>NC_140593.1:597647078-607489578 GCF_964204655.1 Triturus cristatus
GCTTATTTTCTGTAAATTCACATTATCTTTCTCAGTCATGTGAGAATGAAGTCTGACATTCTCAGTAAAACATGTACATCCAACAAGGGCAGAGACTGTCAGTTGATTCCTTTGTGTTCTACTGCAGCTTCCCAGAGTGTTCCAAAGAACTACTAGAGCGCTAACAGTCCTACTTATGATAAACGTATGGCACACCTGAAGCCATCTTGCTGTGATTAAAGTGGTAACTCTTAAAACATTTAATTTAAAAAGGAACAAAATGAGGGGGTTCATTTTTCCATAAAAAGTATGATTAGTGCTGCAGAAAGAAAAATTAGGGCACATTTTGAGTGACTTCTCAAATTCTCTTCTATTTCATTAAAAAATTCTGACATGCAGACTGAAACATGCACTTTCAATACCAGCAGCAGTTTTCCCTGGCGAGCAGTAGCTTTACTACAGTGATCTAATGAGCAAAAAGAGTGCTAACATTCTGAATTTATGGCAAATGTGTGACACATCTGAATGCCTTCTTGATGGAATCAAAGTAAAAAACTGAAAGTATTTCCTACTGAGGAGACTGCAGTAAATGAGGAAATTAGGAAACTTCATAACAAATAAGTCTCCCAAGATGGCCACCAGAGACAAAAGAGCCCAAATGTAGCCCAAATATCACCCAGATGTAGCCCAAGTATAGCCCAATGACAGAATGTCCCAGAATGTTCTTAAAAACAGCTGGAGCGCTTACTGTCTTCATTATGACAAAAGTAAGGCACACCTGAAGCCATCTTGATTGGAATAAACTGGTAACACTTAAAACATTTAATTTAAAAAGGAACACAATGAGGAGGTTCATTTTGCCATAGAAATTATGATTAATGCTGAAGAAAGAAAATGAGGGCACATTTTGAGTGACTTCTCAAATCCTCTTCTATTTCATTAAAAAATTCTGACATGCAGACTGAAACATGCACTTTTAATACCAGGAGCAGACTTCCATGGTGCAGTAGTTTTACTACAGTGATCTAATGAGCAACTAGAGTGCTAACATTCAGAATTTATGGCAAATGTGTGACATATCTGAATACCTTCATGATGGAATCAAAGTAAAAAACTGAAAGCATTTCCTACTGAGGAGACTGCAGTACATGAGGAAATTAGGAAACTTCATAACAAATAAATCTCCCAAGATGGCCACCGGAGACAAAAGAGCCCAAATGTAGCCCAAAATCACCCAGATGTAGCCCAAATATAGCCCAATGACAGAAGTGTGCAAAACACTTATTATTTTGTGTTTTTGCAGTGTTATATAGTTCAGACTTGTCAGGTATTGGAGTGCTTTACATGAGCATTGGTTACATCACACAAGAACAAATTCTTTTTGGTTGTAGACATGGGGAGACTAAGTGATTTGACCAGAATCACAGAATGTCGAGCTGAAGCAGAAACTTCAACCTGGTTCCCCAGTTGCAAAGTCTGCAGTTCTGGAAGTAACACCACATCCTCTCCCCTAAGTGCAACATTTAATCAAGTGGTCAACTGGATAAAAAAACATAAAGATAACAAATAATTTAAAAGTGCTTTGTCGCTATTTGAAAACTCAGAAAATATGTCCTTATTTTAGTCTTTTAGAGCACTAACCATAATTTTGATGCCAATAAGACCCTCTCATATATGTAATTTCTAAAGGAAATGCTCTAGGTATTACAGTTCTGATTACATCAAGATGATGTCAGGCGTTCCACACTTTTGTAATAAATATAGAATGTTAGCAATCTAGTTGTTCATTAGGATACTGTTGAGAGGCAGAGGCCAGGGGCACGGACTCTGAAAATTGAAGGCAGGTAGGAGGGTGCAAAGGCAACAATTTAACCACACTGAGCAGGCAGGAAGGGCCGTGGAAGCACAACAGACTATGGAGGGCAGTGGAAAGGGGGGCAGGGGCAACAAACCAACAATACAGGACTTGCAAGAGAGGCTGTTGGAGGGAAGATCTATTACGGGTCAAGGAAGCTAGGGGCGGTCCCCAGATCCCCGGGAGCCACCACAGAACTGAGCAGGAGAGTGAGTCAGGGACAAAAGGGGCACCTTAATTTGAGCCGGGGTGCCTAGGAACGCTTGCTCCAAAAATGAAGAAAACAGACATATGAGACATGGAATTGGAGGCAGAATACAATGGCAGTTTAATGAGAAGATGCAACTTCAAAGAAACCGCAGAATAGAGACATAAAGTACAAAATACAGAATCCAGATAATCATACAGCTGTCATGATATTCTCTGTATCTCAATTAATGTACTGACAGAGAGAGAGAGAAAACACATCTATAAATGCATCATGAGAAACAAGTTACACCAAGGAAAATGTTACCTAGGAACACTCACGTTTACTCTTAGAGCAAGCATTCCTGCAATTACAATACAAAATCTTTTAAATGCAAAAGTAAAGAGAACAATGGTTAAACATAACATGACATTTCATATAGGTAAAATAGAATAAGCTACTTCAAGCAAAGCAGAGCAAGACATTTTAAGCAAAGGAAGACAAGAGCTCCCAGCTCTTGGGGAAAACCTGCACTGCCTGTTAACCTACATACAGACGGCGAGGTAGTCCGTCGATATCTGTGGGTGCTCCCTTTTTATATCATTTTGTGGGCTCCTTTGCACGCTACATCTACCTACGTATGCTACCCAAAAGCTTCGTCTGCAGATTTTACCAGACATTTCGTCATTTACCCACTTAATGCTGACAATGGACTGGGTGAAAAGGTCAGTCTCTCAGGCCAATCGCTTATCGTAAGTTCCATAGAGCAAGCAGAAAATAATGGGTATTGTACGGGAATTCAATATATTCATGTATAAAATCTCCTCAGTTCTCCTAACTTGACGCTCTGCGGTTGCCACTTCCTTAAAAGCGGGAAACCTGCCCAGGAAGCAAGTACCAGTCCAGGATGCAGCCTACTGTATGTCGACAGCTTCAGGGGGATGTTGAACTTTGATACCGAGCACGGAGCATTCGGGTAGGGTGGGGGCTACTAGTTTGGATCAGAAGGCCTCGCAGACCTGCCTTCAGACTGCTATACACTAAAATTGCAGAGCTATGGTCAATTTAACAAAGAGGCCTACATATTGAACAGAAGGGCCTACACAGGGGTTTTATGCTGGCTGAGTGGTAAGGATGTCTCAGGATAATTATATAGCAACACAGGACCCGCTGGTCAATTTAATACGGCCTACAAATGCAGCTGGCAGGGCAAGGACAAGGGTCTCATACTTCAGGTGTGGACAGAACGGGCCAGGGGCCCCCTGTGATACAAAATCTACCCTCCTTCAAGGCTGTGGCAATGTAATAGACCATTGTGGGCAGAAGGAAGAGGCAATGGTAGTACAACCATACATGCCAACAGACCCGATTCAGCCAGGAAACGTCCAATGTTTTTAAGCTCAAATGGGCTTTATTTGATCTGTCTCCTGTCTACAATATCCTCTTTTTCAATGTAACTCAAAGGGGAAAATCAATACCCCAGTTTTTTTTCAAAATCTCCCTCTTACCAAGTTCAAAATGTTCGCAAGTATGGTACATTGGATCATGGAAGGAAATGGGATAGGGACATGGACTTGGATAACAGAGGACAGGAGGGACATGGAGAGGTGCACCAAACTGACCCTGCAGGGCAGGCATCAGGGTTTGCAGCAGCACAATACACCACACAGGGCATACAGGACGGGAGTGCAGCACAACAATCCATAGAAAGCAAGAGGGATGGAACAGGACCATGCACATGGACAACAGAGAACAGAGGGGCAAGAGGCAATGGTAGCTAGCTGACCATAATGGACAGACAGGAGAGAAAGCTGCAGTATAACAGACCATAAAGGGCAGGAGGGACGGATCAGGGGCATTACAATGGAACAGACAAGCCAGGAGGGAGGGAGTAGGGCTGGGGGCAAGGGGGCAGGGCAGGAGCAGCAAGATAGCCATGGAGGTCAGGCAGGATGCGCACTAGAAGCAAGACACACCATGAAGAGCAACAGTGAGACTGTGATGGCATACACACAGACCATGGAGGGAAGGTGGGAGGGGGTCAGGGGCAGCTAACTGACCACACAGGGAAGGTGGGAGGGGTCATGGCAGCACAGAAGACCATGCATGGCAAGTGGGAGGGTTAGTGGCAGCACAATGGCTATGATGGGCAAGAAGGAGGGTGGAGGGGCATGCACAAAGGACGATGGAGGATAGAAGGAAGGGTCAGGACCTGTGCACAGACAAGAAAGTTCAGGGGAAGGGACCTCACAACAGACCACACGGGGCAGGCAGGAGGAACAGTTGCAGCACAACAGACCAGGGAGGGCAGAAGGGTGTGGCAGTACAATGGACCATGTAGGACAGGAGGAAGAGGATAGGGGCATGGCATGTGGACAGGCAGGGTGGAGGTGGCAGGGACAGGTTACAGTCATCTGACAATGCTAGGCAGGTGGGAGGGGAGTGGCAGCTCAACAGAACACTCAGAGTAGATAGGAGTGGCAGGTCAATGGGACATGGTGGGCAAAAAGGATGGAGCAGGGGCATGCACAAAGACATCGGAGGGCAGGGGGAAGGAGAATAGGGGCAGCAAGCTAAGCACAGAGTTTAAGCAGGAGGTCAATGATGGGGCATAGAATTGGGCAATGGAGGGCAGGAGGAGTGGACTGGTACATCATACTAAATTGAGGGCAGTGGCAGCACATCAGACCATGCATGGCAGGAGGGAGGAGGCTAGTCCATGGATTCACACAACAGAGGATAGGGAGGAAGGGGATGGGGCAGCAAGCTAACTGTTCAGAGAAGGCGGGTATTAGGAACTTTGTTGTTTTTAAAACATTGTGTCTGTGCGAACTACTTAAAATATGAACAAGTATGCAGCATAATCTCACTTTTATTCAGGAAGAAGAGGACGTTTGTGACTGTGACTCCGGGCTCACTTGGCAGAAACACCCCCTGACCCTCCACCCCCTATCGCAAAATGTAATGCCCGTGAAAAGGGTAGGTGAACACAGTGTTATATAGAACATAGTCCTGAGAGCACGATTGAAAATGAAAACTAGATATAGTGTATGGTATAAACTATGCACCAAAAAGTGTGATATAAGATGAACCGGGCGTGAAATATAATATGCAATACATTGTGCGCAATGACAGATTCATTGGAGAGCGCGAGATAGCACAGGCACTAGCGCGTGCTATGCGATATGCGCCTTGGAGTGTAATATGCACAGGGCAGTGTTGTGTAACCTAACTAGTCTCTAAAGTTGTAATATAAAATATGTGCTGGGGAGTGTAACGTTGCATATGCACTGTGACAAAGATATGGATCCCAGATTGTAATATGTATGGCATAGCACTGTGCGTTATAACATAGGCATCGAGAAAGGCACGTTAGATGGGGCAATATAACCCGTGCGAAGACAAGTGTGGCATGACATATTCACGGGGTGGTGTTACAGTGCACATGGGCTAGAGAGTGTCATAGCATATGCACTAGCTAGTGGAATACAACACAGAGGTGTGTGGCACTCGGCAGGCAATGGTGGGTGTAACACAGCATTGGGCTCTGTCAGGAGCACGCTGTGACTCTCAAGTGATGTTCGTCCCCTTTCCAGAGAGTAAAATAAAAAGTATTACACATCCGGCAGTGGATGTGTGTTTTATTAACCGTGAGGGGGGTTTCTTGCATAGTTTTGGTCGAATATTTGTGGAATCCCCTTTGAATGGCTTGGTGTGCATGTGTATTAAATGTGCCCGTCAATAGCTACCCATGTTTGTATAAATAAACGACAAGGGTGTCTACCAGGATTAGGCACGGTAGGGCATCAGACATGTCAGAGCTTCACTAGTGGTGTAAATACATTCCACGTGGATTCATTGCATGCATAGTCGCCTTTTAATGAATATCACGCAAATCGTCATGGTGATAGGTACGTACGGTTTGTCCAGCATGTCCTAGGTGTGTCTATAAATATTTATTTTTTAAAAATAATAAAAAACAGTGGCCGGCCCTGGGGATTGGGGTCAAAAAAATATAATTAGGAGACTGGCCCTGGGGGATGGGGTCCTCAGGGCCAATAAATTAGAATAAGAAGGGGAACCAAACAGCCCCCCTTCTTAAAAAACTAAAATAAATAAAAGACTGGCATCGTGCCGGAGGCCATGCCCCCTCCGTGCAGCACTCTGCAAACGCGCCCCCAACAGGCATCTCCAGTATGCGCCAGGGAGCTGCGCTGCAGCCAGGTGTTCTGAGGCCAAGCCCCTTTTTACACCTCTCTGCAACGCAGCTCTGTGGCGCTTACTGGAGGTACCTAGTGGTCTAGTTTGACCCTAGGGACCCTTAGGATTCAGGGGGACTTAATCTCTCAACTTAGAACAGCCACAGGGCGCGTTTACACAGTGGTGAAGGGAGGGGACGGGGCCTGAGGTGACGTGTGCAAACACGCACTATGGCACGTTTTAAATTGGGGATATAATTTCCCTTCAATACTGAGGGCCCCTGGGGGCTAACTAGCCCACCAAGTGCTTCCAGTAAGCGCCACTGAGCTGCATTGCAGAGAGGTGGTCCAGGCCGTGCCACTTTTTACACCTCTCTGCAACGCAGCTCTGTGGCACTTACTGGAGGTACCTAGTGGGCTAGTTGGACCCTAGGGACCCTCAGGATTCAAATGAACCTAATCTCCCAACTAAAAATGGACACAGGGCGTGTTTACACAGTGGTGAAGGGAGGGGACGGGGCCTGAGTTAACGTGTGCAAAAACGCCCTGTGGCCTGTTTTAAGAGGTAGTTTTAATCCCCATGCCCTATTATACACTAGGGGCTTACAGAGGAGGTCATGCTAATCACAGGGGGACCCCAACGCATAATGTTCCCCAGTGTATGTAGGTGTTTTCACTGTATTCTAAGTGTCTTTTAATATAGCACTGGCTCTAGGACTGGTTAGTCAGACTCAGTTACCACCAGTATCCGTCTGAAAAAGTTGAGGGTACAGGATGATTTTGCAACAAGGCTTCTTTCTGCTCTTCTTTTTGTTCTTTCTGCACGTTATCCTTCTTCCTGCACTTATCTTCGTATTTGAGGACTTCTGGTGCTTCTTTCTGCACTTCTTTTGTTTCTTTCTGTGCATTTTTTCTTCTTTCTTCACATGTCCTATCTCTGTAGGCATAGTTAGAAATTAGCATTTAAAAAACCTTTGAAATTCACAGAAAAAACCATAGGTTTCAGGCACGTTATAGTTAGGAATTAGCATTTAAAAAACCTCAGAAATTCACTGAAAAAACCATAGGTTTCAGGGGTGTTATAGTTAGCTGGACTTTTCACTTGTACAAAACCATTGAAATTCCCCTGTTAGAAAGAAGCCTTGTTGCAAAATCATCCTGTACCCTCAACTTTTTCAGACGGATACTGGTGGTAACTGAGTCTGACTAACCAGTCCTAGAGCCAGTGCTATGTTAAAAGACACTTAGAATACAGTGAAAACACCTACATACACTGGGGAACATTATGCGTTGGGGTCCCCCTGTGATTAGCATGACCTCCTCTGTAAGCCCCTAGTGTATAATAGGGCATGGGGATTAAAACTACCTCTTAAAACAGGCCACAGGGCGTTTTTGCACACGTTAACTCAGGCCCCGTCCCCTCCCTTCACCACTGTGTAAACACGCCCTGTGTCCATTTTTAGTTGGGAGATTAGGTTCATTTGAATCCTGAGGGTCCCTAGGGTCCAACTAGCCCACTAGGTACCTCCAGTAAGTGCCACAGAGCTGCGTTGCAGAGAGGTGTAAAAAGTGGCACGGCCTGGACCACCTCTCTGTAATGCAGCTCAGTGGCGCTTACTGGAAGCACTTGGTGGGCTAGTTAGCCCCCAGGGGCCCTCAGTATTGAAGGGAAATTATATCCCCAATTTAAAACGTGCCATAGTGCGTGTTTGCACACGTCACCTCAGGCCCCGTCCCCTCCCTTCACCACTGTGTAAACGCGCCCTGTGGCTGTTCTAAGTTGAGAGATTAAGTCCCCCTGAATCCTAAGGGTCCCTAGGGTCAAACTAGACCACTAGGTACCTCCAGTAAGCGCCACAGAGCTGCGTTGCAGAGAGGTGTAAAAAGGGGCTTGGCCTCAGAACACCTGGCTGCAGCGCAGCTCCCTGGCGCATACTGGAGATGCCTGTTGGGGGCGCGTTTGCAGAGTGCTGCACGGAGGGGGCATGGCCTCCGGCACGATGCCAGTCTTTTAATTATTTTAGTTTTTTAAGAAGGGGGGCTGTTTGGTTCCCCTTCTTATTCTAATTTATTGGCCCTGAGGACCCCATCCCCCAGGGCCAGTCTCCTAATTATATTTTTTTGACCCCAATCCCCAGGGCCGGCCACTGTTTTTTATTATTTTTAAAAAATAAATATTTATAGACACACCTAGGACATGCTGGACAAACCGTACGTACCTATCACCATGACGATTTGCGTGATATTCATTAAAAGGCGACTATGCATGCAATGAATCCACGTGGAATGTATTTACACCACTAGTGAAGCTCTGACATGTCTGATGCCCTACCGTGCCTAATCCTGGTAGACACCCTTGTCGTTTATTTATACAAACATGGGTAGCTATTGACGGGCACATTTAATACACATGCACACCAAGCCATTCAAAGGGGATTCGACAAAAATTCGACCAAAACTATGCAAGAAACCCCCCTCACGGTTAATAAAACACACATCCACTGCCGGATGTGTAATACTTTTTATTTTACTCTCTGGAAAGGGGACGAACATCACTTGAGAGTCACAGCGTGCTCCTGACAGAGCCCAATGCTGTGTTACACCCACCATTGCCTGCCGAGTGCCACACACCTCTGTGTTGTATTCCACTAGCTAGTGCATATGCTATGACACTCTCTAGCCCATGTGCACTGTAACACCACCCCGTGAATATGTCATGCCACACTTGTCTTCGCACGGGTTATATTGCCCCATCTAACGTGCCTTTCTCGATGCCTATGTTATAACGCACAGTGCTATGCCATACATATTACAATCTGGGATCCATATCTTTGTCACAGTGCATATGCAACGTTACACTCCCCAGCACATATTTTATATTACAACTTTAGAGACTAGTTAGGTTACACAACACTGCCCTGTGCATATTACACTCCAAGGCGCATATCGCATAGCACGCGCTAGTGCCTGTGCTATCTCGCGCTCTCCAATGAATCTGTCATTGCGCACAATGTATTGCATATTATATTTCACGCCCGGTTCATCTTATATCACACTTTTTGGTGCATAGTTTATACCATACACTATATCTAGTTTTCATTTTCAATCGTGCTCTCAGGACTATGTTCTATATAACACTGTGTTCACCTACCCTTTTCACGGGCATTACATTTTGCGATAGGGGGTGGAGGGTCAGGGGGTGTTTCTGCCAAGTGAGCCCGGAGTCACAGTCACAAACGTCCTCTTCTTCCTGAATAAAAGTGAGATTATGCTGCATACTTGTTCATATTTTAAGTAGTTCGCACAGACACAATGTTTTAAAAACAATAAAGTTCCTAATACCCGCCTTCTCTGAACAGTTAGCTTGCTGCCCCATCCCCTTCCTCCCTATCCTCTGTTGTGTGAATCCATGGACTAGCCTCCTCCCTCCTGCCATGCATGGTCTGATGTGCTGCCACTGCCCTCAATTTAGTATGATGTACCAGTCCACTCCTCCTGCCCTCCATTGCCCAATTCTATGCCCCATCATTGACCTCCTGCTTAAACTCTGTGCTTAGCTTGCTGCCCCTATTCTCCTTCCCCCTGCCCTCCGATGTCTTTGTGCATGCCCCTGCTCCATCCTTTTTGCCCACCATGTCCCATTGACCTGCCACTCCTATCTACTCTGAGTGTTCTGTTGAGCTGCCACTCCCCTCCCACCTGCCTAGCATTGTCAGATGACTGTAACCTGTCCCTGCCACCTCCACCCTGCCTGTCCACATGCCATGCCCCTATCCTCTTCCTCCTGTCCTACATGGTCCATTGTACTGCCACACCCTTCTGCCCTCCCTGGTCTGTTGTGCTGCAACTGTTCCTCCTGCCTGCCCCGTGTGGTCTGTTGTGAGGTCCCTTCCCCTGAACTTTCTTGTCTGTGCACAGGTCCTGACCCTTCCTTCTATCCTCCATCGTCCTTTGTGCATGCCCCTCCACCCTCCTTCTTGCCCATCATAGCCATTGTGCTGCCACTAACCCTCCCACTTGCCATGCATGGTCTTCTGTGCTGCCATGGCCCCTCCCACCTTCCCTGTGTGGTCAGTTAGCTGCCCCTGACCCCCTCCCACCTTCCCTCCATGGTCTGTGTGTATGCCATCACAGTCTCACTGTTGCTCTTCATGGTGTGTCTTGCTTCTAGTGCGCATCCTGCCTGACCTCCATGGCTATCTTGCTGCTCCTGCCCTGCCCCCTTGCCCCCAGCCCTACTCCCTCCCTCCTGGCTTGTCTGTTCCATTGTAATGCCCCTGATCCGTCCCTCCTGCCCTTTATGGTCTGTTATACTGCAGCTTTCTCTCCTGTCTGTCCATTATGGTCAGCTAGCTACCATTGCCTCTTGCCCCTCTGTTCTCTGTTGTCCATGTGCATGGTCCTGTCCCCTCCCTCTTGCTTTCTATGGATTGTTGTGCTGCACTCCCGTCCTGTATGCCCTGTGTGGTGTATTGTGCTGCTGCAAACCCTGATGCCTGCCCTGCAGGGTCAGTTTGGTGCACCTCTCCATGTCCCTCCTGTCCTCTGTTATCCAAGTCCATGTCCCTATCCCATTTCCTTCCATGATCCAATGTACCATACTTGCGAACATTTTGAACTTGGTAAGAGGGAGATTTTGAAAAAAAACTGGGGTATTGATTTTCCCCTTTGAGTTACATTGAAAAAGAGGATATTGTAGACAGGAGACAGATCAAATAAAGCCCATTTGAGCTTAAAAACATTGGACGTTTCCTGGCTGAATCGGGTCTGTTGGCATGTATGGTTGTACTACCATTGCCTCTTCCTTCTGCCCACAATGGTCTATTACATTGCCACAGCCTTGAAGGAGGGTAGATTTTGTATCACAGGGGGCCCCTGGCCCGTTCTGTCCACACCTGAAGTATGAGACCCTTGTCCTTGCCCTGCCAGCTGCATTTGTAGGCCGTATTAAATTGACCAGCGGGTCCTGTGTTGCTATATAATTATCCTGAGACATCCTTACCACTCAGCCAGCATAAAACCCCTGTGTAGGCCCTTCTGTTCAATATGTAGGCCTCTTTGTTAAATTGACCATAGCTCTGCAATTTTAGTGTATAGCAGTCTGAAGGCAGGTCTGCGAGGCCTTCTGATCCAAACTAGTAGCCCCCACCCTACCCGAGTGCTCCGTGCTCGGTATCAAAGTTCAACATCCCCCTGAAGCTGTCTACATACAGTAAGCTGCATCCTGGACTGGTACTTGCTTCCTGGGCAGGTTTCCCGCTTTTAAGGAAGTGGCAACCGCAGAGCGTCAAGTTAGGAGAACTGAGGAGATTTTATACATGAATATATTGAATTCCCGTACAATACCCATTATTTTCTGCTTGCTCTATGGAACTTACGATAAGCGATTGGCCTGAGAGACTGACCTTTTCACCCAGTCCATTGTCAGCATTAAGTGGGTAAATGACGAAATGTCTGGTAAAATCTGCAGACGAAGCTTTTGGGTAGCATACGTAGGTAGATGTAGCGTGCAAAGGAGCCCACAAAATGATATAAAAAGGGAGCACCCACAGATATCGACGGACTACCTCGCCGTCTGTATGTAGGTTAACAGGCAGTGCAGGTTTTCCCCAAGAGCTGGGAGCTCTTGTCTTCCTTTGCTTAAAATGTCTTGCTCTGCTTTGCTTGAAGTAGCTTATTCTATTTTACCTATATGAAATGTCATGTTATGTTTAACCATTGTTCTCTTTACTTTTGCATTTAAAAGATTTTGTATTGTAATTGCAGGAATGCTTGCTCTAAGAGTAAACGTGAGTGTTCCTAGGTAACATTTTCCTTGGTGTAACTTGTTTCTCATGATGCATTTATAGATGTGTTTTCTCTCTCTCTCTGTCAGTACATTAATTGAGATACAGAGAATATCATGACAGCTGTATGATTATCTGGATTCTGTATTTTGTACTTTATGTCTCTATTCTGCGGTTTCTTTGAAGTTGCATCTTCTCATTAAACTGCCATTGTATTCTGCCTCCAATTCCATGTCTCATATGTCTGTTTTCTTCATTTTTGGAGCAAGCGTTCCTAGGCACCCCGGCTCAAATTAAGGTGCCCCTTTTGTCCCTGACTCACTCTCCTGCTCAGTTCTGTGGTGGCTCCCGGGGATCTGGGGACCGCCCCTAGCTTCCTTGACCCGTAATAGATCTTCCCTCCAACAGCCTCTCTTGCAAGTCCTGTATTGTTGGTTTGTTGCCCCTGCCCCCCTTTCCACTGCCCTCCATAGTCTGTTGTGCTTCCACGGCCCTTCCTGCCTGCTCAGTGTGGTTAAATTGTTGCCTTTGCACCCTCCTACCTGCCTTCAATTTTCAGAGTCCGTGCCCCTGGCCTCTGCCTCTCAACAGTATCCTAATGAACAACTAGATTGCTAACATTCTATATTTATTACAAAAGTGTGGAACGCCTGACATCATCTTGATGTAATCAAAACTGTAATACCTAGAGCATTTCCTTTAGAAATTACATATATGAGAGGGTCTTATTGGCATCAAAATTATGGTTAGTGCTCTAAAAGACTAAAATAAGGACATATTTTCTGAGTTTTCAAATAGCGACAAAGCACTTTTAAATTATTTGTTATCTTTATGTTTTTTTATCCAGTTGACCACTTGATTAAATGTTGCACTTAGGGGAGAGGATGTGGTGTTACTTCCGGATTGCAGACTTTGCAACTGGGGAACCAGGTTGAAGTTTCTGCTTCAGCTCGACATTCTGTGATTCTGGTCAAATCACTTAGTCTCCCCATGTCTACAACCAAAATGAATTTGTTCTTGTGTGATGTAACCAATGCTCATGTAAAGCACTCCAATACCTGACAAGTCTGAACTATATAACACTGCAAAAACACAAAATAATAAGTGTTTTGCACACTTCTGTCATTGGGCTATATTTGGGCTACATCTGGGTGATTTTGGGCTACATTTGGGCTCTTTTGTCTCCGGTGGCCATCTTGGGAGATTTATTTGTTATGAAGTTTCCTAATTTCCTCATGTACTGCAGTCTCCTCAGTAGGAAATGCTTTCAGTTTTTTACTTTGATTCCATCATGAAGGTATTCAGATATGTCACACATTTGCCATAAATTCTGAATGTTAGCACTCTAGTTGCTCATTAGATCACTGTAGTAAAACTACTGCACCATGGAAGTCTGCTCCTGGTATTAAAAGTGCATGTTTCAGTCTGCATGTCAGAATTTTTTAATGAAATAGAAGAGGATTTGAGAAGTCACTCAAAATGTGCCCTCATTTTCTTTCTTCAGCATTAATCATAATTTCTATGGCAAAATGAACCTCCTCATTGTGTTCCTTTTTAAATTAAATGTTTTAAGTGTTACCAGTTTATTCCAATCAAGATGGCTTCAGGTGTGCCTTACTTTTGTCATAATGAAGACAGTAAGCGCTCCAGCTGTTTTTAAGAACATTCTGGGACATTCTGTCATTGGGCTATACTTGGGCTACATCTGGGTGATATTTGGGCTACATTTGGGCTCTTTTGTCTCTGGTGGCCATCTTGGGAGACTTATTTGTTATGAAGTTTCCTAATTTCCTCATTTACTGCAGTCTCCTCAGTAGGAAATACTTTCAGTTTTTTACTTTGATTCCATCAAGAAGGCATTCAGATGTGTCACACATTTGCCATAAATTCAGAATGTTAGCACTCTTTTTGCTCATTAGATCACTGTAGTAAAGCTACTGCTCGCCAGGGAAAACTGCTGCTGGTATTGAAAGTGCATGTTTCAGTCTGCATGTCAGAATTTTTTAATGAAATAGAAGAGGATTTGAGAAGTCACTCAAAATGTGCCCTAATTTTTCTTTCTGCAGCACTAATCATACTTTTTATGGAAAAATGAACCCCCTCATTTTGTTCCTTTTTAAATTAAATGTTTTAAGAGTTACCACTTTAATCCAAGCAAGATGGCTTCAGGTGTGCCATACGTTTATCATAAGTAGGACTGTTAGCGCTCTAGTAGTTCTTTGGAACACTCTGGGAAGCTGCAGTAGAACACAAAGGAATCAACTGACAGTCTCTGCCCTTGTTGGATGTACATGTTTTACTGAGAATGTCAGACTTCATTCTCACATGACTGAGAAAGATAATGTGAATTTACAGAAAATAAGCTCTCAGTTTAGCCTATAGATCACCTTCCAAACCTCTGTGGTAAAAGCATGAGAAAATATTTTTCTCTCAATCATTATATCCCAGCAGAAGGCTTTTTCACATGGTGAAATCACCTTAGAACATACCACAATTCCTAAAATGAGTATGGTACCATCAACAAATGATTTATAATGTAACTAAAGTCTTAAAACCTTCTATTAACTGCAATGCTTTTTAATGAGGTGCTATCATGTATATTGGTCCCAAGATGGCTGCCAACACTTCTTGGATGAAGTGCTGACAGCCAATCAGATCTCAGGATGAGATGTGTGGTTAGGCTCCGCCCACATATATATATGCTTTTAAATGCTATTTTCTCAGGAAATACTGAACAGATTTACACCAGACCTGCAAAAGGCACTTCCTTGACCTTATGGCTACCTCTCTGCCAAATTTCATGTAATTCTGTTCAGCCGTTCGGGCTGTAGCTGTGTCTAAAGGTCCTATGGAAAAATGCATGGGGAAAACGCGTTTTGGGACCCCCCTTTTTTCTCGGCCCCTGCTTGACGAATCACCCCGAGACTTTCAGGGTAGGAGCGGAGCGTAGCGCCCCACCTATTTTGAAAATTTCGCGAGGATTCGTCGACCGGTGCCAAAGTTATTCCAAATAGAATGTTGCGGATTTCCTATGGAAACAGGGTCCTAACTATAACTACCTACTGGCGACCGCCAGTAGGTAATATATATATATATATATATATATATATATATATATATATATATATATATATATATATATATATATATATATATATATTTATAGACATCAAAGGGAGACTGCTTCAGTAGAAAGGAGTCAGAGGACACCTGCTCTTGTGGCGGTCCAGGGCTTTCCAATTCCTTGGAGAACAACAAAAAGATGGCAGCATTGCCCTGGACACTTCATAGGACAGGTCCTCTTTTGCGCTCCTGGCTAGCGCAATAACATCAAAGGGAGACTGCTTCACTAGAAAGGAGTCAGAGGACACAGCGGGGAGAGGTAGGAAGCTCTTTTTAATGTTGTAACAGGGATGACTCGTTTCGGCGGAGTTTGCATTCATCTGATGCCTCAAGTCACGGGATACATGCCTCCACCCTCCTTTGATTGAGCTGCGACCCTCCCATTGGCCAGAGTCCAGCTGTTCCCAGTCCATTGCAAACGAGTTTACCTGTAGTTCTTTGTTGAAGAACTATGAATCCCAGCAAGCAACACAGCCGGGACGGTACCTCCAACGGGGCCAACCTGTTCCTCCAGTTGGCGCTGATTTTCCTGGCAAAGGGGGGGCGATCCTAGATGGTAAGTCCCGATTAAATTAAAACAAAGCGCTTACTCAGGTCCCCAGACGCCCCAGCCACGATGATCGATATCAGCTGGGCTGTGGGGCGATGACACAGTGATTTCGCCTCCTCCGTGAAGTCACGGACTGCACCTGGCAGCGGCCCTATGATCTACCTGCTCTCCTGGCGGTCCAGGGCTTTCCAATTCCTTGGAGAACAACAAAAAGATGCCAGCATTGCCCTGGATGCTTCATAGGACGGGTCCTCTTTTGCGCTCCTGGCTAGCGCAATAACATCATAGGGAGACTGCTTCAGTAGAAAGGAGTCAGAGGACACAGCGGGTAGAGGTAGGAAGCTCTTTTTAATGTTGTAACAGGCATAACGCGTTTCGGCGGAGTATGCCTTCATCTGATGCCTCTAGTCACGGGATACATGCCTCCACCCTCCTTTGATTGAGCTGCGACCCTCCCATTGGCCAGAGTCCAGCTGTTCCCAGTCCATTGCAAACGAGTTTACCTGTAGTTCTTTGTTGAAGAACTACGAATCCCAGCAAGCAACACAGCCGGGACGGTACCTCCAACGGATCCAACCTGTTCCTCCAGTTGGCGCTGATTTTCCTGGCAAAGGGGGGCGATCCTAGATGGTAAGTCCCGATTAAATTAAAACAAAGCACTTCCTCAAGTCCCCAGACGCCCCAGCCACGATGATCAATATCAGCCGGGCTGTGGGGTGATGATACAGTGATCTCGCCTCCTCCGTGAAGTTACGGACTGCACCTGGCAGCAGCCCTAAGCTCTACCTGCTCTCGTGGTGGTCCAGGGCTTTCCAATTCCTTGGAGAACAACAAAAAGATGCCAGCATTGCCCTGGATGCTTCATAGGACGGGTCCTCTTTTGCGCTCCTGGCTAGCAGATTAACATCAGAGGAAGACTGCTTCAGTAGAAAGGAGTCAGAGGACACAGCGGGGAGAGGTAGGAAGCTCTTTTTAATGTTGTAACAGGTATGACGCATTCCGGCGGAGTTTGCCTTCATCTGATGCCTCTAGTTACGGGATACATGCCTCCACCCTCCTTTGATTGAGCTGCGACCCTCCCATTGGCCAGAGTCCAGCTGTTCCCAGTCCATTGCAAACAAGTTTACCTGTAGTTCGTTATTGAAGAATTACGAATCACAGCAAGCAACACAGCCGGGACGGTACCTCCAACGGGGCCAACCTGTTCCTCCAGTTGGCGCTGATTTTCCTGGCAAAGGGGGGCGATCCTAGATGGTAAGTTCCCATTAAATTATTTATAAACATGTGATATATTATGGTTCTCAATATATGAATTGAACACAGTAGTCTCTCCTGATGTAAATTTGTACATATTCATTGACGTGTGAATAGGCATATTATATGTCCTTTTGTTCAATGTTGGTCACCTCGCTTGAACTTTAACAAATGCCTTTTTCACTTGAGAAGCGATAATCATTATGAAATGGCTTTCTCTGCAAAATGTTTGAATATTGAGCAACATATAGTCCCTTATTTTCACACAAGTAACACTCGATGAAATAAGCTAAAAAAATGTGTGTGCATAGTCTGTTTTCCATATAGACTGTTAACTTGAACCATGTAATCGGATGTAATATGGTATTAAACTCAGCATTGATGACGCTACCTCATGGGATCAAGGTCACGGCGGTGACCAAAACGCGTTAGGTCAAGCTGGAGCGGTTTTTAAAATAAACAGTCCGTACCCTTTCTTCCCGTTGGAGTATGGATGATTTGGGAATGTGGTTACTGAATAGATATATATATGCACCCGGAAGCAAGTGAGCGGCGGCGTGTGGCGGGAACTGGTGAAAAATTCGAATGAGTACTGCCTGCTCTGCTTCGGAATAAAGGGAAGATCTACAGCATACACGGAGACGCGGATAAAGCAAAAACGGCTAGTCCGGATCGAGTCACATCGTGTCCGGATCAGAGCGAGAGCAACAACACCGGTCTGGGAGGAGCCAATTCGGCGGCGAGTCGGAGGACCCTCGTACGGATTGAAGACTCCATAACCCGGTGAGTTGCAACGCCTTCCGCCTGTATTAGTATCCCATGATTTTCCGAGCATTTCCTATAAGCCAAGCTATATTTTGAAATTAATAACGCGGCGTTCAAGTAAACTTCAACACACCGCAATTGCTACGAAACGTAACCACCATATCAGTCACCGAGAATGTTTAGCGAAGAGGAACGGCTTGAGGCTGCGGTGTCCATCTTCTCTACCAAAAGCCATTATTCTAAGCCGGTAACAAACGGAACTAAGGAACCCGCCCCCAGCACCCTGAAAGGTCTCTTTAATACATTGGAACGTACATACGAAAAAGAAATCCGCAAGTGGTGGGAGGCTACTTCTTTACACCGCTATCTGGAAGCAGAGCGCATCCCTCGAGGGCTGAGGATTTACACTGTACCCTCCTACGAAAATCCCGATCCAAACCTATTGGTAGAATGGATCCAACACACAACGAAATCAGCGGTAGGGATGGTAGAAATTCTGATTAAGTATGCAGTTAGTGACAGAAGCAAACTGCTTGAGGAGATCCAACGCCTGGAAGATATAATTGCACAGGACTCAGCAAAAGAAACAGCAGCGAATTTAAAAATACAAATGAAAGCACGTCTGGTGAAATACGAAGACGTGATAAGACGAAGAAAGCATGAAAAATTCGCAAGGGATCAACGCGACTATGAGAGTGGGAGAATTCTAACCTTTGCCAAGAAATTTGACCAGCCAAGAAAGGCGATACAAGAGGCAAAGGGAAAAGACACCCAAGCACAGGTTACCTCGGAATCGGAATTAGAAACAGACCACTCCGAAACGGAAGGTGCGAGCGGCGGAAGAACAGAGCCAGTAACAGGTCACACCGAGCCACCACAGGAAGATGTACCAACATCGGCAAATTTTTGCGACGAGTTTCAAGTGATCCAAAAATCATGGAGATTAAACACTCAAAGGCCAAAACCCCCAGAAAAAGGAAAACAAGACGTGGGGGAAAGAAGCACAAAAGGAGGCCAGAAACAGCAGTACACACCGAGACTAACAAGGAGCAGGAAGAAGAGGGGGGGATACCAGAACTAGAGTCCGACCTAACAGTAGTTAATCTGTCACGTACTAAGCTCACGGACATGCAAATACAAGTGTTGAAGAAAGGACTTACCTTTTGTCCAACTAATCAGTGGGACTATCCCCAAACGAGGATAGACCTTTATAAGTTCACAAGAAAATTGAAACTTAAGAAAATGTTCCGTGGTCAACAATCACAACTATCGCCAATGACGGATGAAGCTAATTCCGTTTCAGGTTCATTGACAGTAGCGGATTTAACTACACTACAAACTATGAATATTCTGGCAGAGGACATAACAGGAAGCCAAGAGGAGGCACTGGGTGGAGAACTCACATTAATCAAAGATATGGAATTAACGCAAATTGGAGGCAAGAGTCTTTTGAAAAAGAAATCAAGATTTATCCCTAAAACTGGGTTTGACATGATTGACAGTTTCCAAGAGATGGTTATACAAGATTTAGACAAATTAAGAACAGTATCTAATCATGATGAGGTGAAATTGCACAATGTTACAATACAACAACGTGAGGCTATTAAATCTCTACAGCAAGACAAATCCCTGGAAATAAAGCCCTCAGATAAGGGCGGCAATGTAGTTGTCCAGGATAAAGAACTGTATGAGCTGGAAGCCCTTAGACAACTTAGCGATGTGAACTGTTATAATAAAATTTCTAGACAGCAATATAATGAGAGTGTCTTAGAATTTTATCAGTTGATTACCAAATGGCGGGATAAGGGGATTTTGCATCAAGATGAGTTTGAATTTATCAAAACAGATCACCCCACTATACCCACTTTTTATCACATCCCTAAGCTGCATAAAGACAATAAGAACCCTCCCGGAAGGCCTATCGTGTCTTCAAAAGGAAGCCTCCTTGAAAACACCTCAATTTTGATTGATACTGTACTGAGTCCATTTGTATGTAATCTAGTATCATATGTTAAAGATACCTCTGACTTCATTAAACAAATTGCGGATATACCATGGGAGGAGAACTACATGTTAGTCACCATGGATATAACCAGCCTTTACACGAGTATTAACCATGTACAGGGCTTAGAAGCAGTAGAAACCTTTTTGAGATCTAGATCCGTACAATATGCGGAGCACAATCAAATGATCTTGGAATTCATGAACTTTTGCCTGAATAATAACATCTTCCTATTTGGCAGCCAGCTGTACATCCAAATACAAGGTACCGCGATGGGCACGTGCTTCGCCCCCAGCTACACGAATCTCTTCGTGGGTTGGTGGGAGAAGCACGTGGCCTGGTACGGGACTAACGAGCCCTGGATGAATAAGATAGCTGTCTGGACCAGATATATCGACGATATTTTTATCGTCTGGAAAGGGTCGGAACCCGAATTCCTAACGTATCTTGACATCCTGAATAACAATATTTTCAACCTGCACTTTACGAGCAATATCAGTAATTCACAAGTGGCCTTTCTAGATTTATTGGTGTATGTTAGCGAGGGGCAATTAATGACCAAATTATACCGCAAAACTACTGCGGGTAATGCCACCTTACACTTCATGAGCCAACATCCAAGAAGTCTAGTAAATAGTATCCCCTATGGGGAACTATTAAGGATTAAACGCAATAGTACGCTAGACACTAACTATCAAAAATCAAAGAAAGAAGCCATCAAACGTTTCAGTGCAAGGGGTTATCCAAGCAAAATATTGAGAGCAGCAGAAAAAAGAGCAGATGAGAAAGAGAGGAATCTGCTCTTAACTGCAAAACACGTTGAAACTCAGGAGGACATAACTCGGTTAATTTTGACGTTTTCTAAAAATTCTCCACAAATTCGTCAAATCATTAACCGTCATTGGAAAATCCTACAGGCAGATACGATCATAGGGAAACAACTGCCCCAATATCCCAGTATTACATACAGAAAGAACACGTCTTTACAGGACCTATTGGTACACAGTCACTTTGACAAACCTAAGAAAAGCAGAAATAGGAAATCCGCAACATTCTATTTGGAATAACTTTGGCGCCGGTTGGCGAATCCTCCCGAAATCTTCAAAATAGGTGGGGCGCTCCACTCCGCTCCTACCCTGAAAGTCTCGGGGGGGATTCGTCAAGCGGGGGCTGAGAAAAAAGGGGGGTCCCAAAACGCGTTTTCCCCATGCAATTTTCCATAGGGACCTTTAATCCAGAATTACTTGAAATTTGGCAGAGAGGTAGTCCTCAGGTCAGAGATGAGCCTTTTGCAGGTCTGGTGTCAATCTGTTCAGTAGTTCCTGAGAAAATCAAAAGTAAAATCACATATATATCTGGGCGGAGCCTAACCACACATCTCATCCTGAGATCTGATTGGCTGTCAGCACTTCATCCAAGAAGTGTTGGCAGCCATCTTGGGACCAATATACATGATAGCACCTCATTAAAAAGCATTGCAGTTAATAGAAGGTTTTAAGACTTTAGTTACATTATAAATCATTTGTTGATGGTACCATACTCATTTTAGGAATTGTGGTATGTTCTAAGGTGATTTCACCATGTGAAAAAGCCTTCTGCTGGGATATCATGATTGAGAGAAAAATATTTTCTCATGCTTTTACCACAGAGGTTTGGAAGGTGATCTATAAACTAAACTGAGAGCTTATTTTCTGTAAATTCACATTATCTTTCTCAGTCATGTGAGAATGAAGTCTGACATTCTCAGTAAAACATGTACATCCAACAAGGGCAGAGACTGTCAGTTGATTCCTTTGTGTTCTACTGCAGCTTCCCAGAGTGTTCCAAAGAACTACTAGAGCGCTAACAGTCCTACCTATGATAAACGTATGGCACACCTGAAGCCATCTTGCTTGGAATAAAGTGGTAACTCTTAAAACATTTAATTTCAAAAGGAACAAAATGAGGGGGTTCATTTTTCCATAAAAAGTATGATTAGTGCTGCAGAAAGAAAAATTAGGGCACATTTTGAGTGACTTCTCAAATCCTCTTCTATTTCATTAAAAAATTCTGACATGCAGACTGAAACATGCACTTTCAATACCAGCAGCAGTTTTCCCTGGTGAGCAGTAGCTTTACTACAGTGATCTAATGAGCAAAAAGAGTGCTAACATTCTGAATTTATGGCAAATGTGTGACACATCTGAATGCCTTCTTGATGGAATCAAAGTAAAAAACTGAAAGTATTTCCTACTGAGGAGACTGCAGTAAATGAGGAAATTAGGAAACTTCATAACAAATAAGTCTCCCAAGATGGCCACCAGAGACAAAAGAGCCCAAATGTAGCCCAAATATCACCCAGATGTAGCCCAAGTATAGCCCAATGACAGAATGTCCCAGAATGTTCTTAAAAACAACTAGAGCGCTTACTGTCTTCATTATGACAAAAGTATGGCACACCTGAAGCCATCTTGATTGGAATAAACTGGTAACACTTAAAACATTTAATTTAAAAAGGAACACAATGAGGGGGTTCATTTTGCCATAGAAATTATCATTAATGCTGAAGAAAGAAAATGAGGGCACATTTTGAGTGACTTCTCAAATCCTCTTCTATTTCATTAAAAAATTCTGACATGCAGACTGAAACATGCACTTTTAATACCAGGAGCAGACTTCCATGGTGAACAGTAGTTTTACTACAGTGATCTAATGAGCAACTAGAGTGCTAACATTCAGAATTTATGGCAAATGTGTGACATATCTGAATACCTTCATGATGGAATCAACGTAAAAAACTGAAAGCATTTCCTACTGAGGAGACTGCAGTACATGAGGAAATTAGGAAACTTCATAACAAATAAATCTCCCAAGATGGCCACCGGAGACAAAAGAGCCCAAATGTAGCCCAAAATCACCCAGATGTAGCCCAAATATAGCCCAATGACAGAAGTGTGCAAAACACTTATTATTTAGTGTTTTTGCAGTGTTATATAGTGCAGACTTGTCAGGTATTGGAGTGCTTTACATGAGCATTGGTTACATCACACAAGCACAAATTCATTTTGGTTGTAGACATGGGGAGACTAAGTGATTTGACCAGAATCACAGAATGTCGAGCTGCAGCAGAAACTTCAACCTGGTTCCCCAGTTGCAAAGTCTGCAGTTCTGGAAGTAACACCACATCCTCTCCCCTAAGTGCAACATTTAATCAAGTGGTCAACTGGATAAAAAAAACATAAAGATAACAAATAATTTAAAAGTGCTTTGTCGCTATTTGAAAACTCAGACAAAATGTCCTTATTTTAGTCTTTTAGAGCACTAACCATAATTTTGATGCCAATAAGACCCTCTCATATATGTAATTTCTAAAGGAAATGCTCTAGGTATTACAGTTTTGATTACATCAAGATGATGTCAGGCGTTCCACACTTTTGTAATAAATATAGAATGTTAGCAATCTAGTTGTTCATTGGGATACTGTTGAGAGGCAAAGGCCAGGGGCACGGACTCTGAAAATTGAAGGCAGGTAGGAGAGTGCAAAGGCAACAATTTAACCACACTGAGCAGGCAGGAAGGGCCGTGGAAGCACAACAGACTATGGAGGGCAGTGGAAAGGGGGGCAGGGGCAACAAACCAACAATACAGGACTTGCAAGAGAGGCTGTTGGAGGGAAGATCTATTACGGGTCAAGGAAGCTAGAGGCGGTCCCCAGAGCCCCGGGAGCCACCACAGAACTGAGCAGGAGAGTGAGTCAGGGACAAAAGGGGCACCTTAATTTGAGCCGGGGTGCCTAGGAACGCTTGCTCCAAAAATGAAGAAAACAGACATATGAGACATGGAATTGGTGGCAGAATACAATGGCAGTTTAATGAGAAGATACAACTTCAAAGAAACCGCAGAATAGAGACATAAAGTACAAAATACAGAATCCAGATAATCATACAGCTGTCATGATATTCTCTGTATCTTAATTAATGTACTGACAGAGAGAGAGAGAAAACACATCTATAAATGCATCATGAGAAACAAGTTACACCAAGGAAAATGTTACCTAGGAACACTCACGTTTACTCTTAGAGCAAGCATTCCTGCAATAACAATACAAAATCTTTTAAATGCAAAAGTAAAGAGAACAATGGTTAAACATAACATGACATTTCATATAGGTAAAATAGAATAAGATACTTCAAGCAAAGCAGAGCAAGACATTTTAAGCAAAGGAAGACAAGAGCTCCCAGCTCTTGGGGAAAACCTGCACAGCCTGTTAACCTACATACAGACGGCGAGGTAGTCCGTCGATATCTGTGGGTGCTCCCTTTTTATATCATTTTGTGGGCTCCTTTGCACGCTACATCTACCTACGTATGCTACCCAAAAGCTTCGTCTGCAGATTTTACCAGACATTTCGTCATTTACCCACTTAATGCTGACAATGGACTGGGTGAAAAGGTCAGTCTCTCAGGCCAATCGCTTATCGTAAGTTCCATAGAGCAAGCAGAAAATAATGGGTATTGTACGAGAATTCAATATATTCATGTACAAAATCTCCTCAGTTCTCCTAACTTGACGCTCTGCGGTTGCCACTTCCTTAAAAGCGGGAAACCTGCCCAGGAAGCAAGTACCAGTCCAGGATGCAGCCTACTGTATGTCGACAGCTTCAGTGGGATGTTGAACTTTGATACCGAGCACGGAGCACTCGTGTAGGGTGGGGGCTACTAGTTTGGAGCAGAAGGCCTCGCAGACCTGCCTTCAGACTGCTATACACTAAAATTGCAGAGCTATGGTCAATTTACCAAAGAGGCCTACATATTGAACAGAAGGGCCTACACAGGGGTTTTATGCTGGCTGAGTGGTAAGGATGTCTCAGGATAATTATATAGCAACACAGGACCCGCTGGTCAATTTAATATGGCCTACAAATGCGGCTGGCAGGGCAAGGACAAGGGTCTCATACTTCAGGTGTGGACAGAACGGGCCAGGGGCCCCCTGTGATACAAAATCTACCCTCCTTCAAGGCTGTGGCAATGTAATAGACCATTGTGGGCAGAAGGAAGAGGCAATGGTAGTACAACCATACATGCCAACAGACCCGATTCAGCCCGGAAACGTCCAATGTTTTTAAGCTCAAATGGGCTTTATTTGATCTGTCGCCTGTCTACAATATCCTCTTTTTCAATGTAACTCAAAGGGGAAAATCAATACCCCAGTTTTTTTTCAAAATCTCCCTCTTACCAAGTTCAAAATGTTCGCAAGTATGGTACATTGGATCATGGAAGGAAATGGGATAGGGACATGGACTTGGTTAACAGAGGACAAGAGGGGCATGGAGAGGTGCACCAAACTGACACTGCAGGGCAGGCATCAGGGTTTGCAGCAGCACAATACACCACACAGGGCATGCAGGACGGGAGTGCAGCACAACAATCCATAGAAAGCAAGAGGGAGGGGACAGGACCATGCACATGGACAACAGAGAACAGAGGGGCAAGAGGCAATGGTAGCTAGCTGACCATAATGGACAGACAGGAGAGAAAGCTGCAGCATTACAGACCATAAAGGGCAGTAGGGACGGATCAGGGGCATTACAATGGAACAGACAAGCCAGGAGGGAGGGAGTAGGGGTCTTCACATGTAAACAGAGGGCTGGGGGCAAGGGGGCAGGGCAGGAGCAGCAAGATAGCCATGGAGGTCAGGCAGGATGGGCACTAGAAGCAAGACACACCATGAAGAGCAACAGTGAGACTGTGATGGCATACACACAGACCATGGAGGGAAGGTGGGAGGGGGTCAGGGGCAGCTAACTGACCACACAGGGAAGGTGGGAGGGGCCATGGCAGCACAGAAGACCAATGGCTATGATGGGCAAGAAGGAGGGTGCAGGGGCATGCACAAAGGACGATGGAGGATAGAAGGGAGGGTCAGGACCTGTGCACAGACAAGAAAGTTCAGGGGAAGGGACCTCACAACAGACCACACGGGGCACGCAGGAGGAGCAGTTGCAGCACAACAGACCAGGGAGGGCAGAAGGGTGTGGCAGTACAATGGACCATGTAGGACAGGAGGAAGAGGATAGGGGCATGGCATGTGGACAGGCAGGGTGGAGGTGGCAGGGACAGGTTACAGTCATCTGACAATGCTAGGCAGGTGGGAGGGGAGTGGCAGCTCAACAGAACACTCAGAGTAGATAGGAGTGGCAGGTCCATGGGACATGGTGGGCAAAAAGGATGGAGCAGGGGCATGCACAAAGACATCGGAGGGCAGGGGGAAGGAGAATAGGGGCAGCAAGCTAAGCACAGAGTTTAAGCAGGAGGTCAATGATGGGGCATAGAATTGGGCAATGGAGGGCAGGAGGAGTGGACTGGTACATCATACTAAATTGAGGGCAGTGGCAGCACATCAGACCATGCATGGCAGGAGGGAGGAGGCTATTCCATGGATTCACACAACAGAGGATAGGGAGGAGGGGGATGGGGCAGCAAGCTAACTGTTCAGAGAAGGCGGGTATTAGGAACTTTATTGTTTTTAAAACATTGAGTCTGTGCGAACTACTTAAAATATGAACAAGTATGCAGCATAATCTCACTTTTATTCAGGAAGAAGAGGACGTTTGTGACTGTGACTCCGGGCTCACTTGGCAGAAACACCCCCTGACCCTCCACCCCCTATCGCAAAATGTAATGCCCGTGAAAAGGGTAGGTGAACACAGTGTTATATAGAACATAGTCCTGAGAGCACGATTGAAAATGAAAACTAGATATAGTGTATGGTATAAACTATGCACCAAAAAGTGTGATATAAGATGAACCGGGCGTGAAATATAATATGTCAACAAAAGGAGGAATAGATGGGTAGGTTTAACGAGGTCCAGTGTACATACCCAAGCAACTAGTAAGACAAAAAGGGTACAAAGTTCCTCAGACAAGTTAAGAAAAAGTAGTGATTTCAGCACAAAATGTCATTTGCCATGAAAAAGGCGGGGGAAACCCTTTAGTTGGAACTAGGGCCCTCACACACCCAGCAAGCTAGGTGTCATGCTTCATCATTTTAGCCTGCCCCTCGTCAGGTCGGCGCTGCAATTCCTGATGGGCTCCCAAGATTGGGGCTCTTTGGCGGGGATCTTTTGTTCCTGCCGAAGGGTGCTGTGGGGGTAAGGGGCCCTAGGATGTGTAGATGTGGTGTACGAATAAAATAGGTACTGTTAGTCCACAAGAATAGTGTTTAATAAAGTGGTAAACAGCCTAATTAAAAGGAAAGTGAGGTGGGGATAGCTACTAGTGATTATGATGCTAGTTGTGTATGCCCTACTCTCTGGAGGATCAACATGTTTCTTGCCCTTCAGGCCAGTAATTGGTCACGGCAATTCATCAGGATCAGGGAAAACAAAAACTATCTACAACAAGGTATGTGTGTTCTACGTACCGAAGAGGTGCACAGGAGTCACCTAAGAAAAGATTGGAGACAGAAAACACATGACAAAACTGTACGAATAAGCAATACATACATAACAACATCAGCTGAAATCATCGAGAGTCTTATTCGGTGAAGCTCTCAGGGGGGGTATTGAATGGTCTCTAAAGAGAGAAAAAAATATATATAAAAAACTCTAAAAAGACAGGACTAAGGGCTGAGACAGAGCTGAATTTTTAAAACTCACCTCTTGTGTGAGCAAGGTAATCTTGCAACAGTCTCCGGCGGGTATAAAGGACTCCTAACGTGGGTCCTGGAGTAAAAGGGAAACCAGGAGGGGACAGAAGTGAATTAGAAATGAAATATAAAATGGCGAAGCCAGCCCGGCAGCCCATGTGGTGAGGGCAGTAACAGAGGGTATTGACAGCCTTGAGAGTCAAAAGGTGCTGACAGGAGCGAATAAGTGTGCAGCCATGGTGACCATCATGCTCAGGGGCCAGGGCATATCGCCGCCAAAAAGTGGTTAAAAGCGGTCAGGAACGGGATGCCAAAAGGGACCCTAAAGCACAAATGGGTAGCGACCGCCATCGCCCCTGATAGCGGATGGATCAGAGCAGGACGTCCTCGCTCAAGCCCCCAATGAGGTCCAGGAGGCGTCAAGAATCCTCCTTGAATATTACCCAAACTCACCTACTGGACGACGGTGTATCCGAGCCCTGATGCACTCACCTGCGTCAAGGGACGCGTGGGAACGAAGACCTACCCCTACCGCCGGACCTGGGATGGGTACCGAGCGGAGTCGGTGATTGCTAGATGAGGATGTCGGGATGTGTCACATGACTAGGGAAGTAAAAAGCCCATTGGTCGAGGTGAAATATAATATGCAATACATTGTGCGCAATGACAGATTCATTGGAGAGCGCGAGATAGCACAGGCACTAGCGCGTGCTATGCGATATGCGCCTTGGAGTGTAATATGCACAGGGCAGTGTTGTGTAACCTAACTAGTCTCTAAAGTTGTAATATAAAATATGTGCTGGGGAGTGTAACGTTGCATATGCACTGTGACACAGATATGGATCGCAGATTGTAATATGTATGGCATAGCACTGTGCGTTATAACATAGGCATCGAGGAAGGCACGTTAGATGGTGCAATATAACCCGTGCGAAGACACGTGTGGCATGACATATTCACGGGGTGGTGTTACAGTGCACATGGGCTAGAGAGTGTCATAGCATATGCACTAGCTAGTGGAATACAACACAGATGTGTGTGGCACTCGGCAGGCAATGGTGGGTGTAACACAGCATTGGGCTTTGTCAGGAGCGCGCTGTGACTCTCAAGTGATGTTCATCCCCTTTCCAGAGAGTAAAATAAAAAGTATTACACATCCGGCAGTGGATGTGTGTTTTATTAACCGTGAGGGGGGTTTCTTGCATAGTTTTGGTCGAATTTTTGTCGAATCCCCTATGAATGGCTTGGTGTGCATGTGTAATAAATGTGCCCGTCAATAGCTACCCATGTTTGTATAAATAAACGACAAGGGTGTCTACCGGGATTAGGCACGGTAGGGCATCAGACATGTCAGAGCTTCACTAGTAGTGTAAATACATTCCACGTGGATTCATTGCATGCATAGTCGCCTTTTAATGAATATCCCGCAAATCGTCATGGTGATAGGTACGTACGGTTTGTCCAGCATGTCCTAGGTGTGTCTATAAATAAATATATTTTTAAAATAATAAAAAACAGTGGCCGGCCCTAGGGATTGGGGTCAAAAAAATATAATTAGGAGACAGGCCCTGGGGGATGGGGTCATCAGGGCCAATAAATTAGAATAAGAAGGGGAACCACACAGCCCCCCTTCTTAAAAAATTAAAATAAATAAAAGACTGGCATCGTGCCGGAGGCCATGCCCCCTCCGTGCAGCACTCTGCAAACGCGCCCCCAACAGGCATCTCCAGTATGCGCCAGGGAGCTGCGCTGCAGACAGGTGTTCTGAGGCCAAGCCCCTTTTTACACCTCTCTGCAACGCAGCTCTGTGGCGCTTACTGGAGGTACCTAGTGGTCTAGTTTGACCCTAGGGACCCTTAGGATTCAAGGGGACTTAATCTCTCAACTTAGAACGGCCACAGGGCGCGTTTACACAGTGGTGAAGGGAGGGGACGGGGCCTGAGGTGACGTGTGCAAACACGCACTATGGCACGTTTTAAATTGGGGATATAATTTCCCTTCAATACTGAGGGCCCCTGGGGGCTAACTAGCCCACCAAGTGCTTCCAGTAAGCGCCACTGAGCTGCATTGCAAGGAGGTGGTCCAGGCCGTGCCACTTTTTACACCTCTCTGCAACACAGCTCTGTGGCATTTACTGGAGGTACCTAGTGGGCTAGTTGGACCCTAGGGACCCTCAGGATTCAAATGAACTTAATCTCCCAACTAAAAATGGACACAGGGCGTGTTTACACAGTGGTGAAGGGAGGGGACAGGGCCTGAGTTAACGTGTGCAAAAACGCCCTGTGGCCTGTTTTAAGAGGTAGTTTTAATCCCCATGCCCTATTATGTACTAGGGGCTTACAGAGGAGGTCATGCTAATCACAGGGGGACCCCAACGCATAATGTTCCCTAGTGTATGTAGGTGTTTTCACTGTATTCTAAGTGTCTTTTAACATAGCACTGGCTCTAGGACTGGCTAGTCAGACTCAGTTACCACCAGTATCCGTCTGAAAAAGTTGAGGGTACAGGATGATTTTGCAACAAGGCTTCTTTCTGCTCTTCTTTTTGTTCTTTCTGCACGTTATCCTTCTTCCTGCACTTATCTTCGTATTTGAGGACTTCTGTTGCTTCTTTCTGCACTTCTTTTGTTTCTTTCTGTGCATTTTTTCTTCTTTCTTCACATGTCCTATCTCTGTAGGCATAGTTAGAAATTAGCATTTAAAAAACCTTGCAAATTCACTGAAAAAACCATGGGTTTCACACACGTTATAGTTAGGAATTAGCATTTAAAAAACCTTAGAAATTCAATGAAAAAACCAAAGGTTTCACACATGTTATAGTTAGCTGGACATTTCACTCGTAAAAAACCATTGAAATTCCCCCGTTATAGTTAGTTCAGCTAACTATAACTCGCGCGCCCGCAATGCACTGCTGATGACGTCACATATTACATCACTCATGACATGGTCAGTGACATCACTCATGACATCACTGATGACATCTCAAATGACATCACTGATGACATCACTGATGACATCATCCTTGTGATAGAGTGGCAGACCTCCTCTCACCCTAATATAACCTTTGATACACACATTCAAAAATAGAGACTAAAATTTTCAAAACAATGGACATACCAATACCAGTTACAACAACCTCTTCAGTAATTCTAAGATCCACATACACATCCACTCATTCACCAACAGTCCTATACAGTCACTCATACATGTACTCACTCATCATATGTACTCATGCACCTATACATCCTGTTACACAATGCCACTCATCCATAGAGTTACTCACACACATAGTCACTCATGCTAATAAAGAATCAAACATACATTTACTTGCATATACAGTTATACACACACCACCACACTTACTTCTACGGAAACGTACACATACTTAGTCTTTTAAACAATCACTTATAGAAACACATACTTATTCATACAGGAACTCTTTCAATCTCTCACTCTCACATATACTCACATATATACACCAATAGTCACATATACTAGTTTAAAACATATGTAGTTACTCATAAAGACACTATTGAGACAGTCATTCACTCACTAACACACCCATACACACACTCATCCACCCATACAGTCCTGCACACATGCTGTGTTCAACACATACAAACAGTGAGTCACTCATTCATGCACCTATGCACTACGTAATACCCCCCACCGAACCATGCAGACACTCAGACTGATACTCAAAAAACCATCTAATAACCTATATAGACACCCATGTAGCTACTCACCAACCCATGCAGCCACTTATACACAAAGTGAGAGACTGATACAGATATTTACATATTTAAACATTACTCACTAAGCCATGTATTCACTATGATACACTTAATCAGTCAGTTACACAATCAATTTTTCAAAAACAAATCATCCATTTAGACACTTATATACCCATTTATTCTTCCATCGACCTTGAGATATACATATATAAAACATATTTAATTTTCAGAAAAACACACATTCACTGGATGATGTCATCAGTGATGTCATCAGTGATGTCATTTGAGATGTCATCAGTGATGTCATGAGTGATGTCACTGACCATGTCATGAGTGATGTAATATGTGACGTCATCAGCAGTGCATTGCGGGCGCGCGAGTTATAGTTAGCTGAACTAACTATAACGGGGGAATTTCAATGGTTTTTTACGAGTGAAATGTCCAGCTAACTATAACATGTGTGAAACCTTTGGTTTTTTCATTGAATTTCTAAGGTTTTTTAAATGCTAATTCCTAACTATAACGTGTGTGAAACCCATGGTTTTTTCAGTGAATATATATATATATATATATATATATATTACCTACTGGCGGTCGCCAGTAGGTAGTTATAGTTAGGACCACGTTTCCATAGGAAAACCTCAACATTCTATTTTGAATAACTTTGGCGCCGGTCGACGAATCCTCGCGAATTTCTCAAAATAGGTGGGGCGCTACGCTCCGCTCCTACCCTGAAAGTCTCGGGGGGATCCGTCAAGCGGGGGCTGAGATAAAAGGGGGGTCCCAAAACGCGTTTTTCCCATGCATTTTTCCATAGGACCTTTAGACAGGGCTACAGCCCGAACGGCTGAACAGAATTACTAGAAATTTGGCAGAGAGGTAGTCCGTAGGTCAAGGAAGTGCCTTTTGTAGGTTTGGTGTAAATCAGTTCAGTTGATTTTGAGAAAATAGCCTTTAAATCAATATATATATCTGAGCCAGCTTACGGTACGCTTACCGTACGCTTACGGTAAGCGTACGGTGGCGTGCGCGAGCGCGATTCTGATTGGCTCTTAGATCTTAGTAAACATTCGAATCGGCCGAAACCAGGAAGCGGCGGCCGCCATTTTGTGTATTTCACTCTGAAAAAAAAGAGTGAAAACAAGGAAAGGGGGCAATGAGGAGAGTTACAGACCCCCTAACAATTGTAAGGGGGTCAAAGAAGGACAGAAAAGTACAAAAAAAACATTTATTGATTTTAAAAAAAATCACGGGGTACGCGTACGGTAAGCTCACGGTAAGCGTACGGTAAAAAAAATAAAAATAAATAAATGAAAATCAGATTTAAGAGTTTAGAAATTAGGGAGCTCTAAAAAGAGCTGTTGTGTTTATGGAGTCATTTTTTTAGTGGTACCTACAAGTAAGTACCGATGCAGAGTCTAAGGTTCAAGAGGAAGACTCTGTTCCCTTCATCATTGAAGTGCACACCATCTCCTCTATAAATGTCTTGCATGTCGTAACGCAAGTTGTTGTGGTAAATGGCACCCATACCATAGTCACGGAGGAAAGCAGAAACAGATTTGTTGACGTGCTTTCTTGCTTTGTCAATCTGTGGACAGAAATGATTGGACCAGTTCCATTTTTGCCTTTGGCATATGTTGGAAAACACAAAGGCAGTTTTAGGGAAAAGTGTAAACAGTTGTGCAAAGGTGTCCTTCATAAGCATTTCCAGACCTACCCCAGTCAAAGTGCCTAGGTCATTGCCACCACAGTGCACTATTATGAGGTCAGGGTGTTGGATTTGCATGAAGGATTTCACCAATGGCATCAATTGGTGCCACTTTAACCCTCTCTGACCAATCCATTTAATGTCTACATTTGGCAAAGCAAGGTCTCTCACCATATCTGTTTTCTCTGCAAACTTTTCACTCCAGAAGACATAGCTGTGCCCTACAATCCACACTGTGAACATCTTCAAAGGAGAACTGGATGCACTCAGGAGGTGTCTTTCAGTAGAATGGCAATATGAAAAGAAAGACAGTTTGGAAATGGAGGCATACATATTTTTTACAAAACAAAAAGAACTGATTGGCTGTTTCATACCATTCTAGAAAAAAAACTAGGCTGTATGTGAAAATTAATAGAAGCATGTTTTGTATTGGTACAAAAAAATGTGTAACCAAAGAACAGTACTATGGATTTGCAGTTAGGTTTGAAAAGTCAAGCACTCTTGCTCTGTGGAATTGAAACATTGTGTGTCGAACTTCTGACCTAACTGCACACAGCAGTGTTCCATGAGCTGTTGCTATGGTAGCAGGCAGAAGTCAAGTTGGGGGAAGGGTACTAGGCAGAAGTCAAGTTGGGGGCAGGGTACTTTTGGAAAAGGGTTGGTTTTCAACCAATAGAAATGTGTCATTACATTTGAAAAAAAGGGGGAAGCACTGAGATTTGAAACTTACATGTATATGTGTGGAAAAATAGAGGGAAAGTTTGCCATTATCTGGTTCTGCTGAGAGGAGAGAGGTGTACAGAACAGAGATCCTGGCTCTGATAATCTGCTGTTTGAGTGACACATTTCTTTCACAACTAACTAATTTTAAAGGTGAGTTTACAGTTTGAGAGGGGATGTATGTGGTAACTTAAGAAATGAATAATAGAAATGGGAATTGTTTTTGTTGTAGTTACACATGGTGGATTCATAATGTGTCAGTCTGTAAAAGAGATTTTCACTTGGCCCGAAAAAAAAAGAGCAGTAAGTGTGCTTTCAAATTGGCAAAGAAATTTCGTTTTGGCACTAATGTGAAAACATGACTGTGTGTGCATAGAAGAATTATAGGCAGAAATGTATTGCGTCTTGCTCTGGTGATTTCACAGTTGCAGTAGATGGAAAAGAGGAGCGAATTTTTGGGGGAAGAAGCAGAGGTTTAGCACACACCCATGTGCTTGCCATGTATAGTCATGCACAGTAATTAGAAGCGAGTGGGGTTTTCAGGTTTAAGTCTGTAATGCAAATACATTCAGCATCACTAAGGCTGGTTGCCCCTGCTGGAGTGTAGGCAGTCACAGAGAATGCACACGGTGGTGGTCTGAAAAAAAAACAGCTTGGACATGTGCATTTAAATAAATTTAAAAAAAAAGGTTTCAGAATGTGTCAGTCTGTAAAAGTGATTTCAAAGTGTAAAAAGAGATTTTCACTTGGCCCGAAAAAAAAAGAGCAGTAAGTGTGCTTTCAAATTGGCAAAGAAATTTCGTTTTGGCACTAATGTGAAAACATGACTCTGTGTGCATAGAAGAATTATAGGCAGAAATGTATTGCGTCTTGCTCTGGTGATTTCACAGTTGCAGTAGATGGAAAAGAGGAGCGAATTTTTGGGGGAAGAAGCAGAGGTTTAGCACACACCCATGTGCTTGCCATGTATAGTCATGCACAGTAATTAGAAGCGAGTGGGGTTTTCAGGTTTAAGTCTGTAATGCAAATACATTCAGCATCACTAAGGCTGGTTGCCCCTGCTGGAGTGTAGGCAGTCACAGAGAATACACACGGTGGTGGTCTGAAAAAAAAACAGCTTGGACATGTGCATTTAAATAAATTTAAAAAAAAAGGTTTCAGAATGTGTCAGTCTGTAAAAGTGATTTCAAAGTGTAAAAAGAGATTTTCACTTGGCCCGAAAAAAAAAGAGCAGTAAGTGTGCTTTCAAATTGGCAAAGAAATTTCGTTTTGGCACTAATGTGAAAACATGACTCTGTGTGCATAGAAGAATTATAGGCAGAAATGTATTGCGTCTTGCTCTGGTGATTTCACAGTTGCAGTAGATGGAAAAGTGGAGCGAATTTTTGGGGGAAGAAGCAGAGGTTTAGCACACACCCATGTGCTTGCCATGTATAGTCATGCACAGTAATTAGAAGCGAGTGGGGTTTTCAGGTTTAAGTCTGTAATGCAAATACATTCAGCATCACTAAGGCTGGTTGCCCCTGCTGGAGTGTAGGCAGTCACAGAGAATACACACGGTGGTGGTCTGAAAAAAAAACAGCTTGGACATGTGCATTTAAATAAATTTAAAAAAAAGGTTTCAGAATGTGTCAGTCTGTAAAAGTGATTTCAAAGTGTAAAAAGAGATTTTCACTTGGCCCGAAAAAAAAAGAGCAGTAAGTGTGCTTTCAAATTGGCAAAGAAATTTCGTTTTGGCACTAATGTGAAAACATGACTCTGTGTGCATAGAAGAATTATAGGCAGAAATGTATTGCGTCTTGCTCTGGTGATTTCACAGTTGCAGTAGATGGAAAAGAGGAGCGAATTTTTGGGGGAAGAAGCAGAGGTTTAGCACACACCCATGTGCTTGCCATGTATAGTCATGCACAGTAATTAGAAGCGAGTGGGGTTTTCAGGTTTAAGTCTGTAATGCAAATACATTCAGCATCACTAAGGCTGGTTGCCCCTGCTGGAGTGTAGGCAGTCACAGAGAATACACACGGTGGTGGTCTGAAAAAAAAACAGCTTGGACATGTGCATTTAAATAAATTTAAAAAAAAGGTTTCAGAATGTGTCAGTCTGTAAAAGTGATTTCAAAGTGTAAAAAGAGATTTTCACTTGGCCCGAAAAAAAAAGAGCAGTAAGTGTGCTTTCAAATTGGCAAAGAAATTTCGTTTTGGCACTAATGTGAAAACATGACTCTGTGTGCATAGAAGAATTATAGGCAGAAATGTATTGCGTCTTGCTCTGGTGATTTCACAGTTGCAGTAGATGGAAAAGAGGAGCGAATTTTTGGGGGAAGAAGCAGAGGTTTAGCACACACCCATGTGCTTGCCATGTATAGTCATGCACAGTAATTAGAAGCGAGTGGGGTTTTCAGGTTTAAGTCTGTAATGCAAATACATTCAGCATCACTAAGGCTGGTTGCCCCTGCTGGAGTGTAGGCAGTCACAGAGAATACACACGGTGGTGGTCTGAAAAAAAAACAGCTTGGACATGTGCATTTAAATAAATTTAAAAAAAAAGGTTTCAGAATGTGTCAGTCTGTAAAAGTGATTTCAAATTGAAAAAAGAGATATACACTTGCCCCCGAAAAAAAAAGAGCAGTAAGTGTGCTTTCAAATTGGCAAAGAAATTTCGTTTTGGGACTAATGTGAAAACATGACTCTGTGTGCATAGAAGAATTATAGGCAGAAATGTATTGCGTCTTGCTCTGGTGATTTCACAGTTGCAGTAGATGGAAAAGAGGAGCGAATTTTTGGGGGAAGAAGCAGAGGTTTAGCACACACCCATGTGCTTGCCATGTATAGTCATGCACAGTAATTAGAAGCGAGTGGGGTTTTCAGGTTTAAGTCTGTAATGCAAATACATTCAGCATCACTAAGGCTGTTTGCCCCTGCTGGAGTGTAGGCAGTCACAGAGAATGCACACGGTGGTGGTCTGAAAAAAAAACTGCTTGGACATGTGCATTTAAATAAATTAAAAAAAAAGGTTTCAGAATGTGTCAGTCTGTAAAAGTGATTTCAAAGTGTAAAAAGAGATTTTCACTTGGCCCCGAAAAAAAAAGAGCAGTAAGTGTGCTTTCAAATTGGCAAAGAAATTTCGTTTTGGCACTAATGTGAAAACATGACTCTGTGTGCATAGAAGAATTATAGGCAGAAATGTATTGCGTCTTGCTCTGGTGATTTCACAGTTGCAGTAGATGGAAAAGAGGAGCGAATTTTTGGGGGAAGAAGCAGAGGTTTAGCACACACCCATGTGCTTGCCATGTATAGTCATGCACAGTAATTAGAAGCGAGTGGGGTTTTCAGGTTTAAGTCTGTAATGCAAATACATTCAGCATCACTAAGGCTGGTTGCCCCTGCTGGAGTGTAGGCAGTCACAGAGAATGCACACGGTGGTGGTCTGAAAAAAAAACTGCTTGGACATGTGCATTTAAATAAATTAAAAAAAAAGGTTTCAGAATGTGTCAGTCTGTAAAAGTGATTTCAAATTGAAAAAAGAGATATACACTTGCCCCCGAAAAAAAAAGAGCAGTAAGTGTGCTTTCAAATTGGCAAAGAAATTTCGTTTTGGCACTAATGTGAAAACATGACTCTGTGTGCATAGAAGAATTATAGGCAGAAATGTATTGCGTCTTGCTCTGGTGATTTCACAGTTGCAGTAGATGGAAAAGAGGAGCGAATTTTTGGGGGAAGAAGCAGAGGTTTAGCACACACCCATGTGCTTGCCATGTATAGTCATGCACAGTAATTAGAAGCGAGTGGGGTTTTCAGGTTTAAGTCTGTAATGCAAATACATTCAGCATCACTAAGGCTGGTTGCCCCTGCTGGAGTGTAGGCAGTCACAGAGAATACACACGGTGGTGGTCTGAAAAAAAAACAGCTTGGACATGTGCATTTAAATAAATTTAAAAAAAAAGGTTTCAGAATGTGTCAGTCTGTAAAAGTGATTTCAAAGTGTAAAAAGAGATTTTCACTTGGCCCGAAAAAAAAAGAGCAGTAAGTGTGCTTTCAAATTGGCAAAGAAATTTCGTTTTGGCACTAATGTGAAAACATGACTCTGTGTGCATAGAAGAATTATAGGCAGAAATGTATTGCGTCTTGCTCTGGTGATTTCACAGTTGCAGTAGATGGAAAAGAGGAGCGAATTTTTGGGGGAAGAAGCAGAGGTTTAGCACACACCCATGTGCTTGCCATGTATAGTCATGCACAGTAATTAGAAGCGAGTGGGGTTTTCAGGTTTAAGTCTGTAATGCAAATACATTCAGCATCACTAAGGCTGGTTGCCCCTGCTGGAGTGTAGGCAGTCACAGAGAATACACACGGTGGTGGTCTGAAAAAAAAACAGCTTGGTTTCATAATGTGACAGTTTGTTATACAGATTTTCACTTGCCCAAAAAAAAAGAGGAGTTTGTGTGCATTCAAATTGGCAAAGAAATTTCGTTTTGTGACTATTGTGAAAAGAAATGTAGTAATATATTTAAATTCAATAAAGAATTTTTTTTTTAGTTTTTTTGCAGGTATTGCTGAAGAACAGTGAACAAAATTTAAGATGCCTACAAAATCTCGAGTTCAAAAAACGCTAAAAAAAAAACTATATTTGAGGACAACTGGAGGACCAAAGTTAGTAGAAGATGCTGATGTTGGGAAAAAGAAAAAATCTTCTGGTAAGCAAAAAAGACAATTCCTAAACAAAATATTGAAAACAAACAAAAATGTACAAAATGTCTGTTCTCGGAAAAATGTAACAAAACCTACAGAACAGCAAAAAATTGAGGATTTAGTTAATGCAAATATACCTTCTGCAATTGAAAAGTTTAACATAAACAGAAAAACAGCATTTAAAGAGATACGTAGAAAAATGTTTCAGAGAAGAGTTATGTCCAATTTGATAAAGGATATAAAGAAATATAAGCAAAAGGCTAAATATTATAAGAGAAAAAAAGAAATTGAAGCCATTGCAGCAAAGGCATTAGAATTAAAAAGGAAACTATTCATATTAATTTTGAATAGGATGCGTACATTAGATAAAATGGTTAATGTACTGAAATCACAAAGCAAAAGCAAAAGAGTAGTGAACAGAACAAATTTTTGTAAAGTGTTTTTAGGAAAGTGGATGCATAGCTCAAGTAGTGAACCTTTTTTTAATGAAGAGAGCTATTTTCAAAGTAATAGTTTGCTGCATGCAGTTGACACCAGAGGTCGTTCATACGAAGTAAAAAATGGTTGCATAATGGAGAAGGAGATAATGGTTCCAAGAGATGAGGTACAAGTGATGGCAGATGAGGCAATGGGGAGACGTCCTAAAGCCCCAGTGTACACTTGGAATTGTAGTAGTATTTGCACTGTGCGTCAGGAATCTATTGACAGATTTCGAGAGTTTCTAAGAGAATATAGTAAAAAAAGTGTAAAACAAAAGATTAAGGTGCTTCAAAGTCTGGATCCATGCAGAGTGAGAGAGAATACTGGTTTGCAGGGTCATTCTCTTGCTTGTCTATCTAGAAAAGTGTGCAATAGTGTTTTCCATCATTTTAGGATGCTGGCTGTTCATCATACTGAAATGAGAAAGTTTGTGAGACGGTTGTATTTTGCCAAAAGTCCAGCAATAAAGTTAAATGAATTGAATAGGGCTCTGTTCCGAGGAACGGTATCAGATGTAGAGAAGGTTGTTGATGAAATTCAGTTTTGTTACTTTGGTCCTGAACAAAACAGTGCAGAGAAGGACACAGTAAATGAGGCAGAAGTGGAAGAGAATGTAGAACCTTGTGTAAGTAAGACATTTAATGATCACATAACAAAATTTGCAATAGTCTCTAATGAAAGACCAAATGTTACTTGTATTTGTTGCCGCAGAACTCATTATAGAAAACAAACTAGGAATGTTGATCTCTACAGAAAGAGTGAAAATGAAGATAATTATAAGTGGATGGATTTTGCAACATATATATTTCTTGAAAATTGTTTTGAATTGGGTGAAGATCAGCGTATTTGTAAATACTGCTACAACAAGTTAGAGGAAAATAGAATGCCGACCAGAGCTGTACATAATAATTTAGAATTGGATGCTATTCCTGCTGAACTTTCTGAATTAAATACATATGAGTCTATACTCATTCAATGTGTTCATCCGTTCCAGACCATAGTACGTATGGAGCCCAAAACTGGTAAATTACCTCCTTCAGATTTAGTGAGAGGTTTAAAAGGTAGAGTGGTGTATTTGCCCTTGGATTTGAAAAAAAATATGGAAACTATTGATGCGGATACTTTGGAAACTGAACCATTAATTATTCTGGTTAATGGTGTACCTACAAAGAATAAGAAGATTTGGCAGGAGCTGGTAGATGTGCGGAAAGTACAAAGAGCAAATTTGTATTTGAAAAAAAATAACAAATGGTATGAATCAATTTATATAGTAGAAGAAGAAGAAGAAGAAGATTTACAAGGAGATACAGAAACACCAAGTGGACAAATTGAAAAAGTGGACAAGTCAAAGGAAGAAGAAATTTATGAACATTTTAGCATACATCCTCTCCATTCGAAAGAAGTTATGGGAGACAATATTGATCTCTTTCAGATGAAGAAAGCAAAAGGAAATCCCGTGAGTGTATGGGAGGAGAGCTTGGAAGCTCGATGTTTTCCCCAGCTGTTTCCTAAAGGAAAAGGAGGACGATACGATGAACGTCCGGAACAGATTCCAGCTTCTGAGTATCGGACTACAAGACTATATGCTGAAGATCCCAGATTTCGACAAAGTATCCCTTATTTGTTCCATCTTTTATTTGAAAGCGACTTGTCTGCACTGTCTTATGCAGTAAATCACATTTTAAAAAGTGGAGTACATTTACAAAATGTGTCTGCTAAGGATTTTATGGAGAAAGTGCAGCACCGAGATGATCATTTGGAAACACAACTGATCAATCTGATGGCTTGTCAGCGTGGGACAAATGAATATTGGTACCGACGCCATGGTGAACTAAAATGCATGTTACGCAATTTAGGAACACCAACATGGTTCCTTACCCTAAGCTGCGCCGAGTACGCTTGGGATGATTTACTGGATTTTCTACGAGAGGCCAATTCAAACATTGAAAACATCGAATACAAGACAGCAGGAGAACTGTGCTCATTGGATCCGGTTAATGTTTGCAGATATTTCAATCATAGATTTGAGGCTATGATGTCCTTCATCTGCAATAAAAAAAATCCACCCCTTGGAGAAGTAGTGGATTTCTTTTGGAGAAAAGAGTACCAGGCAAGAGGTGCTCCTCATATTCATATGCTGCTGTGGATCAAGGATGCCCCAAAGTTTGGAACAGATACTGATGAAGCAGTGTTATCTTACATTGAAGAATATGCAACATGTGCTATACCTAAAAGCACAGAAGAGTACAAGTTAAAGGAGCAAGTTCTACGTTTCCAAAGTCATCGGTGTGGAAAATACTGTCGACGGAAATACAAGAGCAAAGAAAAATACTACACTAAATGTCGATTTGGATTTCCTAGACCTGTTCTTACAAATGGAAGAGTCAACAGTTTTATGTCAGCTGTGAGACATACTATCACAAGAAAATCACCTAAGAATACCTACAACCTTAAAAGAAAAGAAGAATCAAAAAATATAAATGACTACAACCCAGTCATTTTATCCATGTGGAACGCTAACATGGATATACAGTATGTTGCTGACAATTCCATTGCTGTTGCTCGATATGTAACGTCTTACATTACGAAATCAGAAAAAACAGAATTGAAGGAAATGTGGGAAGAGATTTCTCACGAGAAGACTGTCAGTAAGAAGCTGTACAGTTTCAGTTTGAAGATGTTATCGCATCGAGAAATTGGATCCTACGAATGTTCAGATAGATTATCTTCTGCAAGTCTCTACTCGAAGTCAAGAAGAATAATTTGGGCAAGTTTAGGCCTTGCAGCAATGAGAAATCGGGTACTGAAATCTGTTGGAGAAATTGAATATTTGGCACAGTTCGAACCTGAAAGTACAGATATATTGAAAACAAACATGTTGGACACATATTATCCCAAGAGAAGTCATCATCTGGAGAACATGTGTCTCTATGAAGTGCTGCAGAACTACATTTATTCACGGAAAGCTGCAGAAGACATCAATAATGGAAAATATAAAGTCGTTGGTGAAGAAGGATGTTTGGTGAAGCAAACCAAAGGAAGTTTGATAAATCACCGGAAGCTGAGTTGCGACACTACCGACAAGAAAGAATTTTACTACTTGGCTCTTTTACAGTTGTTTAAACCATGGCGTTCAGAGGATGAACTACTGGGAGAATTCCAGAGCTATGAAGATTCTTTTAATGCTTGCAAAGACAGCATACAATGCAGTACATTCTCAACTTATCTGCAAATGTTAAATGAAGAAATTGAACAGGAAACTACAATTGCAGCAGAAATTGCTAGAGACAGTTCTCAGGACAGCCAAAGTTCAGGAACATACAGTCAAGATCCCCTAGGACAACCAATCGTTGAAAATGAAGCATCAATAGCCATGAATGAAGTGGAAACGGCTATGAATCAAGCTCAAGAAGAATTTATAGACTTAGAAAATTTGGAAAGACAACTGAATCAAGAGCAGCAACAAATTTATGAAGAGATCAAAAACAAAATTGAACACGGATTTCTACATGAAAAAAAAGAGTGCTCATGCACATCATTTCATCCAATCAGGATGTATGTAAGCGGACAAGCTGGCACTGGAAAAAGTTTCCTAATTAAAGTCATCAGAAGCTACCTAAAGCAAAAAACAGATTCTACTTTGTCTTGTGTGGTTACTGCTCCAACTGGGTTAGCAGCATATAACATAAAAGGAATCACCTTACATCGTTTGCTAATGTTACCAGTGGAGCATGAGAACAAAATACAATTCAACAAGCTAACTGGAGAAGCATGCTTGGAAGTTTCAAGAGTATTGAAGAAGATGCAAGTTCTCATTATTGATGAGGTGAGCATGGTATCAAACTTAATGCTTGCCTTTGTGCATTTAAGAATGCAGCAAATTTTGAAGACAGACTATGACGTGTTATTTGGTGGAAAACACGTCATCGTTTTTGGGGATCTTTTGCAACTTACTCCGGTTAAAGGACAACCAGTGTTTAATACTGTGACACATGAAGACACGAAGAAGTCATTGGGAAGCATCGGTAATACAAATATTTGGTCCTTCTTTGAGTACAAGGAACTTACAACTAATATGAGGCAAGCAAACGATGAAGAATATGGAAGTATTCTGAAAGATATCAGGATTGGACTACTCACAGAAGCTGGCAAAAAAGCATTACAGACTCGGCTGCTACATAATTTATTTCCAAAGGAAGAAATAGTTGCAGAGAAGATATACAAGAACATTGCAGAAAACAAAAGTGTCATCTGCTTAATGCCAACTCTACGTGAATGCTCAATATTCAATGAGGAGCTTTTGAAATTGGAAAAGGAAGAGATCATGAAATTGGAAGCAGTGGACAAAATTGAGGATGGAAGAATTACTGTCACAGTAACAGGCAAACTGAAAAATAAATTGGACTCACTAGAGAAGAACATCTCCAAAACAGCAGGATTAGAAAAAAATCTATATGTTTGCATGAACTGTAGAGTGTTTTTAAGGAGAAATTTGGATGTTGAAAAAGGCTTAGTAAATGGAGCGATGGGAAGAGTTGTGGGTTTTATTAATTATCAGAAAAAAGATGGAATTGAATGGTTAAAAATAAAATTTGATCAGATAGAGGAAGTTAAAGACATTTGTCGTTGTTCAGTTCGTTTCATGCTTGTGAAAGACTTATATGTACGTAGGAAGCAGTTTCCGTTTTCTCTAGCATATGCTGTAACTATTCACAAGTCTCAAGGATTGACTGTAGATTGTGCATTTGTGAACATTGGATCTAGTGTGTTCAAAGAAGGTATGGCATATGTTGCTTTGTCACGAGTCAAAACATTATCAGGTTTATTCATGATAGACTTCGATGACTCAAAAGTTAGTGCTGATACAAACTGTGTAAAGGAGTATAATAGATTAAGAAGAAGCTATGCTCCTCATTTAGGTCAGTATCCTGTGTTGGAGAAACGTGTAGTTTCTCGTAAAAGGAGAAATGAGAATATCTGTAATGAAGATGTAGAGAAGAGGAAAAAAAAGAGGAGTGATGTAATTGCAAGCAAAAAGAATAAGGAAAATGAAGAACAGGTTGTAGGATGTCATTTTGAAAATAGCTCTGGTGTCAACTGCTACGCAAATGTAGTGCTGAATGTTGCTTTTTATCTGGAAAGTTTGCAAGAGCAGATAATAATAAATCAGGGAAAAAGATTCTGTTCAGAGCTCAGTCTCCTTTTTCAAAAGCTGAGTAAAGATAAAACTCAAATAGAAAGTGCTACTGATATTAGAAAACTTTTAGATGTATGTTCAGGACGAACACAGTTTTCTCAAAATGAACAGCAAGATGCTCACGAATTTTTGATGTATTTTCTTCAGGTAGTGGAAGAAGAAGGAGTTCCCATTGACATTTTTTTTGGTCTCTCTTATAAATGGGAACATAGTTGTGATAATTGTTATAATATAAGTGGTTCTATTGTTGATAATGAAAGGTTTATTTATTTGACATTGCCAGAGAGTAAAACAGTCACTTTTGCAAACTTAGTTAAAGATGCTAATCATAGCATGAAATGTGGTGAGTGTAATTCTGACATGTTATCAACATTAATTTTAAGGGAATACGGACAGTATGTAATTTTAATGATGCAACGATGTAGAGCTGATGGATCAAAATTGGATACTTTAATAAAGAAGTTTACAGGACAGCAATTATCAATTTCAGGAAAAACTTTTGTAACTGTTGCAATAATTTTCCATGATGGACCTACTGTTACTTCTGGACATTACACAGTTTATCTAAAATGTGAAAAAGGATGGACACTGTGTAATGATTCCCAATTGATTTTCAAACAACGTTTGCCTTTTGATTTAGCAAATTCCTATCTAATCTTCCTGAAACCTAAATTTTAGAGAGACTTGGCAAGATCTGGACAAAATAATTTTACCATTTTACAGGATTACCATTGCAATTTTGTAGAAAAAAGATTTTTAAAATTATCATTTGGCCTAAAGGAAAGATAACCAATTGTAATGTGGACTTTTTAAATTTTTAATGCAATTTTGAAAAACCAATAATTTAGAGATTATCGGTAACTTCTGCACATTTTAAATTTTGGAATGTTATTGGACTGCCACTGGAAATTTTTTCAAAAATAATTTCAAAAATTACTATTTGGCCATGTGGAAAAGTAAGCAATTCTATTGTGGACTAAATAAATTATTCGAAAAATTTTCGTGAACCAAAATGTTACAGAGAATCGGTGAGATCTGGACAGATTAAACTTTAGAATTTTAATGGTTTTCCCTTGGAAATTTATTCCAGGGAAAGAATAAAAAATACTATTTGGCCTAAAGGAAATAAAATCAGATGTATTTTGGAGTTATTTGAGATATATTATTGTGAATGTACTTCTGAAACAAAAATATCAGACGGTATTTTAAAGAAAAAAGTATTGTTTTTAGATGACATTTTTTAAGAATAATATGCATTTCTGTAATGATAAGTTTAAGTGAGAAGAGATTCTGGGCTTTTTTAATACAATCTTTGAGATTGTTATTTTTTTTTGCCCGCTGTAAAATGATGAATGCAATTGCTTTCACAATTTATAGTGAAATGCAATATATTCTGAAAACAGCAAAAATAAGGCAAAAATATTTTTTGGGAAAAAATGTAAATATGTGTACTGTATTATAAAATGTTTTAAAAATATTAATACTTTTTTCTTTTTTTTCAGATCGATATAGAAAATTTTCGTAAACTACAACCATTTTAAAAACTATTTTTAAAAAAAACAAATGAATAAATATTTTTTTCAGTGAGTATGGTAAGTCAATAGTAATAATTGTAGTCTTTCAAGGACCTTGTAATGTGAAAAATGATTTTTAGTGTTTTTTTTAAAAAATAAAAAAAAAGGTACGCTTACCGTACGCGTACGGTAAAAAAAAAAAGTTTTTTAAAAAAAATGTAAAAAAAAGATGAAAGATAAGGTTGGCTCTTAAAAGAACCGTTGTGTTCATGCAGGGACAGAGGAAAGGAACCATGGGAAAATCATTCAAAGCTACAAATGTGCTGATCTATTTTGTTATTCACTAGGGAAACACTGGTCTCCCTATAACAAATTAGAGCTTTACAAAATGTGCAATGAATATCAACCTTCCGAAATCGAGGGTTCATTTCCAGAGGGCTAGCAAAAGGAGATTCTCCCCCCACAGATGAAGGGCTCACCTGAGCTGCAGAAGAAGGAGTAAGCTCTGCAGGTGATGGTCCAGGCTGAGCTGCTGTGGATGTACTGGCTCGTCTTTCTGAAGAGTTACCTCCAAAAAGTTGAGCATGTGTCCTTTTGTGTACATCCTTGAGGTGCCTCATCATGGTGTGATTCCCAAAGGAATACTTCCTGTCAGGATTACCTCTAGAAAGTACACGCTGACACAGCTTGCAAGTAACTAAGGGTGCATTCACCTTTTGCTGGCCTTCTGGAAAAGTAAAATAATCCCAAACATAAGAAGGTTTTACTTTCCTCGCTCTCTGCCTCAAGACAGTGCTGCTGGTGCTAGCCTCACTCTCAGAAGAGCTCTGCTGTTCTGCCATCGTATCCCAAAGACAAACCAGCTCCTTCTCCCAAGGGATCACAAGCAGAAATGAGGGGAATGGGTGTGGTGTAGGAGAGTTCTAGAACTGAAAGTAGTTTCAACCAATCAAAAGTTGTGTTTCAAGATCACATGACCTACCGTACGCTTACGGTACGCTTACGGTGCGCTTACGGCAAAAAGTACGCGTGCGCGTAAAAAAGACACGCGCTTGCGCACATGCGCATAACAGTCATTTCCCGGCACTTCCGCGTAACGTGCGCGTGTTGCGTAAGCGCGCACGCGTCCCACGCGCAGTACGCGCGGCTACGCAAAGTGCGTAACTATACGCAAGCAGCGTAGATAGATTACGGACGTTGCGTAAACCGTACGCTTACCGTGAGCTTACGGTACGCGTACTATAAAAAAAAAAAAAAAAAAATCTGGAAATAAATTTTACATGTTTATTTTAAAAAATATATATAAAAAAAATATTTAAGGATTTTAAAAATTAAAGCATAGTCTTTATAAAAGATAAGAAAATTAAAATAAAAATATGTTTGAAAAAAATGAAGAATATAAAAAAAAAATAGCATTTAAAAAACCTTGCAAATTCACTGAAAAAACCATGGGTTTCACACACGTTATAGTTAGGAATTAGCATTTAAAAAACCTTGCAAATTCAATGAAAAAACCATGGGTTTCACACACGTTATAGTTAGGAATTAGCATTTAAAAAACCTTAGAAATTCACTGAAAAAACCATAGGTTTCACACACGTTATAGTTAGGAATTAGCATTTAAAAAACCTTAGAAATTCAGTGAAAAAACCATAGGTTTCACACATGTTATAGTTAGCTGGACATTTTACTCGTAAAAAACCAATGAAATTGCCCCGTTATAGTTAGTTCAGCTAACTATAACTCGCGCGCCCGCAATGCACTGCTGATGACGTCACATATTACATCACTCATGACATGGTCAGTGACATCACTCATGACATCACTGATGACATCTCAAATGACATCACTGATGACATCACTGATGACATCATCTAGTGAATGTGTGTTATTCTGAAAATTAAATATGTTTTATATATGTATATCTCATGGTCGATGGAAGAATAAATGGGTATATAAGTGTCTAAATGGATGATTTGTTTTTGAAAAATTGATTGTGTAACTGACTGATTAAGTGTATCATAGTGAATACATGGCTTAGTGAATAATGTTTAAATATGTAAATATCTGTATCAGTCTCTCACTTTGTGTATAAGTGGCTGCATGGGTTGGTGAGTAGCTACATGGGTGCCTATTTAGGTTATTAGTTGTTTTTTTGAGTATCAGTCTGAGTGTCTGCATGGTTCGGTGGGGGGTATTACGTAGTGCATCGGTGCATGAATGAGTGACTCACTGTTTGTATGTGTTGAACACAGCATGTGTGCAGGACTGTATGGGTGGATGAGTGTGTGTATGGGTGTGTTAGTGAGTGAATGACTGTCTCAATAGTGTCTTCAGGAGTAACTACATACGTTTTAAACTAGTATATGTGACTATTGGTGTATATATGTGAGTATATGTGAAAGTGAGAGATTGAAAGAGTTCCTGTATGAATAAGTATGTGTTTCTATAAGTGATTGTTTAAAAGACTAAGTATGTGTAAGTTTCCGTAGAAGTAAGTGTGGTGGTGTGTGTATAACTGTATATGCAAGTAAATGTATGTTTGATTCTTTATTAGCATGAGTGACTATGTGTGTGAGTAACTCTATGGATGAGTGGCATTGTGTAACAGGATGTATAGATGTATGAGTACATATGATGAGTGAGTACATGTATGAGTGACTGTATAGGACTGTTGGTGAATGAGTGGATGTGTATGTGGATCTTAGAATTACTGAAGAGGTTGTTGTAACTGGTATTGGTATGTCCATTGTTTTGAAATTTTTAGTCTCTATTTTTGAATGTGTGTATCAAAGCTTATATTAAGGTGAGAGGAGGTCTGCCACTCTATCACAAGGATGATGTCATCAGTGATGTCATCAGTGATGTCATTTGAGATGTCATCAGTGATGTCATGAGTGATGTCACTGACCATGTCATGAGTGATGTAATATGTGACGTCATCAGCAGTGCATTGCGGGCGCGCGAGTTATAGTTAGCTGAACTAACTATAACGGGGCAATTTCATTGGTTTTTTACGAGTAAAATGTCCAGCTAACTATAACATGTGTGAAACCTATGGTTTTTTCACTGAATATATATATATATATACACAATATAAATACATAAATATGTGCAAAACCTTGCGTTCCACATATTAAAACGAATAGAATGACTAAAAAACATGGGGACTCCTGATTGCTATCTGTATAGTGCTTATGATCCAGTGTCACACATTGATATTAGAGTCAAAATATATTTATGAAAAACATCAATTATTTGGTCCACTTTTCTTCTGATTATATATATATATATATATATATATATATATATATATATATAATTAAATAAAAAAATAATAAGCATATGGCAAAGGGCCACACAGGCTGGACACACAAAATGGCTGCCTGCCATTGCCACATGGTCATCAACAACAACAACACAGAGCAAATAGGCATTGGGAATGGCAACAAAGAGATGAGACATGCAGGTGTATGGCAAAAGCACACTGGCAACCTACAAAAAATTGCCATAAACTGACCACATGGTAAACCAGCAAGCAAGGAGGTATGGATGCAGCATAATGATAGAAGAACAACACATGCAAGCCTATGGCAAAAGCACACTGGATGCCTACACAAAATGGCCAACAGCCACATGATCAAACTTCAGAACAAAGACAACCAGCAAGGAAGCATGGCCACAAACAGAGAAAACATGCAGGTCTATGGGAAAAGCACACTGGCTGGTTACACAAAATGGCCGCCATCCACATCATCAGACAACAACAACAACCAGCAAGGAGGCATGGTCACAAACAGAGATGACATGCAGGTCTATGGCAAAAGCACACTGGCTGGCTACACAAAATGGCCACCAGCTACATGGTCAGACAACAACAATAACCAGCAAGTAGGCATGGTCACAAACAGAGAAGACATGCGGGCCCATGGCAACAGCACACTGGCTGGCTATACAAAATGGCCGCCAGCCACATGGTCACAACAACAACCAGCAAGGGGGCATGGCCACAAAAAAAGAAGAAATGCAGGCCTATGGGGGAAGGCCCACTGGCTGGCTACACAAATTGGCCACCAGCCACAAATTCACAACAACAACCAGCAAGGGGCATGGCCACAAAAAAAAGAAGAAATGCAGGCCTATGTGGTAAACACACTGGCTGGCTACAAACAATGGCCGCAAGCCACATGATCACAACAACAACAACCAGCAAAGGGGCATGGCCACAAACAAAGAAGAAATGCAGGCCTATTGGGAAAGCACACTGGCTGGCTACAGAAAATGGACAGAAAATCAACAAGCAGGAGGTCAGGAAAACAAAGAACACATGCAGGCCTAGGTTGGACACTGACTACACAAAATGGCCCCTGGACACATGGCATAATGGTTCTTGAACAACAAAGGCAAAGAGAACAAAGCATTAATTCAGCAATGCCAAAATTGAACATTAACAGGGCTAAAAATGTTCCCAACAACACACATCCTCTAAAGGCATTACCATACCTAAACACTGTTTTCAGGGGGAAAAAAACATGAAAAACCACAAAAAACATTTTGTATTTTAATCCAATTCCATCCATAGCCTAAATGATGTTTCAATTCTACAGACACCACAGAAACTGTTGTTTCATGCACCTATAAGTAGTACAGGGCCTACTGGCTGGAAGGCCCAATGGCAGACTAGGCCACATATTGAATTTTTTTTGTTTAATAAAAGCTTTATTACAATGTAATACAGATGTACAGAATTATCTTTTGTGTAACAGAAAACTAAGTCATGAAGCGGAGCATTACAATCAATCAATCAATCAAGAAATTTGTAAAGCGTGCTACTCACCCGGAGGGTCTCAAGGTGCTAGGGGAAGGGGGGTCCGCTACTGCTCGAACAACCAGGTCTTAAGTTGCTTCCTGAAGGAGAGGTGGTCTTGGGTCAGGCGGAGGTGGATGGGGAGGGAGTTCCAAGTCTTGGCTGCCAGGTGGGAGAAGGATCTTCCTCCCATGGTGGCTCTTCGAATGCGTGGAACAGTGGCGAGGGCATGGCTGGATGATCGTAGCTGGCGGGTAGGAGTGTAGAAGGTCAGGCGGTTGTTGAGGTACTTGGGGCCCAGGTCGTGGAGGGCCTTGCGTGCGTGGGTGAGGAGTCAGAACGTGATTCTCTTGCTGACGGGGAGCCAGTGCAGGTCTCTCAGGTGTCCGGAGATGTGGCTGTGTCGAGGGATGTCCAGGATGAGTCCTGCAGAGGCGTTCTGGATGCGTTGGAGTCTCTTCTGTAGTTTGGCTGTGGTTCCGGTGTATAGGGTGTTACCGTAGTCCAGTCGGCTGGTGACGAGTGCCTGGGTGACCGTCTTCCTGGTTTTGGTGGGGATCTAGCGGAAGATCTTACGGAGCATGCGTAGGATGTTGAAACATGATGATGAGACGGTGTTGACTTGTCTGGTCATCGAGAGGGGGGAGTCCAGCATGAAGCCCAGGTTGCGTGCGTGGTCCGTTGTTTTGGGTGCGCTGCCCAGGGCAGGGGGCCACCAGGAGTCGTCCCAGGCAGAGGGTGATGATCCAAGGATGAGGACTTCCGTCTTGTCTGAGTTCAGTTTCAGGCAGCTGTTCATCATCCACTTGGCTACGTCTTTCATCCCTTCGTGTAGGTTGGCTCTGGCGGTGGCTGGGTCGTTGGTGAGGGAGAGGATCAGCTGGGTGTCGTCGGCATAGGAGATGATGTTGAGGTTGTGTTGGCGTGCGATGGCTGCGAGGGGACTCATGTAGACGTTGAAGAGGGTGGGGCTGAGTGATGATCTTTGTGGTACGCCGCAGATGACTTCGGTGGCCTCGGATCTGAACAGGGGGAGGCGGACTCTCTGGGTTCTTCCGGCGAGGAATGAGATGATCCACTCTAGGGCCTTTTCTTGGATTCCGATGTTGCTGAGGCGCTGCACTAGGGTGTGGTGGCAGACAGTACCGAACGCTGCGGAGAGGTCCAGGAGAATGAGGGCCGCTGTTTCCCCATTGTCAAGCAGGGCTCGGATGTCATCAGTGGCTGTGATGAGGGCGGTCTCGGTGCTGTGGTTGGCTCAGAATCCGGACTGCGAGTGGTCGAGGGATCCGTTCGTCTCGAGGAAGGCGGCAAGCTGTCTGTTGACCGTCTTCTCGATGACTTTGGCAGGAAACGGGAGGAGCGAGATGGGGCGGTAGTTCTTGAGGTCGGTGGGGTCTGCTGATGGTTTCTTCAGGAGGGTGCTGATTCGGCATGCTTCCAGCTCTCCGGGAAGGTGGCGGTGGTGAAGGAGCAGTTGATGATGTCCCGGATTTGGGGTGCGATGACGGCGTCGGCCTTGTTGAAGACGTGGTGGGGGTCAGTTGGTGATCCGGAGTGGATGGTGTTCATCGTGTGGATGGTGTCTTCGGTGCTGACCGGGGTCCTGGCGCGGAGGGTGGTGGTGGGGGGCGTCGGTTCGGTGGTTGGGTGCATGGTCTGTGCGCCAAAGCTGTTGTGTATGTCGGTGATCTTGCGGTGAAAGAACGAGGCGAGTGAGTCGCAGAGGTCTTGTGAGGGAGTGATGTCGTTGTTTCCGGCGCTGGGGTTGGAGAGCTCTTTGACGATGCTGAAGAGTTCCTTGCTGTTTATGTGACTTGTTGTCTAGTCGTTCCTTGAATGCTGTCCTCTTGGTGGTGTGGATCAGCTGGTGGTGTTTGCGGGAGGCGTGCTTGAGGGCGGTCATGTTGTCTGTAGTCTGTCGAGCAGGTTCCAGAGTTCCACGGCGTGTCTGTGGACGGAGCGGGTGTTGAGCAGGATGCACTTCAGGTGGTTGCTGCTGGTGCTTGGCTTGGTGGGTGCGGTACGGGTCCGGATGCAGGGGAACTTGCAGGATTGGCAGGTTAAAGGTTCGTAGGTGCGTCTAGGGGTGGCTCGGCAGCAGCCGGGGATCCGGCCGGCGTTGAGTGCGTTGAGGGTGGCGGCGTCGTAGGTCTGGCGGGTGGGCTTGCATCTGCGGGGGCCAGGGGTTCTGGTGCTTGGCGCGGTCCAGGCACGGACCGGCGCAGACGGGATTGCCTTAGGCGCGCCTTCGGCGCGCCAGCGGCACGCCCGCTGCGCGCGTCCGTTGCGCGGCTGCTGCGCGGTCTCCATATGAGGTGACGAGGGAGGGAGGAGCGGCTGGGAGGTGGGAGCGGGGCAGCCAATGGGGTGCAGGGGGCGGAGCTAACGGGACGTGGCAGCAGGAAGCGGGCGGCGAGGGGGTGACGTGGCGAGCACGGGATACAGAAGAAGAAAAGGGGATTACAATCGGGGCAAGAACGTAAAGGGAGCAACTCTGGGAAACAAAGTAAATGACTGACACAGGAAAAAAGAAATGTGGACACTGGCACTCACTCGGGGTACAGAAGAGAGAGAAGGACACTGGCACTCGGTCCTAGAAGGCAGGCACAGGCAATCATGGCACAACAGCGGCAAGCGGACACGCAGGGGGCTGCGTGGCGGTGAGGGGAGCGACCTGCCTGGTAACAGGGTCAGAGGTCACTCTCTCTACCGCTGCGCGGCCTCCATATGAGGTGACGAGGGAGGGAGGAGCGGCTGGGAGGTGGGAGTGGGGCGGCCAGCGGGGGGCGGAGCTAACGGGACACGGCGGCAGGAAGCGGGCGGCGAGGGGGTGACGCGGCGAGTACGGGATGCAGAAGAAAAAAAGGGGATTACAATCGGGGCAAGAACGTAAAGGGAGCAACTCTGGGCAACAAAGTAAATGAATGACACAGGAAAAAAGAAATGTGGACACTGGCACTCACTCGGGGTACAGAAGAGAGAGAAGGACACTGGCACTCGGTCCTAGAAGGCAGGCACAGGCAATCAGGGCACAGCAGCGGCAAGCGGACACGCAGGGGGCTGCGTGGCGGTGAGGGGAGCGACCTGCCTGGTAACATAATATAATATTACATCTAGAAAGATATATATTGTACAATAAACATATTGAAATAATATCTTCATTCTGTACTCACAAATTGCATTTTTATATTTTTTATATTTTATAATTAAAAAGAACACAGAGGAAAAGAAAGAAAGAAGAGGAACAACTGAAAAAGAAGAAAAAAGAAGAAAAGGGAAGGAAAGAAAGAGAGAAGACAAAATATATACAAAAATATGTAGTATATAATCTGTACATGTATCATAGAATAAAACGTACGTCTGATAATAGCTTATTTAATCTATTAATTTCATGGCTTATAATTACTTACCTCATATAATAACAATTGTGTAATAAACTGTATATATTCTCAAACAAAGGGGACGAAAAAACAATCATGGGGGTTGGAAATCCATTGTGGAATCCTTGGAAGGTTTACATGCTTTGTTTAAATAACCAGTAAGTGGAGACCAAAAGAGGTGTTTATTGATCATCTGTAACGTAGAAGTGGCTGATGCAGTATCAAGTCTATGATGAGAACAAAGAAGATTCCACCAGCCAGTAACGGGGACATTTGAAGCATTCTTCCAATTGGATACAATAACTTGAAATGCAATAGCAAGTAACATATCCACAAACTTACCTAGTTTTGAATGAGCTGGCCAAAGACATGAGGAGCTTCCCAATAAAATACATTTATTATCTAAGGGAAAGGTAGTAGAACAAAAAGTGGAAATGATTTTACAAACCTGAACCCAAAAGGCTGCAATTGGTGGAAAACTAAAAAACATATGTAGATATGTGCCAGGGTGAGCATTGTAAGACCAGCACATATTTAAAAGAGTAGGGTTGTATTTTTGCAGAGAAAGTGGGGTAATATATAATCTATTATAAAAATAATAGAGTTTGTTTACTACTGGCATTACATGAGGTACGGTGTATCTTGTTCCAGATCATACTCCAGACCTTTAAAGAAAAGGGATGCTGAAAATTAGACTCCCACATTCACAAAATTTTAGATTTGGGACAAGAAGGCGTAGAGTAATGCAAATATTTATATATATATATGATGCCCTAAGTGATGACGACAATGTAATTGGGTCAGGAGGTGAAGAACTAGTGGGAGGTTGCGATTGATTAAGTATGGAAATAGTTTGTAAGACAGCACCGTTAAGGGATTCGTATCTAACCACATAGGTGGAGGAAATAGCAAATTTAGATTGAATTTCGGGAAAAGATAGAGGAGTTATAGCACACATTACCTGCTTAACCTGAATTACACCTTTAATTACCCAATGTTTCCAGAAGAAAGTACAATTTGAAATTTTAATGAGTTTATTATGCTAGATAGAAAATCGGAGATGCAGAGCTTTTAAGAACACAGGAGGCTATCATACTGGAGTGCTTAATAGTCGGAGCAGAAAATGTTGGAGGAGGGTTTGGAAAGTATATTAAAGAATGAAAAGGAAAGAGTGACATAAGCGAGTCCTCCAATTTATGTCAAATATTGTTAGGTGATAATCTAGATCTCTAATGCAAGGCAGAACCTGCTTTAGAACAAAGGCAGTATGAAATGAATTGCTGAATATTAAGAAAACCTACACCACCCAACTCTTTAGGTTTACAAAGAGATGCTAAGGAAATGCACGATTGTTTCCCATTCCATAAAAACGCAGAAATTAGTCTATTTAGCAACTGAAAACTATTTGGGAGAATTTTAATAGGTAACATGGACAAATAAAAATTAATGACAGGCAGAAACATCACCTTTATTGTTGCTAACCTGCCCCACCAAGGCAAATATAGAGGTGACCATTTTTCCGTCATTTGACTAATTTTATTTTGAACATCATCTAATGGAATATTTAATTTCAAAACATTTAATAAATTGCGCAGACCATTTATGTCCAGTGCCATTAAACATGTCTTTCAAACAATATTTATTAAGAGGAAGTACCTCTGGTTTGGAGTTGTTCAGTTTATATCCGGATAATTTTGAATAGGATGATAAAAGATTAGCAAAGACCGGTATTGATGATTCTGGATCAGAAAGATAAAGAATCACATCTTCAGCGTACGCTATGAATTTTAGCTCAGTATCCATCGGAGCCATGAAACGCAGAAGAATTTCATAATGCATGCAAAAAAAGGTTCTAAAGGTAAAACAAAAAGAAAAGGAGATAAAGGACATCCTTGACTGGTACCCCGTAAAAGGGGAAAATATTGAATACCATTCAGAAAAACAGAAGGCATCGGAGAAGAGTATAATATAGCAATGTATTTGAGGAAAGTTGATTAAACCCATGCCATTTGAGTGCCTGCATTAAAAATTTCCAATTGACATGATCAAATGCCTTCTCTGCATCTAAGGTTACAGCAGCCGTAGGCGTGTCACTATAGGAGGCCATGTGTAAAATATTCTAAAACAATCTAGAGTTATCAGTCATGTGCCTTCCTTTAATAAATCCAGTTTGTTCAACCCCAACCACATCAGAAATAAGAGGAGACATCCTAATAGATCAAATCTTAGCAAAGAGTTTGCAATCTAAATCAATAAGGGAAATGGGTCGACAATTGGCACACCAGGAAGGATCCTTATCTTTTTGGGGAATTAAGCAAATCATTTCCTCAAAGAAAGTACCCTGGGCTTCATTTTGTGAGAGAAAATATTCGTATAGAGTAAGAAGATGCAGGAGAACAAGATGTGAAAAACAAGAATAGAATTCAACTGAAGAGCCATTGGAACCAGGTGCTTTATCTTTTGGTAGAGAATTAAGAGCGAATTTTAGCTCAGAAATTAAAATGGGCTCATCTAAAAAGGAGACATCCTGTATCTGTTGTTGTTTGGGTGAGAGAGAATCAAAATAGGTATACAGTTCCTCATCCATGGGAGAGTGATCTGGTGTATAGAGATTTGTATAAAAGTCAGAGAAACATTTCAGGATTTCAGTGTTTTCAAAATGAGGAGTTCCACTTTCATCTGTTATCTTTACTATTTTTGACTTCTGAGATTTGATCTTCAGATAAGTAGCAAGTAATTTGCCTTCCTCATTATGCTCTCCATATAACTTAGAATTCATTTTCAACAATGTTCTAGAGGCTTCCTCTGTTGATCTCTTGTTAAAATCGAATTTAACACTCATTAAGAGCTGTAACATATCGTCCTTTTTAGTTGAGAAATATTCATGCTCTAATTGTTTATAGGATTGAGTAATAGAAAAGATTCTTTAATGGCTTTCTTCTTTTTGACCATAACATAATTCATTATATATCCACGGGCTGATGCCTTAAATGCTTCCCAAATCATATGGAATGGAATATCAGGTCTGAGGTTATGTAAATGTTTTTTGAAGAAACATTAAAAGAAAATCACAAATTCTCTGTCCTTTAGAAGGCTATTATTAAATCACCATCAACTAGGTTGAGAAGTCTTTGGTAATAAATCAAGATCAATTATAACTGGAGCCTGATCTGAAATTAGTATTGATCCAATTTCAGCATGAGAAAGTGTAGGAACTAAAGGAGGAGAAGGGAATGCATTATCAATTCTGGATTGTGATTTATAAGTAGGTGAAAAGAAGGTGCCTAAAGCATCAACCAACGCTTTAGAATGAACACATCTTATAAATGTGTAGTAATGAAGCCAGGATCCAGAAAGTAGTTTCAAGTAGATTTATTGAAGTTGGTTACAAGATGTAGGTTAGTTGTAAATAAGCCAGAGTTTAGCCCCACCAGGAGCAACCTTCCAGGTGCTCAGCCCTTCTCCAACTGTCCATTCCCACTCCCAACATTCCATCTAGCATCATACTGTCAGCATTCCACTGTCACATCTTAAACCATACCAGACCAGGATACTACATATCCTCCTTTGTTCCAACAAAAACGAAAAAAAACGCCAATATCTAGAATGACAGGAGAGAAAAAGAACAGAAGCTAGACACAGGCTACAGGAAGGAGAAAACCGGAAAACACGTAAAAGAGTAGAAGCAAAACATAACGAAAGGAGATGAGAGAGAATAACAAAAACCAAAACCCATCTTCCCTTCCAAAGATAGAAAGAAATAGAAGAAGAAAAGAAAAATCCATTCATGGCTGTCCTCTGCAAACCCACTGGCCAGGTAGAAATACAAGAAGGCAGCTCACATCAGGAGAAAACAAGACGACAGAGAAGAAGAGGAATCCAAGTACTCACACTTCCCCATCGACAGCATGAAAAAGAGATTACAATAATAGAATACAACTGGGCTACAGCGTGCAAAACAAAACTAAGACAATTGAAACGCCCAGAGTAACGTAACCCATGCACTATGGTGACTTACCGCACACCCACTTAGGGTAAAGACATTTGCTTATGCATGGGCAACCTCAAGTGGAGGTATAAATATGGGCACTCTTGAAAAAAAAAACATGACCAACCTTAGACAACTAAGAAAAGTACAGCGTGCACTGCCGTGGGGGCAATTGACAAATAATGTGATGTCCACCTACGGACGCACCTCGACTGGAGGTAAAATTGCTATGCACAGAATAATGGGGAAAGACCCCACAACACACCTCCGGAGAGGTCAATAGATTGCGCATAGAAAATACGGGACAAACGTCCGCGCGACGCACCTCTACTAGAGGTCAACTAATATGCACATAAACTAGGGACATAACCCTAAAACACATCTCGCGGAGAAGTCCTTAAATTAGCATGTGCGAGTGGGACAGTAGTCCACACATAACCATGTGTACATAAAACACAGTACCTTGTAATCGTTGTGAAAACAACTCGAGGAACAGACCTGTGGGAAAGAAACATTGTGCACTAAAGAAGGTAAAATAGATTGTGCACTCTACAAGCTTAAAAAATATTGTGCTCTGTACAAAAGGGACGACCCCCATAGAACACACCCCGAGTGAAGGTAGGAACGTTGTGCACTGATCAGGAAACTAAGCTCCTGATAAAGCAAACAAAACCTAACTAATATGCACATGAAAAAAATAAAACCAAAAAACACACCTCCAGATGAGCCCAAAAAAAACTTTGTGCATAAAAGAAATAGGGTTAAACATTGCGATCCGTAAATGTAAACATTTTAACAGAAATGCATTTAGACTATTGTGATTGAACACACATTGAATTTTTTTTCCACCTCCAATGCAAACATATCACTGTTGTAACATAAAGGTCTCTTGAACTTGTGCTCCGTCAAACCTTCCACGAAGATTTTGCTTGTTACCCATATGTTGCAGTTTGTTGAAAAATGTTGAAGTAGCTTGCATCACCTAATAGTGCTCAATCCTCAAACTTAACGAAAATCCACGAGTAACCCAAAAAAAACAAAAGAGCGTGTAATTGTTGCCCCCATGACGGCTCCTCTAACAGAGTAAGCTCACATCAACTTTATTAAACACGTGGTTGGCATCCCAACCAAAGTGTGAAACAACGTGGTTGGCAAATAAACACTCCTCGTAAGAACAAAATATGTAGATGACTCCAAGATGCCGGCACGCTTTTACACGTCGTGCAGGGTGGTTCACGGCACGCCAGTGCCTCTAAATGCCGATAGACAAAGCACGGAGCTTGCAAGACGTCACAAGAGGCTCGAGAGCTGAACCACGCGACACCCAGGATGAGGTAAGGTGCGCAAGCACAAATTTAAATTTCAGATATAGCGCAACTGTCAATTTTTAAGAGGCCTCAGAGAGGAAAACACAAACATAGCCTTGAACAAAATAAACTTTATCAAGCCTAGAACATCATTCTCCTTTTGTGCAGCAGGACGTAAAAACTTTAAACTAATCCTCAAAACAAGCCGCAACAGTTGAATAAATGTCATTAAACAATTGAGCACTTGTATAACGCAGTGCAAGTAAATATTGGGACACTACTAGACTTTCAGAGACTCCAGCGCTCACGAGGGGTGCCGGTTTTCACTTAAGGCCATTCACTGTTGTTTGCCATTCGCTGTTGCCAAATCAGAAAACATGCCACAAGTTCAAATGGAGATTACGCAGATGCAGCGCTAACAGAATGTCACACTTTAAACACAATGAACTCCACATTGCGCACTTTGCTCTGGAGATTGAAAAGCACTGATAGCCTTAGATTGCCATCATACTTGTGGCACAAAAAAAAACGTTGTTGATGTATTTCAGATAGTTGTAAATGTAGGTAGGCTTACCCTCTGAAAGACAGTACAGGAACAAGACGTAGTAACATGTCAGGCTTACCCTCTCTTGAGGGCACAGCACAGGCTTACCCACTTGACAAAGGCGATGGGCTTACCCTCTCTTGAGGGCACAGCAGAGGGCACAGCACTTGACACAGGCGTTGGGCTTACCCTCTCTTGAGGGCAAAGCAGAGGGCACAGCACTTGACACAGGCGTTGGGCTTACCCTCTCTTGAGGGCACAGCAGAGGCTTACCCTCTCTTGACAGCAAACAGAGACTTGAGCTGCAGTTGAAACAGGAACTGGCACCGAAGCGTAGAGGGCGACCGTTGTAGAGGTTACTGGTGGGGCTATGGTGTGCCAGTTAGTTGAATAATCGCAGCTGTAGTTACTTGAGTTTCTTTAGCTTGAGAGTAGCTACTGCAGACTAGAAATAGACTTGAAGTTGAAGGTTACAGAGGTAGCAGACGCAGGTTCTTTAGGTCAAATCGTCGCCATAAAATTGTAGTAATGAAGCCAGGATCCAGAAAGTAGTTTCAAGTAGATTTATTGAAGTTGGTTACAAGATGTAGGTTAGTTGTAAATAAGCCAGAGTTTAGCCCCACCAGGAGCAACCTTCCAGGTGCTCAGCCCTTCTCCAACTGTCCATTCCCACTCCCAACATTCCATCTAGCATCATACTGTCAGCATTCCACTGGCACATCTTAAACCATACCAGACCAGGATACTACAAAATGTTTTCTGCATCTTGTTTGGAACATATTTAACCTGTGACTTTCTATCCAAAAAGAGGTCTACAATCTGATTAAAATCCCCCCAACTATAAGATCTGCATTTGGGCATAGTTGACATTTGGACCCAAAGTTGGAAATCAATACCAGTAGGACCATAAACATTTCGAATAGAGAACATTAGACCTCCTGAGGCGGAAGCCGGGAGAGTTGTTTCGCTGTTTTTAAAAACTTGTGTGTATTTACTGTGGTTTTACTGCTTTTTACCCCATTCTCCCCTGGGCATTACCGCGCTGCAGCTGACAACGCTGCCGCGGCTTACCTCATTGTTTGTGTTGCCGCCAGCTCCGGGACACAGAGGCCACGCCCGCCAACATCTGGCCACGCCCCCTCCGATTCAGGGTATTTAAAGCGCGCTGATTGGCTAGCGCGGCCCAGAACATTAGACCTCCTGAGGCGGAAGCCGGGAGAGTTGTTTCGCTGTTTTTAAAAACTTGTGTGTATTTACTGTGGTTTTACTGCTTTTTACCCCATTCTCCCCTGGGCATTACCGCGCTGCAGCTGACAACGCTGCCGCGGCTTACCTCATTGTTTGTGTTGCCGCCAGCTCCGGGACACAGAGGCCACGCCCACCAACATCAGGCCACGCCCCTTCCTATCATCCACTTCCTATTTAACATGTGCCTTTTCCGGTCGCGCAGCGGACGAGCGCAGCGGGCGCGCCGTTTGCGCGCCGAAGGCGCGCCTAAGGCAAGCCCGTCTGCGCCCGTCCGCGACCAGACTGCGGCCGGGGCCAGACATGCTGCCGAAATCGGAACATATGGTGGACAGATATCTTGGTCAGGTGAGGACCTAAAGGCATTCAACCCACCATCCAACTGCTGCCCTCACTCTATAGACCCAGCAACCTTTGACCCCGCCCAAATTTGTAGCAATTGCGGGATAACGTTTGACAGCGCTGCCCCCGCAATACCCCCAACCCTAAATCCCCTCCTCAAACTAACCTCAGGGCGGGCCTATTAAACTGTAGATCCCTCGTCAAACACACAGATGAGGTCTGGCTCCTACTACAAGAGAAGGATTGGGATATCCTGTTCCTAACTGAAACATGGATCAAAGAGGACAACCTGACCTCTATCGCTCTTGCCATCCCTCCGGGATTTAAAATATGCCTCGCCAACCGGCCTGGGACAAAAAGAGGCGGTGGCGTAGCTATTATTTTCAAAGAGCATCTAGTACTGACATCCTCGGCTGCCACGGCTATCCAAGGAATTGAAGGTCTTCACTTCTGCTTCCAAGTGAGCCCTCAGCTCTCACTAGCAGGACTAGTGATATATCGCCCCCCGGCCAGCGCGGACCCCATTCTTACTACCCTATTAGACACTATAGTGCAGAGCTCGCTCCTCCACCCCCTTTTCTTAGTGGTAGGTGATTTTAATATCCACATGGATAAAGTAGACTGCGCCATGGCAGAGATGCTCCGAACAACGCTAGACGCTGCCGGCCTCAGATTGATCAATGAAGGCCCCACACACACTGGGGGCCATACTATTGATCTCATCTTTGCTAATATCAAGGATGTACGGCCTGAAAAACCTCTCCCTTTGATATGGTCAGATCATTCACTTGTCCCATTCACTCTGAACATTCGAAGTGATACCAAGGCGCCAAGTAAATGCTACTTTATGAAAAGGCAATGGAAAAAACTGACCCCTGAGTCTATGTCCCCGGTTCTGGCGCAAACCACTCCCCCCTTGACAAATAATCCCAATTTGGATGCTTTACTACTCAATGAATGGATAGGAGGGATGGTTTCTTTTATTGCCCCAGCCTCTCGGGCTTTATCAAAAAGAGAATCCCCCTCAGCTCCCTGGTTTACGCAGGAACTTAGAGAGGAGAAAGCGGCTTGTAAACAACTGGAAAGACTCTGGAGAGAAAACTACGGCTTAGAAGAAAAAGCTAGATATAAGGAAGCATCAAAAAAATTCCGAAAAGCCATTAGGAAAAATAAAAAGCGCTTCTACGCGGACTCGATTATACAGGCAGAACAGTCAAGCAAACAAGTTTTTAAAGTAGTACAGTCCTTCCTCAAACCTCAATGCATTGAAAGAGAGGTTGTTCCCACACCATTACTTTGCGAGCAAATTTCAGAATACTTCGATCTTAAAATTAAAAAAGTATATGACTCCTTTGGCCCAGTAATAAGTACTGTGAAACAGGACACAGCGTATAATGGCGAGACAGGAGAAACCCTCACCCAGTTCGCGCATATCCCTCTGAACGAGGTGAGGCAAGAACTTAGCCGCTGTAAATACGGCTCCCCTGATGACCCCTGCCCTGCTAAACTATGGAGTGCCATAGTGGACTCTGTAGCGCCCACACTTCAAAGTATCTGGAATTCTTCCATTACGTCAGGAATCTTTCCTGACGTTTGGAAGCATGCCACTCTCCTTCCCCTAAAGAAAAAACCAAACGGGGACCCAGATGACCTCACGAATCTCCGCCCAATATCCCTTCTAGCCGCCCCGGGAAAAATGCTGGAAAAAGTGATACAACGCCAATTGAGTAAATTTGTGGAAACCAACAACATTCTCCATGAAACTCAGTCTGGCTTTCGACCCGGTTTCAGCACAGAAACAGCGCTCCTAGAGGTAGCCGAGTCAGTGAGGTGGTCGATGGATGCTGGAAGTTCAGCTATGCTGGTACTCCTGGATCTGTCGGCCGCCTTCGATACGGTGGACCACGCTAGACTACTCAGCCGGCTGGCAGAGATAGGCATTCAAGACAACGCGCTGAGGTGGATAAACTCCTATCTATCTCAGAGAACGCAGAAGGTGGCACTTGGGACGATTTCTTCCACACCTAAAACCCTCAACTGTGGAGTCCCGCAGGGCTCGGCCCTCAGCCCTCTCTTGTTCAATATCTATCTGGCCCCCCTTTTTACGCTAATTGCCAACTGGGGTGTTAAGGCAATTTCTTATGCCGACGACACCCAGTTGGTATTTCCATACTCTGAGATGACACAGGAATCCTTCGCAAACTTTAAAGGCTGTCTCCAGGACATTGCTCACTGGATGAATATTAACAAACTAAAACTAAATGCCAATAAAACCGAAGTGATCTTTTTCGGTAAGGGTCCCACCCCCGCCCCAGAGCTATGGTGGCCGGTGGAGATGGGCCCCCCCCCTTTGCCCAGTCACTCGGCAAAAAACCTTGGAGTGAGATGGGATAATAAAATGTCTTTCATTTCCCATATCCAACAAGTGGCTGGTTGCTGTTTAAGTAAACTCAGAAACCTCCGAAAATTTCTTAAACTTCTACCAGAGAGCTGTAGAAAAATGGTAGTCCATGCAACGGTCACCTCACGGCTTGACTATGCTAATGGTCTTTACCTGGGCCTCCCAAAATTCCTAACCCATAAACTGCAGGTAGTTCAAAACGCGGCTGCGAGGCTGCTACTGCGAATTCCTTTCAAGCAGTCAGTCTCTCCGCATCTTCGAACCCTGCACTGGCTTCCTGTGGTCAACCGGATAAAATTCAAAGCTCTGACGCTTGCGTTCAGATCTTTGCATGGCTCCTGCCCACTTTACCTAAAAGAACGCCTTCCAAGATATTCCCAAAGCCGTGCATTACGGTCTAATGACCGTGTCCTATTGGTTGTCCCACGAGCAAAAAAGGCCCGCCTTGGCGGTCGTACCTTCTCAGCAAACGTCTCCGTTCTGTGGAACTCTCTCCCTCAAGCAATCCAGCAGGTTCCATCTGAACCCTGCTTTAAGAAGATGCTTAAGACCTGGCTCTTCTCCCAGCCACGCTAGGTCTTCTATCTCCGCCCCAGGACTTCTGTGGTTCCTCTAGCGCCGGGACACCTCCTCGTGAGGTAGCTGTTCGCGCTTTACAAAATCCAGTATTATTATTATTATTATTATGTGTATCATGAATAGTAGCATGTAATAGTAACCATCAGCCCTCTGCGTCCCTTTCCTCTCTCTGATTACCAAAGGTAGAGATTTATGTACCAGAACAACAACCCCGTTTTTATGATCAAGGGCTGGAGAGCAAAATACCTGACCAACCCACTTTCTACGCAACTAATTTAGGTCTTTGTCGAGTAAGTGTGTTTACTGTAATAGAGCAATCTTACATTAGGACGGGATAAATGGGTAGCCACTCGCTGCTTCTTAATAGGATTCTGTAAGCCTTTGACATTCCAGGAAATAACTTTCAGATTATTTACCATTGTAATGTGTTAACATACATATTGAATTACAATGAATATATAAAGGGGCCCAAACAGTCAACCATATAAACACAAATATCTCAAACAATAAGCTAACATTTATATTTAATAAATATCTAAGTTTCAAAGTGAGAGTAGAGAAAGAGAGAAACAGAGAAAAAGACAGAGAGAAACAAAAAAGGATTGAAAAAAAGGAAAAAGGAATGAAAAAAAGAAAGCATCAATTAGTCTGATAGAGACATAGGGCTAACCCAAAAGCCAAAGGGCTTCAGTTAGTAAGACAATGCAGCACATCTAATGTGGAGAGAATATAGTGGAACGGTGGAGAAATGCATAAATTGAAGACAGCAGCAAGCTCAAAATCAGTCAATAGTGGGAAGCAATGACCACGGAGACAGTCATAAACATGGAAAAAATAAAAATAGAAATAGAGACAACTATTATTATCCGTAGTACATCCAACAAAACAACAATATAGTAATGCAAATATATAAACAAATACGACTGCAAAATACAATAAGACCAGTTATAATAAGACATTTACCAAGACATGGGGATATTATAGAAACAATAGGTCTGGGAAGGTTAGGCTCTTGGGAACAACACATCAGGAAGAGGCTGCAAATTAGATCACAATTAGCTGCAAGGAAAAGTAGAATAAGAAACAAGATTAAATATGTAGACAAATTAAAATAGAGATAGTTAACACTATCACAGAAACCGTTAAGGAATTCCTATGTTAGCCATATTTGCTCCTTGAATAGTATATATAATGATTTCAAATTAATGGAACCAAAGTAGAGGCATAATGTAAATTACAGTTTCATTTCTTAGTGCACTTGAATTTTGCTGATAATCCAAACTTCACTTAATTCATTCTGTGCTACTACATCCGTTGCACTGTGTCTGGCAGTGCCATAAATCATACAAAACTACATGGAGCGGGGAAGCCAGTCCCTTGGATGTGTGCACCTTTTTCTGAAACAACATGTTTCTTAACTCGAGAATAATGCAATTGAGTTAAGAAACATATTGTTTCAGAAAAAGGTGCACACATCCAAGGAACTGTCTTCCCCGCCCCATGTAGTTTTGCATAATGTAAATTAACACCCCTGAAGAAGAAGTTCAGGCCTTCCCAAGTTCCATGGCTTCACCTTTGTGTTTAAGAATATATTTTCTCAAGTCTTCTGGACATTCAAATAAGAAAGTTTGTTCTTTGTAAGTGACCTTGAAACCATGGATGCACCAAACCATATCTCGCATTCATGGAGCGCAGCGTAGGACGGAAGCATAAGAAATCCTTTCGGTGAGCCGCAGTCGCCCGTGCCACATCTTGGGAGATAAATACCCTCTGACCCGACCACAATATTTGTTTCCTTTGCTTGGCCACCAATAAGACCATTTGTAGCTCAGTGTATTTCAGAAAAAGAGCAAAACTTCCGCTGGGGCGGTTAGAACTTTTAGCACCAACAAGTTTTGGGCCATTTTGGTGAGCTCGTTGTAGATTAAGATGTGTTCCCTCCTTGAGGCCAATCAATCAATCAATCAGTGACACTTGTAAAGCGCGCTACATACCCGTAGGGTCTCAAGGCGCTGGGGGGGGGGGGGGAGGGGGGGGGGCCGCTACTGCTCGAACAGCCAGGTCTTCAGCTTCTTCCTGAAGGAGAGGTGGTCTTGGGTCAGGCGCAGGTCGGTAGGGAGGGAGTTCCAGGTCTTGGCGGCCAGGTAGGAGAAGGACCTTCCTCCTGTAGTCGCTCTTCGGATGCGGGGGACGGCGGCGAGGGCGTGGTTGGCTGAACGGAGGTGGCGTTTGGGAGCGTGGAAGTTGACTCGGCTGTTGAGGTAGCTCGGGCCTTGGTCGTGTAGGGCTTTGTGTGCGTGGGTGAGGAGGCGGAAGGTGATTCTTTTGTTGACGGGGAGCCAGTGAAGGTCTCTCAGATGTCCGGAGATGTGGCTGGTTCGTGGGATGTCGAGGATGAGTCTGGCTGAGGCGTTCTGGATCCGCTGGAGTCTCTTCTGGAGCTTGGCGGTGGTACCGGCGTAGAGGGCGTTGCCGTAGTCCAGTCGGCTGGTGACGAGGGCCTGGGTGACGGTCTTCCTGGTCTCGGTGGGGATCCACCAGAAGATCTTCTGTAGCATGCGTAGGATGTTGAAGCACGCCGAGGAGACGTTGTTGACTTGCCTGGTCATGGAGAGGGAGGAGTCCAGGAGGAAGCCCAGGTTGCGTGCATGGTCTGTCGGTTTGGGTGCGGTGCCCAGGGCGGGAGGCCACCAGGAGTCGTCCCAGGCGGAGGGTGAGGAGCCCGGGATGAGGACCTCCGTCTTGTCCGAGTTCAGTTTCAGGCGGCTGGTCGTCATCCACTCGGCTACCTCTTTCATCCCTTCGTGCAGGTTGGATCTGGCGGCGGCAGGGTCGTTGGTCAGGGAGAGGATCAGTTGGGTGTCGTCGGCGTAGGAGATTATGCTGAGGTTGTGTTTGCGTACGATGGCCGCGAGGGGGCTCATGTAGACGTTGAAGAGGGTGGGGCTCAGAGATGATCCTTGAGGGACGCCGCAGGTGACTTCGGAGGCCTCTGACTTGTACGGTGGTAGGCGGACTCTCTGTGTTCTTCCGTCGAGGAAGGAGATGATCCAGTCCAGCGCCTTGTCCTGGATTCCGATGTTGCTGAGGCGCCGTACTAGGGTGCGGTGGCAGACCGTGTCGAATGCCGCAGAGAGGTCTAGGAGGATGAGGGCCGCTGTTTCTCCATTGTCCATCAGGGCTCGGATGTCATCGGTGGCGGCGATGAGGGCGGTCTCGGTGCTGTGATTGGCTCGGAAGCCGGACTGTGAGGGGTCGAGGGAACCGTTTGTCTCGAGGAAGGCGGCCATCTGCTTGTTGACGGTCTTCTCGATGACTTTGGCTGGAAACGGGAGGAGCGAGATGGGGCGGTAATTCTTGAGGTCGGTGGGGTCCGCTGTAGGTTTCTTTAGTAGGGCGCTGAGTTCGGCGTGCTTCCAGCTCTCAGGGAAGATGGTGGTGTCGAAGGAAGTGTTGATGATGTCTCGCAGGTGGGGTGCGATGACAGCGTCGGCCTTGTTGAAGACGTGGTGAGGGCAGGGGTCGGTCGGTGATCCGGAGTGGATGGAGTTCATCGTGCGGATGGTGTCTTCGGTGCTGATCGGGGTCCAGGCGTGGAGGGTGGTGGTGGGGGGTGGTTGTTCGGTCATGGTGTGCGTTGGTTGGTTGTTGAAGCTGTTATGTATGTCCGCGATCTTGTTGTGGAAGTATGAAGCGAGGGAGTTGCAGAGGTCTTGCGATGGGGTGATGTCGTTGTTTCCTGCGCTGGGGTTGGAAAGCTCTTTCACGATGTTGAAGAGTTCCTTGCAGTTGTGTGCGTTGTTGTCCAACCGGTCTTTGAATGCTGTTTTCTTGGCGGCGCGGATCAGCTGGTGGTGTTTCCGGGTGGCAAGTTTGAAGGAGGTCCTGTTGTCTGGTGTCGGTTCCCTTCTCCAGACTTTCTCGAGGGCTCGGCAGTTCTTCTTGGAGCTCTTGAGTTCGTCGGTGAACCATGGGGCCTTCTTGCTGCCGGGTCTGCTAGGCGGGGTCCTCAGTGGGGCGAGTTCGTCCGCGCAGTTGCTGATCCACTTCGTGAGGTTGTCGGCGGCTTGGCTGGGGTTCGCTGAGCTGGCAGGAGGGTGCTGGTTCAGGGAGGTGGCGAGCTGGTCTGCTGTGATCTTGTTCCAGCTTCTGCGGGCTGCCTGTTGCTGGTGTTGGTGGGTCGACGTTCTCTTGAAGGTGAAGTGGACGCAGCTGTGGTCCGTCCATTGAAGCTCTGTGGCGTGGCTGAAGTCTATGTCTGTGCTGGATGAGAAGACTGCGTCGAGTGTGTGTCCGGCGAGGTGGGTGGGGGTGGACACCAGTTGCTTGAGTCCCAGGTTGGCGAGGTTGTCGAGCAGGGTGCTGGTGTTGCGGTCGTTGTTGTTCTCCAGATGGAAGTTGAGGTCTCCCAGGAGGATGTAGTCGGCGGAGGGGAGGGCATGCGGGCTGACGAAGTCGGCGATGTCCTCGCTGAATTGTGTGCGTGGTCCAGGGGGTCGGTAGATCAGGGTGCCTCTGAGGGTGGTGTTCGGGTTGGTGTGGATCTGGAAATGCAGGTGTTCGGCGCTGGTCAGGGTGTTGTCGGTGCTGGTCGTGAGACGGATGGTGTTCCTGTGGATGATGGCGATGCCTCCTCCCATCTGGTTGGCATTTCGGTCCCTCCGGACGACCTTGTAGCCCTCTGGGATAGCGATAGCGATGTCGGGAGCTGAAGAGGCGTTCATCCAGGTCTCCGTGAGGAAGGCGACGTCAGGGGCTGTGGCGTCTAGAAGGTTCCAGAGTTCGATGGCGTGTCTGTGGACGGAGCGGGTGTTGAGCAGGATGCACTTGAGGTGGGTGCTGCTGGTGTTCGACTTGGTGGGTGCTGGTGCGAGGCTGGTCCGGATGCAGGTGAACTTGCAGGCGTGGCAGCTGAAAGGTCCGTGGGTACGTCGTGGAGTGGCTTGATGGCATTCTGGGAGTCGGCCGGTGTTGAGTGCGGTGAGGGTGGCGGCGGAGTACGTCAGGCAGGTCGGTCGGGATCTTCGTTGGCCAGGGGTCCTGGCGCTGGGCGCGGTCCGGTCGCGGACGGGCGCAGACGGGCTTACCTTTGGCGCGCCTTCGGCGCACAATCGGCGCGCCCGCTGCGCGTTCGCACGGTCGCCATATAAGGCGAAGTGCGCGGGTGGGCGGGGCAGCTGGGAGGCGGGAGCGGGGAGGGAACAGAAAGGAAAAAGGGGCGTGGTCAGCGGTGGTGGCGGGAAGCGGGGAGCGGGGAGGGAAGGCGGAGGGCGGCGAGGTAGGCGGGCAGACAGGCAGGAGAACGCAAAGGGCTGAAACTGACTAGAAAAAAATACAGGCACAAAAGTCAGACAAAAGCTGCTAACACGGGAGGAAAATGCAGTTCAAACAAGCACAAATGCTAGACAAAACAAGCACAAAAGTCAGACAAAAGCTGCTAACACGGGAGGAAAATGCAGTTCAAACAAGCACAAATGCTAGACAAAACAAGCAAAAACAGACGCCAGCGGCGTCAGCCGGCAGCGAGGCAGGCAGCGAGGCAGAGGGCAAGGCGAGGGGGCACACACAGCAGCTGGTGGCCGTGCGGCGCGGGGGTGTCCCACAAGTGGGTCACACTCACCTGCGTCGCACGGTCGCCATATAAGGCCAAGTGCGCGGGTGGGCGGGGCAGCTGGGAGGCGGGAGCGGGGAGGGAACAGAAAGGAAAAAGGGGCGTGGTCAGCGGTGGTGGCTGGAAGCGGGGAGCGGGGAGGGAAGGCGGAGGGCGGCGAGGTAGGCGGGCAGACAGGCAGGAGAACGCAAAGGGCTGAAACTGACTAGAAAAAAATACAGGCACAAAAGTCAGACAAAAGCTGCTAACACGGGAGGAAAATGCAGTTCAAACAAGCACAAATGCTAGACAAAACAAGCACAAAAGTCAGACAAAAGCTGCTAACACGGGAGGAAAATGCAGTTCAAACAAGCACAAATGCTAGACAAAACAAGCAAAAACAGACGCCAGCGGCGTCAGCCGGCAGCGAGGCAGGCAGCGAGGCAGAGGGCAAGGCGAGGGGGCACACACAGCAGCTGGTGGCCGTGCGGCGCGGGGGTGTCCCACAAGTGGGTCACACTCACCTGCGTCGCACGGTCGCCATATAAGGCCAAGTGCGCGGGTGGGCGGGGCAGCTGGGAGGCGGGAGCGGGGAGGGAACAGAAAGGAAAAAGGGGCGTGGTCAGCGGTGGTGGCGGGAAGCGGGGAGCGGGGAGGGAAGGCGGAGGGCGGCGAGGTAGGCGGGCAGACAGGCAGGAGAACGCAAAGGGCTGAAACTGACTAGAAAAAAATACAGGCACAAAAGTCAGACAAAAGCTGCTAACACGGGAGGAAAATGCAGTTCAAACAAGCACAAATGCTAGACAAAACAAGCACAAAAGTCAGACAAAAGCTGCTAACACGGGAGGAAAATGCAGTTCAAACAAGCACAAATGCTAGACAAAACAAGCAAAACCAGACGCCAGCGGCGTCAGCCGGCAGCGAGGCAGGCAGCGAGGCAGAGGGCAAGGCGAGGGGGCACACACAGCAGCTGGTGGCCGTGCGGCGCGGGGGTGCCCATCAATTTAGGGATATAAATCCCATGAAATGCAAGCATGTCAGACCCCTCTGCTCCTTCCGGAATGCCCTAAACTCGTAGATTATTGTGCCTATTGCAATTTTCGAAGTCTTCTGTTTGTTGTTTCAAAAGCGTAATCTCCTTGGCCATGCCATCAATCTTGGAAGCCGCATCTTGCACCTCACTAATCCGCTGCTGTACATCAGACACTCTAGGCTCTAGAGATGACCACTTTTCTTCAATAAGTTGGAGAGTGACTTTGGTCTCCATAGCAAAAGGTTTCAAGTGTTTAATTCCTTCCATGAGGTCTGTCTAGAAGATCATCAATATGTTGTTTCCAAGAAGACCCTATACAGAAGACGTTCAGGGCTGGATGGGAGGGCAGGTCCAGGGTCATATATCTTCCTGCGATAAGGGAGCAGCAACGCCAAGTGGCTGTGCAATAAAGTGCTGAAAATGAATAAATGAATATTTACTGGCCGCACAGGCGGTGTGTTAAAGGGCTGAGAAGGAAGTCCTGAGACTGAAGAGGGGCAAAAATATACCCAGGTTTGCATGTTTGTACCTATGGTGTCTGAAAGTTAATGGCACCACAGAAGTTATTGTGCAGTGTGATGGGGGCTTGCCTAACAAGAACCCCTAAAATATTTGAGAATCTTGCCACCATAAGTCTCCTGTGGAAAGCCATGATATACCTTGGACGTGCATAATTATTTTAGGCGCTTTCCAGTGCTAACATTTTAGTGGTTTTTTTGTGTGTCTTGAGAGATAGTTAAGCAATCTGGTGCGGGAATAGAAATGTAGTTTTCCATTGAAATGTTTGCTGTTTTGCCATAATTTCTGTTACAAATCCGTCAAATCCAATAGGGATTGTTGTTCAATACTGAAAGGCAAATATGTTTATATTTGTGAAGCAGCGCTGAATGTTTAAGGTGAGCACAATGTCTATTTTTCTTTCATTAAGGCATTGAAAACAACCCATGACAGAGTGTCTAACCTTTTATATTCTATATCACATAATTTGCTAGAAGAAAACATGGGGTTATTGTGGTTTTTAGGGATGTGGGTGTTCTAGTGTGCAAACTGTTAAAGGTGCTACTGGTCATTAACAAAGTCTTTTAGAGGGTTTTCCTACTGTATTTTCTATTTGTCATTTCCTATGTATGTGTCATTGTGTGTGTAGTATATATTTATGAGTGAATACAAGTAATTTTCCCTTATAAAAGTCAAAGCACATATGTGTGCTCTTTTTTAACTGTTACCAAACCTAAAAACAATGAGTGCTTCATAGCAGAAAATATTCCAGAATGCATGTAAGAACACCTCACTGATCCTATTCCTCACTTGACAGTCCCAAACTACCCTGAAGTACCAAAAGTATTGATCTTTGACAGCCAACCCAGTAATTTTAATCAGTGGCAAATACCATAGTCTCAGACGAGATACATTAAATCTGACCTACATTTTTGTTACTATAGACTTTCCATCCTCAACACACTATGAGTTAACTTCTGAATCTCAAATAATAAAAAAAATACCTTAACATACATGGTTAACATAACCCCATATGTGAGGTACACATGAGCCATTATGACAATTTGAAGATTGTGATCCGATCCTTGAATAATACACCTACTTCTTCTACCAAAGATGATAAGAAATGCATTTGAACTTAACGGTTCCCAAATAATTTTTGGGGATATGAAATAGACATTCACACAAAAGAAGTGTCTAGATTAATATGCCATCTGCTCTTTTCATGACATCCAGAGTGAAACACATCAAGATTAATAGGCATATGCTTGAATTACTGTAAAAGAATAACTATTGTTTTGAATGTTCATATGTCAATACTTTCAATCAATTGTAATAAATGTGCATTATATTGTATAATACAGCTATGACTGTGGCATCTGATGACAGGAAATATGTGCAAGAAGTGGAAACTTAAAAAGAAAGGCAAATGTTCTTCCCTATTGGCTGTTTCATACTTTATCACCAATTAAACATCTGCAAGTGAACTGCCCAGTTTGTTCATTCTGTTGTTTTATCCTTTTCCTGGTAAAATTCAGTAAGTCACAGTCAGGACCGGCTGGAGAGCTAAAAGCAGCCCTTGAAAAAATGATCAAACCAGCCCTGTTTTCTCTGTCTCCTCGCGCAATCTCTTTCTTTGTTTCCATCATTTAATTCCCTCTCTCTCCTTCTCTTCTGTCTCTTCTGTCTCTCTTCTCCCTCTCTTCTTGTTTTATTTCTATATTCCTCCCTCCCTCTCTCTCTCTTGACACCTCCCTGTGCATGTTGCAATTAACCTCTGGGATCTGGAGAGAGTGACAGAGGCTCCAGGAGCAGCCTTTGGCTTTTACAACCAACCTCCAAGGACTCTACTCCACATGGGAAATTTTAGGTGAAAAACAGGTCAGTCCACCCTGGTCACCTGTGCGATGTTGTCAGCTTAAAATACAAAAGTAACTTGTGTTCAAACAACAAGAGCAGTAGAAGGGGTTTAGAACCTAAGAATTACACCTGTGCATAGGGAGTAATAGAAAGATCAAATTAACATTCCTGCACTTCTATAAATTCACAGTATTACAAAAGGTTACTGAAGCCTTCTCTTTACTACCAAATAATAGGCTGGTGCAATAAGAACATATGGGCATTCAGGAATTCAAGAGAATATGTACTTTCCATTCCAAAATACAATGTGCCTACCATAGAAATAGAAATAAAAATATCAGACAAGAAAAACTGTTAATTTGAAGTCTTGTGTTATTTGTTTTGCCATCTTATAAAAACTCTCTCTCTATCTCATATCTCATATGCAGTAATTTTATTTCTGTGAATGCACATATTTCACAGTACACAATTATTCATTGGAACAATTGAAATAGTAAGTGATGATGAATTTGTAATAGGAGCTTAGATTCATTATATTTACTTCATTAACAAAGTGCTCTCAAGTCTCAACTATCTAGATACAGACAATACTGCATCTTGTAACCCATGAAACATGTACTGACATGGAATAATGCACTGTGCCCTGACCTTGTCAAATACTGACATTCTAAGAGGGGATTAAAAAATTGACAAACAAAACAGTGACCATTTTAAAATATAAACATTTATAAACTGTTTCCCATTTGACAAATATAGCTATAAAATACAAAATGCAATAAAATGAAAAAAACACAGAATGACTGAAAAACTAGTTTCCGTTCCTTTTGTAAGCAAACAATCTTAGTCAGGGCTTTGGTACAATGAAACATAACAGGTATAAAATATGAATATATATATATATATATATATATATATATATATATATATATATATATATATATATTCACTAAAAAAACACAGGTTTCAGGGACGGTAGTTAGTTGGACATTTCACGAGTACAAAACCAGAGAAATTTGGCCGTTATAGTTAGTTGAGCTAACTATAACTCGCTCTACCGCAATGCACTGCTGATGATGTCACATATTACATCATTCATGACATGGTCAGTGACATCACTGATGACATCCCAAACTACATCACTGATGACATCACTGATGACATCATCCACATTATAATCTGATGCACCTCCTCATACCCTAATATATCCTTTGATACACCCACTCTAAAATACAAAATACAATTTTTGTGTGGGAAATCATCCCACTGCTGCTCGGGGGAGAAAGTCCACTTGTGTCCTGAGGTCCTCAGGACACAAGAGGACCTCATTGCCCCACCAGCAGTGCGCCAAGAGGCATGTTTGCAGAGTGGTGTAAAAAGGGGCACGGCCTCAGACCACCTCTCAGCAATCCCACTGAGTGGGGCTTACTGGAGGTTCCTGGTGGCCCCTAGGGACCCTCACTAGCAACAGGGACTTAATCCCCCAATGCAGAGCGTGCCAGGAGGCGCGTTTGCAGAGTCATGCAGGGAGGGGGAGGGGCCTCCGGCAAGATGACGTTTTTCATTTTTTTAATTTTATTTTATGGGAGGGGGCCGCGTGGCCTCCCTTCCCTTGGCCACTTTTGGCCCCGGGAGCCCTATCCCCCGGGGCCTGGCCTGCCGTGTTGGTTTTTTAAAAACTCTTTTGGAGGGGAGGTGCGTGGCCCCCCTCCAGAGGCCAATTATGACCCCGGGAACCCCATCCCCTGTGGCCGGCCTCCCGTATTCCCCAAACATTTTTTTATTAAAGGGGAGGGGGGCTGAGTGGTCCCCCTTCCAGGCCACTTCTGACTCCAGGGACCCCATCCCCTGGGGCCGGCCCTCAAGTTGGGGACCATGGGGGGAGCCCCAATGCCGCCACGGTCCCAGCCGGCTCCCTGCCTTCTGCAGGAGCCGGCATTGCTTTTGGGCAAGAGGAGCTTCTAACATGCAGCTCCCCTTGCCCAAAAGCAATTCTGCTTTGCTTTTTGGAAGCAAGAGCAGGTTTTCTGCTCTCGCTTCCAAAAAGCAAAGCAGTGTTTGCTATGGCAGGGCAGAAGTTGTCATGGATCCCGCCCTGCCATAGCAAACTGCAATGTCCTGGGGTTGGGCACCCTGGGACATTGCAGGAGCCTGCCCTGGGGGTGTCAGTCCACAGGGCCATCGAGGGCTTCAGGAGCGGCCCTTCCACCTGTTTAAAGCCCCAGGGAGGTGGTGGTCCCCGGATTACGGCGTATTTATAATTAGTGGTCCAGCGTGGGGGGGCAGGAGCCCCCATGCCTTGAATATATAAAAAGCTCCGGGGAGGTGGCGGTCGCCAGGGCTGTGGGGGCCACAATGTCCCATGCACTTAATGATTAAAGCCCCGGGGAGGTGGCGTTCCCCAGGTCTGCGGGCCCCCGCACCATTATTATATATTGCCCCCGGGACCTGGCCCACCCGGGGGCTTTAAGAAAACAAGGGATTCGCGCACCCAGCCCAAAAAAAGCTTTTTTTGGGCCTGAGGTCCTTGTGAGACACCCTGAGCAGGCCTAGGGGGTCAGGGTGTTTCTACCCTGCCCCCTTTTCTTAATTTTTCCCTTTTTTTTCCTTTTTCTTGTGACTCGGTTACCCAGTCACAAGATGGCTGCCAATACATTCTGCTTTGGAGTGTTGGCAGCCAATCAGAATAATGCTCGTGCTCAGGAGGGTTCACAGCTCCTCCTTGGTGCTCAGATATATAAATTTGTATTTTTTTAATTTCTCAGCAACTACTGAATGGATTTACACCATTTGAAAAAAAGGTCGCTTTCTGGACCAAGAGCTACTTTTTTGCCAAATTTGGTGTAATTCCGTTCAGCAGTTCGGGCTGTAGCTGTGTCTATGGAAATTAACATGGGGAAAATGTGTTTTGGGACCCCCCTTTTTTCTCAGCCCCGCTTGATGAATCACCTTGAAACTTCTAAGACAGGAGCTGACCTAAGTGAATCATTAGTTTTGGAAATTTCGCGAAGATTCATCAAAAGGCGCCAAAGATATTGGCAAAAGAAAAAAACGCTTTGGCCCTCTTTAGGAGGAAACATTATCAGTGAGGTCCCCAACAATACTAAGGCAGGAGCGAGACACATCAACTGTAATCCCTATCTTTAACCTGTCTCAGCACATACTATCTTCATCTGAAATATCGTTATTGAGTAAGGGTTTATCCTTTGTCATAACAGAGCGCACAAACTTCTTTGATCTCAAAACAGAAATTTTCAAGTTTTTTCGTAAAATATGCTTAAAACTATTCTTTATGAATATAGAACCCATGGCACATGATTCTGTGGCCTTAGAACTCCATCCACTTTCTATCCCACTAATACCGTGATGCCACATGAACTGTTGATGATTGAAAAAATCATATCGGGAGAACTAGATAGTCTCTAAACTAGCCGATCTTTTACACCCTACAATATTACCATTCAAGAGAGACATGCTTTACAGGCACTAAAAACGATAATTCCATAATTCTGAAACCTGCCGATAAAGGGGGTGAAATAGTGGTTCAAGACAGGAAGGACTATGATGTGGAGATTCACAAACAAATCAGCGAAGAAAAACAGTACAGGAAATTGGGCACGAATCCAATATCAGACATCAGAACACAAATCTTGAAAATTACCACCGAAGGCAAAAATGAGGGCTATATCAGCCTAAAAGAATTTGAATTTTTAAATACAGAGAACCCCAGGACTCCTGTGCTATACACACTGCCCAAAATTCATAAGAGTATTACAAACCCTTCAGGGCGTCCTATTCTGTCAGGATGCGGATCCATTCTGGAACCAATCGGCAAGTACATTGACTTTTTCATAAAAAGAATTTGTGCCCCTACAAGAAACATATGTCAGAGACACTATGTTTATGATTAACCTAGTAGATGGCATGCCCTACAGCACTGACACAGACTGGATGGCAACATTAGATATTTCCTCACTTCACACCAATATCCCCCAAGATGAGCGCATTAAGGTGATAGAGGATTTACTAGAAACTAGACCCAGGCCACTACAAGTACCCACTTCCTTCATCATTTCACTACTACGCATAGCCTTGCAATCTTAACTATTTTGTATCTGACAGTGTTTACTATCAGCAATGCTCTGGGACCAGCATGGGGGCCGTTTTTTTGCCAATTTTGGCAAATATCTATATGGACAATGTTGAACATAAATTTGTCTTGACTGCCAACAACACATACCATTCCAACATTAAATGTTCGGAAGAGATACATTGATGATATCTTTTTTATCTGGTCAGGGACCCCCACAGATTTCAATGAATTTGTGAGATATTTGAACACCATCCAGACACATCTGACATTCACTTTGACTATTCACAAATCATCCATTGCTTTCCTAGACCACAACATACAACATGAAAATGGGTCCCTTTACACATCCCTACACAGGAACCCACTGAGAGGAATACCCTCATATCTTACAAAAGCCAACATTCGAGGACACTGCGAGAAGGATTTCCTTTCGGTCAATTTTTGCACTTGCGCAGATACTGTACACATAAAAAGGATTATATGGCAGAGGCAGAAATACTTAAATCCAAATTGGTGGCAAGAGGGTACCTCAATAGGATAGTCAGACGATCACAAAAACGGGCATGGCTTTGTCCCAGAGAAGAACTGCTAAAAACCAAAGAGAAAACATCCATTGATAAACTTATATGTGTGACAACCGTTGGAGTACATTCCAATAAGGTCCAAAGTCTGATCATGAAAAACTGGCACATAATAAGAAGTATTGACCCCCTCCATTGAGACATCTTTGTTTGCTTTCAAAAGAGGCAAAAAATGTGTAAAAACCATCTAATTGACTCCTCTACAGAGAACATGGCACACAAAACCAATATGTTGCAATCCACCTGGAACCCACCTGAAATAAAGGGCCATTTCTGATTTGTCATTTATATTACACATGGTTCCTTTAATTATCTGTATTCCACTTATGGAATCCTTGATACATTCTGTCCTCCTATGTTCTGTTCCTCCACGTGAGTTGCTGTTGGTCTCTTTCTGTGCCAGCATCCCTGCCGTGGGCTCCCTTACTTTGTATCCTGGAAATACACCTTTATTCTGAACTACAGACGGAGTGATCTGAGCTCATCTCCACACTACAATTTGGTACCAGGAGTGGGGTGACGATTTTCGTATATTTTCTACAATATTTAAGAATTTCAAGAAATTTGGATTTTACTGGAGCTCACCGGTTTCGTGCCTTTCTATCTCCACCCTTCAGGACTACAATTATTCTGGAAGGTGGGTCAGAAATGTATTCACTAAAAGAAAATCTTCTTGCATTTGCATCTACTCACAGTTGGTTGCCTCGCACAACCTGCTTCAAAAATCAACACTGCTGCAGCTGCTTGTCCCTTATTTTCGTCATCCTGGATTTCTAGCACTCGCAAGTTTCAGTTTCCCTCTGTTCCATTTCTCCATCTCTGAAGAAAGAAGAGGAAGTCTGGCAGAGCATTGTGGCAAGAGCGCCGACGTCACGTGTGCGGAACGCAAAGCATTGTGGGGTGCGCACTGACATCTCACGCACAGCAGCCATTTTGGGTAAGTCGGGAAGTTGTTTTCCTTTACTTCCGACTTCACCCCAACGTTTTCTCATTTGTGCGATGCCTCGTTCGGTGATTCGAACACCAATACCATTCTGATTTTCAGACTTCATTTTGCGATCATATTCAGTGCGATCCTACGATTTCAAGATATTACACATTTTGCTTCACCTTCAACAGCCGCTAGTGAGTGACATATAAATTCTTTGTACAACTCTGGTTTCCTCGAGGTTCATGCATTTCTTATTTGTTTCATTTTGTTGCATTCTTCTTGACTTCCATTCCTGTTATTAATTCCTGTTATGGCAACTGCTCAAGGTGTTATCCAGCCTGCACCCTTTCTATAGAAGCCAGGTAAACCAGAGCTAAAGTGGGCAGAATGGTTGAAAGACTTTGAGAATTACTTAATTGCAATTGATGCAGATGGCTACTCTCCCATAAGGAAATTGGCATTGTTAATTAATCACTTGGGAGCCGCTGGTGGCAGAGTCTTCGACAATCTTCCACATTTTCCTGCACCAGTGTCTGAAGATGCTTTCTGGAACGTTTTTATTGAAGCAAAATTGTGCATGGGAATACAATATTCAGATTCCACAAGTGTTCTCTTAGAGAGATTTAATTTCACCATTTGCAAACAATCCTCTGACGAATCTGTAGAAGATTACATAGCAAGTTTAAGAGTTCTAGCAGAAAAATGTGATTTCGGTACTAATGTTGATGTCTATGTAAGGGATCAGTTTGTGTTTTATTGTCACTCCAAAAAGATACAGGAACGCCTTCCTACTTCTTGCAATCCTACTTTGACTGAAACAATTGACATCCTAAAAGCATTGAGAGATCAATTGTCACATCCAAAGTCTTATCCAGTAATCAACCCCTTACTTCTGCCACACAAACTAATATACAGTCCGTAATTCCTCAAACTGTGAATTTTATTTCTGAAGAAAATACTGTTTGTGCTATCAAATCCAAACAAAATCCTGAGAGGAAATATATAAAAAATCAACCTTTGAGGACCCAATTAGTTTGTTTCCGCTGTGGCTCAAGAAACCACATAGGAAACAATCCTACTTGCCCTGTTTTAGGTAAGAAATGTGTTAAGTGTCAGAAATTTGGACATTTTCCAAGTGTATGCAGGAGACGTATTAACACTGTGTTCAATAGCTCTAACAGCAACCCTAGTAGAGTCAGGATTTCTAATATTTCTGTAGATACACCTGAAGTCCAAGATTGCACTTCCGAAGTTGCTAATATTTTAGTCACTGTTGATGTCATTGAGTGTTCTGACAAGCCTATCAAAGGGCCGTTAGTTGATATTTCTATTGATGAGAATATTATTCTAGCAATGGCCGATTCAGGTGCCCTGGTCACTATCCTTGCAGACACTACATTTTACAAACTGTGGCCTAACAGTGCACCACTAACAGCTCCCGACATTAACCCAAAAGCTTTTGGGGAGCAAGATATTGATTTATTAGGATAATTTTGGGACAAACTTACATGCTTAGGCAGATCTGTCAGAACAAGATTTATGTGGCAGTCAAAGGAAGAGACATAGGATGGAAAGATCTTGCTATTTTAGGCATCATTCTGCGTCCTGGACAAGATCCTCCCATTGTGTTGGGTGAACTGCCTTCCAGCATATTATCCATTAATGATCAAGACTCTATTGTTGATAAACTTGCACTATCTTTTCCTGATATATTTAAAATCTCAGTATGCACTGTCAAAGGATTTGAACATACTATTTTACTGAGAAAAAATGCCACTCCCATAGTGCATAGAGTTAGGCCTATTCCTCTCAGTGTCAGAGATGATTTAAAAGCCCTTCTAGTTAATCTCCAATCTGAAGGTATCATTGCTCCTGTGGATGCCTCTGAATGGATTTCTCCGGTAGTTTTACGAGAAAAAAAAAACGGCGATCTCAGGCTGTGCGTGGACCTAAGATATCTTAATCAAAATATCCTCGTTGATTGTCACCCCTTACCACACATCCATGAAATGTTAGCTATCATTGGTAAGTATAAATTTTTCTCCACCATTAATCTGCATTCGGCCTACCACCAGATCCGACTTTCATCCAATTCCCAACCGCTTACTACTTTTGTGACTCCTTTTGGTGCCTTTAAATATTTGAGGTTACCTTTTGGTCTCGCGTCAGCTGCGAGTGTTTTCCAAAAGCTCATGGACAATCTCTTTGGTGACCTTACCCAAGTGCAGGCATTTCAAGATGATATTTTAGTCCACACAGAAACTAAAGAGGAGCACTTACTTGTTCTCAATAAAGTATTTTCAATTTTACAAAACAAAGGCATGACCATAAAACAACAAATGTAATTACTTGTTCATGAAGTTGAATACCTGGGGCATCTAATTTCCAATGAAGGCATTAAACCTAAATTTTGCAATACTGAAGCTATACGCAATGCCCCTCCTCCCACTGATAAGGACACTTTGCGATCTTTCCTTGGACTTTGTGAATACTATGCCAGGTTTGTTCCTGGTTATTCTCAGTTGATACAACCGTTGAGATGTCTACTTAAAAAAGGTTGCAAATTTGTATGGACTGGCACACTTCGAGAAATTTCTGAAAAAGTGAAACTTTTAGTCATAAATGCACCTGCATTCCACCCTTTTGTTCCTAATGCTAGCCATTTCATATCAGTGGATGCAAGCCAAAAAGGCCTCGGTGCTGTGTTTGGACAGTGGGTGGATGGTAAGGAGAGTACTATTGCTTTCGCATCCCGTGCTTTAACACCCACTAAATGTAATTATAGTACAATTGAACGCGAGGCTCTTGCCATTGTTTGGACTGTTCAAAAGTTCAAAACATACATTTGGGGAGTTCCTTGTGAAATATTTACTGATCACAAACCATTGGTGTCACTACTATCAGATAATAGTGTAGGGAAATCGTCTCAAAGACTGGTAAGGTCACTCTCTAAATTACAGGAGTACAACCATATGATTAAATACATTCAATGGGGCAAAAACGTACATGCAGACTGCCTCTCTCGCATTCCTCTTCCCGATTGAAGTGAAGGCGAAGACAATTTTCACAAAGACTGTGTTGTTGGATTAATAGATATTGTTGCTATGTGTTTTAACAAACAAATGATGGACGGAATGCTGACAATGCAGACATTCTCCCCCAGTCAAGAGATCTGGGTTAAATCCATCGTTCTTTTGCCCACTACACCACCCCAGTTTAGACATGGCCATATGCAAATCAGTCTTGACCCTGTGCCTCATGGGAACAGTCCAGCCCGAACTGCCAAGCCATGTCTTCCCTGGACCGGAATCAAGCATCCTAGGACCGGTTTCTGGCTATCAGCCGTCATCAGCCAGGATAGCTTGACTCCAGTGGCGTAGTGAGCACGGGTCCCACTCTGTGAATACCCATCCCACTTAGGGCGAAAAGCGTTACAACAAACAAATAATGGACGGAATGCTGACAATGCAGACATTCTCCCCCAGTCAAGAGATCTGGGTTAAATCCATCGTTCTTTTGCCCACTACACCACCCCAGTTTAGACATGGCCATATGCAAATCAGTCTTGACCCTGTGCCTCATGGGAACAGTCCAGCCCGAACTGCCAAGCCATGTCTTCCCTGGACCGGAATCAAGCATCCTAGGACCGGTTTCTGGCTATCAGCCGTCATCAGCCAGGATAGCGTTACTCCAGTGGCGTAGTGAGCACGGGTCCCACGTCTGGGAATACCCATCCCACTTAGGGCGAAAAGCGTTACAACAAACAAATGATGGACGGAATGCTGAAAATGCAGACATTCTCCCCCAGTCAAGAGATCTGGGTTAAATCCATCGTTCTTTTGCCCACTACACCACCCCAGTTTAGACATGGTCATATGCAAATCAATCTTGACCCTGTGCCTCATGGGAACAGTCCAGCCCGAACTGCCAAGCCATGTCTTCCCTGGATCGGAATCAAGCATCCTAGGACCGGTTTCTGGCTATCAGCCGTCATCAGCCAGGATAGCTTGACTCCAGTGGCATAGTGAGCACGGGTCCAACGTCTGGGAATACCCATCCCACTTAGGGCGAAAAGCGTTACAACAAACAAATGATGGACGGAATGCTGACAATGCAGACATTCTCCCCCAGTCAAGAGATCTGGGTTAAATCCATCGTTCTTTTGCCCACTACACCACCCCAGTTTAGACATGGCCATATGCAAATCAGTCTTGACCCTGTGCCTCATGGGAACAGTCCAGCCCGAACTGCCAAGCCATGTCTTCCCTGGACCGGAATCAAGCATCCTAGGACCGGTTTCTGGCTATCAGCCGTCATCAGTCAGGATAGCTTGACTCCAGTGGCGTAGTGAGCACGGGTCCCACGTCTGGGAATACTAGGCCTGGGCGGTAAATTCCGTTCCACTCGCGAAATTTGCGGAATTTGGGTAATTTTGCGTTCCGCGGAGAACGCGAAGTTGCCAAAAAATCTGCGTTCCGCGACTTCGCGAAATTTTCTGCTTGTTCGCGTTCTCAATATGCGTGTTCGCGAGATATTTCACCCTGAGCACGCAAACAGCGATCGCGAACAGGAAAAAAGTATCGCGAACAAGCAATTCCGCGTGTTCGCGGAATTTCTGCGCGTTCGCGGAGATTTTTTACCGTTTCGCGGAGATTTGCGTAACGCGATTACGCAAATTCCGCCCACCCCTAGGGAATACCCATCCCACTTCGGGCGAAAAGCGTTACAACAAACAAATGATGGACGGAATGCTGACAATGCAGACATTCTCCCCCAGTCAAGAGATCTGGGTTAAATCCATCGTTCTTTTGCCCACTACACCACCCCAGTTTAGACATGGCCATATGCAAATCAGTCTTGACCCTGTGCCTCATGGGAACAGTCCAGCCCGAACTGCCAAGGCATGTCTTCCCTGGACCGGAATCAAGCATCCTAGGACCGGTTTCTGGCTATCAGCCGTCATCAGCCAGGATAGCTTGACTCCAGTGGCGTAGTGAGCACGGGTCCCACGTCTGGGAATACCCATCCCACTTAGGGCGAAAAGCGTTACAACAAACAAATGATGGACGGAATGCTGACAATGCAGACATTCACCCCCAGTCAAGAGATCTGGGTTAAATCCATCGTTCTTTTGCCCACTACACCACCCCAGTTTAGACATGGCCATATGCAAATCAGTCTTGACCCTGTGCCTCATGGGAACAGTCCAGCCCGAACTGCCAAGCCATGTCTTCCCTGGACCGGAATCAAGCATCCTAGGACCGGTTTCTGGCTATCAGCCGTCATCAGCCAGGATAGCTTGACTCCAGTGGCGTAGTGAGCACGGGTCCCACGTCTGGGAATACCCATCCCACTTAGGGCGAAAAGCGTTACAACAAACAAATGATGGACGGAATGCTGACAATGCAGACATTCTCCCCCAGTCAAGAGATCTGGGTTAAATTCATCGTTCTTTTGCCCACTACACCACCCAAGTTTAGACATGGCCATATGCAAATCAGTCTTGACCCTGTGCCTCATGGGAACAGTCCAGCCCGAACTGCCAAGCCATGTCTTCCCTGGACCGGAATCAAGCATCCTAGGACCGGTTTCTGGCTATCAGCCGTCATCAGCCAGGATAGCTTGACTCCAGTGGCGTAGTGAGCACGGGTCCCACGTCTGGGAATACCCATCCCACTTAGGGCGAAAAGCGTTACAACAAACAAATGATGGACGGAATGCTGACAATGCAGACATTCTCCCCCAGTCAAGAGATCTGGGTTAAATCCATCGTTCTTTTGCTCACTACACCACCCCAGTTTAGACATGGCCATATGCAAATCAGTCTTGACCCTGTGCCTCATGGGAACAGTCCACCCCGAACTGCCAAGCCATGTCTTCCCTGGACCGGAATCAAGCATCCTAGGACCGGTTTCTGGCTATCAGCCGTCATCAGCCAGGATAGCTTGACTCCAGTGGCGTAGTGAGCACGGGTCCCACGTCTGGGAATACCCATCCCACTTAGGGCGAAATGCATTACAACAAACAAATGATGGACGGAATGCTGACAATGCAGACATTCTCCCCCAGTCAAGAGATCTGGGTTAAATCCATCGTTCTTTTGCCCACTACACCACCCCAGTTTAGACATGGCCATATGCAAATCAGTCTTGACCCTGTGCCTCATGGGAACAGTCCAGCCCGAACTGCCAAGCCATGTCTTCCCTGGACTGGAATCAAGCATCCTAGGACCGGTTTCTGGCTATCAGCCGTCATCAGCCAGGATAGCTTGACTCCAGTGGCGTAGTGAGCACGGGTCCCACGTCTGGGAATACCCATCCCACTTAGGGCGAAAAGCGTTACAACAAACAAATGATGGACGGAATGCTGACAATGCAGACATTCTCCCCCAGTCAAGAGATCTGGGTTAAATCCATCGTTCTTTTGCCCACTACACCACCCCAGTTTAGACATGGCCATATGCAAATCAGTCTTGACCCTGTGCCTCATGGGAACAGTCCAGCCCGAACTGCCAAGCCATGTCTTCCCTGGACTGGAATCAAGCATCCTAGGACCGGTTTCTGGCTATCAGCCGTCATCAGCCAGGATAGCTTGACTCCAGTGGCGTAGTGAGCACGGGTCCCACGTCTGGGAATACCCATCCCACTTAGGGCGAAAAGCGTTACAACAAACAAATGATGGACGGAATGCTGACAATGTAGACATTCTCCCCCAGTCAAGAGATCTTGGTTAAATCCATCGTTCTTTTGCCCACTACACCACCCCAGTTTAGACATGGCCATATGCAAATCAGTCTTGACCCTGTGCCTCATGGGAACAGTCCAGCCCGAACTGCCAAGCCATGTCTTCCCTGGACCGGAATCAAGCATCCTAGGACCGGTTTCTGGCTATCAGCCGTCATCAGCCTGGATAGCTTGACTCCAGTGGCGTAGTGAGCACGGGTCCCACGTCTGGGAATACCCATCCCACTTAGGGCGAAAAGCGTTACAACAAACGATGGACGGAATGCTGACAATGCAGACATTCTCCCCCAGTCAAGAGATCTGGGTTAAATCCATCGTTCTTTTGCCCACTACACCACCCCAGTTTAGACATGGCCATATGCAAATCAGTCTTGACCCTGTGCCTCATGGGAACAGTCCAGCCCGAACTGCCAAGCCATGTCTTCCCTGGACCGGAATCAAGCATCCTAGGACTGGTTTCTGGCTATCAGCCGTCATCAGCCAGGATAGCTTGACTCCAGTGGCGTAGTGAGCACGGGTCCCACGTCTGGGAATACCCATCCCACTTAGGGCGAAAAGCGTTACAACAAACAAATGATGGACGGAATGCTGACAATGCAGACATTCTCCCCCAGTCAAGAGATCTGGGTTAAATCCATCGTTCTTTTGCCCAATACACCACCCCAGTTTAGACATGGCCATATGCAAATCAGTCTTGACCCTGTGCCTCATGGGAACAGTCCAGCCCGAACTGCCAAGCCATGTCTTCCCTGGACCGGAATCAAGCATCCTAGGACCGGTTTCTGGCTATCAGCCGTCATCAGCCAGGATAGCTTGACTCCAGTGGCGTAGTGAGCACGGGTCCCACGTCTGGGAATACCCATCCCACTTAGGGCGAAAAGCGTTACAACAAACAAATGATGGACCGGTCCTAGGATGCTTGTTTCCAGTCCAGGGAGGACCTGGCTTGGCAGTTCGGGCTGGACTGTTCCCATGAGGCACAGGGTCAAGACTGATTTGCATATGGCTGGGTACAACCTGGAATGGCATGGTGAGCAAAAAAACGATGGATTTAGACCCAGATCTCTGTACTGGGGTGAATGTATGACATTGTTCTGCATTCTGTCCATCAATTGTTTTGTTTGCATTTGTCACCCCGAGTGGGACGGGTATGCTCAGACGTGAGTCCCGTGCTCTCCATGCCACTGGAATCAAACTATCCGGGCTGAAGAGGGGTGAAACCCCGAAACCGGTCCTAGGATGCTTGTTTCCAGTCCAGGGAGGACCTGGCTTGGCAGTTCGGGCTGGACTGTTCCCATGAGGCACAGGGTCAAGACTGATTTGCATATGGCTGGGTACAAACTGGAATGGCATGGTGAGCAAAAAAACGATGGATTTAGGCCCAGATCTCTGTACTGGGTTGAATGTATGACATTGTTCTGCATTTTGTCCATCAATTGTTTTGTTTGCATTTGTCACCCCGAGTGGGACGGGTATGCTCAGACGTGAGTCCCGTGCTCTCCATGCCACTGGAATCAAACTATCCGGGCTGAAGAGGGGTGAAACCCCGAAACCGGTCCTAGGATGCTTGTTTCCAGTCCAGGGAGGACCTGGCTTGGCAGTTTGGGCTGGACTGTTCCCATGAGGCACAGGGTCAAGACTGATTTGCATATGGCTGGGTACAAACTGGAATGGCATGGTGAGCAAAAAAACGATGGATTTAGGCCCAGATCTCTGTACTGGGGTGAATGTATGACATTGTTCTGCATTCTGTCCATCAATTGTTTTGTTTGCATTTGTCACCCCGAGTGGGACGGGTATGCTCAGACGTGAGTCCAGTGCTCTCCATGCCACTGGAATCAAACTATCCGGGCTGAAGAGGGGTGAAACCCCGAAACCGGTCCTAGGATGCTTGTTTCCAGTCCAGGGAGGACCTGGCTTGGCAGTTCGGGCTGGACTGTTCCCATGAGGCACAGGGTCAAGACTGATTTGCATATGGCTGGGTACAAACTGGAATGGCATGGTGAGCAAAAAAACGATGGATTTAGGCCCAGATCTCTGTGCTGGGTTGAATGTATGACATTGTTCTGCATTCTGTCCATCAATTGTTTTGTTTGCATTTGTCACCCCGAGTGGGACGGGTATGCTCAGACGTGAGTCCCGTGCTCTCCATGCCACTGGAATCAAACTATCCGGGCTGAAGAGCAGTGAAACCCCGAAACCGATCCTAAAATGCTTGTTTCCAGTCCAGGGAGGACCTGGCTTGGCCGTTCGGGCTGGACTGTTCCCACGAGGCACAGGGTCAAGACTGATTTGCATATGCTGGGTACAAACTGGAATGGCATGGTGAGCAAAAAAACGATGGATTTAGGCCCAGATCTCTGTACTGGGGTGAATGTATGACATTGTTCTGTATTCTGTCCATCAATTGTTTTGTTTGCATTTGTCACCCCGAGTGGGACGGGTATGCTCAGACGTGAGTCCCGTGCTCTCCATGCCACTGGAATCATACTATCCGGGCTGAAGAGGGGTGAAACCCCGAAACCGGTCCTAGGATGCTTGTTTGCAGTCCAGGGAGGACCTGGCTTGGCAGTTCGGGCTGGACTGTTCCCATGAGGCACAGGGTCAAGACTGATTTGCATATGGCTGGGTACAAACTGGAATGGCATGGTGAGCAAAAAAACGATGGATTTAGGCCCAGATCTCTGTACTGGGGTGAATGTATGACATTGTTCTGCATTCTGTCCATCAATTGTTTTGTTTGCATTTGTCACCCCGAGTGGGACGGGTATGCTCAGACGTGAGTCCCGTGCTCTCCATGCCACTGGAATCATACTATCCGGGCTGAAGAGGGGTGAAACCCCGAAACCGGTTCTAGGATGCTTGTTTGCAGTCCAGGGAGGACCTGGCTTGGCAGTTCGGGCTGGACTGTTCCCATGAGGCACAGGGTCAAGACTGATTTGCATATGGCTGGGTACAAACTGGAATGGCATGGTGAGCAAAAAAACGATGGATTTAGGCCCAGATCTCTGTACTGGGGTGAATGTATGACATTGTTCTGCATTCTGTCCATCAATTGTTTTGTTTGCATTTGTCACTCCGAGTGGGACGGGTATGCTCAGACGTGAGTCCCGTGCTCTCCATGCCACTGGAATCAAACTATCCGGGCTGAAGAGGGGTGAAACCCCGAAACCGGTCCTAGGATGCTTGTTTCCAGTCCAGGGAGGACCTGGCTTGGCAGTTCGGGCTGGACTGTTCCCATGAGGCACAGGGTCAAGACTGATTTGCATATGGCTGGGTACAAACCGGAATGTCATTGTGAGCAAAAAAACGATGGATTTAGGCCCAGATCTCTGTACTGGGGTGAATGTATGACATTGTTCTGCATTCTGTCCATCAATTGTTTTGTTTGCATTTGTCACCCCGAGTGGGACGGGTATGCTCAGACGTGAGTCCCGTGCTCTCCATGCCACTGGAATCAAACTATCCAGGCTGAAGAGGGGTGATACCCCGAAACCGGTCCTAGGATGCTTGTTTCCAGTCCAGGGAGGACCTGGCTGGGCAGTTCGGGCTGGACTGTTCCCATGAGGCACAGGGTCAAGACTGATTTGCATATGGCTGGGTACAAACTGGAATGGCATGGTGAGCAAAAAAACGATGGATTTAGGCCCAGATCTCTGTACTGGGGTGAATGTATGACATTGTTCTGCATTCTGTCCATCAATTGTTTTGTTTGCTATGTGTTCTGGCAGCATCTCTCAAGATGAATGGGCATCTGCTATGACACTAGATGAAACTCTTAAAAAAGTAGAAATCTACATCAAAACTAAGGGGCATATGCATCAACATTGGCATTTGCGATTCCTTATTAGCGAAAAATAAGGATTCGCTAATAAGGAATAGCAAAAGGCTATGCATGTAGGAATCGCTATTCAAATAGCGATTCCTTAACTTTCCTTAATTGCTACTAGCAAATTGCGAGTAGCAATTAAGGAATGCCATCCCAATCATTCCTATGGGCCTCCAGGCCCATAGGAATGAATCGGAGATTGCATGAGCAAATAGCGAGTACCAGTAGGTTCTCGCAAATTGCTCATGCAATTTCAAGGGTGCAAGGGTGTCAAAATGACACCCTATTGCACCCCTGAAATTGATATGTGCACATATGTTGCACACACACATGCTCTAAGGGCATGTGTGTGCGCAACATGAAACTTTGAAAAATGCACAAAAGTGCATTTTTCAAAGTTTTAGCAAATTACCATGCAGGTCATCTTCATGGTAATTTGCTCCCCCTATTAGCGAAATCGCTAATTTTTTTACTTTGATGCATTGCATTTAAGGAATCTCACTTTGGGATTCCTTAAATGCAATCGCTATTTAAGGAATCTCTATTTAAGGAATCCCTATTTAAGGAATCGCTATTTAAGGAATCCCTATTTAAGGAATCGCTATTTAAGGAATCCTTATTTAAGGAATCGCTATTTAAGGATACCTTAAATAGCGATTTTTGCTTTTGGGTTGATGCATTGGTATTGGGTTTTTTTAACTCAATACCGGGAGCTATTAGCGATTCGGTATTTTACCGACTGGATTTTGGCTTGATGCATGAGGCTGCTAATGGCCTAATTTCAAAAGTCTAAGTAATGAGTTAAAATATTTTTCACATATAATTTGGGAACTGTTATTTGAAAATGGGGTTTGTGTCACGAATGGTCTTTTTGTCCCTCCAGCTTTGTTAAGAGATAAAGGGCCAGATGTATCAAAGGGTTTTGCCCATTCTGTGTCTATGGGGAAATGTGTTGATACATATGGCCCAATATCATCAATATTGCTCATGAGGGTAATTTAGGCACTTCTGCAACTTGTAAAAAACTAAAAAGCATTTACTGGTGGCCGAGCTTAGACAAACAAGTAGCTCCTTTTGTAGATAATTGTTCCACCTGTATTGTTTCTGACAAACACTGGAAAACTAACAAAAAACCTTTGTTTCCTGTGCCATTTCCTGATCTTCCTTGGGATAAAATCGCTTTGGATTTTTCAGGACCTTTCACTTTACTACCATCGGATAAAAGATACTGTATTGTTGCCATTGATTACCATTCCAAATGGATTTACTATTCTTTTGTTCAAGCAGCAAATTCTTCCACAGTTATATCTTTTCTGCAAAATCTTTTTAAAATTGAAGGCACACCCAATTGTGTTGTCACTGACAATGGCCAACCTTTTCTCTCTCATCAAGTTACCAATTTCCCACAAAGTCATGAAGTACAACATTACCAAGTTACTCTATATAGCCCTTCTTCAAATGGACTTGTTGAGAGAGCGAACCGGTTCATAAAAGAAGGATTCCAAACTGCTCTTGCTTCTAATGTTGATGCCGGTGATTTCTTACAGAGTAAAATATGGGCTTATCTTACCACACCTCATTCTACTACTAATGTTACACCTTTCAGTGCTATTAGAGGTAGAGAAGCTAAGTCTACACTTATGCCTAGATGGGTCAACAACTTAGCAGCAGGTTCTGCTTTGGAAAAGAAAAGAAACTTGTTAACTGATCTTCAAACAACCAAAAATACTGTTGCTACTAAACAGTTATTGCAAAAGAAATCTTATGATGGTGGGTCTAAACTCCACTATAATGATCTTAAAGTTAACGATTGGGTTCTCATTAAGAAACCTTATAAGGTGTGTAAATGTCAGTCTAGATTTACTTTGCCTGTTCGCGTGATTAAGGTTACTAAACCATCTGTTCTTTTAGAAAAAAGAGGTTGGTGGAGTAAAAACAATGTTGTCAAAGTTACTAAACCTCAAGTTCAAATCTTTAACAAAGTTTATACTAACAGAGATGATGAAAGTGATTCTGATTTCACTTTTGGTCCTGGTTTTTGACATTACCAATTTCCAAACTGATAGTTTTGTTACACCTACACATAATTCTCCTTCATGTTCTTCAAGGGAAGTTTTACTTCTCAATCTCCTTCCAGTGATGGAGCTGTACGCAACCAACGTATTATTTAAGTTGCCCATCAAATTTATAGATTATGTTTTGTATTAGTTTTTGTTGATGGGGGGGTATGTGGTATGTCATGTATATTACACATGGTGCCTTTAATTATCTGTATTCCACTTATGGAATCCTTGATACATTCTGCCCTCCTATGTTCTGTCCCACCATACGAGTTGCTGTTGGTCTCTTTCTGTACCAGCATCCCTGCCGTGGGCACCCTTACTTTGTATCCTCGAAATTAACCTTTTTGCTGAACAACAGACGGAGTGATCTGAGCTTATCTTACTCCATCTCCACACTACACAACTGTGCTGTATGCCCTTTCACATCAAACACTAACACCTTTGAATACAATAATGTCAAACATACCCTACAATCATTTTCCAATTGTAACACACAAAATGTGGTCTACTGTATATGGTGCCCCTGTGGCTTGCCGTATATTGGACAGACACAACCTATCAAGGCGGGCATTGAACAACACAGAAGACGCATACGGTGTTCTGTTTTGAATGCCCCCATGGTATCACACTTCTCTGAAGCTAATCACACGCCTGATGACATAAAATGGGAAGTCATCGATAAAGCCATTTTCCCGACAAGAGGTGGGGACCTGACACAAATTCTACAACGGTTGGAATGCTGATGGATTGAAAGAACTAATTCCATAGCTCATGGATTAAATTCCGCTGAGGAATAGCAGGGACTTGTAACGACATTGGGATGATGAAACTCATAATTGATCACTAATATAGTCCACACATAGCACCTTTCTCCAGAGGGTGCATACTGACAACAGCATACACACTCAGATTAGCCAGGGTACACTGGATGGCTATGCCGTAAGGCCAACAATGTGTTGATGATTGTAATTTGAGTGTTAAATATTTATCCTACATGGCCGACCTTCATAACACTACAACACACTTAAACCCTTGTACAACTGTCTAAATCGAACGTGTGAGGTAATTGTTAATATCAAAATCATTGAATATTTGTTAATTACTGTTAATAATGTGGCCCTTGATATATGAAGGTAATATATGAGTCACATTACAGGTCACACGTAAAGTATTATTGACATGATGCAATTGCTTGCACGTTGATTCTCAAGATTTATGCATTGTTTGTTTATTGTATCAATGTGTTTGTGCTCCTTTATCCTGCTCATGAATAGTATGTACCTTCACTCCATGGAGCACGCTGTCGGAGCAGTATTAATATATATGGGCCCAATGTCTCCATTGCTCATGGGCAGGCGCTAAATATAAAAAAAATTATATAGATATTAACCCTGTCCTGTATGCTCTAACACTATCACATCGTATCCTTGAGCTGCTTTTATATCATCCTTTGCGCTACATCCTTATGACACAGGGACTCTGTTTCCTTTTCTATACTATTTGTTTCTACCTTGCACTTTTTATGAGACACTGGTCTTTCTTCTGTGTTACTTGGACAGCAGAAAACCGGATTCCATCTGCAGGCTGCGATCCCAAGTTATGCCTGCCATGCTAACCGGTTTGAGCGGGCCCGCCGTGTATTTAATCACGCCGCCACTGCGAGCCGTATGTCATTGTTACCTGGTAGACGACCGGAGCAGTTCTATTCTCAGCACAAAGCTGACTTATCCAAAAGATGAGCACCTCCTTCTTTAGACGTCCCCAATCCCCAGTGCACTCACATTTTTCCATTCACTTTGACTTTTTATTGCAATATCTTGACAACTCGTTGCAACATTTTCAGTATACTATATCCCCAGCGAATAGTTATCGCTGACTGCAGTAATTAATACACGGCATGCATTGCCTTCATGGTCTATCCCTCATTTGTTATTACACATTAACCGGAGATTATCCTCTTAATACTTCCTACGCCGCCAGTTCTTTTCTTTTTGATGGAGCTACTAGGAATGGCAATAATCTTTGGCATTGCTTTACAGAGTAATACATATACCGATGGTACGATTGGTTCCTCAGTCCACCCTGGACAGGTTGGAATGTCTGCGCCACCTATGCAACCCACCGTGGTAAGCTTTCCTTTACATTTATCACACCACTGCAGTCATACACCCATGAGTGTTCAATTGAGTACTCACGAAGGCCGAGCTTGTTATTTTCAGGTATTCCTCCGCATCTGCCACTGGCTGATCTCATCTGTGCTAGATCGTCCACCACACCTCTATCAAGCAAATTAAGAAAATACAGGTTGTCAGCCATTAACTCCGTCTCTCATACGTGGGTATGAATTTACTTGACAGTCACTGGTTTTACGCTGCTCCACGAGTAACACTCACCTTTGTAACTCATATATCCTTTTTCCATCCCACTCATATAGCACCCGGCTGGGTCCCATGTGAGTATTCCCTCTTCCTTTTTCACTTTACCAGTGTCTCACACATCTCACTGTTTCACGTGGCTGCGCAACTCCCATCAGGTACTCTCAAGTCCACAGTATTCCTTTCAAGGACTATAGCTGATATACAATATCCTTAGCAGCTGCTTTCTTTTCTTTAATCTTAGATGTCCCTGTATCCCTTGGTCCTGAGGAGACCCTCTAACGCTCGCATGGTTGAAACGTCGTCGACAGTAATTTAAAGCAAACCACTTCAACAGCTCTGATTATTGTATACAGTAGCTGGGATTATTACAAAGTTATTAATGGTCGCCTTTAAAAATTGTGGAAACCAAACTGTATACGTCACATTTTTTGCCACTTTCTTTTTCATGGTTCCATTTCACAGTGGGGACACAAAAGCACTATTGTTTGTTCCTTTTCTGTATATATCAGTCTACATTTTTAATTTCATAAAAGAACACAGAAGTCCACAGGATCTCCTTTCTTTCTGACATCATTATAACCCATTATGATTGGGATTGTCCATACTATTATCATTATAGATTAGCATATTTGTCCGCTGGAACCACTGTTTCTGTTACCTATTATGTACTAGGGCCTTACTGGGGAGGTCATGCCAATCACAGGGGTACCCCAACCTATAGTGTACCCTAGTGTATGTAGGTGTTTTCACTGTATTCTAAGTGTCTTTCAGCTTAGCACTGGCTCCGGGCCTGGTTAGTCAGAGTCAGTTACCACCAGTACCAGTCAGCAAAAAGTTGGGGGCACAGGATGACTTTGCAGCAAGGCCTCTTTCTGCACTGTAAACAGACATAATATTGAATAAAAAATATCACCAGGACAGAATATCAAGTTTTTAATATAGAATGGACAGAATATCGAATTGCCAAAATATAGTGGTGAAGAATATCGAAAATCAAGTAAGAAATATCGATTTAAATAATATAGAAGTAAGTAATATCGACAGTCATAATATAGTTGTTAAAAATATCGATTTTTTTTATAGTGTTTTAAGTGTTAGTATATGTGTTAAAAGTATGTATTAATTTTGGAATGTAATTAATTTTATGTTATTTAATTTTTGTGTAATTTAATTCCATAGCAGGTTGTGGGTTTTTAGGGGACTAGGGTGGGAAGTAATTTAATTATAGTACATTCAATAATAATTTTTAGGAATTATTAATTATTTTTAATTTAATTTTGCGTTTTACTTCTGTAGCGGGTTGTGGGTTTATAGGGGAATAGGGTGGGAAGTAATTTAATTGTTATTAGGTAATTATTAATTGGTATTGAAAATTAATTGGTTGTTGATTAATTATTAATTGGTAAATAATTTGTATTAATTGGTAATTAATTTGTATTAATTGTTTAATTGATAATTATGTTAATTGTATTAATTTATTATTTGTAGCGGGTTGTGGGTTTATAGGGGAATATGGTGGGAATTAATTTAATTGTAAATAATTAATTATTGAAATAATTTTTGTGTATTGCTAATTACTTTATTCTTAATTAATTATTAATTGGTATTAATGTTATTTATTCATTTTTGGAATTGAAAATTATTTGGTTGTTAATTAATTATTAATAATCAATTAATAAAAACAAATATTGGTATTTATAATTAATTAATTATTAAATATTGTGTGATTGGTAATTAATTGTAATACTTTTTTTGGGTATTAATAATTTATTTATTTTTAATAAAATATTAATTTATTATTTTCCCTACTATTGCACTCACTGGAGTGGGAATAGTAATTTTTACCCCTACGCTATCCAATGCTTTCCCTACTATTGCACTCACTGGAGTAGGAATAATAATGGGTGATTCTTCAAGCAGGGTGAGAAAAAAGGGGGGTCCCAAAATGCACTTTCTCCATGTTAATTTCCATAGGAAATTTTGGAACAGGCTACAGCCCGAACTGCTGTTCAGTAGTTACAGAGAAATAAAAAAAAAATGATAACCGAGTCACAAGAAATCAGTAGAAAAAATGTGAAAAACAAGAATAGGGGTCAGGGTAGCAAACATCAGTGATGTCATTTGAGATGTCATCAGTGATGTCATGAGTGATGTCACTGACCATGTCATGAGTGATGTAATATGTGACGTCATCAGCAGTTGCATTGCGGGCGCGCGAGTTATAGTTAGCTGAACTAACTATAACGGGGGAATTTCAATGGTTTCGTACGAGTGAAAAGTCCAGCTAACTCTAACGCCCCTGAAACCTATGGTTTTTTCAGTGAATTTCTAAGGTTTTTTAAATGCTAATTCCTAACTATAACGTGCCTGAAACCTATGGTTTTTTCAGTGAATTTCAAGGTTTTTTAAATGCTAATTTCTAACTATGCCTACAGAGATAGGACATGTGAAGAAAGAAGAAAAAACGCACAGAAAGAAAAAAAAGAAATGCAGAAAGAAGCAACAGAAGTCCTCAAAGACGAAGAAAAGTGCAGGAAGAAGGATAACGTGCAGAAAGAACAAACAGAAGAGCAGAAAGAAGCCTTGTTGCAAAATCATCCTGTACCCTCAACTTTTTCAGACGGATACTGCTGGTAACTGAGTCTGACTAACCAGTCCTAGAGCCAGTGCTATGTTAAAAGACACTCAGAATACAGTGAAAACGCCTACATACACTATGGAACACTATGCGTTGGGGTCCCCCTGTGATCAGCATGACCTCCTCTGTAAGCCCCTAGTATATAATAGGGCAGGGGATTAAAACTACCTCTCAAAACACGCCACAGGACGTGTTTGCACACGTCACCTCAGGCCCCGTCCCCTCACTTCCTCGCTGTGTAAACACGCCCTGTGGCAATTTTAAGTTGGGAGATTAAGTCCCCTTGAATCCTGAGGGTCCCTAGGGTCCAACTAGACCACTAGGTACCTCCAGTAAGCGCCACAGAGCTGCGTTGCAGAGAGATGTAAAAAGGGGCGCTTACTGGAAGCACCTGGTGGGCTAGTTGGCCCCCAGGGTCCCTCAGGTTTGAAGGGCAATTATTTCCGTAACTTAAAACGCGCCACAATGCTTGTTTGCATATGTTAAGTCAGGCTCCGTACCCTCCCTTCGCCACTGTGTAAACACGCCCTGTGGCCTTTTTTAGTTGGGAGATTAAGTTCATTTGAATCCTGAGGGTCCCTAGGGTCCAACTAGCCCACTAGGTACCTCCAGTAAGCGTCACAGAGCTGTGAAGCAGAGAGGTGTAAAAAGTGGCACAGCCTGGACCACCTCTCTGCAACACAGCTCAGTGGCGCTTACTGGAAGCACCTGGTGGGCTAGTTAGCCCCCAGGAGCCCTCAGGATTGAAAGGGAATTATTTCCCTAACTTAAAACGCGCCACAGGGCTTGTTTGCACATGTTAAATCAGGCCCCGTACGCTCCCTTCACCACTGTGTAAACACGCCCTGTGGCCGTTTTTAGTTGGGAGATTAAGTTCATTTGAATCCTGAGGGTCCCTAGGGTCCAACTAGCCCACTAGGTACCTCCAGTAAGCGCCACAGAGCTGCGTTGCAGAGAGGTGTAAAAAGTGGCACGGCCTGGACCACCTCTCTGCAACACAGCTCAGTGGCGCTTACTGGAAGCACCTGGCGGGCTAGTTAGCCCCCAGGAGCCCTCAGGATTGAAAGGGAATTATTTCCCTAACTTAAAATGCGCCACAGGGCTTGTTTGCACATGTTAAATCAGGCCCCGTACGCTCCCTTCACCACTGTGTAAACACGCCCTGTGGCCGTTTTTAGTTGGGAGATTAAGTTCATTTGAATCCTGAGGGTCCCTAGGGTCCAACTAGCCCACTAGGTACCTCCAGTAAGCGTCGCAGAGCTGTGAAGCAGAGAGGTGTAAAAAGTGGCACGGCCTGGACCACCTCTCTGCAACACAGCTCAGTGGCGCTTACTGGAAGCACCTGGTGGGCTAGTTAGCCCAGAGGGGCCCTCAGGATTGAAAGGGAATTATTTCCCCAACTTAAAACGCGCCACAGGGCGTGTTTGCACACGTCACCTCAGGCCCAGTCCCCTCCCTTCACCACTGTGTAAACGCGCCCTGTGGCCGTTCTAAGTTGAGAGATTAAGTCCCCTTGAATCCTAAGGGTCCCTAGGGTCAAACTAGCCCACTAGGTACCTCCAGTAAGCACCACAGAGCTGCGTTGCATAGAGGTGTAAAAAGGGTTGTGGCCTCAGAATACCTGTCTGCAACGCAGCTCCCTGGTGCATACTGGAGATACCTGTTGGGCTAGTTGGCCCTCAGGGACCCTCAGAATTGAAGGGGAATTAATTCCCCAACTTACAACTGGCCAGGGGGTGCGTTTGCAGAGTGCTGCAAGGAGGAGGCATGGCCTCCGGCGCGATGCCGGTCTTTTATTTATTTATTTATTTTAAGAAGGAGGGCTGTGTGGCCCCCCTTCTTTTTCTAATTTACTGGCCCTGGGGACCCCATCCCCCAGGGCCTGCACCCTAATTTTTTTTGTCAAAAAAAATACATTTGGCCCTCCCAAGGCCTTAATCGGACCCGGGGATCCCATCCCTTGGGTCATGGCCTTTTTTTGTTTTTTAATTCTTTAGGAGGGGGCTGCATTGCCCCCCTCCTCAGGCCACTTATGGCCCCAGGGACCCCATCCCCCGGGGCCGGCCTTTGTTTTTTATTATTTTTAAAAAATACATATTTAGAGAAACACCTAGGACATGCTGGACAATTCATATGTACCTATCACCATGACGATTTCATTAAAAGGCGACTATGCATAGAATGAATCCACATGGAATGTATTTACACCGCTAGTGAAGCTCTGACGTGTGTGACGCCCTACTGTGCATAATCCCGGCGCCCCCACCGGTGGGTACACTCCAAGTAGATACCCTTGTCGTTTATTTATACAAACATGGGTAGCTATTGACGGGCACATTTAATATACACGCACACCAAGCCATTCAAAGGGGACTCGATAAAAATTCGACCAAACTATGCAAGAAACCCCCCTCACGGTTAATAAAACACACATCCACCGCCGGATGTTTAATACTTTTTATTTTACTCTATGGAAAGGAGACAAACCTCACTTGAGAGTCACAGCGTGCTCCTGGCTGAGCCCAATGCTGTGTTACACCCACCAGTGCCCGCCGAGTGCCTCACACCTCTGTGTTGTATTCCACCAGCTAGTGCATATGCTATGACACTCTCTAGCCCATGTGCACTGTAACACCACCCCGTGAATATGTCATGCCACACTTGCCTTCGCACAGGTTATATTGCCCCATCTAACGTGCCTTCCTCGATGCCTATGTTATAATGCACAGCGGTATGCCATACATATTACAATCTGGGATCCATATCTTTGTCACAGTGCATATGCAACGTTACACTCCCCAGCACATATTTTATATTACAACTTTAGAGACTAGTTAGGTTACACAACACTGCCCTGTGCATATTACACTCCAAGGCGCATATCGCATAGCAAGCGCTAGTGCCTGTGCTATCTCACGCTCTCCAATGAATCTGTCATTGCGCACAATGTATTGCATATTATATTTCACGCCCCGGTTCATCTTATATCACACTTTTTGGTGCATAGTTTATACCATATACCATATCTAATTTTCATTTTCATTCGTGCTCTCAGGACTATGTTCTATATAACACTGCATCCACCTACCCTTTTCACGGGCATTACATTTTGCGATGGGGGTGGAGGGTCAGGGGGTGTTTCTGCCAAGTGAGCCCGGAGTCACAGTCACAAACGTCCTCTTCTTCCTGAATAAAAGTGAGATTATGCTGCATACTTCATGTTCATATTTTAAGTAGTTCGCACAGACACACATTATAAAACCAATAAAGTTCCTAATACCCACCTTCTCTGAACAGTTAGCTTGCTGCCCCATCCACCTCCTCCCTATCCTCTGTTGTCTGAATCCATGGACTAGCCTCCTCCCTCCTGCCATGCATGGTTTGATGTGCTGCCACTGCCCTCCATTTAGCATGATGTACCAGTCCACTCCTCCTGCCCTCCATTGCCCAATTCTATGGCCCATCATTGACCTCCTGCTTAGCCTCTGTGCTTAGATTGCTGCCCCTATTCTCCTTCCTCCTGCCCTCCGATGTCTTTGTGCATGCTCCTGCTCCATCCTTTTTGCCCACCATGTTCCATGGACCCGCCACTCCTATCTACTCTGAGTGTTCTGTTGAGCTGCCACTCCCCTCCCAGCTGCCTAGCATTGTCAGATGACTGTAACCTGTCCCTGCCACCTCCACCCTGCCTGTCCACATGCCATGCCCCTATCCCCTTCCTCCTGTCCTCCATGGTCCATTTTACTGCCACACCCTTCTGCCCTCCCTGGTCTGTTGTGCTGCAACTGCTCCTCCTGCCTGCCCCGCGCGGACTGTTGTGAGGCCCCTTCCCCTGAACTCTCTTGTCTGTGCCCAGGTCATGACCCTCCCTTCTATCCTCCATGGTCCTTTGTGCATGCCCCTGCACCCTCCTTCTTGCCCATCATAGCCATTGTGCTGCCACTAACCCTCCCGCTTGCCATGCATGTTCTTCTGTGCTACCATGGCCCCTCCCACCTTCCCTGTGTGGTCAGCTAGCTGCCCCTGACCCCCTCCCACCTTCCCTCCATGGTCTGTGTGTATGTTATCATAGTCTCACTGTTGCTCTCCATGGTGTGTCTTGTTTCTAGTGCCCATCCTGCCTGACCTCCATGGTCATCTTGCTGCTCCTGCCCTGCCCCCTTGCCCCCAGCCCTCTGTTTCCATGTGCAGACCCCTATTCCTTCCCTCCTGCCTTGTCTGTTCCATTGTAATGCCCCTGATCCGTCCCTCCTGCCCTTTATGGTCTGTTATGCTGCAGCTTTCTCTCCTGTCTGTCCATTATGGTCAGCTAGCTACCATTGCCTCTTTCCCCTCTGTTCTCTGTTGTCCATGTGCATTGTCCTGTCCCCTCCCTATTGCTTTCTATGGATTATTGTGCTGCACTCCCGTCCTGCATGCGCTGTGTGGTGTATTGTGCTGCTGCAAATCCTGATGCCTGCCCTGTAGGGTCAGTTTGGTGCACCTCTCCATGTCCCTCCTGTCCTCTGTTATCCCAGTCCATGTCCCTACCCCAATTCCTCCTGCCTACCATGATCCAATGTACCACACTTGTGAACATTTTGAACATGGTAAATCGGGAGATTTTAAAAAAAAACTGGGGTATTGATTTTCCCCTTTGAGTTACATTGAAAAATAGGAGATTGTAGACAGGAGACAGATCAAATAAAGCCCATTTGAGCTTAAAAACATTGGACGTTTCCTGGCTGAAACGGGTCTGTTGGCATGTATGGTTGTACTACCACTGCCTCTTCCTTCTGCCCACAATGAACTAGTATATTGCCACAGCCTCTCTTGCCAGTCCTGTATTGTTTGTTTGTTGCCCCTGCCCTCCATAGTCTGTTGTGCTGCCACTGCCCTTCCTGCCTGCCCAGTGTGGTCAAATTGTTGCATCTGCACTCTCCTACCTGCCTTCAATTTTCAGAGTCCGTGCCCCTGGCCTCTGCCTCTCAACAGTATCCCAATGAACAACTAGATTGCTAACATTCTATATTTATTACAAAAGTGTGGAACGCCTGACGTCATCTTGATGTAATCAAAACTGTAATACCTAGAGTATTTCCTTTAGAAATTACATATATGAGAGGGTCTTATTTGCATCAAAATTATGGTTAGTGCTCTAAAAAACTAAAATGAGGACATATTTTCTGAGTTTTCAAATAGCGACAAAGAACTTTTATATTATTTGTAATCTTTATGTTTTTTTATCCAGTTGACCACTTGATTAAATGTTGCACCTAGGGGAGAGGATGGGGTGTTACTTCCAGAGCTGCAGACTTTGCAACTGGGGAACCAGGTTGGAGTTTCTGCTTCAGCTCAACATTCTGTGATTCTGGTCAAATCACTTAATCTCCCCATGGCTACAAACAAAATGAATTTGATCTTGTGTGATGTAACCAATGCTCATGTAAAGCACTCCAATACCTGAATAAGTGTTTTGCACACTTCTGTCATTGGGCTATACTTGGGCTACATCTGGGTGATATTTGGCCTACATTTGGGCTCTTTTGTCTCTGGTGGCCATCTTGGGAGATTTATTTGTTATGAAGTTTCCTAATTTCCTCATTTACTGCAGTCTCCTCAGTGGGAATACTTTCAGTTTTTTATTTTGGTTCCATCAAGAAGGCATTCAGATGTGTCACACATTTGCCATAAATTCTGAATGTTAGCATTCTAGTTGCTCATTAGATCAGTGAAGTAAAGCTACTGCTCACCAGGGAAGTCTGCTGCTGGTATTCAAAGTGCATGTTTCAGTCTGCATGTCAGAATTTTTTTATGAAATAGAAGAGGATTTGAGAAGTCAAAATGTGCCCTAATTTTTCTTTCTGCAGTACTAATCATAATTTCTATGGCAAAATGAACCCTCTCATTTTGTTCCTTTGTAAATTAAATGTTTTAAGTGTTACCACTTTATTCCAATCAAGATGGCTTCAGGTGTGCCATACTTTTGTCATAAGTAAGTCTGTTAGCGCTCTAGTTGTTCGTTAGAACACTCTGGGACATTCTGGCATTGGGCTATACTTGGGCTACATCTGGGTGATATTTGGGCTACATTTGGGCTCTTTTGTCTCTGGTGGCCATTTTGGGAGACTTATTTGTTATGATGTTTCCTAATTTCCTCATTCACTACAGTCTCCTCAGTAGGAAATACTTTCAGTTATTTACTTTGATTCCATCAAGAAGGCATTCAGATGTGTCACACATTTGCCATAATTCAGAATGTTAGCACTCTAGTTGCTTATTAGATCACTGTAGTAAAGCTACTGCACACCAGGGAAGTCTGCTGCTTGTATTGAAAGTGCATGTTTCAGTCTGCATGTCAAAATATTTTAATGAGATAGACGAGGACTTGAGAAGTCACTCAAAATGTGCCCTAATCTTTCTTTCTGCAGCACTGATCATACTTTCTATGGCAAAATGAACCCCCTCATTTTGTTCCTTTTTAAATTAAATGTTTTAAGAGTTACCACTTTATTCCAAACAAGATGGCTTCAGGTGTGCCATACGTTTGTCATAAGTAGGACTGTTAGCGCTCTAGTTGTTCTTTAGAACACTCTGGGAAGCTGCAGTAGTACACAAAGGAATCAACTGAGAGTCTCTGCCCTTGTTGGATGTACATGTTTTACTGAGAATGTCAGACTTCATTCTCACATGACTGAGAAAGAGAATGTGAATTTACAGAAAATATGCTCTCAGTTTAGCTTATAGATCACCTTCCAAACCTCTGTGGGAAAAGCATGAGAAAATAGTTTTCTCTCAAACATGATTCATGATATCACAGCAGAAGGCTTTTTCACAGGGTAAAATCACCTTAGAACACACCACAATTCCTTAGGTGAGTATGGTACCATCAACAAATGATTTCTAATGTAACTAAAGTCTTTAAACCTTCTATTAACTGCAATGCTTTTTAATGAGGTGCTATCATGTATATTGGTCCGTAGATGGCTGCCAACACTTCTTGGATGAAGTGCTGACAGCCAATCAGATCTCACGATGAGATGTGTGGTTAGGCTCCGCCCAGATATATATGTGATTTTACTTTTGATTTTCTCAGGAACTACTGAACGGATTTCCACCATTTAAGCAAAAGGCACGAGTCTGATCTGAGGACTACCTCTTTGCCAAATTTGGTGTAATTCCGTTCAGCACTTCGGGCTGTACCTTCGACTAAAGGTACTATTGGAAAATGCATGGGGAACACGCGTTTTGGGAGCCCCCTTTTTTCTCAGCCCCCGCTCGACGAATCACCCCAAGACTTTCAGGGTAGGAGCTGAGCGGAGGTCCCAATTAGTTTTGAAAATTTCACGAAGATAAGTCAACTGGTGCCAAAGTTATTCAAAATAGAATTTTCAGATTTCCTATGGGAACTCGGTCCTAACTATAACTATCTACTGGCGACCGCCAGTAGATAATATGTATATATATATATACATCTACATACACGTTTATTATATTGAATCATCATGGTCACTTCATTGATAATATACTGTGAAAAGTAGATTTGTGACTAAACTAAATTTCATGCCACTGGTAAATAACAGAATGATGAATTGCTCAATGAAATATCCCCCTAAAGCCTACCAAATAATTTGAATTCAAACAAGTGCACCTGAAAATCACTATCTACTGTAGCAGGGAAATTAGGATAAGGATGAAGCTACCTTCATGATAATAGGGGTCGAAACGTTGGCATATCTCTATCCTTTTCAAGCTTAGGCAACAGAGACGTGTTAATCTGTGCCTAGAGTTTTATGTTTATTTTTACATTGTTTTGTCAAGTAATGAGACTGGATTGGTTATAAAAAAGTTTTGATGTATTTGAGCCACATTACCTTTCCGCTCCTACGCACAATCACTCAACTCTCCCTGAGCACTCACTCCCTCCCTCTCTTTCTGAGCACCAATATGTACCAATGTTGATTAATGTCATATCCATATGTATTGATTAAATCTATTTTTGTGATGCAAATTAAATCACAAGAAATCATCCGTTTATGCAGTGATGTTTTGAATCATTTAATGCATTTGAATTGAGTTCTACGTACATGAATTTGCAATCAGCTTTCCACTGTGACCTCTTTTTTCTTGTACCATAGCAGGGAAATTACAACATACTTTCTATTAGTTATGAAAAAAAATGATTGCGTCTCTTTTTGTGCAGGACATTTTTCATTATTGTATATACACATTATTTACTCTAAAATCCCTGTTGGCCTCAGTATTGCAGGGGGATGTCAAATCCAAGTTGACTTCTTTAGACTCTGTAAAATACTATCAAAATAATCAATCGTCTAAAACCCTTTACTGAGAGAATTACAGATAAGAGAAAACGTGCATATATAAATAGATTAAACATCTGCTGAACTAATTAAAGTATTTCCAAAGTGTTAATAAGTGGAGTGAAGAGAGTGTTATTGACTGAGTACAGCAAATCGAGTTGAGGAAGTTCTGAAGGTTGCAAAAAGTACACCTGTCGCAGGTGAACATACAGCATAACTGGGCATGGATATACATGGCTATTGCTGACAGTTGTAGAAAGAAATGCTCGCTTAGGACATCTATACTATTGAATGTAAAGGCTCTAGATGGAGCCATTTTGTGCTGCTTGCAGACGTCTAGTAGAACCATACTTTACGGTTCATGCAGATCTGACATTGTTGCAGCAATGAAGCAGTTTGTCAGACTGTCCATGACGTATTGCGTAAACATTCTGGCACTGTGTTTAGATGATGCAGCATTGCTGGTATCACTTACGAAGCGAACAGAATTACGCGTAATGTCAACTGGAGACAGACATGGAATTGCGATATGTCTTGGTGGAGGGGAGGTATATGGTAAACAGCTGATGATCGGCTCCATATATGCCCCAAACCAGAACCAGATGGCATACCTCTACTGACTGTGATCACAACTCAGCTTGATTGCTGATGGGGGCATGCTCCTTGGGGGTGACTTTAACTGTGTGTCAGACACAGATTTGGACTGCTCTATCCCACCTTTTCCAGGGGCACCTGCCCTTAGAATAGCCAAAGGGCTTCGGGACAGGATTGAGAGCTGGGGGGCTTGAGGATATTTGGAGGGTGTAACACAATGCTCCTTTTACTACAAACTGTATGCACTGCATGTCTGATTAGATAATTTCCTTTGCTCAGGGAGATTTTGTCACTTTGTCAGGCACACTGAGGGCCTCATTTATGAGAAGTGACACATCGCTACGTGAAAGCAGCGATGCGTCACTTCTCAGTGTGCCCTCCTTGCGACATAATGGATGCATCATATTTACTGTATGACGGATCATGTCGCAAGGAGTTACAGATACGTCAGTATTTCTGACGTATCTGTAAGCGCAAAAGTGACGCATTGCTGGAGTGTGTCACAAAAGTGACGCAACTCCAGCAATGTGTCCTTTCACACGGGGCAAATATCAGGCCCTGATGGACTGCCAGCGGAATCTTATTCTACCTTTGCTAGGCTGCTAGCACCGAGATTGGCTGCGTATACACTGTGGCTCCGGAAAAATTGGATCTTCCAGCCTCCACCAGGGATGCAATGGTTGACCCACTTTCCAAGACCCAAGTGGGGGGGAGCCCCTGCCACGGCATATAGACCATTGTCCATCTTGAACATTGACTTCAAGATTTTAAGCAAGATTGTAGTGATGCGACTGCTCAGCATATGCAAACACTGGTACACCCTCACCAGAGCGGACTTATACCACGCAATACCTGCTTAAATCTGTCCTGTCTGTATATGCTTATGCACATTCTGTCCTTGCAGCATGAGGGCCAGGTGGGGATAGTGTTGATCAACCTGGAAAAGGTGTTTGACAGCTAGGCGGTCGTACTTGGAAATGGTCATGTTTCAAATAGGTTTGGGAGCTGCCTGGGTTTGATGGGTGCACCTGCTATACACTGGCCCTACTGCCAGGGTGAGGATGGGGCATAGGGATTCAAGCTCCTATGAGATCCGTCAGGGTACCAGACTGGGGTGCACATTATCTGTGCTCCTTTTTGTGCTCGCCATTAAACCACTGGCAGAGTTGTGCAGGGAACGAGGTGGGGGAAAAGGCGTAGTGTTGTATGGGGTGGAACATCTCATTTCTCTATTTCCGAATGACCTGTTATTGTACATGTCCAATATGGAGACATATCTTTTCTTCTGGTTGCAGTTGCTACAGGAATTTGGAATCGTTTTGGGGCTACTGGTGAACCTGACAAAGCCCTGTGTTTTTCCTTTGAGCTTGTAGCTGGATAGTCCTTTCTTCTTAGTACCCATCATCCGGTGGGCCCTCCGCACCTTTTGCTATCTGGAGATAGAAATTTACCATGGGCTGGAGAACATGTAGGAGGGTAACCTGGGTTTCGCACTGCACTCCTGTGTGGGTGCGTGGCCTTTTGACGGACATTGAAGCTTCCCCCTATGGCGTGGATCGAACTCGCCGAGATGATAATGCTACCCCAGTTGCTTTATTACTTCATCAGACATACCTCGTGGATCCCAGCTCTATGGTACAGCCGGGCTTGCTTCTTTGGGAATTTATTTGGTGTGGGGGACACCATTGAGTTGCTTTAGATGCCCTCAAGCTGACTATCCTGAAGGGGGGGGCTTGGGGGTGCCGGACTTTGAGGCATACTTTCTAGCAGCCCAATTGCAGTGGATCACCAAGTGGCTGGGTGGGGGAGAACTTGGCGAAGCTGGGGTGGTTGGAGACTGAGCCTAATCAGGCAGCATTAGCAAATTATGGTGTACCCATATATATCTCCACCCCATGAAAATGGGAAGGAGTGCAATTTCAGAGTTCAAGTTAATACTTGTAGCTTTTCACGTGTAGGCAGAGCTGTCCAGAACTGGGGCAGAACTCTCCCAATGGTAAAATATAAGTAAAAGATAAAAAGCCTATTAGTGTTTTAAAAAAAAAGTAAACATGATTTTATGTTAAATAATAATTTTAATTGATTTAGATATTTATTTTAAAGACAGAGCAGTATACAAAATGCTACTGCACTATAAACTTAATCTTGAATTAACTTAAACAGATTCATTTATTTTGTTAATGATTTTTTTTCAAAAATTCCACCGAAAGTAAAATGTTTATTTTATTTCTTGTGAGTTAAAAATTATTAAAATCTAAGGGGCCCATTAGGATGTAGGGCGGATCACCACTGCCCACATGGTGGTGGCGATCTGCCCTACATCCTTCCCTGCCCGCCACCCATTTCCCCCACCATATCAGTATGGCGGGGGTACCGTGGTAGACGGGAAGACCGTCTGCCGCTTTTCTGCCTGGTCGACGAGTCGACCGGGCGGAAAAGGGTTTAATATGGTGGCAGTGTCTGCTAGACACCGCCATCCATATTTGTATGCAGGTGGGAAGAAGCCTTTCCATGGCGGCAACGAGGCATGTGGGAATCACATTTGGGGGCCTGTTGCGGGCCCCCAGGAAGTTGGGGGGTTGGGGGTGCACATGGGGCTACCTATGGTACCTTCGTGCATTTGCATGCACAATGCGGCAGGCACCGTGCGGTGCCTGCCACGTTGTACATGCAAATGCATAACATGCATTTTTGGCATTGCGGCGGGTGATACTGAAAGCACCGCCCGCTGCAATGTTAAAAATGCAGGATGTGCCTACCAGTGTGGCGGGCGCATCCTAATCACCGCCACAGGACCGCAACACTTATGGCGGGTGGTCCCTTTTTACGTCAGGATGGCGGGAGGATCCTAGTGATGCCCAAAGTATACAATTAGTTTACATTAATATAAAAACATTTCAAGCTAGATTTATTCTTACATTAAAAAAGGTTATTAGAATGCTTTTAAATTAAAACTATTTATATTTTATTTATGTATAATTTTTAAACTTGTAATTAAATATATATATATATATATATATTTTGAAAAGTAAAAATACATTAATTGACATTATTTTGTCTGAGGTTCTATTGAAAGTCCCTGCCTCCATTATTTTCTAAAGATGGGTGTTGCAGTAGCAGTGGCAGGCCAAGTGTGGTTTTGGACTTATGCCCAGTCAGAGCTGGAATACATTTACAATGGTGTGGGTCCTTCACGGCAGTAGTACCTACAGAAATGTAGTTTCTAAACTGGAAAGAGCAAACTCTTGGGTGGGTGGATCTAAACCCCTCCCATTTAGTCATATAAATGTTCCCATGTTCCACTAACTCCTCTGCCAATTCCATATTTACTACAAGAATGTATACTTGTGTATGTGGAGATCTCTGCAGTCGAGTCTGTAATGTCTGCACATAGAAGGCAGGAGAGACAGAGAACTCTGCATTTAGGGTTGTGAATAGCATTTAGTAGCTTGTGTGTCTTACTATTTTCGTACTACTAGACATACTATAAAATGCAGTTTGTGAATAGGCCCTATAGTTCATGTTGTGCTCCTCTGTGACATTAGATTTCTTCCTAATAGAGCTTGCAAGACTCAATTTTTTCCACATCTTCCACTGCCATAACATTACACCTAAATACATTTCTTTGAGTTTGCCTTTTCTGCTGGTCAATTTTTTATCTCTTGTTACTGTAATTGCCTTTGCCTGGGACCTTGGCAATGTCACTATAGAGTAACCGAAGCATCCCAGATACTCCCGGCACCGTTGCACATCTGGATAATTTCATTTGTACAGACAGTACAGTTGACGTCTGCTGCACACGGCATATAAGCAAACAAATTTAAATACATTTTTGAGTTCATCAAAGAACAGGGCACAATCTCTTTACTGATGGTGCTTGTCGAATATACTTTGTAGAAATAAATAGGCATTGTGATTAAGTTCTGTTGTGCAGTCAGATGGAATTTTCAATGAAGGAAAGAGATAATGAAATGTCAGCTCCAGATCATTTTCATATCCTAACCAGCATAATACTATCCATGTGGTTTCATGCCTTCTGGGCACAAGTCCTGAGGAAAACAGTGGAGGAACTTATTATCATATGAAATCACACTGTCACAGTAAAGAGCGTTACAAGAAGTAATGTTATGCGCTTATAATCATCCTCACTCAAAAGTTCAACAGATTATTTTAAAAAATGCAAAAACACATCAACATATTTACAATGAAAATTGTTGGTTTTACTTTTTAGAAATCAGGTGTCTTTTTCCACATATTAAGATGCAATTAAGCTCCAAAATGGCTAAAGCAACAATATTTTTTAAAACACATGTAAATAGTCAATTACATTTTGAATCTGCTTTTAGTTAGTACGCAAAATGTACTGAGTGTATATTTCTAAATATTAAATTTGCTATTAATGCACTTTCAGTTTCTTGATGGTGTTCTTCATCAAGTCTTCGAGCACAAAATAGCTTCAGGTTTGCAGGTATTTAAGTAATAGCAGCATTAATAGTGTGAAGTTCTCTGTTTCTTAGATAAGAAAATAGAAAACATAACCCCTTCTTAGGCCATTCCCATAAATAAAATGGATGCTGGGATTGGGATACGTGATGAAGTGCTTCTTTTTGCGTAGTCATCCCCATTTTCTGTCAACTGCGGTTTCATATTCTTGTCCTGAAGAAGGTGAACGGTTGGAGGACCATTGTGAACCAAAACCGAAACATGAGTCAACAGAAAAGTAAATATGAATGAGGAAAGTGTCATTACCTACAAATGTGTGGAAACAGTTATACCAATGAATTGGTCTATGTAATTGGAGTCATTTATGTGTTGTGTTGTCATTGATTTAAGTGTGATAGATGGTGGTTGTGAATGCTATTTGCATTAATGGTGTTTGGAAAAAATATTGTGTGAAGAATATCGAGGACAAAAAGATTATGAAGCAAAGTTTCCATGTGTAACAAAAATGTTACTACACTTAACTCCACATATATGTACCTTGAGAATATATATGCATTTTCAAGGTACATACATGTGGAGTTAAGAATAATAAATCTATACTTACCTATTTGCACTTACCTTCTTGATATTTTTTCACATGATACTCTATCCACTTGATATTTTAAGCTATAATGTTCTATCCGGCAACCATGTGAATGGTGTGAGTTTTAAACAGTTTTGAGGGGGGGGGTCATTCTGAAGGCATTCGGACCACATCCAGAGGCTTATAGGATGTGGTCCAACCGCCATCTGCTGCTGTGGTCCGACCAACACACTACATTGCAGTCGATCAGAGGCAGCATGCGGAGGGACAGTCTGACACTTTCTGAAGGACACCGTCAGAGGTTCAGTAATCACTACAATAGGGGCAATGCCATAGGGATTACACAGTCCATTTCTGCCTGCCATTTCAGGGCGGTTCGCCCGCCATGAAGCGAAAGGTGGAAAGTGAGTTTAGGGGCTTTCACCCTAGACCTACTCTATGGGGCATGGAGGGCACCTATGGTGTCCCCCTAAACATACCTGCACCACGTGGCAGGCACCCCTTAACATTGTGAAAATGTGGCACATGCCTCTCATAAATATGCTCCTTAATATCTACAAGTTTTCAATTAGGCTACCATATTGTAGCCCAATATTACCAAAAAAGCACATTTTATTTTCCATGAATAAAACCTGTTTCCCATGCACACATTGCTACTTTATCACATTTTATTTGCTACCGTAATTATTTTGCAATTGCTTACTGTTACATTACACCTACACACACAATACGGAACAATTAAAAACACATTTGAATTTTCAAAAATATATATTTTTTTTACTTTAATTTTATAAAACAGATTTCAGGACACCCAGATCTATTATTAGCAACACTTTATAAAAGTGAATAATTGTTTTTTTTTAAACAAAGGTTATAATTCAGTTATGGTTAGTGGCAACTTAATATTCATCTATCACAAACCACAGTTAGACTAAACAAAAATGTTATATTGTACAATTCAATCAAAGTCCTTTATTTTGGCTGCGTCAGCCATAAAATGTACAGTAAAATCCTAAAACCTAAAATACTCTCTTAATTACAAATATTCAATTCATAGCTAAAAACCTTTGCATATACTCCAGTTGTATCATACAGAATTAGATTTTTGTAATTAAATCAAATATATACATATAATTTAGTCACCAATTTCATAAACAAGAAGGAGATGCTTTCATATAATTCAGATCTATTTTAAAAGAAAAAGGTAAAAGAAAGATCCTGTACCCCCCCTCATTTCAGCACTTTCACCTGGTATACCATATTGAGGACAAGTAACCTGAAATAGAAGAAACAACACAATCATGTGTATTGGTCCTATATAATCTTAACTCTGCATGCTGATCGGTAATACCCAGTCAAGGACAAATGAGGATTATCCTTTGAGCACATTGTTTAGAATATGCTTTACAAAAAACAGCACATGTTTGTCATTCTCAGGTGCAAGACAGCCCATATGGCAGGAATTAGATATCTTTGATTTTCTATTCCAGAAGTGGGTAAAACCTGCCAAAGGCATAATTCCCAGTCTGAATTTAATATAAAGGGCGTGTGCAGGGGCCTTCATTAAAAAGTCTGTGAAGTGCTCAAATTCACATTTAAGACTCAGATATGAAGTTACTAGACTACCCATGCTAGCCATGTAGATCCTTGATCCTGACACATATTTCAAATAGATGTTGTTCACCCTTTCCTTTACTACTTGAGTTAAAAGAGTAAAAATAATCCAATAATCTTTTAAACTGAATTTACAAAGCAACATTTTTATATGCAATAGCCAGGGTATATTGCTCAATAAATGGCCCTCTGTTAGAACTCTCACACAGGCCCTGTAGTGGCCCCACACCTCAGTAGACCACAGCCTGATCCAGTATAAAATGGTTTTCAAGGTGGCCACGTCCAAATTGGATCTTGCTATAGGTCTAATCTTACTGGCAGCATCGGAGCACTTGTGGGGATTCTCAACAATGATTTCACAAAAGTATTTTCTGCCTTTTCAAGAGCAGAAGATCTACAATGTTCCCACAGTTCAGCCCAATATAAAACAGCTCACATGCTTGGCTTTTGTATAATATAAAGTGTGGGGATATGGGGAAGGTGGACTACCTTTTTGCAAACCTTAAAATAGCTCCAGCCCTTTGTTTCAGAAATAATACACTCTTATCAATCTGGGACTGCCAAAAGTTGCTCCCTCGAACCGAACCAAAACTTGCCCTTGCCCTTTACTTTTCTCTAGGAACTGAACACCATACATTTGGTTTTATCAATGTTAACCTCTAGGCCATGCTCCTTGCAAAATAAGCTGAACCTTGTGAAGAGTATCGACTATGCCTTTGCGATTTTAGAGAGGAGCAGAGTATCATCTGCAAAGAGGATACCTGATATTTTCTGTCCCCTCATTCTCGGCAAAAAGTAGACATCACTATTGTCTATGACCTATATTTAAAAAAATAAAAAGAGTGCCCACTTTCAAAATCCATCCATGTACAACTGGTTAACTGGGTCAAACTCTGAGGAAAGGTCTAACAATGAAATCCTTCTGGAGATGCCTCCATTGTGCCAAGTTCTGATTTGTTCCAAAACCACTACCAGTTCCATGTTTTAGTCTGATTGCTGTGCGATGCCTTTTAGGAATGTCTACCACCTTAACAAAAGGAACAAATAATGGACAGAATGCTGAACAATGCAAACATTCATGACCAAGTCATAAAGATCTGCGTTTAATCCATCGTTCTTTTGCTCACCACACTCCCCCAGTTTGAACCCAGCCATATGCAAATCAGTCTTTACCCTGTTCCTCGTGGGAACAGCTCAGCCCGAGCTGCCAGGTCCTCCCTGGACCAGAAATAAGCATTCTTGGACCATTTCCCGGGCATCCCCCCTCATCAGACAGGCTAGCTTGAATCTCCCACTTTAGACATTACCAATGGAAAAGGTATAGGCAAAGATATTTTGGATTGTTCGCATTGAGGTCTTTTTTAACAGTGGTTTCACTAACCCATGTTTAAATTGTTATGAAATCATCCCTGGCTTTAAGGGTGTCTTAATTGCCTCAAGCATATGGTTTTCCATAAGGGGAAAACATTGCTTAAAAACATTAATAGACATTGATCATCCAGAGATCTAGACCTTAAAAACATCAAGATGTCTTCCAAGGTGGCAGGGATTAATACCTGGGGATGTTAAATGGTTATGTCATCAAAAAGGGATGGGAATGGAGAAGCCTCGGTCATTGCTGAGTGGGGCTTCTCCAGTTGTTGGCAGGGTAAGAGCCACAGGTTATCTGGCCTTGTATTTCTTAGGCTCATAATAAATGTTAGCAATCTAAGTGGAGAAGAAATCCCGCTAAACTGTGGCAGAGTTCCTGAAAGGCAGGGACACATGTTGTTGTGGTGGGAGGATGGCAACATTTGTTAATGATTTTATATAACTCACTAAAAACATTGGAAACCTCCAACTTATTTAAAATAAAGATGGTTTAGGAAGGGTTTATGTTCTTTCAGTACATCCCTAAACTCCTCCTGTGAGGTTTGTGCAAACCCTCTCCTTTAATCTAGTGCTTTTTTGGCTGAGATCAAGCCTTTTGATTCTGAATTCAGATGTAAACCTATTGTGATGGGACCTTTGTGGTTTAGTACCTTTATTCACCTGTGGTGTTATATGGTGGATATTTAAGAAACGGCCTTAAATATAGCATGGTCTAATATTCTGGGGGAGGTTTTATCAGCTGGGACTGAATAAAGCTCTCTCTATTTACTTTTTGGGCTTACTCATATTGTCTTCCTCACATTTTCTTATTGGGTCAGGTATCTCCTGTCTCAGTACCTACACACTTGTATTGCTTGGGACACAAATAGCAAAGTTAACAAGTCAACAAGAAAATGATCAGACCAGGTGGCTGGTATGATCTCTGTATTGTAGGTAACCTCGACAGGTTTTCTAAAAATGAAGTCCAGGTTGTGCTCTTGTACATGTGTAGCTTCTTTCAGCATTTGCAATAAATTCAATTTCTCCAATTCACTAGCTAATTGCTTCTAGTTAATGTCGGTAGTGATCTCGCCATGAACATGTTGGTCCCCTAGTGTAAAGAAATAGTTATTACTGAGGGAGACCATGATGCAGAGTTCCACAGGCTTCCCCCTAAAATCAGCCTCAAAACCAAGGGGGTGCTAAGTCAAAATCATCACTGATGAGGAGGATGGAGAGAATAACCAATAACAGACTAGTGAATCAGGAAAAATATGTGAAAAAGTCTCATAACCTTGAACCCAAATGATTTTCTTCCCAGTCCTATCCCAATGTAATATGTTGAAATCTGGGAAGAATCTGTCAACCACACCTCAAAGAGAAATAGAGGCTCAGGTTTTCCAAGAGTTTACTCAATGAAGGGCAACAAGCAAAGTTGCTGCGCTGAGGGAACTGGATAGAGCAGAACTGTGCCATATCTTCAAATAATTTATTCAGTTCCACTCTCTCCAAGTACTGCCTAGTGTCAATGCAAAGCGATACTAAAGGGGATGATGGACGGAGCGTTTGAGCAAATCAAACACTCACCTCCAGTCCACTGATCTGGGTTTAATCCATCATCATTCTTTAGCTCACTCCACCACCCCAGTTCAGACATGGCCATATGCAAATCGGTCTGACCCTGTGCCTCAAGGGAACAGTCCAGCCCAAACTGCCAAGCCATGTCTTCCCTGGACCAGAAACAAGCATCCTGGGACCAGTTTCGGGTTCATAACCCTCATCAGCCAGGCTATCTTGAACCCAGTGGCAAAGTGAGCAAGGGACCCACGTCTGGGCATACCCTGCCAACTTAGGGCGAACAAAGCGATACCAAAGGGGATGAGGGACGGAGCGTTTGAGCAAATCAAACACTCACCCCCAGTCAACTGATCTGGGTTTAATCCATCATCATTCTTTAGCTCACTCCACCACCCCAGTTCAGACATGGCCATATGCAAATCAGTTTGACCCTGTGCCTCATGGGAACAGTCTAGCTCGAAATGTCAAGCCATGTCTTTCCTGGACAAGAAACAAGCATCCTGAGACCGGTTTCGGGTTCATAACCCTCATCAGCCAGGCTATATTGAATCCAGTGGCAAAGTGAGCAAGGGACCCACGTCTGGGCATACCCTGCCAACTTAGGGCGAACAAAAGGATACCAAAGGGGATGATGGAGGGAGAGTTTGAGCAAATCAAACACTCACCCCCAGTCAACTGATCTGGGTTTAATCCATCATCATTCTTTAGCTCACTCCACCACCCCAGTTCAGACATGGCCATATGCAAATCAGTCTGACCCTGTGCCTCATGGGAACAGTCCAGACCAAACTGCCAAGCCATGTCTTCCCTGGACCGGAAACAAGTATCCTGGGACCAGTTTTGGGTTCATAACCCTCATCAACCAGGCTATCTTGAATCCAGTGGCAAAGTGAGCAAGGGACCCACATCTGGGTATTACACACACCCTCTGTCACCTTCTCAATTAAGGACTAGAGTGTTGAATCCCTAAAATGGTCTCTCTCAAATGACCTAACAGGAAAATAAATTATCCCCCAATATGGCTGCTTCCCAATTCAGCACATCAAAAAACTTGATCCTAGGGAACAGGGAATCGGCCGGTTGTCCCTCAATGAAAACACCAACTAAAGGCATGCGCTGTACATGGACAAAGTGCCGTGGGTCCCCCTACCACCCACTTTCCTTCAGTAGTCAGCCCATGTAACTTATCAAGATTTAACTACAGCATTTGCATCATTAACACACTAACTATCTTCAAGTCTAGAAAGTGGCTGCATCTAGTCAGTTTACCAACTCTAGTAATGTTGCATCATATACAACAATCTTCAACACTTACTTTAGAACAAACTCAATCTAGACTTCAGGTAGTGGCATGTTACCCTTCCCCAAAGTGCTTATGCATCTTTTGAGGGATGGTAAGTGTTATATAAATCTACAATACAATGCAATAAATTGCCACTTACTTCCCCAAAGATACACGAGCTGAGCAGAATTAAAAGACACTTTCAAATTACAAAATTATGTAAACCTGTTGTTTGCATTATATGAAATGTCTTATTGAATGCCGTTCCCAGAGCCACTGAAAAAAAATACGATCTACGGAAACTCGAGGACAGAAGCAAATAGTGAAGTAGGGAAGAAGTTAGACTGGAATATTCAAATGGGCTTTTTAAATATTTAATATGACACTTGATATTGAAGAATTCTAACAGGAGAAAATCGGAATTACTGACAGGTTTGAATTTCACATCCAAATCTTCAATGGTTAACACCGATTGGTATGTAAATATGTGTGTGTAAAAAGAAAATTTGATGTGTTGGAATGGGCTCTTCAGACATTATCACCATAAGCACATGGAATTCAAAAACAAGCTTATGTCAGTGCTAAGGCTTAGATACCGACAAGGCATCAAGCCTGCCTCACAAATGCAAGTGGGTGCAGATATAGCGGTATTTAAACGTATTTTTGAGAATCTCCTCAGATTCTTAGAAGGAAATAAGCTGCTTATTTTCATTGATTGTATTTTATTACCTTTCAGCATCCAAAGAGCCATTGCCTAAAAGGTAATGTGATTCCAGCATGAAGGAGCAGAGAGATGCAATTGTGAGATGTACGCATTTGGTTGACAAAATGAGATTTAACATTATATAGTTTAATAATCAGTTTGTAAAAGTACAATTATGTCTGAAAATTGCAATGTTTCGGTTTTGATTACTCGTCATATCATGAAATGCAGGATTGAAGAGTCCACGATGCAGCAACCCCTTTCTACCATGCTCTTTTAATTCAGCTCATCTAATGATGCCCTTCTCATCTTGTGTTTACCAGAAAGTGCTAAGCAGTGTTTTATGATATAAAAGGCATTTCAGTCATTCTTAGATGTTTGAAGATACCTTGAATGGTTATGATATCAATGTGCTGGTTTTTCTAAAAGACTTTTTGAAAGCCTATACAAATAACTTAATTCGGAACTAACATTACCATAGCATATATATTGTACTTGATACCGATTCGAATTAAATGTGTACATTTTACACCTGCTAGTTTCCAGGAGAAAGGCTTAATTCTTCAAACTCGCTAAATTCTGCAAATCAAACCTGCAGGGGGGTACATGGTAGTTCAGTGAGATCGCTGTAGTGTGTGACTTCAGTGACTTAAGGAACAACAGTAATACTTATCACAAGTTGTGTTTGAGTTCAATTGGCTCCAAAGAACTGAACTCATACATTATGTGACAGGCAGGTACATGCATCAATGTTGTCTTTTGCGATTCCTTAATTGCGATTAATAAGGAATCGTAATTAAGGAATTGCAAAAGCCTATGCATGTAGGAATCGCTCTAAAATTCCCAAACATTCCTTATTTGAGACTCGCAAATTGCGAGTCGCAAATAAGGAATGCCTTCCCATTTATGATTGGGAGATTGCGATTCCGTAAATGAAATCGCAATTTGTGAAATCGCAATTAATTGTGAATTCTCAAATTGTGAGTGCCTTGAACCTTGATGCATCGTAAATGCCATTTTTGCAGGCGCAAACAACCGATTTTTGCGAATCACACCGTTTGCGCTCGCAAAAATGGTTGATGCATGTACCTGTAAATGTAGATCACCAACTGGGTACTTTTGTAGTTGACAGGATCTGGTACACAATGCTTTGACAGCTTTCTCACTTTCTTCTTACCATCTAGCTAGCTAGCTTCCTTTATCCTTTCCTTAGCCTTTTCCTTTCCCTCTCCCTTTACCTCTCCCTCTCCTTCTCCTGCTCCCTCTACCGCTCCCTCTCCTCTCCCTCTACCTCTTCCTTTTTCCTTTCCCTTTCCCTTTCCCTTTCCCTTTTCATTTTCCTTTTTCTTTTCCCTTCCCTTTCCTTTCCTTTCCTTTCGTTTCGTTTCGTTTCCTTTCCTTTCCTTCCTCCCATCCTCCCTTCCCCCTTATATCTAACATAGCCCCATATCTTTCTATTAATAATGTACAAGTTGCCAGTTTACGCAGCCGCATAAAGCCAGCAGTTCATTGATATGATGTTTGTCACTTTTCATGTTCAGAGGATAGTTTAAATCCAAAATAGTCAGCAGGTAAAATGTGTAAAGAATGTCCTAAATCCTTTGCTGAAAGGCAATAGTCCCTGTACATTAGCAGCAATTCCCACGTGTTTGAAATGGTACAAATCCCTTTAGCGCGTAGACTACTCATAAAAATCAAACAAATGTGTCACTTATGAACCAAACAAATGAAAGAAAAACCCTAAGGGTTTAATGCGTGCCGCCATGGGATCTCTAGGCATTCATACCCAAATGTCTGTGGAATTACGAAATAGACACAGATGTAATGTTTGCCTTTTATAACATAATAAACAAAGAACTGCCAGGTAAAAAGTCTGTACAGCGGTATTGTAAATTCAGTAAGAAATAGTTTAGCAAAAAGACGCTAGGAAATACTGTTCTCACAGCATGACACGCAGCAGTACAACAAGCACAAACACACTGTTTGCCACATTTAAGTGCCTAAGTTTTAGAACCCCACTCCCAGTTTCCGATTCCCACAAACCGCAATTTCTTATCCGAGTCCATCAAGGATATAACTGTGTGGGCACACGCCACAGATCTGGGACAATAACCACCTTGCGCTTTTTTTTTTTAGTTAAGTAATTTTTATTAATATAAAATGAGAGTACCAAAAATACATATGTCATAAGGTGACGAAGAGCATAATAAAGACATCATGTTTACAAATGTTACAATAGTGAAAAGTAATGTCATCTAACATGCCTAAAGTACGAAGAAAGAAACAGCCTTATGCATTGCAAATGAATGAAAAGCATTTAAGGTACATAACAAAGCAAATAACAATGTAGAAGTAACTTTTACAGCGGAGAATGTGAAAGAAAAGTGAGGGAAAGAAAGGGAGAGAGAAGAAGGGAAGGGGGAGATAGTGAAAGGAGGTTAGTGTAAAGCAGGGTGAGAATTAATCAGATTTGATCTTCTAAGATAACGTTAAAGTACAAACAGTAGAAATTCTATGCTCATTACAAATAGGATTCCACCATGTTGATGTGCAAACTTTAGAATAATCTTTCCAGCAAGTTAAAATAACTTTAAAAGCAAGAGCAATAAAAAGTTCAAGTAGTTTCAGCTTCAAAGAGGAGTCACAGAAATCATCAGACATGGATGTAAAAAAAACATTTTGAATTGATAATGGAATACAACATCAAAATATCTTAGAGGATGTAGACCAAATGGAAGTCCAGAATTTAAAAACATTAGGGCAGTAATAAATTAAATGTAACAGTGTACCATCGGATGAAGGACAAGACCAACAAAGGGGGGAGGAAGAAGGATTAATCTTATGAATAAAAACGGGTGTGCAAACCACTCTATTGTATAGAAAAAATAAGGATTTAGTAATATTAGCAGCTTTAGAGGTGGAAAAAATGTGTGTCATATATTATCCCATCTTTGAGTCGGGAAGGTGATTAGGAGGTCTAGTTCCCAGGCTAGTTAAACTGATGATTTCTGCCTATCAGTTATATGAGTAGTTAAAAATTTGTATATAAATGAAGCTTTGGGGCAAGAGTCAAAGGAAATATTATACAAGGGGGTCAGGGGGTAAATGGAGTGGAGTCATCAGGAAAATCTTTAGATAGTAGGAATGATCAAAGTTCCAATGCTAATTGTGAGTATTGGGATATATATGATGAAGGTAAGGTATAGCATTCTTGTAAAGTAGTAAAGGGTATGATGGAGTTATGGGATACCAGTTGGCGGACATAGAAAATATCCTTTTCTTTTCAGTGTTTTAAATAGAAAGATTTGTGGGGAAACTTAATACATTTGTTGTACCAAATGGACGAAGCAAGGAAGGCTTGATGAAAGTTGGAGCCATTTGTAAATAAGGAGTATATTAAGTGTTGTGAGTATTTTAAAATGGGGTATTTTGAGATAAAAGTACAATTGGACATGAAACAAGTGTCATAAAAAGAGAATTCATGTAGCAAGGAGCGTTCAAAATTAATCCAGCGAGGTATCGGTGAGTCTTCATACTGCTTGTTTAGGGTATAAAATTGTCTAATTAAAAAAGCAGTATGATATCATTTTAAAATTAGGGAATCGTACACCCCCTTCAGTTTTAGGTTTAATAATTTATATATAGCGATGCGGGCAGGTTTTTTGTCCCATAAAACTTAGTTCAGAGAGAATTAATTTGATTAAAATAGAAATTCGGAATTCTAAAGGGTAGCGTAGAAAGTAGGACAAGAATAAGGGGAACAATCATCATTTTGACAGTATCCAATCTGCCCCACCAGGATAAAAAGAGAGGGGACCAAGAAGTGAGTAGGTTTTGAATCTTAAGTTTTAGTGTGGTAAAATTATGGGAGAGAGCTTGGGGAATGGTGGGCGAAAACCAAACACCTAAGTATTTAAGTTTGGACGGACACCACTTAAAGTTGGTATCAGAAAACATGTATTGGTAGCACAAGGAGTTTAAAGGTAAGACTTCAGTCTTAGAGAAGTTTAATTTATAGCTGGATACATTGGAGTAAAATTGTATCTCCTGAAGAAAAGGGGGTAAGGAAGAAGTAGGTTTTTTTGCGAGATAGATCAAAATATCATCTGCATAGGAAGATAATTTAATTTCATGTAAGTTGTGTTGAAAACCTGTCATAGAAGAATTGTGACAAGTGCGTTCAAGAAAAGATTCAAGACATAAAAGAAAAAAGATAGGAGAGAGGGGGCAGCCTTGTCTAGTACCTCTATGTAACCTAAAGTACGGGGACAAAAAAACATTAACAGAGACACAGGCACGGGGTTCTGCATATAATAACTTAATAAATGAAATAAATTTGGGACCAAATCCAAACCAGTGAAGAGTTTTAAACATAAATTGCCAATTTATACGGTCAAATGCCTTTTCAGCATTAAGAGATAAAGCAGGTAGAGGGTCCGGATATTTTTTCCCAATTGTAATAATATTAGAGAACATTCTAGCATTGTTAGAAGAGAACCTACCTTTAATAAAGCCAGACTGGTCGGTTTTAATGAGCAAAGGTATAACCGCATCAAGTCTAGAGGTAAATTTTCTTGCAAAAAGTTTGCAGTCATAATTAATTAATGAGATTGGGCGATAATTTTGACATAGGGTATGATCTTTATCAGGTTTGGGAATGATTATAATAAGAGCATCTAAAAAGGAGCCTTCAAGTTTGGATTTTGATATAAAAAAGGAGAAAAGCTCAAGTAAATGAGGAGCAAAGGAGGATGAAAAGAAGGAGATAGTTTCAGTAGAAAAGCCGTCAGGTCAAGGGGCTTTGAGTTTTTTGAGACACTTAATGGCATTCAGAATCTCCTGCAATAAAATATCTTTTTCAAGAGAAGTCATGACATCCGGTATGGAGGAAGGAGGAGGAAGAATATCAAAAAATGCCAGAATATCGTTTTCCGAAGGATGAGTATCATCCATATTTAGTGAGTTATAATAGGATTGGAAAGCATTTATAATGTCAGAGTGCAGTAAAGTGTTAGTGCGGGTATTACGAATAGGACCAATGGTTTTGTTTTCCGTTTTCACTTTTAAATAATTTGCAAGCATTCTACCCGCTTTATTTTGGCCCCCATGATATTTAGATTTTATTTTGAATAGAATTTTGCAAGCATCATTAGTAGCTAGTTTATTTAAATCAGACTTTGCCTTGACAAGAACCAGGAGGTGTGTAGGACTATTGAACGTGAAGTAGGCTTGTTCAAGACTTTTGATATGTTGGAGAGAAGATAGATATTGTGAATTCAATAATTGTTTCTTCTTGGCTGTATAGGAAATGGTAAAGGCTCTGAAAGAGGCTTTAAAGACATCCCAGTTGGTTTTTTTTGTTGGTTTTTTTGCAGAATTGTATATAGCACGAACTTGACCCGAATCCAATCAGGTATCAGAGCGCTTTACATAGCACCAGTTACGTTACATGAGGACACACATTCATTTTTTCAATTTTGTTACGCACGGGGAGATTAAGTGATTTGCCCAGAATCACAGGATGTTTTAGCGTTGTTACCCAGACTCGAACCCACTTCCTCCAGGTCCAAGGTCGAGCACCCTAACCGTTAGGCCAACTCCTCTCCCCTGTTGTTGTGGACAGAAGTATCATTAGTCTTGTTAATGAGGAAAAATTAGCTTATAAAGGAGGTAGCCTATGAAACGTGCGTTTGATCATATAGTAGGGAGTTATTAAATGTCCATCGGGCATGTTTGGAAGTAGTGAGGGACAAATCAAATGAAGCAAAGACAGGAGCATGGTCAGAAATAAAAATAGACCCAATCTCCGAAGATTGGATGGAAGGGAGTAGAGATTTGAAACCAAAATATAATCAATACGTGACATGGTATGGTGAACATTGGAGAAAAATGTAAATTCACATTTATCAGGGTTACGTGTATTTCATACATCATAGAGTGGACGGGAGACAATAGCCAATTGATAGGCTTTATGGGATTTATCAGGTTTAAATTTACAATTTGATTTCCTGTCAGAAAAAGGATCTAGCCAATTGTTAAAGTCTCCAACAACAATAATATTGGGATTAGTAATGGAGGAAAATTTTAATTTAATCATGTGTCAAAAGTCAGGATCAGGTTTGACCAGTCCATAGATATTTAAAAATGTGACCTGTTTATTATGTACCACGGCATTAAGTATTAACCATTGTCCACTTGCATCACATTCAGTACATAAAACTTGAAGCTTTAAGGATTTGTGACAGAGGATTGCAACACCTCCCTTACGAGTAAGAGCAGGTAAGAAAATAACTTGGCCCACCCATTGACGTTTTAGTTTGAGTGATTCAATATCGTTACAATGAGTTTCTTGTAAAAAAGCTATTTGACAATTACGTTTCGCTAAATGAGAGAGTACCTTTTGACGTTTAACAGGATGACCAAGACCACAGACGTTCCACAACACAACATTAAACTTGTTGTAGTATAGAGACAAGGATACAGGAACAATGAAGACACACTGCAAAGACATAAGTGAAAATAAAGAGACCCCGGTTATTAAAAATGGAGTATTGTAAAAAGATTAGAAAAAACATGGAAAATTGAATCCAAAAGACCCTTATATTGTTATAAATAAAGGAGAAAAGGGATAAAAGAAGAAGAAAGGAATGGATCGGGTAGGTAAGATCGAGAGCAAAGGAGAAAGAAATAAGGAAGGTAGAAAAAAGAAGAGACAAATCAAGTACGTAAACCAGTTTCTGAAAGAAAGAAAGAGTGAGACGAGAAATGGGCATGTCAGCACTCGAAGACAAGAACAACAGTGGAGGAGAAAAAGACAGAAATATACAAAGAACATTTAGGCCACGAAACCGGTACATGAAAAAACAAAACTAGGAAATAAAAGTAGAAGTAACAGTCAGAGGTTAATATTCATACTATAACGATAAAGTAACATTATATATTTGTATCCATAGGTGACCTGGTGATGGTTTGCAGAAACAACTTTAATTTGGTTGGATCTTCAAATGAGCGAGAAATACTTTTGTGGGTAATTTTACAGAGACAGGGATGTAATATGCCGTAGCTGATATTCAGAGATCTCATTAGACGACGTAGTGCCAAAAATTCCTTACATCTAGCGTTGGTAGCATTGGAAAGATACTGAGAAATAAAGATGTTATGACCGGACGAAAAAAGACGACGCTTCTCTCTGGCACTCTTCAGTACACACATTAGGTCGGTGAATTCTAGGAAGAGCATTATTATACCACGTGGTTTGGTAGAATGCGGCTGAAGGCGACCAAGGCGATGTGCTATTTGAATATTTAGAGGAGCAGGAGACTGATGACTTAAGAGTTCTGACAAAAATTTCTTTAAAAAGGCAAGCAGATCAGGGCCTTGAATGTTCACCTGTAAACCATAAATACGCAGAGTGTTCCTTCTGTTACGATTTTCAAGATCCTTGGTGTGAAGTTTAAGTTTTTGGACTTCTTGTTCCAACAGAGGAGTTTTAGTCGACAAGTCTTGGAGATGACCCACACGTTGTTCCATTTCAGTGATTTTGCCTTCCATGCTGATCCAACGGTCCTCAATCAACTGCAATTTTTCACTGGTGGTATTGAGTGCACGTAGTTCATCCATAATTGTATCCAGGACTGGATTTGAAGATGACTGAATCAGAGATGGAGGATCATTCTTGACTCTTTTAGGTTTGGTACCAGAAGAGGATGCCATGGGTAGGCTAAGTGAGTCGCTAGACATGTTAATGATGTGTGCCTGATGATGCGGAGGTTTATGAATAAGAGAGAATTTGTCCATAGAAGTATAAAGAGGGGATCGTGAGAAACCACCACACAGCAGGTGAAAACACGGTCACAATACCTCAGGAACTGGCACAGGAGAAGGTAGATGTAAATTTGATCCAACAGAAATTGATGTTCAAAAGGCACTGTAGGATGATATAGAAATAAGGTGAGGTAATAACAACCAGGTCACAAATAACATGCTCGGAGGGCACGAAAATGAACATAGACTACAGTGGTAGGTGTTTATTCCATCAAGCCATTGCTATGAGTCATGCTGGTAGTGAAAGATCCAAACAATGTTGGTCACAAGAGACATCTGAGGAAAAAATAACGTAAGCACCACACTGCAGAAAATGGCGGCCGCTCATGAGTGAAGAGAAGACCTGCCTTGACAAAAATCGAGAAAGAAAAAAAAACAGGTAGGTAAGGTATCCTGATGAATCAGAAGCTCACCACCACAAAACTCTGTAAGAGATCAGCTACAGAAGTGCTGGGCATGGTGTGATTGAGGACAATGATAAAGTTCACAGCTCCGCGAATATACAGAGCTCAGTAGACAGCCGCCGTCATGCTAGGATGCACATGCCACTCCCCAGACATAAGTATCCTTGACAGCACAACACTTGCTCAGCCTAGCGGGTGTTAGGCAAAGAACAGACAAGTTTCCATAATTTGCAATTGTTATTTAGTTGTAGTACAAGCCTTCAAAGAAATGCAGATAGAGTGCAACATTTTCTTTTCGTCATCACTATGGACAACCACCTCGACCATTTACTTGCCCATGACTTCAGTTGTACTGGCGCTTGCTCCACACAGATAGGACACTAAACAGCATCTCTTCTTGGGGACACAGCTAAGTGCAAGCTAGGTATAAGACTAGGTTAGAGTTTTGCCTCTGCTGTGTGCACCATGCGGACCCAGGCTCTGTGTAAGCAGAGACCGAGGAATGTTTTAAATTGATTTTTAAACCATTGCACTGTGTTTTGGAGACTTTGTTATTATTTTAACAATTTAACTGAGCATTGCAACTTGTACTTAGTTGTGATTTTAGCACTGTTACTCGCATATTGGCACTTGTTAGACACTGCGTTTCCGGTCCGCCGCGGCATGCTGGTTGCTGATTGCACAGAGAAACGCAGTCCCACCTTCTGAGGCCACACCCACTTCCGGCAGGTCGCCAGTCTAGTGGTGAACTCCTCACTTTATTTAAAGCCCATGCTTCATCGGACGCGCAGCAGACGCGCACCGTGCGGGCCGAAGGCACGCCAAAGGCAAGCCCGTCTGCGCCTGACCGCGTCCGGAATGTGGCCAGCGCCAGCTGCGCTGCTCAATTTCAACCAGGTATTGCGTACACATTTAATTCACTACAATACCAAGGGAAAATGCAGCTGCCAGCTACCACCAGATACAATTAGGGGCCCTCTTACATGTTATGGTTGTCATACTTATTGATATAGGGGACAAAACAGCAGGAAGAAAACGCCAACATATCCAATATATCTAATAGTATGATGATAAGAGGGAGATTAATAAATGCATGCTCTATGTGCAAACATGCCCAAGAGATCAGGGAGCTTATCATAGAAGAGGAACTTGATTTTCTATTTGTAATAGAAACGTGGTTAAAGGAGTGGTGTAACCCAGATATTGTGGCAGCACTTCCCCCAAATTACATGATTTGGAGAAAAGATAGAGGGGAATCGAGAGGAGGGGGGCTGGCCATTATCTTTCGAGATTCACTAAATTAAAAAATATTGATTTCCACTCGCTTAAGGGAGCTGAAAGCCTTGGCTTCTGCTTTACATTAAATGCCTCTCTCTCCTTCACAGGAGCGTTGATTTATCATTCTCCCGGCATGAGTGCCACCTTTTTAGACTCGCTAGGTGAAACCCTTAGCCATTTCCTGCTCAGATATGCAAACTTTACCATCTTAGGAGAATTAAACCTCCATTTGGAATGCAGGAATGAACCAGGGGTCAGTACCTTTTTTGAAATTATTGATTATCTTGGGCTGCACCAATTAGTTAAGGCCCCAAAGCACCGGGCTGGGCACACACTGGATGAGGTCTGTACTAATTTCACCTTGCTTTCCACAGACCCCCCATCCCTCAGGTATGGACAGACCATGAGTTCATTCCTAGTAATATTAAGAAGCCAAGCGTCGCTCAATCAGTGAAGAAAGTCCTGGTGTTACAGCCAGGACGGAAGTGAATACAATTAGCCACTCATCCAAAGTTACCCATGATTGCCCATGACCGCACTCCAGCTCTAACGGGTAACACTACAGAGGATGCTCACCTCTTCCATGCACGGATGGCATCCATAAGTGAGGAGCTACTTCCATCTAAGCATTCTCAGAAAACATTAAAAGTGAAATCACACAAAGCCCCCTGGTTTACGCCCAATTTAGCTAAACATCACCTTCACTGCAAGCAATTAGAACGCAAGTGGAGAAGGGCTTATGATCCAGCGGCGCAAAGAGCTTTTAAAATAGGTAGGAGGCAATATCACAGCTGTATCAAATTAGCAAAAAAAGACTACTATTCAAATAAAATAGTTAGAGGCCAACAACAACCAAAAATCGATCTTCTCAATAGTAAAGTCCTTTACCGACCCAAAAGCAATGCGTAGAGAAATTCCCCCATCTCAGACCCTCTGCGATAAAATCTCGATTTTCTTCAATGATAAGATCAAGAACATCCAAAAAGATTTTGTAATGCCCAGCACACTGGAATTTGACAGTAATCAGAAGCGTGACTCTAATAGAAGTAGCCCTTCCCTTCAGGTTTTTGAACCAGTTACAGTAGAACACACACAGGCAGCTATTGTGGCCTGTAAATCGGGCTCCCCACCAGATGCTTGTCCTCCTTTGATTCTTAATCAAATTATAAGTATTGTCAATCCAGTGATCAACAGCATAGTGAACTCTTCGTTACTCACTGGTACGGTTCCAAATGAATGGAAGCTGGCCATAGTGAGACCTTTGAAGAAAAAGCAAAATGTGGATACAGCAAACCTCTCAAACTTTCGCCCTATATCACTTCTATCTATTTTGGGTAAAATTACAGAAAGAATAGTTAATAAAGAGCTTTCAAAATTTCTGGAACCAGCTAGGATCCTCCATCCGAGGCAGTCAGGCTTTTGCCCTGAACACTCTATAGAATCATCCTTATTAGAAATCACGGACACGTTCAAATTCATAGCAGACAAAGGTAGGAGGGCAGTGCTAATCTTGTTAGATTTGTCTGCCGCATTCGATACCATCTCGAATGGCATTCTTCAGGCAAGGTTGGAATCAAGTGGCATCTCTAACATGGTCCTGGCCTGGATGAAATCTTTCTTGACTAATCGGAGGCAAGCTGTTTCTCTTGGCACATTTCTCTCTGTCAAACGAACTATTACGGTTGGAGTCCCACAGGTTTTCTCTCTTAGACCGTATTGTTTAATGTATACATGGCCCCTTTCATTTCGTTGATCTCGTCATTTGAGATTGAAGTGACATCCTATGCTGACGACACTCAATTGATTCTATCTTGGACAAAGATTCAACCGTCGCAGAAGCAAATTTCAAACTCTGCCAATCGGAGGTCTTTCAATGGATGAAGGACAATCATCTCCGGTGTAATTCTGATAAAACGGAGATCCTTCTGATGGGGAAAGACAACCACTTTCTACCTAAAGCCTGGTGGCCGTAAGATGCTACAGCCCCTTCGGTCTACCGTTGAAGTAGCAAAAAATCTGGGAGTGCAGTTTGACACCTCACTCACCTTTCGACCATATGCCTTGACGGTGGCAGGGACTTGTTTTAGTCTAATCAAAACCTTAAAAAAACATATTCGATTTCATTCCTCTTGCCACCAGGAAGACTGTCGCAGTAGCATTGATCCTCTTGTGCCTAGACTATTGTAACAGTCTTTTGGCAGGGGGCAATAAATCCACACTTAAGAGACTCCAGATGGTTCAACATGCGGCAGCCCGATTAGTTTTGAAGCTCCCTCGTAGGTCATCGGCATCGGCAGCACTAAAAACTCTACACTGGTTGCCTCCACATGAGAGAATTTTATTTAAAATCCTCCTAATCACTTTTAGAGCAGCAGCAAAAACTGGTCCAGTGTATCTCACAGCCAGATTTTCCCCATATGTTACAGCTAGGACCCTCAGATCCTCCGCCGCAAACCTCCTTAAGCCTCCCTACTTTAGACTCAAATCCAAGGGAGGGAAATTGGTAGCCTCCCTACGAGTTAAAGCATGGAATCTCATGCCAGCTCAACTGAGGCTCGTGAAAACAGAGACTCAGTTTAGGAAGGCACTAAAGACTTGGATCTACGAAGCATCAGATGACTTTTGCCGATCACTCATATAGGAACTTACTACTCTCCGCTTAGTTTGATCCTCACCTGCTCAGCACCAGGATGCTCCTTCAGGAGTGAAAGTTGCGCTTTACAAATACCCAATTCAAATTCAAATTCTCTGAATAACAAGGCAACTGAGGTGAATACTATTTGTTATTAGGCAAAAGCAAAGAGGTTGAGTAATGGAGCAAAACTCACCAAAACAAAGTTGGTCGCTTGAGGCAACGGAGGTAAGAATAACGCGAGCGCCGCACTGCACCAAATGGCGGCCACTCACGGGTGAAGAAAAAATTTGCAGCAACAGAAATGGATGAAAAAAGGGAGAGTAAAATCTCCTTTTAGCTCAAAAGGTTGCCATCACAAAGCTCCAAAGGATATCGGCTGCAGAAGCACTGGACATGGTCTCAATGCGGTCGATAATGACGTTCGTAGCTCCAAGAGTATACGGAGCTCAAAGGACAGCCGCCATCTCGCTCTGATGCATAAGCCACGCCCCCAAACACCCTTCACTTGAACAGAAGCATGATGAAATAAAAGGCAAATTCACACCGATGGGTAAACTCGTCAAAACAGAAATAAAACATATAGCAATCAGAAAGCCAGTGCACGTGTACATGTGAATGGATAGAATCATTGCCAGTTGCCTAGATTAATTAAAACACTCAATGCATTTTTACATGTTTTTGAAGGTTTTTTTTCTTATTTGAACGGCAGCATCATAGGGCAGATAACCTTATGAAAAACACAGAATTTCAAATGTCTAAATTCTGCAAGTCAATAAAATAAAATGCAACCCAACTCACCGTCAGTGCTTAATTTGTAAGATAAGTGCCAGGGCCTTTCTCAGGATGCGTCTGCAGCCTGCACCGCCCAATGCCCCTGCCAGCTCTGCCAATGACAGAATCAACACAACATATAACCATCCCACTCCTGTAAGTATGACCAATAAGATTCTTCAATGCCACAAAAAGCTAGAAGAATTATATGTGGGACAGGTATTATTCCTTTTAATGTATACTGAATGATTAACTTCTGTTGTGCTGAACCCACAATTAGAGACAGCCCCACTATGTAAATGAACTGTCATTAGCAGCTCAAATTAAGCACTGGGTAACACTAATTTAATGCCCCAAACTCAGTCTTTTTGAGTGGATTGCATTGAGTTATGACTCTATCAATAAGAATATATTTGAAAAAATGTGAATTTTTTATTTGCATTTAACGTCCAACACTGCACAATACTCTCTCCCTCTCCCCCAGATTCAGAATGGGGCATTTAATTGGTTGACAAGGGAGTCACGTTATTGGAACTAGTAGGAGCCTGTACCCCTCATGGCTTGTTATGTCAAACTGTCCCCCTTGGCTTCCCATCATCAATGTATTACAGCATCCAATATATTTTTTTGTGTGCACCAAAATAAAATATGACAAAAATAATTTATAAAACGTTCAAAACCAAAAACACTTAAATTTACCAGCTATGCATAAATGGTAACACTTAAATTTACCAGCTATACATAAATGGTCTAAGTATAACTTGCACTGCTATGATGCACTGCTTACAACATCACATTTTACATATGAAATCTATGGCGGTGCAAGTTATGTCACGAATGATGTCATTTAACATGTCATGAGTGATGTAATATGTGAGGTCATAAGCAGAGCATTGCACAGGGTGCAAATTATACTTGCCTTAGTAAACTATAACTGGTGAATGTAAGTGTGTTTTGGGTTTTTGTATTACTTCAAGACCAAAATATAATGTCACCTTAACCTTTGTCTATAGTTCAGTAAATTTCTAGTTTTTTAAAAAATGTAAATCATTAAATTATTACCATTCCTTACTATTGTTAGACCTGTCAGCCTTCGGGTAGTCTTTCCTCAAAACATTTTGCCTTCACCCGCCATTTGTTTGCTGATTTCTTTTTTGTTGGCCATAGAACTCTGTGCAGTTTACAACTGCTAACCAGTGCTAAAGTGCTTGTGCTCTCTCCCCTTAATATGGTAGGATTGCCTTGTACCCAATTGGCATATTTAATATACATATAAGTCTCTAATAAAGTGGTATTCCACTTACCCAGGGCCTGTAAATTAAATGCTACTAGTGGCCTACAAAACCAAAGGAGATGAACGACAGAGTGTTGAACATTGCAAGCACTCCCCGATCAACTGATCTGGGTTTAATCCATCATCATTCTTTAGCTCACTCCGCCACCCCAGTTTAGACATGGCCATATGCAAATCAGTCTGACCCTGTGCCTCATGGGAACAGTCCAGCCCGAACTGCCAAGCCATGTCTTCCCTGGACCGGAAACAAGCATCCTGGGACCGGTTTCTGGCTAATCAGCCGTCATCAGTCAGGCTAGCTTGAATCCAGTGGCAAAGTGAGCAAGGGACCCACGTCTGGCATACCCTGCCAACTTAGGATGAACAAAGCAAAACCAAAGGGGGTGATGAACGGAGTGTTGAACATTGCAAGCACTCACCCCCAGTCAACTGATCTGGGTTTAATCGATCATCATTCTTTAGGTCACTCCGCCACACCAGTTCAGACATTGCCATATGCAAATCTGTCTGACCCTGTGCCTCATGGGAACAGTCCAGCCCGAGCTGCCAAGACATGCCTTCCTTGGACCTTAAAAAAGCATCCTGGGACCGGTTTCTGGATAATCAGCCGTCATCAGACAGGCTAGCTTGAATCCAGTGGAAAAGTGAGCAAGGGACCCACGTCTGGCATACCCTGCCAACTTAGGACGAACAAAGCAAAACCAAAGGGGGTGATGGACGTAGTGTTGAACATTGCAAGCACTCACCCCCAGTCAACTGATCTGGGTTTAATCCATCATCATTCTTTAGGTCACTCCGCCACACCAGTTCAGACATGGCCATATGCAAATCAGTCTGACCCTGTGCCTCATGGGAACAGTCCAGCCCGAGCTGCCAAGAAATGTCTTCCCTGGACCTGAAAAAAGCATCCTGGGACCGGTTTCTGGATAATCAGCCGTCATCAGCCAGGCTAGCTTGAATCCAGTGGCAAAGTGAGCAAGGGACCCACGTCTGGGCATACCCTGCCAACTTAGGGTGAACAAGGCAAAACCAAAGGGGATGATGGACGGAGTGTTCAACATTGTAAGCACTCACCCCCAGTCAACTCATCTGGGTTTAATCCATCCTCATTCTTTAGCTCACTCCGCCACCCCAGTTCAGACATGGCCATTTGCAAATCAGGCTGACCCTGTGCCTCATAGGAACAGTCCAGCCCGAACTGCCAAGACATGTCTTCCCTGGACCGGAAACAAGCATCCTGGGACTGGTTTCTGGCTAATCAGCCGTCATCAGCCAGGCTAGCTTGAATCCAGTGGCAAAGTGAGCAAGGGACCCACGTCTGGGCATACCCTGCCAACTTAGGGCGGATAAGGCAAAACCAAAGGGGATGATGGACGGTGTGTTGAACATTGCAAGCACTCACCCCCAGTCAACTGATCTGGGTTTAATCCATCATCATTCTTTAGCTCACTCCGCCACCCCAGTTCAGACATGGACATATGCAAATCAGTCTGACCCTGTGCCTCATGGGAACAGTCCAGCCCGAACTGCCAAGCCATGTCTTCCCTGGACCGGAAACAAGCATCCTGGGACCGGTTTCTGGCTAATCAGCCGTCATCAGTCAGGCTAGCTTGAATCCAGTGGCAAAGTGAGCAAGGGACCCACGTCTGGGCATACCCTGCCAACTTAGGGCGAACAAAGCAAAACCAAAGGGGACAATGGACGGAGTGTTGAACATTGCAAGCACTCACCCCCCAGTCAACTGATCTGGCTTTAATCCATCATCATTCTTTAGCTCACTCCGCCACCCCAGTTCAAACATGGCCATATGCAAATCACTCTGACCCTGTGCCTCATGGGAACAGTCCAGCCCGAACTGCCAAGCCATGTCTTCCCTGGATCGGAAACAAGCATCCTGGGATCGGTTTCTGGTTAAATGGCCGTCATCAGCCAGGCTAGCTTGAATCCAGTGGCAAAGTGAGCAAGGGACCCACGTCTGGTCATACCCTGCCAACTTAGGGCGAACAAAGCAAAACCAAAGGGGATGATGTACGGAGTGTTGAACATTGCAAGTACTCACCCCCAGTCAACTGATCTGGGTTTAATCCATGATCATTCTTTAGCTCACTCCGCCACCCCAGTTCAGACATGGCCATATGCAAATCAGTCTGACCCTGTGCCTCATGGGAACAGTCCAGCCCGAACTGCCAAGCCATGTCTTCCCTGGACCGGAAACAAGCATCCTGGGACCGGTTTCTGGCTAATCAGCCGTCATCAGTCAGGCTAGCTTGAATCCAGTGGCAAAGTGAGCAAGTGACCCACATCTGGGCATACCATGCCAATTTAGGGTGAACGAGGCAAAACCAAAGGGGATGATGGACGGAGTGTTGAACATTGCAAGCACTCACCCCCAATCAACTGATCTGTGTTTAATCCATCATCATTCTTTAGCTCACTCCGCCACCCCAGTTCAGACATGGCCATATGCAAATCAGTCTGACTCTGTGCCTCATGGGAACAGTCCAGCCCGAACTGCCAAGCCATGTCTTCCCTGGACCGGAAACAAGCATCCTGGGACCGGTTTCTGGCTAATCAGCCGTCATCAGCCAGGCTAGCTTGAATCTAGTGGCAAAGTGAACAAGGGACCCACGTCTGGGCATACCCTGCCAACTTAGGGTGAACAAAGCAAAACCAAAGGGGATGATGGACGGAGTGTTGAACATTGCAAGCACTCACCCCCAGTCAACTGATCTGGGTTTAATCCATCATCATTCTTTAGCTCCCTTCGCCACCCCAGTTCAGACATGGACATATGCAAATCAATCTGACCCTGTGCCTCATGGAAACAGTCCAGCACGAACTGTCAAGTCATGTCTTCCCTGGACCGGAAACAAGCATCCTTAGACGGGTTTCTGGCTAATCAGCCGTCATCAGCCAGGCTAGCTTGAATCCAGTGGCAAAGTGAGCAAGGGACCCACGTCTGGACATACCCTGCCAACTTAGGGTGAACAATGCAAAACCAAAGGGGATGATGGACGGAGTGGTGAATATTGCAAGCACTCACCCTGCAGCACTGATTGCGCCACCAACTCAAGTAGCCCTTTAAACATGTCTCAGCCCTGCCATTAAGGCCTGTCCTGCAGTCGAACTGTCATGTCGAACCGGCAAAATAAACCATTTGTATCCAAACCAGAGTTGGGTAGACTGCGCTCATATTTCTCCAACTTTTAAAGATGATCAACGGCGTTAGGGCGTGCAATCTTGATGCGTGTTCGGTCCATGCGCGTTTTCCAAACTTGAAAGAAATGAAGCTTTGTTATGTCCCCAGACAAAATGCACAGCCACATGTATAAATGAATCCACAGTCTTTAACAAGTTTATTACTTTTTAATTCTCTTTTTAATCAACATTTTCTCCATTTGTTTAATCTCAACATTTTCATGATACTTCAATTCATTACATTGATTTCTAAAGTGCCTCTCCAGACTTTTCGCAGCAGCACAAGAGAGTTCAAATTCCTCATGTTGTGGTGTCTTTAATGTACCCAGTGCACGAGGAATTACCACAGTTGGAAAATTGTGCGTTTGGTGCTATTTCCACTTAAATCTTTAAAATTGCATATCTTTGGATCTACAGAATAAAATGTTGCCATTTTTCGTCATAAATTGTTTGTTACATTGTATTCTATTTTTCTAAATTGGTGTGGGATTTTGTTCTTGTGTTTCACTTTATTACTGATTGAAGTGCTGCATAAATACTTTACGCATTTCCTTTAAGTAAAACCTGACTGCTCTGTGCCAAACTACCAGACGGTTAAATACAGGTTAATTTGGCATTTGCTTGGGACTTCAGCCAGACAAGGATTTAAACCCCTCAAACACTAACCCAATTTCTTAGAAATATAATATCACTTTAACCTTTGTCTTTTTTTCAGTGAATTTGCAGGATATTTTTATTATATTCATCTAACGTCACTACTGAGCAGAGCTTTGGGCCTTGTATAGCAGGGAACAGGAGAGTTACTCCAAGGGTTAGTTGGCTGGCGTCCTGAACAGAGCCACAGGGACAGAACAGGTTCCATCAACCTTGAACCCAGACCCTGGAGTCTGCCTGCTGTGAGTCCTGCCCTTTCAACTAGTATCACCCCAATCCAGGACCCTTTGAAATGGGCTTGGAGGTGCTCTTGCCAGCTGATGTGTGGTCCAAGCACAACCTATGCAGTGCAACGCATCACAAAACAATGCATCAGAATCACTTTGTAATGCATCCCCGGTGCACGACTTTGCACTGTAGCCCTGTCGCCCATTGGTATCTCCACTGAGCGATGTATCCTCAATGCAAGCCTCCTTATTGCAAGCCCCTTGTCAATGGCATCCTCAACAACAACACAGAACTCCACATCACAAGCCCTGCACCTTCTTCGGAACCAACCGATGTGCAACGCATCTTTGATGCAGGACTTCACGTTGAAGACCCTCACCGACGACATCCTTGACGATGACATAGGATTGAGCATCCAAGCCTCACAGCTTCCCAGAACTGCTGTTGCACGATGCATCTCCACCCCAGATCGTTGGATAACCTCTGCTGTGCAACACATTCTCTATGCGGGCCTTAGCATTGCTTCGTAACCATGATTTAGCTGGGTCACTGCAGGCTGCCCCCTCGGGAAACATCGTTTACATCACATGCGATACATCGCATGCCATTACAACGACCGCGTCGTTACATCTTAAACCATTACAATGCAAGTCGTTACAACACCTTGCTGTAGGGGGCAGAAGGTGTTGGATTTAAAATCCAACACCTTCCCTACTGTTACACAGACTGGAGTTGGAATAGTAAATTATAGTATTCCAACATCCAGCGCCCCCCTACAGCAAGTTGTTGTAATGACTTGGGTTGTAATGTTATGCAATGTAACAACGCGGTCGTTGTAATGGATGGCATGCAATGTTTCGCATGCGTTATAACGTGGCATATTCGCCCCCTCTCCATCGTGGCTGGCCTGAACTTGTGACTTGTCCCAGTACAGCATGACCAAATAACCACAGTTGCCACTTTGTGATTTTTGTCACTATTTCCACTTAAAGATTGAAAATTGCATGTCTCCGGTTCTACTGATTGGATTTTTGTCATTTGGTCTTAAATTATTTATTACATTTATCACATTTTAAATTTTTTTTTTTAAATTGCTGAGGGATTTTTTTCTCGTTTTGCGATTCACTTTATTACTGTTTGAAGTGCTGCTTAAATACTTTACACATTGCCTCTAAGTTAAGGCTGACTGCTCTGTGCCAAGCTACCAAACAGTGAGCTCAGGTTAATTTGAGGTTTGCTTGGACTTCACTCTGACAAGGATTATAGTATCACTTTAACCTTTCTCTTTTTTCAGTGAATTTCTAGGTATTATTATCATATTCACCCAACTCCACCACTGAGCTTCCCACTTCCTTTGCAATCTCTACAGACATCAAACCTGTATGTAGCTTCCAAAAAGTGGGTTTGGTAAATTAATTCCAATCACTGTGTACCAGTATGCCCTTAAGGGGTTTACTGTGTGGTATGTTACACCTAAGAGAGGGGGAAACATCCTTCCCAATGACACTATCCACAGTAATCCCATTCCAGTGTTACAACATGGCATAGTAATACTTCAATCGAAAGTGGTAGTAAATGTGATCACTGGAGGGCCTGTCTCTTTCACCCTACTGTGTTTGTATACAAATATATATCTATCTTGAACTCTTACTTTCTCGACAGCATTTCGGACCACTTTGTACGGGTGAAGCTATGGTTACAAAACAAAAACTTAAACACCACGGATATTCACCAGTTATGGTTAGCTCTATAATCTATCATTCACGGAATGATGAGGATGATGCAGAGTTTTATAGATTGTGCAGCTACTCTGAGGAGGTTGTGCCACTACTGCATTGGCAAAGGTAATTAGGACTGAGAAAAGAACCAAGGGGCATATTATCAAGAACAACGTTAAAATTATCGCCGCTTTAGCGGCAGGAAACTGCCGCTAAAGTGGCGATAATGGGCTCGATAATATGCCCTTGAGAATTCCAATAGAAGCCCAGGTTCATACCAGAACATGGACTTCTATTGGCATTCTCATGGACATATTATCAAGCCCATTATCGCCGCTTTAGCGGCAGTTTCCTGCTGCTAAAACTGCGATAATTTTAACACCGTTCTTGATAATATGCCCCAAAGTTTCCAGCCTAATTTAAAACAGTTTTCAGATTTTATTGAAATGTGATCCAGAGGGAGATTGTTCCAGTCTAAGAGTCCAAGATAAGAGAAGGTGCGGCCACCAGATTTAGAGAGGGGGATCCTGGGAACTACGGCTATTGCTTTATTGATAGTGCGTTGTTTCCCAATTAAGCAATATAGGTTTATTCTTGCTGAAAGATAACCAGACCTATGCAGAACTCTATGAGTCAAAACCAGGGTTTTAAATAAAATGTGGCTGTTCATTGTGAGCCAATGCATAGAATGACGAAGTGCAGAAATGTGAGTTCTCAGTGGAAGCTTAAGCATCACACTATTTGAACTACCTGAAGCTTACTTACTTAGGGCCATATTATCAAGGAACGGTGCTAACATTATCGCTGCTTTAGCGGAAGGAAACTGCCGCTAAAGCGGCGATAATGGGCTTGATAATATGCCCTTGAGAATTCCCATAGAAGCCCATGTTGACACCGGAACCTGGGCTTCTATGGGAATTCACAAGGGCATATTATCAAGCCCATTATTGCCACTTTAGCTGCAGTTTCCTGCCGCTAAAGGGGCGATAATGTTATCGCCGTTCCTTGATAATATGGCCCTAGGTACTGAGGGAGGCCGCATATAGAGCATTTCAATAATCCATTCTAGCCTGAATAAGAGCTAGGATAACTGTTTTCCTGGCTGGGATAGAGAGAAAGTGCAAAAACCGTTTTGCTATACATAACAGGCCAAAACAGGTTCCTGCTATGGTGTTGACTTGATTTTGGAAGGTCAGCTGATTGTCAAACTTCACCCCAAGATTTTTAACCACCTCAGCCTGGGGGGTTTAGAGGCGGAGCTCTCTCTGGCCGGAGCAGCTGCCAGTCTATGGTAAGGTTTCTACCAAAGCAGAGAACCTCAGTTTTGTCTGCATTACATGTCAGCACGTTTCGGCACATCCAGTGCACAAGACAAGGTTTGATAGATTCTGTAGAAATATTTTCACCTTTGCTGAAGGAGAAAAAAAGCTACAACACCTGCAATCCTTAACTCAGATACCAGATGCAAAGCTTATTTTATATACTTTTCCGGGAGAATTTAAAATACCACACAGGGTAATTTAGAAACTATTTTTACCACTTGCATACTGTATAGGCCGCACAGCATACCCACTTTACTAATAATGAAAATGATTTTGAGGGGCTCCATCGGAGTTAGTTAACTCAATAATTGAATTTTAAAAATGACGTAATAGTGTATTGTGCGTGGCGCATTTCGGCTCTTTTTATTATATGAAAAAAATGGTCCACCATGTGTTTTGCAATAATTAGGGTAAGTTCATGAACAACAGATATCAGTTTCAAACACATTTCACCACTTGAAGCTTTCTAAGAAAAGTTACAAATACTACATAAAGTCAATCTTGGTGTTTGGAGCTATCAAAAAATATTACATTTCCGAATTAAATATTCAAAATCCTCATTACATTATTCCTTCCTTCCTAAAAATACGATTTTAGCATCAAATAAAAACCTCTATATGGAAGGAATCAAAGCAGGTTTCAAGTGAAATGCAACTCTATAGCCGTCCCAAGGGCTTTCTGGTCAATGTGGTCTATTTTAAAAAGTTGCAGCTGTTCCCGTGAAACAACGCTTGAAAACTATGAATTTCTCTCAATGTTTTAATTTGATAACTTGATAACTATCAATTTCTCCTTGCAGTCTTTCATTTCATAGCACGGGACGTGTGGTCTGCTCTTCATCAGCTTTTCGGAGGAGACATAACATTTGAAGAACCTTCTCAATTGTTCATCAAACAGCATTTTACTGTAAGGGTCGTCTCACTCCTTTGCATAGCCATCGGCCCAGGAAACATTTTATGTTTGATGCAGTAATGTAACATGTCTACGTGAGAGAGCACCACAGTGTTTATCACCACTTCAGCAGGCACCCATTCAGTCTCCATCCATTGAGAATGGTGGTACCAAAGGTCTGCGCCTTTCTGTGGTGACAGAACTCTGGTGTGATCTGCTGCGGGACTGGACTGACTGGAAGATAGCAAATCAGGGGCCATATTACCTAGATGCTGGCAGCAAAAGGGACATATGCCGATTTTGAATACATCTTAGCGGCATATTTAAAAGCCCCTCGCTCCGCCGGTACTTCACTTTTAATATGAGAAAAAGTGACGTAACGGAGGAGCAAGGGGCTTGTAAATAAGCCTCTTATTATCTACATCAAACAACCTTAATGCAAGCTTAATACCTGCATGAGTGACTGCATAAGCCCACACAGCTCATCATCATATAGCTTGCTGGTCTTTTTCTGAGCTGTGTGCGGCTCATGCACTAACTTGTAGAGTTAAAGAGTTTGTTTATAATCTCTTAACATGACATGTATAATGAAATAAGGTGTATAACACCCTTTTGCATTTCTGTAGTATCATAATACGGCCCGAGTATAGTAAACTACCTATGTGCTCCCTCAGGCAATAAGGGGTGGATTTTCGTTTACACTGTCATGTCAGTGAGGCGATCTGGTGCTTGAGATGGCAATCAATAAGTCACAAATGCCAGGTCAAAATAGTGCATCTTGATGAATGCACTCACACACCTGCTCTTCCAAAGGTATGTAAATTAACAACAGGAGAGAGAGGGAGTTTCTGGAGCCACTCTTAATCCCCCGGGGCTAGTATAAATCAACAACAAAAGAGTGTGTCCATCAGATGTGAACAAGTGCAGGGAAAATTAGAAAAGTGAATCACTATGTTTTTAAAAGAACCCTCACTCACCAACCTAGTTGGTGACATGCTTCATCATTGGGTTCCCACCGGAGAGACCGAATGTCTCCCCGGTGTGCTACGACGCCTGAATTACAGCGGAGCAGGTTTTTTGTGTGTAGGTTCCAAAGGTATGGTCATGAAAAACAAAACTCCCTGGGGGCCATCATGAAAGCCGTCTACTCTGGAGCTCCCTGGGATCCTTGTCCAGGTACATATTCAAGCTTGAAGGCAAGAAAATCAGCAAGGAGCTCATCACCATCTTTAACACACCCATCACCTTGCCACCTCCCCCAAAGACTGGAGACATGCATAAGTCCAACCCCTTCTCAAGAAACCCTCTGCCGACCCAAGCAAACTCCAGAACTCTTACTCCTCTTCCCGCCAAAGTTAATTGAGAATGCTATCAACCACCAACTCACAGTACACCTGGAGAACAACAATCTTCTGGGCCCCTCTCAATCTGGATTTTACTTAAACTACAGCATCAAAATCACCCTGCTCACTGCCATTGATGACATCTGGACAAAGGAGGAACAGCAGCCCTGATCCTCTTTGACCTATCAGCAGCATTCAACACCATATCGTACCACACCCTCATCAAGAGGCTTTATCATATTCGAAGCAAAGGAGATGCCCTCAAATGGATTGCTTCCTTCCTCACTGGAAGCACCCAGAGAATCTGCCTGCCACTATTGACTTCGGAACCCAACAATATCACCTGTGGCATTCCCCAAAGCTCGTACCTCAGCATCACACTATTCAAAACCTACATAGCTCCCCCGGCCAACAACGGCAGAACTCATGGGCGATTCATCATATCGTATGCAGACGAGACCCAGCTAATCCTCTCACTATCAGAAGACCCCTCCACCTCATGGGCCATCTTCCGCAGGTGCATGTCTTGCATCGCCAGCTGGATGACGCACAGCTGTCTAAAACTTAACGCAGACAAAAGAGAAGTACTGATCTTCAGGAACAACACCTCCCCATGGAACAACTCATGGTGACCTCCCGAACTAGGACCCTCTCCAATGCCCATGCCCACAACCTTGGTATTATCCTGGAAAGAAGTTCATCATGAAGAACCAGATCAATGCAGTCTCCTACACCTGCTTCTTCACTCTTTGCATGCTCCATAAAATCTCCAGATGGGTTCCCGTCAACGCCAGGCGGATGGTTACTAAAGCTTTTATCATCAGCTGGCTTGACTACAGGAACACACTTTACATAGGGATCAATGTGCACCAACTGAAGAGACTGCAGACCATACAGAACACAGTGGCCAGACTCATTCTCGACCTCCAAGATGGACCCACCTCACCCTCCACCTCAGGAAACTCCACTGGCTACCCATTCAGAAGAGATGTCAATTCAAGATTTTGATCCACTTCTACAAAGCCCTCCACAATGAAGGATCAGCCTACATCAGTGAGGAGCACTCGTACATCGGCACAGGGCTCTAAGCACAGCCCCAATCAAACAGTACATTTTTACAGGCACAGTCTGCCACTTAGTCGCCACTGTAAGTTTTAACTAGGGGTGGGCGGAATTTGCGAAAGCGACTTTTGCAAATTATCGCGAAAATGTTTAAAATCTCCGCTAACACGCGGAAATATCGCGAAGATGCGGAAGTTTTTTTCCCGCCCGTTCGCGGTATTTTCTGCGTGTTCGCAGCTCGCCAACTTGCCCATGCGGTTGCTTGCGGGTGCGCCCATCTTGTTTTCACTCTTCTCGCGGTGCATGATCGCGAGAAGAAAGACGTGATCGCACGACGCATGATGTTACTGCGGGCGCGAACTGTCGCGAGACAGCGCAAATGGCTACCACCAATCCAACATCTTGTGGAGAACGCGACCGGATCGGGAAAACTTGTCAGCGAACGCGGGGACTCAGGTAAGGCGATCGCGCGCGCGAGAGAATGTATTATTTTACAGCGCGAGCAAGAACCAAATTATCGCTAAACTGCGGAATGCGGAAATTTGGACATTTTCGCGCTCTCCGCGGAACGCGAAAATGTCAAATTATCGCAATTTCCGCGAGCGGAACGGAAATTTAGCCCATGCCTAGTTTTAACCTCCTTTTGAACTTGGATAATTGTGTCCTTGAAATGAGTTGTTTTCGAGTAGAGAGCCAGCTGCCCTCAGAAACATGTGTACTTACAAGGAGTGCTTTAAATAAAAAAGTGGTAGACTGTGCCTGTAAAAATATTATTCAAACTGGCAAACATGCGTGACTCTGGATTTTAACCAAACATTATTGTGATGCCTCTGCTGACAAAAAACAAGCTTTAATCCAGCCCTGGTTTTAGACACAACATTACAAGGCATGATGGGACTTTTTTGCACTAAAATGAATAGTGAAGCATAATTTTAAAGAACACAGTTAGTAAGATACCGTCAAGGAATGTAATTTGAAATGGGCTTACTCTGTTGTGTTTTTCATTGTATTGTGCAAGGGTAAATGTTGTTAATCTGCCCACAAGCCTGTGTTTTGCAAATAACTGTTAAGTGGAGTGCATCTTTTATTTTGATTGTATAGAGGCTTTAAAAGGAAGCATCTAATATGGCGCATGTTAGGTCGAGAAAGGCAACCTCACTGCCGAAACACGTCCCTCTTGTGTTCCAACCTGTGTCAGCTGCAAATGATGCAAAAAACGGGAGAAATACCCACAACTACAAGTGCAGGCTCCTAAATCAGAAGAAGGTTTGGGGAATTTTCTTTACATTTCAAAGTGCTAGCGGTAGCGCTTTTTGCTTTTGCACCACCAGCGATCTGGCAGCACGCCAGTTTTACCGCAATTTTGTTGGAATTTTGAGAAGGTGTGCCCCCATGCTAGGGTGTGGCAATGGAGATGAGGAGAATGCACATGTGAATGTGGAAGTTCATATGCTGGGAGCTGAGTTTCCCTTGGTGGGGACTGGGATACCGGCACAAAGGGCACTTCCTTACCCTGGTATTACCACCCATGCGATGGAGCTGGACACCGACAGTGGCACTGGCCATAACAGCGGTGGTGTTGTGTTACCCTACCACTGTTTGCTGGGATTGCTTTGCACCAGACACAAGAATTGGAATTTTAAGGACATCAAGTCACCACTGTGAGTTTTAACCTCCTTTTGAACTTGGATAATTGTGTCCTTGAAATGAGTTGTTTTCGAGTAGAGAGCCAGCTGCCCTCGGAAACATGTGTACTTACAAGGAGTGCTTTAAATAACAAAGTGGTAGACTGTGCCTGTAAAAATGTTAAACAAACTGGCAAACATGCGTAACTCTGGATTTTAGCTAAACATTATTGTGATGCCTCTGCTGACAATAAACAAGCTTTAATCCAGCCCTGGTTTTAGACACAACATTACAAGGCATGATGGGACTTTTTTGCACTAAAAAGAATTGTGAAGCATAATTTTAAAGAACACAGTTAGTAAGATACCGTCAATTAATGTAATTTGAAAAGGGCTTACTCTGTTGTGTTTTTCATTGTATGCAAACCTGTTTGTGCAAGGATATATGTTGTTAATCTGCCCACGAGCCCATGTCTTGCAAATAACTGTTAAGTGGAGTGTCACTGACCATCTTATGAGTGATGTAATATGTGACGTCATCAGCAGTGCATTGCGGGGGTGTGAGTTATAGTTAGCTCAACTAACTATAATGGCTGAATTTCTCTGGTTTTGTACGAGTGAAATGTCCAACTAACTATAACGTCCCTGAAACCTATGGTTTTTTAAGTGAATTTCTAAGGTTTTTTTAAATGCTAATTTCTATCTACAACGTCCCTGATACCTGTGTTTTTTTCAGTGAATTTCAAAGTTTTTTTAAATGTTAATTTCGAACTATAACGTTCCTGAAACATGTGGCTTTTCAGTGAATTGCAAAGGTTTTTTAAATGATAATTTCTAACTATAACGTCTCTGAAACCTATGTTTTTTTCAGTGAATTTCTAAGGTTTTTTAAATGCTAATTTCTAACTATGCCTACATAGGTAGGGCATGTGCAGAAAGAGGAAGAAAGGTGCAGAAAGAAGCAAGAGATATGCTGAAAGAACCATCAGAGGTGCAGAAAGAGGCCTTGTTGCAAAGTCATCCTATGCCTGGGCACCCCCCAGCTTTTTTGCTGACTGCTACTGGATGAGTGTGTGGGTAATGAATGGTTCATTGCATGAGTGCATGGGTAGTGCCTGAGTGATTGCATTAGTGCATGGGTAATGCCTGGCTAATTTTATAACTGCATGAGTGGTGCCTGTGTGAATGCATTAGTACAAAGGTAGTCGGTGGTGATTTTTTCAGTGCTTGGATATTGGTGGAATGTGTGCATGAGTGCCTGGGTAGTGCCTGGTGATTGAAGTAATGCATTGGTAATGCTTGGATGATTGAAGAAGTGCATGAGTAGTGCCTGGATGATTGCATGAGTGCATGGGTAGTGTCTGGATGATGTGAGTAGTACAATCATAGTGAATGGTGAGTTATTAAGTGCAAGCCAATGACTGAGTGATTGCAGAAGTGCATGGGTAGTACATGGTTGATTGGACCAGTGAATGGATAGTGCCTGGGTTATTCCATGAGTCAATGAGTACTGCCTGGATGATTGGAAGAGTGCATGGTTAGTGCCTGGGTGCTTTCGAAAATGCTTAGTTACTGCTTGGGTGATTGCATGAGTGCAGAGGTAATGTATGCGTGATTGGAAGACTGCATGGGTAATGCTTGATTGATTGTATTCATTTATGAGTAATGCCTGGATAATTGCATGAGTGGATGTGGATCGCCTGGATGATTGTAAGAGTGCAAGGGTAGTGTATGGTGATTTTATAAGTGCTTTAGTATTGGTGGAGTGTTTGGATAACTGTATGGCTAGTAGCTGAGTGATCGAAGGAGTGCTTGGGTAGTGCACAGGTGAATAGAGCACTGTATGGGTAGTCCCTGAGATAGTACATCAGTGCATGAATAGTGCCTGGCAGATTGGAAGAGTGCTTTTGCAATGCCTGGGTGTTTTTGTAAGTGCATGGGTATTGCTTGAGTGATTTTGTATGTGCATGGGTAATGCCTGGGTGATTGCATGAGTTTATGGGTAATACCTCGATGATTGCATGAGTGTATTGGTAGTGCCTGGGTGATTGCATGAGTGCATGGGTAGTGCCTGAGTGATTGCATGAGTGCATAAGTAATGCCTCGGTGATTGCATAAGTGTAAGACTAGTGCCAGGGTGATTGGAGGAGTGCATGTCTATTGGCTGGTTAATTGAAAAGGTGAATGAGTAGTGTCTGGGTGATTAGAAGAATACATGGGTAGTGCCTGGTTGATTGGAGCAATGCATGAGTAGTGCCTGAGTTATTGCATGAGTGGAGGTAAGGGAAGATGGCGGATTGACTCCGCACTCGAGAACGCTCTCTCCTGTGACCTGCGGTGAGCCCGGGGCTGACCGCTTCCAGGTGCTCGCCCGCTCTTTCCACGCCTACATTAATAGAATGTAATAATAGAACTTTTGCTCATCAAATATAGCATTATAGAAGTGAGCATCGAGGCGGAAAAAGAAAAAAAACGCCGATGTGCCGGATTACGCTGCTGTGAAAGCGGTGCACGCTGGTCGAGCGGTGCGGTGGTTCTCGCTGGAGCTACCTCAAACGCTTGCACCTGAGCCTGGGAGTGTCTCAGGGTGCCGAGGCAGCAGATGGAGGCCGGAATCCTTGGAGGTAACAGCGGATGGGAGAATGGCCCCGCAGCACCCTGCTAAAGGATGAAGCGGTATGGAGATGTCAGTGGAGGCTGGTGCAGCTGTGGGGGGCTGGGATGAGAAAAGGAGTCAGAGCACTGATGAGGCTGCTATACCTGAAGAGTTGCTGGGGGATGAAGCGGTACCTGGGGGTACCCTCGGCCTAGAAGACGACTCCAACTTGCAGCCCAGGCTGGCAAAACTGATACTGAAGCTTCTCCAAATCCGGTAAGGCTACAGACCTGCTCCTGTCCTGTGACACTGAAACTTCCAGTTCAGGCTTTGCGATGGCTGAGCTACTGAATGCAGCGATTTAGGAGGGTTATGGATGTGAGGAAACATCACGGGAGCAACCAGGTATGAAGTCAGTTTCCACTCCAGACTTAAACGGAGCATCCTTAGAAAACCAGGCAAGGATACCTAAGCAGGTGAGGCATATGTCTGAAAAATTGCATGACGAAGATGTAGGGAAGGAAGAGGAGAACAATGCTTGCAATGTCAGTAATGTTAGTAATGGAGTAATAGACTTGTTGGAGCATTCAACTTGTAGCTCTCCAGGCACTGATGCTATCTCAGTAACAAATGGTAATTTGTTTATTGATAAGGAGCATTGAATGCTGTTCATGATTTTTGGCACAGCCAAACTAATCCTCTGATGGGAGTTACCAAACAGTTGAATTTTTTAATCTACATCTTGAGAAGCCGCACTAACGATGTAGGAGCTTCTAGAAGCCCTAAGGCTAGTCTGCTAGCAGGAACGAAAGGAGTGAAATTAGAGGGTCCTAAAGTCATATGGGCTAGTAAAGGAGGAAAAGGCCGGGGCGGCGGGGTAAAGACCCAAGTAGCTAATACAGTGGGACGGTTGAAGGAGGTGGCTGCTTGCACTGCAAAGGTTGGCCCCAGAGCTAGTCCTCTATGTAAATGGGTAGCCGCAAAAGGCGATGTAAAGGCTATTGTTTCAAGGCTGTCTAACCCTGGTAATACCAATAGTATGATGGTGACTGCAGTTGCGGCAGGTGATGGAGAAGGAACTGAGGCCAACACTGATAAACCGCCACTAGTAGCAACCTTGGGGGCAGCAGTAATCCTGCATGATGGCTTCAACGACCAGGGTGGGTGGCTTAGCGGCCTGAATATTAGTTTATTGTACAAACAGCACAATCAGTGGAAAGCTTACCTTCTGACTCTTCGGTATCCACATCCTTGGCTACGTGCTCGATATCTTCATCTGTCTTAGCCTCAGAAAAAGAAAAGCCTATCAGTGGTCAGCGACCGGCTGTATGCGAGGAACCATCATTGGCTAAAATAATGCAAGCATTGTCAGCTCAGAGAGCAGAAGCCCAAGAATATTACCAACAGGCTCAAGCTGATAGCAAAGAAATAAAGCAAGTACTGCGGGATGTCACGTCTAACGTTACTCAGCTTTCTACCGAGGTAACGGAGTTACAGGGGCGAGTTGCAGGGGTTGAGGAGGCCAATACATTTACAGTTGAACTCGCAAAATCACAGGACTCTCAAATGAGGATTATACAAGCTAACCTCGAAGACCTTGAAAATCGGTAACGAAGACAGAACCTAAGGGTTTTTGGAATTCCTGATGGGAGGGAAGGCTCAGACACTCAGGCTTTTATTGTGAGTCTTTTTCAGAAAGCTTTTCCTGACCTGGCAGATTGGGATATGGATACTTTAGTTCAGGGAGCACACAGGTTACCATTGTTTATCTCACAGGTGAATCAAAGAAGGTACAACTTTGCAAGGCGGATTTTGGTGTTTTTGGGCAATATTTGGTGCAACAAGCAATATATCAGAAGGCGCACCCATCTGCCCCTGTAAAGGTGGACACAATGTCAATATTTGTGAGATCTGACTTGTGTAAACAAACAATGGATAAATAATGGTGGCTACGCCAATTGATGGACCCGTTTAAGGAAGTGTGCTCGCAAATTTTTCTACAAGAGCCTGCACGTTTATAAATCCAAAAGGATGGCCTACTACACTTCTTCTCGGATGAGCGTGAAGCTCAACAAGCTTTATCAGAATGGCAAGCTGTTGCCAATAAAGGACAAAAAGGACAGAAAGACTGAAGGCACTAAAAAAGGAAAGATGGAAGGAAAAAAAAAGGAAGTTTATGTAAAATTATAAAACACATTATTTTATTTCACTCTCCCTGGGCTAATAGAGAGAAATAATCTTTGCTTGCTTATGCTCATGGAAATCTACTTTATAACAGTATGGTATATAATACTCTTACAGCCTGATATCTTATGTGCTGTTAGTTTTTGTTGTTATTCATTGGAAAAACATTTTGGGGGAAATGCGGGTGGGGTGGGGGCGGTGGCTTGGGGTTTTTTAGGGGGGTGTAGGGAGGTAGCGTTCTCTCTATGCTGTCAATTTGGGACAGCAGGGAAGGGGTGATTCTTTTCCGCAGGCACGGGGGGTGGGTTGAGTGGGAGGGTCAGATGAGATTAACTGGTTGTTACTGGTCAACTGTTTTTTTTGTGATCAGTGGGAAGGGGGCCAGGGTGGGTGGGGTATAAGTAGCCATAGTATAGTTAAGGTAGCACTGGTAGAGCACAAGGAAAAGGGGAGGCATAAAGAAGGAGATGTTGTTTGTGTGGTATAAAAGATATGGTTAAATGCCAGATTTAAAATGTATGTGTTGGAATGTGTCTGGGCTTAATAATGTGGGCAAGTGCGTTTGATAGCGGAGGAACTTCGGGTATTTAAGACGCATATACTGGGGCTTTCTGAAACACATCTTGCTTTTAAGGACAGAAAGTATCTAAGGCAGCTGGGATATGACACAATTGTTAGTACCTCCCAATCAACTTCTATTCGTGGGGTGGCTATTTAGGAAATCTATAAATTGCCGTATCACGGTGCTCCAAACAAAGGGAGATGGGCGCTATCTCAGCTATTGATTTATGGGCGCAAGTTTACAGTATGTACGGTATATGGCCCTGAAATATTGGATTGGGCTGGAGAGCTGATTGTCATGGGGGACTTTAACTGTATTTTAGATCAAATGATAGGCACTACAAATACTCTGTCCCGTAGTAGAATGTGTAGGACTAGGGCTGCTATTTTGGATCTTCTCCACATACACCAACTGAAAGATGCTTGAAGAAAATTAAACCCTACGGTGCCGGGTTACACATTCTATTCTCATCCGCATAAAACATATGCTAGAATAGATTTGATTTTTATAAATAATAAGGCTCTTGAAAATGCATTTATCGAGGTATGCCCTAAAATAACATCCAATCACAATCCTGTGATGTTGATATTACGGGCTTGACCGAGGGATAAAGGGGTAGGGCGAGGATTTTTATTTCCTAGGCACCTCCTTGGCAATCCAGAATATGTGAGATGCATGCAAGGAGTATTGGGGTAATATATTGAGAAGAATTCAGGCATAGTGCCTATTGCAATAGTTTGGGACTGTATGAAGGCTTTTGTCAGAGGGATCACGCTGCAATATATTATAAAGCAGAACCTTCTGGGGGTACGCCAACTGGAACAGGAGCATAGGCTTTATTCAGACTTGGAGCAAAAACATGCTGCTGCTATTGTTACAAAAGATCCCTTGAACAGCAAGTATATCAGTTGGTTATTGAAGCAAGAGCCAACCTTAAGAGAAATAGCAGGGACAAAGTAGCAAACACTTACCACAAGATTAAGTCTAAACAGTACGTGTATGGGGAAAAGGTTGGGCGGTTGTTGGCTGGTCAGATAGCTGATCTAAAGGCTAGATCCAATATTGAACTAATCAAGCGAACACGCGGATTAGCCTATACTAGATCCGAAAATATAATGGAACAATTCAAGCGATATTATGCTGATTTATAGGGCAATGCTACCTGTCTTAATCAGCAGATAGCTATGGAGTATATTCAGCAAAAAACAATACCTAGACTGAATTCATCTTTCTCTGAGCCTCTGCAAAGAGATGTTGAAACTGTGGAAATGGAGGAAACAATTAGTACACTGCCTACTGGTAAAGCTGCTGGAAAAGATGCAATTCCTTTGGAATTTGATAAGATCTTTAAAGACATTCTAGCACCGATTTCTTTTGGTGCTATACAATGCAATTATGCAAGGGGAAAATGCCCTGTCTACTTGGAATATGTACTAATGTTATTGCGTTTCCTAAAAAGGGGAAATCTGTAGAGGAGATGACTCCATATAGGCCAATATCATTGATTAAGTCCAACGCTAAAATCTTCTCGAACATGTTGGCCTCTCGGCTGGCTCCTGTTATTCATGTTCTAGTTTCGATGCAGCAGCATGGTTTTGTCCCTGGGAGAGACACGGCAGCCCACATCAATACAGCTATGGCAATATTTGATGTTGCTGGCCAATTAAAATCACATGTTGGGATGTTGATGTTGGACACTGAGAAGGCCTTCGACAGCATGGTCTGGTGATGTTTATGGCTAACAATGACAGCACTTGGTCTTGGCCTTTATATCAATCCGACAGCTTCTGTTAAGCTCAACGGTCTCTCTTCACCATACTTTGCTGTTCAAAGGGGCATGCGTCAGGGTTGTCCTTTATCTCCGTTATTGTTTGCTCTTTACATAAAGCCCTTTATACAACATCTGCTGCAAAACGCTAGGATTCCCCCAGTTTCATTTAGTGGGCTGGATCTTAAACTAACTGCATATGCAGATAACATAGCAGTTTATACCACTAAGCCTGAAGATGCTATTAACGCGATTACACTCAAAGCTCACCGGTTTGGGCTTTTTTCAGGCTATAAACTAAACTTAAACAAAACACAGACAATCTTGAATTATCAATCCGATATGGCTCCAGTTGCATTAGGTATTACTCAAGCTGCAACGTACTTAGGAGTATGCATTAGTAGTTGAGTAGAGGAAGTGATTAAATTAAATTATGAATCGTTACTTAATAGGGTGGTTGCTAAATTGCCTCCCTCTCAGTATAAATGGTAGGTGCAATATCGTAAAACTGAATATTCTAACTAAATTTTTGTATTTATTTCGTACAATTCCATTGAGGGTACCGTTGGCATTTTTTAAACGTTTAGATAGTGCAGTAGGTAGTTTCATTTGGAGCTATCGGCAGGGAAGGAGAGCGCTTCGGTATATCAAGCTGTCATATAAGCAGGGCGGTTTCAAATTACCAGACTTTAAACTATATTTTTGGGCTGCATTTGCCGGCCGAATTTGAAGCTTGCTTCAGGGATCCAATTTTGGGACAACTTGGTTCTCGTATCATGTGACCTGTGGCCCTGATACGGGGTTTTTGTTATATAAAACTGCTGACCCTAACTACTATCAGAGGGTTCATTTTAAGGTAGTTAGGGAGCTTGTTAGGATATGGCAGGATGTTTCTATGGCATATTCTTTCCCCCAATTACATTTGTATATTAGGCTCTGGGGGAATCCCACACAACCAGAGATATTTCATGACCCTGTTGGGAAAAGGTGGCAAAGTAAGGGTTTAGTACAGCTTGGCAGCTGTATGATGGGCAAGGGTTTCGGACATTTGCTGCTCTGAAAGAAGAGTATGGGAGTACTAGACAATACATTGTTTAAGTATTTTCAAATTAGAGATTACTTTATTCGTGGACTTGGTTTATTACAGATGCCCTTTTCATCTGAAGTTTTGTCGGCCTTTTTTCAGATTTTAGGACGAGGGCGAATAGGCAAAGTATATCAGACACTACTAGCTAATGCAAGTGATGATGGGATGCAGATTGCACTAAAGCTAGGTTGGATGTTCAACACAGTTATAACCAAAGAAGGAATACAGGAATCACTGGTGATCATAGATTTAGCAGTCGCATCCGTGAATTTGAAATTGCAGCAGCACCGGGCTATATTTATGTTATATTATACACCTGAATGTATCTCTAAATGGGCTGTTAAACCAGTCATCATCATCTAAATCGTATTGCCCGAAATGTCAGGAGTTCGCTGCCGACTTAAGACACATGTTTAGTTGCCCAAGGCTGAGCACATTTTGGTCTGGTGTTAACCATGTACTTTCCATGTAAGCGGGTCATGATATCCAGATAACCTAAAAGGAAATAATACTGGGGACAATTGAAGAACGGGGTTGTTTTACTGGATTATCTGTTTCAATTATAATTGTATGTGCTCATTTGTGTATTGCTCGAGTCTAGATCGAAACAATAAGCCCTAGTATTAAGGATTTTTGGGTCCTGCTGAGAGATATACATGAAATGGAGATGGCGCTTGCCAAAGCTAGAGGCCCACACTCCTGGTTAAAATTGAAGCAGGTGTGGTCTTGCATTCAGTGGGATTAGAATCTGTAAATGTTTTTTTAATTTGGTTTGTGCTTAGGTTAACAAATTTATTCTCAATGTTTACTTCTGATTGATTGTGTATTATAAGCTTTTACCCTCTGTGCTCTCTTGTACCTATGTTGGATTGTGTTAATTGTAACAGTTTATTTGTGATGTACTGTATTATACTTATGGCTAATACATTTTTTTTTTTAAAGGTAGGCAAACCAGTAGAGGAGGTGGTTGCTGTATGGAGCACAGTTGGGCATTTGGGAAAGTGTTGGGCTTAGAGGCAGTGCTTTAAATAGGCCGGTACTCACCGGCACTGAGTAACGGCACTTCTGAATTTTCTGGCCCTCAGTACCGGCACTTCTCATTAGCCAGGGAGAGTACCGGTACCCTAATAGATGGCACTGCGGGCTCCGGTTGTTTATGTCCCCTAGCACAGGGTAGATGCCTCTCTGCTTCTCAGGAGCAGAGTCGCTGCTGGAGTCGCTGCTGGACATTCCAGCAGCGTCCATGTGAATGGCCTCAGACTGCAGGGGTCTAAGAGGGCTTGCCGTGCGTCATGCTGTGCATAACAGTGCAGGGTCTTGACAGACCCTTCACTGTCGGTCAGGTGTTTATCTTTACGAGGTCGATAATTGGCTTATCAGATCATTTCTAAGCACTATATGCTCAGCATACACAGAGGGACGCCTGTCTTACAGTCTGAGCTATTAGCAGAAAAACTGCAGAGCCAGTACTTTGCATTACTTTAACTGGAACTGAACATGCAATTAAATAAGTTTCCTCTAAGATTCATTGTTCAGTAATCGTTAAGAAGGGCAGCAACCAGGGAGGGAGGTGAAAGTGTGGGAGATCATCAGAAGATTCTTCGGAGCATATGATTTAAAGAAACAGAACACCCGGCGCATAAGCCTCAGCCTGCTCCCCAATGCCTTTAGATCCACTTTGCAGCAGGTTTGTGGAATCAAAGTGTGCAGGCTTTCATAATGAATTTAATAAGAAAAGCATGCCATAAATCTGGTGCATTTCTTAACTTTAATTTTCCGGACGGCAAATTTAGGGGATGAGTACAGCATGGAGAACGGCCGGTACTCACTGATAATGAGTCCCAGCACTTATTATTTGTATCCCTGTTAGTACCGCCACTTCTAAATACTGCTGAGAAGAGTACCAATACTCATGATACTCTCCTCACTGGCTGCTAGTACTGGTGAGCACTCGGCTGTCATGGTTGGAACTTATCTGACAGCCAAGGCGCTTCTATAGTCCTGAGCAGAGCAGCTGTTGAACAATTCAGCATGGGATCATTTGCATGATGATGTCCCTGTGTTCACCATCCCACTGTGTTTGACAGTGGAGGGCCCATTTAGGCCCTGCGCTTTTAATCACATTCACACTATTGTGTGAATTTGTACAGACAGAGGTATCGAGGTAGCACATGAACCGCAGCAATTTAGAAAATCATGCAAGGTAAGGAGTTTAAAATTGTTTTATTCCCACCCGAAACTTTTTGCGAGTGTTTGCTTATGTTTGTGCGCTTGTTTACTTGTGTGTGTGTGCCTGTTTTTCTGTGAGAGAAAAGGGAGAGAATCAGGACACTCAGTAGATTTTAGAGGGAATGTGTAGAATGCTTGTGCACGTCTGCTTGTTTCTGTGTGTGTGCGTGTGTGTGTGTGTGTGCGCGCACGCTTAAGTGTATATAGTATTGTGCCAAACACCAACAAATAACAGAATGGCATTAAGAAGCAGCAAATATTACAAAACGAGGAACTGTTCACATGTCATCCTATTTGGGTTTCATTTTGTGTAATGAGTTAACCTGTTTGTTTACATAAACACATTTCTCATGTGTTTTTAATAGTTGCTGCAACTGATATAGAAGTCATTATGTATCATCATATGTTGCCATAAGCCCGCCCCTAGCCCCGCCCACTCGCCACATCTCTAGCTCATATTAACGAGTAGCTGCACTTATTTTTTCCCATTTAAAGCACTGCTTAGAGGGTTCACTTGGAGCTCCAGTTACCTGTAGTGGGACACGGTATCTAAATTATCGAGTGTTATAAAGTGTGCGTCTAGGGAAAACATCATTACGCAAAAACTGGCAGCGGCAGCTAAGAGGCTGCCTGCAATCTAATGCTTCTCTTTTCCACGTTTAAAAGACAACACTTGCCAAGCTGCACATATTAGTGATTCAGAAGTGAACCGATTCTATGGAATACGGACAGTCTCCCAGGAACAGCAAACTCTTTTCCTGCTGTTTACAGTGGCAGAAAATTTTCCACAGAATCTTAATGATATTGCTGGAACATTGAAAATAAAAGAATCTCCATTTAGAAAAATAAGTTATTGCATGAGTGGATGAGTAGTGCCTGAGTGATCGGAGGAGTGCATGGGTAGTGCTTGGGTGATTTTGTAACTGCTTGGTTAATGTATCGGTGATTGCATGAGTATGGAGGTAATGTATAGAAGATTGGAAGAGTACATGAGTAATGCTTGACTGATTGCATTCATTTATGGGTAATGTCTGGATGATTGCATGAGTGCATGGGTTGTGTCAAGGTGATTGCAAGAGTGGAAGAGTAGTGTGTGGTGATTTTATAAGTGCTTGGGCATTGGTGGAATGCTTGGATAAGTCTATGGTTACTAGCTGGTTGATTGCAGGAGTGTATGGGTAGTGCATGGGTTATTGCAGCAGTGCTCAGGTAGTGCCTCCGTAATTGTATCAGTGGAAGAGTAGTGCCTGGGTGATTGGAAGAGTGTTTTTGTAATGCCTTGTTAATTTTGTAAGTGCATGTGTAATGCTTGGGTGATTACATGAGTTTATAGGTAATACCTGGATGATTGCATGAGCGTATATCTAGTGCCTGGGTGATTGCATGAATGCATGGGTAGTGCCTGGGTAATTTTATAAGTGCCTGGGTGATTTTATAAGTGCTTGGGTAGTGGCAGAGTGATTGCATGAGTGCTTGGATAGTAACTGGGTGATTGGAGGATTGCATGGGTACTGCATGGGTGACTGCATGAACGCATGGGTGATGTCTGGGTGATTGGAAGTCTACATTGCTAATGCTTTACTGATTGCATTAGTTTATGGTTAATGCCTGGATTATTGTATGAGTGCATGGTTAGTATCTGGGTGATTGCAGGAGTTCATGAGTACTGCCTGGGTCATTGGAGGAGTGCAAGGATAGCGCATGGTGATTTTATAACTCCATGAGCATTCACAGAGTAATTGGATAAGTTCATAGCTATTGATTGGTAGTTGAGTACTAGAACACGTGGTTTGTGCAGCAGGCTCTCTTCACACTGAGCTGTCCGTCCATGTGGGCTTGTGCCTTAGCATCATTACACTTGCCAGCTTATGTGTTATAAAAGAGAAACAGCATATTCAATGCACTCCTGAGGCTTGAGCCGGGAGTAGGAGATTTAGAGTTTCTCTATCAGGCATACAGAACCGCTATTGCGGCTTGAGGCGATTTATTTACACAGTTTTATCTTTGTTCTTAATCTCGCATTTGCACTTTCTCGCTGATTGCATATTTTGCACTTTGGTTTTTAAAACATCCACTTTTAGCCCAACACTGGTAGCGCTTGCCGCTTCACTCACCTGGCTTCCCCAGCCTTCCTGACGCTCACCGGTCCCGAGCAGGCCCCACCTGTGGATCGGGCTCCTGGAAACGGTGGCCATCTTGGAGAGGCAAGGGCAGTTAAGGCAGTCTAGTTGTTTTTTAAGGCTATATCAGGGACACTGGTCTGACCGCGCCGCTGGCACGCCGAAGGCGCGCCTAAGGCAAGCCCGTCTGCGCCCGTCCGCGACGGGCCGGGACCAGGGGCCACATCCCCTACCCAAATGAGTATTGATACCCCAGGAGAGACGAGCTGCCTTATTTCTTACTCTAGTAGTGAGCTTAGGAGCCTCAACTGTATAAGGGTAAGCAAGTCTGCACTATGTGCACGAATGGGACCATTAAACACCATGGGCCCTTTCTGTTGCCATAACTGCAGATGGGAGTGTGACACCTGGCATGATCCCACTCCGACAAACACCCCAAATCTTGCCCTCAAATGCATTTACCTTAACGCTAGATCCCTACCCAAACACGCGACGGAGATATGGGACATACTGACCAAACTTAAACCCGACTTGGCCTTTATAACAGAGACCTGGCTTGACAACCATAGCACCCCAGATGTCGCAATAGCCCTTCCAGCTGATTACAAAATACTTCATTTCAATAGAGTGAAGGAAAGAGGTGGAGGGGTAGCTTTGCCATTTAAGGACTCCCTCACCTGTAGACAAGAGGTGATTACACAGGCCAATAGCTATGAAGCAATGGCATTTTCAGTGTCTATAAATACCAACATTCTAATTGGCGGAGTGATAATTTATAACCCCCCGGGCAGTACGCTAGACTTTAGTGCCCAGCTTCTTGCACGAATCATGCCAGTCTGTCTTAAAAACAAAAATATCTTGCTGATAGGGGATTTCAATATACACTACGACAATAGCAACAACCCCCTACCTAAACAGCTACTGGAGGATATGCAAATCCTACAGCTAACTCAGAGAATTGATCAGCCTACACACATGGTAGGACACATATTAGATCTGATGTTCTTTAACATAGGAGTCATTGACATCAACGAGATAAAACCAATGATATGGACAGATCATTTTATGATTGTGTTTTCCATTAACCTATTTACTAAACACTCCAAACTACCGGCATCGGCAGCAGTAAAAACAAGGAGCTGGAAAAAAATTCTGTAGAAAAATTCCAGCAACATTTCACACATGTAAACACAGGAATTACTAACACTAACGACGTAATAGAACTACTCCAGAACAACATTAGGCGTGCACTGGAACATTGTTCAGCACCACACTCCAAACACAAACGTAGATCCACAATATCAGAGAAATGGTACGGATCAGAACTAAAGTCATTAAAAAGGAAATGCACATTTTGTGAACATAAATGGAGACTCAATAAAACCCAAGAAACTAGAGCCACATACAAAAGAGAACTTACACTTTATAACAAAGTTATTAGGAAAGCGAAGAAAGAATATTTCTCACGTAGAATAACAGAAAATAAAAACTCATTGAAAGAACTATTTAAAATAGTCAAAGAACTATGTAGCCCTGCGAGTCTCTCATTAGATCTCACTCCTTCGCAAGAAGGCTGCAACAAAATAAATGAATATTTTTGCGAGAAAGTAGACACAATTTATGCCTCTTTCTCCAATTTCGAACTGGAACATACAGAGCCCCATGTGCCATTCACAATTCAGGCTAGCTGTCCCAGGTTTGGCCCCTTCTCAGAGGAGGAGGTGGGCAAAGTTATGTTAGAAGTCAAATCAGGCTCTCCATTGGACCCATGTCCACATCATATCTTCTCGCAACTAACAGACACGCCGTGGAACTCTGGAACCTCCTCGACACCGCATCTCCAGATGTCGCCTTCCTCACGGAAACCTGGATGAACACCTCCTCAGCCCCCGACATCGCCATAGCCATCCCGGACGGCTACAAGATCATCAGGAGGGATCGCGTCAACCAGACCGGAGGAGGGATCGCCATCGTACACAAAGACACCATTCGCATCTCGACTGACTCCACCGACGCATTCAACACCGCCGAATACCTGCACTTCCAGATCCACACCGACCCCAAGACTACCCTCAGAGGCACCCTCATCTACAGACCCCCGGGACCACGCGCACAGTTCTGCGAAGACATCACGGACTTCATCAGCCCTCACGCCCTCCCCTCCGCCGACTACATCCTCCTCGGGGACCTCAACTTCCACCTGGAGAACAACAACGACCGCAACACGACCACCCTGCTGGACAACCTCGCCAACCTCGGACTCCAGCAACTGGTCAACACCCCCACCCACCACGCCGGCCACACGCTCGACCCCCTCTTCTCATCCAGCAAGCACGTCACCTTCAGCCACTGCACCGGACTCCACTGGACTGACCACAGCTGCGTCCACTTCAGCTTCAAGAAGAACACGGTCCACCACCACCCGAAGCAGGTTCCCCACAGAAACTGGAGCAAGATCACCGTCGACCAGCTCACCACCTCCCTCAGCCAGAACCCACCGGTCAGGACAACGGACCCTAACACAGCAGCCCTCGACCTCACGCAATGGCTGACCTCCTGTGCCAACGACCTCGCCCCACTGAAGAACCCACTCACCAGGCCCAGAAGCAAGAAGGCCCCCTGGTTCACCGACGAACTCAAGGACTCCAAGAAGGCCTGCCGCACCCTCGAGAAGGCCTGGCGCCTCGACAAGACCACCGACAACATGACCGCCCTCAAACTCGCCACCCGCAGACATCATCAGCTCATCCGCACCACCAAGAAGAAATCTTTGAAGGAACGACTGGACAAGAACGCCCATGACAGCAAGGAGCTCTTCAACATCGTCAAGGAGTTCTCCAACCCCAGCGCCGGCAACAACGACATCACTCCCTCGCAGGACCTCTGCGACTCCCTCGCCTCGTACTTCCACCGCAAGATCGCCGACATCCACAACAGTTTCGGCGCTCCACCCCCGCACCCATCGACTGAACCTACACACCCCGCCGCTATCCTCCAGTCATGGACCAAAGTGACCCCCGAAGACACGACACGCATGATGAACACCATCCACTCCGGATCTCCGACCGACCCATGCCCCCACCATGTCTTCAACAAGGCCGCCTCTACCATCGCACCTCACCTCCGAGACATCCTCAACGCCTCTTTCGACACAGCCACCTTCCCGGAGAGCTGGAAGCACGCCGAGCTCAGCGCACTACTGAAAAAACCAACAGCGGACCCGACCGACCTCAAGAACTTCCGCCCAATCTCGCTCCTTCCATTCCCTGCCAAAGTCATCGAGAAGGTCGTCAACAAGCAGCTGGCCGCCTTCCTCGAGACGAACGGATCCCTCGACCCATCGCAAACCGGATTCAGAGCCAACCACAGTACCGAGACCGCCCTCATCGCAGCCACCGACGACATCCGAGCCCTGCTCGACAAAGGTGAAACAGCAGCACTCATCCTCCTTGACCTCTCCGCAGCATTTGACACTGTCTGCCACCGCACCCTAGTCCAACGCCTCAATGACACCGGCATCCAGGGGACTGCTCTGGAATGGATCATCTCATTCCTCTCCGGCAGAACACAGAGAGTACGCCTCCCTCCGTTCCGCTCTGAGGCCACCGAAGTCATCTGCGGCGTCCCGCAAGGATCGTCGCTCAGCCCCACTCTCTTCAACATCTACATGAAACCCCTCGCTGCCATCGCACGCCAACACAACCTCAACATCATTTCCTACGCCGATGACACCCAGCTGATTCTCTCCCTCACCAGAGACCCCGACACCGCCAAAGCCGACCTACACGAAGGGATGAAAGATGTCGCCGAATGGATGAACATCAGCCGCCTGAAGTTGAACACGGACAAGACAGAAGTCCTCATCCTGGGACCGTCGCCCTCCGCATGGGACGACTCCTGGTGGCCCCCGGCCCTGGGCACCGCACCCAAGCCAACGGACCACGCACGCAACCTGGGCGTCATCCTGGACTCCTCCCTATCGATGACCAGACAAGTCAACGCTGTCTCCTCATCTTGCTTCCACAACCTCCGCATGCTCCGCAAGATCTTCAGATGGATCCCGACCGAGACCAGGAAGACTGTCACCCAGGCTCTCGTCACCAGCAGACTAGACTACGGAAACACCCTCTACGCCGGCACAACAGCCAAGCTTCTGAAAAGACTTCAGCGTATCCAGAACGCCTCCGCCCGTCTCATCCTGGACGCCCCCCGACGCAGCCACATCTCGAGCCACCTGAGAGACCTGCACTGGCTCCCTGTCAACAAGAGGATCTCGTTCAGACTCCTCACCCACGCACACAAATCCCTCCACGACCTGGGCCCAAGGTACCTCAACAACCGCCTGACTTTCTACACGCCCACCCGACAGCTACGATCCGCAAACCTCGCCCTCGCCGTCGTCCCTCGCATCCAGAGAGCCACCGCCGGAGGAAGATCCTTCTCCTACCTAGCGGCCAAGACATGGAACTCCCTGCCCGTCCACCTGCGGCTGACCCAGGACCACTTCGCCTTCAGGAAACAGCTCAAGACCTGGCTGTTCGAGCAGTAGCAGACCCCCTCCCCCAAGCGCCTTGAGACCCTTCCGGGTGAGTAGTGCGCGATATAAATTCCATGATTGATTGATTGATTAACTCCAATAATCTGCCCGGCCGTAACAAAAGCATTTAACCTCTCTCTAAACTCCGCTGAATTTCCAAAAATTTGGAAAAACGCCACAGTCACCCCTTTATTAAAAAAAGCAGGTTCTGATGTTAATAACCCGGCAAACTATCGGCCTATATCACAACTACCCTATTTATCTAAAGTATTAGAAAAACTAGTCAACAGGCAGCTGTCCAATTTCCTGGAAGCCAATGATCTACTAGATATCTCCCAAACAGGGTTCCGGACCAATAACAGCACCGAGACAACACTCCTGGCAGTGATGGATAACATCAGAACCCAGGTAGATCGGGGGAAAACGGTCGCCCTGATATTATTGGACCTCTCGGCGGCATTTGATACCGTACCACACAATCGGTTACTGGAAATTCTTGCATCAAAAGGCATCCGGGAAAATGCTTTAGGGTGGCTACAGTCTTTTATGCAAGATAGGACACAATCAGTACGGATGGGTGACTTTTCATCCCCTCCTCGGAACATCAAGTATGGAGTCCCACAAGGGGCCTCACTGAGTCCGACTTTGTTCAATGTGTTTGTTTCCTCGTTGGCTGAAACAGGAAGAAAGTGGGGTGTCGATATCTGTTCCTATGCAGACGACACCCAACTGATGATCACATTGGATGAGGAGGATGACCCAAAGGATAGGTTACTAAATTGCCTCACGGAACTAGCCAATTGAATGCATAGCCACTGTCTTAAGCTAAATGCAGATAAGTCCGAAATACTGTTGCTCGGCAGACATACACAACTATGGGACAGCAGCTGGTGGCCCACAACCTTGGGCACCCCCCCCAGCCCGACAATGACGGCTAAGAATCTAGGTGTGACACTAGACAACACTCTGAGTATGAAAACCCATGTATCAATAAGCTGTGGTAAAGGCTTTGCATTGTTGAAAATGCTCAGAAGAGTCTTTCCATGGATTCCTACTGAGTGCAGAAAGATCCTGGTCCAGTCTCTACTAATGAGCAGGCTGGACTATGGAAACTCCTTGTTCGTGGGAATGGCTGACTATCTCTTTTCCAAATTACAGGTCGTACAGAACGCTGCGGCAAAGGCAATCTGCAACAAAAGAAAATACGACCCAGCCAAGAGCTGCATGAGAGAGCTGCACTGGCTGCCAATGAGACAGTACTTTTAAGCTACTGTGCATAACGCATAGAGCACTGCACAATACAGGCCCACGTATTTTAAAAAACAAAATCAAATTCTACGCCCCATCCAGGAATTTACGTTCCCAAACACCAGCAAGAGCAAGAGCAAGAATTACCCGTGTGAAAACAGCAAGGATGGGCAGACGGGCCTTCTCCCACCTGGTGGCGACCAGTTGGAACGAGCTGCCTGTGAATCTTAGATTAACGGACAGCCACCTGTCCTTCAGGAAGCAATTGAAAACATTTCTCTTCCCCAAGCCTGATTAAAATAATGACCCTGTTATCTGCCTACCACTCACTATTGACACTATAGAGCCGTGATATCCTACTTAGGATGATTGTTCGCGCTTTATAAGTAACATATCATAACATAACATAACATATTCTCTAACTAGTCTGTTACACAGCACGCTGCAAGATGAAAGGCTGAGCGCTAGAACACATGGTCTCTGCAGCAGGCTCTCTTCACACTGAGCTGTTCATCCATGTGGGCTTCTGCCTTAGCATCATCACAGTCGCTGGATTGTGTGTTGTGTGTTATAAAACAGAACAAGCATATTCCCTAACAAGTCTGTTACACAGCACGGCCAAAGAGTAAGTGCTAATGATTAAGTGCCCATGTGCGCACTGGTAGACCTCGGCAAAATTAAGCAGTAGTTTAAAGTCTAAAATTACCAAACTGATGCAGCAGCATTATTGCCTGCTCCTAAAAGATGAAAGGCTGAGCGCTAGAACACGTGGTCTCTTCAGCAGGCTCTCTTCACACTGAGCTGTCCGTCCATGTTAGCTTGTGCCTTAGCATCATTACACTTGCCGGTTTTTGTGTTTTGTGTTATAAAAGAGAAACAGCATATTCCCTAACAACGCTGTTACACAGCATGCCCAAAGAGCAAGCGCTAATGATTAAGTACCCATGTGCGCACTGGTAGACCCTGGTCCAAATTAAGCATTAGTTTAAATTCTAAAATTGCCAAACTGATGTAGCAGCATGGTTGCCTGCTTCTAAAAGATGAAAGGCTGAGCGCTAGAACACGTGGTCTCTGCAGCAGGCTCTCTCCATGCTGAGCTGTCTGTCCATGTGGGTCTGTGCCTTAGCATCATTACACTCACTGGTTTGTGTGCTGTGTGTTATAAAAGAGAAACAGCATATTCCCTAACAAGTCTGTTATACAGCACGTTCAAAGAGGAAGTGCTAATGATTAAGAGTCCATGTGCGCACTGGTAGACCCCGGCGAAATTAAGCAGTAGTTTAAAGTCTAAAATTGCCAAACTGATGTAGCAGCATTATTGCCTGCTCCTAAACAGATGAAAGGCTGAACACTAGGTCACGTGGTTTCTGCAGAAGGCTCTCTTCACAATGAACTGTCTCTCCATGTGGGCTTGTGCCTTAACATCATTACACTTGGCGGTTTGTGTGTTGTGTGTTATAAAACACAAACAGCATATTCCCTAACGAGACTGTTACACAGCACGCCCATAGAGCAAGTGCTCATGATTAAGTGCCCATGTGCGCACTGGTAGACCCTGGTGCAAATTAAGCAGTAGTTTGAAGTCTAAAATTGCCAAACTGATGTAGCAGCATTATTGCCTTCTCCTAAAAGATGAAAGGCTGAGCATTGGAACATGTGGTCTCTGCAGCAGGCTCTCTTCACACTGAACTGTCCGTGCATGTGGGCTTGTGCCTTAGCATCATTACACTCGCCGATTTGTGTGTTGTTTGATAAAAAAGAGAAACAGCATATTGCCTAACGAGTCTGTTAAACAACACGCCCAAAGAGCAAGTGCTAATGAGTAAGTGCCCACGACCCCAGCTCAAATTTAGCAGTAGTTTAAAGTTTAAAAATGCAAAACTGATGTAGCAGCATGGTTTCCTGCTCCAAAAAGATGAAAGGCTGAGCGCTAGAACATGTGGTCTTTTTTATTTAATTGCGGGAGAGGGGCCGCGTGGCTCCCCTTCCCTAAGCCACTTCTGGCCCCGGGGACACCAGCCCCCGGGGGCCCAGCCATCCTTTATTTTTATTTAAGAGGGGGGCTGCGTGGCACCCCTCCTCAGGCCACTATTGGCCCTGGTGACCACATCCCCCGGGGCCCGGATATTTTAAAAAATAAATAAATAAAGGGGAGTGTGGCTGCGTGGCCCCACTCGTGGCTACTTTTGGCCCCGGGGACTCCATCCTCCGGGGCCTGGCCTCCCTGTTGGGGACCGTGGCGGGAGCCCCAATGCCCCCACTGTCCCAACCGGCTCCCCGCCTCAAGCGGGAGCCGGCATTGCTTTTGCCCAAGGGGAGCTGCTAACATGCAGCTCCCCTTGTGCAAAAGCAATTCTGCTTCGGTTTTTGAAAGCGAGAGCAGGTTTCCTGCTCTCGCTTCTAAAAACTGAAGCACAGTTTGCTATGACAGGGTGGAAGCTGTTCTCCCGCCCTGTCATATCAAACCACAATGTCCCAGGGGTGGGCACTCCGGGACATTGCAGGAGCCGGCCCTCGGGGGTGGCGGTCCCCAGGGCCATCAAGGGCTCCTGTAGGGGGGCCGCACGGCCCCCCTCCCAACGTTTCTAAACCCCCAGGGAGGTGGTGGTCTCCGGGGCTTGGGGGGGCTGTGAGACCCTCACGCCCCTCTTGATTTCAAGCCCCGGGGAGGTGGCAGTCCCCAGGACTGCAGGGGGGCCAGGTGCAGCTCACAAATAAATTAGAAAGCCCCGGGGAGGTGGCAGTCCGATATATATCTTTTTTTTTATACAATAAAAAATATAAAAAATTGAAACATCCAAAAAGCACATTTACAAAAAATACAATTAACATTAAAATGAAGTCACTCATAAAAACAATTAATGTAAAATATTAAAAAAATATAATGCGATAAACTCTATTCAACCAACATTGAGAACACTGTTGGAGTCTAAAAATATTAGATATACTATTCCAACTCTAGTTTTTGAAATGGTATGGAAAGAGTTGGACTTTAGAGGGATACAATTTACTATTTCCTCTCCAGTCTCCGCAATAGTAGGGAAAGCGTTGAAATATACTATTCCCACTCCAAACTGCGCAAAAATGCTGGACTTTGATGGGGTAAATTTGAATGTTCCCATTCCAGTCTGTGAAACAGTAGGTAAAGTGTTGGATTTTGGAGGGTTGAAATGTACTATTCCCAGTCTAAAAAGCGCAAAAGTAGAAAAAGTGTTGAATGCAAATAAGTTAATTTTACTATTCCTAATGCAGTCTAAATAAAAGTAGGGAAATTAGTACACTTTTAACACATTCCATATATATGTTACTGGGATGGGTGGAGGAAACTAAGCTTTTGTGCTACAATTATCAGGGCCCAATCTTAGCGCTGGCACGTCCCACACAAATGGCTACATAAGCCATCACAGGGTACAAGTTTAGGTAGTTGGCGGAGGGCTGTGCCTTCTTAATTTAGTGTTTTACAGAAGGAACAATTACCAAAGTTCATTGGTGGGTTTCATAAACGATGTGTTTATTCATATTTCAATGCATAGAAAAAAAGACAGCCGACTCGTATTTCGCCCGTTTGGCCTATAGGCCAAGGGCTTGTTCAAGGCAGAAAGTCATAACTGGTACTCGTGTTCCTTACAAATGAAGCAATGCTGTCTCTGTGGTCCCAGGAACAATGAACTTTGGAAATTTTTCCTTCTGTAAAACACTAAATTAAGAAAGCACAGCAATCCGCCAACTACCTAAACATTCCATATATAAGTAACACTATAAAGTCGAAAAAATATCAAACACTTAGGGGCCGATTACAGTGTCGGTTGGGAAGCCTCTAACCGCTAGTCATAAGCTTTCCGACCGCTGTCGAAGGCATTCAGACCAACCTTAAATGGCATTTCAGCAGTCGGATTATGATGTCGGTTTCCCACAGCCTTTGCATTCTGGCCTTTCTGACATGTGGGAAAACGACTTTGGGGGTCCCTAGCAGGGCCCCCTTCACCTTGCAGCCTATGGTTGGTGGTCGAGGGGTTACCCAGTGTACCCCCTTGTAAAATCCTGCACTGTTTGGCAGGCACCAAGGGGTGCTTGCCACAGAGTACAGGGTATTACACTCCCACCACCCGTTTCACTATAGGAGCCTGTATTATGGGCGTGATTACCATTCAATAAAATAATTACCAATTAATAAATCATTATTATTCAATTATCAATTAATTACCTACCCACCCTATACCGCTACAAATCTATCAACTCGCAACTAAAACTAACTTTAGAAATGAGTATTACATAATTTACATATAAAAAATCAATTAAATAGTGAGTTAACAATTAATAATTGCCTAATTAGCTTCATAGCCTCGACCCCTACAAACCAAGCAACCCACAACTAAAGAATAATTAAAATAAATAATCTAAATATTAAATATTAAATAAAATCATTAATTCACAAATATTAATGATTAATTAATTACTAATGTATTACCTTCCCACCCTATACCCCTAGAAACCTAGCATCCTGCAATGAAAATATCAGTAAGATAAATCTATATTACATATTGTACATAATAAAAATTGTTTTAACATTTAATTACAAATTATTAATAAATCATCCATTAAGTATTACTTAATTAACTTCCCAATCTAGACTCTATCAAACCTAGCAGCCCACAACTAAAATAGAAATAGAATAAATAAATCTTCCATGAATCACATAATTAAAATCAATTAAATAATTATCAATTAATAGTTAATTGTTAATTCATTATTTCTTAATAAAATTCCCATCCTAACCCCCTCCAAATCTAACAGCCTGCAAATGCCATATAATGAAAATACATCAATATTACATAATAGTAATACTCACTTTAAGCCCATTGTCAGAGCCATTGTTGATAATAAGTTACGCCCTTTAAAAATTTCCAATCCAAATCCGAATAATTTGCATCATAAATATCAATCATATAATGAAATACAATTTATTAAATATTTTGTAATTATTATTAACTACAACCCACGACAACACTATAAATTACTATAAAAATTAAATAACATTTTTAGATCACTTACAATTAGCATTAGGGCCTTATTATGACTCTGGTGGTGTGTCAGAGAGACCCCACTCCAGCACCCTCTGCCTCATTGCCAAAGCCATAATGCAACCGCCCTCTGGACTCCAACTGGAATCCAGGTCAGGTGATCCTGCGGTAGCTGGCCCAAGGCAGTGCAGTGCTATGGGTCATACGTGAGCCTTAGCAAGGCACTGGAATGGTAACACGATTGCAACGTTCCTGCAGGTCATGGACTAAGAAGCCCAAGCCCAGCAGGAACTGGGGGTGCATGCAGACAGGGGGACACATGGTGCATGCATCCCCTGTCACACTTTTCATGGCAAGCTCACCACCCCAAAAACTGTGGAGGTGAGGAAACTTCTAATATGCTTGGGGGTGCCACAGCGGCACCACCAACTTATTAGGGGCCTTCGACCTTTACAAAACCGCCAGGAATCACAGAACCCTGGCTGCAGTTGTGATCCCATGGCGGTCTGGCTGCCTAACTTGTTGTAAGGCGGTAGGACCACCATGGGTCTGGCGGTCCATCGTTCCCATAAAATAAGGCCCTGTCAGGCAGTGTTTAGTGCTTCCCTTTTCCCTGTTTAGCCCCCTGTCCTTCCTTCTTCTTTCATTCATTAAGCCCTCCCTGAAATGTTTTCTAAAGCTAAATGCAGTTGGCTGGCTAGAATACCCATCCTGAATGAAGAAGGAGAGATATTTTGTTGTTCTCTGCGCCTGGGCAAAACAGTTCTAGCAGGGCAGTCTGTGTCCTGACTTGAGGAACTCCTACACAAATGAAGGCAAGGCAAGATTCACACAGTGAAGAGGGCTGCCTGTCATGCGCCTACTTCTTGTGGGTTGTCTTAGTGAAGAACCGTCTATTTTAAAAACAGAAGTCCAAAAGGACAGTTTCACTACAAACTAGGTGCTATGGAGATGTCTTGCAGTGAAAAGAAAATGCAATCAAAGGCTAATCCGTGAGCTCCCTTTGCACCAGCACATTTCCCTCCACCTAATACAGCTTCACTAGCTCCCCGAGGCAAGGAGGAATTGAGTTTAAGGCACTCAACCTCATTTTTCGAGCCATCCATGGCAAGGGCCCAGGCTACCTCAGGTCAAGGCTTAGGCTATATCACCAGGAGCCGACCTTGAGATCTAATCAGCAGAGTCTCCTCGATGTCCCTCACTTTGCTAATATGCGAAAAGGGGCAGATCCTTCACAGTTAGGACTGCCAAACTTTGGAATGCCTTGCCTAGCCACCTGCGCATGTTAGAAACATAACATGAGTTCTGAAAGACCTTAAAAACAATGGAGCAGATTTAAAAGAAAGTGACTCATCTGTAGAGATGCGTCACTTTCCGTGAGCCAACATACAAAACCCTTGCGTCACCATGGATACGCCGTATTTACAATACGGCGCACCATGGCGCAAGTATTGACTGATGCGTCAGAAATTCTGACTCATCTTTTGACGAAAAAGGCGCATTGCTGGAGTCATGTTGCATGCACGACGCAACTCCAGCAATGCTCAGGGGCACCCTATGCCTAACATGCTGTGTTACTCCTTACGCCTGCTTCAAGTAGGCGCAGGGTTTTGACACAGCATGGATGGATGTAAAGGTGACTCGTGAAATCTTGTAGATTTCACTGCGTCACTTCTACGGGGCTTCCTGCGACGGAACACCCGCCCTGCATACATTAAACCTGACGCAGGTTTAATGTGGCACTGAGCTTCACAACGTGATGCATCTCCCTAGATGCATCAAGTTGTAAATGGGCCGCAACTTTTACGCTGCCGCTGCGTCACAAAAGTGATGGAACAACAGTGCAAAAGTGATGCAAGGGGCTTGTAAATCTGCCCCCTTGTTCTTTAGGCAGGTGGAGTAGCATCTCGAGCCTCTTACTCTCTCTAGTCCGTTTTATCAGAGCCGGGGCACCTCAGCTGACATAGCAGTGCACTCTATAAATGGCCATTGATTGATTGATCAAACTTCCAACTGCTACCAGGAACAGATATAGGATGACCCAAGCAGCTGGAGTGTTTTCCGACCGAGCCGGACCCCTACAGTCCGACCGAGCGAGTACGATGCTCACGCATGCTCTCGGACTCAGTTCGGTAGAACTCTCATAGAAGTCAATGGGAGCCAGTTGTACGACGCGTACATGCGTTCCCATTGACTGAATTGGTATGTCTCGAACAAGTGCGCCCTCTACAATGCGTACGCATCGGTGCCATCCGCGCCATACATGCCTGTGTGGGGGAATCCCATGTGTCTCCCCCTGTGTGCAAGTCATATGGCTGCGGGTGTCGTGGGGTCTGACGCGGACCCCCGAAGTCCGACTCCGGGAGTTTTTGTGAGCCGGACACTCCGGCTCGCACAGGCTGTCCGACGCTTGCATCTTACTGACTCGGTCGTGAAACGCATCCATTGCACGCCACGGTAAGCTTACGACCAAGACGTACAGAGCGGTTTGGACCCAGAAATGACTTGGTCGGTGAATTTCATGTAGCTCGCATCGTACTGGCTCGCTCGTACAGCTGTACGAGTTGGGTGGAAAACACACGTACGGCTCGTAGTTTTCTGGCCGGATCGCGTTCGGTGGACTTCCGACCCGGATCAGAATCGGCCCCATAATAGCAGCCTGCAGGACTGCAATATTGGGCTCTCCAAGACGCCCCCTTTTTCGATGGTTTCCGCCTTGCTTTTTGGTGTTATTTTCTTTTTCTTTGTTTGTATTTCTAAAAATCTATGTATCCTGATAATCTCTGAGGTGTACTCAGTAACTCGTTAATTCGGCTGGGCCCCAGGGGGCCTGTTGCTGCCCTGATGTTGTTGATCATGTACATATTAGCGGCCGGCCCTGGTGGTTGTAGGCCCATGTTTGTATTGATTTTTATGTACAATAAAGGTTTTCACAAAAAAAAAAAAAAAAAAAATATTGGGCTCTCCAGCCACCCGGCATTTCCAGAGCTAATAGGTCTGACTTTTTGCATGTGTGTGTGGCAATGAAACAGCATTTGTTTATGTCTTAATATTTGTTACCAAATTATAATGAGACTTATTTCTAATGCTTTCTGGTTTTGGCGATGCTGAGCATTGCTGAACGCACCCGCTTAAATCACTGCTGCAAAGGGCAACTCAAAATCATAAAAGATAAATATCCCACTACTTTGTAGTAAAGTCACTGTATGTTTTTAATAGGCATCCTAATGGTGGAATCAATAATAATTATTATTATACTCACGGACACGCAGAACTTCTTATTCTGCTGTGCAAATAAATATGGAAATCTGAATATTTTCATCAACATAGCATGAAAGACAAAGACTAGATCAAGCCCCAGCAATATATATTCTTTTAAATTCAGCAAACAACCAATCATTTTGACTGTAAATCTGGTGGATTTAGAAAGCAGGGAAATCTGGATATCTTTTAAAACTATCTTGAAGAAGACACAAAGCCTAAAGTGAGGGGTCATATGCAGCTAATGAATAATGCATGCTGTTCTACATGAACTCCTGAATGGGTCAAGCTTTGAAAGATTAGAATAGATAACTAGACTGACTTTACACATTCTCATATTTTTCTTGCTCACTGCAGACTAGAGAGAGCACAAAACTTTATTTAATTCTGCTGTGTATTTTGTGACTTTCTCTTTCACTCTACTTTGTGGTTGCCGTTCACTACCTTTTATATTTTCAATCATGAGGACTCTTCCATCAACACAGGCATGTGTAGATTTACATAAATACTTGATATATAAACCTTGATGGAAATGTAAAGCCTTTAGCCTCTTCTTCTAGACAGGTTATGTTCGAACATTTCCACAGATCCTGCCTCTGCTTTCTGCTTAAAAACACACGATAAAAGCAATATCTGCTGTAATATTAATTAATTCTACATCCTTGCCATATTGTAGAGCATCATGGATGCCCTTTTTAGTCAACATAAGTCACTAATCAAATACCCAGGGCAGGAAGCATGATTTATGAAAATAATATTGGGGCCTTTTCACAAGGGCATTTTGGAGTATGTAATGTAGTATTCCTGTAGTACCCTTGTATGTGCTCTTACATGCTTTTGTAAACTGGCCCCAAACCATCTAAAATGTGAATCCTATTTTAAGATTTGAGGACTATTAACATGTGATAGTATAACTACAAAGGAGCATACCCTCTATGCAATTTTAATAAGAGGGCATTGGATGTTTCGGCCGACTCATAAAGGTGTGTAATAGTACATAAAATAGTACTCCTGTAGTATTACTTCCTCTCATAAATGCTTTTATGAATCAGTGTCAAAGTATATATGTAATTACTTGCCCTCTCCATCTCCTGAAATTATTAGAAATCATTATTCAAATTTTTATATACTTCATAATTAGTATATGAACATATTTAATGCACAGCACACAATGCTGGAATGCTTCAGGATGCAGCATTTAAAAGCTAAAAACGATTCAGCTTTTTGCTGAAACTAGCAAATGGGAGCCATGGATAGTGTCACTTACTTCTTCGTGTTTGATAAGCTGCCAGTGAGATGAATGGTGAAAATGGGTAATAGTCCTCCGGCTTGACAGAGAATCTGTCGCTGTACAATTATGTGAGCATAACTAGAGAGGGGCTTTAGTTCCACCCACATGGTGGGTGACATGGCTGCATGTTTTGATTGGGCGGAGTTGTGTGCTTCCACAAGAAAAAGTGCTTGCCCTCTACCAGTTGCGGTTGTTTTGTTTATTTACCCAGTTGTCTAAGCTTGAACTTTCAGAAGCACACACATGACATTGGATTGCTACTAAAGTGTCTGAGATAACTACATGATAAATGCACTGGCGTAATGAAAGTTGAGGGGGCCCCCCTTCAAGGTACATGAAGGGGCCCCCACTCCATATATAACATGGAGCTCTCAGGCCTGCCTACGGTGCTGAGGGGGCCCCCTGCAGCTCAGGGCCCCCCCGCAACGTGGGGGCTGCGGGGGCCTGTGTTACGCCCCTGGATAAATGTTGTTTTTCTCTGACGCCAGCACAGATGGGAGGAGGCAGCCATTAATCTAAATGGATTTTTATGTCTAGCTTGAAAGTGCAACCTGATTTTAAACCTACATTCTAGTGTCCACACAAATACATCCCTATTCCCATGCTATTTACGTGTAATGCGTCACATTATCATACATAAAAGTACGTATTTGCTCCACACATTTGATAGAAGGCCATCTGATTTGATGGGGTCAGTGGCAGCAGAGGTAACAGGTGTCCTTTTTCCGAGTTAAACTCATACTTGCTATCAACGTGTTTCTTTTTGAGTGAAAAATAGCATGCTTTCAGGAGTTAGGATAACTGTGCTAATTGTGAAGAAAACCATAGATTTCTGATTTCAAAAGGAAATATTTACACAATTAACGTGCCAAAAAAATTGAATATTCATGCTTTGTAGTGCCAAATAAAAGCAAGGCATAGCTGGGCATATTTTCAAGCCCTTAAAACCACCAGAGTGTAACTTTTTCTGACGGTCTGATGGCATTGAGCCATTCCCCATATTTACAAGGTGGCACTAAGCCACTTAACCTGGCTTAGCGCCACCTTGTAAATATACCCCTTTCCGCCAAAGTCTGCTGGGGCAAAAGGGCGTGCAATCGCTGTTGCAGTGGGCATTCCATCACAACACCCATTGCCTTTTGATGCTGCCCCAGATTTACAAGGCTGGGGCATCGCCAAAAACTAACACCAGGTAATACCTGGTCTTAGAATGGCGATATGGAGAGAAATTATTAATTTCTTCTTGTTTTTCGACCTTTTTCTCTGTTCTGTATTCTGCAACACACATAGAAAGAGCAAATTGCCATTATTGATTATTTATGTGCAGGAAGGTGTCCCTTTGTGCACATTAACAATCACTCTTGCAGTGCAGGCACACTTGCAAAATAGCACAAGAGTGCCTGCACTGACGCTAGTTAGCTTTTTTACCACCAGCGCTAAGAGAAATGCAGGGGTACGCCATATTTTTGTAAATACATCACATCCCTGCGTTTTAAAAATGTTGGTGCGTGGCATTGGTAAATTTGGCGTAACACAGTGCTTTAACATTTTCTGGTAAATATCCCCCAGTGTGAGGAGTGGGAACTATTAAACGTATCCAATGACAATTCACGCATTGCGATGAAATTGTTGGTTTTATCCCCATTTGCTTGGCACACATTTCCTGTAAAAAGTATTAGTTTTATCCCCATCTGCTTGGTGGAGGGGTTGGGGTGGGGAGGACAGAGAGAGACATGGACTGCACTACCGACCCCTAGGACCACAATTGTGACACATTGTAATTATTTTACCTATGGACCAAAATGGTTTGCTAGATTTTATGACGGAATGACTGCCGGAAAACCCATGCAGAAGGAGCCAGTTTGACATCACCAAACCTGTTTCACAAATGTACATGAAATAGTTGCTACATGTATCAATATTATTTATGCCAGTGTGCTGAATGATGAAAGAATCTTTACACAAAACATACTTTTATTGAGCCAACACATTTGCCTGGAAGATAATCTTCTTTGAAATACCAGTGATTACCATCATTCCTTAATAGTTCTGAGGATATATTTCAACAAATGATTTTAAACTATGAGACACAATTGCAAACTCCTAGCTGTATGTGCAAGCTAACATACTCAGGGCACTCAGACGTTTTATGGGAGACATTATCAAAAACCTAATTTTGGGCCCCACGTCATGACCACTTGTAAGGTGAAAAGCAGGTCCATGGGATAAAGAGAAAACACAGTAACTCAATCATCTTGCATCATCCAGTGGTTACAGCTGTGTTAGATGCCCCATCATTAGTAAACAGAGCTGGCTTGCATCAAAATATATTAATAGGTTTTGCAGCACAAGCACAGAGCCATGAAAACGGGCAGTGCCCGGTGAACAATGCCCCAGTTACTTACCGTAGTCTTCATTACTTTAAGTCCTAGTATTCCTCGCCATAGTAATAACAGAATGAACTATACTGTGGAGAGGAAAATGGATGGGGAAGTAACGCCCTCTCTGACACCCTTTTGATGTCCATATACACACTTAACACAGCTGCAGAATGAGGGGTCTCCCAGAGGTTAGCAGTGCACCTTACTATTTTTAGAAATGTAGGAATTATTAGTGAGTTACTGAAAGTTTTGTGCACTGTTTCAAGTGTGTTAGTTTAGTTTATTGGTGATTAATTAAAGTCTTACAATGTTAGGAAGAATACAAATATCATAGAAGAAATCAATTTTACCATTATAGTTAAAATCACTAATATTGTTAAAATATTTTTTACATATTTACATTTATAGGGAACCAACAAGGAGCACTTTCCTCATATAATAGATAAGAAAGTTTTTGTTACATAAGGCTTAAAAGTATGGTCAAGTGTTTCAAGTGTGCTTATTGTAGGGTGTGCAAAATGTGTGTTATACAAATATATATCCCATATATTGGTGTACCTGTAGTTGAAGTTTTCTGCATTTCCTAAGTCAACATCGTTGTATATTTTTTGGCCACAGAATGGAAGTAATAAACACAAACTTTATCTGCATTCTAAGAGATCGAATTGTATGCAACTTGTTTAGCAGAAGCCCCTGTCCACTAGAGATCCAAATTATTATATTGTTGTTCAAGGAAAAACTAAATAATTTAAATCCACAGAAGTGGAGAAATATGAGAAGGGTCTTGAGCTTTATAATTTGGATGAAAAGGCTGGTGTGTAGAATACCAGCAGAGAAACTTTATGCACAGAAAAACACAATAAACATAAACACAACACCTACCAGCTCTTCTTCTGTTATAAAAAAAGCCTGAATATTTCAGATTTGGAAACAGAAGTAAGTAACTACCTCCAGGGTATATTGTGGGTGTTACAAATGTATGCAGCATCCATCGCTTGTTGACTTTGACAAAATACAACATAAAACCCCCAAGTCCATGGGCTAAACTCTCATTTGAGACGTTTTCGAAAGCCTTAATGGAGAAAGGCATTCCTGTATTTAACAATACTTTTGACACTGCCTAAGAGAGTTTTACAGATTGGATTATCTCTACCTTAGACCTGATTCATCCAGCAATGGCTCCTCATTCCCGCTGGTCTCATTTTTCTGCGCCCTGCTATGATTGTTCACTCACAGAAGCCAAACTAGTCTCTAAGAGGTCGGAATGCAAATGGCGGGTTCAGTATGCTTCAAATGCTAAAATCAATGTGGTCCATGCCCTTAAAACTTATTAAAAGCCAATCTTATCGACCAAGGCTAAATATTATGCAGAAATGTTAGATACTTAAATCATGTAATGCTTCCAATGAAGTGTTTTTATTGCTAATTCTTGTGCTTCTCCTATCTGCTTGATTCATACTATCAACCACTCTCAGGATCTCTGTGATAAGCTTTCTGATTATTTTTCTGATAAGATCAAAAATATATGCTATACTTTTGATATTCACTCAATGAAATCAGTGAGTGAGGCAGTGCCCTCTTTGGATCATGATACTGTGGTTCCCTCCATAGGCAATTTTGACTTGCTGACAATTCGATGAACTGACTGAGATGTTATCCGCTATCTCTTCTGACCCTTCCTTGGATTTGGTTCCTCTTCACTCTTCAGTTCCACTTCCATCATAACTCTCCTGAACATTTACAATGAATCTATTCTTACAGCTGCAGTAGGGAAGGCTTGGAAGAAAGCTTTGATCATTCTGCTCTTGAAGAAACCCAAAGCGGATCCACCATGTTTGAGTTACTCTCATCCAATCTCACTGCTTCCTTTTCCAGTTAAGGTCCTGGAAGAGGACATTAATCAGCAGCTTTCTTTATTTTTTGAAACACACAATGGGTTTGACGCAGCACAATGAGGCTTTCAGCCATAGGCCTATACATTTCAGCAGCTCAAAGCTAACCTTCAGTCTTGGTGCTGCTAGATTTGTCAGCCCACTTTCGACACACTCTCCCCACAAGGATATGATTTCTAGGCAGATTGAAGCCAAGGTACATGGTTCTGCATTGGTTTAGATCCTATCTGCATGTGAGATCTCAGGCAGTCTACCTTTGACCCTATTGCTATGAGCTTAAGCTCTTGCACAGGGAGGTCCTCAGAGCTCCTTTTTGAGCTACGCTTTTATTAATTTGTTTCTGTACACGCTAACTCTACCTATTCATTCCCTTAGCTTTAGGTTTCTGGGCTTTGAGGAATACACACAGATTTAAATTTCTTAGATGGTTACTAAGGCAATTCTTTGCACTAGTTTAAGGGATGTATGCTTGCAATGACTGGATGGTTGGTGGAAACTCATTCAAATTTAATTCAAGGAAGACTGAAGTCTTCTTATTGTCTTCTCAGATATCCCCACAAGAATATTCCTGCGAAAAGTCCGCGGGGTCCAGGGGGTCGGTAGATGAGGGTTCCCCGCAGGGTGGAGGTTGGGCTGGCCAGTATCTTGAAGTGAACGTGTTCCATCAGGTCTGTGGGCTCGTCGGGGAGTGTGCTCAGGCGGAGGGTGGATTTGTGGACGATGGCGATTCCTCCTCCCGGGTGGGTGGGGCGGTCCTTCCTGGAGATCTTGTATCCTTGGGGAATGGCGAGGGCGATGTCTGGTCCCGAGGTGGTGTTGGTCCAGGTTTCGGTAAAGAATGCTATGTCTGGGGGTAGTGCTGTCGAGGAGGTTCCTGATTTCAATGGCGTGTTTATGGAAGGATCGGATGTTGAGGTGGATGCATTGCAGGGTCTTCGGTTCGGTTATGTTCTTGCGAGCGGATTGCGCTGGGTCAGTGGTCTTGGCAGTACTGTAGGTGTGCCGGCAGCAGTGACAGCTGAAGGGTCCGTGAGTGTCGGCTGGTGATGCTAGCTTGCAGTTGTTGTTGTGGCCTGGGTTGAGAGCATGGAGTGCAGCTGGGTTGTAGCATTGGCGGTGCAGAGATCCAGGGTTCCGTCAGTCGGGTCACGGACGGGCCAAGACAGGCTTGCCTTTGGTGTCCGGAGGGCGCGGCCGCGCAGGGGCCGCCATTAAGTAGGGGTCGGGGAGGGCTGGACAGCTGGGAGGCGGGAGCGGGGAGGGGAGCTGGATTTGGCCGGTTGCACTGGTCGTGATGGGGGGAGGGAAAATGGAGGAAAGACCCAGAAGGAGAGTGAATGGGGAGATAGAAGTGAGGGAAAAAACGAGTGAAAGAGGAGAGAAAAAGCAGAGCAAGAGAATGGAGACAGAGGTCCACTGGACCACCAGGGATGAGGCACAGGGAAACCTGCAGGTGGAGGAGGGCCTCAAACCAACACTTGATAGTGCAGGGGCAGGCCTCACTTAATGGTGGAGCTGCGAGGGAGGGAGAGCAATTTCACTGACAACGAGCCAGTGGTCTTGCTCGCCTGTCCCTGCAGCGGCCGCCATTAAGTAGGGGTCGGGGAGGACTGGACAGCTGGGAGGGGAGCTGGATTTGGCCGGTCGCACTGGTCGTGCTGGGGGGGGGTGCCGTGGGGGCAGCAGCGGCAGGGAAAAACGGGCAAAAAGAGAGAGAAAAGTGCAAATAAGGCAGCAAAAGTGCAAGAAAGAGTGGAGGAAAGACACAGAGGACACAGGAGAGTGAAAGGGGGAAATTGAGATGAGGGTAAAAAACAAGTGCAAATGGAGGAAAGACACAGAAGGAGAGTGAAGAGGGAGCTTGGAATAAGGGGAAAATGAGAGAAAAAGTGCAAGAAAGAGTGGAGGAAAGACACAGAGGACACAGGAGACTAAAAGGGGGAGATTGAGATGAGGGTAAAGAACGAGTGAAAAACGGAGGGAAGTATTGCCTTGCTGAATCACCTGGCTGACAATGGACGCAAGGTGTCACTGAACAAACTTCAGTACTGTCTGACAGAAGTTCAGTACTTGGGGCATCGTATTGAGAAAATCAAGAAGAAGGTGTCACCAGAGCGATCATGAAAATGAATTTGCCTATGTCACAGAAAGAGGTCAGGATGTTTTTGGTAATGGTTGGCTACTGCCAACAATGGATCCTGAATCTCCTTGATGGTGAAGCCTTTACAGATGTTGACCCACAAAGATGTGAGCGATTAGGTACCCAGGGATAACAACTGCCTAATTGCCTTCTTGAAGCTGAGAGAGTGCCTTTGTCGCTCTCCGGCTTTAGGAGTGCTTGACTAAACAAACCATTTTTGCTGTTCTGTTTTGAGATGGAAGGTTGTACTCTTTCTGTAGTCACCTAGACACATGGGGGTGCCTGTAGACCAGTGGCATATTTTTCAGCTACATTAGATCCTGTAGCTTCAGCTTTGACCGGATGTTTCAAATTTATTTCTGCAACAGGTGTCAGCATTGAAAGGTGTGAAAGTATTGAGATGGGTCTTCCACTTACTGTATATGTTCCACAGTCAGTCGAGCTCCTGATGACGAGGACCAAAACACAACATTTGATTAATAACAGGTTGACAAGGGATGAACAGATTTTTCTTGCAACAGAGAAAGTGACATTATTGCGACCTCAAAGCGATATTCTGTGTTAAATCCAGCTACCTTGTAACCGGTTCCAAATTTTGATGGGGAAGATTGTGGAGAGCATGACTGTTTGGATGTTACTGAGCTTTTCACCAAACTGAGACCTGAAATTGTCGATGAACCATTGTCTCATCCTGATCAAGTCTTGTTTGTTGATGGTTCATGTTTAAGGGACAATGAAGGTAATCTGAAAGCAGTATTTGCTATCTGTACCATTTCTGGAGTTGTGGAAGCTGCTTGCTTACAAGGAGTATACTCCGTACAAGTGGCTAAGGTCATTGCCTTGACCCGTGCATGCCTTGTCTCTGGGGAAATCCAAGTCACCATCTATACCTATAGCCAGTATGGTTTCAGTGTGGTTGATGACTTCGCACAGCTATGGTCGCAGAGAGGGTTCCTAACATCATAAGGATCTCATAAGGAAACAGGAATATGTGAGTTAATTGTTGGAAGCCTTGCTATTACCGAAGGAAGTGACAGTAGTGAAGTGTGTGCTCATGGAAAAGGGGACGACTTTGTCACTGTAGGAAATCGATACACGGATGAAGTTGCTCGTTTTAGTGCCTCAGATGCATGGGAAATATGTTGGCGAGTGCACAGAGAAAACCAAAACTAGCATGATGCTAGCTATTGCAGATACTTGGGATGAAGTTAGGTGGTTACAATTGGAATCAACAGATCAGGAACAAGCCAGTTGGATCAGAGCAGGTTGGGAAAAGGGAAAAGATGGCATTTGGTTTTCAACTGGTGGTAGAGCAGTGCTACCGGATTGTTTGCTGAGTCCATTGACAAGGCAGATTCATGGAGCAGCTCATATAGGAAGAGACACAATGGTGAGATTGTTCAGGTAGACTTGGTTCAATTTGAGATTCAGTGTGATTGCTGACTCAGTGGCCATTGGTGTGTCACGTGTCAATAAATGAATGCTGGAAAGAAAACTGTGGTTGCCTTGAGTGACATTGGGAGATTGGGGGGTCTTTAAATCGGATTCAGTTGGGCTTTGTTGAAATGCCTGTGTGTAATGGATTGTGATAAATTCTGGTTGTTGTGTGCATCTTTTCATGGTGTGTGAAAGCTTATCCAACTAGAAGGTGTGATAGCCTCACAGTAGCAAAGTCATTGTTGAGGGAGCTTATCCCGCGATTTCCAACTACATTGGAGTCGGATAGAGGAACACACTTTCACTGCGAGATCATGAAGCTGTTGTGTACAGCCTTAAATATGGATCAGAGACTGCATTGTAGTTACAGGCCAGAGGCATCAGGCATTGTGGAGCAGATTAATTGGATCGCTAAAGGCGAGGCTGGCAAAAGTGTGCGTTTCGACATCTTTGAAATGGCCGGATATGTAGCCTTTGGTTCTAAGAGTTTGTGCAGCATTCTTGATAGAAGAAATGGTCTATCCCCACATGAAATTCTCATGGAGAGAGCGATGTGCTTATCTGCAATGACATCCACAGAATAAACATCACAGATTATTTAGTCCTTGATTACTGTGAGAAGGTGGGTTGGTATATGCTGTCCACTAATTAAAGTGGGCACCTTGTACCAGGCCATATGACCCTTATGATGTATGAGGTCAAAGATAACCTTTATTGAAAGCTATCCCAGTGGTAGCTATGGAGAGCAGCCTTCGGGCTTAATCGTGAAGGAATGTAAAGCAGCTTGTTTTACCAGAATATCACCTCCTAAATGACTAAATGAAAGGAGAACCACACAGTGTTTATATAAAAATATGTACTTATTAAAATAACACTCTCTACTAGTCTCTACACGAGACTAGGGCACAAAGCACACAATACTGAATCAATAGAACAATCGTAAATAGCGAAATACACAGTGGGCTCCAGGGGGAGAACGAACAATATACAAAAAAAATGGTAGAACAATCACGACTTAACTAGACACAATGCCTAGAGCACGTAGAACCGCTGGGACCCCAAGGAACCACCCAGAGGAGTGACACAGGGAGCCCACGGAGGATGGGTGCAGTGAGGAAACACGGATGTGTGCTCCGTACAACTCTATGGGAAAGTTGCGGTTGGAAATGTACAAGTTAAGGACACTTCCAAAAGGACTTCGAGCAAACCCTTTGGAAATTACGGGGTTCTAAGGCCAACCCACCAGTGAGTACGAAAGTACCTGTGTTGCCTATCCCAGAGGAGCCGGGTGCATACGGGTCAAGTGGTGTCAGAAACCTTTGTTGTTTTCAATGGAGAGCTGCAAAGAAGTCCTGCTGCCAGGAGGGCGAAGAATGTTGGTTGACTCTGCAGCCACGGGAACCAGGAGACGTCAAGGATGACCAGGGTCCGGAAGTGAGCTCTCCCATGAAGGATGTCGAATGCTGAGGGGTCGATGGCCAGCTGGAGCACCAACAAGCCTTGGCAAATGCAACCCAAGTGGTCAGTGGAAACAGGTTACTGTGAGGACCAGCAAGGTCCAGGGGACTCTCCAAGCAATGGAGAGTCAAGGCACGTCTGGAGCAACTAGGTAAGCCCAAGAATTAACAAAGTAACCCTTGCCAGGAACCACAGGCCAACGGACCAGGGATCGCGAGGAGACCTCAAGCAAGTTTGCAAAGTATCAGCCCACAGGACACTCGAGTTCGGAAATCTTCAGTGCAACTACTGCTCAGGGTAAGGACTACACGGAGTCCAATGCACAAGCTCAGGAAATGTCAACAAGCATATGCAATTGCAAATGTATGCAGTGCACAGGGGTTTGGATTGCTCGGTCCCCACGAGGGATACTGGTCTCAGAATTGCTGAGAGGGCAGATCGACCTCAGGGACCTTCGGAAACCTACCTCCTGAGCTCAGGAGAAGCAAACCAGTCAGATGCGTTTAGATGCCTGCTTTTGCAGGGGAGTAACTCCTTTACTCCAAGGGAGATTCTTCAGTCATCCAGCATTGTGCAGGCAGTCGAAATACTTGGTTTCTTCTTAGCAGAATCTTGTCCAGGTAAAATCTAAAGTCCTGTAGCCAGGTTACCCACTTTATACCCATGGGAAGGGATTGGAAAGATTCTGTGGACCCTCCTTGGGGAGGGGCAGGACAGAGGGGTGGCTACACCCATGTCCTTTGTTCAGTTTCACGCCAGAGCAGGAGCAAATGGCTCCCAGAACTGGTTTGAACTGGACTATGCACAGGGACACCAATTGTGCCCCCAGTGCAGACTTTCTGGCACTCCCAGAGAGCACCCACCCAGCCCCAATACACTAAACCCTGTCTGGGAGGTGGTCACACCTCCCTGTGACAGGATGCCTATTGTAATGCCTTTCTCTGCTCAAGCTTGGCTCGGCAGCAGGAGAGAAGAATCGTGTCTGTGGCTGGCAGTGTCCATTCTGTGCTGCTCAGGTCAAGAACGCTAGTACCGGGTAGACCCGTGACCCACGGATATCCCTCTAGGAGGGTGGAATCATACCTCCCACACAAGTTACTGGTGTGGAGGTATGATTCCAAGGTGTTTGACACCAAACACGACATGTTTCTAAGTAGCTGTTTTAAAGTTAGCATTTACCGCGAGGTTATAATGCACTTAAACGTATATGTCTGGCTGCATCACAGACAACCCCGGAGAATGGTCTCCGAAGGCTGCAGAGGGGCTCTGCTCATGCAGGGGCACCATCTCACGTAAAACCCGGCATGCTGCGTTCAGGATTGTTAAGGCCTGCCACAGGGGTGACTGATAGGTATTTAAGTGTAGTGATTTAGATAGATATAGTGAACCTATATCTTAAGTAAGCAAGCACCAGCTTACACAGTATCCAATCTGGAGTGTACCTAAAGTACATGCATATCAATTTAAGGGTGAAAATAGATAGACTGCGGTCTTGGATAGCAGGAGCCCAGTCAGACTAGGCCAAAAACAGTGTGACATCAGCAAAAAGTGGGGGTAACCATAAGAAGCAGATTCTGCTTTCCTACAATTACTGTAAAGGATTGGCTGATGTGGATCATTCTGTGTCTCACCAGGTCGAAGCTACAACTGCACCATCATCAAAAGACCTCTGTCACGACCTAAGCCCCGGAGATTGTGTGCTGTCTGAAAGCACTTAATAAAGAACTGTCTTGACTCAAGGTGGTGTGGACCGTACCCGGTGATATTAGTGACGAATACTACTGTGAAGTGTGGAGATATGCTGAACTGGATACACGCCTCACTCACCCGACGAGTCTCAGGGCCCTCAGAAGAAACAACTCCTCTCTCAGAAGTAATTCCAGCCATGGTCTCAAGATCACCGGAGAGGGCATGTCAAGCTGTGGGGGTTCCTGAAGATGCTGGATACCCACCAGGTCGAGCTGAGAGGGTCAAGCTACACAATGCCAGTATAGTCTCTGAAGGAGACGGTAACGTTGTGCGTGGCATAGAGTCTGACCCAGCAGAAGAGACTGGTGTGGAGATTGGTCGTGTACAGTCAAGGAAGACAGAGGTCACAAGTGAATCATGGCCTGAAAGACAGAAAATACAAAACTTGAGACTTGCATCGAAGAAAGAGCTTGCACCAATACGTGAATCATTTGAATCTTATAAGAGTGAGTCCAAACAAGCTCAAGGGAGTGTGAGGAGGTCAAGTAGAGCAAGAGCGCAGTGTCAGAGTTACTCCTCTCCAAAGTGGGCTTATCTAGCTACAAATGGGAGAGTGAGGTCCGAGACTTCGATACTGATTGTCAAGATCCTGATGAGAGTTCCTGGAAAAGAGGCTAATGCAATCTTGTCATTGACTGTGCCTTATCCACCAAGGTTGAGTGGTTTATGGACTGTGATTTTGGAAGACATTGAATTCCTGAGGTTTGGAAATCAACCAACTCCTCAGGAGATTTCCGCATTCCGAGCTGAACTGTTACAGTGAGTCATTGATGCAATTGGCTCTGATCTCATAAGGGATGCTAATTGAAATTTGAACTGCAAATAAAAAATGTTGCTTGAAAGAAGATAACTTAGGCCAGAGTGGAAAAAGAATAAAAATAGGGATTTTTTCTTTAGAAGAAGAAAGAAGGCTACAGAAGTCTTCCAAGCTGTGTAAATATTGTGCCAAAGACTGTTAAAGTACTCTCCAAGATCCCAAAGAAAGCTGATCAAAGACTTTGTTGTACAGAATTAAATAGACTTTTTGTTGATCCTCTTACTGCTGCAATCCAAGCCATCTTGAAAATGAAGTCTGGAAATTTGATTCATAGGCACAAATGTATTATAGGTACACTTATTATAGAAATAATCATAGCGATAGCTGTGGTAATTATTTAGTCCATTTTAAGTGCACAAGAGGCTGAGGTACAGGGAGTGGGGGTACATGGGACATCCACAGCTACCACTACCGCCTCAAAAGAGGTTACATTAGGATCTGATAAAGGCTTAATAGAGCAAACTAGTCGCTTGCTGCATTCAAATTTGTCTAAAGATGATTGCACGCTGAATGCTAATGCCAAGCTGCTGTATGAGTATGTGAATTCTATGGATGTGGGAAACTGTTATGCGTGTATGCATTTGCCTGTGTGAGTTGCGTAGGGTATCAGGTATCATCACCTGCTCTTGACATATGGTATTAGTTGCAGTCTGCTTCTTCCTATGTTTTATGGAAAGGTGACTACGAGTTCTACTTCTTAAATTATGATTTGGTGTTTTCAGACGTTCCACTCTACAAACATCTAAACAAATACAATTATCACAAGCAAGAAGAGAGCCACACTAGATACTGCTTATGTACATAGACACAATTTAACTTGCACATTACCAGACATAGAGAAGAAATATGTAGATCAAGTAGAAGATAGACATAGGGGTTTAACAGTTAAGCTTTATAGTAGGGAAGAAACCTTTGAGTAGACGAAGGAGGAATTAGCTCACAAGCCTAAGGGAAGTTATAGTCCTATCACTCTAGATTGGGAACAATGAGGCAAGCTTTGCATTCGACAAGTATGGACACGTTATTACACCATTTTTGTGGGACAGAGTGCGTGCAACCATACCTTTCTGATTAATGCTCCTTCAAAAGAATTCTTGCAAGAAGCTGTTCAAGTGGTGGCCAGTGTGTATTTTGTGTGTGGGAAAAATACGTATGTTCGGCTTCCGAAGAAATGGTATGGTACCTGTACATGGCTATTGAGTTCCCAAAGATATTACCATGTAGAAGATTTGGAAAGTCTGCCCACAGAGAGAAATGTGGAGCGATTGTTGGTGAAATCATAGGGGATATATTTGGAGCAATGATACCTAGTTTGGGAGTAGTATTGAATGACATCAAGATTAGAAGGTGGCCTACTATTGTGGATAAATTGTCGGTCAATACAGCTCAGTCACTGTTGCTCATAGATGGAGAGATGGTTTTGATAAGGGCTAAGGTGATGCAGACCCGTTTTGCTTTAGATGTGTTACTAGCAAAAGAGGGTGCAGTCTATAGGATGCTGAAGCTCAAACAGTGTTGCACTTTATACTGAACAACAGTAAGGACCTGAGGAAATATATAAGTAGCATCACTGAGAAACATCATAAGATACATGATTTGGCAACTGAGGGAATTTGGGATAAGATTGGGAAAGGATTTGGAAAAGTTGATAGTTGGTTTGCAAATCTCTGAACAGGAATTCTTGGATATATCTTGAAGCCAATAGTAATTGTTGTGGTCTGTGTTATCATCTTGTTGGGCATGGTAAGGGCATACAAAAGGCACAAGTTGATTCAAGTGAAGAATTCCATTAGAGATAGAGAAAGGAGAATGGAATGACTGAAGGACAGTCATTATGAGAACCTTAAGCGATTGGAGGAATTCAGACAGAGGAGATTAGCTACGACGTGGGTTTGGATCGGTCTACTCTACAGGGAATTAAAGTATTGTGATGACACAGGTCATGAGAGGAGTTGACTGATTTAGCGCAAAATCCATTTTCATTAGTAGGTGTGCATTTTACTCACACGTGTAGAACGCATCCCCAAATAATCCTTTGTCATGTTAACCTAATACATAGAGAACAGACGAATACCCAGGGGACTCAGAATCCTCATTTTTCCTAACTTTGAGGATTTAGACCCCGATCTCCTTAAGGAATGGGAGGAAGGTCTGTATGAAGCGTCATACAAAATGATGGGTACTCTTATCACTAATTCGGAGAGAAAAGTATCCAAAATCAAAGAGGAAATCAAAATTCTAGAGCTAGAAATCAATGAGAGCAGTTTAAAAGATGTAATATCAAAAAATATGGAAATTATGAAGAAAGAGCTGAATAGCTATCAACTATATCTCAAGGAGAAAAAACAGAAAAAAATACAGAGAGATGAAGGTGATTATAGAAGAGGGCGTATTTTTACGTTTGCGAAAAAATACGATGACATGATTCCAAAAGCACAACCTAAAGAGAAAATAAGTGAGAAACCTGTTAGCATCTCTTCCAGCAGCACCTCGATATCCTCTCTTGAGAGTGATCCTGGTGAAGGCACAAGCAATGCTCTTTCAACAGACCCCCCCTCTGTTTTTTTACAAGAGGTACGGAGATACAGACTAGGAAACCGTACAAAACAATACAACGAGGAGGCAGGCGGAGGGGTGGCAAAAAACACAAGATCGGGCATAAAGGCAAGAGAACAGAATGTGGGTACCAAGAACTAAATGTTTCTATGTCTGATGTGACCGTATGTTCAGATACATCTTCTGATTGTAATGCTTTGACTATTGTTACTTTGTCATCAAAATGTCTATCCATTCAAGAAGCATCAGTTCTCAGTAAGGGTCTTAACTATTGTCCTTCGAGCAAATGTGATTTTGTTAATGTGCACATAGATCTCTTCAAATTCATTCGCAAAATAAAAATAAAATTTTTTTTTGCAGATCATCCTTCTGTTCAAAATGATTTGATTTCTACCAGCACTGTGCATTCTGGACTTTGCATGGAGGACATACATAACACACATCTATTGGCATCTCTATATGATGAAGAAGATATTGGAAATGTATCAGAAGTTGCTAACAACTTGGGTATCTCACAGAACTACACCATTGACAGTGGGTTACGTCCTAATTCCAAATTTATACCATCCCAGACTCATGAGTCGGCTATTGATATCTTTCACAAAAAAGTTATTAGTGATTTACATACATTAGAGCATACACACTTTAAAAGAAGAGGGTGTATACACAACAATAACCTGAGTCCTGAAGAATCTAAACTTCTTCAAACCCTTAAGGATGACAAAAACATAGTCATTAGAGAAGCCGACAAGGGTGGTAACATTGTGTTGATGAATTCTAGTGACTATCTAAATGAGATAGACAGACAGCTAAATAATATCTTATGCTATAGGAAACTTACGACCAATCCTACCACCTCAATAGAAAACAACATTAATTCCAGATTATGGGATTGGCATGAATCAGGATTATTATCAGATCAGGAACATAAGTTTTTACAGGCACGCCACTCTAGATCACCATGTATCTACATATTACCCAAGATCCACAAGGGCGGTCCCTTTCCCCCAGGTAGACCGATAATCTCTGGCAATGGTGGGCCCACCGAACACATTGCACAGTATGTTGATCTGTTTCTCCAACCCATTGTGAAAAATTTACCATCTTATTTGAGAGATAGCTCTGATCTCCTGTGTAAATTAGAGGATTTCCAATGGGACACGGAAAAGCTATTCTTTGTGACTATGGATGTTGAGAGCCTCTACACTTGCATTCAAATGCAGGTGGGAATAAGGGCTCTCAAGTATTTTCTATTTAAAAGGGGAGCTCAACATCTTGAACACACAGATATGTTATTAGACATGGCAGAGATAATTCTGACACACAATGCATTTTTACATAATGGCGAATGGTTTCTTCAGACACAGGGTACTGCCATGGGCTCGAGATTTGCTCCATCTTATGCTTACCTTTTTATGGGGCTGTATGAGGTGGAGCATGTCTGGGGCCCAGGGGCTCAACAATGGTATGACAATGTGATTTTCTATGGTCGCTATATAGACGACATTTTTATGATTTGGCATGGAACAGTTGATAACCTTAACATGTATTATGATTACCTGAATATGAACAACTTCAATGTTAAACTGACCATCAACTACTCAGAGACAAATATGGAGTTTCTTGATTTGAAACTGTTCATAAATGGTACTAACATCCATAGTGACATGTATCAGAAAAAGACCTCCTGTAATAGCTATTTGCATGCCACTAGTGCCCATCCCCATTCCACCATTAAAGCCATACCTTATGGTGAAATGGTACGTGCAAGACGCAATTGTAGTATGGATGTGGACTTTGTTAAAAATATCCATGAAATTAAAAAAAACTTTCTCAAGAGAGGGTATAAACAGTTATGTTTGGACAACGCTGAGAAAAAAGCGCTGTCTTTAAAAAGGAAGGAAACCTTAACATCTAAAGCCAAAAACAAGCGTTACATTGGAAACTCCAATTCAGAAGTACTGTTTATCACTGAATTCAACATCTATAGCAATCACATCTATAAAATCCTGAGAAAGAATTGGGATCTTCTTGAGATGACCAACTTACCCACCAGCATTATATCTAGTAAACCGAGAGTTGTCTATCGCAAGAGCAAGACCCTTAGGAATATACTGAGCCCCAGTTATGTTAAAGCTTCTGAAATCCCCAATACTACTTGGCTACCAGAGAAACCCAAAGGGTTTTTTACATGTCAAAGTTGTTGTGTATGTAAATTTGGTTCTAACAAACTCAAGACATTCAAAAGTAGTCAATCTAGGGAATTCACGATCAATAAGTTTATCAATTGTAATACAACTTTTACTGTATACATGATTACATGCTCTTGTTTAAAGGTGTATGTTGGCAGCAGTATTCGCAGTTTAAAACTGCGCATCCAAGAACATATACGAGCTATTAGAAATTGCAATGCGAAATATCCCATTGCTCAACATATACATCAAGATCATCCTAATGATAATAACATTATCTTTTGTGGAATTGATCATGTTACAATGCCTGAAAGAGGTGGCAATAGAGAGCTATCACTACGACAACGTGAAGCATCCTGGATCTGTCGTCTTAGAGCAAATCATTGTGGGCTTAACATTAATGACGAGCTGCATCATTTTTTATGATGCAGTGAAAATATCTTAATATACACCAGGAGCTCGTGTTAGCTGTACTTTCGTCTGATACCAATGATGATATTTCATCTCTATGTCATTGTTCGTACATCCATAATTATGCTGTAGAAATCACGTCCTCCATTGAAACTCTTTTGGCACAGTTTATCTAATCTACTTTTCCTAATAGTCACCTTCTTTTATTTTCTGCATTAGTATATACCTAGGTTGATTTCTGTACCATTAGCTGTACACATCTTCTATGTCCTATAACATAAGGCGAACACTTTTTTTACAATGCATTTGACATAACATAACCGAGATATTTCTACATCTATTGACATGGATTCTGTCATCTTATTATTTTCTCGGTCTTTGCATTGTTCCAACATGGCTGCCGTTCGTACTACCCTTCTTTGTTTCTTTGATAGGGATGTGTTTCAGACTAATTGCTATATATGAGTGGCACCCCTGTTCTTTGAACCACTACTCTTTTAATCTATCAAAACTGTGAAATCTTCATAATGTGTTGAAATATACACAAAATCGTCGTCATATTTTGTCATAACATAATCGAGATATTTCTACATCTACTGACATGGTTTCTGTCACCATATCATTTTCTCGGTTTTTGTATCGTTCCCACATGGCTGCCGCTCATATTACCCTTCTTTGTTTCTCTGATGGGTATTTTGTTTAGACTAATTGCTGTACATGTGTAGCACCTCTTTCCTTTTGAATTATTACTTTCTCAATTTATCAAACTTGTGAAATCTCTGCTCGCATTTATTATTTATGTAACTGTCAAGTTGGTACGGTGTGTTTTAAATCTTCAATGTATAAATACACTTAGCACAACATAGCTCTTGGTAAGGCTCATTACACCATTTCAAAATGGCCTCTACGTTTACCATTGTTAAAGCTGTGCCTTCGACTTTCGTTTATTTCTGTGAGTTCACAGGTGTTCCACATTGGGTAGCGGGCTACTTATAATGCTCCGTTGCTTGCACTCGGCTTACTGCAATTGATCGTTGTTACTGAGCTACATGGGCTACCATGCCCTTCCGGTGAGTTAATTCAGACAATCGTCCTTTTTTTAGCTTATTAGAATTTTTAAATAATTCAGCTGTGTTCCTAGATTTTTGTATCAGCTTTCCACTGCTCAGAGTAATATGCGTATCCTTGATTAGTTAGATCACTACTATTAAACTATTTTTTTGAACAGCGCCTTTTATGTTTAAATTACTTCATGTAACCTCGTTCTAAGATGGCTGCTCTAACTGAGAGTCGCATTCAGTATTAATGCCATATACTTTATGTCAGCTACGCGTTGAACATATCAACTTAACAGACATTGTGTATCTGTATACGACGCTGTGTTATATTCGCATCTCCAATTACTCAAGTAGAGCCAAATCTTTTTATTGATTTCGCCTATTTCATTACTCCTTTTTATTTGTCACAACTACTTATATATAGAACGGGCGAAATTTCGGTTTGCTATACCTAGGCTCTGGGTTGTTGCAAATCCATTATCTGTTACTTCGAAATTTCATATCATGTTTTAGTCTGATGACATATTAGATTTACTCTGTGTGCGTTTGAAAGGATATGCATTTTACATCATTCTATGACCTTAACAGTGAAAAAATTTATAAATTTATTTTTCTGTACATGACTTAGGGTACTATTTTTGTCTTAAATATAAAAGTTTGAGATCTTTTATATAATAGTTGTCCTGCAATATGGGGTTTATATTTTTTGTATCTACAGATACTGTATTTATCCTATCGTCTGTCTTGAATTCACAATCAGACAGTATACTCAAGAGTTGATACTTCTTGCCAAGCGGGGTACGTAAATGATTCTGCTCTTTTTAACTTGTTTGGCTTATTTATTCATTGTCAATTCATTTCAATGTGCGATTGTGCCCCTTTGCTGAGTCTTTTAGACAATGATATCTTCTCTGACAATACTGAAACTTTTTTGTTCTTGCAGCTTCGAATGAACTATGACTTGCTCCTTGTATTCCTTGCCTAGTTCTCTGCTCTCGATAAAGTTATTATGGTTTTCTCTTGTCTTTTGGTTGTATGTATTTTTTCAAATCTTAGTGATATATATTATCTTTATATTTACGATTTTCTCCATCTTTAGTGTTTTAACACACACACTGTGCTTTCAATTAAGTTTTGACAAAACTAATTGGTGATATGTTGGGTAAACTTTGTTAGACAAAGCTTCTCTCAAGTTGTATATTCATTTTTCTCATTCAGATCAAATCCAACCTACAGGAAGGATATCGTTATAATTGAGTTCTTAATCATTTTTTCAAAGTACAGAGAGGAATAACTTACATTTTGAGGTATGTGAAATGCAACCACAGCAACAATTAATATGGGTCAAAATGTATGAAAACAATGTAGTAGGACATTTTAATAAAAAAATTGTCACTCACATTAGGCTGTATAAATATGTATCTTTTTTTTGCTATAGGCCCTTCTATGAAAACTAATTAACAATTTATATGTATCCTTAGACAAATGTCAATTATTCTAGGATTACCTACTTAGTGTAGTGCTATTTTTAACTGTCATGTTCTGTGTTTTGTGATTATATATTTGTTGTGTTTTTAAACTAAAATTTTGTCTTATATATGTTTTTTTGATAGCCCTGAAGAAGTCTCTTTGCAAGGGACGAAACGCGTTGGCTATGACACGTCATATACATCAAATTATGAAATAAAGAAAAGAAGTTTTCAAAAGAAAATCTTACTTATGTTTTGGATTTTTTCACACAAATTTCTGTGATTTCTGTGGATAGTGCTGAACCTTCTTGTGTTTAATTCTGTAATAGGACTTGTTCCTGAGTAGAGAGCTTTGAGGGGAGTGTTCTCTGGTTCGTTGCACTTTCATAAAGGCTTGAACGGGAATGGCGGAAGGACTGGGCCGTTAATAGTAAAGATAAGTACCGTGAAGCCATGAGATCTTACAAAGCGGCACGTAAATCAACTAAGGCCGCCCATTTTGAGGATAGAATAAATAAGGCAGGCAATTCTTCAAAGGAAACCTATAAGACTCTCAAAGAGCTCATCACGGTTCCCACCCCTTCGACGTCTCAGGTGGTGAATTCTAATAAATGTAACCAGCTGGCTCAGTTTTTTGACTCCAAAATACGGAACATCTTAGATAGCCTTCCCCCCAGTTCAGGAAACATGGCCATAACAGTCCCCGAGGGGGTTCCAGTTGGGAAGGGATTGGATATAATCTCTCCCATTTCAAGATGGGATTTCTTTAGGGAGCTTTTGGCTCTGAAGAGTGGCTCCCCGTTGGACCCTATGCCCATCCGGATCCTCAAACAATTTGCGGATCTCATTGCTGGTCCTGCAACTGATCTCCTGAATGCCTCCTTCACCTATGGCACAGTTCCACCTAGCTGGAAGCAGGCCATTGTCAAGGCTCTTTTGAAAAAGCCCGACCTTGACCCTGCTGACCTGGCAAATTACCGTCCCATCTCGCTTCTGCCTGGCCTGAATAAGATTGCTGAGAAGTTTGTCAACCGCCAGCTCTCCGGTTTCCTAGAAGCTATTAACCTACTGGGTCAGACGCAGACTGGCTTTCGACCAGGCCAGGGAACCGACTCGGCTCTGATAGCTATGGTCGAAGAAGGCAGACGCATCTCAGATTCAGGAGGATCCGCTGCAATGGTCCTCCTAGATCTAAGCGCTGCTTTCGACACGGTGGATCATAATATCTTGATCCACCGTCTGGGAAAGATGGGAATAGGAGGGTCGGCCCTCCAGTGGCTTCAATCATATCTGAGTGATCGTTTCTATCAGGTCTGCGATGGCGATTTTAGATCTTTGCCTACCCCCCTCCTGTGTGGAGTCCCGCAGGGCTCTTCATTGAGCCCGACGCTTTTTAACGTCTATATGGCCCCACTGGAGGAGGTGGTGGCCCCTTTCGGGGTGACAATGGCAACTTACGCAGATGACACTCAACTGATTGTTTCTTTGTCCCTGTCGGAAAGCCAGGGGGCGAAGTTTGCGGCTTGCCTTACCAACATCATGGCATGGATGTCGGACTCCTGGCTAAAACTGAATGGGACAAAAACGGAGCTAATGCTCCTTGGCAATCTATGCTCATCACTGCCCAAATGTATGTGGCCGGCTAGTCTGGGTGTCCCCCCAGCCCCTAAGGGCGCCACAAAAAGTCTTGGGGTATGGCTGGAACCTGAGCTATCTATGATCACACAAGCCAAACGAGTAGCAGGGACGTGTTATGGGCTGCTCCGGTCAGCCCGAAAAGTCCTGGCGCTTCTCCCTGATAATTCCAGGAGACTATTGGTCCAGGGATTGGTGCTCTCCAGGCTTGATTATAGCAATGCCCTTTTCCTGGCGGCACCTGAATCCACACTGAATGTTCTCCAAAGAGCACAGAACGCAGCTGCACGGATGCTCACTGGTACTGCCAAAAGTTCTTCAGCTCGACCTGCCTTGAAGGCCTTGCACTGGCTACCTATTAGAGCCCGCATTAAATTTAAATCTCTCTGCATAGTGTTCAAAGCCCTACAAGGATCGGGTCCCCCCATTCTAAGAGATTTGGTCCACTCTTACAAACCTACGCGAGCCCTTCGTTCTGAAGATGGTAATCTAGTAATGATACCCAGGGCAAAAAAGGCGAAATCGGGTGGACGTCGGGTTGCCATTAATGCAGGTCATCTATGGAATGCGCTACCGATGGCTTTGCGTAAAGAACCCAATTTGGCAAAATTCCGCAAAGCATTGAAGACCTATCTATTTCCTCTGTAGGTCTCTCCCTCTGTCTTGGGGTAGCGGCTCAGTACATTGTTAGCGCTGGGACGCTCAAGGGCAGCCATGCGCTTTAGAAATCTCTTTTCATTTCATTTCATTTCATAATTGCTTACAAGAACACTATTCTTTCGTTAGGTGCGGTATCTACAGCCCACACCCTCCTTTTTGTGTGTGTTATGTTAACCTAAGTGTCATGATCTCGTAATGCAATAACATAAACGTGATGTGTTTAGGCCATTATGCAGAATACGTGAAAAATCAAATGTAACCAGTAGAAAACACTAACAGAAGCGCTCGATTTGTACAAATGACAACCATTTATTATTGAATGGGTTTATTAATCGTGTCATTTTACAGGTATATAGGAATATTAACCGAATGTGCCTTTTATTCTATGCAACTTCATAAAGCTCATGCTCAATTTCTCTTATGTTAGCTGAATTTGTAGGCCTGAAATCCATTTTCCCTGGAAGCTCTTACATTCGAATTAATAGTTTGAATTTCATGTGCATGTTGGATTCTGTTCTTTCTCAAGTTTCTTTTGCAGGTGGAAGAAGCACCCTTGTTGGTTGGTTTGTATGATATCTTTGTTTTAGGAGTTAGGCAAGGAGAGAAGAGAATACATTGGGAGTTAATGCTGATGAGAGAACTGCTGTATTTTCCCACCGGAGAAGGCCTGGGAATCAAAGTTATCTTGTCGCTGTTTGGGAGCATTGCCGTCCTGTGGAAAACTACCTAAGAGAATGTGATCCGATCGGAAGACTTGATCTAAAAGTAATCCTGGGAAGGCACCAGTGATATTGAAACGTTGCAGGTAGGGAAATAGCCCATTTCTTCTTTGCCTTTGGAGAGAGAGCATCTTAGAATGAGCTCTGTCTCAATAGCTTCATGCTACCTGACCCATTGAAGTGGAGAGACATGTACAGAAGACTCCACATCCTGACACCTTTACCTATCCTGCCCTGACGAATGCTTTAGTGGGGATGTCATGTTAGCATTAGGGTAGGGATAGATTAATGCTTTATTTTCATCAACCCTAGAAGTAGGGGAACTTGGGGGCATAGTTACAAGCTGGCGATAAAAAATGATCGCCGCTTTTGAGGCCGTTTTCGGCTGAAAAGCGGCGATAATTTTATCGCCTAATTAGCAAGGCCACTCTAACGCGTGAAACCTTGCTTTAGCGTGGGGATTCCTAATGCCCTGCTTTGCATCTCTAATGAGATGCAAAGTGGGCGTTCCTGACCTAACATGACAGGAGAAATGTCGCTAAGCGACATTTCTCCCATCATCAAGCCCCACGCTATGAAGCATAGCGGCAGGAAAAGTAGCGATAACCACTGTTATCGCTACTTTCCTTACGCCTGCTTCAGGACTGACTTAGCCATGATATCCTATGGAAGGTGGATATCATGGCTAAGTTTGTGAGTCCCTATCAGCAAGCTAACGCCACACTACGTGAGATTATCACTGGGTTTCCAGCGATAATCTCACATTAGGCAGTTAGCGTGAGGATTTTTATCGATCGCTGAGGAGATAAGCGTTGCTAATAGCACGCTATCTCAGCAATAAAAATCCACGTTACCCAGCGATAATTATCCTCACGCTAAGAGCGCTGAGCGATAATTATCGCCCGGTGTTGCTGATATGCCCCTTAGACTCATGCTTTTTGATTCTCTACATTCTATTTCTTGAATTAACTGTCTTGTGCATGTTACACCGACTTGTGGTTCTAGAACAAATGTAGAACATATGGGCCCGGCACTTTCAAAACATTTGCAAAATATTCAAAAGGCAGCTCTCAGACTTGCTCTTCAGTAGACCTGATATTATACTGCTTCTCTTGCTTTGAATATTCTGTACTGTCTGCCAGTCACTATAAGGGTTACCTTTAAGACCTCAGTATTGTCAGCAAATGTTTCACCAAAGCAATCCTACCTGTATGCCGAGTTGCAAAGAAGCTCACTTCTTAGCAGTCGAATCCGATCCGGATCAGACAGCCCTCCGAGAGCTGTCCGTAGCGTTTCCTTCTGACCTACTCGTTCCAGGAGCCGGTCCGTCTGGACGAGGAAGTATGATGCGCAAATGTGCCCAAATCCCGACCAACATGTACGCTCCAAAACAAGCAACATTCTCCGTACGATTCGGAACCAGAAATGCAGAAATGGAGTAGTCCGGAAGCATTTAAACAGCAGTTTCTGGCCGGGCAAGTACGATGCGTACTTCCCATGTCCCGAACTGGTCGCCACTTACAGCATGTCTCAGCATCCGGAACAGCAGTATTTCCGCTTCGAATCGCGCAACAACACGATCCACGGCTACGAGACGAACAAACCATGTATCCGATCGCGCATGTTATCCCTGTACTGTACGTCTATGACCGAAACAACAACAGGAATCGACGCGTACCCCGCAGATGGTAAGTTCGACACCCATAGGGTGTAGATAGCTACAATTGCCAGCAGTCTCAGCCTACAGGGTGGTGGATGTCTATCACTACCAGCATTACCTAACCCATAGGGTGTGGGTGGCTATCACTACCAGCAGTCTCATACTATAGGGGGGTGGATGCCTATCACTACCAGCAGTCCCATACCATTGGGGGTGGATGCCTGTCACTACCAGCAGTCCCATACTATAGGGGGGTTGATGCCTATCACTACCAGCAGTCCCATACTATAGGGGGTGGATGCCTATCACTACCAGCAGTCCCATACCATAGGAAGGTGGATGCCTATCACTACCAGCTGTCCCATACTATAGGGTGGGTGGATGCCTATCACTACCAGCAGTCCCATACCACAGGGGGGTGGATGCTTATCACTACCAGCAGTCCCTTACCATAGGGGATGGATGCCTATCATTACCAGCATCACTCAAACCATAGGGGGTGGATGCCTATCACCACCAGCAGTCCCATACCATAGGGGGGTGGATGCCTATCACTACCCACAGCCCCATACCATATGGGGGTGGATGCCTATCACTACCGGCAGTCCCATACCATAGGGTGGTGGATGCCTATCACTACCAGTAGTGCCTACGCATAGGGGGGGGAATGGCTTACACTACCAGTCGTCCTCACCCATAGGGGATGTATGTCCACCACTCCTAGCATTGTCCAGTCCATATGGGGCTTGATGGCTAGCACTGCCAGCAGTCCCACTCATAGAGGGGGGTTACCAACACTACCAGCAGTCCCTACTTCTAGGGTGTGATGGCTAACACCACTAGTATTCCCACCCATAGGGTTTGTAGGCCAAACACAAACCCCCTTCTATCATGGAAAGATTGTGTATTGTGTGGGAACTGCCTGCAGCAGTGACACTGAAAGGGAACACATACTGTAACTCCCATCACAGTTGTGACCAGAAGGTGAATGTGGGGCCCAAACACCAAGCATGTTGAGTAAAAGTGTGTCAATGTGGTTTAACCCCCACACACTCCAGTGACCCAAATGTGAGTCTGTGGCCCAAAACACCATCCTAACATGAACATTGTGGTAATGGTATTTAATACCCCCCACTCCAGTGACAAAACGCCCAGTGTGGGGTCCAAACCTCCAGCATATCAGGATCATTGTCACAATGGGATTTAACCCCACCTCACTACAGTGAGCAATAGGTGATTGCAGGCCCAAATTCTCCCACAACTGAAAACCACCATGTACGATTTCTGGTCGTAACACCACAAGCAATGTAGTGGCAAAGTAGTGGTTGGGTTGCAAACAAACATTGATCGGTTGAGTGTAAGATTTGTGTTGACTAAACATCCTCTGCCATGTGCAGAGAAGCCTTGCACATGGGGGTTAACAATGGCTCCAATGGCCAATTACACAATTTAAGTAGTGACCATCATAATACATTCACACATATGCACACCAACAGACACACATACTAAGGAATCCTATGTAGACTTCAGCTTTTTGGTTATCAAGATCCATTTCATGGCAGCAATGGGTGACACAAACCATGATGAATGTGCAGACTGATGAGGTAGGAGTCCCAGGGACAGCATGAAAAACATACAACCAACTTCCTGCCAATGGCCCACAAAAGCTATACCAATGCATTTGTGCAGATGCACAGACACAACCAGCCATCCACACACTGCATATCGAACACAACTTGTGAGTGTGTCTCTCCATGTACCCAGGCTAGTACGATACACATGATGTGGGGTTGATCTCCAATGAGACATATGTGTACACAGTGCAACCCAGAAGTTTGACAGGAATTGGGTACCTCTGTGGGCAATCAGGCATTGTCAGATGAGTGGGTTCACAACAGACTCATGTGACATAAGTAAGCCTGGGCAAAGCACTACGCTACGCTCGCGTAGTTTGCGAAGTTCGTGCTACTTCGCACTAAGCGAACTGCACGTAGCACAGTGCGAACACGCGTAGCGTAGGGTTGCGTAGTGCTGCGATCATTTTTTGCTTGCTCGCGGTCCTCAACGTCAAGTTGGCGACCGCGAGCAAGCAAAATGACATCCCGGCGAGACTTTTTCCTTGTTCGCGATCAGCAACATCAAGTTGGCGATCGCGAGCATGGAAAATAAACCTCCCGGCGAGATTCCCAATGCGAGGAGGTCAGGTTTCTCATTGCGAGTGGTCGCGTATGCTCGCGACCGCTCGTGATGAGAAACTACCAGTTCGCGTTGAGAAAGCTGCCGCTCGAGTAAAAATCTACTCGAGCAGCAGAAAACTACAGCTCGCACTGTGCAAGATGCCATTTTCAATGATTGCACAGTGCCGGTTGCTTGTCCGCACTGTGGAATCATTGAAAAAGACATCTGGCACAGTGCGAACAAGGTACTACGCAGTTCGCGAAGTGCTACGCGTAGCTCGCGTAGTGCGAACTGCACTTTGCGTAGCTTCGCGAAGTGCTACTTCGTGAACTACGCCCAGGGTTAGACATAAGCTGCCTGGAACAGCAACCAACAAAGTAAGAGACAGACCCACTCCATCAGTACCCAAAAGGACCCTACATTGTGGTGACAGTAGCCTGTATGATGATCCCTCTGTGGTGACTGATTTCGATGTAACCCATACTGTGGAGCACAGTCACATGTGCGCACCTTGTCATGTCGTGACTAACCCTGGGCGTAGTTTGCGTAGTAGCACTATGCATAGCTATGCGAAGTGCCCTTCGCACTACGCACGCTACGCGGTAGGGAAATGCTGTTCGCACTGATTGCACTGTGCCGGATGCTTGTCCGCACTGTGCAATCATTGCAAACGGCATCTTGCGCAGTGCACGCGGTCATTTTCTGCCGCTCGAGTAGATTTGTACTCGAGCGGCAGCTTTCTCAACGCGGACTGGTAGTTTCTCATTGCAAGCGGTCGCGAGCATACGCGACCACTCGCAATGAGAAACCTGACCTCCCCGCGTTGGGAATCTCGCCAGGAGGTTTATTTTCCACGCTTGCGATCGGCAACTTGATGTTGCTGATCGCGAATGAGGAAAAAGTCTTGCCGGGATGTTGATTTTGCTTGCTCGTGGTTGCCAACTTGATGTTGAGGACCGCGAGCAAGCAAAAAATGCCCACTACGCTATGCGTTTTTGCACTGTGCTACGTGCAATTGGCGTAGTGCATAGTAGCGCAAACTACGCAGGCTCCGCGAGCATAGCGTAATACTACACCCACGGTTAGTCGTGACAGACCAACTCACATCACACTCATGATGATGAGTGTGAGCAGTCACACACACATACAAGTGAGCCTGTCACATAAAGACACCACATAGTGAAAACAACCTGATGTGTGAAACACAAATGTTCCGATGTGAATCCTGAATATGTCCCATGTGTGTTTGCTCACATTCCAGGCCCTTACATCAAAATGACCCATGGATTAAACCCGAAAGACCAGTAGTCCCCCCGTGCACCTACATCCCAGAAAACATACTCCAAAGGCATTGGAAAAACACAGGACAAATCAGCAAGCATCAAAAACAAACAGATACATCTGTAGGGAATATAGGCTGTGTAGAAACAATGAAGGTTACCCACAGAGACATGCTCACATGACACACCACATGGGCCCAGTCAATGTCACGGAATAACACACTGTCATGAGGTGACTTCACTCATGTGTAAGGTCAGCTTTGTCAAACGTTGTCTGTGCAGGGCTAAGTCATGTCAGCATTAAACTTGGTCACTGAGACACCAATTAGGACAGCCTGAAAGCTCTGCTCACATCAGCCTGTGCACAGGAGTGACTCTTAAGTCATCTGTACAACATCAGAACACATGTATAGCATGTTGCACTGAAGACACACATCACTTGTCCAACATTGAAGTGACAATCGACATGTCCAGTGTAGATGGGCCCACAGTCTGGAAAAAAGTACAATAGGCACGAATCTGAGCCCAACATATGTGCAACAGTGGAAGCCAAAGACGTGAAGTTGTGAAAAGAAGGTTACACTCATTGTGCCATGTACTTGGGATCATGACTACCTCAATCCTCAGCAAAGGATGACATGGCTACATACTGTAATAGGACACATATACCATGGACCACATGCAGTCCATCCCATCCCCAAATCACTTCTTTCCAATTAAAAATATAGCATCAGGAACTGAATGACACTCATCAGCAACATCATGCACATTAAATGCAAAACTTGAGGAAAAAAAGGAACTTTAGCTTTATTCAGCTTCAGAAAAATGATCAGTTCCATGTGATGAACAATCCAAAGGCCAATGGCCAGTCCATTGCAAATGTTTGTTTTTTTGTGACATAGGACTACTCGTCACACAATGCTTGCCTGCACTGCTACAGCCAGGGGACATCTCCCCTTGGAGGGGCATACATAGGGGCAGTCCAGGCACCACAGGGACAGGTTCAGGGAATAGCAGTAGGGGGCAGGGTGGGTGTGGTGGGTGCAGGAGTGCCTGTGGCCACTGCAGTGGATATGTCTAATACAGTAGGTACCATCACCACTGCAGTGCCCAAGTCAGACGGAGTGGAAGGGGTCTCCACTCCAGTGTCAATGTCCAAAGGTGTTGTCTGTGGCTCAGATGAAGTGTGAGCGTTAGATGGGGAGGACACGGTCTTCACAGCAGTCGTAGTAACAGGCTGTGGGGGTGAGGTTGGGGTGGAAGTGCATGTGGAAGGGGGTAGGGCCTAATCAACTTTGGGATGTTGTACCTGTGTGTGGGTAAACCGGGGGCAGGGTGTGGCATGGGAACCCAAGGAGTGGTGGCCTGGGTGCTGGATGACCGAGACCGTGTGGTCGGAATGCGGGATTGTGGTGGGGTCTTGCTCTTTCTAGTCCTGGGTGATTTGCGGGTGGGGGCCTCAGTGTCTCTGCTTTTGGGGGAGGGTGTGTGAGGGTGTGGGGGTCAACCCTCTGGGTGTGGTGGCTTCCTCTTCCCCTTGTGAGTTGGACCTGATGTACCTGTGGGGAAGAGGCCAAGCTCACAGAGGAAGAGCTTCTGGGAAGGAGGGGTTACAGGTGAGTCAAGGGAAGGGGTTTTGGAGGGAGAGGTATCTGAGGACTGCAGAGGGGTCATGGATGCCTGTCTGTGTGTCTGTACCCTATCCCCTGTGTGTGTGCCATCGGTCCCCTGAGTGCGCGTTCTTGTGCATTTCTGCTTTGGCTGACCTTGCCGTGTGCTGCTTGTGTCTGTTGTTGTGCATGCAGGTGCCTTGTGAGTGTGCGTTGGTCCGGTAGGGTAATGGTGATTGTGGATGGGGCAGAGGTAGGTGGGGTGACTGACTGTTGGAGGAGGGACACTGCTGCCATCAGTGAGGAGGTCATGAACTGAATAATCCGCTTTTGGGCAGACATGGTTGCTGAGATACCCTCCATGAATGACACCAATTGGGTCAATAGACCAGTGTGAGCCTGGAGGATACTCAGCATCGATGTCTGACCCACATGGATTTGCTTCAGCAAGTCCACAGACTCCACACTCAGGGCAGCAGGGTAAACAGAGACAGGTGGTGTGGTGCCTGGACTGAAGGAGACATGCTCCCTTACACGGGAGGCTCCACAGACATCAGGGATGGGGGCAACTGGGAGGGTGGAGATGGTGGTGGTGGCGGGGACAGACTCGCTATCTGTGCTCTGTGGTGTTGTCACACCCGCCTCCACAAGGAAGTCCTCACTGGAGCTGAAGCGGTCTTCAGCTGAGGTACTGGCTGCTGACTGGCCCTCAGTGTGGCTCCCCTCACCCTCCGTGCCACTGGGTCCCTCCGAATCCTCCACATTGGAACGAGCCTGGCTCTACGCCTCCTCTCAGTCCGTGGAGCTTTCCCCTGCAGTATCTGCTGATGATGCTGTCAACAAGGAGGAGAAACATATACACATCAGTCACCTGTATTCACTGGACACATGACCTTAAATGCAACACATCACTGTGCAAGCCCTGGCATCATTTAAAAGCCACATCTAAATTGAATACACAATAGTGAACCTGGCATTTATCAGTCTGCTAGTAAACTATGCTTCATGTACACATGCTGGCAATGGACACATCATTCCATAGTATGTATGATGTCAGTCATCACATGGGTAGCCATTCCCTGATTACCCAGTTGTCTGATCTGCAATGATGGTTACTGTCATGTGTTATTACACACATGTCTCATCTCAGGACACTGACTCTGCATTTAGGACAGCATTTGTGATGGTCTAACTCATTGTTGATATGCTGAACATACTTCCATTCCCAGACACCATGATGACCTCATGTCTTGAAACGCAAAGCTACAACCGTGTGGCTGCCGGACAACAGACAAGTTACCATACTGCATGCTCCAGATTTTATTGTGAAACACAAGGCCACAGGCCTGTCTGCCAATCAGTCAGTACAGACTCCTGTCCCAGGGGCAGTGCATGCAGACTCCACAGTCAGCACCATGCCACACTCATGTTTGCACTGTAATTGTAACTTCGGTAGTGGACATGTGTACATGATCAGCACATGCTACACCCATGTAAGATAATCTGATAATGCCACGTAATAAAAATGACATATTTCTGTTTGTGAGTCAACAACTATGTCTACCTGTACACATAAGGGCCTCACAGGAACATAGTAAGGCTGATTACACATATCTATTCAATCCACCATTATGCACAGTCGAGTGTCTAAACACATATGTTTTGCTCTGTGTGCAGATCCACTAGTCACATGTCAGATGTCTGTCCATGAGAAACATATAGCAGACTTCTGGAATACAAAAAAAACGGTGCCAGTCCACCATGACACCTGATAGATACGTTCACAATGGGCAAAGTGTTGGCTCACACCCAAGATTAGGAGGCCGGAGTGTCTCAGATGACCGGAGTAGGCATACCTGTCCATGGGCCATGTGATACATGAGATTACCAGGGGCACTATGCAGGTGACTGTGCAATTGTTACACTCATACACATTGTTTGTCTGAGGCCTCAACATTGGTCATGGCTGCTGCATGGGTGTGAAGTCAATACCTCACATTCCTATGATGACCCACAACAGCAATTTGTGAATATATGTGGACCACACACAGAGCACAAGTCAGTTATCATTCAATGTGCTGATACATGTCACACAATAGCCTCACCCATTATGCTAAATTTAATGCACCTGTTGCAGATGTGGCTTTCAACATTCCCTTGGACAACAGCAAATACACACAACCCAAGTGACACATGTCAAATAGGGGAAGGGACACACCTGGTCATCAGATGAGACTAGTGCATCCCCATATTCAGCCACATGGTACTTGTCTGAGCAGACAGACAAATTGTGGGAGTGTAACAAGGCTGAAGGAATGCCAACTGCAGGTTATACACAATTAGGGCTCCCGGTTTTTTGTTTGAACTGATTTTTACATATAAATACAGACGGAAAACAATTTTTCCTTTGTCTGTATTTATATGTAAAAATGGGAAAATACTAGTACATTTTGCGGCGCTGCGATGCTCCAGCAGGGAGTTGAAAAACAGGATGGTATGGTGATTGCTCACAAAGTATGGCCTCTGGTGTTATCAGCATTTACAACAAAGCCTCGTTAACAAGTGAATGGTCTTTTAAAGACCTGTGAAGTACTCAGGTGCGGCTGGCAGCTCAAAATCTGTGTGTGTGTGTGTCCGGGAAGCTGTCTCAGCCCTGGCTGACACACACGATGTAGGGGGGAGGTATTGTCAGTGCTTTAAATGGGCCGGCCCATCCAAATTGTTCCACCTTGAGTACCAGAACTTCTCCTTGTGAGCAATGTTTGTGAACCCCTCTACGCCAAGAAGCCCAATCCATGAACTAATTTTAAAAAATGCTGTTGGAAGTACCCAGCCCGTCCCAGCGGCCGCTTAGTAGCACCTCCTTGCCATTTGTAACTATCGGAGATTTGGACAACAGGCGGCACACGTGTGATGACGTTGACTCGGGAGAGAGGGGTTGAAACCCTGCTATTTTCTAGCTGTGTGGTCTCGGTAACCTATAGGAATTGACCTTAATGTAAAGAAATCAACGCCTCTCGGCGTCTGTTACCATTTCTACTAAAAGTGGAAGTGCTTTAGAAACGTTAGCCCCTGTAGTAGGCGCTAGAAGGGGCATCGGCGGGTGACGTGGGTGGCAGCTGATATCGACAATATTCAGATAAATCATTGGTCCAGTGCTTTAATGTAAAGCGCCTTTACCCGTTTAGGTAATTAAGTTTCTCTCCTTGGAGTACACATTTGAAACGCCCCTGTCAAAGTTTTTTTCATAATGCATGGTGCCAAGATTGTGGCTTCTCGGCGCTGCACGGGTTTTGCCAGCTCCGCGATGGGGGCCCCCCGTTTGTTTCCAGCTGCACCCTTTACCATGAAGCACAATTTCATCGTATCTGCATTTTTCACTGTCTGTGACTGTTGTAGGTAATTAAACAGCGGTCATAGGCGTAGCCCCTCCAGATATTATATATGGGCGAAATAAAGGGCAAGTAAAATTCTGGGACATGTGAGGGCAGTAAGAGCGGGGCGGTGTCTTCTGCAGTGACCCTGAAACTGCCCCTTAGTTTTTATTATTTTCAGCATGGTTCAGCAAAGAATTTAAGTGCAATGCTTGTGTTTAAAAAAAAAAAAAAGTTGCACGGAGAACCAGCTCAATTGTGCTCCTCGGCAAATTCCCTAACCACCCCTACTTCCTTTAGCTACCAAAAACTGAAGCACTCAGAGGCAGCATAAAGCACTATATTAAAGCTGCAAACTTAAACACAATGACTGGATTTACACTTTTCGTCGGACCTGCCCATCTTAGCCCGATAGGGGGGTGTTTTCAATGTCTCCTGTGCTTTCAGGAAACCGAAGGTGCTGCTTGAAACGGGGCTGCACGAGTGGGTCTATAAATTGGGACCCCCCCCAGAAAAAATTATCTAAACGTCACTGCCTGGGGTGCATTGTATCCCCCTAAATCCACTTCAAGGGGGGGGCGCTACTGGGGCAGAATACAATATTAACAAGACCCATAACTTTGACTTGGGTATGGGGGCACAGAGGCTAAACGAGGTGACTGAGAAATTATTAAAACCGAAACGACAATGCAAAAAGGTGAGAGGAAAATTGAACAAGGGTGCAAAGAGGGGAAAAGCGTGCCAAGGAAAGGCATGCATGAAATACAGAAAAAAAGGAATCCGAAGGAAAGAGGACACAATTAGAAGGGGGCAAATGAAGGTACAATGGAAAGAATGGCTTCGAGGAAAAACTCAAATAAAATAAATGGAAGAAGGGAAAGAGAAGGAAATGTACATGTATCAGTGCGGCTCCGTAGGAAGGATCGGGACCGTTCACTCGCGTAGTATAACGTTCAAACTGGGGGAAAGTATTTATTTTTATTTTTTAGTAGTGCGAACTAGACTCGAGATAACGGGCATCAATCAGAGCGCTTCACATGAGCACCTGTTTCGTTACACAAGGACACATTCATTTTTTTAGACACTAGGAGATTAAGTGATTTGCCCAGAATCACAGGATGTGGAGTCGAGCCCGAGGCTCGAACCTTGGTTTCCCAGCTCCAAAGTTGACAGTCTAGCCGTGAGACCACATCTCTGTTACCAGAGACACCAGGTGTTAAGTGAGGGTGCTTGCATTAGTTGAGCAATGCATGTCAGCACAGAAGGGATAAGTTCAGGGCTCGAGTCGGGGTACCACACGGGTGGATGGCGTCCCCCCACTTATTTTACCAGGTTTTTACCGGGTGGACGCGGTCCCCCCTGCCCAAAAGCTGGACTTCACTCTTTGACCTCTCTGGGGCGAAATCGGAACTCATTCAGAACGTCTGTCTACCTGCATTCACTGCGGGGGGATTAAACGCAGGCACCGGCAGCCCCCGCGAGGCAGGGTGCAGACCACTTTTCATCTAAAGGCATATGAATACCCATGAGATTCCTGTTGTGACGTCACTTCCGGTGACAGTGTCCCCCCACTTCTTTTTTTAGGACTTGTGCCCTGGATAGGTTGATGGATAGGAGGTACTTCCTAAGACTGCTTCACTTGCATGCCAATAACCTGTTTATTGCTCACTGAAGGCTATTTCTTAGCGCTGGAGTACATTTACTTATAAGCTGCACCTTATTGCTCTTTCTGCTGGTCTGATTCCACTGATCTCATCCTCTAACACAAAGCCTGCAAGATCTGTTTCTTCTGCAGCAAATTTACATTTATAACAAGTCTGCTGCTTTTCAACTGCACCCGGTTTGTCTGAAAAGGTGGTTATTTCATGTGTGTCTATTGAAGACTTTCATAATAAATCCACTGACTTGCAGGGATGGCAAATATGTATTTTAGGTCTGAGAAAGACGTCTGTGTGAAAGAGCACCTTAATTCAAGGGGTCAGTATTTCAAGTGGTCAGTGTAGTGGCCAGGGTTTAAATAAATGTGGAAAAATACTAGCTGCAGCATCGTCTTTTACTTGTGGGAAAAATACATGTGGATAAATACAGATAAAATGCCCAAAAAATAAATATGGATAAATACAGACGGAAATGGCAAAAAAATAAATACCATAAAACTGGGAGCCCTATACACAATACACCAAAATAACATGGACTTACCCCCTCCTTGCTGCTGTCTGGCCTTCAACTGCCCATGCATGTCTGGGAAGACCACCGCCAGAATCCGGAGCATGTGGGGGGTCAGGGTACGGCATCCGCCCCGTCCGCGTGGAGGTGACATCTTCAGATGGACTCTGGCTATCCTCCTGGTCCAGCCCCGAAGGTTCTGCCTCCTCTTCTGGCAGTGGCAGATGCGGCGTCTGAAGAACCCCACCGATCTTACTGCCCGGACGATGGTCTGCCAAATTTCATTTTTCTAAAGGGCAGTAACCTGTGAGGATGACAAAGTGAGACACAATTACTACACATGCACCATGTTTCTCAATCACAAAGTTGGACATACATGTTGAAATTAGCAGTGCATGTGATGTACACAGGTGGTGCAACTATGGTAATGGGCAGTTGTCCTGTGTGCAAGGCTGCATTCACAACATGATACAGTGCCTTGAAAATCAAAGCTTGCAAAAAGTACACTTCTTCATCACTGTACAAGTACAGCACATGCATCTACACACTCTGAGACTTAAACTTACTGAGTGTGCATGCTTGCCCTTTGTGATCACAATGCTAGTAGTCCCAGTCAGTTAACATGTACAATTGAAAAGGCAGCTGACTCTACACTCACCTGCTCCCCTGCTTTCCCATACAGCTTGCAGTACTGTGGAAGGAGGCTGTCCAGCAGGGCCTGGTTCTCCTCCTTTGTGAATGATGGTGCTCTCTCCACAGTACGTGCCATTGCAGGACACAGGGGATGCAGAGACAGCAGCAGTGGTGTTCTGATTTCCAATCTTGTAGCATGTAGTGCAGTCAAGTGAAGTCTCTGGGGGACAGAAAGCTTTTTATCTGTGCTGCTGAGGCAGAATCTGTTTGATGCGGACAAAGAGATAGGTCAGAGTCGTTCGCATTTTCCGAAATTGCCCAATCCATGCCATTGAATGCATCTGACGCGCCTTCCGTGTTGTTCGAATGTTCTGCATCATCACACCATTGACTTTGAAACATTGTTGCAGAGAGCCAAAGGAATCTGTGTGCATATGAGTCGTAAACGTAGCAAACACGCATTCGTCTCCATGACAGTGAATAGCCAATGGGTGCGCGCGCCTTGGTCCCTAAGTGTCTGACACGTCTTTTGAAAACACACCCCCGTATGTCACCATTACATTAAAGGTCCAAAGCGTGCGCACGCCTTGGTCCCTAAGTGTCCGACGCGTCTTTTGAAAACCCACCCGCGTATGTCACCATTACATTCGGGGTCCAAGGCATGTGCACACCTTGGTCCCTAAGTGTCCAACGCGTCTTTTGAAAACACACCCGTGGATGTCACCATTCCAGTCAATGACCAAAGGATGCCAACAAAAATAATTTCGGCTGCGACTCAGGTGCTCTACAACACACTGACAGCCTGTCACACAGTACAGGTAAGCACAGTTCATGCTTCATTACATGTGTGGGTACATGTCTACACATTTCATATTGTATGTTGCACATTGTGGCACACACCACCAGGATGTGACATGTTACATGGTGACAAAAAGGCATTTTGTCTGATGCACCTCACTACTGTCAGTTAGAACTCTGCTGATCAACACACATGGCCTGGGCACAGTGACAGGGGCACATAGTCTCATATGTTATGTTATATACACCCTAAATTGCACATGATATGTACTGTGTGTTACAGGGTGTTACTGAGATGGCACTGTGGGGCACATCATGAGTATTTGAGTATAGGGCTACGCACATGGTCCTAAGTATTTGGGAGAATTGAATCCTCTCCAACATCCATCTGATTTGGGCATGTGAGTTGCTGTTGTGTCTGTGAGTCACAGACATCCATGTCTTCCATGCAAACAAGCCTGTTAGTACATCATGGGTGTTTAATGGTTGTGTTGGTACATGAAATAAAAAAAGAAGGGGGTATCCTTAAATGAGAGGAGGTAAAAACCTTCTCTCTGTTAGAGAGTTCACAGAGAAGTAAAAAGAGAAAATTATTTCTTTTTTATGAAACCCCTCACTCACCAACCTAGTTGGTGACGTGCTTCATCATCGGGGTCCACCCGGGCAGCCGAATACCTCCCGGGTGTGCTTCAACGCCTGGTTACAGCGGAGCAGGTTTGTTATTATGTCAGTACGTGTAAGTGACGTGTGTGAGTGAGTGAAATAAAGTTAAAAGTAATCCTACTGTACTCCCTGATGACCATCAATTTATGGATAATACTTTAGGTCAAATCAAACCTACATTAGTATTACACCTCACCACTTTTTTATCTGTGACCCTGCTGCTCCATATTAAATTCATTAGGGAGTACAGTAGGATTACTTTTAACTTTATTTCACTCACTCACACACATCACTTACACGTACTGACATAATAACAAACCTGCTCCGCTGTAATCAGGCGTTGAAGCACACCCGGGTGGTATTCGGCTGCCCGGGTGGACCCCGATGATGAAGCACGTCACCAACTAGGTTGGTGAGTGAGGGGTTTCATAAAACCCCTCACTTTACTTCTCTGTGAACTCTCTAACAGAGAGAAGGTTTTTTCCTCCTCTCATTTAAGGATACCCCCTTCTTTGTTTATTTTGTATACCTTAGGGGACTGGGAGTACCCCTTACAACTTAGTTGTGAAATCCCTTTCTCTCTCTTTTGTTATATTGTGTTGGTACATGTACATCAGATGTTACATAATAACTGTGTTCATGTGGCAATACATGATCCCTGTGTGTGTGACTTACAAACACCTGTCATCTTGACCACACATCTATCCTCACTAGTCACTGAGGTGTGTGTTTGGTATGTGACATTTGTTCAGATGTACTGTGACAGAGCCCATAGATTGACGACAGCATACCATAGCACTTGTGGTATCACCATATGGAGCTGAAATGTTATGTGATGGGCACATGGCTGGCATATGTGTCCATGATGAATAGCACACACCTTACTCAGCTGTGTCTTGATATGATGTAGCATGTGACATTTTGCATGGTCATTACCACATATGTAGGGGAACTTACAATCTTTCTTTGATTCCCTATATACTGCAGGAGTGCAAATATCCACAAACCCTTCCCAGACCTTGCAACCATGCATGAACGTAACTGCATCCAACATTACCGCTTCACAGGACCACTGATTGTGGATTTGGCAGAGCTGTTGGCCCCACATTTACAACCTGGACGGGCGTATCCTACTGCACTGACCCCCAAGGTGAAGGTGATGGCAGGCCTACATTTCTTTGCCACGGGAACCTTCCAATACACTGTGGCTGGTGGGATGTCACAGACCATATTCAGCCGTGTGCTATGTGATGTTTTGAAGGCAATGTTGTGTGATCTGAACAGATACATCAAGTTTCCAAATCCACAGCAAATGCCTGCCATAAAGGGTGACTTCTAAGCACTGGGCAGGATGCCAAATGTCATAGGCTCAATTAATGGTACACATGTGACTTTGGGAGCACCACACACACATGAGCAGACATACAGAAACAGAAAACATTACCACTCCATTAATGCCCTGGTGGTATGTCTTCCGTTTCCCTGGTTCTGCACACGACGCCTACATCATGAGGAATAGCAGGATCCCACAGATGATGTCACAGCTGCAGAACCAGCGTGCCTGGCTTGTCGGTGTGTGATCTCTGTTTACCTTGTTTGTTTTTTGTTGTTGTAATTTTACGCTCTTTCCTGAACCATTACCTGTTGGTATGTAGGTGACAACATGCCATAGTTGCTGACACCTCTTAGAAACCCAGTCAAACCAGCGCAGCTAAGTTACAATGAAGCAAATGGGCGGACCAGGCGAGTTACAGAGCGGACATTTGGGCTCCTGAAAAGTAAATTCCGATGCCTGGACTGGACAGGAGGGGCCCTCCAATATGCACCTGAAAAGGTGTGCAAGATATTTATTGTGTGTTGCATGCTGAGGTAGGAGTTGCCTCTTATCGAAGATGATGACGACTATCAATCAACAGCAGGGGAGGATCCAGGCCTGGGTCATTTTGCGAATGACAATGAGGGTGAGGGAGATGTCTGGACTCAGCTCATCAACAACTTTTTCTCATGATTGTGAGTATGCAATGATGAGTTGTGTATGTTTTTCCCTTCCCTGATATGTGTTTTTGTGGTGCTATGTGGGTACATACGTGTGGCTGGATGCCAATTGCCATTATCAGGGCATTAATGTGTACTTCGAGTTAGTATGTTCTCCCAAACAGTGTAGACATTATTCATAGGTTATTTTTACAACACTTAGGAATTGTGTATGTAATGTGTATTGTAGATGTATGCAGTTATTTTGTGATTTCAATACTGTTGTATGTCTGTCCTTCACAGGGTCCTTTGGCTGGTGTCTGGTGACATGTGATCTCCAAAAACAACATTCCGTTTAAAGAGTGTAACCTTTCCTGGAACCCGGATGCACGTCCCACACACCCCTGTACCGGCATGTCTGGCCCTCTGTGTTACTTTGTGCTCACTGTCATATGAGGATACCTTGCATATGTTAGTCAGTTCACTTGTTGTGTATGTGTAATAAAGGTGTGAGCCACTTTGTGATGTGCTTCCTCTGTATCCACACATCTGACATTCTTTGGCATACCATACCTGTGGCCTGATTTCCAAAGTCTCTGTATTTCGGTGTATTTTCAGATTAAAATGTTGTAAGCGATGAGTATGATGGGCATAGTGAATTAGTGTTGTGTTGACCTAGTAGTGTCTATCCCTCATATGTCTCACATCAACATGACTCACATGACTGTGTTCACATTGCTGGAGTAGTTTCCATGCACAGTCTTGCTTTAGCATTGCGTCATCTCTATGTGACAAACCCAGTTTAATTTACAACAGAGGCGAGCATTGTGTGATAAAGATTTTATTTACATACATGTGTGTGAATGATATATGTGGTAGAAAGTGCTGTACAGTGCAATGTAAATACAAAGTTCACAGTTGGTAGTTGGTAGTGTTGGTAGAGGATTTATCCTGAGTGAAGTCCACAGTCATTTGATTCATTGATCCAACTCAGCCCCTCCATCACATGTGGGAGAGTTGGGTGACAGGCAACAAGGTGAACGGTTTGCACACAATGGGTGATATCAGAAGCTGGTGTTCACTTCCTGGGGATGTGCATGGCCAGCTGGCTCTCACTTGTCCTTCTTTGGACGACCCCTCTTCTTCTTTTTAGGGGGACCCTCAGGTGCAGGCTGTGGCGGTTCTGTGGACTCTCCACCAGAGTCCTCATCCCTCCCTGTGGCAGTTGCAGATGTTGTGGCAACAGATTTAGTGGGCATACAGGGAGGTGTGGACATGTTGGTTGCAATCTGTTGGAGGCATGTCAGTATGTCCCTATGCACCGCCGTGACGTCATCCAATTTGTCCATTTTGGACTCCATGCGGGACATGTGTGTCTCCACCTGGGACATCTGGGAGTCCAGTCTGGCATGATGTTCAGCCTGCTGTTTTTTGATGTCCCTGAGGATCCCCACTACCTGGCCAAAGTCTCAGGTGCTTTCCTGATAGGCTTGTTTGATGCGTCCCAACTGTGGATCATCTTGCAGTGCAGCACCATGTTCAGGCTGTGGCCTCGACATGCCCCCACTCCCACCAGCCCTACCCACACGAACATGACCTGCCGTTGCAGACACAAACATCACTGGGCCTCCTTCTGTGTTGGCCCTGGTCGTATTGCCCACCACCTCCAGGGTGCCCTGTGTTGCTGTGCCCTCGGTGTTATGTTGAGTTGGTGTGTCTGTGTTGGTAGAAGTCATCTGGGTGTTCGCAGATGTAGCAGTAGTGGTGGCAGGGGGTGCTGATGTTACAACTGCTGGTGCTGCACGCTGATCCACACCGGAGGGACCAGGTTGTTCGTCGTCATCCAAAGAGGACTGAGAGGCATCCACACTGGAAAGCTCAGGGTCAACCAGAGTCTGGGACTAGGATTCTTCTTCTTCTGTACGTGCAGTTTCCACATCTGCCCCTGTGGGTGGAAGAGACACACAATGTATGTTGTGGTTCAGCACACATCAACGTATCACACACATTAAAGTTGCTTCTTTGCTTCATGATGGGTGTATGTGCATTGCATTGTCCTCAATTGTCACAGACAGATGCCAATGTTGGTTTATAACATTGTCATTAACACCTGATGGGATTTTGTGTGCATGTAGAGCTGTGTGCATGAATAGCTCATGTATTGGTTACTTGAGTTATATGGAGATTGCGACACAAGTGCACTCCCTGTGTGTGACAGGGCCTGCTGGTAGATGTAGTCTGAGGTAATACTCCTCCTCCCCCTGGAGCAGATAGGCCACCATGGCCCATACTTCCATGACAGTGAGTCAAAGTTAATGTTCAAGGTGTCTGACAGTGGTGTCCTGTTGTTTGTTGGAGCTCAAGTCCCTGCAGGGCCTTGTTCTCCCCACACCAGAGGCCAGTGTCATCCATCTTGTCAGTACTTTTCAACTCCCTGTGAGGTGAGCATGGTGCATGGGTGTATTCCTGGGCCATGTGGGATTAGGACTATTGGCTGTGACTTCAACTCCCATCATGCTTTAGGCTACACCCACCGTCCCAGCAAACCCAAGCTTCCTTTCTGTGACTCAGCTTTCCTGGTAGTGAATTTGGGCAAACAAGATGGCTGCTGTATGTGACTGTTGTTTGGATCCCATTGCCTTGCTGTGAGTTTGTGCTGAGTTTCGTGACATTTGTGAATGGTGAGCTTTCCTGTTACTTTGCAGGTATGGTGTCAGTTTCAATCTGATTTTGACCACAGATACCATCATGGATTGGTGCTCCTCACCTCAGGGCCCAGTGTCAGGCATTTTGGAATTCGATTTACATTGAATCCCAGGTTGGGCTTAGTCCCAGGTGTGGTGTTTGGTGTTGGTGGGAGGGGTGTGTGTGTGATAGGGTCTGCTGGTAGATGTAGTCTGAGGTAACACTCCTCCTCCCCCCTGGAGCAGATAGGCCACCATGGCCCATGCTTCTATGACAGCGAGTCAAAGTTAATGTTCACGTTGTCTGACAGTGGTGTCCTGTTGTTTTTTGGAGCCCAATTCCCTGCAGGGCCTAGTGCTCCCCATAGCAGAGCCCAGTGTCAGCGATCTTGGCAGTACTTTTCCACTCCCTATGAGGTGAGCATGGTGCATGGGGATATTCATGTGCCATGTGGGATGAGGACTATTAGCTGTAACTACAACTCCCATCATGCTTTTGGCTACACCCACCTTCCCAGCAAACCAAACCTTCCTTCCTGGGACTCTGCTTCCCTGGGAGTGAGTGTAACTGTGCTAGAAAGACGGTTGACAGTGTTTGTTGTTGTTTAGGGCCAAATCCTTGCTGTACTTGTCAGTATGTTTGTACATGTGTTGGCATAGTTACATGTTACTGAGACATTGCATGTGTTGTGTTTATCTAATTGGCATGCACATCACAGGATATTTAGCTTTGGGCTGATGTGGCTTGATGACAATGAATGGTTTCACTGACCCCATGACATTGATGTCTGTGGGTGTGGATTGCTATTGCCTCACAATTTAGATTAGTTGTGTACTCACCAGGCTCTGGTATTCCGGATAATCTATGGATGCCTACCGGTGGGAGGATGGCCCTCACCTTCTCCTCCCGGGAAATGAAATGCACAGGTGTGGCAGGAGGGTGACCACCAGTACACTGGCTCAGGGCATGGTCTTTGCCAATGAGCTGCTTGACCCTCCTGCGTATGTCGTACCACCTATTCCTGATGTCGTCCATTGTGCGCAGGCAAGCTGCTTGTGCGTTCACCTTGTCCACAAACCTCTCCCACATCTTAGTTTTCTGGGACAGGGGGGTCTGTAGGACCAATGCGCCAAATAACTGTGGCTCTACTCTGATGATTTCATCAACCATCACTTCCAACTCACTATTTGTGAACTTTGGATTCTTCTTTGGGGGCATGGTGGGGGGTGGTGGTGGAGATGAGTGTGTGAGTGAGTGTGGAAGTGAGGGTGAGTGAGTGGGAGTGAAGCTGGGTGTTTGTGAGTGCGCTTCTTGAGAGGAGCTAGTGGTGTGAAGGTTGTGTTAAGGGTGGGTTGTGGATGTATGTGCAGTGTAGTGGTGTTCTCTGCTGGCAGGTCTGTTGAATTTGCAAAGGATCATGGTATGGATTTTGGCCCTGTATATAGGTGGAGTTTTGGGTGTGTCTTAGTTAGAATTTGTTTTTTGCGTTTTGGCAAAGCTTGTGTGGCCTTTTTCTGTCTTTTTTGGTTGATTTATTTTGAGCATGACGGAGACGTTCAGTTGACGGGAAAGGACGCGTGTGCCATCAATTGCGGGGTGATCCAAGTTGGTCACACTCACATTGTGCTATGTTGCATCATTCGCGTACGTGTTGGTCATGCAAAGAATAATATATGGGGGCTTTTACAAGCACAATTTATATTGTTAAAGATTGCCTAGCATACCTTCCCAACCCCAACAACCCAAGAGTCTTCCAACGTCAGGCCTCCAATAAGTGACTTGTTGTGTGTGTCCTTCCCTTCTTGGGCCCCCACTTTCTTCTTCATGGGAGACTTAGGTTAAGTTAAAATTGTCCCTGCATTGGGAGTCTTGAGGGAAGTGCTCCACTCCCTTTATGCAGCTGCTTGATGTAATTCTGATGTTGTGCGGATGTCCCTGTTCTCAGGGGCACCAATCTCCAAGTATGAATTTTCCTTTCTCTGACAGGGGGTGCTCCCCATATTCTGCGGTTGCCCTAATTTTATTTATCAGTTTAGTTCCTGCTGCCCTGAGGGGAAGCTTGACCAGGGACTCATCAAGCTCATAATAGCAGAGTATTTCTGTTGCCAATCTACTTCTCTATTCCTCAATATTAGGCCCTACTACCATCTAAGAACAAACACACGTGAATTTTTGAAGTTGAAAAGGAGACAGAGAAACACAGTTTCAGGTGTGTTTACTGCTGGTTTCCATCAAGCTTCCTCTGATATGCTTCAGGTGAGATACATTTGGAAGTCTATGCCCTCTGGATCTCACCAGCATTTCAATAAACAAAGATGTAACTAATCCCCAAGCATAACAGAAGAATTACCCAAAAACAAAGGAAGCTCCGGTAGCGAGTATACACCTTTGCTAGGAACTGCAGCACAGTGGAAAAACAGGGACCTTACCTTCACCTATATAGAAATAATTCCACCCACAGTGAGGAGACAACAAAAAAACAATAAAAGTAAGGGAATGCCACTAACCGGTGTGCACTATGACACAAGCAAGGGAGCCTTAAATACTGTTATGTTTCATATAGGTACCCTAATATAGGCCCGGGTAATATCATACACCTTCACCTACATTATCTCCCTTATACTACACAGTAACGAGCCTTTAAAATTGAACCTTTACCTAGTTCTAGTCCTGGGCACAGAAGGAGGTAATTCCCTGAACAATAGCGTCCTATAACTTCATCAATGGACTCATACAGTATGAATGAATATTCATGAGGGGGCATATTAACAACGGCCAGCGATAACCGTGCTTTGTGATAAATATATTATCGCAGGCTATCTCTGGAATTTATCGCCCTGGTAGCGCGTTATTAACAACGCGTTACTCCAGGGCGATAAAAATTCCAGAGATAGCGAGGTTATCGCCCTTTTGCAGGGAACATCGCTGGTATTCCAGCGATGTTCCCTGGAAAACGGCGATAACGTTGCAGATACGACCCACAGAGTCGTAACAGCATAATCCACCCCAGCATCTCCCAACCCTTCCCCCACCCCCGACCCCGCTTGGCGCCATTACTGATCAAAGTTGCATCGCTGTGTTTATTTTAAATTTAAAAGTCTCTTGTGCTGAAACTCTTTTAAAAATTTGGTCACCTTTTTTTTTGTGTATTTTACTTTAATGGTAGTGACCACATGATGTTATAATTTTACTGGCACGCTGTAATATTACCACATTCTCGCACTCACTGAGGGGCTAGGTGCTTTAGTATTGTTCCAGAGCTTGAACTGTGCCTGCACGCCCGCTCCGACCCAGCAGCCAATCCCGGGTGCGGAGGGCGGGGCAGAGCCAGGCCCACACAGGAAGGCGAGCAGTTAGCGCTCTAGCTCTTCTACATTCGAGGGCTATTTAGCCACTCGTCGCCTCTAGCTCGCAGCGTTTGCGCGCAGTGTGGTGCCTACTCCTGCGCCTAAGACGAGCCGAAGACCAGCCCGTCTGCGCCCGTCCGTGACAGGTCGGGGCTAGGGGCAGGGGGCTATGGGGGATTATACATCCAGCTCAGAGATACCTCCTAGCAGCAGTATAACATACACCTCTCAGGTATTAACAGAGATTGGCACACATGCTCCTAGGGTATGCACACATGAGGTGGAAACCAACCTAGAGGGCCCGTTTGCCTGTCGGGGATGTCATGTGCAGTTTTATATTCCCACTGACGTTGGGCAACACTTGGAGCACCCCCCGGATTTGGCGCTACAAGTACAACATATTACATCGACAAACAATCCTATGTGCAATTTACCATTGGGGAGTAAGAACTTGCTGTGTAACATTCGTTCATTAGCCAAACATGCCACTGAGGTATGGGACCTTATATCATCTGAGGAACCAGATTTATGTTTCCTAACAGAAACATGGCTCAAGCCTCACTCAATCCCGGCCATTACCTTGGGTATACCGATAGGCTACAAAATAACCAGGCTGGATCACCCAAATAAAACAGGGGGGGGGGGGGTAGCTATCGTATACAAACAAGAAATGAACGTCATTATTATCGAGGAACTTTGTACACCTCAGATAGAATTATTGATCTTTAAAATCAATTCAGCATCTAAGGAACACAGGAAGGGAGCTTTGGTGTACCGTCCCCCTGGTTCATGCGAGAACTTTTCTGTTCTTCTCATTGAGGCTTTAGCTCCTCATGTGCAAGAGAAACCTGATTTTCTTCTTGTAGGGGACTTTAATGTCCACAGTGCGTTAGGAAACTGTACGGAGGCAAAAACCTTACTTACGGACTTAGACTTACTGGGACTAAAAAAGATCAATCATGGGCCCACTCATCAAGCAGGCTATACTCTGGACTTAGTCATGTCCAATTCGCCCTTGATCAAATGTATGCCACCTACTCAAGTGGACTGGACGGACCACTTCATCCTTAAATTTTACACCTTTGCTAATTACAAGCCCCGGGCTGGACAGATTGCGCTAGCCAGCACAAGGAGACCCTGGCACAAACTCACTTCGGAGGGTTTTAGGGAAAAATATAAGGAACCCATAGCTAATAACCCTGCAGATGATATCACAATTGAATTAAATATGTTTGAGGAAGCGGTTGCCGAGGCTATAAATGCTACCATTCCTCTGAGAGTGTTTAAACCCCGTGTAGCACATAAGCAAGAGGTCTGGTTTTCCGATGAATTAAGATCCCTTAAACTAAATACAAGAAAACTAGAAAAGATATGGAGATCATCGCGGAGGACTGAAGACAAGGAACACCATAAGATCTCACTTAAGACATATCACAAGGCCATTCGTGCTGCACGGAAAAACTATATTGCAGCACAATTATCAGCAGCTGGTAAAAACTCGAAAATGCTATATCAAATCTTACAAACTTTCATGAAGCCAGCAGCCTGTGAAATGGCAGAAATAGCATCCCAAGAACTCTGCGACGAGATCTCACTATTCTTTACAAGGAAGATAGATGGGATCTATGACAAAATAATGCATTCCAACAGAACTGCCATAACAGATAACATCTCTCCACTGACTACAGAAGTCCATTCCCACTCCGCCCTGTGCCTCACTGAATTCCCTCCCATATCTATAGAGGAGGTAATTTCATTAATCATGCAAATAAAGAGTGGTTGTCCTTTGGATACCATCCCTGCACGTATCATGCCTATGTTGGCTAACGATCTAGGTCCGGGAATTCAGCGATTAGTCAATCTGTCCTTGAGTACAGGGGAGGTTCCCCTAGACTGGAAACGGGCGCTGGTAAGACCTTTGAGGAAAAACAATGCCATTCCCTGGACAGAACTGTCTAATTTGAGACCTATCTCTCTTCTTCCCTTTTTGGGTAAACTAATTGAGAAGTTTGTAAACCGCCACCTGTCTACTTACATCGAAAAAGCAGGGGGGCTGGATTCTTCCCAGTCAGGGTTTAGGCCTAGACACAGCACAGAGACCACCTTGCTGTCTGTCGCAGACGATCTACATATGTTCCAGGATAGGGGTTATTCCGTGATACTGGTGCTGTTGGATCTGTCTGCGGCTTTTGACACCGTGTCGCACAACATCCTGACCTCCAGGCTAGCTAACATTGGCCTGGAAGACAAGGCGCTGGCTTGGCTGAGGAGTTTCCTAACAGATCGTACCCAAAGTGTCACCTTGGGTACATATCGGTCAGAGGAGCTGGGGATCTCTAAAGGGGTGCCACAGGGCTCTTGTTTGAGCCCCACGCTTTTTAACATCTATGTGGCCCCCTTGGCCAACATCATGAGATCCCATGGGTTCATCCCGGTGTCATACGCGGATGATACCCAACTCCTCTTTCCATTTAAAACCCTCACTAGAGAGATCAGGAACTCTCTTGCCCAGGGAATGAAAGCAGTGGCACACTGGATGGCATCCAACTACTTGCAATGTAATGTTGCTAAAAAAGAGGTGATGTTATTCGGTGAGGCCAAACTCCTGTGGACTCCGGACTGGTGGCATCAAGATCTTGGGCCAGTCCCTGAGCCTAAACTGGTAGTGAAGAACTTGGGTGTCAGGCTGGACCAGGAGCTTTCCTTAAAACAACATGGTAATCAAGTGGTGGGCTCATGCTTTCACATCATTGGGCTGCTTCGGAAAGTGTTTCCTTTACTTCCAGACGCCACAAGAAAGACCTTGGTGCAAGCGGTAGTTTTGAGCAGACTAGACTATTGTAACGGTCTGTTACTATCAGCAAACGAAGGAGTCATCTCAAGATTGCAGGTGGTTCAGAACACTGCTGCTCGCCTTGTACTAAACACACCCCCTCGAACACCTTCCTAACCCCTGTTGGTTAAACTTCATTGGTTACCAGTGAAACAGAGGGTGAAGTTTAAAACATGCTGTATCATACAGAAATGCCTGACTGGGAGAGGCCCGGCCTACCTGGCCAAAAAATGTACTCCGTATGTCCCCACACGCTCTCTTAGATCTAGTGAACAGGCCCTGCTATGCGTCCCCAGAGCTAGGAAAGCAAGACAGGGGTCCAGAGCTTTATCTGTGGCAGGTCCTATGTTGTGGAACAGCCTCCCCATAGCTATCAGACTGTACAGAGAACATTTTCCTTTCAGGAAACAATTAAAAACCTTCCTTTTTCAGAATTAGGATACTACCTCAATGTTATAATGGTACACGGCTAGTGTCTGTTCTTTTGTTTCTTGATGGTGCTAAAGGGCACGGAGATACTCCTCAGGGAGTCGATTCCAGCGCGGTACAAACATGCAAATAAATAAATAAAATAAATAAATGTTGGGGATAGTTAAGTTTGCATTTTAGCAGACGTTAGTTTTTGGAGAAAACAGGTGTTTTCTCCAAAAACTAACGTGTGCTAAAATGCTGGGGCAGCCTTGTAAATATCGCGATGTGAACATCAGCGATATTTACTAGGTTGTCCATCTGGGGTACGCCCAGTGACGCCCACTTTGCATCTCATTAGAGATGCAAAGGGAGACGTTGGGTAAAAGGGTGCTAACATGCGATTATGCATGTTAGCACCCTCTTGTATAAAGGGTGATAGTTTTATCTCTGCTTTTTTGAGATAAAGCCCTTGTAAATATGCCCCGAGGGTTCTTGGAAACCAGGTAGGGGCTACACCACCTGCATAATATCTACGTACAAGGTTCATCCCATGCGTCATCCTCAAATTCAACAATGGCTAATACAAGAAACAAGAGACAAAGAAACCCTAGATACTTTTTGTATAAATACAGCACATCTTGCTAGGGTTGGCAGAGGGTACCGAGACTTCCAGGCTGACACACTGATCAGAGATGCTGAGGCTCCTGCATTCAGACGCTCCAGCTGACAGTGGTCCAACACATCACTCGCGGGGTGTCCAACTCGAGACCAGGACGGGGTCCCACACTCTCTCACTTCAGGTAATAGGGGTTCGACTAAATCCTAGAGGGATTTTTAGCTTCACACCTACTCACATGCTAGGTACACTTAGGTACAGCCAGATAGGCATCGTAGGAGTATGCACACTTTTTATCATGCATTTCATATTCATGAATGTATCCATGATTATTGCAAGATGGTAGAACTGTACTATCCTTTAATTTTTACTGTACTGCTAATCATATATATCTGCTATTATCTAACAGTTGGTGCAGCACATCTTTTTTACACTAGAAGAACAACAATAAATTCTTATTGTAACACGCCCAACTGTTTTTTCTGTGTAACTCTCTGAGACTGAATAAGTGAGCACGAGTGACTGAGCGGAAAGTAGTACATTGTTTCCACGATCCTGAGGAATCAGGGTTGTCATTTTCTAAGGTTGCCAGAAACTAGTCTCTCCCCAATAAAAGAAGATTCTAGTGGTACTGTGAGCTAGCTAAAACGGAGAGGCTAACATTCTCGGTGGGGGTGTTCAGAGCCAGTCTGCCACCAATCCTACAGTTTATGTTATCCAAACGTGCAGGTCCTGTATGGGTAATATAGGAACTACACGACACTACAGCCAGATACCAAGATAAAAGTGAACTGTCTTCTGATGATCACTCTTCCATACATTCTCAAGAAGAGTAGCTATCATGCAGTTCTTACAACCAGCCCCAAAGTGGCTGGCTTCTGATGCTCACTCTTCCATACATACACCAGAAGAGTAGCTATCGTTGTAGGTCTTACAATCAGCCTTAAAGTGACTGGTGCAATATGAGTGGTTCTGTGTAACCCAGAAGAGTATTGTAACCTGCACACTTTTCTTATTCTCTTTGTGGGAAGAGTATATCCAGATGTCGGTTAGGTGCACACTGTGTCACTGGAGCCAAGCTACACCTGGACCATTAGCCCTAACTAGGGCAAAACCGGTCCTAGATTGCTTGTGTTCCAGTTCAAGGAGGTCCTAGCATGGCAGGGTGGGCTGGACTGTTCTCTTTGGAGCAGGGTCAAAGCTGATTTACATATGACTAGATCAAAACTGAGGTTGCATTGTGTGCAAAACTACGATGGACTGGGATGCAGCCCTGAATAGTTGCCAGTGGCTGAAATTGACTCAAGCATTCCATCGGTCACATTTTTGTATACTTAATATGTCTTCAACCACCTGTAACCTATGGTTCAAGGTGGTAAAGTCAAGGAAAGTCGCTGCTTCAAACATACACTTTTATGTAGATCATTGCCACATAGGGCATATATGTTGGTGGAAAGAAACTCCATCGTAATGGCGATGGAGAACCCTTTCTACCAACATAATGGCCGCCTGTCCAATTTAAATGCAAATCGACCTTTGATGTTGTGACAGTGGACACTACTCCGTCTCCACTGTGGTTACATCACTCTACAGCCAGACAGAGTAAGGGCCATTGGTGGTGGGCACGTGCTAATTTTCTAGCGAAAGCACGCCTGAGCTGAAGACAATATCATATTAACATCAATCCATCCTTGGAGTTTATCTAAAACTTGCCTGGCAAAAACCTTTTGTAAATTGTCTATCAGACTGACAGGGCTATAATTGGAGGGAATAGCAGCATCGCCCTTTTTGTAAATAGTTATTATCTCAGCTCCCCTTCAGGTTTCCTGAATATCCCCAACAGCCGCTATACAATTAGACAAAAGGTTTATGTACGATGCCCATATAGTAGGTTCTGATTTGTACAGGTCTCCCGGTATCAAATCAGGGCCAGGAGCTTTGCCTGCTTTCAGTCTACTAATTCACGACACGGTATCTTCTAGACTAAAAGCTAGTGATAAGTTATTTGCGGTCGCCTCAGGGACAATGGTTTATGAGTTTAGGGCAGCCCGGTCAGTATATGGACTGACATGGGCATCCTTCTCTGAGTATAATCTCGAAAAATTATCCACCCGAGTCGCCGGCTGAATGTGATAATTATTGGTGGTAACTGTCTCCAAACTGCCCCTGGATACAATATGCCAAAACATGCGGCTATCTCTAACTTGGGCTGCTGAGACCAGGTCGTTCCAATTTGTGTCAGCATAATCACGCTTGGCTTTACTAAGCGCTACTCTATAAATATTACGAGCAGAAATTATGTCGGATCTGGAGCGCTCTCTAACTGCTATTTGCAATGCCTTCTTAGCTCTCTTGCAATCGTCGTTAAACCAGGTCTTCCACCAAGGCTATGTTTGGAAAAGACTGATTGTAAAGCTTCAAAAAACTCGTTGTGTACTACAGTAACATACGAAAGTTCGGGCGATTCAATTCTCCCCTTGTGACTGCACAGATTGGTTAAGGAGGCACCGAAGAGCTTATATATTCTGGTGTAAAGGTCCTGGTCAGCTTGAACTTTAGGCCATGTAACACTTCTATGGTTAATAGTTGTACACGGCTCTACTATTTTAGAAATATGACAGTGAGCATCCCTGACCAGGTCCCTAACCTTCAGTTTTAACAACAGAGAATTATGATCACTGTCAGTCCTCGGTTCGATGGTCATGTCTTCCACTAGCGACCATATTCTAACATCGACAAGAATATAGCCTATGATGCTTGTATAGGCTCCCCTCTTAAAGGTGTCCTGTCTTCCTAAGTCAGATGGAGTTCTCCCGTTGCAAGCCCTCAGACTCCTACCTGCAGTTAGGGAGGCAATCTGTAAAGAGAAAGAGACATTTGAAAAACGTTGGCCGTATTTGCCAACAACGAGATTGGGAATGCCCCATATCTTATCCTCCTCCTCAAGCGAAGCAATTAGTAAGGGGGAGGGTTCGAAAGTGGCATTAAAGTCCCCCACAACTATAATTTTAAAGTGTAATTTGTAACCTCTTACCAATTCGTCTAACAGTGAAAGTACCGAAGATTCGCTACTAAAAGATTTTGACCCGGCATAAACATTGAACAAGGTCAAAATTAAACCAGACGAGAAAGCAAGCTGAATCCCCATAAGGTCAAGCGAATTTATTATTAATTGCTTATATGTACAGGCTAGGGTATTTTTAACTAATATTAGCAGTCCACCACTGGCCCTACCTGTCGTTTTTAGGGGGATAGCATCCACACAATATGTGGCATAACCATTTATGTGCACCTTGTCAGAGGGATGGGCAGTTTTAAAGCTGCCTTAGCTAGCCTGAATTTGCTGAAGAGGATGAATGCTAGTATGGCTTGGCTGCTTCTGCTGATCTAGAGAAATAGCACTCGTTGATTTTTTCAAGCTTGTCAATGCCCGCTTCCAATCTAGATAACTTTTGCATCAGCGGGTTCAATAAAGCTGATACAACGTCACCTAGTTTGGTCCAGAACCCCTCGCTGTCATAAAACTGCAAGGAAGGTAAGGATGATGGAAGAGACTCCCTAACAGTAGAGGCAATATTGGCCACTGAATCATCGCCTTCCTCTTCAACCTCTCTTGCTACGCCTCTACGCCCTCTTTTAGGTAAAGGATAGGATTGTTTAAGAGGACCCGGCCCTTTCCGTTTCTTAGACTGGGGTAAAGAACTATCCCCTAGAGTGATCTTACTTTTTTGGCCTCTAGTATGCACTTTCGGCTAGTGACTATTTCACTTGTCTATGGGGCGACACGTGGCACAGAGACCTGATTAAGCGAAGTAGTAATTAGAGGTGAGGGAGATCCAGCAGAGGGGCCAGGATTAGAGTGGTCATCTGGGTCTATGTGAACAGAGGTTTCGGGCTGTAGAGAAGAGGGTTGGGGCTCTAATGAGAGTCTACGCTTAGTAAGAGCAGTTTGGTGAATAAGGACTGACTCAGCCCTTTGAAGGAAAGCATCCAGAGTCCCTACCACTCCTTGACCCGTTAACGATTTCCTTTTGGCTAATGGCATCTGCGCCATGTCCCCAAGGAAGATTTTAGACACAACAATAGTACAGATAACCCCCGTACCTCAATTCTTAGTTCGTCGAATCTCAAATCATTTGCCTGTATTTTGGAATGAGGGTCCATGCAAGACGGTTAGGCCGTGCCAGAATCAAAATCCAATTGACATAGCCCAGCCCAGCCTCCTTCCGCCTCTGACGGGCTCAGACGGGCCCGCCCTTGGTCTGGGCTTCGTCCGGGCTACGTCCCGTGCGCGTCCGGCGCTGCGAGTGGAGAGGCAGCGCTTTATGCACGATGACCACGCCTCCCCCTCACTCGCGGCAGCTGTGGCAGAGGTGTTGCACCCTGGGAGTTGAAGTCCTCTCCCAGGGTGTTGGCGTCGAGATTGGGGGAAAAGTGTGGCGACCCTTATCCCGCCAGGGATTCCTCTGTAGTCAGCATAGGCTCGCTCTCAACAGTCCGGTAGCAACAGGTTCGGCAATGCAATTAACAAGGACTCCCACGCCGCGGGAGGAGAGGCAGTACTTTATGCGCAATGACCACGCCTCCCCCTCACTCACGGCTGCTGTGGCAGAGGTGTTGCACCCTGGGAGTTGAAGTCCTCTCCCAGGGTGTTGGCTCTGAGATTGGGGGAAAAGTGTGGTGACCCTCGTCCCACCAGGGATTCCGCTGTAGTCACCATAGGCTCGCTCTAAACAGTCTGGTAGCAACAGGTTCGGCAACGCAATTAACAAGGACTCCCCGTAAATCATCCCAGGCATCCCATCATACGTTAGACACTTTGTCACCAATGCCAATTTTTTTTACTAATGTTCCCAAGGTTGGCTCCATCTGTCTTAGATATGAGAGTGGGGAAGTTTTAAAAAACAAAGCCATATATACTAGGGGGTGCAGATCATTAATTAGAGAGGACATTATCCAAGCTAAAAGGCGCATCCTGGACCATAGTCTCAGAGGATGCGATTGAGTTAAATCTAGCCTCAAATCACCTTGTGCATGATTTAATTGCCCTAGAAGTAACCCTGGGCGCGACACTATGCTTCGCCCACGTAGTGTACGTAGCGCTGCCTGCTTCGCAGTTTTCGAAGTAGGTGAAGCAGGCAGCGCCTACGCACACTACGTGGGCGAAGCGTAGCTGCCTGCCGCCCACCACCCGCCTCCCGCCCGCCGTACTTTTAAAAGAAAAAATTAATTTGTAATAAAGGAAATTAGGCACTTACCTGACCCGCGGCGTCTCCCGGGGCTCCCTCTTCCTGTTTTTCAATTTTCCTGACTAATGCGCATGCGCGGACGCCCGTGCATGCGCATTTCTCGCAAGAAATGCGCATGCGCGGGCGTCTGCGCATGCGCATTTGTCAGGAAAATTGAAAAACAGGAAGAGGGAGCCCCGGGAGACGCCGCGCGTCAGGTAAGTGCCTTTAATTTGCTTTATTACAAATTAATTTAATCTTTTAAAAGTAGGGTGGGTGGGTGGCGGGTGGCGCGTAGTGGGGCTACGCGAAGCGCGTAGTGTGCGTAGATTTGGGCACACTACGTGCTGCTTCACGTAGCCCCACTACGCCCACTACGCCCACCCTTACCTAGAAGCCAGATCTTATCCCAATACAACAGCAAAGAGTAAATTGAGACTGACTGTTCCCCCTAAACCCGGCCTAGACAATAACGCGAGCCAAGTCCCTGTGGTCACTCCCACTTCAACACTCTTGCAAATCGATTGACTCACCACAAACCTTTCTAGGGATGATAAGAGTATCACTAGCAAAGATCACATGACCCCTGATGATCCTCTTCATCTTCACCATGTGGTGTGCTCGATCGAGCAAGAATGTCTGTGTAGCTCTCTAGTAGAGTTCCAAGATCCCAATTCTTCACTGGCATTGATGATTAGCACTCAGCCAAGACATGCCTATACCGAAAGCTTCATCTCCCCCTCACACCCTCTCACAAGAAGTTAATGGGGAATTGATGAATATTTTGTCATGGAACTTGGCAGGTATAAACAGGAAGTGTAATTGCCCGTACTGGCTGGATGTGGTTTCCCGTCAAGATATATGCTTGTTCCAGGAAACCTGGTGTCATATGTCCACACATATACCTGGGTTTAAGACCTTTTTTAGGCCAGCAGTACCAGCCAAACAGTGTTGGGCTTCAGGCGGGTTGCTCACTTTAGTAAACCTTGCACTGAATTGTGAAGCAAAAGAGTTGGTTACCAACAGCCCAGATATTTTGGGGATCAGGCTTTCAAACAGGAAAGGTCAAATTGTTGACATTTATAATGTTTATGCCAGGAGTACTAGAGGTGGTAGCTCGCCGACTCTTAATGTCTTGGATAATTTATTGGGAGGCAGAAATGTTAGCAATCCACTAATAATTGGTGGTGATTTTAATATCACATTTGAACCTCTTGACTGGGCTTAGTCCATTGACGTGACTGAGGAGGATAAAGCTTGGAGGGTACCATCTTTGGAATTACCCCCCATTAAAAAATGGTCACAAGTCGCCCTACAATTGAATGCAATATCCCTAGAATATAGGTTAAGGGCCACTAATGGGTGAACCAACTCAGATAGGGGTGGTGGTATGACTTTATTGGAACAAAAGGGTCTAGTTGGATCGATTACATACTAGTGAACTTGACCCTCTGGCCTTTAGTACGGGATATGTTTATAGCCCCAGCCTGTGACAGCGATCACAACTTTTTACATTTATCTATTAGCCATCTATGGGGAGCCTTGGGAAGGATCACTATGCTCCTCTGAGTACAAGGGAGTTACTTGTCACAAATGATAAGCGTCGACTTAAACGGCCCATGGTATTGGCATACGAAGCTAAAAGTCAAACAATTAAAGAAGCTCTAGTTGAGCATCATTAGAAACAGCGAGTAAGGATCTGCTCTCGCAGAATACCTGTAGCATTCTCCATAGGGAATTTTTTGATCAATTGGCCTGCTCTTTTCACATTCCCACTAATAAGATCAGATCTTCGCAGGGAAATCCCTGGGGAACTAACTCTTGGTATAACAAAGAATGTAGGGCAGCGAGAGCTAGATTGAAAGTAGCTATCAAAAACAGGGGTCCTATTTGTATCCGCAACACCGAAGGCATTATAAACAGGTACAGGGTAAAGCAAAAAACAATGACATGAAAGGAGATGGGAAGATCTAGGAGAGGCCATTGGACACCCTGATTTTCGACAATTTTGGTCGCTTGTGTCTAAAACCAATTTTTAGCGCACACCTCCCCTGGCCAATATTATTCCGGCAATAGAATGGCACAAACATTCCAGTGAGCTATACTCCATTGGTAACATCACCAATAGACTCCAGATGCCCTACGTTTTGGGTGTTCCAGCATGTACCATTGTATTCACTAGGGAAGAGATTATGAGTTCCCTAGATGCCAGCATACCTGCAAAAGCTCCTGGCCCAGATGGCGTCCCGGGTGATCTCTTTCGTGCAAATATGGCAAACTGGGCAACCTATTTTATGAATTTAGCCAATGATATTGCCAGAGGAGGTTGCATCCCGGATTCATGGAAGGGGGCTGAAGTGATCTCAATTTATAAAAAAGGGGACAGGTCCAAGCCCACCAACTACCGCCCAATAAGTTTGATAGACTGTGCCCAAAAGGTCTTCTGCCGATCGCTCCTATCTAAAATCCAGACCTGGATGGATGAGAATAATATCCTCTCCCTATTACAGGTGGGCTTCCGGCGGAAGACCAGAACTATTGATCAGGCATTTTGCCTCGTAATGCTGTATTGGAAGGTGGTTGTGCTGGGCAAAGGCAGTTTATACCTCGCCTTCATAGACCTCAAAACAGCTTTCCACCTAGTCCCCAGGGATCTACTTTGGCAGGTGCTTATGAACATGGGAATGCCTCTGGGAATCCTAGAACCACTGGTTAGGCTACACAATGATAATTTTGCTCGTGTGAGGTGGGGAAACCAGGGGCAACTCACTGACCCAATTAAGATTCGGCGGGGGTTAAGCCAAGGGTGTGTTCTGGCCCCTACCCTTTTTTCCCTTATGTTAATCAAATTGCTGACCTGTTATGTTCGATTCTGGCTGATGCTCCTTCCTTGGCGATCCGGAAAATTGCAACATACCCTTTTGGTATCTAAAACTCCCATGGGCCTCCAAAAGCTTTTGGATCAATTTAAGGCCTTATGCGATATGAGGGTTTGGTCATCAACACCGCTAAAACTAAGCTGATGATGTTGAATCCCCGCAAAACCTTCAAACGAAATCGGGTCTTGGATAATGTTCCATTGGAGAGGGTTAGCTCCTTTGAGTACCTGGGTATAAAGCTGTCTGACAGTATGACATGGAATAATCATTTAGATAAGGCGTCCCTGAAATTTTCACAGCTAACCGGGGCCTTGTGGCGGGAGATTTGCCTATCGTACACCAAGCCTGTAGCTCCAGCTCTCAAACTCTATAGCGGTAAGATAGTGAGCAGTGTTCTTTATGGGGCTGAATTGTGGGGTGTAGCAGACACAAGCAAGCTAACAACTGTGGAAAACAAGTTCCTTAGGAGCCTGGTATCTCTCCCCCAAAGCACCCCCCTTTCTCCCCTTGAAAATGGACCTGGGAGCTAGGTCAATTATTAACCAAGCGAGATTGCGCCCCTTGCTCTTTTGGTACAGACTGGTTGCTATCCCTGATTTGGCTGTTCATGCTGCTGCTTTTAACGAGGTTTCTGCCCTAGATAGAAATAAAAAAATCATGTGGATTAAATATGTGAATACCATCCGGGCAGCAATTGGTCTCCCAAATGAGTTTGTTGGTCCACAGCCCCTGCATACAAAGGACCAAATAAAACTCCAATACTGGTCACGGGTAGAGCAGATTAATTATTTGGAAATCCGTCATGGTAGCCTAGCTAATGCTTTTTTAGACATTAAATCTGTTAAATGGCTTGAGAGCTACATTGATATTATCAAGGACCCTGGAGACAGGAAACTGTATAGTCAGTTTAGATACGGCTGCTTACCTATTAATGCTTTTATCAATTCTTGGCAGGACATCAACAGCCAGCCTAAGGGCTGTCCCTCTTGCTCAAATCCAAATTAAATCATTGGCCATGTATTCTTCGCATGTCCTGCGTATGCAAGACCAAGAAGGAACTGGTTGGCTCCTGTATGAAGACAGTTGGGGACCCACAGTCACTATGAAGCCCTGAAATCAGATGTGAGACCACTATTTGTGTGAGCAGTCGCTAAATTTCTTGGCCAGTTTTGGGCTATTAAGCGGAGGTTACTGACTAACTCCTTAAGTGCAATGATCCAACTGTCGGAAAATATTATAACCTGAGGGTGTTACTTCTCCCAAGATAAAGTCTACAAAATCTGGTTTTAAGTACTTGTAATGTGTTTTATTATTCTTACTCTTAATGTATAAGGTGGAAAGGGCCCCAATGAACAATATAGAGTTGTTGGGCCTTACAGAATGACAACTGTGCCCATAGTTATTTAAACAATTGCACTTGCACTTGCACTTTAGTTTTTATCTTAGCCATTTTTAATAGTGATCTTAAATAGGGAGTTATGTCCCTTGTTGATCTCTTTCGTGTTTATAAGACTGTATTTTAGGAAAGTTGACTCCTTAGAATCTGGTGTACGGATTTCTTTTTTTTTTACAAATTCTATTTCGAGAGCTATTGATCAGGAACTATATGTTTGTATCTTTTATGGTATTTTAAACCAAAATAAAGATTTTATGAATGAATGGGACGAGGACAACGGGACCCGGAGTAATGAAGAATACCGGTAAGTAATAGAGCATTACCCCCAGGTCCCTTATGTCCTCGTCCCATTCATTAACCACGTGGAGAATACCAAAGCAGAAACCCGGCCTTCCAAACCCACAAGGACACCCAGGAAACCACACCAAAGGCATAAACCCATGGGAAGCAAAAAAAGGGGGGAACCACTGGAAGCAACCGGCCAGCAACCCAGAACAGGACAGCAGGGACACAAACACAGCCAAGGAAGACAGAAAGCCAGAGCCACAACAAGGCCAACAGGACACGGTCAAGGGAACCCACCGGACAAGGCATACAAACCCAGAACCACCAGGAAGGCACACAGGACCCTGCAGCCGCACAGACAATGAGCAAACCCCAACCAAACCGGAGAAAGCAAAAGAAAAGAAGCCAAGGCCGTCCAACAGGAAGCAGTCACAATCCCCCAGACCAACCAGGAAGGAGGGAAGCATGGGACAGGCACCAGGCTCGATCCCCAAACAGAATGACCCGGTCACCAGAGAGACCAGATGACAAAGCCCCCGAAACCTCGCAGAGGAGGCCCAGGCCCCAGGAAAGAACAGCTAGCACCACCAGGGCCCCCAAAGAACAACCACCAAGCACCCAGCCCACATGGCGGACCCACAGCGAGAGCTCAGGAACCGGCCAAGAGCCAGACACCAACCAAACAGGAAAGGACAGGAAAAGACAGAGAGACCTGAAAACCCACAAGGCCAAAAGCCCCACAGAGAAGGAGGCCGCAACCCGAACCAGGCCCTGACACAAAACCCCAGAGCAGCAGGAGCAGAGGAGGCCAACACCAAAGGCCACAGGCCAGAGATGCCACCAGAAGACCAGGCACACAGGCGACCAAGCAACAGAGAGGCCAGCAAAGACTGGAGACAAACAACCCGGAACCGCACCAGCACACAAACAACAAGGCCGAGCACGCGGAAGGACGGGCAGGAGTGGCGGGGTGCACAGCACCCACGACCAGGAACCAAACAGGCCCGACCCCACCCAACACCAGAGAGGAGACAAGAACAGGACGAGGCAGGGATGAAAGTCCACAGGCCAAGAAACCCCCCACAATCAGGGCAGCAAACGCAAAAAGGAACCAGGAAGCCAGGACCTAAGCCAAGCAACATGCCAAAGCAGGAGGACCCCCCGGCCCAACCGCAGCCGGAAGAAGCCCATGCAACGCACAGACCGAGGCAAAGGGCAGGGAGACTCTCAGCCCAACATCGCCGGACCCCACAGTAGGCAGAAAAAAACAAACAGAAGCAACCGCCAAAGCAGAAACAGGAGGAAGCATAGAAGCCAGAGGCCCAAGCAGCACCAGACCCCGGACAACCAGCAGCAAGGAGGGCAGACCCCCACAGCAGCAAGACAAACACCACTGAACTGCACCCCCAACAGGAGAAGGGGGGACGCCAAACAATAGACACACCGAGAGCAGAGCCCAGGGGAGCAAGCGAAGGCACGAGCAGGCCAAGACACTGACACCAGAAAGGACCGGGGACGACAGGCAAAGCACACCCCAGAGCCAGCAGAGAAGCAACAGCACAGTCAGCAAACCAAGGAGGCACAGCCGGAGGCAACGCCGAACCAGCAGTAAGCAGGTAGCTCAAACAGGCTCGAACAAGGCCAGATGCAGCCCAGGGCAGAAAAAGCCACCGGGCCCACATGGGGCAACCTGAAGCCCAGTAGTAGCCAAAGGAAACCCTGCAGAACCAGGCAGAAAACACGGACACCCAACCAGAGGCGAACGAAGCCTGGAAAGAGAACTGCCAGCAGCAGAGCCAGAAGGGGCACACCAGGGCACGGCTCAAATCACCGGACCACCATGCCAGGTCACCCATAGAGCGCACAGGCAAGCACGCAGAACCAAAGAAGGCGACCAACAGGCGCCGAAAAGCCCACAGGAGCAGGGAAGCCCAAGCGGCTCCCCACCCAGGCACCAGCTAGGCATGACCACATCCAACAACGTAGACCAGACGAGACCAGGAGCCCCCAGGGAGCAACCGCCCCCAGAGCCCAGGCAGACCCCAAACAGGGAGAACCACAGAGAAGAGCGGAAAACCCAGCACCAACGACCAGGACACAGCACCAGCGGAAACAGCCAGACGCAAACAGCAGGGGCACGGACCCAGGACAGGAATCCAAACCGGCGAACCGCCACAGGGAACGCACCCCGGGGTGGATGGGGGAAAGAACAATGCCCAACCGCCACCAGCCCAAGGCGCACCACCACGCCAGGGCAAGAGGACTAAACAGCCCCGACGCCAGGCACACCGGGGGCAGAAAAGAAAAACACAGCCAACAGCCAGGCCGTGAGAGGGTCCAACAACCAGCACCAGAAACACAACGATCGAAAGGAAGCGCACAGGACGGAACCGCAACCCGAAGGAAGCAGGGGGCCAAACACCAGCACCAGCCACCCCACAGGAGGAGACAGGCAGCAGGCAGGAGCAGCCAGCAGGCAGAGGGCCGCAGCAGGATCAATCAGCCACAGCCCGAGCAGCACCACCGGCCAAACCAGGAGGGCTTGGCCAGGGCCCACCGAAGTCAGCCAAAGGCAAGGACAGAAAACAGAGCAGAGCCTGCAACAACAAGACCAGAAGACCCTGCAGGACTACCCCGGAGAAGCAAGCGCAACAGAAGCAGGGGAACACAAGGACAAATGCCAAGGAAGCCACCAGAAGCTCCCGGCCTCACAGGACCCAAACGAGGAGCACCCACCGGTCGCAGCAGGGGAAGCACACCATGACAGAGGCCGTGGAACAGAACCACCCAGGCCACAGGACCAACTGCCAGGGCCAGCATGAGGAGCAGGATACCAGCACACCTACCCCAAAACATACCTGTGGACACACAAAAGGAGGCACGCAAAGGAGAACAGCAGCAAGAGAGAAATATGCAGCACAGCGCAAACTAAACCCAGAAACCCTGCGGGCAGCCCCACATCCCATGATGGAGAAAACCAAGACAGCCACAAGCCGTGCCCCCATGAAGGAGGCCCAACCATAGAGCAAAGGGCGAAAAAAGCGAATGGCGCAAGCAACCAACACAACCCAGCCAGAGCCGGCCCTGAAGCCCCTGGAGCACAGCACGCCAGCAAAAACACAGCGCTAACAAGACCAGGAAGGCACCGGGAACAGAGCGCCACACAGAGCACCAGGTGCAACATCCGGAAACAGCAGAGAGGAACCAGGCGCAGCCCATGGGAACCAGGATAGGAACCAAACAGCCAGACCAGAGGAATCCGCCCGACTCTGAGACGCGAACCCAGAACCCCAGCCCCAGAGAGAGCAGCCGGCCGCAGAGAGTGCCGCAATCGCTGAGCTGCATCAGGGCAGAAAGCAGATGAAACCAGCACCTGAAGAGGAAGGGAAGCAAGAAAAACCCCTCAGCCGCACCAGTCGAGGCACTAACAAACAACCACGGCAAGGCCACTGAACAACAGACGAGCACAGCTACCCTACACAATGGCACTCAATCCACCAACCCCAGAGGGATGAAAGGACGAGGGGACCCACCAGGAACCAAACCAGTGATCAAGAAGCCGAACAGAGGCTCCCACAGTGGACACTCAACACCACGAAGCCCACAAGGAGCGCCGCATGGCATGCTGGACGGCAGGACCGGTGGCATCAAACAGCCACGCACAGCCCCCATTCCGCCCGCCCAGAAGCAGGAAGCGGAGGTGACCCCGAGGCGCTAACCCCGGCCAGCCAGCACAAAGGCCGTCAGAGATACCTCGAGCCCCCCCCCGCAAACAGCACAAACTGCAGGGAGATAGCCCTGCAGCCTGTACAAAAACATGTGGGCGCAGGTATGGTGGGGGAAGGTGGCACAGTTCCAGACCACTGTGGTAGTGCAAGGCAGACACCACAAAATGGAAACCGCACCCCAGACAGCACTTCCACACAGCGGAGACCCATAGACCCCCCACGGCAGAGTCGGGTGCGCCACAAGCGGTGGGAACAGAACAGTAAGTGAAGTCTCCAAATGTGTAAACTATAGGACTACACTTCAGCATGTGCAGCCTGTCAGGCAATGATTGCAAAGGAAAATTCCTCTTGCCAACCGGTGGACACTTTAATTGTAGGCAAGGCATAGCATGATTGGCTGCAAAGCAGATACCTTGGTGCAATGCAATTGGAAGTCTACCAAGCGCATAACTGAACCTAAAACACAACAAGCTGACACCTCGGAGCGGCGGGCGGGACACAAATCCACGCTCTGGAGGAACTGCCACACCAAAGACACAGGATGCTGCCGCCGCACCACAGCATCTGCTCCCAGTCAGAAAAAACAAAGAAACTGCTACTCACCCAGAGTGGGGGCCATCCAGGAACAAAGCCCCCACACCAGCAGCCAGCCAAGGGAAGTCCGGGAAGGCCAGGAACACTGCAAGCACGGCACTGCTTCCACCCGGCCAGGCCCCAAGAAGAAGTGGCCACGACCCGGAAGCAACCGGGATGCCACACACCAGCTGCAAAGGGCCGGCCGGCAAGCAGGGCCCATTCCACGAACATCAATAGTATCCCAGCAAGCCTGGCCGGCCAGGAGACAGTCAGGAAACCCCCCCGCCCGCACAGCCAGGCAGCCGGGTGGGGGGAGGAGAGAAGAAATGCTACCCCAACCCAGTAGGAGCAGCACCAGCATCCAACCTCCATTCTGTCGACAGACAGAAAAAAAGAACAGGGGGAATGCTGGGTAAGTACTGCTTACGTACTCCCGGTGGGAGGGGCAGGGTTAAGGTCCCAGCATTCCTCTGGTCTGAGATGATTATCTCCACGTGGTTAATGAATGGGACGAGGATATAAGGGACCTGGGGGTAATTAGCTTATTTGTTTCAACCCCCTTCAACCCGTGCCTTGAAACTTATAAATTACATCTTGGACCTACCCAGAACAGTACACATATCTCACCTCAAACTCTTGCTTGTTTGGTGTACCTTTCCACGTCATGACAAGTGCTTCTTTTCCATTGCCTTCATGGCTATTTAATATCTTAAAATACAATCATCTACACACTTTTGTCAAATTCAGACTTTTACTTTGTGTTTGCATTCACAACATACTGCAAGTCAAACATCGTTCTTATTCATTGTCTCCATACAATTACAGATAAATGATTCAACCTTATATGAACCTAAGCAATATACATTTTTGTCTTTGATCACTAAATTAAAAGCAACAAAACAATCTCTACTGATAGTCATTTGCAGCAGAGAGCTAGATATGGACATCTGCTCCAGATCATTAGAGTGATACGAAAATACATATAACCTTGAAAAGGCTTCGGTTCTTCTGTTTTTTTCCTTTGGTCCTTTCTCATATTATATTGACCTCACAAACATTTCTGTTTGTGATCAAGGATAATGGATATTCAAATATGATATTGAAGGTCTATTTGCAGTTTCAATTGTTCTCTCATCTTTTAACATTTGTTCTCTTCCTATCTGATGACAATTAGAGCCATCTTGCAAATAAACAATATTCAATAATATTAGTTTAAATATTTAAAAGTAAAAAGTATATTATTTTGTGAGTTTCTTGACACACCTAAAACATTGACGTCTTGACTCTCGGGCTACCTAATAATAGTTTTCTGTTGCTGCCTCTCTGGGCACCGACCATTGTCAAAGTCAATAGGTCTGGCATGAATGTGCTAATGCATTAAAATCAAAAGAACGAATCTTTGAGTTTCAGGGCAATGATGATCATAAAATTGACTAGAAGGGAAGGAGAAGTTGGGTGAAATTAATGACCACGACAAGTACATAAAAGAACGAAGTATTCTGTTGAGAAAGAAGAACCTCACAGGTTTATGCTTCATGTTGCGGCACATATGAGGACGCATTGAGAACATCATATAGTAAGCAGTATGCATTTTGGCACATAAACACACCAAAAGCTGCCTTGCGGTGCAGGCATTGCTGTTCTTGTTTTTAGAGCTGGTGATCATACTAGACAACAGTGTGCCCAACAGACTGCTGTGTGCCCAACAGACTTTGGAAAGTGTGCTTTGAGCTGGTGCATGATGCAATACCAGCTCTCCTGAAAATGTGGCACATTTGCTTCCTCCCTCTTTGTGTGCCCAGTGGCTGCTCGCTTAGCATCAACTGATGTGTGTTGACACATCGGGTATGTAAGATACTACTCGTAAAATGAATTTGTGAATAGCAAAAAATCGTGAACTTACACGCTCATTTGGAGTTGGTGGTGGGGCAGGACTACACGCCCCGGCAGCACTTGCTTTTCCGCACCCGGAGGTGCTTACAGATTCGGCCTCAGGGTCCCGCAGCGCGGGACGCCCATTTGGAGTTGGTGGAGGGGCAGGACTACACGCCCCAGCAGCACTTATTATTCTGCGCCTGGAGGCGCTTACAAGTTCGGCTCTGGGCTCCTGCAGCACAGGACGCACATTTTGAGTTGGTCGAGGGGCAGGACTACACGCTCAGCAGCACTTGTTTTTACATGCCTGGAGGCGTTTTCAAATTCTGCATCAACTCCTGCAGTGCGGGATACACACAGGATGTGCCCGAGCGTAGACCATGCCAAGAGCGGGCCCCTCTATGCCCGTTAGTGCCAGGAAGAGGCGGGGCCACCCACTTTGTCTATGAATGGTTACAACACGCCGTCTGCCTGCTGGTTTGGAGTGCTTTCTGTTAGAAAGGTACTGAACTAGCTATTCAGTGCTAGCCAGGTGCTTCCTAGTCTGCCAACGCGTTAGTTGCTACAACCACAGGATATTGAATGTGGTGAAAACTGTTTGTGGAACTTGCAGGGGTGGCCGAGTTTTTCTTAGGGTCAACTATTAAGTTGTTTGATTGTTCCCTTTTCAGGGCTAAATTCATTTTTAAAGAACCCCGCTTCCTCTCTTTTTGCCTTAGGTGTAACAAGAGGAGTACTTGGAGAGCCTGCTGAGTGGGTTTACAGAGCTATGGGCAGAAGAAAAGGTCAAGACGAAGCCCAGGGCGCATCTCGCCTAAAAAAGAAGGCTACGGGTGTAGTCTGCCATGAAGGAATGGATAGGATTGAGTCCATACTCACCGAATGTCATGTAATAACACACTCTGGAATATCTCTGGCCTCCTCCCAACTAGGAAGTCCCACCAGCCCGACCCAAACTTCGAAGCTCTGATAGATCTCTCTCCCCCAGGCAAAAAAACTTACCAAGCAGATTGCCTGATGTTTAAAAATTGCCATAAAGGGAGTGGGAAAGGCCTTGGAGGCAGGTTCATCGATTCAGAGCCCGAAACAGACCCCCATTTACCCCACCGTGAGCTACGGGACTATCATGAAGAGGTTCATGCAATCCAAGTAGAATGCTACAATGGATATGAGGTCCTCGTAGAGGAGGAAATTGGGGCAACAGAGGTAACAGAGGAAGGGTCAGCTGGTCATGGCGATAATTGTGAAGCATATGTGGGCCAGTTGGGGCCTTAAAAACTATCATTGAGCACCTTAGAGACGAGGTAGTCTCTCTGAGATTGGAGGTTGCTGACCTAAAGGGAAGGGTAGAGTGTGACAAGGCCATTCCATTAGAGACCAGCCTAGAACTTCTGCCCAGTGCCCTCAAGGGTGCATCTACTATATGAAACAGTCACCCTGAGCACACAGTCAATCTAATATATTGTCCAAATATCCAACAAACTCTTGCTCTAGGTCCAGGTTCAGTTATTTATTCGTATGCATCACGTCTCCAACGCAGCCAGGTAGTATTTTCAAAACAAAGCTTGATCTTAGGTTGGAATTACAAAAAAACAATCACCTAACACATGTTTCGTTGTGCAATATCGTGCACAGTAGACTTCTTTAGGGCTGCAATCCCCAAAAATTCAGAAATTACTAATATGTTCACAAGATCAAACCATACAAGTGAAAGGAAGGATCAATTTTCCCAGTGATAAAAGGAAGGCCACCACCATTTATTGAATTATAATTGAAATAAATTCTAGAAAAAAAGTTATGTTCTATGCAGAAGAATATCACCGAGTTGATGCCAATAGGAGAGCAGAAACAAGTACTCCATAGAAGAGCCCATTATCTGAAGAAAGTATAGTCACCTTTAATCCAAAATCCGTCGGCTTGTAGTTTTCCGTAACATTCATAAGGTTGGATAGCCCGGTCGTGGAAAATAAGACATTTCTAGATTCTGCATATATAAACAATCCCAAATATAACAACATTTTCAATCTGAATCTAAGATTCTGTAAAACTAAAATATGAAGTTGGATCTTAAAACCAGGTGTTTTAGCTTGGGGGTCATGATATCTCTTTTTTTATGATTGTCGGGCGGGAGGTTTCTTCTCGCTTGCCCAGGGTGTTTATGATCCCATGTCTACATGGTTTTGTATAGATAAACAATAATAGCATGGATGTAAACAGTGGGCATTATGAAGGCATAGGTGTTTGGTTTTCAATGTTTAAACACAAGGGGTGTGTGGGTGGGTGGGAGCTAACAAGGGGGCGGGATCTCATCATTCCATGGACCATTGGTCCTAAAGCCTAACTAAAGGAGGGGGGTTTGGGGTGGGTGGGGGTGATGACTGGATGGGGGGCTGTTTTGGGGGATGGGGGAGGGGATAAAATAGAAAGAAAAAGAATCCACAGCATTTCAAATATGATAATGATGAGAAAGCACAAATTATATAACAAAAGTATGGATTTTGGGCATGCATACATATCCAACTAGGAGATAAGATTGCTAAAATAGGATTACGTATTTGTTCTTTGAATGTTTGTGGGCTAAATACATTACTAAAAGACAAAGAGTAGCTGTGATTCATCCTGATTTAGTGTGTGTGCAGGAAAGGCATATACCCTGGGGAAAGCGGAAAAATCTAACAGAACTAGGCTATGCGGTTTTGGCTTGCTCACAACAATCCACAACAATTCGGGGGGTTTCAATATTAGCTAAATGAGAAATCCAGCAATCAGGACGAGGGTCTGTGGATAAACAGGGTCGTTGGGCTATTGTTGGATGTATGTCAGGGGAAGTAAGTATAGGTATGCACGATTTATGGCTCCAACTTCGATGAGGTTTTAGTCCTTGAGGAGTTAAATGTGGAGTTGGCCTTATGGCCCACCCCTTTGATACTATGTGGGGATTTTAATATACATTTGGGTCCTGGGGAATTACAATCGGGTAGGCAAAGATATAAAGGTAGGAAGCCTAAGGTGTTTGAAGCATTACAGCATTTGTTGACAGATCAAGGTTCGATCAACGTTTGGGCAACACTGCAGGTGTCGAGTGAGACTTGATTATTTTTTTGTATCATCAGCACTACTTACAAAAGCCAGGATTCAAGTCTTTCCTAGGATTACCTCCGATCATGGGCCAGTAGTGATGGGTATCCCAGCTCTAGGTAGCCATAAGGCTCCAAGAGTTTTTACATTCGACAGGAAGCTCCTATTAGATACTATGTTTATAGATCATATGAAAGGTTGGATTAAGGAGTTCCTGGAAAACAACCGCAACTCTACCACATATGGGTTTGTTTTGGGATGCCTTTAAAGCTGGTTTTAGAGGGAAGCTTTGAGCTATGGATTGCATAAACAGAGGCAAGTGAAGCTAGCAGCTCAGCAAATATATATCTTAATCTTAAAGCAGCTGAAGAAATGTTAGCCCAAGGGATCTTGGCAGAGGGTAAAATCAGACAACTACAATCCAATGTTGCTAGATGTAAAGCCAAAGTTAATTTACAATGGAGCAAGGATAACACTTTTAAATACCAGTTATATAAGCAAGACTGCTATGAGTATGGTGAAGCCACGGGCGCTGTCTAGTGCAAAGACTCCGTTCAAAATAAGCCTCACAAAGAATCGAGGGTATGAAAAACTCACAGGGTGTTTTGGTACATGACCCCCCCAGGAGGTTTTAAGAACCTTTCACAGCTTTTATGAAGAGCTATATACGGAAGACAAGGTAGGGGGACAGACTGTGGAGGTAGGACTGCACAATCTAGTATTTGAGCAACTGGGCCAGGAAGAAGTAGAGCTTTTAGACAGTCCAATCACTGCAGAGGAATTAGAAGAGGCCTTTGATAGTATTGCTAATGGCAAGGCGGCAGGGCCTGATAGGCTACCCTCGGGGGTCTATAAGATTTTTTTCAGGACCTAAAATGTAATATGCTAGCAACGTAGGTCAGCTCCGCGATCCTGGGATCAAGCAAACATAGTTGTATTTAAGAAGGTGGATAAATCAGATCTCCCTGGGCCTTATCGACCAATATACTTAGTCAATTGTGACGGGAAGATATACACCAAACTTTTTGCAAATCCGTTGCCCAAAATTATTACTACACTGTGTGTCTCAAAGACAGCATGGATTATTTATACCCAATAGGAGGACTATTAATCATATCAATAAGGTTGTGACCCTACTTGATATAGCGAAGGTAAAGGGCAGTGACTTTGGGTTGATTCTTTTAGATGCCGAAAAGGCCTTTGATCGTGTCGCATGGGATTTTTTTATGGGGAGTTCTACAACAGATGGGGTTTGGCCCTGGGTATATTGAAGCAATTCGGGTCTTATATCGAGCTCCCGGGGCCAAGGTATGTACAATTGGGCTTGAATCAGATCTAGTGCGCATTTCTAGAGGGACTAGGCTATGTTGTCCCTGCTCTCCACTTTTATTCGCCCTATAAATCAATCCTTTTCTAAATATGATAGAGAGAAGTGCTGGGATCAAACCTGTAGTTATAGCGCAAGATCGCCATTGTGTTCTCGCATATGCTGATGACATAGCGGTCATAACATCTGACCCCGTTGCAGCTATGCCAGAAATTGAACACCTAGCGCATTTTTTCGGCTCCATTTCAGGTTACAAACTAAATTCTGCCAAAACTCAGATTATCTACATGAAACAAGTGGCAGTTAACGAGCCTAGAATAGTTAAAGAAGTGACATATTTAGGAATCAAGATCATTGTGTGTCTAAAGGAACTGGTTGAGGTTAACTGGGGGGCCATTATAACTAATACAAGGCAATCGCTGGAGAGATGGAAATGTTTACATCTTTCACTGGTTGGAAGATGTAACATTCTCAAAATGAATATATTACCTAAGGTTCTCTACTATTTTAGGGCAGTTCCACTAAGCTGTCTTGTGCGCAGTTACAACAATTTCAGTCAATATGTGCTAGATTCATATGGGCCCCGGGGTCACCACGCAGAGCAATGCGTTTTATGACTCTCCCCCGAGAGAAAGGAGGGTGGTTGGCCCGGACTTCACTTTTTATTATTATGCCTGTATATTACAGAATTTATAAATACTTTAAACAGGAGAACAAGTCGGCAATACCGTGGATGCCCCATCTATATATGAGATGGTATTGGGGACCGAAGCTAAGAACTGTTTGTTTAAAAAGCAAGAGGGCCGCTATTACAAAAGAACTTGTTTTAAGATCATGGTCAGAGCCTTCAAGGTATGGAAGGCAGTACGGAAAAGCCTACAGATTAAAAGCATGTCGCACCATGCGACTCTGGGCAATAGCTCGCTTAACCTTCCCAACGGCCCCCAGCACCGAGATACCCCTTCGGGGGTGATTCGTGTGCTATACAAGTACTGGATTTTTTACTACACCTCCACCTCGGCAACAACAATATTACCTGCGATTGTTTGGGATCAGATGGTTGATAATTGGAGACTAAAAGGCATTGCCCTAGTGGGGGATTTCTATGATGAAGAGGGTTTTTGCTCGTGCTTTTCAACATTGGCGGACAAGTTTCGTTTGCCTAAAAATCAATTTTAGTTCCTACAAATTTGTGATTTTTTATGTAAATGGCAAATCATGAGCAAACCGCATAAATTGATAGAAGCTATTAGGTGCCATGGTGAGATATGGATATTGTATCATTTACTGTTGGAGACTAGAAGGGATGATCTTAAATGAGAAAATTGGTTGGGAGAGCAGGATGTGGCACATTCAATTAACATAGCAAGGAAAATTTTAATCTCGGCAAATTTAAGAGTGTACCATTATAAGATGGCATTTAATTTGTATCATACCCCTGCAAAAATGCTGAAGTGGGGTGGGGTTAATGATGGGAAATGTTTTTGATGTGGAGCAGATACTGCCGATATTGTGCATATTTTTTATTCATGTGAAAAAGTATTATATCTGGTTGAACATATTGAAAAGTTTCTCTCAGAAATAACAGGGGCGGGGATAAAGATTTCTACCTCTATGGTGCTCTTAGGAATTAGGGAAGATCTACGGTTAGAGGTACCTGTGTATAAATTCCGCTATCTAATTTTCATTGCCACTGCAGTGGCTCGGCTGTGTATATCATCTATGTGGTTACATCAAGAAGCACCAACTTTTGAGATGTGGAGGGCCAACTTCTTTAATGTGTTTAATTTGGAATACAGCCTTTATGCTGTCAAAGGGGTTAGAAGGCATAAACTAGGTAAATATATCTGGGGCCCCATGATTGATCATATGATGGATTAAAACTATTTTAAAAGAACTATGAATTATTTATTTTCTTCTTTTTTCTCCCTTTACTTTCTTTTTTTTTGTTTTTATAATATGATGTAATATGAGATGCTTTTATATTTCTGTATGTGTTGTGGATTATTAACAACATTTTAAAAAGATATAAACTACTGGTTGGGACGGACATAGAGTCAGACAGGTCTGACCCGCAAAGGGGGCCCCGAACAAATATAGGTGGTGTAGAAAGACAGGGATGACTACAGTTAGGAGGATTGTCATCCCAAGACGAAAATGTAATATTCCTTGGGTCAAATGTGACCAAGCCCCAGACGGAAATCTTTTCTTGGCCTGGGCTGGCCACACATACCGAGGTTAACTATGAGTCACCTAATGTGAGTTTAAAGGGGGGCTGTCAATTTCTTTGTATCTTTGAAATGGGGGAACAATTGACTATAGCACTGATCACAGCTATACCAAAGCTTGTCACCTAGAGGGTCCTGGATTTGGACCGTAGCAGGGATGTTTAAACTGTTAGTAGACCTTGATTAGTGTACCTTTGTGGACCTATATGATGTGATCTTATTTCAAGAAACCTGTAGCTTGCTCACTCCTCACAGATGTGGGTTTTCTGCATATGGTCTAAATGCCTCAAAGAAAGTGATATGGAGACACTCAAGAGGTTTAGTATTTGGGTTAAAACCGCTCTTGGGTCCAAAGTTAAGTTGGTTTACATCGACTCTTGAAACATTCTAGCAGTTGATCTAGCACTTTACAGTGGCCTGAAATTAGGATTTTAAATGTTTATAAAAGAGTAATTCGGGGCTCTTAGGAAACTAACACAATTTGAACTCTAGATCATGCCTTGTCTGATCTCCCAGACAATGTTCCAGTATTGGTAGCCAGTGATCTAAATCGCACCTTTAAGCCACTTGTCCTCACCCCATTAGATTTGACTGAGGAGTGGGATACTTTTTTGTAAATCCCACAGTTAGATCTTCCCCCAGTTAGATGGTCAAAGAGAGGAGGCAAGGTGTTGGCCATTACACTTCAACATGACCTGAGAGCCAGTACTGGTAGAGCGAAATCGGATCCAGATGGGGATTTTACATTCGTTAGACCTGACTTTGCCAGCAGAATTGATTATTGCTTGGCTGCCCATAGACTTTGGCCACTCATTCATGACATGTCAGTGGCCAAAAGATCAGAGAGTGATCACAATGCCTTGATCCTCTCCCTCATAAATCATGGTGAATATGAACCTGACATTTGGGGTAGGTCTGATCTGGGCGATATGTCCATCACCAACAATCAGAGATCAATCAGATGGGATTGGGTGGAGGAACATCCAGAGTTTCTGGAAATAGTTAAAGGTAAAGTCTGTATGGAGTTGGAAGAGTTGGCCAAATACCCTAAAGATGAAGCAGCCATGAAAATGGGCATCCGCCATGAATTCCTTTATAATGAGATTAGGGATCTGTTTGATAAACTGTATACGGACCAGAAAATTGCTGTAGATAAGAAACAGTTAAGATGTGAGCCCCAGGTAGCATGGTATAATCAGGACTGTAGGAAAGCAAAGGGGGAGCTTGTACGGGCAGTAAAACCTAATGGTGGCATGCAGAGTTAGGTACATGCAAGCAATAGAGTCCGCTAAGAGGAATTGGGAAAGCTTGCTATTATCCTCTATTCAAATGGCATAGACAGCCAAAGATTCTAAGACCTTTTGGAAAAAAGCGGCCCATTGGCTTAATAGTAGAAGGTAGAAAGATTGTATTGGAGTATACAGTACATCCAGAAGAGTGGGTGTCCCACTTTGGGGGTATCTATGTGTCAGGTAACATGAAGGTAGAGGACCCTAATGAAATTAGGGGGGAAGCCTCATCTGGGGCTCGCAAAGACTTGGTGTTCTCATTGGAAGAAACCCAGGCAGCGATTCGCTCCTTCCTGTATTCCAGCTAGAGCTCCTGGTCCTGACTGAATTCCAAACGACCTGTACAGAGAGGACTCAAGTGTTTGGGCTCTTTACATCAATATGCTAACAAATGACATTACATCAGGTATGAACATCCCTCCCTCGTGGAAGATAGTGAAAATAATCCCCGTCTATAAGATGGGTGATAGAGCTAACCCAGCCAGTTACAGATCTATAAGCCTAATTGACTTCTTTCAGAAAACTTTAAGCAAGCAGGTATTGGCTAGGACCCAGGACTTGATCTCAGAGTACCGCATCTTGAGCGATGACCAAGCAGGCTTTAGTGCAAATATTAGAACATTGGAGGAGGTCTTTTTCTTTCTGTGTATCTACTGAACGGAGGTTGGCATTAAAGGGGGGGGAGTTACATGTGGCTTTTGTTGACTTACGGACTACGTTTGACTTGGTACCCTGAGCCAAAGTATGGAGAGTAGTGAAAGAGATGGGTTTACCTTGCAACCTTTTAGAGATTTTAATTCGCTTGCACTCATCAAACACTGCCCAAGTTAGGTGGAGGGGGAGAATAAGCAACTTACATAGCAATTTCCAGTTCAACGTGGAGTGAGACAGGGAAATGTCCTAGCGCCCACCCTTTTTTCACTCTTCATCAATGGGGTGGTAGACTTTCTGGACGGGGATGGGTGTGATGTCCCTAAAGTAGATGAGAGAAGAGCACCTGCAATCCTTTTTGCAGATGATACCCTACTAATCTCTAAATCCCCACAAGGCCTCCAATAACTATTGAATGATTTTATACAGTTCTGCAAGGAGCAGGGCCGGGTATTAAAGGAGGCCAAAACAAAATACATGATTTTCTCTAGAGGGATTGTAAAACCTTCCAAAAGATGTGTGTACGAAGGAAGAAGTACCTTAGAGCAAGGCATCCGTTTAACATCTAACCTAAACTGGGCTACCCACATTGATAAAGTAAAACTGTAGTTAATTTAGCAGACCGCTCACATAAGCAAAATTCACAAAAGTACAGTGCCCAGAAAGCACCCCCAGCACTAGAAATTTATAACATTAAAGTCCTGGGGGGAGGCTCTTTATGGGGCAGAACTTTGGGGGAGTGGGAATACGAATTGTCTCACTGTCCTAGAAAATCGTTTCTTAAGATCTTTTCCAAATTTACCCCCCAGTACCCATTTGACCTCATTGTATCTGGACTTCACCCAAAGACAACTGGCCCGTAAGCTAGACTACAAACTATTAATGTTTTGGCATCGCTTGTGGTCCATTGAAGAGCTAGCCCCCTACCGAGCTGTGATGCTTGGCCTTTTGAAACAGCCCCAGCTAACCTCCATCGGATGGTTTAGCTCCTTGAGAGATCTACTTAGGATGCTAGGGATGGAGGTGTATTGGCTTAATCCTGAAAGGCTGTCCCTAATATCAAAGACCAGGGTCAAAGCGATCTATTGGTAAACAATAGTGGAGAAGGAGATGGCCACCCCCGTGGGTTCTTTGACTCAGCATTTTATACATTTTAAACTTGCTCCTATTTATGAGGAAACCATCAATGAAATTATCCCCCACTTGGCCCCAAACTATTTATACAATTTCGATACAAGATTTCACCCACCAAGTTGTTTTGTAGCAAGTAGTGCCAAAATGTTTCCTCCGATGCCCTTTGTCCATCTTGCAAAGCCAGTTCAGAATCTATAGTTCATCTGTTATTTTTTTGTGCCCACTATAACATTTGGAGGGGCTAATGGATTATTCCTTTGTGCAAATTAATTGGTCCTGGCCATTATATTGAGCTATAGAGAATCTTATCAACTGATACCCTTAGGGTAATAGTTTTTGGCTTGGCCAAATACTAGCATGCTCTCTGGATTAAACACTCTAAATGTATTGTATGAATTATTTTCTTTTTATCCTTTTTGTATCTTTTAAACTGTATTTTATGGAAGCCTTGTTCTCTTTTAACACTGTTTTTATCTCCTATATTGTCTTAACTTCTTCTGTGTCATGCACTTTTTATGATCTGGGTGATCAAAATATAGTTATATGATAGTGGTGATTGTAAGTTTACCTTTGTGAATTAGGTCCTCAATGTCTGCTCTGGCAGAAGTGCCAATCTGCCATTGGTTGCTTGTTCCTTTTCTTGTGGCTCCTGTGCTGGCTTCGGCTATCTTGGGGTTCCAGTAGTAAAATAGTGTGCAGCATTGCCACTCCCTCATTGACTTTACCCTTACATCAGTCTGCATACTGAAACCGGTTTTGCAAAAAAAAAATTAAAGTGAAAAATCTAGAGAGCTGACACTTTTTATCAGAGCTCTAACATCGCCACATACTGCACAGCATCATGACTATACCATGTCCACAGAACCTAAGTAGTTTTAAACCTATCATTAGGGCACTTGCTGTTTTCCAAATTTCCCACACCAATTTGAAAGTCATCGTTATAAGTATCTGATGACTCATTTTGAAACTTCAGTGTGCAAACACCCAATACCATTTTTGTGCAATGTTGTGCACAAGGCACACATGGGCATATTTTGCAAGCCCCTATCGCCACAGGAACGTCACTTTCTTTGCTGTTCCTTTGGCGATACAGGCTTCGCCTTATTTACAAGGTAGTGTTAAGCCACTTAACGTGGTTTAACGTTGCCTTGTAATTAAGGTACCCTTTTCCACAATATAATTAGCCTGAAAGGGGTGGGCAATGGGGGTTGCGGTGGGGGTTCCACCGCAACACCCATTGATTTTCACACTGCTCCATATTTACAAGGGTGGCGCAAATATGGGGCAGCGCCAAAATTAAGACCAAAATAACCTGGTCTTAACATGGTGCAACGAGGAGAAATGCTTTATATCTCCTTGTTTTTGCTGTTTCTATGTGTGCTGCATTGTGCAGCACACAGAAAAACAGCAAAACGCAATGCATGATTGATTATGTGCAGGAAGGTATCCCTTCCTGCACATAAATAATCATTTTAAAAATGACGACTTGCAACTTCTATGTGTACTTCACAAAGCAGTGGTGGCTGCCTCGGAATGGGGCTGGTGAGGCAGGGGGAATTAAGTTAAAATAAAAGAATAATTTAAAAAATTACTTACCTTTTCTTTTGCCGTTGCGCCGCTGCATGTCGGTCTTCTGACCTTTTCCGCGCGATCTACAAGAAGCACCGAAAGCACTCAGGGTTCCGGACTCTCCCAGCCAATCCTTAAGCTGCATGATCAGCTGCAACATTGGTCTAACTGTCCTATTTAAACACTCCGACAGTGCCTTGGGAGGCTGGACATGTTCCCTTTGGAGCTGTGCAGCACAGCCCAATGGAGATCATGCCAAGTATGCATGCCTGTTTAGCCGGCCCAAGAGGGAAGGCCAAACCGTCATGCTCGCTTAGAGGAGTGCAAACCACTCCTCACTCTGCTTGGCATCACGGAGCCCAGACCCGCCCCCACCTGGCTCAGAGCTCCGCTTCGAAAAATAAAATGATAATAACGTTATGTTATTATCATTTTCTTTTTCTTTAGTGCCTTGTAGAATTAGAAGTGGGGAGACGCTTGTCCGCCTTAGCGCAGGAGCCATCCCTCCCACAAAGCAGCACACATGGAAGTTACAAATCGCCATTTAAGATTGTTTATGTGCAGGAGGGGATACCTTCCTTCACATAAACAATCATTCCCTCCATGAAAGGCACACTTGCACAGTGGTGCAAGTGTGCCTGCATTGGCGCTAGGCAGCTGTAATTAGCACCAGTGCAGGGGGAAACGCAGGGCTGACTGTATTGTAAATACGGTGCAGCCCTGCCCTTCAGAAGTGTCAAGTGCAGCGTTAAGCCAATAAGGCTAGCACCGCGCTCCATCACTTCTTGGGGGCATATGTATCAAACGATTTTGTATTCGCAAACTCTGCGATTCGCAAAAAAACAGCGTTTGCGAATACAAAATCGCAAAATACGATGTATGAGCCATTTTCGCATCGCATTATTAAGGAATCGCTAATTTTGAGATTCCTTAATTTTGCGTAAGCATTTAAGGAATCGCAAAATGCGATTCCTTAAATGCTATGTAACAAGCACCTAAGTTGTGCGATTTCTCCTTAAGAAATCGCAAATTACCACCAACTTCAAGTTGGTGGTAATTTGCGAATTCTTTGAAAAATGCACTTTTGAGCATTTTTCAAAGTGTCATGTGGCGCACATACATGCCGTTAGGGCATGTATGTGCGCCATATGCGCACAAATGCTCATTTCAGGGGTGCATCAGGGTGTCCTTATGACACCCTTGCACCCTTGAAATTATTCTTAATTTGCGATTCTCTAATTGCGAATCGCAAATTGAGAATGACTTCCCATTCATTCCTATGGGCCTCCTGGCCCATAGGAATGAATGGGAAGGTATTCCTTAATTGCGATTTTGCAATTTGCTAATCGCAATTAAGGAATAACAAGGAATCGCAAAATATTAGCAAATTTTTAAATACATCCCTTTTGCGATTCTCGAATAGTGATTCTCAAAAAATCGCTATTTGAGAATCGCAATAACGGATTTTGATACATATGCCCCTTGGTAAGTGTACTAGAAATATATTCAACTGTATCACATGATGCTCTGATGTGTTTGGGACTTCTACAGCCACACTTTACAATATCTTATGTGTAAAGTAGGAAAGAGACATCAAAAGGGACAAACATGATGAGATGAGTGGGAGGCATTGAGGCGACGGCTGCCTTAACACAGGATGTCATGTGGGTGGACTTTTCCAGAGCACATCAGCAAGGCATGATCTCAGCTTGGCTGCCTGGATTCTTTTGCTGTTCTTTAAAGGGAAGGCACAAGATGGCGTCGATCAGAAGGCAAGATCTTTCACTTCATTCATGAGAAAAATATTTAAAATGCTTTTGCAGTAATAAGAATAAATGAAAAGAATTGGTTAATGCGCACTTTGAATGTATGACATAAATAATTCACTTTTGTGAAGATTGAGTGTGATTTTTAGGTGCAAAATCGTCCCACGAGTATTATAGTGCAAGCACGTCAAATGTCGTTTGGCTAAAACACCAAACAGCCAATAACAATAGGTGAGAGAGAACTACTCCTCTGGGCTAGAGCCAAAGCCTACTCTTTGTTAATATTAAACATTGGTAACAACAAGTCTTGCAGACAGCAGAGTTATCTGTGAGACCTATTGCTTCCAGTATACAGAAAACAAGATTTGGTCAGATCCTCTCAGGCACTGGCTTGGCTATATCAACCACCGTCATTTGTTGCTATGAGTCTTATCAATCACATCTTGGATCAGCCGAAGGGAGTATACATCTGTCACCTCGTGTTATTTGGTCCTAAGTGTATCATTCCACAGTGTAAAGAATGCTCCATTTGCAATGCCCAAGGCAGTGTTTTGCAAATTAAAATAAAAGCAATCATCACATTTGTTGTCACATTCAGTACTTTATCTCAGAGGGATAGTCGAAAATAAGGCATTTATTCTCATTTTTTTCTTGTAAGGAGCCGAGTGCAGGCCTAGCTCCTTGCTTACCCAAGGCCACCTTTCACTTACAGTGGAATGTTTCCACTTTATACAGTGTAACTCAAGGGAGCGGCTTCTTTTCTCTAACTACTAAAGACTCTGGGGCATATCATCAACGGCCAGCGATAATTATCGCTGGCCGCTCTTAGCGTTAAAATGTTTAACGCCGGCTATCGCAGATAATTATCGCCATGCTAGCGCTGTATTAACAACGCTCAGCGCAATGGCGATAATTATCCTAGCAATAGCGATGTTTTCCATGGAACATCGCTGGTTTCCCAGCGATGTTCCATGGAAAACGGAGATACCATTGATAATAGGGGCCTGTGGTCTTAGCCACACAATCCACCCCCATGTTAAGTATGCCTTAGTCAGGAATTTAACAGACGTTACATTCCTGCGTCAAGGCATACTTAGCACGATTTAAATAATCGCTTCCCCGCATTGTAAATATCACGAAGCTGCCTTCGTGGTATTTACCCATGTTGTTTCCACAGATACGCCTACTTTGCATCTCATTAGCGATGCAAAGTTAGGCGTGCTGGAAATGGGAGCAAAATCAGCAAAACACGCGATAGCGTGTCTTTGCTGATAAGGTGATAAAATTATCGCCGCTTTTCGCCCGAAAACGGCCGCAAAAGCGGCGATAATTTGTTATCGCCACTTTGTTAATATGCCCCCACATGTGGTAATGTTTTGCAGAGGCGCTATCATTACACAAAAAGTTCTGGCAATTTACCAACCATTTTAAAGGACCGAGGGGGCATATCAACAAGCAGGCAATAAAAAATTATCGCCGCTTTTGCGGCCGTTTTCGGCCGAAAAGCGGCGATAATTTTATCGCCTAATCAGCAAGGTCACGCTAACACGTGAAACCTTGCTTTAGCGTCAGGATTCCTAGCGCCCAGCTTTGCATCTCTAATGAGATTCAAAGTGGGCGTTCCTGACCTGCATGACAGGAGAAATGTCGCTAAGTGCGCTCAGCGATAATTATCGCCGGTTGTTGTGGATAGGCCCCCTAATCTGCAGTATTAAATTGCATCGGACTGCACTAGTATACACGCAAATGTTTAGTAACAGTGGACATTAATGTATAGGAACTGGATAGCATGAACATGTGCATTGGCCCCAGAGTACTAGGGTGAGTGGGATTATACTTATATTTTGAAAAGACATTCATGCCTATAACTGTTTTGCTTCGGCCAAAATCCCTTGCCCACATAACTGAAAAAGAAAATTGGGCAAACATTTCTACTTATCTCCAAAGTATTGTAGGTATTTTAACATCTAGTTTGGTAAATCTTGAGTATGCACAAGCACAGCAGAAAGTCCCTCAGTATTGTATATTTCCCCAGCGTTCTTTCGATGTGTAATGCACATAAAGAGATCATGACGGCGCGTTTCCTGCATTTAACGAAGACCTATTTCTTCCTAAAAGATGCAGTAATATGCATTACTTCTATGAGTAAATCTCCAGATAAACATCTATCAAATGTTAGAGTGGAGTTAACATTGTGAATGTGTAGTACTGCACCGATTACATTAGGGTGAGTGAATAATAAATATTTTTATCTTGGAAAAAAACAAATATATATATATATATATAGTCATCTAATCCGAATTCCCTAGGTCCTACGAACCAGAAAGTTGCTCATCAGAACATTATGCTTGTGGCCAAAGCATGTGGGTATGCTCAGGCCCCATGGTCAGAATCACTATTTCCTCACCTTTCCACATCTTTTATTTCCCAATCCGATGCCATTTAGAGCCCTAATTACAAACAAAGTTGCATTAGAGTACTTTAAGGCAAATGCTCTTCCATGAACTCTCTTTTAAATTATGATGAAACATTTGAATTCCTTTGAGCATTTATTTCTACATCTAAAATAAACACCTAATACCTCTTGTGACACCTGGTTGCGCTGCAGGCTAGGCTGCTAACTCTTATATAAGGTGTTTTCCTTCTTTCTCCTCGAAGCGCACGGCAGCTCAGCAACATTGGTTGTCGCGCGGCATTGTGCTATATATGAATACATGTCCCCTTTTATTTTCATGGACCATTTTGCATGTCTTATTATGACTCATGTTAGAAATTGAATTAGTGGTTTGCTGGGGGTCAGGGTAAGGTAACTGAACCCCAATTTAACACGTGCTCACCCCTGCGGTAGCTTGGAACAGTGCAGTCAGGCTTTACTTAGAGGCAATATGTAAAGTATTTGTACAACACTTAAATAGCAAAACAGTGAAAACACCATGCAAAAAGATCCCACACCAGGTTTGAAAAAATAGAGCCTAATTTAATAAATAAAACAAGACCAAAACGGCAACATTTCAATCAGTAGGAGAAGAGTTATGGATTGTTAAAGTATAAACTGCAATACAGCACCTAAACTCATAAAGCATCAACCATGACCATCTGGTTGCAGTGGACCGTGTCAAAGCCGAAAGTTCAGGCAGATCTCGATGGAGCTTGGGTCAGATACAGTTGCAGATTAATCCCGCTGAAGGTTTACCTTTTCAAGTTTGTGTGAAGAGCCCCAGTCGCATTGGATAGAGGGCTGCAGTGAGCAAAGAGAGCATCGCAGGTGGTAGGTGGGAGTGGCGTGAAGTACCAGCCTGGCAGGCTGGAATTTCACGGTGATGGTCCTCCAGAGGAGTCCATGCTTGCTGTGCGAATAGATGGGCTGACGGAGGCTCGCACTGAATTTCCATGTGAGCTGCACGTTTCCTGTGTGAATGGGTCAGTTCGTCATTGCAAAGAGAACAAAAAGCTTGATTTAAAGAGCTCGAAAGCCACACAACTGGCCCAGGACCTGAGAGGCACCACTTGAGGGTCAGGAGCATGCTGAGGACGGGTCCAGAAGCTGTGGGAGCCTTTTATGTCCGTGAGGCTCAGATCAGAACGCCAGCAGACTAGCCCTTTGACTCACATTGGGATCCTGGGTTCAAGATGCAAGTTGCAGGTCCAGTTCTTCTTCCCCAGGCAAGAGGGCAGCAGGCAGCAGGTCAGCACAACAGGGCAGCAGCTCCTTGAGAGTAGCAGTCCACCAGAGGGACAGTCTTTGTAGCAGCAGAGCAGTCCTTCATCTCGGCAGAGTATCCACAGGTCCAGAAATGTACTGAAGTGGTGGTGTCTGAGGTCCATCCTTTACATACAGTTGTGCCTTTGAAGTGGGGATAAGCTTCTAGAGGCATGCTTTTGAAGTAGTGCACAGATGCCCTGCCTCATCTGCCCTGGCTCTAAGCTGGCTGAAGTGACAATGCAGGTTCATTTGTGTGGGAACAAGACACAATCTATTCAGCTGCAAGTGAGGCTGGGTCCTGCTCCTACTTCGCATCCTGCAAGTGATGGTCCATCCAGTCATACCTACGCACCCATTATGTGTGGGGGTTATAGAGGAATACATTGAGGCCAACTACACCCAGTCATGTGATCCAGGCAGGCAGCAGACATCAAATGGCTGATGCAAGAAAATGGCAACTTCCTGAAAGTGCCATTTTCAGAATTGTAATTTAAAATCCAACTTCACCATAAGCTAGGATTTTAAAGTAGAATTCCAGAGACACCAATACGAATCAGTTATCTCTTCCCATTTGGAAATTACACTTATAAAATGTAATAAAACAACCCCAATGTTATCCTATGACAGAGATCGACTCTGGCAATATTCCTTGTGTATGAAAGGAATTGTATAGACGAGTGAGTATAGGTGCCAAGTGGGAGGCAAAGGTTTTATAAAATTCCCCTCCATATCCATCCAGGTCTGACGCTTTCTGGGGTTGCAACCTATAGATAGCAGTGAGGACTTCCTGTACCGTGATTTCCTTCTCTAGAGCAATGTATAGTGGCATATCCTCTGAGCCCTAATAGACCTGAGACAAGTGTGACTCCATCTCCCCGTCCCGCAGTTGATCGGCTGTGTAGAGGGCCCTATAGAACTCACCAAAAGAGACTGCGATACTTAATCTGTGGCACATGAGGAGCCGTCCTCTCTACATATTTCGGTTATCCATCGTTCTAGTACCTGTGACCATAGCTGATGTGCTAACATGCAGCCTACCTTATTGCTTCCTGCTTAGTATTTTTCGCAACAGGGAATACCTCGCTGTTCCCATGTCTATAGCCCGTAATTGTTTCCGCAATTTCGTTAACTGACAGTGCACCTTCACGGGGCACGTTCGGGCATTGTCTGCCTCAAACTTCTTAATCTGACTTTCTAAACTGTATCGTTTGTCCCGTCGTTCCCTGTTATAACCCGGGACAATGCCGATAAAATGACCCTGCGAACCCACCTTTGGGGTTTCCCATAGTGTTGCAATTGGTGTGTCGGCCGTGTCATTGTGGGCCAGGAAAGTGTTCAGGACCCCAGGGTGTCTGTACGTACTTTATCATATGTATGAAGTGTGGCTTAGAGACACCAATGAAGAGCAGCAGAGGTCTGCTTTGAGTTAGAATTGCAAGCGAATGGGGGTGATCGGAGAGGGATGCTGCCCCTATTTCTGTGATGGTAGAAGCTTTTTGGACCCCCGGTGTAGTGAGAGAGTAATCAATTCGGGTATATGTATGTTGAGCTGCTGAGTAGAATGTGTAGTCTACCTCCGTGGGTGTAAATGTCTCCAGATGTCAAGGAGGCAAGCTTCAGTAAGACAGTCCTTAATTCCTGTGGTGAGACTCCTGCCCTGTCCTGGAATGGGACTTGTCCCGTTGGTTATCCATAATAACAATAAAGCCGCCCCCCACTACCATCTCCCTGTCCGGGGTAGCAGTTAGGTGACCCAAAGCATCCCAGAAGAATGATTCCTGCTTATAGTTGGGGGAATAAATGGTAGACATAGTGTACCTGGTGCCCTGTATCTGTATGTGCAGTGCCAACACCCGTCCCGGGATGTCCACCATGACCCCCTCCACCTTCCCCGCAAAATTTGTGGTGAAGAGTCTTGCCGGTGGCAGTGGCAGGCTCTATCCGCTCGCGCTGTGTTATTTTCGAACTTGTGAGTTTCTCAATACTAACGCTGCTTCACAGCGTGATATTTTAAAACTGTGCAAGTGGCTACTTTTTTAAAAATCATTGTGTGTTTTACCTGTTTCCTGACACTCACTTCATTGTTAACTCCCGCCCCGGTCCGCCGCGTCCATTCTGGGCGATTGATGCGGAGGGTGAGGAGGAGCCAGCACTTCCGGCTCGAGCGGCCAGGTTAGCGCTCTAGTGGTATTTTAAGGGAAGTGTATATAATTCTCTGTCTCACGCAGTCGCGCTGTGGAGAAGAGTCTTGCCGGTGGCAGTGGCAGGCTCTATCCGCTCGCGCTGTGTTATTTTCGAACTTGTGAGTTTCTCAATACTAACGCTGCTTCACAGCGTGATATTTTAAAACTGTGCAAGTGGCTACTTTTTTAAAAATCATTGTGTGTTTTACCTGTTTCCTGACACTCACTTCATTGTTAACTCCCGCCCCGGTCCGCCGCGTCCATTCTGGGCGATTGATGCGGAGGGTGAGGAGGAGCCAGCACTTCCGGCTCGAGCGGCCAGGTTAGCGCTCTAGTGGTATTTTAAGGGAAGTGTATATAATTCTCTGTCTCACGCAGTCGCGCTGTGGAGAAGAGTCTTGCCGGTGGCAGTGGCAGGCTCTATCCGCTCGCGCTGTGTTATTTTCGAACTTGTGAGTTTCTCAATACTAACGCTGCTTCACAGCGTGATATTTTAAAACTGTGCAAGTGGCTACTTTTTTAAAAATCATTGTGTGTTTTACCTGTTTCCTGACACTCACTTCATTGTTAACTCCCGCCCCGGTCCGCCGCGTCCATTCTGGGCGATTGATGCGGAGGGTGAGGAGGAGCCAGCACTTCCGGCTCGAGCGGCCAGGTTAGCGCTCTAGTGGTATTTTAAGGGAAGTGTATATAATTCTCTGTCTCACGCAGTCGCGCTGTGGAGAAGAGTCTTGCCGGTGGCAGTGGCAGGCTCTATCCGCTCGCGCTGTGTTATTTTCGAACTTGTGAGTTTCTCAATACTAACGCTGCTTCACAGCGTGATATTTTAAAACTGTGCAAGTGGCTACTTTTTTAAAAATCATTGTGTGTTTTACCTGTTTCCTGACACTCACTTCATTGTTAACTCCCGCCCCGGTCCGCCGCGTCCATTCTGGGCGATTGATGCGGAGGGTGAGGAGGAGCCAGCACTTCCGGCTCGAGCGGCCAGGTTAGCGCTCTAGTGGTATTTTAAGGGAAGTGTATATAATTCTCTGTCTCACGCAGTCGCGCTGTGGAGAAGAGTCTTGCCGGTGGCAGTGGCAGGCTCTATCCGCTCGCGCTGTGTTATTTTCGAACTTGTGAGTTTCTCAATACTAACGCTGCTTCACAGCGTGATATTTTAAAACTGTGCAAGTGGCTACTTTTTTAAAAATCATTGTGTGTTTTACCTGTTTCCTGACACTCACTTCATTGTTAACTCCCGCCCCGGTCCGCCGCGTCCATTCTGGGCGATTGATGCGGAGGGTGAGGAGGAGCCAGCACTTCCGGCTCGAGCGGCCAGGTTAGCGCTCTAGTGGTATTTTAAGGGAAGTGTATATAATTCTCTGTCTCACGCAGTCGCGCTGTGGAGAAGAGTCTTGCCGGTGGCAGTGGCAGGCTCTATCCGCTCGCGCTGTGTTATTTTCGAACTTGTGAGTTTCTCAATACTAACGCTGCTTCACAGCGTGATATTTTAAAACTGTGCAAGTGGCTACTTTTTTAAAAATCATTGTGTGTTTTACCTGTTTCCTGACACTCACTTCATTGTTAACTCCCGCCCCGGTCCGCCGCGTCCATTCTGGGCGATTGATGCGGAGGGTGAGGAGGAGCCAGCACTTCCGGCTCGAGCGGCCAGGTTAGCGCTCTAGTGGCCCCTACTGCCTATAAATGTGTGTGGGCCAGCGACCGCGCAGCGGACGCGTGCAGCGGGCGCGCCGGAAGCGCGCCGAAGTCGAGCCAAAGTCAAGCCCGTCTGCGCCCGTCCGCGGCCGGACGGGGCGCGGGGCCATACACCCTGGCCTACCTAATCCCCTCCACATACGGTATGATAAACAAACCTTGTTAAATCTCCGCCCTACTATACCTTTACCATGCTTACATTCTATGCAGGCTTTATCACCACATAACTGCTCTATGTGCCCTTTTACTCTTGAAATGGGCTCCATAACAGTCCCCCCAAAAAAATTGATAAAAGCCGCATTGCTTAACTGTAGATCTCTCAGTAAGCACTGCAATCAGGTCTACAACCTACTTGAGGATGAGGCACTGGATATACTGCTGTTAACTGAGACCTGGCTTGGCGAATATTCTGACCCAGACATCATAGAGGCGTTGCCTCCAGGATACTCTTTCGCCAGGCTTGACAGGCAGGAAGGTAGGGGTGGTGGAATAGCTATTGCTGTTAGAGCCCCATTGGAGTGCTCCCTACTCCCCCTAACTATTGACCACTGCGAAGCTGCTTCGTTTAGTATTTCACTGGGACCTCAACACTCCCTATCAGGCATTCTTATATATAGACCCCCAGGTAGACTATTTGATTTTACAGCTAGTCTAGTAGAGGCGACAGCACATCTCGCCTTGAGGAAATCCAAACTCCTGGTACTGGGCGACATGAACATTCATTTTGATGATGTCCAAGATAAGGATGCCTCCTATATAAAAGATGAATTACTTTCCCTGCAGCTTACTCTTAAGAACCAAGAGCCTACTCACAGACAAGGTCATCTGATCGACCCCATATTTGGTAATTGGAATGGAGTAGAAACGCTTCCTCCAATACCTGTGCCTTGGTCGGACCATTTTGTCATTCCCTTACGAATTTGGCTGTCCGAGCCTGAAACTAGGAGTGATAGTACGCAGATGTACCAATGTCGTAAGTGGAATAACTTCAACTTAGATACTTTCATCGACATTCTTGCTGCGGCTGGACCTCCTGGAGGGTCAGATTGTGAGGCTGCCTATTCATGCCTGAAGAACCATGTTATAACTGCCCTAGATAAGACTGCTCCTATCCGCAGATCACTAATCACTAGGCAAACCAGAAAACCTTCCCCGTGGTTTACTTCGGAACTTCAGGTGGCAAAATCCGCTTGTAAAAAACTGGAACGAGAATGGCGCATTAACTTCTGCCCCAAAGCCAAATCTCAGTATAAAATAGCGCAAGCAGGATATTACAAACTTATTCGTTCCTCTAAAGCACGGTATTACAAGACCCGCATTGGAGAGGCTGAGAACTCCTCAAAGGAGCTCTTTAAAATCTTTAAAGAAATCTCGATAGTATCTAGTGAGTGTAATACCCAGAAGGACTCTGTTGAATCATGTAATGATATTGCTAGATACTTTGCTAGCAAAATTACTAACATCTATGCTAATTTTTCAAAGGATCTGCCCTCGGGCTCTGCTTTCACTGAGAATTTGGAGATCACTCAGGATGAGGCATGCCTTGACTGCTTTACTGTTCCTTGTACTAATACCTTAATTAACATCTGTACAAGCATTAAGTCAGGGTCCCCTCGTGATCCTGCGCCTCCTAAGATCTTAGCAGCTAGCCTTAAAGTCTTGGAACAACATTTCAGACATATTCTCCAACTCTCCTTTTCTACGGCCACCCTCCCCATGGAGTGGAAGCAAGCCATTGTACTTCCTATAAAGAAGAAACCCAACTTAAGTCAGGATATCCTTGAAAACCTACGGCCCATCTCGCTGCTACCTTATCTGGCGAAGGTGGCCGAAAAAATAGCTAACAGCCAACTCATGGCCCATCTAGAGTCGAATAAGGCCTTCCACAGCTCTCAATCTGGGTTCAGGGCAGGGTTTTCCACAGAAACCGCCCTTCTGAGAGCGACCGAAACTCTACGTGCAGGTGCGGATGAGGGCCAGACTATGGCTTTGATTATGCTTGACCGCGTTCGACACTGTGGCACACTCCATCTTGCTGCAGTGTCTGAACAAAGCCGGGGTCACCCAGGAAGCGCTGGGCTGGCTTAAAGCCTTTCTCACCGACCGATGCTTCCAGGTTCAGAGAGGCATACATCGCTCTAATAGCATAACATTAGAACAGGGGGTACCTCAGGGCTCCGCCCTGAGCCCCACCCTGTTCAATCTCTACATGGCCCCTTTGGCGGAAGTGGTTGAATCGTACGGCATTGAATTAGTCTCATATGCCGACGATACCCAACTCCTGCTTTCTCTGTCTCAAGCACCCTCCACTGATGCTAACAATTTTAAAACCTGCATGCAGGCTCTGGCAGGCTGGATGACCCAGCATTGCCTGAAGCTTAATGGCTCAAAAACGGAGGTTCTGGTAATTGGGGGAAGGGATGCGAGCTGGACCAAGGAGTGGTGGCCATCATGCCTGGGACCGCTGCCTACTCCCTGTAAAGCAGCCAAGAATCTGGGCATCTGGGTTGATCCCAGACTTTCTTATGACAACCATGTACATAAAGTGGTTGGGAAATGCTTCGGGGTAATGAAGACCTTGAACCGCACCCTAGATCTTCTCCCTCTGGAAGCCAGGCGCATTATGACCCATGCTCTAGTGACCTCGAGGATAGACTATGGCAATGTGCTCCTGCTTGGAACCTCGCAAAAAAACTTCAGGAGACTTCAAGTACTTCAAAATACAGCAGCACGCCTAGTCCTTAGACTTCCGAAAAGGTCAGCCTCTATGCCAGCCCTAGCCACTCTGCACTGGCTCCCCATAAAAAAGAGAGTCCTATTTAAAGCGCTTCTAACCTGCTATAGGATTATCTCTCACAAAGCTCCCTCTTATATGACAGATCTGGCTATTCCATACGAGCCTACTAGAACTCTCCGCTCGGGGGGAACTGGTTTGCTTAAAATTCCCCGCGTCAAGAAAGCCAGAATGGGCGGATGTTCCTTTCGTGTCATGGCTGCCAAAGAATGGAACTCTCTTCCCACGAATATCAGGCAAGCGGATTCGGAGCCCTTATTTAGGAAACTTTTAAAAACTTATCTGTTTTCCTCCTAAACTACCATATCTTGGCTCTGACTTTTCTCCACAGCGCGGGGACACGCCGAGATGGCGTCACCATGCGCTTTACAAGCTCCTTTATTATTATTATTATTATTATTATTATTATTATTATTATTATTAAAATGGCAACTCCAGCCTTCTTGGCGGGGTCAGACGAGGAGTATTGCTGGTTGAACCAAGGGGAGCACATACACCACCAGTCTGCTTGGAGCAAGAGAGTCTCGCAAGCCGCTTTGCCAGGGAATTTAAGTCCCAAACGTTAAGACCGAGCACAGACACCATCTGTAGTACCTCGCTATATGTTCGCACAAAGGACCTGCCCCCCACCGGTAGGACCAAAAGTACATAGTGAGAGGGAATGCGAGAAAAAGGGTACAACCAATAACATATTCAAAAAAACTTAGCAAAAACAAGAAGTCTGTCAAGTTCTCCCTCCTGGGAGTCATCTCACTCAACAATTTGGGGTCCATGTCTCGGCAGGTTGTGTCCGGAGAAGTTGGGCTGTGTAGGTCACAGAGCTCCGCCGGAGTGGCCCAAAAGCAGTGAAGGATCCGCAATATCACTTTGATTCTCGCGGAGAAAATGACGTTGGTTGCCTTGAGGTGGCAAAAGAGGAATACTCGTCCAATCCCTCAGTGATCACCAGATGTGGGCCCGGAGGACCCCTCGGGTTACAATGGAGGAGGAGTCGTGATCATTCCTCTCTGCTGTCAGCTTCCGTTGGTTTGTTTAATATTTTCAGGCCCCGTCTGGCAGAGCACCTTGGCCCCCGCCTCTCATCCGAGGGTTCACAAGACTGTGACCTGGGTAAGGCAGACTGTGGCAAGTCTGGCATTTCTGGTAAGGCGGAGGCATCCGCCAAGGTGCGAATCAACCGGGTCTCCTCCTTCCACACAAACTGTAGCCGAAAACGATGACCCCCATCTGTACCGAATCTCCTGAGCTCGGAGCAGATCGGTAAGGGGTTTCAGGGCCCTGCGTCACTGCAAGGTTGTCGGGGTGAGGTCATGGAACAGTCCAACCTTGAATCCCTCGAATTTGATATATCTCATGTCCCTGGTCGCCGACATTATTGCCTCTTTCTCTCTGTAGTAATGCAGGCACGTAAGGATGTCTTAGGGTTGGCCTGGCTCAGTCGTCGGCCTCCTGGCCCGGTGCGTACGGTCCAAGACTAGCTCTTGATCCTGCAGAGAGGGCGTCACATGTTTGAAAAGTCAGACCACGAATCCTTCTAGGTCAGAAGAGATGGCTCGGGCCTGAATCCCCTAATACGTATATTTGAAGGTCTAGATCGGTTCTCCCAATCTGATAGCGTAGCTCTGAGTTCTGTATCGGAGTTCCAAGAGCTCTCTGTGGTGGGCCGCTACCTCCTCCTCTTGGGCATCTTGGTTCTGCTCCAGCGAGTCCATCCTTTGATCCAGAACAGCAACATCCTGCCAGATCCCCTTGATGTCCGAGGCAATGTCGCGCTTGAGCTCTGCAAAGTCATCTCGGTGGGTACTGAACAGTCGCTTCATGAATACCTGGGTAAGCGTGAATTCCTCACGTCCTCCTTCCCCACCACTGGCCCTCTCCGAGTCCCCCCCTGATCGTCACCTTCCCGTGTTGCATCAACTTTCTACGCATTCGAGCGGGCAAACATGTCCTTTACCGAGGAATCCTTTTTCGTCTGGCGGTGTGTGGTCATTTCCTCCAAAGGCAGCGTCTCCCACCACAGGAAATCGGTGTACCCCCTCCAGAAGACCACATCTGTGGGTTCTGCTAGGCAGACTAACATGAGCAGGCAAATCGCCACAGTCAACTCCACCTCCACCCGAGCCGGGGGGAAGAAGAAAGAAGGGGATGGCAATTCCACTACCCTGCGCACCACAGATGGGAGGCAGGCTGGCCCACCACCAAAGTTCCGCAGAAGGCCATGCGCCGGGCCCTCACCTCAAGTTGTAGAATGGAGGTATCGTCTGGAATAGGCAGCAGCCAGTCTGATGCAGGACCCATGGGGTAGATTCAACTGCGCAGGGGAGAGAGGTCCAACCAACGCCCGGGTCCTTTCCCGCTCCCTCCAAGCAGGCAGATCTCAGAAGGTCCTGTGAGGTCTCTGCATTGGCTCGTAGTCTAGGCCAGGGGGGGACTGCAGCCCTTAAATGTCCACCATGGGGGGCCTTGGGCACCAGAACTCCCCTTGCGTAGCTGTTGGTGGTGGGGAGTCATCAAGGTGAGCTCTGTTGCAGCACAGGGTCTCCTTTGAGGTGGGCCGGCCAGCAGCCGTGGGACCCAGCAGGCTGCTATCACATGCCCTTGCCTCACAGAGTTCACAGGGGGCCCTCCACGGACCCAGATGTGCAAAGAAGGAGGCGTGTGCACAGGGAAGGATGCATCCAGCAATCAAAGTGGGCCAGGAGTGAAGCAGTAGCGGGTAGAGAGCCTACCGTGGCCCAGTGCGTAATAGGCCGCTCCCCCTCCCCCACACATCAAACTAAATGTCCAAACTCACCACTGCTGCCAGGAACCGGGGAGGAGCACAACCCTCTGCGATGTGTCCCAAAAGGCCTGTGACTAAGTTCTTGGTCCCACCTTCAGGGGAGTGCCGTGCCGAGGTGCCGCGCTCTTTCAAGGGCCTCTGGGTCAGGTCTTTCTCGGCTCCCTGGCTGGCCCCGCCCCTCCATTAGAAAGCTGCGGTAAACAAAGTTCCGGGATTGCAGCGGGACCAAAATACACGGCGTCGACTACCGGTGAGCACGGATATCCTCCCCAGACGGTCCAACAGAGCTCAAAGAAGTGCGACTTACACTGTCGCCATCTTGTACACCCCCCCGTCATTCCCCTTCTGAAGATATTTGTATGCAGAAGATTTTTTTTCTAAGTTGCTTTCAGGCAATCTTTGTTTGCTGAGTCTGAAACAATGGTGTCCCTTATTTATGGGTTGGGATATCGAAAACCACCCTTCTATTAGTTCAGAATGACATGAACAATTGGATCTCTCGAATGAGGAAATATATGCTTTTTAATTATTTGCGCAGAGCAATCTACGAAGCAACCAATCTACAGCATGTTGCTGCCACACTGTATGTAACTGCTTCAGATGTTTAAATTCCACTCTGACTGGCACATTTCAGAAATGTTCATTTCTTGCAACTTATTGAAGCTCCATTCTCATTTCTTTTTTTTTACAGCAAACAATTAATTATTCGTTCTAAAGTTCCGCTCTGGGAATACCTGTAGGGCGGAATGTGGTGCCTCCAAGAAGAAGTGAGCAGGGTTTTGTGATAAAGATTATAGCTAGGATATTGTGAGCAACCAATTAGAAACTGGATCACTTACCAACTTCATTTTATTTTTGACTGGCTAAAACGACTAAAGTTCACACTTTAATAATATTTTTTATCATAGACAAATATAATTCCTATACTTTAGGAGGTGTAAAGATATTAGGATCAATGCACAAGGGGCGCATATTTATCAGTTTGATTGTATCATGCTTGCACCACGCAATGCAGTGCAAGCGCGACACAACCCAGAAATTAGATTATGAAGCCACGCCCAGGGTGTTAGTCTATCCTGGGAAGGTGTTCCAGGGGCGTTGCATGGGTGTTCCCCATAACGCCTTCCCAGTTTTACCAGACCTGGTAAACCTGTGAATGCTCCAAATAGATACGCCTTCCCAGGAGAGGCATAACGAGGAGAATTATCTTTATTTCTCCACGCTACATCCACTTTCTATGTATGCTGCATTCTGCAGCACACATTAATAGAGTAATGTGCCGCTCAGAATCGTTTTTTGTGCATGAAGGTGCCCATTAATGCACAAAAACAATCTTGCATGCAACACACCATGGATTAAGGGTGCCTGCATTGGTGGTAGGCAGCCAAAATGGTGCCAATGCAGGGACAAGGACAGACATGTGCCATATTCTTTTAAATATGGTACATTCTTACCCTTTCCTAGGCATGCTGCACAGCAAGGTGACTTGATGCGTGAACTTTTCATAAATATGCCATTTGATGTGCAGAATCCAACTTTGATTAATGGTTTAAATGTGGTACCTAACTTGAGATGTTTGTGATAGAAATATTTGTTTTTGCATACTTCTGGAATGGTTATTTGAGTGAGTATGTTAGTTTGTGCTTTTGGGTAACATATTTATATCTATGTAAAAGGGACAAAGAAAAGCATGTATCATAAGCAAGCAGGACAGTAATCACATTTTAAAGTAATGATGACTCCAGTCAAAAAGGAAGGCAGTTTTTAATGCCTGTTTCAAGATTAGAAATTGCAGCAAATAGATGAACATAGATATGAATCAAATTCCAAAAGGGTCGCTCCTTAATATACACACTGAAAATCGGATGTCATTCATGGATAAAGAACAGAGAAAGAATGTAACGTAGAGTAAATGTGTTGGGCATGGAAAGGGTATGCAAAACATGAGCAAAGAATGACTTATGCCGTATTTAGTTCCTGAAGGATTGTCCTCTGGTGTGCCATATCTAAAGATCACTGCCTGACTCACATCTATGCTGTGAAGGAAGCTGCTTTCATAAGGGCTCCCTTCACAGCATAAAATGTTTGCCATGCAGCCACTTAGTATGAAGTAGGCTTGGGTAGGAAATTCTGCTCCGCTCCCGGACTTTGCAGAGCTTTTTCCATTCTGGGCATCGTGCACAGTTGTGAAAACTGAAGAAACGGAGTTTTTTCCTTGCTCACACTCGCCAACATTTAGGGGCCGATTCGGATGTCATTAGGAAGGCGTCCAGGTGGGTTCCCGAACATGCGAGTCCACTTCGGAGCCTGTTTCCAACCGAATCGTGCCCCTTTCTGAATGACCAAGTACGATGGGGAGATCTCGTCCGCATCAACTGAATCGTTTCCAAACCCGATCCTGTCCGTCCGACTCGTTTGCAGCCTAATCATGTCGCACAATTGAATGAGTACTCAGGCACCCACACAGGTACTTTGACACCCATTTACAGACCCACACAGGCAGTTAGACACATACTCACAGACCTGCACAGGCATTCACACACCCACTCACAGTCATGCAGATAATATTAGACCTATTCACAGACCCACATAGGCACTCACACCTACTCACAGACACATTCAGGCACTTACGGACTCACTCACATACACATGTAGGCACTCACACATCCACTCACAGACCCATGCAGGCACTCACACCCAGTGACAGACCCACACAGACACTCACACATCTACTCAGACACTCACACACCTACTCACAGACCCACTCAGTCACTCATACACTCACTCACAAACCCACACAGACACTAACACAGCCACTGGCAGACCCACTCTGACACACTCACAGCCTCTCACCATCCCCTACAGACACACTCACACCCACTCGCAGTCTGACCCAGACACCCAGACACATACTTACAGTCCCATTTAGACACTGTCACACCTACTCAGAGATCCAGACAGGCACTCACACAGCCACTCACACAGGCACTCACACACCCATTACAGATTCACATAGACACTTATACATCCACTCACAGACCCACACAGGTACTCATACAGCCCTCATTGGCACTCACATACATACTCACAGACCCATACAGACACTCGCACACCCACTCACACACCCACATAGACACTCAGACAGCCACTCACTGACTCACTCAGACACCCACTCACAGACCCACTCAGACACTCACAGACCCACACAAGCACACACATACTCACTCAGTGACCCATTCATATACTCATATACGCACACACCCACTCACAGACCCACTTAGACATTCACACACCCTCTTAAAGACCCACTCAGACTCTCTCACACCTACTTACAGGTCTACTCACACACTCAAACACTCATTCACAGACCGATTGAGACACTCCCACAACCATCACAGACCCATACAGACACTTACACCCCCCCTCACAGACCCACACAGGCACTCACATGGCCCTAACTGGCACTGTCACACCTACTCACAGACCCACTCAGACTCTCTCACACCTACTCACAGATCTACTCAGACACTCATTCACAGACCCATTGGACACTCACATACCCACTCATAGACCCACAGTGATACTCTCCTACCCACTCACAGAATCACACAGGCAGTTACAGAACCATGGAGAGAGGCACAGGGGCACTCATACATCCACTCACAAAGCAATGCAGGCACTAACAAATCCACTCAGAGACCCACACTGACACTAAGAGAGCCACTCATAGATCCAAGCAGGTACCCACACATCTAGTCAAAAACCTATGCAGAAACTCATATGCCCAGTTATAGACCCATGAATCCACCCACTTACAGATTTTTACAGGCACTTGCACACCTACGTACACACTTCTTCAGGCAGCCACAGACCCTCCCACAGATCTACATAGGCAGTCACACACCCAGACCAACACACCCACTCACAGAGACCTTCACACACCCACTCAAAGACCCACACAGGCAAAAGTGGGTGAGGAAATGGGATCCGACCCTGTCCCCGATGCCTCCTCTCACTCAAAGGAGAGGGGGAGCAGACAGAGAAGAGACCGGAGCAGCTTGCAGTGGGCATGCAGCTGCTCCTAATTTGCAGTGCTTTGTGTCACAGCAGAAGTGCCAAGGCTCAAGTGGCAGATGGGAGAAAGGGACATGGTGCTCTGCTTTCCCTGCTCTCCTCTCTTTCCTTCCCAGGAACTGACTGTGCCTACTCTGGCACATGCCTTCCCTGGAGGCATAGAAAGTGCACCTCCAGCAGGGGTAAGAAAGCTATATTATTGCTGCACATGGTGCAAGGATGTGTAAAAACTCCCATTTCTCAATGGGAGCTGGTGCTGTAGGTGGTTTCTGTCTGAAGTACAAGTTCACATTGAGAAATGGGAGTTTGCGACCGCACAATGTGCGGTTGCATGGTGATATGGTGTGCGGAACCGCCGACCTATGGTCAGTGGCTTCTCACACTGAGACAGTCTGCCGACATCGTATTAGACCCCTAAGTCAAGAGGAAATGCTTATGTGAGTCTAGGCCTAGCATACATGCGAAATAGAGGGGAAATAAACTTTATAACACAGTCATTACATCACACTACCTTTACATATCAGTCAAAACATCGCAACATCCTTTACATTACATGTCATTACAATACAGACATTACATCGCATGTCGCTATAATGCATGTCATTCCAACGCATGTCGCTACAAGGTAGGCATTACATCGCAAGTCATTACAATGCATACCATTACAACGCATAGTACCCTTACACTATCCAACACTTACCCTTCTGTTGCACTCACTGGAGTTAGAATAGTAATTATTACCCATATACTATCCAACACTTACCTTAAATGCGATGTAATGGTATGCATTGTACTGGTATGTGTTGTAAAGGTATAATGCGATGTAATGCGATGTAATGGAATGCGTTGTAAAGGTAGTTTCTGAAAATGCGATGTAATGGCATGCGATGTAAAAGAATTCATTGTAAAGGATGTTGCGATGTAAAAACTGTGTTGTAAAGGCATGCGTTGTAAATGTATACGTTGTAACATCATACATTCGAAGTAGGGTTGAAGTATTTTCCTTAAATTCAGTACCTTGCAGAATTTGACCCATAAATTACAGATATTGTCAAAACAAACATGCGAGACACCCACCATCCAAAAACGAGTCCACATCCAGAAAATGTATGTCTTTATGAAAAGTTCAAAATTAACTATATAGAAATAATATGACTGAAAATGTAGATAAAGGTACATTTGCAGTAGTTGGTTGTGATGTTTGTTTGGTACGACATAGCAAAGGCAGTCTAATTAATCATAGAAGACGTTGCCAGACTGCTGAAAAAGCGAGTTTTACTATTTGGCACTTTTACCGTTCTTTTGGCTTTGACGTTCTGAATCAGAATTACTAGGAGTGTTTGACTGCTATGAAGACTCTTTCAATGCTGTAAAGGATAGCTTTGAGTGTTCAGTATTTCCTGACTATTTGAAAATATTACTTGATGAAAATGAACAGGAAGAAACAATTGCTGCTGAGATAGTGAAGGAGAGTTCAAAAGCAGACAAAGTTAAGGTGCTCTAAGTCAAGATCCTTTTGGGCAGCCAAGAATTAAAAATTAAGCTGCCATTGCAATAAATGAGGTGGAGACTGCAATGCAACTAGCATGACAGGAAACTATTGATTTGGATGAGCTAGTTGCATAACTAAAAGATGAGCAATAAGAAATATATGGAGGTGAAAGACAAAGTTGAGCATGTATTTCTCCATGACAAGAAAGAGTGTGCATGTACGTCATTTAAGCATATACTGTTGTATGTAAGCTGTCAAGCATGTACCAGGAAAAGGTTTAAACACAAGTTCTCACTTCTTTCCTACAGAAGACTACAGAAAGCCATGTGTTGTTACAGCACCCACTGGAATAGCTACACATAATATCAAGGGGATTACTTTATTACGACTTTTAATGCTGCCAGTGGAGCATGAAAACAAAGTAGAATACCAAACGTTATCTGGTGAAGCTTGCCATGAAATGCCAATACGCTAAAAAAGTTAAAGCTTTTAATCAGTGATGAGGTGAGCATGGTGTCAAATTTAATGCTTCCCTTTGTACATTTATGAATGCAAAAGGTTCTAAAAACAGACTACGATGTCCTATATGGAGGAAAACATTTGATTGTTTTTGGAGTACTACTGCAACTTACACCTGTAAAATGACAGCCTGTGTTCAAAACACTGCCCCACAATGAAACTCAGAATTATTTTGTAAGCATTGGAAATGTCAATATTTGGTCAAACTTCCAATACAAAGAACTACGTAGGAATATCAAGTTCAAGTTCAAGTTTATTGCATAATTAATAAAAATTATTACAATCCACATTTAATATAAAAGCAATACGTATTATAAAAACTTACATTCATAAATAATTCATTTCATCTCTCTTTTTCTTTTAGTTTTTTTAGTTTTTTTTTTTAAAACCATGTCACAGGGTCCCCGAAAGATTGTTCTTTTAATTTCTGAGTCTTAGTCTATCGTGTTTTGAGTTGAAATCACGTGGTTAAACATCCGGCCTTAATCACTGTTTTCCTCTTGATTCTAATGTGGGACTACTCATTTGCCCGGGAGTAGTTTTTTTGCTTCTGTCATAAATTTGAGTCCCCGACAAGCTAAAATGGGTGAGGAACCACTCAACAAAGATATTATCGCTTGCCGACATGTTTTTATGTTCAGGTTGATCAAAATAGCATGTAAATATTTCCTTCTTAATGTCATTAGCGCTGGGCACACACAAAACAGATGACTTAGAGTTTCGTTGTGGCATTCACATAGTCTACATTGGAGACTTTCTTTCTGATGTTTCCAAGACGGTCTTAGGTCTTTTGAGTAGTGCAAACCCAATCTGGTGTCGATGAAGATTTTTTTTAAATATTGGCTAAAGTGGGTTGCTAAGTAAATCTGCGGTTTCTGATAAGTGTAGGAGGAAATTACGGTCCAAGCGTGGCGTTGAGTAGCCAATGTTGTTTTAGCCTCTAATAAAGATTTTCTTTTTGCCACTCTGTTGGCTATTTTACAAAAGGAAACGTGGTCTATTTCTTTGTTCCAAGTATCAAGGAGATCAAGTTCGAACAAACAGGAATTCAAGTGGGTTGCCCAAGAGTTTCCGGTAGGCTCTCTGTCTTGAATGCTTATCTCTTGCCAACAGTCGTGGTCCATGGACTTGGATTGGGCTAGCCGAAGTTTGTGATACCACTTGACAAACCTTGACATTGAACGTTGGTGTTGGTTTTGTAAACCAAATTTGAGGCGGATTTGAGCCGCAGATACTGATTTTGGTAGTTTCAACACAGATTTATATATTTTGTTCTGTAGTTCGTTTAAGATTTTGGCCTCGCCTCCAAGCCAAGTTACTAATCCATATGATAATGTAGGTTGAATTTGGGCAGACATTACCATAAGGAGGTGCGTGTAGTTAGGACCCCCCATTTTTAGTTGGAGCTGTCTTTATGCATAGATTAGCGTTTGGGACTTCGCTTTTATAGCCTTAATGTGTTCTTTTTTTGAATTGCCTTTCCCAATCGTCACGCCTCGGTACCGGTAATAGTTCTGTTCTTCCAGTGCTGACTTGTCAATCGTCCATTTAAATTTGATCTTCTTGATCTTCTTGTGCTCCACTAGTCGCAGTATTTTTGTTTTTTCCCTGTTTAGTTCCAGTTTTTCTTGTTCCACGTAGGATTGAAGGTTGTTTATTAAACGTTGTAAACCTATTGGCGTTTTACTTAGTAAAACAATATCGTCGGCAAACTGCAATATTGGAATATAATAGTTCCCTAGTTTAGGTGTGTGGCTGTTTACTTGTCCTATATTGCTACCTATGTCTGCCAAAAATAGGTTAAATATGCACGGAGCCAGGACACAGCCTTGTTTTAAGCCATCCTAAGTTTTAATTTTAGATGTTAAACTCAGTCCCTGGCCAAGTTTGACCCTTGCCCATGTGTCGGTATATAGGCGGATTATTGCGTTTAGTAGCATCCTTGGCATCCCCCAGTCTTTGAGCTTTTCCCATAGTCTTGACCTGCTTACTCGATCGAAGGCTGCTCTTATGTCAATGAAACACCCATACAATCGTTGGTTCTTTTTTCTCGGCTCTCTCCATTAGCAAGGCCAATGTCGTCAGGTTTGTTGTTGTCCCCATCCCCTGTCTAAAACCAATTTGGAAGATGGGAAGAAGATTGTTATTTTCTACCCATTCTTGGACCTGCTCTAAAAGACATGAGGCATACAATTTTCCTTCCACATCTATAAGAGAGATCAGCCTATAGTTCCCTGGGTTTCTACATAGGAATATGTTTGAGGTTGAAAATATGAATATTTTAAAGGATATTAGAGTAGGTGTTCTTTCTAAAAAGGAAAGTGTCGGCTAGAAAGTCACCTACTTAAAAAACAATTCTGATGAACTAGACAGCAGCAGAGATAATGTTCACTTTCATTCAAGAAAGAAAACCAATTGCGTTCCTAATGCCTACACTACTGGAGTGTGCTTCTTTCAACAAAAATTGCTGTAATTGGAGTAAGAAGAAAGTTTGGTACTGACAGCGACAAAATGGAACATCAGGACGTCACAGTATTCCTAAATAAAAGATTGAAAACTAAATTGGATTCATTGGAAAAATCTGTATTAAAAAACTGCAGGATTTGAGAAATGTGTAAGTGTTTGCAACCACTTTAGAGTAATTTTGTGCCAACATTTAAATGTTAAGTAAGGATTAGTTAATGGTGCTATGGGTAAAATTATTGATTTCATTAGCTTTCCCAACAGGAGTTAGATAGAGTACCCAGCAATTACATTTAGTCAGAATGATAACATTAAGCAGATTTGAAGGGCCATTCTACATTTTTTGCTTGTGAAAGACTGATATGTGCGATGGAAACTGTTTTTAGGTTCTCTAGCATATAATGTAAGTATTCATAAATCTCAAGGTTTAAGTTGATATTCAGTATTGGTTAATGTTGAGAGTACAGTGTTTAAGGAAGGAAAGTCTTATGTGCTCATCTCGAGTTAGAAAAGTGTCCCGTTTGTATTTGGTTGCATTTGATGACAGTAAAGTAAGTGCGCATCCAACTTAAAGAGTACAATCGATTAAGAAGTGTTCATGCTCCTTATTTAGGGCAGTATCCCATTGATGGAAGATGAATGCATTGTATGTCCAAAGCAAAAGCTTCCAAAGGAGTGTAGTGATGTCATCAGAAAGAAAGAAATGATAGAGAAGAAAGAAGTTAAGAAAAAAATGAGGTTGAAATTCTTTGTTACCAGTTGTCAAACCCCTCTGATGTCAACTTCTATGCAAATGTTGTTTTGAACATACTCTTTCAATGAACTCATCTTGTATGTTCAATTGAACAGGAACCACAGAATAGCTTGTGTTCTGCACTGTATCCATTTTGCAAAGATTACATGCTGAGAGGGCTACAACACACTCTGCGTCACACATTGGAGACCTTGTAGATATATGTAGTGGATCAGTACAGTTTACTCCAAACAATCAACAGGATGCACAGGAGTTTATAATGGTGATCGTGGAGTATAAGAAGAAGAAGAAATATGTATTGATGAGTTATTTGGACATACTTACTCGTGGAGCCATGGGTTTGAAGTTTGCTCATTCACATGAAGTAGAGAAATATATTTGAAGCAATTTCTTTATTTAATACTACCAGATTGAAAAACTGTGTCTTTTGACAGATTGTTGAAATAAGCTGCAAAAAACAATACCTGACCAAATTGTCAGTCAGATCTCATGTCTTCAAAGAAGTGGGAAGCATCTTATCTTAATGCGACAACGATGCAGAGCAGATAGTAGTAAATTGGAAACAGAGATTACAAATTTCAAAGCAGGACAAATATCTATTTCTGGAAGATCATATACTGCCTTGCCTATAAAATTTGATGAAGACATACACATCTGGTCACTACACTGTCTATATAAAAAGTTAAAGTGGAAGGACATAATGTAATGATAGCAACTTCAAATTCAAACAAAGACTGCCTTATGACCTACCAAATTCTTACCTTTTTTTTATGGAACCAACGTTCTAAGTAGGAATACAGTTCTAAAAGTGGAATAGTCTAGTTGTAATAAATATATTATCAGGATTTATAAATTAATGTGGCCTACCGGAGGTGATGTCTTTATAAGGCTCTCCATATGCTAGTATGCCTTATATATCCAGAACTAGTTCTGATTAAAAATGTCTCATTTACAGGATATATTTCTTTACATTAGTAGCGGAAGTATATGTAAAACTATTACTTAAATAATTGTAGTGAGTGCAATGTACAGTGTTGCTTAAATACAGTGAAATACTGTGCAGTTTGTTTTGACAGTCTTTATGATTGTTTTTTCCCCACTGTTCAATGATGATTCTTTCAATAATATACCATTTATGGTATATGAGATTAGAACCTGAGAGCAGTAAAAAAGGGAAAATGAAATGCTTAATGTTAACGTAACAGCAGTACAGCATACGAAATGAGTCGTAATTTGTTTGTTATTATGAAGTTATGCATTATTGAAATTGTAACTATATTGTGTAATTTTATAAACTATAACACTAACTCATATTAGTGTTTTTCTTCTCTTCATACAAATTTATGCCAACATCTATTAGAGTAATGCATTATACTAAATACTTTTTACAGCACTGTTTCATAAGATTACATTCTCAGAATATACACCCAGGTAGACACTAATACAGCCACTCACACAACCAGGTGCACACTGTTACAGTCTCTCCAATAGCCACTCACACAACAAAATACAGCCACTGACACACCCAGCCACACACTAATACAGGGTGTGACACATCCAGGCACACATTATTATACACTGACATACCCAAGCACCCACTGATTCAGCTACTGACACACCCAGCCACACTTTAATACAGAGACTGATGCATGCACCAATTTCACCATTGAAACACCCTGGTACATATAGATATAGCCACTTACACATCCAGCCAAACACAGATACAGCCTCTCAAACAGCAGTACATGCTAATAAAGCCACTGACACACCCATGCACACACTTATACAGCTAATGATACATCCAGCCACACTCCGGTACAGAAACTGATACATTCATACACACACTGATACTGTCACTGACATACCCAGGCACATGTTAATTAGGCCTGGGCGTGAAATTCCACTACACTCAAAGAGTTTGCGGAGTTTTTGACACTCTGAGCGGAGTGTGAAAGTGCATAGAGTTCTGAAAAACTGCGTTACGTGTAGGGTAGCGAAGGTATTTCCTCACTTGGTCTTGCCAATATTAAGTTGTCGAGCAGAAGCGTGGAAAATCTTACTCCAGACCAACTTCCAGTGACATTTCTGAATGCGGGAGGTCGCAGATGGCCACTACCACTCGCTTCGGGAAACCTTCCATTCGCGTTGAGGAAGCTGCCACTTGAGTAGACTATCTGCTCGAGTGGCAGAAAGAAGCAGCATCTTCTTGGGTTGCACATGGTGTCGTTCACACTGATTTTCCAGTGTGGGACAAACACCTGGTGCTAAAAATCAGCACGAATGGCATGACCAAATGGACTCTTCCGCTTGCTGAACTCCGTGTAGCATTGCAGAGTTTTCTGGTCACTTCACAGAGTTTGGCATAGAAGAACTCTATGAACTCTGGCAAGGCCTGATATTGATAGAGCCATTTAGACATTCAGCTAAACACTGATACAGCCTCTCAAACCCCTATACACATACTAATACAGCCACAGACACATCCAGCTGCACACATTGTTACAGACATTGACATACCCAGGCACACACCAATATAGCCGCTGACACACCCTGGCACACACCGATAAAGCCACTTGCACACCCAGGCACACATTCATACACCCAACAACACACCCACTCACACATTGATAGAGCCACTTACATACCCACACAAACACCGATATAGACACTGACACACCCAGCTAAACACCAATACAGCTACTGACACACACACCCAGACACCTTACACACACTTACACACCCAGTCAAACACTTACAAAGCTTCTCAAACACCTGTACATACACAGATACCGTCACTGATATACCCATTCACACACAAATACAGATACTAACACACCCAGGCACACATTGTTACAGACACTGGCACACCCAGTCAGCAAACGATATAGCCAATGACACAGCCAGGCACACACTGATACAGCCACTGAGACACTCAGGCATACACTTATATGCTCAATAACACACCCACTCACACATCGATAGAGCCACTTACACACGCAGGCACACACTGAGACAGCTACTGACACACCCAGCCACACTCCTATACATTGATGGATACATTCATGTGCACATATCGATAGAGCCACTGACACACCCAGGCACACACTGATATAGTCACTGACACATTAAAAACACAAAGTTAGCTCTTTGTTTGACCAGATGGTGGTTCTAAAAAGAACTATTTTTTGCAGAAGGTATTTTGAACAGTTGTTATTTTTTCAACAAAAAGTAAACCGAGAAGTAAAAGGGTATGGTAAGGGAAATTCAAAGAAGCAACTGGCTTCAGTGTTCGAAAAACCTGAACTTGCAACTGGAAGCAAAAACTTTTTTTATCTTACAACAATGCTTCCTTACTGTATCCAAGAATGCACCCACAGAAGACATTTTCACAGTGTCAAGCATGTGGCATTTTGTACAGTGAGTAACCATCTCATTCAATTCTTCGGTGGCAACTGGTATTGTAATGATTGCGACTTATGATGGTTCTCCCAAGGCTGCTGTAAAGGATTGTCCTGCTGCACCTGCTTTCTCCTGAATCATTCTTTTGGAGACCCTTTCATGATTTGTTTTTAAGTGCTTCCACATGCAACTTGTCTCATGTGAATACCTATTTGCAGTGCCACTGGATAACTGCTTGCCGCAAATACTGCACTGCACATATTTAGCAGGAACCTTCGTTTCCCCTGAATTATTTTGAAATGCCACCAGACATCACTTTGTTTTCTTGCAGGTGGGGCACATTGCTCCTCATCCTCAATAGGTTCTGGATGTTCATTCAGGACAGAAGATCAAGCTTGAGCAATTCTATCAAAGTATTCACAAAAGTAAACAAAATAATACATGGGTGGGGACCAAATGTGCCTAATCAAAAAACAAAACTTGGGTGTGTCATCAAGCGAATTTGCGATTCCAGTCCATATATTTGCGAAGTAGCGCAACCTATATATATACTTCCAAACATGTTCACACTGATGCCATTAATGTTAGGGATATACATATCTAAAATAAATGTTTTAAATTTCAGCAAATCTGCTTATCACATCACAGATACATTGCAATCACGAGATCAGAATCAATAGCCATAGAGTACTTGTGGTTCCGTCTATGTTTTCGGACCAGTGAAAGTACCGTTGTACCAAACTATAAATTTAAAAAATGAGAAAATTTGTTCAATTACATTTACAAAAACATGATATATTTTACATTAAGAAAATATCTGCTTTTTTCTTTTTAAAATGTTTATAAAGTATATTTGTTTAAAAAAAATAAGTCTGCAGTTAAAAAAATTACTAAATGTACAAGCAAAATAAAATGAAGTATTCTTAGTACTAAAAATAAACCTTAAAAAAGTAAACATTACAGGGACACAATGTTGTAGGGATTCTGCGGAGTCACAGCACTATGCTTGAAATTATAGAACATTCGTAGGCCGGCACTGAGTCATCCTACCACCTGAGTACCCTTAAGCACGGGACTGACTCACTATAGTTTCTCATTTGCCCTCCTACTCACTCACTGAGGAACAAGTGATTAGACATCCCAGAACACAACACACCAGACCCTCTCAGGAACAGCCCTGGGCGTAGTGGGCGTAGTGAGGCTACGTGAAGCGTTACGGAGTGGGGGCAAATCTACGCCCACCCGCACACTTCGCGTAGCCCCACTACGCGCCGCCCGCCTCCCTCCTGCCCTCATTTTCAAATTACTCAGAAACATTACATAAAGAAAATTACTTACCTGAGCTGCCGCGTCCCGGGGCTCCATCTTGGTGGTTCCTGGATAGCTTCTTCCTCACGAACGCGCATGTGCGGGCGCGGACGCATGCGCATTTCTCCGAGAATGTTTCTGAGTAATTGTAAAATGAGGGTGGGAGGGAGGCGGGTGGCGGGCAACTCTGCTCCGCCGCGGGGTGTGCGTAGTCTGCCCCTGCTACGCCTACTTTGCGAAGCGCGAAGTGGGCAGTACTATGCACACTCCGTGGGCGGGGCGGAGCACTGCGCCCACCCTTACTCAGGAATCTTCAGTTGCAGGACACACCCTTTAGCTCTCACACTTGTACTAGTCCACAATAAGATCTGACAGTGACATGAGAAAAGTTCAAACTGTTTATTTTAATATCATGCTCTAGTATGCAGTATACGTGCCACAATAAGTAAGAAAATGCTTAACACAAATACGGTCATCATAGTAAGTAGTGCATAAGTCATAAAAGAAGCTGTCATAATATAAGACTGGGTAGCCTAACCCCCCCTTCTACATAAGCAGAAGGATTATATATCAGAAGATCTCTGATTGTTGGCAGCATCCCCCGTACCTTAGCATGCGCAGAAGAAGAAAGTTCTACATCTCAGGTGCTGTCATGATCTCTTCCCTGAAAAAATCCCTCCCCCTATTCTGTGCATAACTGTATGACAAAGTATGTGTTCCCAAACAACAGCTGCATTTGTGTGTTTTGTCTAGGGGCTGAGGCCTGACCAGAACGAAACAACAAGGGGCATTGTTGCTTGACCTTGTCTATGGTGAGCGGACTAAATCCCCGGAAAGAACAGAATGCAACAAAACAAACAGCAGGTTCTCTGTGAAAGGACAGTGTGGCATAAAGCAAAATACATTTGTATAGTAATGTGCGCAAAGCAAAGAGAAGTCTGCAATGTGTTCATGCTAATACAGGGAAAACGACAATAGGCCTGCATGAGACATATGGCAATAATACTTTGAAAATACAATTTGAAAAACCATTGAAATTCACTGAAAGAATCGAAGCTTGCAGGGACATTATAGTTAGGAATTGAAAAGTCCTTAGAAATCCACTGAAAAAAACCAAAGGATACAGGGGCATAGATTATACATGCATAAAACTGTATAAATTAAGCAGTTATAGTTTCTGAGCTAACTATAACGTACGTAACTGCAATGCATTGCTTATGACCTCAAATATTGTATCACTCTTGACAGTCAGTTGCACCAATGATGACATCTCAAATGACATCACTGATGATAGAATCTACAGAACCACTTACATATCCACTCACTCACACAACCACTCACATATCCCCTTACATATTCATGTAAGCATTCACACACCCACTAACTCATCAATGGAGACTCTCATGTACACACTCACTCACTCATACAGCTACTCAACAGCCACTCATTTACCTATACAGTCACTGACTCATCCATACAGCTCAGCACACACCTACATATTCACCCATACAGCTACTCACACACCCACTCACTCCCCAATACAGCCTCTCAACAGAGCCAGTCCCATAACCACACAACCACTTACATACCCATTCACACAGGCATACAAGCACTCACACGTCTACTCACTCACCCATAGTGTCACTCACACAGTCACTCTCCAATACATCAACTCACACACCCATTTAGTTAACCACACAGCCACTCAGTCACCCATAAAGCCACTCACCTACCCATATAGCCACTCATACATCCACTCACTCACTCACTTACCCCTGAAGCTACTCACACAGCCACTCACTCACCTATACAGCTACTCACAGCTAATTATTTACCCATACAGCTACTCACACTCCCACATATTCACCCATACAGCCAATCACACACCCACCTATTCACCCATACAGCCACTCACACACCCATACAGTCACTCACGCACCCACTAACACACAGATTCACACAGTAACTCACATAATATATGCCAGAAATAGTATCACTCATTAGTAGTACACAAAGTACATAAAATTAACTTTTGTAGTACCTTAGTACTCTTGGGTAGATGCTGGAGGCTCCATCTTCCTCAGCCGGCTGTGTATGCCCCATGATGAGCCGAATGAAGAATGCACCCAATTGTGCTAGGTAGTCCACTTGCCAAAGTTTGTGGAATTTGGCTGTGATGAACTCTGTGAAGTGCCTCTAAAACTATGTCAAAATACACGTAGCTCCACGAGTGGCAGAACTACTCGCTGGAACTATTTACATGATGTATTATGTTTTCTTCAGCAAAAAGTGCATTCTAACACTGGAAATTGCAAACGAGCAGCAACACGCAGTTCGCATGGACGCCGCCAACTTGTTTTTGCTCTCTTTATGGTACTGGGCCTATATTTTCAATCCCTCTTTAATCTCTTTAATCCTCCCCCTATCAAACATATCTATGCCTGACTTGTATTTATTTTATTAGTGTGTGTCTTTGTGTTTGTGTATTTTATGTTTTTTGTCAGTTTTAGTTTGTGACTTTTGTACTTTGTGCTTTTTTCATTTTTTGCTTTACTTCCTCTTTTTTTCTTCCTTCCTTTCTTTTCCAGTTTCTCATCTTCCTCCACCCAGCTCAATGGCAGAGCAGGGGAGCGACAACACCAGACCCCCCGGCCCACCTAGAGCAGCAGCCGTCTACCTTGCAATTGGCAGTGCTGCAAAGGGGTGCAGTTCAAACAATATTTTCAGAGATTGAGGTGGCTACCCTTGTTTTTTATGTGCAGCGCCACCTCACCTCCACCCTGGCAGCAGGTATCAGCCCTGAAAGTGGGTATGGCCTCTGTGAGCACCGGCTGCTGTAGGAGAGGGTGCACCAGACTGTGCGCCGCAGCTCTGGTGCATCCAACAACAACTGATGCACCAGTGGGCCAATATTCTTGACAGGGAACAGGACCTGCTTGACATACTGGGCTTTGAGGTTGTGGGCTTGGTTAGTAATAATCATTTATTTGTTGTGTTCTATCCTAATATTGTTTCCACAAATAGCAAGCAAGCTGCTCACACTTGGAGTTTATGGTTCAAATATTATGTGGCCATCATATATCCAGGTGCTCGGCGCTAAATTAACCCTACTCGTTGGCACTCTTAAGAAGTCATGCAGAGACTACTCTGTCACTAAGAAAGTGGTAGTTATTAGTGTTAGTGAGTTAGTGTTCTCTCACTTCTCTGCACATTTGTTTTTTTTTTGCTCAAACAGTCCTAAGCAATCTCCCAGTGATGTGTAGTATGAAATACATGCATCTAAGCATTGAGAAAAATGCAGACTGAGTTGGCCCATTAAAGGGGTTTGAGAGATTGAGAATGAGATAAGAATCAAAAATTATTCATTGCAATATATTAGTAGTTTCAAAATGTAGTTTAGGAAATTTGGACTAAGGTTAGGTTTAAGAAATTAGGAATAGGTCCAGGATAGATATTAGTACCATAGGTGATCTGGTTTAGAAAAGTTCAATGTTACTGTTTTTGCCTTTTCCTATAAAAATACTTTTGGGTAGATTATTAACTGCACTACTAATCTTTTTTCTTTTCTTTTCTTTATTTCTTACTTTGCTTTCAGGGGCAAAAAAAAGTTTGGAACTACAGAGGTGGCTGAGGGAGCTAGGGGTACCACTACACTGCCACAGCCGATGGATCAGCTGGCCCCAGTAAGTCCTCTTGTTAATATTATCATTATTTCCCAATCTTTTACCGCTCTACATTTCAAATTATTATTCCTTTTTATTTTTTTACTGTGCCTTTGTCCTAATTCTTTTCATTCTCATCTTCATTTTTCATCTAATGTTTGCTAAATTCTTTTTATCCCTGCGTTATCCTATTGAATTATTTTCTATATTTCAGATTTCTGTACTTGACTTCAATTCGTACTAGCCTGTCTGAAGCTTCCTTTCTTCTGATTTGTCACTAAGCTTTCCCTTTTCCCTTATCTATCTTGTGGACTGTTCCTGTAAGACTCAGAGAACCATTTTATGTCAGTGACTCTAATGTGAAGATTTCATGCCCTAGTAAGGTATTCTAATCATGTTTAGGACTTCGAAGCGTGGCTAGCTTACACTTGCGCAAAATCAATTTTTGTATTTGAGACGGACAGAAAAGTGCTCAAGGGAACGGAAAGGGAAACAGCCACCAATGTCCCAATAATCCTCCGTTACTGTAGGTACACAGAAGATAAATGCAAAAACAAGATATCGTTCCCGAGCATAAACAGTTGAGTGTTCAAGCAGATGATATTAGTATTTCAGAAAAAAGATTCAGTCCATGTATTCAAAAGATAGTCTTCTTTATTATCTTAATTCTCAGGATTTCCCCTTATGGTTATAACACAGTGGTTCATGATGACAGGTAAACAGAAATGTTGCAGCCAACACGTGTTTCGTCTTGGGTAAAGGGCCCAACGACTTCCTCAGGGCTACAAAATATTAAAAAATCTATTCAAACAATACATTGTTGCCAATAATATGTATTGAAAATTGACAATAACAGTAAAGCATGTGAAGCTCACACGGACTTTTACCAAAAAGGCGGAGAGTACTCCGTTCGTCATCTAAGCCTTCTTGAAGTATGAAACCGGCCGCCATGAATAATGTGTATATATACGCACATACGTAGACGCTCATGTCTCTACTCAGTGATTAGAAGAAGGACTCTGTGTCAAAGTACGAGTACGATAGTCGCCATCGAATGTTATGGTTTATCAAAAAACAGTCATTGTTTGATCCATGAGATGTTATTGTCAATTTTGAATACATATTGGCAACGATGTATTGTTTGAATGGATTTTTTATTAATTTGTAGCCCTGAGGAAGTCGTTGGGCCATTTACACAAGACAAAACACTTCTAATCATGTTTGTTTAGAAGGCTTTCTTTTTGTTGCTCAAGCTCAAACTTTAAAAACGAGAGAGTGGCCATGGTGGACCCCACCAATTGTGTATGTATTATTAACATAGTATATCAGCAGTTGATGATAGTGCAGCATGGCTGAAATTATGAGGACTGCCCCATTGCATTTGCCAACGAAGACCTTATGTCCTTTATTGCCCAATTATTCCACCCCTTCATTCTGCTTTAATGACTGAGACTTATCAAAGCTCTGCCTCTCCATTACAAAATATGGTTAGCTTGGCTACCTGGCTTTTAAAACATTGCCAACCAACAAAATGTTCAACGTGATATTTTGATAGAAGATACTGCAACCGAACTGTAGTGATGTATTGTGGTTGTATTACGTTTAAAAAAATAATAATAGGGGAAGGCGTATCTGGCATCTAAAATGTGTAATGTTATTTCTAGTCACACAGACCACCAGTGGATCGAACGCGGCAGTCGACGAAGGGGTAGTCCCAGCAGCGCCAACGACGGACCGTGGTAAGTCGCATTGCTTGCTTATTGACAATTAGTAATATACTCACTGCAAAGGCTTGACTTGTGAACACCCCGCTTTAGCAGATACAGAGGATGTTGAGTAGTTAATGGCATCTTCTATCTGCAAATCAGCATACAAAGGTTCAGAATGAACTTTAAGGATGGGTTGCTGGAAAAAGGAAAAAAGAATGGAAAGAGAAAGGATGGGTGAAATGTAATATGAGTGAAAGGATGCGTGGGTGAAAGGATGTATATAGGTGGGTGATGATAGGAAGCATGGGTTGTGTGAAGGATGGATTAAAGGATATATGGGTGAAAGGATGCCTGCCTAGGTGGATAAAAGGGTATATGGATGAAAGGATGCCTGCTTGGGTGGGCGAAATAGTATATGGGTGAAAGGATGCCTGCCTGAGTGGGAGAAAAGAATGCTTGGTGGGTTAAAGAAGGATGAGTGAATGAGTGAAAGGATGTGTTGGTGGGTAAATGGATGTTGGTGAAAGGTTCATTGAGAGCTGCTCTTGGATGAATGGATATAAATGGATAGATGGTTTTCAATGGTGAAATACTAGATAAGAGAATGTAAAACTTAAATGGTGTGTATCAAAGCCAAGGGTGAAGAATGCTAGCACAATGAAATGATGAACAGATAATTGCTTGGATGAATAAACAAAGGAGCTCTTCTGGATAGGGGTGTACTCACCTACTTCACTTTCTTGGAATAGTTTTATCAAAGCTTTGATTCAAAGGGTTGGCTGGGATTTCTGTATACTCCCTTGACTCACAGTATATTTTAAGCGAAGCAGATATTATGTATTCCATCAATTATCACCTCCCTCCCTCCAATTCATTTTGCCAGTGCCACCAATGATGACCTAACTGCTGCATGGTTTGATTCAACACTACGGTGTTGGTTGTGCAATGTGTGTCTGCTTCAGTTAGTGTGGCATTCACAATGCGAAAACAAGAGCTATTTTTTCACTTCTCTCCTAGTGCCCACTCAGTCACTTTCTAGTAATTTACTCCTTCATTCTTTCCTAAGTTCTGTTCTTGCCTTCTCAAAAATTTTTAAAATCTAATCTTGGCATGTGCCACATTTTTCTGGCCGAGGGTTATATTTCATCATGGCTTCCATAATGGATTCACACCTATTCAAATGTTCCCTTTCACCATCTGTCAACCACAGTGACTCACTCTGAAGAAACTAATTGTCCTTCTCAGGGGTCTCACTGATACTTAGTCCATTCAAACCAATAATAAAGAATTTGGCACAGAAGCTAAAATATAAAAGAACATTTTTATTAAACTCATATGAGTGTGACTACGTCACACAAAAGCCGTAGCAACTGAATGAGGTAGTCCCTAGAATGGTCTTACTTCACGTCTTATATACTCTTTATCCTGCCCCAGGCATGTAAGGGAGTTGTACCAATTACATTCCTAAACAAATGGAAAATCTGAAGGGTCAGCAGGTGAGTAGCCTTTGGGGTTTTAGCAGGATATGGGCAAAACATTATAATTACATAGTTCACAAAGGTTAATCTGATTTAGATGGCACTGCAGGGCATGGCATGATTACATGTACAGAATCTCAGACAAAGATCGATCAGGGAAATTGGCTTTGCGAGGTCAGTTTCTTACAGTTCATTCCAGGGTCAGAAAGAAACCTAGTTAATGTATACATGGACTAAGAAGGCCAGGCCACTTTGTTCACCAGGCTACCTTCACAGGCCTACGTGAGGGCAACACAAAATGGTGGCACAATAAAATGGAGTCAGTCTAGAGAATTACAGAACCTCAGACCCTCCTTTTGCCATTACGTAGGCAATAACCTAAGACTCATCTGAATCTAGGTCTATATCGATATTCATTAGGTCGTCAAGGTGTTGCTGTAACATCATCTTATTATTCTCTACTTCTCTCGGGACAGGTCTCCGAACACACATAGTAGCACAAAGACTCACTTCTGGTGGACCATTTTTGGATGCTAGAGGCGGAGCCACTTCCTCTTCCATGGCAATTCAGTCAAATGAGAACTTAATTAACATTTACTTTATACAATTGCACTGGAATCGCTTGTGCAACTGTGCCCAAAGTCCGTTCAAAGCCTCTCTGGCAGGCTTCTATCGTCCATCAAATCTGCTTCCATTGTCTTCTTCCACATTGGGCCTCTCGATTCAGGCCTCTCCATGAAAATAGTACTGCTTAGTTGGAGTGCCCTCCTGGCAAACACTCACAGCTCACTCGAAAGTCTCAATGTCTCAAGGCAGTGCACCAGTGTCTCTCCTCTGCGGCAGACACTACAAATAATGTGCTCTTCATTGGTCATGGGCACAGATTATCTTTGTGCAGACCCCGGTCTACATTCTCAGGCTCCAACACTCATTATTCAGTGTCAAAGGACGCTCAGGCTGCTCTTTCATGGGCACCATAATGTAGTGCCTTTTGTCAATCTTAGATACTCCGGTTCACTGTCCTTCCATTGGAGCAAAGAAAAAGGGGGGTGTGTGGCCAAAACTCAGGCCAAGGGGTTCAAGGGACTGCACACTGTCAGAGATTACCAGCACATGACAGGTAGAAAACTCAAGGCTCAAATCAACCCTGCCATCAACAGCTCCTCCTTCTTTTCTGATGTTCAACGCCTTCTGATGAAGCAAGCACGATGCTTTGGAGATACCATTGATGGCGCGCTGACGATCACTGTCCAGCCTTGCTACTTTTCTGGGTGCTGGGACTGTAGGGTCAAGACCTCCGGCCCTCATCTGTAGCTGTCACTGATGGGAATTAGGCTTAAATCAGCGTTCTGCAGGTTATTATGACTTGATACCGCAGAACTTAGTGACGTAGGAAATGTGACACAGTTGTTAGTTTCCTTCAAATTCAGTACAAAAACAGTTCATTGTATTTAACAAGGGGACTGCAAGCAGGTGGCCCGCAATCTTCAAAGGAGTGGCTTCAATGTGACAGCATATCCTCTACCATCTAGGGGTAATAGTTACATGGGAATTCTATCTGAATGGATGTCCTCACACATAGTGGCATTGTCTAATGGGGCAAACACATATTTTCCTCAATGATTAAGTCTAGGTGTTCCTAAATTCCTTATCTAGAACCCCTCAAAAGAGAAAGCACATGATACAGATTATCAGGGACATGTAGATACCTCCCTTAAAAACCCATCTGGTCATACGAAAGGGAATTATACATAATATGGGGGTCCCTGGTACATCACTGCAGTCTGGAAGTGTGAACCTGAACAATACACCAACAATAATAAATGGGCTGACTGGTGAAAGGAATACGGAAAAGGGAAATGGGACTAGGACACAACTAAAATCCCCAATATCTAGGCACAATGTGACATCGATCAGGGGAGAAGGCACAATGTGACATCGATCAGGGGAGAAGCGGCAAAAGAAAAATCTATAGGAAGGACAAGAAATTACTTGGGTGATAGTCAGGCATGTGACACAACATCAAGAGTACGGTGATACACAGAAGGCCAAAGTTACACAAATTTTAACTCTACCGCTGGCCGCTACACCATATACGGTAATCTCGGCTACTGTTCCAGTTCCTTCCCCGGGGAAAATGAAACCTGGTACTTAGGAAGCAGAACATGATTAACTAATGCAATATAGAAATTAGGTCACCTTGTACAAGAGTCACAGATCTATAATTTCATCCTTAGGTCCAATCAAGGAAACATAAATATAGGGCTGCCTGTTCCTTGGGGAAGGGGCAGTAACGTGACTAACTGCAGGTGACACACTTTGATCCTGTATATCTCTTTTATTTTTCTTCAATACTATTATAGCCAAATAGACATGATGCACTGGTGAAGTGTTGTCTGTCTTGTTCACAGTATGAAAATATCATATCTGTGAAATTTAGTATCAGAGCAAGTTCAACCAATTGTTGCTCAAAGATGTACATCGTCATGACATCCCCTCACAACACAGGAACACTTGTTATAGTATCAGAAGCAACAACATAAAACAAAAACATACATAAAATAAAAAACACACATGTCAAGCCATCAGATATACGTGCTGTATACCAGGCACAAAAAGCATAGACAAATTACAATAGCACATATAAATGAGCGGTGATGCACGCACTTTATAGACAAATTACAATAGCACATGTAAATGAGCGGTGACGCACGCACTTCATGCAGCCCAAAACCCAATATTCGGGCCTGCTTAATTTGTCAGGCTTAAAATTAAAAGTACACTTTCTTTTACTTTCCTCACCCTCCTTTTGACAACTGGTCACCAGTTAGTGGTGATCAGCTGTCAAATGCAACTTACTGTGTCGCTTCTGACACACAGGACCAGCAGGAACAATTCATAGAAGGACAAAATGCAAAAACGTGAAAAACACACGAACATTTTTTCTTCAAAGGAGTCATACAAAACTCATCTTGTTTCAACATACTGCTAACCCCCACCTTACTGACCTCAAGGTCAAAATCTGCCTCTCCTCAGCCCTCTCTCTCTTCACCCTGAAGCTGTCAAAGACAAAAAGCCTTCCTAACTCTTTCTAACTTGCAATAACCAACCCTTATCCAAAACCACATACCATATATATTACTCCCTTTAGGGGCCACAATCCACTCCTATTCCCAGACTCAAAAACATCTACTGTGAATAATTCACATAACACAACAACACAACATACCAGCTTTAGAACAAATGCTTGTTACCACCCTATGCAATTTCATCGACCTTAAATGGATGAACGTCTCAGTAGGTCCAGCTAGAGTTAAAACCTTCAACCCTGATATTAAACTCAAACCTCTGCACCGGGCACATTGGCTCACAGAGCCATTAAAAGCAACCCCAAATGAGAACAACCTGCAAATTTGTATTATACCTAAATGTATGCATTTACTGAAGCCTAAGGCACTTTAAAAGCTACTCTAAATGAAAAAAAATGCTGCCTAAATAGTGCCCTCACCCAATTTCGACTTTGACACCTGGGGCACTTAAAAATAAATATCCTATAATTGTGCTACATATTAATCATCCTCAGAATGTTCTTTACAAATTGCAGAGATTGGACATTAGACATATCTCATGTAAATCCTTAGAAAAATGAGTTTTTTACGGCTGCGCCAAGTGAAATTCCATATGCAAATGTTCTCATTTTTGCGGTTCAACACAACTTGAATTAAATTTTAATGCTAGGAGGTCACAGTATGAGTATTAAGCTTTATAAATATCAAAACACAAATTTAGAAGCACTTATTTTTAATAATTCTTTTTCATCATTAATAATTATTTTCAATAAACCCAATCATTTTTGATAGGTCCATATATAAAAGCAAGCTGCATCCCTTGCCTATCATTTTAGACGCATTTATTTATAAGCCTAAACACAGAAGCTTAACTTGAAACATGACAAATTCTTGCACCACTTTTTTTTTTTTAAAAAGAACAATTATTCTAACATTAGAACCAAGAATATGCTTATAAAAATGCTTAAAGAGAGGAAACCCTTAATTGAAATGTCTTCTTGTAATACAAAATAATGAACCCTAGTTTTGGAACCTTTTTTAAAACAACAGCCTGAAATGCAAAGTTCCACCCGTGTTTAACTGAGGGCGAAGTCCTGGCTTGAGTAAACATTCCTGTCTATTCGTGACCAGCTATTTGCTCCGCAGCAGTAAAAGCTTGTCTCTCAGTGTTATAACATGAGCACGGTGTCAGTCTTTTTCAAACTCTGACATATCAATGCGTGTTGCGTTTGAGTTCAGCAAAAATTTACTTCAGCTGAAGTGTTTGCCTGTAAATATCTAATACAATGTATGTAAGTAAAAAAATTCTGTAAGTTTATTTTTCTACAAAACACACAATTTCGTTTTTGATGCCTTTTTATTCCTAGTGAATTTTAATTTTATCTTTTAAGCATTTAACAGTTTGTACATATACATAATTGCTTACTCTATAAATTAAATAGCAACATATAGCTATTGTAGCATATCACATGGTTCATTTCCGGATTTAATTTCTACTTAATTAATTACCTGACATTTTGCTTAACAGACTGAAAACATCAAGAAAAAAACACAAACACACATTGAGCTCATTTCAGACATAAACAGAAAGGGGTCAAACATTCAGGACACACAATACAGCGCGTTTTAGTCATTTATTTCATAAATAGTGCCATCGCTATTTACTTACAGAAGTTGCACTAATGGGAAAACCACATAGACATTTAAACACACATTTAACCCACAGATCAATACTCAAGACAGAAACAAAGGACAGCCCACAGACTGTACTTAAACAAAACCATTTGTAAATACTAGTTGTAAGTCATATTTACAAGAAGCGCTTCTCAATAGTGTTCCAAAAGACTGCAAACACAGCCCCACAGACCTTTATTTCCAAGAAGCCAAGATACACTCAATTCACTAGCTTTGGCTGGCAGAACACCAAAAATCGCTCTGCATATCTCCATTCATAAGATTGCGCAGAACAAAGGATCCTTGTATGTATTATGTCCATATTTTAATTCCCTGGGGATACAGAATCACTAAGGAAAAAATATGTTTTTATACCTAAACCTATTTAGGTATTCCTTCTAGGGGAGCTGGCTAATTTACTTCACATCACACCAAGAAAAAGCAACACATTCTTCAATGTGAGCTTTGAAAACAGGCATGCCAAAAATACTGCAGAATATGCAATATTATAATCAAAGTAGTGCTTAAGGTACTCTTCGTACGTTGCACCGTTCAACAAAACCAGATAGAGAAAAATCTCCTCATTACCTGCCTACACAAATTGCAATTCGCATATATAAACCTATACAAATCCAAAGTTGGCCAACACAAATTCCAAAATTCCAAAGCTATAGTAAGTGTTACTAAACTACCTTACCAATCCAAGGCAAAAACCAACAGTAAGAGTCGCATAACGACTTTTACCAAACAAATGGTTGTCCAAATTCTAACTGTCAAGTTCTAAATGACCTAACAGTCTTTTTTAAAAATACTCACGCCAAAAAGGTTCTCAGTCAGAGGTGACATCATGTGGAGGATCAAAATCAGGAAGATCAGAAATAGAGCCAAAGCAAAGGAACACAATGAGGATCAGGGATACCCCTACTATTCTGTAGTAAAACGTCTATTTGCCCAGCCTAATCCCTCTAACTCACCCTGCAGTACATTAAATTAGGTTTCCTTTCCTTACTGCTAAGCAAATTTACTTTTGGGAAAAATTAATTATAAAGTGTGGTGGAGGGGAGTAAAGTGCCTTGACTTTTGCAGATGAGACGGTCTTCGATGAACATGCCAAGTGCAATTTACATCCCATTCCTTATTCATTTCCGTGTACTACAGTGCATCGCTTTCTTTCCACCATCTACTCATGGCAGACATGATGCCCACATGATTTTATACGTGACCTGCATCATTCAATATTATTCATCTGCCTTGTAGGCACGGTAACATTGAAAGGCATTTTGGTGAAGGGCAGGGTGATTGGAATAAGATAATTGTCCAATACAGCTGCCCCATCTGTAAACTGCAGAGAGTAGCAAAGTACGACTAACAAGCATAACTAAGGTGCCAGCTAGCATGCCTCCATTAATTTATCACAACAAGAGAGATAATACTTGTAATTCATAACGCATAATGCCTTACTCATTATTGAGAGATAAGTCATTCTTATTTTTCCACATAAAGTGTCTGTTTGCACTAGGACATCCTTAAAAAAATGTAAACAAGTGCTTTGCACAGAGCATTATTTACAATTTTTCTTTTTTCTTTAGTCATATTGATACTCCTGTTGGTCCAGCTCGGTAGGATATAGCAGCCCAGCTGGGACAGAAGAAACTGGAGGCCATACAGGCATTGCCAAATAGGGTGGTGCAACTGCATTCTTTTTGGATTGTTCGCCAATTGTGGGTGCCTGGCTGAAGCGGTCTGGTATAGTAGGCCTCAGTGTTATGGTGCTTCTGCCTTTAATGCAAGAGAAGAGAAGGCCTGTGGATTGCAAAACAGAAATGATATTGTAGAGTCAGGAGAAGAAGAGAAGGAACGTTTCATGAGGAGTGTACCAAGAAGACTCAGAGTCACAGCAAGAACAAAGTCCGTTGCAATCATTCATTTTATAACTCATGTAAGATCAAGGGAGAACAATTACAACAACCAACAATCACAGAATAGTTGCTGACCAAATTCCCAAATTCCCAACTGTCATGATCATCATCACATGTCCATCTCCAGTTACCGACAGCAACAGGTCCCCCAGCCAATAACATAGTATCAAATTTGAGACAGCCAGCACACACAGTCAACAGCATTGCATTTCCCAGATCAAGTAATCAACACACCTCTCACCAGTTCACAGAGTTGAGCAGGCCTCTTAGAGTCATCACCATGATGGTTCCCTGAAGTTGATTGCTTCCTTCTTCTGGAAGTTGTTGAGGTAGTCATACCGAGTCCTTCCATCATCCGCCTGACGCCAAGTAACAAATGTTTCCAACTCCATTCTGACTCCAGACCCAAATGAGAGAGATCAAACTGTAGTGCAATGCTGTTGATTAACAACAAGAGAAACATTGAGCACATTTTCTGTGTAGATTTGTGTGTGTTAGCTAAATGGACTAGTTGGGTCTTTGAGGAGTGTGAACCAGAAAACCAAGCAGGTTGGACCCAGCAAACAAATCCCCCTAGGTGTCAAAGGGGAAGGAAAAAAAGCCCCAGTGTGTAAAATATTATCACCCATTAGGCCACTAATGTTGAAAATCATCACACACACATTCAAGCTTACAACTTATAGTTGAACACCCACCCTCACTGTCTGTCACCACATGAATCCTCTCAACACTCACACACACTCATATGTCACTCATTGGTGCAGTACTTACCAGTTCCAATTCAAGAACGGTGGTACATTGCTGATCCTCTTTGATTCATGCAACACACAATGGCCAGTCCTGTAAATCAAATATTCTGGGGCGGTCCTGCTAGAGGATGAAAGAAAGGATAGGCATTGGATGTAGGTAGGCATTGTCTCTCAAATGTTCTTGAAGGGAATGGGGAGGAAGCTTCTTCACTGCACACTGGCCCAACTCTAATCCGACCATACATGAGTCTAAAAGATGGGCTGCATTAGTCAGTCAGACATAAACAAAATAATATAATGTTTCTCCAGCTATATCCCAAAGTAGTCCAGCAATAGAAAGTTCTATGATGGCCCAGGTATATTCAGTAGCCTGGGCCACCATCCTCAATCTCAGGTGGTTCACCTAGAAGCTGGTCAGCTAACACACTACCATGAGCTGAGTCTGCCCAATCACCCTCATCCTCTGCCTGTCATACGTAAGGTATTGTGCAATTTGGTGGTATAAACTGCTGAATCATTTTGATCATGATTTCTCAACAATCTGAGACAAGAGACTGGTCCCTCTCACAGTGACAACTGCACTGAGCACACACTCAGCAGACACGATGGCTACCGGGCAAGCCAGATATTTGTATGCCATCCTGCTGGGCACATGCCATTGGCGCCCCTTCCCACACTAATGCACCAATGGGTTTTGATCCAGATATCCCTTTGTTAGGTCATCCAAAACGGCCTGGATCATCCTCTCAATAGTCATAGGTGCTCCAACTTGGTCAAAGTCTTTTGCCTTTGCCTCTGCACTGGATATACGACCTGCCTTAGAAACCTATAAAATGCAGATTTTGGGGTCGGTGCTCCTGTTCTTGATGTTGTTGTTGCTGTTGTTCTTGTTAATGGTTTTGGCTGATGTTAGCCAACAGCAGTGACCCAAACATTTTGCCTCCTGTTTTTCGGAACCTGTTTTTGTTGGCTATATAATTTGGGGCACTTTACCACTTCTGATCAGTGAATATCCCCTCTGTGTAAATTGTGAATATGAATGGTTATCCATGATTGGCATATTTGATTTACTGAGAAGTCCCTAGTAAAGTGCACTGTGTGTGTCAGGGTCTTTAAATAAAATGCTACTAGTGGGATTGCAGTACTGGTTGTGCCACCCACATGAGTAGCCCTGTAAATTTGTCTCAAACATAACACTGTAGTGTCTGCGCATGCAGTTGTAAACTGACATGTTGACCTGGCAAGTGCACCCACTTGCCAGGCCCTAACCTTCCCTTTTCTTTTATGTAAGGTACCCCTAAGGTAGGCCCAAGGTAACCCTCAAGTGCAGGGTACAGAGTGTGTGAAAGGTAGGACATGTACTGGTGTGTGTGACATGTCCTGATAGTGAAATAAAGTATATTTAATTCTCACTATTGAGTTGCTAAGGGAGTTGCTTTGTAACATTTTACATGTGTAACTTTCCATAGGGACAAGTTGTAAAAATTGAGTTTAAGCTCGCTGTACTCAGAATTTATTAACACACTTTTTGGTAAAGGTGGTTGTTAAATTCTGTGTTTGAGAATGTCACTTTTAGAAAGTGGGTATTTTCTTACTTACCATTCTATGTGCCTCTGCTTTTTCTGTATTCAGCTTCTGGTTTTGGTTTGACAGGAGCTGGGGATGTGTATTCACTCTAGACTATCACAAGGGGTATTGCGGTGTGCCCTGCCTTGCCTGGGTGACTTATTACTGGCCGAAATAAACCTTGCCTGCATTTAGAGTGTTAGGAGTAGTTTTTCTTGCACCTGAATAGGCTGTGTCGCCTTTTCACAATGCTGTCTCTGCCCCGTGGTCATGCTGCACCAGGGAGATCAGGAGTGGTTTGGACTGGGTTCAGGGACCCTTGCCACAAAGAGAACAATGACACAATGGGGCATAAGTATTGGACTTAAAACCCCAGGACTTTAGATCACTTCAAGGAACAAGAGGGTCCTGCTATGAGAAAAAGTGGAAGGACTATGTGAGGAGTGCTGCCTTTTCTGTGTGAGGGGTGGTTTAGCCTGCAGTTGCTGCTTCTGTCTGTGGTGGAGGAAAAGGACTGACTCTTTTTGCCCTGCTTTGGTATCCTGCTTGCCAAGACTCTCCAAGAGCCTGTGTGTGCTGGCCTCCTGTTGGAAGTTTCAGGGATACAAAAGGCTTCAGGAAAGGTCCTTGTTGGATCTGAAAGAAAACGGTCGAAGAGGAGCGCTGAAGAGCTGTGTGAGGACTGCTGCCTCTGCTGCCTCTGCTGCGTAAAGGGTGGGTTGGTCTTCCGTTGCTGCTCCTGGCTAGAGCAGGTGAAGAACTGGGCTGTTCTTCACCTTGTTAAGAGAAAAGTGTAGAGTGAGTCATTTATTGATGCTTTTCCTAGAGCACTATGGAGTGCTGGGCTTTTTATCTCCAGCTAAAGAGGTGCTTTAAGAAGAAGAAGACACTGGCGCATGGGGTGTGCTTCTATTGTTTATGAAAAAGTGACTAGCACCTGGTGAGCGCTGTTCCTGGCTCCTTTGGGGGTTTGGTGTCTGTCAGTGCCTTAAGAGCGTTTTGGTTCTCTGATTTTTGGGCAGAGAAAAAGAAACCAGCAGGAAGCGTGTGGTAAGTGCTTGAAATTCTGTGGCCTGAGCCCGAGGCGTGAGCTCCTTCTGCTACCAGGAGGGAATGGAGCGTGGGCTGCTTGCCACAGCGCCGCACCATGAAATCCCCCTTCAGCGCAGCCCCCTCCCTCTTCCCTCTGCAGTGTGAACTGCAATGTATGCCACCAGAGGAGTCTCTTTTTATGGTGTGCATATTGTGTCACTGGTGTGTGTGTGTGTTGCACTTTACACATTACCTCTGGAATAAGCCTGACTACTCTGCCAAGCTACCAAGGGTGTGAGCAGGGGTTATCTTGAGTGTGTAACTCCCTTCCCCTGACTAGAGCAATGGGTTCTGCTTGGCTTAGGTACATACCCTAGCCAACCAGAAACGGCATTTCTAACACCAGCCATTCTTTTTCTAGGCTGCTGGCTTGCTCAGCAATCCCCGTCTTGTAGTTTGAAACATCCCGTCTGAAAAAGGAATGAAAGTGGGCAGTATTTGTTTGTACCGTGGACCATGATTTGTGGCACAGATGTAATGTTTGGATGACACAATGTCTCTTTCCAGCCTTGTATGAACAGCCAAGTGAACGATTAAGCTCTCCACCAACTCATACACATCTTTTTTTTTTGTTCACACCTGCGCACATTTCAGACACATCCTTTAGCTGTTCCTGTAGCATATGAAACAGCGGTTTAGTTTGGCCCATCGTATTGTCCTCCTTGCTGACTTCTCATGTAAAAACCTCAAAAGGAAGCAGCTTATATGTTGGGCATTTGACTAGGCCCCATTGGTCCATCTCAATGATCATGCTTTTCACAGTTGCGTCCCCTCTTTGCATGACATATTCATTGGTCGGTCCGTATTGTTTAAACAGATGTTACAACATGTAATAAGTAGAGTTCCAACGTGTTGGCACCTCCTGTATGAGGGCTTTAACTGGCATTCTATTACCACACCGAACAATCTTCAACTGCTTCCAGGCTTTAAAAGAATGGCTGAAAGGAGTGCAGATTCTTCTGCAGGCGGACAGTAAGTTGCTGACTCTGTCTATAAAGTCCTGTACAATGATGTTGATCCAGTATGCCAAACACAGGACCCTGAAATAGCCACCATATGACATTCCTTAACTATATTACTGCCATTTTTATAAACAACCGCAATGGACCGCACTCCGCTAGCTCCTCCTCTGGGTCGCCCCAAGGGAAGCTGGTACATGAAGTTCTTGAGTGGTTCACCCCAGTGGGTGCAAGTAAGTACTTGTTGAACTGATGATCTCTGATGGAGTTCTTGAGTGGTTCACCCCAGTGGGTGCAAGTAAGTACTTATTGAACTGATGATCTCTAGACCCGATACATGTCCCGGGTTTTAAAATATCGCCCGAGACATGGCTCGGGTTTTGGGATAACTTCCCTCCTCAGTAGAGAAAATAGTTAGGGGTGGAAGAGAGGGCCGCCAAGCAACCGTCAAGGGCCTCAGTGCCCGCACAGACCCGCAGGTGCGTCGTCCAGGAGCTCGTCAGCTCAAAGCTCGAAGGAGCCATTTTTATAAACAACCGCAATGGACCGCACTCCGCTAGCTCCTCCTCCGGGTCACCCCAAGGGAAGCTGGTACATGAAGTTCTTGAGTGGTTCACCCCAGTGGGTGCAAGTAAGTACTTGTTGAACTGATGATCTCTGATGGAGTTCTTGAGTGGTTCACCCCAGTGGGTGCAAGTAAGTACTTGTTGAACTGATGATCTCTAGACCCGATACATGTCCCGGGTTTTAAAATATCGCCCGAGACATGGCTCGGGTTTCGGGATAACTTCCCTCCTCAGTAGAGAAAATAGTTAGGGGTGGAAGAGATTACTGCCATTATCTGTGGCAACAAACACACTGTTAAGCCCTATAGGTCACAGTCATTCAAAAACCTTGTTGTTAAAGTAATCCAAGATGTTTGCAGCTGTATGGGATTTCTTCATGTTGAACATGGCTACTGTTGCATGTTTCAGAGCGCCCATTAAAAAATTCTGCAGTGTGCACATATGCAGCTATCATTTCTCTAACACCCACAAAAGCTAGCCAGTGTGCATTGATGTACATGTAATCAGTGGCTTGGCAACTGGTCCACATGTCTGTTATCAGGTGGATAGGGTGAACATCACTCTGCTGCATAGCTTGTCTAATGAATTCCAGCACATTGTGATGTAGCACTGGAACAGAAAATCTGCAAAATAGGTCCGGATGGAAACCTTCCATTTTAGGCAGTTAGCTGCCACAAATTCTAGAAAACCCACTCCTTCCAGAAAACAAAATGGGAGGAGGGCCAGCGCTCACATTTTAGCCAGCTTCCTGTTGTATAAACATGCAGTTGAGTGGTTGCGTCCTTATAGCCCTCTAGCCAAAACATGCCAGGAATAGCAGCCTAGATTATTTTTCTTTTCTGGTGGCACTGATGCAGGTGACTTCTTGAGAGAAGAAGGTGGTAGACTCAATGTGCATCTCAGAGGGGCAGTCACTGTATGCTCTTGCCTTGGTGTCTTGACCTGACTCTAAGTCTTGTGCCATTGCAATTTTGTGGATGTGGGTGATACTACTGCACTGCTGGGGACAGAGCTGATTTGCATAACGAAAATGTCATCCTCTTGTGATCAGAGCAGATTCAGATTCTCTGCTCACACCACCTTCACCAGCTCATTTTTTTAATAGGTGCACCTCCCAGCGGATTGCGTGGTGTTTTCTTAAATGGTTTGTTGGGCCTCTGGTACCATAGTTTGTACCAAGATTAACTCAACTAACACTCACGTTGCAAAGGGAGCATATAGTAAGGTTTGCCTCCTGCTGCTAACCGTAAAGTCCCAAACTGGGGAGGTTCACTTTCTGACACTGGCGCCACTGCCAATGCCTGTAAAAGTGGTGGTAGGTGGGTGTTTCGATGTTTGCCTCTCTGCAGTTTACTTCAACTGAGGCGGCTGTGAATTCAGGTCACAGGGGCTTTACAAATATGTAAGCTGGCAGTGGTAGTACGTGTGTCACATCCCTCAGAGCAGGTTGGGATGGGGTAACATCAGTCTCCCCTGGGGGTGGGCTAACATCCATGATGACTGAGACACCTTCATCCTCATCCTCCTCTTCTCCATCCATAACTCAAAGACTTTCTGGAACATTCCTTTTCTCTTGCCTCTCCTGCCATGTCTCAGACTGAGGCGGTATCCAAGTGGAGTCTTGATCATTAGAAGGGGGGCTTGGAGAAGAAGATGGTGGAGTACCCTTCCTTTTTCTTGCTGGAGATATGGAAGACAAATGGATATTCTGAAAGAGGGGCTTCTTCTACTTCCTCGGCATGAAGCTAAATCTCCTGAAGTGCTCCTACTTTGGGAGGCACTACTATTGCTGGCTGCAGCTGTTGTTGTCCAATTAGGTGAGTTTCTGGCAATTTTTGGGTACTACATTGTGAAAGAGATAACTCCAATTCAATGTCACTGCTCGTCTGTGTTGCTGTGATTAGAGTGGCTGCCTCTGTGCCAGACATGGGCTTGGGCCTGGGTTGGGCAGTTGATGCGGGAGTGCTGCTCCCAGCTTGCTCCTTGGGGGCTGGTGCCGCAGGCACACGATGTTGGCCTCAAAAGGTCTTGGGCGACATACCAGTGGTGGTAAGTTCCTTCTTTTCACTGGCCACTTTCTTGGTAGCACTTTTCTTTGGGGTCATGTTGAAGCTGTCAGTTGGTATTGGCACTTATCTTCACAAGCTGAAGAGATGTGAGTACTGATTTCACGTGTTGTGTGGTCACGCGTCACATGCACAGGCATTTTGTTTGGAAGTACTGTGGGTGATGTCTCTTCTCTTGTGCACCTACAGGCAAAAAAGTAAGAAAAAAGTTACTGAAACGTGGCATGGTTGCAGTTTGAATTAGTAGTACAAACAATATCATTTAGTGTGGTTACTTAAGTTATACATAATTACCAACAATACATTGTATCCATTCAAAAGTAAAACCAAACAACATAAAATTTCATTTATAATCAGGAAGGATAAGAAAGAGCAACAACCTATAAATGTAACTGTTTGATAATGTGCATCAATTTGGGATGCGGCACTCAGGGAGGTGCAGGTGACAATGGAATCATCCTTAGAAAATGAAAGCTGTTGTACAGCAGAACATCTGTGGCAGGCAGAGGGTGAAAATTACAACAACAAAAAGAAAACAAATCATTACAAAACAAAAACATTCAAAAACTTAAAAAAAAATACATTTTCTAAAAAAATAGAAAATTGAAATTTATGAAAAATGTAATAAACAATGTATGTGAAAACAATTATCAAAAAAATAAAACATTAAAAAATATAGTTGCTGATGTAGAGGGGATTACCACAGGAAATCCATTAGGATTTGGGAGACAAGAAGTGCTGAAGGTAAAAAATTGAAAAAAAGTATATAATGGTATAAAGCACTGTTTATACACTACATTTGCTATAAGCATTGAGCAGCAAAAGGCCTCAAGCATAATATTAAACTGATATCAGGGAAAAGTAAAAAAAAATTAAAATAGCACAAACAAAAAGGCTTAGGCCTCAACATACAAAATGGCTTTGAAAACTGAAAGAAATATGGTTTCACAAAGTGGTCACATGGTCAAACAACAAGCAAGGAGTCATGAAAAAAACATAGAACTCATTCAGGCCTATGACAAAAAACACGCTGGCTGGCTACAGGAAATGGCCATCAGCCACATGGCCAAACAACAATAACCCGCAACGAGGCATGGCCACAACAAAGAACACTTGCAGGCCTGTGTTAAAAGCACAGTGGCTAGCTACACAAAATGGTCTCCAGCCGCATGGCCAAAGAACAACAACCAGTAAGGAGGCATGGCCACAACTAAGAACACATGCAGGCCTCTGGCAAAAGCACACTGCCTGGCTACACAACATGGCCACCACCTACATGGACAAACAACAACTGGCAAGGAAGCATGGCCACAACAAAAACACATACAGGCCTAAGGCAAAAGCACAGTGACCTGCTACACAAAATGGCCGCCAGCCACATGGTTAAACAGCAGCCAGCAAGAAGGCATGGCCACAACCAAGAACACATGCAGGTCTATGGAAAAAGCACACTGGCTGGCTACACAAAATGACAACCAGCCACATGGTCAAACAACGAGCAAAGAGGCATGAAAAAAACACATGCAGGCCTATGAACACTGACTATACAAAATGGCCCTTGGCCACATGGTATGGAGAACAAAGACAAATGATGGCCGATGGCAAACACACTCCCACACTTGCTAGACAAAGGAGGCATTGTAACACAGGAGAAAATAGCATTAATTCAGCAATGGCAACAACAAAAATTAACTGAGCTATAACATTTTATAACAACACACATCCTCTGAAGGCATCAAATATATTGCCCCAGACATATATTGTTTGCAGAAAAAAAAGTGATATACCCGCAAACCCCAAAATTGTAATTTACCCTAATGCCAGCATTGGACTAAATGATGTTTCAATTCAACAAACACCATAGAAACTGGTGTTTCTTGCAGCCATGACTAGTACTTGGCCAACTGGCGAGAAGGCCCATTGGCAGACTAAGCCACATAGTAAATTAAAATAATATTGCAAATTTATTTAAAAAAATTGAGAAAATATACTGAACTGTGCAACATTCTTCCTTTATAAAAATAAATTGTGTGCAAAAATATAAGTAGGCCCCTAAAGAAACTGCAGGCCACCCACCACAATAAATTTAAAAAATTGCATAAAAATTCAAATAAATCCTGGTGGATGACCCCTATCAAACAAACAACAGTCTTTGAATTTACTTGTGGTATCGCAAAAACACAGCCCTCAAATCCAATGGTATATATGCAGCAGACAAACAGACCGATCCTTCCAGCTCCAAATCCAAAAGAAAAGTGACCAGGAGGTAGACAAAGCATGGAGTAGCCTGTTGGACAGGAACAGAAAGTTTGAGTCTTTGGGACACTTCCTCCTTGATAAAAAAACTAACATTCAAAAAGGGCTCCTTGCACAACAAAAACAACGCAAACGGTCTGTACTCGCGCCCCTCCCCGGACTTGGCCTGTTGTCCCTCCAATCCCTGAGAAAAACGCGCTAGTCTTGTGTCAAGAGTGATAAGACCCTTTATTTGTGGGGTTTCTTTCTCTGTTAGTCCCAGTGTTTCCTGCTCTTTTTCTGTACAGAGGGTTCGTCTCCTCAAAGGAGGAGTAGAGTCAACAAAGAAAATAAACAACTGAAGGAGGGATTGTCCTCGAGTGTCTCTGAGAATGGGGGGGATAAAGAGAGTCCTTCCTGGACCTTCTGGCTGTCTTTGGATGTGGAGTGCTCCAGGTCTGGTCATCCTTGAGGTGATGGGGTCCGTCTCCTCGAAAGGGGAACCGGAAAAACAACAAAATGAACAAAAGAAAGTGTCAGGTTTCTCTCCTGGGGTCTTGAAAGCTGAAAGGGTTAGTGCTGCCGCCACCTGATCATACCTGTGTGGTGCCTAAGTGAGGGAAGGGATTGGTGAAATCATTGTGCCGTGCCCCGTATTCCCACCCACCAAGCCCAAAGCAAAAAGGAGCCCGGCACTTGCCTGGACCCAACAACCCTCCTGGGTCATGGTGAGGGGAGACACAGCCTCCGCTTCCCCTGCTGGAGTACCAGACTTGAGGGCGCTGCTCCCAGAGCGGTCAAACTTGTTGGTCTCCTCCTCAGGTCTGGGCAGGTCCCGCTGCCGTGGTCCTTCTTCCTCCTTCGGATGTTTGGGTTCAGGGCTTTCCTCTGCTTGTCCCAGGTCCGCACAGTCCTCCGCTTCTCGTCTCCCTTTCTCCTCGGCTCTCCCCCTCAACACGGACACGGTGTTTTTAGCCCCTCCTCCGGGACTTGCTACCGGCCTGTGTGTTCTGGAATAAGCGTCTAGACCATTCAGTCCACTTCCTGTTTGGGGTCCATTGTCCGTCATGTTGGAGGGGTCCTTGACATCCGGCCAGGACGGGAAACCTTCACACAGTCTATTTGAGAAATTTATGAATGCCAAATTGTCATTTGAGGAGATTTAGCTACTTCTCCAGGAGAGAATCTTGTCCAGGTTGCAGCCACTCCATCTTGCTAGCATTCCTCAAGAATAAGCGCCAAAAGTCACTGGTGTGGCCTAAAGCCACGTTAGTGGGTGCACAATCTCACGAACACCTGTGGGCAGCTATCAAATCTTGTGGGTGCTCTTGAGCACCCGGCAAGTATCATTGCGCTCTTCGTGTGCACAAAATGACGAGACAAGTGCAGCTCCTTTGAATAGTGTGGTGTTTATCAGTAACTCTGCATTCCCCATGGAATGCGGAATTGCCGAATTCTGCACACTCTGCGTGCGAAGCAGAATTTTACACTCAGGCCCACCAGAAAGAGCCCAGGCCAGGAGAGCCTCCAGCAAGAACGTAGAATAGGGCAGTCAATCACTTGGGCCAGTAGTACACCACCCTAGAAGGACAATGTGTGTCTCACCAGCAGCAGCCACAATTGCTTTAGCCCATGAACACAGACTTCAGCAATGCCGTGGGGTCCCACAATGAGGCAGGCAGGATCATGCAGCAGGTCTCAACAGCTGGCCATATCATGAGCCCGCAGAGAATGAAATCAAGAACACCCCCAACAGTCAAATACCCTCTGCCCATTGTGGACGAGGGTGCTCATGGCACAGCAAGGGATTCACACCAGCCTCCAGGAACCTTCAGGGGCAGCTTAGTGCAGAGTGCAGGGCACCCCAAGTGCCAAAAATGGTGTGCTCAAGCAACAGAGTGTGACCCCGGCTTTCAGCACGGAGCTGCTTTGTTGCACATGGCCAAAGTCCGCCCTTAGGCTGTTCATGAATCCCAGCACAATGGTGGCAAGGCATCAAAGTAATTATGGGGGACCATGGGCCTCTGTTATATTCAGGGTCAGCAAGAATATCCCGCCATGCAGCTCCTCCCCAGGAGCAAAGAAATAAGGGCCGTCAGCATCCTCAGTGAAAAGGCGGCCTCGATGATCAAAACAGGATTGCCATTTTGGGCGTGGTCGGTCCCTGCTGCGCCCCTACTCCAATGCATATTGGCCTACGGGCTAATCAAAACACTGATGCAGGGGAGGGTGATGTCACTGGAATCCCCATTCAGGTAGGGAAGGCAAAAAGGAAGCAGCGAGTTGTGCCAGGCCTGCAGTTGCAGGCTACTGCTGCCTCAGTGCACGAGGCGGGCCACCATCTTGTATGCTTTAGGAGGCTCTAAGCATTGGAAGCCGTTCATTGCATTGCAGCCCAACTTCGGCACTAGAATTTGCTCTGGCTGCCTTCCAGGGTCTTCAACACCATTTTGTGTCTGTTGGAGCAGGGGTGACAAACTGTAGTGGCTGGGGTATGACAGGCAGTGAAGCGTTCAAGCCATTCACATCCCCACATAGGCTCCACACATAAGCACTGCAAGTCTACTTTAGATATATAAACATAGTGCAATCACCTATCCAGTCTCATAAACTACAATGCGAACAATTCAATTCTGCTCCTGTTGTGTAAACAACTACAAATCATCTTTTGCCTGGTTTGTTTACATTACGAGTCAGTAAAATATATCTACTTATGTTTTCAGATAGTTAAGTACAGAAAGAATATTTAACATGTGCATTAAAATCATTTACAAAACCAGGCATATGTTTGAGAATGTAGTTGCAAAATTGGACAATAATGTGATTAATTCCATATTACCCAAGTGAATATGCTTAACAGTATTTTTATACCATGACCAGTTGGGTAGACAGGATGAAATATCTCAGCTGCAAATTCATCAAAAGGGCAATGCATCGATCTGTATCAGTTGTCACACCATGCAAAATATATCAGCACCATGTTCGACTGTAATTCCACACATTATGTTCAATTTATTCCCTGAATTGTACATACAGTTCCCCTTCCATATTGTGTCCATTGAGAAATTTGGTGTTCAGGGAGACAACATATTTGAATTCAAGCTGTCATTGTCTCTTTTTCCTGGGGGATAGTTTGGATGCTGTTAACACCCACACATTATTATGTTCAGGATTTTGCTCATGTTTCATTTGCCACAAGGTAGGATTGATCTCCTTGCCTCAAAATGTTCTAGCATCTTCTGTTTAACAATGAAATTCATGCTACCCACATATTGTAGTCCACATTGGCAGTCAAGCAGAGAAATATAATATTCTGAGGTGCAGATAATACATTGTTTGATTTTAGCATCCACTCTTGTCAACAATTTATAGGTTTTCTTATTTGTACAGCTTTACAAGCCTTAATTTGCTGCAACGGAAAACTACATTTTGTTCTCCTAGCCAACCTTCATCCGAGTATTTAGAAAAATCAACATGGACTAAACTGTCTCATAGTGACTGACTTATGATAACAAATTGCAGGATGTGGAGCCACTAATGTACCTGTCACTGTGTCAGTCTTTATAATCTGCCAGTGATGAGACATTGTGCGATGAACAGAGGGGGATTCTACAAGAAAGATAGTTATTATTCTTTCTTTATTAGGTTCTCCCTTTCTTTTATAGGTAAGTGATCTCTCCCTGCAGCTTGCCTAGCTTTGTTTTTGGCCTACTTCAAAATATTCAGTGGGAAACCCTAATAATAAAGGGACTGAGTTCTACAACTGCATTGGGATCTGAAGAGTTTGCCATATGGGATACTCCATTTAAGTAAGGTTGCATGTTGTCTTACTACATATAACACTATTTCCAGATGTAGGTTTGTGAAATAAAGCAGAGCGTATTGTGTTACCTTTTACTTGCATGCAAATATGAAGGAAGAAAATTTCCTTTTGGCTTGTCCTATGTTTACATTTTAAAGTTTGATTGCTGTCCCAATGTATCTTGGGAATCGTGGGCTACTTTGACTTTCCCTCCCATAAGAGTAACATGTCATCAAAAAAACCTATCCAAAGCACTATGTGTTGCGACATATACTAATTCTTGGTTGTCCTTAGTACTTGCTCCTCCCATAGCTCTTGAAGATATTCGTTTAGCTGAGGGCAAAGCAGGTAACCATTGCATTTCCATTTAGCTGTCAGTACCATTCCATATTAAATCAAAAATCCATTTTTTTAAACAGACTTTTAACATTCTGAGTAAAGTGTGAATGGCTGTAGAGGTAGATTGACCTGTTCCTTAAGAAATGCTTACACAATTTTGTTCCAAGTTCATGCTACATTCTCGTATAGAGGGAAGCTGCTTTGATTGTGATTAGAATGTAGTGAAGTTCCCAGTGCATTCCCTTGATTTTATTGAGAAAGTTGGTGCTATCTCTGCAGAGTGAGGGTAAATTTCATACATTTGGTGAAAGGAAATGGTCTAAATAAATAAATATGTTCTCTAGAAGACTGAAAATTGATGTGATGATTGGTCTTTCAGTTTGATTGAGTGCATTCATATGCATTTTGGGTAACACTTAGAAACATGATGTTATTAGTTTATCTGTGCATGGAAAGTTACATTCTTCATTACTCAGAATGCCGTGCTCTGTTCAATCACATAGTGGTGTGTTATCTCATGGTGGTTTGTTCATATCCCTGATGCGACACTAATTCATAGGAGCCTGAATGCTTGAGCTGGTTATCCTCTCCTTGTATTTATTTATTAATGTCCCATAGGACCACTTTGCCCCACTTATCAGAAGCTTTGGTAATCATATTTTGATCCTTCCAAAGACTCTCCAGTTCAAGCCTCTGCTGCTTAGTGCGCTTATTGGCATATTGGGGGTGTGTGTTTTTTTTGCACGTTGGTCAAATCTTTAATAACTAGATCTTGAAAAGTATTTATATTGTCATTTAGAGTAATGGGATTTCAGCATGACTTAGGTTTGAATTTACTCTTACTTGATCGGTCTATCTCAAGTCCCATGGTTTGGAGGAATTCCCTCTCAGCTCCCATATTGGGGCTTACTCTTGAAGCTGTGTGAGAGTTAATAATGTTTCTATTTCACCTAGACACAGCTCTTTGGATAGATTGAAGTCCGCAAATGAGCTTGCAGGTGTAGGTCGGCTTGCCTTCCTTATATGTGGTGCCCCTTTATTCTGTTGCTGGCTAAAGATCTTAATAAGCAGTTTTAATTTCATAATAATATAAGTGTATAAGTGTCGCACTGTAAACAAAAATGGAATTTGTTCAAAAGAGAAGTCCTAACTGTAAAACTGAGAGTTTAGCATGTGTACATAGAAGGAAAGTGTCATAACAGTTAGAATTCGCTCAGCCATATCTAGTTCTTCTTCTGTTGCCGCGTACTTTTCCCATGTGGCATTCCTCCATCTCTTCCTTCAAGTCTTTATTGTTCATTTGTGTTGTTTTCACTTATTCCTTTCCCTCTTGGACCTCCCTGTGGGTCCTTTCCCGGTGTCTTTCCCTGCCAGAGCAATCTAAATTCATCTACAAAAGTGGCACATGGTTGGTTTGTTTTCTCCCCTGAGATTCTTGGTTGATCATCCAAATCTGACTAAGCCACTAAGCTTTATTCAGAGGGCATCAACTCTTTTTGCCTTCTTTGTTTTTTTTTTAACATTTATCTATTGAGAAGTAGTACAAGTACAATTATAGAAGGATATGCTGAGATCAGAAGCAGAACATTCTTGTAAACCATACAAGTCTTGAGGTAGGGGCATAACAATAATAAATAAGTGGTGATGTCATCAGAACAGTGTGCAATGGCCAAAAACACAGTTTGGGAACATGGTTGTCACAAGGTAGAAGAAGTGGTATAAGACAGTCAGTCATTCTACAGCAAGAAAGAATAGGGTTAGGGGGTGGAAGCAGGAGGAGAGGGTGAAGGGTGTTTAGGAGTCAGGCGAGAGAGATATACATTCCTCTGATTAATGGCTGTAATTGTGAATATTCAGGCATCAAGCACAATATCATAATGTTACTAAGAAAAAAAAGCAATAATAACCACATCAATAACTAGATAGCACCATTCCTCTGGCATTTGGCAACCCATCTCTCCATCGAGGGATATCGAAATGGGATTGACTGTAAAGGGTACACCAGGTTCTGTAGACCCCAGTGGGTGTAGTCCAGCCGCTGGTAGAGGTAGTATAATGTAATGTAAAGTGTGGTTGAATAGGGTAACATGTGAGCCCCGGAAATTGTGAGGGGTAGCTGGAGTTCAGCAGTCAAAGCAAGATGATGTGGGACAGGTGCCGGTGAGTGGCTCACATGTGGTATCCCTGTGATGATGACAGCTGAGGGGTGGAGAGCGGGGAGGCGGGAGGGGCTATCCGTAATTGTGAAATCCCAGGCAGACTGCCTGCCAGATGTCTCCAGATCAGCAGTTATGGGGTTGGAAGTCTGGTGAGTCACAGAATGTAGGGGTAGTGAAGAGGAGGTCAAGGGGTAGGACCGGCCCAAACCTTATCATTAATATCTTGGCAAAGATCTTTAGCGTAACATTGATCAAGGACTGTGAGCAGCGGATTGTTTGTTGGGCATCAGTGTAAGGGGCAACACCAACTCCGCGCTGCCATAAGGGTAACGGCCAACGTTGCTTCTTCCTGCCGTGAGTGGAACGGCTAACCCGAACTTCATCCCCCAGCAACCCTTGCCTTGTCGCCCGCTCCGACGCGGTGCAGCGCACCTGGAGGCGCAATATACTCGCTGCAAGCCTCCCGCAGCACGGGATGCGCACGGGACGCGCCGGGGCGAAGCCCGGGCCAAGGGCGGGCCTGTCCTTGCCCGTCAGTGTCCGATAGAGGCCGGACTGGCCATCTGTCTGTCGCCAGTGACATTTGATCAGGTGAGCATTGCCCTTTGAATATTTGAATATCAGCTGCCCAAAGAATCCTCAACCATGGGGAAGAGAACAGATGTAATACCGTCCCACCCAGTCATCACAGGTATTCACCGCATGCTGGAAAGGGCGGTGAACATAATGTCTAATGAAATTGACCTTACGGAGAGGAGACTGTCCCTTGGTATTGAGGCTCTGTACGATGGTCCTATGGTGAGGGACTGAATCAGTGGACACAGCTGGCCCTTTTCTGTTTCATAACGTTCAGAACACTGACTTGGCCAATATATCAACCCCCAGGCCAGGTCCGATGCCTGGACTTGAAGTTATTCCGACTCAGAACTCGAAGGACACTAGTATTGATCAGGATTCTCCCATGGCTAGTGCCATCGTGTGTGCAGGTGCAAAGCGGAAATGGAAAACAGCAAAGCGCGTCCCTTTGAAGAGAAAACAACCGCCCGTACTGATTCTACCCGCTCTGTTATGAGTACTTGGTTACACACACCCTTACAGACTCAGGCTCAGAATCCTGCACCTGTAGATTCTACGTGCCATGGAGAACCAAGGAACACTGTTAGTACCCAGACTGGCACCACACTGCCTTCTCTCCCGTATAACAGCTTGGGCGAAACTTTTATTGACACTGTCGTAAATAGTATCTTTGGGCGAATCAAAGACCTGATTGACTCTAATGGATGAAGGGCAAGTAGCAGCACTGATACTTCTCGATCTCAGTGCTGCCTTCGACACTGTGGCACACCATACCTTGCTACAGTGTTTGAAGAGAGGGGGAGTAATAGAAAAAGCGTGGCTTTGGCTAGAATCATTTCTGACTGACCGCAGCTTCTATGTGGAGCAAGGGGGCAACAGATCAGATGTTTTTGATCTTAGGCAGGGAGTCCCTCAAGGTTCTAGCCTCAGCCCCACCCTATTCAACTTATATGTTACACCCGTGGCGCTTATTGCTGAGCAGTATGGGGTTGAGGTAGTAACATATGCCGATGATACTCAGTTGGTCGTTGCTCTGACCCAGCCAGCTGAGCAGGCTGCTAGTAAATTCACGTCCTGTCTTCAAGACCTTTCAGCCTGGATGGCCAGTAACTGCCTCCGCCTGAACGGTGACAAGACAGAGGTACTTATCGTCGGCAGATCTCCCTCAGTTTGGACCTTGGCCTGGTGGCCGCAGGCCTTGGGACCTCTCCCGATCCCAAGGGATCGGGTGAAGAATTTAGGCTTCTGGATCGATTCAAACCTGACTTGTGACTACCAATCTCGGTGTGTCTCTGGCACCTGCTTTTCTATCCTTCGCAAGCTGAGAAAGACGCTTGACTTGCTCCCGGAATCTGCTAGGAAAACTTTGGTACATGCCCTTGTCACCTCCAGGTTGGACTATGGAAATGTCCTTTATCTGGGAGCAAATGCTAGCTGTCATCGAAGACTCCAGACTATCCAAAATGCCGCCGCTCGCTTGGTACTTCGGCTACCAAGAAGAGCTCCTTCAAAAAAAGCCTTGGAGAAATTACACTGGCTTCCTATTAAGGAACGGGTTGATTTTAAGGCCCTATGCGTTGCCCACAGAATAATTCAGGGGAAATGCCCAGGCTTCTTGCGCAATTTGCTCTGTCCTTATACTCCTGCTCGACAGCTGCACTCCCTTGGTGTTGGTTTCCTCTCGATCCCTAGAATCAAGAGGGCTAGGATGGGAGGCAGATCGTTCCGCTCCTTAACTGCCCGTAGATGGAACACTCTCCCCCCCCAACTACGGACAGAACCATCGGAACTGATTTTTCGGAAAGAGTTGAAGACGTTTCTTGTCCCCAAGGGTTAATCTTCTGCTGCCTTGGTCTTGTTGAGTAGGTGCTGCTGCGATCCTTGATAGCGCGGGGACACACTGGTAAGTGTAACCAGGCGCTTTACAAACTCAGAAATAAATAAATAATAAATAAATAATTTCTGTGCTCTGTGGAAACGGCTTGATAGGCTGGACACTTTGTCTAATAAATTATGCACCCAACTCAAAAATGTTAGACCTGCAACATCAGAGAGGTTGGAATTAGGTCCAATATTGGTTGACATTGCCTTTAAGAAAAATCAAATTGAGACATGGTACCAACTCCGCAACAAATGCGTTGACTGGTTATCCAAATATAAGGGATACAAGGTGGCTGACGCAAATAATATCATCATGGTTCATAGGGTAAGCTGGGTTGGTTTCTCTGTCAAAAATATCGAAGGGGACTGTATTGTTGTTAACATTCGCAACCCTGCAAGGGCCAAATCCCAACTAAAGGTACAGGAAGACACATGCATGGGCCCCAGTAATATTTGCCTACTGCCGTTGTGATATTTTTATAAACTAATTTTTAGCCCACAGACGAAAGATGGTGCACCCTTATTGAGGCATATTAGGTTTCTGCCTCTGTCTACTCTAGATACACAAGACTGACTTGCACCCATAAGGTTATTAAATGAAATCAATAGTCTACCTGATGCATGTCCACTGGGAGGACGTTCAAATCCAACTAGGACTGGTACCGATTGTAAATTGAGTATACTTAGTTGGAACGTTGCCGGCCTGGCATCTAAAATGAGTTTACCAGACTGGATTGAAATAGTTGAAAATCAGGCCACCCAGGATCTCCACTTAGAAGGGTTCCTTTCTGGGGTTTTTTTCCTTAGCATCTTAATAACATTGGTACGACCAACGAAGGGTTCCAATGTTTTAATATTGTTGTGCTGGTTCCCAAGGCAGGGCGACCATCTGGTGGACTTTCGATATGGGTGAACATTTTAACAGGAGGTACTCTAAATGTTTTAGATACACAAAATGATAATATACAAGCACTGATCTACACAAGGGGAATCTTCATATGTTTAATCAACTTTTACAACAAGGATTTTTATTCTGTGCCAAATATTAATTTTAATAATTTGTTTAATTTTATCTTAACCCTACGAAACCTCAAGGTTTTTTCTAATGTTGTCGGTATTTGTGTGGGGGGAGATTTTAATGGCAGGATTCCAATGGGTAACAACTTAACAATATTCCCGACTACCAGTTTGTCTCGATGTACCAGGGGGACAGAACTATTAGATTATCTATATAACCATAACCTAGTTAACACCTTGGATATTGCTGCCGTCCCCGATAAAGATAATCGTATCGAACTGACATATAGAGGTAGGGGTTGTGCCTCCACTATTGATTATGTTTTTATTTCCTCCATTTTAGAAGACTGTTTGCTAAGTGCAGAGGTCATACCGACCCATCATGGCGACCACAATCCTATTAGAATATTATTGAAAATTGCTCCTAAGCCTGTAAACGATAAGGAGTGTGGCACTATGAACTTGTTACCCTCCACAGATAATCTCAGATTAGTTTGGCGAGGTATTGACAATAACAAGTTATTTATCAATATATTAACTGCTTATTCCCCACTCCTCAACACTTGTTTGTCATTTGAATACCATAATCCTGATGTAATCGGTGCTTTTACCCAATTGTGTGAGGGTACCAAACGGTTGTTGTCAAGGCCTACTACAAAACCTCGAACGAGACCGAGATGGTTTAATAGAGACTGCTCACTAGCTAATAGAAAGCTCCCCAAGGCACCTGTCAATGACCCCTAGAGATCGGGCTCTTGTTAAATCTCTTAGGCACCAATACAAGACAGTAATTACACGAAGGAAAGATGAATTCCTAAAGAATCACAGGGATAGTTTAGCGTGTAGTGCATCTTCAAAAAACGGAAATGGCTTTTGGACGGAAGTTAAAAAGCTTAGGACAATGGGACATCCCCTGACCGCTATTAGTTGCAATATATCTAGCGACTTATGGGTGGCTCATTTTTCCAAAATTTACTCGGTCCCAATTGGAAACGAGGATTCATATGAATATCATGCGCCCACCCCAATTGAAATAACTCTGCTAGAAGTGGAGGATACAATCCAACAAAGTTTGGGTAATAAAGCCCCGGGCCCTGATAGGTTGCCCATCGATCTTATTAAAAACACCTCTTTTATTGAATGTTGTTAATAATTTAACTTATGCTACAATTCCAGGTACGTGGTCTATGAGTAACATTGTACCGATATTTAAAATTGGCGATCGTTCTAACCCCAGCTGTTACAGACCTAGCTCTCTCACCGATAACACCCTGAAAATCCTCGGTAGGATTCTCTATAACAAGATAAGGTCATGGGCCGAGGGAGATAGGATTTTAAGGCCCTGTCAACTGGGGTTTAGAAGTAAAGTAATCTCAAAAAAGAGAGTTTCCCAGGGACCAGAAAGGACTGGGTGTCAGATATTTATCAAAAAAAGATTCCTTTCTGTGTATTACTCTTTTAGTTGGTGACCATGAGGCCTACACATTTAGATCAATAACCTTTGATTTTTGACTGTGACACTGGACAAATATTATTACTCCAGACTAGAATATACTTTTTGTTACTCTCAAAATTTATTTTTCATAGGAAAACACTTATATTCAATAAAATCATATTTTAAAATTGCATTCAATATATACTCTGATTGGGTGCTCTGGTACACTCTTATATATGCTATCTAACAATTCCGTATTACGGTATCTATCTCAGAGTCACACACAGTTCAAATCATGTACTTTCAAAATTGCAAATTAAATACTACACAAATACATTTCATATGCTTTAAAAAGTCCCACTGTCGACGCGTTTCAGTGCATAGGTTACAATAGTAGCACCTTCCTCAGGACGGACGAGAATTCAAAACCAAAGTTTTGTTCTTCTTTCTAAACAAGAGAATGCATATAATTAATACCATTTCCCTATGAAGAGTTGATTCTAGTTCTGGGCTATGCTGTTAATGTCACTATTACATGTTGTCTGCCCTTACTTTAAGTGTAGGGGTTGAAGTCCTTCTGTGGGTGTTCAGGACGACTTTATCACCTCTCAACTTTTGTGATTTTAGACCACTTGCATCAAAGTCAGTGGAGTCATAGAATTCTACAAAAAGAGCCTATTAGCCTATTCTCATGCTCTTAAGCAAAACACTTACTTTTAAAAAGTCACGTTGACACATGTTCAATGGTGTCTTAAAGAAGGTACGTCTTTCGATATGCACCGCCTGTATTCAGTTGTTTAGCTGTGCCTGTAAGGTACATAGATAATGCTATATACTTCAAATAATGATGTCATGGCACTGGTGTTTATTCTCAACAAATACATCCATATACCTACCAATAGGTTTTTCGCCTAATGTTTAAGTTCAGGCTGTCCTTCCCTGCACCTTTTCAAGTGGTGTCCTGATACCTGTACCGGAATAACATGACGTTCAATTTAAGTGTACAGTTATCCATAGATCATGGCTTTAGACACCTCCCTATCTCCTACTCCTTCTAAATTAGAAAGGGGTTCAGTACATACCAGTTAGAGCCTGCAATATCTTGTGGCAGCCTGAATCTTGACAACGCTGTCTTCTTTTCTTTAAGCGCTGTCAGCCACACTGAAGGTTTTCTTGGGGGTGTATTTACTTTTACTCCCAACCTGTGTATTAAAAGTCATATTGGAGGAGGTTTTATTTAGATCCTCGCATAGAAGAATCTTCTTATCGCATTCCCCAGATTTTGCCAAATTTGCTAATTACAAGTATGACCTCTCCTCTCATTGTCACGTAATGCAAGCTGATAGACTATGGTCTTCAGAAAAGGAGTACCACAAAAGTTTACAATATTAAAAGAAAAGGGGACAGTGTTATAAATAAATCAGAAATAATAATAGTCACCAGCTTAAAATTCGGCAAACAGGAGGACCCGGGATTGAACCCATGGACCTGTAGTCCTTAAAGGATTGATGCAAAAAACTACTAAAATGGCGCCGATAGATGGCTACCTTAATTGAATGTTAAATACCAATGTGGCAGGTAATAGGCATCCAATTAAGTAAGCCTAGGGGTATTTAAAGCCTGCACAAACGACTGCATTCACCAGTTTCGGTGGAAGCAGGACGTTGTGACAAGCAGGCTCGCCGATTTTTAAAGGTAAGGACCGCTTTGGTGCAAACTAGATGGATAGAAGACTTGAGTAAGCAGTGGGCACTCGAATGTATGCAGAGTGAGGGAGAGAATCTTTTCTCCTATGCAGGATTCCAAGAATGAAATCCTAGGAAAGGGGGAAAGTTGTGGTACTCCTTTTCTGAAGACCATAGTCTATAAGCTTGCATTACGTGACAATGAGAGGAGAGGTCATACTTGTAATTAGCAAATTTGGCAAAATCTGGGGAATGCGATAAGAAGATTCTTCTATGCGAGGATCTAAATAAAACCTCCTCCAATATGACTTTTAATACACAGGTTGGGAGTAAAAGTAAATACACCCCCAAGAAAACCTACAGTGTGGCTGACAGCGCTTAAAGAAAAGAAGACAGCGTTGTCAAGATTCAGGCTGCCACAAGATATTGCAGGCTCTAACTGGTATGTACTGAACCCCTTTCTAATTTAGAAGGAGTAGGAGATAGGTAGATGTCTAAAGCCATGATCTATGGATAACTGTACACTTAAATTGAACGTCATGTTATTCCGGTACAGGTATCAGGACACCACTTGAAAAGGTGCAGGGAAGGACAGCCTGAACTTAAACATTAGGCGAAAAACCTATTGGTAGGTATATGGATGTATTTGTTGAGAATAAACACCAGTGCCATGACATCATTATTTGAAGTATATAGCATTATCTATGTACCTTACAGGCACAGCTAAACAACTGAATACAGGTGGTGCATATCGAAAGACGTACCTTCTTTAAGACACCATTGAACATGTGTCAACGTGACTTTTTAAAAGTAAGTGTTTTGCTTAAGAGCATGAGAATAGGCTAATAGGCTCAAAAAGTATGGTGAAATAACTCCATGCTCTTTTTGTAGAATTCTATGACTCCACTGACTATGATGCAAGTGGTCTAAAATCACAAAAGTTGAGAGGTGATAAAGTCGTCCTGAACACCCACAGAAGGACTTCAACCCCTACACTTAAAGTAAGGGCAGACAACATGTAATAGTGACATTAACAGCATAGCCCAGAACTAGAATCAACTCTCCATAGGGAAATGGTATTAATTATATGCATTCTCTTTTTTAGAAAGAAGAACAAAACTTTGGTTTTAAATTCTCGTCCGTCCTGAGGAAGGTGCTACTATTGTAACCTATGCACCGAAACGCGTCGACAGTGGGACTTTTTAAAGCATATGAAATGTATTTGTGTAGTATTTAATTTGCAATTTTGAAAGTACATGATTTGAACTGTGTGTGACTCTGAGATAGATACCGTAATACGGAATTGTTAGATAGCATATATAAGAGTGTACCAGAGCACCCAATCAGAGTATATATTGAATGCAATTTTAAAATATGATTTTATTGAATATAAGTGTTTTCCTATGAAAAATAAATTTTGAGAGTAACAAAAAGTATATTCTAGTCTGGAGTAATAATATTTGTCCAGTGTCACAGTCAAAAATCAAAGGTTATTGATCTAAATGTGTAGGCCTCATGGTCACCAACTAAAAGAGTAATACACAGAAAGGAATCATTTTTTGATAAATAATTAGAAGTAAAGTAGGCACAGTGGAACACTGCCTAAATCTAAATTTGATTATTGGCAAGTACACTGTTGCAAAAAAATCCCCTATATATCTCGCCTTCATGGACCTCACTTCTGCGTTCGACCTCATTAATAGATCACGATTATGGTCCATTCTTTTAAAACAATGCCTGGATGATGCTCTAGTCCACTTTTTAGCGTATTTGCACAGAGATCTGCATGCCCGGGTGAGGATCAGCCAGGACGGGGACGTATCTAGTGATATCAAAATTGATAGAGGAGTTAGACAGGGGTGTGTTCTAGCACCTCTTCTTTTTATTCTATATATTAATGACCTACATGTTTTACTAGTAAAACTCACCCACAAGATCCCGAGAATAAACGGTAATACACTGCCCTCCTTATTGTATGCGGATGACGCGGTTTTAATGGCATGCACCCCAAATGCCCTACGCATTTTAGTACGAGGTTTTGTAGATTTTATGGCTGTTTTAAACTTAAGGACTCATTTTAAAAAATCGTTCTAATGGCATGCAGTCCAAAAAACCACCCTATTAATAAAATCACTGTCAATTCGGATATTTTACAAAGCACTTGCACTTTTTCTTATCTTGGGCTACTTTGCGCCTCAAATGGCTCCTGGTCCGACCACGTGGCACACAGCAGAAGTAAGCTGTCACGAAGTATAAAGACAATTTTGGGTTTACCCCAACCCAAAAGGTCTGAAGTAGTTTTAGCCCTTAAGAATTTTTTTAACTACAGTGTGCCCCCACTGCAACCTATGGAGCAGAAATTTGGGGCTTTACCAAATGTAGTAGCATCCAAAGTGAAGAAAACAGACTATGCAGGAAACTTTTGGGTGCCACAAAGAACTGAAACTCCCCTACATTGAAGATTATATTATGGCGTGTCCTGCACTGTTCTGGGTTGCAATTTGGAAGAACAGCGCGACAACCCTCACCAGAGACATAATAATTGATTGCCTTAGATGTGAGAGGGGTGGGGACATACCATGGCTCGCTGCTGTAAAAAAGAGCCTTAAGAGCGTGAACCACCTGTGCATCTTTTTAAACCCAATTCAATCCGAGTAAATTAATAAAAAGGTGATTCAAGAGGCACTGTATAAAAAGTACAGTGATGAAAGGTATCGGAGAGAGATCAAGAAAACCTCAGTTGCAAGGTACATGCCCTTAGAGGATTGTTCTCTCTTGCTTCCCAGATACCTTTTAAAACCTATAGGACACTGGGAAAGAGGGCTGTTATTTCGCTTACGGGCAGGCACGGTGAAATATTTACAATGTTTCCCTCTGGGTTATACTGCTGATCTTAATGCACTGTACTTGTAACGCACATAGTAATCAAACAATGTCGCATTTTTTATTCTTTTGTAGTTTCTAAATTCACAAAAGGTTTTTTGATTCCTTTTTTTAAAAAAACGCGCTATTTTCGACTTTAGGGCAGCCTATAAGGAAGTGTTTAAACTGGAGGAAGATGAATTAATTTTCCCCGTTGGTTCATTTCTGAAGTCAGCTATACGGTCGGGCAGAACTATGTGTGCCCAATGAAGGTCGTCAGAACTGTATATCATTGTAATGTTGTTAAACGCCCCCTATCAATTTTGAATATATGATACATCCCGTAAATTGTGGTCCATTTTAGTCATTGTTATAAATGAATTGTACCTTTTTGCCTTGATATGTCTCTATGTATGGATTGTTTTTCTGCTTTTTATTGTGCTTTTATGGATGTTTTATATTCAAATAAAGATATTTTGAATTGATCAAGGAGATCGGGTGGTAGCTGGCACACTCAAGGAGGTCCTTTTTCTTTTTTGTGAATAACAGCAATGGTGGCCTTGTTGGATATTACTCCCAGGGAGCCCTGCTCTGCCCCTTCTTGGTAAGTCTGTGTCAGGGTGGGGACACATAGATGCTCCCAGTCTTAAAATACTACCAAGGGAAGCCATTCTCCTTGGGCGATTTGCCCATCGGCAGTGCCAATATGGTCTCTGCCCCCTCTTCCTTGTGATCTAACCCTCCAAAAGTACCCAACTCTCACCTGTAAGACACAGGAGACGGAGTGTCACCAGAAAAGAGTCAATTTGATGCAAGGTTACTGAGGATTAGGATTTGTAGAGCGCAAAATGCTGCAAACCGACCCACCATCTCCGTTGCGGATACCCAGCCCATTAACTTAGATTCACTTTAAATGCTGCTGGGTGGTAGGCAGCCTACTGTTGTTATATTCACATCATTATAATTTCACCAGCTCATTTTGAGCAGCTGCTGTAAAGAAGGTATTCAGACGCAACTTAGCCAGTTCTACAGCCCTTTGGTTATTGCCTGTAGGGGAGGCCGTGAACTGTTTGTTGACACTTACCTCCTTCCCTGCCTTTTGGAGATGAGAGCAGGTCATGCTTTTCCAGATTGAGGAGTCTTACACCAGGGATGCCTGCAAGGTAGCCTTTCTGGCTGCCCATTGTGTTCAGCAAGAAGTGACAGAGCCTTCAATATCCGACAGATAGGTGCAGATACAGCCCCGAAGGTGCTCCATCTGCTCGGGCATGGTGTATGAGAATAAAGAACCAACGGCGGACTCCAATTGGAAGTCGGTGTGCTCATTCAGCTCCGGCACCCGCTGTTGTGGGATGCTAACTGCCAGGCAGAAATTCAGAACTATGAGAACAATGGAGCGGAGCACTCCCAAGTCAATATCGTGTCAATAAAGAAGCTTGATCAGTGTCTTCATTGCAAAAATATATCAATCTTTATTTTCAACAATCCATGGGATTTGTAAACACATCAGCCAACTCGTTTCGTTCAAAGATTGAACTTCATCAGGGCAAACGTAATGGAAGAACTAAATGACGAATAATGAGTAGGAAAAGTGGGTTCAACGGGCCCAACCTGGTCCCCACAGGATGGTTCACGTTAATAAGAGCAAGATAAAATTTTGGATTGTACATTCCCTTGCTCATTCCAGAAGAGGCTAGAACAAACAGGCTGAAATGAGTTGACCACATCATAAGGTCAGACAAGACCTTGATTGAGGACCACTGCTCCAAATAATCAGTTACCCTGGATACATAACTATTTGAGATGGTCTTTTTTCTCGGGCAGTCTACCTACTGGCAATGCAAATCCTGGAATAACGGGAGTGATCATCACCTTCCAAACGTATTGCTTTAGCAGGGATTGTGCACTAATCAAGAGATATATGACTTTCTTTTGTAAAATTGTCTTTATTTGCTCAAGTATATATTATTTTGGTTGATTGTTTTTGTTTGTTCTAAGGCAAAATGTAAAGGTTTTTTTGCATCAATATGTGGTGTCTTATATCAATAAACATGATATCCAGATTTATAAAAATGACTTTTAGGAAAGTATTGAAGTAGGATCATAACAATCCTCACCGATAACAATGGAAATATTAATTTCGGTCGATTTATGCTTTTGAATTTGTCCTGTTAGAGCTATCTGTATTTTTGTTATACTTTGTTTGTGGATGTATGTCGTTACAACGCACACTTTTACAACGCATGCACTTACAATGCATTTTTTACAACGCACAATCCATTACAACGCATGACATTACAACGCATGACACTACAACGCATTTTTAAAAACTACCTTTACAACGCATTCCATTACAACGCATACTACCATTACAACGCATACCATTACAACGCATAATATTAAATTGCATTTAAGGTAAGTATTAGATAGTATAGGGGTATAGGGGTATAGAGGTAAAAATTACTATTCTAACTCCAGGGGGTGCAACAGTAGGGTAAGTGTTGGATAGTATAGGGGTAAAAATTACTATTCTAACTCCAGGGGGTGCAACAGTAGGGTAAGTGTTGGATAGTATAGGGGTAAACATTACTATTCTAACTCCAGGGGGTGCAACAGTAGGGAAAGTGTTGGATAGTATAGGGGTAAAAATTACTATTCTAACTCCAGGGGGTGCAACAGTAGGGTAAGTGTTGGATAGTATAGGGGTAAAAATTACTATTCTAACTCCAGGGGGTGCAACAGTAGGGTAAGTGTTGGATAGTATAGGGGTAAAAATTACTATTCTAACTTCAGGGGGTGCAACAGTAGGGAAAGTGTTGGATAGTATAGGGGTAAAAATTACTATTCTAACTCCAGGGGGTGCAACAGTAGGGGAAGTGTTGGATAGTATAGGGGTAAAAATTACTATTCTAACTCCAGGGGGTGCAACAGTAGGGTAAGTGTTGGATAGTATAGGGGTAAAAATTACTATTCTAACTCCAGGGGGTGCAACAGTAGGGAAAGTGTTGGATAGTATAGGGGTAAAAATTACTATTCTAACTCCAGGGGGTGCAACAGTAGGGAAAGTGTTGGATAGTATAGGGGTAAAAATTACTATTCTAACTCCAGGGGGTGCAACAGTAGGGTAAGTGTTGGATAGTATAGGGGTACAAATTACTATTCTAACTCCAGGGGGTGCAACAGTAGGGTAAGTGTTGGATAGTATAGGGGTAAAAATTACTATTCTAACTCCAGGGGGTGCAACAGTAGGGTAAGTGTTGGATAGTGTAGTGTAATATTATGCGTTGTAATATTATGCGTTGTAATGGTAGTATGCGTTGTAATGGAATGCGTTGTAAAGGTAGTTTTTAAAAATGCGTTGTAGTGTCATGCGTTGTAATGGAATGCGTTGTAATGGATTGTGCGTTGTAAAAAATGCGTTGTAAGTGTAGTGCGTTGTAAAAGTTGCGTTGTAAAGGTTGTTCCCCTTTGTTTGTAGTCTAGGCATGAGAGGGGTATATGACCTTAACCCTATCTCCAGTTGGTAAATAAATAGGTTTAGCACATCTAGAAAAGCTATCACAATCTCTGTGGTTTAACAAATCTCAGGCTTTGAAACCACCAAATGAATACGTATAACTGTCCCAAAAGGATTCCTATAAAATATTTGTTTCTGTATGCAGTCACTACAGGACCTCAAAAGCTACCTCTAGCATAAGGTAAAGTGGAATTAGCACTTTGATGCATCACAACAGTCGCCTGCCTGGATGCTAAAACATCTGCACCAAGCAGCTGTCACTGAAGAACTTTTGCTCAGCATTTTAATTGACTGCAGCAATTAAGCATGGCAGGCATCAAAAAATAAATCACCTAACTCTGACAAGAGATAATGCGTTGTCTTTGTGATTATAACATCTTCCACAAAATGTTATCACGCCTTTACAAGACTGTGTGGCTTTAAAGGCCAAGAGTACATTGATGAGTGGTCAGGAAGAACAGCTCCATTTATAATCGACGTGTGTCTAAATGTCTTTGTAAGTACACTTCATTGGCTTCTCTTTGAAGTCTGACAGATTTCTTGAAGACCTGTGTCTGGTTTACAGAACACACCTTTATTATACTACACAACTCTATTTAGCAGAAAATTATGGTTTTAATATCTTAAACAAGCAATCAGAGGACTAACTACAATACTATGGGCATATTTACAATTGGTGTAGCGGAGTGCGACGTAAGCCTTCTTGGCTCCGCCACTTCGAAAACACAGGGCTTCACCATATTTTCAACAAAATGGTGCTGCCCAGCGTTTCCCCCTGCACTGGCGCTAAGTTTAGCTGCCAAAAGCCATCGCAGGCACCCTTGCACCATAGTGCAATGTCGGCGTTGCAGAGGAAGATTGTTTGTGCACAAAGGTGTTCTTTCCTGCACATAAACAATCTTTAAATGGCGTTTTGTAACTTCTAAGGGTGCTGCTTAATGCAGCACACGTAGTAGTTGCAAACCTCATTTTTTGTAATGATTTTTTATGTTCAGGAAGGGGCACCTTCCTGCACATAAACAGTCAATGATGTTTTTTCTGTTTCTATGTGTGCTGCACAATGCAGCACACAAAGAAACTGCAAAAACGAGGAGAAATAAAGCAGAAATGAAGCAGTCAGGTTTTCCCTGGTCTTAATTTTGGCACTACCCCATATTTACACCACCTGTGTAAATATGGGGCAGCATCAAAATCAATGGGCGTTGTGGTGGAAAGCCCACTGCAACACCCATTGCCCTCCCCTTTCACTCAATCAATCAATCAATCAAAAATCTTTATTCGGCATCTAGAAAACACCATAAAAGCACATAGCAATAAAAAATAAAAAATGTCATTAAAATCCATGCTGATATACATCAAATACAGTACTAATTTTTGCTTCAGCAAACCCCTCTTGTTTTCCTTATTTTTAAGGCCATCTTCAGGAAATTCACCAAACAAAACAGAGTCCGAGAGTCATTTACCATTTGTAGGTGTAGCAAGGCTACCCTGGCCTGCTTGAATTTAGCCTGTTTTAAAATACCAACTAAAAATCGACATCTCGGCACTGAATAAAATGGGCATAACAGTACAAAATGAAGGGTATCCTGAGGAGATCGTAGATCGCAGCCACAGGGACCCTTCTGCTCAACCGAAACAGTAAACACTCTAAGTCTAACGTGAAAGGGGGCCTTATTTACAAGGCAGCGTCACTTAACGCTGCCTTGTAAATAGGGCGAAGCCCCTATCGCCACCACAACATCGTGAAAAGTGACGTTATAGTGGCGATAGGAGCTTGTAAATATGCCCCAATGTTTTGTGTTGGCCTTCAAGCAAATAATATTATAAAGCATAGTTTAAATTACGAAAATTCACTGGCACTGCTGTTTTTCTTAGAATTTTGTACAGAACCAAACCCTTTTCGATGTAATAAAAGAAAAACACAAAACCCATTTTTCAAACCATCAAAGGTAAATGTGAAATGTATCTTTATAACGGATTTAACATTTTTAAAATGTTTTAGAAATGTTTTTGATAGTTTAAATGATTTTATGCTTTTTACATATATGGTGAGGAAGTTATTCACCATCTTTTGAACTCTATTTTTGTTTTCTCTCTGACTGCAGCAAGGATTCTGGACATGCGTAAAGACAACTACAATCCACTTTTTCATGTTCTAAATATCAAACTAGGCTAGTTTTTACTGTTGATTTCCCTGACATTAAAAGAAACATTGCCTGCAGAGAGCTCAAATCTATTCAGCCTTCCATCCTTTGAAAAACACGGATACAGTGTCTACATTTGTTCAGAACAACAGCAATTTTCAAATATGGGCCACTTTTTCGATACTCAATTCTCTAATGTGGGCCACTTTTATTTTGAGGCCTGGGCCTAGTTTTTGTCCCAGTCCGATCCTAGGCAAACCTAAAAGCATGTGACGGAGACTCTGTAGAAGAGGTAAGTCTCTGGATGCAAGGCATTTGAAGAATCTGAGACCGGAAACAGCATTAACCATGCAGGCTAAGCCACGCATGCCATTTTTAAGCAAGCAGAACACCGCTTGCTTTAGCCACGCATATGCCTTAACCATGCATATGAGTGGTTAAGGCAGTCAGCGATCTAGGTGCAGAGACCGTATAGGTGGGGAGAGGAACAGGAAGGTTCGGGACGCGGCTTGGTGGAGAGAGGGTAGTTTTCAGGGGGAGGGGATTAGTTTTCAGGGGCGTCATTTCCAAGGGGGGTAATTTTTTGGGGTCGTTTTTGGGCTCAGGGTGGAGTAAAGGGAGGGCTGGGGAACGATTTAGGGCTCAGGGTGGGAGGAGGGTTTGGAGTAATTTTTTGGGCTGGGAATGGGTTTTAGGGTTTAGGTTGGAGGGGTCAGGGTAGTGTTTAGGGTTGGGGCAGGGGGGATTGCCGTGCTGGGGGGCGGTGTTTAGGGCTCAGGGCAGGGAGGCTGGGTGTGATCTTTACCACACATGCCTGTATCAATCATGCCTTTACAATGAAATTCTTTATAAAGGCATGCGTGTTACTGAAAAATCAATAGGAATCACGTCTGACAGAGACAAACTTTATTTTAGCCTTTACAAACAACATATTAATTGAATACAGGGTTCCGTAAAAATTGTGAACATGATAGTACCCAATACCAATGGGAAGATTGAGAGAATCGACTTCCCTCTGAAAGTCCCAATAGGATTCTTGGAAAAGGCACAGTGATATCCGCTTCCATATCAGCTGTTGCCTTACCTGAAGGTACTTAAGATGGGAAAGAGTTTTATTCCAAAGAGAAGTCCTTGCAGTCATATGCTAGAAAGGTAGGTTTTTACCACCTTTACCTGATGATGTGTATTTTGTCTATAACATCCTCCCAAGACTGTTTCATACATGAAGAAGACCCCTGAAAAATATGGAAACCGGTCAGACACTGGGCTAAGAGTGGTGTGATTGGAATAGTATTGACAGTAAAAGCAAGGCACACAATTTTATTTGTAAACTCTGTCATTTAACAGCCTTTCACGACAGCCATCTGAAATTAAATATGGTGTGTCAGAAGACAACCAGGCAGTCCCAAAGGTTATTGCAAGTGAAATGACTACGATAGACTGCATAACATGAAGGATGTACTCCAGATCCACTTAATTGGTGGCCTCGACCAATCACAGACCTCTTATCAATTTGTAATATTGAACTTGATAGTGACATCTGGACTTTAAGGTGCCTACATTTCTTCTGAGGTGCTACCTGTTCCAGAAAGTCTTCTCTGGTATCACTGTGGACAGCATTGTCTTCTAAGGATATTGCACTGTTTTTCCTGATATCAGCCTCGACCTCATTGACCAATTTCTGATCATTCCTTATCATTCCTTATTCTGAATGACCAAAGGGCTGGAGGAAATGTCCCTCTGCTGTAGAAAGGGGGCAAAAAACCCTCAAACTTTATGGGGGTATGGAAAGGGATTTCTTAACAAGGAAAACTGCTTAACTATATTTCATCCTTTGTGGCGTGGACACCTAAGACACTCATATTGGAGATGTAATATGCCTAATGCAGACTCCACAAACATTCTTTATGCTAGGCCAGGGAGGAACTCACTGAGATTCCCCGTGCAGAATTCCAACAAGAAACTCAGTGAGATTCCGCTGGATTCCACGAATGGATGGTAATATGCATGTTGCGCTGCTCGCTCTCTGATTTAGCACCACAAAAGGCACCACATGGTGTGCCAGAGAGAGCAGTTTCTCGAGTTGATTTTACTGACGCTTGAGTAGATGTTCTACTTGAGTGGCAGCTTTCTTTTTTTTAAAAACATTATATATGCTTTTTTCCTAATATAAGAGAAAATATTTATTTTATTTATTTATATTATATATTTATATTTATTATATATTTTTATTCAGCGAATAAAAAAAGAAAACAAGATAGTGAAGTAAAGAAGCACAGGCATTTCATTGATAAATTTTATGTTACTATTGAGTCTGATATAGAAGAACATTTCAAGATTCGTATAATAAAGTGTGTCATCAGTACGCAATTATGGCATTCAGTAAATCAGACCAGACGTCAACGTAATTGGCTATTACAGCTGCCACATTGTCTAGTATGGACAGATGGGGGGCAATTTCTCATGGAAAGAGAGGAAGGACATGATTAGAGAAGAGAGATAGAAATAGGAATTTAGTAATGGGAGGGGGAGAGAGGTATCCCAAGTATCTAGTGCAGGATGAGGACCTAATTAGTTGAGGTTTTGTGGCAGCATTCTGACCGCAAATGGCCGCGAACGCCTGCATTGGGGAAATCTCGCCAGGTGCCCTCCTACCGACCAAAAATCTCACTGGGAATGCCAAATCCTGTTCACCCACTTACCATCTTTAAGCCACACATCAGAAAAAACTCTGCCACCCATCATTTGGTAGAATTTGGCCAGACCTCTGCAGTACAAGCGTAATGAGGAGTAGCCAAAATTCCACCAATTAGGCAGTGGAGCAAAATACATCACGCACCCCTGCTTCAGACAAAGTGCATTGATCCATATTTCGAAGCGAACACAAAAACATATATACCGGAAGTTAATTCACTTACTCAAGATGCAACGTAATGGTGAAAAAGCCCTAAGTGTCCTTGTCACACCCTAAGTGTCCTTGTCACACATGGTGAAACACATGGAGGCTGTTTAAAAGCATTTGAAAATGTAACATTGAGCACTGATCTAGAAGTCCTAAACAAGAAGAATAGTATATGGTGCTTGTCTCCCTAGTGCTTAAAATACAAGGTGTAGCCATGTATGGCTGAACAATACCACATGTTCTGAACTGCCATAGGATCTGCATATAATATATGATTGACCTAAAGACTTAGAATAGTGGGTCTCAGACTCACAATATTTTCAATGAGGGTATTAGGATGCATAGACAGGAGAGTTAGACCCTACTTGAAAGAAAATGTTATCTGGTCCACTTTCAGTTGCTGATTGTTGTGTTAAACTATTACTAATAAGGTGTAACATTTTCCCAGACAGTGTTAAAGCCAATAAATCTCAGCAGTAAAACCCATTAGCTCTGCCAATGCTTTTTTTGGTTAGATAGCCGGTGTAAAAACAGACATATCTGCACTGACCAATTTCGAATGAGATTTCTTAAAATATAACAAATGCACCCACTGAATGCATTTGTAATATTTTAATAAATGCAATTCAAAGAGGGCCATGCTGGATGTGTGTTTATATCTGCTGCAGCCATTTTCTCATGGGTATGTTAAAATAATTCAAACCTTTAACACACGTAACACGTAATATATATTTGAAATTCTCTCATATTTTGACAATTGTTTTGAACGAATGCAACTGCACTACTATTATCTACATTTCAAATAAGAAAAAAAAGATTCTGCTGTGGGAGTCTGTAATATCTCTTTTAAATGTGTCTTTCAAACCTGCTAAATGTTGACTACTTCTCTGGCTTAATAAACGCACCCATGCACCACCTGAGTTTACATTTATCCAGATCAAGGCCCCTTGCTCCCCCTGTTGAGTTGTGGCTGCACTTCTAACTTGACCTACGCAGTGACTTATCCCCACCCCCAGTCCATCATCCAATGACCAACCCAGAAGCACAACATCAATAATAGCCTCAATAATAGCCAAATCTGTCAAACTGAACATTAGCTGCTTAGTCACTACTGTCCGAGCCACTGCCTAAGTAGGTATTTAACTGTGAAAAAGCTCATGTTATGCACTGATGAGTAGTATTTCCAAATGTTTTAACTAAAATTAAAAACAATCCATTGCAAGAAGCATGAAACGGAAGGTGATGGGGCCTAACGTTCAGAACTGCCTACTTTGGAATTGGGGAACCGGGTTCGAGTCTCAGGCTCGGCTCAACATCCTGTGCTTCTGGGCAAATGATTTGATCTCATTGTGGCTATAAAAGTTAATCTGACTTATTGTGAGGTGATCTGGTGGTCCTGTAAAACTCCATGGGCTACGTCTGTGCGACATAAAAAAAATGCAGAAAAACGTCTGCATCATAGACTAATCCATGAAGCAAAAATGTAATGATGAAAAGGACGTTTTGATATGCCCAATGAATTTCCTCAGTTTAAAAAAAAAGCTTCCGATAGCAAAATTGTGAGTCATATGAAATGTATATGGTTTTCGAATATCCTCATATTCTGATCTGTATTTCGTTGTGGCATGTTGCTGCCAGATCTGTCTTTCTGAGTTAAATTCAGATTCGTATTTAGCAGAATGGTGCCCAAGGAATAAGGTAATGTATTTGCATCTGTTCCTGAGTAATGCAAAGACTCAGGGGTATATTCACTGACATTGTGCACTGGGTTTGCATGACAAAAGTCATGCAAACTATACCATGATGTTCATTTGAATTTCGTTTAGAGTTGTAAAGTCACCAGAAGGTAACACAAAGCACTGTCTAGCGCTGCTTATCATTACTTAACTTCAAGAGGGTGTTACATGATTGGTACATGGGCATTCCCATGCAACCACACAAGGTCTTCTACCCAACCCCTATCTACTGAAAAAGGGCAGGGTTTTGCATGAAAAAGTGGTTTTGACATTTGCATTTGTGGGGAATTCGGTTAGTAGTTGCAGGCAATGGAAGCCCCACTCAGGCTGCATGAAAACCTTGTCAGAGTGAACCACAGAAGTCAATAAATTAACCTGTGCTTAAGCCTCCGTAGCTTGGCACAAAAACATTTATGCTTAACCTAGAGGCACTGTGTAAAGTATTTATGCAGCACACAAACCAAACAGTAATGAACTGAAAGCACAACATCAGACAAATTCCAAACCAATTTAGAAAAATACAGAGATTTTTATAGAAAAAGTGACACCAAAATGAATTAAATCCAGTTATGTAGTTTTTTAATTTGTTAGTGTAAAATAACACATAAAGATCAAAGCACCAGCTGCATGTATCTGGTCGCAAGAAACTGAGCACAAAATCAAACACAAAGGACGATCGTGATGGAGCGTGTGTTGGATACACGTGGTGGGTTGGGACTGGTCCCAGATTATCTTCAATTTAGAAAAATACTCAAGAAATGTTCCATGGAAGATAGAGTTTAGCAGGACAGGGCAGCATTCTGTATCTGAGGAGGAGTCATTCTTCCCAGGGACCTGCTGGACACAGTCTCTGTGAAACCGTAGACAATAGCGGAAAAAAGCTCTAAGTGAAAAAAGCTGTATTTTCAGAATGAGGAGGTTGTCATTGTCAATGTGGAGACAGTCCCCATCGAACCCTGTGAAAATTTTTACCTTTGGACTTGAACAACTTTTTGGAAGTTGAAAATGTCCAGTGGGATGAAGCTGCAGACTCTAGCCAAAGAGGGTTCCAGAAAGCCAGGTACCCTTTCTGAAAGGTCCCACTGAACAAGATTTGCTGCTGTAGAGAGGAATGTAATGGGAGCTACTGCAAAGTCAGGCCAACTGGTGATGCACCTTGGGCGGATCAGCTGGCAAGTAGGTACCGGTCTTCTGTTAGTTCTCAGGCCACGTTTTTGTGAAACGTTTTCCAAGCCTCAATTTTAATGGTTAGGAAGTAGAAGCACCTGTTACGCAATTTCCAGGGGACCAGGACCTGGGGGCACCACTTGGGAGTTTGAGGACTTGCTCCACCAGAGGCCAATTGCAGGGTTTAAGGGCTCTGGAGCTTGTTATTTGATTTGATTTTTGCATTTATAGAGCGCAAACTGTCACTTCAGAAGGAGCATCCTGGTGCTAGGCAGAGCAGAGGATGAGATGAAGCCGTGGGGACCCTATGTAAGGGATAGGCAGAGTTCGTCTGGGGCTACAAAGATCCAGGTTTTCAGTGCCTTCATGAAATGTCTCGGTTTTTAACATCCTCAGGTGCGTTGGCATAAGGTTCCAGGCTTTAGTTCCTAATGCGGCTACTGTTTTATCTCCCTTTGTTTTGTACTTAAAGTTGGGAGGTTTGAGGAGGTTTGCTGATGATGATCTCAAAGTTCTGGATGTGGTGTATGGGGTGAATCTGGCTGAGAGATACCATGGGCCTAGGTTTTGTGCGGCTCTGAAAGTGATTAAGAGAATCTTAAATAGGATTCTTTTGTGCAGTGGGAGCCAGTGGGGTGTTTTAAGTGTTGCGGATGCTGAGGACGTTCGTGGTAGTTTCAGGACTAGACGGGCCGCAGCGTGTTGTACCACCTGTAGTCTTTTCAGTGTTTGTTTGTTGGCTCCCGCCAGGAGGCTGTTGCAGTAATCTAGGCGCGATAGGATCAGTGCCACCGCCACTGTTTTCCTGGCCGTTTGGGGAATGAAGTCAAAGAATTTTGTTAATGACAATGAGGTTAAAGCAGGTCCCCGCCACAGTCAGTGTGTGTGGTCAAAAGGAGAGGGCAGTGTCGAATTGTACTCCTAGGATTTTGCTACCTTTACAGTGGTGGGTGGTGTTGTCATACCCTCTGGCCACCAAACATTCGGCTGAAAAGGATTGTCTTTCCCCATTAGTAGAATCTCTGTTTTGTCGGTGTTACACCTGAGGTGGTTGTTCCTCATCCAATGAATGACCTTGGTTAGGCAGGGTTTAAAATTGAGTTTACCATCAGTGGTATCTTCGTTCAGGGATAGAATTAGTTGTGTGTCGTCTGCGTAGGACGTTACTTCTATCCCGAATGAAGTTATCAGGGAAACTAGCGGGGTCCTGTATATGTTGAACATCAGCGGGCTAAGGGAGGAGCCCTGTGGCACTCTGATTTTGATGGGACGTTCCGAGGGACACTGCTTGCCTGCGAAAAGGTGAGGAAGGACTCAATCCATGCCAATATGGTATTGGAGTTGCCACTGGGTTTGAGCCTTACAAGGAGAATACTATGTGAGATGGTATCAAAAGCGTCCGACAGGTCGAGCAAAATCAGGACTGCCTTTCTGCCTTTGCCACTATGATTTTAAGAGTGTCCGATATTTCCAGGAGGGCAGATTCTGTGGCGTGCTTGGGACGGAAGCCGGACTGCCCGGTGTGAAGGAACTTTGTTAGTTCTTTGTGGACTAATCTTTCAGTGACTTTTCCCAGTATAGTAAGAAGCGATATTGGGCGGAGAGATTGGATGAGTCAACATTTTTTTTTCTCAATGATTTTACTATGGCTAGTTTCCATTTGTCTGGAACTATGCCTGAATTTAGTGAGGAGTTGACTATTTGGTTGACTACTAGGTTAATATCTATAATTTGGTGTAGTATCATTGGAGGGCAGCATCCAACGGTGAACCTGATTTACAGGCAGCACTGGCAGCCTGTGTCTGCTTCAACAAAGCTGGTTTAAAGGTTTGGAGTAAATGACTGGTGCTGGCTGGGTCAGTCTCCAGGTTAGCGACCATGCATTGTCCGTGAGGAGTTACAAAGTCCTTTTGGAAGTAATAGATTTTTTCCTCAAAGAAGAGTGAGATCTGATCGCATAAGCTCTGAGAGGGCGGGATTTATTTCTGCAGTGCTTTGGGATAGGTGAAGGATTTTATAATTGAGAATATTGTTTTTTGGTCGTGTTTGGCCTCAAGAATTTTTTCAGAATAGAACTTTTTTTTTGCTAATTTGATCTGAGAATGGTATTGTTTCCTGTGCATTTTAAAGGCTTTTTGCTCTGTTACCTCGTTGGCTTTTCTCCACTTACGTTCCGGTTGCTTGCATTGGAGATGGAGCTGAGCTAGGGCGGGCGTAAACCAGGAGGCTTTATGGGTTTTGGGTTTTATTTTCTTATTGTGTAGTTCTAGTGGGATTAGTTCATCACTTATAGTAGTCATCCTGGTATGGAAGAGTCGTGAGTCTTCTGGAGCTTTACCAGTTAGGACAGGGACTCAAACCTGGGAGGTGGTGGCCAGTTTAGGATTGCTGGCTAATTGCATCCACTTATGTTTTCGTTGTACAGGGGTGACTTGTTTGCCCAGACAGTTAATTGTTGGACTCTTACTAAGAAAGGGTATGAGTTTGTGGTCTGACCAAATCTGTGGGCTGGGGGTGTCTACAGATAGCAAGGAGAAGTTGGAGCAGACGACATCCAATGTGTGGCCTACTTTATGTGTCGGGGCATCTACCAGTTGGTACAGTCCAAGAGATTGTATCATTTTGAGGGAATTATCAACTCCTGGCTCATTACTGTATTCTAAGTGGAGAATAAAGTCTCATAGAAGGGTAAAATTGGCATATCTTAGTAATAGATGGCTTTAGGTTTCTCCCAATGAGTCGAGAAATGTGGTTCTGTGGCCGGTTGGGTGGTAGACCCAGGCTCCTGAGAAGGTAAGGGAGGTATTTATTGTAAGGCAGAAGCCAAGACTTTCTGCTCCCGTAAGTGTGTCCAGTTCAAAGTTCGTGCGGTGCAAAGAGTCATGCTTGCATAGTGAGTGGGCATTGATTAGCCCCCCTTTTAATTGTGCCTTGTTGGTTGGTTCGGCTATCTTACCCCTGTTTCGAGTGCCTGTATCTGAGATGGTAAGCTCTATCTACATTTGTGAAAAGTAAGAGGCCCCCTTAGTTTCTCCGGTGGGATTTGACATCCACAATTCCCCCTTGTGTTGAGGCTCTTTAATGTCGTTGAAGTATAAGCCATACTTGGTGTGTTTTGGGCAGCATTCCTTGCGCTTAGTGCGGTCTGAGCACATATGGGCGCAGCCGGGCTTGACTTTGGCGTGCGAGTGGCACGCCAGCGGCGCGTATGCTGCGCGTCTGGCCCAGCATGTGTTTAAGTAGCTGGCCGGGTGCGAAATTGTCCCGTGGGTTGAATTCCCTCCCGGAAGTCAGGAAGGTCAGGCAAAGGGGTGTGTCCGCTTCCCTCAATCGGCAAGCGCCATGGCGGACCGGGGACTCGGATACAGAGGCTGTCTTGCCTCGAGGGTTCGTGAGAGCACAGTCAAAAAATAAGGTAGGTCAAGCCTGTGGCAATACAAGTACTAAATGCTGGCACAAGATTAAAAGGTATTAAAAGATTCTTGAAATCGGACCCAAATAAAAATCGGACCAAAATTAAATCGAGGAAAGGTTAAAAAGATTAAAATGACTAAGAGCAGGCACCAAGTGAGGGGCTTCTCTCACCTCATGTCCCAGCAGCTCAAACACGAGGCCAGACAACTAGCCTCAGGAGTTATTTTTTGATAGCCCTCAGTTCGAGGAGATAGTCCAATTCTCCTTGAAGCGGCAGGACAGGCCTTCAGGCAGCAGGGCAGGCGTCTGGTAGTAGCAGGGCAGTCCTCTGTGGGTCCAGGCAGTCCATCTGTAGTTTGTCACAGGTTCCGGAGTGTACTGAACAGTTGTGGTCCATGCAGATAAGCGCAGTGGGTTGGAACGGGGTGAGGGCAGGGCAGGGTAGGGGTGGGGGGGTGATAGCGAAAAACGACAGGACAAGGAATATAAAATAAATACATTATTTAAACCATTTATGATGCATTCGCCGCATCGCCGACTGGGCGATGCAGTGAGCGCAAGGTAAGTGATTCTTATCCCGTTGTATGTCACTTTCACTCACCCCACCCTGCCTCACCGCACATACCTGCACAGACCGCCAGTGGTACTGAAGAGGACAGAGGTGCGACAAAGGATCAAACAGGGCAAGAGGGAGGGGATAGGGGTCTGGACATGGATAATGGAGGCCGGGGGCAAGGGAAAAGACCAGGAGCAGCAAGCTGACCATGGAGAGCAGGAGGGATGGGCACTGTAAGTACAGCACACCATGGAGGGCAACAGTGAGACTATAATGGCATAAACACAGACAGTGGAGGAAAGGTGAGAGGGGGTCAGGGGTAGCAAATGGACTAAACAGGGCATGTGGGAGGGGATGTGGTAGCGCAGAAGACCATGCATAGCAAGCAGGAGGGTTAGTGGCAGCACAATGCTGGTGCAAAAAGCAAGAATCCTGGGTGTAATTGTTATTCTAAACCGGGTTTTTTAGAACAAAAAAATCAAATCACTTCTTCGGGATTCTTTTTGCTTAGGGTCCTTAAGAAGATCTTTCCATTTATTCCCCAGGGCCTACAAAAGACAGCGATGTTGGCACTCATTACATTCAAGATTGATTACTGTAATGCCCAATATTTGGGCGCCCCAAAGCAACAGGTGAAAAAAACTGGAATCCTTAGAGAACACAGTGGCCAGAATGCTTTAAAAAAGTCCTAAGTTTGCATCTATCCCCCTATCATTGCAGTGCCTGCATTGGCTACCTCTCAGCAAGAGCTTCATTTTTAAGGCACTTTGCCTAGTCCTTAATGTTCTTCACCAGGCTGGTCCTGTTAACTTTCAGAATCTGTTCATTTGGTATACCCCCATCAGGCACTTAAGATCCAGCTTTAATTAAATGATAATCACCACCAGAATAAATTAAACAAGATGGTGTGGAAGGATGTTCTCCTTCTGTTCGGGGAAACTCTGGCATTCTCTACCTTTAACTTTACACTGCCAACCCAGTCTGTCACCATTCAGGAAGAAATTGAAGACCTGGCTGGTTGCTGAATAATTCATTTGAGGTGCAGCTGCTTAGCTCCTACCTACTGCTCCTGGGTCGGCACCAGCGCTAAGACACTTTCGGGTATTTGAGCGCCATATAAAACTAATTTACATTACATTTACATGATAGGCAAGAGAGAGGGCACAGGGGCATACACAAAAGACCATGGAGGTCAGAAGGGAGGGGTAGGGGCTGGGCACACACAAAAGAGGACCGGGGAAGGGGCTTCACAACAAATCATGCAGGGCAGGCAGGAGGAGCAGTTGGAACAAAACAGAGCATGGAGGGCAAAAGGAATTGGCAGCAAAATGGACCATAGAGGACAGTAGAGAGGCAATGGGGCATGGAACATGGACAGGCAGGGTGGAGGTGGCAGGGACAGGTGGCAGCCATCTGACAATGCTAGGCACGTGGAAGGGGCAGTGGCAGCTCAACAGAACACTGAGTAGATAGGAGTGTGGTTGGTCCATAGAATATGGTAAGCAGAAAGGAGGGAGCAAGGGCATGCACATTGGAGGGCAAGTGGAAAGACGGTAGGTGCAGCAAGCTGAGCATAGAGGCTAAGCAAGATGCCAATGATGAGGCATAGAATTGAACAACGGAGGGCAGGAGGTATGTGCAGGAACATCAGCTTAATGGAGGGCAGTGGAAGCACATCAGACTATGCAGGGCAGGGGGAGGGGGCTCGTGCATGGACTCAGGCTATAGAGGGTAGGGAAGAAGTGGATGGGGTAGCAAGCTAACTGTTTAGGACAGGCAGGAAGGGCAATGGCAGATAAATAGCCACAATCGGCTGTAATGAGGAAGCAGGGTCATGGACTTGGAAAATGGATGGCAAGGAGGAGAGGGTACAGGAGCAGCAAGCTTGGGTGGGGGCAGCACAATGCCAGGCCAGGCCGCATGCTTAACCCCAAACTATGCATTGCGAGGGACATCTTACTGAAAATGTAAAAAACTGAGAAAACCAAAGGTTACAGGAACATTATAGTTAGGCTCAAACCTCACTCGTACAAAACCAGTAAAATTCAGCAGTTTTAGTTACCTCGGCAAACGATAATTTATGCCCCCACAATGAACTGCTTATGACCTCACATATTAGATCACTCATGACCACGGTCAGTGATATTACTCAAGAAATCACTCATGACATCACTCATGACATCATCCAGTGATTGCTAGTGTTTTCTAAACGTTTATGGGTTTGAAACATATATACTAAGGTACTATAAAAGTAGCACATATTCCCAGATATGCAAATTTAGTTTCCCATAATAACTCGAAAACCACTGAACTGATTTATACCAAATAAGAAAAAGTGTGATCTCTGGAACAGAATCTCCCTTTCTCCTAAATTCTGTGTAATTTTGTCCAGCGGTTCAGGGCTAAAGGAGTATCTAAAGACTCCAGGTAGTTAATTTGGCAAATGCACTTTTTTTACCTCTGTCTTTTTATATGTCCTCGAAACTTTCCATACACAGCTAGAATTACTGTAACACTTTTTGGGGAAAAGTTTGTGAGATTCGTCAACTAAAAACAAAAATAATAATTATCTTGCCATCCAATAACCCATATCCAACCCAACCATGAGAACATCCCTTGCCAATCCAAAACCCATACCCAAGCTAAATCCTAAAGCTTCCTTTGCTACCCTAATACCAAACAAATACCTTACCACCAAAAAACCCATACCCACCATTATCTTAAAATAATCCCTTGCCACCCACAGCCCATACCCACCCATAACCCATAAAAATTAACTTGCCACCCAAAAACCCATGCCCACCTTAAACCATAAAAACTATCATACCCCTAAAAACCAATAACCACCAAAAACCCAAAAAATTCCCTTTCCACTCAAAAACCCATACCCAACCTAAACCTCCATAAATACCTTACCACCCAAAACCACCCACCCACCGCAGAACCTAAAAATTCCCTTATCACCCTAAACCCCATACCTACCCGAAATCATAAAATTTGCATTGCCCCCACAAAAATCCATACCCACCCTAAACCCATAAAAATCCACTTGCCACCCAAAATCCCACATCCACCCTAAATCATAGAAAATACCAAACCCCCAAAAACCCATAACCACCAAAAACCCCAAAAATGTCCTTGTGAACCGAAAACCCATACCCACCCTAAACCCTAAAAAATCTCTTGCCACCAAAAACCGACACCTACTCTAAATGCTGAAAAGTCCCTTGCCACCCAAAAACCCATACCCAGAACTAAACCCTAAAAGTGATAGTAAGCTCAGGTAATTATTACTGCCGAATATGACTGGTTTTGTGCGAGTGAAATCTGACCCTAATCATAATGTCTCAGTAACCTTTGTTTTTTTTCAGTGAATTTCTTTTAAAAGCTAATTTCTAACTATAAATATTGGAACAAGCTACACCTGAACTGCTGAACGGAATTACACTAAATTAGGCAAAAAGGTAGCTTTTGGTTCGAGAATGCGACCTTTTTTTAAATGGTGTAAATCCGTTCAGTAGTTTCTGAGAAATGAAAAAGTAAATAAATATTAATATCTGGTTACCGCAGTGGATCCAAGAACCCTCCCGATCACAAGCATGATTCTGATTGGCTGTCACCAGTCCAAACCAAAAAGAGTTGGCACCCACCTTGTGACCCGGTTGAGCTGAGTCACGAAAAAACAATAAAAAATGATTAAAAAAATAAAAGGGAGCAAGGTAGAAACACCCTGACCCACTAGGCCTGCTCAGGAGGGGCAAAAAAAGCATTTTTATTTTTGAGGCGTGATTTGAGTACGGTGCGCAAATCTGACTGAAAAAATTAAAAAAGTACGAAACGTGGGCTCCTGGGCTTCGTTTTAATAAGCGCCCAGGTGGGTCAGGTCCTGGGGGCAATGAGGAAAGTATATGCAGGGGCCCGTGGGGCCACCGCAGCCCTGGGGACCGTCACCTCCCCGGGGCCTCATTTAAAAATAAACTGCGGGGGTACCACCACTTCCCCGGGGCACTAATTATTTAAAAACGGAGGTCCGTTGCAGACAACCCAGCCATAGGGACCACCACCTCCCGGGGCTTTAAATGTGTTGGAATGGGGGCCACGTGACCGCCCTCCTGGAGCCCTAGATAGGTCTGGGGACCATCAGCCTCCAGGGCCGGCTCCAGCAATGTCCCGCAGTGCCGACCCTCGGGACATTGCAGTTTGCTATGGCAGAGCAGGAGCACTGCTCCCGCTCTACCATTGCAAACACTGTTTTGCTTCATGGAAGCAAGAGCAGGGCCCCCGCAGCCCCAGGGACCACCAGCTCCCCAGGGCACTAATTATTCAAATACGGGGTTTGTTGCGGTCCCCCGGCCCCGGGGACCACCACCTCCCCGGGGCTTTAAATGTGTTGGGAGGAGGGTCGCGCAGCCCCCCTCCCGGAGCCCTAGATGGGCCTGGGACCGCCACCCTCAGGGCCGGCTCCAGCAAAGTCCCTGGGTGCCCACCCCCGGGACACTGCAGTTTGCTATGGCAGGGCGGGAGCACTGCTCCCTCGCTGCCATAGCAAACAATGTTTTGCTTCCTGGATGTGAGAGCAGGAAACCTGCTCTTGCTTCCATGAAGCAAAGCAGATTGCTTTTGGGCGAAGGGAGCTGCACGTCAGCAGCTCCCTTTGCCCAAAAGCAATGCTGTCTCCCGCAGGAGGCGGGGAGCCGGCAGGGAAAGCGGGGGCCTTGTGGCTCCCCTCACGGTCCCCAACGTGAGAGCATGCCATGGGGATGGGGTCCCAGGGGCGGATACCGTATATTAAAAGTGGGGCATTTTTTTTTCCTTTAGATTTTGGAGTCATGACCCCATCGTGGCTCTCAGCGCGGCCCCCCGTGCAAGGTCGCGTTGGGTTCGCGGATCCTTCTCAAATAAATAACTTAACATTATATTATTTAGAAGGTATTGTTGCATTTGTGAACTTGCTTTATAGAGTTAGTGAGATTGAAGTTAATAATAAGATTAAAAGTGATTTGAGTAAGTAGTAATGTATATTTTTTTATTTAAACTTGAAAAGTGTAATTTGTTGCAAATCTGCGACGGGTTTGCAAATTCAAAGATAAAAAAAAAAGAGAATATATGTTGAAAAAAAAAACACTTTTTGGTTATAGGGTGGCTCTAAAAAGAGCCATTGTTTTCATTCTGACTTTGTTGAAGCTACATGTAAGTGGGGATGCACAGCTTAAGGTTGTTGAGAAACACTTTTTTCCTTCATCTGTGAAGTGCACTCCATCACTTCTGTAGATGTCATCCATATCAAAACGTAAATTGTTATTATGGATGGAGCCCATTCTATGGTCTCTGAGGTGAGCAGAAACAGCTTTATTGACATTCTTCCAAGCTTTCACAAACTGTGGACAGAATTGATTTGACCACTTCCATTTCTGTCTTTGGCATATATTAGAGTATACAAAGACAGTTTGAGGCAAAAGCAATATCAATTGTGCCAAGGTATCCTTCATGAGCATTTCCGGTACTACTCCAGTTATGTCATGTGCCTAGGTCATGGCCACCACAGTGCACAATCATGAGGTCAGGAGGTGGGAGATGCAAAAAGGTTTTAACCAAAGGCATCAGTTGGTGCCACTTTAATCACACTCTGTGCAATCCATTTAATATCCACATTTGGCAAACATAAGTCTTTGTCAATACCTCTGTGTTCAGCAAACCTTTTGCACCAGAAAACATAGCTGTGCCCTACAATCCATACTGTAAGCATCTTGAAGGGATGTCTGGAAGTAATGCAACGATGTATGTAGCTCAGGCAGTCAGTTGGTAGAATGAGAGATATCTAAAATGGTGGAGAAGATGCTTTTTTTAAAAAAGGTGATAAGTGATTGGCTGGTCATTAACATTGTACACTAAAATAGGATGCATGTTATTTTTCTAAAGAAGCATGTTTCTTATTGCCTATTAAAACATGTTTGAACGGTACAGTAGATTGGATAAGGTCATATTTTGCAAGAGTTAACCACACCTGTTATTTGCATTTGTAAGCTGCTGTGCTGAAGTTCCAAATATCTTGAACTTGTGACCTGCCAGTACCGTTGAATGTTGCAAAAAGTGTTGCTATGGAAACTGGGATTAAGGTGAATGGGGGAAGGGTTAAAAGTTAAGTGCAGATCTAAAATATAAAATGGTGGCTTATATATAAGAGAAGTGTTACTAAATTAAGTTTTCCCAAGTCAGTAGTATGTGTAGAAGTAGTGTGTTGTTAGAGAAAAATACTAGTATTATTAGAAATAGGTTTTTGAACTCCTGTTAGGGTTTGCGGCTCCATCGCGACCCCATACTGCGGCACCGCAGTGGAGTCGTGACTTCAGAAAATCATTGTGGGCATTTTTAGAAGACAGTTGGAAAGGGTTAATATGTCTAACCTATAGAAATGTGTTTGACATTTTTAAATAAAGCATGAAGCAATTTTATTTGTTACTTACAATAATTGTTGTGCAAAAAGAGAGGGAAAGTTTGTCATTACTGGTTTCACCTTGTTGAGATTGGTGCATTACATTTATTGTGTGCAAAAAAAAATCTTTTATGAGTTTCTGATATTTTATATTCTGCAATACTATTTGAAAGGTGAGTTACAAATGTGTGAGGTGTATTATGTATTATTTCATCACTCATCATCAAATACTGTATTTTCAATCGCAGCGATCTTTAAAGTGCAAAGTGCCATACAGAAGAGTGATAGTACATGCCATAAAAGTAATATACACAGAGCAGTATACAACAATAGTTAAAAACAGTGCAAAGTTAAAAGTCAATACAAGTAGCCAGATAACAGAGATTTAGGAGAACTGTGTAATACATTTGGAACGCTTGATCCATAATGCATGCCAGAATCTCTCCAGTTCAAAGACCACCACCCTGCACATATCAAAACCTAGAATTCTCACGACCTCCAAATAATGCCCAGGTCCTACCAATCTACATAGTGGCACAATCCACTTAATATGCAGGTTTTTATAATAAGAGCAAAAAAATAGCAAGTGGACTATTGACTCTGGGCAAGTGTTAAAAGCAGGGCACTCATCGTCAGTGGAGGGATTCCTACACCACTTTTTGCAAAATGCTTTTGTTGGCAAGGTTTTAAAATGGTATTGAATACATAATTTCGGAATCATTATGTATTATGTAATATTGGTTTACTCTTTGTCGTGATATTTTCAGATTTGAAAAGCTTTTTTTTCAAACTTTTGAAATTATTAGAGAACTGTGATGTTTGAAATATGTTATGAAATGTAGAGATATGCTTTGTAGGTTGTTTTATTTTACTTAAATGATGATTTAAATAGATTGTGAATAGTAATATATGTTGATTGGAAGATGGATTAGTGATTATTAGGCCTGGGCGGTGAACTTAACTCCGTTCACGGAGTTTGCGGAGCTTTCTGCACTCTGCGGAGTGCAGAAAACACCATTTCGCAATGTGCAGAGGAGTTTTTTCCCCACGGTAAGTTTGCGAGCTGCTGCTCTGGTAGAATATCTGCCCGAGCAGCAGGAATACCCACACAAACTGCAGTTCGCACTGCACTCTGCCACTCGTGGAACTTCACGCAGTTCCGCGTAGCAAAAATACGCCCAGGCCTAGTGATTATGGTAGTTTGTATTATTGTGTGGAAATATACATTTTTTTATTTTTATTTGTTTTATATAGTGTGAACTTGACCCGAAGGTATCGGGTATCAGAGCGCTTTACATAGCATCTGTTGCGTTACATGAGGACACATTCATTTTTTGTTAGGCACGGGGAGATTAAGTGATTTCCCCAGAATCACAGGATGTTCAGCGTTGTTGCCGAGACTCAAACCCAGTTCTCCAGATTTGAGGACGACCACCCTAGCCGTTAGGCCAACTCTTCTCCCCAATTGAAGTTTATCGCATAATTTTAGGTGTTGCTTTCAAACTGGAAGTGCAGTCTGTCAAGTTTTAGGGTGTGCGTGGACTAGTGACAGAGGTGTGTCTCTACTTGCATAAGTATTCTCATATGTCTTATACATTTGAAGATGCAAGAAGTATAACAGAGAGATGTTGCTGCTTTGTATGTGGCTAGGCTCAGTAGTACTAGAATTGTGAAGCTGCAGCATAAGAGTGAGGTTTAAAACATGTTGACATGAGGTATTAATGATTAGGCTTCTTTGTATAAGTCTCTAGACAGGTACAGTTGAAATATGCCACATAATTTTTGGTGTGTGCTTGAAATGGGAAGTGTGTTGTGTGAAGTTTTTAGGTCTTCATCGTTTCGTGATTGAGGAAAGTCTCTACTTGGAGATATATTTTGGTATGTGTTATCCAGTTGAAGATGGTAGACATGTACATCTATTTGTATGCTTCTTTTATATATAGTAACACTAGCAAAAGGTACAGACACATGCATGCATGCTTTCAGAAATGTGGGGAGACTTATAACAGTCATCATGTGAAGGTTTGCTGCTTTGTATTTGGCTAGGGTCAACACCTGAGTCGAAGTAGAATGGTGAAGCCGCACCAGCATTAGGAAAGTGAGTTTTAAGATATGTTCGCTGAGGACTTAGTGATTAGGCTACTTTGTATGAGTCTGTGAAAAGGTTAACTTGAAGTACGCTTTTCAAGTCTAGGTGTATGTTTGAAATGTGAAGTGCAGTGTGTCAAGTTTTAAGGTCTGCATGGTCTTGTGACAGAGGCATGTCTTTACCTGCACATGTATTCTCATACGTCTAATGCAGTTGAAGATGCTAGATGTATAAAACACAGGTATACATCTATTTGTATGTTTCTTTTATATATGATGCCACTAGCAAAAGGAACAGGCGCATGCATACTTTCAGGAATATGGTGAGCCATATAGAAGAGATATGCAAAGGATTGCTGCTTTATATTTGGCTAGGCCCAACATCCTGAGTAGTTGCAGAATAGTGAAGTTGCAGCACAAAAGTGAGGTTTAAGACATGTTGGCAGAGGGATTAGTTATTAGGCTACTTTGAAGAAATCTGTGGAATGATATACTTCAAATATACAGCATAACTTTCAGTGTCTGCTTGACATGTGAAGTGCAGTCTGTCAAATTTTAGGTCTCCATGGTGTTGTGACTGTGGTATGTCTCTACTTGCACATGTATTCCGATATGTGTTATGCATCTGAAGATGCTAGATGTATAAAAGACCGGCATACATCTGTTTGTAGTTTTTTTTTATATATGATGCCACTAACAAAAGGTACAGACACATGCATGCATTATTTCAGGAATATGGTGAGACATACAACATGAGTCATGAGAAGGGTTGCTGCTTTATATTTGGTTAGGCCCAACACCATGAGTACTCACAGAATTCTGAAGCTGCAGCACAAAAGTTAGGTTTAAGAAATGTTGGCAGAGGGATTAGTGATTAAGCTACTTAGTATGAGTCTGTGGAAAAACACAGGTATAGAACTATTTGAATGTTTCTTTTATATATGATGCCACTAGCAAAAGGAAAAGGCACATGCATACATACTTTTAGGATCATGGTGAGACTTATAGCAGAGATGTGTGAAGGATTGCTGCTTTATATTTGGCTAGGCCCAACATCCTCAGTAGTTGCAGAATAGTGAAGCTGCAGCTCAAAAGTGAGGTTTAAGACATGTTGGCAGAGGGATTAGTGATTAGGCTACTTCGAATGAGTCTGTGGAAATGTATACTTCAAATATACTGCATAATTTTCAGTGTCTGCTTGAAATGTGAAGTGTAGTCTGTCAAATTCTGAGGTCTGCATGGTGTTGTGACTGAGGAATGTCTCTACTTGCACGTGTATTCTGATATGTTTTATGCATCTGAAGATGTTAGATGTATAAAAGACAAGCATACATCTATCTGTATGTTTGTTTTATATATGATGGCACGAGCAAAAGGTACAGACACATGCATGTATACTTTTAAGAATATGGTGAGACTTGCAGGAGAGATATGCGAAGGGTTGCTGCTTTATATATGAGTAGGCCCAACATCCTGAGTAGTCGCAGAATAGTGAAGCTGCAGCAGAAAGGTGAGGTTTAAGAGATGTTGGTAGAGGGATTCGTGATTAGGCTACATTTGTATGAGTCTGTGGAAAGGTACACTTTAAATATACCGCATCATTTTCAGTGTCTGTTTCAAATGTAAGGTGGAGTCTGTCAAGTTTTAAGGTCTGTATGGTGTTGTGACTGAGGTTTGTCTCTACTTGCACATGTATTCTCATATGTGTTATGCATCTGAAGATGTTAGGCATATCAAAGACATGCATACATCTATCTGTATGTTTCTTTTATATATGATGCCACTAGAAAAAGGAACAGACAAATGCATGCATGCTTTCAGGAATATGGTGAGACTTACAACAAAGTCATGAGAAGGGTTGCTGCTTTATATTTGGGTAGGCCCAACACCATGAGCACTCGCAGAATGCTGAAGCTGCAGCACAAAAAGTAAGGTTTAAGACATGTTGGCAGAGGGATTAGTGATTAAGCTACTTAGTATGAGTCTGTGGAAAAACACAGGTATAGAAGTATGTGTGGGTTTATTTTATATATGGTATCACTAGCAAAAGGTACAGACACATGCATGCATGCTTTCTGGAATATGGTGAGACTTACAAGAGAGATATGTTTAACTGTTGCTGCTTTATATTTGGGTAAGCTCAGCACTCTAGGTGGTATTTTGAAAATGGTAACACCAGTCTGTGAAGTTTAATGGACTTTATGCTGTTGTTAATGATGTATGTGTGTACATCTACATCTATTGTCTGATGTATTATACATCTGAACCTGGTTGGTTTGGATAGTATTAGAGAAATCCTTTAATTATGCTCTATTATTCTGTTGCAGAGGTTGTGATGTCTACTAAATGAAGGAATTGTGCAATGTCTGATAGACCTTGTTCAATACTCAGGCGCCATATTTTATGAGTAGAAATTAAAACAAACACTTTTTTTACTCAAATTTAGAAACTATGTGCTCTGAGATGTTACTGTTTAAACATTTGCTTCTCATTATAAGTTTGATAATATGTAAAGTATAACATTGTAAATATTTCTGTGTTATGGAGACACTTGAAATGCAATTAAAACTGTTTGTTTATAGATGATAATTTGTGTATATAATTACTTGAATAATATAAAATTATTTTTAGAAACTATTTAAACTTTTCTTTTTTTTGTATTCACCATCATCACTAAGAAAGATTGAGTATGGCAAAAAAAGTTCAAAAGACAAGAACGAAAACAGCACTATTTAAAGGAAAGAGAAAAGCAGAAATTAGGTGTAGTTCAAAATGTTAAATTGAAGAAAAACACTTCAGATAAGAGAACTAAAGAGTTTGTTAAAAGACTTTTAAAGAATGTAAAGAATTTTGAAAATGTGGAAAAGAGAAAGTAAAGTTGTGCAACCAATCGGAAGGAAACTAAAAAAGGACATATTAATAGAAAATCATGTTATGGGAAAACAATCCATGTTGAAAAAATTTAAAGACATAAGGAGGAGAATGCATAGAAGTAGAGTACTACAAAATGTATTGAAAGATTGTAAAAAATATAAAAAAAGATCAGCAGCTTATAAGAAAAAGCAACAGATTGAGTAGAAAAAGCTTTTGAATTGAAACGTAAATTATTTATATTGGTGTTGAAGAGAATTAAAACATTGAATAAAACAATGCACTTTATGAAGGGGAAAAGCAAAATAAAAAGACCTGTTAATAGAAGTAACTTTTGCAAAACTTTTTCTGGTGAATGGAAGCACACTTCTAGTACTGAGCCTTTCTTTAATGAAGAAAGCTATTTTCAACAAAATACATTAGTTCATGCAGTTGATACCAGTGGTCATTGTTATGAGATGAAAGATGGTTATCCAATTCAAAGATGGTTCCTAGAAATGTGGACGTAGTAATAGCTGGAGAAGCTCAAGGGAGATGTACACAAGCTCCAGTGTATAAGTGGGATTGTAGTAGTATTTGTAGTATTTGACAGGAATCTATTGATATATTACAAGTTTTCTTACGAGAATATGCCAAAGAAGTGTTAAACAGAAGATTAAGATGTTGCAAGGACTAGATCCATGTAAAGTGAGAAAATATACTAAGTTGCAAGGTCATTCTCTGGCTTGTCTTTCTAGAGAAGTGTGTCAAAATACTTTTCGGCATTTAAGAATATTAGCAGTACAGCACTCAGAAATGTGGAAGTTAATAAGGAGATTGCACTATGTAAAAAGTCCTGCATTATCTTTAAGTGAAATGATCACTGCTCTTTTGCATGTTTCAGTATTGGATGTACAAAAAGTTTGTGATGATGTAGAGTTTGTTTTCTTTGGTTCACAGTAGGAGTGCAGAGAAAGTTTCAGCTTGATAATTGTAGGTGTTGAAGAACAGGTGGAAGATATTAGTACTGCCAAGTTTGCAGAAGAAATTAGAAAGTTTAAGATAGTTTCATGTGAAAAACCAAACAATGTTCGCATATGTTGTCGACGTACTCACTATAGAAGTCAAATTAGGAATGTTGATGTATATTTAAAAAGGGAAAAGGAAAACAATGATAAGTGGCAGTAACTTGGTGCTTATTTGTTGGTGGAAGGTCGTTTTGAGTTGAGTACTGATCAAAATATTTGTAAATATTGTTACAACAAGTTAGAAGAGAACAAAGGGCCAGCTAGAGCTGTACATAACAACTTAGATTTGGTAGCTATACCTCCAGAACTGTCAGATTTAAATGCATATTAGTCCATTCTTATTCAATCTGTGCATCCGTTTCAGGCCATGGTTCTTATGGAGCCTAAAACAGGTAAGCTTCCTCCAACAGATTTACAAAGAGATATCACTCTAGAAACAAGTGGCAGTGGTAATATAGACAAGGTCGGGACCTCCATAATGTTTTCAATAATTTAGACTCTACATGTATAGGCGTGCTCAATGTAAATACTGTGCCACCTAATCATTATTACCCTGTATAGAAAAACATCTTCCATATACACTTGGAATCAAAAAACTAAAGTACAGAGCACAGCATCTGGTAAGTTTTCCACTGACCCTGTTGTCAGTTTAGTTTAATCATAGACACAGCACCAAAAACAAACACAAGGGACAGGGTGATATAGTCCTAATACAAGTGTCATTATGTAGAAACTCTTGATATTGTTGACGTGAAGTTATAGCGTAGATACATACAGCCGACATGTGTTTTGTCATATAGACGACTTTTTCAAGGCTCAAACTTTAAACTTTAACAAGCACGTATGAATTCCAGAATCCCCTGTTTGGTTTGGGGAGTTGAAAACAGCAATAGCCAAGGTCCCAATTTCAAACTCGAATCTTGAGTGTAAAAACGTTACTTTTGGACACTTGCAATTCTTGTAATCGTTATGATAAACGAGACCAAACTTCAAAAGGCTACATTATATCTTGCACACAATAATTTTTGTTATAAAAATGTAAATGTGGAAGAACAGGAAATATGTTTTGAGGATGAAACAGAAATTCAAAGTGGACAAATAGAAAAAGTGAACAAGTCCAGGACTGAAGAGATTTACGAACATTGCAGTATACATCCTCTACATTCAAAAAAAGTTATTGGAAACAGTTTTGAATTATTTCAAATGAAGAAAGCAAAGTGAACTCCCATGAGTGTATGGGAAAAAAGTTTAGAAGCTCATTGTTTTCCACAGCTGTTCCAAACTGGAGGAGGTGGACGATATGATGAATGAACAGTACAGATTCCAGCTCCAGAATACCGCTCGACAAGATTGTACTCAGAAGATCCAAGATTTCGACAGTGCATTCCATATATATTTTATCTTCTGTTTGAAAGTGACTTGTCTGCTTTTTCATATGCAGTGAACCACATATTAAAAACAGGAGTTCATCTTATACATGTTTCTGCAAAGGAATTCAAGGACAAAGTTGAACAAAGAGATGATCATTTAGAAACTCAGTTAATTAATTTGATGGCGTGTCAACGTGGTACCAATGAGTATTGGTATCGTCGTCATGGAGAACTTTTTTTTTTTTTTTTTTTTATTAGCATTTCAAGTTTAGACAATCAAATACAACCATAACATACAGGTCACAGTACAACAGCATCCATCTTCCAAGCCGCAGCATTTCAGTCCGAATCAGAGGTTCCCCCACGTACCCCGCCACCCGTCGCACGCCATAGCAGCGGTCCGCTCCCTCAATGCGATTGCAAGTATTGTGTCAGGTAGACCCAGTAGTCTTTTGGCTTTGATCTGGCAGGAAGTTCTTCCTCATATGTCTTCAGGGTATCTCTACAATGCGTTAAATCCACAAGCCAGTCTTTAGAGTTCGGGATCCCTTTACCACTCCAGCAGAGCGAGACCCTCCTCTTAGCCATTAGCAACGCTATAACACAAAATCTACGCTTCAATGCTCTAAAGTCAGGAAGCAGACCCAGCAGGCAGGTTTTTGCCTCACATCGCACCTCACCGCCCACCATGGCTCCCAGAAGTTTCGTCACTTGCATCCAGTACTCCCCTATCGCCCCGCATGCCCACGCCAAGTGGATAAAGTCCGCCCCCTCCGCCCCACATCGCCCCCATCTAGAATCCTCCCGCAGCCCGTATCTGTGTAATCTGGCAGGTGTGTAGTAGGTCTGGTGTAGGTATTTGAAGTGTAGGATGCGGAGATTGCCATTAGACGTCAACATGCCCGTTAGTATACAGGCAGCAGCCCATTCCTCCTCTGTGAGTGGAGTGTCGAGACAGCTATTCCACTTCTCCATGGAGGCACCTGTGCCCGCCGCTATGTCTATTTGAATTTTCGTGTACAGTGTGGACACCAGGTGTCTGGGCGCGGGTGTGGTGATCAGCCATTGCAAGGCTGTCAGCTCCGGCGGTTCCACCGGGTATGTTGGGTACAGCTGTTTCACAGCTTTTTGGAGCCTATGATAGTTAAATCGGAACAGCGCAGACATATTACTAATGAACGTCAGTTGATCTAGTGTTCTGAAAGTCCCGCCTTCGTACAGATCTCCCAGGGTGTCAATGCCCACTTGACGCAAAAGCTCCAACCCCTTCTCCTCTTGCGTGACTGAGATTTCCGGATGCCACTGGAGTCGGAGCGCCGGGGCATACAGCGGTAGTTTGTTAGCCTTCCGCCCCATAGTGTGCCATGCTTTATTTGTAGCGTCTATTGTGTTAATGTCGTTCTTGTGCAGGGGAGGTCTGCGGTGTGTTATAACTGCTTCCAGTGGGATCGGCAGGGCGTCCCCTTCCTCAATCGCAGTGTGGGTGAGGAATGGTATTTTGTGATACCAAAAGTGCGCATATTGCGCTTGTGCACAGAGGTAGTAGAGGAAAAAATCGGGTACTCCGAACCCCCCCCTGCTATATGGCAACGTGGGCGTGCGCAACTCGATCCGTGCTGCTTTTCCCGCCCAAATAAGCTGGAGGACCATCGATGTGATGCGCCTAAATACCTCTGCAGGTGGTTGAATGGGGATGTTTTTGAATAAATAAAGTAGTTTAGGCAGCACCACCATCTTGGTGATGGCGATGCGATCCGCCAGAGACAGTGGCAACTGGATCCACCTCCCCACCTTTTCCTCCAGTGCACCAATCGCCCGCCCATAGTTAGTACGGATCACAATTTCTGGGTCCCTGTGATACCACACACCCAAATATTTTATCGGATCAGTCCTCCACTCCAACGGGTAGTCCATTGGGTGTGGCCGCGTGCTGTCCGTCAGGGGAATAATCATGGACTTGGTCCAGTTTATACTAATACCGGAGTGGCACGCAAATTTAATGTATTCACGCAGCAGCGAGTTCAAGTTGTCCATGGGATCCCTCACATAGAGCAGCATATCGTCTGCGTATAGTGATATATGCAGCGGCATCTGCGGGAACTGCAGAGCCGAGTGGTGGTGGCCCTGCCGGATCTTGCACGCTAGGGGCTCCAGCGCCAGCGCGAACAGGAGGGGGGACAGGGGGCATCCCTGCCTCGTCCCCCTCTGAATAGCGATGGGGTCGGAAATATATTTGTTTACCCGGACCCGTGCCACTGGAGCGTCGTACAGTAATTGTATCCACTGGAGGAACCTGAGCGGGAACCCCATCCTTCGCAGCACCGCATGCATATAGGGCCACTCCAACGAATCAAAGGCCTTGGCCGCATCCAGGAAGACCGCCGCCGCCTTCGTCTCGGGTGTTAGATAGTGCGAAAGCGCGAACAACGTACGAGTATTGTGTGCGGTGGAACGCGACGGTATGAACCCAGATTGGTCGGGCAGAATCAGATTGGGCATCAAGGGGTTAAGTCTGGCAGCAAGTAGTTTTGCCAGGATCTTGTTGTCCACATTTATTAGGGATAGTGGTCTATAGGAATCACAGAGCTCTGGATCCTTTTGTGGTTTGAGCAGCGCCAGTAGTATTGCTTCACGCAGAGTCGGCGGTAGGTGATGTTGTTCGTGAGCGTTGCCGTACATCGCCACCAGGCGAGGGGCCAGCTGATCTACAAAGGCCTTGTAGAATTCACACGTGAACCCATCCGGGCCTGGGGCCTTACCATTCGGCAGCGAGCGAATCACCTCCGAGACCTCTTCTACCGTTATAGGGAGCGACAGGTATTCCCTGTGTGTGTCTGACAGCCACGCGATCGCCACGTCGTCGAGATATTCTACAATTTCGGCCGTGGCAGCCGACGGCCGGGAGGCGTACATCGCTCCATATGTAGCTGCGAATTCCCCCAGTATTTCTCGTTCCCCGCATTTCCTCTCTCCCTGCTGATTTCGGATCGTTTGTATATTTTGCGGGGCGCGTCCCTCACATATGTTAGCCGCCAGATGCCTCCCCGGCCTGCCTCCCTCCCCGTACGCCCGTGCTACCCGCCTCTTTGCTGTATACTTTATTTCATCGTCCGCCAGACTCTGGAATTCAGTAAGTGTTTGTTGAATGTCCCCCAGTGTATGAGCTTGCTGTGTGTCGATGTATTCCTGTTCCAACTGCCGTAGCCGTTCCTCCTTTGCCTGTATTTGTCGCCGTATATCCTTAAGGATACCAGCATTTGTGCTTATGCAGACGCCGCGTATGGTGGCCTTAAAGGCCTCCCAGAGTATGCACGGGTCGTCAGTAGTAGGCGCGTTATTAGCGAAATAGTCCTGTATCGCCTGCTCAATGGCATCAGCATACAAGGGATCCAGCAACGCCTTCGCGTTAAATCTCCAGCTAAAGGGAGGCGGTACATAGTTCGGAAGCTCCAGGGCAAGGAGCACCGGGCTGTGATCCGATAGCGTGCGGGGCAAATGTCGGACCTCGCGCGTCCACAGTGCGATATCTCCAGTCACCAGCCAGTAGTCTATGCGGGACCAGCTACCGTGCGCCGCGGTCACGTGCGTGGCTTCGCGGTCGTCTGGGTGCCTACTTCTCCAAATGTCAGTGAGTCCCCTGTCCACCATTACGTTCCGTAGGACGCGCAATGCGCGTTTGTGTGGTTCCGTTGTCGCTCCGGACCTATCGACATCGTCACAGAGTGCTAGGTTGAAGTCCCCCCCCCCAGATCACGTGGGGGACTTGAAGATCACGCAGTTTACCCCACAGTGAGTGATAGAACTGCGGATCGTCTACATTGGGACCATATGTATTGACAATAGCCAACCTTTGTCCTTGCAGGAGGCCCGTTACAAGTACAAAGCGCCCCACATCATCAGCCTCAACCTTGTCTATCACGTATTGTACACCCTTTCTAACCAGTACCAGTACCCCTCGCGCATATGATGAGTACGAGGAGTGGTGTATCGATTCAGCCCATCTTTGCCCTATGTTGACTTGGCGCGTCGGTGCGCAGTGAGTCTCCTGCAAGAGTGCAATATCTACGCGCAGCCTGTCTAGGTACGCCAGCGTGTGCCTAATTTTCTTGGGGTTACCAAGCCCCCTCACATTCCATGTAAGTAAGCGAATGCATGCAGCTCCTGAGCGGTTCTCAGCCATGAATCAGGAGTGGTGGCAATAAACCCTGTATCCCACAGTTAGTGGGCGCGCCCCATCGACCAGCGAGACACAGAGGGACCCTGATATTCCTGTCTAATAGCACTTGGACTTCAGCGATGCTTCTCATGCACAGTGACCAACTTGTTAACTTCCCGGCCCCAACCCCCTTCCCCCCTCCCACTTCAGCATCCCAACCATGCCAAAGACATTCCCCATAATGTACAACAAACATTAATTCAACTGAGTTCGGGGATCACCCGCTTCGGGGGACCACCTAGAGCACACCTCTCCATCCAACTCAATGGATGTGGATGGGGATTTCTTTTCTTGCGAGGACCGATGGCCTCTTATCTAGACAGGCGTTCCCGCGGCCCGCCCCACGCCCCACGACAGACAGCACATCAATCACCCGCTATGCAGTGGACCCTGCCCACCACCATGCCAGTCAGGAGCTAGTCCTTTCGCAACCGACCTAGTGACCCAGGCCTCAGCCACCTCCCCCCGGCTCCAGTCCTCCGGGCGCCAAACATGTTTGCAGCGGCCTCTCCCCATGGCCTGCAGGCAGCTGCAGTAGATAGCGGCAGTATGTGTCCCCAAGTAGGCCCCGGGTAATTAAAACAGTACCTTCTTTGTAGTCCCGGACCAAAAGCCATCGTGGGCCCACCAGGGCGAGTGTATCAGTAGGGCTACCAGGTACCTGCTAGGCCCGAGCCCGGGCCGTCGCGGTCGTGGCACCCGCCCATGCAGCCCCCATCAGTCCAGGGGGGTCACTCTCGCCAGCACGCACTTACATCCCACGCCGTGGCTGCAACATCAGCTCACACCGGGTGGAGTCATCGCCGCTCTCCGAGCGTTTACCCGTTGGCCATCCTCTAGTCAGTGTCCGCCGCTTGATCTTGCTTCTGTCTCTCTTTGTGCCTGGTTCCAATTTTTTTAACCAGTTTGTGTGCCGCCTGGGGCGTGTGACACACCGTCGCCCGGCCCCCATGTGTGACACGGAGCCTGGCTGGATAGAGCATGGCATAGTCCACACCAAGATCGCGCAGTCTCTTTTTAACCGGATTGAACTCCTTACGTGCTAGCTGGACTGCAACCGTAAAGTCCGGGTAGAATTCTAGCGCGTTGCCCTGGTATGCTACCTTTTTCTTCTCTCTCGCTATTCTGAGAATGGCATCGCGATCTCTGTAATTCAAGACTCTAGCGACTATTGGTCGCGGGGGTGCTCCAGGCTTCGGTCTCGGGGCCAGCGATCTGTGCGCCCTTTCAATCAGGAACATCGGAGAAAGTTGGTCCACCCCAATGACGCTGCGAACCATCTCCTCAACATAGGTTTCCATCCTGCCTATGTTGGTGGACTCCGGAACCCCCGTTATGCGCACATTGTTGCATCGTGAGCACGCCTCCAAGTCCTCCGTCTTGTGCCGCAGCGCCTCCAGCAGCTTCTCGGCCTCCGCGCACTGCTTGGCCGTGTTTAGCGAGGCATCCTCGATTGCCCCGATGCGTGTCTCTGCCTCCGTCAGCCGCTCGCCGTGCCCATCCAGCTTGGCCGCCATGTTGTCCACACGCAGCGTGATAGTATCCAGCTTTCCATGGATGTCGTGCAGGCTTTGCTGGATGGCCTTCAGAGCTCCCTCCATGCCCTGAGGTGTCGCCTCCCCAGCGTCCGTAGCAGTGTCCGACGACATCGTGGCGCCCTTGGCCTGCCGCTTGGTTTCAAATTGGAGCTTGGCTTGCGTCTTTGCGGCTTCCCCATCTCGCAGCCTTACTCCGTCGTGCCCACGTTGTATCTGTCTGCAGGGCCACCCAGCTGCAGTGTTCCTCGCGCAGCGGTGATATATTCTGAGAGGCTAGGCGGCAGCGGCAGGGCCTCGCAGCGTTCCTCAGGCGAACATGCGACTGTACCACCGCTCGTCTCACTACAGGCGCCGCCTCACCCTCAGCAAGCATCGGCGTCCGGGCGTCAGCGTGGGCCGCAGTTCATATGCCCCAGGCGCGCAGTCCTCCCACTGATCACTCCTCCTGGTTTATGTGGTAGACCGCGACATGCAGGCAGGGGCAGTCGCACTCACACGCACGTCGCGTCTGCTTGGGATTCTCCAGTTTCCTCGGTTCCCGGTGAGCAGGCAGGTCTATAGCGCCCCAGCAGCCTCGCTTCTGAATCGTCCTGCCCTCCAATGCATTGCTGTGTTCCACCGCAGGCTATGGCAGCACTCACCCCCATCTCATGCCAACGGGGCGCGCGGCTCGACGTCTCGATTCAGCATCAGCACACCGTCAGGCTCCAGCCTCGGTCCCCGCCTCGCGTCACACCGCCTCTCAGGTCGCATAGCGCTCCGGAGCCCCCCCGGCCCTCAGCTCCAGGCCGTCCCGTGGGGGCAGCATCCAGCGTCGCCGACTCCGCAGACACAGATCGCCGTGATCGCCGTTGTGTAATCCAGGCTCAGCGCGCTCGCATCTCCCCGGGCGCCGCCCTTTTGGCAGCCGTTAGAAGTGCCTGCGGCGGAACGGTCAAGGTCGCATTTCAGGAGATCTCGGCCAGTTCAGACGATCTGCGAACTCGCCACAGGTGGCGGACACCTTCCGACATCCGTTGTGTCGTTTACAGGCAGTGGCGGCGCGTGTATCACGCCCGTTGCATCGTTTGTTTACCCCATCCGGCGGAGCTGTCTCACGAGGCAGCCATTCCGCTGTGCGCCCTCTAGCGCCCCCCGTCATCATGGAGAACTTAAATGTATGTTAAGAAACTTAGGTACCCCTACGTGGTTTGTAACACTTAGCTGTGCTGAATATGCATTGGGCGATTTACTTCAATTTCCTCGAGAAGTAATTTCAAATGTAAAAAATATTGAATTGAAGACAGCTGGAGAACTCTGTTCCTTGGATCCTGTAAATGTGTGCAGATATTTTAATCATAGGTTTCAAGCTATGATGTCTTTTATCTGCAATAAAAAGAATCCACCTCTTGGAGAAGTTACTTATTTCTTTTGGAGAAAGGAGTACCAAGCCAGAGGTGCTCCTCAGATACATATGCTACTATGGATCAAGAATGCACACAAATTTGGAACTGATACTGATGAAAGTGTTTTGTCTTCATTGAAGAGTATGTTACCTGTGCTATTCCAAGAGAAGGAGTAGAAAACACCTTGAGACAGAAAGTTTTACGGTTTCATCGATGTGGCAAATACTGTTAACAAAAATATAAGTCTAAGGGAAAGTTTTATACAAAGTGTCATTTTAGATTCCCATGTCCAATATTTTCAAAAGGAAGAGTAAATAGTTTTATGTCAGCAGTAAAGCATACAATAACTCGGAAATCTCCAAAGAATACATACAACTTAAAAAGAACTGAATGATTCAAAGTATATTAATGACTACAATCCAGTGATTTTAGGAATGTGGAATGCAAACATGGGTATTCAATATGTTGCAGATAATTCAATTGTTGTTGCTCACTATGTTACATCATACATAACTGAATCTGAAAAGACAGAGAAGAAAGAAATGTGGGAAGAAATTTCAGAGGAAAAGAGTTGTAGCAAGAAATTGTACAGCTTTAGCTTGAAAATGCTTTCCCACCGAGAGATTGGATCCTATGAATGTTCGGATTGGTTGAGCTCTGCCAGTTTATATTCAAAGTCAAGAGGAATCATTTGGGTAAGTTTAGGTCTTGCCTGCACACAAAATAGAGTATTGAAAACATTACAAGAAATCAAATATTTAGCGCTGAAAGAACCAGAAAGTACAGATATTGTTAAAACTAATAAGTTGGATATATACTATCCCAAAAGCAGTCCATATCTGGAAAACGTATGTTTCTCTGAAATACTTCAACATTATAGCTTTAAAAGAAACATTACAGAAAATATGACTGAAGAAAAATATGCAGTGATTGGTTGTGATGGATGTTTGGTAAAACATGCCAAAGGAAATCTTATTAACCACCGAAAACTCAGTTGTGAAAGTTCAGATAAGAGGGATTTTTCTGTTTAGCAGTTCTGCAACTGTTCAAGCCTTGGCGTAGTGAAGCGGAATTACTATGAGATTTTGACTGCTATGATGATTCTTTTAATGCACGTAAAGATAGCATTCAATGCACAATCTTCCCAACTTATCTTCAAATGTTAAATGATGAGATTAAATAAGAAACTACTATTGCACCTAAATTAGCTAGAGACAGTTCTTAAGATAGTCAAAGTTCGGGTCCACTAAGTCAAGATCCACTAGGACAATCAATTATTGAAAATGAAGCAGCAATAGCCATGAATGAAGTAGAAACTGCAATGCAACAAGCTAGGCCTGGGCGGTAAATTCCGTTCCGTTCGCGGAATTTGCGGAATTTGGGTAATTTCGCGTTCCGCGGAGAACGCGAAATTACCTAAAATTCCGATTTCCGCGACTTCGCGAAATTTTTGCTTGTTCGCGTTCTCAAAATGCGTGTTTGCGAGATATTTCTCCCCGAGCACGCAAACGGCGATCGTGAACAGGAAAAAAGCATCGCGAACAAGCAATTCCACGTGTTCGCGGAATTTCTGCGTGTTCGCGGAGATTTTTTACCGTTTCGCGGAGATTTGCGTAACGCGATTACGCAAATTCCGCCCACCCCTACAACAAGCACAGCAGGATATTATGTAGTTGGAAAAGTTAGAAGAACAACTAAATATTGAACAAAAAGAAATATATCTGCAAGTGACAGAACAGATACAACATGGTTTACAACATGGAAAAAGGAAAGCCAGTGCTTATAGTTTAAACCTATTCTAATGTACATCAGTGGTCAAGCTGGAACAAGAAAAAGGTTCTTAATTAAAGTTTTGAGCAGCTATCTATACAAAACTATAGGATCACATTTATATTGTGTTGGAACAGCTCCAACTGGATTAGCAGCACACAACATTAAAGGGATTATTTTATATCAATTACTCATGCTACCAGTTGAACATGAAAATAAATTGGAATATCACAAGCTATCTGGAGAAGCTTGCTATGAAGTCTCAAGAGTACTGAACAAAATGAAACTTCTAAACATTGATGAGGTGAGCATGGTCTCAAACTTAATGCTTGCCTTTGTACATTTGAGAATGCAACAGATTTTAAAAATGGATTACGATGTTTTGTTAGGACGAAAACATGTAATTGTGTTCGGCGATCTACTACAACTTACTCCTGTAAAAGGGCAATTGTTCTTAAAACACTTGTGCATGAAGATACTAGAAAATCTTTGAGGAGTATTGGAAATGTGAACATCTGGTCTCATTTTGAATAAAAAGAACATATTAAGAATATGCGACAATCAAGTGATGAACATTATGGAAATATGTTTCAAGATATAAGAATTGGTGTCTTGATGAAAGATGGTAAACAAGCTTTAGAAAGCCGGCTACTGAGGAACTTGTTTACAACTGGAAACACAGCGGGTGAAATAATGTAAAAAAGCTTGGAGAAAAGAAGCCTATAGTTTGCCCAATGCCTACACTGCAAGAGTGTTGTACATTTAATCAAGAACTTTTAAAACTGGAAAAACAACAAATTGTGGAAATTGAAGCTGTTGATACAATTGAACATCAAGGAGTGACTATTCTTCTCACAGATAAACTACAGTCAAAATTGGATTCTTTGGAAAAGTCTGTTTCTAAAACTGCAAGCTTAAAAAAGACTTTACATGTATGTATAAACTGTCGGGTAATTTTACAGCATACTTTGAATGTAGAAGAGTGTTTAGTAAAAGAAGCAATGGGAAAAGTTGTTGATTTTGTAAGTTTTCAGAACAAAGATGGAATTGAATTTTTGAACATAAAATTTGATCAGATTAAAGAGGTAAGACAGATTGGGCGTTGTGTTGTACGTTTTTGCTTGTAAAAGACTTGTATGTTTGCAAAAAACAGTTTCCTTTGTCTTTAGTATATGCAGTAACTATTCACAAATCTCAAGGTTTAAGTATAGATAGTGCTTTTGTAAGTATTGGAAGTACAGTATTCAAAGAGCGAATGGCATACATTTCATTGTGTCGAGTAAGATCATTATCTGGTTTGTATTTGATTAATTTTGATGAGAAAAAAGTTAGTGCAGATACAAATTGTGTAAGAGAGTACAATCCTTTAAGAAGACTTTATACTCCTCATTTAGGTGAAAACCCCGTATATAAAAAAGGTGTAGTGTTTCCAAGACGGAAGTATGTCAAGCATTCAATTGAGGTTCAAAAAAGAAAACCATTGAAGAGAATCATGAAAGTGTAAAGAAAATTAAAATGGAAACTATTGATGAGATTGTAGGATACCAGTTGGAAAACAGTTCAGGTATCAACTGCTATGCTAATGTGATTTTGAATGTTGTGTTTTATATAGAAGAGCTTCATTGTGAAATTATGGGAAATCATGAAAAAAGATTTTATTCTTTATTCTGTCATGTATTTAAACAATTGGTAACTGACAGAAGTAAAATCCATACTGATTCTGTTGTTCGAACTCTTTTGGATATATGTACTGGTTCGTTGACATTTAATCTTAATGTTCAACAAGATGCACAAGAATTTCTAATGTTTATGCTTGGCGTATTAGAACATGAAGGAATACAGATTAAATACTTATTTGGAGTAAGTTACAGATTGGATCATAAATGTGAATAGTGTTCATTTACTTCCAGCACTGAAATAGACATGGACCGATTCATACACTTGATGATACCAGATTGCAAATCAGTACCTTTTAACAAATTAGTAAAAACAGCCAATCAGGATGTGAAATGTTCACATTGTAAATCAGAGATGTTGTCTACATTACATATAGAAAGATCTGGACAATATCTCATTTTAATGTTTCAATGTTGTAGAGCAAATGAAAGAAAATTGGAGACCAAAATAAAAAAAATGGTTGCAAATCAAATATCTATTTCAGGAAGAACTTTTATAGCAGTGGCTATTATTTTCCATGATGGACCTACTACAACATCTGGACACTATACTGTGTATTTAAAGCGTAATAAAGGATGGACACATTGCAATGATGCCCACTTGGAATTTAAACCGCGATTACCTTATGAATTACTGAATTCATATTTGTTATTTTTTAGGCCAAAGTTTTGAATACATTTTTCGGCCTATTGGGAAGATGTCAACGCGAATTAACACATTTATATTGGATTTTTTTTAAGCAAAGGTTTTGAATATATTATTCGGCCTATTAGGAAGATGTGAACACGAATTAACAAATTTTTATTGGATTTTTACCAAGCAAATGTTTTGAACACATTATTCGGCTTATTGGGAAGATGTGAACAGAGAGTGGACAGGATTGAAACAATTAATATTTATAATTAGTGTTTAGTTTAATATTTGTGCTAATTGATATTGCATTTGGAAAATTGTCATTAAAAGCAATAGTTTATATATTTATTGTCAATATTGTACCAGATATAAATGAGAGTATACATTTTAGAAAATGTACTTGAGAGTAATAAAAGAGTTAATGTACAAGTTGGACGTAATTTAGAAACTGTAGATAGATAAACATTTAGGTACACATATTGGAAATAATGCTTTGCGGTAATTTTCCTTTTTTTTACAATCTTGGCTGTTCCCCGCTGTTGTATGATGATACTACGTTGAAATCACTGTGTATGGTGAAGTTCAGTAGAATCTGAGAACAGCAAAAAAGGGAAACTGATAATGTGATGTAATTCTAAAATTATGTTGTGTTCTTAAAAGTGTCATATTTTAATTTCTGCAATACATTACATTGTATAAAAAATGTTTCTTCTTCGTTACAGTAGGTAATGTTACATTTTGAAAAGTGTTTTATTTCAGTTTACAACAATACTATTCTAAAATAGTTCAACAGAGTTATGTACCTAAATTACTAAAAAAGGTAAGAACACATAACATAATATGCATGATAACATTAATTTATGTGCTATTCATTTCTAATAAAATATTGTTAAATCTTAACACTATTTAAAAACGTTCAGCTATCATCAGACAGGTACTATCCCTGCACTCATCTAACCAGCCGGGCATTTCACATGCACTCATCCAATCATTCAGACACTACTATTGCACTCATCCATTCTCTCAAACACTACCTATGCACTAATCAATGCAGTCAGGCACTACACATGCACTCCTCAAATCATCCAGGCAGTACTCATGCACTCATCCATGCACTCAGACTCTACCCATGCACTCATCCAATCACTCAGAGACTACAATTGCACTCATCCATTCCCTCAAACACAATCCATGCACTCATCCATGTACTCAGGCACTACCCATGCACTCCTCCATTCACCCTGGCAGTACCCATGCCCTCATTCATGCACTCACTCTACCAATGCACTCATTTAATTACTCAGATACTACTCTTGCAATCATCCATTCCCTCAAATACTACCAATTCACGTATCCAGGCACTCCACATGTAGTCCTGTAATCACCCTGGCACTAACTATGCATTCATCTATGCACTCAGGCTCTACCTGTAGATTGCTCTATGTACTCACACACTACCAATGCACTGCTCCAATCACCCATGCACCACCCATGCACTCATGCAATCATCAAGGTAGTACTTCTGTACTCATGCAATCACCCAGGTACTACTCATTCACTCATCCATGCACTTGGGGACTACCCATAGACTAGTACCATCATGGCGGCACTACCCCTGCACTCATACAATAAACCAGGCATAATGACTTAGACACTACTGTTGCACTCGTCCATTCCCTCAAACACTACCCATGCACTCATCTATATATTCAGGCACTACCCATGGACTGATCTAGGTACCCAGGCACTACCCATGCAGTCATGCAATCATTCAAAAACTCCCCATGCACTCATCCATTCACTCAAACACTATCCCTGCATTCATCTATAAACTCAGGCACTACCCATTGACTGCACCAATCATTCAGGTACTACCCTTGTACTCATGCAATCAGGCAGACACTGCCTATGCACTCATGCTATCATCCAGACACTACTTTTGCACTCATCCATTCATTCAAAGAATACCCATGCATTCATTAATGCACTCAGGCACTACCTATACACTCCACCAATCACCCAGGCACTACCTCTTCAGTCATGCATTCATTCAGGCACTACCCATGCACACCTTCAATCACCCAGGCACGACCCATGACCTCATCTATGCACTCAGGCACTACCAATGTACTGCTCATGCACTCAGGCTCTACCCCTGCACTCATGCAATCACTCAGACACTTCTGTTGCACGTATCCATTCTCTGAATTACTAGTCCTGCACTACTCATGCACTCATCTATTCCCTGCAACACTACCCATACACTAATCCATGCACTCAGGCACTACCCACACACTCCTCCAATCACCCAAGCACTACCCCTGCACTCATGCAATCAGCCAGGCACTACTCATACAATTCACCAATCACTCAGGCACTTCTATTGTACTCATCCATTCCCTCAAACACTACCCATGTATTCATTCATGCACTCAGGCTCTACCCAAGCACTGTTCCATGCACCCAGGCACTACCCACGCACTGATGCAATCACTTAGACAAAACTATTGCACTCATCTACTACCTCAAACAGTACCCATGCACTCATCCCTGTACTCAGGCTGTAGCCATGGACTGCTCCATGTACCCATACACTACCCATGCACTCATGCAATCACTCAGGCACTCCTGCTGCACTCATGCATTCCCTCAAACACTACCTATGCAGTCATTGATATACGCAGGCACTAACCATTCACTGCTCCAATCACTCAGGCACTACCCCTAAACTCATACAATCATCCAAGCACTACTCATGCACTCCTCCAATCACCCAGTCACTACCCTTGCACTCATGCAATCACTGAGACACTACCTATAAACTCCTCAAATTACCCAGGCACTCAAACAATCAGCCAGGCACTACCTATGCACTTCTCTAATCACCCAGTCACTACCCTTGACTCATACAATTACTCAGACACTACCTATATAATCCTCAAATCACCCAGGCACTACTTATGCACTCATGCAATCAACCAAGAACTACTCATGCACTCCTTCAATCATTTAGGCACTTGTTTTGCTCTCATCCATTCCCTCAAATACACCCATGCACTCTTCCATGCACTCATGTACTACCCCTGCACTCATGCAATCACTCAGGTACTACCCATGCACTCCTTTAATTACCCAGGCACTATCCATGCACTCATCCATGCACGCAGGCACTACCCAAGCACTCTTCCAATCATCCAGGCACTACTCTTGCACTCATGCAATAACTCAGGCACTTCTGTTGTGCTCATCCATTCCCTCAAACACTACCCATGCACTCAGGCTCTACCCATGGACTGCTACATGCACCCAGACACTATCCATGAACTCATGCAATCACTCGGGCACTTCTGCTGCACTCATACATTCCCTCAAACACTACCTATGAACTCATCCATACACTCAGGCACTACCCATGGACTGCTCCAATCATCTAGGCACTACCTCTGTACTCCTGCAATCAGGCAGACGCTATCCATGCACTCATGCTATCATTTAGACACTAATGTTGCACTCATCCATTCCTTCAAACACTACCCATGGACTCATCCATGCACTCAGACACCACCTATACACTTCTCCAATCTCCAAGGCACTACCCCTACACTCATCCAATGAGCCAGGAACAATCCATCCACTCATACAATCACTTAGACACTATGGTTGCATTCATCCATTCCCTCAAACACTACCTATGCACTCATCCATGCACTCAGGATCTACCTATGCACTGATGCATGTACCCAGGCATTACCCATATAGTCATGTAATCATTCAAACACTACTGCTGCACTCATCTATTCTCTCAAACACTACCCACACACTCATCCATACACTCAGGCACTACCCATGTATTTCACCAGTCACCCAGGCACTACCCCTGCACTCATGCAATCAGCCAGGCACTACTCATGAACTCCTCCAATCACTCAGGTACTTCTATTACACTCATCTATTCCCTCAAACACTACCCATGTACTCATCCATGCACTCATGATCTACCCAAGCACTGTTCCAAGCACCCAGGCACTACCCATGCTCTGATGCAATCACTTAGATAAAACTGTTGCATGCATTCATTCCCTCAAACAGTACCCATGCACTCATCCATGCACTCAGGCTCAACCCACAGAGTGCTCCTTGCACCCAGGCACTACCCATGAACTCATGCAATCACTTATGCATTCCCTCAAACACTACCTATGAACTCATTGATACACTCAGGCACTACCCATTCGCTGCACCAATCACCCAGGCTCTACCCCTGTACTCATATAACCATCCAAACACTACTCATGCACTCCTTCAATCATTCAGGCACTTGTATTGCACTTATTTGTTCCCTCAAATACTATGCATGCACTCATCCATATACTCAGGCACTACCCTTGCACTCATGCAATCGCTCAGGCTCTACCTATGCACTCCTCTAATCACCCAGTCACTACCCTTGCACTCATTCAATCACTCAGACACTAGCTATATACTCCTTGAATCACCCAGGCACTACCAATGCACTCATGCAATCAGCCAGGCACTACTCATGCACTCCTTCAATCACTCAGGTACTTGTAATGCACTCATGCATTCCCTCAAACAGTATGCATGCACTCAGGCACTACCCCTGCACACATGCAATCACTCAGGTACTACCTTTGCACTCCTCTAATCATCCAGTCACTACCCTTGCACTCATGCAATTACTCAGATACTACCTATATACTCCTTGAATCACCCAAGCACTACTCATGCACTCATGCAATCAGCCAAGAAAATATTCATGCACTCTTTCAATCACTTAGGCACTTGTATTGCAGTCATCCACTCCCTCATATACTACCCATGCACTCATCCATGTACTCAGGCACTACCCCTGAATTCATGCAATCACTCAGGCACTACCTATGCACTCCTCCAATCACCCATACACTACCTATGCACTCATCCATGCACTCAGGCTCTACCATTACACTCATTCATTCTCTCAAACACTACCCATGCACTCATGTAATCACTCAGGCACTACCTGTGCACTCCTTCAATCACCCAAGCACTATTCAGGCACTCATGCAATCAGCGAGGCACTACTCATATACTCCTTCAATCATTCAGGCACTTCTATTGCACTCATCCATTCCCTCAAACAGTACTCATGAAGTCATCCATGCCCTCAGGCAGTACCCATGCACTCATGCAATCACCCAGGCACTATCCAAGTACTCCTGAAATCATTCAGGCACTACCACTGCACTCATGCAATCACTCAGGTAATTTTTCTATTTTTAACCAGTTTATGTGGTTCTGTAAGAACAGTTTTTTTTTTTTTTTTAAAGAGTTTTGGCTTTTTTTTGTATTTTCAAACAATTTTTTGTGTAGTGTTTTTGACTTTTTTCAATCAAAACTAAATTGAACAGTCCAATATGAGCAGTTGGAAAAAAAGAGGAAAAGAAAGATTGACAAGCATATAATTATTTTTTTTACACTTGAGTGTTTTTATTGCATTGAGAATTACATCAATGCATTGCTCCCCAGCACACAGTTTGGCGTCACATTCCTTGCAATTAATGGAAGCATCAATAGTTCTGAAAAAATATGTGGCTGAGGTGAAGGTGGAACTCCTGCACTTGATGTTGATGGTGCATTAGAGTCAACCTGGGCAGCTTGCTCATTTTTCTCCCACACCATGAGTTCCTTGGCCAAATGAACAGGATGAATTGTCTCGAGGTGCGTCTTCATCGATGATGTTCCACATGAGTACCTTTTATCTCACTCTTGAGAAAGTACTTTATGCACAAAGTACAATTCACTTTTCTTGCATTCACCTTCTTTTCGTCCTCTGGCACTGTAAAAAAGAGCCCATACTACACTTGCTTTTCTTTTTTTTTACAGGCTCCTGCACTTCATCAAGCTCTTCCAGGAGATCTTCTTCAGGATGACTGGATGCCATATTGATGAAAAAAGTCAAAGCATACAAAAAAAAAGCAATTCCATTAGCCTACAAAAAACATGTCTTGCCAGGAAGGCACACCCAAAATTAGAGAAATAAAATAGGTGTTAGATCCTACCTCTGACAGAATGAAAAGATTTTAAATCAATCAAAAGCTTTCTTTCCATGTTACATGGATTCACGAAGGGGGCACGCAGCTGTACTTGTAGACCGCTCGCACCCGTAAAATATTGTATACATAATTATAAAGTATATATTGCTGTTTATAAAATATTTTGAAAAGTATATTAGTGAAAGTGTTTAAGCAAAATTGATATTTAAAGTTTCTTCAGTGATATTTCACACTTTTGAAATTACCCGAGAATCGCGACTCCTGCGTGATCCCGGAAATACATGCAGCAGAGTTCGCTCATCCAACGTGCATACGTCTCACACCTGTAAAATCCCATATAGTTAATTCTAAATTCTAAATGCCCATTTATAAATTGTTTTTCAAAGTATATTTGTGAAAGTCTTTAGGCAAAACTGATATTTAAAGTTTCCACCGTCATATTTCATACTTTTTAAATTACGCTGTAATCGCGACCCCTGTGCAATCGCAGTAATACGCTCCGGCAGGGTTTGGGCACCCACAGCGTTGAACTGCGTCCCGCATGCAATTTCATTGCGTCCATAAAAATTGGTCAAAACATTTGAAAACAAATTTAAAACAGCTTTATTACTATTTTAATGACTTACTAATACACCTCTATGTCTAAAATAAATATTAATTCGGTCTAAATGTGTTTATGAGGTTGAGATTCTTCATCAGTGATGTCATCAGTGATGTCACTGACCATGTCATGAATAATGTAATATGTGACATCATCATCAGTGCATTGTGGGAGCGTGAGTTATAGTTAGCTCAAATAACTATAACAGCCAAATTTCTCTGGTTTTGTACAAGTGAAATGTATAACTAACTATAACTTCTAACGCCTGAAACTGAACTCGGACAATATGGAGGTCCTCATCCTCGGATCCACCCCCTCAGCATGGGATGACTCCTGGTGGCCAACTGCCCTGGGTGCAGCCCCAACACCCACCGACCACGCACTCAACCTGGGAGTTATCCTCGACTCAACTCTCTCCATGACCAAGCAAGTCAACTTCGTCTCGTCCTCCTGCTTCAACACCCTCTGCATGCTCCGAAAGATCTTCAGGTGGATCACCACCGACACAAGAAGAACTGTCACCCAGGCTCTCATCAGCAGCAGGCTGGACTACGGAAACACCCTCTACGCGGGAGCCCCAGCCAAACTGCTAAAAAGACTGCAACGCATACAGAACGCCTCTGCACGCCTGATCCTTGACATCCCTCACCACAGCCACAGCCACATCACACCCCACCTGAGAGACCTGCACTGGCTTCCTGTCAACAAGAGGATCACCTTCAAACTCCTCATCCATGCACACAAGGCACTCCACAACACCGGACCAACATACCTCAATAAACGACTCACCATCTACACCCCAAACCGCCAGCTCCGCTCTGCCGACCTCACCCTCGCCACCGTCCTCCACATCCAAAGAATGACCACCAGCAGCAGATCGTTCTCCTACCTTGCTGCCAAGTACTGGAACGACCTCCCCATCCTCCTATGGCAGACCGAAGACCTCCTGACCTTCAGGAGGCTACTCAAGACCTGGCTGTTCGAGCAGTAGCAGCTAACCCCTCTCCCTCAGCGCCTTGAGACCCTTTGAGGAACTTCGATTTTCGATCACGATCGAATCGACCCGCCATTTTGTAACCCGCCGCCATTTTGTGTTGCCATCACTCAGGCAGCACGGCGAACAAAGTCTATTCTGCTTTTTCCCGTAGCTTGGTGTCAAAAATCGTCCTCGGCCTTGTTTGTGAAGCTGATGTTTGGACTAGCCGAGTACACTAATCCGTGTCTGGCTTTTCTAATCCCTGTTTCAACTATCTATAGGCTCACACCATTCTTTCCCGATCATATCTTATCGACTGGCCTTCACTGTCTCCTGCTAGCATTCTCTTGTGTCATGCCTGTCCTCCAATACACACAAACGTATCTCACCACCTGCAAATCAGTTGTAATCTGTTAATAAATTAAGATCGGGGGTGGGATGACAAACACAGTTGGAGGAGAGGTCTCTTCGAGTCATCTGATCTTTCTGTTTTCGAACCCTTCTTACTGGTTCCGCTTTTGTTTTCCACTTACCCTATTGGCTCTTTTCTTCTTTTCTTGGGGCGTGGGTTTTGTTAATAATTCTGTATTGTATGATATTTAATCTGATGCGCCACAGAGTGAAGTGGCAGTCTCCTAAGAACCTACTTTGTGTACTTCTAGGATAACTGTACTAGCTGCAGCTAAATAAATCCAATCTTCTAACGCCGACAGAGTGTCCCGTGTCTCTGTGTAACGAAGCAGGTGAACCCAGAAGACAGAGGGCGTACCCTGCACCGCCAGGTCCAAAAGGTTCTGGTTCTTCAATTGGCGCCCAACGTTGGGCGGCTTCAGTGGTACCGGTTCTGCTCGAAGGTCGTGAGGAACCTCGCAAGAAAATTCCGGAGGGTTCGCGAGCCACACTAAGCGACCCCTGTATGTCGAAAGTGGTCCGAAGGTCTTTTGCAGCGCGGTTACTCCTTCCTGACGGCTACTGGCGACTGCTGCCCTGACTGCTGCCCTGCTTTGGCCCATTCCTTTGGTGATGTATGGTAAAACGAGACAATAGACGGGCCTCTGTTGGTGGAAGAAGACGTCCTTAGTTAAGTTAAGTATTTTCGTGGGTCGCGCCCACAAATTTTGGTTCTTTGTTTGATGTCCTTAGGTTACTTAGATTTAGTTTTTGCAAAGACTAAAGCCGAGGGTAAGTGCATTTGTGCTGCGTAAACTGAGTTTTACTCTCTTGAAGTTTGTGAACAGTCCAGAGACATTGTGAAATGCCTGGTCTGACTAAGTTTGGAAAAATTTGTTGTCTTGGTTGTAATAGGGACTCCCGACCTGAGGACTCTTGTCCGATTCCTTCGGTTGGAACTCCCACATATGAGCTCTACTCGAAACATGGTATCGGCCCCATTGCCTTTAACGAGACATGGATTCGATACACAAAGAAGGATGGTGTTCTTAAATGGCCAGAAAACGGTAGTTGTGACCCTGATGTGTTATATAATTTAGAAACAGTTTTGTTCAAAACAAAAGCCCGGCCGGCAATGTTTGATTCTCTTCGCCTTTGGCGTAAGGAAGCCAAACAGAAAGAAATTAAACAAGCAAAACGAGCTAGGAAAGCACAGGGTATGACGATTATACAGGCTGCCCAACAGTTCAAAAATGATGAAATTGACAATGCGACTGAAATTTCAGAAAGACAACATCGAATGGCGATAGATAAATGCTATCCGGTGTTGCCTGTTTCTCCTTCTGATAACAAGAAAGATATAGAAGAAGATCCCCTAATGTCCCGTTTATTGAGGTTGCCTCCGCCCTATGTGCAAAATGCCAATATGCCTCAGCCGTTACAGCCTGCTCAGTTGCTGGTAGTACCTCCGCCGGTTCCGGCTCTGCAGCATTTGCCTCCTCCACTACTACCGCCCTTGCCGGTTTTACCATTAGTTTCAGCTTCTCAGCCTTTATCTCCTGATCTTAGCTCTCTTTTGTCTTCTGCTCCTCCTGTGAATTCTAGTTCTCCTCTTGATAATTCTCCTAATATTCTGTCTCCAGTTCTGATGTCTAATTTACCATCTATGCGTAAGCGTCTCACAGATTCTGTCACTAGTATTTTATCTCCTTTCTTTGGAGCTCTTAATGCGTCTCCGGCTTTTGCTCGAAGACAATCTCGTAGTCAGTTCCCAGATTTCGAGGAACGAGAGAAGCTAGATTCTCTGGCATGAAGATGGATCAAGAAGGGTCCACAATATAGTGTGTCTGATATTATGCCTACCTTTTTGCAATGGAATGCGCCTACACAAAGGAATGTTTTTAATGTAATGTGCGATATTCTCATTAAAGAATGGGAAGATGTGAGTTCGAGTCCGATCTCACAAGATTTGTTAGATGTCCAAGCCGATTTTGAAAAAGGACTCATTGTAGATTCCAATGTTGAGGAAGCTGTAAGGACACTCATCTCTTATAGAACCTTATTGTTCTCTCAGATTTTTCTTGATTCTGATCCGTCGGTTAAATTGACATCGAAAAATTACCCTATGAGAGAGGTTCCGCCAGTATCGAAGGAAGAGGTTGCGGCAGCAGGTGTTAATCCAGTTATTCCAGCTCACTTTCAGCATATATGGGTACATGTACCATGGAAGAGATCTGAAGTTTTGGCCCTTAAGCAGGCTCTACCAGATCCTCGTAAGAACCTTGCAGGTTATTACAAAGAATTATCGCAGACAATCGATGCTTGTATTATGAATCTGGCAGATATTGATATGTTAATGGATAATGTAGTCCCACAGACAATATGGGCTAAGATTCGTAGAGAGGATCATGCACAGGAACTGGGTGCTACTTGGGATGTCATAGCTGATACAGATAGAGATCAAGTGGGTGGTGCAAAGCCTGACGCCTTGATCTCGGAGCTTCCTGGTAGAATCATTACGTTAATGAAAACTATGATGCCTGCATTGAGAGTGAATTGGGATAAGCTAGCAGCATGTAAACAAAAGAAAGATGAAAGTGTCTCTGATTTCTTTACTCGTTTCGAGGAGACATTTATTGATCATAGTGGTCAGGACATGGCTACCGAGGGTGGACAGCGACTATTCGTGGACAAATTTGTATTCAATTTGCTTCCCGAGCTGTCACACAAATTAAAAGATTCAGAAAGTTCCTGGGCTGTTTCTTCTTCTGCCCAGATATTGGCTACTGCACAATATCACGAGAATAGGGACAAAGAAGAAAAAGAAAAGCAAGAGAAAAAGACGAAAGATTTAAAAACGAAGGTTCTCTTGCAGCAAGCTTATCCGCCACGTTATGTTCAGCCTCAGACTCAACAGCCACCGCAGTTTCAGAGATGGTATCAGAAACCTGAGCCATACATTCCGCGACCTTTGTTAGGTCCTGATCAATTTGCCTATTGTAAAGAAGAAGGTCATTTTAAGAGCAGTTGTCCGGTTTTATTGCAGCGCAATGGAGCGTCATCTGCTCCACGAGGTCGTGGTGGCCTCCAGTCAGCAAACAGAGGTAGAGGTCGAGGCATGTTAACTCAAGAAGAGCGTGCCCTTCCTTCTCCTAATTCCATGAACTACTTTGATCAGCAGAATGTGAGATCCACTCAATATTATAATGAGGACCATTATGTTGAAGGCGAAAATGAGAGTCTTCGTGCTAACTAGGACAGCCATGGACAAAGTAGAGGAGTTGTGCCAATCCCAGTAGATCAAAATGGCCCTTATGTCAACGTCACTACTATGGGTGTATCAGAGCCATTTCTTCTAGATACTGGAGCAATGAGAAGCTCTATTATTCATTCTAAACTCCCTGGGGCACCTTTGTCTGGCTTAACGAATGTTTGTGTAGGATTCTCTGGCGCCCCTGTTCGCAATCCGGTTTCTTGTCCTTTGCCTATTTCCGTTGGTCCTTATGACTTGGAAGCTTCACTTCTGTTAACGAATGGTTGTGGTGAGAATCTGTTGGGTCTAGACCTATTGAAAAGAATGCATGCTACAATATATTGTTCTCCTTCAGGCGTACATCTCACTTTAGGTCAGAAGTTGATCTCCCCAATGTATCTGTCTAAAGATCAGTTTCCTCCTGAGTTGCTTTCTCTTCCGACAGCACTTTGGGCCACGGGTCCGAACGATGTGGGTTGTCTTGAGATACCGCCTTATGTTGTTACTCTCAAGCCCAATGTTGAATTACCACGTATTCCACAATATAGAATTTCTGCTGAAGGTGAAAAGGCGCTTTTAGAAATCATTCATGATCTCATTCGGAAGGGTGTGGTTGAAGAAACGAGAGGCAACACATGCAATAGTCCTATTCTTCCTGTTCTTAAACGTACTTATCCTTCTCAGCCTCCTGTGTACCGGTTTGTGATTGATCTGCGAGAAGTAAACAAGATTGTGATTCCACAATTTCCTGTTGTTCCAGATATCACTGCCTTGTTGACTATGATACCTTCCACAGCAACTTGGTTTTCTGTTATTGATCTCAAGAATGCCTTCTTCAGTATTCCAATTGCAGAAGAGAGTAGGGACAATTTTGGTTTTTCTCTTGGAGGCCGAAGCTTCCGATTTAAGCGCACACCCCAAGGGTACTATGAAAGTCCCTCCATTTACAGCCAAGCTTTGAAATGTCATCTTGATACTTTTCACTTGCCGTCTGGTGCTGCTCTTATCCAATACATGGATGACTTGTTAGTCGCTGCCGATTCAGAAGATATCTGTAAGGATGTCACTGTTGCACTATTGCATCACTTGTTTAAGCTGAAACACAAGGTTTCACCTTCCAAACTACAGTATGTTTGTCAAGAGGTTACCTACTTGGGTCATCTCCTATCAAAGGAGGGACGACGATTGACACCAGAGCGAATTCAGGCGATTGCTCGAATGTCAGTACCATCCACACAAAGGGAAGTGCGTGCTTTTCTGGGAATCACTTCTTATTGTAGACAGTGGATCCCTAACTTCTCTTTAATTGCTAAACCTTTGTTGGCACTCACTTTAAAAGATACGCCTCAGCCCCTTCCTTGGACTGAAGAGTGCCAAAAGAGTTTCACTGATTTACGAACTGCGCTGTGTTCTGCTCCTGTACTGGGTACCCCAGATTACACTAAGCCTTTTACGCTGTATGTTCACGAGAAAGAAGGTTGTGCATTATCAGTCTTGACACAGCAATTTGGAGATAGACAGCGGCCATGTGCTTATTTTTCGGCTACGTTAGATCCCGTAGCTAAAGCATTGCCTAGTTGTCTCAAAGCCACAGCAGCCGCAGCGATTTCTATCCGACAGTCCGCTGGGATAGTGTTAGATAACACTCTTATTGTCATGGTGCCACATGCAGTGGATACCTTACTAAACAGAACGAAGACACAGCATCTCACGAGTGCACGTTTAACTGGTTACGAGCTGACGCTATTGGCTAATCACGTACACATCAAACGATGCAATACTCTGAATCCAGCTACTTTATTGCCCCTTCCAAATGAGGAGAGTGTTGAGGATCAGCATGATTGTTTCTTCCGTACGGAGGAAGAAACAAAAGGAAGGATTGATTTGAGAGACACACCGTTAGAGAATCCAGATGGGACTCTATGGGTAGATGGTTCTTGTTTTAAGATGCCTAATGGAGATACGGTTTCAGCCTATGCTGTAACTACCTTACATACGATTGTGGAAACTGCACGTGTTAGACACAATTCAGCGCAAGCAGCAGAGTTGATAGCACTGACGAGAGCTTGTGTATTATCAAAATTGAGAAGAGTGAACGTGTACACTGACAGTCAGTATGCCTTTGGTGTCGCGTTCAATTTTGGGCGTCTCTGGAGAGAGAGGGGTTTCCTAACTTCACATGGCACTAAGATACAGCATGGTCAATTAGTGACTGATCTCCTTGAGTCACTTGCTTTACCTGTCCAAATAGCGATAGTGAAGTGTAGTGCCCACAAGAAGATTACGGATGATGTTGGACGAGGAAATGCATTTGCTGATGAAACAGAAAAGAAAACAGCGAGAGATTCAACGAGTCGAATGTATATGGCAGGTCCTGCGAATTGGGTCAGAGAGAGAGGAATGTGTGAGAATACAGTGGAAAGCGTGAAAACGATTCAGAAAGAGGCTACGGAAAGAGAGATAAGCAAGTGGAGAGAAAGTACGGGAATGTTAGATGAGATGGGTTGTTGGGTAGAATTATCCGAACATCAACGTTGGTTGTTACCGGATGCTTATGTACTCCCAGTGGTTACTATGGCTCATGGTCCAGCTCACCTTAGTGCAAAAGGCATTTGTAAACTTCTAGCCCCAGTTTGGCAGAATGAAAGTATCCCGAAATGTGCAGACAGCGTAGTAAAGCATTGTATTGTTTGTCTGATGTATAATCCAGGAAAGGGAACCCCCACTCCAACAGGTCACTTTGCTCCTCCGACATACCCATTTGAAGTGTTGCAAATCGATTACATTCACATGGATCGATGCAACAACCTCAAATATGTTCTGGTGGTAGTATGTGCCTTTTCAAGATGGATAGAAGCATACCCTTTGAAAGACAACACAGCTTTATCCACAGCCAAAATCCTTCCAAAAGAGTTCTTTCCCAGGTTTGGATTGCCGCGCATTGTCTGGAGTGACAATGGGAGCGAATTTGTTGGTCAAGTCATGCAGAAAGTTTGTGCAGGTCTTGGAATCAAGCATAAGTTCCATGCAGCAAATCATCCCCAATCAGCGGGTTTAGTAGAATGCTACAATGGGACCTTGAAGTTAAAATTAGCGAAAATTCAAGCAAGTACGGGACTTAATTGTCCTGATGCTTTGCCGTTAGCTCTGCTATCCACCAGAACTGCAGTACACTCTTGTCTGGGACTTAGCCCTTACGAAGTGGTGTTTGGCCGTCCGGCCAACGTATGGGGAATACCTCGTCCTAAAAAGTTCTCAGATTTGCCCTACCCAATGTTGATTGACTATCTGCATGACATTACAACTAAATTGCATATCCTTCATCGACAGGTTCAGAGTGCTTTGCCTGAGGCTTCCACAGATCCAGGTCACTCCATCCGTCCAGGTGACTGGGTCTGCACCCAAAATTTTCAGAAGAAAAAGAATTTGGAGCCCAGATGGCGTGAGCCCCGAATGGTCCTACTAACGACGAGGACAGCAGTTAAAGTTGAAGGAAAGAAAAATTGGATTCACAGTGTGCATTGCAAGAAAGTACCTTTGCCCTTGCCTTTTGATCAGTGGGTTCGTGGAGGGGTTGGTGACTGTGAAGGCGAAACAATTCCACGATTTGTACCCTTTAGCGATGCACACCTGAATGGGACATTGTCTGGAAGAGAGGACGACGACATTTTACAGGGAGTAATTCCATTGCATCGTCGCTTGAATACGACTGAACCAAGAACATTGTTTCAAGATCAGAGTGTTCTAGGGAAGGAGCGCTACCATCTCAGGCCCAGACCAAAGAACAATTGAACATTCTTCTTCTCCCTTGTGTAGTGTTCTGTTTAGGTTGCAGGGTCACGGTAGGAGTCTAGGTCACGACCTGAGTAGTGACAATAGGTCTGCAGGATTTTCAGTGTCATAGGACGGTTGAGCATCGTGGCTTCAGTGATTGAGGAAGATTGCCGTGAGCATCCACTAGTGAAAATGGAAACTACACCCAGTAATAAAGAGAGAAAAAATGAAATGAAGAAAGCATCTTGTAAAATAATGAACAGTCGTTACAGTGTAACTCTCTGTGTTTTGATATCCTTATGTATTGCTTTGGCAATTATTGGTTGGATAGTTTATGTTTTGCAGCCAAGAAACGCCTCCCCTTCCTCCTCTTTACCTTCTTCTACTATTTCTCCACACCTCTTTCATACTTTTCCTTCACATGAACTTGTCAGAAGAACCGAGTATTACAACAATTCCTTTGTCCAACTATTACACCAGCATCAATTAGTGGTTAACACAACTGATTGTTGGGTATGTGGTCTTATGCCGCATACTACTGAGAAGGGAATATCATTTCTAGTTCTTCCTTTCTCCTACGAGGGTTCTGCTTGGGCATTCTTTGTTATTTTCTCAAATGCATATCAAAGTAAATTCAGACGGTCTGTTGCTTCACAAATTAATTATCCGGATTTTAGTCATAGTTCTTTGATTAAGGGTATGGTAGTTATGGCTAAAATCATGGGGAATAGTAAGATTTCTATCGATGAAAGAAAAGCATACACCAATTGGAACGTCACCCAATACATGTCGAGTCTTAATAATAAAATGGGAAAGGAGAAATCCTCACCAATCTGGACTGTACCGCATCAAGGTAACTTCTGTTTAAAAATAAACGATCGCTCTTCTGACACTGCACCAAAGAGTAACTGTTCCTATACATACATTTATTCCTCTCTGAACTCACCTCCTCTAGTACCATCTCAAGGCACCTATTTCATTTGTCATGATAGAGCTTATACCTGGTTGCCAACGGGTTTCTCTGGTACCTGCTACATAGCTTTCCTTCTTCCTCCTACTTACACTGCTTCTGCCAATTATCACCGAACCCGTCTCAGTCGAGGAATTATTGACTCAAAAGACACCACGGGACAAGAAGGAGGAGATTTCCTTAAAGGTTTTCTTCCCTTCTGGGGTCCAATGGCCAATAGCAGAAATATAAGTCAACTGGTCCGTGTTGTAGAAACTACAATAGATATCACTGTAGGAGCCTTGAGTAATATCACGGCGGAACTATAGGCGGATCGTCTTATGACCTTGCAAAACCGAGTTGCCTTAGACTTTATTCTTGCCGATCGTGGTGCAGTATGTAAATTGATCGGGTCAAGCTGTTGTATTTTAATTCCTAATGACGCTCCGACAGTATACCAAGCTATTTCCAAGTTGCATTTAATCTCCGAGTCTATTCATCAGGACGAAGGAGATTTGTCCTTAACGGAATGGTTTTGGGGACTACTGTCCTAATGGGGCTGGAAAGCATTGACATTCCTTGGAATAATCTTGACAATTGTATTTTCCTGTTGCCTTTGTATGCATTGTGGTCCCACTATCTGTGATCTTTGTGCTACCATATGCATTTCAAGACCCAAACCTCAAGTAACAGAAAACATAAGGATGATGTTACAACAACAGCTTGATGATCTCATGGCTATTGATGTGGACTCAGATTAACGTGAGTCTATCTTGCCTGAGTTCTGGCAAAAGGAGGGTTTGAGGAACTTCGATTTTCGATCACGATCGAATCGACCCGCCATTTTGTAACCCGCCGCCATTTTGTGTTGCCATCACTCAGGCAGCACGGCGAACGAAGTCTATTCTGCTTTTTCCCGTAGCTTGGTGTCAAAAATCGTCCTCGGCCTTGTTTGTGAAGCTGATGTTTGGACTAGCCGAGTACACTAATCCGTGTCTGGCTTTTCTAATCCCTGTTTCAACTATCTGTAGGCTCACACCATTCTTTCCCGATCATATCTTATCGACTGGCCTTCACTGTCTCCTGCTAGCATTCTCTTGTGTCATGCCTGTCCTCCAATACACACAAACGTATCTCACCACCTGCAAATCAGTTGTAATCTGTTAATAAATTAAGTTCGGGGGTGGGATGAGAACACAGTTGGAGGAGAGGTCTCTTCGAGTCATCTGATCTTTCTGTTTTCGAACCCTTCTTACTGGTTCCGCTTTTGTTTTCCACTTACCCTATTGGCTCTTTTCTTCTTTTCTTGGGGCGTGGGTTTTGTTAATAATTCTGTATTGTATGATATTTAATCTGATGCGCCACAGAGTGAAGTGGCAGTCTCCTAAGAACCTACTTTGTGTACTTCTAGGATAACTGTACTAGCTGCTGCTAAATAAATCCAATCTTCTAACGCCAACAGAGTGTCCCGTGTCTCTGTGTAACGAAGCAGGTGAACCCAGAAGACAGAGGGCGTACCCTGCACCGCCAGGTCCAAAAGGTTCTGGTTCTTCACCTTACGGGTAAGTAGCGCCCTCTATAAATGCCTTGATCGATTGATTGATTGATAACGTCCATGAAATGTTTGTGTTAGTATGTGTATGAGTAAGTGAGGTGGTGTATGTATAATTATGTAGGTGAGTAAATGGGACTGTGATTGATTCTTTGCATGACCGACTATGTGTGTGAGTAACTCTATGGGTCAGTGGCGGTGTGTGAGTGTCTGTACAGGTGTATGAATATGTATGATAGTGCTGTATTGATGAGTGACTGCATGTATGAGTGACTGAATGGGTGAATGACTAGATATGTGTGTAGACCTAGAAATCAGTAAGTGGGTATGTAATAACTGGTATTGATAGGCCGAATGATGTTTTCAAAACTTTGGCATCAAAAATATCAGATATGAATTTGGGAATTCGGAAGGCAACCTACATTTGAATTCCAAATGGGCATCATTGCAATGTGTCCATCCTTTACTGCACTTTAAATACACAATTTAGTGTCCAGATGTTGTAGTAGGTCCATCATGGAAAATAATAGCAACTGCTTTAAAAGTTCTTCCTGAAATTGATTTTTGACTTGCCACAAAAAAATGTATTTTCGTTTCCAATTTTCTTCCATTTGCTCTACAACGTTGTCACATTAAGATGATGTATTTTCCAAATCTTTCCATATATAACGTTGACAAAATTTGTGATTTACAATGAGAGCATTTCATATCTAGATTAGCTGATTTTACTAATTTTCTAAAAGACACTGATTTGCAAACTGGTATCATCAAGTATATGTCTATTTCAGTTGTAGAAAAAATGAACACTCTTCACATTTTTGATCCCATCTGTAACTAAGTTCAAACAAATTTTCAATTTCTATTTCTTCATCTTCCAATACTGTAAGCATAAACATAAGAAATTCTTGTGCATCTTGTTGTATATTGAGTGTAAATTGTGAAGAACCAGTACATGTATGAGTAATTCATGTAAAGTAATCCCTTTAATGTTGTGGGCTGCTAATCCAGTTGGAGCTGTTACAACACAAGATAAATGGCATCCAGTAGCTTTGTGTTGATAACTGCCGAAAACTTTAATTAAGAAACTTTTTCCTGTTCCAGCTTAACCACTAATGTGCATTCGAATAGGTTTAAATGATGTGCATTGGCATTCTTTTTTTCATGTAGCAAAACATGCTGTATCTGTAGTGGCACTTGCAGATATATTTTTTTAAAAAAATATTTAGTTGTTCTTCCAACTTTCTCAAATCAACAATATCCTGTTGTGCTTGTTGCATTGCAGTTTCTACTTCATTCATGGCTATTGCTGTTTCATTTTCAATAATTGGTTGTCCTAGTGGAGCTTGACTTAGTGGAGCAGAACTCTGACTAACTTGAGAACTGCCTCTAGCTAGTTAAGCTGCAATAGAGGTTTCTTGTTCAATCTCTTCATTTAAAATGTGTAGATAAGTAGGGAAAATTGTGCATTGAATGTTATCTTTGCATGCATTCAAAGAATCTTCATAGCAGTCAAAATCTCCAAGTAATTCAGCTTTACTACGCCAAGGCTTGAAATGTTGCAGAAGTGCTAAATAGAAAAATTACCTTTTATCTGAAGTTTTGTAACTGAGCTTCCTGTGGTAATAAGATTTCCTTTGGAATGTTTTACCAAACATCCTCGATCCAATTACTGCATATTTTTCTTCATTTATATGTTCTGAAACATTTCTCTTAAAGCTGTAATGTTGCAGTACTTCATAGAGACATATGTTTTCAAGATGTTGACTTCTTTTAGGATAGTACGTATCCAACATATTAGTTTTAACAACATCTGTTCTGGTTCATTCAATGCTAAGTATTCAATTTCTTGTACAGATTTCAATACTCGATTTCGGTTGCAGCAAGACCTAGACTTACCCAAATGATTCCTCTGGACTTTGAAGATAAACTTGCAGAGGTCAACCAACCCGAACATTCGCAGGATCCAATCACTCAATGGGAAAGCATCTTCAAACTAAAGGTGTACAATTTGTTACTAAGAGTCTTCTCTTGTAAAATTTCTTCCCACATTTCTTTCAACTCCGTCTTCTCAGATTTGGTTATATATAATGTAACATAGCGAGCAGCAGCAATAAAATTACCTGCAACATACTGTATATCCGTATTTGCATTCCACATTGTCAAAATCACTGGATTGTAGTCATTAATATACTTTGAATCTTCAGTTCTTTTTATGTTGTAAGTATTCTTTGGAGATTTTGGAATTAAAGTATGCCTTACTGCTGACATGAAACTGTTCACTCTTCCTTTTGAAATTACTGCACGTGGGAATCCAAAACAACATTTTGTATGAAATCTTCCCTTTGATTTGTATTTCCGTCAATAATATTTCCCATATTGATGACTTTGAAACCGTAAAACTTGCTGTGTCAAGTTGTTCTCTCCTCCTTCTTTTGGAATGGCACAGGTAATATATTTTTCAATGAAAGACAAGACACTTTCATCAGTATCAGTTCAAACTTTTGGTGCATTCTTGATCCATAACAGCATATGAATATGAGGTGCACCTCTGGCTTGGTACTCCTTTCTCCAAAAGAAATCAACAACTTCTCTAAGAGGTGGATTATTTTTATTGCAGATAAAATACATCATAGCTTGAAACCTATGATTAAAATATCTGCAAACATGTACAGGATCCAAGGAACACAGTTCTCCAGCTGTTTTCAATTCAATGTTTTTAATATTTGAATTTGCTTCTCGCACAAATTCAAGTAAATCGTCCAATGCGTATTCAGCACAGCTAACCATAACAAACCACGTAGCAGTTCCTAAGTTCCTTAACATACATTTAAGTTCTCCGTGATGAAGATACCAATACTCATTAGTATCACGTTGACACACCATCAAATAATCAACTGAAATTTTAAATGATCGTCTCTTTGTTGAACTTTGTCCATGAATTCCTTTGCAGAAGCATTTGTAAGATGAACTCCTATTTTTTTTATTGGTCACTGCATATGAACGGCCAGACAAGTCACTTTCAAACAGAAGATGAAATAAATATGACAACAATCTTAATCTACGATATTCTGAAGCTGGAATCTGAACTGGTCGTTCATCATATCGTCCACCTTTTCCAGTGGGGAACAGCTTTGTAAAACAACGAGCTTCCAAACATTTTTCCCACACACTCATGGGAATTCCCTTCACTTTCTTCATTTGAAATAATTCGATAGTGTTACCTATCACTTCTTTGAATGTAGAGGATGTATACTGTAATGTTCGTAAATTTCTTCTCTCCCGGAGTTGTCCACTTTTTCTAATTGGCCACTTGAAATTTCTGTTTCATCTTCTAAACATATCTCTTGTTCTTCCACATTTACATTTTTATAACAAAAATTATTGTGTGCAAGATATAATGTAGCCTTTTGAAGTTTGCTCTCGTTTATCATAACGATTAGTTTTATAGTAAATATTGTTTTGTACAAGATATAATGTAGCCTTTTCAAGTTTGGTGATATCTACTAACTCTTGCCATATTTTCTGACTCTTTGTTGGTACACCATTAACTACAATTACTACAGGTTTACTTTCCTCTCTCTCTACAACAACAGTTTCAATATTTTTATTAAAACCTAAATACACAACTCTTCCTTTTAAACCTCTTTGTAGATCTGCTGGAGGCAGCTTACCTGTTTTGAGCTCCACACGAATTATAGCCTGAAACCTGTGCACATATTGAATAAGAATGGACTCATGTATTTAAATCTACCAGTTTAAGAGGTATAGCTACCAGCTCTAGGTTGTTATGTAGAGCTATAGCTGGCATTTTGTTCTCTTCTAATTTGTTGTAACAATATTTACAAACACATTGATCACTACCCAACAAAAAACGACCTTTCACAAACAAATAAGCAGCAATTTGCCCCCATTTATCATTGTTTTCCTTTTCACTTTTTAAATACCCATCTACATTCCTAGTTTGAGTTCAATAGTGAGTACGTCAACAACAAATGCAAACATAGTTTAATTTTCACAAGAAACTACCTTAAACTTTCTAATTTCTTCTGCAAACTTCACAGCAGTAGTATCTTCCATCTCTTCTTCAACACCTACACTTATCAAACTTTCACTTTCTCTACACTCTACACTCCTCTTGTGAACCAAAACTGTGTATCATCAGAATTTTTTTTTACATCCAACACTGAACCATGCAAAAGAGCTGTGTTTATTTCATTTAGACATAATGCAGGACTTTTTACATAGTATAATCTTCGTACTAACTTCCGCAATTCTGAATGATGTACTGTCAACATTCTTAAATAATGAAAAATACTTTGACACACTTTTCTAGAAAGACAAGCCAGAGAATGACCCAGCAAGTTACTATATTTTCTCACGTTATAAAGATCTAGTCCTTGCAACATCTTAATCTTCTGTTTAACACTTTTTTTCCATAATCTTGTATGAAATTTTGTAATATATCAATAGATTCCTGTTGAACGCTACAAATACTAATACAATCCCACTAAAACACTGGAGCCTGTGTATGTCTCCTTTGAACTTCTTCAGCTATTACTTCATCCACATTTCTAGGAATCATCTTTTCTTTTTCAATTGAACAACCGCTTTTAACTTCATACCAACTCCATGAACTAATATATTTTGTTAAAAATTAGCTTTCTTCATTAGAAAAAGATTCCATACTAGAAGTGTGCTTCCTTTCCTCAGAAAATATTTTGTAAAATTTAGTTCTATTAACAAGTCTTTTTCTTTAACTTATCTCCTTGATAAAGTGCATTATTTTATTTAATGTTTTCATTCTGTTCAATAGTAATTTAAACAATTTTCTTTTCAATTCAAAAGCCTTTTCCAACTACACATTAAATCTCTTCTTTTTTCATGTAAAATGCTAAACTTCTTTTATATTTTTTGCAATCTTTCAACACATTTTGTAGTACTCTACTTTTATACATTCTCTTTCTAAGTCTTTAAATTGTTTCATCCTTCTTTCAACATAGATTGTTTTCCCATAACCTGATTTTCCATTATTTTGTGCTTTTTTTGTTTCCTACTTTTCTTTCTCTTTACTCCATTTTCAAAAATCTTTACGTTCTAAAAGTTTTTCAACAAATCATTTAGTTCTCTTACCAGAAGTCTTTCTCTTTAATTTCACATATTGTACTTCATCTAACTTCTACTTTTCTCTTTACATTAAATAGTATTGTTTTCTTTCTTTTCTTTTCTAGTCATACTCAAGCTTTATTACTAATAATGGTGAATATCTGAAAACAAAACAATTTTAAATTATGTTGTTAAATAGTTTAATATTATTAAAATAATCATATTCAAATATTATCATGTATAATGAAATAAATATTTTTAATTGCATTCAAAGCTATATCAGACACTGCACAATTCCTACAATTAGGAGACATCATAACCTATACAACAGAATCATAGAGCACAACTAAAGGATTTCTGTACAGCTACTCAAATAAAATGTAAAGTGCAGTCTGTCAACTTTTAAGGCCTGCATTATATTGTGATTGAGATATGTCTTTTTTTATTAAATAATTTTTATTGAGTGTTTAAATCATCCAAACACATTACAGTAATACAATTGTGTCAGAATTCCCAATACAGTGCAGTCTTGCAGAGTAATCATACAGTATAGCCACAGCAGTTTCCACATATAGCAAAAAATCGAATTCAAGAAAAGAAGAGAGATAATTGTGAAAGGAAACAATACCTTCCTGTCCAGAAGGACTATATGAACAGTGGATATCTGCACTAATGCTTGTTGCATTACTTTGGTTTGCCATAAAGAATCTCCATAAATAACCTTTAACAAATAAAACTCTACAAATGTACCCCCACCCTCACCCACAGTCACTTACTTGTAAATTCACTGTGCCTGCCATGCACCCCTTTATCCAGCTACTTCTAATCTCAGGGTGATTATCCAGTTTCTCCCAGAAGAGCGTCATGTTGCTGTACCACCACCGCAGGTACTATGAGATCAGACTGCATCCCCCTTGACCCCTGCATGTTAGGGGCCTCCCCTACTGGGATCTCTGAGATCAACATATACCAGGCTCTAGCATCCTCTTCTAACTTTTCATCTCTCCTGACTCTCTTCATTCTATTTAATTCTGCTGTTGCCCATTCCCATAAATCTTTAGCCCAGCTGTCCACCCTGGGGGGTTGGGAGCCCATCCAACTAATCACCACCCTTCTCTTGGCCAGCACCAGTCCCAATTGGAGAAATCTACTGGTAAGTTTCATCCCATTAGGGCTGGGGAGAAGGCCTAAAAGTATCTCCCTAAAGGATTGGGGTAGCGTCTATCCCGTTACTTGTCTTAAGCACTCTAGTGTTGTGTCCCAAAAGGGGACGAGCCCCGGACATTCCCATAACATGTGTAAAAATGGGGCTTCATTATATCCGCACTTGGGGCAGCAAGCAGAACGATCTGGATATATTTTGTGAAGCACTTGCGGGGTCAGATAGGCTTGTTGAACGATATTAAATTGTTTAAGCCTGATTCTAGTATTGGAGCTAATCTGTTTAATTCCTTCAAATGCCCTTTTCCATTCGGAGTCAGTCAAGGGCTCGTCTAATACAGCATCCCACTTGGTTTGAACCGGAAGTGGGTGTACCTCGAGGTCCTCTCTCATTGCCCTAAAAATATGGGATACCAGTCGACAGCCACCTGTCAGGGTCACAAGGGCCTGAAGGGTGGCAGTAATAGGCGGTTTCTCCGGGAACATTGGCCATATATCTCGTGCCATCGCCGAGATCTTCGCATACTGTAGGTAATGACCTTTACCCAAATCAAACGCAGATTCTGTTTCCTCTCTGGTTATAAACCGCAGTCCCATATATAAGTCGCCCATCAGTCGACAACCACCCTCCACCCACTTTGCAACTGACATAGTTTGACTAATTTGCCCCAACAGGACTTCTGCCCACAGTGGGACTTCATGGGCATAGGGTGCTTTACGTACCGCTACCTTGACTGCTGATTCCCAAATATAAAGCTACATGTCTAATAATATACGGGAGCTGTTCCGGTACCCGCGATCCCATCATGAGGAGAGCCGGGAGAGAAATCCCTCGATCAGTACCCAACAACAGCTGTTTTTCCAGTTGATGTTCTCATTAAACCATTGTACAGCGTGTTGAAGTTGTGTTGCCATATAATAGAAATCCAACCTAGTAACCTCCAGTCCTCCTTGCTCCCACATTCTCTACAGTGAGGTCAACTTTTCTTTTTTTCTATTAATCCCCCACAGTAGATCAACTACCAAACGATCCAGCTGGAGGAAGTAAGCCTGTGGAATACGACAGAGCGAGTTCTGCATTATATATAAGCACCGCGGAAAGACCACCATTTTTATTAAGGCAACTCGTCCCATCAGGGATATGGGCAGGTCATGCCAGAACCACACAGACCTACGGATACCCTCCACACATCTCCCCACGTTATGTTCCAAATAAGCGACCTGCATATGTATCAGCCAGACCCCTAAATACCTCACTGTGTTTGTGACCCAGGTCATCCCCACATGGGGCAATTCCCCCACTTCTTTATCCCTCAGGCTTCCCATGGGAAACAGCTTAGACTTCCCTGGATTAAGGCAGAGGCCCAAGATTGCCCCCAAAGCAGTGAATTCTCGAAGGAGTTCCACAACCGCCTGCCTGGGATGGCGGAGATATATCAGTGTATCATACGCATACATTGACACGACCTGCACTGTTGGACCTAACTGGATACCCCACCTCATCATTTTGCTCCACAGCTTAATCGCCAAAGGCTCCATTGCTAAAACAAAAAGGAGCGGCAACAGGGGACAACCCTGCCGAGTACCCATCTGGAGCCCCAGGCTAACAGACACTTGATTACGAAGACCGATCCGAGCCGTCAGTCCACTATACAGCAGTTTCAGCCAACTCAAATATTGGTCCCCAATCCCATCCGAGCAAGTACCGCCCAAAAGTATCCCCATTTGATGGAGTTGAATGCCTGTCGTATGTCCAGTAGGCACAGGGCCCAAACCGAGTCTTGCAAAATCAGCACTTGCCAAACATGTGCCAGACGCCGTAAATTATGTGTGGTGTTTCGACCAGGGATAAATCCGGCTTGGTCCTCGTGGACCAGTCGGGTCATATATGGTTGGAGTCGTACTGCCAGTGCTGCAGATCAGAGCTTATAAATTCTCCCTACTTCCACGGACAGAGTAATTTCACAGTCATACGCACATACACTCATCATACGCTGGGGCCCATCACACCAACATTCATTCTACTACTCTATCCACACTGAATATACAAGAGAACTCCTAAATCAATCTGCATCTAATCTGAGGTCAATGTAACCTAATTGATTTGTCTCGAGTCATGATTTAAACAATAAGAACACATTTGAGATCTCAATAAATGACAAAGAAATAACCACCCGACACTGTAATTCAAACAAAGGTTATTTTATCTAAATTAGTTCAAATGTAAAGTCATCCAATAGCAAAATCATTATTCTCATAGTTACCTATTCTAGCTAAATGTCGTATTTTAGGTCAGGACAGGTCTCTCAGTAAAGTCTCCCGAGTCGCCGTCCTCTCAATCAGCATCAATCCTCTTGAGCATAGGTTCAGGAGGAAGTGGCCTTAGACCCTCTCTAGTCTAACAATATTTATACTAAAACTTACACATTAAAAGTTACAAACAAGCTCCAAGCATCCGTTGAGCAGAGCGAGCAGGAAAGGATGTTGGCTCGCAACATTTAGAAAAATCTCCGCTCTCGAATATCTCAAAAATAAAAAACACGGAAGAAGGAAGCACAAACTACATCTGCAACATCCATGGATGCTCTTCTCCGGAATTATAGTGAAGCCACCGCCAGTTTATCAAAATGTTCATTTGTGACAATTGTTCTCCTCCAAGGATATCTGGCGACAAGCCCAGAGCTGCTGTCCTTTCATAACTTTCAGCTCAGACAGAGGCCGAGGTCATATTTTCAACCATATTCAGCGAGGCCTCTCTTCACATTTCGTCTACTCAAATGCAGGCTGTAAATGTCGGCCATTTCTCAACAGGCCAAAATGGGCAATCTTAATTAAAAGAAACACAAAACAACATTACTACATCGTAATGATTATACAGTGTTAATTCCCACTAATACCCTTATGTGTATGTATTTATCTAGCCATTTGCGACATAAAGAAGTGTTAAAGCATATTATTTTAAAGCGCAAACACATAACAAATAGCACTTTAGCCACATGTATTTAATTAATTTGCTCACCAACTTAGTTCACGTATTAATTAAGCCATGCAATTGCACTCCCACGTGTAATTCTTTCATTAGTAAAGTTGATTAGTTAAAACACTCGACAAAACTTAATATCTAGTAATTAATTATTAGTAGTTTTAATTATGACATACAAAAATATAAGCTGATGTTCGGGTTTAAACAGAAAACCCTGCTCCAGTAATCCCCCCTTTGGTGATATATCATCACCACAAAAATCCAACCCAAAAAATGTAGTCCCCTTTTCTTAGGAGAAAATCAAATGTCTTTTTGCTTTTACTATACACCAGTTTCTTTTTCATCATCTCTTTTAGTTTCAAAGTACATGCTCTCTCTAAATTCTTCTAATTCAATTTCTTGTGGGTCTCTTTTTGACCTCTTTTGTCTCTTTTCAACATTTTCTTTTACTATTTTCTTTTTACTTCTCCTGTATCTGCAACATAAACACCCTAATCTAAGAATCAATAAAACAACAATCACGCATGTCAATGGAAATAAAATCTTACCAAAAATGGTACTACCTATCTTAGCAATAAAATTCTTAACAGCAATCAACTTATTAGCGGTGCTTGTCGATAAGCGATCCACCACTGTTGACAGCTTCCGAATCCCATATGCATTTAATGAAATTCCCACTGCTGGAATCAAAGCTCCAAAAATATCTCCTACAATTTCTGACCAAGTTTCTCTCTTAAAACGTGTTAGTAGATTAATCTGTTCTGCATCTTCTATTCTATCCATATGAAAAATCTTTGGAAAGACCAGGCCAACATAACATGTGCCATACCAATGGTCAGGCAACCTGTAATAAGCCCTATTCCCACAAATATAATACACTCCCGGGAAAACTGGATCTTCTCCTCCTTTGAATCCCCATCCTGTTGCAATAAAATATGTATCATGACACTCACTAGTCCCAACAAAATGATTATCATATTGGGATTTCCTTCTGGTAATGCATAGTTTACCCTTCTGTGGTGCATCTAAAGCCAAAGTTGGACTGGCCCCATTTTTCAACTCCTTTCCCATCTCAATGTCCCACACTGTCTCACTCATTTTATATCCTCCTGCCTTTTCAAGCATGCTCATTCTCCTTTTCTCTACCATGTCTAGGAAAGCTTTTTCTTCTTCCTTCAAACTACAAGTTAAATTGTTTCTAAAAATGTCATCTAATGTTAGCTTCTTTAGCAGGATTCAGTTTCTTATTCATAGGCAATTGCCCAAAAATATTATCCTTATTAGACATCTCATAATCTATTTTCCCTAACAAATAAAAAACACTACTCAACACACTACATGAAATCCCATACGTAGCTGGAAGATGATGATAAGTAACTCCCTCTGAAACAGATGCAGGTAATTGCATACAAACGTAGCAATCCCTTACTTCCCTTGTCTTTACGTATTCATACAACAATTTTGAAAAAACATTGCTAGAATAATCATTAATTGATCTATCCTTATGTATGTATATATTACTAATTCTAGTTGGAACTACTTTCTGTGAACTCTTCCCTATGTTAGTCATATTCTCAGTATGTATTCCAAAAGTATCTATTGTAACTCTAAAAGTAACTAATAAAGCAAGCACACTCCATAGTAGCATTAATAATCCTGTACAGCAGCAGCACATTTTGCACCATCTTTTTAGGAAGGTACATCTACTTTGATTATTTTCTGTGTTAGCCATTTTATTACTTTGACTGTGTCTTTTGGCTTAGCCTCTACTACCCCACTACTGAATCTCTGGAACACTAGATTATCACAATCTGTTAATTTTTAGATTTCTTCTTCTTCACCCTTCTCCAAGTGACTCCTTTAATTCACTCAATTTGGATTTTCATCACTTTTCACTTCTTCTTCAGCAATATCAAATTGTATCAGATCCTGAATATCCTGAACATCCGTCTCTTCTCCAATGTCAGTCAAGATAACTTTCAGGATTCCAACAGTTTTCTCTTCCTCAACCACTCTCCGTAAGGTCCCCTCTGGATTTCCTTGACTTTCTGCCTCTTGTTCTTCTTCAGACAGTGCCACATACGTCCATTCCGGTGACCTATACTTCTGGTTAGGTTTTCTGATTCTCTTGATCTCCTCTGGTTCTTTTGATTCCTTTTGTTTTTCACCTTTTGCTTGATTCTGACTTGACACCTCGTTCACCTGTTCAGCTTTCGATGGATTCACTTGTGTCAGCCAATATCTCAGTCTTTTTATCCTGTTGGGCCAAAGGTCTCCTTTTATACTTCTTTTCTGTTTCACTTCTCTATTGTTTCTTTCTCCAATCCAAGTTCTCTTTCTCAGAACTCGACCGCCTGGTTTCTCATTCTCACTCTCATCCGATTCTGTCTCATTTGCCTCTTGTTCTTCAGCAATTTTCTCTTTTTCCACAGTCTTCTTCCCCACCGATTGAGATTTCCCTGTTACTGTCCCTCCTCGGGTCTCCGACACGCAATCTTCTTGCTGTCTACTTGTCCCTTCACCTGACTTATCAGGAATGTTCCCTACACCTCCTCGGGGGTCTTCCGCAATCTGTCCCTCTCTATCTTCTTCTGACCCTACTTCTTCAGAAGTTGTCTCAGGTGAATTCTCAATCTCTTCATTTGACTCAAGTGTAGTCTCTGTGGAACTGCTCTTTTCTTTTCTCTCTTTCTCCTTATTTTCTCCACTGCTTGTTGGAACTTCAGGCACTCTTACAGAATCCAAACTCTCCTCTGAGGTTCTCAATGTTCCTCTTGAAGCCTCTCTTGGTAAGAAAAAAGAATCACCTGACTCTCTTTCTGACTCTCCTTCCCCCCTTTCAGGATTCTTTTTTCTTCTCACTGTTTCAGTGTCTGCATCATCACTGGAATCTGACTCTTCAAAATACTCTTTCCCAGTCCCATCCTTTGGATTTGGAACTCTCAGGGTATGACTTGCATGAACCCAATTCTTCACTCCAGCACACTTCACAGCAGTTGTCGTAGTCAGAATGACTTGTCTTGGCCTTCCCCACCTTGGAACCAAGCAATTTCTTCTTCTGTGCACTTTTATTCTCACCCAATCCCCTGGGCTCAGATCATGGGCTTGCTTCTTTTCAAGTGTAGTGGCGTCTTCTCCAACCTGGTGAAACACAGAATGAACTGCGTCAGCCAGGCCTTTACAGTAATCCAAAATCATGTCATCAGTTATTGTCATCAACTTGTTGACAGGCACGAATGCATGTCTCATTGCACGCCCCATCAATATTTCATGTGGACTCAACCCTGTAGTTCTGTCTGGAGTAGATCTAATAGTCATTAGCACTAGAGGCAAGACATCAGGCCATTTCATTCCAGTGGCTAAACACATCTTACCAATTCTGTTTTTAATTGTGCCGTTCATTTGCTCAACAACACCAGAAGCCTCTGGCCTGTATGCACAATGTAACTTCTGATGTATGCTCAATGCTTCACAAATTAAACTCATGAGCTCATTGTAGAAGTGTCCCCCTCTGTCTGACTCAATTGTCACTGGGAACCCGTACCTAGGAATCAACTCTCTTAACAGCAACTTGGCCACCGTTATTCCATCATTTCTCCTAGTCGGATATGCTTCCACCCACCTTGAGAACAAACAGACTACCACTAGAACATACCTCAATCTATTCACTTGAGGCATTTCAATGAAATCTATTAGCATTCTGGTAAAAGGACCCCCTATAGTTCCTAGGCTCACCACTGTTTTCTTTCCAGTATTGAATTGCTGACAAATCAAACATCTTTGACAGATGCTCTCTGCAATCAGCCTGAACTTTGCATTGTACCAGGTTTGTTTAAAAGACCTAATCAAAGCATCCCTCCCCAGGTGTCCCTGGCCATGATACATTCTTGCCATTGTTGACAACATGGAATTTGGCATGACTGGTCTTCCATCCCTATAGATCCAAACATGATCTTTTTCCCTTGGTGCACAACCTGCTTTGATCCAATCTCTCATTTCCTCATCTCCTGCTTCATCCTGCAACTGTTTCACCTCAGCCCATGTTTCCAGTACATTAGTAAACATCACAGAACAAAAATACATTTCCTTCTCTCTTCCCTTGTTAATCGAATGATTGTTCTTTGCACAATACTGTGCTATGTCATTTGCAAAGCGATTACCAAGAGTAACAAAATCATCACCCTGTCCATGAGCAGCACATTTTACAACTGCTAGTTCTTTAGGCAGCTGTATCGCCTCAAGCAATTTCCCAATCACTTCAGCATTCTTTATAGGAGTTCCACTCGAAGTCAAGAAACCTCTCTGTAGCCAAAGCTGGCCAAAGTCATGAACCACTCCAAATCCGTACTGACTATCAGTCATCATAGTCACTCTCAAATTCTTCCCAATCTTGCAAGCTTTTGTCAATGCCACCAATTCAGCTACTTGAGCGGATCTAACTCCTTTCAAAGATGAAGCTTCCATAACCTCTGAAACTTTACACACCGCATATGCTGCACTCAGCACACCTTCCTCTGTTCTTAGACACGATCCATCCACAAACAGAACATGATCACTCTCAGGCAGTGGCAGATCTCTTATATCTGGTCTCAGTTTTGTACAGAAATCAAGCACATCCAAGCAATCATGATCAACATCATCTCTCACACTCACAATTTCAGCATCTGGCAACAGTGTCGCTGGATTCACATTCACACATCTCTCAAGAGTCACATTTGATGCTCCCAGAATGATTTTTTCATATTTAGTCAGCCGACTATGTGACATATATTGAGTTCTGCTTCTTGTCAAAAGAATCGCCACATCATGAGGTACGAACACCCTTACAGGATATCCCATTATTATGCCCTCACTCTGTTCCAAGCTTCTGCATGTAGCAGCTACTGCTTTCAGGCAACCAGGTAAACCCACAGCTACTGGATCAAGTGTTGATGAGAAGTACGCAATTGACCTCCTCAGACGTCCATGTTTCTGGATTAACACCGAAAGTGCACATCCATTTCTCTCACTACAGTACAGTTCAAACTCCTTCTCATAGTCTGGCATTCCTAGAGCAGGAGCTTCACATAATCTGCTCTTTAATTCTTCGAATGCTGCCATTTTTTCTGCATTCAACTCCAATGGGTCTTTTACTTCACTTTTGGTCAATTTAATCAGTGGCTTTGCTATCAGAGAAAAATTACTTATCCACTGACGACAATAACCCACCATTCCCAGAAACATTCTTACTTCTCTCTGGGTCATTGGGGCTCTCATTCCTCTGATAATTTTGATCCTGTCATTGGTCACTTTCCTCAGACCTTTTTCAATATTGTGTTCAAGATAATGTACTTCCTTCTTGCAAAACTGCAATTTGGCTGGAGATACCTTTAATCCTCCATCTGCCAGATGATTCAATAAGGCTATGGTATCTACTTCACAGGCTTCATGTGTCTCCGATGCCACAAGTAGGTCATCGATATATTGTACTAGTACTGAACTTTCAGGCATTGTCAGACTCTCCAAAGATTTTTTCAGCAACTGATTAAATATTGAAGGACTCTCTGTATACCCCTGTGGGATTCGGCACCATGCCAAAATACGCTGTCCAAACCGAAATGCAAAAATCGGCTGGCTGTCATGATGCAATGGAATTGAAAAGAAAGCATGACACAAATCAATCACCGTGTACCATTCAGCATCATGAGGAATCTGATACAAAATCACTGATGGATTTGGCACAATGGGACAGCATGATACCACAATTTTGTTAACTTTTCTCAAATCTTGCACAATCCTGAACTTCCCATTAGGTTTCTTCAGCCCCATTATTGGTGAATTACATGGGCTACTCAGTAACTTTCTCAAAACACCTTGCTGAATCATCTTGTCTATTATAGGTGTTATTCCTTCAATTATCTCTGGTGTCAATCTGTATTGTGGGATATTAGGGTAAGTAATTCCCTCTTTCACTGTAATCTTTACTGGATCTACATTATTCATCAATCCCACATCTTCTCCAGTAAAATCCCAAACTGCTGCTTTTACTGTGTTTCTCAATTCTTGAGGCAAATCATCTGGATTAAACACGGCATATGTTCCAACAAACTCACTTTCTCTATTATCCAGAGTCATCCTATATAAGACATCCTCATCTGGTGTCTCAAAGGCTATTCCATCCGGAGTACAAAAAATTGTGCAATTCATTTTACACAATAAGTCCCTACCTAACAAGTTCACTGGACTGGTGTCGCACACCACAAATCAGTGCATATCTGAAAATTTCCCTATCCTTACCCTTACTGGTTCAGTAAGACGAGTCTTAATCTGTGTATTAGCTACACCAACCACTTGGATTGCTTCGTCCGAGAGAGGAAGATTTCTTATATCTGCTGACCTGACAGTTGATCTTGTCGCTCCTGTGTCTACTAAAAAAGTAACACTTTCCCCATTTATTTTCCCATCTGCAAATGGTCCTGCCTGGTCTATTTCTAGAGTTGCCCCAAGTATGCACTCTTCCTCCCCTCTTCGGCACCGTCAGTAGTCCCCTTCAGACTCACTCCCCTCATTCTTTAGCCAGTACTGTTGTACCGGGTTTGTACGTCTCGGTTTGTTTACCTATTCATCATTGTAGAATCCTGAGTCCTGGTTATATTTTTGGGACCCTCTATTCTGTGGCAAGGGCGGTTTTGGCTCTTGATTCTGCTGCTTGACAACCTTCTGCTGTTGCTGCTGATGATTACACCCTTCGTTCTGCACCTGTTGATTCAAGGATGTATTCTCATTACTCACTAATGGTGGATTCGTACACTCGGATCTCCAATGCCCCAATTGTCCACAGTTGTGGCACGGGAATTTCTTTTTCGCCTCTTCTAGATTCCCCTTTGCTTTCCCTGTACCATATCTGGGCCTATTTCCTTGATTATTTGCTTGTTCAACCAGCTGTGCTGCTTGTCTTTCTGCAACCTTCACCTGTGCCCACATTGCTTTCTTCTTCAGCTTTCTTTGTTTCGCCTCAATTTCATCACTGAAGTACTTCGCATGTCTCAAGATCTCATCAATCTTCTTACTCTGCCAATCGACTGTGTGCTCACGAATCATTTCACTGATTTCAGGACTCAAGCCATATACAAATCTGTATACAAAATGACTCAAATCCTTATCACCCAGATGTTCATCTCCACTGAACTGTTTAAAAGCCAGTATCAGCCTTTCATAAAAAGCATGAACTGATTATTTTGCTTCCTGATGTGTTCGATCTATCTTAACCCAGTCTGTCTCTTTAGGGGGTACCTTATTCTTCAGGAACACAATAACCTGCTCGTACTTCTTCATAACCTCTGGGTCTGGAGCTCCTGTTTTCTGATCTCTTGGGTACTCCTTAGCAGGCCAATCTACAACTATTTTGCACTCTGCCCACAAGTCTGCTGGAACAATTATATCAAACAGACTATTCAGGTCAATCCACAGCACTTTTGACAATTTCACAAACCTATCTACCTGCCTATACCACTCGACAGGCTTTTCTCTCAGTCGAGGGAAATCATTCGTAAATGACAAAATATCCTGTCTAGTCCATGGGACATGTACATATCCTCCTCCAGAAATCTCTCTCATAGGATAAGCATCCACTGTTTTTTCCTTCTCTCTCATGGGAAATGCTGAGTAAGTCCTGTCCACTGAATCTTCCCTTTTCTTGTACCATCTATCCTTCCACTTTTCCACATCACCTCATTTTCGCAATAAGGAAATCATTTCCTTAATCTGCCCTGTTCTGCCAACATCATTTAGATTCTTGATGTCCTTATCAGAAAAATCCACTCTGTAAGGCTTCTGTAAAGCTTTCACCTTGTCCATGTCAACTCCCATTTCACTCGCTATTCCTTTTAACCTATCATGTGTACTCTTAGCCGTCCAGGTGATACTCTTGCACATGAATAACAACTCTACATCATGATGATTTTTCAACATTTCTGTAGGAATTGTTCCCGCTATGAGCTCCTCCAATTCTATACGCAACCTGGCTACATCAATTGCCTGAGAATCTTTATCTTTCTTTTGAAGAACCTTCAACCAATCATTCAAATCCTCAGCTGTCATTTCTGTAGACTTTTTCACTGTACTCACTTTTCCTGCCATCCTCTGTGGTTCCAATATTGATCCTCCTAAACAACCAGTATTCACTCCTGAATTAGGCTGTACATCTGACTCTCCACCACATGTGTCATGTCTCAACTGTCTCAAATGATTTTCTTCCGTCCTCATTCCAGACTCTAAACTAACTAGTCCATTCCCGACATATGGAACTGTCAAACCACTTTCACCCATTCTTTGCTTATCAAAAATAGGCATAACCGGACCTATGGTTACAGGCACTGTAACAGCTTCTAGATTCTTAGTCAATTCCCTGATCTTCTCTGTCAACTCAGATGTTGTTCTTGCTAATTCTCTTGTTTTCTCATCCCCGATTGCACTCTGTCTTTCTCGCTCTCTCTCTCTCTCCCTTTCCGCGAAAGAGCTACCACTTTTCAAATCAGGGGTCACAACTTCTGTTTTAATGATCTGCAAATTATCTCTTATTGGAGTAGCAACTGATGTTCTCACTTCTGGTTCTGGTCTATATGGAGGTGGTCTCTTGTAAATCATGTCATCTAAGACTTCATCCTCATAATCATTAGCCCCATACCTTTTTAATTCTGCATCAGGTACCTTTTCCGTACCTTTCCTCCCTTCTGCTTCCTCAACAGTTCTCATCGGATATAGTCCCTCTGACATACTAGCATCTCTCCATCTCCTCATTCGATCATGATGAGTTTCATGATCATATTTCCTCCCAAAAATGTACCTATAATTACCTCCACTCCTCTGCTTTTCTCGCTCATGTACCTCATCTTCCCATTCCACCAATGCCTCAAACTGTGTCGGCCTTGGTCTAGGCTCTAGACACATCATCATCATACATATTCATACACCTGTACAGACACTCACACACCGCCACTGACCCATAGAGTTACTCACACACATAGCTCCAGCACCAGCACCCCACTAAGTATTTTTTCATCTACGTTTAAAAGAGACAGGCCGATAGGAGCCCGGGGACAGGGGATCTCTGTCTGGTTTAGGAATCATAGATACCAGAGCCTCCATCATGGTTTTTGGAAGTGCCTGCTTCTCGAGTGCCTCGTTGAACACCTCAAGGAGATGGTCTACCAGCTGCAGTGCAAACGTTGTGTAAAACTCCGTCGTGAGGCCATCACTGCCAGGACATTTCGTTGACTGCATATTTTTAATTACCATCAGTAACTCCTCCCTAGTAAGTGGTTCCCCCAAGGCCTCGGCTTCTGCCTCCTCAAGGGTGGGAAGCGTTATTGCATCTAAGTATTCTGGCACTGCTTGTGACCGGGCCTGGGCAGCCGCCGTGCACGTCTGTTGCAAATGTGCTGCAAATTCTTTAAGTATTGCCGTTTGTGTATAAACCACGTCCCCCGTTTCTCTGCAATGTTGAAGCACCGGCCCCTGTTCTGTTTCTGTGCGAATCAGTCAGGCCAAAAGCGCTCCAGAGCTATCTCCCTCCATATACAGTCTTTGCCTATATGTAGTACATTTGTGCTTCTCCATTCGTGACCAGGCCTCAAGTAATTCCTCTTTAATCCGTGTCCACTCCGCCATATCCATCGGAGTTTTATATAGTGTACTCTCTAGAACGTGTAATCGTGCTTCCAAAGTATCTATATCTGCAATGAGTTGGTGCTGGACCCCATAGGTAGTCTTCATGAAGACTCCCCTGATCACGACTTTCATCGCCTCCCATTCAGTGGCTCTGGTGGATGTGGATCCCCAATTTTCAGTAAAGTAATGTCGGAGAACCTCCAATATCGCTTGTACATATGGAGGGTCCATAAGAGCCTCTGCGCGGAGTCTCCAAAGCTGAATGGACGGTCGCCCCGGTTCGCCGGACAGCGCCAGCAACAAAGGAGCATGGTCAGACATATAACGCAGTAGATAGGAAATGGCGTCCGTCATGGAGGAAAGGCCCTTCGAACAGGCAGCAATGGTCAATGTGGGAAAAGGTGTTAGCTGCTGGGGTAAAGCAAGAGAACTCCCTTCTAGTAGGGTTGCATGCTCTCCATTCATCTCTCAACTGCATACCCTGAAGTATACTTGTGTGGGAATCCACCATGCTAGGCTTGGTATGTTCCCCTGGGGGGTTCTATATCTAATTTCCCATCAAACACACAGTTGAAGTCCCCGAAAAAGAAGGGTCTCAGCCCCTATGTAAGGAGCAGCCGCTTTCAAGACAGCAGGATAAAAGTCAGGGCAATCCTGGTTGGGGGCATAGACGGTAACTATACAGATCTCCCTTCCTTCCCACCTTCCACACAGAATAAAATAACGGCCCTCCGGATCCAGAACATGATGGATGTGCTGGAAAGGTAGTCCCGGTGCAACACAAATCAATGCCCCCCTTGCAAAACCAGAATATGTGGTAGCATTAATCTGTCCCCTCCAGCGTTTACGTTGACTCGCTATGGAGTTTCAACAATTTTGACTAAGTAAATGCTGTGCAAGAGAGCTGGTAATGTGAGGGTGCGAGATTGCTCTCCAGCTATCCCGGCAGACCCGAACTCTAATGGGGCCATCGTCGATCCGGCGGTGAGTCAGTTCCCAAAACCTTGATACACAGGGGTGCCCCTCGACCTATATGTAGAGAACAACTTAAGGAGAGACTAGACGGTTGTGGAGTCACCCTTACATTTGAATTATACGTTCCCCAGGTACCCCGAAAACAAAATACAATTGAGTGTCCCAGGAGCATTTAATCATAATATAAGGCGAACTTATCTGTACAGTTCAGCCTGCAATATGTTTCTCATGCTGACAATTCACGTCCACTGCCAGGCCTTTCGTCCATCTGCGCAATGTCTGGTGTTGTTGTAATGGAGTCTGGGACCACTTACGAGTCTGAAGCTTGCAATTTTCCATCCTGACCAACCGTAATGCAGCCTAACCTCATTGTTCTCTTTTGTTTCTTGTGTCAGGTAGGTTCTCATTTGGGACTGTGAGGAAGGCACTTTGACGGAGCTCGTGGAAGGGACCAACCGCCTACTCTCCAGTGCCCTAACATCCAACCAGTCCCTTGCCTCCTCAGCCGAGAAGAAGAACAGGGCGCGACCCTCATTTTCCACCCTGAGCTTGTCCGTGAACATAAGACTATACTTCAGGTTAAAGTCTCGCAGCCGCCTTTTGATTGCGACGAAGGTCTTCCATTGTTCCTGAACTTGTAGTCTGGATAAACTGTAATGGAATGCCGCTCAAAGAAGAACCGTTGTCCGCTACGAGAGAGCTGGAGCAAGAGGTTGCGGTACTGAAAATTGAACAGCTTTGCAATGATAGCGCAAGGGGGCGCCCCACGTCTCGGGGGGTCCGCCAGTGCTCTATGCGCTCTCTACATGCTGAAGAACTTGGATAGTTGTTTAGGAGCCATTTCTTGGGAGATCCAGTTTTCCAGGAACAGGTCCACCGCGGGACCCGCTGCTTTTTCTGGAAAACCTACAAATCGTAGATTCCCCCTGAGTGACCGGCCTTCGGAATCCTCCGCTCGGTCATCAAGTTTAAGCACCTAGCTCTTCAGCTCTACCACCTTGGCGCTAAGGTTCTTGACCTGTTTTTTTAACGTATCAGTGTCTTTTTTCGTGACTATCACTCCGTTGCCGACATTCCTGAGGTCGCAACGTAAAAGGTTGACATCTATGGCCACAGCGTCATTCTTTTTAATCATGTTGTCTCTTGTGGACTGAACAGCACACAGAACATCCAGCAATGTGGGTGTATCCTCGGTCTCTTCTTCCTGCGGTAGTGTGTCCCTTGCCTGGTTCCCAGTGGGTTCTTCGGGGCCATGTGAGTTAGGTTGGGCATAGTTCAATATTTTATTAGACAGTGATTTCACCGGTTTATCTTTCCCCATATCTCTCTTCAAACAACGTGGAAGTCCTCCCTGTATGACGTCTCCCGTCAGTGGGAGCAGCAAAATCGTTTCTCCGCCTTACCTCTATTCTGCCTAGAATTTGTCCCTGGTAGGGTTCCGCTCTTAGCCCGGGCTGCTCTCTAGGGCACGTTTAAAGAGGCATGGACCAGCCGGTCCTGCAAGTCTCTGCCTGGCCCTCCAGGTCATCAGCCTAGGTATCACTCCCACGCAAAGAAGTCTAATGGCCCAAATCTCTGCCCCTACGGTGTTTTTCCACTCACCACAGCTACCAGCTCATCCATCTTCGCAACGTGGGCTCCACTTTCTACATCACAGCGGTGCATCTGTTTGGACTACATGCAGCGTCTCGATTCCTTCCCATCAAGGTGCAAACGGTGGCCGCCCTGTCCGGGCCGGGTAACTTCCCCCGGAGGTCTCCACTGTCATACACACTCCCAGCAGCTCTCAGTCAGGCACCTACCCCCAGCGTGATCTTCCCTCCATGGGGGGAACACCACAGGACTGTGCTGTCATCTCACTGTGTTTGAGTTGCCAATCTGCAGCGCCTCTGCTTCTGTCCTGCAAGTGTAGGCTGCAATCGCCCAGCCAGGGTTGGCCGGACTCACCCAGAGGTCTCCACGGTTGTGCACGTTCCCAACCTCTCATATCCAGGCACCTACCCCAGCACGATTCTCTCTCATGAGGTCTTCCACAGACCCAGGCCGCCGCCGCAGGCCCTCGGCGAACACAGGCAGTAACGCGGGCTCATAGGGTGGCCTGAGACCCAGCCGTGGCAGCCGCCCATCCGACTCTCCGCGGCTCACCAAGTCCTCCGCTTTCGTGTTTGGGGTCGCCTCTCATCGTCCTCTCCCAACTGGGCCTGACAAGACTCAGCCAAGTCCTCAGGTGGAATAAAAAATGGCACCGCCGGTACCTCCTCTGCCAGACTTTCACCTCGGCTCCGAGGGGATCACCACCGCAGTTCTCCCAGCCGCTTGCCGCTGAAAGCCTCACGAATCCCTGGAGACCAAATTATGGCAGGTTTTGGGGTTCAGGAGTCATCAGGATCACTTTACACATTGACCCCCGCTCAGAGCTCTTTCGAAGTGCGACTACGTGGCCATGTTGCTAAATCACGCCCCTTCATTGAGATATGTCTTGTAACTAAGGTATACCTCTACTTGCATATGTCTTTTGATTCATATCATACATGTGATTGTAGGAGTACTAAAGTAGTGCCTGAGTGTTTGGAGGAGTGCAAAGGTAGTGCCTGAGTCATTTTATAAGTGCATGGCTACAGACTGAGTAATAATATAATTACAGGGATAGTGCTTTTGTGATTGAGCCAGTGTATAGCTAATGCGTTGGTGATTACATGAGTGCAAAGGTAATATCTAAGGGAATAGAAGGCTACATAAGTAATGCCTGGGTAATTGCATAAGTGCACAGGTAATGTCTGACGGATTTCAGGAGTACATAGTTAGTGCCTTGGTGATTTTATAAGTGCGTGCATACTGCATTGGTGATTGGAGTAGTACTATTGTAGAGTCTGAGTGATTCAAGGAGTGCAAAAGTAGTGCTTGGGTGATTTCATAGATGCATAGGTAGTGGTTGGGTGATCAAAGGACTTCAGGGATAGTGGCTAGGTGATTAAAGGAGTGCAGGGGTAGTGCGTAGGTGATTGAATCAGTGTATAGCTAATGTACTGGTGATTGCATGAGTGCAGGGGTAAGGTCTGGGGGACTAAGGAGTACATAGGTAATGCCTTGGTGATTGCATGACTTAAAAGCTAATATCTGAGGGATTACAAGAGTACATAGAAAGTGTCTGGGTGATTTTATAAGTGCATCAGTACTGCCTGGGTAATTGGAGAAGTATTGTGATAGTGCCTCAGTGATTGGACAATTGTAAAGTTACTGCCTGCGTGCCTTTATAAGTGCATGGGCACTGGTTAAGTGATTGGAGGAGTGCATACTCCCTTGCAGGATGATTGGAGGAGTGCAAGGGTACTGCCTAGGTAATTAAACCAGTGTATAGCTATGCATTCATGATTGCATGAGTACAGAAGTAATATCTGGGGGATTAGAGGAATACCAATATAATGCCTGGTTGATTGCATGAGTTAAGGACTAATATCTGCGGGATTAGAAGAGTACATAGAAAGTCACTGGATAATTTTATAAGTGTATCAGTACTGCCTGGGTGATTCGAGAAGTACTGTCATAGTGCGTCAGTGATTGGAGAAGTGTAAAGGTACTGCCTGGGTGATTTTATAAGTGCATGGCACTGGTTAAGTGATTAGAGGAGTGCATAGATCCCCACAGGGTGATTGGAGGAGTGCAACGGTATTGCTTGGGTGATTAAACCACTGGATAGTTTATGCATTCATGATTGCATGATTGCAGAAGTAATGTCTGGCGGATTACAAGAATACATATGTAATGCCTGTTTATTGCATAAGTACACAGGTAATGTCTGGTGGATTTCAGGAGTACATAGGAAGTGCTTAGATGATTTTATAAGTGCATGGATGTTGCCTTGGTGATTGGAGTAGTGCTGTTGTAGTGTCTAAGTGATTCAAGGAGAACAAAAGTAGTGCCTTGGAGATTTCATAAGTGCCTAGGTAGTGTCTGGGTGATAAAAGGACTTTTAGGGGTAGTGACTGGGTGATTAAACAAGTTAAAGGGTAGTGCCTGAGTGATTCCATAAGAAGAAGAGTAGTGCCTGGATGATTGGAGGAATACTAGGGCAGTGCCTGGGTGATTGCATAAGTGCATAGGTACAGCCTGAAGGATTATATAAGTGCAGCAGCACTGGCTAAGTGATTGAAGGACTGCATAGATCCTGACATGGTGATTGCAGGAGTGCAAGGGTATTGCCTAGGTCATTAACCCACTGTATAGGTAATGCATTCATGATTGCAGAAGTATTGTCTCAGGATTAGAGGAATGCATACGTAATGCCTGGTGATTGCATTAGAGCACAGGTAATGTATGGGGGATTTCATGAGTACATAGGAAGTGCCTAGGTGATTTTATAACTGCATGGATACTGCCTTGGTGGTTGGAGTAGTACTATTGTAGTGTCTTAGTGATTCAAGGAGTGCAAAAGTAGTGCCTCAGTGATTTCATAAGTGCATAGGTAGTGACTTGATGATCAAAGTACTTCAGGAGTATTAGCTGGATAATTGAAGAGTACAAGGGTAGTGCCTGGGTGATTGCATGACTGCAGGGGTAGTGCTTGGATGATTAGAAGACTGCATGGGTAATATTTGGGTGACTGTATGAGTTCAGAGGTAATGTGTGAATCATTGGAGGAGTGCAAGGGTACTTCCTGAGTGATTGAATAAGTGCATAGCTAATGCATTGGTGATTCCATGACTTCAGGGGTAATGTCTGGAGGATTAAGGAGTACATAGGTAATGCCTGGGTGAATCCATGAGTTGAGGGTTAATATCTGGGTGAATACAAATGTACATAGGAAGTCCATGGATGATTTTCTAGGTCTATCAGTACTGCATGGGTGATTGCAGAACTACTGTGATAGTGTCTCAGTGATTAGAGAAGTTTAAAGGTACTGCCTAGGTGATTCTATAAGTGCATGGGCACAGTTTAAGTGATTTGAGTGCATAGTCCCTCGCAGGGTGATTGGAGGAGTGCAAGATACTGCCTAGGTGAATAAAGCACTGTATAGGTAATGCATTCATGATTGCATACGTTCAGAAGTAATATCTTTGGGATTAGAGGAATACAAATGTAATGCCTGGTGATTGCATAAGTACACAGGTAAAGTCTGAGGGATTTCTGGAGTACATAGGAAGGCCTTAGTCGATTGTATAAGTGCATGGATACTGCCTTGGTGCTTGGAGTGGTACTATTGTGATGTCAAAGTGATTCAAGGAGTGCAAAAGTAGTGCCTGAGGAATTTCATAAGTGCATAGGTAGTACCTGGGTGATCAAAAGACTTCAGGGGTAGTGGCTGGGTGATTGACCAAGTTAAACGGTAGTGCCTGGTTTATTCCATGAGAAAAGGTATAGTGCCGGGATGATTGAAGGACTACTAGGATAGTGCCTGGGTGATTGTATGAGTACATAGATAGTGCCTGAGTGATTATATAAGTGCATCAGTACTGACTAAGTGATTGGAGCAGTGCATAGATCCTGACATGGTGATTGGAGGAGTGGAAGGGTAGTGCCAGGTTGATTGAAGCACTGTATAGCTAATGCATTGGTGATTGCATGAGTGCCGGAGTAATGCCTTGGGAATTAAGCAGTAAAAAGATAATGCCTGGTTGATTGCATGAGTTAAGGACTAATATCTGAGGGATTAGAAGAGTACGTAGGAAGTGACTGGGTAATTTTATAAGTGCGTCAGTTCTGCCTGGCTGATTTGAGAAGCACTGTCATAGTGCGTCAGTGATTGGAGAAGTGTAAAGGTAATGCCTGGGGGATTATATAAGCGCATGAGCACTGGTTAAGTGATTAGAGGAGTGCACAGATCCCCACATAGTGATTGGAGGAGTGCAAGGGTACTGCCTAGGTGATTAAACCACTGTATAGGTAATGCATTCATGATTGTATGATTGCAGAAGTAATGTCTGGTGAATTACAAGAATACATATGTAATGCCTGGTGATTGCATAAGTACACAGGTAATGTCTGGGGGATTTCAGGAGTACATAGAAAGTGCTTAGATGATTTTATAAGTGCATGGATACTGCATTTGTGATTAGAGTAGTACCAATGTAGTGTCTAAGTGATTCAAGGAGTGCAGAATTAGTGCCTGGGTGATTTTATAAGTGCATAGGTAGTGTCTGGGTGATCAAAGGACTTTTAGGGATAGTGGATGGGTGATTGAACGAGTTAATGGGTAGTGCCTGGGTGATTCCATAAGAAGAAGGGTAGTGCCTGGATAATTGAAGGGGTACTAGGGTAGTGCCTGGGTGATTGCATAAGTACATAGGTTCTGCCTGAGTGATTATATAAGTGCATCGGTACTGGCTAAGTGATTGAAGGACTGCATAGATCCTGACATGGTGATTGGAGAAGTGCAAGGGTAGTGCCTGGGAGATTAAAGCACTGTATAGCTAATGCATTGATGATTGCATGAGTGCAGGAGTAATGCCTGGGGGATTAAGCAGTATAAAGATAATGCCTGGTTGATTGCATGAGTTAAGGGCTAATATCTGAGGGATTAGAAGAGTACATAGGCAGTGGCTTGGTAATTTTAAAAGTGCATGAATACTGCCTTGGTGATTGGAGTAGTACTATTGCAGTGCCTGAATGATTCAAGGAGTGCAAACGTACTGCCTGGGTGATTTCATAAGTGCATAGGTAGTGGCTAGATGATCGAAGGACTTCAGGAGAAGTGGTTGGATAATTAAAGTAGTGCAAAGGTAGTGCCTGGGTGATTGCATAGCAACAAGGGTTGTGCCTGCATGATTGGAGGAATACTAGGATAGTGCCTGGCTGATTGCATAACTGCGTAGGTAGAGCCTGAATGATTTTATAAGTACATCAGCACTGGCAAAGTGATTGAAAGAGTGCATACATCCTGACAGAGTAATTGGAGGAGATGTCTCTGCTGTAAGTCTCACCATATTCCTAAAAGCATGCATGCATTTGCCTGTACTTTTAGCTATTACCACCATATATAAAATAATGTACAGATACATGTATAACTATGTTTTCTATATGTAACATCTTCTCACACATAACACATACCTTAATACATGTGCTGTAGAGTCATAAATCAGTCACAACAACATCCACAGCTTAAAACTTCACAAACTACACTTTAAATTTAAAACAGACAGTGAAAATTATATGGTACAATTGAAATGCACCTTTACACAAACTCATACAAATTACTCTATATTACTCTAATATCTCTACAAACATATCTCAAACCTCAGTTTTGTCTTACTTCTTTACCATTCTACAACTACTTATAATGTTACAGGTCGGCAAATACAAAACATGAACCCTTCACATGTTCCTGGTATAACTCTCATCATATTCCTGAAAACGTGCATGCATATGTCTGTACCACAACACTATGCTCACGTGTAAAATTCACAGAACAAACTTTGAATTTGAAACAAACACCAAAACGTATGTGGCATAATTCAACTGTACCTCTCTAGAAACTAATAAAAACTACTCTAATCACTAATACCTTAGCTCAACATTTTTTGAACCACACTTTTCTGCTACATCTTTACTATTCTACTTCTACTCACACTTTAGAGCCTACCACATAAAAAGCAACAACACACCTTTGTTATTCATAATGCACCTTCAAATGTATGACATATGCAAATACACATGCAAGTAGAGACATACTTCAGACACAAGTCTATGCACACCTTAAAACTTGACAGACTGCACATTCAATTTGAAAGCAACACCTAAAATTATGTGGTATACTACAAATGTACAATGATCACACACTAAAACAAACTACTATAATCATTAATCCATCTTCCAATATACATATATTGCTATAAAAAATCTTTTTTAAACAGCATATAAATATAATAAAACAAACTACAATATACATCTCTACATTTAACAATATATTTCAAACATCACAGTTCTTAATTTTTTAACTTTAAAAATAAAGCTAATATATAATACGCCTCACAAATTTATAACTCGCCTTCCAAATTATTTGTAGAATATGAAATACCAGAAACTCATAAAAGATTTTCTTATGCACACAATCAATGTAATGCACTGCTCTCAAAAAGGTAAAACCAGTAATTGCAAACTTTCACTCTCTTTCTCCACACAAATAAATGTAAGTAACAAATCACATTGCTTCCTACAAAATTGTAAAACACATTTCTATTGGTTAGACATATTAACCTTTACCTACTGACTTCTAAAAGTGCCCAAATTGGTTCTGGAATTTTTTGGAGTCGCGACTCCACCGTGCACCAACGCGATGGAGCCGTGAATCCATACAGGATTTCAAAAATATATTACAAATAAACATACCACTATTTTTTAAGAACACACCACTTCTAAAGATAGTCCTAACTTGGGAAAGCTCACTTTAATAACATATCACTTATATATAAATTACAATTCAATATTTTAAAACCACAGATTACATTCAACCCTTCCCCCAATATGCCTAATGCCAGTTTCCATAGCAACGGTTCATGGAACATTGATCTGAACTGACAGGTCCCAAGTTCACCATATTTTCAAGTTCAGCACACAAGGTTACAAATGCAGATAGCAGGTGTGGTTGACGTTTGCAAAATATGACCTTATCCTATCTACTGTACCTTTCAAACATTGTTCACTAACCAATAAGAAACATGCTTTTTAAAGAAAGTATCATGCACCCTGTTTTTCAGTGTACAGTGTTCTTAAACAGCCAATCACTTCTCAACTTTTTAAAAACAACATCTTGTCCACCATTTTAGATACCTCTCATTCTACCAACTGACTACCTCAGCTATAGACATCTTCTCATTACTTCCAGACATCCCTTCAAGATGCTTACAGTGTGGATTGTTGGGCAAAGGTATGTTTTCTGGTGCAAAAGGTATGCTGAACGCAGAGATATTGATAAAGACCTAGCTTTGCAAAATATGACTATTAAATGGATTGCACAAAGAGGATTAAAGTGGCACCAATTGATGCCTTTGGTTAAAACCTTTTTGCATCTCCAACCCCCTGACCTCATGATTGTACACTGTGGTGGCAATGACCTGGGCACAATGACTGGGGTAGGTCTGGAAATGCTAATTTACACTAGGGAACGCAATGGACGCAATGGAGTCACGAATCCAAGCACGCAAGAAAAAAAAATGCCCCCCCATTTTTAACTCTGCCTCGGGGACCCCATCCCCCGAGGCCCAGCTATTTAATTTTTCTTTTTTTTTTTACATACCCCTCAAGGCTTTTTTTTGCCCCGGGGACCTCATCCCCGGGGGCCTCGCCAACCTTTTTTTTATTTTTATTTTTATTTATATTTAAAGGAGGGGGGCTGTGTGGTCCCCCTTCCCTGCACCACTATTGGCCCAAGGGACCACATACCCCGGAGCCTGGCCAGACTTCCTTTTTTGGGGTGAAGGGGGACCTTCTGGTCCTCCTCCTGAGGCCAATTATGGCCCCGGGGACCCCATCCCCTGGGGCCTGGTCTTACATTGGGGACCATAGGGGAGCCCCAATGCCCCCATGGTCCCAGCTGGCTCCCCGCCTCCTGCGGGAGCCGGCATTGTTTTCAAGCAAAGGGAGCTGCTGGCATGCAGCTCCCCTTGTCCAAAAGCAATCTGCTTCGCTTCATGGAAGCGAGAGCAGGTTTTCTGCTCTTGATTTCATGAAGCGAAGCAGTGTTTGCTATGGCAGGGCGGGAGCACGTAGCAAATGGCAATGTCCCTGGCTGGGCACCCCGGCACATTGCAGGAGCCGGCCCTGAGGGATGGCGATCCCCAGGGCCATCTAGGGCTCCAAGAGGGGGGCCACAGGGCACCCGCCCAACAGTTGTGAATCCCCGGGGAAGTGGCGGTCCCCGAGGCCGAGGGACCGCTACGGACCCCGACATTTAAATAGAGTGTGCCCCGGGGAGGTGGTGGTCCCCTGGGCAGTGTAGGGAGGGGCAAGAGCTCCCCACACTTTGTTTATTTAAGCCCCGGGTAGGTGGTGGTCCCAGGGGCTTTTGGGGCCCACAAGGCCCCCCTCATACATATATAATGCCCCGGGGAGGTGGAGATCCCAGGGTTTTGGGGGTCCTGTGATGCCCCTCAACCATAATTACACAAGCTCCTTTTTTGAGCATTGCCCCCGGGACCTGGGCCACCTGGGGGCTTAAAGAAACAAAGCAATGGAGCCTGCGGTACGTTTTTTGTATTTTCTTGGCCGGATGTGCGCACCTAGTGCGATTTCATCCCTTTAAAAATAATTATGCTTTTTTGGGTCCTTGTGGGACCCCATGAGCAGTCCTAGGGGGTCAGGGTGTTTCTACCCTGCCCCTTTTCCTGTTTTTGGATCATTTAAAAAAATATTTTCTTGTGACTCGGTTACCGAGTCACAAGATGGCTGCCAACACATTGTGGTTTAGAGTGTTGTCAACCTATCACAATGAAGCTCGTGCTCAGGAGGGTTCACTAATCCTCCTTGGTGCTCAGATATCTATATTATTTTCTTTAGTTTGTCTGCAATTACTGAACGGATTTACACCATTTTTAAAATAAGCACGCTTTCTGGACGAAGACCTACCTTTTTTGCCAAATTTGGTGTAATTCCGTTCGGCAGTTCTGGCTTTAGCCTGTTTCAAAATTCCTATGGAAATTAACAAGGGGAAAATGAGTTTTGTGTCCCCCCTTTTTTCTTGGCCCCCACTTGACAAATCACCCTAAAACTTTCAAGCCAGGACCAGACCTGAGTGAAACTTTTTTGGGGAAAACGGTACCAAAAATCGGGAAAAGAAAAAATGCTTTTTAAATAGAAAAAAGGTCCTAACTATAACTACCTATTGGTGACCGCCAGTAGGTAATAAACATATTGGAAAAAACCAAAGGTTACAGGTAAGTTATAGTTAGGTTCAGATTCTACACACACAAAACCATAGGAATTCATCAGTTAAAGTTATCTCAAGTAACTATAACTCATGCTCTAAGGAAACTGTGACTCTCGCCCTTGTAACCTTTGGTTTTTTTCAGTGAAAATGAATAGCTGTCTGTGACTCAAACTTGGACCAGGATGTTCTTAAAAGGTCTACACTCTCTTTAACAGCATTATAGCCGAAGTCGTGTCACTATCAAGAAAAGCTGACTTAGAATCATTAAAGCTTTATGAAACTTTGCTCCTTTAAAGTTCCAAGCATGCAGTACCAGCTAAAAGAAACGTTGAGTAGGCGATGTCACAGCAAAACTTTGCATGCAAGATTCCTGACCCTTCTATGATTATAGAACTACATTGAAAAATAGCACAAGTGTTCCTTCAAATGCAGGCTATGCAATTATAAAAATACATCTTTCATTAATCTGCTTTGGTGTTGCCTGAAATTTGAGTTGCCTTGCTGTATTTAATTGAAACCTTTGTTTTTAATAAAAGGTGTGCACACCTGTTATGTTATGTTATGTTAGATTGTCTTATGTAGCGCAACAGCTGCCCCAGCAAAAGGGCATCCCGGCGCTGAAAGAAAGACTGACAAATCGCAGAGTGGCACCAGCTAGTTAGTGGGGAAAAGAATCGTCTTAATGGCCTTCCTGAAATCCAGGTAGTTATTAAGACCCCGAATCTGCACAGGAAGTGTATTCCAAAGCATGGCAGCTCTATAACAAAAAGAGCGGCCACCAGCCCGGACACTTCGAATCCAAGGGACCCCCACCAAATACTGGCCCTCTGACCAAAGGGGGCATGATGGAACATACGGAGAGAGAAGATTGGCCAGAATAGGCGGGGTGGCAGATTTCAAAACCTTAAAGGAGATACATAGGACCTTAAATTCAATGCGCCTAGCCACTGGAAGCCAAGGGAGGCGGCGGATGGCACTGGACACAGAGCAGGACTTGCCCAAGCCTAGAAGTGTTCTGGCTGCAGCGTTTTGTATCCTTTGCAGCCTCGGAACCTCTGCTTTATTGGACCCTAAATAGAGGGAACAGGCATAGTCAAGTCTAGACAAGACCATAGCTTGAATGATGACCTGGCGTATCGAGGCATCAAAGAAGCCCATCAAAGGCCTGATCCCCCGTAGAAGTCCAAAGCAAATCCCTGCTGTTTTTTCAGTATGGGCTCGATAGTTTAGAGATGAGTCCAACCAAACCCCTAAGTTCTTAACCACATGCTTGGGGGAGGGGGCATGCCCAGACTGTAAAAAGACATTATCACTTTGTTTCAACTCAGGAGGCATAATAGTCCTAGCTCAGTTTGACAAATGTATTAAAATAATGAGGAACAAATTTAATGCTTGTGAGAGCCATAACCTGCTGTAACCACTCATAAAGATACTCACATAAATCGTCAACTGGGAGTCAAGGGCTCAGACTGCCAATTTTATCTGGATATAGGCGGTCATGATGGCCCCAAGACTTGAAAACAAGAAATGAATACATGAACTAACTTATGCTGAATACCCTCACTTTTAAAACATTTTATCATTTTATTGTCAGACATTTTGTAATGATTTTAATTATTTATATGCAAATAATTATAAAATACAAAGATAGATAGATCTAGATAGATAGATAGATAGATAGATAGATAGATAGATAGATAGATAGATAGATAGATAGATAGATAGATAGATAGATAGATAGATAGATAGATAGATAGATAGATAGCTAGATAGATAGATAGGTTTTATGCAGATCTGTCATCTGGAGGCCCAAAAACAGGGAGGATCCAAAAAGTGCCATTTTAATTGCATTTGACGTTTTGCTCTTTGAGACAGAAAAAAGTGTTCAACTAAATTACACAAAACTTTGCTTGAAGTTAGATTTATGCTCAAGGAAGTGCCTTTTTTGGTTTGGTGTATATAGATATTTGGACCATTAAGGATTCATGGATATAATTGAAACCAAAGTTTAAAAAAACACAAAAATAATGTTGGCTGAGAGAGCTCGGTTCTCAAATCCCTGTGTAGCTTCACATGTGAACCCCCAACCCCACACAGGATTTGAGGATCTGTGGAGGATCATCAAACCTAAAAAAAAATTGAAAAAAGGATCTGCCCATAAACCAGACCCTGCAACCAATGTATGTTGCTCTGTGTAAGGAATTGGGTTATTAATTGAGAGGGATGGACGCCCCAGTCAAATAATATATATACTCATTGTCATGATGAACCGCAAAAGTTAATATATAACTATTTGCTTAACACTCTGGTAACTTGGCTCAAAGCAGTCAGGCTTAACTTAGATTTAATGTATAAAGTATGTATGCAGCACTCAAACAGTAATAAAGTCAAATCATAATACAATAAAATCTCAAATCAATTTAGTAAACTGTAATACATTTTTTATAAATAAACTACCCACATGCAATAAGTAGAACCGTAAATAGGAATTTCAAAAGTATGAATTGAAAAGGTAGCAGCAAAAAGAATGAAGCACCAACATGGTTATCTAGTCATGCTAGACCAGGTAAAAGTCAAACGTTAAGGAACCATTTCTGAAAGTCAGATCTCCGTCAGCAGGTCAAACCAGCAAGCTGTGGACCACCGGCAATTTGACATCGATGGTGCAGCTTTGATGGCGGTTCTTGTCTCCGATAGTTCTACGGAGCTAACGTTTTCAAAACCTTTTTAAGTCCTACTTCTTACTATTTGGGAACAGAAGAAGTACACTCTAACACCAGCAAAGTGTCTACAATCTGGGGGGCACCATTTAGGGGTTTAGGACTCACTCCAACAGAGGCCACCAGCATGGTCAAGGGTAGGTGCACTTGGTACTGGTCACCTTGGATGTTGCAGGGAAATGGCCTCTGGAAGCTTGTTGTGTCGCTCTAGCTCACATTGGAGGTCAGCCACTTGACCCTTAAAGTACCTTCTGGCGCCCTGGCAAGCAGGTTCAGTCTTCCTTCAGGTTCTTCATGCGGCAGGACAGTCCTTCTTCTGATTCTTCACAAGACGCTGAGTGTTCAGAGAAGGGTATTGCCAGCCTATGGGTCAGGGAAACGTCAGGCCACTTCCTAACCAATAGGGTAAGCGTACCTTGGGGTGACCCTACCCACGTTTGCAGCACTTCCTTTGTGCTTTACTGTAAATTATCCCACAGTGTGCTTCCCTACCTGAATCCAACCTGTCAGATCCTTTCTTCCTCTGTTCAGAGGCCTCTGTGCCGACCCTGATGTACGGCTGTGATAATGAGCAAACCCTCCTTTGTGGTCACTCCAAACCAGTTCTGTAGCAGTTACTCCCTTTCACTGCATTTGGAGTCAAGCTGATTAGCAAGACAAAATAGAGGCGAGCCTAGGTGTGAGCTACATCTGTTAATGACAGAGTAGGCATCCGTTGAAGATCAGGAAGGGTTTGGTCACAGCCCCCAGGCTATCCTTCTCAACGAAGAAAAACACCTCTCTACTTCCGAGACCTTTGTCCACTATCTGGGAGAAATCCATATCTCACAACAGAGGGTAGCCATTAGCAGTTTGGTGACACTAGGCACTAGCAGAAAGGCCCATTTTTGCTTAGGTGAAATAATGACAACTTTCTCAAAGTGTTGTTTTTATAATAGTAATATGAAATCCGACTTGGCGATTAAGTTAGATTTTAAACTACTATTAGAGTCTTTCACCATTTTTGTACCTGCTCTCAAACTGAATTATGCACTATAAGCAGTGTAATCCAATGCTTTTCAATGGGAGAGCCAGGCTTGCCACAGTGAAAAAGCTTTTGGAGACTTGGCACTTTCACGGTATGCCCCACTTTTAAATGCCATGCACCCTGCCCTATGGGTATTTAGGGACTACATTTCGAAGTAACCTATAGCTATCAAAAGGAAGTTTTAGGCCTGGTGATAAGTTTGTTTTGCCAGATAAAAAGGCTAGTTTTAATTCTGTCCACTCAGGTTGCATTGGCAGGCCAGGAGACAGGTTTTACAGTGCTACTGTAGTTGGTGGCAAAGTGGCTGCAGCAGCCTACTGCACCATTTCATTTACAGGCCCTGTGTACAAGTAGTACAATACACCAGGGGCTTATAAGTAAAATAAATGTTCCAATCAGGTGTATACCAGTTTTATTAGGTTTAAAAAGGGGCTCACAAGCACTTTGCATGGGTTAGCAGGAGTAAAATGTGCAGAGTACTATGGCCAACAAAAACAGGTTCTACAAAGAAGGCAACAAATCTGGGGGATGCCACACAAAACATTGTTATTTCTAACACAAATATCTTTAATTCTGTGATACTACTTGCAGTATTAAAGGTGGGTATCATCACCAGCACAGTTTATTTTGTTCTGATCCAATGGTAGAGAAGCCACAAATTAATTTGGCCTTGTCTAAATTGCTTTTTATGTTTTCAAACTTTTTATGTTGGGCCTGATTTGGAGTTTAGCAGAGAGGCACCCTTCCACAAACGTGACAGATATCCCATCAACCTTACTATCAATACCAGTTGGAATACTTTTCAGCAAAATCTTTATGGACAAATATAACTGCAGCAATAATTGAAGTTATTGAAAAAATACAAGAACTAAGATGTTGTATGATTTCCAAAGTATAAGTTGAACTGTGAAGCTTTTCCAATACTACAAGCCGAAATAACTTTTTTAGCTACATACCGGAAGAGTATTGTTTACTAGATTGATGTTATATTTGTCACTATCTTCGGAATGGCACATCGCTTCCTTCATTAATAATGAGATGTTTAGCAGACTAGTAAATTCTATAATGTATGCAATACATCCGTGCCCCCTGAGACCTCACTTGAAGAATGATAGTGTAAGGAACTATCTAATAAAAATGTCCCTCCTAACACAATTTATGGTCTATTGACAAGAGCCCATTAAGCTGCTATAGTCATAGTCATTAATCATTGAATGTCTATTATTTGCCATGCAGTTTTAAGGTACTGAGTTAACCTAACTCATGGCTGGTTACACAAGGATTGATGTGGTCATTGTTCTTATAGTTTTTTAATGACACTGCTTTCAAGGTGCAGTAGAGCACGATGTGAAGGAATAGTGTCAACAAGATTAAATACATAGAATAAAATTACGCGCATTGAATGTAAGGAAGCAGAAAATCCCCACATTTTTCATTTGTTGACCTCTGTATTTTGCAAATCTCATGTAAGAAAGTCTACCTAATGGAGTTTTCACTCACAACAACCTTCTGTTAAAATGAATTTGAACTGTCATTCCCTACCTTTCAAAATAAAGCCTGCTGTTGTGTACAACCAAGGCAACGAACTCTGAGCTGGTTGGTAATCCAGAAAGAAGTGTCCCCTCTCTTTTTGGCTGACATATAAAATCTATCTATCTATTTATTTATCAATCTATCTATCTATCTATCTATCTATCTATCTATCTATCTATCTATCTATCTATCTATCTATCTATCTATCTATAGATATACATATGTATATTCTATAATTATTATTCTAAAATATATGAATCAACTAAGTTAAATCGAATTAAGCTTTCATATTTGTTTAAAAAATAAAAGTTCTTAAATTAATAAAATTCATAAATTTTAACTAAGTTGTTGCATATCTGATATTTCTAAATGGTCACATTTTTTTTATTAGGACTCTTTTACCACTTTTACAGCAGTAATAAAGACCCTGGCACTCATTTATGAGGCCCGTGCAGCACTGAACCGTAATTTTTTTGGTTATCCGGTGGCGTTATATGCCCTGGAATATTTACAAGGCCACGTAAAGCCACTTCACGTGGCTTTTCATGGCCATGTAAATATGTGCCCCTTTCACGCAGAACACTTTGTGAAAGGGGCGTTCCATGTGTGTTGCTGTGGGTGTTCCCACACAACACCCATGGAAACTGACACATTCCCAGATTTATGAGATATGGTAAACCTTTGACGTCACCCCTGGGGTGACATTAGGGAGGCCCAACAAGTAAAAATGTTTTCATTTCTCCTCATTTTTTGTTTTTCTATGTGTGCTGCATTCTACAGGGCACATAGAAATAGGAATTTACCTGATTGATTGATTTTGTGAAGGAAGGTATCCCTTCCTGTACACAATCAATCAGCCTTGCAATGCAGGCACCCTTGCATCATGCTGTGAGGGTGCCTGCGTTGGTGCATGGCAGCCCATTGTGCGCCAGCGCTGGGGAGAAGGACAGAAATGCATCGTATCACATAGATACAGCACATTCCTGCACTTTTGTTTTGATGTAGGGCAGAGCAGCAATATTGCTTGCGGCGCTGCCCTACGCCAAAACCTCATAAATGAGGCCCCCAGTGCTTCTCCTCTCAAACTTGTGCAGTATATTCCAACTCATTATTTGGTCTATTTAACTTTCCTAAAAATGCATTGGGAATGGTGCCTAGTGTGCACACATGGCATGAAATGTTAAATGGCATGTGTTGGTTACAGTGTGTATTTTCACCACCCACAAATATGACTAAATGTATGTCTGTCAGGAGCACAACTGTGTTCTGGTGGGACTGCCGGTCAAATGCACTGCAGGCACATATGGCAGGAAAATGCATTTGCCATGCGGAAAAAAGCTATTTTAATGTGTTTCTAAATCACCCACAAAAGTATGTCTTGTTAGCCCAAAGAGCAGAGTGCTAATATATAAAAACATTGGGCACACTACATAGTAGGGTGAGTGTGCCATCATATCAAAAATGAAATAAAAGGCAAAAGTTATTTCAGTTAATAGGCCTTGCTATGTTTCTCCCTAAGTAAGAACACAAGGGATTAAAATCTAAATTCCCTATCTCCACTTAGGAAAAGACTAGACAAATTATTCAAAGTAATTTCTTGCTTCACTTTTAAACCCTGATTTAAGGGTAACATCAGATTTTTGATAACGTAAGCAGGACAGTAAATTTATAAAAATGTTCCTTAGGTTTCTTGAGATAGAAGTGCCTTGAAACAAGTTTTTCTACTCATCATATGTCTACAGGTGGAATGCACAACCGTCATCATTGGCTGGAAAAGTAAATAACCCTGACTCAGAGGAAAATGGGTGATGTCTGACCTAAGGAAGGGCCAATGGGTATTAACTGCTGATCACTTAGCAGGGATTAGGTATCTGGGAGTAGAAAGGAACAGTTAGCAAAATGAAGGACATCTTCAGCATATCTTGTTTGACTGGGAGATGCCCAGCAGTGCTTCTTCTTCAATCCCAGGACCCTCCCAGGCAGTCAGGCTCCATTCACAGTAGGATGAAAAAATTGTTTTGCCCATGGCAAGTCGGAGAAGAGCTCATCTGATTAGGGGAGGGGCTTAGGGGCTGAAGACAAGGCTGCTTCATGACAGGAGGGTGTCCCATCTTGGAATGAGGGCCCTTGGGTAAATTAACACTAAGGCAAAAAGGAAACACTGAAAAAGGGACTGCAGACTGCTAGTAAATAGTTAGGATTGGTAGGAAGAATTTCTCTATTCCCAGACTTGTGTCCGGGATAAATCTGGCACCCGCAACTCTACATCTTTTAAAAAGGGAAGAAGAAAGACCTATTGGAAGAATACTCCTGATCTCTATTGAAATGAAAGGACTTACACAAGAACTTAAGAACTCAAGGACTTCTAACTCCTACTAGCACCCAAAGACTTGAACTGTTTTACATGTGATTGGCCTTAGTAACTGCTGGTGTCTGCGCTGAGTGGAGGGGGGGAGACTAACAACTACAACAAAATGCAAATAAAAAACTACAAAATAACTTACCTGCCCGTCCTGCCGCATCGCCGCTCTTCTTCTTCTCCTCCTTGTCAGCTCAGACTCCCAGAATCCCCTGCAGGACATCCTGACACTGCTCTCATTCATGAGAGCAGAATCAGGACTGGCCTGAGCGCCCTCGATTTGCACGCACAGGGCATCTGGGAGACGGTGACGGCTGTCTTTGACCCAGCAATGCAGCTGAGGTTGGAGACAGCCTCAGTGTGCATGACGATATGGTCGGCCCGAGACAACCGGCCAAACAGTCATGCGCGCAGAATAACAGTTCTCACCACTCTCCCTCCGTGACTGCCGCCTCTCTCCCCCGCCAATGGCCCCGCCTCCAAGACTCACCCGGGAGAGAAAAATTAAATTGTAATAGACCTGGTTTATTATCATTTTATTTTTCAATTTTTGCAACTGTTGGTGGAGGGGGTGGTGAATAGGCCTGGGCCAAAATTCCGTTCCGTTCGCGGAAATTGCGATAATTTGGCATTTTCGCGTTCCGCGGAAAGCGCAAAAATATAAAAATTTCCGCATTCCGCATCTTAGCGATAATTTGTTTCTGTCTCGCGCTGTAACTAAATACATTCTCGCGTGCGCGCGATCGCCTTACCTGGATCCCCGCTTTCGCTGACAAGTTTTCCAGACCCGGTCGCGTTCTCCACGAGATGTTGGATGTTGATAGCCATTTTGCGCTGTCTCGCGAAAGTTCGCGCCCGCATTAACGTCATTTGTCGCGCGAACACGTCATTTGTCGCGCGATCACGTCTTTCTTCTCGCGATCATGCACTGCGAGAGAATGAGAAGATTGAGATCTCGAACACCTCATTCTCCACCGCGAGCCAGAGAGTGAGGGCGCGGGCATGTCTAATCGAACGCGAAAAGGAGAAAGAGACCCCGAACACGTCATATCCAATGCGACAGGGAGCGAGAGAACGCGATCAAGTCATTTTCGACACGCAATCGACATCCGGCGGAAGTAATGTGAAGCTCGAGAACGCGAACATGTGAAATTTTCAATTTGGAGAAGAATATCAGCTCTAGCAGCATGACACCATCTGCAAAAGATGATTTTGGATGAAAACAACTCCTCAGATTGACATTTGGCTGTCCTTTTTTGTGCAAGGAGCCCTTTTTTAAAAAGGTGGGGAGAGGGAGGAAGTGACACAGAATCTCCAACTTCCTATTCCTGTCCAGCAGGCTCCTCCCAGTGCTTTGTCCATCTCCTGCTCATTCTGCCTTCGGATTTTGTGCTGGAAAGATCACTCTTTTTGTCTGCTGCATCAGTGCAATTGGATTTGAGGATTTTTTGATTTGGATATTTTACAAGTAAGTGGTTGTTGTGTCTGTTTGATTGGGGGCATTGCAGTTCTTGTAACTACAATTTATTTTTGGTAACTATCATTATTCCTTGTTTTTTAAATGTTGTGGGTAGTACTAGTCAGTAGTAGGCCCAAGCAGCATGGGCATGGCCTATGGGTGTGTGTGTGCATGATGAAGCAACTGTTCCTTTAGTGTTTTTTGAATTTATTTTATTTTCAAGCATCATTTAAGGGCATGGATGGCATTGGATTGAGTTGGGGAAGTGTGTTTTTTGGGGGTGGCCTTTGTGATGTTGTTGGGCCTGGCCATGTGGCTGGTGGCCATTTTGAAGCCTAGGCCTGCAAGCTTGCCTGGCCTTGTCTGCCAACAGGCCTGCTTTTTCATCCACTAGGATCAGAGCAGGTAGCCACAGCTTTATTAATCAAGTGTTTTCTGTATGGTCTGTTGAATTTAGACATCATTTAGGGCATGGATGGCATTGGATTGAGTTGGGGAAGTGTGTTTTTTGGGGGTGGCCTTTGTGATGTTGTTGGGCCTGGCCATGTGGCTGGTGGCCACTTTGAAGGCTAGGCCTGCAAGCTTGCCTGGCCTTGTCTGCAACAGGCCTGCTTTTTCATCCACTGAGATCAGAGCAGGTAGCCACAGCTTTATTAATCAAGTGTTTTCTGTGTGGTCTGTTGAATTTAGACATCATTTAGGGCATGGATGGCATTGGATTGAGTTGGGGAAGTGTGTTTTTTGGGGGTGGCCTTTGTGATGTTGTTGGGCCTGGCCATGTGGCTGGTGGCCATTTTGAAGGCTAGGCCTGCAAGCTTGCCTGGCCTTGTCTGCCAACAGGCCTGCTTTTTCATCCACTAGGATCAGAGCAGGTAGCCACAGCTTTATTAATCAAGTGTTTTCTGTGTGGTCTGTTGAATTTAGACATCATTTAGGGCATGGATGGCATTGGATTGAGTTGGGGAAGTGTGTTTTTTGGGGGTGTCCTTTGTGATGTTGTTGGGCCTGGCCATGTGGCTGGTGGCCATTTTGAAGGCTAGGCCTGCAAGCTTGCCTGGCCTTGTCTGCCAACAGGCCTGCTTTTTCATCCACTAGGATTAGAGCAGGTAGCCACAGCTTTATTAATCAAGTGTTTTCTGTGTGGCTGTTGAATTTAGACATCATTTAGGGCATGGATGGCATTGGATTGAGTTGGGGAAGTGTGTTTTTTGGGGGTGGCCTTTGTGATGTTGTTGGGCCTGGCCATGTGGCTGGTGGCCACTTTGAAGGCTAGGTCTGCAAGCTTGCCTGGCCTTGTCTGCCAACAGGCCTGATTTTTCATCCGCTAGGATCAGAGCAGGTAGCCACAGCTTTATTAATCAAGTGTTTTCTGTGTGGTCTGTTGAATTTAGACATCATTTAGGGCATGGATGGCATTGGATTGAGTTGGGGAAGTGTGTTTTTTGGGGGTGGCCTTTGTGATGTTGTTGGGCCTGGCCATGTGGCTGGTGGCCATTTTGAAGGCTAGGCCTGCAAGCTTGCCTGGCCTTGTCTGCCAACAGGCCTGCTTTTTCATCCACTAGGATCAGAGCAGGTAGCCACAGCTTTATTAATCAAGTGTTTTCTGTGTGGTCTGTTGAATTTAGACATCATTTAGGGCATGGATGGCATTGGAGTGAGTTGGGTAAGTGTGTTTTTTGGGGTGGCCTTTCTGATGTTGGTTGTCTTAAAGACAAGCTTTGGTTGTATATGTCTGGTGTGTTGGTGTGCAATGCATGCACCCTGCAGACCTTTTTGGGGCCTGTGAATGTTCATATTTTCATTTTGCATTAAAAAGGCAGAGCACTGTGCTTTAGCATGCAGCCTTTACCTGGCTTTTATAGGCCTTTTTTCAGCTCCTGGTGTTTCCCAGGCCCCCTGCATGTTTGTGTTTTGTGAGTGTCCATGTGGCTGGTGGCCTTATTTTGTGTTTGGACTGGGAGTTATTATTGTCCTGCTTTTGCCATAGGCCTGCATGGTTTTCCTATTGGCTATTTGGCTTACTGCTTCCATCCATCCACTCCCTTTGCCGGCAGCAGCTCCATGGATGCCGAGATGCTCAAAAAATTTAATGGCAAATAGTGTCCACACCACTTCCATTACATTTTTATTTTGGTGGTTATTATTAACTTTCCTATCCTTGCTGAGAGTGTAGTGTGTGACTGTACACAGTAGTATAACATAGCCCTTGTTAAAAAAAAAAATCATAAACGGCTAGACTATATTTTTTTGTTTGCACTAGTACAGTACAAAGTAACTGAATCACAACAACAAATGCAACATTTCACTGATGTTCTTCTCCTGGCTTATTTGGTTTCAGGTGCACAAAAGACAGAGGAGGCGGTGTCATCAGCATCACCCGGCTACCCGTTGTACTGCCAGCCAGACAGAAGTCCTGCTGCGCATCACGTCCACGTGTGATCAGAGCTTGTTGTGCATCCGCATCCTGCCTGACATCTGAAGAAGATGGCCCCAAAGAAAGTTACCAGGTCCAGTACCAAGAAAGTTGCCGGTGAGAAGAAGGAACAGAAAAAGGAAGTGCCATTAACCACGACTGGTGGTGTGCCGGCCAATGTTTTTTTGGGCGCCAAAAAAGTTACGCCTGCAGCAGCATTGTCAGGCACCCAAAGCTGGGAGCAGCACAGCGGTCCAACCACACCAACCTAGGCCCAAGGGCTTTAGTGTCGCAGAGGTAGCCAGTCTACTAACGAGCAGCGATGTTGAAGAAATGTCATTACTGCAAAGTAGTACACAATCAAGTTCAACGCAGGTGCAAACTCAGCAGATAAGTGTGCAGCCACAACAAGAACAGCAGCAGCCGCAACAATGACAGCAGCAGCCGCAACAAGAACAGCAGCAGCAGCAACAAGAACAGCAGCGGCCGCAACAAGAACAGTAGCGGCCGCAGCAGCCCACCATAGTAGTTGTTGCTCCTGACGTAGGGGCATTTCAGGAAATCGAGCTTCCTGCAGACAAAGTGGAGCAAAGTCAAACCACTGTTTCAGAAGATCTATTGTCTTCCAGACCACCAGCAAGGAAAAGGAGGCTTAGTCCATCATCTTCTTCTTCAAGCCCCGCTTCTGATGATCGTGATGACACTTGGGTCCCACCAGCTCGGTCTGAGAGTGATATACGCCACAAGACAATGCTTCTGAAAAGAAAGGTCCCAGAAAAACTTAGAGTTATGGAGGTAGATGTAGAAGAGGGGGGTGATGATGATGTTGATGAAGACAAGCCACTTATCACGCACATTACTCCCGCGCCAAAGGGATTGGAGACCAACATTCTCACCCTATCCAGAAAGGCTGCTACTGAGCGGGATGTAGCACGGATATCACCAACGCAGCTTACACCACCACTACCTCCAGCTGCCATATTTTCCAAGGCCCGGTAGGGACCTACATCCAGCTCAACCATCTCAGTAGGTACTGGTAGTAAAAGTCACAGTCTAGGTGCACAGGGTCACATTTCAAGCACACCCTCCAGTTCATCTGGTATTGAAAGCAGCACATCCAGCAGTGCCAGAAAGTTCTCCTCCCCAGTTTGGGACTTTTTTTCTGTTAGCACCAAGGAGGAGAACGTTGCTATGTGCTCAATTTGTCGGCAAGGTGTTCGGCGTGGTAAGCTTGGTACAAACTATGGTACCGGAGGACAAGCAAGTCATCTCAGAATACACCACACTATCGTGTGGGAAAATCACCTACTTCAGTTAAAAGAAAGTAGAAAAACTCAACCCATTGAAGTTGGTCAGTAAGAATCAGGGAGCGATATTATTGCGGTGGAAGGTGAAGAAGAGGGAGGCATTTCTAGCCCTGTCCCCAGTAGTGCAGTGACACCGCCCACATCCTCCTCAGTAACATCAGAGTGGCACCACAGTAAGAGCCATACTCTGAGTCAGGCTGAGACACCAAGGCGACCGAGTACCGCAATGAGACAATCTGTGTCGTTGAGCCTAAGTGGGTTAGCACCACAAAGGAAAGTAATTCAGCCTACCATTGAGAGCATGTTTAGGTTGGAGGGGCAGTTCCAACGCAACCACCCAACGGTACGGTTGTACAATGCGAAGCTGGCTAAAATGTTAGCCCTGGACCTTCTTCCTTTTTCATTTGTGGAAGGGGTGGGTTTCCTTGAATTGGTGTCTGCCATCTGCCCTAAATGGAAGGCTCCCAGCCGGTCATATTTCGCAAGAATTGCTGTTCCGGCACTACATCATGATGTGCTGGAATTGGTTGGACAAGCTTTGCAGCAGAGTGCTGTTCACAATATCCACCTGACAACAGACATGTGTACCAGTTGCCAAGCCACAGATTACATGTGCACCACTGCACACTGGATCTCTTTTGTGGGGGTTAGAGATATGCTATCTGCACGAAGTGCTGTTGACACAGCTGCGATTTCTGAAGGTACTCGGAAACATGCTACTGTAGCCATGTTCGCCATGGAGAAATCTCATACGGCTGAAAACATTTTACACGAGTTTCAAAGCAAGGTTTTGGAATGGCTGCAGCCAAGAGAGCTTGGTATTGGGTTTGTTGCCACAGGCAATGGCAGTAATGTACTCAAGGTCATGGAAAAGGGTTGCTATTTCAGGGTTCCGTGTTTGGCACACTGCATAAACATTATAGTTCAAGACTTTCTGAAAAAAGAACCCATAGTCAGCAATTTACTGGCCATCTGCCGAAGAATATGCACTCATTTCAGCAATTCTTTTAAAGCTCGGAAGCAGCTGCGGATCATCCAACGTGAACATAGGATGCCAGTCAAGGCACTCATCCAGGAGGTGGCAACACGCTGGAACTCAACGTATTACATGCTTGATCGTCTGTATGAGCAGTACAGGTCACTCCATGAATATGTCTGGAAAAGAAAAGGGGATGCTACTGTTAAAGGCATGAACCTTGACATTGAGCAATGGAGCCTAATTAAATGCCTGACTGAGATGCTTTGTCCTTTTGAGGTCTTCACATGTGAAGTCAGCAAGGAGGACTGTACAATGGGCCAAGCTATCCCATTATTGCAAATGCTAGAGCATCAGCTGAATAATGTGTCTGAATCATACAAAGGTGTAGAGGACAAAAGGGAAGCTCATGACTTGGTGGAGAGCTTATCCCGTCGATTAGCTGAAAATGTAAGGATACAAAATAAAAGTTTGTCACAAGAACATTACATTTGTGCTACAATTCTGGATCCACGTGCAAAATTTGGACGGAAGACATTCTTTGCCTTCTGCGAGATTGATGTTGCCCGCTACAAAAATTGCATAGCTGAAGCAGCCAGTAAGTTGGAAAACGAACGGCTGCTAATTAAAAGCCCGAAAGATCAACCCACAAGAAGTACTGCAGCAGGCCATGCAGGATCAAGTGCAACTTCGTCAGCTGAGGGCAGTGCGTTTGGATCACAAGACTCACCATCACTATCGACCACAGCAACAATAACTGGATCAGTAGGCGGAGTACAATCATTACACGATTGGTATGTAAAGTTAGGCATTAATAAGCACAGTGCTGATGTACAGACAAAAGAACCCAAAACCTTACCAGCAGCAACCCTGAACATTGAGCGGATACTCCAGGCCTATCTGTACGACCCAATAGAGGTGTACCTTGATCAAAACCCATTGCAGTATTGGTATAGGAAAAGGTCTGAAAGGCTACAGCTCAGCAGGCTGGCGATAAGCTATCTGGCTTGCCCTGTCGCAAGTGTCTCTTCCGAACGTGTTTTCAGTGCTGCTGGTTCCATTGTAACATTGAGAAGGAGCAGTCTCTCACCCAAAAACGTGGAGAGGTTAACAATGATCAAAATTAATCAGCACTTCATACCACCGAATTACACAATATGTGAAGCAATGGAGGAAGATGAGGACAGCGGCTCAGGTGACGGAAGTATTGTGTCACATGATTACCTACTACTGGCTGAACCCCCAGAGTTTGAGGACGAGCTATACTTCCCTGACAATTAGGCTTGCACTTACTGTCTTCCTCCCTTTTTTCCCCCTTTGTTTGTGTGTCTGTCGTTCCGGTTACAAACTTGTGAATCACAACAAATCCATTACCACCGTCTTCTAATTTAATATACAAGTTTCAGGTGCCTGCAATTTGACAGTACAGTACTCCGAATCCAGCTCCTCCGCTCCATCATACTGAATCTCCCGCCCAAATACATTGCCCTCATGAATGATGATTGGATGATGGTAAAAATAGTAGAAGAACAAATTCAAACTTTCCTAGTCCTGCTTAAAGAAGTGGAGCATGAATCAGATGACTACTATAGCTATCCTCCTTTCAGAGCCGAGAGAGACTGCCCATTAACTGAAAATAAGATGGAACAGGTAATAATTGATGCCATGCATTGGACGCAGAGTCGCAGACTGAATGATTTTGTTGTGTTTGTTGTGCATGAAGTTATGTAATTGTGCACTGCCACTAATCATCTTTCTACAGAACACACTAAACTTAACTCAAGGTAAATAAAAATTTCCCCTTCTTGCAAATATTAAATTTGTACTTCTCCTCCAGCTAGGTGATACATTGCTTTTAATTCAATACAGGAAGGGTACTCACTCAATCTGCGCAATGACTTGAGTATGATTGACACAACAGCACCGTCCATCATGATGCTGGCGAAATAGACGGCCCATTAACTTAAGATGAGAAGGAACAGGTAATGACAATTAATGGCATGCATTGGACACCTGACTCTGAGCGATTGGTCTTTGTGTTTTCGTTGTTTGTTTGTTATGCACAAAGTGAAGTCAAAGTGTACTAGTAATCTATCTTTCTGTACACACTAAAGAATGACTCAAGTCAGTAATATTTCTACTCTTGTTGTGTAATAAAAATTTTACTTATACTGCAGGCCGATCTTCACAGTCAGTCAGTAAATGTATCGGAGATGATGATGAAGTCAGGAGGATGTTTCTTGAGTGGCATAAAACGTAAAAGCCTAAAGGTAAACACATCAACAACAACCACAGCAGACCCAAATGTCTGTGTAGAAGTGGAATAGAGTGTAGCGGTGGGATGACTGCGGTGCATTGATTTTACTAACTTAAACTATAAAATGCTATGTTTGGAATGGATAATGTGCTTGCCAACTCTTTAAAAAAAAAAAGAAAAAGTACTCTAAAGTCTTAACGTAGGATGTGCTACTGCTAAGCACTGTGGGCCTGCTCTCTCCTGTTATTGTTGAAGGTCAATGCTGGAAACAGACTAGAGTAGACTGAGATGATGCATACATGCCACCTCGGAAAGTGTTCTTGTTGCACTACACCATAAGGTGTGCATTTGTTTCAACTTTGTTTCTCAATATCCCCTTTGGTTTTCCATCTACAATTACAGGCCGGGCCTTGCCCTATACTTTGGAAAATATTACAATGCACACTTACCTTACCAATAAATCAACATTTTTTTTCCAGCCGGGCAGTGGCGAGTGGCGACTCGAGGCGACACACCCAAGATTGAATGACGAGAGGAGCAAGAGGAATGCCGAGATGCAAATCCAGTCCACATTTTTTACCAGGATAACACAGTAACAGTATCCACTTAAATCTTCTTTTAAATAATTTGATTAATATTTTGTATGCAATCTTTACAACAGTGTGTTCTTGGAGTTGTTGTTATCATCATTAGGTTTGCTCTGTGTTTATGATTCTTCCCTACCAATATTTAAAATTTCTATTTGCTATCTGTAAAAATTATTAAGGCCGGAACAACAGAACAAGAACTAGAAGTGTATGTAATCCGGGTCTCTCATCATCATGCATGCATTTCCTTTTTCTCCCTTAACATATGGATATGGTAGTCTTCAATGATTGTCGTTTGTTTGTCCATGCATACTGTTTTTCTATGTCAAACCTTTCCCAAAAACCCCCTTCCCATCCATTCAACAAACCCTAACCCTCTTCCCCCGGGCTGTGTGACTTATTGTCGACGTGTGACTAAATTAAATGTACACCAATACTTAATCACACACTTGCTGGGATGGATGTGGCGAAAGCAACAGTACTTCAATTTCAAGGCAGAGCGATGATCTTCTTCTGCTTGCCCACCCATGAGTAGGATATTTCAGAGGTTATTTTATTTAACAAAGGAACATATACCTCAGCATGAATTGCCGGCATTAATTGGATTTGTTTGTTGTCATTCCTCGTATACAGCACTAACTGTTAGGCTGTAGGCCTAGTCAAGTGACTCGACACAACTATAGTTTGTAACTCTGTCTAGTAGGCTATCCCAACCACCATTATGTTTTGTTGTCAAATATTTGAGCATATTATTGTTGCTCGGTAAGCTCTGTACTGTGCTACATTCTACTACTCTTCTAACAGTCTCTCAAAGGAGATTGACTGTCTCCTTTTCTTTTTTTGCAAATGCTGCCGCCCTGCCAGTGTCTACTACTACTACTATGCTACCACCACCACCACCCCAATCATGGCATGTATGAAAAAGGAACCCATCTTCACCATGCAGCCAGTGCTGTGCCACAGTTGGACATAAACATCAAGTACCGGTAAGAGAGAAGTTTGGTGGAGGCAGAATTAATAATGGAAATGTTGTCAATGATTTCATTTTCACACACCAGTCCAAAGAATGCATACACTAGAGGACAGACTGAAAGTACTAGAAGGACAAGTCAATGAGTGAGGTGTGTCGCATCTATCTGTTTGTGTCTTATACAGTCAGCCAATTATTTTAATCAAACACAGGCTATGGGCGGCCATGCACCAGCAAGGAAACAGTGTGATGTAAAGCAGTTACCCCACCTACAAAACATTAACAACATAGGAAGTGTGTTTTTTGGGGGTGGCCTTTGTGATGTTGTTGGGCCTGGCCATGTGGCTGGTGGCCATTTTGAAGGCTAGGCCTGCAAGCTTGCCTGGCCTTGTCTGCCAACAGGCCTGCTTTTTCATCCACTAGGATCAGAGCAGGTAGCCACAGCTTTATTAATCAAGTGTTTTCTGTGTGGTCTGTTGAATTTAGACATCATTTAGGGCATGGATGGCATTGGATTGAGTTGGGTAAGTGTGTTTTTTGGGGTGGCCTTTCTGATGTTGGTTGTCTTAAAGACATGCTTTTGTTGTATATGTCTGGTGTGTTGGTGTGCAATGCATGCACCCTGCAGACCTTTTTGGGGCCTGTGAATGTTCATATTTTCATTTTGCATTAAAAAGGCAGAGCACTGTGCTTTAGCATGCAGCCTTTACCTGGCTTTTATAGGCCTTTTTTCAGCTCCTGGTGTTTCCCAGGCCCCCTGCATGTTTGTGTTTTGTGAGTGTCCATGTGGCTGGTGGCCTTATTTTGTGTTTGGACTGGGAGTTATTATTGTCCTGCTTTTGCCATAGGCCTGCATGGTTTTCCTATTGGCTATTTGGCTTACTGCTTCCATCCATCCACTCCCTTTGCCGGCAGCAGCTCCATGGATGCCGAGATGCTCAAAAAATGTAATGGCAAATAGTGTCCACACCACTTCCATTACATTTTTATTTTGGTGGTTATTATTAACTTTCCTATCCTTGCTGAGAGTGTAGTGTGTGACTGTACAAAGTAGTATAACATAGCCCTTGTTAAAAAAAAAAATCATAAACGGCTAGACTATATTTTTTTGTTTGCACTAGTACAGTACAAAGTAACTGAATCACAACAACAAATGCAACATTTCACTGATGTTCTTCTCCTGGCTTATTTGGTTTCAGGTGCACAAAAGACAGAGGAGGCGGTGTCATCAGCATCACCCGGCTACCCGTTGTACTGCCAGCCAGACAGAAGTCCTGCTGCGCATCACATCCACGTGTGATCAGAGCTTGTTGTGCATCCGCATCCTGCCTGACATCTGAAGAAGATGGCCCCAAAGAAAGTTACCAGGTCCAGTACCAAGAAAGTTGCCGGTGAGAAGAAGGAACAGAAAAAGGAAGTGCCATTAACCACGACTGGTGGTGTGCCGGCCAATGTTTTTTTGGGCGCCAAAAAAGTTACGCCTGCAGCAGCATTGTCAGGCACCCAAGCTGGGAGCAGCACAGCGGTCCAACCACACCAACCTAGGCCCAAGGGCTTTAGTGTCGCAGAGGTAGCCAGTCTACTAACGAGCAGCGATGTTGAAGAAATGTCATTACTGCAAAGTAGTACACAATCAAGTTCAACGCAGGTGCAAACTCAGCAGATAAGTGTGCAGCCACAACAAGAACAGCAGCAGCCGCAACAATGACAGCAGCAGCCGCAACAAGAACAGCAGCAGCAGCAACAAGAACAGCAGCGGCCGCAACAAGAACAGTAGCGGCCGCAGCAGCCCACCATAGTAGTTGTTGCTCCTGACGTAGGGGCATTTCAGGAAATCGAGCTTCCTGCAGACAAAGTGGAGCAAAGTCAAACCACTGTTTCAGAAGATCTATTGTCTTCCAGACCACCAGCAAGGAAAAGGAGGCTTAGTCCATCATCTTCTTCTTCAAGCCCCGCTTCTGATGATCGTGATGACACTTGGGTCCCACCAGCTCGGTCTGAGAGTGATATACGCCACAAGACAATGCTTCTGAAAAGAAAGGTCCTAGAAAAACTTAGAGTTATGGAGGTAGATGTAGAAGAGGGGGGTGATGATGATGTTGATGAAGACAAGCCACTTATCACGCACATTACTCCCGCGCCAAAGGGATTGGAGACCAACATTCTCACCCTATCCAGAAAGGCTGCTACTGAGCGGGATGTAGCACGGATATCACCAACGCAGCTTACACCACCACTACCTCCAGCTGCCATATTTTCCAAGGCCCGGTAGGGACCTACATCCAGCTCAACCATCTCAGTAGGTACTGGTAGTAAAAGTCACAGTCTAGGTGCACAGGGTCACATTTCAAGCACACCCTCCAGTTCATCTGGTATTGAAAGCAGCACATCCAGCAGTGCCAGAAAGTTCTCCTCCCCAGTTTGGGACTTTTTTTCTGTTAGCACCAAGGAGGAGAACGTTGCTATGTGCTCAATTTGTCGGCAAGGTGTTCGGCGTGGTAAGCTTGGTACAAACTATGGTACCGGAGGACAAGCAAGTCATCTCAGAATACACCACACTATCGTGTGGGAAAATCACCTACTTCAGTTAAAAGAAAGTAGAAAAACTCAACCCATTGAAGTTGGTCAGTAAGAATCAGGGAGCGATATTATTGCGGTGGAAGGTGAAGAAGAGGGAGGCATTTCTAGCCCTGTCCCCAGTAGTGCAGTGACACCGCCCACATCCTCCTCAGTAACATCAGAGTGGCACCACAGTAAGAGCCATACTCTGAGTCAGGCTGAGACACCAAGGCGACCGAGTACCGCAATGAGACAATCTGTGTCGTTGAGCCTAAGTGGGTTAGCACCACAAAGGAAAGTAATTCAGCCTACCATTGAGAGCATGTTTAGGTTGGAGGGGCAGTTCCAACGCAACCACCCAACGGCACGGTTGTACAATGCGAAGCTGGCTAAAATGTTAGCCCTGGACCTTCTTCCTTTTTCATTTGTGGAAGGGGTGGGTTTCCTTGAATTGGTGTCTGCCATCTGCCCTAAATGGAAGGCTCCCAGCCGGTCATATTTCGCAAGAATTGCTGTTCTGGCACTACATCATGATGTGCTGGAATTGGTTGGACAAGCTTTGCAACAGAGTGCTGTTCACAATATCCACCTGACAACAGACATGTGGACCAGTTGCCAAGCCACAGATTACATGTGCACCACTGCACACTGGATCTCTTTTGTGGGGGTTAGAGATATGCTATCTGCACGAGGTGCTGTTGACACAGCTGCGATTTCTGAAGGTACTCGGAAACATGCTACTGTAGCCATGTTCGCCATGGAGAAATCTCATACGGCTGAAAACATTTTACACGAGTTCCAAAGCAAGGTTTTGGAATGGCTGCAGCCAAGAGAGCTTGGTATTGGGTTTGTTGCCACAGGCAATGGCAGTAATGTACTCAAGGTCATGGAAAAGGGTTGCTATTTCAGGGTTCCGTGTTTGGCACACTGCATAAACATTATAGTTCAAGACTTTCTGAAAAAAGGACCCATAGTCAGCAATTTACTGGCCATCTGCCGAAGAATATGCACTCATTTCAGCAATTCTTTTAAAGCTCGGAAGCAGCTGCGGATCATCCAACGTGAACATAGGATGCCAGTCAAGGCACTCATCCAGGAGGTGGCAACACGCTGGAACTCAACGTATTACATGCTTGATCGTCTGTATGAGCAGTACAGGTCACTCCATGAATATGTCTGGAAAAGAAAAGGGGATGCTACTGTTAAAGGCATGAACCTTGACATTGAGCAATGGAGCCTAATTAAATGCCTGACTGAGATGCTTTGTCCTTTTGAGGTCTTCACATGTGAAGTCAGCAAGGAGGACTGTACAATGGGCCAAGCTATCCCATTATTGCAAATGCTAGAGCATCAGCTGAATAATGTGTCTGAATCATACAAAGGTGTAGAGGACAAAAGGGAAGCTCATGACTTGGTGGAGAGCTTATCCCGTCGCTTAGCTGAAAATGTAAGGATACAAAATAAAAGTTTGTCACAAGAACATTACATTTGTGCTACAATTCTGGATCCACGTGCAAAATTTGGACGGAAGACATTCTTTGCTTTCTGCGAGATTGATGTTGCCCGCTACAAAACTTGCATAGCTGAAGCAGCCAGTAAGTTGGAAAACGAACGGCTGCTAATTAAAAGCCCGAAAGATCAACCCACAAGAAGTACTGCAGCAGGCCATGCAGGATCAAGTGCAACTTCGTCAGCTGAGGGCAGTGCGTTTGGATCACAAGACTCACCATCACTATCGACCACAGCAACAATAACTGGATCAGTAGGCGGAGTACAATCATTACACGATTGGTATGTAAAGTTAGGCATTAATAAGCACAGTGCTGATGCACAGACAAAAGAACCCAAAACCTTACCAGCAGCAACCCTGAACATTGAGCGGATACTCCAGGCCTATCTGTACGACCCAATAGAGGTGTACCTTGATCAAAACCCATTGCAGTATTGGTATAGGAAAAGGTCTGAAAGGCTACAGCTCAGCAGGCTGGCGATAAGCTATCTGGCTTGCCCTGTCGCAAGTGTCTCTTCCGAACGTGTTTTCAGTGCTGCTGGTTCCATTGTAACATTGAGAAGGAGCAGTCTCTCGCCCAAAAACGTGGAGAGGTTAACAATGATCAAAATTAATCAGCACTTCATACCACCGAATTACACAATATGTGAAGCAATGGAGGAAGATGAGGACAGCGGCTCAGGTGACGGAAGTATTCTGTCACATGATTACCTACTACTGGCTGAACCCCCAGAGTTTGAGGACGAGCTATACTTCCCTGACAATTAGGCTTGCACTTACTGTCTTCCTCCCTTTTTTCCCCCTTTGTTTGTGTGTCTGTCGTTCCGGTTACAAACTTGTGAATCACAACAAATCCATTACCACCGTCTTCTAATTTAATATACAAGTTTCAGGTGCCTGCAATTTGACAGTACAGTACTCCGAATCCAGCTCCTCCGCTCCATCATACTGAATCTCCCGCCCAAATACATTGCCCTCATGAATGATGATTGGATGATGGTAAAAATAGTAGAAGAACAAATTCAAACTTTCCTAGTCCTGCTTAAAGAAGTGGAGCATGAATCAGATGACTACTATAGCTATCCTCCTTTCAGAGCCGAGAGAGACTGCCCATTAACTGAAAATAAGATGGAACAGGTAATAATTGATGCCATGCATTGGACGCAGAGTCGCAGACTGAATGATTTTGTTGTGTTTGTTGTGCATGAAGTTATGTAATTGTGCACTGCCACTAATCATCTTTCTACAGAACACACTAAACTTAACTCAAGGTAAATAAAAATTTCCCCTTCTTGCAAATATTAAATTTGTACTTCTCCTCCAGCTAGGTGATACATTGCTTTTAATTCAATACAGGAAGGGTACTCACTCAATCTGCGCAATGACTTGAGTATGATTGACACAACAGCACCGTCCATCATGATGCTGGCGAAATAGACGGCCCATTAACTTAAGATGAGAAGGAACAGGTAATGACAATTAATGGCATGCATTGGACACCTGACTCTGAGCGATTGGTCTTTGTGTTTTCGTTGTTTGTTTGTTATGCACAAAGTGAAGTCAAAGTGTACTAGTAATCTATCTTTCTGTACACACTAAAGAATGACTCAAGTCAGTAATATTTCTACTCTTGTTGTGTAATAAAAATTTTACTTATACTGCAGGCCGATCTTCACAGTCAGTCAGTAAATGTATCGGAGATGATGATGAAGTCAGGAGGATGTTTCTTGAGTGGCATAAAACGTAAAAGCCTAAAGGTAAACACATCAACAACAACCACAGCAGACCCAAATGTCTGTGTAGAAGTGGAATAGAGTGTAGCGGTGGGATGACTGCGGTGCATTGATTTTACTAACTTAAACTATAAAATGCTATGTTTGGAATGGATAATGTGCTTGCCAACTCTTTAAAAAAAAAAGAAAAAGTACTCTAAAGTCTTAACGTAGGATGTGCTACTGCTAAGCACTGGGGGCCTGCTCTCTCCTGTTATTGTTGAAGGTCAATGCTGGAAACAGACTAGAGTAGACTGAGATGATGCATACATGCCACCTCGGAAAGTGTTCTTGTTGCACTACACCATAAGGTGTGCATTTGTTTCAACTTTGTTTCTCAATATCCCCTTTGGTTTTCCATCTACAATTACAGGCCGGGCCTTGCCCTATACTTTGGAAAATATTACAATGCACACTTACCTTACCAATAAATCAACATTTTTTTTCCAGCCGGGCAGTGGCGAGTGGCGACTCGAGGCGACACACCCAAGATTGATGGGCGAGAGGAGCAAGAGGAATGCCGAGATGCAAATCCAGTCCACATTTTTTACCAGGATAACACAGTAACAGTATCCACTTAAATCTTCTTTTAAATAATTTGATTAATATTTTGTATGCAATCTTTACAACAGTGTGTTCTTGGAGTTGTTGTTATCATCATTAGGTTTGCTCTGTGTTTACGATTCTTCCCTACCAATATTTAAAATTTCTATTTGCTATCTGTAAAAATTATTAAGGCCGGAACAACAGAACAAGAACTAGAAGTGTATGTAATCCGGGTCTCTCATCATCATGCATGCATTTCCTTTTTCTCCCTTAACATATGGATATGGTAGTCTTCAATGATTGTCGTTTGTTTGTCCATGCATACTGTTTTTCTATGTCAAACCTTTCCCAAAAACCCCCTTCCCATCCATTCAACAAACCCTAACCCTCTTCCCCCGGGCTGTGTGACTTATTGTCGACGTGTGACTAAATTAAATGTACACCAATACTTAATCACACACTTGCTGGGGTGGATGTGGCGAAAGCAACAGTACTTCAATTTCAAGGCAGAGCGATGATCTTCTTCTGCTTGCCCACCCATGAGTAGGATATTTCAGAGGTTATTTTATTTAACAAAGGAACATATACCTCAGCATGAATTGCCGGCATTAATTGGATTTGTTTGTTGTCATTCCTCGTATACAGCACTAACTGTTAGGCTGTAGGCCTAGTCAAGTGACTCGACACAACTATAGTTTGTAACTCTGTCTAGTAGGCTATCCCAACCACCATTATGTTTTGTTGTCAAATATTTGAGCATATTATTGTTGCTCGGTAAGTTCTGTACTGTGCTACATTCTACTACTCTTCTAACAGTCTCTCAAAGGCGATTGACTGTCTCCTTTTCTTTTTTTGCAAATGCTGCCGCCCTGCCAGTGTCTACTACTACTACTATGCTACCACCACCACCACCCCAATCATGGCATGTATGAAAAAGGAACCCATCTTCACCATGCAGCCAGTGCTGTGCCACAGTTGGACATAAACATCAAGCACCGGTAAGAGAGAAGTTTGGTGGAGGCAGAATTAATAATGGAAATGTTGTCAATGATTTCATTTTCACACACCAGTCCAAAGAATGCATACACTAGAGGACAGACTGAAAGTACTAGAAGGACAAGTCAATGAGTGAGGTGTGTCGCATCTATCTGTTTGTGTCTTATACAGTCAGCCAATTATTTTAATCAAACACAGGCTATGGGCGGCCATGCACCAGCAAGGAAACAGTGTGATGTAAAGCAGTTACCCCACCTACAAAACATTAACAACATTGCATGTAACATAGAAAAATATATTTAATTTACCCTAACAAAAATAAACTAAACCCACAAAAGCTGACCCAACCCCCTCCCTAACCCCAACCAATGTCCATAGGAGAAAAAAGTCTGTAACGCCCAAACAAGTTCCCATCCACCCACCCAAACAAGATTTAAAAAAGGGGCAGAACAAGATGACAGGGACTAAGTGGTGGGGCGGGACTCAAGGAGGGCGACGCGGCGTCTAAGGGTGCGGCAGTTGCAGCCACAGTGGGGGGGGGGCACCGGAGATGGCACTACGGTGGCGGCGCCAGACGGTGGCACCGTACCGCTGGAGGGTAGTGGCTGGGGCCCGGGGCACTGGAGAAGGCTTGAACAATTGCTGCCGCAGTCTCCTCCTCCTCCTCGGCTAAGACCACCAGCCGCCGGTATTCCCGCTGGATTGCCTCCAGCTTCCGGCGCCGCGCCTTGGCGGCCAACTCCTTACGATTTTGTTTCGGAGTAGCTGTGTATCAAAAAGAAAAAAACAAGACAATTGTAAAATATACTCTTAGAAAAAAAGTAAGACAAGTTAATTATTTATACACATAGTGGCATGGTAGAGTAGCACTATAAAGCACAGTAGTACATAACATTTTAAATCTCGCCCTTCCTTCTTCCTTCCACCCGTCTTTCACTTTTTAGTTGAACAGTGCACCAGGTGCTCTTCTCCATAAAACTTTCAAAGCGGAGTTGAAATCAGATAGATGAGGCCATTGGTTACTGAATACTCCCGCTCCTATGCCAATTAAAGGGAATTCTAGTCTTCTAGTTCACTCTTCAAACGTCCCCAACAACTCCTACTTACTTACGACATCGGATAGCGGGCGGACTTTGTCCGCCCGCCATCCTCACGCTAAAAAGGGTGGGGGTCCCGTGGGGACAATTAATTAGGATGATGCGCCCGGCACAGTTGCGGGCGCATCCTGTTTTTTTTACATTCTGGTAGGCGTTGCCGAAAGCAATGCTAAAAATACATGTTGTGCTGCTTTTCCAAGCACAACATGACGGGCCCCGCACAGAGCCTGTCACGTTTTGCTTCGAAAGGCGGGGGGGTACCATAGCATAGGTAGGTACCCTCCATGGGGGCCCCCAAGCATACTCTGCAATGTCTGCATGCCTTTCCATGGCAGACGGCAATGCCGCCACGCAAAGGCATTCCAAAATGCAGATTACATGGCTGGCGGTGTGTTCAGAGAGACACCACCGCCATATTGAACCCTATTCCGCCTGGTCGACATGTGGGGGGTCTGAATATTTTCTACAGGGATGGCGGGAGGTTTGCCCCTGCGGTGTCGGCAGTGAATACCGCCGGCCCGGCGGGGGCAATACGCCCACCATCCTAATGGGGCCCTAAGTCACAACTGTACAGTATACAAATACATACAGTACACCCTTGCAGTGAGTGTACTGTCAAGTTCAACACTAGTTAAGGATTATGAATCTAACTTACCACCGACCGCCGCTGGTGCTGCCACTCCCCCTACCGCTCCGTTGCTATCTGCAGCAACTGTCGCATCCTCGCCCTCCGCGTCGCCTTCGCTGGCCCCGGCAATGGTGGTCGGTAGTGCGCCTAGAAAACATAACACATTTATTAGGCGTCATATACACCTCCCCCCTATTGATCAGTAGCAAGGTTGAAAAATTAGTTAATACTACCATACATCACTAGTACAAATCAGGTAGTAGTAGAGTAGACACTAATAGTTATATATGATCATTGTAGCCTTTGCTTAATTAGCCCTAGCCATGCTACCATTTTACCTTTGTGTCTTTTATTTTTGCACATGTGACGTTACCTTGCAGCTTCTTGTATAAGACACCTTTGAGCCCACATGACCTGCCTCACACTGCTACTGTCTACTAGTCTACGCGCTGCGTACAAGCGGTCAACAAAAACATGAACAAGCCACTTTTTTAGGAAGTATTGGTGTACTGTTAGTCCATATTGCTTATCCATAAATGCTACACTTTTTGGCACGGCTGAGAAATGCTTGCAAGTTGAAATATACTAACGCACACCATTTCATTTTTCGCATTACAGACGGAAGTTTCCCTTCTACGAACCAGAGCTTCTGAATGATGCAACAACTACCAGTACTAGGTTCTTCTAAGGCAGGGGTCTTCAAACTGTGGGGCGCGACCCCCAGGGGGGCCATGGAGCGATGCAAAGCGGGTCGCGCCTTCCCAGTCACACTTCTTCCCAGGCCCAAGGGCTTCAGACCCCCTTCTTCCTCCTTCCTTTGTCTCAGCCCGGGCTGCTGCAGTGCAACTCGAGCTACTGTGGGCTGGGGGCAGTGTCTGGAGTCTTATCTCCGGCAAGTTTTTCACAGGTCTTTAATGACCATTTGCATTTTTACATGCCTTTGTTACAGAGGCTTAGTTTTTTTCCTGGTTCCAGTACCCCCTGGGTCCCCACTCGGCCTATTCCTTGCATTTGTATTTTACATTTACTGCTGTAGTGTAAGAATGCATTTAATGAAAAGGAATATAAAGTAGGGTTGCTAAAAGAAAAATGCCATGCCATGTTTTGTTTAAAGAGCCTGTAAAGATCTCCTCTTGACACTAAATAGACTTATAAATAAAAAAGTATGTATGCATTCGTTATGTGACTTTTCTGTCTTTGTTCTCTTTATCAGTATCATTGAGGCAGCCCTAGAACACAATTAAAAGTGCTTTCTATTTATATTTGCTGTTCGTAGTATGCACAGATAAGTGCTGAAAATACAGCTTTAAGTGACTGCTTATTTTTGTACCTACTGGGCCATCAAAATAATCTGCTGGCAACCCTAACCATAGGACTGTAAGTTTGTTGCAGGATCAGCACATTATTTATTTCCTTCACCCTCGATCCCCGATTAATGCCGCAATAGTTTAACTTAGATCTTAAACTCTACGCCGCCTTCAATAACATGCTGAGTTACTTCATGGGTCTGGGAATGCACCCTGCATTCAGACAACTCATTCCCGCCCTCCACTTTCACATTCACCCTGCACTCACAGCGATCACAATGCACTCACACTGATCACCATGCACTCACACCATTCACCCGCTCTCCCTGCACTCACAGTGATCACTCTGCACTCACAATGCACTTGCGCTGTTCACCCTATACCTCACCCATGCACTCACACAAGTACACTACTCATCCTGCACTCATGTGACACTTCACTCACCTGTTCCCCTCACTGCTCAATATGCAACTCACTCAAACAAGCCCATCAGTAATCATACATTCATTCATCCCATTCTGAACTTGCATCCGCACGTAAATTCATACGCCACCTCACTCACTCACTCCTCTTGCCCTACTCTCACACTGTTGCATCACTCACCGTGCACTCACATGGGCACTCTTGTCACCCACACAGTGCAGAGGGTTAATGTGCCTGCTACAAAGAATATGTACAATGCATATCACAGAAATGAGTTTGAGTAAACTATGAGTAGCGCTATAAAAACATTAAATGTTTGTCAGAAAGGTGCTATAGAAAGATGAGGTGCATTGTTGGTGAGTGCAGGTTTAGACATTTTTGTCAGGAGGGGGTCCTTACGCCTCAAAATGTTGACAGGGCGGTCTCGACATCGAAAAGTTTGAAGACCTCTGTTCTAAGTTGAGGGGTCCCTTCACTCACATCTTCATTTATAAATTTATATAAACTAAATTCCTAGGGGATGGTGGTGCTGCCTTCCACCACTGTTCAGTTATCCTGATTTAATTCCCAACTGTATAAGTGTAACAATGTATATTGTTTTAATGTTATTGATTTTCCGGTTGGTGCTGCATTTTATAATAAAACAATGTACAGAGCTTCTCAATTTGAAATAAACATTTTGAACTTACATAGACTTGGTGGTATTTGGTGTGGACTAACTTACACGAGTGAGCAAATTAAAGTAAGGGTGTGCATGTGCATTGCTTCCACGACTGAGAGGTTGGGTGTGTTATGTTCTGGGTTGTCTACTTGTTGGGTATCTTGGGGGGAGGGTTCAGAGACCTAATAGTTATGACAAGACAGTACTATAGTCAAGCAGTGGAATTGTGGTGGGTGCGGAATTTCTGATTGAGGTGTGTGAGGAAGGTCCAACCTACCATCACCAACATCCTATTTTCTGGTGCAAATGTCTGTGTATGTGCAAGATCCCTACAACAGTAGTAGTATGTCCTATAGGCTATCATATCAAAATAGTAATAAATCTGGTTGTGCTGTTGTTGCTGTTAATTTTTCAAAGCCTCAAGATTAACAAAGACTCAAGATCAATAAGAGTAAAAGTAGTTCAAGACGACGACCCAAAGGATTGGACTCAATGGCTCGAGCTACTGGTGAATATGAGTTTTATATTACAACGTTTGACATAAAGAGTGGCACTGGCCAACTGGGCAAGACTAGCTACTACAGCAGAACAGTCAGACTGATAGTATGTAGTAGTAGTAGTACTGAGAGTCATCATAGCGGAGGCAGGGATAAGATTTTTGAAACCGTACAGATCGCAGGATAATTGGTGGTAAAAAAATAGCATTTGGAAACAAACAATAGTTCGTGAAAAATATGGGGCAGTAAAAGTTATGGAATAAGAAATATTATTAAAAACAAGAAGACTTACTGGGGCCAGCAGAGGAGCCCTCATTGGTGTCCTCCTGGGGGTGTTCTGACTGTCCCGCCGACTGCCCACTCCCTGTCTGTCTGCCCCTGGGTGCTGATGAACAGGAAAGATATAAGAAAGAGACAAACATTGATGGAGGGTGTCAAACAAATACAAAATTTTTCAACAACGGTCAAAAAACACTTATGTAAACAACAATTGCAATAACTAAATTTCTCGATCTCATCTGGTCAACAAGTAATATCGGGGGATTCGCAGTACGACTACTTAAGTTACTATTTATCAACAGTAATCCAGTCTTCCATTCTGATTCCAGAATACTAAGTTACAACTAAGCCTAAGTACGACGTACCACCCAACCTAGCCCACCTATTCCAGACATGCCAATTGTACATTAAGTATGCATTTCCACTGTATTCCTCAACAATGCATATGGTCAAATCATGGAGGACACATGACTACATTTTTTGTATACACCAAATTTTGGTTTGATTGATTGATGCTGATCTGCTAGTGCTAAGCCTACCACCACTCATTGAACAAACTAGAAAAGGTTCTAATAAAGACTGCCGTACTAGCAGCACGTCATGTAACTGAGTGAGGGGGCATCACGCATACCACTAACAAATTAGAAGCTCATAAAAAGTACCTAAAACCTAAGTATCAATCCGCCCCTATCTATTAGTGACAGGACAAAGTAAGGAGTGGACTAGAGTCACTGTAGCATTACGTAACTTAATTTCTCAAAAATAAACTCTTAAAGAATCACGCTAAGCAAGCGCAAACGCAAAGCTGCAAACAAGTAAGATTAGTAGTAGCGCAGAAGAGCACCTGTGTCATAATCACAGAAGACTTTTAAATGTAATTAACCTGGAATGTATTGTAAGCAGCAACATTCTAGCTGGTTGGAAGGAAAAAAAGATATTCGCAATATACAACACAGAGCAGAAGAACAGACACAAAGTTGTAATAATTAAATAGGTACTCACCAAGCCCCGGGACCTCCACTCCTAGCAGGTCCAGCAGGTCCTGCTCGCGGTCCAGGATGTCGGACCACCGGTGCGTCAGCTGCGCCTGGGTCCACCGGACCCCAGAGAAGCGCGATACTGCCCGGCGCACCTTCCCCCACTGCTGCGACGCTCCCGGAGGCCGTACCCGGACCCAGGCCTGCTACCTGCTGCCAGGGTTGAGGGGAGGTGGCGCTGCACAAAGAAAATTAGTGCAGCCAACTCCACCTCCCCAAATAAGGCCCGTGCCTGCACCCCTTGTGGGCGCCGCCTCGGCTCTGGCTGCGACGGCGAACAGCCCTACCCTTAGATATGGTTCTGGAGAGGGGGCGGGAAAGAAAAGGTAAAAAAAATAAAGGAGTAAAGGAAATAAATAGCAGGCAATAGAAAGAGAGAAAAAGTAGCTAAAAAACTAAAAAAAAGTAGACAAAAACCAAAAATATAGAAGCAGGAAAATAGTTAGAGAAATAATAAGTAAGAAAGATAAAAAAAAGTGGCTATAAACAAAGGATTGAAAAGATTTTGGGAGGATTCAAAATCAGGCCCCAGAACCATGCAATAGAGTGAAAAACAAGATGGCCGCGCCCATTGCGACCACGTGCGCAAGTTCGCGCGACATTTTCTCCCCGAGCACGCAAAAAGCAGCACGATCAAGTCAAAGCGGTCGCGAACAGGAAATAACTACCGCGAACGGGCGCTTACATGCATTACGCGACCCGGAACAGGAAGTAAGCATCGCTAGATGGCGGGACAAGTGAAAACAAGATGGCAGCGCCCGTGAGCAACCGCATGGGTAAGTTGGCGACCCGCGATCACGCAAAAAATACCGCGAACAGGCGGGAAAAAAACGTCCGCGTCTTTGCGATATTTCCGGCATGTTTGCAGAGATTTTTAGCATTTTCGCGATAATTTTCGAAAGTTAATTTCGCAAATTCCGCCCACCCCTAGTGGTGACGCTCCTCCGCCATAGTGGAGGAGCCATCACTGGTTGGGCTCCAGTTTTACAGCTCCAGAGACACAAAAAGCAGAAGGTTCAAAATCCCAAGAGACCTAATCAACAAGTGATGACTGGACCCTTCGAAAGACCTGGCTGGAGAGATACCCTGGAGAAGGGCTGCAGGGCTGACTAGAAGGAATGTTGAGACTTATTGCCTGATTTTGCGTATGCCGGTTTTACCTCTGTTGTTAAGCTGATGGTGGACATTATATCTGTCACCCTGATGGACTGAGAACCGCCATATTTGGGGATCACTGCTAGTCCATCTGTAATCTCTGTGTGTTCACAGGGGCACCTGCCATGGCCGCTAGTCTGAAGGGACTGAAAGTTTGGTGCATGACCATATTTTAGGTGGCTGCCCTATGCCAAGTGAAAGAGGAGAAATGCACCGCATTTAAGCAATGCAGTGCATTCCTGTTCCTTCTGAATGTGCTGGCACTGTTTCGGCAGCCTAATGCCAATGTAGGCATTGTTGCACCATAGTGAAAGGGTACCTCCATAGCAGAAAGGATTATTTTTGTGCAGAGAGGTGCCCCTTCCTGAACAAAACCAATCCTACAAGGTGTTTCCCTCTTTCTAGTTCTGCTACAGAATGCAGCACACATGAAAAGAGGAAAACACTAGGAGATTGAACATATTTCTCCTCGTTACATCTCACCTCAGGAGGGTTAGATTTGATGCTTGATCACATTGTAAATCTTGGGCAGAGTCAAATCCAACGGGTGTTATGTGGGAAAACTCACTTCATCACCCATGGAATGCCTCCTGGGTGCAGAGTGAGGCGACGCAGCGATTTGCGCCTTACTCATGATTTATGAGGTGACTCAAAGCCATGCAGGTCAGCTTTGTGTTGCTTCATAAATCTTGATTACAGACCTGCATCATGCATGCACCACTTTACATGGACAAAAGTGGGTCTGGGCTCTCATAGATAAACCCCTAAGATGGTAAAATCTTTGATCGGGGCAACTTATGTGGAGTATTAGACCTTCACACCACACATTGAGCATGAAATTGCACCTAGGACCTGGTCAACTGTGAACAATGACTTGTGATTGATGCTTTACATTTTCATTTCATTTGTTGACTTCAAAGCATAGGAACCATATCACTGGTTCTTGTTAATGCAGGTTGATGCTCTTGGTGTCCTTTTGCTCATTATATATTTTTATGTTTCTAAACTGGTGGTGGCATTTTGTTGTGCTGTGTTCTTTACTGTCAAATTGTGATACAGCTTGAACTTAGCACACACTTCTCTGGGGGTGGCCTGTTGTTTGTGCCACTACTATTAGTAGTTGATTGGAGAATCTCTCAGAACTGTGTTATTACCTAATCAGACTGTGTTTATTGTGTTGGCAAGGGTATTCCTCACAATTTAATAACACTCTCTATGACATAACATTAATAAATAATAAATTAAACTTAATTTGTTAGTAATGCCATGTATTTATTTTTATTTGTTTTGAAAATCATATTTATATTTTAATTAACTATAATAATATTATGTTACTGTGTATGTGCTGTAGCTTTACATATTTATATTAATATGGATTCCAAGCTAATGATACATATCTTACGTAATGTTACATTTATATTTTACATTAAACATTAAAACATTATAAACCTTTTTAAATTTCTGTGCACTTTCTCATAATAAGATCTCAATTCTGGTGACTCCATCAACAGTTGAAAAGTTTATGGTAGTAACTTTACACTCATAAATTCATTTAAAGGGGTGCAGTCTGCACGTAGTGGTGAATCTACGTTTGGAAATGGTGACCAATCATGTGAAGAGTTACACCTACATGTAGAAGTAGATCTAAATGTGAGTTAAACTACACATCTATATTTATGGTCATTAATTGAGAACCCAGTGTTAAAACTACTTTGACAGTTTTGGTAAAGTGTGCCTAAAATATAATTTTTGGCTGTCTAGAGGTGGGAAATTAATCAAAGTATCTTTTCTTGTCAGTATCTGGGTCGAAAACAATATCACAAGTTTGTTTTACTCTATGTGGGCTTGTTCATGTACTTATAAAAATCAGCATGTGTCTCTGAGCTAGTCCTAATAAAGTATGTATTATGAGCTACACTGTTGGGGCAGGTAATGTCCCAATACTTACCGGTAATCTTCATTACTCTGATTAAGATCCTCCTCGTCCCAGTCATTACAATCTGAGGAGGTCCCGCCTCTCGACAGGCACTCTAACATGGTAGTATTTTTTTATTTCAATAGAATAAAGGCCCCTCCCACTGCCTCCATGCCTGCTAGTAACAAGACCAGACACATCAAAGAGGGGGGCATGACTGGGATAAGGAGGACTTTAATAGGGGTAATGAAGATTACCGGTACGTAATGGGACATTACTCCCTCATAGGTCCTCCTCTTCCCAGTCATTACAATATGAGAACGTAAGTAGCCCGAAACAAAAAAGGAAGCTGGACATAGCAGGGAAGCCCACTGCAAGAACAAGTTCATGAAAGGGCTAAAGACCCAAAAACACACAGCAAAAGCAGCTATGAAAGCATGCAACACCCCCAGCCGAAAGCGCAGAACAAACAGCGAGGCAACAGCCAAGAGGCTGCACGACAGATCCACAGGAGATGCAGGCAGCACTGGCCAGGAAGGGGAAACAGAGCACAGAGAGTACCACTGAATCCAGACAGGAGGAGCCAGACCCAAAGAACCCCAAAGAGTGACAAAAACCAGCCACACCCTCTCACCAGAGCACACAAAGAAAAAAGGAGAAAAGCACAAATGAAGTGAGCAGCAAGACAGGAGAGACCGCTGCATAACTAAAGATGAGAGGACCTGACCAACATCCCCACCAGGAAAAACAGGAAGAAGCTCCAGCTGGAAAAGGATGCTAAACAACTAGAAGAACCAAGGCTGGACCCAATAAATTAGCCAATCAACCAGGCAAAAGCCGGAAAAAGGGACAGTACACCAGGAAAGGTAAAAACTCCCCCAAACCCTGAGCAGAAGGAATGACCATAAAAAAGCCAGTGAGAAGATACTCACAGCAAGCTCAAAATAAGGGAAAGAGGGAAAAGCAACACCTTGAAGAACAGGAGGCAAGCCACAGGGTGAAACAACAACTGGAGCAAAGAACGAGGCAGGCAAGACCCTAGAACAAGTGCCCACCAAAGAGGCAAGCATCCAGAGGAGCGCCAGAGCCTTGAGAAGCAGACAAAAAGCCCATAGAGGAGCCAAGAGGAAAAAGCTGAAGCAACAAGAACAGCCACCAAAAACGTGAGAGCCACAACCAAAGCACCTGCAACTGAGTCACCCCAAGTACCACACACCACTGCACAAAAGGATTCCCCTGTCACAGCAGAAGATGCAACAGCAGAACCCAATGGGACCACTGAACAACAGAAGCCAACAGAGAAGAGCCCCCAAGATTCCCATGTGACATGCCCAAGAGCCAAGCCCCCAAATGCAATGGATTGAGAAGGGGGAAATGCAGCCCAGAAACAAAGTGGGATGAGAACCACAGGAACCTGACAACAGTCCAGATGGACTACAGGAGCAACAGATGAAACAAAAAACGGAGAAGACAAAAAGGGGCCAACAAAAACAGAGACACCAGAGTTGTCCCAACCAACAGCTGCACCCCCAGGAAAAGGGGAAAGGAATGAAACCAAGACGGAGGACAAACAACCCCCCAAAAAGAACCTTGTAAACAGGGCAAAAAATGGGAGAGGCAAAGGGAACCAGTAACAGAACCCCCCCCAAACAGGAGATAGAAAGACCCCACAACGGCTGAGTCAGAGGGGCCGATACACAGCAGGGCGGGCAGCGGTGCAACGAGCTGGCATGAGAACACAGACGAACCCAAAAGGAAACATTCCCCATGCCAGAAGAGGCAGAAATCCCAAGGAACAAAACAGGGACTGCATATGAGGATGAGGGGCGCACACACACCCCCAAACATCCAAAGGGCACCACCACAGAGCTGAGAAAGAACAGCAGAATCGCCAGTGCACCGGAGCAGGAACCACCAAGACTGCCCCCCAAATTACCAGGTACCTTTTACAAAAGAGAGGAAAATGCCTAGCACAGGGACCAGAGGCCCACTGCCACCAAAACACCCTGAGGAGCCCCCCTCGACCCCACAGACCAGAGACAGCGGAAACGAACAATGAAGGAGGGAGGTGGAACTGACCCCTCTACACCAAGGTGGGAACGAATAGTCACCAACCCAAATCCTGAACCAGAGCAGGAGAAGGGCAAAAGGGGAGACAAAACCCCAAGGACAAGATCCCAGTGGACAAAAGGAAAAGGAAGAAAGAGGGCAGAAGTAAAAGATCCCCAGGAACCACCACAGAAGTGTAAGCCAACAATCCCTCGACCTCCAAATAACCCAGAGGAGGAGCAAATGGTGGGGACAAGAGAACTCCCAAAGACCCTCAGGGAAGCCAGAAACGTCCCCCCAAAAAGGGAACAACCCGCAAAAAAAACGAAACCGGCCCAGGAAAATTGGAGCAAGGAACATCCAACTGTCCCAGCAAAAACGGGCCTCCACCACTAGCAAAGACAGCCCTGGAGAGTGAAAGCCCAAACCATACAACTGGTGAGGCCCCGCAACTCAGTGAGATAATCCCCGAAGCAGCCAAACAGCCCCCACCAAAACTTCGGAGAACGGTTGAGGAACTGGCGACAGACTGAAAAGCGACCTCAGGAAGCTGAAATAGTAGAGAGAAAGAGGGAGGGAGAGACAGAAGCGCAGAACGACAGGCCGGCTACAGGGAAAAAAAGACATAAAAAACAACCACCAAGCCAAAAGCGGGCAAAAATGCCCCCAGAACCAGTGGAACAAACAACTGCAAAGGTGATTAACCGAAGATGCACCATATACAGCAATACTGAAGTATCCCTGAAGCACGAAAGGGCCCAGAAGAAAAGTGGATTACGAAGAGAACAGAGGAGCACCCCAGAACCCCAACAACAGAGGCACTTTGGCCACAGCCGAGGAAGGGGGCAGCACTGCCACCACTGAGAACAAAGCTACCTGGCAACAGATGCCCATGGTAATGGGGATGCCCCAAATCACCCAGAGGCAGAAAGAAGGGAGCCAACATGACAACTCTGTCTGATGAACGACACCACATGATGGAACAAACAGAACCATCGACCCTGGAAAACGTGAAGACCGGCCTACGCAGGGCCAGTCACAACCGGGAGACACCCAGGAACCACAGAAGCGGGAGCCAAAAGAGAATGGCAGACACTGAACCCCGGCCAGGAGTCCTGAACAGACAGAAGAAGACCAAGAGCCACTCGACCACAACCCAAAGAGCAAAAAGCCCAAGGAACGAAGGAGCCAAAAGGCAACCAACGGGCAAACAAAAAGCAGCTACCCCACCTGACGCCATAGTGAAACCCACAGGCAGAAAAACAGTGAATCCCTGGGCCAACACCACAAATCAAGTCAGGCTCAAGCGGAATGTACCCCAGTGCCAAAAAAACAGGCAATAGCAGCCCAAAATATGAAAGGCAATCATAGCAACATCCAGAAGCTGTCCACTGCACCACTACGCGCAAATCATCCCCAAACAACGGAGGGCACCCAAATGGGTACTGAGGAAGCAACAACTTCCGCACCGGCTCCAGAGGTTATGGGTAGGCCACAGGAATCAAAGTCCTGCCACCACATCACAAAGCATGGAAAAAACTGCAGAGAAAAACTGCACCAACACCACCAAACGCCGCATAGGGGCTGAGTCCCTCAAGACTCAAAGACAGTGAAGCAGCCGGGAAGCCCACAGCTTCTGAGAATCCCAGGCGGCACCCGTACTGGCACCACCGAGGTCTGAGCCAGCCTAACAAATGAGAGCAGGAGCTGGCAGGGTGGATGGCACGAGGCCCCAAAAACCTCAAGGAGGACCATCGACTGATGGGCACAAGCCGCACCATCCTGTATACCAAAAGCATAGGCAGCGGGAGACATAACAGTAAGAAGAAGACTGAAGCACAAAAAGGCGAGAATGTCAGGGCATTGACTAACCTCCAGCATACTCCAGGATGTCTCAGACAATGTCATGCAGAGCAATCCAAGAAAGGAGAGCAGGGAAACGACCCCGCACAGACATCCAGTCAGGCGAGTTAGCCATATACCAAGCAACATCCACCAACTGTCTTATCCAGTTTGAGGCACACCAACAGCAACTAGGACTGGTTTGGAAGCAAAACACCCCTAAGCCTACAGCACTTGGAATTCCAGAGGGTCTCCCATCTAGGGACTACCCAGGCCCCTCCCAGCTCAAGTTCCGAGATGATCGGATGAGAGCAGGTAATCCAGGGTGGTACGGCCAAAGGCCCCAAATGCATCTGCGCACCAGAACTAGGTACAAGCACAGAACACCAGCTGGTACCAGGGGCAAGCAGGAAGCGAGCCATGCTAAGAGCACAACTGCCACAGGATACCTGTAATGAAGCGACAAAGACACAAGCAACAAGACTTGGAAAGCTTAAAGACAGGCTGCTGCCTCCCCCACAGCAACGCACATAGAGGACGTGGCTGCGAGGTCCAAACGCTCCTAGAAACCACTCAGCACACGATTGGCCAGCCCGGGACCACTGTAAATTCTCCCTGTCCCAGCCAAGCACATGCACGGAGAGTGTGGCTGCGGGCAGTGCAGAAGAACACAGACAACACACACCACCCTTGGCAGGTGAATGTCATGCATACAAAGGATAAAAACACTGCAAAAAAAACACATGTACTCTTACCTGTCGTCGGACAGGAAAATAATCAGGCATGGAGGTGAGTGGGAGGGGTCTTTATTCTATTGAAATTTTAAAAATATTAGCTCGTTAGAGTGCCCGTCAGGAGGTGGGACCGCCTCATATTGCAATGGCTGGGATGAGGAGGACCTACGAGTGGGTAATAAAGCATATTCAGTGGATACAAAATTTAGTGAATAAATATAACCCCCCAAAATTATGCATACATAAGTCGCCCCCAAAATAAATTGTATTCAGTAGCCACCTAAAAAACAAAATGCGATCTTCCCTCTCAAAATTGTCATATCTCTCAAACAGTACATAGCAACCCCCCGTTTACATGAATAATGTCATGTCACCTGGGTGAATAGCCGCAAAAAGTAGACGCTCCTTGGATTTTACGTTTACAATGGGTGCGGGAATGTGGCCTAACGGCCAGTGTTACCGACATTGAAACTGAGGTATCAGGCACCGTTCCTGGCTTGGCTGAACATCATATGATTCTGGGTAAATCATTTAATCTCCCCATCCCAAAAAATAAAATGTTTGTAATCTGGTGCTCATGTGAAGTGCTTCACTTTCCCTGGAGCCAAATCCAGGCTATATAAAAAAAAATATATATATATATATTCACTGAAAAAAACCATAGGTTTCAGGCACGTTATAGTTAGAAATTAGCATTTAAAAAACCTTTGAAATTCACTGAAAAAACTATAGGTTTTCAGGGATGTTATAGTTAGTTGGACATTTCACTCATAGAAAACCATAGAAATTCCCCTGTTAGCTCAACTAACTATAACTCGCAACCCCGCAATGCACTGCTGATGACGTCACATATTACATCATTCATGACATGGTCAGTGGACTCACTGATGACATCTCAAATGACATCACTGATGACATCAGTGATGACATCATCCAGTGAATGTGTGTTTCTATAAAATGTAAATATGTTTTATATATATATGCCAAGGTGTATTGAAGAATGAATGGGTGTATAAGAGTCAGGATGGATGATTAAGTAGGTGTGTGACTGTATAAGTGAGTGATTAATTGTGTCTTGCTTAATTAATGTGTTAGCGACTGATACAGACATTCACACAGTTTAGGTTGTCAGTTGGTGTGTAAGCAGTTCCATGGTTTGGTTGGCAACTAAATGAGGATCTATATGACCTATTGATTGCTTGTCTGAGTACCTGTATGGGTGCCTGAGTGTCTGTGTAGGTGGGTGGGGGGGTGTACATAGATATGTGAGTGGATAATTCACTGGGTATATGTGTTCAAGTCTGTATCTGTAAAGGGCTCTATGGCTGGGTGAGTGTGTGTATGAGTGTCTTGGTGAGTGAATGGATGCCTCAGTGGTACATGGGTGAGTAACTCCATATGTGAAAGGCAGTTTATATGAGTGTTGGACTGTGTAAATGACTATATGTGAGAGTGAGTGATTGTGAGAGTGCCTGTATGGATCAGTGTGTGCTTGTATTAGTTATTGTATTAGATTGTAAGTATGTGATAGTATATGTTTAAATAAGTGATGTGGTATGTGTATAACTGTACAGGTGAGTAAATGAAAGTGTGATCGAATATTTCCATTACTGACTAGGTGTGTGAATAACATAACTCTATGAATGAGAGGCAGTGTGTGAGTGTCTGTATAGATATGTGACTGGATATGATAATGCTGTATTGATGGCTGATTGTATGTATGAGTGACTGTATGGGTGAATGAATGGATGTATTGTAGACCTAGGAATTAGTCAGTGGATATGTACTAACTGGTATTGGTGTGTTCATGGTTTCGAAAATTATAGTCTGTATTTTAGAGTGGGTGTATCAAGTGTTATATTAGGGTCTGATGAGGTGCATCAGATTTTGATGTGGATGATGCCATCAGTGATGTCATTTGAGATGTCATCAGTGATGTCACTGACCATGTCATGAATGATGTAATATGTGACGTCATTAGCAGTGCATTGCGGGGGCGCGAGTTATAGTTAGCTCAACTAACTATAGTAGGGCAATTTCTATGGTTTTCTATGAGTGAAATGTCCAACTAACTGTAACATCCCTGAAACCTATGTTTTTTTCAGTGAATTTCACAGGTTTTTTAAATGCTAATTTCTAACTATAACGTGCCTGAAACCTATGGTTTTTTCAGTGAATTTCTAAGGTTTTCTAAATGCTAATTTCTAACTATAACGTGCCTGAAACCTATGGTTTTTTCAGTGAATTTCTACGGTTTTTTAAATGCTAATGTCTAATTATAATGTTCATTAAACCTATCTTTTTTTCTGTGTTTTTTAATTATCAACCCATTCTCAACTTGGTGAAAACTGCAAATCTCACCACTCTTACATCGATACCTTACGCCATCAAAATTGCCACAAACGAGAGCCACAACTAACGCATATGAAATGCAAAGTAGGCCTTCTCGTGCAAAAAAACCACGAAAACACCACTTCCCCATATTTTCAATGACCAGCCAAATCTGCAATGCGATCTAAAAAGCAGGCGATAAGCCAAGTTCGCAGCAACAAATTAACATCAACCTTTAATTGGTGTAAGGAGGTCGACTATCTACTCTGTTAATTGGACCCAACTCACAGCCACATCTAAAGACCAACACGTAATAGAGCTACTGATCATGCAGCTCCGACACGCAACAAGACCACAACACCCAGCACCACCACCACCACCAAATCCTCCCCCCCACACCGCCACCCCTACTACCACAGAGGCAGCGCAAAACAGGACAACGGACCTTCCCAAAATGCCATGCCCCTCAGCCACACAATAGCTGAATGTTGGGAGATGTGGCAACCAACTATATGTGAAGGAGGCAAGTCACCCATCAACAATAAAGGACACAATGCCAAGTGTAACGCTAATGTGCTGCACAGACCTCACTATCCAAAGCACAAACCTCTCCATGTGGAGATATACTATTGATACTTGTAGTGTAGTGCACAGTGGACGCAACCATGTTACTTCAGGCAGTGGGGAAGATCTTGGTCATGTAGCTGTGTTGTCCCCCCTGGAAGCGGAAGCGGAAGCGGAAGCGGAGTGGGCTGCTCCAACGCACGCCACTCCAGCATAAGAGTATGAATAAATAGGCCAGGCCCTAGGCGTGGTTCACTTGTGAGAAGACCAACGAGTCTGTCACAGCGGCAGCCCTCACCCTGGCACGTGGCTGCCACCATAACCATGGGCCTCTTCGACACAGGCCCCCTGCGAACCCAGCTGCACAGCACCGCAGACTTATGTCTGTACCGACTACTGCCTTCGATCTACACTGTGGACAGCAGGGCTCACAATTCAGATGCAGTGGCGATTGTAGATGTCGCTGTCCAGTTCGCAAGACACGTTGCTCCCAGTGCAGCCCGCCCAGACAACGCATCATCGCAGGGTGCGCACACGCTGTGTGCTTCAGGTGCTACTAACTCACTGCACCATAAGTCATCGCCATGTGGCCTCATCAAGGCAGAATTCATTAGACAAAACACATTGCTCCCAGTGCGGCCCGCCAGGACCACGTATCATCGCAGGGTGCGCACACGCTGAGAACTCCAGGTGCCACTAACTGTGCAGCTCAACTCAATGCCACAGCGACCACAGCAGCATACTCCCTCTGATTAGTTAGGCATATTTCCATATGCAAGGCCGGCAACACGTAGTCCCACTAACCCTCTTTAACACAAGCCGATCCCACATGTGTAACTTTGTCCTGAGTCCTGAATAGCAGTCACCCCAAGTCCGTGGCAGCGACCACAGCACCACACTCCCTTTGATCAGTGAGGGGTAATTCCATATGCAACTACAGACTTCTCATTTAATGTTATAAATAGGGGTGTAGACTCACATCCCTCATACGTGAAAGCACGCTAAATAGAGAATCCATTGCGCTCACACATTGAGTATTTGACACTTTGTAAAAAGTTTAGGTGTGCAGGCCCACCCACCACAACAAATATTGTTTCATTTCTGAGTCCCTGGTGGCCCAGCACCCTGTTACGAACATGTCTTGGAAAGACATAGCAGATTTAACCACTAACATAGCAGAAACAAAAGCATATTCACAGGATGAAGCCACATCTATCTATGCACTTGTTAAAGACACACAGACTTTCAGTTCCTCCTCAGGAACCACAACACAACAGTTACGTCAACTGGAATACATGATGAGGAAAGAAATTAACCAACGTCTCCACGCTACTACACTTATTGAGTACCATAAAGTAAAACGAATTCCTAGAGGCTTACGAATAGCTTTAAGACCTATGCTCTTTAAGTTCAATAAGGCATTCATGTCTCGGTGGTATGCAATTTTGAATAAATGCTCTCTTGATTTGATACTACTTATAGTCGAAGAGATTTCATCTATACTTCAGGAATTAGATCAAGACATCAACAAACTTAAGGATGAAGTATCAAATAAAATGGAACAGGAGGATTGGAATAAAGTACTTGAAGACATCAACATAAGATTAGATACACACGCGAAAGAAGTTCACGAGCGAAAAATTAGGAAATTTAAAAGAGACACAATCGATTACAAACTCGATGAGGTCTACTCGTGGGCCGAAGTTTATGCTCAAAAACGTCCTTTTAAAAAAACCGGAACGTCTTCATCCGAAGTAAGTGTAGCTAATGAACAAGATTTACTTCTCCACAGACCAACGGTTGGTTCTAGATCTCAACCACAGGCACAAACAGAAGAAATGGCTACAACATCTATCAGTAAATCCTCCTCTTCATCTTCTTTTTTAGCCGAGGGCCATTCCTCAAAATCCCCTCCAGACAAAATCAATACACCAAGCGACGACATACCCGCCGGGGAAAAACCCAAAAAAACAAGCACCGAAACAGGAAGACCACAGAGGACAGCGAAGAAAACAACTTAGTAGTGAATATATCTCAAAAACAACTCAACACTGAACAACTTAAAGTTTTGAACAAAGGAACATCGTTTGTGCCCACTTACACATCACATGGTTTGGAAACTGAAATTTCACTTTTCAAGTTCATGCGGAAATTGAGATTAAAATGGTTTTTTTCGATGAATCCCAGCACCAATGAGGAATCTCCAACCGCAGAACAATTCAGACCCAAGAGCAAGTTTATGGCTCCCTTTTCACATAAAACCCTGGACACCTTTGAGATCTTGGTTAAAAAGGATCTAGAATCCATCACATACAAAAAAAACCAGCACAATAATCTCTCTACCAAAGAATCTCGCATCTTGAACGCTTTACGCCAGGATACTTCGATAACATTTCAACCTGCTGACAAAGGAGGAGCCCTGGTTGTCCTAGACACCACCTTTTACACAGATAGTGTTAATGAACATCTGAAGGATGGACACACGTACATTCCATTGGATCAAGACCCAACAAAGGAATTTCTAAAAATTCTTAACTGCATTTTACAGAAAGGCGAAGATGATGGCAATATTGACGCCAATACTAAAAAATTCTTACTTCACCCCACACCTAAGGTTCCGCATATTTATATGCTTCCGAAGATCCACAAGAACAGACAAAAACCACCATTCAGGCCCATAGTAGCGGGCTGTGGATCGATGCATGAACCAATAGGGAGATACTTAGACCACCATTTGCAACCTTTGGTCCAATCCTGGCAAACATACGTCAAGGACACTACAGATTGTTTATTGAAATTGGAAGCGATTACACCTCAGCTTACTGACGACTATTTCCTATGTACCATTGATGTAGTGGCACTTTATACTTCAATCGCTCACAATGAGGGACTCGAAGCAGTAGAGTGGAGACTACTGAACTCAACACTGACTAAAGATAAAAGCATCTTCTTGCTTGAACTTCTACACTTTTCGCTGTATCACAGCTATTTTTCATGGAAGAACACTTACTACCAACAGATCACCGGTACATCAATGGGCTTTCCGGGAGCCCCAGCCTATGCAAACACCTTCATGGCTTATTTCGAATATCAACACGTGCTCAATAATCCAGTTTGGCAATTCAATTCGACCCTCTTTCTACGCTACATAGATGACATTCTAATCATATGGAAGGGATCTAAAACTTTGCTAGAACATAGCATAGCAGAACTAAATCAATGCAACCCAAGGATACAGTTCACTTATGACATCCAATCAGAAAAGATTCATTTTCTAGATCTAGAGATTCACAAATCCCCCCATGGATTAACCACCATGATGTACAGGAAACCTACTGATGTTAACAATGCATTGCATTATTCAAGCGCTCACCCATATTCTCTTAAGAAACACTTACCAGTCTCTCAACTAACTAGGATTAAGAGAATCACCTCAGAGCACCACCAATGCGACATTGACATGAAAAAACAATTGGACCGATACAGAGTGCGAGGTTACCCAGAACACATCCTCACTGAGGCCGAAAATCACGTTGGGCGTAAAAAACGAGAAGACCTACTCCATACCACTCATAAGAACCGTTCTAAACGCGAAGTTTTTGTATTAAAATACTCAGCTCAATCTGCACAGATCAAATCTATTATTAGAAAACGATGGGATATCATCGAACAAGAATCTGATTTTCAAGATTTGTTCAGGGATTCTCCTCTTTTTGCTCATACCAGATCTAAGAATCTGAGGGACCTCCTCAAAAGCCACTCGAAACCTACCACACTGAAATATGCGGGCATGAAAAAATGTCACAATTGCGGTCAATGTAGCAATGTAATTTTAGGCAATGTGTTCGCACATCCCCACACAGGCCAAAATATCAAACTTCGCCATACCTCAGACTGTAATACAGAATGGGTAATTTATGCCATCAAATGCCCATGCGGTTTGGTATATGTAGGGAGGACAAGTCGCAAGATCAAAACTAGGATCATAGAACACAAGAGCAGAATACGTAATAAAAACATGAACTCTTCTCTTGTTACACATTGGATTAACACATTACACACCATTCCACAATTGCGTTTTACCATTCTTGAACATCTTCACATGCAGACTAACATTGACATGCACAATGTTCTTTCATGCAGAGAAACGTATTGGATTAAATACCTAGGTACGGTGATTCCAGGTGGTTTAAATGATCATTATGAATTACTATGTTTCATCTGAAAAGTGATGTCAGTGTTGGTTTTAACTTTTTTCTGTAAAGAATTTGCACTCGCATTTGCATTACTTTTTCTTTTTATTCTTCTTTTTATTTTTCCATTATTTTCTCCCTTCAGTAGTTACCATATCGGTAATGCGCCTTTTCTTTCACCCGGCACTCATGAGTAAACTTTATTGACACCTAGGTGATCCACCTAGGAGAGTTAGACACACAGTCCTATTTCTACACGTTTCACTTTCAACGCGAGTCCTCTGTCGATGTTGCCTACTTTGGAACGCATGGGCTCTCTTGATAAACCTCCCCTCATTCGGGCCACGCACACGCTCTCCTGAGCCTGCTAATGCCGGAAGATTCTTTTAAGAAATACAGACCTTTTTCGAAGGTGAGACACAGTAACGAACTTTCGTCACATAACCTTAGGAAGTGCACTTTTAATTAACATTGTAGCGTACGAGTCATTTCTGGTGCTTGTGTTACAGGCACGGTTCGCGTAGATCACGGCGAAGTTGTGTTACGGTTTAAAACACCGAATAACGGCGACTGGTGAGTTTTTAACATTATGCAACTCTCTAGGATGCTTGACCACACGAGAATGCTGTACTGGGCGGCAATAGCTTACAGTTTATATTTTGTTTACAGATTGTTTCACAACCAACAGCTTGAGCACCTCGCAATTAACCAGGCGTGTTTCCTTTTCGGTAAGCGGATAACCATCTATCAGGATATCTGCTCAATCACCTTTTTAGACTTAATTTCATCTCTCGCACTTTTTTACAATTTACGCACACTCTGCGGTGATCCCTAATAGCTCCTAACAGTTCTAATACTGTTTATTTCCCAAAACGACTGGTACCCAGGGTCATTGACTTTCTCTCTTCTCGAGTGCAAATTCTATCTATCTAAATATGTATTTCGATCTTAATTAACAGCACAATATGTGCTTTTTGTTGTAGTTCCTACAGGAGGTCAACAAGACGAAACAAAAAGATCAGCATACACAACTTACAGCGATTTTTTTAAATCCCCTGACGAAGGGTTCAACCCGAAATGCATTGGGATTTGTTATGCAACATTGTATTATGATTTAATAATCATTGTCTTGTATGTAATACACTAGATGAATTGTGATATTAACATTACATCGATATTTGAACATTTCAATATATTCAAGCAACTAATAATTTATCCTTGCATCATTTTTTCAAGTTTCAGAACGAACTTCATTGTAAATATTTCTTTTGATAACCTTATGATATATGGTGTACTTTGTACTTATACATTGATGAGACCTTTCTGGTCATAGCTGTGATTCACGTAGGAACTGGTTGTTCCAGAACCTCTCTCATTTAATGTTATAAATAGGGGTGTAGACTCACATCCCTCATACGTGAAGGCACGCTAAATAGAGAATCCATTGCGCTCACACATTGAGTATTTGACACTTTGTAAAAAGTTTAGGTGTGCAGGCCCACCCACCACAACAAATACAGCGACCACAGCAGCATACTCCCTCTGATTAGTTAGGCATATTTCCATATGCAAGGCCGGCAACACGTAGTCCCACTAACCCTCTTTAACACAAGCCGATCCCACATGTGTAACTTTGTCCTGAGTCCTGAATAGCAGTCACCCCAAGTCCGTGGCAGCGACCACAGCACCACACTCCCTTTGATCAGTGAGGGGTATTTCCATATGCAACTACAGACTTCAGTAGGCAACTAACTATCACAGTCCTACACCCTACATATTATCATTTTAGTATCCTCGCTTCAAGAACTTTTTTTTTATATCAGTTATAGCTTTACTACAATGACCAAATTAATCTTCAAATGCAAACTAACATGGAATAGCAGTCTACACTACAGGCAGTACAGCTCGCAATTCCAATTTCAAATGCTAATTTCTAACAACAAGATTGTACTCAGAAGATACAACACTTTGTCAATGTATTCTATACATATTTCATCTTTTCATCATACGCCTGCACTGCACTCAGTAGGGCTCACAATGAAAATGATTTCTTCATTTATTAACCACAGAATCCACTAGGCAAGTAACTATTACAGGCCTCGAATCTACATAATATCCTTTTAGTATCCTTTCTTCTTGAACATTTTTTATATCAGTTATAGCTCTAGTACAATCACCAAATTCATTTTCAAGTACAAACGAACACTCAGCAGTCTACACTGCGGGCAGCAGACCTCGCAATTTGAATTTTGGACACATGGTGCCAACTAACACTGTCCAACACAAGCCGATCCCACATGTGTAACTGTGTCCTGAGTCCTGAATGGCATTGACCCCAAGTCCTTGGCAGCGACCACAGCACCAGTCTCCCTTCGATCAGTTAGACATATTTCCATATACAAGGCCGACGACATGTGGTCCCACTAACCCTCTTTAACACAAGCCAACCCCACATGTGTAACTGTGTCCTGAGTCCTGAATAGCAGTCATCCCAAGTCTGTTGCAGCGACCACAGCACCAGACTCCCTCTGATCAGTGAGGCATATTTCCATTTGCAAGGCCGGCGACACGTAGTCCCACTAACCCTCTCTAACACAAGCCGATCCAACATGTGTAACTGTATCCTGAGTCCTGAATGGCAGTCACCCCTAGTCCGTGGCAGTGACCACAACACCAGACTCCCTCTGACCAGTGAGGCTTATTTCCATATGCAAGGCTAACAGCACGTGGTGTCACTAACCCTGTTCAACACAAAGCGATGCCACATGTGTAACTGTATCCTGAGTCCTGAACGTCAGTGACCCGAACTTCGTAACAGTGACCACAGCACCACACTCCCTTCGATTAGTGAGGGGTATTTGCATATGTAAGGCCGGTGACACGTAGTGCCACTGAACCTCCACAATGCAGGCCGGTGGGGCCACCAACGTATGCACGTGGCTGTGGGCCCTTGCTCACCGCTACCTATGGCCTACACTACGGTCAGCAGGCCTCACAATTCAGATAGAGTCCTGATTCCACATGACGCAGTCCAGTAGCCAAGACACATTGCTCCCAGTGTGGCCCGTCCACACCAAGCATCATCACAGGCTCATACAGTCTCAATGCTTCTGGTGCCACTAACCCTCTTTAACACAAGCCGATCCCACATGTGTAACTGTGTCCTGAGTCCTGAATGGCAGTGACCCCAAGTCCTTGGCACCGACCACAGCACCACACTCAGTTCGATAAGTGAGGCATATTTCGATATGCAAGACCGGTGACACGTAGTCCCACTAACACTCTTCAACACAAGCCGATCCCACATGTGTAACTGTGTCCTGAGTCCTGAATGGCAGTGACCCCAACTTTGTGGCAGCGACCACAGCACCAAACTCCCTTCAGTCGTATTTGTTGTTCTTTTCTTTAAATACATTTTCTATATGTAAATCTATACTTGACTAAGATTCTTCTTTATCCAACCGCACAGGGACACTTCCAGGCCCAAGAAGGTTGTTGGGGGTATGATGGTAATGTGGGAAGAGGGTGCGTTACCTGCTAATGTGGGGAGAGGCAGCGTCAAAGGGGTATCTATCACACAAAGAACTCCAATATGTTTTCACAAATGCTTCGGACAAATGCCAGCTGATGGACTGAATCACAAAATGGTTTTTCAATGCTTATGTAGTGTGACTTATGAACAGTTCGCACCCAGGCTCACAGAGGGACAGCTGCGTCCCGTCCCCTCGACTCACAGATGCAGTACTCCGAGCCATCCGCTTCATTGTAACTGTCCCTGCCACTCTGATTACGTTCCGACGTTGGCCCCACATAGCTACCTGTCGCAGGCGTACTCGCTGGTGGTGTGCAGGTCAGTAGTCTAGTTCTCAACATCTCACGGCCACTCCCTGAGGGCAGGTTTGCACACACACCACACAGGCCATGTGACCACGCAAATATAATAGATCGACAACGTCACATCCTTTATTGCCGGTGCTGACTAGATGGCGGCCGCTCCACATGTCTCAACCATAAAGAGTCTTTGAAAAGTTCCGCAGAATGTTAGTCGCACCCTGATCTGTATAGCCGTCAGGGGCCTACCACCCCATTGACATGGACTTCAGATGCACAGGGTTAGTGCCACCCGAAGCTCATATGGCCATCAGGGGCCTCCCACCACGTGGCACGGACTTGAGTTCCACAGGCATAGTGGCCCCAAAAGCTGATGTGGTCTCCGCCATTGATGACTCAGGACTCAGCGACATGTGTGAGATCTGCCGGGACGAGGAGAAGATGATGTGGTCTCCGCCATTCATGACTCAGGACTCAGCGACATATCTGGGATGCGCGGAGTTTTGACGGGCATGTGGAGTGCCCACTGCTGCACACTCCGGTGGCACCAGGTAATTATTTGCTCATGGATGCGCAGGGGCAGCAGTGTCTGTCAGTTTGTCTGTTTCTCTCTCTCTCTCTCTCTTCCTTCTTTTCCTTCTATCTCTCTAACTCTCTCTCTTCCTTCTCCCTTTCTCACTCCCTTTCTTTCCTTCACAACTTTCACACCAACTGCAATGCAAAATTAATTCCGGTGTTAAGCCACGTTAGCACAAGGGATTTTACACCTGCTTTCTGCTGGTGTTAGGCAGGATGACTACCTGCACCATGAAAGGGAACACAGCCAAGAGCCACACCAGAACACCCACAGGTGCCATAGAGTTAATGAGCATGATACAGGGATACCCATGAGGGCCACAAGATTCATCGCAACAACTCCAGGACTGCCAACGCATCCCAAACCCGCATCTGAGAAAGAATGTGTCCCTGTGGTCATTATCTTAGCATGATAGGCACGAGCCCTGCAACATCACAGTGTGCTGTCACCTCAGCGTTGGCAGTGAGCCTGGACATTTAGCTACGCACGCATCCTCCGGCATGCACAACTGGAGGGTGCTGGTCCGGGGTACACAGGTCAGCACAGGGGTGTGCCTATCCGGCAAGGGGAACGGGGTGTCTCGGAAATGTCCCTGTACAGGAAGTGCGGTAAGTGTGTCTCTGTGTTCTGGTGTGGCCTGCCACAAGGGCCGCAGCAGTCGATGTTGTAAAGTGGCATGCACCACCTACAAACGGCACTGTGATGGTGTAGTTTGAATGTAGCAGAACATGCGCGAATAGGTATTACAATGGTGTGCGGTACGAGTGCACGAGATACAACAGCGCACTGTAGAAAAGTTTGGGGGCTAGTGGGAGGGAGGAGCAGCTGTTTGGCAACGTAACACACAGTGAACTCGCCCATGTGCCACGTGCTGGGCATCTCATCCATGATGACCACGGTCGCAGACATCCCACAACACCAACAACCGGCCTTTCTACACATCCTGTATGACTGCAGCATGGTTTTCACTTCTATGCTCGTTCAGTGGTGTGATGTTGTCGGGTTGTGTGACTTGTGCTCCTTGTTGGTGTGTTTCATTTTGGCCATTGTTTGTCTATACTTGTGCTGTACTTAATTGTGCATGTGTGCCATTCTGCCCATCTCCCCCCGTCCCCCCACTCCCTGCTTCTTCCTCTTCCTGGTGCTGTTGTGTCTATAATTTTGTTACTCCACACATACATACATGTAAAGAACAAATTAGACTGGTTCCTTGATTCTTTTAGGTTTCAAAACTTCTCTCTATTGGTTTCTTTTTAATTTTCCATATAAACCATTTTTTTAATATTCAAAAACACATAGAAGTCAGAAGTGCAACGTATTCTATCAACACACTTTCTAGAACATTCTATAACATGTGCAGGTTAAAAGTTCGTAATTTTTTTTAAACTTAACGATATTGATATTTTTTTTAAACATTTTCTCGAACATTTATTGGCACGTGCAGGTTAAAAGTTCACGATTGTTTTAATTTCGAACAGTGCCTTCCAAATGCAAGTAGCAGGTGTGGTTGAGTTGAGCAAATGTTCTCCTATGATATGCACTCCACGTTGAAACTGCTTTTTCTTAACCAATCACAAAGATGCTTTTCCACAAAACAAGTGTGCACCCTACTTTAAAAAAAGAATGCTTTTCATCTCCCAATCACGTATCGTTTTGTAGGGCAAAATAAGTAGTTCCCCATCTTTAAACATATCTCTTATTCTACCAAGGAACTGCATGAGCTACAGACATCTTTCCATACCTTCCAGCCATACCTTCAAAATGCTAGTGTGGATCGTAGAACATAGCTATATTTTCTGGTGCAAGAGGTATGCAGAACACAGACGTATTGACTTAGACCTAGGTCTCCAAAATGTGTACATTAAATGGTTTGCACAGAGAAGATTGAAGTGGCACCAATTGCTACCTTTGGTTAAAACCTATTTACATCTTCCATACCCTGACCTCATGATTATGCATTGTAGTGGAAATGACCTAGGCACATTGACTGGGGTAGGTTTAGAAATGCTTATGAAGGACACCTTTGGACACCTCCACTCAGCACCATGTGAATCTGGGCAATAGCCACTTAATAGCTCACATAAATTCCACGCCAGCCTCGAGGGCTTTCAGACCGATAGGGGTGAGTAGTTTGCGCTTTACAAATACCGTATTGATTTGTCCCGCGCAAATTTACCTTCGAATTCCCTGTATAACACCCCCTAAGCACCATACACAAGTTACAATGTTCGAAACAAAAGTTCCTCTGAGTAGGTATAACTACTTGCTGACACTACTTGACAGATGTGGCACATTGTCCAGAGCACATGACTTCACAGCATATGACACACAGTTTGGACTCACACTTTCATCCCCGACTCCGGCAGCACCTCAGCTTAGCACCATGAGACTCTAGACTATACCTCATATATTTTCCGCACCCCAGGACTTTCAAACTAGTAGGAGTCAGTAGTTTGTCCTAGTAGGTATAAACACATGCTGCAGGTGTGCTGCAGTGGCATGGGGACAGGACTTCACACCATAAGACACACAGTTTAGGTTCATGCTTTCATCAGCGACTCCCACAGCAGCTCACCTTAGAAGCATCAGACTCTACGCAATACCTCACTTAATTTCCATACCCAGCAGTTTCAGACCGGTAGGTATGAATAGTTTGGTTCGCACCCCCCCTATAGCACACCCTATACACCCCACAGAGGTTACATTGCTCCTACCCTCCTCTTTCCTACTTTTTTTGCCCTTTTTTCCCCTTACTCGCTTCAACAGAATCACAAAATGGTGGCCAACACTTCCTAGTTGCAACCGCTCGCAGCGCTCCCAACCAATAAGCAGCAAGCTCGTGCTCGTAACGCCTCAGCCAATCAGATGGCAGAATTCCCAAATATCGATATCCGTAAATTTCGATATTTCTCAATAACTACTGAACGGATTTACACCAAATAAACAAACGCGTGCTTTCTAGACCAAGACCCTTCTCCCTGCCAAATGTGGGGTAATTCCGTTCACCCATTCGACCTGTAGCCTTGTCTAAAGTTTCTTATGGAAATTAACATAGAGAAACCATGTTTTGGGACCCCCCTCTTTTCTCGGCCCTTCCTTGACGAATCACCTCCAACCTTTCAACATAGGAGCTGATATGAACAAAGAATTTGTTTGGAAAATGTCATGAAGATTTATCAAACGACGCCAAAGTTATAAGCAAAACGAAAAAACTCTTCCTATGGAAACTTGGTCCTAACTATAACTACCTACTGGTTTTAAATAAAACTAAAACTTTTACCATGGAATATGGGCGTAGACCAGGAAAGAAACAGCCTGCCTTCTTTATAGAGGGCCAAAAGGTTCAGGCTGTAGATAATTTCTCTTATTTGGGGGTTACTTTTTCAAACAATAATTCCTGGGTTAATGAACATAAGAATGTAAGGTCTAAAATGGCCAGGAGCGCTTATGGAATTTTTACCATGGCGAGCAAATTAGGAGATAGACGGGTAAAGGATATGCTTAAAATTTTTCAATCACGATGTGTGTCTATTGCCCTATACGGAGCTGGTATATGGGGCTATGCCCCGGCAGGATCGCTCCAGGTTGAGGAGAATATATTTTTGAAGAAACTTTTGTGCCTACCAAGCTCTGTGTCAAATGCCTTAGTGCATAATGAATTGGGTATGCCTTATCTCTCCGATTTGATTTCTCTTAGACCGCTGCTTTTATGGCGTTCAATATGGATCAAAGACGAGACGTCTTTGTGTAGAGCCATTATTTCTGATTGCCTTGCCTTGGATTATTTCACAAGGATCCCGTGGTTGAAGTATGTTATTGATAATTTCCGAGAGATTTTTAACATTGACATTATTAAGGATCACCATGGGGTAGATGTGGTATCTAAATCCCATCTTAAACAAAACAACGTAAATCAGATTGCCATTAAGAGACATCATAGCAGTTCTAATCTCTCATCCTATGTTTTCTACCATGAGCTAAATAAAGTTGTGGGTTTTCAACCCTATTTGTCTCAAGTAACCTGGAAGGCACATCGGTTTGTGTTAACTAGACTTAGAATGGGAGTAGTCCACAACCTTGTTGCCTTCCCCTCTTTGAACAAACATCCAGACGGCCCATGTCCCTGCGATAACTGCACCCCACAAAGTACCATGCATTTTCTTCTACTCTGTCAATTGTATAAATTCATCCGAATAGCTTACTTAAAACCCATGTTTGTCAAGTATGGGGTTAGATCGTTAAAAGACTGTATGAGTTTACTTTTTAACTTGCATTATCCAGACGTGTGTTTTTATACAGCTACTTTCCTACTCAATCTATTAATGCCAGAAAAAGTATGCTTTTTTAACAATTTTATTGCTGATGAAATTCACTGTCTCTGTATCCAATTCAGTGTATATGCCAAATTTATGTTGTTTTCTTAATGTGTGCTTTTATGAACTTGTTTTATGTTCGAATAAAGCCTTATGAAATGAAATGAACTACCTACTGGCGACTGCCAGTAGGTAATTGTGGAACAATAGACATATGCATACTAAAAGTGACCTATTAAATCAGCAAAACATTGCATTGCCCAGTGACTGATTGTCAATATTAAGTGCTGTACATTTGAGCAGGCGATGAAATGTCTCTGGAAAATAATTGCCTGGATAAAATAGTTTTTGGGGAAAATGTAATACGTTTTTCTTTCAAATCCTTATTCAGTGTGTTTATTCACATATATTTCCGACTGGAATGATTTGTATGTTCATGCTACTTAAGAATAACTATCCTCTAATAAGTAGGAGTGAAGAGATATAAGGGAATAGAAACAATGCTACAGTAGGGACTTATGTAAATGGAGCGAAATTGATAAACTGGCATTTATTTTTATTAACTAAAATTGCATCAATGTGCTTTTGCTTTCTTAAGATGCATAGTTTTTTTGCAGGGTATTTGCAATATTCGCATTATGGAAATAAATTACAGTGATGAATGCCAGCTCATTATATCACAGGCAAACAAAAGCAGCCATGAACACCTTTACCAAATGCTGAAAGCCAGGACTAATGATAACCGTAAAGGAGCAGCTAATGAAGTCCAAATCAGTGTTTTTTGTTCACATCTTCCTTTGCAAAACATCTGAAACTAATCTCATGAATAAAGATTAGGGAATATTTGTTTCATGTAATATAATTTTCACCATTCACTGTAATTTATATCACCATTTACTTTTTAAATAAATCATTATTTTTATTGTTTATTGTTTGATAAATTAAAATCATACAATTTAAATCGTAGAAAAGATCAACATGGGTATCAAAAAATAATTGTTTAAAAATCATACATTGTTGTCAATTTGCAACATTGAACCAAAGAGTCAGTTTGCAATATAAAACCAATTAATAAAATCCTACGGTCAAAACGTCGTGGGGATAGCTGAGACAGACGTCCTAATGGCATAACAAACAAGGTGACAATACAGAGAGCTAGTGCAAAATACAAGTAAGCAGCAGTTGTGCAATTGGGCAAAGTAAAATGCAAATGTGTATAAAAATACTATTGGCTTCGGAATGGAGTAAAGGAAAAGGGGAGCAGGAGACCCCAAAACCAAACTAGAGTCACTTATGTCCCTTTTCTAACCCTTTGGCAACTAGAGCCGGTAGCTTCATCAAGGCTGATTGGCAGGTTCTAATTTGCTACTGTTTTAACATTAGCAGTAATAAGGGGCATATCAGCAAGGGCCGGTGATACAATTATCGCCACTTTAGCGTCCGTTTTCAGGCAAAAAGCGGCGATAATTTTATCGCTCTATCAGCAAGGTCACGCTATTACATGCATACATGCCTTAGCGCCCATTCCCTTAATGCCCAGCGTTGCATCTCTAATGAGATGCAAAGTGGGCGTTCCTCCCCAAAATAAAGTGAGAAATGTCGCCAACAGACATTTCTCCTATCAGCAAGCTGATCGCTAACCTGCGTAGCGATAAGAAAAGTTGCGCTTACCGCGATTATCACTGCTTTCCTTACGACTGCTTTCAGTCTGACTTAGCCATTATATCCAATGGAAGGGGGATATAATGGCTAAGTCTGCCATGCCCTATCATCAAGCTATCGCCAAACATTGTGCGATTATCGCTGGATTTCCAGCGATAATCGCACATTTGGCAGCTTGTGCTTGGAATTTTATTGCTTTGGAGATAAGCGTCGCTGATAGCGCGCTATCTCAGTGATAAAATCCAGCGATAGCAGGTGATAATTATCCTCGCGCTAAGCGCGCTTAGCGATAATTATCGCCGGCCCTTGCTGATATGCCCCTAAGTTCTTCCAGAGTGATAGAAGCCCTGGGCAGATACATAATAGGTGTAATAATTATTTGCTACTGTTTTCGCTGAGACTACATCCATAGTTGGCCAGGTCTGTTTCCATTCAGGTGTTACATCTTTTGATGGAAAAACTCCCAGACTGAGCAGCATCAAATTATGCTTCTAGGTTCTGAGAAATGTTCCATTAAATATGGTTGGGATTTAAAGACTTTGTATGTTGGCATGACCACCCACGTTTGCTTTTCGTTTGCCAAAGCTCCTTTGTCAGATGAGAATGATTGCAATCTGGTAGCTTTGTTAATTACCCGTTTGAACTCGGGGTATTCTAGATAAATAACACAGAAATGTTTTTACTTCTTTTAAATCTTCGTTCTTTTTGCCGGTACAAGAAGGGACCTAAATCTAATTTTACCACATTTGCTTTGCTTATCTTGTGAGAGTGTGTGACATATGTCATATCTCGCTATTTTTTCATTTTGCTTTATTACAGATTCCCCTGTATGTTTTGAACTATTTGTTAGGTACATAATCAATAATCATGAATTACATTGAACTGGAAGTCATAGCTAAGCCCTTAGAAATGGATTCTACTGATAACGAGTTATTTTCCTGTAAATATTTAAAATCAACAGAGAGAGCTCCAAGAAGGCTTCAGTAGTGGCACAACTTCCATTAGAGAAGGGAGATAGAGCAGTGATCATTCAAAAATTAAAATAAAAATAAAAATGAACATCAACAACATCATTCACAAATACACTCACAGCAGTAACCAAAGCTTCCACAATACCACAAATCACAGCAGTGACCACACCTGAAAACACAAAAGGAACAATAGCATCACCAAAATGTACTGCCACAGTTGGAAATACAGAGGCAGTGGCATAAGGCCAAGTGGAGGCATAATAGCTGTGACCACAGGCACCACCACAGTAAGAACAACACCTGCAACAACAGATGCAAGTAGGGCTTTAACTGGGATGAAAATACTAGAGGGTCTCCCAGAGGGGCGTGGCCGATGTAATTAAAGGCATGTCTTAAAAACAAGTAAGCTAAAATCTGAGGTTAGCATAGTGTGCTGCCGGACTGGTATTTTGCTGCTTCTGTCATTGCATACAGTTATGTAATACAACAAGTAACATTGCACCTTCAAAGAGCCAGAACTATTGACTTTGCCAATGATTGTTAGTTGCATGAGATAAATAAGCAACAACTTTTGCTTCGTTGTATATAATGATGAAAATGCTTCAGTTATGACATGATGAGACTGTGAAACAACTATAGCCAGTATCTTTGAAGTCACATCAAAGGCAGTGAAGGGTGGTACTGCTGCAGAGTTAAGATTTTTTTTTCACCCTGATGGTGAGGGCAAAAATGGAGAGCCCGACAGGTACCCGTCTCAGCACCTGCATTTGAGACTGAGCACCGGCAGGACCCGGCCCACTTAATGCCCTGTTTGCAAGCACTATAGCTTCCTTCACCACTTCTTGTATTCTCTTGTGGCCGTTGTTGGTGGTACTTTTCTCGCAGCCTCGGAAGGTTCATGGGCACTTTCCTTTTTATTAGAGAGCGTAGGTTGTCCTTCTGTGTAAAACTGCTTAGATTGAGGATGTAGGCGCCTGCATTGGCGACATTTTGCACTCTTAAATTAAGTCGGGGACAGCGTGTTTTGTCTGCACATTAGAGTGCAGTGTAGGAGCCTACATCTCCCTTATGTCGTGCGCATTTTTTGTTTTTAGGATCAGCGGTGCAAGGGCCAGTGTTTTCTTTAACTATGTGAACCAATCTCTCTCCGATATCTCATAACAGGTTTTTTCCCAACATTTTTACACATATGTCTGAGTTCATCATCTCCAGAAAAACAGTTTCCACTCAAGGATACAAATATGCATTGTGATCTTCGCGCTTCTTAGGTTTTACAAATTAGATGTATTGTAGAACCGGGGCCATCCTTCATGTAGTCTGAAAAGCATTCACAATTAAAGGCAAAGAAAAACCTTGGCTTGGAAGATAACATTTGAGAATTTCAAAAGATTGTATGCAGTGTTCGACTACAATTAACACATAAAAGAGCTGCTTCTTATATAAGGCGACAGAAATATTAGAGTGCGCCGTTGCTGAGCTGCATGGCCTGAATGTAGTCCCTCTGCTAATTGCAACCTTGTCAGTAACCTGCATCACCTCATTAAAGTGTTTATGTGAAACTTTTGAATGTAATTGACTAGTGGGAACATATTTTGCTTCTTACGTTTTACGCATGCGTAGACTACTTTAAACGGAAATATGGGGTGATCGTTTTGGCTTTAGGGGAGGCATGGGCGTTCGCGGGGGGAAGCGAGGGGGGTGCATTGTCAAAAAGGGTTGGAGGATGGATGGTGCTAAAATGATGCCCCCCTCCCCTGAAATAATGTCTAAGGACGTCCAAGAGGGGAAGTGACATTGCCTTCCCACGTACCATGCATTTTTGTCCTACACCTGCTGCAATCAGGTCTTCTGATTCCATGCACATGTAAATAAAATATAACTTCCTCCAAAAATCCACGCACCTGAAAATGAATTGAATTGAAGAAAAGTATAGCCCTCAATGTTCAAAATGTTCTGTATTATCTCGGACATGATGACTCTCCTAATTAGTGAAAACAATCGCACCACGTGCTTGTCTTCGAAAATGGGCAACTGCACACTCAAACCACAGTGCAGTCTCAGCACAGCTCGAGCAACTCAAGTCATCTTAGGGTCTCATCATATACGTTTCAAACATTTGTGTGAAATGCGAGACGTCTTACAAATCATGCCCTGGAGGTATAATTCACTCCTGGAAATTCAGGAATAAGCCACACCTACTCACAGAAATATTAGGTCTCAATTTAGACATGGGTCCGAAGAGATACTGAAGGACGGTGTGGCGTGAGTTGTTAAGGATGACGACTCTTGATCCCGATATTATCACATTTGTTTTTTAAGAGGTTTATGTAGCGCAACTAGAATCACAGGATGTTGAGCATCGTTACCGAGACTCGAACCCTGTTTCCCAGCTTCGAGGTCGACCGCTGTAATCTCCTCCCACTCATTGCTAAAATAACATTTGGGCACTCTAATCCCTTCTGAAGTCAGGTTGGCTTTTATAAACAAGCATTGTTTTTGACAGGCTGTGCACAGTCCACCTTTTTTCACGTTTTTTATGATGTATCACAGAATCAAATTCAGAGTGGGGTTTTGTTGCTGAAAAAGAAAAAATAATGTTCAGGGAGGTTTCTTCAACTGTGCTGGGTCATTGTTCATTTCCCTGCTGCTGACTTCCAAGCTGACCTCCTGTGGTGGTAACAGGGAAATCTAGTGACAGTCACCCCAGGGCAAAGTTCAACAACATTCCGAGGAGAGACATTGTATGTGCAATGGTTTAATGTATGAACTACAGGGAAGAATGCTATTTATGTCACATAGTGCAATGCTTGGTTTTTTTGTCTGAGGAAAAAAATACTACTCTAGAGCAGTGTTTCTCAAGCTGTGGGCCTGCAGCTGATTCGAGAGCCGATTTTTGGTGGGTTGCAAAAGCGCAAGCAATAAATACAGATGGCTCTGAATTTGTGTTCATCTGTCACATTTGCTGTGCTTTAAAGACTTAGTTCAAATGTCAGGCTATGTTTTCTGACAAATTGCAGCTTATTTATTTGACATGAAGGTCAGTTTTTAGGTCTCGGCTAGCGTAGGCTGCGCAGACATGCGCAGTCTCGCTGGCGAGATTTAACGTTTTAGGGTAGATTTCTCTAGTGGGCTTTAAGCCCCGTCCCACGTTTCCATTGGCTGGCATCACCGTTTATGCTAAACGGTGGCCAGCCATTGGAAAAGAGCATCTAGTGACGTACACTTTTCTCTTTTAGAGCCGTCCCAGTTGGACTGGCTTGTTTGCTTTACGTTTGTGGTAAACGATTTGTTATCTTTCTGGGTGTGTTTACCTCTTTTTATTGGTCCCAGGAATTTTTTGGGAGGATGTTCCTATTCACTTTCTTTTGTTGTTTGTTTGCAGGCGGACGTGTTCCAGTTTTCTACTGTGTGCTTTTCGGATATTGAAGGTAAGCGATGTTGTCTTAGTTTGGTTTTTTTGCTAATGTTTTTGTCCTTTGTGCTTTCTTTTACAGGCGGACCATCGGAAGCACCGAGCGTTGACGACCGACTGCTGTCGCCGGTATGTATGCAGCCCTGCCAGCATCTGTAAGGTAAGCGATGTTGTCTTAGTTTGTTTTTGCTAATATTTTAATCCTTTGTGCTTTCTTTTACAGGCGGACCGTCGGAAGCACCGAGCGGCGACGACCGACTGCTGTCGCCGGTATGTATGCAGCCCTGCCAGCATCTGTAAGGTAAGCGATGTTGTCTTAGTTGGTTTTTGCGAATGTTTTCGTCCTTTTTTTCTTTCTTTTACAGGCGGACCGTTGGAAGGACCGAGCGGCGACGACTGACTGCTGTCACCGGTATGTATGCAGACATGGTAGAATCTGTAAGGTAAGCGTTGTTGGTTTTGTTTATTTTCGTTAATGTTTTTCTTTCTTATATATAAGTATAAGTAACTTGTGTGTGTGTGTTTTCTTTAGGACTGTTCTGATAGACCGCCAGGAAGCGATCGAGTTGCAACACGTGGACACACAGGTACAAGTTTTTAATATTAATTACAATGATGTGTTTTTTGGGTTATTTGTAGTTTTTTCTTTTTCTTTACTTCTAGGCGGTGCAGCCGGGCAGGACGCAGACACTCTAAGGTAAGCTTAATGTATGTTTGATGTTTTTTTTATTATATAGTTTGTATTATATGTTGTCTGCTCTTTGCTTTTTGTAATTGCTATGTTTTTGTGTCCCTAACTTGTGTGTGTCCTTTTTTTCAGGACTGTTCCGAAGGACCGCCACGAAGCGATCGATTCCCAACACGTGGAAACACAGGTACAAGTTCTCTATTTTTTTTTTATTCATTACAATGACGTCTGTTGGGTTATTGGCATTGTTTTCTTTTTTTTTCACTTCTAGGCGGTACAGCCGGGCGGGCCACAGCCAATGTAAGGTAAGTGTAATGTAAGTAGGCCGTTGTTATATATTTGGTTTTTAAATGTAGTCAGCTGAATGTATGTATCCTGTTTTTATATATTTTGTTTATATTTTTAGTTTTCAATAAGTAATTCATGCGTGCTTACGTTTGTTTTTGTATTGTTATTGGTGTTTACTTCGTAATTGTGTTGTTATCAATGTTGCGAATATGCTTGTTGTCGTTACTTAGTTACGTATGTCATGTCAAATCTGCTGGCATTGGTATCTTCTGGTAAGTTCCATCATTCGCGGAACGGCCGGGCGGTTCGCAGCCACTCTAAGGTAAGTGTAATGTATGTTTTACAATGACGTGTCTTGGGTTATTTGGAGTGTTTTTTTTATTTTTCTACTTCTAGGCGGTGCAGCCGGGTGGGTCGCAGCCAATGTAAGGTAAGTATAATGTATGTAGGCCGTTGTTATATATTTGGTTTTTAAAAGTAGTCAGTTGAATGTATGTATCCTGTTTTGATATATTTTGTTTATATTTTTCGTTTTCAATAAGTAATTCATGCGTGCTTACGTTTGTTTTTGTATTGTTATTGGTGTTTACTTCGTAATTGAGTTGTTATCAATGTTGCGAATATGCTTGTTGTCGTTACTTAGTTACGTATGTCATGTCGAATCGGCTGGCATTGGTATCTTCTGGTAAGTTCCATCATTCGCGGGATGGCCAGGCAGGGTGCAGCCACTCTAAGGTAAGTCTAATGTATGTTTGATGTATTTTATTATATAGTATGTATTATATGTTGTTTGCTCTTTGCTTTGTGTAATTGCTATGTTTTTGGGTCCCTAACTTGTGTGTGTACTTTTTTTCAGGACTGTTCCGAAGGACTGCCACGAAGCGACCGATTCGCAACACGTTCGAAACACAGGTACAAGTTCTCTGGTTTTTTTTTAATTACAATTTCGTGTGGGTTCGTGTTTTTGGGAGTTTTTATTTTATTTTTCTACTTCTAGGCGGTGCAGCCGGGCGGGTTGCAGCCAATGTAAGGTAAGTGTAATGTATGTAGGCCGTTGTTATATATTTGTTTTTTAAATGTAGTCAGTTGAATGTATGTATCCTGTTTTTATATATTTTGTTTATATTTTTCGTTTTCAATAAGTAATTCATGCGTGCTTACGTTTGTTTTTGTATTGTTATTGGTCTTTAGTTCGTAATTGTGTTGTTATCAATGTTGCGAATATGCTTGTTGTCGTTACTTAGTTACGTATGACATGTTGAATCTGCTGGCATTCGTATCTTCGGGTAAGTTCCATCATTCGCGGGACGGCCGGGCGGGGCGCAGCCACTCTAAGGTAAGTGTAATGTATGTTTTACAATGATGTGTCTTGGGTTATTTGGAGTGTTTTTTTTATTTTTCTACTTCTAGGCGGTGCAGCCGGGTGGGTCGCAGCCAATGTAAGGTAAGTATAATGTATGTAGGCCGATGTTATATATTTCTGTTTTAAATGTAGTCAGTTTAATGTATGTGTCCTGTTTTTATATATTTTGTTTATATTTTTAGTTGTCATAAATTAGTTTAGTTTTCAATAAGTAATTCATGCGTGCTTACGTTTCTTTTTGTATTGTTATTGTTCTTTAGTTCGTAATTGTGTTGTTATCAACTTTGCGAATATGCTTGTTGTCGTTACTTAGTTACTTATGTCTTGTCGAATCTGCTGGCATTGGTATCTTCTGGTAAGTTCCATCATTCGCGGACGGCCGGTGTGGGGTGCAGCCACTCTAAGGTAAGCCTACTGGATGTTAGATGTTTTTCTATAGTTTGTTTAACTCTGAGTTTTTGGTTAAAATACTAATGTGTACTTTTCTGTTGCCTTCTGTTTGCGTTTGTAATTGCAATGTTTTTGGGTCCCTAACTTGTGTGTGTTCTTTTTTTTAGGACTGTTCAGAAGGACCGCCAGGAAGCGATCGACTGTCAACACGTGGACACACAGGTACACGTTTTTTTTTTATTTATTACAATGACGTGTGTTTGGGTATTTGGAATGTTTTATTAATGTTTACTTCGAGGCTGTACTGCAGGGCGGTGCGCAGCTAATGTATCCTCTTGAAACGTCCGTAAATCGCGGGACGGCCAGGACTGACGCAGCGACTAATGGATGTTTCATGTTTTTATACATTTTGTTTAAAGATTGCGTTTTGGGTTAAGATATTAATTTGTGTGCTTTTCTCGTGTCTGTCCTTTGCGCTTGTAATTGCAATGTATGTTTCACTTTTTTTTATATATTTGGTTTATAGATTGCATTTCCCTAACTTATTATGTTTTTTTCTACTATGCTTACGTTTATTTGTGTGTTGTTTTTTTTTTTGCGTCGTAATAGTCGTATTTTAAAAGTTGTGAATGTGCTTGTTGTCATTATTAATTTATATATTTATTGTCCAATCTGCTGGCATTGGTATCCTCGCGAAAGTCCCATCATTTACGTTAAGGCCGGACGGGACGCACCCACTTTAAGGTAAGTCTAACATGTGTGAATGTTTTTATATATTTTGTTTTGTAAACGTACTTTTGATAAATTTTTAATGCGTATGTTTCAGTCTCTTTTGCTTACTTTTCCTAGCATTTTCTTAGATTTTGTTTGTTTGTAGTTGGGTTGGTACTAATGTTTAGGATATGCTTTTTAGATTTGTTAATATGCATTCATTTATTGTTGAATCTGCGGTAATTGGTATTTTCGGGATAGTCCCATAAATAACGGTACAAGGGAGTGGCACAGCAACTTAAAGGTAAGTGTTTAATGTATCTGTTTGTATATATTTAGATTTCCAATTACATTTTTATAACTTACTATTGAATGTTTTTTTTACACTCTGCTTACATTTCTTTATGTGTTGTTTTAAATGTTGCGAATATGCTTGTTAGTGTTAATGTACGTATATCTTGTCAAATCTACAGCATTGCTATCTTATGGAAATTCCCAAAATTCACGTTGCAGCCTGGCGGGATGCATCCCATCTTTAAGGTAAGTCTTATGTATTTGTGAAGTTTTGATATATTTTACTTATAAATGTACTTTCGATAAATTATTGAATGTGTATGTTTCTCTCTCTTCTGCAGTTTCGTAGTAATTTCTTATGTTTCTTTTGTCTGTAATTGGGTTGTTGTAAATGTTTAGAATATGCTTTTCAGATTTGTTAAACTGCGAACTTTTATTGTCGAATCTGCGGCAATTGGTATTTTCGTGAAAGTCCCATAAATAACGGTACAAGTGCGGGGCATAGCAACGTAAAGGTAAGTGTGTAATGTATCTGTGAGGTTTTTTTTACATTTACATGTTTTTCTTGATTCAGCCGAAGCTATTTATCTCTTAAAAATCGCTTTGTTATTTGACTTTTCTACTTCTAGGCGGTAGAGCAGGGCGGGCCACAGCCATGTTAAGGTAAGTCTAATGTATGTATCATGGTTGTATATATTTAGATTTTAAATTACATTTTTATAACTTACTATTGAATATATTTTTTTACACTCTGCTTACGTTTCTTTATGTATTCTTTTATTTTGTTTGCGCTGTACGTGTGTTGTTTTAAATGTTGCGAATATGCTTGTTATTGTTAATGTACATATTTCTTGTCGAATCTGCTGCATTGCTATCTTCTGGAAATTCCCATAATTCACGTTACGGCCTGGCGGGATGCATCTCATCTTTAAGGTAAGTCTAATGTATGTGTGAAGTTTTTATATATTTTACTTATAAATGTACTTTTGATAAATTATTTAATGTGTATGTTTCTCTCTCTTCTGCTTAAGTTTCGTAGTAATTTCTTATATTTTTTTTGTCTGTAATTGGGTTGTTGTAAATGTTTAGAATATGCTTTTCAGATTTAGTGCGATATTTTATTGTTAAATCTGCGGCAAATGGTATTTTTGGGAAAGTCCCATAAATAACGGTACAAGGGCGTGGCACAGCAACATAAAGGTAAGTGTGTAATGTATCTGTGAGGTTTTTTTTTTCATTTCCATCTTTTTCTTGATTCGGCCTAAGTTATTTATCTCTTAAAAATCGCTTTGTTATTTGAGTCAGCGATTAGGTTTTTTGTAAGGTCAGCAATGTTAAATTGGGTTGTTTTAATTTTAAAGCTTAAAAAAAGCTTTTCGGGAATGGTAACCTATATTCTTTTATTCTCGAATCTGCGGTCACTGGTATGTTCATGGGAGTTCCAGAATTAACGGTACAAGGGCGGGGCACAGCGACTTTAAGGTAAGTTTTTCTATGTATTGCCTATAAATGTAATGTTGTTGAATTATTAATACGTGTGTTTCTCTCGATTCTGCCTATGTTTTGTTCTAATTTCTTATTGTATTTTCCCTCCGTGATGCGCTTGTAGTAAATGTTTTGAATATGCTTTTCAGAATTGTAAATTTACGTTCTTTTACTGTTGGATGTGCGTGCATTCGGATGTTCCGGAAAGTTCCACCATTTACGATACAGGGGCGAGGCGCATACACTTTAAGGTTAATCTAATGTATGTGTGAGGTTTTTAAATATTTTCCTTATACATGTGCTATAGCTAAAGTATTGATAACGTGTGCTTTTCTTGCTATTCTGCTTACTTTTCTTTTAGAATTATTCATTACATTTTTGGGGGAAATTCACTTGCTATCAATGTTTGTAATATGCTTTTCCGAATCGTACATTGCTTTTTTTTTATTGTCGAATCTTCGTGCATGGTTTTGTTCATGAAAGTTCCATAAGTAACGATACGTCATGGCGGTGCACAGCTACTTTAAGGTAAGTAGGTCATGCTAAGCCACCGGAAGGTAGGCCTCTCTATCTTTTGTTAATTATATTTTTTGTTTGATATGTGCTTGTGTTTTTGGGGTGCATGCTTTCATTTTCTGTATGTTATACTTGCGTTTCACTTTCAGGGAAACAACAGTACTTTAGAGCAATGCCAGACGACTTGGAGCCACATCCCTTTCACACCAACACTATCTATTACATGCATTCTTTCACATTCAGTTTCGATGCGACTCGCACATCCCGACTAACAATTCAATCAACTGCCGCCTAGACATCCCTTTCATCCTTTGAAGGAGGCTCCCACCCAAGAAGTAACATACGGCTAGACAACAACATCCTACGTTCCGGATGAAAAAAATGTAAAAGAAATGAAAGCCACATTTTTTTTTTGTTTTAAATTGCATTTACACTTATACCCTTGTCACTAAAGTCTGTTTCTTATTTTACTTACAGGTACGCTTAGAGTACGCTTTGATTTTTTTTTTTTGTTTATGCTGTTATTTGTGTGTTTTTTTTTGTTCTATTAGCAGGCTTTGGAAATTATTTTTTTTTTTTGCACTTGGAAAGCGATGCCAGCCCTGCCAGCAGATGTAAGGTAAGCGATGTTACCTTTAGGTAAGCTATGTTGCCTTTGTTTATTTATGCTAAAGTTTGGGTTTTTTTTCTAGCCGTACCGCAGCTGATGTCGGAAGGCCCGAGCCGCCACAACTGGGTGCATCCGTCGGTATGTATGCAGCCAAGTCAGCATGTGTAAGGTAAGTGCTGTTGGCTTTGTTTGTTTCTGCTAATGTTTTTGTCCTTTGTTCTTTCTTTTACAGGCGGACCGTCGGAAGGACCGAGCATCGACGACCGACTGCTGTCGCCAGTATGTATGCAGCCCTGCCAGCATCTGTAAGGTAAGCGATGTTGCCGTAGTTTGTTTTTGCTAATGTTTTTGTCCTTTTTTTCTTTTTTTTACAGGCGTTCTGTCGGAAGGACCGAGCGGAGACGACTGACTGCTGTCGCCGGTATTTATGCAGTTCTGCCAGCATCTGTAAGGTAAGCGATGTTGCCTTAGTTTGTTTTTGCTAATGTTTTTGTCCTTTTCTTTCTTTTAAAGGCAGACCGTTGGAAGGACCGAGCGGCGACGACTGACTGCTGTCGCCGGTATGTATGCAGCCCTGCCAGCATCTGTAAGGTAAGCGATGTTTTCTTAGTTTGTTTTTGCTAATGTTTTTGTCTTTTTCTTTCTTTTACAGGCGTTCCGTCGGAAGGACCGAGCGGCGACGACCGTCTGCTGTCACCGGTATGTATGCAGCCCTGCCAGCATCTGTAAGGTAAGCGCTGTTGGCTTTCTTTGTTTTTGCTAACGCTTTTTCTCCCCTTGACTTTCCAGGCGTACCACGGCCGTGTCGGAAGGACTGAGGTCCTGGACTGGGTGCCTCTCGACGGTATGTAGTCAGCCATGCCCGCATCTGTAAGGTAAGCGGTATTGGCTTTGTTTGTTTTGCTAATTTTTTTCTTTTCTTTCTTTCTTTCTTTCTTTTACAGGCGGAATGTCGGATTGCAAAGGCAGACGACTTGGAGCCACATCGCTTTCACACCAACACCATGGATTACATGCACGCTTTCACATTCAGTTTCAACGCGACTCGCACATCCCCACTAACACTTCAATCACCTCCCGTCTAGACATCCCTTTCATCCTTTGAAGGAGGCTCCCACCTAAAAATTAACATAAGGCTAGACAACAACATCTTACCTACATGCAGTTTATAAACAACAAGTGTTGCCCTCTTTTGTTAGTCATATCAAGTAACTGCCCTTTTTTTTCATTTCAGTGTACTTAAGCTGGAGTTTGGAACCATTTCTTGTAAGGGCGCTTTTCCTTATACCTTGTGAGCTGATCCACTTCTGTTACTAGAAAACGGTAAGTCTACCACTAACATTGCAATTGTAGTAATTTTTTGTGTTGCTGTCTTAGCACCTATCTTAACGTATTTTAACATAGCCTCTACTCAATGTTGATCATAACATTGTACTATACCTTGTGTTCACGCTAAAATGTGCGATCAAATTAATCTACTAACCATGTTCTCTATCAGCTACAGCGTGTATCGGTTCCTGTGTTACAGCCAACAATTGCACTGCATCTGTTTCCAAGCCTTGACAAACATACATAAACAACACTAATGCCGATTTGCCAGTTTTTCACTTCTATTGCTGACCTTACTTTTGACTGTTTATAAATGACTATTAGCCTGCATCTGTGCCATCTTTAACACTGAAGAAAGATACCTCTGAACGCGTTTATATTTTTATGTCTTTCTTTCGATACTTGTAACAGTTTCCATAGCACAACAATTCACCTGTATCTGTTGCGCATTTTATATTGAAACAATCTAACTATGAACGTGTTTATCATTTTGTAGGTCTTGCTTTCAATACTTGTAACAGTTTCCATGGCACCAACAATTCGCCTGTATCTGTTGCGCATTTTATATTGAAACAATCTAACTATGAACGTGTTTATCATTTTGTAGGTCTTGCTTTCAATACTTGTAACAGTTTCCATGACACCAACAATTCGCCTGTATCTGTTGCGCATTTTATATTGAAACAAGTTAACTATGGACGTGTTTTTTGTTTTGTAGGTCTTGCTTTCAATACTTGTTACTGTTTCCGTAGTACCGACAATTAGACTGCGTCTGTTGCACATTGTTTTACTGAAACTATATAAGTCTTAGCGTGTTTATTTTCTTGACAGCTTTTGTTTTCAAACTTGTAACTATTTACATACCACTAACAATGTACCCTTTATTATTTGCAAATTTCTATCTGTTGTCAGGTTAAAGGAACAATTAGCCTACGTCTGTTAGCATTTCTGTTTTTTAGTACATTGAAACACTGCTTCTGTTAGCGATTACTTTTCCCTTTAGTGCTACTTGGGAAAAATATTTTTATATTGTGTACTAGTTCACCTTTTAGCGTATTTAGCAAATTATCCTACAGACACACCGCTTCCGGCCTTTCTGACTCGCTATATGAATATTTTAGTTTACTATGTTTATTTTGCCATTGTACGCTTTACAAAGCATAGACACAGGCCTCTAGCCTAGCACTTCTGCGGCGCTGTTTATTTTATTTTACACTACATTTATTTTTCCAACATACTTTGTAGCATGGTACATTCTGCAACATACTTTTACGCCTCATAAAAAGCTTTTGTTTGTCCATTGTGTTGAGTTTGGCAAACTACTTTACAGCCGTACATACCAGCCTTTTGTTTTTGAGCACTTCGCAGCTTTTTGGGGGAGGCGGCAAGAGGGAGGTGGGGGCATATTATCAAGCCAGGCAATAAAATTATCGCCTCTTTAGCGGCAGAAAACTGCCGCTAATACGGCGATAATGGGCTTGATAATATCCTCTATGGAATTCCAATTGAAACCCATGTTAGATGTCCTTCACATTTAACATGGGCTTCAATTGGAATTCCATAGAGCATATTATAAAGCCCATTATCGCCGTGATAGCTGCGGTTTTCTGCCGCTAAAGCGGCGATAATTTTATCGCCTGGCTTGATAATATGCCCCGTGATTCCTTATCCAAATAGCGCAAACTAGAACTGCGGGCACTCTTAGAAGGGGGTTGAAACATCCAAAGCTCATAAAATAGCAAGTGGTATTGTAAACTCCTGTGAAGAACTTGGTTGCGGTTGTCTGTGCCCCAGAAGCTGTCTCATTCTACCTTTCCGGAGCACACCACCAGGGGGTGGATTTGGGACCTTAACTTTTTTCTGTTTCCAAAATGTTTTATGTCGTCTTTTACCACATTGTTAGTTAGTGCATTGCATTCGAGAAACTTACGCAACCGCCTATAGCATTTTAGGATCACTGCACATCTTATCTTTTACCATCATGCTTTTTTTCACTTTTTCATCTCAATTTACATCCCTGCACAACAGCTTCCATACTTTTAGCCACTGCACAAGTTCTCTTTTACCATCATGTTTTTTAATTTCCTTTTTCATCCCAATTAACATCCCTGCACAACTGCTTCTATCCTTTGAGCTGTGCAGACATTGTTTTTTTTTCAATTTCCCATTGCATTTTTTCAACTCGACTTATTTGTGCATCGCTAATTGAACACGTGCACACACACGCATGTTGCCTAAGCAGACTTTGCATCCTTCATAAAGGCTTACACCCAGAAAATAACATACACGTACACAACAGCACTTCTTTTACATGCAACCTAAACAGGAAGTGTACACATTTTTTTTTAATGTAATCCTTGAACTAACTACATTTTTTTTTTTACCTTCACATGCACTTACACGGGAAAAGCAAGCATTGCGGCCATTTGTTCAGACTGACCATCTGGTAACAATCCAGCAAGTTCATCTGCTTCTGCTACTGGGACACTGTAAGTTACTTTTCACATGACAATTCAACTAAAGTTGTATTTTATATTAGCACATCTTTTAACAAACTTTAAAACAATATTTTGCACGTAATGTTTGTTTTTGCATTGCAATTACAATTTTTACTTTACAGTTCACAGGCGTACACACCCCATCTAGCGTTTTAGCATCGCTGGTGCGTTTTACTTAAAGACCATGTTCAATTTGTGCATTGCACTTTACAACAGCACACACCCACATTCAGCGTTTTTGAGTCACAGATAAGCTTTTTTCTTTTTGTTATGTTTAATGCTACTCAGCCCTGCACACCTGCTTATCCTCAACCCACTCTACTACTCTACTGCACATTCTCTACTACTCTCTACTATATACTCTGCTATACATTTTCTATGATGCACTCTCTACAACACACACTCTGCTACACACTCTGCTACACACTCTGCTACACACTCTGCTACACTCTCTCTGATACACACTCTCTGCTACACACTCTCTGCTACTCACGCTTAACTACACACTCTCTACTATACACTCTCTGATACTCACTCTCTACTACACACTCTCTACTATTCACTCTTTGCTTTTCACACCAATACTACATTCTATTACTCTACTGTACTGCTATACACTCTCTATGATGCACTCTCAACACACTCTCTAGTACACACACTGCTACACACTCTGTTACACACTCTCTATTACACACAATCTACTACACACTCTGTTTCACTCTACTAATCACTGCTACACACTCTCTGCTACACGCTCTCTGCTACACGCTCTGATACACACTCTCTTCACTCTCTGCTACACACTCTCTTCACTCTTTACTACACACTCTCTACTACTTACTCTCTACTATACACTCTCTACTACTCACTCTCTACTATACAGACTCTCTACTACACACTCTCTATTACACACTTTCTACTACTTACTCTATACACTCTAATACTCACTGCTACACACTCTCTGCTACACACTCTCTACTACTCACTCTCTACTACACACTCTGTACTCTTTACTCTACTATTCACTCGCCTCACTCTCTTTTCCTTACTTTTCAACACTTTTCTGTTACAAGTTGTCAGTTGCTTATGATGAGAACCTGAATGTGCAGGTGAGAACCTATCTGCATACTCCCATGGTGTTACTTACGTGAGTCACTGTCACCTTTTTTCACCACCCTTTTCTTCTTATTTGTCTTGAATCACACCACTACTACATTCTATTACTCTAATGTACATTCTCTACTACTCTCTACTGTATACTCTGCTATGCACTCTCTATGATGCACTCTCTCAACACACTCTCTAGTACACACTGCTACACACTGTTACACACTCTCTACTACACACTCTCTGCTACACACTCTCTACTACTTACTCTGTACTACTCACTCTCTACTATACACTCTCTACTACTCACTCTCTACTATACAGACTCTCTACAACACACTCTCTACTATACACTCTACAAAACACTTTCTACTACATACTCTATGAACTCTAATACTCACTGCTACATTCTCTCTGGTACACACTCTCTGCTACACACTCTCTGCTACACACTGTCTGCTACACACTCTCTGCTACACACTCTCTGCTACACACTCTGCTACACACTCTGCTACACACTCTGCTCCACATTCTGCTACACACACTGCTACACACTCTGCTACACACTCTGCTACACACTCTGCTACACACTCTCTACTACTCACTCTCTACTATACTACACACACTCTATTGCACAGAACCAATCTGCGTATTCCCATGGTGTTACTTACGTGAGAAACTGTCACCCTTTTTCAACAAACAAATCCAACATTGCTTACCTTACAGATGCTGGCAGGGCTGCATACATACTGGCGAAAGCAGTCAGTCGTCACTGCTCGGTCCTTCCGACGGTCCGCCTGTAAAAGAAAGAAAAAGACAAAAACATTAGCAGTAACAAACAAAGCCAACATCGCTTACCTTACAAATGCTACCAGGGCTGCATACATACCAATAGAAGCACCCAGTCCTCGTTGCTCTGTCCTTCCAACGGTCCACCTGAAAAAGAGAGAAAAACATTAGCCTACACAAACTAAGCCAACATCGCTTACCTTACAGATGCTGTCATGGCTGCATACATACCAATGGAAGCACCCAGTCCTTGCTGCTCGGTACTTCCATCACAGGCAGTGGTATGCCAGGAAAGTAAACGAGAAGAAAATATTATGAAAACTAACAAAGCCAACATCGTTAACCTTGTATATGTGAAAAGCACACAGTTGAAAACCAGATAAAGTACGCCTGCAAAAAAAATAAAGTGGAACAGAAACTTCCCAAAAAGCTATTCACTAGCCAAAGTAAAAAGAAAAACTCGCCCAGTAAGATAAGAATCCTTTTACCAGAAACATAAGGCAAGCAAGCAGACTGGGACGGCTCTAAAAGAGAAAAGTGTACGCCACTGTAAGCTCATTTCCAAACGCTGCCCACTGCTTAGCATAAATAGTGACATCAGCCAATGGAAAAGAGAGGCGGGGCTTAAACCCCGCTAGTGAAATCTACCCTAACTCACACTCCATACCACACACTCTCCAAAACACACTCTCTACGACATACTACCTACTGCACACTCTCTACTGCACACTCTCTACTACACACTTTCTACTACACACTCTACTCTAGTATTCTCTACTGCAAACTCTCTAATACACACTCTCTACTACATACTCTCTGCTACACACTCTCTACTACACACTCTCTAGTACTCTCTACTACATACTCTCTACTACACACTAGACTACACTCTCTCTACTACACATTAATAAACGCTCTCTACAACACACTCTCTTCTACACACTCTCTGCTACACACTCTCTGCTACACACTTTACTCCTTGCACTCTACTACACACAATCTACTACACACACTCTACTACTCACTCTCTACTACACACTGTCTACCACACTCTCTACTACATACTCTTTCCTACACTCTTTACTACTCAACTCTCTACTACTCAACTCTCTATAACTGAACTCTCTACTACTCACTCTCTATTACTCAGTCTCTACTACACTCTCTCTACTACTCAACTCTCTACTACTCACTCTTTATTTCTTACTCTACTATTCACTCTCCTCACTCTCTTTTCCTTACTTTTCAACACTTTTCTGTTGCAAGTTGGCAGTTACTGATGATGAGAACCTGAATGTACAAGTGAAAACCGATCTGCATACTCTCATGGTGTTACTTACATGAGGCACTGTCACCCTCTTTCAACACTTTTTTTCTTCTCATTTTTCTTGTACCACACTACTATTACACTCTATTACTTTACTGCACATTCTTTACTACTCTCTACTATATACTCTTTCTGCACACTCTCTATGATGCACTTTCTACAACACTCTCTACAACACTCTCTACAACACACTCTAAGTACACACTGCTACATACTCTGCTACACACTCTCTATTACATATGCTCTATTGCACACTCTCTACTGCACTCTCTACTGCACACTCTCTACTGCACATGCTGTGGTCCACACTTTGTGCTATACACTCTGCTACACACTCTCTGCTATACACTCTCTGCTACACTCTCTACTACTCACTACTCCTCACACTCTACTACACATACTCTACTATTCACTATCCTTACTCTTTACTACACACTCTCTACCACACTCTCCACTACACACTCTTTCCTACTCAACTCTCTACTACTCACTCTCTACTGCTCACTCTCTACTACTCACTCTCTACTACTCACTCTCTACTACACAGGCACTAGTTTACTATTGTCTACTACTCACTTTATACAACACTCAAAACTCTATATTACACACTCTCTCCTACAAACTCTTCAACACACATACTACTCTACTACATACTCTCTACAACACACTACTGTGTATTCTCTATTACTCTACTACACACTCACTGCTACACACTCAGTACTATAATGTTAGCTATTACTCACTTTATATTGCACTCACTACTCTCTACTATACACTCTACTATAAACTCTTAACTCACTTTACTCACTCTCGTCACTGTCTTACTACACACTCTCTTACTACACACTCTTTACTACACACTCTCTACTGCTCACTCTCTACTATTCACTCTCTACTACACAGTCTCTAGTACACACTCTCTAGTACTCGACTTACTCTACTATTCACTCTCCTCATTATCTGTTCCTTACTTTTCTACTTTTCTGTTACAAGTTGGCAGTTGCTGATGATGAGAACCTGAGTGTGCAGTTGAGAAGATATCAGCATACTCCCATGGTGTTACTTACGTGAGGCACTCTCAACCTTTTCCATCTTTTTTTCTTTTTATTTGTCTTCATCCACACCAATACTACACTTTACTACTCTACTACAAACTCTCTACTACTCTCTAATATACACTGTGCTACATACTCTCTATAACACACTCTGTATGACACACTCTCTACGTCATACTCTCTACTACACACTCTCAACGACAAAGACACTCTATACTATTGTACTACTCACTCTATTGCTGACTTTCCTGACCTTACAGATGCTGGCAGGGCGGCTTACATACTGGCGAAAGCAGTGGGTCGTCGCCGCTCGGTCCTTCCGACGGTCCGCCTGTAAAAGAAAGAACAAAGGACAAAAACATTATCAAAAACAAACTAAGACAACATTGCTTACCTTACAGATGCTGGCAGGGCTGCATACATACTGGCGACAGCAGTCGGTCGTCGCCGCTCGGTCCTTCTGACGGTCCACCTGTAAAAGAAAGAACAAAGGACAAAAACATTAGCAAAAACAAACAAAGACAACATCGCTTACCTTCAATATCCGAAAAGCACACAGTAAAAAACAGGAATACGTCCACCTGCAAACAAACAACAAAAGAAAGTGAATAAGAACATCCCCCCCAATAATTCCTGGGCCCAATAAAAAAAAGGTAAACACGCCCAGATAGATAACAAATCGTTTACCACAAACGTAAAGCAAACGAGCCAGTCCAACTGGGGCGGCTCTAAAAGAGAAAAGTGTACAATACTAGATGCTCTTTTCCAATGGCTGGCCACCGTTTAGCATAAACGGTGACGGCAGCCAATGGAAACGAGGGGTGGGGCTTAAAGCCCACTAGAGAAATCTACCCTAAAACATTAAATCTCACCAGCGAGACTGCGCATCTCTCTGCTACACACTCTCTGCTACACACTCTCTGCTACACACTCTCTGCTACACACTCTTTGCTACACACTCTCTGCTACACACTCTCTGCTACACACTCTCTGTTGCACACTGTTGGAAGGCGTTCACCGGGGAGGCTGCGGAATGCGTTCCTGACCACCCGAGGACCCACCTCTCCCAGAGTTAGGCCGAGCAAGAGCGGGGAGGCCCTTCCTGGAAGGGACTCGTACCTAGGATCGCACACGCTGCGCTTACTCTATTCTGATAGAGGGACACCACACAGTAGTTCCTCGGAAGACAATATACTTTATCGTTAGTTGTAAGGGATCTTTATGATCCGGAAGGCAGATATAGAATTAGTGCCACAAGCGGCGGCGATCTCGTGATGGGGGTATGGGGGTAGCGGGACAGTCTTTGAGTCAGTGTCTCTGCGGAGAATCCTGCGCACAGCTCTCAATCCTCGAGCTGAGTGGATGTTGCTTCTCTCGGAAATCTCTGCCGATTCTCTTGGAAGAGGGTGCCGGGAGTCACTCAGCAGGCAGAGGAGGTTCGTAGTTCGGGGAGCCGCGACGGCGTCAGCAGGGCTCCGATGGTTCAGAGTTCGGGGAGCCGCGACAGCGTCAGCAGGGCTCAGATGGTTCAGAGTTCGGGGAGCCGCGACAGCGTCAGCAGGGCTCAGATGGTTCAGAGTTCGGGGAGCCGCGACAGCGTCAGCAGGGCTTAGATGGTTCAGAGTTCGGGGAGCCGCGACAGCGTCAGCAGGGCTCAGATGGTTCAGAGTTCGGGGAGCCACGACAGCATCAGCAGGGCTCAGATGGTTCAGAGTTCGGGGAGCCGCGACAGCGTCAGCAGGGCTCAGATGGTTCAGAGTTCGGGGAGCCGCGACAGCGTCAGCAGGGCTCAGGTGGTTCAGAGTTCGGGTAGCGTTCTTCGGTTCGGGGAGCGATCGAGCCGCGACCAGGTCAGCAGGCTCTCGTCAGTCCAGGTCTTCTTTTCTCCTGTCCCTTCCGTACCCCTTGTTATACTTCCCCTCCTCTTTGAAGTCCGGAGTCCTCGCCGAGAGGGGTCTTGGTGCCTGGGGTGGTGTGTCGGGGCTTCTTGTCGCTCGGCCCTTTGATCTGTTCAGGTGGGTCCGGGAGGGACTCCAGACACCCAGCAGGCGAGGCGGCCGCTCACCGGGGGCCTGGTGGTTGATCGAAACCTCCCTTGGGGAAGAGACCAGAGGTGTGACAGGGTCGGCGCCTCTCAGTCTGGCTTGGGGGGTTTCTCTCTCCCTCGGCCAGGCATGCGTGTTGGGGGTCAGGCCGGCCATCGGGATGTTGGGCCATGGTGGCCGGAAGTCTGTGACATCGAGGATCGGTGCGGTTGCAGGGTGGCTTGCTGGTCGGGAGGGCCCACGCCACGAGGCCGGTCTCACACACACTCTCTACTACTCACTCTCTACTACTCACTCTCCTCACTTTCTACTACACACTCTACTGTACACTCTCTACTGTCCACTCTATACTGCACACTCTCTACTACATACTCTCTAGTACACACTCACTACTTTAGTATTCTCTACTACTCACTGTATACAACAATCACATCTCTCTTACACACTCTCTACTACACACCCTCTACTTTACTACACACACTCTTCTACACACTCTCTTCTACACAATCTCTTCTACACACTCTCTTCTACACACACTCTTCTACACACTCTGTACTACACACTCTCTACTACACACTTTCTACTACACACTCTTTACTACTTACTGTACTATTCACTCGCCTCACTTTCTTTTCCTTAATTTTCAGCACTTTTCTGTTACGAGTTGGCAGTTGCTGATGAAGAGAACCTGGGTGTGCAGGTGAGAACCTATCTGCATACTCCCATGGTGTTACTTACATTAGGCACTGTCACCTTTTTTCACCACTATTTTCTTCTTATTTGTCTTGAATTAAAAATTTGCGAACATTCGTGACAAGAATTTTCAATTCTATTAAGGACTACGGAGGCGAGGATTATGCTTCTCAATCTTTACTAGAAGCTCACAGCAGCCAATGAAAAAACAGAGACAAACCATGTGACAACCATAGAGTCCCCTCTATATAAGGCCCTGTCAGCACATAGAGTCCTCTTTCTTTGGAACCGTAGTTAAGTCCATGCACGACCTGCTCTCGAGGATCACCGATAGCCAGGGCCTTCTCCAACCAACGAACTGCAAGCCCAACGGGGCCGAACTTCCCACTGGATCCCGGTCCAGGCAAAACTCGCTTGTGAGCGGAACAATGAACTGAACTCAGTCAATCACCGATAAACCATAATCCAGCTTACTTGCTGTCAGTACCTGAAAGAAAGGAAAGGAAACTCCGCGTAAAAGCTGTTCCAGATTGCCCAGCAAAGTAACCTTACAGCATGAGAAAACAGGGGGGGGGGGAACAGTACACACAGAAATGCAAATCCATAGCACAGGCAACAACAGAACATGATGAAATATAAGCATCATAACCTATCATGTGCAAAGCATGATGAATTAAAAGCATTACATCAAACAATGTGTATCTCTGGGTGGGATAATCCTCGCCTCCGTAGTCCTTAATAGAATTGAAAATTCTTGTCACGAATGTTCGCAAATTTTTAATTCTATGTCAGGACCGGAGGCTCCGATTATGCTTGTTCAAAGCTGATTCACCACCATTGACGCAACATTCACAATAGGTTTATAGTAGAACGTTTTGAAAGTACTCTCATTAGACCAGTCAGCTGTATGCATGATATCTGCCAGGCTGACACCTGTCGAATATGCTTTCGAAGCCATGGCTCCGCGTGCAGAATGCGCTCCAAATTTGGAGATGTCAATTCCCGCTTCGCCCATGAGCCAACGCATCCATCTAGATAAAGTAGCTGGAGTCACTGGGCGAAATGGCTTCTGCAGAGCAATAAGCAACTGTCCTTGCATATTAGTACGAAATTCTTCAGTACTCACCTCGTAATCCTTAATACACTGCACCACACACAATTTAGGATTATTAGGAAAACTCGGGTACGTGACGGAAGTGGTGTTGCACTTGGTTCTCCTGGATAGAATGAAATTCACACCTTCCGGGGTAAATCTACGCCCCGCCAAATCCAGCGCCCGGACGTCAGACACCCGTTTGCAAGAAACCAGACATAGGAGCATAGTTAACTTGGCCGAAAGTTGCTTCCGAGATAAGAATCTGTTGGAAGGCCAGGCCTCAAGAAATCTAAGGACAACAGAGACATCCCAGAGATGAGAATACTTTGGGCAAGGAGGTTTCACCACACTGTTTCCTCTAAGCAACTTACATACCAGAGGGTGTTCTCCTATGGGTTTACCTTCCAAAGGTAAATGTCCCGCCGATATCGCGTACCGGAAGTTGTTGACCGTCCTGTACGCTAAACCGGAGGAAGCCAAGGAGGCTAAGAAATTGACCACTAAAGAGATATGTGTGTGCTTTAGCGGGATCCACGTCCCGTTGAGCGCACCAATCACACCATTTCCTCCAAGATGAGGAATATCTCTTAAGGGTGTTGGCCGACCAGGCCTCTTTGATGAAGTTGCTAGCTTCGCGTGAAAGGCCTGGGACACTCCATCTGTCCCTGAAACCCGCCAAGCAACGAGTGGGAGCTGGCCCGATGCCACCAAGGGATGAGGATTCTGAAGAGGGTCCAGCAACAGGTTCTGTAACCGTGGCAGAAGAATCGGGATCGCACACCTCATGGTTAACAATACCGGAAACCATGCTTGAGCTCTCCACAAAGGGGTGATCAATATGAGTTCCGCGTGAAAAGTCCTGGCTCGCACCAGAACCCTGGGGATCATGAGGAACGGGGGAAACGCATAGCAGAGAGATGTCGGCCATTCCTGCAGGAATGCGTCCGTGGCTATCGCCTCCGGATCCGGCCTCCAACTGAAAAATTAGGGAACTTGCTTGTTCAGTTGAGATGCAAATAAGTCTATCAGGCAAGGACCCCAAAGCTGGGTCAGGCACCGAAACACCGTGGGTAACAACCTCCAATCGCTGGAGTCTTGCAGATGGCGGGAGTTCCAATCCGCTACCTGGTTGCTGGAGCCGGGGAGGTACTCTGCAACCACCGAAATCCTGTTCTGCAGACAGAAGTGCCAAAAATCCTTGGCGATCTCCGCCACCATCCTTGACTTGGTACCACCCAACTTGTTGACGTAACGCACCGCCGAAATGTTGTCCATCCGGAGGAGGATACAACAATCTGCCTTCTGCGGAGAAAGGCATCTGATCGCAAAGGAACCGGCCAATAGTTCTAGGCAATTGATATGTAAGCGTAATTCCTCCGAAGACCAGCGACCACCCGTGGTCAATGTTTCGCAACGGGCTCCCCAACCCCATCGGCTGGCATCCGATTCGATTATCACATCCGGTGCCATTCCAAATAGCGCTCGGCCGTTCCAGGCCTCCATGTGGTTTAACCACCATTCCATCTCCAGCCTCGCCTCTTCTGAGAGAGGGATCTGTTCTGAGTAACCGAGACCTTTCCGGAGATGTCGGATCTTGAGCCGCTGGAGGGCCCGATAGTGAAGGGGGCCCGGGAAGATCACCTGAATGGAAGAGGACAGCAGTCCCACAACGCGGGCCAACGATCTCAGGGAAGTCGTTTGCTTGCGAAGGACAACTCGCAATTCTTTCTTGATCGACCTGATCTTGGTCATTGGTAGCAAGAGCTGGCACGTTAGAGAATTTATCAAGAACCCTAGAAATTCGATGGATTGCGAGGGAACTAACATCGACTTTTGCGGGTTGACGATGAACCCCAAACTCTGCAGCAGGTGTATCGCCCAGTTGAGGTGCGTTTGGACTGTCTGAGGAGAGGACGCCAAAATTATTATGTCGTCCAGGTATATTATGAGGCGGACTTCTCGAGTCCTGAGAGACTCCACTACCGGTCTCAAAAGCTTCGTGAAGCACCACGGTGCCGACGAGAGACCGAATGGAAGGACCTTGTACGCGTAACATACTGTCTCCCAGATAAACTCAAGAAAACTCCTGTGGGGGGGGTAAAATGGGGATGGATAGATACGCGTCTTTGAGGTCCAACCGAACCATCCAATCTCCTTCCTGGAGGAGATCGCGTAATAGATGGATGCCTTCCATCTTGAAATGCCTGTAAACAACCCACGAGTTGAACTCTTTGAGGTTCAGCACTAACCTGGAGCCGCCCCCTTTCTTTTCTACTAGAAAGACAGTGCTCAGAAAGCCATGAGGGTGTATCACCGAAGGCGCAATCGCGCCCTTCCGTAACAAGGAGTTGATTTCTTCTGTGATGAAAGTTCGATCTTGTTGGGAAAAAGACAGCGGGAGAGGGTGGAACTCCTGCGAAGGGGAGCTGTACATCTCCAACCTGTAACCCTGTACAGTCTGCAACACCCATGCATCTTGCGAAATTTCGCGCCATTTGTCTAGAAAAAATGCCACTCTGCCCCCCAAGGTCACTTCTGAAAAAGGAACCAGGCTCACCTGAGTTTGCGGCATCATGCTGGTTGTTGGAGGCTCCTCCAAATCTGCCACCTTTGCGGAATCTGTTCCTTGAACGGCGAGAGAGGTAGAAATTGGAGGTATTGGCAGAGTTCTCCTGGTAACCGCCTCTTTGCTGGCCACGCTGGGCGCCTTGATTGTAGCCCCGGCCGAACGAGCGCCCAGGAAAGCGTCCGGCCCTGCCGAAAACCGGGTGGAAAGCCCGTTTCAAAGAACCTTGGGCCTTGTCCAGCCCACTGAAAGTGGCCACAAACTTCGTTAATTCTTAAAGAAAAGGTTGACCAAACAGAAGGCCCTGGGCCAGTGGGCCTGATTCCGATGTGGCCAACTCGGCCAACCTGGGATCTAGTTTCAGGAGGATGGACCGGCGTCGCTCAGTCGACAGCGCACAATTAGCATTGCCTAGTTGGCACACTGCCCGTTGGGCCCAGCCAATCAGCTCGTCTGGATTAATTAAGAGGGCCGACTCTTTGGCTCGAAAGCCCATCTCGAGAATCTTCGTCAGGGGACCTATAACGTCCAGCAGCTTATCCTGGCAGGACTGCCAGGACCTATCCAAGCATTTCTTGGGATCTTTGAAATACTTTTTCAAATAAGTTAACATTGACGGGTCCACCTCCTGGGTAGCCGCCACCTTGTCCGCCAGGTCCGGCCTAGGACATTCCGACCTCAGCCGAGTCCGCACGTCTGTGTCAAATGCTTGGCGTAAGTGGGACTGGACATAGTCCGCCACTTCTTGTGAAGGCAGCCAGGATGTAGAGTTAGGATGGATAATGTCCGCTGGCTCGAAGGTGAGAACCTTAGGCGACGTGGACGGACCGGCATGCTTTTCTTTCTGTGCCTTTTTGGCAGGTCGAGGTGATTCTTCTTCGTCAGAAGTAGGATCTGTGGAGGTATCATGACCATCATCCTCTTGGGATATTTCAGTAATCGTAGCTTCCCCATGAGAAGCTGAGCGTTCTTGGTCCGCCATTGACTTGGCCAACTTAGCGAAATCCGCGGCGTGCGGATTCGCTCTTCCTTTACCCTCAGATTTAGCTCGGGAACCTGACGCTGGCAGCCAACCTTGCTGTTGTGCATAAGAGCAAAGGTGGCGTTTTAGGGGCGAAATCGCCCTCACCAAAGCTGAGTTTAAAGACCGTTGGACACCCACGTCCAGTGCCTCAACGAGGTCATACTCCATTGACCCAGAGGGTTCCTCCTCATAATAGTAAAAATCCTCCTCATAATACTCAGACATGATTTCAGCACAAAGTGCACTTACTGACCCTGGAGGAGCATGTGTGACTTTGTCCAGCCCACAATTAATGAGATATTCCAAAAGGAGGTCAGGGGGAGTGGTAACCCCAGGCAAGCCCTAAGCAGTCACCTGCAGGTGAATCTCAGTGTAAGTTTAGAATGTGGAGGGAGGGAGGGCTTGCCAAACCCCACTCTAGGCAAAGCCTATGCTCAATTTTACAGCCCCACCGAGTATATATGCATCAGGGGCGTCTGAGGAGCGAAAACGAGCCTTTTTTGTGCACCAATGGCATATACTCGGGTCAGAAGCAAGAGAAACGCTGCTCCGGCGTTCAACTCAAGTCCAAATACGATCTTGGACAAAGATGGCCGCCGCGCATGCGCGCTGGCCGAGGCTCGTATAGAATGAAAGGGGACTGCGCGTCAAGCCGATGCGCATCCCCGCTCCTCCACCTCCCGCTCCACTTGTACCGGCGACGCGAGGGAAACCCCTCTTAACACACGCGCGAGTGACACGCAAACCAGGGAACGGGTACACCGGTACAGTTATACCGGTAGGCGCTCGCAGCGCAACTAGCAGAAATCACCTAGCGACCACCTCACAGGAAGCTATAAACGCCTAGGTCGCATTCGCGCGCAAGACAGCGCGATGTAAACAATAAACGCCAGCAATAAGGGCAACACTGCAAAAATACATTCATCAAGAGCAAAATACATTCATCAAGAGAAAACTGAAGTGTACTTAACTGGCTGCGGAGCAGCAAAGAAAGAGGACTCTATGTGCTGACAGGGCCTTATATAGAGGGGACTCTATGGTTGTCACATGGTTTGTCTCTGTTTTTTCATTGGCTGCTGTGAGCTTCTAGTAAAGATTGAGAAGCATAATCGGAGCCTCCGGTCCTGACATAGAATCACACCACTACTACATTCTATTACTCTACTATACATTCTCTACTACTCCCTACTATATCCTCTGCTATACACTCTCTATGATGCACTCTCTCAACACACTCTCTAGTACACACACTGTTACACACTCTGTTACACACTCTCTACTACACACTCTGTAACATTCTACTAATCACTGCTACACGCACTCTGTTACACGCTCTCTGCTACACACTATCTGCTGCACACTCTCTGCTACACACTCTCGGCTACACACTCTCTTCACTCTCTGCTACACACTCTCTTCACCCTTTACTACACACTCTCTACTTCTAACTCTCTACTACACACTCTCTAATACTCACTCTCTACTATACAGACTCTCTACTACACACTCTCTACTACACACTTTCTACTACTTACTCTATACACTCTAATACTCACTGCTACACAATCTCTGCTACACACTCTCTACTTCTCACTCTCTACTACTCACTCTCTACTACTCACTCTCTACTATACATTCTCTACTACTCACTCTCTATTATACAGACTCTCTACTACACACTCTCTACTATACACTTTCTACTGCTTACTCTATACACTCTAATACTCACTGCTACGCACTCTCTGCTACACACTCTCTGCTACACACTCTCTGCTACACACTCTTTGCTACACACTCTATTCTTCTCACTCTTTGCTATACACTCTCTGCTACACACTCTCTGTTACACACTCTCTGCTACTCACTCTCTACTTGCTCTCCTCACTTTCTACTACACACTCTACTGTACACTCTCTACTGCACACTCTATACTGCACACTCTCTACTATACACTCTCTACTACATACTTACTACTTTGTATGCTCTAATACTCGCTGTATACAACAATCACTACTCTCTTCACACTCTCTACTACACACCCTCTACTTTACTACACACACTCTCTTCTACACACTCTCTTCTACACACTCTCTTCTACACACTCTCTTCTACATACTCTCTACTACACACTCTCTACTACATACTCACTACTTTAGTATTCTCTACTACTCACTGTATACAACAATCACTACTCATTTACACACTCTCTACTATACACCCTCTACTTTACTACACACACTCTCTTCTACACACGCTCTTCTACACACTCTCTACTACACGCTCTCTACTTCTTACTGTACTATTCACTCGCCTCACTCTCTTTTTCTTACTTTTCAACACTTTCCTGTTATGAGTTGGCAGTTGCTGATGATGAGAACCTGAGTGTGTGAGTGGTGAGAACCAATCGGCATACTCCCATGGTGTTACTTACGTGATGCACTGTCACCCATTTTCGCCACTTTTTTCTTCTTATTTGTCTTCAATCACACCACTACTACACTCTATTACTCTACTGCACATTATCTACTACTCTCTACTATATACTCTGCTATACACTCTGTATGATGCACTCTCTCAACATACTCTCTACTACCCACACTGCTACACACTCTACTACACACTCTACTACACACTCTGCTACACACTCTGCTACACACTCTGTACTACTCACTCTCTACTACTCACTCTCTACTATACACTCTCTACTACTCACTCTCTACTATGCAGACTCTCTACTACACACTCTCTACTATACACTCTCTACTATACACTTTCTACTACTTACTCTATACACTCTAATACTCACTGCTACACACTCTCTGCTACACACTCTCTGCTACACACTCTTTGCTACGCACTCTATTCTTCTCACTCGTTGCTATACACTCTCTGTTACACACTCTCTGCTACTCACTCTCTACTTGCTCTCCTCACTTTCTACTACACACTCTACTGTACACTCTCTACTGCACACTCTATACTGCACACTCTCTACTACACACTCTCTACTACATACTTACTACTTTAGTATGCTCTACTACTCACTGTATACAACAATCACTACTCTCTTACACACTCAACAACACACCCTCTACTTTACTACACACACTCTCTTCTACACACTCTCTTCTACACACTCTCTTCTACACACTCTCTTCTACATACTCTCTACTACACACTCTCTACTACATACTCACTACTTTAGTATTCTCTACTACTCACTATATATAACAATCACTACTCACTTACACACTCTCTACTATACACCCTCTACTTTACTACACACACTCTCTTCTACACACTCTCTTCTACACACGCTCTTCTACACACTCTCTACTACACACTCTCTACTACTTACTGTACTATTCACTCGCCTCACTCTCTTTTTCTTACTTTTCAACACTTTTCTGTTACGAGTTGGCAGTTGCTGATGATGAGAACCTGAGTGTGTGAGTGGTGAGAACCAATCGGCATACTCCCATGGTGTTATTTATGTAATGCACTGTCACCCATTTTCGCCACTTTTTTCTTCTTATTTGTCTTCAATCACACCACCACTACTACACTCTATTACTCTACTGCACATTCTCTACTACTCTCTACTATATACTCTGCTATACACTCTGTATGATGCACTCCCTCAACATACACTCTGCCACGCACTCTGCTACACACTCTGCTACACACTCTCTACTACTCACTCTCTACTATAGTACAAACACTCTATTACACAGAACCAATCTGCGTACTCCCATGGTGTTACTTACGTGAGACACTGTCACCCTTTTTCAACAAACAAATCCAACATTGCTTACCTTACAGATGCTGGCAGGGCTGCATACATACTGGCGAAAGCAGTCAGTCGCCACTGCTCGGTCCTTCCGACGGTCCGCCTGAAAAGGAAAAAAAGACACACTCTACTACACACTCTACTACACACTCTGCTACACACTCTGCTACACACTCTGCTACACACTCTCTACTACTCACTCTCTACTACTCACTCTCTACTATACACTCTCTACTACTCACTCTCTACTATACAGACTCTCTACTACACACTCTCTACTATACACTCTCTACTATACACTTTCTACTACTTACTCTATACACTCTAATACTCACTGCTACACACTCCCTGCTACACACTCTCTGCTACACACTCTCTGCTACACACTCTTTGCTACACACTCTATTCTTCTCACTCTTTGCTATACACTCTCTGTTACACACTCTCTGCTACTCACTATCTACTTGCTCTCCTCACTTTCTACTACACACTCTACTGTACACTCTCTACTGCACACTCTATACTGCACACTCTCTACTACACACTCTCTACTACATACTTACTACTTTAGTATGCTCTACTACTCACTGTATACAACAATCACTCTACAACATTAGCAGAAACAAACAAAGCCAACATCGCTTACCTTACAGATGCTACGAGGGCTGCATACATACCATTAGAAGCACCCAGTCCTTGTTGCTCTCTCCTTCCAACAGTCCCCCTGTCAAAGATAGAAAAACATTAGCCAGAACAAACTAAGCCAACATCGCTTACCTTACAAATGCTGTCATGGCTGCATACATACCGATGGAAGCACCCAGTCCTTGCTGCTCAGTACTTCAGTTACAGGCTGTGGTATGCCAGGAAAGTAAACCGGAGCAAAATATTATGAAAACGCACAAAGCCAACATTGGTAACCTTGTATATGTGAAAAGCACACAATTGAAAAGCAAATAAAGTACACCTGCAAAAAAAATAAAGTGGAACAGAAACTTCCCAAAAAGCTATTCACTAGCAAAAGTAAAAAGAAAAACTCGCCCAGTAAGATAAGAATCCTTTTACCAGAAACATAAGGCAAGCAAGTGGACTGGGACGGCTCTAAAAGAGAAAAGTGTACGCCACTGTAAGCTCATTTCCAAACGCTGCCCACTGCTTAGCATAAATGGTGACATCAGCCAATGGAAAAGAGAGGTGGGGCTTAAACTCCGCTAGTAAAATCTACCCTAACTCACACTCTGTACCACACACTCTCCAAAACACACTCTCTACTGCACACTCTCTACTGCACTCTCTCTACTACACACTCTCTACTACACACTCTCTAGTACACACTCTACTCTAGTATTCTCTAATACACACTCTCTACTAAACACGCTCTACTACACACTCTCTACTACACTCTCTAGTACACTCTACTACATACTCTCTACTACACACTAGACTACACTCTCTCTACTACACATTAATAAACGCTCTCTGCAACACACTCTCTGCTACACACTCTCTGCTACACACTCTACTCCTCATACTCTACTACATACACACTACTAGACACACTCTACTACTCACTCTCCTCACTCTCTACTACACACTATCTACCTCACTCTCTATCCCACACTCTCTATTCCATATTCCACACTATGTATTCCACACTCTCTTCTACACACTCTCTTCTGCACACTCTCTTCTACATACTCTCCACTATACACTCTCTACTACATACTCACAACTTTAGTATTCTCTACTAATCACTGTATACAACAATCACTACTCACTTACACACTCTACTATACACCCTCTACTTTACTACACACACTCTCTTCTACACACTCTCTTCTACACACGCTCTTCTACACACTCTCTACTACACGCTCTCTACTACTTACTGTACTATTCACTCACCTCACTCTCTTTTTCTTACTTTTCAACACTTTCCTGTTACGAGTTGGCAGTTGCTGATGATGAGAACCTGAGTGTGTGAGTGGTGAGAACCAATCGGCATACTCCCATGGTGTTACTTACGTGATGCACTGTCACCGATTTTCGCCACTTTTTTCTTCTTATTTGTCTTCAATCACACCACTACTACACTCTATTACTCTACTGCACATTCTCTACTACTCTCTACTATATACTCTGCTATACACCTTGTATGATGCACTCTCTCAACATACTCTCTACTACCCACACTGCTACACACTCTACTACACACTCTACTACACACTCTACTACACACTCTGCTACACACTCTGCTACACACTCTCTACTACTCACTCTCTACTACTCACTCTCTACTATACACTCTCTACTACTCACTCTCTACTATACAGACTCTCTACTACACACTCTCTACTATACACTCTCTACTATAGACTTTCTACTACTTACTCTATACACTCTAATACTCACTGCTACACACTCTCTGCTACACACTCTCTGCAACACACTCTTTGCTATACACTCTATTCTTCTCACTCTTTGCTATACACTCTCTGTTACACACTCTCTGCTACTCACTCTCTACTTTCTCTCCTCACTTTCTACTACACACTCAACTGTACACTCTCTACTGCACACTCTATACTGCACACTCTCTACTACACACTCTCTACTACATACTTACTACTTTAGTATGCTCTACTACTCACTGTATACAACAATCACTCTACAACATTAGCAGAAACAAACAAAGCCAACATCGCTTACCTTACAGATGCTACCAGGGCTGCATACATACCACTAGAAGCACCCAGTCCGTGTTGCTCTCTCCTTCCAACAGTCCCCCTGTAAAAGATAGAAAAACATTAGCCAGAACAAACTAAGCCAACATCGCTTACCTTACAAATGCTGTCATGGCTGCATACATACCGATGGAAGCACCCAGTCCTTGCTTCTCAGTATTACCATCACAGGCTGTGGTATGCCAGGAAAGTAAACCAGAGCAAAATATTATGAAAACGAACAAAGCCAACATCGCTAACCTTGTATATGTGAAAAGCACACAATTGAAAAGCAAATAAAGTACACCTGCAAAAAAAATAAAGTGGAACAGAAACTTCCCAAAAAGCTATTCACTAGCGAAAGTAAAAAGAAAAACTCGCCCAGTAAGATAAGAATCATTTTACCAGAAACATAAGGCAAGCAAGCGGACTGGGACGGCTCTAAAAGAGAAAGTGTACGCCACTGTAAGCTCATTTCCAAACGCTGCCCACTGCTTAGCATAAATGGTGACAACAGCCAATGGAAAAGAGAGCTGGGGCTTAAACCCCGCTAGTAAAATCTACCCTAACTCACACTCTCCAAAACACACTCTCTACTGCACACTCTCTACTACACACTCTCTACTACACACTCTCTAGTACACACTCTACTCTAGTATTCTCTACTACACACTCTCTACTACACACTCTCTACTACACTCTCTAGTACACTCTACTACATACTCTCTACTACACACTAGACTACACTCTCTCTACTACACATTAATAAACGCTCTCTACAACACACTCTCTGCTACACACTCTCTGCTACACACTCTACTCCTCATACTCTACTACACACACGCTACTAGACACACTCTACTACTCACTCTCCTCACTCTCTACTACACACTATCTACCACACTCTCTATCCCACACTCTCTATTCCATATTCCACACTAAGGGCCATATGTAGGTAACATACTATTTACCGATTCATAAATACCGAATTTTACCGATTCGGTATTTAAAGAATCGGTAAATAGTATGTAGGTACAAAATCGGTAAATGTTACCGATTCGGAAAGATTCGGTATTATTGATTCGGTATTTACCGAATCGATAATGAGGCATACCTTCCCATTGATTCCTATGGGCCTGGAGGCCCATAGGAATCAATGGGAAGCCATTCACCATTACCGATTCGGTAAATACCGAATCGGTAATAGGGGGAGCATATTCAAGGGTGGCAGGGTGTCACATTGACACCCTGTTGCACCCCTGAATCGTGCATGTGTGCACATGTGGCGCACATACATGCCCTAAGGGCATGTATGTCTGTCACATTGCACCTTGAGAAAAGCAAATTATTGCTTTCTTAAAGGTATTCGGTATTTACCATCAACTTGTAGTTGGTGGTAAATAACGAATCCTGAATGCAAAAATGCACTCACTTAAGTGCCTCCTACATAGCTTTTAAGGATTCGGTATTTTACCGATTCCTTAAAATAAGGAATCGGTAGATTACCGAATCCTTAAAACATGCCTCCTACATGAGAAAGGGCTAAATACCAGTCGGTAACGGGAAAATTACCGATTTTCGGCCGTTACCGGCCGGTATTTAGCTACCTACATATGGCCCTATGTATTCCACACTCTCTACTACACATTCTCTACTACACACTCTCTAATACACATTCTCTACTACACACTCACTACTTTGCTATTATCTACTACTCACTTTATACAACAATCACAACTCTCTAGTACACACTCTCTACTACACTCTACTACAGACTTACTACTCTACTAACACACTCTCTACTACGCACTCTCTATTACTTTACTACACACTCACTACTACACACTAAGTACTATAATATTAGCTATTACTCACTTTATATTACACTCACTACTCTCTACTACACACTCTACCATAAACTCTTAACAACTCACTTTACTCACTGTTTTCACTGCCTTACTACACACTCTCTTACTACATACACTCTACTGCTCACTCTCTACTACACACTCTCTAGTACTTGACTTACTCTACTATTCACTCTCCTCACTCTCTTTTCCATACTTTGCTACTTTTCTGTTACAAGTTGGCAGTTGCTGATGATGAGAACCTGAATGTACAAGTGAAAACCGATCTGCATACTCTCATGGTGTTACTTACATGAGGCACTGTCACCCTCTTTCAACACTTTTTTTCTTCTCATTTTTCTTGTACCACACTACTATTACACTCTATTACTTTACTGCACATTCTTTACTACTCTCTACTATATACTCTTTCTGCACACTCTCTATGATGCACTCTCTACAACACTCTCTACAACACTCTCTACAACACACTCTAAGTACACACTGCTACATACTCTGCTACACACTCTCTATTACATATGCTCTATTGCACACTCTCTACTGCACTCTCTACTGCACACTCTCTACTGCACATGCTGTGGTCCACACTTTGTGCTATACACTCTGCTACACACTCTCTGCTATACACTCTCTGCTACACTCTCTACTACTCACTACTCCTCACACTCTACTACACATACTCTACTATTCACTATCCTCACTCTTTACTACACACTCTCTACCACACTCTCCACTACACACTCTTTCCTACTCAACTCTCTACTACTCACTCTCTACTGCTCACTCTCTACTACTCACTCTCTACTACTCACTCTCTACTACACAGGCACTAGTTTACTATTGTCTACTACTCACTTTATACAACACTCAAAACTCTATATTACACACTCTCTCCTACAAACTCTTCAACACACATACTACTCTACTACATACTCTCTACAACACACTACTATGTATTCTCTATTACTCTACTACACACTCACTGCTACACACTCAGTACTATAATGTTAGCTATTACTCACTTTATATTGCACTCACTACTCTCTACTATACACTCTACTATAAACTCTTAACTCACTTTACTCACTCTCGTCACTGTCTTACTACACACTCTCTTACTACACACTCTTTACTACACACTCTCTACTGCTCACTCTCTACTATTCACTCTCTACTACACAGTCTCTAGTACACACTCTCTAGTACTCGACTTACTCTACTATTCACTCTCCTCATTATCTGTTCCTTACTTTTCTACTTTTCTGTTACAAGTTGGCAGTTGCTGATGATGAGAACCTGAGTGTGCAGTTGAGAAGATATCAGCATACTCCCATGGTGTTACTTACGTGAGGCACTCTCAACCTTTTCCATCTTTTTTTCTTTTTATTTGTCTTCATCCACACCAATACTACACTTTACTACTCTACTACAAACTCTCTACTACTCTCTAATATACACTGTGCTACATACTCTCTATAACACACTCTGTATGACACACTCTCTACGTCATACTCTCTACTACACACTCTCAACGACAAAGACACTCTATACTATTGTACTACTCACTCTATTGCTGACTTTCCTGACCTTACAGATGCTGGCAGGGCGGCTTACATACTGGCGAAAGCAGTGGGTCGTCGCCGCTCGGTCCTTCCGACGGTCCGCCTGTAAAAGAAAGAACAAAGGACAAAAACATTATCAAAAACAAACTAAGACAACATTGCTTACCTTACAGATGCTGGCAGGGCTGCATACATACTGGCGACAGCAGTCGGTCGTCGCCGCTCGGTCCTTCTGACGGTCCACCTGTAAAAGAAAGAACAAAGGACAAAAACATTAGCAAAAACAAACAAAGACAACATCGCTTACCTTCAATATCCGAAAAGCACACAGTAAAAAACAGGAATACGTCCACCTGCAAACAAACAACAAAAGAAAGTGAATAAGAACATCCCCCCCAATAATTCCTGGGCCCAATAAAAAAAAGGTAAACACGCCCAGATAGATAACAAATCGTTTACCACAAACGTAAAGCAAACGAGCCAGTCCAACTGGGGCGGCTCTAAAAGAGAAAAGTGTACAATACTAGATGCTCTTTTCCAATGGCTGGCCACCGTTTAGCATAAACGGTGACGGCAGCCAATGGAAACGAGGGGTGGGGCTTAAAGCCCACTAGAGAAATCTACCCTAAAACATTAAATCTCACCAGCGAGACTGCGCATCTCTCTGCTACACACTCTCTGCTACACACTCTCTGCTACACACTCTCTGCTACACACTCTTTGCTACACACTCTCTGCTACACACTCTCTGCTACACACTCTCTGTTGCACACTGTTGGAAGGCGTTCACCGGGGAGGCTGCGGAATGCGTTCCTGACCACCCGAGGACCCACCTCTCCCAGAGTTAGGCCGAGCAAGAGCGGGGAGGCCCTTCCTGGAAGGGACTCGTACCTAGGATCGCACACGCTGCGCTTACTCTATTCTGATAGAGGGACACCACACAGTAGTTCCTCGGAAGACAATATACTTTATCGTTAGTTGTAAGGGATCTTTATGATCCGGAAGGCAGATATAGAATTAGTGCCACAAGCGGCGGCGATCTCGTGATGGGGGTATGGGGGTAGCGGGACAGTCTTTGAGTCAGTGTCTCTGCGGAGTATCCTGCGCACAGCTCTCAATCCTCGAGCTGAGTGGATGTTGCTTCTCTCGGAAATCTCTGCCGATTCTCTTGGAAGAGGGTGCCGGGAGTCACTCAGCAGGCACAGGAGGTTCGTAGTTCGGGGAGCCGCGACGGCGTCAGCAGGGCTCCGATGGTTCAGAGTTCGGGGAGCCGCGACAGCGTCAGCAGGGCTCAGATGGTTCAGAGTTCGGGGAGCCGCGACAGCGTCAGCAGGGCTCAGATGGTTCAGAGTTCGGGGAGCCGCGACAGCGTCAGCAGGGCTTAGATGGTTCAGAGTTCGGGGAGCCGCGACAGCGTCAGCAGGGCTCAGATGGTTCAGAGTTCGGGGAGCCACGACAGCATCAGCAGGGCTCAGATGGTTCAGAGTTCGGGGAGCCGCGACAGCGTCAGCAGGGCTCAGATGGTTCAGAGTTCGGGGAGCCGCGACAGCGTCAGCAGGGCTCAGGTGGTTCAGAGTTCGGGTAGCGTTCTTCGGTTCGGGGAGCGATCGAGCCGCGACCAGGTCAGCAGGCTCTCGTCAGTCCAGGTCTTCTTTTCTCCTGTCCCTTCCGTACCCCTTGTTATACTTCCCCTCCTCTTTGAAGTCCGGAGTCCTCGCCGAGAGGGGTCTTGGTGCCTGGGGTGGTGTGTCGGGGCTTCTTGTCGCTCGGCCCTTTGATCTGTTCAGGTGGGTCCGGGAGGGACTCCAGACACCCAGCAGGCGAGGCGGCCGCTCACCGGGGGCCTGGTGGTTGATCGAAACCTCCCTTGGGGAAGAGACCAGAGGTGTGACAGGGTCGGCGCCTCTCAGTCTGGCTTGGGGGGTTTCTCTCTCCCTCGGCCAGGCATGCGTGTTGGGGGTCAGGCCGGCCATCGGGATGTTGGGCCATGGTGGCCGGAAGTCTGTGACATCGAGGATCGGTGCGGTTGCAGGGTGGCTTGCTGGTCGGGAGGGCCCACGCCACGAGGCCGGTCTCACACACACTCTCTACTACTCACTCTCTACTACTCACTCTCCTCACTTTCTACTACACACTCTACTGTACACTCTCTACTGTCCACTCTATACTGCACACTCTCTACTACATACTCTCTACTACACACTCACTACTTTAGTATTCTCTACTACTCACTGTATACAACAATCACATCTCTCTTACACACTCTCTACTACACACCCTCTACTTTACTACACACACTCTTCTACACACTCTCTTCTACACAATCTCTTCTACACACTCTCTTCTACACACACTCTTCTACACACTCTGTACTACACACTCTCTACTACACACTTTCTACTACACACTCTCTACTACTTACTGTACTATTCACTCGCCTCACTTTCTTTTCCTTAATTTTCAGCACTTTTCTGTTACGAGTTGGCAGTTGCTGATGAAGAGAACCTGGGTGTGCAGGTGAGAACCTATCTGCATACTCCCATGGTGTTACTTACATTAGGCACTGTCACCTTTTTTCACCACTATTTTCTTCTTATTTGTCTTGAATTAAAAATTTGCGAACATTCGTGACAAGAATTTTCAATTCTATTAAGGACTACGGAGGCGAGGATTATGCTTCTCAATCTTTACTAGAAGCTCACAGCAGCCAATGAAAAAACAGAGACAAACCATGTGACAACCATAGAGTCCCCTCTATATAAGGCCCTGTCAGCACATAGAGTCCTCTTTCTTTGGAACCGTAGTTAAGTCCATGCACGACCTGCTCTCGAGGATCACCGATAGCCAGGGCCTTCTCCAACCAACGAACTGCAAGCCCAACGGGGCCGAACTTCCCACTGGATCCCGGTCCAGGCAAAACTCGCTTGTGAGCGGAACAATGAACTGAACTCAGTCAATCACCGATAAACCATAATCCAGCTTACTTGCTGTCAGTACCTGAAAGAAAGGAAAGGAAACTCCGCGTAAAAGCTGTTCCAGATTGCCCAGCAAAGTAACCTTACAGCATGAGAAAACAGGGGGGGGGGAACAGTACACACAGAAATGCAAATCCATAGCACAGGCAACAACAGAACATGATGAAATATAAGCATCATAACCTATCATGTGCAAAGCATGATGAATTAAAAGCATTACATCAAACAATGTGTATCTCTGGGTGGGATAATCCTCGCCTCCGTAGTCCTTAATAGAATTGAAAATTCTTGTCACGAATGTTCGCAAATTTTTAATTCTATGTCAGGACCGGAGGCTCCGATTATGCTTGTTCAAAGCTGATTCACCACCATTGACGCAACATTCACAATAGGTTTATAGTAGAACGTTTTGAAAGTACTCTCATTAGACCAGTCAGCTGTATGCATGATATCTGCCAGGCTGACACCTGTCGAATAGGCTTTCGAAGCCATGGCTCCGCGTGCAGAATGCGCTCCAAATTTGGAGATGTCAATTCCCGCTTCGCCCATGAGCCAACGCATCCATCTAGATAAAGTAGCTGGAGTCACTGGGCGAAATGGCTTCTGCAGAGCAATAAGCAACTGTCCTTGCATATTAGTACGAAATTCTTCAGTACTCACCTCGTAATCCTTAATACACTGCACCACACACAATTTAGGATTATTAGGAAAACTCGGGTACGTGACGGAAGTGGTGTTGCACTTGGTTCTCCTGGATAGAATGAAATTCACACCTTCCGGGGTAAATCTACGCCCCGCCAAATCCAGCGCCCGGACGTCAGACACCCGTTTGCAAGAAACCAGACATAGGAGCATAGTTAACTTGGCCGAAAGTTGCTTCCGAGATAAGAATCTGTTGGAAGGCCAGGCCTCAAGAAATCTAAGGACAACAGAGACATCCCAGAGATGAGAATACTTTGGGCAAGGAGGTTTCACCATCCTGTTTCCTCTAAGCAACTTACATACCAGAGGGTGTTCTCCTATGGGTTTACCTTCCAAAGGTAAATGTCCCGCCGATATCGCGTACCGGAAGTTGTTGACCGTCCTGTACGCTAAACCGGAGGAAGCCAAGGAGGCTAAGAAATTGACCACTAAAGAGATATGTGTGTGCTTTAGCGGGATCCACGTCCCGTTGAGCGCACCAATCACACCATTTCCTCCAAGATGAGGAATATCTCTTAAGGGTGTTGGCCGACCAGGCCTCTTTGATGAAGTTGCTAGCTTCGCGTGAAAGGCCTGGGACACTCCATCTGTCCCTGAAACCCGCCAAGCAACGAGTGGGAGCTGGCCCGATGCCACCAAGGGATGAGGATTCTGAAGAGGGTCCAGCAACAGGTTCTGTAACCGTGGCAGAAGAATCGGGATCGCACACCTCATGGTTAACAATACCGGAAACCATGCTTGAGCTCTCCACAAAGGGGTGATCAATATGAGTTCCGCGTGAAAAGTCCTGGCTCGCACCAGAACCCTGGGGATCATGAGGAATGGGGGAAACGCATAGCAGAGAGATGTCGGCCATTCCTGCAGGAATGCGTCCGTGGCTATCGCCTCCGGATCCGGCCTCCAACTGAAAAATTAGGGAACTTGCTTGTTCAGTTGAGATGCAAATAAGTCTATCAGGCAAGGACCCCAAAGCTGGGTCAGGCACCGAAACACCGTGGGTAACAACCTCCAATCGCTGGAGTCTTGCAGATGGCGGGAGTTCCAATCCGCTACCTGGTTGCTGGAGCCGGGGAGGTACTCTGCAACCACCGAAATCCTGTTCTGCAGACAGAAGTGCCAAAAATCCTTGGCGATCTCCGCCACCATCCTTGACTTGGTACCACCCAACTTGTTGACGTAACGCACCGCCGAAATGTTGTCCATCCGGAGGAGGATACAACAATCTGCCTTCTGCGGAGAAAGGCATCTGATCGCAAAGGAACCGGCCAATAGTTCTAGGCAATTGATATGTAAGCGTAATTCCTCCGAAGACCAGCGACCACCCGTGGTCAATGTTTCGCAACGGGCTCCCCAACCCCATCGGCTGGCATCCGATTCGATTATCACATCCGGTGCCATTCCAAATAGCGCTCGGCCGTTCCAGGCCTCCATGTGGTTTAACCACCATTCCATCTCCAGCCTCGCATCTTCTGAGAGAGGGATCTGTTCTGAGTAACCGAGACCTTTCCGGAGATGTCGGATCTTGAGCCGCTGGAGGGCCCGATAGTGAAGGGGGCCCGGGAAGATCACCTGAATGGAAGAGGACAGCAGTCCCACAACGCGGGCCAACGATCTCAGGGAAGTCGTTTGCTTGCGAAGGACAACTCGCAATTCTTTCTTGATCGACCTGATCTTGGTCATTGGTAGCAAGAGCTGGCACGTTAGAGAATTTATCAAGAACCCTAGAAATTCGATGGATTGCGAGGGAACTAACATCGACTTTTGCGGGTTGACGATGAACCCCAAACTCTGCAGCAGGTGTATCGCCCAGTTGAGGTGCGTTTGGACTGTCTGAGGAGAGGACGCCAAAATTATTATGTCGTCCAGGTATATTATGAGGCGGACTCCTCGAGTCCTGAGAGACTCCACTACCGGTCTCAGAAGCTTCGTGAAGCACCACGGTGCCGACGAGAGACCGAATGGAAGGACCTTGTACGCGTAACATACTGTCTCCCAGATAAACTGAAGAAAACTCCTGTGGGGGGTTAAAATGGGGATGGATAGATACGCGTCTTTGAGGTCCAACCGAACCATCCAATCTCCTTCCTGGAGGAGATCGCGTAATAGATGGATGCCTTCCATCTTGAAATGCCTGTAAACAACCCACGAGTTGAACTCTTTGAGGTTCAGCACTAACCTGGAGCCGCCCCCTTTCTTTTCTACTAGAAAGACAGTGCTCAGAAAGCCATGAGGGTGTATCACCGAAGGCGCAATCGCGCCCTTCCGTAACAAGGAGTTGATTTCTTCTGTGATGAAAGTTCGATCTTGTTGGGAAAAAGACAGCGGGAGAGGGCGGAACTCCTGCGAAGGGGAGCTGTACATCTCCAACCTGTAACCCTGTACAGTCTGCAACACCCATGCATCTTGCGAAATTTCGCGCCATTTGTCTAGAAAAAATGCCACTCTGCCCCCCAAGGTCACTTCTGAAAAAGGAACCAGGCTCACCTGAGTTTGCGGCATCATGCTGGTTGTTGGAGGCTCCTCCAAATCTGCCACCTTTGCGGAATCTGTTCCTTGAACGGCGAGAGAGGTAGAAATTGGAGGTATTGGCAGAGTTCTCCTGGTAACCGCCTCTTTGCTGGCCACGCTGGGCGCCTTGATTGTAGCCCCGGCCGAACGAGCGCCCAGGAAAGCGTCCGGCCCTGCCGAAAACCGGGTGGAAAGCCCGTTTCAAAGAACCTTGGGCCTTGTCCAGCCCACTGAAAGTGGCCACAAACTTCGTTAATTCTTAAAGAAAAGGTTGACCAAACAGAAGGCCCTGGGCCAGTGGGCCTGATTCCGATGTGGCCAACTCGGCCAACCTGGGATCTAGTTTCAGGAGGATGGACCGGCGTCGCTCAGTCGACAGCGCACAATTAGCATTGCCTAGTTGGCACACTGCCCGTTGGGCCCAGCCAATCAGCTCGTCTGGATTAATTAAGAGGGCCGACTCTTTGGCTCGAAAGCCCATCTCGAGAATCTTCGTCAGGGGACCTATAACGTCCAGCAGCGTATCCTGGCAGGACTGCCAGGACCTATCCAAGCATTTCTTGGGATCTTTGAAATACTTTTTCAAATAAGTTAACATTGACGGGTCCACCTCCCGGGTAGCCGCCACCTTGTCCGCCAGGTCCGGCCTAGGACATTCCGACCTCAGCCGAGTCCGCACGTCTGTGTCAAATGCTTGGCGTAAGTGGGACTGGACATAGTCCGCCACTTCTTGTGAAGGCAGCCAGGATGTAGAGTTAGGATGGATAATGTCCGCCGGCTCGAAGGTGAGAACCTTAGGCGACGTGGACGGACCGGCATGCTTTTCTTTCTGTGCCTTTTTGGCAGGTCGAGGTGATTCTTCTTCGTCAGAAGTAGGATCTGTGGAGGTATCATGACCATCATCCTCTTGGGATATTTCAGTAATCGTAGCTTCCCCATGAGAAGCTGAGCGTTCTTGGTCCGCCATTGACTTGGCCAACTTAGCGAAATCCGCGGCGTGCGGATTCGCTCTTCCTTTACGCTCAGATTTAGCTCGGGAACCTGACGCTGGCAGCCAACCTTGCTGTTGTGCATAAGAGCAAAGGTGGCGTTTTAGGGGCGAAATCGCCCTCACCAAAGCTGAGTTTAAAGACCGTTGGACACCCGCGTCCAGTGCCTCAACGAGGTCATACTCCATTGACCCAGAGGGTTCCTCCTCATAATAGTAATAATCCTCCTCATAATACTCAGACATGATTTCAGCACAAAGTGCACTTACTGACCCTGGAGGAGCATGTGTGACTTTGTCCAGCCCACAATTAATGAGATATTCCAAAAGGAGGTCAGGGGGAGTGGTAACCCCAGGCAAGCCCTAAGCAGTCACCTGCAGGTGAATCTCAGTGTAAGTTTAGAATGTGGAGGGAGGGAGGGCTTGCCAAACCCCACTCTAGGCAAAGCCTATGCTCAATTTTACAGCCCCACCGAGTATATATGCATCAGGGGCGTCTGAGGAGCGAAAACGAGCCTTTTTTGTGCACCAATGGCATATACTCGGGTCAGAAGCAAGAGAAACGCTGCTCCGGCGTTCAACTCAAGTCCAAATACGATCTTGGACAAAGATGGCCGCCGCGCATGCGCGCTGGCCGAGGCTCGTATAGAATGAAAGGGGACTGCGCGTCAAGCCGATGCGCATCCCCGCTCCTCCACCTCCCGCTCCACTTGTACCGGCGACGCGAGGGAAACCCCTCTCAACACACGCGCGAGTGACACGCAAACCAGGGAACGGGTACACCGGTACAGTTATACCGGTAGGCGCTCGCAGCGCAACTAGCAGAAATCACCTAGCGATCACCTCACAGGAAGCTATAAACGCCTAGGTCGCATTCACGCGCAAGACAGCGCGATGTAAACAATAAACGCCAGCAATAAGGGCAACACTGCAAAAATACATTCATCAAGAGCAAAATACATTCATCAAGAGAAAACTGAAGTGTACTTAACTGGCTGCGGAGCAGCAAAGAAAGAGGACTCTATGTGCTGACAGGGCCTTATATAGAGGGGACTCTATGGTTGTCACATGGTTTGTCTCTGTTTTTTCATTGGCTGCTGTGAGCTTCTAGTAAAGATTGAGAAGCATAATCGGAGCCACCGGTCCTGACATAGAATCACACCACTACTACATTCTATTACTCTACTATACATTCTCTACTACTCCCTACTATATCCTCTGCTATACACTCTCTATGATGCACTCTCTCAACACACTCTCTAGTACACACACTGTTACACACTCTGTTACACACTCTCTACTACACACTCTGTAACATTCTACTAATCACTGCTACACGCACTCTGTTACACGCTCTCTGCTACACACTATCTGCTGCACACTCTCTGCTACACACTCTCGGCTACACACTCTCTTCACTCTCTGCTACACACTCTCTTCACCCTTTACTACACACTCTCTACTTCTAACTCTCTACTACACACTCTCTAATACTCACTCTCTACTATACAGACTCTCTACTACACACTCTCTACTACACACTTTCTACTACTTACTCTATACACTCTAATACTCACTGCTACACAATCTCTGCTACACACTCTCTACTTCTCACTCTCTACTACTCACTCTCTACTACTCACTCTCTACTATACATTCTCTACTACTCACTCTCTATTATACAGACTCTCTACTACACACTCTCTACTATACACTTTCTACTGCTTACTCTATACACTCTAATACTCACTGCTACGCACTCTCTGCTACACACTCTCTGCTACACACTCTCTGCTACACACTCTTTGCTACACACTCTATTCTTCTCACTCTTTGCTATACACTCTCTGCTACACACTCTCTGTTACACACTCTCTGCTACTCACTCTCTACTTGCTCTCCTCACTTTCTACTACACACTCTACTGTACACTCTCTACTGCACACTCTATACTGCACACTCTCTACTATACACTCTCTACTACATACTTACTACTTTGTATGCTCTAATACTCACTGTATACAACAATCACTACTCTCTTCACACTCTCTACTACACACCCTCTACTTTACTACACACACTCTCTTCTACACACTCTCTTCTACACACTCTCTTCTACACACTCTCTTCTACATACTCTCTACTACACACTCTCTACTACATACTCACTACTTTAGTATTCTCTACTACTCACTGTATACAACAATCACTACTCATTTACACACTCTCTACTATACACCCTCTACTTTACTACACACACTCTCTTCTACACACGCTCTTCTACACACTCTCTACTACACGCTCTCTACTTCTTACTGTACTATTCACTCGCCTCACTCTCTTTTTCTTACTTTTCAACACTTTCCTGTTATGAGTTGGCAGTTGCTGATGATGAGAACCTGAGTGTGTGAGTGGTGAGAACCAATCGGCATACTCCCATGGTGTTACTTACATGATGCACTGTCACCCATTTTCACCACTTTTTTCTTCTTATTTGTCTTCAATCACACCACTACTACACTCTATTACTCTACTGCACATTATCTACTACTCTCTACTATATACTCTGCTATACACTCTGTATGATGCACTCTCTCAACATACTCTCTACTACCCACACTGCTACACACTCTACTACACACTCTACTACACACTCTGCTACACACTCTGCTACACACTCTCTACTACTCACTCTCTACTACTCACTCTCTACTATACACTCTCTACTACTCACTCTCTACTATGCAGACTCTCTACTACACACTCTCTACTATACACTCTCTACTATACACTTTCTACTACTTACTCTATACACTCTAATACTCACTGCTACACACTCTCTGCTACACACTCTCTGCTACACACTCTTTGCTACACACTCTATTCTTCTCACTCGTTGCTATACACTCTCTGTTACACACTCTCTGCTACTCACTCTCTACTTGCTCTCCTCACTTTCTACTACACACTCTACTGTACACTCTCTACTGCACACTCTATACTGCACACTCTCTACTACACACTCTCTACTACATACTTACTACTTTAGTATGCTCTACTACTCACTGTATACAACAATCACTACTCTCTTACACACTCAACAACACACCCTCTACTTTACTACACACACTCTCTTCTACACACTCTCTTCTACACACTCTCTTCTACACACTCTCTTCTACATACTCTCTACTACACACTCTCTACTACATACTCACTACTTTAGTATTCTCTACTACTCACTATATATAACAATCACTACTCACTTACACACTCTCTACTATACACCCTCTACTTTACTACACACACTCTCTTCTACACACTCTCTTCTACACACGCTCTTCTACACACTCTCTACTACACACTCTCTACTACTTACTGTACTATTCACTCGCCTCACTCTCTTTTTCTTACTTTTCAACACTTTTCTGTTACGAGTTGGCAGTTGCTGATGATGAGAACCTGAGTGTGTGAGTGGTGAGAACCAATCGGCATACTCCCATGGTGTTATTTATGTAATGCACTGTCACCCATTTTCGCCACTTTTTTCTTCTTATTTGTCTTCAATCACACCACCACTACTACACTCTATTACTCTACTGCACATTCTCTACTAATCTCTACTATATACTCTGCTATACACTCTGTATGATGCACTCCCTCAACATACACTCTGCCACGCACTCTGCTACACACTCTGCTACACACTCTCTACTACTCACTCTCTACTATAGTACAAACACTCTATTACACAGAACCAATCTGCGTACTCCCATGGTGTTACTTACGTGAGACACTGTCACCCTTTTTCAACAAACAAATCCAACATTGCTTACCTTACAGATGCTGGCAGGGCTGCATACATACTGGCGAAAGCAGTCAGTCGTCACTGCTCGGTCCTTCCGACGGTCCGCCTGAAAAGGAAAAAAAGACACACTCTACTACACACTCTACTACACACTCTGCTACACACTCTGCTACACACTCTGCTACACACTCTCTACTACTCACTCTCTACTACTCACTCTCTACTATACACTCTCTACTACTCACTCTCTACTATACAGACTCTCTACTACACACTCTCTACTATACACTCTCTACTATACACTTTCTACTACTTACTCTATACACTCTAATACTCACTGCTACACACTCCCTGCTACACACTCTCTGCTACACACTCTCTGCTACACACTCTCTGCTACACACTCTATTCTTCTCACTCTTTGCTATACACTCTCTGTTACACACTCTCTGCTACTCACTATCTACTTGCTCTCCTCACTTTCTACTACACACTCTACTGTACACTCTCTACTGCACACTCTATACTGCACACTCTCTACTACACACTCTCTACTACATACTTACTACTTTAGTATGCTCTACTACTCACTGTATACAACAATCACTCTACAACATTAGCAGAAACAAACAAAGCCAACATCGCTTACCTTACAGATGCTACGAGGGCTGCATACATACCATTAGAAGCACCCAGTCCTTGTTGCTCTCTCCTTCCAACAGTCCCCCTGTCAAAGATAGAAAAACATTAGCCAGAACAAACTAAGCCAACATCGCTTACCTTACAAATGCTGTCATGGCTGCATACATACCGATGGAAGCACCCAGTCCTTGCTGCTCAGTACTTCAGTTACAGGCTGTGGTATGCCAGGAAAGTAAACCGGAGCAAAATATTATGAAAACGCACAAAGCCAACATTGGTAACCTTGTATATGTGAAAAGCACACAATTGAAAAGCAAATAAAGTACACCTGCAAAAAAAATAAAGTGGAACAGAAACTTCCCAAAAAGCTATTCACTAGCAAAAGTAAAAAGAAAAACTCGCCCAGTAAGATAAGAATCCTTTTACCAGAAACATAAGGCAAGCAAGTGGACTGGGACGGCTCTAAAAGAGAAAAGTGTACGCCACTGTAAGCTCATTTCCAAACGCTGCCCACTGCTTAGCATAAATGGTGACATCAGCCAATGGAAAAGAGAGGTGGGGCTTAAACTCCGCTAGTAAAATCTACCCTAACTCACACTCTGTACCACACACTCTCCAAAACACACTCTCTACTGCACACTCTCTACTGCACTCTCTCTACTACACACTCTCTACTACACACTCTCTAGTACACACTCTACTCTAGTATTCTCTAATACACACTCTCTACTAAACACGCTCTACTACACACTCTCTACTACACTCTCTAGTACACTCTACTACATACTCTCTACTACACACTAGACTACACTCTCTCTACTACACATTAATAAACGCTCTCTGCAACACACTCTCTGCTACACACTCTCTGCTACACACTCTACTCCTCATACTCTACTACATACACACTACTAGACACACTCTACTACTCACTCTCCTCACTCTCTACTACACACTATCTACCTCACTCTCTATCCCACACTCTCTATTCCATATTCCACACTATGTATTCCACACTCTCTTCTACACACTCTCTTCTGCACACTCTCTTCTACATACTCTCCACTATACACTCTCTACTACATACTCACAACTTTAGTATTCTCTACTAATCACTGTATACAACAATCACTACTCACTTACACACTCTACTATACACCCTCTACTTTACTACACACACTCTCTTCTACACACTCTCTTCTACACACGCTCTTCTACACACTCTCTACTACACGCTCTCTACTACTTACTGTACTATTCACTCACCTCACTCTCTTTTTCTTACTTTTCAACACTTTCCTGTTACGAGTTGGCAGTTGCTGATGATGAGAACCTGAGTGTGTGAGTGGTGAGAACCAATCGGCATACTCCCATGGTGTTACTTACGTGATGCACTGTCACCGATTTTCGCCACTTTTTTCTTCTTATTTGTCTTCAATCACACCACTACTACACTCTATTACTCTACTGCACATTCTCTACTACTCTCTACTATATACTCTGCTATACACCTTGTATGATGCACTCTCTCAACATACTCTCTACTACCCACACTGCTACACACTCTACTACACACTCTACTACACACTCTACTACACACTCTGCTACACACTCTGCTACACACTCTCTACTACTCACTCTCTACTACTCACTCTCTACTATACACTCTCTACTACTCACTCTCTACTATACAGACTCTCTACTACACACTCTCTACTATACACTCTCTACTATACACTTTCTACTACTTACTCTATACACTCTAATACTCACTGCTACACACTCTCTGCTACACACTCTCTGCAACACACTCTTTGCTATACACTCTATTCTTCTCACTCTTTGCTATACACTCTCTGTTACACACTCTCTGCTACTCACTCTCTACTTTCTCTCCTCACTTTCTACTACACACTCAACTGTACACTCTCTACTGCACACTCTATACTGCACACTCTCTACTACACACTCTCTACTACATACTTACTACTTTAGTATGCTCTACTACTCACTGTATACAACAATCACTCTACAACATTAGCAGAAACAAACAAAGCCAACATCGCTTACCTTACAGATGCTACCAGGGCTGCATACATACCACTAGAAGCACCCAGTCCGTGTTGCTCTCTCCTTCCAACAGTCCCCCTGTAAAAGATAGAAAAACATTAGCCAGAACAAACTAAGCCAACATCGCTTACCTTACAAATGCTGTCATGGCTGCATACATACCGATGGAAGCACCCAGTCCTTGCTTCTCAGTATTACCATCACAGGCTGTGGTATGCCAGGAAAGTAAACCAGAGCAAAATATTATGAAAACGAACAAAGCCAACATCGCTAACCTTGTATATGTGAAAAGCACACAATTGAAAAGCAAATAAAGTACGCCTGCAAAAAAAATAAAGTGGAACAGAAACTTCCCAAAAAGCTATTCACTAGCGAAAGTAAAAAGAAAAACTCGCCCAGTAAGATAAGAATCATTTTACCAGAAACATAAGGCAAGCAAGCGGACTGGGACGGCTCTAAAAGAGAAAGTGTACGCCACTGTAAGCTCATTTCCAAACGCTGCCCACTGCTTAGCATAAATGGTGACAACAGCCAATGGAAAAGAGAGCTGGGGCTTAAACCCCGCTAGTAAAATCTACCCTAACTCACACTCTCCAAAACACACTCTCTACTGCACACTCTCTACTACACACTCTCTACTACACACTCTCTAGTACACACTCTACTCTAGTATTCTCTACTACACACTCTCTACTACACACTCTCTACTACACTCTCTAGTACACTCTACTACATACTCTCTACTACACACTAGACTACACTCTCTCTACTACACATTAATAAACGCTCTCTACAACACACTCTCTGCTACACACTCTCTGCTACACACTCTACTCCTCATACTCTACTACACACACGCTACTAGACACACTCTACTACTCACTCTCCTCACTCTCTACTACACACTATCTACCACACTCTCTATCCCACACTCTCTATTCCATATTCCACACTAAGGGCCATATGTAGGTAACATACTATTTACCGATTCATAAATACCGAATTTTACCGATTCGGTATTTAAAGAATCGGTAAATAGTATGTAGGTACAAAATCGGTAAATGTTACCGATTCGGAAAGATTCGGTATTACTGATTCGGTATTTACCGAATCGATAATGAGGCATACCTTCCCATTGATTCCTATGGGCCTGGAGGCCCATAGGAATCAATGGGAAGCCATTCACCATTACCGATTCGGTAAATACCGAATCGGTAATAGGGGGAGCATATTCAAGGGTGGCAGGGTGTCACATTGACACCCTGTTGCACCCCTGAATCGTGCATGTGTGCACATGTGGCGCACATACATGCCCTAAGGGCATGTATGTCTGTCACATTGCACCTTGAGAAAAGCAAATTATTGCTTTCTTAAAGGTATTCGGTATTTACCATCAACTTGTAGTTGGTGGTAAATAACGAATCCTGAATGCAAAAATGCACTCACTTAAGTGCCTCCTACATAGCTTTTAAGGATTCGGTATTTTACCGATTCCTTAAAATAAGGAATCGGTAGATTACCGAATCCTTAAAACATGCCTCCTACATGAGAAAGGGCTAAATACCAGTCGGTAACGGGAAAATTACCGATTTTCGGCCGTTACCGGCCGGTATTTAGCTACCTACATATGGCCCTATGTATTCCACACTCTCTACTACACATTCTCTACTACACACTCTCTAATACACATTCTCTACTAGACACTCGCTACTTTGCTATTATCTACTACTCACTTTATACAACAATCACAACTCTCTAGTACACACTCTCTACTACACTCTACTACAGACTTACTACTCTACTAACACACTCTCTACTACGCACTCTCTATTACTTTACTACACACTCACTACTACACACTAAGTACTATAATATTAGCTATTACTCACTTTATATTACACTCACTACTCTCTACTACACACTCTACCATAAACTCTTAACAACTCACTTTACTCACTGTTTTCACTGCCTTACTACACACTCTCTTACTACATACACTCTACTGCTCACTCTCTACTACACACTCTCTAGTACTTGACTTACTCTACTATTCACTCTCCTCACTCTCTTTTCCATACTTTGCTACTTTTCTGTTACAAGTTGGCAGTTGCTGATGATGATAACCTGAGTGTGCGGTTGCGAACAAATCTGCTTACTCCCATGGTGTTACTTATGTGAGGCACTGTCAACCTTTTCCATTACTTTTTTCTTTTTATTTGTCTTCATCCACACACTACACTTTACTACTCTATGACAAACTCTCTACTACTCTCTAATATACACTCTGCTACACACTCTCTATGACACACTCTGTATGAAACACTCTATTACTGACTTTCTACTACACACTCTCTACTACACGCTCTCTTTGGCTATTTCTTTCTTGACATATACTAATATGTACATTCTCAATTAATGCTTGTATTTATTCTTTCCCAGCTTGCTAATCCCCTATCAGAACACCACAGGTTGCTGATTCCCGATCCAAACATCATCAAGGTGAAAGTATCGTACTTGTTTTTGTCTCTACACCATTAACAATAGGAATCAATTGATAAATCTACAAAGAATAGCATACATATATTACCTACTGGCGGTCGCCAGTAGGTAGTTATAGTTAGGACCCTGTGTCCATAGGAAAACCGCAACATTCTATTTTGAATAACTTTGGCGCCGGTCGACGAATCCTCGCAAAATTTTCAAAATAGGTGGGGCGCTGCGCTCCGCTCCTACCCTGAAAGTCTCGGGGCGATTCGTCAAGCGGGGGCTGAGATAAAAGGGGGGTCCCAAAATGCCTTTTTCCCATGCATTTTTCCATAGGACCTTTAGACACAGCTACAGCCCGAACAGCTGAACAGAGTTCCTTGAAATTTGGCAGAGAGGTAGTCTACAGGTCAAGGAAGTGCCTTTTGCAGGTTTGGTGTAAATCCGTTCAGTAGATTATGAGAAAATAGCCTTTAAATCAGTATATATATCTGAGCCAGCTTACGGTGCGCTTACGGTGCGCTTACCATACGCGTACGGTGACGTGCGCGAGCGCGATTCTGATTGGCTGTTCGATCTAAGTAAACATTCGAATTGGTCGAAACCAGGAAGCGGCGGCCGCCATTTTCTCTCTCGCACTCTGAGGGGGGCAGCATAAACAAAGTCAAAAAACATCTAAAGGGGTAGTATATTTAGCTCTTAATCACCCAGCATCGATATAGGTGTCCCCCAACAACCCCCAAGGCCAAAAAAACAATTTTAATATTTTTCGAAAAATCGCCGATTACGCTTACCGTACGCGTACAGTTAAAATTATTAAAAAAAAATAAATTATCCACACTTTCCCCACCCCGTGTGCAAATGGTGCCCGATGGGCACCATTTGTGCATGGCATATGTAAATCATGGAAACTAAAAATGAATACCTTTCACAACGAAGCACATAATATGTCCCCCATGTGCGCACGGTGCGCGAAGCGCATCGTGCATACATGGCCCATCCCGCGTAACGTGGGCACGCGGTGCGCGCAGCGCACCGCGTGACCACCGTGCGTGCACGGCACTAACTGCGTAAAGTGGGCGCGCGGTGCCCGAAGCGCACCGCGTGCTCACTGTGAGCGCACGGTGCGCGAAGCGCACCGTGCGCGCGCGGAACGAACTGCGTTAACTGGGCGCGCACGCCACGAATGGCGTAAAGTAACTTAGCATTTAAAAAACCGTACAAATTCACTGAAAAAACCATAGGTTTCACACACGTTATAGTTAGGAATTAGCATTTAAAAAACCTTGCAAATTCACTGAAAAAACCATAGGTTTCACACAAGTTATAGTTAGCTGTACATTTCACTCGTAAAAAACCAATTAAATTCCCCCGTTATAGTTAGTGCAGGCAACTATAACTCACGCGACCGCAATCCTCTGCTGATGACATATGTGTCTTTATGAAAAAAAAATATTTGTAATATATGTATAGCTAAAATTTAATGGAAGAAGACATGGGCAAATAAGTGTCTAAATACAGTATTAGCATCAGCAGAGGATTGCGGTCGCGTGAGTTATAGTTGCCTGCACTAACTATAACGGGGGAATTTCATTGGTTTTTTACGAGTGAAATGTACAGCTAACTATAACTTGTGTGAAACCTATGGTTTTTTCAGTGAATATATATATATATATATTATCTACTGGCGGTCGCCAGTAGATAGTTATAGTTAGGACCGTGTTTCCATAGGAAATCCGCAACATTCTATTTGGAATAACTTTGGCGCTGGTTGATGAATCCTCGCGAAATTTTCAAAATAGGTGGGGCGCTCTGCTCCGCTCCTACCCTGAAAGTCTCGGGGGGATTCGTCAAGCGGGGGCTGAGAAAAAAGGGGGGTCCCAAAACGCGTTTTCCCCATGCAATTTTCCATAGGGACCTTTAGTCCAAGGTACAGCCCGAACGGCTGAACAGAATTACTTGAAATTTGGCAGAGAGGTAGTCCTCAGCTCAAAGATGGGCCTTTTGCATATATGGAGTCAATCTGTTCAGTAGTTCCTGAGAAAATCAAAAGTAAAATCATATATATATGTGGGCGGAGCCTAACCACACATCTCATCCTGAGATCTGATTGGCTGTCAGCACTTCATCCAAGAAGTGTTGGCAGCCATCTTGGGACCAATATACATGATAGCACCTCATTAAAAAGCATTGCAGTTAATAGAAGGTTTTAAGACTTTAGTTACATTATAAATCATTTGTTGATGGTACCATACTCATTTTAGGAATTGTGGTATGTTCTAAGGTGATTTCACCATGTGAAAAAGCCTTCTGCTGGGATATCATGATTGAGAGAAAAATATTTTCTCATGCTTTTCCCACAGAGGTTTGGAAGGTGATCTATAAGCTAAACTGAGACCTTATTTTCTGTAAATTCACATTATCTTTCTCAGTCATGTGAGAATGAAGTCTGACATTCTCAGTAAAACATGTACATCCAACAAGGGCAGAGACTGTCAGTTGATTCCTTTGTGTTCTACTGCAGCTTCCCAGAGTGTTCCAAAGAACAACTAGAGCGCTAACAGTCCTACTTATAATAAACGTATGGCACACCTGAAGCCATCTTGCTTGGATTAAAGTGGTAACTCTTAAAACATTTAATTTAAAAAGGAACAAAATGAGGGGGTTCATTTTTCCATAAAAAAGTATGATTAGTGCTGCAGAAAGAAAAATTAGGGCACATTTTGAGTGACTTCTCAAATCCTCTTCTATTTCATTAAAAAATTCTGACATGCAGACTGAAACATGCACTTTCAATACCAGCAGCAGTTTTCCCTGGTGAGCAGTAGCTTTACTACAGTGATCTAATGAGCAAAAAGAGTGCTAACATTCTGAATTTATGGCAAATGTGTGACACATCTGAATGCCTTCTTGATGGAATCAAAGTAAAAAACTGAAAGTATTTCCTACTGAGGAGACTGCAGTAAATGAGGAAATTAGGAAACTTCAATAACAAATAAGTCTCCCAAGATGGCCACCAGAGACAAAAGAGCCCAAATGTAGCCCAAATATCACCCAGATGTAGCTCAAGTATAGCCCAATGATAGAATGTCCCAGAGTGTTCTTAAAAACAACTAGGGCGCTTACTGTCTTCATTATGACAAAAGTATGGCACACCTGAAGCCATCTTGATTGGAATAAACTGGTAACACTTAAAACATTTAATTTAAAAAGGAACACAATGAGGGGGTTCATTTTGCCATAGAAATTATGATTAATGCTGAAGAAAGAAAATGAGGGCACATTTTGAGTGACTTCTCAAATCCTCTTCTATTTCATTAAAAAATTCTGACATGCAGACTGAAACATGCACTTTTAATACCAGGAGCAGACTTCCATGGTGAACAGTAGTTTTACTACAGTGATCTAATGAGCAACTAGAGTGCTAACATTCAGAATTTATGGCAAATGTGTGACATATCTGAATACCTTCATGATGGAATCAAAGTAAAAAACTGAAAGCATTTCCTACTGAGGCGACTGCAGTACATGAGGAAATTAGGAAACTTCATAACAAATAAATCTCCCAAGATGGCCACCGGAGACAAAAGAGCCCAAATGTAGCCCAAAATCACCCAGATGTAGCCCAAATATAGCCCAATGACAGAAGTGTGCAAAACACTTATTATTTTGTGTTTTTGCAGTGTTATATAGTGCAGACTTGTCAGGTATTGGAGTGCTTTACATGAGCATTGGTTACCTCACACAAGAACAAATTCATTTTGGTTGTAGACATGGGGAGACTAAGGGGCAGATTTATGAGCCTCTTGCGCCACTTTTGCGTCACTTTTCCCATGTTAAAAGTGACGCAAAAGTGGCGCAAGGGGCTCATAAATCTGCCCCTAAGTGATTTGACCAGAATCACAGAATGTCGAGCTGAAGCAGAAACTCCAACCTGGTTCCCCAGTTGCAAAGTCTGCAGTTCTGGAAGTAACACCACATCCTCTCCCCTAAGTGCAACATTTAATCAAGTGGTCAACTGGATAAAAAAACATAAAGATAACAAATAATTTAAAAGTGCTTTGTCACTATTTGAAAACTCAGAAAATATGTCCTTATTTTAGTCTTTTAGAGCACTAACCATAATTTTGATGCCAATAAGACCCGCTCATATATGTAATTTCTAAAGGAAATGCTCTAGGTATTACAGTTTTGATTACATTAAGATGACGTCAGGCGTTCCACACTTTTGTAATAAATATAGAATGTTAGCAATCTAGTTGTTCATTAGGATACTGTTGAGAGGCAGAGGCCAGGGGCACGGAATCTGAAAATTGAAGGCGGGTAGGAGGGTGCAAAGGCAACAATTTAACCACACTGAGCAGGCAGGAAGGGCCGTGGCAGCACAACAGACTATGGAGGACAGTGGAAAGGGGGGCAGGGGCAACAAACCAACAATACAGGACTTGTAAGAGAGGCTGTGGCAATGTAATAGACCATTGTGGGCAGAAGGAAGAGGCAATGGTAGTACAACCATACATGCCAACAGACCCGATTCAGCCAGGAAATGTCCAATGTTTTTAAGCTCAAATGGGCCTTATTTAATCTGTCTCCTGTCTACAATCTCCTCTTTTTCAATGTAACTCAAAGGGGAAAATCAATACCCCAGTTTTTTTTCAAACTCTCCCTCTTACCAAGTTCAAAATGTTCGCAAGTATGGTACATTGGATCATGGAAGGAAATGGGGTAGGGACATGGACTTGGATAACAGAAGACAGGAGGGACATGGGGAGGTGCACCAAACTGACCCTGCAGGGCAGGCATCAGGGTTTGCAGCAGCACAATACACCACACAGGGCATGCGGGATGGGAGTGCAGCACAACAATCCAAAACAGAGGGGCAAGAGGCAATGGTAGCTAGCTGACCATAATGGACAGACAGGAGAGAAAGCTGCAGCATAACAGACCATAAAGGGCAGGAGGGACGGATCAGGGGCATTACAATGGAACAGACAAGCCAGGAGGGAGGGAGTAGGGGTCTGCACATGTAAACAGAGGGCTGGGGGCAAGGGGGCAGGGCAGGAGCAGCAAGATAGCCATGGAGGTCAGGCAGGATGGGCACTAGAAGCAAGACACACCATGAAGAGCAACAGTGAGACTGTGATGGCATACACACAGACCATGGAGGGAAGGTGGGAGGGGGTCAGGGGCAGCTAACTGACCACACAGGGAAGGTGGGAGGGGCCATGGCAGCACAGAAGACCATGCATGGCAAGTGGGAGGGTTAGTGGCAGCACAATGGCTATGATGGGCAAGAAGGAGGGTGCAGGGGCATGCACAAAGGACGATGGAGGATAGAAGGGAGGGTCAGGACCTGTGCACAGACAAGAAAGTTCAGGGGAAGGGGCCTCACAACAGACCGCACGGGGCAGGCAGGAGGAGCAGTTGCAGCACAACAGACCAGCGAGGGTAGAAGGGTGTGGCAGTACAATGGACCATGTAGGACAGGAGGAAGAGGATAGGGGCATGGCATGTGGACAGGCAGGGTGGAGGTGGCAGGGACAGGTTACAGTCATCTGACAATGCTAGGCAGGTGGGAGGGGAGTGGCAGCTCAACAGAACACTCAGAGTTGATAGGAGTGGCAGGTCCATGGAACATGGTGGGCAAAAAGGATGGAGCAGGGACATGCACAAAGACATCGGAGGGCAGGGGGAAGGAGAATAGGGGCAGCAAGCTAAGCACAGAGTTTAAGCAGGAGGTTAATGATGGGGCATAGAATTGGGCAATGGAGGGCAGGAGGAGTGGACTGGTACATCATACTAAATTGAGGGCAGTGGCAGCACATCAGACCATGCATGGCAGGAGGGAGGAGGCTAGTCCATGGATTCACACAACAGAGGATAGGAGGGGGATATGGGGCAGCAAGCTAACTGTTCAGAGAAGGCGGGTATTAGGAACTTTATTGTTTTTAAAACGTGTGTCTGTGCGAACTACATAAAATATGAACAAGTATGCAGCATAATCTCACTTTTATTCAGGAAGAAGAGGACGTTTGTGACTGTGACTCTGGGCTCACTGGGCAGAAACACCCCCTGACCCTCCACCCCCTATCGCAAAATGTAATGCCCGTGAAAAGGGTAGGTGAACACAGTGTTATATAGAACATAGTCCTGAGAGCACGATTGAAAATGAAAACTAGATATAGTGTATGGTATAAACTATGCACCAAAAAGTGTGATATAAGATGAACCGGGCGTGAAATATAATATGCAATACATTGTGCGCAATGACAGATTCATTGGAGAGCGCAAGATAGCACAGGCGCTAGCGCGTGCTATGCGATATGCGCCTTGGAGTGTAATATGCACAGGGCAGTGTTGTGTAACCTAACTAGTCTCTAAAGTTGTAATATAAAATATGTGCTGGGGAGTTGAACGTTGCATATGCACTGTGACAAAGATATGGATCCCAGATTGTAATATGTATGGCATAGCACTGTGCGTTATAACATAGGCATCGAGGAAGGCACGTTAGATGGGGCAATATAACCCGTGCGAAGACAAGTGTGGCATGACATATTCACGGGGTGGTGTTACAGTGCACATGGGAGTGTCGTAGCATATGCACTAGCTAGTGGAATACAACACAGAGGTGTGTGGCACTCAGCAGGCAATGGTGGGTGTAACACAGCATTGGGCTCTGCCAGGAGCGCGCTGTGACTCTCATGTGATGTTCGTCCCCTTTCCAGAGAGTAAAATAAAAAGTATTACACATCCGGCAGTGGATGTGTGTTTTATTAACCGTGAGGGGGGTTTCTTGCATAGTTTTGGTCGAATCCCCTTTGAATGGCTTGGTGTGCATGTGTATTAAATGTGCCCGTCAATAGCTACCCATGTTTGTATAAATAAACGACAAGGGTGTCTACCGGGATTAGGCACGGTAGGGCATCAGACATGTCAGAGCTTCACTAGTGCTGTAAATACATTCCACGTGGATTCATTGTATGCATAGTCGCCTTTTAATGAATATCACGCAAATTGTCATGGTGATAGGTACATACGGTTTGTCCAGCATGTCCTAGGTGTGTCTATAAATATATATTTTTTAAAAATAATAAAAAACAGTGGCCGGCCCTGGGGATTGGGGTCAAAAAAATATAACTAGGAGACAGGCCCCGGGGGATGGGGTCATCAGGGCCAATAAATTAGAATAAGAAGGGGAACCACACAGCCCCCTTTCTTAAAAAATTAAAATAAATAAAAGACTGGCATCGCGCCGGAGGCCACGCCCCCTCCTTGCAGCACTCTGCAACTGCGCCCCCTGGTAAGTTGGGGAATTAATTCCTCTTCAATACTGAGGGTCCCTAAGGGCCAACTAGCCCAACAGGCATCTCCAGTATGCGCCAGGGAGCTGCGCTGCAGACAGGTGTTCTGAGGCCAAGCCCCTTTTTACACCTCTCTGCAACGCAGCTCTGTGGCGCTTACTGGAGGTACCTAGTGGTCTAGTTTGACCCTAGGGACCCTTAGGATTCAAGGGGACTTAATCTCTCAACTTAGAACAGCCACAGGGCGCGTTTACAGAGTGGTGAAGGGAGGGGACGAGGCCTGAGGTGACGTGTGCAAACACGCACTATGGCACGTTTTAAATTGGGGATATAATTTCCCTTCAATACTGAGGGCCCCTGGGGGCTAACTAGCCCACCAAGTGCTTCCAGTAAGCGCCACTGAGCTGCATTGCAGAGAGGTGGTCCAGGCCGTGCCACTTTTTACACCTCTCTGCAACGCAGCTCTGTGGCACTTACTGGAGGTACCTAGTGGGCTAGTTGGACCCTAGGGACCCTCAGGATTCAAATGAACTTAATCTCCCAACTAAAAACGGACACAGGGCGTGTTTACACAGTGGTGAAGGGAGGGGACGGGGCCTGAGTTAACGTGTGCAAAAACGCCCTGTGGCCTGTTTTAAGAGGTAGTTTTAATCCCCCTTCCCTATTATATACTAGGGGCTTACAGAGGAGGTCATGATAATCACAGGGGGACCCCAACGCATAATGTTCCCTAGTGTATGTAGGTGTTTTCACTGTATTCTAAGTGTCTTTTAACATAGCACTGGCTCTAGGACTGGTTAGTCAGACTCAGTTACCACCAGTATCCGTCTGAAAAAGTTGAGGATACAGGATGATTTTGCAACAAGGCTTCTTTCTGCTCTTCATATTGTTCTTTCTGCACGTTATCCTTCTTCCTGCACTTTTCTTCGTCTTTGAGGACTTCTGTTGCTTCTTTCTGCACTTCTTTTTTTTCTTTATGTGCATTTTTTCTTCTTTCTTCACATGTCCTATCTCTGTAGGCATAGTTAAAAATGAAGTGATGTCATGAGTGATGTCACTGACCATGTCATGAGTGATGTAATATGTGACGTCATCAGCAGTGCATTTCGGGTGTGCGAGTTATAGTTAGCTGAACTAACTATAACGGGGGAATTTCAATGGTTTTGTACAAGTGAAAAGTCCAGCTAACTATAACACGCCTCAAACCTATGGTTTTTTCAGTGAATTTCTGAGGTTTTTTAAATGCTAATTCCTAACTATAACGTGCCTGAAACCTATGTTTTTTTCTGTGAATATATATATATATATATATATATATATATATATATATATATATATATACATATGTATATATGTATATATATATATATATAGATCTATCTCACAGGTAAAGTCCTAAATAAATATATCTGAAACATACCTAATATACCTAATATAATTTTTTGCATACGGTTTGCAAACACATAGTTTCAGTTTTACTGTAAATATGATTAAAATACTCCAAGCACATTATCATCAAGGGCATGAACATTTTTCAGCTGCTTCAAGAGGTAAACAATGTTTGCCAAATAGCACATTTGCAATTGTACACAACCACTACAAACTTGCAAATATATGGACTATAGAGGATTTACATTATATTATGGACTTAGGCGATGCTTTATATACAGATCTGCATTCCATTACTAAAGAGCAACTTATGCACCCAGACGATCTGCCAAATTTTATACAACACAATAATACAATCTATTCTATTAAGCTTAATGATCCTTATTATGGGAACATATTAAGAGCTTTCGATCCATTTTTGACAACTATACAAACAGCTTTGCAATCGGCCCTAAATGTGCATTCTAGTGTATTGCTTTGCATGGATATGTATGTTATATCCATTATACACAATAACAATTCATACTTTGTCTTTGATTCACATAGCCGCGATAACACAGGAAAGCCTCACCCAAATGGTACATGTATTACTATACAAATAACTTTTGAAAAACTTATAGAGCACATTACTAATCTTGCACATAGTCTAAAGCCACCAAATAGTAATTGCGTAGCATATGAATGAACTCCAAAGTTATAAATACAATTAAAAAAAATTCACTTCATAAGGCATTGCTAATTAATGAAAAAAGTGCTACTTCTCTACCAATGAAAACCATTTACGTGCATTCTACTGAAGCATGTACTAATTCTTCTTCACACACACTCCAAACTCGTATAGAAACAGCAAAAAATATAATTAGGAAAACAAATACCAGTAGTTTGTTGGAGGCAGACCAGCCATCTACCTCATTATATAATACCCATATTACTGAAACATATCCAAATACACTTTTTCCTACAATACTAACTACACCTAAAAAGATGTCTACAAATAACATCAATAGCATAGCTACACTACAAGATACAAATATTACTGACACATATGCGAATGTAGTTAAGAAAACACCAGTAAATAGTAACAGCATAAACACAAATATTGTAGAACAACCAACTTCTTCAACAGATAATGTACATACAAACACATATACAAATGATTTCCATCATACATACGTACCTATTACTGAAGATAATACAAGTATAGGTCTGCAAAATACTAGCAATAGCATATTGACAAAAATGCAACATTTAATAGAGAATAACAATCTAGACAAACAATTTTTAGCACAGACACAGCCAGAATTACTTTTTCTAAATTCCACAAAAAGACGTCAAGGGGATACAAACATTGGAGAGACACCAATATGTGCACAATGCCTACCAAATAGTATATTTGCAATTCTACATAACTAATGTAAACCAGCATCTTCTTGGGATACCCAAGATTTACATTACATTATGGATCTAGGAGATGCTTTATATACAGAGATGCACTCCATAAAGAAACATATAATTATGCAACCACAATATTTGCCAAATTACATAGAGCACAATAACACCATATATTCAATTAGGTTCCCAAACAGCTTTATGAAGGACATAATAAAACCAGCACAACCTTTGGATGTTAACATTATAAGAACATTAAGTTCTACACTGAATTTACAGACCGGCGTAATAATCATGCTGGATACATATGCAATTTCAGTATTTAAGACTAACAATGCATACTTTATATTTGATTCACATAGCCAAGATGAGAAAGCAATAGCTCATCCTAATGAAGCGTGCATTGCTATTGAAATCAATTCCTATAATACAGTTTTAGAATTCATCATAAAGCTTGCAAATAAAGTAAAGTTACCAAATTTGGATATTATTACATTGCAATTAACTCCAGTGAAAATAAACACATTTAGCAAAACGTCACTTAAAGTAACACAAAGAAACCACAGCCAAAAAAAAGTAAAAACTATCAAGGACCTATATGTCCATACTACACAAACACATACAAATATATTTACACATATCCCATCAACTACCTTACAAGTAGAAGATACAAATGTGCAAAACACAAACTGCAATAGACAAGCAAATAAACAACCGCCTTCTAGAATCCAAAATAATGTGTCTTCGAATATAAATAATATCGATCCCAATGCACTAACAAACACATTGATACCTACTGCTGAATTTCATCCTCACACACCAGCTACAAGCCAAGCACTACAGAAACATATTAATAGAAAAAGAAAACAGACATCAGAACACAGACAGAATGCAGTCAACAGTACTACCAATAAACCCTTAGAAACAACCAATAATATCATTAGTAACTTTCATGCACAAGTAGCAGATGGGCCAGAGTATGCTTGCACTATTTGCAATCAATTATGGCATAAACAAAGTATGCAAAAAACACAAAATATAAAAACAAACAGGCAAGATTTATAAAATGTAACATTAGCAAATACAAAACTGATGATATATGCAAAACATGTTACACATATATTTGTAAGGACAAAATACCACCCTGTTCTTTTTATAATGGAATGACATTCCCCATTATACCACCTGAATTGCACTTGCATAATTTAGAGGAAAGATTAGTATCACCAAGAATTCCCTTTTTGCAAATTAGAACACTACCACGTGGGTTCCAAAAATCACTCTCAGGTGCAGTAGTTAATGTGCCTGCAGATGTTATGACAACAGTTACTGTATTACCCAGGCAAATTAATGAAAACATGATAATTCCCATAAAATTAAAAAGAAAGTTAAGTTATAAATCATATACACATTTTGAGAATGTTAAGCCAAATAAAGTAAAACGTGCAGCTGTATGGTTAGCAAATACTAGCAGTATGTTCAAGAAATATGGAGTCACCATTAATCCAGATTGGGAATATACACCTGCAAATATAACACCTTGTAATGAAACATCTGATACAAACAATACATCTGATTCCTCAGACAACATTGCAGCAGGTAACTTAGATACTATGTTAACTAATGAAACTATTACAACAGAAAACATTAATATCTTAAGTTTAGCACCTGCAGAATATAACACGCCAAGAGGTTTATATGAAGATAAAGATTCTGAATATTTAGCCTTCCCTACAATATTTTGTGGACAGCGAAGGCCAACCAATAAAGATAGACATGTACCAATACATTACAGCACAATATGTCAATGGGAATTGCAATGTTATGATAGAAGAGTGGCAAAATGTATAACAAATATTTTCTTTAAATTAAACAAATTGCACATAAAACAAATAAAAAGCAAAATATGTATATCACTCAGAAAATACTTTACTAATGGCAATGTTATATCTGCTAAAGACAGCATTTTGCAATTTAATGAGGGGTACAAGATTCTTAAAACTATTCGTAGTTCACCGCCATATTGGGAGCATTGCAAAAAAGACCTTTTTGCTATGATTAGACAATTGGGAATCCCAACCTTTTTTTAACATTATCAGCTGCAGAAACAAAATGGTATCATTTAATTAACATATTATTACGTACTGAAAATAGAAAAGAATGTAAAAAAGAAGAATTTGAAAATATGTCATGGGAAACAAAATGCACATTAATACAACAGAATCCAATAACATGTGCAAGACATTTTGACTTTCAAGTTAGGAAATTATTTAATTGTATTTTATTACATGAAAGTAACCCAATTGGAAAAATTATAGATTACTTTTATAGAGTTGAATTCCAACAACGGGGATCACCACATATACATGCTTTAATATGGATTGAAAATGCTCCACAGTATGAAACATCAGAGTTGAATATAGTAATTACTTTTATAAATAAGTATGTGACATGTGCAAAGACACTAGACCCATATATAGAGGCTTTATTACCTCTACAAAGGCACAGACATACAAAAAATTGCTGCATCAAACAAAAAAGAACATGCAAATATCAGTACCCAAAATATCCAATGCCTGAAAACTTTAATAATAGAACCATTACCACTAGACAAAACAGATAAGGAGCTCGTACAGCAAATTGAGCTAATACATGAAACAATGAACACACAAGCCATTAAAGTTATACTTTTAGTCAATTTTTAGATTATATGCAAATAGATGCAAAACAATATATTTTATGTGTAAAGTCTATTATACCAAAAAATATTTTTTTTTAAAAAAGGACACCAGCTGAATGTTTTATTAATAACTACAATGCTACAATTTTACAAGCATGGCAGGCAAACATAGATATACAATACATACTAGACGCATATGCATGTGCCGTATATATTGTTTCATACATTAGTAAATCCCAACGTGGAATGAGCAGAATAATTGCACAAGCAGCAAAAGAAGTATATCATAATCCAAGTATTAAAGATCAACTTAAGCACATAGGTAACAAGTTCTTAAACTGTACAGAAATAAGTGCACAAGAAGCAGCCTATCTAATACTTCAAATTCCTTTACGGAAAAGTTCTCGATCTTTTGTATTCATGAACACTAGCCCACCAGTAAAGCGTACATACTTAACCCCTTCGCTGCTAGGCCTTTCCCCTCCTGTGCTAAGCCTTTTTTGGGCTATTTGGGGTAGTGCGCGCATAGGCCCCTGTAACATTTTGACCACATTAGGTATCCACGACGAATTTTTCGTCCTTTTCTTCCAACATCATGGGGATTCTAAAGGTACCCAGGGTTTGTGGATTCTCTTAGAGGGTTCCCAGAAATTAGTCAAAAGGTATAAAGATAGAATATCGACGGGAAAATATCGACTAGCATTAATATCGTGGTAAGAATATCGACTGTGAAAAATATCGTTACAGAAAATATCTTTTTAAAAAATATCGTTTCATGAGAATGACAAAAATATCGTCATTAAAAAATATCGATGAACAGAATATCGTTGAACAAAATGTCGTTTCATATAATATCGACAGAAAAATATAATTTGTTATAACATTTTTTAAAAAATATGTATTATGTTTTTAAAAAACTTACAAAACTCCAACTAGTAATAATATGTGTTTAAAAATATTTTCTACAAAAGAATTGTTAAAATTTTAGTAGCGGGTTATTGGTATTATAGGGGATAAGGGTGGGTAGTAATTTAAAATTTGGTTTATAAAAAATGTATAAAATATAAACAAATTAAAAAATATTTAAGAAATCCAAATTTTAAATTGAAATTTCGAATTCTTCACGAAATTAAATTTGTACTTAAATTTTTTAATTTCAAATAAAAATTTTAGGAGCCGGTTTTCGGTATTATAGGGGATTAGGGTGGGTAGTAATTTAAAAATGTAGTGTTTAAAAATTGTATAAAATATTAATAAATTAGAAATTTATAATGAGATCAAATTTAAAATTTTACACGAAATTTATATTTTAATATTAATAAAAAATATTACATTAATATTGAAGAAGCGTTATTTTGGTATTATAGGGGAATAGGGTCTAAAAAATAATTTAGATAGAAAAATTTATATTGTTTACTAACCTGCACATTTCCTGACTTATGTTGGATTGGAGTTAGAATAGTAAATTATTATAAAATATAAACAAATTTGAAAATAATGACGAAATTAAAAATTTAATTTTAAATTTCTAAATGTTTACGAATTTAAATTTGTAATTAAATTTAAAAATTTTAAATAAAAATTTTAGGAGCGGGTTTTTGGTATTATAGGGGATTAGGGTGGGTAGTAATTTAAAAATGTAGTCTTTAAAAATTGCATAAAATATTAATAAATTAGAAATGTATCATGAAATCAAAATTTAACATCGAAATTAAAATTTTTACACAAAATTTATTTTTTAATATTAATTAAAAATATTAAATTAATATTGAAGAAGCGTTATTTTGGTATTATAGGGGAATAGGGTCTAAAAAATAATTTAGATAGAAAAATGTATTTTGTTTACTAACCTGCACATTTCCTGACTTATGTTGGATTGGAGTTAGAATAGTAATTTATTATAGTTTACTATCCAGCACTTTCCCTGAGTTATGTTATGTTTGTAGTTAGAATAGTAATTTATTATGGTTTACTATCCAGCAGTTTCCATGACTTATGTTGGATTGGAGTTAGAATAGTCATTTATTATGGTTTACTATCCAGCCCTCTCCCTGACTTATGTTATGGTTTACTATCCAGCACTTTCCCTGACTTATGTTTTGTTTGGAGTTAGAATAGTAATTTATTATGGTTTACTATCCAGCACTTTCCCTGACTTATGTTGGATTGGAGTTAGAATAGTAATTTATTATGGTTTACTATCCAGCACTTTCCCTGACTTATGTTGGATTGGAGTTAGAATAGTAATTTATTATGGTTTACTATCCAGCACTTTCCCTGACTTATGTTGGATTGGAGTTAGAATAGTAATTTATTATGGTTTACTATCCAGCACTTTCCCTGACTTATGTTGGATTGGAGTTAGAATAGTAATTTATTATGGTTTACTATCCAGCACTTTCCCTGACTTATGTTATGTTTGGAGTTAGAATAGTAATTTATTATGGTTTACTATCCAGCACTTTCCCTGACTTATGTTATGTTTGGAGTTAGAATAGTAATTTATTATGGTTTACTATCCAGCACTTTCCCTGACTTATGTTGGATTGGAGTTAGAATAGTAATTTATTATGGTTTACTATCCAGAACTTTCCCTGACATATGTTGGATTGGAGTTAGATTAGTAATTTATTATGGTTTACTATCCAGCACTTTCCCTGAGTTATGTTATGTTTGGAGTTAGAATAGTAATTTATTATGGTTTACTATCCAGCACTTTCCCTGACTTATGTTGGATTGGAGTTAGAATAGTAATTTATTATGGTTTACTATCCAGAACTTTCCCTGAGTTTACAATTTATTTTTGATCAAAAGGGTATTTAGTCCTCTGGAACGCGTAGACCCTCGGTTTGAGTCGTCACATACTGTAACTATATATTCTGTGGGAAAGTTATGTCAATCCTGGCTGCGACATTCCACCTTAGCATCTGTCAAAGTTCATTTATCGAAGTTACATGAGAAAATAGATTTGAATTCTTTTGTTAAAGGTCCTGTGGGTGGGAGAACCAAAAGGTGGGCGTATGCTATTTACAACGAAGTGTGGAAATTTTCTTCAATTGAGGCGGCTTCAAGATTGAGAGCTATTGACCAAGCAAACATGGAAAAGGTTTTAGCCGTTATAGATAACAGCATTAGCACTCTCTCTTCCAGAATTCATACATTAGATAATATTGTTTCGTCAGTTGTTGATATTGTGCATGATGAAACCAGTTGCGTTCTGTTATGCAGTTTGTATGGACTTTGCAGACGTTAAAGGCAGGGAGGGTCCCTTGGGACTATTTGAGCACTACATCGTTATTCATTCCTTGTAACATTACTGATAAGTAGTTATTTATGTCCATGAAAGATGCTAAATATTCATTATTACATATTGAAAAATTAGAACCTTTACCTTTCTCTGTGGCGGAAATCAATTCAGTCACGTGGGTTATATACGGGTTGATAACTCTACCCTTCGCAATTCTTAAGTTTACGTCTTGTATGAAACATTATGCTCTGGGTAGATATGAACAGCTGGGCACCGCTTTCATACATGAGGTTTGGTCCCTCCCCTTTACGTATAGATGTATTAGGGACGGAACTGAGGTTTATCTGAAGGGTGAGGAATGTACCACGACACCAGATCATTTCTTGGTATGTAGGCAAGAGGGTTGTCTCCTGCAATAATGTTCTCTTTTCACCCCCGCACGGGCGGCTGCGTGGATCCACAAATTTCCACCAACCCCGCTTTCCCCAAAGTCCTATGAGAAAAATTGTACCTCACTTGTGCGGGTCGGCATAGTGCCCGCGACAGGAAACGGCGCAAAACGCAACGTGGTCACACCTCAATTTTGCAGTGAAAAATGACCCTTTTTTGGCAAAGTGACGAGCTGCAGTTTTTTAACCCTAGCTCTGCCGGAACCTAGGGAAACTTACCAAACCCATGCATTTCTGAAAACTAGACACCCGGTGGCTTCCAGGGAGGTATGGCTTGCGTGGATCCCCCAACGTTTCCTTACCCAGAATCCCCTGCAAACCTCAATTTTAGCTGAAAAAATCACTTTTTTCACACATTTTGGGGTGGGAAAGTTGTGGCATCACCGGGCTCACACAAATTTACCACCACCCAGTGTTCCCCCAGGTCTCCCGGTAAAAATGGTGCCTCACTTGTTTGGTAGGCCCAAGTACCCGCGGCAGGCAAGGGCCCAAAACGTAGTGAGGTGACATCAAAATGGCCTATCGCAAAACCACCTGGTTTTGCAAGGGGGGTCACTTTGGTTTTTGACCCGGTGCACGGCGGCCATCTAGGAAAACCTACCAAACCCATGCATTTCTGAAAACTAGACACCCGGCGGCTTCCAGGGAGGTAAGGCTTGCGTGGATCCCCCAACGTTTCCTTACCCAGAATCCCCTGCAAACCTCAATTTTAGCTGAAAAAAATCACTTTTTTCACACATTTTGGGGTGGGAAAGTTGTGGCATCACCGGGCTCACACAAATTTACCAACACCAAGCGTTCCCCCGGGTCTCCCGGTAAAAATGGGGGCTCACTTGTGTGGGAGGCCCAAGTACCCGCGGCAGGCAAGGGCCCAAAACGTAGTGAGGTGACATCAAAATGGCCTATCGCAAAACCACCTGGTTTTGCAAGGGGGGTCACTTTGGTTTTTGACCCGGTGCTCGGCGGCCATCTAGGGAAACCTACCAAACCCACGCATTTCTGAAAACTAGACACCCGGCGGCTTCCAGGGAGGTATGGCTTGCGTGGATCTCCCAACGTTTCCTTACCCAGAATCCCCTGCAAACCTCAAATTTAGCTGAAAAAATCACTTTATTCACACATTTTGGGGTGGGAAAGTTGTGGCATCACTGGGCTCACACAAATTTACCACCACCCAGCGTTCCCCCAGGTCTCCCAGTAAAAATGGTGCCTCACTTGTGTGGGAGGCCCAAGTACCCGTGGCAGGCAAGGGCCCAAAATGTAGTGAGGTGACATCAAAATGGCCTATCGCAAAACCACCTGGTTTTGCAAGGGGGGTCACTTTGGTTTTTGACCCGGTGCTCGGCGGCCATCTAGGGAAACCTACCAAACCCACGCATTTCTGAAAACTAGACACCCGGCGGCTTCCAGGGAGGTATGGCTTGCGTGGATCCCCCAACGTTTCCTTACCCAGAATCCCCTGCAAACCTCAATTTTATCTGAAAAAATCACTTTTTTCACAAATTTTGGGGTGGGAAAGTTGTGGCATCACCGGGCTCACACAAATTTACCACCACCCAGCATACCCCCAGGACTCCTGGTAAAAATGGTGCCTCACTTGTGTGGGAGGCCCAAGTACCCGCAGCAGGCAAGGGCCCAAAACGTAGTGAGGTGACATCAAAATGGCCTATCGCAAAACCACCTGGTTTTGCAAGGGGGGTCACGTTGGTTTTTGACCCGGTGCTCGGCGGCCATCTATGGAAACCTACCAAACCCATGCATTTCTGAAAACTAGACACCTGGCGGCTTCCAGGGAGGTATGGCTTGCATGGATCCCACAACGTTTCCTTACGCAGAATCCCCTGCAAACCTCAATTTCCGCTGAAAAAATCACTTTATTCACACATTTTGGGGTGGGAAAGTTGTGGCATCACCGGGCTCACACAAATTTACCACCACCCAGCGTTCCCCCAGGTCTCCCGGTAAAAATGGCGCCTCACTTGTTTGGGAGGCCCAAGTACCCGCGGCAGGCAAGGGCCCAAAACGTAGTGAGGTGACATCAAAATGGCATATCGCAAAACCACCTGGTTTTGCAAGGGGGGTCACTTTGGTTTTTGACCCGGTGCTCGGCGGCCATCAAGGGAAACCTACCAAACCCATGCATTTCTGAAAACTAGACACCCGGCGGCTTCCAGGGAGGTATGGCTTGCGTGGATCCCCCAACGTTTCCTTACCCAGAATCCCCTGCAAACGTCAATTTTAGCTGAAAAAATCACTTTTTCACAAATTTTGGGGTGGGAAAGTTGTGGCATCACCGGGCTCAAAAAAATTTACCACCACCCAGCGTTCCCCCAGGTCTCCCGGTAAAAATGGTGCCTCACTTGTGTGGGAGGCCCAAGTACCCGCAGCAGGCAAGGGCCCAAAACGTAGTGAGGTGACATCAAAATGGCCTATCGCAAAACCACCTGGTTTTGCAAGGGGGGTCACTTTGGTTTTTGACCCGGTGCTCGGCGGCCATCTAGGGAAAGCTACCAAACCCATGCATTTCTGAAAACTAGACACCCGGCGGCTTCCAGGGAGGTATGGCTTGCGTAGATCCCCCAACGTTTCCTTACCCAGAATCCCCTGCAAACCTCAATTTTAGCTGAAAAAATAACTTTTTTCAAACATTTTGGGGTGGGAAAGTTGTGGCATCACTGGGCTCACACAAATTTACCACCACCCAGCGTTCCCCCAGGTCTCCTGGTAAAAATGGTGCCTCACTTGTGTGGGAGGTCCAAGTACCCTCGGCAGGCAAGGGCCCAAAACGTAGTGAGGTGACATCAAAATGGCCTATTGCAAAACCACCTGGTTTTGCAAGGGGGGTCACTTTGGTTTTTGACCCGGTGCTCGGCGGCCATCTAGGGAAACCTACCAAACCCACGCATTTCACACCCAGCGGCTTCCAGGGAGGTATGGCTTGCGTGGATCCCTCAACGTTTCCTTACCCAGAATCCCCTGCAAACCTCAATTTTAGCTGAAGAAATCACTTTTTTCACACATTTTGGGGTGGGAAAGTTGTGGCATCACCGGGCTCACACAAATTTACCACCACCCAGCGTTCCCCCAGGTCTCCCGGTAAAAATGGTGCCTCACTTGTGTGGGAGGCCCAAGTACCCGCGGCAGGCACTTTCACACGCCCACAATCCAGATACAGCAACTACACATGCTGATGGATTGCGTGGAGTGGCACTCAGCTAGCAGTGTGTGTAGTGACCAGCAGAAAGTCACTACTCACACACAGCCAGCCGAGCTCCAGTCCACACACACCACTAGCAGAGCGCCAGTCCACACACACCGCTAGCAGAGCGCCAGTACACGCACACCGCTAGCCAAGCGCCAGTCCAGGCACACCGCCAGCCATGCGCCAGTCCAGGCACACCGCCAGCCAATCGCCAATCCACGCACACCTCCAGCCAAGCACCAGTCTGCACACACCACCAGTCCACGCACACCGCCAGCCAAGTACCAGTCCACACACACCGCCAGCCAAGCACCATTCCACGCACACCACCTGCCAAACTCCAGTCCATGCACACCACCAGCCAAGCTCCAGTCCACGGACACCACCAGCCAAGCACCAGTCCGCACACACCACAGGTCCACGCACACCGCCAGCCAAGTACCAGTCCACGCACACCACCAGCCAAGCACCATTCCACGCACACCACCAGCCAAGCTCCAGTCCACGCACACCACCAGCCACGCACCAGTCCACGCACACCGCCAGTCCATGCACACCGCCAGTCCACGCTCACCGCCAGCCAAGCACCATTCCACGCACACCACCAACCAAGTGCCAGTCCACACACACCAACAGCCAAGCGCAAGCCCACATACACCACCATCACATTTAGGATTTTTTTAGAAAAAAATAAAAACACTAACAAATCGCAAATAGATACAAATCTTCTAACAGAAAATCAGCAACTAAATACATTGCACTAACACCAACCTTGAAACAGAATCAAATTTTCCAAAGAATACAGACCAGGCAGTTCACTTTACCACTCATGAATGCTCCCAATAATTCTTTCGCATGTGGTGCGCTCTAAAACAAGCAGGGAGACACAGTGCAGGATGAGAAGGACAGTCGGGGCAGTACATACGACTCTCCTTCCGCGAACCTCTTCGCCAACAGACTCTACATCTCCTACTGAGAAAATCTTTTGAGGGTGTGGGAGGAATGTGATCTGGAAAGTGGCGATCTTTCAATCTAGCAACATCCTCCACCACTCCAACTCTAGGAACACTTGCCTGTTCCACTACAACAAGGCTGCCTATTACAGACTCCTGAAACTTAGCAAAAGTCATCTTTGACTCAGGGCAAGAATCCTGGAACACAACAAAAGCATTAAACATTGCCAATTGGAAAAGATGGATAGCCAACTTCTTGTACCAAATGTAAGCCTTACGAAGAGCAGTGTAAGGTTCCAACCTCTGATCTACTCTGTCAACCCACCCATGTGCCTATTATAGTCTAAAATGCACACAGGTTTGCGCGCTTCAGCGACCTGACCCCAAACAGTCACAGGTGCAGTGCTTTCATCATGGATGGTAGTCAGCATGTAGACATCTCTCCTGTCTGAAAACTTCACAGCAAGAAGCTCCTGGCAACGCACTGCACTGTCCCCACACAAGCTTTTGACAAACAAGTTCTTTCGGGAAACCTTTACGGTTAGAGCGGATTGTGCCACAAGCAACAGTGTCCACTTTGGCCAATTCCCTGAACAACCGCACACCAGTGTAGAAGTTATCTACACATAAATGGTGGCCTTTGTTAAAAAATCCTCTACCAAGTTCCCAAACAATTTTCTCAGTCACTCCAAAAGTGGACGGACAACCAGGGAGGTTCTTCCTAGATTCCTTACCGGTGTACACCCTGAAATTAGACACATATCCAGTCCTACTGTCACACAGCATATACAGCTTTATTCCATAGCGTGCCCTCTTACTAGGAATGTATTGCCTAAAAACCAAGCGGCCCTTGAACAACACCAAAGACTCATCCACTGCAATTTCTTTCCCAGGGGCATAAATCTCAGAAAATCGATCAACAAAGTGATCAAGGACAGGCCTAATCTTAAAAAGACGGTCACAATCAGGGTGATCTTGTGGCAACGCTAAACCATTATCAACAAAATGCATCATCCGAAGCAGAAGCAAATACCTGTCACGACTCATGACTGCCGGAAAAATAGACGTTGCCATCAAGGGACTGCTAGACCAATATGAAGACATTGATGGCTTTCTTAGCAAGCCCATCAAAAAAGTTAAACCCAAGAACTTCTTCATCTCTTCAACATTTGTGGGAGTCCACCGGGTAGCTCTAGAGTAGGGCCTAAGTCTGGCACTGTTGTCCCTCAAAAACTGTTCAGCATACAAATTAGTCTGCTCAACAATCTCTGCCAAAAACACATCGTCCATAAACAACTGAAAAAAATTTACCGGCAAAAAGTTTTCAGTATTCACTCTAGACCCTGGAACACCAGTAAACTCTGGCAATGCCGGCTGCACCATGCCAGGGGCAACCCAGAGGTCATCACTTTCAAAGGGAAGCCTTGCAGCCCCAGCCTGCATCCCAGATGCCTCTTGCCGCACTACACCAACGGGAAGCCTTGCAGCCCCAGGCTTCAGCCCAGATGCCTCTTGTCGCACTATCGGCACATCAGTCTCCTCCTCTAACACAGGCACTTCATCCGCACTAAGAGTATCTTCATCATCCGATGACTCCATACGGAGAGACAACTCACTGCCAGAATCGTCCCCTGCCTCCTCTCCCTCAGTCAGTCAGTCTCTGAACCATGGTCAGAGGAAGACTCAAACAGCAAACCAACAACCTGCTGAGCATTAATCCTGCGGCTAGCCATTATACTTACTAAGATAGAAGACTGCACAAACAAGTCAACAACAACCAACAATGTGCAAACCAAGTAAGTAAAGAAATGTGTACCTTTATCACAAAGATCAATGTACTCAAAAACTATACAATTCAATTACAAGAGACAGCTGCACTCACCAGAAACCAACTCTGCAGTGACACAGCAAAAACCAACGATATCCAACTAGAAAGAAGAAAAAAAAAAAAATTACTCACAAGACAACAAAATACACATCGAGCACCAATGCAAAAAGTTTTTGACACTCAAAAACAAAACATACTGCCATTACACCATTTGCAAATAAAATTCATGCAGAGAAATCAAACACATTTACATTGTACAAAAAAAAATCTCTTACCAAACTAATCAAACAGCAGAACCAACACTAACAAAACGGCAAACTGAAAAGAGCAAAAGCCTTCACCTAGAACAAAAAAGTAAAAAAAAAACATTACAATTGCAATTCACAAAAAATATAACAATAAACATTATAACATGCTATGTCACTACCCAAATGGTCAATCGGGTTGTGTGCCAGGTGGGGCAGAAAACAGCAGGAAAAAAAAGGCCCGGGGGAGGTGTGCCAAATACATATTATAAAAAATTGCACCCTGGAAGCGAGGGGTCACTTCTATTTTCATTTCAACTAATTCCCTGGTGTCTAGTGGGCTTTTCTGCCCCCCCTGGGAGCAGAAACGGCAAAAAAATTAAACCGATCTGCCCCCTGAGGGGGCAGAAAAGTCTTCAAAAACAATTGGGGGCCCAGGAAGTGACCCTTGCCCAAGGGGTCGCTTCCTTCAATAATAATCAGATCCCTGGTGTCTAGTGGGCTTTTCTATCCCCCCTGGGAGCAGAAACGGCAAAAAAATAAAACCGATCTGCCCCCAGAGGGGGCAGAAAAGTCTTCAAATAAATTAGGGGGCCCAGGAAGCGACCCTTGCCCAAGGGGTCGCTTCCTACAATGATAATCAGATCCCTGGTGTCTAGTGGGCTTTTCTGCCCCCCCCTGGGAGCAGAAACGGCGAAAAAATAGAACCGGTCTGCCCCCAGAGGGGGCAGAAAAGTCTTCAAATAAATTAGGGGGCCTAGGAAGTGACCCTTGCCCAAGGGGTCGCTTCCTACAAAAATAATTAGATCCCTGGTGTCTAGTGGGCTTTTCTGCCCCCCCCTGGAAGCAGAAACGGCGAAAAAATAAAACCGATCTGCCCCCAGCGGGGGCAGAAAAGTCTTCAAATAAATTAGGGGGCCAAGGAAGCGACCCTTGCCCAAGGGGTCACTTCCTACAATAATAATTAGATCCCTGGTGTCTAGTGGGCTTTTCTGCCCCCCCCTGGGAGCAGAAACGGCGAAAAAATAAAATCGATCTGCCCCCAGAGGGGGCAGAAAAGTCTTGCATGCATTATGGGGCCCCAGGAAGCAACCCTTGCCCAAGGGGTCGCTTCCTTTACTACAATGAAACATCCCTGGTGCCTAGTGGTGGCATTCCTGCAGCACAATCGCGACGCTGTGTGCGATCGAGCTGCAGGAATGCCCTGTATTGAGACATCAGGGGAGAGGAAATACTCTTTCCTCTCCCCCGATGCCTCAATACTTAGAAAATCCCCCCGCGGCCCCACCGGAGCACAAAACTTACCTGCTCCTTGCTGGGACGCCTGGAAACAAATGGCTTCCAGGCGTCCCAGCGCTTCCTGATGACGTCAGCGCGCGCTGTGTGCACTGACGTCATGGGATTGCGTGGGGGGGGCTCGGGGGTAGCAGCGGGAACTCTTCCACTGCCATCCCCCTCTGTGGGGGCACGATCGATGCCCCAGGGGTGAGCGCCAGCGCTTCCCCCAGGGGCTGTGCTCATGACGGAGCGGTTCCGTCATGAGCACAGCCCAACCGATGCTCATGACGGAACCGCTCCGTCATGAGCATCGAAGGGGTTAATGAGAGACATAGATACTATAAATTCCTTGCCAGATACATCTAGTAGCATACAATATGATAATATTATTGTTAAGTACAGTAAACAACCTAAACCATTAGAAAAATATACATTAGCTGACTATGCATCTATGTATAATGAAAATAAAAAAACTGGGGAAAAAAAGGAAGCTGACCATGACAATTTCCTCACCGAAAATAACTTTTATAGCTCAGATGAGGAAGAACTTGAGATTAACTTTCTGGATGAAACAATAGGAACAGACTTTGCTAAACGCAAAAAATCCAAAATAATTCGCTATTGCAGATTTAACAAAAAAATTACTCAGAAAATTATCAGAGAATTGCTAATGCTTTATTACCCCTGGAGAGTAGAAGAACTAATAATTGGTAATAAGGATATGTATAATGAACAATATCTACAAATTAAAGACACAGTTGACTTAAATCATAACAAATATAATAAGCATAATGAAACACTCACAACTACTAGCAATGACAACAATACATTGCCCACATTAACAATACCTCCAATAGATACAGAAACAGCAGACAACATATGTCTTGAATCCCAAATTAATGAACAACTATAATATGACTTGTCATTTGATTTAGGGATTCGTAGTACAACTGTAGAAGCACTAACTAATAATATAATACCAAATGAGCAATATGATGCTATAATGCAAAATCTAACTACAGAACAACTCAACTTTATATACCATCACTTGCATTGGATAAAAACAAAAGAAACACCATGCTACACATTTTGTACTGGTGGTGCAGGAGTTGGGACAAACTTCCTTATTACAGCACTTTACCAAACGTTAGTATGTTACTACAATACAAAAGCAGGTGAAAATCCAGATAACATGTATATATTGCTTACAGCTCCAACAGGCAAAGCAGCACATAACATTAATGGTAAAACACTACATAGTACTTTTAAAATACCAGTTTCAAAAATCCTAACTCATAAACCACTGACTCATGAAAACAGGAGTACACTACAAAACAAATTAATGCACCTTAAGTTATTAATAATTGATGAGATATCGATGGTAGGAACAAATATGTTCAATTTCATCCATAATAGATTAGAAGAAATAAAGATGTCTAGCTTCCCATATGGAGGGATATTCATTTTAGCGATTGGAGATTTTTATCAATTAAAGCCAGTTTTTGACACATACATAATTGAAAATTCTAGGCATTCCTATGGACCAGTAAGTACTAATTTATGGCAAACACATTTTAGGTTATTTGAACTAACCAAAATTATGAGGCATCTAAATGACCTACCCTTTGCAGAACTACTAAACAGATTACGAGAAGGGAAACAAACAGACACATATATAATACAGATACAATCACGAGAATTAGAACCACCAGAAGACATTAGTAAAACTATACCTTATATTATGTCAAATAATAAGGAAGTTAATAACATTAACAATGAAGTTTTATTGAAACATATAATTAACTATCCTGTTTACACAGCAAACGCAATAGATACAGTTGCATCTGATCTAACAGAACAAGTAAAGAAAAAAATACTAAAGCAATTACCCACGGACCCAACTAAAACAATGGGCCTTCCCTACATATTACATATTGCATTAAAATTAAGATATGATTTAACTTGCAATATAAATGTTAATGATGCCTTAACAAATGGTGCTACAGGTATAGATTGAGATTATAAATAGCACCCCTAATGTAATATGGATTAATTTTGATAATGAAAACGTTGGAAAACTAACAAGGCAGCGAAACAGACACATATATCACAGCAACATTTTGCCTAATTGGACACCAATACATGCTATCGCACAACATTTCCAATTTACACAGAAATTTATCACTATTATACGCAAACAATTTCCCATACGCCAATCATCTGCACGTACTATACATAGGACACAAGGAGAAACTATTGAACCACTTTATGTACACTTTAACAATAGCAAAATACATCATTTGCATTATGTAGCTTTAAGCAGAGCAAAGTCATTATCAAACATATATATAAAAAACTTTAATCAAGACAAAATAGTTGTACATCCAAAAGTACATGAAGAAATGACCCGATTAAGGCAAAATATGCAATTACAAATGTCAATACCACCAATACATGACTATAACCAACATTTTAATATTATTGTAGATAACATACGATCACTACAAACAAATTACAAAGCAATAAGAACAGACAATAATATCATGAATGAAGATATCCTATGCCTCACTGAAATTAACATAACTAGAAAAGCAGATGCCACTAATTTTTTTAATTGAACAATACCATCTAGTAATATTTGATAAATACCACAAACAAACGACAAAGCATGGAATAGCAATTTATTACAAAAAAAACATTTTCCTATTGCCAATCTATGAAACGCACCTCGAAATTGACATTTTACATCTTACTCAGCACCTTAATTCCTGCGATTACTTATTTATAGTACTATACAAGCCACCACATGTACATATACAAAAACTATTAGAAGTATTCACAAACATATTGAACTTCTATCCTGATTATAAATATATCATCATGGGTGACTTCAACATAGATTTAACAAAAGTATCACTAAACACAACACTACTCTTACAATATATGCACAACCAATTTAGATGTAACCAAAAAATACAAGACTACACAACAGACTACAATTCTATATTAGATCATATCTATACTAATGTAGACTTAACACACTATGGTATATTTGAGTCATATTACAGTGATCACAAAGCATTATGGGTAGCAGTTTAATATGCAAAATGTTTAATTTAATACGTTTTTGTGATTTTCATTCAATGTGTATATTTGTCAATCTTATGTATAGACTGTATACTCACATATTTTTCTCATCTCAGATGATTTCTATACAAGAAATTAAACAAACAAAACAAGAAGAAAGCAAACCTTATCAATAGGCAATAAGCGCTAACATCATTAAATGTTCGACCAAAACCCACTACAGGAATGCTAAGCAAGAAAACAAAATGTTATACCATCTTGCTCTAGCAGATGAAAGTGGGTCAATAAAAGCAACTTGCTACAATGACGATTATTATAACCAAACAAAATAAATGAATGGAATTATAATTAGAAATGATCTTATCAAGAACAATATGGTAAGACCAAAATTTCAAGAATGCCACCTTTAATAATACCACAATCAATTACGCAAGAAGCTGCATACATTCTGCAACCACCTGCTCCTCCACTTCCACCAATCAAAACAGTCAGAGAAGCAAACTTAAAATCGCTAATGAGCATATCTGGGTCTATATCAGAGGTGCGTTGCTTTCAAAGTAAAAATGCATTTAAGAGTATTCACAATTGGGTTTACATAAATCGAATACAATTTAGTAATGTCACAAAAATTCCTTTAGAAGCATATTACAAAAATTATATGTGACTACACATGCAAATACATATATATGTGCATATACACATATATAGACTACTCTTCCCTCCTCTCTATTTAACGTATCTTCCACAAAATACTACAAGACAAACCCCACTCGACTTTAATCAGTTGTGGAAGCACACCAACGTTGCATTCTACTGCTAAGGTAGAACAACAATGATAAAGCATATCACCAACTAGGTTAATGAGTGGGCAGTCTTTTTAAAAAAAACATATTTTGTTTCTTGCCCACTTAGCATCCCATCTTGTCAATATTTTATCTTAACATATTTACTACTTTCTTTGTTGAGAACATATCCCCAGGGTAATTTAGAGTGATCCCTGCCTCCAAAAACCTATTTTAAAGTATCTTGCACACAAATATAAACAGCAATACCACTCCACTGTCATCAGGTGTTTTTGAGCACAGAGAAGTTTCTCCTTTATTGAACACTTAGCCTCGCATCTTGCACATATTTTACGACAACATAAATACTGCTGTATTTCCTTTCTTCAACACTTACCATCCCATCTTGTATATGTTTTATCACAACATAATTACTTCTTGCTTTTTTCAGTACTTATACCCCAGTGTAATTAGAAGTAACCCCCATCTAAAAAAACTTTGTTTTTTAACTATCATCCATGAAATAATGCAAAAGAATTTTACTACCTTGTGATCTGGTGTTGAAGCACACCTAATTTGCATTGGCAAACTCAAGTGAGACCCAAAAGATAAAGCATGTCACCAACTAAGTTGCTGGGTAACAGGACTTTTAATAAAGACAGGACTTCCTTTCTTAACCAGTTACCTTCTCATACAAATTTAACAACTTCATAATTACTAGTTTTGTGATTCTGTACTTAAAGTCTGAAATATTAATAACAAAACTCCCCCCCCTAAAAAAAATCTGTATATGTTTCTTCAAGAAACTATTAACACCAATCCTACTCCACTGTAACTAATTTCTTAAAAATTACAACAATTACATTTTTTTATCCTTTGCAGGAAGAAGCAACCAAAACTATATTTATTGGAGGCCAAGAAACAAAACTCAAATCGATAACAGTAGGTGATACAACTGACTCTGTTAAAATAACACTATGGAGAGAGGCAACAGACTTTCCTATACAACTTGGAACATATATTAAAGTAACTCATTTAACTGTACATGAGTTTAATGGGCAAAAAATACTAAATTTGACTCAACACACACAATTTCAAGTAAGTACAATAAGGAAAAATAAATGTCTACATTAATTAGAGCTACATACCGTGCATACTCTCAAACTTTATCGCATAGGGACAATGTTAGTATGTGCTTTATGAGCAAAGGCCACACCAGTGGGAATGAGACAGTATTAGAAAGGACCAGTAAAAAATTTACACCAATAGCAGAAAGATCAGTTGGAAAAAGAAAGGCTACAGAAATGCAATAACTGTGGTCATAACAAAACAAGACCCTGCTGTGGAGACATACCTACATTAAGCCACCAAACACACATCTCTTTGTCCTCCTGCCTATCTCCATCGCTCCCTCTATCTCTGTCTCTAACATTTCCCCCTCTTGCTGTCTCCCTCTCTCTTTCTCTTGCTCTACCTTCCTCCCTATACATGCCTCCCTCCATCTTTATCTCTCTCCCTCTATCTCTCTCCCACACTATTTCTCTTACTCTCTATCTCTTGCTCTTTCCATTGCTTCTCTATCTCTCTTACCATCTCCAGCCCTACATTCCATCTCCCTATCTCTCCCTCTATGTTTCCCTCTCTCCCTCTCTCTATTTCTATATCTTTTACACTTCCCCCTCTTGCTGCCTCCCTTTCTCTCTCTCTCTCCCTAGCTCCATCTGTCGCCCTCCCTCTGTCTACCAGTAACTCACTTCCTCTACCTACCTGCCTAGTAAAGTGCTTTATGAGCAATTGCCGCACCAGTGAAAATGAACACATATTGAAAAGGACCTATAGAAAGGGTACATCAATAGAGTAAGATCACTACTATAAGAAACCAAGGATACAGAGATACAATAAATGTAGGCATGAATAAAAGGCCCATATGTTGTTGCATACCTTCATTAAATCAATTATTTCTCCTGTCTGCCTCCAAATCTCCCTCTCTCTCCCACATTGTCCACTCTTACTGTCTCCCTCTCTCTCTCCCTCTGCCTACCTCCCTATACCTCACTCCCTATACCTGCCCCCCTCTATATCTCTCCCTCTGTCTATCAGTCTCGACCTCTCGCTCTTTACATTTCTTCTCTCTCTCTCTCTCTCTCTCTCTCTCTCTCTCTCTCTCTCTCTCTAACTATCTCCCTCCCACCCTCCATATCCCTATCTCTCCCTTTCTAGGTCTCTTCCTATCTCCATCCAGTCTACCTTTCCCTTTCCATATCTTCTACTCTGTCTGTCTGCCTCTGCCTCCCACTCTATCTCTCACTCTCTCTGTCGCCCTCCCTCCATCTCTCACTATCTCCCCAATATAACTTTCACTCTCTATAGCTTCAAATCACTCTATATCTCTCTCTCTCTCGGTTCCTCTGTATGTCTTTATCACTATCTATCTCTACCCCTATCTCCCACTCTACCTCTCTCTTCTTCTATCTGCCTGTGCCTTTAAATGTCTCTGTCTCTATCTGTGTCTTTCTATCGCCTCTAAAATACTAAAATAAAAGCACACGGAGTACCATTAAATCATTTCAGGCCACTAATGGCCTACAGCCAATACAATATATGCCAACAGTTTTACATTATTAACACATTTTCTTTACTTTGCAGGTAATAGAACCACCTCAGGAGAAGCTGACGATCACAATCTATGGGCCTGAAAATACGTCCCAAGAAAAAAGTACTCTAACAGTACAAGTACAAGACACTGAACATTTTAAATCTATGGACATAAACAATACCTTCCTAATTGACTTTCTAGATATAGGAGCAGACATTGACGATTTTGGAGACGCTCTAATGCCATACTTGCCAAATACAGTTGATTTCATGTTTTCCAATGGCTGCCTTATAGACATACTTGAAGAGTGTTAACTTGTACATTAAGCAAACATCATAAAATAGCACTATAAAAATTATATGTTCCAGATTTTTTTGTTTATACCTGTGGACTTAATAAAAAACATGACAGCCCCATTTGCTTACTAGTTATCAATATGCAAAATAAACAAAATCACATGTATGCAAATATATATTCACAAATGCATACATATGCATCACTCTGCACATATTCAAGAGTATGCACATATAAATGCGTATATTCTCCAACAAAAATTGCATTTATATGTACAAATGGAGAAATATATAAATACATATTTAGCAATATGTATGAACATACTTGCTCATATGTATTACTCGCTATCTACTAGCCAGCCTGTACTACTCACCCTCTACTACTCACACTTAACTATTCTCTAATACTCTCTATAACACTCCAGTACTCACTCTTTACTACTATACTCACTCTCTACTACTCACTCTCGACTACTCACTCTCAACTACTCACTCTAATACTCTCTATTCGACCTCTACTATTCTCTATTCACTCTCTACTACTCTCTACTCCTCTATTAATCAGTCACTACTACTCACTCACTACTACTCACTCCCTACTACAACTCTATTCTACTCTCTCTATACTTCTCACTAGACTACTCTCTACTACTCACTCTTTACAAATCACTCTAATACTCTTGTTTACTCCCTCTAATACTCTCCAGTACTATCTACTCACTCTCTACTACTCTCTATTACTCACTACATCTCTATTACTCACCCTCTACTATTTGCATTACTTACTATCTACCACTTCCTCTCTACTATCTAATGCTCACTCTCTACTACTTCAAATACCTACTACTCACTCTACTATCTACTACTCACTATCCACTACTCTCTACTACACTAAAGTACTCTCAACTGCTCTCTACAACTCACAGCCAAATACTCAAGTCTCTAATCACTATCTACTGCTCTCCCTACTATTTACTACTCACTCTATACTACTCAATCTACTATATACTACTCACTCTACTATCTAATTACTCACTACTACTCTGATACTCTCTACTAGCCTCTACTACTCTCTAGTACTATTTGCTACTCTCTACTACTCACTTTCTACTACTCTGATATGTGCTACTCACACTCTAATACTGCCTACTCCTCTCTCAATTACAGACTACTACTCACTCTATACTATCTACTACTCACTCTCTACTAATACTCTCTAATACTCTCTAGTGCTCACTCTCTAACGCTCACTCTACTACAAACTTTAGTAATCACACTACTAGTCTATTACTCACACTCTCTACTACCTATTGCTACTCTCTCGAACTCTTTGCTACTCTCTACTACTCATGTTCTACTACCCACTCTCTACTCAGTGTCTACTACTCACTCTCTAAAACACAATGTGCCAAAACAGCATCATATTTTTCAAACCGTTTACTCTTTGACTAAAGGCTCTAGAGAACAAGCAAAAGAAGCTTTTTTAGTTTGCTTTTATTACTGTTATTCAATATTTCATGTACATCATATGCATCTGTATGCATATATATATTCACTTAAAAAACCATAGGTTTCACACATGTTATAGTTAGCTGGACATTTCCCTCGTAAAAAACCAATGAAATTCCCCCGTTATAGTTAGTAAAGGAAACTATAACTCACGCGACCGCAATCCACTGCTGATGACGTCAGATATTACATCACTGTATTTATTCACTTATTTACCAATTTTTCTTTCCTTTAACCTTTAGCTATACATATTTAATAAATATTTATTTTACAGAAAGACACATATGTCATCAGTGATGTAATATCTCACGTCATCAGCAGTGGATTGCGGTCGCGTGAGTTATAGTTCCCTTTACTAACTATAACGGGGGAATTTCATTGGTTTTTTACGAGGGAAATGTCCAGCTAACTATAACATGTGTGAAACCTATGGTTTTTTTTAAGTGAATTTGCAAGGTTTTTTAAATGCTAATTCCTAACTATAACGTGTGTGAAACCTATGGTTTTTTCAGTGAATTTGTACGGTTTTTTAAATGCTTAGTTATGTATTTATTATGTTTTTTTTTTTTTTTTTTAAGGTTTTTCACCGTGCGCGTACCGTGCGCGCACGGTGCAATTCGCGCACCGTGTGTGCTATGTGGGCGCGCGGTGCGCTTCGCGCACCGTGCGCACACCTTACGCCGTTCGCGTAATTTTCACGTTTCTACCGTGCGCGCACAGTAAGCGCACTACGCGATTTTTCGTAAAAATATTAAAAACATTTATGGCCCTTGGGGGTCCTTTGGGGACCCCCTGACAATGGCTAGGGGGTCAGGAACTGTCCACCCTGCCCCCTTTTTAGGTTCTCCACCTTTATTTTTCACCTCCCTCGGACTGCGAGAGACAAAGTGGCGGCCGACACTTCCTGGTTTCGACCGATTCGAATGTTTACTAAGATCTAACAACCAATCAGAATTGCGCTCGTGTACGGCAGGGTGCGCTTACCGTACGCGCACGGTGCGCACCTATAGATATATATATGCTTTTAAATGCTATTTTCTCAGAAAATACTGAACAGATTTACACCAGACCTGCAAAAGGCACATCCCTGACCTGAGGACTACCTCTCTGCCAAATTTCAAGGTTTTCTGTTCAGCCGTTCGGGCTGTAGCGCGGTCTAAAGGTCCTATGGGAAAATGCATGGGGAAAACGCATTTTGGGACCCCCCTTTTTCTCAGCCCCCGCTTGACGAATCCCCCCGAGACTTTCAGGGAAGGAGCGGAGCAGAGCGCCCCACCTATTTTGAAACTTTTGCGAGGATTCGTCAATCGACGCAAAAGTTATTCCAAATAGAATGTTGCGGATTTCCTATGGAAACACGGTCCTAACTATATCTACTGGCGACCGCCAGTAGATAATGTATATATATGCGATGCATTTCGAAATATGTATGTTTATATGTATATATACATACATCTAGGAACCTAAATATATACTTCTGCATATTTATATTAATGCAAATATTAATGCAGCCATAAATATACATAGAGACATATGCATGTTAAGGACATGAAAGTATAAAAAACACTAATAAAAGCAACACTAAAAAAACAAAATAAATGCAAACAGCATTGCTTAGACTTTAATACATACGAGACCTGTTGCATTTTTAAAGCTTGTTACAAACTCATCTCACTTTGCAGTCAGAGACATAAAAGTGAAGGATGTGCCGCAACAGCCCGTGCAGGTAAGAGTGTGTGGGGGGGGGTTTCGACAGATGTCGGTGAGGGAAAATTATTTATTTATTTATTTCTCCTCGTGGTCATCCCCCCAACCTGGCCCCAGCGCTCTAACCTGCACGGGCGCTGCTGAGTATGTGACAGTCTTACCAGGGTATAGGGAGTGCGAAAGGAAAGGGTGTAGAAGGTTGTTTTTTTGTAACACACATCAAAATGGAAATGGAAATGAACTGTACACATTCAGCAGTTAGTAAAACAAAATTGAAGATTTTTTTGAAATTCTGGAGTGCGATTGAAACAAAGATTTTAATAGGATCAACACAAATCAAGACACTACTTGGTGATGCACAAATGATAAATATTCACTGAAACCCACCTTCCACACATTGACATTTGTGTGCAATATATTTTTATCAGTAAAACGGTACGTCCATGCAAATTTAGTTGCCATTTCAATGGAAAATGTGCTGTCTGTAAGAGTCAATTTTCTACCCCACAATGCTTTAATTAAATTATAAAATCACCCTCCTCATTTCCAATAAAGCTAGTGAATTGCAACAGTTTGTCGTTCTAAAAATTGGTTTGTGGTTCTGAACAGTTTAGGAAGCACTGCTTCAGATATATATGCAAAAGGTGTGGAGTGGAGTGTGGAGTGTATACTGTGCAATGCAAAACAAATTAAGAATGAAAGAACACAATGGTTTAAAGTATATGTGCTAAAATGCTAAAAAGGTATTATTATTATCGTATTGACAAAAACATTTAAAAACAGGGTAAAGAAATAAAATATCTCTCTGTAAGAAACAATGAGCAAACATTTTCAGTAAAGAGCAATGTGAAATGGGGGAATGCTCTGAAAAGCTGATAAGGTTGTGAGACCCTAGCAGGGTGTAAAAACCGAGTGAAAGCAATCCTCAAGTGCACATCTCAAGCTTGAGATTGAGTCTTCTACAGCTTATGTTTCTTTTCTTCAGAATTAGAATAGTTTATGGAGGGGGTTGGCTTAGGAGCCTTAGGAGATGGCCGCTGTTCCCGGGAGTTCCGCAATGACGTGAAGTGACGGGAACTCTCCAGGCCAGTGTTCCTGTTTCTGGACCCCAAGACCACGAGATACAACTTTCGGAACCTCGGCTCCATTGAATGCAGCCTCTGTGGGAGAATGGGGTGAGCACAACGGATGTCTTTCTGACTTTGTTTGCCGGCCGAGACTCAATGTGTAATCGCTGCCACCATTTTGTTTTTTCAACGCTCCTCCAGTTTACTGCCTGAGGTTATGAGACGCTCTTTCCTCACAGCAAAAAGCCTGTTTGGCAATATATTAGCAATTTACCGTCTTTCTTTGCCATCATCTCCTCATTTTGACCACTAATTCTTACACAGCAAGTTCCTGGACTAATGTTGTTTGTTTTTTACCTCAATTATCATTCAATGTGACTTTAATCATTATTTTAGAAACCTGTGTGACTCATTAGTTAGTTTATTCTCCAAAATCATTAAGGAGGTCTTCCTCTCGCTACCCTTCATGACACTGCCTTGCACTAATCGTAGTGGTGTTCAACATTCCAACAATGTGTCTTCAGAAGACCATAACCCTTTTAATGTTTTGCAAGAAAATATGGTGGATATTATCAGGGAATCTGTTGGTACAAAGGGCTCGGCTCCTTCTACACCTCGTCTATGCTCCAAGAAGGGTTCCAAAATACCCTCAACGTCATCCTCCACATCATGCTAAAGAGTGAAAGCGAACCCGCTAATCCTACTAACGCTTCGTCTTCAATTTCCATGGGGCTCCTTCTTGAAGTAATTTGTGCTCTTAAGCCGCATATGGAGGATACCAACACCCGTCTACAGAACCTTGAAGTCACTTGGTCTCATAGTGAGCAAAGAGTTGGGGATCTAGAGAAACAAGTTGACTCTGTTCAAGAAATCACGGGTAAGTTTCCTCATATACACAGAAAGATAGATCAGCTTAAACAACAGGTTGAAAATTTGGAAAACCGCAACAGACGTAATGACCTGCACATTTATGGTTTGATCGAAGGCTCTAATCCAATATCCTTTTTTCAATCCTTCTTGCCAACTCTTTTGGGTCTTCCTGATAATCCACCTTTAAATATCCAACGTGCACATCGCTTGGGTCAGAGCTCTCGTTCTTCATCTTCCTCAATGAAGCCTAGGGGAATTATTTTGTATTTTCTGGAGTACACAGATTTGCTTAAAGTCCTCCACGCTGCCAAACAACGCGGAAAAATCTCTTGGAATGACTCTAACCTCTTTTTGGCCCAAGGCTATGCCAAATTGACTGCTGACCATCAGAAAAGGTTCTTGGATATGAGGCCCACGCTTCGCAGCCTGAATGCTAGATATGGCCTGTTTCACCCATGCCTCTTCAAAGTGACTTATAATAATAACATGACAAACTATGAAGATCCTGCGCTCCTCCAACAATTTTTGAACAGCTGTAGAGAAGAATCCATGGACATGCCTAGGCCATAAATGACTTGCCTATTTCAATATTGCTTATTTGTTATCTGTTTGTTCTTATTTGTAATTTGCCTCACTCCTGATCTATTTTGTGGTGTTTTGTTGTATTGCAATATCCCTCATTAACATTCTCTTTTTCTTCCTCACCAGGTTGTGGTTTTGTGGTCCCTCGCTTTTTGTTCCCTTCATTCTTCCTGGATGATGTTCCCCTTGCCGTTTTCATCCTGCGGTCTTCCATTCGGCGTCCTACCTCCCTTATGTAGCTACACCAACCCCGCTTTTACTGTCTTTTTGTGGTATGTCTTTTTGTTACCGTACTTTTTTATCAAATTTTTGATTTGTTTTGTCCTTCTGTTTCTTGTTGTTTTTATTCCTTTTTCCTTTCTCTCCATAATTTCTCGTTTCACTTTATTCACTGGTCTTTTTCTATCTTTTGTATTCTTCCCATCTCTTATCTCATTTTTACTTCCTACTTTTCTGTTTTTATCTTTACCATTTCTCTGACAGTTCTCCAAACTTATAATTTGTCATATGATGTATTATTCTCCATATATACATATAAATGTTCTTCTCAAATTTTCCGTTTTAATGTATACATTTAGATGTCGTTAAATATCATATCCTGGAATGTTAAATGTTTGGGTTCTCCCATTAAACGTCAACGAGTTTTGTCACATATTGCAAATTAAAAGGAGACATTGCTTTACTGCAAGAAATTCATGTAAAAGATATTGAGATAACTAAATTAGGTCATTATTGGGTAGGCCATATTTTTGTGTCACCTGGTTCATGGAAACGTAATGGCGTTGCTTTTCTCTGCCATAAACGTTTGGATGTCCAACTCATAAGTCAAGATAATGATTCTGAAGGTAGATTGGTTGCAGTGTCTTTACTAATTAACAAGATTGCTTTAACCATTTTTAATATATACGATCCCACTAACCAAGATAAATTGTTTTGGCCCCAAATCCTTTCCTCTTTGATGCGATATACTGATGACTATTTAATTTTGGGTGGTGATTGTAACACGATTATGGACCCTTTTACAGATAGAAGATCTAACTCTAGATTCTCGCCTTCTCCCTTGCATACTCAATTTACCTCCACTATCTCTCAAAGATCTCTTGTAGACTCCTGGAGACTTTGTCATCCTACGTTACAGGAATACACTTACTATTCACCTGCTCACTCCTCTCAATCCCGGATAGATTATCTCTTTATTTCCAAAGCCCTGACTCGGCACATTTCCCACTCTGACATAGCCTCTATTTTAATCTCTGATCATGCCCCAGTATCTTTAAGTCTGGATTTGCTCCCTCCCATCAAAGGCACTAGGAGGTGGAGGTTCAATAACTCTCTTCTATTAGATTCTAAATTTACATCAGCCTTTCTTGATTTTGCAACCTTATTTTTTGCGGACCATGAATCCCCTCAGTTATCCCCTCAACTTATCTGGGATACTTTTAAAGCTGCTTCTAGAGACTTCATTATTTCATTTGTTGCCCAAAAACGACCCATAGCCTCCCAAACCATACAATTACTGAATACACAAATAAAAAAAATTGCAACATTCCTATTACTTAACTAAGAACCACTCTGACTTGGATGAACTTATTAAAGCCAAATTCTCCTTTAATAAACTTTCCACTGAATCTACGAATTTATGTTTACTTACATCTAGTGCTAAATATTACAGTGCGCAAAATAAGGCTGGCAATCTTCTTGCCAATTATCCTAAGATTAAAAAAGAACGCACTAAAATTGAATCTATTGTAACTTCATCTAATATTACAGTCCATAAAGACAAAGATATTCTAGTAGAATTTACTAACTTTTATCAAAATCTTTATATGCCTGAATCCCCCCCTCAGCCGACTGACATTACTAATTATTTATCCTCCATTCCCTCACCCTCCTTTCCAGATGTAGATTTCTCTTCCTTAGAAGCTGATATACAAACTAAAGACATTCTTGAAGCCATTCAGGTGTTTAAAAAAGGAAAAGCTCCTGGGCCTCATGGCTTCACCATAGAATTTTACACACATTTTTCCAACCTACTCATTCCCAAATTACACGTTATTTTTGTTTTTTATAGCATCCCAGAAATCTGAAGGCTCTTTTGAAGAAGCTTTGATATGTCTTCTCCCCAAGGAAAATAAAGATCATACTTTATGTAAGAATTATAGACCCATTTCTTTAATTAACTTGGACTAGAAGATATTTGCTAAAATTCTTGGGCTTCGTTTGGATACTATTTTACCAAAATTAATTGGTAAAGAACAATGCGATTTCATCAAGGGCCGTCACTTATCTGATAATACCCGTCTCTTTTTTAATGTTCTTAGTAAATCCCATTCTCATAGAAATCATTAGCAGCTGTTGCGCTAGATGCTGAAAAAGCATTTGATAGGGTTAATTGTAGGCCTGGGCGAAGCACTACGCTACGCTCGCGTAGTTTGCGAAGTTCGCGCTACTTCGCGCTACGCGAACTGCACGTAGCACAGTGCGAACACGCGTAGCGTAGTGTTGCGTAGTGCTGCGGTCATTTTTTGCTTGCTCGCGGTCCTCAACGTCAAGTTGGCGACCGCGAGCAAGCAAAATGACATCCTGGCGAGACTTTTTCCTTGTTCGCGATCGCGAGCATGGAAAATAAACCTCCCGGCGAGATTCCCAACGCGAGAAGGTCAGGTTTCTCATTGCGAGGGGTCGCGTATGCTCGCGACCGCTCGCGATGAGAAACTACCAGTTCGCGTTGAGAAAGCTGCAGCTCGAGTAAAAATCTACTCGAGCAGCAGAAAACTACAGCTCGCACTGTGCAAGATGCCATTTTCAATGATTGCACAGTGCCGGTTGCTTGTCCGCACTGTGCAATCATTGAAAACAACATCTTGCACAGTGCGAACATGTTACTTCGCAGTTCGCGAAGTGCTACGCGTAGCTCGCGTAGTGCGAACTTCACTTTGCGTAGCTTCGCGAAGTGCTACTTCGCGAACTACGCCCACCCTTAGTTAATTGGCAGTTTATTTTCTCAACTCTTGTTTGGTTTGGTTTTGTCCCTAAATTTCTTTCTTATATCTCATTACTCTGTTCTTTTACTAGGTCCTTTTATTCTTGCTAATGGCCTTGTCTCTTCCTTGTTTCCTCTCTTCAGAGGTGTCCGACAAGGATGTCCACTTTCTCCACTCTTATTTATTTTAGCGTTAGAGCCCTTCCACAAATTTGCATGAATAAGGATATCACTGGTTTTCCAAATGGTGATAAACATCTGAAACTCTCTGCATATGCAGACGACATTCTTTTATTTATTTCCAACCCTCAAACCTCTATACCGACTTTTCTATCAGAAGTTTCAGATTTTGCTTTGGTTTCAGGATTGACACTAAATGTTGATAAATGTGAAATCCTCCCTTTTAATTAACATTGTTTCCATGCTGATTTCTTGACTTCCTCTTTTCACTGGAGCCCAACAAAGATCAAATACTTAGGCTTATGGTTCACACCTTGTATTAAAGATACTGTAACACTAAATTTAAAAAATCTACAATTAAATGTAACTAATTCCACGACACGTTGGCACCCCTTATTCTTATCTTGGTGGGGTAGATTAGACTCTTTAAAAATTATGTTAGTCCCAATAATTCTATTTTTCTTATCTAATCTCCCAGTCAATATCCCTAAGACCTGTTGCAAGACTATCTACAGTATCCTATCAACGTTTTCATGGCAAAACAAAAAGGTTAGGCTGTCTTTTTCCAAGCTTAAACACCCTAAACATTTGGGTGGAGTCAATTTTCCGGATTTCTCTTCATATCATACTTCATTTTTTCTTAAACATTCTTCTTCTCTGTTATCTGAACGTATGACTGATTCTTTCTCCCAACCTTTATGGGTAGCGATTGAAACCTCCTTCTTTCATCCTCTCACCTTTGAAGAATTTGTGTTCATATCTCATACTCCAAAGAAATTTTCTCTCCCCATTCTTAAAAATACCCGTAAAGTCTTTCATCCTCTTATATTGGATGGTCTGGATGATCGTACACGATTTTTACAATTCCCAATTCTGTAACATAAAAATTATAAAATTAGAAATAAGAAACTTTTTTGGAAAGATTGGATAGATCTCGGCCTTAAATGGACTCACCAACTTTTTCAAGATGATATCTGTATTCCCTTCTCTGTGATTAAAACCCACTTTTCACACCTCTTTCCTAACACTCCAAATATATGTCATTGATCACAGCCGCTCAAAATTCCTATGATGCCCTCACTTCCTCCTCTATGCATACCAAACCCTCTCCTATCACTCTCTCATTTTTACACTCTTCATCCTCTGCATCTCAAATTTATAAAAAATTAAGGGATACCACTATTACTCTTGATAAGTCTAAACTAGAATGTGACTGGGAATCTGATTTAGGTGAATCTTTTTCTATTTCAACATGGAACAAAATTTGGATCAAAATAAGGAAGTCTTCTAGAGCAGCGAATACGACGCAAACTTTATTTTTTGTAGACAATAGACTTTTGATCACTCTGGCTAAATTACATCATATTGATCCCACTACTCCCTCTACCTGTTGGTCTTGCTCGGCTCATGTAGCAGACCTTAAACATATGTTATTTACTTGTTCATCTTTTCACGATTTTTGGATCAAAGTGTGGCAACAAATTAACCACATTTTCCTTACCCATATTCCTTTTTCTCTTTCCCATATTTTTTTAGGTGGCATCTCAGAGATATGGTCCTCCTTCACTAATAACATCTCCATTGTTGATTTGCTGAAAGCTGTAGCATTCCAACAAATCACTAAGTCATGGAAAAGTGCTTCAAATGTTTCTTTCCAAGCCTGGTGGTATGGAATTTGTTATAATCACAGACTAGATAAGGCTTATGTTCACCCAATTACACTTGCTATTAAGCGAAATTTATTATGGTTACCTATTACTAATTTCTTAAATGCATCTGCTCAATCCTTACCTCTACATACTCCTTGCAATGAAGAAGTAGCCAAACCTCCTTGAAGTTAAGAGTAATTATCTGTTATCTACTTTGTTTTAGTTACTGGTTATAGGACTCCTTACCTTTCCAAACGCTGTTGGGGGTCGTTGCAGGGGCCAGCTAGAAGCCCCGTGGGACCGTTGCTTCACCCAGACCCGCGTCCCTGCGCCGGAGGACTTCAATTCCCGGCAGGCAGGGGACGCACTTGTTGCACGTCACCAGCAAGCGCCCGGAGGCACTCAAAACACCGAGGCGCCTCCCGCAGTGCGGGACTCCTTACCTTTCCAATTGCTGTTGGGGGTCGTTGCAGGGGCCATCTAGAAGGCCCGTGGGACCGTTGCTTCACCCAGACCCGCGTCCCTGCGCCGGAGGACTTCAATTCCCGGCAGGCAGGGGACGCACTTGTTGCACGTCAGCAGCAAGCGCCCGGAGGCGCTCAAAACACCGAGGCGCCTCCCGCAGCACCAGACTCCTTACCTTTCCAAACGCTGTTGGGGGTCGTTGCAGGGGCCAGCTAGAAGCCCCGTGGGACCGTTGCTTCACCCAGACCCGCGTCCCTGCGCCGGAGGACTTCAATACCCGGCAGGCAGGGGACGCACTTGTTGCACGTCACCAGCAAGCGCCTGGAGGCGCTCAAAACACCGAGGCGCCTCCCGCAGCGTGGGACTCCTTACCTTTCCAAACGCTGTTGGGGGTCCTTGCAGGGGCCAGCTAGAAGCCCCGTGGGACCGTTGCTTCACCCAGGCCCGCGTCCCTGCACCGGAGGACTTCAATTCCCGGCAGGCAGGGGACGCACTTGTTGCACGTCACCAGCAAGCGCCCGGAGGCGCTCAAAACACCGAGGCGCCTCCCGCAGCGCGGGACTCCTTACCTTTCCAAACGCTGTTGGGGGTCATTGCAGGGGCTAGCTAGAAGCCCCGTGGGACCGTTGCTTCACCCAGACCCACATCCCTGCGCCGGAGGACTTCAATTCCCGGCAGGCAGGGGACGCACTTGTTGCACGTCACCAGCAAGCACCCAGAGGCGCTCAAAACACCGAGGCGCCTACCGCAGCGTGGGACTCCTTACCTTTCCAAACGCTGTTGGGGGTCGTTGCAGGGGCCAGCTAGAAGCCCCGTGGGACCGTTGCTTTACCCAGACCCGCATCCCTGCGCCGGAGGACTTCAATTCCCGGCAGGCAGGGAACGCACTTGTTGCACGTCACCAGCAAGCTCCCGGAGGCGCTCAAAACACCGAGGCGCCTCCCGCAGCGCGGGACTCCTTACCTTTTCAAACGCTGTTGGGGGTCGTTGCAGGGGCCAGCTAGAAGCCCCGTGGGACCCTTGCTTCACCCAGGCCCGCGTCCCTGCGCCGGAGGACTTCAATTCCAGGCAGGCAGGGGACGCACTTGTTGCACGTCACCAGCAAGCGCCCGGAGTCGCTCAAAACACCGAGGCGCCTCCCGCAGCGTGGGACTCCTTACCTTTCCAAACGCTGTTGGGGGTCATTGCAGGGGCCAGCTAGAAGCCCCGTGGGACCGTTGCTTCACCCAGACCCACGTCCCTGCGCCGGAGGACTTCAATTCCCGGCAGGCAGGGGACGCACTTGTTGCACGTCACCAGCAAGCACCCGGAGGCGCTCAAAACACCGAGGCGCCTCCCGCAGCGTGGGACTCCTTACCTTTCCAAACGCTGTTGGGGGTCGTTGCAGGGGCCAGCTAGAAGCCCCGTGGGACCGTTGCTTCACCCAGACCCGCGTCCCTGTGCCGGAGGACTTCAATTCCTGGCAGGCAGGGGACTCACTTGTTGCACGTCATCAGCAAGCGCCCGGAGGCACTCAAAACACCGAGGCGCCTCCAGCAGCGCGGGACTCCTTACCTTTCCAAACGCTGTTGGGGGTCGTTGCAGGGGCCATCTAGAAGCCCCGTGGGACCTTTGCTTCACCCAGACCCGCGTCCCTGCGCCGGAGGACTTCAATTCCCGGCAGGCAGGGGACGCACTTGTTGCACGTCACTAGCAAGCGCCCGGAGGCGCTCAAAACACTGAGGCGCCTCCCGCAGCGCAGGACTCCTTACCTTTCCAAACGCTGTTGGGGGTCATTGCAGGGGCCAGCTAGAAGCCCCGTGGGACCGTTGCTTCACCCAGACCCGCGTCCCTGCCCCGGAGGACTTCCATTCTCTGCAGGCAGGGGACGCACTTGTTGCACGTCACCAGCAAGCGCCCGGAGGCGCTCAAAACACCGAGGCGCCTCCCGCAGCGCGGGACTCCTTACCTTTCCAAACACTGTTGGGGGTCGTTGCAGGGGCCAGCTAGAAGCCCCGTGGGACCGTTGCTTCACCCAGACCCGCGTCCCTGCGCCGGAGGACTTCAATTCCCGGCAGGCAGGGGACGCACTTGTTGCATGTCACCAGCAAGCACCCGGAGGCACTCAAAACACCGAGGCGCCTCCCGCAGCGCGGGACTCCTTACCTTTCCAAACGCTGTTGGGGGTCATTGCAGGGGCCAGCTAGAAGCCCCGTGGGACTGTTGCTTCACCCAGACCCGCGTCCCTGCGCCGGAGGACTTCAATTCCCTGCAGGCAGGGGACGCACTTGTTGCACGTCACCAGCAAGCGCCCGGAGGCGCTCAAAACACCGAGGAGCCTCCCGCAGCGCGGGACTCCTTACCTTTCCAAACGCTGTTGGGGGTCGTTGCAGGGGCCAGCTAGAAGCCCCGTGGGACCTTTGCTTCACCCAGACCCGCGTCCCTGCGCCGGAGGACTTCAATTCCCGGCAGGCAGGGGACGCACTTGTTGCACGTCACCAGCAAGCGCCCGGAGGCGCTCAAAACACCGAGGCGCCTCCTGCAGCGCGGGACTACTTACCTTTCAAAACGCTGTTGGGGGTCATTGCAGGGGCCAGCTAGAAGCCCCGTGGGACCGTTGCTTCACCCAGACCCGCGTCCCTGCGCCGGAGGACTTCAATTCCCGGCAGGCAGGGGACGCACTTGTTGCACGTCACCAGCGAGCGCCCGGAGGCGCTCAAAACACCGAGGCGCCTCCCGCAGCGCTTGACTCCTTACCTTTCCAAACGCTGTTGGGGGTCGTTGCAGGGGCCAGCTAGAAGCCCCGTGGGACCTTTGCTTCACCCAGACCCGCGTCCCTGCGCCGGAGGACTTCAATTCCCGGCAGGCAGGGGACGCACTTGTTGCACATTACCAACAAGCACCCGGAGGCGCTCAAAACACCGAGGCGCCTACCGCAGCGCGGGACTCCTTACCTTTCCAAACGCTGTTGTGGGTCGTTGCAGGGGCCAGCTAGAAGCCCCGTGGGACCGCTGCTTCACCAAGACCCGCGTCCCTGCGCCGGAGGACTTCAATTCCCGGCAGGCAGGGGACGCACTTGTTGCACGTCACCAGCAAGTGCCCGGAGGCGCTCAAAACACCGTGGCGCCTCCCGCAGCGCGGGACTCCTTACCTTTCCAAACGCTGTTGGGGGTCGTTGCAGGGGCCAGCTAGAAGCCCCGTGGGACCGTTGCTTCACCCAGACCCGCGTCCCTGCGCCGGAGGACTTCAATTCCCGGCAGGCAGGGGACGCACTTGTTGCACATCACCAGCAAGCTCCCGGAGGCGCTCAAAACACCGAGGTGCCTCCCGCAGCGCGGGACTCCTTACCTTTCCAAACGCTCTTGGGGGTCGTTGCAGGGGCCAGCTAGAAGCCCCGTGGGACTGTTGCTTCACCCAGACCCGCGTCCCTGCGCCGGAGGACTTCAATTCCCGACAGGCAGGGGACCCAGTTGTTGCACGTCACCACCAAGTGCCCAGAGGCGCTCAAAACACTGAGGCGCCTCCCGCAGCGCGGGACTCCTTACCTTTCCAAACGCTGTTGGGGGTCGTTGCAGGGACCAGCTAGAAGCCCCGTGGGACCGTTGCTTCACCCAGACCCACGTCCCTGCGCCAGAGGACTTCAATTCCCGGCAAGCAGGGGACGCACTTGTTGCACGTCACCAGCAAGCGCCCGGAGCCTCCCGCAGTGCGGGACTCCTTACCTTTCCAAACGCTGTTGGGGGTCGTTGCAGGGGCCAGCTAGAAGCCCCATGGGACCGTTGCTTCACCCAGACCCGCGTCTGTGCGCCAGAGGACTTCAATTCCCGGCAGGCAGGGGACGCACTTGTTGCACGTCACCAGCAAGCGCCCGGAGGCGCTCAAAACTCTGAGGCGCTTCCCGCAGCGCGGGACTCCTTACCTTTCCAAACGCTGTTGGGGTCGTTGCAGGGGCCAGCTAGAAGCCCCGTGGGACCGTTGCTTCACCCAGACCCAGTCCCTGCGCCGGAGGACTTCAATTCCCAGCAGGCAGGGGACGCACTTGTTGCACGTCACCAGCAAGCGCCCGGAGGTGCTCAAAACACCGAGGCGCCGCCCGCAGCGCGGGACTCCTTACCTTTCCAAACGCTGTTGGGGGTCGTTGCAGGGGCCAGCTAGAAGCCCCATGGGACCGTTGCTTCACCCAGACCCGCGTCCCTGCGCCGGAGGACTTCAATTCCCGGCAGGCAGGGGATGCACTTGTTGCACGTCACCAGCAAGCGCCCGGAGGCGCTCAAAACACCGAGGCGCCTCCCGCAGCGTGGGACTCCTTACCTTTTTAAACGCTGTTGGGGGTCGTTGCAGGGGCCAGCTAGAAGCCCTGTGGGACCGTTGCTTCACCCAGACCCGCGTCCCTGCGCCGGAGGACTTCAATTCCCGGCAGGCAGGGGACGCACTTGTTGCACGTCACCAGCAAGCGCCCGGAGGCGCTCAAAACACTGAGGCGCCTCCCGCAGCGCAGGACTCCTTACCTTTCCAAACGCTGTTGGGGGTCATTGCAGGGGCCAGCTAGAAGCCCCGTGGGACCGTTGCTTCACCCAGACCCGCGTCCCTGCCCCGGAGGACTTCAATTCTCTGCAGGCAGGGGACGCACTTGTTGCACGTCACCAGCAAGCGCCCGGAGGCGCTCAAAACACCGAGGCGCCTCCCGCAGCGCGGGACTCCTTACCTTTCCAAACGCTGTTGGGGGTCGTTGCAGGGGCCAGCTAGAAGCCCCGTGGGACCGTTGCTTCACCCAGACCCGCGTCCCTGCGCCGGAGGACTTCAATTCCCGGCAGGCAGGGGACGCACTTGTTGCATGTCACCAGCAAGCACCCGGAGGCACTCAAAACACTGAGGCGCCTCCCGCAGCGCGGGACTCCTTACCTTTCCAAACGCTGTTGGGGGTCATTGCAGGGGCCAGCTAGAAGCCCCGTGGGACTGTTGCTTCACCCAGACCCGCGTCCCTGTGCCGGAGGGCTTCAATTCCCTGCAGGCAGGGGACGCACTTGTTGCACGTCACCAGCAAGCGCCCGGAGGCGCTCAAAACACCGAGGAGCCTCCCGCAGCGCGGGACTCCTTACCTTTCCAAACGCTGTTGGGGGTCGTTGCAGGGGCCAGCTAGAAGCCCCGTGGGACCGTTGCTTCACCCAGACCCGCGTCCCTGCGCCGGAGGACTTCAATTCCCGGCAGGCAGGGGACGCACTTGTTGCATGTCACCAGCAAGCACCCGGAGGCACTCAAAACACCGAGGCGCCTCCCGCAGCGCGGGACTCCTTACCTTTCCAAACGCTGTTGGGGGTCATTGCAGGGGCCAGCTAGAAGCCCCGTGGGACTGTTGCTTCACCCAGACCCGCGTCCCTGCGCCGGAGGACTTCAATTCCCTGCAGGCAGGGGACGCACTTGTTGCACGTCACCAGCAAGCGCCCGGAGGCGCTCAAAACACCGAGGAGCCTCCCGCAGCGCGGGACTCCTTACCTTTCCAAACGCTGTTGGGGGTCGTTGCAGGGGCCAGCTAGAAGCCCCGTGGGACCTTTGCTTCACCCAGACCCGCGTCCCTGCGCCGGAGGACTTCAATTCCCGGCAGGCAGGGGACGCACTTGTTGCACGTCACCAGCAAGCGCCCGGAGGCGCTCAAAACACCGAGGCGCCTCCTGCAGCGCGGGACTACTTACCTTTCAAAGCGCTGTTGGGGGTCATTGCAGGGGCCAGCTAGAAGCCCCGTGGGACCGTTGCTTCACCCAGACCCGCGTCCCTGCGCCGGAGGACTTCAATTCCCGGCAGGCAGGGGACGCACTTGTTGCACGTCACCAGCGAGCGCCCGGAGGCGCTCAAAACACCGAGGCGCCTCCCGCAGCGCTTGACTCCTTACCTTTCCAAACGCTGTTGGGGGTTGTTGCAGGGGCCAGCTAGAAGCCCCGTGGGACCTTTGCTTCACCCAGACCCGCGTCCCTGCGCCGGAGGACTTCAATTCCCGGCAGGCAGGGGACGCACTTGTTGCACATTACCAACAAGCACCCGGAGGCGCTCAAAACACCGAGGCGCCTACCGCAGCGCGGGACTCCTTACCTTTCCAAACGCTGTTGTGGGTCGTTGCAGGGGCCAGCTAGAAGCCCCGTGGGACCGCTGCTTCACCGAGACCCGCGTCCCTGCGCCGGAGGACTTCAATTCCCGGCAGGCAGGGGACGCACTTGTTGCACGTCACCAGCAAGTGCCCGGAGGCGCTCAAAACACCGAGGCGCCTCCCGCAGCGCGGGACTCCTTACCTTTCCAAACGCTGTTGGGGGTCGTTGCAGGGGCCAGCTAGAAGCCCCGTGGGACCGTTGCTTCACCCAGACCCGCGTCCCTGCGCCGGAGGACTTCAATTCCCGGCAGGCAGGGGACGCACTTGTTGCACATCACCAGCAAGCTCCCGGAGGCGCTCAAAACACCGAGGTGCCTCCCGCAGCGCGGGACTCCTTACCTTTCCAAACGCTCTTGGGGGTCGTTGCAGGGGCCAGCTAGAAGCCCCGTGGGACTGTTGCTTCACCCAGACCCGCGTCCCTGCGCCGGAGGACTTCAATTCCCGACAGGCAGGGGACCCAGTTGTTGCACGTCACCACCAAGTGCCCAGAGGCGCTCAAAACACTGAGGCGCCTCCCGCAGCGCGGGACTCCTTACCTTTCCAAACGCTGTTGGGGGTCGTTGCAGGGACCAGCTAGAAGCCCCGTGGGACCGTTGCTTCACCCAGACCCACGTCCCTGCGCCAGAGGACTTCAATTCCCGGCAAGCAGGGGACGCACTTGTTGCACGTCACCAGCAAGCGCCCGGAGCCTCCCGCAGTGCGGGACTCCTTACCTTTCCAAACGCTGTTGGGGGTCGTTGCAGGGGCCAGCTAGAAGCCCCATGGGACCGTTGCTTCACCCAGACCCGCGTCTGTGCGCCAGAGGACTTCAATTCCCGGCAGGCAGGGGACGCACTTGTTGCACGTCACCAGCAAGCGCCCGGAGGCGCTCAAAACTCTGAGGCGCTTCCCGCAGCGCGGGACTCCTTACCTTTCCAAACGCTGTTGGGGTCGTTGCAGGGGCCAGCTAGAAGCCCCGTGGGACCGTTGCTTCACCCAGACCCAGTCCCTGCGCCGGAGGACTTCAATTCCCAGCAGGCAGGGGACGCACTTGTTGCACGTCACCAGCAAGCGCCCGGAGGTGCTCAAAACACCGAGGCGCCGCCCGCAGCGCGGGACTCCTTACCTTTCCAAACGCTGTTGGGGGTCATTGCAGGGGCCAGCTAGAAGCCCCATGGGACCGTTGCTTCACCCAGACCCGCGTCCCTGCGCCGGAGGACTTCAATTCCCGGCAGGCAGGGGATGCACTTGTTGCACGTCACCAGCAAGCGCCCGGAGGCGCTCAAAACACCGAGGCGCCTCCCGCAGCGTGGGACTCCTTACCTTTTTAAACGCTGTTGGGGGTCGTTGCAGGGGCCAGCTAGAAGCCCTGTGGGACCGTTGCTTCACCCAGACCCGCGTCCCTGCGCCGGAGGACTTCAATTCCCGGCAGGCAGGGGACGCACTTGTTGCACGTCACCAGCAAGCGCCCGGAGGCGCTCAAAACACTGAGGCGCCTCCCGCAGCGCAGGACTCCTTACCTTTCCAAACGCTGTTGGGGGTCATTGCAGGGGCCAGCTAGAAGCCCCGTGGGACCGTTGCTTCACCCAGACCCGCGTCCCTGCCCCGGAGGACTTCAATTCTCTGCAGGCAGGGGACGCACTTGTTGCACGTCACCAGCAAGCGCCCGGAGGCGCTCAAAACACCGAGGCGCCTCCCGCAGCGCGGGACTCCTTACCTTTCCAAACGCTGTTGGGGGTCGTTGCAGGGGCCAGCTAGAAGCCCCGTGGGACCGTTGCTTCACCCAGACCCGCGTCCCTGCGCCGGAGGACTTCAATTCCCGGCAGGCAGGGGACGCACTTGTTGCATGTCACCAGCAAGCACCCGGAGGCACTCAAAACACCGAGGCGCCTCCCGCAGCGCGGGACTCCTTACCTTTCCAAACGCTGTTGGGGGTCATTGCAGGGGCCAGCTAGAAGCCCCGTGGGACTGTTGCTTCACCCAGACCCGCGTCCCTGTGCCGGAGGGCTTCAATTCCCTGCAGGCAGGGGACGCACTTGTTGCACGTCACCAGCAAGCGCCCGGAGGCGCTCAAAACACCGAGGAGCCTCCCGCAGCGCGGGACTCCTTACCTTTCCAAACGCTGTTGGGGGTCGTTGCAGGGGCCAGCTAGAAGCCCCGTGGGACCTTTGCTTCACCCAGACCCGCGTCCCTGCGCCGGAGGACTTCAATTCCCGGCAGGCAGGGGACGCACGTGTTGCACGTCACCAGCAAGCGCCCGGAGGCGCTCAAAACACCGAGGCGCCTCCTGCAGCGCGGGACTACTTACCTTTCCAAACGCTGTTGGGGGTAATGCAGGGGCCAGCTAGAAGCCCCGTGGGACCGTTGCTTCACCCAGACCCGCGTCCCTGCGCCGGAGGACTTCAATTCCCGGCAGGCAGGGGACGCACTTGTTGCACGTCACCAGCAAGTGCCCGGAGGCGCTCAAAACACCGAGGCGCCTCCCGCAGCGCTTGACTCCTTACCTTTCCAAACGCTGTTGGGGGTCGTTGCAGGGGCCAGCTAGAAGCCCCGTGGGACCTTTGCTTCACCCAGACCCGCGTCCCTGCGCCGGAGGACTTCAATTCCCGGCCGGCAGGGGACGCACTTGTTGCACATTACCAACAAGCACCCGGAGGCGCTCAAAACACCGAGGCGCCTACCGCAGCGCGGGACTCCTTACCTTTCCAAACGCTGTTGTGGGTCGTTGCAGGGGCCAGCTAGAAGCCCCGTGGGACCGCTGCTTCACCGAGACCCGCGTCCCTGCGCCGGAGGACTTCAATTCCCGGCAGGCAGGGGACGCACTTGTTGCACGTCACCAGCAAGTGCCCGGAGGCGCTCAAAACACCGAGGCGCCTCCCGCAGCGCGGGACTCCTTACCTTTCCAAACGCTGTTGGGGGTCGTTGCAGGGGCCAGCTAGAAGCCCCGTGGGACCGTTGCTTCACCCAGACCCGCGTCCCTGCACCGGAGGAATTCAATTCCCGGCAGGCAGGGGACGCACTTGTTGCACGTCACCAGCAAGCGCCTGGATGCGCTCAAAACACCGAGGCGCCTCCCGCAGCGCGGGATTCCTTACCTTTCCAAACGCTGTTGGGGGTCGTTGCAGGGGCCAGCTAGAAGCCCTGTGGGACCGTTGCTTCACCCAGACCCACGTCCCTGCGCCGGAGGACTTCAATTCCCGGCAGGCAGGGGACGCACTTGTTGCACATCACCAGCAAGCTCCCGGAGGCGCTCAAAACACCGAGGTGCCTCCCGCAGCGCGGGACTCCTTACCTTTCCAAACGCTCTTGGGGGTCGTTGCAGGGGCCAGCTAGAAGCCCGGTGGGACTGTTGCTTCACCCAGACCCGCGTCCCTGCGCCGGAGGACTTCAATTCCCGACAGGCAGGGGACCCAGTTGTTGCACGTCACCACCAAGCGCCCAGAGGCGCTCAAAACACTGAGGCGCCTCCCGCAGCGCGGGACTCCTTACCTTTCCAAACGCTGTTGGGGGTCGTTGCAGGGACCAGCTAGAAGCCCCGTGGGACCGTTGCTTCACCCAGACCCACGTCCCTGCGCCAGAGGACTTCAATTCCCGGCAAGCAGGGGACGCACTTGTTGCACGTCACCAGCAAGCGCCCGGAGCCTCCCGCAGTGCGGGACTCCTTACCTTTCCAAACGCTGTTGGGGGTCGTTGCAGGGGCCAGCTAGAAGCCCCATGGGACCGTTGCTTCACCCAGACCCGCGTCTGTGTGCCAGAGGACTTCAATTCCCGGCAGGCAGGGGACGCACTTGTTGCACGTCACCAGCAAGCGCCCGGAGGCGCTCAAAACACTGAGGCGCTTCCCGCAGCGCGGGACTCCTTACCTTTCCAAACGCTGTTGGGGTCGTTGCAGGGGCCAGCTAGAAGCCCCGTGGGACCGTTGCTTCACCCAGACCCAGTCCCTGTGCCGGAGGACTTCAATTCCCAGCAGGCAGGGGACGCACTTGTTGCACGTCACCAGCAAGTGCCCGGAGGTGCTCAAAACACCAAGGCGCCGCCCGCAGCGCGGGACTCCTTACCTTTCCAAACGCTGTTGGGGGTCGTTGCAGGGGCCAGCTAGAAGCCCCATGGGACCGTTGCTTCACCCAGACCCGCGTCCCTGCGCCGGAGGACTTCAATTCCCGGCAGGCAGGGGATGCACTTGTTGCACGTCACCAGCAAGCGCCCGGAGGCGCTCAAAACACCGAGGCGCCTCCCGCAGCGCGGGACTCCTTACCTTTTTAAACGCTGTTGGGGGTCGTTGCAGGGGCCAGCTAGAAGCCCTGTGGGACCGTTGCTTTACCCAGACCCGCGTCCCTGCGCCGGAGGACTTCAATTCCCGGCATGCAGGGGACGCACTTGTTGCACGTCACCAGCAAGAGCTCGGAGGCGCTCAAAACACCGAGGCGCCTCCCGCAGCGCGGGCCGTGCGCGGGCGTGCCCGGGCAAAGCCCGGGCCAAGGGCGGGACCATCCTGAGCCCGTCAACGACCGGAAAGACAGGGCAGGGCCCACTCTCTAACTCCTGCCACAAGACACCCTCACCTTTCCCTGGACACTAGAACCTGAGTAAAAGGTACTGTGGGGTTATTGCAGGGGGAATCATGCAAGGCTGTTATTGTGTTGCATGATTAATTGACTGCATAACACTCAGAAGAATGGGCAAACGGAAATCTATGGAGGGGGGGGGGCAGCAGTTGAATATAAAGAAAGGGAAAAAGATAAAAAAAGGTATCGCTGCCAGTTCAAATTGTACCCTGACCCGTATTGAAAATCTTGTCAGTGATTTTGAGGTTATTCTAGCAGACAATACACCACAACATGAGGCGATTCCCACCCCCAATACAGAAGATGCAGGCCAATGTAGAGGGAAGGTGATTCCAGATATTTTTAAAAATAAAAAAACACCGCAATCTCTACCCATTTGCTTAGTGCACACTCAACCAGAGATTAGTCCTGTGCCTGCTGCAACTTAGTCATCGGGCTTTATAGACGATGACCTATTAATTGCAACAGACATTAAGACTGATAAGGGGTCTGCATTGTATGTAGTAATAAATATGCCATCCTGGAGGGGGAAACAGGCGACGTGGCAGATGTAATCGCGCAGGCGTCTAAGAGGGGCTCAGTTGAAAATGTAAAAGCTATATGCGTAGAAAGATCTGTGGGCTGCCCAATTTGTCCTGGTTTCACCAGGGATATCCTGTTAAAGTTAGAGAAACTTGAACAGGACATGGTGGATATCAAGAGATTGTTGGCGACACTATCCCAGAAAGGGAATGTAGCTCTGCCAAACAAAATTTTGCGCCCTGGCAGTTCCACTCTAATACCAACGCCACTACCTCAATTACCGTCCCCCGTCCTTAGGTCTCCATCTGAGGGCGAGCGCCCAAAGATTACACCGATGAGCACCAAGTCCTGCCCCAAATCATATGCTGATATTTTAAGATCGCAGGGCGCAGATTTGCGAAATAAGCCTGGTCCCCTAACTGCCCCATCATTTAGTAATGGGAGGATGGAAAGAGATAGATTCACCAAGGGGAGCTCAACCTATACATCTGTGTCCAACACCAAAAGTATTGCTAATAATATAGTATACATGACCGGTGTCCCTAAAATGAACAATAAGCAGGGCCCTGAATCCAGGGAATCCATACATAATAAAGCCATTCATTGGCTCAGACACGTTAGGGGCTGCAGATCCATCATCAGAGAGGATTTAATAAGCGTTAAGAGATTGTCTCTATTCAGCTCCAGCAGCGACTGTATTGAAATCCATCTTAATAACCAAATTATGGCGGATAACTTGGTGAATTTGGAGTTCCGGTCCTCCCCGCCCAAACACTCTAATATCCAGATTAGGCGTCTGCCCTTATGGTTCACTGAAGGGGCAGACGATGACTCAGGCCTTAATAGTATAGACTGACTAATAGGTGGCAATGCCAGTCCTCATCAGGAGTTTGGGCCTGAGTGGAATTCTGTGGCGAATATCCCCACGGCATTGAATGCTTCCCTTATTGCTCCTAGCATGGACTTTCCAAACCAGACCACGAGTGAGGTAGGTGGGGTAGGGGAGGGTAATTCTGTTATAATCCACTTTCTCTTCTGGAACATTGCAGGTCTCAAAAAGAAATTGGCCATCCCCGATTGGCATGAATTTATCAACAAATATGAGATCTGCATGTTCCAGGAGCCTTTGAGCCTGGAACCCCTGTATATGTCTGGCTATTCCACCTTCTATATACCGGCTGTAACCCAAGGTATGGGCCGCCCCTCGGGGGGACTACACATCTGGGTGAAGGTAGCACTGAATCTGAATATTAAAGTCCACAATGCCAATTCAGAAGATATTCTCCACTTATCTTTAAAAGGGCCATTAAATGGCACTAGAGTTGACCTTTTCAATGTGTATGCAAGAGGAGGTCCGTCTAATCAAACTTCTGTTACAATCTCCTGTTTGGAAATGGCCCTAGCAGGTATCCCCCCACACTCTAATATTATTCTGGGAGGCGATTTAAATTGCACATATGAACCTCTAAGTGAGGAAGATCTTTTAGGGACTCATGAGGAAGACATAAAACACTCCATTCCTGTTTTAAATCTGAGCCCCATTAAGAGATGGACGGTGAGGGCACTACAGGTCAATGCCCTAACTATGGAATTTAATCTACGGGCACTAAACGGGAGAACTACTTCGGACCTCAATGGGGCTATGACCTTCAACAGATTAAATGGGCCTTCACGCATTGATTATATTATCTTAGATATAAATTCATGGGGGTATCTGGTTGACATGAAGGTTAAGCAGATGCCAGATAGTGATCACAACCCACTCTGTGCGGACATTAGATGGGAAGCAAGGGAAAATACTATAAATGTTCATTTAGCTTCAAAAGCAGTGATTCCTACCAAATGCAATCGAAGGCTTAAATGGCATAAAGTGTCATGTCAAGAGGATATTTTATCTGGTATAGGTCTCCATGTGGCCTCTAAGGCAGCAGAATTTGCTCTGCTTAATTCCACGTTCGTCGAGATGAATAGTGCAGACCTTAGTAATTCCTATGAGGAACTTATAGAACATATAGGCTCCTATTTTAAAACAATCGGGGCTAAGGGTGGGACAAAACATGTAGTTAAAAGAGGTAAACTATGGTTCACTACAGAATGTAGAGATCGGAGAAAGGCCATTTCTTCAGCCCTACAGAAAAAAGATCCTGTAGCCGTAAGGTTGGCTAGGCAAGAATACAGAAAATCTATAGAAGCTGCCAAACGGGTTTGGGAGAAGAATCATTGGCAGGAATTATAGAAGGCGCCCTTTTTAAAAGACTCTACTATTTTTTGGGCCGTAGTAAACCAATTAACTAAGAGGGGTTCAGATCCTATCCCTAATAATATAACTGAGCAGCAATGGTTTATGCATTTTTCAAATCTTTACTGCAATGAGTTAGGGTCCGAGCAATCCTCGACTGTCTGTCCAGACCCCGAGTCAGTACCTATGCAGCCTGAATCAGTTGTTTATTTCACACTTCTAGAGGTTCAGACAGCTATTAAAAGTATAGCTCGTGGGAAGGCTGCAGGCCCGGATGGGCTGCCTGGCGATTTAATTCTTCATGACCCCATAGTATGGGCCAACCTTATCCTCCATTTGATGAACTTATTGTTAAAGGGACATACAGTTCCAGACTCCTGGAAGGGAGCGGAGGTGGTCGCAATTCACAAGAAGGGGACGAGAGAGGACCCTGCCAACTACAGACCAATAAGTTTAATTGATGTCATCCAAAAGGTGGTTGGCAGGGTTCTTATCTCCAGAATGGGGGCTTGGCTAGAAGAGGGGGACATCTTAACACATTTACAAGCGGGTTTTAGACAGAAAATAGGTACTATGGACCAAGTATTTAGATTCACAGCTACTTACTGGAAGACCGTTTTAATTGGTAAGGGGTCCTTGTATTTGGCCTTTATTAACCTCAAAACCGCTTTTGATCTTGTCCCCCGGGCCAAATTGTGGCAGGTATTGCATGACATGGGCCTTCTGCGATACCTCCTGGAACTAATTAAAAGATTGCATGATGGTACGTATGCGAGAATCAGATGGGGGAATGAAGGTCAGCTAACAGAGAGAATATCTGTGCAGAGGGGGGTCCGCCAGGGATGTGTGATGGCTCCCACTTTGTTCTCCCTCTTTATAAATGGGGTGGCAGACCATTTGAAGGAGGACCCAGCGGATGCCCCCGCCCTGGCAGGGGAAAAAATACCTACCCTCCTCTTTGCAGACGACACTCTCCTTATGTCCAAAACCCCCTCTGGTCTCCAGAAACTTCTAGACAGGTTTAGTGCCTTTTGTAAAGATCGCGGTCTTACAATTAATACTATCAAAACCAAATTGATGGTTTTGTCTAGAAACAAAAAATTTAAGAAAATCCATATTGTATTAAATTGCACTTTACTGGAGGAAGTTGATGCATTTGATTTCCTAGGGGTCAGGATAAACTGTAAAATGAAGTGGGACTCTCACATTGCCAAGATGCTGTTAAACTTTAAAAGAGTGACAGGAGCAATTGCCAGAGACCATCGCTTGACCTCTAGTAAACCCATCAGCCCTGTTCTAGCAGTCTATGAGGGCAAGGCATTGTCCGCTGCAACCTATGGCTCTGAACTGTGGGGATCTGAAAGAGTCACTGATTTAGTTATAGCGGAGCATACATTTATGAGAGAGTTAGTGGGTCTTCCGGTCTCTACCCCTATTAAACCATTACTTCACGACCTGGGTCGCCGCTCAATTAAAGACATTGTTGGCCTCCGGCCTTTACTTTTTTGGGCTTGCCTTAGAAGGACGCCGGAGCTTAGTAACTACGCCGCAGTCCTTGACGAACCTATTGATCTGAATGGCTTTAGGGTGATTCCCTGGCTGAAAAATGTAAGGGACTTGGCGATCAATTTGGGGTTAAAAGAAGAATGGTTATCACAGCTGCCCCCGCCGAAAGACACTATCAAAAAACTGTACTGGGAGAGGATACAAGCAAGGGACTTGGGAAATCCCAAGTGGGGTGCACTAACCGACCAATTTTTGATCTATAAGCCAGTACCGAAGCTGGAACCATTCCTTGATTTTATTACTACACCAAGAGACAGATCCTTGTTTCTTAAAATGAGGTATGGAACGCTACCCCTGAATGTTTTTACCAGTAGTTGGAAAAATTTTAAGCACCATCATGTAGTTTGTCCGGGGTGCCCTAATCCAACTGAATCACTGGGCCACTTCCTGTTTGCCTGTAGGGCGTACAGGGGGGGCAGGAAAAGATGGTTAAGCCCAGTTTGCAGAGAATTGGGGACAAGGCAGTGTTCAGTGGCCCTTCGCATCCTGACAACGGACACTACATGTCTGATGGTTATCTGTGGGGTTGCAAAATTTTTGGGGAAAGCGTGGCAAAAACGAACCAAGCTAGTTCGATTGAGTACTGGGTAGATCTTTAAAATGTGTAATTGTGTCGTTTTATGAATTAGCACTTTATTAACCAGCATTCTTTGTCCCTGATCACATTTGCCCGGGCTTGTTGTCCTTTATATTCTTAATCATGATTTTTAAGAAAACTCATTTTTAAATGTGCTTTTTTTTGTTTTTTTGCATTTGAATATTGTTTTTAGTAAATTTTATTCAATTTTATGATGTAATTGAATTTACTAAATTTAATTTGATCTATGATGCATTGTATTTACTTTTATGATACCTTGTTATCGAATAAAGTATTACAACAACAGCATAAGTTAATATTAGAGGAATTAATGTAATCTAACTGGTGTATTTTGAATACAAGATCAGTTATATCATTTGATATACCCTTCTCCCTCCCCTTCTACCACTTACCCCCTATCTGTCTCCTTCTCCTATATGAAATATTTGCATTATATTGTATTTACATATTGTATTTTATTGCTGTTATGTTTTATTTTCATATCCATAAACACTCTTTTAAACCTTAAAAAAAATAGTTTATGGAGTTTATACATCTGATCAGCATGTTGACCCAGATGGCTATATATGCCAATAAAGATTTTAATGAAAAGGTATCTGATCCAAGTTCAGAGAACCAATGAGGGCAAATCAAAAAGCTATCTAAGTAGAAGAAAATACATTTTGATGATCATGGCTCAAAGTGAGGGTGTCAAGAGAGTGGTCAAGAAATGCATTTGGTTTTTCTTTTGTGAAATCGTGGGGTTCAGTGAAAGCAGCTGGTTAGCAATATTTGATAAATGTTCAATGAGGTCAAACAGCAGTTTTTTTGGGCGCTGACTTGGAGAATTTTTAGTAAGGAATTTCTTCAAATGGGACAAGGCAGATTAAATGGGGAGGTTGTGTGATTGTTGGATGGGTCCAGTTGGTCCTGCAGTTAATGTTCCTCCAAATGTAATATTATACTGCTCATCAGGTTGGGGCGTAATTTCAATTATACCAGAGTAATCAGAGTATTGTCTGTAATTCCGCATTACTCTTTGACCTTGAATTACTAACAATAGCCTAATTACTCCTGCTTGTATAATTCAAAGTCATTTGGAGGAAAAATACTCCCACACAAGCACATTTAGTGTGCGCAAGTGGCTGCTCTTGCTCACTGTTCGTGTTCTGCTGCACTTAACACTATTTCTTAATGCAAAATGAACCCCACATCCATTTTGGACACTAGGGTGCATTTTAAACTGAAGCAAAATAGTGCTAAATGCGAGGTAACTGAGGAGAAAATCTTACCAACAGAGCACATTTACCTAGCAGCTACTTGTGCTCACTATTTGAGTTTTTTAGAATTTAGACCTAGTTTTTAGGACAAAGTGCATCCTTACGTCCATTTCGTACAAGACAGGGGCATTTTATCACTAAGAAAAAGCACTAAATGCAGAATTGCTTTTCTCGAGTAATCTTATGGAATTCTTAGGTGAATATGCATGATTATGCTACATGGAATTATGTGGTTTACACCCACCCCTACTGCTGTTGATAAAAGTAAGTTTCAGCAGTACTGACTTACAGATTTAATGCAGTAATTCACAACTGGGCGCAACAAACCTAGTGCAATTCATTATAGGCTCTGCGGAATCCCCTCAAGCAGTTCATCTTGTCTAAAATCCTTTCTAGTCAACAGTAAGGCAAAGTATGTACATTATACATGTATATTATAGATATTTCCCAGGGCCTTTCAATTTCCATTCATTTCAATAATCAGAAGGAAGTCTCATTATCAGTATGCACATCAAGTTAGTTTGGGAAACTACACTTGGTAGAGAGGTCTGTCAACAGACCATTTCCTTAACTCTGGGACCTGGTCTTTAGGCTAGCCCAGATACAGCAGAGGTCACAATAGCTTACCTTGTGCAGTGTTAAATTTCTAAAAAAATGAGTACCAGTGCCCAAAGCACTGCTCAGGAGGCCGCGGCGGGCACTATTAAATGTTAGTGTGCCTATTACTAAGGCTGCACAGTGCTAAATCCACCTCATGCCTCTTAAATCCACTGTTAGACACTCCTTGCCCCTTCGTTTCACTCTTTTAGGTTCCTGATTCCTCCCTTAGTTACAGTGTTTTCTCTTTCTTTTTCCTTTGGTGTTTTGCTCTTGGGAAAAGTCTAATGAGGAAAAATAAGTGCTGATCCCCATAAATGAGTGTCCGTGGCCCCACCGGTAACCACCTACCCTTGTGTTTCCTGAGTGGTTAGCACATATCTCTAATTTACAGATATATGCCGAGGGTTGTGCATCTAGCGTGAGGTTAGAAAGATGGCTGACTAGGATGCATTGGTGAGCACCACTTAATTTTTTTAATTCTTTTTATTTTTGCATTTTGAACAAAGTAACCTGACAAACACTGCATTTCAGGTTAAAGCATCATGAAAAGTAAAGTATGGGTAATATAACCCTAATTCACTCATTGAAGACAGTGATTGTTCATACAGCTTAACCCTGCTCAATACACACACACAAGGTGTCCCCGAGGTCCCCGTCAACCTCCAATGAGCCATATTGTTCAACCTGAATGTAGGGCTCCCGGTGTGCCTTCCTCTTGGTGTGTAAGGAGGATATAACATACACCTCTAATGCTCTTAGTGTCCTGGAGATTGTCAGGTGCAGCCCTCCAGCCTTCTATAGGCGTCATATGTAAGTGGTGAAAGGGCACCATGTTGAATCGAATTTGGCTACCAGATCTCAAATAAACACCATCAAGTTTTCCATGACATAAATTAACCAGGTCTTTCCCCACTAAATGTTCAATGAAGGTGCCTGTGGCTACTTCCACATCTGAGCCACGCTCAATTTCACTGCTAATAGTAGGTGAGAGAACAATCGCCCCTTGGGGGTTGTTGTGGGGAAGAGTCTATCCGCCACGGTGTACCCCAGAAGAACCATGAGCGGATCATTTGGCAGCGAGACATTGGTGATGGCATGCATTGTTGTGAAGAACCTCGTCCCAGATTTTTGAGTTACTGGGTATGACCACTAGGTGTTTAGAAACATGCTGTGTTCAGCACACCCCTTCCAACTCAGGTAGGAACCCCCAAACATCTTGGTGGGTCTAACAGGTGTGAGGTACCAATGTGTTCATATTTTATAGGCATCCTCCTTATATCTAAGAATCTAAGACAAATAGATGATTTGGATTCTTTTTGCCAAATAGCACCCCTGTGTTATCTGAGATTACAGTGTCTAACTCTCTCTCCGATTGCCGCACATTCAAGATATGTTGATACAGCCAAGCTATGCCTCTGAGGTGATGTTGTTACGGTATAGGGCTTCTGTAGGAGTTTCCTTCCAATGTAAAGCTAAGCATACAGGGGGAGCAGCGTAGATCCCAGTTAAAAGAACTGGGGTAGGCAATGCCCAGGGGAAAGTCTGAATTATGTGTCAATGGGGTAAGTGGGAAGGGGTAATACAGAAAGGTCTGTCTCCTCCGCACCTCCTGGCAATGTGCCAGAACTGTAGATAATAGCGGTAGGGGCTGGGGAGCACCCCCCAAGCAGCTGAGTGGAGCAACAGGAGCCCAGACAGAGGAACCAAAGAGAAATCTTGTTCCACCTGAACCCACGACTTGCATTTGTGGTCGTGGTTCTAGTCAAGTGAGGGATGGAGTTGTGCAGTTAGGATGTATGTGATAACATCAGGGATACTTGAGACTCCCTCCACCGTAGGTCTAAAGCGGGATACCCATGCCACTCTCTGGGATTTACCTCCCCACACAAAGTTAAGCATTTAATTTCAAATCTGTATTTGAGTCACTTCGGGCATGGTAAGGAAGAGGGTTTAAAGAACATGCAATAGTTGAGGCATGACGTTAAGTCTAAGGCTATTAAGCGTACCTAGATAGGAAATCTCCAGCTTGCCTCACCTGTAGAAGTCCTTGAAAAGGGAGGTGAGATGAGGAGGGACATTACTATTGTAGATGTCTCTCATGTGTGGTGGGAGTAGAACCCCCAGGTAGGTGATGGCTGACGTCTCCCATTGGAAGCCACCTCTCTGGATTGGGTCCCTGATGCTGTATAGCGGATCTGCCACAGCCATGACCCATTATTTGGAGAAACTGATTTTAAAACCTGACTCTTAGGAGAATTGATCTAGCTCCCACATTAGTTCCAGGATGGTGGTGTCTGGGACAGAAATAATGGTTAACCGCAACAGGGGCAGCCCAATGGTTCCTGAATGAGAGGCAGTAAAAGATATATGAACAACAGTGGTTCTGGCGAATTAACCTTTTGATATTTAAAAGGACAGTCAATGACACCCAAAAGGTTTTGTTTGCATAGATTGCAACAAATCATAAATGAAGACAAAGAAAAAGAAGAAAAACTGAGAGTGCCCACAGGCCCTTTTAAAAAATATATATACATATTATTAAGGAAGGGAGATTTTTTACATATAAAAAACATATAACAATCCAATACATAACCAAATAGTGCTCAATAGATTACACAAACAAACACATTTAGGACATTACCTAGTATATAACCAAGGGACAAAAGGTGGCAAGGAGTTTACAATTCAGCAATATAGTCCCCAGTAATGAAGACAGTTATGGATATCAATCCAATCCCAATTTGGCAATAGGGCGTTGATGAAGTTTCGACCCTAATAGTTCTAAAGGGTCATCTAGGACAAGAATAGTGTGGAGCAGAAAAAAACAATTAATGTCTAGACCAATGAGTGCAACCAAGTAATGAATTAAAAGGACATTCTTCAAAATGGATCAAAAACACATTGAATGTAGCCATTTATAAGCATCTCCAAAGCAGCAATGCTCCCTTCTGATTTTAGCAAGGTAAGGACCTTACAGTCATCCAATGTTCACTGGAAAAAGGATCCAATTATTGAAACAATCTCTAATGTCGGAAATATTACTGGAACCATTGTTGTTCAAATATCTGGGTCAGTAATAAAGCATAGTATGCTATTGGCGAAGATGGCTAATTTGTGTTCCCTGTCAACTATTGCCATGCCATTTATTGCACGGTTGTTTTAGATCCTAGCCACTAAGGGTTCCATTGTGAGAGCAAAGACAAGGGGAAACAGAGGACACCTCTGCCTTGAACCCTAGTGAGGGTGATGGTCCGGGAAAATAAGGCCTTCATTTTGAGCTTGGCAGCGGGTTTCTTAAAGTTGTTCCAAATGAAGTTTTTCATCTTGGGCCCTAAATGAATTTGATCTAGTACCTTTTACATGTATTCCCGGTTCAACCTGTTCAAGCTGTCAAATACCTTCTTGGCATCAACAGACAGGATAGCCATCAGAGGCTTCTGTTGTTCAGCCCCTCCATGAATGCCACTGCCAGCCACGTGCTGTCGATTGCCTGTCTTATGAACAAAATCGGATTGTTGTGAAGCTACAAGGGAAGACCATATGTGATGGAGATAGGATATAAAGATCAACGTGAACAGTTGCACGTTGCAATTTAATAAAACACTAGGCCTGTATGAAGAGCAATGTGTAGGAGGTTTCCCTGGTTTCAAAAGAAGAGTAAGATGGTATCCTAGCATAACAGGAAAGAATTGAACAGCTTCACTAGTGGTTCTGTTAGATTGTAGTCATAGGCTTTATTGAATGTAGCATGACACCCATCTGGGCCTGGTGCTTTATGGAAAGGGAGATTACTGATAGTTGCCGGACCACGTCCGGGGTACTGTTCTCTTTGAGGAGGCTCAGCTCCTCATCTCTATTTGGGGTAGTGTAGGCAAGGAGGTAGTCATCCCGATATTGGTCATCGGACTGTTGGGCCTGGTAGAGAGCTGAGTAGTAGTGGTGAAAGATTGAGATTATGTCAACTGTCTTGTTGAAGGCAGCACTCTCCATCCTTAATTTCCCTGATGTGATTGCAACATTTAGGGCTAGGAGCCTATCTGCTCTGTCCCCCATTCATAATCCTTTTGGTTGATGTAGAGCAACTTTTTGGCTGCTTCATTCTTCAAGATATGCTCAAGTAGTCCCTGAGATGTCACAAATCCCGCAGTCTTATCTCTTCCTCCTGCTCTGTGTCTTGTCTTGGCCTGTTGTGTCTGTGTTTTCAATTGTGTTTGCAGAGTTTGGTCATTCGTTCAAATACTGCAATATGAGATAGGCGCTCTCCTCTGAAGACTGCTTTTGCAGCGTCCAATAGCGTTGCCAGGGACACCTTAACGGTGTCATTTTCTGCAAAGTAATGTTCGATTAGATCTTTAATGCAGTCTCGGAGAGTTAAGTTACGGAGCACAACTTGATTGATGACCCATGGTCTTGGAAGCTGTTGCTGTCGGACAACGGGGCCTAATGACAGCAACACTGTGGCATGATCAGACAGGACCCAAACATCTATCTTAGTATCTACGAGCCAGGGGAGTAGGGAATGGGATGTTAAGAAAGTGTTGAGGCATGAGTACATCTCGTGGATATTAGAATAGAAGGTGTAATCATGCTCCTGGGGTGTTGCTGCCACCAGATCTCCGCTAATGACATGTCTAGTATCCCTTGGGTAAGGGAAGAGACTACGCAAGATTCACCTTGATGGGGGTGAGAGTGATCAAGCCTCGAGTCTAGCAGGACATTAAATGCACGCCTATCACAATATCGCCCCCTGAAAAAAGTGCGAGTCTTCGAAATAAATCAGAAGAACTCCCTTTCTCTGTTGGCGCCGCATATGGAGGCTATGGTAAAATGGGTGGAACCAAACTTGCCATGTATCCCCTCCTGTTGGCCCTCCCAATATCTGTATGTGCTATATAATTTGAAGGGAAGGTCCTGTTGGAGGAGAATTGCCACCCCTGGAATTTGCGAGTGTAGGAAAATGAAATAGTGTAGGGTACCAGTGGGGGTGGAGGCGTTTTGTATTGATTCAGAGGAGATGTATCTCCTGTAAGAGTGCCATGTCTACTTCTTTCTGTCATAGTCTATTCCTCAATGTTCTGTGCTTGAGCGGAGTATTTAGGCCTTGAACATTTAGGGAAATTATGTGTAGAGTAGTCATAAAAAGATGTGTGGATGATCCCTGCTCGCATGGGAGGCACAGTGTGTACAGAGATTAACTCCATCTCGCCAGCCCGGCAATAAGCACCTGTGTGTCAATAAAAACAGGAAATAAATAAATAACAGTAACAAAACAAACCATATGCATAAAGCTGAGCATCGAAATGACCAATCTGGCAACCTGCGATCTGAGTGGCCTATAGCCCTGAAAAACAACAGTATATTCCAATGAACTAAGGGCTACTGGGCAATGAAGGAGGAGACAGAGAATGCCAATGGCTAGTCCGGGTTCAAGGTCGGAGAATCCTAGCCTGAGGATGGGAGGCATGAATACCAGCTATCCGCACTCCTCAGCTCCCTGACAGGCATGAGGGGTATTTTCGCTACCCAGGAGGGCTAATCAGCATCTAGGGCTTGACTACTGTGCTGCTCTACCTGGGCCATCTCCAAGCCCACTGCACTCTTCTGGTGCCACAGCACTATTAGACTGGGCCAGCAAAATCTACTCCAGCCTCAGGCTTCAAGGCGAGCTCACAACGCGGTACTCACCGTGGGGCAGGGACCACACCTACTCCGGCTCCTCAGGGTCCTACCAAGGCACCCAGACCAGGGAACGGACAGCAAACCTCTGCTCCTACGCCTCTTCTCCTGCGCTGCACCAGGGCGATGAAGGTTTAGCCTGGAGGCCTCCAATGGGGTGGCCCCAAGATGGCCAACATGTTGTCCCTAGCCACCCGGTGCAACCAATCCTCTGCCAACCAGGGGTAGTGTCAGGTTTCAGGGGCCTTCAAATCGCCACTCAGCTGCTAAATGTGAGGAGACCATTGGCAGGCACCACTGCTGTCTGGATTCACCATTTGAGCGGATTGGGGCATTCCATGCAGAGCTCGGGGAAGACACGTCTTGCCTGGTCTCCTCCCTGGCCACACCCCCCTGTGAGTACCACTTCTAATTTCTCTCTTACAGAAATAGGCCTCCCCTCGAAAAGTATATCCTACTATAGAATTCAAAGACATTCCATTTCATCTGGGAAGCAAACTAGAAAGACATCCGTTGTGGAATCTGGGACCATCCACACGGTCCTGCAAGCTCACTCAAGTGCGTAGGCAGAGCATCAGTGGCAATTCAAGCCAAACTCCAATGGTTGTGGAGACTCCAGTAATCTACTCCACCATACACCCCCCTTTCCCCCATGGTAAAGAGATGATGATTTAAAAGAGAAATTAGGCCTCTAGTTATTCACTGGATTAATAAATACAGATAACTATAACTTTTCTTACCATGTGATTGAAGAAAATGTGTTCCAATTGTAGGTTTAGATTTTGGAGTAAGTCCCCAATCAATAAAGATTCTCAAAATGTTCCTATTGAGTGTCCCCATTTCATATTTAGTTTCTATATTTATTTAAAAGAATGTAACCTTAAGACAAACACTCCTAAATATTTTAATGGAAGAAAAAGCCACTTAATGTACTGCATGCAATGTGAGAAGAATCTAAGAATGAGTCTAATATTCTGGTCAAGTTCCCATTAATAGGGACTTTACAAGGAGAATATGAAATGCCCTTTTGAAATCTTCAAATTCCACAAAATTTAAAGATGAGAGTCTCCATAGAGCAGATGGCATTTCACACAATTTGAATCCGTTTTCCGAACATTCCTGTATCCTACTCCTCCACTATGTTTTCCACACTGGCACTATACCTAATTAAACTCATATAAGACTTACATCAGCTACAAACCAGGCTATTTCATGTACCCATCCTTCCAGGTCATTTCAATATCAAACCAAACTTATAAAGAAAACAACATGTTTCCATAAATACTCCTTACAATACCCATGACAAATGCTTTATCTAGTGTGAAAATGTGCCACTTTTTGCCTGGTTTTAAAGTGGTTTCAAATGTAGTGCACATGGATTCTGCCAATCCAGGCCCCTGTGCCAGTGCTTCTTCCCTAAAAACAAACTCTTAGTGGGTGCTCCTACACCTGTAAGTTCCTAGTAAATGTTACCCTGGGTACCTAGGGCCTGGGAGCTGAAGAGGGTCCCCTGGGACCCCCTTTCACTGGGTTCATGCCACTTCCTTGCAGCTTGCATGCCCCTGTAAGGGAGAAAACAACAAAGTCGGCATGCCACCCTGTCTGGCCGCCATGCCAACCAGCACTGCATGTAGGCGTAGGTAAAACACCCCTCTGGCAAGCCTCATCTCCCTAAAGCAGGGTTTACTATACCACAGGTGAGGGCATATCTGCATGAGCAGATATGCCCCTAAAATATTGGGGTCCATCTTACTAATATTGTAATTGCCAGGGAAGCCAAACAGAGTACATGGGCTGGGAACTTGACAACACGAGTTCCACATTATCATGATGGCTTCATTGAGCCCAGGAGTATCTGGTGCCAAACTACTTCTTACAATAAATCCCCACTGATTCCAGTGTGGGATTTACTGTACCATGTACAAAGATGGCACCTTGGAGGTCCCCCCTGAGCCGCTACGAACTCTGGTGTGGTCTCTAATGGGATATAGGCAGCCAGCCACCATCAGACATGTTTCTAGACCCCTCATCTCTGGGACTTGAAATAATGCACAACCTAGGCAGTGGTGTCATATCTCCTCCCCCGGATGGGACAGTGCTCAAAGAGGGAAGCTTCAAAGGCCTGCCGCCTTTGTGATGTGACCTCAGCCTCTGCTACTAGCAGCAGAAGGCAGCCCCTGATTTACGCCCCCACTTTGGGTGGGAAAACTAGCGGGAAAGGTTCGAAAGAATAGGAAGTCTGCCCACCTCTGCCAATTCCAACCCAATATTCAGTCCCTGCCATCTTAAAGATGGGGAGACAAAATCGGGGCTACATCTATGCCCCCCTCCCAAGAAAGGTGACATGTGTGTGTAGTCACTTCAGGTAAGGTGCCCATTTGCCCTACCTGCTACTAACCTAAAACGCCTCCTAAATTTTGTATTTAGGTGGCTTCCCCAGACCTAGAAACTAGATTTGACAGACCAAACGAAGAAGACGGAAGATGACCGCTGACAGACCAGGAATTGAACCCCTGCTGGAAAAACTCTGCAAATCCCACCCCCCTGCCACAGGTTGAACCACTGGGCCTGCTGTTCTTTCAGACACTCTGCAATCCCTCCAAGAAACCCCAAAAACCTTTTAACGTTCATGAAAGTGCCAAGAACTTTCCTACGGCTAGAGTCTCAAGTCCCAGGCACCCGCCTGTACCAGAACTGCAGTGGTGAGGACAGACCCATGTGTCAATGCAACTCACTGCTACCAGAGAACTCCACGACCGCAGTGGTAGAGGACCGCCACTTGTGTGGGCGTGACTCAATCCTCTCAAAAGAACACCTCGTAGCAGAATGGCCACCGTGACCTCAATGGATACTCTTGGCCCCACAACCTGAGCTGTGTCCAGCCCTGGGCCTGAGAGCCTGTACCCTCCTGCAAGTGGCCCTGTTGCCCTCCTCCTGCCCCTCATGCACTCCCTGCCCAACTGCAACCTCCTCTAAAAGGACCGAAGACAGAACAACTTCTCCATTCGATTGACAGCAGCCGGACGGCAGTGCCCGCCACAGTACCCGTGTTTTCGGTCTGCTGAAACTTGACCTGCTTCATTGCCCCCCATAAACTGTGATGGTAAATCTCATTGCCGGTATCGACCGCCTCAGTGTAAGTCTCATTGCCGATATCGACTGCCTCAGTGTAAGTACTTAATTCCGCACCTCTTAAGTCTCCTAAGACTGACATTGCCCGCAGTGTTGGCCTGAGGCACCCGAAGACTGGACTGGAATTGTAAGTGGTATTGTACCTGTTACCACGTCCAATTGTTTTCCTCCACAGGATGATACTGAACTACTCTGAATTGTGCACTGTCAAACTTCTGAAACCTGAAAAGTCCCGCAATTGTTTCTTCCTGCTTCGGTGCTCTGTGGTGGGGATACCACAAGACCCATGGTCCTTTGCGACAGGATCCGCCAGACGGACAATTATTCTCGGCTAATTTGCGCGCATGGAGGCGCTTTCAATTTCAACGCAGGCTCCGGCAGTGCTGGGCATGCGCGGGCTTGCCCGGGTGAAGCCCGGGCCAAGGGTGGGTCTGTCCTTGCCTGTCATCGCCATGAAGAGGCTGGGCTGGGCCACCCCCCTAACATCATATGTACGGAGCCCCGGGTCCTCTTCTATTAAGATACTGTTGCCATACTACTCTTGTAACCCCTAGTGACACTGGACCTTAATATTGGATTATTATTCTATTCTTGACCGGTCCTTGGCCACTGTTGTTTCAGGTGTTCAGCACTGACCGCAACACTCTTGCTGAGGTTGATTGTTTAATTAGTGAAATGGGGAAAAGAAAACTGACTGAGACTGTGACGGGAGGTACCATTAGGAAAAAACACAAAAAACTTCACCAACCGCTGGTAAAGGGAACTGGGTGCGATGGAGGGACAGAGGAAGTTTTTTTCAGTTGCATAGAGAATTTTGTTGCAGACTGTGAAGAATTGCTACTCACACCTGTACCCTTTGCCTCCCCCTCCACCAAGGAAATCACACGTACCAAAACCCAATGTCCTGTTAGCTCTACCGGATCTACTATTGTAGGATATGGGAATATCCCTAACCTATTTAAGAAAGCAGTAAGGAAGAAGAAATTGATCCCAGTTAATGAAATGTGGAATAACAAAGCGCCAAGTCCCTTACCTGCTCAAGGGGAAACAAGCCCTATTGATAGCGTTATATCCGATGAGCTTCTACTTAGCAATCGGTTTGCCCCCCTTGTTGACGATCCACCCCTAGTCAAAGAGCACATCAATATGAACTCCTGCACAAACTTAACCAATAATAACGACTCAAGTTCAAATAAACTGCAGGGGGAAAGGGAAAGAGGAGTAAATCTTGGTCCTACACCCTCGGACCTTGATCTTCACAGGGAAATTGCAGCCTTAAAAAATAGTGTTGAGGCACTATCAACCCTAGTATCCAAACTTTATGAGCAGCTAGATGGTCACACTAGATCACATCCACACCAACCATCACAGTCACTACAATTATCTTCTGTGTCCACTAGTGCTGTCTCTAGTAAGGAACCTTTATCATTTGTTGGGAAGCAATTGGATAGCAATGCTTTGCCCCTGCCTACTGACCATCGACAAACTTGTAGTACAAGAGCTTTTAAAAGTCCATCCTTGGAGTCATGTAGGCTAAATGTTGAGCATTGTATGACAAGTATAGGGTTACCACAGGATCGAGTTGGTCATGGGCCAATGTCAGGGTTATCCGCACCGAATATGGTCACAAGTCTTAATGGGATGTCCTTTCCTCGCCAGTCTCCCTTTGCTTTACATCATAAGCAGAGCAACCCATTAGCATTCCCAATCTACATGACTAATGTTCCCAAAGTAGATTCACAGCAAATGAAGTATAAGAACATTGATATATTAAAAAATAAGGCCATACACTGGTTGAGGCACACTAGGGGGTGTAGGTCAGTTATCAGAGATGACATTGTATATGCTAAAAGGCACTCTTCACACTCGAATCCAGATGATGTGATTGAGTTAAGACTAGTGTCCGAACATCTGGTGCACAATCTGATTGCTTTGGAGATTAGATTCCACCCAAACCCTGCCACGAAAGTTAGGCTGAGACTAAGTTCCCCTCTAACACCTGCCCAAGCAGGAAACATGTGCTTGCATATTGGGGACCCCTCCACTTCATCCTTATCCCAGGTTGATTGACTATCTCTGGCCCCAAATAAGGTCCCCCAATGTAAACTTATTAGCAGCCCCATGACTACCATCGACTGTGTACACCCTGATCGTATTGTGACATACAGAGAGCAAGAGCATATGCCATGTCTCACACCATCAGCCTTAGCCATTGACTCGTCTCAAGTGATGAATGATCATATCCGGGCTAGTTGTTCAGATCCAGTTATTGACTGCCAAGTACTGTCCAAATTGAATGTCTCTAGATTTCCCTTGGTTTCCACTTTACAAGGTAGTGGGCAAGTGTTGAGAATTACGTCATGGAATACGGCAGGTGTAAGAAGGAAGCTTGACCACCCATACTGGCTAGAACTCATTGCACAGTCGGAGATCTGCCTACTTCAAGGAACTTGGAGCCTGTACCCCGTGTTTATACCAGGTTTTATGACCTTTCATAGACCAGCTATTCCATCTAAACACGGTCGGCCCTCAGGTGGGCTGCTTATTTTTGTGAACTTGGCGGTAAATTGTGACGTCAAAGAGCTGGCTACGAATAGCCCAGACATCCTTGGGATCAGGATAACCAATGGTAAGGGAAAGACAGCCGACATATATAATGTATATGCTAGGAGTACCACAGGTGGTAGTTCTCCAACACTCCAGTTCTTGAATAATTTATTGGAAGATAGGGTCGATAGCTACCCACTTATAGTTAGTGGAGATTTCAATGTAACTTTTGAACCCCTCGACTGGGCAGAGGATAATGATGTGAATGCAGAGGATAAATTCTGGGGGGTATCCCCACTGGAACTTACGCCAATAAATGGTCGCAGGCTGCACTTCAGCTCAATCCGCTAACTTTAGAATACAGGTTAAGGGCTGCTAATGGAAGAACAACTTCAGATAGGGGAGGAGGAATGACCTTTGTGGGGCCAAATGGGTCAAGTAGGATAGACTATTTACTAGTGGACCTCACACCTTGGCCGTTGATACAGGATATGGCCAAAATTCCATCATGGGACAGCGATCATAACCCCCTTATCTTGTCTATCAAAAATCCCTGGGGTGGTATTGGAAGAGAGACGCCGATACCACTAAATACAAAATCCTTAATACCTACAAGCGATAAGCGTAGTCTCAAATGGCCTGTGGTATTGGCAGATGAATTAAAGATTGAACTGATTAAGGATGCCCTTACTAAGCATCTAGCGGTCCTAGCACCAGGGACTATAGATCCATCTAAGCAGAGTAGTTGTAGTACCCTCCACAAGGAATTCTTTGACTATCTGGCTTGTTTTTTTCAGGCTCCAAACAAAAAAATGAGGTTATCCCAGAGAAGACCCTTGGGAAGAGATTCATGGTTTAACAAAGAGTGCAGGACCCTGAGAGGAAGTTTGACTGTTGCCATTAAAAATCGAGAGCCTACTAGTATTCGGAAAGCTAGGAAAGACTATAAACAGGCACAGTGTAAAGCAAAAAAAGAATGGGATGAGAGGAGATGGGAGGAGTTAGGAGAGGCCATTGGGCATCCCGATAGCCGGACGTTTTGGTTCCTTGGTATCTAAACAAAACTTTGAACGCTCACCTCCCTTGGCAAATAACATTCCGGCTGCTGAATGGCATAAGCACTTCAGTCAGTTATACTCCAATGGTCCATACACTGACAGTTCCCAGATGCTCCATGATATGGGTCTCCGTGCTTGTACACTTACTTTCACTAAGGAGGAGATATTGTGCTCACTTGATGCAATCATTCCAGCAAAAGCCCCCGGCCCTGATGGCATCCCTCAAGACCTTTTCTGTGCTTATAGGGAACACTGGGCAACCTATTTTATGAGACTGGCCAATGATATCTCAGGTGGGGGGAGCAGAGGTAGTACCCATTTTCAAGAAAGGGGACAGGTCGAAACCCTCCAACTACCGTCCTATTAGCCTGATAGATTGTGCCCAGAAGGTATTCTGCCGCACGCTCCTTGTTAAAATGCAGACCTGGATGGAGGAGAACGACATCCTTTCTCCACTCCAGGCGGGCTTTCGGCAGAAGACCGGCACGATCGACCAGGCGTTTCGCCTGGTCTTGCTGTATTGGAAGGTAGTTGTGTTGGGCAAAGGCAGCTTATATCTTGCCTTTATTGACCTGAAAACAGCTTTCGACCTAGTCCCCAGGGACCTGCTCTGGCGGGTCCTTTGTGACATGGGTGTGCCTCTGGAACTTTTAGAGCCACTCATTAGGTTGCACAAGGATAACTTTGCTTGTGTAAGGTAGAGAAACCAGGGCCAAAACACTGAGCCATTTAAAATCAGGCGGGGTGTGCCAAGGGTGCATCCTGGCCCCCACCCTCTTTTCCCTATATGTAAATCAGGTGGCTGATCTTTTGTGCTCTACCCCAGCTGATGCCCCATCGCTGGCTAATCATACAATAGCTATTTTGTTGTTTGCAGATGACACTCTTTTAGTGTCTAAAACCCCCATGGGCTTACATAAACTTATAAATTGCTTTAAGAACTTTTGGTCATCAACAAAACTAAAACTAAGTTGATGGATGTTAAATCCTCATAAATCCTTTAAGGGTAACTTGGTTCTTGATAATGTTCCGCTCGAACGAGTGAGCTCCTTTGATTATTTGGGAAAAAGTTATCTGAGGGAATAGTATGGAAGAAACATCTGGAGAGAGCATCCCTGAAATGTTCCCAGTTAACTGGGGCCCTGCGACGGGAGCATTGTCTCTCATATAATAGGCATGTAGCCCCTGCACTGAAGCTGTATAGTTGTAAGGTAGTAAGCAGTGTACTCTATGGAGCCGAACTGTGGGGCACAATTAATGTTAACATCCTCTCGATAATAGAAAATACGTTTCTTAGAAGCCATTTATCACTCCCTCAGAGCACTCCCCTCCTTCCCTTGAAACTCGATATGGGTGTCAAGTCTATCAATGATATGGTGAGCCTACGCCCCTTGCTTTTCTGGCATAGACTAGTTACAACTCCAGAACTGATGTCCTTTGCAGCTGCTTTTCATGAAGTTTCTGCCCTGGACACAAACCATAAATTTGGGTGGATTAACTATATAAATACCATCCGGGCGGACATAGGTGTGCCTAAGGAGCTAGAGGGTCACCCTCCCACATACTCTAGAGATTTCTAAAACTACAGTTCTGGGCTTGGGTAGAACAGAAGACATTTATGAATACAAGATATGGCTGCTTAACTGACTTGTTTATTGATATTAAATCTAGCAGCCGGTTAGAAAGTTTCCTTGATTTAATAAAAGTGCCAAAAGACAGGAAACTATATACTCAATTTAGACACGGCTGTCCTCCCATCAATGCTTTCACTAATTCCTGGAGGACAAATTTATCACAACCAAGGGCTGTCCTTCTTGCCCTTGCCCAAATTAAACAATGGGCCATGTATTTTTTGCGTGTCCTGCCTACGCCAGACCAAGAAGGAATTGGCTTATCACAGTATGTAGACACCTAGGGACACATAGTCATACAGAAGACCTACGCATTCTGAAGTCAGATGCGAGACCTTTTTTTGTCTGTACAACGGCAACATTTTTGGGTAAATTATGGTCCATTAGAAGAAGGGCTCTATTGACTATATTGACTTGAATGGAAGTAAATGAATTGAAACCCAAATGATCTGAATAGATGGGTGTATATTTTGCACTAGCACTTTGGATTGTAAATATTTGGATTGTTTGCCTTTCAATTTTGATGTTAGGATGCATCTTTTAATTACTGAAATATGTTATATTTGCACTATGTACATATTGTATCTTTGTGATTATTCCAATGTTTATCCCTTTTAAACTATCAAGAGCCTGTATAGGAAGTATTCTAATTAACAGCACATTTTATTCTGAATATTGCCATGTAAGACCTATGTGCTTTTTCATTTATGGTACTGTATAACCGAAATAAAGACTTTTGATGATGTAAAGTAATTTGTAATGAGAATCCGGTGAAGTCCTTGGTCTTAAAATAAAATATAAACAAAGTATAATTTTCTTAAATTGGTCTGGATTTTCTTCTTGAGTCATGTGTCCATTATTGATCACTGTTGTTCAATAAATGTCTTACACCCCTCTGTGTTAGGCCGAAGGCTTCTCATCCACACTGCCACAAATAGAGCACTTTGGGTTTTTTGTTGAGCCCTGTACACTTTTGGGGAACCTCTGGACTCTGTGCATGGTATTACCACCCAGTGGCGATATCATATACAGAGCTAGCTTCCTACATCCAGCTTAAGGTTTCATCTCAGAGGATGACGGCATCCAGACAATAGGTTCACTTCTTAGTAATGCTCATGCTGAAAACAAGCAGTGGCAAAGTCAACATGTTTTCTTTTTTTAAACAAGCATTGCAAAGCCAGTAAGTCTGGCTTGTAACCAAAAATGCAAGCAAGACCTAATAGTTTGCCAATGCTTGTTTATAATGGACGCACAGTTCTACTAATTGCAACTTTTGTTCTCTGCATCACATTATTTAAAAAACAGAAAAGAGACAAAACCCACCGCCACATATGATAATTGCATAGCCTCACAGTTTTAAAAAGCTTAAATTGCCACCTTGCTAATACATGATGCAGGGGGGCCTCCTCTAGAAGTCCCTTCAATCAGACATATGTCCTCTCTGTAGCATGCTGAAGTACCTTATCCCCTTACTAGAGATCTCTAAAGGTAGGCACAAGTCATTTTCATAGTAGGCTTAAGTATTTTAGAGCATTACCTTAGGTCCCAAGTCAGACACATCTGTTTTTTAGAAGAGTGGAGTACTCTAGGATATTACTAGAGGTCCCTAGAGAGAGATACGGGGTATTTCTGTAATAGCCTGCAGTACCTTAGGTTGTTACTAGATGTCCCTGGAGTTAGTCTTTTCAGAAGCCAGATATAGCACAATAGGTTGTTACAAAAGAGCCCTCAAATCTTTTTTACAGCAGGCTGCGATGCCTTATGTTCTACTAGAGGTCACTTCAGTCAGACAAAAGTCATTGTGTAATAAGGCTGGCAGTTTTTCAGGCAGTTAGTATAGATTATAGAGCTGTCCATCATTGTCCCTTAAGTCTCAGGATACCAGAGGATTATGAGTAGAGCAGATTCCCATGAATATCTTCCTTTGAAATTGAAAGAAACAATGGCAAAAGGCAGGCTGTGTTATTTATTCAGCAGGCCAGGCCATAAAGACAGCATGCCTTCAATATATATTTACATATTCAGAAGCCCAAGTCTAACTTTTTTGCTTATCTTCTGTGTTCTTTAGATATATGCTAAAGTTGAAACCTGAAGATAATGGTCATTATCAAGGCACTATGTGCAACTTCTGTATGGTCTGAAAGAGGTCACCCTAACATAGATAGGAAATGCAGGGCACTTGTATATAGAAACCAGCATCATTCTAACAACATGAGGTTAAACAAGATTGTCTCTCTATGCTGTTGTATAAGGTGCTCGAGAACTTGCTGTGCTAGGAAAACAAATTGGAAAATGGGGATATAATTTGCAACCATGAGGGGTAATACATTTTGCAGTGGAGTTACAAAATCTGCCGAAATATCACTGATGCAGTGGGAGGGCAGAGCAAGGGTGGCAGTTAGTTGGAATAGGAAACTTGGGAACTGGGAGACAATTAGAGAGGGCAGTATGGGAAGCAAAGAAGGTGGGTAGTAGCAGAAAAGCAAGAGAAATTGAGGATAAGTGAGAGCAGTGATAGGATATGGAGCAAAGGACTGTAGGATTACTTGTTGATGTCTAAGGACTAAAACGTTATGGGGTCGTTAATAAAACAATGCAACCTTCCACAAAGTGCCATGGGCTTAATGGACAACACAACAAAGCAGCGGCAGACTATTAAAACACACCAGAGACTGGCTGAAGGGGCTGACCTAAAACCCCACTCTCTCTGTACTACTATTTTTGCACACTTTTTTCATTTTAATTTTACCTATTGATGATGTGAGGTCCTCCAGAGATCAAAAGCTCTCTGAAGAGATCTAGAAATGAATATTTTACATTAAGCATATTTTCAGCTCCTCATATAGAAGTCAAATCCAAAATCTAAAAGAAAAAATATCTTAATTTTAAAATAACGAAAAATGCATTGCACAACATTTTTCTGTGGCAATGAAACACATTTTTAGGAACATTTTTCTTTTCAATAAGGAGGTAATATGGTACTCGATGAAGAAAAATAGGAAAAGAATGTCTCCAATTCTTGATGCGAACTATTATGTTTTTTTCTTCCACCAAGAAGATGGAACTTTACACACTAGAAAATAAAACAGGCTCATTTTAAAATTGTCACTGTATCTTACAATAAGCTTTGCTTTACCAGTAAACTCTTCGATAACCAGTAAAGTGTTTGGTATCTCACATGCAACTTACCTTGAGGTGACAAGAGACAGATTGAGTTCAACTCTGTAGGAGATGTTTTATCTGTGCAATTGATTCTGAAAGTAATTCCTTTTGCTGCACCTCTGCACATCCTCACTTCCTGTTCACAGACTGGCACCTGGTAACAAAGCAATCACAGTGACATACTTATCTTTTGACACAGTGTATCCGTGACAGGTATCTGCTGCAAGTAGTGTCCTGTATAAGAAATGCAAGGATGCAATCCACCGATTAATCCTTGGATAGTTGTAAGAGGTGCGTAAAGAGGACCTAGACATGAGCCTCTAGGTCTGCCTGGGAAATAGTCTAAGCCATGCCCCTGATCCATATGTTATTATTTCTCAAGTGGTTTTCAAGGTCATCAATCTTGTCGTGGAGCATTGACTGTGCCCGTTCCAGTTTATCTAGGTCTGCTCCTGTCAACTCCACAGTGGCCAGGACTGATCAAGTTCAGTGAGTGCCCTGGTGAAATCCTGCCGAAGCAATGTGAGACCTTTGCGAAATTTGGAAAGCAGAAACTTTATCCCTCCTTTAGTCTCTGAGGCCTGGGGATTCAGGACCCCCCTCGGACCAGGAGGCTGTGGTGGGGTATCTCCCTCTGGTGTGTGTATGGGGGATTAGGCTTTTAAAGCATGTCTTGAATTTCACCATCGCTGTGAGAATGGTCCACATCCAGTCGGCTCTAACAACCTATCAAGGGCGTGCCCATCTGTGGTGACCTCAACCAGGATTTCAGCAGTCACAAATGATATGTGCATTATCCCTTGTTTTCACGTTATGGGACTGTCTGACAGAGCCTCATTCAGGGTAGAGAGTCCCGACTGCAGATGCCCCCAACGCAATGGATGTATATGCTGATTTCCCAGGCAATGTGGATCTTCGGCTTCTTACTGGGCAGTGAAGGAGGAGACAGAGCATGCCACCGGCCCCTCCGGGTTCAAGCTTGAAGAATACAAGCCTGAGGCTGAGAGCCACGAATACCAGATATCCGCACTCCTCAGCTCCCTGACAGGCATGAGGGGTTATTGCCGCTACCGAGGTGGGCTAAAAGGCATCTGGGACTTGACTACTGTGCTGCTCTACCTGGACCATCTCCAAGCGCACTGCACTCTTGTGGTGTCACAGCGCTATTAGACTGGGCTACCACCATCTAGGGGGCCTACCAATTCTACTCCAGCCTCAGGCTTCACGGTGGGCCCACAACATGGTACTCACCATGGGGCAGGGACCACACCTGCTCCAGCTCCTCAGGGTCCCACTGAGGCACCCAGACCTGGGAACTCACAGCAAATCTCTGCTCCTACTTCTCTTCTCCTGTGCTGCACCAGGGCGATGAAGGTTTAGTCTGGAGGCCTCCAATGGCGTGGCACCAAGATGCCCACCGTGTTGTCCCCAGCCGCCCGGTGCGACCAATATTCTGCCAACCAGGGGTAGCATCAGGTTTCAGGGGCCCTCAAATCCCCCCTCAGCTGCTAAATGTGGGGAGACCATTGGCAGGGACCACTCCTGTCTGGATTCACCATTTGGGGGGTAGGGGGCATTCCATGCAGAGCTCGGGGGGGGACACATCTTGCCTGGTCTCCTTCCTGGCCACCCCCCAGTAAGTACCACTTCTAATTTCTCTCTTACAGAAATAGGCCTCCCCAAAAAATATATCCTACTCTAGAATTCAAAGACATTCCATTTTATCTGGGAAGTAAACTAGAAAGACATCCCTTGTGGAATGTGGAACCATCCACATGGTCCTGCAAGCTCGCCCAAGTGTGTAGGCAGAGCATCAGTGGCAATTCATGCCAAACTCTAATGTTCTTGGAGACCCCAGTAATCTACTCCACCATACCCCCACTTCCTTCCATTGTAAAGAGATGATGGTTTCAAAGAGAAATTAGGCCTCCACTGATATACTGGATGAATAAATACAGATAACTATAACTTTTCATACCATGTGATTGAAGAAAATGTGTTTCAATTGTAGGTTTAGATTTTGGAGTAAGTCTCCAATCAATAAAGATTCTCAAACTTTTCTATTGTGTGTCCCCATTTCATATTTAGTTTCTATATTTATTTAAAAGAAGTTAACCTTAAGACAAACATCTCCTATATGTTTAAATGGAAGAAAAAGCCACTTAAGATACTGCATGCAATGTGAGAAAAATCCAAGAATGAGTCTAATAATATGTCAAAGAGTTTGGCCAATTCCCCATTAATAGGGACTTTACAAGGAGAATATGCAATGCCCTTTTGAAATGTTAAAATGTCATTAAATTTAAAGACGAGAGTTTCCATAGAGCAGATGGCATTTCACACCATTTGAATCTGTTTTCCTAACATTCCTGTATCCTATTCCTTCACTATGTTTTCCACACAGGCACCATAACTAATTAAATTCAAATAAGACTGACATCAGTTACAACACTGGCTATTTCATGTACCCATCCTCCCAGTTCATTTCAATATCAAAACTAAGCTTATAAAGAAAACAACATGTTTCCATAAATACTCCTTACACTACCCATGACAAATGCTTTAACTAGTGTGAGAATTTTGCATTGTTAGCCCCCCACCTTTTGCCTGGTTTTGATGTGGTTTCAAATGTATTGCACAGGGATTCTGCCAATCCGGTCCCCTGTGCCAGTGCTACTTCCTTAAAAGCAAACTCTCAGTTGGTGCTTCTGCACCTGTAAGTCTCTAGTAAATGGTACCCTGGGTACCTAGGGCCTGGCAGCTGAAGAGGGTCCCCTGGGACCCCCTCACACTGGGTCCATGTCACTGCCTTGCAGCTTGCATTCCCATGTAAGGGAGAAAACAACAAAGTCAACATGTCACCCTGTCTGGCAGCCATGCCAACCAGCACTGCCTGTAGGCGTATGTAAGACACCCCTCTGGCAGGCCTCACTGCCCTATGGCAGGGTGTACTATACTACAGGTGAGGGCATATCTGCATGAGCAGATATGCCCCTAAAATATTGGGGTCCATCTTACTAATATTGTAATTGCCATGGAAGCCAAACAGACTACATGGGCTGGGAACTTCCCAACTCGAGTTCCACATTACCATGATGGCTTCATTGAGCCCAGGAGTATCTGGTGCCAAACTACTTCTTACAATAAATCCCCACTGATGCCAGTGTGGGATTTACTGTACCCTGTACAAAGATGGCACCTTAGCGGTGCCCCCTGAGCCCCTACCTACTCTGGTATGGTCTCTGATGGGATATGCCCCCACAATATTGGGGTCCATTTTACTAATATTGTAAGTGCCAGGGAAGCCATACAGAGTACATGGGCTGGGAACTTGACAACTCGAGTGCCACATTACCATGATGGCTTCACTGAGCCCAGGAGTATTTGGTGCCAAACTACTTCTTACAATAAGTCGCCAATGATGCCAGTGTGGGATTTACTGTACCATGTACTCAGATGGCTTCCCAGAGGTGCCTGCTGTGCCCCTACCAACTCTGGTGTGGTCTCTGATGGGGTATAAGCAGCCAGCCACCATCAGACGTGTTTCTGGACCCCTCATCACTGGGACTAGAAATAATGCATATCCTGGGCAGAGGTGTCAGATCTCCTCCCCTGGATGGGTCACTGCTCAACGAGGGAAGCTCCAAAGGCCTGCCACCATTGTGATGCTACCACCAGCCTCTGCTGCTAGCAGCAGAAGGCAGCCCCTGGTTTACACCACAACTATGTGTTGGAAAGCCGGCGGGAAAGATTCAAAGGAATAGGAAGTGTGCCCACCTCTGCCAACCCTAACCCAACTTTCAGTACCTGCCATGTTGACAATGGGGAGACAAAATCGGGGCTATGTCTATGCCCCCTCCCACAGAAAGGTGGCAGAATAGAGGGTGTAATCACCCCAGGTATGGTGCCAATTTGCCCTACCTTCTACTCACTTAAAAACACCTCCTAAATTTAGTATTTAGGTGGCTTCCCCAGACCTAAAAACTAGATTTGACGGACCAAACGAAGAAGACGGAAGATGACCGCTGACCGACCAGGAACTGACCCACTGCAGGAAAAACTCACCCCTCTGCCACCAGTTCGACCACTGGGCCTGCTGTTCTTCCAGAAACTCTGCATGGCCTCCAAGAAACCCCAAAAACTATTACCCTTCATGAAAGTGCCAAGAACCTCCATTCGGACTAGAGGCTCAAGTCCCTGGCGCCCGCTGGTACCAGAACTGCAGTGGTGAGGACCGACCCTTGTGTCAATGCAACTCACTGCTACCAAAGAACTCCATGACCACAGTGGTAGAGGACCGCCACTTGTGTGGGCGCAACTCTATCTGGTCAGAAGAACACCTTGCAGCAGGACGGCTGCCATGACCTAGAAGGATACTCTTGACCCACAGCCTCAGCTGTGTCCAGCCCTGTGCCTGAGAGCCTGTACTCTCCTGTAAGTGGCCCTGTTACCCTCCTCCTACCCCTCATACACAACCAACGCCTCCTCTAAAAGGTCCGATGACAGCAGAACTTCTCCATTCAATTGACAGCAGCCGGCCGGCGGTGACCACTACGGTACCCGTGTTGTCGGTCTGCTGAAACCTGGCCTACTTCATTGCCCCCCACAAACTGTTGGGTGCCCCCAGTCTCCTTGGCCTGAGGTACCCGAAGACTGGACTGGAACTGTAAACGGTATTGTACCTGTTACAACATCCAATTGTGTTCCTCCACAGGATAATATTGAACTGCTCTGAATTTTCCACTGTCATACTTCTGAATCCTGAAAAGTAATTTTTAATGAGAATCATGCGAAATCCTTGGTCTTAAAATAAAATATAAACAAAGTATAATTTTCTTAAATTGGTCTGGATTTCCTTCTTGAGTCGTGTGTCCATTATTGATCGATGTTGTTCAATAACTGTCTTACACCCCTCTGTGTTAGGCCTAAAGCTGCTCATCCACACTACCACAAATAGAGCACTTTGGGTTTTTCATTGAGCCCTGTACACCTTTGGGGAACCTCTGGTCTCTGTGCATGGCATCACCACCCAGTGGCGATATCATATACAGAGCTAGCTTCCTACATCCAGCTTAAGGTTTCATCTCAGAGGATGATGGGATCCAGACAATAGGTTCAATTCTTAGTAATGCTCATGCTGAAAACAAGCAGTGGCAAAGCCAACAGGTCTGCTTTTTTTAAACAAGCGTTGCAAAGCCAGTAAGTCTGGTTTGTAACCAAACATGCAAGCAAGACCTAATAGATTTGCCAATGCTTGCTTATAATGGACGCACAGTTCTACTAATTGCAACTTTTGTTCTCTGCATCACTGTTGGACTTGGCCCTTTTGGCAGGTTCACCCCGAAACTTTTTGCGTCCTCCTAGCCTTTTTCTGTAACCTGGTGTTGGTGATTTTAGGCCTCTGAGCACTTTAGCACTGTGGTCCAGTGTAAAGTGCGTGCGCTCTCTGTGTATGTGTGGTGAGATGGGCCTGCCTTCCCATAGGAATGCATAGGGGATATGTGTGTCCATGGTAATTCCTGGTATAAGAGGAATGCAGGGTCGAGTTTAGTATGTATGAACTCGTGAGAATAAATGCTGCGCAATGGTGTGCGCAGATTTATGGTGACTAGTGGAGAAATGCCACTTTTAGAAGCTGGCATTTTTATGTGCTGTGTATCTGCCTGCCTGATGTGAATTGCATGTCTGGCTTGTGAGTGACAGGAGCTGAGGGGCATGGGTGGCTCCAGGAGGGGCGGGATGAGTCAGAGCTAGGCTGAATGGGACACCTGAGCTGAGAGTGGTGGGAGGAGAGATCCCCTGACTCTGAATAGGATGGTGCTTCCCAAGTACAATGCTGGTTTCGCCCCCTGTGGTGCGTCTGATCCCTGAGCCCCCACCTGACAAAGAAGAGAGGAGCTGAGCAAAACAAAGTGCTCCAAAGCTCCCCTAAACCAGTTGCAACTGGTTTGCCCAAGCCCTGCACTAAAGACAAAGGAAAAGGGTATATAAAAGTAGGGGCTTTGACCCCATAAGGTGGTTCAGTATTTGGGGCTGTTCCTGCTGGGGCTTGCTGCTGCTGGGGCCCGGGGGGGCTGCCAGGAGGGCTTGCCTCCCTGGGCCCTGCATTGCTCCCCTTCTTCACTGAGGACTGATTATTTTATCTACAGGACCTTTGTTTGCTTATAAGCGCCTTGGGAGCGCTTGGACTTTACTTTTAAGAGCACGTGCCTGTTGGATGCCCTGGGAGCGCGTGGGCCTTGCAGCACGGCACTGCACGAAGAGCGAGAGAGGGAATCCCCAGTGTAGGGATTGCCCCGTGATGTGGGAAGAAGCGGGTGCCCACCCCGCTTATTTTGATAGTAATTCTGGGTGCCCACCCCGCTTTTACTATGATCTTTATAGCGGGTGCCCACCCTGCTTTTGGATTTTTATCTTCGGCGGGAGCCCACTCCACACTCAGAGATCGCCCACAGAAAGGTTCCGCCGGCTGCCGCAATCGTGCGGTGACCAGGAAGTCAGGCGTGGCTGCCTGACCTGGGGCGGAGATACAGCGAACCGGAAAGGCGGCCAAGAGATACCGAGACTGAAGCGGGGCTCCCGTGATGAAGGGAGAGCCGCGCGTGTTTCCACGCTGTCCTGAGGAGCCTGCGGCCCGAGTGAAAAGGAGAGGCGACTGTGCCATAATCCAGGCAGTGCTCCCGTGGTGTAAAGGGACCCCCGCGTACAGCAGTGTGACCGGGCAAAGTGAAGAGCGGAGTCCAGGAAAAGAGAGAGAGCTCCCAAGGAGCGGGGGCTCTCCTGTGAATGCCGTCTGAGACAGGGAGAAGTGGTGCCGGTCCTGCCAGCAAGGAAGAGTCTGGCGAGTGGAGATGGCTGGAGGGAGGACACAGGAGGGGTCCAGCAGACCCGCTGAGTGGGGGGTGCATTCCCGACCCGAGAGACGTTGAGGGATGGCCCTTTGTTGTTGGGGCACAGAGTCTGAGCGGTCCCGCCAGGAGAGCGTGCCGCTCCAACGTTGCTGGCATAATTGCTCATAGAGGGTCCAGAGGGGCCCATGCTTCTGCCAGTGTTGGGCAGTTACGCAACAGCTGCCCCGCTGGACAGTGGGCAGCTGCAACAGTGGGCATGTTTTGGTTAGGAGAGAGTCCCAGTAGGGGACTCAGGGCACAGGAGTGCCCATGCCTACAGTTTTCCACAGCTGCCCAGCAATTAGTGGGCAGCTGCAACGTTTAGGCTTGTGCACACTTTCTTCTGCTGCATTGGCAGCCGGCCCTGACATTGGGACATAGGGCATTCAAGCCCTTCGAGAAGGCCAGTTGGCCTGGGGGCAGTTTGGTGACATTGATAGAGGCTCTACCAAATTGCGTAATGTGTCTATTACTAGGAGTGTTGCCAAAAGAATGATTTAGGCCCATTGTATCTACGCTAATGTGTTTATGCTAATGAGGTTTGGGCCTAATGTGAGATGCCTAATGTCATGTTGTGATGATTTGGGATAGTACCTATTTGCGTAATGTGTTTATGCTTCTGAGGTTATTGCATGATGTGTTTACGCTAGCGAGGCCCATTGCGTAATGTGTTTATGCTGATGAGGTTTGGGCCTAGGGTGAGTTTATGTCTAATGTGATAATGCTTGTGTCATTATGGTACCAGTAGTCACTGGTGGTGTTTTACATTACTTACCTGTTCTGATGGTTCTGACAGTGGTCCAATTGGCCCTGTCAGGTGTAAATAATCCCTTGTAAATATGACCTAGTGCCAGGTGGCACGATGTATATTATTTGAGTACTATTCTAATGTGTTATGAGAATACAAAGGCTATTTTGGATATAATCTTGTGTGGAGTTCCTTTTGCAGTGTGCCTGGGATGTTGCTGTGTGCGTGATCAAATGCTTTACACATTGCCTCCGGGATAAGCCTGACTGCTCGTGCCAAGCTTCCAAGGGGGTGAGCAGGGGTTATCTTTGGCGTGTAACTCCCTTGCCCAGAGATCCCATTTCTAACAATCACATTATTTAAAAAACAGAAAAGAGACAAAACCCACAGCAACATATGATAATTGTATAGGCTCAGAGTTTTAAAAAGCTTAAATTGCCACCTTCCTAATACATGCTGCATTGGGGCCTACTCTAGAAGCCCCCTCAATCAGACATATGTCGTCTCTGTAGCATGCCGAAGTACTTTATACACTTACTAGAGATCTCTAAAGGTAGACACAAGTCCTTTTCATAGTAGGCTTAAGTATTTTAGAGCATTACCTTAGGTCTCAAGAGTCAGACACATCTGTTTTTTAGAGGAGTGGAGTACTCTAGGATATTACTAGAGGTCCCTAGAGAGAGATACGGGGTATTTCTGTAATAGCCTGCAGTACCATAGGCTGTTACTAGATGTCCCTGGCGTTAGTCTTTTCAGAAGCCAGATATAGCACAATAGGTTGTTACAAAAGAGCCCTCAAATCTTTTTTACAGCAGACTGCAATGCCTTATGTTCTACTAGAGGTCACTTCAATCAGACATAATTCATTGCTGTAATAAGGCTGGCACTTGTATATAGAAACCAGCATCATTCTAACAACATGAGGTTAAACAAGATTGTCTCTCTATGCTGTTGTATAAGGTGCTCGAGAACTTGCTGTGCTAGGAAAGCAAATTGGAAAATGGGGGATATAATTTGCAACCATGAGGGGTAATACATTTTGCAGTGGAGTTAGAAATCCGGCGGAATATCACTGATGCAGTGGGAGGGCAGAGCAAGGGTGGCAGTTAGTTGGAATAGGAAACTGGAAAAACATAATAGAAAACTAAGGGAAGTTGAGAACTGGGAGACAATTAGAGAGGGTAGTATGGGAAGCAAAGAAGGTGGGTAGTAGCAGAAAAGCAAGAGAAATTGAGGATAAGTGAGAGCAGTGATAGGATACGGAGCAAAGGTCTGTAGGATTACTTGCTGATGTCTAAGGACTAAAACGTTATGGGGTCGTTAATAAAACAATGCAACCTTCCACAAAGTGCCATGGGCTTAATGGACAACACAACAAAGCAGCGGCAGACTATTAAATCACACCAGAGACTGGCTGAAGGGGCTGAACTAAAACCCCACTCTCTCTGGACTATTATTTTTGCACACTTTTTTTCATTTTAATTTTACCTATTGATGATATGAGGTCGTCCAGAGAGCCAAAGCTGTCTGTAGAGATCTAGAAATGAATATTTTACATTAAGCATATTTTCAGCACCTCATATAGGAGCCAATTCCAAAATCAATAAAAGAAAAAATATCTTAGTTTTAAAATAACGAAAAATGCATTGCACAATATTTTTCTGTGGCAATGAAATACATCTTCAAGAACGTTTTTCTGTTCAATAAGGATGTAATATAGTACTCGATGAAGAAACATAGGAAAATAATGTCCCCAGTTCTTGATGCGAACTATAATGTTTTTTTCTTCCACCAAAGAAGATGTAACTTGACACACTAGAAGATAAAAATCAGGCTCATTTTAAAATGTTCACTGTATCTTATGATGAGCTTTGCTTTACCAGTAAACTCTTCGATAACCAGTAAAGAGTTTGGTATCTCACATGCAACTTACCTTGAGGTGACAAGAGACAGATTGAGTTCAACTCTGTAGGAGATGTTTTATCTGCACAATTGATTCTGAAAGTAATTCTTTTTACTGCACCTCTGCACATCCTCACTTCCTGTTCACAGCCTGGCACCTGGTAACAAAGCAATCACAGTGACATACGTATCTTTTGACACAGTGTATCCGTGACAGGTATCTGCTGCAAGTAGTGTCCTGTGTAAGAAATGCTCCACTTATAGTTGTCCCATTTGTAGAAAGGACTGCCTCTCATGATCCTGCCAGGCTGCAGCTACATCTGAGTACAGTGAAGATTGTAATGAATGTGGAATTGAACGAAAACCATTAACAAGTAAGACACATCTAGTTCACAAACTCCAGTGATGAAGAATATGACAAGTTTGTGGATTGTTTAATGCAAACAGTACACGGTATGTCTCTAGCGAAAGCAAGTGAGCTAAAAGTATGAACTTATGAGATGTTAAATTCACTATCCAAAATGTTCATTAAACGTGGATTTAGATGACGGATTCTAGAGGTAACAGACGCTACATGGACAAATCGTGTACCCCAATAGCCGTCTCCGTTGTTCACTCTCAGAGCAGTAACAGTTCTGTTGGCTGTCTACTACGAATTTTAAAAGTAATATTAACTCCGTTGTCCTGTAAACAAACTTCGTTTTCTTTTCTCTCTCTTTTCAACTATATCTGTCGCTCAAGTAAGTCTTAATTTGTGAATATAAAACCTTTTTATAACATTATTTATTGTATGATGTATGTAATATTTATTTGGAATAATTGTGTCACTCTTATTATTTACTATTATTATCTCGACTCTTTACCCTGGTAAGAATAGGTGTGGGTATGTCTGAAAACAAAACATTTGATTTTAAGTAAAAAAGCCTATATCCAGGTTCACAAATATTGAGAGACTAATTGAAAGAATCAGTCTGTTACTTAGAAATACACATGTGCATCTTCTCTGTCTCCAGGGCATTATTCCCAAAGGGGGCTTGTGTGAAGCAGAAGGATAGGACTGTCTGAGCAAGAACTTCAGTGTCCACGATAGGCTATATGTGCTTCAATAGCACACCAAAAGAAGCTTTCTGAAGCCTTAGGTCCTTTTTTATGACTTTTGCGGTCCTACAGAAGACAGTGCAATGCGCCGTTCGCTGTATGACCACCAAAGTCGTAAAAAAGTCCCTAAAACTTAAGAAAGCATCTTTTGGTGTGCTATTTAGGCACATATAGCCTATTGGTGAACGGTCTGTTAGGCTCATAGAAGAGCGACTTGACCCCCGGTGGTCGTAGCGGTCCTGCTGCAGTCCGACCACCACACTCATAATACTGCAGGCGGGACTGCAGTGTGGGGGCGGTCGAACCTCCACCACAGGTTCAACCGCCAAACTAGTAATAAAGTCCCTAGTATTATTTGGGCGCACTGGTGTCTTTAGAGGAGCCCTGATAGAGCCCTTCCCCCAGTTTGTCCTGCTCCACTCCCTTGACCTCTCCACCACAGATGTTGAATGTCCTAGGAGACGAAACAGAATAACCAAGCATTGGAATAGCCAATAGGTCTCGCCTTTGGTACCTTATAAGTGTTTAGCCATGCAGTACATTATCCTTGATGATGCGCCACCAGTGACTGAAGAGCTATACAACTACTACACACTGGGTCATGCAGTGTGCCATTCAGGAAAACATGCTTACCTCAGGAAACATTTATGGACACATTCCAAGACTTTTTAACACACGGACAGAAAGACAAGTGACTCAATGCAAGTCAATGGCACTATAACATTCTGTGTGCAACTGCCTATGAAAAACAGGAGTTGTATCCATCCTCCACCAGGCCTCTTTTCACCAGGCACCCTTCCCAAGAGTTTTCCATTCAAAACAATGCTCGCACCATCTGTTTACCATCAAGCCCCTGCCCCCCCCCGTCCCAGGCCTCTGTGTATAGGAGCACTGGACATAGCAACAACAAAGAAATGCTACCATTTGTCAGGTAGATGGGATATGATGAATAAACAGGGACAGCGTCAGCACCACTTAATCTCCACATACCTAAAAACTAAAAAATGTTACCTGACCTTGTGTAATGTAACTGGCACTTTTTTAAAGCACTCCAATATCTTTGGGTCAGTCAATATCATACTCTATAAAAATGCCCCCCAAAATTAATCTAAACCTGTGTAATGTAATTAGCGCTCATTTAAAGAAAAGAGCTCCAACACCTTCGGGTAGCTCGAGTTCACATTATATAATAAATAATTTCTCACAGTCCCTGGGTAACTGCTGTTAATGTGCTTTGAAATTAGAACTCTGAGAAGAGGACGATGTCAAGAAGAGGCAGTGGGTCAGGCATGCAGCGGCATGGAAGGAGGTGGGAGGGATAAACACTGCTCCTATTTGTGAGGTAGAGGGGAAATAATGAATAAACAGTGGCAGCGTCGGCATCACTTATCCTTCAAGCACCTAAAAAACAAAACTAACCTGACCCTGTAGGAAGCTGGCTCTTTATATACTATACAAAAGTGAGGTATAGTGTGCACAGAGTCCAGTGGAACCCCAAAGGAAGGCAGGGGTAAAGTTGGATAGCACCTCACTGTCTATTTGTGGTAATGTGGTTGAGCAGTAAGGCAGTATCAGAGGACAGTGTTAAGCATTTGTTGTACACACTCAGTCAGCAAATAAATTCACACACTCAAATACTGCACTTCAGACCAATTGTTTTTGTATGAACATTTTCTTTTAGTTATTTTATTTTCTAGAACCAAGCAAGCCTGGCACAGGTAAGCAATACATACTTTACAGTAGTAATGCAGTTTGTACACAGTTTGAATTGTAATTATATAGCCACTTTGTTTTGACTTACAGTATGGTTTCAGAGAAATGCAATACTTTGTAAATACAGTACATAGACTTGAACGGGTTTTTCTGTAAAATTACAGGTAAGTTACTTTTGAGATTACTTTTCTTACTGAGAGTAGTATACCTGGATACTACTCTAGGACATTTCCTGTAAACAGGTAAGTAATATCGTTTTTGTTTGTCAGTGCAATTTTAAAGAATTTATTTAGGTTTTCAAACTCACACTTAAAACTTGTCCAAGAAAAACAGTCAATGTTACCCTGTAGAGGAAAATGGTGTTATCGGTGTTTAGGTAAGTATTTGGTAGTGGGAGTTGAGGTTCTGGGGATAGACTCAGGCGTCCCCAGGGTCAAGGATGCACTCCAATTACAATCTCAGCGGTACTAGGGTGGCCGGGTGCAGAGTGCTGAGGCCCAATGTTATCCAAATGGGGATAGGGGGCCTCTGGTTGGTGGCTGCTGGCAAGCAGACCACTTGGTTGTGGGAGCAAAGATCCTGGACTTTAGCTCAGGGCAAATGGGGAAACAAAGTAGCACCAATGGAGCACCCTCAGCGGCACTAGGGCGCAGGGTGCTTTTTCGATGTTGGGCGCACAGTTGTTTTCAATGGATAACCTCCGGTTTGCAAAGGCACTGCAGGCTTGGGGACGAAGGTCTCCTGGGTGTGACCACCACTTCGAGAGGTAAGTTGGGAAATTAGGAGTTGGTTAGGCACCATTGGTTTGGCCACCCAAGGCAGTGGGGTGTTGGGTGCAGGGGTGCCTTTTGGAGTGGGATCTTCTTGCCAGCTCCAGGTCGCGGTTGGGGGGACCTTCTGGATTTATGCTTCAGGCGTTGGCTGGAGGCAGGTCAGGGGTCACTGGATCATTGGTCAGGTTCGCCAGGGTGACCTCCTCATGGTGTTTTCCCACTCGAGCTCGGGCCGTGGACGGCCGGTGCAGAGTGGGGTGGATTTGCGGTGTCCTGCTGGAGCCAGAGGTTGCAGATGAACAAATCCAGTGTTCACGGGAGACAAAGTCTTTGGGGTTGAAGGCAGGCAGGTTCTCCGGGGTTTTCAAGGTTGCTGGCTGCAGAACACACCGGGATTTCACAGGAGCAGGTTCGAGGTGGAGACAGACCGGCAGGGCTGGGGCAAAGTCATACATCTTCCTGTTGTTTGCTGTGGCACAGCTGAGTCGTCCTTCTTCTTCTTCTCCTTGTAGTTCCTTCTTGTCTGAGGAAGTAAGGTTCAGGGGTGGCCCTATATACTAGATGGGTCCCTTCCCTGGGGTGGGTACACTCCCTACTATGCCACCCTACAGTGGGAGGGGGCCATGACCTGTCCCTGGTTGGCTGAGTCCCCCCATTTATTTTTATTTTTATTTTAGGTTTTTATAGAGCGCGTAGTCACCCTCGAGTATCCCAGCGCTGAAACCTCGGACTCCTAAGGAGGGGGCAAAGAGAAGCTGCTGATGAATCAGGGAAAAAGAAGGGTTTTGAGGGACTTCCTGAATCGTAGGAGGTTTGGTTCAGCTCTGAGACTCGGGGGGAGCGCGTTCCATTTTTTAGCTGTGTTGACTGAGAAGCGGCGGCCACCTATGCGGGCCTTCTTCACCCTGGGGACAATGATAAGGTTTCCCTGTTCTGACCGGAGCGCTCTCGTCGGTCTGTATGGAGTGATCCAATTATTCAGAATAGGGGGGCCGGCGTTGTGCAGAACCTTGTGGGCCAGGCAAAGGGCTTTGAAAACGACTCTTTCCCTCACGGGGAGCCAATGAAGTTTCCTCAGAGCTGGTTTGGCTGATGTTCTTGCTGGGGTGTTCGTGAGTAGGCGAGCTGCGGCATTCTGGGTCTTTTGCAGTATTTGGAGAGTGGCTTCCGGTGCTCCGAGGTAAATGGCATTGCTATAGTCCAGCCTGGATAGAACTAAGCCTTGAATCAGCAGAAGACGGGACTGGGATGGTAGTAAAGGGAGCACCTTTCTGCATGATCTGAGTAGGCCATAGCAGATGCCAGCTGTTTTCCTAGCCTGTGTCCTGAAGGTGAGATCTGTCTCCAGCCATACTCCCAGACTCTTAACCTCTGTCTTGGGAGTAGGGGGTTCACCCATACAGGCGGGCCAGAGGTTGGAGGGAAGGCTCATAGTTTTGTGACCTAGGAGCAGGATCTCTGTTTTTGACCCGTTTAGTTTGAGGTCTGAGTCACTCATCCATTGATGGACGTTGGAGAGGCAGTCTCGAAGATTGGAGGGCTCTAGCTTGGGGTGGGAGAGTGTCACCACCAGCTGAGTGTCGTCAGCATAGCTGACGATAGTGACTCCGAATGGTGAGACCAGCTCCTCCAGTGGGGCCATATACACGTTGAAAAGCGTGGGGCTCAGTGAAGAGCCCTGAGGCACTCCACACCGGAGGGGGATAGAGGGGGAGACTTGGAAGGAGCGTCGGGAGAGAAAGGATGTGAGCCATTTCAACGCGCTGTCTTTCACGCCGATGTTATCCAGGCGCTGGGCTAGGACCTGGTGGCTGACAGTGTCGAATGCCGCGCTTAGGTCTAGGAGGACCACTGCCACTGATCCTCCAGTGTCGATGATTTCTCTTGCCCTCTCTACGGCAGCAAGGAGGGCGGTGTCAGTGCCCTGGCCTGGTCTAAAGCCTGTCTGGGAGTTTTTAAGGAGATGGTTTGCTTCTAGGAAGTGAGATAGCTTTTTATTTGCAAGCTTCTCCGCGACCTTACCTATCCAAGGGAGGAGCGAGATGGGTCTGTAGTTGGATAGGTCCGCGGGGTCTAGCGAAGGCTTCTTGAGTAGTCCTTTGACGACAGCCTCCTTCCAGCTTTGTGGGACTTCTCCTTGGACAAGCGAGGTGTTAATAAGAGCAGTAAGTTTAGCTATGATGGTCCGAGTGATGTCTTTAGCGAACCGTATGGGAACTGAGTCACAGGACTGAGAGTTGTGCTTCAACTTGCCTCCCCCACCTGAGGGGTGGAGTTGGCAGAGGTGGGCACACCGCTCTTCCTTACTTGCTTTTCCCGCCGGTTCTCCCACCCAAAGTGGGGGTCAGAACCAGAGGGGACCAGTTGCTGAAAGCAACAAGTGGCCTGGGGAAGCTCACAAAGGTGGCAAACCTTTGAATCTTCCCCTTCATGAACCATGCCCATCTTGGGGGAAGCAGCTTGGCACCTCTCCCCCGATGTGCATTGTTTCAGGCCCCCAGAGAAAAGCAGAATCTCAACCCAGGGGTCCAGAAACATGTCTGGTGGTGGCAGCTAAAAGCAGCCACTCAGACTGGACACTAGTGGTGGGTTAGTGTTTCAGGGGGTATCTCTGTGTGCATTTTTCAGTAAATCTCAATCTGGCATCAGTGTGGGTTTAATGTGCTGAGAAGTTTGATACCAAACTTCTCAGATTTCAGTGTAACCATTATGGTGCATGGCACACAGGCCCTAGATATCTCAACGATCGCCTGAACTTCTAAACTCCCACCCGCCAGCTTCGATCGACCAGCCACACCCTCGCCGCCGTCCCCCGCATCCGAAGAGCCACAACGGGAGGAAGATCCTTCTCCTACCTAGCCGCCAAGACGTGGAACTCCCTCCCCACCCACCTCCACCTGACCCAAGACCACCTCGCCTTCAGGAAGCAACTCAAGACCTGGCTGTTCGAGCAGTAGCGGACCCCCCTTCCCCAAGCGCCTTGAGACCCTCCGGGTGAGTAGCGCGCTATACAAATGCTTTGATTGATTGATTGATTGGATGTGTGCCATGTCGACTCTTCACTTTGTTCTGCACCAAAACACGCAGCCTGCAAAGGCACTGTGTGTGTGTAAAGGTACAGGGCCTCTAAGGGTGGCGCAATAAGTGCTGCAGCCCTTAGAGGTCTTCCCTGGTCACAGTGCCCTGGCTACCTGTTGTACCACTTACCAAGAGCTGTCCTGTGGCCATAGATGCCAATTGGGATAGTTTTGGGGCAAGAACACAGGCCCTAGGACCCTGATTGGCAGGGACTCAGGGCACATCAAGTGAAAGTGCATCAGTAGTCTAGCAAAAAGTGAGGGGGTACTGCAACAGAAACCCACTTTCTTACACAATCCCTCCCCCCCATCCCAAAGGCCAGTCGACTCAGCCAAAGCTGGGAGAGTCTTGCTAGTCTTTCAGGTGAGGAAGAGTAGAGGAAATGGTTTGAAAGTTGCAGGGCCTAATCTGCCTTACATCCTTCTGCCCAGGTCAGTCCCTTTGGGGAGCTAGCCTACCTCAACAGTTTCAGGACCTAATTACCAATGCTCCTTTCCTAGCTTTTTAGTGTCTTCACCCCATCTTTTTAGTTTGGTTTCAGAGGTGCCTACCTCTGCAAATTCTAACTTAGCTATAGCAAAGCCCAGCTTACCCACAGAGGTTACCCACAGCTTGAGCCACCGCACCATGACCAATAGGGTCAGGGGGCCTAACTTGCTATTTGGCAGGGGGCTAGGCCACCATGCCAAGGACAGTGCTGCCATGAAGGCTAACACCCAGCAGAGGCTACTGACAGCTGCCAGTGCACAGAACCACACCTTTAGCCCTTTACTGGTAGGGAAAGTGGCTAACTTACAGGTCTCTTTGGGTGCTGGTGGCCTGTCTGCTGTTTTTTTGGCTTAGGGGGTCACTACACTTGGCAGTGAACACCTTTCTTCCACCCTCTGTTCTGCCAGCTGAGGATCCACCAAGTCAGGCTGGACAGCTGCCTGAGTAGCCAGGTCATTTTGTTGGTTAGGGGGAACTTCAGCAGGGCCAATTCTGGAGTTCTCTGCTACTGATATAACATCTCCCTGGCCCACTGGAACTGTGGCTAACAGTTGCCCACCTTACCTACACTGTTTCTTCTTTATCTTTTGGGGCTTAGCTGCACTAACTGCAGGTTGAGCCACCCCCCCAGGTTTCTTGGGTGAGGTCTGGCATTGGACCAGTAAATCTCTTTGGCTCAGACCAACCTCTGGGTGGTCATTCCCAAGGAGACAATAAAGGGGGAGGTCTTTACTGACTACCACCTTTCTCCATCTAAGGGACCCTGCTATTTCTAGGAGCACTACAGCCACAGTCCTAACAGTGACACCCACTGAGACAGTCCTTGATCTTTTTGTTCCCCCTGAGACATAGTGGTTTGAGAGAACCAACCTGTCATGCACCACAGTGTGACTGGCACAGGCATCTCTCAGGGAAAATGCTGGGATTCCATTCACCAGTAGGTGGTGGAAGTGTCTACTCCCCTCTGGAATCTCCAACTCACCTTTTGGGCTCTTTTTCCAGTTGAAGGCTGTGAGGGCTTCCTCATCTGAGGAATAACCCTCTAAAGCTACAATGACAACCCCTGGAGCTACACTAGGGGCTGTAAATATTTTAGGACAACGTATGCCTTTTCTCCTACAGTAAAGCATCTGCGTAAAGAAGCATTTAAATGTAAGTGAACTGTTTACTTATATGTGAAATTCAATATTAAAATAAAATACTTGCTTGATAACGAAGTTCTTGGTATCAAAATTTATATAAAAATACGACTTATTTTCTAAATAATTTGGTAATTGAAAGATGGTCGAAAGGTGAGGAGCTCCAGCTGGGAGCTCCCGGCTAGGGATTGCCTCTTTGGCTCAAATCCCCTGAATTCTACCCCCTCCTTTTACACACCTGGGATCAGGTTTGACTGCGGTCCTAGTCTTCTATAATCTCCCGCAATTGGGTTTGAGATCTTCAGAGATATACATGATCGATGTCCTGACCGCGAAGCCAGAGCAAGATGGCCAATGCCTGGTGGACCTGCCTAGACAGCTATAGAGGAGATTGACTCTCGTTCCCCACCTCAGCCGTCACTTACCCAGCCAGACATCGGGCACAGTTCATCCTCGTCTCTCCGCTGTGTCTCCTCCTTCCCCGCCTTCTTATGAAACACAGATGATTTTGCCGATGACGGCCGGCAAGGTGACAGCGGCGGTGAGTCCCGCAGTACTGTAGACCAGTGCCCCATGCTTGTTTTTTGTACTTTTTGAGTTTGGGGAGTTGTGCCCTCCTGGTCCCCGCTGCTGCCTCACTTAACCGGGGCAGCTACCTTGGCACCCGAGATGACTTTCCCCTGACTTTGTTAACCTGCTGAACGATGACACCGCTACCCCTGTAGCACTGAGCTTGTGCACATTGATGACCCGTTTCTGAACTGCGATTTCCAGTCCTCCTCCCTCCATGATCCTGTGGCTGCCTCCCCCATCTAGTCCTGCATGGAGCCGTGAAGCAGCTCCCTTGTGGTTTTCTTTGGATTGATTTTTGTATATCCCGCCATTTGGGAAAACTCTATTGATGTATGTGGCTTGGGTCCTCCATCTTGGTGGTTTCGACTGATCCTCACTACTGCTGGATGGCGCCCTGTTCACTTGACTGACCATTTCCTTCAGTCCACCCCCCCTTTAGTTCTCCTTCACCCCTCTCATCTTGTATAGTCACTGAGACACTGGATGTTCGGGATTGCTGGCCCTAGCCTTTTTGTTTGTCTTGTACTTTGACTGTTTTGTCCCCCTGTAGTACTCTCCCCCTGCCAATCTACCTGACCTGATCTGCATTCCGTACCCCTTTTTATTTCCCCGCTACACTGTCTTTGTCTCATATGATGTTTGTCTTGTTTATCCTTTGCACTAGTAACTCATGTTATTTTGTAACACTATTGTTCCCTATGTTTTTCTTGGCTCCTGTAACTGATTCAATTTTGAAACTTGTAACTCGCTGATCCTCATGTAAAGTGCTCTGATACCTCCGGGTCTAGCCAGCGCTATATAAAACCCTGCAAATAATATAAATAAATAAATAAATAAAAATAGGGTACTTGGTGTGGTGTCCTGCCTTTTGGAAGTTGTGACACCATACCCTGTTGGGATCCGAATTCGTACCCAGGTTTAGTTTGTGAGGTGTCTTTGAGCCCTCCCTCCTGGTCAGGTTTTTGGGGAGGCTACCTGGGCTCCTTACTTTTATCTTTTAGAGGCTTACTGTCTTTCCTCTGTGGAGGTTTTGTAACCCCTTTCTTTTGGTCACCCACAGTGGACGTCCTAGTTACCCTCGTCTTGACCCAATGGTCCGCCTTCTTTCCCAATTCTTGGGGAGAAATTGAACCTAGGTCTACCAGATACTGATACAATTTTTCATCAATGCAATTTTAAAAGACCATCATAATCATACACTTTACTTCCAGTCAACCAGCCACCTAGTGTTTTAACTGAGTAGTCAACAAAGTCAATCCAGGATTGGTTTTGGGTTTTGTGAACGCCCCTGAAACTAATTCTGTATTCCTCATTTGTGAGTCCAAATCCCTCAATTAGAGTTCTCTTCATGAGTTCATAATACCCAGCAACTGTATCTGTAAGGGTCAGGAGTCTGTCTCTGCACTTACAAGAGAACAGTTCCCAAAGGAGTGTGCCCCCCAGTGAGTTGTCTTCCCCCTTCAGACTTCACAAGTCCTCTCAAAGGCTGTGAACCACTTGGTGATATCATCACCATCCTCAAATTTAGGGACAATCCCTTTGGGAATTTTGGGATCATAGGATCCTTCTCTTTCTATGCTTTTTTTAATTGCTGGCACCATTGATGGGTCCTAGGCCCATCTCTGCTGCTTCTTTTTCTAGAGCCAGGAGTCTGGTCTCTATGTCCAGTCTTTTGGTCAGCCTTGCTAAAAGGCGGTCCTCCTCATTGAGGCTGTCCTCAATGTCTCCAGTGGTACATGATCCTCCTGTGTGGGATCTAGGTGCGGAGAGGTTTATTCTTGGAGTCAAGGGTACCTGGAGCCTTTTCTGCCTAGGAAGTGGAGGGGGTTGATGTACAAGGTCATCCCCTTCCCCTCATTCCTCATCTGACTGGTCTTCACCATTTTCAGATGGGTGGTCCTTAGCATACCTAGCCAACAGCTCCTGGAGCTTTTGTTTGGTGGGATGGGACCCCATGGCTATGTTTTTAATTTTACATAGGGACCTTACCTCCTTGAAGGACAAGTGAAGGTAATGGGTGAGGTCAAGCTCCTCAACCAAGTCCTCTAAGGCACTGTGGTTATTTTTACTAACAACTGGGTTCTGGTTTTGAGACATTGTTAAAAAAAACTTCTACGCCCTCTAACCTTAGCTAAAGTGACTTTTAGTTTTCTAAAATTATAAAGGGACTTAACGAAGGCCCTAACCAGACTTTTAGCAATTTTGCACAAAAATGCCAATTTGAAAAATCTAAAGACAATTTAAGAGTTCTGTCGTGTGATCAGGTGGTAACCAAGTAGTCCAACAAATGTAAAGTTGTATATCCCACCGCTGATCCATCAATGTAGGAAGCTGGCTCTGTATATACTATATCAAAGTGAGGTATAGTGTGCACAGAGTCCAGTGGAAAGCCAAAGGTAGGCAGAGGTAAAGTTAGATAGCACCTCACTCTCTATTTGTGGTAGTGTGGTCGAGCAGTAAGGCAGTATCAGAGGACAGTGTTAAGCATGTGTTGTACACACTCAGTCAGCAAATGAATTCACACATTCAAAAACTGAACTTTGGACCAATTGTTTTTGTATGAAAATATTCTTTTAGTTATTTTATTTTCCAGAACCAAGCAAGCCGGACACAGGTATTACAGTACATAGACTTGAATGGGTTTTTCAGTAAAATTACAGGTAAGTTACTTTTGAGATTACTTTTCTTACTCACGTACCTGTAATTTTTCTGAAAAAACCCATTCAAGTCTAAGTACTGTATTTACAAAGTATTGCATTTCTCTGAAACCAGTCTGTTAGTCAAAACAAAGTGCATATACAATTACAATTCAAACTGTAAACTGCATTACTACTGTAAAGTATTTATTGCTTACCTGTGCCCGGCTTGCTTGGTTCTGGAAAATAACCTCTGGTTTGCAAAGGCACAGAAGGCTTGGGAACATAGGTCTCCTGGGTGCGACCACCACTTTGAGAGTAAATTGGGAAGTTAGGAGTTGGTTAGGCACGTGCAGGGGCACCTTTCAGGGTTGGATCTTCTTACCAGCTCCTGGTTGCGGTTTGGGGGGACCTTCTGGATTTAGGCTGCAGGTGTCGGCTGGAGGCTTGAGACAGGTCAGGGGTCACCGGATCTCGGGTCAGGATCACCGGGGTGACCTCCTTGTGGTGGTTGCCCACTCGAGCTCAGGCCGTGGATGGTGGGTGCAGAGTGGGGCGGATTCGAGGTGTCTGGCCAGAGCAAGATGTTGAAGATCAACAAATCCGGTGTTCACAGGAGAAAAAGTCTTTGGGGTTGAAGGCAGGCAGGTCCTCTGGGCTTTTCGAGGTTGCTGGCTGCAGAACACACCGGATTTCGCAAGAGCAGGTTCGAGGTGGAGACAGGCCGGAAGGGATTGGGCAAAGGCAGTGGGCGTCTTCCTCTTGTTAGCTGCTGAACGGCTGTTCGGTCCTTCTTCTTCTTCTCCTTGTAGTTTCTTCTTGTCTGAGGAAGCAAGGTTCAGGGGTGCCCCTAAATACTAGATTTAGGGCCTTACTTACCCCTGGGGTGGGTACATCCCCTATTATGCCACCCTCCAGTGGGAGGGGGGCATGAGCCCGTCCCTGGTTGGCTGAGTCCTCCCATATGCAAGATGGCGGAGACTGAAAGTTGTGCTTCAACTCACCTCCCCCATCTGAGGGGTGGAGTTGGTAGAGGTGAGCACACCTCGCTTCCTCACCTGTTTTTCCCACCAGTTCTCCCAACCAAAGTAGGGGTCAGAACCAGTGGGGACCAGTTGCTGAAAGCAGCAAGTGGCCTGGGGAAGCTCGCAAAGGTGGCAAGCCTTTGAACCTTCCCCATCATGAACCCTGCCCATCCTGGGGGAGGAGGCTTGGCACCTCGTCCCAGGATGTGCATTATTTAAGGCACTAGAGAGCAGCAGTCTCTTGACCCAGGGGGCCTGAAACATGTCTGGTGGTGGCAGCTGAAATGCAGCCACTCAGCCTGGACCCTAGTGGTGGGTTAGTTTTCAGGGGGCATCTCTAAGATGCCCTCTGTGTGCATTTGTCATTAAATCCCACCCTGGCATCAGTGTGGGTTTAATATGCTGAGAAGTTTGATACCAAACTTCTCAGTTTTCAGTGTAACCATTATGGTGCTGTGGAGTTCGTAATGACAAACTCCTAGCCCATATACTCTTCAGGGCAGCAATGCACTTGCACTGTCTAAGAAAGGACTCAGGTCCATCATGCTTTGCATGCCAGCGGCCCCACCTATTTATGGAAGAGGTTCCTGTTCTATGTCCCTGCAAGATATCTTCGTTCATCATCTCAGTTCATGGTCCATATTGCTTGCTTCCGGCTCACAAGAGTGGGGGGCAGCTCACTTGCTGTCAGAGCTGCCATGGCCTGGAATTCACTTCCTCTTGCTCTCCACAGTATTCAAGACTTCTGTCTATTCAAAAAAATTGAAGACCTATCTTTTTGTCTAACTTAACTCCACTCTCCCTTTGACCACTCTCCCTCTCTTCAGGCTCATGCCGGGACACTCCTTGGAGTATCTGTTCACGCTACAAGCTCAATAACATGACATAGCATAACTTAGACACTGTAGGGGTACATGGCTGATGCACCTGTACCCTTACAACTGCTATAGGGCACCGAGCTAGAGGGGTGACTGGTCTATGCCAGGGCAGTGGGTTGTAGGTATGGCACACAGGGATGTGTGCCATGTCAACTCTTCACTTTGTTCTGCACCAAAACATGCAGCCTGCAAAGGCAGTGTCTCTGTGTAAAGGAACAGGGCCTCTAAGGGTGGAACAATAAGTGCTTCAGCCCTTAGAGGTCTTCCATGGTCACTGTGCCCACCATTTACCAGTGGCTGACCAGTGGCCAGAGATGCCAATTGGGTTAGTTTTGAGGAAAGAACACAGGCCCTGGGAACCTGATTGGCAGGGACCCAGGGCACATCAACTGAATGTGCATCAGTAGTCTGACAAAGAGTGGGGGGTTACTGCAAGAGAAACCCTCTTTCCTACAGACCCAGGGCAATGTAACTACTGCTTTTGTAAATGTTTTCTATATGTTTGGGTAAGTCGAGTTTGCGCTCTATAAAAATGCCGTGTATGAATCTGACAATGTGCAATGTAACTTGCGTTCATGTGAAGTGCTCCAACACCTTCAGGTCACTCAAGTTCACATTATTTAATAAGAAAGGTCTCACAGTCCATGGGGAGCTGGCATGAATGTGCTCTGAAATTAGAGCCCTGAGAGGAGGGGGACTACAGGAAGAAGCAGTGTTGTAGGCATTCAGCGACATGGGAGGATGTGGGAGGGACGAACGCTGCTTTCATTCATCAGCTGATGGGGAAATAATGAATACACAGGGGCAGCTTTGCCATCACGTATTCGCCGCACAAAAAAAAAACAACTAACCAAAGCTTGTGCTGTTCTAAAGCACTTCAATACCTTTGGGTCAGTTGAAATTGTGCTCTATTAAAATGTCCCCAAAAATGAATCTAGCATTGTTTATTGGAACAAGTGCTCATGTAAAGCACGCCAACAACTTTGGGTCACTCAAGTTCACATTATATAAACAAGTGTCAGAGAAAATGCAGAGGGAGTTGCCAAGCCTTGCCCCTAACTGTGCTGCAACATTGTGCAGCTGACGGTCAGGTGACCAAGGCTTGCTAAAGCAATAAGCAGCAAAGCAGGAAGAGTATGGGGGAAATCTTCACACTTTGAAGTCAGAGAAAATAAAAGAGGCTATTTAGAAAACAGTGTCTGAAGTGTCTGACATTTCATCTCAGTATTTGAACAGGATGGGGAGATTAAGTAACGGCACCAAATCTGACGCACCGAAGACGGCCAAACAGTGACATGAGCAGAAATCAAGGAAAATAGTCCTATAATGAACAGATAAACACAACAGTGTCATGTTAACAGTAATTGGGCGGTGCTCTGTGGGAGGAAAAAATACAAAAAGAAGGGACAAAGAGAAAGGATTCACCACCAGGAGGCAAGCATTTTTTAATAAAAATCACATTTTTTTAATAAAAATCGAAGGGATTAATAGTAAGGCTGTAAGCCCACAGAGTGAACACAGCATGTCTCGAAGACACAGTGTATGTGCCGCCTAGGCTTGACCTAAAAATAGAAACTGCATCCTGCCGCACAATTTGTCTGCAAACACTGCAAATAAGCATTATTTGCTTAAAATGTTAAATTTTATATATATATATATATATATATATATATATATATAATCTTCACTGAAAAAACCATAGGTTTCACACACGTTATAGTTAGGAATTAGCATTTAAAAAACCTTGCAAATTCACTTAAAAAACCATAGGTTTCACACATGTTATAGTTAGCTGGACATTTCACTTGTGAAAAACCATTGAAATTCCCCCGTTATAGTTAGTGCAGGCAACTATAACTCACGCAACCGCAATCCTCTGCTGATGACGTCAGATATTACATCACTGTATTTAGACACTTATTTACCCATGTCTTCTTCCATTAATCTTTAGCTATACATATATTACAAATATTTTTTTTCAGTAAGACACATATGTCATCAGTGATGTAATATCTGACATCATCAGCAGAGGATTGCGGTCGCGTGAGTTATAGTTGCCTGCACTAACTATAACGGGGGAATTTCAATGGTTTTTCACGAGTGAAATGTCCAGCTAACTATAACATGTGTGAAACCTATGGTTTTTTAAGTGAATTTGCAAGGTTTTTTAAATGTTAATTCCTAACTATAACGTGTGTGAAACCTATGGTTTTTTCAGTGAATTTGTACGGTTTTTTGAATGCTAAGTTATGTATTTATTTTTATTTTTTTAAGGTTTTTCACCGTGCGCGTACCGTATGCGCACGGTGCGCTTCGCGCACGGTGGGCTTCACGCACCGTGCGCGCGCTGTGGGCGCTTAGTGCGCTTCGCGCACCAAGCACCCACCATGCGTTGTTCGTGCCGGGCGCGTACGGTGCGCGCACCCCGCGATTTTTCGCAACAAAAAATATTTTGTTTTTTACCCTTGGGGGTCCTTCAGTGACCCCCTGACAAAGGCTAGGGGGTCAGGACCTGTCCATCCTGCCCCCTTCTCACGTTTTCCCCCTTTGTTTTTCATTGCCTCAGACTGCGAGAGACAAAATGGCGGCCGACACTTCCTGATTTCGACCGATTCGAATGTTTACTGACATCTAACAACCAATCAGAATTGCGCTTGCGCACGTCACCGTGTGTGTACGGTATGCTTACCGTACGCGCACGGTGCGCGCTTATAGATATATATATGCTTTTAACTGCAATTTTCTCAGGAACTAATGAACGAATTTACACCAGACCTGCAAAAGGCACATGCCTGAACTGAGGTCTACCTCTCTGCCAAATTTCAAGTAATTCTGTTCAGCCGTTCGGGCTGTAACTTGGACTAAAGGTCCTATGGAAAAATGCATGGGGAAAACGCGTTTTGGGACCCCCCCTTTTTCTCAGCCCCCACTTGACGAATCACGATCCTAACTATAACTATCTACTGCCGACCGCCAGTAGACGGTCGCCAGTAGATAGTTATAGTTAGGACCGTGTTTCCATAGGAAATCTGCAACATTCTTTTTGGAATAACTTTGGCGCCGGTTGACGAATCCTCGCAAAATTTTCAAAATAGGTGGGGCGCTCCGCTCCGCTCCTACCCTGAAAGTCTCGGGGTGATTCGTCAAGCGGGGGCCGAGAAAAAAGGGGGGTCCCAAAACGCGTTTTTCCCATGCAATTTTCCATAGGGACCTTTAGTCCAAGGTAAAGCCCGAACGGCTGAACAGAATTAATTGAAATTTGGCAGAGAGGTAGTCCTCAGGTCAGGGATGTGCCTTTTGCAGGTCTGGTGTCAATCTGTTCAGTAGTTCCAGAGAAAATCAAAAGTAAAATCATATATATATGTGGGCGGAGCCTAACCACACATCTCATCCTGAGATCTGATTGGCTGTCAGCACTTCATCCAAGAAGTGTTGGCAGCCATTTTGGGACCAATATACATGATAGCACCTCATTAAAAAGCATTGCAGTTAATAGAAGGTTTTAAGTCTTTAGTTACATTATAAATCATTTGTTGATGGTACCATACTCATTTTAGGAATTTTGGTATGTTCTAAGGTGATTTCACCATGTGAAAAAGCCTTCTGCTGGGATATCATGATTGAGAGAAAAATATTTTCTCATGCTTTTCCCACAGAGGTTTGGAAGGTGATCTATAAGCTAAACTGAGAGCTTATTTTCTGTAAATTCACATTATCTTTCTCAGTCATGTGAGAATGAAGTCTGACATTCTCAGTAAAACATGTACATCCAACAAGGGCAGAGACTGTCAGTTGATTCCTTTGTGTTCTACTGCAGCTTCCCAGAGTGATCAAAAAAACAACTAGAGCGCTAACAGTCCTACTTATGATAAACATATGGCACACCTGAAGCCATCTTGCTTGGATTAAAGTGGTAACTCTTAAAACATTTAATTTAAAAAGGAACAAAATGAGGGGGTTCATTTTTCCATAAAAAGCGTGATTAGTGCTGCAGAAAGAAAAATTAGGGCACATTTTGAGTGACTTCTCAAATCCTCTTCTATTTCATTAAAAAATTCTGACATACAGACTGAAACATGCACTTTCAATACCAGCAGCAGTTTCCGCTGGTGAGCAGTAGCTTTACTACAGTGATCTAATGAGCAAAAAGAGTGCTAACATTCTGAATTTATGGCAAATGTGTGACACATCTGAATGCCTTCTTGATGGAATCAAAGTAAAAAACTGAAAGTATTTCCTACTGAGGAGACTGCAGTAAATGAGGAAATTAGGAAACTTCATAACAAATAAGTCTCCCAAGATGGCCACCAGAGACAAAAGAGCCCAAATGTAGCCCAAATATCACCAAGATGTAGCCCAAGTATAGCCCAATGACAGAATGTCCCAGAGTGTTCTTAAAAACAACTAGAGCGATTACTGTCTTCATTATGACAAAAGTATGGCACACCTGAAGCCATCTTGATTGGAATAAACTGGTAACACTTAAAACATTTAATTTAAAAAGGAACACAATGAGGGGGTTCATTTTGCCATAGAAATTATATGATTAATGCTGAAGAAAGAGGGCACATTTTGAGTGACTTCTCAAATCCTCTTCTATTTCATTAAAACATTCTGACATGCAGACTGAAACATGCACTTTTAATACCAGGAGCAGACTTCCATGGTGAACAGTAGTTTTACTACAGTGATCTAATGAGCAACTAGAGTGCTAACATTCAGAATTTATGGCAAATGTGTGACATATCTGAATGCCTTCATGATGGAATCAAAGTAAAAAACTGAAAGCATTTCCTACTGAGGAGACTGCAGTACATGAGGAAAGTAGGAAACTTCATAACAAATAAATCTCCCAAGATGGCCACCGGAGACAAAAGAGCCCAAATGTAGCCCAAAATCACCCAGATGTAGCCCAAATATAGCCCAATGACAGAAGTGTGCAAAACACTTATTATTTTGTGTTTTTGCAGTGTTATATAGTGCAGACTTGTCAGGTATTGGAGTGCTTTACATGAGCATTGGTTACGTTACACAAGAACAAATTCATTTTGGTTGTAGACATGGGGAGACTATGTGATTTGACCAGAATCACAGAATGTCGAGCTGAAGCAGAAACTCCAACCTGGTTCCCCAGTTGCAAAGTCTGCAGTTCTGGAAGTAACACCACATCCTCTCCCCTAAGTGCAACATTTAATCAAGTGGTCAACTGGATAAAAAAAATAAAGATTACAAATAATTTAAAAGTTCTTTGTCGCTATTTGAAAACTCAAAATATATGTCCTTATTTTAGTCTTTTAGAGCACTAACCATAATTTTGATGCCAATAAGACCCTCTCATATATGTAATTTCTAAAGGAAATGCTCTAGGTATTACAGTTTTGATTACATCAAGATGACGTCAGGTGTTCCACACTTTTGTAATAAATATAGAATGTTAGCAATCTAGTTGTTCATTAGGAAACTGTTGAGAGGCAGAGGCCAGGGGCACGGACTCTGAAAATTGAAGGCATGTAGAAGGGTGCAAAGGCAACAATTTAACGACACTGAGCAGGCAGGAAGGGCCGTGGCAGCACAACAGACTATGGAGGGCAGTGGAAAGGGGGGCAGGGGCAACAAACCAACAATACAGGACTTGCAAGAGAGGCTGTGGCAATGTAATAGACCATTGAGGGCAGAAGGAAGAGGCAATGGTAATACAACCATACATGCCAACAGACCCGATACAGCGAGGAAACGTCCAATGTTTTTAAGCTCAAATGGGCTTTATTTGATCTGTCTCCTGTCTACAATCTCCTCTTTTTCAATGTAACTCAAAGGGGAAAATCAATACCCCAGTTTTTTTTCAAATTCTCCCTCTTACCAAGTTCAAAATGTTCGCAAGTATGGTACATTGGATCATGGAAGGAAATGGGGTAGGGACATGGACTCGGATAACAGAGGACAGGAGGGACATGGAGAGGTGCACCAAACTAACCCTGCAGGGCAGGCATCAGGGTTTGCAGCAGCACAATACACCACACAGGGCATGCGGGACGGGAGTGCAGCACAACAATCCATAGAAAGCAAGAGGGAGGGGACAGGACCATGCACATGGACAACAGAGAACAAGAGAGGGGCAAGAGGCAATGGTAGCTAGCTGACCATAATGGACAGACAGGAGAGAAAGCTGTAGCATAACAGACCATAAAGGGCAGGAGGGACGGATCAGGGGCATTACAATGGAACAGACAAGCCAGGAGGGAGGGAGTAGGGGTCTGCACATGTAAACAGAGGGCTGGGGGCAAGGGGGCAGGGCAGGAGCAGCAAGATAGCCATGGAGGTCAGGCAGGATGGGCACTAGAAGCAAGACACACCATGAAGAGCAACAGTGAGACTGTGATGGCATACACACAGACCATGGAGGGAAGGTGGGAGGGGGTCGGGGACAGCTAACTGACCACACAGGGAAGGTGGGAGGGGCCATGGCAGCACAGAAGACCATGCATGGCAAGTGGGAGGGTTAGGGGCAGCACAATGGTTATGATGGGCAAGAAGGAGGGTGCAGGGGCATGCACAAAGGACGATGGAGGATAGAAGGGAGGGTCAGGACCTGTGCACAGACAAGAAAGTTCAGGGGAAGGGGCCTCACAACAGACTGCACGGGGCAGGCAGGAGGAGCAGTTGCAGCACAACAGACCAGGGAGGGCAGAAGGGTGTGGCAGTACAATGGACCATGTAGGACAGGAGGAAGAGGATAGGGGCATGGCATGTGGACAGGCAGGGTGGAGGTGGCAGGGACAGGTTACAGTCATCTGACAATGCTAGGCAGGTGGGAGGGGAGTGGCAGCTCAACAGAACACTCAGAGTAGATAGGAGTGGCAGCTCCATGGAACATGGTGGGCAAAAAGGATGGAGCAGGAGCATGCACAAAGACATCGGAGGGCAGGGGGAAGGAGAATAGGGGCAGCAAGCTAAGCACAGAATTTAAGCAGGAGGTCAATGATGGGGCATAGAATTGGGCAATGGAGGGCAGGAGGAGTGGACTGGTAAATCATACTAAATTGAGGGCAGTGGCAGCACATCAGACCATGCATGGCAGGAGGGAGGAGGCTAGTCCATGGATTCACACAACAGAGGATAGGGAGGAGGGGAATGGGGCAGCAAGCTAACTGTTCAGAGAAGGCGGGTATTAGGAACTTTATTGTTTTTAAAACGTGTGTCTGTGCGAACTACTTAAAATATGAACAAGTATGCAGCATAATCTCACTTTTATTCAGGAAGAAGAGGACGTTTGTGACTGTGACCCTGGGCACACTTGGCAGAAACACCCCCTGACCCTCCACCCCCTATCGCAAAATGTAATGCCCGTGAAAAGGGTAGGTGAACACAGTGTTATACGGAACATAGTCCTGAGAGCACGATTGAAAATGAAAACTAGATATAGTGTATGGTATACACTATGCACCAAAAAGTGTGATATAAGATGAACCGGGCGTGAAATATAATATGCAATACATTGTGCGCAATGACAGATTCATTGGAGAGCGCGAGATAGCACAGGCACTAGCGCGTGCTATGCGATATGCGCCTTGGAGTGTAATATGCACAGGGCAGTGTTGTGTAAACCTAACTAGTCTCTAAAGTTGTAATATAAAATATGTGCTGGGGATTGTAACGTTGCATATGCACTGTGACAAAGATATGGATCCCAGATTGTAATATGTATGGCATAGCACTGTGCGTTATAACATAGGCATCGAGGAAGGTACGTTAGATGGGGCAATATAACCCGTGCGAAGACAAGTGTGGCATGACATATTCACGGGGTGGTGTTACAGTGCACATGGGCTAGAGAGTGTCATAGCATATGCACTAGCTAGTGGAATACAACAGAGAGGTGTGTGGCACTCAGCAGGCAATGGTGGGTGTAACACAGCATTGGACTCTGCCAGGAGCGCGGTGTGACTCTCAAGTGATGTTCGTCCCCTTTCCAGAGAGTAAAATAAAAAGTATTACACATCCGGCAGTGGATGTGTGTTTTATTAACCGTGAGGGGGGTTTCTTGCATAGTTTTGGTCGAATTTTTGTCGAATCCCCTTTGAATGGCTTGGTGTGCATGTGTATTAAATGTGCCCGTCAATAGCTACCCATGTTTGTATAAATAAACGACAAGGGTGTCTACCGGGATTAGGCACGGTAGGGCATCAGACATGTCAGAGCTTCACTAGTGGTGTAAATACATTCCACGTGGATTCATTGTATGCATAGTCGCCTTTTAATGAATATCACGCAAATCGTCATGGTGATAGGTACGTACGGTTTGTCCAGCATGTCCTAGGTGTGTCTATAAATATATATTTTTTAAAAATAATAAAAAACAGTGGCCGGCCCTGGGGATTGGGGTCAAAAAAACATAATTAGGAGACAGGCCCTAGGGGATGGGGTCATCAGGGCCAATAAATTAGAAGAAGAAGGGGAACCACACAGCCCCCCTTCTTAAAAAATTAAAATAAATAAAAGACTGGCATCGTGCCGGAGGCCATGCCCCCTCCTTGTAGCACTCTGCAAACGCACCCCCTGGCGAGTTGTAAGTTGGAGAATTAATTCCTCTTCAATACTGAGGGTCCCTGAGGGCCAACTAGCCCAACAGGCATCTCCAGTATGCGACAGGGAGCTGCGCTGCAGACAGGTGTTCTGAGGCCAAGCCCCTTTTTACACCTCTCTGCAACGCAGCTCTGTGGCGCTTACTGGAGGTACCTAGTGGTCTAGTTTGACCCTAGGAACCCTTAGGATTCAAGGGGACTTAATCTCTCAACTTAGAACAGCCACAGGGCGCGTTTACACAGTGGTGAAGGGAGGGGACGGGGCCTGAGGTGACGTGTGCAAACACGCACTATGGCACGTTTTAAATTGGGGATATAATTTCCCGTCAATACTGAGGGCCCCTGGGGGCTAACTAGCCCACGAAGTTCTTCCAGTAAGCGCCACTGAGCTGCATTGCAGAGAGGTGGTCCAGGCCGTGCAACTTTTTACACCTCTCTGCAATGCAGCTCTGTGGCACTTACTGGAGGTACCTAGTGGGCTAGTTGGACCCTAGGGACCCTCAGGATTCAAATGAACTTAATCTCCCAACTAAAAACGGACACAGGGCGTGTTTACACAGTGGTGAAGGGAGGGGACGGGGCCTGAGTTAACGTGTGCAAAAACGCCCTGTGGCCTGTTTTAAGAGGTAGTTTTAATCCCCCTGCCCTATTATATACAAGGGGCTTACAGAGGAGGTCAGGCTAATCACAGGGGGACCCCAACGCATAATGTTCCCTAGTGTATGTAGGTGTTTTCACTGTATTCTAAGTGTCTTTTAACATAGCACTGGCTCTAGGACTGGTAAGTCAGACTCAGTTACCACCAGTATCCGTCTGAAAAAGTTGAGGGTACAGGATGATTTTGCAACAAGGCTTCTTTCTGCTCTTCTTTTTGTTCTTTCTGCACGTTATCCTTCTTCCTGCACTTCTTCGTCTTTGAGGACTTCTGTTGCTTCTTTCTGCACTTCTTTTTTTTCTTTCTGTGCATTTTTTCTTCTTTCTTCACATGTCCTATCTCTGTAGGCATAGATAGAAATTAGCATTTAAAAAACCTTTGAAATTCACATAAAAAACCATAGGTTTCAGGCACATTATAGTTAGGAATTAGCATTTAAAAAACCTCAGAAATTCACAGAAAAAACCATAGGTGTCAGGGTGTTATAATTAGCTGGACTTTTGACTCGTACAAAACCATTGAAATTCCCCCGTTATAGTTAGTTCAGCTAACTATAACTCGCGCGCCCGCAATGCATTGCTGATGACGTCACATATTACATCACTCATGACATGGTCAGTGACATCACTCATGACATCACTGATGACATCTCAAATGACATCACTGATGACATCACTGATGACATCATCCTTGTGATAGAGTGGCAGACCTCCTCTCACCCTAATATAACCTTTGATACACACATTCAAAAATAGAGACTCAAATTTTCAAAACAATGGACATACCAATACCAGTTACAACAACCTCTTCAGTAATTCTAAGATCCACATACACATCCACTCATTCACCAACAGTCCTATACAGTCACTCATACATGTACTCACTCATCATATGTACTCATACACCTATACATCCTGTTACACAATGCCACTCATCCATAGAGTTACTCACACACATAGTCACTCATGCTAATAAAGAATCAAACATACATTTACTTGCATATACAGTTATACACATACTACCACACTTACTTCTACGGAAACCTACACATACTTAGTCTTTTAAACAATCACTTATAGAAACACATACTTATTCATACAGGAACTCTTTCAATCTCTCACTCTCACATATACCCACTTATATACACCAATAGTCACATATACTAGTTTAAAACATATGTAGTTACTCATAAAGACACTATTGAGACAGTCATTCACTCACTAACACACCCATACACACACTCATCCACCCATACAGTCCTGCACACATGCTGTCTTCAACACATACAAACAGTGAGTCACTCATTCATGCACCTATGCACTACGTAATACCCCCCACCGAACCATACAGACACTCAGACACTCATACTGATACTCAAAAAACCAACTAATAACCTATATAGACACTCATGTAGCTACTCACCAACCCATGCAGCCACTTATACACAAAGTGAGAGACTGATACAGATATTTACATATTTAAACATTACTCACTAAGCCATGTATTCACTATGATACACTTAATCAGTCAGTTACACAATCAATTTTTCAAAAACAAATCATCAATTTAGACACTTATATACCCATTTATTCTTCCATCGACCTTGAGATATACATATATAAAACATATTTAATTTTCTGAAAAACACACATTCACTGGATGATGTCATCAGTGATGTCATCAGTGATGTCATTTGAGATGTCATCAGTGATGTCATCAGTGATGTCACTGACCATGTCATGAGTGATGTAATATGTGACGTCATCAGCAGTGCATTGCGGGCATGCGAGTTATAGTTAGCTGAACTAACTATAACGGGGGAATTTCAATGGTTTTGTACAAGTGAAAAGTCCAGCTAACTATAACACCCCTGAAACCTATGGTTTTATCAGTGAATATATATTTATATATATATATCACAGAATATCTTTAAAACCTTTTATGATAAAGGAGCCGGCACTCGTCTTCATGGGGTTACTCCTGTCTAATATGTCAATCACATCAGACACAAAACCGACAACGGGCACAGGAGGGACGCGTTTCGGCAGTCAGGCTGCCTTTTTCGACCTAAAATGCGTCATTTTAGTGCTCGTTTTATAGTTTCCATAACACTAAAAATAAAAATAAAAGATGCACTGATTGGGTGAACAAGAGCATGTGGGAAAATAACAATTATCAACGTTTTCGCAAAACTTTTTAGCTTCAACAAAAAGTCGCAACACTGTAAATCCAGTAAATACAATCACTTTTAAATTAATTTACTCGCTGGGCTGTAAGAAGTTATGCTTCCAATTCAATTCATAACAGAAAAGTCCCAACATGCCTTGCACTATCTTGCGTAAATCCCGGACCAGATTACCGAACAAGTCCTTAAACGGCAAGTGAAAGCATCGTAATAATGTCTTTTTTTAAAAGGCAAATATTGCGCATTTCTGCCCATTTAAATAAAAAGCCAATACAAGCATATTTGCCATTCAATTCATTTTCCCACTCCTTAAAAGTACCTTTGCCTCCAAGAGCTTTTGCCTGCTCTTCAACTCGAAGACGAGTCCATTACTGAATACAAATATCCAATTAAAAAGAAGAAAAGGGCTCACAAGGGCGACTTCGTGCTGAAAATGCCTTGGTAACCATGTCAGGTGTAATTCAAATTTACAAATAGTCATTGGGTCCCATGTTGCCACCACTATATAGGTTAGTGCCATCTGCGGTGCCCAGCTCCATCGTAGGGGTGGTAATACCAGGATGAGGAACTCCAGTCCCCGCCAAGGGAGAATAGACTCCCAGCGTATGGACCTTTTCCTCATACAAGCACCTTCTCCTCGTCTCCTTCGCCACACCCCTGCCTCAATATCCCAATTAAATTGCGGTCATATATATATTTTCACTGAAAAAAAACATATTTTAGCATTTAAAAAACCTTAAAAATTCACAGAAAAAAACACAGGTTTCAGGGACGTTATAGTTAGTTGGACATTTCACTCGTACAAAACCATAGAAACTCAGCCGTTATAGTTAGTTCTGCTATCTGGAACTCGCGCCTCCGCAATGATCTGCTGATGACGTCACATATTACATCACTCATGACATGCTCAGTGACATCATTAAAAAGCATTGCAGTTAAGAGAAGGTTTTAAGACTTTAGTTACATTATAAATCATTTGTTGATGGTACCATACTCATTTTAGGAATTGTGGTGTGTTCTAAGGTGATTTTACCATGTGAAAAAGCCTTCTGCTGTGATATCATGAATCATGTTTGAGAGAAAACTATTTTCTCGTGCTTTTCCCACAGAGGTTTGGAAGGTGATCTATAAGCTAAACTGAGAGCATATTTTCTGTAAATTCACATTATCTTTCTCAGTCATGTGAGAATGAAGTCTGACATTCTCAGTAAAACATGTACATCCAACAAGGGCAGAGACTGTCAGTTGATTCCTTTGTGATCTACTGCAGCTTCCCAGATTGTTCTAAAGAACAACTAGAGCGCTAACAGTCCTACTTTTGACAAACGTATTGCACATCTGAAGCCATCTTGATTGGAATAAAGTGGTAACTCTTGAAGCATTTAATATAAAAAGGAACAAAATGAGGGGGTTCATTTTGCCATAGAAAGTATGATTAGTGCTGCGGAAAGAAAAATGAGGGCACATTTTGAGTGACTTCCCAAATCCTCTTCTATTTCATTAAAAAATTCTGACATGCAGACTGAAACAAGCACTTTCAATACCAGCAGCAGACTTCCCTGGTGAGCAGTAGCTTTACTACAGTGATCTAATAAGCAACTAGAATGCTAACATTCTGAATTTATGGCAAATGTGTGACACATCTGAATGCCTTCTTGATGGAATCAAAGTAAAAAACTGAAAGCATTTCCTACTGAGGAGACTGTAGTAAATGAGGAAATTAGGAAACTTCATAGCAAATAAGTCTCCCAAAATGGCCACCAGAGACAAAAGAGCCCAAATGTAGCACAAGTATCACCCAGATGTAGCCCAAGTATAGCCCAATGACAGAATGTCCCAGAGTGTTCTAATGAACAACTAGAGCGCTAACAGTCTTACTTATGACAAAAGTATGGCACACCTGAAGCCATCTTGATTGGAATAAAGTGGCAACACTTAAAACATTTAATTTACAAAGGAACAAAATGAGGGGGTTCATTTTGCCATAGAAATTATGATTAGTGCTGTAGAAAGAAAAATTAGGGCACATTTTGACTTCTCAAATCCTCTTCTATTTCATAAAAAAATTCTGACATGCAGACTGAAACATGCACTTTGAATACCAGCAGCAGACTTTCCTGGTGAGCAGTAGCTTTACTACAGTGATCTAATGAGCAACTAGAGTTCTAACATTCAGAATTTATGGTAAATGTGTGACACATCTGAATGTCTTCTTGATGGAACCAAAGTAAAAAACTGAAAGTATTTCCTACTGAGGAGACTGCAGTAAATGAGGAAATTAGGAAACTTCATAACAAATAAATCTCCCAAGATGGCCACCAGAGACAAAAGAGCCCAAATGTAGCCCAAATATCACCCAGATGTAGCCCAAGTATTGCCCAATGACAGAATGTCCCAGAGTGTTCTAACGAACAACTAGAGCGCTAACAGTCTTACTTGTGACAAAAGTATGGCACACCTGAAGCCATTTTGATAGGAATAAAGTGGTAACACTTAAAACATTTAATTTACAAAGGAACAAAATGAGGGGGTTCATTTTGCCATAGAAATTATGATTAGTGCTGCAGAAAGAAAAATTAGGGCACATTTTGACTTCTCAAATCCTCTTCTATTTCATACAACAATTCTCACATGCAGACTGAAACATGCACTTTGAATACCAGCAGCAGACTTCCCTCGTGTGCAGCAGCTTTACTGCAGTGATCTAATGAGCAACTAGAGTGCAAACATTCAGAATTTCTGGCAAATGTGGGACATATCTGAATACCTTCTTGATGGAACCAAAGAAAACAACTGAAAGTATTTCCTACTGAGGAGACTGCAGTAAATGAGAAAATTAGGAAACTTCATAACAAATAAATCTCCCAAGATGGCCACCAGAGACAAAAGAGCCCAAATGTAGCCCAAATATCACCCAGATGTAGCCCAAGTATAGCTCAATGACAGAATGTCCCAGAGTGTTCTTAAGAACAAATAGAGCGCTTACTTTCTTACTTATGACAAAAGTATGGCACACCTGAAACCATCTTGATTAGAATAAACTGGTAACACTTAAAACATTTAATTTAAAAAGGAACACAATGAGGGGGTTCATTTTGCCATAGAAATTATGATTAGTGCTGCAGAAAGAAAAATTAGGGCACATTTTGACTTCTCAAATCCTCCTCTATTTCATAAAAAAATTCTGACACGCAGACTGAAACATGCACTTTGAATACCAGCAGCAGACTTTCCTGGTGAGCAGTAGCTTTACTACAGTGAACTAATGAGCAACTAGAGTGCTAACATTCAGAATTTATGGCAAATGTGTGACACATCTGAATGTCTTCTTGATGGAACCAAAGTAAAAAACTGAAAGTATTTCCTACTGAGGAGACTGCAGTAAATGAGGAAATTAGGAAACTTCATAACAAATAAATCTCCCAAGATGGCCACCAGAGGCAAAAGAGCCCAAATGCAGGACAAATATCTCCCAGATGTAGCCCAGATATAGCGAAATGACAGAAGTGTGCAAAACACTTATTTTTTGTGTATTTGCAGTTTTATATATTGCAGACTTGTCAGGTATTGAAGTGCTTTACATGAGCATTGGTTACATCACACAAGATCAAATATATTTTGGTTGTAGATATGGGGAGATTAAGTCATTTGACCAGAATCACAGAATGTTGAGCTGAAGCAGAAACTCCAACCCGGTTCCCCAGTTGCAAAGTCTGCAGCTCTGGAAGTAACACCACATCCTCTCCCCTAAGTGCAACATTTAATCAAGTGGTCAACTGGATAAAAAAAAATAAAGATTACAAATAATTTAAAAGTTCTTTGTCGCTATTTGAAAACTCAAAAAATATGTCCTCATTTTAGTTTTTTAGAGCACTAACCATAATTTTGATGCAAATAAGACCCTCTCATATATGTAATTTCTAAAGGAAATGTTCTAGGTATTACAGTTTTGATCACATCAAGATGACGTCAGGCGTTCCACACTTTTGTAATAAATAGAGAATGTTAGTAATCTAGTTGTTCATTGGGATACTGTTGAGAGGCAGAGGCCAGGGGCACGGACTCTGAAAATTGAAGGCAGGTAGGAGAGTGTAGAGGCAACAATTTGACCACACTGGGCAGGCAGGAAGGGCAGTGGCAGCACAACAGACTATGGAGGGCAGTGAAAAGGGGGCAGGGGCAACAAACCAACAATACAGGACTGGCAAGAGAAGCGGTGGCAATATCATAGACCATTGTGGGCAGAAGGAAGAGGCAGTGGTAGTACAACCATACATGCCAAAAGACCCGTTTCAGCCAGGAAACGTCCAATGTTTTTAAGCTCAAATGGGCTTTATTTGATCTGTCTCCTGTCTACAATCTCCTCTTTTTAAATGTAACTCAAAGGGGAAAATCAATACCCCAGTTTTTTTTCAAAATCTCCCTCTTACCAAGTTAAAAATGTTCGCAAGTATGGTACATTGGATCATGGTAGGCAGGAGAAAATGGGGTAGGGACATGGACTCGGATAACAGAGGACAGGAGGGACATAGAGAGGTGCACCAAACTGACCCTATAGGGCAGGCATCAGGGTTTGCATCAGCACAATACACCACACAGGACATGCAGGACGGGACTTCAGAACAACAATCCATAGAAAGCAATAGGGAGGGGACAGGACCATGCACACGGACAACAGAGAACAGAGGGGAACGAGGCAATCGTAGCTAGCTGACCATAATGGACAGACAGGAGAGAAAGCTGCAGCATAACAGACCATAAAGGGCAGGAGGGACGGATGAGGGGCATTACAATGGAACAGACAAGCTAGGAGGGAGGGAATAGGGGTCTGCACATGGAAACAGAGGGCTGGGGGCAAGGGGGCAGGGCAGGAGCAGCAAGATGACCATGGAGGTGTGGCAGGATGGGCACTAGAAACAAGACACACCATGGAGAGCAACAGTCAGACTTTGATGACATACACACAGACCATGGAGGGAAGGTGGGAGTGGGTCAGGGGCAGCTAGCTGACCACACAGGGAAGGTGGGAGGGGCCATGGCAGCACAGAAGACCATGCATGGCAAGCAGGAGGATTAGTGGCAGCACAATGGCTATGATGGGCAAAAAGGAGGGTGCCGGGGCATGCACAAAGGACGATGGAGGATAGAAGGGAGGGTCAGTACCTGGGCACAGACAAGAGAGTTCAGGGGAAGGGGCCTCACAACAGACATCGTGGGGCAGGCAGGAGGAGCAGTTGCAGCACAACAGACCAGGGAGGGCAGAAGGGTGTGGCAGTAAAATGGACCTTGGAGGACAGGAGGAAGGGGATAGGGGCATGGCATGTGGACAGGCAGGATGGAGGTGGCAGGGACAGGTTACAGTCATCTGACAATGCTAGGCAGGTGGGAGGGGAGTGGCAGCTCAACAGAACACTCAGAGTAGATAGGAGTGGCAGGTCCATGGAACATGGTGGGGAAAAAGGATGGAGCAGGGGCATGAACAAAGACATCGGAGAGCAGGGGGAAGGAGAATAGGGGCAGCAAGCTAAGCACAGAGGCTAAGCAGCCGGTCAATGATGGGCCATATAATTGGGCAATGGAGGGCAGGAGGAGTGGACTGGTACATCATGCTAAATGGAGGGCAGTGGCAGCACATCAGACCATGCATGGCAGGAGGGAGGAGGCTAGTCCATGGATTCAGACAACAGAGGATAGGGAGGAGTTCGATGGGGCAGCAAGCTAACTATTCAGAGAAGGTGGGTATTAGGAACTTTATTGTTTTTTAAATGTGTGTCTGTGCGAACTACTTAAAATATGAACAAGTATGCAGCATAATCTCACTTTTATTCAGGAAGAAGAGGAAGTTTGTGACTGTGACTCCGGGCTCACTTGGCAGAAACACCCCCTGACCCTCCACCCCCCCATCGCAAAATGTAATGCCCGTGAAAAGGGTAGGTGGACGCAGTGTTATATAGAACATAGTCCTGAGAGCACGATTGAAAATGAAAACTAGATATAGTATATGGTATAACCTATGCACCAAAAAGTGTGATATAAGATGAGCCGGGGCGTGAAATATAATATGCATCTAGAGCGGCTATTATCGAACTCGGGCGCATCCATAACATTAAAGACGCGTGGCGAACACTGTATCCTTCTGTTGCTGGTTTTACTTACTATTCAGCACCACACCAACTCTGCTCAAGAATTGATATGGCCTGGGTCTCAGATAATATACTATCAAACAGCTCCATGGAAATCTGTCCGAGAGTCGCCTCGGATCATAATCCTATAATATTAACATTTACTAATCAACAGAGTTACCCAAAACCAAGGCCATTTACATTTCCATGGCATCTTTTGTCTAATAAGGACTACATTCTACAATTAAAAGCACATTTAGTGGAGTTTATTTCATTTAACATAAATTCTGCTACACCCAGTACAGTGTGGGACACGGTTAAAGCAAGTATTCGGGGTTTTACACAGCATTATGTTCTCTACCAAAACTCACAATATAAACTTAGCTTGGATGTTTTGGTCAATGCAGTAAGTACATTAGAAAAACAACTTTCATTGGCTCTGACTCAAGGCTCATCAAACATAGTAGATATATGCCAAAAATTAGCCAGTTCTAAACTTAATATAAAAACAAGGCTTATGGAAAAAAATGCGGTTAGCTTACATAAGTACCATCTTTCTCAGTATGAGAGCGGAGATAGGGTAGGCAAAATTCTTACGTATAAAGTAGTGGATGGTAAGTCTAGAACTCTTGTAAAAGAAATCAAGGGCCAAAATAACATAGTATATACTCAACCAGAGCAGGTTCTGGAACAATTTGCTGTATTTTATCGAGCACTATATACCCCAGAGGACTATCCGACTATGAATCAGATTCAAGAATATCTAGATACGAATTTAGTTAAGGACCAACAGTATGAAGGATTCGAGTCGCTCTCTGCTAATATCTCCGAGCTAGAGATAAGCCTGGCCATTAATTCACTTCCCCCTGGTAAAGCTACTGGGGAGGACACTATTCCACTTGAAATATATAAATTATGTTCAGAGGAACTCATACCCTTATTATCTACCGTGGTAAATATTATAGGTGGTACTGGGAAGGCCCCTGAATCTTGGAACACAACTAGGATTGTTTTTTTTTTAAAAAAAGGTAAACCAGGAGACCAATGTGGGTCATACCGACCCATTTCTCTAATCAACGCAGACGCTAAAATCTTCGCCAAGGTATTGGCCACACGACTAGCTCCACTCATACCGCATTTGGTGACTCCCTTTCAACATGGCTTTGTTATGGGAAGAGACACTACATCCCATATCAATACAGCTATTACGGCATTTGACGTGGCCGGGATTAGCTCAACCCCACTCGGTATGATACTCTTGGACGCCGAAAAGGCGTTTGACTGAGTGGGGTGGGACTACCTTTGGTCAACACTGATTACTATGGGTTTTACTGGTCAATACCTTAAATGGCTACAGGCTTTATATGATTCCCCAAAGGCTAAGCTTAGCTATGCGGGGTTAACCTCGCTTAGCTTTCCAATCTCTCGTGGAACACGGCAAGGGTGTCCACTATCACCCTTGCTTTTCGCGCTATCTCTGGAACCTTTTCTAACAGCTTTACAAGCTCATCCCAAAATTATTCCTTTTACATATGGCCAGACTTTTCTAAAAATTACGGCATATGCCGATGATATAGCGGTCTATTCCTCTAATGCATCTGAAGCTTTAATGGGTATTATTGATGAGGCTAATAAATTCGGGTCTGTGTCTGGCTATAAACTTAACACGCATAAGACACAGGTTACATTGAACTATAAACCGCCTACTCCGATCTTAGGTACTTGCCAAATAGCTACTTATCTTGGCATTAAAATTTCTTCTAATATCAATGATATAGTTACTTTGAATTATGATGATCTTCTTAAAGAAACGGCTATAACATTAAAAAAATGGCATAAGGTACCCCTTAATATCATAGGTCGAATTAACCTAATCAAAATGAGCATACAACCCAAATTTCTATATTTATTTAGGTCCATACCTCTTTATGTAAGTAACTCTTACTTTGAGCGATTGGATGGGATTTTTAGTAGATATATTTGGGGATATAAAAGGGCTCGCAGGTCAATTAACCTACTTAAACTGCCCTATCACAAAGGTGGTCTTAACTTCCCTGATTTTAGATTATACTTTTTCTCAGCTTTTCTTAGTCGTCTGCGTAGCCTGTTTATTTGCAATAAGAACACATGTTTTTGTTATCAACTTTCGTTGGGTGAGGATTCTAATATGTTCTTAGCCCAAATGAACGATCCAAACTACTTTAAACGAGTTAAATTTAAGACTTCCAAAGACAGTTTTAAAATCTGGCAATTGATCTTGACTAAATGCAATACGACGCTCTATCATCCTCAACTATCTTTATGGGTGAATCCAGGTCTCCCAGGAATATTTCACGACGGGTCATTTAAAATCTGGGAAAATGCTGGAATAAAAACACTTGGTGACTTATATGGCAATGATGGTCTTCTGACCTTTGAGACTCTTAGTAGACTTTACAAACTACCTGAAACATCACGCTTTAAATATATACAGATTCATGACTTTCTTATTCATAAAATGAAGCTTTTGAATATTCTTGACTCCGATATTCGGGAATGTCTCTACTCCAGCAAGGATAGGTCATTTATTAGTGTTGGATACGGTGTCTTAACTTTATATAAACCTGATGATTGTGGGAAAATAGCAGCGAAATGGAGCTCTCGACTAGGCCTAAATATTACTGCTAATCAAATCTCTACATCTATCTGTAATACAAATCGTATAATTCACTCTTCCAGCTTGAGGTTACAGTATTATAAAACTATCTGTCAGCTATATTATACTCCCGAAAGACTTTTTAAGTGGTATAGTAATAGTACTGATAACCAACGGATTAGTTGCCCTAAGTGTGACCTTCCTGCTGCAAGTTTAGAACATATGCTGTTTACTTGCCCTAGACTTGCGGAATTCTGGACTAAGGTAAAACAAGGAATGGTTTTGATTTTGTCTAGACCAGTAATACTTAACGTAACTAACGTATTGCTCGGTATTCAGATCTACAATAACTCACCAGCAGATTCATATTCAGATCTTTTCAATATCTTAATTGGTTGTGGTAGACTGACTCTAGCTCGAACTTGGATCGCAAGTAACTCACCACAAGTGATGGATTGGTGGATTCTGGTTAAAGAAATATATATTATGGAATCCTCTCTAGCTAAAATTAGAGGAGCAAAATCCTTACAGAAGCCAGATAGAATCTGGGGGTCCTCATTCATTTGAACTCCTTTGAAAATATATATATATATATATCAAACCCAAGAATGCCCTGCATATAAGCTCGCACTCCAAAGACAGGTAAGTTGCAACAACAACTTTATTTAGACATGAAGCAGGCGTTTCATTCCGAGTTCTCCTTTAAAATTTGCCTGACGCGTTTCAAAGATCACCATCCTCTTTTTCAAAGGCAATGTTAAAGTTCCAAAAGCTTTTCCTGCTGCAAATCCGCTTTCAATGTGGGAAGTTTTCAAAAGCGCTCCTGCATGGCTTTCGCTGCAATAGCTCATTAAGCTCAGGTGTGTCTTTGCAGAGCATTGCGGTATTTGTAGTCTTACGGCATTTTAAGAGATATATATATATATATATATTTTTTTTTTTTGGCTTTACTCTTTCTTGCTGTTTGCTATACCTGCTATTTGAATAAAAATGACCTTTTCATTTATGAAAGTTACTTTGACATTTATATTCATGTCCTGCAAGTTATACTGATATGAATATGTATAAAATTATTTTTGTACTTTTAAATGTACTGTTGATTTGACCTCTTATCCTGATCTTAATAAAAAGATTTAAAAAAAAAAAAAAAGGAAAATTTACAGGCCTGGAATGGGAGGGCAATTTTTGGAGCATATCCAGATTATGTGATCGAAACAGATGCGAGCAGCTTAGGTTGGGGTGCGAGCATAGAAGATCTGGAAACAGGAGGACAATGGAATTTGAAAGAGAGGTCAGATTATATAAATTGTTTGGAATTGAAAGCAGGAGTTTTGGCAGTTCGCAGTTTCAGAGAGAGAATTCAGAAAAGAACAGTTTTGCTTAAAATGGACAATATTTCAGCTGTGACATATATAAACAAGTTAGGAGGAAGCAGGTCAAAGAGGTTAGCAGAGCTGGCGAAGGATTTTTGGAAGTTTTGCAGGGAGCACAAGAAAAGTATAACAGCTCAGTATCTACCTGGAAAGGAAAACTTGGTAGCGGATTGGAATTCGCTAATTCTGAAGGATTACAGTGATTGTAAACTGAATCCTTTGTTTTCCACGAAGATTCAGAGAAGTTTGGGTCCAATGGATGTGGATTTGTTTGCTTCAAGGATATCAAATCAGTTGGAGAGTTATGTGAGTTGGAGACCGGATCCAGGAGCAATTTGTGTGGATGCGTTCAGCCTAGATTGAAAGGGTTTGAAGGGTTATGCGTTTCCCCCTTTCTCTATGATCCCGAGAGTACTTATGCAGATGCACAGTAAAGGGGGTGTAGGAAATATGGAGGGCATCCGTAAAAAGAAGGTTGTGGAAAAGATGAAGTGAAACAAAAGAGGATGAGCTTGGAATATTGGAGGCTTATGTTATGTTGGATGTTCTAATGTTTTGTGACTTCATTCAGGGATCTTTAAAGCTTTTAAAGTGTTGCTGCTCAGAAGTTAGTGAATAAAAGGTAATGCATAAAAAAAAAAATATATATATATAATATGCAATACATTGACAGATTCATTGGAGAGCGCGAGATAGCACAGGCACTAGCGCGTACTGTGCGATATGCGCCTTGGAGTGTAATATGCACAGGGCAGTGTTGTGTAACCTAACTAGTCTCTAAAGTTGTAATATAAAATATGTGCTGGGGAGTGTAACGTTGCATATGCACTGTGACAAATATATGGATCCCAGACTGTAATATGTATGGCATAGCGCTGTGCGTTATAACATAGGCATCGAGGAAGGCATGTTAGATGGGGAAATATAACCCGTGCGAAGGCAAGTGTGGCATGACATATTCACGGGGTGGTGTTACAGTGCACATGGGCTAGAGAGTGTCATAGCATATGCACTAGCTGGTGGAATACAACACAGAGGCGTGTGGCACTCGGCGGGCCCTGGTGGGTGTAACACAGCATTGGGCTCAGCCAGGAGCACGCTGTGACTCAAGTGAGGTTTGTCTCCTTTCCAGAGAGTAAAATAAAAAGTATTACACATCCGGCGGTGGATGTGTGTTTTATTAACCGTGAGGGGGGTTTCTTGCATAGTTTGGTCGAATTTTTGTCGAATCCCCTTTGAATGGCTTGGTGTGCGTGTGTATTAAATGTGCCCATCAATAGCTACCCATGTTTGCATAAATAAACGACAAGAGTGTCTACTTGGAGAGTACCCACCGGCGCGCGCGCCGGGATTAGGCACTGTAGGGCGTCAGACACGTCAGAGTTTCACTAACAGTGTAAATACATTCCAGGTGGATTCATTGTATGCATAGTCACCTTTTAATGAATATCACGCAAATCCTCATGGTGATAGGTACATACGGTTTGTCCAGCATGTCCTAGGTGTTTCTATAAATATATTTTTAAAGTTTTTTATAAAAAACAAAAGCTGGCCCTGGGGGATGGGGTCCCTGGGGGCCATAAGTGGCCTGAGGAGGGGAGCAACGCAGCCCCCCTCCTAAAGATTTTTTTTTAAAAAGGCCTTGACCCGGGGGTTGGGGTCCCCGGGGTAGATTAAGGCCTTGGGAGGGGGGCCAAGCGGCCCCCTTCCAAATTTATTTTTTTCAACATAAAAAATTAGGGTGCAGGCCCTGGGGGATGGGGTCCCCAGGGCCAATATATTAGAAAAAGAAGGGGGGCCACACAGCCCTCCTTCTTAAAAAAATAAAATAAATAAAAGACCAGCATCGCGCCGGAGCCCACGCCCCCTCCTTGCAGCACCTTGCAAATGCACCCCCTGGCCAGTTGTAAGTTGGGGAATTAATTCCCCTTCAATACTGAGGGTCCCTGAGGGCCAACTAGCCCAACAGGTATCTCCAGTATGCGCCAGGGAGCTGCGTTGCAGAAAGGTGTTCTGAGGCCACGCCCCTTTTTACACCTCTATGCAACGCAGCTCTGTGGCGCTTACTGGAGGTACCTAGTGGGCTAGTTTGACCCTAGGATTCAAGGGGACTTAATCTCTCAACTTAGAACGGCCACAGGGCACGTTTACACAGTGGTGAAGGGAGGGGACGGGCCTGAGGTGACGTGTGTAAACACACCCTGTGGCATGTTTTAAGTTGAGGAAATAATTCCCTTTTAATCCTGAGGGACCCTGGGGGCCCACTAGCCCACCAGGTGCTTCCAGTAAGCGCCACTGCTCTGCATTGCAGAGAGGTGGTGCAGGCCGTGCCCCTTTTTACTCCTCTCTGCAATGGCGCTTACTGGACGTACCTAGTGGGCTATTTTGCCCCTAGGGACCCTCAGGATTCAAGTGAACTTAATCTCCCAATTTAAAACGGCCACAGGGCGTGTTTACACAGTAGGGAAGGGAGGGGACGGGGCCTGAGTTAACGTGTGCAAACACGCGCAGTGGCACGTTTTAAGTTGGGGAAATAATTCCCCTTCAATCCTGAGGTACCCTGGGGGCCAACTACCCCACCAGGAGCTTCCAGTAAGCGCCACTGCACTGCGTTGCAGAGAGGTGGTCTAGGCTGTGCCCCTTTTTACATCTCTCTGCAACGCAGCTCTGTGGCGCTTACTGGAGGTAACTAGTGGTCTAGTTGGACCCTAGGGACCCTCAGGGTTCAAGGGGACTTAATCTCCCAACTTAAAATGGCCACAGGGTGTGTTTACACAGTGGGGAAGGGAGGGGACGGGGCCTGAGGTGACGTGTGCAAACACGCCCTGTGGCGCGTTTTAAGAGGTAATTTTAATCCCCTGCCCTGTTATATACTAGGGGCTTACAGAGGAGGTCATGTTAATCACAGGGGGACCCTAACACATAGTTTTCCCTAGTGTATGTAGGTGTTTTCACTGTATTCTGAGTGTCTTTTAACATACCACTGGCTCTAGGACTGGTTAGTCAGACTCAGTTACCACCAGTATCCATCTGAAAAAGTTGAGGGTACAGGATGATTTTGCAACAAGGCTTCTTTCTGGTCTTCTGTTTGTTCTTTCTGCACGTTATCCTTCTTCCTGCACTTTTCTTCGTCTTTGAGGACTTCTGTTGCTCCTTTCTGCATTTCTTTTTTTTCCTTCTGTGCGTTTTTTCTTCTTTCTTCACATGTCCTATCTCTGTCGGCATAGTTAGAAATTAGCATTTAAAAAACCTTTGAAATTCACTGAAAAAACCATAGGTTTCAGGCACGTTATAGTTAGGAATTAGCATTTAAAAAAACTTAAAAATTCACTGAAAAAACCATAGGTTTCAGGGGCGTTATAGTAAGCTGGACTTTTCACTCGTACAAAACCATTGAAATTCCCCCGTTATGGTTAATTCAGCTAACTATAACTCGCGCGTCCACAATTCACTGCTGATGACGTCACATATTACATCACTCATGACATGGTCAGTGACATCACTCATAACATCACTCATGACATCTCAAATGACATCACTGATGACATCATCCTTGTGATAGAGTGGCAGACCTCCTCTCCCCAATATAACCTTTGATGCACACATTCAAAAATAGAAACTAAAATTTTCAAAACAATGGACATACTAATACCAGTTACAACAACCTATTCAGTAATTCTAAGATCCACATACACATCCACTCATTCACCAACAGTCCTATACAGTCACTCATACATGTACTCACTCATCATATGTACTCATACACCTATACATCCTGTTACACAACGCCACTCATCCATAGAGTTACTCACACACATAGTCACTCATGCTAATAAAGAATCAAACATCCATTTACTTGCATATACAGTTATACACACACCACCACACTTGCTTCTACAGAAACTTACACATACTTAGTCTTTTAAACAATCACTTATAGAAACACATACTTATTCATACAGGAACTCTTCCAATCTCTCACTCTCAAATATACTCACTTATATACACCAATAGTCATATATACTAGTTTAAAACATATGTAGTTACTCATAAAGACACTATTGAGACAGTCATTCACTGACTAATACACCCAAGCACACACTCATCCACCCATACAGTCCTGCGCACATGCTGTCTTCAACCCATACAAACAGTGAGTCACTCATTCATGCACCTAGGCACTACAGAATACCCCCCACCAAACCATACAGACACTCAGACACTCATACTGATACTCAAAAAACCAACTAATAACCTATATAGACACTCATGTAGCTTCTCACCAACCCATGCAGCCACTTATACACAAAGTGAGAGACTGATACAGATATTTACATATTTAAACATTACTCACTAAGCCATGTATTCACTAAGATACACTTAATCAATCAGTTATACAATCAATTTTTCAAAAACAAATCATCCATTTAGACACCTACATACCCATTTATTCTTCCATCGACCTTGAGATATACATATATAAAACATATGTAATTTTCAGAAAAACACACATTCACTGGATGATGTCATCAGTGATGTCATCAGTGATGTCAGTTGAGATGTCATCAGTGATGTCATGAGTGATGTCACTGACCATGTCATGAGTGATGTAATATGTGACGTCATCAGCAGTGAATTGCGGGCGCGCGAGTTATAGTTAGCTGAACTAACTATAACGGGGGAATTTCAATGGTTTTGTACGAGTAAAAAGTCCAGCTAACTATAACGCCCCTGAAACCTATGGTTTTATCAGTGAATATATATATATATATTACAGAATATCTTTAAAACTCTTTATGATAAAGGAGCCGGCACTCGTCTTCATGGGGTTACTCCCGTCTAATATGTCAATCACATCAGACACAAAACCAAAAACGGGCACGGGAGGGACGCGTTTCGGCAGTCAGGCTGCCTTTTTTGACCTAAAATGCGTCATTTTAGTGCTCGTTTTATAGTTTCCATAACACTAAGAATAAAAGTAAAAGATGCACTGATTGAGGGAACAAGAGCATGTGGGAAAATAACAATTATCAACGTTTTCGCAAAACTTTTTAGCTTCAACAAAAAGTCGAAACACTGTAAATCCAGTAAATACAATCACTTTTAAATTAATTTACTCGCTGGGCTGTAAGAAGTTATGCTTCCAATTCAATTCATAACAGAAAAGTCCCAACATGCCTTGCACTATCTTGCGTAAATCCCGGACCAGATTACCGAACAAGTCCTTTAACGGCAAGTGAAAGCATCGTAATAATGTCTTTTTTTAAAAGGCAAATATTGCGCATTTCCGCCCATTTAAATAAAAAGTCAATACAAGCATATTTGCCATTCAAGTCATTTTCCCACTCCTTAAAAGTACCTTTGCCTCCAAGAGCTTTTGCCTGCTCTTCAACTCGAAGACGAGTCCATTACTGAATACAAATATCCAATTAAAAAGAAGAAAGGGGCTCACAAGGGCGACTTCGTGTTGAAAATGCCTTGGTAACCATGTCAGGTGTAATTCAAATTTACAAATAGTCATTGGGTCCCATGTTGCCACCACTATATAGGTTAGTGCCATCTGCGGTGCCCAGCTCCATCGTAGGGGTGGTAATACCAGGATGAGGAACTTCAGTCCCCGCCAAGAGAGAATAGACTCCCAGCGTATGGACCTTTTCCTCATACAAGCACCTTCTCCTCGTCTCCTTCGCCACACCCCTGCCTCAATATCCCAATTAAATTGCGGTCATATATATATTTTCACAGAAAAAAAACATATTTTCAGGGACGTTATAGTTAGAAATTAGCATTTAAAAAAACCTTAAAAATTCACAGAAAAAAACACAGGTTTCAGGGACGGTATAGTTAGTTGGACATTTCACTCGTACAAAACCATAGAAACTCCGCCGTTACAGTTAGTTCTGCTATCTGGAACTCGCGCCTCCGCAATGATCTGCTGATGACGTCACATATTACATCACTCATGACATGCTCAGTGACATCACTGATGACATCACTGATGACATCTCAAATGACATCAATGATGACATCACTGCTGGCATAATCCAGTGACTGAGTGTTTCTAAAAATTTCAAGAATGTTATATCTATATATGCCAAGGTATATTGAAGAATGATTGGTTGTCTGAGAACCTGTATGGGTGCTTGAGTTTTTGTGTAGTCGGGGGATTGTGTGACTCCCTGCATGGATGTGTGAGTGGGTGATTCACTAGGTGTATGCGTTTATGAGTGCATATGTTAGGGCGTGTATGGGAGCGTGAGTGTACGTAAAGCTGTGTTAGTGAGTGAATGGACATGTTAGTGGCATATGTGTAAGTAATTACATATGTGAAAGGCAGTATTTGTGAGTGTTCGAGTATATACATGAGTATATGTGACAGTGAGTGATTGTGACAGTGGCTGCATGGATACGTGTGTGCTTATATCAATAATTCTTGAACACAGTTTGTATCTGTATAAGTAAGTGACGTGGTGTGTGTGTATAACTGTATAGGTGATTAAATGGCAGTGTAATTAGTTATTTGGGTGACTGACTAGGTTTTTGAGTAACTTGTTGGGTGAGTGGCAAGGTGTGAGTGTTTATATGGGTGTATGAGTGAATATATCTGTGGCTGTATTGATGAATGACTGCGTGTATGAGTGACTGTATGGGTTACTGGGTGCATGTGTGTGTAGACGTATGAATCACTGAGCAAGTATGTACTAACTGTTATTGGTGTGCCCATGGTTTCCATATTGGTAGTCTGTATTTTAGAGTGGGTGTATAATAGGTTTTATTAGTGTGTGAGGAGGTGCATCAGATGGTCACATGAATGATGTCATGAGTGATGTCATTTGAGATGTCATCAGTGATGTCATCAGTGATGTCACTGAGCATGTCTTGAGTGATGTCATATGTGACATCATCAGCAGTGCATTGTGGGGGCACGAGTTATAGTTAGCTCTACTAACTATAACAGCCACATTTCTCTGGTTTTGTACAAGTGAAATGTCCAACTAACTATAACGTCCCTGAAACCTGTGTTTTTTTCAGTGACTATCTAATGTTTTTTAAATGCTAATTTCTAACTATAATGTCCCTGAAAAATGTTTTTTCAGTGAATTTTTAATATTTTTTAAATGCTAATTTCTAACTATAACATAGCAGTCGCGTTTGCAAAGTGGTGGAGAAAGGTGAGCGTGGCCTACGAACACCTCTTAGCAATCCCACTGAAGGTAACAGAAAGGGAAGTCCGCCTCCAACATCAACCTTGGGGGCCAACTACCCTTCCTATTACCTCCATTAAGTTCCACACAGCAGGATTGCTACCTTCTCATTCCTGGCCACACCCCCTTTCTCCACCACTCTGCAAATGCGCCCCCTTGCGCGTTGTAAGTTGGGGAATTAATTTCCCTTGAATACTGAGGGTCCCTGGGGGCCAATAGGCCCACCAGGTACCTCCAGTAAGCGCGGCAGAGCTGGATTGCAGAGAGGTGGTCCAAGGCCATGCCCCTTTTTGCACCACTCTGCAAATGCAGCTCCTGGCACACTGCTGCTCGGAAGATGAAGTCCACTTGTGTCCTGAGGTATATATGTATATATGTGTGTGTGTGTGTTTATATTTACTGAAAAAAACAAAGGTTATGGGGCATTATAGTTAGGCTCAGATTACGAAACTAGAGAAATTCAACAGTTATAGTTAGCTGAGCTAACTATAACTCGCACCCCGCAATGCACTGCTGATGACCTCAAATATTATATCACTCATGACAAGATCAGTGACATCACTGATGACATCTCAAATTAAATCACTCATCACATCATCCAATGACTGTGAGTGTTTTTAAAATGTTTATGGGTGTTAATATATACCAAGGTACATTGATGAAACAGTGAGTGTATAAGTGCCTGAATGAATGATCCAGTGGGCAAGTGATTGACTGTATAAGTGAGTGATTGGGTGTCTCAGTGAATGCATGGGTGAGTGGCTTGTTGTCTGAATGTCTGTAGGTCTGTCAGTTGCTGTCTAAATGGCTGTATAGGTGTGTGAGTGGGTATGTGAGTTTCTGTATGGGTGAGTGATTGGTTGTCATATGTGTATGGGTGTCTCAATGTTTGTGTGGGTAGTAAGGGGATATGTAACTGCCTGTGTGGATGATTGCATGGATAAGTTGATGGCTCTTTAGGTTAATGAGTTTGTGTGTAAGGGGTTATATGGATGAGTGAGTGTGTGTATGGCTATGTCGGTGAGTAAATGGATGTGTCAGTGATATATGTGACTGCATATATAAAAGGCAGTATATGTGAGTGTTGGAGTATATGAGTGACTGTATGTAAGACTGAGTGATTGCAAGAGTGGCCATATGGGTGAGTGTGTGCTTGTGTTAGTGACTGTATAGGTGAATGAGTATGTGTTAGTATCTGTATCAATAAATGAGTATGTGTGTGTATAACTGTATAGGTGAGTAAATGGCTGTGTGATTGACTCTGTAGGTGAGTGAGTAGGTATGCAAGTAGCTCTCTGAGTGACTGTGTGTGAGTGGCTGTATGGGTGTATGATTGGATATCTCATTGGCTGTATTAGTGAGTGAGTTGGTATATGAGGGTCTGTATGGGTAACCAAGTAGATGTGTATGTAGACATATGAATCAGTGAGTGGTTGTGTAAGTACAGGTATGGGTGTGTTAATGGTTTTGAGAATGCAGATTAGAAGTTGGAGTGGGTGTATGAAAGGATATATTGGGGTGTGAGCGGGTGTATAAGGGATTCTGTGGATGATGTCATCAGTGATGTCATCAGTGTAATTTGAGATGTCATCAGTGATGTCACTAACCCTGTCATGAGTGATGCAATATGTGAGGTCAATAGCAGTTCATTGTGGGGGTGCTAGTTATAGTTAGCTCAGCTAACTATAGCTGCTGAATTTATCTGGTTTTCTGAATGTGAAATTTGAGCCTAACTATAACGTCCCTGGAACCTTTGGATGGCAGTTTAATCGAGTTGTTTGTGAAATGAATACTTGGGATTTTTCATATGTAGTCACGGTCCCACCCGCGGGCTACATTACCAATACAGTAAGTCACCGAATTCCGGGTATTGAAATGAACTACGGTCGACATTCTAGTGTCCTGATCGAGTTTCCGGCACAGGAAGCAATTTCTCAACCACTTCCAGGATAACTTTGACGAACAGCGCTACATGCACTTGTCGAGCGGCAATCTTGATAATCATTAGCAATTAGTGGCACTATTTAAGGATACCTCCCCGCGGTCTCAGTATTCCATGGAGCCGCAGGTAGGCATTATATGAGCAAGGCAGTATCCACAAAACTGTAAGTACGGCATAGTTGCTTCTAAGGAACAGTCCACATCGCTGATATCATGATTCTGATCACTTTTCTCCCTCCCTCTCCCTCTGTCTCCTCTGTGCAGAATTCAGTTGAGACACACTTCCCACCCGTTTCTGAGGCTCATGGAGCAATGTCTGTTAACAAACAAAGTGTGTATTACAAAATGATACTTACCCTACATACCTGACTAAACACCCCATTCTCTACCCCGTTTTTTAACCAGAAAATAGAGTGTGTGCTTTCTGTTTTATGTGTGTATGTCTTTTCCGTCATTTTATCCACAGGACACTCACTACATTAGTGGTTAAATACACGATAATGGCTAAAGATACACCATTCATTTTGTGGTACACTTTCTCTTGCAGGTCTCCAGTGTTTGCACCGGAGGCAGCACATTTTTATTGTTTGTAACTAATTGTGTTTTTTTGTTCCAGATTTACATATAGAATACCAAAAGGGTATTGTATACAATGCATGATTACTTGCATCCTCACTTACCTGTTTATTTAATTATTGTCACTCTATCGATATCGTTCTCGTTAAGTTAGTGAGAATTTAAGGGATCAGTTATTGTCCTGAGGAAGAACCACCAGAGCTTTGAAACATGTTGAATTGAATAGGAGCATCTGCACATTGATGCAGTATATCTCCGACCCACTGCTTTTAATAGGACCAGCCCCAGGGAATAGCAATGTTTTTTAGTTCACAGTGGGCCAGGTCCTTTTTAAACTCACCTTTTCACTCACCCTTGACCCTTCTTCTCACAAACTCCTACACCACACATAGTACTGAAGATTAGTGCTCCCGCATAGTCGTAGGTCATAGCACGCCCCGTCCCGCAGCGAGACGGGAAGGCCCCCATGATGAAGCATGACACCAAGGGCCCCTTTGGTGTGTGAGGGGTTTTTAAGCAAACACTGTGTGCTTTCAACCAATGTAGCAAACACACTCTAACTATGTGAAAACTTCCACTGAAAGATACCCATCCACAGGTGGATCTTTGTGTTTAATAAAGACAAAAGAATAGCCATGGAGGAAAGGAACATGATCTTAGATCACAAACGCAGTCTAAGGATTAGGCCTGGGTCAGATGGTGTTACTAATTCATCAGTGCAGGCAGATAGGATTGTGCACATCCCCAAGAATGTAGGCAAAGAATAAAAGAATGGGGATGACATACAAAGCTGGTTTCAGGATTATGAGGCCTATATAGAGGTGAATGGGGTCCCTGAGAAGAATTGGGGGGCAGGATTGTGGCCTCTTTTCCCAGAAGAAGCAAGGGAAACTTTAGTGGCTTTGGGTAAGGGGTATAACCTTGCCTACACTGATATGAAGGAGGCACTTCTCACCCGGTATGACCTCACTCCTGAAAAGTACAGGTATCAGTTTAGGGTCATTAAGAAAACTGATGCCAACACTTGGTTGGAATATGTGGATTCATTTTGCAGATCAATGGATGGCTGGGTGAAGGGCAGTATTGTGACAGATATTCAGGGGCCCTACAATTTGATTGCATGGGAGTTCTTGTCCAGTCTATGTGTTGCAGAGCTGCGCCAGATCTTGGTTGATAGTAAGCTGACTGACCCCAGGAAGCTTGCTATGGTTGCAGACCGCTGGGTGAGTACCAAGGGTGCACAAGAAAGCGTTTGGGGGAGAATCAGCCAAAGAATGGCTGGGTTCCTGGCAGACGAGTGGGGAGGACAAGGGTAAAGCACAGGAGTTCTCTAAAGAGCCCCAAATTAATACCCAGGGTAAAGGTTCCCATCCCCCAGGAGACAAGAAAGCAGTGGTCTCTTCAGGAAAGCCTGCAGAGACCGGCCCCTGCAATTGCTATGCCTGTGAGCAGGAGGGTCACTTGAAGGGGGACCCCAAGTGTCCCAAGAGGACAGACCAAGTTGTTGGCTAGTGTAGCACTTGGGGAGGAGGGGTGCCCACAGGAGGATGGGGATCCAGCAGAAATGACCCATGTCTCTCTAGGGGACAGTGAGATGGTGTCAGGAAATCAGGTGCCTACTAACACTAAGAAATACAGTGCCTGGGTCATCATGAATGGGAAAAGTATAGAGGCTCTCAGAGATACTGGAGCCAGTATGAGCTAAGTTCGGTTTCACCTGGTCTCTGAGGAGCAAGTAGTCCCCGGGGCATTCCACCAAGTAGTTGCTGTGGACAACTTAGAGCACCAGTGTATGGTGGCACAGGTTCCCTTTGAATAGGGGGACTCAGGTCCCTTGAGGGTGGTTGTGAGCCCTACCATGCCTTTAGATTGTCTGCTTGGTAACGACCTGCAACAGTCCTTGTGGAAGGATATGAGCTCAAGTCTCACTTGAAGATGCTTGGGTTGCCAGAGTGGGCATGCATGACCACTCAGTCTATGGCAGACGGAAAGGGTGATCAGAAGGACCTGGAGCCTGAAACAGTGGTCCAGGTTCCTGCCAAGAAAAAGGGCAGGGAGCGCCGAATTTCCCATGGTCCAGGAAGAGGCTGACCTTGAGGGGGACACCCCAGTACCTACAGGGGAGCAGGTAGCAGGTAGCTGTACTGGGGGACTTATCTGAGCTGACCCATTGGCAGCAAGAAAGTGGTCCACCAGGGAGAAATGCTACAGGGAGCAGAAGGAATGCTCTTCTCTAGAGGGTTTGCGGTAGCAGGCTGCAATCCAGGCAGCTGGTGATCAGTCTAACTAACACATACTCACATTAGATCAACTGGGAGAATGATTTGCTGTACAGCGAGCCTAAGGTCCCTGAGCCTGGGTCTGCCCGTGTGCTGATGGTACCCCAGCACTTCAGGACCTTCCTCCTGTATCTGGCTAATGATGTGCCTTTGGCAGGACATTTGGGGCAGAACAAGACTAACCCTGGGCTTAGTTCCTGTAGTAGCGCTACGCGTAGCTACGCAAAGTGCACTTCACACTACGCGAGATATGCGTAGCACTACGCGAACTGCGTAGTTTGCTGGTCGCGGTGATTGCACAGCGCCGGATGCTTGTCCGCACTGTGCAATCATTGAAAACAGCATCTTGCACAGTGCGAGCTGTCGTTTTCTGCCCCTCGAGTAGATTTTTACTCGAGCAGCAGCTTTCTCAACGCGGACTGGTAGTTTCTCATCGCGAGCGGTCGCAAGCACACGCGACCACTCGCAATGAGAAATCTGACCTCCCCGCATTCAGAATCTCGCCGGGAGGTTTATTTTCCACACTCGCTATCGGCAACTTGATGTTGCTGATTGCGAACAAGGAAATAGTCTCGCCGGGATGTCATTTTGCTTGCTCGCGGTCGCCAACTTGACGTTGAGGAGCACGAGCGAGCAAAAAATGCCAACTACACTATACTATGCGATTTTGCACTGTGCTACGTGCAATTTGAGTAGCGCAAAGTAGCGCAAACTACGCAAACTTCACGAGCGTAGAATAGTTGTCCGCCCAGGGTTAGGCAAGACCTTTGATAGGCTTGTCACCCACTTCTTTTGGCCCCAAATGCCAAGGCAGTCAGATGGACATTGCAGGTCTTGCCAAACTTGCCAGGCAAGTGGGTGAGTGTGAGGAAGTGTAAGGATCCTCTCCAACTTTTTCCAGTTGCTGGAACCCCTTTTGAAAGGGTTGGAATGGACATTGTGAGGCCAGTGGATCCCAAGACCGTCTGGACAACAGGTACATCCTGGTCTTGGTGGACCATGCCACCCAGTAGCAGGAGACAATCTCTCTCAGAACAAGACAAACCAGCACCGGGCATTAATGGGGATCTTTTCCCATGTGGGTTTCCCCAGAGAGGTGGTTTCTGACCGTGAACCCAATTTCATATATAAGTATATGACATCCCTATGGAAGGAGTGTAGTGTAACCTACAAATTCACCACTCCTTACCACCACAAGGTATTGATTTGGTAGAGAGACTCAACCAAACCTTGAAGGGCATGAGCAACATCTAACAGAACCCATGAGGTATAAGTGGGATGTCATCTTGCCATGCCTCTTCTTTGCATACTGGGAGATACCACAGAAGTCTCTAGGGTTCAGTCCCTTTGAGCTTCTGTATGGGCACCCAGTGAGAGTACCTCTTAGTTTGGTTAGGGAAGGCTGGGAGGCGGCTCCCAGGAAAACTCCCCAGGATGTATTTAGCTACATGCTGACCTTCAGGAACCAAACTGCCTGCTTCCGGAAACTCGCTCAGGCGAACCTGGAAGCAAGCCAGGAGGAGATGAAATGCTGGTATGACCAGAATGCCACTCTGGTAGAGTTTCAGCCTGGCCAGAAAGTGTGAGTCATGGCTCCAGTGAAACCTTGTACCTTGCAGGACAAGGGGACTGGGCCTTTTGAGGAGGTGGAGCGCAAAAGTGATGTCACCTATCTGGTGAATTTGCTGACTCCCAGGAACTCTTTCAGGGTCCTCCATGTGAACCACCTCAAGCCTCACTTTGAGAGGTCCGAAGTGAGCATGCTCTTGGTGACAGATGATGGGGTGGAAGAGGAGAGTAAACCACTCCCTGACCTCCTGTCTACCAGGGAGCATGATGGGTCAGTGGTGGAAGGTGTGATCCTCTCGCCCTCACACTGACCCCAGAGCAGCAGGGTGACTGTCACCAGTTGTTGCGACAGTTTGCCACACTGTTCTCTCTGACTCCAGGTGTTACTCACTGGTGTACCCATGACGTGGACACTGGTGACAGCCCTCCTGTAAAACACAAGATGTACAGGTTGACTGACCGGGTCACGACCAGCATCAAAGAGGAGGTCTCTAAGATGTTGGCATTAGGGGTGATAGAGTCCTCCAACAGTCCTTGAGCCAGCCCAGTGGTGGTGGTCCCAAAGGCTGCTGCACCCAGTGCCACTCCAGAACTGCGTTCTGTGTGGACTACCGTGGGCTCAATGCCATCACCAGGACTTGCTCACACCCCATCCCCAGAGCTGATGAACTCATTTATCAGTTGGGAGCTGCCAAGTTCCTCAGCAGGTTTGATTTGATGTCTGGGTACTGGCAGATTGCCTTAACTGATGGGGCCAAGTAGAGGTCAGCATTCTCAACCCCAGAGGCACATTACCAATTCCGGGTGATGCCCTTTGCATTGAAGAATGCCCCAGCCACCTTTCAGAGGTTGGTCAACCCGGTGTTGGCTGTACTGTAGGATTTCAGTGCTGCCTACCTGGATGACATTGCAGTGCTCAGTTTCAGTTGGGACGAAAACTTGCAGCACCTCTGGGAAGTGTTGAAGGCTCTGTAGAGGGCAGGCCTCACGATCAAGGCCCGTAAGTGCCAGATCGGGCAGTGCTCTGTAGTAACTTGGGACACCATGTAGGAAGCAGCCAACATTGACACCATTCTGGCTTTGGAGCCCCCCCAAGACCCAGACAGAGGTGATAACCTTTTTCGGTCTCACTGGGTACTACTGGTGATTTGTTAATGGTTATGGCACCATTGTTGCCCCCTTAACATAGCTGACTTCCAGGAGGCAGCCCAAGAAGGTGATCTGGACTGAATCCTGCCAGAAAGCTTTTGATACCCTGAAGTTAGCCATGTGTACAGTGCCCGTGCTCAAAGCACCCGACTTCTTCAAGGAATTTGTTGTGCAGACTGATGCTTCAGATCATGGGGTGGGAGCGGTGCTCTCACAACTGAACAAAGAGGGCCTAGACTAGCCTGTAGTCTTCCCTAGCAGGAGACTACTCTCCAGGGAACAGAGGTGGAGTGGCATAGAAAAAGAAGCTTTTGCTGTGGTCTGGGAACTGAAGAAGCTAAGACCCTATCTGTTTGGGACTCACTTCCACATTCAGACAGACCACAGACCCCACAGATGGTTGATGCAAATGAGGGGTGAAACCCCAACTGTTGAGAAGGTCCATCTCCCTACAGGAAAAGGACTTTATGGTGGAACACCGCCCTGGCAGAGAACAGAATATGCCAACGCAAATTGTCTGTCCCGTTCTTCCGCCTTAGTGAAGAAAACTCCTAGGAGATTCGGTAGTTCTCCCACTTTCAACTGGAGGGGACATGTGTTAGACTTGGCAACTTTTGGCGTGGTTCCCCCGTCTTTTTGCTTTCTGACCTCCCGTTTTACACAGCTGTTCTGTATTACAGTGCAAGTGCTCCTGTTGTAAATTGTAATTATGGATTGGTGCTTCCATGATAGGCTGCCATGTCGACCTTGCAAGTGTACCCACTTGCCAGGCCCTATCCTTACCGTTTCTTATATATGTCACCCCTAAGGTAGGCCCAAGGTACCCCTGTGGGCAGTGTGATGTGTATGTTAAAGAAAGGACATGTACTGGTGTGTGTGTGGCATGTCCTGGTGTTGAATTACAGTGTATTTGGTTTTTCACCACTGTAAAGCTATCTGTCCCATAGGAAGGAATCAGAGTTTTACTTATAACATCTTATAAGCATAACTTCCAATTTGGACAATATTGAGAAATAAAGTTTAGTATGCCTGAATTCAGAATGTAAAAATGCATCTTTTAGTAAGGATGATTTTTATGTTCTGGGTTTGAAAATACCACTTTTGCAAAGTAGATATTTTTTTGCTTAAGCCATCCTGTGTGCCTCTGCTGGGTTTGTGGATTGACTGTCTGGCTTTGGAGGGGCAGGGGCTGGGGATGTGCAGTGGTTCCAGAGAGTCTGGATGAGTCAGGGCTGGGCTGAATAGACCTGGGCTGCATTTACAGTGGTGGGAGGAGATTCCCTTGCACCTGAATATGTCTGGTCTGCCTTGAACAATGCTATCTCCACCTCCTGCTGGGAATCTGGGCCAGAGAGGATCAAACTGGTTTGGACCAAGCACAGACACTCTCTGCCTGAGAGAACAAAGGGATTTTGAGTGGAAATATAGGGGCCCGGACTCCAGAATTTTAGAACTCACTGGAATCAAGTAACGTGCCTAGAAGAAGAGCTGGAAGAGCTGCCAGGAGGAGTAGTGCCCCCTTGCTGTGTTGTTTTTTGGGTTGGCCTGCAGTTGCTGCTTCTGCCTTGTGTAGTGAAAGGACTGGACTGAATTTTCTTTACTTGTGCTGAGTATCTCCAAGGGCTTGAAGTAGAGCTTGCCTCCTGTTCTGAAGTCCCAGGGCCTGCAAAGACTACACCAGCCTCTGGATACCACTTCTGGAACAGCTATTTCAGTTGCCACAGAGCAGGGAAATGCAACGACTCCATCACTGACTCTGTCGCTGGCTCTGTGTCCTGACGGCACCGTCCGCATCTCGCACCGCAACACTGTTCTCACCGACGTCGACGACCGATGCTGCCACCACCGAGCCGCTGCTTGCACCATGACCTGTGGGCACCGCACTCCGCACCGCCTTGCTTCACTTCGCCATCCTGGTCTCACCGACGCCATCGCTGCTGCTGACTCCAAAACCCGTGACCGCATCGTGGCTGGGGGCACCGCATCATCCCACACAGGGGCCAACCGACGCCAGCTCCCGCTAACCAGCTCTTTTGCTTGCACCACAACCTGCCAGCACAGCCTCAAGCACCGCCTTGCCCTGCACCATAAGCCTTGGTCTCACTGACACCATCTGCACGATCGTCACCGTGCCGCAGCCTGCACCACATCGAGAGTGCACCGCATCTTCACCGCTTTCATTTTGCAACGCAACAATAAGGAAATCATGTCACTGAGCAATAAATAAATATCATTGATATCATTGGATAATACACTTTTCAACTAAAAAATACAAATTACACGCCCATATATCTATCTTGAACATTCTTTAAGAGGAGTTCATAGTGAGCAGATTTGCGCAAAGCACACTATGTTACTAAAGATTGCCAAGGGGTACAAATATAAATTATTTTTGTGGAATGACGTCCCTGCTTTACCATCTAAAAACATACAAAAAAGCAATAGTGTAAAAGCAGCAAGAAGGCAATGCAAGGCTGAAGGACCCTGAGCTTCAATGCCAGCCACAACAACACAGGGGCAGAAGGTCCCTTCAGAGGTTCAATATCAACTTCCGGATTTGGCTCCACAGTTTTCCCTGCTGGCATCATACTGCATGGATTGTGGAGTTGTAGTGAGTGCTGAAGAGCAGTCCAAAAGAGCCCTTCGCAATGCTGGAAACAATCAGAAATGTAATTTTCTCTCATTTTGTGGCCCTTCATATTTTTTCTACATTAGCAGGCATTTTATTATCTTACAAAATGGCTATCTAATTGCTATGTGTTGTTCATTTTATTATCTTCTAATTTATTGTAACACTTGTTACAAATGACATGCTGTATGGACAGGTCAAATTGTTTCTCCAAAAATAAATACACAGCTAACTTTTGCCAGTTATTATTATCTACTTTTTCACTTTTTATATACAAGTCAACAGTCTGTGTTTAAATCGTCTAGTGAGTGTGTCGACAACATATACAAACAAACTCTGTTAATTCAGACCACACTGTGTAAACTTTTGTAATCTCTTCTTCAAAACTATCAACTGTAACATGTGTGTCCTGTTCTACAACTTCTCCTCCTAACAACTCTTCATTTTCCATTTCTCTTCATTTTCCGTAGAATCCAGCTGAGGACCAAAGAAACAAAACTGCACATCATCACTAACCTTTTCTACATCTGCCACAGTACCACACAAAGGTGCTCTATTAATTTCTCCTAAACACAAAGCAAGAGATTTCGCATAGTACAGCCTCCTAACTAAAGTTTGAATTGTTGAATGGTGTATCCTGAATTGATGAAAAGTGCTGTGGCACACTTTGTTTGATAAACAGGCTAGTGAGTATCCCTACAAATCTGTATGCCTTTTAATATTGTAAGGATCCAATCCTTGTAAAGTAATTATTTTCAGTTTTAAACTTCACCTTGGAAAGATATGTAGAAATGTACTTAATATATCAATGAATTGCTGTCGAATACTACAAATACTACTACAATTCCATATCTCTACAGGCACCAGCGTCCGTCTTCCTTGAACCTGTTCTCTAATAACTAGTTCTACATTTGTAGGTATTGTCTCCTCTTTTATTATAGGAATGGATTCTTAATTTCATAACATTGTCCTCTGTAAACAATAGCATTAACTAATCTATTATCCTGGAGACAGCTTTCTTCATTAAAGAAATATTCTGTATTAGAAATATGTATGCATTCGCCACTAAAAACTGTGCAAAAGTTACTTCTATTCACTAATCTTTTTTCTGGTTTTGTCTCCTCAAGTACAACACCATTTTGTCAAGAGTCTTCTTTCTATAACCAAAATAAAAACCTTCACCTTCAAAGCAAATGTTTTATCTCACCTCGTCCTTTCTGTGTAGCTTCATGTCTCCTCTGCTATGCTTCTTTCTCAGTAGATTTATAACTACTCTACTACAAAACATCCTACCTCTGATTCCCTTAAACTGCTTCTGTCTCCTGGTTAAGATATATAGATCTTTGTTACATTCATGTCTGTTCTTTCGATATAAATTCTGTCCATGTTATTTTTTCTCAATGTTTTAATTTTATTTTCATTATTTTCATTATCTCATAATCTTTGGAAATGTCCACACATATTTTTAAGAAATAAGTTTGTCCTCTTACCAATAGCTCTTTTTTAGTTCACCACTTTTTCTTAATTTGCCCCTTTTGAGTCTCAGTTCTGCATAGATACTGTACTTGTTTCCCTTCCTTTTCCCTCTAAGCTTTTGTATGCAAACTGTCTGTAATTATGCAGATATTTTCTTGTAAAAAAACTGTATGTGAAATTTTTTTCTGTACAATGTACCAGCTACTTTACTACTGGCTTACACATAATGAAAAAAAGGTTTTTATGGTATGTTGCAGTTTTAAAGGTCCAAATCAACCTACCTACATGACTACAAGCACTTAATTCAATAAACAACCTATTGCAATCATTTAAATTCTAAATGGATTTTTTTGGTCTTTATTTTCTTCTTTAGTTGTCCAGCCAACACATGTTTCTTCATCTGGGACAGTTACCCATGACTTCCTCAGGGCTGAAAAAATTATTTACAAACAATTGTAGTGTGTGAGAGCAACACACAGTATGCATATTTTTTGATTGACTATGCATATTCAATGTGGTGGAAACCAAAGCATACAAATGATTCAAGATGTTCAACCCATTGTAAAACTAGCTCCATGTGATAGCAAATAAATAATTCCAAGCATATTGTGACAAATGCAAACATGATATATTGTGCATATTTTTTCTAGATTATCGCTGAATACTAGTGTCCTATGGTGGGATGCTGTGCACTTATCCATATCACTCTATATGTGAGTAAATGAAAATACATGCCCATAAGGGGATCAATCAAGCCCCTCCAAACTGTGAACTTTGCTTGAATTTTCACACACCAAAGGGACTGCTGTTCTACCTGTCTATCAATGTCAAATCACGTTGAACCTAAATATAAAAATGAACAAAAATAATGAATATGACTGAATGCCTGGAGTGTTGCATATTTCACCCCATCTGCATCAAAGTCAAAGAAACCAAAGAATGAAGAGGTCTGTTCATTTTTATATTTAGGTTCAAAGTGATATGACATTGAAAGAAAATCTTAGTTTTTCAGTTTAGCCACTCAATTGCGCCCTAAAATATGCACTACTTGCAATTCTGGCAATGTTATTTATCTATTACTTGTCCCTGTGGCTTTAAATATGTTGGATGACCATCAGGAGAGTTAAAATATGGATGAATTAATATGAAAGCAAGGCATTCTGAAGAGGATCCATTTTGGCTCATTATCAATAATCCTTAGATTCCACCAAACACCCAGACAGGAATGCTATTCTTTTAAATTGGGAATAAAGATTAATTTTGCATCTCCACTCTCATGGTGAGGTCCTGTGGAATCACCTAAAGTCCTTGGAAGAAGAGATAGTTCAATCTCATGAGATTACTGTAATGAGTATCAAGATGCAGGGATTGACAAAATAGTATTGTAACAGAAGTTAGATATCCTGATACCTCATCAAAAGCATCTAACCCATGTAGAGTGCATATTGATGGTGGTGCCTTAAGGCCTGGCCCATGGAATTGTGCAGAGTTATTTCCAGCCCTAGTTCAAGACAGCTCCTATGTTGGTTGGCAAATTCATCTTCTTATTGTGTTTTGCTCCCAAAAGTAATCTGACAGAAATTTGCTGTAGTTACTACTCTGATTTATTTTGGGCAGCAGTAGCTAATTACATTATTAATTGTATGTTACGTAACTCTACTTCACTTTACAATTGTTTGACCGGTTTTACATCGTTGCCCCTGTTGTGCAATTTTTAGATTTTATCAGGAAATCTGCTCACTGCCGTTGCCAAATTTGAACAGGCAAATACATTTGATTTTGCTGCTTAACTAGGTTACAATTCCAGTGTCAATTTTCACACAGTTATACACCATAGATGCAGATGCATACATGTATCTATCTGCTCCTCTGTTCATATAATTTCAAGCCACTACAGACATCTTGATTAAAATCCTGTGGCATTCGTGCATGCACACAAGTTCTATAACCTTTGACCTACTGGATGCCTCAGGGCTCCTCGCTGAGCCCCACACTGCTTAATGTCTATATGGAACCACCAGCATGGTTAATGCAAGAGTTTGATGTCTCCATCACATCCTACGTTGATGACACCCAACTGGGGACTTCCCTTGATCCTAGAGCCAATGAGGACTCTGATAGTCTAGCTCAGTGTATGGAAACTGGGTTGATGGGCTGGATGACAAACAGCTGCCTAAAATTGAACAGGGATAAAACAGAACTGATGGTCCTTGAGAACAAGTGGATACAACCCCCTAAGGGCATGTTTACTATTACTTCATGCATCACTGCCCAGTAAGGGAACTTGTTGCACTAAATTGCATGAAAGGGAGAGAGCAGAAATGTATAGAGATATGGAGCATTTCCGCTCTCTCCTTGCGCTGGTCCAGTGTTTGCTGCCTAGCGCCAATACAGGCCCTCTGATGCCATAGTGCAAGCGTCCCTGTGTTACGGCAGCATTGATTTTTTGCAGGAAGGGTCACCTTCCTACACATAAACAATCCTTAGAGGCATATTCCTCTTTCCATGTGTGCTGCAGAATGTAGTACACATGGAAAGAGGAATGTTAGAAATGGGGTTTCTAGTTGGCAGAGCTATGTACCCTGCCCAAGCAAAAACCACCACTCTAGTCAAGGTAAGCTACATACACACTAAAAGATAAATTGTGCTCACCCTCTGGTAGCTCGGCAGAAGCAGTCAGGCTTATCAAAAAAGGAAATGTGTAAAGTATTTGTGCAGCACACACAAAGAGTAACACAATGAAGACACCACAAAAATACTCCACACACAATAGATTATATTTTTATGAGTAAATCAAGACCAAATGGCAAAAATCCAATAAGTAGAATCAGAGTTATGAATGTTCAAAGATGAAATCAAACTCTAATGCACAGAGTCAAATAGTGCTTAGGGGTTACTTGAGGTTGTGCTGGACAAGGGTAATTCCAAAGTTCAGGCCGACTGCGATGGAAGGCAGGCTGGCAACAGGACTCAGGCAGGTCCCATTGAAAAAGTACCTTGGATGGACAAGCTTCGATGTCGAAGACTCGATGCGTCGGTCCAGATCAGCCCTGGCGATGAAGGTGTCCACGACGAACTCCTTTATGATGCAGGCGCTGCATTGTTGTGGAGCCGGGTTGTCTGTCACCATTGAGCTGTGCAGTCTGCAAGAAAATTTCATTGATCGGCTGCTGCAGCAGTGTAGGAGGGCAATGTGGAGAAGTGTGGCTCAATGGTTAGAGCGGCAGACCCTGATGCAGAGGTCTGGCCCGGGACCAGGGTTCAATTCCCCGCCTCGGCGGGTCTTGGTCTCAAAATTCCACGGACCTGATAATTCTCGCCTTGGTGCCTATTCCAATCATGGAGACCCACTCTGCAACTCTGGGCAATAGCTTGCTTAATCTCCACAACGGCCCCCACAACGCTAAGGATGCCTGGCCTCCACCTTGGGGGTGCCCAGGAGTGGACACCTCACAGGGAAAGCCAGGATGGGTTCCACAGCGGTATTCGTACAAGCGCCTTGAGACCCTTGCGGGTGAGTAGTGCGCTATACAAGTATCAATTTACATTTAATGTGTCAGTTCCGATCTGTGCAAAGTCGTCACTGAGTCGATTGTGATGGTTCTGGACAGCAGAAATCATCTTTCAAGAGCCCAGGATTGGATTGGCACCACATGATGGGGCTGGACTCACAGTTGGCGGAGTTGCAGAGTTAAAGGAAGTCTTTGATGGCCCTGAGACTTCAGAACAGGGGGTGAGCCAGCAAGCCCTTAGATTCACTCTGGGTTAAAGTGAGATGGGTTCAGTCCTTGACCTCAGCAGGTCAGAGATAAGCAGGTAGCAGGGCAGCACAGAAAAGCAGAAAAACAGTTCTTCCAGAGAAGCAGTCAAGCAGAGTGGCAGTCATTGTAGCACAGCAGTCTTTACTCCTGACAGAGTTCTTCAGTGTATTGTTTTGGTAGGGTCAGAGCCACAGTACTTATATTTAGTTGTGCCTGTGAAGTGGGGGTGACTTCAAAGCAGGCGTTTGAAGTATACAAGTTCCCAGTCCTGGCTGCAAATTATCAGTAGGGGGTAATCAGCCCTTTGTGTGAGAAACAAGACACTGCCTGCTCAGGTGTAAATGTCAGCTCCCCCCTCTCTTCCTGCACAGGAAGAGCTATCAGACTGCGGATTAATTCTCTGTCACATCCACCCTTCTTGTGTTTGAGGCTGTCTAGAGAAAATGCACAAAGTGTAGTTGTCACCCACCCAAAATGTGTGTTGAAGACAGGCTGCAAGGCACACAGAGAAGTAAAAGTGGCATTTTTAAAATAGTAATGTTAAATCCAACTTTACAATTAGAGATGATTTGTCATCACCATTTCAAAGATATAAAACATGATGCAGCTACTTCTTTCTAATCAGAAATTACAGCTTAACAGTGTATTAAAGAATACTTAATGCTAGCCTATGAGGGGAGTAGGTCTCAAGCTAGTGAAAAATGAATTTAGATGTTTGTCACTACCAGGGCATGTAAAACTTAGCAGTAAAGTCCCTACCTTTTACTTATACAGCACCCTGCCCTGGGTGATACACAGGGCCTACCTTATGGGTGAACTATGTGTAATAAAAGGTGGTGTTTAAGGCTTGGCAAGTAGTTTTAAATGTCAAGTCAAAGAATCATGTGGAAGTTGCAGAAAAAGGTAGTTTGTTTGGACAACAGAGCTGCCCAGAAACACGGCAAAACCAGACCACAGCCCCTTAACCAAGCAGCATGGAATCCCCCAGCAAAGAATCTCACAATGCTCTAAATTCTAACAGTAGTCCTGGTTCCAGCAGCAGACTACGCTAGAATCAGTGACAAAACTGTTAGAACACTACATTTACCTTTCCCCTTTAAATTAAACTACAAGAAAACTATAATACAGAAAGGAACAACATGTTCTGAAAATAGGAAAACAAGATAAATAAAACATGGTACATATATGAAACATGGAAAGTCCCGGCCATCACTGCCTGAACCTGAATGACAACTTTGAATAGCAACCACTCCTACGCAACACAGGTTCTGCTACAACTTCTTCCGCTTCAGGAACCTCAGGTACTCCTTCCATTTCTTTCATATGAACCTCACTTTTAGGACTTTCCATTTCTTTAATTGGAACACTTAAACTCCTCTCAACCCGACCATTGGACGGATTTGACAACTCCCCCCACATTCCATCAATTAGCACCACAAACTCTCATGGCACTACCACAAATTTTGTCAACCACATAAGGTCTGTCAACAAGTTACGACCTATTTTGAGAAAACCACCTTTTTTAATAAAGACACAATCACCTACATTAACTTTGCACATCTTAACACAGTTGCAATTGTCAAAATTACCCTTTTGTTTCAACTTGGCCATTTCCACATTGGCCCTTGCTTTTGCATCACAAACATTTGCAGCCAAGAAAAACTTGACCCATTTGCTCATCTACACTGGGCAGATCTTAGTAGCATACTTCTTCCCTCTCAACATCTCAAAAGAAGAAACCTGAGTAGTAGACTTAGGAATAGTGTGGTAAAACCACAACATATACCTTACCACATTAACAACTACACACTTGTTGTTGACCGCCCACTGGACACAAAAGACCTACATGCGATTCATGTGTTCCACTTGGCCATTGGTTTGAGGATGATATAAAGACATTTTCAAATATTTGACATCCCCAGCTTTCAGAAATTCAGCAACCACTTAATTGACAAATTGAACACCATTATCAGCAATCAAATACCAAGGATAATCTACCCTGAGGAAAAGTTATCTGAGGAAATCAACTACTGCATTGGTGTTGAGATCAGGAACACACTTGACCTCTGGCCATTTTAGGTACAAATCAACTGCTACCAACGTAAAGCAAAACTGGCTTGGCCACCTATTGAAAAGACCTATCAAGTCCACACCAATTTTCTTCCAGGCTCTTTCAGGATACTCAATGGGTTGCAGGGGAGCTTTCCTCACAACCATACCTTTCTCGGAAGACAAGCACATCGCACATCCTCCCACAAACAACGTAACCTTTCTATTCATACAGGGCCACCACAATGTTTCCCTCAGCCGTCTTTTAGGAAATGTGACTCCTATGTGTCCTTCATGAGCCATCTTAATGAACCTCAACCCCACAGGTCGTACTAACTTAGCACTCCTGAGAAGAAACTGTCATCAACAGATAGTTCATCAGAAACCTTCCAAAATGGCTGAAACATACTAGAAACAGACTTCTCCCTAGGCCTTCCATTTGAAACACAGTCCATGACAGTTGTCATGACCATTTCATCTCTCCATTCATGTTCATAAACAGAACACATTCCCACCAAGTCTAAAGATGCAATAAAAGAATTCTCTTCAGTAACATCCACCCCATCCAAAAAATCATCCTGTCGTGTAGTTCCTATAAACCTATATAGGATCTGCGCATTTAGACAACATAGACTGTGGGATTGGTATCCAAACTGATTCCAGACACTCCCCAGGTATGTTTGCCTGTATACCAGCTAGCTCACAGTGCCACTCTTACCAAGGAGAGAATACTTCTGGGCAACTATCGAACATGACAACGCTGTCCCATCAGGTATCGTGGAAACAGTACAGTACTTTTAGCTCAGTCACTCGTTCTCACTTTGTCTCAGAGAGATACACAAAATAAACGGTGGGGATGTTTTCGATAAGGATTTATTGAACCAGCGTCATTCTAGTGTAAATTAGATGTCCTGAAACATAAATAAGACAGAAACAGATATAAATGATTATAAGCACCAACAGAGTAAAAGGATGGTAGATTTCTACCCTAGTGCTAAATCAATGAATACAGACAGGTATTAAAATACATGACAGTAAAAATGCATACTCCTACAATGAGACCCTAACTAGATGTACCTAAGTGTACCTAGCATGTATGTAGGTTTGGAGCCACAAATCCCTCTAGGATAAAGTCAACCCCATTACCTGAAGTGAGAGACTGTTGGACCCCATCTTGGTCTTGAGATGGACACCCCCGAGGGATGTCAGACCACTGCGACCTGGAGTGTCTGCCTGCAGGAAGCTCACTGTCTCGCGTCAGTGTGTCCTCTGAATGGAAGTCCTTTTCTCCTCTGCCTGCCTCAGCAAGATATGGTGTTTATATACCCAATGTGGTACCCTCAGGGGTTCTACCTTGCTGTGTCATGTCGGACTTAGGATGATGGAAGGAATGACCCTTCTACATAGTTATTATGCAGGAGATGGTAGTCCTGCTGAGTTTCCAAGAATACTCATGCATAATGGATGAGGCTAGTTTTCAGGGAAAACCCCACATTCTGTAAGCAGACTCATAACTAGGTAAAAGGTCAGTCCCATGAACGGTTATGTAGTTTAATGGTATGGGAGAATATAGGTGAAAGGTTAGGTGGCTACCTGAGCCTATTTTGGGGTACCCATATGAAACATAATCCAAAATAGCAAACCGTGACAAACATTATGTGTGTACATTCATGTCTCCCATAATATAAACAATATCTAAGTTAAATTGTAACAGCTTGGGTAATAACCTCAATATTCTTGGTGTCTGTTCTTTAATCCTTTCTCCAGACAAAATAGTAACCAACGGTTTGTGATCTGTTTTCACAGTAAACTTTGTCCACCACACATATGGTAGGAATTTTTTGATAGCCCACCAACAAGCCAACAATTCCTATTCTATTGTTGAGTAATGAATTTCTGCCTCCCTCAATACTCTAGAAGCATAACTAATCATGTTTTCCACCGCACCAGTTTCCTGAGTTAATATAGCACCTAAATCATAACTACAATCATCTACCGTGATACAACACGGCAATCTGGGATCAAAGGGTTTCAAGTCTTTCGAACTGGCCAATTGTTTTTTAACCCATTTAAACAAATTTTGGCATGAATCATCCCAATTAAAAACAACAAATTTTTTAAGCAGTTTAGTTAAGTGTACAATGTGAGAGGCATAATCCGGTACAAAATGAGAATAAAACTCACACATTACCATGAAGGACTTAGGGAAAAGATTTATCCTTAGGAGCTTTTACTTCGATTATAGCATTGACAAAACCTAGTCTGGTTTCAATGCCTTCTCCAAAGACTACATGCCCCAAGTACTCTATACAATTTTTTGCAAAATTCACATTTGTCAATTTTAAGAACTAAGCCCATTTCTTGGAGAATAGACAGAACCCACTTCAGAATGGCTACATCCTTCTTTTTAGTTTTACCATGTACAAGGACATAGTCTTGGAACACGACAACTCCATCTACAATTTTGAAAATTGGTACATTATTCTTTGAAAAATGGATGCTGCCGAGGCTAATCTGCACAGCATCCTGCGATATTGAAACGTGCCCATAGGAGATATGAACGCAGTGTACTGTATGGATTCGGGATCCAAAATGACTTAGTGGTAAGCTGTTGCAAGATCCAACTTATTGAACCAATTAGCACCAAAAATCGCAGCCAACAAATCTGAACGTTTTTGAAGTGGGTGCGAATCAATCCTATGGCTCGGTTAGAATTGCATAAATCTACACAGACCCTGAGCTCACTAGTCTTCGTGCAAGCTACCACAAGGGGGGCTAGCCATAAAGAAAATGTAATCGGTTTGATTATCCCAGAGTCACAAAGCTTCATTAACTCCCTTTCTAAACCCACTCTAACTGAAAAAGGGACATTTCACAGCTTGTGTTGCACAGGAGTAGGCCCCACTTTTACTTTGATCTTGTGATGGAACCCCTTGATTACCCCGCTCCACCGGAAAATACATTGGAAAAATTTGGACGTACATTCTCTACCATACCACAATCATCCGTACACACTCCACCATCATCTACTACAGAAACCTGTTCACTGGTGCCAGGCCTCAAAATTATTTTAAACAAAACTTGATGAAACCAACCCAGGATGCACAAATCTTTGACAGCAACATAAACTTTTCCAAAGATCTTGCTTCCTTTGAAACCTAAAACATCCTCAAAAAAACAGACAAGTCTTTACAGCGCCCTTCATAGGACACTGGAGCACGATCAGGTGGTTCAAGCAATCTTCCAGGCCACAATTCATCAAATAACTCCTGAGTTAACGTAGTTATTCTTGCACCTGAATCAACCAACAATGTAACCGATTTTTCTCCTATAGATATATTTACAGAAGGATCTACCAAAGTACAAGGATCCCCTAACACCGCCATGTCATCAATAACTACTAATATCATATCCTTGAGATCTTCTTGTATTTTTACTAAATGATTTTCAGAAAATGTATCTCCCATATTAGCCACTACTGTATTGTTCCTATTAAACTGATTTCCTTGACTGACATACTTACACAAAATGCCCTAATGTGTTGCAAATTCTGCAAGTAGCATTTTTGGGTGGACATGATCTTCCACTCTTAACATGTGACAGGTTGCCACACTTAAAACACATATTGGATTGTTTAAAAAACGTATCAGTTGTTATGCTTTCCCTAGATTGTGTGTAGTTTGATCTTTTGCTTTTCTGTCTTACAACATTAACATCTCAGTCCTCCGTTCTTCCAAATCCTTTACAAATAACTGCGACGTATCAATGCTTTTAGCTATGCATAGTGTTTCCTTGTATGAGATATTAGCTAGAGACAACAATTTCTGCTGAATAGCCTTGTTGGAGCAGTGACAAATAAACTGATCCCGCACCAATTGGTCTGTAAAGTTTTCAAAGTGATAATCACCCACTAACCTCCTAAGAGCAGACACATATATATCAACACTTTACCCTGTCATCTGTCATCATGAGGAATTTGTCTCTCAAAACAACAATGCTAGGTTGAGCATCAAAACGCTTCTCTAATTTTTTAACACACTCTGTGTAGTCATCAAACTGTTCCATTTATGAATTGTCAACATTTGGTAAATACTTTAAAAAATGGCACAATAAACAATGGGTTTTTTCAGGACAAAACCTTGAGGCACCAAGTAAGTTTTGAATGCATGAAACCAGTTTTTTCAACCCACAGGGGGTTCACCTGGAGATTCCATGAAGGAGGTAGATTTACAGACTGCATAGTTCTTAAAAATACAAAAAAAATGATAAATAAGGTGAATACAGAAAATATTATGTTTCTGCACCGTATGAAACACTGCAAAAGTAACAAAAAATAAAATAAAACAGAGAAGTATAAAAAAACCTGAGCGTGCGTATCGCCGAATGAACTTAGCAAAAATTGAATGAAAATGCGACCCCCACTAATAAATGAATGAGCCATGCGAATCAGACGAAAAACAACAACCAACGATGCCACCAAGAAAAAAAGAGAAGCTGTGCTTATCGGTGAGATCTTGATGCATACATGATGCACTTTTTTAAACAAACAGAGGCTGTGCACATCAGTGAAGCAATTAATTAGACTGAATCGCAGTGCGGAGAGCTGGCTGCTAAGGGACCCACAACAATGTTGCAGGTAATAAAAAAACAGAGGCCGAAGGGCATCAAGCTAACAGTGTGTGATGTGAGCACATAGAGGATCCACTTGGAACGTTGGAGATGGAGTACACAAACACGGTGTGACATCAACCTCTGAATCCGAAGAAATAGCCGCTTGCCATGACTCGCATCTGGAATGCAGATGCAGTCCCGCAGAAAGGATGCAAGGCAGGGTCCAAGAGGAGGAAGAGATGTGATGGGAGCCGTCTACCAACGAGAGGTAGAGCAAAACTCAAAAGTAGAGTTCTTGTGGTTTGAGTTTTCTTTCTTTCCTAGGATCAGCACGCCAACACTGCGTGGATCCTGCGGCATCTCTGCAACTCATCGCCACATAAAGATGTAGTGATCGAAGCAGAAAACAATCACTCGGAAGTTGCACAAGAACGTAGTTTATTTGTACAACAGAGCTGCCCAGAAACACAGCAAAACCATGCCACAGCCCCTTAACCAACTGGTATGGAATCCCCAGCAATGAAACTCACAACGTTCTAAGTTCTAACAGAAGTCCTGGTTCCAGCAGCAGACTACGCTAGAACCAGTGAAAAAACTGTAAGAACACTTCACTTGGCAAGTAGTTTTTAACGCCGAGTCGAAGTGGCAGTAAACTGCACACACAAGCCCTGCTGTCACAGGCATGAGATCGGTTTGAAATGCTACTTGTGTGGGTTGCACAACAAATGCTGCAGGCCCACTAGTAGCATTTAGATTACAGGTTCTGGGTATATGGTATACCACACACACACACGCACACACACACACACACACACACACACACACCTACACACACACACACACACACACACACACACATATATGTTTATTCAGTCAATTTTGGCTCTAAAAACCACACATAATCATCATATAAAATGCATAATCCATTACATTGTAGTATGATACAATCACATTCTCTTTAAATAGAAGCTAAACAATACAAGTAAAACCCATTAAAATCAATGAGAAACTGAGCCCAGCTGCATTAGCTATACTTCATAAAGTGCAGATACATTACAAGACCACTCTCTGTAAACAAAGATTTCAATGGCTCAATGATGAATTCAGGTCGATATGGAACCTAATTTTGAGGCATGAAGGAAATCAGAGAAGTTTGATCCACCGATGCAATCACCGTAGAGGAAAAAGTGCAAAACCAAAAATTTGCTATCACAATTCAAAGACAATAAAAAAACAGATACAATTACATAATAAATAGTGAGTAATGGGGCAATCAGTCAAATCTCAATCTTCTTGACACCCAAGCTGCTCGTAAAAAGGATAGGACTGTAAGCATAACATGATCTGTTGTAAGCATCTGTAGATGCATCAAGGCTGGACTAACTTGATTAAAATTCAGGGATTTCAACAAAGGGATTAAAAATTGCTTCCTCGGCGAGCTATAATAAGAACAGAGCATGGGAAAATGCAACATATCCTGCAGAAACATATTGTCGCAGCCCCAGGATTCGCTTGCCTTAGGCCTTATCCACCCAGAATGGGGATGCCAAAAAATGGTGCAATTGGTTGAACCAGAATGTGGCTTGTGGAAACCTATCATGCTGTGAGCAGACCTTTGTGTGATACGGCTCCAACCCCTGCACAGCTTTTAGCAGCATGTGACCCTGAACTGCAGAATTCTGAAGCTCTAGGTGCTCTCTCTCTAGGTAGGTGTGAATGTTCCAAGAACAGCCTTTTGACACACCCTAGCTCCTGCTCTGAAAGAGAGGAGGGATCATCAAAAATATCTGACCTACCAATGTGGTTATAGGCTTTAACATGCGCTATCCAAGATATTTTGTGTGACCGATCGAGAACCAAACAATCTGCTAAAATCATTTGATTTAGAGACAATTCCACCTTGCTCCAAACCTTAATCCAACACAGGAACAGACTAAGGGATATCAAATTAGACATGTGGACAAGGCCAAGCTCTACCTCTATAGAGAAAGCTAGAATAGAGTATGGAACCTGTACCAATCTGCGGAAATTCGTTTTTTCCGGCAGATTGGATAAGGTTCAGCTTAGCATACCCCCATATTGTAGTTGGCAGATACTTGGGTCTATCCCCATCCCGCTAAGCAGGGTCCAAAGTTTCACTAGATTCACCCTGTCGAAACCAGAGGTCAGGTCCATAGAGGCTAAATGTATTGATTCAGATGAATCACTGCGTATTTATTAATAATCAAATGGTGGTTCAAGCATTGATCTGAGGTGGACCTACCAGCTCTAAATCCATGTTGAATAATGCACATGATGTTATTCTCTTCTGCCAATCCGGGTGGCCGCATTCAACACCTGTGTTATTAGTGGAGCGCAGACCTCATTATCAGATTTAAACAGGTCTGGTGGGATACGATTGGGGCCCTGGGCCTTGTTACTCGCCAATGCAAGAATACCCTGTGCAGCCACGGTCTGTGCAGGTAACAGCAGTGGGGAGGTGGGGCCGTGTAAGGGGAGATTCCGAGGGATGATGCAGGGGGAAAATTAATTAGTTATTTAATTTGCCCTCTGCATCGTCATTCAGGATCCCCCCTTACACAGCCCCACTGCCCCACTGCTATTATCTGCACAGACTGCAGCTGACCCTGTGTAACTTCCTCTAAGGTCCAAACCACTGGGTCACAAGCTGTGACTGAGCTAGCGGAAGTTAAGTCACCCCCACACACCACCTGATTATACACACCCTCAAAATGACCAACCCATTGGTGCTCTGATATGGGATGGCATAAAGATGGCCCGGCACCCACCGCAAAGCAAGTCCTATTTACCACTCTCCAAAAGAGAGAGCTGTCCCTCATCTCACAAGCTTGACAAAGATGCCCCAATGGTATACCACTTTACAAGGGACTTGAAGTAAACTAAATATGCCAATAATGTATTTATTTTTATTTATTTATTTTAGCGATTTCTAGAGCGCCTGGTGACCCAAGGGCATCCCTGCGCTATGTGACTTGAAGTCCTGTAGAGGGGAAGGAGAGGGGGGGGGAGAGCAACATAAGGAATTTATTTAGGAAATAGGTAAGTCTTTAGTTTCTTGCGGAAGACCAGATAGGTGGGTTCTAGTCTGAGGGAGCGGGGGAGTGCGTTCCAGCCCTTCGCCGCTTGAACGGAGAATTGTCGACCTCCTGTACGGGTTCTTTTAAATCTAGGGGTGCTGGCAAGGTTCTCATTCTGCGATCGTAGGGATCTGGTTGCTATGTAGGGAGTGATCAATTTGCTAAGGATCGCTGGACCAGATCCGTTGAACAGCTTGTATGTTGTGCACATCGCTTTGAATTGCACCCTCTGGCGCACCGGGAGCCAGTGAAGGGCTTTGAGGGCCGGCTTGGCGGACGTTCTGGAGGGGGTGTTAGTGAGCATGCGTGCTGCCGCGTTCTGTGTCCGCTGGAGTTTCGTGATGGTGGACTCGGGGGCTCCCAGATAAACCAGGTTGCTGTAGTCCAGGCGGGACAGCACTAGTCCCTGGATGAGTAGCTTCCTGGAAATAGGTGGCAGTAAGGGCAGGATTTTGCGGGTCGTGCGCATGAGCCCGAAGCAGGTGCCAGAGATTTTAGTGGCTTGAGTTTTCATCGTGAGCTGTGGTTCGAGCCACACCCCGAGTGTCTTGATTTCACGTTTTGGGTGGGGGGTTTCTCCGAACACATCGGGCCAGAGTGTTGGAGGGATGGTCGTCCATTGCTTTCCTAGCAGCATCACTTCTGTCTTTGTCCCGTTCAGTTTTAGTGATGAGTTGTTCATCCAGTTATGAATTCCTATGAGGCAGTTAGTCAGATTTTCTGGATGGTCAGTCAACTGGGACAAGGAGACGACTAGTTGGGTATCGTCAGCGTAGCTCACCATTTTTATATTAAATGGGGTTACCACGTCCTCGAGTGGGGCCATATAGACGTTAAAAAGCGTCGGGCTAAGGGAGGAGCCCTGGGGGACGCCGCTTGTGAGTGGGAGGGTAGATGAATGATGATTGTCATCCCACACTTGGAAAGTGCGCCCTGAGAGGAAGGATTCAACCCATTTGATTGCTGTCTCGGTAAGTCCTGCAACGGCCAGTCTATGCAGAAGGATACGGTGGTTGACCGTATCAAAGGCTACGCTCAGGTCCAGGAGGATCACTGCCACTGATCCTCCTGAGTCCAGTATGCCCCTTGCCTCCTCGATGACTGCGAGGAGTGCAGTGTCTGTTCCATGGCCCGGGCGAAATCCGGTTTGGGATTGTCGAAGCAGGTGGTTGGTTTCAAGGAACTGGGAAAGTTGGGTGTTTACCAGTTTCTCAGTGACTTTGCTGATACCAGGGAGTAGAGATATTGGTCTGTATTTAGCCAGGTCCGATGGGTCTAGCTGAGGTTTTTTTAAGAGAGCTTTAACCACAGCACTCTTCCAGCTGTCGGGAACGGTTCCATGGGCGAACGAGCTGTTGATGAGATCCGTGACAGTGGGTACGATTACTGAAGCAATGGTCTTGAGGAACCTTATTGGTGCTGGGTCCAAGGGAGACCCACTTTTCATTTTCATGAGGGTTTGCTCAACCCCTCTAGGGGGGTGACTGGTCGGAATGTTGGTAGAGTGGGGCGTAGGTTACTTTCAGCCTGGTTGAAGAGTGTACGGCTTTCCGTATGACTGGGAGGTCCGGGGGGTGGGAGGGAGACCAGGATGCGGGTGATTTTATCGTTGAAGAAGTTCGCTAGCTCATTGCTTCTATCAACTTTGGGGGTGTTCGAGGGGGAGGTGATGGGGACCTTGGTCAGCTCCTTTACGATTAAAAAGGATTCTCGGGCTGAGTTAGATGCTTCTTGTATCCTCGTATCAAAGTATGAAGCTTTAGCTAGTTTGATGGCCTTTTTATAGAGTTTGACCGTAGACTGGTAGGCCTCTTTGTTGGCATGTTGCCAGTTTTTTCTCCATAGGCGTTCGGCTATTTTACAGTTTTTACGGTGTATTCTGAGATCCGCTGTATACCATGGAGCTGAGCCAGGTTTGCCGTTTTTGTCTTCCCTAGTTCTAAGTGGGAGTACTAAGTCTAGGGAGGAGGTGATCCAGTCCCTGAATCTTCTATCCGCCGTGTCCGTGTCCTCTGCGTGTGCAGGGATAGTGCTTTCAAGGGTTTTGGCCCATTCTTCCGTGGGGAGTCTGGACCAGGTCCTGTCCTTACTGTAGGTGGGGGGTATTCGGTGTTTCCTGAAGAAACCAGGTAATTGGAAGGGGACAAGGAAGTGGTCTGTCCAAGGGAGGGGAAGGGCCTCCTTCGCTAGCATCGAGGGAGAGCTGGTAAATACCGGGTCCAAAAGATGGCCCTTGATGTGGGTGGTTCCGGAGTTTAGTAGGCGGATGTCGAGGGCCGCTAGGTCTTGGATCAGATCATTGGCTACCGAGTTTGTCGGGTCTTCTAGATGGATGTTCAGGTCCCCGACTATCATAAAATTTGATAGGGAATGGGCCTGGGTTGTAACTAAGTCTAGAAGGGAACAGGTGAAGGGACCTGGGAGGCCGGGAGGGCGGTAAACAAGGAGTCCTGTTAGTGAATTGGTTGGGTTGAGTTTAAAGGCGAAATGCATACTTTCTGCGTCGATAATCTGCGCATCGTTGGTTTTGCAGAGGAGATGTTCTCGGTGGATAATGGCTACACCGCCACCTCTGCCTAGAGCGCGGACGGGCGCAGACGGGCTTGGCTTTGGCGCGGCTTCGGCGCGCAAACGGCGCTCCCGCTGCGCTCGTCCGCTGCGCTGGTATGGCCGGCCCATTGTCACCATGTCACCATGTTTAGGGGTAAGGCACATGCACTTTAGCTATGGTTATCATTAGAAAAGTGCTCAAAGTACTAAGACCAACAAGAAGATACAGCAAAAAGAGGAGGTAAGCAGGCAAACCATTCAGGGGAAGACCACCCTAAGGATGACAGATCTAACATGTATCCCCTCTAGCTGGAACCTAGATAGATCATCAGCATTGGCTTGGTCCACCCCTGATTTGTGTTCCACCCTGTAGTCCATACCCTGTAGGTGTATTCTCACCCTTCATTTGCATGAGCCACCTGAGGGGCCTGTGGTCAGTCTGAATCAGTAAGTGAGACCCAAACCTGTAAGGTCTCAACTTCTTTAGTGCCCAGACCACCGTTAATGCTTCTCTCTCTCTATAGCACTCCATCTCTGTATCCTGGGGGCTAACCTCCTGGAGATGAAGTCTACAGATTGGTCCAGGCACTCTTAATTGAGCTGTGATAAAACTGCCCCTATGTCATGCTTTTTTCCTTCTCTCTCTCTTTCTCTCTCTCTATCGTCCTCCACACTCCCTGAGCGATCTCATACAATTACTGGCCAATCAAATGGCGAGCTCCTTTGAATGGAACATTCTTAAACTCATAAGTTTAGCAGACAGCTATACATAGCCAGAAATTAAAAGCGGGAGAGAAGCCGAAAAAAAAAGAGAAAGAAAAAAGGCAGGAGAATGAAGGGCGACAAAGGGAGAAATTTACATAATAATTATGACCAGCAGCATTAAGTCAAATAAACACCAGATTGCATCTATAGCAACTATATTCGAGTGTGTCTCAGAGAGATACAGAGGAAAAGACGGGAGATGATGATGTTGGCTTTCAATACAAAGGGCAGAGGAGGTGACGGAGCAGCCCGGGGCCTCTTATTGTACCAGTGCAAAATTACTGCAGATGGCCCGAAAATTGCATTTTCTAAAGGCTTTCCTAGATGCATTTCTATTATTCTTTGAGCACATAAAGTCTTCATTCCATTCCTGTTTACCCACAGTATATGAAATAAATTGTCTCTGGGCAGAGAAGGACAAAGGTGTGATGATTAAAAACAGACAAGGAGAGGGCAATATATTAGATAGCATATATCAATGTTGGTGAAATAGTAGATGCATTCCAAGCTTGTGTTCCGCAATCAAGTATCAGCTATTTATCTGGTCCATCAGAAGCGGGATGTTAGCGTTTGTGGAATGAATTCCATGCATTAGTTAGGGAAACACCTGACAATCATTTGCATTCTGAATATAATTTTTTCTTACATAAAAAGCAGGGTAAGGGTATGGAAGGCAACGTAAAACAGCTTTGGAATGTCATTAAACAGATATCTTGCTTAACATTGGCAGTATTGAACCAAGCCATCTTCTTCTGTTGATTGGACCCACGAGTATATACACAGATATTTATGTAGTGAAGACATCTTCGAAAATAAACACAAGCTTCAGTATCACAGATACTGCTTTTCTTTTTTTTCGGGTTTCTGTGGGAGGTGGTCTTAGCAGCAGAACAGCACAGTGCAGAGTTTACCAATATAGACAAATGTCTTCTCCTGATGCTCACATTGCTGCCCATCAAGGAGACAGATGAGTCATTGGTTCGAGAGCCACATAATCTTATAAAGGTTTCATTGAAAAGTTCCACACTTATCTAAACTTATCAACTCATGCAAAAATTACCTTTACACAGGATTAGTTCACATCATATCAAAATTACCCCGAACCTATGTATAATTGCACTGCAGCTGGACAAATATGCCTCTAACTGCACAATATTGCCTCAGTTGTCACCAGGGTAGGCCTAAAGAGCAATCAGGCACTGCCCTAAACATTGGTCTAACAAACAGGTCAGTGTTTTCTGGGCTGGTGTTTTGGCTGTTTGGGCCCTGTTTTGTGGTCTGGTTTTTACTAAGGGGGGGATGGTGAACTCTGCTCCAACAGCGGAGTTTGTCAAGTTTTGCCAACTCCGCGCTCCGCAAGGAGCACGAAGTTCAGCAAAACAACTCTGGTTCTGCCACGTGGCAGAGTTTGCCGCTGCCACCCACCCCTAATCCAAGCAACCATGCCCTGCTCCTGCCAGAGTCCTCCTTATCTGCATCTCAGCATGGCATTCCCTGTGCTTGGCTGCCTCCTCATCCTCAGCGGTGCAGGATTCTTCTTCTCCTCCAGTCCTGGGCTGCAATGAAACCCCTTTGCTGCAGGCCTCGCAAGAACTACGCATGTGTGCGCATGGTGAATGGAGAAGGGGTTTAGCTCTCCACTCTCCATGCAGGTGCATGTGCAGTCCTTGTGAGTCTTTTCGAAAGGGGTTTCGATACAGCCCAGGACTGGAGGAGAAGAAGAATTCTGCACTGCCGAGGCCCAGCCAGGAGTCAGGAGTAGTGGAGAGGAAACACCGGGATCCCCAACATGGGTAAAGACAGAGGTAAGCTCAGCTGGTAAAGCAGGTGGCAGTTTCAGGGTCAGGAACCCTCCAGGTCTGTGTGCATAGGGCAGAGTGGAATTCAACAGAATGTTTAGGCAACTCTGTGAAATTCTGTCTGGTGCCACTCCGCCAACTCTGCCCACCCTTAGCTTTTACTGTTGAGTTATTCAATATTACCACAAGCATTGCCTGTAGCAGGTACAAATGCATGTCTCCCATACCTGACAAAACACCTACACAGCTTCTCGTTTACAAATTCAAAACTTCCCCGATTTGCAAAGGTGGACCACCTTTTTAACTATCTATTTTGCTTATGAAGACCACTTTTATTTTGGTGCTCGGCCTATTTTCCGTCTCAGTCCTGCCCTGGTTGTCATAACTGTCCAGCAGCTGTGTGTTGTTGAATAATCAGCCTCAGTTATCAGTTCAGTTAATAATCTATTCATTGATTTAGACCTCTACTGAGGTCAACAATTAAAATACCAAATATACATTAATATAATTATATGATAGCAATTAATACAGTTTATATCTAAATCAATGATAAAAAAGATTTTTAAAATTTGTATGGATAATAATATACAAATTCATTTAGAGGAAAATTGATAAGAGCGATCAGATCGTTAACAGCAGTTGCCTTGTGTCTATGGCTTATGAGGTTTAAAAATCGAAGCTGAGCTTCTACTACCACTTTATTTGGGCAAATAGATAGCGCGTGGGCTATAGGGCTTACATAATCCTGCATTATCATTTCTTTTATCCCAATGCTTAGTATTGGAGTTCAAAGGTAAGATCCCCAAGCGAAGCATGATACTACAGCATCAAAGGATGTGTACATGTGTGAATCTCAGACACTGTTGATAGACCTTATACTCAAGAGGAGCTGAATAGGACCTATAATGCGATAACTAAAAGCAGTAAGCTGAATCTAGGTAAAAACTAAGGTGCAGTGTCATGTTGTTTAAGAATAGCTTTAAATGGGCCTACGTCCAGGACTATAAGAGTGGAACTGTGCATTTGAAGCGCAATAGGGCACCTTCAAGATGTTTATTAAATGTAAAATTGCTCAACCTAACTTAAAAGATTTTGGGGCATATGTATCAAGTTCCGTTTTTGCAATTCTCAAATAGCGATTTTTAGGGAATCGCTATTTGAGAATTGCAAAACGGGATGTAATAAAAAGTTCGCAAATGTTTTGCAATTCCTTGGCATTCCTTAATTGCGATTAGAAAATTGCTAATCGCAATTAAGGAAAACCTTCCCATTCATTCCTATGGGCTAGGAGGCCCATAGGAATGAACGGGAAGACATTCTCATTTTGCGATTCGCAATTTGAGAATCGCAAAATGAGTATGCAATTACAAGGGTGCTAGGGTGTCAAAAGGACACCCTGTTGCACCCCTGAAATATGTATGTATGCACATGTGGCGCACATACATGCCCTAAGGGCATGTCTGTGCGTCACATGGCACTTTGAAAAATGCCAAAAAGTGCATTTTTCAATGAAATCGCTAATTAACACCAACTTGAAGTTGGTGGTAATTTGCGATTTCTTACGGCCAAATGGCAATTTTTCTAGGCTTCATACATTGCATTTAAGGAATCGCAATTTGCGATTCCTTAAATGCAATCGCAAAATAGAGAATCGCAAATTTTGCGATTCTCTAATTTGCGATGTCCTTTTGGGATGATACATCCCAAAAGGCCTTTTCACGTTCGCAAACAGGCCGATTCTGAGAATCGGCCCGTTTGCGAACGGGAAAAGGGTTTGATACATATGCCCCCAAGACCTTTAATAAAGCTCTCAAAGTATCTTTGCCTGCAATGCATATTATATGCCCATCTAATTATATTGGCCAGGGCAATTGTATATGAGCTAGTAAGTGAAAGTTCTGATCGGAGTGCCTGGACTGGGGTAGTCTTATTAGTGTTAGTTATTTTCCGAAAAATTTTCCCTTCACACTTATGCAGGAAATGCCATTTATTCTATTGGAAAATTTCTAGTGCATACGTCAGGGTAGACAGAATTTTTGCTCGATATATTTCCAAGAGTGGGTAAAAATGTCTCTTTTCTGAGAAAGCATACAAACTCTTTACAGCACAAACATAGGCCCTATCTTTCGATTCTAGGTGTCGAGGATAAGAATTATTTTCGAGCATCTGTGTGAATATTTTCTCTAGATATATATACTCCTTTACCACCTCTATGGGTTTCCCTCCCAGTTTCCAGTTAAAGTGGATATGGTGTTTCTTTCCCCGGAATGGAACCACTTTTGTCTTTAAGATAATTACCTTCAGGAACTTTTCTTCAGTGTAAATAAAGAGAGTGTCTAAATTGCATTGTAGGCTGATCAGTGTTAGGTCAAATACGACAACAGTGTCGTAATACATTAAGGTGTGTATTTCATGAGTAGCTATTTTTGGAGGGAAGTTCTTTATTCCAACTAAGCACTCAGGTGAGTCGCTTACAAACAGGGAGGACAATAAAGGAGCTAGCAGACAGCCTTGCTTAAGGCCGTTTGAAGTGGGTAGCCTGTGAGTTAAACCCTTTTCTCTCCCATCTGCACTCTATACCTCGTTACTGTGTGTAAGGCCACAATTAATCTTAATGGGACGACAGGGAACCCCATTTTCTCCAATTTCCTTCATAAGCAGGGTATATCAACCTTATCAAAAGCTGTTGAGAAATCTGCAAACAAACTATAAATTATTTGTGATTTAGTTATAACATATTTGTTAATTAATGATTACTAGAGTCGGATGTTATCGATGACTGAGTGCTAAAGATGGAAACCTGCCTGGGCCATTGGAATCACACCCCTAGAAAAGGCCCAGTCTTTCAGATGGTCCAAAATACTTGCCACAAAGATTTTCCAGTTGCGTCCAACAGAGCAATCTGTCTGTAGTTACTAGGAGAAAGTCAGGAGCCCTTCTTCAAGAGGGGAATAACGATACTCTCAGTCCATGATTTTGGGATTTGACCAGTTTTATAGTTGTAGCTGAACAGTGGTGCCAAAAACATGCACCATCCTTCGGGGTTGCTTTTAAGGAGTAAAACAGGGATCTTATCAGGACCCATCACTGCAGAGGCTCTGGCCCTCCTGATGTATGATTTGATTTGTTCCTCCATTTGGGCACTTATCCCTTGGTCTATTTCTCGACCATGCTTCATTATACGAGGAGTTCTTTGATTAAGTTCGTCTAAATTTGCTTTGTAGACCTCTAGCAGATACTTTTCCCAATCATTTCCCAATCAATTTGGGAGACCGGAGATGCTATTGGAGATTTTCGGGCTCTGGTTGCTTTAGCGATTGAACACCAAAACTGTTGGTTATTTATTGAGAAGCTGTCCTCTGCAAATCAACCCAGTTTTCAGCCATTAATTCTCTTTTTCCGATCTGTTTCATTCTTTTCCGTTTTTTCTGTAAGATGGGGATTTCTTTTTTCCTAAGAGCTGAAAACGTAAGAATTGCAGTCTGATTAGACTGTTTATCCGTCTTGAGGTAGCATCTATAGGGTTACTTGGATTTTGTTTGGTTTTGGTTTGTTATCAAGGACAGCCGGTTCCTGAATAGCTTGAACTGCAGCCAAAAGGATCTGTTCGAAGTTTAGGACGGATTGATTTCCTTATTAGTTTGAAACAGCTGTTGAGTGATAATCAGAGTATTCAGCTTATTCAGACTGTCGGTGTTCAATATGGTTCTGCACACCTTATGGTTATAAGAGTATCTCCATTCATATGTGAGGAGGATCAAGAAGAGGGAGATAGGAGGCTTAACTATTTTTTTTTATTTCAGTATTGCATGATCACTGGCCCTTTTAGACTCTGGAAAAATAGGGTTTGGAAGAAATTAAAATTATCTAAGTCATTACTTCTAGATGCTGTTACTATGATGTTGGACATTTTTGTATTGAAGTCCCCCAGAAGAAGGATTTGTGAATTGATTTTTGAGTCTAAAGTTGATTCGACTAACTCAAAGAAGTGTACCAGTAGTGGATTATAATCTAGGCCAGGAGGAGGTAAATGTTAAACAAAAATAGTGTGTCTGCAGGGGTGTAACTCTCCTTAGGTATTTTAGCTTAAGACACTGGACATATTTGATGGGCAGGTGAATTATTTCAAAGTCCCACTTGATTTTCTCTGATAACAGAATGGCTGGACCTCCCTTTGCATGGCTGTGTCTCAGCCTCACTGCTGGTATTTCAAAGACATAGTAGTCTTTTTGCTTAAACTTTTTAAAGGCCCAGGTCTCTTGAAGGCAGGCAATTGCTGGAGATGTTTTTAACAGAATAGATAATTTAGAGGATTCTAACCCTGCCATATTCCAGGAAACAATGTCAATAGTCTTACTAAAAGGGAAGTTTAGATCCTCTTCCCTGCCTTTCGCCATTTAATGAGCTTGCAATCCAGGACCAAGAAATATTACTTAATGAATTCCCAGAGTGAGAATGGTTCCAGATCTTCCTGTCTCCATTCTCAAGATAGATTGTTAAATTATCTGCTGGTACAGAACATGAATATACTTTCTGATGATTACTTTGTGGTTGATGTAGCTTTTCCGAGATTTGATCTGTGGTTCTTGAGGAAATTATTTTGGGATTGACTCTGATAATGTCAAATCCTTTTTTATGTAGTGTCTCACTTTGTTTTAGCACTATTGATGGCACCAGATTGGACTATAATTCCGCTCATGCTATAGCCACATTAGACTTATTTGGAAAGGAAACAAGTTTTATTTCTGGAGATGAGGATGATTGAAGAGTAGGGAGATTCTGTAGGAGGTTTAAGATCTGTTGGCGATTTAAGGGATGATTACCTAAAGAACTGCAATCTCTAGAATACAAATGGTGTTCTGATGAAATCCATTTTCTGGAGATGGATCTAAACTATTTTAGACTGGAATCTGTTGGGTAGTAGTAGACGTTTGGAGTGATTTGACTTATTAAGTTTTCAGCTTGAGGGATCAGATGCTGAAGCGCATCCTCCAGAAGAGATTTTTGCAATGGTCCCTTTTCATAATTGATATTTGGTTTTAAGGGTTTTCCTGTTTTAGATCTATTTTCCTCTTCTTGTGGGTCAATTGATAGAGGGACAAGTTGTGGAAACTTTTTTTTCTGGAATTTCAATTTTGGGAATCTTCGATTCTTTTTGTTTCCTTTCTTTGCAAATGATTTCGTTTGTACGTTTTTTTAACTTTAACATTTTCTTGAGAGGTTATGTTCTCAATTGACTTGGATCCTAAATTATTTAATGCAATGGCATATGATGTAGGTTGTTGTAATACCTCTCTTTGGGTGAATATTGGATAGCTTGGGAGGGATGGACTTAATTCACTCTCACCTTCAGGGTCCTGAAAAAGTTTTTGGTGCGAATAGATGGTATCACCATTTCCTTTAGTTTTTTCTGCTACCCTTCTGTTTAAATGACAAGTTTGCATTGATCTTGCTTTATTCTGTGTCCGTGGCTGTATGACCTCCTCCTATATACTGTTTTGACAGGGTTTATCACCAAACCCTCCATCTTGTTCTTCTTTACTGATCTGTGATGATGATATGGTTTGTTTATTTTCTAGATCATAGTTTATTGTGGTTTTCCAACAGGGATAGTTTCGATTTGAGCACCCTCTGTAGTGAAAGGAGTGACTCTTACAGGATATCTTTATGGGTTATAGACTGAGGGGGTAAAAGTAGGGAGAAGTCCGGTGAATGAGATAGATTTTCTTTTGAACCTTTATGACTGGGAGTACTATTAAATAACTGAATGGACTCCTTCGGAACTTTGGGTATGGCTATATGTGTCAGCTGACTCAACTCATGTCCGGTAATGTAAAGTCCATATTTGCAATATCCTTTGTAGGTGCTTGTGGTAGTGACTGTTGCTGGTCCACTATAGATGGTGGATTTGTTTCATCCTTGTCATCTTGTCTTGGGACATGTAACTTCCTGCCAGTGTTCATTTTTTTCTCTATTTGATCAGCTCTCTCTTCTGACATGGTACCTGGATTTTTTGTTTCAGGGAACGATTTTGCTGTGAAAAACTCAGTTATTCAAGGTATCCATGAAAGGGCGCCTATGTGTGCCGGCTTTATTTTGGTCTTTCTTAATGTTTGAGTGGTTCCCATTCTTTTTTTTAATATAAATTATGTGATTTCTCAACTTTTTAAATGCCATTTCGGCCACCTTGATTGAGAAGACTTATGATATTGATGCAGCAGAATGTAGAAACTGGTTTTATTGTTTGAGAGATCCTTCTCCAGATGCACAGAAGGGTGCAGGGATAGATTCTGTCTCACAAGCTACACTGATTCAATTCAGTTAATACCACTATCCAGCAATTCTTGAGATTTGGCTAGATAACAAGTTTGAGGTGCAGTGTGAAAATAAATTCGAGATTTACCGACCTCAAAGATGGGTACTTGTTACTCCTAGATATGCCAGTAGTCTCCCGTCATAGTCACCCACTTGTTCAGGCATCCCGAAGGGGACTCCTAACTAGTTGCCCCTGGTAGAATAACACATTCCTAGCTAGCTGCCTCTGAAAAAATAACACTGCAGGTGCAGGCCCAATTATGGTGACACTCACATAGTGATGCTGCAACATGAACCTCCAGAAAACAAATGGCATCAGATTTCACACAAGCACACAGATCCGGTCAGCCATGGTTTGGAACAGCTACCACCATCACACACCTGCAGTTTAGATTTTAGAAGTGCAAAGAGCAGGAGTGTGGCTTACCTCGCCGTCGTTATCTACTTGCTATATTGCAAGTCCTTAAGGATTCAAGAGGCCATAAGTGGCTACTGTCAGATGCTCTACGGCAGATGACTGTGTCAATGCTGAGGCGAGAAATTATCATTAGCGTGGTGTAGAGCATAATAACCTACCTCGTCATCTGCTTGCCCGAACCTAATGAGCACATAATTTGCGTTCGTAGGGCTAGAACGTAGGAAAACCTCAGTTGGTTTATGCCCTATTAGGTAAATATTTGACTTACAAATCTATATAGGCACATTTTGGTAATCATGTGATACCAGTACGTACCCTCCCAACCCTAACCAAGGGTAGGGATACTCATTATACTCATTTTGTAGCTTGTATTTTTCTAGTGGTGCAAGGCTGTGGGCTGTAGCCAAAGAGAGCTCCTCAAGGCCAGAAACATTCTCCACCAGGTCCCATTGAATCAGATATGCTCATGCAGAGAACAATGTAGTGAGAGCAATGAGAATGTTTGACCCAGCTGTAATTCACCTTCATCAATCACCTAGGTCGATTTATCTGGGTTCTCTATTGCTTCTCAAAGCAAAAAGTTGGCAAAACGTTTAAGTACTAAGTTTCAGGAAGCATCGGGAGGAATACACTTTGACACCATCCAAACATCCAGAAGCTTGGGGAAAGATCTTGGGGGTCAAGACTAAAACCAGCAGGGACCTGGTAAGGTCCAGTTGAAACTGGTCAGGTAAGAATGCAATAAAATGCAATAAAAAGTCCTCTTGGAGCTTGTTTGTTCCATGAAGTCCAAACGGAGGTCACCCTTGTGACCCCTGTAGTCCATTTCTTTGTCTAAGCTAAAATAGGGAGAGCTGTTCCAGTATTCAGGTAACAGATAGCAGGGCTAGTCCTCTTCTGTTTTTCCACAGGTCCAAAAGTGATGTGAGCAGTAGTAGATGGGGTCCACTTTCATGCCCTGAGACAGCACATGGGTGGGGAAATTCCTGGCCACTCCCTAACCAGTGGGGTAAAAGTTCCCAGAGGTGACCCAACCCACTTTTGCAGCAGTTCCTTTGTGTTTTACTGTAAACTATCCCACAGTACCCCTCTCTACCTAGATGCAACATGGCACAACCCTTCTTTTCCAGGTCAGAGCTCCCTGGCCCAGGTGTGGCTATGGAAATGGATATATTCTCCCTTGTGGTCACTCCAAACCATTTATGGGGAAGACCCCGCCCCCCCTCCCCCCACACACACACTATGATTAGAGTTAATCTGACTAGGAAGACAAAGTGAGTAATATACATCTGCTAGTGACAGGAACGGCACCCTCTGAAGCCAGGGAAGGGGCTGGGCACAGCGTCTTAGGCCATCCTGCACAATGAGGAAAAGCACCTCCCCACTGCCAAGCCTTTTGTCTAATGTCTGCGAGCAGTCCACTTCTCACCACAGGGGAGCCATTCACCAGTCAGGTGACACCGGACAAAGGCTCTTTTAGTTTAGGCAGGAAAATGACAACTTTGTAGAACTGTCATTTTCAAAAGAGAAATATAAAAAAAATACTTCACCTTAAGTTGGATTTTAAATTACTATGAAAATGAGTAATTGAATCATATGTCTAGCTGCTCCAATACCTAAATTAAGCATTATAGGTTGTAATAATGTAACCCAGTGTTTTCCTATGGGAGACCCAGCCTTGCAGCAGTGAAAAACGACTTTGTAGGTTTTTCACTGCCAGGATATGTAAAAACAATAGATCTAAACACCCTGCTTTTTAAGTACCCTGTGTCCTGCCCTATGCACATGTACGGCCTATGTGAGGGTGTAATATAAGTACTAAAAAGCAAGGTTTAGGCCTGCGGAAAAGTTTATTTTGCCAGGTCGAAATGGCAGGTTAATATTGCACGCAAAGGTGCCGAGGACAGGCCCTGGAGACAAGTTTTACAGGACTACTGTAGTGTGTAGCACAATGAGTAAGGCAGCCTATTTGTATTATTTAATGTAAAGGCCCTTAGTACAATACAATGTACAAGGGACTTAAAAGTAAATTAAATGAACCCATTAGGTTCGTTCCATTTGTGCCATGTTCAAAAGGATTAGCAGAAGCACGTTACTATCTGTTCAGCATAGAAAGGTGAAACTCCAGGGGACTATCAAGCACAAAATGATCCTCTCCAAGAATACTAATATAGAGAAATGTGACAACATGGGAGGAACCAATTACAACCATGTTTGAATGTGTATAAGTTCTAAGAAGATAGGAAAATATTTGTCTCACATTCCTGGAACAGGTGAATCTGGTCAAGATGATAATACTTTAAAAATGTTGGTCCCCTTTAAGGCTTTACCAGTTTATATCCTCCAAGCTTTTTTTTTTTTTCTCCTGGCCACCGTTTATATTGTAACATGTAGGACAATATCCTCCAAGCTTTTGCTGTAAAACTCAGTTTCCACATTTCAGTCTTTCTGAGGGTTTATTTCAAACCTAGAATGATGCTCCTGTACTTTCAACTGCTACTTGTTCAAGAGGCGGTGCTGTCTCCCATTTTTTGTTTCATTAGTAGGTAGCCATGGTCTAAATATGGATGACTCTATTAGAAAGTTCAACCAGATCTCCATCCTTCACCAGTATTTTTTTTAAATCACAGTATTAAGATATGATGTGCTTCTCTGAACCCTAATTACATCCAAAGCATAACACATTCAAATTATAAAAATGTATCCATCCCAAACTGCTAGACTGTACACCTTTGAAAAGGAACACACTGACCACAATGAATGATAGATGAGTTTTGGTTTTATTTGACTTCTTTATTGATAGACAGCTTGAGTCCACATGGAACAGTAAGGAAAGAATGGTGAGAATTACAAATGTCATTGTATCAATCAATCAGCTAACCACCGACGGGGTATGAAGGCACTTGCAAGCTCCGCAGACTTATTGGAACAGCCAGGCCTTGAGGGTCAAGTGAATAGGAGGTGGAGAGTAGTCTTCTGGATGGTTGGTGGAAATTCAGGCAGTGGTTAATGTATGTGAGTCCATGGTTGTTTAGAGCCTTGTGTGAGTGGGTCAGCAGTTTGAATTGGCATCTCTTCTGTACGCAGAGCCAGTGGAGTTTCCTGAGTTGGATTATGATGTGGGTCCATCAGGGAAGGCTGAGGATGTGTCTGACTGTGGCATTTTTTATGGTCAGAAGTCTCTGTAGAAGGTATGTAGCAATTTGTATGTAGATGGCATTGCCGTAGTCCAGTCGGCTGGTGATGAGGGCTTGTGTCACAGTGCATCTCGTGTGTAGGAGTAGCTTCTTGAAGATCTTACGTAGCATGCGCAGAGTGAGAAAGCAGGCGTAGGAGACAGCATTGATCTGTGATTTCATGATGAGCTTGTTGTCAAAGGTGATGCCAAGGTTTATGGCGTATTCGGAGTAAGTGGATGCAGGTCCTTTGTACAATGGCTACCAGGAGTCATTCCATGTGTTGCTGCTGTTGGCAAAGATCAGTATTTCTGTCTTGTCTGTGTTCAATGTATTGCTCCTCGTATCCTGCATGATTTGCTGGTCTTCAATATCTACTCATATAAATGGGAGGCAATCTTTCATATGGGGGAATGCATGATTTGTCCTATTAATTTATGATGCAGTAGCATTTAGACGCATGGCAAGCTAGCTGCCAGGCCACAGGGTAGGTGACTGTTTTGGCTGCACCGAAGGTACTGCTGAATGCCAAATGGGTTGATATTTGGTTTACCCCCTGAGCAATAATGTTTTGTAGCAAAAACCTCAAAGGAGTAATTTGTTTTAGAAAAATAAAAACATAAATCAATGGCCTGGATGCACAGGAATATTTTTTCCTATGCTTAGGCACCATTGATTGATTTAACTGCTCTGAAACTGCCAAGCTGGGCATGGTAGTACTAAGTAAGAAAATACAGTGACACTTGCTCCTCCCTAAATAGGGTGCAGCAACTGTCAATGTGATATTGTATTTCTGTGGAAGATGAGCGTCAATGCAAGAGTTTCCAACGGTGGAGCCAGCTAAGTCTTCACCATTGAAAAACCTGTGACCTCTCTACCTATAAACTGAAATGCGGAACCATGAGTATGGACTGGGTGGCATCTGCCAAACTCTGAATGCCCTTTATAGACTCTTGCCCATCAGTACATTGCTTTGCTGTCTTGTCTGTGAGACTAGCAGACATAGATCGGAAGCGACTGTGGCCCCCTTCTGTAACACCAATGTGTCGCAAGGTGCAAACTACAGGCACACATGCCCGTTGTGCCCCTGAACACTTTGTATAGTACAGCTCCTGACCTGCACCACAGCATTTCCTTTTCCAATGTGCCTTGATTGTGGTCTCAGTCCCATCAACGGTCAGTGGTTAGGGAGTGCGTGCAGTGGTTCGTAGATCATTGTCTGTACTTCTATGATTTGCACAAGCAGGGTGTAGGCTATCAAATGTTGACTACTTGCACTTAGCAAATGGTTACTGCCTGCCCTCAACATTAGCTCACTCTCACGTGTTTTAAGAATGAAAAAATTGTTCTGAAGCATTTGAATATACGAGGTTACATGTTCACACCGCAATATCTTTACAACGCAGGCATTACAACGCAAGTTGTTACAATGACTTGCGCTGGAGGGCACTGGACTTAGGAATAGTATGATTTACTATTCTAACTCCGGCCTATGTTACAGTAGGGAAAGTGTTGGAATATTAAATCATACTATTTCTTAGCTCAGAGCGCCATCCAGAGCAAGTCCTTGTAATGACTTGCGTTGTAATGCCTGCGTTGTAAAGGTATTGCGGTGTGAAGATCGCAATGTAACCGGTTTCCCGAAGCATTTATGCTTAGCATTCCCCATGCCTCCTTGAATTGTTAAAACAATACTTGTCTCATCGTTATTCTCTAATATTAACACAAATGTTCTGTATTTTCCTATAAATAAAAGCAACAACAAAAAGCTAGATTTAGGTATTTTCGTTCTGACTCATGCTTACATTTTCATGTTATTTTCAAAGTAAAAGTAGTATATACCCATGTCATTTGATCAACACAACAAATATTATAGGTTCAGATTCAGTGACTAAGCAGCCATGATTCAGAAGTATTAAAGATTAACAGGAAATAATATTTGCTGAACAAGAATACTGAAAATGTTATGGGAGAGTTTTGGGGATTAGAGAATAATCAAAACCCAAATATGAAATTGGGTGGCTTTCGAGTAAACAGGAGCAGGGCAACAAAAGGTTAAAGAAAGCACTTATCTAGAGATAGTCTTAAGGTGGAAATTCCACCCATCCTACTGAAATATGTATACATATCTGATTCAAATATAGTTTTTTTCTCGTGAAGGGTCATGAAAAGAAAAAAATTTAACCAGGCCCATAACCACTGAGACACAGGGAAAATGAAAATGTGTAAATTGTAAGGGTTTTCAATTTGTGATTTTTTTGTTGGTTTGTTCTGTTTATTTACTTGCTGTGTCACAAGGAACTTTGGAAAAAGTGACAAAATATGTCAAGTCCTGCGTGTGATTGAAGAGAGTGAAGGGAGAGCAAGCAATATTCTTAGCAGTGGCGTAAACTAAACTTGAGGGCGCCCCCTCCCCCCCCCAGCATAGTCCATTAAACACCCCCCCCAAGTCAGGAGCTCTCAGGCCAGGAGCCCGCCGCCCTGGACAGTGCAGGAGGGGGCCTCCTGGAGCTAGGGCCCCCTCCACACCGCAGGGGCTGCGGGGGCTAATGTTACGCCGCTGTTTCTTAGTGATTGTAACAAACTTTCCTGTGTAGTGGATTTCATCGGGAATATTGAATACAAGAATGTAGTGACATGCTAATATAATAGACAAAACATGGCGGTACGAAATACGGGAAGGGAAGTGGACATAGGGTAATACAGATTTTCTATTCCTAACTACACATCTATGTACCCTGTGGAGTTAGGTTTAGAAAATCTACGCCTGCTGCTCTTTCAATATGTTTTCCATCAATACAGTGGCGTAGCAAGGTCAGGTGGTACCCGGTGCAGAACATTTCTTGTCACCCCCACCCACATTGAAATAATTAAAATAAGTAAATAAAAGATAGTTACACATATCTTTGCCATTTTGTCACCCCCCCCAGTGCCATTTTGCCCCCACCTCACCCACTCACCGCACCCCCCTTCCTCCGCCACTGCATCAATAGTTGGTCAACGATATTAGAGGCTAATTTACAAGCCCCTTGCGCCGCTGGTGCATCACTTTTAATATGGGAAAAAAGTGACGTACTGGTGACCATAGGGGCTTGTACATAAGCCCCTTGCTTGTACATAAGCCCCTTAGTGCTCAATACCAGATATTCTGTATCTGATGTTCAGTTTCCACACCTACGTAAGTTAGTTCTACACTAGCATGAAAGTGCGACGACACGAGGGACACGAATGATGGACAAATCGTCTCTAGCATGGTTGGGCAGTTTTGGCAGAAGGATAGCTTGGAGCAGGACCAATTTATCACAATTTGAGTCTAGAACCGTGTGTTTGGAATCCTCACTAGATGGCAGGCCCTGTTGCAGATGGCAGCTGTGTTAGCAAACTGACTGGCATGAGCAGCAAACCAAACACTTCATTTTATAATCTCCGAATTCATACAAAATAATCTTACCCAAATGGCACGCTTATGCTTTGCAGTCTGTTACCACCGTGTAGTTTGGTCCATTAAACTGATGTTCTGGTGACTTAATCTCCCGTCTTGAATTATTGTTTTAGTGACATAATAAATGAACAAAAGCAACCACAGAGTTTCATAGTTCAGAATTTTGCCAACCAAAGAACTTGAATGCAAATATTATTTAAATCAGCCAGAGATTACAGAAGCATGCATGCCAACACATATAATAGGATGGATGTTTTTAGATAAAGGATCTAAAAAGCATGTGGTGGATTGTATATTAGATGCCAGTAACATTGTGAGTCTCGCTGCTTCAGCAATGTGCTCAAGGCATTCAGTAAGCTCTTTTTGCCCAGTGTTACAATATTAAATATGGAAAAATATCTTCCACAAAAAAAAGCAAATCACACATTCCTAGGAATTGCTGTGTTTAAATTGTTACTTCCCCCTCTGAAGCCAGAAAAACAATCCTAAATATATTATATCTCTCCCTTCATTCCAGTCCCCCAGTTGTGTATTCTTCTCTGCTTTGCCTTTTGTTTAATTTTAGACTTGAAAAAATAGAAAGCTGGTCGATTTTACCTTTAACATTTACTGACGATTGACTTGCACTTCATTATTTCCAAAACATAAAGAAAAGAAGGATTTAGTACTCTGTAGAAATTAAATAAAAGACAGTAATGTTAAATAGAAGCAATGAATAGGCTATTGTTCATGGCACAAAGCTAAACATCTGATTAAAAATCAAAACACATATTAATAAATAATTTCTCTAGCTCACGGCTCCCCTAACTTTTCTGGAACAAGAGCATGTTTTGTTCAATGAAAATCATTCCGAGCTACTGATACTGTTACTGCTTTAATAGTGACCACATCAGACAAGATTACAGTACTGCCACCATATGCAAAACTACCAGCAGTGGTTCCCTCATTGCATCAGACAGGACTGCTTGTAGTAATGCAAAAACCCTTTGTCACTCTGGAATGCCTCTATATGGACAATGCCCCTGGAACCAAATTAATCATAAAGAATAGTAATTCTGCCCAACACTGCTTGACTTATCACTCAAATAGCAGCTTTAAATATATTTTGAAAATTCAGCTATTTTTCTCCAGACATCACCATGTGAGTTCTGAAAATACACACAATTTCATCCCGAACACAAAGTTTTCATTTTTGGGATACATATGTTAATTCAACCAAGCAAAATCATCTAATTTAGCAGGCTGGGCTGGAGGGATACTTAGATGTATTTGGAGAGCCACAAGTAGCTCTTGAGCTACTAGTTGGAGAAGCCTGCTCTAGCTGATCCCTTTGAGGATTGACCCTTAAAAAGATAGTTGATTGGTTTGAAAAAGAAGTGGTGGTGTTTGACTTATTTTGAACTTGTCTAAATTTGCCATTGCTCTAATGGGCTTATTACGATCTAGGGCGGAAAGCTTCCGCCCGACAATCGGAATCTCCTCAGAGCCCTTCTGACCGACTCGGTTGGTTTACAGTTCGACTGCCTGCTTACGATGTTCGCGGTCGAAACGTAAACCATTCGGGCATTCCAACCGGCTTGCGAAGTATTTATATTGGTCGGAACCGCATCAAACACCCCTATGGACAGCGTTTCCACCGTTGGGATTACAGCTTTTCCGCTGTTGGGATTACAATGTTGATTTCCAACAGCCTTTCCACATCGGCCTGTCCGACACGGAAAGGCTGTCAGAAAGTGACTTTGGGGGCCACTAGCAGGGCCCCCTAACCACCGCGGCCTATGGTTGACGGCCAAGGGAGTACCTAATGGACCCCCCTGTAAAACCCTGCACTGTGTGACAGGGTGCAGGGATTTCCGCACTTACCCCATTCCCCCATAGAAGCCCTTGTTACGGCCGGTTGTAGGGTGGAACACGAGTTCCCCTAGGGAACAATAGGATTCCGACCGAACATTATTCATTTGCATTGTAATCCAACGGTCGGAGCTGCCAACCGCATGTCAGTTGGTCCCAAGTTCAAGACAGTGTCGCTCGGAGGTGATTCTGCCCAACATCGTATTGAGCCCCAAAGTGTTGGTTTTTGTGACTCTCATCAATTACAACACTTACTATTTCCAGTGTTAAATCAGCTCACCAATATATTTCCTAAATATTTGTGTGCTACAATTGTTACTTCTGCTTGGAAAAAAACATTGACAAAATCTTTACTGTCTGTGAAATATTTCCTGCAAGGTGTAAAATTGCCTCAGTAGAATTATAGCCCTGGAAAGGGGACATCTCACGTTTGTTCCTATCACCAGTGTTCCTTATGCAATATTTCTCCTGTCAGCCATCGTTGTGAGGCTAAAATTCAATATCTTATATAGACTTCGTAGAGGTTCATAATTTTTCAAAGCCTAGAACTATCAGCACTTGTAGTTCCTCTGGTGAAAGGTATCTGTGGGAAAGAGAAACTCCTTGTGATGCCAGTCATGTTTGGCCATGCTTTGGCTTGCAAGTGCAGGGCAGTTAAGCCACAAGCCCCCCATTCTCCCATGTACAACCACAATCCATCAAACGAGAAGGCTGGGGGATGCTCCATTTAAAAACATACAAATTCCCCCATCTACCATTTCCTAAAGTGAACGACAGGTAAAGTAGTCAGTAACCTAAACATGTATTTCATTTATATATATCTCCTGTATAGCAATGTGTATAGCCTAAAATATAGCTTATTTGTTTAACGCGTACTCCAAAATAACAAATCATTCAGAAAAGGGATATTTGTGTAATACAAAGCCCCAAATAACACATTTCAGAAAAGGGGTAGTTGTATTATCATTATTCGCAATATCTCCCTGCAAGAAAGATGCTATGAGGTTCATATTTTAGGCACAGGGGCCACTGGTTTCATGGGGGAGACATCCATTACAATGCATGCATTGCAATGCCTTTACATTGTGGCCATTACAGCGCAAGTCGTTACAGCGATTTCCGCTGGATGGCGCTCTAACCTGAGGAATAGTATGCTTTACTATTCCAACACCTTCCCTACTGTACGTAGGCCGGAGTTGGAATAGTCAATCACACTATACCTAAGTCCAGCGCCCTCCAGTGCAAGTCGTTGTAACTACTTGCGTTGAAACGAACATGATGTAAAATACCGCGTTGTAAATGTATGCGATGTAACGTCATACATTCGTTTCATGGCCATGACTGATCTTCTTTTCTCCCCCTCATATTACAGCAGCCATCCAGGGATTAAACACATTACTGACCTGTTTGCTGTGCAGTATTGTGGCACTTGCCTCTGAGACTGAAGTTTATTTATTCGGACTTCACATCTCATTTCGAAGCCTCCCTCTAATTGGCACAGAGTAACACTTTGAGTTCATTATAAATCGTTTCAGATATTACCTCAGTGATAGAAATTATAATCTTCGTAAAGCTAAAGGTTTGATCTCAAATTTGTTGCGACGTTTTAGAATTTCATATTAGCATTTACTTTAAAAATATATATATATGTGAACTATGAAGCCATGTCCTGCTGAATCACTGTGATAGATAATTATCAATAGTATACTGAAGTCACCCAGCAGTGCCTGAGAATGTCACCAGCAGACAAAATACTCCTCTTGGGTAACTGGCTGGTGTTATCCATGACTGGATGTGTCCTGATTTCTTGTAACTCAACCCCTTGAAGTCAAACCTTCTGTTCTTTCTCTGTTTTATTTTCTCGTTTCATCTTAGAATGAAATGTCTATTCCCCTGCTGCAGCTCTCTCAGCAAAGCACTGAGGGGCAGATTTACAAGCCCCTTGCACCACTTTTGCGTCACTTTTCCCATGTTAAAATTGACGTAAAAGTGGCGCAAGGGGCTTGTAAATCTGCCCCAGAGAATTTACTCAAGGCACTGAACTTTTGGCCCTGTATTGGCCTGTCAGTGTCTGTATGTTCTTTCGTATCAAAACTTTTCTTCCTGCTGCTGTTCTGACTTTCGGACAGGAGTGTTCTATTCTATTTGCCATTTGTTGGGGGTTGGGGTGGGAGGATGGTTTTGTCCATTCCACTCTCTGAACTTGGGGGCATATTAACAAGGAACAGGGAAAATTAACGCTAAGGGCGCTTAGCGTTAAATTTCTTAACGCCCGCTATCGCTGGATAATATCGCCTGGTTATCGCGTTATTAACAACGCTAACCGCCTAGGCGATAAAAAATCCAGCGATGGCGGCATTTTGGGAGGTTATCGCTGGTAATGCAGCGATAAAACTACAAGGATAGGGATATCCTTGTTGATAGCCCATGGTGGACTTAGCCATGTAATCCACCTCCCATTGGATTACATGGCTAAGTCTGAAAATTAGCAGACGTAAAAAAACAGCGTTAACCGTGGTTAGCGCTGCTTTTTTTGTCTCTAACAGGGTTAGCGTGAAGCTTGATAATAGGAGAAATGTCGCTTAGCGACATTTCTCCTATTATTTTGCTCTGGAACGCCCACTTTGCATCTCATTAGAGATGCAAAGGGAAGCGTGGTGAAAAAGGGTGCTAACATGCGATTTTGCCAAAGCCAAAAAAGCGGAGATAAAGCCCTTGTTAATATGCCCCATCGAGTTCTAAATGACAGGTGAAGCGGGAGGCTGAGGTGAATGGGAACTTGTAGAGCCTATAAACACCTGACATCGTGTTTTTACTTGAATAAATAAATCTACTTTGAAAGACTCACATAAATGTGTCGTCTTCCGTAACAGGAGGTTCAATCCTTAGTACTTGTAGGTATACATGTACATTTGTCCGGTCTTCCTAACTCGTTAGTGCTACTTTAAAGTTATACGTTATTCTGGGACTCATGTGCTTATTGAGTCTCATTTTTCAACAACGCTCTGTATGTCGTATTTGCATAGTGTGAAAGTAGCCAAGGTCTGCAGAGAGATGTACCTTTACACTTCTGGATTTCCTCTAAAATATGCTGCTTTCCTTTTGACATCCTTAATCTTGAAAACGCTATATATATTCCTGAGAAATCAAAGATTTGTTTCGGATCACGTTGTTCCAGAATTTTCTGCTGTGCAAGGTTGGATGGAGTCCTTCCCCCTTCCTCTTCGTTTATAGGTTAGCTAAAGCCTGACTATGACGGTTCACTGTCGCTCCCGTACCATCGGACAGAGGGCAAGCTGCCAAAATGCAAGGTTTGTTGGTCCTGACAGTGACCTGGGGCTGAGTGGTCCTGCATAATGCATAATGGGACAGGTGGACTCAACGCTTGGTAATGGAGTGGCAACATGGCCTTGTCGTCCTTGAGTCTGAAAGGCTGACATTGATGGAGTGAGGTAGCTGTGTGGGAGGGTGACATAGGCCTACTTTCCCTGTTTCTCCATAGAGGATGAAGGCCACTCTGGAGTTTTGGAGAGCAGAAACAGAGCTGCTTGCTTATCCTCCCATTCAGTCACTTTCACATGCATGTTTGAAGGCAGTGGGGTGGCAGGCAATGCCTCTCTTCCCAGACTGCTGGCCTTTTTTGTGATATTTTATTCACATATTGGCCTGGAGGGCATTGTATGAATATGGGAATGTGTCGTAAAGAATCATCAGTGATCGGGGGCATGCAAAGCAATGTAAAGTGAACTCTTCTACTACTTGATCCTGGTGCATTTGGATGCCTTCTCCTCGTTTGAGGGAACCTATTTTCTAGCATGAGGGGTGAGAGAAATTGGGTTGTTGGTTGACTGGGTTTTAAGCCCTGGTCAAGCAACAGCCACAGTCCCTGGCATAGTGTACCACAAAAAGTCCCTAAATCTACCTGAGCTTAACCCTGGGTAGCTTGGCACAAAAAGTAGCCAGGCTTAACTTACAGACAACATGTAAAGTATTTTTGCAGCACACAACCATGAATAAAGTGTAAACACAACACAAGAAAAATCCCACACCAATTTTAATAAATTATTTGCCTCTTAAATGACAAAAATACAATCAGTGGAAACAGAGTTATTACTTTTGACAGTGTTTTGTAAAAACTAGCTCCTGAAGATCAAAGTGCCAACCGCAGAGATCTAGTCACGCAACACCGGGTCAAAGTCGAAAAATATGGTCGAATGTGTTGGAGAGCAAGTCGGATACAAGAAGGTGACTGGAGAGGGTCAGTGCTTCTCTTCGGACATAGAAGAAATTCTGGTGAAAAAGTTATGAGAAGATAAAGTTCAGCAGGACAAGGCTGCAAGCGGTGTCCGAGGAGGGAGCATATTCGATGGGGAGCTGCTGAACTAAGCTGCGGTTAAGATTTCTATGTTCCACCTTAGTTACTTTTATGGAAATCAAAAATCTCCAGTGGTACGAGACAGGAGACTGTAGCTGACAAGTATTCCAGGAGGCCAGATACCCCTAGGGCAATGGACCACTGAACAGGATTTGCTGCTGTTGAAAAGAACATAGCTGGATCAGCTGTGAAGTCAGGCAACCTGGGGCAGTTTGACAAGCAGGTTGGTCCCTGTCTTCCCTCTGTTCTCAGACCATTTGTATAGTTGGGCACCTTTAGCACCACCATCAAGGGTCCAGGTCTGGAGGAGTACCACTGGGTCTGAACAGGTGGCCAGAAAACTAGTTGTTGGAGTCACTCTAGTATTCTTGTGATCAGATGGAGAAGAAGGGCTCAACACCAGGACAGACCTCTGATGTTTTTATAGTATGCTCCAGGCAGCAAAACAGTCCTTCCAGGTGGAGTAAAGCAGTCCTTCCAGGTGCAGGAAATTGGTCTTGTGGAGCACACAGCAGGTCACAGCAGCAGGCAGTTCTCTGAAAGTCCTTCCAAAGGCCCAGAAAGCGAACTGAAGAGTTGGTCTAAGGGTCCTATTTTTATACCTGTTACTTGGTGCCGTCTTCGATATAATAGACGTTTCTAGAGGTTGCTCTTTGAATTGCTTGGACTTTCCTGACTCCCTGCCCTGATTTCAGGCTGTCTGCAGAGATAATACAGTGCTGACAAGTCTTTTGTGTGAAGGCAGAGCACAGCCTATTAGTCTGCAAGTGGAGTTGCAAATGGAAAATTCAGACACACCTAGTCCCTCTAATGTGTCTCTGACAGGGAGAAATTCAAAATGTTCTAACTGCCAACGTCACCCAGTCATGTGACCTGGGGAGGCTGCAAACACCAAATGACTATGGGCAGGAGGAAAATACCAACTTTCTAAAAGTGGCATTTTCAAAATTGTAATCTAAAAACTGACCCTTAAAGAGGATTTTAATTACATTTTCATAGATGCCAAACAGGAAATCCTTATCTGTCTCCAATCAATAATTATCACTTATCAAATGTAATAAAGCAACCCAATGTTATCCTATGGAACAGGTAGGCCTCACAGTAGTGAAAACGAATGTAGGAGTTTTTCACTATCATGGCATGTAAAGCTTAAAAGTAAATGGCCAACCTTATGATTACAATGCAACTGCCCTAAGAGCTACCCAGGGACTACTTTAGGGGTGACATATGCAATAAAGGAGAGTTCAAAGATTGGCACGGTGGTTAGACTGCCTAGTCAACTTGGCTGTTTAAAACTGCATCCAGGTTGCAATGGCAGGCCTGAGACAGGTTTAAGGGGTTACTTTAATGGATGATGCTATATGCGAAGCAGGCCCACTAGTAACATTTAATTTCGAGGCCCTGAGTATATGGTATGCCATGCAACAAGGGTCTTATAAGTAAATTAAATTTGCACATCAGGTGTAAACCAATTCAACCATGTTTGGGGGAGTGAGCACAAGCACTTTATCACTGGCTTGCAGTCCTATGGACAACTAAACCGAATTTCAGCAAACCATGGAGAAAAACAGGCAAAACCTTTGGGGGAATACCACCCTAAGGCTGTCAGGTCTAACAAGAGGCTCTACATCCAGGATCACAGTGGCTTCCTTTCCACTCAACATGCTGTATTTATGCTTCTGGTGGTGTGTCTCCACTTCTTGTTGACCCTAAGACTAGGGGTGGGCAAAATATTGCAGTTCACCAGCAGAATTTGTGAAATTTAGGCCACTCTGTGTTACTCTTCAATGCAGAGTTCTAGTAAAATTCTGCCAACCGCTGCATGGTGGAAGGTTTCTCCAGTGAGGGTCCAGATTATGCGAGCCTGCAAGAGCAAGCAAGATTTGGCACTCCCTTGCGCAATTTTCTAATGCAGGGGGTCGCCGGCATTCACAAGCGGTCATGGTCAGAGGGTTGCTGTTCGAGTCGATTTGCTGTCACTCGAGTAGATTTTCTACTTGAGCTGCAGCAAAATCAGCTTGAATGGCTGAACGCGTTTGCGAAATGCATGGTCCCATTCACATTGATTTTCAGCACTGCATGTGCTACCAATGATACATTGCCGTGCAAGCTGCAAATTGTGTACCCATTGGCAGAATTCCATGGATTCTGGCAGAGTTTTTCTGTAACTCTGCACAGTTCCGTTGAGTAAAACTCCACAAGTCCTGCCCACCTCTACTTGTCACCTTGACGTAGACCATGGATGTGCTCTTGTGGTATACCACAGAAATGATGCTCCTCCTGCTGGTTCACTCTCCTTTGACTATCCACAGGCCGCTGAGAAAGTCACTTAATTTCCTTTATTCTTACTACATTAGGTCACAATGGTGAATGAGAAATCAACCCGCCTCCTGAATAAGGGAAAAAAAGATAAATATGCCAATCGCAGTAGAGCAACCGCTTTTGCTTCTAAAGATGCTGCTTCACAACTGCCATTCGCCGCTAAGGCAGATGGAAGCAAATCTGCTAAAGTGATATTGCCAGCCAACTCTTCCACACACACACTGATTTAGAATCCAAACTAGGTGAAGGAGGTATAGATGTGACCCTGCTTCACCAGGGCTTGAGTAATGTCAATGCTGGGTAACACTGTAAAAAACTTGCAGGTCAGAGTGTCTCAGCTTATCAGCTCATCTAATACCCTGACTGACCAGGTAGATGATGCAGAGGGCATGGTCAAAAGTATCATTCTCTATCGGGGAAGGTCCCAGAACATGTGAAAGGTGCATAGGTGGAGAAATCCCACCACATGCTCTCTGACAGAAAGGGCTCATCATGCTTTGGTAGAGTGGTCTCCTCTGGGTGCCCCACAGGTGAGTGATTGTAAGATTACTCAGCAATAACTCAATGATAAGAGAGGCACGCTTAGGTGGACTTTGAGTTCTCCTGGATTTTAATGTTTCCAAATTACTCACAACTCATAGAACAATAAGAAGTCATTTGAGTGTGTCAAACACATGTTAAGAGCAATGAACCTCAACTATATGTTACTCTATACATGAAGGTGTTATTTAACTCAAAATCTTTCTTCTTTGACACTCTTGAGTCTGTGCAGGATTGGATGGTTGGTAGGAGACACCTTGTAGTAAACTCTGAATTGCTACATACTGGGAGACAATAACTACTGGCCTAGAATCAGCACATCTTGATGAACTCTCTGAATCCAAAGTTGTCAAAATGACAAAGCTTAATTCGGCTTTCAGTTCATTATTTCATATTATTTTATGTTGCGGTTCTGTTTTCCTACTATAATTTCATAAAATAAGTCGCTCTGGTTTTATATTAGTATATAAATTGGATCTTAGAAGGTCTCTTATTTTGTGTTATGGCCATCATTACTACTTCACTACGATTTTTGTAAAATATTGTGGTTAGATAATTGTACAAGCAACATTTGGTATCCTCCATGATTTTCTTTCAGAGTTGTGAGTTTTAGGTATCTGATCACTTCCCCAAGCAAGAGCACATTAGGATGTTTTGAATTTACTGAGAGATGCCCCTTCGTTTCTGAAGTATTGTTTGGAGGGCGGAGGGATGCTTTAGTCCTGTGATTCTTCACTATTGACTTTTCTCCAGAGCAGGATGGTGGGAGTCATGGGAGGCTGATTCCCATTTATTTTTTTACTTTCTTCATTTGAGTTTAAGCAGATATAGAAGCATAGATGTTCACAAATTATTACCTTATTGCAATCAAGTTACAGGTAATCATGAAAGAATTGCATGTGGGGAACAACAGGCTAAATTATACACCAGCCTTCACAGTGTCCAACAATGTAATCATTTAGAAGTCCAAATGCAGAGCCAGCATATCTATATTCACACATTACACCAGTAGCATTGTGAAAACCCCTAACCCTTCCACACAATACACAATAATGTAAGCTTAATAACCAATCCAAGAAACAAAATACATAAATCCTGCCTGGCTGTGCCTCAGGTATCAGCACAGGAGAACCTTAAAGATGTTTCTATCAGCAGAGGGGAGACGACTAGTGGAGTCATAAGAAGCACTGGACAGGAGGATAAGGCTTATAATATCCAGAGGCAGCATGGCCTATTGAGACCAATGCCCATGCTCCCAGTGGCAAGCCGTGCAGATGAACCTTGGCTTGTACAATCTGCAGGTTATTCAATGCAAGGGACACTCTCAATATGTACCGGTGTCAGCAGCTTCTACAGGTCATAATCTGAGAAGCTAGTGGCCACCTCGATCCACAGATCCAAAATAAGCCTTCAGCATGCCCCTCTGTACTCCTCAGAGCGCAATGCCACACTCTCAGGTGCAGCTCACTTCTCCACGTGCGCCCGACATCACCTTTGATGGGGGCCCACAGAGATTTCCGGTGATGACAATGTGTCTGTGGGCTATCCCCAATGCTAGGTCCAAAAGTATATTACCAACTTTTTTCTTGGGTTTCTGCACATATAACCGAAGGGAGAGACATTGTTTTGTTCACATGCGATACATCGAATGCCCTTACAACGTGGTCGTTACAACGACCTCGTTGTTACATCGCATCCGATTACTTCGCAAGTCGTTACAATGACTTGCTGTAGGGGACAGAAGGTGTTGGATTTACAATCCAACACCTTACCTGCTGTTGCACAAACTGGAGTATGAATAGTAAATTATACTATTCCTAAGTTCAGCGCGCCCCCTACAGCAAATCATTGTAACAAGTTGCACTGTAATCGTATGCGATGTAACAACCCGGTCGTTGTAACAACCGCGTTGTAATGGCATGCGATGTATCGCATGTGTTATAACAACATATATTCAACCGAAGGAAGCAGATCACAACTGTGTGAAGACAGCTACAGCCCAATGTACACTCCAGCTTCACTGTTACCTGAAACCAGAAGAGGGTCATTATTGCGCAGATCCACACCATGTGAAGAAAGCCTGCATTGGTCAGGGCACACCTTGGACTACACAAGTCAGTAGTGTGTAACAAGAAATCCAGACTATGCAGTGTGAGATATTACAGTGTAGGTAGTTGATTTGGGTGTACTTGAATTTTGTGTTACATGTAAGGATGCAAGTGTGCTCCAAGGTCTGACCCCATTCCTTCCCACTGAAGGGTCAGACAATATACTCCTCCCACTTGTCCATCAAAGCTCGCAGGTCATCTAGCATCATAGCCAGCGCAGTTTTATAAATCCAGGAAACCAGGTGCCACCCCTGCTGAAGGTAACCAAAGTCTGCAGGAGATCGAACATCAGAGGCTCTTGTTCCGGAGTCCCCAACCAGGAGATTTTGAATAGCTCCAGCCAATGTGTCATGAACTGAGAACCTGGCAAATTATGCAGAAGCAACCCTCTGATTTACAGTCCCCTAATGTATTCACTCCATCTCCCTTCCAAGGCGCCAGCCGACGGGCTGTGAGGTTGCCCCCTCCTATGATCGGCAGGCCCACCAACTGTATTGTGGGAGCATACAAAGCAGCCAAGTGTGCTCCAAGGTTTGACCCTATTCCTTCCCACTGAAGGGTCAGCCAATATACTCCTCCCACTTGTCCATCAAAGCTCGCAGGTCATCTAGCATCATAGCTAGCACAGTTTTATAAACGCAGGAAACCAGGTGCCACCTCCCCTGCTGAAGGTAAACGAAGTCTGCAGGAGATTGAACATCAGAGGTTCTGGTGCCAGAGTTCCCACCCAGGAGATTTTGAATAGCTCCAGCCAATGCCCCGTGTGTCAAGAAGTGAGAACCTGGCAAATTATGCAGAAGCAACCCTCTGAGTTACAGTCCCCTAATGTATTCACTCCATCTCCCGTCCTAGGTGCCAGCCGGCGGGCAGTGAGGTTGCTCCCTCCTATGATCGGTAGGCCCACCAACTGTATTGTGGGTGCATACAAAGCATCCATCCCCACATCCCAGTGCACCACCCTCCAACACTGAAGCACTGCACTGAGTAGGCAAGTTCTATACAGAGGGCTGTGCTTTACTCCCAGCAGCATAGCCAGTAACGCCCCCTCCCGACTCTGAGCCCCTAACTCCCTCACTTCTGCTAAATCGTGCCCCACCAGTCAATGGGCGACCCACTGCAGCTTCACAGCCTGGAAATATATTTCATAGTTTGGGTCGCCCAGGCTGCCTGTCGTCATGGGTCTCTGAATTGTACGCAATAACACCCTAGTTTGCTGTCAATCCCATATCAGCTCTCTAAGCAAAGTATTTAGGGAGCGAAACCATGTTCCCAGTATCCAGATGGGAAGTTTAAGAAATAATAAACGACTCTGGGCAAAATCACTATTTTGCTCAGTGCAATTCGGGCCATAACTGGAATCTGCAGTGACCTCTGAAAGGCCACGCATACATTGAACACCCAAATAAAGCCACCAAGATTGTCCTCTCAGATATCAGTTTCAGTGTGATTTACTGTGATACCCATGTACTTGAGAACTATAGGCTCCCTTTGCAAACCAAAAGCTCTTCCTGGCTCCGGAGGGCCCATATGCTTTGGGGAAACCGGAAAGGTGTTGGATTTCCACAAATTCATTCTAAAGCCTGAAACCTGTTCAAAGTCTTATAGCAGTGTTACTCCCCACAGGATACCTGTTTGCGGACTCCTCAGGAAGATCAACATGTCATCGGATATAATGAGTAGTTGTGTTCTCCCTCATACAATGGGATACACCTGTTCTATCCCTCCAGTCTCAGGAAGGAAGCAAATGGCTCAACCACTAGCGTAAAGAGCATAGGATAGTGGGGGCATCCCTGCCTCATACCCTGACTGATCTCAATCAATCAATCAATCAGATAAACTTTATTCGGTTTCACGTACAGAAAACCATAAAAGTTCCAAAGCATTCAAATTTCCTTAAGATCATAATACAATAAAATTACATATAAAAACATTCATAGCCCCTGAAGGCAAGGAGGGACCCGATTAAATACCCTGCCTAAAAAGCTAACAGTGAAGTACGCTATCTAAAAAATGTGACACACACTGTAGATACATGTACGCTGAGCTTACGCTGTTAAACTAAATAACACAAGCCTCTACGCCGCATGCACTCCACAGATGGGTCACTAAGTGTCCAGACAAGTCCTGGTCCTCACCATAGATTTCAAGTATCCCACGATAAAAAAGATACAATCGGCCTTCAGCAATTGAAGGAACAGAAGCGCAGGGAGTGCCTGGTTAAAATTCAGCTTCTTTAATAATGGGACTAAAAAGTATCTCCGGGGTACCTCATAAAAATTGCAGAAAAACATAAAGTGTAGCAAATTCTGTGGAGACACTCCGCCACAGCCACAGGGTGCTAACACTTGGCCTCTACTGCACCCTTTAGACACAGCAAGCAGGAGGTGAAAAAGATACAGACGAAATCTGGACAATAAAAAAAACGCTCATATATAGACAGGGGCCCCAGGAGATAAGGCTCGACAGATGGGCTTGTTTTTAACATCAAGTATTCTCGGACACTAAGTTTCCTCACCTCTCGCTCATCTCTTTCTAGTTTCCTTAAACTAACGAAGGCTTTCTTGACTAACACCACATCCTTTTTTACAATAGATTCAGGCTTCAAGAATACATCCGGGCGACTGATCCCAAAAGGGTCAGAGACACATACCCCGTACGCACCCGCATACCAACATACAATAGACCAACCTAGTTGCTCCAACCCCCTCCTAGGGACATCCTGTTTATGCCCGCTAGTAGATAATCCCACCTAAGGGTATCAAAGACCTTCAGAATGTCAATGGAGATGACCAGGGCTTCAGCAAATCAATCCCAATCTGGCTCATCTAACACACGATAAAGGCTTTGGATGATGTGGGACGTGTTACTTGGGTATGAAACCATTTTGATCCTCATCCACCAGTGCAGAGAGGTGAGGTTGTAGGCAGTTCATCAGGACTTTACTCAGAATTTTCTAATCTAAGTTCAACATGAAGAGTGGGTGATATGCCTTCGCATCGGTGATGTCATTCAGTGGCTTAGAGATGAAATACAATCAAGACCTCCCAGGTCATATCTAGAAGGTGCCTACACTCCACCATATTGGCCTCTGGGAATCAGGGATGTGGCATAAGTCTGGTAGAATTTAAGGAGTCCATACGTCCTGGGGGTCTTACCACGTGCCAGGCCTTTGATGGCCTCACTGATTTTTAGCTCTAAGATGGGGGTGCCAAGCCCCTCTCTCAATACCCTTCCAGCAGCTGCCAAAGCTGCGCTGTTTTCCAGGAGAGCACCCAGAGTCTCGCCCGCCACAGGGCCACCAGCTCCATACAGGCCCTGGTAATGCCTTGTGGAAACTTCATGTATTCCAGTATGGGAGTAAATCATTTCCCCAGTTGACCCAGCACCTTGGGTAGTGAGGTTTCCCCTGTCCTCTGTATAGGTCAGCCATGCCAGCAATTTGCTCACATGCCCACCCTCCATTTGTGCAGCTGCTGTATGTTCCAGTTGATGCAAGGAACTGAGGGGCATATTTATGAAAGAGATGTGTCCCGCTTTTATCACCCAACGGGGTGCAAGAGTGACACAACTCTTTAAGTTTGATTTATCAAGCCATGCAAGGCCCCGTTGTGTGGCTTGATAAATCTAGAGTAACGCAACACAGTGCAAATCTCTGTGTTGCATTACTCTACCAGAGGGGGGTGGTCCATGGGTAGAGCATGCTATTTCCATGCATCCACTTATGGATTTTGCAGCATGCCTAGATTTATCAACACTGGTAAACCCCATGGGGGAAACATGGCAGCGGGCTAACGCCGGTCGCGCAAGCTCCTGATCCCAGAGAAGAGGGAGAGAGCATTTGGTTAGAGGAAACAGCCAGGTTTTAGCAATAGACTAATGCTCTTCTTCGTAGTTAAGTAAATCTCCTAACATTTAATTTTGAAAACTTTGGCTTACCTGATTTTGCGAGGCATCTCCTGTTCTGGCTTATGGCTTGGGACGCGGAGTTGCAGCAGGGTCTCTGGTGTTTCGCCGCGCGCTCGTTACAGAGGGCTCGCGCAGTGTTCGCTTTAGCTGGCTTCCGGGGCTCGAATGGCAGAGTGAGCACAGGGCATACGGAGCTGGCGGTGCTGGCGAACAGCAGGCTGGAGAACGGAGTGAGCAGCGTCGATCCTGGTAAAAGACTAATGCCCCATAACACTCAAGGAAACCGGGAGAAGCGCGGTGTAACAGAAGGTAGGGAATCTGAGGTGATTCATTTTCAAGTTCAAGGCTCCGGGCGAGGGGCTCTGAGACAGATGGAAAGTGACCCTCAATTGTCTGCATCACAGTTGAAAATATGGCAAGAAGCAAGAGGGAATGATGATTGCCGTGATAAGGGTGACACAGAGAATATAACAAAACATAAATTAGGGGGTCTAGTAAAAAATCGTTACCAGCTTCGGTCACTCCCAGAGGCTAAGGGGAAAGGTAAGGGAGGCAAGGGTGGAAGTAGTAGAGACCTGCTGACTGGTACTGGTACTGAGTCCTGTGCAGTTTCTCCGAAAAAGAAGTTGTTGAAGATAGGAGGAAAGCCTAAACGTTGTGGCCCTAGGGGGGAAGGGAGTGTCTGGAAAACCCGCGCCCTCCTTGAGATCCTATTTTAAAATTATGGAGCAGGTTGAATCTTCACAGGTACGCAAGCATATACCACCAAATGCTACACTTTCTTTGGAGAACCGTTTCACCCCGTTGGCAACGTTATCACAAGGTGTAGAACCACTAGGTGATAGTCTAAGCCCGGAGACGATCTCTGAGCCCAGTCCTGGCTCTAGTCCCGACTGCACTATTGAGACATCTGAGGGAATAACTATTGGAGGACAGAAAGAGAGTCCTAGTCAAAAATATGATAATCCTAGTGCTGACAGAGGTGAACTTATTATGGAGAAGATGTTTTTGGCTTTACGTCAAGACATCCTTTCAAAATTTGAGATCTCGGAAACAAATCAAAAAGCGATCCGTCAGAAGTGTGAAGTGCTTGAGGAGAAATTGGATGACCTTGCGTCACGTACTGGATTATTGGAAGAGGAAGTCAAAGCCCTCTCTGTAACAGTAATCGATAATTCCAAGGATATTGAGTCCTTAAAGAAACAGAATAAAATACTACAAGACGACCTGGAACAGATTGAAATCCAATCTCGCCGTAACAATTTAAGATTCTTTAAAATTCCCGAGGGGGCCGAGAAAGGAGATGTTAAGGCCCTTATTTGCTGCCCCATGAGAGAAGTTTTGAAGGATAGGCCGGAGATTGATTGGGAGAAGGAGATGCAGAGGGCTCATAGGGACCCCTTTCGGTTGAGTTCAGACCGGAAGACTCCTAGAAAGATTTTGGTAAACTTCTTAACTTTTGCTGTTAAAGAGTTGGAGTTGCAACGGGCTCTGAAAGAGGGTACCTTGAGTCATGATGGATTTTCCTATCAAATCAGGTCGGACCTTGGTAAAAGGACTGCTCAGAGGCAGTGGGAATTGGGTACTAGAATTACCGAGTTACGGAGTAAGGGAGCACAAGTTCAGTTAAAATTTCCTGCGATGTTGAGAATTATGTAGCAGAACAAAATGTTTAACATAAGTAATCCAGAGGAGGTTGATACCTTCCTATCACAGATGGTATGAAAATATATGAAAATATATCTGATTAAGTCTATGTTAATATGGTTGATATGGTGGATACCGTTGAGCTAAGGAAAACGTATCTTGATGTGGAAGAAATTCATGGATAGAAATTTACAGATTGGCTGTTCTATCTGTTATATTTCTTCTTTTTGTGTGTTTTCAGCTCTCTCCCTCTCTGGAGGGATGGGGGAGGACACAAAGGGCGGAGAGTATCACCTTAGGATGAAGGGGGGATTTCCCAGGGGGTGGGGAGAAGGGGGGGGCACTGGGTGTAGGGCGCAGTGGGAGAAAAATAAAAAAATTGTCCTCATTACCGTATCTTTTCTAGGGGATGAGTTAAGTACATATATGTATGTGGATTTGAATCAAGACAACTGGGTAAGAACTGAAACTTATGGGTTAGAGAATGTATAGCTTTAAAGTAGGTAACTTCCTGACTTGGAATGTGAATAGGCTAAGATCTAGGAGGAAATTATCTAGAGTTTTAGATAGGACCTCTAAGGTAAACTATATGAACCCACCTAGATCCTTTTCCAGGTTAAAGAGCATGATGAAGGATTTTAATTTAATAGATATTTGGCGTATTAAGAGGGGGGATGCTCGGGAGTTCACTTTTTACAGTAAAAAGTATAGACATCACTCTTGAATCGATTTTTTCTTGGTGGACCAAGAGTTACTCGGAGATGTATTGGAAATTGTACATGCCCCCGCGACAGTGTCGGACCATTCAGCGGTTGCTCTCGCATTGAAGATCCAGCAAAAGGAAGGGTAGAAAAGATGGGTAGTAGATAGAACACTTTTCTTAGATGAGGGGATAGTTAGAGATCTAAGAGAAAAATCTGAGGTATATTTTTGTATGAATATTGGATCGGTTGGATATCAAACAGTTTGAGATGCTTATAAGGCCTATTTAAGGGGGGTTTTAAGATCTATAATGAAAGGGAAAAGAAGGACGGAGAAACGAGATAAGGAATGTAAATTGGAGGAGATCAAGATTAAAGAAAGAGAATTACAGAAGGCCTCAATGGATGACTTAGATAATGTCCCTGCTTTAAGCAAAGAGCTAGAAGGGTTACAGTCAATGTTCCAAGCATGTATTGATAAAAGAATATCTGATAAATGGAAAGCTAGCAAACTTCGCCACTTTGCATATGGAGAAAAATGTAGCTCCTTATTAGCTTGGAAAACGAAGGCGGACAGAGCCAGAAATAATATTCGAGCACTAATCAGCAGAGCTTCTGGCAAAATACTGTATACTAATGAAGATATCTGTAAGGAGGCTTGTAGTTTTATGAAGGATCTATACAGTGAAGACATTCATCCTGATCAAGAGGATATTACAAAGTGGTTAGAACAAACGGCTCTTCCTCAGCTCACTAATGAGCAACAGAAAGCATTAGAAGGAGAGATCACAGAAGGCGAGATTAGAGTCCAATGTAAGAGAATGGTTAAGGGGAAAGCTGCAGGGCCAGATGGCCTTCCAGTGGAGGTGTTTCTATATATCATTGACACAATAATTCCAGTTCTGAAAGTTTTGTTTAATTTAATCTATATCAGTGGGGAAAACGCTCCTGTATCTTGGTCAGAGGCAATAGTGACCTTGATTTTAAAGCCAAATAAGGATCCGATAACTGTTGACTCATATCGTCCGATTTCTTTATTGAACTCGGACTATAAGATTTTTTCTGGGGTCATAGCAGCTCGGGTAGCTAGGGTAATGAAACAGGTTATTCACCCTAATCAAAGAGGTTTTATCCCCAGAAGACAACTGAATGCATTAACTTTTCAGTTGGTAGGGGTAGCTGATATAGCTGAGACGTGGAGGGAGCCATTCACGATAGTAGCGGTCAATGCAGCTAAAGCTTTCGATCAGGTGCACTGGCCTTATATGTGGGAGTCCCTATGTAGCTTTGGATTTCCGCGTAATATGGTAATGGCGGTGAACATTTTTTACCGGGCCCAAAGGCTAGGGTTTTGGCAAATGGGGTATTGTCTGATTGGTTTACTATCTCTAGGGGGACAAGGCAAGGTTGTCCCCTGTCTCAGCTTCTTTTCAATTTATATATTGAACCTTTCGCAAATTTGATTAGAGCAGATACCTCCATCCTTCCATTTAGATCAAAAAACTATGAGGTTAAATTGGCCCTGTATGCGGACGATCTATTGTTGTATACAAGAAATCCACAGTATGCTATCCCAAATCTAATGAGGAAGGCAGAGTTATTTGGGCAGGTCTCAGGCTACAAAGTAAACACAGATAAAACGGAGATTATGGAGTGGAATCAGGCCTCACAAAGTTATGGGGTGCAAACCCAAATTTGATATCTAGGGATTTTAATCCCACAAAAGATTGAGGATATAATAAAAATTAATTGGAGGAAAACTAGTCAGGAAGTGGCAGGGCTGTTGTTAAAATGGGAAAACCTTCCTCTAAATATATATGGTCGTGTGAATTTAATAAAAATGATCATCTTTCCAAAGACTACTTTTTTGTTTAACTCTATCCCTCTGATTCTTAAGAAAGAAGAAATTGCAAAACTCCAAGGTAAAATAGGTAGTTTTATTTGGGCGTCCAAAGGTCCTAGGATTTCTTGGAAAAAGTTGAGGAGGAGATTGGAGATTTGCTTGTGTATAGCTATGCTTTTCATTTTAAAAATGTGCGGATGCTGGCCAATAAGATAGATGAGTCATCTATTGGCTTACTATTTTTTGCTATGTTGAAAGATATTCCGCAGGGACAACGGTATTTTCTTTTCAAATTTGGAGATCCCAAGTTCTTTAAGAAGATAAGACTAAAGGTATTGAAGGCTGCCTTGAACACTTGGATGTATGTTAGGAAGGTTTTTAAAGTCCCTTATTTTTCAAGATATGCTCCAATATGGTACTCCCCCGGAAACCCCGAATGCTGGAGAGATCAACTTAGTCAGCCTCTGAAACTAAGCGGTATTCATTATTGGGCTGATTTTAAGCAGGGCTCAGACATAATGAGTTGGGGAGACCTGAATTCTCTTTGTAAGGGGCAGCTTACAAGATTCAAGTACTATGAATTAAGCTCCTGGTGGGTTACAAAGGTTTGGGAGGAGGAGGATGATGAAACAAAATTTAGTCAGGTGACGAGATCTGGCCAGTGGAAATAAAAGGTGTCTTTTTGGTATTGGGCCTTCTTGGAAATGGATAAGGAATTAGAGATCGAAATTGTGAAGCTTTGGGGTCGGGAATTCGGTGAAGAGGATGTAACTCAATTGTGGCGTATATCTTACGATCATTAACAAACAGTAGTTAAACCAGCATCACTTAAAAGAAATCATTTATTTACTACTTATAGAGTGTACTGGTCACCTGCAAAGCTAACTACGATCACTAGTAATGTATATAATTGCCCTAGATGTATGCTACCATTGGCAGATGATATCCACTTGTTCATGACATGTCCCAATATATCTTCCTATTGGAACTCAGTGTGTGACTTTATTAGGGAAATGATTGGGATACAGATTACAATTTGCCCTCGGTTAATCTTTTTTGGTTTATGTGTTAAGGAAAATGTACAGTTATCTATGTGTAATGCAAAATTTGTGTTTTTTGTGATTCTTCTGGCCAGAAGGGAGATATGTAGGTTATGGAAATTAGGAAATCCACCGTTGTTTAGCGATTGTCTTAGAAATGAGTCTGATATGGCATGTGACCCTATGAGTGAGTCGAGAATATGGGCACCGTTAATAAGATGGAGAAATAAGGAATTGTGAATCCTATGATTATGCCAAAAACCTGCTGACGGTAACATCCTCCTCTCAGTGGCGGTATCATCGAACAGAGAAGAATTGAGGTGGACGCAGCAGTATGCTTGAGGGATATAACTCTCGATTGGCTCCTGGTCTACTAGTTGGTATCCCTATATAAGACCTGGAGGGATCAGAGCGAACCCTAACAAGATTACTGGCAGTATGAGGATAAAAAAAAAAAAACACTGGTAAACCTGGGAATGCGTCAAAATGCTACGCCTCCCCAGGTGAGGTGTAATGAGGAGAAATATCTTTGTTCTCCTTGTTACTTCCCCTTTCTATGTGTGCTGCATACTGCAGCACAAATAGAAAGAGGAAAGTGTCCCTTCAGGCACAAAAACAATCCTGCTTACAATGCAGGTACCCTTGCACCATGGTTCAAGGGTCCATGTGTTAGTGCAAGGCAGCACATTGTGTGCCAGCACTGGGCACTGGGAAATGACAAGAATGCACCATATATATTGCTAAGTACAGCATATTCCTGTCCTTTGCCTATCATGCAGCACAACTCAGCAAGGTGACTTGCTGCACAGCGTGATCATTTGTTAAATATGCCCCTGAGTTTCCCCAGCACCACAGCATGCTTCTCCCTCTCCGGGTCATATGTTATGTTATGTAATGGGTGATTTGTAACGTGCACGGCTACTCAGAAGAGTGTCCCAGCGCGAGCCAGCAATTGAATACAGTGAAAATAGAAGGGGACAGGCTTAATTGAATAGGAAAGTTTTAAGTTTTTTCCTGAACTGAGAGGGGTTTTGAAGACTGCGGAGCTCCAGGGGGAGAGAGTTCCACGACTTAGCTGCCAAATAAGACAGTGAGCCATAGGGATGGCCTGATCACAGAGCGTATAAAGGCTCTGGTTTCAAGTGGTGCATTTCACCCTCCAAATCGTTAATTCAAGACAAAGTGACCGCTCTCTACCCCACTAATTGTCTGAGGCAGTGCCCCCTTATCACAGCCTTAACGGCATCTCATTCAATGTTTTCTGGTAAGTAGTTTGAGCATTTGTGCTGAAGTAGTCTTAAATCCGGTCTTCCAGGGGGTGTCTTAGGGGGTTCCTAAAGGTGAGAGAGAGTCTACAGGTGGGAATGGTTGATGCTCGCAACGAGGAGAGGAAGCCATCACGTGTATTCCTGGCCCGCGGTTGAGCAAAGATCACTTTCCTCAATCACCTATCTCCAATGGGGCCATGCTCACAACCTGCACAGTAACAGCGCAAGAGATCTGCCAGGTCCCAGGCAGCATGCAACTAGGAAGGGCAGCCAGGGCCATCACAGGTGCTCAGGCTCACCTGCTGCTATCTTGTGTACTTTAGCACTTCTGGGATCCGTCTCATCCCTAGGGGCCTCCGTGTGCGCCTCGGCATGCCATGCTTTTGGAACATGCCTACAATTTCTCTGGTGCTTGTGCCACTTCTACAGATGCACAGGGCAGCTATAGGCTCCGGTGTGGTGTGGGGAATCAATGCAGCTTGCAGAGCTCCTCCAGCTGGCAGCCATCTTGCTGTGTGTCAAGCCACACCACCTGCTTGATTCCCACCTTGATACATGTTCACTTCTTTTTCATGGCTGCTAGCCTCAAAACACACTGTCTGCTTGCCCTGAAATTTATTTTTGGGAATATTAAAAGGTTAAATGATAGGATCAAAAGGGGGCAACATTATCAGCTACTAGAAACCAACCTGTTTGGCTCTCTTTCAGGGTCCCTTCTTCGTCAATTTGGGTCTCCCACACTATACCACAGGTTGCCATTTTTCTTAGAAAGCACTCTTCTTTTCTCTTGGACTACCCTTAATCGGTAGAGGGACTTTAAAGGTTTAAGTAATTGGAAACTAGATTAACACTGTCTTTGTAATATGCTACATATGATTTATACTTTTGTTCATCGTTAGGATTGGGAAAGTGCACTCTTTTCTAGTTTTTTCAGAAGATCATTACTTCTACTTCCACCTCTGCTATTTCTATGTGCCACTTTCTGTCTCACTTATTATTTGAAGACTGCATTCTTCCTCATAGTCTCTCTGATTATTCTCCTATTGAACTTACACTCAGGAGTGTGGGCCGGATTCATAGCGGGATGTGGAGACTAAATGCATATTTGGTGTCAAATGACTACGTTTTTGAGTTGACAAGCAGAGAGATTGACCTTTATTTTTAACCTAAAGAAAGACTGTTGCCTATCTTGTATCTCTATGGGAACCTATCAGACCCATACTAAAGTGCAGTTCATGAGATACATCCCTTTTTTAAAAAGAAATGCCCAAAGACAATCCCCCACCTGGGCATGAATCTGACAGACCTTGATTTTAAATTTCCTAAATGAGGGGACCAACTGGTTGTGTCAGTCCTCAAGCATACAGAAATGTCCCGTAGACTGTTGTAAATAGATGAGTCTAGAAAGTGATGGTAAGCTTTCTAAACTCAGATGTTTGTGTGGGAGTAAAGCAGGCAAACTACTTCACTGGTTATGTAGCTGAGAAAGACAACTTACACACGTGGGACCGGGATTTATCATAGACAAGCAGTTCTGATCATAGAACAGTTTAGACTGGCTGACGTTTTTGCTGCCTACTATTCTGATATATATTTTCTGAGTTCCAGTCTCCTTTCCCCAATCCCTGACTACTTACTTAGATGCCAGCCATTCCATTAGAGTGACTGCCTGTGACAGTTCAAAAAGGAGATCTTGACTGAGGAATTTAGAGAGTCTAATATTGAGCAGCAGAAAGGTAAAATCCCTTGGTTCGATGCATTGCTCAAATGATTCACTCCAAAGCAAACTCCACATTTACATAGTATGATTTCTAGGTCCTTGGAGAATGGAGTTCTGCTATGAGATCATTGAGCGTCCCTCATCATTCATCACTGAACTTTTGAAGCCTAAATATCCAGAAGATAAATGTTCCTCCAACATTGAAATTAAAGTGCTGGATGAGCCCTTAGTGAATCATTTGAGGAGAATCTTTCATTCTTTAGTGCACCCCCGCCCATTACATACTGGTGACAGTAGACATGAATCTACAATAATGAGCTGTACTCTGTGGTGTATGCTTCAAACATTTGCTAGTTCCCCAGCGGAGATGTTGGCAGGCTAAAAGTTGTTGGGAGTTCATCAAGGTAGTAGGAGAGAAAGCTGGTTATTGCTGTCTGTGTGATGAAATACATCTTGCTGGTCTTATATATAACTTACAGGAGAGAGATGGAAAGAGGATGCATGCTACATAACATATTTCTCATGTAAATTTGCTTCTTCATCTTTTTATAAACGCTTCACTTGACCCTTAAGGGTGGCATCTCTGGGTGGTTATCTTACGGGTATCTGTAAGTGCATGGTTGTAGAGAAGCCCATTCAAGCTGCTGTAAACATAGAAGGATCTGAGGCCTCTGTCAGTCAGTCTCGCCCCATGTAGAGCTGATCACTTTATTATTAAATGTCAGCTGGTGGGTGAGGGTTTGGATCAAGTCATGGTTGATGTCTTTAATGTTTTATGTGATCAGAATCTGATACACCTATTTGTGGGTGGTGACTCCAATTGGCCTCCTGTTCTGATTTATATTGTACACTGATTTCTAAACATTGCAATAACTTCCTTTTATGTAATAAACTGAAAATGCAAATAAAAGGTTTGCATCACAATAAAGGACTTGGTAGTAGAGTGTCCATGCCCATATTTGGTAAATGCAGCAAAGGCCACATGGAGTCACCTGTCCTGTTGATCCTGGTAAAATGTTCACCCTCTATAACAGTGGCTTTATATTTGGTATTACAGAACTTCTGTAGCTGCTGACATGGAAAAATGAAGCCAGACTGCATCAAAACTAACTTTCCACAAACTGTGAAGACTTTAAGTATACAAGATATCCCTCTGGAAAGAAAAATGTTTTCAGAGATGCTTCATTTCTCGAACTTGCAGCAACAAAGTGGAAGAGCATTATCATGTTCATATTATACTTTTTGCACAGAAATATCTAGAATTTGTCTTGTTCAGCAGCATGACTCTCAGTTTTGCCACATTCTGAGAGTGTGGTTGTTTATTGGAACACTCAGATCTTTATAGGTAGCTTTGAGAGCAACAAGATGTAGAGTTATGTGGTTTGTTGCACCTCGTAGGTTTATTTCAGCTACTGGCAATGGATAAATATTGACCAGCTTGGAACCAATCATAACGCAGCATTTTGGTACTGCACAGCTCTCTGATTTTAATTCGTATTACAGAACGTCTTTAGCTAGTGCCTTGTGAGATATGGAACTATGACACAACAAGATCACCTGTGCAGATTTAGGGAAAAGCATTTTGGCGGGCATCAAGATAAAATGTAAAGCTTTGATGAGCACATATATTTGCTTGAGTTGACAATTAGTCTAAATCTTCTTTGTCCTGTAGATAAAAATAAACATTTCTGGTGCCCTCTTCATACTCCTTCTTCTTCGGGAACCCTGACATAATCACATTCTCACTACGCTTGGCGAAGTTACAATTACGCTGGAATAATCAGAGTCATTTTGGTAATAATTCTTTATTTTAGTGACCTCTTTTGAATTTACCTAAAATTACACAATTTTGCCCATTTGCATAATTTAGAGTAAAATACCTACCACAGTACCTAAGGAACAGAGCATGAGCAACTGCTGGCTGCTCCTGTTCATGATCTGTAGCATTTACAACAATTTTCTAAGCTCATAATGCATCCTTGGGTCCATTCTGGATGTGAGGGAGCATTTATCACCAAGAAAATAGTGCTAAATACAGGGTTGAGTTCCTCTCATGATTCAGCATAATTTAGCTGCAATTTTGCATAACTTAGCTACAGCAAAGTACACAAGTTATGTCCACCCCTAATTTCTGACCCATCAAATCAGAAATTCACAAGTGAAGACTCCTTTTTTAACTCCTGTAGGAATCCCAATTGGAAGTCAAACTGATGGCATGAAGTACTTTTCCTTAATAATGATCAACATCCACATTTCTAAGGGGGATATATTATTTGGAAAGGTTGGAGTTATCCACCAACCAGAGCTTTTCTGCCATCTCTGGAATAGGTTCTAGCACTCCCTCCTTCATCGAAGAGAATGTTTGTCGCTATGCTATGGACTTCACCTACAGTTTCACCTGATGGATTCAGTATTCAGGAGGAGTTTTGAATGCAAACAACTAAAGGGAGCAAAGGCCAGATCCTCGTTGATGAGCAACAGGGAGTCCTCAAAATCTACAAAACTCTCATTAATGTTCATTTCAAAGCTGGCTCTATAAGGTGCAGCAGCACTGCACTTGTTTTTAGTCACAGACAATACTTGGTTTAACAAGGTCAATGTCCCAAACATTTTAGAAACTGTCAGAAATTCAACCATCTTGTTTATGCCTACTCATACTGTTGATAGTTTTACCCCATCACAACTGCTTGAGGCATGGTGAAGTCCTTTAGAAATGACTGGGCTTTGAATTTCAGAAATCTGCAACTGATATAGCCATATTGCTCCTATAGCACGATCTTAAAGTTTGGTCAGTTTCCAAAGCATCTATTGCTACAGAGGTAGCAGGGCTGCTTGGTCCTCTGGGAAAAGTCAGAGGTGGTCCTTTAAGGATGACCTGTTAAAAGTAACTAGGAATTTGGTGTAGACCATGGACACCTCAATAGTTCTGATTAAACCAGTGAAAATGTGAATATTTTGATCTGTGTGCTGTACCTCTCTTCGTGTTTACCTCACATTGTAATCATAAGAAAAACTGGGGTCAACAGCCAAACGGTTACCTGGTCAGAGGTGTGCACTACAAACAGTATATACATATATTTAACACAAATATAGAATCCAATACTTTAGCCTTTCTCACATTGTTTTTAATACAATATTGAGTATTTTACATCAAACAAATTATTTGGTCAAGAAGATTTTTGTATTTTACAAATTAGATATCATTCTAAATAAACAATGAACAATTACATTTGCGAACCATTAAAATGAACATGACTCATGGCAGCCCAATTCATTTCAGGACTGACGACCCTTCATCAGGGGTATATCTAAAAAAATAAAAAGGAAACATATTTACATGTAAATTCATGGAACGACCACCCATGTCTAGTCATCACTTCTGTGATAATCCCTACCTAACCCAAGAGTATCTTTATTCTTTGTGACTGGTGCCAATTGGGTTACTATACGTAATTCATCACAGTTCACCCTGTCCAATGTGTGTGTGATAAAGTGATTCTCAACCTTGAACATTCCAAATGCTATCCCCATGCTGCAGTAGTAGATGACACTAGATCATGTTTCATCAATCCCAAAATGATCCAATGGTGCAACCAATTGCTGAGGAAATATAAAAAAAACAGCCATCTGGCTGACCCATCCATACAACACATTCTTGTGCTAGCTCATATTCAGACAAACTAACATACCTTTCAAACTAAAAGATATCGGAATGAAACTGCCAAGAGAAAAAATTAAAAAATAATGATATAACCATTATTGAAAAGCATCCTGTGATACACAATGACCATAATGTTCAGAAACTTCATTCCAACCTTATGTTCAGAATGACAGCAGCCCTTATCTGTTGTTTGAAAAAAGGAAATCGATAAGCGTTATACATTTCCCCGTAGACACAAATCCAACCAGTCTGGCTAAACTCTGTTTGTCCTTACACTCACCGTAAAGTAACTGAGTGCCGGCCTGATCAAATCCCACCATATTCACTATAGGGTGACCAACTGGCATTGGTGCAAATTCAGGACGGTGAGTGTAAAAATTCAGGACAAAAGGTCAAAATTCAGGACACAAATTCAGGACAGGAGGTCAAAAATCAGGACAATAGGTAAGTTTTACAGACACATCAGAGGAGGTCGCACAATAGTCTATAAGTAAACCCAGCCATATCCAAACATATTCAGCCATTTGAACACCTATCCATCATGTATCCTTCCATCTATCATTTCACTCATCCATCCCTTCATCCATCTTTTCACTCATCTATCCATTATCCATCCACCCTTTCACCCTATCCATCTGTACACTCATCCATCCACTCTTCTACCCATCCATCCATTCACTCATCCATCCAGCCATTTACCCTTTCAGTCATCCATCCATCCTCCCTTTCTCTCTCCATCGACCCTTTCACTTAGACATCCTTCCTTCCTTCCATCCACCCACCCATCCATCTACTCATCCACTCATGGATCCATTGACCCTATCACTCATCCATCCTTTCTCTCATCCATTTATCCTTTCACTCCTTCACTCATCTATTCATCCTTTTGTCCATCTACCCTCCCTTTCACTCACTCATCCATCCTTACATCCACCCTTTCACTCACCATCCATCAATTCACCCTTGCACTTATCAATTCATCAATCCATCCATCATTTCACTCATCCATCACCCACTCACTCAATCATCCACCTTTTCACTCATCCATCCTTTCACTCATCCATCCACCCTTTTACCCATCCAGCTGCCCTTCCACCCATACATCCAGCTATTTACCTTTTCTCTCATCCATCCTTCCACTCACTCATCTATCCATCCATCCTCTCTCATTTTCCATCTATTCAATCTTTCATTCATCCATTCACCCTTTCACAAATTCATCCAGCCATCCACCCATCCCTTCACCTACTCACTTGTCTACCTTTTCATATTAATTTTGAGCAGAGCCTTTTTGAGAAGAGGCCCATCAAGAACTTCACCCTTGCTGCAGGAGCCATTCCAGTACTGGGACAGAAGCCACCCAGGGCGGAGACAGGATCCACCACAGGGGGGACAGGAGCCATCACGGGTGGGGGGGACGGGGTGGGGACAGGAGCCACCACATGGGGGGACAGGAGCCATCACTGGGGGGGCAGGAGCCATCACAGGAGGGGGAACAGGATCCACCAGGGTGGGCACAGGGGTGGGCATGCAGTATTCAAGTATCATCTTGGCCCCTCCAGGGTGGGGTGGGGCTCCTCACCCCCTCCTGGACAAGACAACCAGAAGACAGGCTCTATTTCCAAAATGTTAGTTTTGCCATCCCCCACTGTGATGTACAGTACTTAAAGGAGATACTCCAAGAGAACTGATTTAACTGATTGTCCTCCATATTTTGTTAATCAGTGTGGGTGCGATTGTGCCATTTCTTTATTTTATTACATTATAGACTGCATGTTTGAAGAACTGAGGCTTGCTTACAATTTAGTGACAGTAATTAAGCTCTGTGAAGAGAACCACGTGCTGCCTCGGGGTAATCAGGGCCTGTTCTACGATTTTTGGGGCCCTGGGCAGAAAGGGAATGTGTGAGGCCCCTCTAAATTGCAGAGACATGACGCATTCAGGGCTGTTTGCATCTGTATAGATGCCCCTGCTCCTGAAGCTGCAGCCTCTCCCTCTCAGTCACCTTCAAGCCCCTCTTAACAGCTCATCAAGGGGGAAGGTGTGAGGGTAGCCATCCCGCTGTGCCTCTCCAATGCTGCTGGGGATCTGAGCTTTGGTACTGCATCGGAGTCTGTTACACCGACCTCAACAGCATCGGACTCAAGAAGGGAGGTGGGTGGAAGCTGTGCCGGCTTTAGGGTGGTGCGACCGGTGCCCGGTTAAAATTACGGACAAATGGCGTCCGTTAAAGAATCCTTCACGGACTACGGACAGACGGCCGAAATTACGGACTGTCCGTGAAATTTACGGACGGTTGGTCACCCTAATTCACTACCATCTCAACGCTGATGCAGTATTCATTTCCTTCATGAACGTCATGTGACACGGACATATGCTCGATGGCATAATCACGTTAGCACGCAAGCCAAGCGCCATCTTTGAATGTAAAGGTCATAGCCACAGTGCTTTTTAACACAGACTCTGAATCCCTTTACCCCGCAATACCACGTGACAGAGTCCTCTAATCGGGATCTACAGCTCATGAAAACCACACGCCATCTTGAAGTGTGTATACTATCAATAACTCCTTACCCTACTGCTAGTTAAAATTATACCCAGTGCTACGTATTGCAAAAACAATTTAATGCCATTAGTGTTAATATGCAAAAGAAACCAACATTGATGCACAAACTTGATCCTGAATAATTAACAGATAACAACTCTGCTGTAAGAATCTACATGAAATTCACTAGGACCTTGATCATATTCACGCCAACGAAACTAATAATATATCTGAATGTACATGTAAATATGTTTTCCTTGTATTTTTTCAGATACGCCCCTGATGAAGGGACGTTAGTCCCGAAATGCATTGGGCCGCCATTTGAGTCATGTTCATTTTAATGATTTGCAAATTTAATTGTTCATTGTTTAATTAGAATGAAAGTGCCACAATGCTGTCCTTATATTTCAGACAAAAGTAAAGACCTGGAGAAATATATTAGGAATATATCTGGGTTGATAAAGGGTTTGGGCGAGTGGGAAGCGACAGGGGATTTGGAAGCTATTGGTAATGGGTTTGCTTTGATAGGTCGATTGTCTGGAAGCTTGGGAAGTGGAATTTTGAAACCTCTTTTGATAATCACCGTTTGTGCTATATTCCTACACCTGATTTTTGAGGCATATCAGAAGGCACAAGCTAGACAGGGAGTTCAGAGAAAGAGAGCAGATGTGAAATTAGAAGAAGGTCAGAGCAGACAGATATTACAATACAATGAAGTGTCTAGAGGAGTCCAGATGTAAGAAGCTCAAGACCACTTGGTTCTAATTGTTCTAATCTGATAATCTGATTATAATCTGAGATGACTTTATATATCTATATGTATGTATATTACCTACTGGCGGTCACCAGTAGTTAGTTATAGTTAGGACCTAGTTACCATAGGAAAATCGTAACATTCTTTTCCCAATAACTTTGGCGCTGGATGACGAATCTTCGCAAAATTTTTAAAACTGGTGGGGCGCTCTGGTCAGCTCCTTTCCTTAAAGTTTAGGGGTGATTTGTCAAGCGGGGGCCGAGAAAAAAGGGGGTCCCAAAACACTTTTTCTCCATGGTATTTCCCGTAGGAAATTTTGGAACAGGCTACAGCCCGAACTGCTAAACAGAATTACACCAAATTTTGCAAAAAGGTAGCCCTTAGTTCAGAAAGAGACCTTTTTTTAAAGTTGTGTAAATCCATTCAGTAGTTCCTGAGAAATTCAAAAAATAGAGGTAAAAAAATCAATTTCCCATAGGAAACTTTAGACACAGTTATTGCAAAAACTGCTGAAAGGAATTACACCAAATTTGGCAAAAAGGTACTTTTTGGCTCAGAAAGCGGCCTTTCATAAAATGGTGTAAATCCGTTCAGTCATTTTTGAGAAATTAAGAAATAAAGATAGTGAAATCTATGGCAGCGGTGGATCCGCGCACCCTCCCGATCACGAGCTTCATGCTAATTGGCTGTCAACATTCCAAACCAGGAAGTGTTGGCAGCCATATTGTGCGAGGCACAAGAAAACAAAAAAAGAAACGCGAAAACAGGAAACGGGGGCAGGGTAGAAACACCCTGACCCCTTGGACCTACTCAGGGGGTCCCACAAGGACCCCTAGGGCCAAAAAAAGCTGTGAGTTTCATGCACCCAGCGGGAATTTTGGCTGAAAATAAAAAAAAGAAGTGCGGGCTCCCGTGCTTTGTTTAATTAAGCCCCTGGGTGGGCCAGGTCCTGGGGGCAGTAAAAAAATGTGTGTGGGGGCCCAATTCCCCCACACTGCCCCTGGGACCACCACCATCCGGGGCTTTGATTTTTTATGTGGGGGGGCATCCAATCCCCCCCAAGCCCGGGGACCGCCATCCTCCGGGGATTTTATTAATACGTTTGCGGGGGGCATAAGAGCCACCCCTGCCCCGTGGACCGCCACCTCCCCGGGGCTCTAATTATTAAAATTGGGGGGTCCGTGACGGACCCCACAGCCCCGGGGACCACCACCCCCCAGGGCTTTGCATTAAGTGGGAGGGGGCCGTGCGGCCCCCCTCCTGAAGCCAGTGATGGCCACCCCCCAGGGCCAGCTCCTGCAGTGTCCTGGGGTGCCCACCCCCGGGAAACTGCAGTTTGCAATGACAGGGCGGGAGCCTCGCGGCTCCCGCCCTCTCAGTGCAAACTCCGCTTTGCTTCATTGAAGCGAGAGCAGGGAAACCTGCTCTCGCTTCAATGAAGCAACTAGCCCACCAGAAACCTCCACTATGCGCCAGGGAACTTCATTGCAGAGAGGGGTTCAGAGGCCACGCCCCTTTTTACACCTCTCTGCAACGCAGCACTGTGGCACTTACTGGAGGTACCTGGTGGGCTAGTTGGACCCCAGGGACCCTCAAGATTCGAGGGGAATTAATCCCCCAACTTAAAACGTGCCATGGGGTGTGTTTACACAGTGGTGAAGGGAGGGGGCGGGGCCTGAGGTGACATGTGCAAACATGCCCTGTGGCACGTTTAAAATTGGGGAATTATTTCCTCTTCAATTCTGAGGGCCTCTGGGGGCTAACTAGCTCACCAGATGCTTCCAGTAAGCACCACTGCGCTGCGTTGCAGAGAGGTGCTCCTGGCCATGCCCATTTTTACACCTCTCTGCAACGCAGCATTGTGGCGCTTACTGGAGGTACCTGGTGGGCTAGTTGGACCCAAGGGACGCTCAGGATTCAAGGGGACTTAATCTCCCAACTTAAAACGTGCCACAGGGTGTGTTTGCACAGTGGTGAAGGGAGGGGGCAGGCCCTGAGGTGACATGTGTGCAAACACGCCCTGTGGTGCATTTTAAGTTGGGGAATTAATTCCTATTCGATTCTGACGGTCCCTGGGGGCCAACAATCCCACCAGGTACCTCCAGTAAGCACAACAGAGCTGCGTTGCAGAGAGGTGGGACAGGCATGCCCCTTTTTACACCTCTCTGCAACGCAGCTCTGTGGCGCTTACTGGCGGTACCTGGTTGGCTAGTTGGACCCCAGGGACCGCCAGGATTCAAGGGGACTTAATCTCCCAACTTAAAACGGCCACAGGGCGTGTTTGCACACAGGTCACCACAGGCCCCTCCCTCTCTTCACCACTGGGCAAACGCGCCCGTAGTGCGTTTTAAGAGGCAGTTTTAATCCCCCTGCCCTATTATGTACTAGGGCCTTACAGAGGAGGTCATGCTAATCACAGGGGTACTCCAACGCATAGTGTTCCCTAGTGTATGTAGGTGTTTTAACTGTATTCTAAGTGTGTTTTAGCATAGCACTGGCTCTAGGCCTGGTTAGTCAGAGTCAGTTACCACCAGTACCCATCTGAAAAAGTTGTGGGCACAGGATAATTTTGGAACAAGGCCTCTTTCTGCTCCTCTGTTAATTCTTTCTGCACATGTCTTGCTTCTTCCTGCACTTTTCGTCACCTTTCTGGACTTCCGTTGCATGGGTTTTATAGTTAGTTGGACATTTCACTCGTACAAAACCATAGAAATTCTTCCGTTATAGTTAGTTCTGCTAACTATAATTCGCGCCCCCGCAATGCACTGCTGATGACGTCACATATTACATCACTCATGACATGGTCAGTGACATCACTGATGACATCACTGATGACATCTCAAATGACATCAGTGATTACATCACTGATGACATCATCCAGTGTGTACCAAACTGGACGCCATCCATGGGTGTATAGGCCCGCTCCATGGTCTCCAACGAGCCCTGACTGACATCGCTGCAGTCATGACGCAGAGAGAAGAGCACCTGTCCACTCAAAATGGCTCCAGCGATACCAGCCCAGAGCTGGCACACATGTGGAGGCTGATGGATGACATGGTGCGGATTGAGGCGGAAAGGATGGCAGCCACCGCTGCACATCAGCGAAATGTAGCTGGGATCTACCATGCCCTGCAGATCCTCATCATGGCATTGCTGCCACAAGGCATGGTGCTGATGAATGCTGCTGCCCCCACACTATCCACATCTCCGCCCCCTGGTGTGTCAGTGCCTCACAGTGCGGCAGGCGTATCCACTCCGGCACCTGATGTGTCACTGCCACACAGTGCGGCCAACAATCCTCCTCTGGCCCCTGATGTGTCAGTGGCACACAGTGCCGCAGCTGGTACTGCAACACCCACAGGTGGGGCAGAGCACACATCCGAGGACGTGGATGGGTTTGAGTTCAGAAGGAAGGCACTTGCATTCAATTCCGCCACCTGGCCTGTTTCTGCTTGGTGCCGCACATGGCCCCATGACCTTCCACTGACCCCAATACACTCCACTGCACTCACCTTGGACCGCGACATAGACTGCCATTACCTGTTTGATGGCCAATGACACGGTGACCAGGCTGCGGACTGTACCCTTCCTCTTCTGCAGTACCTGCGATGATGACATGTGCACTGATGTGGTCTCCGCCATTGATGACTCAGGACTCAGTGTCATATGTGGGACCTGCTGGGCCGCGGGGTGGGTCCGCATGATGTGGAACATGGTGGTGAGACCGGGGCCTGGAGCTTGCATGGGCATGTGGTGTGCTCACTGATGGACACACCGGTGCCACCAGGTAAGCAGTGGGGCCTGGGTGCGCAGGGGCGGCGGTTTCTCTCTCTCTCTCCCTTTCCTCTCTCTCTCTCTCTCTCCCTCCCTTCCTTTCCTTCCCTCTCTTTCTCTCTCTGGCTTTCTTTCCTTCTCTGTTTCTCTGTGTCTTGCTCCTTTGCTGTGTGCATGACACACGTCCTGATTTTGTGCTTTATTTTCCAGGCTGTGATGACGAGTTGTCCCTGACAGGAGTCTTCCCCATTGGTGTTTTGTGTTGTATTTCAATAAAGTTTTTGGTTGTTAGTTCAGTGCTCTGTGACTGTTTCTCGTTCTTCTGGCCACACATGTGTGTTTATTTTGGGCAATGTGCGTCATCATGCGCTTTTTGTGGCTCTTGTGTTGAGCATGGTATTAGTATGTGCGGGGGGGGTACGGGGGGCTGGGGGTGGTTACAGTGGGAATTCTGGCCCTCATGGGTTTCCACGTTGCATGATCATTGTCTCCATATATCTGTGCATCTTCCGGTGTGGCTCTTGTCTGGGCTCCCTTTCGTGCGTCAGGTAGTCGTCCTGCTTAACACCAACAAAAGGCAGGTGTTAATTTCCTGGTGCTACCGCGTCTTATCGCCTGTTTTTGGTTCACATTGCAGATCTGGAAGTTCGTTGTGAAAGTGGTGTTGCGTTTTTTTCGTGTGTTTTTGCACGGGAACGCCTACTCTGCATCTCATTAGGGTTAGTTGGTGGTGTCCACCGTGGAGATAAATTTTGGGGCAGTCATTGCGGGAATACTGGCGATGTCTGCAGTTTGCACCGGCTTGTGAGCGGGGTGTTAAATTCATCTCCACTTTGGATGGGTTAAGGTGGAAATAAATCGTAGATTAGTCCTTGTGAATATCCCGCTTAGAGTATTTTACTCAGTGAACCCATTTTGGTTTTGGTCAGATTTCCTTTAGACTTGGAGAGGTACAGACTTCTCTTGTCTTGTCTTGTCTCTGATTGTGTGTCTTTATGCTATACATGACTCCTTACCTATAGTACTTCTGCAGAGGTTCTGATGCTAACACCTTTCTTGCTTCCTTGATTTAATAGGGTTTCCCCTATCCTTTGGTTAGTGTACGGTTTGGTAGATGCTGAAAATGTTTTCCATGTACGGGGAGAAGGATTGAAACCATTTGTCTAGTTATCAAATACGTTTTCTTATGTTTTGTATCACTGCCACTGAAATTTGTATATGCATTTTGCTGTTGAACACCAATATAGTACGTCACTTTGTTCTACCTTTGATAATCCTGTATTTTTATAGTATGTTCTTGACATTGATTTATATTGTCTGGCTTTGAGCTTTTAATAAACCTTTTAACTTCAAGATACTGACTTATATTGTGTGGTCCCAATGGGCACGCTGTACCTTAAGATTCATGGGGCATATCAGCAACAACCGGCGATAATTATCGCTAAGCGCACTTAGCGCTAGGATAATTATCACCGGCTAGCGTGGATTTTTATTGCTGAGATAGCGTGCTATTAGCAACGCTTATCTCAAAAGCGATAAAAATCCTCATGCTAACTGCCTAACGTGAGATTATCGCTGGAAACCAAGCGATAATCTCACGCAATGTGGCGTTAACTTGATGATAGGGACTCACAAACATAGCCATGACATCCACCTTCCATAGGATATCATGGCTAAGCCAGTCCTGAAGCAGACGTAAGGAAAGTAGCGATAACAGGGGTTATCGCTACTTTTCTTGCTGCTATGCTTCTTAGCGTGGGGCTTGATGATAGGAGAAATGTCGCTTAGCGACATTCCTCCTGTCATGTCAGGTCAGGAACGCCCACTTTGCATCTCATTAGAGATGCAAAGCTGGGCGTTAGGAATTCCTACGCTTACGCAAGTTTTCACGCTTTAGCGTGAGCTTGCTAATTAGGCGATAAAACAGCCGCAAAAGCGGCGATAATTCTATCGCCTCGCCTTGCTGATATGCCCCCAAATTTGTTGCTAACCCCTTATCCTCTCAGGCTACTATCAAGGTCTGGTGACCAGCATTAAATTGAAAGAACCTGCCCAGTGCATTCTCACCACCAATCAACCCTTCTTATCCCAATGGAGTTCGATTTATGGGGGGGGAGGGGTGAATCAGAGTCTAGCAGAGGTGCAGCATGAGCAATGTAAGTCTGGTACTGTAGAAAGTACACTGGGTGATTCTGGAAAGACCAGTCCCATAGATAACCGTATACTGGGTTTATGTATGGGTCGCCATGCCATTTTTACACATTCAGCCATCTCTGGCTTAATAGCCAGCAACATTTTGTATGATGATATTTCTTAACCAACACTTCTAATGGTAAAAAGCAAAGTACAATTCTCAGAATACAAAGTGCTACTGGCTTGCTAAAGTTTTCATGATTGACATATGGCCACTTAACAAATGAAGCTTTTTTTCACATTTAGCAACACGATCTTGCCCCAGAGATGCGAATTGCTTAATTGCACATTACTGCGACAAGGGAATGTGTATCTAGAAATAATAAAGAGTGTTAGTAAGTAAATGAGGAATTATTTGTCATGCTCAGATGTGCACAATTCTTGAAAGCTAGCACTATTCTTTAGGGGCTGTTCTGCACCAGTGAATTCTCTTTGAAATGTAATTGAAAAGACTCAGTTAGTTACCTGCTACATACTCAACGGCAGATATATTTATTGTTGCCAGGCTACCATGGTAACAAACGCTGAACAATATCCTAGGATTTTCTTGAGTTACATGCAGTGACACGTTGAATAATGCTGATAGACACTAACACTTTACATATATCTGACTAATTCAAAATATCACATAATGGAAAAAAATCTAAAATTATTTCCATGAGGTCAAACTATCACAAATTTGATTAGTGGAAGCATTTTAGAGCATGAAAGTATTTTTTGAAACCTGCAGGTTAAATGCAAGTCCACATAAAATTTACAAATGCATCTATTAATATTATAATACATAAGCTATTACAGTCCCTAACATAAACGTCTGTCTCTAATGTTCTTATTATGTTCGAATTGTGCTATTACAGAGCTACTCAACGGTAATAAACTATTATATTTGAGTACTGATGTCACAGTACCTGGAGCCAGAACCTGTAACCAAGGTGAAAGGCAGGACAGAGGAGCATTATTGCAGTTGGAATTTAAACAAAAGGTGATCAGCAGAAATGAGATATGTATGGCAACATGATTATTTTTTCAAACTATAGTTTATTTCAGGAAATATACAATCTTACAGAATTACAGATTTTTTGTGTGTTTAATTTCTCAGTACAAATATAAACTCTTTAGTCTTGTCAGCAATGAACACAATGTAACGCAACCCAGCTATAAACCTTGCTGCGTTCCATGAAAGGGCAGGCACGTGCCCTATTTACCATTATACAGCGCATTCCTGTCATTTTCTAGTGTTGGCACTCTTTTGGCTGCCTAGCGCCATCGCAGGCACCCTTACTTCATGTTGCGAGGGTGCCTGCGTTGCAGGTAAGATTGTTTTTCTACAGGATGGGGCACCTTCCTGCGCAAAAACAATCCTTTGAGGCTTTTTTCTCTTTCTAAGTGTGTAGAAGAATGCAGCATGGTATTCAGACAAAATATCGAATTCCAAATATCTTCCTACCAAAATATCATGTCCAAAATATCGTGATATGGAAATATTGATTTTTAAAATGTCGAAGTAATTTATATTGTTTATAAAACTATAGTTGTATGTAAATTAGTTATATAATTATTGTTTATGCTTTGTAATCTACGTGTTACTTTTTTTGTAGTTATTATATTTATTTTAATTACCATTTCTGATTTTTAGTTCCACAGCTGGTTTTAAATAATTAGTTTTTCATTAATACTATTTATATAATTGATAATTATTTATATTATTTTTTAGGTGCAGGTTGTAGGGTTTATAGGGGCCCAGGGTGGGAAGTAATTTAATTTTAATTAATTAATAAATAGTTGTTAATTAATATTATTTTAGTTGCCAGTTGTGGGGTTTATAGGAATACAGGTTGGAAAGTAAATTAACTTACATTTTAGGTGTGGGTTGTGTGTTTTGTAGTGGTATAGGGTGGGAAGTAAATTAATTTTAATTAAGTCATAGTTAATTTTTTTATTATTAATTATCAAGTTAATAATTAATTATTTTAATTGTGTAGTTCATTTTTGCTAAGTTAAATTTCATGAGCATGTTGTGTGTTTTGTGAGGGTATATTGTGGAAAGTAGACTAATTATAATTAAGTAATAATTTAATTTTAATTAATGATCATTAGTTTATTGATAAATATGTTATTAATGAAAATAATGTAAGTTTTAGGTGCAGGTTGTGAGTTTTGCAGGGGTATAGGCTGGGACGTAACTAAAATAAAATTATTTAATAAATATCTTTCTATTAATAAATCGTTTTAAAATATGTTTTTGCATTTTAATTATAATAATATGTGTAGTTATTTTTTATATGTATTTAACATTGTAATACATATTTATTTTATTAAATGTTTTATATAAAATATATTTGTATTTAGTTTTACATATTTATATTTATATTTGTTTACTATGTTTTTGAATTTTTTTATTGTTTTGAAGAGAATTTGTTTGTTTCTTATGTTGCACTGAATGGAGTGAGAAAGGTCAATTTTACCCCTCAGCAATCCAACAATTTCTCTACTGTTGCACTCAATGGAGTGGGAATAGTAAATGCTACCCATCTGTAATCCAAATGGCTCCCTACTGTTGCACTTATTGGAGTTAGAATAATACATTTTATCCTTCCTCAGTCCGACACTTTCCTTACTGTTGCACAGACTGGAGTGGGAATAGTACATTTTACCCCTCTGTAATCCATCACTTTCCCTACTATAGCACTATTTGGAGTGGGAATAGTAAATTTTGGCCCTCCACAATCTGCCACTTTCCCCATTGTTGCTCAGACTGGAGTGGGAATAATACATTTTACCCCTCTGCAATCCACCACTTTCCCTACTGTTGCACTGACTGGAGACAGAATGATACATTTTACCTCTCAGTAATCCAACACATTCCCGACTGTTGAAGTTATTGGAGTTGGAATAGTAAATTTTACACCTCAGGAAGCCAACACTTTCCCTACTGTTGCACTGACTTGAGTGCAAATAGTCAATTTTACCCCTCTGCAATCCAACACGTTCCCTACTGTTGAACTGACTGGAATTGGAATAGTACATTTTACCCATGTGTGATGTAACAGTTTTCCTACTGTTACGTTGCATGAAGTGGGAGTAGTACATTTTATACATCCTTAGTACAACACTTTGCCTACTTTTGTATAAATTGTAGTGGGAATAGTGTATGTATTAAATGCAAAATGTTATAATTTATTTTGTATTATTCCAATTTATATCATTATGTTTTTGCTTATTTAAAATTATACTATTTATATGTATTAATGATTTTAATGTGTAAAATATTGTTATTAAATTGTAAGAAATGTATGTTGTTTACTTTTTTAATTTTAATTAACATGGTTTGTTTTTTAAATATTTTGGGACCAGTTACGTTTTCGGTTGGAAAAGCTGCTAGTCGGAAGTTTTCTGAGAGTGGTCAGAGGCGTTCCAACTGACTAGGTCGATTTGCAGTCCGATGGCCCAATTACGATGTGGTTGAAGCGTTAACCGGCAGGTCATTCTGATTTGATTCCAACCGGCACTCCAAGTCTTGTATCTAGTCAGAACTGCACCCTAACCCCCTATGGATGCCATTTTCGCCGTTGAGATTATGATGCCGGTTTCCCACAGCCTTTCCATGCCGGCCTTTCCAACATGTTTTCATTACTTTAACCACAATGCTCCCCTTCCTGGATATCACATTTCTTGCAGTTAAAATCACCAGCCCAGATAAAAAAACAATCACCCCTAATATGTTTTGTAAATATATCTAACTCCACTCTAAGGCCGTTACTACCTTGTTTCTCGAGTTATCAAATACATTTTTATAAAAATGTATCATTAATATACATTGATTTTCAATAGGTCAGAACCACAAGAATTGAAACAACTGCGAATAAGTATAGCCGTTTTTTAGAAACAGCAGAGATGTGACTGAAACCAAGGTGGCAAGTCCTCCTTTAGACCTTCCATTCCGGGAGGGGGTTGCTGGGGTAACAATCGCAGAGAATCCGTCAATATAAAAGGTGCCAGTGTGCCAGGTTTCTTGTGAGAAAAATACTTGACAATTTTTGATGGATTCAAGCTACCCTTCATCTTTCATCTTGTTTTTTATTCCAGACATATTCCATGTTGTAACAATCAAGTTTGTGTATGGTAAGGACTTAATTGAGTCGGGTTCTTGAGTGGTTTGGACTAGTATAGGCTTTCCATTGCTTTTTATGCCTTGGCTGGTACTATTTCATGATCTGTATCCTTTTGTAGTCAGTTGAGGTCTCTACATCCTCTGAGGGGCAAGAATCTGTTTGTCAATGACAGGGGGGTATGCTGATCAGCGGGTATAGGCCCATTGCTAGCATAGAAGAATTGCTCTGTGCCAGATTTATAAAAATACCCCAATTGGAACTACAATTATAGTATCATCTTGATGTTTTGGGGGCATTATACATCTGTAGGTGGATTCACTGACTATTGCTTTCACCATCTCTGGAGAGAAAAAAGTTACAACAACACAGTCCCCGTGACAGCGTGCTTTGGAGTTCTTGACCCAGCTTACTCTTCTTATCATGATGATATTTTGAAAAAGGGAACTAGTAAAGTTACTGTTCTTGGTAAACCAGTAGACAACCTTATTCTGTCAGCTGTGGCACATTTTTTAAGACAATTGTCTATGGTGATGCCTGGGATTGTACATGTAAAGACTCCTGATAATTTCTTATTGGCATAGAAGTTGTAGTGCATTTATCCCCATAACTAATATTAATTGGTGTTCTAGCCTTGACTTTAATGGAAAAATCAGCGGGCCTTATATGTGTGATTGTATTCTCTTCCGCTTAGGAAGGGACCGCTAGATCTAATAGAGTAGCATTGACTGAATGTTGGCAGTGTCCAGCAGCAGTCCCGCTAGTTGAGACCTTAGAGTGGGTTGCACTAATTGTTTTATCAGATGGTAATAAATCTGTCATCAGTTTCACAATCTGGGCAACATCACATTTAATCTGCTTTATCTCAGCCAGTAATCTCCTTTCAATTAAATCAATTTTCCCACAGAGTTTTAAAATAAAGTTTCCAAATTTTGTTGGCGGTTGGATGTTGAAACACCCTCTATCCCCCATAATGATTTTTGGGGTTTCAACCTTTTTGTCTGTGTGGTAAGTAGGGGTGGGCAGAATTTACGTAGTCGCGATACGCTAAGCTCCGCTACACGGTAAAAAATCTTCGCGAACACACAGAAATTCCGCGAACATGTGGAATTGCTTGTTCGCGATGCTTTTTTCCTGTTCGCGATCACTGTTTGAGTACTCAGGGGGAAATATCTTGCGAACACACATTTTGAGAACGCGAACAAGCAAAAAATTCCGCGAAGCCGCGGAACGCAGAATTTTGCGCAATTCCTCGTTCTCCGCAGAATGCGAAATTACCCAAATTCCGCAAGCGGAACGGAATTTACCGACCAGGCCTAGTGGTAAGTTTGGTTACTATTGTTTTCGAAGGTTGTTTGCTCTTCTTGGCAGGGGGATATAAAATCTGTACTGTTTGATAAGACTGATATCTCCAATGGAGAGATTGAGACAAATGGCGCTTTTTTGTATTTTGCCGTGTCGGTGTTCTACCCCTTAAAGAGTTATCAGCATTTAGTCCGGGCTCCAATGCTACTATGTCAGACCTGGTATCTTTCATAGTTGGGTTGAAGGCTGTCTTAGTGGCAAGCTAAGCGCTTCACTACATTAACGGTTTCATTATTAATTAGCCCCATTGCAGTATTTAGATAATTAGTAATGGGAGCACTAATCCAGGTGTTTTTTTACCCTTGCCCACAGAGTTGGATGCTAACTTCCATATTCCCATGTCTATGGATAGTGCCTCAATAGTGTACCACTACTTAGCTGTGAATGAAGCAGAATATTCATACTGTGGCTCAGTGACTCAAAAATTCGAGGCCAAAGGGGGTGGCCCAGCACAGCCTCATCCAACCGTGGAGAGGTGCAGATGGGCCCACTCTCGGCCCGTTCTTCATCCGGGCAGTGACCCTGCTTTGCTTTTGTCCTGCGCATCCTGTCGCGGAAATCGGCACCGGTGGCTTCCTGCCGCAGAGGCAGCTGGTTCTTGTGGTCCTGCTCCCTCCTTCACACTGACAGCTATATATTTGTCAGTTATGGCTGTGTGCTCTGACTGCTGGTGTTAGTGTGGAGGGTAGACCAGCCTTCTCATATATTTGCAAATAAAGAAAAACAATAATCTCTAGGAACGCCAAAATTTTTAAAGCCGAATAATCAGATCTTCTGACAGACACCAATGCATTTCGACGGAACTGGAGTATCTAGGCATGCGAGTCTTGAATGGCAGGACAGAGGAAGACCAGCCCCCGAAAAAAACATATTATGGGACAAACACCCAATCAATATTGGACTTTACCATTGTTAGTCTTCAATTGATCCCCCACTTACTTACATTTTACATAGAATATACACCAATGAGTGATCACGGGATGCAACATCTTAAACTCAACTCCTTTGCAGAAACACTTCAACCTGCCTGTTCCCTACAGGGCCAACTAGGTACACTTAACCTAAAGCGTATATATTGGAATAGCTTGAACGAGGAGTATTGGATTATAATAATTGAGGTTATATTGAAAGAGCTGGAAAGTGTAACAATGGATAAAATCCAAGCCTGGTCCCTTTTTACAGAGAAGCTACAGGCAAAAATGAAATCATTTAAAATAGGGGCTAAGAGAGAGAACCCAAGAAAGATCTTGCCGTTGGAGCTACAAGTACTAAGAAGGGCATTGCGAAGAAGCCAAAAAAACTTGCAACTAAACATTAACGACCGGAGCTATCTGGAAACCTTTCTCGCTCAAAGAAAGTTATATAAAAAAAGATTTGGGACCATAAAAGGGAGTCGAATAATGAATTCTGGATCAATTTATTGGCCAGTACTAAACTTCAAGACTCAAATAAATTTTGGAAAACTATAAACCAGCTAATAAGACCACGAAACGTACTAACATCAAATATCCAAGAATCCGAATGGGCAACATTTTTGTCGTTAAAATTTAAAGAAAACCCAATGAAGGCACTTGGGCAGCAATTCGTTTCGGGGGATTCCTATACGAATAATAGCAAAGATCAATGCCGTATTTACCCAACGACAACGGTCTCAAGGAATTCGGTACACTCCACGACTATAGTTGGTGCCTATTCAGTGGAGGAGATAATCACCACTATTAGAAAGGGTAAAAGTAACGGGGCACCGGGACCAAACGGTATCCCGCAAATCGCCTTTATACAAGCACCAGAATTTTGGGCCCCATCGCTAGAAAAACTTTTTGCAGATCTTCAAAACTGTAATCGCATTCCTGAAAGTTGGAAAGGCTCTATCATCACCCCCATATATAAAGGAGGAGATAGAGCTAATCCTCTAAATTATCGTCTAATAACACTCCAGGACATAGAAGCTAAATATTTCGCATCACTCCTTCTAAAAGATCTGGTAAATTGGGCAGAAGATAAAGCAATGATCCCAATTAACCAGACTGGATTTAGAGCTGGAATTGGAACTATGTCAAACATACTGTCAATAACCATGATAGCAGATAAATGCCTGCATGCTAAACAGGATCTTAACCTCTGCTTTATTGACCTGCAGGCAGCATTTGACAGTGTTGACCGTAAGCTACTATGGGCGAAGTTAAGAAGATACGCCATACCGGAAGAGATACTTAGGGGCCTACTCCTGTTTTACTCAGAGACCTGGACACAAATTAAGCTAGGGAACGGGTCACATCTATCAAGAAAAGTCTACACATCGATCGGACTAAAACAGGGTTGTGTCCTAGCACCACAACTATTTAACTTATTCATTTCTGACCTATCAGGCAAATTAAACAACTGTAATGCTCATGCACCGAAACTTGGCAACCTCCAACTCACTCATATGGCTTATGCCGATGACATCGTGCTTCTGAGCCTAACCAAAGTGGGCCTGTCTAGACTACTAGCTGTAACATCGGAGTTTCTGGTGGCAAATAATCTAGCTTTTAACCTGTCCAAGACAAAGACAATGTTAATAACCAACCGCAGATCTGCGCATCTTAATACCACGCTTGAAGGAAAACTCCTGGAAAGAGTATCAAATTACAAATATTTAGGTTATTACATCGACGACAAACTGAATTTAAACGCTCCAAAAAAATACATGACGCAAAGAGCAGGAGCCCTAATATTTGCTTTAAGTATACTTGCAAAAAAATTGGAAGGTCCTTCTTTTACTCCCCTATTGACAGTGATGGCCACCAAAGTTCTTCCTATCCTAGCGTATGCTAGCGTAGCAATGCATGGCAATGACGCAGTTATTTTAAACAACCTCATCACAAAAATATACAAGAAGGTCCTAAAATTACCGAGCTCAGCTTCACCTGCTCAGGTGCGTCTAGAATTTGGCGTAATGAATGAGTCATTGGGACGACTTTACACAAGCATCAGAGTATGGTACCGGATTAAAATGAATTCCACAAATAATACTATGAACCGATTTTTGTGGCAGGAATTAGAAAACCAACAAAACTCAGCCGCTAATAAATATCTGACTTGCGCTCTGGAGCAAACATGCACCGCCAAACTATGGGATAAAGATCTGCCATACATTTTCTTTAAACAGGCACTAAAAAAGGGAGCTAAATTTCATTCATTAATTACTGACAAAGCCATCTTTTCAGACCGCTCCCATTCTTGGTTCGTGATTAACAGTTATAAAAAACTCACACCGGCTGCCTACTTAGAAACAACATATTCGGTTTTCATCAAAAAGAGGCTAATGGCCGTGAGATTCGGTAAATTACCAACTCTTGCAGACGAACCGGTCTGGAAACGACCAGACTCAGTTGTCTGTCGTCTATGCGGCACTACAAAAGAAAATTTAATCCACATTGTATGCCACTGTAAGACCCTGAATCAGGAACGTACGTACTTTTTAAAGCACATTTTCAGGGCCAAGAGACTACGTACCTGTAGGTCTGCCATCATTGGTGCTTTGGACTCAACATCCCCCATAATTAACTGCAAACTGATAAAGTTCCTGATAGCTTTGAAAAGCGATTGAAAGCAATATGAAATATCTAAACAAATAGGCCTTTTATATTAATGACTGAATTACTGATGTACAATTGTTAAAATTTCATGGTATTTTCAGAAATTCTGCTTTTTTAAACTGCGCCTGGAAATAATTTGTATCTGTTTTATTGTAAAGGACAATTTTTCTTTTAATCGTTTGTTATGGTTTTAATTAACTAAACAATAAACGTTTACTTGCATTTCGACCCTGCGTTCTTTATGACAGTTAGAGAGTTCATCATCTATTTTTTTGATATATACAAGCCTGTCCTGGGCATGATGGAATTTTGTAGGAAATGTAGTGCTTGAAGCAATATAAAAATCAAAACAATTTTACCCAAAGGCTGAAAACAGAAATGAATCAAGGCACATATACTTATAATAACTATGTATCACGTTTCTATGGGACACACACATTTTGTTTCATGTTACACTATTTGCTCATTGGTATTATGACTGTGTTGACTAGAGACATACATACACATTTCCTGTAACTAAAAGATGTTCATGTGAGCTACGTGCTCGACACACTAAAAGGGGCCATTTAGGACATCGGCTGTTAAGCCTCCAACAGCTCATTGGAGGCTTACCAAACAACATCCTTGGTTTAAACTCCGACCGCCTTATTACAAAGAAGGCAGTCGGAGTTTAAACCAGCCATTCAATCCTACTGGCTTCCAACAGGCTTAAGGAGCCGATCAGCCAGTCGGAATCTGATCACTATCCCTAATGGATGGCATTTCCGCCGTCAGGATTATGATGTTGGTTTCCGACAGGCTTTCCATGTTGGGCTTACCGGCATGGAAAGCCTGTTGGAAAGTGACTTTGGGGGCCCCTAGCAGGGCCCCATTCTCTCTGCGGCCTACGGTTGTGGGTCGGATGGGCACCTATGGTACAGGGGTTTACAGTAGCTCCCATTTCCCAATGGGAGCTTGTACTGCAGCCGGTTTCTGACCACCACACAAGCTCCCATAGAAAAATGGGAGATTGCAACCGCACCATGTGCGGTTGCATCGTAATTGTGGTTTTTGACCGACGACCCCAGGTCGGTTGGTTTTGAAACCAAAGAGATGTCAGTCAGAGGCAACTCTGACCGACATCCTTATCAGCCACTAGGACTCTGCCTTCTACTGTAGGTCCAGAGCACATGCAAATAATTTAATCGATCTAACTGGTCATATTGTGTGTGTGCCAAAACAATAATTATATGTTTAAGCTCATGTTTTTGACCTCAGTGGTCAGTGACTCTATGGGCTTTTTATGTATCCCTCCTATGAAGGTTACAGTTGAGGCACAAGTTTCATTGTAGCGAGTTTCAAATACTTGAATTGAGGTTCTAGAGAGTGCAGCCCTATCATGAGTTCATTGTTATAGATCTCATGATGGAACTGGAATTCATTTGATTTTTAATCACTGTCTATCCTTTAGATATGTACATCCAATTGCTCATCCATGTTCAGTATATGTAGGATTTTGGTTCTCAATTTCATAATGAATTTAGATTCATGGTAGTGAAGCTCCCATGTCTTATCACTGCCCTGTTCATTTGTCCTGATTGTTTCTATGCCATAATATCTCATAGTCCTCCAATTGCCATTGTGATGTTGGATGTTGTGTTTCACAATTACATAGCTGCTGCTGTCTCTGTTCTGGACAGCCCTTAAATGTTCATGATTTCCTAAAGTGTAGTATTTTCCTTTTGTTGCACATGTATACATATATATATATTCTGCTCCAAAGGTATCCACCTGTAAGTAGCACTTGACCAGCAGCTTGATTTATGTGTAGGTAGGGACGGGGATCCGCTTGCAGGAGCCGGTCCGTAGTGGATTTGCCTGACGCGTTTCAAAGCTCCATATGCTTCTCTTCAGAGGCTTTAACGGAAACGGTGTGCACAACCGCTAACCCACTTCGCCATTTAACATATGACACACCCACCAATGGGAGGCTCAAATGAGACTGTGCATTATGGGAAGTGTAGTGCGGAAAGCACATAATCAAGTCCTATATGGACCCTGCAAGTGGGCCCGTCCTCGATCCTATGTACGGTTGCTGTTCCACTTTCGTGGCCCCCAAGACTTCTGGGGTGGTGCATACTCCGCGGCTGGACGGCCGCGTGTTATATTGTGCTCCAAAGGTGTCCACCTGTAAGTAGCACTCGAACAGAAGCTTGATTTATGTGTAGGTAGGGACGGGGATTCACTCGCAGGAGCCGCTGCATAGTGGATTTGCCTGACGCGTTTCGAAGCTCCATATGCTTCTCTTCAGAGGCTTTAATGGAAACGGTGTGCCCAACCGCTAACCCACTTCGCCATTTAACATATGACACACCCACCAATGGGAGGCTCAAATGAGACTGTACATTATGGGAAGTGTAGTGCGGAAAGCACATAATCAAGTCCTATATGGACCCTGCAAGTGGGCCCGTCCTCGATCCTATGTACGGTTGCTGTTCCACTTTCGTGGCCCCCAAGACTTCCGGGGTGGTGCATACTCCGCGGCCGGACGGCCGCGTGTTATATTCTGCTCCAAAGGTGTCCACCTGTAAGTAGCACTCGACCAGCAGCTTGATTTATGTGTAGGTAGGGACGGGGATCCGCTCGCAGGAGCCGCTCCGTAGTGGATTTGCCTGACGCGTTTCGAAGCTCCATATGCTTCTCTTCAGAGGCTTTAACGGAAACGGTGTGCACAACCGCTAACCCACTTCGCCATTTAACATATGACACACCCACCAATGGGAGGCTCAAATGAGACTGTGCATTATGGGAAGTGTAGTGCGGAAAGCACATAATCAAGTCCTATATGGACCCTGCAAGTGGGCCCGTCCTCGATCCTATGTACGGCTGCTGTTCCACTTTTGTGGCCCCCAAGACTTCCGGGGTGGTGTATACTCCGCGGCTGGACGGCCGCGTGTTATATTCTGCTCCAAAGGTGTCCACCTATAAGTAGCACTCGACCAGCAGCTTGATTTATGTGTAGCTAGGGATGGGCATCCGCTCGCAGGACCCGCTCCGTAGTGGATTTGCCTGACGCGTTTCGAAGCTCCATATGCTTCTCTTCAGAGGCTTTAACGGAAACGGTGTGCACAACCGCTAACCCACTTCGCCATTTAACATATGACACACCCACCAATGGGAGGCTCAAATGAGACTGTGCATTATGGGAAGTGTAGTGCGGAAAGCACATAATCAAGTCCCATATGGACCCTGCAAGTGGGCCCGTCCTCGATCCTATGTACGGCTGCTGTTCCACTTTTGTGGCCCCCAAGACTTCCGGGGTGGTGCATACTCCGCGGCTGGACGGCCGCGTGTTATATTCTGCTCCAAAGGTGTCCACCTGTAAGTAGCACTCGACCAGCAGCTTGATTTATGTGTAGGTAGGGACGGGGATCCGCTCGCAGGAGCCGCTCCGTAGTGGATTTGCCTGACGCGTTTCGAAGCTCCATATGCTTCTCTTCAGAGGCTTTAACGGAAACGGTGTGCACAACCGCTAACCCACTTTGCCATTTAACATATGACACACCCACCAATGGGCGGCTCAAATGAGACTGTGCATTATGGGAAGTGTAGTGTGGAAAGCACATAATCAAGTCCTATATGGACCCTGCAAGTGGGCCCGTCCTGGATCCTATGTACGGCTGCTGTTCCACTTTCGTGGCCCCCAAGACTTCCAGGGTGGTGCATACTCCGCGGCTGGACGGCCGCGTGTTATATTCTGCTCCAAAGGTGTCCACCTGTAAGTAGCAATCGACCAGCAGCTTGATTTATGTGTAGGTAGGGACGGGGATCCGCTTGCAGGAGCCGCTCCGTAGTGGATTTGCCTGACGCGTTTCGAAGCTCCATATGCTTCTCTTCAGAGGCGTTAACGGACACGGTGTGCACAACCGCTAACCCACTTCGCCATTTAACATATGACACACCCACCGATGGTAGGCTCAAATTAGACTGTGCATTATGGGAAGTGTAGTGCGGAAATCACATAATCAAGTCCTATATGGACCCTGCAAGTGGGCCCATCCTCGATCCTATGTACGGCTGCTGTTCCAATTTTGTGGCCCCTAAGACTTCCGGGGTGGTGCATACTCCGAGGCTGGACGGCCGCGTGTTATATTCTGCGCCAAAGGTGTCCACCTGTAAGTAGCACTCGACCAGCAGCTTGATTTATGTGTAGGTAGGGACGGGGATCCGCTCGCAGGAGCCGCTCCGTAGTGGATTTGCCTGACGCGTTTCGAAGCTCCATATGCTTCTCTTCAGAGGCTTTAACGGAAACGGTGTGCACAACCGCTAACCCACTTCGCAATTTAACATATGACACACCCACCAATGGGAGGCTCAAATGAGACTGTGCATTATGGGAAGTGTAGTGCGGAAAGCACATAATCAAGTCCTATATGGACCCTGCAAGTGGGCCCGTCCTCGATCCTATGTACGGCTGCTGTTCCACTTTCGTGGCCCCCAAGACTTCCGGAGTGGTGCATACTCCGCGGCTGGACGGCCGCGTGTTATATTCTGCTCTAAAGGTGTCCACCTGTAAGTAGCACTCGACCAGCAGCTTGATTTATGTGTAGGTAGGGACGGGGATCCGCTCGCAGGAGCCGCTCCGTAGTGGATTTGCCTGACGCGTTTCGAAGCTCCATATGCTTCTCTTCAGAGGCTTTAACGGAAACGGTGTGCACAACCGCTAACCCACTTCGCCATTTAACATATGACATACCCACCAATGGGAGGCTCAAATGAGGCTGTGCATTATGGGAAGTGTAGTGCGGAAAGCACATAATCAAGTCCTATATGGACCCTGCAAGTGGGCCTGTCCTCGATCCTATGTACGGCTGCTGTTCCACTTTCGTGGCCCCCAAGACTTCCGGGGTGGTGCATACTCCGCGGCTGGACGGCCGCGTGTTATATTCTGCTCCAAAGGTGTCCACCTGTAAGTAGCATATATATATATATATATATATATATATATATATATATATATATTACCTACTGGCGGTCGCCAGTAGGTAGTTATAGTTAGGACCACGTTTCCATAGGAAAACCTCAACATTCTATTTTGAATAACTTTGGCGCCGGTCGACGAATCCTCGCGAATTTCTCAAAATAGGTGGGGCGCTACGCTCCGCTCCTACCCTGAAAGTCTCGGGGGGATCCGTCAAGCGGGGGCTGAGATAAAAGGGGGGTCCCAAAACGCGTTTTTCCCATGCATTTTTCCATAGGACCTTTAGAACGAGCTACAGCCCGAACGGCTGAACAGAATTACTCAAAATTTGGCAGAGAGGTAGTCCCTAGGTCAAGGAAGTGCATTTTGTAGGTTTGGTGTAAATCTGTTCAGTAGATTCTGAGAAAATAGCCTTTAAATCAATATATATATCTGAGCCCGCTTACGGTACGCTTACCGTACGCTTACGGTAAGCGTACGGCGGCGTGCGCGAGCGCGATTCTGATTGGCTGTTAGATCTTAGTAAACATTCGAATCGGCCGAAACCAGGAAGCGGCGGCCGCCATTTTGTGTATTTCACTCTGAAAAAAAAGAGTGAAAACAAGGAAAGGGGGCAATGAGGAGAGTTACAGACCCCCTAACATTTGTAAGGGGGTCAAAGAAGGACAGAAAAGTACAAAAAAAACATTTATTGATTTTAAAAAAAATCACGGGGTACGCGTACGGTAAGCTTACGGTAAGCGTACGGTAAAAAAATAAAAATAGATAAATGAAAAGCAGATTTAAGAGTTTAGAAATTAGGGAGCTCTAAAAAGAGCTGTTGTGTTTATGAAGTCATTTTTTTAGTGGTACCTACAAGTAAGTACCGATGCAGAGTCTAAGGTTCAAGAGGAAGACTCTGTTCCCTTCATCATTGAAGTGCACACCATCTCCTCTATAAATGTCTTGCATGTCATAACGCAAGTTGTTGTGGTAAATGGCACCCATACCATAGTCACGGAGGAAAGCAGAAACAGATTTGTTGACGTGCTTTCTTGCTTTGTCAATCTGTGGACAGAAATGATTGGACCAGTTCCATTTTTGCCTTTGGCATATGTTGGAAAACACAAAGGCAGTTTTAGGGAAAAGTGTAAACAGTTGTGCAAAGGTGTCCTTCATAAGCATTTCCAGACCTACCCCAGTCAAAGTGCCTAGGTCATTGCCACCACAGTGCACTATTATGAGGTCAGGGTGTTGGATTTGAATGAAGGATTTCACCAATGGCATCAATTGGTGCCACTTTAACCCTCTCTGACCAATCCATTTAATGTCTACATTTGGCAAAGCAAGGTCTCTCACCATATCTGTTTTCTCTGCAAACTTTTCACTCCAGAAGACATAGCTGTGCCCTACAATCCACACTGTGAACATCTTCAAAGGAGAACTGGATGCACTCAGGAGGTGTCTTTCAGTAGAATGGCAATATGAAAAGAAAGACAGTTTGGAAATGGAGGCATACATATTTTTTTAAAACAAAAAGAACTGATTGGCTGTTTCATACCATTCTAGAATAAAAACTAGGCTGTATGTGAAAATTAATAGAAGCATGTTTTGTATTGGTACAAAAAAATGTGTAACCAAAGAACAGTACTATGGATTTGCTGTAAGGTTTGAAAAGTCAAGCACTCTTGCTCTGTGGAATTGAAACATTGTGTGTCGAACTTCTGACCTAACTGCACACAGCAGTGTTCCATGAGCTGTTGCTATGGTAGCAGGCAGAAGTCAAGTTGGGGGAAGGGTACTAGGCAGAAGTCAAGTTGGGGGCAGGGTACTTTTGGAAAAGGGTTGGTTTTCAACCAATAGAAATGTGTGATTACATTTGAAAAAAGGGGGAAGCACTGAGATTTGAAACTTACATGTATATGTGTGGAAAAATAGAGGGAAAGTTTGCCATTATCTGGTTCTGCTGAGAGGAGAGAGGTGAACACAACAGAGATCCTGGCTCTGATAATCTGCTGTTTGAGTGTCACATTTCTTTCACAACTAACTAATTTTAAAGGTGAGTTTAGAGTATGAGAGGGGATGTATGTGGTAACTTAAGAAATGAATAATAGAAATGGGAATTGTTTTTGTTGTAGTTACACATGGTGGTTTCATAATGTGACAGTGTGTAAAAGTGATATACACTTGCCCCGAAAAAAAAAAGAGCAGTAAGTGTGCTTTCAAATTGGCAAAGAAATTTCGTTTTGGGACTAATGTGAAAACATGACTCTGTGTGCATAGAAGAATTATAGGCAGAGATTTATTGCGTCTTGCTCTGGTGATTTCACAGTTGCATTAGATGGAAAGGGGGAGCGAATTTTTTGGGGAAGAAGCAGAGGCTTAGCACACACCCATGTGCTTGCCATGTATAGTCATGCACAGTATTTAGAAGCCAGTGGGGTTTTCAGGTTTAAGTCTGTAATGCAAATACATTCAGCATCACTAAGGCTGGTTGCCCTTGGTGGAGTGTAGGCAGTCACAGAGAATGCACATGGTGGTGGTCTGAAAAAAAAACAGCTTGGACACGTGCAATTAAATAAATCAAAAATAGTGGTTTCATAATGTGTCAGTCTGTAAAAGTGATTTCAAATTGTAAAAAGAGATTTTCACTTGGCCCGAAAAAAAAAGAGCAGTAAGTGTGCTTTCAAATTGGCAAAGAAATTTCGTTTTGGGACTAATGTGAAAACATGACTCTGTGTGCATAGAAGAATTATAGGCAGAGATTTATTGTGTCTTGCTCTGGTGATTTCACAGTTGCATTAGATGGAAAGGGGGAGCGAATTTTTTGGGGAAGAAGCAGAGGCTTAGCACACACCCATGTGCTTGCCATGTATAGTCATGCACAGTATTTAGAAGCCACTGGGGTTTTCAGGTTTAAGTCTGTAATGCAAATACATTCAGCATCACTAAGGCTGGTTGCCCTTGCTGGAGTGTAGGCAGACACAGAGAATACACATGGTGTTGGTCTGAAAAAAAAACAGCTTGGACACGTGCAATTAAATAAATCAAAAATAGTGGTTTCATAATGTGTCAGTCTGTAAAAGTGATTTCAAATTGTAAAAAGAGATTTTCACTTGGCCCTAAAAAAAAAGAGCAGTAAGTGTGCTTTCAAATTGGCAAAGAAATTTCGTTTTAGGACTAATGTGAAAACATGACTCTGTGTGCATAGAGGAATTATAGGCAGAGATTTATTGCGTCTTGCTCTGGTGATTTCACAGTTGCATTAGATGGAAAGGGGGAGCGAATTTTTTGGGGAAGAAGCAGAGGCTTAGCACACACCCATGTGCTTGCCATGTATAGTCATGCACAGTATTTAGAAGCCAGTGGGGTTTTCAGGTTTAAGTCTGTAATGCAAATACATTCAGCATCACTAAGGCTGGTTGCCCTTGGTGGAGTGTAGGCAGTCACAGAGAATGCACATGGTGGTGGTCTGAAAAAAAAACAGTTTGTACACGTGCAATTAAATAAATCAAAAATAGTGGTTTCATAATGTGTCAGTCTGTAAAAGTGATTTCAAATTGTAAAAAGAGATTTTCACTTGGCCCTAAAAAAAAAGAGCAGTAAGTGTGCTTTCAAATTGGCAAAGAAATTTCGTTTTAGGACTAATGTGAAAACATGACTCTGTGTGCATAGAGGAATAATAGGCAGAGATTTATTGCGTCTTGCTCTGGTGATTTCACAGTTGCATTAGATGGAAAGGGGGAGCGAATTTTTGGGGGAAGAAGCAGAGGCTTAGCACACACCCATGTGCTTGCCATGTATAGTCATGCACAGTATTTAGAAGCCAGTGGGGTTTTCAGGTTTAAGTCTGTAATGCAAATACATTCAGCATCACTAAGGCTGGTTGCCCTTGGTGGAGTGTAGGCAGTCACAGAGAATGCACATGGTGGTGGTCTGAAAAAAAAACAGTTTGTACACGTGCAATTAAATAAATCAAAAATAGTGGTTTCATAATGTGTCAGTCTGTAAAAGTGATTTCAAATTGTAAAAAGAGATTTTCACTTGGCCCTAAAAAAAAAGAGCAGTAAGTGTGCTTTCAAATTGGCAAAGAAATTTCGTTTTAGGACTAATGTGAAAACATGACTCTGTGTGCATAGAGGAATTATAGGCAGAGATTTATTGCGTCTTGCTCTGGTGATTTCACAGTTGCATTAGATGGAAAGGGGGAGCGAATTTTTGGGGGAAGAAGCAGAGGCTTAGCACACACCCATGTGCTTGCCGTGTATAGTCATGCACAGTATTTAGAAGCCAGTGGGGTTTACAGGTTTAAGTCTGTAATGCAAATACATTCAGCATCACTAAGGCTGGTTGCCCTTGGTGGAGTGTAGGCAGTCACAGAGAATGCACATGGTGGTGGTCTGAAAAAACAGCTTGGACATGTGCATTTAAATAAAAGAAAAAAAAGTGGTTTCATAATGTGTCAGTCTGTAAAAGTGATTTCAAATTGTAAAAAGAGATTTTCACTTGGCCCGAAAAAAAAAGAGCAGTAAGTGTGCTTTCAAATTGGCAAAGAAATTTCGTTTTAGGACTAATGTGAAAACATGACTCTGTGTGCATAGAGGAATTATAGGCAGAGATTTATTGCGTCTTGCTCTGGTGATTTCACAGTTGCATTAGATGGAAAGGGGGAGCGAATTTTTGGGGGAAGAAGCAGAGGCTTAGCACACACCCATGTGCTTGCCGTGTATAGTCATGCACAGTATTTAGAAGCCAGTGGGGTTTTCAGGTTTAAGTCTGTAATGCAAATACATTCAGCATCACTAAGGCTGGTTGCCCTTGCTGGAGTGTAGGCAGACACAGAGAATACACATGGTGGTGGTCTGAAAAAAAAACAGCTTGGACATGTGCAATTAAATAAATTTTTAAAAAAGGTTTCATAATGTGTCAGTCTGTAAAAGTGATTTTCACTCGGCCCGAAAAAAAAAGAGTAGTAAGTGTGCTTTCAAAATGGCAAAGAAATTTCGTTTTGGGACTAATGTGAAAACATGACTCTGTGTGCATAGAGGAATTATAGGCAGAGATTTATTGCGTCTTGCTCTGGTGATTTCACAGTTGCATTAGATGGAAAGGGGGAGCGAATTTTTTGGGGAAGAAGCAGAGGCTTAGCACACACCCATGTGCTTGCCATGTATAGTCATGCACAGTATTTAGAAGCCAGTGGGGTTTTCAGGTTTAAGTCTGTAATGCAAATACATTCAGCATCACTAAGACTGGTTGCCCTTGCTGGAGTGTAGGCAGACACAGAGAATACACATGGTGTTGGTCTGAAAAAAAAACAGCTTGGACACGTGCAATTAAATAAATCAAAAATAGTGGTTTCATAATGTGTCAGTCTGTAAAAGTGATTTCAAATTGTAAAAAGAGATTTTCACTTGGCCCTAAAAAAAAAGAGCAGTAAGTGTGCTTTCAAATTGGCAAAGAAATTTCGTTTTAGGACTAATGTGAAAACATGACTCTGTGTGCATAGAGGAATTATAGGCAGAGATTTATTGCGTCTTGCTCTGGTGATTTCACAGTTGCATTAGATGGAAAGGGGGAGCGAATTTTTTGGGGAAGAAGCAGAGGCTTAGCACACACCCATGTGCTTGCCATGTATAGTCATGCACAGTATTTAGAAGCCAGTGGGGTTTTCAGGTTTAAGTCTGTAATGCAAATACATTCAGCATCACTAAGGCTGGTTGCCCTTGCTGGAGTGTAGGCAGACACAGAGAATACACATGGTGGTGGTCTGAAAAAAAAACAGCTTGGACATGTGCAATTAAATAAATTTTTAAAAAAGGTTTCATAATGTGTCAGTCTGTAAAAGTGATTTTCACTCGGCCCGAAAAAAAAAGAGCAGTAAGTGTGCTTTCAAAATGGCAAAGAAATTTCGTTTTGGGACTAATGTGAAAACATGACTCTGTGTGCATAGAGGAATTATAGGCAGAGATTTATTGCGTCTTGCTCTGGTGATTTCACAGTTGCATTAGATGGAAAGGGGGAGCGAATTTTTGGGGGAAGAAGCAGAGTCTTAGCACACACCCATGTGCTTGCCGTGTATAGTCATGCAAAGTATTTACAAGCGAGTGGGGTTTTCAGGTTTCAGTCTGTAATGCAAATACATTGAGCTTCACTAAGGCTGGTTGCCCTTGCTGGAGTGTAGGCAGACACAGAGAATACACATGGTGTTGGTCTGAAAAAAAAACAGCTTGGACACGTGCAATTAAATAAATCAAAAATAGTGGTTTCATAATGTGTCAGTCTGTAAAAGTGATTTCAAATTGTAAAAAGAGATTTTCACTTGGCCCTAAAAAAAAAGAGCAGTAAGTGTGCTTTCAAATTGGCAAAGAAATTTCGTTTTAGGACTAATGTGAAAACATGACTCTGTGTGCATAGAGGAATTATAGGCAGAGATTTATTGCGTCTTGCTCTGGTGATTTCACAGTTGCATTAGATGGAAAGGGGGAGCGAATTTTTTGGGGAAGAAGCAGAGGCTTAGCACACACCCATGTGCTTGCCATGTATAGTCATGCACAGTATTTAGAAGCCAGTGGGGTTTTCAGGTTTAAGTCTGTAATGCAAATACATTCAGCATCACTAAGGCTGGTTGCCCTTGGTGGAGTGTAGGCAGTCACAGAGAATGCACATGGTGGTGGTCTGAAAAAAAAACAGTTTGTACACGTGCAATTAAATAAATCAAAAATAGTGGTTTCATAATGTGTCAGTCTGTAAAAGTGATTTTCACTCGGCCCGAAAAAAAAAGAGCAGTAAGTGTGCTTTCAAAATGGCAAAGAAATTTCGTTTTGGGACTAATGTGAAAACATGACTCTGTGTGCATAGAGGAATTATAGGCAGAGATTTATTGCGTCTTGCTCTGGTGATTTCACAGTTGCATTAGATGGAAAGGGGGAGCGAATTTTTGGGGGAAGAAGCAGAGTCTTAGCACACACCCATGTGCTTGCCGTGTATAGTCATGCAAAGTATTTACAAGCGAGTGGGGTTTTCAGGTTTCAGTCTGTAATGCAAATACATTGAGCTTCACTAAGGCTGGTTGCCCTTGCTGGAGTGTAGGCAGACACAGAGAATACACATGGTGGTGGTCTGAAAAAAAAACAGCTTGGACATGTGCAATTAAATAAATTTTTAAAAAAGGTTTCATAATGTGTCAGTCTGTAAAAGTGATTTTCACTCGGCCCGAAAAAAAAAGAGTAGTAAGTGTGCTTTCAAAATGGCAAAGAAATTTCGTTTTGGGACTAATGTGAAAACATGACTCTGTGTGCATAGAGGAATTATAGGCAGAGATTTATTGCGTCTTGCTCTGGTGATTTCACAGTTGCATTAGATGGAAAGGGGGAGCGAATTTTTTGGGGAAGAAGCAGAGGCTTAGCACACACCCATGTGCTTGCCATGTATAGTCATGCACAGTATTTAGAAGCCAGTGGGGTTTTCAGGTTTAAGTCTGTAATGCAAATACATTCAGCATCACTAAGACTGGTTGCCCTTGCTGGAGTGTAGGCAGACACAGAGAATACACATGGTGTTGGTCTGAAAAAAAAACAGCTTGGACACGTGCAATTAAATAAATCAAAAATAGTGGTTTCATAATGTGTCAGTCTGTAAAAGTGATTTCAAATTGTAAAAAGAGATTTTCACTTGGCCCTAAAAAAAAAGAGCAGTAAGTGTGCTTTCAAATTGGCAAAGAAATTTCGTTTTAGGACTAATGTGAAAACATGACTCTGTGTGCATAGAGGAATTATAGGCAGAGATTTATTGCGTCTTGCTCTGGTGATTTCACAGTTGCATTAGATGGAAAGGGGGAGCGAATTTTTTGGGGAAGAAGCAGAGGCTTAGCAAACACCCATGTGCTTGCCATGTATAGTCATGCACAGTATTTAGAAGCCAGTGGGGTTTTCAGGTTTAAGTCTGTAATGCAAATACATTCAGCATCACTAAGGCTGGTTGCCCTTGCTGGAGTGTAGGCAGACACAGAGAATACACATGGTGGTGGTCTGAAAAAAAAACAGCTTGGACATGTGCAATTAAATAAATTTTTAAAAAAGGTTTCATAATGTGTCAGTCTGTAAAAGTGATTTTCACTCGGCCCGAAAAAAAAAGAGCAGTAAGTGTGCTTTCAAAATGGCAAAGAAATTTCGTTTTGGGACTAATGTGAAAACATGACTCTGTGTGCATAGAGGAATTATAGGCAGAGATTTATTGCGTCTTGCTCTGGTGATTTCACAGTTGCATTAGATGGAAAGGGGGAGCGAATTTTTGGGGGAAGAAGCAGAGTCTTAGCACACACCCATGTGCTTGCCGTGTATAGTCATGCAAAGTATTTACAAGCGAGTGGGGTTTTCAGGTTTCAGTCTGTAATGCAAATACATTGAGCTTCACTAAGGCTGGTTGCCCTTGCTGGAGTGTAGGCAGACACAGAGAATACACATGGTGTTGGTCTGAAAAAAAAACAGCTTGGACACGTGCAATTAAATAAATCAAAAATAGTGGTTTCATAATGTGTCAGTCTGTAAAAGTGATTTCAAATTGTAAAAAGAGATTTTCACTTGGCCCTAAAAAAAAAGAGCAGTAAGTGTGCTTTCAAATTGGCAAAGAAATTTCGTTTTAGGACTAATGTGAAAACATGACTCTGTGTGCATAGAGGAATTATAGGCAGAGATTTATTGCGTCTTGCTCTGGTGATTTCACAGTTGCATTAGATGGAAAGGGGGAGCGAATTTTTTGGGGAAGAAGCAGAGGCTTAGCACACACCCATGTGCTTGCCATGTATAGTCATGCACAGTATTTAGAAGCCAGTGGGGTTTTCAGGTTTAAGTCTGTAATGCAAATACATTCAGCATCACTAAGGCTGGTTGCCCTTGGTGGAGTGTAGGCAGTCACAGAGAATGCACATGGTGGTGGTCTGAAAAAAAAACAGTTTGTACACGTGCAATTAAATAAATCAAAAATAGTGGTTTCATAATGTGTCAGTCTGTAAAAGTGATTTTCACTCGGCCCGAAAAAAAAAGAGCAGTAAGTGTGCTTTCAAAATGGCAAAGAAATGTCGTTTTGGGACTAATGTGAAAACATGACTCTGTGTGCATAGAGGAATTATAGGCAGAGATTTATTGCGTCTTGCTCTGGTGATTTCACAGTTGCATTAGATGGAAAGGGGGAGCGAATTTTTGGGGGAAGAAGCAGAGTCTTAGCACACACCCATGTGCTTGCCGTGTATAGTCATGCAAAGTATTTACAAGCGAGTGGGGTTTTCAGGTTTCAGTCTGTAATGCAAATACATTGAGCTTCACTAAGGCTGGTTGCCCTTGCTGGAGTGTAGCACTGTGGACATGGGCTATTTAAAAATTCTGAAAAGTGGTTTCATAATGTGACAGTTTGTAAAAGAGATTTTCACTTGCCCAAAAAAAAGAGCAGTTTGTGTGCATTCAAATTGGCAAAGAAATTTTGTTTTATGACTATTGTGAAAACAAATGTAGTAATATATTTAAATACAATAAAGGATTTTTTTTTTAGTTTTTTTCAGGTATTGCTGAAGAACAGTGAACAAAATTTAAGATGCCTACAAAATCTCGAGCTCAAAAAACGCTAAAAAAAAAACTATATTGAAGACAACTGGAGGACCAAAGTTAGTAGAAGATGCTCATGTTGGGAAAAAGAAAAAATCTTCTGGTAAGCAGAAAAAACAATTTCTTAACAAAATATTCAAAACAAAGAAAAATGTACAAAATGTCTGTCCTCGGAAAAATGTAACAAAACATAGAGAACAGCAAAAAATTGAGAATTTAGTTAATGCAAATATACCTTCTGCAATTGAAAAGTTTAACATAAACAGAAAAACAGCGTTTAAAGAGATACGTAGAAAAATGTTTCAGAGAAGAGTTATGTCCAATTTGATAAAGGATGTAAAGAAATATAAGCAAAAGGCAAAATATTACAAGAGAAAAAAAGAAATTGAAGCCATTGCAGCAAAAGCATTAGAATTAAAAAGGAAACTATTCATATTAATTTTGAATAGGATGCGTACATTAGATAAAATGGTTAATGTACTGAAATCACAAAGCAAAAGCAAAAGAGTAGTGAACAGAACAAACTTTTGTAAAGTGTTTTTAGGAAAGTGGATGCATAGTTCAAGTAGTGAACCTTTTTTTAATGAAGAGAGCTATTTTCAAAGTAATAGTTTGCTGCATGCAGTTGACACCAGAGGTCGTTCATACGAAGTAAAAAATGGTTGCATAATGGAGAAGGAGATAATGGTTCCAAGAGATGAGGTACAAGTGATGGCAGATGAGGCAATGGGGAGACGTCCTAAAGCCCCAGTGTACACTTGGAATTGTAGTAGTATTTGCACTGTGCGTCAGGAATCTATTGACAGATTTCGAGAGTTTCTAAGAGAATATAGTAAAAAAAGTGTAAAACAAAAGATTAAGGTGCTTCAAAGTCTGGATCCATGCAGAGTGAGAGAGAATACTGGTTTGCAGGGTCATTCTCTTGCTTGTCTATCTAGAAAAGTGTGCAATAGTGTTTTCCATCATTTTAGGATGCTGGCTGTTCATCATACTGAAATGAGAAAGTTTGTGAGACGGTTGTATTTTGCCAAAAGTCCAGCAATAAAGTTAAATGAATTGAATAGGGCTCTGTTCTGAGGAACGGTATCAGATGTAGAGAAGGTTGTTGATGAAATTCAGTTTTGTTACTTTGGTCCTGAACAAAACAGTGCAGAGAAGGACACAGTAAATGAGGCAGAAGTGGAAGAGAATGTAGAACCCTCTGTAAGTAACACATTTAATGATCACATAACAAAATTTGCAATAGTCTCTAATGAAAGACCAAATGTTACTTGTATTTGTTGCCGCAGAACTCATTATAGAAAACAAACTAGGAATGTTGATCTCTACAGAAAGAGTGAAAATGAAGATAATTATAAGTGGATGGATTTTGCCACATATATATTTCTTGAAAATTGTTTTGAATTGGGTGAAGATCAGCGTATTTGTAAATACTGTTACAACAAGTTAGAGGAAAATAGAATGCCGACCAGAGCTGTACATAATAATTTAGAATTGGATGCTATTCCTGCTGAACTTTCTGAATTAAATACATATGAGTCTATACTCATTCAATGTGTTCATCCGTTCCAGACCATAGTACGTATGGAGCCCAAAACTGGTAAATTACCTCCTTCAGATTTACTGAGAGGTTTAAAAGGTAGAGTGGTGTATTTGCCCTTGGATTTGAAAAAAAATATGGAAACTATTGATGCGGATACTTTGGAAACTGAACCATTAATTATTCTGGTTAATGGTGTACCTACAAAGAATAAGAAGATTTGGCAGGAGCTGGTAGATGTGCGGAAAGTACAAAGAGCAAATTTGTATTTGAAAAAAAATAACAAATGGTATGAATCAATTTATATAGAAGAAGAAGAAGAAGAAGAAGATTTTCAAGAACACACAGAAACACCAACTGGACAAATTGAAAAAGAAATTTATGAACATTTTAGCATACATCCTCTCCATTCGAAAGAAGTTATGGGAGACAATATTGATCTCTTTCAGATGAAGAAAGCAAAAGGAAATCCCGTGAGTGTATGGGAGGAGAGCTTGGAAGCTCGATGTTTTCCCCAGCTGTTTCCTAAAGGAAAAGGAGGACGATACGATGAACGTCCAGAACAGATTCCAGCTTCAGAGTATCGGACTACAAGACTATATGCTGAAGATCCCAGATTTCGACAAAGTATTCCTTATTTGTTCCATCTTTTATTTGAAAGCGACTTGTCTGCACTGTCTTATGCAGTAAATCACATTTTAAAAAGTGGAGTACATTTACAAAATGTGTCTGCTAAGGATTTTATGGAGAAAGTGCAGCACCGAGATGATCATTTGGAAACACAACTGATCAATCTGATGGCTTGTCAGCGTGGGACAAATGAATATTGGTACCGACGCCATGGTGAACTAAAATGCATGTTACGCAATTTAGGAACACCAACATGGTTCCTTACCCTAAGCTGTGCCGAGTACGCTTGGGATGATTTACTGGATTTTCTACGAGAGGCCAATTCAAACATTAAAAACATCGAATACAAGACAGCAGGAGAACTGTGCTCATTGGATCCGGTTAATGTTTGCAGATATTTCAATCATAGATTTGAGGCTATGATGTCCTTCATCTGCAATAAAAAAAATCCACCCCTTGGAGAAGTAGTGGATTTCTTTTGGAGAAAAGAGTACCAGGCAAGAGGTGCTCCTCATATTCATATGCTGCTGTGGATCAAGGATGCCCCAAAGTTTGGAACAGATACTGATGAAGCAGTGTTATCTTACATTGAAGAATATGCAACATGTGGTATACCAAAAAGCAAAGAAGAGAACAAGTTAAAGGAGCAAGTTCTACGTTTCCAAAGTCATCGGTGTGGAAAATACTGTCGACGGAAATACAAGAGCAAAGAAAAATACTACACTAAATGTCGATTTGGATTTCCTAGACCTGTTCTTTCAAATGGAAGAGTCAACAGTTTTATGTCAGCTGTGAGACATACTATCACAAGAAAATCACCTAAGAATACCTACAACCTTAAAAGAAAAGAAGAATCAAAAAATATAAATGACTACAACCCAGTCATTTTATCCATGTGGAACGCTAACATGGATATACAGTATGTAGCTGACAATTCCATTGCTGTTGCACGATATGTAACGTCTTACATTACTAAATCAGAAAAAACAGAATTGAAGGAAATGTGGGAAGAGATTTCTCACGAGAAGACTGTCAGTAAGAAGCTGTACAGTTTCAGTTTGAAGATGTTATCGCATCGAGAAATTGGATCCTACGAATGTTCAGATAGGTTATCTTCTGCAAGTCTCTACTCGAAGTCAAGAAGAATAATTTGGGCAAGTTTAGGCCTTGCAGCAATGAGAAATCGGGTACTGAAATCTGTTGGAGAAATTGAATATTTGGCCGAGAATGACCCAGAAAGTACAGATATATTGAAAACAAACATGTTGGACACATATTATCCCAAGAGAAGTCATCATCTGGAGAACATGTGTCTCTATGAAGTGCTGCAGAACTACATTTATTCACGGAAAGCTGCAGAAGACATCAACAGTGGAAAATATAAAGTTGTTGGTGAAGAAGGATGTTTGGTGAAGCAAACCAAAGGAAGTTTGATAAATCACCGGAAGCTGAGTTGCGACACAACCGACAAGAAAGAATTTTACTACTTGGCTCTTTTACAGTTGTTTAAACCATGGCGTACAGAGGATGAACTACTGGGAGAATTCCAGAGCTATGAAGATTCTTTTAATGCTTGCAAAGACAGCATACAATGCAGTACATTCTCAACTTATCTGCAAATGTTAAATGAAGAAATTGAACAGGAAACTACAATTGCAGCAGAAATAGCTAGAGACAGTTCTCAGGACAGCCAAAGTTCAGGAACATACAGTCAAGATCCCCTAGGACAACCAATCGTTGAAAATGAAGCATCAATAGCCATGAATGAAGTGGAAACGGCTATGAATCAAGCTCAAGAAGAATTTATAGACTTACAAAATTTGGAAAGACAACTGAATCAAGAGCAGCAACACATTTATGAAGAGATCAAAAACAAAATTGATCACGGATTTCTACATATAAAAAAAGAGTGCTCATGCACATCATTTCATCCAATCAGGATGTATGTAAGCGGACAAGCTGGCACTGGAAAAAGTTTCCTAATTAAAGTCATCAGAAGCTACCTAAAGCAAAAAACGGATTCTACTTTGTCTTGTGTGGTTACTGCTCCAACTGGGTTAGCAGCATATAACATAAAAGGAATCACCTTACATCGTTTGCTAATGTTACCAGTGGAGCATGAGAACAAAATACAATTCAACAAGCTAACTGGAGAAGCATCCTTGGAAGTTTCAAGAGTATTGAAGAAGATGCAAGTTCTCATTATTGATGAGGTGAGCATGGTATCAAACTTAATGCTTGCCTTTGTGCATTTAAGAATGCAGCAAATTTTGAAAACAGACTATGACGTGTTATTTGGTGGAAAACACGTCATAGTTTTTGGGGATCTTTTGCAACTTACTCCAGTTAAAGGACAACCAGTGTTTAATACTGTGACACATGAAGACACGAAGAAGTCATTGGGAAGCATTGGAAATACAAATATTTGGTCCTTCTTTGAGTACAAGGAACTTACAACTAATATGAGGCAAGCAAACGATGAAGAATATGGAAGTATTCTGAAAGATATCAGAATTGGACTACTCACAGAAGTTGGGAAAAAAGCATTACAGAGTCGGCTGCTACATAATTTATTTCCAAAGGAAGAAATAGTTGCAGAGAAAATATACAAGAATATTGCAGAAAACAAAAGTGTCATCTGCTTAATGCCAACTCTACGTGAATGCTCAATATTTAATGAGGAGCTTTTGAAATTGGAAAAGGAAGAGATCAGGAAATTGGAAGCAGTGGACAAAATTGAGGATGGAAGAATTACTGTCACAGTAACAGGCAAACTGAAAAATAAATTGGACTCACTAGAGAAGAACATCTCCAAAACAGCAGGATTAGAAAAAAATCTATATGTTTGCATGAACTGTAGAGTATTTTTAAGGAGAAATTTGGATGTTGAGAAAGGCTTAGTGAATGGAGCGATGGGAAGAGTTGTGGGTTTTATTAATTATCAGAAAAAAGAAGGAATTGAATGTTTACAGATAAAATTTGATCAGATAGATGAAGTTAAAGATATTTGTCGTTGTACAGTTCGTTTTATGCTTGTGAAAGACTTATATGTACGTAGGAAGCAGTTTCCGTTTTCTCTAGCATATGCTGTAACTATCCACAAGTCTCAAGGATTGACTGTAGATTGTGCATTTGTGAACATTGGTTCAACTGTGTTCAAAGAAGGTATGGCATATGTAGCTTTGTCACGAGTCAAAACATTATCAGGTTTATTCATGATAGACTTTGATGACTCAAAAGTTAGTGCTGATACAAACTGTGTAAAGGAGTATAATAGATTAAGAAGAAGCTATGCTCCTCATTTAGGTCAGTATCCTGTGTTGGAGAAACGTGTAGTTTCTCGTAAAAGGAGAAATGAGAATATCTGTAATGAAGATATAGAGAAGAGGAAAAAAAAGAGGAGTGATGTAATTGCAAGCAAAAAGAAAAAGGACAATGAAGAACAGGTTGTAGGATGTCATTTTGAAAATAGCTCTGGTGTCAACTGCTACGCTAATGTAGTGCTGAATGTTGCATTTTATCTGGAAAGTTTGCAAGAGCAGATAATAGTAAATCAGGGAAAAAGATTCTGTTCAGAGCTGAGTCTCCTTTTTCAAAAGCTGAGTAAAGATAAAACTCAAATAGAAAGTGCTACTGATATTAGAAAACTTTTAGATGTATGTTCAGGACGAACACAGTTTTCTCAAAATGAACAGCAAGATGCACACGAATTTTTGATGTATTTTCTTGAGGTAGTGGAAGAAGAAGGAGTTCCCATTGACATTTTTTTTGGTCTCTCTTATAAATGGGAACATAGTTGTGATAATTGTTATAATATATGTGGCTCTATTGTTGATAATGAAAGGTTTATTTATTTGACATTGCCAGAGAGTAAAACAGTCACTTTTGCAAAATTAGTTAAAGATGCTAATCATAGCATGAAATGTGGTGAGTGTAATTCTGACATGTTTTCAACATTAATTTTAAGGGAATACGGACAGTATGTAATTTTAATGATGCAACGATGTAGAGCTGATGGTTCAAAATTGGATACTTTAATAAAGAAGTTTACAGGACAGCAATTATCAATTTCAGGAAAAACTTTTGTAACTGTTGCAATAATTTTCCATGATGGACCTACTGTTACTTCTGGACATTACACAGTTTATCTAAAATGTGAAAAAGGCTGGACACTGTGTAATGATTCCCAATTGATTTTCAAACAACGTTTGCCTTTTGATTTAGCAAATTCCTATCTAATCTTCCTGAAACCTAAATTTTAGAGAGACTTGGCAAGATCTGGACAAAATAATTTTACCATTTTACTGGATTACCATTGCAATTTTGTAGAAAAAATATTTTTAAAATTATCATTTGGCCTAAAGGAAAGATAACCAATTGTAATGTGGACTTTTTTAATTTTTAATGCAATTTTGAAAAACCAATAATTTATAGATAATCGGTAACTTCTGCACATTTTAAATTTTGGAATGCTATTGGACTGCCATTGGAAATTTTTTCAAAAATGATTTAAAAAATTACTATTTGGCCATGTGGAAAAGTAAGCAATTCTATTGTGGACTAAATAAATTATTCAAAAAATTTTCGTGAACCAAAATGTTACAGAGAATCGGTGAGATCTGGACAGATTAAACTTTAGAATTTTAATGGATTTCCCTTGGAAATTTATTCCAAAAAAAAAAAAAAAAATACTATTTGGCCTAAAGGAAATGAAATCAGATGTATTTTGGAGTTATTTGAGATATAATATTGTGATTATACTTCTGAAACAAACATATCAGACGGTATTTTAAAGAAATAAGTATTGTTTTTAGATGATATTTTTTTAGAATAATATGCATTTCTGTAATGATAAGTTTAAGTGAGAAGAGATTCTGGGCTTTTTTAATACAATCTTTGAGATTGTTATTTTTTTTTGCCCGCTGTAAAATGATGAATGCAATTGCTTTCACAATTTATAGTGAAATGCAATATATTCTGAAAACAGCAAAAATAAGGCAAAAATATTTTTTTGAAAAAAATGTAAATATGTATACTGTATTATAAATTGTTAAAAAAATATTAATACTTTTTTCTTTTTTTTCAGATCGATATAGAAAATTTTCGAAAACTACAACCATTTTTAAAACTATTTTTTAAAAAAACAAATGAATAAATATTTTTTTGAGTGAGTATGGTAAGTCAATAATAATAATTGTAGTCTCTCAAGGACCTTGTAATGTGATAATTGATTTTTAGTGTTTTTTTTAAAAAATAAAAAAAAGGTACGCGCACCGTACGCGTACGGTAAAAAAAAAAAAAAAAAGGTTTTAAAAAACATATGTAAAAAAAAGATGAAAGATAAGGTTGGCTCTTAAAAGAACCGTTGTGTTCATGCAGGGACAGAGGAAAGGAAGCATGGGAAAATCATTCAAAGCTACAAATGTGCTGATCTATTTTGTTGTTCACTAGGGAAACACTGGTCTCCCTATGACAAATTAGACCTTTACAAAATGTGCAATGAATATCAACCTTCCGAAATCGAAGGTTCATTTCCAGAGGGCCAGCAAAAGGAGATTCTCCCCCCACAGATGAAGGGCTCACCTGACCTGCAGAAGAAGGAGTCAGCCCTGCAGATGATGGTCCAGGCTGAGCTGCTGTGGATGTACTGGCTCGTCTTTCTGAAGAGTTACCTCCAAAAAGATGACCATGTGTCCTTCTGTGTACATCCTGGAGGTGTCTCTTCATGGTGTGATTCCCAAAGGAATACTTCCTGTTAGGATTACCTCTAGAAAGTACACGCTTACACAGCTTGCAAGTAACTAAGGGTGCATTCACCTTTTGCTGGCCTTCTGGAAAAGTAAAATAATCCCAAACATAAGAAGGCTTTTGTTTCCTCGATCTCTGCCTCAAGACAGTGCTGCTGGTGCTAGCCTCACTCTCAGAAGAGCTCTGCTGTTCTGCCATCGTATCCCAAAGACAAACCAGCTCCTTCTCCCAAGGGATCACAAGCAGAAATGAGGGGAATGGGTGTGGTGTAGGAGAGTTCTAGAACTGAAAGTAGTTTCAACCAATCAAAAGTTGTGTTTCAAGATCACATGACCTACCGTACGCTTACGGTACGCTTACGGTACGCTTACGGCAAAAGTGCGCATGCGCGTAAAAAAGACACGCGCTTGCGCGCATGCGCATAACAGTCACTCCCCGGCACTTCCGCGTAACGTGCGCGTGTGGCGTAAGCGCGCACGTGTCCCACGCGCAGTACGCGCGGCTACGCAAAGTGCGTAACTATACGCAAGCAGCGTAGATAGATTACGGACGTTGCGTAAACCGTACGCTTACCGTGAGCTTACGGTACGCGTACTATAAAAAAAAAAAAAAAAAAAAAAAAAAAATCTGGTAATAAATTTTACATGTTTATTTTAAAAAATATATTAAAAAAAAATATTTAAGGATTTTAAAAATTTAAGCATAGTCTTTATAAAATGAAAGAAAATTAAATTAAAAATATGTTTGAAAAAAATGAAGAATAAAAAAAAAAATTAGCATTTAAAAAACCTTGCAAATTCACTGAAAAAACCATGGGTTACACACACGTTATAGTTAGGAATTAGCATTTAAAAAACCTTGCAAATTCACTGAAAAAACCATGGGTTTCACACACGTTATAGTTAGGAATTAGCATTTAAAAAACCTTAGAAATTCACTGAAAAAACCATAGGTTTCACACACGTTATAGTTAGGAATTAGCATTTAAAAAACCTTAGAAATTCAGTGAAAAAACCATAGGTTTCACACATGGTATAGTTAGCTGGACATTTTACTCGTAAAAAACCAATGAAATTGCCCCGTTATAGTTAGTTCAGCTAACTATAACTCACGCGCCCGCAATGCACTGCTGATGACGTCACATATTACATCACTCATGACATGGTCAGTGACATCACTCATGACATCACTGATGACATCTCAAATGACATCACTGATGACCTCACTGATGACATCATCCTTGTGATAGAGTGGCAGACCTCCTCTCACCTTAATATAAGCTTTGATACACACATTCAAAAATAGAGACTAAAATTTTCAAAACAATGGACATACCAATACCAGTTACAACAACCTCTTCAGTAATTCTTAGATCCACATACACATCCACTCATTCACCAACAGTCCTATACAGTCACTCATACATGTACTCACTCATCATATGTACTCATACACCTATACATCCTGTTACATAATGCCACTCATCCATAGAGTTACTCACACACATAGTCACTCATGCTAATAAAGAATCAAACATACATTCACCTGCATATACAGTTATACACACACCACCACACTTACTTCTACGGAAACTTACACATACTTAGTCTTTTAAACAATCACTTATAGAAACACATACTTATTCATACAGGAACTCTTTCAATCTCTCCCTCTCACATATACTCACATATATACACCAATAGTCACATATACTAGTTTAAAACATATGTAGTTACTCCTGAAGACACTATTGGGACAGTCATTCACTCACTAACACACCCATACACACACTCATCCACCCATACAGTCCTGCACACATGCTGTCTTCAACACATACAAACAGTGAGTCACTCATTCATGCACCTATGCACTACGTAATACCCCCCACCGAACCATACAGACACTCAGACTGATACTCAAAAAAACAACTACTAACCTATATAGACACCCATGTAGCTACTCACCAACCCATGCAGCCACTTATACACAAAGTGAGAGATACACTTAATCAGTCAGTTACACAATCAATTTTTTAAAAACAAATCATCCATTTAGACACTTATATACCCATTTATTCTTCCATCGACCTTGAGATATACATATATAAAACATATTTAATTTTCAGAAAAACACACATTCACTGGATGATGTCATCAGTGAGGTCATCAGTGATGTCATTTGAGATGTCATCAGTGATGTCATGAGTGATGTCACTGACCATGTCATGAGTGATGTAATATGTGACGTCATCAGCAGTGCATTGCGGGCGCGTGAGTTATAGTTAGCTGAACTAACTATAACGGGGCAATTTCATTGGTTTTTTACGAGTAAAATGTCCAGCTAACTATAACATGTGTGAAACCTATGGTTTTTTCACTGAATTTATATATATATATATTATCTACTGGCGGTCGCCAGTAGATAGTTATAGTTAGCACCGTGTTTCCATAGGAAATCCGCAACATTCTATTTTGAATAACTTTGGCACCGATTGTCGAATCCTTGCGAAATTTTCAAAATAGGTGGGGCGCTCCGCTCCGCTCGGGGGGATTCGTCAAGCGGGGGCTGAGAAAAAGGGGGGGTCCCAAAACGCGTTTTCCCCATGCATTTTTCCATAGGACCTTTAGTCCAAGCTACAGCCCGAACGGCTGAACAGAATTACTAGAAATTTGGCAGAGAGGTAGTCCTCAGGTCAGGGATGTGCCTTTTGCAGGTCTGGTGTAAATATGTTCAGTAGTTCCTGAGAAAATATCATTTAAATCAATATATATATCTATAAGCGCGCCCCGAGCGCGTACGGTAAGCTTACGGTAAGCGCACGATGCCGTGCGCAAGCTTAATTCTGATTGGTGGTTACATGACTGTAAACATTCGAATCGGTCAAAATCAGGAAGTGTCGGCCGCCATTTTGTCTCTCGCAGTCTGAGCCTGAGAAAAACAAAGGATGAGAACGTGAAAAGGGGACAACGAAAAGAGTTGCAGACCCCCTAGCGTGTGTCAGGGGGTCCAAGAAGGTCCCAAAAGTATGAAAAATACATTTCCTTTTTTTTTTTTTTAAATCGCGGGGTACGCGTACGGTAAGCTTACCGTACGCGCACGGCAGAAAAAAAACATTAAAAAAAATAGAAGTAAAAATCAAATTTAAGTTTTTAGATATTAGGGGGCTCTAAAAAGAGCCGTTGTGTTTATGAAGTGTTTTTTTTTGTGGTACCTACAAGTAAGTACCGATGCAGAGTCTAAAGTTCAAGAGGAAGACTCTGTTGCCTTCATCAGTGAAATGTACACCGTCTCCTCTATAAATGCCTTGCATGTTGTAACGCAAGTTGTTGTGGTATATAGAACCCATACCATAGTCTCTGAGGAAAGCAGAAATAGATTTGTTGACGTGCTTTCTTGCTTTGTCAATCTGCGGACAAAATTGGTTGGACCAGTTCCACTTTTGCCTTTGGCATATGTTAGAATATACAAAGGCAGATTGAGGAAAAAGCGACATCAATTGCACAAAGGTGTCCTTAATAAGCATTTCCAGACCTACCCCAGTTAAAGTGCCTAGGTCATTTCCACCACAGTGTGCAATAATAAGGTTAGGCTGTGGGAGATGTTGAAAGGTTTTCACCAAAGGCAATAATTGGTGCCACTTTAACCCTCTCTGACCAATCCATTTAATGTCTACATTTGGCAAACCAAGGTCTCTCATCATACCTCTTTTTTCTGCATACTTTTCACTCCAGAAGACATAGCTGTGACCTACAATCCACACTGTGAACATCTTTCAAGGAGATCTGGATGCACTCAGGAGGTGTCTTTCAGTAGAATGGCAATATGAAATGAAAGACAGTTGGAAAATGGAGGCATAGATATTTTTTTCATAAAAAGAACTAATTGGCTGTTTCAGAACATTCAACACTAAACACTAGGCTGTATGTTTAGATTTTTACAAGCCTGTTTTGTATTGGTTCAGAAAATTGTGTTCCCACAGAAGATTAATTTGGATTTGCTGTTAGGTTTGACAGGTGAAGCACTCTTGCTGTTTGGAATAGAAACATTGTGTGCTGAACTTCTGACCTCTCTGCTCACACCAGTGTTCCATGAGCTGTTGCTATGGTAGCAGGCAGAAGTCAAGTTGGGGGAAGGGTTCATTTGGAAAGGGGTTGCAGTTTTCCACCAATAGAAATGTGTGATTTCATTTGAAAAAATGTTGGAAGCACTGAGATTTGTAATTAACATGTATATGTGTGAAAAAAGTAAGGGAAACATTGCCATTTACTGGTTCTGGTGGGAGGAGAGAGGTGTACAGCTCTGAGATTCTGACTCTGATAATCTGCTTTTTGAGTGCCACATTTCTTTCTCAACTAACTAATTTTAAAGGTGAGATATGAGTTTGAGAGGGGATGTATGTGGTGAATTTTGATATAAAAAATAGAATTTTGATTCTTCTTTAAAAGTTGTGTTTTACATTTTGTGGTTTGGGAGATATTTAACTGTCTTGAACTTGTAAAATATTATGGAGTATGTTTTCACTATAAGTTAAGGTGTACTGGTATCACTGAGGAATAATGTTTTGTGCCGAGAATCAAACCATGAGTCTGTGTGCACACAGGAATTGTTGTCAGAGGTTTTAATTGTGTTGGTCCGGTTCTGTAAGAATGGCATTTGTAGGAAAGGGGCAGCTTTTTTTTATAAATATGATGGTTTTATTAATAAATAATAAATAAGTTATTTTGTTGGTCAGGTAAGTGTGTAATTTCTTTATTTATCACACATTTAGTTTCATGCTCCCTTTTTTTCACTTCTCCTCTATCTGCTTTACTCTTTTCCGTTGTACTCTCTCAAGGACCTTGTAGGGTGTAAAAAAAAAAATGTGTTTAAAAAAAAAAAAAAAAAAAATACGCGTACCGTACGGTAAAAAACAATAAATAAAAAATTAATTAATTTTTTTTAAAAAAAGTTGAGAGGTAAGGTTGGCTCTTAAAAGAGCCGTTGTGTTAATACAGGGACAGAGGAAAGAAAGAATGGGAATATGAACAAGGACCACAGATGTGCTGGTCTATCCTATTGTTTATTAGGGAAATACTGGTCTCCCCATGAACAATTAGACCATAACATCTGGTGCACCTCATTTGTACCCTCTGAAATCGAGGGTTCCTTTCCAGAGGAGCAGAAGAGGGTTATGCTCCCACCGCAGAGGAAGGGCTCAGCTGAGCTGCCGAAGATGTACTCGGCTGAGCTTCTGCGGATGTGCTCGGGTGACTTACTGGAGATGTTTCTTCAGTATGTCGAGCAAAAGTCCTGGGATGTACATCCCTAATGTGTCTCAACATAGTGTGATTACCAAAGGAATACTTCTTCCTTGGGTTACCTCTAGATAAGACACGCTCACAAAGTGAGCAGGTGACTAATGGAGCATTTACCTTTTTCTGCCCCTCGTGGAAAAGCATGCTGGGAAAATGCGGCATAAACGAACTCTGATTTCTTGCGTGAGGCCTCTGATGAGAAGCGGATAGGCTTTGAAACGCGCGTCAGGCCAAAGGAATAAACACTGGGATGGGAAACTGCAATGAGCCATACAAGGGCTTTGTGAGCCGCCTGCGGGTGAGTTGCGGCCTCAAATCTGAGCAAGTTGTGGATAATGAATTATCGCGGCGGCTTCGGCCGTGGAGGGATCGCGCTGCCTGAAAGTGTTACAGGAACCAACAGAGAGGTATCGTTCCTCTTTGATCGGCACCAGCAGGGAGCATTATTGACATTGCACAATCTCATCCGGGAGCCCAATGGAGGGCTTTAAATGAATCCTGAAATGTCATGCAAGAACGGAACCCACTGAGGGGAGTGAAATGGCCCAAAACTACATATCCCAGCAGGCATTGGTGAAATTGAACTCTATTTAAAGAGGAGACCAATGGTGGTCGTGGAAAAGCATGCTGGGAAAATGCGGCATAAACGAACTCTGATTTCTTGCGTGAGGCCTCTGATGAGAAGCGGATAGGCTTCGAAACGCGTGTCAGGCCAAAGGAATAAACACTGGGATGGGAAACTGCAATGAGCCATACAAGGGCTTTGTGAGCCGCCTGCGGGTGAGTTGCGGCCTCAAATCTGAGCAAGTTGTGGATAATAGAGTATATATATATATATATATATATATATATATATATATATATATATATATATATATATATATATATATCACCTGAGTTGAAATGCCATAGGGGGAGAGACGATACAGTATGTTGCTGCGTGAAGTGTCTGCCAGCTATGTACCCCCTTAGGAGATGCTGGAAAAATGTGCAAACCGCAGCCAGCAGAACTGGGAAACCACTTGGTTTATTGGGTGAAAATTCACTGTAGTTTCACTCATTGTGGAGCGCATGAAAACCTGGCATGGATTGGGTGAGGAACAGCCCTAAAGTGACTGTGGAGGCTGGGTCAACACTCAACTCCAATCAGAGCGGACTATGACTCTTTTTAAATCTCCCCCCAGGTGGAATTACAATCACTTGATGGAACATGGCACTGAGGAAAGCCGTCAGGCTGAAATGCGTCTGCCCAGCATTTCAATCAACATTTAACCCAAGCGCTTTAATTTTGGCAATAAAAACCAGCAGACAGCACCGAGCATGTGTCAGACCCGTTTTTCAATGGGAAAAGGGGATTGGAGTCTATGTGTGAGAGGTGAAGCAGGCACTTCTTTCCGGCACGCCCTCCCGGTCTGGAGCTCCGCGCAGAACTTGCTGAACTTGGTATTGTATTAAACTACAACGCGGCGCCTCCCTGTATGGAAAGGACACTCATCTGAGTTGAAATGCCATAAGGGCAGAGAGGATGCAGTATGTTGCTGCGTGAAGTGTCTGCCTGCTGGGTTTTCTTTCCACTATGTACCCCCTTATGAAATGCTGGGAAAATGTGCAAACAGCAGCCAGCAGGACTGGGAAGCCACTTGGTTTATTGGGTGAAAATTCACTGTAGTTTCACTCACGGTGAAGCGCATAAAAACCTGGCATGGATTGGGTGAGGAGCAGCGCTAAAGTGACTGTGGAGGCTGGGTCAACACTCAACTCCAGTCAGAGTGGACTATGACGCTTTTTAAATTGGCCCCCATGTGGAATTACAATCACTTGATGGAACATGGCACTGAGGAAAGCCGCCAGGCTGAAACGCTTCTGCCCAGCGTTTCAATCAACATTTAATCCAAGCGCTTTACTTTTGGCAATAAAAACCAGCAGAGAGCACCGAGCATGTGTCGGACCCGTTTTTCAGTGGGAAAAGGGGTTTGGAGTCTAGGGGTGAGTGGTGAAGCAGGCACCGCTTTCCGGCACGCCCTCCCGGTCTGGAGCCCCGCACAGGACTTGCTGAACTTGGTATTGTATAAAATTACAACGCGTCACACCCGTATGGAAAGGACACTCACCTGAGTTGAAATGCCATAAGGGGAGAGAGGATGCAGTATGTTGCTACGTGAAGTGTCTGCCAGCTGGGTTTTCTTTCCACTCTGTACCCCCTTAAGAGATGCTGGGAAAATGTGCAAACCGCAGCCAGCAGAACTGGGAAGCCACTTGGTTTATTGGGTGAAAATTCACTGTAGTTTCACTCACTGTGGAGCGAATTAAAACCTGGCATGGATTGGGTGAGGAGCAGCGCTAAAGTGACTGTGGAGGCTGGGTCAACATTCAACTCCAATCAGAGTGGACTATGACTTTTTTTTAAATCGGCCCCCAGGTGGAATTACAATCAGTTGATGGAACATGGCACTGCGAAAAGCCGTCAGGCTGAAATGCGTCTGCCCAGCATTTCAATCAACATTTAACCCAAGCGCTTTAATTTTGGCAATAAAAACCAGCAGAGAGCCCCGAGCATGTGTCAGACCCGTTTTTCAATGGGAAAAGGGGATTGGAGTCTATGTGTGAGAGGTGAAGCAGGCACTTCTTTCCGGCACGCCCTCCCGGTCTGGAGCTCCGCGCAGAACTTGCTCAGAAGCTTGTTCACTAAGTTAGTGAACAAGCTTGCAGGTCAAGCGAAACGCGTCTAACGATTTAGCTGACTGAAATAAAGGACATTTTGCGCATAAGACACGGCGTCGGCTCTCCTGCTTTGTGAGGAAGTTTGCCAAATATTATCGGACCGTGCTTGGGAGGTCCGTTCGTCGACGCGCCCTCTGGTTTGGAGGTGGTGGGCATACCAAAGCAAACGGAGGTGGAACTATATCTATATATATCTATATATCTTTTTTTTTTTTTTTTATATATATATCTATATATCTATATATATCTATATCTGCATATATATCTATATCTATATATCTATATATTCACTGAAAAAACCATAGGTTTCACACATGTTATAGTTAGCGGAAATTTTACTGATAAAAAACCAATGAAATTCCCCCGTTATATTTAGTGCAGGAAACTATAACTCACGCGACCGCAATCCTCTGCTGATGCTAATACTGTATTTAGACACTTATTTGCCCATGTCTTCTTCCATAAATTTTTAGCTATACATATATTACAAATATTTTTTTTTCATAAAGACACATATGTCATCAGCAGAAGATTGCGGTCGCGTGAGTTATAGTTTCCTGCACTAACTATAACGGGGGAATTTCATTGGTTTTTTATCAGTAAAATTTCCGCTAACTATAACATGTGTGAAACCTATGGTTTTTTCAGTGAATTTGCAAGGTTTTTTAAATGCTAATTCCTAACTATAACGTGTGTGAAACCTATGGTTTTTTCAGTGAATTTGTATGGTTTTTTAAATGCTAAGTTACTTTACGCCATTCGTGGCGTGCGCGCCCACTTAACGCCGGTCGTTCCGTGCGCGCACGGTGCGCTTCGCGCACCGCGCGCCCACTTTACGCAGTTAGTGCCGTGCACGCACGGTGGGCACGCGGTGCGCTACGCGCACCGCGTGCCCACGTTACGCTAGATGGGCCATGTACGCACGATGCGCTTCGCGCACCGTGCGCACATGGAGGACATATTATGCGCTTCCTTGTGATAGGTAATCTGTTGAAATTTTTTGGGGAAATGCTGTGCTCTTATATGCCATGCACAAATGGTGGCCTTCGGCCACCATTTGCACACGGGGTGGAGAGAGTGTTTTTTTTTTTTTTTACCGTACGCGTACGGTAAGCGTACGGTAAGCGTAATCGGCGAAATTTTCGAAAAATAAAAAAATAACGTTTTTTGCCTTGGGGGATCTTTGAAGACTCAACTAACATGGTTATGTGCATGGGCGCTGTCTAAACAGCCCCTTTATATGTTTTTGGCATTTGTTTATCAGCTCCCCCCTCAGAGTGCGAGAGAGAAAATGGCGGCCGCCGCTTCCTGGTTTCGACCGATTCGAATGTTTACTAAGACGCCACCGTACGCGTACGGTAAGCGTACCGTAAGCGCACCGTAAGCTGGCTCAGATATATATATTGATTTAAAGGCTATTTTCTCAGAATCTACTGAACAGATTTACACCAAACCTACAAAAGGCACTTCCTTGACCTGAGGACTACCTCTCTGCCAAATTTCAAGTAATTCTGTTCAGCCGTTCGGGCTGTAGCTGTGTCTAAAGGTCCTATGGAAAAATGCATGGGAAAAACGTGTTTTGGGACCCCCCTTTTATCTCAGCCCCCGCTTGACGAAGCCCCCCGAGACTTTCAGGGTAGGAGCGGAGCGTAGCGCCCCACCTATTTTGAAAAATTCGCGAGGATTCGTCAACCGGCGCCAAAGTTATTCAAAATAGAATGTTGCGGATTTCCTATGGAAACGTGGTCCTAACTATAACTACCTACTGGCGACCGCCAGTAGGTAATATATGAGCACTTGTGTGATATTCTCGTGCACTATGCACTTTAATCTGCAAACCAAATAAAAGAATTTATCTTCCACGTTGTGGTCCGTACCTGCTTTTTGGATCCCATTAAGGATCGCTCCAGGATTTTGTCTATCATATATATATATATATATATATATATTCACTGAAAAAACCATAGGTTTCAGGGGCGTTATAGTTAACTGGACTTTTCACTCGTACAAAACCATTGAAATTCCCCCGTTATAGTTAGTTCAGCTAACTATAACTCGCACGCCCGCAATGCACTGCTGATGACGTCACATATTACATCACTCATGACACGGTCAGTGACATCACTCATGACATCACTGATGACATCTCAAATGACATCACTAATGACATCACTGATGACATCATCCTTGTGATAGAGTGGCAGACCTCCTCTTCCCCTAATATAACCTTTGATACACACATTCAAAAATAGAAACTACAATGTTCAAAACAATGGACATACCAATACCAGTTACAACAACCTGTTCAATCATTCTAAGATCCACATACACATCCACTCATTCCCCAACAGTCCTATACAGTCACTCATACATGTACTCACTCATCATATGTACTCACACACCTATACATCCTGTTACACAACGCCACTCATCCATACAGTTACTCACACACATAGTCACTCATGCTAATAAAGAATCAAACATCCATTTACTTGCATATACAGTTATACACACACCACCACACTTACTTCTACAGAAACTTACACATATTTAGTCTTTTAAACAATCACTTATAGAAACGCATACTTATTCATACAAGAACTCTTTCAATCTCTCCCTCTCACATATACTCACTTATATACACCAATAGTCACATATACTAGTTTAAAACATATGTAGTTACTCATAAAGACACTATTGAGACAGTCTATCACTCACTAACACACCCATGCACACACTCATCCACCCATACAGTCCTGCACACATGCTGTCTTCAACACATACAAACAGTGAGTCACTCATTCATGCACCTATGCACTACGTAATACCCCCCACAAACCATACAGACACTCAGACACTCATACTGATACTCAAAAAAACAACTAATAACCTATATAGACACTCATGTAGCTACTCACCAACCCATGCAGCCACTTATACACAAAGTGAGAGACTGATACAGATATTTACACATTTAAACATTACTCACTGAACTTTCTTGTCTGTGCACAGGTCCTGACCCTCCCTTCTATCCTCCATCGTCCTTTGTGCATGCCCCTCCACCCTCCTTCTTGCCCATCATAGCCATTGTGCTGCCACTAACCCTCCCACTTGCCATGCATGGTCTTCTGTGCTGCCATGGCCCCTCCCACCTTCCCTGTGTGGTCAGTTAGCTGCCCCTGACCCCCTCCCACCTTCCCTCCATGGTCTGTGTGTATGCCATCACAGTCTCACTGTTGCTCTTCATGGTGTGTCTTGCTTCTAGTGCCCATCCTGCCTGACCTCCATGGCTATCTTGCTGCTCCTGCCCTGCCCCCTTGCCCCCAGCCCTACTCCCTCCCTCCTGGCTTGTCTGTTCCATTGTAATGCCCCTGATCCGTCCCTCCTGCCCTTTATGGTCTGTTATGCTGCAGCTTTCTCTCCTGTCTGTCCATTATGGTCAGCTAGCTACCATTGCCTCTTGCCCCTCTGTTCTCTGTTGTCCATGTGCATGGTCCTGTCCCCTCCCTCTTGCTTTCTATGGATTGTTGTGCTGCACTCCCGTCCTGCATGCCCTGTGTGGTGTATTGTGCTGCTGCAAACCCTGATGCCTGCCCTGCAGGGTCAGTTTGGTGCACCTCTCCATGTCCCTCCTGTCCTCTGTTATCCAAGTCCATGTCCCTATCCCATTTCCTTCCATGATCCAATGTACCATACTTGCGAACATTTTGAACTTGGTAAGAGGGAGATTTTGAAAAAAAACTGGGGTATTGATTTTCCCCTTTGAGTTACATTGAAAAAGAGGATATTGTAGACAGGAGACAGATCAAATAAAGCCCATTTGAGCTTAAAAACATTGGACGTTTCCTGGCTGAATCGGGTCTGTTGGCATGTATGGTTGTACTACCATTGCCTCTTCCTTCTGCCCACAATGGTCTATTACATTGCCACAGCCTTGAAGGAGGGTAGATTTTGTATCACAGGGGGCCCCTGGCCCGTTCTGTCCACACCTGAAGTATGAGACCCTTGTCCTTGCCCTGCCAGCTGCATTTGTAGGCCGTATTAAATTGACCAGCGGGTCCTGTGTTGCTATATAATTATCCTGAGACATCCTTACCACTCAGCCAGCATAAAACCCCTGTGTAGGCCCTTCTGTTCAATATGTAGGCCTCTTTGTTAAATTGACCATAGCTCTGCAATTTTAGTGTATAGCAGTCTGAAGGCAGGTCTGCGAGGCCTTCTGATCCAAACTAGTAGCCCCCACCCTACCCGAGTGCTCCGTGCTCGGTATCAAAGTTCAACATCCCCCTGAAGCTGTCGACATACAGTAGGCTGCATCCTGGACTGGTACTTGCTTCCTGGGCAGGTTTCCCGTTTTTAAGGAAGTGGCAACCGCAGAGCGTCAAGTTAGGAGAACTGAGGAGATTTTATACATGAATATATTGAATTCCCGTACAATACCCATTATTTTCTGCTTGCTCTATGGAACTTACGATAAGCGATTGGCCTGAGAGACTGACCTTTTCACCCAGTCCATTGTCAGCATTAAGTGGGTAAATGACGAAATGTCTGGTAAAATCTGCAGACGAAGCTTTTGGGTAGCATACGTAGGTAGATGTAGCGTGCAAAGGAGCCCACAAAATGATATAAAAAGGGAGCACCCACAGATATCGACGGACTACCTCGCCGTCTGTATGTAGGTTAACAGGCAGTGCAGGTTTTCCCCAAGAGCTGGGAGCTCTTGTCTTCCTTTGCTTAAAATGTCTTGCTCTGCTTTGCTTGAAGTATCTTATTCTATTTTACCTATATGAAATGTCATGTTATGTTTAACCATTGTTCTCTTTACTTTTGCATTTAAAAGATTTTGTATTGTAATTGCAGGAATGCTTGATCTAAGAGTAAACGTGAGTGTTCCTAGGTAACATTTTCCTTGGTGTAACTTGTTTCTCATGATGCATTTATAGATGTGTTTTCTCTCTCTCTCTGTCAGTACATTAATTGAGATACAGAGAATATTATGACAGCTGTATGATTATCTGGATTCTGTATTTTGTACTTTATGTCTCTATTCTGCGGTTTCTTTGAAGTTGCATCTTCTCATTAAACTGCCATTGTATTCTGCCTCCAATTCCATGTCTCATATGTCTGTTTTCTTCATTTTTGGAGCAAGCGTTCCTAGGCACCCCGGCTCAAATTAAGGTGCCCCTTTTGTCCCTGACTTACTCTCCTGCTCAGTTCTGTGGTGGCTCCCGGGGATCTGGGGACCGCCCCTAGCTTCCTTGACCCGTAATAGATCTTCCCTCCAACAGCCTCTCTTGCAAGTCCTGTATTGTTGGTTTGTTGCCCCTGCCCCCCTTTCCACTGCCCTCCATAGTCTGTTGTGCTTCCACGGCCCTTCCTGCCTGCTCAGTGTGTTTAAATTGTTGCCTTTGCACCCTCCTACCTGCCTTCAATTTTCAGAGTCCGTGGCCCTGGCCTCTCAACAGTATCCTAATGAACAACTAGATTGCTAACATTCTATATTTATTACAAAAGTGTGGAACGCCTGACATCATCTTGATGTAATCAAAACTGTAATACCTAGAGCATTTCCTTTAGAAATTACATATATGAGAGGGTCTTATTGGCATCAAAATTATGGTTAGTGCTCTAAAAGACTAAAATAAGGACATATTTTCTGAGTTTTCAAATAGCGACAAAGCACTTTTAAATTATTTGTTATCTTCATGTTTTTTTATCCAGTTGACCACTTGATTAAATGTTGCACTTAGGGGAGAGGATGTGGTGTTACTTCCAGAACTGCAGACTTTGCAACTGGGGAACCAGGTTGAAGTTTCTGCTTCAGCTCGACATTCTGTGATTCTGGTCAAATCACTTAGTCTCCCCATGTCTACAACCAAAATGAATTTGTTCTTGTGTGATGTAACCAATGCTCATGTAAAGCACTCCAATACCTGACAAGTCTGCACTATATAACACTGCAAAAACACAAAATAATAAGTGTTTTGCACACTTCTGTCATTGGGCTATATTTGGGCTACATCTGGGTGATTTTGGGCTACATTTGGGCTCTTTTGTCTCCGGTGGCCATCTTGGGAGATTTATTTGTTATGAAGTTTCCTAATTTTCTCATGTACTGCAGTCTCCTCAGTAGGAAATGCTTTCAGTTTTTTACTTTGATTCCATCATGAAGGTATTCAGATATGTTACACATTTGCCATAAATTCTGAATGTTAGCACTGTAGTTGCTCATTAGATCACTGTAGAAAAACTACTGCACCATGGAAGTCTGCTCCTGGTATTAAAACTGCATGTTTCAGTCTGCATGTCAGAATTTTTTAATGAAATAGAAGAGGATTTGAGAAGTCACTCAAAATGTGCCCTCATTTTCTTTCTTCAGCATTAATCATAATTTCTATGGCAAAATGAACCTCCTCATTGTGTTCCTTTTTAAATTAAATGTTTTAAGTTTTACCAGTTTATTCCAATCAAGATGGCTTCAGGTGTGCCATACTTTTGTCATAATGAAGACAGTAAGCGCTCTAGTTGTTTTTAAGAACATTCTGGGACATTCTGTCATTGGGCTATACTTGGGCTACATCTGGGTGATATTTGGGCTACATTTGGGCTCTTTTGTCTCTGGTGGCCATCTTGGGAGACTTATTTGTTATGAAGTTTCCTAATTTCCTCATTTACTGCAGTCTCCTCAGTAGGAAATACTTTCAGTTTTTTACTTTGATTCCATCAAGAAGGCATTCAGATGTGTCACACATTTGCCATAAATTCAGAATGTTAGCACTCTTTTTTGCTCATTAGATCACTGTAGTAAAGCTACTGCTCACCAGGGAAAACTGCTGCTGGTATTGAAAGTGCATGTTTCAGTCTGCATGTCAGAATTTTTTAATGAAATAGAAGAGGACTTGAGAAGTCACTCAAAATGTGCCCTAATTTTTCTTTCTGCAGCACTAATCATACTTTTTATGGAAAAATGAACCCCCTCATTTTGTTCATTTTTAAATTAAATGTTTTAAGAGTTACCACTTTAATCCAAGCAAGATGGCTTCAGGTGTGCCATACGTTTATCATAAGTAGGACTGTTAGCGCTCTAGTAGTTCTTTGGAACACTCTGGGAAGCTGCAGTAGAACACAAAGGAATCAACTGACAGTCTCTGCCCTTGTTGGATGTACATGTTTTACTGAGAATGTCAGACTTCATTCTCACATGACTGAGAAAGATAATGTGAATTTACAGAAAATAAGCTCTCAGTTTAGCCTATAGATCACCTTCCAAACCTCTGTGGTAAAAGCATGAGAAAATATTTTTCTCTCAATCATGATATCCCAGCAGAAGGCTTTTTCACATGGTGAAATCACCTTAGAACATACCACAATTCCTAAAATGAGTATGGTACCATCAACAAATGATTTATAATGTAACTAAAGTCTTAAAACCTTCTATTAACTGCAATGCTTTTTAATGAGGTGCTATCATGTATATTGGTCCCAAGATGGCTGCCAACACTTCTTGGATGAAGTGCTGACAGCCAATCAGATCTCAGGATGAGATGTGTGGTTAGGCTCCGCCCACATATATATATGCTTTTAAATGCTATTTTCTCAGGAAATACAGAACAGATTTACACCAGACCTGCAAAAGGCACTTCCTTGACCTTATGGCTACCTCTCTGCCAAATTTCAAGTAATTCTGTTCAGCCGTTCGGGCTGTAGCTGTGTCTAAAGGTCCTATGGAAAAATGCATGGGGAAAACGCGTTTTGGGACCCCCCTTTTTTCTCGGCCCCTGCTTGACGAATCCCCCCGAGACTTTCAGGGTAGGAGCGGAGCGTAGCGCCCCACCTATTTTGAAAATTTCGCGAGGATTCGTCGACCGGCGCCAAAGTTATTCCAAATAGAATGTTTCGGATTTCCTATGGAAACAGGGTCCTAACTATAACTACCTACTGGCGACCGCCAGTAGGTAATATATATATATATATATATATATATATATATATATATATATATATATATATCCACACAAAGAACAACCTTTTTTACCGAAGTCATGTCCCGTAGACAGGTGGTGCATTACGCCGGGCAGGCCTCCCGGAAATTATAATCCACACTAATCGATCCTCAAGGAAGACGCACTCTCGAAATTAAACCCAAATAGATTCATTCAGCAATTGTTACGCGTTTCGACAGACTCGTGAACAAGACAGCGAGTCTGTAGAAACTCGTAACAGTTGTTGAATAAATCTATTTGGGTTTAATTTCGAGAGTGCGTCTTCCTTGAGGATCGATTAGTGTGGAATATATATATATATAATATATATATATATATATATATATATATATATATATATATATATATATATATATTATCTACTGGCGGTCGCCAGTAGATAGTTATAGTTAGGACCGTGTTTCCATAGGAAATCCGCAACATTCTATTTGGAATAACTTTGGCGCCGGTTGACGAATCCACGCGAACTTTTCAAAATAGGTGGGGCGCTCCGCTCCGCTCCTACCCTGAAAGTCTTGGGGGGATTCGTCAAGCGGGGGCTGAGAAAAAAGGGGGGTCCCAAAACACGTTTTCCCCATGCAATTTTCCATAGGGACCTTTAGTCCAAGGTACAGCCCGAACGGATGAACAGAATTACTTGAAATTTGGCCGAGAGGTAGTCCTCAGGTCAGGGATGTGCCTTTTGCAGGTCTGGTGTCAATCTGTTCAGTAGTTCCTGAGAAAATCAAAAGTAAAATCATATATATATGTGGGCGGAGCCTAACCACACATCTCATCCTGAGATCTGATTGGCTGTCAGCACTTCATCCAAGAAGTGTTGGCAGCCATCTTGGGACCAATATACATGATAGCACCTCATTAAAAAGCATTGCAGTTAATAGAAGTTTTTAAGACTTTAGTTACATTATAAATCATTTGTTGATGGTACCATACTCATTTTAGGAATTGTGGTATGTTCTAAGGTGATTTCACCATGTGAAAAAGCCTTCTGCTGGGATATCATGATTGAGAGAAAAATATTTTTTCATGCTTTTCCCACAGAGGTTTGGAAGGTGATCTATAAGCTAAACTGAGACCTTATTTTCTGTAAATTCACATTATCTTTCTCAGTCATGTGAGAATGAAGTCTGACATTCTCAGTAAAACATGTACATCCAACAAGGGCAGAGACTGTCAGTTGATTCCTTTGTGTTCTACTGCAGCTTCCCAGAGTGTTCCAAAGAACAACTAGAGCGCTAACAGTCCTACTTATGATAAACGTATGGCACACCTGAAGCCATCTTGCTTGGATTAAAGTGGTAACTCTTAAAACATTTAATTTAAAAAGGAACAAAATGAGGGGGTTCATTTTTCCATAAAAAGTATGATTAGTGCTGCAGAAAGAAAAATTAGGGCACATTTTGAGTGACTTCTCAAATCCTCTTTTATTTCATTAAAAAATTCTGACATGCAGACTGAAACATGCACTTTCAATACCAGCAGCAGTTTTCCCTGGTGAGCAGTAGCTTTACTACAGTGATCTAATGAGCAAAAAGAGTGCTAACATTCTGAATTTATGGCAAATGTGTGACACATCTGAATGCCTTCTTGATGGAATCAAAGTAAAAAAACTGAAAGTATTTCCTTCTGAGGAGACTGCAGTAAAGGAGGAAATTAGGAAACTTCATAACAAATAAGTCTCCCAAGATGGCCACCAGAGACAAAAGAGCCCAAATATAGCCCAAATATCACCCAGATGTAGCCCAAGTATAGCCCAATGACAGAATGTCCCAGAGTGTTCTTAAAAACAACTAGAGCGCTTACTGTCTTCATTATGACAAAAGTATGGCACACCTGAAGCCATCTTGATTGGAATAAACTGGTAACACTTAAAACATTTAATTTAAAAAGGAACACAATGAGGGGTTTCATTTTGCCATAGAAATTATGATTAATGCTGAAGAAAGAAAATGAGGGCACATTTTGAGTGACATCTCAAATCCTCTTCTATTTCATTAAAACATTCTGACATGCAGACTGAAACATGCACTTTTAATACCAGGAGCAGACTTCCATGGTGAACAGTAGTTTTACTACAGTGATCTAATGAGCAACTAGAGTGCTAACATTCAGAATTTATGGCAAATGTGTGACATATCTGAATATCTTCATGATGGAATCAAAGTAAAAAACTGAAAGCATTTCCTACTGAGGAGACTGCAGTACATGAGGAAATTAGGAAACTTCATAACAAATAAATCTCCCAAGATGGCCACCGGAGACCAAAGAGCCCAAATGTAGCCCAAAATCACCCAGATGTAGCCCAAATATAGCCCAATGACAGAAGTGTGCAAAACACTTATTATTTTGTGTTTTTGCAGTGTTATATAGTGCAGACTTGTTAGGTATTGGAGTGCTTTACATGAGCATTGGTTACATCACACAAGAACAAATTCATTTTGGTTGTAGACATGGGGAGACTAAGTGATTTGACCAGAATCACAGAATGTCGAGCTGAAGCAGAAACTCCAACCTGGTTCCCCAGTTGCAAAGTCTGCAGTTCTGGATGTAACACCACATCCTCTCCCCTAAGTGCAACATTTAATCAAGTGGTCAACTGGATAAAAAAACATAAAGGTAACAAATAATTTAAAAGTGCTTTGTCGCTATTTGAAAACTCAGAACATATGTCCTTATTTTAGTCTTTTAGAGCACTAACCATAATTTTGATGCCAATAAGACCCTCTCATATATGTAATTTCTAAAGGAAATGCTCTAGGTATTACAGTTTTGATTACATCAAGATGACGTCAGGCGTTCCACACTTTTGTAATAAATATAGAATGTTAGGAATCTAGTTGCTCATTAGGATACTGTTGAGAGGCCAGGGGCACGGACTCTGAAAATTGAAGGCAGGTAGGAAGGTACAAAGGCAACAATTTAACCACACTGAGCAGGCAGGAAGGGCCGTGGCAACACAACAGACTATGGAGGGCAGTGGAAAGGGGAGCAGGGGCAACAAACCAACAATACAGGACTTGCAAAGAGGCTGTGGCAATGTAATAGACCATTGTGGGCAGAAGGAAGAGGCAATGGTAGTACAACCATACATGCCAACAGACCCGATTCAGCCAGGAAACGTCCAATGTTTTTAAGCTCAAATGGGCTTTATTTGATCTGTCTCCTGTCTACAATCTCCTCTTTTTCAATGTAACTCAAAGGGGAAAATCAATACCCCAGTTTTTTCTCAAAATCTCCCTCTTACCAAGTTCAAAATGTTCGCAAGTATGGTAAATTGGATCATGGAAGGAAATGGGGTAGGGACATGGACTTGGATAACAGAGGACAGGAGGGACATGGAGAGGTGCACCAAACTGACCCTGCAGGGCAGGCATCAGGGTTTGCAGCAGCACAATACACCACACAGTGCATGCGGGACGGGAGTGCAGCACAACAATCCATAGAAAGCAAGAGGGAGGGGACAGGACCATGCACATGGACAACAGAGAACAGAGGGGCAAGAAGCAATGGTAGCTAGCTGACCATAATGGACAGACAGGAGAGAAAGCTGCAGCATAACAGACCATAAAGGGCAGGAGGGACGGATCAGGGGCATTACAATGGAACAGACAAGCCAGGAGGGAGGGAGTAGGGGTCTTCACATGTAAACAGAGGGCTGGGGGCAAGGGGGCAGGGCAGGAGCAGCAAGATAGCCATGGAGCTCAGGCAGGATGGGCACTAGAAGCAAGACACACCATGAAGAGCAACAGTGAGACTGTGATGGCATACACACAGACCATGGAGGGAAGGTGGGAGGGGTTCAGGGGCAGCTAACTGACCACGCAGGGAAGGTGGGAGGGGCCATGGCAGCACAGAAGACCATGCATGGCAAGTGGGAGGGTTAGTGGCAGCACAATGGCTATGATGGGCAAGAAGGACGGTGCAGGGGCATGCACAAAGGACGATGGAGGATAGAAGGGAGGGTCAGGACCTGTGCACAGACACGAAAGTTCAGGGGAAGGGGTCTCACAACAGACCGCACGGGGCAGGCAGGAGGAGCAGTTGCAGCACAACAGACTAGGGAGGGCAGAAGGGTGTGGCAGTACAATGGACCATGTAGGACAGGAGGAAGAGGATAGGAGCATGGCATGTGGACAGGCAGGGTGGAGGTGGCAGGGACAGGTTACAGTCATCTGACAATGCTAGGCAGGTGGGAGGGGAGTGGCAGTTCAACAGAACACTAAGAGTAGATAGGAGTGGCAGGTCCATGGAACATGGTGGGCAAAAAGGATGGAGCAGGGGCATGCACAAAGACATCGGAGGGCAGGGGGAAGGAGAATAGGGGCAGCAAGCTAAGCACAGAGTTTAAGCAGGAGGTCAATGATGGGGCATAGAATTGGGCAATGGAGGGCAGGAGGAGTGGACTGGTACATCGTACTAAATTGAGGGCAGTGGCAGCACATCAGACCATGCATGGCAGGCGGGAGGAGGCTAGTCCATGGATTCACACAACAGAGGATAGGGAGGAGGGGGATGGGGCAGCAAGCTAACTGTTCAGAGAAGGTGAGTATTAGGAACTTTATTGTTTTTAAAACGTGTGTCTGTGCGAACTACTTAAAATATGAACAAGTATGCAGCATAATCTCACTTTTATTCAGGAAGAAGAGGACGTTTGTGACTGTGACTCTGGGCTCACTTGGCATAAACACCCATTGACCCTCTACCCCCTATCGCAAAATGTAATGCCCGTGAAAAGGGTAGGTGAACACAGTGTTATATAAAACATAGTCCTGAGAGCACGATTGAAAATGAAAACTAGATATAGTGTATGGTATAAACTATGCACCAAAAAGTGTGATATAAGATGAACCGGGCGTGAAATATAATATGCAATACATTGTGCGCAATGACAGATTCATTGGAGAGCGCGAGATAGCACAGGCACTAGCGCGTGCTATGCGATATACGCCTTGGAGTGTGATATACACAGGGCAGTGTTGTGTAACCTAACTAGTCTCTAAAGTTGTAATATAAAATATGTGCTGGGGAGTGTAACGTTGCATATGCACTGTGACAAAGATATGGATCCCAGATCGTAATATGTATGGCATAGCACTATGCGTTATAACATAGGCATCGAGGAAGGCACGTTAGATGGGGCAATATAACCCGTGCGAAGACAAGAATGGCATGACATATTCACGGGGTGGTGTTACAGTGGACATGGGCTAGATAGTGTCATAGCATATGTAATAGCTAGTGGAATACAACACATAGGTGTGTGGTACTCAGCAGGCAATGGTGGGTGTAACACAGCATTGGGCTCTGCCAGGAGTGCGCTGTGACTCTCAAGTGATGTTCGTCCCCTTTCCAGAGAGTAAAATAAAAAGTATTACACATCCGGCAGTGGATGCGTGTTTTATTAACCGTGAGGGGGGTTTCTTGCATAGCTTTGGTCGAATTTTTGTCGAATCCCCTTTGAATGACTTGGTGTGCATGTGTATTAAATGTGCCCGTCAATAGCTACCCATGTTTGTATAAATAAACGACAAGGGTGTCTACCGGGATTAGGCACGGTAGGGCATCAGACATGTCAGAGCTTCACTAGTGGTGTAAATACATTCCACGTGGATTCATTGTATGCATAGTCGCCTTTTAATGAATATCACGCAAATCGTCATGGTGATAGGTACGTACGGTTTGTCCAGCATGTCCTAGGTGTGTCTATAAATATATATTTTTTAAAAATAATAAAAAAACAGTGGCCAGCCCTGGGGATTGGGGTCTAAAAAATATAATTAGGAGACAGGCCCTGGGGGATGGGGTCATCAGGGCCAATAAATTAGAATAAGAAGGGGAACCACACAGCCCCCCTTCTTAAAAAATTAAAATAAATAAAAGACTGGCATCGTGCCGGAGGCCACGCCCCCTCCTTGCAGCACTCTGCAAACGCGCCCCCTGGCGAGTTGTAAGTTGGGGAATTAATTCCTCTTCAATACTGAGGGTCCCTGAGGGCCAACTAGCCCAACAGGCATCTCCAGTATGCGCCAGGGAGCTGCGCTGCAGACAGGTGTTCTGAGGCCAAGCCCCTTTTTACACCTCCCTGCAACGCAGCTCTGTGGCGCTTACTGGAGGTACCTAGTGGTCTAGTTTGACCCTAGGGACCCTTAGGATTCAAGGGGACTTAATCTCTCAACTCAGAACAGCCACAGGGCACATTTACACAGTGGTGAAGGGAGGGGACGGGGCCTGAGGTGACGTGTGCAAACACGCACTATGGCACGTTTTAAATTGGGGATATAATTTTCCTTCAATACTGAGGGCCCCTGGGGGCTAACTAGCCCACCAAGTGCTTCCAGTAAGCACCACTGAGCTGCATAGCAGAGAGGTGGTCCAGGCCGTGCCACTTTTTACACCTCTCTGCAACACAGCTCTGTGGCACTTACTGGAGGTACCTAGTGGGCTAGTTGTACCCTAGGGACCCTCAGGATTCAAATGAACTTAATCTCCCAACTAAAAATGGACACAGGGCGTGTTTACACAGTGGTGAAGGGAGGGGACAGGGCCTGAGTTAACGTGTGCAAAAACGCCCTGTGGCCTGTTTTAAGAGGTAGTTTTAATCCCCCTGCCCTATTATATACTAGGGGCTTACAGAGGAGGTCATGCTAATCACAGGGGGACCCCAACGCATAATGTTCCCTAGTGTATTTAGGTGTTTTCACTGTATTCTAAGTGTCTTTTAACATAGCACTGGCTCTAGGACTGGTTAGTCAGACTCAGTTACCACCAGTATCCGTCTGAAAAAGTTGAGGGTACAGGATGATTTTGCAACAAGGCTTCTTTCTGCTCTTCTTTTTGTTCTTTCTGCACGTTACCATTCTTCCTGCACTTTTCTTCGTCTTTGAGGACTTCTGTTGCTACTTTCTGCACTTCTTTTTTTTCTTTCTGTGCATTTTTACTTCTTTCTTCACATGTCCTATCTCTGTAGGCATAGTTAGAAATTAGCATTTAAAAAACCTTTGAAATTCACAGAAAAAACCATAGGTTTCGGGGGTGTTATAGTTAGCTGGACTTTTCACTTGTACAAAACCATTGAAATTCCCCCGTTATAGTTAGTTCAGCTAACTATAACTCGCGCGCCCGCAATGCACTGCTGATGACGTCACATATTACATCACTCATGACATGGTCAGTGACATCACTCATGACATCACTCATGACATCTCAAATGGCATCACTGATGACATCACTGATGACATCATCATTGTGATAGAGTGGCAGACCTCCTCTCACCCTAATATAACCTTTGATACACACATTCAAAAATAGAGACTAAACTTTTCAAAACAATGGACATACCAATACCAGTTACAACAACCTCTTCAGTAATTCTAAGATCCACATACACATCCACTCATTCACCAACAGTCCTATACAGTCACTCATACATGTACTCACTCATCATATGTACTCATACACCTATACATCCTGTTACACAATGCCACTCATCCATAGAGTTACTCTCACACATAGTCACTCATGCTAATAAAGAATCAAACATACATTTACTTGCATATACAGTTATACACACACCACCACACTTACTTCTACGGAAACTTACACATACTTAGTCTTTTAAACAATCACTTATAGAAACACATACTTATTCATACAGGAACTCTTTCAATCTCTCACTCTCACATATACTCACTTAAATACACCAAGAGTCACATATACTAGTTTAAAACATATGTAGTTACTAATAAAGACACTATTGAGACAGTCATTCACTCACTAACACACCCATACACACACTCATCCACCCATACAGTCCTGCACACATGCTGTCTTCAACACATACAAAGAGTGAGTCACTCATTCATGCACCTATGCACTACATAATACCCCCCACCGAACCATGCAGACACTCAGACTGATACTCAAAAAACCAACTAATAACCTACATAGACACCCATGTAGCTACTCACCAACCCATGCGGCCACTTATACACAAAGTGAGAGACTGATACAGATATTTACATATTTAAACATTACTCACTAAGCCATGTATTCACTATGATACACTTAATCAGTCAGTTACACAATCAATTTTTCAAAAACAAATCATCCATTTAGACACTTATATACCCATTTATTCTTCCATCGACCTTGAGATGTACATATATAAAACATATTTAATTTTCAGAAAAACACACATTCACTGGATGATGTCATCAGTGATGTCATTTGAGATGTCATCAGTGACGTCATGAGTGTTATCACTGATCATGTCATGAGTGATGTAATATGTGACGTCATCAGCAGTGCATTGCGGGCGCGCGAGTTATAGTTAGCTGAACTAACTATAACGGGGGAATTTCAATGGTTTTGTACAAGTGAAAAGTCCAGCTAACTATAACACCCCCGAAACCTATGGTTTTTTCAGTGAATATATATATATAGATATATATATATATAGATAGATATATTACTCCACTCACCCAAAACCGTCCGGTCGGCATACAGCAGGAGAGCACTCACAGGATCTTGTTTCAAGGTGCAATTTTTATTGTGCTGGGACCCCCCCTGCACTGACAGGCACGTTTTGGCACTCTGCCTTTCTCGATGTCAATGTAAACAAGTAATAAACACCATTAGCGCATTAGTGTATGACGTGAGTTAAAATCATTGACATTAAAGACGGCTGAATCTTGTTGCTACATTGAGTAAAAGTCTTGGCAGCCATCTTTAATCTTGTACCAGACAATTAAATGTCCTCCTTTATAGCAAATACTCCACTTTGTAAACATATACATTCGGTCAGTTGATGATAAAAGGAAACCTCGGATAAACAATTCTACTGAATGTTATGCATATTTATACTACCTATGGTAGATGATGAAAACCACTTTATAATAATAGTTTTTTCATAAACCGAACAAAACCTCTTTTGTTTCTGGGAGTACTGATAGGTTATCACAATTGAGCCCTGAATGGGCCAACCAATTAGATGGAATTTGCAAGAAATTCAAAGACCCAATTCTCATAGATAAACATATTATTAATACATGGACATCTTCACAAGGTGTACCACTAACAATAGATGTGAAACAGGAAGGAACAACAGGGCGGATATAAATCAACCTAATTCTGAAAATTCATTCTAGGTGAGCCCATAGTTCCTAGTCATTGTTAAGGCCTAGAGGAGCTTTAGTTTGCAGATCTATATTGTGTTTTGATTCAAGAGCTCGCAACAATCTTGTTCTATATATATATATATATGTGACAGCGTCGCTTGTCAGTGCATCAGGCCGGGACACGGGCTCCTCTAAAGTCAAGGTCTTCTCTTACTTGCTTGGGCAAGGGAAGGTATATTTATACCTGGTAGGTGCCTTGGAATGTTAGCATTGATGTAAAGTCGGACAGAGGAAGACGTCTGGAATGAGCCCTTAAGGAATAGCGGTTCATGCATAATAAATTAGTTCTTGGAGAAATCAATAATCCTGGGCTAGGGAAACTCCCAAGAGCTTAAGGGTCTGGTTTCTAAGAACTCGTTGTGACCTTGGGGTGGACGGATGTAGGTGACCATGCCTGTATTTGGATAGCATGGCTAATGCCTAAATAAGGACTGGGATCTTATGCCTATATAAGGGCAATGCGAATTGTGCCTATATAAGGACATGTTTCATGAAAACCTATATACGGACACCTAAAGCAGAATACAACACCCACTCCACTTTCGAATGAACGATAATACTAAATGCTAAACATAATATGCTAAACATTAAGCTGAGTACCACATGTTGCTAAAAACATTTGTAAAAGCATACTAAAAGAAGTATTTTAAAAAAAACTTCGCTAAAACATGTAAGGCAAAGGTACTGTACATTTTAATGCAGTTTTTCATTCTAAGCATATATCGGAAATAAATGCAATTGGAATTAATAGAAATACATACATATGATGAAATGGTTGACAATTTGTCAAAAAATCAAAGCCATTTCAAAACATGGTACTAAATGAAATCGTGGTAAATAAGGTGACAATGTGTCCCTGGAAGTATTCAAAGAAGTCCGTTCTATATGAATAGTTCTACTGTAAGCAGATTGATTTGCCATGTATTTTAAAATTTAGAATAAATCTATTTTAGGAAGAGTTCCAAGTTCTTTTCTGTTATGAAAATATGGAGTCCAATTTCATTGCTTTCCTGGTACACTGTGAGCCGAATCAAAGTAAGTGTATGGGTCTGGTGAAAACATGAAATCATCTACTCATGTAGACAAAAGATCGTCTACCGATGTCGGTGATAGTTGGAACACATCGTTTAGAAGGTTAACTTCACAGAGATGTGAAGCATTGCCTTCAGCATGGGATGCCGCAGCAATGTTCTCGTCCGTTACCTGTAATCCTGTTTGTCCATCTCGTACCGCAGCAGCAGCAGGAAGCGTCTGTGAGATCTCAACGAATGCCTTCATCAGGATTGGTAACCTCTGGGGACAACACAGAGCATGGGCTGTTATCGGGTCCCGCAGAGTATCGTTATCCGTTGGCATGACTGATGGGAGTGTTAGACATATGTCTAGCACGCATTCTTCACCGCAAAGCAGGCAGCGTAGAACAGGTAAGATGCAATCTTGCCAGATTGGTCTAAATGACAGAAACCATGTTGTATTAAGTTACCGTAGACGAGCTATGCCCAAAAGCTGCACTATGTGCTCACAGCACTTCCGTTCTAGGAGAGCTTTCCCCAAGTTGCTGGGAGTGACGCCAGTGGATATACTTGCCATAGCGTAGCAGTAGGAATAGAAACAGGATTCCTGCAATTAGTGCTAGAACTAATGGCAGACCAGACAACACCGAAAGCACGAAGCTTGGAATGATTCCGAGGACTGCATGAAAAGGTGTTAACAGTCCTGAACATATGTTCTTAAATACATGTACAGCCCACTCATATCAGACAAGTTTAAGATATGTCTCATCATTTCTACGAAATGTATAGGGCAGTTTGTACGAATTAGAGTCTGTATCTCAGCCGAAGTCCTTTCAATTTGTAGATCATAGGTTTCTTTGGCCGAGGTCAAAGGCATGGTCTGTTGCAAAAGCATGGCTTCCATTCTCCTTAAAGTATCAAAACGTATAAAAGAAACATTCAATGAAGGCCATAGAGACGGCTCCCTGACTGTGTCTATTGGGGGGAACAATACTTGCATACAACAAGTAACCCTGGAGCGAACCGTTACCAGATATGGGATTCCTGGCAACATGCCACAGCAACCTTGATCATCCAACATGAGGTAACTCCCGTTAGAAAGTTGGCAAAACGTAGAATTAATCACAGCAGCTGGTGCACCCTGTAGGTTGCAGGACAAGTTTGCCACAGAACCATTACAAGCCCTGTGTAAAGAAATGTCCTGACATATGAGAGATCCGCTCAGTGCATTTTCCCAATGTGTACCGCTTAGAAACACTTCACGATCCCCACTCCATCATCTGTATTCATAAGGTAAAACCCAGGATGTCTTAATGTATTCTTTACCCAACCTTTCATATTTGACTGCTTGCATTTGCTTGAGGCAATACTGAAAATGAAAAGTAGTGACACGCAGAGTTATTTTGCCATGGATAAGCCATTCTGTAGTTGGTTTTTTGCTACCGTAAATGGTAATTTTTCCAATTTTTCAATGCTCAGCACTGTATACTTTGCTCCCCTTTGTGCCATTTTGATCTGTTTATCTGTGAGATTGTATTCAGAAAACAGAGACGACGTGTTGATAAAACGCCAAGGCACATAGCCTGCATGCAAGGATTGCAGCGTTCAGCCTAATAACATAATAGAACATAACTGAGATTGGCCTTGTTGTAACATGGCTAAATCTTGTTCCAGTATGTCAATAGCAGAGGATACAATGTTGTCCAGTGAATATATTCTGGATGACAAAGTTGTTAACCCATTGTCGACCACAGTGAGAGATTTCTCAAAGTTAATATGATCAAGCTCACATATTCTTTCTGCGGCCTCTGCCTGTGAAACTTTTCATATGTCATTATAAGCAGCATAAATGCCGGCATATATGAAACATTTTTGACCCGTTTTTCTTGGTCCTAGCAAGAAATTCCTAAGGTCTGCATCTTCTTTAAGTAAAGATACCTGTTGTTTCACATCCTCGAGTGTAGATCTCTGTAGCCAGTCAAGGCACAATTTTCCTACACTGTATGTTGTTACTACCCCCGGATGCTGTCATTGAACATAACATGGGTCTGGCCTATGGATAGTAAAGCCCTGTTTTCTATTCAGGAATATTTCTTGACAATCAGGATCTGATCTGTTGGTTTGTAGTATTGTGTCTACTGTTACCGCTCCCTGTGTAGTGTCATAACTTGCAGGTGTTGGTACAGAAGGTGTGTTCATGTCTTTGATATTGGCTAATCCAAGGCAAGAAGTTTGTTGCACGGTGTTATTCAAAAACATTATTTGCTGAGGAATGATACAGGCTCTAAACAAAGCTTCGATCCCCTGCACTTGCCAATCTTTAGAACCCCAGACGGAGTTTGTGTCGATTGTGTCTTTCCAAAAGTCAAATCCTTGTCTTGACAGTTGGGCAATAAAGGCTTCAGAATAAATCTGTTTTGTATTAGTTAACATATTTTTCTGTCCTGTTGTGTTCACATTCTTATAGAAAAAAATTTCTGTTTCAGATATATTGTACCCTGAAAAATGTGGAAACTTATTTGCAAACGTTTTTGAACTACCCTTTGCTGGTGTTGGGCAATGTTCCCATTGGTTAAACATAAATACATTTCTAGGTGTTGCAGATTTATGCAAGAAATGATTACCATAGTGGTTGTAACAAAAAAGCTGTTCGTAGTCTGATGAACCCTCTAAGTTTTCATTGTTAGAGAACGCAGCATACCTTTCTATATCAGACATCATGTTATTAACAGTCTCACAGTCCCAATCATAAGAATAGGTACTGGAGGTAATAAAGTCACAATGAAATTTTAAATAAATGTGGAATCTTCAGAAGTTCTGTCGGGCCGAGTATGTCAAAGTCGGTTTTGTCCCAAACTATACCATCCTGTATTGGAACGGCGGTGATGTTCACTGCTGACGAATCTCTTGCTTCACGATGGTAAGATTGGTGTCGTTTTAAAAGTAAGTTCACCTTTTTACTTTCAGTATCTGCCATTCATAAGCACGCTAAGAGTATTTACCAAGCTAGCCAAAGCAGAAAGAAAAATATTCCAGAAAAAATCGATAGTTCAATCCATGGTGAAACCAGATAAGTGTCTATCAGAAAATGAAAAAAAATATTGTACTTGTTGTTTGAAAGTTTTTAGAGCTGGCGTCATTTCAGGCTCACTTGGATCCTCCGAAAACGTATCAAAGTTAAGGAAGTAGCCAGAAGCAGTTCTGTCAATTGTTGAAATTGCATCAGGATTCGTCGAAATCGCTGGAACCAGTTGATCACGTGTTAGGTTTGTGTAGACAGGTGTATCTGGATGAACTGTTACTTGAGTTTCAAGAGGGATGAGTTCCATAGCATTGTTGCTTAGTCCTTCATCTCTTACTGCTGAATTCTTGATGGTTATGAGTCTTTCAGTCTGAACATCTTGGATAGTAGCGAGAGGAGTGCGTCTGCTACTAGGTCGGAGTCCACGAGGCCTACTATTTAGTATCGGCCACATAGTGGGGCTTGATGAGGTCGATTGACACAAATCCAATCTCCTTTTTTCCAGCAAGGGGCGGCAGAAGTGTTGTTCTTGTTCCGTGGATGGGTAGGACAGGTGTCTGGGTGTCTGTAAGAAGGTCCAATTCCTTCTTGTCCGCAATCTTCTCTCTGACCAGATCCCCAACTTTTGGGATCCAGACAGGCCTTGCTGGGACTGCCGTTTTTTCTCCAGTGGTTGTTGGCTTCAGGAACACGTTGCTTTGTTTCGATCTTAGTTCATTTAGATCCTGTAAAACAGCCAAACGATCTATGATATCAAAGGGTTTATTTTCTACCACTGTGCCTTTATATTCGAGATCAGGAACCCACATTCTTGCCCCAAATAGGACCTCATATGGAGTGACCCCCCTAGAGATCTTCTTCGCAAAGTGTTTAATGAGCATTGGACCCCATAAATATGTTTGACCCACCCATCACCTGAACCTAGTACTCTAGCTGTTATAGACTGCTTTATGTCCCGGTTTTTCCTTTCCACAACAGAGTTTCCTTCAGGATGAAATGGAGAGGAGTACCGCTATGCTATGCCCAAACTGGCCATGGCTTCTTTGTAAGCCCGTGAGCTAAACTCAGGGCCCTGGTCAGAATGTAGTGTGCCAATTGCGTATGTGCCGATAAAGACTCGCAAATCTTTTATAACAGTTCGAGCGTCAGCCGAGCGCTGAGGCCCCATCCGTAGGAACCTTGAGCACGAATCCATTGCGACCATTATATATTTATAGTTACCGTCCCTTTGCAAGGGACCGCAGTGGTCCAGGTAAAGACAAGCTAATGGTTTGTCTGAAATCAGCAGGGGTTTATGAGCAGGACGTTTCACTGTGGAGACTTTCATCTGTTGGCATATTTCACATTCCAAAACATAGTTTTTGGTCTGTTTCCTAATGCCAGGCCACCAATATCTTTGCTTTAGTAAAGATACTGTTGCAGAAACACCTGCATGGGCAGAGGCTACTCCTTCATGTGCTGCTAGGATCAGTCCTAATCTATGTTCCAAGTTTGCAATAACCATATCCCCCAATCCAGGGATTCGAGCAAAAGGAATGTTGTTTGCATCAATTACATATGAGTACTTGTGTGGAAATTTCTTTGGTAATGCTGCACCACTGCCTTTGCTTGAAGCATTGACAGCCAACAATATCTCACTGTCTATTCTCCTTTTTGAACGAGTGATCGCAGCTATGGAAGGCATTTGTACAGCGCCCTTTGCGGCTTCATCAGCCAATGAATTCTCTGCAATGTGAACGCCATCACGTTGATGACTCAGCGTGTGTATCACGTGAGCTTTTGGTAGTTTGTTTCTTAACTGAACTACGTGTTCCCAAAGCGTTTTATGCTTTATTGTGCCACCTTTTGCATCTTTGAATCCGTTTTGAAGCCAATTCTGTAAATATTCATTATATGATTGGACACAGTAATAGGAATCACACACTATAAGTGTGGGGAATTTGCGATCTGTATTTTCAAGTGCCAGCTTGAATGCTTGTAGTTCATCTCGCTGAGCTGTACAATCTCCTAGAGACTGAGATTTTGTGACCATTGGTCTGAAGATACCATCGCGCATGCAACCTTTAACGATTGCGCACGCTGCACTGTAAGCTTGTTTACTCCCTGTAGTGGGTTGTGCTGATCCGTCAGTATAAATTATAAATTCGTAGTGATCGAGAGGCGGAATTTCAGTGGGCAGAGGACATTCATGTTCATATTGCAGGATCGCTTGTGTTTTTAAATCAGGATCAAAAACATATTCAACATCTGTTGCAGCAAGAGAAATAACCCATAGTATCCATCTAGGATGTAAAGATATTGCATTCGGAATGCTTGCTTTTGTAACCACCTCTAAGGCTGGTACTGGAGTCACGACAATAATGTGTTTCCCCTGAGCTAGTGCTCTTTCTGTTGCTATAGCGTTTTGAACTGCTGTCAGTATCTTTTCTGTTGAAGTGAAGAGCATTTCTGCTTGTGTATACAAATGTGATTTGTATGCTATTGGTGCTTTTTCACCCTCATCAAATGTTAAATAGGTGAATCCGCATTGACCCAAAATTATTCAGATCACTAAATTGCATTTATTTACGCGTGTTCGTAAATGATTTGTTGCTAACATGTTAGCTTGGAGTGAACGCAGGATGTCTGTGTGTTCCTGTGTCCAATGTTTTGTTGAAAAATCAGGTTTGATTAATTCGTAGAGAGGTTTAACCCTTTCTGCGTAATTTAGAATGTCAAAATTTAAGAAACCCAAGATGGTTTGTAAATTTTTCAGTGTTTTTGGAAGTTGGAGCAGCGCACACTTTTCTAAAAAGCTAGCTGCCAGGCTCTTGCCTTCACTTTTAAGCTCAGATCCTAGAAAAAGGACTTTGAGATGGGCAATTCTGGATTTTTAAAGTTGAATTTTTAGCCCTCAGAGGTGAAGCCCAGTATAATGGTATTCACCCTGTTCAAGTGCCTATCTAGGTCATCGTCAGTCAGATAGATGTCATCGATATATGACAATGCCTCGTTATCATAAATTTGTAGTAACTCTGTTACCCTTGCTGAGAATGAGTCTACAAAATTGACGTTGGGTCCCCATTATTGAGAAAGCTGTTAAGTACCTGCTTTCAGGTGATATGTTTTGACAAAAGAAACCATTTGAAATGTCCAGTGTGGTTTGTATTTTTTACCCACAATGTTATTCATTAATGCTGTACTATGTGCAATTTGCACTGCAAATGTTTTGGAACAAGTGTTCAAGTGTCTGTAATCCAGAACTAGACGATTTGTATTGTCTGGTTTGGAAACAGGAAACAAAAGATTGTTCATTGAGGAGGCGCATGTTTCAATCACCCCTTGGTATTAAAGTTGATCTAAGATCTCCCTGACCTGTTTTTTAGCTTCTTGCTTTATTGGGTGCTGCCTTTGTGCAGTAGGTTTATTTTTTAGCTGTATTTTGTGGTGAGGTGAGTCCTCATCCCATCCTACATGTTTTTTGTATAATGCTGGGGCCAATTGGAATATGGTTGGAGAAGACTGGCATAATGATGTCCTCGCAATGTGGGCACTCCTTAAGAAATTTTGTTGCCCAGTCCTGTTCTGCTAGAAGTATATCATAACCCCTTGAAAGTTTCTCCCAAAAGAGTGCTTTCACTTTTCTTGGTATGTCTCTCTCCATTCAGAATGTTATTTCATATAACTTTTGTGGAGTACTAACCCTGGTGTCTACAGTCTCTACTGTGATGTACTCATTCAGGTCCATTCTCTCCAGAAGTTCCTTCAGGTTCTGGCGAGCTATTGTTTTCTTCTGCTGTACTGTCCAGCATTGTCTGAGCCCATTCTCCGTTCTTGCCCTACTGCCGTCTTTTTTTCTGAATTGAGGTTTTGAATTATTTTTCCGAACGTGTTGATCGTCTTTGGACTTCACACGCTCTTTTTGTGATCTGACCGTCCTCTTCTTTCTGATGTCTGTGACAATATCTGAAAGGTACGAGAGGAATGTGTATCAGTATCTTGATACCTGTTAGGTTTTCTTAAAGTATCCTTATTCCTGAGGTTATACCTCCTTTCAGAGGGCTCCTTTTGAGGAGACCTACCTCAGGATTGAGAACGTTTCTCTTTTGAATTTTGTTCATTAGTTTCCCACGTCTTTTTAGAAGATGTAGGATTTTGAATATTAGAGTCCTTCTCAGGACCTTCAGACAGTTTTGGCTTCAAAGGTTTTCCACCCAAACTGTCTCTGCCTAATTCTGCATAAGATTTTTCTATTATTCTGGGTAGTTCATGTTGATGTTCTGTTACATCAAATTCCCTTAAGCGTTGGCGGATCGCCACTGATGCTGCCACCCCTTTAATATTAGATAATATTGTTGTTGAGACCTGGTCGAAGTTTTTCAGTAATTTCATACCTAAATTCAGAGCAGGCTCTGCCCCGTATTCGTTTTGAATTTGTTTCATGACACATGGTATTACTGCAATTGACGGAACACCATGTGTTTTAGTGTAGATGGCAGCAAAGACTGTGCCCCAAGTGGTGCAGTCTTCCAGTTGTGGTGTGATCCCCATTGGTAAACAGATTGTTAGAATTCTGTGTTTCTCATAAGGGCTAGTATTAGGAAATACTGCTTCAATTTGAGTAATTATTTGAGCTATCCAGAATGGAATTTGTTCACGTTTTGTGGGCATTTTACCTATAACTGCGTGTAAAGTCTGTGGAGTAATGTTTTGTGTATACCCTTGTTGAGGGGTTTGATTTGGAATGGTTATTGGTGGTTGGACTGTGAAAGTCTGCATGACGTATTGGACTAATTGTCTAAAAATATCACCTGTGGGGCGTCGATATGTCTGATACACCGCTATTTTTAAGGGAACTGGTGGCACAGCGTCTCTCTCCACTGCAACGTGGGGCTGAAAGGGCGTTGGGTGGACCCAATGATGCAGGAATTGTGCTTGTGCGCAAAGTGCATATAATTTCATATCTGGGGCCCGAGGCCTCCCTGTTTCAGCAGGAGGGTCAATAGTTCCCACGATACTCGAGCCTGTCCGCCCGCCCACACCAGAAATATTAACAGTGAGCACAGTGTTCTAAAGAATGGTTGTGTAAGTATCATCGGCAAATTTACAAAAAGATACAGAAATTTAGGTAGTACAACCATTTTCGCCAACGCGATCTTCCCTGCCAATGATAAAGGAAGTTTAGCCCACAGAACAACCTTCTCCTCCAACCACGTGATGGCGCTACCATAATTCAAGTTCCATATTTCATGTAAGTCTAGACTTATCCACATTCCCAAATATTTCGCTTTCTCATCCTCCCACTGCAGCCGGAACTCAGAAGTCACAGCCTTGGTTTTTTCTGTTAAGAGGAAACTCACTGACTTAGCCCTGTTTATGGATATGCCGGCCAACCCACCAAATTTGATGAACTCTCTCAGTACAACGTCAAAGTTTTGTGCTGGATTCAAAACATACAAGGTGATATCATCCTCATAAAGTGATATCAGGAGACTCCTAGTGCCGAATCCTATCCCCTTGTCCGTGTGGTGTTGTCAAACATGTGCAGCTAGTGGCTCCATCGCAACGGCAAATATCAGGGGGAACAGCGGGCACCCTTGACGCATGCCACGCGTGATCAGAAATGGCGTGGATACAAGACCATTCACGCGTAATCTAGCTGTGGGTTTGGTATACAATAATCTGATCAATTGGATAAAAAGGAGACAAAACCCTATCCTTTCCAATATCCTAAAGAGATAAGGCCATTCAAGCAAATCAAAGGCTTTGGTCGCGTCCAAGAACACCCCCGCAGCCTGCACATCTGGGTGTAAATAATGTAGGACCGAAAAGACCGTCCTAAGATTATGGGAAGTAGATATCCCTGGTATGAAACCAGATTGGTCTGGGCGGGCAATGATGGAGAGCATAGGTTGTAAGCTATTTGCTATTAATTCCGGCAGAATTTTAACATCCACATTAAGGAGCGACAATGGTCGGTATGAAACAAGATCAGTATCTGGCTTCCCCGGTTTTAGCAAGGTAATAATAATTGCTTCATGCATTGTAGGGGGTAGTACACCCGTCTCTCGGGCTTCCTCATAAACCGCAAGGAGTCTGGGCGCAAGCTCCTCCGTGTACGCTTTATAGAAGGCAGTCGACAACCCGTCTGATCCAGGGGCCTTATCTAAGGGAAAGCTTTTGATCACGGAGACCACGTCCTCCACCATAAATGGCAAGTTCATGTACTCCCTGTGTCTGTTGTTAAACCAAACCAGTTCCAGGGAATCCATAAACATCTGCATACTCTCTGGGCAGTCGGATTGTATAGCTGAACAATTGGGCATAGAAGGAAGCAAACTCATCAAGTATAGCTACTGGACCTCTGACAACGCTACCTTCTTTGTTAGTCCGCTCGGGGATGTAAGCAGTGGACCTCGAAGGGCGTATCATGCCAGCAAGAGTCCATCTTGGCCTGTCTCCCTCTCCATATCTGCGCGCCTCTGCATATTTCCCAAGAAACTTCACCTCCCTCTGCGCCTCCTCGTCATACTCCAGCTATGTGGCCTTCAACTGAGCTAAAATGGCAGGCGTGCTATCAGAGTAAAAACGTGTTTCAAGATCTTTTATTTTAGCCTCAATGGCAGTCAAGGTAGTTCTAATGGCCTTTAGTACCCCCGCTTGCCGAGAATTACACTGTCCCCGAATGACCAAATTAATGGCCTCCCATAAAGAGGCTTCAGTATCAACAGATCCTGAGTTGTGAGTGAAATAGTCAGTAATATCTTTACGGATTTCCTCCTTAAGCGCCTCATCTTATAACGCATGCGGGGGCAGTCCATTCCAAACCAGCTTCATTCGACACATCGTCATAAAAGCACATACAAATTATAATATTTACAATAAAAGTGTCATTCAATTATGTACAAAAGCCTATTTGGACAATGGTTACACTTTATATGTCCCCATGGTTCATACTTTCCTCAACAAAACTCTGTATTCACAGTTTGTCTGACTTAACACAATCATTTCATAGCGTAAAATAAGTTATAAACAAAGTTCATAAAATTCATAATAAACAGTATTAAAAAGAATGTGATTAGACAAGTTAGCTAAACCCAATGAATATAAAAAACACTGTTTGACAGGACATATTTTTAAAACTCATGATGATGAAAATATATTAACACAGTTTAACACAGTTTAGCAAGGCACATTTTTAAATAACGATGGACTTGGCCCTAATTGTCCACATCCATCCTAGGTATTTGGCAACTGCTACGAATATGGGGGATGAAATATTCGTACGCAATATTCTTTCAGTTGCCAGACTACATCTTGTCCCCAAAAGCTTACATACGGGCCTTAGCCAAACTCTATGAGGATTTTCATAGGCTGGGCAGGCAAATAACATATGCGCAACAGATTCGTTGGGGGCCGGGCAGCAAGGACACTTACTCTCACCAAGTTTAATCCACCTCGAAGTAAAAGACCTTAGTGGCAACGAACCCGCTCTCAGCTGAAAATAAAGCTTCCTGTCTAAAGGTTTAGTGACAGTATCCCAGTATGGTTCATAGATCGAGATGGGTTTAAATTCCAAGAATTTACCTATTAAGGAAGATGCTTCACTGGCACTAAAGACACTTAAAGTAACCATCTCCCAATATTTCTCTTTTAAAACCTTCTTAGTTGGAAATCAGGCTGAAGTGGGTTAGTCCCAAAGTGTTGACATTTCAATTTTAACTAAGATTTTTTTCACACCACACAACCAACTAATTTTATGAAAGGTATCAGCTTTTATAATATCCATAAAACCTTCAGCATAATCTTTCAATCCCGGTGTTGTCCACAATCTACGCCAGTATAACACAGTGCTTAGCTTTGCAATATCCTGGGGAGGTTTGCTCCCAAGATCATGGAACAGCGGACAAAGCGGTGTACTTTGTGGGAGATTGGTAATGCCTCTCAGGAACTTATTTTCAGATAAACTTAGTTTCGACATGTTCTCCACCCACCAAAGTTCTACGCCTACCACTTTAGCATCGTAAACTTGGAGCACTGGTTTAATAGGTTTCGTCAAAGACCTATTGTGCTCAACACGTAGAGCCCCTGACAACTGCCAATGTTTCAGAGTGGCCATGTCAATCTGGTGGTTCCACTTTAAATCATTCTGAATATTCACCCCTAGGTATGTAAAGTCCCTAACTTGTTCCAGGGGACGACTGTTCATTAAAATGCCACCTTTAAAAACTTTATGTTGATTAAATATCATGAGTTTCGTTTTTGACACATTGACTTTGAGTCCCCAAGCGGAGCAAAACTCCTCAAATACTCTCAGAGCTCTTTGGAGCCCACTCGGGGTCTTCGAAATTATCAGAGTGTCATCGGCAAACATTAAAATTGGGATTTTAATCCCTGCCAAAACCGGAGCATCTGTATTGACTCTTACGATACAATCAACTATCCCATTTATGAACACAGTAAATAATGCCGGGGCCATGACACCTCCCTGACGCACCCCAAGCTCAACCGGGAAAGAATCAGTCACCTGGCCCTGTGAGCCCCAGCGTATTGTTGCATAGTTGCCCTCATGCAACCTCTTTAGGAGCGTCAAAAGTTCAGCAGATAGACCTAAATCTTGAATGGTCGTCCATAGCCTAGAGCGGGGGACGAGATCGAAGGCCGATTTTAGGTCCACAAAGGCAGCATGCCCAAAACCACCACCTTCCAGTATAATAAAACAAAACGAAACACCTGATCAATAGTGCTTCTATAGGCGCGAAAAACCAGCTTGCAGAGGTGATAATATACTGTGCTCGTCAACCCAGTCATGGATCTTATTAAGAATTAATCTCCCCAAAATGTTTTGTAGTGAGTCAATAAAACTAATGGGACGATAATTCCCCGGCAAGGATTTATCACCTTTCTTATACACGGGGATTATTTCAGCCCCTTTCCAGGAGTCCGGTATGGGAGCTCCTAGCGCAATTGCATTAACCAGTAGTAAGATGTATTTTCCCCATCTGACTTTGTCGTATAAAAACACGTCAGTTTGTCTCACCCACTGTAGACTCCAAAGAGCTACATGCGTATTGTGGTCCAAAGTGTGTTACCCACTCTTCCTGGGAAACGTGATTAATAGGGGAGTCAGGAATGCAATCTCTGTCCCACTTAATAATGGCCCAGAAGTGCTTGCTATCTTTCTTATTACTGGCCTTTTTCAGATCCTGCCATCTCTTTTCATCCCAGGAACGTTTTGCTTTGGCCATGGAGTTTTTGTATGTCTGTCTAGCAACACGTACTGTGGCTAGGTCCCCTCCTTTAACGGCCTTCCCTAGGAGGGCTCTTGTGTGCCGGCAGTCACTATTGTACCACCGACAGGTATTCTGATGAGTTGTCGTCTTTATCTTGTGTGCTTTAAAAAAATAAGATCTCAAGTGTAGAAAAAGGCTATCATGGTACTGGGTGACATTCTCCAGACTGAAATTATTGGGATTTGTGCTATTCAGCATTACTAGAGCGTGGTCAACCTCCTTAACTATTTTTTCCAAGGCCTGTGGGTCTTCAACTACACTCGACCACTTAAGTCTTCTCATATGATTCATAGGGAACACATCGTGGGAGTGTAATTCAGCCTCTCTGACAATCGCTTGTTCAGGTAACCACCGTTTCAAAGAAACACACAGAGGATTGTGATCACTTTCCAGTCGATCCCTCACTTCCATGTCGTCCACAATATGCCAGAGATTCAGGCTGATGAGTATATAGTCAATCCTGCTTTTACTAAGTCCGTTGTTAAATGTATTAAGCCCTGACTTATATAGAGCAGTCCTACCGTTTAATGCCCTAAGCCCTTTCTCTAAAAAGACAGAGTTTATCTGAACTACCAGCTCAGTCCATTTCTTAATGGGAGCAAGCTCTAGCTTTGGGACTCCCCACTCGGCATCTTCCTCTTCAATGAGGGGCCATTCCTCCCCGACAAGTGGTTCAAATGTTGTATTAAAATCACCTACTATGACTATTTTACTTTCTGAGGAATGGAAATTGAGGAGTTCATCTAAAGCCGCTATAACTTGCGACCTACCCCCTCTTGTTCCCCTCGCATAGATATTAAAAATATCAACTTTACCTAAAGAACCCAAATTTTATCTTAATGCCTGGATATCATTATTATTAGTAGGAAGCTCCTTAATACTAATGCCTAAAGATTGCCGGACCCATAAGGTTAGGCCACCCGAAGGGCGCCCTTTTGCCCCTTTGACTGCCGGTACATGGGAAGTTAAAAAGCCTTCCCGATGTTGCGCAGTTAACAGCCACGTTTCTTGGAAGCAGCAGATATCAAAGAGGTCAATAAAGGCAACCCAGTCTGGAGAAAGTATTTTAGAGCCAATTCCTGCAATGTTCCATGATAACAGAGTGTCCCTTTTAGCATCATTATTGTTGGGTATAGGGTCCAGACAAAACTCTAGACAAGGGTTGCTGGACCTTTTTCCAGCCACACTTGCTAATGCATTTGGAATTAGATTTTGGACAACCTCAAACAACCCGCCTTGGGTACTACAGGGCCACGTCAATTTGGGATCACTCTCCCCAGATGAGGATTGGTTTACTCCACTGTCAGCACATGTTATGAGCACCCCAGGCAGTCAATCAATACATTCAAGTGTAGAACTGCCTATTATGTTTACCTGTCGTGTGTCATTACGTTCAAAAGTAGAATTACCTATTCCAGTTACCTGCCGTGCGTGTGGATTATTAAAATTATCAGCAGGGGGAGAGTGCCTAAACTGAATAGTCGAATGGTCAGGGGAGCAGGTTCTAAATTCGAGTGTCAAAAGATTTTCAACTAAAACTTCAATCTGCATAGTTAGCTCAATGCAATCCAGTGGATTAGTAGGAGAAATGAGCCTACTCACTTTCAGAATTTCCTCCCTTATTACTGAGCGACAGCCCCTTACATGCCGCATCCAGTGTATCACCTTGTTAGTCAATGAGTCTGGACTTTCTGTTTTGTGTTGTCCCAATTTACCATGAAAATTTTTCGACTATTAACAGACTTAATAAATGTACCAGCCCCCCTCACTTCATGATTTGAACTCAACCTAGTTGATGGCATGCTGGTATTAAGGGTCCTACCCGGCTGTAGCTGCCCCTGCTTACTTGTTGTACTATTAAGCATTGAACTACTTATGGTTCTAGTAGTAGTTGCTACAGTGTTTCCAGCAGGGATCGCTATGGAAGAGATACTCTGCTTGGCCACTGCACTACGTGGGGGGACTACTTTACTCAATATTTCAATAGCTCGAGTGGTAGATGGCTTTACCTGGGCTGGAGGCAACGTGCAGGTAGTGTTTGATCTTTAGTTTGGGCAGTCAGTGCTGACTGTCCTTCCCTGCATCAAAAGTTTAACCATAGAAATTAAATTCGTCATCATGGTTTTCAGGGACCCCAATTCAGTCTGTAACGAGTGGACTGCCCGAATAACCTCATGGGTATCTGAGTTATGTGTCACTACCTGGTTTCCAACCTGAACTATATTTGTAGACACCAGCCCTTCAATACTGTGGGAGCTGCCCACCTCCTGGGAATCAGACAAAATATCAGATCTATTAGTGCAATTAATGATAGGGTCAATTATTATCGGCTGGATACTATCAGTTTCCAATGAATTTGTAATAATATCAGTGGAATTTAATGCCCTAATTGGGCTTGTTTGACTCTTACCCTTGCTCTCCTTAGGACCCTTTTTAGACTTAAGAAACATGTTAGGGATTACGGGACAGCTATCTGGGCTCTTTCAAGCAGGATGATCCATACGTGTCAGGGGATTGTCCCTCATAAGCTTTTTTGGATCACTCACCAATAAATCCTCACATTCTTCTTTGAGTGTATCAATACGATCTAAAACACAATTACTTGCTGCATTTTTGAGTGTCTTCCTAGCCTTTTTCCACTTTCGAATTTTACCGCCCTCACCCCCCACCCCCCCTTCCATCATCTTTCTTTTCCCCATCACTTGTTAATAGAAGAAACAAAAAGAGAAAAATCTGCACAATAAATCTATGACAGCTTTTAGGCCAGAATATCAATTATTACCACAATACGGGGAATGCGGGAACTAAATGTCAATTGACACTAGTCAGTACCCTATTAGACTTGTAATCCTCAGGATTGGCATATACTAGACAACAAACGAAAGAGGGGGGCCCTGCCCTGCCTCCTCCTGGCGAGGACGGGCAAGGACGGGCCCGCCCTAGGCCCACATGCGTCCCGCGCTGCGGGAGGCTGCTGATTGTTTTAGCGCCTCCAGGCACACTCTACCACGTCACAGCGGTCGTCACGTAGGGGCGTCTGGGAGGTGGAGTTCAGCGCTGGCCGTTGCCCTCACGGCGGCGATGTAGGAATAATCCCCCCTCTGCTGCCGGTTACGATGTCCCGCGCTGCGGGAGGCTGCTGATTGTTTTAGCACCTCCAGGTGCGCTCTACCGCGTCACAGCAGTCGTCAGGCAGGGGCGTCTGGGAGGTGGAGTTCAGCGCTGGCCGTTGCCCTCACGGCGGCGATGTAGTAATAATCCCCCCTCTGCTGCCGGTTACGATGTCCCCAGGCAGTCTCCAAGAGAACGCCCTCCGCGCGGCATCATGGAGTGAGAGACTCAGAAGGCATGGGGAGTGATCCAATACTGTTCTCGGCAAGTGCGTCACCCTCATTACCCAGCTCATCCAATCTCGAGTCGCCAACCAGTAGTCTAACCGAGACCAGGCCTTATGGTGTTCGGAGAAGCAGGTACCCTCCCTTGATTGTGGATTCCGTATTCGCCAAACATCGACCAGGTCCCCATCTTCGAGTAGTGCATTCAGAGCATTACCAGCATCGGGATGATGTGCCCTCGCCATACCCCGCCTGTCCATGTCATCATTTGAAATGGCATTGAAGTCTCCCCCCCATAGAATGGTAGTGCAACCAGTCGCTTTAATTTTTGCCCATATATCTTGAGAAAAGCTGGGAGAATCTATGTTAGCACTTTATATTGCTACCAAGGCCGTGAAACCCCCCCACCAACGAGCCCACTTGAATAATGTACCTGCCTTCAGGGTCTGTGTGGACTTCCCTCTCCCTCCAGTCAATGCCAAGTCTAACCAACACCGCCACCCCACGTGAATAGTTGGAGTAGACCGATGAGTATGTGAATCCCCATCTTTTATGTTTCAACTTTGTGGAGGGATTAACATGCAGGTGGGTTTCCTGTAACATGCATAAATCAATATTATGCCTTGTAAGGTAGGTATGTACTAATCTGGATTTCCTACTATCATTTAAACCTCTAATGTTCCATGCTAAGCAGTTCACACTGGTCTCGTGGAGCACAAAGAGATAAGGCATGTGCCATTACTGTGTCTAGGGCAACATATGCTTGTCCTGGGTCTGGTCACATGTTCTATTCAATAACATACCAATACACCATTAAAACATTGAACAACATCCCCAACCCTCCCCACCCACACCCCCCCAATCAGATTGAAAAGTACCCCCTCAAAAAGAAAATTTTAAACTGTATAAATTCGGGAAAGCCCCCATGGGACTGTATGAGCACCGGCATACTTCCCTACCGTGGCAGGGTGGCCAAGAAACTACAGGGAGTCAAGTCTGCAGTGTAACAGAATGATAAGTATGTGACTAAATAGCAGTAGGACGAACTTCCACACCCTGTCATTCCACTCCAAGCACAATCTAATACCAAACAGTTACGGAAAACAAAGCACCGAAAGCCCAGAATAAGACAATCTTCACCCAGGGCAACCCACAGCCAGTGACCACCCCAGTGCAGGCCATCACGCAATAGGCAGTTTCAGCTAGTATTAATGAACAATAAACAACATTAGTTATCGATACATAAGGGCAATAAACGGATGCCAAAGTGGAATAGTCATATATTCCCTCTCATAGACTGAGGAGGGAGTAAAAAATATTGCTTTATGCTATACAGAGGAATATGGAACATTGTCTTCAATCATTGTCACTTAGCTGGTGTTCGGTTGATTCCTCCAGTCTAGGACTTTTCTTGGCTTGTTTTCCATCCACATGGTTTGCGAATTTGAAGGCGGATTTGGCATCAAGAAAAAATGGGAGGATCCATCACGAGACACTTTAAGTTTAGCAGGGTATAACAGCGAGTAGGGGATTTGTGCCTGCAGCAGGATCCGCTTCGCCGGCAGGAACTTGCGTCTTGCTGCCTGTACCTCTGGTGTAAAGTCTGGGTAAAAGGAGACATGATTCCCTTGATGCGTTATGTTCCCAACTGCGCGCGCCTGACGCAACACCACATCCCGATCTTGGTAATGGGCCAGGGAGTAGCTCCCACCGGAGGTTTGGGGCCCAAAGCACGATGGGCCCTTTCCACCATAAAAAACGGTGAAAGGTGTGCTCCAAACAGGTCTCGCAGCAGTTCCGACACATATATCTCCATTTTGATAATTGCTGTGGTTTCCGGAATTCCCGTGATGTGCGGTTATTGTGGCGGGACCTCGCCTCCAAATCTTCATTTTTGGCACGGATGACACCCAATAGCTTATCCATCTGCAGCAGTTGGTCTTTAGTTTCTACCTGAGATTCGTGAAAGTCTGACTGCTTATTCTCCAGCACATCCAGCCTTTGTTTGTTAGCCTCTACTTGCGTTTTCACAGATTCCATTTGTGTCGTCAACGTGTCCAATTTCGCGTTGATGGTACGAAGACTTGAGCGCATTTCGAGCATAAGTGCACAGATGTCTTCTCCTTGGTCCCCCAACTGTCTCTCAGCAGAGCCTCCCGCCGCTGTCTCTGGGTCCGATTCCGTAAGGCGGGTAGCCCTTCTATGATCAAAGCGTATCTTGGGCTGTTTGGCATCCTGTTTGCCCATGACTTAGTTTTAGGGGCGCACCACCGCAGTGAAAAGGGGGTTGCACGATGGACTTTTCGCATCTACTGCCCCTCTCCCCAAGTGTGGACCACAGCGTTTTGCGGACCACCTGTAGACAAGCAGTGTATGTGGGACCTCGGTCACTTCAAGACCTGCACCTCTTTCCTTATTTCCTTTTGTGCGGGGGAGCAGCATGCACCGTGCTCTGAACAATAGACTCCAGGCAGCAGCGGTGCAGCATACACAGGCTCAAATCATCTCCCCTCCGCAATCCGCCTAAAGGCGCGAGCCAGCACACCCTCCTCTTCCGTCACCGCAGTCAAACAGTTGCAGCACAGCTCCTGCCCAGACCCAGTCAATCCAGCCAGATTGCGCCGCCCCCAGTGCCTCCCCTCACCACGGTCGGAGAAGAGCAGCTCCTGACTAGCAGCATGCAGCGAATGGCAGCTCAGTGGCCATCTTGCAGATCAGACGCACCCACCAGGTCAGAGTGTAGTCCCATAAAACTATGCTCGTGGGTCAGCGATCTCCACTAATCCCGCTAGTAAATGGTGTGCCCACAGAGAGAAGCAGTGTCTCTTTACGTTTTGTCTCACCAGATTGCCCAATTTCTCCGGTGGAGCGCGCACCTCCGCATCAGCCAGACATCGGCCGGCACCACGGGACGTAAAATGGTGCCATCAGGTCCTGGGAAGGATCACCGAGGGACTCGCATTCCAGCGCAGCCGTCCACCTCAGCACACTGTAAGGGTGTATACACAGCCGGTCCAATCCTGCCTCTACAAGTGCGGGCAGTCTGGAGCTTCAATTTGTGCATCCGGCATTTCCCAGGCCCACACTGAAGCTGCGGTCTCAATTAGCTGCAGCCGCCACACTACACCTTCATCCGAAGCACCTCCTCTGCCGCACTCAGCTCTCCGGGGCTAATAACTCAGCGCTGGAGCAGGTTAGACGATAGACAACAACACCGCTGGTCACAGCAAGGTTACCTCTTCCGATGAAGTAGAGCAGGCAGGACTTCGACTCCCCTGAATGAGCGGATTAGTGAAGGATAATGTCTCGGCCGGCGGAGCTCGCTCACAGAGCGGCCATTCCGCAGCACGGCAGACCACGCCACCCCACTTGCTGAAGAACCTTAATCTTTTCTATCCCATGTCTCTATTCTTCTGACACTACACCTTCAGTGAATAGACACACACATGCATACTTCTTGATCATCCCATTTCAGTTCCTCACTTCAAAGGGTGATATGGCGCCACTCACAACTTTATCTTTCCCATAACCTTGATAGACATAATTGTTTACCCCATATATATATTTTACATCAAACGAAGATTCCTGAAAATCTATTCTAAAAAAACACAATCCTTACCTTTTAGAAAAATCTTTAATTAAAGAATTGCGATGAGTAGAAATCTCAAACTTTGTCCCCCACACAAAATTCTGAAGCTTATTCAGGTCTCGATTGCCAGAGTTTTACTTTCTATGACAGAATACATTTTATTCAGCACCCGAAAGGGCCTAAGAGGCACATGCAATGAGTTTTTCCTTGCTTTGTTTTCTTTGTAATAATGCCCCCAAACCCTTCGTACTAGCACTGTTAACAATCCAGATATCCTTACCTGAAACGAAAACCTGTTGACATGGAGCTTTGCCCAACTCTTCTTTTGCCAGAAAAACTTGCTTCAACATTCTTCATCCTAGTTAAACATTACGTTCTTTTTCAATATTTTTCGCATACAAGCTACTTTCTCCATATAATGCTTTACGAACATCCTATAGTGTTCAGCCATTCCGAGAAATTATAACAATACTCTTTACTAGTAGGCACATATAAAGATTTGAGTTTCAACCCTCTCCTTCTTGGGACTCATTCCATCTACAGTAAACAAATACCTGGAACATTCTCCTCTGTTAAGCCACACTTACACTTTTTAGACATTCAATGTCAAACCTGCCTCTAACAATCAATTCAAAAATATTTATTCGATTCAAAGAATCATCAAAGCATTTCTTAAAATATTTGCAACACGTAATTTCCCAGGTATGTGCATTAAGAACTATCCTCACCCATGTGTAAAATTGAAGCATAATTATACAGATTGAGGTTTTCAACTTGTTTTAGTTCTAAGAATTATTTGTCTGTTTAAAATATTTGTAGGGAAATGCATGCAAAGTGCAAGTGCACACTCAATTAATCCTTACCGAGAATACACCAATGTTAAAAATTATAACGAGTATTTCCCCCTCCCGCATCAGGTGTTTCAAGAAATAAATGAGGGCCTAAGAGAGTTGCTCTGGTTGGGGAAACAGCCTAGGATAGCGCTGGAGACCCTACAGAGAAACCAGTATAATGGGGGAATTTCGCTCCCCAACGTGGAGGCATACTACTGGGCGGAACATCTCGCACCAATAAACGACTGGTTACATGCCCCGGTGGATCACCCCACGTATAGATTGGAAAGGGTGAAATTAGACCGTCTACATGCCTGCACTATATATATGGAGGGAAGGGGAAGGCAGCACTATTATCGGCAACAAGGGTGACTGTAGAGCTCTGGGACAGGGCGACAAGACGAATTGGATGGTGGCACAAACCGTCGAGGCAAACCCCAATCTGGAAGTGTGCATGGTTAAGGGAGTTACATAAGCTGAAAGGTTTCCGACAGTGGGATGATATTGGCATTTCCATGCTGGGTGACCTCCAGCGCCGGGGTGCCTTGAAGTCCTTCCAGGAATTAATCGCAGAGTACGGCCTGCACTTCTCTCAGTTCCTAAAGTATGCACAAATACGCCACGCTTGGCAGGCAGAAGAGGCGCTGTCAGACTCCTTGCCGGAATATGCTCCGCTGGAGGGCCGCCTACTACAGGAACAGGTTCAGGCCAAGCTAGTTTCCTTGACTTATAAAACCCTACTTAACAACATGCCAGACGGACTGGTAAAACTGAAGAGTGTGTGGGAATCGAATCTAGGGGAAATGGACACGCTTGATTGGGAAACTGCCCTGATGCACCCTAGGGAAGTGGCAATAAAATCTCGACTTCGACTCATCCAATTTAAGATCCTCCACAGAGTCTACTATGATCGACTCCGCCTACACCGGATGGGGAGGGCCACCGACCCTAGCTGTTTGCGGTGTGGACAAGCCGAGGGCAACTTCTACCACACCATCTTGGAGTGTGGGGTCCTCCAAAATTACTGGGCCAGGATAATGAGAGAACTCGGGGAAATACTTGAAGTGTCCCTACCCCTGGAGCCCAAATTAGTTTTACTGGGGATAACGAACGATATAGATCTGACTCGACCCCATCTCATTTTCCTGACATTAGCATTAGAGGTGGCCAAGAGGGACGTGGCACGGGAATGGGGAGCCCCGAACCCCCCGAAGCTTGATGACTGGAGGAGGGGGATGGACATATATATGGCGGCCGAAAGAGTTACTTACAAAGCAAGGGGCTGCCCGAAGAAATTTTCCAGAGTGTGGGGGAAAAGGCGACGTTATTATGGCCTGGATGGGGGGCTCTGAGGGGGTAGAGAGGGTTATGCTGGCAGCCTTATTGCATATGGGAGGGACTTGGATGCAGCTAATTGCCTACATGGATGGTGGGTTCTTCTATATCAATGCATTGATATGTTTTGCGCTATGCTGGGGGAGGTGGGCGGCGGGTGGTGGTGGGGTAGAAGGTGGTGGACGATTCAATGTGACATGCTTATTATGTTTTGTGTTGGAAATGCAAATAAAAATAATTTAAAAAAAAAAAAACGTTAAAAATTATACTTTGATAATTTGTTGATGTCAATATAGTACATTCTTTATAAAACTACTCTACTTGAATAGAATTAAAACAAACCACTCATGATATATATTAAAATACAACAGTACAAAAATACAGAAATCAGACCTAAATCTATATTTAAAATTTAAGTTTGCACCCTCTCTTTTTCCTTATGCAACTAATGGCAAGTAAAAATCTGCTGACATCGAATACAATTAGTTGTGAATTGTCTGTTTTTAATATTCGCCACACCTCAGTGTATTTCCTAACATTCAGACTTCTCTTTCACTTTTGATAGCTTTATTTCGGTCAGTGACCATAAAAGCACAGATAAAATATATACATATACATAAAATGCATAAATAATTCAGTATTTTGGATAAAAGATTATTAAACAGCAGTTATCAAAGTGGGAACAAAGAACAATAAAATTCCATTTATATTAAAAGTTAGTAGTTGATTGATTTATCAGAGCTGACCTTCTTCTCCACATACCATATAAAAAACGGGAGACAGAAAACACAATTGGGGGGGAAGTGTCATAGCGTAAAATCCTGCAGGCTTGCGCACAGTGCTTTAATCCCAAGTTTCTGCACAATGGCACGAGCCAGGCTCTTCGTATTTTGTTGTAAGCGGAGCAGAAAAATAAAACATGGGCAAGGTCTTCTTTGGTTTTATTACAGACGGGACAAACCCCCACACCTCTTCCCGTCCACTTGCAAGTCAATTCCCCAATCGGGAGACAGCCGTGCCTTAATTGGGTATATAACTTCTTTGCTCTGGGCGGCTGGATCAAGTCTAGGTACTCCTCCTTACTGGGGGTCAGTTTTACTTGCAGGAATTCCGTTGTCAACCTACCCATAGATGACAGGCGGTATAGTTGGTCCAGATTATGCTGTCTAATTATAGCTAACAACTCCGTTCTTTTTACCGCCAGACAGCCTTGCTCTGGGGTCTCCCAAAGTTGGGGGAGGCCAATCTGGTATAATGTGGCCTTTATATGGGATAGCCAAGGTATGTTTCTACTCTTCAGCTGATCCCAAATTGCAAGAAACTCGGCTCTGTAATCGCCGAGCTCTGGCGCTGTCCACAGCCTTCTCCAGTACAAGAGGGGTCTGCTCGCCAGAAGTTCAAAGATAGGCTCTAGATCTAAATCTAGTCTCAGGGGTATCAGCGGGGTGCTCTGAGGGAGCCCTATCAAATTTCTAATAAATGTATGTTCGACCTTGGAAAGGGGTGATACACGGGTATGACCCCAAAGTTCTGCACCGTACATTGCAGCAGGTCTAGCTTGGGCTTTGTAAATTTCGAGACCAGGGGAGACTGGTTTAAATAGCGTTTTCCTTTGGAATTTCTTTATACCCCCCGCTATCTGTGTGAGCCTCAGGGCAGATTTGACCACCTGTGGGCCCCAGCCAAAATCTTCGGTCAGGGTAACACCCAGATAGACGAAGGTACCAACCCTTTCCAGTGGGATGCCATTTAGGACTGGGCAGGGGCGAGTGCGCCTCGGGGGGCCGAAGATCATGAACTTTGTCTTTTCTAAGTTGATCTCAAGCCCCCTCGAAGCACAGAATATTACAAAGCCATCCAATACCCTCTGGATGCCTGTAGAGGTTCGAGACAGCAATAAGGTGTCGTCTGCGAACATCAATGCAGGCACCCGTCCAGATGCCAACCGGGGAACATCACCATTCTTAACCTTATCCAACTCACCCACCAAACCATTGATGTAAAGGCTAAAGAGGGTGGGGGCCAGGGCGCAGCCCTGACGCACACCTCTGGTAACAGGAAAGCGTTCTGAAAGCTCTCCATTTTTCCCCGCAGCGTACCTGAGCATAGTTCTCTTTATGGAAATGCTTCAGAACTTCTAGGAGGTAAGGCGGGAGGTTTAGATCTTTCAGGACCTTCCATAGGCTTTCTCTGGGCACAAGGTCAAAAGCAGCCCGTAGGTCTACGAAGACCAGGTAGAGACTACCCCCTCCCAGAATTACGGTTTTCCAAAACAAGACCTGTAGTCTAAAGAGCTGATCCAGGGTCGAGATCCCTGCTCTGAACCCTGCCTGGTAGGTACTTAATATCTTGTTCTCCTCTGCCCACTCAAGTATTCTATCTAGTATAATCCGGCCCATAAGTTTCTGTGTAGTATCCAAGAGACTTATAGGCCTGTAATTCGAGGGAGCTAAAGGGCAACCTTTTTTGTAAATAGGAACAATTTCAGCCCCTGCCCAGGTATCTGGTAAATTAGCTCCTGTCAGGACTGCATTGAATAGTACAACTAGATAAGGTCCCCAGATTTTAGGTTGTGAACGAAAGAGATCGCCTGGCACTTTATCTAGCCCTGGGGCTTTGTTAGAGGGTAGCCTGGTAATAGCAGATTCTACTTCTTTGATTGAGATAACCTCAGCACTTCCAGTAGTCATCTGCTTCCTAATTCTTAGGTGGCCAGAGTAGTTTCCACGGTCTGACGGCTCCTGAGGACAATGCTCATGTGTAGGATTTAAATCCAATGAGACACAGAGTTGGTCTTTTGGTTGCATTATCCGAGCTCTATTCAGTGGCTCCGGGGTGTCCGAGGGGGAAGAATACAATGTGGCAAAATGCGTTTCCCATACTGAGGGAGCAATGTTTGGCAGGAAAGATTCCCCACTGCCTCCTACAGAAGAACTCACTAGCTCCCAGAAGAGTTTGGCGTCCTTAGTCACCAAGGCGTCCCTCAGCGCTTCCCACCTCTCTTCTTCCCATTCCAACCTACTCCTAGACAGCTCCTTCTTATACGCTTGTCTAGCATCTCGAGTGCTGGGTTTATTTTTTGATTTAATTGCTGCGAGAAGGTTCTTTTTTAGTTCCCTGCACCTAGTATTAAACCAAGGAAACGCTTTGGGCACATACCTCTTTGCTCTAGCTATTGGATAAAAAACATCCCCCAGTTCCAATACTAGCTGTTTGTGTATTTCCACTACCTGCGTAGGCCCAGTTTCAGCAGCCATCCGAGTTATCCAGGGTATCGCGGTTTGATAAATTTTCGCAAGTTGTAAAGGTGACGTCGCCAAACGAGGCCATTTCACCCTTCTACGGTTGTTAGATAGTACAAAAGGAGGAATTGCCACATTTAGTGTAGTCTCAGGGTTTTTTAACCCGAAGGACCCTGGCTTCAGAATTAAAGTCAGAGCATTGTGGTCACTATCCTGCTTTTTTTCAACTTTAAAGTTCTTTATCTTGCTCCAATTTTTAGCTTCAATCATTATATAGTCAATGATGGAGACCCTGTCTGTCCGGTTAAATGTTCCTGCTGCTGGGCGGTCAGAGTCCATTCTCCCATTACACGCCCGCAGAGACGTTGTAAGGCAGAAGGATTTTGCTTGTAATACCAAAGGTGTCCAAGCTCTGACTGGGGAAATATCCGGGTCTGGGATATGCCATAGCGCATCTACCTCATCCTGCTCACCCTGATCCACCCCACCCAATGGTTCAAACTGGCAGTTAAAGTCCCCACCGAGGACTATAGAATTACAAGGATCTAGCCCTGAGATAAATGATGCCAGCTCATTCAGTGTGGTTGATTCTTTACCGTTTCTGATTGGCCTCGAATAAACATTGATTAGTGCTACTGGGGGGTTATTTGGCGGTTGTAACAAAACACATTGGAAATCCAGCGATTTTGTTGGTATTTGTACGGCCTGGGTTCCCAGATGTGTAGCTACCCATATCGATAATCCCCCAGACGGGCGGCCTTTACCTAGTGATGTTGCGAGGATATTATAGGTAGCAAAATTCGGGCTTCTACTATCCTCCAATGCCCAGGTCTCCTGCATTAGGCAAATGTCAAATTTAGTCATAAACGCAGTCCAATCTGGGGAGCCCAACTTGTTTTTTAGGCCAGCTATATTCCAAGAGACCAATTTTATGCAACCTTGTGTCGAATCATCAGGGCTCTCAGTGTCCGAGCTATTTATATTAGTTTCCCTGTTATGTGAGCTATTTATACAATCTGCTAATGGTACTGCACCCTCTATGGCCCTTGTCCAGCTGGTAGTTTTACTGGTGAGTTGTTGATCTAATTTTCCGCCCAAGCTGAGTCAATCCACCTCTTCCAGTACACTGAATCTATTCCAATGTGACTGTAGCGGGTAGAGAGGAGTATGAATAGGCCAACCTTCTCTATGTATACCTCTATTTTCCGAATTGCAGGGTGGGAGGTGGTGCCCCCTATTAAAAATCCTGGCTCTAGAATAGTGCGGTTCCCAGCTAGGAGTAGGATAGAAATAGGAGAGGTGTAGAGCAGATATTTGTGTGCTTTGTTTATAAGTGCCACTACTACATATATATTGTACAGCAGTGGCATCCCTAAAATTTAGAATTATTACATCTCCTGCTACAGTCTTTGGGTTCCTCCCAATCCAGCCCACTCTTCTAGCCAGCAAAATTTCTCCTGAAATGTCTCTTGGTAGGGGCCTATTTACTGTGAGCCACTGAATGCACTTATTCTTTAACTCACCCTCGTTTTCTCTTTTGCCCTCTCTTAAGGGTGGAACACCCACCAGTGCAACGACAAAAGTTTGTGCTTCGGGTGGTAAATTTATTGTAGGCAAGTGCTGGGCATTAGCTTCTGGTATCATATTAGCTTTTGCGGGAATGCTAATATTGTTACTCAGCTGGCCTTGCTTTAACGTAATCGGGACTTTATCAGGTTTACTTGCCAGAGTTTTTGTGGGTTGGCTATATCTTTGCTGGGAACCATCACTAAGAGTGTCTTGGGGTGAAAGGGATGTAGGTTTTTGGGCATCCCTAGTCACTCCCGTATTGGCAATCTGTGCCGGTTGGCTAGTAGTGTCAGGGACTAAAATGCAGGGAGCTTTATTTTGTTGGGCTTCCATACCAAGAGGGGCCGACAATCTTTGGGAGTTAGCTGCCTCAGTTTTCCCCCCGCCTCTGGTGTTCAACATAGAAATCAATTTATCTAGTTTTGATACCAGTGGCTTAAGCTGAGTGAGAATTGTACGTTCCAAGGAAGTTTGTAGGTCCGTGACCATATTAGTGACCCAACAAGGTATTCCTGGCGCTGCGTCACGCAGATTTTCGGATGGGGTCACCAGGTCATGGTTGGTGTGGATATTTTTGTTTAATTTAGTTGGGGCAGTGTTATTTTTATTTTTATTTTTATTCCTCGGGCACGGCTTACATGTGTCCACCCTTTTCTTCACAACAGGGGGAGAAGCCAGTATAGTGGATCTATCTCGGGGATCCTTAGAATTTTCTATTGGCACCTGACTGGAAGGTAGATCTATATAAGATGATGTCATAAAGGAGCTAACCTCCAGCGCCTCAGTCATAGTGACCGAAGTGTCTCTTTCCTGACTTGGAATGTACAGTGATGGTGTAATGGAGAGCCGTCTCTCGGTATTCTCTATAGCATTAGCCACAACCCCGATGGTCTGCTGCAGCATCTTATCGATAGCAGTCAATGTTGGTAGTGGCTGGGAACCTACAGCTAGGGACTTAGTGTGTGACCGCGTTGCAGGGGCTTTTGGCGTTTGTTTTCCTTCCCCGTTTCATCATTTCCTAATTTTATCACGTAGGGCTAATACACACAATATGAAAATAAATCTGCCACAAGTAAACAGTAGGTGGAAATAACAATCCAAACAGTTAATAGTCTCTAGTCCGTGAGTGAGGGGTCTTGTGCTTCAGTGGGTAATAAACTTATCCAGAAACATGTGCCTAGTACTAATCAAGTACAAATCAATAACATAGAACACCGTGGTGACTCACAGTCTCAGGACGAAGGGGATATGGCCCAGCCCGGCCTCCTCCGGCCCCGGACGGCCACAGACGGTCCCGCCCTTGTCCCGGGCTTCTCCCGGGCGCTGTCCGCGCGCGTCCCGCGGTGCGGAGCACCAGACACGGCTTTAAGCTCCCCCGGCACTGCCTGCTCACGTCACTGGCACGCGCCTGGGGAGAGCACTGGCCGCCGGGAAGAGTAGTTTGTGCTGGCCGTTCCCCTCACGGCGGAATGGAAAGTGCCTGGGGAGAGCTGCTGGTAATCTCGTTGGCCGTTCCCCTCACGGCAAAGGACAACAGGTAAGTGAGCTGGCGAAAGGTTCCAGGGCTGTCCGCGCGAGTGGTTTTATCCATTTTCTTCTAGCCATTGCATAAGCTGGACAAAAAAAATCAAACGTGTGTTACATCCTCTTTTACTCCCAATTGGCATAAATTGCACTCAGAATCCCAACCTTAGATTGTAGCGTGGCCCATTTGGATGTAAAGGCATTTATCTGAAGTATATAATATCTACATTTCAGGTATAATGTCTTTGCTAATTGGGGTTCGATTTCATCCAAAAATGGCTCAAAGCAGGGAGTCATTTTGAACAATAAAAATTGTGTAGTGAGCCTTCCTGATGTACTATTTAAAGTGACTTTGTGCCAGATAAAATTCCCAAAAATGTGCTTGATCTCACACTTTGATTCGGGCATCAGCATCCTCAGGTTTGTCCAGAATCTGCTCAGACCTAAATCAAAGAGCCATTTTCGAATGTGGGCCAACCAGGAAAAAGTGACATGGGCATCCAGTCCCAATAGCTCACTAAGGGTTTGTCTGTAGGTTTGTAATTCCACTGTTGTCCAAATTCTAACCCAATATGACAGTGTTCTCAAGATAGCTAGGTGTTCGATCATTTTATACCCATATCATACATTAGAGGAATCACTGGGGTGTGTTGGAGAAGGGCCGTAAACATTCTCAAGATTGTATTATCCCCAACAATTAATGGGTAGAGGCTTTCACCGCCCCATAGCTCTGAGCCATACAGGGCAGCGGTTTAAGCTCTACATGTATATACTTCCAAGGCAAGTGTAATAGCTTTTGACACCGTTGAATATTGTTTCTTTATGAGAGGAACATACTTTTGCATTAAAATGGCCTTTGATTTATTTATTTGAGGGTTCCATGAAAGTTTAGAGTCTACAGTAACCCCAGGTATAACAAAGTTGGGGATGCACTCCAAGGTCACCCCATTCAAGGATATTTTGTTTTAAAAAACATTTATGAGATCTCATAGTCATGTATTTAGTTTTGATGGGGTTTATTTCTAAACCTTTAGATTTGCAGTAGTTGTTAAGACTATTGAGTAGGTTTTGTGGACCCCTTGTAGTTTGAGACAACAGAATTGTGTCATCCGCAAATGTTAGAGCGCAGATATGGGCCCCTCCAAGCATAGGGAAATCATGGGAAGATGTTTGCAAATACTATACCAAATCCTGTACATATAAAAGAAACAAGGTCGGCGCCAGGACACAGCCCTGGCGCACACCCCTCCTAACTGGAATCTCATCTGTGAGATCCCCTCCTTTGCCCCAGCGTACCTTGGCGAAGTTGCTCTCGTGTAGCCTTATGAGTTGGACTAAGAGCTCCTCTGGTACCCCCTGCTGGTGTAGGTTTTTCCATAAAAGGTCCCTAGGAATCTAATCAAATGCTGCTTTTAAGTCAATAAAAGCAACATATAAATGTCCAGCTCTTAACTTTGTGTACTTACAGGCTAGAGTTACAAGTCTAAAAACGATCAATTGTGCTTGTTTTCCTTATAAATACTGCCTTGCAAGGTGAAAGTACATCTTTTTCTGTTATTCAGTCATTTAACTTAGCCAGAACATGTTTGGCATACACTTTTTGCATGATGTCTATCAGACTTATAGGCCTGTAGTTTACAGGATCATCCCTACTGCCTTTTTTATAAATAGGAACTATCTCTGCGCCCTTCCAGGATTCTGGAATGGGCTGTCCCCTGGCTACTGCATTACATAATTAATTTATGTATGGCACCCACACCTCCAGGGCATGTTTTATTAAGTCCCCTGGTATCTTATCAGGTCTGGGCACCTTTGAAGACCTAATAGCAGCTATAGCAAGTGTCGTGTGTTCAATACTAAACTCTAAGGGCGCTGTTTGTGCTCATATCAGTGGCCCCTCAGTAGCATTTAAAGGATCTGTGTCTGGCTCATTTGGGATGGCATATAGGTTAGCAAAGTGTCTCTGCCATGTACCAGGGTCTAAAACATTGTCAGAAGCTGTCTTGTTTAGCTTACTATCATGGGCAATTATTCTCCAAAACATGGATTAATCCCTGTTTTTGAAGCTATTATAAGGTCTTCCCAACTGGCATCTTCCCAGTTTCTTAAGGCTACCTTCTGGGTTGTTCTATATTCGGTTCTTTTGCGTCTGATCTCATTTATATTTTTGGCCTTTAGAGCCCTGATAAGCTGTCGCTTGGCCAATGCACAATCTTTGTCAAACCAAGGATTCGTTGGCAGTGTTATGACCCTATGATTATCTGTTCCTGTCTGGGGTATAGTTAGATAGAGTTTTACATTCTCTAACACACTCTGGTGGATTTGTGTTATCTGTATATATTCTGGACCTGACTCCAAATAGGAAGTTAAAAGTTCACTACAAACATTATATATATTGATGAGGTGCTCAACTTGATCCATTATGACGGCCCACTTGACTGACTGACGGTTATTGCTTACCAAAGGCTGCATAGTCTCTTCCCCCAGATCAGTTGAGAGAGTTGGGTGGATGGAAAACCTTTTCCCAGCAAGATCTAAGCATAATGGGAAATGGCTCTAACAATGTTCCCAGCACCATGAAAACCCTTTGTTATGGTCTTCTAAAGTTTTACCAAAAACAAACAAATCATCTTTATAAAATGTGTTTCATGGGGCAGCCTTTAATAAGGAATCATGACCAATATTCACTCTACTTTTTCCCCTGTTTACAGTGGTGAATTGTCTCTGTGTACTGCTAGCAAGTCCATGTGTATCAAAAACATGTGATCAATCACTAACCAAGGGAGTGAGCTAACAGAATCAGAGGTATTTGCTAGAACTTAGATTATTCATCCTTTAACCCAAGATGACACCTCAGGGATGACCATTTGCCTGAAACTTAGCCCTTCAGTAGCCAACTATTGATGAGTTGATATTGGAATGAAGGACCAGGAGCGGACACTACAGAAAGATAGCAGATTGTTTCATAAATATACTATAGCAATTACATTTATATGGCACTTACTAGTCCTAACAAGGTGTTGAAGGGCTTTATACCAACCAGCACTCTGCTCGGGAGTCAAGGTAAGTAGTTAGTCCTGTGGTTATTGTAGGTAAGGGTTTAGTCTAGTTATTTCAAGAGACCATTCCATGTCTTCATACCCACTCCAGTGTCTTTGAGGTGAATTAAAATAAGTATCATTTAGGTATGATCATTAGAAGGGGGTATGTGAGTTCATGCAAATAGTCAGTGGGATTAGTAGATGAACTAGAACAGATTAGGTATTGTGAGGCTGCAAGGTCTGACTTACAAAGAAGGTGTGGACAATTTGCACACTTTTAGTATTTGAGATTAAGGCAAACATGCACATGACTTAGAGTAGGTTATTCTCAGAGGGTAGGTCCTCGTCCAAAATTCCACCCCTTCTGCATGGGACAGCACCTGGTGGCCGACCACCCTTGGAAGCCCACCTACCCCCTCAGACCACGCCAAGAACCTCGGCATCGTACTCATCACTCACCATGAACCGACAGGTCAACGCATCACCTCCAGCTGCTTCATCACCCTCCGCATCCTCCACAAGACCTTCAAGTGGATCCCCCTGAGTCAAGGAAGACAGTCACCCATGCACTCATCACCAGCAGACTGGACTATGGAAATGCACTCTACGCAGGCATCAACAAGTCCCTACTCCGCACACTCTAAACTAAACAGAACAATGCCTCCAGACTCCTCCTCTGCATCTCCCGACACAAACACATCAGTCAACACCTACGAAGTCTCCACTGGCTGCCCGTGGAGAAAAGAGTCACTTTCAAAATCCTCAGTCACGCCTACAAATGCCTACACAACAACGGACCCAAATACATCAACTACAGAATCAACTTCCTTGTACCCAAAAGAAACCTCTGATCTTCCAACCTCGCACTGGCCAAAACCCTGTACATCCACAGACCCAGAGCAGGTGGAAGATCCTTCTCTCACAATGCAGCCAAGACATGGAACAAGCTACCGGCAGACATCAGATGCGCCCCCTCCCTGAACACCTTCAGGAAGACCCTCAAGACCTGGCTCTTTGGCTAAACAGATCTGCGGATCCCCCCCTCAGCACCTTGAGACCCTCACGGGTTAGTAGCGCGCTTACAATTCCCTAATTGATTGAGGTATACAGAGGATGGACCTCAAGGAGAGGGTCATTCAAAGAAAAAAATAGAGGTGACAATTGGAGTTTTAAGTCAAGGGCAACATTTTTGAACTCAGGGTTTTAAGCACATAGAGTAGATGTTTGGCATAACATGCACCCTAAGGATGCAAAACTGCAAAAAAAACATCATTATTTGCACGTGAGATAGTTCTATTTTAGATACCTCTGATAGGTCTTAGAATCAGGTGACCAATCATTACACTTTTGGGCTATTGCTAGATCACTGCTTCAGTAAGAACAGCTTATCAAGCTGAGGAGTTGGAAGTGTAAAGTAATGGCTGGAAACATATTTAGGTAGAATGGTGCAGTACCTCATGCTCAAAGTTACATGTGAGAATATGCAAGATAAATAATGCAAACATTGTAAGGAGATTCTGCAAATGCTGGAGCCATGTTGCATGATGTTTACCCTTAACATTTACCTCACAAAGGCTTTGCCTAAGCATGAAAGAAAAGCATTGGATGCCCTCGGTTTAACAAGGCACAGGATGGAGATAAACATAGTCTCCCAGACAGTGGAAGTGCATTGCCTGCAGTACTGTAGCTGGAGAGAGGAAACATAAATACTGAAGTGACGTGGAAGAGACTGGACTACCTTAAACAAAACTCAACATCTTTCATTTAACAAAAAGATGCAGATTAGTCTAATTGAGCACTGCAGTTTGGTGAATGAAAGGGAGATCAGATGAGGCTGCAGTCTATTTTTCAAGATGAGAAAATGTCTAGGTCAGGCATGTCCTATGTCAGTCCCTAATTGCTGCTTCAGGAAGGATGATGACCACCAAGTGTCGAGAACTCACACTTCCATGGACCCATGTTGTAGGTGCTCCAGCCACGAGACAGCTTCCTGCAGTAAAAAAAAATACTTTGAACAAAAGGCAGCCTGACAAAGATATTAGGAGTCTTAATCTAGCACAGGGCTCATGCAGGGAAACAAGCAATACATGTAGAGGAGAAGGCATGTAGTTTGGTGTGCAGGATTTCATTTCTACTCCCAGGAGTGAAATCATTTACATGAGGCTGTACAGGTGTGGTACCCGTGCACTGTGAGTGGAGAAGCAATGACTTTATGTGTTGCCAACCCTCCTGCCAAGCACTTCCTTAAGTCGCTCCTGATCAGTAGCCAGCTCCTGCCACATCTCATTTCATGCGTCCTCGTTCAGAGAGAACAGTTACACTAATTGAACATCAGAACCAGTGGGGCTGCTGCCATAGTGTACCTTGAACATTTGGAATCTCTGCTTGAGAAGTCACCATCTCATAAGATGTAAGAATCCAACTGTTTTTAAATAGAAACCCTTGGAGCATGGAACAGTAAGGGTGAATATTAGAACCTACCCTGACTGGTGAAAGGTGGTGGCAATTCCTACACTTCCAGGGACAGATAAGACAATGGCCATCTCGTGCAGTGGCCCTCATCAATTCTATGCCCCTCTGAGCTCAGTTGGATCCCTCAGGCACTATTCTCATGAGTCTCTGGATTGATACACAGGGAATCCTTCTCCATTCCTGTGGACCCCATATGTAAAACACCAAACCTTAACTTTCTCACAGATGCATCCCAGTAGGCAGACAGTACCACCATTAAACCTGTGTGGTAAACTCTGCTCCACGGATGGAGTTCACAGGGTTTTTGCTACTACGGGCTACACTTGGAGCGCTGAGTTCAACAAAAACTCTGCCTGCGCCGTGTAGCGGAGTTTACTGGCACTCAGTGCCCCCATGCCTACTCACAATGAGTACACTTGTCCCTAGATCCCTTCTATACATGCGGCTGTGTCCCGCCCACCTTTCAGGAACCAGGTCTGGTCACCGACTCTGGCCCCGTTCACATTTCCATTCTCAAGCTACTTTGGGCTGGGTGCACCTTCTTTGGGACAGGTAGAGTCGGGAGCACATCAGTGGATGGAAGGCTGAATTCGCAGTAGGTGAGTTCCTGGGGAGTTCCACAGTTTTTATCCGCACCATGTAAATCTCCGGATGCCCGTGGCACTGAGAGTCCTGCCCCCACCTTCCCCTGCAATGTTCCACCATTGACCCGCTTGTCCCCGACACAGACCTGAGGCACAGGGTTCTGACAGAACAAGTCTGCATTTTACCCGGTGAAAAGACTGCATATTCCCACCTCAAAGCTACAGTTGCTGTGATCAGGCAACATTGCAGCTGAGTCTCTTAACTTCATAGGGCGGCAGAACTCTGCGGAGTCTACCAGAGTTTTAATGTGGCTCTGCGGAATTCAGAGTGGTACAACTCAGTGAGCTCCACCCACCCTTAACCACCATGGCCTAGAAGGTGATGTGGATCAATATGCCCCATGGATCAGACTTCTATCTCCAACCCAAGGAAAAGTCTGGCTATAAGGACTGCAACAAACAGAGATCACTGACAGCTGTAAGAGTCAAGAGCCAGAACCCAGCCAATCCCCTCCCAGATGGAGGCTTCAAGCATGGGTACTGGGCAGGTGTCCTCTTCTAGGCTCGGGGCTGTCATGGTGCTCCCTAACTGCTCTTGAGGCTGTGTGACCTCTGAGTTTTCTCACAATGGGGCAGATAGCATATTTTTGTGTATTAGGCACCTTTCTTCCACTTTCAATCTAACCAATCCAGGTATGGCATACTGAGACTGGCCTTTCAGCCCATGGTCTGTACCCTGAGGCTGAAGAGGTGCCTGGCCAGCAAGTACTTCTGGGGGGGGGGCTTCTCCACCCCCTCTGCCTCCATACAGGCCTCTTTACTCTCCTTGTAAGAGTAGCACCCTTAGAAACAAGAGCTGTCACAGCACCTGGACGGCCGCCCCTGCCAGCTCCTCTTCAACTGGTGGTAATGTGTTCTGCAGAATGCAGTCAATGGGCATCTGGGGTCTAACTATGACCCTCCTCAGGGTCACGCCTCCACCTCATTATAGGGACACCAGAGCCATAGGGCAAAAGAAGTCCTGCCCAATAGCTAAAGTCACCCTTCATGCCTGACAGCGATCCCATTCACTGTGACCTGGTAAAACTGATTACTCCCACCCGCAGGAATCACAAGTTCACCCTCTGAGTCTGTCTCCCAAGTAGGGTAGACTAGGGCATTTTCTACTACCTGCCCCTGGGTACTACTTCACCTTTAAGGTTACATTGGCCACCCTGTAGATTCTCCACTAGTGGGTGGTTTCTTAGGACAGAGAGCGCCTCCTTGCTTGTGCCCTAACTGCGAGCACTCAAAACAATGGGGTTGGAAATTGAGTGCCCTGGGCCACCCCACCACCAGAACCTTCTCCATGGTTCCCCAAAGGTACATAGGAGCCCTTTTCCTCAACCTTACTCTAGGACTTGACGGTGCCTTCCTGGACCTCCCCATCAGTCTGCTGGGGGTAACTTGAATCACCCTTCTTGGGGTTACTCTCGCTTCCTATGGACCTTGTTGTTGAGTCTGTGATCTATCTCCATAGCATGCTCTCTGGAGTCAGTGAGCTTACTACCCACTAGGTGTTGGAGCACCTTTGGAAAACAGTTGCTGAACATGTGCGCCCTGGCAAATAAATTGAACAATGCGTTGTAGTGGTATGTGTTGTAATGGAATGCCTTGTAGATGTAGTTTCTAAAAATGTCTTGTGTATCTCTAGGGCAACTTAATAGGCCTCAAACTACTTAACTATGTCATCTCCTCAACAAATTTTGGGATCAGGTCCTTTGGAAAGTGGACCCTCCTGTCTCCTATGGGCACTGGAACATCACTACCACCATTCCTGATTGACTCTGAGGTCTGCTTGGCTTTGAGGGTCAGCTCTTGTTTATTCAATTCAATTCAATATTTATTAAAGATTTGGATCTCCAATGAGGTCCACATAAAAATTTACATACAAATTATTACATAATAAATATAATAAAACATAAGGACAATTCATTTCTCAGTCCGTTAATAAATATCGGGCACCTTCATAGCAGGTCTTAGATTTTCCCTTACATGACATAAATGGATATTGTCAATTACCCTAATGAGCAAGACAAATAAGGTTCACAGCATTAAAACCAATAAGAAGCAACAAAGTCCTAAAAAACCTCTACCAAAACAAGTGGCATGAGTTTAGGTCCATACTAAACAATAGCAGCTTTGTGATAGAATCAGTGTAGGATAATGTACATCACATCAGATGCTTGGTAAAAGACAGAAAAGTATTCTGAAACAATCAGCGTATTTGGATAAACAATACATTTTCCTTTTACAACAAAACCTAAAAATCTAAAAATAATCTAATTTTGTGCGAAAACGCATTAATAGCAGCAACTACATATGCAAATTCTAAAACATTATACAGCAACACATAACAGCTTCAGTAGAAAATTGAGTTTGAAATTAGCAGCAAGAGAGTGGGAGTAATAGAACATATCCCAATTGTGCAAAGAACAGTTGAATAGCAGCCAATACATGTGCAAAATACAATCCAAAAAAGGAGAGAGTATTAAGACTCTATAAAAAGACACCAAGGCACAGGGATTAACAGTATAATGAGAGGGAGAGCCATGTCTCTAAAAGTAGAACCCATTTAAAAGGATATATAAAAGATTAAAATATATTCATAAACTCCTTAAAAAAGTTGAACAGTTTTACACAGACTGCTTCGTTCTTCAGGCAAAAGAGAAAGTCACGGGCTGAAGTTACATTTTTAATACAGTTTTATAAAAACATTGGACGAAGCCAACAACGACGACTCAAACCAATGCTGGACAGACAAACAAGACATGATCCAGGTTCTGAATGCTCAGCTCACAAAAGTTACAGATTTTTCAATTTTTCATGCAATGGGACCAGTTTGCTGTTAAGTCGTTTAAAGGTAAAAGATTCATGCGGCATAGGTTAAGCCATCGTTGAATTCCATGTTCTAGATCCCAAGATAAATATTTCTGAGAAATTCTCGGTGAATTCTTGTTCATTCATTTCATGAGCCAGCAGAATTACATTTTCTTCTCTTCCGGTGTCAGATTCTTTTCCTCCTGGGCCCTGTCAGTTTCTGCCTTCTCCTTTGCTAAGGCTCTCTGTACATCAGACTTTCTTTGCTTTGACTCCATTATGAGCTAGGCCAGCTGTAGCCAAACCTCCCCCACTGCCATCCTGTCCTTCATCTCCGACGGGGACAGATTGCGAGTAGCTTGCGGGTAGATATGCTGCTGCTTATTCGGATCTGGCAGGGGACCTTACTCCTGCAAGTCCCCATCTCTCCTCTGGATCAGTGAACAAGGGGTTGTCATCCTTCCTTTACATCCCTTCCTCCTGCTCCTCTTCTCCGCCCACCTCCTCATCCTCCTCCTGTGCTGTAGCCTGTAACTGGTGAGCCTACCACCCAAACCCTGAGGGCTTTCTGGAGCTCCTGTTTCCTGAATTCCCCCTCTCTCTGCAGCCTTCCTTTAGCTCAGCCACAGTGTAGCTCTCCAGGTGTTTGAGCTCAAACTCCATACTTGCAGCAGGCAGAGTCCCAGGTGCACAAAGTCAGGTGGAATTGAAGTGAATTTGGAAAAAAACAAAAGATGCCAATCAAAGAGAATTTAAAAAGAGGTTGAATCTGGTATCTAATTTTGTGTGTGGGATTCTTAGTGTTACATAAAACCACTGAATGAAGCTGCACAAACACAAGTACTGACTCCCATCCCTGAACACTAATGTGAGAAATTGGGTTTTTGGCTGATGCTTTGGAATACCTTCCTGAGCAACAACCACAATCTTTGTCAGGGTCAACCACAAAAAGCCACTAAACTAACCTGTGCTTAACCCTCTGTTAGCTTGGTACCTAAGCAGTCAGAAGTAACTTAGAGGCAATGTGTAAAGTATTTATGCAGCAAGAAACAGTAATAAAGTAAAAAATACAATACAAGAAACAAATTTAGAAAAATAGATTAAAATCTAATAAATAAAAAGAAACTAAAAGGATAAAATTCCAATTAGTAGAACCAGAGATATGCAATTTCAAATATTTAGTTAAGTATGGTGCATAACGCGCCACTTGCAGTTATCGGGTCCAGATAAAGTCACAAGTGCAAGCTGACCACAAAGAATGTGAACCAGACACAGGGACCAGGTTAGTCCCTCCGAAAAAGTTACCTTCTCAAAGTCTGTTGCCAAGAGTCCAGTTCATGTTGGAGGAGACTGCAGGGTGCAAGAAAAGCTTTGCAAATGAGTCCCTGCAAGCTTTCTTCACCCTCAGGCACCCACTAATCTACACACATATATGACACAGCAATCTGAGTTATCTCTACATTTCACAAGGATCTTGTCTGGTGGGCCATACTAGTGCACTTTGTGATTTTGATGTAGACACTGCCTCCGTTTAACAGAGTACATACACACTCTTTGAGATGGAACAAAATATGATAGGATCAATATTCTACTCACTAAAAGCATTGCATTTTACATTGTGACATCTGAGTTGGGGTAATACATGCCTTCTATGGAACTGCTCCACATTTTGCTATTTCATCTATTCTTTATATCAAGTTAAGTGGGTTTTTGGATGTGATTCGACAACACCCAGAATTCCTATTGTCTACTAATGACTTTTTTCTTCTGTGGGGCTCACACTTTGGATGTATCACATGGTTTGGTTGTGGGTTCACAGCAGTTCTTCTGTTTTTTGTAGATTATCACATGTCTATTCTGTCTTGAGGAAACTGCATCTAAATTATTTGGAGTGCTTGAAACATTGACTGTTTGAGGTTAACAATGTTGGACCATATAGAACCCTGAACGTCCATTTCACCTGGTTTCAAATTAACTTATGTCCCTATGGTTTGAATCATTGTATGCAGTGTACATATTGTCCGCACATCATGTCATTGACTTGTTTGTTCACTATTTTCCAATGCACTGGACCAGTTCCAGGAGCACCTTCCATTGTTTTGAACTGTATAAATAATCGTGTATTTATGCTATATTGACATCATAAAATCATTACTTTGATGTAATTTCTTTCATCACATTTATTGTGTTCAGAGAGCAGGGTTAATTAGTTTCTTTCTGATGCTCCAAAATATGTTTGAATGATTCCTAAGGGAAAATGATCCTTTTGCATGTCTGTATTACCCATGTTCCTTGGAACTCTGGGTGCCTCTTGTTTTTGCTAATCTCTGCATTTGTAGTTAGGTCAGAGTTTCCATAGGAAGAGTGTTTTTTGTTGTGCTAATACCTTTGGTGCTATATGAAGAATCTTCACAAAACATTTTAAAAGATTATCCACCTCAGCTCCTTCTTGAAAAGGTTTGCTGTGATCCGTTAAGCAAGGGCAGAGAAAAAGGAATTTCCAAAGATTGTTTTCCCTTGTTAATTCCTGAATGAAGTTACGGAAATCGATAGAGAAAAAATGGCTGAATGGAATTACACCCAATTTAGCAGAAACGTATAGCTTTAATAAGAATACATTCTTTTAAATCTTTAGTGTAAATCCATTCATCAATTTTCGAGGAGTTTGCATCATGATGCTTATGAACAGGTTAGAACCATGTGTATATCTGAATGGTTGGTCCTGCAGAAGTACTGTGGTACTCACACAGTTTGGTTATTTAAAAAATCTAGAGTAACTGATTAGATGAAATACGTGGGGACTTATTTACAAGAGTTAGCAATATCGGGGTGAATACAAGTGGGGTGATTTTTGGCGCTCACCTCCTATTTCGCGCTAATGTCATACACCCTTGTGTGTATAGCAGTGCTCTCACGGGAAGGGGGTATCCACCCTTCCACCTTAAAACTTGTGATACCACGGATCACTGCAATTAAAATCTCAAACCCCTAAGCACACGCTAAATAGTAGATCAAATTATGAGAGCAGTTAGGAAACAACTATTTTTCTTTAATTTCTTTATTTTCTTTCTTTTTAAAGCGATCCAACACGTGTTTCATCATGTAGGGTGTTCCCAACTACCTCTTCAGGGCTAAAAAATATAATAATCAACAACATACTGGTTGCAGTGTGTATGCAGCGCTGTTGTTGCTGTGCTGTTATGCAAAACCTAAAATAGTGATTGTACGAGGAAACCCATGCTTAAGTTGCCAATCATTGCCAACCAATATCATATATCTTGATATTCATCTTTAAGACATATGTAGTCAAAAAGTAGTACTATGAGTCTCACAAGACATGTGGCAGCTAACAGATAAAATTAATAGGGCCCTCAAGCAATGGCTTGACAAATGCTTGACAAACAATGATGATTATATGTACTTAAGAGTTGTCTGACCGTGGTTCCCATGTTTGTACACTCTCCCCAAAGTACATAAAAACATGCCTTTTCCACCAGGCAGACATATTGTGTCCTGTACTGGGGGTCCAACTGAAAGATTATCACAGTATGTAGACCGTTTTCTTCAAGCCTTAATCAACTAAACACGTCAAATGGAACAGAATCTATTAATGATATATAGGTGAAGTTGTTGGAGAACTTTTTCCATAGCCAAGAAATGCTACTTTGCAAAGTTTGGTTGGAGCATCTTATGGCTAACCACATCAACAAATTACTGTAGAATGATAATAGTACTTCAGAGCAGCAGTGCTAGAATCTCATGTTGTTCTTTGAAATAGGGCTTTGAAATTAACCCCTTGTATGCCCATGACGAGCTGGACTCGTCATGGAGCACAGTCGCGCTGTGCCCATGACGAGTCCGGCTCGTCATGAGGCATACCCTGGGGAATCCCTCTGGTGCGGGCACCAGAGGGATTCCCTTTCACTGCAAATAGCCTCGGGAGCTGGGGAAGAGCTTCCCCAGCTCCCGAGGCCCCCCCCCCTTTCACTGTAATGACGATCGGCGAGCACGTCGCGCCGACGTCATTACAGTGAAAGTGAAACTGAAATGAGCCAAGAGGCTCATTTCAGTTTCACTTTGTACGTGCTCAGGGGGCTATCTCAGCCCCCTGAGCACGTAGAAAGACGGGAGAGGTATCGTTGGAAAGGGGAGAATCTCCCCTGTCCAACGGTACCCCTCCTCAGTGGATCCCTGCTTGGGGATCGCCACAGGAGGGCGATCCCCAAGCAGGGATCCACCCACTAGACACCAGGGAGGGGGGAGAGGCCCCTTGGGCAAGGGCCTTTGTTCCCCCCAGTTTATTTTGGCATAATTTAGTCTTTTTGCCCCCCCTGGGGGGCAGATGGGGGCAGTAGCCGGGGGGGCAAATAGCCCACTAGACACCAGGGATTTTTAAAAAAAATTAGAAATAAGGGTGGGGGCTGCCCAAAACGGGCAGGTCCATGCCCCCACCCCAGCCCCCAATTTCTACAGTCTTTCTGCCCCCCCGGGGGGCAGATGGGGCATTGGCCCCTAATCTGCCCCTTCAGGGGGGCAGAAAGCCCACTAAACACCTGGGGGCAGATTTATGTTGCCTGGCGCATCCCTGCAAATCAGCAAGGATGCGCCAGGAATGATGCGTCACGCAAGTTTACCCTTGCGCCACACATGATGCGCCGCATTTATAATGCGGTGCATCATGGCGCAGGGATAAACAGATGCGTGACGCATCCAATGGCGTAAGGTTGGCGCAGTGCTTCAGTTGCGTCGCAAGCGCGACGCAACTCCAGCACTGTTCCAACCAACCCTATCCCTAACATGGTGCGTCAAGCCTTACGCCTGCTTCAAGCAGGCGCAGGGTTTTGGCGCATCAGCGTTGGGAAAGTGACTCAGTCAAATCTTATAGATTTGACTGAGTCACTTTTCAGGGGCGTTCCTGCGACGGAACGCCCCCCCCTATGTCGACACGCCCACGTGAAACCTGACGCAGGTTTTACGTGGCGCAGGGCTTTACATCGTGACGCATCTCCATAGATGCGTCACGATGTAAATATGGCGCAACGTGGCGCAGGGTTTACACCGCCGCTGCGTCACAAAAGTGACGCAACGGCGGCGTAAAAGTGGCGCATCTCCGACATAGATCTGCCCCCAGGGATTTCTTTTAGCGCTATTGTTTTTAGGGTGTGGGCTGCCCGAAACGGGCACGCCAATGCTCCCACCCTCCCCCCCACAAAAATGGCAGTCTTTCTGCCCCCCAGGAGGCAGATGGGAGCTGTAGCCCCCAATCTGGCCCCCCCGGGGGCGCAAAATGCCCACTAGAAACCATGGATTTTTTTGTTTTATTAGTGTAGGGGTAGGGGCTCCCCAAAATGGGCATGACAATACCCCACCCCACCCCCAGAGAAATTCCAGTCTTTCTGCCCCCCCGGGAGGGCAGATGGTGGCAGTGGCCCCTGATCTGCCCCCGGGGGGGCAGACAGACCACTAGGCGCCAGCGAGTACGCAGTCTTTTTTTATGCGTGGGGTGCGGGCTGCCCAAAATAGTCATACCAATGCCCCCACCCCCACAAAAAATAGCCACAGTCTTTCTGCCCCTTTAGGTGCATATCAGGATGAAACCCCCTTCCCCGATTCCCTCCCAGGGCGGCAGAAAGCCCACTTGGCTCCGAATTTTTTTTAGCAATGTGCATACCTGTGGATTTTGGGCCCTAGCGCAGTTGGCACGTAGGCAAACCTAGCAAACCTGTACATTCTTTAAAACTAGACACCGAGGGGAATCCAGGATGGGATGACTTGACTGCCTCCCACCAGGGTCTGTTACCCAGAATCCCTTGCAAACCTAAAAAATTGTCAAAAAAAACACATTTCTGTGGTGGAAAGTTCTGAAATCTGCGTGGGTCCACAAAATTCCACCCACCCTGCGTTCCCCAAAGTCTTCAGAGAAAAATGGTACCTCACTTGCGTGGGTAGGCCTAGTGCCCGTGTCAAGCAAGGGCCCAAAACCTATTGAGGAGACATCAAAATTACCTATCATACAACAACCTGGTTTTGCAAAGGGGGTCCTATGAGTTTTTGGCCCCGGGCTTGGCGGCCACCTAGGGAAACCTACCAAACCCACACATTTCTGAAAACTAGACACCCGGAGGATTCCAGGGAGGTATGGCTTGCGTGGATCCCCCAACGTTTCCTTACCCAGAATGCCCTGCAAACCTCAAATTTAGCTGAAAAAATCACCTTTTTCAAACATTTTTGTGTGGGAAAGTTGTGGCATCACCGGGCTGACACAAATTTCCTACCACCCAGCGTTTCCCCGGGACTCCCAATAAAAACGGTGCCTCACTCGTGTGGGACGCCCAAGTACCCTCAACAAGCAAGGGCCCAAAACGTATTGAGGCGACATGAACATTGCCTACAACAAAACGACCTGGTTTTGCAAGGGGGGTCACCTGGGTTTTTGGCCCGGTGCTCGGCGGCCACCTAGGGGAACCTACCAAACCCACACATTTCTGAAAACTAGACACCGGGGGGATTCCAGGGAGGTATGGCTTGCGTGGATCCCCCAACGTTTCCTTACCGAGAATGCCCTGCAAACCTCAAATTTAGCTTAAAAAATCACCTGTCGCGGGTACTTGGGCCTCCCACACGAGTGCGGCACCGTTTTTATCGGGAGACCTGGGGGAACGCTGGGTGGTAGGAAATTTGTGTCAGCCCGCTGATGCCACAACTTTCCCACACAAAAATGTGTGAAAAAGGTGAATTTTTTCAGCTAAAATTGAGGTTTGCAGGGGATTCTGGGTAAGGAAACGTTGGGGGATCCACGCAAGCCATACCTCCCTGGAAGTCCCCGGGTGTCTAGTTTTCAGAAATGTATGGGTTTGGTAGGTTTCCCTAGATGGCCGCCGAGCACCGGGCCAAAAACCCAAGTGACCCCCCTTGCAAAACCAGGTGGTTTTGAGATAGGCAATTTTGATGTCGCCTCACTGCGTTTTGGGCCCTTGCCTGTCGCGGGTACTTGGGCCTCCCACACAAGTGAGGCACCATTTTTACCGGGAGACCCGGGGGAATGCTGGGTGGTGGGAAATTTGAGTGAGCCCGGTGATGCCACAACTTTCTCACACAAAAATGTGGGAAAAATGTGATTGTTTTTCAGCTAAAATTGAGGTTTGCAGGGGATTCTGGGTAAGGAAACTTTGGGGGATTCACGCAAGCCATACCTCCCTGGAAGCCCCCGGGTGTCGAGTTTTCAGAAATGTATAGGTTTGCTAGGTTTCCCAAGGTGCCCGCAGAGCTAGGGTTCAAAAACTACAGCTAGACATTTTGCCAAAAAAGGGTCATTTTTCACTGCGAAATTGAGGAGTGACTATGTTGCGTTTTGTGCCGTTTCCTGTTGCGGGCACTAGGCTGACCCACACAAGTGAGGTACCCTTTTTCTCGTAAGACTTTGGGGAACGCGGGGTGGGTGGAAATTTGTGGATCCACGCAGATAACGGAACTCTCCACCACAGAAATGTGGGGAAAATGTGTTTTTTTTGTCAATTTTTTAGGTTTGCAAGGGATTCTGGGTAACAGACCCTGGTGGGAGGCAGTCAAGTCACCCCATCCTGGATTCCCCTGGGTGTCTAGTTTTCAAAAATGTATAGGTTTGCTAGGTTTCCCAAGGTGCCCGCAAAGCTAGGGTTCAAAAACTACAGCTAGACATTTTGCCAAAAAAGGGTCATTTTTCACTGCGAAATTGAGGTGTGACTATGGTTCGTTTTGCGCCGTTTCCTGTCGCGGGCACTAGGCCGACCCACACAAGTGAGGTACCCTTTTTCTCGTAAGACTTTGGGGAACGCGGGGTGGGTGGAAATTTGTGGATCCACGCAGATAACGGAACTTTCCACCACAGAAATGTGGGGAAAATGTGTTTTTTTTGACAATTTTTTAGGTTTGCAAGGGATTCTGGGTAACAGACCTTGGTGGGAGGCAGTCAAGTCACCCCATACTGGATTCCCCTGGGTGTCTAGTTTTTAAAAATGTATAGGTTTGCTAGGTTTCCCAAGGTGCCCGCAGAGCTAGGGTTAAAAAACTACAGCTAGACATTTTGCCTAAAAAGGGTCATTTTTCACTGCGAAATTGAGGTGTGACCACGTTGCGTTTTGCGCCGTTTAATGTCGCGGGCACTAAGCCGACCCACACAAGTGAGGTACCGTTTTTCTCGTAAGACTTTGGGGAACGCAGGGTGGGTGGAAATTTGTGGATTCACGCAGATTCCGGAACTTTCCACCACAGAAATGTGGGGAAAATGTGGTTTTTTTGACAATTGTTTAGGTTTGCAAGGGATTCTGGGTAACAGACCCTGGTGGGAGGCAGTCAAGTCACCCCATCCTGGATTCCCCTGGGTGTCTAGTTTTCAAAAATGTATAGGTTTGCTAGGTTTCCCAAGGTGCCCGCAGAGCTAGGGTTCAAAAACTAGAGCTAGGCACTTTGCCAAAAACTGGTAAATTTTCACTGCGATATTGAGTTGTGACCACGTTGCGTTTTGCGCCGTTTCCTGTCGCGGGCACTATGCCTACCCACACAAGTGAGGTACCATTTTTATCGGGAGACTTAGGGTAATTCAGATTTGTAAAGGAACTGTTATTATCTATTGACTTTCGATGCATTTCTGCCTTCCAAATGAAAGATATTGGGTAAAAAAGAAGTCATTCTAAAAAATGACTGATAATTCTCATGCTAGTATGAGTATTCCCAATTTCAGAAATGTGCAAATATCTACTGTTTCTAAACTCTATATTTTGTTCCCATTTCAGAAATACATAGGTGTCTTTCATACCGATTTTTCCATGTGCACATTTTTACAGAATAATTACTATATACCCGGTACATAATAAAAAACCATTGGAAGTTGCTGCTCAATTTTTGGCTCTGGGTTCGTCGGGTTCTTGGTGAACCTACAAGTCCTATATATCCCCACAACCAGTAATGTCCAGCGGATGTAATGGTATATTGCTTTCAAAGAGCTGTCATAATTAGAAGAAGTTACAGGTGAAAACGTTGACACAAAAGGCTGTTTTTTTCAACTAATTTTCAATTTATCCTATGTTTAACTGTTAGTTTCTATAAAAAAACCTTGATGGATCTACACAAATGACCCCTTGCTGAATTCAGAATTTTGTCTTCTTCTCCATTATTGCTGTTGTACACATTTCTGCCTTTAACTGGAAAGAGGTCAAAAGCACAAAAAATAGCAAAAATAGGCTATGTCCCAGAAAAATGCCAAAACTGTGTAAAAAATGTTGGGTTTCTGACAAAAGTCTGGTATCCCCGAAAAGCTGGGAAAATGGTGATTTCAACACCACAAACCCTTTTTTGATAACATTTGCAGGGAAAAACCCAGATGCTTTCATTTGCAGCCCGTTTTTCCCATTTTTCCGAAAAAAACAAAATGTTGCTGTATTTTGGCTCATTTCTGTGACCCCTCCAGGGGAATCCACAAACCCTGAGTATCTTCAGAATCCCCATGATGTTGGAAGAAAAGGATGCAAATTTGGCGTGGATACCTTATGTGGTCAAAAAGTTACAGGGGCCTCAGCGCGCACTACCCCAAATAGCCAAAAAAGGGCATGGCACAGGAGGGGAAAAGGCCTGGCAGCGAAGGGGTTAAGGAGGCAAAAGTCAAGAATACTATTTGCTACTAAAATACTTGGGGGCAAATTTATGAGAGCTTTGCGCTGGTGTTGCATAGCAAATTTTAATGCAATGGTGGCGCAAGCATTACTACATATTTGTAAGACAATACCTTTGCCAAAATGTATCAGTTTTTAAGGTTAGCGTTGGAAAAAGCTGCATCTAAACCGGCTGTGCCACGCACAATGTAATGTAAATCTAACATAGTAACATTTATGGGTTTGCCAATGTGTGATGCATAATTGGGAAGAGATGCGCAAAGTCTGAAATGCATTAAAAGTTGTGCACATAGGCAACCCAGGCATAGGAAATTATGATGGTTATGGTAGAAAAAGATCAATCATACAAAAAGTTTTGGAAGCTCTATTCCATAGAGGTCATCATTCAGCAGCTAGGAGTTGCGAGAAGACTACCATCAGGTAGGCAGTGAAGGAGGAAGGAGCATGTGTGTCAGCAGCACATATCCCTCATTCAGATCTGGGTGGAAGAGGTCATCAAATTTTACAATCTCAGGAGGGAGTCTATCATTGAATTGAACAAGATTGGTCCAAGTCTCCAGCTGCCAACTGCCAGGCCCCATAACATTCCCCCAAAAGGTCAAACTGATGGCTGTGCTCTACATGCTGGGATCCTGTTCCTTCAGATCACAACAGCCAGAGTGGCAGGAATCTCACAGGCATCATTTTCTGCCTTCCTACACTCAGACTTGGATGCAATAATCAGGCTCACACCCCAGTACCTCCTCTTCCCCAAGACCCAGATACAACAATTAGACACCAAGAAAGGCTTCTATGCCATTACAGGATTCCCCCATGCCTTAGGTGCTATTGATTGCATACATGTGCAAATGGTTCCCCCTGTGAAAACATCCCAACAGTACAGAAATCAGAAGCACATGTATTCTATCAATGTGCAGGCCATAGTAGACCATCTGGGGATGTTCATCAATGTGCTGGGCAAATAGCCAGGAAGTGCGTGTGATGCCTACATCTACCGGCACAGTATCATCAATGAGCACTTCCCCAGAATTGCTGATATGGGAATAAACTACTTGTTGGTAAGGTCATCTGAAGTATACAACATACCAACTAAAATTTTGAAATGTATGACATAATAGCTATCATTGTGTTTGTCCTGGGAGCTAGGGGGCATATCTACAAGAGGTATGCCTCATGCTTGCACCATGCATCATGGAACATGTGTGAAGCAAACCTCCAAGTCAGAATTTTTGAGGACACGCAAAGCCACTTTGTATGGCTTTGAATGGCATTACATATGTGATGCTGTGTTGCATTACAGTGTGCAAGGGAGGTGTACCATGGGTGTGGTGTGGGTGTTTCCATGCAACTGCCATGGTTAATGTTGCACATCATGTATACCAAACCTGGGAACGCATCAAATATATATGTCTCCCAAGGTGAAGCATAACGAGGATAAAATACTTAATTCATCTATGTTACTTCCTCTTCCTCTGTGTGCTGCATTCTGTGGCAAACATAGATAGAGAAAAATGCCTCAAAGGATTGTTTCTGTGCAAGAAGTGCCCCTTCATGCACAAAACAATCCTGCGTGCAACGTAAGCGCACTTGCACCATGGTGCAAGGGTGCCTGTGTTTGTGCAAGGCAGCTCACTGTATGCCAGTGCAGGGTGCAAGGCCAGGAATGTGCCATATGGCTTTAAAACTACGAATTCCTGCCCTTTCCAAGTGACGCAATGTTGTGCAGAAAGATGTCTTGCTGTGCTACACTGTGCCACTATGCCAAATATCGGTCCCATAGTGTCCTGAGCACATAGTGGGAACAACTTACTGCAACATGTAGACAATGATTTACTATTGTGTCATTCCCTGGTAAATCCTCCAATGGTAGTAGCAACATGACATCTGTGGGTAGTATTGTGTTATCTCACATAGTGTGAATGGAAGGAACCACATCTCCCACACTGGTTAACAAATCAAGATAAAAATCATGTGGTACACAAGAAAAGTCAATATGAATACAAAGGGTGCATAATAGCTAAGTGTGAGATGAGTGTTTCCTCAATGCCGTACCTATTCTTCACATCAGTTACATTTCCGATAACTGAATGAGTGTGAACAAATCCTGGGTTCATAAATAAATGTGTCACACATGGCAGTACACTTGTATGTTGACCAAAGTTTCTGGTGCATCACTGGAAGAAGTAGTTGTACATTCCCTTTGCATTATGCAATGTAAGTGTAGGCCCCATTCATGGGTAAAGTTAAATTTCGGGTACCAATGTCATAGCAACAGTGCAAAACACACATATGTATCAGCCATACTGACAGTCTAGGTACACAGATGTATCATGTCACATTGACATATGTAACCAATGTGATAGATCACCAGTTTTCTGGTGTACATTGACCAAATTTTCTGCATATGAGTCCATCAATGTTTAACTCACAAAGTAAAACACAATGCTGTCAAACATCTCATACAGCAGGAACTCACATAGACTGAAATGCAACCATGGCAAGGTATCAAAGTCTACACAGGAACCCAATCTCAACATTCTCTTGCCACATCACTGATGACAGAATCAAATCATAGAATGTCAGAATCCTCTAGAAGTTAAAATCATATACATACACGTGAAAACCTATTGTACTGTGTCAAGGTCTGTAGTAGAAAGCTACTTGTATCTACATCAGTGTATCCTACATAGAAATGGCCCACATTGCCATACCTATGTGTCAATCTAAGTTCGGCATGTTAAGTTGTATGACAAACAGCATAGGCTGAAGACTGACAAACAAATGTATATCTATCCATGTCACCTGTTGGAAATGCACTACAGGTATGCAGCAAATTTCCATGCTAAAGTAAGTGAACAAAACAAAGGCTGTGTCAATGTCATGTAGGCAAGCAACATCAGCAGTTTCAAAAGGACATATGTTTCCAGGCAGGTCGCTCCCCACGCCGCGCAGCCCCACCTGACTGTGCCCGTGCTCCTTGCCCAGCTGCTGCCTCTGCTCTGAGGGTGTTCGTGGCCCGCCTCCACCCGCAGACGACCACCTGCGCCTCATCCCTGGTGGCCAGTGGTAGGCCTTAGGTTTGTTTGTGTAGGTATTATATGACCTAAACCGTTTCGTCACGTGAAGTCTAAATCGTTATCGGACCTCTGGGTTGTCGGGGTAACAGCTGTGCCAAGATGCTTCTACTACGAACAGAATTTTGGAATGCCGGCCTCAGGGCTGTAGGTACAAGACCATGTATGCATAATGGTTCAACAATAATAATACTAAGAATTTTTTTTGTTTTTAAAACAAAACACCTCCGATGCATCCTCCTCAACACCCGCTCCGCTCGCAAACACGCCATCGAACTCTGGGACCTCCTCAAATCAACCACCCCTGACGCCGCCTTCCTGATGGAGACCTGGCTGAACACCACCTCAGCACCAGACATCGCCATAGCCATCCCAGAAGGCTACAAGATCTCCCGCAGAGACCGCACCAACGGAGTGGGAGGTGGAATCGCCATCGTCCACAAGAACACCATCAGAGTCTCCACCAACACCGACGACACCCTCAACACCGCCGAGCACCTGCACTTTCAAACCCACACCGACCCCAACACCACCCTCAGAGGAACCCTCGTCTACGGACCGCCCGGACCCCGACCACAGTTCAGCGACTCCATCGCTGACTTCATCAGCACCCACACCCTCGCCTCCAAGGACTACATCCTCCTCGGGGACCTGAACTTCTACCACGAGAACAACAACGATGCCAACTCCACCGCCCTGATCGACAACCTCGCCAACCTCGGACTCAGACAGCTCGTGACAACACCCACCCACGCCGCTGGACACACGCTTGACCCCATCTTCTCCACAAGTCCCCACGTCTCCTTCAACCACACCACCGAACCCCACTGGACCGACCACAGATGCATCCACTTCACCTTCAGGAAACCCACCACACACCACCGCACCCAGCAGATGCCACGCCGCTGCTGGGGCAAGGTCACCGAAGACCAGATGACCACCACCCTCACCCTGAGACCACCCGCTGACCCCACCGACCCCGACACCGCCACCCTCAACCTCAAACAGTGGATCAACGACTGCACCAACACCCTCGCTCCACTCAGGACCCCCGCCACCAACCACTCCAGCAAGAAAGCCACAAGGTTTCACCAAAAACCTCCAGGTCTCAAGCACACCTGTCGGAAACTGGAGAAGAACTGGCTCCGCGAACGATCACCAGACAGCTACACAGCCCACAAGAACACCACCCGCAGACACCACCAACTCATCAGATCCGCCAAGAGGACCCCATTCAAGGACCGCCTGGATAACAACGCACACAACAGCAAAGAGCTCTTCAGCATCGTGAAAGAACTCTCCAACCCCAGCTCCAAAACCAACGACATTCCCCCATCTCAAGACCTGTGCGACTCGCTGGCCACCTTCTTCCACCGCAAGATCGCCGACATCCATGACAGCTTCAACACCACGACCCCCACGTCCACCGCCGAGCCCACCACCCCTGCGACCACCATCCGCACCAGCCGCTTGATCTCCTGGTCCAACGTCAGCGACGAAGACACCATCAAGATCATGAACTCCATCCACTTCGGATACCTGTCTGACCCATGCCCACACCACGTCTTCAACAAAGCCAGCTTAGTCATCGCCCCCCATACCCGGAAAGTGATCAACATCTCCTTCGAGACAGCAACTCCCCCGGAGAGCTGGAAGCAAGCCGAGATCAACGCCCTACTCAAGAAACCCAAAGCGGACCCCAAGGACCTCAAGAACTTCCGTCCTATCTTCCTGCTCCCGTTCCCGGCGAAAGCCACAGAGAAAATCGTCAACAGACAACTGACCCGATACCTCGAAGACAACGACATCCTGGACCCATCCCAGTCCGGCTTCCGCATCAACCACAGCACCGAAACCGCCCTCATCGCCGCCACCGACGACATCAGGACCCTGATGGACAAAGGAGAAACAGCTGCCCTCATCCTTCTGGACCTGTCAGCCGCCTTCGATACGGTCTGCCACCACACCCTAAGAGCACGCCTCCACGACGCCGGAATCCAAGAGAAGGCTCTGGCCTGGACCACATCCTTCCTCTCCAGCAGAACCCAGAGCGTCCGCCTCCCACCATTCCGCTCCAAGACCACCAAGCTCATCTGCGGCGTACCACAAGGATCCTCACTCAGCCCGACGTTGTTCAATATCTACATGGCACCACTCGCCCATGTCGCCTGACAGCACAGCCTCAACATCATCTCCTACGCCAATGACACCCAGCTGATCATCTCCCTCACCAAAGACCCTCTCACCGCCAAAGCCAACCTCCACAGGGGAATGAAGGCCTTCGCCGAATGGATGAAGGACAGCAGGCTGAAGCTAAACTCTGACAAGATGGAGGTCCTCATCCTCGGCTCCACCCCCTCAGCCTGGGACGACTCCTGGTGGCCTACCTCCCTGGGAACATCTTCAGCACCCACCGACCAAGCACGCAACCTGGGGGTCATCCTCGACTCCACCCTCTCCATGACCAAGCAGGTCAATGCCGTCTCTGCATCCTGCTTCAACACCCTCCGAATGCTCCGCAGGATCTTCAAGTGGATCCCCTCCGAAACGAGAAAAACCGTCACCCAGGCCCTCGTCACCAGCAGGCTGGACTACGGAAATGCCCTCTACGCAGGAACTACAACCAAGCTCCTGAGACGGCCGCAACGCATCCAGAACGCCTCGGCACGACTGATCCTTGACATCCCCCGACGCAGCCACATCACCCCCCACCTGAAAGACCTACACAGGCTCCCCGTCAACAGGAGGATAACCTTCAGACTCCTCACCCACGCACACAAAACCCTACACACTGCCGGACCAGCATACCTCAACAGACGACTCAGCTTCTACACCCCCACCCGCAGCCTCTGCTCAGCCTGCCTCGCCCTCGCCACAGTCCCCCGCATCCGTAAAATGACTGCCGGCGGCAGATCCTTCTCCCACCTTGCCGCCAAGACCTGGAACACCCTCCCCACCAACCTATGACAGACCCAAGACCTACTGGCCTTCAGAAGACTTCTCAAGACCTGGCTCTTCGATCAGTAGCAGCTCCTCCCCCCCCCCCCAGCGCCTTGAGACCCTCACAGGTATGTAGTGCTCTCTACAAATTCCTTGATTGATTGATTGATTGAGTTTCAAACATGTTGGCACTGTCTGAACCTACCCAGATCTGAATATATGGAAAAAATCAAATCACTACTTTGTCACTTTGCTTACGGTTGCACATAACATAGAGAAATCAAGAGCATTTCAAAATACCTATCACATGAATCTACTGCCTGAACATAAAAGTCAGCATGTAGAAGGGCCCAAAGTATTAGAACATGGTCAACATCAGCAATAACACAGATAACTGAAAGATACATGTGTAAACCAATGGTCAACTGTACATATAACACAAATACCACAATACTAAAAGAAATGTATATGAGTTAGTCAGTATACATTACACATATGGACAGGTATGTATTCTGTAACAATATGCATAATTATTAATAGTTGTATTTGTTCTACGTTCAGCTGACCAAGGATATGGTTTACAGCCAAGGGTCATGCCCCAATTGTGCATCCACAGATGAAGCAAGATAAACAGTACAACCAGGTATTGATTAAGACAAGGAATGTGGGTTGAATGGACATTTGGAGTACTGAAGTCCAGGTTCCAATGCCTGGACATGTCAGGGGGAAATTTGTTATACTCCTCCCCTATGGTGTTCAAAATCATGCGTGTATGTGCGATCATCCAGAATATATGTGTAACAACAAATGTACCTTGGGGCTCAGAGCCTGAAGAGACTGAGCTAATGGATGGTGATAATGATAAAGGAGGAGAGATCCACCACCCAATGGCTGGTCGGCGACCACATTGTGGCCAATTTTTTTTAATAATATTTGACTTGATGGACAAACTGTTCAACTTTAGAATAAATGTTTAAACTCATTCATTGTGTTGTCTTTATGTCACAAGCAATGTAAACATCAAGCCAATCCTCACATCTTCTCAAATAGAAGTAGGCCTCAATAAGTAGCAACCATATTGTTAGAACAGTTGAGCAACATGGGGCCAAATACCTAATATATCAAAGCAGCAATGCAATGTGGTGCAGTGTGCTGCATGAAAGGGACAGGCCATGCTTGCCATATATCTACCTTTACATTGCCCATTCCTGACCTCATGCACTGAAGCAGTACAGTGCTGCACAGCTAGCAGTCTTGTTGTGTTCTGCATCAGCAAAGTGTGTTTCATATGGTAGTCAGTGAGTGTTGGAACACAATATGTCAATACTTGAGACAAACCCCTCATTGTAGTCTCTCTCACCAATGTTGTCACATGCAGAATGGCAGCACTTTGCATGAGTAAATGTTGTTGCAGATACCATTACAGATCATGAGTGGCAGTTGTCATGGACAAAGGCCAAATATCATTTGTACATGTAAAAATGTCATTTTAAAAGAAGGCATGCATGCATGTGTGTGGATCCTCAAAACACTACACTCATGACTTAATTTATAGCCCGATTGTCATATATATTGCATCAGGCCACAGCTTACAAAATATGCATTTTCCATGCATTGCACAGCAATGCAATGAGATTCAAAGCCCTGTAACACAACACTATGACCAGATGACCTTGCAATGTGTGGCATTAGCCAGAGCAGTAAGACCATGGAGATGTTCTTGCAAACATCACATAGCCCGAAGAATATAGAGATGGCAAAAGTGCGAACCATTCATGTCAAAAGTCCCCCACAAATGTATGTGTTCATACACTATATCATTGAACATGGTGCAATGGAGGATTTAGATATGAACTTACCTCTTCATGGTAAGAGAAGTTTACCCCTGCCCTGAGTGTATAAGTGCACGATTGAGGGGATGACAGATCTTGCTTCATTCCTAAGTAGAAATGGCATTTGAATATGTGCCATTACATAGGCCTGTTTTATGGAGTGAAGTCATCTTGGACCTGGAGGACCACACACACACCTACCCTTAGAATAGATTTACTGCTACTGCCTTTGACAGGAGTAGGATTGTGCATGATGTTTAGTGAACAGTGGTAGTGAACATAACCATGTGACTGCAGTGAGGCCTACTGGCTCGCTGACCTCTTCTAAAGGTCTGTTGATGTGTGTTACACTCACCCCTGCCCAGCCTCATGTTCATCAAAATATGTGTGCATGAAAAAACCATGTGCACAATGCATATGCTTGTGCAAGGCATACACAACACATAGGTTCTAAAGTTGCACAGTGTGCACATGGTTAATATGTGTGTGCTGATAGTGTGTGTCCATCCTCACGCACTCAAGTACAGTACAAACGGAGTGTAGAACCAATCAGTGTGTGGTGACTGAATATGTGTCTGTGCTGTATGTAATAGAGATGGTGGTATTCAAACACATTTGTATCACAGTATTGCTCCACACATGTCCTGTTCCAGCAAAAAGAGGGGCATCATCTGAGCATGGCCACACAGTGCAGGGCAGGAAATCACCCAACTGCGGTGATATGTGTGAAAGAAAAAGGGAAGGAATGTGCTGCATCTAAAAGTACACAATGCACTCCTACCTTTTCCCCTTCGTTAGTGCCATTTTGGCTGGCTAGGCCTAATGCAGGCACCCTTGCACCATGATGCAAGGGTCCTTCTCTTGCATGCAGTAATACATTTGTGCATGAAGGTGTGCCTTCCTGCTAAGCAACATAAACTGTGAGGCATATTCCACCATATACTGAAGATGAAGTAACAATAAGAATCAAATGTATATCATCTTGTTACCACATCCTAGGAAAGTTTTACTTTCTAATGCATTCCCAGGTTTCCCTAGTTTAGTACATCTGAGAATGTCTCTCAAGCCCTGGAAGTTGCTTGGGTACATCCATGCAGAGGTCATGGAAACTCTCTCTGGTGCTGAGTATGGCAATGCAGTGTGTTATTTGCATTGCATCACACAAGATGGATGACCCCTTACAGGGCTATGCAAAGTGGACTTGGGTTGGAGTGAATATATCACATTAGATGTGCATTGCACATGTACCATGTTGTGTTGTGCAAGCGCCAAACAACTCTTGTCATATATATACCTCCGAGTGTTGAAGTGCTTGAGCCACTCCATTACATGGAGGACCTTGCCTAGCTTTGTGCGTAAGACATGGTTGACTGACAAAAACATTTTGCAATTTGTAATTACACCTGATGGTGTTTAAAAATCATGGGGATGTGCAAGCTGGGTCGGACATACACTGCAGGATGGGTAACCTAGTGTGTCTTTGTGCTTCAGTAGGTGTATGTTGCATGTGTGACACATCAGAATGACAGATTCTCCACACACTTCATGAATTGAGAGCCTAGCCAGAACAGGGAATACAATAGCGTGGCACATAGGCCCCAGAAACCATCCTTATGTTGCTATATGACTGTGGGGGACATCTATGGTTGTGACAACTGATGTGTGACCCTCCCACTCATAATGACTGTCTTGCTCTGTTGCCATACTGCCTACTGTATCATGTAGTTTGGCAATGGGAACTGCACATGCATTCTTTCGCCCCAGGCTGACTCCATGGGAAATCTGCTGTGCCACCTTTATCTGCTGCACCACCTGTCATGAAGTTACAGGCACATGGCCGACTTACAACCACTTACCCGCTGAACACTGCCCTCTGTCACACAGACCTGCCAAGTGGTGCCACCCCAGTCCTGGCCCAGTGGAGGTGGGCTAAGATTTGTGGTCCAGCATAACACAGACCTTTACAGTTAATGCAAAATATTAGGCCAGTTGGGGGGCGCTAGGTGGCGCACGTGCAAGATGGCCGCATTAATGTGAGGCCCCTGCAGCTTGGCTCCTTAACTTACCAATTTATCCTTCCTGACAGATCCTTCACCAATTAAACCTCCTGCCATGCGAAGATAAACTCATCTAGCAACCTCACTGAAAATCCAAAGTCTGTAGGACAAAAGACGCCGCCGTCACGACTGCGACAAACTACCTCCGCAGAAGCGACTTGCATGCCTGGAGCCTCGGTGTGGTGTGAGTCGACAAGCAAGGCTGGGGTGCCCACGTGGGGAATAGGCCTCCGGCTGTGAACTGCAAGGACTCGATGAGCCCCAGACCCTGTGGTGAGAATATTGTGGTGCAACCCCCATAAACGCACTAGTCTGCGGCCCGGGTATTGGTGCCCACTTGCCTGTGTCGGGGCCCCGTAATGCCGGCCTCTGCATCTGGTTGGCCATTAGCGGTACAGGGAGAAGCACAGCCGCGACTTTGATGGAGGTGAGAGCCGCCGCCCCCGGGCAAAGTGGTGAGCGGAGCCGCAGCCGGGGGGAGGCAGACGCGAGACGAGTACCCTGGCTAGGTGCCCCGTGCCTACAACTGTCGAATTCGGCCGCACGGGCGCTGAGGAGGTGTGGGTGACTGAAGGCACCGTGCGCTCGTGCTCGTGGTGTGGGCCTCGGGGAGGCGGAGGCGGCGTCTGTGGGCTGCAGCTGGATGGTGAAACTGCTCACCAGGCATGTAAGGAACATATGCAGACAGTTATTAGGCCTAGAGAAGGAAAACAGCACCGCGCTCTACCGAGGAGAAACGAGTAACTTGCCTTCCTCTCTGCGACACTGCTGGGGACTGTAGGTGGCGGGGAACGCGGACTAATGCCCTAGCAAAGCACTGACCCTCGCCTGGTGTAACTTACAGGTGGGAGAGGATCCTTTGCAGGCTGAATACCCGGGAGGCAAGCAAAAACAAAGGCAGACATAGCTCATCGCTCCTTCTGACGCACAAATAAACTACAACACGCTGCACTGCACCTGACTAACGAGGCGCACCACCACCCGGAGGGGGAACATATATATAAATAAGAAAAAAGAGCGACTTTGAACAAATACGTGAGCAGTGCACCCCTACCACAAGGCCCAGGGACTTCGAATAAAAGAGGGGACTCTGGCACTTTACTGAGCTGTATACAAGACCTAAGTGTGTGGAGCCACGGCAACGCTACGCCCCAGAACTACAATGGGGAAATTAGACACGCGACAACTGAGGCTGACTTTTGAGAACAAAAAAGGAGCCAAGAATCAGCAAGAAGGTCAGGGTGCGATAGGAGGAGAGACAATGCACAGCACCGTATCAGATGGGCCCAGTTCGCCTAAAGAGGATATGAGAACCATCCTTAAGGAGGTCAGACAGGGCATAGCCGCCATAGCAGATAAGATGGACTCCATGTCGACGCGAATGGATGCCATAGCCCATAAGATTGATAGGCACGAAGAACACCTCACAGAAGCCGAGCGTCGCATTTCGGGCACAGAAGACACAATGGCACCCACTCCGGTGTCCTTCATTATGGAGTGTGCCACCATTGCACTAACGGAAAACTATTTCCAGTTTGATACCCAACTTTATCACCGGATACAGGGTACATCGATGGGCAGCACTTTCGCTCCTAGTCTGGCATGCATGCATGTACATGTCGGCCTTTGAGGAACGCAAGATCTTCCAACCCGAAAACCCGTACATCTCCAATATTTTACTATGCAAGCGGTTTATCAACGACATACTCATTCTCTGGAAGGGAGACCACAACAAGTGTAATGAGTTTTGTAATTGGATTAATACTCTGAACCCCTTCTTGAAATTTACTAACACCATCTCATCAGTCGAAATCCCCTTTCTCGATCTGTTGATAAAATTGGAGGCAGGTACAATCTCCACCACCTTGTACCGAAAACCCACTGACAGAAACAGTCTCCTACTCTTCAGCAGTCACCACCCCAGGGCCCTCAGACATAACTTACCTTTCGGGCAGTTCCTCCGCATTAGGAGGAACTGCAGCACTCTTTATGACTACAAAAGAGAGGCAGACACTTTAAAACAAGATCTTCTTCGACGTGAATATCCCAGACAGGTGATTGATAAGGCTTACAAAAGGGCTAGAAACAACAATCGTGATGGTCTGTTGGAAGATAGAATTAGAGAACCAGACAAAGCCATTACTTGTGTCACCACATACACCTCTGATTCCAATCGGTTGAGGAATATTATTCTCAAACATTGGGACATCCTTAATACTGGCACATTGAATCTCACCATACCCAGGTTCGCTTTCAAACGAAGCAAAACCAAAGGAAATGATGGACGGAGTGTTGAACATTGCAAGCACTCACCCCAGTCAAATGATCTGGGTTTAATCCACCACCGTTCTTTAGCCCACTCTGCCACCCCTGTTCAGACATGGCCATATGCAAATCAGTCTGACCCTGTGCCTCATGGGAACAGTCCAGCCCAAACTGACAAGCCATGTCTTCCCTGGACCGGAAACAAGCTTCCTAGGACCGGTTTCTGGCATTTCTGCCGTCTTCAGCCAGGCTTGCTTGAATCCAGTGGCAAAGTGAGCAAGGGACTCACGTCTGAGCATACCCTGCCATCTTATGGCTAACAAAGCAAAACCAAAGGAAATGATGGACGGAGTGTTGAACATTGCAAGCACTCACCCCAGTCAAATGATCTGGGTTTAATCCACCACCGTTCTTTAGCCCACTCTGCCACCCCAGTTCAGACATGGCCATATGCAAATCAGTCTGACCCTGTGCCTCATGGGAACAGTCCAGCCGAAACTGACAAGCCATGTCTTCCCTGGACCGGAAACAAGCTTCCTAGGACCGGTTTCTGGCATTTCTGCCGTCTTCAACCAGGCTTGCTTGAATCCAGTGCCAAAGTGAGCAAGGGACTCACGTCTGAGCATACCCTGCCATCTTATGGCTAACAAAGCAAAACCAAAGGAAATGATGGACGGAGTGTTGAACATTGCAAGCACCGTTCTTTAGCCCACTCTGCCACCCCAGTTCAGACATGGCCAGGGTATGCTCAGACGTGAGTCCCTCGCTCACTTTGCCACTGGATTCAAGCAAGCCTGGCTGAAGACGGCTGAGATGCCAGAAACCGGTCCTAGGAAGCTTGTTTCCGGTCCAGGGAAGGCATGGCTTGGCAGTTCGGGCTGGACTGTTCCCATGAGGCACAGGGTCAGACTGATTTGCATATGGCCATGTCTGAACTGGGGTGGCAGATTGGGCTAAAGAACGGTGATGGATCAAACCCAGATCTGTTGACTGGGTGTGAGTGTTTGATTGGTTCTGATGCTCCGTCCATCACCACCCCCCTTTGTACCGCTTTGTTCGCCATAAGTTGGCAGGGTATGCTCAGACGTCAGTCCCTTGCTCACTTTGCCACTGGATTCAAGCAAGCCTGGCTGAAGACGGCTGAAATGCCAGAAACCGGTCCTAGGAAGCTTGTTTCCGGTCCAGGGAAGGCATGGCTTGGCAGTTCGGGCTGGACTGTTCCCATGAGGCACAGGGTCAGACTGATTTGCATATGGCCATGTCTGAACTGGGACGGCAGAGTGGGCTAAAGAACGGTGATGGATCAAACCCAGATCTGTTGACTGGGTGTGAGTGTTTGATTGGTTCTGATGCTCCGTCCATCACCACCCCCTTTTGTACCGCTTTGTTCGCCATAAGTTGGCAGGGTATGCTCAGACGTGAGTCCCTTGCTCACTTTGCCACTGGATTCAAGCAAGCCTGGCTGAAGACAGCTGAAATGCCAGAAACCGGTCCTAGGAAGCTTGTTTCCGGTCCAGGGAAGGCATGGCTTGGCAGTTCGGGCTGGACTGTTCCCATGAGGCACAGGGTCAGACTGATTTGCATATGGCCATGTCTGAACTGGGGTGGCAGAGTGGGCTAAAGAACGGTGATGGATCAAACCCAGATCTGTTGACTGGGTGTGAGTGTTTGATTGGTTCTGATGCTCCGTCCATCACCACACCCTTTTGTACCGCTTTGTTCGCCATAGGTTGGCAGGGTATGCTCAGACGTGAGTCCCTTGCTCACTTTGCCACTGGATTCAAGCAAGCCTGGCTGAAGACTACTGAAATGCCAGAAATCGGTCCTAGGAAGCTTGTTTCCGGTCCAGGGAAGGCATGGCTTGGCAGTTCGGTCTGGACTGTTCCCATGAGGCACAGGGTCAGACTGATTTGCATATGGCCATGTCTGAACTGGGGTGGTAGAGTGGGCTAAAGAACGGTGATGGATCAAACCCAGATCTGTTGACTGTGTGTGAGTGTTTGATTGGTTCTGATGCTCCATCCATCACCACCCCCTTTTGTACCGCTTTGTTCGCCATAAGTTGGCAGGGTATGCTCAGACGTGAGTCCCTTGCTCACGTTGCCACTGGATTCAAGCAAGCCTGGCTGAAGACGGCTGAAATGCCAGAAACCGGTCCTAGGAAGCTTGTTTCCGGTCCAGGGAAGGCATGGCTTGGCAGTTCTGGCTGGACTGTTCCCATGAGGCACAGGGTCAGACTGATTTGCATATGGCCATGTCTGAACTGGGGTGGCAGAGTGGGCTAAAGAACGGTGATGGATCAAACCCAGATCTGTTGACTTGGTGTGAGTGTTTGATTGGTTCTGATGCTCCGTCCATCACCATCCCCTTTTGTACCGCTTTGTTCGCCATCAGTTGGCAGGGTATGCTCAGACGTGAGTCCCTTGCTCACTTTGCCACTGGATTCAAGCAAGCCTGGCTGAAGACGGCTGAAATGCCAGAAACCGGTCCTAGGAAGCTTGTTTCCGGTCCAGGGAAGGCATGGCTTGGCAGTTCGGGCTGGACTGTTCCCATGAGGAACAGGGTCAGCCTGATTTGCATATGGCCATGTGTGAACTGGGGTGGCAGAGTGGGCTAAAGAACGGTGATGGATCAAACCCAGATCTGTTGACTGGGTGTGAGTGTTTGATTGGTTCTGATGCTCCGTCCATCACCACCCCCTTTTGTACCGCTTTGTTCGCCATAAGTTGGCAGGGTATGCTCAGACGTGAGTCCCTTGCTCACTTTGCCACTGGATTCAAGCAAGCCTGGCTGAAGACGGCTGAAATGCCAGAAACCGGTCCTAGGAAGCTTGTTTCCGGTCCAGGGAAGGCATGGCTTGGCAGTTCGTGCTGGACTGTTCCCATGAGGAACAGGGTCAGACTGATTTGCATATGGCCATGTCTGAACTGGGGTGGCAGAGTGGGCTAAAGAACGGTGATGGATCAAACCCAGATCTGTTGACTGGGTGTGAGTGTTTGATTGGTTCTGATGCTCCGTCCATCACCACCCCCTTTTGTACCGCTTTGTTCGCCATAAGTTGGCAGGGTATGCTCAGACGTGAGTCCCTTGCTCACTTTGCCACTGGATTCAAGCAAGCCTGGCTGAAGATGGCTGAAATGCCAGAAACCGGTCCTAGGAAGCTTGTTTCCGGTCCAGGGAAGGCATGGCTTGGCAGTTCGGTCTGGACTGTTCCCATGAGGCACAGGGTCAGACTGATTTGCATATGGCCATGTCTGAACTGGGGTGGCAGAGTGGGCTAAACAACAGTGATGGATCAAACCCAGATCTGTTGACTGGGTGTGAGTGTTTGATTGGTTCTGATGCTCCGTCCATCACCACCCCCTTTTGTACCGCTTTGTTCGCCATAAGTTGGCAGGGTATGCTCAGACGTGAGTCCCTTGCTCACTTTGCCACTGGATTCAAGCAAGCCTGGCTGAAGATGGCTGAAATGCCAGAAACCGGTCCTAGGAAGCTTGTTTCCGGTCCAGGGAAGGCATGGCTTGGCAGTTCGGGCTGGACTGTTCCCATGAGGCACAGGGTCAGACTGATTTGCATATGGCCATGTCTGAACTGGGGTGGCAGAGTGGGCTAAAGAACGGTGATGGATCAAACCCAGATCTGTTGACTGGGTGAGAGTGTTTGATTGGTTCTGATGCTCCGTCCATCACCACCCCCTTTTGTACCGCTTTGTTCGCCATAAGTTGGCAGGGTATGCTCAGACGTGAGTCCCTTGCTCACTTTGCCACTGGATTCAAGCAAGCCTGGCTGAAGACGGCTGAAATGCCAGAAACCGGTCCTAGGAAGCTTGTTTCCGGTCCAGGGAAGGCATGGCTTGGCAGTTCGGGCTGGACTGTTCCCATGAGGCACAGGTTCAGACTGATTTGCATATGGCCATGTCTGAACTGGGGTGGCAGAGTGGGCTAAAGAACGGTGATGGATCAAACCCAGATCTGTTGACTGGGTGTGAGTGTTTGATTGGTTCTGATGCTCCGTCCATCACCACCCCCTTTTTGTACCGCTTTGTTCGCCATAAGTTGGCAGGGTATGCTCAGACGTGAGTCCCTTGCTCACTTTGCCACTGGATTCAAGCAAGCCTGGCTGAAGACGGCTGAAATGCCAGAAACCGGTCCTAGAAAGCTTGTTTCCGGTCCAGGGAAGGCATGGCTTGGAAGTTCGGGCTGGACTGTTCCCATGAGGCACAGGGTCAGACTGATTTGCATATGGCCATGTCTGAACTGGGGTGGCAGAGTGGGCTAAAGAACGGTGATGGATCAAACCCAGATCTGTTGACTGGGTGTGAGTGTTTGATTGGTTCTGATGCTCCGTCCATCACCACCCCCTTTTGTACCGCTTTGTTCGCCATAAGTTGGCAGGGTATGCTCAGACGTGAGTCCCTTGCTCACTTTGCCACTGGATTCAAGCAAGCCTGGCTGAAGATGGCTGAAATGCCAGAAACCGGTCCTAGGAAGCTTGTTTCCGGTCCAGGGAAGGCATGGCTTGGCAGTTCGGTCTGGACTGTTCCCATGAGGCACAGGGTCAGACTGATTTGCATATGGCCATGTCTGAACTGGGGTGGCAGAGTGGGCTAAACAACAGTGATGGATCAAACCCAGATCTGTTGACTGGGTGTGAGTGTTTGATTGGTTCTGATGCTCCGTCCATCACCACCCCCTTTTGTACCGCTTTGTTCGCCATAAGTTGGCAGGGTATGCTCAGACGTGAGTCCCTTGCTCACTTTGCCACTGGATTCAAGCAAGCCTGGCTGAAGAAGGCTGAAATACCAGAAACCGGTCCTAGGAGGCTTGTTTCTGGTCCAGAGAAGGCATGGCTTGGCAGTTCGGGCTGGACTGTTCCCATGAGGCACAGGGTCAGACTGATTTGCATATGGCCATGTCTGAACTGGGGTGGCAGAGTGGGCTAAAGAACGGTGATGGATCAAACCCAGATCTGTTGACTGGGTGTGAGTGTTTGATTGGTTCTGATGCTCCGTCCATCACCACCCCCCTTTGTACCGCTTTGTTCGCCATAAGTTGGCAGGGTATGCTCAGACGTGAGTCCCTTGCTCACTTTGCCACTGGATTCAAGCAAGCCTGGCTGAAGACGGCTGAAATGCCAGAAACCGGTCCTAGGAAGCTTGTTTCCGGTCCAGGAAAGGCATGGCTTGGCAGTTCGGGCTGGACTGTTCCCATGAGGCACAGGGTCAGACTGATTTGCATATGGCCATGTCTGAACTGGGACGGCAGAGTGGGCTAAAGAACGGTGATGGATCAAACCCAGATCTGTTGACTGGGTGTGAGTGTTTGATTGGTTCTGATGCTCCGTCCATCACCACCCCCTTTTGTACCGCTTTGTTCGCCATAAGTTGGCAGGGTATGCTCAGACGTGAGTCCCTTGCTCACTTTGCCACTGGATTCAAGCAAGCCTGGCTGAAGACAGCTGAAATGCCAGAAACCGTTCCTAGGAAGCTTGTTTCCGGTCCAGGGAAGGCATGGCTTGGCAGTTCGGGCTGGACTGTTCCCATGAGGCACAGGGTCAGACTGATTTGCATATGGCCATGTCTGAACTGGGGTGGCAGAGTGGGCTAAAGAACGGTGATGGATCAAACCCAGATCTGTTGACTGGGTGTGAGTGTTTGATTGGTTCTGATGCTCCGTCCATCACCACCCCCTTTTGTACCGCTTTGTTCGCCATAAGTTGGCAGGGTATGCTCAGACGTGAGTCCCTTGCTCACTTTGCCACTGGATTCAAGCAAGCCTGGCTGAAGATGGCTGAAATGCCAGAAACCGGTCCTAGGAAGCTTGTTTCCGGTCCAGGGAAGGCATGGCTTGGCAGTTCGGTCTGGACTGTTCCCATGAGGCACAGGGTCACACTGATTTGCATATGGCCATGTCTGAACTGGGGTGGCAGAGTGGGCTAAACAACAGTGATGGATCAAACCCAGATCTGTTGACTGGGTGTGAGTGTTTGATTGGTTCTGATGCTCCGTCCATCACCACCCCCTTTTGTACCGCTTTGTTCGCCATAAGTTGGCAGGGTATGCTCAGACGTGAGTCCCTTGCTCACTTTGCCACTGGATTCAAGCAAGCCTGGCTGAAGATGGCTGAAATGCCAGAAACCGGTCCTAGGAAGCTTGTTTCCGGTCCAGGGAAGGCATGGCTTGGCAGTTCGGTCTGGACTGTTCCCATGAGGCACAGGGTCAGACTGATTTGCATATGGCCATGTCTGAACTGGGGTGGCAGAGTGGGCTAAACAACAGTGATGGATCAAACCCAGATCTGTTGACTGGGTGTGAGTGTTTGATTGGTTCTGATGCTCCGTCCATCACCACCCCCTTTTGTACCGCTTTGTTCGCCATAAGTTGGCAGGGTATGCTCAGACGTGAGTCCCTTGCTCACTTTGCCACTGGATTCAAGCAAGCCTGGCTGAAGATGGCTGAAATGCCAGAAACCAGTCCTAGGAAGCTTGTTTCCGGTCCAGGGAAGGCATGGCTTGGCAGTTCGGGCTGGACTGTTCCCATGAGGCACAGGGTCAGACTGATTTGCATATGGCCATGTCTGAACTGGGGTGGCAGAGTGGGCTAAAGAACGGTGATGGATCAAACCCAGATCTGTTGACTGGGTGAGAGTGTTTGATTGGTTCTGATGCTCCGTCCATCACCACCCCCTTTTGTACCGCTTTGTTCGCCATAAGTTGGCAGGGTATGCTCAGACGTGAGTCCCTTGCTCACTTTGCCACTGGATTCAAGCAAGCCTGGCTGAAGACGGCTGAAATGCCAGAAACCGGTCCTAGGAAGCTTGTTTCCGGTCCAGGGAAGGCATGGCTTGGCAGTTCGGGCTGGACTGTTCCCATGAGGCACAGGTTCAGACTGATTTGCATATGGCCATGTCTGAACTGGGGTGGCAGAGTGGGCTAAAGAACGGTGATGGATCAAACCCAGATCTGTTGACTGGGTGTGAGTGTTTGATTGGTTCTGATGCTCCGTCCATCACCACCCCCTTTTTGTACCGCTTTGTTCGCCATAAGTTGGCAGGGTATGCTCAGACGTGAGTCCCTTGCTCACTTTGCCACTGGATTCAAGCAAGCCTGGCTGAAGACGGCTGAAATGCCAGAAACCGGTCCTAGAAAGCTTGTTTCCGGTCCAGGGAAGGCATGGCTTGGCAGTTCGGGCTGGACTGTTCCCATGAGGCACAGGGTCAGACTGATTTGCATATGGCCATGTCTGAACTGGGGTGGCAGAGTCGGCTAAAGAACGGTGATGGATCAAACCCAGATCTGTTGACTGGGTGTGAGTGTTTGATTGGTTCTGATGCTCCGTCCATCACCACCCCCTTTTGTACCGCTTTGTTCGCCATAAGTTGGCAGGGTATGCTCAGACGTGAGTCCCTTGCTCACTTTGCCACTGGATTCAAGCAAGCCTGGCTGAAGACGGCTGAAATGCCAGAAACCGGTCCTAGGAAGCTTGTTTCCGGTCCAGGGAAGGCATGGCTTGGCAGTTCGGGCTGGACTGTTCCCATGAGGCACAGGGTCAGACTGATTTGCATATGGCCATGTCTGAACTGGGGTGGCAGAGTGGGCTAAAGAACGGTGATGGATCAAACCCAGATCTGTTGACTGGGTGTGAGTGTTTGATTGGTTCTGATGCTCCGTCCATCACCACCCCCTTTTGTACCGCTTTGTTCGCCATAAGTTGGCAGGGTATGCTCAGACGTGAGTCCCTTGCTCACTTTGCCACTGGATTCAAGCAAGCCTGGCTGAAGATGGCTGAAATGCCAGAAACCGGTCCTAGGAAGCTTGTTTCCGGTCCAGGGAAGGCATGGCTTGGCAGTTCGGTCTGGACTGTTCCCATGAGGCACAGGGTCAGACTGATTTGCATATGGCCATGTCTGAACTGGGGTGGCAGAGTGGGCTAAACAACAGTGATGGATCAAACCCAGATCTGTTGACTGGGTGTGAGTGTTTGATTGGTTCTGATGCTCCGTCCATCACCACCCCCTTTTGTACCGCTTTGTTCGCCATAAGTTGGCAGGGTATGCTCAGACGTGAGTCCCTTGCTCACTTTGCCACTGGATTCAAGCAAGCCTGGCTGAAGAAGGCTGAAATACCAGAAACCGGTCCTAGGAAGCTTGTTTCCGGTCCAGAGAAGGCATGGCTTGGCAGTTCGGGCTGGACTGTTCCCATGAGGCACAGGGTCAGACTGATTTGCATATGGCCATGTCTGAACTGGGGTGGCAGAGTGGGCTAAAGAACGGTGATGGATCAAACCCAGATCTGTTGACTGGGTGTGAGTGTTTGATTGGTTCTGATGCTCCGTCCATCACCACCCCCCTTTGTACCGCTTTGTTCGCCATAAGTTGGCAGGGTATGCTCAGACGTGAGTCCCTTGCTCACTTTGCCACTGGATTCAAGCAAGCCTGGCTGAAGACGGCTGAAATGCCAGAAACCGGTCCTAGGAAGCTTGTTTCCGGTCCAGGGAAGGCATGGCTTGGCAGTTCGGGCTGGACTGTTCCCATGAGGCACAGGGTCAGACTGATTTGCATATGGCCATGTCTGAACTGGGACGGCAGAGTGGGCTAAAGAACGGTGATGGATCAAACCCAGATCTGTTGACTGGGTGTGAGTGTTTGATTGGTTCTGATGCTCCGTCCATCACCACCCCCTTTTGTACCGCTTTGTGCGCCATAAGTAGGCAGGGTATGCTCAGACGTGAGTCCCTTGCTCACTTTGCCACTGGATTCAAGCAAGCCTGGCTGAAGACAGCTGAAATGCCAGAAACCGTTCCTAGGAAGCTTGTTTCCGGTCCAGGGAAGGCATGGCTTGGCAGTTCGGGCTGGACTGTTCCCATGAGGCACAGGGTCAGACTGATTTGCATATGGCCATGTCTGAACTGGGGTGGCAGAGTGGGCTAAAGAACGGTGATGGATCAAACCCAGATCTGTTGACTGGGTGTGAGTGTTTGATTGGTTCTGATGCTCCGTCCATCACCACCCCCTTTTGTACCGCTTTGTTCGCCATAAGTTGGCAGGGTATGCTCAGACGTGAGTCCCTTGCTCACTTTGCCACTGGATTCAAGCAAGCCTGGCTGAAGACGTCTGAAATGCCAGAAACCGGTCCTAGGAAGCTTGTTTCCGGTCCAGGGAAGGCATGGCTTGGCAGTTCGGGCTGGACTGTTCCCATGAGGCACAGGTTCAGACTGATTTGCATATGGCCATGTCTGAACTGGGGTGGCAGAGTGGGCTAAAGAACGGTGATGGATCAAACCCAGATCTGTTGACTGGGTGTGAGTGTTTGATTGGTTCTGATGCTCCGTCCATCACCACCCCCTTTTTGTACCGCTTTGTTCGCCATAAGTTGGCAGGGTATGCTCAGACGTGAGTCCCTTGCTCACTTTGCCACTGGATTCAAGCAAGCCTGGCTGAAGACGGCTGAAATGCCAGAAACCGGTCCTAGAAAGCTTGTTTCCGGTCCAGGGAAGGCATGGCTTGGCAGTTCGGGCTGGACTGTTCCCATGAGGCACAGGGTCAGACTGATTTGCATATGGCCATGTCTGAACTGGGGTGGCAGAGTGGGCTAAAGAACGGTGATGGATCAAACCCAGATCTGTTGACTGGGTGTGAGTGTTTGATTGGTTCTGATGCTCCGTCCATCACCACCCCCTTTTGTACCGCTTTGTTCGCCATAAGTTGGCAGGGTATGCTCAGACGTGAGTCCCTTGCTCACTTTGCCACTGGATTCAAGCAAGCCTGGCTGAAGACGGCTGAAATGCCAGAAACCGGTCCTAGGAAGCTTGTTTCCGGTCGAGGGAAGGCATGGCTTGGCAGTTCGGGCTGGACTGTTCCCATGAGGCACAGGGTCAGACTGATTTGCATATGGCCATGTCTGAACTGGGGTGGCAGAGTGGGCTAAAGAACGGTGATGGATCAAACCCAGATCTGTTGACTGGGTGTGAGTGTTTGATTGGTTCTGATGCTCCGTCCATCACCACCCCCTTTTGTACCGCTTTGTTCGCCATAAGTTGGCAGGGTATGCTCAGACGTGAGTCCCTTGCTCACTTTGCCACTGGATTCAAGCAAGCCTGGCTGAAGATGGCTGAAATGCCAGAAACCGGTCCTAGGAAGCTTGTTTCCGGTCCAGGGAAGGCATGGCTTGGCAGTTCGGTCTGGACTGTTCCCATGAGGCACAGGGTCAGACTGATTTGCATATGGCCATGTCTGAACTGGGGTGGCAGAGTGGGCTAAACAACAGTGATGGATCAAACCCAGATCTGTTGACTGGGTGTGAGTGTTTGATTGGTTCTGATGCTCCGTCCATCACCACCCCCTTTTGTACCGCTTTGTTCGCCATAAGTTGGCAGGGTATGCTCAGACGTGAGTCCCTTGCTCACTTTGCCACTGGATTCAAGCAAGCCTGGCTGAAGAAGGCTGAAATACCAGAAACCGGTCCTAGGAAGCTTGTTTCCGGTCCAGAGAAGGCATGGCTTGGCAGTTCGGGCTGGACTGTTCCCATGAGGCACAGGGTCAGACTGATTTGCATATGGCCATGTCTGAACTGGGGTGGCAGAGTGGGCTAAAGAACGGTGATGGATCAAACCCAGATCTGTTGACTGGGTGTGAGTGTTTGATTGGTTCTGATGCTCCGTCCATCACCACCCCCTTTTGTACCGCTTTGTTCGCCATAAGTTGGCAGGGTATGCTCAGACGTGAGTCCCTTGCTCACTTTGCCACTGGATTCAAGCAAGCCTGGCTGAAGACGGCTGAAATGCCAGAAACCGGTCCTAGGAAGCTTGTTTCCGGTCCAGGGAAGGCATGGCTTGGCAGTTCGGGCTGGACTGTTCCCATGAGGCACAGGTTCAGACTGATTTGCATATGGCCTTGTCTGAACTGGGGTGGCAGAGTGGGCTAAAGAACGGTGATGGATCAAACCCAGATCTGTTGACTGGGTGTGAGTGTTTGATTGGTTCTGATGCTCCGTCCATCACCACCCTTTTTTGTACCGCTTTGTTCGCCATAAGTTGGCAGGGTATGCTCAGACGTGAGTCCCTTGCTCACTTTGCCACAGGATTCAAGCAAGCCTGGCTGAAGACGGCTGAAATGCCAGAAACCGGTCCTAGAAAGCTTGTTTCTGGTCCAGGGAAGGCATGGCTTGGCAGTTCGGGCTGGACTGTTCCCATGAGGCACAGGGTCAGACTGATTTGCATATGGCCATGTCTGAACTGGGGTGGCAGAGTGGGCTAAAGAACGGTGATGGATCAAACCCAGATCTGTTGACTGGGTGTGAGTGTTTGATTGGTTCTGATGCTCCGTCCATCACCACCCCCTTTTGTACCGCTTTGTTCGCCATAAGTTGGCAGGGTATGCTCAGACGTGAGTCCCTTGCTCACTTTGCCACTGGATTCAAGCAAGCCTGGCTGAAGACGGCTGAAATGCCAGAAACCGGTCCTAGGAAGCTTGTTTCCGGTCCAGGGAAGGCATGGCTTGGCAGTTCGGGCTGGACTGTTCCCATGAGGCACAGGGTCAGACTGATTTGCATATGGCCATGTCTGAACTGGGGTGGCAGAGTGGGCTAAAGAATGGTGATGGATCAAACCCAGATCTGTTGACTGGGTGTGAGTGTTTGATTGGTTCTGATGCTCCGTCCATCACCACCCCCTTTCGTATCGCTTTGTTCGCCATAAGTTGGCAGGGTATGCTCAGACGTGAGTCCCTTGCTCACTTTGCCACTGGATTCAAGCAAGCCTGGCTGAAGATGGCTGAAATGCCAGAAACCGGTCCTAGGAAGCTTGTTTCCGGTCCAGGGAAGGCATGGCTTGGCAGTTCGGGCTGGACTGTTCCCATGAGGCACAGGGTCAGACTTATTTGCATATGGCCATGTCTGAACTGGGGTGGCAGAGTGGGCTAAAGAACGGTGATGGATCAAACCCAGATCTGTTGACTGGGTGTGAGTGTTTGATTGGTTCTGATGCTCCGTCCATCTCCACCCCCTTTTGTACCGCTTTGTTCGCCATAAGTTGGCAGGGTGTGCTCAGACGTGAGTCCCTTGCTCACTTTGCCACTGGATTCAAGCAAGCCTGGCTGAAGACGGCTGAAATGCCAGAAACCGGTCCTAGGAAGCTTGTTTCCAGTCCAGGGAAGGCATGGCTTGGCAGTTCGGGCTGGACTGTTCCCATGAGGCACAGGGTCAGACTGATTTGCATATGGCCATGTATGAACTGGGGTGGCAGAGTGGGCTAAAGAACGGTGATGGATCAAACCCAGATCTGTTGACTGGGTGTGAGTGTTTGATTGGTTCTGATGCTCCGTCCATCACCACCCCCTTTTGTACCGCCTCGCTTTCAAACGAACCAGCAACATAAAAGACATGTTGGTACACAAAAGACCCAGGAAACACCACAAGATTTGCACAAAGAACACTATGGGACTTGCCACCCATTCAGGGACATTTTCCTTGTGGGTCGTGTTCAGTTTGTCCTCAAACGAAGGTCACCAAAGAACTAAATTTTCCCAATGGCATTACCTGGCGTTTGACTAAACATACTAATTGCAACACCTCCAATTGCATATACATAGTGAAATGTAGATGCGACCTTCTTTACATAGGAATGACCACAAGACCGGTGAAAACACGAATGATGGAACACAGGAGTAATTTTAGATGCTCCAAGACTAATACAAAAATGACCACACATTTCAAAGAAGTCCAACATCCCCTTGACTCTTTTGACTGGTGCATCTTGGAATCACACCCAGGTATGTCCAGGGATACCTTGTTTCGTTTGGAACAACGGTGGGTCCTTAGATGGTCATCTGACAAAACAGGACTTAATGAAGACATCCCCTGGAGTCTTTTAACCTCATGATTAAGTGATCAGTTAACTATATATGCACTAAACACTGCTTGACAATAGGTTTCTACCCAGCATACAGTTCATGGCTTTTGATCTCTCCTGATGACGCTACTCGCGACACACCCTCTACGACTTACGATCTCACGTCGACGTGAGGGGTCGTTGACCTTTACCATCACTTGACTCTTTGTACCATTAGGGTGATTTTGCCTGACTGTCTACCTTACCTATAACTTTCATTGTTTATTATTGGCGTACACCAGCAATTATCTACAGCACATTCGCCTTTTTATTTATAAACAGCCTTTACCCTTTTACACAATTAATTTGGGTTAGTCATTACCGCGTTTGGTGCCGTGAGTAATTACCATGGCTTAAACTCCGCATAAAACCCTTTCCTGCAAAACATTGTTTATCAGCACCTCTGAAATCCCGAGGCTCTGATTGGACCTCATCACGATAACATGATTCTGATATTGGCTTTGTTACGATTTTCCAACATGGCGCCGTTCCCAGGTTCGCGCACTAGTGACTCAAGCAGTCACCCGGAAGTCGTCCACGGCGCCGCCCTCCTTGGCTGCACTGTCCGCTATATTTGTGAAGACGAGTACTGCATACACAACTATTCGGACCGGCCGATTGAAGGGTAGGATCAACGCCGCCCTCCTTCCTGGGCAACCGTGAGTAAACAGGAGTGATCCTGGGTCATTTGCTGCATTATTTCTCGCAGTGTGTGCGCTCATGCATTTTCGCCTTTGTAGGCTACAACGCGTTTTTTAACATGAGGGTTTATCTATGGGTGGCGAGCGGGAGCGATATTTTGAACCTTACTTACTGTTCTCGCACCCCCTAACGCCTCATTAATCTTAACGGGTTATTATTTGCACCACCAGGACAATACTTGGTCTACCCAGCGATGTTACGCGGCAGACTTTTTAACACGCACCTTGCTGCATGAGACACCTTATGAGACAGGACATTCTGCTAACTCTAACCCTACGGGTTCCATACCTTTATGTAGTTTGTGCTTGCATACATTGTTTTTCCCATATTGGCGTCTCAATTTGTTCATTGCTGTTGTCAATGTTAAGTGTGTTTGTCTAGCTAAACCACTCTCACCATATAACAGGACACTAGAGTTCAGTGTCTGCAACGGCCGGTACTGCTATGGCCCACAACTGACCCAAATAGGGTGAGGCTTTATATATATTTTTTACATACACATGCCAGTTTAAGTTTTCTTCATCAACAAGCTCACACATTTATTAAACATAGGATTTGTGCACTGAGCATGCTATGATTCACTGGCCATTGGCATGCGTGTGATGCACTGCATTAACCTTTTTTTTGATGCACCAGTCTATTCAATACTACTTGTTTTAAATAGATAAAATATTGCTGTTATTTTATTCTGACGGTTGTAACTGTGTTTACATTACAGGTTGTTACTTTTTACTTTGGAACCACAGGTACCACCACTTTTTAGGGTGCCTTAATGGTGGTCACTTCTCACTAATAAGTGTTAGGTGACTACTACCAAAAAGTGTAGGTAGTACTTCATAGGTCCTGAGGAATTGCCATCTACTTGATATAAGGGCAAGAAAAATGTCGACCTCATTTATAAGCGTAAAACCTCACACCATTAAGTGAAAATACGCACATTTTTTCTTTTTAATTAGGGAAGTAGCCAACTTCATTAAAATTGTTTTGATTGGACTATCTTTTCCTATTTGAAATTTCACTTTATTGCACACATCACTTTCACCTACACCACTCTAGGACCCTTACTTGCACATCACCCATCGGCCTAAGGAATAAAGATCTCCGCGAAGTAGGCCACATCACGGGTGCCTGATCGGGCATTGCAGCGCCGGCCCGAGTAGGAGCAGACCCGATGATGAAGCAAGACACCTACTTGCCAGGTGTGTGAGGGCCTTTTTCCGAAAAGGAGATTACTCTCCTGTTCTATTACTCCTTACAGTATCTTTTTACTCTCGCTTACCACCTGTCTTTTTCATTAGGAACTGCATACCTATACTGTTTATCTAGTTCTTCGGGCATGTATGCTGGACCTGGTTGACAAAAGCCCTCCTCCTTCCCCCCTTTTTGACTCTACCAATTGCACGGGCTTCAGCCCGCGGGAATATTCCTTTAGGTTACCAAGAGTTGCTAATGGCTCTCCTGGCCCATTCTTCTATTTAATTCTTACAAATCAAATACCATTTTTTGATTTTTTGAGCCTTTTATTACCTCCTACCATTAGTATGGAGGACTATCAAGGATTGAGCTTTGGTGATGAAGCGGTAGCTGAGATATGGAGAGCACCATCCTTATCGGGATCTGATGGCAGTTCTGCCTCGATCAGTCAATCAGAGGATTGGTCCTCCCTAACCAATATAAAACATGAATGGCTTAAAGTCACGTTGCAAGGGGCAATGATGACGGAATACCTGAGAGCCAATATAGCCCCTAATGGTCTTATTGTGAATAATTTCCCCCGCTTATTCCTAGAAGATGCCACGTTTAAGAAGGAATGGTCCCTAGTTGCCTGGAAGTGCACTAGGGATTGGCTGATCCTTATCATAAACACAGCAAAGAGAATTGCAGATGCTCTACTAATCAGAATCCAAGCAGCAGAGGGGGCTATTAAAGTCACAATCCAAACAGCAGCCTACAAGAGTAAATTGGCTGAGATCAATGCAGAAATTGCTGAAAATAGAGAATATCTAATGAAGCAAAAGATTTCCAAACTCCAAAAAGACATCCAGAAATTCTCAACTGAGAAAATCTACCCCTATCTCAGAGCGGACTATACCAGCACTGCGACTGGGTACTCCTCAGATGACAGTTCCAACACATCACGCAAAGGATCTACATCCAGCAGTGATTCAAACACTGGGAGTTGGAACAACAGGAAAACACGACCCTTCCAACCACCTATGTACCCACCCTATAATATTCCCCCTTACCAGGGGCCACCCTTTTGGCAATACCCAATCTACCAACAAGGCCCACCACCCTTCTTCCAGCCTGGACCAGCGCCTCCTTTTTTAGACAGAGGAAGAGGGCGCAGAAGAGGCCAAAAAAGAGTACAATGGCAGGACCAACCAACAGGGTCAGTGGAGACCAGGAGCCAGGCCAAGGGGAAGAGAAATTGATCATCAATCTCTCCTCCAGAGCCATCACATCCACTGAAGAAAGGGTTCTTCAAAAAGGCTTGGGCTTTGTCCCTACACCAAGGAACGACACATTTAGAGATCGATGCGAAATACAAAGTTTCTTTCGCAAGATCCGCCTACACGCCTTTTTTCATGACCAACCGACCTATACTACTAATGATTCAGGCCTTCATAGGCCTTCTACTTTCACTCCTAATTGTGCCATGATTCCCCATGAGCTGCTCACTTTTGAGCAAGCAGTATTAAAAGATCTCAAAGCAACAACTACCCTTGCCCCCTTTCATAACTTATCCTCTGAAGAGAACGCCGCCATAAAGGCTTTGGCAAATGATGAGGACATTACCATCAACCAGGCAGACAAGGGTGGGGCCATTGTTATCATGACCACAGGAGACTATAACACTGAATGCCGTAGACAATTGAGTGAAAGGAGATACTACACTCCCATAAGCAAGAACCCCACACACAGATTACACAGCACTATTACAGCTATGAATTTTTCAGCTGAATCAGAGGGTTGGATCTCTAAGAAAGAAGCAGAATTTTTGACAACAAAAGAACCTGTTGTACCCTACTTCTATTGCCTTCCTAAAATCCACAAAAGGATCACCCCTGTCCCAGGACGACCCATTGTGTCAGGCATTGGGTCAGTTTTAGAGCCTCTTTCTAAATTTGTCGACCACTTCATACAACCTTTTGTTAAGGAAACTCCCTCCTTCATTAGAGACACGACTGACGTGCTACGTCTTCTTGAGGGGGTCCAGCATTCCGAGGATGTGAACCTACTGGTTACCTTGGATGTTGAGGCCCTCTACACCAATATCCCCTAGAGAGCAGCCCTTGATATCATTGAGGATACCTTAAACAATGCTGAGTGGGATTCACCCACTCCGGTGTCATTCATTATGGAGTGCGCCACCATTGCACTAACGGAAAACTATTTCCAGTTTGATACCCTGTGGTAAATATTTCATTACCGGTACTATTTTTTATGCGGTAAAGTCTAGTAAGAATAACTCAGTAAATATAAGAGGCAGACTCCGTGGTATTAGAGGATTTAAAAGGCTTTATTCCTATACAAAAGAATACAATTCGAATTGTAGGCTTCTATTCCATCACCACGAAAGTTCAGGAAGGAAGGGCATACATTATTGACAGATAATCGGTTTTATAGGAAAATGCATTTACAGTGAAACAGATGCAAGAGGCGTAACAGCTGATAATACAGATAAACTGTGCATACGTAACTAATAGAGGCGGTCATATGGGCGTAATTTAATAAACGTCATTATACATGATGGGTGGATCCATAAAAGAATCCTGCAATGTCAGCAGAAATATTTGGCAGAGATGCGCGCGCAGCCGCATGACGTGTGATTGACGTGCAACTAGAGGGTGAAGGGGACTTGACATTTAGCTCTACATGTGGAGACAGAAGTCTGGGGGTCATGTCAACCTAATCCCAAATCATATCTAATATCCTATGTTTAAAGAACCGTGTTATCCAAAAGGAAAGGTCTCTAGGATAGAATCTATTCTATACTGCCTGTTAGTGCGTGTACAGGCGTCTAAGCGTCTACATGAGATGCGAGGGGGTAGGAATATTCCATGGTAACGGGGCCTATGAATTACTTGCATGAGGACAGCGAGGCCTGGCCCTTTGCACGGTAGCTGGAGGAATGTTTACCTAAACTGCTAGACAGGAATGCATCGGATGAGGAGCGGAGCAGATAATCTTGAAGGTGAAATACAGTTTTTGGCAGGCAATATGCTGGATCAGGCACCGTTAGCCGCGCAGGAAGGAGGACAAAGTTTATGGATACAGATGCAGGCTCAGACTGGAGCTTTCAGAGGCAGAAGGCAGGAAAAGGCTTGATGACAGAATTCAGGGCCTACTCGCCTGAATCTGTAAAATGTGGAAAGTGAACCATATAAAGTCGGTGGCCTTTCATACTTAGGAATGGAATATCTGACCCATTCTTGGCGGATCTGAAAGAGGACATGTTGACGGTGGACGCACATATATTTGCGTCTTCAAAACTGGAATTGGAGGGAACATACATGTACGTATATCATGCACATAGAGCCGTTGGGGTCTACGATAGGGGACATAACTGATCACAAAATTCATATTTCCTCATTCCCTCCTTGTCCCCTACGGACCCTCAGGAGATATCGATCTTCATCAATCCATCGATCTGTTCATATAGCATCATTTGTTCTTCTTTCTTCTTCCGGGATCTTGAACGAAAACGTGGATGTGGGATACACGATGTGGCACACAGACCACAAATCGCTGGCCCACATTGTAGACATAAGCAGCAACTGAATAGTATGAGAAAGCCAATACCTAGGAAGGATAGGATTCTCCATCCCCAGGCTGACAACACGCCCCAGAACCAACCGGACCAAGTCCAGCTGCCTGGACTCTGGTGTATCTGGCTTATAATCTTATGAAGGCGGGTTATGGCTTTATATACTGACGGCGAATTTTCTGGTATGAAAATGCAGCAACTTGATCCGATGACACTACAAGCTCCGCCCCTATCGGCCAGGATGACGTCAAGGACAAGACGATTTTGAAGCACAACAATCCGCATAGCAGACTGCTCTTCTGTTAAATTGCCTAAGGCGGAAATAGTCTCGTTCACTACTGCTTCAAGGGTTCTGGTTAATCTACGTATCAGCTTACTATTAGTGACTGTACCTATATAGGGAAAGAACCCTTTATTGAAATCTGTGTATTTTTCCCATGCTGTTTCAGTGTAATCGACAATTGGGAGATCTCTCTGTTGTCTATTGTGTACTAAATGGATATTTCTATGATAATCAGGAGGAGCTAGAAAAACAGGTGGCAGAAGGAATGCTATGTAACAGGTACCATCCCAATCTAAAGGTAGACATATATATGCGTTCTGGCCACATATGAAGTAGGAATGATGGGAAGCTCTAAATGTAGACTTGCCTTGATCACTGAATTTTATTACAGTGGTGCATTTACTATGGCCCATGTGTATGGAACCATTCTTTCTTACACATAATTCCCCTTTTACTGGGAATACTGACATGGCGGGCAAGATTGGTGTAGCTTCAGATTCAACGTTCAGGATCATGAGGTTAAGTGTAAAATTACCTAATCCATATACTTCATTTTCTAGATCAGTTCCTGTTCTTTTGGGGAGTCCCTCCTTGTTAGGGTAGCAGACTTTAAGCAAAACTAGGTTCAGGTTTCCCCATACCCAGTTGTCTTGATAAACTGCGGAATTTGAATCTAAGGAATTAATCAAACTAAACCATGCTCCACAGGAGCCATTGTGTGTGAACGGATATGGAAAGAGGGGCAAAACTCCCTTATAGTTTTGATAGGGAGGGAGTCGGCCACATATCCAACAATTTGTGGCATTGCTGGTCTGATGGGAATGATGTAACATACTAATGAATGTGTTGTTGCGCAGCGCAAATCTATAGGACAACTCATGCGGAGGTAATTCGCTAAAAGAATGTTCTGCAGTTACATTGTAAGCACGCTTAAGAATAGGGTAATACATATGCAATAGTATGCTGAAAATAATGATCAGAAGACTTAGAAAAAACAAAATTAATAGTGTTACTGTGCAGTGACTACGAAGTGATTTACAATACGCATGCTTTTTAAGCTGCATCTGTTGATTTCTTTCTCTATTCCGGTCTAGAGGATACATGTCAGAGACAAATTCAACCGATTCACCTTGGAGAGGACTTAAACAATCAAATTGTCTGACTTGCTAGACCTCAATTTTAGTTTGTAAAGTTCTGGTTTTGACTGCTCAACCAAGGGGAGCTTTGAGTCTGTCTGTGAGGGAATACAAGGTTGAGTATTCACACTGGATGGTAGTCCATAAAATTTCTTGATATGACTCGAGTGCAACCACCCTTTACGATCTTCACGGCTGTCCTTGTAGTTAGTAGAACTAGCTTCGGCGACTTCCACCTAGGCTCCAGTTGGGTCTTCCGGTCGAAATTCCGGACCAGAACCAGGTCACCAGGAACCACGTCATGGGGCTTCACCTCAGTATTATCGGGAAAAGCTGCGGCTACCTGTGAACGACAAGATTGTAGTGCAGACATCAAGGAAGCTAGGTAATCTGTCAGCATATTACAGTCAACATCAGTGATTTTGCGAGGTACAGGCGTCCCCCACATATTTGGTGGTCTACCGAAGATCACCTCATACGGGGATAGCCCTGTTCGAGAATGTGCTACCATTCTCATGTAAAAGAGCGCAACTGGTAAGGCTACTATCCAATCGACACCTTTTTCCCTACATATTTTGGACAATCTAATTTTCAGGGTTTGATTATGACGTTCCACGAGACCTGCTGCCTCGGGATGTCGGACACAGTGGAATTTCCATTGATAGCCTAACAAAAGGGAAACGTGTTTCATTAGTTCGGATGAGAACGGCTGGCCGTTATCTGTGTAGACAACACGTGGCAAACCATACCGTGGGAAGAATTCTCGAACTAACTGTTTGGCAGTAGTCGGGGCGGTGTAATCTGAAACCGGGTAGGCTTCTGTCCAACGGGAAAGAGCACAGACAACTACAAGAACATATTTGAATCCTCGACATCGTTCCATCTGGATATAATCCATCTGGAGGACTTCAAAAGCATGATCGGGAGGTTGAAATCCACCCTGCTCTACGGGGATGCTTTTACCTGGATTAAACTGACAACATATCATACAGGTACGAACTTTTTGTTTTGCTGCTGCTCGCAAGTGTTTGTTGAACCAAAGGTGTTGAATGCTGTCTAGCATAGCTTTCTCTCCTAGGTGCGCTGGACTATGTATTGTATTAATGATGACTTGAACCATGGAGTCGGGAAGAAACCATATAGATTTTTCCTTCGTCATCCATCCTTGATCCGTTTGGATCCCTCCTAATTCAGTCCATTTCTTTATTTCTTCTGGTGTAGCATGTGTCTGTATGTCAATTACATCAAGGGCGGGATCCTTAACTGTCATGCAATGTGTTGGTGTCGGAACTATTGTCTTTGTCATGTCAGTTGTGTGAGTCTGATTCTGAGCAGTCTGTTTAGCTGTTCTGTCAGCTAGGTCATTACCCTGAGAAATGATATCGGTAACTTTTGTGTGGGCTTTGCATTTCATAATCGATATTGCAGTAGGTAGATGAATCGCGTCTAATAGGACTTGAATGAGGGGTCCGTGTTGGATGTGGGCACCGTGAGAAGTTAAATAACCTCTCTCTCGCCACAGTACGCCGAAGTCATGGACGACTCCGAATGCATAACGTGAATCTGTGTATATGTTGACTTTCTTATTCTTGGCTTGAATACAGGCTTGTGTCAGAGCGATGAGCTCTGCTGCTTGAGCTGACAAAGTGTTAATACAATTTGTTTCAATGACTTCAGTGTCTGTTGTGACTGCGTAAGCGGCCACTAACTCTCCTGTATTTGTTCTCATACATGACCCATCTACATACAATGTCAAGTCTGGATCTGACAAAGGGATATCTGTCAAGTCTTGTCTGGGTTTCGTCGTGATAGTAATGACTTCGACACAATCATGTGCCAATGGATCTGTTCCGCCCACTGGTAACAGTGTGGCAGGGTTTAACGTATTACAACGTCTGATTTCTATATGTGGCTGAAACAATGTCAGTTCGTAACCGGTGAGTCTCGCTATAGTCAAGTGTTGTGTTTGTGTGCGGTTCAAGAGAACCTCTACTGCGTGTGGTACTTGTACTGTCAATTGGTGTCCTAACACTATGGCATCGCTTTGTCTGATAGCTAAAGCTGTTGCTGTCACCGATTTCAGGCACGCAGGAAGAGCCTGAGCTACTGGATCTAATGTACTAGAGAAATAAGCACATGGTTTGTGTGATCCTGCTTGTTCCTGAGTGAGTACTGACAAGGCAGTACCTTCGCGTTCTGTAACAAAGAGTGTAAACCGTTTACTGTAACATGGTGTTGCTAAAACAGGTGCTTGGCATAAAGCTTTCTTTAAGCTTTCAAAGGCGTGTGTATGTTCTTGAGTCCAAGGGAGGACAGTCGATGTGGCTGCCTCCTGTGTTGTTAACTGGATGAGTGGTTTTGCTAGAAATGCATATTGAGGGATCCACTGCCTACAGTATGAAGTGAGGCCTATAAAAGCCCGCACCTCTTTTTGTGTCTTGGGTGGTGGCATGTTAGCGATTAACTGGATACGGTCGGGTGTAAGCTGCCTTCCCTCCTTGGACAGCGAGTGCCCAAGGTAAACAACTCGCTGGACACAGAATTGCAGCTTAGAAGGGGACACCTTGTGCCCCTTGTCGGCCAGAAATTTTAAAACCGTCAGTGACGCTTTTTCACACTCATGTTCGCTTCGGGCGGTGATCAGCAGATCATCGACATATTGAAGCAAGGCAGTGTTAACTGGCATGTGGATACTGTCAAGTTCTCGTTTCAGTGCTTGGCTATAGATGCTAGGGCTTTCTGTAAATCCTTGAGGTGCGCGTGTGAATTTAAAGCTTCGTCCATTTAAACTGAATCCGAACAGATATTGACTTTCCGGATCTATTGGGACGCTAAAAAAAGCATTCTTGAGATCAATTACAGTGAAGAACGTTGCTTCTGAGTCAATAGCTGTTAGTAATGACGAGATATCTGGGACCACAGGGTATTGTGGTACAATACATTTATTTAATTCGCGTAGATCAATAACTAATCGATATACTGATGGTGCTTTTGGATCCGTTCTTTTAAGAATCGGAATTATCGGGGAATTACATACATTGGAGTCGGTTTCGACAACCACTCCTTGCGCAATGAGTTCGTCAATGATTTGCAGCAAGGCCACAACAGCATCGGGTGGTAACTTGTATTGTCGCATTCGTGGTAGTATTACTCCTGTTTTTAGTGTAACTCGATATGGTGTAATGTTCATGCAACCAACATCAGTGGGGCCTTGTGCCCATAAATGTGTAGGTAAATTCTGCAGTCGGTGATCCATGTCTCTGGACACGTAGTGACCTTTGAAGTCACGTAGAAATAGTCGTACTCCTTCCGGAGAACAACATATTATGGCTCCTAGGGCTTTCAATGTTTTTATACCTAACAAGTTTTCTGGACAGGATTTGGTAAGCAATAAATCTGTAGTACGTGTCAATGGACCGATCGTAAGTGGAAGAGGTTGTGTTACGTCATTTATTATAGGTTTTCCTGAGAATCCAAGGGAAATATTTTGTGAGCCTGAGAGGGGTGCCCCTGGAACTTCACTGCGTCTTATAGTTGTTCTGCTTGCCCCTGTATCAAGTAAAAACTTTCTGTCTTCCCCTAATAGTTCACTATGTACATAAGGTCCCTCTTGGTCTACAGGAACCTCAATAAGGGGTAAGCCAACTTCCCTCTCTAGGCTATTTCATGTATATCGCTGATAATCGGGATAATCTGCTTGTGCATACTGATACATCTGTTGTGTTGTTGCTTGTGTTGCAGCAATAGGCTGCGCTTGTGGTGGTGCTACGGTCTGTTGTGGAGCTCCCTGTTGTGGAGCTAGTTGTTGCGGAGCTAACCTAGGTTGTGCATGCTGAGGGATTTGTTGTTGATTCTGATCCTGTCTAGGTGGACGTGGTCTCTCCTGGGTTCTACCTGTAGCAATATTATGTTTCAGGACTGGACAATCGTGTATATAATGACCTGGTTGTTTACAATAGTTGCATGTCCCTTTCGTAGGACCTGCGGAATCACCCTTTTGATGACCATCGGCTGGAACTGACTGGGCAACAAGCATTTTCATTTTCGTATCTTTCATACGTCTTTGTTCGTGTTCTTGTTCTTCTCTAATTCTATTGTGGTGATATTGTAACATCTGTAACATCTGTGATGGGGTATTACCTTGCCAGGTACTTTCGAATTTCAATACTCTATTCTTGACTTGCAGCAGAGAATTTTCAACTAATTTTGTCACAAACAGATGTGGATATGACTCACTACTGGCTTTTATGCCACTATTTATACCAAAACATTTTTCAAATCGGGAATAGAAATCACTAGTGTCTTCATCTGGCTTTTGTTTACAGGCTGATATTGCACCCCAGTCTTCCTTTTTCGTAGTTAATAAACGTGGCAGTACCTGCACTAGTAGTCCTGCTAGTGCTGTAGTCTTTTCCCCAAGTCCTGCTCCTGCAGCTCGGGCCCTTTCTTCGTTTTCTAATGCTGTCCAATCTATCTTTTGGTCTCCCACCTCCCATTCCTTTTCTTTGAGTTTCTCGTAAACACCGGCGGGTAATAGGACTTTTAATATTTTCATAATGTCGGGGTAGGTATACTCTCCCATGAGTAACATGTCCTTTATTTCACGGTGGAAACCTGCTGGATCCTTGTCATGGCTGGGTACTACTTTCTTCATTTCTAATAATTCCAGTTTAGTTATAGGCGTGTACACAAACACGCGTGTAAAGTTATTACCGTCACCTCTGATTGGGTGTACTTCGCGTAACGGGTTCTGTCTATCTATGTGATACATTTTTCTTCCTATGATGGGAACTGGAACGTGTTCTGGGCATACGAAAGTTAAATATTGGTTTCGGAATTCTAGAATCTCTTTAATCAAATCAGTACCTGACCCTCTCCATATATTCGTGAGTAGTTCTGTCAATATGTCAGGTAAGGGTCCTGGATCGGAGTGTTGGCTTTTATATAATATAAGGAGGTGTTGAATCATGTATATACTAGCTAAACGCTGTTCGTATGGGTCAAGATTCAGAAACGTGTGTGCAAGTACATCATCATTGTAGTCGCTGGGACTGTCAGCCCATTGTACTGCTGACCTAGCTAATTCTTGTTCGTCCATGGAATCGAGCATATGGTACCCCCTTCGATCTCGGAGTAATTTATCAGCGGCTTGGAATAGGTGCTCGGGGGATTTTGTATTTAACATAGGATTTGGAAAATGTCTATTATATTCTGGACGTATTGGACGTATCTGATCATTAAAGCCTCTAGTATTATTATGGGGTCTTCCTCTACCTACGTAAGCTATCGTCTCCAATTGTTCTGAATCTTGCTCCTCCTCTTCTTCTGATTCTACTCTGTCTGTTTCTCGTCTTTCTTTATGTATTCGTTCTACTTCCTTGCGGATTTTTCGACACATGGCGATTATACACGCCTGTCTATCATGTTTCTCTTCTGATATGTTCTGACCCCATTTGACAAGTTTTTGCATGGTATCATGATCTGCCCCGGGCCTGTCTTGATTCCTGATTACACAATTTATGAAAAAACGTAGTAGTTGTCTTTGTACATCCACTTTCTGGTATTCCATAGCTTCGTTGATACTTTCTGGACCTCGCCCTGTTTGGACAAAGCGATATATATTGTCTAGGTGTTCAACCATTCCTGGTATCGTCATTAAATACAATGTAGCTCGTCGTATACGTAGTGATGATATGAGCAATTTGTCCTGTCTACCTGGCACTGGATCGTATCTACAATCCACAAGCTGTTCTTTAAACATGTCGGATGTCGCTAATTGGGGTGTACGTTGGAGCGCTAAATCTCTAAGGGTCTGTTTATTTCGCGGCGGTGTGGCAAACATGTCTGTCATACCTCCTGTAGCACCATCTGAGGTGCTGGGCACGAAAGGATTCGTTGGACGTAGGATAGAGATTGTGGATGCGGGAAAGACTGTAGAAACGGACGGACCTGTGGGAACTTGTGTAGGAGTTTGTAGTTGCGGGGATACAGACGGATGCTCTTGGTGTTGAACACCATCGGCAAGCGGTGTGGGTGGTATGGCATTAGCATACTCGGGAGCTACGTCATCTAAATAGGAGGAAAGGAAAACGTCCTTTGCTGTTTTGGGATGTGCTTTTATCGGGAGCAATGGAGGAGTTAAGTCTTTTGGTATTTCCGGGATAGCCTTAGGTAACCCTTCGGCCAGAAGAGGATACATACCATTCATAAGAGTGTTTCTTTGTCTATCTACTTGTTCTGAGTTTACTCGGGTACCTTCCTCAAGTAATAGATTTTCTCGGGTTTTATTTGAATTCTCTCTACCTTTCTCTTCCTGTCTGAGTGCTTTTTCTGTACGTCTATATGATTCTTTACGCCATAATTCAATGGCATCTTTCTGTGACTGTCTGGCTTTCTTTTTCCATAATTCTTCTTCTACTCTCATGATGCAATCTGCATCCCAGGTCCCCGCTGCGGGCCATCTCTGACTCTCTGGTAATTCTTTGGTGTAGTCCACCCATAAATCAAGAAATAATACGGCATCTAGGCCATGCTTATGATACATAAAGTATCCTGGAGTGTCCCTAGGTGGAATGGGAACGGCTTCTTCGAGTACCCCTTTTCTGGTTTTGATCTGTCTTAGTTTCGAAAAGAGCGGCATTTTTAGACCTTATTACTAGAACACACTTTATACAATAAACACAATAATGAACAGTCATTCACACCACAATGTATAGAACGTATTAAAACATTTAACATTTAACAGTTTTAACGAACAATGATAACTAATAGAAAACTAGTTACTGACATAATACTGACACTAGATAATACTTATTTATATGCAAGACATACTATATATACTGCTAAACAGTACAGATACACTGCTGAAACAGTGCAGACCGGATTTGTGTACCCAAACCCGTCTTGACCGGCACAGACTATGTGCACGTTAAATGCCTCCCCGGTAATGGTACTCACCGGGTAGCGCGGAACGGAAGGCCTCGGAACGGAACTGAAACTGGACCGGACTGGACTCGACTCGATTGGACTCGGAACTTCGGAACCTGGTGGGCCTCTGTATACCTCGGATCTTGCTCTCTCAGCTAGGCTCTGGTCGGGATACTTCGCACTTCTCACCGCCTCGTCTGGGTGTTGATCGCAGCCTCAGTCGCCCCCGCTTGGCCGGAGGGAGATACAGGAAATCCTGCAGGTACGCGTTTTTGTCCGTTCAGCTGTGGCAGGAGACCGGGCCTGCAACGCACCTCCGGCGCGTGAGATGAGAAAGTGTCCCTGTTCGGGCGCCAATTTATGTGGTAAATATTTCATTACCGGTACTATTTTTTATGCGGTAAAGTCTAGTAAGAATAACTCAGTAAATATAAGAGGCAGAATCCGTGGTATTAGAGGTTTTAAAAGGCTTTATTCCTATACAAAAGAATACAATTCGAATTGTAGGCTTCTATTCCATCACCACGAAAGTTCAGGAAGGAAGGGCATACATTATTGACAGATAATCGGTTTTATAGGAAAATGCATTTACAGTGAAACAGATGCAAGAGGCGTAACAGCTGATAATACAGATAAACTGTGCATACGTAACTAATAGAGGCGGTCATATGGGCGTAATTTAATAAACGTCATTATACATGATGGGTGGATCCATAAAAGAATCCTGCAATGTCAGCAGAAATATTTGGCAGAGATGCGCGCGCAGCCGCATGACGTGTGATTGACGTGCAACTAGAGGGTGAAGGGGACTTGACATTTAGCTCTACATGTGGAGACAGAAGTCTGGGGGTCATGTCAACCTAATCCCAAATCATATCTAATATCCTATGTTTAAAGAACCGTGTTATCCAAAAGGAAAGGTCTCTAGGATAGAATCTATTCTATACTGCCTGTTAGTGCGTGTACAGGCGTCTAAGCGTCTACATGAGATGCGAGGGGGTAGGAATATTCCATGGTAACGGGGCCTATGAATTACTTGCATGAGGACAGCGAGGCCTGGCCCTTTGCACGGTAGCTGGAGGAATGTTTACCTAAACTGCTAGACAGGAATGCATCGGATGAGGAGCGGAGCAGATAATCTTGAAGGTGAAATACAGTTTTTGGCAGGCAATATGCTGGATCAGGCACCGTTAGCCGCGCAGGAAGGAGGACAAAGTTTATGGATACAGATGCAGGCTCAGACTGGAGCTTTCAGAGGCAGAAGGCAGGAAAAGGCTTGATGACAGAATTCAGGGCCTACTCGCCTGAATCTGTAAAATGTGGAAAGTGAACCATATAAAGTCGGTGGCCTTTCATACTTAGGAATGGAATATCTGACCCATTCTTGGCGGATCTGAAAGAGGACATGTTGACGGTGGACGCACATATATTTGCGTCTTCAAAACTGGAATTGGAGGGAACATACATGTACGTATATCATGCACATAGAGCCGTTGGGGTCTACGATAGGGGACATAACTGATCACAAAATTCATATTTCCTCAACCCAACTTTATCACCAGACACAGGGTACATCGATGGGCAGCACTTTCGCTCCTAGTCTGGCATGCATGTACATGTCGGCCTTTGAGGAACGCAAGATCTTCCACCCCGAAAACCCGTACATCTCCAATATTTTACTATGGAAACGGTTTATCGACGACATACTCAGTCTCTGAAAGGGAGACCACAACAAGTGTAATGAGTTTTGTAATTGGATTATTACTCTGAACCCCTTCTTGAAATTTACTAACACCATCTCATCAGTCGAAATCCCCTTTCTCGATCTGTTGATAAAATTGGGGGCAGGTACAATCTCCACCACCTTGTACCGAAAACCCACTGACAGAAACAGTCTCCTTCTCTTCAGCAGTCACCACCCCAGGGCCCTCAGACATAACTTACCTTTCGGGCAGTTCCTCCGCATTAGGAGGAACTGCAGCACTCTTTATGACCACAAAAGAGAGGTAGACACTTTAAAACAAGATCTTCTTCGACGTGAATATCCCAGACAGGTGATTGATAAGGCTTACAAAAGGGCTAGAAACAACAATCGTGATGGTCTGTTGGAAGATAGAATTAGAGAACCAGACAAAGCCATTACTTGTGTCACCACATACACCTCTGATTCCAATCGGTTGAGGAATATTATTCTCAAACATTGGGACATCCTTAATACTGGCACATTGAATCTCACCATACCTAGGTTCGCTTTCAAACGAACTAGCAACATAAAAGACATTTTGATACACACAAGACCCAGGAAACACCACAACATTGCACAAAGAACACTATGGGACTTGCCACCCATTCAGGGACATTTTCCTTGTGGGTCGTGTTCAGTTTGTCCTCAAACGAAGGTCACCAAAGAACTAAATTTTCCCAATGGCATTACCTGGCGTTTGACTAAACATACTAATTGCAACACCTCCAATTGCATATACATAGTGAAATGTAGATGCGACCTTCTTTACATAGGAATGACCACAAGACGGGTGAAAACACGAATGATGGAACACAGGAGTAATTTTAGATGCTCCAAGACTAATACAAAAATGACCACACATTTCAAAGAAGTCCAACATCCCCCTAACTCTTCTGACTGGTGCATCTTGGAATCACACCCAGGTATGTCCAGGGATACTTGTTTCGTTTGGAACAACGGTGGGTCCTTAGATTGTCATCTGACAAAACAGGACTTAATAAAGACATCCCCTGGAGTCTTTTAACCTCATGATTAAGTGATCGGTTAACTATATATGCACTAAACACTGCTTGACAATAGGTTTCTACCCAGCATACAATTTATGGCTTTTGATCTCTCCTAATGACGCTACTCGTGACACACCCCCTATGACTTACGATCCCACCTCTACGTGAGGGGGCGTTGACCTTTACCATCACTTGACTCTTTCTACCATTAGGGTGATTTTGCCTGACTGTCTACCTTACCTATAACTGTCATTGTTTATTATTGGCGTACACCAGCAATTATATACAGCACATTCACCTTTTTATTTATAAACAGCCTTTACCCTTTTACACAATTAATTCGGGTTAGTCATTACCGCGTTTGGTGCCGTGAGTAATTACCATTGCTTAAACTCCGCATAAAACCCTTTCCTGCAAAACATTGTTTATCTGCACCTCTGAAATCCCGAGGCTCTGATTGGACCTCATCACGATCACATGATTCTGATATTGGCTTTGTTACGATTTTCCAACATGGCGCTGGCGCCGCCCTCCTTGGCTGCACTGTCCGCTATATTTGTAAAGACGAGTACTGCATACAAGACGACTCGGACCGGCCGATTGAAGGGTAGGATCAATGCCACACTCCTTCCTGGGGAACCGTGAGTAAACAGGAGTGATCCTGGGTCATTTGCTGCATTATTTCTTGCAGTGTGTGCGCTCACGCATTCTCGCCTTTGTAGGCTACGACGCGTTTTTTAACATGAGGGTTTATCTATAGGTGGCGAGCGGGAGCGATATTTTGAACCTTACTTACTGTTCTCGTGCCCCCTAACGCCTCATTAATCTTAACGGGTTATTATTTGCACCACCAGGACAATACTTGGTCTACCCAGCGATGTTACGTGGCAGACTTTTTAACATGCACCTTGCTGCATGAGACACCTTAAGAGACAGGACATAATGCTAACTCTAACCCTACGGGTTCCATACCTTTATGTAGTTTGTGCTTGAATACATTGTGTTTCCCATATTGGCGTCTCAATTTGTTCATTTTTGTTGTCAATGTTAAGTGTGTTTGTCTAGCTAAACCACTCTCACCATATAACAGGACACTAGAGTTCAGTGTCTGCAACGGCCGGTACTGCTATGGTCCACAACTGACCCAAATAGGGTGAGGCTTTATATATATTTTTTACATACACATGCTGTAACTTCTACCAGTTTAAGTTCTCTTCATCAACAAGCTCACGCATTTATTAAACATAGGATTTGTGCACTGAGCATGCTATGATTCACTGGCCATTGGCATGCATGTGATGCACTGCAGTAACCTTTTTTTTGATGCACCAGTCTATTCAATACTACTTGTTTTAAATAGATACAATATTGCTGTTATTTTATTCTGACGGTTGTAACTGTGTTTACATTACAGGTTGTTACTTTTTACTTTGGAACTACAGGTACCACCACTTTTTAGGGTGCTGTAATGGTGGTCACTTCTCACTAATACGTGTTAGGTGACTACTACCAAAAAGTGTAGGTAGTACTTCATAGGTCCTGAGGAATTGCCATCTACTTGATATAAGGGCAAGAAACATGTCGACCTCATTTATAAGCATAGAACCTCACACCATTAAGTGAATATACGCACATTTTTTCTTTTTAATTAGGGAATTAGCCAACTTCATTAAAATAGTTTTGATTGGACTATCTTTTCCTATTTTAAATTTCACTTTATTCCACACATCACTTTCACCTACACCACTCTAGGACCCTTACTTGCACATCACCCATCAGCCTAAGGAATAAAGATCTCCGCAAAGTAGGCCCCATCACGGGTGCCTGATCGGGCATTGCAGCGCCGGCCTGAGTAGGAGCAGACCCGATGATGAAGCAAGACACCTCCTTGCCGGGTGTGTGAGGGCCTTTTTCCGAAAAGGAGATTACTCTCCTGTTCTATTACTCCTTACAGTATCTTTTTATTCTCGCTTACAACCTGTCTTTTTCATTAGGAGCTGCATACCTATACTGTTTATCACAATGGCACAGACACAATCTACTGTGGCGCAAATGGAAAAACTCTTAAAGGTCATAGCTGCCAAGAATGAGGAGTTAGAGGCGTGAAGCAGGCGCAATAACATACGCGTCATAGGGGGAACAACCTTTACAACGCAACTTTTACAACGCACTACACTTACAACGCATTTTTTACAACGCAACATCCACTACAACGCATACCATTACAACGCAGGACACTACAACGCATTTTTAAAAACTACCTTTACAACGCATTCCATTACAACGCATACTACCTTTACAACGCATACTATTACAACGCATAATATTACATTAAAACCCCTACACTATCCAACACTTGCCCTACTGTTGCACCCCCTGGAGTTAGAATAGTAATTTTTACCCCTATACTATCCAACACTTACCCTACTGTTGCACCCCCTGGAGTTAGAATAGTAATTTTTACCCCTATACTATCCAACACTTGCCCTACTGTTGCACCCCCTGGAGTTAGAATAGTAATTTTTACCCCTATACTATCCAACTCTTGCCCTACTGTTGCACCCCCTGGAGTTAGAATAGTAATTTTTACCCCTATACTATCCAACACTTGCCCTACTGTTGCACCCCCTGGAGTTAGAAGAGTAATTTTTACCCCTTTACTATCCAACACTTGCCCTACTGTTGCACCCCCTGGAGTTAGAATAGTAATTTTTACCCCTATACTATCCAACACTTACCCTACTGTTGCACCCCCTGGAGTTAGAATAGTAATTTTTACCCCTATACTATCCAACACTTACTCTACTGTTGCACCCCCTGGAGTTAGAATAGTAATTTTTATCCCCTATACTATCCAACACTTGCCCTACTGTTGCACCCCCTGGAGTTAGAATAGTAATTTTTACCCCTATACTATCCAACACTTGCCCTACTGTTGCATCCCCTGGAGTTAGAATAGTAATTTTTACCCCTATACTATCCAACACTTACCCTACTGTTGCACCCCCTGGAGTAAGAATAGTAATTTTTACCCCTATACTATCCAATACTTACCTTAAACCCAATGTAATATTATGCGTTGTAATGGTATGCGTTGTAAAGGTAGTATGCGTTGTAATGGAATGCGTTGTAAAGGTAGTTTTTAAAAATGCGTTGTAGTGTCCTGCGTTGTAATGGAATGCGTTGTAGTGGATGTTGCGTTGTAAAAAATGCGTTGTAAGTGCATGCGTTGTAAAAGTGTGCGTTGTAACGACATACATCCGCGTCATAGGCATACTGGAGAGCGCCAACACTGGCAAGATGGAGGAATATGTCGAAAAAATGCTACTAGTCACTAGTAGGTGGGGAGGCGTTTTCCAAGCAATTCATAGTGGAAAGAGCGCACCGATCCTTGGGCTCACGCCCGCCACCGGGCAGTGCTCCGCGCCCCATCATCGCGCTTCTTCTGAATTATAGGGATCGGGACACTGCACTAAAGATAGCACGAGAGAAGAGGCAGCTAAATTATGATGGAGTAACATTCTCGGTGTATCCTGACTTCACGGCGACGGTACCATAAGAAAGACGGAAATTCACACCCGCCAAACAGAAGCTGAAACAAGCACAAATAGACTATGCGGGCCAATATCCAGCACGTCTACGGGTCACACACCAGGGGAAGCAGTTCTTCTTCACCAGACCCCAGCAGGTGGACGAATTCCTAAAGCGGCTCAAATGGAACAACAAACCAGACAATGGAAAAATCACAGAAGCGAGGTCATCATCCCTGACACAGCAGTCACAGCTGTGATGAATGGACACTACACATACGAGGTCACACTACGGATGGGAAAAAAAGAAAAGAGACAATCCAGCACATGACTTGGCAAATCGCATGGACCTCTAGAATATGACTATCACGGAAGAAACGATAAGTGCCATACTGACAGCCTAGTAGATGATAAGGTTTCTGTTATGACTTTGAAATATTGGTTGCTAGCATCTGTGAGGACTATCATAGCCGAGCACCCTCAGGCCTTACCGAGAAAGACTCTACCAATATCTCAACACGCTTAAGGTGAGGGATTACGTGCATACACCTAGGGGTTTCTCCCTCTCGGGAGTTCCCCTTCGCAGATAAAGCTGTGGTTTGAAGCAGCATGTTCTTAAGTTGGTTGGGGGTTTGGGTGGGGGGTGGCGAATATAAAACTGGCATAATTGGGATGCTCCAGTGGGTGGGGGAGGGGGAAAAGGTTTTTTTTTATTGGCACTTACTACAGAATTGGCGCACAGTTCGGAAATGTATCATGCACACCACCATGAGATAGAATCCACCCTAAAGGCACAAGGCCCGATATCGAAAACTGTATGGATTCATGAATGAAAGTGCACCCGAGAAACTAAATAATATTACATGGAATGTCAGGGGGCTAGGAGATCCACGGAAAAAGCGCCAAGTATTGGCATATTTAGACAGGCACCAAGCTTACATTGCTATGTTGCAGGAAATGCATTTTAATCCCCAGAATGTCAATCATTTTGCATGCAGGTGGGCTGAGCATAGAATCTTTTCCTCTTACTCATCCTATGCTAGAGGTACGGCCATATTCATAAAAAAACAAACCCCTTTTAGCTTAGCTGGTGCATCCTGGGACACGCAGGGGAGGTATTGTCTAGCCTGGGGGAGACTAGGGTCTGACTCAGTCACTTTAGCATGCTGCTACGGTCCAAACATCGATGCCCCAGAATTTTACACATCGCTATGGGCTAAGATTCTGGACATAGGCTCCAATCATATAATTTGGGGAGGTGATTTCAATGTCACATATAACCCAACCATGGACAGGTCCCACCCCTCTCCCCACCACTACACCAAAGCACGAACAGTTCTTCAAGACACGCTAACAACTTATCAACTGATTGACGCCTGGAGGCATGCGCATCCACACCAGTTGGAAGGTACACATTACACCGTGCATGCAGCCTCGTGGGCGCGACTAGATTACTGGTTTCTCTCACGAGGACTGGGCCCAGCTATATCTCAGTTGCAGCACTTGGCCAGAACCTACTCAGACCATGCCCAGGTTAGGCTCACGCTGTCTTCCTCAGATTATGGTCCGCCACGAAGCAGCTCGAGACTACACGCCCCTATCCTACTAGACATGGTCTTTCAGGCAAAGTTGGGGGAAGAGGTACAGGATTTTTTTAAACGAAACAAAGACTCGGTGGATAGTGTGGAGATTTTTGGGAAGCATTCAAGGTTACACTGCGGGGGTTCTGCATATCAAAAGGTTCAGGTGTGCTCAAGGACATCACTAATACACTGTGCAAATTAGAAGCAGATCTCAAGACACTAGAAGCGCGTTTGACCACAGAACCGGATAGTCACACTCAGCTCAAGTTCAGAGAGGCACTCACAGATTTTATGGACGCAGCGAAGCGAGAGACGCGATTCAGGGGTAAATATTGGGTGGCCCGCCGTTACGGGGAGGGAGAACGGCCGGGCAAGGCATTGGCAGACACAAGTAGGAAATCACGCTACTCCAACTATGTATTGTAGCTAGATGGGCCGGACGAAATGGTATATCGGAACACCCCCAATATACTTAATGCCTTCACAAGTCACTACGCCCAACTTTACAACACAAACAGGAAAGATGAATTGGACCTGGAGAGTTACCTGGGAGATGTGGCATTGGGATGGCTGAGTGATGTGCAGAGGAAGTTCTTATGCGCCCCTTTCAAGCTGGACGAGGTAAAGGAGGCCATCATGCACATGCAGTCTGGGAAAGCTGCCGGTATGGATGGCATTCCCATAGAATTTTACAAAATGTACATAGACCAGATGGCCCATATACTGCACGAGGTGTATGAGGACTCAATGGAAACTGGGATTATCCTGCCTTCCATGAGGGAGGCAGTCATCATCTCCCTTCTAAAGCCAGGGAAATCGCCCCATCAGTGCGATTCCTATAGACTGCTGTCCCTCCTTAATTGTGATGCTAAAATACTGGTCAAGCTCATAGCAAACCGCCTTAGCTTACTAATGGAGAAACTGATTCTCCCCGACCAATCAGGTTTCGTTCCCGGGAGGGCCACCTCGCACAACTTAAGAACCCTCTTTACCATTCTAAATAACATATCGCCTGAGCTACCCTTGGCGGCGTTTTTTTTAGATGCCACTAAGGCTTTTGATTCCGTCGAGTGGGACTATACCTTCGGTGTGATGCTACGTATGGGCTTTCCACCCCTCTTTCTCTCCTGGATCCGGCTATTATACCAACTACCAACTGCCAAGGTTCTAATAAATGGACGCATTTCTCAGGCCTTTCCGATCACCAGAGGCACCCGGCAGGGGTGCCCCTTATCCCCCTTACTCTTTGCGTTTGCGATTGAACCGTTGACGGCCAAATTGAGACAACACCATAATGATAAGGCCCTCAGTTGCAATATGCGTCAGATACTGATATCTTTATTTGCCGATGATATCACTTTATATATTCGCAACCCACAACAAAATTTAAATCCAATTCTCAGGGAATTCATTGTCTTTGGGAAGCTCTCGGGATACAAATTAACTGGGGAACGTCCTGTGTTTTTCTCTTACCAACAGCAACGACCTGCTTCCCTCTGGATTACCCCTTAGAGTGGTGTGATGAGGATCTGCGTTACTTGGGCATTCGAATTACTAGGGATAGAGAAGAACTGATGCGCCTTAATTATGGCACAGCTCTGAATCGCATAACAGATTACATCACCCGTTGGATTACTCTACCCCTTTCAATGGCGGGAAGGGCGTCCCTGATAAAGATGGTAAAACTTCCCCAACTACTTTACCTCTTTTTGAACATTCCTTTCCATCCAGGGGGATATTTTTTCAAAACACTAAGGTCCGAACTGATACGCAAAGTATGGGGTGGCAGGCAGCCGAGACTACAGTGGAGTATACTAACCAGACCACATTCACAAGGCGGGTTTGATATACCAGACTTAAATTGTACTATATAAGTGCGCAGGCCCACTACGCATACTACTGGGTGCATCAGCCACGATATATGCCGCAAGTGGCGGCGGAGCACTGGCTGGCGGACACCATCCCCATAGACGGCGCACTATACGATACCCCTGGCAGTAGAGAAAAGACACCAAACACTGTCACATGTACAACCAGAGCATGGAATCGCATTGGTCGCATGCTGGAAACTCCCCTGCTCTATTCCTCATTGCTGCTGCTCATGTATCATCCCAAAATGCCCCTCCTCCAAGAGACAGCGTTCCACAAATTCAAGGAACAAACTCACATTAAAACCTGGGGGGACCTATACCACAATGGCCAATTTTGTACGGCCAAGCACATATTTCAAGGTATTCATCAGTCTCCACTGGACGTCTTTCTATATATACGACTTAGACAGGGTGTTCGCTCTCCTACCCCGGAGTTTCCGACTGAACCCCCAGTACTTACCCCGCTACAGTTGATGCTAAAAAAAACGACAGTAGGCCGCCTCGTCTCCACGATATACCACACAGCACACACATGCAAATGGTCGAACCACCTACACTGTCACGCACATGTTGGGACTCAGAGCTAGGCTTTGAATTGACGGATGAGCACTGGGAATACTGCTGCTTGCAGACTGAACAGGTATCGACCAGCAGCAGGCTACGCATAACGCACCACAAATTCCTCCATCGGCTATACTCCACCCCAGCTAAGATGCACAAATACAAATTACGAGACTCAGACAGTTATGATCGATGCCAAGCCTCAGGAGCTGACTTTATGCACCTGACCTGGGAGTGTCCAGGAGTGCATGACTACTGGAATCAGGTCTTTGCAGCCCTGGAATTGATGACAGGTACCCACATTGAGCGTACACCATTGCTGGCCCTGCTAGACTTCGTCAAGCCATTACAGGCAACACACCGCAAATAGATTGCCCTCGCACTTCTAATGGCCAAGAGGCAAGTGGCTTGTCGATGGGGCAGGGGGAGGGCTCCTAAATTCAAGAACTGGATTTACGACTTGGTATATTGTCAGGAGCAACTCTCTACTTATGCAGAGCTGCTGCCTAGGACCTCTAGGCCCAGAGATATTTGGGGACCCCTGATGTGCTACCTTTTAGCGCACCCGCGTGAGAGCCAAGATGCTAACTCTGGGGAGCCTGCACCCTAGGGGGGCCACAAAGTAATGAGCCAATAACCTGTATGTCACTATGTCTCGGGTTACGGTTAATGCTAACCCTATAGGCATATCATCCATACTAATGAGCCCCGACATGCCATGTTAAACATGCGTTTGAACACCAATGTAAAAGTGAGATCACATCATAACCAAAGCTAGGAATGTGAACTGAATGACCAGCGTTACCTGTTATTATGATGTCATATGCACTGCCCTACTGTACTATCAGATGTGCATGGGATTAAGGATGGATACTGTATTGTGTCTTACTGTACCATACTGTCATAGGCATACAGAATCGGAGCACTATGAGCTTAATATACTGGTAATGTGCCGGCTGTTTATGCATAGATGCTTCCACTGTACTGTTTTTGTTGAAAATCAATAAAGAAAATTAAAAATATATATATATATATTAGGCCAGTTGCGTGGGTAACAACCCGTGTATTCTCACTGTAGTGCAGCGCATTGCAACACTTGAGTCGGGAGGAAGCTGCGCATATATGCCACTGCATGGAACTGACTGCAGTGCATGCATCATTGACTCTTTAATTAGTGATGCATAGTAAAAAAAATGAAGTAAATGTCAGAAGCGGGTGGGATACACCCAGGAAATTATGCAATGTGTGGCAGGCTGCAAACTAGGAAGTGTGAAAGTTAGTTTCACTTTCTCTTACAGTCTGTTAGTTTATGCCTGATGTTGGCGGTGTTTTGGAGAGTGACTGGTGGATGAGTGAAAAATGTTGTCTTGATTGTGTCCCTGTCTTGTAAAAATGGTGTTGATTGTGTATTGTTGTTGTGATTTGTATTGTTATTGTCATTTATTTGTCAGATGTTTGTCTATTTAGGGGTTTACTATTTTAGGAATGTGGGTTAGATTAATGGGTATTTTTGTGGGGTTTAATGGGGGTAGAGTGGGTTTGGCCATGACGGCAAAGAGTAGGTCAAACAACTTCACAGAGGGAGCGTTGGGGGCCTGCTATGGCTACTGGTCCATTACGTTCTAAACAGGATGGCATTGGGGGTTAGAGTCAGCCAAGGTTAATCCACAAAGGGATAAAAGGAGTGTTGGGGGAGGGCACGTTGGTACATGGCCAAGGAGTTTGGGTTAGCGTGCACCATCCACCAGCTCAAGCATCGATGTGCTGATGTGGTGTCCTGAGAGGCAGATGTGGTACAGCACCTTGGATTGGAGATTGGCGGCCTGTAGCTATGTATCTATCTACAAGCTGCATGTAGTTGTGCTAGTATCACTGTTTAAAATTTTTTAACTTTATAGAGGTCAGATCATTTAATGTGGTGTTTACACAAATCCAATGTGAATCTGTGGAATTTGATATTTCCCTGCCCCAGGGGCCTTTTCAATGTTATGTGGGTTTATTATTTAAATTATACATGCTTGTATTTGGAAACATGGCCTGATTTCACATACGTGTTAGTGCAGGAAATGATTAAAACATTTTTTTAAACCCGGAACAAGTGATCTGTAAGGAGAAATGTAATGTTCAATCTTATGATGTTAGCCTTCTTATGTATGCTACATTGTTGAGCATATGTAAATAGTTTACCATGCCACTGGCAATTGTATTTGTTTAGGAAAGTGGCCTATTCAGGACAGTAATTTATACTGTCTTTCAAGGAATACTCCCTTTCACCATGTTGCAAGGTATCATGTTTTGCCGCAGGTCAGCACTCTGTGCACCAGTGACATAAATAGTCTGATATGGTCCTTACAATGTTACATATGGGGTATACCTGTCCTTTTCCATCCCAAAACTACTTTGCCTTGCCTAGGGCCAATGGTTTCCCCCCTTGATGTCATGGTGCAAGGGGCCCAAGATAATGCTGCCAAGCAGTACTCAAAACATTCACATTGCTGAGGCATGCTTCAGACATGTGATGTGAGATATGTCTGAGCATCAACAAGCAGCCACCGCCGCCATTTAAGGTGACTAGCTGGATCTCATATTTTCAGAAAATGTATACATATGTGTGTGGCCAACATGTTTAATATGCCAAATCACTAGGATGTCATTGTACTGTTCAGTGTGCATTTGTACTAGTTACAATACAGTGTTTCAATTATTGTCTTGTAGATAGACCTGCACTATACACCAGGGGAGAAGTTGAGACCTTCCGTGATCCCAACCCTACCAGTAAGTGTAATAAGTACATGGTTGCAGCTCTGTATTTTTGTGTGTGATCCATTAGAGTTGTCACATTGTGGTGTGTATGGGGAAGTATCAATCACCTGTAACCAATTTACACTCTGTGTACAAACACAACTGAACTTGTACTGATGCTAGTGACTGTACAAATGGCTCTTCACATGATCTTACTTGGTGATCCTTCACATACTCAGCACCTAGATCCCATCTCGGGTGAGAAGTTAGTCCTCTGGCAACCACATTCCAAATCATTACTTTACACTCCACTTTTTACTCGTAGCCTCAAGACGAGCACTATTGCCTCATGGGGCAAGGGGGCCTGCATTTTTACAGTCAGGTTGGGCAGATTTTGAAGGTCCATGGATGAGGCGCTGGTCTAGTCCGGGTGTTTTTCTTTGTATTGAGGGACTTATAGTCCAGGTTACTCATGTTATACGTTACACTTTAAGTCATAGTATTTAAGGCCAACCTGGACTGGGGCGGCACATCATGCATGGACCTGACAAAATTGTCAGGTCTGAACTGGGCTGAGCAATTTGTCACTGGGAAAAAAGCTTACATTTATGTGTTGTATGGGTTAACCTTCCTGCCCTTTACCTTGCACATAGCACAGTGCAGAAAATCATAGTATTTTGCTGTGAGTTTATCTGACGGAACAATGAAAGCCTAATTTTTTATTTTTTTATTTTCTTAATTCTGTTTATTAAGTTTCCAAACAGTACAGGCGTCTAAATAGTCGTATCAGCAAATAGAACTGTAGTTACTAGATCTTGTTATTATACAGTAGGGAGAGCATTACTAAATGCAGCCCACTGCACATTAGAAAAAGGAAAACAAAAGAAGTACTAGGAGAAGAAATATCAGAGACAAAAAGAAAAATGGAAAAAAAAATAAACCCATAAATTTCACATTTCAGTAGGAATCATCCTTGAGAGCATAGGTTAACTGGGTGAACAACCCCCACCAAGAATGGTAGAGTGGCCACGCCGGCAATATTAGTGTGCTTCAAAATGCAAAGAAACAAATTGTGGAGCCCGGTACGGATATGATGCATGACAAACATAAGGGCACTTCAGGCGCGGCTGCCCACTTCATAGCAGAGATGACCCAGGTCAGGCCAACATCATGAGGAACAGCACCAATTTCTGGAAGGCCTTGCTAGTTAACTGTAAGCAAAGTCAGTATCAGTCATTGTCACTCAGCATTTTTTATCTGCTGTAGGCGGCAAAGAACAGGCAGAGCACCGTTCCTTAAAAACATATTTAACAAATGTTAAGGCTGTTTTGGCATCTTGTAAAAAGTGTTGCTTGCCCTTCCAAGACACTCTTAACTTGGACGGGTAAATCATGGCATAGGAAATCTCCACTTTCTAAAGGAGACATTTGGCTGGTAGAAACTCACAACAGGCTGCCTGCACTGCAATTGTAAAGTCCAGGCAGAAGATAAGTTGTTGCATCCAAACTGGATGGAACCACGCTCCCGTGCCAAGTGCAAGACCACATCACAATCCGGATAGTTAGCAGGTGTGCAATTATGGGGCAAGCCAGCACTCAGGGACCGAGGTCCCAGTGAGTGGTTTGCACGCTCCACAATAAATACAGTGGAGAAGCTTTCTCCAAAGATGTCACGGAGCATTTTTTTTTATATAATCTTCGATTTTGGCAATATTCCTGGATTTCAGGATGCCCGCGATTTGAGGAATATTGCACCACAATGCCTCCAACTTAAGCAGTTGCAATATCAACCACCTTTCCAGACACAAATCTCACATGTCCAGTGACTTTTTTTTGTCTACTCAATGGTAGATCTGAAGGACAATGTGCTACTTCTAAAATATGCTCACTTGTCATACTACGCAGTATGACCTGACTTTGGGTGTACTCTGTTTCTATGCAAAACTCTTAATTTCCTAAATAATTATTTTAACATGTAACTAAGGGCCAGATGTAGGTGGCTAAATACCGGTCGGTAACGCCGAAATTTGGTACATTTCAGCGTTACCGACCGGTATTTAGCCATTCCTAATGTAGGTAAGGAATTGGTAAATAAGGAATCGGTAAATACCGATTCCTTATTGCTCTTGCATATAAGGAATCAGTAATACCGATTCCTTAGATGCAATGTAGGAAGCACATTAAAGAGTGCTTTTGAGCCTTAAGAAATCGATAATTACCACCAACTTCAAGTTGGTGGTAATTACCGATTTCCTTTAAAAAATCACTTTTTTGTATTTTGTTAAGTGCCATGTGGCACACATTCATGCCCTTAGGGCATGTATGTGCACCACATGTGCACACATGCACATTTCAGGGGTGCAACAGGGTGTCCTTTTGACACCCTGGGACCCTTGAAAGTGCTCCTAATGTCTTCACATTCATTCCTATGGGCCTCCAAGCCCATAGAAATGAATGGGCAGGTATTCCTTATTACCAAATCTCAATTACCGATTCGGTAATAAGGAATATTAAGGATTCGGTATTTTTTACCGAATCTTTACCTACATAGGAAATACCGATTTCTTAATAGCGAATCTGTAAAATTCGCTATTAAGAAATCGGTATTTCAGATTTACCTACATCTGGCCCTAAGATCTTAAAGAATATGTGTAGTGCAAAACTCAATATAACATATTTGCAAGATCCATGAGTGGCGTAAGTAAACCAAAGAGAACAACTGAATAAAGGCTGTTTAATAGTTATCTACCTTGTGTCTAGGTTTAGTCTGCATATTAATGAGATAGAGAGTAATTGGCTATATCAAGAGATCAAAGAAATTTAAAACAAATACAAGCAGTGTCTTGCACATTGAGTCAGCATTCAGTTTCATTAATTCTGTGTTTCCTCTATATAGTTTGATAGTTACAGCACACACAACTTTTCCTCCTTCCAAAAGGTAGAGTGTTAGAAATTGGGTCTCTAGTTGATAGAAGTTGGCACCCTGTCCAAGTAGGGACCAAGATCCTAGTCAGGGTAAGCTAGATACACACTTTGAATTAACCTGTGCTCACCTTCTGGTAGCTTGGCACAGATCAAGCAGGCTTAACTTAAGAGGCAACGTGTAAAGTATTTTTGCAACACACACACACAGACACAGTAAGCCCCCCACCCCACTGACCATTCCCGGAACCTCAGCATCATACTCGACTCCTCCCTCACTATGAACTGACAGATCAACGCCGTCGCCTCCACCTGTTTCAACGCCCTCTGCATCCTGTGCAAAACCTTCAAATGGATGCCCCTTGAACCCAGAAAGACCATCACCCACACACTCATAACCAGCAGACTGGACTATGGAAACGCCCTCTATGCCAGAATCAACATATTCCTGCTCCACAAGCTCCAGACCATACAGAACACTGCAGCCAGACTCGTCCTCAGCATCCCTCGACATGAACACATCACCCAACACCTGCAACACCTCCACTGGCTCCCCGTTGTGAAGAGAGTAACCTTCAAGATACTCACCCATGTCTACAAATGACTCTACAACACCGGACCCCAATATCTCAACGAATGAATCTCCTTTCACGTACCCAAGAGAAACTTTCGATCCACCGACCTCGCCCTCGCCAAAACCCTGCGCATCCACAGAACAGGAACAGGTGGAAGAGCCTTCTCCTACATCGTTGCAAAGACCTGGAACTAGCTCTCTATCAACATCAAAAACCCCCACTCTGCATACCTTCAGGAAGGACCTGACTCTTCGACTAACCGAGAGCTGCAACACCCCCCAGTGCCTTGAGACCCTCTTGGGTGAGTAGCGTGCCTCACAACTCCCTGATTGATTGATGAATTGAGTAACACAATGAGAACACCACAAAAAGACTCCACACAGGTTTATAACAATGGTAAGAAGTTATCTGAGTAAAACAAGACCAAAACACAACATTCTGATCAGTAGACTTCAAGATATGAATTTTCAAAGACTAAATGCAAAAACAGTGCTTAGAAGTCAATACCACTAAAAGATTAGTTGAGGTCGCGAGGGACCGGGGTGCATCCAAAGTTCGGCTGACCGCAATGGAGGGCAGGCCGGCTAAGAGACTCATGCAGGTCCCACTGAAAAAGTACCTTGAATGGAGCAAAGCGTAGACACTGAGGACACACTGCGTCAATCTTTTCCATGTAGTCATATCAGTGCACTGTCATTAAGCTCCATTGAGATACAGGCAATGCATTGTCGTTGAGCTACGCAGAGCGTTGTCGTCGTGCTACGCATACTTTAGAACTGCTGATGGCGATTAGCCTCTATGTTGGCGCCGAAGGACGATACTTCAGTTCCAACCAGTGCAGTGGTGACAATACATTGGTTTTGTAGCAAAACAGCTGCAGAACCCATGTCTGAGGCCCAGGACGGGGGGGGGGGGGGAACACCAGCAGGATTGCAGAAAGTCTTTTGTGTCTGTGAGACTTCAAAAAACAGGAGGAAAGCCAGAAAGCCTTTGGAGTCACTCTGTGTTCAAGTGAGATCTTACAAAAAACACCCCTGATCTCCTCCCTCACAATGAGGGGGCTGTAGTCTGTGCCTAACTAGGCATTGTCGAACGAGGAGGTTCCCAATGATGAAGCATGCCACCTCTGGTGGGTGAGAGAATTCATCCTTTTAAAGGTAACTCCCCATTTCATGCTAGGTCCCTGTTTGCAACAGTCAGCGGCGGTGCCCCCGCCAGATCTCGCACAACTCAAAAAACAAAATGATAATAATACGGGTTTATTATCATTTTATTTTTCAAACAAGTCTTGGGGGCAGGGCCTGACAATGACAGGCTGGATTGGGAATGTTTCTGCATTGCTGTCAGTGGCATGTCGGTTTGGACGGCCGTCTCAGGACGCACTGCATGTCTCCAACCCAGCTGCATGGCCGGGTTGGAGACATGCAGACACTTTAAGTTGGGCCTGAGTCTTAACTACAGTGACGAAATGTAGTGATTTAATGAAGAAACGGAAATATGGTATTTCATTTAATTAATCATTTGTTACACACAATGTGATTTACACTGAGCCTAAGGAAGTATTCAACCAAAGCAAAAAAACACATTCAGAGGTTTATTTATGAGCTGCTTTGTGTCACAGTTACAACGCAGTCCATTACCCCACATTTTTTACTCCACAAAATCTTTAACAATGCAGGGCATTACAACGCAAACCATTACAAAGCATTTGCTATTACAACACGCCGGTGGAGTTAGAATAGTAAATTGCGTTGTAAAGGATAATGCGTTGTAATGGATTGTGGTGTGAAGCCCTTCGTTGTAAAAGATTTCGCGGGGTAAAAAATGCGGGGTAATGGCATGCATTGTAAATGCATGGGGAGTAAAGGGTCATATTTGCAAGAGTGTCACAAACTTTACATGTGATTTATGAAGCTGCACAAGGCCACTTTCTGTGGCCCTGAGTGACTACATAATTCTGGAGTATGGCAACATAGCACAAATCACTGCTGTTGCCTTAGTCTGCCCTGGGAAGCCATTCCATGGGAATTTCATTGGTGTTCCCACACTACTCCCATGGTTTTTGACGCATTCCCAAATCTACCAGAACTAGTAAACCTAGGAATGCACCAAAATTATACGCCTTCTCAGGTGAGGCGTAAGTAGGAGAAATGTCTTTATTTCTCCTTTTTATTCCCTCTTTCTATGTGTGCCACATTCTGCAGCTCACATAGAAGAAGGAATATGCATCTCAATATAGTTTTTGTGAAGGAATGTGTCCTTCCTGCACAAAAACAATCCTTCATACAATGAAAGCACCCTTGCACCATGGTGCAAGGGTGCTTGCGTTGGTGCTAGGCTGCTAAAAGGGAGCCAGGGAGGGAAAATGGCCGGAATGTGCCATATTGTCTTAAATACGGTGCTTTCCCTGTCACACAGTGTAGCGCAGCAGGGAGTCAAAGGATTGCTGTAGAATGAAAGCTATAAAATGGTGTGGCTCGATTACTAATTATCGTGGAAGATGAACTATTGTAAATTACTTCTATTACTCTACATTGTAGATTAAAATAGAACTTCTTTTATTATCCTTCATGGATGATAACAGTATCTTTTGTGCATTTTAATGTTACCTTATTCAGGGACATTCAAATTCGTGCCTTTAACATTTAGAAATGACTGCCATTGTGTTAACATCTGGCTGTGATAACACTGCCTTGGAATTTCAGGAACAGAGGGCACAATGCGCAGTGTTGGCTACTGACACCTTTAAGCAGAAAAACATAGCTTACAAAAGATGGGCATATAACTAATGTTGGTACCTGTGAAGAAGCCATTCAAGGAACTGGCAACCAGGGATTTTGTTCTGAAACCCCCATTGTATCATGTCGCACACTGAACGGGGATTTTCTCTAAGGGATTATTTAAAGAGTTTTTAGAAAGAGCTTGAAAATCCTTCTTTGGGTGGCTCCTAACTAATATGTCACTTTTCAGACTTTATACTGAGATAAACCAATTTAACTCTTTGGTGCTCGGGAAAAAAACCGCAAAGTATACGATTATATTTTTCTGTTTTTCCAAAAGCACAGCCGTCACCATCAGAAATATACATGATATTGACAAGGTCTCAGATCAATGCTTATCAATGAAAACAGAAACCGAAAAGCATTTCTGTTCGCGAACCGGTGTCAACTAAATAGTCTTTATTCTCTAAAAAAAATTGGCGTTGAAGGAGAGTTAAGTTTCGGTCATAAGTTAACAATAACTTCCCAAAAAAAGAAAGGCAGCATAGGATTCAGTTAAGGTCCTGCCTTCACCTTATAAAAACTAGGACATGTTACATCAGCTGTAACTCCCACGGCTGGTTTTACATGAGAAAGCTTGACATGAACTGTCTTTGAGAGCTTCAATTTCCTTCAAGTTTTGATGAAGTTCAGTCAAGGGGCTGAAACGCTATAAAGGCGCCGATTCCGATGTCGGACGGACTCAGGTCCGTCCGACATCGGTCAGGAGCCATAACTGACCGACCAGCTGTCGTCGGTTACGGCCCTGTTAGTACGATGCGACCGAACAGGGTTCGGTCGACCGAACAGGGTTCGGTCGCACTCGTATACAACACAATGCAAGCATGCATTCCGAGCGGATTGCATGCTTGCATCGTGGAAAGCAGGGGTGCAATTCATCCCTGCACCCTGTGAGTGGCACCCCAAGGTGCCTGCCACCGGGTGCAGGGATCCACAGAGGGGCACCATAGGTGCCCCCAGGCCACCATACGGCAGCCTCACATCCATGGGGGCCCTACTGGGGGCCCCCAAAGACAGTTTCCGACTGCCTTTTCGTGCTGGAAAAACCATTGTACTCCCTCGGTCACAAAGAGGCGGCCAGAGGAGTACTGAGAGATTTCTGGACGCCGGACGGGCTCTCTCCGAGCCTGTCGTCCGCAATCCGGAAATCCGTGTCGGATTCCTTTCCGACCGAGCCCATCAGAATGGCTCGGTCAGAAAGGAATCCGGCCGACATGATCCGAATCAGTCGGAGGGGCTCCGACCGTTGGTCGGAGCCCTTCCGACCGAATTCGGAATTGGCCCCTAAGTGTACAACAATGGGATTTCCTATACAATGATGTGGCAACCCTAACTACAGATGTGCAGCTGCAACTTTATGATATAGAAATGGACCAGGGAAAACTTCTAATAAATGTCAAATGAGAGCATCACATTTTCGAATTGTATATGTGAAAAAGTCGTTTTTCCTTGGAGTAGGCAAAACTGCATGTTTGTCCATGCATAATGCACGTAATTACAGCCAGGATTGCTTGTTTTATACATAGTTCATGTGGGTGCTTGTCTCCATGAAAATTGTATGCAGGGTATTCCCTGCGCACAAAAGGCACACAAGATGTCAGCTCAAAGTATTTTCTGTACAGTTTTGAAAGTTATGCATTGAATATTGCTAGCTCAGCATATGTGGCACTAATGCAGTTTAATTTATCACACAAAATGTTGCGTGGATTTTTAGAAGGACACTTAAATAGAGCCCTGAATCTATTTAAGATTCCTGGCCACTTTTTGTGTTATGCTTCATCATCTGTGACCTATCCACACCAAGCTAGGAGGATACTGGCTTTGTTGACTCCGCCACAATCTAGGAGTTCAGATAACGTTTGACTGGATATTCGCAGGGACTTAGATAATAAACATTTCTCGAGGTATACTCCTATGGAATTACCATTTTATTAATTGAGTACCCTATATATGGTTAAAAAGATAATGTGAGGAATATTGATGGTACATAATGTGTCCCTTCTCGCCACCCATAACTTGCAGACATGTTTCATCCATCTCTTGTGGCCATATGGGTCAATGGCCTTCGTCGGGGCTATATTGAAGTTGGTGTCCCTACCCATAATTCACTCATTCAGTGCATCATTCTAAGGAATGCATGGAGCAAATAGCATTATCTCACCTTGTAGAATTTCTTATGGAACCCTTAGTATGGGTTTCCTTTTCAGCAAGGACATAACAGGAGGCTTGGGGGCGTGGCTAGACGCCAATGGAGTAGGACAGACTGCACGGAGCTCCCACCTGTCAATCCCCCACCTATTGATATCCTGACTCCCAGTGCCCCCACGAAAAGAACGGAGGGGCTGGAGGGCATCTATAACTCCTGTCACAGACAGTGGTGACATACTGCTGGACCCACGACGATTTGAGGTGAAAAAAGATGCACTTCACACTGGTCACCCAAAATAGCGGCCCTCTGAGAAACTCGGACTCGGAACAGGTCCAAGAGAGAGGTGACTAGAGGCTCCTGGGCTGCACATAGACCTGCAGAGGACCTCTTGAATGGGCTGCTGGACCAAGGTCGATAGGACTGGGTGAACTTGTGTTCCAGCAGGGCGTACAGGGAGATGTGGTACTGGCCATCTACGCTGCCGGGTGTGGCGATCTGGCAGCGGATGCTGGATTGAGAGGTGCAGCCCGACGACCACCCCCACTGAGTTGCCAGAGAGCCGCCGAGGACTGACCTGCCCGGTGGATAGCTGCTGCTTGAGGAACAACGGACCCCCGGAGGTGAGACCTTTGTGGAGGTTGCCAGGGTCCCACTAATAGCGCCCTAGTCGATGGCTCCGGAGAACAGAGGGAGCTGCAGAAGAACTGCCACCTCACCCTGGTAGCCAGAGCTGCAGGGCCAAGACACAAGCAGACAGAATCCTGGATTGCCAGAGAGGAGAGGAGTGAGGGCCCTGTGGTGAAAGTGGAGAAGACAGGCCAAGTGTTGCACTATCCAATATGGTGTATGCCTGGGCAGAGGGTAGGTCCGAGAACGGGCTGACCGACAACCCTGAGACTGGCAATGGACCAGGTGAGGATCCCCATGGCAAGCCCCTCAACACTAGATGGGTGATCTAGGAGGTGTGGCTCTCTGGTGGTTGCCGAGGGAGAGCGGAGCCTGGGGACTTCCTTTAGCAAGGTGTCACCCCGACCAAAATCTCTTGCTAGGCAGAACTACCATTACTGCTGACCTGGTGAGGGCTCATTTGGGACTTCAGCATGCGCGGCTTGGCCCAGAATGAGAGCTGCACAGCCCATCGAGAGGATGCCACATAAGGGCTGCCAGACACCAGGAAGTGTGCTCTCTGTGGTGGCTGCTGGGAGCCATCGGATAGAGACCCCCACTTGGCTGCCCTGGAGTGTGAGGGGTGCTTAATATGGAAGAGTTGCCGGGTGTCCCCCTGAGGAGATCGTCGCTGGTACCCCGGGTGAATATAGCACATCATAACACGATGCATTACATTGTGTGATTTTACAACGCGGTCGTTATAATGACTGCATTGTAAGTACGCTATGCATTTACATTGCAAGTCATTACAACAACTTGCAGTGGGGGAAGTGCTGAACTTAGGAATAGTATTATTTACTATTTCTACTACAGTTTACGCAACAGTAGGGAAGGTGTTGGAATTCATTTCCAAATACCTCGGGACCCCCTGCAGCAAGTCATTCTAATGACTATGCGTTGTAATAGTACTGCAATGTAATGACAGCGTTGTAAAAGCTGTTTCCCCCCCGGTCATGAGGCTGAAGGTGAGCGGGGAGCCGGTGGACTGAACTCTGCAAGGCCACAGGGGAGCAGGGAGAAGATCTAGGTGGGCTGCAGGCTCCTCTTGTGGCACCATCTGACTGCTGCTGAAACTGTGCAGCCCCTGATGACTTCCCATCCCAGCTGCAGCAGAAAGGGGAGCATGATTTGGGTGAGTGGGGGCTGCAGAAAGGGAAACACAACTGGAGGCTGACCACTGAGATGCCCCTCTGTGGCTCTGTGGCTGATTGCTACCTGTGAGTGGCAAGAAGCTTTTGTGGGACAGTAAGATTCTTTTGAGGTGAGGCCTGCCACAATCCTCAGGCACCAAAACGACACTATGCTCTGTAGGGCTGTGATCTGGGGGCGAGAAGCATTGAAGAGGAGCAGAACTGTGTCGGAAGGAGCCAAGGCCTCACTGCATGCACTTCGGTGACCGGTCCTGCCCCAGGGGAGTGCTGCTTGTCCTGACGACCTGGGCGAGGCAGTGAGGATTGGGGGCCTAAAGGGGTGCAAGCTTCTGGCAGACATGGGGAAAACATCCAGGAAACGCAAATTGGGGAGCACTGAGCCACTATTATTATCAGCTCAAACGGATGAAGAGGAAGAGCTCGGATTACCCCCTCAGGGGGATCCAAAAGATAAACCAATGCTCAGTGATATCATGCAGGCTATTACCCTGTCCCGAGAGGTGCTTGAGGCAAATATTGATGCTATAGACACTGACCTCAACCTCCTAAAGGACAACCACCAAAGTCTACCTGAGAGGGTCACCTCCACAGAATGGACACTGACAGATATCCACCCAGAGATCACGTCACTGCAAAAATCGCTGTCTCTTATGGAAAATAGGGTTAAAACCCTGGAATTGCACAGAGGACATCCAAAACAGGTCCCGCAGGAACAACATATGGGTTATTGGGGATCCTGAGCGAGAGGAGGGCGCCAACATGCTGACCTACCAGGAAGATTGGCTATTTAAAGAAGGGGCACCAAAGGGTCTTTCCCCATTTTATGCCTTAGAGAGGATGCACAGGGTGCCGGTCCGCCCTTCTAGACCAGGGGCGCCCCCATGGCAATAGTGGCTAGGCTCCAACACCATAGGGATAGTGACCATATATTGCTGCAGGCCTGCCTGCGGGGGGCCTATAAATCGATAACAATAAGATAATGATATTCTCAGAATTCACCAGGGAAGTCCAGAAACAGCGCTCCTCCATTTTTGACATCAAGAGGCGGCACCCCAGCTGAACGTTTCCTATGCCGTGCTATTCCCGCCACACTACGGATGGTCACATCATCTGGTGTCTAGTTTTTCCTAACCCCCCAGAACGCTTGGAACTGGATTGAATTAAGGCCGGAGTTTGGAATGGGAGAGAGCTCTTCACATGCTATACCTTGTTCACGGAAAGCAGTGTACATAAAAAAGGAGCTCCATCGATAGCAGAAGCCAGGCGTGAACGTCACAAAGTGTGGAGGGCTGTCATGGCACTCAGCAATACTGGTGCGAGCCCGCGCTCCTCACTTAGCGAATTGGGAGACCAACATTCTGAGGGTTCCAAGGACATTAGCTCTGGAGAAGATACAGACTGAGCTGCCTAAGATAACTCCAGGCATGGCGGATGAGATCATATGAAAGGGGGCTTGGAGTTACATAGTGGACTGACTGAACTTGAGAAAGATGTTTGAAATGTTCATTAGCCTCCTGCCCCCCCCCCCTTTGGTACTTTCTCAAATCTAGAAGGGGTGCTGGTTGAGGCTTTATTATATCTAAAGCGGGGGAGGTCTGCAGTGGGGCGGGTTCTGCGTAACCTTTGGCTACTCTAGTTTACCCCTTGTTATGATTCTGCACCAACTGCACAGCAGTTGGTGTCGTGGTTGGATGGGCTCTGCACCTTTACCTGATCTGGGGAGAGGGTGTTGGGGGTTATATAGTTTGTTAACTGTTCAGTAGGGCATTGGTGTGCATGGTGGGCCAAAACTGACATGGATGCACAGTGGAGGGAAGTTGGGAGTAGGGCGTCAAGGGCCCCTAGGAAGTGGAGATTGATATTACAAAACCTTACATTGCACATAATTTAAATTTCTATTATGGAATCTCATAGGGATGAACTCATTGTCTGAACAACACAAGGTGTATGATTATCTTGCTCAGAAGGGGGTGCAGATTGCCCTGTTACAGGAAATGCAGTTAAGGGCCAAAGAGGGGGCTACTTTATAGCACAGATAGCATGCACAAGCATACTACACAGATTACTCTGCCTTTGATAGAGGGGTATTGGTGTGGGTTAAACCTGGAGTACCATTTTAACATACTGGCCACCTTGTGGACCCTGAGGGACGCTATGTAGTAGTTTCTAGCATGCTGGACAGTCGTGATGCCACCATTGAGCGTCTATATGGGCAAACAGAGATCAAGGTTAATTTCTGGCAACCCTCTGAAGAGTACTGGCACCGCACGGCGGACATAGGAATGGACAGATCACACCCTCCCATGAGGGACTCCCGAGTTGTCAAAACAGCAAGGCCTTGCAGGAATGCTAGACTCAATGGGGCCTCATTAACTCCTCTCAGACACTTCACCCAGGGGAAAGGGATCAATCCTTCTTTTCACACTTCCATGACTTACATGTATGCTTTGGCACCATCCTCTGTGCACCTGATATGCACAAACTCATTGTACTTAGTGAGCATCGAGCCAGGACGATCTCATATCACAATCCCCTGTTGTTGAGCTTGCCGTGGGCGAGAACCAGCCCTTGTATCCCCACATGGAGACTGAAACCGTAATCCCTTGAGGACCCTGTTTTTCAGGCCATGAGATGAAAGGCTGTTGGGCAGTATTTCGTGGAGAATGAGGGCATGGCGTCTCCTACCACATATGGTAGCACATGATCATCGAAACCAAGCAGGATTTATTCCTGGCCATAACATGGCCATTAATGTCCAGAGACTCTTACTGGAGGCCAACTCATATGACAAGGGGCAAGCCGCAACATTTGCAGTATCTGCAGTATTACATATCTTTTGGAGCTGCCGAGCGGTGGGCGACTACTGGAAGTTGGTGATGATGAATACGTTGTCCTAGGTGATAGATAGAGAGATCCAGTGCACACCGGGACACCTTCTTCTCCATTGGTTCCTGCACACTACCAAGACTAAAGTGACTAGTAACTTCCAGGGCCTGGCGCTTCTCCTGGCAAAAAGGGAGATCGCCAGAAACCTGAAGCCTCCAAGGAGGACCAGTATAGAAGGTTGGAAGAGGAAAGTCCTGCGTTGGTTGGATTATGAGGGAGCTGCTCATCTGAGAGATGCTAGAATGTGTCAGAGAGCCCTTGAAGCTACCATGGCATCGGAGGCTTTACTGGAACAGCTGAAACACCCGGATATACCCGCGCTTGAGGTGCCACCACACACACCCTGATTTCCTGGGCAATACTTTAGACTTGTGGGTTGGTTACTAGTCCTACGGGCAAGTCGAATTCACCAATATGAGGGCACATGGATGATTTCCCGATCAGAACAGCAACATCATGGCGGGGCTTTAAATGACATAGTGACTCTATGATGGGGAAAGCATTAAAACATCCCCTAACAGTGGTTAACAGGCGCAACCATGGCACACGTGGGACAGGGAAGTGGGGAGAGGCAGTGGTGTGGATTCTGTTGTTTTTAGTAAGAGGACTGCAGTATGTTAACCAGGGAACTCTAGGCACAAACAGGGATTCTATGTTTGAGATAACAATGCTTCTAGACATGGAGGTTCCCTATTGAATGTTGAGATATTGCCCAGTAATCCTGAGACCTGTTGTGCGGGAGGTGGTACAGTGTCACACACCAGAAAGGACGCGGGGTCAGGGGGTCGTCAGAACACAGGTTTTATTAACAAAGCACAGCTTGTTGTCTCTGGGTTTGTTCGGGTCTTTGGTCTTCGGGGTCTTGGCTCAGAATTCCCATTGGTATTCCAAGGGTCTTTCGACGTCTCACAGGATGGTTCTTCTGTCAAGGTCTCCGCTTCGGGAAAAGGAGAGGGGTACAGGCTGTTAGGAACCCTATATATATGCAGGTTCTGTCTCCCACCTGTTCGGTGAAAACGAAAATAATAGGTAAAGAAATAGGGGGTGAGAGGGCCTTCTGCCTTGGTTACCGGGTTACCTCACCCGGTCGTCTGCAGGCCAAGAGGAGGCTATGTAACTGTGTGGTTACCAGAGAAGAAAAGCAGACAACGAAAGAAATAAAAAAAAGGGGAGGGTTTTTGCTGAGGGTACCCGCCCGTGTAGGAGGGGAGAAAAAGGGCCAGGAGTCTCCATTCAAGGCCTCAATGTAGCGCCCCACGCAAATACCCCTTAGCTGCCTTGTGTCTTTTAATCGGTTTCTTTTCTCCGTCTGGGTTATCAGCGTCAGCCGGCCCCGTACCCCAATATCCCAAGAAGGCCACCCGGTGAACCGCCCAGCTCTGCCAGACCCGCCCTGTCTCTCTCAGCACTTGCCTTGTACCATGACCCGGCAATGGGGTCACAGCTGCCTCGTCCTCTACACCTTCCCAAGCGGTGTCTCCCTGGAGCTCCTAACTGCCGCCAGTCGTTGGGTCTGGCTCCGCTTCCTCACTGTTCCTCGCGCTCTCGTCCGTCTCGGCTCCTCGTCTCCTTCCGGTTAGGGGTGGGCGGAATTTGCGAAATTTACCTTGTGCGGCCTCTAGGTTTTCCCTTACATGTTCCCACAACGTGGCTAGTCTGTCCCTAAGGCCAGTGGCATAGTCAAGAAGACCTTGTCCCTCTTCTTCCTCCTCCCACTTCTCTGCTGCCATCTCTAGAAGGGTCCTGGGCTATCGCCCAAAGACAAGCTCAAAGGGGCTGTACCCAGTGGATTACGGGTTCGTATTGCGAATAGGGGGAGGGGTAGGTGCCTGTCCCAGTCCCTGCCGGATGACGATACTGCCTTCTTTAGGTTGGTTTTAATGGTGTGATTATACCGTTCTACCAACCTGTCTATTTGAGGGTGGTAAACGGACGTCCGTATCTGTTGGATACCCAGGAGCTTGCAGATCTAGGCCATCGGTTTGAACATAAAAGGCGTGCCCTGGTCTGTCAGGAGTTCCCTTGGAAAGCCCACCGGCTAAAGAACCCCAGCATCGTGTGAGCCACGCTGTTTGTTGTCATGCTAGAGAGGGGTATGGCTTCAGGGCATCGGGTTGCATAATCTACCAATACTAATATATATTGGTGTCCTCGAGCGGACGTGATCAAGGGTCCCACGAAGTCCATACCAACCCTGGTGAACGGGGTATCGATAATTAGAAGAGGCATGAAGGGCGATCTAGGCACTTGGGGGGTTGGTTCGTTGGCATAAAGGACAGGCAGCACAATGGCGTCTGATGTCTGAGAATACTCCTGCCCAGTAGAACCGTCAGAGTAGGTATTCCTCAGTTTTTTCTCTCCCGTAATGCCCCCCCCCCTGGTTGTGGGCCAGGTGGAGGACCTGGAGGCAGAAGGGAGCGGTCACCAGCAACTGTCTTGTTGTTTCCGTGTCCTTCCTCACCCGTCTATACAACAACCCTTTGGATTTATAGAAACAGGGGCCTACCTGGCAGTTGTCTTCTGGGACTACCTGGGCCCAGGCATTTCTCAAAGAAGGGTCCTCCGCTTGTGCTGTTCTGAAGCTGTGGGGTCTTCCTGTCTCACCATCTGTAACAGAGGAGGAGGCAGAAAGAGGGTTAGCGAGCCCGTTTAACACCACCTCTTGCTTGTGTTTTCTTTTGGCGCTGCAGGTTTTCTTCACCCGGTACCTACCCCCCTCTATGACTGTGGTGTAAAAGGGCGCGGTTTTGAGCAGGGTGCGTTCTTCTTCCTGTTTGATGGCTTTAGCCAGAAGGGCTGGGAAGTCGGGACTGTCTGTCTCGATAATACAGTCCTCCACTACCTCAGGGATCACACCCACCCTCAGGACTCTCTCCACTCCATTTCCTGTGAGGGCCACCTCAGCCACCGGGTAAGTCTTTTGGTCCCCATGGACACAGGTGATTGACACCTTCTCTCCCGTTTTCCACTGCTGAGCCAGGACCCGGGCTTGGGTGAGAACAGAGTGCCGGCATCCAGAGTCGATGAGTGCATTGACGGCCCTGTCCTTGATGACAAGCTCCAGGTGATAGGCTTTGTTCCGGTCTCCAGCCATCAGGACCCTTCCTCTGGTGTAGCCCAGCTCCCTGGGTTCGGTTGTGTTGTGTCTTTGGGGACAGAGACGGGCGATGTGCCTCCACTCGGCACAGCAGAAGCACTTGGGGCAGGATGGGGAAGAAAGGTGGGATCTATGAGGGGCTCAGATCGGAGGGTTAACAGGGCTTGGTGCCGGGGCTCTCCACCGGGCGTACTGTTTATGGACAGCCTGAACGGTGGGGCCCTCATCTCCGGGATCCGCTGGTGGGCACAGGCCAGCTCCAGTGCCTCTGTGATCGACACTTTGGGGTGTTGATTGACCCAAATGCATGTAGCACTGGGGAGGGCATCCAAGTACTGTTCCAGAAGGACTTTCTCCATTACCTGTTCCATGGAGCAGCTGTGGGGTTGCAACCATCTATTCCCTAAGTCCTGAACCCTGTAGAACAAGGTCCGGGGGTTGTCCTCGGGTAGCCATCTTTCCTTACAGAACTTAATCCGGTAGTACTCTTGGTCACAACCCAGCCTCTCAAGAATGGCTTTCTTTACAATGTCATAAGGGGTGGTGCCGGCTGGGTTGGCGGCTTGGTACGCTGTCTGCAACTCCCCGGACAATAAAGGAGCTACATATTGTCCCCACCGCTCAACTGGCCATTGGGCAGTGCTTGCAACCCTTTCGAAATTCGTAAAAAAGAAATCTGGGTCGTCGCCGGGCTGGAACTTTTCTAGAACTGAGCTGGGAACATTAGGACATTAGGATGTACTTTGCTGCTAGCGATGGTGTTTGTCAGCCTCTGGATGGCGGTATCCTGAACCGCCTGGTTCTGTCCAATGAGTCCTGCCTGTGCCTGTAGGGCTTTCTGCAGGTGTTCTCGGTCTGTTTTGGCGTCCGTTGCTTGTCTCTCCACAACCAGCTGGAGATGGCGCTGGCCTTCGGCCAACTGCTTTAACATGTTCTCGAGGCCTAGGGGACTGCTCATTTTCCTGATGTGTGATGGGACTGAAGAGGCAAATCCCACTTCTGACACCACTTGTCACACACCAGAAAGGACGCGGGGTCAGGGGGTCGTCAGAACACGGGTTTTATTAACAAAGCACAGATTGTTGTCTCCGGATTTGTTCGGGTCTTTGGTCTTCGGGGTCTTGGCTCTGGATTCCCATTGGTTTTCCAAGGGTCTTTCAACATCTCTCGGGATGGTTCTTCTGTCAGGGTCTCCGCCTCGGGAAAAGAAGAGGGGTACAGGCTGTTAGGAACCCTATATATACAGGTTCTGTCTCCCACCCATGCGGAGAAAACGAAAATAATAGGTAAAGAAAGAGGGGGGAGAGGACCTGCCTTGGATACTGAGTTACCTCACCCAGTCATCTGCAGGCCAAGAGGAGGCTATGTAACCGTGTGGTTACCAGAGAAGAAAAGTAGACAACGAAAGAAATTAAAAAAAAGGGAAGGGGTTTTTGTGAGGGAACCCGCCCGTGTAGGAGGGGAGGAAAAGGGCCAGGAGTTCTGTCTCCACTCATGGCCTCTGTGTAGCGCCCCACTCAACTACCGCTTAGCTGCCTTGTGGTGTCTTTTTATCGGTTTCTTTTCTCCGTCCGGGTTATCAGCGTCAGCCGGCCCCATACCTTAATATCCCAAGAAGGCCACCCGGTGAACCGCCCAGGTCGGCCAGACCCTCCCTGTCCTCTCAGCACTTGCCTTGTACCGTGACCCGGCAACGGGGTCACGGCTGCCTTGTCCTCTGCACCTTACTTAGTGGGGTGTCTCCCTGGAGCTCCTCACCGCCGCAGGTCGTTGGGTCTGGCTCCGCTTCCTCACTGCTCCTCGCGCTCTCGTCTGTCTCGGTTCCTCGTCTCCTTCCGGTGCTGTCTCCGCTTCTACCGCCGTCCTTGCCCTCAGGATCCGATGCTTCATCCTCCTTGAGCGTCTCGCAACCCACCGCTGGTTCTGTCTCTTCTCCTTTTCCTCTTCCGCGCGGGTTGGGGGATAGCCTTCCGGATGGCGGGAGTGTGTTCCTGATGGTACCCCCGGGTTACCGAGGGTCCGCCCCCGTCGCAGCTCTGTCACATACAGGTTCTCAATTATTTTGGACTTAATTTGCAGATTGAATGTCTAGTGATATATTTTTGTATCGGGAACCTGGTTATGCTTGAAAACAATAACATTTGTTTAAAAAAACAAATAAATCAATGAGATAACAGGGGGCTCAACCCTGTAGTAACAAACTAGACAATGCTGGGGAGCCGTAAACAACCTACAGAACCCTCGCTTGTCTGATGGGACAAAAACATAACTATGCCCCTGAAGGTAGCGGACACACTTATATGATTGATATTTATTATGTAAATTATGTAATTCTTAATTATTTTCATTATATGTTATTTGTGGGCAGCTAGGTTTGTAGGGGTATAGGATTGGAAGTTAATTAATTATTAATTGAATAACAATTATTTATTAATTGATCATTCATTATTTTATTTAATAATAATTATGTAATTTGATCCATTGATTTTAGTTTAATAAAACATATATATGTGTGTGTGTGATTATATTTCTAAATTAATGGGCTTACTAATATATGTAATGTGTTTGAATTGAAGTACTTCCCCTACTCTTGCTTAGACTGCAGTAGGAATAGTAAAATTGACCTCTTCACAGTTCAAGACTTTACCTACTGTTGCGCTGCTTGGAGTGGCAATAGTAAATTTAACCCCTAATAAAACCAATGCTTTACTTGCAAACTGGAGTAGGAAGCGTACCTTTTACCCCTCCAAAGTTCTACTCTTTCCAAACTGTTGCAGTGTTTGGATTGAAAACAGTAAATTGAACCGTTCCAAAATCCATCACTTTCCCTATTGCTGTGTTGTTTGGAGTGCAGTATATTTCAAGTTTTTAGACTTCAATAGTTTATACAATATTGGTTAAGTAGATTTTATGCCAATAATTTTATTTCATTTGTAATTTTTTTTATTGCCTAAATTAATTGATTTTTGTTTTTGTTACTGACACTAGAACAGTTTTTAAGCATAGGATTAGCACAGTGCTATCCACGTCGAGCTAGAAACTGACAACATTGTTTGCAATTTTTACAATGAAGAGTTTAATAAGCATAGGATAAGCTAGTGCTATCCTGTCCTGGCAGAGCTGAAGTGTGAAATTATATATATATATATATATATATCTGTCTTCACTTTAATTAGTGCACGCTGCGACGTGCCTGAATCGAAACTGTAATATATACTTCCTGGTTCACAGGTGAGGTCATGTGACCAAGGCGTCTTCTGCCGCTGGTGTGAATAAACTTTACACTTTTCCAGCAAGACCGGTGTGGCTCGCCTTCTTTCCCAGTGGATGTGTGGAGAGAACTTCTGTGCAATATATATATATATATATATATATATATATATATATCAAACACAAGAGTTTGCCTGGAATGAGAGGCCCTCAAAAGGTGAGTATTCATTTGAGCTTTAATTTGATGGACGAAGACAGGCAAAACAGCAAAATGCCACACAAACTTTGAAAGTCCATCCGACGCGTTTCGTGCCCCTCGGCACTTCTTCCTGGGATATGGGCTTTCAATCGGCTCGATGCTTCGGCGGTACTCAGGCTCCACTTAAACAATTCATACCCCGCCCAGAGTGGGCGTGGCCACCCGCATGACCTGTTGGTTTTTGTGGTCCTGTGTAGTACTCGAAGTGAGTCGCCCAGCATATCACCTTACTGAATGAATCCCATGTGGGTTGCGTAAGCAATGTTGCTTGTTCTTGCAAGCCGTTCACATTCTCCATCTGCATGCACCTTTCCCTTTCAGGCCATAACGTCTTTGGTGTCTCGGCAGGACTGCACCAAGGCACAGCGGGGCTCTTCTCGCGGCTCAGGCGGTGCCGCTAACATCAAACACAAGAGTTTGCCTGGAATGAGAGGCCTCCAAAAGGTGAGTATTCATTTGAGCTTTAATTTGATGGACGAAGACAGGCAAAACAGCAAAATGCCACACAAACTTTGAAAGTCCATCCGACGCGTTTCGTGCCCCTCGGCACTTCTTCCTGGGATATGGGCTTTCAATCGGCTCGATGCTTCGGCGGTATTCAGGCTCCACTTAAACAATTCATACCCCGCCCAGAGTGGGCGTGGCCACCCGCATGGCCTGTTGGTTTTTGTGGTCCTGTGTAGTACTCAAAGTGAGTCGCCCAGCATATCACCTTACTGAATGAATCCCATGTGGGTTGCTGTTCTGCTCGATTTTCCCGGCCTTCTTGTGTGGCACAATGATGGAATGTGACTTCAGTCTCTTACCATTCAAGTCTAAGGGTTAGAGTAGTGAATGGAGCCTATTTACTAGGCACTTCGACATGATTCTGTGCTCTTCCCCATAGATCAGGGCTCGCACACATAGCCTAGGGGATAGATTCGTTAGTATTAGGGATAACCTGTCCTGTAGTGAGGGTATTTCATGGAGCCGTGCTGAATTCAGGCCTGGTAGGCCTCAAACGGGAGAGACTCCATCTTTCTTTCTGCTCCGGCAGCTTGGGATGCTTCTAGGTCAAATGTAATGTTTTAGTTATGAGGTGTTATTCGCTTGGAGAGAACCGGTTCAGGCCGGCCCTTATCGAAGGATTGTATTTTTCTTCATGCCGAAGACACTACATCAGGCCGGCCGGCTGGGAACGTGTCCTTGGTACGGGGAGGTACAAGAATTTGGTGGGCGGCAGGTTACGGGCCGGGATTTTCCATGAGGAAACGCACCTCTATATTAGTGAAAGTCTGAGGCAGTTACATGTTCAGTCCGTAGGCGGCATCTAGCCGTTAGCAGTAAAGCTACTACTTATTCCAGGGAAGACAGACGCCATCTTGAAGGCGGAGAAGAACCGAGAGACAGATGCTCTCCTAGCAGAATAGCCAGAGAGGAGAGAGTAGCCGATAAGGAAGAGGTCCCAGTGACTCGGAGAAGGGTGATTCCAGGCGAGCCGAGGCACAGACGAGAAGGGAACCTAGATGACCACTGAGTGCAGGCTACATACTACTAAGGTGATGTCGACCCTTTCTTATTAGAGTGTACAACTTAATCTTTCACTTTTCTTTGCAGGTTATGTGTTATATCGTAATGTTATGTGATTGTGTATGTAATGAGTAATAAAGTACCTAGTTTGTAGTGAACCAACATGTGCTGCGTGTTCTTGTATGAGAGGGTAGCCTATTCTTCTAGTCAGCTGCGGCTACATGAACAGATGTTAACCCTGATCAGGTAAGTGGTAACTGAATAGGGGAAAGAGGAGCCCCTCGAACCTGAGAACAGGCTATGCTTGAACTGGCAATCCTTGTGTGATCTGATGAATAGTGAGACTGATTCCCTTTTTGTATGTTATGGTGATCATAGGATGAACTGTCGTATGAGACTGCCGTCTAGGTAGAGAGGTCTGGATTCGTATGGAATCGCGAGGCCGCCACTTGTGCTGAGACTGCCGTCTGGGTAGAGAGGTCTGGATTCGTGTGGGATCGCGAGGCCGCCACTTGTGATACTGTCGTATGGGCAGAGAGGTCTGGATTCGTATGGAATCGCGAGGCCGCCACTTGTGCTGAGACTGCCGTCTGGGTAGAGAGGTCTGAATTCGTGTGGGATCGCGAGGCCGCCACTTGTGATACTGTCGTATGGGCAGAGAGGTCTGGATTCGTAGGGGATCGCGAGGCCGCCACTTGTGCTGAGACTGCCGTCTGGGTAGAGAGGTCTGGATTCGTGTGGGATCGCGAGGCCGCCACTTGTGATACTGTCGTATGGGCAGAGAGGTCTGGATTCGTAGGGGATCGCGAGGCCGCCACTTGTGATACTGTCGTATGGGCAGAGAGGTCTGGATTCGTAGGGGATCGCGAGGCCGCCACTTGTGCTGAGACTGCCGTCTGGGTAGAGAGGTCTGGATTCGTGTGGGATCGCGAGGCCGCCACTTGTGATACTGTCGTATGGGCAGAGAGGTCTGGATCCGTAGGGGATCGCGAGGCCGCCGATTGTGCTGAGACTGCCGTCTGGGTAGAGAGGTCTGGATTCGTATGGAATCGCGAGGCCGCCACTTGTGATACTTTCGTATGGGCAGAGAGGTCTGGATCCGTATGGGATCGCGAGGCCGCCGATTATAAGAGGTCTTGGTATGTATAGTAGGAATCCCCTGTCCTTAGGTGGTAGATATATGTGGTTGCATTATTGTAAATAGGTTCTAGGGAGGGGGTAACGTTCTGGCTGGGTTAGTGAGGCTCTGATGAGCGGGTTCTATCTGATCCGAAAACCCAAGCAGAACAGTTGCGTAAGCAATGTTGCTTGTTCTTGCAAGCCGTTCACATCCTCCATCTGCATGCACCTTTCCCTTTCAGGCCGGAACGTCTTTGGTGTCTCGGCAGGACTGCACCGAGGCACAGTGGTGCTCTTCTCGCGGCTCAGGCGGTGCCGCTAACATCAAACACAAGAGTTTGCCTGGAATGAGAGACCCCCAAAAGGTGAGTATTCATTTGAGCTTTAATTTAATGGACGAAGACAGGCAAAACAGCAAAATGCCACACAAACTTTGAAAGTCCATCCGACGCGTTTCGTGCCCCTCAGCACTTCTTCCTGGGATATGGGCTTTCAATCGGCTCGATGCTTCGGCGGTATTCAGGCTCCACTTAAACAATTCATACCCCGCCCAGAGTGGGCGTGGCCACCCGCATGGCCTGTTGGTTTTTGTGGTCCTGTGTAGTACTCGAAGTGAGTCGCCCAGCATATCACCTTACTGAATGAATCCCATGTGGGTTGCGTAAGCAATGTTGCTTGTTCTTGCAAGCCGTTCACATCCTCCATCTGCATGCACCTTTCCCTTTCAGGCCGGAACGTCTTTGGTGTCTCGGCAGGACTGCACCAAGGCACAGCGGGGCTCTTCTCGCGGCTCAGGCGGTGCCGCTAACATCAAACACAAGAGTTTGCCTGGAATGAGAGGCCCCCAAAAGGTGAGTATTCATTTGAGCTTTAATTTGATGGACGAAGACAGGCAAAACAGCAAAATGCCACACAAACTTTGAAAGTCCATCCGACGCGTTTCGTGCCCCTCGGCACTACTTCCTGGGATATGGGCTTTAAATCGGCTCGATGCTTCGGCGGTATTCAGGCTCCACTTAAACAATTCATACCCCGCCCAGAGTGGGCGTGGCCACCCGCATGGCCTGTTGGTTTTTGTGGTCCTGTGTAGTACTCGAAGTGAGTCGCCCAGCATATCACCTTACTGAATGAATCCCATGTGGGTTGCGTAAGCAATGTTGCTTGTTCTTGCAAGCCGTTCACATCCTCCATCTGCATGCACCTTTCCCTTTCAGGCCGGAACGTCTTTGGTGTCTCGGCAGGACTGCACCGAGGCACAGCGGGGCTCTTCTCGCGGCTCAGGCGGTGCCGCTAACATCAAACACAAGAGTTTGCCTGGAATGAGAGACCCCCAAAAGGTGAGTATTCATTTGAGCTTTAATTTAATGGACGAAGACAGGCAAAACAGCAAAATGCTACACAAACTTTGAAAGTCCATCCGACGCGTTTCGTGCCCCTCGGCACTTCTTCCTAGGATATGGGCTTTCAATCGGCTCGATGCTTCGGCGGTATTCAGGCTCCACTTAAACAATTCATACCCCGCCCAGAGTGGGCGTGGCCACCCGCATGGCCTGTTGGTTTTTGTGGTCCTGTGTAGTACTCGAAGTGAGTCGCCCAGCATATCACCTTACTGAATGAATCCCATGTGGGTTGCGTAAGCAATGTTGCTTGTTCTTGCAAGCCGTTCACATCCTCCATCTGCATGCACCTTTCCCTTTCAGGCCGGAACGTCTTTGGTGTCTCGGCAGGACTGCACCAAGGCACAGCGGGGCTCTTCTCGCGGCTCAGGCGGTGCCGCTAACATCAAACACAAGAGTTTGCCTGGAATGAGAGGCCCCCAAAAGGTGAGTATTCATTTGAGCTTTAATTTGATGGACGAAGACAGGCAAAACAGCAAAATGCCACACAAACTTTGAAAGTCCATCCGACGCGTTTCGTGCCCCTCGGCACTTCTTCCTGGGATATGGGCTTTCAATCGGCTCGATGCTTCGGCGGTATTCAGGCTCCACTTAAACAATTCATACCCCGCCCAGAGTGGGCGTGGCCACCCGCATGGCCTGTTGGTTTTTGTGGTCCTGTGTAGTACTCGAAGTGAGTTGCCCAGCATATCACCTTACTGAATGAATCCCATGTGGGTTGCGTAAGCAATGTTGCTTGTTCTTGCAAGCCGTTCACATCCTCCATCTGCATGCACCTTTCCCTTTCAGGCCGGAACGTCTTTGGTGTCTCGGCAGGACTGCACCAAGGCACAGCGGGGCTCTTCTCGCGGCTCAGGCGGTGCCGCTAACATCAAACACAAGAGTTTGCCTGGAATGAGAGGCCCCCAAAAGGTGAGTATTCATTTGAGCTTTAATTTGATGGACGAAGACAGGCAAAACAGCAAAATGCCACACAAACTTTGAAAGTCCATCCGACGCGTTTCGTGCCCCTCGGCACTTCTTCCTGGGATATGGGCTTTCAATCGGCTCGATGCTTCGGCGGTATTCAGGCTCCACTTAAACAATTCATACCCCGCCCAGAGTGGGCGTGGCCACCCGCATGGCCTGTTGGTTTTTGTGGTCCTGTGTAGTACTCGAAGTGAGTCGCCCAGCATATCACCTTACTGAATGAATCCCATGTGGGTTGCGTAAGCAATGTTGCTTGTTCTTGCAAGCCGTTCACATCCTCCATCTGCATGCACCTTTCCCTTTCAGGCCGGAACGTCTTTGGTGTCTCGGCAGGACTGCACCAAGGCACAGCGGGGCTCTTCTTGCGGCTCAGGCGGTGCCGCTAACATCAAACACAAGAGTTTGCCTGGAATGAGAGGCCCCCAAAAGGTGAGTATTCATTTGAGCTTTAATTTGATGGACGAAGACAGGCAAAACAGCAAAATGCCACACAAACTTTGAAAGTCCATCCGACGCGTTTCGTGCCCCTCGGCACTTCTTCCTGGGATATGGGCTTTCAATCGGCTCGATGCTTCGGCGGTATTCAGGCTCCACTTAAACAATTCATACCCCGCCCAGAGTGGGCGTGGCCACCCGCATGGCCTGTTGGTTTTTGTGGTCCTGTGTAGTACTCAAAGTGAGTCGCCCAGCATATCACCTTACTGAATGAATCCCATGTGTGTTGCGTAAGCAATGTTGCTTGTTCTTGCAAGCCGTTCACATCCTCCATCTGCATGCACCTTTCCCTTTCAGGCCGGAACGTCTTTGGTGTCTCGGCAGGACTGCACCAAGGCACAGCGGGGCTCTTCTCGCGGCTCAGGCGGTGCCGCTAACATCAAACACAAGAGTTTGCCTGGAATGAGAGGCCCCCAAAAGGTGAGTATTCATTTGAGCTTTAATTTGATGGACGAAGACAGGCATAACCGCAAAATGCCACACAAATTTTGAAAGTCCATCCGACGCGTTTCGTGCCCCTCGGCACTTCTTCCTGGGATATGGGCTTTCAATCGGCTCGATGCTTCGGCGGTATTCAGGCTCCACTTAAACAATTCATACCCCGCCCAGAGTGGGCGTGGCCACCCGCATGGCCTGTTGGTTTTTGTGGTCCTGTGTAGTACTCGAAGTGAGTCGCCCAGCATATCACCTTACTGAATGAATCCCATGTGGGTTGCGTAAGCAATGTTCCTTGTTCTTGCAAGCCGTTCACATCCTCCATCTGCATGCACCTTTGCCTTTCAGGCCGGAACGTCTTTGGTGTCTCGGCAGGACTGCACCAAGGCACAGCGGGGCTCTTCTCGCGGCTCAGGCGGTGCCGCTAACATCAAACACAAGAGTTTGCCTGGAATGAGAGGCCCCCAAAAGGTGAGTATTCATTTGAGCTTTAATTTGATGGACGAAGACAGGCAAAACAGCAAAATGTCACACAAACTTTGAAAGTCCATCCGACGCGTTTCGTGCCCCTCGGCACTTCTTCCTGGGATATGGGCTTTCAATCGGCTCGATGCTTCGGCGGTATTCAGGCTCCACTTAAACAATTCATACCCCGCCCAGAGTGGGCGTGGCCGCCCGCATGGCCTGTTGGTTTTTGTGGTCCTGTGTAGTACTCGAAGTGAGTCGCCCAGCATATCACCTTACTGAATGAATCCCATGTGGGTTGCGTAAGCAAAGTTGATTGTTCTTGCAAGCCGTTCACATCCTCCATCTGCATGCACCTTTCCCTTTCAGGCCGGAACGTCTTTGGTGTCTCGGCAGGACTGCACCAAGGCACAGCGGGGCTCTTCTCGTGGCTCAGGCGGTGCCGCTAACATCAAACACAAGAGTTTGCCTGGAATGAGAGGCCCCCAAAAGGTGAGTATTCATTTGAGCTTTAATTTGATGGACGAAGACAGGCAAAACAGCAAAATGCCACAAAAACTTTGAAAGTCCATCCGACGCGTTTCGTGCCCCTCGGCACTTCTTCCTGGGATATGGGCTTTCAATCGGCTTAATGCTTCAGCGGTATTCAGGCCCCACTTAAACAATTCATACCCCGCCCAGAGTGGGCGTGGCCACCCGCATGGCCTGTTGGTTTTTGTGGTCCTGTGTAGTACTCGAAGTGAGTCGCCCAGCATATCACCTTACTGAATGAATCCCATGTGGGTTGCGTAAGCAATGTTGCTTGTTCTTGCAAGCCGTTCACATCCTCCATCTGCATGCACCTTTCCCTTTCAGGCCGGAACGTCTTTGGTGTCTCGGCAGGACTGCACCAAGGCACAGCGGGGCTCTTCTCGCGGCTCAGGCGGTGCCGCTAACATCAAACACAAGAGTTTGCCTGGAATGAGAGGCCCCCAAAAGGTGAGTATTCATTTGAGCTTTAATTTGAGGGACGAAGACAGGCAAAACAGCAAAATGCCACACAAACTTTGAAAGTCCATCCGACGCGTTTCGTGCCCCTCGGCACTACTTCCTGGGATATGGGCTTTAAATCGGCTCGATGCTTCGGCGGTATTCAGGCTCCACTTAAACAATTCATACCCCACCCAGAGTGGGCGTGGCCACCCGCATGGCCTGTTGGTTTTTGTGGTCCTGTGTAGTACTCGAAGTAAGTCGCCCAGCATATCACCTTACTGAATGAATCCCATGTGGGTTGCGTAAGCAATGTTGCTTGTTCTTGCAAGCCGTTCACATCCTCCATCTGCATGCACCTTTCCCTTTCAGGCCGGAACGTCTTTGGTGTCTCGGCAGGACTGCACCAAGGCACAGCGGGGCTCTTCTCGCGGCTCAGGCGGTGCCGCTAACATCAAACACAAGAGTTTGCCTGGAATGAGAGGCCCCCAAAAGGTGAGTATTCATTTGAGCTTTAATTTGATGGACGAAGACAGGCAAAACAGCAAAATGCCACACAAACTTTGAAAGTCCATCCGACGCGTTTCGTGCCCCTCGGCACTTCTTCCTGGGATATGGGCTTTCAATCGGCTCGATGCTTCGGCGGTATTCAGGCTCCACTTAAACAATTCATACCCCGCCCAGAGTGGGCGTGGCCACCCGCATGGCCTGTTGGTTTTTGTGGTCCTGTGTAGTACTCGAAGTGAGTTGCCCAGCATATCACCTTACTGAATGAATCCCATGTGGGTTGCGTAAGCAATGTTGCTTGTTCTTGCAAGCCGTTCACATCCTCCATCTGCATGCACCTTTCCCTTTCAGGCCGGAACGTCTTTGGTGTCTCGGCAGGACTGCACCAAGGCACAGCGGGGCTCTTCTCGCGGCTCAGGCGGTGCCGCTAACATCAAACACAAGAGTTTGCCTGGAATGAGAGGCCCCCAAAAGGTGAGTATTCATTTGAGCTTTAATTTGATGGACGAAGACAGGCAAAACAGCAAAATGCCACACAAACTTTGAAAGTCCATCCGACGCGTTTCGTGCCCCTCGGCACTTCTTCCTGGGATATGGGCTTTCAATCGGCTCGATGCTTCGGCGGTATTCAGGCTCCACTTAAACAATTCATACCCCGCCCAGAGTGGGCGTGGCCACCCGCATGGCCTGTTGGTTTTTGTGGTCCTGTGTAGTACTCGAAGTGAGTCGCCCAGCATATCACCTTACTGAATGAATCCCATGTGGGTTGCGTAAGCAATGTTGCTTGTTCTTGCAAGCCGTTCACATCCTCCATCTGCATGCACCTTTCCCTTTCAGGCCGGAACGTCTTTGGTGTCTCGGCAGGACTGCACCAAGGCACAGCGGGGCTCTTCTTGCGGCTCAGGTGGTGCCGCTAACATCAAACACAAGAGTTTGCCTGGAATGAGAGGCCCCCAAAAGGTGAGTATTCATTTGAGCTTTAATTTGATGGACGAAGACAGGCAAAACAGCAAAATGCCACACAAACTTTGAAAGTCCATCCGACGCGTTTCGTGCCCCTCGGCACTTCTTCCTGGGATATGGGCTTTCAATCGGCTCGATGCTTCGGCGGTATTCAGGCTCCACTTAAACAATTCATACCCCGCCCAGAGTGGGCGTGGCCACCCGCATGGCCTGTTGGTTTTTAGGTCCTGTGTAGTACTCAAAGTGAGTCGCCCAGCATATCACCTTACTGAATGAATCCCATGTGTGTTGCGTAAGCAATGTTGCTTGTTCTTGCAAGCCGTTCACATCCTCCATCTGCATGCACCTTTCCCTTTCAGGCCGGAACGTCTTTGGTGTCTCGGCAGGACTGCACCAAGGCACAGCGGGGCTCTTCTCGCGGCTCAGGCGGTGCCGCTAACATCAAACACAAGAGTTTGCCTGGAATGAGAGGCCCCCAAAAGGTGAGTATTCATTTGAGCTTTAATTTGATGGACGAAGACAGGCATAACCGCAAAATGCCACACAAATTTTGAAAGTCCATCCGACGCGTTTCGTGCCCCTCGGCACTTCTTCCTGGGATATGGGCTTTCAATCGGCTCGATGCTTCGGCGGTATTCAGGCTCCACTTAAACAATTCATACCCCGCCCAGAGTGGGCGTGGCCACCCGCATGGCCTGTTGGTTTTTGTGGTCCTGTGTAGTACTCGAAGTGAGTCGCCCAGCATATCACCTTACTGAATGAATCCCATGTGGGTTGCGTAAGCAATGTTCCTTGTTCTTGCAAGCCGTTCACATCCTCCATCTGCATGCACCTTTCCCTTTCAGGCCGGAACGTCTTTGGTGTCTCGGCAGGACTGCATCAAGGCACAGCGGGGCTCTTCTCGCGGCTCAGGCGGTGCCGCTAACATCAAACACAAGAGTTTGCCTGGAATGAGAGGCCCCCAAAAGGTGAGTATTCATTTGAGCTTTAATTTGATGGACGAAGACAGGCAAAACAGCAAAATGTCACACAAACTTTGAAAGTCCATCCGACGCGTTTCGTGCCCCTCGGCACTTCTTCCTGGGATATGGGCTTTCAATCGGCTCGATGCTTCGGCGGTATTCAGGCTCCACTTAAACAATTCATACCCCGCCCAGAGTGGGCGTGGCCGCCCGCATGGCCTGTTGGTTTTTGTGGTCCTGTGTAGTACTCGAAGTGAGTCGCCCAGCATATCACCTTACTGAATGAATCCCATGTGGGTTGCGTAAGCAAAGTTGATTGTTCTTGCAAGCCGTTCACATCCTCCATCTGCATGCACCTTTCCCTTTCAGGCCGGAACGTCTTTGGTGTCTCGGCAGGACTGCACCAAGGCACAGCGGGGCTCTTCTCGTGGCTCAGGCGGTGCCGCTAACATCAAACACAAGAGTTTGCCTGGAATGAGAGTCCCCCAAAAGGTGAGTATTCATTTGAGCTTTAATTTGATGGACGAAGACAGGCAAAACAGCAAAATGCCACAAAAACTTTGAAAGTCCATCCGACGCGTTTCGTGCCCCTCGGCACTTCTTCCTGGGATATGGGCTTTCAATCGGCTTAATGCTTCGGCGGTATTCAGGCCCCACTTAAACAATTCATACCCCGCCCAGAGTGGGCGTGGCCACCCGCATGGCCTGTTGGTTTTTGTGGTCCTGTGTAGTACTCGAAGTGAGTCGCCCAGCATATCACCTTACTGAATGAATCCCATGTGGGTTGCGTAAGCAATGTTGCTTGTTCTTGCAAGCCGTTCACATCCTCCATCTGCATGCACCTTTCCCTTTCAGGCCGGAACGTCTTTGGTGTCTCGGCAGGACTGCACCAAGGCACAGCGGGGCTCTTCTCGCGGCTCAGGCGGTGCCGCTAACATCAAACACAAGAGTTTGCCTGGAATGAGAGGCCCCCAAAAGGTGAGTATTCATTTGAGCTTTAATTTGAGGGACGAAGACAGGCAAAACAGCAAAATGCCACACAAACTTTGAAAGTCCATCCGACGCGTTTCGTGCCCCTCGGCACTACTTCCTGGGATATGGGCTTTAAATCGGCTCGATGCTTCGGCGGTATTCAGGCTCCACTTAAACAATTCATACCCCACCCAGAGTGGGCGTGGCCACCCGCATGGCCTGTTGGTTTTTGTGGTCCTGTGTAGTACTCGAAGTAAGTCGCCCAGCATATCACCTTACTGAATGAATCCCATGTGGGTTGCGTAAGCAATGTTGCTTGTTCTTGCAAGCCGTTCACATCCTCCATCTGCATGCACCTTTCCCTTTCAGGCCGGAACGTCTTTGGTGTCTCGGCAGGACTGCACCAAGGCACAGCGGGGCTCTTCTCGCGGCTCAGGCGGTGCCGCTAACATCAAACACAAGAGTTTGCCTGGAATGAGAGGCCCCCAAAAGGTGAGTATTCATTTGAGCTTTAATTTGATGGACGAAGACAGGCAAAACAGCAAAATGCCACACAAACTTTGAAAGTCCATCCGACGCGTTTCGTGCCCCTCGGCACTTCTTCCTGGGATATGGGCTTTCAATCGGCTCGATGCTTCGGCGGTATTCAGGCTCCACTTAAACAATTCATACCCCGCCCAGAGTGGGCGTGGCCACCCGCATGGCCTGTTGGTTTTTGTGGTCCTGTGTAGTACTCGAAGTGAGTCGCCCAGCATATCACCTTACTGAATGAATCCCATGTGGGTTGCGTAAGCAATGTTGCTTGTTCTTGCAAGCCGTTCACATCCTCCATCTGCATGCACCTTTCCCTTTCAGGCCGGAACGTCTTTGGTGTCTCGGCAGGACTGCACCAAGGCACAGCGGGGCTCTTCTCGCGGCTCAGGCGGTGCCGCTAACATCAAACACAAGAGTTTGCCTGGAATGAGAGGCCCCCAAAAGGTGAGTATTCATTTGAGCTTTAATTTGATGGATGAAGACAGGCAAAACAGCAAAATGCCACACAAACTTTGAAAGTCCATCCGACGCGTTTCGTGCCCCTCGGCACTTCTTCCTGGGATATGGGCTTTCAATCGGCTCGATGCTTCGGCGGTATTCAGGCTCCACTTAAACAATTCATACCCCGCCCAGAGTGGGCGTGGCCACCCGCATGGCCTGTTGGTTTTTGTGGTCCTGTGTAGTACTCGAAGTGAGTCGCCCAGCATATCACCTTACTGAATGAATCCCATGTGGGTTGCGTAAGCAAAGTTGATTGTTCTTGCAAGCCGTTCACATCCTCCATCTGCATGCACCTTTCCCTTTCAGGCCGGAACGTCTTTGGTGTCTCGGCAGGACTGCACCAAGGCACAGCGGGGCTCTTCTTGCGGCTCAGGCGGTGCCGCTAACATCAAACACAAGAGTTTGCCTGGAATGAGAGGCCCCCAAAAGGTGAGTATTCATTTGAGCTTTAATTTGATGGACGAAGACAGGCAAAACAGCAAAATGCCACACAAACTTTGAAAGTCCATCCGACGCGTTTCGTGCCCCTCGGCACTTCTTCCTGGGATATGGGCTTTCAATCGGCTCGATGCTTCGGCGGTATTCAGGCTCCACTTAAACAATTCATACCCCGCCCAGAGTGGGCGTGGCCACCCGCATGGCCTGTTGGTTTTTGTGGTCCTGTGTAGTACTCAAAGTGAGTCGCCCAGCATATCACCTTACTGAATGAATCCCATGTGTGTTGCGTAAGCAATGTTGCTTGTTCTTGCAAGCCGTTCACATCCTCCATCTGCATGCACCTTTCCCTTTCAGGCCGGAACGTCTTTGGTGTCTCGGCAGGACTGCACCAAGGCACAGCGGGGCTCTTCTCGCGGCTCAGGCGGTGCCGCTAACATCAAACACAAGAGTTTGCCTGGAATGAGAGGCCCCCAAAAGGTGAGTATTCATTTGAGCTTTAATTTGAGGGACGAAGACAGGCAAAACAGCAAAATGCCACACAAACTTTGAAAGTCCATCCGACGCGTTTCGTGCCCCTCGGCACTACTTCCTGGGATATGGGCTTTAAATCGGCTCGATGCTTCGGCGGTATTCAGGCTCCACTTAAACAATTCATACCCCACCCAGAGTGGGCGTGGCCACCCGCATGGCCTGTTGGTTTTTGTGGTCCTGTGTAGTACTCGAAGTAAGTCGCCCAGCATATCACCTTACTGAATGAATCCCATGTGGGTTGCGTAAGCAATGTTGCTTGTTCTTGCAAGCCGTTCACATCCTCCATCTGCATGCACCTTTCCCTTTCAGGCCGGAACGTCTTTGGTGTCTCGGCAGGACTGCACCAAGGCACAGCGGGGCTCTTCTCGCGGCTCAGGCGGTGCCGCTAACATCAAACACAAGAGTTTGCCTGGAATGAGAGGCCCCCAAAAGGTGAGTATTCATTTGAGCTTTAATTTGATGGACGAAGACAGGCAAAACAGCAAAATGCCACACAAACTTTGAAAGTCCATCCGACGCGTTTCGTGCCCCTCGGCACTTCTTCCTGGGATATGGGCTTTCAATCGGCTCGATGCTTCGGCGGTATTCAGGCTCCACTTAAACAATTCATACCCCGCCCAGAGTGGGCGTGGCCACCCGCATGGCCTGTTGGTTTTTGTGGTCCTGTGTAGTACTCGAAGTGAGTCGCCCAGCATATCACCTTACTGAATGAATCCCATGTGGGTTGCGTAAGCAATGTTGCTTGTTCTTGCAAGCCGTTCACATCCTCCATCTGCATGCACCTTTCCCTTTCAGGCCGGAACGTCTTTGGTGTCTCGGCAGGACTGCACCAAGGCACAGCGGGGCTCTTCTCGCGGCTCAGGCGGTGCCGCTAACATCAAACACAAGAGTTTGCCTGGAATGAGAGGCCCCCAAAAGGTGAGTATTCATTTGAGCTTTAATTTGATGGATGAAGACAGGCAAAACAGCAAAATGCCACACAAACTTTGAAAGTCCATCCGACGCGTTTCGTGCCCCTCGGCACTTCTTCCTGGGATATGGGCTTTCAATCGGCTCGATGCTTCGGCGGTATTCAGGCTCCACTTAAACAATTCATACCCCGCCCAGAGTGGGCGTGGCCACCCGCATGGCCTGTTGGTTTTTGTGGTCCTGTGTAGTACTCGAAGTGAGTCGCCCAGCATATCACCTTACTGAATGAATCCCATGTGGGTTGCGTAAGCAAAGTTGATTGTTCTTGCAAGCCGTTCACATCCTCCATCTGCATGCACCTTTCCCTTTCAGGCCGGAACGTCTTTGGTGTCTCGGCAGGACTGCACCAAGGCACAGCGGGGCTCTTCTTGCGGCTCAGGCGGTGCCGCTAACATCAAACACAAGAGTTTGCCTGGAATGAGAGGCCCCCAAAAGGTGAGTATTCATTTGAGCTTTAATTTGATGGACGAAGACAGGCAAAACAGCAAAATGCCACACAAACTTTGAAAGTCCATCCGACGCGTTTCGTGCCCCTCGGCACTTCTTCCTGGGATATGGGCTTTCAATCGGCTCGATGCTTCGGCGGTATTCAGGCTCCACTTAAACAATTCATACCCCGCCCAGAGTGGGCGTGGCCACCCGCATGGCCTGTTGGTTTTTGTGGTCCTGTGTAGTACTCAAAGTGAGTCGCCCAGCATATCACCTTACTGAATGAATCCCATGTGTGTTGCGTAAGCAATGTTGCTTGTTCTTGCAAGCCGTTCACATCCTCCATCTGCATGCACCTTTCCCTTTCAGGCCGGAACGTCTTTGGTGTCTCGGCAGGACTGCACCAAGGCACAGCGGGGCTCTTCTCGCGGCTCAGGCGGTGCCGCTAACATCAAACACAAGAGTTTGCCTGGAATGAGAGGCCCCCAAAAGGTGAGTATTCATTTGAGCTTTAATTTAATGGACGAAGACAGGCATAACCGCAAAATGCCACACAAATTTTGAAAGTCCATCCGACGCGTTTCGTGCCCCTCGGCACTTCTTCCTGGGATATGGGCTTTCAATCGGCTCGATGCTTCGGCGGTATTCAGGCTCCACTTAAACAATTCATACCCCGCCCAGAGTGGGCGTGGCCACCCGCATGGCCTGTTGGTTTTTGTGGTCCTGTGTAGTACTCGAAGTGAGTCGCCCAGCATATCACCTTACTGAATGAATCCCATGTGGGTTGCGTAAGCAATGTTGCTTGTTCTTGCAAGCCGTTCACATCCTCCATCTGCATGCACCTTTCCCTTTCAGGCCGGAACGTCTTTGGTGTCTCGGCAGGACTGCACCAAGGCACAGCGGGGCTCTTCTTGCGGCTCAGGCGGTGCCGCTAACATCAAACACAAGAGTTTGCCTGGAATGATAGGCCCCCAAAAGGTGAGTATTCATTTGAGCTTTAATTTGATGGACGAAGACAGGCAAAACAGCAAAATGCCACACAAACTTTGAAAGTCCATCCGATGCATTTCGTGCCCCTCGGCACTTCTTCCTGGGATATGGGCTTGCAATCGGCTCGATGCTTCGGCGGTATTCAGGCTCCACTTAAACAATTCATACCCCGCCCAGAGTGGGCATGGCCACCCGCATGGCCTGTTGGTTTTTGTGGTCCTGTGTAGTACTCGAAGTGAGTCGCCCAGCATATCACCTTACTGAATGAATCCCATGTGGGTTGCGTAAGCAATGTTGCTTGTTCTTGCAAGCCGTTCACATCCTCCATCTGCATGCACCTTTCCCTTTCAGGCCGGAACGTCTTTGGTGTCTCGGCAGGACTGCACCAAGGCACAGCGGGGCTCTTCTTGCGGCTCAGGCAGTGCCGCTAACATCAAACACAAGAGTTTGCCTGGAATGAGAGGCCCCCAAAAGGTGAGTATTCATTTGAGCTTTAATTTGATGGACGAAGACAGGCAAAACAGCAAAATGCCACACAAACTTTGAAAGTCCATCCGATGCATTTCGTGCCCCTCGGCACTTCTTCCTGGGATATGGGCTTTCAATCGGCTCGATGCTTCGGCGGTATTCAGGCTCCACTTAAACAATTCATACCCCGCCCAGAGTGGGCATGGCCACCCGCATGGCCTGTTGGTTTTTGTGGTCCTGAGTAGTACTCGAAGTGAGTCGCCCAGCATATCACCTTACTGAATGAATCCCATGTGGGTTGCGTAAGCAATGTTGCTTGTTCTTGCAAGCCGTTCACATCCTCCATCTGCATGCACCTTTCCCTTTCAGGCCGGAACGTCTTTGGTGTCTCGGCAGGACTGCACCAAGGCACAGCGGGGCTCTTCTCGCGGCTCAGGCGGTGCCGCTAACATCAAACACAAGAGTTTGCCTGGAATGAGAGGCCCCCAAAAGGTGAGTATTCATTTGAGCTTTAATTTGATGGACGAAGACAGGCAAAACAGCAAAATGCCACACAAACTTTGAAAGTCCATCCGACGCGTTTCGTGCCCCTCGGCACTTCTTCCTGGGATATGGGCTTTCAATCGGCTCGATGCTTCGGCGGTATTCAGGCTCCACTTAAACAATTCAGACCCCGCCCAGAGTGGGCGTGGCCACCCGCATGGCCTGTTGGTTTTTGTGGTCCTGTGTAGTACTCGAAGTGAGTCGCCCAGCATATCACCTTACTGAATGAATCCCATGTGGGTTGCGTAAGCAATATTGCTTGTTATATGCTTGATATGCTGGGTCGCCAGTAGGTAGTTATAGTTAGGACCCCTTTTCCATAGGAAATCCGCAATATTCTATTTTGAATAACTTTGGCGCCGGTTGACGAATCCTCGCAAATTTTTCAAAATAGGTGGGGCGCTACGCTCCGCTCCTACCCTGAAAGTCTCGGGGGGATTCGTCAAGCGGGGGCTGAGATAAAAGGGGGGTCCCAAAACGCGTTTTTCCCATGCATTTTTCCATAGGACCTTTAGACAGGGCTACAGCCCGAACGGCTGAACAGAATTACTAGAAATTTGGCAGAGAGGTAGTCCCTAGGTCAAGGAAGTGCCTTTTGTAGGTTTGGTGTAAATCTGTTCAGTAGATTCTGAGAAAATAGCCTTTAAATCAATATATATATCTGAGCCAGCTTACGGTACGCGTACCGTAAGCTTACCGTACGCGTACGGTGGCGTGCGCGAGCGCGATTCTGATTGGCTGTTAGATCTTAGTAAACATTCGAATCGGCCGAATCCAGGAAGCGGCGGCCGCCATTTCGTGTGTTTCACTCAGAAAAAAAAGAGTGATATCTTGAAAAGGGGGCAAGGAGGAGAGTTACAGACCCCCTTACATTTGTGAGGGGGTCAAAGAAGGACTGTAAAGTACAAAGAAAACATTTATTGATTTTAAAAAAAATCACGGGGTACGCGTACGGTAAGCTTACGGTAAGCGTACGGAAGAAAAAATAAATAAAAAAAGAAATGAAATGCAGATTTAAGAGTTTAGATATTAGGGAGCTCTAAAAAGAGCTGTTGTGTTTATGAAGTCATTTTTTAAGTGGTACCTACAAGTAAGTACCGATGCAGAGTCTAAGGTTCAAGAGGAAGACTCTGTTCCCTTCATCATTGAAGTGCACACCATCTCCTCTATAAATGTCTTGCATGTCATAACGCAAGTTGTTGTGGTAAATGGCACCCATACCATAGTCACGGAGGAAAGCAGAAACAGATTTGTTGACGTGCTTTCTTGCTTTGTCAATTTGCGGACAGAAATGATTGGACCAGTTCCATTTTTGCCTTTGGCATATGTTGGAAAACACAAAGGCAGTTTTAGGGAAAAGTGAAAACAGTTGTGCAAAGGTGTCCTTCATAAGCATTTCCAGACCTACCCCAGTCAAAGTGCCTAGGTCATTGCCACCACATTGCACTATTATGAGGTCAGGGTGTTGGATTTGCATGAAGGATTTCACCAATGGCATCAATTGGTGCCACTTTAACCCTCTCTGACCAATCCATTTAATGTCTACATTTGGCAAAGCAAGGTCTCTCACCATACCTGTTTTCTCTGCAAACTTTTCACTCCAGAAGACATAGCTGTGCCCTACAATCCACACTGTGAACATCTTCAAAGGAGAACTGGATGCACTCAGGAGGTGTCTTTCAGTAGAATGGCAATATGAAAAGAAAGACAGTTTGGAAATGGAGGCATACATATTTTTTTCAAAACAAAAAGAACTGATTGGCTGTTTCATACCATTCTAGAATAAAAACTAGGCTGTATGTGTAAATTAATAGAAGCATGTTTTGTATTGGTACAAAAAAATGTGTTACCAAAGAACAGTACTATGGATTTGCTGTTAGGTTTGAAAAGTCAAGCACTCTTGCTCTGTGGAATTGAAACATTGTGTGGCGAACTTCTGACCTAACTCCACACAGCAGTGTTCCATGAGCTGTTGCTATGGTAGCAGGCAGAAGTCAAGTTGGGGGAAGGGTACTAGGCAGAAGTCAAGTTGGGGGAAGGGTACTTTTGGAAAAGGGTTGGTTTTCAACCAATAGAAATGTGTGATTACATTTGAAAAAAAGGGGGAAGCACTGAGATTTGAAACTTACATGTATATGTGTGGAAAAATAGAGGGAAAGTTTGCCATTATCTGGTTCTGCTGAGAGGAGAGAGGTGTAGAGAACAGAGATCCTGGCTCTGATAATCTGCTGTTTGAGTGCCACATTTCTTTCACAACTAACTAATTTTAAAGGTGAGTTTAGAGTTAGAGAGGGGATGTATATGGTAAATTAAGAAATGAATAATAGAATTGGAATTCCTTTTGTAGAAGTTGTGTTTATTATTTTCTGTTTTGGGAGAAATTTAAATGTGAGGAACATGTAAAATAATATAGACTATTTTTTCATGATAAATTAAGGTGTACTGGTAAAAATAAGGAATACTTTAAGGGTTTGAGGTTGCAGTCAGTAATGCAAATACATTCAGCATCAGTAAGGCTGGTTGCCCTTGCTGGAGTGTAGGCAGTCACCGAGGATACAAAAATCAAAAAAGTGGATTCATAATGTGTCAGTCTGTAAAAGTGATTTTCACTTGCCAAAAAAAAAGAGCAGTAAGTGTGCATTTAAATTGGAAAAGAAATTTCGTTTTGGGACTAATGTGAAAACATGACTCTGTGTGCAAATAGGAATTACAGGCAGAGATTTATTGCGTTTTGCTCTGGTGATTTCACAGTAGCATTAGTAGGAAAAAGGGGGAGCGATTTTTTGGGGGAAGAAGCAGACTCTTAGCACACACCCAGCTGCTTGCCATGTATAATCATGCACAGTATTTACAAGCGAGTGGGGTTTTCAGGTTGCAGTCAGTAATGCAAATACATTCAGCATCACTAAGGCTGGTTGCCCTTGCTGGAGTGTAGGCAGTCACCGAGGATACAAAAATCTAAAAAGTGGATTCATAATGTGTCAGTCTGTAAAAGTGATTTTAACTTGCCAAAAAAAAAGAGCAGTAAGTGTGCATTCAAATTGGCAAAGAAATTTCGTTTTGGGACTAATGTGAAAACATGACTCTGTGTGGAAATAGGAATTACAGGCAGAGATTTATTGCGTTTTGCTCTGGTGATTTCACAGTTGCATTAGTAGGAAAAAGGCGGAGCGATTTTTTGGGGGAAGAAGCAGACTCTTAGCACACACCCAGCTCCTTTCCATGTATAATCATGCACAGTATTTAGAAGCGAGTGGGGTTTTCAGGTTTCAGTCTGTAATGCAAATACATTCAGCATCACTAAGGCTGGTTGCCCTTGCTGGAGTGTAGGCAGTCACCGAGGATACACATGGTGGTGGTCTGAAAAAGCAGTCTGGACATGTGCAATTAAAAAAATCTAAAAAGTGGATTCATAATGTGTCAGTCTGTAAAAGTAATTTTCACTTGCCAAAAAAAAAGAACAGTAAGTGTGCATTTAAATTGGCAAAGAAATTTCGTTTTGGGACTAATGTGAAAACATGACTCTGTGTGCAAATAGGAATTACAGGCAGAGATTTATTGCGTTTTGCTCTGGTGATTTCACAGTTGCATTAGTAGGAAAAAGGGGGAGCGATTTTTTGGTGCAGAAGCAGACTCTTAGCACACACCCAGCTGCTTGCCATATATAATCATGCACAGTATTTAGAAGCGAGTGGGGTTTTCAGGTTTCAGTCTGTAATGCAAATACATTCAGCATCACTAAGGCTGGTTGCCCTTGCTGGAGTGTAGGCAGTCACCCAGGATACACATGGTGGTGGTCTGAAAAAGCAGTCTGGACATGTGCAATTAAAAAAATCTAAAAAGTGGATTCATAATGTGTCAGTCTGTAAAAGTGATTTTCACTTGCCAAAAAAAAAGAGCAGTAAGTGTGCATTTAAATTGGCAAAGAAATTTCGTTTTGGGACTAATGTGAAAACATGACTCTGTGTGCAAATAGGAATTACAGGCAGAGATTTATTGCGTTTTGCTCTGGTGATTTCACAGTTGCATTAGTAGGAAAAAGGGGGAGCGATTTTTTGGTGCAGAAGCAGACTCTTAGCACACACCCAGCTGCTTGCCATATATAATCATGCACAGTATTTAGAAGCGAGTGGGGTTTTCAGGTTTCAGTCTGTAATGCAAATACATTCAGCATCACTAAGGCTGGTTGTCCTTGCTGGAGTGTAGGCAGTCACCCAGGATACACATGGTGGTGGTCTGAAAAAGCAGTCTGGACATGTGCAACTAAAAAAATCTAAAAAGTGGATTCATAATGTGTCAGTCTGTAAAAGTGATTTTCACTTGCCAAAAAAAAAGAGCAGTAAGTGTGCATTTAAATTGGCAAAGAAATTTCGTTTTGGGACTATTGTGAAAACATGACTCTGTGTGCAAATAGGAATTACAGGCAGAAATGTATTGCGTTTTGCTCTGGTGATTTCACAGTAGCATTAGTAGGAAAAAGGGGGAGCGATTTTTTGGGGGAAGAAGCAGACTCTTAGCACACACCCAGCTCCTTTCCATGTATAATCATGCACAGTATTTAGAAGCGAGTGGGGTTTTGAGGTTTCAGTCTGTAATGCAAATACATTCAGCATTACTAAGGCTGGTTGCCCTTGCTGGAGTGTAGGCAGTCACCGAGGATACACATGGTGGTGGTCTGAAAAAGCAGTCTGGACATGGGCTTTTTAAAAAAACTGAAAAGTGGTTTCATAATGTGTCAGTCTGTAAAAGTGATTTTCACTTGCCAAAAAAAAAGAGCAGTAAGTGTGCAATCAAATTGGCAAAGAAATTTCGTTTTGGGACTAATGTGAAAACATGACTCTGTGTGCAAATAGGAATTACAGGCAGAGATTTATTGCGTTTTGCTCTGGTGATTTCACAGTTGCATTAGTAGGAAAAAGGGGGAGCGATTTTTTGGTGCAGAAGCAGACTCTTAGCACACACCCAGCTGCTTGCCATGTATAATCATGCACAGTATTTACAAGCGAGTGGGGTTTTCAGGTTTCAGTCTGTAATGCAAATACATTCAGCATCACTAAGGCTGGTTGCCCTTGCTGGAGTGTAGGCAGTCACTGAGGATACACATGGTGGTGGTCTGAAAAAGCAGTCTGGTCATGGGCTTTTTAAAAAAACTGAAAAGTGGTTTCATAATGTGTTAGTCTGTAAAAGTGATTTTAACTTGCGAAAAAAAAAGAGCAGTAAGTGTGCATTCAAATTGGCAAAGAAATTTCGTTTTGGGACTAATGTGAAAACATGACTCTGTGTGGAAATAGGAATTACAGGCAGAGATTTATTGCGTTTTGCTCTGGTGATTTCACAGTTGCATTAGTAGGAAAAAGGGGGAGCGATTTTTTGGGGGAAGAAGCAGACTCTTAGCACACACCCAGCTCCTTTCCATGTATAATCATGCACAGTATTTAGAAGCGAGTGGGGTTTTCAGGTTTCAGTCTGTAATGCAAATACATTCAGCATCACTAAGGCTGGTTGCCCTTGCTGGAGTGTAGGTAGTCACCGAGGATACACATGGTGGTGGTCTGAAAAAGCAGTCTGGACATGGGCTTTTTAAAAAAACTGAAAAGTGGTTTCATAATGTGTCAGTCTGTAAAAGTGATTTTCACTTGCCAAAAAAAAGAGCAGTAAGTGTGCAATCAAATTGGCAAAGAAATTTCGTTTTGGGACTAATGTGAAAACATGACTCTGTGTGCAAATAGGAATTACAGGCAGAGATTTATTGCGTTTTGCTCTGGTGATTTCACAGTTGCATTAGTAGGAAAAAGGGGGAGCGATTTTTTGGTGCAGAAGCAGACTCTTAGCACACACCCAGCTGCTTGCCATGTATAATCATGCACAGTATTTACAAGCGAGTGGGGTTTTCAGGTTTCAGTCTGTAATGCGAATACATTCAGCATCACTAAGGCTGGTTGCCCTTGCTGGAGTGTAGGCAGTCACCCAGGATACACATGGTGGTGGTCTGAAAAAGCAGTCTGGTCATGGGCTTTTTAAAAAAACTGAAAAGTGGTTTCATAATGTGTCAGTCTGTAAAAGTGATTTTAACTTGCCAAAAAAAAGAGCAGTAAGTGTGCATTCAAATTGGCAAAGAAATTTCGTTTTGGGACTAATGTGAAAACATGACTCTGTGTGGAAATAGGAATTACAGGCAGAGATTTATTGCGTTTTGCTCTGGTGATTTCACAGTTGCATTAGTAGGAAAAAGGGGGAGCGATTTTTTGGGGGAAGAAGCAGACTCTTAGCACACACCCAGCTCCTTTCCATGTATAATCATGCACAGTATTTAGAAGCGAGTGGGGTTTTCAGGTTTCAGTCTGTAATGCAAATACATTCAGCATCACTAAGGCTGGTTGCCCTTGCTGGAGTGTAGGTAGTCACCGAGGATACACATGGTGGTGGTCTGAAAAAGCAGTCTGGACATGGGCTTTTTAAAAAAACTGAAAAGTGGTTTCATAATGTGTCAGTCTGTAAAAGTGATTTTCACTTGCCAAAAAAAAAAGAGCAGTAAGTGTGCAATCAAATTGGCAAAGAAATTTCGTTTTGGGACTAATGTGAAAACATGACTCTGTGTGCAAATAGGAATTACAGGCAGAGATTTATTGCGTTTTGCTCTGGTGATTTCACAGTTGCATTAGTAGGAAAAAGGGGGAGCGATTTTTTGGGGTAAGAAGCAGACTCTTAGCACACACCCAGCTGCTTGCCATGTGGAATCATGCACAGTATTTACAAGCGAGTGGGGTTTTCAGGTTTCAGTCTGTAATGCAAATACATGCAGCATCACTAAGGCTGGTTGCCCTTGCTGGAGTGTAGGCAGTCACCCAGGATACACATGGTGGTGGTCTGAAAAAGCAGTCTGGTCATGAGCTTTTTAAAAAAAATGAAAAGTGGTTTCATAATGTGTCAGTCTGTAAAAGTGATTTTAACTTGCCAAAAAAAAAGAGCAGTAAGTGTGCATTCAAATTGGCAAAGAAATTACGTTTTGTGACTATTGTGAAAAGAAATGTAGTAATATATTTAAATAAAAAAAAGGAATTTTTTTTTAGTTTTTTTCAGGTATTGCTGAAGAGCAGTGGACAAAATTTAAGATGCCTACAAAATCCAGAGTTCAAAAAACGCACAAAAAAAACCTTTATTTGAAGACAACTAGAGGACCAAAGTTAGTAGAAGATGCTCATGTTGGGAAAAAGAAAAAATCTTCTGGTAAGCAGACAAAACAATTTCTAAAAAATATATTCAAAAGAATGAAAAATGTACAAAATGTCTGTACTCGAAAGGATGTTTTGAACAAAAAAGGAGAGGAAAAAATTGACAATTTAGTTAATGCAAATATACCTTCAGCAACTGAAACGATTTATATAAATAGAAAAACTGCGTTTAAAGAGATACGTAGAAAAATGTTTCAGAGAAGAGTTATGTCCAATTTGATGAAGGATGTGAAGAAATATAAGAAAAAGACAAAGTTTTATAAAAGAAAAAAAGAAATAGAAGCCATTGCAGCAAAGGCATTAGAATTAAAAAGGAAACTATTCATTTTAATTTTGAATAGGATGCGTACATTAGACAAAATGGTTAATGTACTGAAATCACATAGCAAAAGGAAAAGAGTAGTGAACAGAACAAACTTTTGTAAAGTGTTTTTAGGAAAGTGGATGCATAGTTCAAGTAGTGAACCTTTTTTTAATGAAGAGAGCTATTTTCAAAGTAATAGTTTGCTGCATGCAGTTGACACCAGAGGTCGTTCTTACGAAGTAAAAAATGGTTGCATAATGGAGAAGGAGATAATGGTTCCAAGAGATGAGGTACAAGTGATGGCAGATGAGGCTATGGGGAGACGTCCTAAAGCCCCAGTGTACACTTGGAATTGTAGTAGTATTTGCACTGTGCGTCAGGAATCTATTGACAAATTTCGAGAGTTTCTAAGAGAATATAGTAAAAAAAGTATAAAACAGAAGATTAAGGTGCTTCAAAGTCTGGATCCATGCAGAGTGAGAGAGAATACTGGTTTGCAGGGTCATTCTCTGGCTTGTCTATCTAGAAAAGTGTGCAATAGTGTTTTCCATCATTTTAGGATGCTGGCTGTTCATCATACTGAAATGAGAAAGTTTGTGAGACGGTTGTATTTTGCCAAAAGTCCAGCAATAAAGTTAAATGAATTGAATAGGTGTCTGTTCCGAGGAACGGTATCAGATGTAGAGAAGGTTGTTGATGAAATTCAGTTTTGTTACTTTGGTCCTGAACAAAACAGTGCAGAGAAGGACACAGTAAATGAGGAAGAAGTGGAAGAGAATGTAGAACCCTCTGTAAGTAACACATTTAATGATCACATAACAAAATGTGCAATAGTCTCTAATGAAAGACCAAATTTTACTTGTATTTGTTGCCGCAGAACTCATTATAGAAAACAAACTAGGAATGTTGATCTCTACAGAAAGAGTGAAAATGAAGATAATTATAAGTGGAAGGATTTTGCCACATATATATTTCTAGAAAATTGTTTTGATTTGGGTGAAGATCAGCGTATTTGTAAATACTGTTACAACAAGTTAGAGGAAAATAGAATGCCGACCAGAGCTGTACATAATAATTTAGAATTGGATGCTATTCCTGCTGAACTTTCTGAATTAAATACATATGAGTCTATACTCATTCAATGTGTTCATCCGTTCCAGACCATAGTACGTATGGAGCCCAAAACTGGTAAATTACCTCCTTCAGATTTACTGAGAGGTTTAAAAGGAAGAGTGGTGTATTTGCCCTTGGATTTGAAAAAAAATATGGAAACTATTGATGCGGATACTTTGGAAACTGAACCATTAGTTATTCTGGTTAATGGTGTACCTACAAAGAATAAGAAGATTTGGCAGGAGCTGGTAGATGTGCGGAAAGTACAAAGAGCAAATTTGTATTTGAAAAGGAATAACAAATGGTATGAATCAATTTATATAGAAGAAGAAGAAGAAGAAGAAGATTTACAAGAAGACACAGAAACACCAACTGGACAAATTGAAAAAGTGGACAAGTCAAAGGAAGAAGAAATTTATGAACATTTTAGCATACATCCTCTTCATTCAAAAGAAGTTATGGGAGATAATATTGATCTCTTTCAGATGAAGAAAGCAAAAGGAACTCCCGTGAGTGTATGGGAGGAGAGCTTGGAAGCTCGATGTTTTCCCCAGCTGTTTCCTAAAGGAAAAGGAGGACGATACGATGAACGTCCAGAACAGATTCCAGCTTCTGAGTATCGGACTACAAGACTATATGCTGAAGATCCCAGATTTCGACAAAGTATTCCTTATTTGTTCCATCTTTTATTTGAAAGCGACTTGTCTGCACTGTCTTATGCAGTAAATCACATTTTAAAAAGTGGAGTACATTTACAAAATGTGTCTGCTAAGGATTTTATGGAGAAAGTGCAGCACTGAGATGATCATTTGGAAACACAACTGATCAATCTGATGGCTTGTCAGCGTGGGACAAATGAATATTGGTACCGACGCCATGGTGAACTAAAATGCATGTTACGCAATTTAGGAACACCAACATGGTTCGTTACCCTAAGCTGTGCGGAGTACGCTTGGGATGATTTACTGGATTTTCTACGAGAGGCAAATTCAAACATTAAAAACATCGAATACAAGACAGCAGGAGAACTGTGCTCATTGGATCCGGTTAATGTTTGCAGATATTTCAATCATAGATTTGAGGCTATGATGTCCTTCATCTGCAATAAAAAAAATCCACCTCTTGGAGAAGTAGTAGATTTCTTTTGGAGAAAAGAGTACCAGGCAAGAGGTGCTCCTCATATTCATATGCTGTTGTGGATCAAGGATGCCCCAAAGTTTGGAACAGATACTGATGAAGCAGTGTTATCTTTCATTGAAGAATATGCAACATGTGCTATACCAAAAAGCACAGAAGAGAAAAAGTTAAAGGAGCAAGTTTTACGTTTCCAAAGTCATCGGTGTGGAAAATACTGTCGACGGAAATACAAGAGCAAAGATAAATACTACACTAAATGTCGATTTGGATTTCCTAGACCTGTTCTTTCAAATGGAAGAGTCAACAGTTTTATGTCAGCTGTGAGACATACTATCACAAGAAAATCACCTAAGAATACCTACAACCTAAAAAGAAAAGAAGAATCAAAAAATATAAATGACTACAACCCAGTCATTTTATCCATGTGGAACGCTAACATGGATATACAGTATGTAGCTGACAATTCCATTGCTGTTGCTCGATATGTAACGTCTTACATTACGAAATCAGAAAAAACAGAATTGAAGGAAATGTGGGAAGAGATTTCTCACGAGAAGACTGTCAGTAAGAAGCTGTACAGCTTCAGTTTGAAGATGTTATCGCATCGAGAAATTGGATCCTACGAATGTTCAGATAGGTTATCTTCTGCAAGTCTCTACTCGAAGTCAAGAAGAATCATTTGGGCAAGTTTAGGCCTTGCAGCAATGAGAAATCGGGTACTGAAATCTGTTGGAGAAATTGAATATTTGGCCGAGAATGACCCAGAAAGTACAGATATTTTGAAATCAAACATGTTGGACACATATTATCCCAAGAGAAGTCAACATCTGGAGAACATGTGTCTCTATGAAGTGCTGCAGAACTACATTTATTCACGGAAAGCCGCAGAAGACATCAACAATGGAAAATATAAAGTCGTTGGTGAGGAAGGATGTTTGGTGAAGCAAACAAAAGGAAGTTTGATAAATCACAGGAAGCTGAGTTGCGACACTACTGACAAGAAGGAATTTTACTACTTGGCTCTTTTACAGTTGTTTAAACCATGGCGTACAGAGGATGAACTACTGGGAGAATTTCAAAGCTATGAAGATTCTTTTAATGCTTGCAAAGACAGCATACAATGCAGTACATTCTTAAGTTATCTGCAAATGTTAAATGAAGAAATTGAACAGGAAACTACAATTGCAGCAGAAATAGCTAGAGACAGTTCTCAGGACAGCCAAAGTTCAGGAACACTCAGTCAAGATCCCCTAGGACAACCAATCGTTGAAAATGAAGCATCAATAGCCATGAATGAAGTGGAAACGGCTATGAATCAAGCTCAAGAAGAATTTATAGACTTAGAAAATTTGGAAAGACAACTGAATCAAGAGCAGCAACAAATTTATGAAGAGATCAGAAACAAAATTGATCACGGATTTCTACATGAAAAAAAAGAGTGCTCATGCACATCATTTCATCCAATCAGGATGTATGTAAGCGGACAAGCTGGAACTGGAAAAAGTTTCCTTATAAAAGTCATCAGAAGCTACCTACAGCAAAAAACAGATTCTACTTTGTCTTGTGTGGTTACTGCTCCAACTGGGTTAGCAGCATATAACATAAAAGGAATCACTTTACATCGTTTGCTAATGTTACCAGTGGAGCATGAGAACAAAATACAATACAACAAGCTAACTGGAGAAGCATCCTTGGAAGTTTCAAGAATATTGAAGAAGATGCAAGTTCTCATTATTGATGAGGTGAGCATGGTATCAAACTTAATGCTTGCCTTTGTGCATTTAAGAATGCAGCAAATTTTGAAGACAGACTATGACATGTTATTTGGTGGAAAACACGTCATAGTTTTTGGAGATCTTTTGCAACTTACTCCAGTTAAAGGACAACCAGTGTTTAATACTGTCACACATGAAGACACGAAGAAGTCATTGGGAAGCATCGGAAATACAAATATTTGGTCCTTCTTTGAGTACAAGGAACTTACTACTAATATGAGGCAAGCAAGCGATGAAGAATATGGAAGTATTCTGAAAGATATCAGAATTGGACTACTCACAGAAGTTGGCAAAAAAGCATTACAGAGTCGGCTGCTACATAATTTATTTCCAAAGGAAGAAATAGTTGCAGAGAAAATATACAAGAACATTGCAGAAAACAAAAGTGTCATCTGCTTAATGCCAACTCTACGTGAATGCTCAATATTTAATGAGGAGCTTTTGAAATTGGAAAAGGAAGAGATCAGGAAATTGGAAGCAGTGGACAAAATTGAGGATGGAAGAATTACTGTCACAGTAACAGGCAAACTGAAAAATAAATTGGACTCACTAGAGAAGAACATCTCCAAAACAGCTGGATTAGAAAAAAATCTATACGTTTGCATGAACTGTAGAGTATTTTTAAGAAGAAATTTGGATGTTGAAAAAGGTTTAGTTAATGGAGCTATGGGAAGAGTTGTGGGTTTTATTAATTATCAGAAAAAAGATGGAATTGAATGTTTAAAAATAAAATTTGATCAGATAGAAGAAGTTAAAGATATTTGTCGTTGTACAGTTCGTTTCATGCTTGTGAAAGACTTATATGTACGTAGGAAGCAGTTTCCGTTTTCTCTAGCATATGCTGTAACTATTCACAAGTCTCAAGGATTGACTGTAGATTGTGCATTTGTGAACATTGGTTCAACTGTGTTCAAAGAAGGTATGGCATATGTTGCTTTGTCACGAGTGAAAACATTATCAGGTTTATTCATGATAGACTTTGATGATTCAAAAGTTAGTGCTGATACAAACTGTGTAAAGGAGTATAATAGATTAAGAAGAAGCTATGCTCCTCATTTAGGTCAGTATCCTGTGTTGGAGAAACGTGTAGTTTCTCGTAAAAGAAAAAATGAGAATATCTGTAATGAAGATGTAGAGAAGAGGAAAAAAAGAGGAGTGATGTAATTGCAAGTAAAAAGAAAAAGGAAAATGAAGAACAGGTTGTAGGTTGTCATTTTGAAAATAGCTCTGGTGTCAACTGCTACGCAAATGTAGTGCTGAATGTTGCATTTTATCTGGAAAGTTTGCAAGAGCAGATAATAGTAAATCAGGGAAAAAGATTCTGTTCTGAGCTGAGTCTCCTTTTTCAAAAGCTGAGTAAAGATAAAACTCAAATAGAAAGTGCTACTGAAATTAGAAAACTTTTAGATATATGTTCAGGACGAACACAGTTTTCTCAAAATGAACAGCAAGATGCACACGAATTTTTGATGTTTTTTCTTCAAGTACTGGAAGTAGAAGAAGTTGCAATTGATATTTTATTTGGTCTCTCTTATAAATGGGAACATAGTTGTGAAAACTGTTATAATATATGTGGCTCTAATGTTGATAATGAAAGGTTTATTTATTTGACATTGCCAGAGAGTAAAACAGTCACTTTTGCAAAATTAGTTAAAGATGCTAATCATAGCATGAAATGCAGTGAGTGTAAATCTGACATGTTTTCAACATTAATTTTAAAGGAATACGGACAGTATGTAATTTTAATGATGCAACGATGTAGAGCTGATGGTTCAAAATTGGATACTTTAATAAAGAAGTTTACAGGACAGCAATTATCAATTTCAGGAAAAACTTTTGTAACTGTTGCAATAATTTTCCATGATGGACCCACTGTTACTTCTGGACATTACACAGTTTATCTTAAATGTGAAAAAGGCTGGACACTGTGTAATGATTCCCAATTGATTTTCAAACAACGTTTGCCTTTTGATTTAGCAAATTCCTATCTAATCTTCCTGAAACCTAAATTTTAGAGAGACTTGGCAAGATCTGGACAAAATAATTTTACCATTTTACTGGATTACCATTGGAATTTTCTAAAAAAAAGATTTTTTAAATTATCATTTGGCCTAATGGAAAGATAACCAATTGTAATGTGGACTTTTTTAATTTTTAATGAAACTTTCAAAAACCAATAATTTAGAGATAATCTGTAACATCTGCACAATTTAAATTTTGGAATGTTATTGGAGTGCCATTGGAAATTTTTTCAAAAATGATTTTAAAAATTACTATTTGGCCATGCGGAAAAGTAGCCAATTCTATTGTGGACTTAATAAATTATTCAAAAATTTTTCGGTGAGATCTGGACAAATTAAACTTTAGAATTTTATTGGATTACCGTTGGAAATTTAATCCCAAAAAAAATTTAAAATTACTATTTGGCCTAAAGGAAATGGAATCAGATGTATTGTGGAGTTATTTGAGATATAATATTGTGATTATACTTCTGAAACAAACATATCAGACGGTATTTTAAAGAAATAAGTATTGGTATTAGATGATATTTTTTTAGAATATTATGCATTTCTATAATGTTAAGTTTAAGTAAAAAGAGATTCTGGGCTTTTTTAATACAATCTTTGAGATTGTTATTTTTTTTTGCCCGCTGTAAAATGATGAATGCAATTGCTTTCACAATTTATAGTGAAATGCAATATATTCTGAAAACAGCAAAAATAAGGCAAAAATATTTTTTGAAAAATATGTAAATATGTGTACTCTATTATAAAATGTTTTAAAAATATTAATACTTTTTTCTTTTTTTTCAGATTGATATAGAAAATTTTCGAAAACTAGAACCATTTTTAAAGCAATTTTTTTTTAAAACAAATGAATAAATATTTTTTTGAGTGGGTATGGTAAGTCAATAATAATAATTGTAGTCTCTCAAGGACCTTGTAATGTGATAATTGATTTTTACTGTTTTTAAAAAAAAAAAAAAAAAAAATTACGCGTACCGTACGCGTACGGTAAAAAAAAAAAAAAAAAGTTTTTAAAAACATATATAAAAAATAGATGAAAGGTAAGGTTGGCTCTTAAAAGAGCCGTTGTGTTCATGCAGGGACAGAGGAAAGAAAGATTGGGAATATTAGACGGTACGACAAGTGTGCTGATCTATTTTACTGTTCACTAGGGAAACACTGGTCTCCCTATAAGTAATTAGATCGTGACAATGGGCGCACCGTACTTCAACCCTCGCAAACCGAGGGTTAATTTCCAGAGGGCCAGCAAAAGGAGATGCTCCCCCCACAGATGAAGGGCTCACCTGACCTGCAGAAGAAGGAGTCAGCCCTGCAGATGATGGTCCAGGCTGAGCTGCTGTGGATGTGCTTGGTTGACTTTCTGAAGAGTTACCTCCAAAAAGTCGAGTATGTGTCCTTCTGTGTACATCCTTGAGGTGTCTCTTCATGGTATGATTCCCAAAGGAATACTTCCTGTCAGGATTACCTCTTGAAAGTACACGCTTACACAGCCTACAAGTTACTAAGGGTGCATTTACCTTTTGCTGGCCTTCAGGAAAAGTAAAATAATCCCATACATAAGAAGTCTTTTGTTTCCTCGCTCTCTGCCTCAAGGTAGTGCTGCTAGTGCTAGCCTCACTCTCAGAAGAGCTCTGCTGGTCTGCCATCGTATCACAAAGACAACCCAGCTCCTTCTCCTAAGGGATCACAAGCAGAAATGAGAGGAATGGGTGTGGTGTAGGAGAGTTCTAGAACTGAAAGTAGTTTCAACCAATCAAAAGTTGTGTTTCATGATCACATGACCTACCGTACGCTTACGGTACGCTTACGGTACGCTTACGGCAAAAGTGCGCATGCGCGTAAAAAAGACACGCGCTTGCGCGCATGCGCATAACAGTCACTACCCGACACTTCCGCGTAACGTGCGCGTGTAGCGTACGCGCGTACGCGTCCCACGCGGAGTACGCGCGGCTACGCAAATTGCGTAACTATACGCAAACAGCGTAGATAAATTACGGGCGTTGCGTAAACCGTACGCTTACCGTAAGCTTACGGTACGCGTACTAAAAAAAAAAGAAAAAATGAACTGCAAAAAATTATAACATGTTTATTTTATGAAATATATTTAAAAAAACATATTAAAGAATTTTAATAATTTAACCATAGTCTTTATAAAAGGTAAGAACATTAAATTAAAAATATGTTTAAAAATATTAGAAGAAAAAAAAAAATTAGCATTTAAAAAACCTTGCTAATTCAATGAAAAAACCATAGGTTTCACACACGTTATAGTTAGGAATTAGCATTTAAAAAACCTTAGAAATTCAATGAAAAAACCAAAGGTTTCACACACGTTATAGTTAGCTGGACATTTTACTCGTAAAAAACCATTGAAATTCCCCCGTTATAGTTAGTTAAGCTAACTATAACTCGCGCGCCCGCAATGCACTGCTGATGACGTCACATATTACATCACTCATGACATGGTCAGTGACATCACTCATGACATCACTGATGACATCTCAAATGACATCACTGATGACATCACTGATGACATCATCCTTGTGATAGAGTGGCAGACCTCCTCTCACCCTAATATAACCTTTGATACACACATTTATAAATAGAGACTACAATTTTCAAAACAAAGGACATACCAATACCAGTTACAACAACCTCTTCAGTAATTCTAAGATCCACATACACATCCACTCATTCACCAACAGTCCTATACAGTCACTCATACATGTACTCACTCATCATATGTACTCATACACCTATACATCCTGTTACACAATGCTACTCATCCGTAGAGTTACTCACACACATAGTCACTCATGCTAATAAAGAATCAAACATCCATTTACTTGCATATACAGTTATACACACACCACCACACTTACTTCTACGGAAACTTGCACATACTTAGTCTTTTAAACATTCACTTATAGAAACACATACTTATTCACACAGGAACTCTTTCAATCTCTCACTCTCACATATACTCACTTATATACACCAATAGTCACATATACTAGTTTAAAACATATGTAGTTACTCATAAAGACACTGTAGAGACAGTCATTCACTCACTAACACACCCATACACACACTCATCCACCCATGCAGTCCTGCATACATACTATCTTCAACACATACAAACAGTGAGTCACTCATTCATGCACCTATGCACTACGTAATACCCCCCACCGAACCATACAGATACTCAGACTCATACTCAAAAAAACAACTAATAACCTATATAGACACCCATGTAGCTGCTCACCAACCCATGCAGCCACTTATACACAAACTGAGAGACTGATACAGATATATACATATTTAAACATTACTCACTAAGCCATGTATTCACTATGATACACCTAATCATTCAGTTACACAATCAATTTTTCAAAAACATATCATCCATTTAGACACTTATATACCCATTTATTCTTCCATCGACCTTGAGATATACATATATAAAACATTTAATTTTCAGAAAAACACACATTCACGGGATGATGTCATCAGTGATGTCATCAGTGATGTCATTTGAGATGTCATCAGTGATGTCATGAGTGATGTCACTGACCATGTCATGAGTGATGTAATATGTGACGTCATCAGCAGTGCATTGCGGGCGCGCGAGTTATAGTTAGCTTAACTAACTATAACGGGGGAATTTCAATGGTTTTTTACGAGTAAAATGTCCAGCTAACTATAACGTGTGTGAAACCTTTGGTTTTTTCATTGAATTTCTAAGGTTTTTTAAATGCTAATTCCTAACTATAACGTGTGTGAAACCTATGGTTTTTTCATTGAATATATATATATATATATATATTTATTATCTACTGGCGGTCGCCAGTAGATAGTTATAGTTACAACCTAGTTTCCATAGGAAATCTAAAAATTCTATTTTGAATAACTTTTGCGCCGGTTGACGAATCCTCGCAAAAATTTCAAAACTAATGGGGCGCTCCGTTCAGCTCCTACCCTGAAAGTCTCGGGGTGATTCGTCAAGCGGGGGCCGAGAAAAAGGGGGGGTCCCAAAACGCGTTTTCCCCATGCATTTTTCCATAGGACCTTTAGTCGCAGCTACAGCCCGAACAGCTGAACAGAATTACGTGAAATTTGGCAGAGAGGTAGTCATAAGGTCAAGGAAGTGCCTTTTGCAGGTCTGGTGTAAATCTGTTCAGTATATCCTGAGAAAATAGCATTTAAAAGCATATCAATATCTATACGCGCGCACCGTGCGCGCACTGTGCGCGCACCCTGCCGCGTGCGAGCGCAATTCTGATTGGTTGTTAGATGTCGGTAAACATTCGAATCGGTCGAAACCAGGAAGTGTCGGCCGCCATTTTGTCTCTCGCAGTCTGAGGGGGTTAAAGTAAAAGGTGGAGAACTTGAAAAGGGGGCAGAGTGGACAGTTCCTGACCCCCTAGCCTTGGTCAGGGGGGTCACAGAAGGACCCCGAAGGGCGAAAAATTATTATTATTTTTTTTTTTAAATCGCGAGGTGCACGCACGTTGCGCGCACGCCGAACCGTGGGTGCGCGCACGGTGAAAAACATGAAAAATAAATAAATAAATAAATACATAACTTAGCATTTAAAAAACCGTAGAAATTCACTGAAAAAACCATAGGTTTCACACACGTTATAGTTACGAATTAGCATTTAAAAAACCTTGCAAATTCACTTAAAAAACTATAGGTTTTACACATGTTATAGTTAGCTGGACATTTCACTCGTAAAAAACCAATGAAATTCCCCCGTTATAGTTAGTGCAGGCAACTATAACTCACGCGACCGCAATCCTCTGCTGATGACGTCAGATATTACATTACATGATATTTTACTTGAAATTTGGCAAAGAGGTAGTCCTCAGGTCAGGCATGTGCCTTTTGCATATATGGTGTCAATCTGTTCAGTAGTTCCTGAGAAAATCAAAAGTAAAATCACATATATATCTGGGCGGAGCCTAACTACACATCTCATCGTGAGATCTGATTTGCTGTCAGCACTTCAACCAAGAAGTGTTGGCAGCCATCTTGGGACCAATATACATGATAGCACCTCATTAAAAAGCATTGCAGTTAATAGAAGGTTTAAGACTTTAGTTACATTATAAATCATTTGTTGATGGTACCATACTCATTTTAGGTATTGTGGTGTGTTCTAAGGTGATTTTACCATGTGAAAAAGCCTTCTGCTGTGATATCATGAATCATGTTTGAGAGAAATCTATTTTCTCATGCTTTTCCCACAGAGGTTTGGAAGGTGATCTATAAGCTAAACTGAGAGCATGTAGAAGTGGACCTCAGCTAGGCCTACCAGTGCAAGGGGTTCGCCCTTCTCTGCACAGAGTCCTCAGACCAATAGGAAGAAGTTGGCACAGAAACTGGAATAGAAAATACAAAGTTTAATAAAACCTCATGAGGTGGAACTACATTCAAACAGCACCCTTCGGTATTGAGTGAAGTAGCACACTGAACAGAAAGAGCATGGTCCTTTTATACCCACACAGGGGCTGAAAAAAGGCGGTACAAGTATACATGAGAAGAGTTATGCACATAGATGGTCATACAGAAATGCACAGTCAACAGTAAAGGAGGAGCTAGCAGTTGCTGACTCTGGTAGAAACAACCTGACAGCTACAGACTAAAAACAGATGCATGGACAGTTAGACTCTTCTGCGCATGTGCAGAGTAGCAGAGTCTAAGTATAGCCAGTCCTTTAAACAGAGCACAAGGGTAAACAACAGTGAAGAAGGAAACAGCTCTTGGTGAGCACATGGCAGACAAAATGGCTGCCAGAAATACAAATGGATTCCACAAAATGGACAAGATAGCCTCTAAATACGAGATGGATTCCGCTAATGCTAATCCAATCGCAGCCAATTTACAACAGACGACCCTTTTAGTATTAGCTGAAGACATCTGTTCCTCTGGGGTAATCTAAATATGCATCCTGTACATCTATTAGCATTGTTTCGGCCACTTCTTTATTCAACAGTTGTTGGGCCTTTGTCTCTGCAATATTCCTTTTGACAGGTATACAGACAGAAATGCAAATAGAGCAAAGCATTGGACCACATTGGATACATACACAGCATGTAAAAAGTATCAAAATAATTATACACAGGATAGTTAGTAACTTCCAGCCCCAAGCAGAAACGAGAGTCCAAAACCATCCAGCCAGAGTCCAAGTACCAGTCTCTGGATGAATTTCTGCAGCAATCTTATGTAGCTTTGATATTGCGTCATATACTGAAGGCGAGTGATCCGGTATGAATACACAACAGCTGCTACCGATGATGCGACATGCACCACCTCGATCAGCCAGAACCGCGTCTAGGACCATTTGGTTCTGGAGAGCTACAATCCTTGCAATTTGCAGTCTCCTCCGTAATGTTCCCAAGTGCCATAGCTGTCTGATTGGTAACAGCTTCCACAACTCTAGTTAATCGTCTTACTTTCCTACTGTTTAATGAAGCACCCACAAAGGAGAACAAACCTAAATTAAAATCAACATATTGTTGCAGAGTGGTATCAGTTTGGTCTACTTCGTCAGTACTTATTGTCCTCTTGTATCTATTTCTAGAGATATCGTTAAATAATTTAAGGTCCCGGTGGTAGGATGCAGGTGCCAGAAACACAGGGGGCAATAGAAAGGACACATAGCACACACCTGACCACCCAGCAGGTAGTTGATAATATCCGTGGCTACCACAGATACAATAAGTATTGTGAGAGGCTATGAAAGTGCTATTGTTTATACCTTCAATAGACAGAATTACAGTACATTCACTTTTCCCCACTGGAATTCTTCCAATACTGCTTACACATAAATCTGGTTTAGCTCTAGTAACAGAAATCACAAATTGTTTATTACTGGTAAAAGTTCTCATATTTGTGAAGATATATGGCATTGAAATATTGTCCGGTTGATACTCTTCCCATTCCCATTTGGTCCCTTTGGCTTGAGGATAACCATCTTTATCTTGATAACATACTTTATTGAGGTGAAAAAGAAGCCCGCCTACTGTGCGTCTTCCAGATGCAAACAAAAGCGCATACCAAGCTTGACAAGAACCATTATGAGAAAAGGGAAGAGGATTAAAAGGTGTTCCTCCTTTCTTTTGATGTGCAGGTATCATCCCACACACCCAACAGTTGGTAGTATTTGTGGCATTATGAGTATGATGCAAATCTGGATAAAGGTATTATTTAAATAGGATTGTCGATGTTTCTGCTCATGGTAGGGAAGCGTAAAGTAGTAGTGTTCAACTGATACTGGAGTAGTGGCGATCAAAAGTTCTCGAGCAGGAGCCACTTTCTCAACAAACCAGGTTATTACTGCTACAGCCACCATAGCAACAACAAACCCTATAGCACAAATGATCTTTCTCTTAGCAACAGTTGATCTCATTGTGGACATGATCAGCTTATTGTTGAAAACAATCGTTGGAGCTCTTCTCCCTGGGCAGCCGTTGATTTCTTCACCGAGGGTCAAGACGGATGTCGCTACACTATACAGAACTGATCCCCCCCCCTTGCCACATCGGCATTCCGTTTCAGTAACCCAGGGAGGTTGCTCAACCAGTCTATTTCGACGATGCAGGCTCTTTCGGTTGTCTCAGTTGGTATCGGGATACTCCAGGAATTGTGTGGTCCGGGAAGACTTCCTCAGGTTCGTCAGGTGATATGGCTTGGCCTTTCTCTGTATCCAGGATGTCCCGATGGTCGATCAAAGCAACAGGATCCACCAAGGTAGACGGCACTTTCTTGCAGTGGGTGGAGTGCACCCAGTTCCTCCTGTTCGTCACTCGAACCGCAGTTCTTGTTGAAAGGAGCACCTGCTCCAGGCCGCTCCACCTCGGTTCCAAGCTGCTCAACCTCTGGAACGATCAGTTCATCACCTGGTCTCCAGGCCGAAGTCCATGGCCTTTACCTGCAGACCTATCAGGAAGAGCTTCTCGAACCTGTTGATGAATAAAGACCAAACTGTCAGTCAATTGTGATAGGTAGTCACTCATCAATACACATGGCACATCATGTATGGGACGTGGTTTAGGAATTCCCCAAATGTTCATAGGCCTCCCAAATACCACCTCATAAGGTGTAAGACCAGACCCCGAATGTGGCACTGATCTAATGGACAACAGTGCCAAAGGTAATGCGTCTGGCCAATTCAAGGATGTGGAGGCTAGTATTTTCGCCAGTTTTAATTTAAGTGTGGCGTTATACCTCTCCACTAACCCTGCGGATTGTGGATGAAAAGCAGCGTGAAACTTCTGCTTTATCCCTAACCCCTTCAGGACATATTCGACAACTTGCCCAATAAAATGGGGTCCGTTATCACTCCATAAAAGTTTACAAACACCAAATCTAGGGAAAAATTCCTTCAAAAGCACCTTTGCTGTAGTGAGAGCTGGATTGTCCTTCGTAGGGTATGCCTCCATCCACTTACTAAAGGCACATACCACTACCAAGACATACTTTAAGTTATTACAGCGCTCAAGCTGGATGTAATCCATTTGCAAAACTTCAAAAGGTGCGGTTGGCGTAGCAAACCCTCCTGTAGGAGTTCGTGTCCCTTTACCAGGATCATGCTGAAGACAAATCAGACAAGACTGCACCATCTTTTTAGCTGTGCCGGCAATTTCTGGATGCTCCCAAACTTGCGTGAGCAATTTCGTCATCGAGGAGGCTCCAACATGTGCCGGCCCATGTGCCATATGAATCATAGGTTGTAAATAAGCTGTCGGCAATCTCCACTTGCTCATCTCTTTATTCCTCCAACAGCCCTCATCATCCAATGTTCCCTCCTTAGACCATTGCTCAATTTCTTCTGCAGAAGCAGATCTCTGCATATCTACCACTTCCTGTCTGGTATCATGTCAGCGTTCAGCCTGTGACTTCACTACGTACATAGATGTGGTGCTTCGCTGCATGGCAGTTTCACGGGCTGTTTGGTCTGCAAAAGCATTGCCTTGTCCTATCTTATCAATTATTTTCTTATGTGCGCTACTTTTAACAATTGCTATCCTCTTCGGGTATGTTAAAGCAGTCAAGAGATTATGTACTAATTCTCCATGCATTATTTGCATCCCGTGGGATGTAAGAAAGCCCCTCTCCTTCCAGAGTAGCCCAAAATCATGAGCCACTCTGAAAGCATAGCGGCTGTCTGTATAAATGTTTACAGATAAGTCAGTACTAAGTTCACACGCTCGTGTCAACGCTATTAGCTCAGCTGCCTGAGCTGGCTTCTGTGGAATACGAGCTGTCTCAACTACCGTCTGAAGTGTTGTAATTGCATATGCAGCTGACGTTGTACCATCTGGTAACTTCAAACAGGACCCATCAACCCATAGTTCCCCATCAACACTTGAAAGGGGCGTGTCTTGCAAATCGACACGACCCTTTGTCTGTTCCTCAGTAAGGAATATACAATCATTAGACTCCTGTGACTGAGACTGAGTCGCCGGGTATGGCAACAAAGTGGCTAGGTTTAGTGTCGCACATCTCTTTAGTGTAATGTGAGGGGCCAGCAATGTCAATTCATATCCTGTCAGACGAGCACTAGTTAAATGCTGCGTCTTCGTCTGATTTAAAAGGGCATCAACCGCATGGGGTACTAGCACCAACAGCTTATGTGACAAAACTATCTCTTCACTCTGACGTATTGATACAGCTGTTGCTGCAACTGAACGGTAGCATCCAGGTAACGCACGAGCAACAGGATCAAGTACTGCTGAAAAATATGCACCGGGACGCTGTTTGTCACCGTGTGTCTGCACTAAAACTGACAATGCGCATCCATCTTTCTCGTGTACATCTAATGTAAAAGGCTTCGTATAATCTGGGGTACCTAACACTGGTGCTGAACAAAGGGCTTGTCGTAACTGTCGGAAAGCAGTCTCACATTCATCTGTCCATGGGAGGGGCATTGGAGTATCTTTGGTCAAAAGTGCTAGCAAGGGTTTAACAATGTGTGAAAATCCTAATATCCATTGCCTACAAAAAGAAGTAAGAACAATGAATGCACAGACATCTTTCTGAGTACGGGGCACTGGTGTGTCTAAAATAGGTTGAATGCGATCTGGTGTGAGTGCACGGCCCTCCTTAGACAGAAGGTGACCTAAGTAGGTTACCTTTGGTCTACAATATTGCAATTTCTTTCGTGATACTTTGTGATGATGGGAAGCAAGAAAAGACAGCAAGGACAAAGTACATTTTTCACACTGCTCAGGGCTGTCGGCTGCCAACAAGATGTCATCAACATATTGTATGAGAGCCACTCCTTCAGGCAAAACGAAAGAATCAAGTTGTCTTTTTAATGCTTGACTGTAAATACTAGGACTCTCAGTATAGCCTTGAGGAACTCTACAGAATCTATACGATCGATTATTCAAAGTGAAACTGAACAAATATCGGCTATCAGGATGAATAGGGATCGAAAAGAAAGCATTCTTCAAGTCTATCACAGAAAATGTAGTCGCTGTCAGGGGAACCAAAGTAAGAAGTGTCGTTATGTCAGAAACCACGGGGTATTGTGGTACTACAATCTTGTTAACTTCTCGCAAATCAATAATGAATCTGTAAACCCTAGTGTCAGTATCTTTTTTCAGAATAGGAAGAATTGGACTGTTACAAACATTGTAAGGAACTTCCTCAACAACCCCCACTTCAATGAGATCATGGACAATACGTATGAGTGCTTCTTCACCTTCCTGTGAAATTTAATATTGAGGCAAACGTGGCAGCACAGCGCCCTCCTTGACACTAATGTGTACTGGTGGAATAACCATTTGCCCTACATCAGTGTCTGAAGTAGCCCACAAAGTACTACGAAGTGAAGCTAATGCAATATCCTCTTTAACAAGACAAGCTCTCTCCATCACAGGATGGTTGTCATTCAAGATAACACATACACCTTCTGGAGAACTTCGTATTGTAGCCCTGAAATACTTAAGCATATCAAGACCCACAATATTGTCTGGTGTATTCGGGGAAAGCAAAAATGGACATGGAGCAGTAAATTTATCCACATAGAATGCACGTGGTTGCAACAATGGGCTGAGGGAAGGGGTTCCATCGAAGCCTATCGATGTAATGGTTAAGCCAGACAGGGGAGCCCTTGGAACCAATTGTTTAGACAAGGCGCTACGAGTAGCTCCTGTATCAACTAGAAACTGATCAGTGGAGCCCAAAACATTTGCTGTAACATAGGGACCCCTCTGATCTACTGGAACTTCAACTGATTCCTTACCCCATCCTAGGCAATCCTATGCATAAGCAGAATCTTGAGAATCAGACGGCACATAGTCGGACATTTGATATTGGTTCCTTCTATCAAAAGTGTTAAACCCATTCTGCCCACGTATATTAGCATCAAACCTAGCACGATCACCTGTGCTTCCTCTAGGCCCTGAATATCCTGAACAATTTCTCATTTGTCCCCGACCACGTGGACAGTGCTGAGCACACAGTGCTGGACAATCGGAAGCCCAATGCCCAAATTTCTTACAGTACGCGCACTGGTCAGCAGACAAATTCGAACGAGTATAAGAAGGGAAAGACGAACCATAAGATCCACGTCCACCTCTATCACTACCTCTAAAAGGCGGACCATAAGCCTGAGCCAACATAACCTTCGTTTTTAATTCTTTAGTCTTCTTATCCTCATTACCCTTTGCTTCTAATTCCTGGCGTTCATAATACTGAGCCATAGTCAAGAGAGAAACCAGGGAAGAGGTAGTCCATGAACTCTCACTGGCCTTTAGGCGACTAGCTATTCCTGGCAACAGGTTTGCGACATATTTATCGACAAACAGATATCTGCCTGTGTCATCTGTCAATGACTGGCCACTAAAATCGTGGAATGCTTCTTCAAAGCGTGTAAAGAAATCCGAGACCGATTCATCTGCCTTTTGCTTACAAGATGTTAAACAGTCCAATCTATCTTTTTAGGGGAAATAATCGTTTTTAACTTAACTAATATAGCTGCGGGAAGATCTAAAATTAACTGACATGGCTTCTGTACGGGTTCCCTTTCTACATCCATTTGTTCTAAGTCTCTCCATAACGCCCCAAAAGCTGCACGATCATCAATTTTACGAACAGTTCTCCACATACCAGGTGGTAATATCAATCCGAAAAATAAATCAATATCAGGCAAAGTCATAGTGCAAGAGCTAATAGCACCCTCAACTTCCTCATAAAAAGCGGCTGGATTTTTCCACGGATCAGGCAATGCAGTTTTAAGTGCCATAACATCCGTCCTATTCCAAGGAGTGTAAACCCAATTATAAATAAAATAACCCTTTGCATCAATAGAGGCCTTATTATCACTTGTACCCTGTCCTTTAGGAGGAACAAACAAAGGCGCAGCCTCCCGCATAGGTTTCGCATGAACTATCATAGTCTTATCTGTTCCGGAGGTAGAAGCTTGTGCCATGCCGGTCTGAGATGTCTGTGCAGCTACGTCTGCAGCCTTTTTCTCCTCTCACAAACGGACTGCATCAACACACAGTTTAACCAAACGCCTGATTGTATCAGCCACCTGGGAGAAAACAAAAAGACCATCACGCATTTGCTTATAATTATCTGCTATATCGTCAGGCTCTAACTTAACTCCTCAGAATATTTCCTAAACAGCTCAAGGACCTCTGTGGCAAACACCTCAGTAAAATACAGCTGCTCCCTTTCATACCACCCTCTCATACTATCTAGAAGTTCAGAGGCAGGGGCAGTGCTATGAACTGCTTTACGAGCAGCAGATCGGAGCTGGGACGAACGCGCAGCAGTCAACATAGAACGAGTTTCTCGTGCCTTATCTTCCTCCGAACTAGAGTCCTCATCTGACTCATGAGGGCAGACGGAACAGTATACGGAGGTGGAGGGCAATCTAATAATAAGGAATCATCTTGTGGTTTATTAAGTATAGGATAAAGGGGCCGCCGAACAGCGTATTGGCCAGTTACCTGTGAATTGAGCTCCCTATCTTCTCTCTCTTTTAACTCTTTTATTTCTTTGTTCTTCAGCTCTAATGCTTTCACATAAATGTTCTTTCGCTGTTCTTTTTCAATCAAGGCTTGCTCACGCTTCATTCGTTCACGCACTTCTTTCTCCCACATTCATACACAATCAAACATATCTTGCCTAGTCTTTCGCTTACACAGACATTGTTCCACATACTCAATCTTTCGTAAATCAAATGACCCATACATAGGCCAACACAACTCAGGATCCTTACGAGTGTATTTATTCCATAATGTGCTGTACATTATAGAAGAAAGACCATGCTTAATATACATATTTCTATTAGGCGTCCCCTCCGGGGGGGGCGGTTGTACTTCATCGAGTCTCAAATTGGTACCACTACAAAAGCAACACATCCTACGAAGTGTGCTAAAAACAGGCATGCCCAAAATAGTGCAGAATATGCAGAATTATATTCAAAGTAGCACTTAAGGTACCTTTAGTACGATGTGCCGTTCAAATCAATTCAGATAGAGAAAATTCTCCTCATTACCTGCCTATATAGGTTGCAACTTATATATATATATATATATATATATATATATATATATATATATATATATATATATATATATATATATATATATATATATATATATATATTACTTCATAAACCCAACGTGACGCGTTTCACCCTCACGGGCTTGCTCACACACCGTTATGCTACCGGACCGCCGTATACATACTGAATTTGTGTATACATCGACATTGAAAGAGGACTTTCGCAAGGGTTATTCGGCGCCATGTTGGAACAGTAAATATTTGAACAAATGCCAGTACTTTGTAGGCGCCATTGTATAACAGTAACATAAATCGTATATTTAGTCCAAACATTCTCCTTGCTTGTTTGCAAACAAACATTAATGGACTGTGTCAAGACATGTTTTGTAATTTCAACAAAGACATTCTAATACTCAGGAAAACAACTGAATCTTGCTCCTATTGAGAAAAGAGTATTTCAGCGCTATTTTCGAACAGTAATTCTTTGAATAAATGACAGTACTTGGTATGCGCTATGGAACACCAGTAAAACGACTCGGCTAATGTGTCCAAGCGTACAAATGGACACATTGTGGATGATTAAAACAAAGACACTCTAATCATGTGAAAATCAACTCGTTTGATGATGGAAAAACTGTATCTCGCTCCTAGTGAGCATGGGTATCGTCCACTGCAATACTGCGGTGCCGTGAGGTGAGGCTGGAGGATGTGTAGTACAGTGTCATAAATCGCTCCCAATAGGCTTAATTCTAGGGCAGGGATGCACGATGTTAAATAAGCACTTGTGAGACCCGAGAAGCATCCCAGGGACTGAATTTGCGCAAAATAGTGGAATTAATGATCAATTTATGCGTATGTTCACTTTAATTACATCTTACGCTAAATGGGAGCAAGTATGTGTGCGCCCGCTATCTGTATTGCTCATTACTGGTGCACCCTATTCCCCGTTTGCTTCCAAGTGTGTTGGTTGGGACAATTGACTAAGTTGTTCTGCAGGCCCCATGTGTGTTGAAGTGTTGACTTTAACCCTGGTGTCTTCGGTCTAACTGGTGTTGAATGTCACAGCCTGTCATGCCTGCCCTTGTGATTTCCTTGCATTGTTTCTATACATTCCAGAAAATTAATGACATAAACAATCAATTGATATGTAACACGCTGGTCCAAAGGTGCATCCTTAACCCAACTACCAAAAAAATTCAAAAAGTGTCTCGTAATTAAATTTTAAAATTAAAACAGAGTTGGTCTTATCTGTTCACTGGAGAGCAGCTTGGGAAGAGAAGGGTAGGGATCCTGTGTCGCGGGCCCGAGACATAGTCCCTTCCTTTCTTCCTGTGAAAGAGAAAAAAACAGGAACAGTTGTCATGATCTATAATAGACATTACAAAGACAGTTTAAATACACATTGCATTATTGATTATCTCGTTAGACTTGAATCTCCCTCCTTGGTCCCCTCCCAGAGGTGACCATTCAGTTCATAAATGAGTTTAGTGTCCTAAAGATTACTCTCACAAGTTAATCCCCTTGTAGGTGTATTGCCATCTCCTCGTCCATGTTATGGCCATTCGGAAATTTGGTCCCCATCCCAATTATATGACGTGATTCACGTTGTCTTAGTTTAAGAGTACTGTTGCCTCCTCTCTTATTGGGTAGGATTCTTTCTATTGCATAATATGACAGTTTGGTGTAATCTGAAAAATGTTTAGCCTCAAAATGACGGGCAATGGGATACTGTTGGTCCTTGTTCGTAATTGCCCTCATATGTTCAAGGACCCGCTTCTTAGCCATGTGTGTGGTACTACCTACGTAGCTAAGTTGGCAGGGGCACTCTAGCACATAGACCACGTTGGTGCTACTGCAAGTGAGGAACTGTTTAATGGGAATCATGCTGTTTGTACTACTGTTCCAGAACTCCTTGCGTAAGCGGCTGTTGCCGCAAGCCTTGCAGTGACCACAGGGATAGAAGCCTTGTAAATCAATAGTATTGCTTCTTTCCATGCTTGGTAAGTCACTGTGTACAAGCATGTCTTTTAGGCTACGTCCTTTCCTATAACTTATTGAGGGATGGGAAGTTATCGTCTTGCCTATAACTGGATCACCTTTAAGGAGCTTCCAATTCTGGGAGATCATTTTTCTAATTTTGTCTGATTGACCGTTGTACGTAAGGATCAGTCTGGTTTCAGTACTCTCATCATTTATGGGTGAATTGGACTCAGGAGAGGATTCAAGGATTGTACCTCTGTCAACCGTTTTGATCCTGTCCATCGCCTTTTTCAGAACCCACATGGGGTATCCTCTTTCTCTAAATCTCTGTGTCATGGTTATTTGTTCTTTTCGGAAACCCTCCTCTGTGCTACAATTTCTCTTTGCTCGAAGCAGTTCCCCATAGGGGATACTCCATTTGAGCGTGTTGGGGTGACTGCTAAGAGCATGCAGCAGCGTATTGCCTGCTGTAGGTTTGCGAAACAAAGAAGTTGTTAATTTGTTGTTCGAGATTTCTACACATGTGTCAAGATATTCTACCCTCACATTGCTTGTAGTATGTGTGAGTGTAAGGTTGTTGTTGTTCTGATTTAGTCTGGTAATGAAATTATTGGCTTCCTGTTTGTTGCCTTTCCAGATTACAAACAGGTCGTCAACATAACGTAACCAGAGTATTACTTTGGTAAAATCCAACTGTAGGCTGGGTTCCTTCCTGATGTCCTCCTCCCATGCTCCCATAAAGAGATTGGCAAAGCTCGGCGCGAAGCTTGTCCCCATCGCCGTACCGAGCGATTGTTTGTAGATTACATTATCAAACATAAAAAAATTATTTTTCAGACAGAATTTGATAATTTCAAGTATCATCAGGGTATGTTCTTTGAATCGGATATGCCTGCGTTTGAGAAATCTTTCGCACGATTCTACTCCCTGTTCGTGATTGATGACAGTATAGAGGGAATTGACGTCCATGGTTATCAATAGAAAGTCATCTTCCCATCTGACATTATGGATTTTGGCCAAGAAGTCTTTTGTGTCCTTGACATATGATGGGAGAGATATTACAAATTCCCTGAGGAAATGATCCGCATAGCGCGATAAATTTTCCAAAACACAACCCCTGGAGGAAATGATGGGTCTACCAGGAGGATTGGTTTTGTTTTTATGTATTTTGGGAAGTAGGTACATCACTGGGAGGATAGGGTGATCTTTCTTCAGGTAGCAGAATTCCTCCCATTCGATCAACCCCTTATCCTTCCATTCGCCCAGTTTTTCCCAAATCTGTACAATACTGTTGTTGTAATCTGTGCGATTCGACCTAGAGTAGGTGTTGGTATCACTCAGTTGTCTTGTAGCTTCTGCTACGTACATTTCCCTGGACAGGATGACAATGTTGCCCCCTTTGTCAGCGGGTCGAATAACAATGCTGTCATCTTCGGCTAGCTCTTGTATAGCCCTCCTTTGTGTAAGGGTCAGGTTGTGTTTAAACGTTTGCATTTTCTTGGCCCAATTCTGTTGCCTAAATTCCAGAAGGTTCTGGCTCACCTGTTCCTGGAAAGTATCAATATTATCGTGGCTCATTATTGGTAGAAAAGTAGATTTAGGTTTAAAATCAGAGGTGGCAGATGCATCATATCGTATCTCCATCTCATTTAAAATCTGTTGAGCCTCAATATTGGTATCACCGTCACTGATGTCATTTTGTAGTTCATGCATCGCAACCAACAGGTCAATATCCCCTATCGTCAATTCCTCATCTGTTATGGAACTTCCTTTTTGGGGTCTAGTTCTGTTTCTCATGGGTTTCAGAGAGTGCCATTTTTTAAGTTTAAGTTTTCTACAAAATTTAAAAATGTCAATTCTGTCATTGACATAATTCATGGGGATTGATGGGCAGAAAGAGAGGCCAAAGCACAGAGTTCTTTTGTCTTTGAGATTAATGACTCTGTTGGAGAGGTTAACAATAGTTAAATTTACCATATTGTCATCCATTATGCGTTGGTCTTGGAGCGTGTCTGTTGTCTTCCCACTGGCTCCGAGTCGTAGTCTTTTCTGTCTCCTCTGGAGGATCCTCTTCCTCCTCTTCCTCTTGGGCCTCTTGTTCTTCCTCTGCCCCTTCCTCTTCTCGTCGGTGTTGCATCTCTCTGCGTCTCCTGATTGGTTTTCAGAGTTTGGCGACTCCGTCTTAGGAGCCGATATTCGTCTAAAAAAGACGTTGGACGTGGAGTTGCTTCCCCTTCCGATGTTGTACCCTCAGATGAAGGTGTCGTATCTGAACCTTCAGTGTTTGTGTCACTTGAATAAATGGTCTCCTCATCATTGTTGTTGACTGGTATTGAGGTCTTCGATGTGTTTTTACTCCTATTTTTCGTATCTTTCTCATACAGATGGTCGTATTTCCTGCTGTGTGTCAGGATACGTCCTGACTCATAATCGCCACAGTCTCTGTGGAGTTTCCTTTGTTTTCTGGCTTTTATATCATCTTCCACCAGTTTGAGTCTTTTTTTCATTTCTTCTAGAAATTTGCAAATTAGTTCTTGGTCAGGGTTAGACTCGAGTTCCTCTTTGATGCGTCTAATCTCTGTCTTGATACTTTCTCTGTCTGTCCAGGCGTACTTCACCAATATCTTTAACATGTTGGTCGAGCTATTAGCAGAATTCGCCGACCATTCTTCCAACATTTGGGGATTCAAAGAATCGTATGATGGAGTTATGTAGATCCTTAGTCCACGGGGGACCATGCCCTTGTCTATGTAGTCCTGTAATGATGTCGCTTCCCACCACTTCGCGATTTCTTGTTTATGAAGTTTCTCATACTTTCTAAGTTTCTCCATAATCGTTGGTTCGTTCCTCGTGGTGGTAAGAGCTGGGTTAGACCCTTTCCCAGGTGCTCTTGCAAACAGTGTTTGTGCTGCTGCTCTGCGTTCATCATCTTCTTCCATTTCAAGGAAACTTGAGCTCTCCAGTGAAGCAGCTACTGGTTAAGGTGTGTGTCTAACCGAGACCCCCCTATAAAAATATAGGGTTCCCCTTGCCACAATTTATTGTATACAGATGTCGCTATATCTTTATAGGAAAATCCGTATTAATCCATCATAGGAAAAAGCGTGAGTCCGTTGTCAGATAGATCTTTCTTTCTCAGATTGAATTGACATGCAGTTAAGGTTGGACAGCACTTCTGCGCTTTCGTTTGCCTGTATGCTGTTAATTTGCCCACCTCTCGTGGGTGCGCTCCGCACTGGCGTCGTGAGATCAAATTTCGCGCCCGTCGTGCCGGCGGAAAGCAGCTGTTGCGCACATCGATCGTATGCCGGGAACTGAAGGACGTCCGTCCTCTCGCGGCAATCGGCTAATTAATCAGCGTGCTGTTTGATAATGGTTAATGTCTCACTGCGGGATGCAGACAAATATTATTGCACCAAACTGATAGGAGGTATATTCCTGCGGGACTCAACACAAATGTTACAGAGATTACCACGCCTACGTGATATCAAACCTCCCGCCTCCGACCCGTTAAACTTACCTCACGGTGTATCCCGTTCCAGAGATAGCGTGAAGTCGGGTCCTTCTCGGGGTATGTCGGAGGGTATCTCAATTGCGGCCGGCCGTCACTCTCCCATCAAAATACTGAGAAGATGCACTCCTGTCGGAAAACGTAGCCCTCCGAGGGGTGGCACAGCGCCGGTGGAGTAACCCGGTAATTTAAGTCCTTGTAAAACGGAGTTCCAACTGTGCTCTCAGGTCAGGGAAAAAGACACCACACCATCCAAGTTGCTTCAAGGGGGTTTATTACTTCATAAACCCAACGTGACGCGTTTCACCCTCACGGGCTTGCTCACACACCGTTATGCTACCGGACCGCCGTATACATACTGAATTTGTGTATACATCGACATTGAAAGAGGACTTTCGCAAGGGTTATTCGGCGCCATGTTGGAACAGTAAATATTTGAACAAATGCCAGTACTTTGTAGGCGCCATTGTATAACAGTAACATAAACCGTATATTTAGTCCAAACATTCTCCTTGCTTGTTTGCAAACAAACATTAATGGACTGTGTCAAGACATGTTTTGTAATTTCAACAAAGACATTCTAATACTCAGGAAAACAACTGAATCTTGCTCCTATTGAGAAAAGAGTATTTCAGCGCTATTTTCGAACAGTAATTCTTTGAATAAATGACAGTACTTGGTATGCGCTATGGAACACCAGTAAAACGACTCGGCTAATGTGTCCAAGCGTACAAATGGACACATTGTGGATGATTAAAACAAAGACACTCTAATCATGTGAAAATCAACTCGTTTGATGATGGAAAAACTGTATCTCGCTCCTAGTGAGCATGGGTATCGTCCACTGCAATACTGCGGTGCCGTGAGGTGAGGCTGGAGGATGTGTAGTACAGTGTCATAAATCGCTCCCAATAGGCTTAATTCTAGGGCAGGGATGCACGATGTTAAATAAGCACTTGTGAGACCCGAGAAGCATCCCAGGGACTGAATTTGCGCAAAATAGTGGAATTAATGATCAATTTATGCGTATGTTCACTTTAATTACATCTTACGCTAAATGGGAGCAAGTATGTGTGCGCCCGCTATCTGTATTGCTCATTACTGGTGCACCCTATTCCCCGTTTGCTTCCAAGTGTGTTGGTTGGGACAATTGACTAAGTTGTTCTGCAGGCCCCATGTGTGTTGAAGTGTTGACTTTAACCCTGGTGTCTTCGGTCTAACTGGTGTTGAATGTCACAGCCTGTCATGCCTGCCCTTGTGATTTCCTTGCATTGTTTCTATACATTCCAGAAAATTAATGACATAAACAATCAATTGATATGTAACACGCTGGTCCAAAGGTGCATCCTTAACCCAACTACCAAAAAAATTCAAAAAGTGTCTCGTAATTAAATTTTAAAATTAAAACAGAGTTGGTCTTATCTGTTCACTGGAGAGCAGCTTGGGAAGAGAAGGGTAGGGATCCTGTGTCGCGGGCCCGAGACATAGTCCCTTCCTTTCTTCCTGTGAAAGAGAAAAAAACAGGAACAGTTGTCATGATCTATAATAGACATTACAAAGACAGTTTAAATACACATTGCATTATTGATTATCTCGTTAGACTTGAATCTCCCTCCTTGGTCCCCTCCCAGAGGTGACCATTCAGTTCATAAATGAGTTTAGTGTCCTAAAGATTACTCTCACAAGTTAATCCCCTTGTAGGTGTATTGCCATCTCCTCGTCCATGTTATGGCCATTCGGAAATTTGGTCCCCATCCCAATTATATGACGTGATTCACGTTGTCTTAGTTTAAGAGTACTGTTGCCTCCTCTCTTATTGGGTAGGATTCTTTCTATTGCATAATATGACAGTTTGGTGTAATCTGAAAAATGTTTAGCCTCAAAATGACGGGCAATGGGATACTGTTGGTCCTTGTTCGTAATTGCCCTCATATGTTCAAGGACCCGCTTCTTAGCCATGTGTGTGGTACTACCTACGTAGCTAAGTTGGCAGGGGCACTCTAGCACATAGACCACGTTGGTGCTACTGCAAGTGAGGAACTGTTTAATGGGAATCATGCTGTTTGTACTACTGTTCCAGAACTCCTTGCGTAAGCGGCTGTTGCCGCAAGCCTTGCAGTGACCACAGGGATAGAAGCCTTGTAAATCAATAGTATTGCTTCTTTCCATGCTTGGTAAGTCACTGTGTACAAGCATGTCTTTTAGGCTACGTCCTTTCCTATAACTTATTGAGGGATGGGAAGTTATCGTCTTGCCTATAACTGGATCACCTTTAAGGAGCTTCCAATTCTGGGAGATCATTTTTCTAATTTTGTCTGATTGACCGTTGTACGTAAGGATCAGTCTGGTTTCAGTACTCTCATCATTTATGGGTGAATTGGACTCAGGAGAGGATTCAAGGATTGTACCTCTGTCAACCGTTTTGATCCTGTCCATCGCCTTTTTCAGAACCCACATGGGGTATCCTCTTTCTCTAAATCTCTGTGTCATGGTTATTTGTTCTTTTCGGAAACCCTCCTCTGTGCTACAATTTCTCTTTGCTCGAAGCAGTTCCCCATAGGGGATACTCCATTTGAGCGTGTTGGGGTGACTGCTAAGAGCATGCAGCAGCGTATTGCCTGCTGTAGGTTTGCGAAACAAAGAAGTTGTTAATTTGTTGTTCGAGATTTCTACACATGTGTCAAGATATTCTACCCTCACATTGCTTGTAGTATGTGTGAGTGTAAGGTTGTTGTTGTTCTGATTTAGTCTGGTAATGAAATTATTGGCTTCCTGTTTGTTGCCTTTCCAGATTACAAACAGGTCGTCAATATAACGTAACCAGAGTATTACTTTGGTAAAATCCAACTGTAGGCTGGGTTCCTTCCTGATGTCCTCCTCCCATGCTCCCATAAAGAGATTGGCAAAGCTCGGCGCGAAGCTTGTCCCCATCGCCGTACCGAGCGATTGTTTGTAGATTACATTATCAAACATAAAAAAATTATTTTTCAGACAGAATTTGATAATTTCAAGTATCATCAGGGTATGTTCTTTGAATCGGATATGCCTGCGTTTGAGAAATCTTTCGCACGATTCTACTCCCTGTTCGTGATTGATGACAGTATAGAGGGAATTGACGTCCATGGTTATCAATAGAAAGTCATCTTCCCATCTGACATTATGGATTTTGGCCAAGAAGTCTTTTGTGTCCTTGACATATGATGGGAGAGATATTACAAATTCCCTGAGGAAATGATCCGCATAGCGCGATAAATTTTCCAAAACACAACCCCTGGAGGAAATGATGGGTCTACCAGGAGGATTGGTTTTGTTTTTATGTATTTTGGGAAGTAGGTACATCACTGGGAGGATAGGGTGATCTTTCTTCAGGTAGCAGAATTCCTCCCATTCGATCAACCCCTTATCCTTCCATTCGCCCAGTTTTTCCCAAATCTGTACAATACTGTTGTTGTAATCTGTGCGATTCGACCTAGAGTAGGTGTTGGTACAGCAGGCGATACGCTGCTGCATGCTCTTAGCAGTCACCCCAACACGCTCAAATGGAGTATCCCCTATGGGGAACTGCTTCGAGCAAAGAGAAATTGTAGCACAGAGGAGGGTTTCCGAAAAGAACAAATAACCATGACACAGAGATTTAGAGAAAGAGGATACCCCATGTGGGTTCTGAAAAAGGCGATGGACAGGATCAAAACGGTTGACAGAGGTACAATCCTTGAATCCTCTCCTGAGTCCAATTCACCCATAAATGATGAGAGTACTGAAACCAGACTGATCCTTACGTACAACGGTCAATCAGACAAAATTAGAAAAATGATCTCCCAGAATTGGAAGCTCCTTAAAGGTGATCCAGTTATAGGCAAGACGATAACTTCCCATCCCTCAATAAGTTATAGGAAAGGACGTAGCCTAAAAGACATGCTTGTACACAGTGACTTACCAAGCATGGAAAGAAGCAATACTATTGATTTACAAGGCTTCTATCCCTGTGGTCACTGCAAGGCTTGCGGCAACAGCCGCTTACGCAAGGAGTTCTGGAACAGTAGTACAAACAGCATGATTCCCATTAAACAGTTCCTCACTTGCAGTAGCACCAACGTGGTCTATGTGCTAGAGTGCCCCTGCCAACTTAGCTACGTAGGTAGTACCACACACATGGCTAAGAAGCGGGTCCTTGAACATATGAGGGCAATTACGAACAAGGACCAACAGTATCCCATTGCCCGTCATTTTGAGGCTAAACATTTTTCAGATTACACCAAACTGTCATATTATGCAATAGAAAGAATCCTACCCAATAAGAGAGGAGGCAACAGTACTCTTAAACTAAGACAACGTGAATCACGTCATATAATTGGGATGGGGACCAAATTTCCGAATGGCCATAACATGGACGAGGAGATGGCAATACACCTACAAGGGGATTAACTTGTGAGAGTAATCTTTAGGACACTAAACTCATTTATGAACTGAATGGTCACCTCTGGGAGGGGACCAAGGAGGGAGATTCAAGTCTAACGAGATAATCAATAATGCAATGTGTATTTAAACTGTCTTTGTAATGTCTATTATAGATCATGACAACTGTTCCTGTTTTTTTCTCTTTCACAGGAAGAAAGGAAGGGACTATGTCTCGGGCCCGCGACACAGGATCCCTACCCTTCTCTTCCCAAGCTGCTCTCCAGTGAACAGATAAGACCAACTCTGTTTTAATTTTAAAATTTAATTACGAGACACTTTTTGAATTTTTTTGGTAGTTGGGTTAAGGATGCACCTTTGGACCAGCGTGTTACATATCAATTGATTGTTTATGTCATTAATTTTCTGGAATGTATAGAAACAATGCAAGGAAATCACAAGGGCAGGCATGACAGGCTGTGACATTCAACACCAGTTAGACCGAAGACACCAGGGTTAAAGTCAACACTTCAACACACATGGGGCCTGCAGAACAACTTAGTCAATTGTCCCAACCAACACACTTGGAAGCAAACGGGGAATAGGGTGCACCAGTAATGAGCAATACAGATAGCGGGCGCACACATACTTGCTCCCATTTAGCGTAAGATGTAATTAAAGTGAACATACGCATAAATTGATCATTAATTCCACTATTTTGCGCAAATTCAGTCCCTGGGATGCTTCTCGGGTCTCACAAGTGCTTATTTAACATCGTGCATCCCTGCCCTAGAATTAAGCCTATTGGGAGCGATTTATGACACTGTACTACACATCCTCCAGCCTCACCTCACGGCACCGCAGTATTGCAGTGGACGATACCCATGCTCACTAGGAGCGAGATACAGTTTTTCCATCATCAAACGAGTTGATTTTCACATGATTAGAGTGTCTTTGTTTTAATCATCCACAATGTGTCCATTTGTACGCTTGGACACATTAGCCGAGTCGTTTTACTGGTGTTCCATAGCGCATACCAAGTACTGTCATTTATTCAAAGAATTACTGTTCGAAAATAGCGCTGAAATACTCTTTTCTCAATAGGAGCAAGATTCAGTTGTTTTCCTGAGTATTAGAATGTCTTTGTTGAAATTACAAAACATGTCTTGACACAGTCCATTAATGTTTGTTTGCAAACAAGCAAGGAGAATGTTTGGACTAAATATACGATTTATGTTACTGTTATACAATGGCGCCTACAAAGTACTGGCATTTGTTCAAATATTTACTGTTCCAACATGGCGCCGAATAACCCTTGCGAAAGTCCTCTTTCAATGTCGATGTATACACAAATTCAGTATGTATACGGCGGTCCGGTAGCATAACGGTGTGTGAGCAAGCCCGTGAGGGTGAAACGCGTCACGTTGGGTTTATGAAGTAATAAACCCCCTTGAAGCAACTTGGATGGTGTGGTGTCTTTTTCCCTGACCTGAGAGCACAGTTGGAACTCCGTTTTACAAGGACTTAAATTACCGGGTTACTCCACCGGCGCTGTGCCACCCCTCGGAGGGCTACGTTTTCCGACAGGAGTGCATCTTCTCAGTATATATATATATATATATATATAAAACAAGTTGGCCAACACAAAATGCAAAATCCAAAAAGCCACAATAAGTGTTACTAAACTACTTTACCAATCCCAGGCATCAAAACCAACAGCAAGCGCCGCAGAAGGACACTTACCAATCACTTGGTGTCTAGGTTCCAACTGCCAAGTTCTAAAATCGACCAAATGGTCACTGCACGGCGGATCAACAGAAGAGATCTCAGTCGAGGACCGGCACCACTTGGATGGTCAGATCAGAAAGAAAGGAAAAACGCCGTGGTTGCCAAGACTCGGGTCTCATCGGGCAGCGATCGCGTCCAGAGCGTGATTCCAATCCTTCGTCGCGACCAATCCTTTGGGCATCCGAGTCACCGATGGGCCCCACATTGGGCGCCAATTTGTAGAAGTGAACCTCAGCTAGGCCTACCAGTGCAAGGGGTTCGCCCTTCTATGCACAGAGTCCTCAGACCAATAGGAAGAAGTTGGCACAGAAACTGGAATAGAAAATACAAAGTTTAATAAAACCTCATGAGGTGGAACTACATTCAAACAGCCCCCTTCGGTATTGAGTGAAGTAGCACACTGAACAGAAAGAGCATGGTCCTTTTATACCCACACAGGGGCTGAAAAAAGGCGGTACAAGTATACATGAGAAGAGTTATGCACATAGATGGTCATACAGAAATGCACAGTCAACAGTAAAGGAGGAGCTAGCAGTTGCTGACTCTGGTAGAAACAGCCTGACAGCTACAGACTAAAAACAGATGCATGGACAGTTAGACTCTTCTGAGCATGTGCAGAGTAGCAGAGTCTAAGTATAGCCAGTCCTTTAAACAGAGCACAAGGGTAAACAACAGTGAAGAAGGAAACTGCTCTTGGTGAGCACATGGCAGACAAAATGGCTGCCAGAAAAACAAATGGATTCCACAAAATGGACAAGATAGCCTCTAAATACGAGATGGATTCCGCTAATGCTAATCTAATCGCAGCCAATTTACAACAAGCATATTTTCTGTAAATTCACATTATCTTTCTCAGTCACGTGAGAATGAAGTCTGACATTCTCAATAAAACATGTACATCCAACAAGGGCAGAGACTGTCAGTTGATTCCTTTGTGTTCTACTGCAGCTTCCCAGAGTGTTCTAAAGAACAACTAGAGCGCTAACAGTCCTACTTATGACAAACGTATGGCACAACTGAAGCCATCTTGGTTGGAATAAAGTGGTAACTCTTAAAACATTTAATTTAAAAAGGAACAAAATGAGGGGGTTCATTTTGCCATAGAAAGTATGATTAGTGCCGCAGAAAGAAAAATTAGGGTACATTTTGAGTGACTTCTCAAATCCTCTTCTATTTCATTAAAAAATTCTGACATGCAGACTGAAACATGCACTTTCAATACCAGCAGCAGACTTCCCTGGTGAGCAGTAGCTTTACTACAGTGATCTAATAAGCACCTAGTGTGCTAACATTCTGAATTTATGGCAAATGTGTGACACATCTGAATGCCTTCTTAATGGAATCAAAGTAAAAAAACTGAAAGTTTTTCCTACTGAGGAGACTGTAGTAAATGAGGAAATTAGGAAACTTCATAACAAATAAATCTCCCAAGATGGCCACCAGGGACAAAAGAGCCCAAATGTAGCCCAAATATCACCCAGATGTAGCCCAAGTATAGCCCAATGACAGAATATCCCAGAGTGTTCTAACGAACAACTAGAGCGCTAACAGTCTTACTTACGACAAAAGTATGGCACACCTGAAGCCATCTTGATTGGAATAAAGTGGTAACACTTAAACCATTTAATTTACAAAGGAACAAAATGAGGGGGTTAATTTTGCCATAGAAATAATGATTAGTGCTGCAGAAATAAAAATTAGGGCACATTTTGACTTCTCAAATCCTCTTCTATTTCATAAAAAAATTCTGACATGCAGACTGAAAAATGCACTTTGAATACCAGCAGCAGACTTCCCTGGTGAGCAGTAGCTTTACTACAGTGATCTAATGAGCAACTAGAGTGCTAACATTCAGAATTCATGGCAAATGTGTGACACATCTAAATGCCTTCTTGATCGAACCAAAGTAAAAAACTGAAAGTATTTCCTACTGAGGAGACTGCAGTAAATGAGGAAATTAGGAAACTTCATAACAAATAAAGATGGCTACCAGAGACAAAAGAGCCCAAATGTAGCCCAAATATCACCCAGATGTAGCCCAAGTATAGCCCGATGACAGAATGTCCCAGAGTGTTCTTAAGAACAACTAGAGCGCTTACTGTCTTACTTATGACAAAAGTATGGCGCACATGAAGCCATCTTGATTGGAATAAACTGGTAACACTTATAACTTCATAACAAATAAATCTCCCAAGATGGCCACCAGAGACAAAAGAGCCCAAATGCAGCACAAATATCACCCAGATGTAGCCCACATGTAGCCCAGAAGTGTGCAAAACACTTATTTTTTGTGTATTTGCAGTTTTATATAGTGCAGACTTGTCAGGTATTGGAGTGCTTTACATGAGCATTGGTTACATCACACAAGATCAAATTCATTTTGATTGTAGACATGGGGAGATCAAGTGATTTCACCAGAATCACAGAATGTTGAGCTGAAGCAGAAACTCCAACCTGGTTCCCCAGTTGCAAAGTCTGCAGCTCTGGAAGTAACACCACATCCTCTCCCCTAGGTGCAACATTTAATCAAGTGGTCAACTGGATAAAAAAACATAAAGATTACAAATAATTTAAAAGTTCTTTGTCGCTATTTGAAAACTCAGAAAATATGTCCTCATTTTAGTTTTTTAGAGCACTAACCATAATTTTGATGCAAAAGACCCTCTCATATATGTAATTTCTAAAGGAAATACTCTAGGTATTACAGTTTTGATTACATCAAGATGACGTCAGGCGTTCCACACTTTTGTAATAAATATAGAATGTTAGCAATCTAGTTGTCATTGGGATACTGTTGAGAGGCAGAGGCCAAAGGCACGGACTCTGAAAATTGAAGGCAGGTAGGAGAGTGCAGAGGCAACAATTTTACCACACTGGGCAGGCAGGAAGGGCAGTGGCAGCACAACAGACTATGGAGGGCAGTGGAAAGGGGGGCAGGGGCAACAAACCAACAATACAGGACTGGCAAGAGAGGCTGTGGCAATATAATAGACCATTGTGGGCAGAAGGAAGAGGAAGTGGTAGTACAACCATACATGCCAACAGACCTGGTTCAGCCAGTAAACGTCCGATGTTTTTAAGCTCAGGTGGGCTTTATTTGATCTATCTCCTGTCTACAATCTCCTCTTTTTCAATGTAACTCAAAGGGGAAAATCAATACCCCAGTTTTTTTCAAAATCTCCCTCTTACCAAGTTCAAAATGTTCGCAAGTATGGTACATTGGATCATGGTAGGCAGGAGGAGTTGGGGTAGGAACATGGACTTGGATAACAGAGGACAGGAGGGACATGGAGAGGTGCACCAAACTGACCCTACAGGGCAGGCATCAGGTTTTGCAGCAGCACAATACACCACACAGCGCATGCGGGACGGGAGTACAGCACAACAATCCATAGAAAGCAATAGGGAGGGGACAGGACCATGCACATGGACAACAGAGAACAGAGGGGAAAGAGGCAATGGTAGCTAGCTGACCATAATGGACAGACAGGAGAGAAAGCTGCAGCATAACAGACCATAAATGGCGGAGAGACGGATCAGGGGCATTACAATGGAACAGACAAGCCAGGAGGGAGGGAATAGGGGTCTGCACATGGAAACAGAGGGCTGGGGGCAAGGGGGCAGGGCAGGAGCAGCAAGATGACCATGGAGGTCAGGCAGGATGGGCACTAGAAACAAGACACACCATGGAGAGCAACAATGAGACTATGATGGAATACACACAGACCATGGAGGGAAGGTGGGAGAGGGTCAGGGGCAGCTAGCTGACCACACAGGGAAGGTGGGAGGGGCCATGGCAGCACAGAAGACAATGCATGGCAAGCGGGAGGGTTAGTGGCAGCACAATGGCTATGATGGGCAGGAAGGAGGGTGCAGGGGCATGCACAAAGGACCATGGAGGATAGAAGGGAGGGTCAGGACCTGGCACAGACAAGAGAGTTCAGGGGAAGGGGCTTCTCAACAGACCGCACGGGGCAGGCAGGAGGAGCAGTTGCAGCACAACAGACCAGGGAGGGCAGAAGGGTGTGGCAGTAAAATGGACCTTGGAGGACAGGAGGAAGGGGATAGGGGCATGGCATGTGGACAGGCAGGGTGGAGGTGGCAGGGACAAGTTACAGTCATCTGACAATGCTAGGCAGGTGGGAGGGGAGTGGCAGCTCAACAGAACACTCAGAGTAGATAGGAGTGGCAGGTCCATGGTACATGGTGGGCAAAAAGGATGGAGCAGGGGCATGTACAAAGACATCGGAGGGCAGGGGGGAGGAGAACAGGGGCGGCAAGCTAAGCACAGAGGCTAAGCAGGAGGTCAATGATGGGCCATAGAATTGGGCAATGGAGGGTAGGTGGAGTGGACTGGTACATCATGCTAAATGGAGGGCAGTGGCAGCACATCAGACCATGCATGGCAGGAGGGAGGAGGCTAGTCCATGGATTCAGACAACAGAGGATAGGGAGGAGGTGGATGGGGCAGCAAGCTATCTGTTCAGAGAAGGTGGGTATTAGGTACTTTATTGTTTTTAAAATGTGTGTCTGTGCGAACTACTTAAAATATGAACAAGTATGCAGCATAATCTCACTTTTATTCAGGAAGAAGAGGATGTTTGTGACTGTGACTCCGGGCTCACTTGGCAGAAACAGACCCTGACCCTCCACCCCCCATCGCAAAATGTAATGCCCGTGAAAAGGGTAGGTGGACGCAGTGTTATACAGAACATAGTCCTGAGAGCACGATTAAAAAATGAAAACTAGATATAGTATATGGTATAAACTATGCACCAAAAAGTGTGATATAAGATGAACCGGGGCTTGAAATATAATATGCAATACATTGTGCGCAATGACAGATTCATTGGAGAGCGCGATATAGCACAGGCACTAGCGTGTGCTGTGCAATATGCGCTTTGGAGTGTAATATGCACAGGGCAGTGTTGTGTAACCTAACTAGTCTCTAAAGTTGTAATATAAAATATGTGCTGGGGAGTGTAACGTTGCATATGCACTGTGACAAAGATATGGATCCCAGATTGTAATATGTATGGCATAGCGCTGTGCGTTATAACATAGGCATCGAGGAAGGCACGTTAGATGGGGCAATATAACCCGTGCGAAGGCAAGTGTGGCATGACATATTCACGGGGTGGTGTTACAGTGCACATGGGCTAGAGAGTGTCAAAGCATACGCACTAGCTGGTGGAAAATAACACAGCATTGGGCTCAGCCCGGAGCACGCTGTGACTCTCAAGTGAGATTCATCTCCTTTCCAGAGAGTAAAATAAAAAGTATTACACATCTGGTGGTGGATGTGTATTTTATTAACTGTGAGGGGGGTTTCTTGCATAGTTTGGTCAAATTTTTGTCGAATCCCCTTGGCTTGGTGTGCGTGTATATTAAATGTGCCCGTCAATAGCTATCCCTGTTTGTATAAATAAACGACAAGGGTGTCTACTTGGAGAGTACCCACTGGTGGGGACGCCGGTATTAGGCACGGTGGGTCGTCAGACACGTCAGAGCTTCACTAGCGGTGTAAATACATTCCACGTGGATTCATTCTATGCATAGTCGCCTTTTAATGAATATCACGCAAATCGTCATGGTGATAGGTACATACGGTTTGTCCAGCATGTCCTAGGTGTTTCTATAAATATATATTTTTTTTAAATAATAAAAAACAAAGGCCGGCCCCGGGGGATGGGGTCCCCGGGGCCATAAGTGGCCTGAGGAGGGGGGCCACGCAGCCCCCTCATAAAGAATTATAAAAAAAAAGGCCATGACCCGGGGGTTGGGGTCCCCGGGGCCGATTAAGACCTTGGGAGGGCCAAATTAATTTTTTTCAACAAAAAAAATGAGGGTGCAGACCCTGGGGGATGGGGTCCCCAGGGCCAGTAAATTAGAAAAAGAAGGGGAGCCACACAGCCCTCCTTCTTAAAAAATAACATAAATAAAAGAGGCCACGCTCCCTCCTTGCAGCACTCTGCAAACGCGCCCCCTGGCCAGTTGTAAGTTGGGGAATTAATTCCCCTTCAATACTGAGGGTCCCTGAGTGCCAACTAGCCCAACAGGTATCTCCAGTATGCGCCAGGGAGCTGCGTTGCAGAAAGGTGTTCTGAGGCCACGCCCCTTTTAAACCTCTATGCAACGCAGCTCTGTGGCGCTTACTGGAGGTACCTAGTGGGCTAGTTTGACCCTAGGGACCCTTAGGATTCAAGGGGACTTAATCTCTCAACTTAGAACGGCAACAGGGCGCGTTTACACTGTGTTGAAGGGAGGGGACGGGGCCGGAGGTGACGTGTGCAAACACGCCCTGTGGCGCGTTTTAAGTTGGGGAAATAATTCCCTTTCAATCCTGAGGGACCCTGGGGGCCAACTAGCCCACCAGGTGCTTCCAGTAAGCGCCACTGCGCTGTGTTTTGCTTAGAGGTGGTCTAGGCCGTGCCCCTTTTTACATCTCTCTGCAACGCAGCTCTGTGGCGCTTACTGGAGGTACCTAGTGGTCTAGTTGGACCCTAGGGATCCTCAGGATTCAAGGGGACTTAATCTCCCAACTTAAAACAGCCACAGGGCGGGTTTACACAGTGGGGAAGTGAGGGGACGGGCCTGAGGTGACGTGTGCAAACACGCCCTGTGGCGCGTTTTAAGAGGTAGTTTTAATCCCCTGCCCTATTATATACTAGGGGCTTACAGAGGAGGTCATGCTGATCACACGGTGATCCCAACGCATAGTGTTCCCTAGTGTATGTAGGTGGTTTCACTGTATTCTGAGTGTCTTTTAACATAGCACTGGCTCTAGGACTGATTAGTCAGACTCAGTTACCACTAGTATCCGTCTGAAAAAGTTGAGGGTACAGGATGATTTTGCAACAAGGCTTCTTTCTGCTCTTCTGTTTGTTCTTTCTGCACGTTATCCTTCTTCCTGCACTTTTCTTCGTCTTTGAGGACTTCTGTTGCTTCTTTCTGCATTTCTTTTTTTTCTTTCTGTGTGTTTTTTCTTCTTTCTTCACATGTCCTATCTCTGTAGGCATAGTTAGAAATTAGCATTTAAAAAACCTTTGAAATTCACTGAAAAAGCATAGGTTTTAGGCACGTTATAGTTAGGAATTAGCATTTAAAAAACCTTAGAAATTCACTGAAAAAACCATAGGTTTCAGGGGCGTTATAGTTAGCTGGACTTTTCACTCGTACAAAACCATTGAAATTCCCCCGTTATAGTTAGTTCAGCTAACTATAACTCGGACGCCCGCAATGCACTGCTGATGACGTCACATATTACATCACTCATGACATCACTCATGACATCACTGATGACATCTCAAATGACATCACTGATGACATCATCCTTGTGATAGCGTGGCAGACCTCCTCTCCCCCTAATATAACCTTTGATACACACATTCAAAAATGGAAACTAATATTTTCTAAACAATTGACATACCAATATCAGTTACAACAACCTATTCAGTAATTCTAAGATCCACATACACATCCACTCATTCACCAACAGTCCTATACAGTCACTCATACATGTACTCACTCATCATATGTACTCATACACCTATACATCCTGTTACACAACGCCACTCATCCATAAAGTTACTCACACACATAGTCACTCATGCTAATAAAGAATCAAACATCCATTTACTTGCTTATACAGTTATACACACACCACCACACTTACTTCTACAGAAACTTACACATAGTTAGTCTTTTAAACAATCACTTATAGAAACACATACTTATTCATACAGGAACTCTTTCAATCTCTCACTCTCACAAATACTCACTTATATACACCAATAGTCACATATACTAGTTTAAAACATATGTAGTTACTCATAAAGACACTATTGAGACAGTCATTCACTCACTAACACACCCATGCAAACACTCATCCACCCATACAGTCCTGCACACATGCTGTCTTCAACACATACAAACAGTGAGTCACTCATTCATACACCTATGCACTATGTAATACCCCCCACCGAACCATACAGACAATCAGACACTCATACTGATACTCAAAAAAACAACTAATAACCTATATAGACACTCATGTAGCTACTCACCAACCCATGCAGCCACTTATACACAAAGTGAGAGACTGATACAGATATTTACATATTTAAACATTACTCACTAAGCCATGTATTCACTAAGATACACTTAATCAGTCAGTTATACAATCAATTTTTCAAAAACAAATCATTCATTTAGACACTTATATACCCATTTATTCTTCCATCGACCTTGAGATATACATATATAAAACATATATAATTTTCAGAAAAACACACATTCACTGGATGATGTCATCAGTGATGTCATCAGTGATATCATTTGAGATGTCATCAGTGATGTCATGAGTGATGTCACTGACCATGTCATGAGTGATGTAATATGTGACGTCATCAGCAGTGCATTGCGGGCGCGCGAGTTATAGTTAGCTGAACTAACTATAACGGGGGAATTTCAATGGTTTTGTACGAGTGAAAAGTCCAGCTAACTATAACGCCCCTGAAACCTATGGTTTTTTCAGTGAATATATATACACATACATATATTGATCTATCTATCTATCTATCTATCTATCTATCTATCTATCTATCTATCTATCTATCTATCTATCTATCTATCTATCTATCTATCTATCTATCTATCTATCTATCTATCTATCTATCTATCTATCTATCTATCTATATATATATATATATATATATATATATATATATATATATATATATATATATATATATATATTATCTACTGGCAGTCACCAGTAGATAGTTATAGTTAGGACCTATTTTCCATAGGAAATCCGCAACATTCTATTCCCAATAAGTCTGGCGCCGGTTGATGAATCCTCGCGAAATTCTCGAAACTATTGGCCAGCTCCCCTCCGCTCCTACCCTGAAAGTTTCGTTGTGATTCGTTAAGCGGGGGCCGAGAAAAAAGGGGGGTCCCAAAATGCGTTTTCCCCATGCAATTTCCCATAGGATCTGTTGTCGCAGCTACAGCCCGAACCGCTGAACGGAATTACACCAAATTTGGCAAAGAGGTAGTCCTCAGTTCAGACTCGTGCCTTTTGCATAAATGGTGTGAATCCGTTCTGTAGTTCCTGAGACAATTAGAGTTAAAAGTACATATATATCTATGGCCGGGGATGATCCACGAACCCTACCCACACCGTATGCGCACCCTCCCCGAACCGAGCGCGCACCCTCCCGATTGCGCGCTGAATGCTAATTGGCTGTCGAGTGTCTGTCTACATTCGAAACCAGGAACTGTTGGCGGCCATTTTCTGCCTCGGTAGAAGCGAGGCTGAAGAAGCAAGGGGAATAAGTGTGTAAAACATATAAAGGGGGCAGCGTGGAAATACTCTGACCCTCTAGAGGTGCTTAGGGGGTCCCAGAAGGACCCCCTGGGGGCCCCTTTTTTAAAAATAAACAACGATGCGCGTATCCTATCGCGTTGGGTGCGCGGATCCAAGGAAACAAAATTGAAAAAAGACAAGAAATGTTTGGTTGTATTACAACTTTTTTACACTGAAAGGTAGGGTGTATATTTCTGTTTGTTAAAGGCATGATTCTTATTGGTTAACAAAAACAGATTGTAAGGAACATTATATACGATAAGCTGATATGTTGAAAAGTCAAGCACACTTGCTGTCTTGTTTAGCAACATTGTGTGCTGAACTTGTGACCTGTGTGCTCAGTGCAGTGTTCCATGACCTGTTTCTATGGTAACGGGCAGAAGGCAGATTGGGGGAAGGGTTCAAATTTATGTCATTTGGAAAGGGTTGAAATGTTTAACCAATAGAAAAAATGTGTGTTTGCTTTTGAATTTATGTGTGAAGGATTGTTATTCGATGTTTACATGTATATGCGTGAAAAATGAAAGGGAAACTTTTCCATTCTTTGTTTTTGCTGAGAGGTGCACAGTGCAGAGATTCTGTAAAAGAAAATCTGGTGTGTGACTGATATACTTCTTAATCTACAAAACAACTTGAAAGGTGAGTTATTTATTTGTGAGGGGATGTATGTAGACTATTTTGATTTTAATCAGACTAATGTATTTCTCCTGCTAAAGTGTAGGGAGTACTTTTTTTCTCTACAATCTTATTGACAGTGTGTGTGCATGTAGAAACCATTCTGTGATAAGCATTTGTGTTTTTCATGTGTTTGCAGACAGATAACTGTGCTGTTTTTATATTTTGGTAGAATTAGAAACCAGTCATTGTTTATGAATTTGTGAAATGAGTTATGATTCTATATTAAAATGTAGTACTCCTTCTAGATGAAGAAATGCGTTTTGGTATAGTGCAAGGGATAGTGTTGTTTGTCTAGAATCACACAGTGAGTATGTGTGCATTTGGGAACCACTGTGAGAGAAGCATTTGGTAACATTGTGTATTTGGTGACAGATAACTCTTTGAAAACCTGTCATGTTGTCAAGTTTTAGTAGCATTAGAAGCCAGTCTTTGGTTATGCATTGATAAAATGATTTATGCTTTGACACTAATGTGCTGTACTTTAATATGTAGATTGTGTGTAGTCTCCTTATCCCTTGCACAGTATTGAATGAGTTTTGGTAAGCTGCTAGGGATAGTGTTGCTTGTCTAGAATCACACTGTGAGTCTGTGTGCATTTGAAAACCACTGTGAGAGAAGAATTTGGTAACATCGTGTATTTTCTGGCAGATAACTCTTTTAAAACCTGTCATGTTGTCAAGTTTTAGTAGCATTAGAAGCTAGTCTTTGCTTATGCGTTGATTAAATGAGTCATGCTTTGACACTAATGTGCTGTACTTAAATATGTAGATTGTGTGCAGTACCCTTACCTCTTCTAGACTAGTGAATGAGTTTTGGTAAACTGCTAGGGATAGTGTTGCTTGTCTAAAATCACACTGTGAGTCTGTGTACATTTGGGTAAGGATTGTGATAGAAGCATTTGGTAACATGGTGTATTTGGTGACAGATAACTGTTTTAAAATCGGTCATGTTGATAAGTTTTAGTAGCTTTAGAAGCTATTCTTTGCTTATGCCTTGATAAAATGAGTCAGGGTCAGGGTTTGACATTAAAGTGCAGTACCATGTACTATTCTCTTCACTGTGCCAGAACTGAAAATTTAAAAGTTTTACCCAGGCACTATCCTAGCAGTGGTCTGATGATTTAGTCAGTTTCCAGGTACTTATGTTGTGAACCATACATTACCACATAGACTGCTTCAAATGTCTTTGCAGTATGCATGCATTCTTCTAACATACTATACACTTGTCTTTCACATCTTCAATTCTCTAGTCAGTAGCGATACAGTCCAGCAAACACCCTGTCACTCCCTTTGCACTTCTCTAGTGACCCATTCAGTACCAAGTACCATTCCCTGTGCCAAAAGCCTACCATTTATAAATTCACACAGGCACTCTCCTTGCTGTACTCTAATCATTCAGTCAGTACCCAAGTACTCATGCAGTGAGCCAGGCCTTATCACATAGACTGCTTCAAACCCCTATCCACTATGTATGCAGTCTTCTAAACAGCTAGACACTTGTCTTTCACACTTTCAATTCCCTAGTCAGTATCCATACAGTCCAGCAAACATCCTGTCACTCCTTTTGTACTCCTCTAGTGACCCATTCAGCACCATGTACTAATCCATTCACTGTGCCAAAACCCAAACACTTATAAATTCACCCAGGCACTCTCCTTGCTGTACTTTAATCATTCAGTCAGTACCCAAGTACTCATGCAGTGAGCCAGGCCTTAGCACATGTGCTGCTTCAAACCCCTATCCACTATGCATGCTGTCTTCTAACAACCTAGACACTTGTCTTTCACATCTTCAATTCCCTAGTCAGTATCCATACAGTCCAGCAAACATCCTGTCACTCCCTTTGCACTCCTCTAGTGACCCATTCAGTACCAAGTGCTAATCCATTCCGTGCGCCAAAAGCCTACCACTTATAAATTCACCCAGGCACTCTCCTTGATGTGCTCTAATCATTCAGTCAGTACCCAAGTACTCATGCAGTGAGCCAGGCCTTATGACATAGACTGCTTCAAACGCCTATTCACTATGCATGCAGGCCTCTAACCACCTACACAGTTGTCTTTCACACCTTCAATTCCCCAGTCAGTATTCATACACTTCTAGCAAACACCCTGTTACTCACCCAGTGTGTCTCCTTATAGTACTTTAATCATTCAGTCAGTTAGCATGTAGTCTTTTAGTGAGGTAGGCTTTAGGGCATGAACTGCTTCAAAGTAGGATGCACTATGCATGTAGTGTTTTAATGATCGTCACACTTGTGGTTCAGGGCTATAGTTTCTTAGTCAGTTTTTATATAAAATGTGTTTGTACAGTAATGGAATAGTATAAATTTGAAAGTTATTAATATACATTTATTTGTGATTCTTTTTTACAGATACAGAACAGGAGTGTTTCTCATCTGTTTGCACTCTTCTCGTGCAAGATTGTTTGGATGAATGGTCCTTCGGTGTTTCATCATACTTGCCATGCCATACAAATATTTCTTGTCAGGATCCCCTTGCAACAGAACTCTTTTGCAAATCTTGCACGTGACCAAGGTGGCATTGATCTTTGTTTGCCCCTCGGGAAAAGTAAAAAAATGTCCACACCACTGAAGGAAAACGTTGTGGACGTGGTGCGTCCTCCAAGAATTCATCCTTAAATTCGGTGAATATTTTAAAGCGACAACATTTACAGTTTTTGTAAGTTAAACTTATAACATTTTGTTAGCTGTAAGCATTTCATATATCTGTGATTTTTATCTTGTGGTATTTTGTTGAGAACAGCATGTTGTTGTTTTTTTAGCAATCTTTTTGATTGTTTTTTTTTGCCCGCTGTTAAGTGATGAGTACGATTGAAATCACTATTTTTAGTGAAATTCAATATATTCTGAGAACAGCAAAAAAGGCAAACAAATTACTTTGTGGAAATTATGCTGTGTTGTAAGAAATGTATTATTACATGTTATCATTTTTCTTTCCTTTTCTTTCACAGATCCAAATTTTAAAATAAGAAATTTATATGAATTTAGATTACAATGAAAATATGAAAAAAATGTATACCATTTTTTATTCCTATTACTGTGAAGGTAAGTTTGTCTAAGTCTCAATATGCAGAATGACGAGGTATGCAAGAAGCTACAAAGTTGAAACACGTTTCTAAAAACACTCTGTTTATACGTATGTAGTTTTGAAATCTGACTATAATCAGATATCATGTGACCTGCAAAAAAAGAGATTTGAGGTGTTCATAATATTTCCCATTGTACCTATTGAAGGACCACAATCATTTCAATCATTTTTCTTTGAGCATCTTTGCAGACAAAACTCTGTGCTTACCTTCTATCATTCGCAAGGAATTTTAAAACCGGAAATATGTCACTTTTTGTTACATAGTTATTGCGCAAGACACTCGTTTATATTTACAAAGAGAGGAAAAGGCACTCTGTGTACTTTTCTACTCCATGTAAATACAACCTCATCATACACACCACTTTGCGTTGAAAGGGTGTTCTATAAGTGTTGTTGTGAATGATTGCACTGAATACTCATAGAACAAGATATATCTCTTGATTTATCAGAAATCATAAATCTCGATATGTATGTGAATGCTGCACCATTCTAAAATTGGTGTAGGAAAGTACAATAAGGAAAATTATTTTTATTTCTCCACATTTTTATATCTTCAATGCATGCTAAAGTGTTCAGCGTACATTGAAGGAGAAAAATGCATTTTCTCATTGTTTTTGTGCAGGAAGGTGTGTCTTCCTGCAGAAAAACAAACAGCACATGACACAGATATCCTTGCACTATGGTGCAAGGGTGCCTGTGTCACCACATGGCTGCAGTTTAAGCAGCCGTGCAGAGAGAAGCATAGATTTGCAACATATTTATATACATATGTTGCATCCCTATGCTTCAGAAGTACTACAGCACACTGTAGATAAAGAGGTTACTGTGTGATGCTGCAGCACTTCCTCATAGTTCTGCACTTATACATTCACCATATGCTACTAATGCATTCATTCACTCAATTACGTACTATACATACATTCATCTAAACTTTCACACACTAACAAAGAAATTTAGCTCTTTTTTTAAACCAGGAAAGTTAGTTCTTACAAGAACTTTTTTTTTCTTCTCTCTTCTTTTATATTTTTTGTTTTGTTTATTCTAACAGTTTTGTCATTTTTTGGGATTTTCTGGAAAAAAACAAAAAACAAAAAACTAAACAGGAGGAACCAAACAATGAACTTCAGGGAACAAAAAAAAAAGGAAAAAAAAACTAGCAAATGTGACTTTCTTGCCCGCGGCAGATCAGATCGATCGACTGCTCACCATAGCACAAAGTCGCATTGCACTTAGTGCAGAGCACTTTTAAATATTGAAATTGAGGACGGATGTCCAAGTTTTGGGCTGATGGATGCACTCTTGAAGTGCTCGGCTGCGATGAGGTGGAAGGCGCAGGAGCAGGAGTGTTTCTCATCCGACGGCACTCTTGTCGTGCAAGATTGTTCGGATGAAGGGTCCTCAGGTGCTTCATCATACTTGCCGTGCCGCACGAGTATTTCTTGTTAGGATCCCCTCGCGACAGCACTCTATTGCAAATCTTGCATGTGACCAAGGTGGCATTGGTCTTATTCTGCCCCTCGGGAAAAGTAAAACATTTCCACACCACTGAAGAAAAATGTGCTTTACGTGGTAACTCCTCCAAAAATTCATCCTCAGATGTATGAGGAGATGCAGGTGATGCCTGCTGCCCTGAAGCCATTTTTAGTTGAAAAAAGTTAGAGCTAAGTGTAAACTTAGTCTAAAAAATCTTCTTCTCTGCAAAGAGATGCTCCTCCAAAGAAGAATGATTGAATTGGGTGGGGTCTTTCAATAGTTAGAACAGGAAGTGTAATGAACCAATCAAATCTCTTTTTTTGCAGGTCACATGGGATCCGCTCACCCTTCGCTTACGCAGCACGCACCCAGCGCGCATCCGCGAAATTGAATTTAAAAAAATTATAGGATTAGATGTAAAAATATATTAGTTTTAAGACTAGTTTAGAGTTTGTCTTCAATTAATATTCACATGAAATACATATATATATTTTTTTAAATGTTAAATGTTTCGCGGGATCTGCGCACCTACCGCGTCATAGACGCAGATGACGCATCGCGGAAGCGCGTAAACGTCACGTTACGTACATTGAACGTGTCGCGTATAGGGTGGGAGTCGCGTACCGGTCGCATTGCAATCGCGCACTAAACACATACCCAATGCATACCATGCACGGATGCTAATGCATAGGGATCGAGAACGGTGTGCTTAGGGTGCGCGGATCCAAAAACATGGAAAAAAATATATAAAATAAAGTTTTGAATATATAGTTAAAAAATTATTTTGAAAAAAATATGTTTAAAAAAGCAATTAAATTCAAATATTTTTTAATTTTTAAAAGAATTAATTAAAAAAATAAGTTTAAAAAATGGTGATAAAAAAGTATTTTAAAAAACCCCATAATTAATGAAATTGACAAACTGAATTTGAAAAATATAGAAATGCAATCAAAATCATTAAACATGATATCTTCAGAGATAAGTTAAAGATAGGAATTAGCATTTAAAAAACCTTTGAAATTCACTGAAAAAACCATAGGTTACATGCACGTTATAGTTAGGAATTGGCATTTAAAAAACCTTTGAAATTCACTGAAAAAACCAAAGGTTTGAGGGGCGTTATAGTTAGGAATTGGCATTTAAAAAACCTTTGAAATTCACTGAAAAAAACATAGGTTTCAGGGGTGTTATAGTTAGCTGGACATTTCCTTCGTACAAAACCCTGGAAATTCCCCTGCTATAGTTAGTTCAGCTAACTATAACTCGCGCCCCCGCAATGCACTGCTGATGACGTCACATATTACATCACTCATGACATGGTCAGTGACATCACTGATGACATCACTGATGACATCTCAAATGACATCACTGGACATCATCCAGTGAATGTGTGTTTTTCTGAAAATTAAATATGTTTTATATATGTATATCTCAAGGTCGATGGAGCAATAAATGCGTATATAAGTGTCTAAATGGATGAATTTGTTTTTGTAAAATTGATTGTATAACAGACTGATTAAGTGTATCTTAGTGAATACATGGGTTAGTGAGTAATGTTTAAATATGTAAATATTTGTATCAGTCTCTCACTTTGTGTATAAGTGACTGCATGGGTTGGTGAGTAGCTACATGAGTGTCTATATGGGTTATTACTTGATTTTTTGAGTATCAGTATGAGTGTCTGAGTGTCTGCATGGTTCAGTGGGGGGTATTAGTTAGTGCATAGATGCATGAATGAGTGCGTCACTGTTTGTATGTGTTGAAGACAGTATGTGTGCAGGACTGTATGGGTGTATGAGTGTGCGTATGGGTGTGTTAGTGAGTGAATGACTGTCTCAATAGTGTCTTTAAAAGTAACTACATGTATTTTAAAGTAGTATATGTGAGTATTGGTGTATATAAGTGAGTATATGTGAGAGTGAGAGTTTGAATAATTATGTTTTTCTAAAAGACTAAGTATGGTAAGTTTCTGTAGAAGTAAGTGTGGTGGTGTGTGTATAAATGTATATGCAAGTAAATGGATGTTTGATTCTTTATTAGCATGAGTGGCTATGTGTGTGAGTAACTCTATGGATGAGTGGTGGTGTGTAACAGGATGTATAGGTATATGAGTACATATGATGAGTGAGTACATGTATGAGTGACTGTATAGGACTTATGGTGAATGAGTGGATGTGTATGTAGATCTTGGAATTACTGAATAGATTGTTGTTACTGGTATTGCTATGTTCATTGTTTTGAACATTTTAGTTTCTATTTTTGAATGTGTGTATCAAAGATTATATTAGGGTGAGAGGAGGTCTGCCACTCTATCACAAGGATGATGTCATCAGTGTGTCATTTGAGATGTCATCAGTGATGTCATGAGTGATGTAATATGTGACGTCATCAGCAGTGCATTGCGGGCACGTGAGTTATAGTTAGCTGAACTAACTATAACAGGGGAATTTCAATAGTTTTGTACGAGTGAAACGTCCAGCTAACTACAACGCCCCTGAAACATATAGTTTTTTCAGTGAATATCTAAGGTTTTTTAAATGCTAATTCCTAACTATAACGTGTCTGAAACCTATGGTTTTTTCAGTGAATTTCAAAGGTTTTTTAAATGCTAGTTTCTAACTATGCCTACAGAGGTACAACATGTGAAGAAAGAAGAAAAACCGCACAGAAAGAAGCAAAAGAAATGCAGAAAGAATCAACAGAAATCCTCAAATACGAAGAAAAGTGCAGGAAGAAGCAAGACGTGCAGAAAGAACAGAGGAGCAGAAAGAAGCCTTGCTGCAAAATCATCCTGTACCCTCAATATTTTCAGACGGGTACTGGTGGTAACTGAGTCTGACTAACCAGTCTTAGAGCCAGTGATTTGTTAAAAGACACTTAGAATACAGTTAAAACACCTACATACACTAGGGAACACTATGCGTGGGGTCCCCCTGTGATTAGCATGACCTCCTCTGTAAGCCCCTAGTATATAATAGGGCAGGGGGATTAAAACTCCCTCTTAAAATGCCCAGGTGGTGCGTTTGCACACTGGAGAAGGGAGGGGGGTGGGCCTGAGATGACATGTGTGCAAACACGACCTGTGAGCATTTTAAGTTGGGGGATAAAGTCTCCTTGAATCCTGAGGGTCCCTGGGGGACAACTAACCCACCAGGTATGTCCAGTAAGTGCCACAGAGTAGCAGTGCAGAGAGGTGTAAAATGGGGCATGGCCTCGGACCACCTCTCTGCAACGCAGCTCTGTGGTGCTTAGTGGAGGTACATTGTGGACTAGTTGGACCCAGGGACTCTCAGGATGAAAGGGGACTTAATTCCCCAACGTAAAACGGGTCACAGGGCGTGTTTGTACACGTCACCTTAGGCCCCGTCCCCATCCTTCACCACTGTGTAAACACGCCCTGTGGCCGTTTTAATTGGGGAGATTAAGTCCCCTTGTATCCTGAGGGTCCCTAGGGTCCAACTAGCCCACTAGGTACCTCCAGTAAGCGCCACAGAGCTGCGTTGCAGAGTGGTGTAAAAAGGGGCACAGCCTGGACCACCTCTCTGCAACGTTGGACAGTGGTGCTTACTGGAAGCACCCGGTGGGCTAGTTGGCACTCAGGGGCCTCAGGATTGAAGGGGAATTATTTCCCCAACTTAAAACGCACCACAGGGCGTGTTTGCACACGTCACCTCAAGCCCGGTTCCCTCCCTTCACCACTGTGTAAACACGCCCTGTGGCTGTTTTAATTTGGGAGATTAAGTCCCCTTGAATCCTGAGGGTCCCTAGGGTCCAACTAGCCCACTAGGTACCTCCAGTAAGTGCCACAGAGCTGCGTTGCAGAGAGGTGTAAAAAGGGGCACGGCCTAGACCACCTCTCTGCAACGCAGCACAGTGGCGCTTACTGGAAGCACCTGGTGGGCTAGTTAGCCCCAGGGGCCCTGAGGATTGAAGGGGAATTATTTCCCCAATTTAAAATGTGCAACAGGGCGTGTTTGTACACGTCACCTCAGGTCCGGTCCCCTCCCTTCACCACTGTGTAAACACGCCCTGTGGCCAATTTAATTTGGGAGATTAAGTCCCCTTGAATCCTGAGGGTCCCTGGGGTGCAACTAACCCACCAGGTACCTCCATTAAGCGCCACAGAGCTGCGTTGCAGAGAGGTGTAAAAAGGGGCATGGCCTCTGAACACCTGTCTGCAACGCAGCTCCCTGGCGCATACTGGAGATACCTGGTGGGCTAGATGACCCTCAGGGACCCTCAGTATTCAAGGAGAATTAACTCCCCAACTTACAACTCGCCACGGGTGCGTTTGCACACTGGTGAAGGAAGGGGGCGGGGCCTGAGGTGACATGTGTGCAAACACGGCCTGTGGCGCTTTTTAATTTTGGGAAATAATTTCTCTTCAATCCTGAGGGTCCCTGTGGGCCAACTAGCCCACCAGGTACCTCCAGTATGCGCCAGAGTGCTGCATTGCAGAGAGGTGTTCAGAGGCCACGCCCCTTTTTACAACACTCTGCAACGCTGCTCCATGCGCGTACTGGAAGTACCTGTTGGGCTAGTTGGCCCCCAGGGTCCCCCAGGATTGAAGAGGAATTAATTCCCCAATTTAAAATGCGCCACAGGGCGTGTTTGCACACATGTCATCTCAGGCCCCACCCCCTTCCTTCACCACTGTGAAAACGCACCCCGTAGCGCATTTCAAGTTGGGGGATTAACTCCCCTTGAATCCTGAGGGTCCCTGGGGTGCAACTAACCCACCAGGTTCCTCCATTAAGCACCACAGAGCTGCGTTGCAGAGAGGTGTAAAAAGGGGCGTGGCCTCAGAACACCTCTCTGCAACGCAGCTCCGTGGAGCATACTGGAGGTTCCTGGTGGGCTAGTTGGCCCCCAGGGACCCCCAGTATTGAAGGGGATTTAATTTGCAGAGTCGTTCCATGAGGGGGCGGCGCCTAGAGACGATCGGGTACCTTTTTATTTTTTTGGAAGGGGGACTGTGTAGCTCCCCTTCTTTTTACATTTATGGGCTCTGGGGACCCCATCCCCAAGGGCCTGACCCCAATGTTAAAAAAAAAATTATTAATGTGAAAGGGGCCACGTGGGCCCCCCTCCCATACCCAATTCCGGGCCCCGGGGACCCCATCCCCTGGGGCGTGGGCATTTTTTTTATATTGTTTTGAAGGGGACTGCATGGCCCCCCTACTAAGGCCATTAATGGCCCCGGGGACCCCATCCCCGGGGCCCACCTTTGCCTTTTTTTTTTTAATAATTAATATTGGGGAGGGGGCCGCGTGGCCCCCCTCCCTGGCCACTTCTGGCACCGGGGACCCCATCCCCCAGGGCCTGGCCACCTCATTGGGGTCCATTGGGGAGCCCCAATGCCCCCACAGTCCCAGCCGGCTCCCCACATCCTGCGGGAGCCGGCATTGCTTTTCCACATGGGGAGCTGCTAACATGCAGCTCCCCGTGTGGAAAAGCAATTTGGTTTGCATTTTGAAAGAGAGAGCAGATTTTCTTTCAAAATCCAAACCAAGTTTGCTATGGCAGGGCGGGAGCCGCGAGGCTCTTACCCTGCCATAGCAAACTACAGTGTTCCGGGGGTGGGCACCCTGGGACACTGCAGAAGCCGGCCCTGGGGAGTGGCAGTCACCAGGGCCATCAAGGGCTCCAGGAGGGGGGCCGCGTGGCTCCCCCCAACATTTCCAAAGCCCCGGGGAGGTGGTGGTCCCCAGGGCTGGGGGGGGTCCATCGCGGATCCCCCTAATTTGAATATGTAGAGACCCGGGGAGGTGGCGGTTACGGGGTGTGTGGGGGGGCTCAAGCCCCCACACAGGCTATTTCTTTTTTTTTCTTTTTTAAATACACAAGCCCCGGGGGGGTGGCGGTCCCCGAAGCTTGGGGGGGCCTTCGAGCCCCCCCTCCCATTCAGTTTAGAAGCCCCAGAGGGTGGCGGTCCAGCCCCCTGCACATATTTCCATAAAGCCCCGGTGGGTGGCAGTCCCCTGGGGCCCCCAACCCAATACTATCATTGCCCCCGAGATTTGGCCCCCCCAGGGGCTAACTAGCAAGGAAGCGCGGGAGACCGCGCTTCGTTTTTTTTTTTATCGGTAGGATCGGCGCACACAGTGCGGATTTTGCCGATTTAAAAAAAAAAATAAAAAAACATTTTTGGCCCTGGGCGTCCTTGTGGGACCCCCTAAGCAGGCCTAGGGGGTCAGGGTATTTCTACCTTGCCCCCTTTTTGCATTTTTCGCATTTGTTTTACTGTTTTCTTGTGCTTCGGTTCTACCGAGGCACAAGATGGCTGCCAACACTTCCTGGTTTGGAGTGTTGACAGCCAATTAGCATACAGCTTGTCATCGGGAGGGTGCGCGGATCCTGCGCGCCCATAGATATATATATGATTTTACTTTTAATTTTCTCAGCAACTACTGAACGGTTTTACACCATTTAACCAAAAGGTACGACTCTGAACCAAGGGCTACCTTTTTTGCCAAATTTGGTGTAATTCCGTCCAGCTGTTCGGGCTGTAGCTGCGACTAAAGGTTCCTATGGAAAATTGCATGGGGAAAACACGTTTTGGGACCCCCCTTTTTTCTCGGCCCCCACTTGACGAATCACCCCGAGACTTTCATGATAGGAGCGGACCGGAGCTGTCCAAAAGTTTTGAAAATTTCGCGAAGATTCGTCAACCGGCACCAAAGTTATTGGGAATAGAATGTTGCGGATTTCCTATTGGAAAATTGGTCCTAACTATAACTACCTACTGGTGACCGCCAGTAGGTAATATATATATATATATATATATATATATATATATATATATATATATATATATATATATATATGTATATATATATATATATTTTTTAAACAAAGCACCCTCGATTCGAAAGCTCACTCAAAGCCAGTCTCTTTATTGGCACAGCAACATCTTCTCTGGGAGTAAAATTGCAGCCTTACGCGTTTCGGGGCCTCATACCCCTTGTTCACAGGCATCCGATGTAATGGCACAGTTTCCGTGCGTTTAAGTAGGCACTCTTCAGCATGTGACTGGATGATACAACTTGTGTTGCATGCTGGGATAGGAAGTCCGTAATTGTTCAGTTTGTACTGTTTTATACAGTGCCTTTACATAATTTTTCCTTAGTAGGTTGTGGCCTCTTACATGCAATTGTTCCATTTCAAAAACCCTCAGTGGGCCTCCAACATGATAGATGATGCCATTTGCGCCGACTGGTTTTCCAAAGGGGAGACTGCCGAGCAGTTCGTTGTCTCCTTGGCCCCCGGACATAAGGGGCGGTGCGCTTTCGCGGCTGGATTGCTAAGGAAAAATTATGTAAAGGCACTGTATAAAACAGTACAAACTGAACAATTACGGACTTCCTATCCCAGCATGCAACACAAGTTGTATCATCCAGTCACATGCTGAAGAGTGCCTACTTAAACGCACGGAAACTGTGCCATTACATCGGATGCCTGTGAACAAGGGGTATGAGGCCCCGAAACGCGTAAGGCTGCAATTTTACTCCCAGAGAAGATGTTGCTGTGCCAATAAAGAGACTGGCTTTGAGTGAGCTTTCGAATCGAGGGTGCTTTGTTTGAAAAAATATATATATATATATATATATATGCGTGTGGGAGGTATATTCAAAGTCATAAATTCATAATATTAAAAAATATTTGTAATAATTATGTTACACTAGGTATATAGATATATTTATATAAACACTAACATATATGTGTATTTATATAAGTATACCTATCTATACTATTAAATATCAGTAACATTTGTTCAATTAACATGACAATACATGATATTAAATGTATTTATTAAAATATTTAACATTTACTACTTTAAACTCCATATTAAATAATTGATTTTTTTTATATTTCTGGACATATTAGTGTCAACGATATTTTTTTCTGATATGTGGGCACTTACTATTTTAAGTATAGCAACAGAATATTGTGGTTATCTATATTTTGGTACAATTTTTTTGTTTATGATATTGTTAACCACTATACATTCACAATAGTAACCACACTTTGCAGGAATGTCTATGCTGAGAGTTACTTCTGATCAATGCAGATAGTCCTGAGCTTTTTGAACAACGTTGCAGTAGTGGCCACATCATATACATTCACAATAGTAACCACACCTTGCAGGATTTCTTTTAATGACTACTCAGATGAATATCATAATATTGTGTGACAAAATATTGTCTTGTCAAAATACCATATACAGAATAATGCCTAATTTAATATAATTAAACCATACATATATGTAAATGATTAATTTACTATTCATAATTCCACATCTACATAACTTGAAGATATGTATCCATCTTCAAGCTAAATAAATGTCAAGTTAAGAATGTAAATACAACTATACTTACTTTTAAAAATATGATTGCCTTCATGATATTCTGGTGCCAATATTCTGGATACAAGATTTTGGCTTAAGAATATTTAAAACTTTATATTGTAGAAAACTACCCAAATGCATAAAACAAGATTACTAACAAGAGTGTCAGGAAAAGCTTTATCTAAATAAGATTGCTGTAGACTTCAGCTTTATAGGAAATCATTGGTTCTTGGGGGGGGGGGGCAGGCTTTACCTGATTTTTGTAGATCTAAAGTCTGCCTTTGAATTAGTTCCCAAGAAATGAGTATGGCACACTTTGATTGATATGGGCATACCACCTTATTTGGGTCATATTATGCAAAGCCTTCATGAGTGGAAATTTGCGCAGGTATGCTGTGGCAAAATGGGGGAAGTCTCTGAACCCTTATTCATAAGTAAGGGTCTCAGACAAAACTGAGTATTGGCGCCAACATTATTTACCCTGTACATTAATGGCCTTGTCAACTCTCTGAATACTGTTGATAATGATGCACAAAGACTAGCATTCCAAAAGGTGCCCACGCTTATGTTCACAGATGGCACCCTTCTCCTTTCTAAGATGCCAATGGGCATCCAAAGGGTATTTGATAGTTTTAGCATCTTTTGTAAGTTAAGGGTTTAAGGATTAAATATCAGCAAAACAAAATTCATGACCTTTAACCCATATCAATCCACTCACCAAAATCCTAGTCTGAATGGGACTTCGTTAGAGAGGGTTTCAACCTTAGACTAGCTTGCTGTTACGCTCAGCGAGCAGATGGATTGGTCATTCAGCATTACCAAGCAAAGACTCAAATTGGCAAAACACACTGGTGGGTGGGCGTACAAAGGTCTATAGGGGATCCTTTTACAAGCTGATCAGCCCAACGATTGAGATTTAAAAGCTTCAAGCACTGGGGCTTCTATGTACAAGGCTGAGCTATGGGGCCATAAGTACGTTAGTGTCATTACACAGACATAGGACAGCTTTCTGAGGAACATGCTGAATCTCCCTGCCAGCACACTGCTGGTACCCCTTAGACTTGGCCTGGGAGTCAGGCCTATTTCTGTGGGGATAGGTTTAGGTTCCTCCTTTATTGGGGAAGAGTATGGGTAACCCCTGAACTAATCTCATTTAGAACATCTCTAGAGGAGATCTTAGGCTTGAAGGGTGCTGGTAGAGTGCAATGGCTCAGTTACATTAGGGAAACCCTAAGTAGCATTAGTAGATATAGCTTGTGGGAGAAACCTGCCAAGTCCTGTACTACTATTTCTGAGTGGAACTTGCCAAGTGCTACAAGAACCATAAGTTGAAAACTCTCCCAATGAATTCCTCATTGGGAGCTTTGACTCTTAGATTCATAAGGCAAAAGGATATCTATAAATTGGAAGGGTTCTTGGATTAAATCCAGCCTGCATTGGTAAGGAAGCTTTATCTGCACCTTCGCATGGAACTCTACCACTGCGCACACTTACTAATCACTGGAGCCCCAGAGGTACTGAACTGATCAGAAATGTCTGTCCTATGGCATTGCTGATGAAACGGATGCCCATGCTCTCTTCTTTTGTCCATCCTACAAGAGGGCAAGGTCCAAATGGCTAGTTACATTGTGCCGGAACCTAGAAACATTGCTTCATTCTGATGCCCTTAGATCTGTGATGTATTGATAATATATGTTCGGTAGACTGCCAAAAGCATCAAAAAGGCAGATTATCTTTTGGAATACTGAACTCATTGTCAGACAATAATTAGCATACAATATGTCCTTATGCTTTACCAGGCCCATAACCAGTGGCGGTCGGCTTGGTTCGCAGGTGGCAGGGCAGGGGCGGGCGCAAGGAAGCCGCGGTAGGTGTGCAGTGTAAAAATATATATAGTTTTTTAAATAAACCCTTAGGGGTCTATTAGGATGGCAGGCGGAAAACCTCCCTGACCACCATGGTAGTGGTAAAAGACCGTCCGCAAGGACCGCGGCATAACCGCCGGTCCAATTATGATGCTCCGCAGTCGAAAACCGACCGCGACGGTCTGATTCTGGCCACTAACATTGCAGCAGTCGCTGCTGCCAGCAGCACCGCCACGATGTGAAAAGGAGCATGTCCTGTATCTCCCTGCACTGTGTGGCAGGCACTGCACAGTGCCTGTCACCTGGCACAAGGAAATGCCCCAGTGCACCCACACACCCCCAAGACATTGGGGGCCCGCAATGGGCCCCCGGAACATGTCTCCGCATGCCTTTCCATGGCGATTCCACCGCCGCGGAAAGGCTGGCTACCGCCGACATCATAATCGTGCCAGCGGTGCTTGGCCCTGATCCGCCACAATTGTAGCGGTCCATCTCCGCCTGCCAGGCAAGCGGGCAGACTGCAACCGGTGGAAAAGTGGCGGGTGGAAAATCACACAGCCACGGTCACGACCGCGATGCTAATCGGGCCGGCGGTTATCCGGGTTTCGACTGCAGACGGATGCCCGCCGCCGGTACGGCGGTTCCCACCGCCAGACCAGCAGTGGCTATCCACCTGCCATCCTAATAGACCCCTTAGCCTTGCCGCCGGGTCCCACATCTCTGCTCCTGCTCTCCTCGTGGGACAGGAAGCACAGTCAGGCTCCCATGACCAATCACAATGCTGCACTGCTGCCATGTGATTGGTCTGAGCATCCTGGTTCGATGCTCAGACAGGGAATGGGGGCCTGGGCATGTTCTCCATGCAGGGTCTAATGCAGCCTGCATGGAGAACAGGGAAAGTACGCATGACTGTTTTGGGTGGCCCAAGAGAGCAGGAGAAACAGTCATGTGCACTTAAGAGTGGGAAAACCACACCTCCCTTGCCCTGCTCTGAGAGCAGAGCAGCCCCGCTCACCCGCCCGCAAAGCAGCATGAAAACATAAAATGATAATAACACAAGGCTATTATCATTTTATGTTTCCTTTACTTTGCACTGCTTGAAAGCAGTGGGGCGACGCTCCTCCGCCATAGTGGAGGAGTCGCCTGATCATAGGGTTCGCTTTTGTGGCTCATAGCCAAACTACCAGTGCTATATGAGTTCTACAGAGAGCAGGGTGACAATATATCAGTATTGCGCCCTGCTGGATATTGATAGGTTGATTGCTTCAACCATTAATTATGGATCATTGGTGGTGAGCAAATAAGGTGCTTGATGGTATGTATATTTTCTTCTGAAAGACCCATGTGTTCCACCACATTCAAAAGATATTTCCAATTTGAAAGGTCAAATGCCTTTTCGATGTCAGCCAGCACGGTGTTAAAGCTGGAATATAGGTAGTTACACCATCGAAGGATGCAAGAATGTCAAAGATGTTTTTCCTCTAATTCGAAATTTGATAAAGCCTTGTTATTTTCATATATTATATAGAGGATGATCCCGGACATTTGCAGTAAGCCTGTTCTATAATGCAGTCCTCCTTTTTCTTAAAGACAGGATTCCCATAGTGTGTGCCTTGTCACTTTGGGAATATTGGTTACAACAGGAAACTCTTGCTTTTACTGCTAGTTTACTTCTGTCAATGGTGGAATATCCCCTTTGATTCTCAGGATCATTAGTGAAATGCTAGAACATTTTGGGACAAGGAGGGTTCCATTGCATTAGGGGTTCAGCACTAGTTAGAAATATTCTTGTTTTATGTGTAAGTCTCTATGAGGGGCAAAGCTACTTGGGAGCTAGTTGTACCCACTACAAGCCTTGGTTTTTTAATACTATCATTTGCATAGGCGTCTGTAACACTAGTTGTTTCAGGGACAGTCAGACAATCTTATATGCATTTGGGTTCTATTTGAAAGTGTGAACAAAAAAGGTGCTTTCCCGAATCTGTATCTAATAATAAACTACTTTGCCATCAGTGGCCTGGTGCCACTGCACCTGCTGCACCATTGACAACTACTCCCATGATTCGCACCGCTGAAGCAATACTGTGATCTCATTTAATGGCAAAACATTATTCCCAGAGCTTGAGCATTGCATGCACCTACATAACCCTGGGAGTTATTCCAGAGAACTATCAGCCAGACTTACACTTGGATGCTAAGCCTCTTCTAAAGACAAGCAATTAAATATAATTTTCAAGCAAATCCTGTTCTGCTGCTTCTAAAGGGCTGCACAAGATTAGAATCTGAAAACCGTAATGAGACTGTTTATGTTGCTTGCCTTTCTTCTTGCAATCTTTTCATTGAAAATGAATTGATTGTTCATGCCATTTCAGTGCGTTGTCACAGTCTTTGTCTGAGAATAAAAAGTAGAAGGCCTTCTGATATATTAATTATTACTTAGAACATCTCTCTATTCAACGCTCAGTTTCAGTTTGAAGCACATTTTGCAATTTTCTGCACCTAATATTGTCAATGTAAGCTGCCTTGTTTTGTGGTACTCATGTATTGACGTTCATCAGATGTGGAGTGCGCTTTCAAAAATATACTTTTCTAAGAGACACATGGGTCAGTTCTAAAGAGTGGTCTTTAGGGCGAGGTCACATAAACCACGCTTAACCCATGCTTCATACCAGTGTCAATCTGGTAAACAAGGAGTGAATGATAATATATTTTGTTTTCTTGTTAGAAAATATGTTTTACTTGCATTCTAAGAAATCAAATGGTAATTAAACAAGAAAAAACGATTTTACCTTCCTTAGGCTCATGAACTTAGCACTGGCTCCTATTAACTTTTTTAGTGGTATGGTGCCATTTCGCAGTTTTTTTTAATCATTTTCTGAGAAAAATTGCATTTTCAAATAGAAAAATGTAGGCCCATCGGAAATGTTTTTATTGACCTGTTCCTGTAGATATAACGACGTCAATGCACTATTAAACTTTGAAGCTAACAATCATTTTAGCCATGTGATTGGAACTACATGAAAAGGGAAGTATGTAAGGGGCCAGGCTCTCCATGAAAAATTATGAGCTGATATCGTCGAGCGAGGGTAGGCATATTGGCACCACTAGTGCTGAATTTAAGCCAGTAGTTTCCAGTGCTCGACACCAGCACTTAATTGTCAACTCCAGCACTTATGACAGTCTGGCCCATTGTGCTGCTGTTTGTCCAAATTAGAGATGAACTTAACAGTTGTTAATTCGTTCACAATACAGTAAAAATAGCTAACACCTGCTGCCCAAGCCATTCTTATGGCTTTGGGTCCTGTAATATTCTGAGTTGTCAAACTTGTAGGAGTGTGATGGTTCTGTCACTGGCACTGCTGGCAGAGGCAATGGGTACTGCAAGCTGTAGTGGCCTCCTTACAAGGGCCCTGGCACTTATTCTTTTACAAATTAAACATGGAAGCCACTAAATGAAGACTATATGCTGTTATGTAATTGACTGCATAATCCATTTAATACTGCAATAACGTTGCAAAATTTGATCTCACACAAACGTTGGTCTAATGGCATCACCGGAAATAAAAGCTCCTATCATATGCAAGAGGAGTGGTTAATTTTCTGGGCTTCTGTCACAGTAATATTTGATCAACATTATAATCATCATGACTGATTGCACATAACGTCTGTTGGGCTGAATCGCTTGCTGGACATCCGGCACCATTTTAGGGGCAGCTGCACCGTGATGCCTGTATCTGAAAAAATTATTTGGTGATAGAGCGGGTAGTACAACATTTTGTATACCCCCCCTATTCTGGATGTGTATACTAATTAGAATAATCTATTAATTTTATTATTATTAATGTGTTTGCATGAAGTTTAATCAACATTACTAATGTATGAAAATACACGTGGGATTTACATTTTGCATGGCTAAATAATTTGTAATTAACATATGTATGCATACTAACACTAGAAAAATAGAATATCGCATGATATATGTTGCCTTGTGACGTTTTCGTAATGTTGCACCAGATGACATCAATGGGTGAATATGAACGCTTTAAATGTCGCTATACGCTAGATAATTACAAGCACATTGGGGCCTAAAATAAAGATGGCTGCCAACATAGTCTGACGAGATGGCCACCATTCCATGAGGTTCCAGGCAAAGTACGCATGCGTTACAACATCTACCAGTGGCCTCAACATGACCCTACTCTCGTTGTACCCAAACAAGGTCACAATGGGAAGCTCGTCAACTTCACTAACAAAGGACTGACACAAGGAACCGGATGGATCATGAATAATGACATAACCTCTTGAATTGTGTGAAACCTCACCAGACTATTCCAACCAACCAATGGAAGAAGCCCAAATTTTATAAAATGTATCATCTTAACATTACTTTTATTATAAAAATTACGGTAGAATAGAGAGGGTGTGCGTGCTTTTCTTTTTGCTGACGGAGACGATGGTGACGCTACGTGACGGCTGCGTTCCTGGATCTTTGACCGACTGAATTGCTACCCATTTCTTTGATGAATCGAGGACTTCCTAAAATCTATGGGCACTGATAGATGCCTGCATGTCTCTGGTCCTTGTCCGTTCTTGGGACTGTAGCGTGCCGCATGAAGAACTTTCGAATTCCGATTGATTGACAACTAAATTTGATGACCTAGAGGACGACAAATAGCCAGATTAGGTAAATATGGTGTTTTGTGATTTACATAAAATCTATTAAATTTATTAGACGGAAGTAAATGCTTACGATAATTAGGTAAACGAGCATTGATTAACAAGAAAATGCGTATTGTCATTTATTGAGGGAGGTAAAGATCAAGATATTGAAGTGTTTTTAGCTGGCCTAGAATCACCCTATCAATCCAACTAAAAGATCCATTGATCACGTGGGAGGAGTATCTTGATGTTTAGGATTGAGATCTGTAGGAGGTAAGGATATTAGTGTATAAATGTGTAAATACATTTCTCTCTATAGGTTATAAGGTATTCCTATCATGTCAGCGCTTGGAACATTCATCACTCCTGTAAGTGCAGACCAGTGAGAAGTGAATTGTGAATGTTGGTGTTATGGGCCCCACCAATGATTGTAAGAGTGAATGTGCTACGGTTCCGCGCTGCATCAGTTTTTCTGGTAGCAAGATGATGTTTTTTATTGTTTTGATCTGGTGATTATTGCCTGTAAATAGCTTATTGATTATCGGAAAGTATTGGTTTATGTATTAACACTTTGGTGCCGATTCCGATCCTGTAAAACCCGGGTACGAATGGCCGTACGGAGCGTATTCTCCATACAACTCGTACCCGAGAAATGCACCTTACAAACCAGCAAGTACGATTCGTACAGAAATACCATTTCCGTGGACAGAGCCGGAGACATTGCTGAGCAGGCATGGCCATAGTTGAACGGATCCGTCACCAACAAAGGAAATGTAGACACAGGTCAGCACAACAAAAGTGCAACTCCCTGCAGGGTAGATGTCAGGTGCCACAGAGGAAGGAACACTCCTTGGGACAATGTCTCCAAACACAAATATCACACACGACTAAAGATACTTTGCAGAGACATTGTGATGGCACGCAGATATCATGGTCCACCCCATTAGCATCAGACTATACCTTTTTCCTGAAACATAACACATTACCACCACCCCAACTCCGGGACCTTCAGCACCCACAACAATACCTGAAATGCAAATGAGTTCAAACTGAAAAGAAAATGCTTTATTCAGCATTAAATGAAAATGTATTTAAGGACACTATTTACAAAGGCACATGGCCAGTCCAGATCAGAAGTCCTTGGGGGGGGACACATGACCACGCGTCTCCCCTAGCTTGCCTGCACATTAGAACCCTCAGGATCGTCGACTGGGGGGGGGCATCATGTGGGGAAGGACCAGGCACCGCAGGGACAGGAGGTGTAAGGGTAGGTGTGGTGGGTGCAGGGATGGGCGCCTCCACCACAGGGGGTGGGGCAGCACCAAAGGTGGAGGTCAGCTCGGCGCTGCACACTGCTGCCAGGTCGTCCAGCGTCTCCCCTTCACCTGAAGAAAACACAGCCTCAAAGGAGGGTGGGGGGTCGGAGTGATGGGGTGTAGCGCAACTGGGGGAGGGGGGGCAGGGGGGGCAGGGGGGGACTCAACTCCCCTACCCTTGGAGTGCCGTTCCCGTTTGCGGGCTGGAGAGCCAGAGGGGCTGAGGCCCAGCACAGCCAAGTAGGCCTCTTATTCAGGATGTTTGGTAGGGGAGACGAGGGGAGTGCCTCTGGAGGGACTGGGTAGTGCGCCATGCGGCCTTGAACTGTGGCTGCGTGTATGCCTGTGTGCCCCAGACCCAGTGGGTGTGCCCTCATCCCCCTGAGTGTGCGTGCCAGGAGGAGTGCGCTTGCCCTTACGTGGTGGTGTGCTGCCTGTGTCTGGTGGGGTGCGTGCTTGGGAATGTCTGTGTGTGCTTGGGACAGGTATGGGAGTGGGAGGTGTGGATGGTGCAGGGGTAGGGGGGACGAAGCGCTGCAGGAGACTCACTGCTGCCATCAGTGAAGAGTCCATGGACCTCAGCAACATCCGTTGGTCAGACATCGCTGATGACATGCCCTCCATGTACGACACCATCTGTGTCATCATTCGGGTGTGGCCATAGAGGACATTCAGCAGCGATGTCTGGCCAACCTGCAACTGGTGCAGAATGTCCACAGACTCTGCAGTGAGGGCAGCAGGGGGGACAGGGGCAGGGGGTGCGTTGCCTGGCACGAAGGAGACACGGTGTTGCCTAGCATGGACAGAAGGGACCGGAGCAACTGGGAGGGCGGTGATGGGAATGGAGGGGGCAGTGACAGATGTAGTGCTGCTGCCAGGTGTCGTAGCAGCCTTCGTCCCCTCGAGGAGTTCAGCCTCAGACCCGTCAGTGTCGTAGTCAGTGTTGTCACTAGACAGGTCCTCCGCCTGACTCCCCTCGCCCTCCATGCCACTTGCTCCCGCAGACTCGGTAGCAGTGGTGGCAGCGGTGCTGTATCCCTCCTCTACGTCCGTGCAGATGTCTCCCTCGGTGTCCTCCGATGATGCTGTGGGCAAGGTGAAGAGACAGAAAATAATCAGTCACCTGTATACAACAGACACATGAGTCCAAACAAAAATGTCACAGTGCATATCAGGAAATGCATCATGAGTAACATCTAGAATAGTTCGCACATATCAAACCCTGCACTCCCCAGTTGGTTGACCCACCATGCCACTTGGAAACAATGGAGATCATGACACAACAGCAAATAACTTGATATCGAATTATACTGAGAAGCTAGTGTCTGGGGACAGTTGAGCACATCAAGACTATGAAGCCATGCCACCTCTTGTTCACTGTGAACGAAACAGTATTGGTGCACCCAAGGCCAAATAACACACCTCAATGCTGAAGGTGTCCCCACACTCTGAGACCTGTGAGTACTTTGGAAACCATAGCCAAAAACATTGCAATCCCTTGGGACTCACAACACTTTACACAATGTACATGTTTAGAATGTGTGAATGTGCCACTTTGTGAACAGAAGACACATCTGCCTGTATGACAGAAGTCACACAATGATGTGCACACAAAAATACATTTACACAGTCAATGTATGAGCTGCCAGCAGAATTCTAATAAGCCACTGTAAAGAAGAAATGGGGTATCAGTAAGTACATTGACATAGCACCACGGTGGTCTGGATGACTTGACACTCGTAAGTTGGTATCAGCAACAACCAAGGACTTACACACATGCAAACACACCGTGTGAACAGGGATATGACTAATCAGAAAACAAGTGGTAATCAAACTGTGCCTTCTAGTAAAATGTGCCAGCGTGTCCACGGAAAGTGTAACATTAGTTTATTTTGCACTTCCCAGGGAGACATCTGTCATGCAGGCACATTATTGTCCTTCACAACCAACTAGCAAAATGAAGCATGTGAAAAATTGAGACATGTTGACAAGTGTAGTGAGTACCAAGGTACAATACTTATTGACTGAAAACTTGAATCATGCCACCTGTCACATGGACATCCGTACCATGATGACACAGTTGGCAACACATCTGACCCACTGCCTGTCATGTGGAGTGGCACACATGTCCAAACACAGGACAATGCATTAGCTAATGGGCCTGCAATGTGTCGGGATAAGGAGCACCTGCACTGAGGAGACACCCTCATGGCAAGCAAGAATGTCCACACAGATGTCAGCACACACAGACCAAACTACCTAGCATCTCGACCACACACTGGTGGCAAAAATGGATGAGCATGAGCCATGTATTTGCATATTTGACACATGCTGCAAAGCACAAACATTAAAGCCAGCACAACATGACTGGGTCACTGCATGTTGAGTGTCTGTCCAGACAATTATCACACACAGGTCAGACCCGGCAAGGAGACATAAGGTTTGGACATGTAGGCCTTGCCCGCACAAACCCCCCATACCTGAGACAATGTTATTGAGACAGATCCAGAAGTTACACCTCTTAATCTGGGTTTACTCAAATGTGCATCAAGAATTCCTAAATGTACTCCACATCACCTCGTGAGGCTGCCAACACATATTTGTGACCAACAACCATCAACAGATAGTTTACATAGACACACAGGCACTGCCCAGTGTGAGGATGCACAAGCAAAATGAGGTCAGCCTGTACAATGAGCACATGTAGCACACTTTAGATAAATACAAATGAGGGCAGGGAACAATGACACAGAGGCCTAACTATGCTGAACACACAGAGAATGGGCACAGTGTTTGATGACACACATGATTCAGAGGCAAGGGTGTCTTAGGGGACTGTAGTGGGAACACTGCTCCATGGTCCTGGAATTATCTGACTGTAACATGAGCTACCGTCCCAGCACTATGCTTATCTCCCACTCATGCACATCATGTCTGAGGCCACAACATCGGTCATGCATGCTGCAAGTCTGTTCATTTGAAAACTCACACTCCTATGTTGAGACTCAGCATCAGTGCCACCTAATAAGGACCCCCAAATGACTGAACAGGACAGGGCACAGGCAAGGTAACAACACATGTCTCAGACCCCCCCCACATGATGCAGAAAGCAATATGCACTTGGATTAACTGCCAGCCTAGATGACCATGTGCAATAGTGATTACACACAGACCAGGGAACACATGTCAAGGAGGGGAAGGGAGGAAGAACAGCACCGTTTGACTTTGGGGAACAGGATATGCACTGCACAAATTAGCCCTCGTGTGTATCCATGCGACTGAGCACTTCCAAAAGCTGGTGACACACAACAAACACACATGTACCTACTCCCTTCCTGCTGCTGCAACTCCTGTAACCGCCTATCCAACCCAGGGAAGACCACCGCCAGGACACGCTTCATTTGGTGGGTCAGTTGTCAGCCCCGCGGTGCTTGAGTGGAGGTGAGTCCTTCAGCTGCCACCGGGTGATCCTCCGGGTCCAGCACTGGATGTCCTGCCAGCGTTTCCTCAGCTGGGCAAGGCGCCGACTGCGACCCTCCACCGATCTCACGGCCCTGACGGCCCGCTTCCATATCTCCCCCTTGGCGTAGGCAGTTACCTGTGAGGATTACAAAGTGAGACAACATCACTACACCTGCTCCATGTCACAGAGACACACATTTGAACATCTTTGATATGTTGAACAGGGCATAGTATGCTGGCAACAAATATCACCTTTGTCATAGGGACATTAGCCTATGTGGAACCGCCAATGCACTACATGGCATTGTAAGTACACAGGTGTCATGAGGGGTGCAACACACTCCCTGATCATGGCACACGCTGTGCATCACATGCAACACCAGGCTGATGCACAGCACCTCCAAGCAGTCACATGCCCCAGGCCACTGACGTAACCTCAGCAGAGTACACAGACACACACAGGCACAGATCAATCACCTGCCATTGGCAACAGCGGATACAAACCTCACTCTGCACATGTGCCACTTGCCTGTGGGGTGTCACAGGTGTGGTGCTAGCTCACCAAGTCAGACACTCTGCACGGCTTACTTCTCACATCAGATGGGTGGAGCTGTTGCCTCCTCCATGCAGCTGTGGTGCAACACTCCACATAGACACTCACCCACATGACAAGGAACATTCACACACATCAATGTCCAGGGGGCGTACACATCATTTGGACACTCTCACCACAGCTCAACTCACACACATCTGTGGGTACAGTCTCCTGTCACACCGGGGGGGGCAGGGAATCACCTCTGGACTATAGGACACAAATTTCCCTAAGGATTGGGCAGGCTGAATGTGCCATGTACAATGCAGTGAATGTCACAGTAAGCACAATGCAAGTGAGGAGTGCACACAGGAACTACATCATGCTCTGCATGGGAGACATAAGCCATCCCCCCCCGGGACCCACTCTAAACATTGCATGTCTGTCACACCTGGACACAATAGCAGAAGAGACAGTCGCAAACAAGGTGCACAGTCAAAGCTAGTGGAGTCAGCACTCACCTGCTCCCCTGGTCAACCATACAGGCTGGGGTACTGTAGGAGGATTACATCAAGCAATGCCTTATTCCCCTCATGGGTGAAAGGCTGGGCCCTCTCCACAGACCCTGACATGGTGCCAGAGGAAGCACAAGCAGCAGCAGTGGTGTCGAGTGAAAGGTAGTGCAGGCAAGTGCCCTCTCATGGGTTCTGGCTGACTTAAATCTGCCTAGCTGGGCTGTTTCATTTACAGGAGTACAGAGTGATTGGTCAGTCTCATTTGCATCCTACGTTTCCTCCAATCCCTTTAAACATACCCCAGTGAGGGCCTTTGCATGGTTCAAAATTTGAGCATAATGTGAAGTCAACAACCACTTTGCAACATTGTATTTAGTTGCCAACTGCCTTTTCCAGGTCACATGATTGAAATTTTTAACTTGAAATTCGGTATCCATGACAACCAGCATGCATTTAGGCCCTAATACTTGTCCCTCATGTGTCCCTATGTTATTTAGCTATCCACACACAGGAACGGTGCGTTTCACACATACCCTTACCACACGAGTTGCACAGTGCATTTGACACGTACGTGTACGACCAGTGTGTAGACGTACGTGTACTACCAGTGTGTACACGTACGTGGACTACGGTCGTACCTGTACATGTACGACTGTAGTCCACGTACGTGTACACACTGGTAGTACACGTACGTCTACACACTGGTCGTACACGTACGTGTACACACTGGTAGTACACGTACGTGTACAAGCAGTGTGTAGACATATGTGTACTACAAGTATGTACACGTATGTGTACGACCAGTGTGTACACCTACGTGTACGACCAGTGTGTACACCTACGTGTACACACTGGAAGTACACGTACGTGTACACACTGGTCGTACACATTCGTGTACACACTGGTAGTACACGTACGTGTACACACTATGTACGTGTACGACCAGAATGTAGACGTACATGTACTACCAGTGTGTACACATATGTGTACGACCAGTGTGTACACGTACGTGTACACACTGCTCGTACACGTATGTGTACGACCAGTGTGTACACCTACGTGTACGACCAGTGTGTATACCTACGTGTACTACCAGTGTGTACACGTACGTGTACGACCAGTGTGTACACGTACGTGTACTACCAGTGTGTACACCTATGTGTACACACTGCTTGTACACGTAGGTGTACACACTGGTCATACACGTATGTGTACGAGCAGTGTGTACACGTACGTGTACACACTGGTCGTACACGTACGTAAACACACTTGTAGTACACGTACGTGAGTTCTATGCCCTGGAAGGGATGCCCCATGTCATAGGGTCTATTGATGGGACACATGTGGCTTTGATACCACCACAGGCACAGGAGGTGGCCTATCACAACCGTAAACATTACCACTCTATAAATGCCCTTGTGGTGTGTCTTGCTAACATGCTGATTTCCCATGTCTGTGCACGTTTTCCAGGGTCAGCACATGATGCCTACATCATGAGGCGTAGCAGGGTGCCAGAAATGATGCTGGGGCTGCACAACGAACGAGCATGTCTTGTTGGTGGGTATACTCTGTTTGTCCTCTGTTTTGCGCTATTTTAGTATCTTACGGCATCTCCTGACCCACTTCTTTACATGATGTTTCCATGTAGGGAACTCTGGCTATCCCAACATGCCATGGCTGATGATACCCCTCCGCAACCCCAGAACAGCTGCAGATCACTGTTACAACAATGCACATGGGCAGACCAGGCGAGTGATTGAGAGGATGTTTGGCCTCCTGAAGAGCAGATTCCGGTGCCCTCACAAGACAGGCGGGTCCCTCCCATATGCACCGGTGAAGGCCTGCAAGATCTTCCTCGTGTGCTGCATGCTGCACAACATGGCAGTGGAGAGGGCTGTGCCACTCATCCTGGATCCGGATGAGCAGCAACATCCACCCGTGGAGGATGAAGGGCTTGGTCATGAGGCAAGTGATGATGAGGAGGAGGAGGACGACAACATCCGGAGTCAGCTCATACACAACTTCTTCTCATAATGGTGAGTCTATGGGTCTGAGTGTGCACGGCTGGAGCCTTGTGTGGCATGTGTTGCAACGTGTGTGTCCAGCTGACTGTATGCTAAGTGACTTAAATGTGTGTTCAGATGTGTCACTCGAGTGATGATGTCCTTCCACACATTTTAGCTTAGACACTCAATTGTAATATAGCATGGTGACAGACGTATTCCTGTAGAGTAAATTACCATGCATGCGGATGACCATCTCTTCCCTGACTTCTTGTGTGTCTGTCATCCCCAGGTTGTTTGGCATGCTGTCTGCTCGTGTCATCGTTGGCCTCCCGCTATTCCTCATGAGTATTGCAACGTGTGCTGAATCAGCGTCCCATGCACGGACATGGGGAAAAGTCTATTTGGTTAAGGATTGCTGCACGGCATTTTGGTGTTGGTAGGTGTTTGTAATGTGTGGGCACTGCTCCTGTGCATGTTGTGTTACTATACATACATGTTGACTCACCATGGGGAACATGAGATGTTGCATGACTCCCATGTATTGATAGTCACTCTTCGTAGCAGTCATCTGTGATGGGACTGTGGATTCTGAAGAAGGCATCAATGTGTGCACAACTTCCCTCTGAAACATACGGGATGCTACGGGTGGACATAGTGTGGGACATCCCCATTAGAGGATAAATGGGGAATTGTAGCCCCTCCGTGTGCAGCAGGGGTGTTTGGCTCACACACTTCACTTGTGTGCCAGTTCAATGGATTTACAGCATCTGTGTTGTGAACGGGTTGTCCAGTGTAGGTCCCACATGTTCTGCCAACTGACCTGTGAGTCTGTTCATATTGGTGCATTTCCCTAGGTGTGAACCTGAGTAATAAAGGGGTTCCTCACCCTCCAAGGTGCCTCATCTCTGTCAATGCAGGTCTCTTGCCACTTTGCATCTCTGGCATAGTTGTCAAAGACTGTGCATATGAGTCTATGTGTAGTTTAGCAACATGCATGCAGTTCTTCAGGGATTTGAATATCCATTGTGCATGATGTCCATGGTTGTGTATGTATTTGGGCATGTTGGTGGCCACAACAGACCGTCAACACCTGCTGAGGGTGTGTATCCTGTGCGCAGCTCGTCCTTCAGTTTAAGGATCCGGTGTCAGTCATCTTTGGGGATTGTGCATCCATTGGCCGGACACTCCTCCTTTACATACGCCTGTTGCAGTAGTCCTTTCTGACATCCTTGTCTTTGTGTGCAACTAGTGGCATAGTTTCCAGCTCATGCCGCCTGCTGCTGCGGCCCCTGCAGCAAGGGCACAGAGAGTTTACCGATTCGGCAACACACACACCTCATAGATGCTCCTCCCTTCCTCCCTCCACCCATTCATTTGGCTGGCATCAGCTTGTCTGTGCCACTGTTGTGCCCACGCGGTGCCAAAGGCTTGACCGTCAGCGCATGCAACGTGCACATTGCATTAACCTCATGTCCTAACACGACCCACATCACACTACAGTTTGATGTTGCAGCCACCCTCCAAGCATTGTCCATCCAAGGAGCTACCGCCTGCTCTCAGGCATACCCTAGGCGCACACACGACACCTTTGCATGATGATTGTGCAACTCCAGCTGCCTACACAGCGCTGCCCCGCCTTCCAGGCCCTGTCACACCAGCCAGGTAATGTCCCTCCTCCTCCCCACCGGCTCCGTACACCAGCAAGGGCATGGGAGTGAGACTCAAGCCTTCAGCATGTAGTATAGTGGCAGAATCTGGCACATGGCCCAGGTATCATCTCTCAGCGTGTCAATCCGCAATGTGTCCAAGTCCCCCTCACCGGCATCACATGCACACAGCACCTCATCATCAGCTCGTATGCCATTGACAGCCAGGTGCTCCTCACCCTCACCAAAGACACAGCCATTGGCAGTTCCAACATTCAAGAAGGCATGAGATCCATTGATGAATGGCTGAACATCAGCCACCTGAGGCTGGACTTGTACAGGACTGAGGTAATCATCTGAGGATTGTCCCCTTACAGGTGGGTCAACTGCTTGTGTCCCACCCGCAAGAGCCCTGCACATGCACCCAGTGGACACGCACACAAGATGGTGGGCATCATGGATTTGTCACTCACATTTGCCATGCTAATCACCAGCATCTGTACCTCAGGGTGCAACACCCTCTGTATGATGCTCATGATCCACAGATAGATCCACTCCAGGGAAAGACAGACCATGCCCCAGGCCCACGACACCAGCCGTGTCAACTACTGCCCTGTCCTCTACGGAGCAAGTACATCCTAACTCCCGGGAAACCTGTCCACATCCAGGCTGCATGTGCACACCTCAGCTTCAACATCCTGCACCCCAGCCACATCACCGTCCACCAGAGATATCTGCAATGTATCACTGTGTGCTGCAGGATGACCTTCAGACTCCTCACCCACACTCAGGAAGCAGGCCACAAACCCAGACCCCACACCAACCTTGGCCATCTGTCATCTGAGACCCCGTTGTGCCAACTCCGTGCATCCAACCTTACCCTGGCCACCATTCTTCACATCCACCGTACTCCAGCATGCAGACCATAGTTCTCCCACCTGGCAAGACATACCTGCTACTCCCTCCCCGGCAACATCCACATGAACAATGACCTCTACGCCTTCAGGATACTCTTCCCAATTGGTCTGTCCGCACAGTAATGCATGCCCCCCCTCAGCAGCTTGAGGCCATCACGGCTGAGTATTATGCTCCATGTCTGTATAGTATGATACATTGTGACCCATGTGTGTCCTGTCCCAGACTCAGATTCCAGGGTATGTATGGCTGGAGTTAGTTCAACACTCATGCATAGTTTGACATTTCCCCACACGTAGGTTGTGTACTCATGCAAAATGAATGCAACGTGTAATTGTAGAAATTAAGATTTATTCTCGGTGCGGGGCCTGTTTAGTGTGGACAAATAGGTGCTATTCAGTGTGCATGGAATTCAAAGTTCACAAGGGCAGTTGGAGTCATCAGAGTCCAGACCACAGTGTTGGTCATCATTGGTCAGACTGTGACCAGCAAGTCCATGTGGCAGAGAATGACATTGGATGAGGTGCTGCTGTTGTGCCAGAGGGCCAGGTGCCAGGCCAGGTGACCTGGGAGATGTGGATGGTCCGCTGTCTCTCACGCTCTTCTCCGTGGACGACCCACCTTCCTTGCGGGACCCTCAGATGCAGGCCTTGACGATGCTTGGGACACTCCGTCAGACGAATCCTCCTCCTCCTCCCTCCCTGTGGCTGGTGCTGGTCTTCGCCTGGTGGCACAGGGAGGGTTGCCCATGTTGTCGGCAATCCAACGGAGTGAACGGCTTATGTCCGTTTGAACCGCCAGGAGCTCAGCCAGTCTTGCCTCCATCCGTCCTTGGTGTTGTTGTTGACTGGCGTGTTGCTCGGCATGCTGGTTCTTAATCTCGTTGAGGGTCCCCACTACCTAGCTGATGCCGCTAGTGTCACGCCGGTATGTCTCCAAGATGTGGCGTATGTGTGACATACCGGTTCCCTCAGCTCGCTGGTCAGGTTCGCGCCTCCGCCTGCCTCCACTCCCACCACCCCTGCCCACACGAGCCTGGCCTGCCGTTGTGGGCACATCGGGTCTAGCGGACCCCTGAGGGATGGCATTTGAAGGGTTGTCTGCCTCCTCCTGGGTGGCCGGAGAACCTTGTCCCTCCAGGTCAGACTGGCTCAGTTGTTCTTTGCGGGCAGGGCTCCTGGGTGTCTCCTGGGATGTGGCAAGAATGGGGGTGGTGGTTGGCACAGATGTACCTGACGCAGGTGCTGCAGGGGCTGGGGCACCAGAGGTTCCAGGTTGGTTGGGGTCATCCACAGAGTGCTGAGAGTCATTGCTGCCGGTGGGATCATCTTCCTGCCCAGCCTGGGCCTGTGATTGTTCCCCCCAATGTTGGGGGGAGATCCTTGACGTTGCCCTGTGTGTGAGAGAGAGACAATGTTAATGCTGTTTCATGCGGCATCCATGTTTCATACATGTTCCGGTTGCCACAGTTCCTCCAGGCAGTTGTATGTGCCTTGCATTAACATCAATGTTCACTTGTGGATGGGTATGTTGCAGGGGACTGATTGAAAGGTTATCCTGGGTCTTTGACTTGTCGCTTTTGGCCTTGGATGCTTTTTTGGCTGTGGCTTGATCTTGTTGTGTCACATGTCCATTGTGAGAGTGTGTGACTCCCTTGGCTGCCCCGAGGGGGTGTGCTTGTGTGAGGGGTGAGTGATCATCACTCAGCCCGACGCAGTTCAACATCCACATGGCCCCCTCACACAAGTGGCCCGCCACCAGAACCTCTAATACATCTCCTACGCCAACGACACCCAGCTCATCCTCTGCCTCACCAAGGACCCTCACACCGCCAAGACAAACATCCACAAGGGTCTGAGGGCCATCGACGACTGGATGCGGAGTGGCCATCTGTAACTGAACTTGGACAAGACGGAGGTCCTCACCCGGGGACCCTCACACTCACCCTGGGACGACTCCTGGTGGCCAATCGCTCTGGGGGCATCACCGACACCCACCAAACACGCACGCAACCTAGGATTGATCCTCGCATCCTCCCTCTCCACGCCCAAGCAGGTCAACGGTGTCTCCTCCTCCTGCTACGACACCCTACGCACGCTCCACCGGATCTACTGGTGGATCCCGACTTAAACAAGTAGAACAGTGACACAGGCCCTCGTCAGCAGCTGACTGGACTACGCCACTTCACTCTACGCAGGACTCCCATCCACACACCAACGGCGGCTACTACGCTTCTGAAACGCCTCGTCACAGGTAATCGTCAATGCCCCCCGCCACAGCCACATCACCCCCCTCCTGAGAGACCTGCACTGGGCCCACGTCGACAAGCGGATCATCTGTAGGCTCCTCAGCCACGCACACAAGGCACTGCACACCGCCGGACAAGCCTACCTGCACATCAGACTCAGCTTCTACACCCCCACCCGCCAGCTCCGCTCCGGCATCCTCGCCCTCGCAGCTGTCCCCCGCATCCAATGTACGCCCGCCTGCAGCAGATCCTTCTCCTACCTCGCCGCCAAGACCTGGAACACCCTCCCAACCCACCTACGACTGACCCAAGACCTACTTGCCTTCAGATGACTCCTCAAGACCTAGCTCTTCAAGCAGTATTGGAACCCCCCCCTCAGTGGCTTGAGTCCCTGACAGGTAAGTAGCGCACCTTACAAGTACCCTGATCAATTGTTGATTGATTGACTGTGCCTGCTGGTGGGTGTAGTGTGATTTGGCAGTTGGTCTCCCAGGTGATGTATCTGTCCCCCCATGGAGCATGCTGCCATGTCAGTGAGTGTGAGTTCCTGTCCTAGATATCTGAGCTGGTTGTGTTTGTGTTAGATTTTGCTGTTGTCACAGGAGGGCCTTGTGCTGCCTACAGCAGGGCCAAGTGTCAGCTACCTTGGCAGTACTTTGCCAGTCCTTGTGCATTGCGCATGGTGCATGGGTATGTACCTGGGCCATATGGGCTGAGGGCAATGGTGTCTGTTTCTGAGTTGTACAATATGTTTAGTGATCCCCACCCTCCCAGCATCCCGGACATCCTGTCTTGGGTTTGTGGTTTGTGTAGGCTGGGACATGGCATGGCCTTGCTTTGTGAATGGGGCATACTCATGTTAGTGGCCTGAGCGTTGTTTAGAGTGTGGTTGTGTCAGGTGAGGTTTGGGGGTAGGTGAGTGCATTTGTTGTAGTTGGGGTGTGGATGCCATTCCCACCATGTTACGTGAGTTGTTTGTGTACTCACCAGGATCTCGAACTCCTTCGACTCCGTGTACTCCCACTGGCGGAAGCAGGGCCATCACCTTCTCCTCCCAGGGATGGTAATGTACCGGTCTGCGGGGCAGCCCACCTCCTGTGATGTTACTCTGGGCGTATTCCTCATTCATTTTGCACTTGACTGCCCTGCGCAGATCGTACCACCTGGCTTGACATTCATTCCTGGTCCTTCTGATGGGTGCAACAGCATTCACCCGATCGACGATCCTCTGCCACAGGCTAGTTTTTTGGGATATTCTGGTCTGTCTGACCAATGTTCCAAAGAGCTGTGGCTCGACTCTGATGATTTCGTTGACAAGGATGTCCAGCTCCTCCCTTGTGAACTTTGGATTCTTGTCTGTGGGCATGGTGTGGGGTGTGGGTGTGGATGGTTGTGGGTGTGTGGGTGTGAATGTGTAGGTGTGTGTGTATGTGTAGAGGGGGTCTGTGTGAAGGAGGTTGTGTCAAGGTGTGTAAGTTAAGGTGTATGGGTGCAGTTGTTTGTGTGTGATGTCTGTCAGCAGTGGGTCTGTTGCAAAGGCTCATGGTTTGTGTTTGTGGGCCCTTTTTATTGGTCCATTTGTGGGTGTTTCTGTGTTTGAACTTTTGGTGGGTGTGTTATAAGAGGTGGTTGTGAGTTTGGGCCTCTGTTTGACTGTTTGGATGTGCCAGGTCAGTCTTTTAGTTGCTTTTTGTCCTGTAGACATGTTTTGTGGTGTTGTGCGAGTCGAATTGACGGTCCTTGTGCTGTTTTACAGTGTCCTGGTTCAGTACGAGTCTTTTTCGCGTAGATAAGGTGCGTCCATGGCTATGTTGTTGTACAGTGATCACATGTGCAATGGTGTTGTACGACTCGTACATACGCGATGCTGGGGTACGGTGTCGGGGTACGGTGCGTCCAAGTATGGGGCTGGGGTGGGGGGTACGGGGCGTACATACGCAGGTGCTGTGGTGGGGGTACGGCGCTTACATACGCGTGTGCTGGGGTACGGCGCGTACATGCGCGGGTGCTGGGGTACGGTGTTGGGGTACGTTGCATCCAAGTACGGGTTAGGGGTGGGGGGTACGGCGCTTACATACGCGTGTGCTGGGGTGGGGGGGTACGGCGCGGACATACGCGGGTGCTGGGGTACGGCGCATACATGCGCGGGTGCTGGGGTGGGGGTACGGCACGTACATGCGCGGGTGCTGGGGTGGGGAAGTACGGTGCGTACATACATGGGTGCTGTGGTGGGGGTACGGCGCTTACATACGTGGGTGCTGGGGTACGGCGCGTACATGCGCGGGTGCTGGGGTGGGGGGGTACGACCCGTACATACGCGAGTGCTGGGGTACGGCGAGAACAGGCACGGGTGCTGAGGTAGGGGGGTCTGGCGCGTACATATACGGGTGCTGGTGTACAGCGCGTACATGCGCGGGCGGGGTGGGGGGTCCGTACGACTCGTACCCCGGGCCCAAGTGTACCCGGGGTGGTGGTCGTACAAAGTTTGCTACGTACGGGACGTTTTCCATACGCTCGTGTATTCGGGACGCCGGTACGGATCGGACTTGTGCGCTCGTACTTCAGTTTTACGACTCGTACGTAAATCTGTCCGGGGACGTCTCGTAGACTTTTACCGAGGCAATTCGTATGTATTTTTACGGTACGAATCGTACTTCGCCGTTTGTACGGGACTTGTACGTAAAAAATACGGATACGAGTCGTACGGGAAAAGTTTTTTAAACGATCGGAATCGCCCCCTTTATGTTGAGTCGCGTTAAGTTCTATGTTGTTTGCTTCTGGGATGTAGGAAGTCGGGAGTTTGTAACGGTTCCGTAGTAGAGCAGAGGTAAGTGCTGCTCTCGGGAAAGACAGAATTGTTAATGCCCTGTAGGTACACAGGGGAAACGTGTATCGATTGAAGTTGCACGACGCATTGTCTAGGTTCCGTTCGGTGACATCGTCATGTGTTGCCATTAGAAATATCTCCTATATGAAAAAAGTGTATGGTAGCGAAGGTCACCTGTGAAATTTTGGTCTTTAGTACCAGGGGCCCAAAAGGTGCTCTGATAACGTTTATCACTGGAAAGGTAATAGGTGTTCCCTAAGCTTGTTAGAAGGATAAAGTAGAGGGAAGTGCTACTTTGTTAACGAGTGTCATAATTCTGTGGTATGACAGACTGTTCGCTGTTCTCGGGAAAGACAGAATTCTGTGGGAATTAACTACATTTTTCCTGTGTGAAAGTTCGTGGATGAAAAGGCATTTGGGTTAAGTGTGAAACTCTGGTTTTATTTCTCAGCAGCATTGGGTCTCCAACTAGGTGTCTTAATTCTGGAGAAACAGTTAGCTAATGCTTGCTACGAGGGTAAGGTAGAGGGATGTGCTACTTTATCAACGGAAGTAATGATTCCATAGTAGGGCAGAGGTAAGCGCTGCTCTCGGGAAAGACAGAATTCTTGTGAAAAAGGTCATTAACTATTCTTTGGTTAGCGAAGCGGACAATGGTGGCGTTTTTATGTTGTTATTAACAGATTTGTAAGTCAGAAGAACGTAAAGAAAAGTTACCAATAACATTTTGTAAAGGAGGGGTCAGCAGGAGCAGGAGCTGCGACAGCGAGAAAAGCTAATGTCAGAAAAGCCGCGCTGGGATTGGCTAGTCAGTAAGTAGCGTAGACGCCCCTGAATGACGTATTAGTGCATGCTGCGCTAGGAGTGGAGAATTATAGGGTGACGTAGACGCTGCTGATTGGTGCGTTGGTGTGAGACGCGCTGGGATTGGAGAATTGAGGAGTTACGTCGACGCTTCGGATTGGTGCGTTAGTGTGAGTCGCGCTACGATTGGCTAAAATAACAGAGCAGTTGTAAGAAAAAGACTAGCAATACATGAAAGACAAAATGATGTATTACGATCCACCTGAAAAGGAGAAAAAGTCTTGGTTTGGAAGAATCAAGAAGTGGTTTAAAAGGGACAAACCGACTGTGATTATGGAGGGACAGTTGCTTCCCCCACCGAAAACCCCTGCATCCTTTATGGTTGCGAAATACGGATATCATACTTGTATTTGGTTGGACAATTGGGTGAAATATACGAAAAATGACGGAGTCTTAGTATTTCCAGAGCATGGTTCGTTTAATTTAGCGGTTTTGAGAAATTTGAGAGAGAAAATGATGAATCTAGAACCAAGGCCTAGACCAACACAGTTTGAAGCACTGACTGAATGGGAAGATGAGGTGCATGACAGAGAAAGACAGAGGAGTGGCGGAAGGTATAAGTACATGTTTGGTAGATACAGGCATGACACTCATGATGAGAGAATGAGAAGATGGTGGAATGCAAGTATGACTGAATGTCTGTTTCCTGTGGGAACAGTTGAAGAAATTGGAGGGAAAAAACGTACGGAAAAGAGACCTAATATAGAACCAAAGGGGTATGGAGTGAATGAATTGGAGGACGATGTTCTTGATGACATGTTTTATAAAAATCCACCTCCGTATCAACCAGAATCTGAAATGTTGACACCAAGTGCCCCAATGAGAGAAACTTTGCGAATCGTTAAGACAGAACCAGTACCTCAAGAATTAGGGAAAAATAATTCCATGAGAGAACTAGAGAGAAATTCAGATAATAAAGTAAATGGTGAAAATTCGGCAGAATTAGCAAAAACAACTTTAGAATTAACTGAAAAAATAAGAAAATTGACCAAAAATTTAGAAGCTGTAACTGTTCCAGTGACGATAGTCCCTGTGATGCCTATTTTTGATAAACAGAAGGATAGTGAACATTGTTTAACAGTTCCTTATAACAGTAATAAACAGACTGAGAAGCCAAAGCAGAGCCTAAATGAAAATCCATGGAGACAAACAATGAGTACAATCGAGCCAAATGCTTCAAATAACCAATTTTTAGGTTCAAATATAGCAGAAAGACGAACAATGACAGTGGAATCAGGATTGGAGACTCAAAGGGACTTGGAACAAAATAATGTAGAGAAACCAGCAGGCCCATCTTCAGAAGAATTGAGCGAATGGTTGAGAAGCTTACAGAGAAAAGACAAAGAATCCCAATCAATAGATGTGGCCAAACTACGAATGGTATTAGAAGAATTAATAGTAGGAACTATTCCCACAGAAAAGTTAAAAACCTACCAGGATGAGGAGTTACTGTTTTTGTGTAAAAGTATAACTTGGAGAGCAAAAAATCTGCATGAAAGATTAGAAGAAGTTGCAAATTAAATGGGTATAGATATTGAAAAGGTAAAGGCCCTACAGAAACCATATCAAATAGATTTTACTGAAAAGGATATTGAAAATTTGAATACCACAGGACGAATAAGTCAGATTAAGGAAATAATTATCTTGCTGAGAAAATGGAGAGATGTGGATAAGTGGAGAAGTAGATAGTATCGAAAACGAGAGGATGCCTCTGATAAAACTTTTGCAGCTTTTCCTGTTAGAGAAAAGGAAAAGGTAGTAACAGAATGCCCCATGAGAGAAATTCCCGGAGGAGGATATGTACATGTTCCATGGACTAGACAAGATATTTTGTCATTTACAAATGATTTCCCTCGACTACGCGAAAAGCCCGTCGAGTGGTATAGGCAAGTGGACAAATTTGTGAAATTATCTAAAGTTTTATGGATTGATCTAAACAGCCTGTTTGACATAACAGTGCCAGCAGATTTATGGACAGAGTGCAAACTAATGATAAATTGGCCCACACAAGAATACCCTAGGGATCCAAAGACAGGAGCCCCAGACCCCGAGGTAATGGAGAAATACGAACAGGTTATTGCCTTTTTGAAAAATAAAGTACCTCCCAAAGAAACTGATTGGGTAAAAATTGACAGAACTCATCAGGAAAGTAAGGAGTCGGTACACGCCTATTACAAAAGATTAATTTTGGCCTTTAAACAGTTCAGCGGTGATGAAAATTTGAGTGAAAAGGATTTGAGTCATTTTGTATACAGATTTGTATATGGTTTACGTCCAGAAATTAGTGAAATGATTAAGCAACATACTGTAGATTGGCAAAATAAGAAAATAGATGAAGTATTGAGACATGCTAAATATTTCAGTAATGGGATTGAAGCTAAACAGCGTAAATTAAAGGAGAAGGCTATGTGGGCACAAGTAAAAGTGGCAGAAAGACAGGTAGCCCAGTTAGTGGAACAAGCAAATAATACAGGACCCAGAAAATTCACTCCCGGGAAAGGTAAGGGAAATTTTAACATAGAAGATGCCAAAAAGAAATTCCCGTGTCATAACTGCGGTAGAGTAGGGCATTGGAAATCTGAGTGTAAATTTCCCCCAAATACTAATAATGAAAATGCATCATTGAATCCACAGGTGCAGAATGAGGTGAGTGGTCAACCGCAGCGACAGCAGCAGGTTGTTACCCAACAGAATCAGGTGCCAAACCGCCTTTTCCACAAAGCAAAAATTCACAAAAATACAGTAATGAGACAGGATTCTACAACGAAGAACAGGTAAATAAGCTGCCGCGCGCTAACGCTGTTTCGCAGTATTGGCTACAACGCGATGAAAGCGATTCAGAAGAAGGTTATTGACGGTGCCGAAGGGAGGAAGAAGAGTGCGTACTTGGCGCAACTCTAGAAGTAGACCAGACAGGCCCATTTGTGGATGGGAAGATAAATAATGAAAATATTACTTTCCTAGTAGAAACTGGTGCTACTCGATCAACTGTTAGGTCAGCTGATGTTAAGAATCTTCCTCTGTCGGATGAAACAATCCAAGTAGTTGGTGTATCCAACAGACAGTTTAAAACTTATCTTACAGAACCAGTGAAAGTTAGCATAGGGAAATTCTCTGAAATGCACCGCTTTGTTGTGTGCGACACAAGTTCTGTAAATTTGTTATGTAGGGATCTGCTTTGCAAAATGAATTGCACTATTTTCTGTACCCCTGCTGGTATAGCATTTGAGACCCCTGATGAAGATGTGCTGTATAAGATGACTATGGGAGACAGGGAAACTGAGGTTACTGAAGCCTATGCTGTATTTAACCCTGATGAATTACCCAAAGAATTGAAACAGACTGTAAACGCAGAAGTCTGGGATTTCACAGGAGAAGATGTGGGACTAATGAGAAATGTGGACCCAGTAAAAATAACGGTGAAGGAAGGAGTAAGCTTTCCAAATGTCCTTCAATATAAACTGACACCTGAAATAGTCGAAGGAGTTACTCCAATAATTGAGAAAATGATAAAACAAGGCATTTTGAGGGAAATAATGAGTAGTCCATGTAATTCCCCGATTATGGGACTAAAAAAACCTAATGGAAAGTTCAGGACAGTGCAAGGTTTGAGAAAAATAAACAAAATCGTTGTATCGTGTTGTCCCATTGTACCAAATCCATCTGTGATTTTGTATCAAATTCCCCATGATGCAGAATGGTATACTGTAATTGACTTATGCCATGCTTTCTTTTCCATTCCATTGCACCATGACAGCCAGCACATTTTTGCATTTAGTTTTGTCGAACGTATTTTGGCTTGGTGCCGAATTCCACAGGGGTATACAGAAAGCCCCTCAATCTTTAATCAGATATTGAAGAAATCCTTAGAAAGTCTAGAGATGCCCGAGAATTCAGTGTTAGTACAGTATATTGACGACCTTCTTGTGGCGTCGAAAACTCGGGAAGCCTGTGTAATGGACGCTATAGCAATGCTAAATCATCTAGCAGATGGAGGACTTAAAGTGTCACCATCAAAATTGCAATTTTGCAAAAAAAGCAGTACACTATTTAGGCCATAATATCGAAAAGGTACTGAGGAAAATAACAATAGACAGAATCAGGATCATAAAAGGAATGAGACCCCCTATGACGCAAAGAGAGGTGAGAATGTTTCTTGGAATGGTTGGATATTGTCGACAATCGATAAGCAATTTCGCTCTGATTGCAAAGCCCTTGGTACGCTTGACAAGAAGTGATGTGAGAGATCCCATTGATTTGAACAGAGAGGAATTGGCAGCATTTAAACGATTGAGAGATGGTTTGTGTGAAGCTCCAGCATTAGGAATGCCTGATTATGAGAAGGAGTTCGAGTTGTATTGCAGTGAGAGGAATGGATGTGCACTTTCTGTATTAATACAGAAACATGGAAAACTGAGGAGACCAATTGCATACTTTTCATCAATGCTAGACCCAGTAGCTGTAGCTTTACCTGGGTGCTTGAAAGCAGTGGCTGCTACCTGTCGGAGTTTGGTACAGAGTGAGGGAATTGTGATGGGATATCCTGTGAAAGTGTTTGTACCTCATGATGTGGCAATCCTTTTAACAAGGAGTCGCACTCAGTACATGACACATAGTCGGCTGACTAAGTATGAGAAAGTCATATTAGGTGCAACGACATAAATGATGTACCATTGCCAGAAAGTGATTTTGTGATGTTTGTAGATGGTTCTTGCCTGAGAACAGATGATGGAATTCTGAGTGCAGCATACGCAGTATGCACGGTTGCAGCAGTAATGGAAGCATCCTACCTGAAAGGAATAAGATCAGCCCAAGTAGCTGAACTTGTTGTTTTGACTAGAGCATGTAAGATTGAGAAGAGTGTGAGAGTGACGGTGATCACTGACAGTCAGTACGGATTTGGTGTGGTGCATGACTTTGGCCAAATATGGCTACAGAGAGGATTTTTGACATCAAGTGGAACTCCCATTAAGAATGCTGAAGTGGTTGGAAACTTGCTTATGCGATACAGCTGCCTAAGCAGTTGGCTGTTGTGAAGTGTGCTGCACATAGTCAGACTGGCGATTATATCGCTACCGGTAACAAGTACGCCAATGATATGGCCCAATACTGTGCATGAAATCAGAATTCAATCAATAGGGCAAAGGAGAAAGAAGTGACTTCTTGCACCTTAATGTTTACTAAAATTATGGGTACCTGGGAGGAAGTGAGACAATTGCAGGAAGGAGATGAGGAAATAAAGCATTGGGTAAAAGCAGGATGTGCACCAGGGGAGAAGGACCATGTGTGGGTCTATCGGGATGGAAGATCAGTTATGCCTGATAGCATGATGTCAGCCATGGCACGGATGTATCATGGTCAGGGACACATAGGGAGGGATGCTATGATTAGGTCATTTAAGCAAACCTGGTACAATGCAAAATTTAGACTTGTAGCAGAAAGTCTTTGTCAGAGATGCCTTATATGTCAGCAATACAACCCTGGAAGAAAGACAGTGGTGAGTCTAGGAACAATAGGCCGAGAAGGAGGGCCTTTTATCAGAATGCAAGTGGATTTCATAGAAATGCCTCCTTGTAACAGGTTGAGGTATGTTCTGGTTCTGGTTTGTTTGTTTTCTAGATGGGTGGAAGCATTCCCAACGAGAAGAAATGATGGAATCACAGTGGCTAATTTGCTATTGAGGGAATTTATTCCCAGATTCGGGTTCCCAGTAACAATTGAATCAGACCGAGGAAGAAATTTCCATAATGAGATCATAAAACTGATTTGTGAGGCATTGAATGTACAACAAAAATTACATTGTGCCTATCTCCCAGAGGCTTCTGGTGTGGTGGAACAAATGAATGGTACTATCAAAAACATGATAGGGAAAATGTGTTTAGCCACGGGTATGAAATGGCCTGATGTCTTGCCTCTAGTACTCATGACTATTAGATCAATTCCAGACAGAACTACAGGGTTGAGCCCCCATGAAATTATCATGGGTAGAGCGATGTGTCATGTGTTGATACCAGTCAACAAGCTGTTGCCTATAACTGATGACATGGTGTTGGATTACTGTAAAAGCCTGGCTGACGCAGTTCATTCTGTGTTTCATCAGGTTGAAGCGGATGCCACCACCCTTGAAAAGAAGCAAGCTCATTATCTAAGCCCAGGGGACTGGGTAAGAATTAAAGTACACAGAAGAAGAAACTGTTTCGTTCCAAGGTGGGGAAAACCACAACAAGTGATTTTGATTACAACGACAGCTGTGAAATGTGCTGGAATCAAGAACTGGATTCATGCAAGTCACACATTAAGAATTCCAAATCCAGTGGATAGCACAGAAAAAGCATAGTTTGATGAAACAGAAACTAGTACTGAAAAAGATGATGAAGAGACAGGAACGAAAGAAAACCCTGAAAGGGGAGAAACAGAATCAGATCTAACTTGTGTCCCAAGAAGTAATTCCCTGAGGAGAAGGTTACAGATTTCTGATACCAGCTCACACTCAGAGACTGAACAAGGAACTCTACGTTCAAGGAAAGAAAAGGACAGTGAAAAGACAATTAAAGAGATTGTTGAGAAACAAGTCCCAGCTGAACAATTGAGAGAAATTCCACCTGAAACAACAAAATTAGATAGACAGGTGACAGATACAGAGAGAAAGGGAAAGATACTTGCGGTAGACCCCCGAGGAGGTGTAGGGAATTCCAACATCCAGTTAGAGAAAGGGACAAGTAGTCAGCAGGAAGATTGCGTGCAAGAGACTCGAGGAGGGACAGAAGTAGGGAAAACGAAAGAAGTGGTGGAAAGAAAAGCTGTTGAAAGTAAAAAACAAATTGAAACAGAGTTGGAGGAAAGTGAAGATGAAGTACCAGAAGGTGGAATCTTAAGGAAAAGAGCTTGGAGAACTGAAAAGAATGATAAAGGAAGTAAACTGAAAAGATCGGCAAAAGATGAAGTTTGGCCAAGCAAAATAAAAAGGCTGAGATATTGACTGACACGAGTAAATTCACCAAGAGCTGAACAGGTGAATGAAGTAACTAGTCAAGAGAAATCAAAAGACGAAGAAATAGTTATAATTGGAGAAAACAAAAGAACGAGGAAACCTAACGAGAAGTATAAGTCGCCGGAATGGACATATGTGGCCCCGCCTGAAATAAAAGAAGAGGCGGATAGCCAAGGAAACCCAGAGATGACTGTACCAGAAGTGGTTGAAGAAGACGAGGAATCGGAAATCCTGAGAGTTATCTTGTCCGATATTGGAGAAGAGACGGATGTTCAGGAAATTCTGCATTCAGATTACGAAGGAAAAGTGAAGGACGATGAAATGCCAAACTGAATAAAACAAGAATGCTGCTAATGAAAAGATAATAAAATACGGGAAAAAGACAAACTGGTAGAACCAAGTAGGTGCTTAGAGCCTTGGGTTAGACAAACTAGTTGTGAAGTAGAAGAGGCTAAGTCAAAAGACACTGTTCATTTTTACAAAAATGACAAACACAGATAGTAGAAAAGGTAGATGTATATTCTTGAAGCGATGGTGTACAATGTGTTGTTGTTGTACAGGATTACTAATGCTTCTGTGGAGTAAATTAGCTCTGATGATCTCATTCAAGGTTGCCATAGACACAATAGAAGGACATAGTGAAACCAAGACTAATCTAGAGAAGATTCAAAAGATAGTTCTGACTAAAATAGATAGAAATTATTTGCATAAAGACAGGTCTATAACTGATTTTTCTAACAATGTATTTTTTAAATTGCTGTATGAATATTTAAAGACAATGGACGTAAGGGACTGCTATGTCTGTATGCAGTTACCTGCATCTGTTTCGGAGGGAGAGACCTATCATCACCTTCCAGTAACATATGGAATAACATGTAGTGTAATAGCTAGTTTATTTTACCAAACAGGGAAGCTAGAATATTATTTTTCAGATGTAGATATCATATTTTCACAAATACCATCAATTAATAAGTTAAATAAGGTAAAACCTGCAAAGGTATTAGGGGAATTTTTCTTGGAGACTAAAGAACTAACATTAGAATATATATTTAGAAATAATTTGACTTGCAGTTTAAAGAAAGAAGAAAAGACGCTTTTAGATATGGTTGAAGAAAGGAGATTGAAAATGCAAAGGAAGGCCTCTGAGGGAAAAGTGGAAAAGACAGTTTGGGATGTAGAGATGGAAAACACTTGAAGGGAGAAGCTAGTCCAACTATGGCTTTAGATTGGCCTCAGAAAGGAAATGTGTGTATTAGAAGGAATCAGACTGCATATGATAATCACTTTGTAGGTAACAGTGAGTGCCATGATACATACTGAATCATGGGTGGATGGGGATTTAAAGGAGGAAATGATCCAGTTTTTCCTGGGTTATACTTTATCTGCGGGAGCAAAGCATATTATCGTTTGCCAGACCATTGGTATGGCACATGTTATGTAGGCCTGGTTTTTCCAAAGATTTTTCACATGGGAAGAGTAGAAGATGGTGTACATAAGTTAGGTAGTTATTTAGCACGTAGAAAGAGAGAATCTTGGTCAGAAATTGTCGGTGACATCTTTGGAGCATTGATACCAGCAGTGGGAATATCTCTGAATGCAAACAAAATTAGAAAACTGTCAACAGTAGTGGATCGTTTGTCAACAAGCACCGCTGGAGGATTTTTATTGGTTAATACCGAAATGGTTGCCATGTGTGCCATGGTAATGCAAAACTGACTTGCCCTTGATATATTATTTGCAAAAGAGAGTGTGGAATGCTGAAAGTTCAACATTGTTGTACTTACATTCTAGATGAAAGTAAAGATCTGAAAATTTATATTAAAAATATAACTGAGCTGCATGATGAAATTACACCACTGGAGGTTGAAAGTGTCTGGGAAAAGATTGGAAAGAAAATTTCTTCTATTAAAAATTTCTTAGTAAATTTAGATAGTACCTTCTTAGGTAAGATCCTATTTCCATTAACGTGTGTGATTTTCTTATTATTAATATTAAGATTAGGATGTCTCTGTCATAAAAGGAAGAAAATTCAGAAAAAGTTAAAAAGAGAAAATTCAAGGATACAGAATAAGAGACTGGAGAGGGAATTTGAAGAAATAGAATTAGAAGAAGTAAAAGAAAACATGTATAAGACAGCCAGAATAGAAGAAATTGGGGAGACTGAGATGTAATAATGAAAGCAAGAACTCATTTCTACTCCATGAAAAGTAATACAAAATTTTAATGGTATGGTGATAAAATCACCAAAGGGGGGATTGATGGAGCGGGTAGTACAACATTTTGTATACCCCCCTATTCTGCATTTTTATACTAATTAGAATAATCTATTAATTTTAATATTATTAATGTGTTTGCATGAAGTTTAATCAACATTACTAATGTATGAAAATACACGTGGGATTTGCATTTTGCATGGCTAAATAATTTGTAATTAACATATGTATGCATACTAACACTAGAAAAATAGAATGTCGCATGATATATGTTGCTCTGTGACATTTTCGTAATGTTGCACCAGATGACATCAACGGGTGAATATGAACGCTTTAAATGTCGCTATACGCTAGATAAATACAAGCACATAGGGGAATTAGTGATGGTTTAACATTTTATTAGTTATTTATATGTATTAATTACTCTTTGTGTTTGTTTCGCTTAATTTGTCCGTTGGGCCTAAAATAAAGATGGCCGCCGACATAGTCTGACGAGATGGCCACCATTCCACGAGGTTCCAGGCAAAGTACGCATGCGTTACAACATGTACCAGTGACCTCGACATGACCCTACTCTCGTTGTACCCAAGCTAGGTTACGATGGGAAGCTCGCCAACTTCACTAACAAAGGACTGACACAAGGAACCGGATGGATCATTAATAATGACATAACCTCTTGAACTGTGTGAAACCTCACCAGACTATTGCAACCAACCAATGGAAGAAGCCCAAATTTTATAAAATGTATCATCTTAACATTACTTTTATTATAAAAATGACGGTAGAATAGAGAGGGTGTGCGTGCTTATCTTTTTGCTGACAGAGACGACGGTGACGCTACGTGATGGCTGCGTTCCTGGATCTTTGACCGACTGAATTGCTGCCCATTTCTTTGATGAATCGAGGACTTCCTAAAATCTATGGGCACAGATAGATGCCTGCACGTCTCTGGTCCTTGTCCGTTCTTGGGACTGCAGCGTGCCGCATGAAGAACTTTCGAATTCCGATTGATTGACAACTAAATTTGATGACTTAGAGGACGACAAATAGCCAGATTAGGAAAATATGGTGTTTTGTGATTTACGTAAAATCTAATAAATTTATTAGACGGAACTAAATGCTTGCGATAATTAGATAAACAAGCATTGATTAACAAGAAAATGAGTTTTGTCATTTATTGAGGGAGGTAAAGATCAAGATATTGAAGTGTTTTTAGCTGGCCTAGAATCACCCTATCAATCCAACTAAATGATCAATTGATCACGTGGGAGGAGTATCTTGATGTTTAGGATTGAGATCTGTAGGAGGTAAGGATATTAGTGTATAAATGTGTAAATACATTTCACTCTATAGATTATAAGGTATTCCTCTCATGTCAGCACTTGGAACATTCATCTCTCCTGTAAGTGCAGACCAGTGAGAAGTGAAGTGTGAATGTTGGTGTTATGGGCCCCACCAATGATTGTAAGAGTGAATGTGCTAATGTGATATTTGGTCTGTGACGAAGGGAGGATATTTGGTACGGGGTTTTGTCCTGATTCCCGTTACCCATGTTCCGCGCTGCATCAGTGGCGATCTTAGAGTCAGACGAAAGGCTGCAATTGCTTTTAATGGAGAGACATAAACAAAATGAAGGTGTTAGAAGCACACAGACCTCAGATTAGCAATTATTGAGGCCTCCTTACAATGACCCGCCCATGCCTCTATTTAATATTTTAATTGAACTGTTTTCAGTGGAGCAGGGCCCTATTTTTAACATTAAAGACTCTCCACACATAGGGCACATAATACATTCTTCCTATATCTGATGTTAGTGGGGTCAGAAAAAGCAGATAGGGAGTAATGGCATCATTGGCTTCTTTACAACCAAAAGGAGCCAGTGCGAGATAAATCTCTGCCTACTGGTTCCCCACAGTGCGAGCGTTGAAATCTAATAGGAATAAACAGCTCTACCTTTAAACTGAGTAAGAGAGTCTCCAATATCCGCTCATCTTCAGATCAATGAATCTTTGCCACTGTGTTAGAATGGAGCACCACCTAAACACATTTCTAAAATAATCATCAACCAACACTATTTAATGTTCAGTCAACAATGACAGGTTTGATGAAGTTTTAAAAGTTTTATTTTCTCATTTAGAGATTAGTCCGTATTTTTTGCCTTTCATTGAGTTAGTCAAATAAGTCCGGTTACAGAAGTATCAAGAAAAATGTGGCTAGAATTAGCATACAAAATAACAGCGTGTTCCATATGGAATTAATCTCTGTCTTAATCTAAAGAACCTAATCTATCCTAACCAGAACCCATAAAGATTTCCTTTGGAAAAGAGCAAGAGAAAATTTGGAGCAACAGGCTTACAGCTATAAAAGGTTGAACTCCCCATAAAAAGTAGTTCTGGAAACTTATTTGATTTCTCTGACAGCTGCAGTAGCAACCGCTAAAACAGATAGAAGCAAATAATCACAGCAGTATCTATGATCAGCATGGAGAAAGTCTCCAAAAAGGCATAAGAATAACAGAAAATCACAGTTAGCAGTAACTCACAGCAATTTTGGGAAAGAGTCATGCTAGAGGGCATGAGAGGTGAAGATGTGCATAGAATGCATTGAATGGCGTAACTCTCTAACTAGGAACACTTACTATGTAGAAATCACAAAATATATGTTGCAAAAACAGGTGCATAAGTCATTTTGAGCCAATGAAGAAGGATCTTCTGATGGTCGGTCCTCTTGTATCTCGATTTCCACAGTAAACGTCCATGTCGACATGATGTTATTTGAATGCGGCTACAGCATATTTCAAAGAGATACATCTAGGAAGGTTCTCATGAGAACCTTTCCAAACCTACTCTGTTAGCAGTTCAGTGTCTTATCGTGTAACAATGGACTCCCTATGAAATTAAACATTAGCATGTCCTGGTTAGATCATGAAATTCAAATCTATAGCAAACATTTTCTTTCTTCAATATACTTGTTCTTTATAAGCATGTGGGAGAGGAAACTATCTCAAATATGATGATGTCGTATGGTGTGAGAGAAAAAAGCAATACATTTTCAACAAACAGCTCAATTTACGAAGATGTTAAGTTCTGCAGTTCAAGAACGTTAAATTAGCATTTACAAAATTTAGTTTTTTTATTAACTAGAAAAGAAAGAATAAAGAAAAATATGGAGGCCTAGCAGTAAATGAATGATATAAATTGGACCTTTCTGCAGAAATAAGCAGCATTTTTCTGTTTGCACATTAAAGACACAATTTCTCTAACCACTATATTGACACGCATTTTCATCATTAATGTTAGGCCACGTTTCTATTTTTTGCACAAAAATTGTCAGCATCAACATCTATGATACTACATTCTAACTGAATGATCTGAAAGGACCACTGCAGGGATAGATCGCAGAATAATTAAGCCTAAAGCATCCATCATGAAACTGTAGCAAAGAGTTAATATCATGAATGGCGCTGTTTAGCAGTAACAAATCAAATCTCTGGAGCTGCAATCTGAGATGAAAGAGATTACACGATTGAGAGCAACATTGTTGAAAGATACTAATAGGGTAACTAGACATTATATCGAAAAAATAATATCGAATGGACATAATATCGAAGTAAAAATATAGAATGGACAAAATATCGAATGGACATAATGGGGCCGATTCTGATCCTGTATTTTTTCTTCCCGTCCGACTCATATCGCTAAATTTTTCCATACAAATCGTACAGGTCCCGTCTGACCCGTGAAGTAAGATTCGTACGGGAAAAATACAACTTTTCCCGATCCGATTTGTACGGATCGGCCCGATCCTTACAAATCGGATCGGGAAAAGTTGTACCAGACGGACCCGGACACTTTTCCGTACAAAAATGCAGTCCAACCGTACTAGTACGATCCGGACCGGCTTTCCGATTTACGATTTGTACGGAAAACGTCCCGTACACTGGGAATGCCATTACCCGCTACGAAGCAAACATTGTACGACACGTATCCCGGGAAAAGTTTTTCCCGGGGTGCGAGTCGTACAGGGGTACGAGTCGAACAGGCATACACCCCGTGCATTGTGTATGTACGGTGCGTACCCCAACATCGCGTATGTACTGTGCGTACCCCCAACATCGTGTACCCCAACATCGCGTACCCCAACATCGCATACCCCAACATCGCGTACCCCAACATCGCGTATGGACGGTGCGTACATACGCGATGGGGTATGCGATGTTGGGGTACGCAATGTTGGGGTACGCGATGTTGGGGGTACACACAGTACATACGCGATGTTGGGGTACGCACTGTACATACACAACGCACGGGGTGTATGCCTGTATGACTCGTACCCCTGGGGACTCTGCTTTTACAGCTGTTTTTGGCTCCCGTAAGAAAAGAGCCGTACGGAGTGCCTTAGGGACGAATCGTATTTGCTGGGCTGGAAACCACTGCTTAAATACATACAGAAGTCGCATGCAAGGTGTTCCAGATCAGAATCGCTGGTTTATTTTAGCTGTATGGTCTTTTGTACGATTTGTATGGAAAGAGGCTTTCTGTACGAATCGTACTTCCTAGGTTGTAAGAAAAGTTTACCGGGTACAAGTTGTACGGGAAAAACATACAACGATTTGTACAGCCTTTTTCCAGGATTGGAATCGGCCCCAATATAGTGGTTAAAAATATCAAATTGAAGGTAAGCAATATCGATTGCCAAAATATCGAAATATAAAATATAGGCATTAAAATATATCGAATTTTTAATAATATCGAATTTTTTAAAGTGTTTAGTATGTTAGTATATGTGTTAAAAGTGTATATTATTTTTGTAATGTATGTTTAATTTATTTAAAGTAATTAATTTTATGTTATTTAATATTTGCGTAATTTAATTCTGTAGCGGGTTGTGGTTTTATAGGGGAATAAGGTGGGAAGTAATTTAATTATAGTAAATTAAATATAAATTTTTAGGAATTAATTATTTTTAATTTAATTTTGCATTTTAGTTCTGTAGCGGGTTGTGGGTTTATAGGGGAATAGGGTGGGAAGTAATTTAATTGTAATAATGTAAATATTTGTATTTATTTATTGGTATTGATTTCTAATTTATTGTTAATTAATTTTTAATTGGTAATTATTTTTTATTAATTTGTATTAATTGATTAATTGATAATTATGTTAATTTTATTAATTTATTTTCTGTTGCGGGTTGAGTGTTTATAGGGGAATAGGGTGGGGAGTAATTTAATTGTAATTACTTACATATTAACATTATTTTGGTGTGTTGATAATTAATTTACTGTTAATTAATTATTAATTGGTATATTTTGTATTATTAATTCATTTTTGTTATTGAAAATTAATTAGTTGTTAATTAATTATGAATAGGTAATTAAGTTTTATTCATTAATATTTATTTGTATTTATAATTGATTAATTATAAAATAATATGTAATTGGAAATTATTTTTTATTCATATTTTGTTGGTATTGATATTTAATTTATTTTTATTAATATATTAAATCATTACTTTCCCTACTGTTGCCCTGACTGGAGTTGGAATAGTAATTTGTACCCTCCCGCTAGCCAACGCTTTCCCTATTGTTGCACTCTCTGGAGTGGGAAGAGTAATTTTTACTCCTACGCTATCCTTCGCTTTCCCTACTGTTGCACTCTCTGGAGTGGGAATAGTAATTTTTACCCTCCCGCAATCCAACGCTTTCCCTACCATTGCACTCTCTGGAGTGGGAATAGTAATGTTTACCCCTATGCTATCCAACGCTTCCCCTACTGTTGCACTCACTGGAGTGGGAATAGTAATTGTTACCCCTACACTATCAAATGCGTTCCCTACTGTTGCACTCTCTACAGAGGCAATCGTAATTTATACCCCTCGCTATCCAACGCTTTCCCTACTGTTGCACTCTCTGGAGTGGGAATAGTAATTTTTACCCTCCCGCTATCCAACGCTTTAACTACTGTTGCACTTTCTGGAGTGGCAATAGTATTTTTTACCCCTACGCTATCCAACGCTTTCCCTACTGTTGCACTCTCTGGAGTGGGAATAGTAATTTTTACCCTCCCACTAACCAACGCTTTCCCTACTGTTGCACTCACTTGAGTGGGAATAGTAATTTTTACCCATACGCTATCCAACACTTTCCCTACTGTTGCACTCTCTGGAGTGGGAATAGTAATTGTTACCCCTACACTATCCAACGCTTTCCCTACTGTTGCACTCTCTGCAGTGGGAATAGTAATTGTTACCCCTACGCTATCCAACGCTTTCCCTACTGTTGTACTCTCTGGAGTGGGAATAGTAAATTTTACCCTCCCGCTATCCAACGCTTTCCCTACTGTTGTACTCACTGGAGTGGGAATAGTAATGTTTACCCCTATGCTATCCAACGCTTTCCCTACTGTTGCACTCACTGGAGTGGGAATAGTAATTGTTACCCCTACGCTATCCAGCACTTTCCCTACTGTTGCACTCTCTGCAGTGGGAATAGTAATTTTCACCCCTCGCTATCCAACTCTTTCCCTACTGTTGCACTCTCTGGAGTGGGAATAGTAATTTTTACCCTCCCGCTATCCAACGCTTTCCCTACCTTTGCACTTTCTGGAGTGGGAATAGTAATTTTTCCCCTACGCTATCCAACGCTTTCCCTACTGTTGCACTCTCTGGAGTGGGAATAGTAATTGTTACCGCCACGCTATCCAACGCTTTCCCTACTGTTGCACTCTCTGCAGTGGGAATAGTAATTGTTACCCCTACGCTATCCAACGCTTTCCCTACTGTTGCACTCTCTGGAGTGCGAATAGTCAATTTTACCCTCCCGCTATCCAACACTTTCCCTACTGTTGCACTCACTGGAGTGGGAATAGTAAATTTTACCCCTACGCTATCCAACGCTTTCCCTACTGTTGCACTCGCTGGAGCTGGAATAGTAAATGTTACCCTCCCGCTATCCAACGCTTTCCCTACTGTTGCACTCACTGGAGTGGGAATAGTACATTTTACCCTCCCGCTATCCAACACTTTCCCTACTGTTGCACTTTCTGGAGTGGGAATAGTAAATTTTACCCTCCCGCTCTTCTACGGTAAAAATATTGAATATTTTTTCTTAATGTTACGTTAATATATATATATCCTGCTCCAAAAACCCTGTCTCCCATCCGGGAAGAAAGCAGCAGCACTCGCTGGTTTCGATTGTTGGCCAGTTTATTCCGTAGCGCTTCACAAACGCGTTTCAGGTTCTCCCTTCGTCAGTGTATTACAATTCACATAGCGAGGCGCCATTTTTTAAATATCACATTTCCGGGAAGTGCAAGCAATGAAGGACAATTCCGCCCCTAAATTCGGGTGCCATCTTAGAGTGCGCAAAGGCAGCATGAAACATATAAGTAATATTTACAATTGTGCTGTATACAAATTAATGTACATTTCATTATCACAACCAGTGCCAAATGGCAGATATTATATTGTTTCGATGTTTTGCCAAACTTACATGATATCATGCATTTCTTGATTTCGTAATTAATGTTCGCTCAAGCCTCTGTCACCTCATTTTTACAAATCTTGACGTGGATCGGCTAATGGCGGTTCACCTGTACTGAACCACCCTGTCCTTCATAATGCTCTTCAATCTGGCCGTGTATCGGCCAATTAAAACCCATCAATGTTTACCAGTTTAAGAAGTTTCAGATATTTACAATATCATATTTCTCATTTGGAGTTACTTTACATTACATCAGTGTCCTAGGTCCCTAGGTGTACTGTTAACTCCTCACCACTGTTCAGTCCATTTGGAGTTTTTGTCTGTAGATCAATTATAAACCTTGACTCCAATCTTCTCAGTTTAAGCACTCTATCCCCACCTCTAATATGGAGTGGTACATAATCTAACCCAAAATATTGGAGTAGATTCCTATTGCTGTTGTGTTTATAGCAAAGTGCCTCGCCACTGGATAACTCATATCCTTATTAGTAATCGCACGCATGTGCTCCAAGACCCTTATCTTTACACTATGTATAATACTACCAATGTACCTTATCTTACACGGACACATCAGGCAGTAAACTACATGTGTAGTTTGACATGTCATACATTTTTTTTATAGTTTTGCATTTCTTCATCCCTTTGATTTCATAACTCAATACCTTTTTGCTAAATGCACAAGCCTTGCATTTACCACAGTGGTAAAAACCCTTCATATCACTCAATGTGCCTTGTTTGATTATAGAGTTATCTAAATGGCTATGGACCAGTTTATCTCTAAGTGACCTAGCTTTCCTAAATGTCATTTGTGGAACCGGCGGGATATCCATCCCAATGATTAAATCTGTTCTCAAAAGATGCCAATTCTTACGGAGGATGTTTCTTAAGGAGTCAGCTTCCTCAGAATAGGTGGTGATTAGGCCGAATTTGCCCTCATCGTTCTTTCTTTCTTTCTTGTTGTCTCCTAGTAGTTTTTCTCTGGGTATCCTACTCACTCTTTTCAATGTGTTCTGCAATAGAGCTAAATTGTAACCTCTGGCTACAAATCTCTCCAGGCTGTCTCTAGCTGTGTTAAGAAAATCACATTCCCTGGAGCAGTTACGTTTAAGATGTAAAAATTCCCCATAGGGTATGCTGTTTTTCAGTTTAACTGGATGATTGCTCGTAGCATGTAACGTGCTATTTCCCGCAGTCGGCTTCCGATATAGGGCAGTTGTAATCTTATCATCTTGTATCTCAACTTTAAGGTCGAGATAGTTCACTGTCACTGAACTTATCTCGCCTGTAAAGTGTAAGTTGACATTGTTCTTATTAAGATGTTCAATATAATCTTTTGCGTTATTGACTGACCCCTTCCAAACTAGGAAGAGGTCGTCAATGTATCTGTGCCAGGTTACTATATTCTCTGTCCATCCGGCGTTTAAAGGGGACCATGCCACCTGCTCCTCCCACCACCCCACGAATAAATTTGCGTAGTTGGGGGCGAAGCAGGTGCCCATCGCGGTCTCTGAAACCTGCCTGTAGAGGTCCCCCTGAAACAAAAAGATGTTGTTAAGCAGGCAAAATTCTATAAGCTCAATCAACATATTATTATGTTCCACCAGTTTCAATGCCCTTTTGTTATGAAAATATTCCACCGCCTTCAGTCCATGTCCATGATCTATGCACGTATATAGACTTGTGATATCAAGTACTATTAAGATGAAGGATGACTCCCATTGTAGGCTCTCGATACGGGCAATGAAGTCCTTAGTATCCCTAATATAGGAGGATAGCTGCAATACTGATTGGAATAGAAAATGATAAACAAAGACAGACACATTTTCAGTCAGGCTTCCCAAGGATGATACTATGGGTCTGCCAGGTGGATTTATTTTGTCTTTGTGTATCTTTGGTAGATGATAGTAGGTAGGAATTATCGAGTTAGTAGTTCTTAAGAAAAGATATTCTTCAGTGGTCAGCATGGATTTGTCGTGCCACTTCTTGATTAGTAGATGGTATTTATTCATACTATCCTCATATCTATTTCTTGTTGTTAGTTCATAATACTGGTTGTCAGTTAGTTGACATAGGGCTTCCCCCACTTATTGTTCCCTTGGCATTAGGACAATATTCCCCCCTTTATCGGAGGGTTTATAGACCACAGTAGAATCCTTTTGTAACTCTCTTAGGGATTCCTCCTGGGCTTTTGATAGATTTCTTCTCATTGTCCCTCGGCTGCCCTTCTCACGAAGTTGTACCAGGTCCTTAGTTACTGCTTCTGAGAAGATATCGATTGCATCTTGGGGCATCTGTGGCAAAAATTGCGAAGTTGGTTTAAATTTTCTGCATGGTGCCTCCTGATCGATCCCTAAGTTCCTGGTCCTTTGTGTTATCGAATCTTCATTGCAGTCCTTAGTTGATTCTTCTCCTTGCCGCAATTCTTCCAATAACTCCAATGTTGTTAGATCATCTACTGTCAATAGGTCTGTGTCTTTAATTCTGCCCTTAATTTGTCTGGCTTCTTTAATCGTTGGTTTCATTTTGAAGTACTTGTGCAGCTTGAGCTTCCTCACGAATTTGAAGAGATCAATCCTAGTTTGTGTGAATTCAAAACCGATCTGTGAGCAAAAGGACAGGCCCAGTTTCAATACGGATTCTTCCGTCTTAGTTAGTTGCCTTGATGTTAAATTTACAATGGTAAGATTGTCTTCTCTATTTACCATCTCGCCCCTCTCTTGCTCCGGGTAAGTCTTGTTATCCCGTAGCCCCTTCCTCTTCCCCTTCCAGCCGCCCCTTCTGGTTTGTCTGTGTCCGCTTCTGGGGGCTTGCTCTCCCCCCCCAGCCACGACTGTCGAATCAGATTGAACTCTTCGTGAAAAGGAGTTCTCTTCTGATCTCCCGAGGGGCCTGCTGTATCGTACCCAGATTGCTCATTCTCAGTCAGATCAGATTCAGAGGTTTCAATTCTTTCTGGTGCCAATGCTGGTGTTTGCTTTTTCTTAGACATCTCCTTCCTTGGCCCATCGAATTTTCCGCGAATGTTAGTACTCTCCCCATTGAGTAGTCCCTTTCATCGCGATCAAACTTCTCTTATTTTCTCTGATGAATTTTCATTTCATATTGCTGCAATCATTGCTTCATTTTCTCCCTTAATTCCTCCTGTTTACTTTTGTCAGAGTCTTTTGCAATCTCATCTCATATATATATATTTATATGTATTAAAAGATAAAAACGTGTGTTTATTTTTTTTACCTACATTAATTATTTATTAATTTTAAGGTTATTTAAGTATTTTTAAGTATGTTTTAGTTAATTATATTTATACATTTATTAATTTTAAATTACTTTTAAGCCATTTAAAAAAAATTGATATTTTGACTAACTATATTTTTAACAACGATATTTTGTTTCAATATTTTTGTTCTTACCTGTTTGAAGATAGGAATTCGATATTTCTGTATTCGATATTTTGACCTCGATATTTTGTCAGTGATCCACTAATAGCATTTTAGAGTCACAGCTAATGGCTGGATAACTAGATAAAGGTGGCCAACCTGAGTATCCTCATGTTTCCACCTGCAGCTGAAGGTTTGAAACTTAAGGATTTTCATGATGGTTGGTAAAAAAAGCAGCTCTCTTTGAGAACAAATGGTTTTCACCTTGACATAAAGAGCATCAACACTTTTCCCAGAGATTGCCAAAATCACGAAAGTCGACCAGCAATTCTAGTTTGGCTCTGCAATGGTATTTCAAGAAAGCAGGTGCTGGAGAGGGCTTGGATAAAAGAAAACCTTTTTTTATGATGGGTCCAGAATACAATTTTTCTAGATGTTAAGAGTGTAACAGAGAGATGCGAGAAGGAGGTGAAGCTAATCACGTAGGTCTTGCTGAATCTTGGAGAGACAGCGAGCATTGCATTCCTTGATAAACTGACACTGATCAGGAATGACGTTCATCTATTCTGAGAGGCTGACTAGGCTAATGATCTGCTGAAAGAATGCCAGTGCAGCAGAGGACAGGAAATTTCTGAGGATGATTGGATGGGAAGCAAGTTAATTGTCAGATTGGGTGAATCATTTTTGTGTTTCCGTGTGCTAAATCCAAAAGTAGTAATATATTTAAGGTGGTTTGCCTTCTGGGACACAGTTGGGCTAGGGGACTTAATAAGTTCTGTGGTACATTTGTTAGGTTTTCCCATCTATTGTTATCTTTCTTTTTAGAGGTGCCATCCTTAGGAATGACGAGACTGTGTTTTACTGAGGAAGAGTCTGGGCACCACAAGAAATGTGCTTAGATATGTTGCTTAGTATGTTCACTGAGGGCTTCTTCAAATGATTTTGGGCTTCATTTTCTGGTGAGCATATATATTAGCAAAATGTCAATCAAACGTTGTCTGGAAATAATACCTCCTTCCAGTTGCTTTGCAAAACTTCAAAGTCTGGATGGGCTTCTTTTATGTTCAAGAAGCCTATTGAATATACTTGAGGGATTACGTTATATGCTAAGATGCAAGTGTATGCTAGGGTGCTTTACTAATTATAAGGTGCCTACAGATACCTGAATGCTGCCATCATATGCAACCACATGCATTGTGGCTGTGTGGTGCCCTCATGTGGTTGATGGTTCCTTAATAAACTTGGAAGCTGATGGAAATGCCTTCATCGCTGATTGCACATGTCTATATGAAGCTTGATGTACTTTTAGCTGCTGCCATCATATACCAGTGGGTTGATTCATCTGCCTTGTGTATGCTCCCACTACATCTCTACATCTCTATGTGATGCTTAATTTGCATTTGGCGCTGTCATCATATAAATGAGCACTGGTTATTGTGCATTGGATCAATTAGGACACTGCTGCTGACAGACAATGGCGAATTAAACCCAGTGAAGGCCCCTAGGCAGTCGAAATTTCAGCCCCCCCCCCTCGCAAATGATCTCCTAATATGTTTTTAATTTTAACAACTAACAATTTTAATCAACCAATTTTATTGCATAAAACTAAACATTAACAATTATTAATGTTATTAAACAAAATTTAATTGTGAACAATTTAAGAAATATTGATTGTAATTTTCTTTTAAGATCAAATCAATATTATTATAATACGTTGTCGCGGGGACCATAAAAGGAATGGGGCTCATAGGCAGGTGCCTACTTTGCCTATTTGGTAATCCATAACTGGCTAAAATGGTTGTGCTCACAACCGTAACATGGTTTGATTGGCTTACATCTGATAGGCATACTTAATTTACTAATACCTCCCTTGCAGAGAATTATACCACATACCCAGGGTTTGTAAATTAAGTGCTACCAGTGGGCCTGGAGCACTTATTGTAACTGCCGGGTTGACTTGGCATTTACACCACCTTGCCAACCTTCAATCTCCCCTTTTATTACATATAATTCACCCCTGAAGTAGGCCTTAGGTAGCCCACAGGGTAGGGTGCTGTGTAATGAAAAGGATGGACATGTAATTTTACATTTTATATGTCTTGGTAGTGTAAAACTCCTAAATATATTTTTTAACTACTGTGAGGCCTGCCCCTCTCATAGGATAATATTAGAGATTACTTATCACATTTAATAAGCTATAATTTACAATTGGGACAGGTAGCTACATCATGTTTAGTATCTATGGAAATGTAATGATAAAACCTCTTTATGGTAAAGTCAGATTTTTTATTACAATTTGAAAATTGCCACTTTTAGAAAGTTGGCATTTTCTTTCTCCTAGCCCTTAAGTGCTTGCAGCCTGTCGTGGGTCACATGACTGGGTGTAGCTGACAGACTTTGTGAATTCCTCCTAGACAGTCATACAATAATGGATGTGCCATCTGTTGGCAGGATGGGGGTGCGCAGCTGAGCACAGCCCCACTTGCAAATGAATAGGGTGCACTTTACCGTCTCACAAAGGGACTAACGACCACACATTGTCATTGAAGCCAGCTTTGAGCCAGGGCAGGGGAGTCTGAAAATTCCATGCATTTCAAGGAACCTTTCTAGAAGCTTCTTCCACCTTCCAGAGAAAGACCACCAGGGTATAAATATAGGACATTCAGACCCACTTTTTAGTTCACTCCTGGACCTGCAGAAAGACTCCCAGAGGACTGCCTGCTGCCGTGACATGCTGGGAACTCTGAAAGAATGCTTTAGTCAAATAAACAGTTTAGGCAGATACCCATCCAGGATAGGCTTTTGACTCCTATCCATAAAGCATTAACCCCTACTTCATGTATTAATGAAGATATCTGAGATATCCTACTGTTGTCTTTCAGTTGTTATTGGACAAGGCATGCAGTTGACAAATGGGCATGACTCACATATGGTTATGGTAACATACTGGGGTGTTGTTAAAAGTACATAGAAGCTCCTAATTCCTACCAATTTCCCTGGTGCTGCAAATTTATAAACAACAGGCTTTGGAGGCTGCCCTTTATGGAGTGGAGCTTTGGGGCACTCTAGTGGAAAATTAACTACAGTACCAGCTGACAAGCCTCCCTGTCAGCACCCCATTACTTCCACCCAGGTAAGATATGGGTATTCAGCCGATTTCAGAAGGTATAGGGATGAGAACAATCCTCTCTTGGCGGAGGCTCTGGCCCACTCCAGAGCTTATATCATACACACTGGGGTTGGAAAAAATCTTGGGTCTGCCAGGTTCAGACAAAATCCCATGGATAAGATACATCAGGGATACACTGAGAAAGTTGGGCAATAGGATTTTGTGCAAAGACCCGATGACAGCTAAATCTATTAGTAAGAATGCCATCAAAGCCAATTATGGCCAGTACACAATGAACTTATAGCATTCACAACCCTCCATCATCCCCCGGACTGACGCTTTTCTCTTGGAGAAGGATGAATTTAAGATGGAGCGGTTCCTTGATGAGATTAAAACTGCGGCAGCTAAGAAACTTTACATCCAGTTTCGTTACGGCATTTGCTCTCCTTCACCTCAGTTTGGGATCAGCCACATGAATGGGATAGGTGGGCTTGCCCCTACTGTGGTGCCAGCAAGGAAACTGTGGAGTCTGCACTGTTCTTCTGCCCCGCCTAAGTGAAGAGGAGTAAAAAATGGATATCACAAAAACACATGGTGCTCCCAGTGTCTCTGCTCCCCCTCATGCCCTAGCACTTTGAGACATTGTAGTTCATGACTATATCTTTACACATTTTTAAAGCATAGGGTTTAGTTAGAAACATAGTTTTCCTCTAACCGCCAGCACCATGAGAATTTATGGACCAAGTCTGCTTTTATTTCCTGTGTGACTCTTTTACTGAGTTTATGAAATGTTTTGACGACATTGATTTGATCAAATATGATATGATGCATGTTTGCTCTAAACAGGTTTTATACTATGTTTTATTGTTATTTTATTGCCTACAACCGAAACAAAGATTTGCAAGGTTATAGTTGTAATACAATACACATGACCATTTCATGAGTAATGAATCCAGCTAAACATTACAGTCATTCAGAAATGTGATTTAGCAGCAAAATGCTTGACCTCTCACTATGGAGTGCTTATGGTAAGTATTCTATGTGGTCAAGGTTTTGTATCTTTCTGACAGCTGCTATATGTATATTTTTGTCAGAGCCAGGAACATGTTGGCTCAAACACATGTATAGCAAATCATCTGAGGTGTAATGGATCTGAAGTGTTGGAGGTGCTTTTGTAACATGTAGTCAGGGATTGTGTACATACTTGGACAGATGAAACAATACTTATGAAGTGATGGAGCATGTTTAGGAAATATTTCAGGTTTGACGAACATTACCATAGGACAATTTCAATGGTCAGTGTTTATGCAGTCCACTGACATATGGTATCATTGTACAGGATTGCTATGCCCAGCAGCTAAATGTCACAAATGTTAGTTACATTGGATTGATGCTATGACCTATTTAACAACCACTACATGTAGACTAATCATGAGTTTTATTCACACCATTCGCACCATCCTCCATGACAAGCTTAGGAGATGTTGGTCAGGAAGGTGGGTAACCAGAGACTCACTGGGAGTCTGAAGGTGGTACAACCAAATCTGAAGAACCTAGCTGCACGCACGGTTATGGGGCTGGAGGGCAGGACTTAACCTCGTCGGACTCAGAGGCCTCAATCCCAAACCAGCCCCAAGTTGTGGCGGACCCAACAAGATCTAATACGTCTACATCACTATCCATCATCACCAGGAAGATCCACACCCTCCTTACTGTTTCCTCATATGTTGGCCAACACCCAGACCATAAAAGGTCTTGAGTCTCCTTTTCCCAGGCACCTCTGTTCCTGCCCAAGTTCATCCTGCACTTCCATCTGAGGAGGTTCTGGAGGTGCTGCGCAGTATTTCTGTTGGGAAGACTGCATTGTTGGTTGCCATCCATTTAACTAAATTACTGGCTTTCCATGATGGCATCCACAGTGCTGTGTGTGCCATGCAAGGGGCTGCAATTGCAAAAACAACAAGGTGATGGATATAATGCTTAAATTAATCTCAGTCAGTGGCAGCTGCTCATGGCCAAATCCTAATCCATCATTTTTTGCCCACCATGCCACATCAGTTTGGACCAAGCCATATGCAAATTAGTCTTGACCGCGCTCCCCTTGTAACAGTCCGGCTTGAACTTCCAGGGGAGGTCCTCCCAGAACCAGAACACAAGCAACCTAGGACTGGTTTAGTTCTAGTTAGGGCTCTTCCAACAAGTATAGCTTGATTCCAATGGCACAGTGTGCCTGAAACCCACATCTGGCCTTAACCAGCACTCTTAGGTTAGCAATTGCAAAAACAAAAAGGTTATGGACGGAATGCTTGAATGAATCTCAGCCACTGGAAATCACTCAGGGCCGCATCCCAATCCATTGTTTTTTGCACACTATGTCACCTCCATTTTGACCCAGCCATATGCAAATCAGTCTTGAGCCTAGTCCTCCTGGGAACAGTCCAGCCTGAACTGCCAGGCTAGGTCTTCCCTAAACCAGAGCACAAGCAACCTAGGACCGGTTTCACCCTAGTCAGGGTTCTTCAGCCAGGTTTAGCTTGGTTCTATTAGCACAGTGAGCTCGGGACCCATGTAGGGCCTACCTGGCGCACTTAGGGTGGCTGTTGCAAAAACAACAAGGTGATGGATGGAGTGCCTGAATTAATCTTACCCACTTGCAATTGCTCGGGCCGCATCCAAACCCATCATTTTTTTAAACCATGCCACCTCAATTTGGACCTAGCCATATACAAATCAGTCTTGATCCTGCTCCACTTGGGAACTTAGGAGCAGTCCAGCCCAGGTCCTCCCTGAACTGGAACACTAATTAGGGCTCTTTAGCCATGTATAGCTTGGTTCTAGTGGCACAGTGAGCCTGGGACCCAAGTCTGCACATACCCGGCACAATTAGGGTGGTAATTGCAAAAACAAGGTGATGGATTAAATGTTTGAATGAATCTCACCCACTGACAATCACTCGGGCTGCATCCAAATACATTGCTTTTTGCCCACCATGTCACCTCAGTTTGGACCCAGCTATGTACAACTCAGTCTTGACCCTGCTCCTCTTGGGAACAGTCCAGCCCTAACTGCCAGGCCAGGTCCTAACTGAACTAGAACACAAGCAACATAGGACCGGTTTTAGCCAAGTTAGGACTCTTCAGCCAGGAATAGCTTACTTCCAGTGGCACAGTGAGTCCGGGACCCATGTCTATGCCTGCCGGTGCACTGAAGGCGGCAATTACAGAAACAATAAATTGATGTGTGGAATGTTTGAATAATCTCAGCCACTAGAAATCACTCAGGGCTGCAGCACAAATCATCACTTGTTGCCCACTATGCCACCTCAATTTGAACCCAACCACATGCAAATCAGTCTTGCTCCTTTGGGAAACAGTCCAGCCCAAACTGGCAGGCCAGGTCCTCTCTGAACCTGAACACAAGGAACCTAGGATCGGTTTTACACTAGATAGGGCTTTTCAGCCAGGTAATTTGTATACTTAGTTTGTTGCCCTAAGTGGGACGGTTATGCCCAGATGTGGGTCCCATGCACACTGTGTTACTGGAACCAAGCTGTACCCGGCTGAGGAACACATAACTAGGGCGAAACCTCTCCTGGGTTGCTTTTGTTCGATTTACTGTAAAATTCATTGACCTCAATTCTTCCTGCAATTTCATCAACATCATCCAATGAACTCCAGCGTCTGAAGTATAGTTACCTGTCAGAGACTATGTTCGCCTACTTCAAATTCAATAATGTTAGTGTCAAATATACCATTTTATGAAATTCCTAGTTTTCTGGTAAATTGTAATGAGTGTTATTCACAGTGGAGCAGTTTTATGATAAAATGCTACAGATGTAGTGTGTTTTTGTCAGCCATGCCTTATTTCACTGAAAACTACAGAAAAACAGAAGGGTTGATTTAGAGTCTTCCAGCATCTTACTCTTGCCCCGCACATTACTCTCCCTGACTATTACCACCTCCACTACTACTCTGCATTCGAATGCTAAGTGACTTATACCGATCAATGACCGATCTTTGAACACTGTGTTTACTGTTCCACTCTTTGTATACTCAACTGTTATTCGACAAATGTTGTAAAGTGCTCCAATACCTTTGGGTCTGGCTAGCGCTATATAAAACTCCAAAATAAATAAATAAATAAGTTTGGCAGAAAGAACATTCCTTTTCAAATGCGATGGAGTACTCTGTCCGCAAAACTTGAAGTCTGTCTGCCTAATTTAGAGCTGGGTGGACCATTTATTTTCCATTGACAGAGCCCCCGTTGGCTCAGTCAATGGAAAACTACTGTTGCAGGGATTCTGCTTAGAAAAAGAACCATGCCTGGGATCATGGGACATCATCAAGTAGGGACTTAGTCGCCATACCACATCAGTAACTATAGGCCTAAATCCAGACTAAGTCATAGTGCCCTTTCAGCCCTCCTAACCTTCTAGAGGGACAGATAAATTAGCATCCCAGAACATAATACTCTGAACTCTCTCAGCAGTCGTGGTAACAGACCATCACCTTTCATTCTCTCACTCATACGTGTTTACAATAAAAGGAAAGAGGCACGAAGAAAGCTTACAATGTTTATTGAAACTAGCTAGCTCTATCATGAAGAAACTGTGCAGCAATTAGGAGGCATATGCAAGTCAATAATGTGATTAGCAAAATTAATAAACAGTATACATTGAAAATCCCTATCATAGTCAATGAAACATCTGCCTAAGTCAACCCTTACTATGATAGCACAGTGTCATAATAAAGATCCCTGGGATTAGTGCCAGGCCCCATGCCTGCTGGTCTTAATCAGCTGGTCTACATCTCAAGCACACAATTGTTTTGTCTCAGGACATTTTGTCTGCAAGTCTTGCTCCTCTCGGGTTTTAGAACAGCAAGTCTCAGCATATATGATAAGATCTGTTCCTGTTTGAAAAGCAGCAGCTGAATCTCTTTATATTGTGTCAAGGTGTTAGTGTCTGACCTCAGAGAAAAACAGGACACAATGTTGTTTGGCCTTGTATTTAATGTGCAGACTGAATCCCAGCAGAAAAGCTAAATAACAAAACATGTGCAGATTATTTAGAAAATTTCAGTGTGCCACAAAAACTAGCATGTTACTCCATAACGTGTGCAAAGCAAAAGCTGCCTATTAGGTGGGTAGTTAGGCTAACTTAGTGAAAAACTACAGTGAGCCCTGTAGGGTATTCATGGTACCCCCCCTTTGGTCGGGGTAGTAACACAACAACTAACTAAATGTTAAGGGGCATATTTACAACAAAGTAGCGCAGCACGGTGCAGCAAGTCATTTTGCTGCGCCGTGCTGTGTTAGTTTGGAAAGCACAGAGATGCAACATATTTACAAGAATATGTTGCATCTCCGTGCTTCCCCTGTGCTGGCGCACAAACTGCAGCCATGCGCCGACGCAGGTACCCTTGCACCATGGTACAAGGATGCCTGCATCGTGGGGAGATTGTTTTTGTGCAGGAAGGGACACCTTCCTACACAAAAACAATCACAAGAGGCTTTTTCCTCTTTCAATGCGTGCTGTAGAATGCAGCACGCATTGAAAGAGGAAAAAACAAGGAGAAATGAAAACATTTCTCCTCGTTGCACCTCGCTACGCCACCTCTAGGGTGGCGTAGCATTCACATGCATCACCAGATTTACGATTTCTCGTAAATCTGGAGATGTGTCTTGTTCCATGGGTGTTGCTGGGAACACCCACAGCAACACCCATGGAAGGCCAATTCCACGCACAGTGCTGCGTGTGAAGGGGCCATATTTACAAGAAGAGGAAAAGTCACGCAGGGTGGCTTTTCCTCTCCTTGTAAATATGGACGAGCCCCCTGCGCCACCAGCACATCACGAAAAGTGACGTAGTGGTGGTGCAGAGGGCCTGTAAATCTGCCCCATTAGGTGTAAGGCACAAAAAAGCTAATTCAAAGCACTGTTAGAGCGTATCTTATGTTCAACTATGAATCATGAAAAATACTGTAAAAACATAACATGTCAATTTGAGAAATACTGCTGAATTTATGATGTGTCAGAGGTATCTAACATTTTGCTCACAAATCCAAAGGCTTGTGAATCCAGAGCAGTTTACTTCTCCATAGACGATGAGTGGTCCACAGACCAGTTCACAAGTTCCAGAGAACAGCCAAAGCTGAGAAAACAGCCTGATAACCTGCATCCTTATTATTAGAGCCAGCATTTAGTATTCCATTTGTCACTGCACTCGTCTCCTCCGGAAGGAGTGGCTCATAGCCCGCATTCTGAAGAAGATGTAGGCCCAAGGGACAACTTTGAAAATGGGCTGCTAATGGACCCATCAACTGGTCTATGTCCACGGGAGCCCATGTCGAGAGAGCCAGGCAAATACCCAGAGTCAATTTGAAAGGGGCACCAGAGGCAATGAAACACAGGTTGCACGCAGGTATACTAGACAGGCCGGAATGATAATGACCAATCAAGTTCCAGTTCCAGGAGCATGTGGATTCCTAAGAATTGAAGCATGTGCTCATGGCACAGTTGGAGTTGTAGTAGGTCCAGTGGTCTTGCTAATGGCACATCCATTGCGTAGGAGAAAAAAAAACGAAACTGCTGCAAATTAGAAATAACAGCAGCTGGGAAAAAAGGAATGAATAAAAACTGGTACTACTCCATGCCAGAACCAACAATTTAAAAAACCAAAATCGTCAATGGTATTAAATTAATTAAAAATTCGATTAACTAATTTGCTGAATTGCAATGGGAGGTTTGTGTTTACCAGAGACTGTTTCTCACTAGATGTTCCTGACACTTGTAATTCAAATGTTTCTTGGACAGATGTTAGTGCTACTTCTTTTTGAAGCAATAATGCTTTGGTATGCTTGCTGAAATCTCCCTTCAAAGTTGTACTGGAAGGCCATGACCACTTTCGGTGGGGGGAATTATCACAAAAGGTGATGAGCTTGGAAACAGATTAAATGTGGGGTATACCAGCTCCCATTCCACAACAGTGCTGATAGCTTAACATTAAAAAACTTCCATTTGCGAGAACTGTAATAAGTGGGAGTATTGAGGAGACTGGTATTCCTTTTAGATTGCAGGCCAAATTTGCTACTAATGCATTACATGCTACGGTGTTGATAGTCACATATTTACAAACATGCGAATGTCCTACAGAAGAGTCGCACTTCTTTCCAGTGAGAAAGACCTCTTTGTTGGCATGTTCAAAATGATCCCAAAATGGGAGTGACCATTATTCATGAATGAAGCTGCCTCCTAGGGGTTCATATCTACTAACTGTGAAATGCTTTATGCAAGCTGTGAATTGAAATGTTGAAATCGGCAAAGATATTACGCTGTGTATTAACTATATAGCAGAAGGTGTTTTGGCTATTGTAAATGGTAGTTGATCTAACTTCTCTAGGTGTATCACTGTGGCTTCTTTGTTTGCCATTAAAGGTTGTTGTTATGTGAATTTAAAGGGAAAAAAAAGGTGACTGGAATTGAGGTAACACCAGGGTAAGCGCTTATTTTTGCGGGTTTGTAGTGTCGAGCTGAACTGCTTGATAGATCTAAGCTGACTTTGCCCATGATGCAATGTCAACATGTCACTTTGCATGATATCAATAACATATGACACAATGTTATTGAAATTATAAATATGAGAAGACAGCATATTAATACTATTATCAACAACAGCAACCACTTTATCCAAATTATCTTCTTGAAATGCGCATTCGCGGACGCCTGCGCATGCGCATTTGCGTGAAGAAGTTACCGTCAGCAAGAAGAGGGAGCCCCGGGACGCTGCGCTGAAGGTAAGGTGGTTTATTTACCTTTAACCTTCTTTAAATTATTTTAAAATTAGGGCGGGCGCGTAGTGGGGCTACGCAGAGCGTGCGTAGATTTTGCCACACTACGCGCTGCTCCACGTAGCCCCACTATGCCTACTACCCCCAGGCCTGATCCCGACAGACACAAGGAAAACAGTCACCCAGGCCCTAGTCAGCAGCAGACTCAACTATGGAAACGCCCTCTACGCCGGAGCCCCGACTAAGCTCATCAACACACTACAAAGAATCCAGAATGCCTCTGCATGCCTGATCCTTGACGTCCCGCGCCGCGGCCACATCACCCCCCACCTGAGGAACCTACACTGGCTCCCCGTCGACAAAAGAATCTCCTTCAAGCTCCTGATCCACGTACACAAGGCACTCCACAAGACCTGCCCAGCCTATCTCAACAGTCGACTCTCCTTCTATGTACCCAACAGGAAACTCCGCTCCGCAGACCTCTCCCTGGCTACCAACCCACGCATCCGTAGAACCACAGCCGGAGGCAGATCCTTCTCCCACCGCACAGCCTAGACCTGGAACACCCTCCCCCTCAACCTATGACAAACCGAAGAGCTTCTAACCTTCAGGAGACGACTCAAGACCTGGCTGTTCGACCAGTAGCAACAGCACCCCCCCCTTGCGGGTAAGTAGTGCGCTTTACAAATTACTTGATTGATGGATTGATCTACGTCAAAGGGAGTGGCTGCCGCCACAATGTTTGGACTGTCAAGGACTGGAATGAACATTTTGATACCATAAAAACTTTATATTGGGTCTGGACACCCAGGGATCTCTTGGGGAGGTCATTCAAAGCCTGTGAACCCCTATAGGCGATGGATCGAAGTACGCCCACAGCCTAATACTCTAGCTGTTAAGGAATGCTTTAAGTCACGGTTCATCATATCCACAACAGAATTGCCCTCAGGATGGTATGGAATGTATACACAGGAAAGCCATAGAATCCCAATAAGGTTTAGAAGCAAAGGCTGAGCCCTGCTCTGAATGGAGCATACTGCATGCATGTGTCTCGATAAAGACGTGCATGTCTTTAATAATTGTTCAAGCGTCAGCCGAGCACTGTGTCAAACCCAGAGGAACCTTGAGCAAGAATCAACTGCAACTACGATAAATTTAAACGCAATATCCGAAATCAGTGTACCACACTGGTCCAGATAAACACAGCTGAAAGGCTTATTGGAAATTGACAGGTGTGTCTGCATTGAATGAACCACGGTGGAAGCTTGAATTTGTTGACAAATGTCACAAAACAGGACATTTTGTTAGGTCTGTTCATATAAACCCTGCCACCAATAATGTTGCTGTGGTAGCGAAATAGTGCCCCCCTCACCGGCATGTGCAGAAGCAACATCGTTATGCACAGTTATCACTAAAGCTAGCCTGTGGTCTTGCTTGGGTATCAAACGATAGCCAACCCCTGGAATAGTTACAAGGGAATATTGGGTTCACTTAAGTGATAGGTACATTTAGAAGGAAAGTGTTGAGGTAAAGGTGTACCATCTTCATTTGCATTCACACCAGCTATGATATTATTATCTAACCTTGTTTTAGAACAAGTAATTGCAGCAACAGTAGCAGTCCCAACTGCAGATTTGGTGGAAACATCTGCCAGAGTGCTCCCACACGTTGATGTGTCAAAGTATGAATTTCATGAGCCTGTGGTAACCGTTTTTGGAGGTTTGCCACTTAACCCAAAGCATTTTATGCTTTATTGTGTTGCCTTTAGAATCTTTGAATCCATACTGCTGTCAATAATGTAAGTTATCAATAAATACCTGTAAACAGTAATACAAATCACACACATGTAGTCTAGAGAATTCAGGATCAGCCAACTGCCCAGTGCAGTCCCCTAGAGACTGCGTGCAAGTTTTTTGTAGTTGGAAGTTCCCATCCAACCTAACCCTCAACAACAGTGGTGCATGGTGCTAATTGTTGCTTTTTAGGGCCTATAGCAGGTTGGGCTGAGACATCAATGTAAACAATATATTTATACTGTTCAATTGGTAAAACAGAAGTGGGCATGGGGTATACATGCACATAGGTGGGACAGCGCCGGCCCTGGGGCTGCTGAGAGGACGACTCTTATCTCCCCCCCTTGCCCCTGCTTGCCCCTGACGCCCTGGGGAAACTGGTGGGCGGGTGCGGACGCGGACACTAGGGAGTCTCGACCTCCCTGAAAGCCCTCTGTCTCTTTTGTTCCCCTCTCCTGACTTGCGACTCCCCGCGCACGTCGCGCGGCCCTGCCGAGCCCAGCCTGACAGCCAATGACCCTCCTGCTCTGTCGCAGACCGATCTCCCCCCCCCCCCCTTCACTCCCCCTCTCCCCCTCAGCCCTGTTTGAGTTTATGACCTTAACCCTAGCACATATTCTTGCTATGCACACACGGGATGGATAAGGACTATGATGCTGCATACCAGGCTCGCCAGCTCTATGCGCTGCCATATGTGTAGCTGTGAGCTATACTGGGTTATCCTTGCCGCGCTTCGGCCCGCACTCTGAGCGCGCGGCTGGCGTTCGACCACCCAGAGGCCTCTACATTCTGGGGACATGGCGACGTCCGCTGGGTCACTGGCTTGGGGCTTGGGTGGCAGCCGGCATAGCCGTGGAGTGGGCTAGATCACAGCGCCATCCTCTACAGTTGATAGCATGCACCTGAGACACCTCTAAAACTAAAAAGCACATGCGTAACATTCCGCGCCTACTCCCTTCACAACGCACACACCCCCCCTTCTGCGCGCATGTCATCCTGAACAATGCCGCCGGACCTCCGGGTTGTCGGCTAAATGGCTGTGTTCTCATATCTGGAGATGTACACTTTATTTAACTGCTTTACCACCTGGACGGTGACTGTGCGTTGTAAGACGATATAAATGTGCACAATAAAGGTTTTCAAAAAAAAAAAAAAAAAATGGGGTATACATGCACATACTGGAGGAATCCTTGTGTCTATAAAGACGGGTCGAAGCCGAAGTCTACATTAACAGCTGTTAAGGATGCGCAAGTTGACATTCTTTAAAGATAGCCATCTGCACTACAGTCAGCATTTTTTCAGTGGAAGCAAAACACATTTCCGCACTAGAATATAAATGTGATTTGTGTGCCATAGACACTGTGTTACCTTCATTAAAAGTGATATTATTAAATCCAATTGCACCCTGTAATACCCGGATGACCAGGTTTGTGGTATTTACACTGTATGTAAGTGGCATGTGGCAAGCAAGTCAGATTGTAAGGATCTGAGTCTATCTGACCATCCATAAGGTAGATTTCATGTACACAGGACAATGCATTTGAGTCAATATCATGTAGGATTGACATTATACATGCAGCAAATAGTCCAGGGCTCTTCTTAAAGCCCATTGGGAGCCTTGCGTATCTCTTTTAAAAGCCAAGCGCTGAGAAGACTGTTATCTCTGCTTTCAAGCGCTAGATTGTGTCTAAAAAAACATAGGAAATGTGTAAGGTAGTTTTGTATGTTTTACCAACCATATTATTTATAAGTGGCATACTATTTGTAATTTGTATTGTAAAAGTGTGTGTATAATTGTTTAAATGTTGGTAATCTAAGACTATACAATATTAATGATCTGGTTTCAACACAGGAAAAAGGGGATTATTCACTGAGAGACACAGGGTTCAATTACTCCCTGATACTCCAATTGGGTGCGTATTTCTCTAACAGTTGCTGTAACATCTCGTTTTATTGAGTACTGTGGTTGCACTTGAGGGCTAGACCTTAGAGGTATAATATGATGAGGCAATCCCTTATCCAAGCCTTCATGATTGTGATATAATGCAGGGGCCAGTGCAGGAGCCCATTCTGCTGCATAGGCTTGCTGAACTTGGTCAGGTAGAAGTGCAGAAAAAGAAGGAAGTATTATATCCTCAACTTGTGGGGATGTCTGTACTAAGTGTGGAGGCAAATCAACCCCTGCCAAAAGTATGCAATATGACAAAGTTACATTTTCAAAGAATATATCTTTAATGATGCACTGTATGTCACCCTCAGTTTGAATGTCTGAATCATATAATCTATCTGGAGGGGCAGTGTGCCTGTCTGGGGTCTCAACTGTAATAAAGGTATCAGTTTCTCTCGCTGCCAGAAACTGCTGGAGATTCTGGTGCACTATGGTGACTTCTGCCGAGCTCTCGAGTAGGATCACCACCCAACTCCTGTTCAACTCCTGTTCAGGAGGAGGGTTCTCCGTGTCTGTGACATATTTTGTGAATATAGCCGCTGCTTCCTTTTTCTGAAAGGGCTTTATATTGAGGAAGTCTTTCCTCATTCTTTATGCTCACGTCAGACGAGCATTGTGTGTCCCCCTGTGGCTTCACATACTCTTCTTGTCTGAGGTCAGATTGCCCTCCTCTGTTGTACTGCTTGTCAGACAATTTCTAAAAGGAATGCGGAGAACATGTATCAGGAGACTGATACCTGTTTGGAATCTTGAGTTTAGTGCAATCACGAAAACCACAGCCCCTCTCGCGAGAAATGCGCCTGCGCGGGTGTCTGCGAATGCGCATTTGCATGAAGAAGTTACCATCCAGCAAGAAGAGGGAGCCCCGGGACGCTGCACTGAAGGTAAGGTGGTTTATTTACCTTTAACCTTCTTTAAATTATTTTAAAATGAGTGCGGGCGGGAGGCGGGTGGCGGGCAGCTCTGCTTCGCTGCGGCGTGTGCGTAGCGCTGCCTGCTACACCTACTTCGTAAACAGCGAAGAAGGCAGCGCTACATGCCCTCCATGGGCGAAGCGGAGCACGACGCCCAGGGTTACCTAGCAGCCAATTATTGCTGATTGCACCAACTAGGTGCCCGAAACATATTAAGTCAAGCATCTATATACAGCCATTAGACCGTGGCATAAGGCTCATGTTTGTATAAGATTCTGATTAGCCATATTAGGGTAATGTGTGTATCCATCAAAAGCTGACCAGGTCACCCAATCACTACTGAGGAGACCGATACTAGCAGGTGTAGCCAAATGTGGGAGGGCACCTAGGAACCAGGTATGTTGTCCTCAATAAGACAAAGGTATTTCCATGAGCGCAAATGCTCATTATTGTGCTGGTGGTAGAGGTGTTCTGTTTGTATGAAAGTGTTTGTATTAGCATTCACAGCTGGAAAATTTACCCAAGAATAAAATAATTCAAAGTGATAAGCGGCATCTGCTTCCAGTAAAAAAGATAGAAGCACCACCCTCATTATTAAGTCCATGTTGTGGTACATGTGCATGAACAGCAGGTCTGCTTAACAGGAATGACAATAGTTGGCAGCACTACCATAATATAGCACAATGGAAAACACAGGGCAACACTAAAATTGATTGTCATTTTAAACTTTCAAGCTTGAAAAAACAACAGAATAAGGTGCTTCCTAATCACTGTGGAGGGCTAAACCTGAATACCACAAGGTCTTTGGTAAGAGGTGTAAGGGTATTATGGATGATCACAAGCACAACTCAGGAGACCCATATACCAAACCATACGTTGGTGGAGCCATGTTGCAGGAATTCTGCTTAGAAACAGAGCTGGAATCGTGGTACATCTGCATGTAGGGACTTAGTTGCCATACCACATCAGTACCTAAGCGCAAATCCAGAATAACTCATATTGCTTTATCGGACCTCCTAGGCTTCCAGACGGACAGATAAATTAGCACCCCAGAGCACAACACTCTGAACTCTCTCAGGAGTTGTGTGAACAGGTTAGAGAACCTTTCGTTCTCTAACTGATACATGTCCACAATAAAAGGAAAGAGCCACAAAGACAGCTTTCAATAATTATTGAAATTAGTATGTTCTATCATGAAGAAACTGTGATGCAAGACATATACAAATCAATAATGTTATTAGCACAATTAATAAACTGTACACAATGAAAAGCCCTGACATAGGGAATTACAAATCAGCCTAAACCTACCCTTGCTATAACGGCACAGTGTTATACTAAAGATCTCTGGGATTAGTATCGGGCCCAATACCTGACGGTCATAATCAATCGATCTACATCTCTGGCGCTCACAGCTCTTTTGTCTCAGTATCATTTCTCTGCAAGCCTTGCTCCTTTCTCTTTTTTAGAACTACAAGTCTCAGCTGATATGTTAAGATCTGTCCTGTTTGAAAAACAGCAGCTGGATGCTCGTTTTGTGTCTAGGTGTTAGTGTCTGACCACAGAGAAAAACAGGGTACTATGGGGCATATTATCAAGACAGGTGATAAAATTATCGCCGCTTTAGCGGCAGAAAACTGCCGCTAAAACGGCGATAATGGGCTTGATAATATGCTCTATGGAATTCCAATTGAAGCCCATGTTAGATGTCCTTCACATCTAAAATGGGCTTCAATTGGAATTCCATAGAGCATATTATCAAGCCCATTATCGCCGTTTTAGCGGCAGTTTTCTGCCGCTAAAGCGGCGATAATTTTATCGCCTGTCTTGTTAATATCCCCCAATGTTGTTTGGCCTTGCACAAAATGTGCAGACTAAATCCCAGCAGAAAAGCAAAATAAAAATACATGTGCAGCTTATTTAGAAAATGACAGTGTGGCACAAAAACAAGTAACTTGTGCAAAGCAAAAGCAGCCTATTAGGTGTGTAGTTAGGCGAACATAGGGAAAACTACTGTGAGCCGTCAAAGTAATAGTGATTTACCACAAAAATATGTCCAATACCTTTTTTGCCTATACATAAATTAATTCTCCATAGTACGCCACCATAAAAGTGTGCATGCTGGAAATTGCAGCCCTTCATAAAATGACATGTACATACAGCTATATTATGAAACAAGCACTTCACTTCTTATGGCTACTGTAATCATGACCGAGAAAACTGGACTCCACATCCCTAACAAATAATTAGATGTCCAAGATGCCATCCCATGTACAGTCTAATGCAAATGTTCGATGCACTTCTTCTCTGCCAGCATAATGATATTTAATTACAGTCCAAAAGCAATCTGTCTTACTGCCCTACTTTTTACTCCTCCATGAATCTTACTAAACATAGGAAAGATGTATGATGCACACATAATACCATATAACTGGATCTCTGCATGCATTATGCGTGTAGAACTGTCTTACTTCCTGTCTTTTCAATACCTCCCACTTACCCCCATACATGAATCATGGTTTGCACCTGTCTTTATTTATCCCACTTCTACTATGGTGCCTACGTGTCCATATAATTAAGAACTCATTACTGAAGCTCGGGGAAACGTCGATTTTTGATGGAAGGTTACGAGAAACACATTCCATCAAGTAGAATTAATCTAGTTTCAAATCACTAATTTGGCAAAGGATTTACACACCACTACAATAGCTATACAGCTTGACAATTTCTCTGAACATGCGTCAGCTGTGAAGATCTAAAACGTACAAAATCAAGAGGTTTTTCCGGGCTTTGTACAATGTATTGAACATGCCTTTTTAATTGTATAGATGCTTATGCACCAGTCCTTTGTATTGCCTTTAAGATTCTGGACTTACTGTAATTTCAAAATGGCGTCCGCTTCTATGCATGCAACGAATGAGTTGAAACAATTGTAGAGCACATTTAAGGAACTCGAGAGTTTCTTATGTGCATAATTTTTTAAATAATATGATGCTTTTTAACTGTGGATGTAATGTTAAGCTTTGAAAACAACTTCTACATCATATATTAATAAACGCCTGCCATGTAAAATAGAAATTTGCACCACATTATGCCGTGGTTTCTTTATTAGTAATTATACTAGAATTTACTGCAAACGCTGTAAAATATTACTGCATTTACAAAGTGTTCAACGCTGCACCTGTCAAATGTGTCTTTTTAAAACCAAACATTATTATTTTATTAAAACTTCTATCTGAGTTGTCAGAAAAAAATTGTGGTAGCAGACTGTTATATGCCACTGAGCATAGACAATGATATTTTACAATAAGTTAATTGCTTTTGTTTTATCAACTGGGAATTAACGTTTGCTCTTCAGAAGTCGAGTCCACCACAGTATCTATGTTTTATGGTGAGTCGTACTTTGTACATGCTGTTTTTTTATTGAAAATGACTCTGGCTGACGAATTTTCACATTTCACAAATCTCGCTTAGTAAACCAAGAAGAGGATAAATTATGCAAACGGCTCTTTATCAATGTAACTTCTGACGGTAAATTTGAAGCACGCATCTAGGACCCAGTTGGCAAGGGCTTTGATTACAGTGGTGGGCTCTGGGCGCAGGCCTGGCCTTTGGTGATTCCCTGTTTTGATCCACCAACCGTCACGTCACACCCTGCAGTGGTCATGTGTACAAGTTCTGGGCTGAGGGTATATTGTGATGGCTCAGGGGATAGACAACATTGGGGTATATTCACAAGGATGTATGAAAACTACCGCAAGAGTAGCGTAACGCAACTATCAATATCGCAGCCTATCGCGGGAAAATAACCCCGTGCCAACGTGGAATTCACAACAAGGCGGTACCATGCGATAGTCACCAGATAACCTGCCAAATCTCCGCGTGAAAATCAACGCCACGTGGCATAAATGCGATACGCGAATGCATAAAACATGCGGTTAGGCCAACGCGGTACAAAAAGTAGCGAAAACATGCCACAGGCCTTCAAATCCCACGCGTCTGGCTAAACAATGCACCATACAAACCACAAAAAATACACACCAAAAACAATCCAAAGCGCGTAGGAACATGGATGCACCCTGACACAGCGCAGGGGCCAACTCGAACCCCACAACCCCCACAGACTACTAGCAAGGAACAACGGGGTCGGGGAAGGCCAAGGAGAAGAGGGAGAGGAAGACGGGGTGCAGACCGCAGGAAAACAAGACCAGCGTCACGGAGGTGACAGAACACTACCAGCAACTGACCACTAGCAGACCACCTGGATTGCAGTCGGAGTGCCCAGGAGGCCAATCCAGGAGGCCAATAGGTGCCAGCATGACGTGACTACCTAAACCAGGCACAACCCGCTGCCCACTGGAAGGCAGCAACAGCGACAGGAGGTGGCAGTCCAGCGCAACCTGAGGAGCTGTAGGAAACCCAGGCCACAGTCATCAGTGAGGAGACCGTGCAAGGAGTAGGGAGTATGGACACAGCTCGAGAGGACCTGACACAATTTCAACAGGGAGTGCAACGAACAGGGACTGGGGGGACGGGGGAGATGGGCACAATGGCACACATGCACAATGAGGTGTAGCACACTGCACACCCAAAATCACCCAGGTCCAGGGGCCTGATCCCCTTGGCACACTGCAGCACACACACATAGCACAAACTGCACACTCACATTGACGACAACGAGCAACAACGTGCCTAGCCAACACTGCAGAACAGAGGACACAACTGGCTCCGCACATGCACAGAAACATGCCTACTACATCTGACGGAGCCGGAAAAGGTGAAATGGAAATGTACGAGTACAACATCACAAGCGTCATGTAGACCAAATGTACACTACCCCACAGAAGAATCCAGCACCCCCAAACAGTCACAATGTACATTGCCATACAGTCTGCATGCAAACCTACACAATGCGCCAACATACATGTCAACGCAAAGTCAATAGGCACCTTCCCTTCACATCTCAGAGGGGCACACAACACCTTCAGCAGTGCACAGAATACAACACATCAGTGATGCCGGAGAGGACCACCACACCGTCGACACCGATGCCCTACAACAGCACATGGATATCCCAAGCAACCACCCACCAGGACCCGGACAGCCAAGCTACTCAGAGGAGAACACCCAGCCTGCAACAGACCACACAGCAGGAAGCACCCGCAAGCACAGCTGGCCCATGACACTTCACCCACCCACACATCACACCCCAATGCCATGTTCCTGCACGCCAGAAAGAAGGTGGCCCAACAGGTGTGGGTGGGGGCCAATCCCATGGAATGCGAACCATCACCATTCAGGGGCCACCAACACCCCACTAAGGAGACCCACATTGCCATAGAGACACATGCAGTTGCACATTACAGTACAGAACCACGGGCAGGGGCACTCAAATTGCAGTCACACACCCATGTTGGCTCTGCGTACGATGGCCCTGGCCACTCCCCTTATGAATTGAGTGGGTGAGGACAAAGCACCATGTCCAAGCTCCAACCCGCTGCCTGCGGTGACATGTCTGCATCCGATGTACACAGCACTGCGTAATGTCCTAGGGCCCAGGGCCCTCATGCATACATCAAGACCACAGGTAGATAGAGGTAGTTTTCACACGTAGATATCATGTCGAACTGGCTACGGGCACGTCGCCCGGCCCCTTTATTGGCAGGGCCACATGTACAGTGATACCTGTGCTGGATGTGTGTGGGGTGAGTGTAAGCCAGTCCGCATGGAATGCTTGGTGCTGGAAACAACTTGAACATTGGACACCAGTGCAACGGAAACAGAAAACAAATGCATAACAGAGTCAAATGCCCAGCAACATGGTGGGAGCCGGAGTAAGGACAGAGGTCCCCCAATATTCAGTCAGGAGGTTCCGTGAGTTACAGTGCACTGAGGTAGGGGCACTAGAGATGAGCACGCTCATGTGAAGGAATTGTTAGGATTGTGTCCCTTCGGATTAGTCCTGATGCAGATGCAGTGGGGTGTGTTACACCTACATCAACTTCCTCACCAATGTCCCAGATCTGCCACACTGCCTGAGGTGACTGTTGCTTCCGCAGTCCACAACGCAATACCCAGTAATGGTTGCGGGTGTGTGGCTCGACTACCACCTCCAGTCTGCATTCCTTCCTTGGGATGTTGCCTCCTGCCCTTCCAATGTCTGTGCCATCTCCCGTACGCACACTTGACACATCTTATTATTATTATTATTATTATTATTATTATTATTGTTATTTGGTGCAGATCGGAGCTTCCGAATCCCCTCTACTTCCACGGACAGAGTGATTTCGCAGTCACACGCACACACACACATCACACACTGGTGGGGCCCATAACACCAACATTCATCCTACCACTCTATCCATGCCATGTATAAGGGAAAACACTTTCTGTACTTAACCAACCTGCATATACCTTGAGGTCAATGGCATCAACTAGTTGCTATAGATCTGGTGAAAAACATCATAATATTCTTTATATTCAATAAACATGACAATAAAATAACCACCCGACACAGTAATTCAAACAGAATTTTGTTTATCTAAAATTGTAAGAAAAGCCAATTAAATGCAAGTTCATTTCTCTCATATTTACCTATTCTGGCTAAAAGTCAGATCCTAAGTCAGAACCGGTCCTCAGCAAAATAGTTAGAGTTTCTAGTCGTCATGTAGAGTCACCGTCCTCTCCGTCAGCATCGGGACCTCTGATCATCAGTTCGGGAAGAAGTGGCACTAGACCTCTCTAGTCTACTAATATTTATACTAAAACATACATTCCAAATGTTGCAATCATTTCTTACAAAACAGTCAAATGGCGGAAATTATGTCGTCCTGGTACATTGAGATACAGTACTAGTTTTTCACACGCATTGATAGTCTCAAATGATGAAAAGGAATTAGGAGTCCTTAACTAATTAGTTACTTCTACGGATGTCTCTTTAGGATAAAAAGTATCCCATTCGTGGGACCACTACAAGTTCATCATGTCAGCATTTGGATTTGTAACAAATCTTCATATTCAGGGGCATTTGGCATCTCTCCCGGATTTGTCGTCATGATGATTGGCTTTTCAGTTCAGCAATAGGGCAAGGTTGCAGTCAGCGCAAAGCCTCCTTTCTATTATTCATCTACTCAAATGCAGGCTGTGGGTGGTAGCCCTTTTCTAACAGGCCACAATGGTCAACTTAAGTAAAAAGAAACACAAAACAAAATTACTGCATGGAAATGATTATACAGTGGTATTCCCCTGCTAATACCCTTATGTTTATGTATTTATCTAGCCATTTACGACATCAAAAGCCATTAATGCGTATTAATTATAAGCGCAAAACAACATAACATCACATAAGCAACATCTATTCGGTCAGATTGCTCACCAACTTAGTTCACTTATTATTTTAGCCATGCAATAGCATTCCCACGTGTAATTCGTCTGTTAATAAGGTTGATTAGACAAGACTCGACAAACTTTTAATAATTAAAAATTAATCAGTAGTACTTTTAATTCTAACATACGAAAATGAAACAGGTATAGGGTTTTAAAAGAAAAACCCTGCTCCATCAATCCCCCTTTGGTGATATCTTATCACCACAAAAATCAAAACCCCAAAAATCAATTTAATTTCCCCTTTTGAAGAAATTCAAAATGTCTTCTTGTTTATTTTTAAACCCTTGTTTCCATCTCATCTTCTTTCTTAGTTTCTATATATATGCTTTCTCTCAATTCTTCTAATTCTATTTCTTGTGGATCTCTTTCTGGTTTCTTTTGTCTCTTTTTAACATTTTCTCTTGTTTCTTTCTTTTTATTTCTTCTATATCTACAACACATACACCCTAGTCTAAGAATCAGTAATATAACAATTACACACGTTAATGGAAATAATATCTTACCAAAAATGGTACTACCTATTTTAGCTACAAAATTCTTAACAGCAATCATCTTATTAGCCATTTTAGTCCAGATACTTTCAGCTTCCAGTGGTACTAATTCTTCATGCAAATCAGTAATATTTTTGATATAGACTTTTAGATCTTTGCTTTCGTCAGGAATGTAAGTGCAACAATGTTGAACTTTCAGCATTCCACAGACTCCACCCTCTTTTGCCAAAAGAATGTCAAGGGCAAGTCGATTTTGCATTGCCATAGCGCGTAATGCAACCATTTCAGAATTTACCAAAAGAAAGCCTCCAGCGGTGCTTGTTGACAAGCGATCTACCACTGTTGACAGCTTCCGAATGCCAAATGCATTCAATGAAATTCCCACTGCTGGAATTAAAGCTCCAAAAATATCTCCTACAATTTCTGTCCATGTTTCTCTTCTATGGCGTGTTAAGGGATTAGTATGTTCAGCATTGTCTACTCTATCCATGTGAAAAATCTTTGGAAAGATCAGGCCAACATAACATGTGCCAAACCAATGGTCAGGCAAACGGTAATAAGCCTTATTCCCACAAATATAATACACTCTCGGAAAAACTGGATATTCTCCTCCTTTAAATTCCCATCCGGTTGCAATAAAGTATGTTTCATGGCACTCACTAGTCCCTATGAAATAATAATCATACTGGGATCTCTTCCTGGTAATGCATAGTTTGCCTTTCTGTGGTGCATCTATAGCCATAGTTGGACTGGCTCCATTTTTCAACTCTTTTTCTTTCTCAATATCCCACATTGTATCACTCATTTTATGCCCTTCTGCTTTCTTGTGCATGTTCAACCTTCTTCTCTCAACCATGTCTAGAAAAGTTTTCTCTTCTTCTTTCAAACTGCAGGTTAAATTATTTCTAAAAACATATTCTACTGTTAATTCTCTGGTTTCTAAAAAAATCTCACCTAAAGTGTTAGCTTCTTTTGCAGGATTCAGTTCTTTATTCATAGGCAGTTGCCCAAGAATATTATCTATGTTAGACATATTATAATCTAATTTCCTTAATTGATAAAATATACAAATCAACACACTACATGAAATTCCATACGTAGCCGGAAGATGATGATGAGTCACTCCTTCCGAAACAGAAGCAGGTAATTGCATACAGACGTAGCAATCCCTTACATTCATTGTCTTTACGTATTCATACAGCAATTTTGAAAACACATTGCTAGAAAAATCATTAATTGACCTATCCTTATGTATATACACATTGCTAGTTCTAGTTGGAACTATCTTCTGTGAACTCTTCCCTATGTTAGTCCTGTTCTCCGTATGTCCTTCTAAAGTGTCTATTATTACTCTAAAAGAGATCAGTAGAGCAAGCACGCTCCAAAGCAGCATTAATAATCCTGTACAGCAGCAGCACATCTTGCACCATCTTTTCACGAAGGTACATCTACTTTGATTATTCTCAGTGTTAGCCATCTTGTTAATTTGACTGTGTCTTTTGACTTAGCCTCTTCTACTCCACTACCGGACTTTTCTGGGCCGCAAGTACCCAACAGATTATTACAATCTACTAGTTTTAATTTGACTTCTTTTCCTTTCTTCTCCAAATGATTTCTTTTGGATTTATTCAATTTGGATTTTCATCACTTTTCACTGTTTTTTCATCATCATCAAACTGTATTAGGTCCTGAACATCCGTCTCTTCTCAGATGTCGGACAAGATAACTCTCGGGATTCCCACTGCTTCTTCTTCTTCAACCACTTTCAGTAAAGCCTCCTCTGGACTTCCTTGACTGTCTGCCTCTTCTCCTTGTTCAGGCAGTGCCACATACGTCCATTCTGGTGACTTATACTTCTGGTTTGGTTTTCTGATTCTTTTAGTTCCTTCAGATATCTTTGTTTCCTCTTCTTTTGTCGGGTTTTGACTTGACACTTCGTTCACTTGTTCAGCTTTCGAAGAGTTAACTCGTGTCAGTCGATACCTCAGTCTCTTTATCTTGTTGGGCCAAAGATCTACTTTAGCATTTCTCTTTTGTCTTCCTTCTTTATTGTTTCTTTCTCCAATCCAAGTTCTCTTTCTCAGAACTCGTCCTCCATGTATCTCACTTTCACTTTCATCAGATTCTGTCTAAGTTGCCTCTTGTTCATCAACAGTTTTCTTTTCTCCAACAGTCTCTTTTTCCACCACTTGAGATTTCCCTACTTCTGTCCCTCCTCAGGTCTCCGACACGCAATCTTCTTGCTGTCTACTTGTCCCTTCACCTAGCTTGTTGTTGATGTTCCTTACACCTCCTCGGGGTTTTTCTGCAATCTGTCCCTCTCTTTCTTTTTCTGTCCCTTCTTCTTCAAGAATTATCTCAGGTGGAACTTGTCCAATTGTCTCATTTGATTCAGGTGTTACCTCTGTTGGAATGTTCTTTTCTTTTCTTTCTTTCTTCTTGTGTTTGTCACTGTCAGTTGGAACTTCAGGCACTTCTTCAGAATCTGGACTCGTTTCAGGAGTTTGCAATGTTCTTTTTAGAACTTCCTCTGGTGGGATGAAAATTTCTCTTGACTCACTTTCCCCACTTTCAGGATTCTTTTTCCTTTTTACTGCCTCACTGTCTGCATCATCACTGGAATCTGATTCTTCAAAGTATTCTTTTCTAGTGCCGTCTCTTGGATTTGGAACTCTCAGTGTGTGACTTGCATGTATCCAATTGTTCACTCCAGCACACTTCACAGCAGTCGTTGTGGCCAGAATGACTTGTCTTGGCCTTCCCCACCTTGGAACCAGGCAATTCCTTCTTCTGTGGACTTTTATTCTTACCCAGTCCCCTGGGCTCAGATCATGGGCTGGTTTCTTTTCAAGTGTGGTGGCGTCTTCTCCAACCTGGTGAAACACAGAATGAACTGCGTCAGCCAGGCCCTTACAGTAATCCAAAATCATGTCATCAGTTATGGTCATCAGCTTGTTGACTGGTACAAAGGCATGTCTCATAGCACGTCCCATGATAATTTCATGTGGACTCAAACCTGTTGTTCTGTCTGAAGTAGACCTAATTGTCATCAGGACGAGAGGCAAGACATCAGGCCATTTCATTCCTGTGGCTAGGCACATTTTGCCAATTCTGTTTTTGATGGTACCATTTATTTGTTCAACCACACCAGAAGCCTCTGGACGGTAAGCACAATGTAGCTTCTGCTGTACACTCAATGCTTCACAGATCAAACCCATGATTTTATTATAAAAATGTCCTCCTCTGTCTGATTCAATGGTCACTGGGAATCCATACCTTGGGATGAATTCTCTTAACAGTAGCTTGGCCACTGTTATCCCATCATTTCTTCTTGTTGGATATGCCTCCACCCACCTGGAGAACAAACAGACCACCACCAGGACATACCTCAATCTGTTGACTTGGGGCATTTTGATGAAATCTATCTGCATTCTTGTAAAGGGTCCTCCCTCCCTGCCTATGGTTCCTAGGCTCACCACTGTTCTCTTTCCAGGATTGAATTGCTGACATATCAGACATCTCTGACAGAGACTATGAGACATGAACTGTGTCCGGCTCCTTGTTAAAAGGATTGCCACATCATGAGGTACGAATACCCGTACAGGACATCCCATTATGATTCCCTCACTTTGTTCCAGACTTCTGCATGTAGCAGCTACTGCTTTCAGGCAACCTGGTAAACCCACAGCTACTGGGTCAAGTGTTGATGAGAAGTATGCAATTGGCCTTCTCAGACGTCCATGTTTCTGGATTAACACTGAAAGTGCACATCCATTTCTCTTACTACAGTACAGCTCAAATTATTTTTCGTAATCTGGCATTCCTAAGGCAGGAGCTTCACATAGTCTGTTCTTTAACTCTTTAAATGCTGCCATTTCTTCTTGGTTTAATTCCAGTGGGTCTTTCACCTCACTTTTGGTCAATTTAATCAGTGGCTTGGCAATTAGGGAAAAGTTACTTATCCACTGACGACAGTAACCAACCATTCCCAGGAACATTCTTACTTCTCTTTGTGTCATTGGGGCTCTCATTCCTCTGATGATTTTAATCCTGTCAATGGTCACTTTCCTCAGGCCTTTCTCAATATTATGTCCCAAATACTGGACTTCTTTCTTGCAGAATTGCAATTTGGCTGGAGATACTTTTAACCCTCCATCTGCCAAGTGATTCAATAAAGCAATGGTGTCTTCTTCACAAGCTTCACGTGTTTTTGATGCCACAAGTAGGTCATCAATGTACTGGACCAAAACTGAATTTTCAGGCATTGTTAGACTCTCCAGAGATTTCTTCAGCAATTGATTAAATATCGAAGGGCTCTCTGTATACCCCTGTGGAATTCGGCACCATGCCAAAATTCGCTCTCCAAATCTAAATGAAAAAATCGGCTGGCTGTCATGATGCAACGGGATTGAAAAGAAAGCATGACACAAATCAATTACTGTATACCATTCTGCATCATGGGGAATCTGATACAAGATCACTGATGGATTTGGCACAATGGGACAGCATGACACAACCATTTTGTTAATTTTCCTCATATCCTGTACTATTCTGAACTTTCCATTGGGTTTCTTCAGTCCCATTATTGGTGAATTACATGGACTGCTCAATATTTCTCTTAACACCCCCTGCTGGATCATTTTCTCAATTATGGGTGTTATTCCTTCAATTATTTCAGATGTCAGTCTGTATTGTGGAATATTTGGGTAAACCACTCCCTCTTTTACGGTAATTTTTACTGGATCTACATTTCTCATCAGACCTACATCTTCTCCAGTAAAATCCCAAACTGCTGCTTTTACTGTCTGTTTTAATTCTGGGGGTAATGCATCTGGATTAAACACAACATATGTTCCCATGGCCTCACATTCCCTGTTATCCATGGTCATTCTGTATAGGACATCCTCATCTGGTGTTTCAAAGGTTATTCCATCTGGAGTACAGAAAATAGTGCAATTCATCTTGCACAGCAGGTCCCTGCCTAGCAAGTTCACAGGACTAGTGTCACACACCACAAATCGGTGCATTTCTGAAAATTTCCCTATTCTAACTCTTACTGGTTCAGTAAGATGAGTTCTGATCTGTGTGTTGGACACACCAACTACTTGGATTGCTTCATCCGAGAGAGGAAGATTCTTTATATCAGCTGACCTGACAGTTGATCTCGTAGCTCCTGTGTCAACTAAAAAAGTAACACTTTCACCATTGATTTTCCCATCTACAAATGGTCCTGCCTGGTCTAGTTCTAGAGTTGCGCCAAGTACACACTCTTCTTCCTCTCTTCGGCACCGTCAGAATTCTCCCTCAGAATCACTTCCCTCATTCCTTAGCCAATATTGTGACACAGCGCTTGCGCGTTTTGGCTTGATTACCTGCTCTTCATCGTAGAACCCCGACTCTTGGCTGTACTTCTGGGATCCTCTTCTTTGTGGCAAGGGTGGTTTTGGCACCTGATTCTGCTGCTTAACAGCCTTCTGCTGTTGCTGATGCTGACCACACCCTTCACTCTGCACCTGTGAATTCAATGATGGATTATCATCATTAGTAGACGGTGGATTCTTACACTCGGATTTCCAGTGCCCTAATTTTCCACAGTTGTGGCAGGGGAACCTTTTCTTTGCTTCCTCAATATTGCCTTTCCCTTTTCCTGTGCCAAACCTGGGTTTATTTCCTGGGTTATTTGCTTGTTCAACCAACTGAGCTTCCTGTCTTTCTGCAACTTTCACCTGTGCCCACATTGCCTTTTCCTTCAGTTTCCTTTGCCTCAATTTCATCACTGGAGTATTTTGCATGTCTCAGGATCTCATCAATCTTTTTGCTCTGCCAGTCAACGGTATGCTGCCTTATCATTTCACTGATTTCAGGTCGCAAGCCATACACAAATCTATATACAAAATGGCTCAGGTCTTTGTTACCCAGATGTTCCTCTCTACTGAACTGTTTGAAAGCCAGTATTAGTCTTTCATAATAAGCATGGACTGATTCTTTCACTTCTTGATGTGTTCGATCTATTTTAACCCAGTCTGTTTCCTTGGGGGGTATCTTATTTTTCAGGAAAGCCATAACCTGCTCATACTTTTTCATAACCTCCGGGTCTGGAGCTCCTGTCTTTGGATCTCTCGGGTATTCTTTAGTGGGCCAGTCTATGACTATCTTACATTCAGCCCACAGGTCTGCTGGTACAATTATATCAAACAGACTATTCAGGTCGATCCACAGCACTTTTGACAACTTCACAAATCTGTCTACCTGTCTATACCACTCGACGGGCTTCTCCCTTAGTCGAGGGAAATCATTTGTAAATGACAACATATCCTGTCTGGTCCATGGGACATGTACGTACCCTCCTCCTGGAATCTCCCTCATGGGATAAGATGTCACTGCTTTCTCCTTTTCTTTCAGGGGAAATGCTGAGTAAGTTCTGTCTGCTGCATCCTCTCGCTTTCTATACCATCTATCTTTCCATCTTTCCACATCTCCCCATTTTCTCAGCAAAGCAATCATCTCCTTAATCTGTCCTGTTCGGCCTGCATTGTTCAGATTCTCAATGTCCTTATCTGTAAAATCCACTCGGTAAGGCTTTTGTAAAGCTTTTACCTTCTCCATGTCGATCCCCATTTCACTGGCTATTCCTTTCAACCTGTCATGTATGTTCTTTGCCCTCCATGTGATACTTTTACATAGGAATAAAATCTCCCCTTCCTGATAATTTTTCAGCGTTTCTGTAGGGATTGTTCCTACAATCAGCTCCTCCATTTCCATACGTATTCTAGCTACATCAATTCCCTGGGATTCCTTCTCTTTCCTCTGCAGAGCTTTTAGCCAATCATTCAAATCCTCCGCAGTTATCCCTGTGGATTTTTCTGCACCCCCTGGTTCTGTCATTCTTTGGCGTTCTAATATCGATCCTCCAATCATTCTGTTCCCTTCCATACAACCGGAATTCAAACTTGTGTTAGTCTGCACATTCAACTCTCCTCCACATATGGTATGTCTCCACTGATTTTCTCCTGTTCTCCACTAATTTTCTCCCGTTCTCATTTCTGTCTGCTCTGGAGGAACAATCAATCTGTTGGCTACATATGGAACTGTCAAACCACTTTCACCAACCCTCTGCTTGTCGAACACTGGCATAACCGGACATATTGTTACAGGCACCGTAACTGCTTCAAGATTATTAGTCAGTTCTCTGATTTTCTCTGTCAATTCAAATGTGGTCCTTGCTAGTTCTCTGGTCTTTTCATCCTCAATTTCATTCTCCCTTTCTCTTTCTCTCTCTTTCTCTCTTTCTCTCTCTCTCTCTCTCTCTCTCTCTCTCTCTCTCTGCAAGGGAATTACTGCTTTTCAACTCAGGGGTCATAACCTCTGTCTTTATAACCCGCAGGGTGTCTCTCATTGGGGTAACTGCTGTTCCCACCTCTGGTTCTCGTCTATACGGGGGTGGTCTTTTGTAGAACATGTCATCTAAGACATCATCATCAGACTCATTCGCCCCATACCTCCTTGTTTCTACATGATGTTCTTTTTCTGTACACTTTTTCCCTTCTGTCTCCTCTGCAGTTCTTACAGGATATAATCCCTCAGTCATGCTAGCATCTCGCCATCTTCTCATCCGGTCATGATGAGTTTCGCGATCATACTTTCGCCCAAACATATACCTGTAATTCCCTCCACTCCTTTGCTTTTCTCGCTCATGCACTTCATCTTCCCATTCAGTTAATGCCTCAAATTGCGTTGGCCTAGGCCGAGGCTCTAGGCCCATCATCCTCTCCCGTAAATTCCTCATTATGGCCAGATTAAATGAGCCATGTTCTGGGAAAGCTAAAACTCCATCCTCCTTCGTATACTTCACCCAGTTGTCTAACCAAATACAGGTATGATACCCATACTTCGCAACCATGAAGGATGCGGGGGTTCTTATCGGAGGAAGTAACTGTCCTTCCCTAGTCACAATATCCTTATCCTTGTCAAACCAGTTCTTAACCTTACTAACCAAGGATTTCTTTTTCTTTTCCTCAGCATGGTAATACATTTTCTTATTTTCAGCAACCCTTCTGTCTTTCTACAACTGTACGATCTCCTGTCCAATTGCCGCGCGACTCACACTAACGCACCAATCCCGGAGCGTCTACGTCACTAACTCAGTCCACGAATCCCAGCGCGACCCACACCAACGCACCAATCCTGGAGCGTCTTCGTCACCCTGTATGTCTCCCAATCCTTGCGCGGCGTACACTAACACACCAATCACCATGCTTCCACCGTTCTAACCCACTGTCCAATCACAGCGCGGTCTTCCTGACGTCAGCAGTCGCTGCAGCAGCTTTTGCTCCTGTCTCCTGTCTCTTTCGTCTACCCCTCCTTTACAAAACTACTCGGTAGACTTTGTTTCAATTTCTACGAGTCTGTTAGTTACAACATACAAACATCTCCATTGTCTGCTTCGCTAGCCACAGAACAGCAAAAGACCTTTCACACGAGAATTCTGCCTTTCCCGAGAGCAGCGCTTACCTCTGCCCTACTACAGAATCGTTACTTCCGTTGATAAAGTAGCACATTCCTCTACTTTACCCTTCTAACAAGCATCAATTAACTGTTTTCTCCGGAGTGCTCCTAAGAGTTTCACAATTAACCAGAATGCCTTCTCATTCACGCACTTTCACACCAGAAAATGTAGTACATTCACACAGAATTCTGTCTTTCCCGAGAACAGCGAACAGTCTGTCCTACTACAGAATTATATCACACGTTAACAAAGCAGCGCTTACCTCTGCTCTGTCCTTCTAACAAGCTCAGAGAATACCCATTACCTTCCCAGTGATAAGCGTTAACGGAATGCCATAAGGATCCCTGATACCTAAGACCAGAATTTCACAGATAACCTTCACTATCATACACACTTCTCTCATACAGAAAATACGTTTCTAATGGCAACACACGGCGATGCTACCTCATCGAACCCAGACAATGTGACGCGTAACTTCAATTGTCACACGTTTTCCCCTGTCTACATACAGGGCTAACAATCCCGCCTTTTTCCGAGAGCAGCACTCCCTCTGCCCTACTACGGAACTGTCACCGACTTCCTACGTCCCAGAAGCCGTACACACTACACAAAACTCAATACGACTTCAACATACAGTGTTAGTACAAACATCAATATCAATCAATAATCAATAAGCTTATATACACGCAAATTCACCAGATCAAGACAATAGTTAACCATCATTCTGCTACCAAGAAACTGGTGCAGATCGGAGCTTCCGAATCCCCTCTACTTCCACGGACGGAGTGATTTCGCAGTCACACGAACACACACACATCACACGCTGGTGGGGCCCATAACACCAACATTCATCCTACCACTCTATCCGTGCCATGTATAAGGGAAAACACTTTCTGTACCTAACCAACCTGCATATACCTTGATGTCAATGGCATCAACTAGTTGCTATAGATCTGGTGAAAAACATCATAATATTCTTTATATTCAATAAACATGACAATAAAATAACCACCCGACACAGTAATTCAAACAGAATTTTGTTTATCTAAAATTGTAAGAAAAGCCAATTAAATGCACGTTCATTTCTCTCATATTTACCTATTCTGGCTAAAAGTCAGATCCTAAGTCAGAACCGGTCCTCAGCAAAATAGTTAGAGTTTCTAGTCGTCATGTAGAGTCACCGTCCTCTCCGTCAGCATCGGGACCTCTGATCATCAGTTCGGGAAGAAGTGGCACTAGACCTCTCTAGTCTACTAATATTTATACTAAAACATACATTCCAAATGTTGCAATCATATCTTACAAAACAGTCAAATGGCGGAAATTATGTTGTCCTGGTACATTGAGATACAGTACTAGTTTTTCACACGCATCGATAGTCTCAAATAATGAATAGGAATTAGGAGTCCCTAACTAATTCGTTACTTCTACGGATGTCTCTTTAGGATAAAAAGTATCCCATTCGTGGGACCACTACAAGTTCATCATGTCAGCATTTGGATTTGTAACAAATCTTCATATTCAGGGGCATTTGGCATCTCTCCCGGATTTGTCGTCATGATGATTGGCTTTTCAGTTCAGCAATAGGGCAAGGTCGAAGTCAGCGCGAAGCCTCCTTTCAATTATTCATCTACTCAAATGCTGGCTGTGGGTGGTAGCCATTTTCTAACAGGCCACAATGGTCAACTTAAGTAAAAAGAAACACAAAACACAATTACTGCATGGAAATGATTATACAGTGTTATTCCCCTGCTAATACCCTTATGTGTATGTATTTATCTAGCCATTTGCGACATCAAAAGCCATTAATGCGTATTAATTATAAGCGCGAAACAACATAACATCACATAAGCAGCATCTATTCGGTCAGATTGCTCACCAACTTAGTTCACTTATTATTTTAGCCATGCAATAGCATTCCCACGTGTAATTCGTCTGTTAATAAGGTTGATTAGACAAGACTCAACAAACTTTTAATAATTAATAATTAATCAGTAGTACTTTTAATTCTAACATACGAAAATGAAACAGGTATAGGGTTTTAAAGGAAAAACCCTGCTCCATCACCATCTCCCGTACGCACACTTGACACATCTTCCCCATCATATTCCCAGGTCTTCCACACTGCATGAGGTGACATAGCTGCGCAACATCTCCACAGCACTAGACACAATCACTACCGGTCACTGACACCTGGAGTACTGAGCAGGGTATCAGGCCGATGATGGCATCCACAACAGGTCTGAGCAACTCCGTAGGTCTTTCAGGACCACCGTATCAACTCTGGCAGATGGCGGTTGGAGGTGGTCCCTGCGGTGGTGGCGTGTGCCTCCTGCGGCGATGCGACATCCGGTCCGGTCAGGACTGGCATCTATGTGTGGGCCCTGGTGGCCGCAGTTGAGTCCGGAGGCTGCAGACAGCGCAGGGCCACAGACACATGGCGTTGATGACCCCAAGGCCAACGCTTCAGGGGCCATCCAATATCTCAGAAGAAGGGGACCCGGGCCTGACCAGCACAGAGTTAGTTGCCTCGGACGCACAGCGGCCGTCACAGGCACCCAGCCATTGTTCAGTCAGATGGGCCATGCAACCTGAGTGGGTCACCATCAATGTACGAGTTGTATGTTGCGGAGGGTATCGGGGAGAGTGGAAGGTGTCCTCCAGGGCATGACGCCGAAAGGTTTGATTTTATCCGGAAGCAGCAAATGGAGGAGTGGAATGTGACAGCCTCATTGCCACCACCAATTAGGTATCAGCTACATGAGGATGAAAACTGCCCCCTAGGCCATAGACTCAGAGTTCGACCAGATAGTGTCCATGATTGTCAGGGAACAGACTTAGTGGCACCGGGGCTGAGAGGGGATGCTGTCTGCAATGATGCCGGTACGCTCATATGAACTCAGCCATTGCAAAGTGAAGAGTCTGTGACGTACTGGACCGCAGTGTAGGCTGGAGGCAGCGGTCAGCGGTGGCCCACAACCACGTGTTGTTGGCTGGTGAGGCACAGAGTTAGTGACACAAGGGCATTTGTCGGCAGTGTTCAATCACCTCCGTAACGATGATCTGGCTCCCTATGGACTGCAACGAGTCATCCTCTTACACCTCTCTGTGTGTGTAATGACATGTATTCTGCCTTCCGAATAACCGATGTTCAGTTCCAAATCTGTGACCTACCTGACCGTGGTGTAGGCCTGAGGCAGTGGTCAGCATGGCCCATTCACCGAGTGTCGCTGGCATAGGTTGAATGGCCCCACTGGCCTCCATGTATTTGACCCGGGTTTCGTCCGGACTGAGCCGCATCTTCCTCTTACTCCTCTCCATGTGACCACTGGTGTGGACTGTGCCATTCGTGCTTTGCGCCTAGATGCTGGATGTGGGACCTACTGATCTTCAGGGTAGTCCTGGTCCCGCATCCATGTATCGCCGGCTGGCATTGAACAGGGTTAGTGGCACCACGTATCACTGGTTGGCACTGAACAGGGTTAGTGGCACCACGTGTGGCCGGCTGGCGTTGAACAGGGTTAGTGGCACCACGTGTCGCAAGAAGCCCATATGGAACTATGCCTCACTGATCGAAGGGAGTCTCGTGCTGTTGCCAGTGGCCCGGATTTGGGGTCACTGCCATTAATGACTCAGGACACAGTTTCACACATGGGACCTAGTGGGCAGAGGAGTAGGCCTGAGGCGGCAGTAGAGTATGTCAATGAAAAAGGACTGGTCTTAGGAGGCCATCAAGGTCACGGGACTCAGGCCTGGAGCTTGCACCGGAACGTGGGGGCCCTCCTTGACACACGCCGGTGTCAGCAGGTGATCAGTGAGGCTTGGCTGCGCTGGGGCAGGCCTGACGTGTTCGTGGTCCGGCAGGCGCACAGCGTCGCAGGCAATTCTGCTCTAGAGGACGGCATCGACCTCATGGCGGGGTGAGAGGCGCTGCCCTGGCAGAGACATTGGGCTTTCCAGAAGAGGACCACGCCCATGGCTACGTGCTTCTTATTCACACCCCTACGCTGGCGTGGTGTACCCCGGGCCATCTCACTCTGTTCACACTTGGGAGGGGCGAAACAGGCAAGATTTCCGCGAGGTCCCCCACTGGCTGTGGTGACATGGTTGCGTCCACTGTCCACTGCACTCCATACACCAGAGGTGTACGTCGCCATGGATATGGGTGCGTGCTACATACTGCGGTCTGTCCAGCACATCTCCGCCACTCTTGGCATTGTGTACTTTCCCAATCATGGTACTACTGCATCCTTCACACATGCCTGCTTGCCACCTCTACCCACATTCAGCTGTTGTGTGGCTGAGGTGCCATGCCATTGATGGCTCATGTTCACGGCTGGGCCAGGTAACCCTTGTGCGTTGTTCTGTCGTGTCTGGTGGGTGGGCATGTTGTTGTGCATGTTGGTTGTGATTTTGTGACGTGTGCTTTGCCAGAGATGTGCTTTGCATGGTTGTGGAGTTGAGGTGAGTGGGGTGTTCATTTGGAACTTGCCAAGGGGCTGTGCATTTCCCTTGTTGCCATCCTGGGTACGCTGGTTGGTGATGGACGGTCAGAGAATGAATGAATCATGCACACTGGCTGTGTGTTTGAAGGCAACATTGTTGGAGGTTCCACGGTGTTCTGTTGTTGCCTGCACATTGGGGTCAGATGTGTGCTTTCTGTTGCTGTGATTGTGTGCTGTGTCACCAGGGGGCACAGGTGGGATATGTGTGCTGTGGATTGCCCCCAAAATGTGCGTGCATCCTACTATGGCATATGATCCTTGCTTGATCTCCAGCGTGACCTGCGCATTGTGTTGGACAAATGGGGATTGGGGTACCAGGGTGATGGTGATGTCCAGGACAGGGGTGAGGGACTTGGATGTGGCTGGCAGTGAGACTCCTCCGACTCTGGCGGGTGTTGGTTGGGGGGTGCCAGGGGCCAACAGGTGCAGCCAAGCCAGCAGCCTGGTGTGGGGTGGGATGTTGGTTGTCCGCTGTGTAGGTGCCATCGGCCTCTTGGGCGATGATGGTCGGGATGCGTAGGATGGTTGTCCCTTTCAGCCTGTGGTGGACGGTGACATTGTCAGGGGTTGGGTCTGTGAGGCTGGTAGCTTCCTAGGGGTCCGCTGTCTTCGTCTGTGCTGCGTCTGTGGTGGTCGGGGGGGTGTGCTGGGTGTGGGTTGTGGTCCTGGGGTGGTGTGGGTGGGTGTTGTGGCCCTCTTGGGTGTCCAGACCGCATGATGGGTGGCTCAATGGCATCTGTTGCCCTTCCAATGTGGCCCTGTGCTGGTCTCCCTTTTGTGGTGCAGGCTGCCATCCGACTTTACACCAGGTCAGAGCAGGTGTAGACTTCCTGGTGCTAACACACCTTATCGCCTGTTTTGTGTTTTTATCGCAGTTCTGTCTGGTCGTTGAGAATGTTGCCATGGCTTTTGGCACAGGAACGTCCACTCTGTATCTCATTAGCGATAGTTGCCGTGGGCCTCTGTGGCGTTGTTTTTTGCGGCTGCTATCGCGGGTAAACTGGTGCTGTGGGCTGTTTGCACAGGCTTGTGAATAGGGAGGTATTTTTATTGCAACTTTGGCTGCGATAAAGTGACAATGACTCGGCGATAGTTTCTTGTGAATATGCCCCCTTGTGTTTTCTGGCAACATAGGGCCCAACACGAGTCTGGTGGTGTGAGACTCATGGTGGTGCGGGAGGCTTCTGATCGGCCTGAACCATAGGAATGATTGGTGCCATGATTCAGTTTTGCCCACATGCCAGTCAACAACAAGATGTAAGGGAAATAAGATGCCGTACAGCCATGTAGGGCAGGGTGGCTGCAAAGCATCCCATTAAAATTGGTGCATATCCCAAAAAGATGGAACATGCTTGTAGGATGAAGAGAAATTACCCATAAGAGTGTTCTGTGGGTTCTGAGGGCAGGAGTATCAGAGGTATTTGGCCAAAATATTGAGTTGTAAATATCGAGATACAGAATTATGGGGAAAATAACTTGTGACTCACAAATATAGTGATGCAGAAATATCATTGACAAGAATATCGATTGCTTAGGTAAGTCATATCGGTATCAAGAATATCTGAGTTGTTAATATAATTTTCAATAAAATAGTTGTGAAATAATCCTTTTTTAACTATCTTGATGTGTTTTGGTTTATATATTAATTTTGTATGTTGAATTATGTTTGCATAGTTGTTGACAATATTTTGAAATATACGTTTGTCAATTTAAGTGATTTATAATTTTTAGTTGAATTGCTGATAGCATCATCATCATTAAACTTTATTTTGATGCAATGGATCATAAAAGTATGAACAACCAAACAAACACAATAGACATGTACATAAAAATAAAGTTTTTTAATGTCTCAATAAATAGAGCATATCCTTTACAATAGACACAAATAAGAGGTGCTGGAATTCATTATACAATCACTACAAAAATATTAAAATATCAAATTCAGAGAGGGTTCCTAAAAATATTAAAGTTACAGCACCTCGTACATTTAAAAAACACTTAACAGAGATCTGTAACAGATTATGTGAGTTTCGCTCACCTAATCCACAAAGCCTTAAGAAACATAGCCACACAAACAACTGCAATATGGCTAGTATCACTCTGCAGTATTCTAAATGATTCCCGGAGCACCCTACAACCCAAGTTTTTGCACAAAGGAACAAACCATTTTGCATGGATATGTTTATAAAAAGGGCAAAAAAAAAAACATCTATGGGTGTTTCAGAACACTCCTCACAGCCTGGACATGAATCACCTCTTTGACCCTTATCCTGGTGCAATCGGCTGGTAAATGACTTTAAGGGTAGGGTACTATTCCTAAATTGAAGATTGAGTTTCCTTGCCAGTGGGGGGGCAATTTTATTGATGGTGCCTTTATAAATGGTCATTGTTTTTCCGGTCAATAAAGGACACAGATAGAGAGCCCTTACAGTGCCTAACATTATTAACTGCCACATTTTCTCAAAGAGTCTCAATATACTGGCCTTGCCAATCAAGCACATGCTTATAGGAGCGGTCCAGTATTCATCCAATTTCAATCTATAAAGTCGATATTTCATAGCACAGAGCCATGGTATTTTCCGAGTGTTGGACTTGGCCCTTCTGGCAGGTTCACCCCTGAACTTTTTTGATTTTTACTGGTGACTTGGTGTGGTGATTGTTTGGTTTCTGCGCACTTTCCCTGTGTCCCAGGGTAAAGTGCGTGCGTGCTCTGAGTGCATGTGGTGAGATAGGCCTGCCCTCCCATAGGAATGCATGGGGAATGTATGTGTCCCTAGTAGTTCCTGATGCGTGGGGTGTGCAGGCCTGAGTTTGGTATGTGCGGACTCGTGGGAGTGAATGCTGCGCGATGATGTGTGCGGCGTGTATGTACCTAGTGTGGAAGTGCCACTTCTAGAAGTGGGCACTTCTGTGTGCAGTGTGTCTGTCGCGTGATTGGCTGGTCATGTCATGTGACGGGCTAGGGATTCCCCAGTGTCAGGATGAGTCACCCAGTGGTGAATGGGGAGATCAGCAGCTAGATGGGTGGGAGGAGTCCACCTGGGTCCTGAATAGGACAGGGTTTTCCAAACACAATGCTGGCCCCGCCCCCTGTGGTGCGACTGACGACCCTAGCCCTTCCAGTGAATAGAGTGAGAGGCTGAGCACATCAAGGGTGCTCCCCAACCAGCTGCGACTGGTTTTCCCCCTCACCCTGAACCCAGAACAAAGGGTTTGCCTGTATAAAAATGGGGCTGTGTCCCCACAGAAACTGTTCTCTGCCAGGATCTTACCTGAGGGGGGGCTGCTGCTGTTGCTGGGCCAGAGGACCGCCACCTGGATTACCTCCCTGCCTGGAGGCCCAGTGAGCTGGCTCTGGGTCCAGCCTTGCCCCCCACACCTGCCCTGCTGCATGCAGGGAAGAACTTTGCTTGGATCCTACTTAAAGCGCTGGGAGCGCTTTTATTGTCCCCCTGAAGCACCGAGAAGTGCTTTTCTTTCCCTCATAGCGCTGGGAGCGCTTTATGTGGGTCCCTAAGCGCCTGGGAGCTCTTTTATTGGCTTCATAGCGCTAGGAGCGCTTTATTTTTGAAAGCCGGTGCCCACCCGGCATTGGCCCCATCTTTGCGGATCTTAAAGCCTCCTGGCAGGTGCCCACCCTGCCAGGGACATTGCCACTCGTTGGCGGGTGCCTACCCCGCGTTATTGCCGCCATACCGATCCGCTGCTCTTAAAGCGGGTGCCCACCCCGCATTTGTTTCATTTAAAAGCGGGAGCCTACCCCGTACTTCTCGTCACCGAAAGATTCACCGCCGCGGCCCGGAAGCCGCCTGACTGGGGGCGGGGCCTCGGGACGGAAGCAGGAAGCCGTCCAGGAGCCTCGCGGGCTCCATTCCCGCCGCCTCCTCCTCTCCCGGGTCCGTGAGGAGAACGGCACCATAGGAAGTGGCCGGTGCCTACGCCTGGAGAATCCCGGTGAGTGAGGGGGGGGGGCCCGGGAGAAATACCAGAGCAGCGCGAGGCCCCCAGCTGCTAGAAAGAGCCCCGCGCAAAGACCGTCAGCACCGACGGAGTCCCGGTGAGTGGGGGCATCCCTTGTTGTGTGGCGCCAGTCCCACACCGGCCTCTTTCTCGAGCGGCCCACATGCATTGCAGAGCCCCGTGAGGCTCAAAGGGGAAACGAGTGTTTAGAGCGCTAGACGCTCCAACGTCTAAGGGGGCATTGGTTGGTTCCGAGCGCTAGTGCGCTCCAACGAGGCATTTTGCTTAAGAGCCGTGAAGGCTCCAACGAAGGGGGCAGCGCTTGTCTTTTGAGCGCGAGGCGCTCCAACGGTGGGGGCCATTGTCGCTACGGGGGCATGTTGTGAAAGAGTCCCCCGTGTGGGACTCCAACGAAGGGGGCAGCGCTTGTCTTTTGAGCGCGAGGCGCTCCAACGAAGGCCCACATTGCTTGGATGCTCTAAACGTTTCTGGGGGCATTATTTTTCTTTGCAGAGCACAGGGAGGCTCCAGGACATGCCATATTTGTTCTAAAGGCCCAGAGGTGCCCAGGCCCCAGTCCCTACAGCTGCCCAGCACTTAGTGGGCAGCTGCCACGTTTAGGTTGTGCCTTGTGCGCCTGGCTTGCGCAGCCTGCATAGTCGCTCCCTGGTATCGCTGTATATTGGGTATTTCTGCATCCTGAGAGGCCAGTTGGCCTGCGGACAGTTATCTTGTGTTGTGCCCTCCCCTAGGGCACTTGGTGATTTTCATACATGTACTTTTTGCGCCTGCGCAATGCCTTCATGATATTTTCTGTCCTGAATTGTGTTTACACCTCTAAATGTATTTTATGCATCCTGTGTTTATGTGCTTAGACCCCTACAGGTAGAGTGATACTTAGGTGGTTGTTTTCTCCTTAGTACAGGTGGTACTAGTGAGGTCCTAGTTCCCTGCGTGGTATTCCTAAAGGTGGTTAGGGTTGCGTAGGTGGTACGTTCTGATACCAGTAGTTACTGGTTGTGTGCTACATGTTCTATTTTTAGTGCTACAGTGATTGTGTGCTATGTTCTCAAATATTATTCCTACATTCTAAGTGCTATTCCTACAAAGTGCTAATTCCTGACAGTGGTCCATGTGGCCCTGTCCCCTGTATATATAATCCCTTGTAAATTCTGCCCGTGCCTGTTGGCACATTGTAAAGTGTGTGTTTTTATCTAATGTGTTGTGTATAATACAAAGGTTATTTTTATATAATACCTTGTGTGGAGTTTCCTTTGTGGTGGGCCTTGGGTGTTGTTGCTGGGTGCGCGCGCAAACGCTTTACACATCGCCTCAGGGATAAGCCTGTCTGCTCGTGCCAAGCTACCAAGGGGGTGAGCAGAGGTTATCTTTGGCGTGTAACTTCCTTGCCCTGACTAGAGTGGTGGTTTCTGCCTGACTTTGGCGCAAGCCTTAGCCAACCAGAAATCCCATTTCTAACATTGGTGATCAGCGGTGGGATTTGGACTTGCGTTTGCGCTGTACCACAGCGGCAACTGGCCGCACTACAAAACTCTGCATTTAGATAAATCACATGGTATAGGGATTATTGTTTTAAAATTGTTTTTAATTGTCATTTCCTTGGAAATGTGTTTTTGTGCACTGTGAGTTAGGTGTCCCTAGCTCGGGAGGGTAGATCATCCCCCTTAGTGCATTGTGTTTTCTGGATTCACCAGAGGGTGGGATCCAGTGGTGGCAGCGTAATAGTGTCCTGTACATTTGTCCCCCGCCCTGCGCCCAGAGTTGGTACCTGTGTCACGTGGTGGTCAGGTTGAGGAATCAGGGGTGGTAGAAACTGCCTTACCAGTCCGAGGGGAGGGTTGTGTGTGGATGAGTAGTGAGTGGCACTAGGCAAGTGAGTGTGAGTTCTCTGGGTTAGAGAGCTTGCTGAATCTTTTTGTGAATTGTGTACTCCTGTTAAACTCAGACCCCTAGGTTCCCTGTGTGATCTTTTCTCTAGAACGTCTGCCAGAATGGAGCCTGCTTTTGATCTCAGTGATCTAGTTTATTACAGTATGCAGGAGTTGGAAAGGTTCTGTAGAGAAAGAAACATAGGGGTGAGAGAGTCAGACACTGTGTACGAATTGAGGAACTACATGATTGGATGGCAAGCAGATGAATGGAAACGTGAGCGCAGTGAGGAAGAAAGGGCCCGGGCCTCACACCTGGAGGGTGGTGGGTCTGTGGGGAGCCCTGAAGACTCAGAAGAAGATGACAGTACCTGGACGCCAGTAGAGAGTGAGGACCCCGTAGGTAGGGAGTCCCTTGCTGGGTCCAGCGTAGAAGATAGCGCCTCACCCCTTTCCCTGTCCCCTGAGCGCAGTGGTAGTTTTCTGGATTCCCCAGTGAGGGTGGAGTACAGGGGGGGCAGCAATATAAAGTGCAGTATAGAGAGTCCCAGTCCCAGTTCCCCGAGTGTGGTACCTTGTTCCCGAGAGGAGGAATGTAGGTTGAAGTTCAGGGGCAGTAAGAAGCTGTCTCACCAGTCTTGGGAGGAGGCTGTGGAGGAATGTCATGATGCCCTGGTGGACTGGTTGGTGTTTAACCCGGAGCAGGATTTGGATGGAGTACTAAATATGATTATCAAGGAGCAGATGCTCAGTAGTTGTTCTCCAGGGTTGCGCCAACACCTGTTGAGGTATAACTCTTTTTGTCCATGGAAACTTGCAGAGGAAGCAGAGCGCTGGGAAAGGGCCAGAGGTTCTCTAGTGTCATTAGTGAGTGATTCCAACAATAGTGGGTCAGAGATCCTCCAGCCCAGCGTGGTGGAGGAGGCTCAGTGTAGCCCAGCTAGGTCCCAGGATAGCGAGGAGGGTGTAGGGGCTCGCTGCCTGGCTCAGTGGAGCAGGAGTGAGGGGGTGATCGAGGGTCCCCAGACGCCCGAAACCCTGCCTCAGGACTTGGATGGTTTCATGAGGGAACACCAAGTTGGGGACCTAGGCTGTCCTGTTAGTCCACTTGAGGAAGATCTCTTAGTGAGTGGAGGACCTGGGGCACCTGTAACCAGGGCTCCTGTGGTTCTGGAGTCTGGCGGTACCGCTCCGGTAGGGAGGGTACAGGAGTCCAGCGTGAGTGATTGGGGGATGAGTTCCCCAGTGGAAGAGCCGGTGGGTCAGGGACTTCCCAGTTGGGCTAGGTTCCCGTGTAGTGACCAGGGTGACACCACTTCTGTTCTGGGGGATCACCGCGCACTGTCAGGTGGACAGGGGACGGGAGATCAGCGCCAGACAGACAGTCGCTCGACATACGTGTCATTTGATAGCCTCAGGGGGATGGAGTGGAGATCCCCAGAAGTCCTGGAGTGCCAGGCAATTATTCCACCAAAGGTTCTAGGCCGGAGGTTGGAAGGCCAGGTTCGGGATCAGCCTGACCTGAAGGGTGGGACGTCTGTAATCAGCGTCCCGACCAGTTCTTCTTCCAGAGGTACCGCCCCAGTTGGTAGGGAGCAGGGTTCTGGAAGGGAGTGCAGAGGGTGGGAGAGCCCACCTCTGCCCCCGGTACAACCTGAGGGGTTAAACCCTGGGTTGGAATGGCGTTCTAGGTGTACCCCTCGCCAGAGGAGGAGGAACCCTAGGAGAAGAGGTAGGGGGAGGAGAGCCTTCCCTGAGACTCCTGGTCCGCCTGAGGGTGTAGACCCTAGGCTGGAGAACCAGTGGCAGTCTAGTCCTGTCTTTCAGAGAGGAAGAGTGGAGAATGGCCGCTATGTGCCAGGGGTTACTACCCCCCACTCTGTGGTTAGGCAAAGACCAGTGGCACCTGGGTGGCCTAGGGCCTGGTCTTGGCCGCGGACAACTTGGGAGTACCAGTGGGGTAGCCCAGTTGGTCCAGACAGTGGTGTTAGAAAGAATTCCATGGGTTCGCCGTGGCGTAGAACCGGAGGGTGTCCCTGCAGTTGCGGGCCCGCGTCCGTGTTCTATCGCCCCAAGCAGGGAAGTCCATCACGGTGGTGATTGGGCTGCCCTGCGTTTTGGCTGGAAGGGGGTTGTGTTGGACTTGGCCCTTCTGGCAGGTTCACCCCTGAACTTTTTTGATTTTTACTGGTGACTTGGTGTGGTGATTGTTTGGTTTCTGCGCACTTTCCCTGTGTCCCAGGGTAAAGTGCGTGCGTGCTCTGAGTGCATGTGGTGAGATAGGCCTGCCCTCCCATAGGAATGCATGGGGAATGTATGTGTCCCTAGTAGTTCCTGATGCGTGGGGTGTGCAGGCCCGAGTTTGGTATGTGCGGACTCGTGGGATTGAATGACGCGCGATGATGTTTGCGGCGTGTATGTACCTAGAGTGGAAGTGCCACTTCTAGAAGTGGGCACTTCTGTGTGCAGTGTGTCTGTCGCGTGATTGGCTGGTCATGTCATGTGACGGGCTAGGGATTCCCCAGTGTCAGGATGAGTCACCCAGTGGTGAATGGGGAGATCAGCAGCTAGATGGGTGGGAGGAGTCCACCTGGGTCCTGAATAGGACAGGGTTTTCCAAACACAATGCTGGCCCCGCCCCCTGTGGTGCGACTGACGACCCTAGCCCTTCCAGTGAATAGAGTGAGGGGCTGAGCACATCAAGGGTGCTCCCCAACCAGCTGCGACTGGTTTTCCCCCTCACCCTGAACCCAGAACAAAGGGTTTGCCTGTATAAAAATGGGGCTGTGTCCCCACAGAAACTGTTCTCTGCCAGGATCTTACCTGAGGGGGGGCTGCTGCTGTTGCTGGGCCAGAGGACCGCCACCTGGATTACCTCCCTGCCTGGAGGCCCAGTGAGCTGGCTCTGGGTCCAGCCTTGCCCCCCACACCTGCCCTGCTGCATGCAGGGAAGAACTTTGCTTGGATCCTACTTAAAGCGCTGGGAGCGCTTTTATTGTCCCCCTGAAGCACCGAGAAGTGCTTTTCTTTCCCTCATAGCGCTGGGAGCGCTTTATGTGGGTCCCTAAGCGCCTGGGAGCTCTTTTATTGGCTTCATAGCGCTAGGAGCGCTTTATTTTTGAAAGCCGGTGCCCACCCGGCATTGGCCCCATCTTTGCGGATCTTAAAGCCTCCTGGCAGGTGCCCACCCTGCCAGGGACATTGCCACTCGTTGGCGGGTGCCTACCCCGCGTTATTGCCGCCATACCGATCCGCTGCTCTTAAAGCGGGTGCCCACCCCGCATTTGTTTCATTTAAAAGCGGGAGCCTACCCCGTACTTCTCGTCACCGAAAGATTCACCGCCGCGGCCCGGAAGCCGCCTGACTGGGGGCGGGGCCTCAGGACGGAAGCAGGAAGCCGTCCAGGAGCCTCGCGGGCTCCATTCCCGCCGCCTCCTCCTCTCCCGGGTCCGTGAGGAGAACGGCACCATAGGAAGTGGCCGGTGCCTACGCCTGGAGAATCCCGGTGAGTGAGGGGGGGGGCCCGGGAGAAATACCAGAGCAGCGCGAGGCCCCCAGCTGCTAGAAAGAGCCCCGCGCAAAGACCGTCAGCACCGACGGAGTCCCGGTGAGTGGGGGCATCCCTTGTTGTGTGGCGCCAGTCCCACACCGGCCTCTTTCTCGAGCGGCCCACATGCATTGCAGAGCCCCGTGAGGCTCAAAGGGGACACGAGTGTTTAGAGCGCTAGACGCTCCAACGTCTAAGGGGGCATTGGTTGGTTCCGAGCGCTAGTGCGCTCCAACGAGGCATTTTGCTTAAGAGCCGTGAAGGCTCCAACGAAGGGGGCAGCGCTTGTCTTTTGAGCGCGAAGCGCTCCAACGGTGGGGGCCATTGTCGCTACGGGGGCATGTTGTGAAAGAGTCCCCCGTGTGGGACTCCAACGAAGGGGGCAGCGCTTGTCTTTTGAGCGCGAGGCGCTCCAACGAAGGCCCACATTGCTTGGATGCTCTAAACGTTTCTGGGGGCATTATTTTTCTTTGCAGAGCCCAGGGAGGCTCCAGGACATGCCATATTTGTTCTAAAGGCCCAGAGGTGCCCAGGCCCCAGTCCCTACAGCTGCCCAGCACTTAGTGGGCAGCTGCCACGTTTAGGTTGTGCCTTGTGCGCCTGGCTTGCGCAGCCTGCATAGTCGCTCCCTGGTATCGCTGTATATTGGGTATTTCTGCATCCTGAGAGGCCAGTTGGCCTGCGGACAGTTATCTTGTGTTGTGCCCTCCCCTAGGGCACTTGGTGATTTTCATACATGTACTTTTTGCGCCTGCGCAATGCCTTCATGATATTTTCTGTCCTGAATTGTGTTTACACCTCTAAATGTATTTTATGCATCCTGTGTTTATGTGCTTAGACCCCTACAGGTAGAGTGATACTTAGGTGGTTGTTTTCTCCTTAGTACAGGTGGTACTAGTGAGGTCCTAGTTCCCTGCGTGGTATTCCTAAAGGTGGTTAGGGTTGCGTAGGTGGTACATTCTGATACCAGTAGTTACTGGTTGTGTGCTACATGTTCTATTTTTAGTGCTACAGTGATTGTGTGCTATGTTCTCAAATATTATTCCTACGTTCTAAGTGCTATTCCTACAAAGTGCTAATTCCTGACAGTGGTCCATGTGGCCCTGTCCCCTGTATATATAATCCCTTGTAAATTCTGCCCGTGCCTGTTGGCACATTGTAAAGTGTGTGTTTTTATCTAATGTGTTGTGTATAATACAAAGGTTATTTTTATATAATACCTTGTGTGGAGTTTCCTTTGTGGTGGGCCTTGGGTGTTGTTGCTGGGTGCGCGCGCAAACGCTTTACACATCGCCTCAGGGATAAGCCTGTCTGCTCGTGCCAAGCTACCAAGGGGGTGAGCAGGGGTTATCTTTGGCGTGTAACTTCCTTGCCCTGACTAGAGTGGTGGTTTCTGCCTGACTTTGGCGCAAGCCTTAGCCAACCAGAAATCCCATTTCTAACACCGAGCATACTGTGGAACCAAAAGATCTTTGACACTCGCATGGTAGGACTCAAGAGTAGGTGTAGTCCATAACCTATAACGAAAAGTCAGCATTCTGCATTCTATATTTTCTGTAATTTTCTTTTGGGCCAAAACTAAATATAAGGGGTCAATGGTGTGCTTACGGGAAGAGTCAGTAGGGTTGTTAGAAACCTATGCTCCTCTATGCTTAGGCCCTCGATATGAGAATAACCCCACAGCTCAGCACCATAAAGAACCACCCCCTGAGGCCTTCACATGATAGATTTCCAGTGCTGGAGCTGCCCTTTTTGATATTGTTTTCCTATGGATTTTCCCTATATGTGCTTTGGGCTGAATCAGAGATAGGTGGGCCTTTTCCATCTGTGGTGCCCAGCTTAGAATCCTGGTCAATTTAATCCCCAAGTAGTCAAACTTGGGCACCATGTATAGGACTGTATCTCCCACTAACATCCTCTCTCCTTCAAAACGTTGATGTCTGTCTAGTGAAAATCATACATTTGGTCTTGGAGCACTTAAGTTCCAAGCCTTGATCCACACAGAATATTTGGAAAGAATTCAGTAGTTGATGCAATCCCTGCGGCGATTTAGTGATTAGCAAGGTATCGTCTGCAAAGAGAAGTGCAGGAACCCTCTTACCACCTAACTTAGGTGATTCACATCCAGTTTGGTCTAGAAAGCCAATTACACCATTTATGCATAATGCAAAAAGGGTGGGCACCAAAATACACCCCTGCCGGACCTCCCAATTGTTATGGATTGGGTCGGTTAGTGTCCCGTCCTGCCCCCACCTCATCTGAGCAAGTGTATCAGCATAGAGCTTCACAATGTAGTCCCATCTCTTTGAGAACCATTCATAATCTGGCACAATGCACCAGATCTAAAGCTGCACGAAGATCAAAAAAGGCGCATAAAGTTTGCCCTTGCGTATGATCACCTCTCTCCAGTACACACACACAAAGCAGAAAATTTGATCACCTGTGCTCACATTTTGCCTAAAGCCTGCCTGCCAATCCATAGGTATACGCTCATCCCTAATCCAATCCTGTACGCGAGCCATCTAATAGCAATTTATAGTATTGTAGCAGGATGGGAGGTTTGTAGGGGTACATGGAGAGAAGGTAATTAAGATTGCGTATCATTAATTAACAATTAGTTATTAATTTATTAATAATTATTTAATGAATTATTAATTATGTGAATTGTGTAATAAATATATTTTCTAAGTTATATATTAGGTGCAGGTTGTTGGGTTTGAAGGGGTACAGGGTGGGACGTTAATAAAGTAAAAATGCATTAATAATTATGTATTAATTTGATATTAATTATTTAAGTGAATATTATTTATGACATTTGTGTAATACTTACATTTATTAAGTTATATATTAGATGCTGGTTGTTGAGTTTGTAGGGGTATAGGGTGAGAAGTTAATTAGGTAATAATGAGTTAACATTTATTTATAAATGTATTACTAATTATGTAATTGATTATTAATTATGTAAATTATGTAATAATTACATTTTTAAAGTACAAATATAAAATTCAGTATCTTATGTTTGTTGGGGCATAGGGTGGAAAGTTATTTAATTAATAATTAATTACTAATTAATTATTCATGTATTAATAACTATTTAATTGATTAATAGATATGTTAATTGTGGTCTGTTTATTTAATTTTGTTATATTTTTAGTGTGTGGTGCTAGGGTTGTGGGAGCATAGTGTGGGAACTTCAAAAATAAATTAATACAATTTATCAATTCATAATTATTATAATTGTTTTTTTAAATCATGTAAAAAATGTCATTTATTGTTTCTTTTTATACATATAACTTTCCTAATAAGAGTTTTATATTTCTGGCCCATTAATTGGGTTATTAAAATATGTTGTGTTTGAAGTGAAGTATTTTCCCTACTGCTGCACAGACTGGAATGGCAATAGTAAAGATAACCTCTCTGAAGTCCAACGCTTTCACTGGCGTTTCATAGACTGGAGTAGAATTAGCAAATTTTACTCCTATGAAGTCCAACACTTTCACTACTGTTGCACTGACTGGAATAGGAATAGTGTATCTTTTATTACGTGATTCAAACACTTAGGGGCCGATTACGAACCCGGTCGGTGGTGTTCTGACCTAGAACGTCGGTTTCGCTTCTGGCCGCCAAAGTACAATTCAGGCGGTTGGAAGTGACACAGGCCAGTCATTCCGGCTGGATTCCGTCGGGTTCAAGGAGCCCATCGGCCAGTCAGCAACCGGCCAGTAATCCCTATGGACGGTGTTTTACGCCACCTGGAGTATGATGCACGGTTTCCGGCAGGCTTTCCAGGCCAGGCTTTCTGACATGGAAAGCCTGTTGGGAAGCGAGTTTGGGGGACCCAAGCAGGGCCCCCTTTTGTTTGGGCTTCCGGTTGGGGGCTGAGAACTCTGCACCATGTGTTAGACACCCTGAGATGCCTGCCAAGCGGTGCAGGGATGAACTCAGCCTCCCATTTCTCGGTTTACAGCAGTAGCACATGCTTCCACAGGGAAATGTGAGTATGCGACCGCACCACTATATTATTTGTGTTAAATTATATATAGGTATATATGTGTGTTTTTTTATATTTATATATTTATATATTTTTTTAAATATTATTTTAAATTATTTAGTTTAAATTATATGAATGTTATATGCTAAAATATATAAGATTTACTAATGGAAATTACAAATGTTGTATTATGTTTTAACCCCTTCGGTGCTCATGACGGAACGGTTCCGTCATGAGCGTCGGTTGGATGAGCCCGCCCGCGCAAGAAACGGTCAGCACCGCGGCGGAATTCGCGCCGCATGGAAGGGGTTAATGATATTCATGTAAACAATGTTAGTATAGTCAGACAATATTTTTTAAATCAATATTTTTGAATGGAAATTTCTATGTCTCAATATTTGTTGTTCCGATATTCTGTTAGACATTTGTTTAAGGTGCCAATTTTGTTTGAAAGCTATTTCCTGGCCTAGGTCTCTCTTTTCATAGTGGAAGGATCTGTCCTTTGGGTTTTTGGGGCAAGAGGGAACGAGTTTGGGCATGGCTGAAAGTCAGGACCTGATCCCAAAAGCTGATGCTATCAGAAAGTTTCAGTGGACTCCAGAAGCAGTGAAAGCACTTCAGTCCTAGCTCAGCACCCCGAACTATACGGGAACGGCTAAAGGCATCTAAACATAATTGCAAGATGTCTGTTTTTCCAGATTGTAGATATTGACCATAACATTTCATAAAATTAAGGTTATAAATGGGAATATATATATTTTTCATAACACCTATTTTGATTTTTAAAAAGTTTAGTCGCTCCACGGGATGAACATCTGCTGATCAACCGCACCTACTCAACCAAACTCTGCTCATTAAACAGCAGCACCAAGTGGCTTCTTACTGATTTCGCCATGCGACTCACTCATAACAGAACGCTCTACCTTCAGTAATTTGCCCTGCATGGCAATCACTCACACTGATCCTCCTGCTCCCATTGGCTTGTCCTAATTCAGCTTGCTCACAAACTATATGTCCCGAAGATGATCTCGATTAGCTGAGATCGAAACACCGTTGACCCCCTACAACAGGAATTCCTTATACTCTGTAAACTACTGAGGAGTTCCATTGTTGTTGTCAATGCGATATCCTTGTTTTAAAGTCACCCTCACTTCTTCATGTCACGCTTGTTGTCACTTACCTGTGTGAGCACCTGAATACTAATATGACTAATTGACTTCAAAATAAACTACAGTCTTTAGTCAACTTAGAAATTATTTAGCACTGTGCTCATCTGAGTAAATAGCATGAATCAAGCCTTGACACATGCCAAGTTCCCATGCTCCTAACGTAGAAAGACCTGGTCGTCAGCTTATCCTTTTAGGTCAGGGTACGGGGTGGAGATACTGTCCAAACCCTAGAGGAAATTATTTTTAACCAAGGCCATCAGACGACTTTCAGCATAGAATGTGACTTTTGTCCAAGTCCTAATGCTCTATCCCACAGCACCAGAGCCAGTTGGGCATGACGTTGGCTCATTAATGGTGTTTAATAATACTGCACCATGAACCTATTGTAAATGGCCTGCTGGCCTCACACAACTGTACGTCTATGTCTTTTTAAATAGATCCTGGCTGTAGGATGTAACAACCTGTTTTGCCTCCTCAGTACAGGGACTGGTGGCATAATGAAGCAAGGGGCCTGGTGTGCCCTATTACACAGAATATGTACTCCAGACTTTGAGACTGTAAGAGAGAAACATAGGATGAGATGTTTCTTCCTATGGCATGGCTAGACCACCATTCCTGTTAGTATAACCTCTTTGGCATTGGCTCTGAGATCATGTTGAGAAAGTAATAAGATGTTATTTTAGGTTGAAGGGGATTAGATTTTTACCACAATTAAAAACTAAAATATAAGGAAACGATTGAGGAGTGGGATGAGGGAGATTGGGGGAATGTGGGGAAAACAAACTTAAGGAAAGTTAATTTTGCAGGCCATATAATAATTTCTCAAGATCTGTAATTTGCAAAAATTGTGAAAAATTACTCCTGACAGGAGGGCACCAGAGAGGATTTCCAGTGCCTCTTCATGTATAGTTTTGACACTGCTGAAGTGACAAGGTCACATTAGAAATTGTTGATATGTCACATAAATTTGCCAGTTTTTTGGAGACATTGTGTGTGCATTCACTTGTGTCGGACATTAAGGACGATTTTGTGGATCAATAAATGTCAAATTTTGGACAGAACCAAAGGATGTGCATGAGGTTGTATGCATTACTGTCACATCTCTGAGTTTGCAATGAGTGCGAGCCTGTGTAAACTACATAAAATGAATAGTAAGGTTGAAAGATTTTGTTAGAACCTAGTAAATGTTGTATAAGATGTGGGTAGTGCTTGGGATTTCTAGAATGTTCTATTTCAGGTAAAGCCAGGTTTCTGTTTCCTCAGCTCACAACATCGTGTGCCTCATTAGTGAGATATGATTAGCAACATAACATAGCTCAAAATATGGGAGCCTGAGACTATTTAATGTGTTGATGGTATTAAACATGAAAGATTTGAGATGAGATTATTGTGTAGCTCAGATGAAACAATTTAAAAAGTTTAGAAATTTGAAGGAGGAAATACCTTAGTATGAGAGAAAGAGAATGCCGAATGAGGCAGTTTTTTTTCATTCTTGTGGGCTGTGAAAAGATCTGCAACAGATACAAGAAGGAGTTATCGAAGGGGTCAGATACAAAGTCTAGCCATGGCACTGCTGCATGTGGATACACATGCAGTCTATGCACTTTTTTCATCTTGCTCGAGCAGAGCAGCAGCAACATGAGGTGAGGCGTCCACCTCTCCTAAACAGGATATTCTGTGCCTTAACAACTACATTCTGACCAGCATATCCACACATGCCACTTACTGCCTGAGGTGCTCAAAAGTGGTGTATAGTGGTGAACAGAGGACTACTGAGAACAAGTTGGTTAAGGAACCGAAATGTCAGAACTCAGTTTGTGATGTCATCAGTGATGTCATCAAGGATGATGTTTGAGATGTCATCAGTGATGTCAGTGATGTCAGACATACTTTTTTTCCATACATTTGTTGGGGTGCCTTGATCCCACCTGCTGCATTCAAAAATCAACTCCTTGGTGGGTGCCGGAAGAAGAGTTCCAAGACCCCTGTGGCCCTGTTGGTTCTAATGTTAGCATGCATCCTTGGGTGCTAGCCGAAGGCAGCCATACTTTAATGGTCTCCAACCTGGTGGGAGCAGTTTTTATTTTTGCTTTCTCCGGGCAGGAGCAAGCCACATGTGTGTGGGCAGGGGAAAAAAGAAATGCATCTTTGTGTATCAGAAGATAGGATCCACGGGACATCATAGTCATGCAGGCTCCAAATGATGGGGTCCCATGGCAATTGCTTGCCCTCCTCCCCATCAGGATAAATAATTTAATACATATATATATATATTACACCAACCTTCCGCCTCCTCAAGACCTGCGGCCACCCTGGGATGATTTAAACGAAAAAAGGGACCCCACCTTTTAATAAATATTAATCTCCGTCCGAAATGAGTACCGTAGGACCGCAAAATGTTTGTTTTTTAAATATTTTTTTCCCCATCGGGATGGCCGCTATGTGACACTGCCAGACAAGTACAAGAAGCAAACAAGGATCAGGGTATCCCTGCTGTGGCCACTCATTTTTCTTTTCAAAATTTTTCAAGACAGAGGACCAAGAACCCCCCTCCTGTAAAGGATCCAGCAAAACGGCTTATGTTCCAGCCAGCCAATCAAAGCGCTTGCTCTGAAAAAGCACCCTCAGCCAAGCAGAAGTCTTGAATTTTCGAATTTTAATCCAACTTTACAGATATCTATAAATGTTGAACCTTAATTTCTAAAAAACTGTTGAATGGATTTTCAGTAAATGAGGAAAGCACACTTTCTAGATAAAGATCTAGCGTTCTGCCAAATTTTGTATCATTTCTTTCAACCTTTTTAGCTGTAGCACAGTTTAAAAATCTGAACTGGGGTGGTGAAGTGAGCTAAAGAACGATGATGGATTCCACCCAGATCTGTGACTGGGGTGAGGGTCTGAAAAGTTACAGCGCTCCGTCCATCATCTCCTTGTGTTTGCTTTGTTCGCCCTAAATTGGCAGGCTATGATCAGGCGTGGGTCCCTTGCCACTGGATTCACGCTAGCCTGGCTGATGAGAGCTGTTAGTTCAAAACCGGTCCCAGGATGCTTGTTTCCATTCCAAGGAAGACATGGCTTGGCAGTTCGGGCTGGACTGTTCCCATGAGGCACAGGGTCAAGACTGATTTGCATATAGCTGTGTCTGAACTGAGGTGGCACAGTGAGCTAAAGAACAATGATGAATTCAACCCAGATCTGTGACTGGGGGTGAGTGTTTAAAAAGTGTCAGTGCTCCATCCATCATCTCCTTGTGTTTGCTATAAGTACTGGACCTCTGACACCACCATTTGATCACACCTTTGGACCAGTGGATACTCTGACAGGAAGAAGGACTACTGTACTGCTTCAAGGGCTATCAATCTTCTGGACTGCTGCTCTACAAGGCACTGCTTACCTGTTGTGCTGACCTGCCACCTGCTGTCCTCTTGCATGAGAAAGAAGAACTAGACATGCAACTCCATCTTGAACACAGTACCCCAGAGTGACTCAAAGGGCTAGTCAGCTGGCCTGCTGATAAATGCCTCAGGGACATAACAGGCTCCCAACAGCTCCTGGACCCCTCTCCTGACCTCCAAAAGGCACCTCTCATGTCCTGGGTCCTTGGAAGTGGTACATTTGATCTTTAAATCAAGCTTTTGGGCTATTTGTGAACACAAATGGGCCTGTTTACTCTTGAACCTCATCGCTTGCCGGAAAAATCAGCTTGAGCAACCACAAGTTCTTTTATTTGCACAGCAAGTATTGCTAGTCATGACCGTGAGGCTGTAGCCCGCCCGTCTGTGATGCCTGGCTGGCTCTTCGTGCCACAGAGAGCAGCGACCCTCTCCTTGCTCCCTGTTGAAATTCTTCCCAGTGAACGAGACTTGGCACAATTCTTGCGAAGGTAAATCTTCAGCAGGTCTACCCTGGACTCCATAGCCGTCAACCTGAACTTTTGGATTTAAGCCAGTCTAGCACAACCAGATATTCTTGGTTGGCACTTTATGCTTTTCAGCAATATTTTGCAGTTTCTTCTTTAAGAAATCATAAGTCTGGTTCTACTTATTGGATTTTTGTTGTTTTGTTCATTAAATTAAGCTCTATTTCTCTAAACTGGCATGGGATCATTTTATGTGGTGTTTTCACTGTTTTATGATTTGAAGTGTTGCATAAATACTTTAAACTTTGCCTCTAATTTAAGCCTGCCTGCTCTGTGCCATGTTCTCAGAGGTTTAAACTGCTGCGTGGCTAAAGTTTACTTGCCAGTCAACCAACAACCTAATTTCTAAAAGGACTACACAAGCATCAGAACATTTTTGCTAATGACTAAACTAAAACCCTTTTTGTTTTGAAACAAACCTCATGTTGTTTTATTTGCTCACTACTTTCTCTTAACTTTCTGCTTACAGTTATGTTTTATTCAAACAGATGATAGAGAATTGGAAATTATATCGTTTTTTTACTGATGTAATTTGAAATACATGTCTCTGCTGACATTATATTGGAGCAGTGATTTTCTCTCACAACTTGTAAACACCAAATTAAAGCTGTTTTCCTCTATGAAGGCAGTGGTGTAGATTTACAAATACATTCTCAATGCAAAGCAGCAAGTGAAGTTATTGTGCTGTGTGAAGGGCAAAGAACAAAACAATGCACATATGATATGTGGAGCTATTTACCCTGTATAATGCAGTACATATGCAAAGAGTAAAAAACAAGGAGAAACAAAGATATTTTTCCTCATTACGCCAGCCTCAGGTAGTCGCAGGATTTTGATGTAAATCCTAGTTTACAAGTATTTGCAGATATTTATTTGCATTCAGATCCATGGGTGAAAGCATGGGAGCACACGTCTCATGGAATGCCTCCCAGACACAAAGTCTTGCATGGCAGCGCTGCGTTCCATTGCTTCTCATTACAAACCAAAGCAAATTGTGATTTGCTTCGGTTTGTAAATCACAACAGAAGACTGCATTGTGTCTGTGTTTAAAAAGTAAGGCAAACCAGACGCATACTCTTCGTAAATCTGGGTCTGTGTGTGTATGTGCGCTCTACATAGCATTTGTAAAAGAAATTTGGCCAAAATTAACAGATATGGAGACTTGAACAGCCCATAAAGTCTTCTACAAATCTGTTACTTCGCTCGCAGTTATGCATGGGAATGTCAACAACTAAACCATTAAATTAATTTCCAATAATTTCCTGATGTGCTGTATACATAATCATTTATTTACTGGAATGCCATTTTTACAGCACCTGGTATGGTTTGAAATATAAGGTTTGGATTTTTTAACAATGTGTAATGTTTTTCAAATCATGGACTTTCAATTTCTGGCCATTTCTTTTCTAGGTTAACAAGTGTCACCAGTGAATGTTTTCCCTTGTTGTGAATCACTAAATATTCATTTTGGTCTTTCAGAGAGCAGGACACAGCTCATGGGAGTATGCAAATGTGGACCTAACAGTTATAAGTATGTACATACCATGACAATGTATAGGCATGCAACATAATGGATGTGGACATCAAACGTTGTTCCTGTTAGAATATTTTATATTTAAAGTTTTGTATGCACTCAATCCCCACTATACCCAAAATCCCAGTTTTACCATCACCACTTACCTTCCAACACTTTTGCAATTTATTTTTTATTGATGTAAAAGTTTTGATTGAAATATTTACAAGTTATCCCCATACATTTTTCTTACGTCACTGAGAGTTTTGCAATTTGAACTGGAGTCAACTGAAGATAGTCAAGCCTCTGCAAGAATCACTGTGTATTGTAATAAGGCGATGAGATGCACCAGGTATTTATTTGATAAGTCACTGTTTCACAAAGTCCGGGCACAACTGAAAAGGCAAAAGATCCCTTAAAATAAGGGTGGTTCTTCTACCATGAAAAAGGTGAGATAGGCAGGAAGCTCAACGTAATGTTAAAGTGGTCGGTGGAGAGAGAGACTCCTTTGTGTAGTCTAGACTCCTTAGTGGACCAGATATGCTTTGTACCTCTGTTGAACAGTGTGACCCTCTCAATGCCACCTCAAATGAAGAAAAGATAAGATCAGTCCCTGGTTTTTAAAAGAACTGAAAGGCCAACAGTTCTGTGTAAGAAAAGAATAACAGAGATGTCAGAGATGGCAGAGGACCCAATGAGAGAATGCGTTAACTTAACTCAGAGAAAGACAAATATGTCACAAGATGTTTAGATTTAGTTCTAAAAGGTTATCAATCTAGTTCGAGAAACACATAACACTTTGAAAAAATATTTACAATTTGCAAGGAGTTAGCAAATCTACCTACAAAATAGATCAATATAGAGTGACCAAATTGATGGGGCAATGTACTTCAATTAAAAGTAACTCTTAACAGTAGGAGCACAATGTATTATGCACTGCAAAAATCCATGAGTGAGTACTTACATTCTTCACAAATGTTTCCATTGTTATGTTGTGAATGTCTGGTGAGATAACCCTCTCCCTCTTGTCCTTGCTGGAATTGAACTTTTTTGTATTGTTAGCTAGGAAATTGTATGCTCTATGTCAAGACCAAAGGTGATGATTATTCATCTTCATAGATTACCAGGGAAGCCTTTCCCCCAAATGCTGAAAATAAAACTTCTTAAATATGAACCTTGATGAGCAATTACCTATGTTTGTTATGTCTTTCAGTCTTCATCTGAAGGAAAAAGCCTTAGAGGCTATAGGGCCCTTGAATATTACCATGTTCTTGTATGACCCACTGAACCCAGCCAACACGTAGTAGATGGAGAACAGCCACCATGAATAGTTTTTGAGCAAGGTCAGCTATTCCTCCTTCCAGCCTTAATTTCACCGCTGTCCACATATGATTTGATGCACGACACAACACCAAAGTTGGGAACTTCTGGAATATGATTACATGTTTTAACCGGTGTTGAACTTAGTTCTAATGGTAGAGTAAAAAATAATCCCTCCGGATTACACATTACAACAGAAAAGTCAAGCACATGCACACAGGAGACCTGCACAAAATAGAGCAAAGGCGCATAGTCAACTTTAGTAAAATCCCCATGCTGAATAGAAATTAGTTTTCCTGCCAAGAAAAAGAGAATCTATCCTAAAATGGCACCCCAGAGACAAGGATAATTGGGGTTCAGAAACTGGATAGCTACCGACTCTCATGAGTTTTCCCACCCAAGGATGTTTGTCTACTGGAACCACATTAGTGTGAAAATGTCCTGCTAAAATAACTGAATGAAAGGCATTAGCCATCCCGTAAGCTAAGCCTGCTTCCAACAGCAGCACTTCTTTTCTGTCAAAATGTTTAATATGTGCAGAATCTCTGTGTCCATAAGATCCAGGTTCCATGCCAAATGCCAATGTAATCATCTTCTTCAAGCAGGGTGTAATCTTTTGATAGTATCCTATTCCCATGCTCTTTATATAACACAGGAACCAGCCCTGAAATACTTTGAATCATGCAGTGTCTCTTGTAATCCACCATGCCGTTAGTCTCAGTGTGCATTCTAGCATTCAAGAAAATCCATCAGGATCGGGTGCAACTTCAGAATGGCAAGTGGTCAACCATGCAGCCACTCCAGAAGTGCCAATCACCCACCCTGTGTCCTGCAAATCAGAGTTATCAAGACCAGATTGGCCTGTTGGCATTTCACTTGAGCTTAGATTGATTATGATGACAACGGGGCAAATGCCTAACTCTGACCCGTAGACCAATTCAACATGAAGGTGTTCACTGGATTGATGTCAGGGTGCCCGATGAAATATTCCCAAAGCTAATAGTTTGATCAGAAAGCAACTAGTTCATAAAAAGGAAGCAATATATGCATGAAAAAACATGTGGTTCATATGGCAAAGACTGATGTACTGTGGGAATCTGGAGTTCCAATCAGCTACCTAGTGTCAAGGAAGGTATTGTCCTGTAAATTACATCTGGTGTTTCCGATTAAAGTTCCAGAAAACCTTTACCATATCTACTAGCTTTTTGGATTGCATGCCCCCATCTAGATGATGTACCATTCTGCAGACACATTTGATAGATCACAAATAATTTGGCCAATAACTGAAGATAGATGATGGGGAGATTTAGCTTGACCTAAGACCATCTTTCTCTTGTGCAGATATCCTTACATCTGGCTCCACAGCCCCATCGACTGGCATCTGATTCTATTGCTATGTCTGGGGTTGATCAAAACTTGTTCTTCTGTTTCACAATTGAATGTTGTTCTGGTCTCCTGTGAAAGAGCCACCATTACCTCAATGTATGCAAGGCTTTTGCTCAAGTGTTAGGCCTTTTATTTTTGTAGGGCCCCGTAGTGCAAGGGGAATGGCAAAAACTAAAAGGTTGGAGGATGAGAGTAGTCCTACAATTCTCAGAGGCAACATTTGCATAAGTACCTCTTAGGGTAGGCCCTAAACATCACTTAGGGCATGGTTAATTGTATTTTAAAAGTTGGACATGTACTTTTGAGTTTTACATGTCCTGTTAGTAAAAAAAACCTACATCTGTTTTTCACTATAGCCAGGCCTTCCTCTCCCACAGGATAACATTGGTTTCCCTTATTAAATGTAATAAGTGCTAACTCTTAACTTTTGACTGTGAATAGATAGGAAAATTGTGTTTGGTGTCATTGAAATTGTCATTTAAAACCCGCTATATCATAAAGTCGGTTTGCAAGTCACAATTCCGAAAATTTCACTTTAAGAAAGTTTGGAAAACTGAGGGGATGGACCCTTATCAACATCCACCTTGGGCCTCTAACAATTTGTACAAAACAAAAGAGATGGCTGTGTTGTTTTGAGTCACTTTACTCATAACTAGGGCAAGTGAATCAATAAACTTGGCCTGTGTATTTATTTCACAGTTCAGTCTGACATAGTCATTGCATTTTCAATGTGTCTTAAAAAGGACAATTAGTCATCTTTAACATTGATCAAATGTACCACACACAAGACAGTGACAACACAATATTCAACTTGATTATCACACAATTATGACACACACTGTGCAGTGATTACTATATAGTAAAGTGACTTAAAACAACACGCCATCTATTTTGTTTTGTTCAACTTTTAGAAAGTTATCTTTGTCCTGAGTTGTCATTTAGTGTCTGTAGCCTGTTCCTTGCTCACAGGACTCGGCGTGGTTGGCAGTTCGCCTTTGTGTATTACCCCTAGACAGCATCATGCTAGAGGGTGTTAGTGGTGGCAGGATGAGCCATCTCTGACAGGATGGTGGGCACAGCTGTCACCTACCACACTTGCACTTCAAAGGCGCCGACACAGCTCACACAAACGATTTTGCATTAGCCTATTATGTCCCCAGATAGACTGAGCCTAGAGCAGGGAGGAGGACGGAAGGGGGAATCTCCAGAAGCTTTTCCTACTTCAAAATGCGCACCAGGTATAAAATTAGGACCTGCAGATCTATTCTTCAGTACACTCATCGACATGTGCATACTACAGGAGGAGGATGCCTGGCTGCCCTGTTGCTTGAGACCTGCACTGCTTATTGAGAATGAAGGCTGGACTTGCACCATTCATCCCAGACAGAAGTGTCTCCAAGGGTCAGCTGTCTGGCCTCCTGTTAGAACTACAAGTAAATAAAAAGCTCCAAAGGCTTCCCTGCAACTGCCCATCTGACCTGCTGCACTCCACTTGCCTGGACCTGCAACTAGACCTGCCTGCGCCATGCTGGCCCCTACTGAAGTGTGTTCCTGATCCCTAAGTGGTGCATCCCTAGGTGCTAGACCCTTGGCTGGCATCAGAGAGAACTCCTGGTTAAACATAAGCATCTGTAAAATGAGGCCTAAAGTGCTCAAAAACTCACTGTTCAGCTGCAAACTTAATTGGATCTGACGCAAAGTGACATGAAGCCCCGCAAAATCTCGCCACTCAGCTTCCAGCCTTATAGGAAACAACTCTGAATGATGCAAAGCCTCGCCACACATCTGCCAGTCTTATCAGAACTGACGCAGAGTGAAGCAAATTCTCACAGCTTAACCAGAACCTATACCGGACAAAGCAAAGTCTTGTAAAACAACACAGCGCAGACCACACACCAATAACATAGGATATAATCCTCAGCAGGCCAACCTTGGTCTTGTACTTGGCCTGTGCTCCCTCATGGTCAGCCTGAACTTCTGGCTTTGTCTTGGTGCCGCATGACCAGATGCTCTCAATTTGGCGCATTGCTTCTTTTGACGTCACTTTTATTTAAACCTTTAAAATTGCATATCTCCAGTTCTTTTGATTGGATATTTGTCGTTTTGGTGTCAAATAATATATTTAATTGTACTTTATTTTTCTAAATTGGTGTTGGACCTTTCCGGTGTTATATTTTCACTTAATTACTGTTTAAGTGCTGCATAAATACTTTACACAGTGCCTCTAAGTTAAGCCCAACTGCTTTGTGCCATGCTGCCAGAGGGTTAAGCACAGCTTAATTTAGCATTTTTTTGTATTTCACCATGAAAGAGATTGTGGTTGTTGCTTGAGAAGGGCTCACTCCACCATTAACCAAGAACCCAATTTCTCACACTTCCCAATACCCTCCTCAGTCCCTACCTAATTCATTACACTTTCTTGGCAGATAGTCTGAGGGTAGCCTTGACAGTGTCTATGACAAATTCCTGAAAGTTCAAAGTTCTACGGGAACCAGCTTCGATTTCTACTCATTGACTACAAAACTCAAATCCTGGAGAAGCTCTACTGTTGACTTCAGGAGTCACTGTAGCCATCTGGGAAACAGATCCATCAGTTGTATATCTTCAATGTAGAATATCAATTAGATCCCCCTGAACTTTAGGGAATCCACCACTAGTCAAAGTGGTTAGGTAAAGCACACTAAAGCCAATGACGGATGGAAATAAAGTGCATTTAATGAAAAATGAAACAGCTGCCTCAACAGAACTAGAGGTATCACCGGCCTGGAGCAGAAACAGAAATGGTCAGGTCGTTATCTGTGAAGGCCAACTTCACCATTCAGTCCCTTGGGAGGGAGACATCCTCCAGAAGGTGGTTCCTTCAATCTTGAAAAGATGGTATGTTCCTCAATGTCAATTCCTTCAAGTTTTTTACCGGTCTATAACACCTATTGTTTCTTTCCACAAAGAAGATATTGCTCAAAATCCTCTTGGGTAGAAGCAAGTCCTGTAAATGGACACTTTCATCTCAAATTTTAATACTTTGGAGTCTATAAGCTGAGCATCATGTTCTGAAAAGTGAAGTGATTTTCGTTTCGTTTTTCTGAAGCAGAGACCCTTATAATTTTATGCAGAACCCCTACACCATCTGGGGAGACCATGCGTCTCCTGTAATTGTTTGCCCCCATTTTATTCACTTTACTTTTAGTCAGGAAAATGGATAGGCTTTACTGGTGAAACTTTCGGCGGCATTTGTTGCTCCCCAAAACCTCCTCTGTCACATTGCCTCCTACTAGTTACCCTCTTCAGTCGGAAGCTCCCAAACAGCTTGAAACCCTGCAGTCCATTGTTCCATTTGTTACTGTCCTCTCTGGAGACCTTATGTGAAATATTGGCTGGACAAGCATCCCGTGCCTTCAACAGTCCCTGGGAAAGATTTGTTACCAAACGTATTCTTGATCAAAGGATGTGCCTTTTCTGATGATGCAAAAGTTGAAAAAAAATTCCAATTCCTCAATAAATGGGTTTTGAACAGACAACCCTTGGTAAATGCCCAAAACTCCAATTGAGCCACACCCTCTAGTTTGGAATCAACCTTTATAAACAATGAGCACTGTCTGTCAGTAGAGAGCACATTGCTGGTGTTCTCCCAGAGACAAATGGGTATGTGGTTCCAGCCCAAGACAATGACAGTACCTCATACTACCTGACAATTTTGCCTTCGCCCCCAAGTCCAAGTTCTTCACTAGTGGGCCATTCACATCAAGACAAATTATTTTCCTTTTTGGGGTTTTTACAAATGTTGCCAAGGATGTAGCCATCCTGACATTGATCTCTGTAGTCAGTGAAGCATTCCCTAGAAAGATGTTCATGAGTAGTCTGTCCTAAGCTGGGCACAAACCTCCTTTTTCAGAGGTTTCCAAATCTTTTTAGCCACACATGTTGCCATTCTGGCAGCCCAGATCCACTATTATGAGCTGGGGTGAAACATGTGATCTGTGTAAAACATGTCCCAAATCCCTTGATCCTCACCAATATCTCCTTGTAGGTAGAGGCCTACATGCTAAGGTCTGCATCCGTCCACTTCTTCATTGGACCGGTCCCTGTTATTCATCCAGTTGTCCTGTCTTAATAGGTTTCCCTAAGGTTTGAAATGTATTGGCTCAATAATATTGTTGTCAGCACCACTTTTATTAGCCTTCTGGGTGGATGGCATAGGTTGTGAAATACACATCTTCTTAAAAAAGCATTCTCTGAACCAACAAAAAGCCTCCAAATGTCTGGTGCTAAATGTTGGTTATGCTCTCTTGGGATGAGAGGATCCTATTGGCCATGGGGAGCCCAAGCCTCATGACTCATAGATTCTTTATGCCTTCTAAGATGGGGGTTCAATCTAGCTGGCTGGGAGCATGAGGAGTTACCTACTCAGAAGCTTAAAAGTCTCATTTACTTTCCTTAATACAGATATATCAATGACATCAGCCAGGTCCAGGCCCAAATGAATAAAATCCTTACCCCTTATTTTCTCACACTGGATACATAAGTTGTGAGAAAAATGGCTTTTAGTTGTGTGGACGGTACAAGTGATAGATTTAACTTTGTCTTTGAGTGCTTGACTCTCACAGGGTAGCAAAGTAGAGCATTCCAAGGTCTACTCAAGGGAGGTGGTGTGGGCTTGTAATCACCATTCTCTAGCACGAAGTAATCACACTCAACAAATGTTTGTCCAATCTGTGCTTTTTCTTTTGAAAATGGAAAAGTACATTTATTTCACACCCACCACTCAATACTACGCAGTAATTTACAAATTTACATAAGGCTGATGGGAATTTCTTTTGATGACATTGTGTAATCACTTTAGACACCCCCAAAGGGAGTCTAGTTCAACAAACCACATCTGAACATTCATTTGTTCTTAAATGCAATGATTGAATACAAATTGGGATGAGATCACTTAATGCTGGCAATAAAGTAGATATACTTTGGCCATGAGTTGCTGTCAACATCATTATTTCAATAAAACATTTACAAGAAAAATATAGATGCATGTCTTAAAGGTTTGTGTATTCCTAATCAACTTGGAACATGGAAAATGCAATTTATACCTACAGCCGCTAGACAGCATCACATTTCTGATCACAGCAAGCGTAATTACTTTCACCCCTAGGATATGTTGCACAACATGAAAACTTACATTGATCACCTTCAGGCCACAGAGACTGCAGCTATAGACCTTGTCCCTAGAGTGCACTGCACTCCCAGCTGATGAGCAAATGCAGAAGGCTTGGTAAAAACCTGGGAGGTTATCCTTTTAGAGTTCCACCCAACTTAGGGTAGGGACTGCTGAAATCCTTTTGGGGGAGTCTCCTGCAGCTCCCTATTAGCACTGCTGAAGATATTAGATGGAGACCCCATCCTCCTGGGGTCACCACAAGCCAAAAACACTCCTGGGCAAGGTGTACATTTTTGATGAGCAGTTCTCCCATTACCTTGGGGAGAGGCACTAGTAATTGCTGTTTGCTGTTGGGCAGCCTTGCACCGTGCTTTTTACCTCAGGTGCCTGTCCCACCCAGGCACCCTGCATGGTCAAACGCTGAGGGACAGCCCAGGGAGCCCATCCCTGGCTGTCCTGCCAGCTCCCTGCTTGGGCAGCACTCCATTGTGCTGACACTGGAGCCTGCAATCCTCTTCTGCCCGCCCCTGCAGATAGGCGTGTCACTCGTGGCAGGCCTACCACTCCCTCAGTCACAGCCATGGGGAGTGGGGAAGGCTGGCTACATGGGGGAGCGTGGCGGTGCTCCTCCCTCCTCTTTTTCGTGGGGCCCAGGGATGGTGCCCTGGGCGCCTTCCTACTTTAGCCGTGGAGTGTAACACCACTCCCTCACATTCTTCTTATTTTTATGGCCCAGTGATGGGGTCCTGGACCCCTATTCCACGCTTGCAAGGGAAGCTCAATGGCGCTGCCCCGCAGTTTCTTCTTCACAACATTGGGGACCTGGAAATGGGCTCCCACAAAGATAAAACTGGCCTGGGGGTTGGGGTCCCTAGGCCCTTAGGATGATCACAGCAGGAGCCCAATGCATAAGCTCTCTAGGACACCCTTTCTTTTTGACACAGGCTCTTTTCCATGTGCTCAAAACTTGCACTGGGGGGGGCTAAAGGTCTAAATCCTTCTTGAGACAATTTCTTGGGCTATGTTGGCCAGTTTTACTTGGTTTTGGTCTCGTTTTGCTCCTGGTGGTGAGCCCTAGCCTCCTGGCTTCAAGGGTGATGAACTTTGCAGGGAGCCGGTTTCACTGGCTCTCTGAACCAGCCTTCTACTTCTTTTTTAGTTTTGTTTTGCTCTTGGTGGTGAGCCCTAGCCTCCTGGCTTCAAGGGTGATGAACTTTGCAGGGGCCAGTTTCACTGGCTCTCTGAACCAGCCTTTCTCTTGGTTTTTCCTTCTGTGCCTCTCGCCTCCTTGACACAGAAGCCCGGTCTTTCCCCCAACTAGTTCTCAGGCTCTGTAAGGGAACCAGCTTTCCTGGTCCTGGGGAGAGCCCCACTGGTCCTAGAGTCAACTTGAAGCCAGGGTCATTAGCCCGGATGGCAGTCAAGGGGTTGCTGCCTCCAGTTTCAATGTCCAGCAGAAAAGCACACCCTAATGACCTCATCCCCCTGAGCAACACCTTTTAAGTGGAGGCAGAAGAATCCAGCAGGGATGCACCTCTGGCCAATCCTGGGGAGCCACATCAACTCTCTGCCACTGTCCCAACCTTCCTGCCCAGCCTCTGGGACATTTCAACATGGCATTGCCCAGGAGTCACTTGCCACATCTGCTCTGGGGCCTCAGCTCCACCCCTCTCTGACACTCCTGCCAGGGCCTTTCTCAAAAAATCTTCAAAGGAAGTTTCCTACTGGTTTGGCTCCAGAGGCCTGCGCTCCCTCCTTGGTTTAGTGGGCTTGGACAAGCCCATCACTGGCACAGAGTGATAGCTGGGTGATTAAGGTAGAGCATTCTGCCCCACCCCTTTACTTCTCAGCAGCTGGGTGAAGCACTGTTAATTGCTACCTTTGTGTGGGTAGGCCTTTGCTCCTGCAGCTGGAGAGAAGTGTAATTAACTTTGTGCTGCAGAATGACAAAAGGCCTTGGCTCTTATCCTGAGCTGAGCCAGCGAAATATGACATTCCTAGATGGCCCATAAGCTGTACAGATATGTCTGTGGACTTTGCAGAATTTATTCTCTCAGGCAGGTTACGCACTAAATCTGTATAACTCAATAGAGGGTCATTGGAGACAAGACAGTAAGCTGCACTGACTTTTACTACGAGTGTACACTAGCAATATGAGCCCTAACACAGGTCAATATCCAGTCCTGCAAAGTCCCCTCTGCTCCAGGCTACCTATGCGTAGTTACCTGGCTGCATACAACAGGAGTCTCCCATGTGTAGCCCTCACATGTGCATCCGGACAAATGCTTACCCTTGCAGCATTGCAGCAGCCTTATCTTAAAATGCAGATACTGTCAGTAAAGAAGCACAGTTTACCATGGGTGAGTCACAAGTTATGATGCTCCTCCACAGCAAAAGTTCAAAAAGCAGGTGATCGAAAAGGGTAAAATCTGGATGGATTAGATTGGCAAAACCACTTTTTCACACAAGTAATCACCGTTAAAGCCATATTTACCCTACTGATGGACAGGATGTGATACAGAAACCACCCTCTAAGAGTCTCAGCAGGAGAAATAACACATAACATCTATAATGTGCCTGTACTGTTTTAATGATCAGACAAACCTATTGCCTTTTTGATGTATAGGGGGTGTGTGGGCTGAACTCAGTGTGGGCAGTTAGATCAAAAAAGTGTAATATCTCCATTTTAATTATTCTTAGGGCTGAGGGAAAGCAAAAAAAAGACATATTATGAGCCGCTGCATGTCGAGGCAGAAAAAGTACTTCATTGCACAACGATGGGCTATTCAAAGTGCCCTCTGTTATGCCAGCCTGCCAAAGCAAGTTGATTCTGCTGTTCACTGTGCCCTCTACAATTAGTGCCCAAGCAATCCATCAGGGAAACTATCTACCATGCACGTGGCCGGTCTCTTGAGGGGTGAAACTATATACAATACCACCGGAGCTGCCAGTCTGAAAAAATAAAAATACACAAATAGAGCAATAAGTCTCAAATAAAATATATCACAACAGTCAAGACAGACTACATATCTTGGATGCTGAGCAGTGGAGAAGGAGAGAGAGTTTAGATTAGTTTAGGAGTACGGGACTATGTTAGATTGTGATTGTTGGACTGTTTTGTTTCACTTTTTCCTGTAATCAATGGGTAACACGCTTTTTTGGTTATAATACTGTTTGACTTTGTGACAGCTTGCCGAGCCATTAAAGGAGGAAGGAAACAATCAATTTGACATAAACTTTTGATATCTTGACCTGAAGAAAATACACCTCCTAGGTGTATCAGGCATTGCGGGTAACTGGTTCCATCTACCTGCCCCCCCCCCCTTTAATAGGCTAGGCAAGAGGAAGCAGACCCCTGGATGATGGCATATGCTTTTACACAGGGTCCGTGTCTTTCTTTGCAATTTAATATATACTTTCAACCACTCTACCGTCTTTGGAGGAAGCATGGAGTGGAATTTCAAAGATTTGCAGATGGTACAAAAACAAAATTGGTGTTTCAAATGTCCAAGGACTCTCTTAAAAATCGTAATTGATTAACTAGGGTGGTCTCACAGATCAGCCATTGGAAGGGTGCTATTTGGTTGAGTCTTAATGCAGCCAAAACTGAATGCCTGCTTTCTGGATTTGCCATATTTCTTAAGCATAAAGGAAAATATTATGTTTCATTTAGGGCTGGTAAAGTTGATGTTCTTGTTAGCGTCTAGGTGAAAATCTATTGAGTTATATTTGAGGGTAGTAAGAGTAGGGATACATATGTGAATAACATAATTTCCTCTTTAAACCTCCGCCTCAAAGTGTTAAAGAAGAATGGCAAACCAAAGAATACAAAGTACTGACTGACAATTTCACTTAGTTGTGTTAGAAGCTAGGACACTAATTGATTTTTTTATGTTTCCTGCTGAATCGAAGCTAACCTAGAACAGATTTGTATTTTTGACTGTTGTGGTTGAGTGAGAAAAATTGTCCTGTTTGCCTTTGCTTGTAGTCTTCCATGTCCAAGAAAGCATGCTTGGTAAACCTGGGTGGAGTGTGGTAAAAGGGATTTGTCAAAAACGCCCGAGTAAAAGGCTATTTTTTGGATGCCATATTTCACAAAGTTACACACTCCTTACTCTCTACTGCAAGGCTTTGTACCAACACAAATGATATTGACAATAACTGTTAATATCAGGCCATTTTGTGTAATCATAGTGACTGTTGTCTTTGGTAGTTGGGTTTTTACTGCCTCATTTTAGCACAAAATGCGTCCTCGCATTAAAAATGTACTTGAGGATGCATTTCACGCGAAAAGAAAATTTACTCGTAAGCACATGACACAAATTTTGCCCACCTCTAATCAACACAGGATGAAGATTGTGAGTGTAAAATAGATTCCAAGAATTAAAATGTAGTCTACGTTAAAGGAGAATATATATATTATAAGCCATTTTCTGGTAAAATAACGAGTTGTAGTTGGGACCAGGGAAACCTGTCAATGTGTTTTTGCATGATCTGTGGCATACATTAAGCGGAGCAATGTATTATCCACTGCTAACGAAGCCATACAGTAAAAAATTGTGTTAAAAGACAACATTATATGGTGTAGTTAGAAGAGATTATCTAATATTACCCCCAGCCTCAAGGAAAACAATGCATTCATGCTCTTTAACTCTTTAAAAGGGATGAAGGCAGGCCCTGATGTGGTTGCTGCATAAAACAATCTAATAGATCTCTCCACAATTAGGAGCCTGCGGGGGACAGAAGTCGTGGCAGTAGAAAATGGATATACTCCATACAAAAATATTAAATGCATACTCTCACAGGCAGTTATTGCACGTGTACTGCACCTCGAGCCTTCAGGCTCTCTTTGAAATGCAGCACTTTGTAATTCATCTTTCATTCTTCTTGGAATGCCTGGGAGCAGAACATTTCCCACATTTTAGAGCAAAGCGCTTTGGAACTTTGTTCATCGGGCAGCGTTTGACAATAGAGAAGCTTTCAAATTCAAGTCTGATCGCAAGTAGCAAAGCATTTCCCAGATATTCTGTTAAATATGTTGTTGGTCTATTCAGAACAAAACGAACCTTCTTTTTTTCTATAAGGACTCTCCAGTTTGGGTTTTTTAGGGCCACCAGCATTTACTTATTTTGGAAAAAAACATGCAGTTATTGGACGAGGTAGCTGGTAATAAATTCTGCTCAGGTGAGAAAGGGAAGTAAGGAGGGATTCAGTTTGGGGTGGCAAATGACTTTGCAGTGTGTATAATACAAACACATCTCTTGTGTTCCATTGGATAGTGTGAGCATTGAAAGGGCATGGGCGCATTCGTTTAGTTCTTCTTCAATGTTGATCCTTCGATGGTTCTTTTTAGTAGCATGAAAGTGTAAGGGGGACTAAAATCTAATAAACCAATTCAAGATACAGTATAACTCAGTATAACTACACATTACTCTTCACTAACAAGCGTTGATCCACCTGGAATGCAAAATATAGGAACGAATAACATTCTATAAGACTTGTGATGGAGCGCAAACACACTAGTCACGGGGAAAGCAAACCCGTACCGGTATCCTCCCTTCGACAGACCAGACGTCACACTAACTCATTCACACATGCATTCATTGGTGGGGCCCATAACACCAACACTCACACTAACCATTCCACGGTCTGCACCCAACAGGAGGGATGAGCGGTTCAAGCGCTCGACATGTGAGGGGAGTACCTTATAACCTATAGGGAAAGAAAACTTAATTTACAAAATATATATCAATACCCCTTCCACCTACAGATCTCAATCCTAATCATCAAGGCACTCCTCCCACAATGATCGATGAATCATTTAGTTGGATTGGTTGATGGTGATTTAGAACCAGCTAAAACACATTCAAGGTTTAGATCTTACCTTTCTCAATAAACCACAAACTCATTTCTTGTTAATCAATATCGGTTTATCTAATTTTCTGGAAGAGTTATATTCGCATTTGGAAATTTTATATCAAATTTCAAATATAGTGCAGAACATCATATTTATCTAATCTGGCTATTCGGAGTCCTCTAAGTCATTGGTTCATATTGCAGCCAGTTGTCAAAGTTAAAAGTTCTTTGCTCAGCACGCTACAGTCTCAATGGATCAGCAAAGCCCAGAGACGTGAAAGCATCTGTCAGTGCCCATGGAATTAGGAAAAGTTCACAGTCATCAAATAATTGGGCAGCATCTGGACCATCTAGGATTCAGGAAAATGCAGCAGTCACCCTAAGTAGTAGAGTTCGCGTGGCGTCACCGTCGTCGTCGTTGTCATCGGAAAGAACAATTGTAATTAGCGAGCCTCTCTATTCTACCGTGTATTTTTATAATAAAATCAAAGCAAGAAGATACATTTAGTAATATTAATACGGTCGAGATTGGTTGGTTGAGATCGTCCGATGTTAAAGTTTGGGATTTTGGTACAGTTCAAGGGGTGATGTCACAAATTCATTTAAAGTCAGTCCGTTCTGGTTTACTGTGAAAGTCTATTGTCTTTCGTCTTGGCCGTCATCCCACGGTGTCCTTGCTTGGGTACACGGAGATCAGGGTTCACGACGAGGTCTGGAAGACTTTGTCGCTTCTGCGCACTTCACTCCATGCCTCGTGGGACAGTGGCTATTTTGAGTTTTAGGCCCAAACGCCAACTTAAGCGAAACAAACACAAAGAGTAATTAATGCATAGAAATAATAAATCTAATGTTAACCCCTTACTAATCCCTCTATGTGCTGGTATTTATCTAGCGTATAGCGACATTTTAAGCAATTATATTCACCCTTTTGGTCCTCTTCTTGAGCAACATTACAAAGACACCACAAAGCAACATATATCATGCAGTATTCTATTTATTACATATACTACTGTTAGTATGCGTACGAATTTTAGTCAATAAAGGTAATTTAGCCATGCAATATGCAAATCCCACGTGTAATTCGAATATTAATAATGTTGATTAATAAACATGCACACTCATCTAATATTATTATAATTAATAGATTATTAAATTAGTATTTTCATGCAGAATGGGGGAGGTATACACAATTTTGTACTACCCGCACCATCAATCCCCCCTTTGGTGATTTTATCACCACACCATTCAAATTTTGTATCAATTTGTCAAGAAAGTGAAATGAATTCTTTTAATTAGTTTACATCTCTGTTTCCCCAATTTCTTCTCTTCTTGCTGTTTTATACATGCTTTCTTTCATTTCTTCTAATTCTATCTCTTCAAATTCCCTCTCTTGTCTCCTTTTCTGTCTTCTTTTCAAAGTTTCTCTTTTTAACTTTTTCTGTATTTTATTTCTTTTATGGCATAAACATCCTAGTCTTAATATTAATACTATAAAGATCACACATGTTAATGGAAATAAGATCCTACCTATAAAGGTATTACCTAAGTTGATCAGGAAATCTTTTATAGAAGAAAGTACCTTCCCAATTTTTTCCCAAACACTTCCAACCTCCAGTGGTGTAATTTCCTCATGCAATTCAGTTATGTTTTTTATGTAGATTTTCAGATCTTTACCTTCGTCTGGAATGTAAGTACAACAATGTTGAACTTTCAGCATTCCACAGACTCCACCCTCTTTTGCCAATAATATATCAAGGGCAAGTCGATTTTGCATTACCATAGCACGCATGGCAATCATTTCAGTATTTACCAATAAAAATCCTCCAGCTGTGCTTGTTGACAAGTGATCCATTACTGTTAATAGTTTTCTAATTTTGTGTGCATTCAGAGATATTCCCACTGCTGGTATCAATGCTCCAAATATGTCTCCTACAATTTCTGACCAAGATTCTCTCTTTCTACGTGCTAAATGACTACCTAACTTATGTACACCATCTTCTCCGCTTCCCATGTGAAATATCTTTGGGAAAACCAGAACCTACATAACATGTGCCATACCACTGGTCTGGCAAACAATAATATGCCTTGTTCCTGCAGATAAAATATAACCCCAGAAAAACTGGATCATTTTCTCCTTTAAATACCCATCCACCCATGATTCGGTATGTATCATGGCACTCACTGTTACCTACAAAATAATTATCATATGCAGTTTGATTTCTTCTAATACACAACTTCCCTTTCTGGGGCCAATCTAAAGCCATAGTTGGACTAGCTTCTCCCTTCAAGTGTTTTTCCATTTCAACATCCCGGACTGTCTTTTCCTCCTTCCTCTCAGATGCTTTCTTTTGCATTTTCAATCTCCTTTCTTCAACCATATCCAAAAACGTCTTTTCTTCTTTCTTTAAACTACAAGTCAAATTATTCCTAAATATGTATTCTAATGTTAGTTCCTTAGTTTCTAAGAAAAATTCACCTAACACCTTTGCAGGCTTTACTTTATTCAACTTGTTAATTGCAGGTACTTGTGAAAATATGTTATCTACATCTGAAAAATAATATTCTAATTTCCCTATTTGGTAAAACAGACTAGCTATTACACTACATGTTATTCCATATGTTGCTGGGAGGTGATGGTAGGTCACTCCCTCCGATACAGATGCAGGTAACTGCATACAAACGTAGCAATCTCTCACATCCATTGTCTTTATATATTAGTATAAAAGTTTTGAAAACACATTGTTAGAGAAATTATTTATAGACCTGTCTTTATGTAGATAATTTCTATCTATTTTAGTCGGATATACTTTCTGAATCTTTTCTATATTAGTCTTATTTTCACTATGTCCTTCTATTGTGTATATTGTAACCTTAAATGAAATCATCAAAGCTAATACACTCCATAGAAGCATTAGTAATCCTGTACAACAACACATTTTAAACCATCGTTTTAGAAATACACATCTAGCTTTTCTACTTCCTGTGTTTTCCATTTTCGCAAAATGATCAGTGTCTTAGCCTCTTTCTACTTCACAACTAGTTTTGTCTAACCCAAGGCTCTAAGCACCTACTTGGTTCTATCAGTTATGTCTTTTCCAGTATTCTATTTTCTTTCCATTAGCAGCATTTTTGTCTTATTCAATTTGGCATTTGATCATCTTTCACTTTTCTCTCATAATCTTGATTCAGAACTTCCTGAACATCCGTCTCTTCTCCAATATCGGACAAGATAACTCTCAGGATTTCCGATTCTTTGTCTTCCTCAACCACTTCTGGTACAGTCACCTCTGGATTTTCTTGGCTAGCCGCCTCCTCTTTTATTTCAGGCAGGGCCACATATGACCATTCTGGCGACTTATACTTCTGGTTGGGCTTTCTCGTTCTTTTGTTTTCCTCTGCTGTAACTATTTTCTCATTTTTCGACTTTTCTTGACTTGATACATCATTCACCTGCTCTGCTCTTGGTGAATTTACTCATGTCAGTCGAAATCTTAATCTCTTTATCTTATTAGGCCAGATTTAATCTCTTGCTGGTCTTTTCGATTTATTTCCTTTATCATTCTTTTCAGCTTTCCATGCTCTTTTTCTCAGGACTCTTCCTTCTGGTATTTCCTCATCACTTTCTTCTGATTCTGTTTCAACTTGCTTTTTGCTTTCAGCTGTTCTTTCCACCACTTCTTTTATTTTCCCTACTTCTGTCCCTCCTCGTGGTTCTTGCACACAATCTTCCTGCTGACTAATTGTCCCTTCCGCTAACTGGATGTTGGAATTCCCTACAACTCCTCGGGGGTCTTCCGCAAGAATCTTTCCCTCTCTTTCTGTATCTTGCAACTGTTCATCTACTTTTGTTATTTCAGGTGGAATTATTTCTCTCAGCTTTCCATCAGGAATCTCCTTATCAATAACTTCCTTGATTGTTTCTTCACTGCTTTTCTCTTTTCCCGAACATACCGGTATTTGTTCTGTCTCTGAGTCTGAGCTGGTATCAGAAATCTGTAATCTTCTTCTCAAGGGAATATTTTCTGGGGCAACGATCAAACTTGGTTCTGTTTCCCCCCTTTCAGGATTTTCTCTTGTTCTTACTTCTTCAGCATCCGATTCAGAGCTACTTTCTGACTCGTCATAATATTCCCGTTCTTGGTTATCCACTGGATTTGGGATTCTCAGTGTGTGACTAGCATGGATCCAGTTCTTGATCCCAGAACACTTCACAGCTGTTGTTGTAGTCAAAATCACTTGCCGTGGTTTTCCCCAACGTGGGACCAGACAGTTCCTTCTTCTGTGTACTTTAATTCTCACCCAGTCTCCTGGGCTCAGATCATGAGCTTGCTTCTTTTCAAGGGTGGTGGCATCCGCTCCAACCTGATGAAACACAGAATGAACTGCGTCAGCCAGCCCCTTACAGTAATCCAACACCAAGTCATCAGTTATAGGCAACAGCTTGTTGACTGGTATGAATACATGACGCATTGCTCTTCCCATGATAATTGCATGTGGACTCAAACCCGTGGTTCTATCTGGAATTGATCTAATAGTCATGAGTACCAGAGGCAAGACATCAGGCTATTTCAAACCTGTGGCTAAACACATTTTTCCCAATCGTTTTTTAATGGTGCCATTCATTTATTCCACCACACCAGAAACCTCTCGGTGATAGGCACAATGTAGTTTCTGTTGTAGTTTCTATTCAATGCTTCACAAATCAATTTCATGATCTCATTATGGAAATGCTTTCCTCTATCCGATTCAATTGTAACTGGGAATCCGAATCTAGGGATGAATTCCCTCAAAAGCAGTTTTGCTACAGTAATTCCATCACTCCTTCTTGTGGGATATGCTTCTACCCACATTGAAAACAAGCAGACCACCACTAGAACATACCTCAACCTATTACAGGGCGGCATCTCAATCAAATCAATCTGCATTCTCGTGAAAGGCCCTCCTTCTCGACCTATTGTTCCTAGACTTACCACTGTCTTTCTTCCAGGACTGAACTGCTGACATATAAGGCACCTTTGACAAAGGCTCTCAGCTACCAATTTAAATTTTGCATTTTATCACGTTTGCTTGAAGGACCGAATCATCGCGTCCCTCCCTATGTGTCCCTTTCCATGATACATCTGTGCCATGGCAGACACCATGCTATCAGGCATGACTGGTCTTCCATCTCGATAAAACCACACATGATCTGTTTCCCTTGGTGCACATCCTGCTTTTACCCACTGTCTCATTTCCTCATCTCCTGCTTCTTCCTGCAATTGCCTCACTTCTTCCCAAGTACCCACAATGTTAGTAAACATTAGAGGCAAAGAATTCATCTCCCTCTCTTTAGCCCTGTTGACCGAGTTCTGGTTTCGAGCACAATATTGAGCCATATCATTGGCAAATCTGTTTCCAACCTCAATATAATCAGCGGTTTACACATGGGCAGCACCCTTCACAACAGCCAATTGTTTAGGCAGCTGTATCGCCTCAAGCAACTTTCCAACCACTTCAGCATTCTTTATAGGAGTCCCACTTGAAGTCAGAAATCCTCTCTGCAGCCATATCTTTCCGAAATCATGCACAACACCAAAACCATACTGACTATCAGTTATCACAGTCACTCTCATATTCATTCCAATTTTGCATGCTCTAGTTAAGGCTAAAAGTTCAGCAACCTGGGCTGATTTCACTACCTTCAGGTAAGATGCTTCCATTACTGCTGCAACTGTGCATACTGCATATGCTGCACTCAGATTTCCTTTGTCTGTTCTCAAACATGATCCATCTACAAACATCACAAAGTCACTCTCAGACAAAGGTACATCCTTTATATCCGGACGTGGTTTGGTACATAAATCCAATACATCCAAACAATCATGATCCACTTAGTCCCTGACTTCAACATTTTCAGCATCAGGCAATATCGTTGAAGGATTCACATTCAGACATCTCACAAGGCTAACATTCGTTGCACCTAATATGACTTTCTCATACTTAGTCAGCCGACTATGTGTCATGAATTGAGTGCGACTCCTTGTTAAAAGGATTGCCACATCATGAGGTACAAACACTCGCACAGGATATCCCATCACAATTCCCTCACTCTGTTCCAGACTCTTACAAGTAGCAGCTACTGCTTTCAAACAACCTGGCAACGCTACAGCTACAGGGTCTAACATTGCTGAAAAATATGCAGCTGGTCTTCTCAATGTTCCATGTTTCTGTATTAATACAGAGAGTGCACATCCATTCCTCTCACTGCAGTACAGCTCGAACTCCTTTTCATAGTCAGGCATTCCTAATGCTGACGCTTCACACAAACTGTCTCTCAATTTCTTAAAAGCTGCTAATTCTTCCCTACTTAAGTCAATAGGGTCTCTCACATCACTTCTCGTCAGGCGTACCAAAGGTTTAGCGATCAGGGAAAAGTTACTTATCCACTGATGACAATATCCAACCATTCCAAGAAACATTCTCACTTCTCTTTGCATCATTGGGGCTCTCATTCCTTTTATTATCTTGATCCTGTCTGTATTTATTTTCATTAGTCCTTTTTCAATTTTATGACCTAAATATTGAACTTCTTTCTGACAAAATTGCAATTTCAATGGGGATACCTTAAGTCCTCCATCTGCCAAATGATTTAACAATGCTATGGTGTCCATTAAACAGGCTTCTCGAATTTTCGACCCCACAAGCAGGTCGTCGATATATTGAACTAGCACTGAATTTTCGGGCATTTCTAAATCCTCCAAAGGCTTTTTCAATATCTGATTAAATATCGAGAGGCTTTTTAGTACCCCTGTGGGATTCGGCACCAAGCCAAAATAGGTTTGCCAAAACGAAACGCAAAGATTTATTGGCTATCATGGTGCAACGGGATGGAAAAGAAAGCGTGACATAAGTCAATTACTGTGTACCATTCTGCATCATGAAGAATCTGATAAAAAATCACAGATGGATTTGGTACAATAGGACAGCACGATACAACAATTTTGTTTATCTTTCTCATATCCTGTACTATCCTGAACTTTATGTTAGGCTTTTTCAGTCCCATAATTGGTGAATTACATGGACTACTCATTATTTCTCTAAAAATTCCTTGTTTAATCATTTTCTCAATTATTGGGGTAACTCCTTCAATTATCTCGGGTGTCAATTTATATTGAGGAATATTTGGGTAGCTTATTCCTTCCTTGACTGTTACTTTTACGGGATCCACATTTCTCATCAATCCTACATCTTCTCCTGTAAAATCCCAAACCTCTGCTTTTACTTTGTTTAAATTCTTTTGGTAATTCGTCAGGGTTGAATACAGCATAGACTTCAGTAATCTCAGTTTCCATATTAGCCATAGTCATTTTATACAGTACGTCTTCATCAGGGGTCTCAAATGCTATACCATCAGGGGTACAAAATATGGTGCAATTCATTTTACACAACAGGTCTCGTCCTAATAGGTTTACAGGACTTGAATCGCACACAACAAAGCGGTGCATTTCGGAAAATTTCCCTATATTGACTTTTACTGGTTCTGTGAGATACATTTTGATTTGTCTGTTGGATACTCCAACCATTTGGATTGTTTCATCCAAGAGAGGAAGATTTCTAACATCAGCTGACCTAACAGTTGATCGAGTAGCACCAGTATCTACTAGGAAAGTAATATTTTCATTATTTCGCTTTCCGTCCACAAAAGGGCCTATCTGGTCTACTTCTAGTGTTGCGCCAAGTACGCACTCTTCTTCCTCCCTTCGGCACCGTCAATAACCTTCTTCTGACTCACTCTCATCGCGTTGTAGCCAATACTGCGAAACAGCACTAGCGCGCGGCAGCTTAGCTAACTTTTCTTCATTGTAGAATCCTGTCTCATTACTGTATTTCTGTGAATTTACGCTCTGTGGAATTGGCAGCTTTGGCACCTGATTCTGTTGGGTAACAACCTGCTGCTGTCACTGCGGTTGACCACTCACCTCTTTCTGCACCTGCGGATTCAATGATGCATTATCACCATTAGTATTTGGGGGAAATTTACACTCGGATTTCCAGTGCCCTATTCTTCCGCAATTATGACATGGCCATTTCTTTTTGGCTTCTTCAATATTGAATTGTCCCTTTCCTTTTCCAGTATTAAATCTAGGTTTTGGTCCTGCATTATTTGCCTGTTCAATCAATTGTGCTTCCTGTCTTTCTGCTATCTTTACTTGTGCCCACATTGCTTTTTCTTTTAATTTACGCTGTTTAGCTTCAATTTCATCACTAAAATATTTTGCATGTCTTAGTACTTCATCTATTTTCTTGTTTTGCCAATCCACAATATGCTGCTTAATCATCTCACTAATTTCTGGACGTAGACCATATACAAATCTATATACAAAATGACTCAAATCTTTTTCACTTAAATTTTCATCACCACTAAACTGCTTAAAGGCAAGGATTAACCTTTCGTAATATGCATGCACTGACTCCTTAGTTTCTTGATGAGTTCGGTCAATTTTTACCCAATCAGTCTCTTTGGGAGGCACTTTGTTTTTCAAAAATGTGATTACTTGTTTGTATTTTCTCATCACCTCTGGATCAGGGGCACCTGTCTTTGGATCTCTAGGGTATTCTTTTGTAGGCCAGTCTATTACAATTCTGCACTCTGTCCATAAATCTGCTGGCACTATTATGTCAAATAGGCTATTCAAGTCGATCCACGAAACGTTCGACAATTTTACAAATCTGTCCACTTGTCTATACCACTCAACTGGCTTTTCGCGTAGTCGAGGGAAATCATTTGTAAATGACAAAATATCTTGCCTAGTCCAAGGAACATGTACATATCCTCCTCCTGGAATTTCTCTCATAGGGCATTCTGTCACTATCTTTTCCTTTTCTCTTACGGGGAAAGCAGCAAACGTTTTCTCTGAGGCATCATCTCGTTTTCTAAACCACCTACTTCTCTATTTATCCACATCTCCCCATTTTCTTAACAAAATGATTATGTCTTTAATCTGAATTATTTGTCCTGTGGTGTTTAGATTTTCAATATCCTTCTCGGTAAACTCTACTCGATATGGTTTTTGCAAAGCTTGTACCTTTTCCATTTCTATACCCATTTCATTTGCTATTTCCTCTAGTCTCTCGTATAGGCTTTTTGCTCTCCAAGATATACTTTTGCACAAAAACAGTAATTCTTCATCCTGATAGGCTTTAAATTTTTCTGTGGGGATCGTCCCTACTATTAATTCTTCCAAAACCATCCTTAGTTTTGCCACATCTATAGATTGAGATTCTCTGTCTTTTCTCTGTAAGCTCCTTAACCATTCACTTAATTCTTCTGAAGGAGGACCTACTGGTTTCTCCTCACTACCTCGTTCTGAGTCTCTTGGGGTTTCTGATATGGGATCTGTAGTCATTATCAGTCTCTCAACTAAACCTGGATTTGCTATTAAATTTTTAGGCGTACTCTGTTCTGATGTACTTATTGTTTGTCTCCATGGGTTCTCTTCTGAACTTATCCTTGGCCTTTCTGTCTGTTTATTACTGTTATAAGGGACCGTTAAACAATGTTCATTTTCCTTCTGTTTATCAAAAATAGGCATTACTGGACCTATGGTTACGGGAACAGTCACGGCTTCTAAGTTTTTAGTCAATTCCCTAATCTTTTCGGTTAACTCTAAAGTGGTTTTTGCTAGTTCTGTTGAATTTTCACTACTTACCTTGCTATCCTGTTTTCTCTCTATTTCTCTGAAAGAATTCATTTTCCCTAACTCTTGGGATACTGGTTCAGTCTTAATGCTTCGCAAAGTCTCTCTCATTGGGGCACTTGGTGTCAACATTTCAGAATCTGGTTGATACGGGGGTGGATTTTTATAAAACATGTCGTTGAGAACATTATCCTCTGATTCATTCACTCCATACCCTCCTGACCCTATATTATGTCTCTTTTCCGTACATTTTTTGCCACTAACTTCTTCAACATGTCTCAAAGGAAACAAACCATCAGCCATATTTGCACTTTGCCATCTCCTTATTCTGTCATCATGATTCTCTTGTCCATGGGATCCACCAAACATGTACGTATACCTTCCGCCACTCCTCTGTCTTTCTCTGTCATGCATCTCATCTTCCCATTCTGTCAATGCTTCAAACTGTGTTGGTCTAGGTCTCGATTCTAGATTCATCATTCTCTCTCTTAAATTTCTCAAAACCGCTAAATTAAATGAACCATGCTCTGGAAATGCCAAAACTCCATCGTCTTTCATATATTTCGCCCAATTATCCAACCAAATGCATGTATGATATCCGTATTTTGCAACCATAAAGGTTGCGGGCGATTTTGGTGGAGGAAGCAACTGTCCCTCTCTAGTCCTAATCGGTTTGTCCTTTTTGAATAAACCCTAGATCTTTCCAAACCAGGACTTTTTCTCTTTTTCTGGTGGATCGTAATACATCATTTTGTCTTCCGTGTATCGCTAGTTTTTCCCTACGACTATTCTGTTGTCTTAGCCAATCGTAGCGCGACTCACACTAACGCACCAATCCGGAGCGTCTATGTCACTTCTGCAGTTCTCCAATCCCAGCGCGACTTACACTTACGCACCAATCAGGAGCGTCTACGTTTCTAAATGACTAGCCAATCCCAGCGCGGTCTTTCTGACGTCAGCTTTTCTCGCTACTCCTGCTTCTGCTGACCGCTCCTTTACAAAATCTTTATCGGTAAGCTCCTTACGCTCTTTTAACTTACAAATCTGTTAGTAACAACATAAAAATGCCACCATTATCTGTTTCGCTAACCAAAGAACAGTAAATTACCTTTCTCACAAGAATTCCGTCTTTCCCGAGAGCAGCGCTTACCTCTGCTCTACTACGGAATCGTTACTTCCGTCGATAAAGTAGCACATCCCTCTACTTCACCCTTCTAGCAAGCATTAGCTAAACATTTCTCCAGAATTAAGACACCTAGTTGGAGACGTAATGTTCCTGAGAAATAAAAACAGAGTTGCACAATTAACCTGAATGTCTTTTCATTCACGCACTTTCATGCGGAAAATGTAGTTCATTCGCACAGAATTCTGTCTTTCCCGAGAACAGCGAACAGTCTGTCCTTCTACAGAATTATGACACACGTTAATAAAGTAGCACTTCCCTCTACCTTATCCTTCTAGCAAGTTTAGGGAACACCTATTACCTTTCCAGTGATAAGCGTAAACAGAGTGCCTTTTGGACTCCTGGTACCTAAGAACAAAATTTCACAGGGGACCTTCGCTACCATATACTTCTCTCATACAGAAAATATCCCTAATGGCAACAAACGACGATGTTACCGAATCGAACCCAGACAATGCGTCGTGCAACTCCAATCGTTACAAGTTTTTCCCGTGTACCTACATGTCAACAACAATTCCGTCTTTCCCGAGAGCAGCGCTTGCCTCTGCTCTACTACGGAACCATTACTAACTTCAGACTTCCTACATCCTAGAAGCCGTCAAACAACATAGAACTCGACGTGGCTCAACATAGAGTGTTAACCCCTTGTGTGCCATGCCCTTTCCCCGCCCTGTGCCGGGCGTTGCATTAGCGGGCGGGGTTCATGACGAGCTGATGACGAGCTGGACTCGTCATGGGCACAGCGCAACCGCGGCCCATGACGAGTCCAGCTCGTCATGGGCACACAAGGGGTTAAAACATGACCCAATACTTATCCACAATCAATAAGCAATTTACAAGCTATAATCACCCACCCAAACCAATAAAAACCATCATCTAGCTACCAGAAAAAACTGATGGAGCGCAAAAACCCTAGTAACGGGGAAAGCAAACCTGTACCGGTATCCTCCCTTCGGCAGACCAGACGTCACACTAACTCATTCACACATGCAGTCATTGGAGAGGCCCATAACACCAACACTCACACTAACCATTCCACGGTCCAACAGGAGGGATGAGCGGTTCAAGCGCTCGACATGTGAGGGGAACACCTTATAACCTATAGGGAAAGAAAAGTTATTTTACAACAATGTACATCAATACCACTTCCACCTACAGATCTCAATCCTAATCATCAAGGCACTCCTCCCACAATGATCGATGAATCATTTAGTTGGATTGGTTGATGGTGATTTAGAACCAGCTAAAACACATTCAAGATTTAGATCTTACCTTTCTCAATAAACCACAAACTCATTTCTTGTTAATCAATATCTGTTTATCTAATTTTCTGGAAGAGTTATATTTGCATTTGGAAATTTATATCAAATTTCAAATATAGCGCAGAACATCATATTTACCTAATCTGGCTATTCGGAGTCCTCGAAGTCATTGGTTCATATTGCAGTCAGTTGTCAAAGTTCAAAGGTCTTTGCTCAGCACGCTACAGTCTCAATGGATCAGCAAAGACCAGAGACGTGCAAGCATCTGTCAGTGCCCATAGAATTAGGAAAATTTCGCAGTCATCAAATAATTGGGCAGCATCTGGACCATCTAGGATTCAGGAAAACGCAGCAGTCACCCTAAGTAGTAGAGTTCGCGTAGCGTCACCGTCGTCGTCGTTGTCATCGGAAAGAACGATTGCAATTAGCGGGCCTCTCTATTCTACCGTGTATTTTTATAATAAAATCAAAGCAAGAAGATTCATTTAGTTATTTTAATACGGTCTTGATTGGTTGGTTGAGATCGTCCGATGCTAAAGTTTGGGATTTTGGTACAGTTCAAGGGGTGATGTCACAAGTTCATTTAAAGTCAGTCCATTCTGGTTTACTGTGAAAGTCTATTGTCTTTCGTCTTGGCTGTCATCCCACAGTGTCCTTGCTTGGGTACATGGAGATCAGGGTTCACGACGAGGTCTGGAAGCCTTTTTCACTTCTGCGCACTTCACTCCATGCCTTGTGGGACAGTGGCCACTTCGTCGTGTCGCGTCCGCGGCCATTTTGAGTTTTAGGCCCAAACGCCAACTTAAGCGAAACAAACACAAAGAGTAATTAATGCATAGAAATAATAAATCTAATGTTAACCCCTTACTAATCCCTCTATGTGCTCGTATTTATCTAGCGTATAGTTACATTTTAAGCAATTATATTCACCCTCTTGGTCATCTTCTCGAGCAACATTACAAAGACACCACAAAGCAACATATATCATGCAGTATTCTATTTATTACATATACTACTGTTAGTATGAGTACGGATTTTAGTCAATAAAGGTTATTTAGCCATGCAATATGCAAATCCCACGTGTAATTCAAATAATAAAAATGTTGATTAATAAACATGCACACTCATCTAATAATATTATAATTAATAGATTATTCAATTAGTATTTTCATGCAGAATGGGGGAGGTATACAACATTTTGTACTACCCGCTCCATCACTTGCATGAGAAGTTAAGCATTAATTTAAAAGACAAGAACATTTTAAAATGTACTGAGGATTCAGGCATTCAACCTATGCTAAAATAATAAATGCACCATGTTATTTACTTTAATAGTTCCATTAACCATTAGCATATTCAATAGAGATGTTCACTGACTCGTATATCGTCTTTATTCGGTTTCAGATATTAAAACCATAAAAGCACACAAGATAAATAATAAAAACAATTTTTTCAGCTGCATACCTGAATACAAAGACTTAAATAAGCAAACACACAAATGGGAAGCCACAGGCGAGTTTCATACACTACCACAATATAAAAAGATTAATCATGGGCACAAGATATCACCACGCCTGAAATTCAAGGGGGTCAGACCTAAAAGCCAGACATTACAAAGTGCATAGTGCTGGGAAGGGTGGGTGTGACCCAGCCTGATAAAACGCAAGTGGACCTGAGCCTCATAGGCGCCTTAAAAAAATAAAGTACATAAAAAACAGTGCTGCCCATACGCATTTGTAAAAAAATTAAATTAGGTCGCCATTGCCTAAAATTAGCTTTTTTCAGAACCGGGATTAAAAAAGACTTCCTAGGGGTATCATAAAAACTGCTAAACATCATAAAATATACCATATCCGTCACAACCACAGGATGGAAATATTTGACCCTTTCTTTGACCCCTATGATGGGCTAAAAGGAGATGAAAAAGGTTGAACCTGAACCTAGTCAGTAAAAATCTATCATATGAATTTATAAAGCCCAGTAGATACGGCTCCTCCAGCTGGTTGGTTCTTAACATGATAAAACGATGAACACTGGGCTTCAGAAGCTCCTTCCCTTCCCTGGCCACCATCTGCTGCTTATTGAAGGCTACCTTGATGGTGTTTAAATCCATCTTGTTGACCCAGTCCGGGTTAGTGAAGAGGTCTCCTCTCCCCATACTCGTTAGACTTCCTTCAATGTATTTAAACCACAGTATGCGAGAGGCATGGTCAAGGGCCAAACAGTCATTTAAAATCGCCTTATTAAGCCTGATACCCTTAACTGCCCACATTTTTAACCATAGAGCCACCAAGCTAAACGCTATTAAATAAGAGATATAGGTCATGCCAAGCTCCTCGTGTGCGGTAAAAGGAGGGAGTACCCTGGGGAACAGATAAAAGTCGTCTTATGAACTTGTTTTCCACTGTTTGGAGATCATCTGAATTGATATGCACCCAGATTTTGCTGCCATGAAGTTCCTTGGTAATACATTTGGCCCTATAAATCTTTAATAGGGCCCCTCCCGGTCTCTTCCCTAATCTAGAGGCAAAATTCACTAACTATAATAATATTTCTATTCCAACTACATCATCAGCCTAAGAAACATTCAAATACGTTAATAGGTCACATCACTAATGAGCTGTGTTGCATCATAATATGCATTCAGTACCATTCTATTAACCATTTGTTAGCTTCAGATTCAATTTCGTCAATTTCACAACAACACGTTACTTGATCTAAATTTAGTTTTACCAAAACACTGAATAATATGTGAGTGAATACTACAAGCGATTACATTTCACTCTTACCAGGTACTCCATGTAGGATACGAATTTCTGCTCAATCAGTAGTGTTCCTCTTCATTAGGGAGTATTGACTACATGTGAAAGATAGGAAAGAACACAGATCTTAGGACTAATGACAGATGGGAGGATGGGTGCTCTCAGGTGACATCAAATGATGAAGAACATTGGCAAAAGTAATGCATCATCAGTTTTCTAATAATGATTGCAGGGCAGTGAACTGGAAGCATGCATCTGATTTAGCCTGTGGGTAAGAGAGGTCATGTCAATTAGAGAGTAGATTACAGAGAGGATGATGAGGGTAGACAACTGGAGAATTCCTGATGCTGACCCACCATTGATCATTTCAGGCTTTTTTTGACCTACACGAAGGTTGAATTCCCTCCTTCTGTGTCTGGTGTTTTTTATCTGGGCCCTGAAAGGCACCAATAGACATTTTTGTGTACTCAGGAGCTTGTTTTAACCATCATATTCTCACTTTTTGATTTGCTCTGCTGCCCTCATCACAACTAACTTATCTAAGGTATTTACTAAACATCCCTGAGCTCCTCACTCTCAGAGAGGGGGTTGTAGCCCACACCCTGACAAGGCTTTACGATGCAAGGAGGTTACCCTATGATGAAGCATGCAACCTCTTGGTGGGTGCGGGAAACCATCCTTTAAAAGGGACACTCCACCATCACTAGGTTTCTCTTGTTCTGTTTGTTAATGACTCATGGGTTTCGTTTTGTGGTTAAAACAGATCTTTTAAATCCTAATACCCAGCATTATGACTTGATGTCCAGTCAACTCCACTCCAAGTCCTCCTGATACCCATGCTGGTATTCCACACTAGACTCAGTCTAGACCAATCTGTCCCCACCTACAAACTAAGTTGGAAGAAAACGTATTGTGCAATATATCTTGGTGTGTATACATTCATTTATGTACACATGAAGACACATTTGCACAAAAATTAACTTATTTCAACATTAGATCTGTTTTTTTCTACAGAGCTTAACCTTACCTAATGTCTATTTAATTAATTTCTGATGTAAGTATATATATTTATACATATTCACTGAAAGAAACCAAAGTTTAAAGTAACGTGATAGTTAGGTGAATTTCCCAGTAACAATGTTAATGTTTTTAACTTTAAAAAAACACAGAAATTCTGCTGTTATTGTTAGCAGGACTAACTACAAATAGTGCACCTGCCATGCACTGCTCATGACATCACATTACATAACTCATAACATGTTCTATGAAATCATTTATGACATCACTGATGACATCTCAAATGACATCATTATTGACATTGCAGGTGAGATCCCTGATGACATCATCCAATGAGTGTGCTAGTTTGATTTATAGTCTGCATAGTGGTGGGTAATTACCATAATACTTCTCAACGTAATTTTGTACAGTTGGGTGCCGATTCCGATCCGTCAAAAATATTCCCCGTACGAATTGTATCCGGATTTTTTTACGTACGAATCGTACAAGTCCCGTACAAACTGGCAAGTACAATTCGTATGTTAAAAAATCCATACGAATCGCATTGGGAAAATTCCCCGACACGTCCTCGGGTCGGAAAAAGTGTCCGACACGTCCCCGGACATTTTTACATACGAATCGGTAAACTGAAGTCCGAGCGCGCAAGTACGATCCGTCCCGTCCGTCCGAATGCACAACCGTATGGACAAAAGACCGTACGGAGCGAACTCCCATAGCAACCATGGAGACGTCCAAACATGTGCCCGCATACGCGCCGAACACCCCCCCAGCCCACCCCCCTAAGTACGCGCCGTACCTCCACCCCACCCGTGTAGGTACGGAGCGTACCCCCACCCCCGTAGGTACGGTGCGTACCCCCACCCCCGTAGGTACGGAGCATACCCCCACCCCACCCTGTAGGTATGGAGCGTACCACCACCCATGTAGGTACGGAGCGTACCCCCACCCGTGTAGGTATGGAGCGTACCCCCACCTGTGTAGGTATGGAGCGTACCCCTACCCCAACCCGTAGGTACGGAGTGTACCACCACCCCCGTAGGTACGGAGCGTACCCCCACCCCACTCGTGTAGGTACGGAGCGTACCACCACCCCCGTAGGTACGGAGCGTACCCCCACCTGTGTAGGTATGGAGCGTACCCCCACCCGTGTAGGTATGGAGCGTACCCCCACCCCACCCTGTAGGTATGGAGCGTACCACCACCCCCGTAGGTACGGAGCATACCCCCACCCCACCCGTGTAGGTACGGAGCGTACCCCCACCCCCGTAGGTACGGAGCGTACCCTCACCCATGTAGGTACAGACCGTACCCCCACCCGTGTAGGTACGGAGCATACCCCATAACCTTTTAAGGTATGGAGCGTACCCCCACCCCACCCCGTAGGTACGGAGCATACCACCACCCCCGTAGGTACGGAGCGTACCCCCACCCCACCCTTGTAGGTACGGAGCGTACCACCACCCCGTAGGTACGGAGCATACCCCCACCCGTGTAGGTATGGAGCGTACCCCCACCCATGTAGGTACAGAGCGTACCCCCACCCATGTAGGTACAGAGCGTACCCCCACCCACCCCGTAGGTACGGAGCGTACCACCACCCCCGTAGGTACGGAGCGTACCCCCACCCCACCCGTGTAGGTACGGAGTGTACCACCACCCCGTAGGTACGGAGCATACCCCCACCCATGTAGGTACAGAGCGTACCCCCACCCGTGTAGGTACGGAGCGTACACCCACCAGTGTAGGTACGGAGCGTACCCCCACCCCACCCCATAGGTACGGAGCATACCACCACCCCCGTAGGTACGGAGCGTACCCCCACCCCACCCCGTAGGTACGGAGCGTACCACCACCCCCGTAGGTACGGAGCGTACCCCCACCCCACCCATGTAGGTACGGAGCGTACCACCACCCCGTAGGTACGGAGCGTACCCCCACCCGTGTAGGTATGGAGCGTACCCCTACCCCAACCCGTAGGTACGGAGTGTACCACCACCCCCGTAGGTACGGAGTGTACCCCCACCCCACTTGTGTAGGTACGGAGCGTACCACCACCCCCGTAGGTACGGAGCGTACCCCCACCTGTGTAGGTACGGAGCGTACCCCCACCCGTGTAGGTATGGAGCTACCCCCACCCCACCCTGTAGGTATGGAGCGTACCACCACCCCCATAGGTACGGAGCGTACCCCCACCCCACCCGTGTAGGTACGGAGCATACCCCCACCCCCGTAGGTATGGAGCGTACCCCCACCCATGTAGGTACAGAGCGTACCCCCACCCGTGTAGGTACGGAGCATACCCCCACCCGTGTAGGTATGGAGCATACCCCCACCCCACCCCGTAGGTACGGAGCGTACCACCACCCCCGTAGGTACGGAGCGTACCCCCACCCCACCCGTGTAGGTACGGAGCGTACCACCACCCTATAGGTACGGAGCATACCCCCACCCGTGTAGGTACGGAGCGTACCCCCACCCATGTAGGTACGGAGCGTACCCCCACCAATGTAGGTACAGAGCGTACCCCCACCCCACCCCGTAGGTACGGAGCGTACCACCACCCCCGTAGGTACGGAGTGTACCCCATCCCACCCGTGTAGGTACGGAGTGTACCACCACCCCTGTAGGTACGGAGCATACCCCCACCCATGTAGGTACGGAGCGTACCCCCACCCGTGTAGGTACGGAGCGTACACCCACCAGTGTAGGTACAGAGCGTACCCCCACCCCACCCCATAGGTACGGAGCATACCACCACCCCCGTAGGTACGGAGCGTACCCCCACCCCACCCCGTAGGTACGGAGCGTACCACCACCCCCGTAGGTACGGAGCGTACCCCCACCCCACCCGTGTAGGTACGGAGCGTACCACCACCCCATAGGTACAGAGCGTACCCCCACCCATGTAGGTACGGAGCGTACCCCCACCCGAGCAGCCGTATCACCGGACCTCGCTCCCCGTATTGACGGATAGTTTCATATCTTCGATCCTACCGCGCTACTCCGCGGACTACTACCAGCCTTCTTGACGATCCGGTAATCAGACTACATTCACAATCCTGGTTTCCCCTCGCGGCCATTGCCGTAATTTCGGATCGCGCACCCCGCATTGACGGACTCGTGCAAATACTCTACTACTCTGCGTACCCTTATGGGAACTCTTCCCGACGATCCCTTCTATTAACGGCTCCTAACAACTCTAAGTACCGTTACGTACACATCCACACTCACGGTAACGGCTATTCAGGTTAAACTGTACAGGCATAATCAATGTTGTCCTGATGAAGATCCTAATATTTCGTTTATAGGATCGAAACGCCGTCGACACTTGTAAACACCCTATATGGTCTTAGCAATACTAAGTATGATACATAAGGGTGTCCCATGTAATGTTTGTTGGTTCATTTCCTATTCCTGCCATTTGCAACAAACGTTTTTTGCCTGAACCTTTGTTTTTTCTGTTCTTCTCCTTGTTATTTGTACGGGACACAGGCTTGTGACCCACTTTGTGTATTTTTTCGATATTTTGCTTCATTAGTATATCAGTAAAATCTATGACCGCTGTCCGGCTGGACAAGTCCTTAAAATAAGCACTGATTGGGTCCTTATTCATTATTGTTTCCATTCATTCTTTCCTAGGGACTTTTTGTTGTTTATAAGTACTTAGCTTTTCCGGCAATTTTTGGGTCCCGTAAAAATATTGCCGTGCGAAGTGCTGTGGGTATGAATCATACTTCCTGGTCCGTAAAACGCTGCCTGACTCCGTGCGAATGTCGCGTACGCGGTGTCCCGGATCAGAATTGTGGGTATATTTTAGCCGGTTGGTGTTTTTTACGATTCATACGGAAATGGTGTTTCTGTACGAATCGTACTTGCGGGTTTGTAAGGTGTTTTCCCGGGTACGAGTCAGACGGAGAAAACGCTCCGTCCGATGGTTCGTACCCGGGTTTTACCGGATCGAAATCGACACCTTGGTGTCTAGCTAATGCATGTAGGTTTTTACAAAACTGATGTTTTCCTAATACACCATAGCTGTGTAGATGTATTAAACATGTTATAAATGTTTGCATTAAAGAGTAAGTCTGTGTGCAGGTGACAGTTGACTTGTATTCCTGTTACTTCACACAACCTTTTCATACTGCAGAAAAGGTTTCAAATACGAGATAGATTCTACATAGCAGATACAACTTTTAAATGGAGCCTTGCGGTATTAGGGAGAATCGAGTCAGCTTAATAATTTATACTACACACAAAAGAGTGTTTGCACCAGGTACTAACCAATGTAAGTGTGTGCTTGTTTTGCTTCAGAAGAAAGGCTGTCTGTAAAGTTTTAACCACCATATTAAAGGTACAGGTAATACAATCTTTAGCACTTTCAGAGTTTGGTTATTTTGAGAACGTAGTCTCTTTTTTGACAACTGCTGCATTGAACGTACACTGTTCTTAGCAGATTCTTTTGAATACTTTTTGGTGTATTTCTCAGGAGGTTTTCACTGTTTGCTAACAGTGTGGTATAGTGTTAACTCTGTCAATATAGTAAACATTCTTTACAGTACTCAGTTCTCTACTCATATACACTTCATTTCTTAATGTGGTCAGTGTGTGTCAGGGGTCTGATACAGATAAAAGCTGTTTATAGTAGGGCATTTGTTTTGGAATTGGCATTCACTATTTTGACTTTCAATGAGCAGCTGTATACAGATTGAATACCATACTCAATGACAGTTTCCCAAATATTTGTGTTTTATTGTTGAGGGGAACTATCCTTCGTGTAAGGCCATAGCATTTTATACAGTAATATGTGGAAAAACGAAGCTTGGATAATGTCATCAGTGATGTCTTAAGTGATGTCATCAATTATGTCATTTGCGATGTTATGAGTGATGTCATAGAGCATGTCATGAATTATGTCATATGTAAGGTACTAAGAAGTGGATGGCGGGGGCACTAATTACAGTTAGTGCTACTAACTATGACTGCTGAATTCCTGTCTTTTTAAGTTCAAAACATTAATGTCGTCACTGAGAAATTCACTTAACTATAACATTATTTCAATCATTGTTTATTTGGAGAATTTCTAAGGTTTTGTTTTCAAAAACACATATTTTTATCACACCTAGCTATAACACCACTTTAACCTTTGTTTATCAGTGAATTTAAGGGTTGTTAAAAAATAAACATATATTTAAAAATACATAGAAACTAAGTACTCCAACAATGTTTATGCTGAGAATGTTCAATTTTTAGTTTTTGTAACTCACATATAAAGAAAAATTCACATCATAGTTTTCATAGTATTTGAGTCTGATTCACAAAGGACCCAGCACTTGCGACAGAAGCCCTGCAGTCATGGGGGTGTCTCCACAGTTGTAGTGTAATCTCCACAATGAGAATTCACATTGCAGAGATTCCTCCTCGAATGCGGAGACTCCCCCACAACTGCAGGGCCTCTGCCACAAGTGCGGAGGCCCTTCGTGAATCAGGCCCAAAGTATGTACTTTACATAAACTTCTTATTTATATTTGAAAAAGACACTGATCAGTTTTTCATATTCTGTAAACTATGGGCCTATTAAGAGTTTGGCGGTACTCCTGCAGCACTGCCACTGCTGCACTGGAAGGAGGACCGACAATTCCATAGTGCACCCACAAGATTATGAGTGTAATCCAGGGTGGGCAGGTGATGCTGCGGCGGTCTCACAATGGCAGCTGTGTCAGGCTCATAGGAGAGCCTTAAAAGCAGACTGCCACCATGACAGCACATGCAGCACGATCTTGCATGGTGCAACATGCATGCCACACCGTGCGGGAACAGGGGTGCAATTTCAGGGGGCCACAGCATATGCCCCCACATGCAACCCCAGGCACAGAAGTGGCAGGTGGCCTAGTTGCCTCTCTGTCACCCTTTTCATGGTGGGCTTACCGCCATGAAATGGGTGGTGGAAATCCAACTCGGAATATGCGCTGCATTGCTGCAGTGGCACCACCAGCATATTCCTGCCCCTTTCTGCTGATTGGCGACCGTGGGCTCCTGGAACCCGGGAGACGCTGCTGTTCTGTGGTGGTCTGACCACCACACTCAGAACACTGTGGGCGGACCCTCAGTGGTTGCGGTGGTCAGACTGCCAGCGCGTGTACAGTGGTCCTGAGGACTGCCATACTTGTAATAAGGCACTATGTGTTTTCACTATGTGCAGCCATTTTTAAGGTGTGTGATTGCTCTCAATGGGGGCTCACCAAGTGGATCGTGAGAATTTTGTGAGATTGATCTTTTTCATGTGGTTAGTTATTATTGAATGCTAATATTTAATACCAAATTCACTACAGTATGTATATTGTATTCATTATTTCATTTACAAACTTAGGGCTCTCAGGAAATGATCATGGGAGTCGAACATGCAGTCCCCTGAGTGGACTACGAGGGGGCTGTACTTCCTATCCCCCTTACGCAATCTGCTCACAAGATCGTCAATTTGGGACCAGCAAGACACCTCAGAGTAGAAAGACACCTCAAGGAAGTATTGTGATTGCTTCATAAGGATGTCTTTAATCAGCAAAGAAAGATTCCTTGCCTGTTGCTTCATTTACCTATTTGGTTTTGCTTTGATTAGACCTTTTTGGCTAGCTCTGTGACATTGCTGATTTTCTGTCACCAGAACGTCATCCTCAGATTCAGATGAGAACCTTACTGCTGTTCCTGCAGCATAGCCAACCTCAGCCACCCACATTTTTTTAAATGGGGCCAGGTGTGAAAAATGCATCTGAGAAATATGTCATATTGAAAATATGCAAAAAGGAGTATAATCAGCAGCAAAGCATGAGTACCACTGAGATGTGGCGAGCTTTGAGGGCTATGCACCCTCAATGACTTGTTCGGACTGAGTTTGCCTGTGCTACAGAGCCTGATAGCTCAACAGGGCTGTTCACATATTTTCAGCCTGGTGACATTGTGCCTGCCCATGTACTCACCACTCAAGCAAATAACAACCCTGCTTCTCTGAACAAAGCCCTTTTTTGCTGTTTATGCAAGCAGATTTCTTTTTTCTTCTGAGACAAGCAGGGCTGCACAGGTTAGGATTGTTCAGAATCATAAATGCCCACCTAGACAGTAGTTTTAAAAAAAAAACTTTTTGTTTCTATTTTTTTCTCCTCTTTGTTTTGGAGATGGTTTTTGTTTTTCTTGTAACCTTTTTAAATAAAAATACAAAAGAAGTTAAAAAATTTAAAAATCACAAAAAAAACAGTAGTTAAAAAATGTTAATTAAAAAAGGCCTTTTCAGAGCTATCTTATACTTTCAATATGCATGTTGTTTGTACTGTTACCCTTTCTCTTTCCTTCTTGATGACTCTTGCATTACACTTGCGAGAGCCATGATGCTAGCATACATAGTGTGGTTGACTCTCACAGGCCTCCTGCGTCCACTGTGAGGGGACAATGTTTGATCATTTATACTTGTGAGCGTCTCACCAGAGCGTGCTGTCATAATGGAAGTTGTATTTTCAATTAACATATCCTGGTGTGATATGTATAATTTATATGCACCAGATTTTTGTGACCCCTTTTTTATATGATCCCGCTAGACTCTCACTAGATCGTAAAATTACTTTAGAGGAAGACTTTACATTTTCCATCATTACAGTACTTATCTCTTACAATCCTCACTACTAGAATATGGGGTAGACTGTCCTGTCCATTGACACCTTGCATGAAAGTAACCAATGTGTAGAGTAGGGTGTAAAGAGGCACAGTCTCTCCAATCACACCACTCCCTAGGCTAAGTAGTATAGTATACATAGTAGGGCGGGAAGGTACTCACCTTACATGTAAGACTTCACTATTCCAAAGTGGGTATAACAAATACTACCCACTGAGACTTCTCCCCAGGGAAATATTCAAATATATTAGCGTGAGAGAATGGAATTTTTTGTCCACTCACAGCTTTCCCCAGCATGACAGATATGTACAGTAATATGTAGGGAAACATTGTCCTCTCCACCAACAACTAAATCCAGGAGACAATATGAATGACCAGTACATTGTGGGCAAGCAGTGGCCTCTCTGCTGACACCTTTCCCTAGAACAACAGGGATATGCAGTGGTGTCTGGGAAAGGAGTGACCTGTACACTAATACATCTTACCAGGGTGGGAGGTGCATGTAACAGGCGTTAAGAAAAATGTATCTCTCTGCTCATACCTCTTCCCATACTGTCAGCTATACATAGTAGGCTGCGGGAAGGAACTACCCTGTTTGCTGACACATGTGTGTTGCATGATAAGTCTGTATACTTCAGTGTTGGGGTAGACTGGCCCTTCTCCTGTGGCTGGTCTCTTAGATCATGGGTGATCAAATAAGACTGTGAAAAGGAGCTTACTTCTCTGGTCACACCTCTCCCCAGGAGGACAGATGAACAAGTAAGTTGTAGAGGTGAAATTACTTCTATGCTCAGAGGTCTCTCTGGCATAACAACTATACATACTATGTTATGGAAACACCCCACCCTGTCAGCTGAGACATATTCCCAGAGTAACATATGTTCAAAGTAGACTTTAGGTAGAGACTGTCCTCTCTGTGCATACCTCTCTTTATAGTGATGAATGTCTGTAGTCGAGTATAAAATTGAGTATCCTCTTCATTCAAAACTGTGTCTTACACAATTAGTGACCACACTTGATTGTAGCGACATGCTCACCTCTCTTTTACACTGCCACCAACAACAGTCATACGCAATACTCTGTGCACAGCGAGTGATAGGAGTGAGCATTAGACTATGAAGATGCACTACTCTCTATGCCAATATATCTCTCGTCTACCAGAGGTCCCTATATCATAGCGTGGATAAAGACTGATCTCTCTACTAACACCTCACTGTTGCATGGCAAGTCACCATAGCTACATAGCAAAAAAATTGCCTTCTACATAACCAAGTGTCTCTAGAATAAAATATGTACCTACTGCCATAGAGATACATTTACATGCAGCAGCATAGTTACATTCCCTAAAGATGGAACTGACAGTTTTGGTGAATATTGCAATCTCATAATGAATTTATATTAAGTATTAAGCAAATAAGCAAAACTAACTTTAACATTTTTTATTACAACAAAACATTGTAACAATAATAAACAACGACAACAACTATATTAACAAACTACAAACCAAGCAAACAACTTTAGAAATATATCACTTTTTCTCTAAAGCTCATCAGCAGGTGCTAATGTCTCCCCTCTTTTTGTTTTATTTACCTACTGGATTTTGATGTTGTTAGCACTTCTGTTCTAGTCTTTTAGCCACCTTAGCCTACCAAAAAGTCTTTAGGATCTTTACTTTCCTACTATATCCAAGCATGCTTGGTGCCAATAAGGTCTCAGTAAAGCAGCATATCTACGAATTACAGTTCACAAAGCGCAGCTTGTGCTACAGTTCAGCCACATTCTTCCAACTTTAAAACACTGTGCTTCAAGAAATAGTTATTGCTGAACAGCACAATAATCCTGGTTTTGTTAATAAGGCTCTTTTTTGCCTCTGATGGAAGCAGATAATTATTTCATTAGAAACATGTTTCCATTTTCCTCCTAATAAAGACAAAATAACCAAAAAGATAAAAAATACATACTGGTCAATAATTCATAACAATGATACATCAGCATAATCAGTATCAGAACAAGATTTATTTGATTTTTGTAATAAAATCATAAAAGCATACATTTAAGAACAGTTTAATAACACGTAAGTAAAAAAATGGCATAAAGTAAAATTTACAAACTAGTTACACGGGGACGGACCGTTCAAAGTCTGCAGTCGCAACAATTTTATTTCAGTTAAAAACTAATGGTTCAGATAAGAATATTTTTTCTACATTTTACTGTACATTTTAAAAATAATGATATTGGCTTTATAAAAAGTTTATTATCTAGAAATTGCAGAGCTAAGAATGCTGGTCTACATTGTCTCAAACCCATTACTTTTAAAATTGGTAAAATCCATCTCCTTCTTTGGGTAGCATAAAACTTACAAAATAAAATCACATGAATTGTTGATTGCTGGGACTGTTGATCACAAGGACATCTGCTCAATTCTGTAGCCCAATCGGTTATTACTGGAAACCTTACCGGGTGGTGAAAGATACCGAATCTAAAACGTATTAATACAAATCTCTCATACGTACTCAATGTCAATTCAAGGTAGGGCTGCATCACGAGAGTGATCCGCATCAACTGATTAGTTTGTACCGAGGGTTTCATTGCCTCGACCACAAATCTGTTCTTCTCCAGATGCGTCATACAGAGCTTTTTAAGATTTTTTCTGGAGACAGAACTTAAGGTACCGGGTTCATTATAGTATTAAGGGTGACTGACATCATTAGTAAAGTCCTTTTTGTATTTTAACCACGGTATATCCAGTGCCCTGTCCAACTTGAGACAATCTTTTAAAACTTTTCAGTTCAAAGAAGTTTTTACAGAAGTCCAAATCCTGTGCCACAAAAGGACGGTTAAGGACACACAATTGATGGACGGAATGCAGAATAAATCAGAACATTCACCCCCAGTCAAGAGATCTGGGGTAAATCCATCATCCTTTTGCTCACCATGCCACTCCAGTTTCGACCTGGCGATATGCAAATCAGTCTTGACCCTGTGCCTCATGGAAACAGTCCAGCCCGGACTGCCAAGCCAGGCCTGCCTGGAATGTAAACAAGCATCCTAGGACCGGTCTCGGGGTTTCACCCCTCTTCAGCCAGGATAGCTTGATTCCAGTGGCACAGTGAGCCCAGGACCCACGTCTGGGCATACCTGGCACACTTAGGGCATAAAAGGACGGTTGGCATTTTATTAAATCTGAGATGTAAAATATCCCTAGCTCAGAGTGGCAAATATAAGTTGAAGTACTGCCTGGAGCTGCTAGAAGAAATTTCAGGAAAGTATTCTCTACCAGCTGAATTTATTTTGTATCACAATAACCTGACTCCTGCGCCTACATCAGTATATTTTCTAAACCTTTCTACAGGTTTCACTCACCATCACATATTTACATTTAATGCACCAATAACGTATTATTCCTTTCTTCTGAAAAATTTTACACCCTCAATAAATCTGTTTTGATATGTTTCCAAATAAATTATAACATGCCATGAACTCTGCTTCAATTACAGTTTTTTAAGTAACACAATCATCTTGACACACCTTTGTTAATACTCACCACAGTGTTCACTCTAGAAATAGCAAATTCACCACTCAAACATCTCATAAGTGTTAAAATAAATAGTACAGCTTGTATCATTACATTCTTTGTTTTTCAATTTAAGAAACATAACTTCCTTTACTGACAAGTATATGTAGTTGAAAAACTTCATTTTTTAACACAATCTGCAAACCTTGCTCACATCGCTCCACAGTGTAATTTGCACCTCTCAAAAGCTACATTAACTCATTTACACCACCCAAACTATTTTTCACTCTGTAAACATAGTGTAGAATAAGTTTACCAACATAAGCACAGTTATTGACATTTCACAATAAAGTTTATAAAAATATATTATTAAATTCCGGAACTTGGATTCCTTTCTCAAATGCAGATAAACACAAGAGTCTCATTGAGCTCCACATAAATTCACTTCTGCTGAGCACAACTCAAACAGACTTCCTTCTTCTCAAAAGCACCAAGGACAAACTGAGCTGCCTCTGGTTCTCCACCCAATCAGATCACAGCATTTCTTTAAACTTGTAATAAGAAAGGTAACTATTGGCTGAGTTTTGGCCCTTTTTTTTTACTTCTCCTCATATGATCTCACAAGACTCATGCGGGATTATGAAAAATACCTCAAGTCAGGCCTAGTAATTTTCAATGAGAATCTCACGAGAGGATCACAGGATCACAAACACTTTGTGGCAGACTTTTCCATCAAATCTTATGGGATGCTCATGAGAACAAACCCCCCCAAAAAACCATCTACTCATCATAGTATTTATCTCTTACACAATTTCTCTAAAAAACAACCACCACAATATGTATTCCTACTAATGTAGTGTACTGAGAACTCATCTACTCCTTTCATCTATTCATGATCCAGCAAGAGTCCCACAAGATTGTAAAAATGTATAATAAACAATATACATTTATTTTCTTCACAGTCATTCCCTTAGAATCCTTCCTTCAAAACTTAGGGGGACAGCATGCCTTTCTGCTGCCCTTTATATAGCTTTTTTATTTTGTTTCCACACACCTCTAATTTTTCACCTTAATCAGTAATGGTGGCCATTTTATTTCTATCATTCCAAAAGCCAGCCAATCAGAGCACTCGTTCTCGCAGAACTGTGGGAGCCTCCCACTCGAGCAAGAGCATGAAGGATCACGTGATAAACAGGCCTCTTGACCAATCACAGAAATCCGTTTGTGATTTAGTGTACTTGCTTGATGCTTGCGGGACTCTCACGAGCCCAACTGTCAAAATATACAATAATTTTTTACCCTTAATTTCTCAAAAACTACTGGACAGCAATACACCAAATGACAACAAGCATTGGCATAGCCAATAGGTCTAGCTTTTGGGACCTTATAAGTGTTTAGCAATGCAACAGTTGCATAACTAAATACTTATAAGGTCCCAAAAGCGAGACCTATTGGTTATGCCAAGCAGCCGTGAGGCCGCGAAAGGGATCGCAATCAAACATCAAAGCGGCCGCGAAAGTGAAAGTAATCGCGGTAAAGCGCACATGCACTGTAGCTCTAGGCTGGCCTGGTAGCACTTTTTGGAGCCCTCTCAATAAGTCTCGCCAGACCAGCGCATGCGCTGGGTCAGGCGAGACCTAAAAAGCACAAACTGAGAAACAATGGACAGATGTACAATGCATTTCTCTAGTTGCAAATGGCCCCATTCACATTGGCTAACTTCCTATGGACTTTCAGCTTGTCTCAAACATTTTATGCAAACCTGATCTTAAGGCATAACATCTCTCCAGTCCTCTAAGTTTATGCATTTAGACTGCAAGCAATCAAAAGTAGGTATGTTCTTGCTTCCCCAATTCTGAAGAATTAGTGATCTTGCCACTAAGGCAAACATATATAGACCTTCCTCTTGAACTTTGCTAACAGTTATATTTAAGGAACATCCAAGGGTTGCAATTTATCTATCCATAACTATCATAAGGCCTAGCTTGTACCTACATTATTTCCCTATATCTTCCCAGAATTATTTAATCTTTTGGCAATCCCAGACAATGTGGGTCCATGTACCTCCCTCTTCTGCTGAATACCCAAATCTATCCTCTATCTGGGGATATATACTATGCAGAATGGTCGGTGTCCTGTATAATAGCCATTTGGTGTAGAATTGCATTCTCCTAAAATTGGCGCCTCTTAGTAGTGTAATATTAAATTTGTTAATTTTGTTCCAGACCACCCTTGTAATCAGCAGGCCTTCTTTTGCTTGCCATTTATCTCAAACATTTTCGTACACCTTTGAGTTCTTATGCTCGCTGAGAATTTGTACACAGCTGCTTATTGATCTGCATCTAGATGTTTCTAAAATAGCCTCGCTAAGTTCTAATTTTGCACAAAGTATGATCAGGTCTATATTTTCTAGAAAGTGCCTAATTTGAACAAAAGGCCATTTTAGTATGTCTTTAAAATGGCTCAGACCATACTGTATCTCTGTCCATCTTTTCCAGTTATCAATAATAAGAAAATTTCCCACATGTTTATATCCATTCTCCTTCTATTTCCTTACAATATTAGATTGAATTATCCGTTGCTCCCCTAACTGGAGGTCAGCCAGACGTGTGGAACCATTTATCAAAGGTATACCATACTGCTTAAATAATTGGGCTTTTGGGAAGACCTTATAGCATACTTCTTTGGGATTCTTCACAAGCCTCTTGGGATCTCAAATTATATATTCCTTCAAAATCCTTATTATAAAATAAATGTCTATGCATAGAGGATTGAGATAATTAGGAAATCTATATGTACTGTGTGCAAAATTTGCTTAGTAATATTGCCTCAAATTAGGAAAAGCCAGCAATCCTTCCTTAGTTGAATTGCTTAAAGTGAATTGCGGTGGCTTGTTGGCCCATATAGAAGATGAGAATAAGCCATCTATTCCTTTAAAAAATGACATTTGTAATGCATAAGGGATTGCTGAGAATAGGAAATTAAATAAGGGTAAAATCAACATTGGTATCAGTGCTTCAATCCAATTATTGAGATCGGAAGTTGGATCCATTTTGCGAATAAGCTCTTAACTTTTTGCAATAAGGGAACATAATTTAATGTGTATAGATCATTAACATTTTCAGACACAAATATTTCTAGATATCTCTTAGGCCTAGAGTTATATCTCTAGAGTTATATAATATCTGGAGTTCTGGTATTAATGTGTGTTCTGAGCAGTTGAAAAGTAAAATTTCCGTCTACGCATTATTTATTTTTTAATTATCCACTTGAAATTTTTAAAAAATGGCAAACATTTCCTTTTGAATATTCTCCCTGGGTTTAAGGAACAGAACAATATCATCGGCATATATTTTATTTTAGACATACTTTGCAGTAGAGTTGTTTGTAGGTCTTTTTGTCTAATGGCTATTGCCAATGGTTCTCTAAACAAGGCAAAAGGAATTGGCGATAGAGGACACCCCTGTTGTATACTCTTATTTACTCTACAGTAACCTACATTTCTACAGTTGATAATTATTTGTGCAGAAGCATCCTTATATAGATATTTCACTATATGTATACACTTTTCTGGAAACCCAAATCTAGTGACAATTAAAAAAAAGGCTTTCCCAGGACACCAGATCAAAAGTTGTCTCGGAGTCAAAAAATAACACCTGTGTCTTTATTTTGTTCTGGGTGAGGTAGTCGAGAGCTTCTATTAAGAACTTTGTGTTTGAGGAGAGCTGTCTGCCTGCTACAAACCCCCTCGGATCACAGTGGAAAATTGATCCCACAATCTTATTTAGCCGATTAGCAAGCAGTTTTGTAAAAATGTTATAGTCAGAGTTAAGGAGGCTTATAGGCCTATAGGAATTAATGTTTTCCCTGTTCTTGTCTTTTTTCTAATTGCTGACTGCCACAGCCATGTGGAATGATGTTGGGGGTTCTCCGCCTTTTAATATGTGATTGGCAAGTTTTAACAATTACATTTACATTTTTAAAATTAGAGCAAACTTCTTGTATATTTCTACTGGTAAGCCATCCTCCCCATCTGCTTTACCATTAGGCATTGAACTCACTACTATATCTTTTTCCTCACGAGAAAATTCAGACATTTTCATTTGATTTTGCTCTCTGCTTTGCGTTGGAATAGAAAGCTTCTCTAAAAACCTCATGAGGCTATCAGTCATTATTTGTTGATCCGTCTGATACATTTTCTCATAGTGTTTTAAATAAGTGTTCCCAATCTCCAAGAGCTGGTTATTTGTGTCTTGGAATCAATATCTGTCAGTGATAGGATCCTATTTTGAACCTGTCTATCCTTTGCCTGCCATGCAAGTAGTCTCCCTCTGTATTCACTCTCCTCATATATCCTCTGTAGGTAAGCGGTGTTGGCAGTATTGCCCTGCGCATAATAGTGTTCCGGATTTTCTAATTTTGCCTGTGAGAGCTCCTGTTTTGTAGCTAAATTCCTCTTTTGATTGTATATTCTACTAGCTTGCTCCAGCCTGATTTCGGGCTCACGTCTTCTTACCATTTTTCCTTTCTGTTGTAGGATTTCTTTAGATGTAATAAACCCCTGCAATACGGCCTTAAAGGCATCCCACAATGTCCAACATGGTTGTATCTGTGTTATAAAAAAAAAATATTGATCTCATCAGTTACCTTTATACACCATTCTTCACTCTCTAAGTTGATTTTGTTAAAATACCATCTTCTAGATACTCTTTCAAGCCCCACCCGCTCTACTTCCATTTTGACTATCGCATGATCTGAAAAGGCGTTTTAAATGTATTAATGAGTGATAATTTCCAGCCCATGGGATACTAAATAGTAGTCTATTCTGGAGGCAGTGTTGTATTTTGCTGAAAAACATGAAAAAACTTGTTTCCTAGGATGCTGAGAGTTCCATGGGATCTACCAAATCCAAGTCCCTTTTGCAATTGGCTAGGGCAGTGGCTTATTTTGTTTTCAATTTTTAGTAGAAGAACCAATAAATGGATCTTGAAGGAAGTTAAAATCTCCTCCCAGGATAACCAGACCGAGGATATTAGTTAGGGCCAGTTTAAGATGTGACAGAGGGAGCGGGTTATATAGAACCGGTGCATAGATTGTTGCCATAGTAAAGTTTGATTGATTAAATCTCCCATTAACAAAAGCCCACCTTCCACCCAGATCTATCTGCATAGCTTTCACATTAAATGGCACTTGTTTACCCACATATATCCCTACCCCCTTCTGTACACAGCTCGCATTAGATAAACAATAAAAACCGGCCCATTGTAAAATCCTATTTGCGCTGCTTATGTTCTTAAAGTGGGTTTCCTGCAAAAGTATAATATCCGGGTTGTGACCTCTGAGCCACCTTTCTATTGCCTGGGCCTCACATGTATTATTCAGTCCATTAGCATTAAAAGAGATTACTTTCAAAACCTCTTTACCTATTATTTGTTGACAGCTGCACTAATGTTACTTGTGCTATTGTAAATAGAAAAGTAATTCCCGCCTCCCGGGAAAAAAAAGTGCTGCGTGCATTGCTTGATATTATAACTTTGTACCATCTTGTCAGATATGATAGCTATGATAGCCACAAGAATGTAACCTATTACGGTCTAAAGTGCACCGGGTGCTCAAAAAGTGACTGAGGCATTTCCCCCCCATTCAATAACTCCAATAGCAACTGAACTATTAACATAGCTTCTACCTTCTACTTTAAAACCATATCAAATGCAGCAGGTACAAAAAAGTGACAAGTGAATAGCAATAAAATAGATTAAAGCTCATCAAGCGCGCAGTTTTAAGAGAAAGGGGCATGTGCAGTTGTAGAATTTTTTTAGACTTTCTATTCTTAGTTCCATATGTCATCACATAATTCATCCTATGTGTCCTGATTTGTTTCGTCCCACAGGATAACTACGCACTTAACTTTGAACTCTCCTTTTCTATTTTGCCTCATCCCCACCATCCTCACCCCCTCAAAGTCTCTGTGACCTCCCTGGAAAATGGATTTTCCCACTATTCCTTTTTCCCTCCTCCTATCTCTGGATGCCATTGTATTGCATCCTTTCCCCGCTCTCGTCTTCCCCATTGAGGACTGGTGCTTTTCGCCCCCTCCACGTGCCCTAAAAAAAGCTTTTACAATTAGACTAAATGAATGGATTGCTCCCCTGTTAGCTGACCTCGATCCTCTCACTTATTTCCCATTAGACACATTTGTTAACATTGCTTGAGCTTTCTGAATATCCATAAATAAGTAAAATTGCCCTTTAGCTAAAACGTTAAGCTTGGATTATTGTATTATTGAGGCCTGGGCCCCCTTCTCCTTAAATATGTCAATCATCTTAACAAACAGTTTTCTTCTCCATGCCATTGCCGCTGACATGTCTTAGCATATCTTGAATTGTGGGATTTCCATGGTGGAGAAAGACCTCTTAGCAATAGCAGTACTTAGTATTCTTTCCTTGATTCGGTAGTCTGCGAAGTTGAGTAGTATTGTTTGGGGGAATCTTGCATTTGATTGTCTCTGTGCGGGGACTCTATGAGCCCTTGTGATCATTAAGTTCCCTTCCAGCTCCGGCATTACTTTCTTTAGCAATGAGCCAGCCCATTTGGATAAGTGGGAGTCTTCGCATTCTTCGAGGATGCCTACCAGGCGGAGGTTGGAGCGCCTATTGTAATTCTCCAAGTCCTGGAGCTTCCGTTCCACTTGACTCTTGTTTTTACCCAATTCTGATAGTTCTTGTTGAGTGACAGTCAGTTTATCCTCTAAATCTGAGATGTGGTTCTCTTCCTCATTCATTCTTTTTGGTGTGTTAGACATGTTATCTTCTAACTTACACAGCCTCTCATGCAGTGAAGCGATCTCAAGGGCCTGAGAAGTCTTAAGATCTCTAATTTCACCCAGTATGGTGACTAGAATATTTTGAATTGAAGTTTCCCCTCCCTCTCTGTCTTCCAATCTTCTTCTTGATAACTGTTTAGGGCGGTCTTCCTTCACATCTATTCTACTTAATGATGCATCTCTCTCTTCATTTTCACTGTCTCCAGAGGGGTCCTTGTTGGTGATTGAATATCCTGAAGAGGTAGTGGGCCATTAGGGGGACTTAATGACGACCCCAGCTGAGTATTTGCTTGCGGTTTGGGTAAAGGCTGAAGATTACCTTGTTCTCTAACGTATGCGGCTTTGTCTATTGGAGATAAGACTGGCTTCTGTTGCTTCTGTTTTTTGGAAAGAGCGGATATTGTTTAGATAGAGTAGAACTACTACTCATAGCAAAGTTTGTCTCCTGCGCTTCTGTTCTTCTAGACTCACATTCCACATTGCAGGTTGTATCCAACTGTGGGTTCAGCTGAAAATGAAGCTGCGGGTCAGGAGCCTCTACCATTTCTGCCTCCAAAGTTTTTTTCAGTGTCTGAGGTATCGTCCAACTCTGCAGGGTGCTTGGGCCACAGGGAGCTGAATCAGCAAGGGCCGTAAATACTGCAGAGATAGTGGTGATTGTAGAGACCGCTGCCTCCCTCAATTGAGCCTTGGCTCTACCTCACCTCACCACAGCAGCAGGGTTTTGTTATCTTGTTGCCTCACCAGTCACTCTTCAATCATGGCTGAGTGAGTTGCATCCCATTGCCTCTGCGGTGTCTCGATGACGTGCCATCTTGGCGAAAGTGGAAGTGGGCGGGAGGAAGGGGGAGAGCTGGAGTGCTAACGGCTATGTGCGTGGCCCACGTCAGCCACCATTGTCTTGTACTGAGTACAATTCATTCCAAATTTACAGGCCTTACAGGTGGCACATTATCTGAAACCCAAGTTCCTTTCAGTCAGCCAATTAGATTCTGGATGATACATAGATCTAGTTAACATGTCCCCCAAAGATGGTGTCTTCAGATATGTAACCATGTTGTGTTGACCAACTACATCTCTCAAATGTTCATCATGTTTGCAAAATGTGCCACTTCTTATTGATCAGCAAACTGATTGAACTATGTTTCATATTGTATCCCATAAAAAAGCATATAGCTTGGTCCTGGTCACCATCTACCTCACATGTCGGAGTAGATGAAGCTTGTGTGCTTAACAACTGTTACCAGTTTTTAGTTAAAACCCTTTGTTTTGCTCCTCTAAGAACTTGCATTGGATATCCCCTTTCTGCATATCTCATAACCATCAAACTGGCTTCATTTTCCAATAATTAATCAGTGGAACAGATTCTGCGAGCCCTCAATAATTGACTATATGGGATACACCATTTTATAGAACATGGGTATCCACTGTTACCATGTAATATGTAGTTGCAGGCAGTCTTTTTTCGAAAAACCTTGCTTTGTAAGGACTCACTTTCTACTTGCAATTTTACATTCAGAAAATCAATTTCTTGCATACTCCAATTCACAGTCATTTGTATATTATATGGGTTGGTATTAAGAATCGCAATGTACTCACATAAAGATGTTTTATCTCCCTCCCATAAAATAAACAAATCATCAATAAAACTTACCCACATGGCAATCTTATTGGTGTATTCTGCATTACTTTATGCCCAAGCGATTTCTTTCTTCCACCCTCCCATGTAGATGTTGGCGTACGTGGGTGCAAAGGCTGCCCCCATTGCAGTCTCCTGTTTTTGGAGATATGTTTTCTTCTCCAAAAGAAAGATGTTGTGGGTTAGACAGAAAGAAGGCATAGTGAGAAGCCTTATACCGTGTTGAGTCAATGACAGAGACCTGGATCTCAAAAAATATATACAGGCCTCCATCCCATATTGAGGCGAAATGGAGGTATTGAGGGTGCAAACATCTAATGTTACCACGATTTAGCCACTCTGCCATGGAATATTGTTCCCTTTTCTTAAAAAATCATTTGTGTCCGGTATGTAAGATTCAAGGCTGGTGACATAATGACAGATAAATGAATCCAAAAATCTGTGGGTGTTCTCTAACAGGGACCCATTCATACTGACAATCAGTCTTCCGGGATGTTCTTGAAGATTTTTGTGTATCTTCGGAAGACAGTAGATGACTGGCATCCTGTTATGGTCAGTCTATAAATATTGAAATTCCTCTTGCGATAGTAATCCCTGTTGGGCCCAACTCTGTAGCAGGATAATATATTCTTTCTGGTAATCATTAATGGTATTGATTCCTAATTCTTGGTAGTGTTCTTTGACCTTAAGTTGCCTTTTCATTTCTTTGGTATATTGGTTAGGGCTGAAAACTACAACATTACTTTCCTTGTCTGAGGGTTTGATAACGATGGCCTTGTTGTTCCCTAATGCATTTAATTCAAGTCAATCGTGTACAGAAAAGTTTTTCAAATTCATTTGTCGTCCTGCTGTTCTTCACTTATTGATGTCATCAATTAAAAATTCATGAAAAACATCAACCAGAATACATGTTGGCAATTGAGGAGTAAATGTGCTCCTAGGCCTCAAACCACTATCAATAGTTTGATCAGTTGAGAACCCCATTTTATTAAGCATGGGAACATCCATGATTTCAGAAGCAGCACCAGGGTTGTGAATCTCTTTACCCCTATCAAGGGCATTGATTTCCAGAATGTCTGAAATATCCCCAACAGTGAAATGAGAAAAGCAATCAGCCAAAAGTTGTATGTTTTGGGTGGGCTCAAAGTTTTTCATTGCAAAATATTTCTGTAATTTCAATTGTCACACAAACTTATATGCTTTGATTCGTAGATTGACAAAATCAGGTCCCACAGAGGGGCAAAAGCTTAGACCATAATTAAGCAACTTCATTTGGCCAGATATTAACAGAAACCCAGAGATGTTGACAACCATGATGTTGTGGTTGCCCTCAATTTCAGCCGGAAATATCAATCTTCGCCTCTTTTGCCTTTCCTTGTCCTTTTGCCCCTCCTCGTTTTGCATTTCCTTGTGTTTCGCCTTGATTTTGCCCTCTCCCTCGATGGGGCGTCAACATTCACAGATGTCACATTTCTTGCTGAAAATGCAACTTTTCTCTTGGTCCTTCCTCTGATGATGATCCTGGTTCAGAGCTTTCTTCTGATTCACTGACATCCATGATTTTCCTGCCCATTTTGTTCAATCTTTCTTTGACTCTAAATGGCTAGGATTTCTTGGCAAAGGTGTAAATTCACCCAAATTGATAATCCATTTTGTCTCCATTGAATATCTGAGCCCCCCATCCCCATAACTCTTCTTCATGCTTCTCGATACACTCCTCCATTTTTTTGAAGAGTATTTTTACTTCTTCCTGTTCCTTAACTGTCTCAATTTCTTGGACTAATTGATAGCTGCTTGTTCTTCCACACGTCATTTAGCATGAGTAATCAGGGACTCCATCAGTCTGAAGGAACAACCTTCCATGTTGGATCTTCATTCTTCAAATAAATCTGCGCCCATGTCCTCAAAGGTTGGCATTACGAATATCCACAGCCCCAAGGTAGCCTTTTGCATTCAATGTCTCTGGTTAATGATGTCATCTCTTACCACTTCTTTGATTCTGCTATTCATGCTTTCTCTAATTTTTTAATCACTGCTTGCGATGTTCTCATGGCCCCTGTTCTCTCCAGGCATGTGCCCACCTTTATTGTAGTGCTGTTGAATACATCCAAAGCAGCTCTCTCCAATTGTAATTTGCGTTCAGCCATATTGATGATGGATCTATATATGTGTATATGTGATACTTTGCACAGATAAGCTACAATATAAATGACAGGATCTCAATGTTCTCAATTGTTGCTTATTGTAGTGGGTATTGCTGAATATGTCACAATCTCTAAATTCACTCGACCATATCCTGTACATTCACGCCGTCCGCACCGTATTCCCGCTTAGGTGCGAGGGATCCGACCCGCCGCCCTCATATATATATATATATATATATATATATATATATATATATATATATATATATATATATATATATATATATATATATATATATATATATATATTTTCACTGAAAAAAAAAACATAGGTTTCAGAGACGTTATAGTTAGAAATTAGCATTTAAAAAACTTTGAAATTCACTGAAAAAACCATAGGTTTCAGAGACGTTATAGTTAGAAATTAGCATTTAAAAAACCTTAGAAATTCACAGAAAAAAACATAGGTTTCAGGGGTGTTATAGTTAGCTGGCCATTTCACTCGTACAAAACCATAGAAATTCCTCCGTTATAGTTAGTTCTGCTAACTATAACTCGCTCGCCAGCAATGCACTGCTGATGATGTCACATATTGCATCATTCATGACATGGTCAGTGACATCACTGATGAAATCACTGATGACATCTCAAATGACATCACTGATGACATCACTGATGACATAATCCAGTGAATGTGGTTTAGTTTGACATTTAAATATGTATTATATATATACCAATCTGTATTGAAGATTGAGTGGATATATAACTGTCTGGATGGAGGATTTAGTAGCTGTCTGACTGTCTGTTTAAGTGAGTAATTAAAAGTGTCTCACTTAATACATGGATTAGTAACTAAACTATGTGAATGTGTGCATCACTGTCTCTGTTGTTGTATAACATGTTGCATCAGTCGGTCACTAACTACATGAGTGTGTATATTAGTTATTGATTAGTTGGGTGAGTATTTGTATGGGACACTGAGTTTGTGTGTGGTTGGATGGGGTGTGTGTAACTCTATGCATAGATGTGTGAATGGTTGATTGACTAGGTGTATAGGTTTAAGAGTGCATGTGGAAACAGTTGTTTGGGTGACTGAGTGTATTTATGTGTGTGTTGGTGAGCGAATATATGTTTTAGTTGTACATCTTCAACAAAGTAAAAAAATAAAAGGCATTGTATGTGAGAGTCGGTGTATATAAATAAGTATGTGTAAGAGTCAGAGATTGTGAGAGTAACTATATGAATGAATGTATAATTGTAATGGTGATCTTTTAAAATATTAACTATGAGTTACTATGTGTTTGAATAAATGAGGTGTTGTTGGATAATTGTGTAAGTGAATAAATGTAAGTGTGATTAATTTTTTTCATGAGTGAGTAGGATGACTGCATAACCGACTAAGATGACTGCTGATGTGTCAATGTCTATATATGTGTATAAGTGCATTTGATAATGTTCTATAAATTAGTGACTACATGTGTAAATGATTCTGTTGTTGGATGGGGAGTTCTGTGTGTAGACTTAGAAATCAGTGAGGGGGTATGTAGTAACTGGTATTGGTGTGTCAATGGTTTCAAATATGGTACTCTGTATTTTACAGTGAGTGATGAAAGATTATACTAGTGTAAGATGAGGTGTATCAGATTGTCACATGGATTATGTCATCAGTGATGTCATCAGTGATGTCATTTGAGATGTCATGAGTGATGTCATCAGTGATGTCACTGACCATGTCATGAATGATGCAATATGCGACATCATCAGTAGTGCATTGTGGGCGCGAAAGTTATAGTTAGCAGAACTAACTATAACGGAGGAATTTCTATGGTTTTGTACGAGTGAAATGGTCAGCTAACTATAACACCCCTGAAACCTATGGTTTTTTCTGTGAATTTCTAAGGTTTTTTAAATGCTAATTTCTAACTATAACGTCTCGGAAACCTGTGTTTTTTTCAGTGAATTTCAAAGCTTTTTTAAATGCTAATTTCTAACTATAACATCTCTGAAACCTATGGTTTTTTTCAGTGAATTTCAAAGCTTTTTTAAACGCTAATTTTTAAGTGTGATAGTAGTTATACCTATTTTTTGTACTGATTTTCTACACTATTTTAACTGTTTATTTATAAATATTTTATTGATTAAATAACATTATATATTTTTCTGAAAATTGCAAAGCAAAATTAAAAACATTCAAACTGAATTATTGATTATTTTTTTTGTTTTCATTTTTTATTTTTATAAATTTATAATATTTTCTTTTAAAAAAATGTTTCCAATTTTTTTTCGGAGTCGCGCACTCAAAGCGTACTCATCACGGTGGGTGCGCGGATTCTAGCCGCCATTTTAGAAAAGTTGTGAAGGATCCGCGTACGGTGTGCGACAGCTGCATGTTTTTCAGTTACATCATATACATTTAATATTACATGATGTGCGCGATTGGTATGCGACCAGTCCGCGACTCCTGCTCCCGCACATTCGCGACACATGCGCATTCCGGTACGAGATGCTTGCGCGGTGGCGGGTCCCACGTTATGTCATATTCATGCTGGGGCGCGACTCCCGCAAAATAAATTATGTTAAAAAATGATATGTATGTGTCTTTGATATACATATTAGGGCATGAGATTATCTAAGAACCAGGTCAGCAGAGCTGCTGTAGAGCCAGAGAAACCAGGTCAGTAGAGCTGCTTTAGAGGGAGAGAACCAGGTCAGCAGAGCTGCTTCAGAGCCAAGGGACCAGGTCAGCAGAGCTGCTCTAGAGCCAGAGAACCAGGTCAGCAGAACTGCTTTAGAGCCATAGAACTGGGTCAGCAGAGCTGCTTTAGAGCCAGAGAACCAGGTCAGCAGAGCTGTTGTAGAGCCAGAGAACCAGATCAGCAGAGCTGCTCTGTAGCCGAAGAACTAGGTCAGCAGAGCAGCTCTAGAGCCAGAGAACCAGGTCAGCAGACCTGCTGTAGAGCTAGAGAAACCAGGTCAGTAGAGCTGCTTTAGAAGGAGAGAACCAGGTCAGCAGATCTGCTTTAGAGCCAGAGAACCAGGTCAGCAGAGCTGCTCTAGCTGACACTGACTGACTGACACTGACTGACTGACACTGACTGATTGACACTGACTGACACTGATTCACTGACACTGACTGACACTGACACTGACTGACACTGACTGACACTGATTGACTGACACTGACTGACTGACACTGATTGACTGACTGATACTGATTGACTGACACTGATTGACTGACACTGACTGACACTGACTGACTGACACTGACACTGACTCTCTGGAGCTAGAGAACCAGGTCAGCAGAGCTGCTGTAGAGCCAGAGAAACCAGGTCAGCAGAGCTGCTTTAGAGGGAGAGAACCAGGTTTGCAGAGCTGCTTTAGAGCCAGAGAACCAGGCCAACAGAGCTGCTTTAGAGCCAGGGAACCAGGTCAGCAGAGCTGCTTTAGAACCAGAGAACCAGGTCAGCAGAGCTACTCTATAGCCAGAGAACCAAGTCAGCAGAGCTGCTTTATAGCCATAGAACACGGTCAGCAGAGCTGCTTTAGAGCCAGAGAACCAGGTCAGCAGAGCTGCTCTACAGCCTAAGAACCAGGGCAGCAGAGCTGCTGTAGAGCCAGAGAAACCAGGTAAGCAGAGCTGCTTTAGAGTGAGAGAACCAGATCAGCAGAGCTGCTCTAGAGGGAGAGAACCAGGTCAGCAGAGCTGCTTTAGAGCCATAGAACCGGGTCAGCAAAGCTGCTTTAGAGCCAGAGAACCTGGTCAGCGGAGTTGTTGTAGAACCAGAGAACCAGATCAGCGGAGCTGCTCTGTAGCCTAAGAACTAGGTCAGCAGAGCAGCTCTAGAGCCGGAGAACCAGGTCAGCAGACCTGCTGTAGAGCCAGAGAAACCAGGTAAGCAGAGCTTCTTTAGAGGGAGAGAACCAGGTCAGCAGAGCTACTTTAGAGCCAGAGAACCAGGTCAGCAGAGCTGCTCTAGCTGACACTGACTGACTGACACTGACTGACTGGCACTGACTGATTGACACTGACTGACACTGATTGACTGACAGTGACACTGACTGACACTGATTGACTGACACTGACTGACTGACACTGACTGACACTGATTGACTGACACTGACTGACACTGACTGACACTGATTGACTGCCACTGACTAACTGACTAACACTGACTGACTGACACTGACACTGACTGACTGACACTCACTGACTGACACTGACCAACTGACTGACACAGACTGACACTGACTGACTACTCTCTACTACTCTATTACTCACTCTCTACTACTCTCTCTCTCTACTACTCACTCTCTACTACTCACTCTCTACTACTCTCTACTACTCACTCTCTACTACTCTACTACTCACTCTCTACTACTCTCTACTACTTTCTACTACTCTCTACTACTCACTCTCTACTACTCTCTATTACTCACTCTCAACTACTCACTCTCTACTGCTCTCTACTACTCACTCTCTACTATTCACTCTACCTCTCAATCTCTACTACTCTCTACTGCTCTCTCTCTCTACTACTCACTCTCTACTACTCACTTACTACTACTCTCTACTACTCACTCTCTACTACTCACTCTCTACTACTCTCTACTACTACTCCCTACTAGTCACTCTCTACTACTCACTCTCTACTACTCTCTACTACTCTCTATCTACTACTCACTCTCTACTACTCACTCTACTACTCTCTACTACTCACTCTCTACTACTCACGCTCTACTACTCGCTCTCTACTACTCTCTACTACTTACTCTACCACTCACTCTCTACTACTCTACTACTCTCTACTACTCTCTTTACTACTCACTCTCTACTACTCTCTACTACTCACTCTACTACTCTCTACTTCTCTCTACCACTCACTCTCTACTACTCTACTACTCACTCTCTACTACTCACTCTGCTACTCTCTACCACTCACTTGCTACTACTCTCTCCCTACTACTTACTACTACTCACTCTCTACTACTCACTCTCTACTACTCACTCTCCACTACTCACTCTCTACTACTTGCTCTCAACTACTCTCTACTACTCACTCTACTACTCACTCTCTACTACTCTACTACTCTCTACTACTCTCTCTACTTCTCACTCTCTACTACTCTCTCTACTACTCACTCTCTGCTACTCTCTACTACTCACTCTCTACTACACACTCTACTACTTGCTCTCTACTGCTTGCTTTCTACTACTCGCTCTCTACTACTCACTCTCTACTACTCTTTACTACTCACTCTACTACTCACTCTCTACTACTCTCTACTACTCACTCTCTACTACTCTACTACTCTCTCTCTACTACTCACTCTCTACTACTCTCTACTACTTACTCTCTACTACTCACTCTCTACTACTTCCTCTCTACAACTCTCTACTACTCACTCTCTACTACTCTCTACTACTCACTCTCTACTACTCCCTCTCTACTACTCTCTACTACTCACTCTCTACTACTCCCTCTCTACTACTCTCTACTACTCACTCTCTACTACTCTCTACCACTCTCTCTCTACTACTCTCTACTACTCACTCTACTACTCACTCTCTGCTACTCTCTCTCTGCTACTCACTCTCTGCTACTCACTCTCTACTACTCTCTTCCACTCACTCTACTACTCATTCTCTACTACTCTCTACTACTCTCTCCTACTCAATCTCTAGTACTCACTCTACTACTCTCTACTACACACTCTCTACTACTCACTCTCTACTACTCACTCTACTACTCTCTACTACTCACTCTCTGCTACTCTCTCTACTACTCTCAACAACTGTCTACTACTCACTCTCTACGCACTACCTCTCTACCTCTCTCTACCTCTCTCTCTACTACTCTACCTCTCTACACCTCACTTCTCTACACCTCTACCTCTCTACCTCTACCACTCTACCTCTACCTCTTTACCTCTACACGCGCACATATGCACATATATATATATATGCACATATATGCATATACATTTATATATATATGTGTGTATATATATGTATATATCTATGTATACATACATATATAAACATATATATTATCTGCATTTCTATATAAATACAAATATAAACACATGCATACATATACATATATGCATACATATGCATGTTATGTACATGAAAATTTGAAAAACACTGATTCAAGCAAAGCTAAAAAGCCACCTAATTACAAACAGAATTGCTTTAACTTAAACGAGGGCGAGACCTATTGCATTTTCAATGCTTGTTTACTTTGGTTCCATCAAGAAGGCATTCAGATGTGTCACACATTTGCCATAAATTCAGAATGTTAGCACTCTAGTTGCTCATTAGATCACTGTAGTATAGATACTGCTCACCCGGGAAGTCTGCTGCTGGTATTCAAAGTGCATGTTTCAGTCTGCATGTCAGAATTTTTTAATGAAATTGAAGAGGATTTGAGAAGACAAAATGAGCCCTATTTTTTCTTTCTGCTGCACTAATCATAATTTCTATGGCAAAATGAACCCCCTCATCTTGTTCCTTTGTAAATTAAATGTTTTAAGTGTTACCACTTTATTCCAATCAAGATGGCTTCAGGTGTGCCATACTTTTGTCATAAGTAAGACTGTTAGCGCTCTAGTTGTTCTTTAGAACACTCTGGGACATTCTGTCATTGGGCTATACTTGGGCTACATCTGAGTGATATTTGTGCTAAATGTGGGCTCTTTTGTCTCTGCTCTGGTGGCCATCTTGGGAGACTTATTTGTTATGAAGTTTCCTAATTTCCTCATTTACTACAGTCTCCTCAGTAGGAAATACTTTCAGTTTTTTACTTTGATTCCATTAAGAAGGCATTCGGATATGTCCCACATTTGCCATAAATTCAGAATGTTAGCACTCTAGTTGCTTATTAGATCACTGTAGTAAAGCTACTGCTTACCAGGGAAGTCTGCTGCTGGTATTGAAAGTGCATGTTTCAGTCTGCATGTCAGAAAGTTTTATTGAAGTGGAAGAGGGTTTGAGAAGTCACTCAAAATATGCCCTAATTTTTCTTTTTTCAGCACTAATAATAATTTCTATGGCAAAATGAACCCCCTCATTGTGTTCCTTTTAAATTAAACTACTCACTCTCTACTACTCACTCTCTTCTACTCTCTACTGTTCACTCTCTACTACTCTCTACTACTACTCTCTACTACTCTCTCTCTCTACTACTCTTTCTCTACTACTTCCTCTCTACTACTCACTCTACTACTCTCTACTACTCTCTCTCTACTACTCACTCTCTACTATTCACTCTCTACTACTCACTCTCTACTACTCTCTACTACTCACTCTCTACTACTCACTCTCTACTACTTCCTCTCTACAACTCTCTACTACTCACTCTCTACTACTCTCTACTACTCACTCTCTACTACTCCCTCTCTACTACTCTCTACTACTCACTCTCTACTACTCCCTCTCTACTACTCTCTACTACTCACTCTCTACTACTCTCTACCACTCTCTCTCTACTACTCTCTACTACTCACTCTACTACTCACTCTCTGCTACTCTCTCTCTGCTACTCACTCTCTGCTACTCACTCTCTACTACTCTCTTCCACTCACTCTATTACTCATTCTCTACTACTCTCTACTACTCTCTCCTACTCAATCTCTAGTACTCACTCTACTACTCTCTACTACACACTCTCTACTACTCACTCTCTACTACTCACTCTACTACTCTCTACTACTCACTCTCTGCTACTCTCTCTACTACTCTCAACAACTGTCTACTACTCACTCTCTACGCACTACCTCTCTACCTCTCTCTACCTCTCTCTCTACTACTCTACCTCTCTACACCTCACTTCTCTACACCTCTACCTCTCTACCTCTACCACTCTACCTCTACCTCTTTACCTCTACACGCGCACATATGCACATATATATATATATGCACATATATGCATATACATTTATATATATATTCACTGAAAAAACCATAGGTTTCACACATGTTATAGTTAGCTGTACATTTTACTGATAAAAAACCAATGAAATTCCCCCGTTATAGTTACTGTAGGCAACTATAACTCACGCGACCGTAATCCTCTGCTGATGCTAATACTGTATTTAGACACTTTTTTGCCCATGTCTTCTTCCATTAAATTTTAGCTATACATATATTACAAATATTTTTTTTTCATAAAGACACATATGTCATCAGCAGAGGATTACGGTCGCGTGAGTTATAGTTGCCTACAGTAACTATAACGGGGGAATTTCATTGGTTTTTTATCAGTAAAATGTACAGCTAACTATAACATGTGTGAAACCTATGGTTTTTTCAGTGAATTTGCAAGGTTTTTTAAATGCTAATTCCTAACTATAACGTGTGTGAAACCTATGGTTTTTTCAGTGAATTTGTACGGTTTTTTAAATGCTAACTTACTTTACGCCATTCGTGGCGTGCGCGCCCAGTTAACGCAGTTCGTTCCGTGCGCGCACCGTGCGCGCACAGTGAGCACGCGGTGCTCACTGCCCCTTTACACATTTTTGGGCTTCATTTATGCTGCCCCACTCAGAGTGCGAGAGAGAAAATGGCGGCCGCCGCTTCCTGGTTTCGGCCGATTCGAATGTTTACTAAGATCTAAGAGCCAATCAGAATCGCGCTCGCGCACGTCACCGTAGGTGTACGGTAAGCGCACCGTAAGCGCACCGTAAGCTGGCTCAGATATATATATTGATTTAAAGGTTATTTTCTCAGAATCTACTGAACAGATTTACACCAAACCTACAAAAGGCACTTCCTTGACCTGAGGACTACCTCTCTGCCAAATTTCAAGTAATTCTGTTCAGCCGTTCGGGCTGTAGCTGTGTCTAAAGGTCCTATGGAAAAATGCATGGGAAAAACGCGTTTTGGGACCCCCTTTTATCTCAGCCCCCGCTTGACGAATCCCCCCGAGACTTTCAGGGTAGGAGCGGAGCGTAGCGCCTCACCTATTTTGAAAAATTCGCGAGGATTCGTCGACCGGCGCAAAAGTTATTCAAAATAGAATGTTGCGGATTTCCTATGGAAACGTGGTCCTAACTATAACTACCTACTGGCGACCGCCAGTAGGTAATGTGTGTGTATATATATGTATATATCTGTGTATACATACATATATAAACATATATATTATCTGCATTTCTATATAAATACAAATATAAACGCATGCATACATATACATATATGCATACATATGCATGTTATGTACATGAAAATTTGAAAAACACTGATTCAAGCAAAGCTAAAAAGCCACCTAATTACAAACAGAATTGCTTTAACTTAAACGAGGGCGAGACCTATTGCATTTTCAATGCTTGTTTACTTTGGTTCCATCAAGAAGGCATTCAGATGTGTCACACATTTGCCATAAATTCAGAATGTTAGCACTCTAGTTGCTCATTAGATCACTGTAGTATAGATACTGCTCACCCGGGAAGTCTGCTGCTGGTATTCAAAGTGCATGTTTCAGTCTGCATGTCAGAATTTTTTAATGAAATTGAAGAGGATTTGAGAAGACAAAATGAGCCCTATTTTTTCTTTCTGCTGCACTAATCATAATTTCTATGGCAAAATGAACCCCCTCATCTTGTTCCTTTGTAAATTAAATGTTTTAAGTGTTACCACTTTATTCCAATCAAGATGGCTTCAGGTGTGCCATACTTTTGTCATAAGTAAGACTGTTAGCGCTCTAGTTGTTCTTTAGAACACTCTGGGACATTCTGTCATTGGGCTATACTTGGGCTACATCTGGGTGATATTTGTGCTAAATTTGGGCTCTTTTGTCTCTGGTGGCCATCTTGGGAGACTTATTTGTTATGAAGTTTCCTAATTTCCTCATTTACTACAGTCTCCTCAGTAGGAAATACTTTCAGTTTTTTACTTTGATTCCATTAAGAAGGCATTCGGATATGTCCCACATTTGCCATAAATTCAAAATGTTAGCACTCTAGTTGCTTATTAGATCACTGTAGTAAAGCTACTGCTTACCAGGGAAGTCTGCTGCTGGTATTGAAAGTGCATGTTTCAGTCTGCATGTCAGAAAGTTTTATTGAAGTGGAAGAGGGTTTGAGAAGTCACTCAAAATATGCCCTAATTTTTCTTTTTTCAGCACTAATCATAATTTTTATGGCAAAATGAACCCCCTCATTGTGTTCCTTTTAAATTAAACTACTCACTCTCTACTACTCACTCTCTTCTACTCTCTACTGCTCACTCTCTACTACTCTCTCCTACTACTCTCTACTACTCTCTCTCTACTACTCTTTCTCTACTACTTCCTCTCTACTACTCACTCTACTACTCTCTACTACTCTCTCTCTACTACTCACTCTCTACTATTCACTCTCTACTACTCACTCTCTACTACACGCTCTCTACTGCTCTCTACTACTCACTCTCCACTACTCACTCTCTACTACTCGCTCTCTACTACTCTCTACCACTCACTCTACTACTCACTCTCTACTACTCACTCTCTACTACTCTACTACTCTCTACTACTACTCACTCTACTACTCTCTACTACTCTACTACTCACCCTCTACTACTCTCTACTACTCTAACTCTACTTCTCACTCTCTACTACTCAGTCTACTACTCTCTACTACTCGCTCTCTACTACTCTCTACTACTCAGTCTACTACTCTCTACTACTCGCTCTCTACTACTCTCTCTCTACTACTCACTCTCTACTACTCTCTACTACTCACTCTCCACTACTCACTCTCTACTACTTGCTCTCTACTACTCTCTACTACTCACTCTACTACTCACTCTCTACTACTCTACTACTCTCTACTACTCACTCTCTACTACTCTCTACTACTCATTCTCTACTACACACTCTCTACTACTTGCTCTCTACTACTCGCTCTCTACTACTCTCTACTACTCACTCTACTACTCACTCTCTACTACTCTCTACTACTCACTCTCTACTACTCTCTACTACTCACTCTCTACTACTCCACTACTCTCTACTACTCACTCTCTACTGCTCACTCTATACCACTCTACTACTCCCTACTACTGTCTCTCTACTACTCACTTTCTACTACTCACTCTCTACTACTCACTCTCTACTGCTCTCTACTACTCACTCTCAACTACTCTCTCTCTACTACTCACTCTCTACTACTCACTCTCTACTACTCTCTCTCTCTACTACTCTCCACAGCTCACTCTATTACTCACTCTACTACTCACTCTCTACTACTCACTCTGTACTACTCTCTACTACTCACTCCCTACTACTCTCTCTCTACTACTCTCTACTACTCACTCTACTACTCACTCTACTACTCTCTACTACTCTCTCTCTGCTACTCACTCTCTACTACTCACTCTCTACTACTCACTCTCTACTACTCACTCACTCTCTACTACTCACTTTCTACTACTCTCTACTACTCACTCTCTACTACTCTCTACTACTCACTCTCTACTACCCACTCTCTACTACTCACTCTCTACTACTCTCTACTACTCAATATCTACTACTCACTCTCTACTACTCACTCTACTCACTCTACTATTCTCTACTACTCACTCTCAGCTACTCTCTCGACTTCTCTCTACTACTCTCTACTCTCTATTACTCATCCTATACTCTCTTCCTCTCTACCTCTCTCTTCCTCTCTCTCTACTACTCTCTACCTCTACCTCTCTACCTCTACCTCTTAATCTCTACCTCTCTACCTCTACGCCTCTACCTCTACACCTCTACCTCTACACCTCTACACCTCTACCTCTCTCTACCTCTCTCTACACGCATACATATGCACATAAATATATGCATATATATGCATACGCATTTATATATATGTATGTATATTATCTACTGGCGGTCGCCAGTAGATAGTTATAGTTAGGACCGTGTTTACATAGGAAATCTCAAAATTCTATTTTGAATAACTTTGGCGCCGGTTGACGAATCCTCGCGAATTTTTTAAAACTAGTGGGGCGCTCCGTTCAGCTCCTACCCTAAAAGTCTCGGGGTGATTCGTCAAGCGGGGGCTGAGAAAAAGGGGGGGTCCCAAAACGCGTTTTCCCCATGCATTTTCCCATAGGACCTTTAGACACAGCTACAACCCGAACGGCTGAACAGAATTAGTTAAAAATAGGCAGAGTGGTAGCCATAAGGTCAAGGAAGTGCCTTTTGCAGGTCTGGTGTAAATCTGTTCAGTATTTCCTGAGAAAATAGCATTTAAAAGCATATCAATATCTATACGCGCGTACCGTGCGCGCACTGAGCAAGCCCTGTGCGCGCACCTTGCCGTGCGCGAGCGTAATTCTGATTGGTTGTTAGATGTCAGTAAACATTCGAATCGGTCGAAATCAGGAAGTGTCACCCGCCATTTTGTCTGTCGCACTGAAAAGGAAAGGTGGAGACCATGAATAGGGGGCAGGGTAGGGAGTTCTTGACCCCCTAGCCATTGTAAGAGGGTCACAGTAGGACCACGAAGGGCAAAAAAAATAGATTTTAATTTTTTTTAAAAACATCGCGAGGTGCGTGCACTTATTGCGCACCCGAAAAAAAACATTAAAAAAAATAGAATTAAAAATCAAGTTTAAGTGTTTAGATATTAGGTGGTTCTTAAAAGAGCCCTTGTGTTTATTGAGTGTTTTTCGGTACCTACAAGTAAGTACCGATGCAGAGTCTAAAGTTCAAGAGGAAGACTCTGTTCCCTTCTTCATTGAAATGTACACCGTCTCCTCTATAAATGTCTTGCATGTTGTAACGCAAGTTGTTGTGGTATATAGAACCCATACCATAGTCTCTGAGGAAAGCAGAAACAGACTTATTGACGTGCTTTCTTGCTTTGTCAATCTGCGGACAATGTTGGTTGGACCAGTTCCACTTTTGCATTTGGCATATATTAGAATATACAAAGGTAGTTTGTGGAAAAAGTGACATCAATTGCACAAAGGTGTCCTTAACAAGCATTTCCAGACCTACCCCAGTTAAAGTGCCTAGGTCATTTCCACCACAGTTCACAATTATAAGGTCAGGCTGTGGTAGATGTAGAAAAGATTTCACCAAAGGCATTAATTGGTGCCACTTTAACCCTCTCTGACCAATCCATTTAATGTCTACATTTGGCAAAGCAAGATCTCTCACCATACCTCTTTTTTCTGCATACTTTTCACTCCAGAAGACATAGCTGTGACCTACAATCCACACTGTGAACATCTTTCAAGGAGATGTGGATGCACTCAGGAGGTGTCTTTCAGTAGAATGGCAATATGAAATGAAAGACAGTTGTAAAATGGAGGCATACATATTTTGTTTTTAATAAAAAGAACTCATTGGCTGTTTCAAATCATTTTACAGTTAAAACTAGGCTGTATGTGTACATTTTTAGAAGCATGTTTTGTATTGGTTCAGAAAAATGTGTTCCCACAGAAGATTAATTTGGGTTTGCTGTTAGGTTTGACAGGTGAAGCACTCTTGCTCTTTGGAATAGAAACATTGTGTGCTGAACTTCTGACCTCTCTGCTCACACCAGTGTTCCATGAGCTGTTGCTATGGTAGCAGGCAGAAGTCAAGTTGGGGGAAGGGTTCATTTGGAAAAGGGTTGAAGTTTCCAACCAATAGAAATGTGTGATTCCATTTGAAAAAATGTAGGAAGGACTGTGATTTGAAATGAACATGTATATGTGTGAAAAAAAGAGAGGGAAACATTGCCATTTACTGGTTCTGCTGAGAGGAGAGAGGTGTACAGTTCTGAGATTCTGGCTCTGATAATCTGCTGTTTGAGTGCCACATTTATTTCTCAACTAATTAATTTTAAAGGTGAGTTATGAGTTTGAGAGGGGAAGTATGTGGTGTATTTTGATATAAATATTAGAAATGTCATTTTTCTTTTAAAGTTGAGTTTTACATTTTGTGGTTTAGGAGATATTTAACTGTTTTGAACTTGTAAGATATTATGGAGTATGTCTTCACTGTAAGTTAAGGTGTACTGGTATCACTGAGGAATACTGTTTTGTGCCTAGAATCACATCATGAGTCTGTCTGCACACAGGATTTGTTGTCAGAGATTTAATTTGTGTTGCTTTTGTTCTGTTAGCCTTGCACTCGCAGAAAAGGGGTAGTTTGTTAACTTAAAGTGTGATGGTTAGCATTCAGCAGAAATCAGTTACTCACAAATGAGAGGCAAATGCAAACACATTTGAAAATGGTATGGTACATTTTCCTACTACTTTAAAAGTTGTGTTTTTCATTTTATGTTACAGAGGATATTTAAGTGGCTTGAACATGTTATATATTATGGAGTATGTCTTCACTATAAGTTAAGGTATACTGGTATCACCCAGGAATACTGTTTTCTACCTAGAATCATACCATGAGACAGTGAGCACACAGGAAATGTTATCAGAGATTTGATTCGTGTTGGTCTTGCTCTATTACCCTTGCACTCGCAGGAAAGGGGCAGCTTGTTTTTTGTAACACATGGTCATGGCCTCAAGGAGCTGTTAGGACATGTGCTCCTTTTTGTCTGTGTAAAGTATAAGAAAAATGTGTCAGGCTGTCACAGTAATTATCACTTGCTCTAACACAGTACTAAATGTGCTTTCAAATTGCCAAAGGAAATATCGCTTTCTGCCTAGAATCACACCATGACTCTGTGTGCACACAGGAATTGTTGTCAGCGTTCCAATTTGGGTTGCTGTTGTTCTGTAAAAGTTGCACATTCAGGAAAGGGCCAGCTTGTTTTATTCAAATGTGTTGGTTAGCACTCAGCAGAAATCAGTATCTCAAAAATGTGAGACAAATGCAAACACATTTGAAAATAGCATGGTAGATTTTTCATCAATTCTTGCAATGGCTGGGGTGGTTCCTACATGTTGAAAAGTCTAATTAACCCTTACCACACATGTAGTCTTATACACATGTCTGCACTCTTCATGCATTTGTGGAAGTCTCCATGCAGATCTCTGTTGCAGCTGACAATACACAGTTTCCAGAAACACACTCTTTGCACACACGCAGCAGTTTCTCGTACACTCCCATGTATAATAGTCAGCTGTGTGTGGTGTTTTAGATAGTAATGTGTAACGCAAACAGATTCAATGTCACCAAGGCTCATTTCCTTTGCTCTAGTCTAATCACTCACCCTGTAACACATGGTCATGGCCTCAAGGAGCTGTTAGGACATGTGCTCCTTTCTGTCTGTGTAAACTATAAGAAAAATGTGTCAGGCTGTCATAGTAATTATCACTTGCTCTACCACAGTACTAAATGTGCTTTCAAATTGCCAAAGGAAATATCGCTTTCTGCCTAGAATCTCACCATGACTCTGTGTGCACACAGGAATTGTTGTCAGCGTTCCAATTTGGGTTGCTGTTGTTCTGTAAAAGTTGCACATTCAGGAAAGGGCCAGCTTGTTTTCTTCAAATGTGTTGGTTAGCACTGAGCAGAAATCAGTATCTCAAAAATGTGAGACAAATGCAAACACATTTGAAAATAGCATGGTAGATTTTTCATCAATTCTCGCAATGGCTGGGGTGGTTCCTACATGTTGAAAAGTCTAATTAACCCTTACCACACATGTAGTCTTATACACATGTCTGCACTCTTCATGCAGTTGTGGAAGTCTCCATGCAGATCTCTCTTGCAGCTGACAATACACAGTTTCCAGAAACACACTCTTTGCACACACGCAGCAGCTTCTCGTACACTCCCATGTATAATAGTCAGCTGTGTGTGGTGTTTTAGATAGTAGTGTGTAACGCAAACAGATTCAATGTCACCAAGGCTCATTTCCTTTGCTCTAGTCTAATCACTCACCCTGTAACACATGGTCATGGCCTCAAGGAGCTGTTAGGACATGTGCTCCTTTCTGTCTGTGTAAACTATAAGAAAAATGTGTCAGGCTGTCATAGTAATTATCACTTGCTCTACCACAGTACTAAATGTGCTTTCAAATTGCCAAAGGAAATATCGCTTTCTGCCTAGAATCACACCATGACTCTGTGTGCACACAGGAATTGTTGTCAGCGTTCCAATTTGGGTTGCTGTTGTTCTGTAAAACTTGCATATTCAGGAAAGGGCCAGCTTGTTTTCTTCAAATGTGTTGATTAGCACTCAGCAGAAATCAGTATCTCAAAAATGTGAGGCAAATGCAATAACACATGTGAAAATAGCATGGTAGATTTTTCATCAATTCTTGCAATGGCTGAGGTGGTTCCTACATGTTGTACAGTCTAATTAACCCTTACCACACATGTAGTCTTATACACATGTCTGCACTCTTCATGCAGTTGTGAAAGTCTCCATGCAGATCTCTCTTGCAGCTGACAATACACAGTTTCCAGAAACACACTCTTTGCACACACGCAGCAGCTTCTCGTACACTCCCATGTATAATAGTCAGCTGTGTGTGGTGTTTTAGATAGTAGTGTGTAACGCAAACAGATTCAATGTCACCAAGGCTCATTTCCTTTGCTCTAGTCTAATCACTCACCCTGTAACACATGGTCATGGCCTCAAGGAGCTGTTAGGACATGTGCTCCTTTCTGTCTGTGTAAACTATAAGAAAAATGTGTCAGGCTGTTATAGTAATTATCACTTGCTCTACCACAGTACTAAATGTGCTTTCAAATTGCCAAAGGAAATATCGCTTTCTGCCTAGAATCACACCATGACTCTGTGTGCACACAGGAATTGTTGTCAGCGTTCCAATTTGGGTTGCTGTTGTTCTGTAAAACTTGCATATTCAGGAAAGGGCCAGCTTGTTTTCTTCAAATGTGTTGATTAGCACTCAGCAGAAATCAGTATCTCAAAAATGTGAGGCAAATGCAATAACACATGTGAAAATAGCATGGTAGATTTTTCATCAATTCTTGCAATGGCTGAGGTGGTTCCTACATGTTGTACAGTCTAATTAACCCTTACCACACATGTAGTCTTATACACATGTCTGCACTCTTCATGCAGTTGTGAAAGTCTCCATGCAGATCTCTCTTGCAGCTGACAATACACAGTTTCCAGAAACACACTCTTTGCACACACGCAGCACCTTCTCGTACACTCCCATGTATAATAGTCAGCTGTGTGTGGTGTTTTAGATAGTAGTGTGTAACGCAAACAGATTCAATGTCACCAAGGCTCATTTCCTTTGCTCTAGTCTAATCACTCACCCTGTAACACATGGTCATGGCCTCAAGGAGCTGTTAGGACATGTGCTCCTCTCTGTCTGTGTAAACTATAAGAAAAATGTGTCAGGCTGTCATAGTAATTATCACTTGCTCTACCACAGTACTAAATGTGCTTTCAAATTGCCAAAGGAAATATCGCTTTCTGCCTAGAATCACACCATGACTCTGTGTGCACACAGGAATTGTTGTCAGCGTTCCAATTTGGGTTGCTGTTGTTCTGTAAAACTTGCATATTCAGGAAAGGGCCAGCTTGTTTTCTTCAAATGTGTTGATTAGCACTCAGCAGAAATCAGTATCTCAAAAATGTGAGGCAAATGCAATAACACATGTGAAAATAGCATGGTAGATTTTTCATCAATTCTTGCAATGGCTGAGGTGGTTCCTACATGTTGTAAAGTCTAATTAACCCTTACCACACATGTAGTCTTATACACATGTCTGCACTCTTCATGCAGTTGTGAAAGTCTCCATGCAGATCTCTCTTGCAGCTGACAATACACAGTTTCCAGAAACACACTCTTTGCACACACGCAGCAGCTTCTCGTACACTCCCATGTATAATAGTCAGCTGTGTGTGGTGTTTTAGATAGTAGTGTGTAACGCAAACAGATTCAATGTCACCAAGGCTCATTTCCTTTGCTCTAGTCTAATCACTCACCCTGTAACACATGGTCATGGCCTCAAGGAGCTGTTAGGACATGTGCTCCTTTCTGTCTGTGTAAACTATAAGAAAAATGTGTCAGGCTGTCATAGTAATTATCACTTGCTCTACCACAGTACTAAATGTGCTTTCAAATTGCCAAAGGAAATATCGCTTTCTGCCTAGAATCACACCATGACTCTGTGTGCACACAGGAATTGTTGTCAGCGTTCCAATTTGGGTTGCTGTTGTTCTGTAAAACTTGCATATTCAGGAAAGGGCCAGCTTGTTTTCTTCAAATGTGTTGATTAGCACTCAGCAGAAATCAGTATCTCAAAAATGTGAGGCAAATGCAATAACACATTTGAAAATAGCATGGTAGATTTTTCATCAATTCTTGCAATGGCTGGGGTGGTTCCTACATGTTGAAAAGTCTAATTAACCCTTACCACACATGTAGTCTTATACACATGTCTGCACTCTTCATGCAGTTGTGGAAGTCTCCATGCAGATCTCTCTTGCAGCTGACAATACACAGTTTCCAGAAACACACTCTTTGCACACACGCAGCAGCTTCTCGTACACTCCCATGTATAATAGTCAGCTGTGTGTGGTGTTTTAGATAGTATTGTGTAACGCAAACAGATTCAATGTCACCAAGGCTCATTTCCTTTGCTCTAGTCTAATCACTCACCCTGTAACACATGGTCATGGTCTCAAGGAGCTGTTAGGACATGTGCTCCTTTCTGTCTGTGTAAACTTTAAGAAAAATGTGTCATTCTGTCACAGTAATTATCACTTGCTCTACCACAGTACTAAATGTGTTTTCAAATTGCCAAAGGAAATATCGCTTTCTGCCTAGAATTACACCATGACTCTGTGTGCACACAGGAATTGTTGTTAGCGATCTACTTTGTGTTGCTGTTGTTCTGTAAAACTTGCATATTCAGGAAAGGGCCAGCTTGTTTTCTTCAAATGTGTTGATTAGCAATCAGCAGAAATCAGTATCTCAAAAATGTGAGGCAAATGCAATAACACATGTGAAAATAGCATGGTAGATTTTTCATCAATTCTTGCAATGGCTGAGGTGGTTCCTACATGTTGAAAAGTCTCATTAACCCTTACCACACATGTAGTCTTATACACATGTCTGCACTCTTCATGCAGTTGTGGAAGTCTCCATGCAGGTCTCTCTTGCAGCTGACAATACACAGTTTCCAGAAACACACTCTTTGCACACACGCAGCAGCTTCTCGTACACTCCCATGTATAATAGTCAGCTGTGTGTGGTGTTTTAGATAGTAGTGTGTAACGCAAACAGATTCAATGTCACCAAGGCTCATTTCCTTTGCTCTAGTCTAATCACTAATCCAGTAACACATGGTCATGGTCTCAAGGAGCTGTTAAGACATGTGCTCCTTTCTGTCTGTGTAAACTATAAGAAAAATGTGTCTGGCTGTCACAGTAATTATCACTTGCTCTACCACAGTACTAAATGTGTTTTCAAATTGCCAAAGGAAATATCGCTTTCCGCCTAGAATCACACCATGACTCTGTGTGCACACAGGAGTTGTTGTCAGCGTTCCAATTTGTGTTGCTGTTGTTCTGTAAAACTTGCATATTCAGGAAAGGGCCACCATGTTTTCTTCAAATGTGTTGATTAGCACTCAGCAGAAATCAGTATCTCAAAAATGTGAGGCAAATGCAAACAAATAGCAAACACATTCAACGTCATCAAGGCTGATTTCCTTTGCTGTAGTCTAATCACTCACCCTGTAACACATGGTCATGGTGTCAAATAGCTGTAAGGACATGTGCTCTTTTATACTTCTCTAAAATATAAGAAAAATGTGTCAGGCTGTCACAGTAATTATCATTTGCTCCTCAACAGAAGTACATGTGCTTTTAAATTGCCAATCAAATATCGGTTTCTGCCTAGAATCACACCATGAGTCTGTGTGCACACAGGAATTGTTGTCAGAGATTTAATTCATGTTTCTCCTACTTTGTAAGACTTGGACTCGTAGGAAAGGATCAGCTCATGTGATAGGATTTGAAAAGTTGAAAAAAAAAATTGAAATGAATTAAAATTACATAAAGGTATTTTTTTTTAGTTTTTTGCAGGTATTGCTGAGCAACAGTGAAAAAATATAAAGATGCCTATAAAGTCAAGAAAAAGAAAAGGAAAGAAACAACAACTATATTTGAAGACGACTGGTAAAAAAAAAATAGGAGGCGAAGCGTGTGTTGGAAAACAGAAAAAGGTCTTCTGGTAAGCAAACTAAAGAATTTTTAAAAAATATCTTCCAAAAAAAAAAATGATCAAAAGATAAATTCAAACAGTGTTTCAAGTACAAAACTACAACAGAGTCGACAGCAAAAACAAAATGCTAATATAGACTCAGAAGTTAGGAAGAGTGACTTAACACGGAAAATATATTTTAAAAACATTCGTCGAAAAATGTTTCAGAGAAGAGTGATGTTAAATTTGCTGAAGGATGTGAAAAAATATAAGAAAAAAACAAAATTTTATAAGAAAAAGAAATTAATTGAAAGTATTGTTACCAAGGCATTAGAAATAAAAAAAAACTATTCATTTTAATTTTGAACAGGATGAGTAGATTAGATAAATTAGTCAATGCAATGAAGTCACAAAGCAAAAGGAAAAGAGAAGTAAAATAAAAAACGTTTGTAAAGTGTTCTTAGGAGAATGGAAGCATAGTTCAAGTACTGAACCATTTTTTAATGAAGAGAGTTATCTTCAAAGTAATAGTTTGTTGCATGCAGTTGACACCAATGGTAGAGCATATGAAGTTAAGGATGGGTGTGTAATGGAAGAGGAGAAAATGGTTCCAAGAAATGAGGAACAAGTGATGGCTGATGAGGTTATGGGGAGACGTCCTAAAGCCCCAGTGTACACTTGGAATTGTAGTAGTATTTGTACTGTGCGTCAGGAATCTATTGATAAATTACGTGACTTTCTAAGAGAATATAGCAAAAAGAGTGTTAAACAGAAGATTAAGGTGCTTCAAAGACTAGATCCATGCAGAGTGAGAGAGAATACTGGTTTGCAAGGACATTCTCTGGCTTGTCTATCTAGGAAAGTGTGTCAAAGTGTTTTTCACCATTTTAGGATGCTGGCTGTTCATCATACTGAAATGAGAAAGTTTGTGAGGACATTGTATTTTGCTAAAAGTCCAGCACTAAAGTTAAATGAGTTGAATAATGCTCTGTTCTGTGGATCTGTATCAGATGTAGTGAAGGTTACTGATGAGATTCAGTTTTCTTACTTTGGTCCAGAACAAGAAAGTGCAGAAAATGACAGTTATTGATGAAAATGTGGAAGAGAATGTAGAACTTACTGTTAGTAAAAATTTTGAAGATGAAATGACAAAATTTGCTATCATCTCTAATGAAAGACCAAATATTACTTGTATTTGTTGCCGGAGAAGCCATTACAAAATTCAAACAAGGAATGTTGATCTGTATAAAAAAAGTGAAAATGAAGATAATTATAAGTGGAAAGATTTTGCAACATATATATTTCTGGAAAATTGTTTTGATTTGGGTGAAGATCAGCGTATTTGTAAATACTGTTATAACAAGTTAGAAGAAAATAGAATGCCAGCTAGAGCTGTACATAATAATTTAGAATTGGTTGATATTCCTCCAGAACTTTCTGATTTAAATACGTATGAGTCTATACTCATTCAATGTGTCCATCCATTTCAGACCATAGTGCGTATGGAGCCAAAAACTGGTAAATTACCTCCTTCGGATTTACAAAGAGGTTTAAAAGGAAGAGTTGTCTATTTGCCATTGGATTTGAAAAAAAATATGGAAACAATTGATGCAGATACTTTGGAAACTGAACCATTAGTTATTCTGGTTAATGGTGTACCTACAAAGAATAAGAAAATTTGGCAGGAGCTGGTGGATGTACGAAAAGTACAAAGAGCAAATTTGTTTTTGAAAAAAAATAATAAATGGTATGAAGCCATTTATATGGATGAAGATGAAGAAGAAATACTAGAAGACACAGGAATACCAACAGGGCAACTTGAAAAAGTGGATAAGTCAAAAGAAGAAGAAATTTATGAACATTTCAGCATACATCCTCTTCATTCTAAAGAAGTTATGGGAAACGCTATTGATTTGTTTCAGATGAAGAAAGCACAAGGAACTCCCGTGAGTGTATGGGAAGAGAGCTTGGAAGCTCGTTGTTTTCCACAGCTGTTTCCTACAGGAGAAGGAGGATGATATGATGAACGTCCAGTACAGATTCCTGCTTCGGAGTATCGGACTACAAGATTATATGCAGAAGATCCTAGATTTCGTCAAAGTATTCCTTATTTGTTCCATCTTTTATTTGAAAGTGACTTGTCAGCACTATCTTATGCAGTAAATCACATTTTGAAAACTGGAGTACATCTATGTAATGTGACTGCAAAGGATTTTATGAACAAAGTGCAACAGCGAGATGATCATTTGGAATCTCAATTGATCAATTTGATGGCTTGTCAGCGTGGGACTAATGAATATTGGTACTGACGCCATGGAGAATTGAAGTGTATGTTACGGAATTTAGGAACTCCTACATGGTTCCTTACCTTAAGCTGTGCTGAGTACGCTTGGGATGATCTTCTGGATTTTCTTCGAGAGGCAAATTCAAATATTGAAAACATCCAATACAAGACAGCAGGAGAATTGTGCTCATTGGATCCGGTTAATGTTTGCAGATATTTCAATCATAGATTTGAGGCTATGATGTCCTTCATCTGTAATAAAAAAAATCCACCTCTTGGAGAAGTTGTGGATTTCTTTTGGAGAAAAGAGTACCAAGCCAGAGGTGCTCCTCATATTCATATGCTGTTGTGGATCAAGGATGCCCCAAAATTTGGAACAGATTCTGATGATGCAGTTTTAGGTTTCATCGAAGGATATGCAACATGTGCTATACCTAAAAGCACAGAAGAGAAAAATTTAAAAGAGCAAGTTTTACGTTTCCAAAGTCATCGGTGTGGAAAATACTGTCGACGAAAGTACAAGAGTAAAGATAAATTCTACACAAAATGTCGATTTGGATTTCCACGACCTGTTCTTTCAAAAGGAAGAGTAAACAGTTTTATGTCAGCTGTGCGACATACTATTACAAGAAAATCACCTAAAAATACCTACAATCTAAGAAGAAAAGAAGACTCAAAATATATAAATGACTACAACCCAGTCATTTTATCCATGTGGAATGCTAACATGGATATACAGTATGTGGCTGACAATTCTATTGCTGTTGCTCGCTATGTCACATCTTACATCACTAAATCTGAGAAAACGGAATTGAAGGAAATGTGGGAAGAGATTTCTCACGAGAAGACTGTCAGTAAAAAGCTATACAGTTTCAGTTTAAAGATGTTATCGCATCAAGAAATTGGATCCTACGAATGCTCAGATAGGTTATCATCTGCAAGTCTGTACTCAAAATCCAGAAGAATAGTTTGGGCAAGTTTAGGTCTTGCAGTAATGCGAAATCGGGTACTGAAATCTATTCGAGAAATTGAATATTTAGCAGAGTTCGAACCAGAAAGTACAGACATTTTAAGAACAAACATGTTGGACACATATTATCCACAAAGAAGTCATCACCTTGAGAACATGTGTCTCTATGAAGTGCTGCAGAACTTTATTTTTAAACGGAATGCCACTGAAGATATCAACAATGGAAAATATAAAGTCATTGGTGAGGAAGGATGTTTGGTGAAGCAAACAAAAGGAAGTTTGATAAATCACCGGAAGCTGAGTTGCGACACTCCTGACAAAAAGGAATTTTACTACTTGGCACTTTTGCAGCTGTTTAAACCATTGCGTTCAGAGGACGAACTACTTGGAGAATTCCAGAGTTATGAAGATTAATTCAATGCTAGCAAAGACAGCATAGAATGCAGTACTTTCACAACTTATGTTCAAATGTTAAATGAAGAAATTGGACAAGAAGCAACAATTGCAGCTGAAGTAGCTAGAGACAGTTCTCAAGACAGTCAAAGTTCTGGGACATTCAGTCAAGATCCTCTAGGACAACCGATCGGCGAAAATGAAGCAGCAATAGCTATGACCGAAGTGGAAACAGCTATGAATCAAGCTCAGGAAGATTTAGTAGACTTAACATATTTGGAGGAGCAACTGAATGAAGAACAAAAACAAATTTATGAAGAAGTCCGACAAAAAATTGATCACGGATTACTACATGAAAATAAAGAGTGCTCATGCACATCTTTTGAACCAATCAGAATGTATGTAAGTGGACAAGCAGGAACTGGAAAAAGTTTCTTAATTAATGTAATTAGAAGCTACCTACAGAAGAAAATGGAATCCATTTTGTCTTGTGTTGTTACTGCTCCAACTGGGTTAGCAGCGTATAACATCAAAGGAGTTACCTTACATCGTTTGCTAATGTTACCAGTAGAGCACGAGAACAAAATACAGTACCACAAACTAGCAGGAGAAGCATGCTTGGAAGTTTCAAGAGTATTGAAGAAAATGAAAGTACTCATTATTGATGAAGTTAGCATGGTATCAAACTTAATGCTTGCCTTTGTGCATTTAAGAATGCAGCAAATTCTGAAGACAGACTTTGACGTGTTTTTTGGAGGAAAACACGTCATAGTTTTTGGAGATCTTTTGCAACTTACTCCAGTTAAAGGACAACCGGTATTCCATACTCTTACACATGAAGACACGAAAAAGTCGTTAGGAAGTATAGGCAATGTAAATATTTGGATATATTTTGAGTATAAGGAACTCATTACCAATATGAGGCAAGCCAATGATGAGGACTATGCAAGTATTCTGAAAGATATAAGAATTGGACTACTCACAGAACATGGCAGAAAAGCATTACAGAGTCGATTGCTATGTAATTTGTTTCCAACAGAAGAAATAGTTCCAGAGAAAATTGCGGAAAAAAATACTGTAATCTGCTTAATGCCAACACTACATGAATGCTCTGTATTCAATCAAGAACTTTTGAAATTGGAAAATGAAGAGATCATAAAACTGGAAGCTGTGGATAAAATAGACAGGCAAATTGGGTACTAAATTGGATTCTCTGGAGAAAAATATTTCAAAAACAGCTGGTTTGGAAAAGAATCTTTATGTGTGTTTGAATGCTGTAACTATTCACAAATCTCAAGGATTAACTGTTGATAGTGCTTTTGTAAACATTGGATCTACTGTGTTTAAAGAAGGTATGGCATATGTTGCTTTGTCACGCGTGAAAAAAATATCTGGGTTATTCATGATAGACTTTGATGACTCAAAAGTTAGTGCTGATGCAAACTGTGTAAAGGAGTATAATAGATTAAGAAGAAGCTATGCTCCTCATTTAGGTCAGTATCCTGTGTTTGAAAAACGTGCTGTTTGTCGGAAAAGGAGAATTGAGAATATCTGTAATGAGGATGTAAAGAAGAGAAAACAAAAGGAGAGTGATGTGACTGCAAACAAAAAGAAAAAGGACAGTGTGGAAGAAGTTGTTGGTTGTCATTTTGAAAATAGCTCTGGTGTCAACTGCTACGCAAATGTAGTGCTGAATGTTGTATTTTATCTTGATTTTTTGCAAGAGCAGATAATACTAAATCATGAAAAAAGATTCTGTTCTTTGCTGAGTCTCCTTTATGAGAAGCTGAGTAATGATAAAACTAAAATAGAAAGTGCTTCTGATGTTAGAAATCTTTTAGATGTATGTTCTGGACGTACACAGTTTACACAAAATGTCCAGCAAGATGCACAGGAATTCTTGATGTATATCCTGATGGTACTAGAAGATGAAGGGGTAGAAGTAGAAAATTTATTTGGTGTCTCTTATAAATGGGAACATTGTTGTGATAACTGTATGAACACAAGCAATACTAATGTTGATTCTGAAAGGTTCATATATTTACCATTACCAGAGAGTAAAACAGTGACTTTTAGTAAATTAGTTAAAGATGCTAATCACAACATGGAATGTTCTGAATGTAAATCTGAAATGTTGTCAACATTATTTTTTAAAGAAATATGGACAGCATTTAATTTTAATGGTGCAACGTTGTAGAGCTGATGGAACAAAATTGGAAACTTTACTAAAGAAGTTTGTTGGCAACCAAGTATCTATATCTGGAAAAACTTTTGTAGCAGTTGCAATAATTTTTCATGATGGTCCTTCTATAACTTCTGGTCATTACACAGTTTATCTTAAATGTGAAAAAGGATGGACACTGTGTAATGATTCTCAATTGATTTTCAAGCAACGTTTGCCTTATGATTTACCCAATTCTTACCTAATTTTTCTGAAACCCAAATTTTAAATACTAACATCATCATCGGAAGAAAGCATTTTTAAAATGTAAAAGGCTTAAAATTGGATATTTCGCTCAAAACAGATTTTAAACTTACCATTTGGCCTCAAGGAATGGTAAAACAAACATTTGTGGACTTCTTTGACAGATATTATTTTGGAAAATGTTCTTTTGTAACAAGGTTTACAGACGGAATTTCTTGAAAATTGTTATTGTTCTTAAAAGGTATTTTTGACATTTCTATTAAGGTATGTTTTAGTGAGGATACATTTGGGGCTTTTTTAACCCCTTCCATGCTCATTACGGAACGATTCCGTCATGAGCATCGGTTGAGCTGTGCTCATGACGGAACCGTTCCGTCATGGCCCCGCCCGCGCTCGAACCCTTCAGCACCGCGGGGGAATCCGCGCAGCGCTGAAGGGGTTAAACAATCTTTCAGATTGTTTTTTTTTTTTGCCCGCTGTTAAATGATGAATACAATTGATTTCACTATTTTCAGTGAAAATCAAAACATTCTGAAAACAGCAAAAAAAGGGCAAAAAATTGTTTTGCTAAATATGAAAAAACATGTACTGTTTAATAAAGTGTATTTTTGAATATTAATACTTTTTTTCTTTTTTTCAGAACTATAAAGAAAATTTAGAAGATGTAATTAAGTTATCTTTGCAATTAAATAAAAACATTTAATTCTAAATTATTTATTTTGATGGTCAGGTAAGTTTAACATATCTGTATGTGTCACTGGTTTCATGCTTCCTTTTCTTCACCTCTCCTTACTCTACTTTTCTCATTTCTCTTTCCACTCTCTGTTCCTGCTTTACTACTCTTTTGTAACTCCCTCACTCCTTCTCTACTACTCCCCTACCTTTACTACCTCCATCACTAATTTTTCATCCCTGTTTCTTTTTCTGTATGCATATGTCTTAGTCTTTTTAACTTTTCAGTTGTTTGCTCTCTGTGTCTGTATCTGTCACTCTTGGTTTGTCTGTTTTACCCTTAATTTCCTTAACATCTCTGGGGCACATTTACAACCCACCTGCGCCACCACTACGTCAATTTTCTTGACGAACTAGTGGCGCAGGGTGCTTTTCTATATTTACAAGGAGAGGATAAGCCTCTTTGTGTGTCTTTTCCTCTCCTTGTAAATACAGGCAATTCTAATGCAGCACTAAAATGAGCTATTATCTTTTATGGGTACCTATACATAAATACTGATGCAGAGTTTAAAGTTTAATAGGAAGACTCTCTTCCCTTCATCTGTGAAATGTACACCATCTCTTTTTTAATTACTTTGCCACTCCCCTCTCTTTCTCAGGGAGTCCCTGAAGGTTTACTAAAGGTGAAAAAAATGTTTTTTTTTTTTTTTTTGAAAACCCATTGGGTGTGCGCTGAGTGCGCGCACCCTAAAAAAAAAAAGAGAAATAGATTCTAAAAAACAAGTTTTTGTGTTTTGATTTTAGGTGGCTCTAAAAAGAGCCCTTGAGTTAATGTAGGGACAGAGGAAGAGAAAAACGAGAAAAAAAATAAGAAAATTATGGCCTTTCGCAAGGATGCTCCTCAAATTTTCTTTAAATGAGATCAATACTGCTCTCACCCAAAGAAATAAAAAGACCACAATCCATGCAGTGTGTACTCATCCTCCCAAAACAAGGATGAATATCCAAAGGTGTGGAAGAAGGTGAAGGCACCACTGCAGAAGAAGTGCTCGCCTGAGCTGCCGAAGATGTGCTCGGCTGAGCTGCTGCAGATGTCGTCGGCTGAGCAGGTGGAGGGTTTGCTCCAGAAGCTCGACGAAAAGTCACTGGATGCATTGCCTCAACGTGCCTCGTCATAGTATGAATACTAAAAGAGTACTTCTTGTTAGCATTTCCCACGTGACAAGACGCGCTGACACAGTTTGCAGGTGACCTTTGGTGCATTCACCTTCTTTTGTCCCTCTGGAAAAGTGAAAAACTGCCATATGAAGGAGACTTTCTGCTTCCTCTGCCTCTGTCTCTCAAGAGTGTCCTGTTCACTCTCAGAAAATGGCTGCTGCTCTGCCATTGTATCTCAAAAACAGATTAGCTCCTTCTCCTAGGGAATCAGAACTAACAATGAGGGGGGTGGGTGTGATTTTGGAAGAATCTGGAACTAAAAGTACTTTGCACCAATGAAAAGTGATGTTTCTTGATCACATGACTTGCCATGAGGGGATTGGGTTTGGTGTTGAAACAATCTGAAACTGAAAGTAATGACAACCAATTGAAAGTGTTGTTTTATTAATCACATAACCCGAGGTGCGCGCACTGAGCAAGCTCCGAGCACGCACGGTGCAATTACGCATGCGCGAACGCGTATGCGCGCATGCGCTTACGTACTATGCGCGTACGTAACGCGCATACGCAGCCCGCGCATATGCGTGAACGTCAGTGCGCGTACTCTACGCGTATATGGAAGTGTACCGCGTGGAGCACGTACGACGCACGTAAGCATGCGTACGTACGCATGCGTACTGGGTGCGCGCTCCGAGCGCGCACTAAAACGTATGTATGCGTACGTAAATAACGTACGCCGGAATTCATGAAAAACGTACGCAAACGTACTAGGTGCGCGCTCTGAGCGCGCACCCTAAGAATTCATATTAAAAAAAAAGTGGACATAACTTAATAGAAGATATTAACTATGCTGTTCAACTTTATCTTAATTAAAACTTTAAAAAAAAATGAGCCACATCAAATTAAAGGATACAGATAATATATAAATGTGTACATAGGGAAATTTTTGAAAAAGAAATATTTCAAAAATATAATTAAAAAATACAAAAATTAGCATTTAAAAAACCTTTGAAATTCACTGAAAAAACCATAGGTTTCATACACGTTATAGTTAGGAATTAGCATTTAAAAAACCTTGCAAATTCACTGAAAAAACCATAGGTTTCACACACGTTATAGTTAGGAATTAGCATTTAAAAAACCTTGCAAATTCACTGAAAAAAACAGAGGTTTCACACTTGTTATAGTTAGCTGGACATTTCGCTCGTAAAAAACCAATGAAATTCCCCCGTTATAGTTAGTTCAGCTAACTATAACTCGCGCGCCCGCAATCCACTGCTGATGACGTCACATATTACATCACTCATGACATGGTCAGTGACATCACTCATGACATCACTGATGACATCTCAAATGACATCACTGATGACATCACTGATGACGTCATCCATGTGAAAAATTACCACAGCTTCACACACCCTAATATAACCTTTAATACACCGACTAAAAATTTAAGAGTTCCATTCTCAAAACCATACATACTGCAATACCAATAACTACATACCCAATTATTAACTCTTAGGTCTACATACACCTCCACTCATTCACCTGTACAGTCACTCATACTTACAGTCACTCCATACAAAACTATCATATGCATTTATACACCTATATAGACACTCACACACCACCAATCATCCATAGAGGTACTCTCACACCTAGTCAGTCATGGAAATAATCACAGTCCCATTTACTCACCTATGCAGTGAAACACACTCAAGTTCACTTACTCATAAAATTAGTATCACATTCTTACACTCTTATAGAATCATTGATACATACAAGCACACTCTCATCCATACAGTCACTTTCACAATCACACACTCTCATATCTACTCACTTATATACTCTTACACGCACATATACTGCCTTTCACATATGTAGTAAGTTACAAATGTACTACTGAGATATACATTCAATCCCTAACACACCCAAACAAACACTCACTCAACCATACAGTCCATCACAGATGCAGTCTTAAAACCATGCACCCATAGAATCACCCACTCACACATCTATGCATAGAGTGACACACACCCTACCCACACAAACACTCATGAACCCATACAGATACTTAGACAACCAATCAATTACCCATATAGAGACTCATATAGCTGTTCTCAAAACCATGCAGCTACTTATACACCAACATAAAGACACATACACACATTTACACAGTTTAGTCACTAGTCTGCAGTAAGATACATTTAATGACTAACTTAAAGAATCATGTTATGCACCACAGAAAATCATCCATTTACACACTTGTACACCCACTCATTCTTAAACAGGCCTTTCCCTATATATATTAAACATATTGACATTTTTCAAAAACACATACTCACTGGATGATGTCATCAGTGATGTCATCAGTGATGCCATTTGAGATGTCATCAGTGATGTCATGAGTGATGTCACTGACCATGTCATGAGTGATGTAATATGTGACATCATCAGCAGTGGATTGCGGGCGCGCGAGTTATAGTTAGCTGAACTAATTATAACGGGGGAATTTCATTGGTTTTTTACGAGCGAAATGTCCAGCTAACTATAACGTGTGTGAAACCTCTGGTTTTTTCAGTGAATTTGCAAGGTTTTTTAAATACTAATTCCTAACTATAACGTGTGTGAAACCTATGGTTTTTTCAGAGAATATATATATATATATATATATTACCTACTGGCGGTCGCCAGTAGGTAGTTATAGTTAGGACCCCTTTTCCATAGGAAAACCTCAACATTCTATTTTGAATAACTTTGGCGCCGGTCGACGAATCCTCGCGAATATCTCAAAATAGGTGGGGCGCTACGCTCCGCTCCTACCCTGAAAGTCTCGGGGGGATTCGTCAAGCGGGGGCTGAGATAAAAGGGGGGTCCCAAAACGCGTTTTCCCCATGCATTTTTCCATAGGACCTTTAGACAGGGCTACAGCCCGAACGGCTGAACAGAATTACTAGAAATTTGGCAGAGAGGTAGTCCTCAGGTCAAGGAAGTGCCTTTTGTAGGTTTGGTGTAAATCTGTTCAGTAGATTCTGAGAAAATAGCCTTTAAATCAATATATATATATCTAAGCGCGCTCCGTGCGCGCTGGGTGCGCGCACCTCGCCGTGCGCGAGCGCAATTCTGATTGGTTGTTAGATCTTAGTAAACATTCGAATCGGTGGAAATCAGGAAGCGGCGGCCGCCATTTTGTCTATCGCATAAAGAGGGGGTGATAAACAAAGGGGGAGAACTTGAAAAGGGGGCAGAGTGGGTAGAAATAGACCCAGTAGGCATTGTAAGGGGGTCAAAGTAGGACCTTGTAGGGCAAAAAAAAAGATTAATATTTTGTTAAAAAATATCGCCGAGTGCGCGCACCCAGCGCGCACCCGGAAAAAAACTTAATAAAACAAATTTTAAAAAAAACGCATTTAAGTGTTTAGATATAAGGTGGCTCTAAAAAGAGCCCTTGTGTTTATTGTTTGTTTTTTGGTACCTACAAGTAAGTACCGATGCAGAGTCTGAGGTTCAAGAGGAAGACTCTGTTGCCTTCATCAGTGAAGTGCACACCATCTCCTCTATAAATGTCTTGCATGTCGTAACGCAAGTTGTTGTGGTAAATGGAACCCATACCATAGTCTCTGAGGAAAGCAGAAATAGATTTGTTGACGTGCTTCCTTGCTTTGTCAATCTGCGGACAAAATTGGTTGGACCAGTTCCACTTTTGCCTTTGGCATATGTTAGAATATACAAAGGCAGTTTGTGGAAAAAGCGACATCAATTGCACAAAGGTGTCCTTAATAAGCATTTCCAGACCTACCCCAGTTAAAGTGCCTAGATCATTACCACCACAGTGCACAATAATAAGGTTAGGCTGTGGGAGATGTAGAAAGGTTTTCACCAAAGGCATTAATTGGTGCCACTTTAACCCTCTCTGACCAATCCATTTGATGTCTACATTTGGCAAAGCAAGGTCTCTCACCATACCTCTTTTCTCTGCAAATTTTTCACTCCAGAAGACATAGCTGTGTCCTACAATCCACACTGTGAACATCTTCAAAGGAGATCTGGATGCACTCAGGAGGTGTAATTCAGTAGAATGGTAAAAAGAAATGAAAGACAGTTTGGAAATGGAGGCATACATATTTTTTTATAAAAAAAAAGAACTGATTGGCTGTTTCATACCATTCTACACTAACAACTAGGCTGTATGTGTAAAATAATAGAAGCATGTTTTGTATTGGTACAGAAAAATGTGTTACCAAAGAACAGTATTTTGGATTTGCTGTTAGGTTTGAAAAGTCAAGCACTCTTGCTCTGTGGAATTGAAACATTGTGTGGCGAACTTCTGACCTAACTCCACACAGCAGTGTTCCATGAGCTGTTGCTATGGTAGCAGGCAGAAGTCAAGTTGGGGGAAGGGTACTAGGCAGAAGTCAAGTAGGGGGAAGGGTACTTTTGGAAAAGGGTTGGTTTTCAACCAATAGAAATGTGTGATTACATTTGAAAAAAGGGGGAAGCAGTGAGATTTGAAATTAACATGCATATGTGTGGAAAAAGAGAGGGAAAGTTTGCCATTATCCGGTTCTGCTGAGAGGAGAGAGGTGTAGAGAACAGAGATCCTGGCTCTGATAATCTGCTGTTTGAGTGCCACATTTCTATCACAACTAACTAATTTTAAAGGTGAGGTTAGAGTTTGAAAGGAGATGTATATGGTAAATTAAGAAATGAATAATAGAAATGTAATTCTTTTTGTTGAAGTTGTGTTTATTATTTTCTGTTTTGGGAGAAATTTAAATGTGAGGAACATGTAAAATAATATGGACTATGTTTTCACGATAAATTAAGGTGTATTGGTCTGGACATGGGCTTTTTAAAAAATCTGAAAAGTGGATTCATAATGTGTCAGTCTGTAAAAGTGATTATTACTTGTCAAAAAAAAAGAGCAGTAAGTGTGCTTTGAAATTGGCAAAGAAATTTCGTTTTGTGACTAATGTGAAAACATGACTCTGTGTGCAAATAGGAATTACAGGCAGAGATTTATTGCGTATTGCTCTGGTGATTTCACAGTTGCATTAGATGGAAAGGGGGAGCCATTTTTTGGTGCAGAAGCAGACTCTTAGCACACAGCCAGCTGGTTATCCTGTGGAATCATGCACAGTATTCACAAGCGAGTGGGGTTTGAGGTTTCAGTCAGTAATGCAAATACATTCAGCATCACTAAGGCTGGTTGCCCTTGCTGGAGTGTAGGCAGTCACCCAGCATACACATGGTGGTGGTCTGAAAAAGCAGTCTTGTGATTATACTTCTGAAACAAAAATATCAGACGGTATTTTAAAGAAATAAGTATTGTTTTTAGATGATATTTTTTTAGAATATTATGCATTTCTATAATGTTAAGTTTAAGTGAGAAGAGATTCTGGGCTTTTTTAATGCAATCTTTGAGATTGTTATTTTTTTTTTGCCCGCTGTTAAATGATGAATGCAATTGCTTTCACAATTTATAGTGAAATGCAATATATTCTGAAAACAGCAAAAAAAGGCAAAATTTTTTTTTGATAAATTTGTAAATATGTGTACTGTATTATAAAATGTTTTAAAAAATATTAATACTTTTTTTTTTTTCAGATTGATATAGAAAATTTACGAAAAATAGAACCATTTTTAAAGCAATTTTTTAGAAAAATAAATGAAAAAATATTTTTTTGAGTGGGTATGGTAAGTCACCAATATCATGGTTCCTTTTTTTCTACTTCTCTACAATCACATTTTCAATTTTTAATTGTAGTCTCTCAAAAAAAAAAAAAAAAAAAAAAAAACCTTGGGTGCGCGCAGGGTGCGCGCACCTCAAAAAAATTTCAAAAAAAATTTCTAAAAAAAAAATTTGTTTGGTTAAGTTTATAAGTGGCTCTTAAAAGAGCCCTTGAGTTAATGGAGGGAAACAGGAAGAGAAAAACGCAAAAAAAGAAAAAACATCTATGGCCTAGTGCACGGATGCGCATCAAATTTTCTCTGAAGGAGATCAAGACTGGTCTCCCCCACAGAAATAAGAGAACCGCAATCAGTGCACCGTGTAGACAACTTCGCCAAACAAGGTGGACCAACAAGAGGTATAGAAACAGGTGAAGGCACCATCGCAGCTGAAGTGCTCCCCTGAGCTGCCGAAGATGTGCTCGGCTGAGCTGCTGCTGATGTCGTCGGCTGAGCAGGTGGAGGGTTTTCTCCAGAAGCTCGACGATAAGTTACTGGATGCATTTTGTAAACATGTCTCAACATAGTGTGAATGCTAAAAGAATATTTCTTGTTAGGATTCCCACGAGATGAGACTTTTTTACAAAGTAGACATGTAACTTTCGGTGCATTTACCTTTTTCTCACCATCTGGAAAAGAGAAAAACTGCCATATAAAGCTGTCTTTCTGCTTCCTGTTCCTCTGCCTCTCAAGAGTGTCCTGGTCACTGTCTGAAGTAGGTTGCTGTTCAGCCATTGTCTCTCAACAACAGAATAGCTCCTTCTCCAAAGGAATCAGAACTAATAATGAGGGGAGTAGGTGTGGTTTGGGAAGAATCTGGAACAGAAAGTACTTCAAACCAATCAAAAGTAATGATTCTTGATCACATGACTTGCCATGAGGGGATTGGGTGTGGTATTGAAACAATTAGAAACTGAAAGTAATGATAACCAATAAGAAATATTGTTTTATTATGTATAAACCCGAGGTGCGCGCACTGCGCAAGCTCCGAGCGCACACCCCGTGATGACGTATGCACAAACGCGTAAACGCGCAGGTGCATACGTCATATGCGCGTACCTAGTGCGCATAAGTTGAACACGCGTATACGCGACCATTATTGCGCATAATTTTAGCGTATGCGGAAGTAAACCGCGTCGAGCGCGTAGGACGCATGCGTACGTACGTACGCATACGTACTGGGTGCGCGCTCCCAGCGCGCACCATGAAGTATATTTGCGCACGTAAATAACGTACGCCGGAATTCATAAAAAACTTACGAAATAGTACTAGGAGCGCGCTCAGAGCGCGCACCCCAAGAATTTATAAAAAAAAAAAAAAAAAGTGGACATAAAATAATTTAAAAAATAAAAAAAAAAATATATATATCCTAATTGAATTTTTTTTAAAAATAATTTATAAAAAAATACAGATAATATATAAATGAATATATAGTAATTTTATTTTAATAAAAAAAAATATCTTTAATTAAAAATACATAACTTAGCATATAAAAAACCATACAAATTCACTGAAAAAACCAAAGGTTTCAAAAACGTTATAGTTAGGGATTAGCATTTAAAAAACCTTGCAAATTCACTGAAAAAACCATAGGTTTCACACACGTTATAGTTAGGAATTAGCATTTAAAAAACCTTGCAAATTCCATGAAAAAACCAAAGGTTTCACACATGTTATAGTTAGCTGGACATTTCACTCGTAAAAAACCAATGAAATTCCCCCGTTATAGTTAGTTCAGCTAACTATAACTCGCGCGCCCGCAATGCACTGCTGATGACGTCACATATTACATCATTCATGACATGGTCAGTGACATCACTCATGACATCACTGATGACATCTCAAATGACATCACTGATGACATCATCCAGTGAATGTGTGTTTTTCTGAAAATTAAATATGTTTTATATATGTATATCTCAAGGTCGATGGAAGAATAAATGGGTATATAAATGTCTAAATGGATGATTTGTTTTTGAAAAATTGATTGTGTAACTGACTGATTAAGTGTATCATAGTGAATTCATGGCTTAGTGAGTAATGTTTAAATATGTAAATATCTGTATCAGTCTCTCACTTTGTGTATAAGTGGCTGCATGGGTTGGTGAGTAGCTACATGGGTGTCTATATAGGTTATTAGTTGGTTTTTGAGTATCAGTCTGAGTGTCTGCATGGTTCGTGGGGGGTATTACGTAGTGCATAGGTGCATGAATGAATGACTCAGTCTTTGTATGTGTTGAAGACAGCATGTGTGCAGGACTCTATGGGTGCATGAGTGTGTGCATGGGTGTGTTAGTGAGTGAATGACTGTCTCAATAGTGTCTCTATGAGTAACTACATATGTTTTAAAGTAGTATATGTGACTATTGGTGTATATAAGCGAGTATATGTGAGAGTGAGAGATTGAAAGAGTTCCTGTATGAATAAGTATGTGTTTCGTTAAGTGATTGTTTAAAAGACTAAGTATGTGTAAGTTTCCGTAGAAGTAAGTGTGGTGGTGTGTGTATAACTGTATATGCAAGTAAATGGATGTTTGATTCTTTATTAGCATGAGTGACTATGTGTGTGAGTAACTCTATGGATGAGTGGCATTGTGTAACAGGGTGTATAGGTGTATGAGTACATATGATGAGTGAGTACATGTATGAGTGACTGTATAGGGCTGTTGGTGAATGAGTGGATGTGTATGTGGATCTTAGAATTACTGTATAGGTTGTTTTAACCGGTATTGGTATGTCCATTGTTTTTAAAATTAAAATTTCTCTTTTTTTAAGTGTTTGTATCAAAGGTTATATTAGGGGAAGAGGTGGTCTGTCACTCTATCACAAGGATGATGTCATCAGTGATGTCATCAGTGATGTCATTTGAGATGTCATCAGTGATGTCATGAGTGATGTCACTGACCATGTCATGAGTGATGTAATATGTGACGTCATCAGCAGTGCATTGCGGGCGCGCGAGTTATAGTTAGCTGAACTAACTATAACGGGGGAATTTCATTGGTTTTTTACGAGTGAAATGTCCAGCTAACTATAACATGTGTGAAACCTTTGGTTTTTTCATGGAATACAGATATAAACATATATATAATCTGCATATCTATATAAATACAAATATAAATGCATGCATACATATACATATATGCATACATATGCATGTTATGTACATGCAAGATTGAAAAACACTAATAAAAGCAAAGCTTAAAAGACACCTAATTACAAACAGAATTTCTTTAACTTAAGCGAGGGCGAGACCTATTGCATTTTCAATGCTTGTTTACTTTGGGTCCATCAAGAAGGCATTCAGATGCGTCACACATTTGCCATACATTCTGAATGTTAGCACTCTCGTTGCTCATTACATCACTGTAGTAAAGCTACTGCTCACCAGGGAAGTCTGCTGCTGGTATTCAAAGTGCATGTTTCAGTCTGCATGTCAGAATTTTTTAATGAAATAGAAGAGGATTTGAGAAGTCAAAATGTGCCTTAATTTTTCTTTCTGCAGCACTAATCATAATTTCTATGGCAAAATGAACCCCCTCAATTTGTTCCTTTGCAAATTAAATGTTTTAAGTGTTACCACTTTATTCCAATCAAGATGGCTTCAGGTGTGCCATACTTTTGTCATAAGTAAGACTGTTAGCGCTCTAGTTGTTCTTTAGAACACTCTGGGACATTCTGTCATTGGGCTATACTTGGGCTACATCTGGGTGATATTTGTGCTACATTTGGGCTCTTTTGTCTCTGGTGGCCATCTTGGGAGACTTATTTGTTATATGAAGTTTCCTAATTTCCTCATTTACTACAGTCTGCTCAGTAGGAAATACTTTCAGTTTTTTACGTTGATTCCATCAAGAAGGCATTCAGATGTCTCACACATTTGCCATAAATTCAGAATGTTAGCACTCTAGTTGCTCATTAGATCACTGTAGTAAAGCTACTGCTCACCAGGGAAGTCTGCTGCTGGTATTGAAAGTGCATGTTTCAGTCTGCATGTCAGAATGTTTTAATGAAATAGAAGAGGATTTGAGAAGTCACTCAAAATGTGCCCTAATTTTTCTTTCTGCAGCACTAATCATACTTTCTATGGCAAAATGAACCCCCTCATTTTGTTCCTTTTTAAATTAAATGTTTTAAGAGTTACCACTTTATTCCAATCAAGATGGCTTCAGATGTGCAATACGTTTGTCATAAGTAGGACTGTTAGCGCTCTAGTTGTTCTTTAGAACACTCTGGGAAGCTGCAGTAGAACGCAAAGAAATCAACTGACAGTCTCTGCCCTTGTTGGATGTACATGTTTTACTGAGAATGTCAGACTTCATTCTCACATGACTGAGCAAGATAATGTGAATTTACAGAAAATATGCTCTCAGTTTAGCTTATAGATCACCTTCCAAACCTCTGTGGGAAAAGCATGAGAAAATAGTTTTATCTCAAACATGATTCATGATATCCCAGCAGAATGCTTTTACACATGGTAAAATTACCTTAGAACACACCACAATTCCTAAAATGAGTATGGTACCATCAACAAATGATTTATAACGTAACTAAAGTCTTAAAACCTTTTATTAACTGCAATGCTTTTTAATGAGGTGTTATCATGTATATTGGTCCCAAGATGGCTGCCAACACTTCTTGGATGAAGTACTGACAGCCAATCAGATCTCACGATGAGATGTGTGGTTAGGCTCTGCCCAGATATATATGTGATTTTGATTTTCTTAGGAACTGCTGAATGCATTTACACCATTTAAGCAAAAGGCACAACTTTGAATCAAGGTCTACCTTTCTGCTAAATTTGGTGTAATTCCGTTCAGCAATTCGGGCTGTAGCTGCGACTAACTGTCCCTATGGAAAACTGCACGGGGAAAACACGTTTTGGGACCCCCTTTTTTCTCGGCCCCTGCTTGACGAATCACCCCGACACTTTCAGGATAGGAGCGGACCGGAGCGGGCCACGAGTTTTGAACATTTCGCGAAGATTCGTCAACCGGCGCCAAAGTTATTCCAAATAGAATGTTGCGGATTTCCTATAGATAATAGGTCCTAACAATAACTACCTACTGGCGACCGCCAGTAGGTAATATATATATATTGTAGTGTTGCAGAAAACACTATCATAGATCTGGCCAATATCAATTTAACCAGAGCGGAACAGCAGTTATTATCATTAGGCCTATCATATTGCCCGGAATCCAATTTTGATTATGTGCAAACCAGGGCTGACATTTATTGTTTCATCAGAAAATTAAAATTAGCCAAATATCATTTGTTAAAGGTTACAAGGGATCAAATTAACCCTAATGAAATCATGAACAGTGACAAAGATAAAGAAAAAGAACCATGGAACCTAACGGTATCTGATTCAGGATTATTGCAAGACATGCAAGACCTACAAATGGAACAATCTCAAACAGCTAGTAATATGACGGCACACACTATTTTAGACAATCAGGATCAGAGGTTGGATAGACTGGCAGTGAAAGGCGTCAAACCGAGTACTCCATTTAAGATGAAGTCCAAATTTGTACCAGTAATGTTACGTGACTCTTTAGACATTTTCAGTGAACAATTGGTGGCACAGATCAAAAGTCTTAATTATTCGCTAAATAAGTCTAAGATGAAATACACCCATCAAGAAAGAAGTTATTTTGCATTAATGAAGAAGCTAAATGACAATAATAAGGTGGTCATTAGAAATGCGGACAAGGGTGGGAATAAAGTGTTGTGGCCTTTGGAACAGTATTTAGAGGAAGCTCGTAACCAACTTATGGATGGGGAATGTTATCGGAAAAGCACCATCTTAAAATACAAGCAGCTGCAAGAACAATTTTTCGCTTTATTACTGGCATGGAAAAGTGTGGGCATGATTAATTGGGATGAATATAAGTTTTTAAAAAAAGATCACCCAACCACACCGGTTATGTATTTTGTACCCAAGATAAAAAAAATATTACCAGGCCACCGGGCAGACCCATCATTGCTGCCTGTAATGGACCCCTAGAAAATGTGTCCAGATACATAGATTATTTTTTACAAGATTATGTGAAAGGATTGAAGTCATATGTGCAGGACACTAGCGACTTTTTGAGAAAGGTTAGAGATATAACATGGGATGAGAACTACTTACTTATTGCTCTGGATGTATCGTCTCTATATACTTGTATCAAAAATACAGATGGTCTTAGAGCAGTAGAATACTTTTTGTCCAAAAGAGCTATCCAATTTGAACAGCACAATAAAATGCTCTACAATATGCTAACATTTTGCCTTAACAATAATCTCTTTACCTTTAATAATCAAATGTATCATCAGACTCAGGGAGTCGTCATGGGGGCCAGCTTTTCCCCCAGCTATGCCTGTTTATTCATGGGCTGGTGGGAGGAGCTGGTCCTCATGAGGCAGCATGAATTAACATTCAAGACGCATATTGTAAGTTGGCTGAGATTCATAGATGACTTCTTTATTATATGAAAAGGAAGTGAAAAGAGTGCATTAGAATTCATAGAACTCCTTAATGAAAATAATGTAAATCTTAAATTTACTTACGATATAAGCAGTGCACAAGTTACTGTTTTTAGATGTGCAAATCAAAATAGTTAACAACAAATTAACCACTACCCTTTTTAGGAAACCAACTGCAGGCAACACGCTCCTCCATGCAACTAGCGCACATCCTACACACCTCATTAATAGTATCCCTTATGGGGAAATGCTACGAATACGCCGTATATGTAGCGAAGAGGAAGAAGTGGAGAAAATGCAAGGAGAGTGCCTCAATCGGTTCTTGGCACGAGGATATAAGAGCAAGGTCATTGAAGCAGCTATAATGAAATCTAAACAGAAAGCTAGAACAGACCTACTACAATGCAGGAATAAGTCTGATAACAAGAATGATGTAGTAGACCCTATCAGACTAATTTTGGGGTTTTCAAAACAAGACAAACATCTTCGCACCATCGTTAGACGCAATTGGCCATTAATAAAAGATGACCCTATTATAGGGAAGCTTATAACGAACAATCCCTCTATAACATTCAGAAAGACTTCAAGTATGGGCAATGCGTTAGTAAAAAGTAGCCCAGAAGACCAGAGTAAAACAACTTGGTTACCTGCTAGGAAGGGATTCTTTAAGTGCACCACCTGCAAAGCTTGTCAGCAAGGTATAAATACTAGCTCCTATTGCACTGCATTCGATAATAAAATACATTTAATTAAACAACACCTCACGTGCAAGACTGAATTTACAGTGTATGTATTGGAATGCAGTTGTAATCTCAAATACATAGGAAGCACCAAACTAGCAGTGCACAAAAGAATCCTACAACACATGAGGGCCATTACCAATAACGATGTTACATACCCTGTTGCGAGACACTTCAAAGAAATTCATGATAGCAATTTGAAAGACCTTAGATATTATGCTTTAGATTCAGTTCCATTACACAAAAGAGGCGGTGATCGCGAGGGTAAACTAAGACGATTGGAAACCAGATATATTCTAGAATTCGATTCTAAGCACCTTAGAGAACTTAATACTACTGAGGATTTGCACACATATATATGACAGTAACTTTTTATCATCTTTCAGCATTGTATTATGTATTATTTTATCGAGTTTAAAAAGGTTCACTAAGTAATTCATGCCGGTAGGAGGTTTTTTTACACATATGCATACAATAGGCAATTCTTTTAAAAATAGTTAGGATTCCTGTTATTTTAGAATAGGTGTAGGATTATTCGTATGGTATACATCAAATTTTATCTAGTGTTTCCCCACAATACTCAAGATCATACATGTATTTAATAATAAGGACATTTGAGCCACTGCTTATTATCATTCAGAATAGACTGATCTGTGCTCTATTTTGGTAAGATGAAAGAAGAGAAAAGAAGAATATAATACAGGAAATGTTGACAAGAGAGGGGTAATTTTAGGAATGGAAGGGAGAGGTGTATTTGAGTAGTAATTATAAAATTAGATTTTACAATATTTATATACAATTTTTTTTTTTTAATATATATATTTATATATGCACAGTTTTATATTGAACGTTTTTTAGGAAATTGTTTAAAAAGTGTATCATATTTATTGAATATATTTATATGTAATATTTATTAATTTTAACTACCTACAATTACACATCTATGAAGCAATATGGATAGGTATATATTAACTGCAGATAACATCCTAAACCATTAATCCATATGCTCGTATTTCTCCCCTCCCAACCTCATTTACCCATACATACAGTTTTATCCTTATCTCCAATTACATTTGCCATGAATTTAACATAGTATCTTAATTTCAGCCAAGTATGTATATTGAAATTAGACTTTAAAAAAATACACATATTGTACATATTTATTTTATTTACAACCGATATATAATATCTTGGCTATGCACAGCACTTTTTAACAAAAAAAAAAAGAATTTTTAATATTTAGAAATTCAGCACATTATCTCACTTTATCCTTTTTCTCTTTTTCTTTTATAATTTTAGGGTTTTGCCATTTTGCACTTGTATAGTTATAGACATATAAATTGGGTATACTTATCATCTTCTGTGAGTTTGCATTTATGCATTTATTGATGATTATTTCATATATAGCGGGTATGGATTACAAAATCATTCTTTGTACCATTATGGTAGCATAAATATAACCATGGATGGTTTAAACATAAATTACTTCATGCTTGTGTTGTAATCCTGATATACGTATTCATACGAGGTACGCTATGTTTGATAGTATCTTGTCTATGTCTATCATGCACAATTGACGCACTGGCACTTTAAAAATGGCTTTCACGGTCCAGAGCGTGTCATGTGATCAAGGCCGAGGGACGGCCGAAACGCGTCATGGCGGACTAACTGGTGGTGTGTAATCAATAAACAATTTGAAGCACGGATTTGGGTCCACACTCGTCTTTTTTCTGGAGAAATAGTGGAACGAGGAGATTAAATAAATATATATATATATATATATATATATATATATATATATACACACACATACACATTATATATATATTTGCATATATTACCTACCGGCGGTCGCCAGTAGGTAGTTATAGTTAGGACCACGTTTCCATAGGAAAACCTCAACATTCTATTTTGAATAACTTTGGCGCCGGTCGACGAATCCTCGCGAATTTCTCAAAATAGGTGGGGCGCTACGCTCCGCTCCTACCCTGAAAGTCTCGGGGGGATCCGTCAAGCGGGGGCTGAGATAAAAGGGGGGTCCCAAAACGCGTTTTTCCCATGCATTTTTCCATAGGACCTTTAGACACAGCTACAGCCCGAACGGCTGAACAGAATTACTCAAAATTTGGCACAGAGGTAGTCCCTAGGTCAAGGAAGTGCCTTTTGTAGGTTTGGTGTAAATCTGTTCAGTAGATTCTGAGAAAATAGCCTTTAAATCAATATATATATCTGAGCCCGCTTACGGTACGCTTACCGTACGCTTACGGTAAGCGTACGGTGGCGTGCGCGAGCGCGATTCTGATTGGCTCTTAGATCTTAGTAAACATTCGAATCGGCCGAAACCAGGAAGCGGCGGCCGCCATTTTGTGTATTTCACTCTGAAAAAAAAGAGTGAAAACAAGGAAAGGGGGCAATGAGGAGAGTTACAGACCCCCTAACATTTGTAAGGGGGTCAAAGAAGGACAGAAAAGTACAAAAAAAACATTTATTGATTTTAAAAAAAATCACGGGGTACGCGTACGGTAAGCTTACGGTAAGCGTACGGTAGAAAAAAAAAAAAAAAAATGAAAATCAGATTTAAGTGTTTAGATATTAGGGGGCTCTAAAAAGAGCCGTTGTGTTTATGAAATGATTTTTTAGTGGTACCTACAAGTAAGTACCGATGCAGAGTCTAAGGTTCAAGAGGAAGACTCTGTTCCCTTCATCATTGAAGTGCACACCATCTCCTCTATAAATGTCTTGCATGTCATAACGCAAGTTGTTGTGGTAAATGGCACCCATACCATAGTCACGGAGGAAAGCAGAAACAGATTTGTTGACGTGCTTTCTTGCTTTGTCATCGCACCGCGTGCCCACCGTGCGTGCACGGCACTAACTGCGTAAAGTGGGCGCGCACGCCACGAATGGCGTAAAGTAACTTAGCATTTAAAAAACCGTACAAATTCACTGAAAAAACCATAGGTTTCACACACGTTATAGTTAGGAATTAGCATTTAAAAAACCTTGCAAATTCACTGAAAAAACCATAGGTTTCACACATGTTATAGTTAGTGGAAATTTTACTGATAAAAAACCAATGAAATTCCCCCGTTATAGTTAGTGCAGGCAACTATAACTCACGCGACCGCAATCTTCTGCTGATGACATATGTGTCTTTATGAAAAAAAAATATTTGTAATATATGTATAGCTAAAAATGTATGGAAGAAGACATGGGCAAATAAGTGTCTAAATACAGTATTAGCATCAGCAGAGGATTGCGGTCGCGTGAGTTATAGTTGCCTGCACTAACTATAACGGGGGAATTTCATTGGTTTTTTATCAGTAAAATTTCCACTAACTATAACATGTGTGAAACCTATGGTTTTTTCAGTGAATTTGCAAGGTTTTTTAAATGCTAATTCCTAACTATAACGTGTGTGAAACCTATGGTTTTTTCAGTGAATATATAAATATATATGTGTATATAAATGTGTGTGTATATATATATATATATATATTCACTTAAAAAACCATAGGTTTCACACATGTTATAGTTAGCTGGACATTACCCTCGTAAAAAACCAATGAAATTCCCCCGTTATAGTTAGTAAAGGGAACTATAACTCACGCGACCGCAATCCACTGCTGATGACGTCAGATATTACATCACTGTATTTATTCATTTATTTACCCATTTTTCTTTCCTTTAACCTTTAGCTATACATATTTAATAAATATTTATTTTACAGAAAGACACATATGTCATCAGTGATGTAATATCTGACGTCATCAGCAGTGGATTGCGGTCGCGTGAGTTATAGTTCCCTTTACTAACTATAACGGGGGAATTTCATTGGTTTTTTACGAGGGAAATGTCCAGCTAACTATAACATGTGTGAAACCTATGGTTTTTTAAGTGAATTTGCAAGGTTTTTTAAATGCTAATTCCTAACTATAACGTGTGTGAAACCTATGGTTTTTTCAGTGAATTTGTACGTTTTTTTAAATGCTAAGTCATGTATTTATTATTTTTTTTAATTTTTTTTAAGGTTTTTCACCGTGCGCGTACCGTCCGCGCACAGTGCGCTTCGCGCACCGCGCGCCCACGTTACGCCGTTCGCGTAATTTTCACGTCTCTACCGTGCGTGCACGGTAAGCGCACTCCGCGATTTTTCGTAAAAATATTAAAAACATTTATGGCCCTTGGGGGTCCTTTGGGGACCCCCTGACAATGGCTAGGGGGTCAGGAACTGTCCACCCTGCCCCCTTTTCATGTTCTCCACCTTTATTTTTCACCTCCCTCGGACTGCGAGAGACAAAATGGTGGCCGACACTTCCTGGTTTCGACCGATTCGAATGTTTACTAAGATCTAACAACCAATCAGAATTGCGCTCGTGCACGGCAGGGTGCGCTTACCGTACGCGCACGGTGCGCGCCTATAGATATATATATGCTTTTAAATGCTATTTTCTCAGAAAATACTGAACAGATTTACACCAGACCTGCAAAAGGCACATCCCTGACCAGAGGACTACCTCTCTGCCAAATTTCAAGGTTTTCTGTTCAGCCGTTCGGGCTGTAGCGCGGACTAAAGGTCCTATGGCAAAATGCATGGAGAAAACGCGTTTTGGGACCCCTCCTTTTTCTCAGCCCCAGCTTGACGAATCCCCCCGAGACTTTCAGGGAAGGAGCGGAGCGGAGCGCCCCACCTATTTTGAAAATTTCGCGAGGATTCGTCAATCGACGCAAAAGTTATTCCAAATAGAATGTTGCGGATTTCCTATGGAAACACGGTCCTAACTATAACTATCTACTGGCGACCGCCAGTAGATAATATATATATATATATATATATATTTATATATATATTTATTTATATAACACAATGCAATGTTTTAAGCTAAAAAAACTGAAATTCACCAGTTGTAAGTATCTCTAGTAACTAATGATGTAGTAATGTAAGTTGGAATGACAGACTGGCCCAACTAGGTGTTCAAAGCACAACACAGGCATGGCTCTCTTCTGTCCTGATGGATTGTGCATTTCAGGTCTTCTTGTTGAACGCTGTGCCTGAATCCCTCCCATTTGTCTCTGGAGTTCCTTAGGGCTCTGCCCTTAGCCCTATGCTTTTCATTTGTGTCCATCCTTTCGTGGACCTGGTGGAAGGCTGCTGGCTAACTTTGCACTCATACGCAGACAACACCCTAATTATTTTCTGGCTGTTGTCTGGATGGGAAGTTAACTTGGAGGACCTCAACTCCTGCCTCGATCTTGTCCCTACTTGGATGAATACCAACTCCCTGAAATTAAATGGTGGCAAGTCGAAGGTGATGGTATTAGGGAAGAATTACTCAGCATTGGGGGCATCAGCATTGGCTTGCCATGCTGGCAATGCCACCTACTACCACCAATAAAGTAAAGAACCTTGGCTTCTGGCTCAATTTCACCTTGTCTATGAAGCCACAGGTGACCAGATTAGCCTCCACATGCTTTGCTATCAGGAAATGGCTTAAGAAGATTCTGTGGATACTTCCTCTCTATGCCCAGAGAACAGTCATCCCGGTCATGATATTATCCAAACTTGATTATGTCAACATTCTGTACCTAAGAGCTGACAAGGCAATGTTTGCAGGTGGTCCAGAACTCATCCGCTAGGCTCTTGTATTGAATCCCTAAACATTCTTCAGCCTCTGGACTTTTTCGCCAAATACACTGGCTTCCAGTGGATAAGCGAATACACTTCAAAGCTCTCTGCTATATGTACAAAATCCTTTCCTTTTCAGGACTGCAGTATTTGCAGAACCTTGTGTCTCCTCACCATCCTGCTCGTACTTTAGGTTCAAGCAATCAATCTCTTTTTGTAGTTTTTGTAGTTCCGAGACTCAAACCTTTTTCTTCCTTGGCCCTAAATTATGGAACTCCCTTCCAGAGTCTGTGAAATGCTGTGCCTCACTTTCCAACTTCCGCAAAGAATTTAAGACTTTGCACTTTAAGATCCTTTAGACTGGTCTACTTAAACCAGAAGCACTGGGAAACCCTGGTGGGTAGCTGCAAGCTATATAAGCATTCAATAATAATAATAATGTAAGTAATGTCATTTCAGATGTTACAGTCATGCTGTCACTGTTGTCGTAGATCATGTCATGAGAGATGTAATATAAGGTTAATTGGTGGTTCATGGTGAGGGCGCGAGTTATAGTACCAGACCCCACATCCAACCCCCCAGCAGGCATCCCACCCCCACCAGTCCCCAGCAGGGTATGACAGGAATCAGCAATTTTTCTTTTTTTCCTTTAAAATTGGAGATGGGGAGCATGCCCCCCTCCCTGGCCAGTAAGGACCTGGAAACCCCATCTCCTTTGCCATTTGAATTAATTCAGGGAAGGTGGTGTGCAGCTCCCATCCTCAAGCCTCTACAGCCCCCAGGCACCCAATCCCCAGTGCCATTTGTTTCTTTATTTTTAGGGGGAGCACATACAGGCCCCTGCCCCATGACTTTAGTGGCCTCAGGGATCCCATTTTCTGAGGCCTTATACATTATAAGTGGGAGCCCCAGTGTCTAGCTGGGGCACTCCAACATAATGTTGAAGGCCGAGGGGCAAGACCCAAGGCCCACGCGGGTCCAGTTGGCTCCCCGCACAAGAGCAAGCATTGCTCCCACCTGGCAGACCAGCTATTTTTCTACACTGTCCATACTACCACATATGAGAAGGGTATCAGTTGTTTCCTGAGTTTCTCTCTTTCCAGCACAGCTGAATCTCAATAATTGACTTTAGACTGGACCCCCACCCACCACACAGGAGTCTATGATGGCTGTGTTGCATTTGAAACAGCAAGGAGAACACCCTGGAGACACACAGTAGGGCATGTGATTGTGAGGAGGCTACATAGCAAGGTAACTATTCAAGCAGTTCTAGATAAGTATGAAAGAGCTCTTCAAATGAGAGAAAAAAATGTCCAAGAAAGCAAAGACAGGATAGGAAATTCAAAGCGGGGAAAGGTTCTAGAGACATCCCAGGAGAGCACAGGTGAAAGGTCCGCATTGCTCAGACATATAGGGGCAAATTGATCAGCATACAGAAAGTAAAATCAATGGCATCATGCATTTACCATGACCGATGATGTTGCATAAAATCAATTCGAAAAAGTAGTTATGCAGAAAGAGGTTAAATCTTTAGAATTTTTTGGTTTTCAGGTTACACAACCCTTATTAAAAGATTTTGTGGGATGGAATTTTACAGAATATTCTGCCTTAGGCAACAGGTTATATGGACAACCCCTGAAGGCAGTATGGCGGTATGGTGGAACAATGACTCAACCTGTCCCTGATTTCAGTAAGCACATGACATCTATACATCTGGCCTTCATGGTCTTATCTAGTGCCTTTGATACTGTTGACCATGATGGAAGACATGGGTGTGGAAAAAGCATTGCTAGTCCTCCTGCGGAGGCTTCACACAAACACATCGGTTACTGTAAGATATGGTAGCAAGAGGGAAAAACACAACCTATCATCTCTACTAAAGGGGTTGGTCAGGGCTGCATCTTAGCCCTGTATTTATTTCTTAGTTATACTAATTGGCTTGAGGCCTTCTTACTAAAAGGGAAGCTTGACTTTCCAAGAATTGGCAGGGAATTTGTACCTTTGCTCTCATATACAGATGACACAGTTTTGCTTGCGAGGACAGCTATGGGTCTTCAGAAATCCCTCAATGCCTTCACAGAATTTATGACATCCCTTGATTTTTAAAAGTTAAACTAGTAAATCATATCTCATGTATGTGGTCCTCGTACCACAACAACCACAACCTTGTAATGCAGGGAAAGGTGATAGAAAAAGTTTGACATTTTTCTTACTAGGGTAATTTTTTCAGCACGCAATTGTAATGGGATCCCCTCCTGACCGCAGAGCGCAGCAGGCAAGCAAGGCCACGGATGCGCTCTTTCGGTCTGTATCTAAGTTGGGGCCAAAACCAGTAAAATAATTATTAATTCTCTATAAAGCTAAATGCCTTCCTATTGCCACCTATGAGGCAGGAGTATGGGTGTATAATAGATGCCATCAGCTTCAAGTAATAGCATTTTTTTATATTAAAAGCCATGCAGAATTGGGCCTAGATCTAATAGATAACCGTATTGGTCTTGCCCCATTGTGCCTATGGGTTAAGATTTGGCGATCAGAGGACTTAGAGTTCTCAAGAGACATCATCATGGATTGCCTTACTGCTCATAGAGTTGATGAGATCCCCTAGCTTTACTTTTTGAAACTGAAATACAGAAGTGTACAGTTCTTTGGTGAAGAATAGAGGTCCAATTAAGGATCACTAGTGTAATGTCAGGTCAGTGGAATATGCTCCAATAGGAACACAGAGCCGGGGTAGGTGCAGACACTGCCGACAAGTCATAAATGTGCGGGTCACTCTGCTAAAATTCTGTTAGATCCGCATTGACCCAAATCAGTTCATTCCGAACAACAAGGTAGAATATTACTTTGTTTTATACGTTGTGACTGATTACAACACACTTGAGTAAATCAGTGACACAAGTAGTGTAGGTTGATTTATTCTGGTCCTGAAGTATTGCCAACAGATCCCTTATGGTCTATGGTAGGCAAGAAACATGTTGATCTCACATTTTGAAGAAAACTAATCACGACTGCTCCCTAGGACATTGCATTCAAAACGAGCACTACTATAAGTTTTAATTAGCGTAGTGAGCTCCACTAATAACGTTTATTCAAACCTAGCATCACTACACCTAATTTAGGTCACTTTCACCACACCACACCACACTACACAGACCTCACACCCCTCATACCCTCACTTCATCCAACAGTATAATACAAAAGATCACCGGCATAGAGCCCCTTCTCGAGTGCCCGTCGGGTATTGCAGGACTGGCCCGACAAGGAGCATGCCCAGATGATGAAGCATGATACCCCTTGGGTGTATGAGGGCACTCACTCCTATTGGAGCATATTCCACTGACCTGACATTCCACTAGCAATCCTTAACTGGACCTCTATTCTTCTTCAAGAAACTGCACACTTCTGTGTTTCAGTTACTGTTTTAAATTATGTTGTCCAACATGTAGGGGCAGAGAGGGAGATAAGGTCTTGTTTAGCTGTTTTTATATGTAATGATGGCTTTAAGGTCCTTTATTGGTTTAGTGGTATTATTTTAGTTATTTATTCATTGTATTTACCTTAAAAACTCTACAGAATCAGCCCAGGCCAGAAATGGAATTGCAGGCTGGTTGACTGGGCGGACCCTATATTGGCCTTCTTCTAGTTTTTATTTTGAGGTTCCTCTCACCTTGGTGTTGATCACAGTATTGGGTTCTCCTCCTACATCATCAATAAGATGCACCTCATGATGTTTTAATTGGTATGGAATGTTACGATATTTAATTTTTTTTAACTGGTATTTAATGTCATTATGTTTAACGATGTCTTTTTAATGTATTGTAAATTTAATTATGTGCTCTTTTACGGGTCATTGAACTGAAATATAGCTTATTTGAACTGACCTGATTTGACTATGTAAAGGTGAAACTCAGTGGCACAATTGCAGTTACAGTTCCAAGTTCTCTATGACTAAGGAAGAGACTGCTTGCAGAGTAGTCGGAGGACTGCTATGAAACCAGAGTTGTTGTCTGCCTCACAGCCACCATCCCAGAGGTGAGAGGACATCATCTGAGGCCACTCTATACTGAAAAGGCTGTTTTCCTGTACTGAAGTGCCTGGACACCATCTCTTCATATAAGAGAGGCAAGGAGTCTGCCATCACTGTAGTAGGAGTGACTGACCAGGAGGAGAGATATGGTGGGGCAGTAGAAGAGGAGGACTACAGGGAATGATCTGTGTGCCCGGTATCAGAGCCCCTCAGTGTGTGACCTGGCTCTTTGTGCAGAGCCATTGTAGATTTTTACCTTCCATTTCTGAACCAATATATATATATTTTTTTTAGGATTCTGCGCACTTTAGTCCTGCTAACCAGTGCTATAGTGTTTGGGCTCTTCCTTCTAAGCATGGTGATATTGATATGCATCTGATTGGATATTCTAATTTAATTAAAGTTCCAAGTAAGTGCGGCTAGGGCATGTAAATGAAATGCTACTCATGGGCTGCAGCACTCACTGTGCCAACCACAGAAGAAGCACTGTAAAACATGTCTCTGTCCTGACACTGAAGTTTGTAGTGCGGTTTTAACTGCAATTTCAACCCGGCACAATAAACCTTTTGTCAGGCTAACCTTTCTTTTTAATACTTATAAGTCACCACTAAGTTAGGCCCTAAAGAAGCACTGGGCAGGGTGCATAGTCTTTAAAAGCAAGGCATGTGTACATAGTTAGTTAACTTTATTCGGCTAAAGTTAAATAACTATACATGTACACAACAAGAACAGTACATATGTTAAAAGATAGTTTCAATACATTTTAAAACATATGATTTAAATATTTTATGCAGATGCATTACCCGTCAATAATCATAAGATGAACCTTAGTTATAAATAAGGCCATTAAAAATAATAAATATACATTAAGCCCAGTCAATGTTCAATATTTCTTTCTTGTCATCAGTGAACATCTTATCAAATTGATCACTGCGTAACAAACTTCAGGACTTCCCAGCCGTTGTAAGGAAAAAAAGCATACTTATACACTCTTTGCCTTGGTAACACTAGAATCAGGAAACATTTCTGGTGAATGGTGTAAAGAGTGCAAAATAACATAAAGTGCAGTGTGCTTTGAATTAAATGACCATCACAAGGGCTCGAGAGAAGGTTCGCAAACCAGGAGCCTTGGGTGAGAAAAACTAATAAGAGGTGTTAACAAGATTAAAATGTAACCTCGTGAGCAGATATCTATACCATACATTTGATATACATGACAAATAGACCTCAGGGCCAGGTCTTCTGATATGAGCCCATAAGGACTCCCTGTCCTGTCTGTCCTGAATTTCCTCCCTATGCACTTTACAACACCAATTAAAATAGAAATCGTTCATCAGGTCCAGTGTAAATTGCATAAAAATCTCTGTGTTTGTTGATAGCTCGGACAGTTAAAACTTGTAAAATAGTTTTTCATTGTAGCAATACTAACTCTCCCAAAACTACCACTGGGTTACCGTATGACCCTCAATAAGAGATAACTTCACACAGGAAGCAGATGGAGAAATACTTCGACTCATTTGAATGGTAATTAATGCTAAGGTAAGATTTTAGATTACTATTATGAAAGGTTTAGAAAGTTGGCATTTTTCTGCCTAAACCAAATGTGCCTTTCTGCCAGTAGAGTGATGTGTATTCTTTCCAAATAAGGGATACAAGAGCCTAAAGTGTGAGGAAGGGTGTTAATCTCTTGAGCATGATGGCCTGACCTCATCCTTCCTTAGCTTCAAAAGGGCCCATACCCTGCTGCCTTCTGGAGCTCCCTGGACCTGTCACTGGGAAATGATGGCCTCACCTCTCTGCCCATTTGTTACCCTAAACACATTGGAACCAGGCCCAGGGGAATGAGAAGAAATGACCAGACCCAGTTAGGGTTAGACAAATGAAGTGACCTATATGCACAGGCTGGCACAGGGTATAATAGGTGTCATACTCAGAAACTCTCATCAGAACACTCCTGGCCTGTGGAAGATTCAGATGAAGACTGCTCTGTTGTCTGAAGAAGGAAGACTAGACCTGATGGCTTGAACCCAGCAGGAACCCAGAAGTGGGTCTGTTATATGACCTCCTGTTTGATCTGCAGGGACACAACAAGCGTCCAGATGCCTTTCCTGCAACTGTCCAGATGACCAGTACCAACTGGAGCTGACTGAGCCCTACTGCTGGCCTGTGCTGGAGTGAGTCCTGACCTCCAAGCAGTGCCTCCCCAGGACCTTTGGCTTGTGTTAGAGTGTACTTCTCTACCCTGCAAACTACAAGGACTGGTCTCCAGGTGAAAATCCAGAGGTTGTGGGTTGTTCGCAGCTGTCCATGAACGCCCACATCCCCTGATAAAGTAAAACTCCTGCTCTTCAAAGCAACAATGACCACCTGAGGCTCCCCCAAATGCAAATTTTGGATGGATGACCTGCTTTTCATGCCAAAAATGATTTCCTCTTGCTCAGCCTCTGACCAGCGACCTGCTCCTGGCATGGACAGTAATCTCCTCATGGCTCCCACCATCATAAAGCTCCGGCTGAGAATCTTCGTGTAGAACTGGTCTGAGTGAAAAGGTAAGCTATTAACCGGAATGAACCTGGATCCTATATCCGACACATACTTCATCAGGGTCCGCTTAAACTTGTGACTTTTACCTGGTCCAGCACCACTAGATAACTGCAGTTTGAGCCTGGTGATATTTTTACCTGAAAATTTAAAAGTTCCTAACTCTGGTTCTACGTATTGGATTTTTGTTGTTTGTATGTCATTTTATTTACCAAAATATACTCACATTTTCTAAATTGGTTTAGGATTTTTTCTGTGGTGTATGTTCAGTTTATCACTGTTTGAGTGTTGCATTAATACTTTACACATTGCCTCTCAGTTAAGCCTTACTGCTTTTGTGCCAACCTTGACCTGAGCCACTTTGCCCAAATTGTGAATCCACTGAGAGGCCCCTGTCTGTTGCTCCTGCCCATGTTGCAGAATGACTCAGAGATGGTGTGCAACCATCCGTGGTCCTACACCGGACATGTGAGGGCCGTGCAAAGCCTTCAGCTGTACTCAAGGTTGGCTGTGCTGGGCAACACCAATACGGACCCAAACAGCTAAAGTGGTGCTTCAAAAAGCCCCAACTAGACCGGCCATGAAGAGTATTCAGCTTTCCCCTATGCAGCCATACTTAACTGCAGCAAGATCAAACAATGGAACCGCTGAGGAGGCTGTGGGTGACTACATATAGGAAAGTCATAATTTTTGCCCTGATCACCATCATTTGTTAACCAAAGCTGTTGGTTACTGACTGAAAGTGCCCTTGCTCTGCAAACCAGGCCAAGAGCCAGTGCTCTGTCCTCTAAAGGTATATGATAATTAATATAATTCTAATTGGCCAAGACAGCCTAGCTGTAAGTCACTAGTATATGGTAGGGCATGTGGGTTTAGAGACCCCAGTGGACTTAATGCACTTAAGTGTGCATTGCCGCTGTGTCTGGTGTCATTTTAAAGCCAGGCCTGTTTTTCAGGCTGATTTTTAAAAGTAATTATGTCCGAATTCGACTTTTAAATGAAAGTTCTTCCAAAGCCCAAAACTACCTTTTTATAACTCACAAAACTTTATAAGCTCTGCTAAATTCTACCCTGCAAAAATCACTCAAAAATGCTTTTTACAATTAGAAGATAGGGCTCAATGGAAGGAATGGATTTTAACAGAAGATGCGCACACACTCGAGGTTTCAAAAGTAAACCCTCTTCTCTAGAGGCAGACCTGAGCCGTCAAAAGTTTTCTTTGGCCCACTTACGGTCGGACCTCACAATTTCCTTTGTTGTGCTATACAGCTCACTCCTACCTAGAGTCTGCTACAGATCCTTAATATGCTTAAGCCAGGGTATTTGCAGAGACCTGTCCAGAGGCATACCGTCTTTAAAAATCTTCCTATTTCATTTTGCTGCAGTCCTAGTCCAAATATTTAACCATAAAGAAAAAGGGCGGAATGCTACGTTATCTATTATGTACCTCGTTCAATTCTTCGTGCACCGCAAATGTAGTTGCGCTACGCGGGACACATAAGAGATGTTTTAAAAAATTAATTTTCCACAATCTACAAGGCAGCCTGATAAAAATAAAATAGATTTCACTACCACAGACTGCCTTGGAGATGCTTTTTGCCTGATAGACCTGCAGTAAGGCCTGAATCTGTCTTCTAACTAGTCTTGAGGCAAAACTAAAAACCGACGCATTTGCCCTTGTAAATTCTTCCTTCTTCCTACTAACCAAAGGATGCCAGGACAGTGAGGAATCAAATAGCAGGCCCAAGTAAGAAAATACTTTTGTCTTTGGGCGAACACTGGCCCCCAGGGTAAACTTGCATGTCTTGGTATTACACAGTCCAACCACCATTACATAGGATTTTGAACATTGACAGATTAATCCACTCGGCTCCTGCTTGCAGATAACCTACTTTAGTGTCAACCAGGGCCTACTCCAAGCTATTTCTATACAAATTAAAAAGAAAACGGGGCCAAAATACAGCCCTGATGGATTCCCTTTTAATATGAAAGCTACAAGAACAATTCTGATTACAAGAACAGCTAACTGAGGCTGTGATATTCATATGCAAGTCCCTTAAAAAGAGGACGATGTCACGGTCTACCCTTATGGATAACATGACCTGACATAATTTCCATCGGTTGACTCGATCAAATGCAGAGGAGCGATCCATAAACCCTAAATGAAAAGAAACCGGGACAAGCAATGGTATACTTACTTAGGACCTTATAAAGAATGCTGGTACACTGTTGAACTCCCAGAACGAAATCCATACTGCACTTCTGAGAGGGTGCCATTTTCCTCTGCCCACTTCCTAGTCTATCCAGGAGCATTCGCCCAACTACCTTCATGACAGAGTCGAAAAGAGAGATGGGCCTATAGCTCGCCGGGTTATCCCAATTTCCCTTTTTGAGGACAGGGACAATAACATGTCAGCGACTGCAGAGGTCTCTCCGTAACTGCCACATTAACTAGTGAGGGTAAATCTGGAGCCCATATCTCAGCATCACATATATGCATATCGGGGTGGGGATGCCATCAGGCCTTGGGGACTTACGCCTGCTATACCCTTTTTAACCTCCTCAAGGAAAATACCATGTTAAAGGTTCTTGCCACCATCCCCTCGTCCCCTCCTACAACCTGATGTGTATTTTGAAAGGACTCATTAAAAAAGGAAACTCGACAATACTCTGTGATATGAGACCACAGAGATACTGCAGATTCCGAGGCCAAAAATGGGCTGTTAACTAGTCTTCCGAATTTGGAACTATTTTTTAAGGTACTAGCTTCAAGAAGATCTTCCCAAGCAACATCCCTTAGATAATTCTTTTCTCCTCATAAGCTCCTTTCTTACTGGATGCGACTGCTCTTCACTAAAATGAGATCTCTAGGTTTGGCCTTAAGGGCACGCTCCAGAAAGCAGCCTCTATCGAACCAACCTGGTCTATCCCTAGTCCTCTGTGATACTAGAACTTTTAAAAGACCAGATGTACAACCATTGGCTTTTGCGACTAGCAAATTGCGAGAAATTGTGAGTCGCAATTTGCGTGTCGTAAAAGCCAATGTATAACAGTGTCAGAGACACTGTTAGCGATTGGGTCACAAGATGCAAGGCTCATGAGCCACTCGCAATTTGTGACCCCATTGGGAATGGCTAGCCCTTCCCGGGATGGTGGCCTGCTGGCCTCAGCAGACCTTCATGTCTGGCACTGCTTTTAAATAAAGGAAACGTTTTGTTTCCTTTTTTAAGCGTCCCTGGGACCACTGGCTGCCCTTGAAAAATATTTCCCCATGCATTCCCATGCATTCCCCCTGGGGACCCCTTACTGTTTGAGAATGCTTTACCACCTACTTGATGTAGGTGATAAATTGCGACGGATTTGCGACCGCAATTTTGGTCGCAAAACAGTCATTCATAGGGATCAGACTCGCTATTAGGAAGAGACACCCTTGAAATGCCTCTTCCTAATAGCAAGTCGCAAATCCTAATTAGCGTGTCGTAAAGAATTTGCGACTCACTAATTAGGGCTTGTCATGCCCCTTAGGTATTTGTGCATGCGTAAACGGGTCGCAAACCTATTTGCGCATGAAAAAATACGTCGTACATCTGGCCCGAGAAGCCATGTTGGGGATAACTTCAAAGGCCTCCAAAATCTAAAAAGGCAAACTGCTTACCCACAGACAAACTCTAAAATCATTTTCACAATGTGAGTATACTGTCATGCAGAAGTTATCCGGCTCTAGCTGTGACCACCTAAACCTCTTATCCTGCGACATTGTACTGGTAACACCTCGAGCCCCCAATGGGTAATCTTGAACCAAGGAAGACCTACATAAACACACACATACAGGGTTATGGTCACTAAAGGAGCTTATGGGTATCTCTGTCTTATTGATGTAAGGTAGAAATAAGGCTGAGACAAAAATGAAGTGAATAAACGTCTCACAGCCTCCCCCACTAAAACTGGGATTTAAAGCACTCACACAGAGTGAGATCTTGTCCATGGAAAACACTACATTAAATTCGCTCAAAAGAGCATTTAAGAAAGAGCCTTGTTGTGAATCTTCTAAGTTTTAGTGTGGCACAAGCACACACCCCTGGTCATGCTCTCCACTCACCCTGGGATCCCCATTCAGATGAACGTTGAAATCTCCTACCACCATGATGTCTACTATAGGTAAACTGGTGCATTGCAGTTTTTGAAGTGATGACCCCAGGGTCAGAATTTTACTTACATCTTGTGGGTGGGGGCTAGCATTATACAAATTCAACAATATCAACTTGGAAGATCGAACAGAGGTAAATGACAAACCCTGCAAAGTAGTAGCCCCTGTGGTTAACACGTTAAACTTTCCCTTGATCGCAAAAGATATAAAAATGACCAGGCACCCCTTTGGTCATCCATTCCGAAATTTTATTATTTGAGTTAAAAAGGTATTATACCCTTTAATAAAAAATCTATTATATATTGCCCTAGTCTCCTGTAAGCAGATCACTTCAAAACCTCTGACAAAGTCCTGCCAAATGGGATCCTTGAACTTGCCCTCAAGCCCTGCAGTGTTCTAGCTAATAAGTTTAAATGCATTCTCATCAGGATACAATAGGTTATCTTTATCCTGGATAGTGGTATTCATCATAGCCCCTCCTCCATTTGCAGATCCTTCAAGTCAATCACAGCCATCCAAACTGGTCAGCAGGGCCAATCTGTTGACAAGGTCCAGCTCAAATAGAACAGCTAAATGGCTATTCTGGGCTGAAGATTGACTGTGTAACATGTCATACATACGAGTCTCTAATATGATCCACTGGCACAGGCCTGTAAAAAAAACCAGAGGGAGGGCCAATATCGAAGAGGTGACAGAATGCTTGAGAGACACAAGGATTCTACCAACAACAAGCGGTGTGTCAAAGTTGATAATCACACAGTCACCCTCAAGGTCTTTCTTTGCTTTACCTATCCACTTGACCCTTCAGACCATGTTAATCCATCGACCAGACTGAGCCCCCAAAGGAGAATGAGCCCAACCAATGAGTGACCTTATTTTTCAGCTGACTAAAACTTTCTTTGGCCACATAAGGTGTGGCTTCAGAAGGTAAGTTAAGATGGGTTGTGTTAGGTTTAGGGGCCACCACCTCATCACTGGGGGGAAATAGCTTCATTAGCTGGTTTTAAATCTTGCCAAGAACCATGTGGATGATACGCATCCCCTCCTCAATCCAGTTACCCCCTGTCAAATCATGAGGACAGGCTTAACTCCCAGCAGACGTGTGACAGGGCGAGGTTGCGCACTCGTATACACAGATGAAAGAGATAGATGAAGTAAATTATCATCCTCCACACGGGCCCTGGTAGCTTGACCTTCTGCCCTTGTTGAGACAGGCATCAGGCTGGATGCTACAGGGAGAATAGTAGAGACAAAGGTGGAGATACAATCTCCCCTAAATTGCACCACTTGGTTCTGCTTGTTAAGCTCCAACTCCACTGCAGCCAGCCTATCTCGAACCGGAATCAGCTTCACATCCAAAGCAGAGATCAAAGTATTTAAAAAAGAGTTCAATCAAATTCCCAATGCTTCCTTTTCCTTAAGAGGCAGATCTTTTTGTTTAGGCAACTGGGCAGTATTAACCCTAGATTATTTCAATTTACTTCCTAACTTGTCCATTTCTTTTCCCTGGCAGTCCCTGATTCTTTTTAGAAAATATCATTACTTCAGGTTCCAACAGAATAGTTGTTATCCCAGATCTTGATAAAGAAAGCTTTGCAGAGGCAGGCATGTCCACTAGCAGGTCCTCTTGACTTCCCTCTAACATAGAGAACATCACAGCCCGAGCCTATAATTGCCGAGCCAGTCTAACCAGCTACAGAGGGACTGCAAAGAGGTAAGGTAGAAGAGGAAAGGGAGAGACAGCGCTCTGCTAGATGGATCTCCTTATTGAGAATGCCCACTACACACGTCAAAAATGCATCCATAGTTGTGTTAGGCTGGCACTGGGGCTTAGAAGCACATGCTGGTGATTTCCGTTTCCCCATCGGCCTATAAGCTATAAGATAATGAGTTCCCGCAACTTCACTAAAAAGCCACTCTCAGTGACAGCGATATCAGGGGGACCATAAGTAAGTGGGCCAGATAATAGGATCCCCGCAGATTGAAAAACCCACTAGAGAGAGTCACAACCTGGTATTTTTATGGAGGCAGAAATTTCCAGCCTACATACGCGTTATTCACATGATACCACAGCATAAGCAATAGGAGTGTACCTCTCAGCAGGAAGCTGTGACTCACGGCTTGTTCCAGAAGAGGGATCCAGGTCTCTGAACAATGCCCTAATATCCACAGAGAGAGGCCTATTAAACCACAAAAGCAGGGCGGGCAATATGTCCATACAATGCTAATGCCCATATCCGGACCAAAGTCATTTTTCACTATTGTAGTGCTGCTAGCCCCATATGCCAATATGGAAAGGATTTATTAAATTTAAAAAAGTCTATCTTTCCTTAGGAACTAGCTAGCAATGTCATACCATGTATCGATATAATGATTACAATGATTACAACAACTGGTCAAGGTCAGATTCATCATAACTATTACTGGAAGTAGTTTTAGAATTTACTCTCCTTGGGTTAACTAAAGCAGATCTGTGGAAATGTCTTCTAATTGGTCAGCCTTTGACATCTGAGCTAAGCTTGTCCCTGAGTAAGTGTGAAGAGGCCTTGGGCTGAAATAATAAACCCATATGCTGGGATAAGATTTACTTCCTGGAGAAGCCAGGGAGAGGAAGTGGGCTGGACAGATAAGCTGGACTTCAAAGGCAGGAGAACAGACATAGTCCCCACTCCCTTCATCCCCAGTCAGAGCAGAGCCCCCTTAATTATATTAGGGGATCGGCTGGAAGGTGAGTGTAGGCAGTTGCTAGACACACCTTTGGGTTGGGTTCCATAGACACACATCTAGGAGAGATTTTTTCCATTTTGATTTTTGTGAGTACTGTACATTCTGGGTCAAAAATATGCCATTACTTTGCAGGAAGTGATTATAGTAGAGGTAGGTAACTTTACCCCTTTTGGTTGGTGTGACCCCCGTCTTGCCAGGCCAGAATGGAGGATAAATATGGGAGAGCTGCAGGAGCTCCTCAGAACACTGCCCGGAACAAAATAAGAAAAAGGACTGCCCCGCTGTACCCTTGGATTGCACCACAGAAGACTTGTACTGAAAAGGCAAAGTTTTGCAGAAAAGCTCCAAGAGGAGACCAGCTCAACATCGACAGTTATGCTGCCATCCTTGACTCACAAATCAGTCTGACAGTGCTGGTTTGTCCCAATAAAAGCTCCAGAGCCCATCACCATCGATGTACAGGGCAAAGACTTCCAGAGACTCACTGAGACATTGTTCTCCAATTGAACTTCAGATCTAAGAAGCCAGAGGACCCGCCGAAGAGCCGGTCGACAAGAGAAAACTTCCAAGAAAAAGGCCAAGTCTGAAGGTAAACGTTTCACCGAGACCTAGCACTCAGATAGCCAAAAGTGGTGGTTTAAGTTTTTTGGTGCTAGAATGCACAATTTTTTATTTACTCTGAAAATGCATATATCTAGTGCCCTACATTGGACGTTTGACATTTTGGTGGCATTTTAAAGGTAAACATAATCTCTATTATTATAAATTGGTGTTGGATTTTTATTGTGCAGAGCCTTTCACTTGTTTACAGTTTTGTGATAGTAAGTGCTTTCCACATACCTGTCTCCTAAGTTGAGCCTGACTGCACATTGGCCTAATCACTCCAATCCAGTGTGTTGGGCACAATCTGGATCATAAAATGGGGTGAACCGGGGTCCCTGGAGGAGGGTCTAAACTGTTGTAAGCACCAGGTAACTAAATTGCATCATATACATGTCTTTATGTGTAGTATTACATTCTAGGATGCATTCAAAGTATTTTTCTCTTAGAAGATCAAGCACTGGGCTAGACAATTGCAATGTCTTGCGAGTTAGAAATGATGGAACCCTTTTGGCTCCAGATAGACTCCTTAGAACTGTGATGTAAGTGTTAGAGCAAAATGCAATGAAGACTTGTTTAGAATGTTGTGTTCGCAGTTACAAACACATGAATAAAGACAATACTAAGCTCTGTGTGTGGAGTAGACTTTGGCCGGTACCCAGGCAAGGGAGGACACTACAACTGGTGACGAGTTAGGGTATGAGTAACCTAAAGATCAACAATGCTCTCCCAGAGAATTTGCCGTGGTCCAAGCAAACTGCTCCTGCATGCCATGTGTGTTGCAGTCGAAGTACAGAATGAAAGCTTAACCCATGTGGAGTTAAAGCCCATCTCAAGCCGCTGTAAAGATGTTGAAAACAACAAAAGCATTGCAAAGAAATCTACATATTGGTGACCAAGAACCTGCTGGTCAAACTGTACATAAAGGTCCCATGCTGTTACATAATATACAGTCACATGTAATGCAGAGTATTAACACTAAAGACAGATGCAACAAGGTTTTGAAAAAATCAGCAAATAGCTACAGCAAATTGCAAGAAACCACTGTGATCAGAAGTACTGCAAGGCAGAGATTAACCAAGTGTCAGGCAGTACAAAGAGATGCCTAAAAATAAAGCAAGTCAAATACAAGAAACAGTCGTCTGCTTATTAGAACTAAAAAATGAGAGTCACACCACAGAGTTGGGCACAGTAGCCCTAGAAGTTCCTGGGGGTGTGTTTACAGAGCTGTTCATATCTGGAAGGCAGGCCATCAAAACTGCTAGCTCAGAACAACTCCAGAGGTCTTCAGAAAAGTGAAGGGCTCCCATGGAGACCAATGGGAGATCACAGTTCCATCAACTGGCCCAGATGACCTTGGGGCCACAACAGCAAGGGGTGGTATGCATGAAGCAGGTCCTAGTGGACAGCAGATAGTGTCAGAGAGAGTTCCACCCTCAATGTCTGCCACTCCCAGAAATGTCTAAAATGCTGCCACCTTCCTGAAACCGCCACCACTGTTTGATACTGCCAAAAAGCAAAATATTGGTGATAGATCTGCTGCTTGAATAGAGACATTTGAGGATTTCATTGATGCACTTGAAGAGATTGATAGCAATAAAGTTACCAAGTATATCAAAAACTTGCTGGTGATGGTGTAAAAAAGGCCATAAAGAAAACACTGCGAACTGACGAAGCAGTCACATATCATTAGATTAAACAAGTATTGAATCTCAAGTTTAATCCAATGCCAAATGTTGGATGATGTTGATTACGAATGATACATCTTTAACCAAGAAGGCCAGAAAGTTGGTGAAACCATTAATGAATTTATGGAGACACTCGAAACACTCATCAGACATTGTATGTTCCATTCATTTTATGATGAAGAAGCTATGCATCTGAAAGTTATTGATAGATGTCATATTCATTCAGAAAACGAATGCTGAGAGAAACTTTTAGTCTGGAGCGAGTGTTAATGACCGCCAGAGCTGAAGAGCTTGCTGATAGACAAATTGCTGACATGGAAGCTGGAGGTGCCCAGAATAAATCCATCATGAGTGTGAAAAATAAGCAAAAGCAAAAGACTGATGGACACAAAGTGATGTCTACACATAAAAAGAAGTTGTGCTTTAGATGTGGATTTTTCGTTTCCACATGAAAGAACATTTCCCACTCTTGCACAGATATGTAAAGGCTGTGGGAAGGAGAACCATTTTGTGACAGTTTGGAAAGCAAAGGAAAAAGTAATTGTGTCACAGCGCGAAGACAACATGGCAACCAGAATGTTCCAGAAGTAATGTTCAATGATAATAATAATAATAATAAAGAGGTTTATAAAGTGCCTGGTTATACTAGCTAGTATGTCCCCGCGCTGCGGTAAGAGTGGGCCGTCCTCAGCTCAACATAATGGTCCAGAGAAGGAAAGGCTGAGACAACTAGTCTGGCTGAAAAAGCCAGGTCTTCAGTTTTTTTCGAAAAGTGGTTTCGGACTGCTCCAGTCTCAATTCCTTAGGAAGATTGTTCTATTGCTTGGCCGCAAGGTGGCGGAAGGAGCGACCCCCCATTCTAGCTCTTTTTATAACCGGCACTTGAACTCGACCCGAACCTGAGGACCGCAAGGCCCTGGATGGCGAGTAGGGGGAGAGAAGATTATTAAGGTAAATCGGAGCCTTCCATTGAAGAATTCGATGACTGATACAGAGGGCCTTAAAGGAGACTCATTCTTTTACTGGAAGCCAGTGTAGAGTAGATCGTGCATGTTTCAATGAGGCTCTCCTAGGAAGCATCAGGACAAGACGGGCAGCCCCATTCTGGATATATTGAAACCTCTGCAAGCTTTTCATGCCAGCGCCCAAGTAGAGGGCATTCCCATAGTCCAAGCGAGAGGTGACCAGTGCGTGGACTAAGGTTCTCCTAGCTGCTACTGGGAGCACATCCAGATCTTTCCGGAGGCCTTTCATTATACCGAAACATTTACCGGCCACCGTTCTGAAGTAGTGGTCAAATGAAAGTTTGGACTCTAACCACATTCCCAGGTTCTTCACTTGCTCCCTCGGGCAGGGATAGGGCCCAGGGACTGTGGCCACCATTTGGGGGACTATAACTTGGTGTCTCTGCCCACAATCAGTACCTCGGTTTTATCACCGTTCAATTTGAGGCAGTTGTGCGCCATCCAACCGGCAAGTTCTTGAAGGAACACTGAGAAGTTGGAGGCATCCTTATCACGGGATTGGGATAGAGATACCACAAGCTGTGTGTCATCTGCATATGACATGACATTGACACCGTATTTTTTGATACTATCGGACATGGGAGCCATATAAAGATTGAAGAGCGTAGGGCTCAAGATAGATCCCTGGGGAACCCCCTGCTCCAACCCGATGTTCTTGGAGTAGAACGGGCCTTGGGCTACTTGGAAACTTCTATCCCGTAGGAAGGAGCTAAGCCAATCCAGAGCCAGATTTGCCACTCCACCTTCCTTAAGGCGCTGCAGCAGAATGGAATGAGCCACAGCGTCAAATGCAGCACTAAGGTCGAGCAGGATCAGTGCAACCGTCTGACCTGCATCGATCAGACTGCGGATGGTTTCAGTGGAGAAAAGCATAGCTGACTCTGTGGAGTATGTTGCCCGAAAACCCAACTGCGTGGGGTGCAACAAGTTGTTCAGATTAACGTGCCTCACCAGTTGCTCGTTACCACCTTTTCTGCAATTTTGGCGATGAAAGGTAGAAGCGAGATTGACCTCAGATTATCCAACTGGCTAAAGTTCATCCCAGGTTTTTTTTTATGGGCACAACCATCGCCTGTTTCCAATTCCGTGGGACTATGCCTGTGTTGAAGGAGAGTTGGATGAGATGTCTAAAGTAAGGCACCAAAGTGTCCATACTGTCCTTCATGATTCTAGGTTTCATGGGATCTTTCGGGGAGCCAGACTTAATGCTCAGGGCAAGAGCTCGAAAGTCAGGCACAGAAGGAAGACTAAAGCCCGAGAGGCGGGAAACCACATTAGTAGTCCCGACTCTCGGCAGAGCAGATTTCCCATTACGAGCTGCTTCCGGAAAGGTAGAGGAAATTCTCTCCACCTTCTCGGAGAAGAACTCCGCTATCCTATCACAAGCCTCAACTGAGTCCCTATTAGGGGGAGAGATTCTGTCCAGCGGAGATAGTTTTTTAAAAATTATGAACAGTTCTCTAGAGGAGTTCTCTGCTTGTTCAATTTTGGTGTTGTAGTAGGCGGCTCGTGTTTTCCTTATAAGAGAGTGGTAGCTCTTAAGACTAGATTTATAAGATAGCTTTCTGCCATCGGAAAAATCTACTCTCCAGCTCCGTTCCAGGCGTTTGCAGGAGGATTTAGCGACCTTCAGTTCTTCATTGAACCAGGGGGCAGATCTACTCTGCCTCCTCGGAGCGTTAGAGGACCAAGGAGCTACCTTATCGAGTGCCTCAGTGATGCGGTGAGTCAAGGCACTGCAGGCCGTTTCCACATCGCTCCACCCTAGGGGCCCCCCTGACAATAGGGCCTGATTAAACTTGGAAGCCGAGAAGCTGGCCCACTTTCTCTGTGGTTTACCTATATTAAGCACAATCGGAGGTTTGAGGATTGAAAAACTAAAGGGAACCAGATAATGGTCAGACCATGGGACCGGGATCGGGGCGTCAACCCTGATTCCTTCCCAGTTGGCAAAGATGGGGTCTAACAAATGACCCAACTGATGGGTAGGGAGAGTGGATTGGATCATTAAATTGAGTAAGGCCATTTCCTGACAGAATTCTTGAGCGGGGGCATTATCCCTATCGTCGAAATGAAGATTAAGGTCACCCAGCACCATTAACTTCGCATACCGCAATGCTAATTGGATGACCTGTTCTCTAACATTATTAGTGAATTGTAGGATAGGGCCAGGGGGACGATATATAAGCAGGCCTTTAATAACATGGGGGCTGTCAGCCCCAATTGTAAAGAGACCTGCCTCGCAGGCCTCTATGGACAGACCTTCCAGGGCACATTCAATAGTGAGTTTATGGATCAGAGCAATCCCGCCCCCTCTATAGGTTGCACACCCACAAGGCCAAGAGGTAACATCAGTTAAGAAAAATCAACACTAAACTAAGTTTATCGTCATCTGAATCATTGTCAAACAGTACTTGTGCATCAGTATCAAGTGAAAGTGATGAAAATGATGGAGCCATGTCGATGTTTACCTCAGAAAAGCATGCACATGTTGGTTTGTCCGCTTGTGAAGAAAAATGTCAGTCAAAGAGACATTGACATGGCAAATCACCAGAGTCAATTAAACACTGTCTGAAGATTACAAAGACAGTATATGATTGTTCGATGCCTTTCATTATTGACAGTGGTGCATTGATAAACAATATGCAGGAGAAGAAATACAATGTATTATCTGCATTGCTACAACTTACATCATTAAAAACCAAATTGTATAATGGGCTGCATTGGTGCCCTTAAAAAGTAAAGGTTCATTTGTAGGGACAATGAATCACAAGATAATAAAGGTGCAAGCACCCATCCATGTGCTTCAAGGCACGGCATCAAGCTGATATGGGACTGATTTCAGTGAATTATAACATGAATACTCACCACAAAATAGTAAGTCAGTTGTCTTCATTATTTCATAGTTTAGGGAAGCTTAAGACTATTAAAGTAAAGTTACATATTAATGAGGACATCCGTCCTGCTGCTCTGAGACATAGACATATTGCTTTTCATTTGCAAGAAGCTGTTGAAAAAGAACTTGAATCATTACTTGAGTATGATTTTATTGAGCATTCCACTGGTCCATGGCCATGGGTCTCTCCCGTAGTAGTAGTGCCTAAAAGGGACATTGAAGGAGCTGAACGCATATGCATTGACATGCGTCAGGCAAACAAGATGATTGAATGAGAACAACATCTAGGTCCACACATTGCTGACATAATAACACAGTTAAATGGTGCAAAGGTCTTACTAGGTCTCACCGCAATTTTAATGAAGGTTATCATCAGTTAGAACTTGAAGAAGAGTGCAGGTACATTACAACCGTTTCTATTCATATTGGTCTGTTTTGATACAGAATACTAAGTTTTGGTGAGTCCTCCACTGCAGAACTGTTTAAGGTGTCATGCGACGTATCATAGAATCTGTCATTAAAGCTTTCAATTACAGCGATGACATATTGGTTTTGTGTTTGCTCAAAAAGAACACAATAGAGCTCTTATACAAGTATGTCTTTTACCTGCTGAATCACATTTAACTATGAACGCAGACAAGTGTGAGCTCCATAAGACAAAGCTAAAGTTCTTTGGCCACATCTTTTCTGATGGGGTTATGACACCAGATCCTGCTAAAGTACAAGCATTAATTTCTGTCCATCAATAGTTCTTTTTGCATTTGTCACCCCGAGTGGGACGGGTATGCTCAGACGTAAGTCCCATGCTCTCCATGCCACTGGAATCAAGCTATCCTGGCTGAAGAGGGGTGAAAACCGAAACCGGTCCTAGGATGCTTGTTTCCAGTCCAGGGAGGACCTGGCTTGGCAGTTCGGGCTGGACTGTTTCTATGAGGCACAGGGTCAAGACTGATTTGCATATGGCTGGGTTCAAACTGGAATGGCATGGTGAGCAAAAAAACAATGGATTTAGGCCCATATCTCTTTACTGGGGTGACTGTATGACATTGTTCTGCATTCTGTCCATCAATAGTTCTTTTTTCATTTGTCACCCCGAGTGGGGCGGGTATGCTCAGACGTGAGTCCTGTGCTCTCCATGCCATTGGAAGCAAGCAATCCTGGCTGAAGGGGGGTGAAACCCTGAAACCGGTCCTAGGATGCTTGTTTCCAGTCCAGGGAGGACCTGGCTTGGCAGTTCGGGCTGGACTGTTCCCATGAGGCACAGAGTCAAGACTGATTTGCATATGGCTGGGTTCAAACTGGAATGGCATGGTGAGCAAAAAAACTATGGATTTAGGCCTAGATCTCTGTATTGGGGTGAATGTATGACATTGTTCTGCATTCTGTCCATTATAGTTCTTTTTGCATTTGTCACCCCGAGTGGGACGGGTATGCTCAGACGCGAGTCCCGTGCTCTCCATGCCACTGGAATCAAGCTATCCTGGCTGAAGAGGGGTGAAACCCCGAAACCGGTCCTAGGATGCTTGTTTCCAGTCCAGGGAGGACCTGGCTTGGCAGTTCGGGCTGGACTGTTCCCATGAGGCACAGAGTCAAGACTGATTTGCATATGGCTGGGTTCAAACTGGAATGGCATGGTGAGCAAAAAAACAATGGATTTAGGCCCAGATCTCTGTACTGGGGTGAATGTATGACATTGTTCTGCATTCTGTCCATCAATAGTTCTTTTTGCATTTGTCACCCCGCGTGGGAAGGGTATGCTCAGACGTGAGTCCCGTGCTCTCCATGCCACTGGAATCAAGCTATCCTGGCTGAAGAGGGGTGAAACCCCAAAACCGGTCCTAGGATGCTTGCTTCCAGTCCAGGGAGGACCTGGCTTGGCAGTTCGGGCTGGACTGTTCCCATGAGGCACAGGGTCAAGACTGATTTGCATATGGCTGGGTTCAAACTGGAATGGCATGGTGAGCAAAAAAACAATGGATTTTGGCCCAGATCGCTGTACTGGGGTGAATGTATGACATTGTTCTGCATTCTGTACATCAATAGTTCTTTTTGCATTAATTTCTTGGCATGGCCAGTTACTGTTCTAGATACAAGACTTTCCCACTGTAAGAGCTCTGAGCAAGTTGACGAAAAATAATGTTTCAATCAATTGGTCATATGAGTGCGAAATCGAGAATGGTACTGAAATATTATAATTCAATCTGAAGCTTCATACAAATGTTGTTGTTGTTTTTAGCCCAGTCGAGTTAGGCGATATCCTTGCACAGCACAGAAGACACCCGAATGCGCAAATTCATATGTGGGATCTGCAAGTAGAAGTTTGTCGCAAACAGACCGAACTCACTCACAATCTGAAAAAGAAAGCTTAGTCGTGGGATGGGCTTGTGAACATTACCATGTTGTCCTATACAGAAACCCTTCTATACTGGTAAAAGATCATCAAGCTTTACTGACCATATTTGGAAATCGAAAGCCCAGAATGCCTCCTTGCATTGAAAGATGGAGACAACATGAATTGTCAAGAGAAGGATCAGAATCCCATAGACTACTTTTCCAAAGTGCTAATTCAAAGTCATGCTACTCCATCCAAGACAGCAGAGGCCTATATCAAACACACGAGCTGCCTATTTGTTAGCCCAGAATATCACTGCCATGAGACAGTTACATGTTAAAGTTGAAGGATATAATTATACATCAGTCATGGAACCAACATGCTTGACCACTCACCAATGATGATAAATATGAAAACTACAAAAATGTCAATGATGAACTGTCCGTAGCTCAGGAAGGAGTTATAGTATGAGGGTCGATAAGTTTGATTTGAGAGAGTCTGCAAGAGAAGATAATTGAAGTGGTCTGGTTTCGTTATCTTGATGACAGAGTTGAAAAGGAATTTAAGGCCTGTCATCTCTGCAACTACCTTTCTACAAAAAATACTCACCACACCTTGAACATGCCAGAAGTCCCAAAGCATGCATGGAAGAGAATAGCCATTTACATTTTTGGTCCTCTCGACAATGGACATCACCTGCTGGTGATTATGGATGAATACTCACGATTTTCAATAATTGAAGATATTTCATCTACTACTCAAGAACGAGTCATGATGGCATCTTTATGACATGGGGTGTTCCAGCCATAGTGACCTCTGAAATGGGCATTTGAATATAAAGCGTCAGAAGAGCATACCTCAGTCGTCGCAGGCCAATGCACTTGTTGGGAATTTTATGAGTATGCTAGATCATGCTAGAGTATGCTAGAGCAAGCAGTGAAGCGTGCTACTCTTGAGAAGCTCAATTTGAAAACTTTTAAATTTTACCTTTTTTAGCTTATCGTTCAACACCTCACTTGACCACAGGTGAAAGCCTTGTGACATTGAAATTTGAGAGAGCATTGAACACCAAGTTACCTCAATGGACAAATCAGAGAAAGAAAGATGAGAAAGCAACTCATGCGAAGGATGTGGTTAATGAACAAAAGATGAAAATGTATGCTGAACTAATCGTTCATCAGATCTAACTGTTGAAGAAGAGACTGGACTTGAAATCTCAGTGACTGCCGTTGGCGCAGAACCTGGACAGTTGTGGTGCAGATCCCAGGTTCTAAGAACAGGATCAGATCTAACAATTAAATAGCCAAAAAGATTGATTGAAGAGATTTAATTGTACATGTTTATATATGTCTATTTTGTAAAATGTTATCAGAGGGGGAATTGTAGTGTCTTGCGAGTTAGAAATGATGGAACCGTTTTGGATCCTTTTAGACTCTGTAGAACTGTGATGTAAGTGTTAGAGCGGAATTCAGTGAAAACTGGTTTAGAATGTTGAGTTTGCAGTTACACGCAGACAAATACAGACATAATACTAAGCTCTGTGTGTAGCGTAGTTATTGGCAGGTACCAAAGCTGAGGAGGATGCTACAACAATCAGTAATTATACAGATGCTTGTTTGTAAAGTGCTGAATATGAACACCCCTATATTTATTCCCTGAGAAGCCTGTGACTGCTCAACAACGCTACCAATGGGAGTCGAGTGCGGAATGAGCTGTACTTGGCCCATTTAGCAGAGCCACAGAAGGATGGATCGTAAGGCATCAGAGGCAAATGACCTCAAACCTCAAGTTTGCTGTCCTGTAGCCCCAGCTTGCCCCGGTCCCTAAAAACGAGAGTCTGACAACCATATTTGTTTTTTTTCATTCCATGTACAAGTGATTCCTTTGTGAGAGATATTTTTAAAAAATACAGTTACCTAAAGCTTGCACAATGAGCTAATAAAAATATTTAGTTCACCAAATATACCACTAATCTTGTTTGTATTTAAGAATGTGTATGTTTCCTAAGGTCAGTCTGGCTAAAGCTTGAGTTAAAATCTGAATGAAATAAAAACAGCAAACAATTATAGACAGTAATTGTAATTGTAATTGTAAAAATATTTATTAAGCGCGGTTGCTGCCCGTAGGCGTCCAAGCGCTGAGTTGAACAGAGAGGTGAAGGGAAAAAGGAGCTAAGGTACGCAGGATTTGGCGAACAGCAGTGTCTTCAAGTTTTTACGGAATGAGAAAAGGTCTGGGTTGGAACGGAGTGAAAGGGGGAGAGCATTCCAGAGCCTGGCGGCATTCAAAGAAAACAGCCTGCCCCCAGACCTGGCTCGCTTCACTCTGGGAACGACGGCGAGGAACGCCTCCGTCGACCGAAGGTTCCTGTTAGGGTGGTAGGGGATGACAAGGTCGTTGTTAATGGCTGGGCCCGTTTTCCAGAAGGCGCGGTGCGCCAAGCACAGTGCCTTAAAGGCCACTCGCTGCCTCACTGGCAACCAGTGGAGACTTTTAGAGCAGGTCTAGCCGACTGGGTGCGCGGGACTTTCAGCAGAGAAGGTGCTGCACAATTTTGCACAACCTGCAATTTTCGGAGGGTCATCTCAGGAGCCCCCACATATAAGGCATTGTTCGAGTTGAGGCGAGACTGGATGAGACCTTGTACAGCCACCTTTTTTGCTTCTAAGGGAAGTAGCGGGAGAACCTTCCTCAAGATTCTAAGTAGGCCAAAACATGAGGCGGACAGTTTTGTGGCCTGGGTGGAGAAGGAGAGTTTGTTGTCCAGCCACACTCCCCGGCTTTTAACACTTTCCTTAGGGGAGGGGGGGGGGTCCCAGAGTACTGGGCCACAAGGAGGTGAAAGGCACAGGAGAGGTTGGGCCTAGGAGCATAAGCTCCGTCTTTTCTCCGTTTAGTTTAAGGGAGGAGTTGGTCATCCATCCCTTGACGTCCTCTAGGCATTTTAACAGATTGGCTGGGGAATGCCTGTTATTCCCAGTTGCCAGCGAGACCACATATACAAAACCTTACACCTCCCTAGGGCAGGCATAAAGGGGAGAAATATTTTTATTTCTTCTTGTTTTTTACTCTTTCCATTTGTGCTGCATTCTGCACCATGGCGCAAGGGTGCCTGCATTGGCTCTAGGCAGCAAATTGTGCACCAGCGCTGGTGGAAAGGACAGGAACGCACTGTATTTCATTACATATGGTGCATTCCTGCCTTTTTACATTGGCGTAGGGCAGTGCAGCAAGAAGACTTGTGGTGCTGCCCTATTCCAAAATGAGTCCCCTGTTTTTAATCCTTTGCTCCAATAAGTTTGTTGTTTTTCTTTATGGTACTTTATGACTCCTAAGTGTGCATTACTGAATATGTAATTGTCACTCGTGGTTACACTCACTTGACTGTGTTCAGCTTACATCCTACTGTCCTTTTCCTATGTTTTCTCGGAAACTCAATAAAGACATTTGACTTTTAAAGAAACACTCACTTTTTAGGAACGTAGCAGTAATCCTCAGTAGTCATAATACTCTGCACTAACAAAAAAACAACATGTTGTTGGATATATTACAATCAAAAACATAAAACAATACTTGAATGTAGGAAGCTAGGTTTCTGCTGCAGTAACCCCCCCACTGTTTGCCAGATTTCTGATGCACTTTGACTTGATGTGCCCTGGGTCCCTGCCAATCAGGTTCCCAGGGCCTGTGTTCTTTCCCAAAACTGTACCTTGCACCCCTAATTGGAACTTCTTTGGCCACATGTCAATCCCTTGTAAAAGGTACCATTGGTACCTTGGGCACTGTGACCAGGGAAGGCCTCTAAGGGCTGCAGCACATATTGTGCCACCCTTAGAGGTCCTGTACCTTAACACACACACACTTCCATTGCAGGCTGCATGTTTTGGGCTGAGAAAAGTGAGTCAACATAACACACATTCCTGTGTGCCATGCCTGCAACCCACTGCCTGTGGTATAGGTAAGACACCTCTCTATAAGGGTGCACTGTACCACTGGTGAGGGTACAGTTGCATAAGCACTGTACCCCTACAGTGTCTAAGTCTATTCTTAGACATTGTAAGTTCAGTAAAGCCATAAAGAGTATATGGTCTGGGAGTTTGTCATTTCGAACTCTACAGCACCATAATGACTTTATTGAATTCTGAGAAGTTTGGTATCAAACTTCTCAGCACAGTAAACCCACACTGATGTCAGTGTGGGATTTATTATACAATGCATTCAGAGGGCATTTTAGAGATGCCCCCTGAAAAATGACCACCCTCTGGTGGGTACCCTGAATGGTAAACACCAGCCTGTCACCACAAGACATGAGGCTGGACTCCTGGGGTGGGAGCATCCGCTCCCTGAGCTCAAAAGCAAAGCCTTTCCCGGGCAGAGGTGTTCACACCTCCTCCACGTCAGGAAGAGCCATCTGTGGTAGGGGAGCTTCAAAGGTCTTGCCGCCTGTGTAACGCGACCCCCAGCCTCTCCTGCGGTCAGGAGCAGGCTCCCTTCCTGTCTCTCCTCATATTCAACGGGAAGACAGGGGGGAAAATTAGCACAGCCCAGAAGGTGTGCCCACCTCTGCCAACCCCACCCCTGAGGTGGTGGAGGCGAGGTGAAGCCCACTCTTCAGTGCCCTCATCTTCCTGATGGCAGGAACTCTCCAATCAGGATTATGTATTGTGTCCACTCCCCCATGTGGGGTGAGCACTCCAAGGGTGTAGTCACCCTAAGGTCAGTAGCCCATTGACTACTGACCTTGCGACCCCTAAAATGCCCCCTAAATACAGTATTTAGGGTGCAGCCCTGAACCAAGAAGACCGATTCCCACAACCTACGAAAAAGGAGGATGAAAAAAGGCACCCAACAAAGGAGAATGCCGAGAAGAACTGACTTGGCCCCAGCCCTACCGGCCCATCTGCAGTTTACAGAGTTCCTGCGCCAAAGTAGCCTTGTCCTGTAGCCAGCGACCTCAAGAGTCCCTGGGAGGACTGACTGACTTCAACAAAGACCGGATCTCCTATGAACAGCAGCTCTGTTCAAAAGAAACTCCCAAGACAGACTCTGAGCCATCTGAGGACAAAGAAAACAGATGCCTGGAATCACCACTGCACCCAACGCCTACGGCCCGAATCACAGTGGTCCACCAGTCCCAGCGAGGTCCCCCAGTGCTCCGGAGTCCAAGTCTATCATGGGTTGAAACCTCAAGGACTCCCCGACGTCATCTGCAGCCTCTGCATGGAGACCCCCCCAACCAAAGTGGCCCGGTAAGGTGAAATCCTACCTCAAACGACACCCCAGCATCCAGCTGCCCTGCGCCCTGGAAAAGGAAACCCGGGGTGCACCTATGTCCGCAAACCCTCCAACCTACCTGCCCAGCAATTGGTTCCTCCCCGAAGTCTTCCTGGACCGAGCCTGCAGCCAAAATACAAAACCGGCGACTCCCATTGAAAGCAACAGGGCACCCAACACCAAATCAGCACTCTGCACCCGACTGCCCCTGTGCCGCTGTCAGTGCCCCTTGTATGTTAACTCGGATCCCCCTTTGCCATGAGCTTAACCCTAGGAGCTTTGCTCCCACATCCTTGTGGCCTGCTCGTGAGCAGCCACCAACTGGAGACCCCCTATCAACTATTGGATAACATTAGGGCTCAGCACTCTGCAGCAGGCCACCCTAGCGCCACTGAGGGTGCATTGTGAGTACATCCTTGACCCTGAGGGAACCCTTGTTCTAACCCCAGAAACTCAACTCACAAAACCAGGTACTTACCTGCAAACCAATAACTTAATTTGCTCCCATAGGATTGCATTGGCTGCTTTTCTGTGAAAATTGTTTTAAGTGTGGAGTTGGTTTGTATGAAGAAATAAGAAATTGCAAATGCACAAAAACTGAATTACTTACCTTTTCTCTAGGAAATGTCCCAGTGTGATATCTAGGCATATAACACTAGAGTAGAAAAAGTAACAAAAATTAATCTGGAAAGTAACGTACAAAGTAATCTTAAAAGTAACTGTAAAGACATTTTGACTGTTTACTTACCTGTAAACAAACCAATTGCATCCAACTGCATTTCAATTGTATTTCAACTGCGATATACCCGCAAAGTATTATTTCACTTACCTGCACAAGGCATGGCTTGATTCTAGAAATAAAATACCTAAATAATATTTTTTATACAATAAATGGGTCTGAGTTCAGTCTTTGAGTGTGTTACATCATATCTTGCATGAGTGTGTACAATAAAGGCTTAACACTACCCTCTGATAAAGCAATACTGCTCGCCCTAACACAAGAGAGTGAGGTCTTATCTACTTCTAACTCTGCCTACCTTTATGGGCCCAGTGGACTCTGTGCACACTATACCTTACTTTGGTATAATATATACAGAGCCAGCTTCCTACAGTGGACATTTGGAAAAACTTATATTATAGATCACCTAAAAAACAGAAGAGTTAATAACCTAAATCAAAGTTGTTGCCTTTTGATCAAAGTACACCGATCTGGCAAAAAACTATCCTTTCTCCATGCGAGTTACATAAATAAGGGAAAAAGGTATTTATCGAAGCTATAGAGCACTTTGAGTTTAAGCAAGTTACACTGAGATTATGCACGCTGCATTGCTTTCAAAATGAAAGAACATTAGAACAATACATTGAAAAATGCATTGAAAAGTACAAACGTCTGCCAATTGTTTTTAGGATTCATCCTAATTGAAGCAACTGTAGTTAGTCAGTGATAGCTGACATCAATCCCACGATTCTTTTGCAGACCTAAAATGCCCCATCTGACAGGAACAAAACACATCCCAAATCCAAAACAGAAACATTTATCATCAGAGTATGCAACAAGTCATACTGCGGTTGGCAGGCAGAGTTGGATGATTTAATTGCTACAACACATAGTAATAATTAGATATACCCCATGCAAGTTACAGACCTCTATGAAATTGCAACCAGTATAAAATATAATAAGCATAGTCCCATATTATTTAGAGTCTTGTTAGTCACTATCTTGATATTAAGATAAGAAAGTACTGATTTCCAAAACTATCAGCCATCTAATTATATAAATGATATATACTGGCCCTGGGAACCTGATTGGCAGGGACCCAGGGCACATCAAGTCAAAGTGCATCAGAAATCTGGCAAACAGTGGGGGGGTTACTGCAGCAGAAACCTAGCTTCCTACATTCAAGTATTGTTTTATGTTTTTTGATTGTAATATATCCAACAACATGTTGTTTTTTTGTTAGTGCAGAGTATTATGACTACTGAGGATTACTGCTACGTTCCTAAAAAGTGAGTGTTTCTTTAAAAGTCAAATGTCTTTATTGAGTTTCCGAGAAAACATAGGAAAAGGACAGTAGGATGTAAGCTGAACACAGTCAAGTGAGTGTAACCACGAGTGACAATTACATATTCAGTAATGCACACTTAGGAGTCATAAAGTACCATAAAGAAAAACAACAAACTTATTGGAGCAAAGGATTAAAAACAGGGGACTCATTTTGGAATAGGGCAGCACCACAAGTCTTCTTGCTGCACTGCCCTACGCCAATGTATAAAGGCAGGAATGCACCATATGTAATGAAATACAGTGCGTTCCTGTCCTTTCCACCAGCGCTGGTGCACAATTTGCTGCCTAGAGCCAATGCAGGCACCCTTGCACCATGGTGCAGAATGCAGCATAAATGGAAAGAGTAAAAAACAAGAAGAAATAAAAATATTTCTCCCCTTTATGCCTGCCCTGGGGAGGTGTAAGGTTTTGGTGCTGCTCCAGGTTTACATGATTAAGTAAATCTGGGGCAGCATCAAAATTCATGGGTGTTGCATGGGAAATCCCACTTCAGCACCCTTGGAACACCTCCATGGTGCAGAGTAAGGCAATGCAGCCACTTGAGATGCTTTGTCTCACTCTATTTTTCTGAGACCATGCAAAGCCACGCAAAGAGGTTGAGAGGTTTACGCCGCCGGAGCATCAGAACAAGTTACGCTCCTGTGACGCAAGTCCCTCATGAATAAGAGCCAGAGTATTTAAGTTGAGAACTATGCTTTCTTATCAAGGGCCGACAGGAGGAGGACAGAAGGGGCTTCATTCCACAGACTGTGTGCTTTTTCAGGGCTTTGTGTTCATGCTCACAAATATACTTGTAGATTTTAAAGCAATCCCCTGTTTATTAATGACGATGCAGCTAACATGAGCAATACTACAAGACAGCTCCAGATATGAAGTGTCAGGATAGAAAATGTGTATCAAAGCACAGATTAAAAAGACCATAGCGACATCACAATCTATGCCCAGTAAAGCTTCTGTATGCTACAGTTCTTCAAATGACTTTGGTATTGTGCTTAATAATCAAGACTCTTTAATTCTGATAGCCAGTTCATACCACTCAGTGGGTAAAATAATTTTGGCATAAATGTGGTTATTTTGGTTTTGAGCTCAAGGGACTGCTGGGGCATGAGTGGGTAAAGATGTCTCTGAACTATAGGGTCTAGTCCACATTTATTGAGTTGTGCGAACATTAGTGTGCATACTTTGTACTTTGCAAGGCCCTTAAGAGGGTGTTCTCATTGGTTTTTAAACTTGGTATTTAGTACATTTGTAGTTTTTCAATACTATTTAGTTTTGTGTGTTAAAATACTTTTCCATTTTGAAGAAAACATTCTCTTTATTGAGGTGTCTTTGTGGCATTGTTGAGCTGTGAGTTTCCAGTCCAAAGCAACTCTCTGACTTGGCCTTGGACTGGCCTGCCTGGTTACCCAGAGAGTCATATGCTAAAAGGGGTACTTAGTTCCCATTTGTGAGGTCTCAAGTGGAGGCCAAAGAACATTAGGAGCGACGGACCCCAGTTGTCACAATTGGGGTCCCTGTAACTTCTGATTACCTCAGCACCCACTGACTCTGATTTTTCACATCACCGATTGGAGATATGTATTTATGCTTAAACGGAGGGGGAACAATATCTATTTATGCTTAAATGGGAGAGAGAACAGAGGACCACCAATGAAAACCTCAACAAGAGATGTAAAAAAATATTACTGAGCCGAGACTTACACTGTGAGCACAAGACAAATTACACTCTATTTAGAGGCATAGAAACCTAAGAAGGCTGGTGGGAGGGGGGTCAAAGTACCTATAATCATTGGGACCACCCTCCCATTGCGTCAACACTACACTTGGGGCTATCATTCAGACAGAGCCAATGTGCTACTGAACATGGTGGTCTTTGAACTATGAATATAACATAAGAGAACAAGTATACATCAGTAATCAATGACATTTATAATTGCCTACTCGTACCTGTACTCAATAGTGAGGGATGAAAGCCTAGTGCCATTCTGCAGAATTACACCAATACCGGAATTACTGATAACTGTGGTATATGTAATTTTTGGGTGGGTGAAAAAAATGCTGCATTCTAGAGGAATCCACAATTTGGTCAATGGGCTTGATTCACAAAGCTAAATATGCATATGTATATTTACTCACATGTATATTTACAGAAATACCTAGGTGTAACTCTATGTGTAGCTCCCCACTTATTTACCATTAACCCATTTACAAAGGAAGATTTACAACTAAGTTCAGACTTATATGTCTCCACCTCCTCCAATGAGAAAGTGAAATCGGAAAAGATGGTCTTTAGGACGTAAAGTTAAGTACCTTTATGACTTTAGTTTGTAATCTGCCTTTTGGCAGATACGTCAGCCACTTAGCTGGAGACCTCCAAATAGAAGAGAATGGACAAATACTATAGACATGATTTGAATCACACACACACATCTAACACCCACTCACTTCAAAACACATAACTACAGCCCACACCATATTTTTATATTATTATTTTTAGGACTTCATGTCCATCCAGTCACTGGGACCTCCATTTAGCCTCCAGGATGCAGACAAAACTGAAGAGAAAGAGGAATTTGACTGAGGAGGAGACATTCCTTATAGTTACATTTTTAGTCAAATGCTACAAATAGCTAGAAGATATGCATCAATTCACCCTCAGTGGGGCACAGAAGTCAGCCACATGGCAGGAGGCCACAGACTCTGTTAATGCATGGGTTCAAGGAGGCAGACACCCTGGGGATCATTAGGAAAAAATGGCAGGATGAGAGGAGGTGGATGAAAGCTGTTCCTAAGACTGCATCTGCATCCCCTCTCAATCTCACCACAACTCAAGGAATCTGTCTTTTTCACAATGCATTCTCCCCTGCTATATCGTCGACCTGTTGCAGACAACTCTAATGTAATGCCAGGTAAGAACAAACTGCCTGATCTACAGTTAGATGGAAGATACTCTGGGGCAGATTTACAAGTTCTGGCACATCTCTGCAAATCAGCAGGGATGCGCCAGAAAAGATGGGACACGCATCTATCTCCTTGTGCCACCGGGAATGTGTTGTATTTACAATGCAGCGCACTGTGGCGCAGGGATAGGGCGATGCGTGTCGCATCCTGTGGCATAAGGGCGGCGCAATGCTGGAGTCGTGTCGCAAGAGCGACGCATCTCCAGCAATGCACAGGGGCCGCCCATACCTAACGTGGTGCGCCACTCCTTACGCCTGCCTTAGGCGTAAGGATTTGTCGCAGCGGCCTCGGGAAAGTGACTCAGTGAAATCTTGTAGATTTTACTCTATCACTTTTACGAGGCGTTCCTGCAACGGAATGCCTACCCTGCGCAGGAACGCCCACATGAAACCTGACGCAGGTGTCATGTAGGGCAGGGCTTTACACCGTGATGCATCTCCCTAGATGCGTCACATTGTGAATAAAGCGCAACGTGGTGCATGGTTTACACCGCCGCTGCGTCACAGAAGTAACACAACGGCGGCGTAAATGTGGCGCATGGGGCTTGTAAATCTGCCCCACTGTCCTTCATAGTGGCAAAACAATTGTGTTTATCTCTCTGGTAGACTACGGTCCGCCAAATTTGTAAATCACTGCCAGCTGAGCACTGATCCTGTAACTTGATTGGAACCGCTGTCATGGTGGTTCCTGTCAAGGTACAAAATGTTAGGTGGACTCCTGCTGTAAGCATTGACAAAGTTTTAGTTTTTTAAAAACAAACTCCTAAAGTGGGATTATGTTATTGAAAACCAAACAATGGGGAAAGCTGCCGCCCTCCTGACCTTACATACGGTGGGTGAACCATCAGTTTAGCAGAAAGGGTACTCTTTGCTAAACTCTAAATCAGCTCCTAATGCCGCTCTATATCCCTAAGTGTTATCCTACAGCCACACTTACTTCTCTGTCCTTTCCCCAACCCTAAACCGTTTTACATAAATGACACACATATTCCTCAAACAGATCCTAAATCATACCCTTTAATAAGATGTTATTTATATGAATTTTGTTTTATCTTTCCTTCCTATGATATGATGAACACTATGAGTAAATTGTTAGCTTCAGCTGGAGTAGGAGTGCATCCTAATGCAGCAGGATGTGTGTCTAAATGCAACTGTACAACTCATGCAGGAATGTCATTATGCTGTCAATGTCACCAATGGAAGATTCCTGTACCTCTGCTCATTGCACCCAAACAGTTTCTTCTATTGTTGTTATATTATTTATACATTTCTTTAATAAACTATATATATAGTTATATATTTAATATTATCATGCTTTGTTATTTAAGCCCACTTTTAAGGGACTGATTTGTTGTCTCCACCTCATAATATGTGCCAGTAATGGTTACACAGAACAGAGGGGTGGTAGAGACTGGAAAACATATTGTCAGTTGTTTTTGGTTTCGGTGAAATATGTCTCTCCACTTGTACGTGACAGGGTAGGTCTTCTGCCCCACATCCCTATTTCCATCTATTATTCTAATGCTGACTGCAATATCCTATGGCACTTTTCTCTATCCTTAGATTTGGCATTGTAATGGCAGCACAAGAACATTTCTTTTAGCCCTTGTGTTAACATCCAGAAGAGGATCTTGTGTAGTTGTCATACTGCATTTCCAACAAATCACCACACTATCAGCATGTATGTCACTGGATGTGATATTTCTCTCTACATGCCTCTCTTGTCAGCTACAGCGAGACAAAAGGACCCACAATCCACATTTTGCTTATACCACAGATGACATCTAAGTCTAAGAATATTCAATATTTACTAGACAATCTCAGCATTTTTCTGGCTCAGCATGATTTGTGTGTTATTTCAAATGTCACTTTTGTAAAATGTTATATTTTATAATGGTTAGTTGATTATCTTTAATGTTTATCTCTCTGCATCATCAGCAATACGGGGCAACTACCAATTCTATTATAACTATTTATGTCATATTAATCTTTACTCCAGCTGCTGCACTCCTTACCAAATTCAACTTCAAGGGCAAAGGGACAGCTGCTGCCTTTAAAGGGTCCATCCACAAAGAAAGCATCCTTGGCTGGAGTAGGTTCGTTGACCTGTATGTATGCACTAATTTCATGCAGTTAATCAATCAATCAAACAAGATGTGTATAGTGTGGCTAATCACTTGTTAGGGTACCCAGGCACTGGGGATCTGCTGTGAAGGTTCAGTCGCACAGCCAGGTCTTGAGTCCTTTACTGAATTGTTTTAGAGAGGGTGAGATCCAGTGGTGAAGAGGGAGATCATTTCAGGACCTGTCTGCAAGGTAGGAGATAGAACGACCTCCGCTGCAGCTTCGACATATGCGAGGGGTGACAGCGAGGTGAAGGGAGGAGGAGCACAATCGTCTGGAGGATTCGTGGAAGTTCAGGAGATGGGTGATGTAAGCTGTTCCTTGCATGTGCAGGGCCTTGTATGTGTGGATAAGCATCGTGAAGTGGCATCTTTACTGAATGGGGAGCAAGTGGAGTTTCCTGAGGTGGGGGTGATGTGGGTCCACTTGGGGAGGTCAAGGATAAGTCTGCCCACAAAATTTGGTGTGATCTGTAGTCTCAGGTACAAGGTGATTCCTGCATAGAGTGCGTTGCCGTAGTCCAGCCTGCTGATGACAAGAGCTTGGGTGACAGTTCATCTGGTGTTGATCGGGAGACATTTGCAGATCTTGCTGAGCATACTGAGAGTGAGTAAGCATGCAGGGGAGACTGCATTGATCTGGTTTTTCATGGTGAGCTTGCTGTCCAGCATGATGCCGAGGTTGTGGGCATTGTCTGTCCGCGTGGGTGAGGGTCCTAGTTTGGAAGGCCATCAGGAGTCGTTCCATGGGGAAGTGTTGTTCTCAAAGATTAGTACTTCTGTTTTTTCTGTGTTGAGTTTCAGGCAGTTGCCTTTCATCCAGTCAGCGATGTTCATGATGCATCTGTGTAAGTTGGCCCTCATGGTGGAGGGCTCCTCGGATAGCTAGAGGATGAGCTGGGTGTCGCCAGCATAGGAAATGATGTTCAGTACCTGGGTTCATACAATCTTGGCTAGTGGGTCATGTAAGTGTTGAAAAGGATGGGGCTGAGGGACGAGCCTTGAGGGAACCCTCAGAGTATGCTCTTGTTTCTAGAGGTGAAGGAGGCTTCTCTGAGTTCTTCTGGTGTGGAAGGAGGTGATTCATCTGAGGTCATCTCCTTGAATTCTGATGTGGTGGAGCCTCTTTATAAAGGTGTGGTGTGGTGGGATAAGGTGTTGAATGCTACTGAGAGGTTGAGGAAGATTAGGGCTGCCATTTCTCCTCAGTCAAGGAGGGATCTGATGTCGTCAGTAGCAGCAATGGGGGCATTTGTGGTGCTATCGTTGATGCAGACTCCAGGCTAGGTGATGTCCAGATGATTGATGTTTTCCAGGTGGTCTGTGAGTTGGTAGTTGATGGGTTTTTTGAGGACCTTGGTGGGAAAGGGGAGCCGAGAGATGGGACAGCAGTTGTTGAGTTTCCTGTGGTCAGCAGAAGGTTTCTTGAGAAGGGATTTGACTTCAGCTTGTTTCCATTCATCAGGGAAGGTGGCCATGGCAATGGATGAGTTGAAGATGGTGGTGAGTTTATTGCTAATCAACTTGCTTCCCAAATTGCAAATGTGGTGGGGACAGGGGTCCGTTGGTGCTCCTGAGTGGATGGAGTTCATTATGGCAGTGGTGTTTTCTGTATTGAGCTGGTCCCAAGTGATTAGCATGTGGTCAAGGTTTGTATCTTTCAGAGCAATGAGGCTGAGAATGTTGGTGGTGGAGGGTTGGGTAGATGTCGGAGATCTTGTTGTGGATGCAGTTTGCTGGGGTGTCGCAGAGGGCATGAATATGAGGCAGCGAGTTTAGAGAAGTCTGATGAATACTTCTTTGCTGAGGTTGGCAAGGGTATTCCTTTTTGTCTTTTTCAAGAGTCTCCTCCTTCTGGCTCCCTTTTTGGCCATTCCAATTTTTTTTTACATTTCTCCCACAGGTCCTTTGGTACTTTCACATTAAACAAAATATCCAACTCCTTTCACAGCAATCCTCCCATTGCTACCCTTCAATGTAATTCTGTATATCATTTCTGTGGTCGTCATCCAATTTAGGAAAATCTTTAGTAAATGAAATGAGATACCCTCTGGACCATGGGAAACGTACATAGTTCATTGTGTTTGCCTTGGCCCATGGTGGTCAGGGTACTTCTTGCAGAGGCATAGTTAATGTATGTTTTGTAAGGACTGAAAAGGTATTTGCACTTGTTGACAGTGTCTGTACTATTTCTGTAACTGCCAGCAAATTCTTTAATTTCTTCCACTGGCACAGTTTGCCTACTTCGTAGTTTAATGCATACACAACCCTGGCATCATCCCAACTCAACAGTTCAGAATCTGTCAAGCTAAACTTACCTATACCCCATTTGTTCTCTGGAGGGATGGGAGGGCGTTCCTGGGTCCCATGTGCACCTAGGGTCTTGGCTTGCTGTGTGTAAGCACGGTGTGCGTATGGACCTTTGTCCATCAATTCTGCTTGTGCTAATGACACTACTATTTCCTGGTATGATCTTGAGTTTGTCGCTGTGAAGGCATCCACTTGTAGTTTTTCCTCTATCAACTGGTCTAAGAGTGCCGGGCATTTGGAGGTGTCACTCCTCATGTGTTTCTTGCGTAATGCAGGGGAGGAAGATTGTGTTGGTGGTGGATGGTGTGGTGGAACCTGTTCTAAAGTTATATTTATCCTGGGCTTTCTGGTGTGCGTCGGTGCAGATGTCCCATATTAAGGTGTCCCAGCCTACGACATTAATTATCCATTGACCAGTCGTCAACAGTTGTTTCCACACATTATTAATACGACGTGGTTCTGCAAAGCCTTTTTGTTTGCATCTTTGCGGCAGCTCATTACACTTTTTACTGAGCTTGGAATCAGCATAGGCCAGTTCCTGTCTTATTGTTTCAAGGGAAAGAATATTTGAAATGTCGTTGAGGTCTATTTTTGTCACTTCCTCATTCACAAGTCTGAGAGCCAGAGTGCTATAGGCACCCTGATCGCCCGGAGACAACTCTGTGTGTTGTGCTCCTGAGGAAGAGAATGTAGATCTACAGTCTGCTTTGGGAAGTGGAGCCTGCTGCTGGTTTGTCATTTTGCCCATATGTATATTCTTCAGGACAGGGTCCTCTTCACCTTTGCCCGCATCCTGTGGCTGTGTCTCACAGTCACCGGAATGCAGGGGGAAACTCCAATAACGTGTATCTACCTTTCCTTCAAGTTCTCTTTTATATGTTTTCTGCCATCTGATTTACTAATCCTTTCTTCAATTCCAACAACTCTTTGTGCACCTTCTCCTTCACATCACTAGTTCACGAATCTCGCGAAACCAAACACCACATCCAAAATGACTCCAACTCCATGAGCCTAATTCTCTATCCTTTCAAAATCAACATCTGTCTCAAGTATGACAATTTCTTCAAGACTTGTTTAAAGGCACCTGTAAGTCCTGTCTTGGCTATCAGTGCGTGTCATTTTTATAAAAAGAGGCAGGCACTGAGGCCTTGGCGAATGGCCATGTGGTGAGTGGTAGAGTTATTTGGTGGGGTGGGCATACAGCTGTTAGGCCGTTCTTGCTCAAGGGATTACCCATGTTGTATGTGCAAAAAGTGGCTGGCCCTATACATGACCAATGGTTCAGTTTTACTGGGCACAGTGGAACAAAGTGTTGTGGGTTGGGCTTTTGCAAGGTGACACAATGGGGAAGATAAACGCTACAACACACTATCAGTCAGCCTGCAGCGTTTTGGCAAATAGAGCAGAGGACGCCATTTGTCACTCAGTGAACAATACATTCGCTACTAGTTCATCAGAAACCATTCACAAGTATGAAAGGGAAAGGAACAAAGGCAGGAGTGCTAGTGACATGGCAATACCAGCATCCCTTTACCAGGATAAAAGATGACAAAAAAGGAGGAAGGAAGGCAGTGTTTGAATCCCCTTGCTTTCCTCTGTGGGTCCCCGGGGGGGCAGAGGGTGGGCTGAATTTAATTGAATCACCATGGCATAGACCGCGAGGGAGATCATTCAGAGTTTAAGTGCAGTAATGGTGAACACTACATACAGTCCATTCATACACATCAAATACAGATGTGGGTTATTGTACATTATACGCAAGGATCCTAGTCCCAAAATGACAATAATGGGAACAATAGGAGGATAATAGGAATGTCAAGTGTGGTAAGGAGTACCACACAGACCGAGGGTAATGTACAATATGAAAGTCAGTAGGTCTGCTAGCCAGTCTGTCATTGTGGATTATTAGAGCACCGTGACATCTTAAAGTGTTATTAGTCAAAACAAGGAGTAATCTTCATTTGAGATATAACAGTCTGTGAAACTTCAGTGGTGAACTGTCAGTAATACCCAGAAATAGTAAAAGTCTCAATGAATCTGAAAACACCATCTAACAATCAAGTACAGCACATCAGAAATAACAGCAATTAAAAAAAAATCTGAGAATACCAACCCCCTCCCTGTTGTGAGTAGGTAGACACCTAGTCACAGCTGAAGACCTTCCCCGGTGTCCAGCAGGAGGCAGTGTACCAGAGTCTACCGCCCTCTGGCTATGGTGAAGTGGGGCGGCCAGCGCCACCACCAGGGTTATCACAACCTATTATCTGGCACTTTTTACCTGTGCCTACCAAAGGGAGTGTCTCCCGCTAGAACCCTTATTCCGAGGAGGTAGAGCCTCCTTCAGTAATCTACATGTTTCCTACTGGGCTGTACTGATTGCTTTTTACTCATGGGCTAAAGCATTTGACCCCTGCCTGGGGAGTCTCTGCTGGCAATTGCAGGGTAATTGGGGTGCACAAAGTTGCCCTCTTAGGTCCTCAACTAGAGAGTTACAGCAGGCAAAGAATGAGGTAGGTGGTTGCCCTCTCCGGTGCCCAGGGGCGAAGGCAGCAGCTCAGCAGGTTTAACCCAAATTCAAATGAACATGAGTGAACAGAGAATCTAGAGGTCAGACAGCATGTTAGGAGAGAGCAGCACAATCAGTTATTATAAATGAGAAGAAAACTCCAAATCAAAACGCAAGACAAATTCTCCTACCCCTTTTTGACTGGCCTGCCACCAGGTACAACTGAAGGGAGGCAGCACAGTGAGGTAAGAAGAGGTGCCCACACCTATGCAGAGACACTGCAAAGAGGCCCTTCAGGGCAAAAAGCTAAGAAGACAGGGTGCCACTCTCCCAGCGTCGACATTGTACATCACAGAGAGGCAGCAAGATGGAGCATATAATGCAAGCATGGATATGGCCTCAAACAGGGCAATCATCAACAGTATGGTTATATACTGAAAATTATATTACCAAATCAACAAACAGTAGGCAAACAAAAGAGATCCAGACAGCAGCAAAAAATGGGCATCAGCAAGATGGAGCTGACCCCGACAGACAAAGCAAAGGCAAGAGAACACAACAATAGTTACAAAATCTATCATCAATATGTGCTGAGAGAAGCCAGGGGAAAGGTAGAGGAAGAGCAGCCAGAGATGCGACAACTACTCAAGACCGCTGGAAGCATTCAGGCCCAAAGCAGAGGGTGAGAGAGAGACTGCGAAGGCAGGGGAGTGTTGTGGTCAGGCCTCAGATCCCGCACAAGGGTGAAGGCAGCTGGAAGCTGCAGAAGTCAGGTATTTCGGAGTCACATTCTTCCACCAAATGTAGAATCCTACTAAAATAAATGCAACTCTGTCAGCACATATGATGAAAGAGAAAAGGTTTTCATGAAAATGAAGGTGCACCAGGAATGGAGTCAAAGTCAGACAAAGCAGTCCAGAAGTTTCCTTTATTTATTTCAATATTTTAAAACGGCCTTTAGCCAATGCGTTTTGTTCCTGTAAAGGAACTTCATCAGGGCTTGAATATTATAACTTGAAGAAAAGCGTCTTAGTGTTCATATAGATCAGCTCAGGCAAATTGCTCTCAATAAGGCCAAAGCGGAACTCCTCCAATTGAGAATATATAACTTTGGGAACGACTCGACTCCACGCTTGGAATAATCTTATCAAGGATATTGGGTAAACTATTTGCAAACCCTTACTGCTGGGCAATTCAATAATTGCAGCATTTACATGTGTAGATATACCCTACTACCTGACAATTCAGGACATTGGAGGAGTTCCGCTTTGGCATTATCGATAGGCCTTTGCCTGAGCTGATCTATATGAATACTAAGACGCTTTTCTTCAAGTTATAAAATTCAAGTCCTGATGAAGTTCCATTACCGGAACAAAACGCGTTGGCTGAAGGCTGCTTTAAAATATTGAAATAAATAAAGAAAACTTCTGGACTGCTTTGGATGACTCTGACTCCATTCCTTGTGCACCTTCATTTTCATGAAAATCTGTTTTTCTGGACTCCAGTAGAGCCTACCTGCGGCAGGCTCTGTAAGTGAATGCACAGGACACTTATTGGCTACAAACAGGGATTGAGGTGCTGAACCTTAGGTCACCCGCTGTTAGGTGTGTGGTCTTTTTATGAAAAAGAAAAGGTATTTACGTGTCACATGGGGAAAGACAGCTATCAGTTGAATGTCCAACAAGAAGAAGTCTCAAACAAGCTTTTATTGCTGTAAACAACAAAAAAAAGGGCCTTATGATTTATGCAATAGATGTCCGCTAAAAGTACAAGATTAAGACATTTTCTCAGAAATAAACCACAGGGGCATCTCCTGCCTATCGGTAGCTTTGGCAGGTTACACAACTATGGAACACCAGGCCAATCAAAAGAGGCCAACACTGCGTGATACTTGCATCACGAGAGGTGGTGGGCTGTTGCTAAACCAGTGTTCTTTGCTTGTGACAGCTGGTGCTTTCCCAGCTAATGCAATGTGCTAGTAACTGTCAATGTGATCAAAATTATTTGTAACATTAGTTCAATCAGGGAGCCATAAGCTTTGCCACTTCTAAATATGGTGTGGCCAAGTGCCTGTTGCTAAGCTAGCACCATGTACTGTTTGAATGTGGTCTTTTGCAAATCTTGCGTTGTGATGGCAGCTTATTTTCAGTAGATGCAGATTGGTTTATGCAAGTCTTTCTCTGTGCAGGTTCTACAGGCCTTTGGTAGTTATTTAGTATCACAAAACAGGGCTGCTCACCCATTTTAGAGAATAATTATAAATGGCTTCCACAGCGTCACAGAAGCTGGCTCTTAGTCCTGGAGGGCTGTACGTGAGGGTGCCTCTGATGATGGATTTGCCATCGGTATGGAGTTGGAAATTGAGATGTTTCAGGATCAGATGGCATCATCTGTGGTGGTGGTGCAGTGGATGTTTTCCCTGTTGATGTCGATTCCATCTCTGTGTTTGTTGATGCGGTCTCAGTGTGTTATCTTGTAGCCGTGTTGCTGAGGCAATGTCGGTTGCAGGTGCAGGTGCAGGTGCTGGGTTGAGCCAGGTCTTGGTGAGGAAGATGACCTGGGGGTGAGGGCAATGATGGTGTCCCAGATATTGGTAATATGCTAGCAGAGAGATAGTGTATTGAGCAGGAGTCAGTGGAGATGCTCTGGGGTGGTTGTGGTTTGTGTGGCAGTGCATCCATGCGGGTGCTCCGGTGCTGCAGACAAAGCGGCAGCACCGGCAGGCAAAAGGTTCTGTTGTTGATCGTAATGAGGTGCAGAAGCAGCTGCTGTTGTCAGTTCTGGGGTCCAGGGCTTGGAACTCAGTGGCGGTGTACCTTCGGATGTTGGGAAAGCCAGGGTGCTGGGTGCTGGGCGCAATCCAGGTATGGACATGCGCAGACAGACTTGACTTTTACACACCCTTTGCATACTGGCAGTGTCTGTGCTGTGGCCTCCATGAAGTAAGTCATGGGCAGTGGGCAGAGCTTACTGGAGGCAGGAAGTGGAAGCAGAAGGGTAGTGGGCAGAAAAAACCAGCTGCAAAATAAGCAGTGGCAGGGTAGCAGTGCCAGAAAATAGTAGGACACAGAAACAGCAAGCACAGGCTAAGGGTACAACAACAAAGTAATTAAAGGTGGCAAAGAACTATGAGCAAATATGGCAATATTGACAAAGAGCAGCAAAGAGCAACAACAAGACTGGGAGCAAGACCAGCAGAAGTGGGTGGAGCGGGCACGAGGACTTGCTGAATGGGGTCGTGTTGTGGCCGGTGCTGTGGGTGAGGCTTACTGGAGGCGGGAAGTGGGCAGAAAAAATGGCAGCAAAATTGGTTGCGGCTGGGGAGCGATGGTGAGAAATAGCAGGACACAGAAACAAGCACAGCCTAAGAGTACAACAACAAGATCAACAGAGTAATTAAGGGTGACAAAATCAAATGTTAACAGTGGCAGATACAAAAGGCTATCAATAAGCAATCATGGTGATATTGACACAGAGCAATAAAGAAGCAACATTAAGGCTGGGAGAGAGACCTGCAGCAGCAGGGGAGCTAACACAAGGACCTGCTCTAGCTAATACCTTAATATGATTGTTTAAGCTCTCCTGGTACTAACTGAAAGTGTAACATGTTTAAGATCTATTTGCAATACTAGCCTGTAGAAGTATTAATCAAATCTTATTTTATTTATTTCAGTGCTTATCATCTTCCTCTTTCATGTACTTGGGACACTGAGCCTGACAATGATGTTGTACCATCAGATAGTGGAGGGAAGCTGGCTTTACCAAGCAAGCATCCTATCCTCATCTAAGAGGCTAAAACTGCACAAAATGAAGGGGAGTAGGAGGAGGCCATGGTTGTGGAAGAGGAGGATGAGGGAGAGAATGAGAAGGTGGAAATGAAAGTTACCACACAGAAACCACCAGCTAAGTCCTCCTCACAACTAGCCAGCTGTTTTCCTCCAAGGTTGCTTTTTAGGATTGTCGGTCCCCCACTTCCAGCTTAGCTTACATGGATGCTTACCCCACCCACTCAAGACTGACCTGCAAACAGTCTTCAAATTACTGGAGCATCTAGAGTGTCCCCTATACACTCCTCCTATGCAGGTGCATTTCTCATCTTCTTTCAGACCTCTGAGGAAGAGAATCCTGCTGGTGAGAAACAGGATGACTACCCTCTCTATGATGGGCAATCAGCTGGCAGTATCAGAGGGCCACACATGTGGGGGAGGAGTTTGCATGTCAATTTTTTTTGTCCTCTAGGAGGATCCCGTCTTCCAACAGCAGTCCACTGTGTGAGGGGAAATTGGGAAACTGGGGTCAATCTCTGTGAGATTGTGGACAACATTAAAGGACTCCCTCAAATGATTGACAAGCTTGCCCATGACTTGGATAACATTGTAATATATTACCAAGACATGGTATGAGAAAGTGGTTAATTAGTTGGAGTAGATTGATGTCCATTAACCCTGGGCGTGGTTCGCGTAGTAGCGCTAGGCGTAGCTACGCAATGTGCACTTCGCACTACACAAGCTATGCGTAGCTACGTGAACTGCATAGTGCACTGTCCAAAATGCTGTTCGCACTGATTGCACAGTGCCGGATGCTTGTCCGCACTGTGCAATCATTGCAAACGGCATCTTGTACAGTGCATGCGGTCGTTTTCTGCCACTCGAGTAGATTTGTACCTAAGCGGCAGCTTTCTCAACGCGGACTGGTAGTTTCTCATCGCGAGCGGTCACGAGCATACGCGACCATTCGCAATGAGAAACCTGACCTCCCCGCGTTGAGAATCTCGCCAGTAGGTTTATTTTCCATGCTCGCGATCGGCAACTTGATGTTGCTGATCGCAAACGAGGAAAAAGTCGCGCCGGGATGTTATTTTGCTCACTCGCGGTCGCCAACTTGGTGTTGAGGACCGCAAGCAAGCAAAGAATGCCCACTACGCTACGCGTTTTGCACTGTGCTACGTGCAATTCACGTAGCACGTAGTTGCGCAAACTACGTAAACTACGCGAGAGTAGCATAGTCCTACACCCAGGGTTAATGTCCACAACAAGTAATAAAGTCAGTAGCTTGTTAGGTCCAGTCAAATGTTTCAGTATTTAAACCTAAGCTTAACTCCTGGTAGCTGTGGGGCAGAGCTGACAGCCTTAACTTAGAGAAAATGTTAAAAGCATTTGAAAGTACCAAAACAGTTAAAAGTCAAAATATACCACAATACAACTTCCACTTCTATTTACAAAATTAGAAAATAATTTAATAAGCAAAATGAGAGCACCATTTAAAAAATACAATACGGGAAGCAGGAGGTATAATTTTTTAAAAGCTTTAAGAGTATACAGTACAAAGAGCCTATTGTGGTCAATGATTGCAGTGGACCGGGACCAATGCATGATTTAAGGCTAAATGCAATGGAGCACCGGTTGTATACACCAAGTGGCTCAGCTCTATTAGGGCTTGGAAATAGGAGGCTCAACCAATTTTCTAAGGGCCTGCAGATCTCAGCAGATGGGTTACTCTGTCACAATGGTGATGGATATCCCCTCTGCCGTAATGTAATTCCCATTATATATTTCTGTAGATGGGATCATTGCCACCATTGAGATGCAGTAACCTGTCAACTGAGATCTAAATCAGGCCCTAAGTCATAATCTAAAAAGGTAATTAGCTTTTTTCCTGAAGACAAATTATTCTCCACTCTGGATAAACCTGAAATGCAGTCCTGTGCTGTGGAACTGCCAGTTGGATACTTTTAGCAGTTACCTCCAATGAAAACCTGGAGCAAATGTTTTGAAAAATGTCCCATACTTCTTCTAGTACCTAAATGATCACATGAGTACAATTCTAAGTCCTCAAGGACCTCAGTGGATGCAATTAGATTCTCTCAGGAGGAGGACACTGAAAACTCCTGTCCAAGAACTAGCATCAACTTGTCAGTGGAATTCTTCACTGGATTGGCCTCTTCAGCTTTTTTAGGTTCCTGGAGCCACTCAGAGGATCAGCCTTACAATCATTTGAAATCTTTCTATCCTTAAATTTCAAGCGCAAAGGGGGAAGACTCCTCAGGTCCTTCTCTCAGTCTGCCAGGTATCCTTTCTCAAGTTCAGAAGTGTTTTCATGCGGTCCTTGTAGTGCCACATTTATGACAGACAGTAGTTAATGGGTAGGGATGAATCCTGGATACTCCCTAGAAAAAGAGGTAAAGGTTCATGAGTTTAACCCTACCCACTTTTTCAGTATTTCCATTTTCATGATAGCAAAAGGCTTTGGCCACACTAAACTTGGGCTCTGAGGTCTGGGGATGTGTGGGAGTGGCATAGGTGAATTACCCATGTCCTCTCACATCTAACACTAAAATGTAGTTTGTCGCAATCACAAGACCCACAATAAACCCAGAAATAGAAGTCTGGTACTGCAAAAGCAGAGTGCTTTAAATACCAGACGGGGAATACATACAAATTGTCTCGGCAGTGTGTTCTCTCCCTTTGAAGTGTGCCCCAAGTTTTACATGTGGCACAACAGACCTATCGAGCAGGATTTGACACCATATTGTGATAGTATACTCACAGCACAGACCCCATATATTATGTGGAGTTTTGAGGAGTCATCTCTGCACATTAAGGTCAAAATATTGTTTTCTCCTGGGTAGCATTTCACTCCTCTGCCTTGGCTGAGCACATGCTTTGAGAAGCTAGAGAGGTAATGCAAATTACCCTCATTGGAACTTCAGACAGTAAAAAGGAAACCTTCTAAGAGTTACTTTTCCTTAATATTTATTAAAACTCCGACTTCACCTTTGAAATTGATTTTTTTATTCATTAAAACAAATGGTGCAATTATTTATAAATTGGTGTCATTCCAGAGATACAGAATTACGTTTTTTAATCTGTACTCTGATTTTCAACATAGGGCAGCAAGACCTGCCACAATGAAAATAGCTTTTGAGGCCCTGCCATTGTAGGGACAATGATTTTCAACATAGGGCAGCAAGACCTGCCACAATGAAAATAGATTTTGAGGCCCTGCCATTGTAGGGACAAGGGGACTGCACATTCATTTTCTACATGTCCCACTTTTAAATACTGTACATCCTACCTTGAGGTCTACAAGGCCTACATAAGGATAACTTACTCGTATTTTAAAAGAGACATTTTTATCAGTCAAAAAATGTTTACCAGGTCACCCTGCATGTTTTAAAGTGCAGCAGTTGGACTACAATGATATACCTGAAGCTGTTTTCCTTTGTCACACAAGTGGATGGCACAATAAGTGCTACAATTCACAGGTGACATTTATCTGTTCATTTCATGGGTGCATTTCCACAAGGTATACTTTGGTCTTGTAAAAAGTTAAATATGTCAATGAGGGATTAGAACATTTTCTATGTGTTTCAGTGCCCCAGTGTCAGAGTCTTAAAAGCAGCAATATAAAGGGGATTTTCTCACACATGGTACAGATTCACTATAGACATCATCATAGTCTCAGGGAAGAGAGTAGGAGACAGCATGTCTTTACCATTAAAATGATAATGGTAATACCCAAGTGACACCAATGTCAATTTCCAGGGCTAAGTCTTGCACAGTATTCCACAGAGGCAACACAACCTATGAGGTCATACACCCACAAACCCTGATATCAAAACCATTGCAACACCCAGACACCTACTATGTAAATCACAACCACCTCAAACTGCCATCTCCTTAACCACCAACAAAGCAAGCACCACCACCTCAACCACCATCACCTCAACCGCCATCATCACAAGCTCCACCACCATAAGCACCATCACAAGCACACCATAACCACTATTGTACATGTGGAGTCATAGATGACACTCCCAGGAAAAATTTAAATAACGTTCTGTCCATCACTATGTTAATAACACTGTTGCAACTGGGTTTCACACTTTTAGTTTACCATGATTTTTTGCTTTTGATGGCTCACTACCTGGGTCTCTTTCATGGTACATTCTTAGTAATTGAACTGAGCGTGTTTACTGCCAGTACCTGCAATTCAATATGAGGCTGCTATCGTGGAGCCCTGGTAAGAGGCACTGGCCTGGTTACACATGAACATGCATGGGCGAACGTGTGCAAGCTATTCTTTAGAGACTGCTGCTATGCACAGCCTATTAGTTGCACACATGTAGCATGTCTATAGTAGTTTTAAAGTGTAAATTCGATTAATCAAAATAAACCTTTTTGACTGCTCAACACCTTACTTTCAAATATTATGTCACCCCCTAAGTGGACCTTATCGACCATACAGTAGGATCCTATTTTAGTTTTTAGTTTTCATGCATTTCTTGAAATTTTAAGTGTTGATTATGTAAATGTCTAACACTGTTTATGAGCCTCTATATTTCTTAACGAAACCAGTATTTGAATATTGGTTAATCAACCATTACTTTTTCCAAAAGATAAAGAAATGTTTGTTATTAAATGAGATATATAGCTTATTATTATGAATCTACATAATATAAAGAGAACTTGAGAATGAGCAAAGGAATTGTCATACTGGAGAATGGTAAACTAGGATGAGAACTTTTTACAAATATTTTAGGAAATGTGAGGAACAAACACTATGTATGTAGGGTAAAATCTGCCCAGTTACATTTAAAACAGTGCCCAACCTATTCAGTCTAACAAAAAAAGGTTGCAAAGTCCTACCAGAATGTTTAGTGCTCAAAAAGAAATCTGTACATCCATATAAGGAATAAAGTCACTCACCAAGACAGAAGGAATATCAGAATCATGTTTCTGGGTCGGCGGAAAATGTACCTGCTCATCACCGGGTTTATCCCTGATCACCAAAATATCCATATCTTCTGTGCTGAACTTTTAATTATTGCCCATGGCATGACCAGACATCACCTAAGCAGTACAATACATCGGTGATATAATTTTTATATATTTTCCATTTAGGTATCTCTCTTTTTGCATTATACATATTAATTCATTCAAGTGTACGCTTTCAATTGCAAATGTTCAATAGTCAATGTTGTGTAAATATCTGTTTCATTGCAACATGATAATTCAACTTCCGTGAATCATTTTTTCAGCATAAATTGATGAAGCGGTCCCTGCAGGTAACAGCGGTGGGGCGATGGGGCCGGTTAGGGGGGATTTCGAGGGATGATGCAGAGGGAAAATTAAATAAATAATTACTTTTTCCTCAGCGTCATCCCTCGAAACCCCTCCTAACCCGGCCCCACCGCTGTTACCTGCAGGGACCACGGCTGATAACTTGACATTCTTGTTTTTCCGTTTGTAATTTCTAAATAAACGTCTAGACATGGTATTCTTAAAGAAACTCAAATGACTGTACCAAAAACGCACTTGTGGCCCTGCTATGACTAAAACCTCCTGACTGTGATTCACCAAACACAGCCTTAACTTCATAACATATTTCCACTGCAACACTCCAGAAGAAAGTTACTACTGGAAAGGAGTCAAAAGAGCACTCTTAATTTTTATAATATTATGTAGTATTTTACGGAATTTTTCATCAAGGGTTATTGATTGTAAAAAACCATGACGAAATATTCTGGAAACGACTATAAAATATTTTGTAATACAAATTGGGTTTTATAATGCTTAGAAACTAAGAATGCTGTTTTGACTCCCCTATACTTTTAAAGAGCCCGTCAATTTTCAAGGAACATAAGAACAGGAAAATGGAGAGGGGGCTTCTATATTGATAGTGTATTTTAAACCTTTCCACATAGTCCAAGCAATGTATGTAAACTGCATTGGAGCATTGTCAGGGAGAAAGGAATCTTCACTTTCAGGGATTGCAGGCTGAGGCTCCCACAGACTAAAGCTGTAAATGGCTTTCTTTTCTGAAGGCAAAGGAACAGTACATTAAATCTCTACACAGGCTTATCAGCCTGCTTCAGTACATCATAGCTGCATAAGCGCAGAGAGAAACAACTCTCTTGCATAGGCTCTTTTTAGTACTAAGATAAACTTAGTCAGAGAAAAAAAGGTGTTGAATAACCAACACAAAAAAACACTGAATTGATGTTCTAATGTTGCAGCATTTCTTATTCTTCTGTTTGTAGCAAATATTGTTGTCCACTATCTTGTTTGTTTTTGTAATAACCACTATTTATATATTGTGCGCTACGGTAGGTTTTTGATTTCCATAAAAATAATACAAGTATATTCCTAGTGTGAATTTTTTTGAGTGTGTCGATATGTGATGAAAGGAGGATTGGAGTCCATTATTAACACATATTCATGTAAGTCCCATAGGACTGATATTTGCCTAATAGGCACCTTACTCATGTAATGCTCAGTGGGTTGTGTGGGTTGCAGTCTACTGGGTTCTCTGTCTTATGATGGTATGTTGATTAAGCCTGCACTGCCAGAGGGTCTGGAACATGCAAATCTCCGGCTGTATTCTGGAGAGGTTCCAGAAAATGTATGACAGGGGTTGAGTGGGAAACAAGTAAGAGAAATGAACTGAGAGACATCATTACAGGAAGTGGGGTATTATGTGGAGGTAAATAAATTATGCCTTCTATTAAGAATTTAATTTAGCTACAGAGAGAACAATGCTATTCAGTTAACATCCTTCGAAGTGTCTGCGCCTCAGCTTTTGTATCCCACACACCATTAGAGATCAGCATCATCTATGGGCCTCAGGACCTCCTTGGGAGCAGTCATGGTTCCATAATCAGGAATAAGGTAGACAACAATACATGAATCAGGGGTGTGGGGACTAAAGTGTTTTTGTCTGCTGTTGTTGTACCCGACGGGCACTTGTAGTAGCAGGAGAAGAAAGTTGAACAGGAGGTGTAGCTGTAGAGCTCTGGAATTAAGAATGGGCCAGTAGTGGCCCAGATGGTGGTGGGACCAATTCTTAGGACTACATTAAAGGATTTTGTTCACAACCAGAAGAAGATCCATTGTAAGCACCCCCTGGTTGATAATGTACAACTCATTCACCCTCACAGTTGGGTCAACAGCTCAGTCTCTGCTAGGAGTCTTTTGGTGATGGAACAAGTTGCCGGTTGGGCACACTATCCCTGCTAGCTGGTTTCTTCTCCTTGTTGGCTATAGATAATGTATGTGTCCACCTTACAGTAAAGAAACCTCTTATTTGCTCCAAGTCCTGATCAGATGGTGGTTAGTCTACTCTTTCCACTGAAAGGAAATGAAATAATGATGTTATATGTACACCAAAAATATGAAGCCCACAGTATATTTCCATGAGGCCAATTTAATTAGATTTTTGTAATACCGTGTTTTAAACCTTTTAAAGAATATAACAAATAAACAACAATTCAATCTATTTGTATTAAAAGACAGCACTTGGTGCAGAACTCATTAACATTATAAGAAAATATTAGACTGTAGACATTGATGGGCAACACTTTCAAAGCACATACACAAAGCGATTACACATACTGCCTCTTTGATGCTCAACAGCTTCCCTTCAGTGCAGTGGTATCATCTGGGTCTGGCATGAATGTGCTGAGAGGACTGGCTGAGTACATCCAAGCCTTGATCTGAGTTCAGCACCAAATGTCCACCCAGTGCTTGAGGCACTCCTTCCCTTTGCAGATCTGATCGCCCATGTGACTGCAGCACATCTTGATTTCTTCCCAAATATGGGCCATTGCTGCAATGCTCAGCTGGGTCTTAGGACCTCCATGGTGCTAAAGGGAAATTATAAGGATCCCACCTCACAAATAACAGATAATTCAGTGAAGCTTTCTTCTTGTCCCTCATCCATTTTGGGGGTTATGATTACCCAGGAAGAAGCAGGATGGAGGAAGATTATTTTGTGGTAAGATGCTGGCTTAAAATTTCCAGAAAATGGTTTATGGTATGCAGAGATCTCTGGCCCTAGAATGGAGGACTATGTTTGAGATGCCACCCCCAGATGCACACACTGCCCCAGTGTGTCATTTTATAACTTACCTATGAGTCACAGGTCAATGAAATCCCCAGCAACCAAATGGCGTTCAAGGGATAACTGACAGAAGATGTAATTGCTGTTTGTGCCTGCTTGAAAAGCGGTTTACACATCAATGGAGCAGACTATGGTATCACAGACAGCTTGCACATTAATGTTATGCCAGCAGCGGCTGTTGCAGAAAAAGAGTTCCCTATAGTGAGGTAGTTAAGCCTCAAAGGTGTGCAATCAATGACACCTAAGACACAAAGGAAGGGTGCAAAGGCATAAAATTCCCTTGCTACCTCTTGGAATAGCAGTAATCAGGAGCGTTCTTCTTTTGATGCATCTAAGTGCCAGCTGCAAGCATCAAGACTAGCTTGCTTGTGACATACTAATATCGTCTGAGCTGATCTTCAGGAAAACCCCAGTGTCCATGACATGAAGTGCAGCCAGTATTTTGACATAGGCAGGGGTAGTATGGGAGCAAACTGTAGGGTTTTCAGAATCTCTAAACATGTCAAGAATTACTTCTGATGAGAAGCGGTATCTGGCAATGACTGCTTTCCTAGACATGTCAATAATGTTGATTCCTTTCCTGGAAACAACTTCTCTTTTCTCCAGCACTACAAAGGCATTTTCCAACCAAGTGAAGGTAAGAGCTGTTTTTTGAGTTGAAAAGTAAGTTTCTTGATATAATATAAAACATCACAATAAAATACATAAATTATGAACATAAGGGCATGTAAATAACATGTGTTGTAAATCTGCTGGGGATGCATTATAGGACCAGCATGAGGGAGAGAGAGTAGGATTTATTTTATGTAATGAGACAGGAGTCTGTTGTAGATGTAAAATAAAGTTTGGGTAGTGTTAGCAGCACTGGATGACTTCCTAATTTTAATCCAGACCCTGTTCCAGGTAGGAATAGAGAGGGACAGTTGGAGATCAGTCTCCCATAAGAGTTCCACCTCCGTCTTATCTTGAGCAATTGGAGAAGAAGATAAATGTTTATAAACTTGAGATGCGGAGGGAGAGAGAGACATGACGGAAAGGACAGTAGGAGGCGAAGATGACAAGGTATCAATGAGTGCCAAACAATTGTAAGTTGACTGAAACAATTAAATTAAGACCACGTATTTAGACGCATACGAGGTAGGTAAAGAAAATCGTGCTTGAGCAACTATGAAGTTTATACAAGCATTACCTTGATAAAATTGATGAACCCAGCGGAGCCCTTTATCATACCAATCTCTCCCAAAAATAATTATGTTATGGATTTTAAGATGTTTATCCTACCAAATTGAACAATGCAAACATTGTTCTTTGGGAGAAAGGTGATTTGTAAGTAAAGGTTGGAGAATTCTACAGCTGTTATAAATAATGGGAAGAGAAAGTGACAGAGGGCAGTGTGTAAATGATAAAAATTCTTGGAAGGTGAAAAGATGAAGGAAATAGTTTTCAATGGTAGTCCATAATGGTAATGATGAATCCTCATTATCATCTTGGAGTAATAGAGAGGATTGTTCAAGAGAGAACGCGGTATGATAGGTTTGAAAATCTTGGAAATTGACACCGCCCAACTGTTTTTGTCGTTTAAGTTTATGTAGAGACATACAAGGCTTCTTATTATTCCACAGAAGTTTCAATAGAATAGATTGTTTTGAAATGTGACTTAGGAATATTTATAGGAATAAGCGAGATATAAAAAAGTATTATAGACACCATCATCATTTTAATTGTGTCAAGACGGTCCCATTAAGATAAAAACATGGGATTCAATCTGGATGTGGTAGTTTTCAAGAGCGTCTGTAATTCTCTCAGATTTATTAACATGGATTCTTTAATGAAAGACTTAAACCATGAACCCAAGTATTTGATTTTCTCCGATGCCATAAAAAAACCCGAAGAGGTATAGTCCGCAGAGAAGCATAATTTGTTTAATGGCAGGATTTCACATTTGTCACCATGTAATTTATAACCAGACACGGAGGCAAAAGATTGTTCTTCAGATAAGAAAGCGGGCAAAGGGGTCTGAGGATTGGATAGAAAAAGCAAGATATCATCCGCATAAACAGAAAGTTTTAATTGGTTGACGCCATAATTAAAACCTGTAATCTGAGAATTTGAACAAATCTTAATCAGGAAGGGTTGGTGAGCAAGTATAAAAAGAAGAGGAGAAAGAGGACAACCTTGTATTACCCCACGATATAAAGGAAAAGAGGAAGAAATAAGACCATTAGATAAAATGGAGGAGACCCGTGCAGAATATAATAAGGAGATATAATTTATAACTTTATGACCAAAACCAAACTAGGACAAAGTAGGAAAAATATATGACCAACCGACTCTATCAAAAGCGTTCTCAGCATCCAAAGATATGGCTCCTAAAGAATCTTTATACGATTTGGCCTTGGTAAGAACATTAAAGAAAAGTCTATTGCTGTCCGAGATATGCTTACCTTTAATAAAACCACATTGTTCTCGGCCAATTAATAGGGGAAAAAATTTCTCTATGCGCAAAGCTAGAATTTTTGCACATATTTTATAGTCTAAATTAATTAAAGCAATGGGTCTATAATTTTAACACATAGTATGATCTTTACCCTCCTTGGGAAGAAGGCATATCAAAGCTTCTTGAAAAGAGCCACTGGACTTTTTGGAGGAAATAAAGGATTGAAATAATTGATGTAATTTAGGAATAGGAGTACAAGAAAAATAGGAATAAAATTCAATTGTTAAACCATCAGGTCCTGGGGCTTTACGGTGTTTAATAGAACGAATGGCAGTAAGGAAATCTAGTTCTCGGATATTCTCATCTAACACTGAAAAATCCAGATCAGAAGTAGAAGGTTGATTAATAGAGGAAAAGTACTGAAGCATATCCTGCTGAGGTAGCGAGCATTCAGGGGTGTATAGAGTTTGAACAAATTGAGTGAATTCTGATAAAATATCTTCATTTTTGTAAACTAAGTGATTATTAGTAGAAAGGATAGAACTAATATTAGTGTGTTATATTTTTAACTTTACGATAATTGGCCAATAGCTTCCCTGCTTTATTTTGGCTTTCATATTATTTGGCTGAGGATTTGAGCAGAAAGGAGTTAGCTTTTCAGTAGATATTTTGTTGAATTCAAATTTAGATTTGATAAATTCATCTAAGTAAGTTTTAGAATTTGTGTGGAAAAAGGAATATTCTAATTGTTTAATGCGTGCCGTAAGTGATTGCAAAGTAAGTAAAAAAGATTTCTTCCTCTGGGATACAAAGGAAATAATAAAGTCTCTGGAGGCTGCTTTAAAAAGCATCCCAGATAATCTGTGTAGACAGGAGTGGAGTTTTATTTTCAAGAAAGAAAGTGGTGATAAATGTTTCAAATTGTTGGGTAAACTTGGAGTCTAATAGGAGGGAATTGTTGATTCTCCATCTTCATGTACCCTGAACAGGAGGAAGACGGTTTAAATATAAAGTAACTGGGGCATGATCTGAAATTAATATGGAACCAATATCAGAATGAGTGATATGCTGTGTGAGTGATTTTGAAGTGAATAGATAATCTAAGCGAGACTGAGAAGAGTGAACTGGAGATAAGAAAGAGTATTCTCGAAATGTAGGGTTGCATAATCGCCCAGCATCCATTAGTTATCTTTGTTGAATAGTGAATGTGAATTGGGATTGCATAGGGGAGGGAATACATTTAGATTTAGAATTATGGTCAATAATAGAGTCCATAACCAAATTACAATCCCCCCAACTAACAAGTATTCATCTTGAAAAGACATCAATTTAGACAATATTGAAGGCCAAGAAACAACATCTGGGGCAGTAGGTGCAAACAGATTAAAAAGCGTCAAGGAGATATTATTCAATAACAGCTAAACAGAAACCCATCTATCCATGTCATCGGCATCTTGAGAAAGAATCTGTAAGTCAAGACGTTTATAACATAAAATGTCTGCACCATTACGATTACCCGTACCAAGAGAGGCAAAAACATGACCATCCCATTGCCTTTTAAGTTTAGTAATTTCCTTTTCTAAAACATGAATTTCCTGTAATAAATCTATATCACATTTTAAATTAGATAAATGAGAGAATACCCGTTGACGTTTTATAGGAGAACCCAAACCTTTAACATTCCATGAAACAACCTTTAAAGCCATTTATACTAAACGATAAAACTTTAAAATTATGTAACAATAACTAAAACAATTAAAAGTTGATAATATGACATAAGTAAAAATAATTCGCAAAAAATTTGCTAAATTGTACCAGCAAAGATGAGTAGCATAGAGAACGAAATAAGTAGTTATGAAAATCGAGAAAATAAGAGAGATAAGTTTAAGTTGGGAGGAAGGAGAAAGTGTAAAGAAAGAAGAGGAAAAAGGAAAAATCATTAGCAAAGTGAAAAAGATATCTGAAAAAAACAGAGAAATTGGAGAAGAGAAGAAGAGACAAATACAACAAACAAAAAACATATACCATAAATTGCAAAAACATATTAACCAACTTCAAAAAACATGAACAAGATGAGGGTGGTGAAGCCACATGAAGAAAATGGCACAACTAACTAGGTAACTCAGGGCGGACCGGGGAGGGAGGACATAATCCATGCAGACCAGGGATAACAGAAAATATGTATGAATTGAATACCGCATATAATAAAAGAGAAAAACATAACAGGTAAGTATAACATAGGGAAATCCGAGAAACTTAACTAGACGAGAATAAAAAACAACTATGTCTGAACAACAGAGGATATTAGACCAATAACATCACAAGATTAAACAGTAGCTTGATGGGACATATCCATATCTTCTTCTCTGCACTGCTCCAAGAACCGTTGTTGTAAAGCAGGATCTTCGAAATTCATGGTTCTATTCTTATATGTCGCTTTGAAAAGACATGGGGGCAAGAGACCAAATCTGGCATTGAGACTGCGAAGTGCTGGCCTCATATCCAGTGATTTATTTCACTGATCCGCTGTTTCTTTGGCGTAGTCTTGAGCAAAGAGGAGATTGGAGCCTTGCCATGAAATACGGCCTTTGATCTTAGCTGCCTGTAAGATCTTCAATAAATCTGTATACTCAAAGAAGTATATGATTACTCCTCTAGGTTTGGCTGAAGAGGCTGCCATAGTTGGGATAGGACCTAAACTATGCACTCTTTGAGTGTTCAAGATAGGAGAGCTAGGTAGACCAAGCACTTGTGGAAGGACTGATTTGAAGAATGAAATGGTGTCTGAACCTTCCAAGCCTTCTGCCAGACAGTAAATGTGCAAGTTATTATGCCTGTTACGATTCTCCAAATTTTCCACGTGTTTTAAAAAAAGTAAGATTTGGAATTTCATTGAAGGAACTAGGTTCACCACAACCTGAACCGAATCTACTTGCTGTTCAATCTGCATAACCCTATTTTCCATAGTAGACCATTTGTCGTCCAAAGCTTGGAGTCTTTTATTTGTTTCCTCCACATAGGGACGAAGAGCCTGTATCTCTTCAAGAAGTACATCCATGGTACTTGGTGGGGGAGACGTAGTAGGTGAAGGAGGATCTTTTTTGATGTGCTTTCCAGAGGTCAATACAGACGAAGTGGTCAATTTAGCAGTAAGTTTGTTGGTGGTAAGCGAAATACTAGCTGATGCTACTAGTGTTTTATTATTGAAAAGAGATGAATTGCTTTCAGAGCTTTCCATATTTGTTGAAAGAAGTAAGGATTGTGGTCTGCCAAAGAGGAGAATGGTAGAGAGAGACCAGTAACACGGTGAGTAGATTTTGTTCTCCCCATAAAATGCTGAGCGGGATTTGAAGATACTGAAAATATCAAGACAGCGTGAACAACATAAAGCAAAGACTCAGCGAAGGAACACAAAAGTGATGTGTTGTAGTAACCAAAAGAAAATCATTGGTGAAATAACAACGAGAAACTCCCTTGAAAACAGAGAAATTTACAACTGTAAACTAGATAATATTTGTAAGCCATAATGGACTCAACTCATTTATAGTTAATGCCTGCTTGACATAAGACTATGACGAGCATCAAAACCCATGTGGAGAGCATCACCTACAGCAACCTGGTACCATTCCAAAATGATTAAGTCTAGTCTCGACTAATTGCCAAAACAAAACCAGACTCACAGTTGTAGATAATTCATATTACTTCATTGACCTTAGCTTTAGTTGTAATTGAGGCAGTCTAAGATTGAATGGAAATTCACATATAATTGCAGCAGCTTGATATTAATGAAAACAAAGATGTAGGAAGCAGCAGCTTCACTTCAGAAAGCGTTGCAACTGTCTGTGCAGCCTTTATCAACTGGTTGTTAATGCTGCCCATAGTTAAGTACTTGCACATGGGTTTGAATTCGACTGAAATAGTAAAGATACTTCCGTGCTCTACACCTTATTAATTGTTCATGATTCCTGGCCATTGCCTTTTAATTGATGACTTCGACAAATGTTCTCCTGTGGTGTGAGCAAAATTAAAATCCTCTCTGTGCAAAAATGTAAAATGAAAAACACGGCATTCATTCAAGTTGCTGCTAAAAATAGTTTCAGTCACTGTCATGTTATTGTTTAAGTTACATCCTCACCACTCGGCCACTTGATAAAGACATAAGAAATATTTTCCCATTACTTTCTTCTTTTCTCTTTGTTATTTAATGTTGCCATTCTTTTCTATGGAAATGGGTTGCAATACTTATAAAAGGCTGTGTTTGTTTCTTGACTTACTCCAAGGCTTGGCTGCAGTACACCTGAGCTTGTTTGATCACTAAGTAGCTGTACTGACTTTAGAAGTGTATTTTGTGAATAGTAATTGTCTTACTTTTTTGTGCGTATGTCTTGGAATTAGTATTTCAAAACTCTTTTTATATTATCCTAAAACTCCCTCCTTAGTAGTAAGTATTCCAGGTTTGCCAGTCACACACTCTTATCACTCTAAATGTTCCACACATATGTATACCCATGCATGCTTATATTGTGCATATTGTGGAGACCTTCACAGAAAAAGGATAGGGGAGACCTAGGTCTCCAGTCCTAGTCTTGTTAATTGCGTTTTTTAGTACTTGAGTAGAATTATTGTAGTACTACTTTACATACTACAAAATGCAGTTTGTGTACTGGGCCCGATGTGTCTATTTGGTGAAACAATTTGGCAGAAAAACAGCCTTACACACCCCTGCTCTAGTGAAACTTAGGATGCGACTTTATTCAAGTTAAGCTTGTGCATGAAACTTGAAATGTTTGTCAAATCACGTGTTGAAATATTGACCTAGGTAGACAATTGTCTTTGGCAAACACATACGAAGCATACAATGTGGCTTAAAGTTAGAAAAAAGGACCAAGTAGTGATGTTGGCACATAAAATGAATGTGGTGCACTGTTAATTTCTTAATCCTCATTGTCTGACCTCAGAATTCAATGAACATTTTGCTAAATGACATTTCACAATTTATTTACTTTTTAATAGACAGTTTTTGAGAACTGGACATTTATGAACTAATTGTGGACGATATGTGAATCCTGAGTAGATTGTTCCATATAAATCTTTTTGTTTTTCGTTCAGATGTTTATTCGTTGACTATAATTAGCTAAACGGCTCCATATGGTGACTTATTCTTTTGAAGCAGATGGCGTGTTAACATGTCATAAATCACTGTACCTTCTCGGCTAAGGAACAGTGGGTGAACGGAGAAGATTATGAGTTTGTTGAACATGTGCCGAATGACTTTCTATAGGCCTGTTACACATTGTATATGGCAAAAGAGCGACGCGTAAGTACAGCATCGACTGATTCCGATTGCTTTTACACAAAATAGTTATTTTTGCAGAAATGTTGCCAGTCCACACTCATGTTATTTTATTTCATTATAATTAGGACAAATTTAGTCCATCTTACCTCAGAGAAAAGGACACTAATTGTACATATAGGGCTGATCCTTAAAACGTAGAACTCAGAGGCCGTCCTATAGAATGTTGCAGCAAGGGGTTGCGAAGTTAAAAAAAAAAGTGCAATTCTTTCTTGTAACAAACTTTTCTTCGATTGTTATTGCAACACATTTCAGAATTTATTTTCATTGGCAGCATGTTATTTTATTTTCATTTGACCATTGGTTTTGAATGTAAAACTATTTCCCTTTGGTGTTGATTGATGGAAATTTCAATTCCCAACCAGACCATTATCTCAGAGCATCCTGTAGAAAGTAGCCCAAGCAATTCAATGGGATTCTGTATCCCGCCTTTTTCCATGTATTGAAATGTACTAGGTCTAGTCAAAACACAAGGAAACAAGAACTACTTAACTACTGAAATTCTCACAAGGTTCCTGTTAGACCTGTCATCCTTATGGTGGTCTTACCCCAAACTTTTTGCCTACTTACCTCTACTTTTTGTGGTATCTTTTTGTTGGCTTTAGGACTCTGAGCACTTTACCACTGCTGACCAATGCCAAAAGTGTGTGTGTTTCTCCTCTAAACATGGTAACCTTGGTGTATGCACAATTGGCATATTTAGTTGACTTTTTTGAAGTCCTTTTTACAGTGGTATACCATATACCCATAGCCTGTAAATTAGACGCTGCTCTCTACTGAGCCCGCAGCACTGACTGTGCCTCCCAAACCAGTAGCCTTTCATACCTGTCTCAGACCTGCAATTGTAGTGCCTGTGTGTGCAGTTTTACTGCCACTTCGTCTTGACATTTTAAACTACTTGTCAAGCCTTAAACTCTCCTTTTATTACACATAAGTCACCTATTAGGTAGGCCCTGTGTATCCCTAAGGGCAGGATGCTGGGCAAGTAAAAGGTAGGTCATGTACTTTTATGTTTTACATGTCCTGGCAGTGACAAACAGCTAAATTTGTTTTTCATTACAATGAGACATACTCCTCTCATATGCTAGCATTGGCAATTCCTTAGTTCACTTTTAAGCTGTAATTCCTGAGTAGAAAGGAGTAGCTGCATCATTTTTGGAATAGTAATGACAAATCCTCCTTATGGTAAAGTTGTATTTAACATCACTATTTTAGATATGCCACTTTTATAAAGTGGCCATTTCTCTGCTCTCACTGCTCTGTGTGCCTTGCAGCATGTCTGTAATACACATCCGGGTTGGGTGACAGCTACACTTTGTGCATTCCCTATAGAAAACCCTAAACACAGAAAGTGTCTGTGTGACAAGGAAATCACCTGTATTCATCTGCATTCTGATTGTTCTTCTTGGGCACGAAGAGAGAGGAGGAGCTGGCACTTACACCAGAATAGGCAGTTTTTCACACAAAGGGCTGATTACCCCCTACTGATGGTCTGGAGTCAGGGCTGGGATAAAAGGGGGACCTGTGCACTTCAAGTGCCTGCTTTGAAGTCATCCCCACTTCAAAGGCACAGCTGGGTATGAGTACTGGTGCTCTGACCCTACCAAGACAGTACACTACCGGACCTATGAATAACTCTGCCAGAAGTGAAGACTGCTGTGCTACAAGGATTGGCACTCTGCTGGACTGCTGCTCTGGAAGAACTGCCTTTCTGCTTTGCTGTGCTGCCCTGCTGATCTCAGCCCTGCTGAGTACAAGGATTGGACCCAGAGTGAATCCAAGGGCTTGCTGGCTTGTCCCATATTCTGATATCTCAGAGCCAAAGAATTCATTCAACTCTGCAATAGCACCTCAAATATGCCAGCTGGGACTCCTGCCCTGCCATGTGGTGTCAATTCAGCCCTGGGCACTTGAAAGGTTATTTTTACTGTTCAGAACCATCAAAATCGATGCAGTGATGACTTTTCACTGGTCGGAACCAATGCATTGCCTTCAACGCTGATGCAGGAGATGATCGACAGCATCACTTCAACAGATTTGGCAGCTCAACAACGATAGACAGTGCGGCTCACCGACAACTTAGTGCCTGCATCGTAAAGGGGTTCGTCGATGAAGCCTTCATCACCTGTGTGGATCGGAAACAATGCAGCGTGACCTCAAGTAAGCCATTAGCGTTATATGATTCTAAGCACTACATTTTGATTTAGGGCCTGATTTAGACCTTGGCGGCCAACCAATCACCTGCCGTATGTAGATGTATACGGGATACACAGAAGACTGCTGAGGCGGCAGTCTTCTGTGCTGGTGAACCATCTGCTGTTGCCATATCGACTGAGGAATGCCGCCGAGCAGATTTGGATGTTGCTGTTTGGCTGGTGGTGTCCTGTCAGCAGAATATTGATGGGAATAACTGAGAAAGTAGGGAGACAGGTAAGTAAAACCTTTTTAATTGCGTAAAAAATATATATTTGGTGTATGTGTACATATGCATGTGCAGGTCATGTGTAGTAAGCATATTTTGTACATTCTGCATTGCACCACACCAACCTACACACACCATGCAATGTATACCCAACACTCCACCTACACCTACCTTCAGGTATCTCAAAACAGGGTGCCGGTCCATTGTGGTCGAGGTGCAGCAGGTAAGGGGGACCTGTGCAAAGGAGTAGAGGATGACATTGCAGCCTGTAGCCTGAAAAAAGGTGAGTTTTCACCACTTTTCATTCCATTCCCCTGATTTGAAGTAGTAAGAGGGATTCCCTCCATAATTCCCTTCAAAACAACCTACACCTAAATCTGGAGGGCAGGAATCCTGGCTGGCGGCCCACCACCGCCTGCTGAAGGCCATCCAGCCGTAGGGGCAGTGAATTAACTCCTGGCGGAGTCGGCAGGACCACCACGGTCTTCTCTCCCATTGCCAGCCAGCATCTAAACCAGGCAGGCAGACCGCCCGGGCGGTGGGCAGAGAGACCACCAAAAAGCCAACTCCATTGCTGTCCCACCAAGATGTAAATCAAGCCTTTATTCTTTAGAAAATTCATAACTCTGCTTCCACTTATTTTTTTTATCTTGTTTTACTCATAAACATATAATCTATTTTTTAACCTGATGTAAAGTAGTTTTTGTGTTTTTTCCATTGTGTTACATTATGTGTGTGTATTGCACAAATACTTTACATGTTGCCTCTTTAGATAAGCCAGACTGCTGTGTGCCAAGCTACCAGGGGGTGAGCACAGGTTATCTGTTAGTGTGTATCTACCTTATCCTGACTAGAGCATACTTTGATAACCAGAAATCCCAGTTCTCCAAAGAAAAATGATTACTCTCCACCCACACAGGGAATCTTTAGGAGATGTGAAAAATCCTAACTGACTTGAGAGGTTTCTCGGATGTGACTGTACTGTCATACCTGGAACTTAACTGACTAATAGTCTATATTTAATCTTTGATGCAAACAAACTAATGGGCTATTAGTAATGCGGAATGCGACGGCGCCTCCCAGAATCACGCAAAGTTTACAAATCTCCAATATCAGTGTGGTGCTACAAGCAAAGGGAAAGTCCTCAACCCTTTGGCCCAAAAAGGGCCAAAAAACCCCACAATATGTACTTGATGAACCTGTGCACACACGTGCTTGAGTACAGACAAAAAGTACTGTCAAGTTTAAATCCACATTAGAATGTTGTAATGTTCATTACAGTCCAACTTCCAACACATAATAATACATGTAGAACACTCCAGATGATTTGTGTTCATAAGTTTATTGTAGGTCACTATGCCCAGCCGACACGTGTTTCGTCAAGGTCAACACCCAAGACTTCTTCAGGGCTGGAAGAATACACAATAAACAATTTCAACATCAGACAATAAAATCCATGTGACAATTGGTGATGACTATACATCCAAGTGCATCACCCTTAGTGACAGCCCAAAGAAAAAATATTTCTTTATACATCATAGAAACCAAAAAATGTGTAACAAATTGACCTGACCCGAGCAAAGAGAGTCCCCAGTGCCAGGTAGAATTTCAACGTGATAGTTCACTATGAATACAAGAAAGTTGTCATTAAGAGAGTACAAGGATACATAAATTCCCCTCAATGTGCGCATTCTAGACAAATATTCTGTTAAATTCTATAGTGATACACTACAGTTAATTGGAAAACATATCGTTTCATCTCTCACCCTAGGAGCAAAATCATTGTACTCAAAACAGAGACTGTACTTGTTAAAAACGAATAAAATCTAGGTTACAGATTTTCAAAAAATGTCTGGAAGAAGAGGAAGTGAAAATGTAAACGCAAGAAAAGTGTGAAGAAAAAGGAAACGTGCGAAGCCCAAAACCTAATGTTAGAAAATAAACTTAAGCAAATTCAATTATTGATACAAATGGACTAAGGTCAAGAATAAACATCCTACCTTCATGGCATGAAATGCTAATTTCATCAAGGCTGTAAGAAATGCAAGTACGGGTGGTAAGTATCAATACCTGTCAATCCCATTGACAAAGTTAGTATACCTGTGACGCACTGCAACACAACTTACTAAAAGTGCCAATAATCAATCCAAATCGCTTCACTATTACAACTGGTCAATTCCAAATGCATATTTTTGTCTAGGAGTCCAATCAGCTGAAAATGCGTGACATAAAATGGCAGAAGTCAGGTTCACTGACACCAATCCTAAACAAGTCAAAAAGTTACACCAATGGTGTTTAGAGGGTAATTACAATTTAAACGCATTGGGGTCAAAGATCCGAGATGCACAGAAAATATGTCTCATGTCTATGATTCACGGGGAGAAAAAAGAATCTTGAAATTCAAATTTATGAGCATATTGGCCCTCCAAATTACATGCAAGTCTCCCATAGCACCATCGCTGCACTTCACAAGTCAAACACGAATGGGGGGAAGTTATAATATTTCAACACAGCGAACACTATATGAGATTAACAACGCTACCAAAACGTCCTAAACGGGATTACCTCCAATAACACCAAAGTTCCAGTAACGTCGTGCCCCAATTGAATGCTAAACCGAATATGGCCCACCAAAACGTACTAAAAAGACAAATATGACGAAAGTCAAAACCATGCTGGGTTGAAGTACACATCACCCGCACTGCATCCTATTTAAAAAGGGTCTCACCTCTTGAAGAAAATCTTGTGTATCGCAGCGGTCCCGTGGGCAAATTCATTCCCCGACTCACAGTCAATAAACTGGAAGTCTCAGTGTGTGCCCCAACGGCATTATCTAATAGGAGCCGCCATTACGTTGCGTAATTAGAAATGACGCAATAGCGTCCGTGATAAGTTACTACGAAGACTAGAAAGTTAACACCCTGATTGTATCCGCAAATAGAAATAAACAAATAAACAAAGATAAAATTATAAATTGTTAAATAACGTCAGTCAAACCTCAAATATCTACGTAAAAAATAACCACTATATGATTGGTAAAATCTGATTGGACATATAAATCACAAAATCCTGTCCGAGAACCAATATATGACAGGAGCGAGTAGTAAAATGCTGCGTGTGAACGAAACACCTTGGACATCCCGTAAACAGCATAAATATTCAGCAAACACTGGATACCTCAATCAAAGTACCGGCCCGCTCGTGTGCTTCACACGTATCTTAGAAAATGACGAATCTGCCACAGTAAGTTACCCAAAATGCTCGATTACTCTCAAATGGGTCAACAACATTATCCTTGAGACGCCTGAGTGATATCGTCACTCCTGATCAAATACAATACAATGACCCTCCAATGTGTCATGTGTCCCAAGCTAATGATCCCAATATGGGAATCTGAGCAGAGCGAGATGAGAACAGTCAAAGTCAAGCAAAGATGATCTAAATGACAGATCTACTCGAACCATCACCCAGTTGGAAGGGGAGAGAGGAAAGAAGGACAAGTCGAGTACAACAAGACAAAAAAGGTAATATGACGGAAATCCAACAATACAAAAAACAGTAAATAAATTGACAGTTCAAAAACATATTTGGCACATGTGATCCCAAATTTTCAGTACAAATGCTTCACAACATAGACACTATGTCTAATGCCTCCTGATGAATTGTGGTACAATAAAGTTTACAACATATGATTCCAAAACATGTAATGTTTCGCCAAAGAAAGATTAGACAATGACAGATCCGAATTATCTTGCCAGTCTTCCTTCTAATTCATAATCCGTACCCCAAATCAATTACCCAAAAAGAATTGTAATTCGTGATCCGTGTTAAGCTCAAGTTCCACTGATTTCAATTTCATAATCCAAGTGGCTTCTGTACGGCGTAACATGAGTTCTCTATCCCCACCCCGTATATTCGGTGGGACATGTTCTATGCCATAGAAGCCAAATTGTTTATAAGCCCCTTGAGCTGGACAATAAGAAGCATGTACAGCCATCGGGTACCTGGCATCTTCCTGTTTGAGTGCTCAAGTATGTTCACTTATGCGTTCATTAAGCATGCGTATAGTGCTATTTGTCTTTACTCAAGCACGTGTGTGCAAAGGCACATCAAGTATATATTTAATCTTTGGCCTTGTGTTCTTTTCTTACACATACTGTTATGTTATGTTAATACATTTTTTAAAGCCCTTGTTTACACTAGGGTGTCTTGGGCTGACTCAGTAGAAAAAATAAGATATGCTTTAAGTATGCAAGTTATTGGAAAGCCAGGTTTTCAGTTTTTTTTTTATATCAGCAGAAAAGGAGCAGAGCTGATGTTTATCTGTAAAAGGTACCAGTGTTTAGTAGTTCCTGAAAGGAAGCTGCTTCCCCACATTTTGCTTTCTTAAATCTACAGGCAATAACTTTTTTTGTTCTCTTTGATAGGAGGTTTCTGCTAGATTCATACAAAGAGAAAGCCTGTTTTAGGAATTTTGGACCAGTATCGTGTAGGGCCTTAAATGCAATGCATAGAGTTTAAAATTTGATGCCGTTTCTAACCGTCAGTCAATGGAGGTCCTTGATTGCTTGAGACACCGAATGATGTTTGGGAAGGCCTAGGAGTTCTCTGGCAGCGGAGTTTTTGTAAGACTTGCAATTTTTTACAGATATTGGTCTTCTAGGTTGATATAGAATCCGTTACGGTAATCTATCTTAGATAGTACTAACAATGAGATTACTGTTTTCTTGGTGTGAGTGGGAACATGCAAGAGAATATTTTTAATTATTCTCAGGGTGTTGAAAGAGGAGGAGGTGACAGTGTTGAATTGTTTACTGAGTTTAAATTTTTCATTGCCAATAGGTCTAGATACTGGGATCCCAATTAAAGCTACAATGGAAAACATACTTGCAAAGCCAAAAATGTCTGGTTTGCATTTTGAGCTGACTAAAATATTTATATACGGTCTTGTCGTGTAGTTCCTATATATCTATATAGGATCTGCACGTTTAGACAACATAGACTGTGGGATTGGTGTCCAGACTGATTCCAAACTCTCCTACCGTGTATGTTCGCCTGTATACCAGCTAGCTCACAGTGCCAATATCAGCTCCTCTTACCAAGGAGAGAATAGTTGTTGGCAACAATCCAACATGACAACTCTGTCCCATCAGGGATCGTGGAAACAATACAGTACCGTTCGCTCAGTCACTCGTGCTCACTTTGTCTCAGAGAGATACACAGAATAAAACAGTGGAGACGTTTTTCAAGAAGCATTTATCATACCAGCGTCATTCTAGTGTAAAATAAGTGTGCTGAAACAACCATAAGACAGAAACAGATTTAATGATTATAAGCACCAATAGAGTAAATGGATGGTAGATTCCTACCATAGTGCTAAAACAATGAATATATGCAAGCATATAAATACATGACAACACTAATGAATACTCCTACGATGCACACCTAACTGGATGTACCTAAGTGTACCTAGCATTTAAGTAGGTGTATAACCAAGAAACCCCCTAGGCTGAAGCCACCCCCATCCCCTGAAGTGAGAGACTGTGGGACCCTGTCTTGGTCTCGAGATGGACACCCCACGAAGGATGTTAGACCACTTCAAGCTGGATTGTCTGCATGCAGGAACCTCAGCGTCTTGCGTCAGTGTGTCAGCATGAAAGTCTTTCTCCTCTGCCTGCGCCAGCAAAGATATAGGGCCATATTCTCAAGGAGCTATCTCCGATTTTGCGGCACTTTAGCGCAGCCAAAGTCCTGATAAATGTACCTCCCCATTCACAAACCGGTGCAAACAGCCTACAGCACCACTTTTCTGGCGTTAGCATCCGCAACAAACATCGCCAAGGATGACCCCTGAAACTGTTGCTAATTAGATGTAGAGTAGGCATTCTCGAGCAAAACGCAGCGACAACATCACTCCGCAACATTCTCAACGATCAGCCAGATCAGCAGTAAGAACACAAATCAGGCAATAAGACGCGTTAGCAGCAGGAAATTAACACCTGCTCAGACCTGGAGCAAAGTCGGGCCACAACCTGCACCAGACAAGGGAGCACAGCCCATAGCCACACATGAAGAACAGCAGATGCCCCTGAGCAACTGAACATGCAGCACGGACACCCAAGAGGGCCACAACACCCACTGACACCACACCCAGGCCCGCAATACCCCCACCCCCCGGGCACCCACCCCAACCGCGGACAAAGAAACTGCAAACCAACACCACGAATCCCAAAACAAATATTTTGCCTGATGTCTCACAAGCAGGAGAATCAACATACATGCGTGGCCAGAAAATGGAGAATCAGTCATACAGCAATGCAATCACCAACTCAAAACACCATTCAAACAAAAGCCAAAACAGCCACTTGGATGAGTCCTAGCGGTTCCTCACTGGAAAATCTGTAGGACACAGCCTGGAAGACAAAATCCAAGAGAAGAAGGTGTGCCATGCGCCCAACAAAGGAAAGAGAGAGGGTGGGAGGGAGCGAGGAAGAGAGACGGAGTGAGATTGCACAAGTAGCGCAAGGCCTCTTGGGCACCTGGCTCCACATGTCAACATGTGTGTGTGTATCGCCATCCGTACACCATGAGCCCAAGGCCTTGTCCCAACCTCAGCGCCAAAGCCACATCACATTACGAAAATGCAAGTAGTAGTCAGACAAACATCAGGGATGAAAGCTCCATTGTTCCTATACAGAAGGTGGGAGGACACCTGCACCTCTGACCTTGGTCCAGAACACGGCTGGAACACCCTGAGAGAGATGCCATGGCAGATGGGGACGACGCCCACACCATGCATTGCGCAAATGAACTATCCGACTTATCCACACCCCACACACAGAAGCCCCTGCCTGAGGTACCCCCGCATGGGATGCCCTTGACACTCACGGAAACAGCAACCCATTCTCCCTAATGTTGCACACACATTCGAATCATTGCTCAGAGCTGTGGCATATCCTCCACACAATTGCCGCAGTCCAGAAGAGTGCCAGTTCCACGGGACACACCAACGCAATGGCAGGATCTCACAGGCACATGCACAACCCCTGTCACGTGGAACAGTACCGTGCACGTATGCTGCATTTAGTAGGCGTACTGCCACTGGCATTGCTGCAGATCAGTTACCGGCTGAGCTTCTGCCTTGCCTAAATCACCTGCGTACAGCCCTGGTTCCACTGCCAAACATGCACATTTGAGTGTCCCATGGATGTATGCCTATCCAACACAACCGTAGATGAATTGGACTATGACTTGTGTCTGCGCCCCCTGTTGGATCACGAACAGGAGTGTAACCGAGACAGCCGTGCATGGGATGCCCTGAGATTGCACAATTCCTCGGGTGCAGTGACCACATCGAGGCGCTCCCCTATTGGGCTGTTTTGCGACTTGGTGAAGCAGCGTGGGCTGAGCACACCTGCCCGGACCAGTTAATGGATTGGCTCACCCTGTTGTTCCTGTTGCATGGGCATTCATGGACGAGTAACTACGTTCCTGCAGCCACATCCGTTTGTTACCCACAGCACAGGTACAAACAACTTGTTGCATCGTGGAAAATGCTCACATGTCCCACCACAACAGAGGACATGTCTGTCTTTGTCAGGACTCTGGATGCATGTGCGTGGAACTACGCGTGTGTACACTCACCTGTGCAAGGTGATGCAGGTCCATGGTTGGACCAACACAGCGTCGTTTGGCAATGTTGCCAATTGGGACACACTGCTGGGGGGAGAGTACACACATGGCAATGTAGCACGACATGTGAACCTGTCGGACCCTTTCACCTGATTACTGTCAGCAGAGCAGACAATTGGCACACTCCGGTGGCAGAGCACTATGCAGATCCCATGGGCAGTGAGTCGTGCCCCCTCACACGGGGCAATGGTCAGACGCCAAACAACACATGACTCATCCAGCAATGCAAGGTGGGCTGAGACCGTTGCCATCTGTGATGAATGCCGTCCATTTTTGCCTCACCATTTTCTGAACCTCGACATGTACCCATGCTGCGTGCAAGTGTCTTAAGTATGTCCCTGCCTATTGTGGCATTTTCCCCGTCCGTACTGTCAAGCACATGCCAATAAAGTCAATGCCACTCCACTGGTGTCTAACTGTGATGTGTGTTGATTAGATTGTCCACTCGTGTGCCACAATGAGCATCGTTCCTACACAGGGAAGAACTGACTGACGCATGTGCAATGGGGGTGGGTCCCTTTTGCAAGCTCCACATCTGTGAGCCAGACATTATTTTGGGATAGGTGCTGGCCAACCTGCGCACTTACGTGACTTCAGCAATGTGAGTATGGTGTCCAACCTCTGACAATGTAGAGAAATGTCATATATCATAACAGAATGTGTCCACACAGATGTGTGTGAGTAGGTATGCAACATGAAATTCTGTGTCACATGTGATGTAGGACACCACTCCTGGCCTGCTACCGATTTGGTCATTCCTACACACATCCCTATTCAATACATGGATGTGTGCCTACGTTGGGGGGTTGTGAGATTGTTGTTAATGTGCAATGGGGACACAGCTAGTACTCACCTTCACAGTCATCAAATTGGCCATGGGTCTCAGGGATACACATGCGCATAGATTTCAGTTACCAGGGTGTACCTTCATGTGCAATCATTGTCCCTACATCCAGCCATACTGCCATACGTGAGTGAACATATTCATGACACATCTGTGTGATTCAGAATGTTTTATTCACATTCAGGTGATTGACGGAGCTGGAGCTGTACATGGCCATCCAAGCCCACATTACATGGAAGCCCAGTGGTAGGCCAACCAGAGTCCTTTGGGGATTGAAAAGTGATTAGGAAGAGGGGGAGTGCAGTCCACAGCAGGATTGCTGTGTTATTGTCCAGCAGTGAAGATATGGCAGTCCGTGTCGGGGTCCGGGTGAATGTCGCAGAGTGTTCCGGGGGTCAGTGGGAGGTATTGTCCCAAGGCATGATGCATAGGGCAGAACCAGGCAGGGACAGGCCATTTGGAGGTGATGGATGCTACTGCCTCCTTCCTCACACAGTAATTACCATCCCCATCTTACTCCCCTGATACGGGCTCTGTGTCAGGTGTGTCCGGTGTGTGTGGCAGGGTAATGGCTGCATCACTGTGTGCCACTTACACATCAGACTGCAAAGGTGATGGGGCAGCATCACTGTGTGCCACTGACACATCAGGGGTCAGAGCTGTGTGTGTTAATGTTCCTGCTTCAGTCTTCTGGGACAGGTTCAGTTGCAGCAATGGCAAATGATGAACTGCAAGGCATTGAAGTTCCCAGCTACTACTCGCTGGTGTCCAGCCATGGCAGCCATACTTCCAGCCTCCATCTGCTCCATGGACTCCATTGACCTCTGCATCTGTGGCAACTCTGTGCTGTCATCGCTGGCTCCTGTCAAAGCAGACAGTTCTTGTATTCGATTAATGGCCCCAGCGAGGTCTGCCAAGGTCTGTGGTGGAGAATGGTGCATACAAGGGGTGTCTGATAGGGACTATACGTGGTCCCTGATGGGACTCAGACACCCACGTATGGCATTGAGTTTGGCTGCCATGAGCTAGAAACCCACCAGCAGCTGTTCAGCCAACTCCAACTGGCAACCCCACACACTTTGTTGGGACTCCATGTATTGGTCGGGGGTCCTGGGAGACAGCCGTGGTGGTGTGTGTTTCCTACTGTGTGGTCTGTGCAGGTGGTGGGGTTACCTCAGGGCAGCTGGCCTGCCCTTCTCCTGGGGATGGGGTGCAGAGGCTGTCCATTATCCGTTGGGGGGTGTCTTGACATATGTGCCGGTTGTCCTCTTCATCATCAATGATGGGAAGTGTGGTGTGCTCTGCAGGAGGTGTTGCTTGTCCCGCAATGTAAAGGCGAGATGCAGGTTAACAGAGTTACACATGTATGTTGAAGATTTGCAGATGTTTACATTCAGACTGCCTGCCATTGTACATTGTGACTGTTTTGGTGGAGCTGGCTATTTGATGGCAGTCAGTGTGTTTTTCGACTACATGACGGATGTGTGGCAGTACCCGTACATTATCATCACACAGTGTCAGGCAATGCCAGATGTAAGTGGACAGTTACTATGCACGTGCAGAACCTGTTGTAAGCCCTGTCCTGTGGTGTTGGTGTTGCACTTTGTACCACATTGCCGTCATTGCTGATGTTCTGTGATTGCTATGTGTGTGGGCTGCATTGTGGGGGAGTTGCCACTGCAGCTCTGATTTCATGTAGCCTTCTCCCTTTGAGGTGGGGTGCCTTTGAATTGTGTACTTTTCGGGGGCTGAATTGTTTTTGACTTTGGTCATATGTGCTCTCGGACAGATTTTGTGACCTGGTGCATTGTTCGCCCGCTGCGTGTATTGTACGGCATGGGTTGTGGGTACATGTGGATATGTCAGAGTGTGACCTGCTACTTTACGGATGTGATCCGCACTGGGCCACTTCCATGTCGATTTGTGGGCCATGTCATATTTTTTGGCTGCTGCAATGCTATCGGGCATGCAGTGTTACTTGCATAGTCAGTGTGGGTCACAGAGCCGCTGCCTTGCTGGATTCAGCACATGTGCATGGGTCGGTTGTGATATTGGTGATAGGGAGGGGGGCCCCTTTGTGCACATTGTGGATAGGGCCTACTTGGTGTTTCTATGTGTGCTGCAGTGTGCCATGGCTATCAAGGACATGTTCCACGATCATTGTGGGTGTGCTACACATAATTGTGCATGGGTGCCATTGTGCCCATCTCTCCCGTCCCCACAGTCCCTATTCGTTACTCACCCTGTTGCTGTTGGGTCAGGTCATATTGAGCTGGGTCCAGGCCCCCAAATCCTGCCACCATCTCCATACTGATGACTGTGAACACCATTTTGTCCAGCTCATCCAGCTCCTCCTGTGTCGCAGGACTCCCACCTCCAGTCGCCGTTGCTGCCATCCTGTTGGCAGCGAGTTTCTCTTTGGTTTGGCTGTGCACTTCATGTGAGCGCCTCTTGACCTCCTCGGGTGACCTTTTTGACACTCCGACTGCATTGACGTTGGTGACGATGGCCTGCCATCTTTCCGTTTGGGTTGCCAGTGCCGGAGTGGAGGTGCCGAACAGTTGTTGATGGTGTTCTATCACCTTCATGACGATGATCCGGTCTTCCTGCAGACTGAACCCCGTCTTCCTCTTCCTCTTCTCCTTGCCCTTCCCCGAACACAGGGTTCCTGGCTGGCCCTCTGTGGGGCTTGTGGAGTTTGGCTTGTCCCCTGCACTCCATCCGGGTGCATCCATGGTGCTATGCAGTTTGAATTGTTTTTTTTGGTTTTTTTTCTTTCTTCTATAGTCTGGTGTGAACCTGGGCTTCTATTGGAATTATCAAGGGCATATTATCAAGCCCATTATCGCCGCTTTAGCGGCAGTTTCCTGCCGTTAAAGTGGCGATAATTTTAACGCCGTTCTTGATAACAAAATATGTTTGTATATATGACTTGAGTAAATTAGATCCTTTGAAAGCCACGGTGCCATAACAATAGCAGAAAGGGGGAAAATAATTTTTGTTTCAAATTCCAATTTTGGTTGTTTTGGAAAAAGTCTGAATTCTTCCCAGCACAAGAAAAGTCAAATGTTTATGTGTCCTGTTTGGGGGACACAACACCACTGCTGCTTGCCTTGGCAGACAACGGTCCCTGTAGCACCTCACAGGTCAGGTCAATCAAGCGAAGGTGATCTTCAGTTCCCACAGACGATGCTGAGGAAGCCTTCAAATATCCAGAGCCTGTGTGCCTGTAGAGGAGCCAGTATCCTAACCAACAGGAGCTGAAGCTTCCTGTGGTGGCTCTAAAAATGCCGACATAAACATTGGAGTATGCTGGGGCACTACAATATGTGGGCCATTTAAGGGTCCAGCAATGCATCCACGTCTGGTGGTGCAACCGATGGAAGTGTTAGACAGAGGTCCAACATGCATTGTTGTCCACAGAATATGCATTGGAGGACATGTAAAACACAGTCAATCCAGAGTGGTTGAAATGATAGGAACCACAACTCGCTTAGTTCCCAAAGTCGAGGTGTGCCCATGTGATCAATTTAACGTCCCTCCAAGAGTGCTTTTCCATCTCCTTGGTGACTGGGATGTCCAGAAAAAATTGAAATCAGGATTCACGCTACGAGTAGCAGGATTAGCGGAAGTTCTCCGAAAATGCTTGCAAATACGTAGTGTGGAAAAGGTGGAAAAACTCTGAAGACTGTCTGAAAGGTGCTTAACAGTCCAGAACCTGTGGTCTTAAATAGGTATACTATACCCTTCGTATCAGATATGTTAAAGATACACTGTACCATTTCTCTGTAATGGAAAGGGCAGTTAGTTCTTACAAGTGCCTGTATCTCAGCTGAAGACCTTGCAACCTGGAGATCAAAAGTCTCTCGGGCAGAGGTTAAGGGCATGTCTTTCTGTAAAAGCATGGCTTTGATTCAGCTCAGAGTATCAAACCATATAAAGCAAACATCAAATGAAGGCCATAGCGGTGTCTCCCTGCCTGTGGGGGTTGGTGGAAATAATACTTGCATACTACAAGTAACCCTAGACCTTACAGTGACAAGACATGCGATGCCTGGAAGCATCCCACAACAACCTTGATCATTCAGCATTATTTAACTCACATTCGAGAGCAGCCTGAACACTGGATTAATCGCAGCAGCTGGGGAAACTTTCAAATGACAGGATAAGTTGGCAACCAAACCATTACCGTGAAGCATAATGTCTTGACAAATGAAAGAACCACTCAAAGAATTCTCACAGTCTGTAGAGCTGAGAAACACTTCTAAGTCTACAGTAATTCTCTAGATTAATGGATGAATTCCCTACCCATTACTTCATATCTACCTACCTGGTGGTGTTGTAGGCAATATTGAAACTGGAAAGTTGTTAGTGGCAATGTTATATGGCCATGAATTAACCATACTGTGGACGGCGATTCTGCCACGGTGAAAGGTAATCGGTCTAATTTTTCAATGCGCAGCTTTGTATATTTTGCATCCCTTTGTGCCATTGTTATCTGCTTTTCAGTCAACTTATATGCCGAGAACAGAGATGTGCTGTTCATATATCACCAGGGCACATAACCAGAATGTAAGGATTGTAGCGTCCAGCTTAGCAACATATTATAACGTAATTGTGATTGTCTGTGTTGTAAGATGGACACTGCGAAGGCCTTTTCTAGGTTAATTCTATCAGTTTCACGTAATCTCTCCAGAGCTTCTTGTTAAGAGAGTTTCCAAATGTCATTGTAAGTGCCATCTAAGAAGCGTTTGGTATGACGTGGCTAACGGGGACTCACCAAAAAATCTCTTAAATCAATGTTGTATGACAGTAGGAATAAGTGTTGTTTCACCTGAGACAGTGTCAAGGGTTTTAGCCAATCTAGGCATAACTTCCCAGCACTGTATGCTGTCACCACCCCTGGATGTTGTTGTTGTACATAGCGTGAATCTGGTGTATGGATACTAAACCCTTCAGTGGTACCCCTGAATCCTGACTGACACTTATTTGTGTCTACAGGCCCAGCTAATCATCCCTTCCAAATGCGTTCTGTTGAATTGTATGAAATGCCATGCATGATGTGATCTAGTGCACCCTCACCAATTTCTGTGTAATTTTGCCAACCCTCAAAGTGTGAATGTGAGGGAATACTTGGTGTGTTCAAATCCTTTATCTTGGCTAACCCAAGACAGGAGGTTTGTTGCACAGTGTCATTCATGAAGACGATTATTTGTGGTATGAGACATGCTCTAAATAGTGACTCCGTTCCCTGAACTTGCCAGTCCTAAGTACCCCAGACAGATGTTCTTTCTATAGTGTCCTTCCATAAGTCGAAACCCTGTTCAGACACTTGGGCAATAAAGGATGCGGAGTATTTCTGTTTCATATTAGTGAGCATACTTTTCCTTGCAGATATAGGTGCAAGCTAATAGTATGAGTACGGATCTGATGAGTTAAACTCCAAAAAGTAAGCAAACTTCTATGCAAGCGTTTATGAACTACCTTTCAGTGATATGTGAAAACATTATGTGGTGTACTTGTTTTATGCAGAAAGTGATGACCTTAATGTTGATAACAGTAGATTGTGCCAAAATCAATATTGCCATCAAACATGTAATTCTTTGTAAATGCTGCAGATAGCTCTAAATCAGACAACATATTATTTACAGATTCAAAATCTCTATTGTCAGAGTATGTACTGGAGGTGATTATATCATTTAAACAAATTTTGAATACATGTGGCATTTTCAGAAGTTCAATGGGACCAAATGCATCATATGAAACCTTATTCTAAACTATTCAATCAGGAACTGGCACAGCTGTAATGTTCACATAGGACAGGTCTCTTTGTTCATGATGTGATGATGTGTGAGGCTTCATTACCAAGTTCACATGTGATGCTGTAGAGCGTTCTGGAAGATAGTGTCCATTCACAAGTAAGAAAAAGACAGTCACCAAACCTATCCAAAACAGTAGGAAAAGTATTCCAATGATTATCCAGAGTTGAAGCCATGGTGAGACTAGGTATCTCTTTTTCAGAAAAATGTAGAAATCATGAAATTGTTTTTTGCGGGAAACTGGAGCTAGCAGTGACTCAGGTTCACTTGGATCCAGAGCAAACGTGTCAAAATAGATGAAATTGTCAGATGCAGTTTGATCTATCTTTGGTAGCTCAGCAGGTTTGGTTGAACTTGCAGTTATCCCCTGTAGAGGCATATTGATGTAGATATCAGTGTTAGGCCAAATTGATATTTGCATTTCACTTGAATTTTATTGTTGTTCAATTTCAATAGGAATGAGTTCCATTTAATTGTTGGTAACTCCAATCGGCCCTATCCTCTTTAATATTTATATGAGACCGCTGATCCCCATCATTAAATCCTATAATATTAAGCTGGTGAACTATGCTGATGACACACAGCTCATCTTATCTCTTGACGGGAATCAGTCCATCTCACTTAGTGACTTACACGAATGCATGCAAAGGACTACTAGATGGCTATCGGACAATTCCCTGCAGTTCAACGCAGGGAAAACACAAATCCTATACTGCACGGCTAAGAAAGTCCCTCGTCCACTAACGGACAACTTTTGGCCTATTCAGGCACACGTGCCTCCTACACCAGCTGTAGCAGTGTGCAATCTGGGAGTAGTCTTTGGCAATAAGATGAGCCTGGAAAACCAATTGAATAAAACGGTCGGAACTTGCTTCTCCCTCATTAAAGCATTGCGAAAAAATCTCCCTATGCTACCTATGTCATCTAGGGCTTTAGTGGTGAGAAGTGTTATTCTCAGCCGTCTGGACCACTGCAATGCTCTGCTACTCGGTGCGCCTAATTTCCTGAATATGAAACTGCAAAGAATACAGACAATAGCCACAAAATTAGCCTTAAAGAAGCCAAATAGTGCTTCTGCCTCTGTGGCTCTCAATGAGCTTCACTGGCTCCCTCTGACTCAGAGAATTCAATTCAAATCATTATGCATTGTCTTCAAGGCCTTTCATGAACGTGGACCGGTGCCACTGCAGAACAAATTTGTCTGGCATTCCCCCGTAAGAAATCTCCGATCCTCCACTGCTTATCTGATTCGCACTGCCAGAATTAGAACCTCTAGGTTTGGAGGGAGAGCGTTTAGCCATGCGGGGGCTCATGGAATAATCTCCCGCCCTTCCTTAGGCAAACAGAAGAGTTTATTCAGTTCAGGAAGAAGCTTAAAACCTGGCTCGTAATACGGGACAGTCACCCAGTGGGTAAATATGTGCATTCTGGGGAGTTCCTGTTAACCTCAGCCCCTAGATACCCATGGGGTAATAGTACACTTTATAAGTCCCATTACAGTACATTACATTACATTACTTCCAATTGTAGACTATTGGAAAGTTATGTCTTTCTGTATGAACTTCCTGGTTGGTAGCAATAGGAGAGCAGTGGCTACCCAGGAGCCCACGTGGCCTGCTATTCAGGATCAGCAACATAGTGTGGTTTGATCAGATCAATTAAGACACATCTCTTCTCTTTTTTGGCGGCAAGAGGCGGAAAAAGTACTGTTCTTAGTCCTTCGACAGCCAGGGCAGGTACAGGCTTTCTGTAAGATGGCCCAAATTCTTTTATTGTCTACAATCTTCTCGCTGACCAGATCCCAGACTTTCGGGATCCAGGCAGGTCTTCCCATGACTGATTTGACTTCCTCAGTGGTGGTGCGTTTTACTTGCACGTTGCTTTGTAGTGCCCAGAATTCATTAAGATCCTGTAAAACAGCCAAACGTTTATCGATATCAAAAGGTTTTTCATCCACCACTGTGCTTTCATAATCGAGATCATGTATTTATTATTATTATTATTATTATATTATTATTTTTTAATGCCATCTGGACCCTGTGGGGGTGATTGACCCACCTACCACCCGAACTTAATACCCTTGCTGTTAAAGATTGCTTTAAGTCTCGTTTTTTTCTCTCCACAATCAAATTTCCCTTGGGATGGTACAGAGAGGAGTACTGCAGTGCTACACCCGAACTTCCCATGCCTTCCTTGAAGCCCTAGAGCTAAATGCGGGGCCACGGTCAGAATTTAATGTTCCGACTGCGTATGTCCCTATGAAGATTCGCAAAACATTTATAACAGTTTGAGCGTCTGCTAAGTGCTAAGGTCAAACCCACAGGAATCTAGAACATGAATCCACTGCCATCAAGATGTACTAATAAGCCCCATCAGATTGTAAGGGGCCGCTGTGGTCCAAATAGACACAGGCGAGAGGTCTGTCTGATAGTAGTAATGGTGTTTGTGCCAGATGTGCTACGGTGGAACCCCTCATCTGCTGACAGATGTCGCACATAAGAAAAAATACTTTTGTTTGTTTTGTTAAACCTGGCCACCAAAAGCATTGTTTCAGTAGAGACACTGTTGCGGTAAACCCTGCATGAGCAGAACCCAGACCCTTGTGTGCAGCTAGTATTAAACCTAGCCTGTTTGGTACTACTCTATCCCCCACTCCTGGAATTTAAGGATACAGAATGTTTTTTGCATCTAACTTGTAGGAGTACTTGAGTGGAAAACCTTTCAGCAAGGCTGTGCTGTTTTTGCAGGAAGCAATGGCAGCTACCATTGTGCTTCCCTCTATTCTTGTGCTAGAATGAGTGATTGCAGCTACAGCGGCAGTTCGTACTGCCCCTGTGAAAGATGAAAAATGAATTGGCTCCTTTCGTGGATGGACATATTACATTAATTTCTGTGTTTTACCTGCTTGCAAATAATATCTGCTCATTTAACAGGTACAGATCCTTGATACAGAAATGGTTAAACTACACTTTCTGAAAGTCAGCAAGAAACAAATGGATTGAAAATGTACTGTGTGTGTGTCCCTTGCTGGGCCTTGCTCTTATTCTGAGAAATGGCTCATGAGCCTTCACTTGGGTACAGAAGCCAGTTCAGCAAGTTGATCCTTAGAATTAGCTCACTGAACTGGAACATGTCAATCTGCTCTGCTCCTGCTTGGGTAAAGTGTTTGTTCATGGCATATAACATGTGTGGAAATTGTGCATAGAAAGCAAAGAGCACGGGCATCTGCTGACTAGATCCAACAGGGCTTGTTTGGCAAAAACAAGATAACAGACTCAAACTCTAGGTCAGGAGGCAGTAGCGTAAGAAATTGGCTAATATTAGCATGTTCATGTACGTCACGTATAAAGCAAATGTACACGTAGACATATTTGTGAAATACTTACACCATTCTGCAGATGTTAATGATTAACATGTCTGATGGTTCTGAAACTGTATATAAGGACTGATTTTTCTTTCTGTAATCAAATCTCTCTGCAGTCGCATCTGCAGTTTATTGGCAATAAAGGGCCACTCTACAAGCCTTTGTGTGTGTCCATCTTGCCTATCCTTAAAGAACTGTGCTTTTACATATGGTGCTGTGACTCATTGTAGACTGTTGGTCTCTGCAGGGGTTTGATGTACTGCGGTCCCAGGACTCTTCGGAGGCCTTCCACTCACGGTGTATGCGCAGCTGCTGATTGGACTTCATTTCCTGCAGAACCCAGGCAACAAGGTTCCAGTTGACCAGCCTGTGACATCGGACACCAACAGCTCTCTTACGAGCCATCAGGTTATTTTTGCCACAGAACAAAAGGACGGACACAATGGCGTAACTGGTCAGATGATCAGGTAGGCAGTGCGCAATGCACTGAGCCCAATTCAATAATTGTATGTTGTTTTCCTAATATCTCAAGGGTACACACTGGGATTCATTAGAGATCCCCAGGGGAGGTCTGAGGACACCTTTAAGATAGGTCCCCAAGGAGGGCTGTCCAGTCTGTGAAAGATCACTAGGGTCTCAAGGACAGAAGAGGAGTCATGGGTGGTTGCCTCAAGACAGAGCATGACTATGCATTCAGCTATGAATGACATCCAAAAATACATGCATATGCTAAAATTCGGTTGTACAGCAGTGTTTTTCTAGTGTATAAAAAATACTCAGTAAACTATTTCTAAGTAAAGCCAAAGGGCGTAGAGCAGCCTTGGATACCACTCAAGGTACGCCTCCCCACAGAACACACCCGCCTGGTATGTGGTACGTAAAAAGAGATACGCTGTGGCTGTTCATCTAGATCAGTGGACTCATTATACCAGAAAAAATCCTGATTTGCAATGGCCATAGTATGGAACTTTCGATAGATATAAGTTGATTTATTTTGAAGATTGTTTGAGGAAAAGAGAAAAGAAAGGGAAGAAAGTACGTTTATTACCATGGGATGCATTTCATGCATGGCGATCATATGCAGCTGATGGTCAGGGGAACCTAGGACAATAAAGGGAAAAGCCATAAGACATGATATAAATAATGCACAAGAAAGATGGATGGCTAATTGCCAAAGAAATGGACATAGACAAATGTTTCACAGTTCACAAACCCATACCAGATATTTACCCCATTCTACCCAATGCTCCCTTAGCACAGAAGGATACAGAGGATCCTGTAATAGAAATATTATTAACAACTCCACCACAATACAGTCCGCAAACACCGCAAGTTCATTCATCAGTACACACGCCACAAGATAGAAAGACAACACCTGTACAACAACAAGTTGTAATCTCTACACCTGTTTCTCACACAGGTAAAAGAGAGCTGCGAACAAAATTATCACAAAAAGACAAGAAAGAGGTACAAGAGTGGGTAGCCAACGTTATGAAAAATGGTACCTCTCTATGGTCAAATGCGAAATGCCGCTTCCCAACTGAATTTACACCCGCACTCCAATGCAGCGCTTTGGAAACTATAGATAACAAGGTATTTTTCTGGTTTAAAAATTGGGGAAAATATTGGGCTGCTCAAGACTGATACCCACAGGCAGACAATTTGTCCCGTGATCACAATCAATCAATCAATCAAAGCATTTGTAAAACGAACAACTCACCCATGAGGGTCTCAAGGCACTGGGGGGTGTGTTGCTACTGCTCGATTAGCCAGGTCTTGAGAAGCCTCCTGAAGGTTAGTAAGTCCTGGGTCTGCCGTAGGAGGATGGGGAGGGTGTTCCAGGTCTTGGCAGTGAGGTGGGAGAAGGATCTGCCACCAGTGGTCGCTCTTCGGATGCGGGGGGCGGCAGCGAGGGCGAGGTCGGTGGAGCGGAGCTGGCGGTTCGGGTGTAGAAGGTGAGTTGACTGTTGAGGTATGCCGGACCGGTGTTGTGGAGTGCCTTGTGTGCGTGGGTGAGGAGCTTGTAGGTGATTCTCTTGTTGATGGGAAGCCAGTGCAGGTCTCTCAGGTGGGGTGTGATGTGGCTGTGGCGAGGGATGTCGAAGATCAGGTGTGCGGAGACGTTCTGTATGCGTTGAAGTCGTTTCAGGAGTTTGGCCGAGGCTCCTGCGTAGAGGGCATTTCCGTAGGCCAACCTGCTGCTGATGAGGGCCTGGGTGACCGTTCTTCTTTTTCCGGTGGGGATCCACCTGTAGATTTTGCGGAGCATGCGGAGGGTGTTGAAGCAGGAGGATGAGACGGTGTTGACTAGCTTGGTAATGGAGAGTGTTGAGTAGAGGATGAGCCCCAGGTTGCGTGCGCTGTCGGTGCTGCTCCCAGTGCTGTCGGCCACCAGGAGTCGTCCCAGGCTGAGGGGGTAGAGCCGAGGATGAGAGCCTCCGTTTTGTCTGAGTTCAGCTTCAGACGGTTGTTCTTCATTCACTCGGCGACGGCCTTCATGCCTTCGTGGAGGTTGGTTTTGGCGGTGAGGGGATCCTTGGTGAGGAAGAGGATCAGCTGGGTGTCGTCGGCGTAGGAGATGATGTTGAGGTCATGCAGTTGGGCGACGTGGGCGAGTGGTGCCATGTAGACGTTGAACAATGTCGGGCTGAGGGATGATCCTTGGGGTACGCCGCAGATGATCTCGGTGGCTGAGGACCAGAAAGGGGGGAGGAGGATGCACTGGGTTCTGCCGGAGAGGAAGGAGGTGGTCCATTCCAGAGCCTTGTCTCGGATCCCTGCATTGTGGAGGCATGTGTGTAGGGTGCGGTGACAGACAGTGTCAAAGGAGGCTGATAGGTCCAGGAGGATGAGGGACGCAGTGTCGCCGTTGTCCCTCAGGGCCCTGATGTCATCGGTGGCGGTGATTAGGGCAGTTTCGGTACTGTGGTTGCTGTGGAACCCTGACTGGGACAGGTCCAGGATGTTGTTCTCCTCGAGGTAGCTGGTCAGTTGTCTGTTGATGGTCTTCTCGATGAGCGTCGCCGGGAACGGGAGCAGGGAGATGGGCCGGAAGTTCTTGAGGTCCTTCGGATCTGCCTTGGGTTTCTTGAGTAAGGCGTTGATCTCGGCGTGCTTCCAGCTCTCTGGGAAGGTTGCGGTCTTGAAGGAGATGTTGATGGCCTTGCGGAGATGAGGTGCGATGGTGGCGCTAGCTTTGTTGAAGATGTGGTGTGGGCATGGGTCTGATGGAGAGCCGGAGTGGATGGTGTTCATGATTGTCCAGGTAAGCAGGGGATTGATGTGGGTGGTGGGCGTGGGGTCTGAGGTGTTGGTAGCTGTTGGGGCAGCCCGGTTGTTGAAGCTGTCATGGGTGTCTGCGATCTTGTGAAGGAAGAAGGAGGCAAGGGAGTCGCACCGGTCTTGCAATGGTGGGATGTCGTTGGTGTTGGAGCTGGGGTTGGAGAGTTTCTTCACGATGTTGAAGAGCTCTTTGCTGTTGTGCGCATTGTTATTGAGGCGGTCCTTGAAGGAGGCCTTTTTGGCGGATTTGATGAGGTGATAGTGTCTGCGGATGGCGCTCTTGTGGGCTGCATAGCTGTCCGGTGTCTGTTCGCGGTGCCATTTCTTGTCTAATTTTCGGCAGGTTTCCTTGGGGGCCTGGAGGTCCGCGGTGTACCAGCTGGCTTTCTTGTTAGTGCGTCTGTTGGAGGGTTTCTTGATTGGGGTAAGAGTGTTGGCACAGTCGTCGATCCATCGCCTGGGGTTGTCGGTGGGTGGGTTTCGGGCGAGGGTGGTATTTAGTTGGTCTTCGGTGACTTTGCTCCAGCTGCGGCAGGGGATCTGTTGATAACATAGTATTAACAGTATTAGATGATATAGGGGCATTAGACTGAGGAAAATTAGATGCAGTCAAGATATTAGCTGAATGGTTAGACACGCTAACATTAGTTGAATGGAAATGTTAACTGTTGAAAAAAAGTAAAGAGGAGGCAGAACAAGAACAGTCATCGACGTCTGCAAGTGCTCCCTAGGTAAATTGTTAAATTGATTGGTTATCCATGGTTGGTATATTTGTTTCACCTGTTAGCACCTAGTAAAGTACACTGAGTGTGCCAGGGCTGGTGATTCAAATGCTACTAGTGGGCCTGCAGCACTGATTGTGCCACCCACAGGAGTAGCCCTAAAATGGTGTCACACGCCTGCCACCGCAGTGCCTGGGTGCAGTTGCTAACTGCTATGCTGACTTGACCAGTGTCCATACTGGCCTGGCCTAACTCTTGTGGGTGTACTTGTAAAGCGCACTGTGACTCCATGGAGTATCCTGGCGCTGAAGACCGCTGGGGAACCCGTCCTGGTTTTTCCTGTGAGATGGTCCCTTTCTGGGTATCTCCAAGGTGAAACCAGGCATCCCCGGCGTCTGTGGGGGGCCGTTGTAGAGATGAGGCAAGCTTAATGCCCTGAGTTGCCAAGTGTGTTCCTGGTTAGAGTAGGTACCGAGGCGAGAATTATCGAGTCCGTTTTGACCCAGGGAGAACAGTGAGGAAAACTGACCCAACACCTGGCGACAGTCCCTCTGCTGTTCTAGGGTCAGGGTGGGCGAGAGTACCACACCATCCACTGACCCATCTTGCTCCTTGGCTGCCAGGAGGTCAGGAAGAGGGTCACTGTCCTCTTCCATTCCAGCATCTGTAGCCAGGAGAATGGTTACATCAGACCTCTCGAAGTGGGGTTTGAGGCGGTTCACACGTAAGACCCTCAGGGGCTGACTGGGAGTCTGTAAGTTAACCAGGTAGGTTACTTCGCTCTTGCGCTCCACCACCTCATATGGCCCAGTCCACTTGTCCTTGAGCGCACACGGCTCCACTGGCGCCATTACCCACACTTTCTGCCCAGGTTGAAATTCGACCAGAGTGGCATTCTGGTCGTACCATCTATTCATTTCTTCCTGGCTGGCTTCTCGGTTCTCTTGGGCGAGCTTCCTGATGCGCAGTGTCTGGTTGTGGAAGGCCAGCATATAGCTAAACACATCCTGGGGGGTTTTCCCGGGGGATTTCTCCCACCCCTCCTTCACCAGAGTGAGAGGTCCTCTAACAGGGTGGCCATACAGAAGCTCAAAGGGACTGAACCCTAAGGACTTCTGAGGCACCTCCCTGTAGGCAAACAACAGGCATGGTAAGAAGACATCCCACTTCCATCTCATGGGCTCCGCAAGGCCCATAATCATACCTTTCAGGGTTCAGTTGAACCTTTCAACCAACCCATTTCCTTGAGGGTGGCAAGGAGTGGTGAACTTATAAGTTACCCCACACTCCTCCCACAGAGACTTCATGTACCTAGAGATAAAGTTGGTACCCTGGTTGGAGACCACCTCTCTGGTATAGGCCCAATACAGGACACCCATTCATTTATAACATCAGACAAATGTGCGTTTAATTTGTTGGGTTTGGATTTGCTAAAAAAGATTAATGCAACAATCAAGTGCAGTGCAGAAGGAGTTTTCTTGGAAGTAGATGTCAATAGGAGTAAAGAATATAACAGCACAAATAATGGATCAGATAGATTCAAGAATTTGGGCAAAACATAAAAATGATACTGAAAGAATGAACATCACACCTGTATCAATTACAGTCAGACAGAATGTGAAATCACTAAGCCTGGGCAAAGCACTACGCTACGCTCGCGTAGTTTGCGAAGTTCGCGCTACTTCGCACTACGGGAATTGCACGTAGCACAGTGCGAACACGCGTAGCGTAGTGTTGCGTAGTGCTGCGGTCATTTTTTGCTTGCTCGCAGTCCTCAACGTCAAGTTGGCGACCGCGAGCAAGCAAAATGACATCCCGGCGAGACTTTTTCCTTGTTCGCGATCAGCAACATCAAGTTGGCGATCGCGAGCATGGAAAACAAACCTCCCGGCGAGAATCCCAACGCGAGGAGGTCAGGTTTCTCATTGTGAGTGGTCGCGTATGCTCGCGACCGCTCGTGATGAGAAACTACCAGTTCGGGTTGAGAAAGCTGCCGCTCGAGTAAAAATCTACTCGAGCAGCAGAAAACTACAGCTCGCACTGTGCAAGATGCCATTTTCAATGATTGCACAGTGCCGGTTGCTTGTCTGCACTGTGCAAATCATTGAAAACGACATCTGGCACAGTGCGAACAAGGTTCTACGCAGTTCGCGAAGTGCTACGCGTAGCTCGCGTAGTGCGAACTGCACTTTGCGTAGCTTCGCGAAGTGCTACTTCGCGAACTACGCCCAGGGTTAGAAATCACCAAGGATACCACAGTACAAGATAGCTCCATAAGGTCTAAAGGGGTTGCAGGATATAGTAGAGGGACTGTAGGATATAGTAACAGACTTACTAAAGGAAGGGATTGTGAAAGAAATAACAGGCAGTCCTTGCAACAGTCCAATTTTACCCGTCTTGAAAAGAGGGAATGAGAATACTAATGAAAGGAGTTACAGATTTATAGTTAATTTCAAAGAAATAAACAAGATTGCAGTGCCACAGTTCCTAGTGGTCCCAAATGCAGTATTAATTTTGTCAACATTGTCACCAGAAATGGCATACTTTTCAGTGGTTGATTTGAAGAATGCCTTCTTCTCAATTGCAGTAGATGAGGGTAGCATGTATCTGCTTTCATTCTCTGTAAACGGACGAACATATTGTTTTACACAAATCCCTCAAGGATTCACAGAGAGCCCCAGTATTTACAATCAGGCCTAGAAAAGAGAACTAGATACATTCAATTTATCACCCAAATCTGAGCTAATTCAGTATAATGACAATCTGCTGATTCCCAGCACCTCTGAGGAACAATGTACAACTGACACGTTAATCTGTTGAATTTCCTAGCTGAATGTGGTCACAAGGTTTCCCCAGAGAAAATACAATTTGTTCAACAGGAGGTGTCCTATTTAGGACACATCCTGTCGAAAGGGCAGAGAAGATTGGATGATAAGCGCATTAAATTGATTCTACAGACACCAGTGCTATGCACCCAAAAACAGGTGTGAGCCTTCCTAGGAATGGCCAGCTACTGCCAACATTGGATTTCTAACTTCTCCTTGCTTTGAAAGCCTTTATTGGCCCTGACCCACAATGACACACCCGAACCCCTTAAGTGGTTGCCAGAACATGAACAATGCTGCCTTGCCATTTGGCAATCTCTCTGCTCTGCTCCTGCTTTGTGCCTACCAGACTATTCTAAGTCTTTCCAACTTTAAGTTCATGAATCTGACGAGTGTGCTCTTGCGGTTCTCTGCCAGCAGTACGGTACGGTGACCACAAAAGACCATGCACATATTTCTCTGCCACCTTGGATACTGTAGCTAAGGCTTTACCTTCCTGTATACGTTCGGTTGCAGCAACTGCTTTATCACTACAACGTGCAGAAAGCATAATAATAGGACATGAAGTTGATGTCTATGTTCCACATGCTGTGGAGCTAATACTGAATAAGACACGTACTCAGCACTTCGCAAATGCCAGGCTCACGCAGTATTTGTTTGCAGCACATGTTACACTGATGATTTAGTGGACTCAGACCATGATTGTATTCTGTTAACTGAGAAACAAACAAAGGGTATATAAGATATGACTGATACACCTTATGCAAATGCTGAAGGAGAATTGTGGATGGATGGGTCCTGCCTGAGAACAGAGGATGGCTATACATCAGCAGCCTATGTAATTGTAACAAAAAACACTGTAGTTGAGTCCTGTAAGATATCTGAGTTGTCTGCACAAGCAGCAGAGCTTGTGGCGCTGACACGAGCTTGTGAACTATCTATAGGAAGGTGTGTCAACATATTCACAGACAGTCAATATGCCTTCAATGTTGCACATTCCTTTGGGAGGCTCTGGAAGGAAAGAGGGTTTATTACCTCATAAGGTACAAAGATACAGCATGGAGTACTTATCACCAAATACTTAACTCCTTGGCACTCCCAAAGAAATTGGCCATAGTTAAATGCAGTGCTCACAAAAAAGTGAAAGACAAAGTAGGCCAGGGAAATGCATTTGCAGATGCAACAGCAAAACAGCCAGCACAAAGTTGTTCAGCACTAATATTAACCGCCCAAGAACTGCCTAAAGAAATGAAGTCACTAGATCTAACAACTGAAGGTGTGAGGCAAATGCAAGGAAGAGCAACAGCAGAAGAACAGATGAGCTGGTCAAAGAATGGGTCATTTGCTCAAGGGTGCTTGATAAATGAGACAAAGGAGAAATACATGTTACCGGATACTCCATGCATGGCCCGGCCCACATATACAGGGACGGCATAGTAAATTGCACGGATAAATTCTGGGTGAACAAAAATATAAGGAAAATAGCACAGGAGATATGTCAAACATGTATGGTATGTGCACAGCACAATGTGGGTAAGACTGCTCCGGTACCCAAGGGCCATTTTGAAAAACAATGCCATTTGAAGACCTGCAAATTGACTATGTGGAAATGCCACCTACAAACAAGTATAGGTATATCCTGGTGGTGGTGTGTATGTACTCAAAATAGATAGAGGCATATCCAGTAAAGAAAAATGATACCATCTCCACAGTCAAGTGTCTGATAAAAGAGTTGATACCAAGTTTTGGGGTCCGAAAAACAATATGGTCAGACAATTGCAGCCACTTCTGTAATTAAATAATACATTTGACATGCAAGGCCCTGGGAATACAGCAGAAACTGCACTGTGACTGTTCTCCAGAGGTCGCTGGTGCAGTGGAAAGGAAAAACTGCATATTAAAGAATAAAATAGCAAAGGTGTGTGCTGACACAAAATTGACCTGGCTGGATGCCGTACCAATTGCCCTAATGAGCATGAGGAGCACACCGGATGCCAAGACTCAGTGGACATGAAATAGTCACTGGTTTGCCAATGGTCGCGTGGGGAGATCCAGACAAAAATGCTCTGCCTATGATGACCAATGAATTGTTGAATGATTACTGCATGTCACTTACACATACTCTTGTTTCTATCAACCAGCAGGTGAAGGGAACCCTTCTAGAGCCACTGCAAGTTGAAGGACACAAGTATATCCAGGAGACTGGGTGCTGATCAAACCATTCCTGAGGTCTAACTGTCTCCAAGCTCTTGGAAGGGTCTGGAGCAAGTCCTGCTCGCAACACAGACTGCAGTAGTATGTAGGCCTGGGCTAAAATTCCGCTCCACTTGCGGAAATTGTGATAATTTGACATTTTCGCGTTCCGCGGAGAGCGCGAAAATGTTAAAATTTTCACAATCCGCATCTTACCGGAAATTTTTTTCTTGCTCGCGCTGTAAAAAGATACATTCTCGTGTGCGCGCGATCGCCTTACCTGAATCCACGCGTTCGCCAACAAGTTTTCCCGATCCGGTCCCGTTCTCCACAAGATGTTGGATTGTTGGTAGCCATTTGTGCTGTCTCGCGACAGTTCGCGCCCGCATTAACGTTGTTTGTTACGCGATCACGTCATTCGTTGCGCGATCACGTCTTTCTTCTCGCGATCATGCACCGCGAGAGTATGAGATGATTGAGATCTCGCGCCCGTGAGTAACCGCATGGGTAAGTTGGCAAGCCGCCATCACGCAGAAAATACCGGGAACGGGCGGGAAAAAAACTTCCGCCTTCGCGATATTTCTGCGTGTTTGCAGAGATTTTGAACATTTTCGCGATAGTTTGCGAAAGTGAATTTCGCAAATTCCGCCCACCCCTAGTAATATGCACGAACAACAAATCCTGGATCCACGCCAGCCATATCAGGAGGGCACCCCCTGAGACGGCATCCAGCAAAGACCCAGGTCAGCAACACATGCCAACACCAGAACTGATCAAAGAAGAAAAAAGGTACAATTTGAGGTCCACAAAGGAAAAGGAGCTGAAATGTCAGTAACTCCGGTAACTGATCTCCTACTGGAAATAGACGGAGTATTACTGCTAGATACTATCCTAATAGATATTTTGACACCCATCCTTGACTTTAAGAAAAGTATTGAGGTAAACGACAAAGGTGCACTTATTCACCCCTTCAGGAAGTATTTGATCAGATAGAATATAAATTAATGCGTGAATTAAACAATATAGCATTACAAGAAGCTTTGGGTAGAATACTTTCAGACTGTGAAAATTCAACTAGGGTATATTTCACACTGCCACCAGGGGTAATAGCGTGTTTGCATACAAGAAAAGTGTAAGAACATTCATCAGGAAGTGATTGGTCTACAATATCGCTGTGTAGCAAAGAGTGTGCCACTGCAGCAATAAGTAGATGAACTGATCCAGGAGGAATTTGCGAGTCCTCCTGTCATTGCGAGTATCCATGCTGCTGCAGCATTCAGCAAAGAACTTTTCCAGGTGATCAAGACCGCCAAATTTAAAGGCCTATCTTTGGGGTGAGGTACAGTGGACACTCCTGTAATAGAAGTGTGGCTGCCCTAATGGTCGCTATACCTGACCAAAGGGTCGTACATTACAAAAATTGCATGAATATCTTTGGGAGGCGGGAAGTACCAAGTGGTTCTCAAAGGCCCTCTGATGTATTAACGAATAACTGTTATCAGTATATTGTGTACTATAGTCTCACCTTATATGTGTTTATGCTTTTAGTGAGTTTAGTTTATATTATTGTGCAGATTTACAGTAATAATTCACAACATAGTGTCACTAATAGTACTACATCTAATTGAAAAAAGGATAAAAATACATAGGTATGCGTAGGGAATATACAGCTCTAAAAATTTTGAACAAATGGTACAAGTCGGAAAAGTGCATACCTGGGGTAATATTCTGGGTATTATTGCTAGCATTAGTCACTGTGTATCTATTGGATGTGTTCTATCCCATGGAACAGATAGTCCCAACACCAACACCTCTGGCTACCATACCTGCATACACTTTGTCACCCGAAGAAATTGCCCAAATGGAGGAAATGCATCACAATTCCTTTGTGACTTTGTTGCACCATACAAATAAGGTATTAACAAAGGGAGATTGCTGGATATGTTTGCAATTCCCAGCTTCTTTAGACCAAGGTTTGCCCCTGGTTCAAGTTCCTTTGCCTTTGGTAGCATCCTATTATGCTCTATACATAACAATAGTAAAAATAGAGATAATAGCTATTTTGCAGAATGTAAAGAAAGGTACTGCTGGAGCAGGGACACCTACGGCTCAGCCTGCAGGAGCATTACATAACAAATATATGGCAGATATTCTGACATTGAGGAACTGCACAGAAGTAGTAGAACAGAACGCAACATATCCCCTTTCTGACATCTTCACCCAACTTTTTCCATATAAGAATACGAGCACCAGGATAGCAGGCCCATCAAAAGAGGCTAACAAGGATATACCATGTTTTAAGTTAAAATTTTTAAAAAAAAACAACGCAATAGGGAGTATTTGTATTAAACGTAATGGTACCTAATAGGTGGGCCATAGTACTAATTGTAATATGACATTTGATATGACGGCTGACAATGATAGAATTCCACTATATATAGGTGACTCAATTTATTTTATTTGGGGAGAAAAAGCTTATACATGGGTTCCAACAAATTGGAGTTGTAGTTGTCACCTTGGTTTTGTATTACCTGCTATAGCAATAAAATATATAAAAGATGCATGAAGGGATATACAAAGACATGCAATACGTAAAGGCAGAAGAACTGTGGATCAAAGAGATACAGCAGCAGAAATAGAAGGTGCTAAAGTTAAAGGGGTGATACCATGGATTGGTATATGTTTGAACTCCAAGGATATACGTAGATTATCCAGACTACTTGAAGCAACAATAAATGAAACAACACATATATTAGAAAATATTACAGTAGAACTTCAGGCTGTGAGATTAGTTTCCCTACAAAATAGAATTGTTCTTGACAGGATGCTTGCAGAAAAGGGAGGAGTCTGTACAATAATAGGGGCATGGTGTTGCACCTATATCCCTGACTTCTCTGTTACTGTTAGGGAAGCAATAAAAAGACTGCATAATATAGGTATAAAGGCACACAGTGATTCCGGCACGTGGGACATAGGAGGTTCACTCTGGGGATTTTTGAGTGCATGGGGTTGGAAAATAGGAATAGTATTCATAACAATATTCCTATTAATAATAGGCTGTTGTCTATTAATTAATTGCCTGCCGATATGCTGTCAACTATTGGGACAGCTGACAAAATGCCCAGTGATGGTATCAAAAGGAAAAGATTGAATACTGATGCAGACAGTAACTACTGAATTGATGCAGATAGACATTTCTGACAATGATAGGAATGGACAATATAATTATTGAATATTGGCATGCTTCATGATGAAATTATTTTAAACTAAAGTTCAAAGGGTCATCTGTGAAAGATTAAAAAGTAATTAGCTCTTTGGGTCCTTTGGTGGATGGACATATTAAAGGGAACCATAGTTTTACAATAATTTCTGTGTTTCACCAGCTTGCAAATAGTATGTGCTCAGTTATCAGGTGCAGCTCCATGATACACAAATGGTTACACTAAACTTTCTGAAAGTCAGCAAGAAACAAATGGATTGAAAATGTACTATGTACGTGTCCCTTGCTGGGCCTTGCTCAAATTCTGAGAAATGGCTCTCTAGCCTTCACTTGTGTACAGAAGCCAGTTCAGCGAGTTGATTCTTAGAACTAGCTCTCTGAAATGGAACATGTCAATCTGCTCTGCTCCTTCTTGGGTAAAGTGTTTGTTCATGGCAAATAACATGTTTGGAAATTGTGCGTAGAAAGCAGAGAGCATGGGCATCTGCTGACTAGATCAAACAGGGCTTGTTTGACAAAAACAAGATAACAGACTCAGGAAGCAGTAGCGTAAGAAGATCGCTAATATTAGCATGGTCATCTACGTCTCGTATAAAGCAAATGTACACATGGACATATTTGTGAAATGCTCACACCATGGCGCTGATGTTAATGATTAACATGTCTGATGGTTCTGAAACTGTATATAAGGACTGATTTTTCTTTCTATAATCAGATCTCGCTGCAGTCTCATCTGTGAGTTGTCTCAGCTGCATTTCATTGGCAATAAAGAGCCACTCTACAAACCTTTGGGTGTGTCCATCTTGCCTATCTTTAAAGAATTGTGCTTTTGCACCCCCTTTGCAGCTTCATCAGCCAATGAATTCCCTTCAATGTGAACGCCATCACATTGATGATTCAGCGTGTGCATCACATGAGCTCCCTGCAAGTCTTTTTTCAACTCTGCCACTTATTTGCAAAGCATTTTTTGCTTTATTATGCAACCTTTTGAGTCTTTTAACCCATTTTGAACCCAGTGGTTACGATATTCTTTGTAAGACTGGTCACTGTAAAATGAATCGCACGCTATCAGTGTGGGGAATTCCTGATCAGTTTGTATTAGTGCCAGTAATAGGGCTTTTAATTCTGACAGCTGTGCCGTGCAGTCTCCTAGAGACTCTATCTTTGTACTGCTAGGATGGAACTTGCCATTCTGCATACGTCCTTTCACAATCGCAAAAGCTGCACTGTATTGCTGTTTACTTCTTATGGCAGGCTGAGCAGAACCAATAGTGTACATAATGTATTAACACTGATCTAGAGGCATTATTTCATTTGGGAGAGGATATTCTTGTTGCATTGCAGGAATGATTGTTTTTTTAGTGTAGAATCAAATGTGTAGTCTACATCGGTTACAGTGAGAGAATTAGCCCATTGTATTCATCAAGGTTGTGGGGCTTTAGCATTTGGCACGCTTGCCTTTGTAACAGCCTCTAAGCCAGTGCTCTTTCTCTTACTACAGCAGTCTGTACTGCTGTCAGAATGTCCTCTGTAGAAACAGAACACATTTCAGTGTTTGTGTACAAGTGTGATTTGTATGCTATGGGTACTTTTTCGCCTGCATTGAAGGCTAGTTAAGAGTACCATGTTTGACCCGTGATTACACAGATCACCAGATTTGTGGTATTTACACATGTGTAGGTGTTTTGAAGCTTTAATGTGAGCTTGTAAGGAACAAAGTATATCTGTGTGTTCCTGTGGCCAATGTCTAATTGAAAAATCAAGTCTGATTACATTGTAGAAAGGTTTACCATTTTTCTGCATAATCCAAAATGTATGTTCCGCCAAATTCAGAAATCCTTATATGGATTGTACATTTTTCTGAGATTTTGGAGGTTGGAGCAGCGCACATTTTTCTAAAATATTAGCTGCTAGGCTTTTCCCTCCACTTGAAAGTTCATATCCTAAAAATAGAACCTTGAGATGGCCTATTTTTGTTTTTTTTAGAGTTGAATTTGTAGCCCTCCGAGGCAAACCCCAAAATGATGTTGCTCACCCTGGTCAAATGATCCATTCAATCATCATCCATCAGATAAATATCATCTACATAGGACGATGCCTATTCATCCCGATTTTTAAGTAACTCAGTAATCCTAGCTGAAAATAACCTGGGACTATTCTTATGCCCTTGGGGCAGTCTACAGAATTGAGGCTGAGAACCTAGCGCTGAGAATGCTGTCAAATGTCCACTTCAGGAGCTATATTTTAGCCAAAAAATCCAATTGAGATATCTAGTATTGTTTTGTATTTTTTCCACGCAATTTTATTTTTTAATGTGGCACTGAGTGCATTTTGTACTTCAAATGTCTTTGTGCATGTGTTCAGATGTCTGTAGTCTAAAAGTAGGAAACAAAGGATTATTCATTGAAGAGGTGCAATTCTCTATTACATCTTGGTATTCAGGTTGATCTAAGATCTCCTTGACTTGCTTTTTCGCTTCCTGTTTTATTGGGTACTGTCTCTGTGGAGTTGTTTTTACTGGGATTACATGGTGAGGAGACTCAGCATCCCACCCTACATGCTTGTGATATAATGCTGGAGCAAGTGCTGCCGCCCACTCCTGCACCTATGAATGTATTAAGTATACTGGAACAAGGTCTGAAAAAGCCGGTAAAATTACTGTTTCTCCCTTTGGGCACTCCATACCAATCTCATTCGGCCAATCTTTTTCAGCCAAAAGGATATCATAGCCAAAAGTCAGGTTCTCTCAAAAGAGACTTTTAATTTTCCTGGGTTTGTCCCCCTCCATTTGGAGTGTTATCTTATGGAACCGATGTGGGACACATACCCTTGTATCAGGTGATTCCACCGTGATGTGTGCATTCAACTTTGCTGTCACCAGAAATTCCCTCAGGTTCTGGCGAGCTTTGTTACTTCTGCTGCGCTGTCTAGCATCGTCAGAGCCCATTACCTGTTCAGAAGTTAAGTCCTCTGAATTCTGGGCATGTCTAACTTTAAGACCTGCTACTTTTTTCTTTTTAAATTGAGGTTTTGGTTTTTCTTCTTTTTGGACATTATAGTCCAATGTGCGTCTCTGGACTTAGTCCATTCTTCTTGTACGTGTTCTGACCGTCCTTCCCTCTCTGAGCTTTTTGATGAACGCTGAAAGGAACGAGAGGAACGTGTATCAGTATCCAGATACCTGTCAGGTTTGTTAATATTTTCATGATTCCTAAGGTTGTGCCTCATTTCGGATGGGGAACAGCCATTACAACGCGGTTTTTACCACGCACAGCTTTTACATCGCATGCGTTACAACGCATGCAATGTTACAATGCAATGCCATTACAACGCAAGTCTTTACATCGACTTGCGCTAGATGGCGTGCTAACATTACAAATAGTGTAGTTTACTATCCCAACACCTTCCCTACTGTTACGTGGACTGGAGTTGGAATAGTAAATTACACTTTTCTAATGTTAGCACGCCATCTAGTGCAAGTCGATGTAAAGACTTGCGTTGTAATGGCATAGCGTTGTAACATCACATGCGTTGTAACACATGCGATGTAACTGCACACGTTGTAATGACACGCGTTGTAATGTCATACATCCACCATTTCTTCTTGGAAGAATTAGGTGCCTGATTGGTGTTATCCTTTTCAGGTCCACCCATGAGTCGAGGTTTTGTTGCTCTTGCTCCCAAACTCGGCATAGGTATCTTCGATAATTTTAGGTAATTCACGCTCCTGTTGTATAGGAGTGAAATCCCTCAGACGTTGGTGTATCACCTCTGCTGCTGCCTCCCCTTTTATATTTACTAATGTAATGGTTTAAACCTGGGCAGAATTTCCTAAGAATTTCATCCCTAAGTTAAGAGCAGGTTCCGTTCCAGATTCATTCTTTATTTATCTTAATACATCTGGTATTACTGCTATTGAAGGAATACCATGAGTTTTGGTACATAGGGCAGCGAAAACTGTACCTCAAGAGGTACACTCCTCCATCTGGGTAGCAGGCAGATTGTTAGCATTCTGTGTTTTTCTTGTGGGCTTGTGAATGGAAACACTGCCTCTAACTTTGTTATTTACTGAGCTATCCAGAATTGCATTTGCTCACTTTTGGTAGGCATTTTACCCATAACTGCGTGTTACGTTTGTGGATTTTTTTTTTTGTAAATCCCAGAATTTGTCCTGCTGGTGTAGCCCTTGTTGGCTGAAGGGTGAGTGTTCTCATCACGAACTGTGGCAGGTTTGTCTAAAGGTTTATTATTTCTTTTTGGAATGGACATAAGTCTGCTACCCGGCATTGTGTCAATGTCTGGATGGGGTGTTTAAGCCGCTAGGACCGGCCAAGTCGCTCCGTCGCCACAGAGCGGACCAAGTCGTACTGTATATTTTGTGTGTAGGAGGGCACCATTTAACTAGTTTATATGCCCCTGGTAGGTGAGCAGACCTTCAATGTACTTGTATGGAAATTATTCCCCTGGTGTTTTACCTTCAGTGTAAGAATGACATTTTTTTTTGTGTGCGTCTGCTGGTGGGAATTTAACCCATGAATAGAATATTCATTCTATTCATGGGTTAAAGTTCTATATGATTCACGTGCCTCAATGCTGAAAGTTACGGTACCGCCCCTTGCTGTGACTCCATAGTCTGCTAATTTTAAGGTAAGGGGAGTTCTGACATTTTCTGAAATGTTTATTTAGCCTTCTTGTTCTCCTTTCTCCACTGGTGCAATGAGATCTTTGTTAGCCATTGAGTTGAAAACGTTTCAAGGAAACTGAGATAAGGTTTTATGCACAATAGGAACTGTTTGTCCTTCAAGCTTGAATAAACCTACAGGCAATACATTGGATATGCCTAGTCAGCTGTGGCGGATTTTCCCTTCCACTTCAGACGTCTCTGGAATAATGTGAGTAGGGGTCTCTGAGAAAAGCACGACTGAACTACTCAGTTTTGACGGTTAAATAAGTATCAAACCAACTTTGGGTGCCATGTCGCATAATTCCTATAAACCTATATAGCATCTGCACGCTTAGACAACATAGACTGTGGGATTGGTGTCCAGACTAATTCCTAACACCTCGACTGGGTATATTCGCCTGGATACCAGCTAGCTCACAGTGTCACTATAAACTCCTCTTACCAAGGAGAGAATAGTTATTGGCAACTATCTAATATGACAGCTCTGTCCCATCAGAGATCGTGGAAACAGTACAGTACTGTTTGCTCAGTCACTCATGCTCATTTTGTCTCAGAGAGATACACAGGATAAAACGGCGGAGACGTATTCCAAGAAGCATTTATCGAACCAGCGTCATTCTAGTGTAAAATAGGTGTGCTGAAACAACCATAAGACAGAAACAGATATAAATGATTGTAAGCACCAATAGCGTAAATGGATGGTAGATTCCTACCATAGTGCTAAAACAATGAATATGTGCAAGCATATAAATACATGACAATAATAATGCGTACTCCTACGATGCAACCCTAACTAGATGTACCTAAGTGTACCTAGGATGTAAGTAGGTATAGAGCCAAGAATCTCCCTAGGCTAATGCCAACCCCGTTACCTGAAGTGAGAGACTGTGGGACCCCGTCTTGGTCTCAAGATGGACACCCTGCAAGGGATGTCAGACCACTGCGAGCTGGAGTACACTGTGTGCAGGAACCTCAGCGTCTCACGTCAGTGTGTCAGCATGGAAGTCTTTCTCATCTCAGGAATCTATTGTCTCAGACCGTGAGCTTTATACAACACGCACACCAGTCTCGCTTCCAGATGAGGTACCAACTACAAGTTCTCAACCCAGTGATAGGGATCCCAATGTCCAACCAACTTCTTCTTCTTTTTTAGCCAGCGGCCCATCTTCCAGTCGACCACCGGACCTAAAAAAATCAGGAGGAGCAAAAGAAAAGGAATTAGAAGCCCGGAGTCTAAGGAGCAAAGGCAAACCCTTACCATAAACATCTCATCTGTTACTTTATCTCCAACACAAGAATCAGTCCTCAATAAAGGCTTGTCCTTTGTGTCTGTCTACCATACCAATCCTTTGGACGTAGAGGTCTCTGTTTTCAAATTTATGAGAAACCTTAGATTGAAACATTTTTTCACCAACATTGCACCCTCCCAGGATTCTATTGATGGACAAACAGAGGACCTCTGTTCAGAAATGCTACGATTCAAACCCAAATCTACCTTTATGCCACCAGTCTCTCACAAAACTCTTGATTCGTTTGAAACGCTCATTCGCAGCGACCTTTCTAAATTGAAATTCCGTCCACCTTGTCCTACTAATTTGAAAAAACATGGGCGGAATTTGCGTAATCGCGTTACGCAAATCTCCGCGAAACGGTAAAAAATCTCCGCGAACATGCGGAAATTCCGCGAACACGCGGAATTGCTTGTTCGCGATGCTTTTTTCCTGTTCACAGTTGCTGTTTGCGTGCTCGGGGAGAAATATCTCGCGAACACGCATTTTGAGAACGCGAACAAGAAAAAATTTCGCAAAGTCGCAGAAAGCAGAATTTTGGGTAATTTCGCGTTCTCCGCGGAACGTGAAATTACCGAAATTCCGCAAATTCCGCGAGCGGAACGGAATTTACCGCCCAGGCCTACAAATTAGCCAAGGATGACAGACTCACATTTCAACCTGCAGACAAAGACGGTGCTTTGGTCATCATGGATCGCACATTTTATGAACAGAAAGTTAGTCTTCATTTACAAGATTCCAATACCTACATAAAACTTGATCAAGATCCTACCACCTCACTCCAAAATACTTTGGCTCATATTCTCGACCATGCAGAAGAAATGGCTTGGATCACCCAAAAAATTCGGAGTTTTTTGACCGTGTCTCATCCCAGACGACCTAAACTCTATATGTTGCCGAAGATACACAAAAATTTGCAAGATCCTCCATTCAGACCCATTTTCTCTGGGTGTGATTCCATTTTCATGCCTGCAGGTCAATTTGTTGTTTTTTTTCTTCAAAAGTTTGTACAGACGTGGAAAAGTTTCATCAAGGACCCCATTCATTTTTTAACCCTCTTGAGTGAGGTTAACAACAATTTTTCAGAATCATGGTTGCTGTGTTCAATTGATGTTACATCTTTATACACATCGATTCCATTGTCTGAGGGCATTGAAGCCAGCGAATGGGCTTTGCTACAATTACCAGAAATTGCCACAGAAAAAGTTTTTGTTCTTGAGCTCCTCACCTTTTGTCTGCAACACAGCTACCTACAATGGAAAGACGACTTCTACTTACAGATAAGCGGCACATCTATGGGTTTTTCTGGCGCGCCTGCCTACGCAAACACGTTCATGGCCAAATTTGAACATGACCATATCTTTTCTGACACCTCATGGAGTGACAATCTTGCATTCTATGTAAGATTTATTGACGACATTTTTTTGATCTGGCAAAATTCTGAAGCTTCACTGATCAAACAAATCGGGGCATTAAACCTCAAAAACTCACGTATTCAGTTCACGTACAACGTCAGTACTGAGCAATTGTCGTTCTTGGATGTATTGATCACAAAACAATCTAATACTTTGTCCACATCAATCTATTCCAAACCGACTGACAGAAATAATCTCTTGTTGCATTCAAGTTTTCATCCTCCTTCTCTGATCCACAACCTGCCGTACTCTCAGCTAATCAGGATTAAGAGAATTGTTTCTGAGAGTCAACATCTTGATCCAGCACTCCAAAAACAAGTCACTAGATTTAAAGAGCGAGGTTATCCCCAGACTGTACTTGAGTCTGCCATATCCAGGACTTCCACCAAAACCCGCATAGAACTTCTCACTCCCACAGTTAAAAGCGCCCACAACCGACATGTCTTTGTATCCACATTTTCCACCAGTTCCCGGCGTATCCGTCAAATTATCAAAAACAGATGGGACATCCTTAAACACGAATTGGATTTCAATGGGTTGTTCTCCACAGATCCTATTTTTGCATACACTCGTAGCAAAAACATGAAAGACATGCTGTCAGCCACTACTAGAGCCAATTCTGACCAGTTCAAAGGCATGCAGAGATGCCATAATTGCGTCAATTGTCACAATGTTATTATTGGCAACTCCATTCACCACCCACGTTCAGGTAAAACTATCAACCTTAGATACACTGGAACCTGTGACAGTACCAACGTCATTTACACCATCAAATGCCCGTGCGGGCTATTGTACGTTGGTAAAACCTCGCGCAAAGTGAAAGTCAGGATCTCTGAACACAAAAGCTCAATCCGCACCAAAAGCCTCAAATCTCCTCTGACCACGAACTGGTTAGAATACCATCACACCATTGCACAATTGAGATTTACCATTCTTGAAATAATGCCTACTAAAACATCAGGCAACATTGAAAGGTTATTATCGCAGAGAGAAGTTTGGTGGACCAAGTTCCTGCAAACATTGTTACCCCATGGGCTCAATGACAAAGTAGAGATGCAATGTTTTCTGTAACTACTTTCGTACTTTGTATCCTTCCCTCATCCTGACCAGATTGTACGTCTGTCTCAGTCCGAGCAATTCAACTATCTCTGACTAGCCATGTTTCCCTGCCCCTTCCACCAGTCATGTTATGTTCAACGTCACATAATTCTTTTCCATGTCTGGGGCCGCTTCACGTTGTTACTGTTTTTTGTTTCCAGCACAGTGTTTACGTCCACACGTCCTTATTTCCTATTCACTTATCTTGTTCTTCACTTTTATTGGGAGTCTTTTGTTTTCCTTCCTCTTGCTGTTACCTTTCTTAATTATTTTTTTCGTGTCAGTAGTTCCATAGCATGTTTCTTTCTCATATTCTAACATATGCCCTCTAGTTTTCAGCAGTTTTTTCATGTGGATATCATTTCTGCTTTACCTTTGGGCATCCCCCTTTTTTTACTTTTTTTCTCACATTTTTGTTCCCGTTTTTTTAGTAACAACTCGTTGACTTACCCACTTGTTTTTACCATAATCCTTATATATATTTGAAGTCATGTCATTAGTTTACAGCTTCTGTTTCCATTCACGTTTTCACTTTTCCATCCTTTTATTGTTCCGCACATTCTGTCCCGATCTTCACTTTGGGTCTTTTTTTGTTTACATCACGTGGTCACCCAGTCTTCTTTTCATTTTCATGGTTCCTCGAGTATAACCCAACGCCCTGCATCATAAGGGCGAACTTTGAGAATTGTACTTTTCGGTTTTATTTCGCAATCAGCCACTTCATTCCAACTGTTGCTATTTCTACAAGTTTTCACACATTACGGTGAGGATTTCTTTGGGTTTTCACCACACTTTCTTTGTTACGTAGTCCTCTTTTGATCTTCATTACTCTTCTCAGATCACATGATTACGCGTGCGCTATTTTTTCCTCTGCATTTACTCGCCAGATTGACTTCCTTCCTCGGTTGGTTCACAGTTGTTCGTTTTTTCCTGGGACTTCTCACGCCTTAGTGGTAAGTGTCTGTCAGCTTTCTTAGTCATTCACGTCTATGTCTCACCTTGGATTCGTCATCAACATTTTCTTTTTCTCTTTCTTTTTGCCCTCGCTTTCAGCTTTTTCAACAAACAAAGTACCCGGCTGATTATTGTCCAGGTATTTGATTTGTTTGTCTCCCTGCACGCACCCTTCGCCCCACACGTTTTTCATTTTCTCTGGTATTTCCACACATTTATTTTATTGTTTCAGAGTTTTCGAGTGTTCTATCATTATGTTGACCTAGCCGTTCTGGTTCTAGTAAGTCTCCTTTTTGCTTTCATTTTCTGCAACCCCTACGTCTCCCCTGTGCTTGAGCTCTAAATGTACTTATTTTACATTTTAGCGCACTATCCTTGAAGCTTCCTATCCAAGTGATTGTCACTGTGAACTTCTTTGTTCAAAGGCAAATTCTATCGTCTTTTCATATCCAGTAAGAACCCATTGTATTTGCTTTGTGTTTCACAGTATACATGCATGATGGTCCGCTTTCAGTGCATAGTAGTTATTCTCCATGTTCATTCGAACACTTCTTGAGTTACTTCTTCACCTTACGCATGTTTCCTATTTTTCACACTCTTTTTAATATCATGGGTTCATTGGTGTTTTACACACACGTTCTATGCGTGTCTCCATTTCCTTTCATTGCCATTTCTCGTGCATGTTGAATTGCCTTGGCTTGATTCAGACCAGCAACTTATTTTCATGGTTTCATCCACGATGCATCTTGTATTCCTCTTAACGATTGTAACTTAGACAGTGTACATTTTGCTTGTGTTTTCAATTTAATTTCTTTTTTCTACAGCTGCCCCTGAAGAAGGGATGCTTTTCATCCCGAAATGCATTGGGCACCTCCCTTTGAATTGACGTTCAACTTCATTGCCGTTGTCCAGTTTTATACTGAATGTATTCTTGGTTTCTTTGTTATCATTAACACTGATGTTATGTACAACTCTTTTGTCGCTGTTTGATTGACTCATAAAAGAGTTTTTTTGCAAAAACTTCTGGTTTATTTGTCTAAAAGACCGTTGTCCTTGAGAGTTTAAAACTCATGTTATTTCTATTTTTCTCGTGATTGTAAAACTGATATATTTTTCTTCTATAATGTCCTAGCTGTGCACTCAGTACACTGGTGCAGTTCACCAGCAGCTTTTCATGTAAATTCGCGAGGTGGGCTTCCTTGCTTCTGAGTTGCACGCTTCATGTTTTCAATGTATTCATAGTCAATTACTAGTACAACAGTTGGTGTGCGCTAACTTACAACACATTAGTCTAGTCTTTCTCCTCTGCCTGCCACAGCAAAGATATACCCAAAAGGTACCCTCAGGGGTTCTACATTGCTGTGTCATGTTGGCAGAGGATGACGAAAGGGATGACCCTTATACATAGTTATTATGCAGAAGATGGTAATCCTGCTGTGATTCTGAGAATCCTTATGCATAACAAATGAGGTTTGTTTCCTGGGAAAACCATACAACATTTATGCAGTACCTTAACTAGGTAAAAGGTCAATACCAAAAATCGGTATGTAGTACAATGGCAGGGAAAATCTAGGTGAAAGATTAGGTGACTACCCAGGCCTATATTGGGGTTCATTACAAAACATAACAGTCTGATGTACTGAAAAAAAACACCTTTGCTTTCTGCACACAGTAAATCTATATGAAAAAGACTTTAATGTGTTATCATTCAGTGCACTTTTGAGATGCAAAATAATCCTTCAAGCTCTGCAATGCAAACCCTGTAGGAGGTAAATGATATACCAAATAACCATTAGTACAAGATGAAAGAGATGTGCACCGCTGTTAAAAACACCTGTTTACCCTTCAACACCAATGAGGTCCATCCATTTGATTTAGAGTATAGTGAGTTGACAAATGAAAGTCTGTCAACCATCTGCTAACTCTGTTGCATTTTTCATTCTTCATCAACAGAATTATACTCCAGATATGGCAAAAAAAGTGACAAAAAGCCAATACTTACCAACATTATTTAGAGTATAACTTCTGTTGACCGAAATAGGATTGTTTATCCTCCACACCTGTGTTGAACAAAATAGAGTGTAAAAGGCCAACTCTGCCCACAGCAAACACAAAGCCTACTCAAACAAGATAATCTGATACTACAAGGCCCAGGCCTATCGGGCAGTGCTGGATGATCACAAAATAGAAGGTAAGTAAAACTTTTTAAAATTTACAACGTGAAGTAACAATTTAGGTAAATGTAACTTTATGCTCTCCAACCCTTTTGCAACTAACTGCAAATTAGTCAGTCTCCCTCTCTCGTCACATGTCTCACAATACACACTCACCTAGTACAAATGTACTACCCCTCCAACACCTTAAGTCAGTATGCGGAAGCACATTTAATAAAAAATTACATGTTCACAATTACATATAATTTTAACACAGTATAACTAAGGTTTTGTTCCCAAAATAAAAATGCTAATACTGTTTCATATTTAAAATATGAATAAGGCTTTTCTCCAAACCAAACTCAATATGAATTTAGTTCTGCCTGGCCTCAAGAGTGTTTGTGCCAACCCAATACATCCGGCACTCTTGAAATGGTAGTTTAACTCATTAGAACCCATCCCTCCAGTCAAGGCAAAAACACACCCACTGTCACTGTTTGTTTTGTGCACTTCACCATTTAACATTGCATGCATGCAACCTAAAGGCGTTGTCAGAGGTCTAAACTTTCTCATTGGCTAAATTAATCTCAACCTTTCGTGAAATGTGCTAATTTCATTTTTGCTAATTTTGGCATGAGGAGCTATTTTACATGCTTAATCCAACTGCTGTGCTGACAGATGGCACTACACAGCCTAAACATTATGTGGTAGATTTAAGACTTTCGTAACCAAACAGGTATGTACAGTGATGTAAAGCAGAGCAAAGTCTTGAGAGGGTAGCTAATTTCCAGTGCAAATCTTTTTTGCCCTGGCAAAGTGCACTTTTGTAGTGCAAATAGAGCTACTGAGTCAAAAATATAACACTGCCATGGGTTATCTTCTTTGTTTTTTCTTTTGTAGGGATTCTGCACAAACACAGACCTATGCGCAGGAGTATAGGACCTTGGTGTACAGGGACTGAGTCATCCAACACCTTAGTAGTACCCACGAGCCCAGGACCGACTAGCTATAGTGTCTCTCTTGCTCTCCTACTCACTCACAGATAAACATATGATTAAACATCCCAGAACACAACACTCCCAGAACTCTCAGGAATCATGGTAACAAGACACACACTTTCGCTCTCACTCTTGTACTTGTTCACAATAAGATCTAACAGAGACATGAAATAGTTTAAAATATTTATTTCAACCAATGTGCCCTAACATGCAGTATGCTTGCCACAACAAGCAGGAAAATGCATTGTAGAAATACAGTCAGCATAGCAACTAGTCCATATATCATGAAGGGAGATGTCATCATTGAGAGACAATAGAGTCTAACCTCCCTCCCCTTTATAGGTATCATTATATACTAGAAGATCTCTGGGAATTGTCAGCAGACCCCATACCTTACAGTATAGATCGACGTCATAGGTGCTGTCTCTCTCTTCTCACTGGAAAGGTCCCTCTCCAAGTGAAAGCTACCTTATAAAAACCAAAGGACGTTTCTTCAAACAACAGCTGCATCGGTATGTTTTGTCTAAGGTCTAAAGCCTGGCCAGAACAAAATAACAAGGGACATTGTTATTTGACCTTGCACAAAATGTTCAGACTAAATCCCAAGAACCTGTAGAAAGTGCTCACAGCAGACATTTCTCATGTGAAAAATACAAACAAAGTTGTTGCAAAATTAAAAGCATGTAATAATGCGCGCAAAGCAGTGGACAAGCTGCAACGTGCTCATGCTAATTTAGAAAAAACGACAATGTCCCTATGGGTCACATGACAATTCTCGGTAGTCAACAACTCCACCAACCCTTTCAGGCAACAATCCAATTCAAACTGCCAAAGAAACGTCCCAACTCCCAAACCCAAGGTTCCATAGAACTTTAACACATCACAGGATGACACGGTATACCTTCCACGCACAGCAGCGAGATTCTCAAGATATAGCACATCTTCCCCCTTCTGTCATCATAAATATGACCAATTGAAAATTAACAATAAATACTAAGTAACCTTAAAAAAACAATATTGCATAAATTAACATTGAGAAAATGTTTCATCACAAACAAAATAAAAACAACGCAAGAAATAATATGAATAGTTCCCACAATGCAATATTATACAAGGGAGAAAAAAGAAACATCACTAGATGGTGAAACACACCAATAAGATCTTATACATTTGTCCATATAAGCATCATTTCTGATGCATCATCATCACACAATCCTTATGCCACTTTGGCTTGCCTCTCACTCTCCCAGTATTCTGATTACCAGAACCAATTGAACCATTATCCAAAAGATCCCGGTTTGACATTGATTGATGATTGGAATCACCCACGTTCACCAAGCTAGACATGCTCCAGACATCACCAGAATCTAACACAATCACATTCTTCTCCACAGAGGTTATTACGAAAGGACCCATAAACCTTGATAGTCCTTTCCTTACCAATCCCGGTCTCTTTACCAACACCTTATCTCCTATTTTCCATTTACTTTCTTGCGTGCAATGTGTCTCATCAAAATGTGCTTTATCTTTGTTCTGATGTTCCAATCTTCGCAACACAAAGGCATCACTGGATTGTTGTTCCAACACGTCAGTATCTAATTTCAACCATGTTCAATTTAAAATGAGGCTTCCTTCCTCTGAGTGAAGCAGAGGTTGATATAGATGTCACAATGTTGGGCGTAACCCTGTGTGCCCACCAGGTCTCCCTCAGGACATTTTTCAACGATTCCCTATTGAGAAGTGCAGGTTGTACACACAATCTTATTTATGCTCTCAGCTAAACCACTAGTTTGTGGTAAATAAAGAGCCGCATTTAGGTGTACAATGGACAATTCAGCAAGAAAACTTACCATATCTTGGGACTCAAATTGTATCCTATTTTCAGTGACTAAACATTTTGGAATCCCCTCCCTGGAAAACACCTCTCTCAAGAATGTATTCACTGTTCCGGTATTTACATCTGAAACACACTTAGTGACCTCCCATTTGGATGTGTAATCCACTAGTAAAAGGACATATCGTTCCTCATGAGCCAACAATTCAAAGGGATCTGCAATATCCAAACCCAATTTGGTCCAAGGATCCACAGGCACCTCAACAGGAGACAAAGGTGCAGTGTGTATTTATTGAACTTATCATTGATTGCACAGTGCCAGCAATCTTTCACAACTTCCTCCACCTCATGGTCCATTCCAGGCCACAAATACCCTTCACGGAATCTTGTGTTTGTCTTGTTTCTATCCAAATGCCCCTCATGCACTAGATTGATCAACTTCCCCCTCAACTTCTTGGGAGATACCAAATGTTTACCTCTGAAGATTTTTCCATCCACAATCCTCAACTCATCTTTTACACAGAAGAATCCCTCCAAGGCAGATGGCACTTCTTTCTTACCCGGTCAACCTTTCACAATGAATTCCTTTAGAGCCAACACATCAGAATCACTTGAATTAGCCTCTTTCCATTCCTTATCATTCAAAGCTGGTACACACACCCAACTCACTGATATACTCTCACCATGTTCTTCTTCTTGCTCAATTGGCACCCTTGACAGACAATCTGCCATACCATTTTTTGAACCAGGTATGTGCTCAACCACAAAATTGTAGTTAGATAAACCTTCTGTCCACCTAAATAACCTAGGGCACAAATTATCCAGCTTTCTACACACAAAAATACTTATGAGTGGCCTATGATCTGATCTAACTGTGAAAGATATACCCTACAAAAAATGTTAGATGCCCCAATAGAAAGCTAAGGCTTCCCGTTCAATGACAGAATACCATTCCTCACTACCCTTCAAGGAACGAGATGCAAAAGGCATCACTTTCAAATTACCATCCATCATCTGAGCCAAGACCATTGATGCCTGTCTTCTAGTTTGCATCAAAGTGTCATAAAGTTGGTAGCTTCCCAATACTGTCCTGGATGTTCCTGAAAGTCACATCACATTCTTTCATCCACCAGTATTGTGAACTTTATTTTAACAATATCTTTAAAGGTTGAGAAATACCAGCAAATTTTTGAATGAATTTTGAACAAAATTCCGCTAATCCCAAAAATTAACCTACTTAATCCCTATTAACAGGTTTAGGAGCTTTAATAATACTGTTCACTAAGTCAATTTTTGGGCTCATTACTTCACCAGAGATGGTGTGACCCAGGTGAGTCACCACTGTCACCCTGAATTTGCATATTTCCTTTTTGATGACTAACACAGCACTTTGCAACCTCTCCAAAACCTTCCACGAAATCTCATCATGTTCCTCCAGATTTTTTCCATAGACAAGTATGTCATCCTGAAAAAAGAAAACTTTGTCCCCATCCTCTAACACCTGTTTCATAACTCTCTAGAAACATGCTGAGGCAAGAAAAAAAGACATGCAAATAAACCACAATGCCCACAGAGGTGTCACAAATTATGTCAAGGATCTGGATTCAGGATGGAGCATGACTTGGTGGTATGCAGACGACAAATCCGTTACAATGAATATATGTGCATCTTTTATGAGTGCCAGTGTTTCTGTGATATTTGGTAAAGGTTGTCTGTCAACCCAAATGTATTTGTTCAAGCCCCTCAAGTCGACACACATTCAAATTTCTTTTCCTCCATCCTTGGGTGCTAAAACTATTTGAGCCAACCACTCAGAACTCTGAGGGGTATATTCACAAGAACGTGTGCTAAACATCACCAAAAGATGCTAACGCAACTTTACACATCGCAGCCTATCGTGGGAAAATAACCCCGTGTCAACGTGGAATTCACAACAAGGCGGTACCATGCGATAGTCTGCAGAAACCGCGGACAATGTCCGCGATACAACCACCTCGACGGACATAAAAACACAAACCTCAACGCGAAAAAACATGTGATGGGCCAAAGCGCGATGAGGAAATCAGCAATAAGCAGCGCCAGGCCTGCAACACACACCTGGCCGGTGTGAAAAATCACCATAAAAGAAGAAAAAACACCCAAACACAAACTGACCAACACCCAAGCACCATGGAGGCAGCTGGAGCAGGCGCAGAGGACGAGCACAACCCCACAAGCACCCCGGACGACCAGCCCGGGACATCGGGGACAGGGAAGGGCAAGGACAAGAAGAAGAGGAAGATGAAGTTCAGTCCACAGGCAAACAGGATCATAGTCATGGAGGTGATGGAACAATATCAACAATTGTTCGTCACCTCCAGCGTGTCATTGGTCACCAAAACTGGAATATGGCGGGACATCGTGGACAAGGTGAATGCCGTCAGAGAGCACAAGTGGACAATGGACGAGGTCAAGAGGCGATGGAATGACATCAAGCGGAAGACCAAGGAGAAACTCGCAGGCAACCAGAAGGCAGCAATGCAGACTGGAGGTGGGGGCCCAGCGCCACAGCTTGAGCTGGATGACATGGAGGAGCTGGTGTCGACAGTCATCAGTGTGGATACTGTGGCCGGAGTCGGGGGACCGGACACTGCTCGACAGGACACAACACAACCGCAACAGGGTGAGTGACCACCAGGTACTGGGGGGACGGGTGGAGATGGCCACGATAGCACACATGCACAATCAAGCAGAGCACAGTGCACACCCTCAATGACTCTGGGTCATCGCCCAGATCTATAGACTGTCACAATGTACAATGCCATGCTGTCTGAATGTCAACATGTACCATGTGGCTACATACATGTGGACACATTGCAATAGACCATCTCCCCTTCACATTGCAGGGCCACTGTCAACCCCCCCGCAGAGCAGTCCCGGCCACTCTTTCACTGATGATGAGGAGGACAACCCCTGCATCGACACCCAAGCCCTCCTAGACATCATTGACATCATCCGCGACTCACCTCCAGGATCAGGGCTGACCAGCTGCATCGAGGAGACACCACCTACCACCCAAACCACCCAGCAGGAGGCACCCTCGGCCACGCCAGTCTCCCAAGACACCCAGGAACAACACATGGCCTTCCAACGCGGTGTGCTTGAGGCCCAGAGGGAGACAGCTGAGGAGGTGCGGGTGGGGTTGGACCTCATGGCTACCAAACTGGACACCATCCATGGGTGTCTAGACCCTCTCCATGGCCTCCAACGAGCCCTGACTGACATCGCTGGAGTCCTGATGTGGAGAGAAGAACGCATATCTGCTCAGAGGGGCTCCAGAGATAGCAGCCGTGAGCTGGCACACATGCGGAGGCTCATGGAGGACATGGTGTGTCAGTGCCCCACAGTGCGGCAGGTGTATCCACTCCGGCACCTGATGTGTCACTGCCACACAGTGCGGCCGACAACCCTCCTCTGACCCCTGATGTGTCAGTAGCACAGAATGCCCCAGCCGGTACTGCTACACCCCCAGGTGGGGCAGAGCACACATCCAGGGACGGGGACGTGGATGGGTTTGTGATCGGGAGGCACTAGCTTTCATTTCCGCCACCAGACCCGTTCCTGCTTGGTGCTGCACATGGCCCCATGACCTTCCCCCGATGCACTCACCTTGTACAGCGACATGGACTGCCATATCCTGTTTGATGACCAATGACACGGCGACCAGAGTGCGGACTGTACCCTACCTCTTCCGCAGTACTTGTCATCCCCGGATGGGCTCTGGCTGTCCCTCCATGGGCCCATATTGTGTAGTGTGCTCGGCATTGCCCTGTACCGCTCCAGCTGCAGGACTGCACTGGATGTGCAATAAACATCCATTGACGCACTGCTGTGTTATGTTGTTCATCATTCATGTATGAATGTGTGGGTGAATGTAGGGACAGTGATGTCTCTTGCGTCAATGATGCTCATCCCGTGGGATGGCAGTAAGAGGGTGCTACATTGCATATTGTGTACCGGGTCCCATGAACACTACAACAGGGACACATACATTAGTCACTTCCATGTCCGGACATGGACTGAACCACGATCAGATCCCATGAGTCATTGTTGCAAGCCCTGCGCTGGTCCGGCGTACTGCAGGCCAGACCACTCCTCTTACGCTCTGAGGGGGGCCTTCATTGCTACCCGTCGCAGGCGTACTCGCTGGTGGTGTGCAGGTCACTGGTCTAGTTGTCAGCATGTCACAGACACTCCCTGAGGGCAGGTTTGCACACACACCACACCCATCTGGCACAGGCGTCACATGCCATGTGACTCCACCAACATGAGGGGCCGACGACTTCACATTCCCCTCTGCCGGTCGTGACTGGATGACGGACGCTTTTCAGTTCTCAATCATAAAGGGCCCATGAGTTGTTGCGCACAGGGTTAGTGGCACCCGAGGCCTTGCGGCCATCACGGGCCTGCCACCATGTGGCTCTGACTGGAGTTGCACAGGGTTAGTGGCACCCGAGGCCTTGCGGCCGCCACAAGCCTGCCGCCACGTGGTTGCTGACTGGGGTTGCACAGGGTGAGTGGCACCTGCAGCATTGCGGCCGACACAGGCACCCCGCCACGGGACGGTGACTTTGGGTGCACTGAGTTAAGGGCACCTTGAGCTGCTGAGCGGGTGTGCAGCCTGTGATGATGCCCCGTCCCGGTGGTCTCGGACAGCTCAGGTTTTGTGTGCCCTGCTGGACCGCAGTGTAGGCCAGAGCCAGCGGGCAGCGCGGCCTACCGCCATGTGGCGTCGCTTCCGGGATCACAGAGTTGGTGGCACCTAATGGACTGAGCGGTTGTGTAGCCTGCAATGAGGCCGGGTGCACTGGTATGTCCTCTGCCATGGAGTAATCAAGACCCAGCACCGAACGTGGGACCTGGTGGCCTGCGGAGCCGGGCGCCATGGTGTGGAGTGTGCCATGTCTACGGGCCCCGGGCTTGTGGCTTGCAGCAGCACGTGGTGGGACCTCCTGTCTGCACGCCGGTGGCGGGAGGTGAGCAGTGCAGCCTGGGTGTGCATGGGTGGGCAGACGATGCTGTCTTGTGCAATTGTGTGTACTGTGTCAAACATGTATCTGGACTCTGTTTCAGATGAAGGGTCTGTCTCAGATGTGTGGCCTAATGAACTGTACTACATGCCGGCAAGTGGTTGGAGACACACCGGTGGCAGCAGGTGAGCAGTGTGGCCTGGGTGCGCAGGGGCGGCGCTCTCTCTCTCTCTCTCTCTCACCCTCTCTTCTTCTTCTCTCTCTCTATCTCTCCCCCTCTCTTCTTCTCTCTCTCACCCCCTCTCTTCTTTTTCTCTCTCTCTCTCTCTCCCTCTCTCTTCTTTTTTTCTCTCTCTCTCTCCCCCTCTTTTCTTCTCTCTCTCTCTCTCTCTCTGCCTCTCTTCCTCTCTATCCCCTTTGCTCTCTCTCTGTCCTTTGATGTGCACAGGACACACCTTCTCATCATGATTTTTGTCTTGCAGGCTGTGTCCTACGGATTGGCCCGAGGGGAGCTGCAATGTGTCTTCATTTTATTTCAGTGTTCATTTTAATAAAGTTTGATTTGTTGCTCCAGAAATGAATGAGTGATGCTCATTTTTGTGACGACACATGCATGTCACCAGTTGTGATTCTGCGACATCATGCGTATAATTTTGTACGTGATTGGGTGTGGCTGATGTGGCATGTCTCTGGTAGGGGAGGTGCCGGGGATGGGGGTCCTGGGGGTGGTTGCAGCGGGTGTTATTTCCCTTTTGGCCCTCCTGGCTGCATGCTCAGTTGCCCGGGTGCATCTGTTGTTCTTCAGGTGTGGCTCTGGGCTGGTCTCCGTTTTGTGATCCAGGCTGTGGTCTGACTTAGCACCAGGTCGGAGCAGGTGTTATTTTCCTGCTGCTATCGCTACTTATCGCCAGTTTTGTGTTCTTATCGCAGTTCTGTCTGTTCTTTGTGAATGTTGTGGAGTGGTGTTGTCGTTAATTTCACCTTTCTCCTTAAGCTTCTTGATTTCCTTCTCCAACTGAGCTGATATCATGTGAGGAACCTTGCTCACTTTGGACACACTTAGTATAGCCCCCCTCTTCAGAACAATCTTATGCTCAACATTTCTCAGTAAACCCATCTCAACTCCAAACACTTTAAGAAATCTTGAACAAATCTCAGGTAACTCTTCTCTTGCCAAAACCAGCACCTTTTGTTTGGCATAGTGATTTAGTGTTATCCCCACATCTCTCTAAAGACCCCACCCCAAGAGGTTTTCACCCCTCTTTGCCACATACACCTTTACAACATTTCTCGATCAGCAAAGCGGATTTTCATCACAGAATATCCCAAAACCTCTATTCTCATTCTCCCATTCCAATACCCTCCTTTCCCCTTAGCTGGTTCACCAATAAGATACCTACTGCCATGCACTCACCTTGGTACCATAGTGCAAAAATGTGTGCGTGTGATGTCTAACATGGGTTTTGTACCTGAAGGCTGAGGTAGAAGATATAGCACAATCCGAACTATACAAACTTTGGGGCAACACTATTAGCTCAGATTCCAATAACATCATGGAACTATGGGGGGATTCCGTTGCTATGCTGCATGCTGTGGTTAAATCAGCTCCACTAAAAAGAAACCATCTATATACTGCATATAGAGTATATATATCTCCAAATAAGGTAACGAAGATAACAGGTATAGATTATTATTGCCCAAGATGCAAACTCCCTGCAGCTGATGACTATCATATGTTCATAGATTGTCCTGAGATAGCCAGTTATTGGGTCACGGTGCAAGACTTTTTAGCCGATGTACTACAAATACAAATAGAAGTTACTCCAGGAATTATGTTTTTTGGATTGCATACAGACTATCATCTTAATGATCAGGCATCCAAATTTATTTTTTATGTGATTATCTTGGCGAGACGAGAGATATGTAGAGCTTGGAAAAACATAAACGCTCCCACTTTCATAGAGTGCTTGAAATATATAATCTATACTAGTGAATCTGATATGGCATGTGACAGCAAGAGTTATGGAATAGTCTGGGTAGCACTGGTTGCATGGCGGAATAGGTAAAGAATATTCCAATGATTTCACTTGGGCACTGCTCGTTTGGTCCCTTCAAAATTAACGCCGGGTTATCTGGCAGCGTGAAATGGAGCATAATTTTCCTAAGCAATTTATTTTAGCATGTCACACTTTTGCATGTATGCTGATCAGTGCAGCAGAAAAGCCATGTGTTTAATGTTAGGAGAAATAAAAACATTTCTCCAACTTTTTGCGTCTGCCTCAAAGAGGTGATATCTTTGACACAAAACCCAGTCTAGTAATTTCAGTAGATTGGAGTTTGCATCAAAACCATGTGAGGTTACACTAGGATTCCCAAATACCATCGCTGAAACACCCCCTTGACACAATGGAGCGCAAGGCAGCACAAAGCTCTTGCTATAACTTGAGAATCCAGCTGCTGTACGTGGAATGTATACCATTATACCATCTTTGGCAGTTTGAATTGGATTGTTGCCTGGAAGGTTCAGTAGAGTTGTTTGCTAACGAGAATAAATACTAAAGAAGATAACCTGTTGCAGCGTTATTCTTTTGACTTAACATTGGTGACCATTGGGCCAGAAAGGAGGATCACCACCAACCATAACTGGAAAAGGAGCTCATGGAAGAAAGCTTTATGTATTGGTTTCAGTGTACCTTTCAGCCGTGTTGGGAAACGAGTTGAATTGCTCTGCCAATTGTGATTTGCAGTGCTGTCGGGACACCCAGGCAGCTGAATTAGTCTCTAGAGGAACCAGTACCAGTGATCCAAGGCAAAGTGACCCCACCGAGGTACTTATGATGATGTCAGTGGAATCCTCTGAGTAGTTCTCTAACCCAGGAGGAATGACAAAAGCAATTCCAAAGTTTGCAGCGGTCAGAGCGGCGGAGACAAGTTAACATAGTGATGTGTTAATGTGCACTAGATGGCAAACTGTGGTGGCTATCTTAGGAGAAGACGTGGAGTTGGGTGCACATGTGGTGATGCACACACCTTCATTTCCTCAATGTGGTGGCAGAGTGAGAGAATTGACTGGAGTTTGGTGCACAATTGGTGATGCACAGGGAGTGGAAGATTTTGTTTGGTATATCGGAGGATTTTGTTTGGCATGTTGTAATCCAGTAATGTGTACACCTACATATGATATTCACACAAAATAATGGGACGCTGGTTCAAACAAAACCAAAATTATCCTTGTTCTAGGGGAATAAGTTACATGCTCATGACATTTTATATGTATCAGATGTGGAACTAATTCAACTATACTACCAGTCCTAATATATACATCATCGCATGATATGAGCAATAGGAATGTGCTTAAATGATGATTTACACTAATAATGTGTTGTGCATACTGGAGGTTGAGATTAAGTTTTTGTCCTTTTTCATCCTCAGAAATCTGTGTCTGAGGTAAAAAAAACTCCCATAAGGTGGAGGTAAACTTTTATTACCGCCTAGGTGAGTTTTCTGTTAATTTTGAAGTGTTTCCTTTTCATGTTTTCAATCACGTGTGTGGTTTTTATCACGTGTGTGGTGTTTAAGGGAGTTATAATGGTAGAAAATAATAATGAAACTGACATTAATGTTTGTCTTTTTCAGACATTGGACCGGACTGCAGCTGGTACCATTGTCGTAACTACCATAACAATTAAGTATGGTTTTTAAACACAGTATTATTTTTCACTAAACCTTAGCAGAGTGACATCGCTTTAGGTCCTGATGAATGCCGCAAACTTTTTAGTCATCTGGCAGAAACATGTTGACCATTGAGGAATAGGAAATTTTTTCAGTCCTAGATATCACTAGCCTTTTTAATCCTAGTCTATGGGGACACGCATTAAATTTAGTTTAGTCACCCAGGAGCTAGTTTTAACACACATTTTCCTGTTTTTTTGCACTCTGCCCCTCACCCCAATCGCCTAAATTGGGTACATTATAAAACACCTCACGCTCCTCTCCAAAGGGAGAGTTGTAGCCCACACTGTATACCTTGCGGTTACAGTGTGCAAGAGGGGACCCAATGATGAAGCATGTCACCCTTGGGTGAGTGAGGGTTCTCATCTTTAAGACAAAGACTCCCCCCTTTTTCCCCTTGCACAAGGATAATTTTGGTTTTGTGTGAACCAGCGTCCCATTACTTTGTGTGAATATCAAATTCTGGAGTAGTGATGTGGATGCTGACACTCACTCCTATTGTTATAACTAGGGGTGGGCAGAATTTGCGAAATTCACTTTCGCAAATGATCGCGAAAATGTTAAAAATCTCCGCAAACACGCGGAAATATCGCGAAGATGCGGAAGTTTTTTTCCCGCCCGTTCGCAGTATTTTCTGCGTGGTCGCGGCTCGCCAACTTACCCATGCGGTTGCTTGCGGGCGCGGCCTTCTTATTTTCACTTGTCTCGCGGTGCATGATCCCGAGAAGAAAGACGTGATCGCGCGACGCATGACATTACTGCGGGCGCGAACTGTTGCGAGACAGCGCAAATGGCTACCAACAATCCAACATCTCGTGGAGCACGCGACCGGATCGGGAAAACTTGTCGGCGAACGCGGGGATTCAGGTAAGGCGATCGCGCGCACGCGAGAATGCATTATTTTACAGCGCGAGCGAAAATGACAAATTATCGCAATTTCCGCGAACGGAACGGAACTTTGGCCCAGGCCTAGTTATAGCCCCCTATTGCGAATTACACCTACATATGTGCATCTGGTGATGTGCACACCTTCATTTCTTTGAAGATTTGGACGGATCATTTAACCTCCATTTCCTCAACTAGCGAGTGGCTAAGTTGTTTATATATTTACATATGTAATATTTTTTTCTTCTTTTCTCTTTCTTCTTCTTTTCTATTTTCCCTGTTTCTTATTACATTTAAAATGTGATGTTAATTGTGTTCTGCTAAATTTAATTAATTGGGGCACATTGTGGCATATTTTGTGTTAGGTTCATTTTGTGTACTGGTGTATAGTTTACAATAATTCATTTGGTCATCGAGTAAATTTGACACCAGCAGACCCATGGCAGCTACTAATATGTCAAGACCAACGCATTTTCTTTCAGACAAGAGTGAACCTATTTCACCATGGAAAAGATGGAAACAGATTTTTGCTTCGTATTTGATTGCCATAGGGGGTGAAAAGTTTTCTGCGGTTCGCAAACAAGTTATTTTATCAGACAATTTTGGCATTGAAAAGAGGAGTTTACATTAAAGTCTTGATGAGATGGACATTGGAGAAGGTAGGATAATGTTTACGACATGTCGATAATGATGTTGGAAAGGCATTTTGGGTTACATATCAATCTGGTGTTGGAGAGACAAAGGTTTTTCATTAGGATGCAAGGGAAGTTGGAAAAGATTAGTAGTTATATTGCGGCTTTAAAAACATTAGCTTGTACATGTGAGTTTGATCATCTTACAGATTTGTTGATTATAGATCAAATTGTTAGGTGCACAAATAGTATCAAGGTTCAGGAAAAGCTGCTGGCTAAAAATCTTAATTTGAAATATGCATTGGCAATTGTTGAAACTATGGAAAATACATCTATGTGGGTACTTGAAATGTGGGATGAGAAGGGGGAAGGCAGCATTGAAGTGGTTGTGTCTGTGAATGAGGTCAAGGGAAAGGAGAAACCTGCTGAAAAAGAAGTTGACAAGAATGGGGGAATTAAAAGCAAAGATGGTGACAAGTAAGTGTTAAAAATAAATATCCCCAGAATGATCATAAAAGTGGTAGTGTCAAGTGTTTCAGATGTAAAATAGACCAAGATGCTTTGCAAGGTTTGCATTCTGTAAAAATTTTGGTAAGAAGGAAAAGGAGTACCCCTGAAAAGTAATTGCAAAAGCAAAACTACAGGCACAAGATGTTCCAAGAGAAGCCCTACTTGACACAAATACCAAAGACAACACTTAAGCAGTGATTTGCTAGAGTGCCTTTAATTCTTCCTTGAAGGAGGTCAACAGGATCATTAACAAGAATTGGAGGATCCTAACGTCTAACCAACTGACTTTTGCAAACCCCTGTTTTCCTTTAAGAGGAGCAAAAGTATAAATGACAGGCTTGTCTAGTGGAAAATCATGAATAAAACCATGATTACCAATATTGTGCAACAATTCACATTGCGGGTGCTACCCCCTGTGATGAGACAACACCAATGTGGCAACTGCTTGGTATGTAGCCTAAAAAAACACTCAAAGACCCTAGACCGGGGCCTCAGGACACCTTGGGAGCAAAGAGCCCATACAAACTATAACAGTGACCACATGGTGTACCTGATAGTATGCCCATGTGGGTTACGATATCTGGGCATGACGTCCAGAAAAATCAAGATCAGAATAAGTGAACGTAAGAGCACTATCCAAATCAAAAAATCATACACAAGACTCACTCCTCACTATCTAGAGGAAAGCCATGGTGACAGTGACCTCGCCTGGACAATAATCGAAAAAGTGTCACATCCGACACAGACAACCCTTGTCCTTCTCAAAAAAGAGCATAGATGGATCTATAAAATGCAAGCCAACAAACTGGGGCTTAATGGTCACATCCCATGGCACCAACTCAACTCCTCAAACACCCTCCCTACTATCAAGAGCTGCCGAACAGTTGTCAGAAGACTGTCACAAAAACTCAGTCTCTGTCCTGCTACACATAAGGCAGCATAGACCTCGACATCTGACAGAGGGCAACATATAAATAATTATATACACGTCTGTACTCACTTACTCCTATATCAAATATGGTATGCAGTAATGGACTCAAACATTTTTAAGGATATGGACCGCATATATCTATATGAAGTATGTTACGGCATTGGCAAGTATTGCAAATAAGCCCATACATGTCAACTTTCAATCACCTAGTAAGACGCACTACAGCTTGTGTAGTCTTATAGGCAGCGTGCCTTTTAGTTTTATCTCTATGCATGTGGGAGTTCTGAAATCCTTGGTCCTCTTGTACTTCCTCCTGTAAGACTCCGGTCTATGACCCCATGTATCATTGTGTTCTCGGGGCAAGATACACCTCATAGTGGAGCTACAATATGGAATACTCACGGCACCACATCGATCATAATGGTTATTCTCTCACTTAATTAGCACTTAATTAGCATATCCTCACAGTGCAGGTCACTCCTCAAAGTATAACTACGCTATTAATTACATTCTCTTGAATGCCCTCATGCTCTCACAGCGCGTAGCATGTCACACGCAGCACACCACAACTATTGCCCACACGTGAACCCACTTGGCTGCAGATGTGAGCAAGACCCAGCCATAAAAGCACTCCCCTGATGCCATTTTCTGGTATGGCAAGCTGGGAAGTGCAGTACCAAGTAAGCACATGTCAATTTTGTGACCCTTTGAAGCGTGAGTACTTTGATCCCGGTCCTTATGATGGTTTACAGACATGTTTAAGCATTTCCCCTTTTGTATGCTCAGAGTTCAAAACTGCTCAAAAGGTTCTGACCTATATCCCATATGGTCTTTGCTTATTGTTTAGTCTATAAAGACCTCAGCAACTCTGTTTTAACTGCAGTGCTCTTGAGTAGCTGCACAGCGTGGGCTTGCTAACAGTACATGTGTGTCTGTCTTTCTTTGTTCATTTTACGAATGGCACGTTAACCATGTGGACCTTAGTGTTTGACTACAGCGCCACACCAGCTTCTGCACCCTGTGGGGCATTATTAATACACTCATATTGGTAATTCGTATATAATTACCAAACAGATGTGCATGTCTATTTTGTTTTTATGATGCTGGCTGCCCTATCATGGCAAACAGTTTTTTATAACTGATGCATGGTTTGCAGTGACCTTTTATTTTACTGTATAACAAAAGTGTGTTTTCACTTTGATATTTTGGTGGTCTCACAGTTCACAAAAGACCAGACATTTGCCTGTTTATTACAAACGGACTTGATATGAACAGTTTGTAAGAAATCCTGCATATAGCCTTATTCATATATGTCTATCGTGTTGTGACTACATACCAATGTGTTTGTCTTTGTCCACAGGTTTGGTGTTTCTGGTACTTTTGTACCAGTTTCCGGACAGGCAAGTAGTGTGCAAATACCGTGCATGCCATTTTTGATTATGAAGCCATAGAATTGTACTGGGGCAGTGACATTTATTTCTGTCTTGAGAAATGCCCAGGACCAATTTTGGCCCAACGAATAGGGCAGAAACAGTGTGTCATAGGACCATTCTAATCCTTAATTATCCCTCCTCAAAATTGTTATTAGTATAATTATATTTATAGTCCCCATCCACCCTGCTAATAAAGGGATATCTGGGCATGGATGAGCCATTCTAAATTTTAACCCCCGGTCACTATATAAAAAAGAGCATATATACACAAAGAGCTCCCTGGAATAGGGTCAAGCCCGTTCTGGCTTTTAGTAGCCAGGATGAACTTGATGATGAAGCATGTCACTACTAGAGTGAGTGAGGGTTGTATATAAAAGGAAAATCTTTTTCCTCTCCTGATTCTCAAGACACTCAACAACATTATTTTGGTTCTCTGAGCTTCTTTTGCATTGGCAAATGGGTATTTTATTGCTTTGAATGGCATACAGGGAATAACAGCAGACCATCTTGAAAAAGTATGACCCTACGTTTATGACCTTACATTGTTGGCCCTTAAATGTTCAGGAGTCACAATAGAAATATAGCCTGCCAAGCACCTTTGGCAGACATGAGTCAGTTTGATATTTACAAATTAATATCACAGCCCTTTCTGTAATGCTTAATGAATGCCTTTTCACATAGCATGCACATGTAAAATGTGGTTCTGATTCATGTCTGCAATGTGTGACTACATGCACTTGAGGATGTTCACATTGTTCAAAGTTCTCTTTAGAAAGTCATATGTGATGTTAAAGAGACATTTGTGTACTGCCCACCATCAGGGACTAGCTAAACATTTAGCATGTCACTGAGAGCACTGTGTCAGTTATGGCAAGTAGGGCCCCAATGATGCTCAACCATGCTCTAGGGCATGTCAATTCTGTTTAAAGAAAGGATGAGAGAACAGATCTGTACCCTGTGAGTGCAACAAGGGTAATGATACAACGGTATTATGAGCAATATATGTTCCCAGAACATCATGCAGGCTGTGTAAGCATTGCTCAAGGTCCAGTGTCTCTAGACATTTGCTCACCAAGGTATGTGTTCTATTAACACATTTACAACTTCCTCTTATCATTGATCCCTAAAAATCTTATGAACAAAATGTGGTTCACAATTTCGACAGGCTTGGCTGCTCAAATGGATTAACCACCCTATCCTCAGCCTCATCTTCTTGCAAATCTGGAACATCATCATATTTGTCCTGCTCTCTGCCAGACTTGAATTTTGCTCTTAACAGCTTATCCATCTATAATGATTTCATGGTTTAGCTGGACCACACCATTGACACAACTGCAGATTTATGATTCAGGAAGTGAATCAACATCAGTTCCAGTGCCATTCTTCAAACACTTCATGACATTTTGGTCTTTTTCACTACATGCTATAAGGCAGGCTTATCAATATTTCATAAATCGCAGCACAGCAAGACAAGATGTTGCGCTGCGATGCCTGAAAGGGAGAGAGCAGGCATGCACCCTATTTCACATTACATGGTGCATTCCTGTCCTCTCCTTACACTGGCACACTTTTGGCTGCCTAGCACCAACACAGGCACACTTGCGTTATGGTGAAAGGGTTTCTTCATTGCAGGCAGGATTGTTTTTGTGCAGGAAGGGACAACTGAGTAAGACTGAGTGAAGCTTACAGAGTTTTGCAATGCAGAATTCTGTGGAGTGACCCAAAAACTCCACGAGATTCCAAAGACTTCCGCGAGTGTGTAGAGCAGCTCAATGCACCCGTTCACACTATGCTTTTGACGTTCAGTAACGCAATGCACGTTCTCACACTCAAAATCACACGCGAGCGGCACTCGAGGGGAAAATCTGCTTGAGTATGCAGCCGCAGTCACTGGCGCTCTCTCGCACTCGCTGTCTTCACAAAACATTTGCTGGATGTAGCAGGCATTGCCTAAAGTTTGCAGGGGGTTGAAAAGTCTTGCTAGTGCTCACGTGCCGGATGCAAATCTCACTGGCACTCACGGGCAGCCAGCAAATTTCACCGGTGCTCGCAAGCACTTACATGATCCCGGCTCGCGAATGCGCCAACTGAAAATAAATTCCACTACGGGGCTGAATGTGGAATTTATCGGAAACTGCGTTTTCTCCACTGAATGCAGAGTTCTTCAATTCCATGAGCGAAGCGGGATTTTACGCCCAAGCCTACAAGTGAGCATGCAGCACATGGCGAAATAGGAAAACAAGAGAAGAAATAAAGATATTTTGCTACTTACGGTCCCCTGGGAAAGTATAGCATTTTGCCACATTCTCGGGTCTACATATACTTATGGAATATCTGGGAATGTGCCAAATTCCATGAGTGGATACATTGGAACTCCCATGCTCCACCCATGGAATGCATCCCTGAGGCAGAGTAACGCAAGGCAGCTAGCTATATGTGCTGCTTTGTGTTACTCCAAATATACCAAGTACAATTGGGCCTCGCAAGGTGTTCTTGCGTGGCTTAGTAAATCTGACTTTAGAGTTGCATTGCCCTTGCATTACATTGCATGACAAAAGTTCAATGCAACACTTTGATGAATCTGGCCCACACTTTTTTGAAGGAAAACAATTGTCTTTCCCTGTTGACCCTATGCGTCTTTGCAAAACACAAGGCCAAATCAGTTTACACACAAAAATATGTATAATTCTTTGAAGAACCCCATCAGTTGAAATACCTAGAAGGAGCTAGAGAATATGGTGAAAGTCCTCAAATACCCCCACTGACTGCATGGCATGAATCAGTGATGCAAACAAGTTTTACAATAAGTGAAGTACGCTTATTTTTGAGATTGCATATCCATTGTTGGCACCTGAACAAAAGTATAGTACATGCCCGGAAAGGAAATATTGTCATCATTCAAAGCAACCTTACAAAACTGCCATCTGAGGACCCTGTGGAAATTAAGTGCTCACACTCCATCTCCAGGCTAATCCTAATACCAATGAAGCATGCATAAATTCTCCTTATGTTCTTAACCTTCATTCCATTCCAGAGGGATTTACCTAGATTGTTAGCATTTTAGTTCCCACAGAATACTCAAAGAAAAAATACTTAAAATGTGACGACCTACCTGAGTTTTCTCATCATAATGCTCATCAATTAATCCCTTGCCTATAGGAATGTTTCTCGGCAGGCCATAGCATGTACAAAGAACCCACTGCTCAATAAACCCAAAACTGATTGAGAGTCACTAGCCAACCACACACCAATCTGTAGCCTCCCATTCATGGCTCATTTTCCATCCTGGGAAAAGAAGATCTGAGGGTTCTCTATTGAGCCTGAGAGAAGATCTGCTGACCTGTTTCGACAAGCACCATGCATACACACAGACTTAACAGTGGTTGTCAAAATCTTCTGACCACATGATATGTCATGACAAGAATTAACCTACAAACCTTAACAAAGGTACATTCCACCACAACCTAAAGATTTTTAAATGCATATTAAACAATTAATGTTTATACATCAGTCCAAAAAGCATACAAATAACAAAAAAGAAGACAGATAAACAAAAATATTATGTTTAATAATTCCCCCCTTGGGTGCTAGGGGCGTAATGGTTACGTCCTCAGCCATGGTAAAAATGTGGTGAGGATGTAACTGTTCGTCCTGGCACCGACCCATGGGGGAAGTGCTGGCGCTACCCCATGGGCCTCCATCGAGAAGCCCCAACTGGGTGTAGCAGCGGAAGCGCTTCTCTTCCCACCTCCAAAATTCCCCCTCCCGCTTGGCAATCTGATGACGACAGCGTGCCAACGTTATCATATGCTGCTGGGGACACTCTGGAAACCATTTGCTTCTAGCACGTCCATAGAGAGAGTCGTTTTTGGTCCCAAGCTCGGCGGCCATCTAGGGAATTATACCAAATCCAGAAATTACTGAAAACTAGACACTCAGGGGAGTCCAGGGATGTGTGGCTTGTGTGGATCCCTCAACGTTTTCTTACCTAGAATCCCCTGCAAACCTCAAATTAAGCTAAACAAACATATTGTCCTCACATTTCTGTGTGGAATTAATGCACCAGCGCAAATTTCCTATCACCCAGCGTTCCCCTCGGTCTCCCCAGTAAAATGATACCTCACCGTGGCTTCGTCTAGCAGCCCCCCAATGACAATGCCTCTTCCTCAGGCACCCCATGCTGCCTTGTCCAATCGAACTTTGACCTTCTCACACATTTTTCGTTAAAAATTCTTCAAGGTCCGAAGGTAAGCCGAGACCAGGCCCAATCCACCTCATGCATCTGAACAGCACCCATCTCTGTCCTCCATAACTTTGACTTTGCCCCAATCTTGTGTGACTGGATGGTTGCAGTTAGTGATTTAATCTTCTTGTTGCTATCAGTGCTACAGTTTGGATTGCATTTGTATTGTTGTAAATGTATTTATTACACTTTTTTCTAGTTTTCTAAATTCTACTAGCGGAATAAGCAAAGGTTAATTTAGTGACTTTTGTGGTTCACTCTGACAGGGATTGGGGTTGTTGCTTGAGAAGGTTATTTACCCCTCTCAATAAAAAAACAAACAATTTTCCACATCTATGCTGTTTAATTTGGTTGCCAATGCTGTCTGAGAGTTTTTGTTTTTATTTATAGCCATCACCAGTTTGTGAGGTAGTTTTTATATGGAGACTATACATCCTTCTCTAGTTTTATTTCTATATTTATTAGAAAGGAAGAATTTGAGCATTGAAGTTATCTTAATGTCCTAAGTTATACAGTCTATTTAAAACGTAATTATGGTGAGCTTTTTCTATATGGGCTCTAAATCTGTTTTTCTAGTTATGTTCCCATCTGGTTTCTTTTTATGAGACTGCTCATACTTAGGTTTATTCTTAGCTTAGGCTTGACATCAAGGCTATTTGAGGGGCGTGGATTCTTCGATTTGTTCTGAAACAGAACGTGCTGAGACCCATTTGGGAACAAACATTTACTTACTCTAAATGGGGAGACACTAACTGTTTGAATTATGATTTATTTGACAGCTTATTAGATTTCTCCCTCATTTATTGTATTATTTGGCTTATTGAGTGTATTTGGCTTAAACTTGACATTGGGATCCTTTGGCATATGCCCAGCTAGTGCCTTTTTCGGAGGTGATTTCTGTAAAAGTTCCTGGGCGTCCTTGGCCTTGCTCCTTTTGATGGGACAGCAGGAGACACCCCTGATCTTTAGATACACACACGTCCTCTTTAATTGATGCAGAGATTTCAGAATTTTCTGGACTGTTACGTTATAAGGATCCAATCTCTGTAAACAACTTGTGGTAAACTTCAAAGTATCTTTGCTCGAAAAAAGTGTCATGTCAGCTCATTAGCCTGAACAAGTCTTTATTCCTAATGTTCTTGAGCCCCTCAATGTTATGTTTGTGCATAGTCAAAGAATGAGTGTGGGAGTTTTGCCAAGGGTGTTTAACTTCTCCTATGTGATATAAATAGTGTGATGTAGCTCCCACAGTGGTTTTGGCAGTGTGACACATTTTACTGCATACTGATTTGGCTGGGGGCCTTTTCCAGATCAGCTCAGATCATATAAAAGCTCTTCTCAGACTCTTCCTAATGTAATGCGAGGCCTTGATTATTGCAGTAAGACCCTTCCTATGATCTAGCAACTATGGTGGGTCTCCTTCAGTAATGATTAATGTTGCTTTAATATGACTTAAAGAATTCGCTAATTGACCACAAACATTTACTTTCTTTAGTCAGTTTTCTATCCTTCTATCTTCTATTCAATCAATTTAAAATGGATGCCAAAAAAATGTACTCCAAACAGAAAGGGTATATGATAACTTAATCCAAGACCGAAGCTTTGTTATTCAACACTGTCAAAGAGGTCTTGCCACCAAAGTCAAGACTGAATAATGGGGAAAAATATTTAGAATTCTATTCCTCAGAACATGCAGAATATTTATTTGATTTTAACTATACTCCACTAGTGAGCACAGTAACAAGTCTGTTTCTTCATGGGGAAGCACTACCTCTTTTTTATAATAAATGGACATCACTAATTAAAACGTCAAAGCTACCTCTTTTTCTAATAAATGGACATCACTAATTAAAACGTCAAAGCTACCTCTTTTTTCTTTCTGACAATACCTTGCACAGTCGAGTAGTTTCTTTAAGAAAGAAGATAGACACTTTTCCTGCTATATCTGTGACAAAAAAACTGTCTAGAATAATAACAATGTCTTAAAATTGCCAAAGGTAGAAGGGGGTTTAAGTTTACTGGACATCCAAATACAGCGGGAGTCTTTAAACTATTTTCAACAGTAACTTGGTGCAACTTGCATTTTGGTGAAAGGGCGCCTGCGCTGGCGCCGGCAGCAAAACTTGTGCCAGTCTATGGAGAGAGCAGAAATGCACCATTTCTTTGAAGATAATGCACAGTTCTGCTTTCTCCCATTCATGCAAAGGTGTACAGCAACTTCCCTTGCTGTGCTGCATTTTGTGAATTCTTTGAAGATATGCCCTTACAGGTTATGTTATGAGGATTTGTTACACACACTATTACCCAGTAGGGTATTCTGCGACTGATGTGGCCTAGCCTTGGCTAAGGCAGGTGGAAGTGCAGTTGAAAGAGTCAGGTCTCCAGCTTCCTACCAACATTTGAGGAGGCTCTGATGTGTACTGACAGGTTTTCTACGCTTTAGAAGTAATGTAGGAGAAGGCACAACCATCAGATTCTGCATTGGCATAGGATTTGTGCAAGTAAAGAGTCTGACTGAATGGAGGTGTCTGGTGGGTTTGTGAAAGGAGATATATACTGTTGAGGTAGGCAGGTCCAGTGTTATGTAGTGCCATATAAGTGTGAGTGAAGAGTTTGAAATGTGAACAGTTGTTTGCTGATTCCAGCATACAAGGTTTGCTCATAGTCCAGCTTGCTTGTGATGAGGGCTTGTGTGATCGTTTTGCAGGTGTTGGTCAGGAGCCATTTGAAGATTTTCCCAGCATCTTCAGGGCGAGGCAGCAATGTTTTACATTTGTTTCCATGTTGATCACCGCTCTCTTATCACCACACAGTGGAAATCTCAACTAATACTACTTACATGGAAAGGCAATTAGAGATGCCTAGTACTTGTCATCATCCATTTTAATATCATTCTTTTTTTGTATATTTGTTATTGATTTTTTTGTACTGAACCAAAAACAATCCCAGTATCACATTTTATGTCCATCGTCCCCTCTCGTGCAGAACGAGCAGATTTAAGGCAATTATTGTGTATTTATCCAAAGGAACAGGACATAAACCGTTACATCCTTCCATGGAAACAATATTGACTCTGTGGGTGGAGAAGCAGAAGGGGTGTGGGGAAAAGAGGCACAGGTAGGGACAGGCAAAGTCATTAACTGTATTATTAATAGTTCAAAATCATGATACCTTCAACCCCCCCCCACCCAGCCACACCCCCCTATCTTGTCAAAATTCTATAGGAAGCCTCTGCATTTTTACACTGCTTTTTCCAAGATGATTCATGAGTCCATACATATCTCCCAGAGACATACAGTAGGGGGTGTTGTGCCCCTCTATTTTTGGGCTATGTCCCATTTAGCCACCATATACCGCAGGTTTATGAGTAATTGTTTGTAAGTGGTGGCCTCCACATTTTCCATATCCCCAATAGTGACAGTGGAGTAGTTAGGTCAGTGGTACCGTCTGTGACCTCCGCTAACCTTTCTGTTACCAACTGCCAAATCCTTTGGAGTCTGGAGCATTCTCACAATGCATGAAAAACGTTCCTTGCTGCCCACCATTCCAAAGACATACCTCTTTATCAGCTCTCCCTAGTTTTTGATACATTATTCTACTGTAATAGACCCTATGCAGGCTTTTCAGCTGCACAAGTATGAATCTGGCTTTCTTTCATGGCTACCTCCTGTTTGAACTGCTCTGCCGCCCCACAGTTATCATCATCAAGAGACCCAATGCCATGCTGCAATTTCCCTCTTAACTTTGCCAATTCTCTTTGAGTATTGACCATAATCGTCTTATATAGAACAGAAATGGCTTTAGAAGTACTTTACCCATCTAACATCATCCCATCTAGTGAAGAGTCCTATTGCATCTCTTCATCTGCTGGATTCCTGAAACATAAGGAGTGTCGTAATTACAAGTATTTGAATGTTTGAGAACGGGGTCATATCATACTGTATTTGGAGATGTTCAAATGGGACAATTCAATTTTCATACTGTAAGGAAGCAGACCTTTGTGCAGGTTTCCCTACCTTTTGGCCCGCATTTGGTCTATTAGCTGCAGGTTTTTCAACTCTGAGAGTACACTGCCAACCAGGCCACAGTGTGAGTGTTCTGACCCATTGCAAAAGGTATGTTGAATTGTAAGACTCTGATTGGCAAGTACTGACTTACTTATCATTTCCTATTTTATGGTACTCAGGGTACCAAGGAGATTCAATGCAGAGTGTCCACCCAGGGATGCAGAACTGTTGGTGCCACCCTGAGTGTGACAAAAGACAAAATGGCCACCAGCCTGCCACTGCAGATAGGAAGAGCAGTGTGTGCACTGCTAGTTTGATCTTTCCCTTCCCATTAATGGCAAAGTCAGCCTTCCCTTGATAATATTTTGCAATCTCCCCTAAGGAAGGCTATCGAGCCCTATGACAGGAAGCTCTATATTATTAAGCACCACAAAGAGGTCTGTATATGTCTTAGCGGCAAACCATAAAAGTTGTTGTTTTCCTGAGGAAAGTCAGTAGCCCCCCTAGCTAACAGAGGGTTACCGGCTGGCATCCCAGCCTGGCTAACCTCTCAATGGGAAAACCTAACTGGGTACTGTAAGGTGAAAATTAATTGTGGCATTAAATCTGAATCGATGTCCAAGTCGAGATTAATGTCACTATTAAAGTTGAGCAACCTTTAGAAACTTGCAACTCTGTGCCAACAGACAGCTTTCTGGCCACCTGAAGAGACATGTGAATGATTCCTAGGCTTGCAAACAAATGTAATTGCCTTAGAGTGAGGTGTGACCTTCTCTCGCAGGAAGGCCACTCAGGGTGTTAGCCCAAAAGGCGAACTTCAAATGGAAAGTTACATTTGAAGGGCAGCCTGTAACAACACACCCGCGCAGTATTGCTTTTGTTCCTGCAGACAAGCTAGAGACAGGGACAGAAAGGGAAACCCCGTTCCCAAGCCAGTTTTCCCTGGGCGTATTGCCCTTAGGTAGCCACACCTCTGTGGTGGGGCTACCAAGCACCTGACAATTGGGGAAAGGTTCAGACATCTTGAGAATGGCAAGAATATTGTGCTCTAAGATTTCCAAATATCACATATCACTAGAAATTTGTCACCAATGAAGAGGGGACCTACTAGCCCATTGGTTAGTGACCACATTGTCCACTTGGGCACTTTCCCTGGATGAAACGGGTAACCCTAGCACCCTGAACCTTAGTACATGTTGGATTTGGAGAGAGACACTAAAAAGGACTGCTCTGCTGCCTTTGAAGCTATACAAAGAGAGACTGCATCATTGGAAAGACTGCACCCGCTGCACTTTCGGCTAATGAGTTTGGACTGTGCCTGTGGCTCCTGCCTCGTGGAAAAGTTGATCCACTGCCCCAGACTAGTGCAGTGATTCCAAGGGCCTGTCAGCCGGCCCCCTGGAACAGCACCACAGACATCAAAGATAATGGAGCCCAATCCGTCAAAGCAGTAATCAGTTCTGAGGAATCACTGCTGGCTGCTGCTGGACATGCCAAGAGATAAATCCAAGATAGCCAGAAGTTGCACCCACGTCTGCTGACCCAAGGGTGCTATTAGAAACCGGATATAGTGCCCAAGAGGGACACAAGCCCCCACCAAAGATATTTTCTGTGATCACTGTGTTGCAAGATCGGTAGCCAAGCCATAGCTGGCTTTCTACTGTCACAAAGAGGACGTTGTGGGACCCCAAGTTCCATGGCCAAAACCACCCCACCTCACCTTGGGACCAAGGACTCAGCTGCAACTCATCCCCATGGACTGCACAGCACCTTTGCCTCTTGCATCTCCAGCACCAGGACTACTCCATTGTTGTTTATATCTGTTGTTTCCTAAATGCTGAAACTGGGCTGGAAAAGTCTCTGGTGGCCAGGTACCTGTCAAAACAAGTAACCTTACCGGCCTCCTACATTTCTGCCCAGTCGGATTTGGTCACACAAGTCTGGAGTTACTGAACTAACTCTTTCAACCTTTTCAAAACTTTACACACTTTTTGTTGACCATTGCTTATTTGTGGTTGGATTAAAAGTTATTTCATGCTTTAAAAATCTGTATCTTCTGAGCGGTCCGGTGGATTTTTATGATCAAGGACTCTAAACATTCATAAAAATATGCTCTAACTTTAGGAATTGTTGACTTTTGCATTCCGTTGTTTGGTGCTGTTAAATTCTTTACACTGAGTTCCTTTGTTAAGTCTTGCTGCTCGAAGACACAGCTACCCAGGGTTGAGCAAAGGTGATGCAAGTGAGCCTTACTGGACCCAAGACAGTTTTTGTGAGTGTATTTCATGATAAGGTCCCACAGCCATAGCATATAATAACCGCAAATTTTCACACAACCCATACCTATTCCAGAGATGATATGCCTGTTAAGTCCCACTTTTAAAAGCCTGGTAATTTAGCTACTTCACTCAACCTTGTTACCACCTTCAGTGATGTCTTTGGGGTCAGTCTTTAATCTCATCCCATTTCCCTGGTCATGTTGTGCAATGTCCTTGACCACCGTGTCTCTAGCAGGGAGTAGCAAATCCTCTGGATTTCCCCCATAAAGGGCATGTAGGTATCCCATCTCACACAGAGTAAGCCTACCTTGGCTTGTGCTGCTTCATAGTCAATCAATCAATCAATCATAGGCATTTGTATAGCGCACTGCTCACCCGGAGGGTCTCAAGGCGCTGGGGGGGGGGAACGCTACTGCTCGAACAGCCAGGTCTTGAGTTGCTTCCTAAAGGCGAGATGGTCTTGCGTTGTCCGGAGGTGGATGGGGAGGGAGTTCCATGTCTTGGCTGCCAGGTAGGAGAAGGATCTTCCTCCGGCGGTGGCTCTGCAGATGCGGGGGACAGTGGCGAGAGCGAGGCTGGCGGAGCGGAGCTGGCAGGTGGGCTTGTGGAAGGTCAGGCGGCTGTTGAGGAACTTGGCGCCCAGGTCGTGGAGGGCCTTGTGTGCGTGGGTGAGGAGTCGGAACGTGATTCTTTTGTTGACGGGGAGCCAGTGCAGGTCTCTCAGGTGTCCGGAGATGTGGCTGTGTCGGGGGATGTCCAGGATGAGTCGTGCTGAGGCGTTCTGGATCCGTTGGAGTTTCTTCTGGAGTTTGGCGGCGGTGCCGGCGTAGAGGGCGTTCCCGTAGTCCAGCCGACTGGTGATGAGGGCCTGGGTGACCGTCTTCCTGGTCTCGGTGGGGATCCACCTGAAGATCTTTCAAAGCATGCGCAGGGTGTTGAAGCATGAAGACGAGACGGCGTTGACTTGTCTGGTCATCGAGAGGGAGGAGTCCAGGATGAAGCCTAGGTTGCGTGCGTGGTCCGTTGGCTTGGGGGTGGCTCCCAGGGCGGGGGGCCACCAGGAGTCGTCCCAGGCGGAGGGTGATGATCCCAGGATGAGGACCTCCGTCTTGTCTGAGTTCAGTTTCAGGCGGCTGTTCTTCATCCATTCGGCGACGTCTTTCATCCCTTCGTGTAGGCTGGCTCTGGCGGCGTCCGGTTCGCTGGTGAGGGAGAGGATCAGCTGGGTGTCGTCGGCATAGGTGATGATCTTGAGGTTGTGTTGACGTGCGATGGTTGCGAGGGGGCTCATGTAGACGTTGAAGAGGGTGGGGCTGAGCGATGACCCTTGTGGAACGCCGCAGATGACTTCGGTGGCCGCTGACCGGAACGGGGGGAGGCGGACTCTCTGGGTTCTTCCGGCGAGGAATGAGGTGATCCACTCCAGGGCCTTCTCCTGGATGCCGGTGTTGTTCAGGCGCTGTACCAGGGTGCGGTGGCAGACAGTGTCGAACGCTGCGGAGAGGTCCAGGAGGATGAGGACCGCAGTTTCCCCGTTGTCCATTAGGGATCTGATGTCGTCTGTGGCTGCGATGAGGGCGGTCTCCGTGCTGTGGGTGGCTCGGAAGCCGGATTGCGAGTGGTCGAGGGATCCGTTGGTCTCGAGGAAGGCGGCTAGCTGTCTGTTGACGGTCTTCTCGATGACTTTGGCAGGAAACGGGAGGAGCGGTATGGGGCGGTAGTTCTTGAGGTCGGAGGGGTCTGCAGTTGGTTTCTTCAGCAGGGCACTGATCTCGGCATGTTTCCAGCACTACGGGAAGGTGGCGGTGTTGAAGGAGGTGTTGATGATGTCGCGGAGGTGGGGTGCGATGATGTGGTCGGCCGTGTTGAAGATGTGGTGTGGGCAGGGGTCCGTAGGGGATCCAGAGTGGATGGTGTTCATTGTGCGTGTTGTGTCTTCGGTGCTGACTGGGGTCCAGGTGCGGAGGGTGGCGGTGGGGGGCATCGGTTCGGTGGTGGGGTTCGTGGTTGGTGGGCCGAAGCTGTTGTGAATGTTGGCGATCTTGTCGTGGAAGAACGCTGCGAGGGAGTCGCAGAGGTCTTGCGAGGGAGTGATGTCATTGTTTCCGGCGTCGGGGTTGGAGAGCTCTTTGACGATGCTGAAGAGTTCCTTGCTGTTGTGGGTGTTGTTGTCCAGTCGTTCCTTGAAGGCTGTCTTCTTTGTGGCGCGGATCAGTTGGTGGTGTTTGCGGGTGGCGTGTTTGAGGGCCGTCATGTTGTCTGTGGTCTGGTTGGTGCACCAGGTGTTCTCCAGGGAGCGGCAGTTCTTCTTGGAGGTGATGAGCTCGTCGGTGAACCAGGAGGCTTTCTTGCTGCCGCGTCTGCTGGGGGGGTTCTTCTTCAGTGGTGCGAGGGCGTCTGCGCAGTTGGTGATCCACTGTGTGAGGTTGTTGGCGGCTTCGTTGGGGTCCGTTGAGCTGGTGGGGGGGTTCTGGCTGAGGAAGGTGGTGAGCTGGTCGCCGGTGATCTTGTTCCAGCTCCTGCGGGGGGCTTGTTGAGGGTGGTGGTGGGTCGTCGTTTTACTGAAGCTGAAGTGGACGCAGCTGTGGTCAGTCCACTGGAGATTGGTGGAGTGGCTGAAGGTGACGTATTTGCTGGATGAGAAGACTGGGTCAAGCGTGTGGCCGGCGTAGTGGGTGGGGGTGGTTACCAGTTGCTTGAGTCCGAGGTTGGCCAGGTTGTCCAGCAGAGCAGTGGTGTTGCGGTCCTTGTTGTCCTCCAGGTGGAAGTTGAGGTCCCCCAGGAGGATGTAGTCGGTGGAATTGATGGCATGCGGGCTGACGAAGTCTGTGATGTCTTCGCTGAACTGTGTGCGTGGTCCCGGTGGTCTGTAGACGAGGGTGCCTCTGAGCGTGGTCTTGGGGTCGGTGTGTATCTGGAAGTGGAGGTGTTCGGCGGAGGTGAAGGTGTCATCGGAGTTGGTCGTGATGCGGATGGTGTTCTTGTGGATGATGGCGATGCCTCCTCCTGTCTGGTTGACGCGGTCCTTCCTGGTGATTTTGTAGCCTTCTGGGACGGCGATGGCGACGTCGGGCGCTGAGGAGGCGTTCATCCAGGTTTCCGTCAGGAAGGCGATGTCTGGTGCTGTCGAGTCGAGGAGGTTCCAGAGTTCGACGGCATGCCTGTGAACGGAGCGGGTGTTGAGCAGGATGCACATCAGGTGTTTGTTGCTGGGGCTCGGTTTAGCAGGTGCGGTGTTGGGTCGGAGGCCGGTGAAGCGGCAGGTCAGGCAGGTGAAGGGTCCGTGGGTGCGTCTCGGGGTGGCTCGGTAGCAGGCGGTGTTTCGGCCGGCGTTGAGTGCGTGGAGGGTTTTGGCGTCGTAGATGTGCAGGGTGTGCTGGCGAGGGCGAGGACCAGGGGGTCTGGCGCTGGGCGCGGTCCAGGCACGGACGGGCGCAGACGGGCTTACCTTTGGCGCACCTTCGGCGCTCAATCGGCGCTCCCGCTGCGCGCGTCCGCTGCGCGGTCGCTCTGGGGGCGTCATAAGTAAGGAGCCGGGAGGGAGGAGCAGCTGGGTGGCGGGAGCGGGGCGGCGAATGGAATCACAGGGGGGCGGGGCCGCAGGGAGCCAGCGGCGGGAAATTCCAAGAAGCAGCGGGCAGCGGGAAATTCCCAGGAGCAGTGGGAAATTCCCAGGAGCAGCGGGCAGCGAGCGAAGGAATCTGCAGGCAGGAGGCGGCAAAGGCAGGCAGGAGCGGCAGCAGTGAGTGGGGCGACCAAGCACTGTGGAGGGCTGAGCGGTCATAGTATTTACAGACATTGGCAATGCCATTCCACACTCATATGTGGAATGTTGTAAGGTGTGCAAAGCGATCCATGGTATGCCACCCCCTAGAGTAAAGTCCACAGCAGGTGGTCCACTTTAGTGAAAAATCGGTTAAGTATCCCATAGGGGGAGTTTTGTAATTTGGAGGTGAACCTGAGCAGCACTATCATTTTGAAAATCACAGCCCGTCCCATTAGGGAGATCTGGAGGTTTTGCCAGTATGTTATGTGAATTTCTAGTTTGGTCGTAAAGGGCCTAAATTGTCCTCATAATGTGCACAGTCATCCTTAGTGATCCACAGGCCCAGCTATTTAAAGTGACTACTTTTCACTCTAAAGGTTAGAGACAGCACAGCCTTGTGCTGCCATCCGCAGAGAGGTAACAACAGTCAACCAATCAATCAATCAGGGTTTTGTAAAGCATGTTAGTCCCCCGTGGGGGTCTCAAGGCGCTGAGGGTGGGGGGGGGGTCAGCAGATCCGTTCAGCCAAAGAGCCAGGTCTCAAGAGTCTTCCTGAAAGTGTTCAGGGAGGGGCCATGCCTGATGTCTGCAGGGAGTTCGTTCCATGTTTTGGCCGCGATGTGGGAGAATGATCTTCCGCCTGCTCTAGCTCTGTGAATGCATGGAGTTTCGGCCAGTGCGAGGTTGGAAGATTTGAGGTTCCTTTTCGGTACGTGGAAGTTGATTCTGTCGTTAAGGTTTTTGGGTCCGGTGTTGTGCAGCCATTTGTAGGCGTGGGTGGGGATTTTGAAGGTGACTCTTTTCTACACGGGGAGCCAGTGGAGCCTTCGTAGGTGTTGGATGATTTGTTCTGGCTGCGGTGTTCTGTATCTTCTGGAGTTTGCGGAGTAAGGACTTCTTTAAGCCGGTGTAGAGTGCATTTCCATAGTCAAGTCTTCTGGTGATGAGATGCGTGGGTGACTGTCTTTCTTGACTCAGGGGGGATCCACTTGAAAGCCTGGCTGAGTATTCGGAGGGTGTTGAAGCAGCTGGAGGTGACGGCGTTGACCTGTCAGTTCATGGTGATGGCTGAGCCGAGTACGATGCAAAGGTTTTTGGTGTGGTCCAAGGGGGTCGGTGGGCTTCAGAGGGCAGACAGCCACCAGGTGTTGTCCCAATGCCGAGGGGGTGGTTCCAAGGACAAGGACTTCTGTCTTATCAGCGTTGAGCTTAAGGCAGCTGTTGGTCATTCAGATTGCTACTTCCTGCATCCCTTTTTGGAAGTTGAGTCAGGCGGTGGCGGAGTCTTTGGTGAGGGAGAGGAAGAGCTGGGTGTTGTCGGCATAGGATACAATGTTGAGGCCGTGTTGTCAGACGATGGCGGCGAAGGGGCCATTTAGACATTGAAGAGGGTTGGGCTCAGTGATGACCCCTGTGGGGCTTCTGCATGTGATATTCGTGGGGTCGGAAAGGGAGGGTGGTAGTCTGATTCTTTGGTTACTTCCGGTGAGGAATGATCGGATCCAGTCTAGGGTTTTTCCTTGTATGCCGGCGTCATGTAGTCTGACGATGAGTGTACGGTGGGAGACGGTGTCAAAGGCTGCTGATAGGTCGAGTAGGATGAGAGCTGTGGAGTGTCCTTGATCCAGGAGGGTGCGGATGTCATCCGTGGTGGTGAGTAGGGTGGTCTCAGTGCTGTGGTTGCTCCGGAATCCGGATTGAGACAGGTCGAGGACGGCGTTGTCTTCGATAAATCGTGTCAGTTCCCTGTTGACTGTTTTCTCTGCAACTTTGGCTGCGAAGGGGTGGAGCGAGATAGGGGACGGTAGTTCTTGACGTCGGTGAGGTCAGATGTGGGCTTCTTCAGCAGGGGCCTGACTACAGTGATTTCTCCCGGTTAATATTTAGTCCTGAGAATATCTGATATGTTTCAAATATATATCGGAACCTGGTCAAAGATTCCTCAGAGCTCGCTATGTAGAGAAGTAGGTCATCCGCATATAAGGAGATATGTTCCTTCTACCCCTTTTCTCAGGTCCAACCCCTCAACTGGGCATCCACCCATATGCATCCTGCCAGTGATGCAATAGTGAGTGCGAACAGCATAGGTGACAGATGGCAGCCCTGGCGCATGCCTCTCCTGATGGGGAATATCCATGATCAAGTACCATTACTCTGATTGCCGCCGTGGGAGCTATGCATTGCAGCCAAACCCATGCAAGATATCCTGGTCTGAATCCTATTTTACTCAGAATGGCAAAGAGGAATGGCCACTCTATTGAATCAAATTCCCTATTGGTGTCTAGAGATGCCACCCCTATTGGTTTGTGTGCTCCAGCAGCCATGGCCACATTATTATATAAACGTTTCAGATTAAACTTAAAGGACTACTGTGGAATGAATTTGGATTGATCTGGATGGATCAAATTAGCAATCAGGGCTTGCAGACTAAAGGTTAAGTACTTGGCAAGGATCTTAACTTCCACTTTAAGTAGGGATATTGGTCTGTAGGACTTGAGCATGTCCTAGGCTTCCTGCCTTTATGGATTAGGGCTATTGTTGCCATCTGTAAATCTGGTGACAGTGTCTGGGAATTACGTACATGCCTGTACATGGCATGAAGTGGTTTCACCACCTTATTTGGCATCTTTTTATGAAACTCTACTGGTTATATATTTGGCCCTGGTGACTTATCATTCTGCAGTTGCGTGAGTGCCCTTCCTATTTCTTCCTCAGTGAGTTCCCCTTCTCGAAACTCCCTCTGTATTGTGTAGGGCAATCATTGACAAAGTTGTCAATGTCCACCAGCTGCACTGTGAGTTGTGACTGGTAAAAGGTTTTAAAGTAGTCAGCTAATGTGTCTGCTATGTTTCGAACACCTGTGGTTCTCCCTGCCTTAGGTGTACAATTGTATTTAATAGTGCTCCGATCCCCTTCCTGATTATTTAGCCACGCTAGCAGTTTTCTAGTCTTGTCCCGAGTTTCTTACAGTTGTTTTTGTTAGATAGGTCATCTTTACCTCATTCTCAACCAGTATTGTCCCCGTATTTTCTGTAAAGTGGCACTCGGCTGCGGCCCCAACCCCTCCAATAAATGTCCTACCCAGCAGGGGTATCCTGAGGGATCACCTCAGATCTGTTTCGAAAGCAGTTTCACCGCTGCTGCTTTGCTAGTTGTTGCCACCCTCTCCTCTAGTCGTTCCATGCACTTTCAGGTGTGTCAAAAAAATAAGGATTTGCTGTTAGGGAAACCCCTCAGGCATGCTGGGAAAAGTAACATGTATTTAAGATCCATAGTAGGCAGTTTCTGTTTAAATTCCAGAAAGGATTTCCTCTGCTGTTGCACTTTTCTCATAAAGCCTGGGAATATCATCACAGGTGAGGATTCACATGTGAGCTTGCTGATGTTGAGTGTACCTCTCAGGATAAGATCTCTGTCAGTGAAATTAAAAATCGTCACAATCATCAGTTGTGGTGGCGCCCCAGCAGGGAAACAGGGGTTCAGTGAGCGGTGTGCCATTTCCACCAAAAAGTATCGGGAGACATCCACCTCTGGGACCCATGACTTCAGGCATGTTAGGATGTACTGTGCAGGGGATGCGCCATCCGTGACCTCCAGGATGACCACAATTGAAATATTATTGTGCCTTGAACAACCCCCATCATCCTCCACTCGCACCTCTGATGTCATTACTGTGCTCTCTAGGTCGGCAAGCTTGACCTTCGCTGGACGAAGAGCCTCCTCCACCTCCAATATTCGCCCCTCGGTGCTTCACCACCATCTCGGCTGTGCTCCTCAAATCAGGTGTCAACAGGGTAAGTTCCATACTTAATTCCCCAGAATGGTGAGAGTCATAGATAGCTTTCAGGTTAGAGGCTATGGACTGTTGGGGCTCCAAGTCCTAGAGGTTATTCCTGCCAAGGCAGGTTCGCAGACGGCTTGGTAAAGCAATCTTTTTTAACCTAGGCTGAGTTTGTGGTCGATTTTACTTTTCCCATGGGAGCTGGTCCTGCCTGTTTGATTATGACAACTAAATCGCTCGCTCACAGGGATTCTGCTAGTCCTGGGACTCAAGGGCCTCTCTGTGCCTTATGGGGCTTTCCACCCCTGGGAGGCTGCCTTGCAGCTATCAATGTCCAAGTTGAGGGCGGGGAAGGAAAGATGGGTGTCTCTCTGCGAAGGTCGACAGGCCTGGAGTGACACTTCCCCACACCTCCCAGGATGTCCAGAGATATAGCCTCCTAAGGCTGGCCTCCCAGTCAGCACCCACGATACACCTTGGTTGACTCGGCCTGTGGAAGTATATGGCCCTGTTGCAGCAGCAGGAGAGGAGGAAGAGTGGAGCTTCCCTGAGATTCCCCTGTGTGAGTCTGAAATCTCAGTGCAGCCTCCCCACTCAGGCACCAGCGTGCTGTTGTCCCCCGAAAGGTGCAGCCTGCAAATCCCTGTTCACTGTGTCGAGCAATGCCAGTGTATCACGTGGCAAGGCCTAGCCACTCAGCTTCTCCCTGGGAGTCAATCAGCCTAGGTTACAAAAAGTGGGGAGGGTGTTGCAGTGATAAGTCCAGCAAGGTCAGCAGCCCAGAGCAGCTTGCAACTCACCCCTCTCGGACCCCAGTCCACCATACCTGCTGCTGTAGGTGTAATTCTTGTGGCATGGCCAGCATGCTGCCGTTCATTGTGGGGCAGCCGGTGCAGCTGAGCTGGCCCCAACCTCCGGTTTGCCGTCGAATACTGCAGTGGATCCAAGGTGACCGGCACTGCGCCCTGTGTGCCATCCTCTGGCCTGGATAAAGCCATACCTCCATCAGCTCGCTAGCCATCTCTCGCACTCCAGCTCTCAGTCCAGGGCACCAGTCTGCAACACCAGCAATGTCCTTGGCACTATTGACTGTACCTCATAACTCTGGATGGTCATAAGGCTCAGGATTATGACGGATGGGCTAGGTCATGGAGTTTAGCATGGCATGTCCGCCACCTTGGCCCGTCTGTCTCTGCGACTTGAATTTTAGACTAATTCTTGAATGAATCAGATGAGTAAATATTTTATAACAATAAAAAAGATAAACAGGTTTAGTTTCGTGCGATGTAAGCAATGTCACTTTATTCACTATTTTATAAGTAGCTGCAAAAATTAATTAGCGTATGTATGAATTTCCAATATATTTTAATGAACAGTTCTTTTGTTATTATTATGTCATTACTGCATATTATATATTTGTGGTTTGTACATAAAATAAAATAAATATTGTAACAAGTTTATTTAATTTGTTTGACTACATCAGCCAGAGGGATCGCGATTTAAATAATATCACGACTGTAGGTAATATCTTATGGCACATTTAATTTTTTTTTCTATGTTAGAGGAGATTTTCTCTGAGTGTGATGGAAATGTTTGTTAGTTTTTCAGTCCAGGTGACATGCTCTGCAACACTGACTTCTTGTCTCGCAGAAATTGCGTGGTTATTATCAATTGGCCTGAAATGCATCAAAGCGAACACAAATGAATGCAATCATTTATAATTAACTATCTGGGTAGGTAAGATTTTCTGCTGACAGATTGTTTAACTGCATTACGGTGATCAAAATGCACTTAGTCATTTCACGCAGAACTTCAACAGTGTACAAGCTATGATTAAATTCAAAATGACAAGCAATCAAGGAAGTAAAAATTAATTATGTGAAACCTAGTAAGAAAATGACAACTGATATACACGGAAAAGACATTGATCATGATACTTAGCTCGTTTGCATTTGTATCTATACACAAATGTGTTTTTAAAAACAGTTTAAAAAATTGATAGTGGATTAGAAAACTGTGTGACAATTCCTGAACTCATTTCCGCAGCGTATTAAACTTTGCTTGTGTTATATGGTAAGGAAATGAATAAATACAGCAAAAACTGGTTCAGCTGGAGTTCAGAACATTATAAACAAAGTTTTCAAGAGCTCAGTTGAAAAGAAAATGCTATTTCCATATGACAACACCTCTAAAAAAATTGGGGCAACAGTATCCTGATATTTTATCCAGTAAAGGAACACATGCAATGTAGAGCGGAAATGTTGCATTTTCAAAAGTGCTCCCCTGAGACTGCAGTACACGGTAAAAACTAGCAATACCTCCAAACAAACCATATTAAAGTGTACAACCGAAAAAGTAGCTGGTCTGTTAGAAGCAACGAGAGACTGGAGGCTGCTCTGCCATTAAGCTTCAGGGCTTCGCTCAGAAAAAGTAAATAAGAACTTCCAGAAACATTGGGACCTATTCACGTGTCTTTGTGAATGAACCTGCAGATATCTACAGTGGGAATACAATGGGACCGTTCTTGGGATATTCACATACAATTTGTACAAATGAAAATTACTGTGCTCTCTTTGCATTGTTTACTATGCATTTTTACGATGAGGATGTTTCAGGGCCGAATCACAAAGTCATTTAAAAATACGCAAAAGGGATCTTTTTTAGCATTAATTCCCCACATGAATGATTTTGTGGATCGAGCCTAACAAATTCAATGTAAATTACTTCCATACATATACATCCTTGAAAGAGTTGGGGTGCATGAACTAACACTTATATTTTCTGAGGATATGATCCAAAATTACACAAACGAATTTTGAGAAAGCTCGCATGAAAATTGAGCAAAGTGTCATAGTCTGCTTTCCAAAGTCTTGTAAGCACTGGATTAAAGAGAACATTTCTCCCGAGAGACATTTTCTGCTCAAAACAGAATCCTGCTCAAACTGCATAGAATAGAGCAAAGTTTAAAACTAGGAAAAAAACACTAATGTTTCACAATTTGTGGACATACTCAAAATATTATAAACCAACCGACAGATTTCATAAATCTACACTGGCTTAGTGAAGGTTTTACCACAACATTAGTACTGACCAAGCCATGCAAAAGTTACATTTGCACTGCCTAATATAAAAAATGCACCGTTGCACTAGTCATTGTGTGCAAATGCATTCGCTGGTTAGTCAGTGCAATTTTAGGTTCAAAATTGACCCACACAGATGCAAGTTCTTGGGGTCTGGTATGTAAAAATTAAAATGTATGCCATCTTTTGCGTGTACACACAAGAGATGCAAATATGCTTGCATTTGTATCATAGATTTGTTTATGAATTCATAAGGTTTTCTTTGTGCACACCAGGCTATGGAAGTGTTAGACCATTGTGCAGTAAAAGAACAAGGGGGCATATTATCAAGGACGGCGTTAAAATGATCGCCGGTTTAGCGGCAGAACACTGCCGCTAAAGCAGCGATAATGGGTTTGATAATATGCCCTGGAGAATTCCAATAGAAGCCCATGTTCACACCAGAACATGGGCTACTATTGGAATTCTCAAGGGCATATTATCAAGCCCATTATCGCCGCTTTAGCAGCAGTTTTCTGCTGCTAAACCGGCGATAGTTTTTAACGCTGTCCTTGATAATATGCCCCAAGGTTGTGGAAAAGATATGGTTCAGTATGGTTCACATATAGACACCCAGCTCTCTATTATGGGGAAGAATGGAATCCCTAGGTAGGGATACCGCTCCACCAACTACATATTTCCTGTTATTCCTGCACCCGGCATTGCCAGGTGAGGGAACACCAGGCACAATTTTACAGGGTATAAATTTGCACAAAGTAAAATTGCTAGTTGAACAGGGCATAAGCTGCGGTCATTGCCATTGCCTGGCCCCCATCTTTCCTCCTGAAGCATGCCACAGTTTACCTTTACACACAATTGCCTGCCCAGCCACCAGGCAAAATCCTGCCCCAGCCCTCCGTTCACATCTCCCTGAGAACCGCCACTCAGATTTAGCACTTGCTCAGAGCAGGTGATAAATCTCAATGGATTAAATGCTTGACTCAGGCCATAGCCATGGGGAAATGAACCCAGCATTTCTGGCTCCCCATGATTATTTCCCATTCCGGGGGCAAAAACGTGTGATGGGTGGATTTAGATCTGGAGGCATCACCCGGAATCGGTAATAAACTCCACACCCAAAATTCAGCGATCTCATAATGAGGCAACAAACAGGCAAAGGCGTGGCCCACTGGTCCTGGCATATACTCAGTATTGTCTACACAGGTGCAAGAAGAGATTTGATCCATGCAAGGTCCTCAGAGATACAATATTGAAATTATATACAGAGCTCTGCTGATGTTATAATTTGATGTGTCTAGGAACATCTTAGTGGACAACCATTCCATTTTCAGCAGATGTCCATCTATTCCTATTATCTCATCTTCATCATCCACACAGTAAATCATATTAGTAACAGCATTAGTATAAGTGTTTGAAATAGTAGTAGTAAGTGTACCAGTATTACTATTAGTCTACTCAGAGTTTTCCAGAAGTGCCCTCTGACTCTGATGTTGTGAAAGAAGGTATCCAGACAGTTTCCTTGAACATAGCAGTGTTGATTCATAATTTATGGAAGGATGGTTCGACAGACCTCCTCCTTGATGGACTGGAACCTGCACCACCCCCACCCCAGCACCTTCAGACCCTTACGGGTGAGTAGTCGTGCTCAACAAACGTCTGATTGATTGAGTGATACAATCTTTTAATTACAGCCAGAAACTGTGCAGGACAAAGTGGGGTCTTGATAACAATCATATGAAAGGCTATAGGGGTTCCACATTAGGACAAAAGGAATTAGGGGTCACCTGAAACACACACTATTGATTTGTATGAAGAAATGCTCATGTGCTTGAGTTCCCTTCCGATTTATTTCAAAATTCAAAGAACAAAGCCTATGCATTATAATAATTATACTTACAGCTACACATCTACCATCTGTGAGTGAAATAAAATAATATTGTTTTATTTAATTTGAGCGATAGATACCAGAACGTTCCAATCATTTTGTGAGGCTATTTCAATAACGTATGTGGGACGAGGAAGAACAAGAGGTAATCACTGGACCAGCTTCCATTCCATCCCATGTGTACCTGGGAAGGTTCACTGACCAATACACATGGACGATTATTGGTAAAATTGTTACTGAAATGTGGGTCACTAAAACTAAGTGAGAGGAAGTGTTTGGATACTTTTCAATAGTGAAGTCATGTGGTTTTTTGTTCTTTAATGAATACTGGCTTTACTTTTGTTGGCCATGTTCCAGATGTCAAAATAGAGGATATTCCACATGTCCAAATATCAGAAAGTTATAGAGGATTTTCCACATGTCCAAATATCAGAAAGTTATCACTTCCCAAAAAATATAGTGAAGCAAGATGAAAAGGAGCAAAATAACTGAATCAGTGCAACTTCTCATGATGTGATAGTGCCCTCATTTTTGAACAGCCGGAGACTGTGTGAAGTGGTGCAGCAGTATTTATTTGTCCTACATCTGGATTGGGTTGTTCAGAGAATATCACTATGTCGTAGTATCTATGGGATCTGTAGCAACAACCTTGTAAGTCAATTAGTATACTGCCTAGCAACCAATAAATATGGAACTAGGAAAAAGTGGGAAACGAAACATGGTAAGACACAGTTTTTTTTGTATTTGGGAAGAAACATAAAAAAGAAACATCAGATCCTTCAATACATTTTAAATTTTATCATATTATGCTGTTCTGGGAAAAATTAAACCATGCAAATTGATAGTCTTAATAGATAGACATATTAATGGAGGCCAGTCTTGATTATATTTAGCCTGCAGGTATCACACAGTATTAACTGTATATCAATTTGAGTTCGTTGAAAGTATGGTTATCCAGTCCATGAAAAGTTGCCCTGTTTTTTTTACTTCTTAACTAACCTCTTTTTGTGTGATACCATGTTTATAACTGCATCATCTTCTTAATTGTTAATGTTCATTCAGGGAATAGAGGAGGATACTCTGTTCTCCATTTCTGTGCAATGATTTATCATGCAACCAAAGAGCTAAAAATGATCCAGTTAATTTTATTTTAATTCTGACCAACATTTCACCACCTTCCTACTACGCTCACACCAGGGTGCAGGTGTAGGAGAACACTAGTCATCTTCTCGAGATTCGCAATGACTGACATCCAAAATGGTTACAAACGGGAGCATCACCAAAGGACTTGATTCTAATCCACTAAGGTGTTGTGGCATTGGACACATTACTATGTTCAGGTGCCATTCTACGTATTCTCTCAGGTGCTCAATATAGCAAATAGAGACAAGAGAATTGGAATTAAGTGGGAGTCGATAAATGTGGAGTTCATAATGTTCCATATCTCCGATGTTATTGGTGTCACAAGGTCTTCTGACAACTGAATGTATATCGTTGTGTGGTATGGGGTTATATTTCCCAACAACTTTTAATACCGGCCAGTGTGCTCCTGCTGAGAGCGTGGCAAAATGTGGTATCAAACAGTCATGTGGACACATTCCTATATCTATAAAAATAACTTCCTAACTGCAAGTGTAACCCCAAATTTCTCTTGCATCTTAGAGAAATACACGAAGCCATCATTATTGGTGACGTGATCAACCTTACAGTTGGCCTTCCTAATGCAGGGTTAATGAACATGGGTTATTGTATTCAGGAATGTGAGGCTTTAGCATAATGGACAAACACAATTTCATTCAGCATCTAAAAAATGTCTGTTCATCCAGCACAACCCTGACATAAAGTCTTGACAGTTTTAAAAGTTTTGTAAAACTTTAGGCTATCAAATTTGGCAGGGAATGCCCAATTACTACTCTCTTTTATCATCCGTGAAGTAAAAACTAAAAAAGTATTTCTTATGTATAGTTGGAATTAAAATATTATACATGTCTTGGGCAATACAGGCATTATTGTGTAGTCTGAATTCAGGGAGTGCCCATCCTCGTTTGCTTGAGGGACACACCTCTTAATTCTGGCTAGTTGAGTTTTTTTTTCTTGCCCATATTAAATTAGGAGACACAAGCTTTCTCAAAGCAATAGGAAAAAATCCAACTATAAGAGGCAGCGATAAAGTGTGACCATTTTTGTTAAATGTATCTGGCCCACAATTGAAAGGGAAATGTGATGCTATTTGTGTAGGTCGTTTCAATGCAATTCAAGAAAGTTTCATAGTTTAGCTAATAAATTGAGACAGACTGTATAATACCAAAAAAACAGATTAGATATCTGGGGGTACGGATTACACAGGATATCTCACAAATTGTGACAACTAACCTTGCCAAAAACCTGAAGGATATTTTGAGTTTAATGAAGGGTTGGAGGCATCTCCCTCTCACTATTTTTGGGAGAGTAAATCTGATTAAGATGATAGTGCTTCCTAAGATAACATTTTTATTCGACTCCATCCCTTTGATGTTTGAAAAAAAGGGCTTAATGAAGCTGCAAAGTGAGATCGGATCATTTATTTGGTCTTCCAGGGGGTCTAGGCTATCTTGGAAAAAGATAAGGAGGAAACATGTTAAAGGGGGATTGGCAGCTCCGGACTTTCAAATATATTCCTGGGCCTTTTTGCTCAAAAACTATAGAATGCTTTTGAGAATGACAGGAAATTCAGCGATTGGGGAACTACTATTAACCTTGTTAGGTATTGAGGGAGTCAAGCCATCGGGTTTTATGTATAAGTTTTCAGACCCAAAATTTTTTAAGAAAGTAAGATTAAAAGTCCTCAGAGACCTTGCGACGGTTTGGTATCGCGTTAGAAGGGCTACAAAAATTCCATATTTTAGTGCGAACGCACCAATTTGGGAAACTCCAGGAGCTCCAAGTTGGACTAATGATGCTCTGGCAACGACTCTAAAATTAGAGGGCCCTCAGAAATGGGGGGAGTTATTTGTCGACGGCTGTTTGTTGCCATGGTTTGAATGCGACTTAAGTTGGGGTCCCAACTTTTCTAAATTCAAATACTTTCAAATTCAAAGCTGGGCAACTGGGAAAAATCATCTTATAGGTCGATACAATGACTTTGAGGCAAAATTGGCATTGGTAGCCCCTTTTAAAAAAGAAGTGGCAACATGGTACTGGGCTATAATTGATCTGGAAGATGGTCCTTTTCTTCTGCCGGAGGAACTATGGGGAGAGAGCTTGCCAAGGATCGCGACAGAAGATCAATGGCAAGTAACTATGTCGATATTATATAAATTGGTTAAACCTGCGAATTTAAGAAGAAACCACTTGTTCACTCTCCATAGGGCATATTGGACGCCAAAGCGGCTGGCAAAATTCAAAGAAGGTGGTAATGTAAGATGCCCCAAGTGTAATAGCCCAAATGAAGATGATATTCACATGTTTGTAACATGTCCGGCGATCAAGATCTTTTGGGACGCTGTAAGTAAATGTTTGACAGTTATGCTCAAGCAAAAGATTGAGGTAAGCCCTGAGAACATTATCACAGGTAGACTGGATCTACAAGGTAAGGGCTTGGACGATAGAACAAAATTGGTGTTTTATTCCATACTGTTGGCCCGAAGGGAAATCTGTAAACTTTGGGTTTCTCCTGACTCCCCCACAGATCTCATGTGGATCAGAGCTATGAGAGACATTGGTAAATTGGACATGGTAGTTCCTCTAAAAAAGAAGCACAGATTCTGGCTGCTATTTTTTGATCATTATGGGTGATGGGTTGGGGGAAGTTTGTCTTTAATATTGAAATATTGTGTTGGTGGAGATTTCCAGTCCTATGATTAAGTTGCTTTTTATCTTTTGGAGAATTCTGCGATACGAAGTTGGTGCGAGGATCTTGTATCGTCGTTTCTCCAGCTCTTTGTTAAGCAGACCTCCTTGAATATAAGATAACTTACACCCTTGGGCGTTACACAGATAGATTGGGTGGAAAGCGGCACATGAGGACAAAAAAAAAAAAAAAAATAAATAAATAAATAAATAAATTGAAGAAGTTTGTCCTGTAACATTGATCACTTTGGTATCGAAAGGGCTTTGATGTGACCATTCCCTTACATTTTCCCTCTAAGGGCGAGTTAGGTTAATTTACTAAAATACCCTCTTTTTAGTTTTATTAATTTCATAAACAGAGATTGCAGAGAATTTCCTAGTCACCAACATGCCTTTGACATATTGTTGATTCAGATTCCAGAAACAATGCAACGTCTTCTATATATACCACAATCAGAGCATATTTTGGGACTAGGTAACATGGTTTCCACACTGGAAATATATTGAGATAGAGCTGTGATAAACATCAAACAGCAATGGGGACAATGAGAAATAATTTAGCAGTTACATTTTAGGATGAGGAATTCAGACAACATAAGTAAACTGGTAAGGGTCCTGATGTGGTATCAAGTGACTTATTTAAGTCAAATATTAAAGTATGCCAGATTCATGGACCCACTTAGTGATTTTGTAGGTGTTAAAGAAGGGACGTAGGGAACACCAGTGCTGGATATCATCTGGTTGTTAAGGGAACTGAATCTCAACCTGACAGCATCCGTTCGATATGCTGAAGGGCTGGAATGTTAATAGCCATTTAGTTTAAAAAGAGGTGTTCATCAGAGTTGTATTCTAGCCCCTTACCTATTTCCTTTGTACGGTGCAGAGCCAAAATATCGATGTAAAAATATCGATTTGCACAAATATCGATGTAAAAATATCATGGGTCAGAAATATCGAGAGAAAAAATATTGTGGTCAAGAATATCGATTTTTAGGTAAGTAATATCGATTGAAAAAATATTGAAAGTGTTAAATATCGTTTATAAAAATATAGTTGTTAAAAATATGGATTTTTCTATTAATTTCATGTATTTTAGTATATATTTTATGTGTGATGTATTTTTTGTATGAGAATTGTTTGTATTTTTATTATATGTGTCAACATTTTAGTAGTTAATATATATTTTTTTATTAAATTTTGCGTTTTTAATTCCGTAGCGGGTTGTGGGTTTATAGAGGAATAAGGTGGGAAGTAATTTAATTATATAAATTTTGTTTATTATTTATAGTAGTTAATAATTTTTTAAATATAATTTTACATTTTTAGTTCCATAGCAGGTTGTGGGTTCATAGGGGAATAGGCTGGGAAGTAATATAATTATATGAAATTTGTTAAATAATTTATATTTATTCATATTTGTATAATTGTGATGTTATAGGGTTAAATGTGTAAATTAATTTATTAATAATTGTTTGATAATGAGTTGTTAATTAATTTAAATTAATTAATTATTAATTAATTATGGTCATTGTTTGGTTAATTTTAGGTGTGTGTCGTGGTGTTTATAGGTGTAAATGGTGGAAAGGGTAGGAATTAATTTATTTATTATTGATGAATTAATAATTATTTGTTAATTAATTTAAAATAATTAATTATTAATTATTACTTATAATTGTGTAATTAATTTTAGGTGTGTGTTGTAGATATTATAGTGTTAAAGAATGTGTAATGACTATATGTTTATTATTTATTAATAATAATATATTTTAAATTTAATATTAATTACGTTAATTATAGATATAACATTTAATAAAAATGTTGATGTCTTTTTTTATTGGTGTGGTATCCAACACTTTCCCTACTGTTACACTCACTGGATTGGGAATAGTAATTTGTACCCCTCCGCTATCCAGCACTTTCCCTACTGTTGCATTCACTGAAGTGAGAATAGTAAATGTTACCCCTCCACTATCAAACACTTTCCCTGCTGTTGCACTCACTGTAACAAGAATAGTCATTTTTACTCCTCTGCTATCCAGCACTTTCCCTGCTGTTGCACTCACTGGAGTGGGAATAGTAACTTTTACCCCTTTGCTATCCAACACTTTCCCTGCTGTTGCACTCACTGGAGTGGGAATAGTAATTGTTACCCCTCCACTATCCAACACTTTCCCTACTGTTGAATTCACTGGAGTGGGAATAGTAATTTTTACACCTCTGTTATCCAACACTTTCCCTGCTGTTGCACTCACTGGAGTGGGAATAGTAATTTTTACCCCTCCGCTATCCAACACTTTCCCTGCCGATGCACTCACTGGAGTGGGAATACTAATTTTTACCCCTCCGCTACCCAACATTTTCCCTACTGTTGTATTTATTGTGTTGCGAAATGTATGTTTTATTTTTGTTTTAATAGTTTAATGTTTTAATTAATTATAGAATGTCTTATTTCATTTTAAATTATTGATATATGTATATATTTTATTTTCATATATTTTAAAAAGTTTATAAATTAAATAAAGATAATAGTTAATAAATTATATTTAAGTAAATATATGCATATGTATACATGTGTATGCTTGTGTGCTTATATTTTTTTAAATTACGTTTATTCGTTATATTTAGTTAAAATATATATTAAATGTAATGAATTTTCTTAAAAATATTAATATTTAATATATTTCATTTAAGTTATCTTTATTTTTAATCGATATTTTTTGCATCTATATTTTTACTTCATTATTTTTGATTCAATATTATTGTACTTACCTGTTTAGGGAGTCGATATTGTTGTATTTTATATTTTTGCGCCGATATTTGTGTATGTCTATATTAATTTTATTGATATTTAATCAGGGAACCCTCTGTACATTAGTCACCTGAAACAACACTTGCTCCAGAAGGCTATTGATATGCTTATGTGGGCAAGCGACCTTTGTCAGCATTGCTGTATGCAGATGATGCTGTGCTCATTAACCGCTTTGGGATTTTAGCAACTTTTAAATTTATGATTGGGTTTATGGACAATTTGGACATAAGTACTAATGTTAAAAAGTCACAGGTTATGGTAATTGCCCTGAAAAGTACCAAATCTAGCACTTATCTTTATTAAGGGTTGTCACATAGGCAAAGTGGTGTCATTCTCCTTCTTATGTGTCTTATTTGATGCCTTGGTGAGCTGCTCTTTGCTACTGAAACAAAAAAGACTACTACTTGGTAGAGCAATTCATTACTACATGATTTTGCCCAGTGGCTAGGTAATATATCTATAGATGCTATAATTAAAATATATAGAGCAAAATGCATCTCAATTGCCTCTTATGGGTGCGATATCTGCACTATTTTATCAACAGCTACTACATGATGAGAGGATTTGTGATTATGTTGCAGTTAGAGCAAGGAGCTTATGAATTGGTACATTACATATGTTTTATTGTTTTACAATATCTTTTATGGTTTGTATCTTTTAAAACTAAAGATAAATTGATTGATTGATTGATTGAACTTGTAGGGAAATCCTTTTCCCAGCACAACCTCAATCAAATGTTGCCAACAAAGTAGATCAAATACCCTTCTAATATATAATCCAGGGGATGTATCATGATTAGGCCTGGGCCAAAATTCCGTTCCGTTCGCGGAAATTGCGATAATTTGGCATTTTCGCGTTCCGCGGAAAGTGCGAAAATGTCAAAATTTCCGCAATCCGCAAAAATACATTCTCGAGGGGGCGCGATCGCCTTACCTCAATCCCCGCGTTCGCTGACAAGTTTCCCGACCCGGTCGTGTTCTCCACGAGATATTGGATTGTTGGTAGCCATTTTGCGCTGTCTCGCAACAGTTCGCGCTCGCATTATTGTTACTTGTCGCGCGATCACGTCATTTGTCGCGCGATCACGTCATTCTTCTCACGATCATGCACCGCGCGAGTATGAGAAGATTGAGATCTCGAACACGTCATTCTCCACCGCGAGCGAGAGAGTGAGGACACGGGCACATCTAATCGAACGCGAAAAGGAGAAAGAGACCTCGAACACGTCATATCCAACGCGACAGGGAGCGAGAGAATGCAATCAAGTCATTTTCGACACGCCATCGACATCCGGCGGAAGTAATGTGAAGCTCGAGAACTCGAACATGTAAAATTTTCAATTTGGAGAAGAATATCAGCTCTAGCAGCATGAAATCTTCTGCAAATGATGATTTTGGATGAAAACAACTCCTCAGATTGACATTTGGCTGTCCTTTTTTGTGCAAGGAGTCCTTTTTTAAAAAGGTGGGGAGAGGGAGGAAGTGACACATAATCTCCAACTTCCTGTTCCTGTCCAGCAGGCTCCTCCCAGTGCTTTGTCCATCTCCTGCTCATTCTGCCTTTGGATTTGAGCTGGAAAGATCACTCTTTTTGTCTGCTGCATCATTGCAATTGGATTTGAGGATTTTTTGATTTGGATATTTTACAAGTAAGTGGTTGTTGTGTCTGTTTGATTGTGGGCATTGCAGTTGTTGTAACTATATTCATTCCTTTTTTTAAAAATGTTGTGGGTAGTAGTAGTCAGTTGTAGGCCCGAGCTAGTCATGGGCATGGCCTCATGGGTGTGTGCATGATGAAGCAACTGTTCCTTTGGTGTTTTTTGAATGTATTTCATTTTCAAGCATCATTTAGGGCATGGATGGCATTGGATTGAGTTGGGGAAGTGTGTTTTTTTGGGGTGGGCTTTCTGATGTTGTTGGGCCTGGCCATGTGGCTGGTGGCCATTTTGAAGCCTAGGCCTGCAAGCTTGCCTGGCCTTGTCTGCCAACAGGCCTGCTTCCATCCACTAGGATCAGAGCAGGTAGCCACAGCTTTATTAATCGAGTGTTTTCTGTGTGGTCTGCTGAATTTAGACATCATTTATGGCATGGATGGCATTAGATTGAGTTGGGGAAGTGTGGTTTTTTGGGGGTGGGCTTTCTGATGTTGTTGGGACTGGCAATGTGGCTGGTGGCCATTTTGAAGCCTAGGCCTGCAAGCTTGCCTGGCCTTGTCTGCCAACAGGCCTGCTTTTTCATCCACTAGGATCAGAGCAGGTAGCCACAGCTTTATTAATCAAGTGTTTTCTGTGTGGTCTGTTGAATTTAGACATCATTTAGGGCATAGATGGCATTGGATTGAGTTGGGGAAGTGTGTTTTTTTGGGGTGGGCTTTCTGATGTTATTGGGCCTGGCCATGTGGCTGGTGGCCATTTTGAAGCCTAGGCCTGCAGGCTTGCCTTGCCTTGTCTGCCAACAGGCCTGCTTTCATCCACTAGGATCAGAGCAGGTAGCCACAGCTTTATTAATCAAGTGTTTTCTGTGTGGTCTGCTGAATTTAGACATCATTAATGGCATGGATGGCATTAGATGAGTTGGGGAAGTGTGTTTTCTTTGGGGTGGGCTTTCTGATGTTGTTGGGCCTGGCCATGTGGCTGGTGGCCATTTTGAAGCCTGGGCCTGCAAGCTTGCCTGGGCTTGTCTGCCAACAGGCCTGTTTTTTCATCCACTAGGATCAGAGCAGGTAGCCACAGTGTTATTATTCAAGTGTTTGCTGTGTGGTCTGTTGAATTTAGACATCATTTAGGGCATGGATGGCATTGGATTGAGTTGGGGAAGTGTGTTTTTTTGGGGTGGCCTTTCTGATGTTGTTGGGCCTGGCCATGTGGCTGGTGGCTATTTTGAAGTCTAGGCCTGCAAGCTTGCCTGGCCTTGTCTGCCAACAGCCCTGCTTTTTCATCCACTAGGATCAGAGCAGGTAGCCAGAGCTTTATTAATCAAGTGTTTTCTGTGTGGTCTGTTGAATTTAGACATCATTTAGGGCATGGATGGCATTGGATTGAGTTGGTGAAGTGTGTTTTTTTGGGGTGGCCTTTCTGATGTTGTTGGGCCTGGCCATGTGGCTGGTGGCCATTTTGAAGCCTAGGCCTGCAAGCTTGCCTGGCCTTGTCTTCCAACAGGCCTGCTTTCATCCACTAAGATCAGAGCAGGTAGCCACAGCTGTATTAATCAAGTGTTTTCTGTGTGGTCTGTTGAATTGAGACATCATTTAGGGCATGGGTGGCATTGGATTGAGTTGGGAAAGTGTTGTTTTTTTATTGGGGTGCCCTTTCTGATGTCGATTGTCTTAAAGACATGCTTTTGTTGTATGTGTCTGGTGTGTTGGTGTGCAATGCATGTACCCTGCAGACCTTTTTGGGGCCTGTGAATGTTCATATTTCCATTTTGTTGCATTAAAAAGGCAGAGCAGTGTGCGTTAGCATGCATCCTTTACCTGGCTTTTATAGGCCTTTTGTCAGCTCCTAGTGTTTCCCAGGCCCCCTGCTTGTTTGTGATTTGTGAGTGTCCATGTGGCTGGTGGCCTTTTTTTGTGTTTGGACTGGGAGTTATTTGTGTCCTGCTTTTGTCATAGGCCTGCATGGTTTTCCTTTTGGCTATTTGGCTTGCTGCTTTCATCCATCCACCCCCTTTGCCAGCAGCAGCTCCATGGATGCTGAGATGCTCAAATAATTCAATGGCAAAGAGGGTCCACCCCACTTCCATTACATTTTTATTTTGGTGGTTATTATTAACTTTCCTATCCTTCCTGAGAGTGTAGTGTGTGACTGTACACAGTAGTATAACATAGCCCTTGTTAAAAAAAACTCATAAATGGCTAGACTATATCTTTTGTTTGCACTAGTACAATACTAAGTAACTGAACCACAACAACAAATGCAACATTTCACTGATGTTCTTCTCCTGGCTTATTTGCTTTTAGGTGCACAAAAGACAGAGGAGGAGGTGTCATCAGCATCACCCGGCTACCCGTTGTACTGCCAGCCAGACAGAAGTCCTGCTGCGCATCACGTCCACGTGTGACCAGAACTTGTTGTGCATCTGCATCCTGCCTGACATCTGAAGAAGATGGCCCCAAAGAAAGGTACCAGGTCTATTACCAAGAAAGTTGTCGGTGAGAAGAAGGAACAGCAAAAGGAAGTGCCATTAACCACGACTGGTGGTGTGCCGGCCAATGTTTTTTTGGCACCAAAAAAGTTACGCCTGCAGCAGCGTTGTCCGGGAACCAAGCTGGGAGCAGCACAGCGGTCCAACCCCACCAACCTAGGCCCAAGGGCTTTAGTGTCGCAGAGGTAGCCAGTCTACTAACGAGCAGTGATGTTGAAGAAATGTCATTACCGCAAAGTAGTACACAATCAAGTTCAACGCAGGCGCAAACTCAGCAGATAAGTGTGCAGCCGCAACAAGAACAGCAGCAGCCGCAACAAGAAGAGCAGCAGCCGCAACAAGAACAGCAGCAGCCGCAACAAGAACAGCAGCAGCCGCAACAAGAACAGCAGCAGCCGCAACAAGAACAGCAGCGGCCGCAACAGCCCATCATAGTAGTTGTTGCTCCTGACGTAGGGGCATTTCAGGAAATCGAGCTTCCTGCAGACAAAGTGGAGCAAAGTCAAACCACTGTTTCAGAAGATCTATTGTCTTCCAGACCACCAGCAAGGAAAAGGAGGCTTAGTCCATCATCTTCTTCTTCAAGCCCCGCTTCTGATGATCGTGATGCCCCTTGGCTCCCACCAGCTCAGTCTGAGAGTGATATACGCCACAAGACAATGCTTCTGAAAACGAAGGTCCCAGAAAAACTTAGAGTTATGGAGGTAGATGTAGAAGAGGGGGGTGGTGATGTTGATGAAGATGAGCCAGTCATCACGTACATTACTCCCATCCCAAAGGGATTGGAGACCAACATTCTCACCCTATCCAGAAAGGCTGCTACTGAGCGGGATGTAGCACGGATATCACCAACAAAGATTACACCACCACTACCTCCAGCTGCCATATTTTCCAAGGCCCGGCAGGGACCTACATCCAGCTCAACCATCTCAGTAGGTAGTGGTAGTAAAAGTCACAGTCTAGGTGCACAGGGTCACATTTCAAGCACACTCCCCAGTTCATTTGGATTTAAAAGTGGCACATCCAGCAGTGCCAGAAAGTTCTCCTCCCCAGTTTGGGAATTCTTTTCTGTTAGCGCCAAGGAGGATAACGTTGCTATATGCTCAATTTGTCAGCAAGGTGTTCGGCGTGGTAAGCTTGGTACAAACTATGGTACTGGAGGACAAGCAAGTTATCTCAGAATACACCACACTATCATGTGGGAGGATCACCTACTTCAGTTAAAAGAAAGTAGAAAAACTCAACCCATTGAAGTTGGTCAGGAAGAATCAGGGAGTGATATTATTGCGGTGGAAGGTGAAGAAGAGGGAGGCATTTCTAGCCCTGTCCCCAGTAGTGCAGTGGTAACGCCCACATCTTCCTCAGTAACATCAGAGTGGCACCGCAATAAGAGCCATACTCTGAGTCAGGCTGAGACACCAAGGCGACCGAGTACCGCAATGAGACAATCTGTGTCGTTGAGCCTTAGTGGGTAAATGAAAACAGCACCACAAAGGAAAGTAATCCAGCCTACCATTGAGAGCATGTTTAGGTTGGAGGGGCAGTTCCAACGCAACCACCCAACGGCACGGTTGTACAATGCTCAGCTGGCTAAAATGTTAGCGCTGGACCTTCTTCCTTTTTCATTTGTGGAAGGGGTGGGTTTCCTTGAATTTGTGTCCGCCATCTTCCCTAAATGGAAGGTTCCCAGCCGGTCCTATTTCGCAAGAATTGCTGTTCCGGCACTACATCATGATGTGCTGGAATTGGTTGGACAAGCTTTGCAGCAGAGTGCTGTTCACAATATCCACCTGACAACAGACATGTGGACCAGTTGCCAAGCCACAGATTACATGTGCATCACTGCACACTGGATCTCTTTCGTGGGGGTTAGAGATAAGCTATCTGCACGAGGTGCTGTTGACACAGGTGTGGTTTTTGAAGGTACTCGGAAACATGCAACTTTAGCCATGTTCGCCATGGAGAAATCTCATGCGGCTGAAAACATTTTACATGAGTTTCGCAGCAAGGTTTTGGAATGGCTGCGGCCAAGAGGGCTTGGTATTGGTTTTGCTGCCACAGACAATGGCAGTAATGTACTTAAGGCCATGGAACTTGGTTCCTATTTCAGGGTTCCGTGTTTGGCGCATTGCATAAACATTATATTTCAAGACTTTCTGAAAAAAGAACCCACAGTCAGCAATTTCCTGGCCATCTGCCAAAGAATATGCACTCATTTCGGCCATTCTTTTAAAACTCGGAAGCAGCTGAGGATCATCCAATGTGAACATAGGATGCGAGTCAAAGCACTCATCCAGGAGGTGGCAACACGTTGGAACTCAATGTATTACATGTTTGATCGTCTGTAAGAGCAGTACAGGTCACTCCATGAATATGTCTGGAAAAGAAGAGGGGATGCTACTGTTAAAGGCATGAACCTTGAGATGGAGCAATGGAGCCTAATTAAATGCCTGACTGAGATGCTTTGTCCTTTTGAGGTCTTCACACGTGAAGTCAGCAAGGAGGACTGTACAATGGGCCAAGCTATCCCATTATTGCAAATGCTAGAGCATCAGCTGAATAATGTGTCTGAATCATACAAAGGTGTAGAGGACAAAAGGGAAGCCCATGACTTGGTGGAGAGCTTATCCCGTCGCTTAGCTGAAAATGTAAGGATACAAAATAAAATTTTGTCACAAGAACATTACATTTGTGCCACAATACTGGATCCACGTGCAAAATTTGGAGTGAAGACATTCTTTGCTTTTTCCGAGATTGATGTTGCCCGCTACAAAACTTGTATAGCTGAAGCAGCCAGTAAGTTGGAAAACGAACGGCTGCTAATTAAAAGACCGCAAGATCAACCCACAAGAAGTACTGCAGCCGGCCATGCAGGATCAAGTGCAACTTCGTCGGCTGAGGGCAGTGCATTTGGATCACAACACTCACCATCACTATCGACCACAGCAACAATAACTGGATCATTAGGCCGAGTACAATCATTACACGATTGGTATGTAAAGTTAGGCATTAATAAGCACAGTGCTGATGCACAGCGAAAAGAGCACGAAAGCTTACCAGCAGCAACCCTGAACATTGAGCGGATGGTCCAGGCCTATCTGGACAACCCAACAGAGGTGTACATTGATCAAAACCCATTGCAGTATTGGTATAGGAAAAGGTCTGAATGGCCACAGCTCAGCAGGCTGGCGATAAGCTATCTGGCTTGCCCTGTTGCAAGTGTCTCTTCCGAACGTGTTTTCAGTGCTGCTGGTTCCATTGTAACATTGAGAAGGACCAGTCTCGAGGAGGAGCCTAGCGCGCATCCAAGATGGCCGCGTAGGTGCGAGGCTCCCGAGGACCTCCGCGACCTCCTGCATAAATCCTGACTATATCCTGTCCTAGACGAGGGGACTGTGTTTGTGAGCCCGAGCTGAGGTGCCACCCGTTTTCCGTTTCCGAATCGGACCCCGGACACCGGCGGGAGCACCGATTGAGGTTTGCGGCCTTCTCCACGCCGGCCCCCCGGATTGGAGTTGTGGGGCGATCCGGAGACAAAGTGAACAACAGCGGCGGGCAAGGCTGGGCGACTTGCGTACCCCGCACTTTCACTTTCGCTTTTGCGCCCTCCTTGCTGCCAGGCGAGGTAGGGTTGCGGGGCGGTGTGCGGTGGTGTGGCCTCATTGGGGTGCCCTGCCGGCCCGCCAGCTGTGATCTGCCCTGCGGAGCTGTGGTCGCCCCCCCCCCCGGAGCCCGTGAACTGGATTGTCGGCCCCTTTTAAGGAGATTGGTACGATTTGGGGACTGGAACCATGTCCACAAAGCAAGATGGCGACCGGGCAAAGGTGAAATTGACCCGCCGTGGCACAGCCCATCAGTCCAACAACATGGACCGCTACACCCTCCAGAAGGGATCTCCAGAGGCGCCGCGCGGGTCCCCTGCGGGCCCGACTGATGCTCCTGCTCTGCCCGCGGATCTGACCCTCCGAGACGTCATGGGCGCCATCGCCGAGATGAAGGCCTCGGTGGACCAGCGCTTCGACACTCTGGCGCAGAAGATTGACTCGGTCCTCGTGGATGTGGGCCTGGTGAGGGCCGATCTGTCTAAGACGAATGACCGGGTCGATACTTTGGCCCACACTACCTCGGGCCTTACAACTGACGTGGCGGCCCTCCAAAAGGAGGTGCGCCGGCTTGGCCAGGCGAGCGCCCTGATGGATCGTCGACTGGAGGACTCCGAGGGTCGGGCCCGGAGGAACAATGTCCGCATTATCGGGGTGCCGGAGGGACGTGAGGAGGAGGCGGCGGATCTGTTTGTGGAGGACCTGATCCTCACCCATCTCCAGCCCCGGGGGCTGAGTAAACTCTTTGCGGTGGAACGTGCCCACAGGGTCCCCGGAGGAAGACCTAAGGCCGGAGCCCCTCCGAGGCCTCTCATTGCCCGGATTTTCAACTTTCGGGACAGAGACGCTATCCTGCAGACCTCTAGGCTACAAGGACCGGTCAGACTCGACAATATGGACGTAAACTTCTATCCTGATTTTACTCCGGCGGTCCAGAAGCAGAGACTGAGTTTTCTCGGAGTCAAACGTCGCCTACGGGACCTGAACATCAAGTATGCAATGCTTTTTCCAGCGAAGTTGAGGGTAGAGGTGGATGGCCGCACGCACTTTTTTGATCGTCCCGAGGCGGCCGGGGACTGGTTGGACACTTTGCCCGGGGATCGGGGCCGGGGGGGTGGGGGGGGCGCGGTTGGCGGGGAGGGCTCGCCGGATCAGGACTGAGGGACTAATAGTAGGCCTTGCTCTGGACAACATTACTGTCACCATTGTCTGATTGTGTAAGTTCCCCTCCTGTGGAGGTCGTACGGGGTCTCTTGGGGGCTCTCCCTCCTCCTCTGGGGGACTAGTTAGTTTTCTCATTCATGGGGCGACAGGCACACTGCACTTTGGGGGGGCTGTCTGGGCTCATGCAGGGGTGCAGGCAGGGGGGAGTTTTGTTGGGATGGGTGGGTTGGGGTGGGGTGTTGTTCGTTTTTTCCGCAAGGCAAACCCTTTACTGTATTGGTGTTTTTGTGGTTCTCTCGGGGGGACGAATGATGGCTTCTGTGTGTGATGGGGGGTAGGGACCTGACTTTGTTGTCGTGGAACGTTAATGGACTGGGGGATAGGATTAAGCGAGGTGTGGTCCTGCAGTATCTGAAACGAATTTCGCCAGATGTGGTCTTTCTGCAGGAGACACACCTTATTGGTAATTCCTTTTGTGCCATGAATCGGCGTGGCTATCGTCTGGTGGCCCACTCGGGCTTCACGTCTGGCTCGCGGGGGGTGGGCATCATGGTTAAGAACTCGCTCCCGCTGGAAATAGACGAGGTGCGCCATGATGAGAGGGGACGCTACACTGCCTTGGTGGGGAGAATGGAGGGTAAAGTAGTTGTCTTGGTTTCAGTGTACGTCCCACCGGGGTTACAGTCTACCACTTTTGCGGACCTGGGGCGCCTCCTCCTTGACCTTCCGGGGGGGCTTCTGGTGGTTGGGGGGGACTTCAATTCTGTGGCTTCTGGGACTATGGATCGTTACCCCCCTAGGGACCTCCCCCGGGCGCAGGCGTGGCTGTCCGGCCTCTTAGATACACTGGGATTGGTGGACTGCTGGCGTTTAAAACATCCCACGCAGCTGCAGTACACTTTCCATTCGGGTGCCCATGGTAGCCTCTCGCGGCTTGATCATATCCTTGTCCCTGCCGCCTATGCTGGGAGAGTGGGAGAGGTGCGCCATCTGGCGCGGGGTATTTCAGATCACTCCCCGCTCCTGTTCCACTTTGATGTCTTCCCGAGGGGGGAGGGAAGGGTAGCTCCAATCAATGCCTGGTACCTGCGCGACCCCACTATTCGTGCTGACTTGATTAAATCCTTGCAGCGGTATTTTGAGGAGAATGTGGGGTCTGTCCCTTCGGCTATCTCCCTGTGGGAAGCCTTCAAGACAGTTCTTAGAGGGGAGGCCCTCTCCTTCATATCCCATGCCCGGAGGCGCGAGCAAGAGGAGGTGACCCGGGTGGAGGCCGAAATCGCTGAATTGGAGGGTGATCTAGAGGGTGGGGTGACGGATGCTGCACTACATGTCCTACAGCTTAAGCAGGCGGCCTACAGGGCCCTTGTCACGGAGGCGGCCAGGGGCCTCTATAGAGAGCAACAGGGGCGACTGTATGATGTGGGTGATAAGGCTGGTAAACTGCTTGCATGGTTGGATAAAAAGGAGAGAGCGAGTCGTGTGGTCCCGTTGATTGAGAGGATGGATGGTGTACGTGTCACCGAGCCAGAAGACATTGTCTCTTGCTTCGCGGACTATTTCCGCGAGGTGTATTCCCCGGTCTCTCCCTGCTCGGAGGCGGATTCCCATGCCCTGCTTCGGGATATCGCGCTACCCTCCCTTTCGGTGGAGGACAGGGAGTCGTTGGATGCTGCTCCCACCTCGGACGAAATTGCCCTCGCCATACGCTCGGTCGCATCTGGCAAGGCCATGGGCCCGAACGGCATTCCTATTGAGTTGTATAAGCTGCGACCGGATGTACTGGCACCCCACCTCCGCGCGATGTTCCTGGCGGCCCACTCGCGGGGCTCCCTCCCGCCGGACCAGCATCTGGCTAAAATTGTGGTGATCCACAAGGAGGGGAGACCCCGAGACCGGGTTACATCCTATCGGCCTATCTCGCTCTTGAACGCGGAGCCCAAAATCCTCGCCAAGGTGCTTGCCAACCGGCTGGTTGGCGTGGTGGGCGATCTGGTCCACCAAGACCAGTCCGGCTTTATTCCCCATCGCAACACGGCCCTTAATCTGCGGCGCTTACACGGGGTGCTCGCGCGTGTTCCGTTTGTGCGGGAGCCGGCCATCCTGGCGTCCTTAGACGCCACCATGGCGTTTGATACGCTCGAGTGGCCATACATTTGGGCGATGTTGGCGAAATTTGGATTTGGGCCGGGGTTCCTCAGCTGGGTTAAATTGTTGTATTCGGGCCCATTGGCGCAGGTGGTAGTGAATGGACGAGTCTCAGCCCCATTCGCGCTGGGACGGGGCACGCGGCAGGGTTGCCCCTTGTCGCCGCTCCTGTTTGCAATGGCCTTGGAACCCCTGGCGGAGTGGCTGCGGTGGCACCCTTCCATCCGTGGTCTCCGTTGGACCCCCGAGTATGAGGACCGCGTGTCCCTCTATGCTGACGATATCCTTTTGTACTTAGCCTCCCCGCGCAAATCACTGATTGTCCTGGTTGACGTCCTGCGCTCCTTTGGCCGTAATTCGGGCCTCGTCATCAACTGGGCTAAATCATGTGTCTATGTGCTTTCCGGAGAGGCTCCCGTTCTCCCGCGGGGCTGTCCGATCCAGATTGCCTCGCAGGGATTTCGGTACCTGGGTGTCTATATCACGTTGGACCCGGAGGCCCGCTACGAGCGGAACTTGCTTCCCCCCCTTCAGCGCTTGAAGGAAGACGTCGTGCGCTGGCGGCGTCTGCCGCTTTCGCCGCTCGGCCGGGCGGCATTGTTTAAGATGATGTCGTTGCCGCGCTTCCTGTACGCTCTCCAGAATACTATGGACTTAGTCCCGGCGCGCTACTTCCGCGAGGTGGAGAGTCTACAGCGCCGCCTTTTCTGGGACGGGAGGCCGCGTATAGCCCTGGCGAAGTTGACGCTCCCGTGGTACGACGGGGGGATTGCCCTCCCGGACATTAAGCGGTATTACTGGGCCTCCCAGCTAGCTGCAATTAATCACGGCCTCTATGGGCCCGCTTTAAACCCGGCATTTGAAATGGACAAGATGCTCCTGCCCGGTGGCGATTACAATCGAGCGCTCTACTCTGGCGCGCCCGATCCCCGCTTGACGGGCCCTACGCGTGTCATGGTGCGAGTGTGGCACGCAGCCAACGCAGCTATGGGGTGGAAGGACCGTTTGACCCGGGCGTCACCGTTGTATGCGCCGCAGCGGTTGGGTTCCCTGTGGACCTCGAAGGGCTTCGAGAAGTGGGACACGATAGGCATCAGTAAAGTGGGGGATCTCTGGACGAGGGGGGGATTCAAAACATTCGAGACGCTGCAGACGGAGTTTCAGCTGCAGGGCAGTGAATACTTTCAGTACTTGCAGGTCCGTCACGCACTGGGCTCCGTCTTCCCAGACGTCGCCTCCATCCCGGAGTCTTCCCCCCTGGAGGATAGAGTGCTAGACGGCCACGTTCCGGACAGCACGATCTCCCTCATTTACAAGAAATTGATCAATGACCGCTCGGGCTTGCTGACTGGCCTCCGCGAGGCTTGGGTTGCCGATGGGCTGGAGTTGGACGACGAGGACTGGATTTCCGCGGTGGCCTCTCCGAAGGAGGTGGCCATACCGGCTTGCCTTCGCTTCGTCCAGCTTAAGATACTCCACCGGGTTTACATGATGGGGCCAAGGCTTCTGCGTATGGGCTATACCGAGGATGGGTTGTGTAAGCGTGGGTGTGGTGCTTTGGTGACCTTTTTGCATATCCTGTGGGAATGCCCGAAGGTGGAGCGATTCTGGCGTGGTGTGCATGAGGTCCTGCGAGTGGTTACGCATGTCGCGCTGTTGCCTGAAGCGAGGAGATGCTTGCTGAATGTGTGGGAACCACATGATTACTCGGTTCCGCAGACGCGATGGGTGACTCTGGGATATATGGTAGCTAAGCGTGACATCGCTCAGCTGTGGGGAGCCCGGATGCCCCCGGCGGTGTCAGCCTGGACAGAACACATGGACTGGTGCATGTTCCGAGAAAAGGTGGTGTATGTGGCGAGGGGTAAGCCTGGGGCGTGGGTGAAAGTATGGGGCCCCTGGAATGCCTACCGCGGGGGTATTTGCGAGCCACCATTGCTGCCTGCTGTCTCACCAGCTCCGTCCCCCTAGTTGACCCCCTCCCCCAGCCCCGGGCACAGGGTTCCCCCAGTCCTTGATCTGCTCCCCTTCCCCTCTTTAGATTCCTGTGGATGGTTGGGGTCCCCGAAGTGAGGTGCACGTGCTGTTACTTTTGACTGCGGGTTGCCTTGCGGGTGTGGTTTTTTTATGTTGTTGTGTTCGTATAAACTGAAACCGTATTGTTGGCTCAGAGTCATGTGGCCCACGTCCTTGATACCTCCTGATTTACTTCTCTGCTATGCCGAGTGCCTTTTTGTACGTATGTCACATGCTCCTGTCATTCTAGCGGCCGGCCGGAAGGTTGTAGGCCCATACTTGTATATACTTGAAATTGCAATAAACGGTTTCAAAAAAAAAAAAAGAGAAGGACCAGTCTCTCGCCCAAAAACGTGGAGAGGTTAACATTGATCAATATGAATCAGCACTTCATACCACCGAATTACACAATACATGAAGCAATGGAGGAAGATGAGGACAGCGGCTCAGGTGACAGAAGTAGTGTGTCACATGATGATTATTACCTACTACTGGCTGACCCCCCAGAGTTCGAGGACGAGCTATACTTCCCTGACATTTAGGCTTGCACTTACTGTCTTCCTCCCTTTTTTCCCACCTTTATTTGTGTGTCTGTCGTTCTGGTTACAAACTTGTGAATCACAACAAATCCATTACCACCGTCTTCTACTCTTCTTATTTAATATACAATTTTCAGGTGTCTGCAATTTGACAGTACAGTCCTCTGAATCCAGCTCCTCCACTCCATCATACTGAATCTCCCGCCCAAATCCATTGCCCTCATGAATGATGATTGGATGATGGTAAAATACTACAAGAACAAATTCAAACTTTCCTAGTCCTGCCAAAAGAAGTGGAGCATGAATCAGATGACTACTATAGCTATCCTCCTTTCAGAGCTGAGAGAGACTGGCCATTAACTGAAAATGAGATGGAACAGGTAATGATTGATGCCATGCATTGGACGCAGAGTCGCAGGCTGAATGATTTTGTTGTGTTTGTTGTGCATGAATTTATGTAATTGTGCACTGCCACTAATCAACTTTCTACAGAACACACTAAACTTAACTCAAGGTGAATTCAATGTTCCCCTTCTTGCAAATAAGAAATTTGTTCTTCTCCTGCAGCTTGGTGATACATTGCTTTTAATTCAATACAGGAAGGGGACTCACTCAATCTGCGCAATGAGTATGATTGACACAACAGCACCGTCCATCATGATGATGGCGAAATAGACGGCCCGTTAACTTAAGATGAGAAGGAACAGGTAATGACAATTAATGGCATGCATTGGACACCTGACTCTGAGCGATTGGTCTTTGTGTTTTCGTTGTTTGTTTGTTGTGCACAAAGTGAAGTCAAAGTGTACTAGTAATCTATCTTTCTGTACACACTAAAGACTGACTCAAGTCAATAATATTTCTACTCTTGTTGTGTAATAACAATTTTACTTCTACTGCAGGCCGATCTTCATAGTCAGTCAGTAAAAGTATCGGAGATGATGATGAAGTCAGGAGGACGCTTCATGAGTGGCATACAACTTAAAAGCCTAAAGGTAAACACGTCAACAACAACCACAGCAGACCCAAATGTCTGTGTAGAAGTGGAATAGAGTGTAGCGGTGGGATGACTGTGGTGCATTGATTTACTAACTTAAACTGTAAAATGCTATGTTTGGAATGGATAATGTGCTTTGCCTTTGTCCAACTCTTTAAAAAAAAAAAAAAGTACTCTAAAGTCTTAACGTAGGATGTGCTACTGCTAAGCACTGTGGGCCTGCTCTCTCCTGTTATTGTTGAAAGTCAATGCTGGAAACAGACTAGAGAAGAGATAATGCATACATGCCACCTCGGAAAGTGTTCTTGTTGCACTACACCATAACTTGTGCATTTGTTTCAACTTTGTTTCTCAATATCCCCTTTGGTTTTCCATCTACAATTACAGGCCGGGCCTTGCCCTATACTTTGGAAAACATTACAAAGCACACTTACCTTACGAATAAATCGGAAAAAAAATTCCAGCCGGGCAGTGGCGAGGCGACACACCCAAGATTGATGGACGAGAGGACCAAGAGGAATGCCGAGATGCAAATCCAGTCCACATTTTTTACCAGGATAACACAGTAACAGTATCCACTTTTATCTTCTTTTAAATAATTTGATTAATATTTTGTATACAATCTTTACAACAGTGTGTTCTTGGAGTTGTTATTATCATCATTAGGTTTGCTCTCTGTTTACGATTCTTCCCTACCAATATTTAAAATGTATATTTGCTATCTGCAAAAGTATTAAGGCCGGAACAACAGAAGAAGAACTAGAAGTGTATGTAATCCGGGTCTCTCATCATCATGCATGCATTTCCTTCAATGATTGTCGTTTGTTTGTCCATGCATACTGTTTTTCTATGTCAAACCTTTCTCAAAAACCTCCTTCCCATCCATTCAACAAACCCTAACCCTCTTCCCCCGGGATCTGTGACTTATTGTCGAGGTGTGACTAAATTAAATGTACACCAATACTTAATCACACACTTGCTGGGGCGGATGTGGCGAAAGCAACAGTACTTCAATTTCAAGGCAGATCGATGATCTTCTTCTGCTTGCCCACCCATGAGTAGGATATTTTAGAGGTTATTTTATTTAACAAGGGAACATATACCTCATCATTAATTGCCGGCATTGATTGGATTTGTTTGTTGTCATTCCACATATACAGCACTAACTGTTAGGCTGTAGGCCTAGTCAAGTGACTCGACACAACTATAGTTTGTAGCTCTGTCTAGTAGGCTATCCCAACCACCATTATGTTTTGTTGTAAAATATTTTAGCATATTATTGTTGCTCGGTAAGTTCTGTACTGTACTTCATTCTACTACTCCTCTAACAGTCTCTCAAAGGCGATTGACTGTCTCCTTTTCTTTTTTTGCAAATGCTGCCGCCATGCCAGTGTCTACTACTACTACTATACTACCACCACCACCACCCCAATCATGGCAAGTTAGAAAAAGGAAACCATCTTCACCATGCAGCCATTGCTGTGCCAAAGTTAAACATGAACATCAAGCACAGGTAAGAGAGAAGTTTGGGGGAGGCAGAATTAATAATGGACATGTTGTCAATGATTTCAATTTCACACACCAGTCCAGATAAAGAATGCATAGACTAGAGGACAGACTGAAAGTACTAGAAGGACAAGTCAATCAGTGAGGTGTGTCGCATCTATCTGTTTGTGTCTTACACAGTCAGCCAATTATTTAAATCAAACACAGGCTGTGGGCGGCCCTGCACCAGCAAGGAAACAGTGTGATGTAAAACAGTTACCCCACCTACAAAACATTAACAACATTGCATGTAACCTAGAAAAATATATTTAATTTACCCTAACAAAAATAAACTAAACCCAAAAAAGCAGACCCACCCCCCTCCCTAACCCCAACCAATGTCCATAGGAAAGTCCAGGAGATAAAGTCCATAAAGCAAAAACCCAAACCCAACGCCCAAACCAGTTCCCACCCACCCAAACAATAATTAAAAAAGGGGCAGAACTTGATGGCAGGGACTAAGGTGTGGGGCGGGACTCAAGGAGGACACTCATCTGCTCCTCTAAACGGGCGACACAGCGTCTGAGGGCGCAGCAGTTGCAGCCACAGTGGGGGGTGGCACGAGAGATGGCACTACGGTGGCGGCGGGCAGCCGCCAGACGGTGGCGCCATACCGCTGGAGGGCGGTGGCTGGAGCCCGGGGCACTGGAGGAGGCTTCAATTGCTGCCGCAGTCTCCTCCTCCTCCTCTGCTAAGACCACCAGCCACCGGTATTCCCGCTGATTTGCCTCCAGCTTCCGGCACCGTGCCTTGGCAGTCAACTCCTTTCGGTTGAGTTTAGGAGTAGCTGTGTATCGAAAAGAAAAAAACAAGACAATTGTAAAATATACTCTTAGAAAAACAGTAAGACAAGTTAATTATTTATACACATAGTGGCATGGTAGAGTAGCACTATAAAGCACAGTAATAAATAACATTTTAAATCTCGCCCGTCCTTCTTCCTTCCACCCGTCTTTCACTTTTTAGTTGAACAGTGCACCAGGTGCTCTTCTCCATAAAACTTTCAAAGCGGAGTTGAAATCAGATAGATGAGGCCATTGGTTACTCAATACTCCCGCTCCTATGCCAATTAAAGGGATTCTAGTCTTCTAGTTCACTCTTCAAACGTTCACAACAACTCATACTTACTTATGACTTCGGATGGCGGGCGGACTTTGTCCGCCCACCATCCTCACGCTAAAAAGGGTGGGGTTCCCGTGGGGACAATTAATTAGGATGATGCGCTCGGCACAGTGGCGGGCGCATCCTGTTTTTTTTACATTCTGGTTGGCGGTGCCGAAAGCAATGCTAAAAATGCATGTTGCGCTGCTTTTCCAAGCACAACATGACGGGCCCCGCACGGAGCCTGTCACGTTTTGCTTTGAAAGGCGGGGGGTACCATAGCATAGGTAGGTACCCTCCATGGGGACCCCAAGCATACTCTGCAATGTCTGCATGCCTTTCTGTGGCGGACGGCAATGCCGCCACGCAAAGGCGTTCCAAAATGCAGATTATATGGCTGGCGGTGTGTTCTGAGAGACACCACCGCCATATTGAACCCTTTTCCGCCTGGTCGACATGTGGGGGTCTGACTCTTTTCTACAGGGATGGCGGGAGGTTTGCCCCTGCAGTGAATACCGCCGGACCGGCGGGGGCAATACGCCCGCCATCCTAATGGGGCCCTAATTCTCAACAGTACACTATAATATACATACAGTACACCCTTGCAGTGAGTGTACTGTCAAGTTCAACAATAGTTAAGGATTATGAATCTAACTTACCACCGTCCGCCACTGGTGCTGCCACTCCCCCTACCGCTCCGTTGGTATCTGCAGCAACTGCCGCATCCTCTCCCTCCGCGTCGCCTTCGCTGGCCCCGGCAATGGTGGTCGGTAGTGCGCCTAGAAAACATTACACATTTATAAGGCGTCATATACACCTCCCCCCTATTGATCAGTAGCAAGGTTGAAAAATCAGTTAATACTAACATACATCACTAGTACAAATCAGGTAGTAGTAGAGTAGACACTAATAGTTATATATGGTCATTATAGCCTTTGCTTAGTTAGCCCGAGCCATGCAACCATTTTACCTTTCTCTCTTTTATTTTTGCACATGTGACGTTACCTTGCAGCTTTTTGTATAAGACACCTTTGAGCCCACATGACCTGCCTCACACTTCTACTGTCTAGTCTGCGCGCTGCGTACAAGCGGTCAACAAAAACATTAACAAGCCACTTTTTTAGGAAGTACTGGTGTACTGTTAGTCCATATTGCTTATCCATAAATGCTACACTTTTTGGCATGGCTGAGAAATGCTTGCAAGTTGCAATATACTAACGCGCACCATTTCATTTTTCGCATTACAGACGGAAGATTCCCTTCTACGAACCAGAGCTTTGCAGAGCTTCTGAATGATGCAACAACTACCAGTACTAGGTTCTTCTAAGGTGAGGGGTCCCTTCACTCACATCTTCATTTATAAATTTATATAAACTAAATTCCTAGGGGATGGTGGTGCTGCCTTCCACCACTGTTCAGTTATCATGATTTAAATCCCAACGGTAAGTAAGTATACCAATGATTATTGATTTTCCGGTTGCTGCTGCATTTTATAATAGAACAATGTACTGAGCTTCTCAATTCAAAATAAACATTTTGAACTTACATAGACTTGGTGGTATTTGGTGTGGACTAACTTACACGAGTGAGCAAATTAAAGTAAGGGTGTGCATGTGCATTGCTTCCACGACTGAGAGGTTGGGTGTGTTATGTTCTGGAGACCTAATAGTTATGACAAGACAGTACTATAGTCGAGCAGGGGATTGTGGTGGGTTCTTAATTTCTGATTGAGGTGTGTGAGAAAGGTCCAACCTACCATCACCAACATCCTATTTTCTTGTGCGAAGGTCTGTGTTTGTGCAAGATCCCTTCAACAGTAGTAGTATGTCCTATAGGCTATCCTATCAAAATAGTAATACATCTGGTTGGGCTTTTGTTGCTGTGAATTTTCAAAGCCTCAAGATTAACAAAGACTCAAGATCAATAAGACTAGAAGTAGTACAAGAAGACGACCCAAAGGATTGGACTCAATGGCTAGAGCTACTGGTGAATATGAGTTTTATATTACAACCTATCACATAAAGAGTGGCACTGGCCAACTGGGCAAGCTTAGCTCCTACAGTACAGACAGACTGATAGTAGTAGCAGTACTGAGAGTCATCATAGCAGAGGCAGGGAAAAGATTTTTGAAACCGTACAGATCGAAGGATAATTGTTGGTAAAAAAATAGCATTTGGAAACTGAAACAATAGTTAGTGAAAAATATGGTGCAGTAAAAGTTATGGAATAAGACATGTTATCAAGAACAAGAAGACTTACTGTGGCCAGCAGAGAAGCCCTCATTGGTGTCCTCCTGGTGGTGCTGTTCGGACTGTTGTCCCGCCGACTCCCCACTCCCTGTCTGTCTGCCCCTGGGTGCTGATGAACAGGAAAGATATAAGAAAGAGACAAACATTGATGGATGGTTTCAAACAAATACAATATTTTTCAACAACGGTCAAAAAACACTTATGTAAACAACAATTGCAATAACTAAATTGACCGATCTCATCTGGTCAACAAGTAGTATCGGGGGATTCGCGGATCGACTACTTAAGTTACTATTTATCAACAGTAATCCAGTCTTCCATTCTGATTCCAGAATACTAAGTTCCAACTAAGCCTAAGGACGACGTACCACCCAACCTAGCCCACCTATTCCAGGCATGCCAATTGTACATTAAGTATGCATTTCCACCTCTTTTATTCCTCAACAATGCATATGGTCAAATGGAGGACACATGACTATATTTTTTGTATACACCAAATTTTGGGTTGATTGATTGATGCTGATGTTCTGCTAGTGCTAAGCCAATTACCACCACTCATTGAACAAACTAGAAAAGGTTCCAATAAAGACTGCCGTACTAGCAGCACGTCACGTAACTGAGGGGGCATCACGCATACCACTAACAAATTAGAAACTCATACAAAGTACCTAAACCTAAGTATCAATCCGCCCCTATCTATTAGTGACAGGACAAAGTAAGGAGTGGACTAGAGTCACTGTAGCATTACGTAACTTAATTTCTCTAAAATAAACTCATACAGAATCACGCTAAGCGAGCGCAAACGCAAAGTTGCAAGCAAGTAAGATTAGTAGTAGCGCAGAACACCTGTGTCATAATCACAGAAGACTTTTGAACGTAATTAACCTGGAATGTAAGCAGCAACATTCTAGCTGGTTGGAAGAAAAAAAAGATATTCGCAATATATAACACAGAGCAGAAGAACAGACACAAAGTAGTAATAATTAAATAGTTACTCACCAAGCCCCGGGACCTCCACTCCTAGCAGGTCCAGCAGGTCCTGCTCACGGTTCAGGATGTCGGACCACCGGTGCGTCAGCTGCGCCTGGGTGCTCCGGACCCCAGAGAAGCACGACACTGCCCGGCGCACCTTCCCCCACTGCTGCCGATGCTCCCGGAGGCCGTACCCGGACCCAGGCCTGCCACCTGCTGCCAGGGTTGAGGGGAGGTGGTGCTGCACAAAGAAAATGAGTGCAGCCAACTCCACCTCCCTAAATAAGGCCCGTACCTGCACCCCTTGTGGGCGCCACCTTCCGCAAGGAAGGCGGTCGCGGCTCTGGCTGCAACGGCGACCAGCCCTACCCTGAGACATGGTTCTGGGGTAAGAAAAGGTAATAAAATTAAAGAAGTAAAGGAAATAAATAATAGCAGGCAATAGAAAGAGAAAAAGTAGCTAACAACCAAAAAAAGGAGACAAAACCAAAAATATAGAAGCAGGAAAATAGTTAGAGAAATAATAAATAAGAAAGATAAAAAAAAGTGGGTTTAAACAAAGGATTGAAAAGATGTAGGGAGGATTCAAAATCAGGCCCCAGAACCATGCAATAGAGTGAAAAACAAGATGGCCGCGCCCATTGCGACCACGTGCGCAAGTTCGCGCGATATTTTCTCCCCGAGCAAGCAAAAAGCAACGCGATCAAGTAAAAGCGGTCGCGAAAAGGAAATATCTACCGCAAACAGGAGCGAACATGCATTGAGCGACCCGGAACAGGAAGTAAGCATCGCGAGAGGGCGGGACAAGTGAAAACAAGATGGCCGCGCCCGTGAGCAACCGCATGGGTAAGTTGGCGACCCGCGATCATGCAAAAATGACCGCGAACAGGCGGGAAAAAAACGGCTGCGTCTTCGCGATATTTCCGGCGTGTTTGCGGAGATTTTTAGCATTTTCGCGATAATTTGTGAAAGTTAATTTCGCAAATTCCGCCCACCCCTAATCATGATGGACTTTTCTGGTGCAGTGCAAAATTAAGCATCTGCTTTATGTAGGAGTGTGAAAAATGTGTGTTATTTGATGTTGTGTAATTAAGCAAAATTTCAGTAGTATAAAAGCAAATCCATCATTTAGCTTTTGCTTGAGGAAAAATATTGCTGTAATAAAGCTGAGTGAAAAACACAAGTGGTGTGAGCAACATCCGCTTGCATTGTGGCAGATGAAGTCTTGTATCTTACCAAACTGCTCCAAATTGTCAGACGGGCAAGTTTATCAGCAAGGGAAAAAAGCAAATGGGTATAATAAAGATAGTTCAATAGGCAGATAGGAGTCAAACAAAAAGTGTCAAAGAGCAATCTGTGCTTAGATATAAGCTCTCCTCCAAAGGCGCAAAAAGCATCTCCCCGAAAGCATCTCATCAAAAAAGCTGGTCAACCAAAATGACCCTTCCTCCTACTTATGCGTTGTGGTTTTGTAGTTCACATTTATCATCATGGCATCAATAGTCAGTCCACAATGGTCTGATCATCACGTAATCGCTCTTCTGTCTTTCCAGGTACAAATTGGAATTCCAACATCATTTCTCACATAAGTCATGAGAAACTAATGTCCTTCCTTCCTCACAGGTTAATAGACCAAGAGCTTGTTCAACTTGTTACTCTTCATGGGTATTGGTAAAAGTCAGCTTCCCACCATTCACACACAAGGGGAAAAGATCTGTCATTGTTATGATAAGGAATGTCGCTTCAATCAATCAATCAAGCATTTGTATAGCGCGCTACTCACCCGGAGGGTCTCAAGGCGCTTGGGGTGGGGGGGGGTCCGCTACTGCTCGAACAGCCAGGTCTTGAGTTGCTTCCTGAAGGCGAGGTGGTCTTGGGTCAGGCGGAGGTGGGTGGGGAGGGAGTTCCACGTCTTGGCGGCCAGGTAGGAGAAGGATCTTCCTCCCATTGTGGCTCTTCGGATGCGGGGGACGGCGGCGAGGGCGTGACTGGTCGATTGAAGCTGGCGGGTGGGAGTGTAGAAGTTCAGGCGGTCGTTGAGGTATCTTGGGCCTTGGTTGTGGAGCGATTTGTGTGCGTGGGTGAGGAGTCGGAACGTGATTCTCTTGCTGACGGGGAGCCAGTGCAGGTTTCTCAGGTGTGCGGAGATGTGGCTGTGTCGGGGGATGTCCAGGATGAGTCGTGCTGAGGCGTTCTGAATGCGCTGGAGTCTTTTCTGGAGTTTTGCAGTGGTTCTGGCGTAGAGGGAGTTGCCGTAGTCCAGTCGGCTGGTGACGAGGGCCTGGGTGACCGTCTTCCTGGTTTCGGTGGGGATCCACCGGAAGATCTTACGTAGCATGCGGAGGATGCTGAAGCATGACGAGGAGACGGCGTTGACTTGTCTGGTCATGGAGAGGGAGGAGTCCAGGATGAAGCCCAGGTTGCGTGCGTGGTCTGTCGGTTTGGGTGCGCTGCCCAGGGCAGGGGGCCACCAGGAGTCATCCCAGGCGGAGGACGAAGGTCCCAGGATGAGGACTTCCGTCTTATCTGAGTTCAGTTTCAGGCGGCTGTTCATCATCCACTCGGCTATGACTTTCATCTCTTTGTGTAGGTTGGTTCTGGCAATGGTGGGGTCATTGGTGAGGGAGAGGATCAGCTGGGTGTCGTCGGCGTAGGAGATGATGTTGAGGATGTGTTGGCATGCGATGGCCGCGAGGGGGCTCATGTAGATGTTGAACAGCGTGGGGCTGAGTGATGATCCTTCTGGTACGCCGCAGATGACTTCGGTGGCTTCTGATCTAACCGGGGGAGGCGGACTCTCTGTGTTCTTCCGGCGAGGAAGGAGATGATCCAGTCCAGTGCCTTCTCATGGATTCCGATGTTGTTGAGGCGCTGCACTAGGGTGTGGTGGCAGACCGTGTCGAACGCCGCGGAGAGGTCCAGGAGGATGAGGGCCGCTGTTTCCCCATTGTCGAGCAGGGTTCGGATGTCGTCGGTGGCTGCGATGAGGGCGGTCTCGGTACTGTGGTTGGCCCGGAAGCCGGACTGCGAGTGGTCGAGGGATCCATTCGTCTCGAGGAAGACGGCCAACTGTCTGTTGACGGTCTTCTCAATGACTTTGGCAGGAAACGGGAGGAGCGAGATGGGGCGGTAGTTTTTGAGGTCCGTGGGGTCTGCTGATGGTTTCTTCAGTAGGGCGCTGAGTTCGGCGTGCTTCCAGCTCTCTGGGAAGGTTGCGGTGTCGAAGGAGGCGTTGATGATGTCCCGTAGATGGGGTGCGATGACGGAGTCGGCCTTGTTGAAGAAGTGGTGAGGGCAGGGGTCGGTTGGTGATCCGGAGTGGATGGAGTTCATCGTGCGGATGGTGTCTTCGGAGTTGATCGGGGTCCAGGCGCGGAGGGTGGTGGTGGGGGGCGTTGGTGCGGTTGCAGGGTGCATCGGCTATGAGCTGAAGCTGTTGTGTATGTCTGCGATCTTGCTGTGGAAGAACGAGGCGAGCGAGTTGCAGAGGTCTTGCGAAGGGGTGATGTCGTTGTTTCCGGCGCTGGGGTTGGAGAGCTCTTTGACGATGTTGAAGAGTTCCTTGCTGTTGTGGGCGTTGTTGTCCAGTCGTTCCTTGAATGCGGTTTTCTTGGTGGCATGGATCAGTTGGTGGTGTATTCGAGTGGCGAGCTTGAGGGTGGTCTTGTTGTCTGGTGTCGGGTCTCTGCGCCAGGTTTTCTCGAGGGCTCGGCAGTTCTTCTTGGAGCTCTTGAGTTCGTCGGTGAACCAGGATGCTTTCTTGCTGCCGGGTCTGCTGGGAGGTGTCTTCAGTGGGGCGAGGTCGTCTGCACAGTTGCTGATCCACCTCGTGAGTTTGTTGGCGGCATGTTTGGGGTTCGCTGAGCTGGCGGGAGGGTTCTGGCTCAGGGATGCGGCGAGCTGGTCGGCTGTGATCTTGTTCCAGCTTCTGCGGGGAACCTGTTGTTTGTGGTGGTGGAGTGTGGTCCTTCTGAAGCTGAAGTGTACGCAGCTGTGGTCCGTCCAGTGGAGCCCGGTGGCGTGGCTGAAGGAGATGTCCTTGCTGGAGGAGAAGACGGGGTCTAGTGTGTGGCCGGCAAAGTGGGTGGGGGTGGTCACCAGTTGCTTGAGTCCGAGGTTGGCCAGGTTGTCCAGCAGGGTGGTGGTGTTGCGGTCGTTGTTGTTCTCCAGGTGGAAGTTGAGGTCCCCGAGGAGGATGTAGTCAGCGGAGGGGAGGGCGTGTGGGCTGATGAAGTCGGCGATGTCTTCGCTGAATTGTGTGCGTGGACCCGGGGGTCTGTAGATGAGGGTGCCTCTGAGGGTTGTCTTGGGGTTGGTGTGGATCTGGAAGTGCAGGTGTTCGGCGGCTGTGAGGGTGTCGTCGGAGTTGGTCGTGATGCGGATGGTGTTCTTGTGGACGATGGCGATGCCTCCTCCCGTCTGGTTGGCGCGGTCCCTCCGGGTGATCTTGTATCCATCTGTGATGGCGATGGCGATGTCTGGTGCTGAGGAGGCGTTCATCCAGGTTTCCGTGAGGAAGGCGACGTCTGGAGCTGTGGTGTCGAGGAGGTTCCAGAGTTCTATGGCGTGTCTGTGGACGGAGCGAGTGTTTAGCAGGATGCATTTCAGGTGGTTGCTGCTGGTGCTCGTCTTGGCGGGTGCGGTGCAGGTCCGAATGCAGGAGAACTTGCAGGGTTGGCAGGTGAAGGGTCCGTGGGTGCGTCCTGGGGTGGTTCGGTGGCAGCCAGGGGTTCGGCCGGTGTTGAGAGTGTTGAGGATGGCGTGATCGTAAGTACGGCGGGGGGGCTGGCATCTACGGGGGCCAGGGGGTCTGGCGCTGGGCGCGGTCCAGGCACGGACGGGCGCAGACGGGCTTACCTTGAATCAAAAACAAATAAAGCAACATTTGAGAACATATCAAGTCCATTGTACCAGGAGATTAAATAATAATGCAGCCTAAAAAGAAAAACATCTTAACATATTTAACGTCAACATTTCAGCTTGTAGTGTAGCAAGCTCCTAATTAAGTTTAAGCATAATGATACAAATCCCACATATCATATATAAACATTTGGCAATGTGTCAGAAATTGTTACACAGAAATGTTTAACTTCAGTGGCCTACTATCACTATTTCCGGAAAGTAGCAACATGCAGATTAGTTCTATAAGCCATTTAAATAAAATTGTTCCTGAACACAAATGATCTTTTTAATATTAAGCACTTATACTGAACATTTCAGACATCTACTGTTTTTTATCTAGGATTTGAAACAAAGTGGAGTTTGTTAGAACACTCTGCAACAAAGTCAAATAGTAATGCTAAGTTATCCACTTTCATAACATTTCTTGTTAAAAATATAAGATAATTGGTTACCTAAACATCTTAAATCCACTAATTGATTAATTCTACTCTTTCTACCTAGGCAAGCATGCTTTTACAATGCTGGCTTATCATTTTTTCTACGTTTCTGGGTCACTTCTCTAGACGTATGCAAAGTGGACATTTAGCCATCACAAAAATGCATATTAGGTCAAAATAGTGTTTAAAAAAATAGGATATGGTTAATATATATATATATATATATATATATACATATTCACTGAAAAAACCATAGGTTTCACACATGTTATAGTTAGCTGGACATTTCACTCGTAAAAAAACATTGAAATTCCTCCGTTATAGTTAGTTCAGCTAACTATAACTCGCGCGACCGCAATCCACTGCTGATGACGTCACATATTAGATCACTCATGACATGGTCAGTGACATCACTCATGACATCACTGATGACATCTCAAATGACATCACTGATGACATCACTAATGACATCATCCAGTGAATATGTGTCTTTCTGAAAAATAAATATTTTTTATATATGTATATCTAAAGTTTAATGGAAGAATAAATGGATAAATAAGTGTCTAAATGGATGGTTTTTTTTGAAAAATTAATTGTATAACTGACTTATTAACAGTATCTTAGTGAATACAGTGATGTAATATGTGACGTCATCAGCAGTGGATTGCGGTCGCGCGAGTCATAGTTAGCTGAACTAACTATAACGGGGGAATTTCAATGGTTTTTTACGAGTGAAATGTCCAGCTAACTATAACATGTGTGAAACATATGGTTTTTCAGTGAATTTGCAAGGTTTTTTAAATGCTAATTCCTAGCTATAACGTGTGTGAAACCTATGGTTTTTTTCAGTGAATTTGCAAGGTTTTTTAAATGCTAATTTCTAACTATAACGTGTGTGAAACCTATGTTTTTTTTAGTGAATTTGTAAGGTTTTTTCAATGCTAATTTATGTATGTATTATTATATTTTTTATATATTTATTTTACAATAAACTACCTATGTATATAGTTATAGATTGACTGTATCCTGTAATATGGAATGGCTCAGCTAATTTTTTTTTAATTTGGATAAAGTTGAACAGCATAGTTAATATCTTCTATAAACTTATTAACAGTTTTTTAAAGGGTTTTTCATGGTGTGTGCACCATGCGCGCACCCCGCGATTTTTTGAAAAAAAATAAAATGTTCTTTTCACCCTTCGGGGTCCTTCAGGGACCCCCTGACAAAGGCTAGGGGGTCAGGAACTCTCTACCCTGCCCCCTTTTCACGTTCGCCACCTTTATTTTTCACTGTCACACACAAAATGACGTCTGACACTTCCTGATTTCGACCGATTGGAATGTTGACTGACATCTAACCACCAATCAGAATTACGCTCGCGGACATTTGGCACGGTGCGCGCATATAGATATTTATGTACTTTTAACTGCAATTTTCTCAGGAACTACTGAACAGATTGACACCATATATGCAAAAGGCACATGCCTGACCTGAGGACTACCTCTTTGCCAAATTTCAAGTAATTCTGTTCAGCCGTTCGGGCTGTACCTTCGACTAAAGGTCCTATGGTAAAATGCATGGGGAAAACGCGTTTTGGGACCCCCCTTTTTTCTCAGCCCCCGCTTGACGAATAAACCCGAGACTTTTAGGGTAGGAGCTGAGCGGAGCGCCCCATTAGTTTTGAAAATTTCGCGAGGATTCGTCAACCGGCACCAAAGTTATTCAAAATAGAATTTTCAGATTTCCTATGGGAACTCGGTCCTAACTATAACTATCTACTGGCGACCGCCAGTAAATAATATATATATATATATATATATATATATATATATATATATATATATATATATATAAAGCTCAATGGGGAGTGTCCAACAACGAACGGCACTCTACTCAGGTACGCTTTTCCCCAATAGCATTTATTGGTATGGACAGGCAGGCTCGCAGTAAATGAGGCAGTTGACAGTAGCCCAACGCGTTTCAAGACATTTCTCTTCCTCAGGGGCGTGACGGTCAGAGAGAGCATGACAGACTCCAACTTCCTTTAAAGCGATATCGCACACCCTGATTGGTCGCTCTGGATGAGACAGTGCGTTGCATTATGGTTGTTGAAGTCAAATATTTCCACAAATGGATGCTCTCGCTAATTATAAGCTCTAACATGAGCCCTGACGAGCTTGGCTGTCCTCAATCCATTGTCTGAGTCCCACATAACGAGCCCAAGATTCCTCCGAGCTCGTGGCCCCGATGCTTTCGGGTGGTGCTGGCTCAGCGGCAGGACGGCCGCTATACATAAAGCTCAATGGGGAGTGTCCAACAACAAACCGCACTCTACTCAGGTACGCTTTTCCCCAAACAGCATTTATTGGCGTGACGGTCAAAGAGAGCATGACAGACTCCAACTTCCTTTAAAGCGATATCGCACACCATGATTGGTCGCTCTGGATGAGACAGTGCGTTGCATTATGGTTGTTGAAGTCAAATATTTCCACAAATGGATGCTCTCGCAATTCCTGCTAATTGCGAGAGCATCCATTTGTGGAAATATTTGAGTCTGTCATGCTCTCTTTGACCGTCACGCCCCTGAGGAAGAGAAATGTCTTGAAACGCGTTGGGCTACTGTCAACTGCCTCATTTACTGCGAGCCTGCCTGTCCATACCAATAAATGCTGTTTGGGGAAAAGCGTACCTGAGTAGAGTGCGGTTCGCTGTTGGACACTCCCCATTGAGCTTTATATATATATATATATATATATATATATATTCACTGAAAAAACCATAGGTTTCAGGGGAGTTATAGTTAGCTGGACTTTTCACTCGTACAAAACCATTGAAATTCCCCCGTAATAGTTAGTTCAGCTAACTATAACTCACGCGCCCGCAATGCACTGCTGATGACGTCACATATTACATCACTCATGACATGGTCAGTGACATCACTCATGACATCCTTGATGACATCTCAAATGACATCACTGATGACATCATCCAGTGAATGTGTGTTTTTCTGAAAATTACATATGTTTTATATTTGTATATCTCAAGGTCGATGGAAGAATAAATGGGTATATAAGTGCCTAAATGGATGATTTGTTTTTGAAAAATTGATTGTATAACTGACTGATTAAGTGTATCTTAGTGAATACATGGCTTAGTGAGTAATGTTTAAATGTGTAAATATCTGTATCAGTCTCTCACTTTGTGTATAAGTGGCTTCATGGGTTGGTGAGTAGCTACATATATTTATTTTATTTTTTTGAAAATTTGTATAGTGCACAGATACCCCAGCGGGGTGTCCCGGCGCTTATGTGAAGGCGGAGGATGTGCCAGTACTCAGATAATATTAACAGAAAAGAAAAGTCTTCAAAGCTCTACGGAAGGGAAGTTCCTCCCGGATAGTCCTAATGGACAAGGGTAGGTTGTTCCAGTGGGAGGAGGCACAAACCTGGAATGTTTTCCCTCCAGATCGAGCTTTTTTGACTCTAGGGGTAAAAAGAAGATGTTTAAAGCTAGAGCGAAGAAGTCGAGAGTTGCTGTAAGGGCGAAGGCAAGAAGATAGATGAGCGGAACCTTTTCCATTAATCGCCCAGTGAGCAAGGGTAAGAGCCTTAAATTCCGCCCTTTTGTGAACTGGGAGCCAATGCAGCCTGTGTCGATGGGGGGTAATGTGTTCACGAAGTGAGAGACCACAAACCAGACGGACAGCGGCATTTTGGACTGTCTGAAGACGACGCTGAAGGCCGCAGGAAAGACCTAGATACAGTCCATTGGCGTAATCTAGATGGGAAGTGATTAAAGCCTGCACAATAGTTTTCCTTGTGTGGCTGGGGAGGAAATTAATAAATTTTTTCAACATCCTCATCTTAGAAAAACAAGCTGCCGATACCGACTGGATTTGTTTCTGAAAAGAAAGATTGGTATCCCAGATTACTCCGAGATTTTTGACTGAGTCTTTAGGCGTGGGGGGTGAGCTCAGATCCAGTGGCCACCACAAATTTGGGTCCAGAGGCAAAGGTTGATAGAAAAATATGACCTCGGTTTTGCCAGCATTAAGCCGGAGGGAGTTGTTATCCATCCAGCTAGCAATGTTTCGGAGGCAGTTTTTCAGCGGGTCAAAGGTAGAGTGGGATGGGGAATCAAATGAGAACAAAAGCTGTATATCGTCCGCATAAGAAGTGGCCTGGATTCCAGATTGAGTAATAATCTCGGCTAACGGGGAAAAATACACATTAAACAAAAGGGGACTAAGTGAGGAACCCTGAGGGACGCCCCACCTGAGGGGGCGACTGTCTGAAGTGAAAGGAGGAGTGAATACTGCCTGAGTCCGATTGGACAGAAAGGAGGCAAACCATTCCAAGGCCTTACCTTGAATGCCTTTTTCCTGCAGACGGTCAAGGAGGACGGGGTGGGAGACGGTGTTGAATGCTGCCGACAAGTCGAGCAGCACCAACACCGCTCTAGATCCCTCGTCTAACTTCCATCTGATGGCGTCAGCCATCTCTATTAGGGCAGATTCGGTACTGTGACCCGACCTGAAACCGTGCTGTGAGATGTGGAAAGCACCGGTCAGTTCCAAGAAACCAGACAGTTGGCGTTGTACAAGTTTCTCCAGCACTTTAGCTTGGGCGGGGAGCAAGGAGATGGGACGATAGTTAGCTGGTTCAGAGGGATCTGCAGTAGCTTTTTTAATAATAGGGACCAATCTAGCGTGTTTCCAAGAGTCGGGAAAGATTCCTGTCTGAAGGGAGTCATTCCAAATTTTATTTAGAAACGGATTAAGCAGGGGAGCAAGAGATTTATACTGTTTTGCCGGCCAGGGGGCCAAAGGAGAACCAGATTTACATTTGAGCAGTTCTGCCAGCGAGTGTTCCGGGGGGATCACCTCAAAGTTGGAAAAGACCTTGTCAGGGTTAGGGCTGATCGGACAGGGTTTCAGGTGGGAAGGGAAAATTTTGCTGGGGAAGGAATTCTGAATTGTAGCAATCTTGTCCTCAAAGTAACTGGAAAGATCGTCACAGAGAGACTGGGATACCAAGGGTTGACGCTTGAGGGCCAGAGGGTCAGTAAAGGCTCTGACAGTGTCAAAAATGACTCTAGAAGAGCCTTGTGCCCGAGTGATTTTCTCCTCAAGATGGGATCTCTTATGATCTATAATTTTCTTCCTATACTCTTTGAGGGCAGTTTTGTATTTAGATTTGCTATTAGGGGAGTAAGCCCGTCTCCAACTTCTCTCGAGCCGTTTGCAGGCCGCTTTACAAGTACGAAGTTCATCCGAGTACCACGGTGCAGAGGGAGTAGCACGGGAGGATTTAATAGGTCTAATAGGGGCTAGGTGATCCTTAGCCGAGGTGATCCAATGGTTGAAGTTAGCCAGTCGAGAGCCCAAATCTTTAGCCTCCTCAAGTGCAAATCTAGAGAGATGAGGGGCTAGACTCTCGGGGGAAATCACCCTCCAATTCCGACCTACCGAGTCAGACAGGGGTCTAGATCGGTCCAAGAGGCAAAAGGAGAAGGTAAACGGGATCACAAAATGATCAGACCAAATGACAGGGGAAGGATTACCCAAAACAGTATCTGTTAAATTAGTACAAATCAGATCCAGAGTATGTCCTGCCTTGTGCGTGGGACCGGAGATAATTTGGTTTAACCCACCATCTGATAGAGTGGACAAAAAATTGGAGACGGTAGGTTCCGTGGTGTTATCGGCATGAAGGTTGAAGTCCCCTAAAAGGGTAAAGTTGGCGTAACCAAAGGAGGCTTGTAGGGCATAGTCAAGAAGGACCGGAAGAAAAGAGGTTTTAGATTTGGGGGGACGGTAGACTAATAAGCCTGAGTAGGAGAAATTAGCAGCAAATTTAATACAAAAAGGTAATGCCTCGATGCACTCTATTTGAAGGTAGGGAGAGGAGGAGATGGACCAAATAGATCTATAAATAATGGCCACCCCTCCGCCGGGATGGGAGTTTTGTCTATTAGCGCACAGGATTTTGTAATCTGGCGGGATAGCAAGGCAGAGAACAGGATTGGAGTCTGCTCCCAACCAAGTTTCAGTGAGAAAAAGAATGTCCCATTGATTGTCCTCAAGCGAATGAGCTATATCTAGAGAATGTTTCACGAGTGAACGTCAGTTAATCAAACCCGCTTTAATGATAGTGTTCTTAGGAGCCAAGGATTGATGGGGGGGGCCGTAGGAAATGACATGCAGGGGGAGAGGGGTTATCTCTATGTAGTGCACAGCAAGGTTTATACACAGGTGAGGTCGAATCCCCACTCAGTGCGTATGTCCATGAACAGGACTTTGAGTTAAGGCGAAGTAAAGTTTCCATATAGGTTATTAGTTGGTTTTTTGAGTCTCAGTATGAGTGTCTGAGTGTCTGTATGGTTTGGTGGGGGTATTACGTAGTGCATAGGTGCATGAATGAGTGACTCACTGTTTGTATGTGTTGAAGACAGCATGTGTGCAGGACTGTATGGGTGGATGAGTGTGTGCATGGGTGTGTTAGTGAGTGATAGACTGTCTCAATAGTGTCTTTATGAGTAACTACATATGTTTTAAACTAGTATATGTGACTATTGGTGTATATAAGTGAGTATATGTGAGAGTGAGAGATTGAAAGAGTTCCTGTATGAATAAGTATGTGTTTCTATAAGTGATTGAATGAAACTTTATTTGCATAATTAATTAAAACTATTGCAAAATTCACATGGTAATTACAATTACAATGAATACAACTTTTTTTCATTTTAAAAGAGTAAATACTGGGACTAAATACTCTTTACTTTCAGAAGAAGTACTTATACTGTCCAGAGGTTAAGAAAGGAGTTTTATTGCTTCTTCAAGGAATTTGACTCCACGGCAAGCTAAGATTATGGAGGAGCCACTGAGCCAACATGTGACTGCCTGTCTGCAAGATCGAATGTTTAGCACGTTTAAAATAGGTTTCAATAAAAGTCGTCTCTGGTTTATCAGGGCCGGGCATATACAGAAAAGATGAACCAAGGTTTCTGTATGATACCCGCGAAGGCGGCATTGTTTCGTCTGATGCGGCGGTTTCCAAGATGGTAGTAGATCTTTTGAGACATGCATCCCCATCCGTTTTTAAGGTGTACATTAAAGTGGGATGCGAGGTAGGGCAATGGTTTTGAAGGTGTAAAAGAGTTCATGATGGTCCAACCATGCCGACGTTTTACCAATGTCTCTTTATCCTCTGTCAACGATTTCCTTTTTGCCGCCGCATTGGCTAGTTTACTTAACATAGCCTTATCAGACCCTGATTTCCAGACTGATTCCAGCTCCAGCATTTCCACACATTGTTTCAGATATTGACCCCAAATATTCTGCTTTTCAAATTCCCCACGTTGTTTTATTTCCTCCCAGCTTAGCCAATCCAGTGTTTCTGAGTGAGCAGATCGAAGTTTATGACAAAGTTTCACAAAACTGCTCATACTCCGATATTTCTGGTTTTGCAGACCACATTCAAGCCTGACTTGTGCGGCTGATGCAGATTTTGGCAGATTAAAGACCGCTTTATAAATTTTGGTCTGTAAGGTGTTTAAAAGTTCAGCCTCCTTCCCACACCATGTTACCAAGCCGTAGGATAGGGTCGGCATTATCTGAGCTGCCATCACTTTTAACTGGTGGCTATAATTGGGACAGTCCATTTTACCTTTTATGGAGCGATGGGCAAAAATAAGGGATTGTGCCTTTGTTTTTAAAGCTGTTTTATGATCATTATGAATACCTCCTTTTGTTTTTATTAGGCCCAAATATTTGTAATTCTCTTGTTCTTTTACTGTTATCCCTTGTGCCATCCATTTGTATTTTAATTTCTTCGGATCAACCAACCGGACCACTTTTGTTTTTTCTTTGTTTAATTCCAAACTTTCCTTTTCCAAGTATGATGTTAGTTTGTTAATGGCTCTTTGTAAACAGATTGGGGTTTTACTCAACAACACTATGTCATCCGCATATTGTAAATAGTAGATTGGGTTGTTAACCAAGTGGGGGGGATGACTATCTGCTGAATCAATTGCCATAGTAAGGTCAGCAAGAAAGAGATTGAAGAGAGTGGGGGCTAAAACACAGCCTTGTTTTAGACCTTCGTGCGTTGGGATATTCCCTGTTGTTAAAACCTCCATTTCCCAGTTTCACCTTTGTCCAAGTATTTTGGTATAAGGCTTGGATGGCTATTAAAAGCTGATGTGGCAGCCCCCAACTCTCCAACTTACTCCATAAGCTCTCTCTATTTACTCGGTCGAAGGCAGACTTGATATCAATAAAACAAGCGTACAGTCGAGTACCTTTTACTACGGCTTGATCGATTAGAATTGACAAACAGGTTAAGTTGGTTATTGTTCCCATTCCTTGCCTAAATCCAGTTTGGAATTTTGGCATGATCTTTTTTTCTAAGATCCAAGCTTGTAGTTCTGCTAAGATGCAAGAGGCATATAGTTTAGCCTCTACATCTATTAGGGATATCAGTCTATAGTTCGAGGGGTTTCGATGGTCGCCTCTCTTAAAGATGGGATGGATGATACTCCCTTTCCAGGAGGCGGGTAACTCTGCATGTTTGTATATTTGGTTAAACAATGGTGTTAGAGTCTCCGACCACAGGTCCGGGTCGTGCTTAAAAATTGCGTTTGGCACCCCGTTGGGTCCTGCTGCCCCCTCTGTCTTTAGTCTTGAGATTATCATCCTTAGTTCGTTTTTGCTGGTTAAATCATCTGATTTTGTTAACCCATTCTCCATGTATTCCTGCTTGAATTCCCCTTTTTTGTTTTTATTATCTCCTTTTAATTTCTCTACCCTGGAGCTATTGTTGTGACCCGCCTCCGTTTTGCTATATAGGGTTTGCACGTGTCTGATCCAGATGTCTGCTCCAACCCCGGCTTCCTGCTGAAGTTTGGACCCTTGATTGAGATCGTTTATGATGCCCCAAAAATCCCGGTTGTTCGGATTTTTTCCTGAAATTAGCAACTTATGCCAGATGGATTCTTTGTATGAATACTTTGCAGCACTCAGTGCCTTCCTGTATGTACTATATAAGTGATTGTTTAAAAGACGAGGGGCCCATTTCACAGAATTAACTTAAGCCAAAATCCTAAACTTACTACTTTTGGTATTCACAGAATGCACTTACTACTTTTGGTATTCACAGAATGCACTTACTACTTTTGGTATTCACAGAATGGATTTCTGACTACTAACTTTACGTCTGCACTCGGGCCGGAAATTCCGGCCCGGAGGCAGAGCTTCCGGCCTGGAGGCGGATCTTCCGGCCCGGAGGTGGAGATTTTGGCCATGGCTAAATCTCCACCACTGGCCGGAATCCCCACCTCCGGGCCGGAAGCTCCGCCTCCGGCCCGGAAGCCCCATCTCCGGGCTGTAGGCTCCGCCTCCGGGACGTAATTTCCGGCCCGAGTGCGGACGTAAAGTTAGTAGTCGTAAATCCATTCTGTGAATACCAAAAGTAGTAAGTGCATTCTGTGAATACCAAAAGTAGTAAGTGCATTCTATGAATACCAAAAGTAGTAAGTTTAGAATTTTGGCTTAAGTTAATTCTGTGAATCGGGCCCTAAGTATGTGTAAGTTTCTGTAGAAGTAAGTGTGGTGGTGTGTGTATAACTGTATATGCAAGTAAATGGATGTTTGATTCTTTATTAGCATGAGTGACTATGTGTGTGAGTAACTCTATGGATGAGTGGCGTTGTGTAACAGGATGTATAGGTGTGTGAGTACATATGATGAGTGAGTACATGTATGAGTGACTGTATAGGACTGTTGGTGAATGAGTGGATGTGTATGTGGATCTTAGAATTACTGAATAGGTTATTGTAACTGGTATTGGTATGTCCATTGTTTTGAACATTGTAGTTTCTATTTTTGAATGTGTGTATCAAAGGTTATATTAGGGGAAGAGGAGGTCTGCCACTCTATCACAAGGATGATGTCATCAGTGATGTCATTAGTGATGTCATTTGAGATGTCATCAGTGATGTCATGAGTGATGTCACTGACCATGTCATGAGTGATGTAATATGTGACGTCATCAGCAGTGCATTGCGGGCGCGCGAGTTATAGTTAGCTGAACTAACTATAACAGGGGAATTTCAATAGTTTTGTATGAGTGAAAAGTCCAGCTAACTATAACGCCCCTGAAACCTATGGTTTTTTCAGTGAATTTCTAAGGTTTTTTAAATGCTAATTCCTAACTATAACGTGCCTGAAACCTATGGTTTTTTCAGTGAATTTCAAAGGTTTTTTAAATGCTAATTTCTAACTATGCCTACAGAGATAGGACATGTGAAGAAAGAAGAAAAAACTCACAGAAAGAAAAAAAAAGAAATGCAGAAAGAAGCAACAGAAGTCCTCAAAGACGAAGAAAAGTGCAGGAAGAAGGATAACGTGCAGAAAGAACAAACAGAAGAGCAGAAAGAAGCCTTGTTACAAAATCATCCTGTACCCTCAACTTTTTCAGACGGATACTGGTGGTAACTGAGTCTGACTAACCAGTCCTAGAGCCAGTGCTATGTTAAAAGACACTCAGAATACAGTGAAAACACCTACATACACTAGGGAACACTATGCGTTGGGGTCCCCCTGTGATCAGCATGACCTCCTCTGTAAGCCCCTAGTATATTATAGGGCAGGGGATTAAAACTACCTCTTAAAACGCGCCACAGGGCGTGTTTGCACACGTCACCTCAGGCCCCGTCCCCTCACTTCCCCACTGTGTAAACACACCCTGTGGTCATTTTAAGTTGGGAGATTAAGTCCCCTTAAATCCTGAGGGTCCCTAGGGTCCAACTAGCCCACTAGGTACCTCCAGTATGCGCCACAGAGCTGCGTTGCACAGAGGTGTAAAAAGTGGCACGGTCTGGACCACCTCTCTGCAACGCAGCTCAGTGGCGCTTACTGGAAGCACCTGGTGGGCTAGTTAGCCTCCAGGGCCCTCAGGATTGAAGGGGAATTATTTCCCCAACTTAAAATGCGCCACAGGACTTGTTTGCACACGTTAACTCAGGCCCCGTCCCCTCCCTTCACCACAGTGTAAAAACGCCCTGTGGCCATTTTAGTTGGGAGATTAAGTTAATTTGAATCCTGAGGGTCCCTAGGGTCCAACTAGCCCTCTAGGTACCTCCAGTATGCTCCATCCTTCTTGCCCACTATGATCCATGGACCTGCCACTCCTATCTACTCTGAGTGTTCTGTTGAGCTGCCACTCCCCTCCCACCCACCTAGCATTGTCAGATGACTGTAACCTGTCCCTGCCACCTCCACCCTGCCTGTCCACATGCCATGCCCCTATCCCTTTCCTCCTGTCCTCCATGGTCCATTTTACTGCCACACCCTTCTGCCCTCCCTGATCTGTTGTGCTGCAACTGCTCCTCCTGCCTGCCTCGCGCGGTCTGTTGTGAGGCCCCTTCCCCTGAACTCTCTTGCTTGTGCCCAGGTCCTGACCCTCCCTTCTATCCTCCATGGTCCTTTGTGCATGCCCCTGCACCCTCCTTCTTGCCCATCATAGCCATTGTGCTGCCACTAACCCTCCCGCTTGCCATGCATGGTCTTCTGTGCTGCCATGGCCACTCCCACCTTCCCTGTGTGGTCAGCTAGCTGCCCCTGACCCCCTCCCACCTTCCCTCCATGGTCTGTGTGTATGCCACCATAGTCTCATTGTTGCTCTCCATGGTGTGTCTTGTTTCTAGTGCCCATCCTGCCTGACCTCCATGGTCATCTTGCTGCTCCTGCCCTGCCACCTTGCCCCCAGCCCTCTGTTTCCATGTGCAGACCCCCTATTCCCTCCCTCCTGGCTTGTCTGTTCCATTGTAATGCCCCTGATCCGTCCCTCCTGCCCTTTATGGTCTGTTATGCTGCAGCTTTCTCTCCTGTCTGTCCATTATGGTCAGCTAGCTACCATTGCCTCTTTCCCATCTGTTCTCTGTTGTCCATGTGCATGGTCCTGTCCCCTCCCTATTGCTTTGTATGGATTGTTGTGCTGCACTCCCGTCCCTCATGCTCTGTGTGGTGTATTGTGCTGCTGCAAACCCTGATGCTTGCCCTGTAGGGTCAGTTTGGTGCACCTCTCCATGTCCCTCCTGTCCTCTGTTATCCGAGTCCATGTCCCTACCCCAATTCCTCCTGCCTACCATGATTCAATGTACCATACTGGCGAACATTATGAACTTGGTAAGAGGGAGATTTTGAAAAAAAACTGGGGTATTGATTTTCCCCATTGAGTTCCATTGAAAAAGAGGAGATTGTAGACAGGAGACAGATCAAATAAAGCCCATTTGAGCTTAAAAACATTGGACGTTTCCTGGCTGAAACGGGTCTGTTGGCATGTATGGTTGTACTACGACTGCCTCTTCCTTCTGCCCACAATGGTCTATTATATTGTCACAGCCTCTATTGCCAGTCATGTATTGTTGGTTTGTTGCCCCTTTCCCCCTTTCCACTGCCCTCCATAGTCTGTTGTGCTGCTACTGCCCTTCCTGCCTGGCCAGTGTGGTCAAATTGTTGCCTCTGCACTCTCCTACCTGCCTTCAATTTTCAGAGTCCGTGCCCCTGGCCTCTGCCTCTCAACAGTATCCCAATGAACAACTAGATTGCTAACATTCTATATTTATTACAAAAGTGTGGAACGCCTGACGTCATCTTGATGTAATCAAACTGTAATACCTAGAGTATTTCCTTTAGAAATTACATATATGAGAGGGCCTTATTTGCATCAAAATTATGGTTAGTGCTCTAAAAAACTAAAATGAAGACATATTTTCTGAGTTTTCAAATAGCAACAAAGAACTTTTAAATTATTTGTAATCTTTATGTTTTTTTATCCAGTTGACCACTTGATTAAATGTTACACCTAGGGGAGAGGATGTGGTGTTACTTCCAGAGCTGCAGACTTTGCAACTGGGGAACCAGGTTGGAGTTTCTGCTTCAGCTCAACTTTCTGTGATTGTGGTCAAATCACTTAATCTCCCCATGTCTACAACCAAAATGAATTTGATCTTGTGTGATGTAACCAATGTTCATGTAAAGCATTCCAATACCTGACAAGACTGCACTATATAAAACTGCAAATACACAAAAAATATGTGTTTTGCACACTTCTGTCATTGGGCTACATGTGGGCTACATCTGGGAGATATTTGTGCTGCATTTGGGCTCTTTTGTCTCTGGTGGCCATCTTGGGAGATTTATTTGTTATGAAGTTTCCTAATTTCCTCATTTACTGCAGTCTCCTCAGTGGGAATACTTTCAGTTTTTAAATTTGGTTCCATCAAGAAGGCATTCAGCTGTGTCACACATTTGCCATAAATTCTAGTTGCTCATTAGATCACTGTAGTAAAACTACTGCTCACCAGGGAAGTCTGCTGCTGGTATTCAAAGTGCATGTTTCAGTCTGCATGTCAGAATTTGTTTATGAAATAGAAGAGGATTTGAGAAGTCAAAATGTGCCCTAATTTTTCTTTCTGCAGCACTAATCATAATTTCTATGGCAAAATGAATCCCCTCATTGTGTTCCTTTGTAAATTAAATGTTTTAAGTGTTACCACTTTATTCCATTCAAGATGGCTTCAGGTGTGCCATACTTTTGTCATAAGTAAGACTGTTAGCGCTCTAGTTGTTCGTTAGAACACACTGGGATATTCTGTCATTGGGCTATACTTGGGCTACATCTGGGTGATATTTGGGCTACATTTGGGCTCTTTTGTCTCTGGTGGTCATTTTGGGAGACTTATTGTTATGATGTTTCCTAATTTCCTCCTTTACACCATCTCCTCAGTAGGAAATACTTTCAGGTTTTTACTTTGATTCCATCAAGAAGGCATTCAGATGTGTCACACATTTGCCATAAATTCGGAATGTTAGCACTCTAGTTGCTTATCAGATCACTGTAGTAAAGCTACTGCTCACCAGGGAAGTCTGCTGCTGGTATTGAAAGTGCATGTTTCAGTCTGCATGTCAGAATTTTTTAATGAAATAGAAGAGGATTTGAGAAGTCACTCAAAATGTGCCCTAATTTTTCTTTCTGCAGCACTAATCATACTTTCTATGGCAAAATGAACCCCCTCATTTTGTTCCTTTTTAAATTAAATGTTTTAAGAAATACCACTTTATTCCAACCAAGATGGCTTCAGGTGTGCCATACGTTTGTCATAAGTAGGACTGTTAGTGCTCTAGTTGTTCTTTAGAACACTCTGGGAAGCTGCAGTAGAACACAAAGGAATCAACTGACAGTCTCTGCCCTTGTTGGATGTACATGTTTTACTGAGAATGTCAGACTTCATTCTCACATGACTGAGAAAGATAATGTGAATTTACAGAAAATATGCTCTCAGTTAGCTTGTAGATCACCTTCCATACCTCTGTGGGAAAAGCATGAGAAAATAGTTTTCTCTCAAACATGATTCATGATATCACAGCAGAAGGCTTTTTCACATGGTAAAATCACCTTAGAACACACAACAATTCCTAAAATGAGTATGGTACCATCAACAAATGATTTATAATGTAACTAAAGTCTTAAAACCTTCTGTTAACTGCAATGCTTTTTAATGAGGTGCTATCATGTATATTGGTCCCAAGATGGCTGCCAACACTTCTTGGATGAAGTGCTGACAGCCAATCAGATCTCACAATGAGATGTGTGGTTAGGTTCCTCCCAGATATATATGTGATTTTACTTTTGATTTTCTCAGGAACTACTGAACGGATTTACACCATTTAAGCAAAAGGCACATGCCTGACCTGAGGACTACCTCTTTGCCAAATTTCAAGTAATTCTGTTCAGCCGTTCGGGCTGTACCTTCGACTAAAGGTCCTGAGGGAAAATGCATGGGGAAAACGCGTTTTGGGATCCCCCTTTTTTCTCAGCCCCCGCTTGACGAATCACCCCGAGACTTTCAGGGTAGGAGCTGAGCGGAGCGCCCCATTAGTTTTGAAAATTTCACGAAGATAAGTCAACTGGCGCCAAAGTTATTCAAAATAGAATTTTCAGATTTCCTATGGGAACTCGGTCCTAACTATAACTATCTATATATATATATATATATATATATATATATATACTTATATATCGCCAGTAGATAGTTATAGTTAGGACCTATTTTCCATAGGAAATCCGCAATATTCTATTGGGAATTTCTTTGGCGCCGATTGATGAATCTTCGCAAAATTCCCCAAACTTTTGGCCAGCTCCGCTCCGCTCCTACCCTAAAAGTTTCGTGGTGATTCGTCAAGCAGGGGCCGAGAAAAAAGGGGGGTCCCAAAACACATTTTCCCCATGCAATTTCCCATAGGATCTGTTGTCGCAGCTACAGCCCGAACCGCTGAACGGAATGACACCAAATTTGGCAAAGAGGTAGTCGGACTCGTGCCTTTTGCATATTTGGTGTGAATCTGTTCAGTAGTTCCTGGGAAAATTAGGGTAAAAAAGTTAGTGATATCTATGGCCGCGGAGGATCCGCGGACCCTACCCGCACCGTACAAGAACCCTCCCCAAACCGAGCGCGCACCCTCCCGATCGCGGGCTGAATGCTAATTGGCTGTCGAGCGTCTCTCTACATTCGAAACCAGGAACTGCTGGCGGCCATTTTCTGCCTCGGTAGAAGCGAGGCTGAAGAAGCAAGGGGAATAAGTGCGTAAAACATATAAAGGGGGCAGAGTGGAAACACCCTATCACTCGCTTTGCAGTCCTCTAGTGACCCATTCAGGACCATGTACTAATCCATTCACTGTGCCAAAACCCAAACACTTATAAATTCACCAAGACACTCTCTTTCCAGTACTCTAATGATTCAGTCACTGTCTAAGTATTCATGCATTGAGCTAGGCCTTAGCACATGGACTTCTTCAAACCCCTATGCACTGTGCATGCAGTCTTCTAACCACCTAGACACTTGTCTTTCATAGTTTCAATTCCCTAGTGAGTATCCATACAGTCCAGCAAAACATCCTGTCACTTTCTTTGCACTCTTCTAGTGAGCCATTCAGTACCAAGTACTAATCCATTCCCTGCGCCAAAAGCCTACCACTTATAAATTCACCCAGGCACTATCCTTGCTGTGGTCTAATCATTCAGTCAGTACCAAAGTACTCATGCAGTGAGCCAGGCCTTAGCACATGGACTGCTTTAAATGCCTATCCAGTATGCAATCAGTTCTCTAATCAGCTACACAGTTGTCTTTCACAGCTTCAATTCCCCAGTTAGTATTCATACACTTCTAGCAAACACCCTGTTACTCACCCAGTGTGTCTCTTTTTAGTACTGTAATCATTCAGTTAGTTAGCATGTAGTCTTTTTGTGAGGTAGGCTTTAGGGCAGGAGTCTCCAACGAGTAGCTCGTGAGCTACTGGCAGCTCGTCAGTACCTTCAAAGTAGCTCTCAGAGGTGAAGTCAAACCCAGTATCAAATTCACAGTAGATGCCTATTAAAAAAGCCTCACTGCTCATTTTAAGATCATTAGAGTGACAGCCAGCCGTACTGTTGGCAGTAACACATACTTACACTCAGACACACACGGTATCCGCCTATAGGGCCTGCCACAATTTCAATATAACTAAGCCACAAGGATATTGACCATGTTGTAGTCCCTGCTGTATCAGACACAACATGTGTGTGAACAGTGGACCATCAAAGAAGCATGGCAGCAGTAGCCTGAGCAGTAATCAGGGCTGGCCCACCAAAGTGTGGGACTGCAGGAGTCAGAGTGAAAATGTTTCAGTTGGGTGCATGATCACTCAAGACCTGGTGAGAACAGGGCATGATCCAGACCAGAGAAAATTAAGAGACTCATCAGCATTTATCTGCGTCCATAATAAACGCAATTGCTTCCTGAAAGCTACACCTGGTGTCAAGGACCACCAAATGTGTATGCTAGCCCCCATCGTAAGGGTGTTATCTCTGACATAATTGTGCTTTTTCCTGGCATAATAGTGCCAATGGCATAATAATGGTCATACTTGACTATTTTGGGTATTTTTGGTCTAGTTGTGGTATACTGGCAGCCATCCTTTACATACTAGGAATATGACTGGCCTACATTTACTCATTCCTGGGATAATAATGGTCATGACTGATTTTTGGTCTATGCCCTGACCCTCATGGTTTCCAGCCTTGGCACAACTGTGGTAATAGCATAATGGTGGGCATTACTGGCTTAATTCAGGCATCCGTTGGACTGTAATACCTGGATATTCAAAGTAGTCTGTCCATATAAGACATTTTTACATAGGAGTACTCGATGAAAATGACAACCTGATGTTTTGGGACTGTGCATTTCATAAACTCTGAAAACTGATATTTTAAAGGAAGTTTTTCTTTTCAAAATGGGTTTTCTTCTGGAAAATTGAGTTTGTTTGCCCACAGTGGAAAGTGGTATTTGTTAGGAAAATGTGCATTTTAAGAAACTGATGAATGATAATTCAAGCTGAGCTGAAGAGACCACCTGCTATATTTATGTCCTTTGTGCCATAGGGCATGTCAAGATTTGAATGTTACTTTATAAGTCAGGTGGAGGCATTTTATATTGATGAACTTTTTACCGGCATTTCTGCTGTTACCCGCACTTGGAATACTTGGGTGGTAACTACTGGTAATCCTGCTTCTGGTGGTCATAGTATAGTCCCTATTTTACAGTTATAAAATTTGCTAGTAGCTCTGGCAGACATTTCTTGAGCAGAAGTAGCTCTCACTACAGAAAAGGTTGGAGACCCCTGCTTTAGGGCATGAACTGCTTCAAAGTAGTATGCATTTTGTATGTAGTGTTTTAATCATCGTCACACTTGTGGTTCAGGGCTATAGTTTTTTAGTCTGTTTTTATATAAAATGTGTTTGTACAGTAATGGAATATTGTAAATTTGAAAGTTATTAATATACATTTATTTGTGACTCTTTTTTGCAGATATTGTTTTTCAACGTTAAAAGCGAGAAAGTATGCCAGAAAAAGAAAAGAACAGAGACAGGAGGATTATTTGAAGAAACATCAACCACAAGTATTGAATGAAAAAGATAATGTGGCTAAAAGGAAAAAATCTTCTGGTAAGATCACGAAGCAATTTATTAAAAATGTTTGTAGGAGCAAACAGAATGTAGAGAATGCTGCAACTTCAAATAATTTTTTGAGTAAGAAAAAAAATCAAAATAAGAGGAAAAGTAAAAAAGCAAATGTTCAGTCAAAGGAGATAAAGTATAGTAAAAGAAGACAAAATCAGTATAAGGAATTACACAAAAAAATATTTTACAAGAGAGTAGTGCATAATTTGCTGAAAGATGTAAAGAAATATAAAAAGAGAGCTTTATTTTATAAAAAGAAGAAGCATATTGAAAGCATTGTGGAAAAGGCTTTTGAAGTAAAAAGGAAACTGTTTATTTTAGTGTTGAACAGAATTCGATCAATAGATAAATCAATATATGTAATGAAGGCCAAAAGTAGGAGGAAAAGAGTTATTAATAAAAAAAAATTGTGATTTGTTTTTGGGAGTATGGAAACACAGTTCTAGTTCAGAGCCTTTTTTTAATGAAGAGAGTTATTCACTAAGTGAAAAATTATTGTATGCAGTTGACACCAGTGGTAGAGGTTATGAGGTTAGTGATGGTTGTCCAATGGAGAAAGAGAAAATGGTTGAAAGAAATGCAGAAGAAGTGATAGCTGATGAAGTTTTAGGGAGACGTGCTAAAAACCCTGTGTACACTTGGGATTGCAGTAGTGTTTGTAGTGTACGACAGGAATATATTGAAAAATTATGTAGTTTTTTACAAGTCTATACTAAAAAAAGTGTAAAACAAAAGATTAAGCTGTTGCAAGGACTAGACCCTTGCAGAGTGAGAAAACATACTGGTTTGCAAGGTCATTCTCTGGCTTGTCTTTCTAGGAAAGTTTGTGAAAGTGTTTTTCACCATTTGAGAATGCTGGCAGTACATCATACTCAAATGCGGAAGTTAGTGAGAAGGTTGTATTATGCAAAAAGTCCAGCACTAAAGTTAAGTGAGTTGAACAGTGCTCTTTTGCGTGGGTCAGTTTCAGATGTGAAGCAGGTCTGTGAGGATATTGAGTTTTGTTACTTTGGGCCTCAGCAAGAGAGTGAAGAAACTGACACATTAGTAGAACAAAATGTTGAAGACAATGTAGAACCTGTAATTACAGAAAAATTTGAGGTTGAAATGACAAAGTTTAAGGTAATTTCAGGTGAAAGACTTGGGTGCCGATCACGATCCTGCAAAAACCGGGTACGAACTGTCGGACGGAGCATATTCTCCGTCCGACGCGTACCCGGTCGTCAAAATATTCAAACATGGAATTACGATTCGCACGGAAACTCAATTTCCGTACGATTCGTACAAAACCCCGACCGACGAAAATAAACATACAAATGCGATCCGGGAAAGCGCCGACGTGACGTCGGGACGCACGCAGCCTGCCATTCACGAACCAGGAATTACGATTCGCACCGACGTCATCCTGCAAGGACAATATTTTCCGGCTGCCAAAAACTGCCGGGAAATCAGGACGACGCGAACAAGGAGGACCTGTACGCGACGGACAGACATGGACCCGAACCTACGTGTCATCCCGGCCCTCATAGCAGTCGACCTCCTCTACAGGTTCCGACGCAGACGCCGCAGAATGTCAGAACAACTAAGGGAGGGGGGGAAAGGGGGGGGCAGGACCAGGGGCAGGCCACAAAACCACCACCAAAGTCACACAGCACACATGCCCTGGACATACCTGACCCCCATGCCCTGGTCACTACGAGGGGGTGGGGGCGTGTCCAGCAAAGCCAGCGTCCGCCACAACGGAAGTGCCTGACGACGCGAACCGGCAACACAACTATACAGGTACGTCCCGTACCCACGCCTTAAGAGCGTGGGTACGAGTCGTACCACGCCCACACCTACGTCACCCCAACAATGGCGGGACGGCTGTACCCACGTGGCAAAGGCCTGGGTACGGCCCGCACAAGCATCACATAGCGTGGGGACGGATATGTACGGACCGTACCCCCACCCCCGTATGCATGGAGCGTACCCCCAACCCCAACAGTGTAAGTACGACCCGTACCCCCACCCGCGTACGTATGGAGCGTACCCCCCACCCCAACAGTGTAAGTACGACCCATACCCTCACCCGCGTATGTATGGAGCGTACCCCCCACCCCAACAGTGTAAGTACGACCCATACCCTCACCCGCGTATGCATGGAGCGTACCCCCCACCCCAACATTGTAAGTATGACCCGTACCCACACCCCCGTACGTATGGAGTGTACCGCCACCGCAACAGTGTATGTACGACCCGTACCCTCACCCCCGTACATATGGAGCGTACCCCCCACCCCAACAGTGTAAGTACGACCCGTACCCTCACCTGCGTACGTATGGAGCATACCCCCACCCCAACCATGTATGTACGGACCGTACCCCCACCCCAACAGTGTAAGTACGACCCGTACCCCCACCCGCGTACGTATGGAGCGTAACCCCACCCCAACCGTGTAAGTACGACCCGTACCCTCACCCGCGTATGCATGGAGCGTACCCCCCACCCCAACAGTGAGGGTACGACCCGTACCCTCACCCCCGTACGTATGGAGCATATCCCCACCCCAACCGTGTATGTACGGACCATACCCCCACTCCAACAGTGTAAGTACGACCCGTACCCTCACCCGCGTACGTATACGTCCCACCCCAACAGTGTAAGTACGACCCGTACCCTCACCCGCGTACGTATACGTCCCACCCCAACAGTGTAAGTACGACCCGTACCCTCACCCGCGTATGCATGGAGCATACCCCAACAGTGTAAGTACGACCCGTACTCCCACCTCGTATGCATGGAGCGTACCCCAACCCCAACAGTGTATGTACGTACCGTACCACCACCCCAACAGTGTAAGTACGACCCGTACCCCACCCGCGTACGTATGGAGCGTACTCCCACCCCAACAGTGTAAGTACTACCCGTACCCCACCCGCGTACGTATGGAGCCTACTCCCACCCCTACAGTGTAAGTACGAACCGTACCCCCATGGAGCGAACCCACACACGTGTATGTTCTAAGCGTACATATTGTTAAATAGGAGGGGTGTGTGCCTATCACTCCCAGCAGTGCCCAGACGCAGGAGGGGTGGGTGCCTATCACTCCCAGCAGTGCCCAGACGCAGGAGGGGTGGGTGCCTATTACTCCCAGCAGTGCCCAGACAGAGGAAGGGTGTGTGCAGAGTCCTCCCAGCAGTGCCCAGAGACAGGAGGGGTGGGTGCAGAGTCCTCCCAGCAGTGCCCTGACGCAGGAGGGGTGGGTGCAGAGTCCTCCCAGCAGTGCCCAGAGTCAGGAGGGGTGGGTGCAGAGTCCTCCCAGCAGTGCCCAGACGTAGGAGGGGTGGGTGCCTATCACTCCCAGCAGTGCCCAGACGCAGGAGGGATGGGTGCCCATCACTCCCAGCAGTGCCCAGACAGAGGAGGGGTGTGTGCAGAGTCCTCCCAGCAGTGCCCAGACACAGGAGGGGTGTGTGCAGGGTCCTCCCAGCAGTGCCCAGACAGAGGAGGGGTGGGTGCAGAGTCCTCCCAGCAGTGCCCAGGCACAGGAGGGGTGGGTGTAGAGTCCCCCCAGCAGTGCCCAGACGCAGGAGGGGTGGGTGCCTATCACTCCCAGCAGTGCCCAGACACAGGAGGGGTGGGTGCCTATCACTCCCAGCAGTGCCCAGATGCAGGAGGGGTGGGTGCCTATCACTCCCAGCAGTGCCCAGAGTCAGGAGGGGTGGGTGCAGAGTCCTCCCAGCAGTGCCCAGACAGAGGAGGGGTGGGTGCAGAGTCCTCCCAGCAGTGCCCAGACAGAGGAGGGGTGGGTGCAGAGTCCTCCCAGCAGTGCCCAGACACAGGAGGGGTGTGTGCAGAGTCCTCCCAGCAGTGCCCAGACAGAGGAGGGGTGGGTGCAGAGTCCTCCCAGCAGTGCCCAGGCACGGGAGGGGTGGGTGTAGAGTCCCCCCAGCAGTGCCCAGACGCTGGAGGGGTGGGTGCCTATCTCTCCCAGCAGTGCCCAGACGCAGGAGGGGTGGGTGCCTATCACTCCCAGCAGTGTCCAGAGTCAGGAGGGGTGGGCGCAGAGTCCTCCCAGCAGTGCCCAGACGCAGGAGGGGTGGGTGCAGAGTCCTCCCAGCAGTGCCCAGAGACAGGAGGGGTGGGTGCAGAGTCCTCCCAGCAGTGCCCAGACGCAGGAGGGGTGGGTGCAGAGTCCTCCCATCAGTGCCCAGAGTCAGGAGGGGTGTTTGCAGAGTCCTCCCAGCAGTGCCCAGACACAGGAGGGGTGGGTGCCTATCACTCCCGGCAGTGCCCAGACATAGGAGGGGTGGGTGCAGAGTCCTCCCAGCAGTGCCCAGACAAAGGAGGGGTGGGTTTAGAGTCCCCCAGCAGTGCCCAGACGCAGGAGGGGTGGGTGCCTATCACTCCCAGCAGTGCCCAGACGCAGGAGGAGTGGGTGCCTATCACTCCCAGCAGTGCCCAGAGTCAGGAGGGGTGGGTGTAGAGTCCTCCCAGCAGTGCCCAGACGCAGGAGGGGTGGGTGCAGAGTCCTCCCAGCAGTGCCCAGAGACAGGAGGGGTGGGTGCAGAGTCCTCCCAGCAGTGCCCAGACGCCATAGGGGTGGGTACAGAGTCCTCCCAGCAGTGCCCAGAGTCAGGAGGGGTGGGTGCAGAGTCCTCCCAGCAGTGCTCAGACACAGGAGGGGTTGGTGCCCATCACTCCCAGCAGTGCCCAGACGCAGGAGGGGTGTGTGCCTATCACTACCAGCAGTGCCCATGGAACGCAAAGGGTGGAGTAGCCACAGATACCATGCCCACAAATTTCAGTCAGGTGCACAAAGACCCTGCAGTACATGTAACACATGTGTGCGAGGCTGGGAGTATACGCATGCATAGCGCAGAAAATAAAACATGTCCACATGAAGTCATGTCAATAGTCCACATACACAAGTACAATGACTACCAAGGATGCCACGAATGATGCAGGTGGAGACATCGCTCAGCATGCATGTGCAAAGTTGAAGGAGTCCGTCACACACCCAGCCAATGTACACAGAGCTCAGCGCTAAATATTGGGAACACCCTGCAGGGAAGATGTCAGGGTACACAGAGGAAGGAATACACCTTTGGACAATTTCACCATGCAGCAACTGCTTACATGAACACAGAAACCTAGCTAACACCGTGTGATGGCACACAGATCCCAGGGTCCCCCTTAGGACCAGCACACTACTACATTTCCCACACACCCAACACATGAACACCACCCAAAACCATGTAGCAGCCCCACCAACAGCAATACCAGCAAAGCAGTAGTGTTCCAAGGGAAATAAAAAAAATTGCTTTATTCAGCATGAACCAAAAAATCTTGTTTGTAGGAAGTTCAATATTTACAAAGCCCATAGGGCAGTCCAGAAGTCACAGCTGGGTGGGGGACACAGTGGGATGCGTGTCCCCTAGCTTGCCTGCATAGTTACATTCCGTCGTCTTCCACAGGGGTGAGGGCATCATGTGGGGGGGAAGAACCAGGCACCGCAGGGACAGGAGGGTGAAGGGTAGGTGTCGTGGGTGCAGGGATTGAGGACTCCACCACAGGGGGTGGGGCAGGGTCAAAGGCGGAGGCCAGGATCTCGCTGCACACCTTAGCAAGGTCCTCCAGGGAATCCCCTGCACCCGAAGGAACCACAGGCCCCAAGGAGGGGGAGGGGTCAGAGGGATGGGTCGCAGCGCCACTGGGGGAGGGTGTGGACGGGGGGGTACTCAACCACCCTGACCGGGGACTTCCTTGACCGCTTGCGTGGTGGTATCACTGTGGGGCTCAGGGGCAGAGCGGCCATGAAGGAGTCTTTGGGGGAGATGTGGCCAGGAGAGCTGAGGGGAGGGGATTTGGAGGGAGTGGATTTGGTGGAATGCGGACTCCCACTCTGGCTGCGTGTCACACGTTTGCCCCCGACCCAGTGGGTGTGCCTACTTCACCCTGTGTGTGCGTGTCAGGAGGTCTGCGGTGGACCTTCCCTGCTGGTGTGGTGCCTGTGTGTGTTGTGGTGGGTGCATGCTGACGTCTGGGTGTACGTGGGACAGGCATGGGAGTGGGAAGTGTGGATGGGGCAGGGGTAGGGGGTGGGACGTAGCGCTGCAGGAGACCCACTGCTGCAGTCAGTGTCGAGTCTATCGACCTCAGCAAGCTGCGTTGGTCAGCCTGCGATGAATGAATGCCCTCCAAGTATGCCTCCATGTTGTTGAGGACCTGGCTGTGGCCATGGAGGACATTAAGGAACACAGCCTGACCAATCTGCAACTGCCGCTGGATGTCCACCGACTCGGCATTGGCGGCTGCAGTGGAGACAGGGGCAGGGGGTGCGGTGCCTGGCAGGAAGGAGACATGTGGTGACCGGGCACGTTGGGAAGGGACACGAGCAAGTGGGAGGCGGCTGATGGCAATGGAGGGGGCGGGGGGCGATGTTGTGCTGCTGTCATCTGGTGGTGCAGCCTCCGCCCACTCGGAGAGATCATCCTCGGACCCGTCAGCTTCATACTCTGTTGTGCCAGTCGACAGGTCCCCGGCTTCACTCTCCTCTGCCTCAGTCCCACTTGATGTGCCAGCCCCGATGTCACCGCTGGCACTGGTGCTCGGTCCCTCTGCTCCGTCTGTGCCCATGTCTCCCTCCGTGTCCCCCGACGATGCTGTGGGCAGGGTGAAGAGACAGAAATTAATCATACACCTGTATACATATGTCACATGAGTCCAATCTACATAGGTTACAGTGCATAGCCTGAAACAAAAGAAGAGTTACATCTACAAAACAAGGTACATATGTAGGGCATGCAAGACACAGTTGTTTGACCCACCATGCCACTGAAAAACTATGGAGAGCATGACACAATAGCAAATGAGATGGAATGGAATTTTGCCTGAGGAGCAAGGCCCTGGGGACAATCCAGCACTGCATCTGCACCACACAGCGTGGCAGGAAATAGGGATGAGCAGGGACCATATCCAGGAAAAAGAGGCACATGCAGCATAGGTTATACTGAAAACATGCCCACCATAACTGGCTCACTGCACCTTAAGTGCATGTCCAGACAAACATCACACACTGGCCAGTCCTAGCAAGGAGATATCAGGTTGTGACATGAAGGCCATGCCCGCACCACCCACCCCCTACATGAGACAATTATTTGGAGACACAGGAAGCACTTACATCCCTTAGTCTGGGTGAAATACACATGGGATGCAACAATTCCAGATTGCACACAAAATACCCAAGGTGCGCCTGTCCAAATAATCATGTACAAATGGGCATCATCAGATGATTGTAACAAGACACACAGGCAATGTCCACCGTGAGTATGAACAAGGAAAATCAGGTCAGGCTGTACAGTGGACACTTGTACTACATTTCACGTCAATATACATTTGGCCAGGGGAGAATGGCACAGAGCACAACCTATGCTGTAGACAAAGAGATTGTCGACATATTCGGATTACACACATGATACCTAGGAAAATATGCCCCTGGAGACAGTAGTGGCCACACAACTCCATGCTCCTGAATGGGAATGACTGCAACACACGCTACCATCCCCGCACTATGCGTACCGCACACTCATGCACATCATGTCACAGGCCACCACATAGAACATGCGTGCTGTAAGGCCTCACACTTGAGAGACTAACTCACATGTCTGGACTCAGCATTAGTGCCAACTGACATGGAACCCACAAGACCAGAACTGGACAGGGCACAGGCAAGGTCCCAAAACCTGTTACACACCACCCCCACACATGATGCTGCAGGCATTGTACACGTGGAGAAGGTGCCAGGCTACATAACCTTGTGACGGAGTGACTTCACACAACCAGGGAACACATTGCAAGGAGGGGAAGGGAGGCAGGAGAGCACTGCAATACTGTGGGTAACAGGATCTGCACAGCACCATTAAACCCTGGCACTGTATCCATGGAACACTGCACTTACAAATGCTGGGGAAACACAACAAACACACATGTACCCACCCCCTTCCTGCTGCTGCATCTCCTGTAAGCGCCTGTCCAAGTATGGAAATACCACCGCCAGAACTCGCTTGTGGATGTGGGAGAGACGGCGGCGCCCGTGGTTCTTATGGCTCTCAGGTGAGTCCCCCAGCAGGACCCGTGCGATCCTCCGCGTCCAGCACCGGATATCCTGCCAGCGTTTCCTCACCTGGGACAGGCGCCGCTTGCGACCATCCGCACTCCTCACGGCACTGACGGCGGTCAGCCAGATCTGCTCCTTGGCAGAGGCGCCTACCTGTGAGGATGAACAAGTGACACTACATCAATACACCTGCAACATGTCACAGAGACACATATGAGAACAAATTAGCTGGTTACAACAAGGCATGTCATGCAGCCAACGCATTGCACCTTTGCCATAGGGACATACTCCTCTGGGGAAGGTCAAAAGCAGTACGTGCCAGTGAAAGTACACAGGTGGAATGAGGGCAAAGACACAATCAATTATCAAGGCTCACACTGTGCATCACACCCACCCCTCCTGCGTCTGGGCACTGCTGGGAGGACTCTGCACCCACCCCTCCTGACTCTGGGCACTGCTGGGAGGACTCTGCACCCACCCCTCCTGTCTCTGGGCACTGCTGGGAGGACTCTGCACCCACCCCTCCTGACTCTGGGCACTGCTGGGAGTGATAGGCACCCACCCCTCCTGCGTCTGGGCACTGCTGGGAGGAATCTGCACCCACCCCTCCAGACTCTGGGCACTGCTGGGAGTGATAGGCACCCACCCCTCCTGCGTCTGGGCACTGCTGGGAGGACTCTGCACCCACCCCTCCTGACTCTGGGCACTGCTGGGAGTGATAGGCACCCACCCCTCCTGCATCTGGGCACTGCTGGGAGGACTCTGCACCCACCCCTCCTGACTCTGGGCACTGCTGGGAGGACTCTGCACCCACCCCTCCTGTCTCTGGGCACTGCTGGGAGGACTCTGCACCCACCCCTCCTGACTCTGGGCACTGCTGGGAGTGATAGGCACCCACCCCTCCTGCGTCTGGGCACTGCTGGGAGGACTCTGCACCCACCCCTCCTGACTCTGGGCACTGCTGGGAGGACTCTGCACCCACCCCTCCTGACTCTGGGCACTGGCTGGGAGACATCAGGCATTCCCCCCCTGGGACCCCCCCTACAGTACATAGCATGTGTGTCACACCTGGACACATAGGCAGAAGTCACAGTCACAAAAAAGGGACACAGTCTGTGCTAGTAGCCTCTGCACTCACCTGATACCCTGGTCGCCCATACAGCAGGGGGTACTGTGGGAGGATCACATCTAGCAATGCCAGGTTCTCCTCCAGGGTGAATGGCTGTGACCTCTCCACAGACCTTGACATGGTTCCAGGGAATCAGGAGCAGCAGCAGTGTGGTAGAATCGAAATATGTGCAGGCAAGTGATCCCTCATGGGACCTGGCTGCCTTATATCTGCCTTGCTGTCCTGTTTCATGCACAGGAGTACAGAGTGATTGGTCACTCACATTTGCATCCTATGTTTCCTCCAATCCCTTCAAACCTAGCACAGTCAGTGGGTTCTTATTGTGTTTTTTTCTTCAGCATGATGTCAACCCCACAAACACATTGCAACAAAGTAGATTCATTCCAACTGACTTCTGCTGTGCACCTTCCAGAACAAATTCAAACTTAAAACTTGGTCTCCATGACAACCAGCATGCATGCAGGCCTTAATACTTGTCCCTCATGTGTCCCCTATGTAAATTTGAGCTTCACACACAGGTACGGTGCGTTCCGGGGCCCTAGGGCACCCCAAATGCATCGCAACGGTCCGTACAGGCGTGTGTACGGGCCGTACCACTATGAGTACGCATACGCAAAAAAACCCATAGTGGTACGGCCCGTACACGCGTGCGTACGTTCACTATCACTATGGGTGTCCTCGCGTATGCGTACTCGCAGTGGTACGGCCCGTACACACGCCTGTACGTTCACTATAACCATGGGTGTCCTCGCGTATGCGTACTCGCAGTGGTACGGCCCGTACACACGCCTGTACGTTCACTATCACCATGGGTGTCCTCGCGTATGCGTACTCGTAGTGATAGTGAGCGTACAGGCGTGTGTACGGGCTGTACCACAACGAGTACGCATACGCGAGGACACCCATGGTGATAGTGAGCGTACAGGCGTGTGTACGGGCCGTACCACTACGAGTACGCATACGCGAGGACACCCATGGTGATAGTGAACGTACAGGCGTGTGTACGGGCCGTACCACTACGAGTACGCATACGCGAGGACACCCATGGTGATAGTGAGCGTACAGGCGTGTGTACGGGCCGTACCACTACGAGTACGCATACGCGAGGACACCCATGGTGATAGTGAACGTACAGGCGTGTGTACGGGCCATACCACTACGAGTACGCATACGCGAGGACACCCATAGTGATAGTGAACGTACGCACGCGTGTACGGGCCGTACCACTATGGGTGTTTTTGCGTATGCGTACTTACTGACCGTACACATGCCTGTACGCTCACCATCACTATGGGTACACATATGGCAGCACTCCCATAGTGATATGGGAACGTACACAGGCCCTCTTAGCAGCAGTACGGTGGTTTTCACACATCACAGTGGTGACAGGCAGCACACAGGAAGGAATAGGGCTGACATACTTGTCCATGGATGGACATCAAGGCATTGTCTGGGCAGTACTACATGTGTGGGGCACAGGTGTGAAAGGCTGTGATGTGGCACATGACTCCTGAGTCGAGAAGGCACCAGATGTATGATGAGATGTGTACACATGTAATGTATGACAGTGCAATGTGTGCCAGGCATGCCCTTGACTCCTTTGACATGTGTGCATGTTGTACTTCACACTTGTGATGAGCGTCACTGGCATGGCACGGACACCAACACACGGAAGTGTCCCCTGAGGCCCGGTACAGGGGTTACCCCACCTGACATGTCACTACCCACGGTGCACGATGTGACTATGTCAAGTATGTGTGGGGGGTTCCCATTAGGTTGATGTTGGAGCTCCCTCAAAAGCTGCAGCTGTTGCAGCAACCAACATGTGTCTGAGTGTAGATTGACATTGCACACTGTTCCACACACCATGACACATGTGGTATCGGATGTGAGGTGCGTATGTATGCATGGGACACGGAGTAGCGTAACAAGGATATGTCTGCATCCTCTCTATGAATGTGTGGTGAGTCATGACATGTACACCTTCATGGCAAGGTGTGTGGGCTGTCCTAGTGTAATGTGATGTGACCTGTGGCTCTAGTGTTCCGCTAGCAGTCTCTGCAATCGACATACTACTTCTGCTGACGTGTGGATGTATGTCACTCCTGTCTTGCGTCTGGCTGTTCACTTGCACTGGGACACAGCTAATCCCATGCCATGGCATGTTGAGGTTCACAATCTCCGTGTGTAGCTGGGTCTTGGCAGGAGTGTCACCTGGCAGCCATACGTGTCCAGGGCATGTGGCACATACCTGACTCCGTATGTAGCATATGTGTATAGACAGATTAACATGTGCTCAGTACAAATACATTGTTGTCGTGGTGCACTCACTCTTCCTTGTCTCTTCCAAATTACTGCAGAGCGCCGCCTCTTCCCCGACCAATTCCGGACTTGGCTGCCATGCGGGAGAATGACTGTATCCGGTGCTACCGCTTCCCCCAACGGTTGATTCTGGAGTTGACGGCGAGACTGGCAACACACCTGCAACCGCTGCACAGGTATCCTACGGCACTGACACCCAAGCTGAAGGTAATGGCAGCCCTACATTTTCTAGCCACGGGTACCTTTCAAAATACCATAGCTCATGTTGGTGGCATGTCCCAGAGCATGTTCTGCCGTGTGCTGCATGATTTCTTAGAGGCCATGTTGATTCACCTGGATGACTTCATCCATTTTCCTACCCCTAAAATGTTGACTGGGGTCAAGCGTGGATTCTATGCCCTGGGAGGGATGCCCCATGTCATTGGGTCCATAGATGGGACACATGTGGCTTTGGTACCACCACAGGCACAGAAGGTAGCGTACCGGAATCGCATGCACTACCACTCCATCAATGCCCTTGTGGTGTGTCTGTCCAACATGGTGATTTCACATGTCTGTGCTCGTTTTCCAGGATCAGCACACGATGCCTACATCATGAGGCGTAGCAGGGTGCCTGAAATTATGACGCAGCTGCGCAACGAACGAGCATGTGTTGTTGGTGGGTACACTCTGTCTGTCCTGTATTTTGCGTAGACTTCCAGCACGACCGCTTCTCCTGTCCTACTTATGTCCATGTGCTTTCCATGTAGGGGACGCTGGCTATCCCAACATGCCATGGCTGATCACACCTCTCCGCAACCCCATCACGCCGGCCCAGCTCCGCTACAACACCGCCCATGGCCGGACAAGGCGAGTGATAGAGAGGATGTTTGGCCTCCTGAAGGGCCGATTCCGATGCCTCCACAAGACCGGCGGCGCCCTCCCATATGCCCAGGCGAAGGTCTGCAAAATCTTCATGGTCTGCTGCATGCTGCACAACATGGCAGTTGAGAAAGCTGTGCCACTCATCCTGGATCAAGATGACCAGGACCATCCACCCGTGGAGGACGAAGGGCTTGGCAATGGGGCTAGTGATGTGGAGGATGTGGAGCCGCAAGAGGACATCCGGACTCGGCTCATACGCGACTTCTTTGCTTAGTGGTGAGTACCAGTGTCTGAGTGTGCACGCATTGGTCCCCGTGTGGCATGTGTTGCGATGTGTGTCTCCACCTGCATGTATGGCACGTGAGTCAGAGGTGTGTGTGGGTGTGTCACTGGAGTGATGGTGCCAGTGATGGTTGTATTTCCCCAGTCATAATTGTGACCTAGCATGTTGTCATCCATACATGTGTCGAGTACATGCACATGCAAGTGGCTGTGCTTTTTGTGGCTGACTTCTTGTGTGTCTCTCTTCCCCAGGTACTTGCGCATGCCGTCTGCTGCTTGCATTGTTGTGGCACTGCTATTCCTCATGGACACGTCATCGTGTGCTGACTCAGCGTTACAGGCACGGACACGTTTGGAAGTCACCTTAGGGTAAGGGATGCATCAGGGGTGTATTGGGTGTGGCAGTTGTTCACGATGTATGCACACTGCCCCTGTCGATGTTTGGTTCCTCTGCAGACATGTTGCATCACCATGGTACACATTACATGCAGCTGGGTACACCTGAATAGATGGTCAGACTTGTTGACAGTCATCAGTGATGGGATTGTGGAATGTGATGATGGCATCAATGTGTGTAACACTGCCCTCGGACACATACGGTTTGCATTGGCTTGGCATGCTGTGGGACTTCCACATCAGCGGATCAATGGTGTATGGCAGGCTCTCCGTGAGCAGCTGGGGGTGTTTAGCTGTTAGCCGACACTTGTGTGCCAGTTCCATGGCTATCACGCATTTGTGCTGGAGAAGGGGGGGTGCCAGTGTTGGACCCACATGTTACTCCACATGAACTGTTCATTAGGCCTGTGCGGCAAATTCCGTTCCGTTCGCGGAATTTGCGGAATTTGGGTAATTTCGCGTTATGCGGAGAACACGAAATTACCCAAAATTCCGCTTTCCGCTACTTCGCGAAATTTTTGCTTGTTCGCGTTCCCAAAATGCGTGTTCGCGAGATATTTCTCCCCGAGCACGCAAACAGCGATTGTGAACAGGAAAAAAGCATCGCGAACAAGCAATTCCGCGTGTTCGCGGAATTTCTGCGTGTTCGCGGAGATTTTTTACCGTTTCGCGGAGATTTGCGTAACGCGATTACGCAAATTCCGCCCACCCCTACTGTTCATGTGTACTTCGAGTTGCCTCTGCAATCCCGAATACATGACTAATAAAGGTGTCCCTATGCCTCCAAGGTGCCTCTTCTCAGTCAATGCTGGTGTGTTGCCACGGTGCATCTGGCATGTCTGGCATGGTTTTCCATGATAGTGGCTATGTGTCTATGTGTCGAGTAGCAAGATGCAAGCTGTTTGTGTGGGATTAGACTGTGTATTGTACATGATGTCCATGACTGTGTGGGTATTGTGACATGTGCCATCCCCATGCATCCAACGTTGGCCAGGCCACCATTCTCTGCATCCACCTGACTCAAGCTTGCAGGACATGGTTCTGCCACCTGTCTACACATACCTGGGTGCCCCCAGGACACTCGACATGATCCCTTACCTCTGCGCATGACTGTTGCTATACTCAATATGTCTGTCAGCACGGTTGTGCGGCCACCCCCTCAGCTGGTTGGGCCCATCACGGGTGTGTATGGTGCTCCATGTCTGTCTTGCCTAATACACTGTGACCCATGTGTGTCCTGTGCCAGACTCAGGCCCCAGGGTGTGGATGGTTGAAGTCAAAAGAGAACTCAGGCATGGTTAGACTTTACAAGACACATGTAAGGTAATAATGCAACCAGCAGGCATCTTCTCTTCATGGTGTGACTTTTTATTTTAGTGGGGGGGGGGGGGTTGACATGAGGGGCTTTCCGGGTGTGTGGAATCCAAAGTTCACTAGGGGAGTTGGTGTCCTTGCCATTAGAAATCCTCAGAGTCCATGCCACAGTCTTTGTCAACATTGGTCAGACAGTGACCAGCAAGGCCATGTGGCAAAGAATGTCTTTTGATGCTGTGCTGCTGTTGCTCCAGTGGGCCAGGTGCCAGGCCAGGTGTCCTGGGAGATGGTGCTGTAGCGCCGACCCTCACGGTCCTTTCCGTGGACGACCCGGCCTCCTGCGGGGACCCTCAGAAGCAGGCCGTGACGATGTTTGGGATGCTCCATCGGATGTTTCCTCCTCCTCTTCCTGATCCCTCCCTGTGGGTGGTGATGTTCTACGCCTTCTGGCACAGGGAGGGTTGCCCATGTTGTCGGCCATCCGACGGAGTGTACTGTGAATTCCCGTGAACACCGTCACGAGCTCAGCCTGTCTGTCCTCCATCCTCCGTTGGTGTTGCAGTAGACAGGCATGTAGCTCCGCATGTTGCTGGGCCTGCTGGGTCTTGATCCCCTCGAGGACGGACACAACCTGGGCCATGCCCGTGGTGTCCTGCCGGTATGTGTCCAGGATGTTTCGGAAATGGGAATATACCGGTTCCCCAGCCAACTGGTCAGGCTGGCGCCTCCGCCGTCCTCCACTCCCACCACCCCTGCCCACTTGCGCCTGGCCTGCCGTTGTGGGCACATCGGGTCTCCGGGACCCCTGAGGGATGGCATTTGCGGTGTTGCCTGCCTCCTCCTGGGTGCCCGGAGAACCTTGTCCCTCCTGGACAGACTGGCTGCTTTGTGGTGGTGGGGCAGGGATCCTGGGTGTCTCCTGGGATGTGGCAGGAGTGGGGGTGGTGGTTGGCCCCGTTGTATCTGACGCAGGTGCTGCAGGTCCTTGGACACCAGAGGGGCCAGGTTGGTCGGGGTCGTCCACAGAGTGGTGAGAGTCGTCGCTGCCGGTGGGATCGGGCTCCCGCAGAGCCGGGTCCTGTGAGTCTTCCCCTCCAGTGTTGGGGGGTGAACCACGACGTTGACCTGTGTGTGAGAGAGACAATGTTAATTTTGTTCCATGCAACATCCATGTTTCATTAGTTTCAAAGTTGGAACATTTCCTCTGGGAATTTGGATCTGTCTTGCATTCCACTCACAGTGCACTTGTGCATGGGTATGTCCCTTGGGCACAGCTTTGGCGACTTTAACTATGTGTGGCACAGTCTTACTTGCTGCGTCAAGTGTGACTGCAGTCAGCAGGGAGTGGGCAGGTGTGGCGAGCCGTACATTGGCGCCTTCCGTGTTGCACTGTACGTGGGCACATGAAGTTGTTCCACACACTTCAATAATGCAGGTAGCTGTCGTTGTGCTCATGCACAGGTTGTGACATGGCCCTGTGTTTTGCCATGGAGGAGAGGGGGGGTGCTGGCACTGGCCACCCTTGTCTACATGCACGCAGTCCACCTGCTGACGAGCAGACATTCCCACACACCACAAGGCTGATTTGCTCTCCCTGTGTCTCCCTCCCTCTCTATCCCCCTCTCCCTCCCTCTGTGTGTCGGCCTCCTCCCTCTGTCCGTCTCCCTGTGTCTCCCTCCCTCTCTGTCCCCCTCTCCCTCCCTCTGTGTGTCGGCTTCCTCCCTCTGTCCGTCTCCCTGTGTCTCCCTCCCACTCTGTCCCCCTCTCCCTCCCTCTGTGTGTCACCCTCTGTCACCTCAGCCCAGCTTCCTGGGCACACACTGTTAGCAGTTCTTTGAATGGGCCTTGAATTGTTGCTGTGAGTTTGTTTCTGATCTCCAGGCACCCATTGGGTGTAGTGTCTGTGTCTGCGCTGCTGCTGTGGTGGTGTGTGCTGCCACTCTTTCACAGTGTTGGCTGTTCATTAGCTGCTGTCATGTGCTAAAACGTGCCTTCACCCCCATGTGTTAATGCAAGGCGTCCGCCATTTGCTGGCAAGTCTTTCCTGTGTGGGGACACACTGTTTGTCTGGCTGTGACCTAGGCCATATGGGCAGAGGGCATTGTTGTCTGCTTCTGAGTTGCACTATGTGATTTTTGGGGCCCACCCTCCCACCATCCGGGTTACCGTGTCATGTGTTGGTGTCTTCTGTGGCCTGTGACTTGACATTGTCCAGCTGGGTGCATGGGGCATGGTGGCGCCAGTGGCATGTGCGTGTTCATGGAGTGTGGTTGAGTCATGCGATAGCTTGGGGTGGTTGCGTGCCTGTTTGTGAGTTTGGTTGTGGATGACGTTCCCCCCATGTGAGGTGCGTTGTTTGTGTACTCACCCGGGTCTCGGAGTCCTCCTAATCCTTCGACTGCCTCCACCGGCAGTATGACCAACACCCTCTCCTCCCAGGGATGGTAGTGTACGGGTCTGCGGGACGGCCCTCCTCCAGTGACGTTGGCCTGGTTGTGTTCATCCGTCATCTTGGCTTGGACCCTCCTCCGCAGATCGTACCACCTGGTTTGGCATTCCTGCTTGTTCCTTCTGGTGTCCGCAACAGCATTCACAGCATCGACGATGGTCTGCCAAATGGCTGTTTTTGCTGAAATGCTGGTCTGTCTGACCAATGTTCCAAAGAGGTGTGGCTCGACTCTGAGGATTTCATCGACAAGGACCTCCAACTCTCGGCTAGTGAACTTTGGATTCTTGTTGGTGGGCATGGTGAGGGGTGTGGGTGTGGATGGGGGGGTGTGTGGATGGTTGTGGGTGTGTGTGTGGTTGTGCAGGTGTGTGTGTGAATGTGATGAGGGGGTGTTTGTGAAGGTGTGTGTGTGAAGGTGTGCAAGTGTAAGGTGTGGTAAAGCTTCTAGTATGGTGCTGTAGGTTGTCTGTGGGGTCTGGCAGCAGTGAGTCTGTTGCAAAGGCTCATGGTTTGTCTGTGTGGGCCCTTTTTATTGGTCTATTGCTGGGTGTGGCTGTGTTTGAACTTTGGGTGGGTGTGTTATAAGGAGTGGTGGTGTTTTGGGCCTCTGTTTGTTTTTGGCAGTTGCAGGTCAGTGAATGTGTTGTTTTAGTGGTTGTTGGACAGGTTTAGTGGCTTTGTGCCATTCGAATGGTGTATTCTTGTGTCGTTTTGGTTTGTCCTGGTTGTGTATGTGTGTTTTTAGCGTGTGTACGGTTGTACATGGGCCATTTTGTTGTACAGTGCTGTCCTTGTGTGTGGCTTGGTACGACTCGTACATGCGGTTGTGATGTTGGGGTCTGGTGTGCGCTCCGTACTTAGAATGTTGTGGTGGGGGTACGCTCCATGCATACGCGGGTGGGGGTATGACTCTAACGTACAGGGGTGTAGATACACGGGGGTACGACACGAACGTAGAGGGGGGGTAGGACACGTACACGGGTGTACATACAGGGGGGGTAGGACACGTACACGGGTGTACATACACGGGGGGTACGACACGTACAGGGGTGTACATACAGGGGGGGTACGACACGTACACGGGTGTACAAACACGGGGGGTACAACACGTACAGGGGTGTACATACAGGGGGGGTACGACACGTACACGGGTGTACATACACGGGGGGTACGACACGTACAGGGGTGTACATACAGGGGGGGTAGGACACGTACACGGGTGTACATACAGGGGGGTAGGACACGTACACGGGTGTACATACAGGGGGGGTACGACACGTACACGGGTGTACATACACGGGGGGGGTACGACACGTACACGGGTGTACATACACGGGGGGTACGACACGTACAGGGGTGTACATACAGGGGGGTACGACACGTACACGGGTGTACATACACGGGGGGTACGACACATACACGGGTGTACATACACGGGAGTACGACACGTACACGGGTGTACATACACGGGGGTACGACACGTACAGGGGTGTACATACAGGGGGGGTAGGACACGTACACGGGTGTACATACAGGGGGGGTAGGACACGTACAGGGGTGTACATACAGGGGGGGTAGGACAAGTACACGGGTGTACATACACGGGGGTACGACACGTACAGGGGTGTACATACAGGGGGGGTACGACACGTACACGGGTGTACATACACGGGGGGTACGACACGTACACAGGTGTACATACACGGGGGGTACGACACGTACAGGGGTGTACATACAGGGGGGTAGGACACGTACACGGGTGTACATACAGGGGGGGTAGGACACGTACACGGGTGTACATACACGGGGGGTACGACACATACAGGGGTGTACATACAGGGGGGTACGACACGTACACGGGTGTACATACATGGGGGGTACGACACGTACAGGGGTGTACATACAGGGGGGTAGGACACGTACACGGGTGTACATACAGGGGGGGTAGGACACGTACACGGGTGTACATACAGGGGGGGTATGACACATACAGGGGTGTACATACAGGGGGGGTAGGACACGTACACGGGTGTACATACACGGGGGGTACGACACATACAGGGGTGTACATACAGGGGGGTAGGACACGTACACGGGTGTACATACAGGGGGGGTAGGACACGTACACGGGTGTACATACAGGGGGGTACGACACGTACACGGGTGTACATACACGGGGGTACGACACATACAGGGGTGTACATACACGGGGGTACGACACGTACACGGGTGTACATACACGGGGGTACGACACGTACAGGGGTGTACATACAGGGGGGGTAGGACACGTACACGGGTGTACATACAGGGGGGGTACGACACGTACACGGGTGTACATAGACGGGGGGTACGACACGTACATGGGTGTACATACACGGGGGTACGACACGTACACGGGTGTACATACACGGGGGTGTACATACACGGGGGTACGACTCGAACGTACGGGGGCTGGGGGGGTCGGCGCGTATGTACGGGGGCTGGGGGGGTATTGGGCGCGTATGCGGGCACATGTCTCCATGGTTGCTATGGGTGTTCGGTGCGGACGGTGTTTTTTCCATACGGTTGTAACTTCTGACGCACGGGATGGATCGTGATTCCGCGGTCGGACTTCACTTTTCACATTTGTACGGTGATTCGTCCGAGGACGTGTCGGACACATTTTCCGACACGAGGACGTGTGGGGAATTATTCCCAATGCGATTCGTATGGTCTTTTTCCCATGCGAATCGTAATTGGCAGTTTGTACGGCACTTGTACGATTCGTACGGTAAAAAGACCGGATACGAGTCGTACGGGGGAATTTTTTACTGGATCGTAATCGGCACCCAAATGTTTCTTGAATTTGTTGTCGGCGAAGTCACTATAAAATTCAGACTAGGGGTGTCAAACTGTATTTTAAAAGTGAAATAGAAAATAATGATAAGTGGATGGAATTTGCAACTTATTTGTTGGTAGAGGATTGTTTTGATTTGGGATGTGAGCAGCGTATTTGCAAATATTGTTATAATAAATTAGATGAGAATAAAATGCCTGCTAGAGCTGTTCATAATAATCTAGAGTTGGTTGCTATTCCTCCAGAGCTGATAGATTTAAATACGTACGAGTCTATTCTGATACAATGTGTTCACCCTTTTCAGGCTATTGTTCGTATGGAGCCCAAAACAAGTAAATTACCTCCATCAGAGTTGCAAAGAGGATTGAAAGGAAGAGTTGTGTATTTACCATTAGATTTAAGGAAAAATGTTGAAACTATTGGTGTAGATCATGCAGAAAATGAGCCACTAGTCATTCTAGTTAATGGTGTTCCTACTAAGAATAAGAAAATCTGGCAAGAGTTAGTGGATGTTGGAAAAGTGCAAAAGGCATCATTGTATCTGATAAAAAATACTGAGTACTATAGAAATGTGTTTGTTGGAGAAGAATAAATAGATTTAGCAGAAGATAGTGAAACATTAAGTGGACAAATTGAAAAAGTGGACATGTCCAGATGTGAAGAGATCTATGAACATTACAGTGTACATCCACTTCATTCCAAAGAGGTGATGGGGAATACAATTGAGATATTTCAAATGAAAAAAGCAACAGGAAGTCCCATGAGTGTATGGGAAGAGAGTTTGGAAGCTCGTTGTTTCCCGCAGTTGTTTCCAACAGGAAAAGGTGGACGATATGATGAACGTCCTGTGCAGATTCCTGCATCTGAATATCGGACAACAAGATTATATGCAGAAGATCCAAGATTTCGACAATGTATCCCTTATATGTTTCGTCTTCTGTTTGAAAGTGACTTGTCTGGACTTTCATATGCAGTAAATCACATTTTAAAAACTGGAATGCATCTGCAAGATGTAACTGCAAAGGATTTTATGGATAAAGTGCATCAGAGAGATGATCATTTAGAATCTCAGTTGATTAATCTGATGGCATGTCAGCGTGGGACTAATGAATATTGGTACCGTCGACATGGAGAACTGAAATGCATGCTACGTAACTTGGGAACTCCTACATGGTTTGTTACACTAAGCTGTGCTGAGTATGCTTGGGATGATTTACTTGAATTTCTTCGAGAGGCAAATTCCAATATAAATAATATTGAATACAAAACACCTGGAGAATTGTGCTCTTTGGATCCTGTCAATGTATGCAGATATTTCAATCATAGATTTGAAGCTATGATGTCTTTCATCTGCAATAAAAAGAATCCTCCTCTTGGAGAAGTTATGGATTTCTTTTGGAGAAAGGAGTATCAAGCAAGAGGTGCTCCTCACATACATATGTTGCTATGGGTCAAGGATGCCCCCAAATTTGGAACAGATTCAGATGAAAGTGTTTTGTCTTTCATTGAAGATTATGCTACATGTGCTGTACCAAATAGCAGAGAAGACAAAAACTTAAAAGAACAAGTCTTACGATTTCAAAGCCATAGGTGTGGAAAATACTGTCGACGAAAGTACAAGTCAAAGGATAAGTTATATACCACATGTCGTTTTGGATTTCCACGTCCTGTATTAGCCAAAGGAAGAGTGAACAGTTTCATGTCAGCTGTACGACATACCATCACAAGAAAGTCTCCGAAAAACACCTACAACTTAAGAAGAAGCGAAGAATCGAAATACATAAATGACTACAACCCAGTTATTTTATCCATGTGGAACGCTAACATGGATATTCAGTATGTTGCGGACAACTCTATTGCTGTTGCTCGATATGTAACGTCTTACATTACTAAATCAGAAAAGACTGAATTGAAAGAAATGTGGGAAGAGATTTCTCACGAGAAGAGTCTAAGTAAGAAATTATACAGTTTCAGTTTGAGAATGTTATCGCATCGTGAAATCGGAGCATATGAATGTTCAGATCGGTTATCATCTGCAAGTCTATATTCCAAAAGTAGAAGAATCATTTGGGTGAGTCTAGGTCTTGCAGGAATGCGAAATCGGGTACTGAAATCTGTTCAAGAAATTGAATATTTAGCAGAAAATGACCCTGAAACTACAGATATTTTGAAAACCAATATGTTGGACACATACTATCCAAAGAGAAGTCATCATCTTGAGAACATGTGTCTCTATGAAGTGTTGCAAAACTACACTTTTAAACGGAATATTACAGAGAACATCAACGATGGAAAATATGGAGTGATTGGTTCTGAAGGATGTCTGGTGAAACAAAGGAAAGGAAATTTAATTAATCACAGAAAACTGAGTTGCGACACTGCTGACAAAAGGGAATTTTACTATTTAGCCCTTTTGCAAATGTTCAAACCATGGCGTTCTGAACTGGAATTACTTGGAGATTTTCCCAGCTATGAAGATTCGTTTAATGCTTGTAAAGATAGCATACAATGCAGTGCTTTTGCAAATTATGTGAAAATGTTGAATGATGAAATTGATCAAGAAGCTACAGTTGCAGCTGAGATTGCTAGAGACAGTTCTCAAGATAATCAAAGTTCTGGTGCACTGAGTCAAGATCCACTAGGACAACCAATTGTTGAAAATGAAGCAGCGATTGCCATGAATGAGGTGGAAACAGCAATGTATCAAGCACAAGAAGATGCAATACAGTTAGGAAACTTGAAAGAGCAACTAAATGTTGAACAGAAACAAATATATCAACAAGTGAAAGAGCAGATTGACCATGGATTACTTCATGAAAAGTAAGACTGCTCATGTACATCATTTCAACCTAACCGAATGTATGTGAGTGGTCAAGCTGGAACAGGAAAGAGTTTCTTAATTAAAGTAATTACAAGTTATCCGCATTTGTCTTGTGTCATCGTTTACTAATGCTGCCAGTAGAGCATGAGAACAAATTGGAATACCACAAGCTATCTGGAGAAGCTTGTTGTGAAGTTTCAAGAGTCCTGAAGAAAATGAAACTTCTCATTATTGATGAGGTGAGCATGATTTCAAACTTGATGCTTGCCTTTGTGCATTTAAGAATGCAGCAAGTTTTTGGAGATCTACTGCAACTGACACCGGTAAAAGGACAACCGGTATTTAAAACACTTGCCCATGAAGATACCAGAAAGTCTCTTGGCAGTGTTGGTAATGTGAACATTTGGAGTAATTTTGAATACAAAGAACTGACAACAAATATGCGACAGGCAAATGATGCTGAATATGGAAGTATTCTTCAAGATATAAGAATTGGAATTCTTTCAAAAAAAGAGAAAGACGCTTTGGAGAGTCGATTACTTTGCAATGTCTTTCCAAATGAAAATGCAGTTGCTGCAAAAGTGTACGTGGAAATTGCTAAAAATAAGTCAGTGATTTGCTTAATGCCAACGCTGCGTGAGTGTTCAATATTCAACGAAGAATTATTAAAATTGGAAAATGAAGAAATTGTCAAAATGGAAGCCATCGATAAAATACTACATGAAGGAATCACTATTATTTTAACGGGTAAGTTGAGATCAAAACTAGATTGTTTAGAAAAAAAAATATCTAAAACTGCTGGTTTGGAAAAGACACTGTACGTGTGTGTAAACTGTCGGGTAATTTTAAGGCGTAATTTGGATGTAGAGAAAGGTTTAGTTAATGGTGCAATGGGCAAAGTGGTGGATTTTGTGAATTATCAGAAAAAAGAAGGAATTGAATTTTTTAAAATTAAATTTGATCAGATTGATGAAGTTAAAGAAATTGGTCGTTGTTCAGTTCGTTTTTTGCTTGTTAAAGATTTATATGTCCGTAGGAAACAATTTCCATTTTCTCTGGCATATGCAGTGACTATTCATAAATCTCAAGGATTAAGTGTAGACAGTGCATTGGTGAACATTGGATCTACTGTATTTAAAGAGGGTATGGCATATGTTGCTTTGTCGCGAGTCAGAACATTATCTGGTTTGTTTTTGATTGATTTTGATGAGACAAAGGTTACTGCAGATGCAAACTGTGTAAAAGAGTATAATAGGTTAAGAAGGGTATATGCTCCAAATTTAGGTCAATATCCTGTATTTGAAAAGCGTGTGGTTGGTCGAAAAAGAAGGTTAGAGAATATCTGTTCTGAAGGTATCAAGAAAAGAAAAGAACAAGATAATGTTGTGATTTCAGGTAAATGAAATTGGACACTGTTGGAGAGATTGTTGGTTATCAGTTTGAAAATAGTTCTGGTGTCAACTGCTGTGCTAATGTAGTGGTCAATGTTGTTTTTTATCTTGAAGATTTGCAAGAGCAAATTATGGAGAATCGGCAAAAAAGATTTTGTTCTCTGTTGCACTCTGTTTATGAAAAATTGACAACAGATAGAAGTAAAATACAATCTGTTTCAGATGTTCGTAGTCTTTTGGATGTGTGTTCTGATTCTACACAATTTACACAAAATATCCAACAAGATGCTCAGGAATTTTTAATGTATATGCTTACCATTTTTGAAAATGAAGGTGTAGAAATAGAAAATATTTTTGGCCTTTCTTACAATAGGGAACATCATTGTGAAAATTGCACGTATACATGTAGCACCCATGTAGACACTGAGAGATTTCTGTATTTAACATTACCAGACTGTAAATCAGTGGCTTTCAATAAATTAGTGAAAGGTGCAAATCAAAACATGGAGTGTAGCCAATGTAAATCAGAAATGTTATCCACATTATTGTTAACAAAATATGGAAAATACATAATTTTAATGATGCAACGTTGTACAGCTGATGGAAGAAAATTGGATACTTTAATAAAACAATTTGTAGCAGCACAAATATCAATATCACGAAGGACTTTTGTAGCAATTGCAATAATTTTCCATGATGGTCCTTCCACCACATCTGGACATTACACTGCCTATCTAAAATGTGACAAAGGCTGGACACTTTGTAATGATGCCCAGTTGGTTTTCAAACAACGTTTGCCTAGGGAATTACAAAATTCCTACCTAATATTTTTGAAGCCAAAGTTTTAGGAAGCTAATTCACTCTCTGAGGAATTTATTATTATAATTTAATAGAACTACCATTGGACAGTTTACATAAAGAAGAAGTGCAAAAATACCATTTGGCCTCAAGGAAAGGTATATTTTTGAATTATGGGCTTTTTGGTGGTCATTTATTTGGTGATTATTTTAATGTGGCAACATTTACAGTTTTTATAAGTTAAAGTTATAAAATTTTGTAATCTGTAAGCATTTCATATGTGTATGTTTTGTATTTTCTGGTATTTTACTGAGAATAGTATGTTGGTTTTTATTTTAACAATCTTTCTGATTGTTTTTTTATGCCCGCTGTTAAGTGATGAGTACCATTGAAATCACTATTTTGAGTGAAATTCAATACATTCTGAGAACAGCAAAAAAGGCAAACAAATTACTTTGTGGAAATTATGTTGTGCCGTAAAAAATGTATTATTATATGTTATAATTTTTATTTTATTTTCTTTCACAGATCCGAATTTTAAAATGAACAATTTTTAAGAATTTATATTTGAAAGAAAAATAGGCAAAAATGAATAACATTTTGTATTCCTATTGCTGTGAAGGTGAGTTTAAATAAGTCTCAATATGGAGAATGAAGAGGCCTGCAAGAATCTACAAAGTTGAAACACATTTCTTAAAACACTTTGTTTATGTAGTTTTAACATTTGACCATAATCAGATATTAAGTGACCTGCAAAAAAAGAGATTTGAGGGGTTCATAATATTTCATCTTTTTAGCTGTTGAAGGACCGCAATTATTTCAATCATTCTTCTTTGAACATCTTTGCTGTCAAAATTCTGTGCTTACCTTCTATCATTCGCAAGGAAATTTAAAAACGGAAATATGTCACTTTTTGTAACATAGTTATTGTGTAAGATATTCTTTCATATTTTCAAAGAGAGGAAAAGGCACTCTGTGCACTTTTTATACTCCATGAAAATATAACTTCATCATGCAGACCACTTTCGGATGAAAGGGTGTTCTATAAGTGTTGTTGTGCATGATTGCACTTAATACTCATAGAACAAGACACATGTCTAGATTTATTAGAAAACGTAAATCTCGATATGTGTGTGAATGGTGCACCATTCTACAATTGGTGTAGGAAAGCACAACAAAGAGAATTGTTTTAATTTCTCCACATTTTTATTTCTTCAATGCATGCTGAAATATTCAGCATACATTGAAGGAGAAAAATGCATTTTCTCATTGTTTTTGTACAGGAAGGTGTGTCTTCCTGTAGAAAAACAAACAGCACATGACACAGATATCCTTGCACTATTGTGCAAGGGTGCCTGTGTCACCACATTGCTGCAGTTTAAGCAGCCGTGCAGAGAGAAGCATAGATTTGCAACATATTTATGTACATATGTTGCATCTCTGTGCTTCGGAAGTACTACAGCACACAGCAGTTAAAGAGGTTACTGTGTGATGCTGCAGCACTTCCTTATAGTTCTGCACTTATACATTCACCATATGCTACTAATGCATTCATTCAGTCAATTACCTACTACACATACATTCCTCTAAACTTTCACACACTAACAAAGAAATTTAGTCATTTGAAATGTCATCAGTGATGTCATCAGTGATGTCACTGACCATGTCATGAGTGATGTAATATGTGACGTCATCAGCAGTGCATTGCAGGGGCGCGAGTTATAGTTAGCTGAACTAACTATAACAGGGGAATTTCTAGGGTTTTGTACGAGGGAAATGTCCAGCTAACTATAACGCCCCTGAAAGCTATGTTTTTTTCAGTGAATATATATATATAAAATTTGATTGCACTGCACTCCTTCACTTCCTTCAGGCAAATTAGAGAGCACAAACTCCTCTTCAATTGTGCAAAATGTTTATTTGCTGCTCACAAAGTTAAAAAGTCATGACGGGTTTCGGCTGTAAAATGGCCTTGATCATATATTATCTACTGGCGGTCGCCAGTAGATAGTTAGAGTTAGGACCGTGTTTCCATAGGAAATCTCAAAATTCTATTTTGAATAACTTTGGCGCCGGTTGACGAATCTTCGCGAAATTTTCAAAACTAATGGGGCGCTCCGCTCAGTTCCCACCCTGAAAGTCTTGGGGGGATTCGTCAAGCGGGGGTCGAGAAAAAAGGGGGGTCCCAAAACGCGTTTTCCCCATGCATTTTCCCATAGGACCTTTAGTCGAAGGTACAGCCCGAACGGCTGAACAGAATTACTTGAAATTTGGCAGAGAGGTAGTCCTCAGGTCAGGGATGTGCCTTTTGCATATATGGAGTCAATCTGTTCAGTAGTTCCTGAGAAAATTGCAGTTAAAAGCACATACATATCTATAGCCGCGCACCATGCGACACACCGTGCGCGTACCCTTACGTGCGCGAGCGTAAATCTGATTGGTTGTTACATGTCAGTCAACGTTCGAATCGGTCGAAATCAGGACGTGTCGGCCGCCATTTTGTTTGTTTTGAGTGCGAGAGTGGAAAAGGAAGGTGGCGAACGTGAAAAGGGGGCAGGGTAGAGAGTTCCTGACCCCCTAGCCTTGGTCAGGGGGTCCCTGAAGGACCCTGAAGGCAGAAAAAAACATGTAATTTTTTTTTTTTTAAATCGCGGTGGTGCGCGCACGGTGCGCGCACGGTGAAAAACCATAAAAAAAAAAAAATTATAATACATACATAACTTAGCATTTAAAAAACCGTACAAATTCACTGAAAAATCCATAGGTGTCACACACGTTATAGTTAGGATTTAGCATTTAAAAAACCTTGCAAATTCACTTAAAAAACCATAGGTTTCACACATGTTATAGTTAGGTGGATATGTCACTCGTAAAAAACCAATGAAATTCCCCCGTTATAGTTAGTTGAGATAACTATAACTCGCGCGACCGGCACTCTATCACAAGGATGATGTCATCAGTGATGTCATGAGTGATGCCACTGACCATGTCATGAGTGATGTAATATGTGACGTCACGAGCAGAGGATTGTGGGTGCGCGAGTTATAGTTATCTCAACTAACTATAACGGGGGAATTTCATTGGTTTTTTACAAGTGAAATATCCACCTAACTATAACAAGTGTGAAACCTATGGTTTTTTAAGTGAATTTATATATATATATATTCCCCCGTTATAGTTAGTTCAGCTAACTATAACTCGCGTGCCCTCAATGCACTGCTGATGACGTCAAAAATTACATCACTCATGACATGGTCAGTGCCATCACTGATGACATCACTGATGACATCTCAAATGACATCACTGATGACATCACTGATGACATCATCCAGTGAATGTGTGTTTTTCTGAAAATTACATATCTTTTATATATGTATTTCTCAAGGTCGATGGAAGAATAAATGGGTATATAAATGTGTCTAAATGGATGATTTGTTTTTGAAAAATTGATTGTATAACTGACTGATTAAGTGTATCTTAGTGAATACATGGCTTAGTGAGTAATGTTTGAATATGTAAATATCTGTATCAGTCTCTCACTTTGTGTATAAGTGGCTGCATGGGTTGGTGAGTAGCTACATGAGTGTCTATATAGGTTATTAGTTGGTTTTTTGAGTATCAGTATGAGTGTCTGAGTGTCTGTATGGTTCGGTGGGGGTATTACGTAGCGCATAGGTGCATGAATGAGTGACTCACTGTTTGTATGTGTTGAAGACAGCATGTGTGCAGCACTGTATGGGTGGATGAGTGTGTGCATGGGTGTGTTAGTGAGTGAATGACTGTCTCAATAGTGTCTTTGTGAGTAACTACATATGTTTTAAACTAGTATATGTTACTATTGGTGTATATAAGTGAGTATATGTGAGAGTGAGAGATTGAAAGAGTTCCTGTATCAATAAGTATGTGTTTCTATAAGTGATTGTTTAAAAGACTAAGTATGTGTACGTTTCTGAAGCAGTAAGTGTGGTGGTGTGTGTATAACTGTATATGCAAGTAAATGGATGTTTGATTCTTTATTAGCATGAGTGACTATGTGTGTGAGTAACTCTATGGATGAGTGGCATTGTGTAACAGGATGTATAGGTGTATGAGTACATATGATGAGTGAGTACATGTATGAGTGACTGTATAGGACTGTTGGTGAATGAGTGGGTGTGTATGTGGATCTTAGAATTACTGAATAGGTTGTTGTAATTGGTATTGGTATGTCCATTGTTTTGAAAATTGTAGTTTCTATTTTTGAATGTGTGTATCAAAGGTTATATTAGGGGGAGAGGAGGTCTGCCACTCTATCACAAGGATGATGTCATCAGTGATATCATCAGTGATGTCATTTGAGATGTCATCAGTGATGTCATCAGTGATGTCACTGACCATGTCATGAGTGATGTAATATGTGACGTCATCAGCAGTGCATTGCGGGCGCGCGAGTTATAGTTAGCTGAACTATCTATAACGGGGGAATTTCAATGGTTTTGTACGAGTGAAAAGTCCAGCTAACTATAATGCCCCTGAAACCTATGGTTTTTTCAGTGAATTTCTAAGGTTTTTTAAATGCTAATTTCTAACTATGCCTACAGAGATAGGACATGTAAAAAAAGAAGAAAAAACGCACAGAAAGAAAAAAAAGAAATGCAGAAAGAAGCAACAGAAGTCCTCAATGACGAAGAAAAGTGCAGGAAGAAGGATAACGTGCAGAAAGAACAAACAGAAGAGCAGAAAGAAGCCTTGTTGCAAAATCATCCTGTACCCTCAACTTTTTCAGACAGATACTGGTGGTAACTGAGTCTGACTAACCAGTCCTAGAGCCAGTGCTATGTTAAAAGACACTCAGAATACAGTGAAAACACCTACATACACTAGGGAACACTATGCGTTGGGGTCACCCTGTCATTAGTATGACCTCCTCTGTAAGCCCCTAGTATATAATAGGAGAGGGGATTAAAAAACTACCTCTTAAAACGCGCCACAGGGCGTGTTTGCACACGTCACCTCAGGCCCCGGCCCCTCCCTTCCCCACTGTGTAAACATGCCCTGTGGCCGTTTTAAGTTGGGAGATTAAGTCCCCTTGAATCCTGAGGGTCCCTAGGGTCCAACTAGATCACTAGGTACCTCCAGTAAGCGCCACAGAGCTTCGTTGCAGAGAGATGTAAAAAGGGGCACGGCCTAGACCACCTCTCTGCAACGCAGCGCAGTGGCGCTTACTGGAAGCACCTGGTGGGCTAGTTGGCCCCCAGGGTCCCTCAGGATTGAAGGGGAATTATTTCCCCAACTTAAAACGCGCCACAGGGCTTGTTTGCACACGTTAACTCAGGCCCCATCCCCTCCCTTCACCACTGTGTAAACACGCCCTTTGGCCGTTTTTAGTTGGGAGATTAAGTTCATTTGAATCCTGTGGGTCCCTAGGGTCCAACTAGCCCACTAAGTACCTCCAGTAAGCGCCACAGAGCTGCATTGCAGAGAGGTGTAAAAAGTGGCACGGACTGGACCACCTCTCTGCAACGCAGCTCAGTGGCGCTTACTGGAAGCACCTGGTGGGCTAGTTAGCCCCCAGGGGCCCTCAGGATTGAAAGGGAATTATTTCCCCAACTTAAAACACGCCATAGGGTGTGTTTGCACACGTCACCTCAGGCCCCGTCCCCTCCCTTCCCCACTGTGTAAATATGCCCTGTGGCCGTTTTTTAAGTTGGGAGTTTAAGTCCCCTTGAATCCTGAGGGTCCCTAAGGGCAAAATAGCCCACTAGGTACGTCCAGTAAGCGCCATTGCAGAGAGGTGTAAAAAGGGGCACGGCCTGCACCACCTCTCTGCAACGCAGAGCAGTGGTGCTTACTGGAAGCACCTGGTGGGCTAGTTGGCCCCCGGGGTCCCTCAGGATTGAAAGAGAATTATTTCCCCAACTTAAAATGCGCCACAGGGCGTGTTTGCACACGTCACCTCAGGCCCCGTCCCCTCCCTTCACCACTGTGTAAACGCGCTCTGTGGCCGTTCTAAGTTGAGAGATTAAGCCCCCTTGAATCCTAAGGGTCCCTAGGGTCAAACCAGCCCACTAGGTACCTCCAGTAAGCGCCACAGAGCTGCGTTGCATAGAGGTGTAAAAAGGGGCGTGGCCTCAGAACACCTGTCTGCAACGCAGCTCCCTGGCGCATACTGGAGATACGTGTTTGGCTAGTTAGCCCTCAGGGAGCCTCAGTATTGAAGAGGAATTAATTCCCCAACTTACAACTGGCCAGGGGGCGCGTTTGCAGAGTGCTACAAGGAGGGGGCGTGGCCTCCGGCGCGATGCCGGTCTTTTATTTATTTTATTTTTTTAAGAAGGAGGGCTTTGTGGCCCTCCTTCTTTTTCTAATTTATTGGCCCTGGGGACCCCATCCCCCAGGGCCTGCACCCTCATTTTTTTGGTTGAAAAAAATAAATTAGGCCCTCCCAAGGCCTTAATCGGCCCCGGGGACCCCAACCCCCGGGTCATGGCCTTTTTTTTTTTTTTTATTCTTTAGGAGGGGGCTGCGTTGCCCCCCTCCTCAGGCCGCTTATGGCCCCGGGGACCCCATCCCCCGGGCCTGTCTTTGTTTTTTATTATTTAAAAAAATATATATATGTATAGAAACACCTAGGACATGCTGGACAAACCGTATGTACCTATCACCATGACCATTTGCGTGATATTCATTAAAGGCCGACTATGCATACAATGAATCCACGTGGAATGTGTTTACACCGCTAGTGAAGCTCTGACATGTCTGACGCCCTACCGTGCCTAATCCCAGTGCTCCCACCGGTGGGTACTCTCCAAGTAGACACCCTTGTTGTTTATTTATACAATCATGGGTAGCTATTGATGGGCACATTTAATACACACGCACACCAAGCCATTCAAAGGGGATTCAACACAAATTCGACCAAACTATGCAAGAAACCCCCCTCACGGTTAATAAAACACACATCCACCGCTGGATGTGTAATACTTTTTATTTTACTCTCTGGAAAGGAGACGAACCTCACTTGGGAGTCACAGCGTGCTCCTGGCTGATCCCAATGCTGTGTTACACCTACCAGTGCCACACACCTCTTTGTTGTATTCCACCAGCTAGTGCGTATGCTATGACACTCTCTAGCCCATGTGCACTGTAACACCACCCCGTGAATATATCATGCCACACTTGCCTTCGCATGGGTTATATTGTCCCATCTAACATGCCTTCCTCGATGCCTATGTTTTAACGCACAGCGCTATGCCATACATATTACAATCTGGGATCCATATCTTTGTCACAGTGCATATGCAGCGTTACACTCCCCAGCGCATATTTTATATTACAACTTTAGAGACTAGTTAGGTTACACAACACTGCCCTGTGCATATTACACTCCAAGGCGCATATCGCATAGCACGCGCTAGTGCCTGTGCTATCTTGCGCTCTCTAATGAATCTGTCATTGCACACAATGTATTGCATATTATATTTCATGCCCCGGTTCATCTTATATCACACTTTTTGGTGCATAGTTTATACCATATACTATATCTAGTTTTCATTTTCAATCGTGCTCTCAGGACTATATTCTATATAACACTGCCTCCACCTACCCTTTTTACTGGCATTACATTTTGCGATGGGGGGAGGAGGGTCAGGGGGTGTTTCTGCCAAGTGAGCCAGGAGTCACAGTCACAAACGTCCCCTTCTTCCTGAATAAAAGTGAGATTATGCTGCATACTTGTTCATATTTTAAGTAGTTCGCATAGACACACATTTTAAAAACAATAAAGTTCCTAATACCCACCTTCTCTGAACAGTGAACTTGCTGCCCCAGCCACCTCCTCCCTATCCTCTGTTGTCTGAATCCATGGACTAGCCTCCTCCCTCCTGCCATGCATGGTCTGATGTGCTGCCACTGCCCTCCATTTAGCATGATGTACCAGTCCACTCCTCCTGCCCTCCATTGCCCAATTCTATGGCCCATCATTGACCTCCTGCTTAGCCTCTGTGCTTAGCTTGCTGCCCCTATTCTCCTTCCCCCTGCCCTCCGATGTCTTTTTGCATGCCCCTGCTCCATCCTTTTTGCCCACCATGTTCCATGGACCTGCCACTCCTATTTGCTCTGAGTGTTCTGTTGAGCTGCCACTTCCCTCCCACCTACCTAGCATTGCCAGATGACTGTAACCTGTCCCTGCCACCTCCACCCTGCCTGTCAACATGCCATGCCCCTATCCCCGTCCTCCTGTCCTCAATGGTCCATTTTACTGCCACACCCTTCTGCCCTCCCTGGTCTGTTGTGCTGCAACTGCTCCTCCTGCCTGCCCCGTGTGGTCTGTTGTGAGGCCCCTTCCCCTGAACTCTCTTGTCTGTGCCCAGGTCCTGACCCTCCCTTCTATCCTCCATGGTCCTTTGTGCATACCCCTGAACCATCCTTCTTGCCCATCATAGCCATTGTGCTGCCACTAACCCTCCAGCTTGCCATGCATGGTCTTCTGTGCTGCCATGGCCCCTCCCACCTTCCCTCCATGGTCTGTGTGCATGCCATCATAGTCTCATTGTTGCTCTCCATGGTGTGTCTTGTTTCTAGTGCCCATCCTGCCTGACCTTCATGGTCATCTTGCTGCTCCAGCCCTGCCCCCTTGCCCCCAGCCCTCTGTTTCAATGTACAGACCCCTATTCCCTCCCTCCTGACTTGTCTGTTCCATTGTAATGTCCCTGATCTGTCCCTCCTGCCCTTTATGGTCTGTTATGCTGCAGCTTTCTCTCCTGTCTGTCCATTATGGTCAGCTAGCTACCATTGCCTCTTTCCCCTCTGTTCTCTGTTGTCCATGTGCATGGTCCTGTCCCCTCCCTATTGCTTTCTATGGATTGTTGTACTGCACTCCCGTCCCGCATGCCCTGTGTGGTGTATTGTCCTGCTGCAAACCCTGATGCCTGCCCTGTAGGGTCAGTTTGGTGCACTTCTCCATGACCCTCCTGTCCTCTGTTATCTGAGTCCATGTCCCTACCCCAATTCCTCCCGCCTACCATTATCAAATGTACCACACTTGCGAACATTTTAAACTTGGTAAGAGGGAGATTTTGGAAAAAAACTGGGGTATTGATTTTCCCCTTTGAGTTACATCGAAAAAGAGATTGTAGACAGGAGACAGATCAAATAAAGCCCATTTGAGCTTAAAAACATTGGACGTTTCCTGGCTGAAACAGGTCTGTTGACATGTATGGTTGTACTACCACTGCCTCTTCCTTCTGCCCACAATGGTCTATTATATTGCCACAGCCTCTCTTGCCAGTCCTGTATTGTTGTTTGTTGCCCCTGCCCCCCTTTCCACTGCCCTCCATAGTCTGTTGTGCTGCCACTGCCCTTCCTGCCTGCCCAGTGTGGTCAAATTGTTGCCTCTGCACTCACCTACCTGCCTTCAATTTTTAGAGTCCGTGCCTCTGGCCTCTGCCTCTCAACAGTATCCCAATGAACAACTAGATTGCTAACATTCTATATTTATTACAAAAGTGTGGAACGCCTGACGTCATCTTGATGTAATCAAAACTGTAATACCTAGAGCATTTCCTTTAGAAATTACATATATGAGAGGATCTTATTTGCATCAAAATTATGGTTAGTGCTCTAAAAAACTAAAATGAAGACATATTTTCTGGAGTTTTCAAATAGCGACAAAGAACTTTTAAATTATTTGTAATCTTTATGTTTTTTTATCCAGTTGACCACTTGATTAAATGTTGCACGTAGGGGAGATGATGTGGTGTTACTTCCAGAGCTGCAGACTTTGCAACTGGGGAACCAGGTTGGAGTTTCTGCTTCAGCTCAACATTCTGTGATTCTGGTCAAATCACTTAATCTCCCCATGTCTACAACCAAAATGAATTTGATCTGTGATGTAACCAATGCTCATGTAAAGCAGTCCAATACCTGACAAGTCTGCACTATATAAAACTGCAAATACACAAAAAATAAGTGTTTTGCACACTTCTGTCATTGGGCTACATGTGGGCTACATCTGGGTGATATTTGTGCTGCATTTGGGCTCTTTTGTCTCTGGTGGCCATCTTGGGAGATTTATTTGTTATGAAGTTTCCTAATTTCCTCATTTACTGCAGTCTCCTCATTAGGAAACGCTTTTAGTTTTTTACTTTGACTCCATCAAGAAGGTATTCAGATATGTCACACATTTGCCATAAATTCTGAATGTTAGCACTCTAGTTGCTCATTAGATCACTGTAGTAAAGCTACTGCTCACCACGGAAGTCTGCTGCTGGTTTAAAAGTGCATGTTTCAGTCTGCATATCAGAATTTTTTAATGAAATAGAAGAGGATTTGAGAAGTCACTTAAAATGTGCCCTAATTTTTCTTTCTTCAGCACTAATCATAATTTCTATGGCAAAATGAACCCCCTCATTGTGTTCCTTTTTAAATTAAATGTTTTACGTTTTACCAGTTTATTCCAATCAAGATGGCTTCAGGTGTGTCATACTTTTGTCATAAGTAAGACAGTAAGCGCTCTAGTTGTTCTTAAGAACACTGTGGGACATTCTGTCATTGGTCTATACTTGGGCTACATCTGGGTGATATTTGGGCTACATTTGGGCTCTTTTGTCTCTGGTGGCTATCTTGGGAGATTTATTTGTTAAGAAGTTTACTAATTTCCTCATTCACTGCAGTCTCCTCAGTAGTTAATACTTTCAGTTTTTTATTTTGGTTCCATCAAGAAGGCATTCAGATGTGTCACACATTTGCCATAAATTCTGAATGTTAGCACTCTAGTTGCTCATTAGATCACTGTAGTAAAGCTACTGCTCACCAGGGAAGTCTGCTGCTGGTATTCAAAGTGCATGTTTCAGTCTGCATGTCAGAATTGTTTTATGAAATAGAAGAGGATTTGAGAAGTCAAAATGTGCCCTAATTTTGTCTTTCTGCAGCACTAATCATAATTTCTATGGCAAAATGAACCCCCTCATTTTGATCCTTTGTAAATTAAATGTTTTAAGTGTTACCACTTTATTCCAATCAAGATGGCTTCAGGTGTGCCATACTTTTGTCATAAGTAAGACTGTTAGCGCTCTAGTTGTACGTTAGAACACTCTGGGACATTCTGTTATTGGGCTATACTTGGGCTACATCTGGGTGATATTTGGGCTACATTTAGGCTCTTTTGTCTCTGGTGGCCATCTTGGAAGATTTATTTGTTATGAAGTTTCCTAATTTCCTCATTTACTGCAGTCTCCTCAATAGGAAAGTCTTTCAGTTTTTTACTTTGGTTCCATCAAGAAGGCATTCAGATGTGTCACACATTTGCCATTAATCCTGAATGTTAGCACTCTAGTTGCTCATTAGATCACTGAAGAATAGCTACTGCTCACCAGGGAAGTCTGCTGCTGGTATTCAAAGTGCATGTTTCAGTCTGCATGTCAGCATTTTTTTTATGAAATAGAAGAGGATTTGAGAACTCACTCAAAATGTGCCCTAATTTTTCTTTCTGCAGCACTAATCATAATTTCTATGGCAAAATGAACCCCCTCATTTTGTTCCTTTGTAAATTAAATGTTTTAAGTGTTACCACTTTATTCAAATCAAGATGGCTACAGGTGTGCCATACTTTTGTCATAAGTAAGACTGTTAGCACTCTAGTTGTTCTTTGGAACACTCTGGGAAGCTGCAGTAGAACACAAAGGAATCAACTGACAGTCTCTGCCCTTGTTGGATGTACATGTTTTACTGAGAATGTCAGACTTCATTCTCACATGACTGAGAAAGATAATGTGAATTTACAGAAAATATGCTCTCAGTTTAGCTGATAGATCACCTTCCGAACCTCTGTGGGAAAAGCATGAGAAAATATTTTTGTCTCAAGTATGATTCATGATATCACAGCAGAAGGCTTTTTCACATTGTAAAATCACCTTAGAACACACCACAATTCCTAAAACGAGTATGGTACCATCAACAAATGATTTATAACGTAACTAAAGTCTTAAATTAACTGCAATGCTTTTTAATGAGGTGCTATCATGTATATTGGTCCCAAGATGGCTGCCAACACTTCTTGGATGAAGTACTGACAGCCACTCAGATCTCACGATGAGATGTGTGGTTAGGTTCCGCCCAGATATATCTATCTTTTTAACTCTAATTTTCTCAGGAAATACCAAACGGATTTACACCATTTAAGCAAAAGGCATGAGTCTGAACTGAGGACTACCTCTTTGCCAAATTTGGTGTAATTCCGTTCAGCAGTTCGGGCTGTAGCTGCGTCAACAGGTCCTATGGGCAAATGCGTGGGGAAAATGCGTTTTGGGACCCCCCTTTTTTCTCAGCCACCGCTTGACGAATCACCGTGAAATTTTCAGGATAGGAGTGGACCGGAGCTGGCCAAAAGTTTAGAAAATTTCACGAAGATTCGTCAATCGGCGCCAACGTTATTCCAAATAGAATGTTGAGGATTACCTATGGAAAATAGGTCCTAACTATAACTACCTACTGGGAACTAGACAAGGACAACAGTGAACCACCGAGCAATTTGGACTCATACTGCGCTCAACTGGGCGAAGGGAGCAGCGGAAAGAAATCTAAATCTAAATACAATCCACAATTCCCTGCTGGAAACAAAATAGATATCTTTCACGAAGCAGTAGTCAAAGATCTATACCAACTAAATATCAAGAAACACAAATATAATATAACGCTGGAAGAACGCAAGGCCCTGGAAAAACTGAAATCAAATGAGGAAATTGTGATTAAGATGGCCGACAAAGGCGGAAATATTATAATACAAGATAAAAATCTTTATGTGGAGGAAGCCCATGCACAACTTAACAACACGAAACATTATGAAAGACTAAAGGAGAACCCTACGACTCAAATCAAACATGAATTGGACAAAAAATTGAAGGAATGGAGAGAGAAAAACTTAATAGATCAAGACGAACTGAAATATCTCACAAATGAAAATCCTATAATGGCAACGATCTACTTCCTCCCCAAAATTCATAAAAATCCCACTAAACCACCAGGGAGACCAATCGTATCTGCTAAGGGATCTCTCTTAGAACCAGTTGCAAACTTTGTGGATAAATTCCTATTCCCATATGTCAAAGAACTAACATCATACCTACGCGATACAAAAGACCTCTTGAGAATACTACAGGATATCACATGGGAACCCACTTATAAATTGATAACAATGGATGTTATCTCTTTATACACCAACATCAACAATAAAATTGGATTGACAGCATGTAAATACTTCCTCAAAGAACGGAATATTCATTTTACACATCACAACAACATGATCACAGATATGATTGAGTTATGTCTCACAAAAAATGTCTTCATGTTTGGAGAAGAAATATATCAACAAAAAGATGGCACCGCTATGGGATTTTCCTTTAGTCCAAGTTACGCATGTTTAACAATGGGCTGGTGGGAACAAAAAGTGGCGTGGAAAACAGAGAATGATCACTATGTGGAAAAAATAGTATCTTGGATAAGATACATAGACGATCTATTAATAATCTGGAATGGATCAGAGGAAGATTTCGATTCATACTTCAACATTCTCAATAACACGGATACTAACTTACACTTCACGTACAACATCAGCAACAACAAAGTTGTGTTCCTGGACACAGAGATTTACATCAAGGAGGAAAAAATACATACAACACTACACCGGAAAAGTACAGCAAGCAATGCAACGTTACATGCTGAAAGTTTCCATCAACCATCCCTAATAAAAAACATTCCCTATGGGGAGTTGTTAAGAATACGACGCATCTGCTCAGAAGAGGAGGAATGGAAAAAACACAGTGAACAAACCATACGGAGATTCAAAAAACGAAAATACAGTACAAGAATATTGACAGATTGTCTACAAAGAACAGAAAAACAAAGAAGAGTGGATATCATCAAAGACAAGAATCCAAGTGCCGAACTAGAAGAAAACACAATTCGGCTGATTACAACACTGTCCACACAATCCAAACAAATTGAACAAATATTTCGGAAACATTGGAAAATATTGACATTAGATCCCACGATGACCAAAATAGTGGGCAACCACCCCAAAATAACATACAGAAGAGCAAAGAACTTGAAGGACGAATTGGTCCACAGCCACTTTGAGATGAAAAAACAACAACGATCCTGGTTACAACCAAGGGGATTTTTTAAATGTTCCAAATGCAAAGTATGTCAAATTGCACGAAATACAAAAGAGATCACAATGGCTAACCGAAAAAAATGGAAAATCAACCAAATGATCAACTGTAAAAGCCAATATGTAATTTACATTATCGAGTGCCCATGCAAACTGAAATACGTGGGAAGTACGATCTGTGAACTCAAGAAGCGCATTTTAGAACACGTAAGAGCTACAATTAATAAAGACCGCAGCTATGCTGTTGCGGAACACATGGAAAAATACCATGAAAGTGACTGGAAAAAACTAAGTTTTTATGCGGTGGAAATGGTGGGTTGCCATGTGAGAGGTGGCAACCGGGAAAGATCCCTCAGACAGAAAGAATCGCGACACATTCTTGCTTTCAGAACATTAATCCCGTATGGTTTGAATAAGGATGAAGAGATGCACTCACATCTGTGAAACAGGACAATTAGTAGATACATGATAATGAACCCGAGTCTTATTTACAATGCTGCCTCTCAAATATCAAGATAGGATAATGTATATTGTAAATTATTTGTATAGTTTATGATTTTTAACCACACTACATCCATTTTATAGCAGTTTGGGGAACTGGTATTGGCCAATACAAAAATACCCACTGGAGGGTCATATTTACAAATTAACCTATTTGTCATCTTCACCTATGCCCACTAGCGGGCGATCGAGCGTTATGCCAAATTTAATGAATACATTATTACCGGCTAACCTAGTCTCCCCAAAGACTATCATATTGTGATGCATAGTTGCAAACAACACTCATGAAAATGATTTTTAGTTAATCAACCGTAACAGAATTATGTGCACTACAAGGCCCACAATGCTAAGCAGGATATGATGTAATATCATGTGACTAAGACATATACAAAAAGGTAAAGAAAAAAATGTCCGTTACCCGTGAACAAGGTCTGAGAAGACTGAAACGCGTTGGGTTAACCTGCTTGATGTGCCATGCCATGTTATGAAATTGATTAAAATGAATGGATAATCACCCCAGGGAGTGCGTGTGGATTTTTCCTGTCAAAGGAACTGGTTCGATATATATATATATTCACTGAAAAAACCATAGGTTTCACACATGTTATAGTTAGCGGAAATTTTACTGATAAAAAACCAATGAAATTCCCCCGTTATAGTTAGTGCAGGAAACTATAACTCACGCGACCGCAATCTTCTGCTGATGCTAATACTGTATTTAGACACTTATTTGCCCATGTCTTCTTCCATAAATTTTTAGCTATACATATATTACAAATATTTTTTTTCCATAAAGACACATATGTCATCAGCAGAAGATTGCGGTCGCGTGAGTTATAGTTTCCTGCACTAACTATAACGGGGGAATTTCATTGTTTTTTTATCAGTAAAATTTCCGCTAACTATAACATGTGTGAAACCTATGGTTTTTTCAGTGAATTGGCAAGGTTTTTTAAATGCTAATTCCTAACTATAACGTGTGTGAAACCTATGGTTTTTTCAGTGAATTAGTACGGTTTTTTAAATGCTAAGTTACTTTACGCCATTCGTGGCGTGCGCGCCCACTTCGCGCACCGCGCGCCCACTTTACGCAGTTAGTGCCGTGCACGCACGGTGGGCACGCGGTGCGCGTAGCGCACCGCGTGCCCACGTTACGCTAGATGGGCCATGTACGCACGATGCGCTTCGCACACCGTGCGCACATGGAGGACATATGATGCGCTTCGTTGTGAAAGGTTATATTTTATTTTTTTTAACCATTGATAAGCCATGCACAAATGGTGCCCTTCGGGAACCATTTGCACACGGGGTGGGGAGGGTGTGGATAATTTTTTTTTTTCAATAATTTTTTACTGTACGCGTACGGTAAGCGTAATCGGGGAAATTAGCGAAAAAATTAAAATTCCGTTTTTGGCCTTGGGGGATCTTTGGGGACTCCCTCAACATCGCTAGGTGCTTTGGAGCTGGCTAAACAGCTCTTTTACATGTTTTTGTCCTTTGTTTTTTAATCCACACTCTGAGTGCGAGAGAGAAAATGGCGGCCGCCGCTTCATGGTTTCGACCGATTCGAATGTTTACTAAGATCTAACAGCCAATCAGAATCGTGCTCGCGCACGCCACCGTACGCGTACGGTAAGCGCACCGTAAGCGCACCGTAAGCTGGCTCAGATATATATATTGATTTAAAGGCTATTTTCTAAGAATCTACTAAACAGATTTACACCAAACCTACAAAAGGCACTTCCTTGACCTGAGGACTACCTCTCTGCCAAATTTCAAGTAATTCTGTTCAGCCGTTCGGGCTGTAGCTGTGTCTAAAGGTTCTATGGAAAAATGCATGGGAAAACGCGTTTTGGGACCCCCCTTTTATCTCAGCCCCCACTTGACGAATCCCCCCGAGACTTTCAGGGTAGGAGCGGAGCGTAGCGCCCCACCTATTTTGAAAAATTCGCAAGGATTCGTCGACCGTATATATATATACGCCAGTAGGTAGTTATAGTTAGGACCCCTTTTCCATAGGAAATCCGCAACATTCTATTTTGAATAACTTTGGCGCCGGTCGATGAATCCTCGCGAATTTCTCAAAATAGGTGGGGCGCTACGCTCCGCTCCTACCCTGAAAGTCTCGGGGGGATACGTCAAGCGGGGGCTGAGATAAAAGGGGGGTCCCAAAACGGGTTTTTCCTATGCATTTTTCCATAGGACCTTTAGAACGAGCTACAGCCCGAATGGCTGAACAGAATTACTAGAAATTTGGCAGAGAGGTAGTCCCTATGTCAAGGAAGTGCCTTTTGTAGGTTTGGTGTAAATCTGTTCAGTAGATTCTGAGAAAATAGCCTTTAAATCAATATATATATCTGAGCCCGCTTACGGTACGCTTACCGTACGCTTACGGTAAGCTTACGGTACGCGTACGGTGGCGTGCGCGAGCGCGATTCTGATTGGCTGTTAGATCTTAGTAAACATTCGAATCGGCTGAAACCAGGAAGCGGCGGCCGCCATTTTGTGTGTTTCACTCAGAAAAAAAAGAGTGAAAACAAGAAAAGGGGGCAATGAGGAGAGTTACAGACCCCCTTACATTTGTGAGGGGGTCAAAGAAGGACAGAAAAGTACAAAGAAAACATTTATGGATTTTAAAAAAAATCACGGGGTACGCGTACGGTAAGCTTACGGTAAGCGTACGGTAGAAAAAAAAAAAAAATAAATAAATGAAATTCAGATTTAAGTGTTTAGATATTAGGGGGCTCTAAAAAGAGCCGTTGTGTTTATGAAATGATTTTTTAGTGGTACCTACAAGTAAGTACCGATGCAGAGTCTAAGGTTCAAGAGGAAGACTCTGTTCCCTTTATCATTGAAGTGCACACCATCTCCTCTATAAATGTCTTGCATGTCAAAACGCAAGTTGTTGTGGTAAATGGCACCCATACCATAGTCACGGAGGAAAGCAGAAACAGATTTGTTGACGTGCTTTCTTGCTTTGTCAATCTGCGGACAGAAATGATTGGACCAGTTCCATTTTTGCCTTTGGCATATGTTGGAAAACACAAAGGCAGTTTTAGGGAAAAGTGAAAACAGTTGTGCAAAGGTGTCCTTCATAAGCATTTCCAGACCTACCCCAGTCAAAGTGCCTAGGTCATTGCCACCACAGTGCACTATTATGAGGTCAGGGTGTTGGATTTGCATGAAGGATTTCACCAATGGCATCAATTGGTGCCACTTTAACCCTCTCTGACCAATCCATTTAATGTCTACATTTGGCAAAGCAAGGTCTCTCACCATATCTGTTTTCTCTGCAAACTTTTCACTCCAGAAGACATAGCTGTGCCCTACAATCCACACTGTGAACATCTTCAAAGGAGAACTGGATGCACTCAGGAGGTGTCTTTCAGTAGAATGGCAATATGAAAAGAAAGACAGTTTGGAAATGGAGGCATACATATTTTTTTCAAAACAAAAAGAACTGATTGGCTGTTTCATACCATTCTAGAATAAAAACTAGGCTGTATGTGTAAACTAATAGAAGCATGTTTTGTATTGGTACAAAAAAATGTGTTACCAAAGAACAGTACTATGGATTTGCTGTTAGGTTTGAAAAGTCAAGCACTCTTGCTCTGTGGAATTGAAACATTGTGTGGCGAACTTCTGACCTAACTCCACACAGCAGTGTTCCATGAGCTGTTGCTATGGTAGCAGGCAGAAGTCAAGTTGGGGGAAGGGTACTAGGCAGAAGTCAAGTTGGGGGAAGGGTACTTTTGGAAAAGGGTTGGTTTTCAACCAATAGAAATGTGTGATTACATTTGAAAAAAAGGGGGAAGCACTGAGATTTGAAACTAACATGTATATGTGTGGAAAAATAGAGGGAAAGTTTGCCATTATCTGGTTCTGCTGAGAGGAGAGAGGTGAACACAACAGAGATCCTGGCTCTGATAATCTGCTGTTTGAGTGTCACATTTCTTTCACAACTAACTAATTTTAAAGGTGAGTTTAGAGTTTGAGAGGGGATGTATGTGGTAACTTAAGAAATGAATAATAGAAATGGAAATTCTTTTTGTTGTAGTTGCGTTTATCATTTTCTGTTTTGGGAGAAATTTAAATGTGAGGAACATGTAAAATAATATGGAGTATGTTTTCACAATAAATTAAGGTGTACTGGAAAAAAAAAGAATAGTTTAAGGGTTTGAGGTTGGACTCAGTAATGCAAATACATTCAGCATCACTAAGGCTGGTTGCCCTTGCTGGAGTGTAGGCAGCCACCCAGGTTACACATGGAGGTGGTCTGAAAAAGAAGTTTGGACATATGCATTTAAGAAAATCGAAAAAAGTGGTTTCATAATGTGTCAGTCTGTAAAAGTGATTTTCACTTGCCCAAAAAAAAAAGAGCAGTAAGTGTGCTTTCAAATTGGCAAAGAAATTTCGTTTTGGGACTAATGTGAAAACATGACTCTGTGTGCAGAGAGGAATTATAGGCAGAGATTTATTGCGTATTGCTCTGGTGATTTCACAGTTGCATTAGATGGAAAGGGGGAGCGATTTTTTGGGGGAAGAAGCAGACTCTTAGCACACACCCATGTGCTTGCCATGTATAATCATGCACAGTATTTACAAGCGAGTGGGGTTTTCAGGTTTCAGTCTGTAATGCAAATACATTCAGCATCACTAAGGCTGGTTGCCCTTGCTGGAGTGTAGGCAAAAACCAAAAATTTAGAGATAATCGGTAACATCTGCACAATTTAAATTTTGGAATAATATTGGACTGCCATTGGAAATTTTTTCAAAAAAGATTTTAAAAATTACTATTTGGCCATGCGGAAAAGTAACCAATTCTATTGTGGACTTAATAAATTATTCAAAAAATTTTCGTGAACCAAAATGTTACAGAGAATCGGTGGACAAATTAAACTTTAGAATTTTATTGGATTACCGTTTGAAATTTATTCCAAAAAAAAATTTAAAATTACTATTTGGCCTAAAGGAAATGGAATCAGATGTATTTTGGAGTTATTTGAGATATAATATTGTGATTATACTTCTGAAACAAACATATCAGACGGTATTTTAAAGAAATAACTATTGGTATTAGATGATATTTTTTTAGAATATTATGCATTTCTATAATGTTAAGTTTAAGTAAAAAGAGATTCTGGGCTTTTTTATTACAATCTTTGTGATTGTTATTTTTTTTTGCCCGCTGTAAAATGATGAATGCAATTGCTTTCACAATTTATAGTGAAATGCAATATATTCTGAAAACAGCAAAAATAAGGCAAAAATATTTTTGGGAAAAAAATGTAAATATGTGTACTGTATTATAAATTGTTTTAAAAATATTAATACTTTTTTCTTTTTTTTCAGATTGATATAGAAAATTTTCGAAAACTAGAACCATTTTTAAAACTATTTTTAAAAAAAACAAATGAATAAATATTTTTTTGAGTGAGTATGGTAAGTCAATAATAATAATTGTAGTCTCTCAAGGACCTTGTAATGTGATAATTGATTTTTAGTGGTTTTTTTAAAAAATAAAAAAAAAGTACGCGCACCGTACGCGTACGGTAAAAAAAAAAAAAAAAAGTTTTTAAAAACATATGTAAAAAAAAGATGAAAGATAAGGTTGGCTCTTAAAAGAACCGTTGTGTTCATGCAGGGACAGAGGAAAGAAAGCATGGAAAAATTAGTCTCTGTGACAAGTGTGCTGATCTATTTTGTTGTTCACTAGGGAAACACTGGTCTCCCTATGACAAATTAGATCATGACAAGAGGCACATCGAATATCAACCCTCAGAAAACGAGGGTTAATTTCCAGAGGGCCAGCAGAAGGAGATGCTCCCCCCACAGATGAAGGGCTCACCTGACCTGCAGAAGAAGGAGTCAGCCCTGCAGATGATGGTCCAGGCTGAGCTGCTGTGGATGTACTTGCTTGTCTTTCTGAAGAGTTACCTCCAAAAAGATGACCATGTGTCCTTCTGTGTACATCCTGGAGGTGTCTCTTCATGGTGTGATTCCCAAAGGAATACTTCCTGTCAGGATTACCTCTAGAAAGTACACGCTGACACAGCCTGCAAGTTACTAAGGGTGCATTCACCTTTTGCTGGCCTTCAGGAAAAGTAAAATAATCCCATACATAAGAGGGCTTTTGTTTCCTCGATCTCTGCCTCAAGACAGTGCTGCTAGTGCTAGCCTCACTCTCAGAAGAGCTCTGCTGTTCTGCCATCGTATCCCAAAGACAAACCAGCTCCTTCTCCCAAGGGATCACAAGCAGAAATGAGGGGAATGGGTGTGGTGTAGGAGAGTTCTAGAACTGAAAGTAGTTTCAACCAATCAAAAGTTGTGTTTCATGATCACATGACCTACCGTACGCTTACGGTACGCTTACGGTACGCTTACGGCAAAAGTGCGCATGCGCGTAAAAAAGACACGCGCTTGCGCGCATGCGCATAACAGTCACTACCCGACACTTCCGCGTAACGTGCGCGTGTAGCGTACACGCGTACGCGTCCCACGCGGAGGACGCGCGGCTACGCAAATTGCGTAACTATACGCAAACAGCGTAGATAAATTACGGACGTTGCGTAAACCGTACGCTTACCGTAAGCTTACGGTACGCGTACTAAAAAAAAATTCAAAAAAAAGGAAAAAATGTATTGCTAAGAAATTTTACATGTTTATTTTATAAAATATATTAAAAAATACATATTATAGAATTTTAAAAATTTAACCATAGTCTTTAAAAAAGGATAGAAAATTCAAATAAAAATATGTTTAAAAAAATAGAAGAAAAAAAACAAAATTAGCATTTAAAAAACCTTGCAAATTCACTGAAAAAACCATGGGTTTCACACACGTTATAGTTAGGACTTAGCATTTAAAAAACCTTAGAAATTCAGTGAAAAAACCATAGGTTTCACACACGTTATAGTTAGGAATTAGCATTTAAAAAACCTTAGAAATTCAGTGAAAAAAACCATAGGTTTCACACATGTTATAGTTATCTGGACATTTTACTCGTAAAAAACCATTGAAATTGCCCCGTTATAGTTAGTTCAGCTAAATATAACTCGCGCGCCCGCAATGCACTGCTGATGACGTCACATATTACATCACTCATGACATGGTCAGTGACATCACTCATGACATCACTGATGACATCTCAAATGACATCACTGATGACATCACTGATGACATCATCCTTGTGATAGAGTGGCAGACCTCCTCTTCCCCTAATATAACCTTTGATACACACAATCAAAAATAGAAATTAAAATTTTAAAAACAATGGACATACCAATACCAGTTACAACAACCTATAAAGTAATTCTAAGATCCAAATACACATCCACTCATTCACCAACAGTCCTATACAGTCACTCATACATGTACTCACTCATCATATGTACTCATACACGTATACATCCTGTTACACAATGCCACTCATCCATAGAGGTACTCACACACATAGTTAGTCATGCTAATAAAGAATCAAACATACATTTACTTGCATATACAGTTATACACACACCACCACACTTACTTCTACGGAAACTTACACATACTTAGTCTTTTAAACAATCACTTATAGAAACACATACTTATTCATACAGGAACTCTTTCAATCTCTCACTCTCACATATACTCACATATATACACCAATAGTCACATATACTAGTTTAAAACATATGTAGTTACACATAAAGACACTATTGAGACAGTCATTCACTCACTAACACACCCATACATACACTCATCCACCCATACAGTCCTGCACACATGCTGTCTTCAACACATACAAACAGTGAGTCACTCATTCATGCACCCATGCACTACGTAATACCCCTCACCGAACCAGACACTCACACTCATACTGATACTCAAAAAACCAACTAATAACCTATTTTGACACTCATGTAGCTACACACCAACCCATGCAGCCACTTATACACAAAGTGAGAGACTGATACAGATATTTACATATTTAAACAGTACTCACTAAGCCATGTATTCACTAAGATACACTTAATCAGTCAGTAATACAATCAATTTTTCAAAAACAATTCATCCATTTAGACACTTATATACCCATTTATTCTTCCATCGACCTTGAGATATACATATATTTAACATATTTAATTTTCAGAAAAACACACATTCACTGGATGATGTCATCAGTGATGTCATCAGTGATGTCATTTGAGATGTCATCAGTGATGTCATGAGTGATGTCACTGACCATGTCATGAGTGATGTAATATGTGACGTCATCAGCAGTGCATTGCGGGCGCGCGAGTTATAGTTAGCTGAACTAACTATAACGGGGCAATTTCAATGGTTTTTTACGAGTAAAATGTCCAGTTAACTATAACATGTGTGAAACCTATGGTTTTTTTCACTGAATTTCTAAGGTTTTTTAAATGCTAATTCCTAACTATAACGTGTGTGAAACCTATGGTTTTTTCACTGAATTTCTAAGGTTTTTTAAATGCTAAGTCCTAACTATAACGTGTGTGAAACCCATGGTTTTTTCAGTGAATATATATATATATATATATATATATATATATATATATAGCCATGAGTGGTTTGAGCAAGTCAGCAAGTTTGGTGAGAAAATACCAAGGACAGTTCAATGGTTCTGTTCAAAATGAGAAATGCAAAGATGAGCCTTGATGATGAGCATATTTAGGATATATTGAGTCAGTACTTCAGTTGGTACACCAAGGTTGAAATGCAAATCCACAACATCATTTGTTTCAAGGAGGAACAGGTGCAATGGCATTGAGAGCAAAAGGTAATGTATTCCTGCTCCCATTCATTTGCAGACAGATAAGTCCTTTCAGGACATGAGCACTTGTGACTAGGTACTCTCACTGATTTCCTTACAACTGTTCTCTCATCATCACTGTCACTCTGGTCAGACTGCTCAGAACTTTCTGGAATGATCTGTGGTACTAGCACTCTTCCTTCTGTTAGGCAACGTCGCAGTATCTTACCTTTTCTGGGCTAATTGTCACCGGGTACAACTTGCTTTCTTGGTGCACTAGGCTTTTTGTTAGGGTCAGCTCTTTTTATAGTCAACTCTACTGGCTGAGACCCTTTGGTACCAACACTAGTTGACTCTCTCAGACCCCCCTCAGGACAAACCAGCCCTGTCCCAGCAGCTTGCTGGTTCCCAACAGATTGACTAACCTACACACTCTGGGGCAGATTTACAAGAGCTTATTGCCACCAGAAGGCCACTTTTTGTTATTTTCTGGTGGAGATAAGCCCTTCGCCTTATATACAAGCGGGCATTAAGCTACTTACCGTGGCTTAACGCCATCTTCTGAATAAGGCCCCCTTTCACGCAGCACTTAGCGTGAAAGGGACATGCAATGGGTCTTGCGGTGGGTGTTACCTGGTCTTAACCTGGTGAAATAAGGAGAAGTTATTAATTTGTCCTCGTTTTTGCTGTTTCTATGTGTGATGCATGCTGCAGCACACAGAAAAACTGTAAATCGCCACTAGTGATTGTTCATTTGCAGGACAGTGTCCTCAGTTTGTTGGTCCTCCTCACTTTACAGCTGTGTTGGTAACCAGGATCCGCTGGTAAGGTACTTTTCAATGGGGCTCCAAGCACAATTTCCACACATGCTTCTTCACCAGGACCCAGTTACTGGGACTGAAGTAATGGCATTGCTCCTGTTGAGCCGCGAGGGCAGCTTCTTCAACCTGATGAGACACAGAACATACCACATCAGCCAAACCTTTACAGTAGTCCAAGACCAGGTCATTAGCTATCTTCATTAAAGCATTAGCGGGAACAGCTGGCTGTCTCATCGCTCGGCCCATTATTACTTCATGGGGCGACAATCCTGTTCTCCTGCCTGGTGTAATTCTCAAACTCATTGATACAAGAGGCAATGCATTGGGCCACTTCAAAGACATTGAAGTGCACACCTTCGCAAATCTGGATTTCAAATGTGCCGTTGATTTGCTTTGCAAGCCCAGAAGCCTCAGGACGGTAACTGCAAAGGAGCCTCTGACTCAAGAGAATTTGGAAAACCAAACCTTGGAATCAACTCCCTTAACAATAATTTTGCTACGGTTGGACTGTTATTACTGCGTGTTGGATAAGCTTCCTCCCATTTTAAGAAAAATGCAAACAATAACCACAACATATTGCAAACCATTGCAAAGGGGCATCTCAATAAAATCCATTTGTACCTAGTTGAAGGGGCCTACTGATTTCCCTACATAGCTCATTGTGACAGGTGTTCTTTTTCCCACATGTTGCTGCTGACACACTATACATCTCTGACAGAGGTTTTCTGCAATCGGTCTCTGGGGTTAAACCACACCTGTTGAAATAACATCTCTTTCCACATGTGCAGGACCATAATAATGTCTAGCCATAGATGGTAACAAATTATCAGGTAATACAGGTCTGCTGTCAGTGTAAATCCAAAACTTCATTTTCCCTTCTGGTGCAAACTGCTCCCACTCGACTTTGTTTCTGACACTTCCTCTTGTAGCTGTCTAACCTCATCCCATGTGTCTATTGCAGTTAGCAATAGGATGTAATTTGAGATGTCTGATGCTCCATTGATTTATTCCCAATTAAAGGAATTGGAATTTACGGCACTATACTTAACCATCTCATCAGCATAACTATTACCAATGGTCACATAGTCAGTGTCTTGCCTGTCAGCTACTCACTTGATTACTGTAATTTGGGCAGGCAATTGTAGGGACCGCATATGATCAGGTATTGCCGAGACCCTGCTCCTGGCTTGTCATGAGCACCAGAAACCCCATAAAAACCCCAACAGTATTATTTACAATTTTGATGGATGGCTAACCTTAACATAGACTCTAATACATAGCCATTCCTAACCTTCTCTAGTCTTGTCCCTGTGTATCCAGTATTAAGCCTATGAGTGAGATCATGACTGGTCAACCTGTGAGGTCCCCCGCAGTGATTTTGCGCAGAGGGCCCATCTGACTGCCAGGTCACCTACCTCAGGCACCCCTTACACCTTCATTATCCCCCCAGGGGCCTGTGCGGCTAGGTTGGTGCTCACGCACCCGTGCAGGGATTGGCCATAAGGCCCTGTTGGCAGTGTGCACTCCCACATCCACACCCTCTAGCCTTCTTTCTGGAAGCACCCCCTGGAGGCCCTGTGAGACTGCTGTACCCACCTATCCGAAGCAAAAGAGATGCCTTCTATTGACCGGTAGAGCCCCATCAATCATGACCTTACCCACCACAGGCCAGCATAGTTCACCTACTATCTGACCTCCCCCCAAGGTCATGTACAATTTGACCAATGGTTTACCTAGGCTAGAATGTTCTCCAGAAAAATCTCATTACTGAATTTAGAGAGGTGAACCCTATCCCGGACAAAAAGTGCTTCCCCTGTGTGCACCCATGTGGGATAGTCTGCATCTTGGGTGATCTAAACAACTTATCTAGCCTCTTATATATATGCTTAACAAAGTGATTGCGGGCCCTGACCGACTCCACTCCTCACCATTGTAACCGCGGGATGATGTGGTATCATGCTTTCACTAACTGCAGGAATTTCTTTCCCAACCATACCATCTCAGTAATCAATGCTTCATATAAACCTCTCCTGCCAAGGTGTACCAACTCATTGCCACCCAGAGGCACCACCATGATCCCAGGAGGCTTACACCCCTTGGGTAGTCATGATTCAAGGGTTTTCCTCAACTGTACCAGATGGAGCCCCCCTTTGCCAGTAAAAAGACACATGAAAGCCTGCCTGGCGGGCCAAGTCCTCAAACATTCCTGTAGAAATAACAAGCTTAATTTGCTGCACATAAGAATGGCCTATTATCCACACTTTTGTCAACTCTCTCACTAGGGTGTGCACGAGGGATGCTCAGGAATACGGCAATCGACGTGGCACTGCATAAGTCCTTACTGTGTCAAAGAACAGGAAAACTGTGAGAGAATGAAAAGAAGTAGGTTTGTAGCAAACCTATAGCATGTGCAACCTAATATAGCACTTGTAACATTCTGAGGACCATCTTCCAATCCTCTGCACTACATGACCAGAGAGTCCCCTCACTGTTGCCTCTGTGGCAGCCCCAATTCTTAATGAACGAGAACTGAAATACACAGAGTCAAATCCTGCATCATGAACATCAAATCAAGCACCTTGGAGACCTCATCAAAGGGGACCCATCAGAATGCAGTAAAAGGGGGACTCCCACCCCACTCGGCCAATGAGCCAAGAATAATTCAAGGTTGCCCACAGGACAGCAAGCATTACCTGGTGCCCTGCGCAAGATGATATGGTTCCTCCTGCCATCCTGGTCTGTCTTGGAGGACAGCATCGTTATAATCAACGAACCCTCAGAAATTTGCACATGAGCCAGCTGCAGCCCTCCCTGCATATCTTTCTTGCTCTTGGCCACCAATTCCCCAACCCTGAAAGCCCCATAGAAAACCAAAAAAAATGCTGCTCTGAAAAAGCGAGCCTTCTTGGTAGGCCTACAGACGTTTCCCATGACACTCAGGACTACTGCCAATTTGCAGATATCAATGGGGCGCCTGGCATCTGGCTTGGTCCCCTGCAAATGTTGCCATCCCCACAAGGCCCTCTGCGCTATGAATGATATGGTTACTTCTTGGTGGCCAAGCATTTTTGAGAAGAAGGAAATTGCCGCCATGTGGCATTGCCTGCAAGCTGCAGAGTGCCCCTGAACCCTTAGGGCTCCCAAAAATGACAAGACTGAGGAAGATTCAGGCCAAACCCTCTCCCACCCGGTTCCCATGAAACTACAGTACCACTGAATGCCCCATCATAAGCTCGTCTCGTCCTGAATGCTAAACTGGTTGCCACAAGGTCCGTAGGCTTGGGCACCAAGCCACCACAGATGGCCTGGAAAAGTTGTTGTGCTTCCGCTGCTTCTGGTGGTGGGACCTGCAAACCTGCATCTTGAAAGAAATAGAGCACCAGCAGCATCATTCAACATCCATGGGACATGTTTGGCCCTAAACAATACATTAAGTTTATAGCATTACAGCACAATCTCCATCAACATCCTAAGTATCATCTTACATTTGGCAACCTGCTGGTTAATGCACTTAACATCCATCATGTTATCAGACCAAAAAATGACCGAGTAGTTACGGAACTGGTCTGGTCAAATGGACAACATTACCAGGATAGGAAAGAGTTCGAGAAAATCTATGTTGGTAACCAGCCTTGACTCTACCCAAGCAGCAAGCCAGAGCCGGGTCCAGGATGGCACCAAAAGCCTCATTGCCTGCTGCGCCTGTGAACTGGCCTAGCTCCTCACTCGATCTGGTAGGGCTGGGCCACACCACTGTGCCATTGAAATCTCGTCGGAATGTCAGCTAAATATACATATCCTGCTCCACCTCTCTTACCAACCCGGTGTGGTGGTGCTTCTCCCTCAGACCTGATATTGCCTGCGCAATGGATCGGAAGAAAGGGCGGCCCATGTGAATAATCCATAAAGAGAAATTCAGCTGCCCAAACACCTTATGAAACTGATGCCATGTGACCTTTTTTACACTCAAGCAATCCTATTAAGCCTGGGAAAAGGGGGTAACCTTTCCCTGGGGGAGCTGTGACACACCAGCATCTAAGTCCAATTCAATACCCAGTAAAATCGATGACTATTGACAGCCCCACAGTCTTGGCACATGCTAGGGGAACCTCAAACTCTCTCATTGATGTGCAAAAGGACTGCAACATGTTGCTGCACTCCGGCAAACCGGGCAAACCTAAGAAGAGAAAATCATCCAGATAATGAAAGACCCACCGATGTCTCTGCCTGAATACCCACTCAAGGAAAAAACAGAACTTATTGAAGTTGGAGCAGGAGACCAGCAAACCCATAGGCATGCACTTATCAAAATAATATTCCCTCCCAAACTTAAAACCTGACAGGTGAACATCCTGAGGGTGTACAGGGAGAAGCTGGAATGTAAATGTAAATGTCCAGTATTTTTAAAGCGCAACCAATTACCTGAGGGTGTCAAGGCGCTGGGGGCCATCTGGAAGATTAAGCAAGCTATTGCCCAGAGTCACATGGTGCTGGGCTGATCTGCCACCGGCGGCGGGGATCTAACCGTGAGCCCCGAGTCTGGAGTCAGTTGCCCCTCTGATGGTGACTCAACATCTGACTTCGCAAGAAAGGTGGCCGGCCTCAACTCCTGGAGCTTCACAATCACCTGGTCCAAAGATCATAATTGACAGAGCATAGGGTTCCATCAAGAGCTTTATTTACAGACTGACCCTAGGAGCAGACAGGTTATGTATTAACCTAAATTCCCCCGGATCCCTCTTGGGCACCAATCCCAAGGGAGAGTAGAAAAAACCTTCTAAGGGTACTGAATCCAACGGGCCAACCCCCTTCCCCAGGCCCACTTCTTTCACAATTTTTATTCAGCCACCTCCCGATTGGACCTCAGGTACTGCTGGTTCCTGCAATGGGGAATGCCCAATTATCCTGGGGCTGGTATACTGAAACCTTTCCTAAAACATTCTGACAGAACCTGAGCTGCTACCGGGCTACCGTACATATTAAGCCATGGTATCATTGCCATCAAATTCACTGGGGTGGGCCTTGAGTACGAGTGAGCATCCATCCTGCTATTTGCCCCCTTAATCCTTAGACTTATTGAAGCACTTTGATTTGAGAATTCAAGTCAAGCCACAGAATGAGCAGGCATGCTTGAATTGTCACAACCCGAGAGGCCTGGAACAGGAATGCTTATTGAAATCTCAGCATGTCCCCTTCTTTCCTCCCCCTCCTGGGCTGCTGGAGGAACCTGAATGAAAGGGCTGTCTGGGGCAGCGTCCTGGTGTGGGGGCTTCATATGATGCAAACATGAAATGAAGGCAATCTAATCCCACTCAAAAGTGAAGCTAGTTGCCTTTATTCTCCTAAACTCTTTGTTGTATTCTTTCCATCACACACCACCATACTCATTGTGCGCACATACAATCCTGTTCTGGTATCATGCTAGCTGGACATCCAAACCACTGAAATGTTCAATCAAGATTGCCTGATATATGGAAAACACTTTAATTCAATTGAATAACATTTCCTCCACCCTCCTCTTGTAAGGACGGTGGCCACAGTCCCTGCAATGTGCTCACTCTTTACACCCTTTTGCTTCCTCCCAATCAGGCTTGTCCACAAGTAAATCAAAAGTATCAACATACATCCCCTTCCAAATCTTTACTTTCAATTTGGCTGCAATATGCCTGCCCAATTGATCCTGCCCTGACCGTACCGCCTCCAAAGCCAGACTCAGCAACTCTCCTGCATTTACAGAATTCTGACCTTTGGGGGCCACCCCTGCCATTGCTGAACCACCTTGTGCTACTTCAAAGAGGTTCTTGCTTACAACTGGAGGCCCCTGGGCCACTGCTAGAATAGCCCCGGTGAACTGACTACCCCCTGGTGTGGAACCTGATATCCCAGTTGGAAGAGCAGACCCTGTTTGGACCCCTTACAGCCCAGACCCCTCCAGGTGTGCAACTATCCTCCTGCCCTTCTACAGATCATCACCCTCAGTAGCCATAGCCCCATCGCAACCAAAGGTAGATAACATCCCGAATTTTGAAAGCCATGGAAGGACACTGGCTAGATTGGCTTCTTAATCTGGCTGGTTGGGGGCACTCGCCGGAGTCATCCCTACTACCAAACAGCCATTGCTACTGTGCACAATCCCACCTCCAGGTGCTGGCCCCATCACAGCAGACACACTGCCCCGTGCCAACACTGAACCTGGAGCCCCCGCCCCAGTGGGCACCCTCACCGGGGCCCCCAACCGTAACCCCCTCAAGAACTGTGATTTTTTCTCTGAGCTCAGTGTGGACACTGTTTTGGTTTTGCCTGCTTAAGAAGGAGTGGAATTAGAAAAGAACCTAAGCTCCAAGGACACTCTTTCAAATAATTAACCAAATAAACAGAACCTGGGCCTCAAAACGAAAAAAAGAATAAATATTTGATGGTCATAACATGTGGTGTGTGATCATGTGTGTGAATGATTTTGTGGGATGAAATCTGTACTGGAACTTGTGTTGTTTCTTCAAGTTTATATAGGGCTTAGCCGTACTGATTATGGGCCTAATCCTATGGGGTTTTCCTTACCCCTTTTAAAGGGGCAGGGTCCAGCATGAACCAGAACAGAGGCAACTGTGAAGCGTTTACTTTGCTTCTGGGTCGCCGCGCACCTGCCAGCCAATGACTGCTCTATATGCTGGCTAAAACCGGGCACATCTCCCCGCCGCGGCCTCCAGCCCCTCCGGCAGGTACCTGCATCCCATCATAGGTGCGGCTCCCAATTGGCGGGCCTTCTTTGCAAAAGGGTTATGAACCCTATCCGTGACCACAACTGCCAGAAGTCATGCGCGACTCCAAAGCCATACTGACCATTCATAAATATGGTAGCTCTGAGTTGCTCAGAGACACTGCACACTCGGGTTAGCGGAGCATACTCAGCAACTTGATCTGAATACAATCTTTGCAACAATTACACTTCAATAACACCTGCAACAGTACAAACAGCATATGTAGCTTTCAGATTTCCTTCACTGACTGGCAAGCAAGAACCAACAACAAACAACACATGATAAGATTCAAGCAATAGCTCATCCATTAAATCAGGTCGGGGCTTAAGGTATAGTTCAGTCACATTCAAAAAATCATGTTGAATAGCATCAGTCACAGTTTAATGCAGTTTCCTGGCAGTGGCAAAAGCGTAGACGGGTTCATTATTGTGCATCTTTTAAGTGTAATATTCTCTGCACCCAGTAGTATTTTCTCATATTTCGTCAAACGACTATTGCTTAAATACTATGTATGAGTACCGGTCAGTAGTATTTCCACTGAGTAAGGAGCGAACACAGTCAACGGATGTTGCATGGCTATGCTCTCACACTGCTCAAGACTCATACATGCAGATGCAACACTTACAAACATCCAGGCAAAGCATCAGCTACTTGATGAAGAGTCACAGAAAAATATGCAAGTAATCTGCAATTACTTTCATGCATCTGTGTCAGAACTGCAAGAGCGCAGACTTCTCTCACTACAAAATAACACAAAGCATTTCTAATCAGGCATTACCAGAGCCGGTGCCCTACAAAGTCATTTTTGCAACTCAGCAAAGGCTGTCATACAACATTCATCCGAGGGTACCGGATCAGACACGTCTTTGTCTGTCAACCTCTGGAGAGGTTTGGCAGTCAATGAGAAATTTGGAATCCATTGTCAGTAATTGCCCACCATTCCGAAGAACATGTGGACTTCTTTCTGGGTTGTTGGCGTGCTCATATTTAGAATAGCTGCTATTCTCCCTTGTGAAGTATAGGACTTCAGTTTGGTAAAGCGGTATCTTATTCAGGGATACTGTATGTCCATTTTCTGCCAGATGATTCAGAACGGAAATGGTATCACTTTTGTAAGCTTCTTTTGTATTTGACACCAACAGTAGGTTGTCAATATATTGGACTAACATGTAATGATTTGGCATCAACAGAGTAAAGATCTTTTTTTGAGTATCAGACTAATAATTGAGGGGCTTTTCGTATGCCTTTGTGACACTCAGAACCATGCTAAAACAGGATTGCCAAAACAGAAAGCGAAGAGGAATTGATTATCCTCTAGTAAGGGAATAGAAAGTAAGCTTGACACAAATCAATGACTGAAAACCATTCAGCTTAACATGGAATTTGAAATAAGATAACAGCTGGATTTGGCACCAAAGGACAACATGGAACTACAATGATACTTTTTTTCTGCAAATCCAGCATAATACCATCCTTGCCATTCACCCTCTGTAACCCCATAATGGGAGAGTTACAGGGACTTACCATTATCTCCTTCAGGATCTCTTGCTCAATTATTGAGTTGATCACAGGAAAAATTCCGGTAATAGTATCTTGAATCAAATTGTATTGTGGGATTCTTGGATATGCTGCATTGGGGTTGACTGTGATTGGGACCAGTTCGACACCTTTGATTAGTCCAATATCTTTACCTTAAAAATCCCAGACTTTAGGCAATATGGTATCTCTCAGGTCAATAGGTAGATCTTCTTTGGTTGGGTGAGGATACATTCATATGTCAGATTTCTGTCAGGAAAGTTTAAAAACAACATCCTCATCATTTGTGTGAAATTCAGTGTAATTGGGATTGCAATAAATGGAACAATTTTATTTACATAGCAAATCTTACCCAAGTAGATTCACTGGACTTGAATTACACACCACAAATCAATGTCGATCCTCAAAGGACCATATTTTAAAAGGAACCTATTCTGAAATTGGGGTGGACAACTTTTTATTTGTAACTCCTACAACTTGGATACTTTCTCCCAAGAGGGGTAGTTTAGGAACCTCTGCTGCTTTTACAGTAGAGAGGGTAGCACCAGTTTCATCAAGGAATGAAACATGATTTCCATTTACCTCATTATTCATGTATGGACCACTCTGTTCTTCATCTAAGGCTGTGCCAATCACGCATTTCTCCTCCCCCCTCAGGCAGCGTTAAGCTGATGAGTCCTGATCTACATTGTCTGTCTGAATAATATATTGTTGTGATGCATTTTAATTTTGGTCTGAATTTCTATTTATCTGCTGATTCCGATTTATATTGTACCTTTTTACTTGAACATTGTGTTCAGGCATTGGAGCTTGAGGTATCTGCATTGATTGGGATGTATTAAGAATTTGAACTTTCTGTCTTTATTTCTGTCGAGTTGGGACCATGTCATTTCCCTGAAAGTGTGCATTTCCCCCATTCTGCATCTGATTTCCAAAGTTACTCACATTACATTTACACTCACGTTTCCAATGTCCAAGTATTCCGCATACGTGACAATAATTTGTTTTCTTCAAAACTGAAAACATCACGACCTCTACCTTGTATCTTTAAATTCTGTTGCTAGAAACCATTAATACCCTGCATCACAGGAATCATGGTAAAGTCTCCTTGTGCTGAAACATTGTTGTCAAGAGGATTCTGACCTTTTTTACAGCTTTCATTTGTGCTATCATTAACATTTCCTTTAACTTTTAATGCTTTGAATTGAATTCATCACCACAATTCTTCGCGCAATCCAAAATCTCATCTATCGGTTTGTTCTGCCAACACAATACATGCTTTTGAAACATAGATGCAATCTCGGACACAAACCATTCACAAATCTGTAAACAAAATGCCCCATATCATTCTCTGGCACTTCTTCTGTTTCACTATACTGTCTGAAAACCTGTTTCAATCTCTCTTGAAAAGCATGAACTGATTCTTTAAATTCTTGGGTCATTCTGTCAATCCTTTGCCAATCAATGCATTTAGGGGAAATCTTTGTTTCCAGGAAAGTAGTCGTTTGCTGGTATTTCTTTAATACCACTGGAGATGGGGCATCTGTTCTGGGATCCATCTCTGGATCTCCTTCAGGCCAATCTACAAAGATTTTACACTCAGTCCACAAATCTCCAGGAATCGCAATGTTAAACAGGGTCTGTACCATTTCACTGAATTGTCTCCAATTTCGGGAATTCATTTGTAAATGACAAAATATCACCACTGTTTCATGGTAAACGCACGTATCTTCCACCGGGTAGCTTCCTCATAAGAAGTATCTGTACTTCACCTAATCCTTCGTCAATCATGACTGAAGGTCTCTGCATCCTAACTTTCTATACTTCCTACTTTTTCGACCATCTACCTTCTCATCTATCTCTCTCACTCCATTTCTTGATCAGTGTCATCAGTTCCTTAATCTGTAATTCCATTCCAGCTGGCCTCATGTTTGCAAAAACTTTGTCACTAAAGTCTAATCTGTGTGTCCTTTGCAGGGCCTTAGATTTCTGAATGTCAATTTTGTATTTTTGAGCCAATTTAATTAGCTTCGCATTTGTCTCTCTCACTCATCTAGTAATATCTTTGCAAAGGAACAATAGTTCCTCTTCCTGATCGACTAAGAGTTGCCAATATCATTTCTTCTAGTTCCACTTTCAGTCTGGCTACCTCTTATATTTTCCCCTTTCCTGAAACTGCAGGAGCAGTTTCAGAAGTTTGATTATTATGAACTGGGGTACTTAACCTTCTAACCCTATCACCTAATTCTTGTTGAGTGAGTCCAGATGTTTCTCTTGAAATGCTTGAATGCAAATATCCATTAGTTAAATCTCTGCTCATTCCAGGTAGGACCTGCATGTTTGTTTAGACAACATAAACGTTGGGTGAGGTGCCTAGACAGATTCTGGGCACCCCAGCATGATATGTTAGACTATAGACCAGCTAGTTCACAGTGCCACCGTTAGCTCCCCTAACCTTGCAGGAGGCAGATGGTTTCATGCAACCACTTAACATGACAAGGGATCGTGGAAACAGATTCAAACCTTTCAGCCAGTCACTCGTCCTTACGTGTCCTTACGTGTACTCAAACAAAATAAACAGAATACACAGTGGGATGTTTTCTATATGTTTATTGAACCCATGTTATTCTCGTATAGAATATATGTGCTGCGTTAATCAGTGGACAAAAGCAGATAAAAGGGATTATGAGCACCAAAAGAGTAAATAGCAGGTACAGCTCTACCATGGTGCTAAAACAGTGTGTATATATGCAGGCCTATAAACAAGGCAGTAATCAGGAGTACTCCTACTATGCAAAACCCAACTCTAGGTGCACCTAGAGGGTGTGTGGGTGTAAAGCCAAGAATCTCCCCGAGGGACGATCCAACCCTATTACCTGGTGGGAGAAAATAAAGGACCCCGTCTTGGTCACAAACTGGACGCCCCTCAAAAGATGTCAGACTGCTGCTTGGTGAAGTCTCAGCATGCAGGAACCCTCAGTATCAGCTGAAGTGCCTCCTCTGCAAATCTATCAGGATTCTCATTATTTATACTAGAAAGCAGCCTTGCGATGTACGTTGTAGTTTAGGGATGTTATGGATATGAAGATAGCTCTGTTGCCCTTGGATGAAGATAGAATGACATCTGTACATAGTATGTAAAGAGACCTTGCACATGATGTTCAAGGCATCATGATAATGCTGTGCAAAGCTAGATGTGTAAAGTGGTTTCAGAGAAACTAATCCAACATTGTTTTGCATGAAAAAATGTGCAAATGTTCATGGCAGAAATATTATTGTGAAAAAGTGAACAATGTAAGTAATAAGCAGCTTTGCTACATGGTCCGCACCCGGTAACATAACAATTGCAGATGTATCAGGAACTGACATTTCCACAGGTGCAGTCATTTCAGTTGCATGATAACTTATTTCAGGAGGGACACCTGTTTTGGGGACATAAAAAGGTGGCAATAACTGAACCATTCTGATTCTTGGATTAATTTGTCTCTGATTAAAATTTGACCTTGTACTTTTAGTACCAGCAGTATCACTTCGAGTTTGAACCATTAGTGTCTGAAGCAAAGATCCTGTTGTCAAATCTAGTGGATTTCCATGTGCAGTATTATTTCCTGCAGTTGTGTGTTCAGTGTTTACTTGTAACCTGGATCTATAAGGAGGCACAACAGGTCCAATGGTAACAGGAACAGTCAAAGTATCTGGAGCATTCAATTCATATTGGTTTGATGGAACTGGAATTTCTGTTCCCCCTCTTACAGGAGACGCCAGTGTATTTTCTTTTGGCACTTCAGGCAAAACAGAGGCATAAGAAATCTCAGCTGTATTTTTCTCTAACGTACTCTCACATTCATTGTGTGAAGGTGGACATGTCAACAATAAGTCAATTAAAAGATCGTCATCTATGTTGTCATCTTCTTCTTCCACTTCAGTATTACCCGTTTATGTCTCAGTGTGTTTCTTTTTCTCTTTTCCTTTTCTCAACTTCTCACTCAACTGGTTTCAAGTCATACATACTTACTCCCTGAACAACATCTTCTCTCCATGCTCTTCGCTGTGCATCTCATCCAGCTTCTGCGTAGTTATCTAGGGTTTTCTTATACCATGCAGGATATTTTTCTTTCTCTTTCTGATAAGCTAACTATTTCCATGTATTTAATACTTTAATCTGTATTGCTCTAGGAAGGGTCTCATCTCGTCCCATAACAAGAAAACCTTAGGCTCTTGTCATTCTCAGTAATTTCATGCCCATATTTGAGTCAAAGACATGTATGTAATCCTTTGTCCAACAATATGATGTATCCTGCCATACCCTCAGGTGGTGAACCTTCTCCTATTCTAGAAGATATAGTCACATCTCTTTTTATCAATTTTTGTAGATCTTTGAATAACTTTATTTCATTCAATTTTGTATTTTACAAATGCTTTTACACAAAATCAAGAAATGAAATTCCCTCACAATTCTCTAGTTTGGCAACATCCACCAATAACAGCGCAACTTCCTATGACATTGTCAACCAATCCCAGCTCAGCTTTCCACAAACTGACAAATCACAGCGCGATACTGTGACATCGAGCTTGCTCCCTGCAGCAGCTCACCCTCCTTTACAATTTTCTTCGGTGCGCCTTCTAAGCAAATACATAAGACAATATGCAAGCGTATCAACATTAAACTATCTGCTCCATTAAGGGAAGAATGCCCCTCACTCAAAAGGTAATTTGAAATAACATTATTTCTCTACCTATTTTCTTATTCACTTCAAATTAAATCTAGAACAGCAGGATTTCACCCTTAACTGATAAAGTTAATCCTTGTGCACCTGAGATCACCTATACCGAATGTTTACCACTAACATACAAAAGGAAGTCCCTTTCCATAAGATGTTGTTGATGATGTCTCATGACAAACACCACAACACAGCAGACAACTTACTTAGTGTCCTCTACACTAACACTGTTTCGTAGGTATATATCATCCCGGGATCTTAAGCCACAAATGGATCCATAAACAACTTCAACTTCTTTGCATTAAGTGCCACAATCATACATGGACTTCAGCCACTATATGGACATTAACCACTTCATCACTTTGCGCAGTAAACATATAGCCATTTGAAACACCACAGTCTTAAGCCCAAGCAATTTCAATGCAAAACCCAATTAATACTTACACTCCATTTGCTTCTACAAGTCTGTCAGTTACTCCATCAATCCTTCTGCCAAACCATGGGATTTTTGGGCTTTTGGACTGGACAGGGAAATCTATTTTTTGGACACCCTAAACACTTCATGTCACTAGACAAAACCACTTCTCTGCTACCAAGTTCTGGTAGCGTTGTAAGCATTTACTCTCATGACTTTAACCTCAACTCTCCTACTGGGCCTATGAAGTAGGATTTTGACTCAGACTCAATACTTCACCTCAGAGGCAGTGGTCCTCCGATGGACCATTCTCTGTTGTACTGAGGGGTGAGGAATCAGGATGTCCAACTGCCTGCTACTCAATGAGGACCATTCATTGGTCGCCAGGTCACAAATTTATAATCAGGTTCGAGAAAATCACTCTCAAGGCCATACTAAAGAAATACAGAATGGCTATCAGTAGACTGAACTTACCTGAAGAAGTTTAGTCAAGCAAGAATCATGCAAACTAAGAGCTCTGCTGTGGCTACACAGAACAAGAGCAAAAAGGTCCTGATGTTCTGATAATAATCTATAACTATTTATGTTATGCATATAAAATCAGCACAATTTCTACGGGAAGTACATTAGACACAATAAGACTAAGATAACTTTAGAATATTGGGTTTTTGTATTAAAGATCCAAAATAAATCCATACAAGTAACATTCTAAGAAGTTCAGTCATAAATCTCACAGTTCAAAATATAAAATCACAATTAAGGTAAAGTAATCTAAAGGATGGTTTTAAACTCAGCAATGTAATTTCTATCACCATCAAAGCAAGAGGTTGGTTTTTGAAGTTTCTCTAAGCATTGCCAAAGGTATAAAGTCAAAATCTTTTAGGGGCAAAGTTCATGGGTAAGAGGCAAAGAGAAATAGAGCATAAATCAGGAAAGTTTAAGTCTGGTATCTCAGCAAACTGCCCCAAATCATCTGACAGACAAGTTAATCAGCAGAGCAAAAAGCAAAGGGGCATAATAAAGAGAATTCAATAGGCAGATAGGAATCAAAGGAACAGTCTCAAGGGGCAACCTGATCTTAGAGGTAAGCTCTCCTACAAAAAAGGTGCGAAAAGCATCTCTCCAAAGGCATCTCATCAAAAACCAATTCATCGAAAAATCCACCTCCTCCTGTGCATCATGGTTATATAGTTCATATTTGTCATCATGACATCAATGGGAGGTCCACAATGGTCTTATCGCCATGTGATTATTCTTCCATGTTTCCATATACAAATTGTTACTCCAACATAATTTTTCACATAATCATAAGAACAGAATGTCCTTCCATCCTCACAGGTTAATAGACAAAGAGCATGTTCAAATTGTTACTCTTCATGGATATGGGGGAAACATCAGCTTCCCACCATTCACACACAAGGGGAAAAGAACTGCCTTTGTTATGATAAGGAATGTCGCATGAATCAAAAACAAATAAAGCAACATTTGAGAACGTATCAAGTCCATTGTACAAGGCTATGAAATAATGCAGCCTAAAAAGAGAAACATCTTAACGTGTTTAAATTCAACCTTTCAACTTTTAGATTAGCTAGCTCCTAATTAAGTTTAAGCAAAATGAAATAAATCACACATATCATATATAAACGTTTGGCAATGTTGTCAGTTATTGTTTCACAGAAATGTTCAACTTCAAGTATGACCTACTACCACTATTTCAGGAAAGTAGCAAAATGTAAATTAATTCTAAAAGTCATTAAAATAAGATGTTTCTGAACCCAAAGGATATTTATACTATTAAGCATTTATATTGAAAATGTCAGACATCCGCTGTTTTCCATTTAGGATTTGCACCAAAGTAGAGTTTATTAGAACACTCTGCAATGAAGTCAAAGAGCAATGCTTAGTTATCATCAACTTTCATAACATTTCTTGTTAATAATATGAGATAATTGGTTACCTAAACATCTTAAATCCACTAATTGATTAATCCTACTGTTTCTTCCTAGTCAAGCAGGCTTTTACTGTGCTGGCTCATCACTTTTTCTATGTTCCTGTGTGGCTTTTCTAGAAGTGGGCATAGTGCTCATTTATTCTCATTGTCGAGATTCAGTTTTAAGTGTCGCGTAGAGAAAGATCAGCTTTTAGGCTTCCTCACTTCTGACGCTGAATGTTCAGTGGATATAGGCCATGTACCTTTCCCACACATCTGCAACACTCACAGTGCCAATGTTTGTTTAAAAAAGTTACCTTATATCACAGAGTTTTTAATGTTGTTTTTACTAAATATAATTAAGATAACCATCCTCCAAAAAGTTGTGGGTCAGATTATAGTGGAGGAGCCTTGAAGTATAATTCTAGGGGAAATAAGTGCATAATGTGGCACTACAAGAAGCATTGTTTCAGCTTTAGTGCATGGTAGAGTTAATGATATTAAGAAATGTTATAGTGTAGCCTGGCTACCAAATTGCATGCAAGCATAGGTGAAATCTGCTTGACTTGGATTTAGTTCTCTCAAACTATCCACTTGTTTAAAACGTTTCAGTAAAACATCAAGTGCTTCTCTTATATGGGGTGGGTCAAGACATTTTCCCTTGTCTCTGATCATCACAAATGGATTTTCTATCTATTTCCCTCAGACTTACATTATGCTTTCTTTCTAGTAGAGGGAAATGAGGCCAATTGTAATATCATCTGTTGTAGAAGGTGTGGATCATCTATGATTTGCTCACAATACGTATCAACCATAAATTGTCTGGTTCGTTTGCTGACTTCAAGCAATGACGACCTGCTGTGCTTATCATGCATCTCTGCTACTCCACAAAAGGCTGCAGAGGGAATGGAGTGGGTCATAGATTTTTTGAAGTCATAATACGGATGCTACAAGAGACAATTCTCCTGTCTCAGTAGCATTAGCTGGATCAGGACTGATATCAGTCTGAGATTCGGATTCTGATGGGGTTTTAAGATCCAAGAAATGACTGATGTCAGTGCTAAAGTGATTGCCAGTTTGCTTTTTCTCACCTCAACAAAGAGTTATTTAGCTACGGCTAGAGGTTGAAATGGTTGGGGAGTAGCAATTCTGATGTTATCTACTACTGCAACGACATCTTCTGATGGGTGGTTACCAATGTTCTCATTTTCTATAGTGCTACCATTACCTTTACTTTAAGTTCACTGAGGGCTTGTCTCAGGCATATTATGTCTTGAGGGGCTACTGGGTTCCTCACAAGCCGGTCCCCTTTATAATGTATTGCTCTAGAGGTTTCACTACATAATATAAGTTTAAGCCATAGTAAAAGTTCTTGCATTGATAATCCTGTGCAACTTCTTACTTATTCCAGAGAACTTATAAATATATAATTATTTGAGGATGTGTCTTGGAGGGCTTTACGATGATCATCTCTTTGTCTTGAGTTCATCTCTAATGGCACTGTAAGGAGTTATTTTGTTCTGTCTTGTGATAGGCTTGAGTTCTACCTTTAAGCATAGGCGGCTCAACCACTAAAGCAGAGGAGCATCACCGCACTGCTCTCAAAGCAGTTGAAAAGGGAAAAATGATAATATAAGGTCATTATCATTTTATTTTTCATTGCTGCAGGGCTGGGTTAGTGCGGGGTGGGGCTGGTGGCTTGGGGAGAAGAAGTGGAGTGTGCACACTAGGGGCCCCATTAGGATGGCGGGCGGGCTTTCGTCCGCCCGCCACCCTAGCGGTGCAGGGACCGTCCGGCAGTGGTGTGGCGGTCCCGCACCCCCGATTAGGATGCGAATGCCACCCTGGCGGTCGCATCCTGTATACCTAACATTGCAGAGGGTGCTGCTTGCACCGGCCGCAATGCCAAAATGGCATGTTGTGTTGTGTTTCGATTTAGATGTCCGTATATAAGATTTCCTAAATCATGTCCTTATATAGGCACAATTCGCATTGCCCTTATTTAGACAGAGAATCCCAGTCCTTATTTAGTCATTAGCCATGCTATCCAAATACAGGCATGGTCACCTACATCCATCCATCCCAACGTCACAACGAGTTCTTAGAAACCAGACCCTTAAGCCTTTGGTACTTTCCCTAGCTAGGATTATTGATTTCTCCAAGAACTCATCTATTATGCATGAACTACTATTCCTTAGGGGCTCATTCAGGATGTCTTCCTCTGCCCGACTTTACATCAATGCTAACATTCCTAAGCACCTTCCAGGTATAAATATACCTTCCCTTACCATGGCAAACCACGGCTCGGCTGCACAGCTCGATACGGCTTGCCACAGCAAGTTTGGAAGGAATTCGAGTCCCCGCCTGACGCATTGACCAGACACTGTCATCCCTGCTCGCAGAGAATCCAGCTTCCAGTGTTCTGACTCCCTTCGTGGGGTGTTAGAGTTTGAGACCCGGAAAGAGATTCCCACCTCTCTCAGTCTAAGGTATGGAGCTGACTAGAACCTAGAGGGACTCTTGGCATATGCAAAACTATAGCTTACCATAATATAGAATACACCACCTACTTCTTATCTTGTACTACACCTAAGTTAGGTACACTGGGGTAGAACTATTTGGAAGCATCAAAGAGTATCCACTTTTTAGCCTGTGTTATTTATGTATGTGTATATGAATATATGTCATAGCTAAAAGACAATGCTATTGCAGTATTATTTCTTCTTACTGCTTATGCTGTACGTATTACATCTTGCATACTGTCTTGCGATTGTAACAGCTCCTATCTCTTACATGAGAAACAAGACTGTTCAATAAACCCTTTTTATTGAAACGCCCGTCTATCTATTTCTGTGTAACTCTGACAAAACTAAACATGCACTATTGACTGAGTGAAACTGTTATCTGTTGTTACCACGATTCTGAGACATGTTCCGATTCTAAGGGAAACAAAGTTGTCATGTTTATGTGGTTGCCAGAATCTACTCCCTTCTTGTTTGTTCAAGGAGTTTCTAGTGGCCTCTGAGTTAGATGGCACACAAAGTAATTAAGTTTAATGTACTCGATAGAGGCATACTGACCTCAGTCCTATGCCACAACTATAGTGTATATTATTCCAATGCGCAGAGCCTATGAGGGAAATAGGAACTACACTACATGGCGCCCAACATGTTTGGTTAGGCACTAATTTAATGCTAGATACTGAAGTAACTCCGTCGTGCTTTTCTCAGAGACCCCTACTCCTAATACTCCATACAACGTCTGGAGTGGGTAGGGTTAATATCCGCCATAGCTGTGTAGGACGAAAATCCTATGTATTAGCTGTTTGGTTTGTTCAACGTTGAAGGATACAGTGTTCCAAAATATTGTGCACTATATCTTTGTTTCCTTGAAACTTGTTCTACATTTTTCGGAAACTTGGGGCCATATGTAGGTAGGGCAGGAATACCGATTCCTAAATACCGAATTTTACCGAATCGGTATTTAGAAATCGGTATTTGCTATGTACCAAATAGTTCGGTAAATTTTACCGAATCGGTAAAATTCGGTAAATGAATACCGATTCCACAATACGGACCGGAGTTCCGAATCGGTATTTACCGAATCGGTAAATACCGAATTGGTATTTACCGAATCAGTAATTACCGAATCGGTATTTTCCGATTCGGAAATTCAAATACACATCACTTGAGGAATCAACCAATCCTGTGCAAACCCAACCCCACCCAACCAGGAAGTGGCCACACCCAGGCAGGTGCACACAATCAGCAGACTCTGGAGAGGCTGGGAGTGCAGAGGAGAGGAACAGAGCCAGTGCCTGATTCAGCACAAGAAACTGACACAATGGCCAGCCAGGACACAGAGAGAGATGGAGGGGAAAGGAAGAGAAAACTTAAATTCAGCCAAAAGGAACTGCAGGTACTTGTGGAGGAGGTGGTAAAGCAGCACCATAAGCTCTTTGGAAAACAATCACTGCAAGTGGCTGAATCAGAGAAAAGGAAGATCTGGCTGGGAATTCAGGCGCAGGTGAATGCCATGGGAGTGACCCCCCCGGGACATTGATGTCCTCAAGAAGCGGTGGTACGACATCCGTATCATCACTAAGAGGAAGATGGCGGAACTGAAGAAAGAGGCCAGCCGGACAGGAGGAGGAAGGAACAGGGCACCTGCCCTGACAGAACTTGAGGAGCTCGTGGAGTCTACAATTGAGCCTGAAAGTGTCGTGGGGATTGGGGATGCAGACAGCTCTGCCAGAGCCGCCACAAAACAAGGTAAGACGCATGCACAGCATTGTGCCCCCCTTCCCCTATCCCAAATCCCCAATTGGGCAATCAGAATCCCACTCCAGTACAGGTGTTAGTGCATACCAGCAATGCATTATGGGAGATGTAGTCTGTGAAACCCCAAACATGACAAAATTGCGCAGAACAACTAGGCATGTTACACACATTAGCGATAAGCAGGCATAGGACAATGAGAGAGTGTCACAGAAATGTATTATGATGATAGCAATGCAGGGCTGCAGGTACACTGAGCTGATGTTGAATTTCTGTCCACAGGCAATACTTCGTGCAGGACTGCACAGGAGAAGGGAGAGAGGGCACCCCGGAAGGACAGCTCAGAGAAGACCACCACGAGTTCTTCCCAGACAACAGCACCACAGCCAGCTGCACCACCACAGCCAGCCACGCCACCACAGCCAGCCTCGCCACCACAGCCAGCATCGCCACTCCAGCTGGCCTCACCCGCATCGACACCACCTGCATTGTTCAGGTCTAGGAGGTGTGCTGTTGCAAGATTACATGTCTCAGAGTCCTCATCGGAAGACTCGAGGGCTGTGGAAACATCCACTGTGCCACTGGATGGTTGCCATGCCGGTGTGCACTCCGCCTCTGAGGGAGCACACACAGGTGCCAGACGTCGCCGCAGGGCTCGGGTGCGCAGTCCACCTCCACAGGGTGAGAGCCAGGGGGTGTTCTTAGGGCTGGAGGCCACCATAGTCAAGGTCCAGCGCCTACAAGGAAAGGCAATCTTGTCTGTCCAGCGCCAAATGAAGGGCCTCAATGCCACAAGGGGCAATATTGACAGGGGCATAAGCGCAATGGCTGAGGGCATGAGGGAGATGGCTGCGGGCATGCGGGACATGTCCCAGTCCATCATGCTGCTGTGCACAAAGATGGATGAGGACAGAGCTGCACGGCACAGGGAGAGGCAAAAGAAAGATCACCACACAAGGGCAGTGAACCACCTGGCAACTGCCACTTCGCTGCTCTGCAGGCGCTCCGTGGCAATGCAGGAGGGGCTTGCGCACTGCAGCAATGATGTGTCAAGGGGGATGGTGAGGGTGACCAGTGCACTTGAGGTGCTGCTAACAAGCCAGTCGGCCACAACTGGTGCTGTGGATGCTGGGGACAGCGAAGACACCACCAGTAGGAGCAGCATTACCCCCCTGTCACATACATACGGAGGAGCAACAGACGGCATGGGGCTGCCACTGGTCCCACAGGCAGTGAGGACAGCCAATCACTGGCATCCCGCACTGTGGTGCACGGGCGCAGACACTGATGCTGCACACAATTGCAGGACACAGTTGGGTGAAGTAACCCTTGACTTACAACTATTGTTTTCACAACATTGATAGGCCACTTTAGCCGTTGTGTTGTGGCGTAGTGCCACATGATTAAAACTACGTCATGGCATACAACTGCTGGCTGTGTCCCCTTACTTACTTAGAAATAGTTGCATGTGATCTCTGCCCGTCTCTCTCTCCCATCTGTTGCTGTTGCCACTCCTGCTGCGTTGGGCTCTGGCTGTGCAGTCTCATCATCATTGTCCTCATAATCTGTTATTTCCACCTCTGTACCTGTCTTCGTGGCAAGGTTGTGCAGCATTGCACAAGTGGCAATGATTTTGCAGCAGATGATGGGTGTGTACTGGCGTGCGCCTCCGCTTTTGTGGAGGCAGCGGAACCTGCTTTTCAATAGTCCAAACGTGCGCTCCACCACGTTGCGTGTTGATTTGTGTGCCACATTATATCGTCTTTCACTCAGGGTTGATGGGTGTAGGTAGGGAGTGAGGATGAATGACCGCACGGCATATGCACTGTCACCTAGGTGAGTGAAAGGGTACCATTAGTCACATGCCTCAATACACATTCATTTGCGATACGTATTAGGGAGTGTCACAGTGATTTACCTAGCAAGTATCCTTCTCCAAATTCTCTGTCAACCAGTCGTGTGTAGATCCCACTGTTCTGGAAGATGAAGGAGTCGTGGGTGCTCCCAGGGAACTTGGCTACGATATCAGTGATTATCTTGCCTGCATCGCAGATTACCTGCACATTAATGGAGTGGGTGGACTTTCTGTTCCTGTAGATGTGCTCAGTGGCTGCTGGTGGGCAGACAGGAATGTGTGTGCCATCAATACAGCCTATGACATGCGGGAACTGTGCCATCTGGTAGAAGTCGGTCTCGGTTTTCTGCAGTTCAGCCTGTGTGTTTGGGAAGCTGATGTAGTGTTGCATTCTCTGCATCATAGCATCCAGGAACTTCCTGAAGAAACGGGACAGGCAACTCTGGGATACCACGCCTACCGCAGCTATCACCCCCTGGTAACTGCCAGATGCGAGTAGATGTAGGCTACAGAGCACCTGCACATGTGGTGGTATGGCATGCGCCCTTCTTGTTGGTTGGTCCAGGAGTGGGTGCAGGTCCCTTATCAGGTCCAGGATGGTTTGGGGGTGTAGCCTGTACCTTTCATGTATTTCAGCCTCAGTCTGTTGGAAGAGTGAGATGCGCTGTCTGTAAATGTGTTCCTCCCGTCTCCAAATCCTCAGACCTGCTGCCTGTAGACGTAGGCGCCTTGCAATCACATACAGAGCCGCCATGGTGTTCACGCTGTTGCATTTTGGGATTGCTTATATGCACTGTGGCTGATTACCACCTGATTTCACTCTGTGTTAATTACCGACTCTTAAATACCGAATTTCATGGAATTCGTAAATACCGAATTTACCTACATCTCTTTTCTCGTTTTACCATTTCATATTTTCCGAATCGGTAAATATGAATTCGGTAATTATGAATCGGTAAATTTGGATTCGGTAAAGATGAATCGGTATTTACCGATTCATATTTACCGAATCCTTCTTTTTGGACTCCTACATCTCAATTGCCTAAATACCGGTCGGTAACGGGATATTTACCGAATTTCGGCCGTTACCGACCGGTATTTAGCTACCTACATATGGCCCAATGTCCCTTAACAGGGATACTAACACCAAGAACGGTGTAGCTGCGACTGACTCGGTCATAACAGCTTTTCATTTTACAGGTTTAAATGAAACCGATGAGGGTGTTATAAACATCCATCCAAATTTAAGGAGAGCCATCACTCTAAAACTTATAAAACATGGCCTAACACCAAGAGGTGGTAGAGCAGTTTTCGTGATAGAGGCACATGAATCTTTTCAGACAGAGGTATTCAATTCATGGATAGTATTCTCTGAATCAAATCCAGTAACAAAAGTGTTTCACTTCTACAGAGAAGATGAACCACCTGAGGAATATATTCCTTTTGAGGATGTTGAAATTCCATTCACATACCACGAGCATAATCTCTGGTTTAAAGTCGCCCTAAAACATTACAATCGCATTACCAAGCTCGGTCCACTAGGTAGACAAGGAGCAACATGGGCGATTTTAGTCGGCTACACACCTCATCCTGACATTGAAGAAATGTCAGATGATGAATTACTCAGTCAACTCAAAGAGTTCATAAAAATGTACAGACAGTTAGTCCAATATGTTATGCTGACTTTCACAGTCCAACCACCATTAATCATTCCAAATCAAACCCCTCACCAGGGGAATACACTAAAAATTACTCCACAGACTTTACACGCAATCATGGGTAAAATGCCCACAAAACGTGAACAAATTCCATTCTGGATAGCTCAAAAAATTACACAAATCGAAGCAGTATTTCCTAATACTAGCCCTTATGAGAAACACAGAATCCTAACAATCTGTTTACCAATGGGGATCACACCACATCTGGAAGACTGCACCACTTGGGGCACAGTCTTTGCTGCCATCTATACTAAAACACATGGTGTTCCGTCTATTGAGGTAATATCTGATGTCCTGAAACAAATTCAAAATGAATATGGGGCAGAGCCTGCTCTGAATTTAGGTATGAAATTACTGAAAAACTTCGACCAGGTCTCAACAATAATATTATCCAATATTAAAGGGGAGTTAACATCAGTGGCGATCTGCCAACGCTTAAGGGAATTTGATGTAACAGAACATCAACAAGAACTACCCAGAATAATAGAAAAATCCTATGAAGAATTAGGTAGAGATAGATTGGGTGGAAAACCAGTTAAACCACAACTGTCTGACGGTCCTGAGGAGGTCTCTATTAAACACAATCCTACATCTTCTAAAAAGAAGTGGGAAAATACCAAACAACATTCAAAAGAGAAACGTTCTCAATCCCGATGTAGGTCTCCTCAAAAGAAGCCCTCTGAAAGGAGGTATAACATCAGGAATAGGGATAATTTGAGAAAACCTGACAGGTATCAATATACTGATACACGTTCCTCTCGTACCTTTCAGATATCGTCACAGACATCCGAAAGAAGAGGACGGTCAGATCACAGAGAAGAACGCGTGAAGTCCAAAGACGATCAACACGTTCAGAAAAACAAACCAAAACCTCAATTCACTAAGAAGAAGGTAGCAGGTCTGAAGATCAGACATGCCGAAAATTCTGAGAACACAACTCAAGAACGGAAAATGGGCTCAGACAATGCAGGACAGTGCAGCAGAAGTAACAATAGCTCGCCAGAACCTGAAGGAACTTCTGGAGATAGTGGACTTGAATGAGTACATCACAGTTGAGACTGTAGACAACAGGGTTAGTTCTCCACAAAGGTTATATGAAATAACACTCCGGATGGAGGGAGACATACCAAGAAAAGTGAAAGCACTCTTTTGGGAGAAACTTTCAAGGGGTTATGATAAACTTCTAGCAGAACAGGACTGGCCACCAGAATTTGTCAGGGAGTGTCCACATGGCAAATACATCATTATGCCAGCCTAATCCAACCATGTTCCAATACATTTAAAATATACATATGCCAGGAAATGGGCAGTTGCCCAGGCCCCAGCATTATACAAAAATCATGTAGGATGGGATGAGGACTCACCTCACCACAAGATACAGTTAAAAAATCAACCTACTGTACAAAGGCAGTACCCAATTAAGCAAGAAGCTAAAAAACAGGTCAGGGAGATCTTAGATCAACTTGAATACCAAGGGGTGATTGGAACATGCATCTCATCAATGAACAATCCTTTGTTTCCTGTTTCCAAACCAGACAATACAAATCGTCTAGTTTTGGATTACAGACACCTAAACACTTGTTCTAAGACATTTGCAGTGCAAAATGCACACAGTACAGCATTAATGAATAACATTGTGCATAAAAAATATCAAACAACATTAGACATTTCAAATGGTTTCTTTTGTCAAAACATAGCACCTGAAAGTAGGTACTTGACAGCTTTCTCAATAATGGGGACTCAGAGTCACTTTTATCGACTCCCTCAAGGGTTCAAGAACAGCCCGGGGTTATTTTCAGCAAGAGTAACAGAGTTACTTTAAATTTATGATGACGAGGCATTGTCATATGTCGATGACATCTATCTGACAGACGATGACCTGGATAGGCACTTGAACAGGGTGAATACCCTTATACTGGGCTTTGCCTCTGCGGGCTATAAATTCAACTTTAAAAAATCCGGAATTGGCCATCTCAATGTCCTTTTCCTAGGATATGAGCTTTCAAGTGAAGGCAAAAGCCTGGCAGCTAACTTTTTAGAAAAGTGTGCGCTGCTCCAACCTCCAAAAACGCTGAAAAACTTACAGTCGATTCTAGGTTTCCTGAATTTTGGAAGAACTTACTTTCTAAATTACGCAGAAAGTGTTAAACCTCTATACGAATTATTCAAACCTGATTTCAAAATCAAAAAATGGACACAGGAACCCACAGATATCCTGCGATCACTTCAAGCTGATATGTTAGCAACAAATCACTTACAAACACGCGTAAATACACGCAATTTAGTGATCCGAATAATTTTGGGTCAATGCGGATACACCTACTTAACTTTTAATGAATGTGAAAAAGTACCAATTGCATACAAATCACATTTGTATACACAAGTGGAAATCCACTTCACTTCAACAGAAAAAATTCTGACAGCAGTTCAAACCGCTGTAGCAAAAGACAGAGCTCTAGCTCAGGGGAAGCGCATTATTGTCGTGACTCCGGTACCAGCCTTAGAGGCAGTTACAAAAGTGAGCAGTCCAAATGCAAAAGCTTTACATCCAAGATGAATACAATGGGTTAATTCTCTTGCTGAAACAGATGTTGAATATGTTTTTGATCCTTATTTAAAAACACTGGCATTGCTGCAATATGAACATGAATTTCCTCTGCCTACTGAGATTCTCCCTCTTGATCAGTATGAATGTATAATTTATACTGACAGATCAACACAACCCGCTACGAGAAGTAAGCAAGCTTACAGTGCAGGGTGCTCACTTGTTAAAGGTCACATGCGCGATGGTAAATTCTGACAAATGGTCACTAAAACACAATCTCTAGGAGATTGTACAGCTCAGCGAGCTGAACTACAAGCATTCAAATTGGCACTTGAAAATACGGATTGTGAATTCCCCACACTTATAGTGTGCGATTCTTTTTACTGTGTTCAATCATACAATGAATATTTACAGAACTGGCTTCAAAATGGTTTCAAAGATGCAAAAGATGGCACAATCAAGCATAACATGCTTGGGTAACAAGTAGTTCAGTTGCGAAACAGACTACAAAACACTCACGTGATACATACACTGAGTCATCAACGTGATGGTGTTCACGTTGCAGGGAATTCATTGGCTGACGAAGCCGCGAAGGGGACTGTGCAAACGGCTTCCGTAGCTGCGACCACTCATTCAAAAACGAGAATAGACAGTGAGATATTGTTGGCTGTCAATGCATCAAGCAAAGGCAGTGGTGCAGCGTTACCTAAAAAATGTCCACTCAAATACTCGTATGTAATTGATGCGAACAACATTCCATTTGCTCGAATCACTGGAGTGGGGGATAGGGTAATTCCAAACATGGAGCGTAGATTAGGACTAATCCTAGCAGAACATGAAAGGATAGACTCTGCCCATGCATGTGTGTCTGCCACAGTATCGTTCTTTAAACAGAGATATTGGTGGCCCAGCATTAGGAAACAGACCAAAAACTATGTTTTGGAAGGTGAAATATGCCAACATATGAAAGTCTCTACAATGAAACGTCCTGCGCAGACACCCCTGTTAATTTCAGATAAACCATTAGCTTGTGTTTACCTGGATCACTGCTTTCCCTTGCAAAGGTAAGGTAACTATAAATATGTCATGGTCGCAGTGGATTCATGCTCAAGGTTCCTATGGATGTGGCCTCAGCGCTCGGCTGACGCTCGAACTGTTATAAAAGATTTGCGAGTCTTTATCGGCACATATGCAATAGGCACACTCCACTCTGACCAAGGCCCTGCGTTTAGCTCTCGGGCTTACAAAGAAGCCATGGCCAGTTTGGGTGTTGCATTGCGGTACATCTTCATGGGGTCCAACGCTCATTAAGCAATTTGCCAAGAAGTTCCCGGGGGGGGGGTGTCACTCCATATGAAGTCCTATTTGGGACAAGAATGTGGGTTCCAGATCTCGAATGTAAAGGCACAGTGATGGAAAATAAACCATTTGATATCAAAGATTGTTTGGCTGTTTTACAGGACTTAAATGAACTAAGATCAAAACAAAGCAACATGTTTCTGAAGCCAACCACCACTGGGGAAATTCCAGCCGTCCCAGCAAGGCCTGTCTGGATCCCAAAGCTTGGGGATCTAGTCAGAGAGAAGATCGCGGACAGGAAGGAATTTGGGCCTTCTTACAGACAACCAGTACCTGTCCTAGCCATCCACGGAACAAGAACAGTACTTCTGCCGCCCCTTGCTGGAAAAAAGGAGAAAAGATTTGTGTCAGTTCACCTCATCAAACCGCACTCTGTGGCCAATACTAAGCAGTAGGCCTTGTGGACTCTGACCAAGTAGCGGACACACTCCTCTAGCTACTATCCAAGAGGTTCAAACTGAAAACTCATCACAATCGAGGAGTCAGCAGTAAGAAATGAAGGACTAAGCAACAATGCTATGGAACTCATTCCTCTTGAAATCCAAATAACAGTTCGTCCTGATACACCTGTCTACATCAACGTAACACGTGATCAACTGGTGCCAGAGATTTCAACAAATCCTGATGCAATTTCAATCATTAATGTTAACTTTGATATGTTTTCTGAGGCTCCCAGCGAACCGGAAACAACGCCAGCCAGAAGAACTTTCAAAGAACGAGCACAAGACTTTTTTCATCTCCTGAAAAAGACTTATCTGGTTTCACCATGGATTGAACTATGGATTATTTCTGGAATACTTTTCTTTCTGCTTTGGCTAGCTTTAGTAATGCTACGTCAATGCTAACATTCCTAAGCACCTTCCAGGTATAAATATACCTTCCCTTACCATGGCAAACCACGGCTCGGCTGCACAGCTCGATACGGCTTGCCACAGCAAGTTTGGAAGGAATTCGAGTCCTCGCCTGACGCATTGACCAGACGCTGTCATCCCTGCTCGCAGAGAATCCAGATTCCAGTGTTCTGACTCCCTTCGCGGGGTGTTAGAGTTTGAGACCCGGAAAGAGATTCCCACCTCTCTCATTCTAAGGCATGGAGCTGACTAGAACCTAGAGGGACTCTTGGCATATGCAAAACTATAGCTTACCATACTATAGAATACAGAACCTACTTCTTATCTTGTACTACACCTAAGTTAGGTACACTGGGGTAGAACTATTTAGAAGCATCAAAGAGTATCCACTTTTTAGTCTGTGTTATTTATGTATGTGTATATGAATATGTGTCATAGCTAGAAGACAATGCTATTGCAGTATTATTTCTTCTTACTGCTTACGCTGTACGTATTACATCTAGCATACTGTCTTGCGATTGTAACAGCTCCTATCTCTCACATTAGAAAGAAGACTGTTCAATAAACCCTTTTTATTGAAACGCCCGTCTATCTATTTCTGTGTAACTCTGACAAAACTAAGCAAGCATGATTGACTGAGTGAAACTGTTATCTGTTGTTACCACGATTCTGAGACATTTTCCGATTCTAAGGGAAACAAAGTTGTCATGTTTATGTGGTTGCCAGAAACTACTCCCTTCTTGTTTATTCAAGGAGTTTCTAGTGGCCTCTGAGTTAGCTGGCACACAAAGTAATTAAGTTTAATATACTCGATAGAGGCATACTGACCTCAGTCCTATGCCACACCTATAGTGTATATTATTCCAATGCGCAGAGCCTATAAGGGAAATAGGAACTACACTACAGTTGCACTTTGCCATGCACAACGTGGCAGGCACCGTGCGGTGCCTGCCACGTTGTGCGTGTTAAAGTAGGGGGGTACCATAGGTACCCCCCTAATGCAGCCCCCTACCCCCATCCATCCACCCACCCGGGGGACCGCAACGGGCCCCCAAAGCAATTTACGCCGGTATTTCCATGGCAGCATCGCTGCCATGGAAAGGCCCTGTAAACAGGACATCATAATATGGATGGCAGTGCCTTTCAGGCACTGCCACCATATAATGCCCGAGTTCCGCCCGGTTGGCAATCATGACGATTGCCGACCGGTGTAAAATCAGCGGACGGACTTTCCGTCCAACGCGGTACACCCTGACATGCTAATATGGCTGGGGTAAATGTTGTTGTGATGGCGGGCAGATCATAATGGGGCCCTCAGTGTGCATAACTGCTTCCCATGCCGCTTTGACTGGGCCAAACCCTCCAGCATAATTTGTATGTTCCCCACCAGGCTGATTTACACAGCCAGGTAGGTAACATTCCCAGCCCCCCAGTCCCCATCTGAGCTCCGATCCCTGGAGCTCAGAATAATCACAATGCTGCATTGCAGCATTGTGATTGGCTTAGAGTAGCCTGTGTGCTTCCAGACACTTCAGCAACGACAGAGGAGAGATGGAGGCAGCCGCAGCACGAGGCAGTAAGTGTTTTAAAAAAATATATATTTTATTCCCCAATAACCATCAAACCCTGCCTCCCAACACCTGTTCCCTTCCAGCCACCACTGCCTTAAAGTGCAGTACCAAGTTAACTTAGGATGCAGAAAGTGATGACAGAGAGGTACTAGCTTTAGACAGCAGAGCGATCTTGAGCACTGGATGTTTAGCAAACAGATGGCAAAATTCTATGTAGAATTCTTTGAGCTATATTGCAATTTAACTTCTATTTTTATGTTAGTTATTTTATGCTCATTCAGCAAAGTGTTATCTTACCCCTCTATTTCCATTAAAGCAGGCAGAATCATTGATTCTGCCTGGACACTCCAGAAGATGAGTTGCTTTTTAATTGCGAGAAATTATTAACATTCTGTAGAGCTGGTATTAGTGCAATAATGTGTGCTATGCCAAGGTCTACCAGGGAAAAGTGAGAATATCTTCCAACTCTCAAATAAACTTTTATCCTGAGATCTCTTGCCAACCAAACAAACGTGTGCTTGATTAGGCCAGCCTTTTCCCTTACAACACAAGTGCTTCCTTATTTTTCTTTCATGATTTTCCCACTTGCAATATTTTACATGATGTTTCGTTTGTCATTCCAATAATACAAAAAGGGTCTGTAGGTCTATGTGTTGAACAAGGTCAACAAAGAGATAGATGTAAATGTAAAGCGTGAGAAAGAAACCTTAGAGTGCTAATTGGTTGTAAAGGATTTCCATCAATAACCAGTGATTGGTAGGTGTCATCATCTGGATATCCAACCTTCCCAACACTATAAACCACTCCAACCAGGAGTATTATGTGTGGTATCGGTGTCAACCAGAGCACTTGGATAAAGCCCGGGAAGGGGGAAAAAAAGAAGACAGCGAAGTCACTGGCTCAGGCAGGATGTGCAGGTATATACCGAAAAATGATATATGAACAGTGCAGTGCAAAAAAGTGAAAATGTAAAAAAAGGATTTAGAGGAAGAAGGTAGTTTAATACAAGATATTCCTACTAATCCTTAGTTAAAAATGGTGCAGAAACAGCTTTTAACAAATAGGCTGTATGACAATATGGTCAACATGTTTCAGCCTGCTTGACCCCATGGTCAAATGGCTTTCGTCAGGACCTTGTAATCTTTTAATTGCTACTGCAACAATGAAGTGTGAAAAGGAACAATAAGTGTTTAAAATACAACCTTTTGTGGTGTATAACTTCTTCGAGCACTCAGTATATATGAATTTATCTGTGCAAACAGAAAAAACCAAAACGAACACAATGTAAGGTTTAGACATTAAACATACTCTCTCAGGGTGAAATAGTAAGTCTTAGGCCAGGCCCATAGCATTATTTCAAAGTGCTTACCTGGTTAGCACGAGAAGTAAGCCTCACCTCCCCCGGAACTGACTCAGGTTTAGAGGAGGCCCCGCCCTATAGAAAATATGGGGGGAAGTAGAGAGACTGTTAAACCACAACGGTGGTGAGCTCTCAATTTTAACAAAAGGTAGGACCGTGTAACATAGTCCTTTTACACGCTCTGTTAAAAACTCTGTGTTGATATTCCCAAGCTAGCAGATATAACAAACCAGATGGCGCAGTGTCGAATGTATGTCTGAAAAGCTGTAAAAAATCGATATGATACCGTAAACGCTCTAGCACTACAGCTGTCAGGTTTAAAAGTTGTGACATACGATATGCGGTTTACAAATATATCGGAGTTAAGCCAGTCCATTAGTAGTCTGGCATTAAAACGGAATTAAAACGGAACACGCAGCAATTTGGATACAAAAGAAAGGTCCGTTATCCTACCTCTCCGTCAGTACCTCGGAGTAGGTCTGAGCCGTATGGGAGGTAACGAGTGAAGCGGATCTTCGATGTTAAAAAGCCATCGAGATGCGTGAAATCGCATTCCCATTGGGCGGCCGGTGGCCAATCAGTGTCGTTATTGTTACTCTTATTGTTGTTACTTGCGGAGCCTCCAATCCTTGTCCGGTTGCGCTTAAAACTACAGAATGACATCAGCGCACCAGGGAATTGTAGTTCCACAGGCAGAAAATGTTAACTTTATCGAACTTGTTCGTGTGAAACGAGCAAATGACAAAGCTAATGGGCATGCCAGATTAAGAGCCAAGAAAATATATATATATTGATAAATATATATATTATAAGAACTGGGATCAACAGTGACAACATCGCCGTAGTGTGTACATGTTGCAAATGTGTAACCAGACGTCCAAAGATGAAGTACTTGCAGCTGCTTAAGGTGGCTCTTAGTGACCAATGCGCAAGGGTGTGTGCTAGACATCGCGGAAGCTACTTATGTGCAGGGGGAGCTCTATAAGGATGTATGGCAATATGCTATGTATGTTGATTAACCAATCTATATGGAAACAGAGACAAATACAGATAGCTCATGCACTATAGAACCCAGTTGTGTCTCACAGTGAAACCCAAGGAATGTCATCATTTAAACCTTCTAGATCGCTGTGAATTCTGAAAACCCATCGTTGTTCTTTAAGAAACAAGAAGCGAGATATATCGCTGACATGAGATGGGATAAAAGGTTTTTCTAGAAATGTCCACCAGAAATCATTGGCTTGATGATTGGCCTCTTCAAAGTGGCGTGTAAGCCTCGTGTTAGTTTTTTTGCACCTGAAGGTGCTCTTATGCTCTAGCATGCGTAGTCTGACTTTCCGAGTGGTCATACCCACGTATCGGAGTTTGCAAGGGCATTCAATCAAGTAAATTAAGTTCTCACTATTGCAATTAGTGAAGATCCTTTGTTCCCACGGTGTTTTTGTACCTATGTCTAAAGATTTGGAATGTCTAGTTTGTGGGCATACTGAGCATGTTCCGCATGGGTGGTGTCCCAGTACCGCTGGTAAGTCCCACAGAGTGCCGATTGGACGTGGTCTCTCTTCTTGAGGTCTTGTGTGGACCAATTTGTCTCTGAAGTTGCTTCCTCTCTTTAAAGAAAATAGGGGTGACTGTATCTTTTCTTTGCATGAGTTGAGGAGACGCCAGTGTTTCTTCACACATTTCTGAATCCCGTTGGTTAGGGTGCTGAAGGTGTGGACAAAAGTTAACCGATCTAACGGTGGTTTTGCATAGGGAGGTTCAATTAATGCCTCTCTGTTGTTATTAGAGGCCCGTTTGAAAGCTTTTTTAATCAAGGATTTCGGATATTTCTACTCAATTAGTTGTTCTGTAAGATTTTTCGCATGTATCTGATACTTATCAGATGTGGAGCAGTTGCGTCTTACACGCAGAAATTGTCCGTAAGGGAGATTGTCTCTAAGTGATTTCGGGTGTTGACTATCATATCGGAGAAGGGAATTGCGAGACATCGGTTTTTTGTAAAGTTCACTTTCTAATCCAGTTGGAGTGCTAAAGATGGATAGATCTAAAAAAGCCAATCTTTCTTTGTGTGCTTCCACTGTAAACCTCAAAAATTGTTTCTGGTGTTCAGCCAGTGTAGAAAGGGAGAGATTGATGACAAATCCCCACGCCAAACTACAAAGATGTCATCAATGTAGCGCTTCCATAATCTGATGGAATCAAGGAAGGGATTGTCGTGATTGAGCACGTGTGTCTGTTCAAAAGAATGCACATATAGATTGGCTAGACTTGGAGCAAAAATGCTGCCCATGCTGGTACCGGAGACTTGCAGGTATATAGTATCCTCGAATTTGAAAAAATTCTCTTTCATAGCCAAATGTGCAAGCGTCATAATAAAGTGTACTGGAGTGATGGAATCCAAGGGCGTATTGTTCAGGATGGAGAAGATGGTTTCAAGTGTCTCATCCTGAGGGATAGATGTATACAATGATTCTACATCAAATGATACTAAAACATCTTTATTGATATCAAAATCTACCGTAGGTAGTAAGCGTAGGACGTCTTTAGTATCTTGTAGGTATGTTGGCATATCCTTAACCAGAGGCCGCAGGAAATGGTCCACAAAAGTGGACAAAGGTTCTAGTAGTGACCCTTGGCCCGATATAATGGGTCTTCCTGGTGGTGGACGTTGAGTTTTGTGAACTTTGGGTAAAGTATAAAAATATGGCAGCACAGGATGGGGAGTATGCAGGAATGATGCTTCTTGTGAAGTGATCCAGCCATTCGCTCATGCTTCTTCCACTGCTTCGGTGATGGCTCTTTGAATTCTCTTTGTTGGATCCTGTTGGAGAGGTTGATAAAATCTCCTATCTGCCAGTTGTCTAATACATTCCTGACGATATATTTCAGTGTCCTGAATGACGACCGCTCCGCCTTTGTCGGCTGGCTTGATTACAATAGTCTGGTCTTCCATGAGTGCTCTCAATGCCAATCGTTCTTGCTTGGGTAGATTACTGTATTGATTTGCTTTCTTCTTGTTGTTACATAACGTTGTAATCTCTTCGGTAACCGCTTGTTCAAAGGTCAAAACTTGAGGCGGTACGTTGTGTAATGGCGGATTGAAGGTCGATCGATCCTTAAGACCAGTATTTATTTCCCTTGATGTAGTGGGGGACATGTCTTTATTGTTGAAGAAGAAGTGTAATCGTATTTTGCGGAAAAATTTGGCCAAGTCGCACCGTACTTGAAAATCGTCTCCATGTGTTGTCGTCACAAAACCAAGCCCTTTGTTAAGGATTGATGTCTCATCTGGCGTTAAGATCTTTTTACTCAGATTAAGTACTAGATCATCTCTGTGCTTGTTCCTGGTTGGGGTTGTCCCTTCTTGGTTTGGCTGCGTGTGCTCATTTGTTGAGGCATTGATGTTGACAGGTTCCAGTGTACCTGTGGCTGTCGTCCTCTTCTTCTTCCTCTGGACCTCCCTTGGCCAGACCCTAAAAAAGGCTGGCAACTAGGGTCCTGTTGATGCATTGGAAACGAATTAGGTGGAAAAGGCTGAAAAGGCTGAGGGGGAGGGGGGTAGCCCCAAGGTGTCGGGGGGCACCATTGTTGGAAATGGGGTGTATATTGTCCCCCCCAGTTCCTTCTATTGCCCCGTCCTCTATATTGTGGCCTATTCAATTCTGGGCATTCATTATCATTGTTGTCGTCATCAGAACTGCTTCCTGAATAATTCGACCCATAGCGACGTCCTTTTTTGTTAAACTCAGGTGGAGTATAGGAGTCACAGGTGTAGGGATATATCACCTCATGTTTAAATTTAGCTAGGTCTTTTTTAAACTTTTCTATTTTGGAGATCAGTATTGAGTCTTTCAGTTCTTTGTTGCTTTTATTAGCTTCATCTTGGTTCTTTTTAAAGAGAGTGGCTGTGACAGTGACCTTAATTTGGGCCTCTAAGACCTGTATCTCAAGAAGGATGGTGTCTGCAACGCGCTTGGCTGTACTGATTATTAAAATGAGCCAATCACGCGTGCAGCGCCACGCTATGAGGGACCAATCTTTCAAAAATCTTTTGTCTTGTAAGAATAGGCGAGGGGCGTTGGTAACGATTAGGCCTGAGGGGGCACAATTACCCAGTAAATATTCAGCCATAATGGCGCCATGTATCGTTGTCTGTGTGTGTGATTTCTTCAACGTTAAAATCTGGCTCCAGTCATCAATATCGTTTGTCATTCCCCCTTTTCTCCCTTTACCTCGCCTTATATTTCGCAGAAGTTGCTCTGAGAGGTGACGTTTTATTTCAGGTTATGATGGAGGCTTACAGAAAGATCTTTCTGCCCATTGTACTTTTGTGTGAATATGTTTACCTCTCTTGTGCTGGTGCTAATGCAGGGAGGTGAATCTTTTTACTAGAAGAAATTGGATGGAAATCCTGGTTCAGCTTTCTCCACTGATGTTCATTCTATTACAGAGAGACAGCACACCACTCTTGCTCAGCACCCTTACCTAGAGCTATCTCTGTTGCCACCTCATGACTTGGTTGAGGTGCCGTCTGTCAAGGAGTGCACTTTTTACACAGCTGTCACACTCATAAAGCAAGTCATTTGCAAATGTAAGTTGAGCATGCATGCTCAAATGGATTTGTGACTAGGCCTCATTGTCATGGATAATTATCACACTTTTTCAAGCAAACTCTATTTGTCCCCTGGTGGGCACTTCTGATAAAGCACAACGTCTTGATTAATAGATATTTGTGGGTACAACGGACCATATCAAGGACTACAAATTAGCTGAAGGCTCACACATACCTGCATCATGGTTTACAATTGTCCACTTGGTTTAGAAGTTTTGTTTTTGGCTATATTGTTCTTGCATTCCTCGCATTAGCTCTATAACATTCTCATCATTACCATGTAATGCTTCTGTGTATGGTACAGAAGGTGAGAAATTACTAAAGGATCCTAAAGACATGAAATTTCAATAAGGAGGCTCCTGCAAAGAACATTAGTCAGGATGAAAGGTTGAGATGACTTCATGCAAGCATACATAGTAGCAAACACAAGATGATGGACGAAGCGCTGAAACCTTTCAACCACTTACCCCCAGTCAAGAGATCAGGGTTGAAATCATCTGTCTTTTGCTCACTATACTACCCCAGTTTGGACCCAACCATAAACAAATCAGTCTTGACTCCACTCCTCATGGGAACAGTCCAGCCCAACCTGCCAGGCAAAGTCCTCCCTGGACCGTAAATAAACATCATGGGATTGATTTCGGAGTGTCATCTCTCCTCAGGCAGGTTAGAGTGAATAAAGTGTCTTGCAAATTTTAGAACAAAACCCTTTTAGCTCCTAACAGACTTTGGAGAGCTGTGACGTAGGAGTCAGAGCGGAACGCACTGAAAGCATGCTTTAGAATGTTGAGTTCGCAGTTAAATGCAGCAGAATAAAGATGTGTAATACTAAGCTCTGTGTGAGGCATAGCCATTGGTGGGTATCCAGGCCAGGGAGGCTGTTAAGCTGTTGAAAGAAACAGTGGGCTACAGAGGGAACAAGGACTCAAGAAGCCTCTTCCCAAAAAATGCTCTCTAGTACGATGATCCTTCCAGTGGACCAGAATTTTGAATTCTCCTTGAAACTTTTGAAAATCAAAAAGAAATTTCAACCATATATTCTTGTTGCCTTTGTACTGCAACTGGAGGATGTTCATTTGTAAGTCAGTGCTAATAATAAGTAATATATAGCTTTAGCTGGGATGAAGGAATGACATAATAAATCTTTCAAATGTATGGTAACTTGACTTCACCCAAAATGCCACAGGTTTAATCTGATGGGTTATATAACAAATAGGACTTAAAATCATGGAAGAAATTTACTTAGCAGAGTATTAGCAGGACGAAAATTGGAAGAGACAGAAAGATTCTTGTTAGGCAGAAAAAGAGAAGAATTTATCTTGATTTATCTACATATTCCTTTATCTTGACTCTAGAATGGCATCAACTTTCAGAAATAAGTTGCCCATGCTTCTGAAATGAATCAGATACTCTATCGCTGCTGGAATGCAAGGTTTAATATGGAGCAAAGATGCAAAAACTCTTGGAATAAGCCCTTACATACAAATGAATGGTGAAATCTTGGTGATACTTTATGTTGCATTATTATAAGAAAATTCATCAATTGATAAATTGGATGTCCAATTTTCTTGAGTTGCATTACTGTAGCATCGTACCTATTGCTCCTGAGTTTGATTAGTTCATTCTATTTCCTATTTGACTAGGAATTATATTGAGAAGAAAGAGCTTGTTCAAATCACAATTAATTAAATGGAGCTTTCCAAAAATGTGAAAGATAATACATACTAAATTCAATGCAGTCATAACTCTTTTAAGAACACAACTGGCAGAGTCATGACTAATCCACATTACATTCAATCATACGAAAATCATTTTTATGACAAAATATAGCATCCAACAAACATGTTTGTCAAAATGTGTGGCTTGGCATTCAAGCATTGATAGGTGTACAGGTGAAATACTCCAAGCCTGCTTGTGCGGAGTTCATTCCAAGGAAGAAAAGGTCACTGAAATTTGGCACAGCCTGGTGAAAAGATTCATATCTGTGATGAATGCACTGTGTGATGGCACTCAACAAGGTAATCACATGTCTCAAGATGCCTGGAACTCTCATGTTGTTTGGAGATGGCGATGTCCCTCTCAGATCATAGGGCATAACATTCCTCCCGTTTCACTGTGTCTTTGGTCAGCAGTCCTCCTACAATGTTGTTGCCGCCTGGACTTTGACACTGGAATTTTTTTAAGGTGGCTTAGGGGTTTCACTGACCAAATAAAGACAGAAAGCAAATAAATAAATTGAATGAAAGAAGGAAGAGGGTGTAAATACTGAGTGGGAAAGTAAGCTAAGGAGAAAGGAGATGGTAAGAAATCAATGAGGGGACCAAAGAGCCCCTCGTATAGAGTGGAAGGCAAATATAGGGGCAATAGTGCATTGGATGTGGGATGGACTGAAGATAAAGGGAAAAAGTGATTTATCCAACACAACCTAGTAAAATGAAATTTCAAGATAGAGGGCCTTTACCATTTGGATTCTGAGATATGGTGAATGTCATTTTATACTGGAAATTTAGAGAAAACTGTTTAGGTGAAAATTGACTCTCTCAGAGATTACACATTAGTTTCCTCCTCATCCTTTATCTCTTTTCCCCACACTTAGGGGCATATCATCAATGGCCAGCGATAATTATCGCTGGCCGCTCTTAGCGTTAAAATGTTTAACGCCGGCTATCGCAGATAATTATCGCCATGCTAGCGCTGCATTAACAACGCTCAGCGCAATGGCGATAATTATCCTAGCAATAGCGATGTTTTCCATGGAACATCGCTGGTTTTCCAGCGATGTTCCATGGAAAACGGCGATACCCTTGATAATAGGGGCCTTTGGTCTTAGCCACACAATCCACCCCCCATGTTAAGTATGCCTTAGTCAGGAATTTAAGAGACGTTAAATTCCTGCGTTAAGGCATACTTAGCGCGATTTAAATAATCGCTTCCCCGCATTGTAAATATCGCGAAGCTGCCTTCGTGATATTTACACATGTTGTTTCGACAGACACGCCTACTTTGCATCTCATTAGCGATGCAAAGTTAGGCATGCTGGAAATGGGAGCAAAATGAGCAAAACACGCGATAGCGTGTCTTTGCTGATAAGGCGATAAAATTATCGCCGCTTTTCGGCCGGAAACGGCCGCAAAAGCGGCGATAATTTGTTATCGCCGCATTGTTAATATGCCCCCACGTGCCTCCATTCTAAATTATTTTCATTCTATGATCCCATTTGCTTAAAGTCTATAGCAAAGGTGAAAATAGTTTGCTTTAGAAGGATGGAAGTTAAACCATACTTATATGATCGAAGAAGTGGAAGTCCTACAAAGGAACTTCAGAGCACTGGCTCAGAATCTGGCTGCCCATGCCAAACCCTGACCTGTTAACTCACACAGAAAAAGAGGGTGGGAGGATTAAGTCCCGCTTCGACCTCCTTCAACAACTATGAAACCACAACATAGAAGAGGGACTGTGTACATGAAATTCTGTAAACCAAAAGAGTGGGGGGATCACACAGGAATGTTAAAACTGCTCTCACACACAGTAAACTGTGTCATGCTTCATCATAGAGCTGCTACCACACCTCCGCGCAGACCAATGCTGGAGGTGGAGCAATAGGGAGGGGGAAGACAATACAACAAATAAATGACAATAATGTGGGATTACAAGTGAAAATAGGTGCAGAGACAGTGATAAAAACTGTCCACAGTGAGTCCCTCTAACAACTTTAATACTGGGTACCCTGTCCAGAGTAAAAGTGGTCACACCAGGACCAGTGGATGGTGGTATGGAAAACTTATAATGAGTTACCAACCCCTCCACTCTGCAAATCCGTCGACATGTTTCAGCCGGCAAACTCTAATACCCCGGCTTTCTTCAGGACTCACTACGAAATGATCCCAAAGGTACTATCCCTACCTCCTTTAATCCAGGGGTGAAGGGAAGAAACCTTTGCTGAGTACCTACTCAGAGAACGTATGGAAGAGCACCTTGCTATTCAAGAGAAACCTGTAAAAGAATTAACAAGAACACGTGTAAAATGAAAAGTGCTGCGCCCTCTGTGCAGTAAATCTTAACAACTACAGTGATGTGTACCCCCCCATAAAAACAGCAGTATTACAAGGGCGTAATGATACCAGCTCAGGACATCGTGGAGTGATAAAGACGCCCGGCGGTATGCTTGTATTTATATTAACGGCCAAGAGAAAATGCGCTAATTGCACATGTAAGTACAAGAGATAAAACCAATATTACTGATGAAAAACAGGCATCGTTGCTAGGAGGACGGAAACACCATCATGCATAATGTGACACTTAACGAGTTCATTTAAAATCTACACTTGAACTGGCGGCGGAGCGATGGCAGCTCCATATAGTCACACTCTGTGGGAAATAAGAATAAAGAAACACAATGGATGAAATCATAAAATGGAGCGTTAGACCATACAACTCTCCGATGTGACGGGAGCCTCAAGCTATCCAAGGGCCTTTTGAGGCCCAGATGAAACTACTGATCTTGCCCTGCATTTTTGCCAACCACTCATTCTTGAAAGTTAGGGGTATTGCATGAAATAAAAAGGTACATTTGGGGAGGTGAAGAAAATGAGTTTTTACTAGGTTCTATTAATTTCCTTACATTCCTCCATTCCTTGCCATCTTGTGACAAAACCCTGCCTACAGCCTCTATTTCTGCTGACGCTCAAAACTAGCACATACCCAAGTCCCCCTGTTCTTTGCAGTCAGCCAATTCATCAACAGAAAGCCATGAGACACCTACGCCCTGTGTAAACAAGCTTGTTTTTCATCTTCTGCTTCCTGCTTGGTAAACATCCTTGACACATTGATCAGATTATCTGGACAATGGTCTAACTGACCGAGCCTTGATCAAGCTGATTGAACAATGATCTGAATGCCGAGCCTTGATCAGGTCATCAACTACGAACATCGCCTTGATCAGGTTATCAACTGCAAACACCACCCTGATTGAACAATGTATATAAGGCTTGTTCGCTCTGGAGTAAAGCAGCAGCCTCCTGGGTTTTGTCTCTGACTAGCTTGGGACTCTGTTCCATAGCCCGGGCTATTGTAATAAAGGTGGTTCTCTCTGCAGACAAAGGTTTCCGGGGCCACTTTATTATATATGGAGGGTAAGAGTAGACTCGGGTGATTCCTGTACCGCCAAGCCCCCACTCCTCCTTGAGGTGGGCTTTTCTTGGTTCTACAAATGGCGCCTGAACAGGGACACAACGGAGACGTGGGTCTGGCCCGGTGGTCGTGAGGGGGCCCATGGTGAGTCCGGTAGACCAGAAGTCTTGCACACGATCTTCCCCATCCGGTCTGGGCCACCTGACTGCGTCTCGCTGGTGTCCCCTTAAGTGCGGTCTCTGTCTGGATCTGCGCTCGTGCCTACGTCTGCAGAAGAGAACAACATTTTCGGGTAAGGGTGGAGTGATCCTCCACCACTTGTGCTCTGTTTTCTGTCTGTATTGACTTTTGCAAAAGCCAAGCCAGTGAGGTGAGTGTTTTTCTCCCACTGTTGTCTGCCTGAAGTAAAAAGTGCCGAAAGATATGTTGTTGCGAATGTACAAAGGACTCCCTTCTGGAGGCAGCCTGCCCGCTTCCTCCAGAAGGAACTCCAAGGTATGAGATGTATGTTAAATATGGGCCATCTGCTATCATGTTTTCTTCCTTATGGGTAAAATATACGAAATGAAGCAATGTTGAATTACAGTGGCCACAGTTTGGCTCCTTTGATCTCCAGGCCCTTTCGAGCCTGGAGGAGCAGCTGCTCCGCAAACGGTCTCGTCAAACCTTGTTTGACGCCACCGCGTTGTGGAGGAAAGAAATAGATCAAAGTACGAGAAAAAAGCAAGCGTTGAATAAAAAGAAAGACAGGATGCCTATGGCTGATCATGCGAAAGCGCATTTAGAAAATAAAAGGTTCAGGAAGGGGTTGAAATGGCAGATAGGCATCATAGGGCTAAGGCGACAAAATGTTACCCCGCTCGTTCTCCCAGGGACCTTGAGGTTGAAGGAGACGAGGGTGACCTATTGTTGAATGCTATTCTTGAAGGTCCACCTCCTGCCTATGCTCCGGCTCCTATGTATCCCGCTCTTCCTCAAAATGTTCCTAACGCTCCACCCCCACCAGTGGTGGTTCAGGCTGCCCCACCCATTGTACCACTGCCTGATCCTTTGACTCCCGTCATCCTGCCAGCACCCTTCCCTCCAACATTTCATACCGCCCCACCTATTGACCCAACCCCGACCATACATTCCCGTCTGTTTGATAATCAGTCTATTGGTACCCCTGTTGGTGACCCTTATGCCACTCTGGACAGAACAAGATGGTCCTCTCTTATGCCCAATACCCTGTTTGGATTCTTCAGTACCCCTAGAAAGGAGTCTTTGAGGTCTGCTGACCTCGCTGGGGGTAGTGAAAGGGACGCTATGCGAAAACAATGTGCATTTTGGGTAAATAATGGTAATATTTATGGCGTTAAAAATATCTGGTCGACGTTTAGACAAAGGACAGCCATACAACAAACAGACATGGCCGAGGATATGTGCACACTTATAATGAAAAGATACGAAGCATTGTACCTAGATACTCCCCGGGGATTGATTGATTTAAAACTAACTATTGCCAAGGGTCATGTTCAGGGAGATGATATGCATGAAGCTCTTGTTACCATGATTGCGTTCAGAGACACAACGGCTTTTCCGCCACCTCCGAATGACAAAGCCATGCCTATGAGAGAGACAGCTCCCGTCTTTATCCCTGCAGTGCTCGCCAATAACCAGGGTGTTGGAGCAGCCCCAGCCCACTGGCGTAGGATGTGGGTGCATGTCCCATGGAAAAGAGCGGATGTTCTTCAATTGAAATCCCAATTACCAGACCCCCGTAAGAATCCAGCTCTTTACTATCAGGAATTAGGTCAGATTGTTTCCTTGGTGTCCTTACCTTAGAGGATATTGACTTATTGTTCGGGTCAGTAGTACCACCCGACATATGGGACAAAATACGCCATGCCAACCATAATACTGCTTTGCATGGTGACTGGACCGACTTTGAGAGGATGGAGAATGACAGAGAGGGAGGGACTAAGCCTGATCCGGCTATTCTGGCTCTCCCAGGCCATCTGATGCAACTCATGAAGACCCTTTTGCCCGAAATAGCTGTTAATTGGGATAAAATAAATGCATGTAAACAATGTAAGGATGAGTCTGTTGCTGATTTTTTCACCCGCTTCGAAACTGAGTACAAAAGTCACAGTGGATTGGACCCTAGAGCCCCTGGCTCGGGTTCAGTGTTTATTGATAAATTTGTATCTAATTTATTACCGGATCTCTCGGCCCGCCTTAAGAAGGTTGAGAGTACATGGTCAGCTCAGACTATGGCAGGCATCCTTGCCATGGCCCAATATCATGAGAATAGAGAGAATGAAGATAAAGACAAAGAGGTGAGGAAGAACAAGGACCTTAAAACAAACGTTTTGTTACAACAAGCTTATCCACTCCGGGGACAAAATGCTAGAGGCCAAGGTCCGCCTTCGGACCAGTTCCAGAGGCTGCCCCAGCGCCCCCTTCAGTCTCCTTTACAGAAGTCCATCAGTTCGGCAGGTCCCGTTGATAAAGACCAGTGTGCCTACTGCAAGGCTTATGGCCACTGGATTAGTGAATGCCCGGTATTAGCCCAGAATATTAAGTCAGGAAAATCTAGGCCCCGAACCCAAAGGGAAGGAAATATGGGACCTCCTAGGCAGAGGCGTGCACCAGATCCTAATGCTCGACCCCGTATGGGTCCGCCCCAGGGTACAGTTAACAGATTTGACAACGGGTATGAGGCCACTAGGACCTACTTTAACGCTGATTATGATGAGACCGATGAGACAGGTTTCTACCAGCCATAGGAAAGCCAGGAAAGGGGTAATGTAAGAGTGCCGATTCCTGTGGATCAGCGAGGTCCTTATGTCCGGATGTCAGTTGCAGGGGATAAAAAGAAGTTTCTCTTAGACACCGGGGCTACTAGATCCTGTGTTGTGCACACCTTGATACCGGAGGCCCCCCTTTCTGGCTCTCTCAATGTCTCTGTTGGTTTTTCTGGGGCCCTGTCACCAACCCTGTCTCTAAGCCTCTCCCGCTGGATCTCGGTCCAGCTCATATGAATGCTCCTTTGATTCTCACAACTGGATGTAGTGAAAATTTGCTTGGTATGGATTTGTTAAAGGCTTTACATGCTACCATTTCTTGTAGTCCTGATGGCATGTCCCTTACCATATCACCAGATTCCTCTGCCACTATGTTCCTCTCTGGACCCCTCCCTCCCGTTTTGCTGGCCTTACCCTCATCACTTTGGGACACTTCTGACACTGATGTAGGACTTCTCGACATTTCTCCGCATACTGTCCATATCCAGCAAGGTGCCCAACTGCCCCGGCTTCGCCAGTATCGCCTTCCCCAGGAAGGTGAGGCAGCCCTATTATCTATAATATCAGATCTCGTGAAGACGGGAGTAGTTGAGGAGACACGTGGTAATGAGTGTATCAGCCCAATTATTCCAGTTCTTAAAAAGTGTATTGATCCCTCTCCTGCGGCCCCCAAAATCTATCGGTTTGTCATCGATCTGCGGGCTGTCAACAAAATTAAGGTCTCACAGTATCCCGTTGTCCCTGATATCACAGCCGTCTTGACCATGGTCCCAGCGACCGCCACTCATTTTTCTGTTATTGACCTAAAGAATGCGTTTTTCAGCATTCCCATACATCCGGACAGTAGACATCTTTTCGGTTTCTCCCTTGGAGGGCGGAGTTTCCGGTTCTGCCGCGCCCCCCAAGGTTTTACTGAAAGCCCCAGCATCTATAGTCAGGCTCTCAAGAATCAGTTGGACTCCCTGACGCTCCCAGCAGGAGCCACTCTGTTGCAATATGTAGATGACCTCTTAATTGCCGCCACTTCTGCTCCACTTTGTGAACAAGCAACAGTACGTCTGCTTCACCACCTTGCCTCCCACAATCATAAGGGTTCCTTGAACAAATTGCAATTTTGTCGTGAGAAAGTGACCTACCTCGGCCACCTCCTCTCGAAGGAGGGAAGACAACTTACCGCTGACCGAGTGTCCCTTATTACCTCCATGCCTCCCCCTTTGACACAGAAACAAGTACGTGCCTTTATAGGCCTCATTTCCTATTGGATCCCTAACTTCTCGGCCGTTGTCAAACCTCTTTTAGCTCTCACTACTAAAGATATGCCAGAAAGAGGTTTTCCATGGACAACTGAGCATGTGGCTGCCTTTCAGACACTCAAAGATGCCTTATGTACAGCTCCAGTGTTAGGCACCCCAGACTATGGCAAACAATGTTTTCTTTTTGCCCATGAGACACATGGCTGCGCTTGAGCAGTCTTAACTCAGACTTGTTCTTATTTCTCGGCTACACTTGATCCAGTAGACCGAGCCCTCCCTGGATGTTTACGCGCAACTGCTGGTGCTGCACTTATGGTCCGCCAGAGCGCAGGTATTGTTATGTCTTCACCCTTGATCTTAATGGTCCCACATGCAGTAGATACCTTGCTCAACAACACCAAGACACAACACCTTACCAGTGCACGACTTACAGGTTATGAGCTCACTCTTTTTGCCAGTCACATTGACATTAGGAGATGTAATATTCTAAACCCAGCTACACTACTCCCTACTGAGAAAAATTCTGACCCTCATGACTGCATATTAGGGACTGAAGAAGAGACAAAGGGTTGTGTGGACCTACAAGACACCCCCCTAACAGACGTTGAGGGACCACTATACATAGATGTATCTTGTCTTAAAAGATCGGATGGAACTACATCTGCTGCATATGCCCTCACCACTCTTGTTACAGTAGTTGAGACAGCACAAATTCCACAGGCATCAGCCCAAGCGGCTGAATTAATGGCCTTGACACGAGCTTGTGAAATCAGTAAAAACATGACTGTTAATATCTATACGGACAGTCAATACGCCTTTTGGGTGGCTCTCAATTTTGGCAGACTCTGGAAAGAAAGAAATTTTCTCACCTCACATGGGACTAGAATACAACATGGTCCCCTGATACACAGACTTCTAGACGCCTTGACATTACCTAGAAAAGTTGCAGTGATTAAATGTAAAGCCCACCAGAAAGTGACTGATGATGTAGGGGAAGGCAATGCCCTTGCAGACCAAACAGCAAGACAGACTGCTCTAAGTAAATCAGATGGAATGTTTGTGACAGGACCTGCCAGATGGGTGGTGGAAGGAAGAATGTTGGAAAATACTAGTCAGAGTGTGGTCGAGTTTCAATCTCATGCCACTGCAAAAGAACTGTACACATGGGAGGAACATCTGACAGAGAAAGAGATAGAGGGATGTTGGTGCGTATATCCGAAGGGAGGCAATGGAAGTTACCAGACAATCATGTCCCCCCGGTTGTCACTATGGCCCATGGCCCTGCCCATATCAGTGCGAAAGGAATATGCAAGTTACTAGAGCCAACATGGTATAATGAAAAAATACCCCGATATGCTGACCGAGTGGTTAAGTCATGTATGATCTGCCTTATGCACAATCCAGGAAAAGGTACAGTTACCCCCGCTGGTGGCTTCTCCCCTCCTACGTTTCCTTTTGAGGCCATCCAGATGGATTATATCCACATGGACAGGTGTGCGAATTTGAAATATGTCCTTGTAGTAGTCTGTGCCTTCAGCAGATGGGTGGAGGCCTACCCCACCAAGGATTGCACAGCTATTACAACGGCTAAAGTTTTGTTGAAAGAATACTTTCCCCGATTTGGGTTACCCCGTTTGATTTGGAGTGACAATGACCAACATTTTACAGCCAATGTGGTCCAGTTTGTGGGTTCCGGGCTTAGTGTCAGACAAAAGTTTCATGCTGATAATCACCCCCAGTCAGCCGGGTTGGTGGAGAAATACAATGGGGTACTTAAATTAAAATTGGCCAAAATAATGGCGGAAACAGGTGTTACCTGGGTAGATGCCCTACCACTTGTCAGTAAGGATGACTGCCCACTCAAAGATAGGATTATCTACCTACGAATTGGTATTCGGTAGACCAGCTAATGTATGGGGCGTACCAAGGCCAAAGAAATTGTCTGATGTTGAGTTCCCAGTATTGACTGATTACCTATACCAGTTAACTGATTCCTTTCGTACTCTTTATCATCAGGTACACGCTGCTATCCCCGACAAGAGCGAAGGCCCGGGTCACACCATCCAGCCAGGTGACTGGGTGGTAATCCGAAATTTCCAGCGTACCAAGTGTCTAGAGCCCTGCTGGTCGCACCCCGACAGGTTCTTCTGGCCACCCGCACTGCTGTAAAAGTCGAAGGAAGAAAGAACAGGATGCATGCTACCCACTGCAAGAGGGTGTCTCTCCCCCTTCCGTACGACCAATGGGTGAAAGAAGGACTGCCGGATTGCGACACAGAAGTAGTACCGACCTTTGTCCCTTTCAGTGATGCTCGACTTCATTACACCACTACGGAAGCCGAAACTGATTGAATCTTGGGGGGTCCAGTCGTCCCTCCTCTGCAGGATCAGGGGAAGGAACAAGAAGCTCTCTTTCCAGACCACTCCATACCTTCTTCCACTCGCTACAACTTTAGACTAAGAAAAGGGGCTGGCCCTTGACTCTGTTTGGTGTCCATATTCTGTAGGGCTTTGATATCCTGGCTGAGACCGGTGCTGGTATGCTGGATCAAGGGGATGTCCATAGGACTCTTGATATCCACATCCAGTGAAGTAACCACCAATCACAGACAGCCGCTAGTGACAACAGGCGGAGCACAATGGCAGCAGTCCGAGGATCTGAAGCGCACAAGAAATATGTCAAACTTCTGAACAATAAAAGTTTCCTTTCCACAATAGTTATACTTTTTGCTCTCCTCATCCTGCTGGTTGTGGGATGGCTTCTGTTACTGCCCTCTCCCCCAGCTCCTCTGGTTACGACACCAACACCTGCGGAACATCTCCACGCCACCTTGTCACCCCATGAACTACCACGACGCCTGGAATTCATGAACAATACTTTTGTACAATTATTGCACCAGCATCAGCTTGTGATTAATACTTCGAACTGTTGGGTATGTGGGCTCATGCCACAATCTATGACACACACTGTCCCCTATTTCGTCTATCCATTTTCTGTTTTTGGGTCCTGTCTGGCTTGGAGGATGCTCGTCACCGATGCATATACGATCAATGGAACAACGAGCACAATCATTGGCAATTTTTATGACACTTTCACCCGAAACAGAACAGGCAATGTCAGTAATCCTTTCTGCCCTACTACGACATCAGACATCTTGAACATTTCTCGTGCTGAACGCAATGAAATGGTTGTGTTCAACACCTCCAGTAGAATCATCTTTTCTCGCTTCTGGTCCAGACGCAAAGTTCCCACCAAATTGCAGGCTTTCAATGTGATCAGCATGCATGGCCAGGTGTGCCTGAAAAGATTGGGGACCCGGGAGGTAGGAGTCAGTGACTGCGCAATAGTCAGTACACTGAATATTACCTCACCACCACTCCTAATCGCTTCTCCAAAACATATTTTGTTTGTGGACAGTCTGCTTATACCTGGCTTCCCGGAAATTGGTCAGATGTGTGTTAATTGGCCTTTCTACTACCCCCTACCTTAACTGCTGTTGGGACGCATCACTTGACCAATCCCTACCTCCACCATCATATGCCTTGGGGAGTAATTGAAGCCGTTGACACTGCAGGACTGGAGGCGGGGGACTTCTTCAAAGGTTTCCTGCCATTCTTGGGTCCTATGGTCAACAGCCGCAACATACGACACCTTACCCGAGTGGTGGAGGCCGCGGAGCTTCAGGCGGACCGCCTGATGACACTACAACATCGAATAGTACTTGACATCATCCTTGCTGACCGTGGTGGTGTATGTAAACTGATCGGCTCCAGCTGCTGCATTTACATACCTGATAACGCTCCATCAGTCTATCAAGCTATCCAACGTCTGCATAAACTTTCCTCTGAGATTCATCAACAACAAGACGACTGGTCTCTCACGGGCTGGATTTAGGGCCTCCTTTCCAGATGGGGATGGGGGTTCCTCATTTTTCTTGCCTTGGGAATAGCAGTCATCATCTCATGCTGCCTGTGTATCCAGTGCTTGCCTATGCTTTGTGCTATGTGTACACAGACCCTTAAAAGTTCCCCGGTCAGTACACATGACACCAACGTAAGGATAATGCTTCAACAAGAGATTCGCGACCTAATGCAGATAGACATTTCCTAAGAAACATGTTTTGCCACTCAATGGCAAAAGGAGGGTCTGAAGAAAATGAGTTTTTACTAGGTTCTATTAATTTCCTTACATTCCTCCATTCCTTGCCATCTCATGACAAAAACCCTGCCTACAGCCTCCATTTCTGCTGACGCTCAAAACTATCGCATACCCAAGTCCCCCTGTTCTTTGCAGTTAGCCAATTCATCAACAGAAAGCCATGAGACACCTACGCCCTGTGTAAACAAGCTTGTTTTTCATCTTCTGCTTCCTGCTTGATAAACATCCTTGACAACTTGATCAGGTTATCTGGACAATGGTCTGACTGACCTAGCCTTGATCAAGCTGATTGAACAATGATCTGAATGCCGAGCCTAGATCAAGCTGATTGAACAATGGTCTGAATGCCGAGCCTTGATCAGGTCATCAACTACAAACACTGCCTTGATCAGGTCATCAACTACAAACACCGCCTTGATCAGGTCATCAACTACAAACATCGCCTTCATCAGGTTATCAACTGAAAACACCGCCCTGATTGAAAAATGGACTGAATGCCAAAAGAGTGGAGTAAAAATGTATATAAGGCTTGCTCGCTGTGGAGTAAAGCAGCAGCCTCCTGGGTTTTGTCTCTGACTAGCTTGGGACTCTGTTCCATAGCCCGGGCTATTGTAATAAAGGTGGTTCTCTCTGCAGACGAAGGTTTCCGGGTCCACTTTATTATATAAAGAGGGTAAGAGTAGACTCGGGTGATTCCTGCACCACCAAGCCCCCACTCCTCCTTGAGGTGGGTTTTTCTTGTTTCTACAGAGGACAGACATTCTAACCAGATGTATTCTCGCAAGAATAGTTAGAGGTAAGTGGGACCAGCTCAACATCAAGTGACTAGCCTCTTTCATTACTTTGGAAAAGTTTACCTCAGGGAGAGCCTTACTATCCTGTGTAATTTTTATACCTAAATATCTCACCTCTTTCTTGAGTAAGGTAGACTCATCCTTCAGGTTCTAGACCATGACTTCTGTTTTAGAATAATTGACTGAGTAACCTGCAATCTGTCCAAATTTCAGGGTAAGGCTATTGATTAATTGGGCCTCTGCATGTAAATCAGAGAGGCATACCAAGAGATCTTCCGCATACAGGGCCACCTTCTTTTCCCAACCCTTGTCTCTAAAGGGGGGTATTAATCCCTTATTTCTGATCTTTGCTGCCAGTCGTTCATCTTATTACTTTGGTACAGTACATACTTTGAGCCATGCCAGGTGTTAATGAGGGGCTTTGATCGAGAGCTCTGGCTCTGAGGCTGAAGGCAAAGCAAAGTGACTGTCAGTCTGTTGGCATCTCTGCAGATCCACAGAACAATGGTCATGTATTCCAGTTGCAATTAAAATTCTGTGTAAATGTCTGTGAAGGGGTACACTGATGTCAAAATATTTGTAAGCCAAGTATAAAAGAAAATAAAGTGCTTAAATGTCAGTGAGGCCAGTGTATGTTTAGGGGTGGTGAAGTGAGGACTATGAGAGTAGGTGTATTTGGAGGCAAATTTGAAGTGGGTGCTGAAGAGGAAAGAGATGAGCTGATGATATGTAGATGGCGGAGATGTGTTGAGAAAAAGGGCATACAAATATAAAAAAGTGCACATAACTGAAGGCCAGTACTCCTTCCACAGGCTTCAGTAAAAGTTAATTCACAGTCTCACAATTTCAGAATATAAACATTTACAATGTTGATTATGTATTGCAAATCATTGTTGTTACCCATTTATTTTAAAGCGATAATAACCATTGACAAAGCCAAAAGTACAGGCAGGTTTGAGGTGTAAGCCCTCCTTAAACCTAGACAGGGAAAGAACAGTTCTGGAAACCACTGAACAAGACAACCCTGATACCTCAGCAATCATGGTGACAGATCTAGAACCTTTGGCTCAGACACTTGTGCTCTCTTTTGCTCAGAGAAATATTGAAAGAATACACAGAGGGATGTTTTCAATGTTTATTGAACCAATGTGATTCTTGGATCGAATATATGTGCTGCAATGATTAATAGACAGAAGTAGATGAAAGTTATGGGAAGTATCATGAAAGTGAACAAAAAAAAAAGTTCCACCATCTTGCTGAAACAACATATAAATGCAAGCATATAAAACAATATAACAATCTGGCATACTCCTACTATGCATAACCTAACCTATGTGTCTAGGGTGTATGTAAATCTTCTGCCAAGAATCCCAATAATGGATGATCAAACCCCATTATCCAATGGGAAAGAGTATGGGACCCTGTCTTGGTCACAAGCTGGACATCCCTCATGGAGATATCAGTCAGCTGCTGATCAAAAGCACCAGCGCATAGAGACCTCCCGATGACAGCAGAAGTGCTCCTCTGCCAACTCCCAGAAACAGATGTTTATTTATAACAAAAGGCATCCTTACCTTGGGCTGAGATTGTGATCAGGCTGCCATTGTTTGTGTGCTACAGATAGCTGAGTTGCCATATGGACTAAAATAGCAAGTGCATTTACACAGTGTATGTGTAGGCGTTGTACATCATGTCAAGGCAATATGATAGTATTCTTGTGAAGTTGACTTATTTAAGCAAGGTTGGTGTTTCCAGGAAACTAACATAAAGCGTCACAAATACAAATGTGTGTCAAAAGTCGATGTGACAAAGTGAAGGCAACTGTAGGAAAGACCTGTGTTCATGTGAAATGATAACGTTTCCCTCTAGGCCCAACTGGGACACCTGCCAGCCACTCCTAGGACATAAGTTGACTGATAATCTATCTAATGCTAAAAATCCTATTACTAAAAAATGAACAGCATATGTAAGGGAAATTGCTTAAAAAGAAACACTTTAAAATATTGATAACAAATATCTTAAAAAGGCACTAATCCTATTCTGATACCCAAAGCATTAAAACATCTAATTTGTTAAACATATAAAAGCTATAATAACAGGTCAATTTAAAATGAATTTGGTATATTAAAATCAGGCCGAATAAAAAGTTCTCATCAAATGGAATAGCCAGATGTTTATGAGTTTTAAGTGGTAGACAAAACCTTTCTTTTCCCATCGTCTGTAGACAATGATCCCAGAGGCTCACATCAGAGGAAGTTAATAGAGCAAGTATGTTTCCATCCACCCACCACAGCAGCTGCTGCTGGAGCGAGTAAAGCCAGTTGGCGTTCCATCGAGCAAGAGCCAAGGTCCAAAACACCAGGTACAGAAGCAACCCAAGGAGGCTTGTAGATTGTGACCAGGAGCAATGGAATCTACAGGGGACCGCTATGCAAATGGGCCTTTAGTGGGTCCATCAGTGCATGTATGTCAGAAGGTTCAACCAATTGCCACCCCAAGCACAAATCCAGGCCGCACTCTTAAGTGCACACGAAAAATGGGCTGAATGCAGTGAAACAATACAGGCCAAATTGACAAGAACCAGTGCTCCTCCATTTCTCAGAGCAAAGGTGCACCAAAGCAATGCACCATGTGTTCACAACACAACAGGACATGCGGCAGCACCCGCTCCATTTGATCTCTATATGGTACATCCATTCTGGAGCAAAAATATTAAAACCACTATCCCTGCATTTCGGAACAGGACCAGGAAATGCCTCCAAAGATGCTTCAAAGAACGGAGTGGAAGAAAGATGGAATGACATTGAACACCGTCTGGAAGTTGCTAAGCAACCAAGAGCCTATGCCTTTGAAAAACATGCTAGTCCTGTAGTATTAGTAGTATTAGACATGTTAAAAATATGATGCACCAATTCTCCAAAATTTCATGGGAAGGTTGTGCAGAGTAACGCCTGTGCCTCTGCAGAGTACCTCGCAACCTGAAGAACAAATGTCTCCTTGGCAGAAGAAAAGGGCACATCTTTTTGAAATAATAAGGCTTTCAGTTTTAAGATTAATCGGAGGCCACAGCATATCCTCCCTAATTTTATGGGCAGGTGGAAACAGGACTTGTGTACAACAAGTAACAATTGAAGACATGGTTACCACATAAGCAGCTCCTGGTTTCATACCGCAGCAACCCTGATTGTGCAACATCAGGTAACTTCCATTCAAGAGTTATCTGAAAGCCAGACAAGTTTGCAACAGAGGCATTACATGTTCCTTGCAAGGAAACATCTTTGCATCCTAGGGACCCGCGCAAAGTATTCTCACAGTCAGAACCGCTGAGAAAAACTTTGAAAGAAAGCTTCCAATGTCCACGTACAAACCCGTCTCCTAATGCTTCATATCTGACCACTTGATGGTGTTGCAGACAGTACTGAAAGTCAAAATCGGTAGTGTAATATAGCCATGGATTATCCAATCTGAAGATGCTATTTGAGCAACTGTAACTTTTTCTGTTTCTCTGTATGTAACATAGTATATTTTGCATCCTTTGGTGCCATAATTATCTGTTGTTCTGTTAGGTGATATGGTGAAAACAGATTTGTGATGTTAATGTGTCACCATGGGGAAACAGCGCTTACAACGCTGCTGTTACCACGCAGGTAGTTAACAACGCGGTCGTTTCAATGACCGCGTTGTTACCACGCGTTGCTTTACATCGCAAGTCGTTTCTACGACTTCCGCTAGGTGGCGTGCAAGACCAATGAATGTGTTGGATTTTAAATCTAACACATTCCCTGCTGTTGCGCTAACTGGAGTAGGAACAGTATTTATACTATTCCTAAGTCCAGCGCGCCACCAAACGTAAGTCGTAGAAACTACTTGCGATGTATAGCCACGCGTGGGAACAATGTAGTCATTGTAACTACAGTGTGGTAACCTACTGCGTGGTAATAGCACGTGTAGTAACATGCTATATTCGTCACCACAACATCATACTGGAACACCTTCAGGCCCCAAGCCAATGGCACAACCTTTTTTCTATGCATTTGCAACCATATTTTAATATTTATCACTTGTAGTTCATTTTACTCCTGTTTGATCTCTGTTCACTTTCCACTTTTAAGTTCGTCACTATATATATCCTCGTGCAAGGAAAAGCTATTTCCAAAGTTTCTCATGTTGATGCGGGGCCATCCGAATCTCTGCGCAAAAACACATACCAAAGCCAATCCATTTCAAAGCAGTTTATTAGAACCCAGTTGGAGTAATTTAAGTAGACTTCAGGAGGCATACAAAAATTACAGGTGGTGATCATGTTGCACGAAGTGGGTGGGTTTATGGAGGAGGGACGAGAATTAAGTTTATAAACACGTGGTCGGAAAGGAAAGTTTATTCCGTTTCCTAACCGAGGTAGGAAGATGTGAAGTTGTCAGCAGGTAAGGGAATTATTGATCTAGGGCGTTACATGACGCGAGTCAGCAAAGAAAGAAGTTTTTGGAGTGAGAGTTGATTACGCACTTTATAACAATCTTCAAGGAGAAGTTTACGGGCGGCAGTTCATGCAGGTAGAGGATGTCAATTACTAACCTTGTGAAAGGGAGTTACTCAATAGAGGTTGCTTAAAAATAAATGGGGGTGAAATAGAGCAGTACAAACATTTGAATTAATAGTGAAGCGCATGAGGCTGTTTTTTTAAATGGCGAATGGAGATGTAACGCACGTTCAATTGTTTATTTTTCAGTTTCCCCTGATGAAGGGCCCCTGAGGCCTGAAATGCATTGGGTTCTAATAAACTGCTTTGAAATGGATTGGCTTTGGTACGTGTTTTTGCGCGGAGGTTCGGATTGCCCCACATCAACATTAGCAACATTAGAATCTTTGGACATAGCTTTTCCTTGCACAAGGATATCTATAGTGACGAACTTAAAAGTGGAAAGTGAACAGAGATCAAACAGGAGTAAAATGAACTACAAGTGATAAATATTAAAATATGGTTGCAAATGCATAGAAAAAAGGCTGTGCCATTGGCTTGGGGCCTGAAGGTGTCCCAGTATGATGTCGTTCAGTTTATCACGTGCTTCATGGGCTGAGCACGTCGCCAGTGAGCACTCAACGTTTAATGTTTCATGGATTGAACAAAGGAATAGAAACATCGTAAACAGTTGGTGTGCTACCCAATAACTTATGTTGTATATTTGTCACCACGGCACGTGGCCTGAGCATCGTGTCGGTAATGTCCAGCTCAACAGTAGAATAGATGTACGTTTTGACTGTCCATGCTGTAATGCAGACATGCCTTGCTGTAAAATGTCTATTTTTAGGATACAATGTTACCCAAAGAGTATAATCTATATGATAAGATTGTTATACAGTTATCTACTACTGCAAGAGCTTGTTCCAAATTGGCCACATCAATTTTGTACACTCTTTAGACAACCTCCTGCTGAGAGACTTTCAATATCTCACTATAGGTGGGATATAGAAAGCGTTTTTGATGTGGTTTCTGAGGACCTAATAAAAAGTTTTGTAGTTCCAGGCCATCAGATAAAAGACACTATGTCTACAACACTTCCCTTTGGGTTTTCTTAAAAGCATGCCATCATGGATACATTCTTCAATCATACACATTCAGATAATCCCCAACAAATATAGCAAAAGCCAAAAACTAATATAAAAATGTTTATTCAATGGATCCTTTGGTAAGTTAAAAAGTTAAAATATACAATATAAATAATAAGGCAAATGCTAACAAAGCATATCTACAATATACCTCATAACACTCAAAATTAGGGTGAATGTAATAGGTGCACATTAAAACACACAACACACCAAACCAATAATCATTTCACGCAGACACTCGTGCTCTCTTTTTTTTTGCTCAGTGAAATATACAATGAATACACAGAGGGATGTTTTCAAGAAAAGGCATCCTTGCCTTGTGCTGAGATTCTGATCAGGCTGCCAATGTTTCTGTGCTACAGATTGCTGAGTCACCATATGGACGAAAATAACAAGCGCATTTGCACAACATATGTGAAGGCCTTCTACATAGTGTTAGGGCAATACAATAGTATTGTTGCAAAGTTTACTTTTGTGTAAGCAAGGTTTGCGTATCCAGGAAACTAACTCAACGTGTCACAAATGAAAATGTGTCTCGAAAGCCGATGTGAAAAAGTGAAGACAGCTTTAGTAAAGACTCTTGTTCATATAAAGTGGCAACATTTCCTTCTAGGCCTCACAGGGAGACATGACACTGGTTGTGTAGTACACTATTGGAATCACACTTTTTTTTTTTTACATTTTCCCTTTTAGAGAGGCCCCATTTTTTTCATCCCACTTAAAGACCTGTCTGCTCATATTTCTATATGACTGAGTGCAGCCAACAGATGTTGGTGTTTCCCGAAGCCTGGTTACAGCATTTTCATCAAAAATCCATAACGGATGCAGTACAAGACACCAAGCAAGTGTTGCAGGGATTCTGCCTGGGTACAGAACTATGCTTGGAACCATAGAACATCAGCAGGTAGGGACTGAGTCACCATACCACCTCAGTATCTATGAGCCAGAGTCCGAATAGCTACAGTACCTCATTTGCCCTCCTAACCTGTCAGAGAAACAAGTGAATTGGCACCCCAGAACACAACAATCTTGACTCTCTCAGGGATCTTGGTAACAGGACACACACTTTCGCTCTTTCGCTCGTACTTGTCCACAATAAGATAAATAAGAGACACAAAGGAATTTTATCATATTTATTTTATCTATTGTGTTCTAAAATGCAGTATTTGTGCCACAGTTAGAAAACAAATGCATACCAAAACAAATGGTAGCATGGTTGACAAACGGATACCATATAAAGCCATGTAATTTTATAAGACAGATCAGCCTACCCCCCCCTTTCCTCTGAAGCTAAATCATTATATATCAAAGATCTCTGGAAATAGTGGCATATCCCGTACTTTAGCATACACAGATGGATGTTGTACATCTCAGCTGATGCAGTAATCTTGCTTTAGGACCTTTGCTAAGTGTGTGTTTCAGAACTCTTGCCCTCAGTTACATGACAAGACATATTTGCTTAGAAAAAGCAGCTGCATTCTCGAGTTATATCTAGGTGCTAATGCCTGACCAGGGAGAATAACAAGGCGCATTGTTGCTTGACCTTGTCTGTGGTGCTCAGACTAAATCCAAGGAAAAGTACAGAACACAAAAACATATGCAGGTTCTGTGTGAAAATACAATGTGGCACAAAAGCATGCGTGTTTATGTACTAGCGTGTGCAAAGGAAATGCGTTCTACAATGTGCAAAAATAGGCTAACATATGGAATATGACAATGGGCCATGCAGGAAACACACAACGCAAGCACACATATTAAGGGGCTTGAAATTGTCCTGCTGTACAATATGCACATTACAGTAACTGTTAAATAAATGAATGCAGTAAGATATGGGGCAGTTTTTAATGTGTTTAATATTTCAAGACTATACGTTCACACGGTTTCATATACCTTGCTGACTCACTGAATTAATTTGCTTTGAAATACATAATTTTATTTCAATTTGTTCTCGATAGGAGGAATCCCCAGATCCTATGTTTGTCTATTAAGCGTCCTCCCTTCGCTACATAAAAGTAATTCCCATGTTTTATGCCGACCACTTTCAAATGTCACCTGCCGCCACTGCCTCTGAAAGTCACAGATGCATCCTTTCTGTGTCCTTTAAATTGACCTATAGTGTGTATTTTTTGCCCTTTGGAGATTACTAATGACTTTTCTTGGCAACCCCAAGTGACAGACATTGGATTTGTCCAGATGAAAATTAATTGTAAAATTAGCAGCTGCCGTTTTCAGATTCTCGGAAATAAACAGAAGTATTTTTGGGCGTCAATTAGAAAAAACATGCAAAGACCGAAGGGTTTATTTGTGGTAGAAATGTAAGCTCTTTATTCAAGGTGAAACCAAGCCTTTTGTTCTTCTCTGATGCCACTGCAGGACTGCCCAGACTCAACCTGACAGAGAAATGAAGACTGTATATTGTCTTTGCCAAATGCAATCACTTCTGTTCTAATTGCTTCAGTCTGAGGCAATTGCTTGCATCCAATGTTTCACCGCCATGAGACAGTTGGTAGAGTGGATTCTCAGATCACCCTTTGATTATCACAAGACAGAAAGAACGGCAAATCATCTGCATTGATCATCAGTTTTTAAACCAAGGGCTTGATTTAGAATTTTGCGGCAGCTGCGTATTGAGTCACAAACGTAACTATACCGCACCTGCACCTGCGAGAACTCATCTGCCCAAATCTAAATCATGCCCAAAAACTTTTAACCATCTGTGCCATAGGTCTAATAACCACATTGGATAGGTGACAGTACAGATCCCCCTGGGACCCTGCAACCTGTTATTTGTACAGTTGATACAAAATATGACATTTTCACTATAAACTCCTGTTCCTTACAAAGGAATTGACTGCATACCCATTAATGTTCAATCACTTAAGTTGCATAATAATGATGGTATATTCCACTTTAACAAAAGTAGCTGAGAGGTCTAACATCACAAGACAAACCTGTTTACCTTTCTACAGTTCAAGTATTATTGTATTAAGGCCGCTACCAAGGCCTTCTCTGTTCACCAACCCAGTCTGAACCCCATTTAGATCTCACCAAGTGAGTGTTACTCTTCCAATAATTTGGAAAGCCAGTGAACCATAAACCTCTCCTTCAACTTCTCAATTCAAATACAAGGGCTATCTCTTTTTTTTTTCTATTGTTACATAATTTAAATATCCAAAAGGAATAACCATCACTGAATCAGGACCTGCACAATCCCCACAACATTTCCACAATGAAAGCATAATCCAAACCGTTCCCTATTAATAGATTAAATACTTGTGGATCACTAAGGAGCACATATTAATCAATATGGCTGCAAATTGATTGGCATTCATGTCCACAAACATATTAATGGCTGTTATGTCTTTCATGCTATCCTTGCCACATTTGAATTAGACTTGTGATTTTTTTATATCCCTTCTGCCTTTCATGATATCCATTAAACATTCTTTGACAGGGTTATTTCAGGCGTTAACATACCTTAAATTATAAAGTGTCTCCGGTTCATTCGTGACCCTGAAACATTCCCTTCTGGTCCTCAAAAGCGCAGCCCATTGAAATGTATGGCCCACTGCTCCCAAACATATGCACAAACACTTATTGCTTTCCCAAACAAAGTGTAAGCTCGTTAAAGTGCAGATTTAACTAGAAGAATCACGGAACATCGCGGCAAGATGGCGGTTCCCGTGTGAGCTCCCCTGGGACGCGGAGCTTCTCTACTTACTTTCGCCTCAAAGCGCTGTCATTCACGACTGGGGATGGCGGCCCCGTTACTCTGATATCGCGTTGCATCCTGCGGCCGCGTTTTCCTGTTCCAGCGTGCAAAGTGAAGCACACTTTCGCCGACGGCCCTGTTTCCCTCAAAATATCGCGGGCGTCTGCCATTTTAAGTCGCGGCGCCCATGTTTCAACTACGCAACAAATGCAAGTACTGTTTTGCTTCCTGAACGACTGGTATGTCCTCAATGTGTAGAATTACTTCACTTAAATGAACCCTGATCCTATATTTTTTATATATTTCTTTCATCCCCAATGAATTTATGAGTAATATAATTCTTTCTTCATTTTCAACAAATGTTGCTCCTTCTTTTTCCTTTCTGTGAATGGCACTATGAGGAGATGTACAGCAACAAAGGAAGTTTTTCAATTTTTCTTTCTCTCATGTTGTTATTACCATGGAGGTAGTCCTTTGAATGGCAGATTCTCTCCGTGATAGAGAACAACGAGTAAAGCTTGGAAGTTTCCTCTCCCCTGCCAAGTCATTGCAATGCGGGGTGCCACAGGGATCGGCTCTGAGTCCGACCCTGTTTAACATCTATGTGGCCCCCCCTTGCCAGACTATTAAGATCGCAGGGGATGGAGGTGGTGTCCTACGCTGATGACACCCAAATTATGGTGTAATTGGCCCATTCCTCTGTCCAGACATCCCACATTGGCTTTAGGTCATGCATGCAGCATGTTGCAGATTGGATGGTCATCAACTCCCTAAAGTTAAATGGCGACAAGACAGAGGTTTTGGTCTTTGGGAAAGATCTAGACGTCTGGTCAAGTGAGTGGTGGCCTACTACTCTAATCTGCCCCACCCCCTCCTTATCCGCCAGAAATCTCGGCGTGGTTTTTGACACCTCACTTTCCAAGACGCTTCAAATAAACAGGACCGTGGCCACATGTTGGGGTGTTATTAGAACCCTAAATAGGATTCGTAGCTATCTTTCTTTGCAGGCGCGGAAGCAGATTGCAGTGGCTCTTATAGGCTCCAGGCTTGATTACTGTAACTCATTATATGCTGAATCCAACAAATGCTTGATCCATAGATTGCAAATTGTGCAGAATGCTGCTGCACGTTTTGTTCTTGCCCTCCCTCTGGCATCTTCAGCTACAGTTGCTAGAAGAGATCTTCAATGGCTTCCTGTCCAATATAGAATCTCTTTTAAGATTCTATGTCTCACTTACAGGGCTCTTGTGGCTGACACCGAAAATGCACTTGGCTCTTTGCTTACTCGCTACTGCCCTTCCAGAACCCTTCGGTCTGCTGGATTATTTCAACTTGTAGTTCCACCCACTAGATTAGCCAGATGGGGAGCGAGAGCTTTCTCTGTGATTGCCCCTAAGCTTTGGAACTCTCTTCCAATTGAGGTTAAGACTCTCCCTTCTTTGGATTTGTTCAAAAAGGCCCTTAAAACCTGGTATTTTACCAAAGTGTATGAATAAAAGTTCGCTGTTTTCGATTGATAAGCTGGATTATGTGTATTTGACTTAGGCGCCTTGACGCCCATTGGGCAAAGTTTTGCGTATGATAAGATTTAATTCATTCATTCATTCATTATTATTACCATAACATGGACAATTCATGAAGAGGTACTCTTGGCGGATACTGTCATGAAATAAATACGTACCTTTCAGTTTTTGATATCTATAAGGTACTTTTTTCATGTCTTCATTATGCATTTATACAGCTTTCTTCATACTTTTGTTCTGTAGTGACGCCTCTTCATACTGAGGTAATATTGGATCTGCTATTTTTCCTTCACTGACTACAGTAGTATATTATAGTGCCTTGTTTCAATTCAACACTTGTTCTTATCCGTGGATAATCACTATTCCTGCTTACCTCTCCTGTGGTGTATGGGTCGCATTCGTGCACTCTTAATTACTACGCATCGCTCTCTTTCACAATCCAAGATGGCGAATTACCTTCACATCTCCTCTAGATCATCCTCGTCAGGTGCTAAACCAAAGAGACATAAGAATGATCCTCCTTCCCCCATTCTTACCTCACAAAATCCTGTCCTGGAATCTATTCTAGAGGAAGTACGTGGTCTTCAACCCTTAATGGTCACCACTAATGAAAAATTGAAACAAATTGAAGACCACTGGATAATCATGGATGGCAAGGTTTCGGAACTTGAACAACGTGTTGGGGATCTTTAAGATATCTCTACTAAAATTCCTTTGTTAGAGCAAGAAATTCACAAGCTTAAGCTTCACACTGAAGATTTGGAAAAACGTAATCAAAGGAATAATCTTCGCCTTTATGGTCTACCAGAAAATATTGAAGGTCCAGATATGTTATCCTTTCTGAAAAAGTTTCTGCCGGACCTCCCCTAGATCTTCAATCTTCATCTCCCCTTAACATCCAACGGGCGCATCGATTGGGTCATCTTCAACCTAACTCTAACCAGCCTCGTGGTATCATCATGCTTTTCTTAGAGTTCCCTGAATTGATGCGTGTCTTGAAAGTGGTTAAATCCAAACGACGCCTCACATGGTCAGGTCATGATTTCATTTCGCAAGATGTTTCAAATGCAACGTAAAGAATTCTTGGCTCTCCGTCCTCAGATGAGAAAATTGAACAATCAATATGGTATTCTTCACCCATGTCTCTGTAAAGATAGATAGATAGATAGATAGATAGATAGATAGATAGATAGATAGATAGATAGATAGATAGATAGATAGATAGATAGATAGATAGATAGATAGATAGATAGATAGATAGATAGATAGATAGATATATGTTTATTTGCACAATTAATTAAAATCATTGCCATTCATACAAAAAGAACATTAAAAGCACTTTCCGCTCTCGATTTAAAATAGTTTTTTTTTTTTTAAAGGAAAAGGGGAGGAAGTTCACAGTGACACAGCAGAGGTTCATGGGTGGTATCTGCCGGTAAAATTGAGTTAATCTTGATCATAAATTTTACATATCGGGCGGCCATCTGAGCTGAGTCCCCCTTCATACACTCCTCTAAGGCTTCTTGGCATGTCTCTGTAAAATTACTCACAAAGGAAGGTCTCGTTTTTTTGAGGATCCGGTCAAGCTGAGACACTTTCTTCATAATCTCTCTCCTCGAAATATGGAAAATTAATGTTTTCTATTCTTCTAGTTATACCAGTTAATTGGTTGTTATTGCTTCTTTAATTCTATCCCTATCTTCTTCTTTTTGCCGGTTCCTCCTTTTAAATATTTTTCTTTCTTTGTTTTTCCTACCTTCTTTATTTTGTATTTCTAATGTCCATTCATTTGTTTATGAGGCTTTTTACTATTTATTTATTAGTATCGCTGCTCTTGCTGTTGTCGTCACCTTGTCCCAACTGTCTTGTTGGTTGTTTTTTTTCAGATCTGGATTATTTTCCTTGATCTGCTTACTTTCTTCATCTTTCTGTTTTTCTCTCTTTTTTCTTCTTTTTTCATTTTTTATCATCCTATTCTTACTCTACTTTTTTGGTATGGTGCTTCTTTATTATCGATCATTTGTCTGTATAAGTGTCTATCATTATCTCCTATTAAGTGCTTACTTCTCTCTATTTTGTTGCTTGTTACTTTTGCCTATTATCATTAATTGTTGTTGTACATTTTGCTTTTTGTATTTATCTAATAAGTGGTCTTTTTTTGCTCCTAGTTGTTACCCTGAAGTGTATCATCTCTATTCATGTATTGCCCTCCCTTCCCTCGATTATGTGTAATGTTGTCACGTGGAATGTTCGTGGTCTTGGAAACCCCGTCAAAAGAAAAAAGGTACTCTCTCATTTGTCTAAATTGAACTCACATGTCTCATTTATTCAAGAAACGCATTGCAATGATGTTGAATCACTTAAATTGAAAAGACAATGGGTGGGTCAAGTTGTTTATTCTCCAGCTTCTAATCGGAAAGGTGGTGTGGCTATTTTATTTCATAAATCGATTCATGCACAAATTTTATCTACGCAAAGCGATAGTGATGGACGTTGGGTAATGGCTAAGGTTGCTATACCAAATAAAGAACTTGTTTTATTGAATATTTATGGCCCTGTTAAATCAAATCCAGATTTTTGTTATAACATTAAGAGCTTATTATCCTCTATTGATGCTCCTAATATTATTGTTGCTGGGGATATTAATCAATGGTTAGACTCATTTTCAGATACACAATCCGAATGCAAATTTAATCCCGATAAAACCCATAAATCATTTCAATCTGCCATTACCTCTCGCTCATTATATGAGGTTTGGAAGACCTGTAACCCTTACACCCTTGAATTTACTTTTTTTCTAGTGTTCACCTTACTCGTTCTAGAATTGATTATATCCTAGTTAGTAAACCACAACTCTCATCCAGTCAATCCTCTGAGATCGGATCTATTTTTATTTCTGATCACGCTACCGTTTTTTCTGCCCTAGACCTTTCCCTGAGATCTCCAAAATTTGGTCGATGGAAACTTAATAATTTTTTACTGTCAGACAATGCTTTTGTTACTGAAGCTACTACCTTTATTAAAGACGTTTTTTTACTATTAACAACCCTTTGGACACATCCATTACCAATAACTGGGATGCCTTTAAGGCGTCCTTCCGTGCTTTTACTATTTCATATTCAGCAAAAAAGAAGAAAACTGCTGCTAAAGCCGAATATGGTATTTTATTTCAGCAACTTAAACAATTGGAACATAATTATTTTACTTCTAAATCTCTCTCTGTTCTTCATGAATTGATTAAAGCCAAATCTGCTCTTAACAAACTTGCCACGACTGATGCATGTAATGTTCTTCTCAAAATTAAATCTAAATACCACTGTGGTCAAAATAAAGCCAGTAAGATGTTAGCCAATTATTTAAAAATTAAATCTGATGATGATATTGCGTCTATATTTCTTGATTATTATCAATCATTATACTCTGATGATACGAATCCCTCTGCTCAAAATTTACATATCTTTTTTTCGGACCTCCCTAGTCCCCCTTTGCCTCCTGATAAATTTGAATTACTAGAAAGTGAGGTTACTCTTCAAGAGATAATGGAAGCTATCAAACCCTTAGAAAAAATCGAAAGCACCAGGTCTTGATGGTCTTGCTGTTGAATTGTTTTCTACTTTTTCTTCTATTTTTGTGCCCAAACGCACGGCCCTTTTTAACTCATTTATTGCTGATTCCAAAGCTTCTGGTTCATTTATGGAGGCCTTGATTGTCCTTATTCCTCAACCCGATAAAGATCGTTCCCTCTGCAAAAACTACTGCCCCATTTCATTAATCAATTATGACTGTAAGATATTTGCTAAAACCCTTGCCACTCGCCTTAAGAGTATCATGCCACTATTGGTTAAAACTGATCAAGTTGGTTTTTTTAAGGAATGTTTGGCCTCGGACAATGCTCGCATGTTCGCTAATGGTATTTCTTTCGGTAAAAGGTATAAATCCCCACTTGCAGCATTGTCTTTAGATGCCGTAAAGGCTTTCGATCGCATAAACTGGCAATTTATGTTTAATACACTCAAATGGTTTGGTTTTGGTCCAAATTTTATTTCTTATGTTAAACTGTTATATTATTTTCCTCGTGCTAGTATTTTTGTTAATAACCATTTTTCTAAATCCTTTCCGTTATATAGAGGCACTCGCCAAGGTTGTCCTTTATCTCCCCTGTTATTTGTATTATGTCTTGAACCTTTCTTTGAGCGTCTTCGAATTCATTCATGTATTTCTGGTTTTTCATATAATTCTATAGAAACCAAATTGTCAGCTTACGCTGATGACAACCTGGTATATATGCCTGATCCTAATTCCTCCCTACCTCCCTTTTTGGATGAAGTTCAGCTATATTCTAATATCTCTGGATATAAGTTAAACTTTTCTAAGACAGAAGTCTTACCCTTAAATTCTCTTTGCTACCAATATATGTTTAATAATACAAATTTTACCTGGTGTCCCACAAAAATATAGGGGCATATTATCAAGAAACGGCGTTAAAATTATCGCCGCTTTAGCGGCAGAAAACTGCCGCAAAGCGGCGATAATGGGCTTGATAATATGCCTTTGAGAATTCCAATAGAAGCTCATGTTCTGGTGTGAACATGGGCTTCTATTGGAATTCTCATGGGCATATTATCAAGCCCATTATCGCCGCTTTAGCGGCAGTTTTCTGCCGCTAAAGCGGCGATAATTTTAACGCCGTGCTTGATAATATGCCCCTAAGTACCTTGGTATTTGGTTTTCCTCCACCTTATCTCCCACCAATAGTTACACGTTTAATGTCCTAATTACCAAAATACAATCACTCCTTCTTTCTTGGTCACCCCTTTTTTTGTCATGGTGGGGTTGATTAGACACTATTAAAAAGATGATTGTACCTCATGTCCTTTATACATTATCCATGCTACCTTTTCGAATTCCTGCCTCATATTTTTCACAGATTAACTCTATTGGTCCAAATTTTTATGGAATAATAAACACCCCCGCATTGCTCTTTTGAGACTCAAACAGCCCAAAACAGAAGGGGGTGTGCGTTTTCCAGATTTTAAATCTTATCACTTGGTATTTTTCTTTCGTCAATTTTTTGCTTTAACTTATGATTTCGCTGATATCCCTATCCCTCGTTGGATTGTTTTTGAGCGCTCCCTATTAAAAGATTTTTCATTTCGTGATATAACATTTATGTTTAATTGTTCCTTCATATCAGATAATCCTATCTTAACCCCTTCGGTGCTCATGACGGAACGGTTCCGTCATGAGCCACGGTTGAGCTGTGCTCATGACGGAACCGTTCCGTCATGACCACGCCCGCGCAAGATTCCGTCAGCACAGCGGCGGAATTTGCGCAGCATGGAAGGGGTTAAAATACTCCCGACAATTAATCTATAATATTTTTTATGATGGTCTAGATTCCTATCAATGTTTCTGTCTTCCACTATTTGGTATAACAAATATATCAAATATAAACGTAAATCATTTTACTACAAACATTGGAAGGAGAAGGGAATTATTATTTTTTTCATCTATAATCAAACATAATTCTGTTATTCCCTTCCAAGAATTGAAGCCCGGTGAGCTGTTTTTCTTTGCCTGGTGAAGTGCGTGTAGTTTATGGCAAGTCCTCCTCTGTTCCAATCGCCAGGACTCGATAGGCCTCAGCAGTCAGTCTCTCGGCTGGAGGTGGGAGGAGGCAGCGAGGCTCCGTAGGCGCCGGGTCTTTGCCTGTCTTTGGTTCCGGGTCTCGGGGGCAGTGTCAGCACAAGCAGCGGTGACGCCGGAGCGGCAGCACGGTCCCTATCGAAAGCACTTCGAGCAGGCAGCTGAGATATCAAAGGCGAGAGCTGCATGCCATCCCGCAGAAGAAAATAGAGGTGTTATTCAAGCACCAGTGGGGGTCGAATCTCCGGTAAGGTGCAACAACAAAGTTTTAAGCTTGGTGGGCTCGGTCCCGGCGTTCTGGGGAGGTGGCATTGACATTCTGAGTAAGTGTATGGAGGTGAATGAAGCTGGTTATACAAATGGTATTGTTTCTCCTCCTAGAGTGGGTCGCTATACCCTAAGAACAAGAGCTGCTTACTCTCTGCAGAATCTAGAGGCTACACACGTCTCTGCAATCCAAAAAAAGACATCCATTATTAACTTAACTAAAGCAAAGTTAAGGAGGTCTGGGGCTAGATTCCGGGAGAGTGAAGAAGAGGAGGAGGAATTAAAACAGAGAGGGGTTTCCAAAACTAAAATTAGAGTAAAAAAGAAACCCGTACTTACTTCAAAAATCACCCCCTCATTAAAAACCTACTATAGAGTCATGGCTACCACAGTGGAACCCAATAATCAAACCACGGAAGAGACCCTTGAAGATACGGAGGGGTTTTTCTCCAAAGTAAAAACCAAGTCTAAACAGTCTAAACTGAAATTAGCTGTAAGTGATGGGGGAGCTTCCTCCCCCGTGACCCCGTTTTCTCAATGCAAACAAAGGGGGGCTAAGCAATCCACTAAGCGGCCCATTGGGTCTCCAACTGACTCCCCAGTGCTTAAGGCCCCACAACAAGATGTAACTCTTTCGAATAGATTCAACGTTTTGGGACCACAGGATGAGGAAGAACCCGCACCGTTTAAAGATCCCCCCGGAGACTCCTCAATAAAAGCGCCCCCCGGTGTCTCATAGCGGGAAGCTAGGAAGCAGCAGAGGGCTCCGAAGTGCGATCTCTGTCGGATATATTAATCACCATGAAGAAGGAGATGCCTAGTGGATTTAAGGTCTCAGAACTAAACCAAACAGAGCTCGCGGGAAGGTTCTCTGTTTCTGAAGCCAATCAGGCGGCGATCAAGGCTTCTTGTGAAGCTCTGGCCCAGAGGCTCGATGAGGTGGCTGCAAGGACGGACCTTCTCGAAGCAGAAATACCTGGCATTAAAGAAAACATAAGTGAGGCCGCAAAGGAAGTAGGGAAGTTAGCCTTACAACAAAAGGCTCTGAAAGACGACATCGAAAGGTTGGAAAACCACTCAAGGAAGAATAACCTAAGGCTCCTCAATATTCCCGAGAACTTGGAAGGTTCAGACTTAAAGGGGTATGTCATCTCAATCTTGAAGGGGTCTGTTTTGAAAGATCAGCCTGACATTGATTTGATGTCAGAAATCCAAAGAATTCACCGGGACCCCTACAGGAAAAATCCGAAAAGACTGAAACCCCGGAAGATTTTGGTTAACTTCCTCTCATACTCAGTAAAAGATCTAGTTTTATCACTTGGTCTCAAGGAGGGTTCCTTAACTTTTTCCCCCAATGGTTCGGATTCATTTACCTTTCAAATAAGGTCTGACATTTCTCACATAACGGCTACAAGGCAGTGGGAAATGGCCAGTAGAATGGAGGAATTGAGGTCTCTGGGTGTTAAGGTACAATTAAAATTTCCGGCTCAGTTGCGCGCCATGCATAACAATCAGATGCACTTATTCCACACAGTTGAAGAAGTAGACCACTTCATGGCTGGACTAAGGTGGGCAGAGCAGGCAAAATGAGGTTTTTCATCTAAACAAGCGAGGGCCTCTCCACATGATAGCATATCCTTCGTTACACCCCCTTTTTTTTATCCTGCCTCCAATCTTTTCCTCCAGTACAATATTTCTCTTTTTCTTTCTTAAACCCGAGGCGAGCGTGACCTAATGGGTTCCCCCATCTTTAAGGGAGGGTTCCTCAAGGGATCAGGGGCATGCACGGGGTTGTGGGAGGGGGGGATCCGGGGAGGGGTCACTATGGGTGGGCAAGGAATAAAAATAAAAATAAAAATAAAAATAATAAAACCAAAATAACCTCATCTCACTTTTGGGAATCAACTTTCAGTATGACATCAATGCGGGAGGGCAATGAATATGGATGGCAAAATGTAACTACTGATCAGGCCGGTTTGGGTCTTCTTTCCTGGAATGTAAATGGGCTACGATGTATCAGGAGGCAAAGGCTGATTATGAAATACCTGGAGCTTTCAGAAGCTCGGGTTTGCCTCCTACAGGAGACCCATCAAACCACAGGGGAGTCGAATAAACTATTTTCAGGGGTACCCTGGATAAAAACCTTTGGCGTCTCGAATCAATGTATGAATAGCCGTGGGGTGGCCGTCCTAGTTAAATGGGGACTAACCTGCTCAGTTAAATCCATCCAGACGGATCAATCAGGGAGATGGGTGATAGTGCAGTTGGACTTTGGGGGGACTGTCCTGACGTGCGCCTCATTCTATGGGCCGAATATTGATGACCCTTCTTATATTGTTAAACTACAATCTAAGCTTATGCTGGTGGCTCCCCCAATAATTGTTGGAGGTGATTTCAATGCCCTACTAGATCCTATTCTGGACCGGTCGAATCAGGTGCGTTCCATCTCAACTCCCCTTGTCAGACGGGCAATGAAGAATCTGATCCATGATCTCGGCTTGGTCGATGTGTGGAGGGTCATGAAAGACGATAGGGTTGGATATACCTTCTACAGCAAGAGATTTCATCATTCCTCTAGGATCGACTATCTATTAGCCAGCAAGTCTCTATTTGGAAAGGATTCTGATATATCTATTCTCCCCAGCCACCTCTCGGACCATTCCCCTGTTTTCTGTTCCATCAAAAAATTACTAATAAAATCCCAATCGAGATGGACTCTCAGCAGGGGAAGGTTAGATGACTCAGACCTAATTCAGGCTATTAAAACGTCCTCTCTGGAATTCTTTGACACCAATATAGGTTCAGCAGCCATCGAGGTAGTATGGGACGCCTTTAAGGCTACACTGAGAGGCCGATTTCATAATCTTATATGTTTTAAAAATCGCTCTGAAGGGAGTGCGTTAAAAGCGGGTGAAGAAAAGATCAGATTGCTAGAAGTCGAGCATTTGAGGCTATTAAAATCCCCAGACGGACAAGGGGTGTTGCAGATAAATCTTGAACTTGAACAAGCAAGACAAAGATACAGGGGTATTTTAGAAGAGAAGTGTAAGAAGCAATGGGAAAGGAGTAAAATGGAGAACTATGAGTATGGAGAGAGGGCTGGGGCTCTTTTGGCGTGGAAAGCGAGATCCGAACGCTCGAAGAATGATATAGCCGAGCTGCTGATAAATAACCGAGGGGATAGATCCACAGATGCCGGTGACATCCAAAACACTATACTTACTCTATTTGGAGATCTCTACGGGGAGAATTTATCCCCCTCCAAACAACAAATCCGCGGGTGGCTAAGCTCAAAATCCCTCCACACGCTAACACAGGCTAATAAAGATCTCCTAGATTCCCCAATCACGGTGCAGGAAATAAGAACCCAAATAAAGATCTCCAAAAATGGTAAAGCCTCCGGTATCGATGCCCTCCCAAATGAAGTGTATAAATCCCTCTCCGAGGAAGTCATTCCGGTTCTGGGTTCCTTGTTCCATTCAATTTACAGCCTAACAGGCCTTGTCCCTAATTCATGGAGGGAGGCCATCATTGTTCTGATCCTTAAGCCAGGGAAGGATCCAGCTAGAGCGGATTCTTATCGCCCAATCTCCCTGCTAAATGCAGATTATAAAATCTTCATGGGCATTTTGGCAGGGAGATTGGGAAAAATTAGCCCCGGGATTAGTCTATGCAGATCAGAAAGGGTTCATTACTGGGAGACACATTCAGGAACAAACCCAGCTACTTATTGGGAACATTGATCTGGCGATCTCTAGACTCGAACCCTTGGCGGTGGTCGCGTTAGATGCCGCCAAGGCTTTCGACAGGGTATGTTGGGCCTATCTTTGGGAGGTGCTGGAGGAGATGGGATTTGGTCCAATTTTTATACACACTCTGAAAAGGTGCTATCAGGATGCCTCAGCTAGAATTCTCATCAACGGCGAACTTACCCCTAGTTTCAATATCCAAAGAGGGACTAGGCAGGGCTGTCCTATCTCCCCTTTATTGTTCGATCTTTACATTGAACCTCTCGCTCAGGCTATAAGACTAGATGAGACTATAACCCCGTTCAAGACTCAGCAATATCGTTCTAAAATCGCATTATATGCGGACGATATAATTATCTACACAGATAACCCCGAGATAATACTGCCAAAGGTTGGGGCTCTGCTGGAAGAGTTGGGGGCAATCTCCGGATATTTAGCTAACTCCGTGAAGACGGAGGTTATGTGCTGGAACATAGATCAGTGGAGTGGGGCCACCAGCAATAAATTTAAATATCTTGGTATTGTCATCGTAAAAGATCTTGAAAAAATCCCATCTATCAATATAGAAAAAACAATAAAGGAAATTGATCAGTTATTTGCAAGGTGGAGGAACCTCCCTTTGACAATCTTTGGGAAGGTGAATCTAGTCAAAATGACAATCCTCCCGAAATTAACCTACCTGTTTAATGCAATACCTCTAGGTTTTCCTAAACACTCTATCTCGAAGGCACAAAGTAAAATCGGGAGCTTTATCTGGGATGAGAAAGGTGTTAGGCTCTCCTGGAAAAAACTGAGACGTCGCCTAGCCAAAGGGGGATTGGCTCTCCCAGATATACAGTGCAACCTGGTCGCCTTTCAGTTTAAGGCCATTAGGATGCTCCTAGTAGAACCGACTGCATGTTCTTGGGGTAGGCTGTTGGGGGAGTTGGTTAACTCAGAATGCCGTGGAAATAGAGTTGGGTTTCTCTACAAGTTTGGGTCACCAAAATTTTTTAAACGAGTAAGGTTGAAGGTGATCAAAAATGCCTTGGAGGTCTGGTATTTCATTCGCTCTAGATGCGGGATAGGCTACTACTCCGATCAGGCACCGATTTGGGACTCCCCGAGGACCCCCCCCCTGCCTCCAGGATAGTTTGAGGGATTGAGATGATCACATTACAAAGCCCGATCATTAGAGAGGCTTCATGGAGCTAACCAACAATAGCTGTAACAGCTAAACCAAGCAAAGATCACATAGGAACTGCCAAAAGGAAGATGTTTGAAGACTGTGCAATACAACAAATGTTTTGTTCTGAATTCTTAGTTCAAAGGGAAGATTAAAACACAGGCACTAAGAAGTGAAAGGCGCTCCCTCCTATCCATTCCTTCCTGATACAGGGAGCGTTCACTTACCACAAAGTTTTGAAATAAAAGGCCTGAGCCAGCAGGCAAGCCCAGAAGTTCTGATTTTTCATGCCTTATAATGGGATGGGAGACAGACAAATGGTTAAGACTCTAGGGAGGCCCTACATTATCCTAGATGGGGTATTGAGGCTTATTGGGTTCACTCAAGATCTCCAATGCATAATAAGGATCAAAGAGACCAACAGAGAAAGACAGTTGATAGTCTATGGGGTGTTTTGAAGACAAATGTGTTGATGCAATACATGCTGAGGTGGCTGGCATCCAATTTCTCCTACAAAACATAACTATGTTACCAGTGGATTTAGTTCCTCAGAAGGATCTCTATAATTTCATGCGAGTATATTAAGGGGTCGATTCCGATCTCGGTCGGACAGCTCACCGAGAGATGTCCGTAGCCTTACCTTACGACCAAATCATTCCAGGAAATGTGGAGTGGTGGCCTGGGGAATGGAAAATGGAGACTGTGTCATGGAGCTACGGGGCGGGGGTGGGGTCTTGCTCTTCCTGGTCCGGGGGGGCTTGCGGGTGGGTGCCTCAGTCTGCCTGTGCCTGGGGGAGGGTGTCCGGGTGTGAGGGGCACTCCCCTCTGTGTGTGGGGACTTCCTCTTCCCCTTGTACGCTGGATCTGCTGGATCAGTGGAGAAGAGGCCAAGGTCACAGAGGAAGAGCTTCTTGGGTGATGGGGTTGCAGGTGAGGCAAGGGAAGGGGTCTTGGAGGGAGAGGTATCGGAGGACTGCGGAGTGGCTGTGGATGCCTGTTTGTGTGTTTGCAAACCATTCCCTGTGAGTGTGGTAACAGTCCCCTGAGGTTGCTTGTGTGCACGTTTAGACATTGGTTTGGGTGTTTGTGTGCTGTTCGTGTCTGTGGGTTTGGGTGAATGTGCTGGTATGTGTGTGCTTGGGACAGGTAGGGTGCTAGGAATTGTAGATGGGGCAGAGGTAGGAGGGGTGAGGGACTGTTGGAGGAGGGACACTGCTGCCGTCAGGGAGGAGGCCATGGACTGATTGGTCCTCTGTAGGGCAGACATGCCCGATCACATTCCCTCCATGAGCGACACCAGGTGTGTCAACAGACTGGTGTGTGCATGGAGGACACTCAGCATTGATGTCTGCCCTACATGGATCTGTCGAAGCAAGTCCACAGACTCCACACTCAGGGCAGCAGGGGACACAGGGGTAGGTGGTGCGGTGCCTGGCACAAAGGAGACATGCTCCCGAACACGGGAGCCTCCACGGACATCTGGGATGGGAGCCAATGGGAGGGTGGTGATGGTGGTGGTGTTGGTGGTGGCGGGACAGCCTCACTAGCAGGTTTTGGGGGCTGCTGAAACCCCGCCTCCACAAGGGAGTCATCCTCCGAGCTGCTGTGGTCCTCAGCTGAGGTGGATGGTGCTGAGGACTCCTCGGTGTGGCTCCCCTCGCCCTCCGTGCCACTGGGTCCCTTCAACTCCTCGCTTGCTGTCCCAGTCTGGCTCTGCGGCTCCTCCTGGTCTGTGGTGCTGTACCCTCCTGTGGCCGTGTATGTATCTGGATAAAATTAGGAAAACCAGACCAACATTAGTCACCTGCACTGACTGCACACACCACAGTAAGTACAGCACATCACAGGCATCATCAGCTGAACACTGCTCAAAGTGCTCACACTGTTTTGAATAAGCCAGTTGTCAGTCTGACCATCAACCATGGCACTCATATCCCTCCTGGACTTGCACCCATATGTCTGTTGCATGTTGGATGCTAATACCCCAATGTGCAGACATGTACCACCGACAGTTGTTGGACATGCAAGTGAACATGTAGACGTTTGTTACTATACACACATCACATCTCTTGCCACTGACTCAGTACAGGTGTCAGGAAAAAAGGGTGGCCAGAGTCTTATTTCACATGCTTGTGATGCATACCAGCACCACGCACAATGATGCCCTCATGTCCTGATAGTCAAGGCCACAATGGGGTGCATGGAGCACATTTGACTCCACTGGAGGATCCCTCATAGCAAGTTCAATGCCATGGCACAGGCATGCCTGTAAAGTCCGTCATTACTGTCTCCTGTCACAGGGGCAGGGCATCCAGACAACAACAGTCTGCACTGTGTCACAATCATAGGTCATGGCAGTGATTAATTAATAAAACGCGCAACGAAATTCGTTTTATTAATTTTTTTCGTAACTTACCTGAAATCGGCCGTTTGCCGCATTTTGCAACCCCCCACCCTGCCCTTCATCTGCACCACGTCACCGCCCCGGTAAGACGCCCTACACGGGGCGTCACTGGGTCATGGGTAAAGCAAACTCTGCAGCTGACAAGTGCACTTGTCCATCCCCTGCAAACAACATATTCCGGACTCTGATGACCCCACATCATACAAATCAGACATATGAGTGAATGCGAACACAACTCCCTGAACATGAGCACCTCACAGTCTGCTGTGAATGAAACACAGCTGCCTGAACTTCACAGTTGTATACACCCTCAAACTTATGAACACCCCAGTTGTCCTAAAAAGGAAGCCACACCACAATGACACAGAGGCAGACACTTGAGGGCACATTTCACTAAGCACAATCTGTAAGTTCATACACGGGAGTGGGAGTACAGAGTGTTTTAATGCCCTGGAGTAGGCATGACTGCCCAGGTCTACGTGAAACAGTGTATAGCCCAGGACAGTAGGCAGGTGGCTAAGCAAGTGTGACACACTTGATATACATACTCCTGAGTCCCCAGAATTGCAGTCACCTGCTGCAAGGGTGTGTTTTAAATACCCCAGGCACATGTGGTGAGTCAGACCAGCAATTGGAACACATATCAAAGGCACATACAGATCACATGTCAGATCTCAGGTATTGTGTAAACAATTGACCCACCCACGAAGCACACAACAGAGTCCCGGTAACAGATGCTGTCCGGACCCTTAAGCATAGCTGACTGCAGGGACACATTGCCCAAGTGAAACAAGTCACAGACTGTAGGGGCCACACCTGTGGATCAGATGAGGAGGGTGCATTACTCAATGGAGGGACATGAGTCCTGGACTACAAGACCGAAGAATGTGGAAGTGTAACCAGGCAAAAAGACTGCAAATAGCATGTCAGACATAGTTCACAGATTAGGCATGGACTTACCCACTCCTTGCTGCTGTCTGGCCTTCAGCTGGACCCTTGCGATCCTCCGGGTCCAGCCCCAAAGGTCCTGCCACCTCCTCTGGCAGTTGCGGATCCGGCGCCTGTAGACCCCCACTGATCTAACTGCCATGGCGATGGTCAGCCAGATCTCCTGCTTCTGGTGGGCATCAACCTGTGAGGATGACAAAGTGAAAAGGCCATTACCATACATGCCACATATTTGTGCTGCACACAGTTGGATAAACATGTAGTCATCACAAAGGTAAATGAGGTACACAGGTAGGGCACCCATGGAAATGGACAATTGTCCTGCATGTCTGACATGGTAACATTGCCTGGGAAGTTAAAGCTTGCACAAATGCACTTTTGCAGCAGAAAACCTGTTCATCACATGTACCTACACACTTTTGGGGTTGAAAGTACTCAGTGAGTACGCTTGCCACTGGTGTACACACTGCTAGTACTGCTAGTCAGACAACATGCACAATTAGGAAGGCAGTGGACTGCACACTCACCTGCTCCCCTGGTTTCCCATACAGCTTGCAGTACTGTGGAAGGATCCCATCCAGCAGGGCCTCGTTCTCCTCCTCTGTGAAGGCTGGGGCTCTCTCCAGAGTACGTCCCATAGCAGTAGCCAGAGGATGCAGAGACAGCAGCAGTGGTAGCAGAAATGTGGTCCTGTATCATGTAGTGCAGGCAAGTGAGCTCTCTGGGGGCCAGCCAGCCTTATATCTGTGCTGCAGAAGCAGAATCTGTGCCATGTGTCCTAAGTGATAGGTCCAACACGGTTGCATCCTATGAATCTGGCCAATCCTTGGAATTGTCTGACTCGTACACGTCTTCCGCATCGTTCAAAATGTCACCTTCATGACACCCTAGGAATTGCAACATTGTTGTAGGCAGCCACCTGAATTTCCAGCGCAAGACTCGTACAAGTTTTGAATCCGCGTCCGACTCCATGACAGCCTATAGCCAAGGAGTGCGCACGGCTCGATCAACTAACTGTACGACGCGTAGTTTGAAAATCCACACGCACTCGTCTTCATAAGATTCAATAGGCTATGCGTGTGCACGGCTCAGTCCATGCCTGCACAACATGTATGCATAAAAGTCACCCACGTCGATTGACATTGGTGTGACTTGTTAACGGATTCCACACACAATTACTAGCGAGGGACTCAGGTGCACACCTATCACACCACAGCATGTGCCACACTGTATTCCATGGCATGTAAGGCTGCATTACCTGTGTGTGGGGGGGCAACATTTTGTTTGTTGTGTGGCACTTTGGTGCAGCCACTCCCAGGCTGTGCACGGGTTCATGGGGACAGAATCCTTTGTGTGTTGTGCACATTAACTGTGATGTGCAACTGTACAGTTATGGGCATAAGTCATGGACACAGTTGTAGGTTGGATATGTGTATGACATGTCACATACTCCCTGAGTCCTGGGTGGGATGGTATGTACGTCACAGCGAGACCCATAGCCACAATTCTGATGTACACCCACAGTCTGTGTGCATGTTGTGTCTCAGATGTGTCTGATTCCATGTGCCCAATAGGAGACAGTCTCCACATCCATGTGGTTTGTGCATCAACATTGATGTTGTATGTGGGTCTCAGAGATGTCCATTTATGGCCTGCAGAGACAACAGGGGCCACTACCTGTGGGACTCATGGTTGTTTTGAGGCGTACACATGATACGCCATGTCATGCCAGTGTCCATGTGGCAATACAGGGACCCTGGGTATCTACCTGTCAAAGAGCTGTGATGCCTGGGAGATATCAGTCCTCACTTGTCACTGTGGCGTGTGTTTGGAGTGTGACAGCAGTACATAGGTACTGTGACACAGCCTAATGATTTGCCATTGCACTACATGGAACTTATGTAGACATGTTGACTTGAGATGTGAGATGATTGGCATGTAAGTGACATATGTCTCCATACCCAACAGCACACACCTCAGTTCATTGTGTATTGTCATGATGTATCATGTGATATTTTGCTTGGTCATAGCCACATGGGTGGATGAATGGACAATCTTCCTTTGTTCATCTCTGTACTGCAGGGCACCAGCTGTCCATATACAGTTCCCAGACCTTGAAACGATGGTGGAACGCGACTGCGTCCAACAGTACCGCTTCACCAGGCCACTGATTGAGGAGTTGGCGGAGCAGTTGGCGCCACATCTGCTACCTGGCCGGACATACCCTACAGCACTGACCCCAAAGGTGAAGGTGATGGCAGCCCTGCACTTCTTTGCTACCGGTACCTTCCAGTACACTGTGGCTACTGCTGGTGGTATGTCGCAAACTATGTTCAGTCGTGTGCTTCGCGATGTCTTGGAGGGGATGTTGCATTTCCTTGACCTGAACATCAAGTTTCATAGCCCAGGTCAACTGACTGACATAAAGGCTGCTTTTTATACACTGGGGAGGATGCCGAACGTCATCGGATCTGTTGATGGTACACATGTGGCCCTGGTACCACCACGGGCACATGAGCAGACATACCGGAACAGGAAATATTTCCACTCCATCAATGCTCTGGTGGCATGTCTAGTGGACATGTGTATCACACATGTGTGTGTACATTTCCCCGGTTCTTCGCACAATGCCTACATCATGAGGAGTCACAGATGCCAAACCAGCGTGCCTGGCTTGTTGATGTGTACTGACTGTTTACCACTGTGTGTGTTTGGCAATATTGAATTCCACCCTCTTTCAAAACTCAGCTAATGTGCAATTGTTTGTATGTAGGTGACTTCAGATACCCCAACATGCCGTGGTTGCTGACACCCCTCAGGAACCCGGTGACACCAGCCGTGATGCGCTACAATGAGGCACATGGTCGGACCAGGAGAGTGATCGAGCGGACATTTGGTCTCCTGAAAACCTGCTTCCGCTGCCTGGACAAGACCAGAGTGGCCCTCCCATATGACCCTGAAAAGGTGTGCACAATTTTCATTGTATGCTGCATGCTACACAACATGGCAGTGCAGAAGAAGTTGCCTTTCATCCAGGATGACGATGACCTACATCCGCCACCTGTGGAGGATCCTGGCCTGGGCCACGATGCCAGTGATGATGATGATGAGGGTGACATCCGCACACAGCTCATCAACAACTTCTTCACCTGAATGTGAATTTACAGGGTTGTTATGTCAATATATTGAGTTAGCCTGAAATGTGTTGGTGCTGCTCTGTTGCTGTTTGAGTGTGTCTGTGTGCTACTTGACTGAATGCGTGCAGTGATGTGTCCTTTCAGGTAGTCTGTACTCCACAATAGTGTCGACATGCTAACTTGTTTCTGTGTAGGTTTTTTGTGACATGTTTTGTGCATGTGTATTGCATTTCTATCCTGTTCTGCTGTGCTTTTGACTGTGTCTTATGTCTGTCCTTCCCAGGGTACTTTGCCTGTTGTTTGGTCAACTCGAACCCCCAACACCCAGAATCCAATCCCAGGGTGGAAGTTGTCGATTCCCATCAAGTGATGTACCACACACCCCTGGACTTCAATTCTTCGACACTTGGTGACCTTGTGTCCACTGTCACGGAGAACTACCTTGCAACTGTTGTGGAATAAACAAATTGCTGATGTGTAATGAACCTGTGCTTCACTTTGTTATGTGCGTTGTCTGTTTTCACACATCTGACTGACATTTGCTTACCTCACCTGTGGGCTTGTTAGCACTGACTGTGGATAGGTGTGGTGTCTGTGCATTCCACTGTATTTCTGGTCAACATTATTGTAGGCGATGAGTTACATGGTCATGGTGAGTATGTGTTGTGGTGCCCTAGTGGTGTGTCTCCCTCATATGTGTCACATCACCATGACTCACATAACGGTGATCACATTGCTGTATTAGTTAGCATGCACTGTGTTCTTTAGCAGATCATCATCTCCATGACACATACCATGTTGGAATCACAACAGAGGCAAGTATAGTGTACTAGTGAGTTTATTTACAAACATGTGTGAGGATAGTGCACAGGATGGTGGGTGCTGTACATTGGGTTTGGAATCCAAAGTTCACAGATGAGTTGGAAGTGTTGTTAGCTGAAATGTTCAGAGTAAAGTCCACAGTCATTTGCTACATTAGACCAACATCAATCCTCCATGTCATGTTGGCGCGTTGGGTTATATACAACAAGGTGAACGGTTTGCACACAAAGAACATTTTCCGGAACAGGTTCTGTGTCCCTGGGGGATGTGCATGGCCATCTGCATCTCACTTGTCCTTCTTCTGACAACCCCTCTTCTTCTTCCGGGGGGATCCTCAGGTGCAGGCGTCTGCGGTGCAGAGGACTCTCCACCAGAGTCATCCTCCCTCCTTGTGGCATTTGCAGATCTAGTGGCAACAGATGTTGTGGTCACACAGGTAGGTGTGGACATGTTGGTGCTTATCTGGCGGAGGCAGGTCAGTATGTCCCTATGCACCGCAGTAAGTTCATCCCACTTGGACTCCATGCGAGCATGATAGGCAGCCTGCTCCTGGTGAATGTTCTTGAGGATCCCCACTACCTGGCCGAATCCTCTGGTGCTATCCTGGTACGCATCTATGATGCGTACCAGTTGGGGGTCATAATGCAGTCTAGACCCCTCTGCAAGCTGTGACCTCTGCCTACCACCCCTCCCACCACCCCTAGCTACACGGGCAGGACCTGCAGTGGCACGCACAGGTGACCCTGGCCCCCTTGGGTGTTGTTACTGGTGGTGTTGTCCGTAGCTTCCTGGGTGGCCTGTGTCCCTGTGCTGTCGGAATTCTGTGTCCTTGGTCTGTCCGTGTTGGCGGGGGTGCTCTGTCTGTTTCCAGATGTCGGAGGCTTGGGTGCAGGGGGTGAAGATGATTGTACTGCTGGTGCTGCATGATGACTCACACCGGAGGTGCCAGGTTTTTCTTCGTCATCCGAAGAGGACAGAGACTGATCCACACCAGAGAGCTCAGGGTTCACCGGAGTCTGGGACAGGGACTCTTCTTCGTTTGCTGCTGTGTCCCCAGCACCACCTGTGTTTGGAAGAGACACACAATGTAAGTTATGTTTCTACAGGCATCAATGGTTCACATACATGACATTTGCAACTGTACGTCAGGATGCGTGCCTGTACACTGCATTGTCCAAAGTTGTCACGGACAGAGATTGATATTGTTGTAGCACATGTTCCAGCCAACATGAAGCATTTCAATGTGCATGTCGAAGTGTGTGCATGACCAGGTCATGTATAGATCTGACTGTACATGGCCATTGCTACTCAAGGGCCATCACGTGGCTGACACAGGTGTGTCATCCCTGTCCACATTTGACCTTTAACAAGGACATACGTGGAATTCCACTTAGGATATATTGCAAGATTCTGGCATGTGTGGTAGCAGTTGTTGCTAGTCTTTGTGCGTCACATTGGTGTATTGGTACAACATGGTCACAGTCCGGTATGCCTGTGTTCCTAGTTCCCATCTAATTTCATTGATGATGTCACTGTAGCTAATGGTGCTGGTGCTGAGTTTTGTACGTGCAGAAGTGATTTATCTTGTCACTGTTCTCCATTGTAATATGGATTGAGCACAGCAGCTCTTTGGCTTTTCCATGCTCATGACAGTGATCGCCAGTGTTGTGTGTGTTGCGGTTTTGCTGCTGTGAGTAGCATGTCTCCTCCAATGCAGTCCAGGTAAGACCTTGTGTCTACAGTGTCTATGACAGTGAGTGTTGTGTTGTGTGAAGGATGCTTATGTTGCAGAACGATGTAGGAGTGGAATGCAGCTCACAACAGCACCTAGTGTGAATGAGACCATGCTACAGTGTCAGCTATATTGGTGCGTCCATTCCATTCACTGTCAGGTGTCCACTGTCAATGATGTATATGTGAGTTCCTGTGTGTTTTGTGCTATGTACTATATATAGATCTCCACACTTGTCATCTGCAAGACACACCTTCACAGCCCCTGGACACTGCATCCCCATACAGTGAGTTTAAACATACGGTTGCAATGGCTGTGAGTGCGAACATGTTTGGGTTGGCCAATGCATATGTGTGATTTGCACCCACATCATTTATCAGGCCCATGTGTCAGCCATCTTGCCCGGGCATTTACTTTGTGAGTGACTGGTAGCATGTGTGCAATTTGTTTTAGCAAAGAAGGTGTGTGTATGGCCAGCATCGGTGGTATTTGTTTTTAAGTCATGACCTCCTTCTTCCCCAGGCCAGTTATCCCATCATGAAGCGTGCCACCATTGCAGTGGGTGCAGGTTAACTTTCAGGATGTCAGCCAGTGTTGTCCTGTTGTTTGTTGGTGCCCAGTTCCCAGCAGGGCCTTGTGCTCCCCACAACAGCGCCCAGTGTCAGACATCTTGTCAGTCCATTTCTACTCCCTGTGAGGTAAGCATGGTTCAGTGTGAGCTTGCTGGGCCATGTAGGTGGGTGAGGATTACCTGTGGCTGTAACTCCCATTATGCTCTTGGCTACACCCCCCTTCCCAGCATGCCCATACTTTCTTCCTTTTGACTCTGCTTCCCTGTGAGGGAGTGTGACAGCAATGGCAAGATGGCTGACAGTGCAGTCCTGTTGTTTGTTGGTGCCCAGTTCCCAGCAGGGCCTTGTGCTCCCCACAACAGAGCCCAGTGTCAGACATCTTGTCAGTCCATTTCCACTCCCTGTGAGGTGAGCATGGTTCAGTGTGAGCTTGCTGGGCCATGTATGTGGATGAGGATTGTCTGTGACAGCAACTTCCATCAAGCTCTTGGCTACACCCCCCTTCCCGGCATGCCCATACTTCCTTCCTTTTGTCTCTGCTTCCCTTTGAGGGAGTGTGACAGCAATGGCAAGATGGCTGACAGTGCAGTCCTGTTGTTTGTTGGTGCCCAGTTCCCAGCAGGGTCTTGTGCTCCCCACAACAGAGCCCAGTGTCAGACATCTTGTCAGTCCATTTCTACTCCCTGTGAGGTGAGCATGGTTCAGTGTGAGCTTGCTGGGCCATGTAGGTGGGTGAGGATTGTCTGTGACTGCAACTCCCATCATGCTCTTGGCTACACCCCCATCCCAGCATGCCCGTACTTCCTTCCTTTTGACTCTGCTTCAGTGTGAGGGAGTGTGACAGCAATGGCAAGATGGCTGACAGTGCAGTCCTGGTGTTTGTTTGGCTACAAGTTCAAAAAGAGCCCCTGTGCTTCACACAGCAGAACCCAGTGTGGTGTATCTTTGGGTAATATTTCAATAGAGTGTGAGGCAATGCATTGTCCCAGGGGAGTTGTGTGGAGTTTGTGTTGAGGGGTGTATGTGACGAAACATGCTGGTAAGTATGGTCAGAGCTGTCAGTCCTCCTTCCCACCCGGCCAGACATCCCACCATGAAACGTACTTCCGTTGCAGGGCGTGCAAATTGGCTTTCAGGATGTCAGGCAGTGGTGTCCTGCTTCTGATTTGAGCACAACCCCTACCAGGGCCTTGTGCTCCCCACAGCAGAACCCAGTGTCAGCCATCTTGTCAGTTATTTTCCACTCCCTGTGATGTGGGCATGGTTCAGAGAGGTCTTGATGGGCCAAATTGGAGGGGGAGCATTATCTGTGACTACAAACCCGATCATGCTTTTGGATACACTCACTTCACCAGCATACGCACTATTCCTTCCTGTCAGTCAGCTTCACTGTGAGGTAGTGTGTTTGTGGTGGCAAAATATCTGACAGTGTTTATTTAGATTTGTGCCACTGCCTTTCTCTATTTGTTGGTAGGTTTATACATGTCATGACACAGTTACAAATCACTACGAGATGGCAGTATTGTGTTTGTTTGACTAGCATGCACATCTTGGGATGATTATTTATTGGTTACTGTGGCTTTGCTAACGGTGCATGGTTTCACTGTCCCCTTGACAGTGATGTGTGTGTATTGCAACACAATATTAAGTATATTGGTTGTGTACTCACCAGGCTCTGGTATGTCTGATAGACCATGGACGCTCTCTGGTGGTAGGATGTCCCGCACCTTCTCCTACCAGGACCTGAAGTATACTGGTTTGGCAGGAGGACCACCACCAGTGCGCTGACTCAAGGCATGATCATTCTCGAGGAGCTTCTTGACTCTCCTGCGCACATCATACCACCTGTTCTGGATGTCATCCTTTGTGCGCAACATTGGTGCTTGCTCGTTGACCTTGCCCACAATCCTCGCCCACATCTTTGTTTTCTGTGACATGGTGGTCCTTTGGACCAATGTACCAAACAAATGTGGCTCTACTCTTAGGATTTCATCTACCAGGACTTCTAACCCACTATCTGTGAACTTTGGATTCTTCTTTGGGGGCATGGTGATGAGTGGTGGTGGGGAGTGATGTGTGTGTGAGGGTGCAAGTGAGAGTGGGTGAGTGTCAGTTTTGCTTGTTGTATGTGAGAGTGCTTTTGGAGAGGTGCTAATGGTGTGAAGGTTGTGTGATCGGTGAGTTGTGAGTGTGTCTGTGGTTGCTGTCTGATGGTGTTCTCTGCTGGCTGATCCCTTGAATTTTCAAAGGATCATGGTAGTGATTTTTGGCCTTTATATAGGTGGAGTTGTGGGTGTGTCTTTGTTCCAAGTTTAAAAAAATATATATTTATTGAGTTTGTCATTGCTTGTTTGGTCCTTTTTTTGAACTTTTTCCTTTGTGTTTTTTAGGCATGAAGGATACGTTCTTCTGACCGAGACGGATGCTGATGTTGGCTCGTGAGGGTTTCTCTGAGTCTTTCATGCTGACTTTCTTCTGTGTTTCATACACGTCAGTCGGGGAGATCTCTATTGCTTCAGGTCCCTGTTTTCTGTGCGTGTCGGTCATGCAGCTTTAGCTCCGTGCGAGTCGGTCTGATTTTACACGCATTGCATGGTACTGCGTGGGTCGGACATCGGGGGTACGTGTCGGTCAGGTTCATTCCTGGTGCGTATCGGTCGGTGCGAATCACGGCCCGTTTCCGGGCGAATCACTGGTTTCCGTACAGCTCGGTCGTACAGCTTGTATTCCGTACGAGTCGGTTGTACATCATGTGCGTTGCATCGTACTACACGGGTCGTACGGCACCTGTACGTGTCGGTCGGACTCCATTTCCAGTTCGTGTCAGTCGGTTCGATTTCCAAACGGAATCGGAATCGACCCCTAAGTGTTGGTTAGAGGTTTGAAAACCAGGTAAATCTCAACTTTACCACACAGATGATTCTATGTAATATGTGCATCTTTTCTGCTGTGCATAAGGCTGGCATTAAAGCTACAGTCAAGTTGGTACATTTACACATGTTGAAATCAATGCATTAGAGGTCTTGCTAAGCATACATGGATTTATTGATACTCCAGAAAACACAAAGGTGATGGACTGAATGATTGCAAATGACTCAGGATCTGGAAATCGTTCAGGCCACATTATAGTTCATTGATTATCTCCATCTATGCCACTACAGTCAAGTATCAACTTTATGCAATTGTTCTTCTTCAATTCACTGGGTTCCCTGATACATGAAATTACATATATCAGACTTTAGGGATGTCTTGCTGGATTTAACCTTAAAGTTAGATTCCACGGGTAGATTTTTCTGCCACAATGTGCTCTACATACAAAAGTAAGATCTATGATTTGCTAAAGTCTCACCTTCAGTCTATTAACATGCACAGTCAGGTCATTGGTGTTTACTCCCTGGTTACTCTGAAGGGCCATGGGAAAACCTTGGGCCTGGTTAGAGTTTGGCAGACAGAGTACTCTGTCACAAATGTGATGCAGTACCTGCCCACCAAAACCTCGGTTTTATACATGGGTACACCTTAGGCAGTTGGTCAAAAGAGTCTATCTTTGCTCCATTAAATAAATACTCCCTCCAATGGCCCGATGCAGTAGTGGTCATCAGGAGAAAGATATTACAATGCCAGGCCTATTCAGGGTGGTTGCTGTAATATCTTTTTTTCTCTGTCCCGTGAGGTCAGTTCCTGACCTTGAACAATAATCACCCTCACCTTGGGAGAACACTTCTAGGCTGTGCTAGTCATTAGTATTTTTGTTTTTCAGACTAGTTCAGACACCAGCTTTGTGAATTTGTTTCTAAAAAATAAAAAAAATAAAAAGGTTTGGTGGTGGCCGTCTACCAGACTATTAGTACATTCAAATAAACCACTGAGACAGCAGTTCCTTATGATGTACCGAGATGACTGCTGGGCTGGCTGTCATCTTTAAATGTGGTGATGGACTACCGTCAGGATGGTGCAGGTAATGGTCCCCACCATCCCAACTGGCACTACTCCATCCAGCAAAAGCTTAATCAGGTCCTTTTTGTTATTAGCAGGATTTTAATCTTCCTTGCTGAATTCCATTAAAACCAACTTTTCCAATTAATGATCATGAAATCTTTTGTTTCCCCCTGAAAAATACATATTTGATTTTCTTTTTTTATTATTGCAAAGAAATGTATTGACATTTTTTAAACAAAAGGATCAAGGGAAGAACAATACAGTTTATACATAGTTAAAAGTGGAGAAGTAGTATGCATGTACAAGTTTGGTTGGAGGATGCTAAGCAGTAGTAATCAGATATGAAACCAAGAAGGGACACATCAAATCAGGACTAATTAAAATATAATAAAATGAGTAGTAGGTAAATCAATAAAAAAAATAATAACCAACCATAAACAACAGGAATGATGAATGATCAGGAATCATGAAACGTGCTCATGGAGGTGCTATAGACTTAAGTAGTGGAGCGAGTTGCCAATACAGCTATTTTTAGCACACGGTTAAAGATATATTATTACATACATATGTTTTGTGGATAGGCCAGTGGATACAGAGACCTGATAGTTGGTATCACTCATCAATGAAGTTCATTTAAACTACAAAGTGGGGCAATTACAGATAAGATTCATCACACATATAGAATGCAAACCATGCGTTGCATAGAAAAGGTTCATGGAGGGTCGGTGGTGGCAAAATAGTTATCAAGAGACCTCTATACAGAGGTGCTACACAATTTCCATGGGGAGTTTTGGGAAATGTTTTCCACCCCTCTCAGGTAGGAAACCCAATTTAACCACAAACAAAATGAGATGGCTGCTGTGTTTTTCCAGTTAGCTATCACTGATTTACAGGCAGCAGTTGGAAAAATATCTACCAGAAGGTTAATGTTATATAATCCGATTTGTGGGCCTAGGAATCCTTGAATGAGGGAGAGGAAATTTCTTTCTAGCTGAGACCCACACATAGGGGTCTATTAGGATGGCAGGCGGATGGCCGCCGCCGGGCCAGTGGTACCAACCGCAGGCTGGCGGCGGACATCCGCCCGCGATCGAAACCCTGAAAAACGCCAGTCCGATTAGCATTGCGGTCATGACTGCAGCGGTGTGATTTTCCGCTACAATTGTGGCAGATCAAGGCCAAGCACCGCCGGCACGATTATGGTGCCGGATGTAGCCAGCCTTTCCGCGGCGGTGGGACCGCCATGGAAAGGCATGCGGAGAATGTCTCCGGGGGTCCATTGCGGACCCCCAATGTGTTGGGGGGTGTGGGTACACTGGGGGGATACCTGTACCAGGTAGCAGGCACTGTGCAGTGCCTGCCACACAGTGCAGGGACATGCAGGACATGCTTTCTTGGCCATCGCAGCGGTGCTGCTGGCAGCTGCAACCGCCACAATGTTAACTGCTGCGATCCGACCGCCGCGGTCGGAGTTCAACTGCGGAGCATACTAATTGGATCAGCGGTTTTCCCGTGGTCCTAGCGGGCAGTGTTTTCCCGCTACCATGGCGGTTGGAGTGATTTTCCGACCGCCATCCTAATAGACCCCTTAGTGTGGGTAAAATTTAATATAGAATCCCAAAATGGGGCGACCACACTGCAATGGAAGAGATAATTAATTATGGTAGTTGTGTAATAATTTTAGGTGTGTGTTGTGGTGTTTATAGGTGTAAAGGGTGAGAAGTAATTCTTTTTTAATTGATTAATTAATAATTGGTTGTTAATTAATTTAAATTAATTATTTGGTAAATAATCATGGTGATTGTTCAATTAATTTTAGGCGTGTGTTGTGTTTATAGGAGAAAAGGGTGGGAAGTAATTTGAGTGCAATTTATTAATATATAGTTGTTAATGAATGTTAATTATTTGATAATTATTTTGGGTAATTGTTTATTTTTTGTGTGTTGTTTTTACTTTTAAAGGGGAAAAGGGTGGGTACTAAATACATTTTAATTATTTGATTATTAGTTGTTAATAGTAATAGTTTTCTATTTAAAAATCAGTTTTAATTGTGTGTTATTATTTTATAGTTTAATTTAGGTGTGTGTTGTGGATATTATAGTGTTATTGTGTGTCTAGTCAATTAATGTTTATTAGTTTTTTATTAATAATATTTTTAATTGATTATAAATTATGTTAATTATGGAAATAAAGGTAATTAAAAATGATCAAGTGTGTTGTTATTGGTGTGGTGTTATAGGGTAGGCAATAAAATAAATAGATTTATGTTTATTTATTTTCTTGTTTGTAAATATTTTCTAGTTCAAAAGAATTATTTTTTATACATTTATTTATTATTTTATTTTATATAAAATGTGTAGGTTTTTGTTATATGTAACTAATATTATAATATGTGTTCTTTTTATATGTTTAATGTACTTGATTATTTATTTTTTAAACATTGTTTATTTAATGTTAAGATTTTTTAACATTTTGAATAAATATATTTTTTTAACTGTTTGAGTATGAATAGTAATTTTTGTTTCTCCGCTATCCAACAGGTTCCCTAATGTTGCATTCACTGAAGTAGGAATACTGATTTTTGTGTTTCCGCTATCCAGCACTTTCCCTACTGTTGCACTCACTGGAGTTGGGAATAGTAATTTTTTCCCCTCCGCTATCCAGCACTTTCCCTACTGTTGCCCTCACTGGAGTGGGAATAGTCATTTTTACACCCCCGCCATCCAGCACTTTCCCTACTGTTGCACTCACTGGAGTTGGAATAGTAATTTTTACCTCTCCGCTAGCCAACACTTTCCCTACTGTTTCACTCTTTGGAGTGGGAATAGTAATTTTTACTCCTCTGCTATTCAACAATTTCCCTACTGCTGCACTCAGCGGAGTGGGAATAATGTTGTTTTACCCCTCCGCTATCCAACACTTATCCTACTGTTGCATTCAGTTGAGTGGAAATAGTAATTTCTACCCCTCCGCTATCCAACACTTTCCCTACTGTTGCACTCTTTGGAGTGGGAATAGTAATTTTTGCCCCTCTGCAATCCAACACTTTCACTACTGTTGCTCTCACTGGAGTGGGAATAGTAAATGTTATCCCTCCGCTATCCAACACTTTCCGTACTGTTACACTCCCTGGAGTGGGAATAGTAATTTTTACCCCTCCGCTATTCAGCACTTTCTCTACTGTTGCACTCACTGGAGTGGGAATAGTAATTTTTGCCCCTCCACTATCCAGCACTTTCCCTACTGTTAGACTCCCTGGAGTTGAAATAGTACTTTTTGCCTCTCCACTTTCCAACACTTTCCCTACTGTTGTGCTCCTTGAGTGGGAATAACATTTTTAACCCTTCCGCTATCCAACACTTACTCTACTGTTGCAATCTTTGGAGTGGGAATAGTAATTTTTGCCCCGCCGCAATCCAACAGTTTCCCTACTGTTGCTCTCACTGGAGTGGGAATAGTAAATGTTATCCCTGCGCTATCCAACACTTTCCGTACTGTTACACTCCCTGGAGTGGGAATAGTAATTTTTACCCCTCAGCTATCCAACACTTTCCTTACTGTTGCACTCAAGGGGGTGGGAATAGTAATTTTTACCCCTCCGCTATCCAGCAATTTCCCTATTGTAGCACTCACTGGAGTGGAAATAGTCATTTTGCCCATCCGCTATTCAGCACTTTCCTTACTGTTGGGCTCACTGGAGTTGGAATAGTAATTTTTACCTCTCCGCTATCCAACACTTCACCTACTGTTGCATTCTCTAGAGTGGGAATAGTATTTTTTGCTCCTCCAGTACCCAACACTTTCCCTACTCTTGCACTCACCAGAGTGGGAATACATTTTTTTACCCCTCCGCTATCCAACACTTATTCTACTATTGCATTCAGTGGAGTGGGAATAGTAATTTTTACCCCTCCGCTATCCAACACTTTCCTCACTGTTGCACTCCTTGGAGTGGGAATAGTACATGTTACCCCTCCGCTATCCAACACTTTCCCTACTTTTAGACTCCCTGGAGATGGAATAGTATGTTTTTACCCCTCCGCTATCCAATACATTCCTTACTGTTACACTCCTTGGAGTGGGAATAGGCATTTTTTCCCCTCTGCTATCCAACAACTACTGTTGCTCTCACTGGAGTGGTAATGGTCATTTTAACCCCTCTGCTACCCAATACTTTCCCTACTGTTGCTCTCACTGAAGTTGGAATAGTAAATTTAATTCCTCCGCTATCCAACACCTACCCTACTTTTTCACTCACTCTAGTGGGAATAGTATTTTTACCCCTTTGCTATCCAAGACTTTCCCTACGTTTGCACTGATTGTATTGTGAAATTTAAGTTTAAATATTTTTCTTTTTCCTAGTTTAATGTTTCAACTTATTATAGATTTTAGTTTTTTTATATTTTAATTCAATAATATATATTTTTATTTTTTATATTATTTTAAACTGTTAAAATAATTTAATGCTTTAAATAAATATATATATGTCAATTATTATGTTTTATTAAGTTTATTTGTTATATTTTATTAAAATATATATAACATTTGTTTTATTTTGTTAATATGATATTTATTATATTTAATATATATTATTTTATTTTATATTTATTTAAAAGTTGATATTTTATACATCTATATTTTTATATCAATATTTTTTAGCCAATATTTTTGTACTTACCTGTTAAATATAGGAGTCAATATTTTTGTTGTGTATGTTTTTTACTCAATGTTTTTTACATCGATGTTATGTCTGAACTTTCGATGGATGAGGTTTTGGCCCTTTCAATGATGTCACTTTGGTGACAGGGTTGTCATTTGAAAGTTTAATCTTCATGAAAACCACCTGCAAACGATCAATCAGTTAGGGTATAAGAGGTTCAAGTCTCTTGCATACAATCTTGGCATTAATCTTTGCATTCACATTAATTAGGGAGATTGGTCTATAATTCTTCAACCTGTATTGGATCCTTAACCATCTTTTGCGATTACCACTATAGTGGCTTCTTTGGTTGAACCAGATATGACTCCAGAGTCAGCAAAGTGGTGTAAGAGGGCCAATAGGGTTGATTTAAGTAAAGGAGCAAATGCTCTCAAGAAAGCAGCTGTGTAGTCATCTGGGCCTGAGGCTTTATGTGGTTTTAATGAATGTATGACCAAATCTAGCTCTTCAACCAAAACAGGGGCACTAAGAGCCAACGTCTCTTGATCAGTGATGGTGCGGAGGGGAGCCGCAGATGTAGCAGAATTATCTTTGTACAGGGATTAGTAGAAGTCTTTGAAGATTTCTAGTATTTTTGGGGAACTTGTGTGGGTGACACTTGTTTTATCTGTGAGTGAGTTGATACCCTTGTGGCTCCACTTGTGCTTAAGTAGGAAGCTAGGATTTCGTCGGTTTTATTTACCTTGTATAATTTTAGGCTTTTTTTATTTGTCAGTCCATACTCCTGCCCTCTCACTCAGGATTCTCTTGTTTTTGTATTTTTTATTAGTTAGGATGGAGATTTTGGGGAACAGAACCAGAAATGTGGGCAGCCTCCAGTAGCTTAATGTCACTTTCCAGGTCTACTAGGTCTGTATCATGGTCTTTATTTAGTTTAGATTGTATATTTATTAGGGCACCTCTAACAGTGGCCTTCAACATGTCCCAATGTATGGAGGGGGAGGTCTCGGTGGTTGCATTTTCCTCCATGTAATTTATTATGGTCTTTTCAATATTATCTCTGGACGCCGCATCCTTGATTGATTCATCATTTAATTTTCAGATCTTGCTAGAGGTTCTCACATTTGCAACAGTAAGGGATAGGGTGATAGCTGAATGGTTGGAGATTAATCTCAACAGTATGTCTGTCCGGTCAATTCAGTGGATATGGGACTTGGAGATCATTAGGTAATCTGTTCTGGAATAAGAATTGTGGGGGTTGGGGAAAAAGGTGTAGTCCCTAATATCAGGGTGTTGAAGTCCCCATGTATTGAGTAGAGCAAATCTAGCATAGAGTTTGTGAAGTGATCTACTTTTGTCATTTGTTATGTGCAAATTGGTGGTCAGACCTGGGTTCTTAGAGATCAAGGTGGCAAACCACCCTTTTTACTTTCTGTGGAAGAGCAGAGGACGTTCGTGATCCAGCTCTTCCCAAAACCTGTAAGACCCGAATGGGCCACTTTTGTTTCCTGTAATAGGATTACATCAGGCTTCAGTTTAAATAAATAGTTTTCAATATTTTTACATTTAATTTACTGGTTAAGCCCCTTGACTTTTAGAGAGACACATTTTAAGTTGCTATCTATCGGGAAATTATTCAGGTTGTCGAGGTGAGATATTGGCTATGTGATGGTGGCACGTAGGATGAGGACTGTGTTGTGGATGAGATGGGTAGTGTTGACCCTGAACATGAGCCTGGCATAGGGTCATGCAGTGTAAGATTGATATAAGTAGATTACGGCTAGCAGCTGGTGTGTACTAGAAAACCCTGTGGGACCGTGTAGGTCTGGCATCGTGTAGGAGCAAAGCAGGTCTCTGGACCGGAGCCAATGGCCACAAAGGGGGAAAATGTAGAGCAAAATAAAGGGCAGCATTAAACATGACATAAGAGCAAAAACACAAATACAAAGGATAAGAAAATAACCCACATTCCCTTAAACCATCAACCCTCTCCTTCCCCACCCACCCCGAAAAATGAATATGAGGGAGACAACAGATGAAACTCGAACTCTCAACAAAAAGTCAACTGTATGCATAACCTGAGTTCTATGGACAGAAGCAGGAAAATATGGTGAAGGTCTATAAGCTCGATATCTCAGACACTAAAAGAGAAACGGTGAGTGTAATGGCTACGAGTCCCAAAATGACGGTATTCCCAGACGTGGGACCCGTGCTCACTACGCCACTGGAGTCAAGCTATCCTGGCTGATGACGGCTGATAGCCAGAAACCGGTCCTAGGATGCTTGATTCCGGTCCAGGGAAGACATGGCTTGGCAGTTCGGGCTGGACTGTTCCCATGAGGCACAGGGTCAAGACTGATTTGCATATGGCCATGTCTAAACTGGGGTGGCGTAGTGGGCAAAAGAACGATGGATTTAACCCAGATCTCTTGACTGGGGGAGAATGTCTGCATTGTCAGCATTCCGTCCATCATTTGTTTGTTGTAACGCTTTTCGCCCTAAGTGGGATGGGTATTCCCAGACGTGGGACCCGTGCTCACTACGCCACTGGAGTCAAGCTATCCTGGCTGATGACGGCTGATAGCCAGAAACCGGTCCTAGGATGCTTGATTCCGGTCCAGGGAAGACATGGCTTGGCAGTTCGGGCTGGACTGTTCCCATGAGGCACAGGGTCAAGACTGATTTGCATATGGCCATGTCTAAACTGGGGTGGCGTAGTGGGCAAAAGAACGATGGATTTAACCCAGATCTCTTGACTGGGGGAGAATGTCTGCATTGTCAGCATTCCGTCCATCATTTGTTTGTTGTAACGCTTTTCGCCCTAAGTGGGATGGGTATTCCCAGACGTGGGACCCGTGCTCACTACGCCACTGGAGTCAAGCTATCCTGGCTGATGACGGCTGATAGCCAGAAACCGGTCCTAGGATGCTTGATTCCGGTCCAGGGAAGACATGGCTTGGCAGTTCGGGCTGGACTGTTCCCATGAGGCACAGGGTCAAGACTGATTTGCATATGGCCATGTCTAAACTGGGGTGGCGTAGTGGGCAAAAGAACGATGGATTTAACCCAGATCTCTTGACTGGGGGAGAATGTCTGCATTGTCAGCATTCCGTCCATCATTTGTTTGTTGTAACGCTTTTCGCCCTAAGTGGGATGGGTATTCCCAGACGTGGGACCCGTGCTCACTACGCCACTGGAGTCAAGCTATCCTGGCTGATGACGGCTGATAGCCAGAAACCGGTCCTAGGATGCTTGATTCCGGTCCAGGGAAGACATGGCTTGGCAGTTCGGGCTGGACTGTTCCCATGAGGCACAGGGTCAAGACTGATTTGCATATGGCCATGTCTAAACTGGGGTGGCGTAGTGGGCAAAAGAACGATGGATTTAACCCAGATCTCTTGACTGGGGGAGAATGTCTGCATTGTCAGCATTCCGTCCATCATTTGTTTGTTGTAACGCTTTTCGCCCTAAGTGGGATGGGTATTCCCAGACGTGGGACCCGTGCTCACTACGCCACTGGAGTCAAGCTATCCTGGCTGATGACGGCTGATAGCCAGAAACCGGTCCTAGGATGCTTGATTCCGGTCCAGGGAAGACATGGCTTGGCAGTTCGGGCTGGACTGTTCCCATGAGGCACAGGGTCAAGACTGATTTGCATATGGCCATGTCTAAACTGGGGTGGCGTAGTGGGCAAAAGAACGATGGATTTAACCCAGATCTCTTGACTGGGGGAGAATGTCTGCATTGTCAGCATTCCGTCCATCATTTGTTTGTTGTAACGCTTTTCGCCCTAAGTGGGATGGGTATTCCCAGACGTGGGACCCGTGCTCACTACGCCACTGGAGTCAAGCTATCCTGGCTGATGACGGCTGATAGCCAGAAACCGGTCCTAGGATGCTTGATTCCGGTCCAGGGAAGACATGGCTTGGCAGTTCGGGCTGGACTGTTCCCATGAGGCACAGGGTCAAGACTGATTTGCATATGGCCATGTCTAAACTGGGGTGGCGTAGTGGGCAAAAGAACGATGGATTTAACCCAGATCTCTTGACTGGGGGAGAATGTCTGCATTGTCAGCATTCCGTCCATCATTTGTTTGTTGTAACGCTTTTCGCCCTAAGTGGGATGGGTATTCCCAGACGTGGGACCCGTGCTCACTACGCCACTGGAGTCAAGCTATCCTGGCTGATGACGGCTGATAGCCAGAAACCGGTCCTAGGATGCTTGATTCCGGTCCAGGGAAGACATGGCTTGGCAGTTCGGGCTGGACTGTTCCCATGAGGCACAGGGTCAAGACTGATTTGCATATGGCCATGTCTAAACTGGGGTGGCGTAGTGGGCAAAAGAACGATGGATTTAACCCAGATCTCTTGACTGGGGGAGAATGTCTGCATTGTCAGCATTCCGTCCATCATTTGTTTGTTGTAACGCTTTTCGCCCTAAGTGGGATGGGTATTCCCAGACGTGGGACCCGTGCTCACTACGCCACTGGAGTCAAGCTATCCTGGCTGATGACGGCTGATAGCCAGAAACCGGTCCTAGGATGCTTGATTCCGGTCCAGGGAAGACATGGCTTGGCAGTTCGGGCTGGACTGTTCCCATGAGGCACAGGGTCAAGACTGATTTGCATATGGCCATGTCTAAACTGGGGTGGCGTAGTGGGCAAAAGAACGATGGATTTAACCCAGATCTCTTGACTGGGGGAGAATGTCTGCATTGTCAGCATTCCGTCCATCATTTGTTTGTTGTAACGCTTTTCGCCCTAAGTGGGATGGGTATTCCCAGACGTGGGACCCGTGCTCACTACGCCACTGGAGTCAAGCTATCCTGGCTGATGACGGCTGATAGCCAGAAACCGGTCCTAGGATGCTTGATTCCGGTCCAGGGAAGACATGGCTTGGCAGTTCGGGCTGGACTGTTCCCATGAGGCACAGGGTCAAGACTGATTTGCATATGGCCATGTCTAAACTGGGGTGGCGTAGTGGGCAAAAGAACGATGGATTTAACCCAGATCTCTTGACTGGGGGAGAATGTCTGCATTGTCAGCATTCCGTCCATCATTTGTTTGTTGTAACGCTTTTCGCCCTAAGTGGGATGGGTATTCCCAGACGTGGGACCCGTGCTCACTACGCCACTGGAGTCAAGCTATCCTGGCTGATGACGGCTGATAGCCAGAAACCGGTCCTAGGATGCTTGATTCCGGTCCAGGGAAGACATGGCTTGGCAGTTCGGGCTGGACTGTTCCCATGAGGCACAGGGTCAAGACTGATTTGCATATGGCCATGTCTAAACTGGGGTGGCGTAGTGGGCAAAAGAACGATGGATTTAACCCAGATCTCTTGACTGGGGGAGAATGTCTGCATTGTCAGCATTCCGTCCATCATTTGTTTGTTGTAACGCTTTTCGCCCTAAGTGGGATGGGTATTCCCAGACGTGGGACCCGTGCTCACTACGCCACTGGAGTCAAGCTATCCTGGCTGATGACGGCTGATAGCCAGAAACCGGTCCTAGGATGCTTGATTCCGGTCCAGGGAAGACATGGCTTGGCAGTTCGGGCTGGACTGTTCCCATGAGGCACAGGGTCAAGACTGATTTGCATATGGCCATGTCTAAACTGGGGTGGCGTAGTGGGCAAAAGAACGATGGATTTAACCCAGATCTCTTGACTGGGGGAGAATGTCTGCATTGTCAGCATTCCGTCCATCATTTGTTTGTTGTAACGCTTTTCGCCCTAAGTGGGATGGGTATTCCCAGACGTGGGACCCGTGCTCACTACGCCACTGGAGTCAAGCTATCCTGGCTGATGACGGCTGATAGCCAGAAACCGGTCCTAGGATGCTTGATTCCGGTCCAGGGAAGACATGGCTTGGCAGTTCGGGCTGGACTGTTCCCATGAGGCACAGGGTCAAGACTGATTTGCATATGGCCATGTCTAAACTGGGGTGGCGTAGTGGGCAAAAGAACGATGGATTTAACCCAGATCTCTTGACTGGGGGAGAATGTCTGCATTGTCAGCATTCCGTCCATCATTTGTTTGTTGTAACGCTTTTCGCCCTAAGTGGGATGGGTATTCCCAGACGTGGGACCCGTGCTCACTACGCCACTGGAGTCAAGCTATCCTGGCTGATGACGGCTGATAGCCAGAAACCGGTCCTAGGATGCTTGATTCCGGTCCAGGGAAGACATGGCTTGGCAGTTCGGGCTGGACTGTTCCCATGAGGCACAGGGTCAAGACTGATTTGCATATGGCCATGTCTAAACTGGGGTGGCGTAGTGGGCAAAAGAACGATGGATTTAACCCAGATCTCTTGACTGGGGGAGAATGTCTGCATTGTCAGCATTCCGTCCATCATTTGTTTGTTGTAACGCTTTTCGCCCTAAGTGGGATGGGTATTCCCAGACGTGGGACCCGTGCTCACTACGCCACTGGAGTCAAGCTATCCTGGCTGATGACGGCTGATAGCCAGAAACCGGTCCTAGGATGCTTGATTCCGGTCCAGGGAAGACATGGCTTGGCAGTTCGGGCTGGACTGTTCCCATGAGGCACAGGGTCAAGACTGATTTGCATATGGCCATGTCTAAACTGGGGTGGCGTAGTGGGCAAAAGAACGATGGATTTAACCCAGATCTCTTGACTGGGGGAGAATGTCTGCATTGTCAGCATTCCGTCCATCATTTGTTTGTTGTAACGCTTTTCGCCCTAAGTGGGATGGGTATTCCCAGACGTGGGACCCGTGCTCACTACGCCACTGGAGTCAAGCTATCCTGGCTGATGACGGCTGATAGCCAGAAACCGGTCCTAGGATGCTTGATTCCGGTCCAGGGAAGACATGGCTTGGCAGTTCGGGCTGGACTGTTCCCATGAGGCACAGGGTCAAGACTGATTTGCATATGGCCATGTCTAAACTGGGGTGGCGTAGTGGGCAAAAGAACGATGGATTTAACCCAGATCTCTTGACTGGGGGAGAATGTCTGCATTGTCAGCATTCCGTCCATCATTTGTTTGTTGTAACGCTTTTCGCCCTAAGTGGGATGGGTATTCCCAGACGTGGGACCCGTGCTCACTACGCCACTGGAGTCAAGCTATCCTGGCTGATGACGGCTGATAGCCAGAAACCGGTCCTAGGATGCTTGATTCCGGTCCAGGGAAGACATGGCTTGGCAGTTCGGGCTGGACTGTTCCCATGAGGCACAGGGTCAAGACTGATTTGCATATGGCCATGTCTAAACTGGGGTGGCGTAGTGGGCAAAAGAACGATGGATTTAACCCAGATCTCTTGACTGGGGGAGAATGTCTGCATTGTCAGCATTCCGTCCATCATTTGTTTGTTGTAACGCTTTTCGCCCTAAGTGGGATGGGTATTCCCAGACGTGGGACCCGTGCTCACTACGCCACTGGAGTCAAGCTATCCTGGCTGATGACGGCTGATAGCCAGAAACCGGTCCTAGGATGCTTGATTCCGGTCCAGGGAAGACATGGCTTGGCAGTTCGGGCTGGACTGTTCCCATGAGGCACAGGGTCAAGACTGATTTGCATATGGCCATGTCTGAACTGGGGTGGCGTAGTGGGCAAAAGAACGATGGATTTAACCCAGATCTCTTGACTGGGGGAGAATGTCTGCATTGTCAGCATTCCGTCCATCATTTGTTTGTTGTAACGCTTTTCGCCCTAAGTGGGATGGGTATTCCCAGACGTGGGACCCGTGCTCACTACGCCACTGGAGTCAAGCTATCCTGGCTGATGACGGCTGATAGCCAGAAACCGGTCCTAGGATGCTTGATTCCGGTCCAGGGAAGACATGGCTTGGCAGTTCGGGCTGGACTGTTCCCATGAGGCACAGGGTCAAGACTGATTTGCATATGGCCATGTCTAAACTGGGGTGGCGTAGTGGGCAAAAGAACGATGGATTTAACCCAGATCTCTTGACTGGGGGAGAATGTCTGCATTGTCAGCATTCCGTCCATCATTTGTTTGTTGTAACGCTTTTCGCCCTAAGTGGGATGGGTATTCCCAGACGTGGGACCCGTGCTCACTACGCCACTGGAGTCAAGCTATCCTGGCTGATGACGGCTGATAGCCAGAAACCGGTCCTAGGATGCTTGATTCCGGTCCAGGGAAGACATGGCTTGGCAGTTCGGGCTGGACTGTTCCCATGAGGCACAGGGTCAAGACTGATTTGCATATGGCCATGTCTAAACTGGGGTGGCGTAGTGGGCAAAAGAACGATGGATTTAACCCAGATCTCTTGACTGGGGGAGAATGTCTGCATTGTCAGCATTCCGTCCATCATTTGTTTGTTGTAACGAAAATGAAATGGAGGCATAGTAGGAAAGGATACCTCATTGCTATGTAGGAACTTCAGGGAAGTGTTTATTTTGTGAGTCTGGAATGGTCAGTAGTCGGTAATCACTGATGAGATCAGCAAGAATTAGGGGATCATTAGCAATCAGGGTTATCTGTTGCTTGGTTTAAGCGGTGATGTGAAAGAGTAAGAAAGAGACCGCTCCCTGTGCCGGTGGGCAATGGAATGAACCATATAAAACCGTATCTATCTGTAATCTAGGATTGAGTGACTTTAGGAAAAGATTATGATATTATTAACCCCTGTTATATAAAATTGGAAATAGCGAGTGGGGTATTGTTAGAGGCCTGCAGCATCTGTGGCCGGTCTAGGGCTGCGTGAGATGCAAAATGGCAGCATGTGTTGAGTGGCAAGAGGCTATGGGAGCTGCTAGTGGGGGACTAAGCTAAGAGTATTCTGAGTATACAGGAAAGCATGTACTACTGTAAAACATTGTAGAACACTGTGTATGGTAATAACTTGGTAAACAATTGTAGAGCAATGAACTGAGAGATGCCTCTGTAAACCCAGACAAACATTGGAAAAGGATATACCTTTAAAGGGTGCACAATGATGCAAGTCGAAACTTGGATTTGGAAGAGGGCACAGGTCTAGTGTCCATCAAGGTAGTCTCTCTGTCATCTGGGAACATCTGGCAGTCCTTTGGATTGATGAAGATGTGGTGTGTTTGCAGAAACTGAATTGTGCTGGCCCAATGAACAAGAACTGTAGATTTGAAGCTTTGAGTCTGATGCGGCGTGCAAGGAGCCCTTCCTTGTCTCCACTGTGGGTATGGGTTAATCCTCAGAGACGTAGATTTGGCCTTAGAAAAGCATGTGATTGTTCTTATGCACATGGTTGCATATCAGCTCTTCATGTTGAAATCTCATTGGATGGCAGATAATCTGGTGAATGGTGTTCATGTTATCCGATCTAAAGGAGGGTACACAGTGTGCTCTTTCATGCTCAAAGTCATTCTTGAAGGTTAGGCTAGTCGTTTGAGAGAGATCCATTTTTCTAAGACGGAAATGTAAGGGCAACCCAAAGATGCACAGGTTCCCCCTGTGATTTCTATCTTCTCACTCAGCCATATCCTTATGTAGGGCTTTGATAGTAATTTGTAGTTTTTGGATATCCCATAGAGAAATGGTCGACTCATCTTCCAGAGAGCTGATTCATTCCTCGGCTTCTGACACTCTGTTATTGATGGTGTTGATGTCGGACCAGATAGCGCACAATTCTTGCTGCATGATGTCCATGTTGAGTTTAGTAGATTTTGCTAGACCTTGTTCCATATCCACTTTTTTAAGTTACATGTCCTTGGTACAGTTTCCCTCATTCTTGCTTTTGACAGGAGAGTCAGGAAGTAGAGGTTCTGCTTTGGTGCACTTGTTACCTGGTTTGGACTTCTTGTCAGCCATGGTTTTCTCATAAGCTAGGCAATTCAGATTGAACAACAGGTTTGCTTGCCTTTTCAGACCAAAAATGGCATGCTGAAATCAGAGAGCAGCACAGAATAAGGGGACGGTAATGTCAGCCAGGGGGGGCCCATGCAATGGCTTAGAATAGGTGTCTGGGTGTTGGTCTGCATTGAGTGTACACCTTGGCTATTGAACCAATTCTGAACACCCACAGTGCCCCCACAGTGCACTCACAGTGCACCACCTGTGATCACTGAGATCAGAAGGATATAGCAAGGACCTATGTAGGATTCCACCATATAGCTGCTGTTCTCAGTGTCATGGTCTCTGCCCAGGACCACGAGGACTCATGAAGAATTGGCAATGAACAACATGACGCCGAAGGAGTTAGAAATAGGATCCTTGCATAATGGTCATACTTCCTGCGCTCACTGAGTTTCCCCAAACATCATTAAAATGAGTGGCGCCCATTAGGTCGTTAGGCATCATCAAAGTTCAGGAGGATCAGTTGGTATAATAACTTGTAGGTGCCACAAATTCACAAATCCAGCTCACATCTGTGCAACATTAACAATAATCTGTGCCTTGTGGGCAGCCCCATTTTAAAGTCAGGCCGAGCATGAGGAGGATTTTCCTGAAATCGTTCCTCTGAAAATGCTTACAATAAAAGGGTTGATCAGCCAGGCTTTTGGAGGTAATTTAGGGCACACAGACTCGAGGAGGCAGGCAAATTGTCTTACTTTTGGGTCTTGTGCACCATAATGCATCTGGAGTGCTTTGGGACATCGGGCATTTTGCCCTACTTAGAGTACAGTGCACTTCGAGATCAGCGCATGAGGGAGGAAAGCTATGTAACAAGCTCATCAATCGGGAAAGCACCGAGCTCAACAGATGCCCATCATGTTTATGTTAATGGGTCAGCCACTCTTTCCATCCAGGAACATCATTTTAGTGGGTTAGTTCGCCGCCGTATGCCACGTTGGTGGGAGCAGTCTAGCTATGCTGCCATGCACCACGCCATCCAAGCCATGACCCCTTCATATTTTATTTTCTTTACAGCCAGATTTAGAGGAGGACATTTAGTTTTTTGTGGCATATGGAAGAATACACTTGCAATTTGATGTCAAAACAATGGAAGACTTGTGCAGTGTATACATTTCCATAACATAAAAAAAATATCAAAAATAACATATTTAGAGTTGAGTTGTTTGTGGTGATCCTGGTGGAGAAATCTGTTCTTGCTCCACCATCCACCATGCCAATGTGCAGAGGACTGTCACAAAACCCCTACAAAAATCAGTAACTTCTTATGCCTTTCGGACGTTGTTGGACCTGGCCCTTTTTGAAGGGTTATCCCAAAAGTTTTTGCCTTCCTCCACCTATTTTTCTGACTTTTTTTTCTGGTTTTAGGACTCTGGGTACTTTGCCACTGCTGATCTGTGCTAAAGTGCATGTGCCCTCTCCTCTAAAACATGGTATGATTGGTTTACACTTGTTTGGCATATTTGATTTACATGTAAGTTCCTTGTAAAGCAAAATACCATATACCCAGGGCCTGTAGATTAAATGCTACCAGTGGACCTACAGCACTGCTTGAGCCACCCCCAGATTTAGCTTTTCAAACCTGCCTCAGGCCTGCTACTGCAGGGCCTACATGTGCCGTTTACTGCCAATTTGACTTGCCAATTAGAACTACTGCCAAGCCTTAAACTCACCTTTTACTACATATAGGCCCAAGGTTGCCCTATGGGCAAGGTGCTGTGAAAGTAAAAGGTAGGACATCTGCCTTTATTGTGTGGCCTGGCCCGGTAGTGAAAAACAGCCTAGGCAAACTCCTCTCATAGACTAGTATCGGTAATTCCCTTATATATACTTAAGTGGTAAATTCTAATCTGAAAGGAGTAGCGTTGCCATATTTGGTATGTTTGGAATAGTGGTGATAATCCTTCTGGTGTAGTTGAATTTTACATTACGATTATAGAAATCCCACTTTTAGAAAGTGGACACATCTCTGTGTTTATGACTCTTTGTGCTTTGCAGCCTGACTCCAATCCACGTCTAGGGTTGGGTGACAGCTACGCTTTATGCATACTTTCCAGATAGCTATCACACAGGGAGGGTTGAATGTGACAAGGTTACAACTGAAAACTTCGTGGGCTGGGAGAGAGTGAGTCAGGGCACACTTAACATTTGCATATGCTATGTCCTGCCTCCACACAAAGGGCGTCCCAATGTTTTAAGACACCGTGTGGGACTTGTAACCAGACACTGCTGACTCTACATTCTGCATATTTACATTGGACTTCTCTTCTGTCAGGAGGCACCGCCATTAGGACTACCTACTTTGCTGTGCTGGCCTGCTGCCTGATGGGCTGCTGGAGGGACTGCCAGTCTACTAAGGACCTTTATGTGCTGGTCTGCCTGCCTGCCACTCATGGTATGCTCCCCACATGTTCACCCAGAAGCTAAGCAGATTTTAAGTGCTGTGCACTACGCCTGGCTTTGCTGTGTGGCTGCTCTTAAGCTCCAGAAGACATCGCATAGTGAGCGTTCCTCTTTTACATCAGCTTGGTGGAAGAGCCTCATTGTGGCCAAAAACGCTGATCAGGCAGGTGCAGGCATTGTTAGAGGAAGATCTCAACTAGACAGAGTCGAGCGCAGCCTAGTGATCTCCTTCCATTCCCCAAGAGACAGTGTGTGCAAATCGCTGTCTTTTTCCTGCATGCCCCCTCGGTGAGGGGGACAGCAACATGCAATTTTGAAGAGAGAGATGCCAGCCCGTGACACCATCTCCCTACCTGGGAATGACGAAGACAACTGTCAGAAACCCACCCTAGTGAGGTCTCCTTTGCTCTGACAGAAACGGAGGGCAGAGCTTGCCAGTCGCCGTACAAAGGAGACGCCCCCAGGCGCCAACCATCACATGGGGCAGATGAGGCCCACTGGGTCAATCGGTTGGCTCGCAGTAGAGTGGGCCCAGGAGTGGGAACCGTGTAAAGGTACTGTGGCCATGCTGCATGTGGGGTAGCTGTGCTGCACTCTGTGTGGTACAAAAGACAGTGGTCCTGCAACTATATTTTAATTTTGAATCAATCAGAGTTTATGATTTAATATATTAGTAAATGGTAATTACCACGTATATTTAAACGTTGAATTCCTTCTGGTCTTTGCTTGCTCGTTATTATTTCTCTGCCCGCCAGCCGTTATCTCCGGAACACTCGGGCGCTCGATACAGCCTCATATCGGTAAGTTAATCATGGGACATTTGTTACAACGAGAATATAACTTGACTCTGTTAGCTAGGTATAGGATGATATCGGTCCAGCTCCCTGCTCATTGTTTTCTGTTATACATTGGGGGTGTATTTCCAAAGGCTGCCGGGATAGTACGACGTTTTCAGTCCCATGCTAATGAAAGTGCTTTGCATGCGACTCGTCCCCTTTCTCCCAAACTTTGGGTCATATATACTTGTGGGAAACGAGCCTGGTGGCCGGCGGTATCTCTATTACATTTGTAATAATACTAGTAGGAGGCTGGCTTATCAGGCAGCAGTAGTAACGAGGTGTTTTGTGTAACGTGCTTGTAAGATGGTGATGTTTAGAACAATTAGCTGTTTATGCTAAACTTTAAAAGGATTACGTTAAGGGATGTCTCAGGATCGTTTCGTTGTAAGATTTGTCCCCTGGCCATATTATTATATAAATCTGTTCCCTTTTGCCTTAGGCTGTGAAGACTGATATTTTTCGCATTATACAACAAGGAAATAGTTGGAATGACGTGACCTGGTCAGATTTTTAATAACATGGTGACCCTAGACAATACAACGCTCTGATGTAAGTATCTAACTTGAGGGCTGGTACTCACTGGTAAAATATTACAGTGTATTGATTTTACACACGGGCGATAGAGTGATTTTAAATGTTGACCACCCTTATTGTTTTCGACTCACAGATAATTTCATTCTACATAAGAAAAAGGGGAATCCTCTACAGAATTACGGATCTGACTTTGTATCTATTCATGCCGAATAGGATTGATTAGTTTTGCATCTTATATATGGTGGGTATCATTGAATATTTATGCACTCATGCACCCATACAGCATGGGATGTTGCGAGGTTGATATTCTAAACGCCATTTGGCAACTTTAAGTTTATTGTTGCTGCATTGCCTATATGAGGTAATGGTCACAGGCAGTAGTGAGAAGAAGCCTTTGAGCCAGATATAATTGGCTGTTTGGTTTAGACTATAGAGCTCGGTTGAGCTCCTTCTCTTCATTTTTCATGCTTGACTTATATCCTTGTTACCTTTTCCTTCTCGTTTCCCTTTCTTCTTGCTTTGACTGGCTCTGCAGGATCCAATCAGGTAGCTCTTGAGGTTATGTTGAACACGTTTCTTTTTCCCTCCCGTCCTCTCTTTATGTAGGATTTTTATCCTTAGGATACAAATGTCAATGATTGTCAAGAGCAACAATATTGCGTTGTATGTGTTGAGTGTAAATAAGAAGAGCTATACTGAATGAATATGCTCATTTCTTACAAAGAGGCTATGTAGCCTTTTAAATGATTATGTTGATGTAATTTAATTATAAGTAATTGTGTCTATGGAATTTGTAACATGTAATGTCTTGGGTTTGTATATGTATTTATATGTATATTTATGTGTTTGTGTTTAAACAGCCCTGAAGAAGTCCGCCTCAAGGACGAAACGCGTCGGCTGTGCTGTCAAGATCAAATTGTATTTATGAGTTTGTATTTTTAAAAAGAAAAAATGAATCATTATAATCTTGGAATAAAAAGGAACTGTTTTGAAGAACCTCGATGTGGGGAATGAATTATATTATTGTTCTTCCCGAATCTTGGATGTGTGGTGCACCTGTGCTTTTTCTTTGAAATTGTTAGGTCCTGTTGGGGACTTGCATTGTAACAGTGGGTGCGATTCAGTGTGCACACAAACCCTTAGTAACTGTATAGGGACATGAATATGGAAGGGATAGCAGTTTAGTTGCTGGCCTATAGAGGGCTCCACTGTTGGGTGTGTTTCATGCCAATTGTTTGCATATTAATGAATAAAGTACTCAACATAAAAGGTGCAAGAAACGACCATATTCTGGAACACCATATATTTATTTAAATCAATTTGGTGAAAACCAGGCAGTAAGCAATACAAATAACAATTTGAAAAAAGGGGGGGTTGCTCCAGAGGGAGACGTGCAATGAAACAGAGTGCTCGAGAGTGAAGTGATGAGGAGAAATATTTCAACAGAAATATATAAGACATTTGATATGTCAAAGCAAAAACAAGGGAGGACCGGTTACAAATCACCGTCCTTGGGTAACCTGGCCCAAGTATAATCACACAAGTTTTTTAATATTAAATCAGTTCCGACTAGAAATCAATTCTAGGATGGCACGTGGAAAACAAGGTTAGGGGTCCAGGCTAGATTAAATGGGCGTCGACGTTTCGATCCGACTTGTGGCCAAAAGGGCGAATAATTCCTCGGCCTGGCGGATCTTCATCAGGACTGGGCTGGGCAACCTAAAATGGGAGGGGGACCAGAGGTCAGGTCGTTGCACTAGCGGATTAAAACTTTGAGACGTAACACTTAGTAACTTAACACTTAGTTTCCAATGAATAGGCCCCGGTGGCGTCAAGGAGATAGATGCGATTCCATGCCAACTGAAGGGAAAAAGAAAGGGGAACTGAATTCAACCTCGCGCTTAGCACATAGTATCTCTCACATAATGTTAGTGCTAAATTATGCACCCTGTCTCACAATCACCGAGAATCTAAGATGTACCCACTCTACTTAGCGTATGTCACCTCACCAAAAGGACAGAAGTGTTAAGGTATTGACCGTACTCAAATTAGTGTTTATCACTTAAACTCATGGGTTTTACTTAGCACATTCATTTCAAATATGATTTTTTCTTTTAAGATTACGTTGGATACGCATATCCTCCCTGTTGGATTCACTATAGGAACCACGGACTTCAGTCCTCACCTTTAATTGACGGGTGAGACTATTCCAACATAATTCATGTTACGTCTCAAAGTTTTAATCCGCTAGTGCAACGACCTGACCTTGGAATAGTCTCACCCGTCAATTAAAGGTGAGGACTGAAGTCCGTGGTTCCTATAGTGAATCCAGCAGGGAGGATATGCGTATCCAACGCTGATAGCCTTTTACTAAATCAAAACATTCATTTTTTGGAAATATTGTAGCACTACTACATGAGAATGGGCAGAACCAGTCAGTACCTTCATAAGAAGACATTCCCTATCTTGTAACATATATGGGCAATTATTGAGAGTGAGGCGTCTGTAGATATATGATAATTGATGGAAGCAAGGCCCTGAGTGTGTTGGAGACACATAATTGTTCACATCAGTTGCATGCCTCTGCAGTAACTAATGCAGGTGTGACAGACAGCTTATTTCACAGTGGAGCAAAGATCTGGCAATGAGTGTGCCAGTGCAGACGAGCTGTCCAGATATTTGTGCCATAAGGGATTAAGGGCCTCATGTTCAAAGTAATTTGTGACTGAAAATCATGTAATGTACAACATCACAAGGCTAGCAACAGAAAATAGTCCATTACCAAGGCACAAAACCCATTTTACAAATTGGAAAAGGTTTTTAGGCTGTAAAATGGATATTTAGTATAGAAAACAAATGGTCACAGTAGCAACAATTTTTAGAAAAGGAATAAATGACATTAACAACATCAATTTAAGCATACTCTGCATTTGATGCAATTTATTTTCAAAGCATTAAAACATTAATTACATTTGTTTGGGTAATCAAGTTGCTCTAGCGGAATAAATATACACGTAATCAAAAGTGCTCTACTGTAAGGGAAGGTTAGGTAGGTTGGGTTTTTAGTGCATGGGTAAGGGTAAAGGACAAAGGAGAGGTATAGTGACATATATACATCAGATTCACATGGCAAGACCTATCCGGCCTGTTAAAGGTCAATTGTTCCACTAGATATACATAGCACTTATGGACACTGTTAATAAATTACAATTACAGTCATCAGGGCTTGTATGGTCATGGTGATTGTCAATGTTTCGACCCCTTTGTGTGTTCAAGGTGAATGGATCCTTAGATTGGGGTCTTCATCAGGACTTGGTGAGAGCACCTGAAATCAATAGGATACTCCGTGTTAGGGGGAGATTATAACATGGCAAGTTGTGAAAGTTCTTTGAGGAAGGAGTGAAATTTACCTACTTAAAATAACAGAGGGAGAGGAGGATATAAAGGCAACAGACGTTATACCACCTTTTCTGAGTAGTCGTCTGGACCAAATAGCACCGGAAGTGAGGGCGAACAAGCAGGACCCAACAGTGGCTATCAGGACAACTGGTACCAGCCTCAGGGACCAGCTCCTTTTTTAGACGACACCCAATGGAGACCACCAAGAGGTCGAGGCTACAATTGGAACAGAACGACACGACGTGGACAAAACCAACAGAACTGGGACACAGGACGCCAACAGGGACAGATTCAGAAGCAAGTGAGATTCCCTCAGGAGAACCACTGGGAGATTCAGACCCGTCAAAGAACCTACAGATGGTGAGGGTTATGAGTAATCCGATTATCAATCTGTCAACTCATATGCTCTCTGAGAATGAAACCAGAGTTTTCTGCAAAGGGCTTTCATTCGTACCGACGACTTATCCCAACAGTTTCAATATCAGACAGAACTCCATCGTTTTTTCCGGAAGGTGAGGCTAAGACATTACTTCAAACACTCCCTACCGATATCTTCTACCTCACATACTGGAATCAGAGTGCCATCAACCTTTATGCCTCCCACCTATGTGATGCCACATAAAATCCTTGCCTTTGAGAGCGTGGTACTCAGGGATGTACTTAAAGTGTGCTCTACTAAGAGGTATACCAAGCACAATGTTACCAAAGGTGAACGGGAAGCCCTCAACACATTGAAGAACAACAAATCGATAGTGATCAAGCCTGCGAATAAGGGCGGCGCAATTGTAGTGCAGAATGTTACTGACTACAAGGCCGAGATCTATTCACAACTCCAAGATGGTATCAGCTATGCAACTCTGAACACAGATCCTACTAAGGAGATAAGAAAATTGATTCTGAACATCACCGAAAAAGGCAAACAAGCTGGTTTCCTGTCAGACTACGAATTTGAATATCTTAATACCAAACAAGCACGCCTTCCAACGATCGACACACTACCGAAGGTGCACAAGGACATGCAGCATCCTCCCGGAAGACCCATCATTTCTGGATACGGTTCTCTCCTAGAACCGATAAGCAAATACATTGATTTCTTTCTCAAGCCTCTAGCAGAATCCACTAGAGTTACCTACGTGACACCATGCAAGTGATTAACCTTCTCGACAATCTGCCGTTTGATCCAGAGACACAACTATTAGTCACACTCGATATAGTGTCACTATATATGAGTATTCCACAACAACCTGCACTGAACACGATAACGAAAGCACTCGCAGGAAGACCTCACCCAGTATTTGTGCCTACTGAATTTATAGTGGACCTCTTAGAGATAACTATGATGAAGAATTTCTTCTTTTTTCAAAATAATTTTTTTCTGCAGACCAAGGGTGTGGCGATGGGGGCAGCCTTCACACATGATCTAGCTATCCTGTTTATGGATGACTTCGAGGAACAATTCATATGTGCCCACACCAATCCTTATAAGAACAATGTGACACACTGGTGACAATACATCGACGACGTGCTTCTGATCTGGACAGGTGATGAGAACGATGTACAAGACTTTTTTGACTGGTTGAATGCCAGGTCATAAGATATCAAGTTCACCATCCACTGGGATAAGAAGAGTATTGACTTCTTAGGCATCTCTATAAAAGTGAAGGGAAACCACCTATACACCACCTTATATACAAAACCAGAGGAACGTAACATGTTGCTGAGATACTGCAGCCACCATACAAGAGGCCTGCGTGATAATTTGCCATTCGGGCAGTTTCTTCGCATCAGGAGAAACTGCTCCTTGAAAGATGATCACTTCAGTGAGTCAGAAGACCTCATCAGTCGCCTTCTGGAGCGTGGATATCCCAAAAGTTTGGTCAAGCGCGCAAGAAAGAGGGCGTGAAATTACGCAAGATAAGCGTTACTCACACCAAAACCATGACTGATGAACACAGGATGCATTATATACAGTAAATAGGATGTGTTTTTATTTTCATGCAGATTGTGTTAATTGCCAATTGTCTCTATGTTTTTTACCAACAATGTATATATAGACACGATACATGTATATCCATCTCTTGTACAAAATGTTAACTATGTACCTTTTAGATGCATTATCACTATATTGAAGTATGGACGTCATGTGTCACCTATATTGTATGCCAAAAAAGCCTATCCAGCGTTTGCACAGACTGTCAATCATGTACCTTTTAGACGCTTGATCAGGGAATCGTACAGTTATTGATTGCCACTTGTCAGTTATATTATATGCCGCAAATTGCATTAGGTATGCGAGCATGTATCCATACTACAGTCACAGCCTTTGAAACATGACCACACTGTTTCTACCTACAATGCCAATCATGTACCTCTAAAGCGTTTCAATTCATATTTGAATATGTAAATCTTTTAGATATTTGAATATGTAAATCTTTTAAATATTGGCGACCATCAGACACCTATATTACAAACTTTATATTCTGTACACAGCATGAGAGTCCGCAGCCCATGTATAGGCCAGACCATAATAGAGTATTAGCCTTGACATAACTGCTTATCTGACCACATAGGGAGGTTTAGTTATTTTTCAATAATGTCTGTGACACAATAGGAACCTATATTTCATGAGCCCTAGTTGACGAGTTTTACATCCTCCACTAAATGTCTCTTTTAAGCACACCCCCGCTTGAGCTACTGCCCGTCGGTAATCGCTGAAGCATGAGCTCAGCGATGTGCAAGCACTGAGCGGCTGCACCCGGCGTGCACGTTCACCTCTGGTGTCTTTAAGAAACTTGAATTGCGAACCCGGTCCCACTTTGACCAGAGAACTGGAGGCGTAAACAACTATCGCAAGAGGGATGTGTTGCCCTGGGACTTGTCCCCGCCCGTCCCTGCCCTTAGCCCCTTTTAGTACTTATATTATTCTCTCACGCTGAGGCACTTCACATAGGATTTTATAACAATGTACATACTTATCTTAAACGGGTCGTTTTAACTTGTCTCCCAAGAAGGCTAGCATCACATCGTTGCCATATTGGTCACTTCAGCGCAAGCTAGGCTGCTTTGAGTCACATTTGTTTGGGCATTTCATGAGCGAGCTGGCTCGTCCTGTTGAGCCTAATTCGTAATATATTTGTGTATACATATCTTGAATTCACGGTCCTTTTTTATATGTATGCGGACCTCTCGTCCTGAGAGTGTTCTCCATGCAGATATACATAAGGTTGGGAACTTTTTTGAAGTATTATGCTGTAATTAGGGAGTAATTTCCCCACGTTTGTATCTTTGAGTAATGTCTAAACATCGCCATGTTTTACCACCCAGACATTATCATTGTCCTTCCTCTCTTTTTTGACAGATTCAATCCTGTATTGTGAGGGATGTTATGACCCACAACCCTAATTTCAGATGTTTGCGCATGCACTTTTGGCCGCACTTTCTTTCCGTTTATTGTAAATGATGGCTGTTGCCGCACATCTTCACTGCCCCATTTCATTTAGAGCAGTTCGCATTCTTACTGTGTTTCTCTCTGCCTTTAGGAGCTCGTTTGAGCCCGCTCTCTTCAACTACACAGCCTGAATCACTGGGCTGTTATTTTAAGTAGGTAAATTTCACTCCTTCCTCAAAGAACATTCCCAACTTGCCATGTTGTATTCTCCCCCTAACACAGAGTATCCTATTGATTCCAGGTGCTCTCACCAACACCTTATGAAGACCCCAATCTAAGGATCCATTCACCTTGAACACACAAAGGGGTTGAAACGTTGACTATCACCATGACCATACAAGCCCAGATGACTGCAATTTATTAACAGTGTCCATAAGTGCTATGTATATCTAGTGGAACAATTGACCTTTAACAGGCCGGATAGGTCTTGCCATGTGAATCTGATGTATATATGTCACTATACCTCTCCTTTGTCCTTTACCCTTACCCATGCACTAAGAACCCAACACTCCTTCCTAACCTTCCCTTACACTAGAGCACTTTGATTACGTGTATATTTATTCCGCTAGAGCAACTTGATTGCCTAAACATATTTGATTAATGCTTTGAAAATAAATTGCATCAAATGCAGAGTATGCTTATATTGATGTTGTGAACGTCATTTATTCCTTTTCTAAACATTGTTGCTACTGTGACCATTTGTTTTCCATACTGCTATTTTTACCCGGGTCTGGAAGCATTTCGGGTTACCCCATTGATACATAGTAAAATGGCTATTGTCACCCTTACTAATTTGTAATTTGGAAAGGGCTTGAATGGGTATTACAAATTACGTTTCGGTATTGTGTGCATCAGTGGTTTAGGGCTAATGTTCCGGCTGCAAACCATCTACCAGTTACCGATACTCATATGTGGTGGTAACTTATAGACAAAGGGGACCTTTTGCAAACACATAACTGTTATGGAAGCTAAACTCCTATCTACTCTCACCCCACAGGGAATTCCAATGGTAGAAATATAAAATTCAAAGGACGGAAATGCCTCACCCACAATTTAGTGACATGCTTTATCATCAGCCAGTCCACCCCACCATGACAGTGCCAACATGGTGGTCCAGACCTTACTGAAAGGGAGAACAACAAAAGTGCTTCTGGTTAATCGGTGGGTCCAGATTTTATTCTAAAACTACCTCTGTGTAAACTCTGGGAATTCCCATCAAGTGGGTACATAGGGTAGATTTCAAAGAACAATCTTGGATGTTAATATGAGTCATTGTATCAAACATCCATCAAAGACATCAATTGCCAACATGTTACAGCCACCAAAGTGATTCCCCCATAAAAAAGGAGGGTCCAGGGCCTTCATCAGTGTAAAAGGCAGTATCCCTACAGTCAGGACGGCATGCGTGTCCAAGCACATAGGCAAGCAAAGGTCTCTAATCATCTGGTATCCTTCTAACATCCTATCATATTAAGGGTCTAATACAACAAGTCACATTGGTGGGGGACCACTCCCGTAGTCACTCATTCATCAAGACACAGGTCCCATGTTGTAACCTATCGCACCACCAGTTGGCTAAATGAGGAGAAATGCATTATTTCTCCTCGTTCTTGCTTTTTCCATGTGTGCTGCCTTGTGATTAGCATATCTTCCCATTCATATTTTCCTTCCCATGTAAAAGATGGTATAAAGCTGAGGAATTTTGCCATTGTGAATCGCCACATCACCTCACGAATCTGGCCATCTTCAGATTTTTAGTTTCAGCATGGAGTATCGGAGGCAGACACGTTAAACAGGGCACTACATTGCCATCGCTTAGAAGACCTGCCACTCTGTGTATCAAAATAAACAATTCATACTGGGCCATCATAAACAGAAGGCAGCCAGGTATCCGTGTCCCAGGCATGGTGCAGTTTTGTGTACCAACTCTCCTGTTAAAAAATGTTTTTAAAAGTTAAAACGGTGATCCTGACTTGTTCCTTCTTGAGACAGCTAAAGCAAGAATACCACTATGTGGCGACAAATTCTGTTTTTTTCTTCCCCCCAGGTAGACGTCTTCTTAGCAAGCAGTTGCGGAATAATTGTGTAAAGTGACCGGTTAATGTAATTAACTATCAGTGGTGCTTCCGATCATTTGAACATCTGGCGATGGCTTAGACATATGTGTACATAAGACAATTACCTTGCTCGGGGTCTCGATAAATGTAAATATTTAATAATCCATTTTTATTTTTATGTTTTACAGTGATTCCAGAATTTTTACTTAACTGTATATCTGATTGCTTAATAAGATGGTGTCTTTTACGGTTTTTATATTGTAAGATATTAGTCAATCAATAATAAACGTATTTACTATTTACTTCTTAGTTTCGAGCAGCTCCTCGGAATAGAAGTCAAAGGAAGCCATTCAAAGGTTTGGACCCTTTCCCACTTTAAAGCTTCTGGCTTGCTTATATTCATATAATAATAGATTTTTGTATGTTGTGTGGTAATTGTTCATTTTGATTAACTGTAGCAGGCTCTCTACCTAATTTTAGTTCAAAATGTATCTCACGATGATACTCTTTGTAAGTGAAACCATTTCAGTTTAAATATTTGCCCACGACACATTATTTTATTGTATACTTGTCTGGTTTCTGTACATTTGTCACATCTTTGTGCCCCCATTCATGATAGACGACACAATGGGATGCGTCCAAGCCCATTGAAAATGGTCCACTGACTGTACATCTGCTGCACAATTTGCAACAACCATCATGAATGGGTTTTGCCATGCTTACAACATGGCACATGAAAGTGACTGGTCGCTCTAGACACTCAGGAAATTCTAACGGAAATGTGGTATTTAATTGGTGGCGGTAAATAAGGATAAAAGGTACTTTAAAACCTGTCTTCAAGCACACACTTAACTGTTCATTTCTGACTCATCCACTATTAGAAGATCCGGTTTGCACAGTTATCCACTGACATGTCTAAAAGCTGATAATTGTAAGTTGTGGAACCACTGTTACAAGGCTTGTGAGAAGACGAAGCTTTCCAAGTAATTGCAGACCCCGTTTTATTATTATTCTAACAGGTCCATTTACTGGTTAATGTACCTTTCAATGTATCAGAGCCTGTTCTTTTAACAAGTTTAATGATCTCTTGAAGTACTTATCTTAAAATACATTTATGTCCACATCTTTACTTTCGTTAAACGAAGACACGTTCTCTATTCACATCTGAAAGCTGGTTCCAGTCTATATAACATTTAAAAAGAAATCACAAACACGTCTTTAAGGACATTGTTTAGAATTATCCGTCTGGGCAGGCTTATTTTAGCAAAGTATGCAAGTGTTTCTGAGCGCAGGCTTACAGAGAGACTGTAGTTTAACTATTCTTCTACTTAACCATACAGTCCTGAAAGATATGTCCTGCTTTATTCTTGACACTCAGTGGAAAATTGTTTACACCAGTTGATACAGAGACTGCGCTAAATTACCCCACTCCCAAAGCTCCTTTTTTACAATATGAGTCTTTCCACCCTGAAGCATGGCAAATAGACTCGAGAGAGGAGTTGGCCTAACGGCTAGGGCGGTGGACCTCGAATCGGGGGAACTGGGGGGCATATCAGCAAGGGCCGGCGCTAATTATCGCTAAGCGCACTTAGCGCAGGGATAATTATCGCCGGCTATCGTGGAATTTTATCGCTGAGATAGCGTGCTAGCAGCAACGCTTATCTCAAAAGCGATGAAATTCCTCGCGCTAACAGCCAAAAGTGAGATTATTGTTGGAAATCCAGCGATAATCTCACACATTTTGGCGTTAGCTTGCTGATAAGGCAGGGCATTCTTAGCCATGATATCCACCTTACATTGGATATAATGGCTAAGTCAGGGTGAAAGCAGGCGTAAGGAAAGTAGCGTCAACTGTGGTTAGCGCTACTTTTCTTATCGCTATGCCTGTTAGCGATTCCCTTGATAATTGGAGAAATGTCGGTTAGCGACATTTCTCCAGTTATTTTGGGACGGAACGCCCACTTTGCATCTCATTAGAGCTCCCAAGGGAGCTTAAGCAAGGAATCACGCGTTAGCGTGACTTTGCTGATTAGCCGATAAAATTATCGCCGCTTTTCGTCCAAAAACGGACGCTAAAGCGGTGATAATTTTTTATTGCCATCTTGCTGATATGCCCCTGGGTTCGCGACTCGGCGATGACGCTGAACATCCAGCGCAGCTGCGCAAATCACTTAATCTCCCTGTGCCTAACAAAAAAAAATGAATGTGTCCTCATGTAATGCGACGGGTGCTATGTATATTGCTCTGATACCCGATTCGGGTCAAGTTTGCGCTATATAAAAGACTGCAATTCATAAAAAAAGAGAGATATATTCAGAAACGATGTCCATTGATATATTTTTCGACAATAAAAAATGTTATAAGGTGTTGATAGTAAATGTTATGGTAAACTCCGTGCACACAGCATGCTCAGTCTGGCAATATTAACCATAAGGGTGTATTTTACATATACTATGGTTCAATAGAGAAGTTAAATAAGCCGATCAGTGATAAGCCAATTTTTCGGGTCAGAGCACGCACACTGAGCACTGGACAGAAGTGCCCCAGTTTTCAAAGTCTGAAACTCAGCAATGAGATTCAGCAAAAAAACGGGGTGACCACGTAAAAAGGAGCATTTTCTCACAGTGAGGTAAAGTTTAAAAGTGTTTGTTTTGAGGGTGCACTTGACATGGTGAGTTTAGCGTGGTGTTAGTTTGTGGTGATGTTGAGGTGAGGAAGGAGTTAATTGTGGGTGAAGTGAGAGTTAAATGTAAATGTCAAGGTACTTATAGAGCGCACTGTCACCAGACGGACACCTTGCAGTGTCACCTTTGCGGTTTCCTGGCACTGATACTCATACCGCTGTGGAACCCCTCCTAGCTTTCCGTGTGAAGTGTCCACTCCTGGGCACCCCCAGGGTGAAGCCAGGCATCCTTAGCGCTGTTGGGGCCGGTGTGGAGGCTAAGCAAGCTATTGCCCAGAGTTGCAGCGTGGGGCCCATGATTAGAATAGGCACCGAGGCAGAATAGACAGGTCCGAGGAAATTAAGCCCGATCCCCGCCGAGGCAGGAATCGAACCTTGGTCCCTGGCCAGAACTCTGCTTCAGGGTCTGCTGCTCTAACCATTGAGCCACACTCCTCCACTAGAGTTAAATGAGGTAAAGGCTGAAAGGAGAGTGAGGAGTTAGTGAGGGCAGTCTGAGTTGATGTGAACAGTGGCATAACGAATAAGAATAGGGGCCTCCCGCAGAATGTGAAGAGGTTCCCCAGAGTCTCCCATATCTCACAGCTATTCATTGGCCCTGGGCTGAATCAAGAACCCTTTCAAGGGTTGAGGGGGCCCTGAAGTGCCAGGGACCCCCTGCACTACAATGGTTGCAGGAGCTTGTGTTACGGCCTTGGATGTGAAGTGAGATTGAGCTGAGTTTGCAAAGAGGTTGAAATGAAATGACTTTGGAGTTGCTTAGAAGTTCCAGTGGACTTGAGCTGAGATTAAAATGGTGGTGAGAGTGAATTAAGCTTGAAACACACAGCCATCTCTCACAAATACACTGCATGCTAACGCTGATAACATTACAGGAGCCCTAGTAACTCAGGACTTAGTCTTGGCCAGATGCTCTGTTAGAAATAATGTACCCAAGGGGCCTGAGCTTACTAACTGTTTAACACCTCTTTTAGCAAGGAATGCACAGGCGCAAGAAAATATAGGCACATATGGGTCTCTTACTGATAATGGAGGAAGGAGGAGAGCAAAGGATGTGTTGAATTTGCCCCCTCAATCCACCCCGTATACCTTGATTTTGAAAGGGGTTCCCTGTTTGAAAGTTGGCCAGGAAGAAACTTGTCAAAGCCTCCTAAATAAGTCGGCCCATTGGTGTTACAAGCAAATCTCACCGAGGGTAAACTGGCATGGAAATATCATAAAGGCCAGGCGAATAAGTTTTTTGGGTACACGCCCAAACGGGGGGGCGGGGACTGCATAGTGCTTAATTTTAACAATGTACTGTGTGTACACTTCGCACTAACGCACTTTTCTAATTCACCTGCTCATCCCATAGAGGCCCTCTCTCTGGGCTTTTTTTACCCGCCACAGCCCATTCACCCTGTGAGGAAACACTGGAGTAGGATGGACCCTGGGATAAATATGATTTCGCAACCTCCTTCCTTTAGTCACCCAAATGGATTTGATGTTCTTTCAGGGTTATCAGAGACTGACTGTCTATCTAAGGGGCATATTATCAACAACGGCGTTAAAACTATTGCCGCTTTAGCGACTGGAAACTGACGCTAAAGCGGCGATAATGGGCTTGATAATATGCCCTAGAGAATTCCAATAGAAGCCCTGGTTCACACCAGAACCTGGCCTACTATTGGAATTCTCAAGGGCATATTATCAAACCCACTATCGCCGCTTTAGCAGCAGGTTCCTGCCGCTAAAGCAGCGATAATATTAAAGCCGTTCTTGATAATATGCCCCTATGTCTTTTAATTTCGCTGTAGTTGTGGAGACAGAAGGAACAAACTATAGGTATCAGGAGGCCGATTCCCATACTGATTTATCCCGTACTAAGGTCACAGTAGGTTCTCTTGAAACTCCCTCCTTAATGGTGACCACGAACGTGAATAATTGTGATAACTCGGAGAAACTATTGTTACGTTCCATTCCATCCTCAAATAACATCTCACCTAGGGCGGCTTTAGAGCCTCCTCTGATGGCAGGTAATTGTGACATTAGTAATAGAGTTACTGGACCACAAGAATATGGTAATTTAAAGTCTACTCTTAAATTCATCTCTTAGAATATAGATGGAATTGTCTCTAAACTGGGTGATGAGTGCTGGGTATCCTATATTATGGGATTTGACTTTATATGTCTCCAGGAGACATGGTCCACAAAGGACATAACACTAAACAGCTACTCCTCTTATACGGTTCATGCTACCCCCTCTACCTCAGGTGGGGCTAAAGGTGGGGTGGCAATGCTAATTTCAGTAAAATTTGAAAGCATAAAAGTTACTATTGTGGGTACTTCCGCCTGGTTCCAGTTAGTTTTGATCTCTAATCTGTTACAAGTGAAACTATTGGTGATTAACTGGTATTATAATATTTTCAACCACAACACTTGCCACGTTATATAGGCTTTTCAGTTGGCCCTTAACATGCTTTCAGAGAAGTGGCAACCCCTGTGTATCCTTTGGGTTGGAGATTTTAACTATTCAATCTGTCTGCATAGTTCAGGACACGCATGTGGGATGTCAAGTATGGGAGGACAGCCTCTGGCACATTTTAATCACTCTATCCAGGGTGATGCTCTTAACACTATTGTCAAGGCGAATGACCTGGCTCTCATAAATGATCTAGCTAATAACTCTTTAATACAATACCCCACTTATGTGGGAGGAGGTAGAGAGAACACTATTGATTTTATGTTTATCTCACGTAGGTTTTTGCAGCTTATTAGCGGCTTTAAGGTAGGGCCAAATTGTGCAAGCGATCATAATCCACTGACTTTGGTAATTAACATAATAGCTCATCCTGGTAATTCTGTGGGCACTAAAGTCTCCTTTAACTCCAAAAAGGGAGTAATACTTAGATGGAACAATATAAAACCTATTTAGTTTGAAGCCAAAGTTGTTGCATCACATTATGGCTCATTCCTGAAGCGCTTAGCCCATGACACTCCACCTGTTGAGATTATCCAGGATTTTCAGCAGATTTGTTCGTATGTAGATAAAAATCTTACCAAAACAACTAAGACCGTGGCCCACCCGGAGAAAAGGTGGTTTAACTCGGATTGTACACAAGCGCACAAAACTCTGAAATCTGCTTTGAACGCACACCCTCAAGATAGGGCTCAGATTAAATCTGCACAGAAGGGCTATAAAGTCTCAGTCAAACAGAGGAAGGGAGAATTAAGGTGCTTAGCCTGGGCTGAATTAGAAAGAGCAAGTACTCTTAAGGACTCAGCTAGCTTCTGGGAGGTTATAAACCGCCCATTATTTAAGAAGGAGGTGGGTAGGAAGGATTCCCTGATTTTGGGGGACGTGGCCTGGCAGTTCGAGCTGGACTGTTCCCAATGGGCAGAGGGTCAAGACTGATATTCATATGGCTGGGTTGAAACTGCAATGGCATGGTGAGCAAAAGAACGATGGATTTAGGCCCAGATCTCTGTACTCGGGTGAATGTATGACATTGTTCTGCATTCTGTCCATCAATTTTTGTTTTTGCATTTGTCACCCCGAGTGGGACGGGTTTGCCCAGACGTGGGTCCTGTGCTCTCCATGCCACTGGAGTCAAGCTATCCTGGCTGAAGAGGGGGGAAACCCCAAAACCGGTCCTAGGATGCTTGTTTCCAGTCCAGGAAGGACCTTGCCTGGCAGTTCGGGCTGGACTGTTCCCATTGGGCACAGGGTCAAGACTGATTTGCATGCTGGGTTCAAACTGGAATGGCATGGTGAGCAAAAGAACGATGGATTTAGGCCCAGAGCTCTGTACTGGGGTGAATGTATGACATTGTTCTGCATTCTGTCCATCAATTGTTGTTTTTGCATCTATCCTCAGAAGCAGCAGTTTCTAGAAGCACATTTTTTTGCCAAATTCTTTAAAAGAGTCTACCTGCAAGTGTTCCATTTCACTGCCACTCTAATTTTCTTGCTCTGTGATACCACCCTTCTATTTTGCAGAGGGGTCCCCTGTAGTATAGGTTTTGCTTACAGTCTGCTGTTCCTCAGCACTTCCGATATCAGGGTTCTCCTGATTGCTTGCTCATTAGAAGACTACATCAATGGCTACCTCAGAACAGTGTTCGTCCCACTCTCTGAGGTCGTCCAAAATAGCAGAAATTAGCTGGATTCAAAAGTAGCAAATGGGGTTGGAAACAGCTGATGGCTTTTGGTGTGTCCCACTCCCTGAATAGGTGGCAGAGTCACAGCCAGACGCCTTGCCTGAAAAGATCTTGTCCCAGGTTGGTTGCAGGCTTTCATGGTCGACTTTGTGGGACATCCTCAACAGCGTACAGCCATCCCAAAGCGAGGTCCAGTGTACACAGACAAATAATAAGCTCAGTAGCGAGCAGCCAGAACTCTCACACAGACCAGCAGTACAGGAGCAGTGGCGGCACACTAGGCAATACAATATGATGGTCATCTGGTCAAATAGAAGCCCAAATAGAGGATTAAGTAAGGAAAGGGTGGTACATTCTTTCAGGAGTATCTCCAGCCAACATCAGCATGTATTCGTGTGTGGGGGAGGAGTCCAGAGAAAGTCCAGAGAAAGCTTAGCCTCTGGTGCTGCCTGCACTCAGCATGACGCTACCTTGCCTCACTATACAAAAAAGACAGTGTCGACCTATACTCAAGAAATTCTCAACCTCCCTGCAGGTTCGCATCCCTCTTTCTTTTAACCTTACAGCTGCAGTGTATTTTTTTATCTAACTGTATTTTAATTTCCCTTTTCGCCAGGTCCACCACTATCTCTTTTCCATATATCTTACCAAGCTATTGTAATTCATTTCCTCTGCATCCTTGTAATATCACTGCTAAGTCAATTTTCATTGTATTTTTTGTCATGAACATTGGGATAGCAATCCTTCCGATAACAATTATGAATATGAATTAAACCTATTTAATTAAAACTAGTGAGCACATGTGAATATGTATTTCAATCCAGCCTAATAAGAACATTTAGCTTAATTTTCTGAGGTTTGATCCTTCTGGTGTCATAATATGACATGAGTGACGGGAACAGGAGAATGCTAATAAAAAATTCTAACTGCTTGAACTGTTATTTCTTGCTGGAATACTTTTAAACATATGTTTTGTCTTACATTTTGTTAAAATATTCATCTTTGTCAGTCCAAATTGGATGCACAATTTAAATATGAGTGGCCTCATTTATGGGTTTTTTTGCCATAGGGCAGGTTAACAGGCCTTACTGCTGCACTGCCCTAAGGCAAAAGAAAAGGGCAACAATGCGCTGTATCTATTCCTGTCTTGTTCCCTTGCACCGGCGCACAATGGGCTGCCGTGCGCCAATGCAGGCACCTTTGCACCATGGTGGATGGGTGTCTGCATTGCATGGGATGAATATTTTTGGTCAGGAACGGAAATCTTCCAGCACAAAAACAATCACAAGAGGCTTTTTCCTCTTTCTATGTATGCTGAATGCAGCTCACATAGAAAAAGGAAAAACGCTAGCTCTGTGCATCAAAGCGGTCTTCGCTGTTAGGAGCAGGCAGTTTGGGGGGAAAGGAAGATGGCGGATCGTATCCGCCGCTGAAGGACGCGCCCTCACCCTCCCGGAGGTCCGGGATGCCTGCCGCGCTGTTCCTCACCTACGATGACGACTGTATTCCCTAATCTGCCATACGGAAACTAGTTATTCCTCTCATGCGAGGGGGATCTTAAAAATTAAAATTACAATTTAAGATATTCAGAAAGCCGATAACAAACTCACGGCTACGTGCTCATCTCCCTTCTGGCTCGGCGAAGAACTGACGGATGTGCCGGCTAACCTGCATCAGCTGTGAGATTCACTGCGCTCGCGTAGCGGGCTGGCTCTCAGCCCGGAGGACGCTCCAGCCAGCCGTGTGCCTCCCGCTGGCAGATTTTCGTGTTTTGCGGCTGGTAAACGACGAGGCTGCCGATGCCTGGGTGATTCTCAGCGGGGGCGAAAGTGGAATTGCTGCTTTCCCTGAAAGTCATTTTCCAGTACCTAAAGCGCTTTCAAGGCTTCTCGTCGAGGGCGTACTGGGGCTCAAGCGGAGAGTGATGGCCATTCTGCTCCAATGGACTGCTTAGAAGGTCAGAATATTTCTGAGACTGATTCTACTGCTGATATTGCTGCTGATAATGTCATGACGTCTTGCAGAGCTCTGCTAGGTAATATCGCTCCAGCCAGCCCAAAAGATCCTCAGGTCAGGAAGCCTATTCTAAAGCTCTTACGCTCGGGGAAAGTTACAGCGCTTCTTCGGTCCTGCGGATCTGAATCTGCTGTCCCCCCCACCCAGATGGCCGAAGTTCTTAATGCAGCAGTCAATGAGGGCTGGGGGGGCTCGGAGGAATCTTTGGAGGAGCCTTTGGTTATTCTAAGAAGGGAGCCTTCTCCTGCTGGGGTGAGTTTAGTGGACCCAGTCAATTCTCTTCCATCTGACGTTAAAGCTGGGATGCACCCTCCAATCCAAGGTCATAAATAGCATATGCGGCGAGCATTCTGATGATTCAATACAGGCAGCTAGTCTGTGCATTAATAATAACTGTTTGGTTGATGACACTGGCAATGTAGCTGGCGGCAACAAGGAGCAAGTAAACTCAGTTACGGAATCCGGGAATGATTTGTCGCCCTCCGCGGAACTTGTGCTATTCGGACCTGATGGTGCTAGCATCAATAACAACGCTGGGCATACCCCAGGGGGCAATACTCCGGTGAGGGTTAAAACCCAGAAAGATAAGGCTCCCAAATCAAATCGACTAGGTAAAGGTGGTAGAGGTCGTGGTGGTACTGGAAACCGGGTTCAAATTACAGATGTACTTGGTCGTTTGAAGGGCGTAACCAGCCTGTCTAAGGCCGGTCCAGGGGTAAGCCCATTGTGTCAATGGGTCTCTTCAAAGGGCGAAGTGAGAAATATGGTTTCCAGATTATCTAATTTTGGTTCACAGGGGGATATGTCAGCCCCTTCGCCGGTGAATAGGTCTGATCTGCCCGCCAATCTGTTGTCTCCAACGGCCAGTCTTATCCTCCCCGGCCATGTACCATCTAATACCTCTACTATTGTTCCCACTAACATACATACTCGTCAGTCTGCTCAAGCCTCACCCGAAGATCTCTGCACGGATCATGGGCAAAACCTCGCTGATGGACCACTCTGTGCCTCTAAGGACACAACGCAAGCTACTTGTAATACTCCAGTCACAGTATCTGATTCAATCACCTCTCCGTCCTTCTCTGGTTCCCAGGTTATTCTCGAAGGTTCGACTAGTCATACTTCTGGGCAGAATCAGTCGGATAGAAGACATGGAGGGGGGGGCGAGCCCTCTCTTTCTAATATTATGCAGGCTCTAAACAGTCAGAGAGCAGAAGCACAAGCTTATTACCAGCAGGCAAGGGCAGACAGTATCGAAATTAAAATGGCACTCTCTGAGGTCACTACTAAGGTCCATCACCTAACAGCCGATGTAACTAAACTGCAGCAGCGGGTGGCAGACGTGGAGGAAACCAATACTCAAACCGTTAAGGTAGTCACCTCACAGGAGTCACAGCTGGTTTCTTTGCAGTAAAAGATCGATGATCTTGAAAACAGACAGCGGCGACATAATCTCAGGATTTTTGGGGTACCGGAAGGGAGGGAAGGCTCTGACCCTCGTGCATTTGTTGTGGACCTATTACAGAAAGCCTTCCCGGATCTGGGGGACTGGGACATGGACACGCAGGTTCAAAGAGCGCATCGCCTCCCATTATTTCTAACACCTAACTCTCAAGCTAAAACAAAATTTTCTAGGCCCATTCTGATATTTTTGGGTAATTTTCTACTTCGTCAGGCTATCTTCTTTAAAGCCAGACCAACAGCTCCTGTCCAAGTTGACTCTATGTCAACCTTTGTGAGATCTGATCTATGTAAATCTTCTATGGATAAGAGATGGCAGCTTAGTCAGCTCATGGATGCATTTAAGTCTGTTTGTTCTCAGGTCTTTCTGCAGGAGCCTGCCTGACTTAAAGTGGTTAAGGATGGCCGTTCATATTTTTTCCTAAATGAACAGGAGGCTAAAAAAGCGCTTGCTAAGTGGCAAATCACTCCTAATCCTTGATTGTTATAATGTCTTTGCTTGACGTTCTTTTTCCCCCTATCTATTATCTTTCCTGTTTTCTAGTATAAGGGGTTTGGGAACGTCATTTGTTGTTACTACTGTCAAGAGGGAGTTGTATTTTGGGAAATGGTGATTTGGTTGGTGGGGTAGGGTGTGCGGGCATGGTGGGGAGCCCTGGGGGGTTGGTGGTGACGTCCTTCTTTATGCTGTCGGGTCAGGTTAGCTTAAAGGGGGGTGATTCCTTTCTTTAGATACAGGGTGGGAGGGGTGGGGGTTGGTTTCAGGGGGGTGGGAGGTTGGCTGGGGATAAATAGTCATGGAATTGTTAAAATAGCACAGGAAATACTCAGAATCAATAATGAGAAACATGAGGAGGAGAAATCACTTAGTATTGTAGAACTTTCTGGTAATGTCTAGAGTCAAATTCATGAGTTGGAATGTTTGTGGTCTGAATCTGGCTAGTAAAAGGTGACTGGTTGCAGAAGAGCTTAGAGGATTTAAGCCTCAAATAGTCGGATTGGCGGAAACTCACTTGGCTTATAAAGACAGGAAACTTTTTAAACAGCTCGGATTCGATTTAATCATCTGTACTTCTCAGACGGTCTCTATTAGGGGGGTTGCCTTATTGAAGGATAAATTATCCAAAATTATCATAGTATGAACTCTTGCTGATAGCCGGGGTAGGTGGGTAATTGCACAACTCTCTATCTCTGGAAAGATGGTCACAGTATGTATGGTCTATGGCCCTAATATGGACTGTCCAGAGGTTTTCTCTTACCTGAATGTGGAACTCTTAGATTGGGCTGGGGACCTTATTGTAATGGGTGACTTTAATTGTATTTTAGATAAAAAAATTGATACCACAAACATGTCTGCAAGAGCCAGAATGGTCCGGGTTAGGGCTGCAATTCAAGATTTTCTACATATTCATCAATTGGATGATGCTTGGAGGTTGTTGTCTCCCACAAATCCTTGGTTTACTTTTTTTTCTCACCCCCATAAACAATACTCCAGGATTGACATGATCCTAATTAATCATAGACTTTTGGTTAATGCACTTATGGTCGTATGTCCAAAAGTAACCTCGGACCACAATCCCATTATGCTCTCTGTATATCTGGATTCCTTCAGCCAAAGTCAAATTAGGGAATTTTCTTTTCCTCAGCATCTTCTAAATAATCCGGTTTTCTTTTTTTTTTTTTTTTTTTTTTTTTTTGTGTTTGAAAAGCTTTATTCAAGAAAGAATAAGTACAAAGGCATCAGCCGCAATATAAGAAGCAAACAAATGAAATAATTTACATTTAACAAGCTGATGTCATTAAGAAAAATAGAACAAAGCAATTTATAAATTTTTAAGGAAAGACGGAACAGGAAAGGGGAAAGGGATGGTCAGGAAAATAAAGGGGAAAAAGGGAAGGCAAAAACATGTTATATAATAAAAAATCCTAAAACCTTGCTATAAAGAAGGAATGAAAGCTGTAGGCAATGCAACAATCAAAATGATACACAGCAAACCCAATAATGTCATAACCCAATCTGATATTTTAAAGTAGAAGTAGGAGGAGTAACCCCTTCAAGGTGGTTTAAAGTTTTCCGAAGTGGTGGTGGAAACAATCCTTGGGGCCATCCAGTCTAAGTATGTGGTAAGAGGTAGCCAGAAAAGGTCCCTATTATGTGAAGGGTTACAGAGGGAAGCAAAGGCCGTATCTAGTCTGTGAAAGTGACACAAGGAATTCCACCAGTGACGAATGGAGAGGTTAGACAGGGTTTTCCAGTTAGAGGAAATGTGTTGAAAGGCGAGAGCATAGAGGGAGATTCAAAGAATCAGATAAACTGCCCAAGAAGAGAGTAGAAATTGAGTATGGAGAAGGGAGAGTGAAAATACGAGAGATATAGAGCCAGACAGACTTCCAGAATTGGGAGACAGAAGGACATAAAAACAAGAGATGAAAAAGATTAGCATTGGGGGAAGAACATGTCCAACATTTAGAATCAGAAGAGGAAGAAAAACGGGCTAGAGAGAGTGGGGAGAGATATAGTCTATGATATAAGTAGAATAAAGATTGAGTAAGAGAGGCCGAACGAGATATTTTCAAAGATCTAGACCAAAACTTGTCCCATAAGGCGACGGGCCAAGCACAACCCAAGTCTTCTTCCCAAGCAAGTTCTAACTTAGTTTTAAGGCGCTCTGGATTAGGGGATGAAAAGAATTTGTAAATGAGAGAAGCCTTGGGTAAAGTTAAGAGAATTTTAAGAAGAGGTGCTTGAGAGAGCGAAGAAGGGGAGGGGGGAAGAGAGTAGAAAACATCCAGAATAAGTGCCATTAGGACAGCAAACTTCTGGAAGAAGGAGCGCGGACAGCGAAAGGTTAGTTGAAACTGTGGAAAAGAGCAAGGGGAGGCTCCGTCAAAAAACTGGTTCACCCAAATGATGCCCATCGATCTCCAAGACTTCCAGAAGATGGGTCTATTTTTTATTAGAATAAGGGAGTTATGCCAGACAGTGGAGTTCAAGAAGGACTCTCGAGTAGTAGATGTAGGATTGAAGAGTGGCTTTAGAAGAGAAGAAGTATGTTTAAACAAGGGAAGAGCCAAGAGTGAAACCTTAGCAGAAAAGCGAATAACCTCCTCAAAAGAGAAGGGACGTAATAATGTATGTTCGATGGAAAGCCAAAGAGGGGCAAAGGCAGAAGGGACAGAAGCAAGCCATCTAGATGCCTGACGAAGGGAAAAAGATTTATGATACATACGAAAATCTGGAAAGTTAACCCCACCATTGGCCTTCGATTTGCGGAGTGAAGCCAAAGAGATTCGAGATCGTTTCTTGTTCCAAAGGAAGCGAGACAAACAAGAGTCTATACGTTTAAAGAAAATTGCGGGGATATGGACAGGTAACATAGAAAGAACATAAATTAAAATAGGAGCGATCATCATTTTGATGGAATCTAATCTCCCCCACCAAGAAAGAAAAAGAGGATTCCAAGAAGAAAGTAAACGTTCAATGCGGGACAAAACCGCTGACATATTAAGAGCAATTGAAGAGGAAACAGAATTAGAAAACCATACTCCTAGGTATTTAATTTTAGAACCATTCCAGGCAAAGCCCGTGGGGGCAAAAGCATGAGGAGTGCAAAATTTCGTAAGGGGAAGAATTTCGGTTTTATCGGAATTAATTTTGTAACCAGAAACCTGTGAGAAAGACTCGAATTCGGACAGCAACGGGGGAATAGATGTTTCTGGAGCAGAGATGAAAAGAAGAATATCGTCTGCGTATGCAGAGAGTTTCAGTTGCTTGTCACCATAAGGAAAACCAGTGATGGAATTGTTGCTCCGGATAGACGATAGAAAGGGTTCAAGGGCAAGAACAAAAAGCAAGGGAGATAAAGGGCAACCTTGACGAACCCCACGCTGAAGAGGGAAATACGAAGAAACTTGACCATTGACCAGAACTGAAGCCTTAGGGGCAGAATATAACAGAGAAATAAGAGAGATGAAGCGAGGACCAAAGCCATGCCAGCGCAATGAAGCAAATAGGAAAGACCAGTCAACCCTATCAAAGGCTTTCTCTGCGTCAACCGAGATTGCCGCTAAAGGAATAGAAAGAGATGGAACTTTATTTAGTACATTAAGGAAGAGACGAGAATTATCAGATGTCAACCGACCCTTCACAAAGCCACACTGTTCCCTACCGATGAGATGGGGCATCAAGGGATCAAGACGTAGAGCTAATACTTTGGCAAACAACTTATAGTCAACATTCACTAAAGAAATCGGGCGGTAGTTTTTACAGTATTTGGGGTCGCGGCCATCTTTAGGAATAAGGCAGATGGTAGCTTCTTGAAAAGTGCCTTCCGCTCTCCCCGATGAATGAAATGATTGAAAAAGAGACAGAAGTTTAGGAAGTAGCAGGTCAGAAAAATGCAAATAAAATTCAACTGAAAAACCATCAGGACCTGGAGTTTTGCCTTTGGTAAGAATAGCCAACGCCGTGGAGAGCTCATGTAAAGAAAGGTCAACTTCCAGATCCGGGAAGTGAAGATGAGACGTCAAGGGCTTAGGAAGTTTGTCAAGGTAAGCTTGGACAAGGGTACGATAAAATAATTGAAATTGTTCAAGGATATCCTGAGGTTTATGCAATAACGCATTGTCAGAGGAGTAGATGGAGTCAATGAATGAGCGTTCTTTGCGTGATTTGAGATAATTGGCTAGAAGCTTCCCAGACTTGTTGCGGCCACCATAAAACCGGGCAGAACTCCGAAGAAGCATTGACGAGGCATTATCGGTAGTTGCTTTGTTAAAATCTAGTTTGGCACGAATAAGTTCCGGAGGAACAGAATTCTTAGGGGAAGAATAGAACTGGCGCTCCAGAGACTTAATATGAGCTAATGTATCTTTCCGCTTCTGAAGAAAGCGTTTCTTTTTTTTGGAAACAAAATCAATGACAAATCCGCGCGCAGTGGCTTTAAAGGAGTCCCATAGAAGATGGGGAGAGATAGTAGGAGCATCATTTAATAGAAAAAAATCAGTAGCAAAGGAGCGGAAGGAAGAAGAAAAAAGGGGATCAGTGAGTAAAGAGTTGTTAAAGCGCCAACGAGAGGATCTGGGAGGGGGGGAGAGAAGGTCAAGGTCGGTTACAACAGGAGCATGGTCAGAGATAAGGATAGGTTCAATAGAAGACGACAGTAAATTTTGCGACAAGGAAAGAGAAAGAAAGATATAATCCAGACGAGAGAAAGAGGAGTGAGGAGGAGAAAAAAAGGAATAATCAAGTGAGTCAGGGTGTGAAAGTCTCCAGGAATCAATGAGAGATGTTTGAGAAATGGTGTCGAGAAATTGTTTGTGGGACTTGTGGGGAATGAAACGAACGCTTGACTTACGATCAATAAAGGGGTCCACAATCTGGTTGCAATCGCCACCTAAAATGAAGAGGTCATCTTTATATTGAAAACATTTGCTAGTAATTAAAGGCCAAAAAAGTATATCCGGTTGCGTAGGGCCATAAACATTAAACAGAGTTAAAGGGATAGAATTAATTGACAATTGAGCAAGAATCCATCTACCATCAGAATCCGACTCTTGTGCTAAGACTCTACATACCAATTTTTTGTGACATAGAATAGCTACACCATTCTTCTTGTTTGTAGAAGGGGAAAATAGAACCGTACCCACCCACCCACGTTTTAATTTGAGAGACTCAGTCTCCGAAAGATGGGTCTCTTGTAAGAGAACTATGTCAGGATTGTAAGTAGCAAGGTGGGAAAGAATTCTCTGACGTTTGATAGGGTTAATAAAACCTTTCACATTCCAGGAAATTACTCTGAACTTAAACAGTGAATAACATTATCAGGAACAATATCTACAGCAACGGGTAAAAAGTAAAACATTTGTAAAAGATAGACATAGAAAAGAATAGATACAAGAAAAGAAAGTTCAAGCAAGGTAAGGGAAATGAAGACTAAAGAAAGTAAGAATAAGGAAGGGAAGAGAGGGGAAAGGTGAAGAGAAGAAGATACAAGAAGAGACAGTACAAATCCATAAAGGACGACTGAAAATAACATACCTGAGGGGAACACGGAGAGGATGTCGGGGCAGTGGATGACGCAACAAAACAAGCATGACCTCCCGGCACCAGGAGGACAATCCGACCGCACCAGGACGAAATGGAAAACACAACTCACATGAGGGAGGAAGGGAATACCTTAGTCGATCTGGGCAAGGGAAACAAATACGAAAATAGGTGAATAAAAACACAACTGCGGACAAAGGAGACGTAAATAGATGAATAAACAATAAACAATGAAGTGCAAACAACTCAGAGGTATGGGTAACAATGAAAATGGAGAAAACAAAGACTGCGCAAAAGAGAGCAGCCAGCAGGAATAATCAAGACAACGAGCGAATCTATCAAAAAAGACTCTTAAGAGCAAAACAGTGTGAGAAAAAATAACATCATAACAAGGCATGGCAATGTGGAAACATTATCAGGAACACCCTGTAAAATAAAAGGAGAGGAACGTTCAGCCACTAGTAGAAGCGGAAGTATCCATGCCAACATTGGATTGTGTGTGAATAAAGTTTTTCAGCTCCGCAGGATCTTGAAAAGTCCAAGTCTTATTCTGGTGAGTGACTTTGAAGGTACAAGGGTGGAAAAGACCAAATCTGGCACCAAGAACACGTAAGGGTGCACGAAGGTTCAAAAATTCCTTTCTTCTTGCTGCGGTAGCATTGGAAACATCCTGAGCAAGGAAAACTCTCTGGCCCAACCAGGAAACTTGGCGCTTGGCTCTAGCTGCGGAGAGGACAAGGAGCAGGTCAGTGAACTTCAGAAAGAGAATGATAACTCCTCGAGGTTTAGTTGCGGATGAAAGGCGAGGACCAAGCCTGTGCGCCCTCTGAATGGTGAGAGAGGTGGTAGGAGGCATGTCCAAAAGCTTCGGGAGGAAAGTAGAGAAGAACGAGACAGGGTCATCGCTCTCCAAGGATTCTGGCAGCCCATAAATGCGTAAGTTGTTCCTCCTATTCCGATTTTCTAAATCCTCGGTGTGCTGCTGCAAAGCAAGAACAGACTTCTCCAAGGAGGTGATACGTTGGGAGTGAGAATTCATCTCCGAAGTTTGAAGTTCCACCACCGACACTCTGCTCTCGATAGTTGACCATCTCTCTTCAAAAAGTTGCATCTTGTTGTTGGTTTCCTCAATAAACGGACGCAAGGCCCGTATTTCCTCAAGTATTAATTCCATGGAGATAGGGGATGACGGCGGATCTGGAGGAGGAGAATCTTGTTTTGAACGTTTGGTTGACGTAGCAGAGGAAGAGGCCTTACCAGAGACCGACTGTGCCAACGAAGGACGACTGGACGACGATGTCGCCATTGTATCTGCAGAATTGGAAGGAGGATCACCTGATGAGGAGGAGGGAGGAGGAACCGCCGAAGATCCCTTTGAAGGCACAAAAACAAACTTTGGATTGCGAAGCTTGCCCATAGGTGCGCTCCAAACAAATCCCCACAAGTATCACAGTTCAGGAGAGCAGCCAACGCCGTCCGCAGAGATTGAGAAGGCACATTAACAGCACACAATGTTCCAATCAAAGACCCCACCGCCACCTGCACCTGCCACGCAGAAGAACCAGGGCACCAGAAGTAGTTGGTGCGAAATAAAGAAGAAAGTCACTGAGAACAGCGTCTGACAATGCTCCCAAAAGTGCAGTCGGACCAAGGAGATAATAAAAATTGCGTGTTCTTAAAGATAAGCCATGGAGGGATACAAGCAAAAAGAAAAATAAGGCATTATAAAGTATCTACCTTGGGCATGGTCCAAGAATCCATGTTTCATGAGGAGAAATGTGATTGCGTGGGAATCATCGCGCCGAAAAACAAAATGGCGGCCGTTATGAGGCGCTCAAAAAACGGCTTGAAACGAAGGGTAGAGGAGTCCCAGCTCGATTATTTTTAGCTCATCCTGAGCAGGACATGTTCCAATTACAGGAACCAGCAGGCGGCTTGTGGTACCATCGCGTAAAATTAACGCGAGGCGGAGGAAGTCGTCCCGATGCGGCGGAGCTCCGGACTCAGGCGGCCATCTTGAACGGCGTCCAAGCCACGCCCCTAATCCGGTTTTCTTTGATTACATGTATTTGGCCCTAATGGACTATATTGCTAATAATAATCATACTTCTTCCCTTGGGATGGTATGGGACTGTTTAAAAGCATGCGTTAGAGGGGCTACTGTTCAGTTTATTGTCCAGCAAAATAGATCTAATGATGCTCAGCTGGGCAATGAACATCGGCAGTATATCGCATTAGAGCAGCAACACACCCTGGCAATCATGTCGAAAGATATCAGCGAGCCACTGATTTACGCTCACATTTTTGAAGTCAGGGCCAAACTTAGTAGAAGGCTGAAGGATAAGGTTGCCCATAATTTTCAGAAGGTCAGATCTCTGCAGTATGAATATGGGGAGAGGGTGGGAAAGATATTGGCCTACCAACTTGCTGAACAGAAGGCTAAATCATATATTAAGACTATTAATGGGGTAGACGGTCACACTTACACGAAGTCTGAGGATATCGCTGAGCAATTCAAGATTTTTTATTCTAATTTGTATAAGGAATCTGGCAGCTATAACCATCAGGTGGCCATGAATTATTTAAGAGAAAGTGCTATACCCGTGTTAGATGTATCTCATACGTTGTGCTTAGAGAATATTGCCGATCTGGAGGAACCGAGTGTAGCAATTAAGTCTCTGCCTAAATGGCAAGGCAGCGGGTGAGGACACTATTCCTCTTGAGTTCTACAACATTTTCGAGGACTTATTGATGCCAGTTCTTCTTGAGTTAATTAACGACATACTGCAGGGAGGGGAGGTGCCTCCCTCTTGGAATAGAACTAACGTTGTGGTTTTTCTTAAAAAGGGCAATCCTGCTGAAGACTTAGGGTCATATCGACCGATTTCGCTTATTAATACAGACGCGAAAATATTCTCTAAGCTTCTTGCCTCACGTCTTGCCCCATATATACATCTATTGGTCTCAGAAGAACAGCACGGCTTCGTCTCCGCCAGAGACACTGTAAGTCATATAAATACTGCCTTTGCAGCTTTTGATGCTGCTGGCCATTTGGGTCAGCGGATTGGCATGATGATGCTGGACGCCGAGAAGGCCTACCGTGTAGCTTGGGGGTTTCTTTGGAGTACTATGCTATCTCTAGGCCTCGGTCGGAGGTTTGTCTCGGCGGTCCAGCGACTCTATTATAATCCGTCTGCTGTTATCAAACTCAACGGTTGTACATCTAGCTCTATCAGTATTCAGCGGGGTACGCGTCAGGGGTGTCCGCTTTCCCCCTTATTATTCGCTCTCTATATTGAGCCATTCATTAGGCATCTCCTTCAGAATATTTCTATATCTCCAGTTTCATTTAATGGTATGACATTGAAAGTTACAGCTTACGCTGATGATATCGCTGTTTTCACTACCACGCCTGAGACGGCTATAGTCACACTAACAGCTGAGGCACAACTTTTTGGTTCTTTTTCGGGTTATAAGCTCAATATAAATATAACATTGTCTATTCTCAACTATGTGCCCACACTTGCAGCACCTCTTTTAGGGTTAACTACTTCTGCTGTCTATCTCGGTGTCTGTATTAGTGGTTGCACTGAGGATTTTATGGCCCTAAATTACGAACCATAGCTCAAAAAAATTACAGCTGATATGCGCAGGTGGTATAGACTCCCTCTAACTATCATCGGGAGATGTAATATTGTGAAAATGAATATCCTGCCTAAATTCCTTTATTTGTACCGCTCCATTCCTCTACGAGTCCCAATGTCCTTTTTTAAACGGCTTGATTCTGCTATTGGAAGTTTTATCCTGGGCTTTCAAAAATCTAGAAGAGCTCTCAAATACATAAAGCTGACATATGAGCAAGGGGGCTTCTCTCTCCCCGACTTTAAGACCTATTTCTGGTCAGCATTTTTTAATCGTATTCAGAGCTTACTTTTAGGACCTAATGTGGTCAAAACATGGCTTGCGTACCAGCTTACATATGGCTCAAAGACTGGGTTTCTTCTGCATTACATGTCAAACCCAAACTATTATAAGAGAGTCCGTTTCAAGATCGTCAGACACGTCCATCATATCTGGCAGGACATCGGCAAAAACTTCGCCATACCAGACTTACACAAATTTATTACTCTGTGGGACAACCCTAGGTTTCCGTGTATATTCTCGGATTCGGTATGTAGGACATGGCAACAGTGCAGAATCACACTGTTAGGGCAATTGTATGATGAATCTGGCTTTAGGTCGTTCTCTTCACTAAAGGAGGAGTATGGGTTACCCCATAACTCCTTTTTAGGTCTCACCTAGCTATTGCGATAGCAATCGCTATCCGAGACTATAGTAAGGGGCTCCCAAAAGTGCTCCCAAAAGCGGATTGCATGGCGAGCACGCGCACAATCACGTGCATCGTGCCGCCATGCAATCCACTTTTGGGAAGCGCTTCAGCCCACTGGCGCCCTCGGCATCAAACTTCAAAGGGTCCGCTCCCCCGCCTGTAATGCACTCCCCCGCCCCCGCCAAGCGCGCGCGCCACTCCGCCGCGTCACAAATTTGCTTTCACTTTCACGGCGGGCGCTTGTTTATTTCAGCAACACAGCTCGTGCCAGTTTCCCGCCGGGCGTCCCTTCCCTATCCTATCTCGTATCTCCAGCCCACCGCTGGTCATCCGCACCAAGGACTCCGGTATGTTTTTGAAGTGCTTCCCTTTGCTTGTTTTATCTGCCTTCTGTCCGCATGAACATGTACAACTGTGATGTAGGCAAACCTGGGAGGCCACAACTCCAGAACTTATCTCTCCCTCCATCAAAGCAATTCACAACATGCCTTTTGATAACAATGTGCCTGTTTTCATTTTTTTCCCGGGTTTTGGAAATACTCCCATAGTATTAATAACATGTAAATATGTTCAGATGCCCTATTTGTTCATCGCTTTCTTGAAATATTCTAGTCAACAAAAAAAAGATTAACATTGCACTCAAGACTCGCAGAAAAACCATTTGCATATCTGTATCCCAGATCCATGGTACTGACGTCATTGAGGAAGTCATAGAACAGAGAATCCCTCTAACGCATCTTTTATTCCAAAAACACGTTGCCTTAATATTTAAATAGAAGAGCATAAGCCGTGCATTGTGTTTTCTTTTTTGCTTCTGGAAAGATATTAGGAACAGCAGGTCACTAAAGCAACAGTGGTCTTTAAATTGACTGCCTGCTCTTCGATTATGTTAACAGTACTTCAGAATTGCTGCCTTCTGTAGGTCTAAAAGCGATAATTCAGTGATTCACTGTGAATGGTGAATGGTGAGAGAACCCATTACTCCCACCCCACCCCCCTGCTAGCACTTAATGTTGTCGGTCTCTGATGCAACAAAACATCAAACAATATCCATGGACTCCCCACTAACACAGTAACACCAGGCCGCCATGTCTACGGTCTTCGAGCAATTCCAGAACCACTCGGAAGGGTTCAAGGATTCCTAAACAAGACGAGATCATATAAAAGTCAGTCCTCTTCACAGCACCCCCCTTCCCAAAACCTCATATTATGGCATATTTTGTAGCATACTTTAAAACACGTTATTTGTGATGGCTACTTCATTTAATTTTGTTCTTTAAGGTGCAATTAATATTAATGATACAGGTTCCATTCAAAAGACATGGTATTTCAACATCCACAGTCTAAAAACTATCTGATATTGCTGAGATATTGACAGGCTCTGAAGTTGATTTTGTATTTTAGGCGTTTTTATTGACCAAGTATTAGGATACAATGCACACAAGCCTGTGTTTTAGTCCAGTTGTTATATTTCTGTATGTACCCTTTTTGTTTTAATATCAAATTCCCTTACAAATGCGCATTCTTCTCATGGTTGTTTACACCTTACTGAACAGTAAGATGATGATTTCAACAAACTCTGCAATAATAACGCAAGCATTAACGAGGCCTTCTTGTCTAGATTGGCTGTTGTGGAAAGGACTAGTGTGGTGTTAAAGTGTGTCTGCCTCTCGAGGTCTGTGGGCCAGTGTCTAGTGCATGAACCTATCTACTGATCTCTGGTGCGCATGTGGTTGTGTTCTTTTCTTTAGATGCACCTGGCCAAAGCGCTGGGTTTATGTGTTTGTGTATGTGCCGTCTCTGTGATGTGTTCATGTATATATGTATGTGCATGAGTCTGTATTTCTGTTGTGATAAAGTGCTCACCTGTGTCTAATGTGCATGTGTCTGTGTGCCTGTCTCTTGCATTCAGGGTTCTTGTGCTTTTCACTGGTGTACTTTTGTCTTTTGTTGTGTGTATATGTCTCCGTACTGTCCTCCCTGCTGTTGATGTTGTAGCCATGTTTCTGGTGCTGATGATTATATATGTGTGCTCTTGTCTCTTTCGTAAAATTTGTCTATACCCTACACATGTTTTCTCATTGTTTATCTGAACTCAACTCAGTTAATATGCTTTTACTATATGGGTTATCCAGACGGCCCCTAGGAGGAATAAGCATTTTCATGCACTGTATAAAATTATAAGCTCCATCCTTGCGCAAAGTTTCTGTAACCACCAGAATGATGAGACATCTAAGATCCACCACACATAATGGACTGACTGTCCATCTGGCGAGCAGGTTCGGATTGGAATCGGAAATTAGCTCAGGCCACTCATAAAAATATGGCCCACATATATGCTGATCATGACCAGTAGAGGATAGTGCCCTTTCGTCAGCTTGTTAGAGTGTGCTAATAATGGGAGTTCAGGATTAAAAAAAATATATATTACATTAAAAAAAACAGCATATCCCGCAATAACTTTATAGGTCACGAGTTGAGGCTCTACCTCGTTCAGGTTTTTATGAAGATTCATAACGAGGCCTGAAGAAGATGTGTTAAGACAGAAGCCATGTGGATTTAAATGTTCTCTGGACCAAGGGCGCTACATGAAGAACACAATTAGAACGCCTTTGAGGCCTTCATAAGAGGCACAGATGTATACAAAAAAGCAGAGCATGGAATGAGTACATGCTAGTAAACGGGCATTAGCAAAACCAATAGGTATCACCTTTTACAGGTGATTGCTGACGTATTTGCCAATGTGGTACTATTATTAAATAAAATAGAACGGAATTTACAACATTGGAAGAAAATCTGACCTGGCCTTGCCACGCTTTTAAGTCGAGCAACATCAGATATAAGCAGTTAGTGTTTAACTCACTGAGCCATCTTTCAAACATTCAGCCATTTTATTAGTTTGGTGCTCCATTTGCACTCGACACACCCAAACACCATCAACCCAGTAAGAAGCAACACTGCCATCGTGGCACATGAAAATGATAGCTTTGGAAATCCTAGATGATGCCCTTTAAAATAACACCAGCATTGACATAGCCAATAGGTCTCGCCTTTGGGACCTTATAAGTGTTTAGCCATGCAACAGTTGCATAACTAAATACTTATAAGGTCCCAAAAGCGAGACCTATTGGCTATGCCAATGCTTGTTTAAGTACTTACAAGTTAGGAATTATTTTCTACAAGGGAAGGGCTTAGCTGCCCTCCCTTACACTACAGAGCTACTATGGGCTATCTTTAAGACTTCGGGCCGGGGTCAGATTGTGAAAATATATCAGAGCTTTTTGTCTGTAAATAGAAGTGATGGATTGCAGATGGCGGCTAAACTTACTCATATGTTCTTAATGAACATTAATGCAGAAGAAATCACTGATTCAATGGCCATAATCAATTCTGCTGTTACTTCAATTAATTTAAAGCTACAACCACATCGTACTGTGTTTATGTTATACTATACCCCGCAGGTTATTTCAAAATGGACTACCTCGTATGATTCACCGAAGTCATATTGCCCTAAATGCAATGAGTATGCTGCTGATCTTAGACATATGCTTGTCGCATGTCCTCGACTAGCTTCGTACTGGTATGATGTCACATATGTGTTGAGTCGGCTGGCCGGTAAGGAGATTCAATTAAATGAGAAGGCCATAGTCCTGGGTTTGGTAGCAGACCCAGGCAATTTATCCATCTCCTTAATCTCAATCAATATCAGCGCCGCCCGTTTGTCTATTGCCAGGGTCTGGATCGACGCAGTGCCTCCCAAGATTGCTGATTTCTGGGTATTGTTGAGGGGTGTGTTCGAAATGGAGCTGGCACTAGCTAAAGCTCGGGGATCACGCTCAAGGGTAAAATTCGGAAGGGTCTGGTCAAGCCTTCAGCGTAACTAATTGTCTCATAATTTTTTTTTTCTCTGTCTTTTACTGTGACTATGAATCCCCGACAATCTCTACTCTAATTACTTTTAAATGGGATCTGATAATATTATGTTCATGTTTAATTTGTATATATTTCTTCCTTATATTTTCGGGATATGATATGTTTATCCTGTTGTGTACTTTCTGTTTCTTTTTCTCTTCTTTTTTCTCTTCTATCTCTTCATATGCTATTTTTTCTCTGTGCTATATATGTTTCTCTTGGTTTTTGTTGCCATTTGTGATTTAAATAAAATAAAAAAAGATTTAATTAAAAAAAAAGGAAAAGGAAAAACAAGGGGAAATAAATATATTTCTCCTCGTTGTGCCTCCCTTATGCCTCCCCTGGGGGCATACGTTTTTTGCACTGCCTCAGACTTACAATTTCTCGTAAATCTGGGAAATGTCAAAAAGCCATGGATGTTGCTAGAAACGCCCCCAGCAACACCCATGGAATGCCCCTTTCACGCAGTTTTATGCATGAAAGGGGTAGATTTTTAAAAGGCCATGAAAAGCCACGTAACGTGGCTTTATGTGGCCTTATAAATATGTCAGTGGCACATTGCGCAGCCGGGACATCATAAAAGTGACGTTCTAGAAGTGCCATAGTTCTGGCAGTGACACATAAATGAGGCCGGAAGTTTCTGGCTGCCGCTACCATTGCAGTGCAATTGAACATGCTCCACTCACTGCCAAGGATCACACTAAGCATTGTTGACTATTTTCAGATCACAGATGCAATACACTTCAGAAAACCCTTGTATTTCCCACATAATCTACTCGTGGGTTTTTCTTTTCCTCTTCCTCAATGGGTTTCTTTTTTCCCAAGTTCATATTCTTGAAGAGGTTTGTTGGCATAAACTTTTCAAAAACATTTTAAAAATATCAGTTTCCAATAAACTTAGGGGCATATTAATGAGCCCCTTTGCACTGCTCTTTCACCACGCAATTTGGTGAGATAGTGATGCAAATAAAAAATTAGATTTATGAAGCCTCGGAAGGCCAACTTGCATGGCCCTGAGTGGCTTCATAAATCTCGAGTAATGCTACACAGCGCAAATCGCTGCGTTGTATTACTGTCCACCAGGGAGGCGTTTACATGGGCTTTGCTTGGGTGTTCCCACGTAGCATCCATGGATTCTGTTGCATTCCCCGATTTACCAGAAGTGGTAGCCTGGGAATGTGCAAAAAACCTACACCTTCCCAGGTATGGCGTAATAATGAGAAATATGTTCATTTCTGCTCGTTTTTCCTGTACATGTTCTGCATTCTTCAGGACACATAGAAAGAGAAAAAAGCCTCAGGGGATTGTTTTTGTGTCAGAAGGCGCCCCTTCCTCCACAAAAACAATCCTCCTTAGAAAGCAGGCACCCTTGCATCATGGTGCAAGGGTGCCTGCATTGGCGCTGGAACAGCCAAAAGGATGTCATGTAGTGCAGCGCAGCAAGGTTACTTGGCCAAAAATATGGCCTTCAGGATTCAGTCACATTAGCTTACTTATCAATGTACATATGCTTAGCATTATACCTATTTTGTAATGTCAATCAACCCACAAGTTACTATAATGGAACTGGTCACGCCATCTAGTAAAATCATAAAACTCTCAGTAAATAGGAACTCAGGGGCAAATTTACTATTATATTACATAATGCAGCAAAGCAACTAAAGCTGCTGTGCTGTGTTGATTGAAAGGGAAGAGATCAGCATCTTATCTAATAATCTGTAATGCTGCCACACACAAAACTTTCCAGGTTTTAGTAGTTACTTTTAGTCTACTTTCCAAAGTAAATCCTAAATCAACATTTTGCATCACTTTTGGTAATTTTTCACTGGTAAAAACTGTTGATACATCTTACACTTAGTCGATAGTGCCTTATCTTACTTAATGGAGCTTAACAACTGGTACACTGCCACAACTGGAGATAAACATGCCCTATGGACTCTAAAACTACAAACTAACTGGGATTGAAATCAACTGAAAAAGTTAAGCTCAGAGCTATTAACCCAACTTGGAGGGTTAATCTTAATTTTGTGTATTATCAAATTGTTATTTCTTCACCAAATCTTTGAAGATTTTTTTTTTTAACTTGCAAAGCCTCAAAGCTTTGTTTGTGAGGGCTATGAATGTTTAGAAGTGGCAAAAAGTAAAGCAGAGTTTCATTTTCAGGACAGGAATCTAAGAATTGATACACTTTTAGGGAAGGAGTTATTTTGCAATAAAAAATGAGTGAAACATTTTTATCTACTTGGAAAATATTGTGAAGTTTACAACACTGTGTAATCTATGAAGAAGATATGTGTAAATCCCTCCAAACACTGGTTGCAAAATTTAAATTGTGACCACCTGTAGATAATACCGCCCACCATATATTAACTGAAATCAACATTTTCTCCCGCCACCTGAGTTTTATTTTCATTTTGTAGCAGAGAAAAAAGGATAATATTGTTTGCAAACTTTTGATTTGCCCATTTTAAACTCAGTTTGATAATCCTCAGTTATGGGCTAATCTGCTCAAGTCTAAATGTGTCCTTCTTATAGCTTTAATGTCTTTCCATGTTTTTTGTTTATTCTCTGCCTTTCTGTTTTTGACATGCTTTGTGAATGAAAAAACAATTGATGGACAGAATGAAGAAAAATGTCATACATTCACTCCAGTACAGAAATCTGGGTTTAAATCCATCGTTTTTTTTGCTCACCATACCATTTCAGTTTTGACGCAGCCATATGCAAATCAGTCGTGACCCTGTGCCCAATGGGAACAATCCAGCCCGTACTGCCAGGCCAGGTCCTCCCTGACCTGGAAAAAAGCATCCTAGGACCGGTTTCAGGCTTTCAGCCCCCATCAGCCAGGATAGCTTGACTCCAGTGTCATGGGGAGCCCTGGACCCACGTCTGGGCATACCTGTCCCACTCGGGGTGACAAATGCACAAAAAAAAACAATTGATGGACAGAATGAACAACAATGTCATACATTCACCCAAGTACAGAGATCTGGGCCTAAATCCATTAATTTTTTGCTCAACATGCCATTCCAGTTTGGACCCAGCCATATGCAAATCATTCCTAGACCTTGGACAAATGCACTGGAGGGCACCTATGGTTCCCCCCTATATATCCTTGCACCATGTGGCAGGCACCGCATGGTGCCTGCTACGTAGTGCAGGGATATGCAAGTGCCTCGTGTTTGCATTGTGGCGGGGGTTGCTGTACGCATCCCCGCCACAATGCAAAGTATGGGCAATGCGACTGCCACGCAGTCGTATCGTAATCGGGGTTGCGGGACCACTGCCTTACAAGCGGGCAGTCCCAGTCCCCGCTATGATGGTGGGCGGACTCAAGTCCGCCCACCATTGTAATCGTCCCCCTAGAGCTGATAAAACGTAATCCTTGCTGAATGGCAATGACCTCCACTCATATATGGTGTCAAAGCAGGCTCAACACTTCCCTCTACCCCTCTCTCTCTTACTTGGAATAATCTCTATGTGTCACAGTATCACTTATTACTGTCACATGGAAATAAGCTCACATCATCCACTTACAGCTGGCACTCCTTAATTGGCCAATCACAATTTGTGTGTATGAGTCATTAATACTCTTCAGGCCTTGTGTTCTGAAGTGTGAAATTCAAGTCGTTCGATTTTGTATAATTATGAGACATGCTGGCAGAATTATGTAGAATTATACGTATTAACATGAAATACACAAATGTAATTTCCTATTATATTTGGTGGTGAAATGCGTCCTCCAATCAGCTTTTATTTTAACAAAGCACTGCAAACAACAGCCTCTCGTGTTGTGTTGTTTGCACGCCTTTGCAGTAAAATTTTAATACAAATGGCACGTGTCGCCTTAAATGGCATGCAATTACACGAAGTGGTATAATGGTGTCATTTTGGGAGTTTGCATAACAGGCCTCACATAAAAATTCCACTTTTACGCGTAATATACCAGCGTAATTTAATTTTCATCATCATCATCAAAATACTTTATTTGGTTATATAAACCATAAAAATGTAAAGGAAACACACAGTTCAAAATTAAATATAAATCTAAAAGATCAAGCCAGTAAAGTGATAACGTGCAACTGGCACGTGTCGCCTTAAATGGCATGTAATTACACAAAGTGGTGTAATGGCTTCATTTTGGGAATTTGGATGACAAGCATAACATGAAAATCCTCATTTGACGCATATTAAGACAGCATAATTTAATTTTCATCACATAGTTCAAAATTTCAAATAAATCCAAAAGATTAAGTCAGTTAAATGATAGCGTGCAACATCTGCGATACATTTTAAAAATAGATAAAAACATTAATATTATTTGGTGAATAAAAAGAAAGATCAAATGGCCACCGGGCAGGAATCACAATTATACAGAGTTCACAAAGATCTTCTAAAAATGTATTTTCAATCCCGACTGATCATAAAGGTACTACTACCCCAGTGCTCTGGCTCTATTTCTCCAAATCCAGTGCAGCTATTTGGCTTCAGCGCAAGCAATATTTTTTTTAGTGTCAAGGCACAGCACCCTAAGAGCATTTGAGAGCTGCCTAAGCCCCAGTAATCTGCAGATCTGAAGGAGCCACCCCTTGCTTGGTCTAGCATAGCTGGGACAGAAGAAGAAAAAGTGGGATAGAGTCTACTCTCACAACTACACACTGGGAAGATAGTGCTTTCAGCAGTTTTTGATATCCATCTTGAGCAAAAAGTCTGGCGTGGTGTCATGACGGAATCTAATGTATGGAAGTTTAGCAGCATAACATGGGATACAATCTAGGAAGCATTTAAACTGGCAATGTGGTTTGAAGTCTAAAGATTCAGTAGTGAGTGACCCATGAAACCTGTTACTGACTTCAAGCCCCCAAAAATGAGCCCAATAGGTGTCCTTTAGAATCTGTTTAGAAAGAGGAGGGCAGCCCACACAGTCACTCCAATAGGCTTCTAAGCCCCATTGGATCAACATGCCCTTAACGTAACATACCCACTTTATTCTACGACTTTATATTCCTAATTCTGTCATGGTATGTAGCAAGAGCTGGGGTGCACTTCAGCCTGTGCCAAAACAAAAGAGGATGTAGATGTGCCCTAGAAAAAATAGAGTGGATGCCCATGTCCCACCTTAAGGGAAGCAGGGGTGTACTTTTCGGGAGGGTCAACAGGGATCTTAAATAATTATTCTTTGCTAATTCTAGCCATGCCAAACCAGATGTACCCCATAGTGCATCCACAAATAGGGCACTGCCTTCAACATTGGCCCTATTAAACCTTTAGAGCTGGTGAACTAGGTCTTGTCTTTAAGGCATGGAACAGCCTCTAGATGCCAGAGAAATGGGGTCTCTAGTTGGCAGAGGTATGTAACTTTGTACAAGTAGGGACTCTTATTTATAGTCAGGTTAAAGGGGATACACACTTCAGATAACCCCTGCTCACCCCCTTGGAAGCTGGGCACGAGCAGACAGGTTTATCCTACAGGCAATGTATAAAGTATTTGTACTCAAAACACACAGTAACACAGTGGAAACTTCACAAATGGACACCACACCAGTTTTGAAAAATAAAGTATCTTTATCTGAACCAAACAAGACCAAAACGACAAAATATCACTTTAGAACAGTTATTGCAAAAATAGAACGTATCGAAAAAAAATAGCTCCAACTGCAGCTATTACGACAGTGTGACCAGGGCCAGACTGGCCGTAGTGGGCACCGGGCATTTCTCAGGTGAGCCGGAGTGGTGAGGGATGGTTTTGTGCCTGTGGGGGCCGATTTTCTCACTGGGGGCTATTTTTGCAGCAGTGCTGAAATATCGGCACCTTTTACCAAAAGTGGGAGCAGTGCTACTTGCTAGCCCACCCCCACTCCCAGGGCCGGTTAAAAGTACAGTGCCAGCCTGAGGTGCACGGCATCGGGCACGGTGTCACATGGACCCCCACACAACATTACCTTGGAAAACATAGCCTATGGATGATGCAGGGCATTATAAAGGTGAGATGTTGGTGCCGACGTCGAGGCCCGTTCCCTGGTCGCCACAGGGGAGGTGAGGTGTTCTGTCCACGAGGATGCGAGTCATCAAATCTGGGACAGCGGAGGTTAGGCGGTGTTGACGGTGAGGTATCGGTTCCGGTGAGGCGATGCAAAGACAAAGAAATCATGAAGTCACCCTTGTGACAGCGTCAGTGAGAGCACTAGAGTTGAGAAGGCCAATAACTGCAGGTGTCATCAGGTGTCAAAGTGCGTCTGAGCTGTGGTGCCTGCAGGGTGGTGCGTTGTGCACTTCAAGAGCGGTGTGCCCAGTCTCGGTGCAGGTTGTAGCATCACTGGCGACATCGCTGACGGTGTCAGAGTTATTTTTCTTTCTTTCCAGCAACAACCACACACTTCTCAGGGCCGAGAAACTGGAATTGGTGCCCTTTAGAATGCAGGAGTCCACACAGGAGTCTGACTGCTGGTGAGTGGGTTGCAGGAGAAATCCTTGTGTCCTAAGAATTCAGAACAGGAGGCCAGCACACACAAGCCCTTGGAGATTCTTCTTCAAGCAGGTTCACAGCAAAGTTCCAGTATTTTGTCCTCTCCTTGGTAGTAGCAGCACCTGCAGGCCAACCCAGCAAAGCACTCACAGCAAAGGGGCAGTACTCCTCCTTATAGCTTTCCAGATCTTCTCCTTGGCAGAGGTTCCTCTTGAGTCCAGAGGTGATCTAATTCTCTGGGGTTTAAAGTCCAATACTTATACCCCATTTTCTCTTTGTTCTCTTTGTGGCAAGGGTCTCAGAGCACAGTTCAAACCAGTTCTGTCCTCTCTGGTGCAGCATGACCATGGAAGGTAGAGACAGCATTTTGCAAAGGAGACACATCCTATTCAGGTGCATGTGAAACTCCTCCCACCACTCGAAATGCATCTAAGGTCTTTTCAGCCAAGCTATGAGTCACCCAGGGAAAGCAGGAAACACCTCAACCCCTCTTGTTTCTGTCTACAGCGAATGCACATTCCCAGCCCCTGTCACTCAAAAACCTGATAGTCAATATACAAAACAGCAGCGGCACAGAGAATGGTTAAAAAAAATGCCTACTTTCTAAAAGTAAAAGTAACAATTGATAAAGAGAATGCCGAACAATGTCATACATTCACCCCAATACAGAGATCTGTGCCTATATCCATTGTTTTTTTTGCTCCCCATGCCATTCCAGTTTGCACCCAGCCATATACAAATCAGCCTTGACCCTATGCAATGGGAACAGTCCAGCCCGAACTGCCAGTCCAGGTCCTCCCTGGACTGGAAACAAGCATCCTAGAACTGGTTTCGGGGTTTCACCTCTTGTCAGCCAGGATAGCTTACCTACAGTGGCATGGAGAGCACAGAATGTAAAACAATGTCATACATTCACCCTAGTACAGAAAACTGGGCCTAAATCCATCATTTGTTTGCTCCTCGTGCCATTCCAGTTTGAACCCAGCCATATGCAAATAAGTCTTGACCCTGCACCCTTTCTAAAAGTGGCATTTTCAAACACACAATTTAAAAACCATCTCCCTAAAAAGATGTGTTAGTAAATTCTGAGTTCAGAGAGCCAACACTCCATTTCTCCATCTGGTCTCAATGGAATGTTATACTTGTAAGATGTTGCAAAGTAACTCCCATGGTAGCCTATGGGACAGATAGCCTTTCAATAGTGAAAAACGAAATTGGCAGTATTTCACTATTAGGAAATGTAAAACGTACCAGCACATGTCCTAACTTTTAATACACAGTTCCCTGCCCATGGGGGTACCTTGGGCCTACCTGAGGGGTGCCTTACATGTAAGAAAAGAGAAGGTGGGGGCCTGGCAAGTTGGTGCACTTGTCAGGTTGACACAGCAATGGCAGGTCCGATATACAGTTACAGGGCTACTCGTGTGGGTGGCACAATCAGTGCTGCAGGCCCATTAGTAGCATTTGATTTACAGGCCCTGGCACACTCAGTGCACCTTACTAGGGACTTTCCAGTAAATCAAATATGCCAATCATGGATAACCAATCATAATAACAATTTCCCTAGGGAGCACTTGCAGTTTGACAGTGATTAGTAGAGGGCAAAGTGCCCAAAGCATCTAAGCCAGCAAAATAGAAATCCAGCATAGCATCAAAAATACAGGAAGCAGGGGCAAAAATTCAGGGGGGACCACGCCGAGGAGGCTAAGTCTAACAATTATCAACCCACGGTCGGTACAAAAAGCAGCAAACGGATCAACCAAGGTCTGAAGGCCAGCTGGTATTTTAGAAATCAATAAAGTATCATCTGCAAATAAAAGGAGAAGAACGCTTATGCCCGCAACCCTTGGTGTGTCTTTGCCGCATACGTCAAGATAAGCTACACATGGTTAATGTATAGGGAGCACAAGGTAGGGTAAAGTACAAATTCCTGCTGAAAGCCTTTGCAGACTCCAATACGGTCTGTCAACTCCCCATGGGCCCCCCAGCGTACCTGGGCATAAGGGTCCTGGTGCAAACGCACAAGGACGATCAGCAGATTATGAGGGACCCTGTTTGTCTTCATATTCTACCAGAGTTTTTGGCAGGGGGAACAAGTCAAATGTAGACTTTAGGTCCACAAACACTACGTAAAGATGAGAATTCTGCAGGATGGCTGGCTTCAAATAGTTGGTGAGAAATCTAAAGACTCGGTCAATAGTACTCACGTCTCTTCTAAAACCGGTTTGAAAATGAGATATGGCAGGTAACAGCGGTGGGGCGGTGGGGCCTGGTTTGGGGGGGGGATTTGGAAGGACAATGCAGAGGGAAAATTAAATAAATAATTTATTATCCCTAATCATTGGCCGTCGGAATCCCCCCCACCTGACCCCACCGCCCCACAGCTGTTCCCTGCACGGACCACGGCTGCTACTTTTCACAAAACAAGTAAGCCAAATGCTGTACTGTAGCAGTTACAACATTATAAAGAATTGCCTACTCAGCTGGTGGCCACCAATGGAGCCATCCTGATACTCCTGCATCTTCTGGATGAGTCGATATTGACTTCGGCCTTCAACCTGCAGGATCTCCACTACTCTCTTGTTGACAGTTCTTTTACCGGAAGCATGCACTAACATCGTATCTATTTTTAAGGTTAGTAACCACCAGCTATTGCCATACAAAAGCCAGCAACCATTCCAGTTGTAAACTCAGCCCCGCATAGTCCTCTCTCACTTCCATTTTAAACCACTTATGAATCAAGACCTGCATTCATTGCCGGCAACCACAAATATAGGGCGGTGGGGGGATGGAGGGAATGCGAGAGGGAGAGCTCAGAGGGGGTATAAATAATAGGTATTTTTTTAAAAGTACCTTTACCCGCCAGCCGCATCCATTATCGCGTCCGCCACCTCTCCTCTTGCTGGGACCCAGCTGCCACAGGGATAGACTCCCATCCAATTCCCGGGCTGCAGAGCAGTGCAGGTATTGGCCTGAGCGGGCTAGAAAGACTATCCCCTCAGGCCAGGGAGTCTGTGGGGGTTTCTCCAGCCCGGCTCCTCAACGCAGCTGGACTGGAGAAATTTAAGTGTGCATGTGTGTTTTAGTCGGCCTGAGAAGGCTAGCCAAATACACATGAGCACTTAGGGAGTGCACGTAGCACTCCTCCTCCCCCCACCCTTGCCTCGGCCTCACCGCTCCCTACAGCGCTGGCTAAGAGCCAGCAAATGCAAAATAAAACCATGCAAGAACATTGTTTTATTTTACAGTTGCTGGCTCTGAGCCAGGCAGTGGGGCGACGCTCCTCCACCATTGCATATGAGCCGCCGCTGCCCGCACTTACTTCAGAAGTTAAGTTTGCACTCTGCAAGTACACATAATTAAATAAATGATTAAATGTATGGCAAAATCATAACAGCAAAGCACAAACAATTCATTATTAAAAATAATAACAGCTTGCTGCAACAGTGCAGTGCAAAATGTTGACATAGAAACAGCTCAGTATTATTTCAGTGTTTTCCCTCACAACTCAAACATTATTACCTTGAAACATCCCTTCAAGAAATCTTCAGTTTTCGATTATATACCAGATCACAATAAGGTTGAAATTGCCTTATCCGTTTGTACTTTGAGATTTCTCAAAAATGCGGAATAGTGTGACTTTTTCGAGAAAGAAGGTGAACCTCACTGGTTCACCCATTTCTGTTCCAAGGAAGTTGGCGCGTTCGGATTGCAGATATGTGTAGATACAGACTCATCACTTCATCTGCAGGCTCTGCAATACATGCTAAGTGTCTCTTTCTTTCTTTCTTGTTTTTTAGTCGTCATCAACGTTCTATTTGCTTTATTTACTTGATGAATATAGAAGCGAGAAAGACCCACGGTGTCAAACACTAAAAACAATTCCGTAAGCAATGACACACTGAGCATTTGTTAAGCAGGTTGACTCTTTGAAACACTGAAAAACAAATTACATTTTTATTGGAAACATCAAATGCATCAGTACTAAAGTGCGATCGGCATGCTTCAGGGGTTTCTGCAGGAGTTAAGCTTTTCATGGCTGTCTCCCGAACGTCTTGATTCCTGATTTAATCTGCCAAGTTAATAACAGAAACCAACAAACCACGAAAAGCAGATTTGAATTTAAAAATTAAACTTCCGAATTGCAATGATTTTAATTCAGAAAAATACCACTTGCTTTCCAAGATCACATGATAGCACATCAGACAGGCCTCTGTGTGAAATGACAGTGCACATAATTGTATATGTGGTTTAGACAAAAAGAACAATGTTTCAAATTGAACAATGCTTGCTCCTTAGAATGAACAAGATTTTAATCTGATCTTTATTCTTTATGTACTGAAAAAAAACAAATGTGGTTTAAATATCGCATATCCCCACCCATAAATACATTGTCATATTAGAGATTGGTGCTCATACACTTTTTCACATCTATTGCCGCAATGTGTTTTAGCGAGATCCCGGGAACTGGTGACCCCAGCGCAAATTATAACAAAACAAAAAATAATGGAGCTCGTTATACCGGTAAGGAATACAAATACAACAGTTGTATCAAATAGCTTTTGTTCATATTCATTCATTTTTTTTTTTAAACGTGTTTTTATTGCAGAATTAAGAATGAGAACTCCGTGACGTCAACCTAAGTACACATGATACCTCAGAGCCCACCCCTCGTCTCAGCACTATACACAGCCATGTAGCCCACATCCCGGAGGCTGGGCGGCACAATAATGCAAAGATTCTGTATGTCATGTCGATCATTGCACAGATGGACAGGTCAACAGCTCAGTATACCATCTGCTTTTTTACCCCTTCGCCTCAATCCCCTGTAAACCATCATCACCCCCCTACAACATCCCAGAAACTCCCCCCCCCCCCTGCCCACCCCCCAACTACTGCTGGCATGGGCTCCGACCATGAAATGTAGCACACTGGTTTCACTGCTGTCTGCTTTGCATGTATCTCACTGGCCTCATGGAACCCCGCCCTCCGGGCCATCCCGCTCTGCACTCTCCAGCCGGTAATCCTTCACAGCCTGTACTATCAGCTCCCATGCCCTCACCCATTCCAATCCCTTCTCATTTCCTGCCCTGGTCGCCTGTCGCCTTCTAATCACGCTCTCACAGCCAGCCCACTTCAGCAGCTCAGCCAGCCATCTCCCATACGACGGACCCCCCCGGGATTTCCAGTGCCATGTGATTTCTCTCTGGGCCAGCATGAGACCTAAGTCTATAAATGTACTCGTCACTTTCGTCTTCGCCGTGTGAGGAAACCAGAGCAGTAAACAGGCCGCCATGTCAAACTCCACCTCCCGGTCGGTGACTGCATTCAAAAGCTCTCCCACCTCCGCCCAGTATGTCCCCAGTCTGGGGCACCCCCATAAGAGGTGGTCGAACTCCGCTCCAATCACTAGACATCTCGGGCATGCCGCGTCCTGCACCTTAAAATGCCTCCGAATCCTTCCCGGGGTCAAATAGGCCCTATGCATCACGAAGAAGTGTACCTGCTGAAAGCGGGCATTCCTACTCCCTTTCCACGTCCTCCGTATGATATGACTCCACACTGTGTCCGGAATGTGTTTGCCTATGCTGCCCTCCCATTTCTCCTTAAGAGCTGTAAGCGGCTCTATACCTTCTCGCAGCAGTCGGGAGTGGAGGCAGGTCACCGCCTTCACTCTTCCCGCTGCCATCACCACATACTGACAGGTCAGGGCCACGGCTGGTTCCGCCAGTCCCTTCTTCCAGTGCTTTTGTATCGCTGCGCTCACCGCCGCGTGTAGGAGGTAACTCCCTTCGGGGAGACCAAACTGTTCCTGTAATACCTCAAAGGGGGCGAGCGCCCCGTCGACAAATAGGTCTCCCACCATCTGCAGCCCCAGCTCCTCCCACTCCGCCAGCGGGGACCAATCACCGCCGTGCGGTAATGCCGTCAGCACTCCCAATGGGATCTCCGGCGCATAGGGCCGTGTGATTTTCCCTCTCTTCATGCTCCTGTGCCAGCACTGTCGGAGGGTTCTCTCCTCTATGGAGAGGTCTCTCACGTCTAGCTTCTGTTGCATGACTATGTAAGACAAAATGTGTCTCTGGATACCAGTCTCCCTCTCATGCTCCGGGCCTCTAAATGCTCTTGCTATATTTTGCGTTAGGACCTGTAACTGTGCTGCCAGGTAGTATAATTCAAAGTCAGGGGCCGCTAAGCCACCATCCAGTTTAGGTCGCACCAGAGTGGCCAGTGCCACCCGCCGCCGCCCCCCTCCCCATAGGAAGCCCACTATCATCGTCCTCAACTCTGCAAAAATTTCATATTCATTCATTTCGAAATCAAAGTCCAGTGTTCATGTTTTTTTTTACTTTATTTTGATACAATCAAACCTTTGATACAGTTGCCGATGATTCAGCCCGACACATATTTTGTCCAACTTTAGACGTTTTCAAGACTTTATCTAGAAAACGTATTTGTCAGAAGTATCCTGGTAAGTCAGTGGAAGCAAAATATTCCAGAGACTGAGCCAAGCAAAGTTGAGAAAGACTGACCTGTTGTCAGTGTGATTTCCCAAATATATCAAACAATTATTCCTCTATATTCCATTGAAGTTCGTCAACTATATGGTCTAAACAGTCTTAAAGTATCTGACACAGCCGCTTCCAGAAGGATGAAGTCAAAATGTACAAAAGAGCAACCCCTCAAAATTTACAAAAGATCTAACCCCCACCATAGGGGAGACCACATTCATACCTTAGTAAGTCACTGTAGGGTTACCAAAGGTGTTTGTGTCTTACGCAGGTATGGAAGCGTTTGTACATTTTCACTCTAACACACAGGGCAGGGTGCAATGTATATAAAAGGCTGGACATTTACTTTTACGTTATACATGTCTTGGTAGTGAAAAACACCCAATTTCATTTGTTACTACTGCAAAGCCTTTCTCTCCTATACAATAACATTTGTATTACCTTGTTATATCTTTTAAGTGTAAGGGATAGACTTTCAAGTTTGGTGTCACTGGACTCACAATTTAAAATCACAACTTATGGTGAAGGTGGATTTTAAAATATAGTGTGACAAATGCCACTTTTAGGAAGTTGGGTATTTACCTACTTTAGCCTTTTGGTGATTGCTGCCTGTCTCTGTTCAGTCTGGATTGATTGGCAGCTGGGCTTTGTGTCTTCTCTCTAGATAGCCACACACGAAGGAAGCTTAGGTGTGTCTTTATGAGCCTTTCTGGGAGATGTGAGGGAGGAGCTGTGCACAGCCTCACACTTATACCTGATTAGGCTGTGTCCTGTCCACACATAAAGGAAAGTATATCCTCCTGTAGTGAGTCTGGAGCTAGGACAGGAAGGGAGGACCTCTGTGCACTTCAAAGCTTTCTTTGAATTCTCCCCCACTTCTCAAAGGCACAACACGTTATAAGTACTGGACCCCTTACGCCATGACTTTAGTACACTTCTGAACTTGTGAAGTTTCTGCCAGGAAGCAGAACTGCTGTGCTGCTGAAAGGACTACCACTTTGCTGGACTGCTGCTCCCATGCCTGGGTGAGAAGTACTGGGCCTGCATCACTTGAACTGAGAGTGACTCCAAGGCCTTGCTGGCTTGTCTCCTGTTTGTGCAATGTTGGTGTGTCACAGTTTTGTTGTGGTGGTGATGAGTTTTTTTCAAGGCAGTTGTATCTTTCTGCTGCAGTATTGCAGTGCTGTTTTGTTCTGTGGGCTTGATTTTGAGTTTGGCAGACAAGGTACTCCATCACAAATGTGGTGGATAAGAGATGGGTGGACTGTCACCTTTCACACACCAGTTCCCCTAATGGGCCATTGGGAATCTTCAATGCTCAGTGGCATACTGTCTAGTTATTCAGGATGAGAATGAAGGTGCAGATCTCCTGTAGGTTTTGTTTCTTTTTTTCATTGTTAGTACCACTGACAGACAGGGGTCAGTGGATAGATACTACTCACGGTTTTCATCTTTAGACTTCTTGGGACCTCAGTCACAGCTGCAACAAATAGTAAGAAAGTGAAATTTTTGTCTACTGACTGGATATATTTTTATGGCATGAGCAGCTCAGTCATAGTGTCACAAGTCTCATGTAATATATCACTGAACCTCGGTTTTTCTGGATTTTCTTAAAGATTGCTGCATTTGAGGTTTCTATTGTATTTTTTTAGGGTGATACTGATCACATAGTTTATTCATGTGTTGTTCATACAGGAACTGATGTTGGTACTTCATATTGTTGAGAATCCGTTATTTCTCACCAAGCTTATATTTCCATTTCCTTTTGCATGGTAATACTCTTGTCTCCTAACCGATCACTTTCATTGTCTACAGTCTTGGATCTTGTTATTATCTCTCAGCATATAATATTCACCGTGATTTATTATGCAGGTATGTTTACAAGCAATACACTGGTACAGATGACGTTGAAGCCAATTGTTTTTTCAGATCTTTTTCATGTGCTGGTGAACACTTGACTGCTGCAGCTCCTGGCAATAATGCCTCCATTTAGGATAGATAGGTCACCTATTGCACACTTGTTTCTTTAACACAAATGCTCTACTATTGTGCAGGTGGTAGATGCACATGTGTTAGATATATATCAGATACTGAGCCTGCAGCTCTTCGCTGAAACCACACAGGTGCACACGCTCCTGGACATTTTCTTCATGGTAATGACAACTATTTACCTTCAAAGATAACGCAGTCTCCTGAAATTCTAGAATTTTCTGTTACCACCAAACTCTGAATCGGGCACTAGGGCAATCCTTGTTTTGTATGCGGTTTCCCACTAACTAACTACTGATCTGATATTCTAGATGCATTTTATTTAATAACATTGCAGCAATAATGATGGTACAGGTATTAACTGCAATTTGATATTTCTATATGAATTCAAGTAATTACAACAGACTTTTTGATGAACCCACAGAAGTATCATTGCATCAACATGTCAACATTTACCCTTGTCTTATATTGTATTGTAGATTTTCCAAAATAGCCAAAGAGTATGCCTGCTGCAGAAGAGTGCCAGGATTTATTTTAGGAAGCAAAACATATGAGTGATTACAAGTTCATAGGTAAGGGAAGCAGTGTCGAAGCAACGTCAGATTCCCCGCCACACAGTTGGCAGACTGCCTGCCAAATTACGATGTTGGTGGTCAGTTGAAGTAAAGACCACCGGAGTACCGGCGACACCTCCAGCCATTCGCAGACCACCAAGGTGGCAGTAGGGGGAAAGTAGCTGTCAGATGGCAGTACAGACAAGTTCACCGCCATTGGAATTACAAGTTGACATTCCGGCAAGTCGACTATGGCCGTAATCAAAAGGATTGGGGAGCATATTCACCAATTTCCTTCTTTTCTCTTCAGTCTCTCATGTGGATCCTTTCCTCCAGGGCCCCCCTTCACAGCAGCATCTTGACCCTGAAGAAAATTACCCTGTTGGAACATACGGGCTGGACTCCAGCAAAACGAAATTACTCATAGTAGGTATTTTTTAATGTGTCATGCTTATGTGTACATTTAACAATTGTGCATTCAAAATATACACACCTGCATCAAAACATATGAAAAAATGTCCCTGCCATCAGAAACAACGCCGCTAGCCCAGTGATGACATTGTAATACTGTGGGCAAGAGACCGCCGCAGCGGTGGTCTTCTTGGGACCGCAGTCACTGCAGTATGGTGGTAAAATTGCTAAACTCACAATTAGGCCTATGAAGTATGTTTCCTACTACAAAAAAGTGATACAGTGGTAAATTATAAGGCTACAGAGAACATTTCAGGGGCCGTATTACGGTAAATGGGCATTTTCATTGTTTGTGCCGGGTGTACCTTTAAAAAGATACACTGGGCGCAAACATTGAAAATTGCCCCAATTGCCTTGAATGCGCTGCCCCAGGGGCAGGCACAATCTCGTACTGCCCTGGGGGAAGCGCATTCCTGTGTTTTCACAGTGCCTGCACCTGCATGCAAGGGGAAGTCTGGGGGTCCATGGGATCCCCTATGCACCCTGCAGAAGGCTGCCGTCAGGGCGCACTGACAACGCACCACCTTTTAGATGGTGCACTCTCTGTGCACCTCCTGAGGGTTACTTTACCTCTGCGCCCACATCTGCAATAGGGCGTGGGTGCAGAGGCAAAGGGTTCCCCTCATTGGCATGGGGCATGCCCCATGCAAATGAGGGAACGCCCCCTGCAGACAGCGCTGGTGCTGTATGTATGCCAGCGCAATTGGTAATACAAGTGTTTGCAGCCCCTTCTGTAATACCAAAGTGCCCTGGGGGCACTTAAACTAATATAGCCTCAGTGTGTTAATGTACATTAAAACACAATTGCCGGGCTATTAACAATGCTATCTTACACTTGTGAGTATGTGAAACATGTTTACTCTTACACATTTGAGTAACTTTACTACTTTTTGGCAATTCACCATTTACAAGTCTAAAGTTGCTCAAAAGTGTAGACTTACATAACGTCATGTTAGATGCTAAAAGTTTGAAAAAGTAAGCATGATTAAAAAAGAAATGTTATTTTAAAGTAAAACATTACAGCAATCTCCCTATGGTAAAGTAAAGATTTAATTAAACTTGAAAACCAGTTAGTAAAAATACTTTATGTTGACTATTAATGTAAATTGATGTTATATATTTAGTTAAGTGAAGGACAAATGAAAAGAAAACAATAGCACTAATAAACTAATTAACATTTTTAATTTCTTATTTTGAATAACTTAAATGAAATACAAATACATTTTCTGAAATTTAAATTGAAAAAATCCCACCTATTGACAACTGATATAGATATATCTTGTTATATATTAGTAATTGATAAAAGTGATGTATAAAATGAATTACAACTAATTCAACTATATTTTATTAAACATTAATGTTACTTTAATCTTTAAATTGTAAATATTTTAAAATAAAATAACGCATGTTTACATTTATTTATATTTTTAACTAGTTTAAATATTTTAATTTAATTTGCCATTATTTTCACTAGGGTTTTGTTTTAAATACTTGTCTATGATAGAATGTTCCAATACCAGTTATTAGCCATGAATGAACTGGACTTACTTCAGCTTCATCTTTACTGCTCTTTTGGGTCGTTCACAGCTGTTTTAACTTTGGAAGTGCACTTTGCGAATAGCAATGGGCTTACTCTCTTGTTGGTTGGTGTATGTCCCTCTCTAAACCTTTCCCTACCCCTCTCTTAACCCCTTCTTAAACCTTCCTAAACCACTCCCATTTATCACTAAGTATTGCCTTAGGTCCAGGAACACTTCTGGTCCATCTTACATTTACTACTAAGCAGATAATTTACATGGGTGAGAATCTTTTAATATAAAAAATAGGAGCAATGGAGATTAAGATTTGCACTTGTAGGTTTGTGAATTGCATTTCAAGTAAGTAGTACTACTGTAGTACTATTTTACACACTAGACGTGCAGCTTTGTGAACCAACAAGTTTCCAATTAAGATCAGATTATAGGCAGCATAATATCATTGAAAGAGGGAGGAAGAGTAAGAACACATAATGGAAAGTTGAACCCAGCAGACTGTGGGTCTTTTCATGAAGTCATTTTAGTGTGCATAAAGTGTTACTTCTGTAGCCCTCTTTTATGAACTTTTATATGCATTTGTGCAAATGTCCCAGAACGTCTGACATAGAGATAAAATGGGACGCTTAAGGTGAATATTCTTATGCAGTTAGTACAAATAGAAAGGAGTGTGCCTTCTTTGCACTTCTACTGATAGGGAATTGGATGTTTTGGTGATTCACAAAGGCATTTAAGTACATGAAACAGTACACCTTTAGTACTACTTTCCATATTCACATATGATTTTTGTGAATCGGCCGGCTGTGTATTTGGTACATACATACAAATATTTGCACAGTCCTAATAGTAAGATCTTTGCCACTGCACACTGCAATGAAATACATCAAGATGCATGACTCTTTCTTGGAGGCATCATAGTCCTCAAAGTACACCATAATTTAAAGTTCCTAGAGGTGCTGCTAATTATATTTTTTCTAACAATATTCACATTGAACTGCCTTCAAAGAAACAGTGGTAAATTGGTGGGGCACGAACCTACTTGTTCCAAAGATACTGTTCTCAAATAGACATTTTGTCCAACAAATTATGTGGAAACCAAAAATCATTCCTTCTCCCAGATGTAGTGTTGGATTATTGGTAATATAGAAACTTGCATTTTGTTTGGAAGAGAAACGTTTTCAGTTTTATTATATTCTCAAAATATCCAGAGCACTTTAGTTTAAGTTTCAGTCTCCAACAACTGTGCCATCTATAAAGGTCTATTGCATAAAGAGGGAGGAAAGCAGAGCTAGTTCACAGAGGAATACCTTTGTCAATGTAGTAGGAAAAATAGTTACGGTCACTGCAACAGTGGTGCACAATTCCGTGGGATTATTCCCACGGGTGCCTTTCTGAAAATTGGAAGCCTACTATTATAAGTATAATGTTTGGGTCTCAGTCAAAATCGTCCCTATGGGGTTGGTTTTTGTAAAACAATGACATAGTCTAGGTGATCTGTTCATGTTCCACAGAAATTCAGACAAGCCTTTCTTAAATTTAATAGTTCCATGCTAATCTACAATTCTCTAGGGAACAGGAACGCCAAGAGTGCTTAAAACTGTGTTTTACTACCTCAACAAGCCAAACATTTACCCTTTCATTGATTCTTGTAGATTTTTGCACATCCACATCAAATATGTGCAGCTACAAATTATTTCACCATTTTATTGAGTTGCTTTATCAACCGAGGAAGTGCATAAATATTTTATAAATTCAAAAGCAATGGCCATCCATCCAAAAGCATACCTGGGTTTAGAGCACTTTATAATCCAACTTCAGAAAACAAAAAAGCAAAACTGCACTGTGTGCTAATCATGAAACACCATAAACATGGCCTGCCACACAAAAGGAGACATAAGAGTAAACCATTGACCAAAAATGATATTCTTTTTACAAGATCCAAGTGGAAACAAAATGTTCAGACTTCATCGATGTGAGTGCTTCCTTATAATTTTGTTGAAATATATATTTTATACCATTACCTAACTGAATGTGCAACTGGATATTGTTTTAGAGTCTTGTATTTCTTCCTCTTTTTCTTTTCCTTTTTCTTCTTTTTTATAAAACGGTGGCAGTAATTAATTTTTGAAACTCCAGTTTGAAATTTTTCTCATGGAAACGTTAGGGGTGTCATAGCTAACAGCAATTTTCCTTTCTTTTTAGCGAATATCAATTTTAATTCTGATGTACAGTACACACCTTCATTCATTCTGCTTAACTGCACAAGCTGTTGAATTTTCTTTGCTATTTGAGTATTTCTATACATGTTGTGTAGGTGAACTTTACTTTTTAATTTTATTTAAAAAAATTCAATTCTGTAATCATGTTAAATGATGTGTTCTCAAATATATTTACAGATAGTTTCTGGAATTAAGAAAAAACATTTTTTTGAAAGTGCTCATGAGTATTGATATCGCATACATTTTTGTGGTATAATAATTACCCAACTTTTAACACCTGTTCTTTGTGGGTTTTTTAACCTTTGTGGCCTAATGCACGTTGGATCCTTTCTTTTTATGTGTTCTCCACAACTTTTTGAATATATGATTCAAATATCTTCAGTTTTTCTTCTTATTAGTTTATTTACATAATAGGACATTCTGAAATCAACTGATTTTTTTGCATCAGCTTCAAATGGATCATGGGTTCATGCTTGGTAATAATTTCACCTCACAGTTCATTGTACCTCTCTACTCTTGTCTACAATTTTTTCAGAGTGTAGTCTCTGCCTTACCATGTGATAATGTCTTACAAACAGATTTTTGACAGCTAATTGATTAATTAATTTGTGTTTCTTTTTTTTTAATAATATTTTAATCTTCATCCTGTTTTGTATCTGTTCCTGTTCTGATTTTATCATTATCTTTGCTGTACACAATATTCAGTTACGGTTTGACCTTGATGAAGTGGCTTGTATCGTGAAACACGTGTTGACCCTGGTTGTTGATTTTATCTTGAGAAAAAAAAAAATTAATCTGAAAACCTTTCATCATGTACTGGCAGATGTTTATTGAGTTATTCATAAGACCTCAAAACCCAGTCTTTTTTGTATATTTCAATGCGGGACCTGATGGAGTGATCCCGCACCCACTTTTTGAGATCATGTGAAACCTTTGAAGATCCTGTCTCGCTATAGCTTTTAAGTGACAAACAAAATTAATATTCATGTTACATAAGTGTGAAACTTAAACAATACAAAAAAAGATTATATCAAAAGTCTTCTTGATAATGTTTATTGTTTGAGCTGTATTCAGCCACTGCCACTGTATGCATGTTAAATAAGGTCCTTAGTGAGTTGTTCAACTTTGTGACACAAATCTCAATAAAAAGACTTGTTCTTGATAATATTATTTCTGGTCTTCCCTTAAGAGAGACACCAACAATTAAACTGTATTGACTGTATTGACTATGTATCAGGAACCACCTACCTTTGATGAGAAGTAACCAATTCTAGAAAACAACTAGAATATACACATAAATATATTAATACAATAGGAAACAAAGCAAAAACTGTGCCTAATGTATATCTTCTCAGCAGTGAAAAAGAGCGTGAATTAAAAAAGGCATTAAGGAAATATGCAAAAGAAAAACATGGGAAGAAAAATGCAAAAGGTACAAGGTAGTGAATAAACAGAACTAAAACTCAAACCAAACAAATAGGAAATAAAAGAAAGAAAATTAGATAAAACCATTGATCTTTCAATCACTTTAATAAAACACAGCACAAATGTTGCAATACATTTTCAGTCAAGGAGAAGGATCAGAGTGCTAGTCAAGAAAGGATGGGAAGATTTTCAGCAAAGAGGAAACAAATGAAGATACAATTAACTGGAGAAATGCAAATCATTACATAACACTATGGATGAAATGCAAGACTTTGATGACATTATCAGCTTGACAAAATACAACAAAATGACTTCAGTTGCAGATGAGGATGCACATAATAGTGGTTGAGAGTAGGAGACAGCAAGCATTTCAAGACTAACAACAGGGTATATTTTAAAGGCTGAACAAATATGGACCCCAAATGTATTTCAGGAAACGTAACTGTTAGGTCCGTCAGTCTTAGTGTGGGCTTCATCGAAAGCTTTTGCCTTTACCCTCCTATCTTTTGGAATTTGTGTTTGCCAACATTAGGACAATACTAAAGAGCTTGTTCTCATTCCCTAAAATGTGGTAAAGGTGGCTTACAGCTGGTTGGCATATTTAATTGACTTATACGTGCCTATGTTATACCATACACCCAGGGCCTGCAAAATATATGCTACTAGTGGGCCAGCAGAACCTATTGTGCCACCTACTTAAGAAGCAGTAGAAAGGAATTGGTCCCAGAACATACGTAAATTGAAAACCTGAACAGAGTCAGCAAAATAACTGTTGCAACAAATAAAGCGTACCAAAGTGTTATTTAATCACACTTGGAGCTGGCACATGAATGCGTATGAAAAATCACATTATTCACGAAAGTGCAGGGTGCCACGGGGAGGGGGAGGGAGTGAAGAATTAGGTAGGGTAGTAGGATAAGTGACATATAAACATTCATAACAATAGTACAAATCAATTGCTGGGCACGTTACTATCGTGCCAAATAATCAAGATGGAAGTCATTCCTTAGCAGAATTGAATGTTTTGCCAAATAAACCATATACAAGTAAAAGTACACAGTGCTCAATGCACTATTGAAGGTACTGGCATAGTGGGATGTCGACGTTTCGACCCCTCTTCCAAAGTAGGTTGATTTGATCCTTACAGGTGGGGTCTTCCTCCGGACAAAGAGGATGGTGAAACAGGAAGGGTAGGCACCTATAAAAACATTGGGTGGGTATTAAAAAAGTGTAGCAAGGCCAGGCGGAAATGAACAGCGAGGCTGGAAGACCCCACCTGTAAGGATCAAATCAACCTACTTTGGAAGAGGGGTCGAAACGTCGACATCCCACTATGCCAGTACCTTCAATAGTGCATTGAGCACTGTGTACTTTTACTTGTATATGGTTTATTTGGCAAAACATTCAATTCTGCTAAGGAATGACTTCCATCTTGATTATTTTGCACGATAGTAACGTGCCCAGCAATTGATTTGTACTATTGTTATGAATGTTTATATGTCACTTATCCTACTACCTACCTAATTCTTCACTCCCTCCCCCTCCCCGTGGCACCCTGCACTTTCGTGAATAATGTGATTTTTCATACGCATTCATGTGCCAGCTCCAAGTGTGATTAAATAACACTTTGGTACGCTTTATTTGTTGCAACAGTTATTTTGCTGACTCTGTTCAGGTTTTCAATTTACGTATGTTCTGGGACCAATTCCTTTCTACTGTTTGTTACCCAGGTCCCAGTGACTATTGGGTTTGCCCTTTGTTCTAACACCTACTTAAGAAGAGCCTTAAAACATGTATCAGGTCAGCTGTGCAGTCTGGGTGCAGTTTTAAAGTGCCAATTCGACTTTGGTAATAAACACCTGTGCCAAGTCTTAACGTCCCACCTTTTCACATAATTAATTACAATTTCTCAAACACCAAGAATAGACTCTTTACCTGTACCTAATCAAAAGTTAGCACTTGTTCAATGTTATCCTAATGGAAGATGTAGGCTGCACAGTTATGGAAAACTAATTTACTAACGTAGGCCCTAGGCAGCCCATTTGGCAAAGTGTATTGTAACTTAAAGGCTGGAAATACACTTTTAAGATATACATATACTGGTAGTGAAAAACTCACACATTTGTTTTTCACTACTGTGAGGCCAACGTTTCCCATTAGGGTAACATTGGGGTCCCTCATTACATTTACCCAGTGCTTGCTTTTGATTTGTAAAAGGTAAAGATTTCATTTTTAGGTTTTCAGAATTTATAATTTAAAAATCCTATTTAATGGATTTTAATTTACAGTTTTGAAAATATCAACATAAGAAAGGTTTTTAAAAAAAATTGGGCAACCCATTATTCCTCCAGGAATCTTGACACTAAACTAAAAACCAAAATGTTCCTGAAATAATTATTTCTTATGTAATTCATGTTCATTTGGTCTAGCAATCCAACTTTCTATTTAATATACACAAATCATTTAAAAAGATAAAAAGGGTGATACTAAAGCATACCGATAGAAAAATCTTTTGTTATTGTTAGAATTTCTTTTTGTACATACACAAATAATGAATGAATCACATAAAAAATATATACTCAGGAATCAATTTTCACAAATACAAAATTCATGCAATATCACTGTCAAACCCTATTTGGTCAAACCAAGTAAATATCCATTAGAGAAAACAATGAATGGGGAATGATATATCCTCCTGACCCACTATGTAGACATTGAAAACTCCATTTGTGTCTCTTTCTGATTACTCCAATGAGCCAAAGGACATATGCATTAATTACCTCTATAAATCCTGTCAGAGAGAAGGAAGAGTTGATGAATGATGATTTATTTGCACACATTGGATACATTCAGGGCTTGGATCAAATTAAGTGCATGAAAATGCAAACTCAAACAACCCCTGAAATTGACCTGTTACAGTATGCATCACTCACCAGAATTCAAGGTGCCTATTATGTTTTGCTCTTTGTAGTCAGTTTTTCTCCTTTACTATTGGCAAAGTGATTTGTTGAACAAAACAAACCTTCAACTGGATGTTATGGGAATTTCAATTTTTTTAAGATGCATTTCATTCATTAGTTTCACATTGCCGGCGCAGTAACAAGTGGCAAAAGAGCTTCAGAAAGGCCCTGCACCCAACCTGTTATGGACAGTTAAAGCCTAATGAGCACTACCATTGGCTAGATTTTATTATCCCCCTATTAAAACTCTTACATATCAGGAACTGTCAGCCAGCCTTATACCACCTCCAGCTATTAAATGATGAATATACATGTCTAATGGTTTACAGGTATATTTCCACAGCTGTTCACTTACAGAATGAGGTTGGAAAATGACCCTTACATTTTTAATCTGATTTTGATGAACTGTTTTTGTACATCATGGTTTTTAGGGATACAGTGTTGTTTTAAAGATTAATATATGTTGTCTCTGTGTTGATCTATACTTGTTTGATAATTTTTATCTCTTTTTTTATTTATGAACTAGTGCCATGCTGCTATTTGTTGGAATATTAATTCAACTTATCACTGTCACTTTGCTGATTATGAATTGCTGTTGTCAAGAAGTCAATTATACATTGCTGGTTTTATATCCTAAATGTTTCTAATCTTTGAATGTATTCTTTTATGGCTGCAAGTAAGCCGAATAACGATTATTTGTCACAGATGACTGGGTGCTGGGTCAAATAAAAGCAATGCTATTTTCCATCTGTCGCCTTTCATACCAATGAGCAAAACACTAGATATGAGAGCCAGTGGTAGACACACAAAAAGGACTGGGGAAACAGAGCAAACAGAGATCATTTCTGGGACAATCAACGGGGTCAATCCTATAACCCTTAGAACCAGGGCAGTTATAACATATCAAACAGTTGATTCACTTGGGGAGAAGAGGAAGGAAAGAAAAAAATTAGGTAAGCCATAGTAGAGCCAATACAAACAAATGCACACTTTAAAAGTTCAATAAATACCCTTTGATTTATAAATCACATTAACAATGCATTATAACAGTGCAGTGTTAAAGATGTAATGGTGCAGTGCAGAACTTGTGAAATTCTGCTGCAATGCAATTAATAAAAAAAAACATGAAACAAAGAATAATAGGTTGCATTAAGGAACACTTCATTTAATAATCGCTCAACAGCTGAAAAATATTTCAAAATATGTTAAATAGGTATTCAAACACATGATGCCATCAATTAGGGTAATAAATCAACAGTTCAACCCCTATGATTTAATTTATCAAGGACATAATTAAGACTAATTGTCAAGAGACATTTAGGGAAATGCACCATAAAGAGTTCTGCTAGAGTACACAAACGTCTATATGTAGAATATTACATCTCACCAAAGGCACCAAAGAAACCAGAAAGGTTTAGGAAGAGAAATTCACACACATAAAAGAATTGTCGAAAGCAGGAAGGTTTGTTTAGCATAGCAAGAAAGAATTGCAAGACATCATATGTGTCTTAATCCAACGTGAGGTCAACAAAGGGTTTACAGGAATGCCCTCAGGAAAAGTGAGGATCCTTAACCCCCAAATACGGCAAGCATGTGTAAGACCCAGCGTATTCTAACCTTTGTATGGTCTGTGTAGCTGTGTGGACATTGTTTCAGTTCCTGAGCTCGGCTTGCAGTACAAGGTATGCAGATACTGATGTGGCCTCCTGCCCCTATCTCTAGTGTGGAGCAACCTACTTCGTGTTCCCTTGAATAGGGAATCTTTTTAGCTGGCCACACCTCTTTGGCTATGCTGAGTCCTTATACATGCTTACATTGTCTTCATGTCTCAGACCTGTCACTGCAGCCTGCAGTGCTGTTTTAAACTACTATTTCGACCGGTCAAAAATCAAATGTTTGTTAGGCGTAAGCCTTCATGTTTGTTACTTATAAGTCATCACTAAGGTAGGCCCTAAAGGCTCATAAGGCAGAGTGCATTGTATTCAAAATGCCAGACATGTGTGCTTAAGTTTTACATGTCCTAGAAGTGAAAATTTCATAAAGTTGTTTTTCACTGTTGTAAGGCCTATCCCTTTCATCAACTACGACTGGGTTAACTTATTACATTTAGTAAGTGCTATCGTTGGATTGGAAGCAAACAGAGATATGTCCTTTACTCTCAAATGAAAGTAGGTTTTAAGTCATATGTCTGAAAATGCCACTTTTAGAAAGTTGGCATGTTCTTGTCTATTTGTAGCTTCTAGCAGTTTCCTGGAGCATATGCCTGTGACTGGTTCCGCTGATGGGGTTTGTGTATTGCTTCCAGACAGTAACATAATAGGGGGTTTAAGTGTAACCAGGATAGGCCATCCAGGCAGGCAAGATATCCAGGGGTGGAGCTGTACCCATCGCACTCACACACCAAAGGGCTTTGCCTCCTGCACACACCAAGGAACCTGATACCAGGCCTGCACTGCCTTTTGTCATCCCAAACAATTTTCAGCCAGGACAGGGAGTCCCCTCATACAAAGGGTGGCACCAGGTATAAATATTGGACTTCGAGTGCCACTCACGAGAACACTCCTGTACTTGTGGAAGTTACAGAAGAAAGACTGTCCTGCTGCTAGACACCTGCCTTACTGCTTGAAGCACTATCTTGCTGCCTGAGAAGGAAAACTGGACCTTCTCCCTTCACCGCAACCTAAACAGATTGACTCCCAAATTCAGTTGGCTGGCCTCCAATGTGGGCTACAGAGAAACAACAGGCTTCAGAGGTCTCCCTGCAACTGCCCAGCTGACCTGCTAGAACTGAACCTGCCTGGATCAGCAACTGGACCTGCCTGAGAACTGCTGGCATCTGTCTTGAGTGAGTCTCTTATCCCTAAGAGGTGCCTCCCCGGTTCTGAACCCTTGGCCGGCATCAGAGTGTACTCCTCCTCATAGAAAGGTGAAAATCCTGAAGTTGGGTTCCTTATGACCGTTGATGGGGCCATGCACACCAAGACTTTGCTGCCCCACATGAATGCCAATGCAAACCTTCACGCTACCATGAAGACTATCATGATACCCGACCCGCTCATCGTGATACAGCAAGGGCTTTCTGCGACAATAACTTGCTCCTTGCGGCCTCCTCCACTGCTAACAAGACTCTTCACACCTTTGAAGTTCACTCTGTAGTAGGACTAACCCGGTTCCTGTAACCAATCTGTGCTGCACCTCGGTTTGCCTGAACCTGTGACTTTCCCTGGTTTAGCACGACCAAATGATCACAAGTGGTGCTTTGTGCTTTTAGGTTCTATTTTCACTAAGCGTTTTGAAATTGCATATCTTGGATTCTACTGATTGGATTTTTGACATTCTGGTGTCATTTTATTTATTAAAATGTACTCTAATGTGAGAAACTGGTTTGGGATTTGTCTTGTTTTATTTTACTTTATTACTGTTTGTGTACTGTATAAATGCTTTACAAAGTGACTGTCTGCTTTGTGACAAGCTGCTGAGCTACAATAGGGTTCAGCACAGGTTTATTTAGTGACGTTTTTGTGGTTCACCTTGACATGGCTTCTTGTTGTTGCCTTATTAGGACCTCCGCCCCCTCAATCAATAACCTAATTTCATACACCTAGTATTTCGTGTTAAGGTGTTATGATAAAAGCGAGCCTTATCTTCAATTTATCTGTCTTTTCCATGATTGGCTAATAATGGGCATCAACTAGAAATAGAATATGTAGGTTGTGTTTACCGTCCATCAATAAATTGTCGATAAAACAATGGACAATGGTAGAAATCAGTGCATAGACTTGTTTCTGTGGCTTCAGCATTTATTGCATAATAATAGATTTCCCACAGATAGTTATACCTATGCTTGTGTGTTTTAGAAAATTTAAATTATTCATAAAAATATTTTTATAATCTATCCTGAACAAATCTTTTATCTGCGGTTATGTTATTGTGAATGAATGTAACATATAGCAAAATGGTATATTATTACCTATGCCACTTATACTTCTCAGATCCTGATCAAAGACTTTAAAAATTGCTTGTTAGACATCCAAAAAGGTGAAGACTTTGCAGGGCTTTTAACTGTCATGGGTTCTTGTTAGCTGAGTCATTTAATCATCTCAAGGTGTCCCAACCGGCATCTAGACCTACTATTGTGGGCTGTTATCAGGTATCAATAAAGAACTAGAAAGCAGAGGGTTTACAGAAGCCATCGTCTTTCATGTCACCTTTCAACAGTCAGAACCTGTTTGGTCCTCAATTGGATGACTTGGTATCAAGATCCTAAACATTACTGTTGCCATTCTGACTTTTGAAGATTTCACTCTTTTCGTCACAACAACAGGCCGGCTAGGTGCTCCCTTCCCTCCTTCAGGGGTTGCCATTCATACAACGAGTAATACCCCAGAGTTTTCTACAAACATCTGTTTACCTCCTCTTCTGTCAAAGGCACCGATCCTAACTGTCCAGAAGTTAAAAATTCTGCCTCAATTTGTTTCAATGCCTGGTGGTAATCTGTCTTCCATTTCTGGGTCTGGATGTAGTATGAAATGATTCCAAAGTCAAATGCTACTGATTTCATGCCCTCAGGAGCTAGTAAAACTGTGTGTAACTAGGTCACAAATGTGGTAGTCCTGAGCAGTAAACTCCACTTCATTTGCAAAGTTTGTGGAGTTTTCTGTACTCTGTGCAGAGTATTTTTTCTCGCTCACCTCACCAACATCAAATTGGCGATAAAGAAAAATCCACCTCCTAGCGAGATTTGTCAATGCGGGCAATCAAATTTCTCAATATAGGTGGTCACAGATGGTCACGACCGCTCGAGTTGAGAAACCTTCCTTTCGCATTGAGAAAGCTGCCGCTAGAATAGAAAAACTACTCGAGCGGCAGAAAAGAAGTAGTGCCTTCTTGTGTTTCTCATGGTGCCATTTGCACAGATTTTACTGTGTGAGACAAACACCTGGAGCTAAAAATCTACACAAATTGCATGACCAAATGCCCTCTGATGCTTGCGGAACTTCGCGTAATGCAGCAGAGTTTTTTAGTCACTGTGGTGCGGAACTCTGCGCACCTTGCACAGGCCTAAAATGTGGAAGCTCCTGGTAAAGAATGTAGTGAAACCAATGCCAGAAGCTAAGGGCGGCCAGAGGATTGTTTTATATCAAAACTTTAGTGAAGAACGTGAGGGAGGAGTTTGCTACATTACAAGACCTAAACATTTTCTATTGTTTCATCCACATTATTCATTTCTAGTTGAACATCCTTCAACAGACCCTCTTGATATTTTCTCAAGGGAAACTTCTGTCATCTCAGGATCTTCCAAATGCATATCTATATTTGTTAAAGATATACCCTTTCAGGCATAGAGTGACGAATAAATTATGCAAAAAAGAAAAGCAGAGAACTCTGGGTAGTTCTCAAGTTTAGGTGGAAAGCAGCTCCTGTATGGAGCACTCTCAACACCAGCGACACTCTAGATCTGCTCACCTCAAATGTCTGTTTTTCTATCAAAGTTTTTAAGCATGAGATTAGCACAGTGCCATCCACGCCGAGATAGAAAAGTACAAAGTCTTTTGCAATTTGTACAGCAAAGTCTTTAAGCATAGGACTAGCACAGTACTGTCCTTGCCGAGCTGTAAAATGACAAAAGCCAATTACCACTTCAGGCACAGTATTACAGCTTTGAATCAGTAAAATACCAACCAAGCCAACCTGAAATGAGTAAGAGCAACCCCTGACACAGTGTTTCGCTCTAATTAGAGCTTTTCAGAGAGGTATAGCTTTGTCCAGACACAAGGGAGCACCCAGTAAAAGTCAAAGATATACCCTTTCAGGCATAGAGTGACGAATAAATTATGCAAAAAAGAAAAGCAGAGAACTCTGGGTAGTTCTCAAGTTTAGGTGGAAAGCAGCTCCTGTATGGAGCACTCTCAACACCAGCGACACTCTAGATCTGCTCACCTCAAATGTCTGTTTTTCTATCAAAGTTTTTAAGCATGAGATTAGCACAGTGCCATCCACGGCGAGATAGAAAAGTACAAAGTCTTTTGCCATTTGTACAGCAAAGTCTTTAAGCATAGGACTAGCACAGTACTGTCCTTGCCGAGCTGTAAAATGACAAAAGCCAATTACCACTTCAGGCACAGTATTACAGCTTTGAATCAGTAAAATACCAACCAAGCCAACCTGAAATGAGTAAGAGCAACCCCTGACACAGTGTTTCGCTCTAATTAGAGCTTTTCAGAGAGGTATAGCTTTGTCCAGACACAAGGGAGCACCCAGTAAAAGTCAAAGATATACCCTTTCAGGCATAGAGTGACGAATAAATTATGCAAAAAAGAAAAGCAGAGAACTCTGGGTAGTTCTCAAGTTTAGGTGGAAAGCAGCTCCTGTATGGAGCACTCTCAACACCAGCGACACTCTAGATCTGCTCACCTCAAATGTCTGTTTTTCTATCTATATTTGTTAGAGTACATATTTAGGACTTCTGGTTCCCCAAATATATTGTTCAGTAACACTGGTATCAGTTTTCTCTTTTTTTCCCTTTATACTCGCTCATCTTCAATGTTGTTCATGAAGTGCTGGCTCCAATTAAAGTAATTTTTCACACTGAACAAATGAGAGTGCATTCTTGAATGTGTCTGTTACATGCAGTTGTTAATGGACATGACCTAAGTGTGAAGTTATCTACAAGACCATGGACTCTTGCTGACTTCGGGGAAGTCCAATCTCACTTCAGATCAGAACCTAAAGTACACTGGGGTATGGCTAAGGATGGACCTGGACTGGGTTCTCTCCCTTCAGACAGATATTAGAAAACAATGTGTAATTTGTTATAGATTACAGCTCAGTGAAAGTCCCTGCTCTTTGGTAGTTTCAACAGCAGGATGATGAAGCAGCTTCCCTCCTAATGATTCCATGGTCCCACTGCATTTGAGAATTCTGATGCAGCACATTATCTGGTTCTGGTCATCTCTTTTTGATACCCTGGAGAATACCATTCCCGTTCTCTGAGCTACTCCAAAAGAGTTGGTCTGCTGGTTGGAGAAGGTTCCACTGGTTTGTCCTCATATCACAATAACCACAGATTCCAGAGGCCAAGGATGTGATGCCACTTTCAAGGCTCTGTCAGCTCTATAACTTCGGTCCCCTTAGGAAGTTTGACATCCTTCAAACTGGAAGGAAATGGCTGTTGTGTATCACGCAGTTGAGGAATGTCTTCCTCAGTTTTTATCCATAAGGACAATATGGCCACCAAAGCTTACATCAACTATGTAAGGGGCAACAGATCTAGGAGCTCAGTTCATCCTATTCACAAGATAGATGTAGAAAAACTACAATGCCCTTGGAAATTATAAGTTAGATCAGTATTGAAAATCTTTAAAGTTTAAATCCTTGGAACATGAAAAGAACAAACACAATTAAACATTATAGGCGCAAATCACATTTTAGGTGGTGTATTTTTGTTCCAAGAAACAAATTATTAAATTGCAAAGTTTACAATTCATGGTATCGTGCATAGCACTTGGTAATCGCAGGTGATGCTACTGATAAAAAGTACCTATAAATACTGTAATATAACACTAATTTCCTAGGCATAGGTAACAGATTTTAGCTTTTGTGCAGGTAGTAGACTACTCGCAAGGTTGATGATAGTTCGTCTTTTCTACCATTTATGTTATATAATCATAACTGTGAAAATAATTTTAGCATCTAGGTAAGGCTCAAATACAACCAATCAAATGGGTGGCAGCCTCAAAGTTGCTGCGCCGTAATCCATGGAGTCATTTGCATACATGACCTACCTATTCCTTAGAGCGTATTCAAGAAAGACTGAAACTAGTCAATTGATAGCAGTGAAAGATAGCAAAATTAAATATGCTGTTCGATCAGAAAGGGAGATGAGGGGGCTAACCATTCATTCCTGTGAAGCTTCAAACTCTCCAGCTTTATCTATCTGAACCTTAGAAAGAGCCTTCCTTAAAGTTCCTCCCTTATAGTTTCTTTCTTGCATCAGCTCAACATTCAGGAGAGATATGTTTTCTGATTGATGCTCCTCCCTACCTCTGAATTTGTTCTGACACGCTAGTATTTGGGTTGGGGGCTAGATTTTTCCAAAAATTCCCTTGAAGAAGAACCTTGGACAAGAAATTAGTCTTTCTTCCTTTTTCCTCATCCTGTTGCTGAGGAAGAAAAGGCCCTTCACACCCTTGATGTTGACGGACTACTGTCCATCATACCTGGCTCAGATGGCTGGGTTTTGCCATTGTGACTCTCTTTTTTGTTCATTTTAGAACACCCAGGAGGGATGTCAAAGCTTACAATGATTATTCTCTCTACTTTACCATCTTAGTGGGCATTCGGGTGGTCGACTAATGGGGTAGTTGCCTCTTGGTTTGAAGCTCATATTGTCTCAATATCTCATATTAGTAAGTTTGTCTCTTGGGCTTTTACATCAACTTTTACTCTTCTCTTCCATTTCCAGGTAATGGATAGTGTGGAATACGTATTTGTCCCTAAAGTTTTTTTCAAATGTTTGTGTGAGCTGAATTCTGTTTTGACTATTATAAAATCTATTATTTCAATAAATGTTCATATGTTCTTGAATCCGTATGATCTTGATTGATGCTCTTTTGCAATGCTTTAATGTTTGTTTTTCCAATGAGGAATGTCATGCTTGGGTTACTCAATGGTAGTCTGCATTACGTGAGTTGTACTACTGAATATCAACACCAACAATATTGTGATACAAGAATATCGATGGGCAAAATTTGGAAAGATAAGTTCATATAGGGAAGCATAGATTTACTATTCATAACTCTACATTTACGTACCTTGGCATCGGTCTTGTGCTGGGCTGCTCAGGGCCTCTTGGGGATTGCACTCTTGCCGATGGGACCTGGAACCAAGGGCGCAACTCTTCCCTTGCTTTGCTTCATATACCGCTGTGCGGCTACACACTCTGGTTGGACTCCAAGTCCCAGAGTGCAATGCGTGTCTTCCTGCTCCCACAGCTGAGATGGAGGTGCCATCTTCGCGCTCAAAAGCGCTGCTCATCCTCCGCGGCGTGGGCCGTGCCGAGGCGAGGCCTGGGCCAAAGGCGGGCCCGTCCTTGCCTGTCATCACTTGGAAGAGGCTGGGCTGGGCCACCCCCCTAAAATCCGCAGCATATGGACTTGGGTTGTGAGCCACAAGGTACTGTTTAGCATTCTATTTTTCCTCCCAACAATTGTGTTACACATGGGCAGTATTCTACCTTGTATCTTTTTTGGGCCGGCTTCATTGTTTTATTTGCTTGTCTTCCAGTGTACCTACCATCTCTAACTGTGCTCTCTAATTGTGCTTTGTGGTGCTGTCCTTTCGTGATTTTCACGATGAGTAAACGCAAGGGGGTTGTGGGTACCCTGGATGCTTTTATCGTCAGGGCCAAATCAATACTTAGCCATGAGATCGATCTAACAGAGAGGCGACAATCAATAGAACCTCTATCCCTGCAGAGGCAATCTTCCTTAGGCCCTATCGCCCGAGCGATGCTCCCACAACTTACTCGCCCTCAACTGTGCATGGCCAGCCTTGGTCCTCCCCGTAACTGACCTGGAAGTACCCTCCACGGACACTTTAAATGGGCCAAGTATAGCCACAAGGTCACGACCGCTTAACCCCTACACCGAGGATACCGAGGATAAGCTGAGAGAGCCATCAGGAAAGTGGAGTAGGGGGGTGGGCACCCAAAAATTTAAACAACAGAAGCAGCCTCGGCGAGTCAACTCTGAGGTGCCTCAAACCCTCACCATCAGTACACAAACCAACGCTGCTCCACCTGTATCCATATGTAGTGCTCCTGGGCATACTGCGCTGGATACTGTTGGGGGAATTGCTCTGGACACTGCTTTTGTCCAATAAAGAACTGATTGATAACAGCCATGTCTTACTCCGGGGTCGTGTAGATCACTTGGACGTGGTAATAAGTAAAATGATTAGCCTAAATAGGTCATCACAGACTGCTGCTACTACAGGGGAGGGTTAGGGTATAGAAGCTCCTCTTATCTTAGCCACAGCCCCCTTAGAAAAAGTGTTGGCTAGGGTAACAGTCATTGAGGATCTATTAAGAAAAGGCCATGGAGGTATATAGATCTGGGACTCATAGTCGCCAAGCGGCTGCTTACATGAAATCTCCTCTCCCCCCGTAGCTGTCTCCTGGTACCTATCCCTGCTGTGCTGGGCACAGGCGGAAAGTGTGGATCTTCATCGAGAGGATGCTAGAGGGCTGCTTAAGCAGCCAATAGCTGTGGCATGGGATGTGATTCTCTCAAACTTTTGCGCAGATTGGCATGACCATTCGCAGTCGCAGCCAGGCACACCCATGGCTGTGGACGGACATGAGAGTACAGCTGACACATAATACGGGGAGCGTGGGTCACAATTGGGTGCTGCGATCTCCCCGCTCTGTGCAGACCCATGAAGGTCCTCTCCATCTTCCTTCCCATGTATATACTTAGCCCCCGCGTACCAAGGGATACACCATCTGAATTGTTGTACATTGAACGGAATGGGGGACTGGGTGAACACACTGTACGGATAAAAAGATATGCTGGGCGGAGCATGTTGGCGGTGGGGGGAAGCTGTGAGGATGGTACACAGAGAAATGTATCACTCTATTGTAAAGGCTCTAGGTGGTGAGTTTAGACGTTTCATGCTATGTTGTTATATAAGTAATGCATAAGTTGTCGCAATGTGTTGCGATATTAGAACTGTAATGGACACAAGCAATCTGTAACTGATGTAACAGCCTGAAGTGTCAGCTGATAATGAGTGTTCTATCTCTGTAATGTTACTATCTGAACAGTAGTGACACTAGTGATCCAAAAAAACAGACACACTGTAAACTGCAAAGTTTTTGAAAAATAATAAAAACAAAGTTAAAAAGAAAACAAAAAAAGAAAAAGAAAAGGCCATGGAGTATGTGCTATCATCTCTCCGCATAACCCCTCAGAATGTGTATTGGATGATGGTATTGTGGCTCCCTTTCCCCAGGCTCATCCCTAGCACACTTCAGATAAAGCGTCTTTAGGACCCAAGAGTACTATTAGCTTAAAACATAACTATGCTTTATCCCATATTAACTCTAGTGAAACTCAACCGCCATCTATTTCTCATGCGCTTCCCGTGGACAGGGAGGAGGTGAGGCTGAATCTGCCCCCCAAAGCCACTCCACATACCATAATTTTAGCAAACGTACCGTTTCCTACCACCCAGGCAAATTAAACACGGGAGGCACTGAGAAACAAGGCCCTCTGCTGGCTCGGGACTAAAACCGGGTTAACAGAGACCCTGTTTGGTGAGTTTAAACTAGCGAGAAGAGTAGGTTGCGTTGGAAGAAGGGAAAAAACACTCCCCGGCGATTGTATCGTCCTCACTTTTAGATCTCCCGGAATGGTACGCGAGATCTTATGCAGACTAGGTAGTGATCATGTGTCATAAAGACTAATAAATGTATAGCCCCTAGGATACTTTTACCCCCCAAGGAACCATCTACACCAGCCCTTACAGCAGAGACCTATAATCCCCAATACTCATCACCAGTTTATCTTACCCCTACAAAACAGATTTGACATACTCCCATCCCGGGAAGATATAGATTAACTTATTTCCACAACTAGTCATGCAGCGCAAAGTGCCACCACTGAAAATAATCCCCCTAGCCTAAAATTGGTATCCATGGATGTTAAGGAGCCCACTCATAATGACCAAAGCAATATTGAAGTTTTAATTGAGAATTCTACCCATCGAAGCATGGGGCCACCTGCCGATGTCCAGCCAGACAGCGTAGTGGTTGAAGATTATACCGCACCTGGTAACAACAAGCAGAGATTTCATTCGACAATTGCAATTACTCATCACCCACACCCTTTAACTAATACTGATCACCATTCTAACGTCCTCAACGCTGCCAGTGGTTATACTAAGCGCATTACTGAGGGCGAACCTAGGTCTAGCTTAATGAACATACTTTTTGGGAATGTGGCAGGTTTGACTACTTACTGGCACATGCATCAACAATGCCATTTGCGAGTCCTTATTAGCTAAAAATAAGGATTCGCTAATAAGGAATAGCAAAAGGCTATGCATGTAGAAATCGCTTAAAAAATAGCGATTTCTAAACATTCCTTAATTGCGAGTCGCAAATTGCGAGTCGCAATTAAGTAATACCTCCCCATTCATTCCTATGGGCCTCTAGGCCCATAGGAATGAATGGGAACACATTCTCAATTTGTAATTCTCAATTAGAGAATCTCAAATTGCTCATGCAATTTCAAGGGTGCCAGGGTGTTAAAAAGGACACCCTGTTGCACCCCTGAAATCTGCATATGAGTACATCTTGCACACACACATGCCCCAAGGGAATTTGTGTGTGTAAAATGGAACTTTGAAAAATGCACTTTAGTGGATTTTTCAAAGTTTTTGCAAATCACCATGGAGTTCAACTTCATGGTAATTTGCTCCCCCTATTAGTGAAATTGCTATTTTTTTTTCCTTTAATGCATTGCATTTAAGGAATCTCAATTTAAGATTCCTTAAATGTAATCGCAATTTAAGTAATTGCAATTTAGAGATTACTTAAATTGCGATTTTTGCATTTGGGATGATGCATCCCAAATGCAAAAATACCGGTCACAAAGGGGCAGATTCTGAGAATCTGCTCGTTTGCGACCGGTTTTTGCTTTGATGCATGTGGGCCTAAGTTGTCTAACCCTGACTGGCTTGAATTCATTTATGACTTCGATATATTATGCTTTCAGGAAACCTGGGTAGATGTTATTCAACATATTAATGGGTTTAAAACATTTTTTACCCCGGCTGTTCCCTCCAGTCACGGGAGGAAAAAGCGCGGCTTATGTTCTTCCATATCTCACAGGTTGAATGTAAGTAGGGTGCCCCTTGTGGAATCTAATACCTATTATCAGGTTTTAAAAATGCATACTGATAAACCCCATTGTACCGTTTAACTTTTACAATAATATTCCATCCATGCAAATGAGAGAAGTCTTAAGGCAGCTTCAGGAGGACTTGGATACTATCTATGGGAGCATAAAGAAAGACCTTTGTATAATTTGGGGAGGGGACTTCAACATGGGCCTCTGAACTCATGTGGAAGGAGGATATTGTGGCTTATTACCTGATGATGAGATAGATATCTCTCATTTTTCGCATCCCCCCTTCGGGGAAATTTTAAACCTGATTAAATATACCATGGACCTGGTTTCGCCAATGACCTCTGCTCAATACCCATACCATTTAGCAGTACTTTTAACGGTCGTGGGCCGTGTTCAACCATAGACTTTCTTTTAAAATCAAATAGATACACTGATAGAACATTTAGGGGGATCTTCTCAAAAACGTGTGATAACCATCGCAAAAGTAACTTATTGCAACCTTCAACATCGCAGTCCATCGCGGGAAATTTACACCGTGTTAACCAAGTATTCACAACACGACGGTACCATGCGATAGTCACCAGATAACGCATCAAATGGCCACGCCGCAACAATGCAAAACACAAATGCAAAAAAGCTGCGATGAGGCCAATCGCAATATAAATATCAGCGAAAACCAGCTAAAGGCCTGCAATTCCCACGTGTCAAGCTGGAAAATGCACTATAAAAGCAAAAAAAAACCCACCAAAAGAAATTCGAACTGCGTAGCACCATGGATGCACCTTGACCGAGTGCAGAGGACAAGCCAAACTCCACAAGCCCCACAGAGGACCAGCCGGGAACCCAGTGTTCGGGGAAGGGCAAGGAGAAGAGGAAGACAGGGTTCAGTCCTCAGGAAGACCAGATCATCGTCACGGAGGTGATTGAACACCATCAGCAACTGTTTGTCACCTCCACTGCGGCACTGGCAACCCAAACGGAAATATGCCAGTCCATCATCACCAACGTCAATGCGGTCGGAGTGTCAAGGAGGTCAATGGAGGAGGTGAAGAGGCGCTAGCATGAAGTGCACAGCCAAACCAAGGAGAAGCTCGCCGCCAACAGGAAGGCAGTAAGGGCGACTGGAGGTGGGAGTCCTGCGCCACAGGAGGAGCTGGATGAGCTGGAGGAAATGGTGGCCACAGCCATCAGTGTGGAGACGGTGGCAGGAGTTGGGAGTCTTTACGCAGCTCAATATGACCTGACCCAACAGCAACAGGGTGAGTAACGACCAGGGCCTGGGGGAACGGGAGGAGATGGGCATAATGGCACACATGCACAATCATGTGTAGCACACTGCACACGAACAATGACTGTGGAACATGTCCCTGATACACTTGCAACAATGCAGCACACATACAAACACCAAGTAGGCCTCCGTCCACCATGTGTACATATGGGCCCGCTCCAAATCACCAACCACACAACCGAGCCATGCACATGTGATCAATCCAGAAAAGCAGCAGCTGTGTGAGGCACACTGACTATGCAAGTGACACTGCATGACGGATAGCATGGCAGCAGCCAAAATACATGACATGGTGCATGATTCGACATGGAGGTGGCCTAGTGCTGATCACATCTGTAAAGGAGCAGGTCACACGCTGACCTATCCACATGCACCCACAACCCATGCCGTCCAATACACACAGCAGACGAACAATGCACAAGGCCACAAAATCTGTCCAAGAGCACATATGACCCAAGTCGCAAACATTTCAGCCCCCGAAAAGCACACAATTCAAAGGCACACCGCCTCAAAGGGTTAAGGGTCCACGAAATGAGAGCTGCAGGGGCAACTCCCCACAATGCAGCACACACATTTAGCAATCACAGAACATCAGCAATGACGGCAATGTGGTACAAAGTGCAACACCTACACCACAGTACAGAGGACACAACAGGTTCTGCTTGTGCCTAGTAACTGCCCACTCACATCTGGCATTACCTGACACTGTTTGATGATAATGTACGGGTACTACCACACATGTGGTCGAAAATCCCACTGTCTGCCATCAAATAGCCAGCTCCACCAAAACAGTCATAATGTGCCTTTTCATGCAGTCTGTATGTAAACATCTGCTAAGCGTCAACATACATGGGAAACTCAGTTAACCTGCATCTCCCCTTAACATTGCAGAGGGAAAATCAACACCTACTGCAGAGCAGACCACAAATCCCATCATTGATGATGTAGAGGACAACCTGCACATATGTCTAGACACCCTCCAACGGATAATGAACAGCCTACACACCCCACCCCCAGGCGCAGGGCAGGCCAGCTGCCTCGAGGTGACCCCACCAACTGCACAGACCACACAGCAGGAAACACACATCACCACAGTTGTCTCCCAGGACCCCCACGAACAATACATGGAATTTCAGCGCCGTGTGTTGGGTTGCCAGGTGGAGTTAGCGGATAAGCTAAATGTGGGTTTTGAGCCTGTGGCAGCCAAACTCGATGCCATACGTGGGTGTCTGAGTCCCATCAGGGACCACGTACAGTCCCTAACGGAAAACCCCTGTCCGCACCATGCTCACCGACAATCCTTGGCTGACCTTGCTGGGGCCATCACTCGTATACAGGAACTGTCTAGTCAGACAGGCACCAGTGATGACAGCACAGAGTTGGCACAGATGCGAGGACAATGGAGACCATGGAGCAGATGCAGGCTGGAAGTATGGCTGCCACGGCTGAACAACAGCAAGATGCGGCTGGGATCTTCCATGCCCTGCAGTTCATCATCTTGCCATTGCTGCCACTGAGCCAGTCCCAGATAACTGCAGTGGGAACTACGACACATACACATCTCCGACTCCTGATGTGTCAGTGGCACACAGTGATGCAGCCCCATCACCTTCGCACCCTGATGTGTCAGTGGCACACAGTAATGCAGCCATTACACCGCCACCCACACCGGACACACCGGACACAGAAGAAGTATCAGAGGAGTAAGATGTGGATGATAATTACTGTGTGAGGAAGGAGGTAGTAGCATCCATCACTGCCAGATGGCCTGTCCCTGCATGGTTCTGCCCTATGCATCATGCCCGGGAACAACACCTTCCACTGACCCCTGGAACACTCTGCGACATCCACCCAGTCCCCGACATGGACTGCCACATCTTCACTGCCACATCTTCACTGCTCATGGGGTCTGCATAGTGCTCTGCCACCGGACTGCACCGACTGTCTGCTCTGCTCTGCTCTGCTGACAGTGATCATGTGAAAGGGTCCGACAAGATCACATGTCGTGCTACATTGCCATGTGGGTGCTCTCCCCAAAGCAGTAGGTAGCGTTGCCAAGCGACACTGTGCTGCTCTGACCATGGAACTGCATCACCTTGCACAGGTGTGTGTACATACGCGTAGTTCCACACACATGCATTCAGAGTCCAGACGAAGGCAGACATGTAGGCCTGGGCTAAAATTCCGTGCCGCTTGCGGAAATTGTGATAATTTGACATTTTCGCGCTCCGTGGAGAGCGAGAAAATGTCAAAATTTCCGCAGTCCGCATCTTACCGGAAATTTGGTTCTTGCTCGCGCTGTAAAAAAATACATTCTCGCATGCGCGCGATCGCTTTACCTGAATCCCCGCGTTCGCCGACAAGTTTTCCCGATCGGGTCGCGTTCTCCACAAGATGTTGGATTGTTGGTAGCCATTTGCGCTGTCACGCGACAGTTCGCGCCCGCATTAACGTCATTTATCACGCAATCACGTCATTCGTTGCGCGATCACGTCTTTCTTCTCGCGATCATGCACCGCGAGAGTATGAGATGATTGAGATCTCGCGCCCGTGAGCAACCACATGGGTAAGTTGGCGAGCCGCGATCACGCAGAAAATACCGCGAATGGGCGGGAAAAAAACTTCCGCATCTTCGCGATATTTCCACGTGTTTGCGGAGATTTTTAACATTTTCGCGATAGTTTGCGAAAGTGAATTTTGCAAATTCCGCCCACCCCTACAGACATGTCCTCTGTAGAGGTGGGATATGTGAGCATTCCCCACAATGCAACAAGGTGTTGGGACCTGTGCTGTGGGTGACAATCCGATGTGGCTGCAGGAACGTAGTTACTTGTCCATGAATACCAGCGCAGCTTCATGTGCAATGTGTTCCAATAGTACGTCGTTGTCGGATTCTAGGAACACCAGGGTGAGCCAATCCATTAACTGGTCCGTGCAGGTGTGCTCAGTCCACACCATTTCCCAAATCCGCAACAAAGCCCAACAGGGGTGCGCCTCGATGTGGCCACTGAACACGAGGAGTTGGGCAAACTCCCATGCGCAACTGCCAGCACATACGCCAAAGATCAGTGCATCCCATGCACGGCTATCCCGGTGACACTCCTGTTCGTGGGCCAACAGGGGGCGCACTGTCAGGTCATAACCCAATTCAGCTACCATTGTGTTGGATAGGCAGACCTCCATGGGCCACTCTAATGTGCATGATTGACAGTGGAACCAGGGCTGGACGTAGGTGATATAGGCAAGACGGAAACTCAGACGGAAACTGATTCACAACACTGCCATTGGCAGGGATCCCAACAGATGCAGCATTCGTGCACAGTACAGTTCCACGTGACAGGGGTTGTGCAGGTGCCTGGGAATGCCTGCCATTGCATTTGTTAGTTTTGTGGCACCGGCACTCCTCAGACCAGCGGAGGTTCGGTCGACGATATGCCACAGCTCTGGGCAATGAGTCGTATGTGTGTGCAACGTTTGGACGTATGGGTAGTTTTTAGCCAATGTGTCAAGGGCATCCCTTGCAGGTGTAGGTCATGCAGGGACAAGTGTGTGTGGGGTGTTGGCACGTTGGTGTTTCATTAGTGCAGTTCGTGGTGTTGGAGTCGTCGGAGGCTGGTATGGTATCTCCTGCAGGGTGTGCCAGCAGCATTCAGGACCAAGGTCGGGGGGTCGGTTGGCCTTCAGCCTTGTGTATTGAGACAAAGAAGCTTTCATTCCTGATTTCAGTCTGGACACTGCTTGCATTTCTAAAATGTGATGTGGGCTTCACACTGACTTTGATGCCAGGCTTGTGACTTGGGGTGCACAGATTTCGAGACACATGCAGCTGTTGGCATGTTTGCATGAGCCAAGGGCCTGATTGGCCTTGTGCTCCTTGTGCAGTCTCTCTCTTTCTCTCTCTTTCTTTCTCTCTCTCTATTTCTCTCTCTCCCTGTCCTTTGATGAGTGCCTGACACACCTTCTTATCTTGGATATTGTCTTGCAGGCTGTGAGTCACAGATTGTCCAGGGATGCCCCACCATGACTCTTCAAAATAGTTGTTTGGTGACAAATTAGGATGTGAAATTTTGTTTGGTCTTTCAATGGTGAATGTATGAATCAGGATTTCAGTGCTCACATGTATGTTGATTGTTGCAATTGTGCGACATCAGGCGGCTGCTTTTGTTCATGTTTTCGTGCCGTTGATGTGCTGTGTCTTTGTCCGGGGAGGTGGAGGGTGCCCGGGGTGGGGCCTGGGGGGGTGGAGGTGGTCCTGGGGGTGGTGTCTGTTGGTGTTGTGGCCCTCTTGGGTGTCCGGCACGCATGTTCAGTGGCTCCATGGCATCTGTTGTTCTTCAGGTGTGGCTCTGGGCTGGGCTCCCCTTTGTGGTGCAGGCTGCCGTCCGTCTTTACACCAGGTCAGAGCAGGTGTTCATTTTCTTCTGCTAACGTGCCTTATCGCATGTTTCATGGTCTTTTCGCCAATCTGGCTGGTCATTGAAAATTTTGTGGAGTGGTGTTGTTGCGGCTTTTTGCACGGGAATGCCTACTCTGCATCTCATTAGCAATAGTTGCCGGGGTCATCTGTGCCAATGTTTTTTGCCACGGCTATCACGGGTAAACTGGTGTTATGGGCTGTTAACACCAGCTTGTGAATGGGATGATACATTTATCGTACCTTTGGCTGCCATAAAGTGCCATTAACTCGGCGATAGCTCCTTGAGCATATGTCCCATAATTTCAAAACTCATACTGCCGTCTTCAGTGATCACTTTCCCATTAGTGTTACCCTAGATCTGCCGACCAAAGTGTTATCCAATAGACTCACGGCCACCTAGCCATTACAGGATATTGTCATTAATAGATCCAACGGATACACGATTAGATGGGTGGGAGTAGATAACTCACAACTAACCAAGTCACTTTTAACTAGCTGTAAAACAGACTTCTCGGTCTGCCTTGACGAGATGGCCACGGATCTCAATATTTTTAACTCCTTCTGCAAAATCTCACAGCCATTCAAAATAATTTAGTAACAGAATCCAAAAAACCCTCTAATAGAAAGCCAGGCTGGTTTGATTCTCAGTGTAGCAAATCTTATGCAGCTCTGAAATCTGCTCTATACAAGCCGACGAGAGACCAGGAAGCAATAAAAAGGGCCAGGGCAGCGTATAAAATGTCCCTCAAAGAACGAAAAGAGGCCATTAGATCTGAACTGTGGCAGGCCCTTAAGCAAGCGTTGAAAACACGGTTGGGGAGGATCAATGGGTGACCCACTTTTCCAGCTTATACTGTAACAACGCATATTCCAATACTAGCAAGGATCTTATATCAGGCTCCTTAAGCTACCTTCCATCAGCATCGATTTTAATGTGGATGAGGTGATCCTGGCCATTAACGCAAGAACAGGTGGAAAAGCACCGTGACCAGACAGCATACCAGTAGATCTATATAAATCCTGCCCCTTGCTTTGGGGCCCACTTCTAACTCTGGTCTTAAGGGCCTGTTGTACACAAGGTTTCACTCCGACTTGGACAGAGTCCATTATTGTCCTTATTTTTAAGAAAGGCAACCGCGACGACCTGGCCTCTTATAGACCCATATCCCTGCTGGTCTCCCTGGTGAAAGTGGCCAGGTGCGTTGTTTAAAATAGACTGCAGTCATGGGCCGAGGACACAGGTGTCATCTCAGCATTACAGTATGGATTCCGTCAAGGTTTATGTACTGGGGAACAGAGATTGAACCTGAGTATCATACTGGGAAAATATACTCAGGCAAAAAAGGGGAGCCTTTTTTTGTGTTTCATCGACCTGAGCTCGGCGTTTGACTGTGTCAATCACCAGAAGCTGTGGCGCATCTTAGAGGACATGGGGGTTTAAACGCAAATAATTAATTTTTTTTAAAAGCCTTACCTAGATGCCTGGGTCAGGGTCTGCTATGGTAGAACTGGTGAACTTAGTCACGGCTTCCCTGTCAGGAAGGGGGTAAAGCATGGGTATGTGCTAGCTCCACTCCTCTTTACCCTCTACATAAATAATCTGGGAGACACTTTATCGAGGGAATGCCAAGTTTTACCTAGCTTAGGCAAACCAACAATTAGTGCACTGTTATATGCCGATGTCGCAGTCTTGCTAGCCCGCAATCCGATCGTCTTGCAGAAAATTGTGTCGAGCTTTGCATCTTACATGTCAAGCCTAGACCTTAATGTTAATATTACCAAAACATTTATTATGAAATATAGCAAGCCTAGCATCGAGTGCCATGACATTTTTATAAACAACAAAAAACTTGAATTTGCTAACCACTTCTCATACTTGGGATTTGTCTTCGATAGAAGGGGCTCGTGGGCAAAAGCCATTAACTCTAGAAAATTGCCTTTTGCCAAAGCCATAGGTGCTTTGATCAACTTTGCCAGGAAGTTAGGAAAGTGTTCTATTAATGACCTGCTGACAATATACAAAGCCAAATGTACTTCAGTTGCTCTGTATGGAGCTGGTATTTGGGGTCATGCAAACGTAGATTCTCTCCAGCAAGTTGAGAATAGATTTCTAAGATATCTTCTAGCTGTCCCGAATATCATGGCCACGTATAGTTGTCACGCCAAACTGGGACTGTCATACCTGTCCGACCTAATTAAAATCCAGCCGATTTTATTATGGCACAAGGTTTGGACAGGTGTCACCACTGGTCTCAACCGGGATGTGATAAAAGACTGCTTGAACTTGAGTACTTTGTTAACCCCGATAGCCTGTCTCTTATTATGAGGAAGGAATTAAAGGTATTATGTATCAATTACTTGAAGACGATTAGATTGTCCTCTAATATCATAAAAAAACATCAGTCAGAGCTAATCAATTGCTCTTGACCCATCCAGGGATACAACCTTATCTACTATCCACCCCATGAAATTATGACAGGTTTTTATTGACGCGCCGATGCCTAGGCAACTTCCATAACTTGGTTACATTCCCGCAGATAAATGATTGGTCACCCTCTCTTTGCCCATGCCCCTGCGACGAAATATCTACACAGTCAACAATCCACATTATATTATTCTGCAAGTTTTATATTTTAATCAGGGAAAGATGAATTCTGCCTTATCTGAAAATGCAAGGACTGAGATTATGCCGACCTGCTTTCATTAAGCTACAATTCCAAGATGATAAAAGTTTTACTGACCACACTGTAAAATATCTGAAAGGGGTGGTCAGAACTAGGAAAACTATGCAAGGTCCTTCCTTCAATTAAATGATCATGGTTTTTATGTATGCTATGGCCATGCACTGAAATCAGTTCTCAGCTCTTTTTTTTGTAATTTTGAACAGATGTTATTTTTTATATATACTTGTCTAATTTAAATTGAATAAAGCGTTTCTTGACTTGACGTACCTTGAAAATATATGTACCACATAGGTACATATGTGTGGAGCTGAGTATAGAAAATCTAAACTTACCTACCTGCTATATTTAATCTACAATATTCTGCCCTAGATATTGTGTACCATAGATATGGTTGTTGTGCTATTCATGGGCACACCCTCTTGGGGTCACCTGCCCTGCCTCAGTCCTTCCCTTCCCTTGTCTCCTACCCAGAAGTATCTTTCTTTTGACTGATGTAAATTTGGCATGAATATTTCATGGATGGTGATGTGTGGGTCTCCATATATTAGAACACCCATGGGGGTTCTAGGATGAGTGTTTTCATTAAAATTAATTAATGTGCAAAAAGGTTGTAGCAGACATCCCTCTAAATAGGTATTAACCATACAGGAAGGAATGGGACGAGGAATGGGACCGCAGAAGTAATGAAGATTATCAGTAAGAAATCGGGCTGTTATGAAGGAAGATTTGGGGCCATATTAGCAAGAGCAGTATCGCAGCTTTAGCGGCACTTTTTGCCAATAAAGCGGCGATATTTTAATCACCTATTAGCAAGCTGTCGCTAACAAATGTTAGCGATAGCTTAATGGCAATAGCGGCCGTTTTTTTACCGCTTTGCATGTCAGCGATATTTATCGCTAATTACATGCAAAGTAGGCGTTCCTCACTAAAAGTAATAGGAAGAAGTCTCTAACACAACTTCTCCCTATTAGCAATGCCCGCGAAGCGATAAAAAAACTTGCGCTAACCGCGATTATCGCTGGATTTTAGCACCTGCTAAAATCCTGACTTAGCCATTGTTTTCTATGGGAGGTGGATTCTACGGCTGAATCCTCACCTGCCAATTAGCGACCTTTTCCTTCGCGATGGGAATTCATCGCTGGTATTCCCACATTATTGATGGAGAATCGCCGCTATCGCTGGTTTATTATCGCCTTGGAGATAAACTTTAATAATAACGCGTTATCTCCGCGATCTAAACCAGCGATAGCCGGCGATAAAAAATACAGCGCTAAGCGCGCTTTGCGATTAATATCGCAAGTCCTTGATAATATGGCCCTTGGTTCTATGTTTCAGCACAATGTAGAGGTAAAAATGCAGCATGCACTTTGAATGTTTATCCCATATATTATAGTTTAAAAAATTTCACCTTAATGTCTTGAGTACCGGTGACATTTACTATGGCAAGGAAATTAAGGAGAATAGGGCAATACCAAATTCCAAGTTTCAGCCATTGGTTTTCTTTTCTATTCTGTTTCATGGACTAAAAAGAACTGCAATTTTAGTAAGGCATCAGGTAATTTCTCAACCATTTCCTGAGATGGATTCTTTGAGCCGAGGGTGGCAGTAAAATTAATGCTTTCTGTCGACTATTTTGCAGAGGTTTGATAGAGTGCAGATCTTAAATTACCTCAAAAATTCCCCACACATTTCGTAGAATGGAAACTGGCACCAGTGTCATATTCTCATGTTGTTTTTGACATTATATAAGACGAATGCACTGTGTATTCTGTTACTTCTATTTTTCAAGAAAATATATTTCACTCTAGAGTACCATTAAATTTGATGCCGTGTTTTTCAACGGGTTATTCAGTTTGTTGTCACTATTTTACATTATGTAATCTACTGAATGTTTCTTTAGTCATTACAACATTCTGATTAATTGGTGTATCGCTCAGTTTGTTGCTATGCTGATGTTTAAAAAACAGAGGGGTTTGTTCATAAGTGGCTCTGGCGATGCAAGACGTTCAATCAGGGGGCTTATTTATAAGTCCCTTGTGCTGACGATGAGTCACTTTTTATCACATGAGGGCTTGTAAATAAACCCCCATATCTATGAAGTGGCGCAAAACCACTCTGCGTGTCTTTACATGGCCTCATGGATATGGAGTAAGACAAAGCAAAGAAAGTCACTGCTGTGCCTTACTCTGCACCAAGGAGGCGTTCCATGGTTGTGCGGTGGGTTTTCCAACAAAACAACCATGGATTTTGAAGCTGCCCCAGATTTACTTAATCATGTAAACCTGGGGCAGCGCCAAACCCTTCCCCAGATCAGGCATATCGTAGAGAAATATTTTAATTTCTCCTTGTATTTTCCTCTTTCCATGTGTGCTGCATTCTGCAGCTCAAATGAAAAGAGGGAAACACCTCTTAGGATAGTTTCTGTGCATAAACAGTCCCCTTCCTGCAGAAAAATTATCCTGCATGCAACCATGGTGCAAGAGCACCTACATTGGCACTAAGCAGCACATTGTGGCCCAGCACAGGGGAAATGGACAGAAAAACTGTAGTACACAAATAAAGTGCATTCCTGCCTTTTCACCTTGGCATACGGCAGCGCAGCAAGAAGACTTGTGGCGCTGCCCAATGCCAAATCATCATAAATGAGGCCCAGAGTTTGCAGAGTAAAGTGTACAGTGCTTACCACTCATTGAACTATATTTATTGATGATGAATGGTGCTGGATTGATGATGCAGGTAGGGTTTCAAGAGCTCTAATGAAAACAAGGAAAATAGGCCACTCGTCCTATTTTTGGTGTGAAAAGACAGTCATACTTGGGATACGATGGGCCCCTCACATCCATAGACCCCTATGATATTTGCTTGTTGTACTTATGGTAGCTATAACCGGTATTGGTTTAGTTGGTAGTGAAATTCCTAGATTTTTCAAAGGGCCTTAGGCAATGATAGCTCACAAGCCACTGATGCCCAGGTTTTTAGTAACCAAATCACTCCATCACGCTCCATGTTGTCACAGAAATATGTATACAGTCCTTCACTTTTAGCAACAAATAATTACTAAACTTTTCATCTTAATATGCCTTTGAAAGTACACCAGGACTTCACCCACCAGAATGCGTTAGGTTTTCAAAGCAAAGCATAGGACTGGGAATACTTCCTGTGAAGGCATGGAATTAATATGCTTTATTTAAACGTGAAATAAACCCAGATCTAAATTATATCCTAGCAATCCTCCCCCATCCCTCTCACCCACCCCTCATTTACCTTTATTTTATTAGTGTGGGTCTTTGCGTTTGTATATTTTAAATTTTTGTCTTTTTTTCTATTTCTGTGACATTTGTGTACTTTCTTTTGGTATGTCTTTTGCTTCCTTAGTTCTTCTTGTCTTCTTCAAAATTCCTCCCATTTCCTATTTCTTCTTATTCCCGACCCAGCACCATAGCAGATCAGGGAGCGACAGGAAGTGGCAGAGCCTGTTTTCTTGCTACCCACCTACCTTGTGGTTGTTGGTGTCATAAAGGGGTGCAGCCAAGCCTGATTTTTTCAGAGGTGCAGGTGGCCGCACATGTTTTTTTCATGAAGCACCACCTCCTCCTCATGCTGGCAGAACGCGGCAGGTACTGACCGGGTATGCCCTGCAGGAGTGTCTGTAGCTGTGGGGGAGGGCGCACCGGTGTGTGCGTCGGCACACTGCAGTCCAGCGCACCCAACAGCAGTTGATGCAACACTGAGTGGAAATACTGGACTGGAAGCAGGACCTGCTCAACCTGCTGGGTGTCGAGGTTGCATGGCTTAGTGAGTACATTTTGTTATATTCTACAATACTAAGAATTGTTTCCAAATAGCATGCTGCTCACACTCAGAGGTAAGTTAACTTTACGAATATTATGTGCTCCAGTTTGAGCTAGCCAGGTGCTCAACACTACTTAATCGTACTCGTCGGTGCTCACTTGAGATGATTATTTAGGAAGTCATGCAGACTGGCCTATCCTTTCACAAAGATGGTGATAGCAGTAAGCAATATAAGTGAGTTGGCATTGTCTGTGCCTTTCTTTATGTAGCTTGTATTGTCACAAGGATCTGCCAGTGATATGTAATATGTACATCTACGACTGAGTTGGCCCCTCAAAGGGGGTTGCCAATGAGATGAGAACCAGTGATTATTTGTTGCAATGTGTTAGTAGTTCCAAATGTAGTTTCGTTTTTGAAAAACTGGAATAGGCCTTAGGTTTAGGATATTAGGAATAGCTCAACTCAACAGTCGATACTACTAGTACTATAGGTGATCTGATTTAGAAAAGTTCAATGTTACTGCGTTTACCTTTGCCTTTCAAAATTGACGGCCACTGTAAGCCCTCTCGTTAAAATATTATTATTATTATTTTCCTAACTTTTTCCCTCTCTCAATTTAGAGTAATTTTGTCCTTGTTTTTTCATACAGTTACTGTCTCCTTTTTTAACACCTCTTTGTTCAATCTAATGTTTGTTAAATTTTTGTTATTCCTTCATTATCTTTTTTTTCTATATTTCATGTTTGGGAAGCCGACTTCCTCCTGTTTACACTATTCTGTAGCTTTCTTCTGGTTTGTTAGCAAGCTTTCCCTCTTATATCGTGTGGACTTGTACTGTAATACTAAGATAACAGATTTTAGGACCTCTATTGTGAAGGCTTTCTTTTTCTTACTCATGCTCAGATAGTAAAACCAGGGAGTGGCTATGGTGGACCCCCCCCCCCCAGTCTTGGAGTATGTATTAACATTAATTTATACAGTATACCACCAGTTTTGATGACAGTGCAGCATGGCAGGAAAGTAGTATGAGGATGGTCCCATTGAACTTGCCAACCAATACCATATGTCCTTTTTTGGCCAGTTAATTCAACCCCATCACTGTGTTTCAATTACTCAATCATCACAGGTCTGCACCTTCATTTCGAAATGTTTTTGGTTGGCTTGAACATCTGGCTTTTCAAACATTTTCAATCAACAAATTGCCAAACATTATAATAATAACAAGTTGAGGCGTATCTGGCATCTAAAATGTGCAATGCTTTTTCTAGCTGCACAGACCACCAGTGATGTGACCAACGGCAGTGCCAGCAGTGCTGCAGATGGAGCGGTGGTTGGAGGGGGAGTCCTAGCGGCAGCAGGTGCTTGCTTATTGATAATTACTAGTATCCTCACTGCAAAGGTGTCATGAAACACCCGCTCTAGCGGCTACAGCAAGGATTGAGTTCTTAATGGTCTCTTCTATCTGCAACTGAGAAGACAAGCTCATTATGAATGCTACAATGGATGGGTTGATGGAAAAGGGAAAGAACTGGAAGGACGAAGGGTTAAAAGTATGGATGGGTGGAATGGTATAAGAGTGAAAGGCTGCATGGGTGGGAGAAAGGATGTATAGGTGGGTAATAGGATGAATAGGTGGGTAAATGGATGGATCGGTGAAAGAATGCTTGAAAGGAGATAGCATGAATGATAGATGTCTGGATGTCTGGATGGATGGACTGCAATGGCCGATGACTGGATGAGAGAGTATAAGGCTTAAATGGTGGGTATCAAAGCATGAATACAAGAACAATGAAAAGATAAATGGATAATTCCTATGATAAAGAAACAAGGGTGCTCTTCTGGACAGGGGCTTGCTCGCCTACCTTGCTTGCTTGGTTTCATCAAAGCTTTGGTTCAAAGAGAGGGGTATTTTAAATTTCTTCCTAGCCCCTTCATTCACTATATTTGTTAAGTGAGGCAAATATGTATCTCACCCATCATTATTCATCACCTCTATGCCCATGGCATTTGGCCAGCCATGACCTAACTGCAGTATGGTTCAATTTGACACTGCATTTTTGGGTTTTTTTGGGAATCTTTTTTATTATCAACAGTGCTCATAAGACCATACCATACAATACCATGTTCAAATATCACATTGGGGACCATTTCCAACATAATTAGGAAATTACACATCAGGAAAACACAAATATCGTTCATCATTACAAAGTGACTACTCCTCCGACAGGGCACCCGACCCTCTATATTTGCGTCATGGCGCCCATACTTTCTTCCATTTTTTCATGCACCCCCTGCTTTTGTATACCATTTCTTCCACTCTTTGGCACCAATCGAGGTCCCGCTGCCAATCCTCCGATAGAGGGGGCGTCAGCACTCTCCAGACCCTTGCAATATTCTGTTTCGCTTCCCCTGCAGCCAGGGCCAGCCAGAGTCCACATATCTTGACCAGTCATTGTTCCCCTTGATCAACAAAAGAAGCCGCTTTGGGTCCATCGGGACCGGCACCCCCGCTACCCTAGACATTGTGTCTGTAACTTTCACCCAGAATGAGCTGATCAACGGACACTCCCAGATGATATGGAAGATTGACACTGCAGTTTTGGCTGTGCAATTCGAGTCTGCTTAAGTTGATATATATGGCATTTGCAAAGATATCATTGCATTGCAAACCTAAAACAAGATGTATTTCCCTTCCCTCCTAGTACACACTCAGTCACTGTCGGACTCACAGAGTGTTTCCGCAGAAGTGGGGTGGAAGAATCAATGCTGGATCCCTACTTCCCTAACCCATATTAGCCCAACAATGTCAAAGCCGATTTGGTGGATGTGGGGAATAGGGGAAAACAAAACAAGGAAAGGGAGAAGGAGTCGATCATGATGAGCACCTCTGGCACAGAGTCCTTAGGAGGTTGATTGCATGGTCTTCCTAAATAAAATAATCTTACAATGAGCATTCTTCCTATAGGGGTAACAATACACAATAATAGGACATACGTGTTGAAATAATGTAACTGATGTACATCCCTCTTCTACTGCAACCGAAGGTACAAATATGCAGATAACCAACTGATGCCATTTGTGTCTATCAAAGTAGAAATTACTATGCATTAACCTTAAGGTTGTGGAAACAGATACATAAGCATCAAAATTGTATAATACCCACATTAATGAACGCCACCGTAATATCCACTAGACCCATACAACATATTTAAGTATATCCTGTAATTTTAGGGAAAAACTCAAAAACATATTTCCTTAGACAGGATATTTAAGGAAAGAAAAAATTCCATAACAAGGGTGCTGGGTCAGATTAGAAAATAGGCTAATCCATAAGTCTCTGAAAATAACCTATACTTTTTTCTCTGCAAATCCAGCTCTGGGAATAATGCAGAAACAACCAAAGCAGAAACAGGAAACACTCTGCATGGATTCCAATCACTCAGATAAGTGTCCATCAAATGACAATAAATATCACGATCCTACTGTATACAAAATGAAGGCTAGGATGCTTTAAATTATATCTAATTTTCTTTCTTTATCGCAGCTTGCCAGAAAAGAAGACAAAAAACGGAATACCAGCTGCTCAGGAGCCACAGCTACAGAGGAGGCTACCAGCGAGGGAACGCCAGTGACGGAGAGCAACCCAGAAGAGGAATCAAGGGACCCGGAAGAGAAGACTCTTCCGGACTAGGGAACTCATCAGAGACGTCTCCAGAACCCGATGGCTTCAGGGACAAAACAGGTAAGACACTATCAAGAGAGCAGGAAGGCTTGGCAGTAACCGAGATGGAACGCGAAGCCTACTCCATTCTTGGTCTGACCATTTTATTGGTGTCCGGGTCTGCCCCTCCCTCTGACTGAGGCCAGCAAACGGGGCACGCCCAACAGTCATCTCCTAGTACTCCACTCTGTTATTCTTTTCTTAATTCTGTCCCAGCCTATCCAACAAATTGAAAAATCTATTCTTTGCATGTGCCAAATTTTTCCGGACAAGTTATCATTCATATTTCATTGCTTCAATAACAGATTTACGGCACGCCTGTTCAAATTGTTCCCTTTCAACATTCGTCAACTACATTGACTGACTAAGTCAATGCTTAGGCAGTGGGCATATGATTGATGATGATCAGTGACAACCTACTGTTCTACAGCAAAACCTCTACCTACCCGTCCTAAGCCCTCTAACTTACTCTGCATTAGATTAAGTTAAGATTCCTTTCCTTGCTGCCAAGTGAAAGTATTTGTTGGAAAAAATCTCTGGTGGTAGGCAAGGCCAAAGAATACAGTGGTCTAATTGGCCGCACTCTGCTCGTCCTACCAGATTGTTACCCCAAAGCGTTGTGGTCCATGTAGTCAGCGTCGGCGGGTACGCCTCTGCCCAAGTCTTGAGTGAAAGTATGTGTTGCGTTAGCCATCCCTGGACACGTGTTTCGAGGTAGTTGCCTCTTGTCAGCAGGGAGTAGGTGAGTGTATAGGGTTGCTGTGTAGGCTGCCAAAATAAGTTTTCTCAGGTGAAGTACCCCTCGTGGCGCGCAGGTGCGTATCCATGAGCTCATCAGCTCCACCGGCTCGAGGGAGCCTGAATATTAACAAAAGTCTAATTGGCCGCACTCTGCTCGTCCTACCAGCGTGTTACCCCAAAGCGTTGTGGTCCATGTAGTCAGCGTCGGCGGGTACACCTCTGCCCAAGTCTTGAGTGAAAGTATGTGTTGCGTTAGCCATCCCTGGACACATGTTTCGAGGTAGTTGCCTCTCGTCAGCAGGGAGTAGGTGAGTGTATAGGGTTGCTGCGTAGGCTGCCAAAATAAGTTTTCTCAGGTGAAGTACCCCTCGTGGCGCGCAGGAGCGTATCCATGAGCTCATCAGCTCCACCGGCTCGAGGGAGCCTGAATATTAACAAAAGTCTAATTGGCCGCACTCTGCTCGTCCTACCAGCGTGTTACCCCAAAGCGTTGTGGTCCATGTAGTCAGCGTCGGCGGGTACACCTCTGCCCAAGTCTTGAGTGAAAGTATGTGTTGCGTTAGCCATCCCTGGACACATGTTTCGAGGTAGTTGCCTCTCGTCAGCAGGGAGTAGGTGAGTGTATAGGGTTGCTGCGTAGGCTGCCAAAATAAGTTTTCTCAGGTGAAGTACCCCTCGTGGCGCGCAGGTGCGTATCCATGAGCTCATCAGCTCCACCGGCTCGAGGGAGCCTGAATATTAACAAAAGTCTAATTGGCCGCACTCTGCTCGTCCTACCAGCGTGTTACCCCAAAGCGTTGTGGTCCATGTAGTCAGCGTCGGCGGGTACGCCTCTGCCCAAGTCTTGAGTGAAAGTATGTGTTGCGTTAACCATCCCTGGACACGTGTTTCGAGGTAGTTACCTCTCGTCAGCAGGGAGTAGGTGAGTGTATAGGGTTGCTGCGTAGGCTGCCAAAATAAGTTTTCTCAGGTGCAGTACCCCTCGTGGCACGCAGGTGCATATCCATGAGCTCGTCAACTCCACCGGCTCGAGGGAGCCTGAATATTAACAAAAGTCTAATTGGCCGCACTCTGCTCATCCTACCAGCATGTTACCCCAAAGCGTTGTGGTCCATGTAGTCAGCGTCGGTGGGTACGCCTCTGCCCAAGTCTTGAGTGAAAGTATGTGTTGCGTTAGCCATCCCTGGACACGCCAATCGGTTTTTTGTTTACATTCAGGCTCCCTTGAGCCGGTGGGGCTGACGAGCCCATGGCTACGCACCTGCGCGCCTTGAGCGGTACTTTACCAGAGAATATTTTTTGGCAGCCTACGCAGCAACCCTACACCCATACCTACTCCCTGCTGACGAGAGGCAACTACCTCGAAACACGTGTCCAGGGATGGCTAACGCGAAAATTATTTTAATTTTAAACTTTTGGCATAGGCGTACCTGCCGACGCTACTTCATGGACCACAATTCTTTGGGGTAACACGCTGGTAGGACTAGCAGAGTGCGGCCAATCGGATTTTTGTTTACATTCAGGCTCCCTTGAGCCGGTGGGGCTGACGAGCCCATGGCTACGCACTGCGCGCATTGAGCGGTACTTTACCTGAGAATATTTTTTGGCAGCCTATGCAGCAACCCTACACCCATACCTACTCCCTGCTGACGAGAAGCAACTACCTCGAAACACGTGTCCAGGGATGGCTAACGCGACACTTATTTTCATTTTAAACTTTTGGCATAGGCGTACCCGCCGACGCTACTTCATGGACCACAATTCTTTGGGGTAACACGCTGGTAGGACTAGCAGAGTGCGGCCAATCGGATTTTTGTTTACATTCAGGCTCCCTTGAGCCGTTGGGGCTGACGAGCCCATGGCTACGCACCTGCGCGCCTTGAGCGGTACTTTACCTGAGAATATTTTTGGGCAGCCTACGCAGCAACCCTACACCCATACCTACTCCCTGCTGGCGAGAGGCAACTACCTCGAAACACGTGTCCAGGGATGGCTAACGCGACACTTATTTTAATTTTAAACTTTTGGCATAGGCGTACCTGCCGACGCTACTTCATGGACCACAATTCTTTGGGGTAACACGCTGGTAGGACTAGCAGAGTGCGGCCAATCGGATTTTTGTTTACATTCAGGCTCCCTTGAGCCGGTGGGGCTGACAAGCCCATGGCTACGCACCTGCGCGCCTTGAGCGGTACTTTACCTGAGAATATTTTTTGGCAGCCTACGCAGCAACCCTACACCCATACCTACTCCCTGCTGACGGGAGGCAACTACCTCGAAACATGTGTCCAGGGATGGCTAACGCGACACTTATTTTCATTTTAAACTTTTGGCATAGGCGTACCCACCGACGCTACTTCATGGACCACAATTCTTTGGGGTAACACGCTGGTAGGACTAGCAGAGTGCGGCCAATCGGATTTTTGTTTACATTCAGGCTCCCTTGAGCCGGTGGGGCTGACGAGCCCATGGCTATGCACCTGCGCGCCTTGAGCGGTACTTTACCTGAGAATATTTTTTGGCAGCCTACGCAGCAACCCTACACCCATACCTACTCCCTGCTGACGAGAGGCAACTACCTCGAAACACGTGTCCAGGGATGGCTAACGCGACACTTATTTTCATTTTAAACTTTTGGCATAGGCGTACCCGCCGACGCTACTTCATGGACCATAATTCTTTGGGGCAACACGCTGGTAGGACTAGCAGAGTGCGGCCAATCGGATCAAAGAATACAGTGGGACTAAGTGCCTGATTTAGAGTTTTACTGATGGGATACTCAGTGACAAACATGCCAAAACCAATTTATATCCCATTCTTTTCCCTGTACTGCAGTGCATCGTTTTTGCCACCGTCTACTTATGGCATGCAGGATACAGGTATCTTATACATGACATGTGTGATGTAGTGCCATTATTAATATTTATCTGCCTCTTTGGAGTCAAGGTAGAATTGAAAGGCATTTGGAGAAAAGCAGGGCCACTGTAATTAAAGTAAGATCATTGTCCATAACAGCTGCTCAGCTGCATACTGCAGAGAGTGTCAAAGTACCCAGTGCACTTACTAGCTTTCCTCCATTAATTTAGCACAACAAGGATACCTGTACTCCATAGTTCATAATGCCTTACTCATTAATGAGAGATCATTTATTTTTCCATGCAAAGTGTCTGTTTTGTTTTCTACTAGGGAAATCTGTAAACGAAAAAATAACAGTTTTTTTAATCTGGTGTGTTGTTATTCTGCCTTAATTCATTTCAGCCAGACAGTGCTTTTGCATTTACTCTGAGGCATGTGTGGGTAAAAAATGACCCTTTGAGTGTGACTAATCACATCCAATTCCAATGGCCCTACAGGACCAGCAAGCTTCTGCGCCACTATATAATTTTAAACAAGAGCTTTGCACAGAGCATTGTTTACAATTTGTCTTTTTTCTTTCTTTATATAGCTACCCCTGATGGGCGACCACCTACACGGCAGTGGGTAGAAGCCCGCTGTGACAGCAGATGCTGGAGGCAATCAGTCCTGAATTCCAATGGCTGGTGACCCTGAAGGTGGAGGAGGATGAGGCAGCTGCCTTTGCCATGAGTCACCGCCAGCCTCCAGGCAACAACATCACCAGTGACACCAGAGCTGACATCTGCCCGATTTACTGCCACCACTGCTGCCCCCTTCCCGCACAGACTGCACATTACAGCACCACGTCATGCTAAACCTAGCATAGCTAGACTGCAGGATGGAGCTGATAGAGGGTAACCTTGAGGAACTCTGGACCCGTGAAAGAGAACACCCTCATTTAGTCCTTTTTGTTTTGGTGGCTGGGAATTGGGATGGTAATGGGACTAGTTTGGACTTTTCTGTGGACATTTTCGACATTGGTTGGTGAAAGTGTGATTTGTTTGTGAAGGGTGGGCCTGTTGTGGGTGGAGTTGTTGGATTTTGTTTTGTATGTTGTTATATTGGTACAAAAAAATTCACTTACATTAAATATTATTCTTCTACTTTATATCTTAAGTGTTTTACTTTTACTTTGCACTGCTGCCTTTTTGCGCATCCTTTTTGTAATCGGGTCATCAAAGAATGTGCATACCATTTAATTATAGTTAGCTATACCAATGTCCTAGTAACTATGTTATTGATTGATCATTGGTGGGTAGGGTATACTGTCCTTGCCCATATTGCCTAAAATAATCAGGATAAACAAGGAAAATCAACGTTGACTAGTACAGTTATCTACAGTAGAAGTTAGCTACTTACTAACTAAAGCAGTTCACAGCTAGTAGTAGCAGGCTAGTGCGCTAACAGGGAAGGCATCACAACAAGCGAGGTCCCACTCCCACCTAGCTTAGCTCCAACTGTAGGTATAACCAAAAGGATTCTCAATCACAGACGAATAAATTGAAAGAAAAACACAGAGATAGTGGGTTATATATTTGTATCATAGCTTTATAGAGAATGAGACTGGACTACTACCACCATGACACAATAGAAAAGAATACCTGATATGATAACAGAAACAAGCAATAATAGCTTCTTCTGAGCAATGGAGACTTATTTAATTAAAACTAAAGTTATTAAATCCCCCAGTGAGGAGAAGGGGATTCATGGTCAGGAGTGGAGTCAACAAGATTAATCATTAACACAACACAAGGCCTGAATTATGATGATGATGATGGTGAATTATATTCCATATGTGAATCCCTTATATGTGTGGGTGGGTAAGTGGGACTGGTAGGGCTTTTGTTCAGGTAATAGAAGATCCCGCAGTAAGTTGGTGTTGCTTTCACCACATCTGCCCCATCAAGTCTGTGATCCATTTATGGTGGAAATTAAGTCCCCTCAATAAATCCCCAGCCCAGAGGAAGAGGGTTAGGAATTTGATGAATGGATGGGAAAGAGTATTTGGGGAAAGGTGTGACAAAGACATACACTACACAATAACAATATCATTCATCCGGGTGGCGACGAGCAGCACATCAACACCAATCTGTTGTGAAAGGAGATGAATGTATGACACCGTTCAGTTAAGTCCCGGGGAAAGAGTCTTTCGGCTAGAGAGACCCAAGTTATATATCTTAGGCTCTGATTACGAGGCTGGTGGTCCACGGACCGCCAGACTTGCGTGGCGGTGGTTGTCTCCTGACCACCCTATTAGGAGTCAAGTGTTCAGACTGCCGCAACCCCGGAGCAGCCATCAGAAAACCACCATTCCCTGGCAGTATTGCGGCGGTGTGGAGGCTGCTATATGCTTGACAGGACCACTGCAGTCCTGCCAAGCATATTAGGAGTTTCCTCTCCGCCAGGGTTTTCATGGCAATTCCTCCTCCATGAAAACCCTGGCAGAGAGGAAACAAAGGGGGCCCCACAGGGCTCCCTGGTGCCTCTGCACCTTGTGGATGCACAGAGGGAGGCACAAAATGTGCACCCCTGTGTGCATGCACACCAGTTTCTGCCCGACATGGACTTTTCTGTCCATGCCATGCAGGAAATGTTTTTGGCATTCCCATTTAAGCACCCATTTTTAGAGGCACCACTGTAGGTATGTCAAAAAAAGCCAGGAAGACAGGAGGAAACTCCTAATCGGAGGGCAGCCCAACCACAGATTTGGTGGTGGAGCAGAGGGGCGGACATGGCACCGCACCGCCAAAGGTGCAATCAGAACCCAAATGTTTTGTCATCAAGGCTAGAAAAATACAAATTATGGAGGAGAGAAAATGAGCGTACTCTGGGTGTGCTGAAAGGGGCTGTACAGAGTGATACGTGCCTGGATAGTGGATACCTAAACAATGTGCATCCAACCGGCTAATTGAGACTAAACAGTGACAGAAGTACCTGGGTTACTGAGAGAATGCAAATGAAGGGCAAATAGGCAGGGTGTTTGTTTGTTTGCTGTCACTCAAAGCCTTGAAAATGGGTTGGTGCACTACAAACATTGGGGTATCAGATGGGAACATGTCAAGGGCAATGAGAAGGGGGTACTGGGAGGTCAAAAAGAAGTCAGAGGAACAGAGGTATTGGGATCCTCGATTGGACCTACAGTATGACATGTCAAAAAGTCCCGACTAAGGTCCTTTGTACAACCCTGACCACATTTTGTGCAGTCTAGTTCCTTCTGTAATTAGTGAAACCAAAAAGATCTAAAAATGGTGATTGTTAAAAGAAAAATTATACTGTATTGCCAATTTGGGTGATGCATCTGCATTCTTCTGTGAATGTCCATCTAAGGTGCCTGGCTGAACCAGTCCGGTAAGATAAGAAGGAGTGTTATGGAGCTTTTGCTTTTCGTGCAGGAGAAGAGGCCTGCTGATTGTAAAAAAGAAACAATATTGTAGAGTCATGGAAAAGGGCAAAAAGTAAGCTTAATGAGGTGTGTACCAACTACCAAGACTCAGAGGCACAGCAAAAGCCTAGGCTGCTGCAATCATTAATTTTATCAGGCATGGCAGATCGATTAACGGAGAAGTGAGAGCAATTTACAACCAAACACAGACAAGTAGCTGAATGTACTGGGCTGATCAATCACACTGTCATCATAACATTTGGCAAAGTGCGTGCATCATGTGATGATGATGATGTGGCATCACAAGTCTGTTTCCAGTTATAAGCAACAGGCTCCCACCAACCACAACCACATAAGAGGAGTTTGCTATTTGTGCCAGCATACACACTCAGCAGCATTTCCCAAATCAACGCACCTCTCTCCAGTCTACAGAGATGAGTAGGCTTCAGAGTCATCATCATGTTGGTTTCCCTTTAAAGTCGATAGACGCAATAGCTTCCTTCTTCTGGCTGTTGAGGTAGTTCCGCCCTAAGACCTTCCATTCTACTCCTGACCCCGAGTAAAAAAATATTTCAACTCCATCGTGAGACCTGTAGTGCACTGCTGGTAAAGAACATGAAGAGAAGCAGAATTTGAGTATGTAGTGTAGATTTGTGTTTGTGAACTAAAGTGACTGTTCTGGTCTCTGAAGTACCAGAAAAGCAAAGAAGGGGACCGAGCAAGTAAATCTCGCTAAGTGTGAAATGGACAATCACCTTCAGGAAAAATTATCACCCATCAGACCCCAAACTTTGCAAATCCTCAAAATCAAGTTTACAAATTATCAGTTGAACACCCTCCAAAACTATTTGCTGCCACATGACTCATCAATCATCACTCACAATCATTTAATACTATCTCACTCATTGGTGCAATAGTTACTTACTTGTTCCAATCCAAGCAGGGAGGTATCTAGTAGGTAACCCTGGGTGTAGTGGGCATAGCGGGGCTACTCGGAGGGGCACGGAGTTGAGAGCAAACTCAGTGGAACTGCGTGGAGCTCCGCTACGCCATCCGTCTCCCACCCCTCTGTGAACAATTTTTCAAAACTGAAAAAAACGACTTTTAAAATATATAAAAACACTTACCTTGGCTGCGGCGTCCCCGGGCTGCTCTCCTCCTCTTCATCGCCGTCTCTGGTCAAACTGCACATGCGCACGTGCCCGCGCAGGCGCATTTCTCATGGGAAATGCGCATGCGTGGGCGCATGTGCAGTTTCCTTAGAAACAGCCATGAAGAGGAGGAGAACAGCCCGGGGACGCCGCAACCAAGGTAAGTGTTTTTTTATTCACTGTAAAAGTCATTTTATTTCAGTTTTAAGCAACTGTTAATAAGGAGGTGGGATGAGGGGGCTGGCCAACTCCGCTCCTCAGTGGAGTGTGTGGAGATTTGCCTACTCCGCCTTCTCTGCGGAATGCGGAGTAGGCAAATGTCCGCACACTCTGCGGGCGAAGCGGAGGTCTCCGCCCGGGGATACTAGTAGGTACACAATTTTATCCCCTCCTCCTGGATTCATGCAAAATATTGGAATTTGGAAGTCCTGTAAATCAAATGATCTTTACTGGGGTTGCCCTGCTAGGGGTATAAAAGAAGGATAGGTGTGGGAGGGAGCCAAGTATTGTCTCCAGTGTCCTTGAAGGAAATTGGGAAGATTGTTCACTACACAGTGGTCCAACTCCAATCCAGCCATACTTGTGCCTCAAAATTGTGGGGCTGCATAAGTCAGACAGAAACATAATGTTCCACTAGTTCTATCTGTTTTTTTTTACTAAGCAGTTCAGCGATAAATAATAAAAAATTTGTTCAGACAAAAAAGTAGAGTTTATCCTCCTTTGTTGACAAAAAGGTGGTTATCATGATCTTACACACTTGAGTCAGACCAATCACACACATCCTCCTCCTGTACTTTTTCAGGAAGGGTGTAATTGTGTGGCAGAAGGTGTTGGCTCATGGTCAATCACTCCACATTTTGTGGCGAGAGACTGGTCCTTCTCACTGTGACTGCACCAGCTGATGGAACACATGTTCAGCAGACACACTGGCTACTGGACAAGCCAGATATTTTATGCCACCCTGCTGAGCTCTAGCCATAGGCACATTTTCCCATACCAATATACCAATGAGTTTTGAGACACATAGGACTCTCTTGGGTCATCATGATATTGCTGAAATACTGGACATAAGACCTGTAAATTGAAACCAATCCAATGCAGAAGTTCTGGCTGAGTGTTGTATTTCTGTTATTATTGTTGCCACCAGTGTTATTGTTGCTGGTGTTGGCTGCTGTGAGACGACAGGACTGCCTTCTCTGGAAGTTGAAGGCAACACCCCAGAACCTGTGCCCTGGGGTGGGGCTCTAATTTACAGCCATTCTTCCTCCAGGTCTCTTACTCGATCAACAATCCACATTTTGTAGTCTGAAATATCCCCATATGAAAGAGGAATTAAAGTAGGAAGCAGTTTGTGTATCGTGGATCAAGTATTGAGGCATAGATGTACTCTTTGGACGTTGCAATGTCTCTTATCAGCCTTTTGTTATCAGAAAACCAAAAGACTAGGCTCTGAACTAAATTATGTGCATCTTCGTATACACCTGCAAATATTTCTGCAACCATTTTTAACTGGTCCTGTAGCATATGCCTCAATGGGGTAGCTTGGCTCATTGTACTGTTCTCCTTGCTGACTTCCATGTGAAAACGTCAAAAGGAAGTATCATCTCAATCAGGCACTTTACTAGGCCCATTTGTCCATCACAATGGACATGTTTTTCACAGTTGCACCCCCTTCTCTTTGAATGACATACCCAGTGATTGATTTGTACTGTTGAAACAGATGTTGCCATATGTATTACGTAGAGTTCTAACGTGTTGGCACCTCGTGTATGAGGGCTTTAACTGGTACTCTATTATCATGCTGAATGATCCTCAACTGCTTCCAGAGTTTAAAGAAATGGCTGAAAAGAGTACAGATTCTTCTGCAGATGGTCAGTAAGTTGCTTTTTTCAGAAAGTCATGCACAATGAGGTTAATGCAATGCGCCAAAACAGGACCCTGAAATGGCCACCATCTGCCATGGCCTTAGATATGTTACTGCCATGTCCGTGGCAACAAATCCAATGTTGAGACCTCTGTGCTGCAGCCCGAACAAACACCTTGCTGTTAAAGTCTTCCAAGATGTTTGCAGTATTAGGAGATTTCTCCAGTGAGAACATGGCTACTGTTGCATGCCAATGAACACTCTTTTTTCAGTGCTGAGACCTAGAGAAACCTGATGCCTAAGCCCCTTCAAAAGAGATCCAGAGTGTGGCAATACACATTAAAAACAGTGGCTTGACAATTGGTCCACATGTCTGTCGTCAGTTGGATAGTGTAGACAGCATACTTCTAAAAAACGTTGTCCAACCAATTGCAGCACATTGTGATGAAGCGCTGGAACAAATTCTAAAAACACACTCCTTCCACAAAAAAATTAGGAGACCCAGCGCCAACATTTTAGCCAGATTCCCATTGTACAAACAACCGTTGGGTGGTTGCATTCATAGGGCCTCTCCTGCTTAACATGCCTGTAATAGTAGCCTGGATTTTTCTTTGTGTGGTTCCACTGATGCATGCGCCTTCTGGAGGGGACCAGGGGTTGGAAGAATTAATGTGTCTCTTGGGGCAGCCACTGATTGCTGCTGCTGTGCTATCTCCATCTGACTGTTGTGCCATTGCAAGGTTGCTGAGGCAGGTGGTACTGGTTCATTGCTGTGGACATGGTTTCTTTGCATGAAGGAAATTTCAACCTCTTCTTCCTCATCACCTTCACCTCCCACCGTGATAAGAGCTGATTCCCCTCTCTCATCACCTACACCACCTGAACCAATTTTTACAATGTGCGCCTCCTCCCATATTGCATGGTGCTTTTCATATAGGTTGTTTGGCCTTCAGTACCATAGTGTGAACCAGGCTACCCTTGATGATAACTTACGTAGCAAATGGAGCATTTTGCGATGTTATCCTCCTGCTTGCTAATCATAAAATAGTCCCAAACTGGGTAGGCAAACTTTTCAGTGGGCTACTGATGCCACTGCCAGTGCCTAAAGAATTGTAAAAAGACTGGCGTGACATCGATTAGCTCTCTGCAGTGCATACTTCTACTGAGCTAGTGGTGGATGTAGGTCTCAGCGGCGGCCTTACAAATATGGGAGCTGGCAGTGATGGTGGTGCCACATCCCTTGGAGCAGGTTGCATCGGAGGGGCAATGCCGGTTTCCTGTGGGCCAGCTTCTACAATGACTGGCTAATCATCATCTTCACCCATTTCCATAATTGTAATGCTCCTTTCCTGAACCCTTTCTAGCATATCTTGAGATCAGCCAGGGTCCAATTTGTGTCCCGATCATCAGAAGAGGGAGTTGGAGAAGATAGTAGAGTACACTTCCTTTTTCTTGCTGGAAATCTGTAAGCTAATGGCTGTAAAACAGGAGGTTCTTCTTGCTCAGCAGGAAGCTCAGCATCCTGTTCTGCTCCCACTTCGGTGTCCCTGCCTTATGTTAAGCATTTATTTCATGCACAACACAAATGAGGCCTATTGCACTCACCTAACTTTCTTATTCATCCAGTAGTTTTTCTAAAAGACAAAAAGAAACAAGAATATTCGAACAACTAGATCAATGTTTGGGGATCTAATAACAATGTGACGAACATGTATTGTTCACACTGTAACTTTTTAAGTGCACCAAGTCAGGGTGATTTTAGCGATAAATTTGCTGTGAGCTGAAACATCATCAGTGCTCCTACCTCCACAATTGTTTTATTTTCCATTTGTGATTTCCGTGGGTACGCTACATGAGGTTAAAAAACAGATAGTGTATGTCGTTGTGCTAGCTCTATTCAAACCAATGACACACAACACTTTGTAGACATCCTAGCCCTGAAGAAGGCATCAAACCCAGTAGGGCTATTACCGAGGGCCGAAACATGTTGGCATTATAGAGAGGGTGATGGCTCTTGTGCACCTAAAAGCAAGCAAGCAAAAAATGTTGTAGTCAAATGTGGCATTGTTGAAGTTTGAATCACTACAGACAAAGACAATATAATTTAGTGTGGTTATGTTATAATCCATAATAACTATCAACAATAATCTATCCATTTCAAAGTCAAACCCCACCATCATAACGCACTATCATAACATAAATATTTCATTTCCAATCAGCACAAATAAAATACAGATGTAATTGTTTGCTTTATGTACATCAAAGACTCCTATGGCAGTCAGGGAAAATATCTTTAAAACAAATAAAATTAAAAAGATATTAAAATAACAAAAATAAATAACAAAAAGATTAATTGTTTGTGTACTAGTGGACTATGGAAACACTATTGGGAGGCAAGGGGATGCAAGTAAATAATGCATATAATAATAAAGGTGCAGGGGAAAATGTAGTAATCCTTAAACACTAATGCTGGTGTGTGCACCTATGACAGGCAGGGGGTTCAGGGGAAAATGGAATGATCCTTAAAAACGGAATGCTGTTGTGCAGCCAGGCACCTATGGCAGGCAGGGAGTGGATGGATGGTGGGAAAATACAGAAAAAATACAACAATGTACGAAAAGTTTTAAAAACAATTTAAATTGAAAATAAATGACAAAAAAATAACAAAATAATAAATTGCTAGTGTACTAGTGGACTAAGAGAACCCCATTGGGAGGCAAGGAGATGCAAGTAAAAATGCATATAATATAAAACACAGTTCAAAATTAACATAATATACATGTAATACAATGATCATCAAACATTATTAAACTGATATCAGAGAAAAGTATAAATTTGTCTGCGCCAGTCCGTTGTCCAACAAGGCTGGGCTGGGCCCAGTCTCTTGGCTCTTCTTTTCATCTTCTGGGAGGTACCTGGACTGCTGTTTAAAATCGTCTACAAGGAAGTAAGTTGAATTTCTCCTGGCTTTCGTTGGTCCATGTTTCTCACTCCCTGCTCAGAGCAGAGATCTCAGCATTGCCTTGACACTGGGCTCTGTGCGGCTTGTGCATCTTCATCATGGGAAAAAAGAAGGTGGTTCTAAATCAATCTTAGGCTCAAATGGTTCAAACAGGTCAAAAATAGGCTATTTTCTGGTGAGAGCAATGGGTGTCATCTCAGAGGAAATTGACTTGGCCAAAAGAAGGCTGTCCCTAGACCTTGCCAGACCCACTACTACCTGTATATCCCCTGACATTGACACAGTGGACTCAGCGGAACACATAGGGCCTCTGGAAACTGAGGGCACCTCACTCATCACTTATGCACCTGGCACTTCAGCAGGCCTGCAGGTTCTGCAGTCTCCATGTATCCACGATCCAGCTGCAAAGTGCAGTCACACGTCCAGGATAATGACCTCTAGACCTGAGGCCTCACATACTAACAATGCTGGTACCTCATTCCCTTCAGCCAAGGACTTCCTGGTTGCCAACGACAATCTTGTATGGTTCTCCATTCTGACCAAAATTATTGCTGCCTTGAATGATTGTCTCACCCCAGTAAGGGAGAAGCTTGATGTTGAAGTTAGTAAAATCTCCAAGCTTTGCAATTGCCATCTGAAGCCTTCCCCTTTAGATATTGAACCTGATACCACCTCAATAGTATGAACCTTGTCTCTTACTAAAGTGTATGAACCTATTCCTGTCCCCAAATCTACTCATCTTCTAGAAGGCAGCCTCCCCCAGAGTATAACTGCTGCCACAGACTCGAGGGGCACTGCTCATTCTAGCTTATCATTACTACCTTCGCCGGGCCCCAGAGGTTTGTCCAGCTGTTCCAAAGAGCGAGGTTGTCATTGATCTACCACCTGCCGCAGCTCCCTATGTGATGATGCTTGGGACGTACCATCTCTGATTTGGACGTGAGTAAATCCTTTGACCAGCTAAAATACAAGGTGACTGGATTGGCTATCATTCCAACTTGGGTACCTACATCCAGAAGAGGATTAACTTGATTTAGAAGAGTCAGCTGGCTTGGGAAAGAAACTAAAGCCTATGAGGGGGATTCGGTGGTGGTTAACATCAATCATCCCATAGTAGCCGAACAAGTTTTGACAGCTGTCAGCTCATGTAGATCTGATAAGCTGTCCATTATCCAAGCACTTTCATTAGGATTTTTTTACAGGCCGGAGGATGTTTTCCCGGCTCCATGGACATAAGTGGGTGACCAGGGTCACCCCTTACTCCCCAAGCTCTCTGCAATTACATCCATGGCTTTTGTCAATCAATTTTCCGCTGTGGGCACCCCGAATTGTTGTGATTGACTGTGTCCCCAAAATGTTACCTTGACTTCTGACATCTCCTCCGGCATTATCCCCTTGTCCTCCTTTTGTTGGACCCTGCATCCTGTCATCTCTACGATTTTTATCTGATTAGCTGGAACTCTGTTGGACTTTCCTCAACATTCAGAGACAAGAACTTTCACTCTTTTATCATGAAATGTTATGTAATGTGCCTAAGGGTAACTTGGGAGACCTCAAATAGTTTTTTTCTGTAGGGGCATATAGCATATATTGTCTGGCTCTTGCTATAACCTCAGGCTAAAGTAGGCTTAGTAATCTACATTGCGTCTGCAGTAAAAGGTCATGGTAATGTAGTACCATGTGGCTCAGCATTTATACAAGCCTTAGATTTGACACTGACCGGTCCATTGTGTATTATTTTGTGCATTTCTATAACCCTATTACTGGCTCAATAAATGAATCTGACATATCCCTTTTGGGCTCTTTCATTGATTTTGTAATTGACAACAGGGGTGGCCCTCAGAACCTAATCTTAGTGGGGGGGTTTTAACATACAACTGTGTGGTGCAAAACGCTTACTTGTAGGATCAAGAAGGGCTTATATATGGTACACTCAAAGGAAGCTGTAGAGTTGGACAAAATCTTAAATGACAACCTAAGGTCACATCAACGTCCTGCTCCCACACTGCCAAACTCAACCATCAACTGCCAGCCAGATTAGGTGTTTTCTCCTGGTCTTGTGGGTGGTGCTTTGGCAGTCCCAGGCGGTGAGCCTTAGAAAGGCACCACAATGCCCGTTGCTGCAAAGCATGTGTCACCTTGCATGCACCCCATGGTCCTGAGGCACAGGGTCCCCTTAGTTTCCTCACCACCACACTATTCGTGGCAGGCTTACTGCCATGAAAAAGGTCACAGTGAGGAAACTCGTAATATGCTTGGCAGTGATGCAGTGGCACCGTCAGCTTATTGTAGCTTCACACCGCTGTAACACCGCCGAGGGATCACAGATCCCTGGCGGCTGCAGTGGTCTTTGGCAGTCCGACTGCCAAAATCATAATCAGGTCCTTAGTCTATGCCTTGGATAAACTGGTCCACTCCCCAAGCCCCCAAATCTCCTCTACCCTTATTGGCAGGGGATGCTCATCCATTATAGATTTCATTTTTGTCTCTGCACCACATTTTCAGTGATTTCTAGGTTTAACATATTAAACAGTATTTTTAGTGATATAAACCGGTCCTTATCACCTTGGACTGATAGCAGCCTATTTTGTCCTGCCCCCAGAGCTCACTTGGGCCCCACTCTTTAACTGACCAGGAAAGATGCATAAGGTGGGCAATGGTGGAGCCAATATAACTTGAGCACACATTATTTCATAGCTGTGCACAGGACTTTTGATACCTCTTTAGACATGTTAGCCAGTAATCAATCGATACTAGAGGGAATATTTCTAAGAAGGTAGCTGCACTTTTATCTCTCCCGGTTTCAAATTCCATTCCCATCAGACCCTAGATGGTTTTATTCTGGCTGTTCATAGAAGATAAGGTCCCAAAATTGAGCTTCAAAAATTACCCAGAGAAACAGAGAGCTTGTTGCCATCTTTCATAAAACTATCAATCTGAACTAAAGAGATGCAAAGAGGATCTTAAAACTCAAGCATGAGATGACCTAGCCCTAGCAAGCATATGGAAAAATAGTGCTACCTTCTGGTTCATTGTAAATCATCCCTTCTTTGTGCAGCCTGCATGGAGAACAGGGGAAAGTGCGTATGACTGGTTTGGTTGGCCCAAGTCGGCCGACCAAACAGTCATTGCACACTTAGGAGTGGGCAAACCACTGCTCCACTGCCCTGCTCCGAGAGTCGAGCAGCCCCACTCACACACTCGCCACAAAGCAGCACAAACATTAAGTGATAATAACTGAAAGTTATTATCATTTTATGTTTCTTCTTCTCACACAGCTTGAAAGCAGTGGGTTGACGCTCCTCTGCGATAGCAGAGGAGCCGCCTCTGCTCCTGCCCACCACAATCTCTTAATTTGCCCCTCATGGACCTTACGTCGGCCTTCAGCAGGGTTAACCAGGACAAACTGTGGGGTACCCTCTTGGGGATGGGGGTGGGCACTAATATTTTCTTTTTATTACTGGACCTTCATTCCCACATTACTGCATCAGTTAGGTCCTCAAGCCAGGCTGCCCACACTGATTGTATTAAGGTTAAAAGAGGGGTCCAGTAAGGGTGCATACTGGCCCCTTTTTTATTCAACCTTTACATTATTAGCTTTGAGCAGGCTTTGTTGGAATCTAAGGTTGATTGCCCTTATCTAGGTTCCCAGCCACTCCCCGCATTCTTATACGCAGTTGATGAGGTTCTGTTGGCAAGGACCGCAAGGGGTTTGCAACACTTTTGAAATCCTTTGTTGCTTCTATGGATAATCTGGACTTGGAAGTTAACTTCTCTAAGTCCTTTGTGGTTGTATTGGGGCATAGGTCAGGTAAGACCCAAATGTTTAGTGTCTGTAATCACACCATTGCCTAGGTCAAGGCCTTTTCATATTTAGGGTTCCTGTTTAATTCCAACACACCTTGGAATGCCCTTGTGACTGCTAAGAATGAGGAGCTTTCTAGACCAGCAGCTGTGATTTATCAAGCAAATTGCATATAGAAGGTTTTATAAGGAGGCAACAGCTGAGGGTTATGTGGCTCTTAACCACTTCCATATTTCTGAAAACAATTGTTTACATCAGCTACAATGTGTTCCTTAGAGTAACCCTTCCATGTGCATCCATGAGGAGTTGGGGGTAGGTTACCTGATTGGTTTTTAGTTCTCCGTCTCTTGATGGGCTGGATCAGACTATGGACCATAGAGGAATTAAGCCTAAACAGGTTGAACGAGCTCAAAAAATTCCCTGGATTAAAATGTAAAGGACACCTTCATGTTTCTGGGGAGGGGGGAGCTTTTCTATAATTCCGAGAGTATAAACAAAGTGGATAGAACCTGGATAAAGTTTAACTTCTTAGAAAGAAGTTCCCTGCATGGAGAGGAATCGAAACTTGTGAATTCCACGGTTCGGGGATATGTGCTGCTGGCCACAACACAGTTGATGGAGCCTTATCTCGCCCTTGTTAAAAATAGCTGAGAACATATTATTGCTCACCAGGTGTAGATTTGATCTTCTGCACTTCCCCTAGAGGATGCTTTGTAAATTTTTTCAGGAGCCTATAAGAGCTTTTATCATCCTGTTATTGAAGGAGAAGGGCTTTCTCCAAGTTCATCCTGCTTTATCTTTCTTACAGATGTTGTCTGATAAACTTGTAATTTTTAACGTTGATTGTTTCTTAAAAGCTATCATGTACCTGAGGAACCTGCGGAAAGATCATTTGGGTTTGATTTTATTTAATCTTTGTATTTAATGGATATATTGCGTATAGTGACCTTTTGTATTTATTGCGTTTAACTTGTGTGCACTTTTATGGTTCAAATGAATCCGAAGAAAGAAAGAAATTGAAAAATCGAGTCCATGTTGAGATAGCAGCACACAAATACAACGCCACAGGCTGATACTAGAATCCCCTGTTGACTTTCAACTCCTTTTATAAAACAGCATAAAAAGGAATTTTTTTTTATTATTAAATAATGTATTTGTGTGTTATGAAGATCTCAGCATACAAATAAGATTGTTTGTACTCAACTATACTTAGGCGATATTATTCTCCAGGGGAAACGTGCAGACAACACTTTGACAGAACATCTGCAAATCCTCAATCCTCTAAAGTATATCTGTACAGCAGCAAGAACCTTTTGCACAACCCCAAAGTTTTCATTCTCACAGGTAAACATGCATTTATTAGTAGTATTATGAACTAGTAAAAGTTTTTTGTTTTTGCTGCTGTATTTTTTTAGTCGAAGTGAACGGTGCATGAAGACTCCCCGATTCTGAATAATTCTTAATTTAACGTGCTAGTATCCACTGATCTACCAAAGGAAGATGTGTTTCTTTCTAATTGCTTGTTTCAAAAGAAGGAGTAAGTGGCATTAACATTGAATCAAGTTTTAGTGGAGCGTTCAACTGGGAATAGGACTGTTTCATTTTACCAATGTAAGAATGAGATCTACAGTTTTGTAGTGCTAGGGACACAATGCAAATAAAGGATTAGCAGAACCTCTGCAAACCCTCAATTCTTTATACAATATCTAACTAACCAGAATCCGACACACAATCCCAAGCACTTATTTTTTGTTTCTCACTAAAAAGGAACATACTCCTTAATAGTATTAAACACTAGGAAGTGTTTTCAGATTTTGAGCCCTTATTTGTTTTATGATAAATCATGGTGCAAAAAGACTGACTGACCGGTCGGTGGTTCTGACCACCTGATTTTGATGCGACCGAACACTGTGCGGTCGGATACTCACATTCCTCTATGGGACCCCCGTGTTACGGCTGTAAACCAGCCGTAATACAGGCTGCCATAAAGAAATGGGTGTGTGTGCAAAAACCCGCACTCTGTGGCAGGCACCCAATGGTGCCTGTCACACAGTGCATGAATTTGCAGGGGGGCACCCTAGGTACCCCTTCAGCCACCAACCGTAGGCTGTGGGTGCAAGGGGGCCCAGCTAGGGGCCCCCAAAATCACTTTCTGACAGCCTTTCCATGTCAGAAAGGCCTGCATGGAAAGGCTCTGGGAAACCGAGATTGTAAGACGGAGAAAACGCAGTTCACAGGGGATTATGGTGCGGTTTGGTCCAGCTGGAAGACTCCGAGAGCCAGAGGGAATCGCGCAGAATGACCAACTGGTTTACGCGTTGACCGCTGACATTGTAATTCGGCAATCGGACCGCAAACCGCCCGTGTCGGTCGGAAAGCCTCCAACCACGATCGGAAAGCTTCTGACTAGCGGTCAGAGGCTTTCCGACCGACATTGTAATCACCCCCATAGTATTTATTTTGTCGTATATAGGAAAAGGAAGAATGGTCATGTTAGAATGGTTGTTTCAGAAAGATCAAAACTGAATAGGAGGTCAAGGGGAAAAGTTTGAAAGACACAAATAGTTGTTTCTGGAGACAAGTGCCAGCAAGACCTTCAATCCTCTATACAATATATGCATACCCAGAATCTGAATTACATCCTGACACAAGCCATTTTCATTCTTATGAGAATAATATTCACTGATATCAACATAGAAGCCGGAAGTAGATGTGTGGGGGTGCTGCTGCACACCCAAAATAATCATGCTGTAGTTCAGAAGGTGAATGAGCGCCTTCAAATTTTGTTTTTGTTTTTGTCTTGCCAAATTTGCTGCATTTTCCAAGATGGGGGTCAAATATCAGGTTCTCTCGTCTGACAAATCACAGCTTATACTTTTCATATGGAGATTGATGATTGCTTATCATTCTCTTAGTGAAACTGTGTAGGATTTTGTAAATTGAACTATGGACTATGTGATAATCTTGTCTGGCATGCATGGGGTGTCCAAAATTTAAATACCTGTAAATAAACTGTATGAATATTTTTAAATATATCACTCCTTAGAAAGCACAAATGAAGCACATTTCTTTCTACTTATGAAGTGTGATAGAAATAAAGATGTTATTCTGATTAAAACAAATCAAGACGCTTTACTCTGTGATGCTCAAATGCTAAATACTAGCTGAAAGCCCATACATTATCTATTGTTTGTGCCTTTATAGTTTTATCAGTAGGACTGCATGTCTATGCAAATTTGGGGACACTTCAGTGGCAAATGTGCTGTCAGAAAATGACAGTGCACTATTGCATCATGATTTAGTAGCATGCTTGTGAGGGTGTGCTCCAAAATGCGCCACCAGCTTGTGGTAAATAATTTAATTACCGGGACTTAATTTGATACAGAAACATAATAAATTAGCTCAGTAAATAAGAGGCAGAATCCGTGGTATTAGAGGTTCGGAATGGGCTTTATTCCAATGGTCGATTATAATCGGTTGCTCCAGGTTACATCACCACGAAGGTTCAGGAAGTGAAGTACATACATTATTGATAATTATTCACTTTTATACAATAGGCATTACAGTGAAGCCAATGCAAGAGGCGTAACAATTGATAGCAAAGATAACATTTTACATGCGTAGCTGAAGGAGGCGTAATTGGGTGTAACAAGGAAACGTCATTGGTTGTGATGTCACATATGGGTGGACCTATGAAATAATTTCGCAATGTCAGCAGAAATACTTGGCAGAGATGCGCGCACAGCAGCATGACGTGTTATTGACGTGCAACTAGGGGGTGAAGGGGACTTGACATTTAGCTCTACATGTGGCGACAGAAGTCTGGAGGGTCAAGTCAACCTAATCCACAAATCATATCTAACATCCTATGTTTAAAGAACCATGTTATCCAAAAGAGAGGTCTCTTAGAGTAGAATCTTATTCTATACTGACTATACTGACTGTTAGTGCGTGTACAAGCGTCTAAGTGTCTACACTAGATGCGAGGGCAGGAATCTTCCATAGTAACAGGGCTATGAATTACTTGCATGAAGACAGAGAAGCCGGGCCTTTGCTCGGTAGCTGGCAGAATGTTTACTTAAACTACTAGACAGGAATGCATTGGGCAGGGATCGGAGCAGATAATTTCGAAGGTGAAATACAGTTCTTGGCAGGCAGCAAGCTGATGTCAGGCATCGTGAGCCGCGCAGGGAATGAGACAAAGTTCATGGTCACAGATGCAGACTCAGACTGGAGCTTCAGAGGCAGAAAGAAGGAAAAGCTTGATGACAGAATCAGGGCCTACTTGCCTGGACTGAAAAATAGCATAAGTGAACCATATAAAGGCGGTGGCCTTTTGTACTTAGGAATGGAATATCCGGCCCATTCATGGCGGATCTGAAAGAGGACATGTTAACGGTGGACGCACATGTGTTTGCGTCTTCATAACTGGAACTGGAGGGAACATACATGTACTTGTAACATGCACATAGAACCGTTGGGGTCCAAGATAGGGGACATAACTGACCAGGAAAATCCATATTTCCACATTCCCTCCTTGTCCCCTACTTGCCCGTCAAGAGATATCAATCTTCATTAATCCATTGATCTGTTCATATAGCATCATTTGTTCTTCTTTCTTCTTCCGGGATCTTGAACGAAAATCTTGATGTGGAATACACGATGTGGCACACAGACCACAAATCGCTGGTCCACATTGCAGGCATAAGCAGCAACTGAATAGTATGAGAAGGCCGATACCTAGGAAGGATAGAACTCTCCATCCCCAGGCTGATAACACGCTCCAAAACCACCCGGACCAAGTCCAAGTGCCTGGATTCTGGTGTATCTGGCTCACAATCTTATGAAGGCGGGTTATAGCTTTATATACAGATGGCGAATTTTCTGGTATGAATACGCAGCAGCTTGATCCGATGACCCTACAAGCTCCGCCCCTATCGGCCAGGATGACGTCAAGGACAAGACGATTTTGAAGCACAACAATCCGCATAGCAGACTGCTCTTCTGTTAAGTTGCCTAAGGCGGAAATAGTTTCGTTCACTACTGCTTCAAGGGTTCTGGTTAATCTACGTATCAGCTTACTATTAGTAACTGTACCTATATAGGGAAAGAGACCTTTATTGAAATCTGTGTATTTTTCCCATGCTGTTTCAGTGTAATCGACTATTGGGAGATCTCTCCTTACTCTATTATATACTAAATGAGTATTTCTGTGATAATCAGGAGGAGCTAGGAAAACAGGTGGCAAAAGAAATCCAATGTAGCAGGTACCATCCCAATCTAGAGGCAAACGTACATAGGCCGTCTGACCACATATGAAATAGGAATGGCGGGAAGCTCTAAATGTAGACTTGCCTTGATCACTAAATTCTACTACAGTGGTGCATCTACTATGGCCCATATGTATGGAACCATTCTTTCTTACACATAATTCACCTTTTACTGGAAATATTGACATAGCGGGCAAAATTGGAGTAGCTTCGGATTCGACATTTAGGATCATAAGATTAAGCGTGAAATTACCTAATCCATATACTTCATTTTCTAGATCAGTTCCTGTTCTTTTGGGAAGTCCCTCCTTGTTGGGGTGGCAGACTTTAAGTAAAACTAAGTTCAGATTTCCCCATACCCAGTTTTCTTGATAAACTGCAGAATTTGAATCTAAGGAATTAATTAAGCTAAACCATGCTCCACAGGAGCCGTTGTGTGTGAACGGATATGGAAAGAGAGGTAGAATTCCTTTATAATTCTGATAGGGAGGGAGTCGGCCACATATCCAACAATTTGTAGCATTGCTAACCTGATGGGAATGATGTAACATATTAATAAACGTGTTATTGCGCAGCGCAAATCTATAAGACAACTCAAGCGGAGGTAATTCACTAAAAGAATGTTCAGCAGTAACATTATAAACGTGTCTAAAAATAGGATAATATATATGCAACAATATACTTGCAGTAATTATTAAAAGACTTAAGGAAAACAAAATTAATAACGTCACTGTACAATGACTACGCAGTGATTTACAGTACGCCTGTCGTTTCAACATTTTTCGGGTGCATTCTCTATTCAGGTCCAAGGGATACATGTCAGAGACAATTCAACCGCTTCACCTCGGAGAGGACTTAAACAATCAAATTGCTTGACTGATTGGACCTGAGTTTTAGTTTATAAAGTTCGAAATTTCTCTTTTCAACAAAAGGAAGTTTTGAGTCAATGGGTGAAGACACACAAGGTGTGGTGTTTACGTCCGATGGTAGTCCATGAAATTTCTTGATATGACTTGAATGTATCCAGCCTTTTCTGCCCTCGATCTTCACGGCTGTCCTTGTGGTGAGCAAGACCAATTTCGGTGACTTCCACCTAGGATCCAGCTGAGTCTTTCGATCAAAGTTCCTCACTAAAACGAGATCCCCCGGAATTACGTCATGGGATTTCACCTCAGTGTTGTCAGGAAAAGCTGCAGCTACCTGTGAACGACAAGATTGTAGTGCAGACATCAAGGAGGCCAAATAATCTGTCAGCATATTACAGTCAATATCAGTTATTTTGCGTGGTATAGGTGTCCCCCACATATTTGGTGGTCTGCCGAAGATCACTTCATACGGGGATAGCCCTGTTCGAGAGTGTGCTACCATTCTTGTGTAAAAGAGTGCAACTGGTAACGCTACTACCCAGTCGACACCTTTCTCTCTGCATATTTTGGACAATCTAATTTTCAGGGTCTGATTATGTCTTTCTACGAGACCTGCTGCTTCGGGGTGTCGGACACAGTGGAATTTCCACTGATAGCCTAACAAAAGTGAAACGTGTTTCATTAATTCGGATGAGAACGGCTGGCCGTTATCTGAGTGAACAACACGTGGTAAACCGTATCGTGGGAAGAATTCTCGAACTAACTGTTTGGCAGTAGTCGGGGCCGTGTAATCTGAAACCGGGTATGCCTCCGTCCAACGGGAAAGAGCACAAACAACTACGAGAACATATTTGAATCCTCGACATCGTTCCATCTGGATATAATCCATCTGGAGGACTTCAAAAGGGTGATCAGGAGGCTGAAATCCACCCTGTTCTACGGGAACGCTTTTTCCTGGGTTGAACTGACAACAGATCATACAGGTACGAACTTTTTGTTTGGCTGCAGCTCGTAAATGTTTATTGAACCAAATGTGTTGAATGCTGTCTAGCATAGCTTTTTCTCCTAGATGTGCTGGACTATGTACAGTGTTAATTATAACCTGGACCATTGAATCAGGAAGGAACCACACAGACTTTTCCTTCATCAACCATCCTTGATCCGTTTGGATCCCTCCTAATTCAGTCCATTTCTTTATTTCTTCTGGTGTAGCATGTGTCTGTATATCAATTACGTGAAGAGTAGGATCTTTAACCGTCATACAATGTGTTGGCGTCGGGACTATTGTCTTTGTCATGTCGGATGTTTGAGTTTGAGCAGTCTGTTTAGCTGTTCTGTCAGCTAAATCATTGCCTTGAGAAATGATATCAGTAACTTTCGTATGAGCTTTACATTTCATAATTGATATTGCAGTGGGTAGATGTATTGCATCTAATAAAGCATGAATGAGGGGTCCGTGCTGAATGTGGGCACCGTGAGAAGTTAAATAACCTCTCTCTCGCCACAGCACGCCGAAGTCATGTACAACTCCGAATGCATAACGTGAATCAGTGTATATGTTGACTTTTTTATTTGTGGCTTGAATACAGGCTTGTGTCAGAGCGACGAGCTCTGCTGCTTGAGCGGACAAGGTATTTATGCAATTTGTTTCAATAATTTCAGTGTCTGTTGTGACTGCGTAAGCGGCTACTAACTCTCCTGTACTTGTTCTCATACATGAGCCATCTACATACAACGTCAGGTCTGGGTCTGACAATGGGACATCTGTCAAGTCTTGTCTGGGTTTCGTCGTGATTGTAATAACATCAATACAGTCATGGGCTAGTGGGTCTGTTCCGATTACAGGTAAAAGTGTGGCAGGATTCAATGTGTTACAACGTCTGATTTCTATATGTGGCTGAAACAATGTTAGTTCATACCCTGTAAGTCGTGCTATAGTCAAGTGTTGTGTTTGCGTTCGATTTACAAGAACCTCTACTGCATGTGGTACTTGAACTGTCAATGGATGTCCTAACACTATAGCATCGCTTTGTCTGATTGCTAAAGCTGTCGCTGCCACTGATTTCAGGCACGCAGGCAGAGCCTGAGCTACGGGATCTAATGTACTAGAAAAATAAGCACACGGTTTGTGTGATCCTGCTTGTTCCTGTGTGAGTACTGACAAGGCAGTACCTTCTCGTTCTGTAACAAAGAGTGTAAAATGTTTTCTGTAACATGGTGTTGCTAAAACCGGTGCTTGACATAAGGCTGTCTTTAAGCTTTCAAAAGCTTGTGTATGTTCCTGAGTCCAAGGGAGAACAGTCGATGTGGCTGCCTCCTGTGTTGTCAACTGAATGAGTGGTTTTGCTAGAAATGCATACTGAGGGATCCACTGTCTACAATATGAAGTGAGGCCTATGAAAGCCCGCACCTCCTTTTGTGTCTTGGGTATTGGCATGTTAGCTATTAACTGAATGCGGTCGGGTGTAAGCTGCCTTCCCTCCTTGGACAGCGAGTGACCAAGGTAAATAACTCGCTGGACACAGAATTGCAGCTTAGAAGGGGACACCTTGTGCCCCTTTTTGGCTAGAAATTGTAAAACTATCAGTGATGCTTTCTCACATTCGGGTTCGCTTCTAGCGGTGATCAGCAGATCATCGACATATTGAAGCAAGGCAGTGTTAACTGGCATGTGGATACTGTCGAGTTCTCGTTTCAGTGCTTGGCTATAGATGCTGGGGCTTTCTGTAAATCCTTGAGGTGCGCGTGAGAATTTGAAGCTACGTCCATTTAAACTAAATCCGAACAAATATTGGCTTTCCGGATCTATTGGGACGCTGAAAAAGGCATTTTTGAGATCAATTACAGTAAAGAATGTTGCTTCGGAATCAATAGCTGTCAGTAATGACGAGATATCTGGGACCACAGGGAATTGTGGCACAATGCATTTGTTCAATTCGCGCAAATCAATAACCAATCGATATACTGGCGGGGCCTTCGGATCTGTTCGTTTAAGAATCGGAATTATCGGTGAATTACATACATTGGAGTCTGTTTCTACAACCACTCCTTGGGCAATGAGCTCGTCAATGATTTGTAGTAAAGCCACTACAGCATCTGGTGGTAACTTGTATTGTCGCATTCGTGGTAGTACTACTCCTGCCTTTAGTGTAACTCGATATGGTGTAATATTCATGCAACCAACATCAGTAGGGCCTTGTGCCCATAGATGTGTAGGTAAAGTCTGCAGTCGGGGATCCATGTCTCTAGACACATAGTGACCTTTGAAATCACGTAAAAACAATCTTACTCCTTCCGGAGAACAACATATTATAGCTCCTAGAGCTTTCAGTGTTTTTATACCTAACAAGTTTTCTGGACAGGATTTAGTGAGCAATAAATCTGTAGTTCGGGTCAAAGGTCCTATCGTAAGTGGAAGAGGCTGTGATACTTCATTAACAATAGGTTTTCCTGAAAAACCAAGGGAAATATTCTGTGAGCCTGAGAGGGGTGCCCCTGGAACTTCACTACGTTTTATGGTTGTTCGACTTGCCCCTGTATCGAGTAAAAATTTTCTGTCTTGACCTAATAATTCACTATGTACATAAGGTTCTTCTTGGTCTACAGGGACCTCGATAAGGGGTAAGTCAACTTCCCTCTCTAGGCTGGTTCATGCGTATCGTTGATAATCAGGGTAGTCATACTGTGCGGTCTGGTACAGCTGTCGTGTCGTGGTTTGTGTGGCAGCAGCAGGCAACGCAGGTGCAGCTGGCACAAACTGTATAGACTGTTGTGGAGCTGGCATGGACTGTGCATGCTGCAAGGCTCCTTGTTCATTCTGATCCTGTCTAAGTGGCCGTGGTCTTTCTTTTGTAATACCTGTGGCGATATTACGCTTCAGGACTGGACAATCGTGTACATAATGACCTGGTTGTTTACAATAGTTGCATGTCCCTTTTACAGGTCCTGCTGAATCACCGGAATGTGTCGTACCCTTTTTATGTCCTTCAGCTGGAACTGTCTGGGAGACTAGCATTTTCATTTTCGTGTCTTTCATGCGTCTTTGTTCATGATCTTGTTCCTCTCTAATTCTATTGTGATGATACTGTAACATTTGTAACATTTGTGATGGGGTGTTACCTTGCCAGGTACTCTCGAATTTTAATACTCTATTCTTCACTTGGGGCAAGGAATTTTCAACTAATTTTGTCACAAACAGATGTGGGTATGATTCGCTACTTGCTTTTATGCCACTATTTATACCAAAACATTTTTCAAATCGTGCATAGAAATCACTAGTGTCTTCATCTTGCTTTTGTTTACAGGCTGAAATTGCACCCCAGTCTTCCTTTTTCGTGGTTAATAAGCGTGGCAGTACCTGTACTAGTAAACCTGGTAGTGCTTTAGTTTTGTCCCCAAGCCCCGAACCTGGACCTCGGGCCTTTTCTTCATTTTCTAATGCTGTCCAGTCTATCTTTTGGTCTCCCACCTCCCACTCTTTTTCCTTGAGTTTTTCATAAATGCCAGCAGGCATTAATACCTTTAATATTGTCATAATGTCGGGATAGGTATACTCTCCCATGAGTAACATGTCTTTAATTTCTCGGTGGAAACCCGCTGGGTCTTTGTCATGACTGGGTACCACTTTCTTCATTTCTAACAATTCTATTTTCGATATGGGCGTATATACATATACACGTTTAAACTCATTGTCCTCGCCTTTTATTGGGTGTACTTCTCGTAAGGGATTCTGTCTGTCCATGTAACACGTGGTTCTTTCCTTAATGGGCAGTGAGACATGTTCTGGGCATATAAAAAGAATGTACTGCTTTCTTGATTCTAGTATTTCTTTAATTAGCTTAGTACCTGAACCTCTCCATCTATTCGTGAGTAATTCAGTCAATATGTCAGGTAAGGGACCAGGATCTGAATGTTGGCTTTTATATAGTATAAGAAGTTGTTGAATCATATAAATCCCAGCTAAACGCTGTTCATCTGGGGTGAGATTCAAAAATGTGTGTGCTACTGTATCATCATCATACTTTCCGGGACTGTCAACCCAATGAACGGCTGACCTGGCTAATTCTTGTTCATCCATAGAATCGAGAAAATGATAACCCCTTCGTTCTCGCAGTAATTTGTCAGTGGTTTGGAACGAATGCTCGGGGGACCTTATATTTATTATAGGTGTTTGAAAATTCCTGTTATTTTCTAGACATATCGGACGTATCGGGTCAGTAAGACATCTAGTACTATTACAAGATCTTCCTCTACCTACATAGGCTATGGTTTCTGACTGTCCTGTGGGCAGTCCTGATCCTTCCTCCTCCTCATTTTGTTCAAACTGGTCTACCGCTAATCTTTCTTCGTGTAGGCGTTCTATTTCTTTACGGATCTTTCGGCACATGGCTATTATACAGTTTTGCTTATCATGTCTCCCTTCTGATATATTCTGGCTCCATCTGGTAAGAATTTGCATTGCTTCCGGGTCTACCCCCGGTCGGTCTTGATTTCTGATCACACAATTTATGAGGAAACGTAACAGTTCCCCCTGTATTTCCACTTTCTGGTATTCCATAGCCCTGTTAATACATTCAGAATCTCGCCCTGTTTGGACAAAATGATATATATTATCTAGATGCATAGTCATTCCTGGTAACTTCCCTAAATACACCGCGGCTCGTCTGATACGTAATGATGCCAGGATCATTTCGTCCTCTTTGCCGGGCACAGGGTCATATCTACAATCTATAAGAAGTTCCTTAAGTGTGCGGGCATTTATGAGTTTGGGGGTACGTGAATGTGCAGATTCTTGAAAAGTAAGTTTATTTATTCTGGGAGGAGTAGAAAAAATATTGGTAGCACCTCCCGTAGCCCCATCTGGGGTATCGGGCGTGAAAGGATTCGTTGAACGCGATACAGCAACTATAGGTGTAGACACAGCTATAGAAGTAGCTGTAGGAACAGATGTAGAACCAGATGTGCTTGCCGGAACTTGTGTCGGAATTTGTTGCTGTAGAGATACAGATACTGGATCTCGGTGTTGAACCTCTCCGGCCAACGGTCTATGTGGGGCGGGGTTAGCATACTCGGGAGCTGCGTCATCTAAATATGAGGAAAGAAAAACATCTTCTGCGGTTCTAGGATGCCCCTTGGGATGTATCTTTATTGGAAATAATGGGGGTGGCAAGTCTTTTGGTATCCCCGGAGTAGCCTTAGGTAATCCTTCGGCCAGAAGGCGATACATACCCTTCATAAGGGCATGTCTTTGTCTGTCTACTTGTTCTGATTTCACTCGTGCACCTTCTTCAATTAATAGATTTTCTCGGACTTCATTTGAATTCTCTTTACTCTTCTCTTCCTGTCTACGTGCTTTTTCTGTACGTCTATACGATTCTTTACGCCATAATTCAATGGCGTCTTTCTGTGATTGTCTAGCTTTCTTTTTCCATAATTCTTCCTCTACTTTCACGATGCACTCTGCATCCCAGGTCCCAGCCGCGGGCCACCTCTGACTTTCTGGTAATTCCTTAGTGTAGTCTACCCATAAATCAAGAAATAATATAGCGTCTAAGCCGTGTTTATGATACATGAAGTACCCTGGAGTGTCCCTAGGAGGAATAGGAACAGCTTCTTCGAGTACCCCTTTTCTAGTTGTGATCTGTCTTAATTTCGAAAAGAGCGGCATATTGAGAACTGATCTGATACTTGATCTTGAACAAACTTAATACAGTAATCACAATAATGAACAGTCATTCATACCACAATATGCAGAACGTACTAAAAACATTTAACATTTAACATTTAACTGAGCAACAATGATGATGACGGTCTAAGGAAAACTTAATCACTAAACATAATACTCGACTTGAACTGAATTATTCTGAATTTATATACTTGATATACTAGATATACTGCTAAACAGTACAGATACACTGCTGAAACAGTGCAGACCGGATTTGTGTACCCAAACCCGTCTGGACCGGCACAACTTATGTGCACGCCAGAACGCCTCCCCAGTAATGGTACTCACCGGGAAGCTCGGAACGGAAGGCCTCGGAAACTGAACTGAACTTGAACCGGACTGGACTCGACTCGAACACTTCGGAAACTGGACTCGACTCGGGACTTCGGAAACTGGTGGGCCTCTGTATACCTCGGATCTTGCTCTCTCAGCTAGGCTCTGGTCGGGATACTTCGCACTTCTCACCGCCTCGTCTGGGTGTTGATCGCAGCCTCAGTCGCCCCCGCTTGACCGGAGGGAGATACAGGAAATCCTGCTGGTACGCGTTGTTGTCCGTCCAGCTGTGGCAGGAGACCGGGCCTGCAACGCACCACCGGCGCGTGAGATGAGAAAGTGTCCCTATTCGGGCGCCATTCATGTGGTAAATAATTTAATTACCGGGACTTAATTTGATACAGAAACATAATAAATTAGCTCAGTAAATAAGAGGCAGAATCCGTGGTATTAGAGGTTCGGAATGGGCTTTATTCCAATGGTCGATTATAATCGGTTGCTCCAGGTTCCATCACCACGAAGGTTCAGGAAGTGAAGTACATACATTATTGATAATTATTCACTTTTATACAATAGGCATTACAGTGAAGCCAATGCAAGAGGCGTAACAATTGATAGCAAAGATAACATTTTACATGCGTAGCTGAAGGAGGCGTAATTGGGTGTAACAAGGAAACGTCATTGGTTGTGATGTCACATATGGGTGGACCTATGAAATAATTTCGCAATGTCAGCAGAAATACTTGGCAGAGATGCGCGCACAGCAGCATGACGTGTTATTGCCGTGCAACTAGGGGGTGAAGGGGACTTGACATTTAGCTCTACATGTGGCGACAGAAGTCTGGAGGGTCAAGTCAACCTAATCCACAAATCATATCTAACATCCTATGTTTAAAGAACCATGTTATCCAAAAGAGAGGTCTCTTAGAGTAGAATCTTATTCTATACTGACTATACTGACTGTTAGTGCGTGTACAAGCGTCTAAGTGTCTACACTAGATGCGAGGGCAGGAATCTTCCATAGTAACAGGGCTATGAATTACTTGCATGAAGACAGAGAAGCCGGGCCTTTGCTCGGTAGCTGGCAGAATGTTTACTTAAACTACTAGACAGGAATGCATTGGGCAGGGATCGGAGCAGATAATTTCGAAGGTGAAATACAGTTCTTGGCAGGCAGCAAGCTGATGTCAGGCATCGTGAGCCGCGCAGGGAATGAGACAAAGTTCATGGTCACAGATGCAGACTCAGACTGGAGCTTCAGAGGCAGAAAGAAGGAAAAGCTTGATGACAGAATCAGGGCCTACTTGCCTGGACTGAAAAATAGCATAAGTGAACCATATAAAGGCGGTGGCCTTTTGTACTTAGGAATGGAATATCCGGCCCATTCATGGCGGATCTGAAAGAGGACATGTTAACGGTGGACGCACATGTGTTTGCGTCTTCATAACTGGAACTGGAGGGAACATACATGTACTTGTAACATGCACATAGAACCGTTGGGGTCCAAGATAGGGGACATAACTGACCAGGAAAATCCATATTTCCACAAGCTATATACTACGCCCTTTACACACTCATGCTGATGTGGCATGACTCATCTGCTACACTTTTTCTTTGTGTGATGCTTGGATTTTTCAGAATCCCCATGCCTTTACTAATTTAACATTGATAGCAGCACCCCACTATGCAAATTGCTCGAGCACCACTGCTTAACAGTATTAAGCTCTACTAAAGGTTTTCAGTTTTGGTTACCTTATTATTTTTGAGAAAGAACACAGTGCCCAAAGACAGTTTTAATTTGAAAGTATTGAATCCACTGCAAGTAACTTATGTATCATGAATTGAAGAAATGCTCATGTAACAGAGTGCTCATTTCTGAACTGTCCAAAGGAGACTAGACTTAAAATATGGTGCACATTTAAGGTTTCGTGGTAAAATACAGGCATTTTTTTACAATAGAGGATTCATTATTGTGAATGGAAAATACCCTTGCAGAATGCAAAGTAATAACTGGTATAACTGAAAACCTGCATCATATACGACCAACAATATAGGGGAAGAAGTACAGTGGTACATACAATCAGTGGCATTGAAGACACTTTGTAGATGCACACGCAACAAGAAACATAAAATAAGGACCCAAATCGCAAACACAAAAGCCAGAAAGACAAAACAAGCCCAAATTAAAAAGAAATCAGCAGGTCTTACCTCTGAAAAGAAGCAGGAGCCTGAGAAATGTAATGAGCATCCTCCTCAAGAAAAGTATATAAATACTGGCAAATATTCGTTAGTCAATTTTTTTAAAGAAAGACATTTATATTTTGTTCATGTAGCACAGTCATTCCACATCAAATTTATGTTGTTTAATATTATCAATAAACACTTAGGGGCCTATTATGATGTCAGTCGGTGTTTCCTCCGACCGACACCGTGGCAGAAACGGGACCGACTGACCTCCGGTCAGCGGTCCAGACGGCCTAATTACAATGCGATGCACATGTTGAGGTCTCATTCTCCCATTTCACTATGGATGCTTGTGTTACAGCCAGAAACCGGCCATAAAAGGACCCAAAGAGAAATGGGACATTGTGTTAATCCCTGCACCCCGTGGCAGGCACCTCAAGGTGCCTGCCACAAGGTGCCTGCCACGGGGTGCTGGGGTTAACAGGGGAGCACCATAGGTTGCCATTCAGCCCCCAACCGGAGGCTGCAAGGGGAAGGCGGCCATCCATATGGACTACGGGCTATTTCCAACTGGCCGACGAGCTCCTTGAGCCTGTCGGAAGCCACCTGGAATGACCGGCAAGTTTCAATTCCGACCAGCGGAACTGTAATCAGCCGGTCAGAACTGAAACTAACGATGTCGGTCATAAAGCCTCTGGCCTAAGGTCTGAGGCTTTATGACCGACATCGTAATAGGCTACATATTATTCAGTATAAGAAATGGGTTAATAACTGTGAGTAATGTGAGCGCTTAGCAAGTAATAAGACTGCAACTTCCCCCAATAGTAACCAAGTACCCCTTTGTAGCATTTGACTGCCTAAGGATAAAAAGGCAGAGATGTTCAAGATTTATTCGGGGGATGTGTTGTGGGCTACTAAGCCAATACTCAGGTGTGCACCAAATATCATCTTATAATTATAAAGTCATCACCTTTTCCTTTGAAAAGGAAAGGTTTTTATATGTATGCTGGCAGGGCGAATTATGGATGGTGACATATACCAGGATACACACCCATAGTGTCCTGAACCATAAAATCTTGAAACGTTCCTGCATATACTAAACACAATATACTGGGGTGCAGTCATTAAATATCAGGTATACTTGCTTTGATGAGGTGATATCTCAACAATAACAGCACAAATATCTCATAAAACCCAATGCACCATTATTAAACACTCGCAGGATGGTACACTCTTATAATGACATTCATTAATATGCGCAAAGATTCACAAAATGATTTTACCATTGTCTTTAAAGCATCACAAGATTCAATTCATTGTGTGAATAAGTCTTATTCACTTTTACATATGCCGCAAATCAGCCTTAGGACCTAACAACAAAGGTCACTGCACACCAGAGCTATATGACTAAATAAAATCCACAGCTCCAGAAATACGTAGGAACAGCAGAAACCTCTCCATGTTCTTAAATATAATCCATTGGGAAATATAGGGTGCCGTCTTGATTTTTTCATTAGAGTGCATGGGGCTGATGCACAGAAAGTGTTAACAGCCACAGTTGGTGCCCCTGCCCAGTCTGTGGCACCACAAAACAGCATGTGCACATTTTCAAAGTGGTCCCAGAGCCTTCTTGGGCATGCTTTTGCCTTCAGGCAATATTTTGGAAATCAGAAGCATCATGCCACAGAAGAAAATGCTCCTTTTTTTCTTCATGTAATACACTCTTCAGAGCTTCCTTTTTCAGCCGGTGCCTGGCCCCAAACAATTAGCCTCCTTAGCTATGGTTGTATTTGTTGAAAGAGCCCCAGAGGCCCCAAAGTCCCTGCCTCTTCCTGGGCGACTAGGCTCTGCTGCAGCAAGTGCTGCAGAAAGCATGTTCAGTGTCCTCCAAGATATGTGGATGGCCGGCAGGATCATCAGGCATGGTGATCTACTCCCCCACCCATAGGAATGGGATCAGGAGAAGCACCCTGTACCACCCTTCGGGCTCTTGCCTTTGCCCGAGGCTTGCAGCTGCTGCCTGAGACAACAGCTAACTCCTCGCAGCCCTTGGGCATTTAGGTAAAGTGGGTGTGGTGGTGATTATTTCTACTTTCTACATATGCAGGTACCCAGGGCACTGGGGGCACCTGGGGACCAATAAATGATGAGAATGGGACACCACTCTTGCCATACTCGGACAATCTTCTTGAGCAGCTTTGGACCTCTCCAGGGAGTCTTAAAATTCTGAGAAGGTGTCCACCACATGCCTGAATGATCTAGGTCTGTCTCAAAGCTCCCCAGTGGAAACGAAGCACTGTTTTTCTGCCTAGGTGAGGTAACAGGCCCACACACGAAGGGCCACTAAAAAGGGAGATTTTGCTACTCCTCCCCAGGCCAATTTGGTTGAGCTTGTGCTCATGATGCTCCTTGAGTTGGTTTCAGGTCTCATGGCTTTAAAGTCTTATCATAAGCTTGAATTTCACTGCTCTACCTCACATTAGGAAGATTTCAGGACCTGCTATCCTGCCCTTTTGCTCCTCATCTAGGGCCGGCCACCTGTTGGGCTCCTGGCATTTCTCCTAGGACTGGAGCCTTCCTCAGCAGAACTCCCAGGGCTCCAAAGCAGAATACCCAACTTCTCTACACTCCTTAGGTCCCATGTCTTCATGCTACTGTCAGGGCACCTGTGTGTTAGTAATATTCAGAGGGCCCCTATTTTGGAGTTTACCATTCTACAGAACGAGTCCACAAAAGATGCAGATTGAATCCTCCAGCGTACCCCCAGCAGATCCATCCTTTTCTAGTAGCCTAGAGAGTGTAGGTATTCAGGAGGCCAGCACCACTGGCCCTGGAGAGAGAAATCCTACTCTCTGGATATCGGCTGAAGTCAAAAGACCTTGAATCCTCTTTTCCATCTGGAGTCAAAATTCCTGGAGTCAATCTCTGCAATCGGAGTTAGACGTCCTGAGTCCCTTTCACCAGGAGTCAAGTGTCTTTAGGGTTGCAGCTTGACTTTCTTCCTGAAGTTGTTTGTTTCCCTAAGGTCCAAAATGTTCTTAAAACTCTCTCCTTTGTACAGAGGTTTTCAAGTAGTGGTGTAATTTCCAAAAGGTAGGCTTCTCTGCCCAATCGTAGGATGATGGATCATCAATCCTCTCCTATTCCAACGCAGGATTTTTGGACGTTCCAACATGACAATGTCAAGTGGTCTTTTGACCTTGTCTAACTGCTTAAGCTAAGCACCTGACTGCTAGAGTTGCCCGTCAGTTTCCATCAAAACTTCAAAGGGGAGTATCTCCTGTGACTGGCATCAGTGACCCGGCTACCCTTCTTTTTGTAAGAGGGATTGAGCCTTCCTAGACAAAAATGGAAAATACATTCCTACCCTCTCATCTACTGGGACAAGCATACTCATTGTAATATGGCTGATTGTGTGGGAAAGCTTTTGATGACCAGCAGGGTAATTAACTTGGTCGAGAAAGACAGTTCAAAGCCAGAATTTAATAAGGAGCTGGGCCAGAGAAAATTAAACATTTTGAAGTGCCAGATGGAATGCTAGAAGGAATGAAGCAAGAGGAACTGAATGCCAAATTTGCAAACTTAGACCCTCATTTATGGGATTTTGGAAGGGCAGCGCAGCAAGACACCTTGCTGTGCTGCTCTACACTAAAGTGAAAGGGCAGGAATGCACCGTGTTTATGCAATATGGTGCATCCTGTCTTTTCTCTCTGCTATGGTGCTGTTTCGGCAGCCTAGTGTCAACATAGGCACCCTTGCACCATAGTGCAAGGGTGCCTCTGTTGCATGCAGGATTGTTTTTGTGCAGGAATGGACACATTTGAGGTTCTGGACTTTTAAGAGTCCAGAGGTGTCAGGGAAACAACACCCGAAGACCCCTGAGTTCCTCCTGTCCCGGTGCACAAATAAACAGAGACACGGGCTTCTCGATGGCGGCGTCAAAGACCAAGGTTTATTTACTGCAGGGACACAGAAATCATAGGAACCACACAGAGGCAGAATCTACGAGACTGTTCAAATTGCATTAAGTGGGTTACTCTTTAAATACACGAAGAAATGTCTTTAGGCTACATTACACGAATATTTCTCATGCCTAACCCGGTATCCCAAACAAACAGTAAATTTGACATCAAACAATAATTAGTCGTAGGTTTTCGGTATTCGATCAGGTCCTCTCGACAGTTTTCCATTCTTTGCCCGATCCTCCCCATCATAAAAATCGTAACCTCCCCATTGTAAAAGCCCAGAAGGTAAGGAGCAGAGCCAGGTGCAAAGGATTGAAATGTAGGATAAGAGGTGTTTATGGATCATAAACGGGCATGGCTACCGTCTTCGGCCTTTCAGTCGGGACAACGGACACGAGAACCAGTATAGCAGGAGTGGCCTCAGGCAAGGAAGGTAGCTTGATTCTGCTTAGTCATGCAGCGTCAACCTTTCTCGGGGCTTGAGCTTATGTGTCCTTAACAAGGTGACTCTGCCGAGGTCATCGTCCGTTCATTGACTATGTGAGGGCAAGAAACAAAATGGATGCCGTAACTAAAATGGATGCCATGACTTTTATGACAGAATGCCCTATTTTCCAGTGAATTCATGCTAGTTGCGCAGCGAAAACACTGTCATGTATATAATGGATCATTTGCGGTTCATTGGTACCAAAATCGTGTCGGTACTACGATACCGAATTCACGGGTTCGGATCGCTACAGAACCTCAGACCGTCCTTTTGCCCTTACATAGGCAATAACTCACTCTATGTCAGAGTCCATCTCTATGTTCATCAGGTCACTGATATGTTGTTGGAGCATTACTTTATCCCGTGGCGTATCTCTAAAAACAGGTGGTCTTCTTACGCATGTAGAAATGCAGAGATTACATAAGGCAGGACCACACTGAACAATGAGACAGCACGAAAATAAAAATACTAATGCAACACCAGTGACTATCAGAACCTTCCATCCCCACGCAGACAACAGGCTCTAGAACCATCCCATTAATGACCAGTCACCTTCCTCTACATGAATAGAGTCAGAAATCTTATGTAACTTAGAGATGGCCTTGTATACTGTTGGCGCATTATCTGGAATAAAAACGCAGCAACTTGATTGGATCATCTTACATACTCCACCTCGATCTGCAAGTAACACGTCAAGGACCATACGGTTCTGTAACGTCATGAGGCGATCCGCTTGAAGCTCAGCTGTCAGGTTACTAAGAGCACCCGCCGTTACTAAGAGCACCCGCCGTTTCAGTGATAGTGGATTCAACTACCCGTGTTAGTTGACGTAAGTTTCTACTGTTGGCCATAGGCCCCCAGAATGGGAGGAAACCCTTGAAAAAGTCTCCTGATTCTTGGCCAGCAGTATCTTCTTTACTGAAAACACCTCTCACAACTCTAGTTTTGTGATAGTCCGGTGCAGCAGTATATGTCGGAGGTAACAGTTGAGCGATGTAACATGAGCCTGAGAAGTCAGCAGGCAGCCATGTGTATGCTCTGTCTTGACAAACAAAATAGGTACCCTTAGCAGCTAAGAATGCCGGGGAAGACTGTGACGGAAAAACATATGTTTCGATACAGTCACTCTTCCCTAGTCGAGCTTTCGGATTCCTCCCATTTCCTTGCAAACAGACTTGACCTTGGTGGGGTACGACCCAGATCGGAGTTGAGCTCTTACGTTTGTTCTCACCCAGAGTAATGCCATATTCCGTAACATTCCAACCCATGTAAACTCGCAATTCATCCTTGGGAATGAACGGAGTATTATTGACATCTCTCACCATGTCGGTGATTCCTTTTACCAAGGCTCTGTTAGCAGAGTTATACCGGGTGGAACGCGGAGGTCGTGGAGGATAGGTCTCTAGGGCATAAGCGAACATGGTCTGAAATGCCCAGAATGATCCATTATAACTAAAAGGCAGAACCAAATAGGGGATGCCCTTGTCTATGGTATGTGGTATCAAACCACACACCCAGCAGTTTGTTGTATTAACCACTAGTTGATGTTGGTGCAAGAGTTGAATGAAAGTGTTATTTATAAACTCAGAGCGTCGAGCTTGTTCGTGGGCAGGAAAAGGATGGAAAGAATGAAGAGAAACAACAGTCGGAGAAACAGGAGCATGGGGAGATACTGTAGATGCAACAGGTGTAAAGATCAACTGAATACCAAAAATAATTCCGCCTGCCAAAGTTATTAAGACAATTAGAAGTGTCAGGGTACATTGCATTAGAAAACATTTGCTATACAATATGTCATATAGCTTTGTCTTGTGCACATTTATGACATTAACCCGTCGTAATTCAGGAAGCTCCATCTTCTACAACCGTTCGCAACGGATGGTTTGTACCTGTTAAAAACTTCCCTCTGTTTATCCTGGGAGTTCCCAAGACAAACAGAAGAAACCGACCTAGTGTCTGATTCCCTGCAAATTAAAACAAGGCACACGTTACGACCCTACGGTAACCCAGATGGCAAGGTGAGAGAAATAATAAAAAAACAAAAAGATAAAAAATTTTAGCAAACTTCCTGACTGAGTGGAATGCAGTAAGATCAAAACAGTTATCAAACAGAATGGTAATTATGTAATGTCATTAGTTCATAACATGAGAACGTAGATTATATCTGCACTTTCCGGGTCTTGTCTGGTCTTGAAATAGCTGGTCTACAGGTGCAGAAATGTTCGACTCCACAGGTGACAAATGTTCACTTGGTACAGTACTTGGTTCGGGATTCAAAGGAGTGGTTCCTGCTGGGGTGTCAAAGTTCTGTGTTTCCGTTCGTGGGTGGTCCGTTATGTACTCTGCATCACTGAAAGGGATGTGCCTAGGAACAGGTTCTGTCTCAGATATACCAATTCCCTGTCTAACCCAGTTATCATAGGGGAGTGGAAGGGGGACACGCTTCGTATGGCTGGCGTGCACCCAGTTTTTCCTTCCAGCTAGGCGTACTGCAGTTCTTGTTGTGAGGAGGACCTGGAACGGACCCACGAATCTTGGCTGGAGGTTCCGAGTGCGTTCAAAGTTCCGAACTACCACTTGGTCGCCTGGTTTCAACGTGTGGCCTGGACTCTCCGGCAGTTTAGGCAAGGATTCGAATACCTGTTGATGAATAAGGCTCAATTTAGCAGTCAGATCATGAAGGTAATCAATCAACATTGGGTATTCAATCTGTTTGAATTCCTTTGGCCTAGGGACTCCCCAAACATTAGCAGGGCGGCCGAACACAATCTCATATGGGCTAAGCCCTACTCGAGAGTGTACGGTCGCTCTGGTGGACAGTAAAGCTAAAGGCAGTGCGTCTGGCCAAGAGAGACCAGTGGAAGCTTGAATTTTCGCAAGTTTCAGCTTCAGGGTGCCATTGTACCCTTCAACCAAACCCGCTGATTGTGGGTGATTCGCACTGTGGTATTTTTGATTAATACCCAGACCCGCACACACACTCTTCATAACTTTCCCTACAAACTCACTTCCATTGTCCGACCAAACAATCCGTGGCATACCATACCTGGGGAAGTATTCTTTTAGGAGGATTTTGGCAGTGGACATAGCAGTGTTGTCCTTTAACGGATATGCCTCAATCCATCTTGAGAAGGCACAGACTACCACTAGGACGTATTTGAGATTGTTACATCTATCCATGTGGATATAATCCAACTGAATCACTTCAAAGGGACAAGAAGGGGGAGCAAAATGGCCAGTTGGGGTTGGGGTTCCCTTGCCAGGATTATGCATCAGGCATACCATACAATTTTTCACCACTCTTTCTGCACATTTAGTAATTCCATCGTTCTTCCATACTGGAGCTAACATTTTACAGATCCCTTTCGAACTGATGTGCGCCGCTCCATGCGCCATCGTGACTACTGCAAGTACATACGCATCAGGTAACATCCAACGCTGCTGCTCAGACAAATCGACCCAGCATCCACTTGAATCCATTTTACCCGTTTTCTCCTTCCATTCATTCTTCTCATTTTCAGTTGCTTCATTCTGGATTGCCTTCACACTTTCAATCGTATTCTCACACATTCCTGATTCCGCAATCCATCTTGCAGACGTTGCAACATACATTCGGCTCGTCATGTTCTTGGCCGTCTCTTTGGCGACCTCATCAGCAAACGCATTTCCACGGCCAACATCATCCGTAATCTTCCGATGTGCACTGCACTTCACAATTGCAACTTCATTCGGTAGAGTCAGGGATTCCAATAGATCGCTGACTAACTGCCCATGTTGGATCTTAGTCCCATGGGACGTGAGAAAACCTCTTTCTCTCCAGAGACGCCCAAAATTGTGGGCAACGCCGAAGGCGTATTGGCTATCAGTAAACACATTCACTCTCTTTCCCTCAGCTAAAACACACGCTCTTGTTAGTGCAATTAATTCTGCAGCTTGGGCAGAATTCTGACTTATTCTTGCAGTCTCAACAATCGTACTCAAAGTCGTAACTGCATACGCGGCCGTCACATCACCATTCTGTAGCTTATAACAAGATCCATCGACATATAAAGTGCCGTCTGGATCTAGTAACGGAGTGTCTTTTAAATCAATCCTACCTTTTGTTTCTTCCTCAGTTCTGAAACAACAATCATGGGGCTCTGAATCACTCGACTCCTGAGTAGTCGGCAACAGTATTGCTGGATTCAATATGTTGCATCGCTTGATCTGAATATGACTTGCCAAAAGCGTCAGCTCATAGCCTGATAGTCTAGCACTGGTGAGGTGCTGAGTTTTCGTTCGATTCATGAGTGTATCCACAGCATGTGGAACCATGACTACTAACATGTTGTTCATGACTAGTCCAGCAGACTGTCGAATAGACACTGCAGCTGCTGCTGTAGCTCTCAAACAACTTGGCAACGCTCTGGCTACCGGATCTAATGTGGATGAGAAATATGCACAAGGCCGCTGTTTGTCACCAAATTGTTGCGTTAATACACTCAATGCACAACCTTCTCTTTCATGGACATATAGAGTAAATGGCTTACTGTAGTCAGGAGTACCCAACACAGGAGCTGAACACAGCGCATCACGTAAGTCAGAGAAGCTCTGTTGACATTCATCAGACCATGGCAAAGGGCTTGGAACACCTTTTCCAGTCAGGGCTACCAATGGTTTCGCCATGAGAGAAAAATTTGGGATCCATTGCCTACAGTATGACGTAATACCCAAAAACGCACGCACTTCTCTTTGTGTGCTTGGTACAGTCATCTGTGAAATTGCTTTGATTCTCTCTGGGGTCAACCTTCTTCCCTCCTTTGACAAAAGATGACCTAAGTAGGTCACTTCTTGGCAACAATATTGCAGTTTAGAAGGTGACACCTTGTGATGTAAGTCTGACAAATGACGTAATAAAGAAATTGTAGCTGCTTTGCAAGTTTCCTTGTCATCAGCAGCCAGTAAAAGATCGTCTACGTATTGGATCAGAGCAACACCATGAGGTAGTACAAGGGCATCTAATTGACTCTTCAATGCTTGGCTGTAAATTGAAGGGCTTTCACAATAACCTTGTGGAGCGCGTTTGAACCTGAAGCTGCGACCTCCTAAGAAGAAACCAAAAATGTCTCTACTTTCCTCGGCTATGGGAATGCTGAAAAAGGCATTTTTCAAGTCGATCACTGTAAACCATGAAGCTGAGGCAGGAATCAACGTCAGTAATGCGGTGATATCTGGGACTACAGGAAACTGTGGAATCACTATTTTGTTAACTTCTCTGAGGTCAATCACAAATCTGTAAATTGGAGGTTTGGAAGGGTCAGTACGTTTCAAAATCGGCAGAACAGGACTATTGCAGACGTTCCCTCTAGTTTCCTCAATCACATCTTTCTGTATTAAGTCTTTCACAATCAATAAGAGTGCTCGTTCACCTTCATTCGAAATCCGATACTGTGGGATTCGTGGGAATTTAACATTAGCTTTCAGACTTACCACATAAGGGGGAATTTCCAAGAGGCCTACATCGTTAGGACCAGTCGCCCAAAGAGTATCAGGAAGAGAACGCAGCTCCGGTGGGAGCTTATCCATCGACATATACATTGGAGAGATGACTCTTTTGCCTAATGTGAGCTGTACTCCTGAAGGAGAACAGTACAGTGTCGCGTGCAGGCATTTCAACAGATCTAAACCAAGCAGATTCTCATTACAACCGGTTGTTAAGATAAGGGGTGCTTCTAGTTCGCATGGCCCAACAGATATTGACAAAGGACAAGAAACAGGATTGTGAACAGGGGCGCCTGAGAATCCTACCGAAGTGTTCGTTAAGCCAGACAAAGGTGCGCCAGGGAGTTTCGCATGCATAATTGAACTTTTTACCGCACCAGTATTCAACAGAAACGGTTCGACCACGCCTGAAGTAACTACTGCGACATAAGGTCCACTCTGATCAACTGGAACTGACACTACTCCCTCTCTTTGCCTGCGGCTGTCCTAGTGCTCATTTTTTGAATCTCCTCATTATGATCATAGTAATCTTCAACATGGTACTGTGGAGATCTACCTGTTTACGCAGATTGTGCATTTCGCTGATCGAAATAATTCGATTGGCGATCAGCCTGTGGTGTCATTGTACCACGTCCTCTACCTCAAGGAGCTTGCATAAACCCAACATTACCTCTCTGAGCTGGGACACCACTAGTTTGTGGGTGCAGTACTGGACATTCATTCTTATAATGACCCTCCTTTTTACAATATGCACACTGATTCCATGCTAACTGTTGTCGCGGAAAACTATAATTAAATCCTTGGGCCGTCCCTTGCTGGAATTGTGGTTGTGGCTGAAACTGGGGTCGCTGCTGTGAATCTGACTGATTCGAACGAGGCGGATACGCCTGTTGCAAAAGAACTTTAGTCTTTAAATCTTTTGTTTTCTTTTCTGACTTTTCCTTCTCTTCTTTCTCTCTGTTCTCGTAATACTGAGCAGTTGCAAGTATCTGTGCTGTTGTCGACACTGCCCATGCACTTTCAGAATCCTTTAACTTGTTACTAAGCTCAGGTAGTAAATTAAACACGAATTTGTCGACAAACAATCTCTGGCCTCCCTCAGTACTCATATCTTGCCCACTGTGGTCTACGAAGGTCTCTTCAAATCTAGTAAAGAAGTCAGAGACGCTTTCGTCCTTCTTTTGCTTGCATGCCGATAATTTATCCCAATTGACTCATAACGCTGGCATCAGCGTTTTCATTAGAGTAATTATTCTGCCAGGTAAAGCAGCAATCAGAGGTTCAGGTTTGGCACCGCCAACTTGTTGCGCATCTGCCGCTATAATAGCTGCCCAGTCACCTCCTAAGGCGACTGGGTGGTTCTCTTGCCGAATTTTAGCCCATAAAGGCTGTGGCACCACATTACCAAATAGCATTTCAATATCTGCTAAATTCATGACACACGCTTGAACTGTTTGCGTTAACTCTTTGTAATAACCAGCAGGATTTTTACGCGGGTCCGGTAACGCTTGTTTTACGGCTAATACTTCGGCCCGTTTCCAAGGGATGTGTATCCACACTCTCTGGAAATGTGCCGGAGCAGCTAAAATACCCAAGTTCCCATCAGCTTGAACTGCATCACGCCATATCGGTGGAACTTCCCTCATTGGATATTGTCCTCGTCGTTTCCTAGTAGTAATCGGTGAACCATCAGGGTCTCTTGTCGCTCGAAGAGGGGACTCATCCCTATAAGCTAAAATCAGTTCTATCGCTCCCCTTACTTCTGGACCTATCACCATTCCTGCGGCAAATTTCTGTTGAATATTTATCAGGTCAGAGGGGACGGAGTCTAAATCATCATCTTCCCATTCTTCACGCACAAGAGAACACATCACGTCAAAAACATAACGTTGGGTTGGTTCATTCCATTGCATAAAGGTATCTAACACTCTTCGTGCATCATACTTCGCAGCTTTCGACATCCACCTAAGAGCTGTCGAATCTAACGTGTCTCGTTCCTGGGGACCAGGAAACTGGCTACGTCTCTGTATAGAGTCAGAAACGGGGGTCTCAATTAAAGACCTGTAGAGAGGAGTTAAGATATTAGTTACAGAGTCGGTTATTTTCCGACGAACGGAAAGCGGAGTCAGAATGTTCACAGGGTTCGGGGACAAAACAGATGAAGCAGATGAAATAGTAAGGGTAGGAGTAGCAGGTAAAGCAGTTTGCGAAACGACAGGCAAAGGCGGAACGGGCGCCCCAGGAAGAGGGGGTGCCGAAGGAACATTAACCACGGGAAGGATAGGAGCTGGAGTCAAAGGAAGTGGAGCAACTATTCCAGGCTGACCAGCAGCTGGCTGTACAACAGGTAGCAACTGCGGTACTATAATACCCTGTGCATACGGTGGGGGTGAATTCAACAGGTAAGACAACAGAGGATCCTTTTCATGATCCTCCATCGGCTTAATAGGACATGATGGCAATACAGGGTAACATTTATCAATTGCCAAATTATGTTTTCTATTCGCCATCTCCATTGCTTTCTCAGTCTCGTTGACATGTAGCTGCCTAGCAGACTCCATTAAAGTCAACCCTTTCTCTTTCTGTTCTTTCTTCGTTTTCCTAATTTCTCTCTGTTTGGCTTCTTTGCGCCATACGCGAAAAGAATCAAACATTGCCGGCCGGGCTTTTTTCTTGAACAACTTCATTTCTAGATTGTCTGATATTTCCGTTTCGAAACTACCATGCGGCGGCCAACTAAGGACACCATCTTTTTTGGTCTAACGGACCCATACTTCATTATACGCAATAGGACCAACACCATGTTTACAATAGAGCTCATATGTAGGAGTTCCAATCGGAGGGACCAAACACGAATCCTCCAACCGGGAATCCCCGTTGCAACGTAACCAGGACAAAAAACAGTTACTACTGGTAGTCATGACAACAAAGACAAATTCCAACCAAAATGCGCAGAGAACTTAGGCCTACCAAAATGAACCAATACCAAAACAAAGATTATCTAAACAAGAGCAACCAATGATAATCTACGAATTAAACCAAAGCAACAAGGAACAACGAAACTGAGCGTAGCCCACTTAATACTTAACTGAAATGTGGAAGACGTCACCAAGGAGAACCCGTCTACGACTCGCCGTACTAAGGTCTGCACCTCGGGTCCAAGACAGGGCGACAGTCAAGGCAGCGGTCCTCTGTAGCCGTCTGGGAACGGGAACCCTCGTGGAAGAGATCGTCGGGCCACTTTTACGACATGCAGGGATCGATGAAGCGGGGTACCTCCCTCCGGAATCTTCACACAAAACTTCTCGAACTTTTCAGGCTTTGGACCGGTACCGGATGACGTCGCCCCACGTTGGGCGCCAATTTGAGGTTCTGGACTTTTAAGAGTCCAGAGGTGTCAGGGAAACAACACCCGAAGACCCCTGAGTTCCTCCTGTCCCGGTGCACAAATAAACAGAGACACGGGCTTCTCGATGGCGGCGTCAAAGACCAAGGTTTATTTACTGCAGGGACACAGAAATCATAGGAACCACACAGAGGCAGAATCTATGAGACTGTTCAAATTGCATTAAGTGGGTTACTCTTTAAATACACGAAAAAATGTCTTTAGGCTACATTACACGAATATTTCTCATGCCTAACCCGGTATCCCAAACAAACAGTAAATTTGACATCAAACAATAATTAGTCGTAGGTTTTCGGTATTCGATCAGGTCCTCTCGACAGTTTTCCATTCTTTGCCCGATCCTCCCCATCATAAAAATCGTAACCTCCCCATTGTAAAAGCCCAGAAGGTAAGGAGCAGAGCCAGGTGCAAAGGATTGAAATGTAGGATAAGAGGTGTTTATGGATCATAAACGGGCATGGCTACCGTCTTCGGCCTTTCAGTCGGGACAACGGACACGAGAACCAGTATAGCAGGAGTGGCCTCAGGCAAGGAAGGTAGCTTGATTCTGCTTAGTCATGCAGCGTCAACCTTTCTCGGGGCTTGAGCTTATGTGTCCTTAACAAGGTGACTCTGCCGAGGTCATCGTCCGTTCATTGACTATGTGAGGGCAAGAAACAAAATGGATGCCGTAACTAAAATGGATGCCATGACTTTTATGACAGAATGCCCTATTTTCCAGTGAATTCATGCTAGTTGCGCAGCGAAAACACTGTCATGTATATAATGGATCATTTGCGGTTCATTGGTACCAAAATCGTGTCGGTACTACGATACCGAATTCACGGGTTCGGATCGCTACAGAACTTCACATTCCTGCAATAAAATATTCCTAAGAGGCATTTTCCTCTTTCTTATGTGTGCAGTAGAATGCAGCACACATAGAAAGAGTAAAACATATTTCTTCTTGTTACACCTCACCTTAGATTTGGCGCTTTCACAGGTTTACATGGTTTTGTAAATCTGGGGCAGCGTCAAAATAAATGGGTGTTGTGTGGAAAAACCCACCGTAACACCGATGGAACGCCTCCCGGGTGGAGAGTAAGGAGGCGCTGCGATGTCTACTGCATTGCCTTACTCAAGATTAATGAGGTCACTCAAAGCCACGCAAGATGGCTATGCTTGGCTTCATAAATTGGATTGAGAGCCCTGCGTCAATCATGTACCACTTTATGTAGAGCAAAAGTGATGCAGGGCTCTCCTAAATAAGCCCCTTAATCCTTATCCACCATAGCATTTTTGTGTCAAACTAGCCTTTAGGCCTACCTTTGGTGCAAATGTACTTTGATTATGTTTTCCCTGATAGTGTATAATACAGTAATGCACACACCCTTTTCAGTGAAGCACTACATGTATACATAATCACCTTATGGGTGATAACAATTGTAAGGCCAGCACTGGTCGGTACAGGTCAGCACCAACCCATGAAAGGTCATTTTTGTGACAGGCTACCTGTGTGCAGATACTGGGCTAAGTTAGATGGTAGTTTCAATTGCACACATGTGCACATGGGTGTGCACACGTTTTTATGTGCAAACAGTGCAAATTATCTCACCCCAGACAAAGCAGTCCTCGTGTCAAAAGACAGATACTGGTGATTAGCACTCCCATTAGAATTTAACAGAACTGAGTCTCAGGGAGTGAGACTAACTCACAGTAGAGGTCCAAACACTAGGTGCTCCAAAATGCAAAAATAACTGTTCTGGTGTCAGAGGCATGCTGAAACAGTGGCAAACCCTTGATCTCTGGTTAGTTATATATGATATGTTCTCTCTTATGTATTCTTTTGAATTAAGGTCACTATCATGTAAGACTTTCTAGACCTGACATGTACAATATTGGTACAAAAGTGCTGGATCAATGGGAGAATTTCAGGATAAATAATGACAATGCAAATATGTTGCCTGTGAATTTACAATAAGTGATTTAGATATACTGGAAATGTGCCGTGAATACCTCACTTCTATACCTATATTAAACACCACCAATCTAGACTTTTGGAGTGTCCATGTTCTAAAGGAAACATCAATGGGGTGGACCTAAACTTCCCAGGGTGCTGGGCTGTCACCACGTGTCCTTTGGTAGACTCCGCTCGAAAAGGTTCTACATCAAATGAATCATCAGATTTTCTTTCCCCCATCTGGCATGCAAGCACTCGATCTCCTCTCTTAAAGAAGATGTTCTTTGCATGTCGTCTTTTCTCAGCACACGCTTTCATTTTTGTTTATGAACCAAGTCCTTCTCCCGAGTTGCGTTCTCGTCTTTATCTCTCTGAATGGTCTACCGAATTATCTTGGTTGTTATTGCTCTCCTGAACATCAATGTTGCAGGACTTTGACCTGTGGTCGAGTGAGGTGATAAACGATAAGCTCCCAGAGTAGAATTTAACACTGTCTAAGATTCTCAAGAGTAGCACGCTGCACTGCTTTCTTTAGCATACTCATAAAGTGCTCAGCAAGTCCGTTGGGCTGCAGCCACAGAGGTTTGCTCTTCTGATGCTTTATTTACAGGTGCTCTAAGAAATATTTAAACTCTTAACTGTTAAAAGGTGGACCATTGTCAGATTTTAAGATGGCTGGAACACCACATGTCACAAAGATGCAGAATAACTCCTTCCTAAGTTATTGACCGTTCATCTTTGACATTTTCGTATTTTTGATATTCACCATCTCTGGTGAAAGGTCGAGATTTTTGGTTCCATTACATATGTGTGATTATATCTTTCAACCTCAGCATGTCACTATCACAGCAGGGATAATCTGGGCTAACGAAATGGCAGCAAGTGTGATTGATTTTACAATTAAATTGATATAGGCGTCTGCTGTCTTGTAATTAGTACCATGACCTTGTGTAGGCACTCTGAAAAAGTAGTCACCAGGGTTCTGATCCTTCCCTGGATGATGCACAATGTTATAATTGTACTCTTTCAATAATAAGCCCCATCGTTCAATGCTAGGAGGCATCTTGGCCTTTGGATTGCCAAATATAATTAGTAAAGCTTGATGATCTGTTATCAGCATAGAAGGCTTTCTGTACAGGCATATTAAGAAAAGTTCACAAGCCCATGCCACGGCTGAACTTTCTTTTTCAGGTTGGGTATAAGCATTTTCTGTTTGGGGCAAACCCCTACTTGCATATGCTACAATATGCCTTTAAGTATTCAGGTGTCCGGAATGCTGGTCAAGGATAGCGCCTAACCTGACTGGGCTAGTGTCCATACCAACCTCTGTATGAAGCTTTGAATTGAAATAAGCCATTTCAGTAGCATTGTCCATGGCTTGTTTGATATTCCTACAACTTTCTGCACTTTTATGTGACCAATTAAATTAAACATTATTTTTTGTCAACTCTATCAATGGACCACTTACAGTGGCAAAGTCTTGTGCGTATCGGGAACAGTAGCTGGACATGCCAAGAAATGAACGCACCATAGAAACATCTATGGTGGGGGATCATCATTTGACAGTGCTTGTACATCAGCAGGATCGCTGGTGTGGTGAACGACCAAAATATAGAATCCAAAATATAGACAGGACAGAATATCGATTCTAAAATATAGATAGGACAGAATATCGAAATATCAAAATATAGAAAGGTCAGAATATCGAAATTGGGGTATGAAATATCGATTTCCATAATATAGATTTAAAAAATATAGAATTCCATAATATCGAATTTTAAAATATAGATTACCATAATATCGAATTAAAAAATATAGATATCTATAATATCGAAAAAAATTTAGTGTTATGTATGGTAGTATATGTGTTAAAATTATGTATTATTTTTGTAATGTATGTTTAATTTTTTTAAACTAATGAATGTTATGTAATTTAATGTTTGCGTAATTTAATTCCGTAGCGGGTTGTGGGTTTAAAGGGGAATAGGGTGGGAAGTAATTTAATTATGGTTAATTAAATATTAATTATATTTATATGTTTTGATAATTAATTGATTGGTAATTAATTATTAATTGGTAATTAATTTGTATTAATTGGTAATTACTTTATATTAATTGATTAATTGATAATTATGTTAATTGTATTTTTTATTATTAGAAGCGGGTTGTGGGTTTATAGGGGAATCGGGTGGGAAGTAATTTAATTGTAAAAAAGTAAATATTATTTTTTTATTTATGTGTATTGATAATTAATTGATAATTAATTATGAATTGGTAATTAATTTCTATTAATGGGTAATTAATTTGTATGAATTGCTAATTAATTTTTATTAATTGCTAAATAATTTGTATTAATTGATTAATTGATAATAATGTTAATTGTATGTTTTATTATTGGGAGTGGGTTGTGGGTTTATAGGGGAATTGGGTGAGAAGTAAATTAATTGTAATAAAGTAAATATTATTTTTTATTTATATGTATTGATAATTAATTGATAATTAATTATTAATTGGTAATTAATTTGGATTAATTGGTAATTAATTTTTTTCAATGGTAATTAATTTTTATTAATTGGTAATTCTTTTTAATTAACTTTTTATTGGTATTGATAATTAATGTAATCTTATTTTAAAATTAAATCATTACTTTCCCTACTTTTGCACACTCAGGAGTGGGAATAGTATTTTTTACCCTGCCGCTATCCAACTCTTTCCCTACTGTTGCACTCACTGGAGTGGGAATAGTAATTTTTACCCTCCTGCTATCCAACGCTTTCCCTACTGTTACACTCTTTGGAGTGGGAATAGTAATTTTTACCCCTACACTATCCAGCGTTTTCCCTACTGTTGCATTCACTGGAGTGGGAATAGTAATTTTCACCCCTGCGCTATCCAACGCTTTCCCTACTGTTGCACTCAATGGAGTGGGAATAGTAATTTTTCCCTTCCCGCTATCCAACGCTTTCCCTACTGTTGCAGTCTCTGGAGTGGGAATAGTAAATTTTATCCTCCCGCTATCCAATGCTTTCCCCTACTGTTGCACTCTTTGGAGTGGGAATAGTAATTTTTACTCCTACGCTATCCAACGTTTTCCCTACTGTTGCACTCACTGGAGTGGGAATAGTAATTTTTACCCCTACGCTACCCAACGCTTTCCCTACTGTTGCACTCATTGGAGTAGGAATAGTCATTTTTCTCTTCCTGCTATCCAATGCTTTCTGTACTGTTGCACTCTCTGGAGTGGGAATAGTAATTTTTACCCCTACCCTATCCAATGCTTTCCCTACTGTTGGAGTCACTGGAGTGGGAATAGTAATTTTTCCTTTCCCGCAATCCAACGATTTCCCTACTGTTGCACTCTCTGGAGTGGGAATAGTCATTTTTACTCTCCCGCTATCCAATGCTTTCCCTACTGTTGCACTCTTTGGAGTGGGAATAGTAATTTTTACCCCTCCGCTATCCAACGTTTTCCCTACTGTTGCACTGACTGGAGTGGGAATAGTAATTTTTACCCCTACGCTATCCAATGCTTTCCCTACTGTTGCAGTCACTGGAGTGGGAATAGTAATGTTTAGGCCTGGGCGGTAAATTCCGTTCCGCTCGCGGAATTTGCGGAATTTGCGGAATTTCGCGTTCCGCGGAGAACACGAAATTGCTCAAAAGTCTGCTTTCCGCGATTTCGCGAAATGTTTGCTTGTTCGCGTTCTCAAAATGCGTGTTCGCGAGATATTTCTCCCCGAGCACGCAAACAGCAATTGTGAACAGGAAAAAAGCATCGCGAACAAGCAATTCCGCGTGTTCGCGGAATTTCTGCGTGTTCGCGGAGATTTTTTACCGTTTCGCGGAGATTTGCGTAACGCAATTACGCAAATTCCGCCCACCCCTAGTAATGTTTCCCTTCCCGCTATCCAATGCTTTCCCTACTGTTGCACTCTTTGGAGTGGGAATAGTAATTTTTACCCCTCCGCTATCCAACGTTTTCCCTACTGTTGCACTCACTGGAGTGGTAATAGTAATTTTTACCCCTACGCTATCCAATGCTTTCCCTACTGTTGCACTCACTGGAGTGGGAATAGTAATGTTTCCCTTCCCGCTATCCAATGCTTTCCCTACTGTTACAGTCTCTGAAGTGGGAATAGTAATTTTTACCTTCCCGCTATCCAACGCTTTCCCTACTGTTGCACTCTTTGGAGTGGGAATAGTAATTTTGACCCCTACGCAATCCAACGTTTTCCCTACTGTTGCACTCACTGGAGTGGGAATAGTAATTTTTACGCTCTCACTATCCAACAAAATCTCTACTTTTTTGACATTACTTTTATTATGTTTACATTTTAAGCTTTTTTATATTATATTATGTATGTTTTATTTAATTGTTTTTAATATTTAATTACTTTTATATTATTTTTAATACATTTAAAAAATTCTATATTTTAGCTAACTATATTTTAACATTCTATATTTTAGAATCGATATTTTAGTACTTACCTGTTTGTAGATAGGGAGTCGATATTCTGTCCTTCTATATTTTGGCGTCGATATTTTGGGCATTCTATATTATGTCCCTCGATATTTAGTCACTGAACCCGCTGGTGTCAGACCCCCCCATCAGAACAGATATGCCCAAAGAATTTTAGCTTTGTCTTCAATCAAAGGAAAACCTGCATCAGCCAGTAACAACATACTTGTGTGAGATCCTTCGCATGCTCTTTTTGTGTAGCTCTGAAAGCTAATATGTCATTGCTATAATTAAATGCATTCATGACAGGCATTATGATATGTCGAATGACGTCTTGAAAATGTTCTTCAGCTGATAACACATTAAAATGTAGGGCCTCATTATGATGTTGGTCGGAAAGGTTCTGAACAGTGTTCAGATTCTCCTGAAGCACGTCGGAACGTATGTTTCTGACTGAATCAGAAATATTTCCGACCGACAGATTGCGATGTTCTCAGTCGGGAAGCAAACAGTTCGGTAATTCCAAAACTCAGATTTGGCCAAAGCTGATTCTTAGAGCTCAATGGGCCGTGTTTCCGACAAACGTATCACGATGTCTGATTCAGACAGCAGTTCCGAATCCGTCTGTCTGACAGGAAAAGACTCTTGGAAATTGACTTTGGGGGCCCGTAGCAGACCCCCCCATTAACCTGAGGCCACCAGTTGGGGCCGGTGGGGTACCCAAGGGACCCCCACCCTTTAAAACCATGCACAGTGTGGCAGGCACCATGGGGTGCCATGACAGGGTGGAAGGTTTTCCTCAAGCACCCCTTTTTTCAATGGGAGCCTGTGTTGTCGGTTGGAACTTCCCGAACGGTGTTCTGAACCATCGTAATCAGTTGCTCAGACTCGCCGAACACTAGTCAGTCCAAATCGAATCTGACAAGTAGTTGGTCGGATTGCATTTGGACCGACATCGTAATGAGGCCCTTAGTCTTTTGTATTGAAAGTGACCAACATGGGTAGAAAAGGTTGTAATGTACTTGCATTTTTTCGAGTTCCAACTGATGAAAACCATTATTCAAATCAAGGCGAGGGAAGACTTTTGCACTATTTAATTGTCTTATCATGTCAGTAAGTTGTGTACCTGGATGTCTTTCTTGTTCAATTGCCATGTTTGCCTGATGCATGTCAATGCATATGCATACAACTCCTTCACTGTCTCTTTGGGAACTACCACTAGTAGAGGAACCCATTGTATGGGACCAGTAGAACCCTCAATGATATCATGCTTAAGTAGCAGTTCAAGTTCCTTTTGAACAGCATCTTGTAAATGGAAAGCAATTTGTCTATGTCTTTGAACAGGACGGACGTACTCACTAATATGCAGCTTTACTTTAATAGTCTTAAGCTTTCCTAAACCATGAAACAATGAAGGGAATTGACTTACTATTTGGTGGAAAACATTCATGTTGTAGTTTACAGAAATCAGTCCCATATAAGCAGCTACTCTGAACCTGAGCAGACAGGCACTTGACGCTGTACCTTGAAGCACATGGATGGGTGCCAGCACCTTCATTTTCTATGTGTTCCATCGTCACTACAAATGAACCTTGGCTTTTCAAGGGGGTGTCAGTGCGGCCACGTTTACACTTTGGTTTTCGATGGCATAAGTTGCCTTAATGAAGACAATTAATTATATTTCTCCTCAGGCATAATGTTTACTGAAGCACCACTGTCAATGATGAAAGCTATTGAACAACCTTTTACTTTCAGTGTAATCTTCAGACAAAGGCCCTCATACTGGTGGCGGTCGGACGAGCATCTCACCACCAATGCCATCAGGAGGTGTCCGTTCGACAATGAGTCAGCGGTCCCACCTTCCCTATTATGATCTGACCAACATGTAGGTGGTTGGAAAGTGCCTTTTCCTACTGTGGCCTGCACTGCAGCACATGCGGCAGTAGGAAAAGGCACTTAGTGCACATCCATGCACTATCTGTTAGGCACCATATAGTGCCTGGCACACAATGCATGGATGTGTGGTGGGGGCACAATATGTGCCCCCTGGGAAACTTAGCCGTGGCCCATGAGCACGAGAATCCTGATAGGACCCCCAAAGTCACTTTCCTGCTGTCTCTGACCGCCATGAAAAGGCAGTCAGAAATGGACATCCTAATCCCTCGAGTGGTGCCTGCGCAGACACCACCTCCACTGTAGAATTAGGAGTCTGACCGCTGCTCCAATGGTATCCTAGATCCAGTCGGAGGTGGTGATCTTCCCCCAGCAGTAAATGGCTCGACCGCCAGTATCATAATTCAGCGGTTGGACTGAAGGGCTGGCAGCCAGTTAGGGTGCCACTAACAGGCTGCCAGTGATGGTCGGACCAACATCCAAATGAGGCCCAGTGTTTGAATGGCTTTGGTGCTTTGGCATGTTGACTTTTCTTTGACTGACATTTTTCTTCACATGTGGGCAGTCCAACATGCGGACGCTTTTCTGAGGTAAACATCACCATGGCACAACCATTTTCTTCACTTTCCCTTGATACTGATATAGAAGAACTGTTTGACGATGATTTAGATGACAATCAACTTTGTTCAGAGTTGATTTTGCCTTAATTCATGTTACCACTTGGCTTTGTGGGTATGCGTCAAATGTTGATTCTGGTACGCTCAGGTGGTCATTTTGTCTTTGCATTGTGACACACTTGTTTTTTCCATTGCTTTGCAAACCATCACCAAATGGCTATCCATTGGTGGGATATTTAACTTCATTTGTAAATGAAAATCCACATTTAAACTCAACATCTTTTTATGTGTGGAAATCACCTTGTGTCCGTCAGTCTTTTGATTTGGCTAGCTTTTCACACTTATGACTGATTCGTTTTTGGGCACCTCCAGCCTCCAAGTCAACAGCTTGTCTATTAGTACGCTGTTCAGTTCTGGCAGCCAATAATACTCACTCCAGACTAAGGGCCTAATTAAGAGTTGGCACTGTGGTTGCAGCCCGGCCACCACTTTACCAACGATCCAACTGCCGAAGTCCAACTTGGGAGGTCAGACCACCATGGCACTGGCGGTAGCATGTTGTTCTGAGGGCCACAAAATGCTTGATGGTGCCCTGCACCATGCCAAGCATATTACGACTTTCCTCACCACCAGCAGTCTCATGGAGGTTCTTATTCCATGAAACTGCTGGCGGCGAGAAAAGAAAGAGGGCCCTACAGCACCTGCTCTTGGCCTCGTGCACAGGGGGCATGCAGGGGGGCAATGTTGTGCCCCCCTGTGTGCATGCAACCCATTCCTGCACGGCATGGACTGTATAGTCCATGCCGTGCAGGAACGTGCACTGACGGTCCCACGGTGGTGCCATTTAAGACTCACATATGAGCCTTTACACTACACCACCGCAGGACTACCCAACCACCCGCCTGTCAGACCAAAATAATACTCGCAATCTGATGGATGGGTGGCGGCCCTCTTTGGTGGTGTGAGAGTGGGGCAGTGGCGTGACAGCCCACTGCCACACCGCCAAACTTGTAATCGGACCTGAAGAGTTTCTCTCAGCATTCGTAATCTGAATGAAAATGCCAAACTTCCATCAATAACTCTAAGACGTAACATTTCTTTATTGTTAAATTCATTGAACCTACAGTGTTTGATGAGTGTGTTGAGTCTCTCCAAAATTCATTAATCAGTTTCATTAAATTCCTGTTGTTCTGGACTAAAATGCATCTTTCATAACCCACAATGGGCATTGGATAAAACTTGAGATTCAAAGTTTCTTTAATCTGACGGTATGTGATTTCTTCGTCAGATCACTGCATCTTCCTCATGACTTCTTTTACACCATCACCAGCAAGATTTTTGAGCTTTTTGATAGTCTTTTTGGTATCATTCTCTTCAAGTGCATCAATTAAATCTTCAAACGTCTGTTTTTAAACAAACCACCTATCGCCAATATTTTGGTTTTTAGTTGTATCAAACCGTGTTGGTGGTTTCAGGAAAGCAGTAGTGGTGTAGATCAGTGTGGAAGTTAATGACACTGCTTTTTGGATCACTGTGACTTAGTTCATGCAACTCACATGTAAGGCCTTGAAATGTGCTGCCCTCTGGACAGCCTTTAATAATAACTGTGAAACATGACTTTCTTGACTGCCATCTGAAAAATTTCACTATTCCAAGAGTTGGTCTTGGCTCTTTATTCTTCGAAGACCTGTGAAGTTGTGCTGATCCCCACTTGGCAGTTTTGATGGCTGGCCACTTCGGATATGGATGGCTCAATCAGCACAATCATGGGCACGTCTCCTTGGGCCACTTCGCCAAGTACAATAGTACAATGACTCTCTTTAATGGTTTTTGTAAGTTAATTATTTTATCTTTTGTGAATGACTATTTGCACTTTCTGACACCTGGTTTATCTTCACCTTGCAGTGCTTCTGTTAACAGCATTATTTTGTAATTTTTGATTATCAATGACTGCTATTTGAATACCTGGTTGTATACGCCTTCTGCGTTAACACTACATATAACTTTGTATTGCGAGGCAGTGCACTTCCTTTTATGTATGGCCTGACCAGCAGGTGCTTGGCCAACAATCTGTAGATTCTCTGAAATGCTTTCATTATCTTCAACTGCTCCACAGCTGCTGGAGCTGCACTTTGACCGCACATGCATTAAGCATCAATTCCGCACTTCGATGATGGCACATATGGCAGGCACAAGCAGTTTGTTTAGACCATGGCAAACTCTTTGGAAGATCACGGTCGGATTACTTATCCCCTATCTTGCTGCCAATTGTAGCATCTTCCACAGCCTGGGTACCCACCAACAACCATGACACACACAGAGACAAAAATATCGTTGTCAAAAATATTGTCATCCTATATTTATAATGTGAATGACGGAAATATGAAATTAAAAATACTGTTGTCATTAAAATCATTGTATAAAATATTGTCTTTTTAAGGATATAAAATATAATAAAAAGTAACACTAATATAACACTAATTAAATATATATAACTAATTTTAAAATAGCTATACCTATTATACTTATTAAAAAATGTAAAATACACATATATAAATATATATATGTAGTTACATATAAATAATTTTAAATATTATTAAATTAAAATTTTCAATATATACTTTAATTTAAAAATGTATCTTAAATTCAAGAATTTAATAAATAAACACACACACACATACATATATACAATTACATAATAAAATTTAAAACATATCAATTTAATTACAATAAAAAACATAAAACAACATACAAAGTATCAATTTACTAAAAGTATATTAAATATAAAACATATTATTAGTTATAGATATTATATTTTTACATACAAAAAAATTATTACTTAGTTTCAAATAAAGAAAACTAAAATATAAAATTCTACAAATAATACATATACTATTAACATTCCAATTTAGATAACAGCAGGAAAAATGTTGGCCTCAGGAGTAGTAAAATGTACTACTCCCACTCCACGATCTACAACAGTATGTAACATGTTTAATTGGGGAAGGGTAACATCTTTTATCCCCACTACAATCAGGGAAAGTGCTTGATAGCTGGGGTAAAATTTTATATTCCCACTCCAGTCAGTGCAAGAGTAGGGAAAGTGTTGGATTAAGTAAAAGTAACGTTTTTTGTTCCCACTCCAGTCAGTGCAAGAGATGGGAAAGTGTTGTACTCATGAGAGGTAAATGTAATTATTTGCACTCCACGCAGTGCAGCAGTAGGAGAAGTACAGAATTGCGAACGGATAAAATGTAGTATTACACTCTTGTCCATGCAACAGTAGGGAACGTGTTGGATTGCAGAGGGGCAAAATGTACTATTCCTACTCCAGTCAGTGCAACAGTAGGCAATGTGCTGAATTGTGGAGGGGTAGATTTTACTATTCTCACTCCACTCATTGCATCAATAGGGAAAGAGTTGGACTGTGGAGGGGTAAAATGTACTATTGCCACTCCAGTGTATGCAATGGTAGGGAAAGTGTTGTATGGTGGAGGGTGAAACTAAACTATTACCACTCCAGCCAGTGCAACAGTGGGGAAAGTGTTGAAATGCGTATGGGTAAAATTTACTATTCCAATCAGTGAAACAGTAGAGAAAGTGTTGGATTACGAAGGGGTAAAAGTTACTATTCCCACTCCACTCAGTACTAGAGTAAAGAAAATATTGGATGGGAAAGGGATAAAATGTAGTTATCGCCTTGCACTCTGTTCAACATTGGAAACAAAGATATTCCCTTCAACAAGATAAAATAAATTTAAAAACTATCATTATTAACTAAAAATATAAATGTGTTAATATTAAAAATCTCTTTATATATATTTTGTTTCAATGAATAAACAACATTAAATAAACAAAAAATACCAGAGTATATTCTCATGGTAATTACAACAAATAAATCCAATCTTATTTACATTTAAACTGCACAACACAATTATCATATGCATTAATTATTTGCATATTCAAAAAATTCTCTTTTGCTAATATAAAATGTGTTACTACTTAAATACCTTTCCAACCTATACCTCTACTAACTACACACTACAGAATACATTTGAGATAAAACTAATAATATTTATACATTACACATAATTAAACATCTATTACAATGTTATTAATATTTAACTAATTAAAAATATATATTTAAGTACCTTTTCACTATTTATCTGTACGGAACAAACAACCCACACCTAATATATGCATTTTAAAAATATTAGTTGCATATTTTACATATTTTGTTATCAATCAAAAATATTATGTTAATCATAATTACATAATAATCGATTCATTATATTTAATTAACTTCCCATCCTTTACCCCTAAAAATGCAACAACTCACACCTAATATATATCTGAAACACTATCTTAATTACACAGTTAACATACATATTATCATATAAAATAAGCATTAAAAACTAAATTTATGTTTTTAATTATTGTCATTAATTTCCTACTCAATTTTTAGCCATACAAAAACAACACACTCCTTAAAGAAACAACAAATATTACTATATCACAAAATATACTTAATTAATTACCAATAAACATGTTAATATCAATGAAATAGTAATTACACATTAATTATAATTAATATGCTTCCCATCCTATACCCCTACAAAACCCACAACCACACCTAAAACTTAACGTTTGAAAAAAATAATTACACAATTAGCATAAATAATTATCAATTACATTATCAACGTTAATTTAAAAAAATGTGAATTAATTAAAATGTATTTACTTTCCATCCTACTCCACTACAAAACCCACAACCCATACCTGAAACTTACTTTTGCTTTTAAATTACACGGTTGACATAAACATTTAGCAACGAAATAATGAATATTAATAATAAAGTATTTATTAATTCCCTGTAATTTACTTCCTGTCCTGAACCCCTATAAACCCCATAACCTTCTACAGTACTAAAAGTCACAAAACTAAATGTAATAACTACTAAAAATGTAACAACTGCATTAAAAAAACATAAATAATAATTATACAAATCATTCATATCATATATATTTAACATATATACTAAAATATATAACAATAATTAATAAACAATATTATAAACAACTATATTAAAAAAATTATATGATTGATTTTTATATTTCCAAAATTGATATTACGTACCTTAAAATCAATGATCTTGACAACAATATTCTTGTAGACCATATTTCTAGATTTCTAATATTTTGGAATGCCGATATTCTTGTTCAATATTTTGTCTAAATACCTCAGCCTTCATTGCATTCCACTCAAACACTTATATCACAGCTCTACCGAGTCCATCAGTAGCCAAAAGGGTTCTGTCATTGCTAACTAGCAAGACACTACACACAGCAGCTCCAAAACCGAAGTTGAGTTTTTCAATTTTGAATATGAAAATAGTACTATAAAGAATTAGCGCCAACCACAGTCATCTGTTGCACTTGACCAGTACCTAGGCACAAGTTAAGGCAGACAGGATAGAGAGAGCAGTTCAGATACAAAAACCAGGTTCAACCCGGCAAGACATTTTACCTTTAGACTGATTTAGATTTCGGATGGCTATCCCTTCCCCTGAAATATAATATAAATCACATTAGAATCTTACGGGACTTATATTTCGGTGGACAAGGTATCCGTCACCGTTGTGGTAGAGTAGCCCATCTACCAAAATCGAAATCAGGCCCTTAGTCTCTGAAATGGATGTCAAAGTCATCAGTGGGGCAAAGGGGCAGTTTGTTGCTAACGCAGGCTTCACGACGTAGTATAGGCGCTGGACAAGGTCTCTGTGAAGCCGCTGAATTTTGGTATGAAAGCTCAGTGAAAGTGAAACTTGATTTTCACACCTAAAAATAAAAGGAGAGGGAGTGGTCTCATGGCTAGACTGCCCACTTTGGAGCTTGAAACCACAGTTCGAGCCTCGGGGTCAACTCACATCCTGCAATTCTGGGCAAATCACTTAATCTCCCCGTGCCTACCAAAAAAAATGAATGTGTCCCTGTGTAACGTAAGTGGTGCTCATGTAAAAGGCTCCGATACCTTCGGGTCGAGTTCACGCTATATAAATCTGCACAAAAAACAGATTTCTCACTGTTAGGATGCTTTTTGCACCATCGCTTAATGGAGATTGCTACCTTCAGAATTCTTGGACCTCAGATTCTTCAGGTCAGGCAAGACTGCAGGCTGAAGGCGGAGGGATCCACAAGGCTGGATGCCTTCTACCTTAGGTCCAGCTGAATCAGATTTGCTGCTGTGGAAAAGCTGCAAGCGGGAGCAATCTGTATATTTGGCCCATCGCAACCTGCCTTTTTTAGATCGGCTTGGCAAGTTGGGCCGGGTCCTCGAGAGGCCTCTAGAGCCAAACAGTTTCTAAGTCCCAGGTTTCAGGAAAGGTTAGGGGGAGTACTCTTTGACACCAGCCAGGTGTCCAGGAGCTTGATAACAACGGTTATTGATCAGCCCTCACTTCAGCAGAGGCCAGCACCAAGGTCCATGTCAGTTCCAGTTGCAACTGGTCAACTGGGAATTTGCAGGAAAGGACTCTTGAAGCTTGTTGTATCCCGATCGCTTAAATAGTAGGTCAACCTTATCACCCACTTATTTGCCCTGGGTACGACAATGAGAGCACGTGCAGTCTTTAAGACGGTTCTCTAGTCACATCTGCAGGTCCAGTCCTCTTAAGTTTTCCCACAGGTTCAGAAAATGTTCTGAAGAGGATACTGTGGATACCACATGTTTTCCTGGCAACTGCCTGTGGGTTGGAGTAACCCCTGGCCTCTGCCTAACCAATAGGGTGTACATATATATAGGTGCCAATTACGATCCGGTAAAAAATTTCCCCGTACGACTCGTATCTGGTCTTTTTACCGTACAAGTGCCGTACAAACTGGCAATCACGATTCGCATGGTCAAAAGTCCATACGAACCGCCGTGGGAATTATTCCCCACACGTCCTCGGGTCGGAAAATGTGTCCGACACGTCCTCGGACGATTTACCATACAAATGTGAAAAGTGAAGTCCGACCGCGGAATCACGATCCAACCCGTGCGTCCGATCTCACAACCGTATGGTAAAAACACCATCCGCACCGAACTCCCATTGCAACCATGGAGACATGTGCCCGCATACGCGCCCAACACTCCCCCCTGCACCCATACGTTCGAGTCGTACTCCCCGTGAATGTACACCCCTGTACGTTCGAGTCGTACCCCCACCCGTGTACGTGTCGTACCCCCGTGAATGTACACCCCTGTACGTTCGAGTCGTACCCCCACCCGTGTACGTGTCGTACCCCCATGTACGTCAGAGTCGTACCCCCACCCGTGTACGTGTCGTACCCCCGTGTACCGACACCCGTGTACGTTCGAGTTGTACCCCCACCCGTGTACGTGTCGTACTCCCCGTGAATGTACACCCCTGTACGTTCGAGTCGTACCCCCACCCGTGTACGTGTCGTACCCCCGTGAATGTACACCCCTGTACGTTCGAGTCGTACCCCCACCCGTGTACGTGTCGTACCCCCGTGTACCTACACCCGTGTACGTCAGAGTCGTACCCCCACCCCTGTACGTGTCGTACCCCCGTGTACCGACACCTGTGTACGTTCGAGTCGTACCCCCACCCCTGTACGTGTCGTACTCCCCGTGAATGTACACCCCTGTACGTTCGAGTCGTACCCCCACCCATGTGCGTGTCGTACCCCTGTGTATTTACACCCCTGTACGTTCGAGTCGTACCCCCACCCGTGTACGTGTCGTACCCCCGTGTATGTACACCCCTGTACGTTCGTATCCGGTCTTTTTACCGTACGAATCGTGCAAGTGCCGTACAAACTGGCAATCACGATTCGCATGGTCAAAAGTCCATACGAACCGCCGTGGGAATTATTCCCCACACGTCCTCGGGTCGGAAAATGTGTCCGACACGTCCTCGGACGATTTACCATACAAATGTGAAAAGTGAAGTCCGACCGCGGAATCACGATCCAACCCGTGCGTCCGATCTCACAACCGTATGGTAAAAACACCGTCCGCACCGAACTCCCATTGCAACCATGGAGACATGTGTCCGCATACGCGCCCAACACTCCCCCCTGCACCCATACGTTCGAGTCGTACTCCCCGTGAATGTACACCCCTGTACTTTCGAGTCGTACCCCCACCCGTGTACGCGTCGTACCCCCGTGAATGTACACCCATGTACGTTCGAGTCGTACCCCCACCCGTGTACGTGTCATACCCCCATGTACCTACACCCGTGTACGTTCGAGTCGTACCCCCACCCGTGTACGTGTCGTACTCCCCGTGAATGTACACCCCTGTACGTTCGAGTCCTACCCCCACCCCTGTACGTGTCGTACCCCCGTGTACCGACACCCGTGTACGTTTGAGTCGTACCCCCACCCGTGTACGTGTCGTACTCCCCGTGAATGTACACCCCTGTACGTTCGAGTCGTACCCCCACCCGTGTACGTGTCGTACCCCCGTGAATGTACACCCCTGTACGTTCGAGTCGTACCCCCACCTGTGTACGTGTCGTACCCCCGTGTACCTACACCCGTATGCATCAGAGTCGTACCCCCACCCCTGTACGTGTCGTACCCCCGTGTACCGACACCCGTGTACGTTCGAGTCGTACCCCCACCCCTGTACGTATCGTACTCCCCGTGAATGTACACCCCTGTACGTTCGAGTCGTACCCCCACCCGTGTACGTGTCATACCCCCGTGTACCTACTCCTGTGTACGTCAGAGTCGTACCCCCACCCCTGTACGTGTCGTACCCCCGTGTACCGACACCCGTGTACGTTCGAGTCGTACCCCCACCCCTGTACGTGTCGTACTCCCCGTGAATGTACACCCCTGTACGTTCGAGTCGTACCCACACCCGTGTGCGTGTCGTACCCCTGTGTATTTACACCCCTGTACGTTCGAGTCGTACCCCCACCCGTGTACGTGTCGTACCCCCGTGTATGTACACCCCTGTATGTTCGAGTCGTACCTCCACCCGTGTACGTGTCGTACTCCCCGTGAATGTACACCCCTGTACGTTCGAGTCGTACCCCCACCCGTGTACGTGTCGTACCCCCGTGAATGTACACCCCTGTACGTTCGAGTCGTACCCCCACCCATGTACGTGTCGTACCCCCGTGTACCTACACCCGTGTACGTCAGAGTCGTACCCCCACCCCTGTACGTGTCGTACCCCCGTGTACCGACACCCGTGTACGTTCGAGTCGTACCCCCACCCCTGTACGTGTCGTACTCCCCGTGAATGTACACCCCTGTACGTTTGAGTCGTACCCCCACCCGTGTGCGTGTCGTACCCCTGTGTATTTACACCCCTGTACGTTCGAGTCGTACCCCCACCCGTGAACGTGTCGTACCCCCGTGTATGTACACCCCTGTACGTTCGTATCCGGTCTTTTTACCGTACGAATCGTACAAGTGCCGTACAAACTGGCAATCACGATTCGCATGGTCAAAAGTCCATACGAACCGCCGTGGGAATTATTCCCCACATGTCCTCGGGTCGGAAAATGTGTCCGACACGTCCTCGGACGATTTACCATACAAATGTGAAAAGTGAAGTCCGACCGCGGAATCACGATCCAACCCGTGCGTCCGATCTCACAACCGTATGGTAAAAACACCGTCCGCACCGAACTCCCATTGCAACCATGGAGACATGTGCCCGCATACGCGCCCAACACTCCCCCCTGCACCCATACGTTCGAGTCGTACTCCCCGTGAATGTACACCCCTGTACGTTCGAGTCGTACCCCCTCCCGTGTACGTGTCGTACTCCCCGTGAATGTACACCCCTGTACGTTCGAGTCGTACCCCCACCCATGTACGTGTCGTACCCCCGTGAATGTACACCCCTGTACGTTCGAGTCGTACCCCCACCCGTGTACGTGTCGTACCCCCGTGTACCTACACCCGTGTACGTCAGAGTCGTACCCCCACCCCTGTATGTGTCGTACCCCCGTGTACCGACACCCGTGTACGTTCGAGTCGTACCCCCACCCCTGTACGTGTCGTACTCCCCGTGAATGTACACCCCTGTACGTTCGAGTCGTACCCCCTCCCATGTACGTGTCGTACCCCCGTGTACCTACACCCGTGTACGTCAGAGTCGTACCCCCACCCCTGTACGTGTCGTACCCCCGTGTACCGACACCCGTGTACGTTCGAGTCGTACCCCCACCCCTGTACGTGTCGTATTCCCCGTGAATGTACACCCCTGTACGTTCGAGTCGTACCCCCACCCGTGTGCGTGTCGTACCCCTGTGTATTTACACCCCTGTACGTTCGAGTCGTACCCCCACCCGTGTACGTGTCGTACCCACGTGTATGTACACCCCTGTACGTTCGAGTCGTACCCCCTACCCCTGTACGTGTCATACTCCCCGTGAATGTACACCCCTGTACATTCGAGTCGTACCCCCACCCGTGTACGTGTCGTACCCCCGTGTATTTACACCCCTGTACGTTCGAGTCGTACCCCCACCCGTGTACGTGTCGTACCCCCGTGTACCTACACCCGTGTACGTCACAGTCGTACTCCCACCCCTGTACGTGTCGTACCCCCGTGTACCGACACCCGTGTACGTTCGAGTCGTACCCCCACCCCTGTACGTGTCATACTCCCCGTGAATGTACACCCCTGTACGTTCGAGTCGTACCCCCACCCGTGTCGTACCCCCGTGTATGTACACCCCTGTACGTTCGAGTCGTACCCCCACCCCTGTACGTGTCGTACTCCCCGTGAATGTACACCCCTGTACGTTTGAGTCACACCCCCACCCGTGTACGTGTCGTACCCCCATGTATTTACACCCCTGTACGTTCGAGTCATACCCCCACCCGTGTACATGTCGTACCCCCGTGTACCTACACCCGTGTACGTCAGAGTCGTACCCCCACCCCTGTACGTGTCGTACCCCCATGTACCGACACCCGTGTACGTTCGAGTCGTACCCCCACCCCTGTACGTGTCGTACTCCCCGTGAATGTACACCCCTGTACGTTCGAGTCGTACCCCCACCCGTGTACGTGTCGTACCCCCGTGTATTTACACCCCTGTACGTTCGAGTCGTACCCCCACCCCTGTACGTGTCGTACCCCCGTGTACAGACACCCGTGTATGTTCGAGTCGTACCCCCACCCCTGTACGTGTCGTACCCCCGTATACCTACACCCGTGTACGTCAGAGTCGTACCCCCACCCCTGTACGTGTCGTACCCCCGTGTACCTACACCCGTGTACGTTCGAGTCGTACCCCCACCCCTGTACGTGTCGTACTCCCCGTGTATGTACACCCCTGTACGTCAGAGTTGTACCCCCACCCCTGTACGTGTCGTACTCCCCGAGTACCGACACCCGTGTACGTCAGAGTCGTACCCCCACCCGCGTATGCATGGAGCGTACCCATACCACAACATCCTAAGGACGGAGCGCACCCCAGGCCCCAACATCACAACCGAATGTACGACTCGTACCAAGCCACACACAAGGACAGCACTGTACAACAAAAAGGCCCATGTACACACCTTATACACGCAACAAAACGCACGTACACAACCAGGACAAACCAAAACGACACAAGAATACTCCATTCGAATGGCACAAAGCGACAAAACATGTCCAACAACTACCAAAACAACACATTCACTGACCTGCAATAGCCAAAAACAAACAGAGGCCCAAAACACCACCACTCCTTATAACACACCCACCCAAACTTCAAACACAGCCACACCCACCAATGGACCAATAAAAAGGGCCCACACACAAACCATGAGCCTTTGCAACAGACTCACTGCTGCCAAACCCCACAGACAACCTACAGCACCAAACTAGAAGCTTCACCACACCTTACACTTGCACACCTTCACACAACCACCTTCTCAAACACACCCTCATCACATTCACACACACACCTGCACAACCACACCCACACACCCACAACCATCCACACACCCCCCCCCACCATCCACACCCACACCCCTCACCATGCCCACTAACAAGAATCCAAAGTTCAGTAACCGAGAGTTGGAGGTCCTTGTTGATGAAATCCTCAGAGTCGAGCCACAGCTCTTTGGAACCTTGGTCAGACAGACCAGCATGTGAGAAAAAACAGCCATGTGGCAGACCATCGTCGATGCTGTGAATGCTGTTACGGACACCAGAAGAAACAAGCAGGAATGCCAAGCCAGGTGGTACGATCTGCGGAGGAGGGTCTGAGCCAAGATGCTGGATGAACACAACCAGGCCAACGTCACTGGAGAAGGGCCGTCCCGCAGACCCGTACACTGCCATCCCTGGGAGGAGAGGGTGATGGCCATACTGCCGGTGGAGACAGTGGAGGGATTAGGAGGACTCCGAGACCCGGGTGAGTACACAAACAGCGCACCTCACATGGGGGCAACATCATCCACAACCAAAATCACAAACAGGCACGCAACCACCCCAAGCTATCGCATGACTCAACCACACTCCATGAACACGCACATGCCACTGCCGCCACCATGCCCCATGCACCCAGCTGGACAATGTCAAGTCACAGGCCACAGAAGACACCAACACATGACACGGTAACCCGGATGGCGGGAGGGTGGGCCCCAAAATTCACATAGTGCAACTCAGAAGCAGACAACAATGCCCTCTGCCCATATGGCCTAGGTCACAGCCAGACAAACACTGTGTGCCCACACAGGAAAGACTCGCCAGCAAATGGCGGACGCCTTGCATTAACACATGGGGGCGAAGACACTGTTTTGCACATGACAGCAGCTAATGAACAGCCAACACTGTGAAAGAGTGGCAGCACACACCACCACAGCAGCAGCGCAGACACAGACACTACACCCAATGGGTGCCTGGAGATCAGAAACAAACTCACATCAACAAGCCAAGGGCCATTCAAAGATCTGCAAAAAGTGTGTGCCTAGGAAGCTGGGCTGAGGTGACAGAGGGTGACACACAGAGGGAGGGAGAGGGGGACAGAGAGGGAGGGAGACACGGGAAGACGGACAGAGGGAGGAGGCTGACACACAGAGGGAGGGAGAGGGGGACAGAGAGGGAGGGAGAGGGGGACAGAGAGGGAGGGAGAGGGGGACAGAGAGGGAGGGAGACACGGGGAGACGGACAGAGGGAGGAGGCTGACACACAGAGGGAGGGAGAGGGGGACAGAGAAGGAGGGAGAGGGGGACAGAGAGGGAGGGAGACACAGGAAGACGGACAGAGGGAGGAGGCTGACACACAGAGGGAGGGAGAGGGGGACAGAGAGGGAGGGAGAGGGGGACAGAGAGGGAGGGAGAGGGGGACAGAGAGGGAGGGAGACACGGGGAGACAGACAGAGGGAGGAGGCTGACACACAGAGGGAGGGAGAGGGGGACAGAGAAAGAGGGAGAGGGGGACAGAGAGGGAGGGAGACACAGGAAGACGGACAGAGGGAGGAGGCTGACACACAGAGGGAGGGAGAAGGGGACAGAGAGGGAGGGAGATGGGGACAGAGAGGGAGGGAGAGGGGGACAGAGAGGGAGGGAGACACAGGGAGAGAAAATCAGTCCTTTGGTGTGTGGGAATGTCTGCTCGTCAGCAGGTGGACTGCGTGCATGTAGACAAGGGTGGCCAGTGCCAGCACCCCCCCCTCCTCCATGGCAAAACACAGGGCCATGTCACAACCTGTGCACGATCACAACGACAGCTACCTGCATCATTGAAGTGTGTGTAACTACTTCATGTGCCCACGTACAGTGCAACACGGAAGGCGCCAATGCACGGCTCGCCACACCTGCCCACTCCACTGCTGACTGCAGTCACACTTGACGCAGCAAGTAAGACTGTGCCACACATAGTTAAAGGCGCCAAACCTGTGCCCAAGGGACACACCCATGCACAAGTGCACTGTGAGTGGAATGCCAGACAGATCCAAATTCCCAGAGGAAATGTTCCAACTTTGAAACTGATGAAACATGGATGTTGCATGGACCAAAATTAACATTGTCTCTCTCACACACAGGTCAACCTCGTGGTTCACCCCCCAACACTGGGGGGGAAGACTCACAGGACCCGGCTCTGCGGGAGGCCGATCCCACCGGCAGCGATGACTCTCACCACTCTGTGGACGACCCCGACCAACCTGGCCCCTCTGGTGTCCAACGACCTGCAGCACCTGCGTCAGGTACAACGGGGCCAACCACCATCCCCACTCCTGCCACATCCCAGGAGACACCCAGGATCCCTGCCCCACCACCACAAAGCAGCCAGGCTGGCCAGGAGGGACACGGAGTCCCGGGCACCCAGGAGGAGGCAGGCGACAACGCCAATGCCACCCCTCAGGGGTCCCGGAGACCCAATGTGCCCACAAGGGCAGGCCAGGTGCAAGTGGGCAGGGGTGGTGGGGGTGGAGGACGGCGGAGGCGCCAGCCTGACCAGTTGGCTGGGGACCCGGTATATTCCCATGTCCGAAACATCCTGGACACATACCGGCAGGACACCACGGGCATGGCCCAGGTTGTGTCCGTCCTCGAGGGGATCAAGACCCAGCAGGCCCAGCAACATGCGGAGCTACATGCCTGTCTACTGCAACACCAACGGAGGATGGAGGACGAACAGGCTGAGCTCGTGACGGCGTACACGGGAATCCGCGATACACTCCGTCGGACGGCCGACAACATGGGCAACCCTCCCTGTGCTAGAAGGCGGAGAACATCACCACCCACAGGGAGGGATCAGGAGGAGGAGGAAACATCCGATGGAGCATCCCAGACGTCGTCACGGCCTGCCTCTGAGGGTCCCCGCAGGAGGGCGGGTCGTCCACGGAAAAGACCGTGAGGGTCGGCGCTACAGCACCATCTCCAAGGACACCTGGCCTGGCACATGGCCCACTGGAGCAACAGCAGCACAGCATCAAACGACTTACTCTGCCACATGCCCTTGCTGGTCACTGTCTGACCAATGTTGACAAAGACTGTGGCATGGACTCTGAGGATTTCAAATGGCAAGGACACCAACTCCCCTACTGAACTTTGGATTCCAAACACCCGGAAAGCCCCTCATGTCATATCCCCCCCCCCACTAAATTAAAAAGTCACACCATGAAGAGAAGATGCCTGCTGGTTGCATTATTACCTTACATGTGTCTTGTAAAGTCTAACCATGCCTGAGTTCCCTTTTGACTTCAACCATCCACACCCTGGGGCATGAGTCTGGCACAGGACACACGGGTCACAGTGTATTAGGCAAGACAGACATGGAGCACCATACACACCCGTGATGGGCCCAACCAGCTGAGGGGGTGGCCGCAAACCGTGCTGACAGACATATTGAGTACAGCAACAGTCATGCACAGAGGTCAGGGATCGAGTCCAGTGTCCTGGGGGGCACCCAGGTATGTGTAGACAGGTGGCAGAACCATGTCCTGCAAGCTTGAGTCCAGTGGATGCACCTAATGGGGGCCAGGCCAACGTTGGATGCATGGGGATGGCACATGTCACAATACCCACACAGTCATGGACATCATGCACGATACACAGTCACATCCCACACACACAGCTTGCATGTTGCTACTCGGCACATAGACACATAGCCACTATCAGGGAAAACCATGCCAGACATGCTGGATGCACCGTGGCAACACACCAGCATTGACTGAGAAGAGGCACCTTGGAGGCATAGGGACACCTTTATTAGTCATGTTTTCGGGATTGCAGAGGCAACTTGAAGTACACATGAACACTTCATTTGGAGTAACATGTGGGTCCAACACTGGCACCCCCCTTCTGCAGCACAAATGCGTGATAGCCATGGAACTGGCACACAAGCGTCGGCTAACAGCTAAACACCCACAGCTGCTCACGGAGAGCCTGCCATACACCATTGATCAGCTGATGTGGAAGTCCCACAGCATGTCAACCCAATGCAAACCGTATGTGACCGAGGGCAGTGTTACACACATTGATGCCATCATCACAATCCACTATCCCATCACTGATGACTGTCAACAAGTCTGACCATCTATTCAGGTGTACCCAGCTGCATGTCATGTGCACCATGGTGATGCGACATGTCTGCAGAGGAACCAAACATCGACAGGGGCAGTGTGCATACATCGTGAACAACTGCCACACCCAATACACCCCTGATGCATCCCTTACCCTAAGGAGACTTCCAAACTTGTCCGTGCGTGTAACGCTGAGTCTGCACACGATGACGTGTCCATGAGGAATAGCAGTGCCACAACAATGCAAGCAGCAGACGGCATGCGCAAGTACCTGGGGAAGAGAGACACACAAGAAGTCAGCCACAAAAAGCACAGCCACTTTCATGTGCATTTACTCGACACATGTATGGATGACAACATGCTAGGTCACAATTTTGACTGTGGAAATACAACCATCACTGGCACCATCACTCCAGTGACACACCCACACACACCTCTGACTCACGTGCCATACATGCAGGTGGAGACACACATCACAACATATGCCACACGGGGACCAATGCGTGCACACTCAGACACTGGTACTCACCACTAAGCAAAGAAGTCGCGTATGAGCCGAGTCCGGATGTCCTCTTGCGGCTCCACATCCTCCACATCACTAGCCCCATTGCCAAGCCCTTCGTCCTCCACGGGTGGATGGTCCTCGTCATCTTGATCCAGGATGAGTGGCACAGCTTTCTCAACTGCCATGTTGTGCAGCATGCAGAAGACCATGAAGATCTTGCAGACCTTTGCCGGGGCATATGGGAGTGCGCCGCCGGTCTTGTGTAGGCACCTGAATCGGCTCTTCAGCAGGCCAAACTTCCTCTCTATCACTCGCCTTGTCCGGCCATGGGCGGTGTTGTAGCGGAGCTGGGCCGGCGTGATGGGGTTGCGGAGAGGTGTGATCAGCCATGGCATGTTGGGATAGCCAGCGTCCCCTACATGGGAAGCACATGGACATCGTTAGAACAGGAGAAGCGGTCGTGCTGGAAGTCTACGCAAAATACATGACAGACAGACTGTACCCACCAACAACACATGCTCGTTCGTTGCGCAGCTGCGTCATCATTTCAGGCATCCTGCTACGCCTCATGATGTAGGCATCGTGTGCTGATCCTGGGAAACGAGCACAGACATGTGAAATCACCATGTTGGACAGACACACCACAAGGGCATTGATGGAGTGGTAGTGCTTGCGATTGCGGAACGCTACCTCCTGTGCGTGTGGTGGTACCAAAGCAACATGTGTCCCATCTATGGACCCAATGACATGGGGCATCCCTCCCAGGGCATAGAATCCACGCTTGACCACAGTCAACATTTCAGGGGTTGGGAAATGGATAAACTCATCCAGGTGAATCAACATGGCCTCTAAGAAATCATGCAGCACACGGCAGAACATGCTCTGGGACATGCCACCAACATGAGCTATGGTATTTTGAAAGGTACCCGTGGCTAGAAAATGTAGGGCTGCCATTACCTTCAGCTTGGGTGTCAGTGCCGTAGGATACCTGTGCAGCGGTTGCAGGTGTGGTGCCAGTCTCGCCGTCAAATCCAGAATCAACCGTTGGGGGAAACGGTAGCACCGGATACAATCATTCTCCCGCATGGCAGCCAAGTCCGGAATTGCTCGGGGAAGAGGCGGCGCTCTGCAGGAAATTGGAAATGACAAGGAGGAGTGAGTGCACCACACCAACAAATAATTTGTCCTGAGCACATGTTAATCTGTCTATACACATATGCTACATACGGAGTGAGGTATGTGCCACATGCCCTGGACACGTATGGCTGGCAGGTGACACTCCTACCAAGACCCAGCTACACACAGAGATTGTGAACCTCCACATGCCATGGCATGGGATTAGCTGTGTCCCAGTGCAAGTGAACAGCCAGACGCAAGACAGGAGTGACATACACCCACACATCTGCAGAAGTAGGATGTCGATTGCAGACACTGGTAGCGGAACACTAGAGCCACAGGTCACATGACATTACACTAGGACAGGCCACACACCTTGCCATGAAGGTGCACATGTGATGACTCACCACACATTCATAGAGAGGATGCAGACATGTCCTTGTTACGCAAATCCGTGTCCCATGCATACATATGCACCTCACATCCGAGACCACATGTGGCCTGGTGTGCGTAACAGTGTGCCATGGCCATCTACACACAGACACATGTTGGTTGCTGCAATGGCTGCAGCTTTTGAGGGAGCTCAAACATCTACCTAATGTGAACCCCCCACACATACATGACATAGTCACATCGTGCACCGTGGGTAGTGACATGTCAGGTGTGGTAACCCCTGTACCGGGCCTCAGGGGACACTTCCGTGAGTTGGTGTCCGTGCCATGCCAGTGACGCTCATGCCAAGTGTGCAGGACGACATGCACACATGTCAAAGGAGTCAAGGGCATGCCTAGCACACATTGCACCGTCACACATTACATATGTACACATCTCATCATACATCTGGTGCCTTCTCCACTCAGGAGTATTGTGCCACATCACACCCTTTCACACCTGTGCCCCACACATGTAGTACTGCCCAGACAATGCCTTGATGTCCATGCATGGACAAGTATGTCAGCCCTATCCCTTCCTGTGTGCTGCCTGTCACCACTGTGATGTGTGAAAAACACCGTACTTCTGCTAAGAGGGCCTGTGTATCTTCCCGTATCACTATGGGAGTGCTGCCGTATGTGTACCCATAGTGATGGTGAGCGTACAGGCATGTGTACGGTCAGTAAGTACGCATACGCAAGAACACCCATAGTGGTACGGGCCGTACACGCGTGCGTACGTTTACTATCACAATGGGTGTCCTCGCGTATGCGTACTTGTAGTGATAGTGAGCGTACAGGCATGTCTATGGTCCGTACCACTACGAGTACGCATACGCGAGGACACCCATTGTGATAGGGAGCGTACGCACGCGTGTACGGCCCGTACCACTATGGGTGTCCTTGCGTATGCGTACTCGTAGTGGTACGGACCGTACACACGCCTGTACGCTCACTATCACTACGAGTACGCATACGCGAGGACTCCCACAGTGATAGGGACCGTACAGGTGTGTGTACGGGCCGTTGCTATGCATTTGGGGTGCCCTAGGGCCCCGGAACGCACCGTACCTGTGTGTGAAGCTCAAAATTACATAGGGGACACATGAGGGACAAGTATTAAGGCCTACATGCATGCTGGTTGTCATGGAGACCAAGTTTAAACTTAGATTTTGTTCTGGAAGGTGCACAGCAGAAGTCAGTTGGAATTAATCTACTTTGTTGCAATGTGTTTGTGGGGTTGACATCATGCTGAATAAAAAAACTCAATAAGAACCCACTGACTGCTAGGTTTGAAGGGATTGGAGGAAACATAGGATGCAAATGTGAGTGACCAATCACTCTACACTCCTGTGCATGAAATGGGCCAGCAAGGCAGATATAAGGCAGCCAGGTCCCATGAGGGAGCACTTGCCTGCACATCTCTGTATTCCATGACCCAGCTGCTGCTACTGATTCCCTGGAACCATGTCAAGGGCTGTGGAGAGTTCACAGCCATTCACCCTGGAGGAGAACATTGCTTTGGTGGATGTGATCCTCCCACAGTACCCCATGCTGCATGGGCGACCAGGTTATCAGGTGAGTGCAGTGTCCACTGGCACAGACTGTGTCCCTTTTTTGTGACTGTGACTTCTGCCATTGTGTCCAGGTGTGACACACATGCTATGTACTGTAGGGGGGGTCCCAGGGGGGGAATGCCTGATGTCTCCCAGCAGTGCCCAGACACAGGAGGGGTGGGTGCAGAGTCCTCCCAGCAGTGCCCAGACATAGGAGGGGTGGGTGCAGAGTCCTCCCAGCAGTGCCCAGACATAGGAGGGGTGGGTGCAGAGTCCTCCCAGCAGTGCCCAGACATAGGAGGGGTGGGTGCAGAGTCCTCCCAGCAGTGCCCAGACACAGGAGGGGTGGGTGCAGAGTCCTCCCAGCAGTGCCCAGACATAGGAGGGGTGGGTGCAGAGTCCTCCCAGCAGTGCCCAGACACAGGAGGGGTGGGTGCAGAGTCCTCCCAGCAGTGCCCAGACATAGGAGGGGTGGGTGCAGAGTCCTCCCAGCAGTGCCCAGACACAGGAGGGGTGGGTGCAGAGTCCTCCCAGCAGTGCCCAGACATAGGAGGGGTGAGTGCAGAGTCCTCCCAGCAGTGCCCAGACATAGGAGGGGTGGGTGCAGAGTCCCCCCAGCAGTGCCCAGAGACAGGAGGGGTGGGTGCAGAGTCCCCCCAGCAGTGCCCAGAGACAGGAGGGGTGGGTGCAGAGTCCCCCCAGCAGTGCCCAGAGACAGGAGGGGTGGGTGCCTATCACTCCCAGCAGTGCCCAGAGACAGGAGGGGTGGGTGTGATGCACAGTGTGAGCCTGGATCATTGATTGTGTAGTTGCCCTCATTCCACCTGTGTCCTTTCAATAGCACGTACTGCTTTTGGCCTTCCCCAGAGGATCATGTCCCTATGACAAAGGTCCAATGCGTTGGATGCATGCTATGCCTTGTTGTAAACAGCAAATGTGTTCTAATCTGTGTCTCTGTGACATGTGCCAGGTGTATTGATGTAGTGTCACTTGTTCATCCTCACAGGTAGACGCCTCTGCCAAGGAGCAGATATGGCTGGACGCCGTCAGCGCCGTGAGGAGTGCGGATGGTCGGAGGCGGCGCCTGTCCCAGGTGAGGAAACGCTGGCAGGATATCTGGTGCTGGACGCAGAGGATCGCACGGGTCCTGCTGGGGGACTCACCTGAGAGCCATAAGAACCGCGGGCGCCGCCGTCTCTCCCACATCCACAAGCGTGTGCTGGCGGTGGTCTTTCCAGACTTGGACAGGCGCCTACAGGAGATGCAGCAGCAGGAAGGGGGTAGGTACATGTGTGTTTGTTGTGTTTCACCAGCATTTGTACGTGCACTGTTCCATGGATGCACTGCCAGGGTTTAATGGTGCTGTGCAGATCCTGTTACCCACAGTATTGCAGTGCTCTCCTGCCTCCCTTCCCCTCCTTGCAATGTGTTCCCTGGTCTGTGTGACGTCACTCCGTCACAAGGTTATGTAGCCTGGCACCTTCTCCGCGTGTACAATGCCTGCAGCATCATGTGTGGGGGTGGTGTGTAACAGGTTTTGGGACCTTGCCTGTGCCCTGTCCAGTTCTGGACTTGTGGGTTCCATGTCAGTTGGCACAAATGCTGAGTCCAGACATGGGAGTTAATCTCTCAAGTGCGAGGCCTTCCAGCACGCATGTCCTATGTGGTGGCCTGTGACATGATGTGCATGAGTGTGCGGTACGCATAGTGCAGGGATGTTAGCGTGTGTTGCAGTCATTCCCATTCAGGAGCATGGAGTTGTGTGGCCACTACTGTCCCCAGGGGCATCTTTTCCTAGGTATCATGTGTGTAATCCGAAAATGTTGACAATCTCTGTGTCTACAGCATAGGTTGTGCTCTGTGCCATTGTCCCCTGGCACCATGTATATTGACGTGAAATGTAGTACAAGTGTCCACTGTCCAGCCTGACCTGATTTTCCAAGTACATACTGACGGTGGCCATTGCCTGTGTGTCTTGTTACAATCATCTGATGATGCCCATTTGTACATGATTATTTGGACAGGCGCACCTTGGGTATTTTGTGTGCAATATTGAATTTTTGCATCCCATGTGTATTTCACCCAGACTAAGAGATGTATGTGCTTCCTGTGTCTCCAAAGAATTGTCTCATGTAGGGGGTGGGTGGTGCGGGCATGGCCTACATGTCAAGACCTGAAATCTCCTTGCTAGGACTGGCCAGTGTGTGATGTTTGTCTGGACATACACTCAAGGTGCAGTGTGCCAGTCAGGGTGGGCATGTTATCAGTATTACCTATGCTGCATGTGCCTCTAGTTCCTGGATATGGTCCCTGCTCATCCCTATTTCCTGCCACGCTGTGTGGTGCAGATGCAGTGCAGGATTGTCCCCAGGGCCTTGCTCCTCAGTCAAAATTCCATGTCATCTCATTTGCTATTGTGTCATGCTCTTCATAGTTTTTCCGTGGCATGGTGGGTCAAACAACTGTGTCTTGCAGGGCCTACATATGTACCTTGTTTTGTAATTGTAACTCTTCTTTTGTTTCAGGCTATGCACTGTAACCTAAGTAGATTGGACTCATGTGACATATGTATACAGGTCTATGATTAATTTCTGTCTCTTCACCCTGCCCACAGCATCGTCGGGGGACACGGAGGGAGACATGGACACAGACGGCGCAGAGGGACCGAGCACCAGTGCCAGCGGTGACATCGGGGCTGGCACATTGAGTGGGCCTGAGGCGGAGGAGAGTGAACCCGGGGACCTGTCGACTGGCACAACAGAGTATGAAGCTGACGGGTCCGAGGATGATCTCTCCGAGTGGGCGGCGGCTGCACCTGCAGCTGACAGCAGCACTACATCTCGCCCCGCCCCCTCCATTGCCATCAGCCACCTCCCACGTGCTCGTGTTCCTTCCCAACGTGCCCGGTCACCACATTTCTCCTTCCTGCCAGGCACCGCACCCCCTGCCCCTGTCTCCACTGCTGCCGCCAATGCCGAGTCTGTGGAAATCCAGCGGCAGTTGCAGGTTGGTCAGACTGCGATCCTTAATGTCCTCCATGCCCACAGCCAGGTTCTCAACAACATGGAGGCATACTTGGAGGGCATTCATTCATCGCAGGCTGACCAACGCAACTTGCTGAGGTCGATAGACTCGACACTGACTGCAGCAGTGGGTCTCCTGCAGCGCTACGTCCCACCCCCTACACCTGCCCCTTCCACACTTCCCACTCCCATACCTGTCCCACATACACCCAGACGTCAGCATGCACCCACCACAACAGACACAGGCACCACACCAGCAGGGAAGGTCCGCCGCACACCTCCTGACACGCACACACAGGGTGTAGTAGGCACACCCACTGGGTCGGGGGGCAAACGTGTGACACGCAGCCAGAGTGGGAGTCCGCATTCCACCCAATCCACTCCCTCCAAATCCCCTCCCCTCAGCTCTCCTGGCCACATCTCCCCCAAAGACTCGTTCATGGCCGCTCTGTCCCTGAGACCCACATTGACACCACCCCGCAAGCGGTCAAGGAAGTCCACGGTCAGGGTGCTTGAGTCCCCCCCCTGTCCACACCCTCCCCCAGTGGCGCTGCGACCCATCCCTCTGACCCACCACCCTCCTTGGGGCCTGTGGTTCCTTCGGGTGCAGGGGAGTCCCTGGAGGACCTTGCCAAGGTGTGCAGCGCGCTCCTAGAATCCACCTTTGGCCCTGCCCCACCCCCTGTGGTGGAGTCCTCCATCCCTGCACCCACGTCGCCTACCCTTCGCCCGCCTGTCCCTGCGGTGCCTGTTCCTTCCCCCCCACATGATGCCCTCACCCCTGTGGCAGACGACGACTTGTAACTGTGCAGGCAAGCTAGGGGACACGCATCCCACTGTGTCCCCCATCCAGCTGTGACTTCTGGACTGCCCTATGGGCTTTGTTACTATTGAACTTTCTACGGACAAACAATTTTAGATAATGCTGATTAAAGCCATTTTTGTTTCCTTTGAACACTACTGCTTTACTGATATTGCTGTTGGTGGGGCTGCTACATGAATTTGGGTGGTGATCATGTGTTGGGTGTGTGGGAAATGTAGTAGTGTGCTGGTCATAGGGGGGACCCTGGTATCTGTGTGCCATCACACGGTGTTAGCTAGGTTTCTCTGTTCATGTAAGCAGTTACTGCATGGTGAAATTGTCCCAAGGTGTATTCCTTCCTCTGTGTACCCTGCCATCTTCCCTGCAGGGTGTTCCCAATATTTAGCGCAGAGCTGTGTGTACATTAGCTGGGTGTGTGACGGACTCCTTCAACTTTGCACATGCATGCTGAGCGATGTCTCCACCTGCATCATTCGTGGCATCCTTGGTAGTCATAGTACTTGTGTGTGTGGACTATTGACATGACTTCATGTGGACATGTTTTCTTTTCTGCGCTATGCATGCGTATACTCCCAGCCTCGCACACATGTGGTACATGTACTGCAGGGTCTTTGTGCACCTGACTGACATTTGTGGGCATGGTATCTGTGGCTACTCCACCCTTTGCGTTTCATGGACACTGCTGTGAGTGTTAGGCACCCACCCCTCCTGTCTCTGGGCACTGCTGGGAGGACTCTGCACCCACCCCTCCTGTCTCTGGGCACTGCTGGGAGGACTATGCACCCACCCCTCCTGTCTCTGGGCACTGCTGGGAGTGATAGGCACCCACCCCTCCTGTCTCTGGGCACCGCTGGGAGGACTCTGCACACACCCCTCCTGTCTCTGGGCACTGCTGGGAGGACTATGCACACACCCCTCCTGTGTCTGGGCACTGCTGGGAGGACTCTGCACCCACCCCTCCTGCCTCTGGGCACTGCTGGGAGTGATAGGCACCCACCCCTCCTGTCTCTGGGCACTGCTGGGAGGACTCTGCACACACCCCTCCTGTCTCTGGGCACTGCTGGGAGGACTCTGCACCCACCCCTCCTGCGTCTGGGCACTGCTGGGGGGACTCTGCACACACCCCTCCTGTATCTGGGCACTGCTGGGGGGACTCTGCACACACCCCTCCTGTGTCTGGGCACTGCTGGGAGGACTATGCACACACCCCTCCTGTGTCTGGGCACTGCTGGGAGAACTCTGCACCCACCCCTCCTGCCTCTGGGCACTGCTGTGAGTGATAGGCACACACCCCTCCTGTCTCTGGGCACTGCTGGGAGGACTCTGCACCCACCCCTCCTGACTCTGGGCACTGCTGGGAGGACTCTGCACCCACCCCTCCTGACTCTGGGCACTGCTGGGGGGACTCTGCACACACCCCTCCTGACTCTGGGCACTGCTGTGAGTGATAGGCACACGCCCCTCCTGTCTCTGGGCACTGCTGGGAGGACTCTGCACCCACCCCTCCTGACTCTGGGCACTGCTGGGAGTACTCTGCACCCACCCCTCCTGACTCTGGGCACTGCTGGGGGGACTCTGCACACACCCCTCCTGACTCTGGGCACTGCTGGGAGGACTCTGCACACACCCCTCCTGTCTCTGGACACTGCTGGGAGGACTCTGCACCCACCCCTCCTGCGTCTGGGCACTGCTGGGGGGACTCTGCACACACCCCTCCTGCCTCTGGGCACTGCTGGGAGTGATAGGCACCCACCCCTCCTGTCTCTGGGCACTGCTGGGAGGACTCTGCACACACCCCTCCTGTCTCTGGGCACTGCTGGGAGGACTATGCACACACCCCTCCTGTGTCTGGGCACTGCTGGGAGGACTCTGCACCCACCCCTCCTGCCTCTGGGCACTGCTGTGAGTGATAGGCACACACCCCTCCTGTCTCTGGGCACTGCTGGGAGGACTCTGCACCCACCCCTCCTGACTCTGGGCACTGCTGGGAGGACTCTGCACCCACCCCTCCTGACTCTGGGCACTGCTGGGAGGACTCTGCACACACCCCTCCTGTCTCTTGGCACTGCTGGGAGGAGTCTGCACCCACCCCTCCTGCGTCTGGGCACTGCTGGGGGGACTCTGCACACACCCCTCCTGTATCTGGGCACTGCTGGGGGGACTCTGCACACACCCCTCCTGTCTCTGGGCACTGCTGGAAGGACTATGCACACACCCCTCCTGTGTATGGGCACTGCTGGAAGGACTATGCACACACCCCTCCTGTGTATGGGCACTGCTGGGAGGACTCTGCACCCACCCCTCCTGCCTCTGGGCACTGCTGTGAGTGATTGGCACACACCCCTCCTGTCTCTGGGCACTGCCGGGAGGACTCTGCACACACCCCTCCTGACTCTGGGCACTGCTGTGAGTGATAGGCACACACCCCTCCTGTCTCTGGGCACTGCTGGGAGGACTCTGCACCCACCCCTCCTGACTCTGGGCACTGCTGGGAGGACTCTGCACCCACCCCTCCTGACTCTGGTCACTGCTGGGGGGACTCTGCACACACCCCTCCTGTCTCTGGGCACTGCTGGGAGGACTCTGCACCCACCCCTCCTGCATCTGGGCACTGCTGGGGGGACTCTGCACACACCCCTCCTGCCTCTGGGCACTGCTGGGAGTGATAGGCACCCACCCCTCCTGTCTCTGGGCACTGCTGGGAGGACTCTGCACACACCCCTCCTGTCTCTGGGCACTGCTGGGAGGACTATGCACACACCCCTCCTGTGTCTGGGCACTGCTGGGAGGACTCTGCACCCACCCCTCCTGCCTCTGGGCACTGCTGTGAGTGATAGGCACACACCCCTCCTGTCTCTGGGCACTGCTGGGAGGACTCTGCACCCACCCCTCCTGACTCTGGGCACTGCTGGGAGGACTCTGCACCCACCCCTCCTGACTCTGGGCACTGCTGGGGGGACTCTGCACACACCCCTCCTGACTCTGGGCACTGCTGGGAGGACTCTGCACACACCCCTCCTGTCTCTGGGCACTGCTGGGAGGAGTCTGCACCCACCCCTCCTGCGTCTGGGCACTGCTGGGGGGACTCTGCACACACCCCTCCTGTATCTGGGCACTGCTGGGGGGACTCTGCACACACCCCTCCTGTCTCTGGGCACTGCTGGGAGGACTATGCACACACCCCTCCTGAGTCTGGGCACTGCTGGGAGGACTCTGCACCCACCCCACCTGCCTCTGGGCACTGCTGTGAGTGATAGGCACACACCCCTCCTGTCTCTGGGCACTGCTGGGAGGACTCTGCACCCACCCCTCCTGACTCTGGGCACTGCTGGGAGGACTCTGCACCCACCCCTCCTGACTCTGAGCACTGCTGGGGGGACTCTGCACACACCCCTCCTGACTCTGGGCACTGCTGGGAGGACTCTGCACACACCCCTCCTGACTCTGGGCACTGCTGGGAGGACTCTGCACACACCCCTCCTGTCTCTGGGCACTGCTGGGAGGACTCTGCACCCACCCCTTCTGCGCCTGGGCACTGCTGGGGGGACTCTGCACACACCCCTCCTGTATCTCGGCACTGCTGGGGGACTCTGCACACACCCCTCCTGTCTCTGGGCACTGCTGGGAGGACTATGCACACACCCCTCCTGTGTCTGGGCACTGCTGGGAGGACTCTGCACCCACCCCTCCTGCTTCTGGGCACTGCTGGGAGTGATAGGCACACACCCCTCCTATTTAACAATATGTACGCTTAGTACATACACGTGTGTGGGTTCGCTCCATGGGGGTACGGTTCGTACTTACACTGTTGGGGTGGGGGTTCGCTCCATACGTCCGCGGGTGAGGGTACGGGTCGTACTTACACTGTTGGGGTGGGGGTTCGCTCCATACGAACGCGGGTGAGGGTACGGGTCGTACTTGCACTGTTGGGATGGGGGTACGCTCCATACATACGCGGGTGGAGGTACGTGTCATACTTACACTGTTGGCATGGGGGGTACGCTCCATGCATACGCGGGTGGGGGTACGGGTCGTACTTACACTGTTGGGGTGGGGGGTATGCTCCTTGCATACACGGGTGGGGGTATGTGTCGTACTTACACTGTTGGGGTGGTGGTACGCTCCTTGCATACGCGGGTGGGGTACGTGTCGTACTTACACTGTTGGGGTGGGGGGTACGCTCCTTGCATACGCGGGTGGGGGTACGTGTCGTACTCACACTGTTGGGGTGGGGGTACGCACCATGCATACGCGGGTGGAGGTACGTGTCGTACTTACACTGTTGGCATGGGGGGTACGCTCCATGCATACACGGGTGGGGGTACGGGTCGTACTTACACTGTTGGGGTGGGGGGTACGCTCCTTGCATACGCGGGTGGGGGTACGGGTCGTACTTGCACTGTTGGGGTGGGGGTACGCTTGATTGCATACGCGGGTGGAGGTACGTGTCGTACTTACACTGTTGGCATGGGGGTACGCTCCATGCATACACAGGTGGGGGTACGGGTCGTACTTACACTGTTGGGGTGGGGGGTACGCTCCTTGCATACGCGGGTGGGGGTACGTGTCGTACTTACACTCTTGGCATGGGGGTACGCTCCATGCATACGCGGGTGGAGGTACGTGTCGTACTTACACTGTTGGCATGGGGGGTACGCTCCATGCATACGCGGGTGGGGGTACGGGTCATACTTACACTGTTGGGGTGGGGGGTACGCTCCTTGCATACGCGGGTGGGGGTACTTGTCATACTTACACTGTTGGGGTGGGGGGTACGCTCCTTGCATACGCGGGTGGGGGTACGTGTCGTACTCACACTGTTGGGGTTGGGGGTACGCTCCATGCATACGGGGTGGGGGTACGGACCGTACATATCCGTCCCCACGCTATGTGATGCTTGTGTGGGCCGTCCCCAGGCCTTTGCCACGTGGGTACGAGCCGTCCCGCCATTGTTGGGGTGATGTAGGTGTGGGCGTGGTACGACTCGTACCCACGCTCTTAAGGCATGGGTACGGGACGTACCTGTCTGGTTGTGTTGCCGGTTCGCGTCGTCAAGAACTTCCGTTGTGGCGGTCGCTGGCTTAGTTGGACACGCCCCCACCCCCTCGTAGTGACCTGGGCCTGAGGGTCAGGTATGTCCAGGGCATGTGTGCTGTGTGACTATGGTGGGGGTCTTGTGGCCTGCCCCTGGTCCTGCCCCCCCCCTTTCCCCCCTCCCTTTGTTGTTCTGACCTTCTGCGGCACCTGCGTCGTAACCTGTAGAGGAGGTGGACTGCTATGAGGGCCGGGATGACACGTAGGTTCGGGTCCATGTCTGTCCGTCGCGTACGGGTACTCCTTGTTTGCGTCGTCCTGTCTGTCCGTCGCGTACTGGTACTCCTTGTTCGCGTCGTCCTGATTTCCCGGCAGTTTTTGGCTGCCGGAAAATATTCACCGTGCGGGATGACGTCGGTGCGAATCGTAATTCCTGGTTCGTGAATGGCAGGCTGCGGACGTCCCGACGTCAGGTCGGCGCTTTCCCGGATCGCATTTGTATGTTTATTTTCGTCGGTCGGGGTTTTGTACGAATCGTACGGAAATGGTGTTTCCGTGCGAATCGTAATTCCATGTTGGTAGATTTTGACGACCGGGTACGCGTCGGACGGAGAATATGCTCCGTCCGACGGTTCGTACCCGGTTTTTACAGGATCGTGATCTGCGCCTAAATGTGCACTGTAAGGGCATGCACATTTAATATATAGTGTGCCACAGTTTGATGTATTAGTCGCCCTGCTGTGTTGGCTTTTAAGGCACACTTTACAGATGACCTATTAATATATAACAATAGGTTTTCTTACACGATGCATGTGCTTTTCCTTGACACCTATTGCTTCAGTGCTTTAAACTGCTGCCCAGGCACGGCACAGCGGTGCTCCTTGCAGCAATATTGTTTTTGTCATAAATGTGGGTGATATAAATATGCACTGCAACCCAACTATGATATTTAAATCCCATGCCGTTGGTTCATTTTCTGAAACATTTACTAATGCCTTGAAGGAAAGTTTAAAAAGACCAAATAATGGAAACCAATGTTACCATTACCAATTTACGCCCAAAGCACATAAATGAAACAAAGTGTCTTAATATCAGCAAAAACTATGATGCAGAACAAGGTGAAAAATCAGGGTTGACCATGCACAGAAAGCAAATATGGTGCACCTGGCCATTCAAAATGGTTGCATTACGCCCCTCAGACTTTGTTGTCAATCACCCGATAAATTTAAGTTGCAATTTCCCTGATGGGGTGAGCCATTAACCTGCAGAAAGCGGCGTGAAAGAAGAACCCAAGCTCAGTGGGAGAGACAATGTAGACAAGAAGGACAGAAAGAGAGAATAATTGCACATAGCATTCTTCAACTCTACGTCCGGTTAAGAAAGACCAGGAAGACCTGTTATACTACTGAAAGAACATCCTCTGAGATACACTTTCATGTGTTCTACAGCCATACTATCAAATGAGCCACTCCCCCAAGTGGCAGTCTGATGCATCTGCATGCCACCAATCCTCGTTGCGTTGACTAAGTAAGTGATGATTATGTTGTGTGTACATTTTACCAAGGCACTTGTGTCAAATTCTGGATATGCAGTTAATAGATATTTGTGTATTCCCTTAAGAGTTGTGTGTTGCAGAGAATGCTCCACAGCGGTCTTAAATTTAACTCATTTCAACTTTTGGAAGTTTGTATTTACGATTGCCTCTAATTATTGGTAGTGCAAATGTAGCTGTCTGTTCAGTCCCTAAATGACTGACACAAAGTATGATGAACTGGAATATTGTATGTTAGAAGGCGACCTCAGAGGGGCCCGGAGGGGGCCCTGACTGCCCTGAGACCCACCCTCGAGGTATCGTAGCCGGGCACTGGCGGGAGACTCCTCAGGGGAGGAACCTCGTATCTAGGATCGCACACTCGGCACCACACGACAGAGAGACACCACACGAAGAGTTCTTACGAGCAAATCTTTATCAGATCGAAGTGGTAAGATCTTTATGATCAGCTAGGCAAATATATACAAGCAGAGCGTGGGCTCACAGAGTCTTGGAGGGGGTTTAGGAGGTAGCGGGACAGTCTTTGTGGATAAGAATCAAATGCAGGAGCGTACCCGGCGCACAGCTCACAATCCTCGAGCTGGGGGATACGCTTGTCGTCGTGGGGTCCGGCGGGACCAAGAGAGTCTGTGGGAGCCGCGAGTCACTCAGCGGGGCTCGGTTACAAGTTCGGTGGTCTTCCATCTTCGAGGAGCCGCGAGTCACTCAGCAGGGCTCAAGCACAAGTTCGGAGGTCTTACGATCTTCAGGGAGCCGCGAGTCACTCAGCAGGGCTCAAGCACAAGTTCGGAGGTCTTACGATCTTCAGGGAGCCGCGAGTCACTCAGCAGGGCTCTAGCACAAGTTCGGAGGTCTTACGATCTTCAGGGAGCCGCGAGTCACTCAGCAGGGCTCAGGTGTTCCAAGGCGAATCTGCCGGACAGTCCCAGAGCACCCCTTGTTATAGGGCGACTCCTCTTTGATGTCCGGAGTCTGTGCAGGCAGGGTTCTTGTCACCTGGGGGTCGCTTGTTGGGGTTTCCTGCCATTGTCTTTTGATCCTTTCAGGGCTGGGTCGGGAGGGGTCCCAGACGCCCAGCAGGCGTGGAGCCAGCCCTCGGGGAGGCCGGCAGGTCGATCGAAACCCACCGTCCCAGGGAAGCGCAGAGGTGTGATAGAGACTGCTCCTCCCTCTCTCATCCCAAGGGGAGCGTGGTGTCCTCCAGCCGGAGTGGCGCCTCTAGGCCCGGGTCGCGCTGGGGCCGGGCGGCCATCTTGATGCATGAAGTGGGCACGCGGGCCCGGTGTGGCCGAAGGGAGGAAGGCCACGGACGGGAAGTCTGGGTTGGGTGCGTGTGAGTTCTGGTGGGAAGGATCGGCTAGGCCGTGGGTTTGGGGGCTGGTGTAAGGTGCAGGGGCCAGGTCTGGCTATGTTACGAGGGCCGGGTCTAACATTGTACTTTGCGCTACCTAAGTCTCAAACACACCATGAAAAACACCATGGAACAAAACATCAAATCATAGCCGATACCTCTACCCATTTCCAGCTCACACCACACCACAGGGCATCATCAACTTCTAGATTTATAATTGACATGGTAAATGCAGTACTATATGTGCCAGAATGCAGAAAAAGCATCACCAGTATGGAGTGAACAAATTTGATGCACAGATTACAGGATGCTGAATGATCTTTAGTAAAGCACCATATGTGGTGCACATTATTATTATAATATTTTTTTTTACAGTTTTATATAGCACGAACTTGACCCGAATTGGTTATCAGAGCGCTTTACATAGCACCAGATGCACATGAGGACACATCCATTTTTGTTAGGCACGGGGAGATAAGGGGACATATTATCAAGGAACGGCGATAACATTATCACCGCTTTAGCGGCAGGAAACTGCCGCCTAAAGCGGCGATAATGGGCTTGATAATATGCCCTTGAGAATTCCTATAGAAGCCCATGTTGACACCAGAACATTGGCTTCTATGGGAATTCTCAAGGGCTTATTATCAAGCCCATTATCGCCACTTTCCTGCCGCTAAAGCGGTGATAATGTTATCGCCATTCCTTGATAATATGGCCCTAAGTGATTTGCCCAGAATCACAGGACGTACAGCGTCTTTGCCGAGACTCGAACCAGTTCCCCAGATTCGAGGTCGCCCGCCCTAGCCGTTAGGCCAACTCTTCTGCCTATCAACTGAGAGTTACTATTTACTTGACAAATAAAATGTGCTGCTTCTAGATAACAATGCTGTTTTTTCATGAAAGCCACAAGTTGGTTGTGGAAATGTAATACATTTTAGATAAAGGGAAATGCAGCTTTTCATGCTGAAATGTCTAGACTTTCAGAACTTGTAAACTGATGTGTCAGATAAAAGGATTTTCATAATTTGAGTGAAAGTATGGCAGATTTATATTAGTAAAAGCTTCTATAGTGTTTTCCTTGCTTCTGTTTAAGGCCAGGGCAAGTATAGTGGGTGTAATGTATTTGATCCTGTAGGCGCTATATAGATTAGCAGTGCAATGGTAGTCTGTAGGGTTTGTTCGGCTAATTCGAATTTGGCCTGCAATTGTGAAACTTAATTACATTTATGTTTTTTCATCTTGCCCCTTCTAAGTAGAATCTCGGTCGGGTCATATGACTGAGAAACTACAACCCAAGTAGCAGGATGGGATTACAGGTGAAGAAAAATCCTGCATATATCTTGAAACGTGATTGGCCATGAAATTGCATAACCAGATTTGATAACAGATACATATTTTCCTATAGACAGTTTTAGGCTAAATTATGATTATAAAAAGGCAGAATGTTGACACCATGTGCTTCTAAATTGTGTTTTTTAAAGGGTGAGGCTCAGCATCCATTGACACTCTACAAAAGTACTGAACGTTTTAGTTGAAGAGCCAACAAATCTGAATTTGTAGCTAATTTATGTGAAAAAAAATGTTTTGTGACATGAACAAACTTGGTCCTGTTTCTCAGACTTTGATCGTGGGAAGAGCACTCACCTTACTCGCTCACTCTAGCCCTTACAAAGTCGTCATTTACATCCCACCACTATCAAAATTCACCAGCCATCACTGCTAGCAACATTGTAAGCACTTTTCCTTGTAACACGCAGGATGCACTTTCAAATCCTACTCATCCTTTTATCTTTCCGGTTGATAAACTGAATCCTGTTAATCTGGTTAATATAGGCACTCAGAAACGACAAACACAGTAGAATTAGGTGCTATTTAAAAGTACGTTATTACGTTTTACTATTATATGAGACAGAGCTGACATCTATGTCAATAATCAGGTGAAGATAGTGCAAAGCAAACTGATTTAGTCAATTGAAGGCTGCTTTCTAGGTAGCTTAAGTGATAACAAGATGCTTAAACAGATCATTAATGTTGTGGCACGAATGCCTTCCATTCTCAGATAGGACAGTCAGGATTTAAAGTGGGATGGCAGATTAACTCGAATTGATGAGCGGAAATGTTAATGAGAATGCAAGCAATGGCATAAAATGGTGTAGCAATGTCTGGTAACGTTCACTGCCTGTTGATCGACATTAAGGCTAATTGTGTTTAATGTAATTGTGGCACTGAGGCTTCCAAGGTAGATAGATGTTACACTATCCACTTAAATTCATACAATGCTGCAGTCAAATGCATTTCGGCTCCCGAGGGAAATGAATTATGGGAAAAAGATATGCAAAGTGACTGCCGAGCTAATTGCCAGTATTTGTTTCCAGATGAACCAATTAGGAGTCATGAACGGATTAGAGAGAGTCTTTGATTCGGTTTAAAGGTGAGCACATATCACAGACAAATTATGAATTTGTGCTCAAAATATTCAAGGTGCTTGTTATGTTCATGGATTTCACACGAAAGGCACCTTCAATTTAACAAAAACATAGTGACATATATTTGCCAAATAGTATTCAGTTTCATGAGCATTTGAATGGCAGGCGGATATCATGCAGAATATTTCAAAATATCCTGATCTGACAGATAATGTCACAAAAGTTATAGGAGGCTAAATTAGGAATGGACCATGGTGCCCAAATTTGGGATATGCCGAAACGCCATTAGAGGCAGACAAAGACTTCTCAGTCCAAGCCTTGAATTATGACTTCTGTGGCAACCTACAGTAGTATGTGTTACTTCTTTTCCCCGAGGTGCAGTTTGGGGATGTAGCCAGGCCCGTAGCCAGCAGTATATTTTTAGGGGGGCATGGGCCTCAGCTACGACTAAACATTAAGGCTGTGCACTATAGGTACATTCTTTCCCAAATACTGGTTGTTTGACTAAAAATCAACCAACAGAATATGTGGTACAAGAATATTGAGGACAGACTATTGGGAGATAAGTGCAGATTGGGTAGTATAGATTTACTATTATTGACTACACATCTATGTGTCATGAAGGCATATATATTGCGTAACTAAATATATGTGGAGTGAAGCATAGAAAACCTATACTTACTTTCCTGTCGATATTTTGAATTTGATATTCTGTCCTCAATATTCTGTGCCATCAATATTTCAATATTCTGTGCCATCGATATTCTGGTTTCGATATTCAGGTGCACACCTTGTGATTCTGTGTGAAGAAATAGATGGCTCATTTTTAGGTACAAAGTAAAGCACACTCAATTATCTTGGCACAATCCAACTTTAAATCTTATCAATTATATGGGATTTCAAGTGGAAGGGTGTGAAGTTGTAAAGTAGGCTGACTCTCAATTTTGTGTATTTTCTAAACTGTTCAAGGTTTATGCAATGCAAAGCTTATCAAGTTGTTTAAAAAAGAAAAAAGTGGCCTCAGATAAGAGCTCTCCTTTGCACTCTTCTTAACCTCAGGTGGTGAATGTTCAGCCTCCACACTCAATTTTTTTTTTGCTGGAAGATGTCCTACATGGGTTAATCTACATCAGGGAATGCCCGAAAGGATAAACCTCACCTAATGCATATCTAGGAAATTTCTTTTGCTTCATGAAGGGTGGAGTTTGCTAATTCAGACTAAATTCGTAAGTGAAGTTTGAATTTAACTTACCACTCATTTAAAATAACTTTATAGAGTGCTTGTGCCGCACCTCCCAGTCGTAGAAGGTCATATGCTCCCGGCCCCCTGTTCCACATTTCTCAGTACACACTCCATCCCTCGTCGCATGGCCTCCACTATAGTGGAATGCACCGTCAGCGCTTGGCGGGACTTAGCCCGCTGCCTCCACACACCCTTTCTCTACTCCCCCTTGCTCCCCCTCCAGGGCAGGCTTGATCTACCCGTCACACGAGAGGGCGGCTGCCGCCAACATCTCCAAAAACTCTCCATTCGCCCCTGGGGGAAATTTTATGTTAAGGGAACATTCTGCACCGGTGAGGAATTCTTTGGCACCACCTCACCCACCTCCCTGGAGCGTTTTTCTATATTAGGCTGCGGCAAGATGTAAAGGCCCCCACCCCATGCTTTCCGCAGGAGCCCCCCATCATGACCCCACTACATGCCCTCCTTTAACAAACTACCCCCACACATGTGGTATCGTTGTTATACCGCACTACCCAACAAGACAGCACACACGCTCCCCCTCTGGCTCGCTCCCGCTGGGAAGAAGATTTGGGCTCCCCCATCACTGACGAACAGTGGTCCTTTTGCTGCCGGCGACTGGTAAAACATCTGCCAACAGCAGACTGTGTATTATACACTATAAATACATTCACTGATTCTACTACATGCCTGCACGCTTACAGCGCCTGCATCTCCGTGACACTGACCGCTATGACCGCTGTGGTTGTGAGGGGGTGGATTTTAGGCACTTAGCTTGGGACTGCCCTCCCATACGGAGCTACTGGATGGAAGTGGTGACAGCGCTTGACCAAATGACTGGACTACACGTTCCCGATGACCCCCTGGTAACGATTCTGGGACACACCGCGACACTAGCCGCTTCAGTGCGGCGCTACATCTCCCTGGCGCTCCTTCTGGCAAAGATGCAGATGGGGCAGGGGACGGGCTCCCAAATTTAAAGAATGGCTGGAGGGCCTCCTATATTGTCAGGAACAATTGAACACATATGCTGACCTCCTGCCGCCCTCCTCCCGCCCACGTGACATTTTGTCCCCCCTCCAATCATATCTCCTAGAACACCCCGCCGCAGAAGTTGCTGACACTGAGCCACAAACTGAAGGGACTAGAGATAGCGCATGAGAAACACCCCTTAGCCCCCTACGTTCAGGCCTGCTCAGAAGACACAGCCTAAGACAACTGGGCATTCAAGACTATGGTCGTCTCCTTCATTTGATGAACAACATTTGTCACGCTGTTCGACTGGGCTACCTGCAATGTCATTTTTATGTATTGGTATTGCTTATGTCTGGAAATTTGTTTCCTTTACTAAAACTCAATAAATTAATAAATAAATCAATAAACTTTATAGAGAGCTTGGAGCATATCCATAAACAACATTTTAGGAAATTAGAGGCGAATAGTGTGTTTTGAAATTTTTTGGGGTGTAACAATGGTGAAACCTATCTTTCATTCCCAACAGCAATGTGCAGGATGGAAAATGGCTTAGCAGATTCCAGCTAGGCCCATCACAAAGGCCGAAGATAAGGGTTCATTAGGCCTCCTTTGCTTCAGGATCCTGGATGGGAACTATCTGGAGCCTCATACCAAAATACGAGTAAAGGAAAACAATGGCACCCAGCTTATCACTTCATAGTTACTTAAGAGTGGCAAGTGTTTGTCTTTGTTCAGCCACTGTATATAAGAGATTTGCATGCACTGTAGGAAGGTCTAATGTGTTGATCTCTCCCAGTTTTTACACAAATAACAATTTAAACACAACTATTTGATTTAATTTATTTTATAGCACTACTCATCCCAATGCAGGATGTCAGACCTCTTTACATCACACATAACCATTATACATTCACAATAAATAATGTGTGTAAATCAATGCACAGGATATGTTGCATTAAACAGTGAGGGTTTTAAGGTGTTGAGTCACATGCCCTTCATAGCTCACTGTGTTATATTAGAAGGATTGCAATTTATGAACAGCAAGTAACAAAAGGATATTTGTGTTACAATCAGTACCCACTTACCTAGCTCCCTAACATAAGAATATGTCATCTGCATGTAACATGATGTGCTTTGCAGGAGACACATTCACACTCTGTGCTATTTTGATTCAAAACGGGCTAGAGAAAACACAGATCTCTCCAGCAAATGTATAAACCTCCAGAGTTATCTTGCCATTAATATTAGTCTCTTAATGCACTCACAAATATTTGTAATAGAACTGCTAAACCTATGCCTGAGGTGTTAAGATCCGATGTCACTTCTTGTGATGTCACTTCCTGTGAGGTCATGGGTGTGATACTACTTCCTAAGATTCCATGTGGAATATCAAGCAACATGTCATCATGTGCTGTGATGCCACTTGCATGCTGCCTAACTTGGTTAGTCCCTCACTTCTTTTTTACGACTTGTGCCCGGGGCAAGCCCTCAGGACTTCGACTGGAGTCCTTCTCAGTATATATTCCCAAGCTAGATACATAACCAGCAGAGCTCTTGCACATGTACAGATTTATGCTGTAATAATATATTTTGCTTTGTAATTACTGCTGGAACAGCAATCACACTTTATTTAGGCTCAATACTTGTCAACAGTGGTATTTGTCCCAATAATATGAATGTTTGGCAGACAAATGTTCCATGACAGGCTGACTTTGAACAGCACTGTCATGGTCTGGATGATCCCAGGGCAATGCTACAGAATTATTAGAATATAAAATGTATCATGAGCTGCAGAATCAAAAACCTATCCTTGGTCAAACTCAAAACTGATGAGCTGTCAAAGTGTTGTCTAAACCATACGAGTTGACAAGTAAGACTGTACAGTAGGTTATTACACTATTCTAATGAGTTTAAGGACTTGAAACATTTTCAACTCCACAAGTGAAGTGGGAGTCCACAGGTGTACCCTAAAATGATGTTGGAGAGTAACTTCATGCTCCCTCAGAAACTGTAAGGCACACAAATGTGTTTGGTGCGCAGTTTTCTCAAGGAGGACATCATATAAAAAAAGATAGAAGTAGTTAATTGGGCCAAACATTTGCATTATTGACTTTACATCCATCATCCCAAGTAAATGAAGGAATATGTGATGGAAATCTGCTAGTGGACTTCCAAATGAGAACTCTTGTTGCTTTCTGCATGGTACCTACCTTCGTTCTGGATTGGGTAACACTTCTACTGCCCTCTGCTGCATAGATTATGCTTCTTAAGGGACATCTCTACTGCCTTGGACATGTTCTTAAGCATTACAGATTGTGATTCCTTGCTTCAGATGCTATCAGGAGTTCCTTAGAGCAATATTTGAGTAAGGGTCTGAGCAGGAGCTATCAAATAAAAAGCCACCTTTGTTATCTGTGCAACACGTTCTTCCTCAAATGGTATATCTTATGTGGAATGTGCAGGTACTCTGGGAAATAAATGCTGTGCATGTGATGTGAGCTGAAGGTGTCTTTGCAATGTTGTTCAACTGAGACAAAGAAAACGAAGTGGATCAAGAAAAAATATTACTGCAACTTGTTACACAACCACCAAGATTGTTGGAATGTGGTTTATTAGCAGGTGTAAGTAGGTACCTTCCACCAGTAATAAGGCCACGATCACAATATGAGGTCTAGTCACTGTCTCAGTAAATTATTCCCTTGCACATCCCTGGTCCTGATCACCACGATTTTTTGACTAATACTTGTGGTAACTGACTCTGGTTGTGCCCTGGGCTCTGCTAACCAAAACCAGGGCCTCTGCTCTGATTACAAGTACATGGTAATTAGGTATAATTACAATTGATACTGACAACCTACCAGTAAGTCCCTAGTGTATGGTAGGGCATGTAGGTTTAGAGGCCCAGTAGATTTGATGCACTTGAGTGTGTACTGCTGTGTGTTGACTCCTGTAATTTAAAAGGCAGCCCTGCTTTGCAGGTTGTTTTTAAACGTAAATTGCATTCAAATTTGACTTTGAAATTAAAGTGTTTAACTACCTTATTTTTACATATGTCACCCCTCAGTTTTCCCTAGGTGCCCCCGGGGTAGGGTGCCTTGTTACTATAGCAGGGACATTATACAAGATGTCTTTTTTCCCCATTGTTGCACATTGCCTCCATAGGCTAACATGGGAATACGTTAACAAAGTATAACTATTGATAGGAGTGAGCTAAAAATATAATTCAAAAACTCAAACTGATATATTAAATCCAACAACTTGCCAGGTTTAAATTAATTGTAACTATCACAGAAAAGAAGTTATAAAACATGCTTTTCTGATTTACTAAAATCCAGCCTTCCAGTAGTCTCTCCTGATTGGCCAGCCTTTGGCAGACTAAGCCAAACTTCTCTGATGAATTATGAAGTGGCCTGCATAGAGACAAAGGGCATCTGGTGGGAGGATACTTGTAGCCTGCAGAGCTTGGTCGCCAAAATGGTCTTTAAAGAGAGAATGAAATTAGGACATGACATAGGCTTACCCCCACTTCCTGCATACCCTCCAGACAGGAGCCCCAGTAATTTATTAAGCAGAGGGGCTGGAATGGAAATGTTAGGGAAATGTAGCTACACCATTCGGTTGACTAGCCTGATCTTAACCTCCAGGACAGACTTTCACCATTTTCGATTTTAAAGGATTAGTACTTTCTGGGACAAAAATATGCCACACTTTGGAGGAAGTTGTCATACCTGAGATTTGCACTCTGCACTCCATTGGTCAGGGGAGCCCCTATTCCTGTCACCTTGGAACACTGGGTAAAAATGGGAAAGCTTCCCAGCAACTCAGATCCCTGCCTTGAAACAAGAAGAAGAAGAAGGACTGCCCTACTGACCCCTTGGGCTGATCAAGAGAGGACGGCACTCATAAGGACTGCACATGCTGCTCTCACAAGGCTTCATAGCAAAAGGACTTTACCTGTCTTAAAGGATGAGGCGTGGACTCTCTGATCAGCAACAGGTAGAAAAGTGCTGGAAGGGCTACCTGAAACATCAACAACTGGGACAACACTAGCTGGCAAGCTTCACCTTGATTTTACTCGGGTTGACCAGGTGCATTGTGGAAGTTGCAGTCCCAGACCCCAAGAGGCAAGGCAGAGCTTCTGACCTCTTGGCTGGTGCTGTGGACCACTTTCGTGCATCAAGAAACATTTCTGGAAGTAATTTTAAAAGTGTTACATCATGGGTGGCCTGAACTCTTGAATTTGTCCCAGTCCAGCGCGACCTTTTGTAACCCTTTGAGCACTATTTGCTTCCTAAGCGCTAGTTTTACTTTTACTCTTTAAAAACGCATATCTTTAGTTTCCTGCATTGGATTTTTGTCATTTGGGTCACATTTTAATCACACACGTCTTTCCTATATTTGTAAATTGGTGTTGAATTTTTATTGTGTGTTGTGTCTTACTTATTTAATGTATTGATGTTTTTAAATGCTTTACACATCTGTCTCCTATGTTAACCCTGCCTGCTCGCAGCCAGCTACAAAGGATTAAGCAAGGGGATAATTAATTGAGACCTTGACTGGACCTTATGTTGTGATTGAGGCCTTATTATTAGTCACAGGTACCTACTTAACACTACTAATAAGCCACCTTCCAACTATAGTATCGACAATGAATGGCCTAAATTGAATTAGAAAAGTTCTAACCTTCAAATTAAAAGAAGAATTCAGATTTATTTTACATAAGTTTGTGAATTAAATAAAATATTTCTTCAGCTGTCAATTTGTTTGATAATTTACTGTTTTAGTTTTTTTGTATATTGTTTTGTGTTTCAAATAATCAAAAAATGCTTCTACCGGGGTCACCAGCTTTGACTCAGAGAGGTCCTCGAAATCCAATAAACATTTAGTGTGGGTTCCAGTAATGATTAAGTAGGGGTCCACAGAAGTCAGAAGGTTAAGAACCATTGGTCTAATTCATTACAACTTAATTTACTATGTGTAGTTTTTTGACAAATAATGTAGAATTTTATTTTTATCAGTCACTAATGGCACGAAAATCAGGTTATCTTTTTTTTTTTCATTTTTACCCATTTTCCTACTTTTGAAAAAATGTTTTCTTCTGTTAATATTTTCCTTTTCGCTTATTGCCATCTCATTCGCAATATTAATGCTACAGATAATATAGAGTTGTGGCATATAAATAATTCCTGGATCAGCAAGACATTTTCCCTATTTGATAATTAGCAGTATGCGTTGTAAATCCATGAGCATCAAATGAAATGGCAGAAATGCCCTTGCCTGCTTCATGAATAACATGCTGCTGTTAAACCACTCAAGTAGGGGTGGGTGGAATATTCTGTCCCGTCCGAATAATTAGCGTAATTTTGACAACTTTACATTACTTTTGTTTTTTTCACACTCTGCTCCAGAATGGGTAAGTTGGTGAGGGTGAGTGAGATTTGGTGTCCTCTCATGCAAATATGGTTGCTTGGAGGACATCCGGCATGATTTTTCTAATGCGGATGGTTGCAACCATTCACTGTCAGAAGGCTGCTGCTCGGGTAGAAAATTTACTCGACCAGTAGCAAACTCAACTCAAGTATCTGTGCCCTCTGTCGCACCGTGTGGTGCCGTTCGTATTGATTTTTCTGAGTGGAACGTGCTACCGGAGTTAAATTATAGCAAGAGTAGCGCGACATGCTGATTCCCACCCATTGGCAGAACTCCTTGGATTCTCACAGAGTTTTTCTGTAATTCCATGAAATTCCATGGAGTCAAATTCCATGAGCTTCACCCACCCCTACACTCAAGCAATGAGGTTATTCATTTTCCTCTGGTAGGTCAGACATAGAGAAGAGAATAGAAAATCAATCACTGTAGCATTATCATGTATGAAAACATAACTTCTTCCCACCAGGTGGCCTCACCCGGTCTCCTCCACATTATTCCTGCATAAAAGTCAAATTGCATCCAAAGTGATACTCATTGAACTATCTTTGGCTGCAAACACCTAGGGCCCAATTCGAAGGCCACACAGTTGTGGCAAGACCTCCCTACTCCAGTTACCCATTGCGGGGCCTCTGCCACGAGTGCAGAGGCCCTTTGTGAATTAGTCCCCAGGTAAGGAGTCTTTGGTTACCCATCCCAGGAGAATAACAGCATGACAGCAGAGATCAATAATCACCAGTGAATCGATGGAACAATAATATGCTACCCTTGCTACCGGTTGAATTTACTGTGGTATTTTAAGCATGCTCCTCAACAGTTACAGCAACAGGCCTGATTCACAAACATTTTGCTTTGCTTAGGGTTGACTAACTCTTGTAGTGCTTTGGCTTACTCCTGAATTTCAAGAGTAAGACAAAGGAACTACTGGCTTCCTTATGGCTTACTCTTGAGATTCAGTAGTAATGGAGGGATACTACATGAGTAAGTAAAAGGAAAATCTTTGTGAATCAGGTCCAAGGTTTATCCCCAAAGAACCCCATCTCCTAACTCCATCAGCAGGCAGTTGATAAGTGAAGTTAGATTAGAGAAACCAGATATTAATGAGTGAGGTTCACACAGCTCACCAACCACAGAGGTCTTGCAAGGAAATCCACAACTCTTGATGGTCTGCAGTGGTATCCTTTACATAGACCCGATTCTCCAAGCATAGCACATGAAAAGAATGGTCATCTTTATAGTTATTCTGCTTTATCATTCGCTTAGACATTGATATTATCCTATTATGTTTGTGTTACATATGGATAGCATACCCATCTACTATTGTGAATAGACATAAAAATATTGTCATTCACTGAAATTATATAACGTCCACTTATGTGATGAACCAATCAATGCTCACTGTTTATTCACAATCTTTGTAGTAGTTTGTTTTATTAGATGGATATGAAATCCATTTACACCATAAAACTGTATATGGTTAACTCTGAATAAAGTGAACATTTTTCACCTTGGAGTTCTGAGTGACATCATTCACAACTTGAGCTTCCCCTTCATTGTCGATTTAATGTCATTCAGAACACCATGGTAAAAAACATCCCCGTTATTCGCTATTAAACACGAGGACAAACTCTCCTTCCCCTTATTTCCCCTGCCCCACTATTTTACTTTTATAGTTTGAGAGAGGTGGGGATACACTTTTAAGGGGGTGGGTGACAAGTTGTTTGAGGACTTTTTTTCATGCTACAAATTGCTCGCTTTACTCCTTTGCCCCCGAGTGAATGTTAGAAGCATGGGCAGACGTGAGGGGCCATATGCAACAAAAAAGAATAAATGGGTAGAGTACAAATTAAGGGAATTATTTTCACCTCACGGTTCTGAGTGACAATATACTTAACTCGAGCTTTGCTTCTCATAACCCTTTAGGGAAACATGTTGCTGTAATTAAAAAATCTATATGTTAGCTTGTGTGTATCTTGAATAATCCGAGTTGTATACCAAAGGGATCACCCACACTTTGTTATTGATCAATTTGCATTGATTTTGGAGAAGAGTCTGTTGGTGACTTGTCAAGTGGTTTTAACCGATTTAAAACCAACCTTTTTCTTTTCGGTTGGCTGCTTCAAAACCATTCTGATGAGTAGTATATAATATCAACTGGCACCGAGCCTTAACGCTTACACCTTTGGGAGCTCCATCAAAGTAATTTTGGATAATGTTAGTCTGAAGAGTTGAAGAAGCCCTTGAATAGAGTTCAACTGAGAGTTAATGTTAGAAACAGTCAAGCTCATGCTCCCACATAGTATTTAGAAACGGAGACGTACCCCGTGTTTTCAGGTACGATGACACATTTTGATCCTGTGTCTACCCTTTCGATTTGTTTAAGTGGCTGTCTGGCAATTTCAGTCCATTGTCCCCTTTGACGCTTATGTTTGTGGAGTTTAAAACCTCCATGGTCTCGGGATTGCCCAAGACTTCTTTTAAATGTAATAAATCTTGAAAGACCAGTTCAGATATTCAGTTTGCAGCCCTACACTTAGTTTATTGCAGAAGTGGGACTCAACTTATGTAGAGGTCTCCATTTAAACTTGCCTCCCTGATGCTATGGTGTTCGTTATGGTTGAACAAAGAGCCTGATTTAAAATGAGGAATAATCATGGATTGTCTTTCTTGTACTAATGGGTCCAAAAACCCCTGGCTTCATTACATCAGAAAACCAAACAATGATTTGGGTTGCGCACAATTTTATGTTAATCCAGACGGTATTTCTAATAAGGACAGAATTTAGCCAAAGAATAATTTTCCTGCTGCCAGAGTGGATCTGAGAGAAGATTCTAAACTAGTGAAACCGTCTGTAAGAGATTATTGTTTTGTGCAATTTTTTCTGGAGTTACCCTGCTAGCACAGCCTTACTACGGGCTCTTGGGAAAGAATCTTATTACCCCGTTTTAGGCTAGAGTCCATCAGATGGCTATTGTGTTTCACACAAGGGCAGTTTCCACAATCAGATTATATGTATTTGTCCCTGTGACGCGGCATCTCTTTAGAGTCTTTTACATTTTTATGTTTTTTTGTAAATTTAATCTGCCTTTCACCAGGCGTTTTTTATTAACCATTTTATGTAAAGACAATTTTAGCAAATATAGAATGGCCTTGTTTTTCCTACAACAATTAGTTGATTCTGCCACATGTAAAGTGGCCCGTGGCTTTTTAAAAAATGCACTTTTTACACATAGAGTTATGTTAATTAAAGCTGTATGTAACGTTTTTATGATTAATGTCTTTATTATATGTCATTTATCCTTATTCATGTGGATGAATTTATATTGGTGCCTGTGTATTTTAATTATTTCCTTTGTTTACTTTTATGATCTTCCATTGCGAGATCGATTAAAGTGTATTTTGACTTGACTGCAGAATACATCAGCACATCCCGAACTGTTTTCCTCAGTTTCTATATTACTAAACATTTATATAGGGTTGCAATTCGCATTACAGACTGCATTCAGTTTCACGTGGAAAATTCCTTCTTGGATCCAAAACGTAAAATGAATTTTACCTTCGGCAACATGTTGTTGGAAAATCTCACTGGAGGGAATATAGCAGATGTTTGTATAATCCCTAATAAGATTTTATTCATTTTTTATGCCCTGCTTTTTTACAGGACCGTACATAATCTGTTTAAGTAAAATACAGCACAAGAAATGATATCCACCTGAATAGATGAAACATACAGACGTGTCCTATTTATATAACGAATATATAAAGCGTATTTGGTTTTAGGGAAGAGCTATTCTGAGTTACAATGCACTACTTTGAGCTTCCCATATGTACAGACCTATTCAGTTAACTAACAAGTCTCACTTCTCATTAAACTCAAGATATGGTGTATTTCCGTTGGGAATCTTAGGGAGTGCTTTTTATGATTCCCACCTGTGCTTTTCCATTTAATATGGTACTTATGCCACACTGCTCTGGGCCCAGTCTGTTTACAGCTTAATTGAATGGAGAGCCCTAAAGACTGCATTTTATTGAGGAAATTCTTCGAAGTAAAATAAGTTGAATTCTTTTGACTAAATACTATTAGTGTCAAAGGGGTCTTTTGTCATTTTTTCTTTGCCATCGATATTTGTTTAATGGTAAGACACACTAATGTCCCTATAATAAATGCGCCTAGGGAGTGCATGAACTTTTGCTTGAGCATGCAGCCACACGTAGATTTTACAATACTCTGAGTAGCTGAGGTCAATCGCCCACAGAAAACCAAATGCTTATTCATCGAAGATTGTGGGAAATATGAAACAAGATGTGACTTAATCAAAGCTTGAAAAACACAATAGCAAAACCCACTTTTTTCTAAAATTATGAAGGAGAGGGAAATAGCTATACAACTAAAATGTCACATATTTAAATGAAAGCTTGCTGTAATAGTCCCAGGCAATACATTACAGATACTTTTCGGCCAATCCACGCTAATATGGACTCATAATTCAGCTGTTGCATGCGGTCACAGAGGGGCGTTTTTGCTGATACGCTGGCTGCTTAACGCTAGCACAGTCATCCCACATTTATTCATCTTTCCTCAAAGTCTTAGGGGCATATCATCAAGGAGGCGATAAAAAATTATCGCCTAATCAGGAAGGGCACGTCATCGTGTGAAACCTTGCATTAGCGCATGTATTCTGAACGCCCAGCTTTGCATCTCTAATGAGATGCAAACTGGGCGTTCCTGCCCTGACATAATTGGAGAAATGTCGCTGAGCGACATTTCTCCAATTATCAATGAGCACACTAACCTGCAGAGCGACAAGCAAACTAGCGATAACCTCTGTTATCGCTACTTTCCTTACACCTGCTTCAAGACTGACTTAGCCATGATGTCCTATGTAAGGTGGATATCATGGCTAAGCATGCCCTGCCCTATCAACAACCTATTGCCAAAATTTGTGAGATTATCGCTGGATTTCCAGCGATAATCTCACATTTGGCTGTTAGCGCTTGGAATTTCATCGCTTTTGAAATAAGCGTTGCTAATAGCACGCTATCTCAGCAATAAAATTCCACATTACCCGGCGATAATTATCCTAGCGCTAAGTGCGCTTAGCGATAATTATCGCCGGTCCTTGATGATATGCCCCTTAATTACTTGGATGAGTGTCAGTGGCATTGCACAAAGAGATGTCAGGCTGTAATCCCACAGTGCATCATCAAAGATGGCCACTGCGAAGACGGGACTTGTTTTTGTTGTCTGCACAAAAATGTAAACTCCTAGATATTTAATGACTAACCATCTGGACCCACGATGCCCTCATCCTGACAGCCACCAGTTACACCCACTCTTACCTCATTATTGTAACGTCAATAGGAAGCCCATAATATTGTGATGCCTGTGGTGTGCGCCTCATGGTAGGCATCCATTTGCCACATCTCAGCCTTTAGGAACCTTATGGCAACCCAGCATCAGTTCAGTATCCCTTGCCTATATTTTAACAGATGTACTCCTGAGCCACCTTAATCCACCAGCCCCCTGTTTGAATGACCTCGTTGTATACGATGCATCATCTCATTGCCTATAACCTTGGTCTGATTAGACATCATTTATTCCCAGCATTAACCTATAGGCTGTACTTCATACCTGACATTTAGAGGGCTACCATGGGCCACTATCTAGGCATCCTATAGAGTACCATGGTTCCTGAGAGCCAAACAGTTATTTTCAGTAAGCCAACCTCCATTACACAGAAATTAATTTGTGGGTATGAGAGAGACCCTAAAACAAATAGTTTTTCAGTATAGTCACTAGGATCCCACTAACTAAGCAGCACTGAGGTGTCAAATTCATTCCTGTGGGTGTCTGGAAAGTGTTTAGAAAAGATCAATTGTGAATGGAAGTAGGGTTTAGTAGGGTGCAAAATAGGAGAAAAAGAACCAAGGTCAGGAATACCCTGGCATACCCCTCCAAGTAAACTAACCAAAAAACAATAATAGTCAGAAGGGGAAAAATAAACATATTTTAGCAGAGAAACATGGTTGTAACCACCCTGATTTGATGAATGAAGTCTAGATTCTGTGTTAGCTAAGTTTACATTCGTACTCAAAATAAGCTATAATAAAGGCATAATCTAATGTTAAAGTACAAGCAACATTGTTATATAATTCTGCTTCCCAAGGACACAGGTGCAATCACTGTGTCACCTCTCATTACTTCTTTGTCCATGCTCCTGTCCCATTTTTTACACATGAGCAGTGTGCCTGCTTCACAGAACCTATCACCTAGCTTAGGTCAAAATATTTCCTCCAATATGGCGCTGACTACCCCGCATGTATGAAGGGGGAAACACGTCACCAGGACAGCCTGTTCTTTTCACTGTGCGCTGCAGAACAATGCCTAATGAGGTTGAGGCAAGTTTCTATTGCTGGAATTATGTTGAACTATTACTTTTTCCCTTACCTGACGTGTGTGAGCAGTCTTCCTTCTAGGACGGTCCGTGGTTCCCTTGCGGCTCTTCGGAGGCGCTGAGTGTCCTTTGCACATTTTTCTCCCCGAGGGCCATCAGGATCCACGTTATAGGCATTTTGCCTTGAGACAATCGTGCTGTTGTGCCTGGTTATTGTTGTGCACTTGCACTTCCTGTATCTTACAGCTCCTGTGGGATTTTAGGGGTTGCGAGACTTGGTTCCCTAGAAACAGGACAGATGCATGAAGTGCCCGTGTTATGATTTGTATGCTGACATTGGCAGCATTGCGCCTCTTGATTAATTAGGCTGTTGAAGCTGCATTTAAGGCCAGTGAACCGGAGGAACCTCCTGTGGAGGAACCATGGCCAAATCCCATTGAGGACATGGAGAACCCTGATGAGAAGGAGGGAAGGTGGGGTCATTTTATGCAGGGAGCTGAGCTCTCTAACATCTTTTCACGTCAGGGACAAAATGTGTTTTCCTGTGTCTGTGGGACATTAGATTTTTTACTCAATATCAGCGCCCAGACCCTGACTCTTTGCCCTTGCACAGTGTGGTTCGCAAAGTACTTTCCCATGAGTGGAAGGATATTGACAAGTCTGCATTCCCTCCTTTTTTGAGCAAGTGGTATTTTTTGGAGGGGGTTTGCAGGTGAATTACTTCAATCTGTAATAGTGGATAACTTGATGGCCAGCCTTTCTTTACAGGACATGTACTTTTAGATGATGTTCTTTCTTTTGACCCTGTGGATAAGCAGGTGGAAGGGGCGGCGAAGAGTTCTTACCCCATTTCTAATTTCTCCCTCATGGCAAAAGCCTATACAAATTATATGGTCCAATCCCTATTGAAGGATATCTAGAATCTGGTACTGCTGATGAGTATGGGAGGGGATACATCTTCTCTACTGGCTCTGAAAGTACTCCAGGTCCGCTATTTGTTAGACATCTCATTTGATAATTTGTGTTCAGCTGCAGCAGCATGAGGGGCTGACCTTGACTCCTGTGAAGCAAGTGGCATAACTGGAAGGTGTTCAGCTTCTTTTGGTGAAGCAGCAATCATAGAGGTTCCACCCCGGGAGAGGGGGCTGGGGTATTTTGCCATCCTGTTTGTTGTGCATAAATCCACAGGTGAATACCCTCCAGTCTTGGATCTCAAAGGAGTGTATTCACACATTCCAGATCAGCACTTCAAGATTGTGCCCTTTCAGTCGATCCTTTAGTTGGTTCATCAGGTAGCTTTCTTGCATCCCTAGATCTCATGGACGTGTATCTGCATGTTCTCATCCATCTGGTGGATCAGCAGTTTCTTCGCTTTGTGGTGGACATGAGGTACTCCCAATTCCAGGTGCTTCCTTTAGACCTTTCTTCAGCATCAAGGGTTTTTACTAAACGCTTGACCCCCCTGGTAGATGTTCACCATTCTCAGGGTATTCAAGTCTGCCCTTACCTTGATGATTGGCTAATTGTCCATCCTTATTTTTCTAAGGTGCAAGAGGGCTGCCATCTTCTAGACACATTTGGGTTTCTCGTCAACCACAGAAAGTCCTCCCTGCATCCCTTTAAGTCTCTGAAGTTCATCGGACCCTAGACAAGATGGATTAGGGGATGACGTTCCTGTCTCCTGATAGAAAATTCAATCTGTTCCAACATCTGTCTTGGGTTCTGTTTCAACCTCAGGTGTCTGCCTGTCTCTGGCTTTGGAGTCAGAGGGAAATAGCCTCCACTCTGCAAGTGCTCCCCGTGACCCGCCTTCATTTGAATTCCCTCTTGCATCACCTTCTAAGCCACGGGGATCCAGCTTCTTAGGAATACAAGGCTCTCATTCCTGTTACCCTGGTGATTCAGGAGTATCTCTCTATCAGCAGTCTATCTTCTATGGAGGGAGAATGGGTCAGTGGATTCCGTGAGCATGGTGTTCCTCTCATCTGTGACCATGTGTCTGTCTCCCCTTCCGGGCTTTTGTCCTGACCCGTCTTCTCCAGATTAGAAGATTCCCATCCTCTCGATGTGTTGAAAGCCCTTCGCATCTACCTGGACCGTACCAGCATGTTTAGGCAACTGGATTCATTGTTTGTCACCTATGGTCTTTATGGGAAGGGTCTCAAGCCTTCTTTGTCCACTTTGACTTGGAGGGTGAAGTGTGCTATTGTTTTGTCTTACTAGACTGCTCACCAATCTCTTTCCTCTTCTGTCCAGGGGTGGTCAACTTGGAGTGTTTCCTAATCCTGGGTCATGTTTAAGGTTGCGTCACTGAGTGACATTTGTAATGCTGCAAAATGAGCCTCTCCCAACATCTTTGTTTCCCTTTACCAGCTACAGGTAGCGATGGCTGCATCCGCAGACTTTGGTGCTCATGTTTTATCAGCCGTATATAATCTGTGATTTGTGCTATTTTTTGCATTAAATATGTCAAGTGTGTTGCATCATTCTTGGTTTCTGTGTGGATCCATCACCAAGCACATAGGTATGGGCTGATGTTTAAGGAATGGAATGGGAAAACGGACGAGGAGGTAATGCCCAGTACTTACCAGTGATCTTCATTACTCTGACTCCGGGTCTTACCATTCCATTCCTGAGCGGGAAACATTCATTACAACGCAGTCATTACAGCGCAGTCTTTACAACGACCTACCTTTACAAAGTAACTACAATTACAATGCATGTCATTCTAACATATGTTACTACAACACATGCCATTACAATGCATACCATTACAACGCATGCCATTACAATGCATTATAAGATAAGCAATGGAGATTTTTGTAGTATTAGGGTGGGTATGGGTTTTGGGGTACATAGGAATAGTAATTTTTACCCCTACACTATCCAACACTTTTCCTACTGTTGCACTCACTGGAGTGGGAATAGTATATTTTACCCATACACTATCCAACACTTACCCTACTGTTGCACTTACTGGAGTGGAAATAGTAATTTTTACCTCTACACTATCCAACACTTAACCTACTATTGGCCTATGCGTTGTAATGGTAGCTATTGTAATGGTATGCGTTGTAACAGAATGCGTTGTAACGGTCTTTTTTAGAAATGCGTTGCAATGGCATGCATTGTAAAATCATGCAATGTAATGGTAGTTGTGATGTAAAGACTGTGTTTGTAAAAGCATGTGTTGTAATTGCATGCATTGTAACGTAATATATTCTTCCTGAGCCCATCCCTCCCTCCCAGGTTTCTGTTTATGGCAATTGTTTTTCTTTCTTATGGGTTTCTTTGGTATTCTCAGGCTGTCCTGGTGACGTGCTTCCCTCCTTTATGCATGCTGGGTAGTCAGCACCATAATGGGGGAAGTATTTTCACCTCAATTAGGTGATAGGTTCTGTGGAGCAGGCGGACTGCTCATGTGTAAGGAATGGAATGGGAAGACTTGGACTTGGAGTAATGAAGATTACTGGTAACTGGGCAATAACGCCTAATATAAAACACAGCAGATAATTCTGAATCTAAGCCTTTGGTAACCCAGTACATGTTTTAACTCACCGATATACTCTTCAGGTCTTATGTTTGATGCAAAATGAAGTTACTTCTCCGTACTCTTTCTCCCACAATTGTGTATGGTGATCTGTATGGAACCTGTATCTCTATACCACCTACACACATCTGGTGTACAGATTTATTCTTAAGTACTTTTTTATCCATAATGTTTAACATCACTTTTTCTTTTATGCTCAAAACTGAAGACTCTTTCTCACTTAAAAACCTTTCCTCCATATCAGTTTCACACTTAATTCTCAAATGATTCCTATTGTAATGGCACAAAAGCAAACTTTGCGCAACTAGCATACCTTTGATTCCGGGAGTGACAATTTTTAGTTTAAGCTAAATGACTGGCAATGTCACACCTTTAACAGTGCATAGTTTTCCCTTCTTTATTGTTATTATGATTGTATTTGAAATTTCCCAGCTGCTTATCAGGGTTAACCTTCTCAATCACAGCTGGCTCAACTGTTTTGTCATCAATGTTAATCTCCTTAGCGAACCTCCTGGACAACTCAGCCTTCCTGACACACTTAAGCTCCGAGTCAGCATTGATCCAAAGTCTTTCCTTGCTGGGTTATTCTCATGCATTACCAGTTGATCAAGGATCAGCTCATTATGCAGCACCCCAAATCTATTGTCCATTGCATGCTTCGTCAAGGTCTTAACATACTCATCCTCAAATTAGTCTTTTGTTAGATTTGCATGAAAAATGTATACTAAGTAATCATAATGCCAAGTTAGGAGTAATATAATTCCTCAATTCAGTTACTGTATCATTAAATAGGTTTAACTCAAAAGGGGGTGGAATTTTATGAGGGGAAAGGTTTCTTGTTCTGGAATTGTAGAGCATGTTATAAGTGACCAGGTACCATCTAGCCTCCTTCTACCTCCACAGGTTCCCATCACGACTCTACAATTAAAAAACAAGGAACTATCACACGCATACCATTCCACCTCTATTAAAGACATATTCCTACATAAGTAGATTTTATACTCAACACTACAGAAACCTATTTTAGACGTCACCTATTTAGTAAATTCGAAAAGGTCCAACAAAGCCAGTGGGTCTGTAAGTGTGCAGTTACCAAAGTAAAATCCAGTATTTGCCAGCACAGTGCACCTCATCCTTGAACAATGATGTCTTTGCTTGTCGTGTTGCAAGCTTACAAGCAATATGCATATTGGAGACCTGCATTATATATCAGATTAGGCAATGTGGAGGCCAAATGCCTTTTGACAGGACATCACAATACAACATTTTGAAAAGCTAAGAGAGCATCAATATAATGAGGAAAATCCCCAATCTCCATAGTTAGTGGCTTGGAATTTGTCAACAGTGGGAACTACTAGGGGCTGCTACCTTTTCTCAGGAAGCATAGAGTGTATGTGTGGTTGGGGCTTAGCTACCCTCACCTCCTTTGCAGACCCAGACCCAGATTTATCATTCTTTCCTGCAAGACAACACAGCCCGATAACTTGCTGCTCTGTGCTGATTGAAAGGTAAGGTAAAAGGCAGGAATGTGCCATCATTTCCAAGATATGACAGATTCTTGCTCTCTTCCCACGCTGGAGCACAGTCTGCAGCCTAGTTCCAATGCAGGCACCCTTGTACCATTGTGCAAGTGGGCCAGCGTTGCAGGCAGGATTGTTTTTGTGCAGGAAGGGACACCTTCCTGCACAAAAACAATCCTACAAGGTTTTTTCCTACTTCTAAGTGTGCTGTAGAAAGATAAAACAAAGAGGAGAAATAAAGATATTTCTCCTTGTTGCACCTCCCCTGGGAAGGCATAGCATTTTGACTAATTTTCAGGTTTACCAGTTTTGGTAAATCTTGGAATGCTCCAAAATCCATTGGTGAATGCATGGAAATGCCCATGCTCCACCCATGAAACGCCTTCCAAAGGAAGTGTAACGCAAGGTAGCGACTTGCAATGGCTTGCGTTTCTCCAGATTTACCAAGCAATGTAGGGCCACACAAGGTGGCCTTGCATTGCTTGGTAGATCTAACTTCGGCATTGTGTTGCCCTAGTGACACTGTGTATGATGCAAGCGCAATGCAATACCATGATAAATCTCCCCCTACATATGTCAGTGAGCAAAGAGAGTCCCCTACCTTCTTGACCCAGTGTGCACTGCATTTTATAAAATGTCCCAATATAAAAGATTCTGGGGAAGCTCATATTGCCTTTATTCTAATAAAGTATGTTGGCAACACTTCGGCTCAGAGAACTTCAATTATTGACCACCATGAATCTCCTATTGATCATCATATTTTTTTTTTACTCGTGCTCAAAGCTGTATGGAAAGATGCCATGTTAAACAACCCCTCCTCAATGTACTCATGAAAGGCATGCAGTTCAGCAGTAACTTAATCACCTACATTGTCCAATTTGGGAATGTGTTATTGTTCACTTAGTGAGATCAGTATGTTGAGGTTAACATATTCTGCTTAGGTTTATGAGACAAGTTCAGAAATGCTATCCATCTGGTTCAGAGACAACAGGAGAGAAAGGGAGAGAGTAGGTGTTTTAAACTATGGACACCCGTTTTCTGTTTCCCACAATGTTCACCCAACTATTCCCCACCTGAATTCATGCAATTAGGCATTCTGAGATGAACTGAGAGTGAAGGAGAGCGAGAGGGTGATAGAGAGAGAGGGCAAGAGAGAGAGAGAGAGAGAGAGAGAGAGAGAGATATGTCGTTACTTTGGAGAATGAGGCCATCCGTCCTGTCACTGTCCCAGAAGGCATTATATTGACCAGTTGGGAATGTCGCAAGTGCTCTGGCAAAATTTATTTTCTTGGCAGGTGAACCACATAAACTCCCTAAACCTGTAATTTATCTAAAATACCAAATGCACCCACATGTATTCCTTCATTGAAAATGACTGAACATTGCTTCTAAAATTTAATTGGGACTAGAAGCAGTTTCATTGATCTTACATATGGCCAGAATAAATTATGTATCCCCCTTTCAAAAAGCAAGCAGAACCCATGCAGATTGCAGATGGTGTGAATTAAATTTGAGGCCCGTATCTCAAAAAATTTCAAGTACTGAACATTTTCTTTGCGCTGAACTCCAGCATGAAAACATATGTTTGATGCATTTGCTGCTTTTCATTTTTATTTAACAATTGGAATGCCATGCCTTACAAGCAAATTTGGAAATTAAGGGGCTGATTAGGAGTTTGGAGGAGAAGGTACTCCATTGCAATGATAACAGATTACCCTCTCCACCAAACTGAAGGTCTGCTCGCCTGATTTACAGACTGGCAGACGTTAAGTATGTCAGTGAATGAAAATATAATTTGAAAAGGTTGCATTGAGTATAACTTGTCACTGTCAGACATTCTGTTTTTTCATTGGATTGGATCCACCTTTGATTTTTGTCATTTGCCAAGAATATTAAAAAAGGTACAGTACAAACGTGGCTCAATGACATGAACCTTGATGGCTTTGAACCCCATGTTTTACTGAATGCCAAGTCACTAATATTCACCCCGGACATCAACCGAACCCTCAAGTAACACATTATCAAAAACACTAAGACAGCCTGGTACCAGCTCTCTCTTCTAAAGAAAGTCAAACTGATTTTTCCAAAAAGCAACTTCAAAATTGATTTTCAAGTCCTCATACACTTGTGTCTGAATAGGGGTAATGCACTATTCCATGGCCTCTCAGACTCCACACTGACACCGCTTCGGGGCATCAAACATGCAGCAGCACATGTCATCCTGGGCTGGGTGAGAAATACATTGCATCACTCTCATTGTGATGAAGGTGCATTGGCTCCCCGTACAGTCACACACCATCTTCAAAACCAGCTGCATCATTTACAAAGCCATCATGACCAGTACCCACACATAACTTGTAGACAAACTCACCATTTCCAATGGTTCTTGACATACCCACAGCCAGGACATCATCACGTTGCAGACTAAGAAGTGTAAAAAAAGAATACAAAAGGTAGCAGGCATTTTTCATCTATGCACCCAGAAACTGGAGCAACAACTTTGTATCCATCAGGACTGTCCCAATGCTGCTTCAAAGTTGGAAAGAGTTGAAGGCTCATCTCTTCAAAACACTACATCATAATGAATTAGCCGTGCACAAGCCAGCTTCCTCTACTATTGTAGAATGTATGCTTATCTTTGACCACGTATAGCACTAAACTGCTGTTTGACTAGGTTCACAGTATAGGCATTTCGTACACATACACCATTCAAATTAAAGGCTGATGCATCCTATTCCGCAATTGGTGCACATTTATTACAGTCATACCTCAGACACAGTTACCCATGAGTGGAATATCGTGGAATTTCAATGAGAAAGAAACTTATTTGCAGTGCCTTCTTGGCTAGCCAAAATCATTTGGAAAGATTCCCAAAACTGCATTACAATCACAAAAGATCATGAAAAAACATATAATTTCACAAGATTGCATGAGCTACCAATCAACAAATACCCCTAAGGGTTCATATATTTACTTTCAGAGTCAATTAGACAAACTGGTCCTAAAACACTAAAACAAAAATACTCTCCAGTAGCATGCAGGATGATAAAGAAGACATTAGAATAATAATCTATTTATAGCAGGATTACATCTTGGCTCTCAGGACAAGATGCATATGTGTTAGAAAGAAAGGAACGACACTTTAGTTTTTTCACTCATCACATCACATCACAAGAAAGAATGGATATTGATTCATACCTCTCATTTCTGATTACACCCAGGACCCTTCCATGATAGATAAGTTCCAGGTGTCTTTTTGGGTCACAGCAGGTCCTACGAAATTCACAGACCATTGTTCTTGTGGACCATCATGCGAGAAGACACCTTGCAATAGGATTGAACTTTTGATGTTGGTCAAAAGATAAGCTAGACATGCTGTGCCCCAGGGGTTACTGCATCCTCTACCAGTGCCTCTTGGCACACTTTCCCAATGAATCTTGTAGGTTACATGGCAGTCCCTAAAGGTTATGATGATGTTTTTATGTTAATTGATTCCCGCTCCAAAACTGCTCAATTCATACCAGTCAACATAATACAAACAGCCAAAGGACAAACTTGGGTATTTCTAACACAGATAATCCACCACCACATTGTCTTTGAGTATGTAGCCACAAAAAGAAGGCCGCAGTTCATTGAAAGTTCTGGAATTAAATCTGATGATTATTGGCAATGCCATAATGCTTCTACTCCACTTATGATCCTTTGACAAATGACTAGTCCATAACGCCAATCCAAAAGTTGGAATACCTCTGTTGTTACCTCAGTAGCAAGGAGCAGCACTGGGTCTCATTGGCAGAATTTGCACACAATACCTACATCCAACTTAGCTTCTACATACTTTGATCTCATTTACATGTGGCCTGCTGCCTCTGTTAACTCCTACTCCTTCTTTAATCCATAAAATGGGGAATCTGCCTAGATCTCCCAGCTGAGGATACCAGTAAATGACAAGGATCCTACAATATAGAAAAGGTTGGCTGAAAAACAGGAGAACAAGCATTGTGTGCCAGCTTTAGTATATTCACTTGCACTTTGGCAGTGGCTCTCCACAGCACTTCACAATATCCATATTTCATCGACAAAAATTAAGACTTGTTACACAGGTCCATAGGTCACAGAAAAAGTCATAAATTCAGTGCCTATGCGTTTAGTTTTGCCAGTTGCCCTCAGAGTAAATCCTGCATTTTATGTTTCTTCTGTAACAGGTGGTTTCTTCGGACAACTACCATTTGTGCCCTAGGTCCATCATGGAAGCACAATTTCACACTTGAGAAAATAAACTCAAGTGACTTGCTCCTTATAAATGCCTTCTATGAAGCAGGAAGCTCACATGCAATCCAGAAAGCAGTGGTCTATTAATGTTCAGGAGCACTAGACTCCTGTATGTACAGATCTTATTCTTTTGACAAGGCCAGGAACTTTTTTTCTTTTGTTTTAGCATATTATTTAATACCTGCTATTATTTTCTGAATTACCATTTCTGTGTTACATCCTTCACAGTGCTTTAGTCATCATCTGCCATTGGATGTTGTGGCGATGTGGGCACTTATTACAGTTCCTCTCTAAACTTCTGATACTTATGTCTGCCTTCTGTGTAGTTTTAGCACATATCTGCTGCTGTGAGGGAGTGTCCAGTATGTACTAGTTTCCCTGAAATCTGGCTGGTGTTTAGCCAAATTTCGAGTTTAAAATATCGGGAGACATAAATATCTGAAATTATCGTGACATGCAAATATTGTAATAAACTAATATAATTCACAAGAAAATTGTTTTTGAAGGTAAATAATATTATTGATTTAAAGAATATCGATATAGGGCCAGATCATTTCAGTGGGACCGCCACCGACAGGCCATCGGTCCCAATGTCCAGCATTGTCCGACTGTCGCATTCGAAAACCCTACAATGAAGGTGGTGCCTGTGCAGGCATCACCATAGAGATTACGATGTACCTTTCCATTAGCCTTTCCAGGGTCATACGACCACCATGGAAAGGCTGTCAGAAAGGGACTTTGGGGGCCCCTAGCAGGGCGCCTGTCGCAAGTGGACCTCTACTATGTGACCCTAGGGCACCTGTGGTGCACCAACAAGCATCCATGTGCCAGGCACGACATGGTGCCTGCCACACGGTGCATGGATGTTTGAAAAATGCTCTTTACCATTGCGGCTTGTGCAGCGGCCCTTTTCCTGGGCCAATGCTCAAGCCTCAATGGTAAAAAGCATTTTACAACTGCCTCCATGGCGGTCGCATCGTAATCGGGTTGTTGGGACCGCTGACTCCTTGTCAGACGGTCCGTGTCCAAGACGATGATGGTCGGATGCTCATCCAACCACCATCATAATGAGGGCCATAGTTGTTACAAATATTTTGTTTTACTTATTTTAATGTGTTGTAGTTGATGGATTAATTTTATGCGTTACTATTCTTGATCTAAATGTTTTTAAAAAAATATAGCTGGTAATTTTATGTGATTTATAATTTTTTAATAAATTATTAATAGTAATTTACAGGTCGTAGTTGGTTGCTAGCTTTGTAGGGGTAGAGAGTGGTGAGTGGTGAGTTAATTAGGTAATAGTTCATCAACAATCAGTTATACGTATTTAATTAGTTACTTAATTGATTTTTAATTATGTGAAGTACAAATTTATTTCACTTATATTTTAGTGACGGGCTGCCAGGTTTGTAGGGGTCTAGGGTGAGAAGTTAATTAAGTAATAAGTAATTATGAGTGATGTAATATATGACGTCATCAGCTGTGCATTGCGGGGGCACGAGTTATAGTTAGCTGAATTACCTATAACAGGGGAATTTCTATGGTTTTGTATGAGTGAAATGTCCAAATAACTATAACTTTCCCTAAAACCTATGTTTTTTTCAGTGAATTTCTAGGGTTTTTTAAATGCTAATTTCTAACTATAACGTATCTGAAACCTATGGTTTTTTCATTGAATTTCAACGGTTTTTTTAAATGCTAATTTATAACTATGCCTACAGAGGTAGAACATGTGAAGAAAGAAGAAAAAACGCTCAGAAAGAAGCAAAAGAAATGCAGAAAGAGGCAACAGAGGTCCACAAAGACAAAGAAAATTGCAGGAAGAAGCAAGACGTGCAGAAAGAACCAACAGAGGAGCAGAAAGAGTACTTGTTGCAAAATCATCCTGTGCCCACCACTTTTTCAGACGGGTACTGGTGGTAACTGACTCTGACTAACCAGGCATGGAGCCAGTGCTATGCTAAAAGACACTTAGAATACAGTGAAAACACCTACATACACTAAGGAACACTGTGCGTTGGGGTACCCCTGTGATTAGCATGACCTCCTCTGTAAGGGGATTAATTCCCCAACTTAAAACGCGCCGCAGGGCGTATTTGCACACGTCACCTCAGGCCCCGCCCCCTCCCTTCACCACCGTGTAAACACACCCCATGGCACGTTTTATGATGGGAATTTAGTTCCTTTGAATCCTGAGGGTCCCTAGGGTCCAACTAGACCACCAGGTACCTCCAGCAAGTGCCACAGAGCTGCGTTGCCGAGAGGTGTAAAAAGGGGCTTTGCCTGGACCACGACTCTGCAACGCAGGTCTGTAGCGCTTACTGGAGGTACCTGGTGGGCTAGTTGGCCCCCAGGGGCCCTCAGGATTGAAGGGGAATTAATTACCCAACTGAAAACACGCCACATGGCGTGTTTGCACATGTCACCTCAGTCACCACCCCCTCCTTTCACCACTGTGTAAACATGCCCCATGGCACGTTTTTAGTTGGGGGATTAAGTCCCCTCGAATCCTGGGGGTCCCTGGGTACCAACTAGCCCACCAGGTACCTCCAGTAAGTGCCACAGAGCTGCGTAGCAGAGAGGTGTAAAAAGGGGCTTTGCCTGGACGTACCTGTTGGGCTAGTTGGCCCCAGGGACCCCCAGTATTGAAGGGGAATTAATTCCCCAACTTAAAACGCTCCACAGGGCGCGTTTGCAGAGTGTTGGTGGGAGGGGACGGGGCCTCTGCGATGCCAGTCTATTTTTTATTTCTTTTTCTTTTTCTTTTTAAGAAGGGGAGCTGTGTGGCCCCCCTTCCTTTTCGATGTTATGGGCCCTGGGGACTCCATCCCCCAGGGCCTGACCCCTATTTTTTTTTTAAAATTGTAAGGGGGCCGCGTAGCCCCTCTCCCAGGCCATAATCGGCCCCGGGGACCACATCCCCCAGGACATGGCCAATATTTTTTTAAAAATGTATTCAGAGGGGGGCTGCGTGGCCCCAATCCTCAGGCAATTTATGGCCCGGGGACCCCATCCCCCAGGGCCGGCCTATGGGTGATTTAAAAAAAAGAAGAACATTTTTTTATTATGGTGGAGGGGGGCTGCGTGGCCCCTCTCCCATGACTTAATCGGCCCCGGGGACCCCATCCCCCAGGGCATGGCCAGTTTTTTTTTAAATTTATTCAGAGGGGGGTTGCTTGGCCCCCCTCCTGAGGCCACTTCTGGCCACGGGGACCCCATCACCCGGGGCCTGGCCACCACGTTGGGGACCGTGGGGGGAGCCCCAGTGCCACCACGGTCCCTGCCAGCTCCCTGCCTCCTGCGGGAGCTGGCATTGCTTTTCCACACGGGGAGCTGCTGACATGCAGCTCCCCGTGTAGAAAAGCAATCTGGTTTGGATTTGGAAGCGAGGGCAGGTTTCCTGCTCTCTCTTCTAAAATCCAAACTGGTGTTTGCTATGACAGGGTGGGATCCACGAGGCTTCCGCCCTGCCATAGCAAACTGCAGTGTCCCGGGGGTGGGCACCCTGGGACACTACAGGAGCTGGCCCTGGGGGGTGGCGGTCCCCAGGGCCATAACAGGCTCCAGGAGGGGGGCCGTGCGGCCCCCCTCCCAAACAATACACAGCCCTAGGAGGTGGTGGTCCCCAGGGCTCGGGGTCCGTAACGGATCCCCAAATTTGCATATTAGTGCCGGTGGCGGTCCCCGGGGCGTGTGGGGGGCTCGAGCACCACCACACAGGTATTTTCTTTTTAAAAGAAGCCCTGGGGGTGGTGATCCCTGGGGCTGCGGGGGGGCAGTGTACCCACACTGCAAATAATTAATGAAAGCCCTGGGGGGTGGCGGTCCCTGGGGCTGCGGGGGTCCACCATGGCCCCCGTAATTCTTTTTTAGCATGCCCCTAGGACTTGGCCCACCAGGGGGCTAGATAATAACGAAGCACAGGAGCCCACACTTCGTTTTTTTATTTTTGCGGCCAGATCTGCGGATCCTCCACGCATCTCACCGATATGTTTTTTTTTTTTAAATGTTTTTTTTTGGCCCTGGGGGTCCTTGTCGGACCCCCTAAGCAGGCCTAGGGGGTCAGGGTGTTTCTACCCTGCTCCCTTTTCTTGTTTTACATGCTTGTTTCCCTGGTTTCTTGTGCCTTGGTTCTACTGAGGCACAAGATGGCTGCCAACACTTCCTGGTTTGGAGTGTTGACAGCCAATTAGAATACAGCTCATGGTCGGGACGGTGCGCGGATCCTCCGTGCCTCTAAATATCAAAACATTTATTTTTGCTTTTCTCAGCAACTACTGAATGGATTTACACCATTTTTAAAAAAGGATGCTTTCTGAAGCAAGCACTACCTTTTTGCCAAATTTGGTGTAATTCCGTTCAGCAGTTCCAGCTGTAGCCGTGTCTAAAGTTTCCTATGGGAAATTGATTTTCCGACCTCAATTTTTGGAATTTCTCAGGAACTACTGAACGGATTTACACCATTTAAAAAAAAGGTCTTTTTCTGAACCAAGGGATACCTTTTTGCCAAATTTGGTGTAATTACGTTCAGCAGTTCGGGCTGTAGTCGTGTCTAAAGTTTCCTATGGGAAATACCATGGAGAAAACACGTTTTGGGATCCCCCTTTTTTCTCGACCCCTGCTTGGCGAATCACCTCAAAACTTTCAGCATAGAAGCTGACCGGAGCGGGTCATAAGTTTTGAAAATTTCGCGAAGATTCGTCAACCGGCGCCAAAGTTATTGGGAAAACAAAAAACAAGTTTCCTATGGAAACTAGGTCCTAACTATAATTACCTACTGGCGACCGCCAGTAGGTAATATTTATGTATGTGTGTAGATATATATATATATATGGAAAAACAAAGCGCCCTGAAGCTTTGAGAGGGCACACAACGATGTTCCGCCCATCCGGACTGTTGGCCTCTCAGTAGTTCGCCAACTTGCTTCCCAAGAGTTAACTGCCATGCCTGACGCGTTTCGAGGCCAATACGCCTCTTCCTCATGGGCTCTTTTCATGAAAAACAAAGACAGCTCACCTCTGCATTCAAACATCTTTTAATTGGATTTGTTGAATTGAACCGCCCTGAGTGGGTGTGGCTTGTGCTCACTGGCATGATGGTTGTCGTAGTCCATAGAGGTGAGTGACATATATATTACCTTAAGTAGGTTCCTTGTTTTCATGTTCATTAAAAGTTCCAATATCATATCCTTAGTAGGAAGGGAAAACAAGGTCAGGCGAACTGTTCATTAGCATTGGAACATCGTGCCGCATGACAGGAAACTTCCTGTCACAGCCTTTCCTTTGCTCAGAAATGGTGCTCCTCTCCACGACCGAGCAGGCCGTGTAAAAATGTGGAAAAACAAAGCGCCCTGAAGCTTTGAGAGGGCACACAACGATGTTCCGCCCATCCGGACTGTTGGCCTCTCAGTAGTTCGCCAACTTGCTTCCCAAGAGTTAACTGCCATGCCCGACGCGTTTCGAGGCCAATACGCCTCTTCCTCATGGGCTCTTTTCATGAAAAACAAAGACAGCTCACCTCTGCATTCAAACATCTTTTAATTGGATTTGTTGAATTGAACCGCCCTGAGTGGGTGTGGCTTGTGCTCACTGGCATGATGGTTGTCGTAGTCCATAGAGGTGAGTGACATATATATTACCTTAAGTAGGTTCCTTGTTTTCATGTTCATTAAAAGTTCCAATATCATATCCTTAGTAGGAAGGGAAAACAAGGTCAGGCGAACTGTTCATTAGCATTGGAACATCGTGCCGCATGACAGGAAACTTCCTGTCACAGCCTTTCCTTTGCTCAGAAATGGTGCTCCTCTCCACGACCGAGCAGGCCGTGTAAAAATGTGGAAAAACAAAGCGCCCTGAAGCTTTGAGAGGGCACACAACGATGTTCCGCCCATCCGGACTGTTGGCCTCTCAGTAGTTCGCCAACTTGCTTCCCAAGAGTTAACTGCCATGCCCGACGCGTTTCGAGGCCAATACGCCTCTTCCTCATGGGCTCTTTTCATGAAAAACAAAGACAGCTCACCTCTGCATTCAAACATCTTTTAATTGGATTTGTTGAATTGAACCGCCCTGAGTGGGTGTGGCTTGTGCTCACTGGCATGATGGTTGTCGTAGTCCATAGAGGTGAGTGACATATATATTACCTTAAGTAGGTTCCTTGTTTTCATGTTCATTAAAAGTTCCAATATCATATCCTTAGTAGGAAGGGAAAACAAGGTCAGGCGAACTGTTCATTAGCATTGGAACATCGTGCCGCATGACAGGAAACTTCCTGTCACAGCCTTTCCTTTGCTCAGAAATGGTGCTCCTCTCCACGACCGAGCAGGCCGTGTAAAAATGTGGAAAAACAAAGCGCCCTGAAGCTTTGAGAGGGCACACAACGATGTTCCGCCCATCCGGACTGTTGGCCTCTCAGTAGTTCGCCAACTTGCTTCCCAAGAGTTAACTGCCATGTCCGACGCGTTTCTAGGCCAATACGCCTCTTCCTCATGGGCTCTTTTCATGAAAAACAAAGACAGCTCACCTCTGCATTCAAACATCTTTTAATTGGATTTGTTGAATTGAACCGACCTGAGTGGGTGTGGCTTGTGCTCACTGGCATGATGGTTGTCGTAGTCCATAGAGGTGAGTGACATATATATTACCTTAAGTAGGTTCCTTGTTTTCATGTTCATTAAAAGTTCCAATATCATATCCTTAGTAGGAAGGGAAAACAAGGTCAGGCGAACTGTTCATTAGCATTGGAACATCGTGCCGCATGACAGGAAACTTCCTGTCACAGCCTTTCCTTTGCTCAGAAATGGTGCTCCTCTCCACGACCGAGCAGGCCGTGTAAAAATGTGGAAAAACAAAGCGCCCTGAAGCTTTGAGAGGGCACACAACGATGTTCCGCCCATCCGGACTGTTGGCCTCTCAGTAGTTCGCCAACTTGCTTCCCAAGAGTTAACTGCCATGCCCGACGCGTTTCGAGGCCAATACGCCTCTTCCTCATGGGCTCTTTTCATGAAAAACAAAGACAGCTCACCTCTGCATTCAAACATCTTTTAATTGGATTTGTTGAATTGAACCGCCCTGAGTGGGTGTGGCTTGTGCTCAATGGCATGATGGTTGTCGTAGTCCATAGAGGTGAGTGACATATATATTACCTTAAGTAGGTTCCTTGTTTTCATGTTCATTAAAAGTTCCAATATCATATCCTTAGTAGGAAGGGAAAACAAGGTCAGGCGAACTGTTCATTAGCATTGGAACATCGTGCCGCATGACAGGAAACTTCCTGTCACAGCCTTTCCTTTGCTCAGAAATGGTGCTCCTCTCCACGACCGAGCAGGCCGTGTAAAAATGTGGAAAAACAAACAAAACATCATGCCAGTGAGCACAAGCCACACCCACTCAGGGCGGTTCAATTCAACAAATCCAATTAAAAGATGTTTGAATGCAGAGGTGAGCTGTCTTTGTTTTTCATGAAAAGAGCCCATGAGGAAGAGGCGTATTGGCCTCGAAACGCGTCGGGCATGGCAGTTAACTCTTGGGAAGCAAGTTGGCGAACTACTGAGAGGCCAATAGTCCGAATGGGCGGAACATCGTTGTGTGCCCTCTCAAAGCTTCAGGGCGCTTTGTTTTTCCACATTTTTACACGGCCTGCTCGGTCGTGGAGAGGAGCACCATTTCTGAGCAAAGGAAAGGCTGTGACAGGAAGTTTCCTGTCATGCGGCACGATGTTCCAATGCTAATGAACAGTTCGCCTGACCTTGTTTTCCCTTCCTACTAAGGATATGATATTGGAACTTTTAATGAACATGAAAACAAGGAACCTACTTAAGGTAATATATATGTCACTCACCTCTATGGACTACGACAATCATCATGCTAGTGAGCACAAGCCACACCCACTCAGGGCGGTTCAATTCAACAAATCCAATTAAAAGATGTTTGAATGCAGAGGTGAGCTGTCTTTGTTTTTCATGAAAAGAGCCCATGAGGAAGAGGCGTATTGGCCTCGAAATGCGTCGGGCATGGCAGTTAACTCTTGGGAAGCAAGTTGGCGAACTACTGAGAGGCCAACAGTCCGGATGGGCGGAACATCGTTGTGTGCCCTCTCAAAGCTTCAGGGCGCTTTGTTTTTCTACATTTTTACACAGCCTGCTAGGTCGTGGAGAGGAGCACCATTTCTGAGCAAAGGAAAGGCTGTGACAGGAAGTTTCCTGTCATGCGGCACGATGTTCCAATGCTAATGAACAGTTCGCCTGACCTTGTTTTCCCTTCCTACTAAGGATATGATATTGGAACTTTTAATGAACATGAAAACAAGGAACCTACTTAAGGTAATATATATGTCACTCACCTCTATGGACTACGACAACCATCATGCCAGTGAGCACAAGCCACACCCACTCAGGGCGGTTCAATTCAACAAATCCAATTAAAAGATGTTTGAATGCAGAGGTGAGCTGTCTTTGTTTTTCATGAAAAGAGCCCATGAGGAAGAGGCGTATTGGCCTCAAAACGCGTCGGGCATGGCAGTTAACTCTTGGGAAGCAAGTTGGCGAACTACTGAGACGCCAACAGTCCGGATGGGCGGAACATCGTTGTGTGCCCTCTCAAAGCTTCAGGGCGCTTTGTTTTTCCATATATATATATATATTCACTTAAAAAACCATAGGTTTCACACATGTTATAGTTAGCTGGGCATTTCACTCGTGAAAAACCATTGAAATTTCCACGTTATTGTTAGTGCAGGCAACTATAACTCACGCGACCGCAATCCTCTGCTGATGACGTCAGATATTACATCACTGATGACATATGTGTTTTTCTGAAAAAAAAATATTTGTAATATATGTATAGCTAAAAATTAATGGAAGAAGACATGGGTAAATAATTGTCTAAATACAGTATTAGCATCAACAGAGGATTGCGGTCGCGTGAGTTATAGTTGCCTGCACTAACTATAACGTGGAAATTTCAATGGTTTTTCATGAGTGAAGTGCCCAGCTAACTATAACATGTGTGAAACCTATGGTTTTTTAAGTGAATTTGCAAGGTTTTTTAAATGCTAATTCCTAACTATAACGTGTGTGAAACCTATGGTTTTTTCAGTGAATTTGTACGGTTTTTTAAATGCTAATTTATGTATTTATTTTTTTTTTTAAAGTTTTTTCACCGTGCCCATGTTACGTAGTTCGCGGAATTTTTCCGTTTCTACCGTGCGCGTACGCTACGCGCACTCCGCGATTTTTGTAAAAAAATTAAAATACATTTTTGCCCTTGGGGGTCCTTCTGGGACCCCCTGACCAAGGCTAGGGGGTCAGGAACTGTCCAGCCTGACCCCTTTTCACGTTATCCACCTTTGTTTTTCACCCCCTCAGACTGCGAGAGACAAAATGGCGGCCGACACTTCCTGGTTTCGACCGATTCGAATGTTTACTAAGATCTAACAACCAATCAGAATCGCGCTCGCGCACGGCAGCGTGCGCGTACGGTAAGCTTACGGTACTCGCTCGGAGCGCGCCTATAGATATATATATTGATTTAAATGCTATTTTCTCAGGAAATACTGAACAGATTTACACCAGACCTGCAAAAGGCACATCCCTGACCTGAGGACTACCTCTCTGCCAAATTTCAAGTAATTCTGTTCAGCCGTTCGGGCTGCAGCTTGGACTAAAGGTCCTATGGAAAAATGCATGGGGAAAACGCGTTTTGGGACCCCCCCTTTTTCTCAGCCCCCGCTTGACGAATCCCCCCGAGACTTTCAGGGAAGGAGCGGAGCGCCCCACCTATTTTGAAAATTTCGCGAGGATTCGTCAATCGGCGCCAAAGTTATTCAAAATACAATGTTGCGGATTTCTTATGGAAACACGGTCCTAACTATAACTATCTACTGGCGACCGCCAGTAGATAATATATATATATATATATATATATATATATATATATATATATATATATATTACCTACTGGCGGTCGCCAGTAGGTAGTTATAGTTAGGACCACGTTTCCATAGGAAAACCTCAACATTCTATTTTGAATAACTTTGGCGCCGGTCGACGAATCCTCGCGAATTTCTCAAAATAGGTGGGGCGCTACGCTCCGCTCCTACCCTGAAAGTCTCGGGGGGATTCGTCAAGCGGGGGCTGAGATAAAAGGGGGGTCCCAAAACGCGTTTTTCCCATGCATTTTTCCATAGGACCTTTAGAACGAGCTACAGCCCGAATGGCTGAACAGAATTACTCAAAATTTGGCAGAGAGGTAGTCCCTAGGTCAAGGAAGTGCCTTTTGTAGGTTTGGTGTAAATCTGTTCAGTAGATTCTGAGAAAATAGCCTTTAAATCAATATATATATCTGAGCCAGCTTACGGTACGCTTACCGTACGCTTACGGTAAGCGTACGGTGGCGTGCGCGAGCGCGATTCTGATTGGCTCTTAGATCTTAGTAAACATTCGAATCGGCCGAAACCAGGAAGCGGCGGCCGCCATTTTGTCTCTCGCACTGAGAGAGATTTTTAAAATCGGAAGCCCAAAAACATGTAAAGGGGCTGTTTTGACAACTCCCTCCCACATAGTCATGTTGAGGGAGTCCCCAAACATCCCCCAAGTGCAAAAACGGTTTTATTTTTTTTTCGGCAATTTCGCGGGGTACGCTTACCGTACGCTTACGGTAAGCGTACGGTAAAAAAATAAAAAGAAAAAAAACACTATCCACACTTACACCACCCCCTGTGCTTTTGGTGGCCGAAGGCCACCAAATGTGCTGGGCTTATTACAATGGAAAAAAACACTATCCACACTTACCCCACCCCCTGTGCTTTTGGTGGCCGTAGGCCACCAAATGTACAGGGCTTATTATAAGGGAAAAAAACTTAGCATTTAAAAAACCGTACTAATTCACTGAAAAAACCATAGGTTTCACACACGTTATAGTTAGGAATTAGCATTTAAAAAACCTTGCAAATTCACTGAAAAAACCATAGGTTTCACACATGTTATAGTTAGTGGAAATTTTACTGATAAAAAACCAATGAAATTGCCCCGTTATAGTTAGCGCAGGCAACTATAACTCACGCGACCGCAATCCTCTGCTGATGACATATGTGTCTTTATGAAAAAAAAATATTTGTAATATATGTATAGCTAAAAATGTATGGAAGAAGACATGGGCAAATAAGTGTCTAAATACAGTATTAGCATCAGCAGAGGATTGCGGTCGCGTGAGTTATAGTTGCCTGCGCTAACTATAACGGGGCAATTTCATTGGTTTTTTATCAGTAAAATTTCCACTAACTATAACATGTGTGAAACCTATGGTTTTTTCAGTGAATATATATATATATATATATCCGAAACACTCCTCCGCCATTTAGCGCTTCGTTGTGCTGAAAGAAAGGAGCACGGACCGCATTTCAGTGCATACAATTGATTTATTTTCCTCAAGGTATGCCAGCCATGACGTGTTTCAACTCCGTAGAGCCTTGATCACATGACACGCCATGAAGTAACCTGATTATTTAAATACTTTTTGTTCAGTGCTTTTTTTCTCAAAGTGTTAAAGTGACAGTGTGTTAATTACCAATTTGTGTAGCTTGTTTGGGGTTTGCGTCTTTTTGTTACATATTAGTCAAATACCTGATACATTGTTTGAAGAACTTTTTCGAGAACTTGTGTATAAACATGTATAAATACATACAAATGTTGGCATCTTATTTTATGAACAACAGTGTTATTAGTTTTTGTAAACTGCTTAAATAATCTTTATAAATACATAAATAAATAAATATGAATAAATAACAAGTCAAAACTTTTTTTTATCGATGCATATGTTCCTGTTGTCCATATATATAATCAAAACGGTCTCACAATGATCAACAAGTGCCATTCATTTCCTAAGGGGAATTTTGATTTGCTGTAATGATTTTTCCTCATATGTTGTATCATTGTAACATATTTGGCAACCCTAACTTACTAATCTAATGTGCAAAAAATGTGCAATTTATGTGCAAATCACCGTGATTTTTTGACAAAAGCCTTTGTCAATAATTATTAGATTCCTAAAAAAAAACTAAAAAACGTGAGTATATAACAAACAAGTTTAAAATCCTTATTTTAAGGAGACTTCTATGTATTGTGAGGCTCTTAGTCGCTGCATCATATTGGTTAGTTCTACCAAATATTAAATTGATGTACAACAAAAAAGAGAGAAAAAATGTAACAGTTATGTACTAATGCTTATAGCAAAAATGTTTTAGAAAGGCGGCAGAGTCTCATGGTGTTTGGGTAATTTTTTACCATCTTTACTTATTTATAGATAAGTGTGCAAGTCCTCTGTGGCATTCAAACCATTGGGACTTTTGGAATCTATTTCTAAAGTAAAGTGGGTTTCTAATTGTCTTAAAGTTCTTTCTCTATTACCTCCGCGTTTATTAAATGGCACACTGTCTATTATAAAATATTTAAGATGTTTGGGATCCGATTGATGATGTTCCGTGATAAGTAGGGTCTTGATTGGTAATTGCTCTAATGTGTTGTAAAATCCTTTTGTGCCCCTGCAGCTTGGTATTTCTCACATTCTGAGCCCGCAGGGGCACTCAAGTACATACACAACAAATTCTGTTTTGCAGGAGAGGGCTTTATTAATGGTTTGTTCGTGTTCACTAAATGCAGTTCTGTATGTTAGTGTATTAGTGCAGCATTGGCAAGCTTTGCAGCTCCTGCATTTGAAAAAGCCCTTTCTCTGTCTTAACCAATTTCCTTTTGGTTTGTCTATCGGATTGTTCTGTACCAGCCTATCACGCATTTTGGGAGCTCTTCTGTTGGTGATGGAAAGTTTAGAAGGTAAGGTGGGTCCTAAGATTGGGTCATTCTTTATCCAAGGCCAATTTCTCTGTACAATCCGATTGATGTCCCTACTTTGTTTGTTATATCCTAGTATCATCCAAAAATTGTCATTTTTGGAGCTGGATGTTGTGTTGGATATTTGGCTAGACGGCTCTGTTATTTGAATTTTAAGGAGAGTGTCTCTGTCTATCATCGCACTCTTTGAGATGGCTGCTTCTATACATTTTTTTGTGTGTTTTTTATATATATATATATATTCTCTGAAAAAACCATAGGTTTCATGCACGTTATAGTTAGGAATTAGCATTTAAAAAACCTTCGAAATTCACCGAAGAAACCATAGGTGTCAGGGGTGTTATAGTTAGCTGGACATTTCCCTCATACAAAACCCTAGAAATTCCCCCGTTATAGTTAGTTCCGCTAACTATAACTCACGCCCCCGCAATGCACTGCTGATGACGTCACATATTACATCACTCATGACATGGTCAGTGACATCACTGATGACATCACTGATGACATCTCAAATGACATCACTTATGACATCACTGATGACATAATCCAGTGACTGTGTATTTCTGTAAAGTTTAAATATGTTTTATATATATAGGGAAAGGCCTATGGAAGAATGAGTGGGTGTATAAGTGTGTGAATGGATGATTTAGTGGATGCGTGACTGACTCTATAAGTGAGTGATTAAATCTATGTAACTGCGGACTAGTGACTAAACTGTGTGAATGTCTGTATCTGTCTGTCTGTTGGTGTGTAAGCAGCTGCATGGGTTTGTGAACAGCTACATGAGTGTCTATATGGGTTATTGATTGATTGTCTAAGTATCTGTATGGGTGCCTGAGTGTTTGTGTGGGTGGAGTGTGTGTGACTCTGTGCATAGATGTGTGAGTGGGTGATTCAGTGGGTGCATGGTTTTAAGAGTGCATCTGTGATGGAGTGTATGCATGGTTGTGTTAGTGAGTGAATATATATTTCATAAGTACATGTGTAATTTACTACATATGTGAACGGCAGTATATATGTATGTTGGAGTACAGAAATAACTATAACTGAGAGTGTGTGATAGTGTGAGTGGCTGTATGGATGAGTGTATGCTTGTATCATTGATTGTATAAGACCATAAGAATTTGCTAGTATTTGTATGAGTAATTGAGCTTGTGCGTGTATAATTGTATAGGTGAGTAATTGGCAGTGTGATTAATTACTTGCATGACTGAGTATATGTGTGAGTAACTCTATGGATGAATAGTGGTGTGGTAGTGTCTATATAGGTGTATGAGTGCATATGATAGTACTGTACTGAGTGACCATAAGTATGAGTGACTGTACGGGTGAGTGAGTGGGTGAGTGTTTAGACCTAAGAGTCAGTGATGGGTTATGTACTTATTGGTGTTTGATTGTCTATGGTTTTGAGAGTGGCAGTATGTAATTTAGAGTGGGTGTATCAAAGGTTATATTAGGGTGTGACAAGAAGCATCAAATGATCACATGAATGACATCATCAGTGATGTCATCAGTGATGTCACTGACCATGTCATGAGTGATGTAATATGTGACGTCATCAGCAGTGCATTGCGGGGGCACGAGTTATAGTTAGCTGAACTAACTATAACGGGGGAATTTCTAGGGTTTTGTACGAGGGAAATGTCCAGCTAACTAAAACACCCCTGAAACCTATGGTTTTTTCAGTGAATTTCTAAGGTTTTTTAAATGCTAATTCCTAACTATAACGTGCATGAAACCTATGGTTTTTTCAGTAAATTTCAAAGGTTTTTTAAATGCTAATTCCGATATATAACTATCTCTAAAGCTATGATGTTTAATGATTTTCATTGGATTTCTAAATTTTTCTATTTCAGTATGTCAATTCCTTTAATTATGTATTTTTTTATATTGTTTTTTCACCATTTTTGTAACTTATTTTTTCAATTAATTCTTTTAAAAATTAAAAAATATTATTTGTTTTTAATATATTTTTTTTAATTGTAATTTTAAAAAAATATATATATATATTTTTAAATATTTTTTAAACTATATTTTCAATACTTTATTATAATTTTTTTAATTTTTTTGGGGGGATTCGTGCACCCTATGCGCACCTTTCTCGATCCCTGCGCGAAAGCATCCACGTACGGTATGCGTTGGGTATGTATTTTTGTGCACGATTGCTATGCAACCGGTACGCGACTCCAAGCCTATATGCGACACGTACAAAGCATGTCATGTGCGTGTTTGACGCGGTGGGTGCGCGAATCCCGCGAAATATTTTAAATGTCAAAAAACATATATATATGTATTTCATGTGAATATTAATTGAAGACATAATCTAAACTACTCATAATATTAATATATTTTTACTTCTAATTCTATATTCCTTTTAAATGCAATTTCGCGGATTCGTGCTCGGTGCATGCTGCTTATGCGCACGGTGCGCGGATCCCATGTGGCCTAAAAAAAGAGATTTGATTGGTTCATTACACTTCCTATTCTAACTATTGAAAGACCCCACCAATTTCAATCATTCTTCTTTGACCTTCTTTGGAGGAGCATCTCTCTGCAGAGAAGAACTTTTTGGGGACTAAGTTTACACTTAGCTCTAACTTTTTTTTTAAAACAATGGCTTCAGGGCAGCAGGCATCTCCAGGATCTTCTCATTCATCTGAGGATGAATTTTTGGAAGAACCACCATGCCCACAAAGATACTCATCTGTGGTGTGGAAATTTTTCACTTTTTCTGAGGGGCAAAGCAAAACCAATGCCACCTTAGTGACCTGTAAGATCTGCCACCGAGTGCTGTCCCGTGGGGATCCCAACAAAAAATATTCCTGCGGAACAGCAAGTATGATGAAGCATCTGAGGACCCTCCATCCGGTGAACCTTGCTCGAGAGGAATGCCGAAGAATGCGAGTTCTTCCAGCTCCATCAGATGCATCGCAGCCAAGCACTTCAAGGGTGGATCCATCTGTGCAAAACTTGAACATCTGTCCACAGTTTGCAACCCTAAAAGTGCTCTGCATAAAATGCAACACTGTACTATGCTATGGAGAGCAGTCGATTGACCTTATCTGTCAAAAGCAAGAGAACCATCATTGCTAGGTTTTTTTTTCCCTGAAGTTCATTGTTTTGTTCTTCCAGTTCTGTATCTTCCTTTTTTATTCAAGAAAAACCAAAAAAATTTAAAAATTGTTCAAAAAACAAAGAAAAAAAATATAATAGAAAAAAGAAGAGAAAAAAAGTTCTTCTAAGAACTAACTTTCCTGGTTTAAAAAAAGAGCTATATTTGTTTGCTAGTGTGTGAAAGTTTAGATGAATGTATGTGTAGTACGTAATTGACTGGACGAATGCATTAGTAGCGTTTGGTGAATGTATAAGTGCAGAACTATGAGGAAGTGCTGCAGCATCACACAGTAACCTCTTTAACTGCAGTGTGCTGTAGTACTTCCGAAGCACAGGGATGCAACATATGTACATAAATATGTTGCAAATCTATGCTTCTCTCTGCACAGCTGCTTAAACGGCAGCCATAAGGTGACACAGGCACCCTTCCACCATGGTGCAAGGACATCTGTGTCATGTGGTGTTTGTTTTTGTGCAGGAAGACACACCTTCCTTCACAAATACAATCAGAAAACACATTTTTCTCCTTCAATGTATGCTGAACATTTTAGCATGCATTGAAGGTTAAAAAATGAGGAGAAATTAAAACAATTCTCCTTGTTGTACTTTCCTACACCAATTGGAGAATGGTGCAGCATTCACACACATGTCGAGATTTATGATTTCTGATAAATCTGGAAATGTGTCTTGTTCTCTGAGTATTCAGTGCAATCATGCACAACAACACTTATAGAACACCCTTTCAATGCAAAGTGGTGTGTATGATGAGGTTGTATTTACATGGAGAAGAAAAGGTACACAGAGTGCCTTTTCCTCTCTTTGTAAATATGAGTGTCTTGCGCAATAACTATTTTACAAAAAGTGACATATTTCTGTTTGGAAAATTGCTTGCGACTGATAGAAGGTAAGCACAGAGTTTTGTCTGCAAAGATGCTCAAAGAAGAATGATTGAAATGATTGCGGTCCTTCAATAGGTACAATGGGAAATATTTTGAACCACTCAAATCTGTTTTTTTGGAGGTCACATGATATCCTATGACAGAGAGATTCCAAAACTACATAGGTATAAACAGGGTGTTTTGAACAACGTATTTAAACTTTGTAGCTTCTTCCAGATCTGCCCATTGTACATATTAATACTTAGTTAAACTTACCTTCACAGTAATAGAAATAAAAAATGGTACACATTTTTTTTCACATGTTTTTTGTAATGTAAATTGGGGTAAATTGCTTATTTTAGAAGTAGGATCTGTGAAAGAAAAGAAAAAATAATTATAACATGTAATAATACATTTCTAACAACACAGCATAATTTAAACAAAATAATTTGTTTGTCTTTTTTGCTGTTCTCAGAATATATTGAATTTCACTAGAAATAGTGATTTCAATCGTACTCTTCACATAACAGCGGGGAAAAAAAAACAATCAAAAAGATTGTTTAAAAAAAAACAACATGCTAGTCTCAGAAATATACCAGAAAATACAAATTACACATATATGAAAGGCTTATGGCTAACAAAATTTTATAACTTTAACTTATAAAAACTGTAAATGGTGTCGCTTTAAAATATTCACCGAGTCAATGAGCGCAAAAAAGTCCATAATTCAAACATATACCTTTCCTTGAGGCCAAATGGTATTTTTGCACTCCTTTTTATGTAAATTGTCCAATGGTAATCCTATTAAATTATAATATTAAATTCCTCAGAGAGTTAATTATCTTCCTAAAACTTTGGCTTTAAAAATATTAGGTAGGAATTTGGTAATTCACTAGGCAAACATTGTTTGAAAACCAACTGGGCATCATTACAAAGTGTCCAGCCTTTGTCACATTTTAGATAGGCAGTGTAATGTCCAGATGTTGTGGAAGGACCATCATGGAAAATTATTGCAATTGCTACAAAAGTCCTTCCTGATATTAATAGTTGTGCTGCTACAAATTGCTTTATTAAAGTATCCAATTTTCTTCCATCAGCTGTACAACGTTGCATCATTAGAATTATATATTGTCCATATTTTTTTAAAAATAATGTGGATAACATTTCTGATATACATTGGCTACACTCCATGTTTTGATTTGCACCTTTAACTAATTTATTGAAAGACACTGATTTACAGGCTGGTAATGTTAAATACAGAAATCTTTCAGTGTCTACATTAGTGCTAGATGTATACCTGCAATTTTCACAATGATTTTCCCATTTGTAAGAAAAGCCAAAAATATTTTCTATTTCTACACCTTCATTTTCAAAAATGGTAAGCATATACATTAAAAATTCCTGAGCATCTTGTTGGATATTTTGCGTAAATTGTGTAGAACCAGAACACATATCCAAAAGATTACGAACATCTGAAACAGTTTGTATTTTACTTGTATCTGTTGTCAATTTTTCATAAACAGAATGCAACAGAGAACAAAATCTTTTTTCCCGATTCTGCTTAATTTGTTCTTGCAAACCTTCAAGATATAAAACAACATTGACCACTACATTAGCATAGCAGTTGACACCAGAACTATTTTCAATCTGATAACCAACAATGTCTTCAATAGTGTCCTTTTTCTTTTTACTTGCTATCACAACATTATCTTGTTCTTTTCCCTTCTCTACACCTTCACTACAGATATTCTCAAACCTTCTTTTTCGACCAACCACACGCTTTTCAAATACAGGATATTGACCTAAATTGGGAGCATACGCCCTTCTTAACCTATTATACTCTTTTACACAGTTTGCATCTGCAGTAACCTTTGTCTCATCAAAATCAATCAAAAACAAACCAGATAATGTTCTGACTCGCGACAAAGCAACATATGCCATACCGTCTTTAATACGGTAGATCCAATGTTCACCAATGCACAGTCAACACTTAATCCTTGAGATTTATGAATAGTCACTGCATATGCCAGAGAAAATGGAAATTGTTTCCTACGGACATATAAATCTTTAACAAGCAAAAAACGAACTGAATAACGACCAATTTCTTTAACTTCTTCAATCTGATCAAATTTAATTTTTAAAAATTCAATTCCTTCTTTTTTCTGATAATTAACAAAATCCACCACTTTACCCATTGCTCCATAAACTAAACCTTTTTCTACATCCAAATTACACCTTAAAATTACCCGACAGTTTACACATGCATATAGCGTCTTTTCTAAACCAGCCATTTTAGATATTTTTTTTCTAACAAATACAGTTTTGTTTTCAACTTTCCCGTCAAAATAATAGTGATTCCTTCATGCTCTATTTTATCAATGGCTTCCATTTTTATAATTTCTTCATTTTCCAGTTTCAATAGCTCTTCGTTGCATATAGAACACTCGTGCAGTGTTGGCATTAAGCAGATCACTGATTTATTTTCTGCAATTTTCATGTACACTTTCTCAGGAACTACATTTTCATTTGGAAACAAATTGGAAAGTAATCGACTCTCCAAAGCTTGTTTGCCATGTTCTGTCAGAAGTCCAATTCTTATATCTTGAAGAATACTTCCATATTCAGCATAATTTTCCTGTCGCATATTTGTAGTCAGTTCTTTGCATTCAAAATATGCCCAAATGTTCACATTACCAACACTACCAAGAGACTTTCTGGTATCTTCATGTGCAAGTGTTTTAAATACCGGTTGTCCTTTTACCGGAGTCAGTTGCAGTAGATCTCTAAAAACTATTACGTGTTTTCCTCCAAATAAAACGTCATACTCTGTTTTAAGAATTTTCTGCATTCTTAAATGCATAAAGGCAAGCATCAAGTTTGAGACCATGCTTACCTCATCAATAATGAGAAGTTTCATTTTTTTCAGGACTCTTGAAATTTCACAACAAGCTTCTCCAGATAGCTTGTGGTATTCCAATTTGTTCTCATGCTCTACTGGTAGCATTAGTAAACGATGTAAAGTAATTCCTTTAGTGTTATGTGCTGCCAACCCAGTTGGAGCAGTGACAACACAAGACAAATGCGACTCAGTTGTTGTCTGCAGATAGCTTGTAATTACTTTAATTAAGAAACTTTTTCCTGTTCCAGCTTGACCACTCACATACATTTGGATAGGTTGAAATGATGTACATGAGCACCCCTTCTTTTCAAGAAGTAATCCATGGTCAATCTGCTCTTTCACTTGTTGATATATTTGTTTCTGTTCAACATTTAGTTGTTCTTCCAAGTTTCCTAACTGTATTACATCTTCTTGAGCTTGATACATTGCTGTTTCCACCTCATTCATGGCACTTGCTGCTTAATGTTCAACAATTGGTTGTCCTAGTGGATCTTGACTCAGTGCAGCAGAACGTTGACTGTCTTGAGAACTGTCTCTAGCAATCTCAGCTGCAATTGCAGCTTCTTGATCAATTTCATCATTCAACATTTTCACATAATTTGCAAAAGCACTGCATTGTATGGTATCTTTACAAGCATTAAATGAATCTTCTTAGCTCTGAAAATCTCCAAGTAATTCCAGTTCTGAGCGCCACGGTTTGAACATTTGCAAAAGGGCTAAATAGTAAAATTCCCTTTTGTCAGCAGTGTCGCAACTCCTGTGTTTAATTAAATTTCCTTTCCTTTGTTTCACCAGACATCCTTCGGAACCACTGACTGCATATTTTCCATCATTGATGTTCTCTGTAGTATTCCGTTTAAAAGTGTAGTTTTGCAGCACTTTATAGAGATACATGTTCTCAAGATGATGACTTCTGTTTGGGTAATATGTGTCCAACATATTCGTTTTCAAAATATCTGTACTTTCTGGTTCTTTGTCTGCTAAATATTCAATTTCTTGAACAGATTTCAGTACCCGATTTCGCATTGCTGCAAGACCTAGACTCACCCAAATGATTCTTCTACTTTTGGAGTATAGACTTGCAGAGGATAACCGATCTGAGCATTAATATGCTCCAATTTCAGGATGCGATAACATCTTCAAACTGAAACTGTATAATTTCTTACTTAGAGTCTTCTCGTGAGAAATCTCTTCCCACATTTCTTTCAATTTCGTCTTTTCTGATTTAGTAATGTAGGACGTTACATATCAAGCAACAGCAATGGAATTGTCCGCAACATACTGAATATCCATGTTTGCATTCCACATGGATAAAATAACTGGATTGTAGTCATTTATGTATTTTGACACTTCGCTTCTTCTTAAGTTGTAGGTATTTTTTGGAGACTTTCTTGTGATGGTATGTCGCATAGCTGACATAAAACTGTTCACTCTTCCTTTGGATAACACAGGACGTGGAAATCCAAAACAACATTTGGTATAGAACTTATCCTTTGACTTGTACTTTCTTTAACAGTATTTTCCACACCTATGGCTTTGGAACAGTAAGACTTGTTGTTTTAAGTTTTTATCTTCTCTGCTATTAGGTACGGCACATGTGGCATAATCTTCAATGAAAGACAAAACAGTTTCATCTGAATCTGTTCCAAATTTGGGGGCGTTTTTGATCCATAACAACATATGTATATGAGGAGCACATCTTGCTTGATACTCCTTTCTCCAAAAGAAATCCAATTCTTTTTATTGCAGATGAAAGACATCATAGCTTCAAATCTATGATTGAAATATCTGCATACATTAACAGGATCCAAAGAGCACAATTCCCCAGGTGTATTGTATTCAATATTTTTTATATTGGAATTTGCCTCTCGACGAAATTCAGGTAAATCATCCCAAGCATACTCAGCACAGCTTAGTGTAACAAACCATGTAGGAGTTCCCAAGTTCCGTAGCATAAATTTCAGTTCTCCATGACGACGGTACCAATATTCATTAGTCCCACGCTGACATGCCATCAGATTAATCAACTGAGATTCTAAATGATCATCTCTCTGATGCACTTTTTTTTTTTGTGTTTGAAAAAGCTTTATTGAGATAATATTATACAGGAAAATATCAGCAAGAGAGGACATAAAATAGTGAACAAGTAATACAAGATATGAACATAGCTGATATTGTTTTTTTAAAAAAAAAAATGAAAAAGCTTTTTATAAAATTTTTAAGGGGAAAAAGAGGGAAGAGGGAGGGAGGGAAAAGAAAGAAAGTGGGAAAGTGGGAAGAAGAAGAAGGGAGAATAATAGTTAATGCTAAAACATGTCAACAATAATCATTAAGGAATGCAAAACAGGAGTGATCCATGATCAGTACTTAAAATATAACATATAATACATTATAGATAATAAACCAGAGGAGTAAGCAAAAGGTGATAGAAAAGAAGAGAGTCAAAAAATATTTCAAGGTGGTTTAAAGTTCTCCGAATTAGTTTGTGAAACTTTCTTCATGGCCAAAAGATCTAAATATGAAGTGAGAGGTAACCAGAAAAGATCCACATTGCGAGGTGGCTTACATGAAGAAGCAAAAGAAACATCAAGTCTATGAGTGTGACATAGTGCGTTCCACCAAGCTTGAATGGAGATGCTGGTAAGGGATTTCCAGTTCGAGGAAATGTGCTGGAAGGCAAGAGCAATCATGAGGTTGTAGAGACCATGAGAGTGTGGAGGAATATCAAGCAAGTCAGAAAGGCTGCCAAGAAAAAGGAGGGGGGTAGAATATGGAAAGGAGAGAGCAAAAATACGGGTGATATATGACCAAACTTTATCCCAAAATTTTAAAACAGAAGGACATAAAAAAAAGAGATGAAGAGTATCAGCCATAGGCGAAGCACAGGTCCAGCAGTTAGCATTAGGGATAGAGGAAGAAAAGCGAGATAAAGAAAGAGGAGAACGGTAAAGGCGATGATAAATATAAAATAGGGATTGAGTAAGAGAAGCAGAACGAGAAATCTTTAAAGATCTGGCCCAAATTTTATCCCAGAGAGCAACAGACCAAGAAGTACCCAAATCCAATTCCCAAGAGAGTTCTAATTTAGTTTTATTACGAGACGGATTGGGGGAAGAAAATAATTTGTAGATAAGAGAAGCTTTGGGCAAAGCGAGAAGAATTGGAAGGAGAGGGGAAGGGGTAGAAGTGGATATGGAAGAGGGAAGAGAATAGAAACGGTCGAGAATAATCGCCATAAGGATAGAAAACTTTCGTAAGAAGGAATGGGGACAATGAAATAGAAGTTGAAATTTAGGGAAAGAGCAAGGTACTAAGCCATCAAAAAGCTGATTGACCCAAATGATACCTTTTGAACGCCAAGATTTCTAACAGATAGGTCTGTTTTTGAGAAGAATGAGTGAATTATACCAAAGAAGTGAATTTAAAAAAGACTCACGCGTCGTGTTGGAAAGGAGAAATAGGGGACGCAAAAGAGAAGAAGTGTGTTTAAATAAGGGTGGAAGAGTATATGGTGAGTTGGCGGAAAAACGTAAGATTTCGGCAAAAGAGAAAGGTAACAACAACGATTGTTCGATGAGGAGCCAAAGAGGAGTAAAAGGAGAGGAGCCTGATGCAAGCCATCTGGATGCCTGGCGGAGAGAGAAAGATTTATGATATAGACGGAAGTCTGAAAAATTGACTCCCCCATTAGACTTAGGCTTTCGAAGGTTAAGTAAAGAGATTCTAGACTTTTTGCCCTTCCAGAGAAATTTTGAGAGACATGAGTCAATTCGTTTAAAATAGAGAAGAGGAATGTGAACAGGTAACATAGAGAAAGTGTAAATCAACACAGGAGCTATCATCATTTTTATGGAATCTAAACGACCCCACCAGGAGAGAAAAAGAGGGTTCCAAGTAGTAAACAGTTTTTCAATATGAGACTGAACGGCAGACATATTTAATTTAACGGAAGTGGCAATAGAAGAAGAGAACCAAATTCCTAAATATTTAATTTTTGAATTATTCCATGCAAAATCTGTAGAAGAGAAGAAGTGAGGAAGACAAACAGACGTAAGGGGGAGGATCTCAGTCTTGTCGGCATTGATTTTATACCCCGAGACTAAAGAAAAAGAGGTGAATTCAGATAGTAAAGAAGGAATAGAAGAAGTTGGATCAGATATGAATAAGAGAATGTCATCAGCATAAGCAGAAAGCTTTAACTGGTTATCACCATATGGGAAACCGGATATGGAGTCATTATTGCGAATGGAAGATAAAAAGGGCTCAAGAGCAAGAACAAAAAGAAGCGGAGATAAGAGACAGCCCTGACGAACCCCTCGATGAAGCATAAAAGAAGAAGAGATCTGACCATTAACAAGAACAGAAGCTTTAGGAGCAGAATAAAGTAAAGTAAAGAAATAAGAGAAATAAAATTGGGTCCAAAACCATGCCAACGTAAAGAAGCAAACAGAAAAGACCAGTCAAAGCCTTCTCTGCATCAACAGAGATGGCTGCTAAGGGGATAGAAAGGGAGGAAGCTTTATTTAAAACGTTTAGAAAAAGACGAGAGTTATCAGAAGTAAGTCTACCTTTGACAAAGCCACATTGCTCTTTGCCAATGAGGTGCGGCATAAAGGATTCCAGACGCAGAGCAAGTACTTTAGCCAGTAACTTATAATCCACGTTAACTAGCGAGATCGGGCGATAATTTTTGCAAAATTGAGGATCCCGACCCTCCTTAGGAACAAGGCAAATAGTAGCGTCCTGGAATGTGCCATCTGACTTACCAGAAGCATAAAAGGATTGGAAAAGGTCAAGAAGTTTAGGAAGCAAAAGGTCAGAAAAATGCAAATAAAACTCAACCGAAAAACCATCTGGACCAGGTGTTTTCCCTTTAGTGAGAGTATTCAAGGCGGTGGAGAATTCATATAGTGAGAGATCAGTTTCCAGATCTGGAAAATTAAGGTGAGAAGTAATGGGTTTAGGGATTGCCTCCAAATAAGCCTGGATAAGAGTGGGGGTAGGAGGGGATTCCGGAGTATAGAGTTGCTGATAAAAAGAGCGAAATTGGTCGAGAATTTCACTATCCTTATGTAAAAGAGTATTATCTGAAGAAAAAATAGAGTCTATAGTAGTACGATCTTTCCGTGGCTTAAGATAATTCGCTAAAAGCTTCCCTGATTTATTGCGACCACCATAGAAACGGGCACTACTACGGAGAAGAATAGATGAGGCATTGTCCGTGGTACATTTATTGAACTCCAATTTAGCACGCAAAAGGTCCGGAGGAATCATTTTGTCCGAAGATGTATAAAATTTATGTTCTAACGCCTTGATAGTAACTAATGTAGACAAAATCAATTATAAAACCTCTAGCAGTAGCTTTAAAGGAATCCCATCAAATATGAGGGGAGACGCTAGGGTCACAATTAATTAAAAAGAAATCGCGAGTAAAGGCACGAAATGAAGAGGAAAAAAGAGGGTCAGTAAGAAGGGAAGCATTAAAACGCCACCGAGAAGATTTAGGAGAAGGAGAGAGTAATTCAAGATCTGTCACAACAGGTGCATGATCCGAGATAACTATGGGCTCAATAGAAGAAGATAGTAAGGATTGAGATAAAGGTTGAGAAAGGAAAATGTAATCAAGACGGGAGAAAGAGAAGTGAGGCGGAGAGAAAAAGGAATAGTCTAGAGTATCAGGGTGGGATAGCCACCAAGAATCCACAAAGTGAGATTGTAAAAGAGTGTCAAGGAATTGTTTATGAGATTTGTGGGGAAGAAAGCGTACTGTGGATTTACGGTCAAGGAATGGATCAACAATCTGGTTACAATCTCCACCTAAAATAAAAAATTCATTTTGATATTGAATACATTTTTCTGTAATAGAGGGCCAAAAAAGGAAATCAGGCTGCGTGGGGCCATAAACATTGAAAACAGTCAAAGAAACAGAGTTAATCAATAACTTAGCAAGAATCCATCGACCATCAGCATCATTTTCTTGAGACAGAATTTTACATTTCAACCGCTTGTGACATAATATAGCAACCCCGTTTTTTTTGTGAGCAGCAGGGGAAAACAAGACCGTACCCACCCAACTCCTTTTTAGTTTAAGTGACTCAGCTTCTGTAAGGTGGGTTTCTTGCAAAAGAACTAAATCAGGGTTATAAGATGCTAAGTGAGATAGGACTCTCTGTCGCTTAATTGGGCTAACAAAACCTTTTACATTCCAGGAAATAACTCTGAAATTGCAAACAGCATAAAATCAATAAGAACAAGGATCACATTAGCAATCAAAAATATAAATATCCCAAAAATCGTATCAAAAGTACAAGGGATAAGAAATAAGGACAAGCAATAAAAGAAAAGAGCATAGTGACAAAAATCAACAAGGTATGAAGAGGAAGAAGATAAATAAGATCGTATAAGGAGGATGATAGAAGAAAAATAAAAATAATACAGAAAGGTTGGAGAGCTAGAAGAGAAAGGGAGGGAAAGGAAAATGGAAAAGAGGAAGAGGAAAAAAAGAAGATAGAAAAACAAGAAGAGACAGTACATGTCCAACGGGACGACTGAGGGGAACATACCTGCGGGGAACAAAATGAAGAACGATGGGGCAATGACGACACGCAACAAGATGAGCCAACCGAAGACCGGGGAATCCAGCCACCCCAGGACGGGAGACGTTAGGAAATAGAGGCAAATATAATGGAGGGAAATACAACGAGTTGATCTACATAAATGAGAAAAGTAAGTACAGAAAGAAATTAACAACAAGAAATGGAGAACCAACAAAGACAAAAGCTTCAAAAAAGAGATAAAAACACTATGACGCACTTATCATAAAACCTGTGAGGAGAAGAAGTTAGGTGTAAAGCAGTAGACAATCAACCATTAGGAGTAGGTGAGGTATCCATGCCGCTATTAGTCTGGATATGAATAAAGTTTTTAAGTTCAGCAGGATCATGAAAGGACCAGGTGCGATTTTGATGAGTAACTTTAAACAGGCAAGGGTGAAACAAGCCATATCTCGCCCCAAGAGCTCGAAGAGGCGCACGAAGATTTAAGAATTCTTTCCGTCTAGAGGCCGTAGCATTGGAAACATCCTGTGAAAGAAATACTCTCTGACCCTGCCATGCTATTTGACGCTTAGATCTTGCTGCCGAAAGAACAGATAAAAGATCAGTGAACTTCAGAAACAGAATAATGACACCTCTTGGTTTAACAGCTGCAGCAGAGCGGGGACCCAAACGATGGGCCCTTTGGATGGTAAGGGACGTAGAAGGTGACATATCCAAAAGCTTCAGGAGGAAGGAAGTAAAGAAAGTCACAGGGTCATCTCCTTCAAGGGACTCCGGCAGACCATAAATACGTAGGTTATTTCTCCTATTTCTATTTTCCAAATCTTCAGTGTGCTGTTGAAGGGCAAGAACAGATTTTTCCAAGCAGGAAATACGTTGAGAATGAGTACTTGTTTCCGAGACTTGCTGCTCAACTGATGACAATCTACTATCCAAAGCCAGCCATTTCTCCTCAAACTGTTGCATCTTGGTATTGGTCTCCTCAACAAAAGGACGCAGAGCGCGAATCTCCTCTAACAATAACTCCATTGAGATAGAGGACGGAGGGGTAGATGGCAGCGGTGAGTCTTGCTTTTGTCGTTTAGTAGATGAAGGAGAAGAAGCAAGTTTGGTCGAAGACGACTGTGTAGAAGGGGGGCGATGAGGAGCAGCCCCAGCCATGTGACCTGCAAGTGAAGAGGGAGTAGATTTTGAAGAAGAGGCTGATGGAGGCGTAGCAGAGGTGCCCCTCGATGGAACAAAAATAAACTTGGGTTTGCGCAGTTTGCCCATAAACTCTCTTCCAGAGAAATGAACTTTGCGAAAACCACTTGACGTGAAGAGATGAAGATCCAATCAAAGCGATACCGTGACTAGTGAAACCTCAAGGGTAGTATCGAGGTAAACATCGATTACTTGACAGAAAACAAAAACAGCTCCCAATATGTATCTCGCCAGTGAAGAATATATTTCAGGTCATTAAAAACTGGAATTGGTGGAAAACAGCGCCATCAAAAAACTGACATTTGGAGGAAGTTGTCAAAATAAATACATGCCAAACACAATGGCAATTGAAATGTTATAAAAAACCTCCAGACTCACAAGTAAAAGGATGGAAAAAGCCCATGAAAGTGCCACACAAAGCCAGAAACATCACAGAGATTAATTTCGGGCATGTCAGCTTAAAACAGAAGGCTTAATGAAGGAAAAGTTCTCCACAAAGGGCGCAGTTGCATGAAGAGGCCAATAGATGGCACCAGCGTATCACGCCATGTTGAAGTAAAGGGCTTTGTGAGGAGAATGTATCATCGACGAGAAAAGGTCCAAAAACGGCTCAATTCATGCCGGAAAAGCACTCACCGGTGTCGCGCTGTGTTCCGGTTGACGGAACTGATCAAATTGGGGTGATTAAGTGACTAGACCAGGAGCGGCGAAGAGAAAGCCGTCCCGTAGCGGCGGAGCTCCCGTCTTAGGCGCCCATCTTGATCGGCGCCGAGACCACGCCCCCTCTCTGATGCACTTTAACCATAAAATCCTTTGCAGTTACATTTTGCAGATGCATTCCAGTTTTTAAAATGTGATTTACTGCATATGAAAGTCCAGACAAGTCACTTTCAAACAGAAGATGAAACATATAAGGGATACATTGTCGAAATCTTGGATCTTCTACATATAATCTTGTTGTCCGATATTCAGATGTAGGAATCTGCACAGGACGTTCATCATATCGTCCACCTTTTCCTGTTGGAAACAACTGCGGGAAACAACGAGCTTCCAAGCTCTCTTCCCATACACTCATGGGACTTCCTCTTGCTTTTTTCATTTGGAACAACTCAATCGTATTCCCCATCACCTCGTTGGAATGAAGTGGATGTACACTGTAATGTTCATAGATTTCTTCACATTTGGACATGTCCACTTTTTCAATTCGTCCACTTAATGTTTCAGTATCTTCTGCTAAATCTATTTCTTCTTCTCCTACAAACACATTTCTATAGTACTCATTATTTTTTATCGGATACAATGATGCCTTTTGCACTTTTCTAACATCCACTAACACTTGCCAGATTTTCTTATTCTTAGCAGGAACACCATTAACTAGAATGACTAGTGGTTCATTTTCTGCATGGTCTACACCAATAGTTTCAATGTTTTTCTTTAAATCTAACGGTAAATACACAACTCTTCCTTTCAATCCTCTTTGTAACTCTGATGGAGCTAATTTACCTGTTTTAGGCTCCATACGAACAATAGCCAGAAACGGGTGCACACATTGAATGAGAATAGACTCATACATATTTAAATCTATCAGCTCTGGAGGAATAGCAACTAACTCTAGATTATTATGAACAGCTCTAGCAGGCATTTTATTCTCATCTAATTAGTTATAACAATATTTGCAAATACGCTGCTCAGATCCCAGATCAAAACAATCCTCTACCAACAAATAAGTCGCAAATTCCTTCCACTTATCATTATTTTCTATTTCACTTTTAAATACAGATTGACACTCCTAGTCTGATTTTTATAGTGACTTCGCCGACAACAAATACAAGAAACATTTGGTCTTTCACCTGAAATTACCTTAAACTTTGTGACTTGATCTTCAATTTTTTTTGTAATCACGGGTTCTACATTGTTTTCAAGATTTTGTTCTTCTAATGTGTCAGTTTCTGCACTCTCTTGCTGAGGACCAACGTAACAAAACTCAATATCATCACAAACCTTCTTCACATCTGATACTGACCCACACAAAAGAGCACTGTTCAACTCATTTAACTTTAGTGCTGGACTTTTTGCATAATACAATCTTCTCACTAACTTCCGCATTTGAGTATGATGTACTGCCAACATCCTGAAATGGTGAAAAACACTTTGACAAACTTTCCTAGAAAGACAAGCCAGAGAATGACCTTGCAAACCAGTATTTTTTCTCACTCTGCAAGGGTCTAGTCCTTGCAACACCTTAATCTTTTGTTTAACACTTTTTTTACTATATGCTCATAAAAAACGACATAATTTATCAATAGAGTCTTGTCGTACACTACAAATACTACTGCAATCCCAAGTGTACACGGGGTGTTTAGGACGTCTCCCAAGAACTTCATCAGCTATCATGTCTTCTGCATTTCTTTCAACCATTTTCTCTTTGTCAATTGGACAACCATCTCTAACCACATAACCTCGACCACTGGTGTCAACTGCTTGCAATAAATTATTGCTCTGTAAATAACTCTCCTCATAAAAGAAAGGCTCTGAGCTGGAACTGTGTTTCCATTCTCCCCCAAAAAAATCACAAACATTTGTTCTATTAATTACTCTTTTCCTCCTACTTTTGGCCTTCATTAAATGGATTGGTTCATCTAGAGATCGAATTCTGTTTAATACTAAAATGAATAGTTTCCTCTTTACTTCAAAAGCCTTTTCAACAATGGTTTCAATATGCTTCTTCTTTTTATAAAATAGAGCTCTCTTTTTATATTTCTTCACATCTTTCAGCAAATTATGTACTACTCTCTTGTAAAATATTTTTTTGCGTTTTTCCTTATACTGATTTTGCCTTCTTTTACCATACTTCGTCTCCTTTGACTGTCCATTTGCTTTTTTGCATTTCCTATTATTTTGAATTTTTTTTCTAGTTGAAGCATTCTCAGAGGTTTCAGCATTCTGTACATTCTGTCTGGTCCTACAAACATTTTTAATAAATTGCTTTGTGATCTTGCCCGAAGATTTTTTCTTTTTAGCCACATTATGTTGTTCATTCAATACTTGTGGTTGATTTTTCTTCAAGTAACTCTCCTTTCTCTGTTCTTTTCTTTTTCTTTTTTTCTGGCATGATTTCTCTATTTTAATGGTGAAAAACAGTATCTATAAAAAATAATCACAAATAAATGTATATTAATAACTTTAAAATGTATACTTTTCTATTACTGTACAAACACATTTTATATAAATACTGACTAAGAAACTATAGCCCTGAAGCACAAGTATGACGATGGTTAAAACACTACATGCATAGTGCATACTACTTTGAAGCAGTTCATGCCCTAAAACCTGCCTCACTCAAAGACTACATGCTTACTGACTGAATGATTACAGTACTATAAGGAGAGACACTGGGTGAGTGACAGGGTGTTCGCTAGAAGTGTATGGATACTGACTGGGATATTGATGGTGTGAAAGACAAGTGTGTAGGTGATTAGAGACCTACATGCATAGTGGAAACACGTTTGAATCAATCCATGTGCTAAGGCCTGCCTCACTCCATTAGTACTTAGATACTGACTGAATGATTAGACTATTGCAAGGAGAGTGCCTGGGTGAATTTATAAGTGTTTCAGTTTTGGCACAGTGAATGCATTACTACATGGTGCTGAATAAGTCACTGGAAGAGTGCAAGGGGAGTGACAGGGTGTTTTCTGGAAGTACATGGATACTGACTGGGGAATTCAAGCTGATAAAGACAAGTGTATAGTAGGTTAGAAGCCTGCATGCATACTGGATAGACCTTTGCAGCAGTCCATGTGGTAATGCATGGTTCACTGCATGAGTACCCGTGTACTGACTGAATCATTAAACTACTGCTAGGAGACTGCCAGGGTGAAACTTTTAAGTTTTTCGGTTTTGGCGCAGTGAATAGATTAGTACATGGTACTGGATCAGTCACTGGAGGAGTGCAAGATGAGTGACAGGGTGTTTATTGAAGTATATAGATACTGACTAGTTAATTGATGAAGTGAACGACAAGTGTGTAGGTGACTAGAGGCCTGCATGCATAGTGGATAGACGTTTAAACAGTCCATGAGCTAAGACCTCAGACACGGCATGATTACCTGGGTACTGACTGAATGATTACACTACTGCAAGGAGAGTGCCTGGGTTAATCTTTTTAAGTTTTTGTGTTTTGGTGCAGTGAATAGATTACTACATAGTGCCAGATGAGTCAGTAGAGGTGTACAAGTGGACTGAAAGAGTGTTTACTGGAGTTTATAGATAATGACTAGTTAATTGAAGAAGTGAAAGACAAGTGTGTAGGTGACTAGAGGCCTGCATGCATACTGGACAGACGTTTGAAGCACTCCATGGGCTAAGGCGTGGGTCACTGCATGAGTACCTGGGTACTGACTGAATCATTAGAGTACTGCAAGGACAGTGCCTGGATGAATCTTTTAAGTTTTTGGGTTTTGGCGCAGTGAATAGATTAGTACATGCTGCTGAATGAGTCACTGGAGGTGTGCAAGGGGAGTGACAGGGTGTTTATTGCAGTATATAGATACTGACTGGGCAAATGAAGGTGTGAAAGACAATTGTGTAGGTGGTTAGAGGCCTGCATGCATAGTGGATAGACATTTGAAGTAGTCCATGTGCTGAGGCCGGGTTCACTACATAAGTACCTGGGTACTGACTGAATCATTAGAGAACTACAAGGAGAGTGCCTCGGTGAATTTATAAGTGTTTGGCTTTTGGCGCAGTAAATGGATTAGTACATGGTGCTGAATGGGTCACTGGAAAAGTGTAAGGGGAGTGACAGGGTGTTTGCGGGAACTGTATAAACACTGACTGGGATATTGAAGGTGTGAAAAACAAGTGTGTAGGTGGGTAGGGGCCTGCATGCATACTAGAGAGACAGATGAAGCAGTCCATTATCTAAGGCCTGGGTCACTGCATGAGTACCTGAGTACTGACTGAATCATTAGAGTACTGCAAGGAGAGTGCCTGGATGAATTTATAAGTGGTTGGGATTTCGCACAGTGAATGGATTACTACATGGTGCTGAATGGATCAGTAGAGTAGTGCAAGGGCAGTGACAGGGTGTTTCCTGGAAGTGTATGGATATTGACTTGTGAATTGAAGGTGTGAAAGACAAGTGTGTAGATGGTTAAATGACTGCATACATAGTGTATAGGCGTTTGAATCAATCCATGTGCTAAGGCCTGCCTCACTCCATTACTACTTGGATAATAACTGAATGTTTACAGTATTGCAAGGATAGTTCCTGGGTGAATACCTAAGCAATGACTGGCTTCTAATTCTACCAAAACTTGAGGACAGGAAAGGTTTTTAAGCAGTTATGACTATGCAAAGATATGAAGTACCCAAATGCTTCTCTTACAATGTTTCCCAAATGCACACAGACTCACAGTGTGATTCTAGACAAGCAACACTATCCCTTGGACTTTACCAAAACTCAATCACTACTCTGGAAGGAGTAAGGGAACTGCACACAATCTACATATTTCAGTACTGCACTTTAGTGTCAAAGCCTGACTCATTTTATCAATGCATAAGCAATGACTGGCTTCTAATGCTACTAAAACTTGACAACATGACAGGTTTTAAAACAGTTATCTGTCAGCAAATACATGATGTTACCAAATGCTTCTCTCACAATGCTTACCCAAATGCACACAGACACACAGTGTAATTCTAGACAAGCAACTCTATCCCTATGAGTTTACCAAAACTCATTCACTACTGTGGAAGGGGTAAGGGGACTGCACACAATCTACATATTTCAGTACTGCACTTTAGTGTCAAAGCCTGCCTCGTTTTATCAATGCATAAGCAATGACTGGCTTCTAATGCTACTAAAACTTGACAACATGACACGTTTTAAAACAGTTATCTGTCAGCAAATACATGATATTACCAAATGCTTCTCTCACAATGGTTACCCAAATGCACAGAGACCCACAGTGCGATTCTAGACAAGCAACACTATCCCTTGGACTTTACCAAAACTCACTGACTACTCTGGAAGGAGTAAGGGGGCTGCACACAATCTACATATTTCAGTACTACACTTTACTGTCAAAGCCTGACTCATTTTATCAATGCATAAGCAATGACTGACTTCTAATGCTACTAAAACTTGACAACATGACAGGTTTTAAAACAGTTATCTGTCAGAAAATACACGATGTTACCAAATGCTTCTCTCACAATGCTTACCCAAATGCACACAGACTCACAGTGTGATTCTAGACAAGCAACACTATCCCTTGGACTTTACCAAAACTCACTGACTACTCTGGAAGGAGTAAGGGGGCTGCACACAATCTACATATTTCAGTACTACACTTTACTGTCAAAGCCTGACTCATTTTATCAATGCATAAGCAATGACTGACTTCTAATGCTACTAAAACTTGACAACATGACAGGTTTTAAAACAGTTATCTGTCAGAAAATACACGATGTTACCAAATGCTTCTCTCACAATGCTTACCCAAATGCACACAGACGCACAGTGTGATTCTAGACAAGCAACACTATCCCTAGGAGTTTACCAAAACTCATTCACTACTCTGGAAAGGGTAAGGGGACTGTATATAATCTACATATTTCAGTACTGCACTTTAGTGTTAAAGCCTGACTCATTTTATTTATGCATACGCAATGACTGGCTTCTAATGCTACTAAAACTTGACAACATGACAGGTTTTAAAACAGTTATCTGTCAGCAAATACACGATGTTACCAAATGCTTATCTCACAATGGTTGGCCAAACGCACACAGTCTCACAGTGTGATTCTAGACAAGCAACACTATCCCTTGGACTTTACCAAAACTCATTCACTACTCTGGAAGGGGTAAGGGGACTGCACACAATCTACATATTTCAGTACTGCACTTTAGTGTCAAAGCCTGACTCATTTTATGAATGCATAAGCAATGACTGGCTTCTAATGCTACTAAAACTTGACAACATGACAAGTTTTAAAACAGTTATCTGTCAGCAAATACACGATGTTACCAAATGCTTCTCTCACAATGCTTACCCAAATGCACACAGACTCACAGTATGATTCTACAAGCAACACTATCCCTAGGAGTTTACCAAAAGTCATTCACTACTCTGGAAGGGGTAAGGTGACTGCACACATTATACATATTTCAATACTGCACTTTAGTGTCAAAGCCTGACTCATTTTGCAATTGCATAAGCAATGACTGGCCTCTAATGCTACTCAAACTTGACAACAAACCAACTTGTAAAGCAGTAATCTGCAAGCAAATACATGACGTTACCAAATACTTTTCTCACAATAATTTCCCAAATGCACACAGACTCACAGTTTGATTTTAGACAGCCAACTATCCCTTGTACAAAATACATTCACTAGTCTACAAGATGTAAGGTGACTGCACACATTGCAGAACATTTTCTACTACACATTAGTACCAAAATGTTTCTCTCAAAATGCTTCCTAAATGCACACAGACTCACTGTGTGATTCTAGACAAACAACACTATCCCTTGCACTGTACCAAAACGCATTTCTTAATCTGAAACAAGTACTACATTTTAGTGTAGAAACATGACTCATTTTGCAAATACATAAACAATGACAGGTTTCTAATTCTACCAAAACATAAAAACAGCACAGTTATCTATCTGCAAACACATGAAAAACACAAATGCTTATCACAGAATGGTTTCTACATGCACACACACTGTCAATAAGATTGTAGACGAAAAAAAGTACTCCCTGCACTTTAGCAGGAGAAATGCATTAGTCTGATTAAAATCAAAATAGACCACATACATCCCCTCACAATTAAATACCTCACCTTTCAAGTTGTTTTGTAGATTAAGAAGTATGTCAGTCACACACCAGATTTTCTTATACAGAATCTCTGCACTGTGCACCTGTCAGCAAAACCAAAGAATGGCAAAGCTTCCCTTTCATTTTGCACACATATACATGTAAACATCAAATCACATTCCTTCCCACATTAATTCAAGAGCTAACACACATTTCTATTGGTTAAACTCTTTCCAAATGACATAAATTTGAACCCTACCCCCAATCTGCCTTCTGTCTGTTACCATAGAAACAGGTCATGGAACACTTAACTGAGCACACAGGTCACAAGTTCAGCACACAATGTTGCTAATCCAAACAGCATGTGTGCTTGACTTTTCAACATATCAGCTTATCATAAATAATGTTCCTTTCAATTAGTTTTTGTTAACCAATAAGAACCATGCGTTTAAAAAACAGAAACATGCAACCTAGTTTTCAGTGTAGAAAGTTGTCAAAAAACCAATCATTTCTTTTCTTTTTTCAAAACTGCATCTTATCCACCATTTTAGAAAAATCTTACTATTTAAACTGCCATTCCATTTACAGAGACCATCTGAGTGCATCCAGACCTCCCTTAAAGATGCTTAGAGTGTGGTTTGTGGGACACAGCTATATTTTCTGGAGCCAAAGGTATGCAGAAAACAAAGTCATTCACAAAGACCTAGGTTTGCCAAATGTAGACATTAAATGGATTGGACAGAGAGGGTTAAGTGGCACCAATTGATGCCATTGGTAAAATCCTTTATGCATCTCCAACACCCTGACCTCATAATAGTGCACTGTGGTGGCAATGACCTAGGCACTTTGACTGGTGTAGGTCTGGAAATGCTTATGAAGGACACCTTTGCAGAATTGATTTCACTTTTTCCCAAAACTGCCTTTGTGTATTTTAACATATGCCAAAGGCAGAAATGGAACTGGTCCAATCATTTTTGTCCACCCTCTCATAGCAAACAACAGTGTCCTGGGGGTGGGTACCCCAGGACACTGTAGGAGCCGGCCCTGGGGGGTGGCGGTCCCCAGGGCCCTCGAGGGCTCCAGGAGGTAGGCCACGCAGCCCCCCTCCCTCAAACAATAAAGCCCGGGGTGGTGGTCCCCGGGGCTGGGGGGGGCCCCTGGACCCCCCATTAATTTTTCCAGATTTTGCCCCCGGGATTTGGCCCCCCTGGGGGCTAATTATTAAGGAAGCGTGGAAGTCCGCGCTTCGGATTTATTTTTTCCGTCCGGATCCGCGCACCCTGCGCACATTTTGCCGTTATTTATTTTTTTTAAAAAGGGGGCCCCAGGGGGTCCTTCTGAGACCCCCTAAGAAACACTATAGGGTCAGAGTATTTCTACCCTTCCCCCTTTACATCTTTCACACACTTATTTCCCTTACTTAATCAGCCTTGCTTCTACCGAGGCACAAAATGGCTGCCAACAGTTCCTGGTTTCGAATGTTGACAGACACTTGACAGCCAAATAGCATTCTGCGTGTGATTGGGAGGGTGCGCGCACGGTTCGCAGAGGGTGCACTTAGGGTGCGCAGAGGGTGCGCAGATCCTCCGAGGCCATAGATATATATGTACATTTAACTCTAATTTTCTCAGGAACTACTGAACGGATTTACACCATTTAAGCAAAAGGCACGAGTCTGAACTGAGGACTACCTCTTTGCCAAATTTGGTGTAATTCCGTTTAGCAGTTCGGGCTGTAGTTGCGTCAACAGGTCCTATGGGAAATTGCATGGGGAAAACGTGTTTTGGGACCCCCCTTTTTTCTCGGCCCCGCTTGACGAATCACCAGGAAACATTCAGGATAGGAGCGGACCGGAGCTGGCCAAAAGTTTGGAAAATTTCGCGAAGATTCGTCAACCGGCGCCAGACTTATTGGGAATAGAATGTTGCTGATTTCCTATGGAAAATAGGTCCTAACTATAACTACCTACTGGCGACTGCCAGTAGGTAATATATATATATATATATATATATATATATATATATTCAGTGAAAAAACCATAGGTTTCACACACGTTATAGTTAGGAATTAGCATTTAAAAAACCTTAGAAATTCAATGAAAAAAACAAAGGTTTCACACACGTTATAGTTAGCTGGACATTTTACTCGTAAAAAACCATTGAAATTCCCCCGTTATAGTTAGTTAAGCTAACTATAACTCGCGCGCCCGCAATGCACTGCTGATGACGTCACATATTACATCACTCATGACATGGTCAGTGACATCACTCATGACATCACTGATGACATCTCAAATGACATCACTGATGACATCACTGATGACATCATCCAGTGAATGTGTGTTTTTCTGAAAATTAAATATGTTTTATATATGTATATCTCAAGGTCGATGGAAGAATAAATGGGTATATAAGTGTCTAAATGGATGATTTGTTTTTGAAAAATTGATTGTGTAACTGACTGATTAAGTGTATCATAGTGAATACATGGCTTAGTGAGTAATGTTTAAATATGTATATATCTGTATCAGTCTTTCACTTTGTGTATAAGTGGCTGTATGGGTTGGTGAGTACCTACATGAGTGTCTATATAGGTTATTAGTTGGTTTTTTGAGTATCAGTCTGAGTGTCTGCATGGTTCGGTGGGGGGTATTACGTAGTGCATAGGTGCATGAATGAGTGACTCACTGTTTGTATGTGTTGAAGATAGTATGTGTGCAGGACTGCATGGGTGGATGAGTGTGTGTATGGGTGTGTTAGTGAGTGAATGACTGTCTCAACAGTGTCTTTATGAGTAACTACATATGTTTTTAACTAGTATATGTGACTATTGGTGTATATAAGTGAGTATATGTGAGAGTGAGAGATTGAAAGAGTTCCTGTATGAATAAATATGTGTTTCTATAAGTGATTGTTTAAAAGACTAAGTATGTGTAAGTTTTTGTAGAAGTAAGTGTGGTGGTGTGTGTATAACTATATGCAAGTAAACGGATGTTTGATTCTTTATTAGCATGAGTGACTATGTGTGTGAGTAACTCTACGGATGAGTGGCATTGTGTAACAGGATGTATAGGTGTATGAGTACATATGATGAGTGAGTACATGTATGAGTGACTGTATAGGACTGTTGGTGAATGAGTGGATGTGTATGTGGATCTTAGAATTACTGAATAGGTTGTTGTAACTGGTATTGGTATGTCCATTGTTTTGAAAAGTTTAGTCTCTATTTTTGAATGTGTGTATCAAAGGTTATATTAGGGTGAGAGGAGGTCTGCCACTCTATCACAAGGATGATGTCATCAGTGATGTCATCAGTGATGTCATTTGAGATGTCATCAGTGATGTCATGAGTGATGTCACTGACCATGTCATGAGTGATGTAATATGTGACGTCATCAGCAGTGCATTGCGGGCGCGCGAGTTATAGTTAGCTTAACTAACTATAACGGGGCAATTTCAATGGTTTTTTCGAGTAAAATGTCCAGCTAACTATAACGTGTGTGAAACCTTTGGTTTTTTCATTGAATTTCTAAGGTTTTTTAAATGCTAATTCCTAACTATTACGTGTGTGAAACCTGTGGTTTTTTCACTGAATTTCTAAGGTTTTTTAAATGCTAATTCCTAACTATAACGTGTGTGAAACCCATGGTTTTTTCAGTGAATTTGCAAGGTTTTTTAAATGCTAATTCCTAACTATAACGTGTGTGAAACCCATGGTTTTTTCAGTGAATTTGCAAGGTTTTTTAAATGCTAATTTTTTTTTTTCTTCTATTTTTTTAAACATATTTTTAATTTAATGTTCTAACCTTTTATAAAGACTATGGTTAAATTTTTAAAATTCTTTAATATGTTTTTTTAAATATATTTCATAAAATAAACATGTTATAATTTTTTGCAGTACATTTTTTCCTTATTTTTTTAGTACGCGTACCGTAAGCTTACGGTAAGCGTACGGTTTACGCAATGCCCGTAATTTATCTACGCTGTTTGCGTATAGTTACGCAATTTGCGTAGCCGCGCGTACTCCGCGTGGGACGCGTACGCGTGTACGCTACACGCGCACGTTACGCGGAAGTGTCGGGTAGTGACTGTTATGCGCATGCGCGCAAGCGCGTGTCTTTTTTACGCGCATGCGTACTTTTGCCGTAAGCGTACCGTAAGCGTACCGTAAGCGTACGTTAGGTCATGTGATCATGAAACACAACTTTTGATTGGTTGAAACTACTTTCAGTTCTAGAACTCTCCTACACCACACCCATTCCCCTCATTTCTGCTTGTAATCCCTTAGGAGAAGGAGCTGGGTTGTCTTTGTGATACGATGGCAGAACAGCAGAGCCCTTCTGAGAGTGAGGCTAGCACTAGCAGCACTACCTTGAGGCAGAGAGCGAGGAAACAAAAGACCTCTTATGTATGGGATTATTTTACTTTTCCTGAAGGCCAGCTAAAGGTAAATGCACCCTTAGTGACTTGCAAGCTGTGTCAGCGTGTACTTTCAAGAGGTAATCCTGACAGGAAGTATTCCTTTGGGAATCATACCATGATGAGGCACCTCAAGGATGTACACAAAAGGACACATGCTCGACTTTTTGGAGGTAACCCTTCAGAAAGTCAACCAAGCACATCCACAGCAGCTCAGCCTGGACCATCATCTGCAGGGCTGACTCCTTCTTCTGCAGGTCAGGTGAGCCCTTCATCTGTGGGGGGAGCATCTCCTTTTGCTGGCCCTCTGGAAATTAACCCTCGATTTCTGAGGGTTGATATTCGATGTGCCTCTTGTCATGATCTAATTTGTCATAGGGAGACCAGTGTTTCCCTAGTGAACCTCAAAATAGATCAGCACACTTGTCACAGAGACTAATTTTCCCATTCTTTCTTTCCTCTCTCCCTGCATCAACTCAACGGCTCTTTTAAGAGCCAACCTTATCTTTCATCTTTTTTTTATATATGTTTTTAAAAACTTTTTTTATTTTTTTTTACCGTACGCATACGGTGCGCGTAATTTTTTTTTTTTTTTTTTAAAAACACTAAAAATCAATTATCACATTACAAGGTCTTTGAGACACTACAATTATTATTATTGACTTACCATACCCACTCAAAAAAATATTTATTCATTTGTTTTTTTTAAAAAAAATTGCTTAAAAAATGGTTCTAGTTTTCGAAAATTTTCTATATCAATCTGAAAAAAAAGAAAAAAGTATTAATATTTTTTAAACATTTTAAAATACAGTACACGTATTTACATATTTACCAAAAAATATTTTTGCCTTATTTTTGCTGTTTTCAGAATATATTGCATTTCACTATAAATTGTGCACTTTTACAGACTGACACATTATGAATCCACTTTTCAGATTTTTTTAAAAGCCCATGTCCAGACTGCTTTTTCAGGCCACCACCATGTGTATCCTCGGTGACTGCCTACACTCCAGCAAGGGCAACCAGCCTTAGTGATGCTGAATGTATTTGCATTACAGACTGAAACCTCAAAACCCCACTCGCTTCTAAATACTGTGCATAATTATACATGGAAAGGAGCTGGGTGTGTGCTAAGAGTCTGCTTCTGCACCAAAAAAATCGCTTCCCCTTTTTCCTACTAATGCAACTGTGAAATCACCAGAGCAAAACGCAATAAATCTCTGCCTGTAATTCCTATTTGCACACAGAGTCATGTTTTCATATTAGTCCCAAAACGAAATTTCTTTGCCAATTTGAATGCACACTTACTGCTCTTTTTTTTGGCAAGTGAAAATCACTTTTACAGACTGACACATTATGAAACCACTTTACAGTTTTTTTAAAAAGCCCATGTCCAGACTGCTTTTTCAGACCACCACCATGTGTATCCTCGGTGACTGCCTACACTCCAGCAAGGGCAACCAGCCTTAGTGATGCTGAATGTATTTGCATTACTGACTGCAACCTCAAACCCTTAAAGTATTCCTTATTTTTACCAGTACACCTTAATTTATCATGAAAAAATAGTCCATATTATTTTACATGTTCCTCACATTTAAATTTCTCCCAAAACAGAAAATAATAAACACAACTTCTACAAAAGGAATTCCAATTCTATTATTCATTTCTTAATTTACCATATACATCCCCTCTCAAACTCATAACTCACCTTTAAAATTAGTTAGTTGTGAAAGAAATGTGGCACTCAAACAGCAGATTATCAGAGCCAGGATCTCTGTTCTCTACACCTCTCTCCTCTCAGCAGAACCAGAAAATGGCAAAGTTTCCCTCTATTTTTCCACACATATACATGTAGGTTTCAAATCTCAGTGCTTCCCCCTTTTTTTCAAATGTAATCACACATTTCTATTGGTTGAAAACCAACCCTTTTCCAAAAGTACCCTGCCCCCAACTTGACTTCTGCCTAGTACCCTTCCCCCAACTTGACTTCTGCCTGCTACCATAGCAACAGCTCATGGAACACAGCTGTGTGGAGTTAGGTCAGAAGTTCGCCACACAATGTTTCAATTCCACAGAGCAAGAGTGCTTGACTTTTCAAACCTAACAGCAAATCCATAGTACTGTTCTTTGGTAACACATTTTTTTGTACCAATACAAAACATGCTTCTATTAATTTACACATACAGCCTAGTTTTTATTCTAGAATGGTATGAAACAGCCAATCAGTTCTTTTTGTTTTGAAAAAAATATGTATGCCTCCATTTCCAAACTGTCTTTCTTTTCATATTGCCATTCTACTGAAAGACACCTCCTGAGTGCATCCAGTTCTCCTTTGAAGATGTTCACAGTGTGGATTGTAGGACACAGCTATGTCTTCTGGAGTGAAAAGTTTGAAGAGAAAACAGGTATGGTGAGAGACCTTGCTTTGCCAAATGTAGACATTAAATGGATTGGTCAGAGAGGGTTAAAGTGGCACCAATTGATGCCATTGGTGAAATCCTTCATGCAAATCCAACACCCTGACCTCATAATAGTGCACTGTGGTGGCAATGACCTAGGCACTTTGACTGGGGTAGGTCTGGAAATGCTTATGAAGGACACCTTTGCACAACTGTTTTCTCTTTTCCCTAAAACTGCCTTTGTGTTTTCCAACATATGCCAAAGGCAAAAATGGAACTGGTCCAATCATTTCTGTCCGCAAATTGACAAAGCAAGGAAGCACGTCAACAAATCTGTTTCTGCTTTCCTCCGTGACTATGGTATGGGTGCCATTTACCACAACAACTTGCGTTATGACATGCAAGACATTTATAGAGGAGATGGTGTGCACTTCAATGATGAAGGGAACAGAGTCTTCCTCTTGAACCTTAGACTCTGCATCGGTACTTACTTGTAGGTACCACTAAAAAAATCACTTCATAAACACAACGGCTCTTTTTAGAGCCCCCTAATATCTAAACACTTAAATCTGCATTTAATTTAATTTTTAATTTTTTTTTTCTTCCGTACGCTTACCGTAAGCTTACCGTACGCGTACCCCGTGATTTTTTTAAAAATCAATACATTTTTTCTTTGTACTTTTCTGTCCTTCTTTGACCCCCTCACAAATGTAAGGGGGTCTGTAACTCTCCTCCTTGCCCCCTTTTCAAGATATCACTCTTTTTTTTCTGAGTGAAACACACAAAATGGCGGCCGCCGCTTCCTGGTTTCGGCCGATTCGAATGTTTACTAAGATCTAAGAGCCAATCAGAATCGCGCTCGCGCACGCCACCGTACACGTACGGTAAGCTTACGGTAAGCGTACCGTAAGCTGGCTCAGATATATATATTGATTTAAAGGCTATTTTCTCAGAATCTACTGAACAGATTTACACCAAACCTACAAAAGGCACTTCCTTGACCTAGGGACTACCTCTCTGCCAAATTTCTAGTAATTCTGTTCAGCCGTTCGGGCTGTAGCCCTGTCTAAAGGTCCTATGGAAAAATGCGTGGGAAAAACGCGTTTTGGGACCCCCCTTTTATCTCAGCCCCCGCTTGACGAATCCCCCCGAGGCTTTCAGGGTAGGAGCGGAGCGTAGCGCCCCACCTATTTTGAGAAATTCGCGAGGATTCGTCGACCGGCGCCAAAGTTATTCAAAATAGAATGTTGCGGATTTCCTATGGAAAAGGGGTCCTAACTATAACTACCTACTGGCGACCGCCAGTAGGTAATATATATATATATATATATACATCAAAGACACTAAGGACTTTTTGAACAAAGTTTCTAAAGTAAAATGGGACTCTACCTATCTGCTAATGGTACTAGACATCACAAGCTTATATACTTGTATAGATCATAAGCATGGTGTAAAGGCGGCACAGTTTCATCTTGAGAAATGTCAGCTACGCTATTTTGAACATAATCAAATGGTGATAGAGTTTTTGGAGTTCTGTTTAATGAATAACATTTTCCTGTTTGAAAACCAATATTTCAGACAAAAATCTGGTAAAGCGATGGGCACCTGCTTTGCCCCCAGTTATGCAAATCTATTTGTTGGCTGGTGGGAGGAGCAGGTGCCCAAAACCTATACAGGTTAGAGTAGTGGTAAAGTGGTGGAATGGTATCGATATATCCATGACCTGTTCATTGTGTGGCAAGGGACAGTGGACTCGGCTCTCGGATATATTGATGTCCTCAATAATAATTAGCTTAATTTACACATCTCGGGCACAGTAAGTCCGGTGGCAGTGGACTACCTGGACCTGAGGGTGTTTATTGAGGATAGAAATATGCACACAGCACTGTATCGTAAATCTACAGCAGGTAACTCCACTTTATTTGCCACAAGTAACCATCCACCAAAACTTATTCAAAGTATTCCATATGGCGAACTTCTCAGATTAAAAAGGAATAGTACTAGAGAGAATGACTTTGAGGCGGCTGCCACAAAGTGTATAGCTAGATTCGTTGTGAGAGGATACGAACCTGAAACCTTAGATGAAACCTTGCAGAAGGTAAGAAAGATCCCAGGAGATAGACTTCTGATGGCTAAAGATAAACAAAACGAAAAAAACGGTAAGGGTAAATTCCGGATGGTTACCCTTTACTCCTCAGAGGCTAACTATTTAAAACACATGATGAGAAAAAACTTGGCATATCTTGAAAACAGACAGTGTTATCTGTGAAGATATTCCGGCTTATCCTCTAGTGACTTTTAAGAAAGCTTGATCACTACGGGAAATGCTGGTAAAAAGCCATTTAGAGAAAGTCCCAGAACGAACAAACACCTTACAAGATACCAGATACAAGGAAGACAAGAGAAATAACTAAGTTTTTAACCTGCAGTACACCTTATGCGGTGTATTGTTTAGTGTGTCCATGTGGGCTACGCAATATAGGTAGTACCATACATCAATTGAAGATTAGGATTTTGGAACACCTAAGAGCCATAGACAAAGTAGATGCCGCATATCCTGTGGCACATCATTTTGCAGAGTATCATCAAAGTGACAGAAATCAACTACAATACTTTGGCTTGGATTATGCTCCAATGAATGTTCGTGGTGGGAACAGAATACAGAAATTACGGAGACTTGAGTCAAGATACATTATAGATCTGCTTACGAAATATCCGAGAGGATTGAATAGTGGGGAAGAATTGGCTGTTCATATAGGCCCATAGGTCACACTAGCTTTAGTGAACATATAAGTATGTTGAACGTAGATCTGAGTATGGTTTGTTATTATTGCTTGCTCTCCGTTATTCTGAATTTTTTAAACTCTTTTAATTTTTTTTAGATGAGAACATATGTGATTTGAAATACGAATTATGTTGATTTGGAGCGTAATATGAAGGGACGAATGCCGATCCACGGCGAGATTTAATAGTTGCATAGTACGAATAGGCCGATACACGGCTTAACGTATGTTAAATTGATTCTTTAACATGTATTTATTTACAATCATATTACAAAGAAACAAATGGTTAATGAAATTTTCATGCAAACTGTAGTAATATGCACTATTTCAAAATGGCACTCACGATAGTAAGTGAATGCTAGTCCCTTCTTGATTTCTAAGCTCCATCAGAATGCTTTTTTAAACATGCCTCCTTCTGTGTGTCATGAACACAGAAGAAGGCTTTTCGCCGAAACGCATTTGTTTGCTGTTGGTCGTTGATTAAAGAACATTTCAAATGCCCCCCGTGAGTGCGATATTTCTTCATGAACGAGGGAATTGAGCAGTAATTGTAGCGGGTACCACTACCACAACACCGCACCCGTCCGAGAGGGCTTCGTTTGAAGTGGAGATGGAGCGAGGATATATCTATATATATATATATATATATATATATATATATATATATATATATATATATATTATATATATATATTCACTGAAAAAACCATAGGTTTCAGGGGCGTTATTGTTAGCTGGACATTTCCCTCGTACAAAACCCTAGAAATTCCCCTGTTATAGTTAGTTCAGCTAACTATAACTCGCGCCCCCGCAATGCACTGCTGATGACGTCACATATTACATCACTCATGACATGGTCAGTGACATCACTGATGACATCACTGATGACATCTCAAATGACATCACTCATGACATCACTGATGACATAATCCATTGAGTATGTGTTTCTGAACAGTTTTAATATGTTTAATATATAAAGGGAAAGGCCTGTTGAAAAAATAAGTGGGTGTACAAGTGTGTGAATGGATGATTTTCTTGGTGCGTAACTGACTCTATGAGTGAGTCATTAAATGTATCTTACTGCAGACTAGTGACTAAACTGTGTGAATGTCTGTATCTGTCTATCTGTTGGTGTATAAACGGCTGCATGGTTTTGTGAATAGCAATATGAGTGACTCTATGGGTTATTGATTGGTTGTCTGAGTATCAGTATGGGGGCCTGGGTGTATGTGTGGGTGGGGTGTGTGTGACTCTGTGCATAGATGTGTGCTTGGGTGATTCTATGGGTGCATGGTTTTAAGAGTGCAACTGTGATGGACTGTATGGTTGGGTGAGTGTATGTAAGGGTGTGTTAGTGATTGAATGTATATCTCAGTTGTACATGTGACAGTAACTACATATGTGAAACACAGTGTATATGTGTATAAGAATAAATAACTATCTATATGTGAGAGTGTGTGATTGCGGGACTGGCTGTATCGATGAATGTGTTCTTGTACTAGTATTTGAATAAGAGTGTCAACATTTTTTAGTATTTTTATGAGTAAGTGAACTTGAGTGTGTTTAACTGTATAGGTGAGTCAATTGGACTGTGTTTAATTATTTGCACAACTGACTAGGTGTGTCAGTACCTCAATGGATGATTGGCAGTGTGTGAGTGTTTATATATCTGTATAAATGCATATGATAGTCTTGTACGGAGTGACTGTAAGTATGAGTGACTGTACAGGTGAGTGAGTGGAGGTGCATGTAGACCTAAGAGTCAATGAGTGGGTATGTAGTTATTGGTATTGGAGAATCTAAGGTGTATCAAAAGTTATATTAGGGTGTGAGAAGGTGTACTAATTTATCACATAGATGATGTCATCAGTGATGTCATCAGTGATGTCATTTGAGATGTCATCAGTGATGTCATCAGTGATGTCACTGACCATGTCATGAGTGATGTAATATGTGACGTCATCAGCAGTGCATTGCGGGGGCGCGAGTTATAGTTAGCTGAACTAACTATAACAGGGGAATTTCTAGGGTTTTGTACGAGGGAAATGTCCAGCTAACCATAACGCCCCTGAAACCTATGGTTTTTTCAGTGAATTTCTAAGGTTTTTTAAATGCCAATTCCTAACTATAATGCCCCTGAAACCTTTGGTTTTTTCAGTGAATTTCAAAGGTTTTTTAAATGCCAATTCCTAACTATAACGTGCATGAAACCTATGGTTTTTTCAGTGAATTTTAAAGTTTTTTTAAATGCTAATTCCTATCTATAACTTATCTCTGAAGATATCATGAAAAGCATTCTTTTTTAAAAGTAGGGTGCACATTAGTTTTGTGGAAAAGCATCTTTGTGATTGGTTAAGAAAAAGCAGTTTCAACGTGGAGTACATATCAAAGGATAAAGTTTGCTCAGATGAACCACACCTGCTACTTGCATTTGGAAGGCACTGTTCGAACTTAAAACAATCGTCAACTTTTAACCTGCACGTGTTGTTAAATATTCAAGAAAATGTTACAAAAAAATATCGTTAAGTTTTAAAAAATTGATGAACTTTTAACCTGCACGTGTTGTAGAATGTTCTAGAAAGTGTGTTGATAGAATACGTTGCACTTCTGACTTCTATGTGTTGTTGAATATTAAAAAAACGGTTCATATGGAAAATTAAAAAGAAACCAATAGAGAAGTTTTGAAACCTAAAAGAATCACGGAACTATTCTAATTTATTCTTTACATGTATTTATGTGTGCAGCAACAAAATTATAGACACAACAGCACTAGGAAGAGGAAGAAGCAGGGAGTGGGGGGAGGGGGGAGATGGGCAGAATGGCACACATGCACAATTAAGTACAACACACATATAGACTAACAATGGCCAAAATAAAACACACCAACAAGCAGCACAAGTCACACAACCCGCCAACATCACACCACTGAACGAGCATAGAAGTGAAAACCACTCTGCATTCATACAGGATGTGTACAAAGGCCAGTCGTTGGTGTTGTGGGATGTCTGCGACCGTGGTCATCATGGATGAGATGCCCAGCATGTGGCACATGGTCGAGTTCACTGTGTGTTATGTTGCCAAATGGCTGCACCTCCCTCCCACGAGCCCCCACACTTTTGTACGGTGCGCTGTTGTATCTCGTGCACTCGTACGGCACACCATTGTAATGCCTATTTGCGCATGTCCTGCTACATTCCAACTACAACATCACAGTGCCGTTTGGAGGTGGTGCATGCCAGTTTACAACATCAACTGCTGCGGCTCTTGTAGCAGGCCACACCAGAACACAGAGAGACACTTACCGCACTTCCTGTACACGGACATGTCCAAGACACCCCGTTCCCCTTGCCGGATAGGCACACCCCTGCACTGACCTGTGAACCCCAGACCAGCACACGCCAGTTGTGCATGCAGGAGGATGCGTGCGTAGCTACACATCCAGGCTTACTGCCAACGCTGAGGTGACAGCACACTGTGATGTTGCAGGGCTCGTGCCTATCATGCTAAGACAATGACCACAGGGACACACTTACTAAGATGTGGGTTTGGGGGGCATTGGCGGTCCTGGAGTTGTTGAGATGAGTCTTCTGGCCCTCATGGGTATCCCTGTATCATGCTCATTGACTCTATGGTACCTGTGGGTGTTCTGGTGTGGCTCTTGGCTGTGTTCCCTTTCATGGTGCAGGTAGTTGTCCTGCTTAACACCAGCAGAAAGCAGGTGTAAAATCCCTGGTGCTAACGTGTCTTATCGCCGGAATTTGTTTCGCATTGCAATTGGTGTGAAAGTTGTGATGTGATTTTTTTCGTGTGCAGAACAATATACGAACTGAGCAGTGTATCTCTTCAATATTCAGCACCTGACGCACTATTCCCAATCAATATAAATACAATGAGATTTCTTAATAGATTTTGTGTGTACACTGTAAGTGCAGCCAATACCTCAGTGCAATTCAATACAGGATTTTAGTATTTAGAATAAATCGGAAAGGTGCACCTCGTGTCTTTTTGCACGGGAACGGCTACTCTCCATTTCATTATCAGCACTTTAACGGAAGTAAAGTTGAGATAAATCTAACACACTATTCAGAAGTTGGTGCAAACTGCAGATATCACCAGTATTCCAGCGATAAGTGCCCCAAAATTTAACACCATGGTGGACTCCATCAAATAACAGTAATAAGAACAAGAAAGAGTCACAGCAGTTAAGAGAACAACCAAAAACCTTATTAATTTTTTTTCAAACTTTCTTTTTTATAATAATAAATATATAAACGAAAAACTATTTTCAAACTTTAGTTTTTTAACCCCTTCAGTGCGGCACGGATTTTCGCGCCGCGCTGAAGGTTCTGAGCGCGGGCGGGGCCATGACGGAACGGTTCCGTCATAAGCACAGCCCAACCGACGTGCATGACGGAACCGTTCCGTCATGCGCGTCGAAGGGGTTAATAACATATATACGAACAATAAACGAATAAACAAAATGTAACAACAATAATAAAAAACAACAAGGCGGAACACTACTGTGGGGACAATGGATGTCGACGACAGACCAGGAAAATAAGAAAGATTGTTAAAAAAAAAACAACATGGTATTCTCAACAAAATACCACAAGAAACAAATCACAGATATATAAAATGCATACAGCTAACAAAATTTTATAAGTTTAACTTTCAAAAACTGTAAATGTTGCCGCTTTAAAATATTTACCAAATCTGAAGAAAATGTTTTGCAGAAGGCACCACACCAACAACGTTTTTCTTCAATGGTGAGGACATTTTTTACTTTTTCCAAGGAGCAAACAAAGACCAATGCCACCTTCGTCACTCGCAAGATTTGCCAAAGAGTTCTGTTACGAGGAGATCCTAACAAAAAATACTTGTGCGGCACAGCAAGTATGATGAAACACCTAAGGACCCTTCATCCAAACAATCTTGCACGAGAAGAGTGCAAACAGATGAGAAACACTCCTGTTCTGTATCTGTAAAAAAGAATCACAAATAAATGTATATTAATAACTTTCAAATTTATACTATTCCATTACTGTACAAACACATTTTATATAAAAACTGACTATGAAACTATAGCCCTGAACCACAAGTGTGACGATCATTAAAACACTACATGCATAGTGCATACTACTTTGAAGCAGTTCATGCCCTAAAGCCTACCTCACTAAAAGACTACATGCTAACTGACTAAATGATTCCAGTACTATAAGGAGACACACTGGGTGACTCACAGGGTGTTTGCTAGAAGAGTATGAATACTAACTAGGGAATAGAAGGTGTGAAACACAACTGTGTAGGTGATTAGAGGACTGCATCCATACTGCATAGGCATTTAAAGCAGTCCATGTGCTAAGGCCTGGCTCACTGCATGACTACTTGGGTACTGACTGAATGATTATCGTACAGCAAGGAGAGTGCCTAGGTGAATTTATAAGTGCTAGGCTTTTCGCACAGGGAATAGATTAGTACTTGGTACTAAATGCGTCACTAGAGGAGTGCAAAGGCAGTGACAAGTGCTGGACTGTATGGATACTGACTAGGAAATTGAAAGTGTGAAAGACAAGTGTCTAGGTGGTTAGAAGACTGCATGCATAGTGCATAGGGGTTTGAAGCAGTCCATGTGCTAAGGCCTGGCTCAGTGTATGAATACTTAGGCACTAACTGAATGATTAGAGTACTGCAAAGATAGTATCTTGGTGAATTTATAAGTGTTTGGGTTTTAGCACAGTGAATGGATTAGTACATGGAGCTGAATGGGTCACTAGAGGACTGCAAAGAGAGTGACAGGGTATTTCCTGGAAGTGTATGGATACTGTCTAGGGAATTGAAGGTGTGAAAGACAATTGTGTAGGTGGTTAGAGGACTGCATACATAGAGGATAAGGGTTTGAAGCAGTCCATATACTAAGGCCTGGGTCACTGGATGAGTACTTGGGTACTGACTGAATGATTAGCGTACTGCAAGGAGAGTGCCTGGGTGAATTTATTAGGGTTTGGCGCTGTGAATGGGTTAGTACATGATGCTGAATGGGTCACTAGAGGAGTGCAATGGCAGTGACAGGGTGTTTGCTGGAAGTGAACGGATACTGACTGGGGAATTGAAGGTGTGAAAGACAAGTGTGTAGGTGGTTAGAGGACTGCATGCATAGTGGACATGGGTTTGACGTAGTCCATGTGCTAAGACCTGGCTCAGTGCATGAATACTTAGGCAGTGACTGAATCATTAGATTACTGGAAAGAGAGTGTCTAGGTGAATTTATAAGTGTTTGAGTTTTGGCACAGTCAATGGATTAGTACATGCTGTTGAATGGGTCTCTAGAGGACTGCAAAGGAAGTGACAGGATGTTTCCTGGAAGTGTATGGATACTGACTAGGGAATTGAAGGTGTAAAAGACAAGTGTATAGTATGTCAGAACACTTTTATTTGAAGCAATCTATTTGGTACTTAGAAACTGACTAAATAATCAGACTTCTTCTAGGACAGTGCTTAGGTAAAACTTTTAAATTTTCAGTTCTGCCACAGTGAACAGAATAGTACATGGTACTGCACCTTAGTGTCAAACCCTGACTCATGTTATCAATGCATAAGCAAAGACTAGCTTCTAATGCTACTAAAACTTGACAACATGAGAGGTTTTAAATTAGTTATCTGTCAGCAAATACACAATGTTACCAAATGCTTCTCTCACAGTGGTTCTCAAATGCACACAGACTCATAGTGTAATTCTAGACAACAACCACTATACCTAGGAGTTTACCAAAAATCATTCACTACTGTGGAAGTGGTAAGCGAACTGCACACAATCTTCATATTTCAGGACTGCACTTTTGTGTCAAAGCCTGACTCATTTAATCAAAGCATAAGCAAAGACTGGCTTCTAATGCTACTAAAACTTCACAACATGACCGGTTTTAAAACAGGTATATGTCAGCAAATACACGATGTTACCAAATGCTTCTCTCACAATCCTTACCCAAATGCACACAGACTCACAGTGTGATTTTAGACAAGCAACACTATCCTAGGAGTTTACCAAAACTTATTCACTAGTCTGGAAGAGTTAATGGTACTGCACACAATCTACATATTTAAGTACAGCGCATCAGTGTCAAAGCATGACTCATTTAATCAACGCATAAGCAAAGACTGGATTCTAATGCCACTAAAACTTCACAACATGACAGGTTTTAAAACAGTTATCTGTCAGCAAATACATGATGTTACCAAATGATTCTCTCACACTGATCCCAAATACACACTAACTCACAGTGTGATTCTAGACAAGCACCACTATCCCTATGAGTTTACCAAAACTCATTCACTACAGTGCAAGTGGTAAGGGAACTGCACACAATCTACATATTTCACGACTGCAATTTACTGTCAATGTCTGAATCATATAATGAAAGCATACGCCATAACTGTCTTCTAATGCTACTAAAACTTGACAACATGACATGTTTTACAACACTTATCTGTCAGCAAATACACAATGTTACCAAACACTTCTCTCACAGTGGTTCCCAAATACACACAGACTCACAGTGTGATTCTACACAAACAACACTATCCCTAGCAGCTTACCAAAACTCATTCACTACAGTGGAAGTGGTAAGGGAACTGCACACAATCTACATATTTCACGACTGTACTTTAGTGTCAATGCCTGACTCATTTAATCAACGCATAAGCAATGACTGGCTTCTAATGCTACTAAAACTTGACAACATGACAAGTTTTAAAACAGTTTTCTGTCAGCAAATACACAATGTTACCAAACGCTTCTTTCACAGTGGTTCCCAAATGCACAAAGACTCACAGTGTGATTCTAGACAAGCACCAGTATCCCTAGGAGTTTACCAAAACTCATTCACTACACTGGAAGTGATAAGGGAACTGCACACAATCTACATATTTCACGACTGCTCTTTAGTGTCAATGCCTGACTCATTTAATCAACACATAAGCAAAGACTGGCTTCTAATGCTACTAAAACTTGACAACATGACACGTTTTAAAACAGTTATCTGTCAGCAAATACATGATATTACCAAATGCTTCTCTCACAATGATTACCCAAATGCACAGAGACCCACAGTGCGATTCTAGACAAGCAACACTATCCCTTGGAGTTTACCAAAACTCATTCACTACACTGGAAGTGATAAGGGAACTGCACACAATCTACATATTTCACGACTGCAATTTTCTGTCAATGCCTGACTCATATAGTGAAAGCATAAGCCATAACTGTCTTCTAATGCTACTAAAACTTGACAACATGACAGGTTTTAAAACAGTTATCTGTCAGCAAATACACGATGTTACCAAATGCTTCTCTCACAATCCTTACCCAAATGCACACAGACTCACAGTGTGATTTTAGACAAGCAACACTATCCTAGGAGTTTACCAAAACTTATTCACTAGTCTGGAAGAGTTAATGGTACTGCACACAATCTACATATTTAAGTACAGCGCATCAGTGTCAAAGCATGACTCATTTAATCAACATATAAGCAAAGACTGGCTTCTAATGCTACTAAAACTTGACAACATGACACGTTTTAAAACAGTTTTCAGTCAGCAATTACACGATGCTACCAAACGCTTCTTTCACAGTGGTTCCCAAATGCACAAAGATTCACAGTGTGATTCTAGACAAGCACCAGTATCCCTTGGAGTTTACCAAAACTCATTCACTACACTGGAAGTTTCGCGGTGATCTGTCAAGCGGGGTCCGAGAAAAAAGGGGGGTCCCAAAACGCGTTTTCCCCCTGCAGTTTCCCATAGGATCTGTTGTCGCAGCTACAGCCCGAACCGCTGAACGGAATGACACCAAATTTGGCAAAGAGGTAGTCCTCAGTTCAGACTCGTGCCTTTTGCATAAATGGTGTGAATCTGTTTAGTAGTTCCTGAGAAAATTAGGGCAAAAAAGTTAGTGATATCTATGGCCGGGGAGGATCCACGGACCCTACCCGCACCGTAAGCGCACCCTCCCCGAACCGAGCGCACACCCTCCCGATCGTGTGCTGAATGCTAATTGGCTGTCGAGTGTCTGTCTACATTTCGAAACCAGGAACTGTTGGCGGCCATTTTCTGCCTCGGTAGAAGTGAGGCTGAAGAAGCAACGGGAATAAGTGTGTAAAACATATAAAGGGGGCAAAGTGGAAATACTCTGACCCTCTAGAGGTGCTTAGGGGGTCCCAGAAGCATCCCCTGGGGCCCACTTTTTTTTTTTTTTTTAAACGGCAAAATGCGCGCACGGTGCGCGCATCCTATCGCGTTTGGTGCACGGATCCTCACGTTGGGTGCGCGGATCCAAGGAAAAAAAAATTGAAAAAAGACAAGAAATCATTGGTTGTATGACAACTTTCTACACTGAAATGTAGGGTGTATATTTCTGTTTTTTAAAGGCATGATTCTTATTGGTTAACAAAAACTGAGTGTAAGGAACATTATATATGATAAGCTAATATGTTGAAAAGTCAAGTACACTTGCTGTCTTGTTTAGCAACATTGTGTGCTGAACTTGTGACCTGTGTGCTCAGTGCAGTGTTCCATGACCTGTTTCTATGGTAACAGGCAGAAGGCAGATTGGGGGAAGGGTTGAAATGTATTTAATTTGGAAAGGGTTGCAATGTTTAACCAATTGAAATGTGTGTTTGCTTTTGAATTTATGTGTGAAGGATTGTGATTTGATGTTTACATGTATATGTGTGGAAAATGAAAGGGAAACTTTTCCATTCTTTGTTTTTGCTGAGAGGTGCACAGTGCAGAGATTCTGTAAAAGAAAATCTGGTGTGTGACTGATATCTGGTGTGTGACTGATATACTTCTTAATCTACAAAACAACTTGAAAGGTGAGTTATTTAATTGTGAGGGGATGTATGTAGACTATTTTGATTTTAATCAGACTAATGTATTTCTCCTGCTAAAGTGCAGGGAGTACTTTTTTTCTCTACAATCTTATTGACAGTGTGTGTGCATGTAGAAACCATTCTGTGATAAGCATTTTTGTTTTTCATGTGTTTGCAGACAGATAACTGTGCTGTTTTTATATTTTGGTAGAATTAGAAACCAGTCATTGTTTATGAATTTGTGAAATGAGTTATGTTTCTATACTAAAATGTAGTACTCCTTCTAGATGAAGAAATGTGTTTTGGTATAGTGCAAGGGATAGTGTTGTTTGTCTAGAATCACACAGTGAGTATGTGTGCATTTGGGAACCACTGTGAGAGAAGCATTTGGTAACATTGTGTATTTGCTGACAGATAACTGTTTTAAAACCTGTCATGTTGTCACGTTTTAGTAGCATTAGAAGCCAGTCTTTGCTTATGCATTGATAAAATGAGTCATGCTTTGACACTAATGTGCTGTACTTTAATATGTAGATTGTGTGTAGTCTCCTTACCCCTTGCATAGTAGTGAATGAGTTTTTGTAAGCTGCTAGGGATAGTGTTGCTTGTCTAGAATCACACTGTGAGTCTGTGTGCATTTGGGAACCACTGTGAGAGAAGTATTTGGTAACATTGTGTATTTGCTGACAGATAACTGTTTTAAAACCTGTCTTGCTGTCAAGTGTTAGTAGCATTGGAAGGCAGTTTTTGCTTATGCTTTGATTAAATGAGTCAGGCTTTGACACAAAAGTGCAGTCCTGAAATATGTAGATTGTGTGCAGTTCCCTTACCACTTCCACTGTAGTGAATGAGTTTTGGTAAACTCCTAGGGATAGTGGTGCTTGTCTAGAATCACACAGTGAGTATGTCTGCATTTGGGAACCACTGTGAGAGAAGCATTTGGTAACATCGTGTATTTGCTGACAGATAACTGTTTTAAAACCTGTCATGTTGTCACGTTTTAGTAGCATTAGAAGCCAGTCTTTGCTTATGCATTGATAAAATGAGTCATGCTTTGACACTAATGTGCTGTACTTTAATATGTAGATTGTGTGTAGTCTCCTTACCCCTTGCATAGTAGTGAATGAGTTTTTGTAAGCTGCTAGGGATAGTGTTGCTTGTCTAGAATCACACTGTGAGTCTGTGTGCATTTGGGAACCACTGTGAGAGAAGTATTTGGTAACATTGTGTATTTGCTGACAGATAACTGTTTTAAAACCTGTCTTGCTGTCAAGTGTTAGTAGCATTGGAAGGCAGTTTTTGCTTATGCTTTGATTAAATGAGTCAGGCTTTGACACAAAAGTGCAGTCCTGAAATATGTAGATTGTGTGCAGTTCCCTTACCACTTCCACTGTAGTGAATGAGTTTTGGTAAACTCCTAGGGATAGTGGTGCTTGTCTAGAATCACACTGTGAGTCTGTGTGCATTTGGGAATGACTGTGAGAGAAGCATTTGGTAACATCGTTTATTTTCTGACAGATAACGTTTTTAAAACCTGTCATGTTGTCAAGTTTTAGTAGCATTAGAAGCCAGTCTTTGCTTATGCATTGATAAAATGATTCATGCTTTGACACTAATGTGCTGTACTTTAATATGTAGATTGTGTGTAGTCTCCTTACCCCTTGCACAGTAGTGAATGAGTTTTGGTAAGCTGCTAGGGATAGTGTTGCTTGTCTAGAATCACACTGTGAGTCTGTGTGCATTTGGGAACCACTGTGAGAGAAGCATTTGGTAACATTGTGCATTTGCTGACAGATAATTGTTTTAAAACCTGTCTTGTTGTCAAGTTTTAGTGGCATTAGAAGCCAGTGTTTGCTTATGCATTGATAAAATGAGTCAGGCTTTGACACTAATGTGCTGTACTTAAATATGTAGATTGTGTGCAGTACCCTTATCTCTTCTAGACTAGTGAATGAGTTTTGGTAAACTCCTAGGATAGCGTTGCTTGTCTAAAATCACACACTGAGTCTGTGTACATTTCAGTAAGGATTGTGATAGAACCATTTGGTAACATCGTGTATTTGCTGACAGATAACTGTTTTAAAACCGGTCATGTTGTCAAGTTTTAGTAGCTTTAGAAGCTATTCTTTGCTTATGCATTGATAAAATGAGTCAGGGTTTGACACTAAAGTGCAGTACCATGTACTATTCTCTTCACTGTGCCAGAACTGAAAATTTAAAAGTTTTACCCAGGCACTGTCCTAGCAGTAGTCTGATGATTTAATCAGTTTCCATGTACTCATGTTGTGAACCATACATTACCACATAGACTGCTTCAAATTTCTATGCAGTATGCATGCAGTCTTCTAACATACTATACACTTGTCTTTCACATCTTCAATTCCCTAGTCAGTATCCATACAGTCCAGCAAACATCCTGTCACTCCCTTTGCACTCCTCTAGTGACCCATCCAGTACCAAGTACTAATCCATTCACTGTGTCAAAAGCCAACCACTTATAAATTCACCCAGGCACTCTCTTTGCTGTACTCTAATCATTCCGTCAGTTCCCAAGTACTCATGCAGTGAGCCAGGCCTTAGCACATAGACTGCTTCAAATTCCTAATAACTATGCATGCAGGCCTCTAACCACCTACTCAGTTGTCTTTCACACCTTCAATTCCCCAGTCAGTATTCATACACTTCTAGCAAACACCCTGTCACTCAGCCAGTGTGTCTCCTTATAGTACTGTAATCATTCAGTCAGTTAGCATGTAGTCTTTTAGTGAGGTAGGCTTTAGGGCATGAACTGCTTCAAAGTAGTATGCACTATGCATGTAGTGTTTTAACCATCGTCACACTTGTAGTTCAGGGCTATAGTTTCTTAGTCAGTTTTTATATAAAATGTGTTTGTACAGTAATGGAATAGTATAAATTTGAAAGTTATTAATATACATTTATTAGTGATTCTTTTTTACAGATACAGAACAGGAGTGTTTCTCATCCGTTTGCACTCTTCTCGTGCAAGATTGTTTGGATGAAGGGTCCTTAGGTGTTTCATCATACTTGCCGGGCCGTACGAGTATTTCTTGTTAGGATCCCCTTGCAACAGAACTCTTTTGCAATTCTTGCACGTGACCAAGGTGGCATTGATCTTTGTTTGCCCCTCGGGAAAAGTAAAAAATTTCCACACCACTGAAGAAAAACGTTGTGTGCGTGGGGCCTCCTCTAAAAATTCATCCTTAGATTCGGTGAATATTTTAAAGCGACAACACTTACAGTTTTTGTATGTTAAACTTATAAAATTGTGTTAGCCGTAAGCATTTTATATATCTGTGATTTGTATCTTGTGATATTTTGCTGAGAATAGCATGTTGTTATTTTTTTAACAATCTTTCTGATTGTTTTTTTTTTGCCCGCTGTTAAGTGATGAGTACGATTGAAATCACTATTTTTAGTGAAATTCAATATATTCTGAGAACAGCAAAAAAGGCAAACAAATTACTTTGTGGAAATTACGCTGTGTTGTAAAAAATGTAATTTTGTTTCCTTTTCTTTCACAGATCCAAATTTAAAAATAAGCAATTTATATGAATTTAGATTGCAATGAAAATCTGAGAAAAATGTATACCATTTTGTATTGCTATTACTGTGAAGGTAAGTTTAACTAAGTCTCAATATGCAGAATGAGGAGGTCTGCAAGAAGCTACAAAGATGAAACACGTTTCTAAAAACACTCTGTTTATACCTATGTAGTTTTGAAATCTGACCATAATCAGATATCATGTGACCTGCAAAAAAAGAGATTTGAGGGGTTCTTAATATCTCCCATTGTAGCTATTGAAGGACCGCATTCATTTCAATCATTCTTCTTTGAACATCTTTGCAGACAAAACTCTGTGCTCACCTTCTATCATTCGCAAGGAATTTTAAAACTGGAAATATGTCACTTTTTGTAATATAGTTATTGCGCAAGACACTCTTTCATATTTACAACGAGAGGGAAAAGGCACTCTGTGCACTTTTTATACTCCATGTAAATACAACCTCATTATGCACACCAGTTTGCATTGAAAGGGTGTTCTATAAGTGTTGTTGTGCATGATTGCACTGAATACTCATAGAACAAGACACATGTCTAGATGTGTCAGAAATCATAAATCTCGATATGTGTGTGAATGCTGCACCATTCTAAAATTGGTGTAGGAAAGCACAACAAGGAGAATTGTTTTCATTTCTCCAAATGTTTATATCGTCAATGCATGCTACAATGTTTAGCATACATTGAAGGAGTAAAATGCCTTTACTGATTGTTTTTGTGCAGGACGGTGTGTCTTCCAGCACAAAAACAAACACCTCATGACACAGATATCCTTGCACTATGGTGCAAGGGTGTCTGTGTCACCACATGGCTGCAGTTTAAGCAGCCGTGCAGAGAGAAGCATAGATTTGCAACATAGTTATGTACATATGTGGCATCCCTGTGCTTCGGAAGTACTACAGCACACTGTAGTTAAAGACGTTACTGTGTGATGCTGCAGCACTTCCTCATAATTCTGCACTTATACATTCACCATACGCTACTAATGCATTCATTCAGTCAATTACGTACTACACATACATTCATCTAAACTTTCACACAATAAAAAAGAAATTTAGCTCTTTTTTTAAACCAGGAAAGTTCCTTCTTACAAGAACTTTTTTTTTCTTCTTTCTTTTATATTTTTTGGGGGTTTTCTGAACAATTTTTTAAACAGGAGGAACCAAACAATGAACTTCAGGGAACAATAATTTTTTTTTTTTAAAAATAGCAAATGTGACTTTCTTGCCAGCGGCAGATCAGATCGATCGACTGCTCACCGTAACACAAAGTCGCATTGCACTTAGTGAAGAGCACTTTTAAATATTGAAATTGAGGGCAGATGTCCAAATTTTGGGCTGATGGATGCACTCTTGAAGTGCTCGGCTGCGATGAGGTGGAAGGCGCAGGAGCAGTAGTGTCCCTCATCCGTCGGCATTCTTCTCGTGCAAGATTGTTTGGATGAAGGGTCCTTAGGTGCTTCATCATACAAGTCTTGCCGCACGAGTATTTCTTGTTAGGATCCCCTCGCGACAGCACTCTTTTGCAAATCTTGCATGTGACCAAGGTGGCATTGGTCCTATTCTGCCCCTCGGGAAAAGTAAAAAATGTCCACACCACTGAAGAAAAACGTAATTTGTGTGGTGCCTCCTCCAAAAATTCATCCTCAGATGTATGAGGAGATGCAGGTGATGCCTGCTGCCCTGAAGCCATTTTTAGTTGAAAAAAGTTAGAGCTAAATGTAAACTTAGTGTAAAAAAATCTTCTTCTCTGCAAAGAGATGCTCCTCCAAAGAAGGTCAAAGAAGAATGATTGAATTGGGTGGGGTCTTTCAATAGTTAGAAGAGGAAGTGTAATGAACCAATCAAATCTCTTTTTTTGCAGGTCACATGGGAGCCGTGCACCCTGCGCATAGGCAGCACGCACCCAGCGCGCATCTGCGAAATTGAATAAAAAAAAAATTATAGGATTATATGTAAAAATATATTAGTTTTAAGACTAGTTTAGAGTTTGTCTTCAATTAATATTCACATGAAATACATATATATATATGTGTTTTTTAAATGTTAAATATTTTGCGGGATCCGCGCACCTACCGCGTCATAGACACAGATGACGCATCGCGGAAACGTGGAAACGTAGCGTTACATACATCGAACGTGTCGCGTATAGGCTAGGAGTCGCATACCGGTCGCATTGCGATCGCGCACTAAACACGTACCCAACGCATACCATGCGTGGATGCTAACGCATAGGGATCGAGAACGGTGCGCATAGGGTGCGCGGATCCAAAAATATTGCAAAAATATATATTAAATAACATTTTGAACATATAGTTAAAAAAATATTTTTAAAAATATGTTTGAAAAACCCAATAAAAACAAATATTATTTTTTAATTTTTAAAATAATCAATTAAAAAAATTAATTTGAAAAATTGGTGATAAAAAAGAATTAAAAAAAAAAATTAATTAAATTGACACACTGAATTTGAAAAATATAGAAATCCAATGAAAATCATTAAGCATGATATCTTTAGAGATAAGTTCTAGATAGGAATTAGCATTTAAAAAACCTTTGAAATTCACTGAAAAAACCATAGGTTTCATGCACGTTATAGTTAGGAATTGGCATTTAAAAAACCTTTGAAATTCACTGAAAAAAACAAAGGTTTCAGGGGCGTTATAGTTAGCTGGACATTTCCCTCGTACAAAACCCTAGAAATTCCCCTGTTATAGTTAGTTCAGCTAACTATAACTCGCGCCCTGCAATGCACTGCTGATGACGTCACATATTACATCACTCATGACATGGTCAGTGACATCACTGATGACATCTCAAATGACATCACTGATGACATCACTGAGGACGTCATCCATGTGATAAATTAGTGCATCTTCTCACACCCTAATATAACCATTGATACACCGACTCAAAATTTCAGACGGCCATTTTGAAAACCATAGATACTCCAATACCAATAACTACATACCCACTCATTGACTCTTAGGTCTACATACACCTCCACTCACTCACCTGTACAGTCACTCATACTTACAGTCACTCAGTACAGGACAATCATATGCATTTATACACCTATATAGACACTCACACACCGCCAATCATCCATTGAGGTACTGACACACCTAGTCAGTCATGCAAATAATTAATTACAGTCCAATTTACTCACCTATACAGTTAAATACACTCAAGTTCACTTACTCATAAAAATACTAACAAATTCTGACGCTCTTATACAATTACTGATACAAGCACACACTCATCCATACAGTCACTCCCAAAATCACACACTTTCACATATAAATAGTTATATACTCTTACACACATATACACTATGTTTCACATATGTAGTTCCTGACGCATGTACAACTGAGATATACATTCAAACTCACCCTTACATACAGTCACCCAACCATACAGTCCATCACACATGCACTCTTAAAACCATGCACCCACTGAATCACCCACTCACACATCTATGCACAGAGTCACACACACACTAACCACACAAACACTCAGGCACCCATACAGATACTCAGACAACCAATCAATAACCCATATAGACACTCATATAGCTATTCACAAAACCATGCAGGCACTTATACACCAACACACAGACACATACAGACATTCACACAGTTTAGTCACTAGTCTGCAGTAAGATACATTTAATGACTCACTTATAGAGTCAGTTACGCACCTAGAAAATCACCCATTCACACACTTATACACCCACTCATTCTTCCATAGGCCTTTCACTATAAATATATAAAACATATTTAAACTTTTCAATTCAATTCTTTATTTCGGTTATAATAACCATAAAAGAGTACCGTACAATAAAAACAATCATTATGACAAAAATGCAGCATTTCTGGTGGGAACAAATAATCCATACATAAATACAATATACAGTATAAAAAATTTTTAAATACCAATTTATACACAATGTTTTAAGATAGGGATAAAAAAAGGGGTTATTTTTTTTTTTTTTAAAAAATTTTTTAAGAACCAGGCTTAATGATGATACCATTACATTTTTTGACCATTCCTTTTCCTAATTATCGCAACACTAAATAAAAAACGACTCAGGCTAAATACTATCCTCTGTGATGAGTCGCCCTTAAATATTCTTTCCCCATCCTGGATACGACGAAGACCCAAGTTTAAACAAATAGGTTTGATCCATTTTATCCTTGGCCGCATATATGCAGGGCATATGAAAAGAACATGGGTCTCATCCTCCTTAACGTCCATATCGCACAATTTGCACAGATCTGATTTATTATTATTATTATTGGGCGCCCATTTTGATGTTCTAGAGCTAAGTTGCAAAATACCATAGCGATACTTTAAATACAGTGATTTAGCCAGAGGGGGTTCAATTTCATCCATAAAGTTTTCGAATTTGCTTCCACATTTAAAATTTAAAAATTTTAGGGTCAGTGGTCCAAGTTTGGGGTTATATAAAACAGAGTTATTAATATAGTCCCAATATGTGACCTTCAGCAATTTTTTAGAAGAATTGGTTAGTGAATCCGGATCTGTCCAAAAGTTGCGTAAGCCCAGCTTTGTAAACCAGTTTTCAATATACGCTAACCAAACCAACTGAGTAGCATTCTTTATTTGGATTATTTCCTTCAGTGCGTCTCTATAGTCTGCAAGCTCATCAGTTGACCACAGGCGCACCCAGTACAATAGTGGGCGTAAATGAGCTTGATCGTCCAAGTGACGTATATTCAAATCCCAAAATAGCGGGACAAGAGGGGTACAGCCCGGAATCGCTAAGAGTTGCCTTAAAAAACTATTTTCTTGGACTGAAAAAGAATCTCGTGGTACATGGCCCCATAGTTCTGCCCCATATAGGGTGGCTGATTGAACTTTATATTTAAAAAGTTCAATTGCAGGTGATATTGCTTTAATAGGGCTACTTTTAAACTTCCTAATTATAGGGGCTTTATTTTGTATTAATGTTAACCTCGATTTTTCTATTTGGGGTTTCCAGTTCATTTTGGTGTCAAGGGTGATACCCAGATATTTAAAATTATTCACTTGTTCAATCTTTTCCTTATTTACATTAAAAACTTTGTTAAACCCTCTGTGGGGGTTAATCGCCATAACTTTCGTTTTAGAAGCATTAATTTCAAGGTTTTTGTCCAAGCAGTATTCCCGAAATTTATTCAAAAGATTTTGTAGACCATTAGGTGTTTGGGAGATTAAAATCGTGTCATCCGCAAATAATAAGGCCGGAACGGCTTGACCACACAACTTGGGAGAGTCATGCTCGCAGCCCAAGAGGGTTTCAGGGATGTCATTTACGTAGAGAGAAAAAAGAGTTGGTGCCAAAACACAACCTTGTCGGACACCTCTCTTTATATTTATTCTCTCCGATAGCTCTCCATTTGGCCCCCACCTTACTCTTGCATAGTTACCTTCGTGTAGCCTAATCAATTGGTGGCAGATCTCCCCGGGGGCGCCCATATCCCTCAGCCTTTTCCATAACTGCCCCCTGGGAACCAAATCGAAGGCCGCTTTAAGATCCACGAAGGCTACGTATAGATGGGATTTCCTTATGTTGATATATTTCCATATTAAACATAAAAATCTAAAAACCTGGTCTACTGTACTAATTTTGGCTCTGAAACCTGCCTGGTATTTGGTGAAAATAAAATGATCCTCGATCCACATATTCAATTTATTAAGGAGTTGGCGCGCATAAATTTTTTGCAAGACATCTATCAAACTGATAGGTCTGTAATTTGATGGATTGGATCTATCCCCCTTCTTAAAAATGGTCACGATTTCTGCACCCTGCCAGGTTTCTGGAATTGGGGCACCTCTTGCGATGTCATTACTAAGTAGATTAATATAGGGTGCCCACAGATTATTCTCGTGTTTCCAGAGGTCCCCAGGAATTTTGTCTGGTCCTGGGGCTTTGCCTTGTTTAACTAAATTAATGGCTAGTATGGTATCTGCCAAGCTAAATATTAGCGTTGAATCACAAGTGTTTTGCCCTGGGTATTCGTTTGTCATTACTTCCTCCTCCCCTACACATAAGTATAATGAGGAGAAGTGTTTGACCCAGACCTTTTCTTCTAGAAACCTATCTCTGGATTGCACACCTTCTTTGGTGCCCTTAGCTATAAGGTTCCAGAATAACGTTTGATCTTTTGATTTACAAGCTTGAAGTAAATCTACCCAAACTTGTTCATCCCAAGATCTTTTTGCAATTAAAATAGTGTTTTTATAAAATTTTCTTTTTTCTCTCAAGATATTTATTTGCTTCCCTTTTATGGCCTTTATTAGTTCTAGTTTAGCCTGCCGGCAGGCTTTGTTATACCAAAGGCTCTCCTTAGGCCGGTTATTCCGACAGGCTTGGCCTATATTAACCTCTTTTGAGAGGACTTTCCTAAGTTGCTGCATCAGATTCCTATGTACTAATGATACCGAGCGTTCCTCAGTGTTAATGTTATCTAAGGGCGACATAAATTTTACGTAGAGTGCATAGATTTCTCTAATTGTATCGACATTGGCCATTACAGCAGGCCATTTTAGAGACCTGCAATTGTTGGACTCCAAGGGCTCATAAGTGGAAATATAATCACTAGGTGTCAGTACCTTAGGGAGTGTAAACAATGAGCCAGTGATAGTCAAAGAAAGAGGAAAGTGGTCACTTTCAGTACGGTTATCCACATTCAAATCTATGAGCATTGGCCATAGATTCAAGGAGACCAGTATGTAGTCAAGATGGCTAGTAGAGCAACCTCTTTCAAAGGTCGGTTTACTTGGGCAATCAGAAGGGAGTCGGCCGTTACAGGAGCGTAGGCCATGTTCCATAGTCAATGTTAACATCTGCAATGAGCCATTTGTGCACGGTGTTATGTAATTTGCGTCAATGCTAGGGATGTCATAGGCCTTGTCTTCTTCGCCATGGATATCATCTAGCCCCGTAATGGGTTCAAAACTCCTATTAAGGTCTCCTCCTATAATCAACATAGTTTTGTGGTCTAAACTGCGGATAAAACCATCTAGTTGGGCTATTGTATCTGATTCCTTATTTGACGGATGGGGTCTGTTGTAAATATTAATAATACACATTGCCCGTCCTTTAGCGTCATTAAATTTTATAGCCAAAATATCAGGGCTATTGGAATCCACTTGTGTAAAGTCAATACCCAGCGTGATTCTTGCCCAGATTATCAAACCGCCAGACGGTCTACCTTTATTTAAGTGTGATGCTGCTATATGGAATGACCTGTACCCTACTTTAAAAGAGTGTTCTACCCCCCATGTTTCTTGGAACAAGATAAGGTCCGCTTTGCTGATATAATTGTGCCAAGCAGGGTCAGACAGATTTTTCTTTATACCAGCAATATTCCAAGAGATTAACTTGACCACAACTTCCCTAGTACTGTCAGGTTGGCCCAAGTCTATATTTGTAACATCACCAGTTCTTATTATTGGTGAATTGATATTCTCCACTTCTGTTTGCAGGATTAGGTTGTTATCCTGTTTGGCTATGTCCCTAGTGTTACATCCATCCATAGTTGCCTTAATGGATTTAGCAATAATATCATCCTCTTTATCGTAACTTACATCAAGTCAATTTGTCTCATCTAACCCATATAGCTCAGAGAAGCGATTATTTATGGGTATGTTGAAAAAGTTGACAGGCCCCCACGGCGTAACTTCATATGCCGTGCTTGCCCGGCATTTATATGTACGGGTAGCCTTCTCACTGTAAAAATAATTAAGATTTTTTATTCTAATAGGGCCCTTGTCATTGTAGTATTCATCGTTACAAACTAGTGCCACTACATTTCTATCTCTGAAGTTGACTATAATCGTGTCTCCTTGTATGTCTTTTGCCTTCCTACCTATCCAGCCAACCCTTCTGACAAACAGTATCTCCCCGTTTAAGTGTCTAGGGATCGGCCTGTTAGTATTCAACCAGAATAACACTTTATTCTTTGGCTCTTGGTAGGATTCTACTTTCCCATTTTTCAATTCAGGGACGCCAGTAAGTACAATTGTGTAGGGCAACGAATCTGGTGGTAAGTCAATTGTTACTGAAGGAGTTTTTATACTTCCTACGTGCTTATTTGTTGTTTTTTCTGTGCTTTGTGGTATAGCAGCTTTTCCCTTCGTAAGCTTCCCTGCACTAGATGTTGGAGTTTTAGCACGTTTTACTAACTTTTGTTGGTTACAATTCAGCCCTTTGCAATTTAGTACCTTTGTTGATTGAACTGTGAGTCCTGTACTTACAGCACTTCCAACACTTATAGTGTTTGCCGAATCAACATAGGAGGAAGGTAGGTAAACTTTTCAGAAAAACACACATTCACTGGATGATGTCATCAGTGATGTCATTTGAGATGTCATGAGTGATGTCATGAGTGATGTCACTGACCATGTCATGAGTGATGTAATATGTGACATCATCAGCAGTGCATTGCGGGGGCGCGAGTTATAGTTAGCTGAACTAACTATAACAGGGGAATTTCTAGGGTTTTGTATGAGGGAAATGTCCAGCTAACTATAACGCCCCTGAAACCTACGTTTTTTTTTGTGAATTTCTAAGGTTTTTTTAAATGCCAATCCCTAACTATAACGCCCCTGAAATCTTTGTTTTTTTCAGTGATATATATATATATAGTCACTTAAAAAACCATAGGTTTCACACACGTTATAGTTAGCTGGACATTTCTCTCGTAAAAAACCATTGAAATTCCCCCGTTATAGTTAGTACAGCTAACTATAACTTGCGCGACCGCAATCCACTGCTGATGACGTCACATCACTCATGACATGGTCAGTGACATCACTCATGACATCACTGATGACATCTCAAACGACATCACTGATGACGTCACTGATGATGTCATCCAGTGAACGTTTAATTTGCAAACATTTTTATAAATATAGGGAAAGGCCTGTTAAAGAATGAGTGGGTGTACAAGTGTGTAAAGGGATGATTTTCTGTGTTGTTTAACTGACTCGACAAGTGAGTCCTTTAACTGCATCTAACTTCAGACTAGTGCATAAACTGTATAAATGTTTTGTATGTGTCTGTGTGTTGGTGTATAAGTGGTGGCATGGTTTTGTGAATAGCTATATAAGTGTCTATATGGGTTATTGATTGCTTGTCTCAGTATCTGTATGAGTTCCTGCGTGTTTGTGTGGATAAAGTGTGTGTGAGTGTGCATAGATGAGTGAGTGTGTGATTCTATGACTGGATGTTATTAAAAGTGCATCTCTGAAGGACTGTATGGTTGAGTGAGTGTATGTATGGCTGTGTTATGGTTTGAATGTATATCTCAGTGGTACATTTGTGACTAACTAAATATGTAAAAGGCATTATATATGTGTGTAAGAGTATATAAGTGGCTAGATGTGAGAGTGTGTGATTGTGACAGTGACTGTATGGATGAATGTGTGCTTGTGTCAATGATTCTAATTGAGCATAAGAATATGATACTATTTTTGTGAGTGAGTGAACTTGAGTGTGTATAACTGCATAGATGAGTAAATGGCAGTCTGATTATTTGTATGAATGACTAGGTGTGAGAGTACCTCTATGGATGATTGTTAGTGTGTGAGTGTCCATATAGATGTATGTATAAATTCATATGATACTTTTTTATGGACTGAATGTAACTATGAGTGACTGTACAGGTGAGTGTGTGGAGGTGAATGAAGACCTAAAAGTTATTTTTTGGGTATGCAGTTATTAGTATTGCATTATTTATGGATTTGAGAAGGGAACTGTGTAATTTTCAGTTGGTATATCAAAGGTTTTATAAGGGTGTGAGAAGCTGTGGTAATTTATCACATTGATGTCTTCAACAGTGACATCATCAGTGATGTCATTTGAGATGTCATCAGTGATGTCATGAGTGATGTCACTGACCATGTCATGAGTGATGTAATATGTGACGTCATCAGCAGTGGATTGCGGTCGCGCAAGTTATAGTTAGCTGTACTAACTATAACGGGGGAATTTCAATGGTTTTTTACGAGAGAAATGTCCAGCTAACTATAACGTGTGTGAAACCTATGGTTTTTTAAGTGAATTTGCAAGGTTTTTTAAATGCTAATTCCTAACTATAACGTGTGTGAAACCTATGGTTTTTTCAGTGAATTTGTATGGTTTTTTAAATGCTAATTTTTGAATTATTAAATTATATATTTAAAAAAAAAAAAATTGCTCTGTATTCATTTATATATTATCTGTATCCTTTTATTTGTTTTGGCTCTTTTTTTTTAACTTTCAATTAGGATAAAGTTGAACAGTTTATTTAATTTTTGCAATTCATTTTTCTCCACTTTTTTTTTTTTATATATAAATTCTTGGGGTGCGCGCTCAGAGCGCGCACCTAGTACGTTTTCGTAAGTTTTTTATGAATACCGTCATACGTTATTTACGTACGCATACATACGTTTTAGTGCGCGCTGGGAGCGTGCACCCAGTACGCATGCGTACATACGTATGCGTACGTACGCATGCGTGCGTGCGTCGTACGCGCTCCACGCGGTTCACTTCTGCATACGCTGAAATTACGCGCGTTTACGTTCACGTATACGCGTGTGCAACGTATGCGCGTTACGTACGCGCATATGACGTATGCACATGCGTTCCTACGCGTTCGCGCATGCGTAATCACCAGGTGCGCGCTCGGAGCTTGCTCAGTGCACGCACCTCGGGTTATATGCTTAATAAAACAACACTTCTAATTGGTTATCATTACTTTCAGTTTCTCATTGTTTCAACACCACACCCAATCCCCTCATGGCAAGTCATGTGATCAAAAATCATCACTTTTGATTGGTTTGAAGTACTTTCAGTTCCAGATTCTTCCCAAACCACACCTACTCCCCTCATTATTAGTTCTGATTCCCTTGGAGAAGGAGCTATTCTGTTGTTGAGAGACAATGGCTGAACAGCAACCATCTTCAGACACTGACCAGGACACTCTTGAGAGACAGAGGAACAGGAAGCAGAAAGACAGCTTTATATGGCAGTTTTTTACTTTCCCAGAGGGACAAAAAAAGGTGAATGCACCGAAAGTTACTTGTACATTGTGTCAAAAAGTCTTATCACGTGGGAATGCTAACAAGAAGTATTCTTTTAGTATTCATACTATGATGAGGCATGTTGAGGCAATGCATCCAGTGACTTTTCGTCGAGCTTCTGGAGCAAACCCTCCACCTGCTCAGCTAACGACATCTGCAGCAGCTCAGCTGAGCACATCTTCGGCAGCTCAGGCGATAACTTCTTCTGCGATGGTGCCTTCGCCTTCTTCCACACCTCTTGTTGGACCACCTTGTTTGGCGAGGTTGTCCACACGCTGCACTGATTGCGGTCGACTTATTTCTGTGGGTGAGACCAGTCTTGATCTCATTCAGACAAAATTTGATGCGCATGAGTGCAGTAGGCCATAGATGTTTTTTCTTTTTTTTCGTTTTTCTCTTCCTGTTTCCCTACATTAACTCAAGGGCTCTTTTAAGAGCCACTTAAAAACTAAACCCCCAAAAAATTTTGGGGGATTTTTTTTTTTTTTATGGGGGGGGGGTGCGCCCACTCCTGGACCAGGATGTTTTTTTAATTTTTTTTTTTTTTTTTTTTAAATGTAATGTACAAAGGGCCTCATGTAGGTAGCCAAATACCGGTCGGTAACGACCGATTTTCGGTAAATATGCCGTTACCGACCGGTATTCAGACAAGTGAGATGTAGGAGTCCAAAAACCACTTTTCGGTAAATATGAGGCGGTAAATACCGATTCATATTTACCGAATTCCAAAATACCGAATCAGAGTTACCGAATACATAATTAACGAATCGGTAAATATGAAGTGGTAAATATGAAGTGGTAAAAATGAAAATGACATGTAGGAGCACTCGGTAATTAAGAAATCCAAGAAAATCGGTAAATAAGAGTCGGTAATTAACACGGATTGAAAGCAGGTGGTAACCATCAACAGTGCAGATAAGCAATCCCAAAATGCAACAGCGTGGACAACATGCCCGCTATGTACGTCATTGCAAGGCGCCTACATCTACAGGCAGCAGGACTGAGGGTTTGGCGACGGGAGGAACGCATCTACAGACAGCGCATCACACTATTCCAGCTGACTGATGCAGAGATACATGAGAGGTACAGGCTACACCCCGAAACCATCATGGCCTTAATCAGGGACCTGCACACACTCCTGGACCAGCCAATAAGAAGGGCGCATGCCATACCCCCACATGTGCAGGTGCTCTGCAGCCCACATCTGTTGGCATCCGGCAGTTATCAGGTGGTGACAGCTGCGGTGGGTGGTGTATCCCAGAGTTGCCTGTCCCGTTCCTTCAGGAATTTCCTGGATGCCATGATGCAGAGAATGCACCACTACATCAGCTTCCACAACACACAGGCTGCACTGCAGTAAACAAAAACAGACATTTCTCACATGGCACAGTTCCCCCATTCCATTGGCTGCATTGATGGTACACACATCCCAATCTGTCCACCAGCTGACACAGAGCACATCTACAGGATCAGGAAGTCCACCCACTCCATCAATGTGCATACCGAATTGAATGATTTTGTGAATGGTCCTGTGGGTGGCACAACCAAAAGGTGGGCGTATGCTATTTACAACGAAGTCTGCAAGTTGTCGCACAGTGAGGCGGCTTCCAGATTGAGAGCTATTGACCAAGCAAACATGGAGAAGGCTTTAGCCGTTATAGATAATAGCTTTAGCACTCTCTCTTCTAGGATTCATACATGAGACAATAGGCACATGCAAGTACACGGCGCATGCAATGTACAAGCCCCGAATTTGGCGTGCGTCCTACGAGGTATCCCAGTGCCTGTGATTACACCTCCTTTCACTCTGCTTGCAAACGGTATTTACATAATGTTGAATAATGAAGCTTGCTGCGGGATGTGAGTGGGAATCCCGTACATAACTGTCTCGCATAAGGTTGTCTGCTGCAATACTGTTCTTCTTCCACCCCCGCATGTGCGGCTGGATGTTTCCATCTGGCCTTCGATTCCAACCTTGAAAGCAGAGTTCAACAAGTTGAGCAGAATAGAGCGCTATTGTCCCACAAAGAGGTGCCTTTGACTTCCTCTCGTGAAACATTTGTCCTTCACGTTGCTAATACGCGCACTGAGGTACAGGCGCCTCTGAATACTGAACTCCCCCTGCATTTCGGCTCTTTGATCCAAACTATTTTCAATGCCTCGTCCACGACCGGCCTGGCTCATTTTTTTACACATGTGGGCTCGGGTCTCGTGACCTCTTTCCAACCTATTTTTGGTGTAATTCCTGCATTTGTTCATTCACTGTTCTCGAGCATCTTTGGAGGTGTCCCGCTGCTCCTGGCGCTAGTGGCAGGTGTGCTGCTTTTCCTTTTCATACTCCGGAATGGCTGCTCCTTCTGTGCCACACGAGCACCTGTCCCGTCTGCATCTTCTTCGTGATCGGATGCTTGACTTTTATGGTACTCTGCCATTGGCGACTTTGAGCCTGGCTTATGGATTATCCTTCAGGTATTCCTACTTGACCTGCGTACAACCTGTATTACACTGCCTGGATTGTCCCTTTGAATGGCCTCTGGATTTGTGCTTGACCAACATGGTGTCTCCGGTGCCGGATTTCGATCGACTGATGAGGCCCTTAGTGTCTCACGAGTTGTCCTGTTCTGGTGTCCGGATCATGGCGTGTGGTGCGGCGCATGGTATCCTGGGTAATTGGGACATCTCAGCGGCAGCCTACGACTTCTTGTCCATGAGCTATTTGGAGGAACATTCCGGGTGCCCTCTGATTGTGCTAGAGGCTCCGTTGGTTGGAGAACACGTATGTTCCTTTTCTTTACTTAATTGGATGGCTGAGACTTTTAGTGGCCCTGCAAACGATTTTTTGTTGGAAGCCGTGGCCACATATGCTGCCTATACATTCATGGATTAACTGGATTGTCGTCCATTGCGCCTGTGCTACTGGACAGCACCCTGGCGCAACATTTATTTCTTTTATTTCTCTTTTTTCTCTTCCTGATGGTCGGCTTGAGTTTTTTACTATACTTGCATTGTGTTTTTTGGAATTTTATGCTGCAATTAATTGGACTTTAGGACTTTGGCGCTGCATTGGTTACGCCTTGTTCTGCTCTGACGAAACTGAACTCTGCGTTCTCTCTTTTCTTGCCTATTAAATATTGCTTCGCTCAAGGGGGCGTGTAGTGAGTTCTCCCTGAATACGTACATACATTGTTCAGTTCGCATAACCACGTTGAATGTTATGTAGCCATCTTTTTGTCTTTGCACACGACACTGCGTTTACATGTTCTTTCTTGAATAAACTGCTGACTCGAGACTTCCTTCAGACGAGTGCATTATGTTGTTCCCATCCCAAGCTCTGCGCAGCGACCTTGGTCTGTACATGCTGTGACACACAGTCTGGAATTTTACACAATGCATGTTTTCCACTCTAGGTTGTTCGACCCACTATGTAGCCATGACACACGCGCAGCTGCAAATACCTGACAGTTGGTGCTTTTCATATCACAGACATCATGTTTATTATTCAGACCGAAGACGAGCCTTCCTGCGAGACGGCTCCTGATGCTCCTGTGATGTGATTTCACTGAGCTGATTTTTGAGGTATGGGGTCCCCTATTCAAGCCTAAGAGACCTTCTATTATAACATAATTATGATATTAGCTACTTAGTTAAGGGTAGGTGGTAGTATCCTCGGTATTTTCCGAATCGCTAAATACCACCTCGGTATTTTCCGATTCGGTAAATACCACCTCGGTATTTACCGATTCGGTGAATTCCGATTCGTGATTACCGAATGTTACCGAATCGGTAACTGTTACCGAATTTTTACCTACATATAACTTAACGATTCTAATTTAACGATTCGGTACGGCTCGGTATTTAAGCAACGGTAAAATTTATTTACCTACATGAGGCCCAAAGAGAGGTGAAGAAATGGAAGCATGAAAAAGGAGGATTGAGAAATACAAATATTTTTCACTTATTTTTTAAAAAAAATTACTTATTTTAAAAAAAAAATTTTTTAGTAATTTGCAAGGGAACAGAATTTAGTTTTTTAATTTTTCTTTCTAGTTCTGCAAAAAAAGAAAAAAAGTATTAATATTCAATCATACATTTTAAAAAGCATTACATGTTTTTACATATTTTACAAAGCAATTTTTTGCCCTTTTTTTGCTGTTTTCAGAATTTTTTAATTTTCACTTAAAATAGTGAAAACATTTGTATTCATCATTTAACAGCGGGCAAAAAAAAAACAATCTGAAAGATTGTTTAAAAAAAGCTCCAAAACTATCCTCACTAAAATATACCTTGTTAGAAATATTACATATATATTACAAATACTTTTCTAGATGAATAAAAATTTTCTAGATAAACCGTCTTTAAACCTTGTCGCAAAAGCACACATGCCAAAATAATTTCTGTCAAAGGAGTCCACAATTGTTTTTATTACTTTTCCTTTAGGCCAAATAGTAATTTCAAAATCCTTTTTAAGTGATATCTTCAATTATAATCCTTTAAAATTACAAAAAATGCTTTCTTCAGATGCAGTTTTTAGTTTTCAAAATTTAGGTTTCAGAAAAATTAAGTAAGAATTGGGTAAATCATAAGGCAAATGTTGCTTGAAAATCAATTGGGAATCATTACACAGTGTCCAGCCTTTTTCACATTTAAGATAAACTGTGTAATTTCCAGAAGTTACAGTAGGTCCTTCATGAAAATTATTGCAACTGTAACAAAAGTTTTTCCAGAAATTGATAATTGTTGTCCTATAAACTTCTTTATTAAAGTATCCCATTTTGAACCATCAGCTCTACAACATTGCATCATTAAAATTACATACTGACCATATTTCTGTAAAAATAACGTGGAAAACATGTCAGATTTACATTCAGAACATTCCATGTTGTGATTGGCATCTTTAACTAATTTACTAAAAGTCACTGATTTACTTTGTGGTAATGGTAAAAAGATGAACCTTTCTGAATCAACATTACTACTGCATGTGTTCATACAGTTTTCACAGCAATGTTCCCATTTGTAAGAGACACCAAATAAGTTTTCTATTTCTACTCCTTCATCTTCAAGTACGCTCAGTATATATATTAAGAATTCCTGTGCATCTTGCTGGACATTTTCTTTAAACTGTGTAGATCCAGAACATACATCTAAAAGATTTCTAACATCAGATGCACTTTCTATTTTAGTTTTATCATTACTTAGCTTCTCATAAAGGAGACTCAGCAGAGAGCACAATCTTTTTCCATGATTTACTATTATCTGTTCTTGCAACTTTTCAAGATAAAATACAACATTCAGCACTACATTTGCATAGCAGTTGACACCAGAGCTATTTTCAAAATGGCAACCAACAACCTCTTCAACACTGTCCTTTTTCTTTTTCCTTGCTATCACATCACTGTCCTTTTTTTTTTGTTCTGTTCATCCACATTACAGATATTTTCAATTCTCCTTTTCCGAGAAAGAACATGTTTTTCAATCACAGGATACTGACCTAAATGAGGAGCATAGGTTCTTCTTAATCTATTATACTCCTTTACACAGTTTGTATCAGCACTAACTTTTGAGTCATCAAAGTCTATCATAAATAAACCAGATCATGTTTTTACTCGTGACAGAGCCACATATGCCATACCTTCTTTGAACACAGTAGAACCAATGTTTACAAAAGCACTATCTACAGTCAATCCTTGAGACTTGTGAATAGTTACAGCATATGCTAGAGAAAATGGAAACTGCTTTCTACGCACATATAAGTCTTTCACAAGCATGAAACGAACTGAACAACGACAAATGTCTTTAACTTCTTCTATCTGATCAAATTTTATTTTTAAACATTCAATTCCAACTTTTTTCTGGTAATTAATAAAACCCACAACTCTTCCCATAGCTCCATTCACTAAACCTTTTTCTACATCCAAATTTCTCCTTAAAATCACTCGACAATTCATGCAAACATATAGATTTTTTTCTAATCCAGCTGTTTTGGAAATGTTCTTCTCTAGTGAATCCAATTTATTTTTCAGTTTGCCTGTTAATGTAGTAGTAATTCTTTCATGCTGAATTTTGTCCTCTGCTTCCATTTTCTTAATCTCTTCCTTTTCCAATTTCAAAGGTTCCCCATTGAACATTGAGCACTCACGTAGTGTTGGCATTAAGCAGATTACAGTATTTTTTTCAGCAATGTTCTTGTATATTTTCTCTGCAACTATTTCTTCATTTGGAAATAAATTATGTAGCATCCTACTCTGTAATGCTTTTTTGCCAACTTCTGTGAGTAGTCCAATTCTGATATCTTTCAGAATACTTGCATAATCTTCATCGCTTGCTTGTCTCATATTGGTAGTGAGTTCTTTGTACTCAAAGAACGACCAAATATTCGCATTACCAATGCTTCCTAATGACTTCTTCGTGTCTTCATGTGTGACAGTATTAAACACGGGTTGTCCTTTAACTGGAGTGAGCTGTAAAAGATCTCCAAAAACTATGCCGTGTTTACCTCCAAATAACACGTCATAGTCTCTCTTAAGAATTTGTTGCATTCTTAAATGCACAAAGGCAAGCATTAAGTTTGATACCATGCTCACCTCATCAATAATGAGAACTTGCATCTTCTTCAACACTCTTGAAACTTCGAAGCATGCTTCTCCAGTTAGCTTGTGGTATTCTATGTTGTTCTCATGCTCCACTGGTAACATGAGTAAGAATTGGGTAAATCATAAGGCAAACGTTGCTTGAAAATCAATTGGGAATCATTACACAGTGTCCAGCCTTTTTCACATTTAAGATAAACTGTGTAATGTCCAGAAGTTACAGTAGGTCCTTCATGAAAAATTATTGCAACTGTAACAAAAGTTTTTCCAGAAATTGATAATTGTTGTCCTATAAACTTCTTTATTAAAGTATCCAATTTTGAACCATCAGCTCTACAACGTTGCATCATTAAAATTACATACTGACCATATTTCTGTAAAAATAACGTGGAAAACATGTCAGATTTACATTCAGAACATTCCATGTTGTGATTGGCATCTTTAACTAATTTACTAAAAGTCACTGATTTACTGTGTGGTAATGGTAAAAAGATGAACCTTTCTGAATCAACATTACTACTGCATGTGTTCATACAGTTTTCACAGCAATGTTCCCATTTGTAAGAGACACCAAATAAGTTTTTTACTTCTACTCCTTCATCTTCAAGTACGCTCAGTATATATATTAAGAATTCCTGTGCATCTTGCTGGACATTTTCTTTAAACTGTGTAGATCCAGAACATACATCTAAAAGATTTCTAACATCAGATGCACTTTCTTTTTTAGTTTTATCATTACTTAGCTTCTCATAAAGGAGACTCAGCAGAGAACACAATCTTTTTCCATGATTTACTATTATCTGTTCTTGCAACTTTTCAAGATAAAATACAACATTCAGAACTACATTTGCATAGCAGTTGACACCAGAGCTATTTTCAAAATGGCAACCAACAACCTCTTCAACACTGTCCTTTTTCTTTTTCCTTGCTATCACATCACTGTCCTTTTTTTTTTGTTCTGTTCATCCACATTACAGATATTTTCAATTCTCCTTTTCCGAGAAACAACATGTTTTTCAATCACAGGATACTGACCTAAATGAGGAGCATAGGTTCTTCTTAATCTATTATACTCCTTTACACAGTTTGTATCAGCACTAACTTTTGAGTCATCAAAGTCTATCATAAATAAACCAGATAATGTTTTTACTCGTGACAGAGCAACATATGCCATACCTTCTTTGAACACAGTAGAACCAATGTTTACAAAAGCACTATCTACAGTCAATCCTTGAGACTTGTGAATAGTTACAGCATATGCTAGAGAAAATGGAAACTGCTTTCTACGCACATATAAGTCTTTCACAAGCATGAAACGAACTGAACAACGACAAATGTCTTTAACTTCTTCTATCTGATCAAATTTTATTTTTAAACATTCAATTCCAACTTTTTTCTGGTAATTAATAAAACCCACAACTCTTCCCATAGCTCCATTCACTAAACCTTTTTCTACATCCAAATTTCTCCTTAAAATCACTCGACAATTCATGCAAACATATAGATTTTTTTCTAATCCAGCTGTTTTGGAAATGTTCTTCTCTAGTGAATCCAATTTATTTTTCAGTTTGCCTGTTAATGTAATAGTAATTCTTTCATGCTGAATTTTGTCCTCTGCTTCCATTTTCTTAATCTCTTCCTTTTCCAATTTCAAAGGTTCCTCATTGAATATTGAGCACTCACGTAGTGTTGGCATTAAGCAGATTACAGTATTTTTTTCAGCAATGTTCTTGTATATTTTCTCTGCAACTATTTCTTCATTTGGAAATAAATTATGTAGCATCCTACTCTGTAATGCTTTTTTGACAACTTCTGTGAGTAGTCCAATTCTGATATCTTTCAGAATACTTGCATAATCTTCATCGCTTGCTTGTCTCATATTGGTAGTGAGTTCTTTGTACTCAAAGAACGACCAAATATTCGCATTACCAATGCTTCCTAATGACTTCTTCGTGTCTTCATGTGTGACAGTATTAAACACGGGTTGTCCTTTAACTGGAGTGAGCTGTAAAAGATCTCCAAAAACTATGCCGTGTTTACCTCCAAATAACACGTCATAGTCTCTCTTAAGAATTTGTTGCATTCTTAAATGCACAAAGGCAAGCATTAAGTTTGATACCATGCTCACCTCATCAATAATGAGAACTTGCATCTTCTTCAAAACTCTTGAAACTTCGAAGCATGCTTCTCCAGTTAGCTTGTGGTATTCTATTTTGTTCTCATGCTCCACTGGTAACATTAGCAAGCGATGTAAGGTAATACCTTTTATGTTATAGGCTGCTAACCCAGTTGGAGCAGTTACCACACAAGACAAATTTGAAGCAGTTTTTTGCTGTAGGTAGCTTCTGATTACTTTTATTAAGAAACTTTTACCAGTTCCAGCTTGTCCACTCACATACATCCTGATTGGTTCAAATGATGTGCATGAGCACTGTTTTTTTTCATGTAGTAATCCATGATCAATTTTTTTGGTGACTTCTTCATAAATTTGTTTTTGTTCTTCATTCAGTTGTTGTTCCAGATTTAGTAAGTCTATTGAATCTTCCTGTGCTTGATTCATAGCCGTTTCTACTTCAGTCATGGCTACTGCAGCTTCATTTTCTACGATTGGTTGTCCTAGGGGATCTTGACTAAGTGTTCCAGAACTTTGGCTGTCTTGAGAACTGTCTTTAGCTACTTCAGCTGCAATTTTTGCTTCCTGTTCATTTTCTTCATTTAACATTTGGACATAAGTTGTGAAAGTACTGCATTCTATGCTGTCTTTGCTAGCATTAAAAGAATCTTCATAGCTTTGAAATTCTCCCAGTAGTTCGTCCTCTGAACGCCATGGTTTAAACAGCTGTAAAAGAGCCAAGTAGTAAAATTCCTTTTTGTCAGTAGTGTCGCAACTCAGCTTCCTGTGATTTATCAAACTTCCTTTTGTTTGCTTCACCAAACATCCTTCCTCACCAATGACTTTATATTTTCCATTGTTGATGTCTTCTGTGGCTTTCCGTGAAAAAATGTAGTTCTGCAGCACTTCATAGAGACACATGTTCTCAAGATGATGACTTCTTTTTGGGTAATATGTGTCCAACATGTTTGTTTTCAAAATATCTGTACTTTCTGGGTCATTCTCGGCCAAATATTCAATTTCTCCAACAGATTTCAGTACCCGATTTCGCATTCCTGCAAGGCCTAAACTGACCCAAATTATTCTTCTGGATTTCGAGTAAAGACTTGCAGATGATAACCTATCTGAGCATTCGTAGGATCCAATTTCTCGATGCGATAACATCTTTAAACTGAAACTGTACAGCTTCTTACTGACAGTCTTCTCGTGAGAAATCTCTTCCCACATTTCCTTCAATTCTGTTTTCTCAGATTTAGTGATGTAAGATGTGACATACCAAGCAACAGCAATAAAATTGTCTGCCACATACTGAATATCCATGTTAGCATTCCACATGGTTAAAATGACTGGGTTGTAGTCATTTATAAATTTTGACTCTTCTTTTCTTCTTAGGTTGTATGTATTTTTGGGAGATTTTCTTGTTATAGTATGTCGCACAGCTGACATAAAACTGTTGACTCTTCCTTTTGAAAGAACAGGTCTAGGAAATCCAAATCGACACTTTGTGTAGAATTTATCTTTGGTCTTGTACTTCCGTCGACAGTATTTTCCACACCGATGACTTTGGAAACGTAAAACTTGCTCTTTTAACTTTTTCTCTTCTGTGCTTTTAGGTATAGCACATGTTGCATATTCTTCAATGAAAGATAACACTGCTTCATCAGCATCTGTTCCAAATTTTGGGGCATCCTTGATCCACAACAGCATATGAATATGAGGAGCACCTCTTGCTTGGTACTCTTTTCTCCAAAAGAAATCCACTACTTCTCCAAGAGGTGGATTTTTTTTATTGCAGATGAAGGGCATCATAGCCTCAAATCTATGATTGAAATATCTGCAAACATTAACCGGATCCAATGAGCACAGTTCTCCTGCTGTCTTGTATTCAATGTTTTTAATGTTTGAATTTGCCTCTCGTAGAAAATCCAATAAATCATCCCAAGCGTACTCGGCACAGCTTAGGGTTACGAACCATGTAGGAGTTCCTAAATTCCGTAACATGCATTTTAATTCTCCATGGCGTCGGTACCAATATTCATTTGTCCCACGCTGACAAGCCATCAGATTGATCAATTGTGTTTCCAAATGATCATCTCGGTGCTGCACTTTCTCCATAAAATCCTTAGCAGACACATTATGTAGATGTACTCCACTTTTTAAAATGTGATTTACTGCATAAGATAATGCAGACAAGTCGCTTTCAAATAAAAGATGAAACAAATAAGGAATACTTTGACGAAATCTTGAATCTTCAGCATATAGTCTTGTAGTCCGATACTCAGAAGCTGGAATCTGTTCTGGGCGTTCATCGTATCGTCCACCTTTTCCTGTAGGAAACAGCTGAGGAAAACATCGAGCTTCCAAGCTCTTCTCCCATACACTCACGGGAGTTCCTTTTGCTTTCTTCATCTGAAACAGATCAATAGTGTCTCCCATAACTTCTTTTGAATGAAGAGGATGTATGCTAAAATGTTCATAAATTTCTTCTTCTTTTGACTTTTCCACTTTTTCAATTTGTCCAGTTGGTGTTTCTGTGTCTTCTTGTAAATCTTCGTCTTCTTCATCTATGTAAATTGATTCATACCATTTATTATTCCTTTTCAAATATAAATTTGCTCTTTGTACTTTCCGTACATCTACCAGCTCCAGCCAAATCTTCTTATTCTTTGTAGGTACACCATTAACCAGAATAACTAATGGTTCAGTTTCCAAAGTATCTGCATCAATAGTTTCCATATTTTTTTTCAAATCCAATGGCAAATACACCACTCTTCCTTTTAAACCTCTCAGTAAATCTGAAGGAGGTAATTTACCAGTTTTGGGCTCCATACGTACTATGGTCTGGAACGGATGAACACATTGAATGAGTATAGACTCATATGTATTTAAATCAGAAAGTTCGGCAGGAATAGCATCCAATTCTAAATTATTATGTACAGCTCTGGTCGGCATTCTATTTTCTTCTAACTTATTATAACAGTATTTACAAATACGCTGATCTTCACCCAATTCAAAACAAGTTTCCAGAAATATATATGTTGCAAAATCCTTCCACTTATAATTATCTTCATTTTCACTTTTGTTTATACAGATCAACATTTCTTGTTTGAATTTTATAATGGCTTCTGCGGCAACAAATACAAGTAATATTTGGTCTTTCATTAGAGATGATAGTAAATTTTGTCATTTCATCCTCAAAATTTTTAGTAATAATGAGTTCTACATTCTGTTCCTCATTTTCCTCATTAACTGTGTCCTTTTCTGCACTTTCTTGTTCTGGACCAAAGTAACAAAACTGAATCTCATCGGTAACCTTCACTACATCTGATACAGATCCACGGAGCAGAGCAATATTTAACTCATTTAACTTTACTGCTGGACTTTTAGCAAAATACAATGTTCTCACAAACTTTCTCATTTCAGTATGATGAAAAACACTTTTACACACTTTTCTAGATAGACAAGCCAGAGAATGTCTTTGCAAACCAGTATTCTCTCTCACTCTGCATGGATCTAGTGTTTGAAGCACCTTCATCTTCTGTTTTACACTCTTTTTACTATATTCTCTTAGAAAGTCACGTAATTTATCAATAGATTCCTGACGCACAGTACAAATACTACTACAGTTCCAAGTGTACACTGGGGCTTTTGGACGTCTCCCCATAGCCTCAGCAGCCATTACTTCTTCCTCATTTCTTGGGACCATTTTCTCTTTTTCCATCACACAACCATCCTTAACTTCATATGCTCTACCATTGGTGTCAACTGCATGCAACAAACTATTACTTTGAAGATAACTCTCTTCATTAAAAATGGTTCAGTACTTGAACTGTGCTTCCATTCTCCCAAGAACACTTTACAAAAGTTACTTTTTTTCACTTCTGTTTTCCTTTTGCTTTGTGACTTCATTGCATTGACTAATTTATCTAATCTACGCATCCTATTCAAAATTAGAATAAAAAGTTTTCTTTTTATTTCCAAAGCCTGACTTACAATATTTTCTATAAAAAAAAATGTTCTTAATAAATTTTGATTTTTTCTTATATTTTTTCACATCCTTTAGCAAATTTAACATCACTCTTCTCTGAAACATTTTTCGACTAATGTTTTTAAAATCTAATTTTCGTGTTAAATCAGTTTTACTTACTTCTGATTGTACATTAGCTTTTGTTTTTTGCTGTTGACTCTGTTGTTGCTTTGTACATAAAACACTGTTTGTTTTACATTTATTTTTGCCATTTTCTGTTTTTTTGAAGATATTTTTAAAGAAAACTTTAGTTTTCTTACCAGTAGAGTTTTTCTTTTTTCCATAACAAGCTTTTCCTCCTATTTTTTTTTCCCCAGTTTTGTCCAGATATACTTGTTGTTGCTTTTCTTTCCTCTTTCTTGTCCTTAAAGGCATTTTTTTATTTTTTCACTGTTGCTCAGCAATACCTGCAAGAAACTTTAAAAAAATTCCTTTTTGTAATTATAATTCATTAAAATATTTTTTAAGCTTTTCATTAATTTCAAATGTTTTACCATTTGCCTCTCATTTGTGATTTACTGATTTGTGCAGAGTGCTAACCACCTCAGTTGAAAAAAACAAGCTGCCCCTTTCCTGCAAGTGCAAGTCTTTCAGAACAACTGCAACACACTTTAAATCTCTGGCCACAATTCCTGTGCGCACACAGCCTCATGGTGTGATTCTAGGCAGAAAACAATATTTGATTGGCAATTTAAATGCACATTTACTACTGTGGTAGAGCAAGTGATAATTGCTGTTACAGCCTGACAAAGAAATTAAATACTTACAGTATGCTGATGATACTATTTTACTTAGCCAAACTATGATAGGAGTAAAAAGATTAATACATTCTTTTAATATATATGTAACCCAAAATGGATTAACAATTAATATAAAAAAAACAAAAATTATGTTATTAGGAAAAGGCAAACTTGGGGTAAAGGACTTGAGTATCAATGGTTTGTCTGTGGACTGTGTAAAAACTTATAAATATTTGGGAATTACATTTGATGATCGACTATCATTTAGACAGCACTTCAATAACTTAGAGGCTAAAGGCTCCTCACTTGCCTTCGCATTTCGAAAGTTAAGAGATAAATTAGTATGCCCCAATTATGACCATCTACTTAAAGTCATGAAAGCAAAGCTTATTCCCTCCCTGGATTATGGGTCTATTATTTTTAAGGGTAGAGACGTGAAAGTATTGGAGGCCATAGTTTCAAGGACATATAAATCAGTCTTTAGGATTCCTAGTCAGATTTCATGTGCCAATTTAAGATTGGAATTTGGCTTACGGAAACAGCTCTTGGTGCGTAAAGCTTCATTTGTAAAAACACTATTGGCATTATCTCGAGCCAAGGAGGGCACGTTGGCCAATATGTGTTGGAGCGAGATTTCGACCAGTGAATACTCTAGAAGCTGGCAGGATTATTTAGCTGAGTGTCTCCTAAAATTCGAATGTCCCAAATTGGAAGACGAAACAAAGAGTAAAATGGATTATAAAAAAATAATTAATTCAACCGTCGCCTTGCTGTCAGAATTGTCGGATAAATATGAGCTGAGAAAAAAACCCACTTTTGGTCTATTGCCAATTGTTTCGACAAAATGATGGCCCAACCTTATTTACTTTTTCATCACCAAAAACCCTTAATTAAGAAGAAATTTATGTTACTAAGGTTTGGAATTTATCCAACCAAAGATGGAACCCCTAAATGGGAGTTCAAATGGGCATCAAATATTTGTCGGCTGTGTGGGCAGTATGACGAAACCTTGCTGCATATTGTAACACTATGCCCAAAAATGATGAAGGAACGGAAAATAATTTTAAAACCTATTTTTAAAGAAATGGGACTTAGGACTTGTAGATCGGCATTAATATTTTGCCTAAGTGGTGTCAACGTCTATATTATACACCAATTTGTAAAATTTATACTTACAGTGGAAAAGAAATTATGTAAGGTTGACACCCAAAGTATATGTTGAATTTGTTAAGGCTGTAAATGATGATGCTGCTGTTTTTAAGATGATGATGAATTATCTTTATGGCACTTTTTAATTGTTTGTTTTTATAGTACTACTTTTAGATAATGTACTAATTGTTTGTTTTTAAAATACTACTTTTAGATACCTGTTCCATTTATATTGTTTATTGTTTATTATTTTTATAGAATGGCACATGTGCACTTTATCCTTGAAAACTGCCACGTCCTGTAAACTATTTTAAAAATGAAATAATAATGTTGAATTATCCCGAACTGGAAAAAGTTAATTGATTGTGGTCAACTTTATGCATTGTATCCTGGAATGTTCAATTAGGTAATGTGTTTGGTTTGTATTTATTTTTGTCCTTTTTTTGTAATGGTTTTAATTAATCAACAAATAAATAAATATTAAAAAAAAAAAAAGTGATAATTGCTGTTACAGCCTGACACATTTTCCTTATAGTTTACAGAGACAAAAAAGAGCACATTTCCTAACAGCTACTTCATACCATGAGCATGTGCAACCTGGGTGAGTGATTAGAATAGAGCAAAGAAAATGTGGCCTTGATGATGTTTTTATGTGTTTGCGTTACACACTGCTATCTGAAACATCACACAGAGCTGAGTACTACGTATGGGAGTGTTGGAGAAGCTGCTGCATGTGTGCCAAGCGTGTGTTTCTGGAGACTGTGTATTCTCTGGTGCAAGAGAGATGAGCAAGGAGACTTCCAGAACTGCATGAAGACTGCAGGGATGTATGTAACAGTGCATGTGTGCTAAGGGATAATTTGAGTTTAGAAAACAGGCTGCCCCTTTCCTGGGACTGCAATTCTTACAGAACAACAACTTCACAAATTAAATCTCTGCCCACAATTCCTGTGCGCACACAGACTCATGCCGTCATTTTAGGCACATAACACAGGCTGCCCCTTTCCTGGGACTGCAATTCTTTCAGAACAACAACTTCACAAATTAAATCTCTGCCCACAATTCCTCTGCGCACACAGACTCATGCTGTGATTTTAGGCACAAAACAGTGTTCCTGAATATTACCAAATTACTGTTACAGCCTGACACATTTTCCTTATCATTTAGAGAGGCAGAAAACAGCACATTTCCTAACAGCTACTTCATACCATGAGCATGTGCAACCTGGGTGAGTGATTAGACTAGAGCAAAGAAAATGAGGCCTTGATGATGTTTTTATGTGTTTGCGTTACACACTGCTATCTGAAACATCACACAGAGCTGAGTACTACGCATGGGAGTGTTGGAGAAGCTGCTGCGTGTGTGCCAAGAGTGTGTTTCTGGAGACTGTGTATTGTCTGGTGCAAGAGAGATGAGCAAGGAGACTTCCAGAACTGCATGAAGACTGCAGGGATGTATGTAACAGTGCATGTGTGCTAAGGGATAATTTGAGTTTAGAAAACAGGCTGCCCCTTTCCTGGGACTGCAATTCTTACTGAACAACAACTTCACAAATTAAATATCTGCCCACAATTCCTGTGCGCACACAGACTCATGCCGTCATTTTAGGCACATAACACACGCTGCCCCTTTCCTGGGACTGCAATTCTTACTGAACAACAACTTCATGAATTAAATCTCTGCCCACAATTCCTGTGCGCACACAGACTCATGCCGTCATTTTAGGCACATAACACAGGCTGCCCCTTTCCTGGGACTGCAATTCTTTCAGAACAACAACTTCACAAATTAAATCTCTGCCCACAATTCCTGTATGCACACAGACTCATGCTGTGTTTTTAGGCAGAAAACAGTGTTCCTGGATAGTACCAAATTACTGTTACAGCCTGACACATTTTCCTTATCATTTAGAGAGGCAGAAAACAGCACATGTCCTAACAGCTCCTTGAGACCATGACCATGTGTTACAGGGTGAGTGATTAGACTAGAGCAAAGAAAATGAGGCCTTGATGATGTTTTTATTTGTTTGCGTTACACACTGCTATCTGAAACATCACACAGAGCTGAGTACTACGCATGGGAGTGTTGGAGAAGCTGCTGCGTGTGTGCCAAGAGTGTGTTTCTGGAGACTGTGTATTGTCTGGTGCAAGACAGATGAGCAAAGAGACTTCCAAAACTGCATGAAGACTGCTGGGATGTATGTTACAGTGCATGTGTGCTAAGGGTTATTTTCAGTTTTGAACATATGGCAACTACCTGTGCCTTTGCTATTTTGAAAGGAAAATCTACCCTGTTGGTTTCAAATGTTTTAGCTTTTGCCTCTCATTTGCGATTTAGTGATTTCTGCTGACTGCTAACCACCACATTTGAAGAAAACAAGCTGTCTCTTTCCTGCAAGTGCATGTTTTACAGAACAACTGCAACACAAATTACATCTCTGGCCACAATTCCTGTGCGCACACAGCCTCATGTTGTGCTTCTAAGCAGAAAACAGAATTTGATTGGCAATTTCAAAGCACATTTACTACTGTGGTAGAGCAAGTGATAATTACTGTTACAGCCTGACACATTTTCCTTGTAGATCACAGAGGCAGAAAAGAGCACATGTCCTAACAGCTACTTCATACCATGAGCATGTGCAACCTGGGTGAGTGACTACACTAGAGCAAAGGAAATGAGCCTTGGTGACGTTGAATGTGTTTGCGTTACACAGTGCTATCTGAACCAGCACACAGAGCTGAGTACTACGCATGGGAGTGTTGGAGAAGCTGCTGCGTGTGTGCCAAGAGAGTGTTTCTGGAGACTGTGCATTGTCTGGTGCAAGACAGATGAGCAAAGAGACTTCCAAAACTGCATGAAGACTGCTGGGATGTATGTAACAGTGCATGTGTGCTAAGGGTTATTTTCAGTTTTGAACATATGGCAACTACCTGTGCCTTTGCTATTTTGAAAGGAAAATCTACCCTGTTGGTTTCAAATGTTTTAGCTTTTGCCTCTCATTTGCGGTTTAGTGATTTCTGCTGACTGTTAACCACCACATTTGAAGAAAACAAGCTGTCCCTTTCCTGCAAGTGCATGTTTTACAGAACAACTGCAACACAAATTACATCTCTGGCCACAATTCCTGTGCGCACACAGCCTCATGGTGTGCTTCTAAGCAGAAAACAGAATTTGATTGGCAATTTCAAAGCACATTTACTACTGTGGTAGAGCAAGACATAATTACTGTTACAGCCTGACACATTTTCCTTGTAGATCACAGAGGCAGAAAAGAGCACATGTCCTAACAGCTACTTCATACCATGAGCATGTGCAATCTGGGTGAGTGACTACACTAGAGCAAAGGAAATGAGCCTTGGTGACGTTGAATGTGTTTGCTTTACACAATGCTATCTGAAACAGCACACAGAGCTGAGTACTACGCATGGGAGTGTTGGAGAAGCTGCTGCGTGTGTGCCAAGAGTGTGTTTCTGGAGACTGTGTATTGTCTGGTGCAAGACAGATGAGCAAAGAGACTTCCAAAACTGCATGAAGACTGCTGGGATGTATGTAACAGTGCATGTGTGCTAAGGGTTATTTTCAGTTTTGAACATATGGCAACTACCTGTGCCTTTGCTATTTTGAAAGGAAAATCTACCCTGTTGGTTTCAAATGTTTTAGCTTTTGCCTCTCATTTGCGATTTAGTGATTTCTGCTGACTGTTAACCACCACATTTGAAGAAAACAAGCTGTCCCTTTCCTGCAAGTGCATGTTTTACAGAACAACTGCAACACAAATTACATCTCTGGCCACAATTCCTGTGCGCACACAGCCTCATGGTGTGCTTCTAAGCAGAAAACAGAATTTGATTGGCAATTTCAAAGCACATTTACTACTGTGGTAGAGCAAGTGATAATTACTATTACAGCCTGACACATTTTCCTTGTAGATCACAGAGGCAGAAAAGAGCACATGTCCTAACAGCTACTTCATACCATGAGCATGTGCATTCTGGGTGAGTGACTACACTAGAGCAAAGGAAATGAGCCTTGGTGACATTGAATGTGTTTGCTTTACACAGTGCTATCTGAAACAGCACACAGAGCTGAGTACTACGCATGGGAGTGTTGGAGAAGCTGCTGCGTGTGTGCCAAGAGTGTGTTTCTGGAGACTGTGTATTGTCTGGTGCAAGACAGATGAGCAAAGAGACTTCCAAAACTGCATGAAGACTGCTGAGATGTATGTAACAGTGCATGTGTGCTAAGGGTTATTTTCAGTTTTGAACACATGGCAACTACCTGTGCCTTTGCTATTTTGAAAGGAAAATCTACTCTGTTGGTTTCAAATGTTTTAGCTTTTGCCTCTCATTTGCGATTTAGTGATTTCTGCTGACTGCTAACCACCACATTTGAAGAAAACAAGCTGTCCTTTTCCTGCAAGTGCATGTTTTACAGAACAACTGCAACACAAATTACATCTCTGGCCACAATTCCTGTGCGCACACAGCCTCATGGTGTGCTTCTAAGCAGAAAACAGAATTTGATTGGCAATTTCAAAGCACATTTACTACTGTGGTAGAGCAAGTGATAATTACTGTTACAGCCTGACACATTTTCCTTGTAGATCACAGAGGCAGAAAAGAGCACACGTCCTAACAGCTACTTCATACCATGAGCATGTGCAATCTGGGTGAGTGACTACACTAGAGCAAAGGAAATGATCCTTGGTGACGTTGAATGTGTTTGCGTTACACAGTGCTATCTGAAACAGCACACAGAGACTGTTTATTGTCTGGTGCAAGAGAAATGCATGAAGACTGCTGGGATGTATGTAACAGTGCATAGTTTCAGCACACCTTTGATTCTGGGGAAGACATACTCCAAAATATCTAACATGTTCAAGACAGATACATATCTTCCACAACATAAAATGTAATTCACAACTTTTAATGTAGAACGAAAATCTACCATGCTAATTTCAAATGTGTTGGCATTTGCCTCTCATTTCTTTCAAAGTGATTTCTGCTAAATCCTAACCATCACAGTTAAAAAGAAGCTTTCCTTTTCTTTCAGGTGCAAGTCTTACTTTTCAACAGCAACACAAATTAAATCTCTGTCAACAATTCCTCTCTGCACACAAACTCATGGTTTGATAGTAGTCACAAAATATTATTCCTCATTGTTACCAGTACACCTTAACTTATGGTGAAAACATACTCCATAATATTTTACATATTCAAGACAGTTAAATATCTCCCAAAACACAAAATGTAAATCACAACTTTAAACAAATAATCACAATTCTTTTTGTTATATCTAAATTAACCACAAACACCCCCTCTCAAACTCATAACTCACCTTTAAAATTAGTTAGCTGTGAAAGAAATGTGGCAGTCACACAGCAGTTTATCAGACCAGAATCTCTGAGCTGAACACCTCTCTCCTCTCAGCAGAACCAGTTAATGGCACAGTTTCCCTCTCTTTTTTTCACACATATACATGTTAACTCCAAATCACATTCCTTCCCACATTTTTTCAAATGGAATCACACTTTTTTATTGGTTGTCATTTTCAATCCTTTTCCAACTGAACCCTTCCCCCAACATGACTTCTGCCTGCTGCCATAGCAACAGGTCATGGAACACTGGTGTGTGCAGAGAGGTCAAAAGTTCAGCACACAATGTTTCAAATCCAAAGAGCAAGAGTGCTTGACCTGTCAAACCTCTCAGCAAATCCAAAGTAATGTTCAGTGGCAACACATTTTTCATAACCAATACAAAACATGCTTCTAAAAATGTATACAGACAGCCTAGTTTTAACTTTAAAATAGTTTGAATCAGCCAATCAGTTCTTTTTGTTAAAAAAAATATGTATGCCTCCTTTTTTCAACTGTCTTTCTTTTCATATTGCCATTCTGCTGAAAGACACATCCTGAGTGCATCCAGATCTCCTTGGAAGATGTTCACAGTGTGGATTGTAGGTCACAGCTATGTCTTCTGGAGTGAAAAGTATGCAGTAAAAAGAGGTATGATGAGAGACCTTGCTTTGCCAAATGTAGACATTAAATGGATTGGTCAGAGAGGGTTAAAGTGGCACCAATTAATGCCTTTGGTGAAAACCTTTCTACATCTCCCACAGCCTAACCTTATTATTGTGCACTGTGGTGGAAATGACCTAGGCACTTTAACTGGGGTAGGTCTGGAAATGCTTATTAAGGACACCTTTGTGCAATTGATGTCACTTTTTCCACAAACTGCCTTTGTATATTCTAATATATGCCAAAGGCAAAAGTGGAACTGGTCCAACCAATTTTGTCCACAGATTGACAAAGCAAGGAAGCACGTCAACAAATCTATTTCTGCTTTCCTCAGAGACTATGGTATGGGTTCTATATACCACAACAACTTGCGTTACAACATGCAAGACATTTATAGAGGAGATGGTGTACACTTCACTGATGAAGGCAACAGAGTCTTCCTCTTGAACTTAAGGCTCTGCATCGGTACTTACTTGTAGGTACTACCAAAAAAAGCACTCAATGAACACAAGGGCTCTTTTTAGAGCCACCTAATATCTAAACACTTTACTGTGATTTATTTTTCTTTTTTTTGTTAAAAGTTTTTTTCGGGTGCGCGCTGGGTGCGCGCACTCGGCGATATTTTTTAAAAAAAATATAATTCTTTTTTTTTGCCCTACAAGGTCCTACTGTGACCCCCTGCCAATGCCTAGTGGGTCAATATCTCCCCACTCTGTCCCCTTTACACGTTCTACCCCTTTGTTTTTTACTGCCTCAGACTGCGAGAGACAAAATGGCGGCCGCCGCTTCCTGATTTCCACCGATTCGAATGTTTACTGACATCTAACAACCAATCAGAAGTGCGCTCGCGCACGGCAGGGTGCGCGCACAGGGCTTGCTCGCGCGTCCCATTTAGCCAGATTTTTTTTGTACTCTAGTTGGAGACTGGCTGGAAGCGTAGTTAGGTTGGAATCACAGCATGTTACTGGGTAAAAATGAGCCTCTCAAGCCCTCACCTCCAGCCTCGTAATCCCATTGGTTACAAGTCCGGGACGCTGTTCAAGTAACGTTGTAACTCCATGAAGTCATGGACTATCGCTGATAGTGGATTCTCTGTTCCTCTGGGATGAGAGGCGGTCTGGGTAGGTGCCATTGGTCCCAAGACACTTGTGGAAGGGCCACCCTTGTGTGTCATGGCTACACGCTAATATTCGAAAAATTGTCTTCCTCCATCAAAGTAGACAAGGGGGCACGGCGGAGTTTAAAAGGGTCATTTATTTAAAAGGTTTGCATGACGCGTTTCGGCTTTTGCCTTCTTCCGATGCTGCTCCTTTTCAAATGCCACTGATGCTGAGGTTCCCAAGTACGTCCTTTTGTATTGGCCCATCTGAGGTAGTGTAGTGCACACCTGAACTACGATTGATAGCATTCACTCAAGCAGTTCAGTGTTGAAAGACTGCAGCTCCCAGTATGCAGATGGTTCGCATCGCGGTGAGTGGTCCAATTTAGCCAGATTGTTTTGGTACTCCAGTTGGAGACTGGTTGGAGGCGTAGTTAGGTTGGAATCACAGCGTGTTACTGGGCAAAAATGAGCTTCTCGAGCCCTCACTTCCAGCCTCGCGATACCGTTGGTTACAAGTCCGGTACATCATTCAAGTAACGTTGTAACTCCATGAAGTCATGGACTATCGCTGATAGCAGATTCTCGGTTCCTCTGGGATGAGAGGCGGTCTGGGTAGGTGCCATTGGTCCCAAGACACTTGTGGAAGGGCCACCCTTGTGTGTCATGGCTACACGCTAATATTCGAAAAATTGTCTTCCTCCATCAAAGTAGACAAGGGGTCACGGCGGGGTTTAAAAGGGTGATTTATTTAAAAGGTTTGCATGAAGCGTTTCGGCTTACGCCTTCATCCGATGCTGCTCCTTTTCAAATGCCACTGACGTTGAGGTTCCCAAGTACGTCCTTTTTTATTGGCCCATCTGAAGTAGTGTAGTGCACACCAGAACTAGGTTTCATGGAATTCACTCAAGCAGTTCAGTGTTGAAAGTAGGCCTGGGCAAAAATTTCGTTCCGTTCGCGGAAATTGCGATAATTTGACATTTTTGCGTTCCGCGGAGAGCGCGAAAATGTCAAAAATTCCGGTTTCCGCAGCTTGGCGATAATTTGTTTCTTGCTCGCGCTGTAAAATAATACATTCTCGCGCGCGCGCGATCGCCTTACCTGAATCCCTGCGTTCGCCGACAAGTTTTCTTGATCCGGTCGCGTTCTCCATGAGATGTTGTATTGTTTTTAGCCATTTGCGCTGTCTCGCGACAGTTCGCGCCCGCAGTGACGTCATGCGTCGCGCGATCACGTCTTTCTTCTCGCGATCATGCACCGCGAGAACAACTCAAAACAAGATGGCCGCGCCCGCAAGCAACCACATGGGTAAGTTGGCGACCCGCAACCATGCAGAAAATCTCGCGAACATGCCGGAAAAAAACTTCCGCATCTTCGCGATATTTCTGCTTGTTTGCGATAATTTTAAACATTCTCGCGATAATTTGCGAAGGTTAATTCCGCAAATTCCGCCCACCCCTAGTTGAAAGACTGCAGCTCCCAGTATGCAGATGGTTCGCATCGCCGTGAGTGGTGCCATTTAGCCAGATTTTTTGGTACTCCAGTTGGAGACTGGCTGGAGGCGTAGTTAGGTTGGAATCACAGCGTGTTACTAGGCAAAAATGAGCTTCTCGAGCTCTCACTTCCAGCCTCGCGATCCTGTTGGTTACAAGTCCGGGACATCATTCAAGTAACGTTGTCACTCCATGAAGTCATGAACTATCGCTGATAGCGGATTCTCTGTTCCTCTGGGATGAAAGGCGGTCTGGGTAGGTGACATTGGTCCCAAGACACTTGTGGAAGGGCCACCCTTGCGTGTAATGGCTGCACGCTAATATATCGAAAAATTGTCTTTCTCCATCAAAGTAGACAAGGGGTCATGGCGGGTTTTAAAAGGGTGATTTATTTCAAACGGTTTGCATGGCCCGTTTCGGCTTACACCTTCATCCGATGCTGCTCCTTTTCAAATGCCACTGATGCTGAGGTTCCCCAGTACGTTCCTTTGTATTGGCCCATCTGAAGTAGTGTAGTGCACACCTGAACTACGTTTCATGGAATTCACTCAAGCAGTTCAGTGTTGAAAGACTGCAGCTCCCAGTATGCAGTTGATTCACATTGTGGTCCCATTTAGCCAGATTTTTTTTGTACTCCAGTTGGAGACTGGCTGGAAGCGTAGTTAGGTTGGAATCACAGCATGTTACTGGGTAAAAATGAGCCTCTCGAGCCCTCACCTCCAGCCTCGCAATCCCGTTGGTTACAAGTCTGGGACGCTGTTCAAGTAACGTTGTAACTCCATGAAGTCATGGACTATCGCTGATAGTGGATTCTCTGTTCCTCTGGGATGAGAGGCGGTCTGGGTAGGTGCCATTGGTCCCAAGACACTTGTGGAAGGGCCACCCTTGTGTGTCATGGCTACACGCTAATATTCGAAAAATTGTCTTCCTCCATCAAAGTAGACAAGGGGGCATGGCGGGGTTTAAAAGGGTCATTTATTTAAAAGGTTTGCATGACGCGTTTCGGCTTTCGCCTTCTTCCGATGAAGCTCCTTTTCAAATGCCACTGACGCTGAGGTTCCCAAGTACGTCCTTTTGTATTGGCCCATCTGAAGTAGTGTAGTGCACACCTGTACTACGTTTGATAGCATTCACTCAAGCAGTTCAGTGTTGAAAGACTACAGTTCCCAGTATGCAAATGGTTCGCATCGCGGTGAGTGGTCCAATTTAGCCAGATTGTTTTGGTACTCCAGTTGGAGACTGGCTGGAGGCGTAGTTAGGTTGGAATCACAGCGTGTTACTGGGCAAAAATGAGCTTCTCAAGCCCTCACGTCCAGCCTCGCGATCCCGTTTGTTACAAGTCCGGGACGCCGTTCAAGTAACGTTGTCACTCCATGAAGTCATGGACTATCGCTGATAGCAGATTCTCTGTTCCTCTGGGATGAAAGGCGGTCTGGGTAGGTGCCATTGGTCCCAAGACACTTGTGGAAGGGCCACCCTTGTGTGTCATGGCTACACACTAATATTCAAAAAATTGTCTTCCTCCATCAAAGTAGACAAGGGGTCACGGCGGGGTTTAAAAGGGTGATTTATTTAAAAGGTTTGCATGACGCGTTTTGGCTTACGCCTTCATCCGATGCTGCTCCTTTTCAAATGCCACTGATGCTGAGGTTCCCAAGTACGTCCTTTTTTATTGGCACATCTGAAGTAGTGTAGTGCACACCAGAACTAGGTTTCATGGAATTCACTCAAGCAGTTCAATGCTGAAAGACTGCAGCTCCCAGTATCAGTTGGTTCGCATCGCGGTGAGTGGTCCCATTTAGCCAGTTTTTTTGGTACTCCAGTTGGAGACTGGCTGGATGCGTAGTTAGGTTGGAATCACAGTGTGTTAGTGGGCAAAAATGAGCCTCTCGAGCCCTCACTTCCAGCCTTGCGATCCCATTGGTTACAAGTCCGGGACGCCATTCAAGTAACATTGTCACTCCATGAAGTCATGGACTATCGCTGATAGCAGATTCTCTGTTCCTCTGGGATGAGAGGCGGTCTGGGTAGGTGCCATTGGTCCAAAGACACTTGTGGAAGGGCCACCCTTGCGTGTCATGGCTACATGCTAATAGTCAAAAAATTGTCTTCCTCCATCAAAGTAGACAAGGGGGCACGACGGGGTTTAAAAGGGTCATTTATTTGAAAAGGTTTGCATGACGCGTTTCGGCTATCGCCTTCATCCGATGCTGCTCCTTTTCAAATGCCACTGACGCTGAGGTTCCCAAGTACGTTTATATGGATATATATATATATACTACCAATACCAGAATACATCTGGAGGCTATTACTGGTTGGGCCAGAGGAGGGAGGGGCCAACGTCATAAAGGTCAACAGCACAAACATTCACGCAATTTCCCCGAGAAGAAGGTCAGGAGACTGAAACGCGTAGGGATATTATCATGTTCCGGCTTAAATAAAATGCAGGATTACTGAATGCCGAGTGCGCCTCCAAATCCTTTGCAGGACACGTGAGGATTGTTTACTGATATATATATATATATATATATATATATTCACTGAAAAAACCATAGGTTTCACACATGTTATAGTTAGCGGAAATTTTACTGATAAAAAACCAATGAAATTCCCCCGTTATAGTTAGTGCAGGCAACTATAACTCACGCGACCGCAATCCTCTGCTGATGCTAATACTGTATTTAGACACTTATTTGCCCATGTCTTCTTCCATACATTTTTAGCTATACATATATTACAAATATTTTTTTTTCATAAAGACACATATGTCATCAGCAGAAGATTGCGGTCGCGTGAGTTATAGTTGCCTGCACTAACTATAACGGGGGAATTTCATTGGTTTTTTATCAGTAAAATTTCCGCTAACTATAACATGTGTGAAACCTATGGTTTTTTCAGTGAATTTGCAAGGTTTTTTAAATGCTAATTCCTAACTATAACGTGTGTGAAACCTATGGTTTTTTCAGTGAATTTGTACGGTTTTTTAAATGCTAAGTTACTTTACGCCATTCGTGGCGTGCGCGCCCACTTAACGCAGTTCGTTCCGTTCGCGCACCGTGCGCGCACAGTGAGCACGCGGTGCGCTTCGCGCACCGCGCGCCCACTTTACGCAGTTAGTGCCGTGCACGCACGGTGGGCATGCGGTGCGATGACAAAGCAAGAAAGCACGTCAACAAATCTGTTTCTGCTTTCCTCCGTGACTATGGTATGGGTGCCATTTACCACAACAACTTGCGTTATGACATGCAAGACATTTATAGAGGAGATGGTGTGCACTTCAATGATGAAGGGAACAGAGTCTTCCTCTTGAACCTTAGACTCTGCATCGGTACTTACTTGTAGGTACCACTAAAAAATCATTTCATAAACACAACGGCTCTTTTTAGAGCCCCCTAATATCTAAACACTTAAATCTGATTTTCATTTTTTTTTTTTTTTTCTACCGTACGCTTACCGTAAGCTTACCGTACGCGTACCCCGTGATTTTTTTTAAAATCAATAAATGTTTTCTTTGTACTTTACAGTCCTTCTTTGACCCCCTCACAAATGTAAGGGGGTCTGTAACTCTCCTCATTGCCCCCTTTTCTTGTTTTCACTCTTTTTTTTCTGAGTGAAATACACAAAATGGCGGCCGCCACTTCCTGGTTTCGGCCGATTCGAATGTTTACTAAGATCTAAGAGCCAATCAGAATCGCGCTCGCGCACGCCACCGTACGCTTACGGTAAGCGTACGGTAAGCGTACCGTAAGCGGGCTCAGATATATATATTGATTTAAAGGCTATTTTCTCAGAATCTACTGAACAGATTTACACCAAACCTACAAAAGGCACTTCCTTGACCTAGGGACTACCTCTCTGCCAAATTTCGAGTAATTCTGTTCAGCCGTTCGGGCTGTAGCTCGTTCTAAAGGTCCTATGGAAAAATGCATGGGGAAAACGCGTTTTGGGACCCCCCTTTTATCTCAGCCCCCGCTTGACGGATCCCCCCGAGACTTTCAGGGTAGGAGCGGAGCGTAGCGCCCCACCTATTTTGAGAAATTCGCGAGGATTCATCAACCGGCGCCAAAGTTATTCAAAATAGAATGTTGAGGTTTTCCTATGGAAAAGGGGTCCTAACTATAACTACCTACTGGCGACCGCCAGTAGGTAATATATATATATATATATATCTCAGAAAAAAACATAGGTTTCAGGCACGTGATAGTTAGGAATTAGCATTTAAAAAACCTCAGAAATTCACTGAAAAAACCATAGGTTTCAGGGGTGTTATAGTTGGCTGGACTTTTCACTTGTACAAAACCATTGAAATTCCCCCGTTATAGTTAGTTCAGCTAACTATAACTCGCGCGCCTGCAATGCACTGCTGATGACGTCACATATTACATCACTCATGACATGGTCAGTGACATCACTCATGACATCACTGATGACATCTCAAATGACATCACTGATGACATCACTGATGACATCATCCAGTGAATGTGTGTGTTTTTCTGAAAATTAAATATGTTTTATATATGTATATCTCAAGGTCGATGGAAGAATAAATGGGTATATAAGTGTCTAAATGGATGATTTGTTTTTGAAAAATTGATTGTGTAACTGACTGATTAAGTGTATCATAGTGAATACATGGCTTAGTGAGTAATGTTTAAATATGTAAATATCTGTATCAGTCTCTCACTTTGTGTATAAGTGGCTGCATGGGTTGGTGAGTAGCTACATGGGTGTCTATATAGGTTATTAGTTGTTTTTTTGATTATCAGTCTGAGTGTCTGCATGGTTCGGTGGGGGGGTATTAAGTAGTGCATAGGTGCATGAATGAGTGACTCACTGTTTGTATGTGTAGAAGACAGCATGTGTGCAGGACTGTATGGGTGGATGAGTGTGTGTATGGGTGTGTTAGTGAGTGAATGACTGTCTCAATAGTGTCTTTATGAGTAACTACATATGCTTTAAACTAGTATATGTGACTATTGGTGTATATAAGTGAGTATATGTGAGAGTGAGAGATTGAAAGAGTTCCTGTATGAATAAGTATGTGTTTCTATAAGTGATTGTTTAAAAGACTAAGTATGTGTAAGTTTCCGTAGAAGTAAGTGTGGTGGTGTGTGTATAACTGTATATGCAAGTAAATGTATGTTTGATTCTTTATTAGCATGAGTGACTATGTGTGTGAGTAACTCTATGGATGAGTGGCATTGTATAACAGGATGTATAGGTGTATGAGTACATATGATGAGTGAGTACATGTATGAGTGACTGTATAGGACTGTTGGTGAATGAGTGGATGTGTATGTGGATCTTAGAATTACTGAAGAGGTTGTTGTAACTGGTATTGGTATGTCCATTGTTTTGAAAATTTTAGTCTCTATTTTTGAATGTGTGTATCAAAGGTTATATTAGGGTGAGAGGAGGTCTGCCACTCTATCACAAGGATGATGTCATCAGTGATGTCATCAGTGATGTCATTTGAGATGTCATCAGTGATGTCATGAGTGATGTCACTGACCATGTCATGAGTGATGTAATATGTGACGTCATCAGCAGTGCATTGCGGGCGCGCGAGTTATAGTTAGCTGAACTAACTATAACGGGGGAATTTCAACGGTTTTGTACAAGTGAAAAGGCCAGCTAACTATAACACCCCTGAAACCTATGGTTTTTTCAGTGAATTTCTGAGGTTTTTTAAATGCTAATTCCTAACTATAACGTGCCTGAAACCTATGGTTTTTTCTGTGAATTTCAAAGGTTTTTTAAATGCTAATTTCTAACTATGCCTACAGAGATAGGACATGTGAAGAAAGAAGAAAAAATGCACAGAAAGAAAAAAAAGAAGTGCAGAAAGAAGCAACAGAAGTCCTCAAAGACGAAGAAAAGTGCAGGAAGAAGGATAACGTGCAGAATGAACAAAAAGAAGAGCAGAAAGAAGCCTTGTTGCAAAATCATCCTGTACCCTCAACTTTTTCAGAAGGATACTGGTGGTAACTGAGTCTGACTAACCAGTCCTAGAGCCAGTGCTATGTTAAAAGACACTTAGAATACAGGGAAAACACCTACATACACTAGGGAACATTATGCGTTGGGGTCCCCCTGTGATTAGCATGACCTCCTCTGTAAGCCCCTAGTACATAATAGGGCAGGGGGATTAAAACTACATCTTAAAACAGGCCACAGGGCGTTTTTGCACACGTTAACTCAGGCCCCATCCCCTCCCTTCACCACTGTGTAAACACGCCCTGTGTCCGTTTTTAGTTGGGAGATTAAGTTCATTTGAATCCTGAGGGTCCCTAGGGTCCAACTAGCCCACTAGGTACCTCCAGTAAGTGCCACAGAGCTGTGTTGCAGAGAGGTGTAAAAAGTGGCACGGCCTGGACCACCTCTCTGCAATGCAGCTCAGTGGCGCTTACTGGAAGCACTTGGTGGGCTAGTTAGCCCCCAGGGGCCCTCAGTATTGAAGGGAAATTATATCCCCAATTTAAAACGTGCCATAGTGCGTGTTTGCACACGTCACCTCAGGCCCCGTCCCCTCCCTTCACCACTGTGTAAACGCGCCCTGTGGCCTCCAGTAAGCGCCACAGAGCTGCGTTGCAGAGAGGTGTAAAAAGGGGCTTGGCCTCAGAACACCTGTCTGCAGCGCAGCTCCCTGGCGCATACTGGAGATGCCTGTTGGGCTAGTTGGCCCTCAGGGACCCTCAGTATTGAAGAGGAATTAATTCCCCAACTTACAATTCGCCAGGGGGCGCGTTTGCAGAGTGCTGCAAGGAGGGGGCGTGGCCTATGACACGATGCCAGTCTTTTATTTATTTAAATTTTTTAAGAAGGGGGGCTGTGTGGTTCCCCTTCTTATTCTAATTTATTGGCCCTGATGACCCCATCCCCCAGGGCCTGTTTCCTAATTATATTTTTTTGACCCCAATCCACAGGGCCGGCCACTGTTTTTTATTATTTTTAAAATATATATATTTATAGACACACCTAGGACATGCTGGACAAACCGTACGTACCTATCACCATGACGATTTGCGCGATATTCATTAAAAGGCGACTATGCATACAATGAATCCACGTGGAATGTATTTACACCACTAGTGAAGCTCTGACATGTCTGATGCCCTACCGTGCCTAATCCCGGTAGACACCCTTGTCGTTTATTTATACAAACATGGGTAGCTATTGACGGGCACATTTAATACACATGCACACCAAGCCATTCAAAGGGGATTCGACAAAAATTCGACCAAAACTATGGAAGAAACCCCCCTCACGGTTAATAAAACACACATCCACTGCCGGATGTGTAATACTTTTTATTTTACTCTCTGGAAAGGGGACGAACATCACTTGAGAGTCACAGCGCGCTCCTGGCAAAGCCCAATGCTGTGTTACACCCACCATTGCCTGCTGAGTGCCACACACCTCTGTGTTGTATTCCACTAGCTAGTCCATATGCTATGACACTCTCTAGCCCATGTGCACTGTAACACCACCCCGTGAATATGTCATGCCACACTTGTCTTCGCACGGGTTATATTGCCCCATCTAAAGTGCCTTCCTCGATGCCTATGTTATAACGCACAGTGCTATGCCATACATATTACAATCTGGGATCCATATCTTTGTCACAGTGCATATGCAACGTTACACTCCCCAGCACATATTTTATATTACAACTTTAGAGACTAGTTAGGTTACACAACACTGCCCTGTGCATATTACACTCCAAGGCGCATATCGTATAGCACGCGCTAGTGCCTGTGCTATCTCGCGCTCTCCAATGAATCTGTAATTGCGCACAATGTATTGCATATTATATTTCACGCCCGGTTCATCTTATATCACACTTTTTGGTGCATAGTTTATACCATACACTATATCTAGTTTTCATTTTCATTCGTGCTCTCAGGACTATGTTCTATATAACACTGTGTTCACCTACCCTTTTCACGGGCATTACATTTTGCGATAGGGGGTGGAGGGTCAGGGGGTGTTTCTTCCAAGTGAGCCCGGAGTCACAGTCACAAATGTCCTCTTCTTCCTGAATAAAAGTGAGATTATGCTGCATACTTGTTCATATTTTAAGTAGTTCGCACAGACACACGTTTTAAAAACAATAAAGTTCCTAATACCCGCCTTCTCTGAACAGTTAGCTTGCTGCCCCATCCCCCTCCTCCCTATCCTCTGGTGTGTGAATCCATGGACTAGCCTCCTCCCTCCTGCCATGCATGGTCTGATGTGCTGCCACTGCCCTCAATTTATTATGATGTACCAGTCCACTCCTCCTGCCCTCCATTGCCCAATTCTATGCCCCATCATTGACCTCCTGCTTAAACTCTGTGCTTAGCTTGCTGCCCCTATTCTCCTTCCCCCTGCCCTCCGATGTCTTTGTGCATGCCCCTGCTCCATCCTTTTTGCCCAACATGTTCCATGGACCTGCCACTCCTATCTACTCTGAGTGTTCTGTTGAGCTGCCACTCCCCTCCCACCTGCCTAGTATTGTCAGATGACTGTAACCTGTCCCTGCCACCTCCACCCTGCCTGTCCACATGCCATGCCCCTATCCTCTTCCTCCTGTCCTACATGCCTGTCCTACAAGGTCCATTGTACTGCCACACCCTTCTGCCCTCCCTGGTCTGTTGTGTTGCAACTGCTCCTCCTGCCTGCCTCGTGCGGTCTGTTGTGAGGCCCCTTCCCCTGAACTTTCTTGTCTGTGCACAGGTCCTGACCCTCCCTTCTATCCTCCATCGTCCTTTGTGCATGCCCCTGCACCCTCCTTCTTGCCCATCATAGCCATTGTGCTGCCACTAACCCTCCCACTTGCCATGCATGGTCTTCTGTGCTGCCATGGCCCCTCCCACCTTCCCTGTGTGGTCAGTTAGCTGCCCCTGACCCCCTCCCACCTTCCCTCCATGGTCTGTGTGTATGCCATCACAGTCTCAGTGTTGCTCTTCATGGTGTGTCTTGCTTCTAGTGCCCATCCTGCCTGACCTCCATGGCTATCTTGCTGCTCCTGCCCTGCCCCCTTGCATCCAGCCCTCTGTTTACATGTGCACACCCCTACTCCCTCCCTCCTGGCTTGTCTGTTCCATTGTAATACCCCTGATCCGTCCCTCCTGCCCTTTATGGTCTGTTATGCTGCAGCTTTCTCTCCTGTCTGTCCATTATGGTCAGCTAGCTACCATTGCCTCTTGCCCCTCTGTTCTCTGTTGTCCATGTGCATGGTCCTGTCCCCTCCCTCTTGCTTTCTATGGATTGTTGTGCTGCACTCCCGTCCCGCATGCCCTGTGTGGTGTATTGTGCTGCTGCAAACCCTGATGCCTGCCCTGCAGGGTCAGTTTGGTGCACCTCTCCATGTACTTACTGTCCTCTGTTATCCAAGTCCATGTCCCTACCCCATTTCCTTCCATGATCCAATGTACCATACTTGCGAACATTTTGAACTTGGTAAGAGGGAGATTTTGAAAAAAAACTGGGGTATTGATTTTCCCCTTTGAGTTACATTGAAAAAGAGGCGATTGTAGACAGGAGACAGATCAAATAAAGCCCATTTGAGCTTAAAAACATTGGACGTTTCCTGGCTGAATCGGGTCTGTTGGCATGTATGGTTGTACTACCATTGCCGCTTCCTTCTGCCCACAATGGTCTATTACATTGCCACAGCCTCTCTTGCAAGTCCTGTATTGTTGGTTTGTTGCCCCTGCCCCCCTTTCCACTGCCCTCCATAGTCTGTTGTGCTGCCACAGCCCTTCCTGCCTGCTCAGTGTGGTTAAATTGTTGGCTTTGCACCCTCCTACCTGCCTTCAATTTTCAGAGTCCGTGCCCCTGGCCTCTGCCTCTCAACAGTATCCTAATGAACAACTAGATTGCTAACATTCTATATTTATTACAAAAGTGTGGAACGCCTGATGTCTTCTTGATGTAATCAAAACTGTAATACCTAGAGCATTTCCTTTAGAAATTACATATATGAGAGGGTCTTATTGGCATCAAAATAATGGTTAGTGCTCTAAAAGACTAAAATAAGGACATATTTTCTGAGTTTTCAAATAGCGACAAAGCACTTTTAAATTATTTGTTATCATTATGTTTTTTTATCCAGTTGACCACTTGATTAAATGTTGCACTTAGGGGAGAGGATGTGGTGTTACTTCCATAACTGCAGACTTTGCAACTGGGGAACCAGGTTGGAGTTTCTGCTTCAGCTCGACATTCTGTGATTCTGGTCAAATCACTTAGTCTCCCCATGTCTACAACCAAAATGAATTTTTTCTTGTGTGATGTAACCAATGCTCATGTAAAGCACTCCAATACCTGACAAGTCTGCACTATATAACACTGCAAAAACACAAAATAATAAGTGTTTTGCACACTTCTGTCATTGGGCTATATTTGGGCTACATCTGGGTGATTTTGGGCTACATTTGGGCTCTTTTGTCTCCGGTGGCCATCTTGGGAGATTTATTTGTTATGAAGTTTCCTAATTTCCTCATGTACTGCAGTCTCCTCAGTAGGAAATGCTTTCAGTTTTTTACTTTGATTCCATCATGAAGGTATTCAGATATGTCACACATTTGCCATAAATTATGAATGTTAGCACTCTAGTTGCTCATTAGATCACTGTAGTAAAACTACTGTTCACCATGGGTGTCTGCTCCTGGTATTAAAAGTGCATGTTTCAGTCTGCATGTCAGAATTTTTTGTTGAAATAGAAGAGGATTTGAGAAGTCACTCAAAATGTGCCCTCATTTTCTTTCTTCAGCATTAATCCTAATTTCTATGGCAAAATGAACCCCCTCATTGTGTTCCTTTTTAAATTAAATGTTTTAAGTGTTACCAGTTTATTCCAATCAAGATGGCTTCAGGTGTGCCATACTTTTGTCATAATGAAGACAGTAAGCGCTCTAGTTGTTTTTAAGAACACTCTGCGACATTTTGTCATTGGGCTATACTTGGGCTACATCTGGGTGATATTTGGGCTACATTTGGGCTCTTTTGTCTCTGGTGGCCATCTTGGGAGACTTATTTGTTATGAAGTTTCCTAATTTCCTCATTTACTGCAGTCTCCTCAGTAGGAAATACTTTCAGTTTTTTTCTTTGATTCCATCAAGAAGGCATTCAGATGTGTCACACATTTGCCATAAATTCAGAATGTTAGCACTCTTTTTGCTCATTAGATCACTGTAGTAAAGCTACTGCTCACCAGGGAAAACTGCTGCTGGTATTAAAAGTGAATGTTTCAGTCTGCATGTCAGAATTTTTTAATGAAATTGAAGAGGATTTGAGAAGTCACTCAAAATGTGCCCTAATTTTTCTTTCTGCAGCACTAATCATACTTTTTATGGAAAAATGAACCACCTCATCTTGTTCCTTTTTAAATTAAATGTTTTAAGAGTTACCACTTTAATCCAAGCAAGATGGCTTCAGGTGTGCCATATGTTTATCATAAGTAGGACTGTTAGCGCTCTAGTTGTTCTTTGGAACACTCTGGGAAGCTGCAGTAGAACACAAAGGAATCAACTGACAGTCTCTGCCCTTGTTGGATGTACATGTTTTACTGAGAATGTCAGACTTCATTCTCACATGACTGAGAAAGATAATGTGAATTTACAGAAAATAAGCTCTCAGTTTAGCTTATAGATCACCTTCCAAACCTCTGTGGGAAAAGCATGAGAAAATATTTTTCATATATTTTTCATGATATCACAGCAGAAGGCTTTTTCACATGGTGAAATCACCTTAGAACATACCACAATTCCTAAAATGAGTATGGTACCATCAACAAATGATTTATAATGTAACTAAAGTCTTAAAACCTTCTATTAACTGCAATGCTTTTTAATGAGGTGCTATCATGTATATTGGTCCCAAGATGGCTGCCAACACTTCTTTGATGAAGTGCTGACAGCCAATCAGATCTCAGGATGAGATGTGTGGTTAGGCTCCGCCCACATGTGTATATGATTTTACTTTTGATTTTCTCAGGAACTACTGAACAGATTGACACCAGATCTGAAAAAGGCACTTCCCTGACCAGAGGACCTCCTCTCTGCCAAATTTCAAGTAATTCTGGTCAGCCGTTCGGGCTGTACCTTGGACTAAAGGTCCCTATGAAAATTGCATGGGGAAAACGCGTTTTGGGACCCCCCTTTTTTCTCAGCCCCCGCTTAACGAATCCCCCCGAGACTTTCAGGGTAGGAGCGGAGTGGAGCGCCCCACCTATTTTGAAAATTTCGCGAGGATTCGTCAACCGGCGCCAAAGTTATTCCAAATAGAATGTTGCGGATTTCCTATGGAAACACGGTCCTAACTATAACTATCTACTGGTGACCGCCAGTAGATAATATATATATATATATATATATATTCACTGAAAAAACCATAGGTTTCATACACGTTATAGTTAGGAATTAGCATTTAAAAAACCTTGCAAATTCACTTAAAAAACCATAGGTTTCACACATGTTATAGTTAGGTGGATATTTCACTCGTAAAAAACCAATGAAATTCCCCCGTTATAGTTAGTTCAGATAACTATAACTCGCACGCCCGCAATGCACTGCTGATGACGTCACATATTACATCACTCATGACATGGTCAGTGACATCACTCATGACATCACTGATGACATCATCCTTGTGATAGAGTGGCGGTCGCGCGAGTTATAGTTATCTGAACTAACTATAACGGGGGGAATTTTATTGGTTTTTTACGAGTGAAATATCCACCTAACTATAACATGTGTGAAATCTATGGTTTTTTAAGTGAATTTGCAAGGTTTTTTAAATGCTAATTCCTAACTATAACGTGTATGAAACCTATGGTTTTTTCAGTGAATTTGTACGTTTTTTTAAATGCTAAGTTATGTATGTATTATAAGTTTTTTTAATATATTTATTTTACAATAAACTACGTATTAAATGTTTATTTTTTTTGGTTTTTCACCGTGCGCGCACCCCCGCGATTTTTTAAAAAAAAAAAATTCCAAAAAATTTCTGTCTTCGGGGTCCTTCAGGGATCCCCTGACAAAGGCTAGGGGGTCAGGAACTCTCTACCCTGCCCCCTTTTCACGTTCGCCACCTTCCTTTTTCACTCTCGCACTGAAAACAAACAAAATGGCGGCCAACACTTCCTGATTTCGACCGATTCAAATGTTGACTAACATGTAACCACCAATCAGAATTACGCTCGCGCACGTTAGGGTGCTCGCACGGTGCTCGCACGGTGCGGGCACGGTACGCGCTTATAGATATTTATATGCTTTTAAATGCTATTTTCTCAGGAACTACTGAACAGATTGACACCAGACCTGCAAAAGCCACTTCCCTGACCTGAGGACTAGCTCTCTGCCAAATTTCAAGTAATTCTGTTCAGCCATTCAGGCTGTACCTTGGACTAAAGGTCCTATGGGAAAATGCATAGGGAAAATTAGTTTTGGGACCCCCCTTTTTTCTCGGCCCCCACTTGACGAATCGCCCCGAGACTTTCAGGGTAGGAGCTGAGCAGAGCGCCCTATTAGTTTTAAAAATTTCGCGAGTATTCGTCAACCGGCGCCAAAGTTATTCAAAATAGAATTTTCAGATTTCCTATGGAAACACGGTCCTAACTATAACTATCTACTGGCGACCGCCAGTAGATTATATATATATATATATATATATATATATATATATATATATGAAACAACCAACACGCATAGACGTGTAAAATGAAGAGCACTCCAGCAAAAATCCAGGGACAATGTTTTTCAAAGCATGAATGCTTTATTTGGCAAGTTCCCCCCCGTGCTACCCCCGAAACGCTGACAGACGCGTTTCGCCGACTGGCTTTTTCAATGTCAGTTTCCATTATGTTAAAACGGCACATTTAAAGTTCAACAAAGTGTCACATGACAATGAATGCGTAAACATAGAAGATGGATTGGCAGCAACATTGTATCTAAATTCATGGCGGCCATCTTCTAGTAGCAAATATAAACAAATAAAGTGCCTAGCGTTCATACAAAAAATAACATATGTGCAGATTAAAATTACAATTTCAAATTGGCAAGCAGCATAAGTGACAGGTGATAATAGGATGTTTATATATTGCGTTATTCGAGATGGGAAAGACGCACGATTTTAGATACATAATGTTCTAAAATAGTTTTTGGACTGACTAGGATCTACAGGATGTATGCAATCCTCAAAGTTGTTGGTTGATCTACAAGTTTATGGGGGGTAAGCAGACTAGAAAAATACTGAATACTCGAACTTAGTTCGTATAATGTTTAGTATGTCAAGCTGCCCCCCTAAAGTCAGGCATTCCCTCCAGATTACCTAGTCACCTGTCCTTGTGTATTAATAAAGCCCTGAATGGGCAGAAAGCCAACTGTTGAGAGAGAGTACTTAGATATGTGCTGTTACCAGGGTGGAAAAAGAAGAAGGAGAAACGTGTGGGAATAAAACAACAACATGTGACAATTATATTTGATCTCAATAAGATTTTGTAACATTAGAGACCCAATGCAGGGGTGTCTTAGGTACAATGGATGTCCCGACCCAAGGTTTAAATATTTTCACCCTCTCACAGGTGGACCCATAATTCCTCATCATTGTTAAGCCCCAGTGGGGCCTTAGTTTGGAGATCTATTATGTATGTTGACTCCAGAATACGAAGTTTTCGTATTCTATCGCCACCCCTCTCCGACTTGCCTACTTGATCCAGACAATAGAATTTTAAGAGATCACGGTTGCTCTGATGATATTGCTCAAAATGTCGAGCAACCGGATATGCTGGATCTTTGTTGGAAATTGCCCGCATATGCTCCAGAATCCGTTTTTTAGTAGGATGTATGGTGCTTCCTATGTATCTTTTGGCGCACGGGCAAGTGAGGCAATAGACAGTAAAGTCTGAATTACAATTGAGGAAAAGTTTCATCTTGCGTACAGGTCTGGGGTCATTGGGTCTGCCTGAGTATGTTGTTGTTTTCTCACTAAATTTACAGGCTTTGCAGCGGTTGCAGGGATAAAATCCTGTAAGGCCTATTCTGTTTTTGACTCTAGGGACCGGATCAAAGTGACTATGAACAAGGTAGTCGCCAATAGATAGGCTACGCTTGTAGGTAATGACAGGGCGTGCAGGTAATTTCCTTTTAAGAATGTTATCTGTTTGTAGGATGTGCCAATTTTTCTTGAAGATCTGCATGATCTGGCTAGATTTTTCATTAAAATTGGTTATCATCCTAACCTGTCCTTCTGTTGATTCAGTAGCTTTTTTTGCAATTAATAGATCTTTCCTGTCAATCTCTTTGACTTTAGTATCAGCTACGGCGAGGTCTGCGTTGTTATAGCCTCTTTCCCTGAATCTTTTGGTAAATTCTGTCTTTACCTGGGCATAGTCTTGTGCTTTGGAGCAGTTCCTTTTGAGGCGTATGAATTCCCCAAATGGTATGTTCTTAATGGTACTGCGTGGGTGGTGGCTGTCAGCATGCAGGACAGTATTGCCTGCTGTGGGCTTTCTGTAGACTTTGGTAGACAGTGTATCATTGTCTACGTAAACTTCTAGATCCAGGTATGTGACAGATTTGTCACTGATTTCCCCCGTGAATCTTAAGTTGAGATCATTTATATTAAGGGAAGCCACAAATTCCTCAGCCGAGGTGCGACTGCCACGCCAAATTATAAAAAGATCGTCTATGTATCGTGCCCAAAGAGCGATCTTTTCCACCCAGCATTCATTCGCCTCGCCCCAGGCCACGTGCTTCTCCCACCAGCCCACGAAAAGATTCGCGTAGCTGGGGGCGAAGCACGTTCCCATCGCGGTCCCTCGCAGTTGTCGATATAACTTTCCTGCGAAAGTGAAAATGTTGTTGGTAAGACAGAAAGTAATCATTTGTATCAACATTTTGTTATGTTGGTAATATTTCATAGGTCTTCTATTCAGAAACCAATCTATAGCCAAGATGCCATTGTTGTGATCAATGCAGGTATATAGACTGGTGATGTCCAAAAAAAAAAAAAAAAATATATATATATATATATATATATTCACTGAAAAAACCATAGGTTTCAGGGGTGTTATAGTTAGCTGGACTTTTCACTTGTACAAAACCATTGAAATTGCCCCGTTATAGTTAGTTCAGCTAACTATAACTCGCGCGCCCGCAATGCACTGCTGATGACGTCACATATTACATCACTCATGACATGGTCAGTGACATCACTCATGACATCACTGATGACATCTCAAATGACATCACTGATGACATCACTGATGACATCATCCAGTGAATGTGTGTTATTCTGAAAATTAAATATGTTTTATATATGTATATCTCAAGGTCGATGGAAGAATAAATGGGTATATAAGTGTCTAAATGGATGATTTGTTTTTGAAAAATTGATTGTGTAACTGACTGATTAAGTGTATCATAGTGAATACATGGCTTAGTGAGTAATGTTTAAATATGTAAATATCTGTATCAGTCTCTCACTTTGTGTATAAGTGGCTGCATGGGTTGGTGAGTAGCTACATGGGTGTCTATATAGGTTATTAGTTGGTTTTTTGAGTATCAGTCTGAGTGTCTGCATGGTTCGGTGGGGGGTATTACGTAGTGCATAGGTGCATGAATGAGTGACTCACTGTTTGTATGTGTTGAACACAGTATGTGTGAAGGACTGTATGGGTGGATGAGTGTGTGTATGGGTGTGTTAGTGAGTGAATGACTGTCTCAATAGTGTCTTTATGAGTAACTACATATGTTTTAAACTAGTATATGTGACTATTGGTGTATATATGTGAGTATATGTGAGAGTGAGAGATTGAAAGAGTTCCTGTATGAATAAATATGTGTTTCTATAAGTGATTGTTTAAAAGACTAAGTATGTGTAAGTTTCTGTAGAAGTAAGTGTGGTGGTGTGTGTATAACTGTATATGCAAGTAAATGTATGTTTGATTCTTTATTAGCATGAGTGACTATGTGTGTGAGTAACTCTATGGATGAGTGGCATTGTGTAACAGGATGTATAGGTGTATGAGTACATATGATGAGTGAGTACATGTATGAGTGACTGTATTGGACTGTTGGTGAATGAGTGGATGTGTATGTGGATCTTAGAATTACTGAAGAGGTTGTTGTAACTGGTATTGGTATGTCCATTGTTTTGAAAATTTTAGTCTCTATTTTTGAATGTGTGTATCAAAGGTTATATTAGGGTGAGAGGAGGTCTGCCACTCTATCACAAGGATGATGTCATCAGTGATGTCATCAGTGATGTCATTTGAGATGTCATCAGTGATGTCATGAGTGATGTCACTGACCATGTCATGAGTGATGTAATATGTGACATCATCAGCAGTGCATTGCGGGCGCGCGAGTTATAGTTAGCTGAACTAACTATAACGGGGCAATTTCAATGGTTTTGTACAAGTGAAAAGTCCAGCTAACTATAACACCCCTGAAACCTATGGTTTTTTCAGTGAATTTCTGAGGTTTTTTAAATGCTAATTCCTAACTATAACGTGCCTGAAACCTATGGTTTTTTCTGTTAATTTCAAAGGTTTTTTAAATGCTAATTTCTAACTATGCCTACAGAGATAGGACATGTGAAGAAAGAAGAAAAAATGCACAGAAAGAAACAAAAGAAGTGCAGAAAGAAGCAACAGAAGTCCTCAAATACGAAGATAAGTGCAGGAAGAAGGATAACGTGCAGAAAGAACAAAAAGAAGAGCAGAAAGAAGCCTTGTTGCAAAATCATCCTGTACCCTCAACTTTTTCAGACGGATACTGGTGGTAACTGAGTCTGACTAACCAGTCCTAGAGCCAGTGCTATGTTAAAAGACACTTAGAATACAGTGAAAACACCTACATACACTAGGGAACATTATGCGTTGGGGTCCCCCTGTGATTAGCCTTACCTCCTCTATAAGCCCCAAGTATATAATAGGGCATGGGGATTAAAACTACCTCTTAAAACAGGCCACAGGGCGTTTTTGCACACGTTAACTCAGGCCCCGTCCCCTCCTTTCACCATTGTGTAAACACGCCCTGTGTCCGTTTTTAGTTGGGAGATTAAGTTCATTTGAGTCCTGAGGGTCCCTAGGGTCCAACTAGCCCACTAGGTACCTCCAGTAAGTGCCACAGAGCTGCGTTGCAGAGAGGTGTAAAAAGTGGCACGGCCTGGACCACCTCTCTGCAATGCAGCTCAGTGGCGCTTACTGGAAGCACTTGGTGGGCTAGTTAGCCCCCAGGGGCCCTCAGTATTGAAGGGAAATTATATCCCCAATTTAAAACGTGCCATGGTGCGTGTTTGCACACGTCACCTCAGGCCCCGTCCCCTCCCTTCACCACTGTGTAAACGCGCCCTGTGGCTGTTCTAAGTTGAGAGATTAAGTCCCCTTGAATCCTAAGGGTCCCTAGGGTCACACTAGACCACTAGGTACCTCCAGTAAGCGCCACAGAGCTGCGTTGCAGAGAGGTGTAAAAAGGGGCTTGGCCTCAGAACACCTGTCTGCAGCGCAGCTCCCTGGCGCATACTGGAGATGCCTGTTGGGGGCGCGTTTGCAGAGTGCTGCATGGAGGGGGCATGGCCTCCGGCACGATGCCAGTCTTTTATTTATTTTATTTTTTTAAGAAGGGGGGCTGTGTGGTTCCCCTTCTTATTCTAATTTATTGGCCCTGATGACCCCATCCCCCAGGGCCTGTCTCCTAATTATATTTTTTTGACCCCAATCCCCAGGGCCGGCCACTGTTTTTTATTATTTTTTAAAAATATATATTTATAGACACACCTAGGACATGCTGGACAAACCGTACGTACCTATCACCATGACGATTTGCGTGATATTCATTAAAAGGCGACTATGCATGCAATTAATCCACGTGGAATGTATTTACACCACTAGTGAAGCTCTGACATGTCTGATGCTCTACCGTGCCTAATCCCGGTAGACACCCTTGTCGTTTATTTATACAAACATGGGTAGCTATTGATGGGCACATTTAATACACATGCACACCAAGCCATTCAAAGGGGATTCGACAAAAATTCGACCAAAACTATGCAAGAAACCCCCCTCACAGTTAATAAAACACACATCCACTGCCGGATGTATAATACTTTTTATTTTACTCTCTGGAAAGGGGACGAACATCACTTGCGAGTCACAGCGCGCTCCTGACAGAGCCCAATGCTGTGTTACACCCACCATTGCCTGCCGAGTGCCACACACCTCTGTATTGTATTCCACTAGCTAGTGCATATGCTATGACACTCTCTAGCCCATGTGCACTGTAACACCACCCCGTGAAAATGTCATGCCACACTTGTCTTCGCACGGGTTATATTGCCCCATCTAACGTGCCTTCCTCGATGCCTATGTTATAACGCACAGTGCTATGCCATACATATTACAATTTGGGATCCATATCTTTGTCACAGTGCATATGCAACGTTACACTCCCCAGCACATATTTTACAACTTTAGAGACTAGTTAGGTTACACAACACTGCCCTGTGCATATTACACTCCAAGGCGCATATCGCATAGCACGCGCTAGTGCCTGTGCTATCTCGCGCTCTCCAATGAATCTGTCATTGCGCACAATGTATTGCATATTATATTTCACGCCTGGTTCATCTTATATCACACTTTTTGGTGCATAGTTTATACCATACACTATATCTAGTTTTCATTTTCAATCGTGCTCTCAGGACTATGTTCTATATAACACTGTGTTCACCTACCCTTTTCACGGGCATTACATTTTGCGATAGGGGGTGGAGGGTCAGGGGGTGTTTTTGCCAAGTGAGCCCGGAGTCACAGTCACTAACGTCTTCTTCTTCCTGAATAAAAGTGAGATTATGCTGCATACTTGTTCATATTTTAAGTAGTTTGCACAGACAAAATGTTTTAAAAACAATAAAGTTTCTAATACCCGCCTTCTCTGAACAGTTAGCTTGCTGCCCCATCCCCCTCCTCCCTATCCTCTGTTGTGTGAATCCATGGACTAGCCTCCTCCGTCCTGCCATGCATGGTCTGATGTGCTGCCACTGCCCTCAATTTAGTATGATGTACCAGTCCACTCCTCCTGCCCTCCATTGCCCAATTCTATGCCCCATCATTGACCTCCTGCTTAAACTCTGTGCTTAGCTTGCTGCCCCTATTCTCCTTCCCCCTGCCCTCCGATGTCTTTGTGCATGCCCCTGCTCCATCCTTTTTGCCCACCATGTCCCATGGACCTGCCACTCCTATCTACTCTGAGTGTTCTGTTGAGCTGCCACTCCCCTCCCACCTGCCTAGCATTGTCAGATGACTGTAACCTGTCCCTGCCACCTCCACCCTGCCTGTCCACATGCCATGCCTCTATCCTCTTGCTCCTGTCCTACATGGTCCATTGTACTGCCACACCCTTCTGCCCTCCCTGGTCTGTTGTGCTGCAACTGCTCCTCCTGCCTGCCCCGTGTGGTCTGTTGTGAGGCCCCTTCCCCTGAACTTTCTTGTCTGTGCACAGGTCCTGACCCTCCCTTCTATCCTCCATCGTCCTTTGTGCATGCCCCTGCACCCTCCTTCTTGCCCATCATAGCCATTGTGCTGCCACTAACCCTCTCACTTGCCATGCATGGTCTTCTGTGCTGCCATGGCCCCTCCCACCTTCCCTGTGTGGTCAGTTAGCTGCCCCTGACCCCCTCCCACCTTCCCTCCATGGTCTGTGTGTATGCCATCACAGTCTCACTGTTGCTCTTCATGTTGTGTCTTGCTTCTAGTGCCCATCCTGCCTGACCTCCATGGCTATCTTGCTGCTCCTGCCCTGCCCCCTTGCCCCCAGCCCTCTGTTTACATGTGCAGACCCCTACTCCCTCCCTCCTGGCTTGTCTGTTCCATTGTAATGCCCCTGATCCGTCCCTCCTGCCCTTTATGGTCTGTTATGCTGCAGCCTTCTCTCCTGTCTGTCCATTATGGTCAGCTAGCTACCATTGCCTCTTGCCCCTCTGTTCTCTGTTGTCCATGTGCATGGTCCTGTCCCCTCCCTCTTGCTTTCTATGGATTGTTGTGCTGCACTCCCGTCCTGCATGCCCTGTGTGGTGTATTGTGCTGCTGCAAACCCTGATGCCTGCCCTGCAGGGTCAGTTTGGTGCACCTCTCCATGTCTCTCCTGTCCTCTGTTATCCAAGTCCATGTCCCTATCCCATTTCCTTCCATGATCCAATGTACCATACTTGCGAACATTTTGAACTTGGTAAGAGGGAGATTTTGAAAAAAAAACTGGGGTATTGATTTTCCCCTTTGAGTTACATTGAAAAAGAGGATATTGTAGACAGGAGACAGATCAAATAAAGCCCATTTGAGCTTAAAAACATTGGACGTTTCCTGGCTGAATCGGGTCTGTTGGCATGTATGGTTGTACTACCATTGCCTCTTCCTTCTGCCCACAATGGTCTATTACATTGCCACAGCCTTGAAGGAGGGTAGATTTTGTATCACAGGGGGCCCCTGGCCCGTTCTGTCCACACCTGAAGTATGAGACCCTTGTCCTTGCCCTGCCAGCCGCATTTGTAGGCCGTATTAAATTGACCAGCGGGTCCTGTGTTGCTATATAATTATCCTGAGACATCCTTACCACTCAGCCAGCATAAAACCCCTGTGTAGGCCCTTCTGTTCAATATGTAGGCCTCTTTGTTAAATTGACCATAGCTCTGCAATTTTAGTGTATAGCAGTCTGAAGGCAGGTCTGCGAGGCCTTCTGCTCCAAACTAGTAGCCCCCACCCTACCCGAGTGCTCCGTGCTCGGTATCAAAGTTCAACATCCCCCTGAAGCTGTCGACATACAGTAGGCTGCATCCTGGACTGGTACTTGCTTCCTGGGCAGGTTTCCCGCTTTTAAGGAAGTGGCAACCGCAGAGCGTCAAGTTAGGAGAACTGAGGAGATTTTATACATGAATATATTGAATTCCTGTACAATACCCATTATTTTCTGCTTGCTCTATGGAACTTACGATAAGCGATTGGCCTGAGAGACTGACCTTTTCACCCAGTCCATTGTCAGCATTAAGTGGGTAAATGACGAAATGTCTGGTAAAATCTGCAGACGAAGCTTTTGGGTAGCATACGTAGGTAGATGTAGCGTGCAAAGGAGCCCACAAAATGATATAAAAAGGGAGCACCCACAGATATCGACGGACAACCTCGCCGTCTGTATGTAGGTTAACAGGCTGTGCAGGTTTTCCCCAAGAACTGGGAGCTCTTGTCTTCCTTTGCTTAAAATGTCTTGCTCTGCTTTGCTTGAAGTATCTTATTCTATTTTACCTATATGAAATGTCATGTTATGTTCAACCATTGTTCTCTTTACTTTTGCATTTAAAAGATGTTGTATTGTAATTGCAGGAATGCTTGCTCTAAGAGTAAATGTGAGTGTCCCTAGGTAACATTTTCCTTGGTGTAACTTGTTTTTCATGATGCATTTATAGATGTGTTTTCTCTCTCTCTCTGTCAGTCCATTAATTGAGATACAGAGAATATCATGACAGCTGTATGATTATCTGGATTCTGTATTTTGTACTTTATGTCTCTATTCTGCGGTTTCTTTGAAGTTGCATCTTCTCATTAAACTGCCATTGTATTCTGCCTCCAATTCCATGTCTCATATGTCTGTTTTCTTCATTTTTGGAGCAAGCGTTCCTAGGCACCCCGGCTCAAATTAAGGTGCCCCTTTTGTCCCTGACTCACTCTCCTGCTCAGTTCTGTGGTGGCTCCCGGGGCTCTGGGGACCGCCCCTAGCTTCCTTGACCCGTAATAGATCTTCCCTCCAACAGCCTCTCTTGCAAGTCCTGTATTGTTGGTTTGTTGCCCCTGCCCCCCTTTCCACTGCCCTCCATAGTCTGTTGTGCTTCCACGGCCCTTCCTGCCTGCTCAGTGTGGTTAAATTGTTGCCTTTGCACCCTCCTACCTGCCTTCAATTTTCAGAGTCCGTCCCCCTGGCCTCTGCCTCTCAACAGTATCCTAATGAACAACTAGATTGCTAACATTCTATATTTATTACAAAAGTGTGGAACGCCTGACATCATCTTGATGTAATCAAAACTGTAATACCTAGAGCATTCCTTTAGAAATTACATATATGAGAGGGTCTTATTGGCATCAAAATTATGGTTAGTGCTCTAAAAGACTAAAATAAGGACATATTTTCTGAGTTTTCAAATAGCGACAAAGCACTTTTAAATTATTTGTTATCTTTATGTTTTTTTTTCTAGTTGACAACTTGATTAAATGTTGCACTTAGGGGAGAGGATGTGGTGTTACTTCCAGAACTGCAGACTTTGCAACTGGGGAACCAGGTTTAAGTTTCTGCTTCAGCTCGACATTCTGTGATTCTGGTCAAATCACTTAGTCTCCCCATGTCTACAACCAAAATGAATTTGTTCTTGTGTGATGTAACCAATGCTCATGTAAAGCACTCCAATACCTGACAAGTCTGCACTATATAACACTGCAAAAACACAAAATAATAAGTGTTTTGCACACTTCTGTCATTGGGCTATATTTGGGCTATATCTGGGTGATTTTGGGCTACATTTGGGCTCTTTTGTCTCCGGTGGCCATCTTGGGAGATTTATTTGTTATGAAGTTTCCTAATTTCCTCATGTACTGCAGTCTCCTCAGTCGGAAATGCTTTCAGTTTTTTACTTTGATTCCATCATGAAGGTATTCAGATATGTCACACATTTGCCATAAATTCTGAATGTTAGCACTCTAGTTGCTCATTAGATCACTGTAGTAAAACTACTGTTCACCATGGAAGTCTGCTCCTGGTATTAAAAGTGCATGTTTCAGTCTGCATGTCAGATTTTTTTAATGAAATAGAAGAGGATTTGAGAAGTCACTCAAAATGTGCCCTCATTTTCTTTCTTCAGCATTAATCATAATTTCTATGGCAAAATGAACCCCCTCATTGTGTTCCTTTTTAAATTAAATGTTTTAAGTGTTACCAGTTTATTCCAATCAAGATGGCTTCAGGTGTGCCATACTTTTGTCATAATGAAGACAGTAAGTGCTCTAGTTGTTTTTAAGAACATTCTTGGACATTCTGTCATTGGGCTATACTTGGGCTACATCTGGGTGATATTTGGGCTACATTTGGGCTCTTTTGTCTCTGGTGGCCATCTTGGGAGACTTATTTGTTATGAAGTTTCCTAATTTCCTCATTTACTGCAGTCTCCTCAGTAGGAAATACTTTCAGTTTTTTACTTTGATTCCATCAAGAAGGCATTCAAATGTGTCACACATTTGCCATAAAATCAGAATGTTAGCACTCTTTTTGCTCATTAGATCACTGTAGTAAAGCTACTGCTCACCAGGGAAAACTGCTGCTGGTATTGAAAGTGCATGTTTCAGTCTGCATGTCAGAATTTTTTAATGAAATAGAAGAGGATTTGAGAAGTCACTCAAAATGTGCCCTAATTTTTCTTTCTGCAGCACTAATCATACTTTTTATGGAAAAATGAACCCCCTCATTTTGTTCCTTTTTAAATTAAATGTTTTAAGAGTTACCACTTTAATCCAAGCAAGATGGCTTCAGGTGTGCCATACATTTATCATAAGTAGGACGGTTAGCGCTCTAGTAGTTCTTTGGAACACTCTGGAAAGCTGCAGTAGAACACAAAGGAATCAACTGACAGTCTCTGCCCTTGTTGGATGTACATGTTTTACTGAGAATGTCAGACTTCATTCTCACATGACTGAGAAATATAATGTGAATTTACAGAAAATAAGCTCTCAGTTTAGCTTATAGATCACCTTCCAAACCTCTGTGGTAAAAGCATGAGAAAATATTTTTCTCTCAATCATGATATCCCAGCAGAAGGCTTTTTCACATGGTGAAATCACCTTAGAACATACCACAATTCCTAAAATGAGTATGGTACCATCAACAAATGATTTATAATGTAACTAAAGTCTTAAAACCTTCTATTAACTGCAATGCTTTTTAATGAGGTGCTATCATGTATATTGGTCCCAAGATGGCTGCCAACACTTCTTGGATGAAGTGCTGACAGCCAATCAGATCTCAGGATGAGATGTGTGGTTAGGCTCCGCCCACATATATATATTGATTTAAATGCTATTTTCTCAGGAACTACTGAACAGATTTACACCAGACCTACAAAAGGCACTTCCTTGACCTGAGGACTACCTCTCTGCCAAATTTCAAGTAACTCTGTTCAGCCGTTCGGGCTGTAGCTGTGTCTAAAGGTCCTATGGAAAAATGCATGGGAAAAACGCGTTTTGGGACCCCCCTTTTTTCTCAGCCCCCGCTTGACGAATCCCCCGGAGACTTTCAGGGTAGGAGCGGAGCGTAGCGCCCCACCTATTTTGAAAATTTCGCGAGGATTCATCGACCGGCGCCAAAGTTATTCCAAATAGAATGTTGCGGATTTCCTATGGAAACAGGGTCCTAACTATAACTATCTACTGGCGACCGCCAGTAGATAATATATATATATATATATATATATATATATATATATATATATATATATATATATATATATATATATATATATATATATATATATATATATATATCAACCACAAAGTCCTATCTTCCACAAAAGAGAGGACACCGACACCAACGACTTTTGCTGGATTCACAGATTTATTGTAATCACTCCATTGCTACGCGTTTCGGCATCACCTGCCTTAATCATGCAACATTATATATTTTAGTGGTACATTTCAAATATTTAAAATGAATGGAAAGTAAAATAATTGTTTTAGTAATTATGTTACACTACATATATATATATACATCGGTCTACGTTTCTCATTGGCACCTAGCTATGATAATCCCAATCGTGCAATGCTCAAAGAATGGGCTGAATTAATATAGAGGCATCAACTCAGCTAGTTCACATATTAGTAAAATATTCAGCAATCGAACTTGAGGTATTACAAAAGGATATTCAATTGCTCAATGATGAGCTTCGTGCACTTGATCAACATCCGGATGCAATTACAAAATATCGAGAAGACATGCAACAACACTTGAAAAAACAGGAAATAACAAATCCTGTAAAGCACATAGGTTTCAATTAGACAAGATCAATTATGAAACAGGGCAGGTGTTCACCTTGGCAAGACGATTCAATGTGATGAAACGGCAGAGTCTTGTTGACAAAAATCGAGCCACACAGGATGCGAACCTAGTCGGAGCCACATCGACAACTGAGTCTAGCTCGGCTGTAGAAAGTGAGACTGACTCTGAAGATGGTAGACAATCAAGTCAGCAACAAAGTGGTCTGCAAAAAATATCCCTATTTGAGGAATTCGATTTTTTAAGAAGGGACAGTAGCCAAACTTAGTGGCCAAGAGAACAAAGATTCAAAATAAACAAAGGAGAAATCAAAGGCGAAGAGAGCGCAGAAAATGTGTCAGGGAAAGAGTTTTAAAAAAACAGCACTGAAAAAGAAATGGGCCAAGGAGTAATAACTACTGATTCTAGTATAAATAATAGTCCTCCATTTGTCACGGGTTGAACTTAATCAAGCTGAATTACAATTATTATCGTTGGTCTTGACATTTTGCCCAGAAAGTAATTTTAACTAGTCACAAACCTGAATAGATGAGTTACAATAAATTCATAAATTAGAATTGGCAAAATTCCATGCAATGAGGCCAAGGAATGTACAAGTAGTTTGCAGGAACCAGATGGTGATATGAACAACCTCCAAATTGGTGACCATGATCTATTACGTGACCCGGTGGCACTACAGGAAATGGAAAATACTGTAGAAATACCAACTCAACAGTTGTCTAGAAATGTATCATTAAACATCTCTACTACTGTCAAAACTCCATTCAAGCCAAGATCTACTTTCATTCCGGTAATGCCAGGTGACGCAATTGACATTTTCAATGAGAAAGTGGTGGAAGACATAAAAAAATTGAATCGCACTTTCCAACGAGCCAAAAGAAAATACAATTCAAGTGCAATGTCACAATTTATTTCAAAAGCTGAAGAAGCAAGGGGCCATATGTATCAAGCCTTATTTCCCGTTTGCAAACGGGGAGATTCTCAGAATCTGCCCGTTTCCGAATGGTAAAAAGCCTTTTGGCATGTATCATCCCAAAAGGCCATCGCAAAATAGAGAATCGCAAAATTTGCAATTCTCTATTTTGCTAATGAAATTAAGGAATTGCAAATTGCGATTCCTTAAATGCAATTCTGGAAGCACCAGAAATTTTCTATTTGTCCTTAAGGAATTACAAATTACCACCAACTTCAAGTTGGTGGTAATTTGTGATTATCTTTAAAAAAGACCTTTTTTGTTTTTTTTAAAGTGCCATATGTCGCACATAGATGCCCTTAGGGCATGTATGTGCGCAAAATGTGCACACATGCATATTTCAGGGGTGCAACAGGGTGTCCTTTTGGCACCCTTGCAACCTTGAAATTGCATTCTCAATTTGCGATTCTCTAATTGGTAATCGCAAATTGAGAATGTCTTCACATTCATTCCTATGGGCCTCCTAGCCCATAAGAATGAATGGAAAGGTATTCCTTATTTGCAAATCTCAATTTGAGATTCGCAAATAAGGAATATGTAGGATTCGCAAAATTTTTAGAAAATTCTACATACATTGTATTTTGCGATTCTCTAATTGTGATTCGCTAAAAATTGCAATCTGAGAATCGCAAAACTCTTTTTTGATACATATGGCCCCAAACAACGTAGTCATAAGCAATGCAGATAAAGGAGGCAACATTGTTTTATGGCCTCTAAAGGATTATCTTGAGGAGGCATATAATCAACTCAATGACACTGCATGCTATGTGAAAAGTAATTTGGAGACAGTAACTGCCATTGATTTACAGTATCGAAGGCAACTATCCACCTGGAAAGATGAGGGCTTGTTATGTTATGAGGCTTAGAAATACATAAAAAATGATTTCCCTACTGTCCCTCGTCATTTGTTTTGGCACAGGGGATTGCTTGACACATGTCTATGGCATTCCCTGGCATTCTTATTATTTGCTGATGACTTTAGATGTCTGTTCTCTTTATACAAGCATTACTACCCATCAGGACGGGGTCATTGAAGTTGGATTTTTCTTGAAGAGTAGACCGTTAAAAATGTTAAACCATAGTCGTATGTTACTATGCATAGTTAAATGGTGTCAAGAATGATTGTTTTTTCTATTTAAATCAGCAAGTCGTACAGCAGAGGCGCAGAACGAAGATGTGCACCTGGACCGCACCCAGTTACCTTTGTTTACACATGGGCTGGTTTGAGGAGCAGATGCTCAATGCTGACCACAGGGATTTGTAGAACAATCATGTAGTCAGCTGGCTCCGATATATTGACAACCTATTTGTGGTCTGGAGGGGTACCATTGAATCGGCTCAATCCTTTGTTATATTAATTAATTTTAATTCCATCAACCTCCAATTGGTGGAACACATCAGTAAGAATCAGGTGGACTTCCTTGATCCACAAGTGTATTTGGGAGACAATTAAATCAAAACCTGTTTGCATAGAAAGACAACTGCAGGACACTCTTTGTTACATGCAGATAGTTTCCATCCACTGCATCGTAAAAATAACATCCCCTATACAGAAATGCTTTACCTTGGGGGACTTTTCAGCTGCCAGGATACTTGCGAGAAAAATGAAACTGTCAATAGATTTATACAAAAAGGATATAAAAAAGACATACTCGATTTTGCCCTGATGAAAACAAATCAAAAGAGTAGGGAGGAACTATTATTTAATAGCCGCCCCAAAGTATCTGACCCGACCATGAGATTAATAGTGGGATTCAGCATACAGGAAAAACAAATAAAGGCTATTATGAGAAAAAACTGCCAACTAGTGCAGGGCGATTTGATATTAGGGCCCGCCGTGCCCAAAGTAGCATCTATTGAATTTAGGATAGCTCCATCTATGAGTGAAGCCCTAGTAAAGAACAGTTCAGAAGTTGTAGAGAAAAGAAGTTGGCTACAACCAAGGAATGGTTTTTTCAAGTGTTCAACATACAGGGCCTGTAAATTTGGTTGAAACATCCATGACTACTCCAGGTCATTCAATGAAAAACCATAGAAAATCAGAGGCATATTCAGCTGTAAAACTGAATATGCAGTTTATGTTTTGGAGTGCGATTTAAACTGAAATATGCAGGAAGCCCCAAATTACAGGTCCACAAAAGAATCCTTCAACATCTTAGGGTGATCATGAATGTGGACCAGAGTTACTCTGTTGCACGCAACTTTGCTGAGATATACGGTAACAATCTGAATTACATTCAATATTTTTTTATTGACTCAATAGCACAATTATCAATGGGTGGTAATCGAGAACGTATGTTGAGGCAGTTGGAGACCAAATATATTTTAAATTTTGGTACTAGATCGCCTAATTGCATAAACCAAGAATTGGACTTTCATACATTATTATTATTACCCTGATAAAAGGTCTAGGCAATATAATGTTCACTAGATGAATTAGTCTAACCCCCAAATAACCTTAGCGTTTCATTTCCCAATGTATTTCTATTACATGCACTTTAGAATTGATCATGTTTTGAACTCAATGTTATTTAATAGTATGGGTTTTGAAAGCCATTTTGCTGAATTTTGAAATGTGGACTGAAATGATTTTTAGAACTTAACATTGCTTTAATAGACAAGTGACAGAGGCTATACTGAATTTTGACTGTGACCCACTAATAATTGAACAAAAATTGATTTATCCAGTAAGGTTGTAAATTACCATGGAAATGGTTTTTAAAATTGCTCAGGAGTAACATTTCGAGAAAAAGCACTAGTCTCTAATCAATTATCACAACCTGCAATAGCAAGGGGTGTAAAAAAGATTGATGGAAAATAATTATTTTTTCTTGCCATTTCGAGATGAGATTTTCATATTCCTCAAATTTATAATTTTAAAATCTAAACTGGTACTTCAAAACAATTATTCAAAGGAAGTCTCTTTTTTAATACGATTTGTATGTATCGATTCAACCAACCCTCTAAACATGTGAATAGTGATATACTAATATATATTTACAATGTTATGTATATGGCGTGTTTTGCACAAAAAAGAAAATAATTTGTACTTTTGCGGTAATTTGTACAGCATCGTGTCTATATTTACACATCATGTGGTGTAGTAAGTCTGACTTCTAAAACCGTAGCGCATATGTGATCTAGGCCAGACCTGGCCAAACACGTCATAAAAACGTTTTTTAATACATTTTTGTGAGCAGCAAAATTGGTGTTCGTGCCCTATCTTTGGAGGATTGGCGGGGGTTGTGTTAAAATATCTATATATATAGGAGGAGCATGATAGTGCTACACAGTGGAGCCCCCTGAGAGTTCACCAGGAAGAGGACCAAGGATGACAGATGTGGGGATTCCAGATTGCGAAGCGGGGCGGTCTTGCCGACTGCCAGCACGTGCTTTCCGCAGCCAGAAATGCCTTGCCCAGGATACTGGCGCCCTTTGGTGATTGGGCACCGTGATTGCTGACGCATAAGCGGTGAGGTTTGTTGGGCATATCTAATTTATTTACATCGGTCTCCTCCGACCTCGTATATGTGTGTGCCTATGACAAAGTCATTTTTCGTGCTGCCTGCTAATTTTGACATTTGCTACATTTCCCGTAATTGTAAACTTTGATTTTTGACTTTTCTTGGGACTCTTTGGAACTATTATCTGGTTATTGACACAGACAACTGAAGGAGCACCTGCATATTGAACTTTCACTTACGACATGTGTTAATCAATTTCAAACACACAAGGCCGCCAAGGGGGATTATGGGTCCCGTAGTCCTGCTGGGAGGAGTAGTAATTACCCGGAGGCCAGCATTATCGTCAAAATTATACACAGCCTGTGAATTAGAGCCCCGTGGATTTGTTACAAACCCAACATCTGTTTATCTTATGTGTCTGTTTCTATCTCATTTGGGAGCACAGTTTAATTTTCACTCATTGTGTCTTTTTTATTGATCAAACCGGGTAGGCTTTGTTTTGGTCAGTTACGAGGCAATGTGGTGTGGGCAAATGAGCATTATTAATACTTGCAGCATGACCTGTATTCTAAGCAGTTTTAACTTTTGCAGTTTTCATTATCTGATTTATTATCGGGAGGGCAGCATGTTCTGAGAGTATTGGCGCCATAATTTTGATAAACACCAATGCACCTCGGTTTGTTATTACGAAAAGTTATATCTAGGGCAGATGACAAATACATTTTTTCTGTGCACATATCAGTTAGCTGATTACGTTCAATTGTTGGCAAAGCATGCTGACTGTGTATTATGCTGATATTCGTATTTATTAATGTTTTGCACTTTGCACTTTATATATATATGTTATGACAAGCATGTGTTACCATTTATATTATGTATTGCACAGTCTATTTTCTATGTCTATTCATCCCTGAAGGAGGGAGGAGGGCTATATATACCTGAAACTGTATGGCGTCAATTAGATTGATAAAGCCTGCTGTGCAGACGTAATGAGTCTCTCTTTTAGTGCTGCGTCGTGGGAGACCTGACAAACAAGAAATAAGCCCTATTCCTACATACCTTGTGTACGTGCCTCTCTTCGTTGGAGCAGGATTGTCATTTCTGATATATATATATATATATCCTACTGGCAGTCGCCAGTAGGTAGTTATAGTTAGGACCTATTATCCATAGGAAATCTGCAACATTCTATTTGGAATAACTTTGGCGCCTTTTGACGAATCTTCACGAAATTTTCATAACTCGTGGCCTGCTCCGGTCTGCTCCTATCCTGAAAGTCTCGAGGTGATTCGTCAAGCAGTGGCCGAGAAAAATGGGGGGTCCCACAACATGTTTTCCCCACGCAATTTTCCATAGGGACCTTTAGTCGCAGCTACAGCCCAAACTGCTGAACGGAATTACACCAAATTTGGCAGAAAGGTAGACCTTGGTTCAGAGTCGTGCCTTTTGCTTAAATGGTGTAAATCCGTTCAGTAGTTCCCTAGAAAATCTAAATCTAAATCACAACATTTGTGGTTCTGGGGGAGTTTATTTTCCTTTTGGAGGACCTCAGGGACCCAGATACGCTCAACCTTGATAAAATATTGGAAACCGGGGACTTGAAACAACAGGTGGAAGGTCCCACACATCTTAAGGGGCATACCCTGGATGGGATTTATTCTAACAACCCCGATCTCTCTGTATATGAGGCTGTTCCCTTGGCCTGGTCAGATCACAGGGCTGTTATTTTTGAGTTGCATGACTCAAAAGCCTTTAAATCTAGTCCTGTGCCTACCAAGACACTGGAAAGAAGATCCTGGAAGGACCTAGATAAGGCTTTGTTTGAAGACGAACTTCTCTCCTTCCATTCCCGTCAGATATAGATAAAGCCGTGCAGGGCTATTCAGACTGGCTAGACAAAGCCTGTAAAAAACTAGTCCCTGTAAAAAGGTGGACTCCCAGGCGAGCTAAACCTTCTGCTCCCTGGTATTCTGATAAACTTAAAACTCAGAAGTCGGCATGTAAAAAACTTGAACGGACTTGGAGGAAGGAATCCAAAAACTCGGATAAAGAAATTTACAAACAGAGTCTAAAACGTTACAAAGAATTAATGCTGGAATCGAAAAATCGACAATCTAGCCACCGCACGAAGCAGTATTTTCAACTAATGAACAAACTGAAAAACAACACAACAGTGGTTATTAATAAATCGGACAAAGGCGGAAACATTGTGCTCTGGGGGAAAGACGAATACAAAAGAGAGGCATATCGCCATTTGAATGATCGAGAATGTTACTGCGCAATAAATGCATTGGACATTAAGAAAATCAGTAAGAACTACAAAGATGAGCTGGCTGTCTGGAAAAAAGAGGAATTAATAACTAAAGATGAATTCAATTTCCTAAACAAAGAATTTCCGGTGACCCCAACGATCTACTTTATACCAAAGGTCCATAAGGGTGTCACCCCAGTTCCAGGAAGGCCGATTATTTCAGCAATAAACAGCATCTTTGAAAGCACTAGCAGATATGTTGATTTCTATTTACAGGAGTTCGTGACTAGTCTTCCAACATATATCCGTGATTCCAAGGATTTCCTTTCCAAAGTGAGCAAACTCACATGGTCTAATGATTATATGCTCCTTACGCTAGATATAACTGCCCTGTACACCAGTATCAAGCATAAAGATGGACTTAATGCAGTTGAATATTTCCTGAAAAAAAGGCCTTTGTCCATGTATAATCATAACATTATGCTTTTAAAAATGATTAGATGGTGTTTATGTAATACTGTATTTACATTTGATGGTACATTTTTCAAACAATTACAGGGAGTCACGATGGGGGCATGTTTCTCCCCCAGCTACGCGTGTTTACACGTTGGCTGGTGGGAGGAGCATGTCCTGAAATTGCAACATCATGATGCTTGGACAAACAACATAGTTCATATGTGGAGGTACATAGATGATGTTTTTATAATTTGGAAAGGATCTAAAACTCAGACGGAAAGCTTTGTAGATGACATCAATTGTAATCAAATGAATTTGAAGTTCACTGCACGTATAGACTCATGTACGGCCAATTTCCTTGATATCACTGTATCTATTAAAGAGGGTAAGGTAGAGACATAATTATATAGAAAACCTACTGCAGGCAATACTTTATTGCATGCAAGTAGCTTCCATCCTAAGCATACAATAACTAGCATACCCTATGGTGAGTTCCTATGTATTCAAAGAGCATGCAGTACACAAGAGGTCTTTTCTGGAAAGAGGGTACAATCATATTGACCTCGAAAGAGCTCTGACTAAAGTCAACAACAAAGACAGGCAGAGACTTCTGGCCAACAAGCACAGTGAGACTACCGCAGACATTTCTGAATTAAGTAGTTCATAATTTGCTGATATTAGTTATTAACCAGAAAACTGCCAATGTAGGCTTATCACCACATATAGCAAACAAGCTAATGCTATTAAAGCCATTATAAATTCGCAATGGCCTATCGTACTAACAGATGACACTCTCAAACTTATCTTACCCAAAAGACCCAAATTAACTTTCCGGAAGGCCTACTCCATGAGTGACGATTTAGTTAAAGCCAGTTCGGAATGTAATAAAGCTACCAACTGGCTGTCACCCAAAAAAGGCTTTTACAAGTGCAGCACGTGTCGTGCTTGTAAATTTGGAATCAATACGACCACATATTCCACTGCATTTTCAGATGTGCCAGTCCAACTAAAGAGCCATTACACATGCCGATCTGATTTTGCGGTTTATGTGTTACAATGTAACTGCGGGCTACGCTATGTTGGTAGCACTAAGCTACAAGTTTATGCACGCATATCACAACATCTCCGAGCCATCGTAAACTCGGATCCTACATATCCTGTGGTCCGACACATAAAGATGGAACATAATAACAACCTTAATTGTATCCAATACTTTGTAATTGATACAGTACCAGCAAACAAACGGGGTGGTAATCGAGAAAAGAAACTGAGACAATTAGAAAAGTAAATATATTGTTGAGCTCGATACCAAGTCCCCAATGGGCCTTAATCTATGCGAGGATTTGCATAACTATCTGTAGGTATAAAAATGTGCAACATTTCCAACATAGCCAAGTAGAGTGGTGTAATCGTCGCATTTTACTCTGAGCTCCAATGTCATGATCCGATATTGTCTATGCGGTTCAATATGAGAAATCTTAATAAGTTTGACTAGAGTCAGATAAGGAATTAATGACATCTAATTTAATCGAAAACTGTATATAAGGAGTTTCCCTTCCCATTTCCTATTTGATTCTAGATGGGGATTCTATATATTTCAGACTAATTTATTCCACTGCTAGCCATATATATATATGTTTTTTATACATGCACTTTAGAAACCTTCTATATTTGCACTAAGTATTGCACTATATAAATTTAGCACTGCATTTACAAAAAAAGGTGACGCTACAATGATTGAAGGTATATTCAACTGTAGGTATTTGATTTGCATACCCAAAAAAAAAAAAAAAAAAATTTTTGTTATTGCAATAATAGGTACAAATTTGTCTTTATATATAAATTGTTCTACGCTTAATACCAACTGACATTGACAATGATTAGTCGGATGCTCATAAAAAATACATATACATATATTGTGTTTTTTTCTAATGTAGGGTTTTGGTAATCCATCAATCCACCACTTTATGATAATTTTGAATATTTGCATTGGTACATTTTAGTCAATATTAATTACTTTTTTAGTGGTGCTCTGTTGATTTTATTCTGCCTGACTATATACAAGAGTGATCATCATTGTAACCAGCAAAACTTGTGTTTTTTTACGAACATTCGAAATAAGTGTTCATTCACTTCATTTTATGTATTTGTGCATAAGGTATTTTTTCTATGTTTATTTAAATGCGGTGATTTGGTGTCACATGTTTATTTGAATCCACCTATAAGTATTTACCGGCACGTAAAGCGATCATGTGACCAAGGCCACTGTGTTGGCTGAAACGCATCATGACCGACAGCACTATATTATGAAATAAAACGCGGAAATTTTGCATCAAGTGAATTGAAGTTGTCCGTATTTTCTATGTGTGGAAACAGAACGAAGAAATCGTAGTTTGATATATATATATATTCACTGAAAAAACCATAGGTTTCACACATGTTATAGTTAGCTGGACATTTTACTGATAAAAAACCAATGAAATTCCCCCGTTATAGTTACTGTAGGCAACTATAACTCACGCGACCGTAATCCTCTGCTGATGCTAATACTGTATTTAGACACTTATTTGCCCATGTCTTCTTCCATTAAATTTTAGCTATACATATATTACAAATAATTTTTTTTCATAAAGACACATATGTCATCAGCAGAGGATTACGGTCGCGTGAGTTATAGTTGCCTACAGTAACTATAACGGGGGAATTTCATTGGTTTTTTATCAGTAAAATGTCCAGCTAACTATAACATGTGTGAAACCTATGGTTTTTTCAGTGAATTTGCAAGGTTTTTTAAATGCTAATTCCTAACTATAACGTGTGTGAAACCTATGGTTTTTTCAGTGAATTTGTACGGTTTTTTAAATGCTAAGTTACTTTACGCCATTCGTGGCGTGCGCGCCCACTTTACGCAGTTAGTGCCGTGCACGCACGGTGGGCACGCGGTGCGCTACGCGCACCGCGTGCCCACGTTACGCTAGATGGGCCATGTACGCACGATGCGCTTCGCGCACCGTGCGCACATGGAGGACATATTATGCGCTTCCTTGTGATAGGTAATCTGTTGAAATTTTTTGGGGAAATGTTGTGCTCAAATGGGCCATGCACATATGGTGGCCTTCGACCACCATTTGCACACGGGGTGGAGAGAGTGTGGATTTTTTTTTTTTATAATTTTTGACCGTACGCGTACGGTAAGCGTACGGTAAGCGTAATTGGCGAAATTTTCGAAAAATAAAAAATTACCGTTTTTTGCCTTGGGGGATCTTTGAAGACTCAACTAACATGGTTATGTGCATGGGCGCTGTCTAAACAGCCCCTTTATATGTTTTTGGCATTTGTTTATCAGCTCCCCCCTCAGAGTGCGAGAGAGAAAATGGCGGCCGCCGCTTCCTGGTTTCGACCGATTCGAATGTTTACTAAGATCTAAGGGCCAATCAGAATCGCGCTCGCGCACGCCACCGTACGCGTACGGTAAGCGTACCGTAAGCGCACCGTAAGCTGGCTCAGATATATATATTGATTTAAAGGCTATTTTCTCAGAATCTACTGAACAGATTTACACCAAACCTACAAAAGGCACTTCCTTGACCTGAGGACTACCTCTCTGCCAAATTTCTAGTAATTCTGTTCAGCCGTTCGGGCTGTAGCCCTGTCTAAAGGTCCTATGGAAAAATGCATGGGAAAAACGCGTTTTGGGACCCCCCTTTTATCTCAGCCCCCGCTTGACGAATCCCCCCGAGACTTTCAGGGTAGGAGCGGAGCGTAGCGCCCCACCTATATTGAAAATATCGCGAGGATTCGTCGACCGGCGCCAAAGTTATTCAAAATAGAATGTTGCGGATTTCCTATGGAAACGTGGTCCTAACAATTAGAAACTGAAAGTAATGATAACCAATAAGAAATATTGTTTTATTATGTATAAACCCGAGGTGCGCGCACTGCGCAAGCTCCGAGCGCACACCCCGTGATGACGTATGCACGAACGCGTAAACGCGCAGGTGCATACGTCATATGCGCGTACCTAGTGCGCATAAGTTGAACACGCGTATACGCGACCATTATTGCGCATAATTTTAGCGTATGCGGAAGTAAACCGCGTCGAGCGCGTAGGACGCATGCGTACGTACGTACGCATACGTACTGGGTGCGCGCTCCCAGCGCGCACCATGAAGTATATTTGCGCACGTAAATAACGTACGCCGGAATTCATAAAAAACTTACGAAATAGTACTAGGAGCGCGCTCAGAGCGCGCACCCCAAGAATTTATAAAAAAAAAAAAAAAAAGTGGACATAAAATAATTTAAAAAATAAAAAAAAAAATATATATATCCTAATTGAATTTTTTTTAAAAATAATTTATAAAAAAATACAGATAATATATAAATGAATATATAGTAATTTTATTTTAATAAAAAAAAATATCTTTAATTAAAAATACATAACTTAGCATATAAAAAACCATACAAATTCACTGAAAAAACCAAAGGTTTCAAAAACGTTATAGTTAGGGATTAGCATTTAAAAAACCTTGCAAATTCACTGAAAAAACCATAGGTTTCACACACGTTATAGTTAGGAATTAGCATTTAAAAAACCTTGCAAATTCCATGAAAAAACCAAAGGTTTCACACATGTTATAGTTAGCTGGACATTTCACTCGTAAAAAACCAATGAAATTCCCCCGTTATAGTTAGTTCAGCTAACTATAACTCGCGCGCCCGCAATGCACTGCTGATGACGTCACATATTACATCATTCATGACATGGTCAGTGACATCACTCATGACATCACTGATGACATCTCAAATGACATCACTGATGACATCATCCAGTGAATGTGTGTTTTTCTGAAAATTAAATATGTTTTATATATGTATATCTCAAGGTCGATGGAAGAATAAATGGGTATATAAATGTCTAAATGGATGATTTGTTTTTGAAAAATTGATTGTGTAACTGACTGATTAAGTGTATCATAGTGAATTCATGGCTTAGTGAGTAATGTTTAAATATGTAAATATCTGTATCAGTCTCTCACTTTGTGTATAAGTGGCTGCATGGGTTGGTGAGTAGCTACATGGGTGTCTATATAGGTTATTAGTTGGTTTTTGAGTATCAGTCTGAGTGTCTGCATGGTTCGTGGGGGGTATTACGTAGTGCATAGGTGCATGAATGAATGACTCAGTCTTTGTATGTGTTGAAGACAGCATGTGTGCAGGACTCTATGGGTGCATGAGTGTGTGCATGGGTGTGTTAGTGAGTGAATGACTGTCTCAATAGTGTCTCTATGAGTAACTACATATGTTTTAAAGTAGTATATGTGACTATTGGTGTATATAAGCGAGTATATGTGAGAGTGAGAGATTGAAAGAGTTCCTGTATGAATAAGTATGTGTTTCGTTAAGTGATTGTTTAAAAGACTAAGTATGTGTAAGTTTCCGTAGAAGTAAGTGTGGTGGTGTGTGTATAACTGTATATGCAAGTAAATGGATGTTTGATTCTTTATTAGCATGAGTGACTATGTGTGTGAGTAACTCTATGGATGAGTGGCATTGTGTAACAGGGTGTATAGGTGTATGAGTACATATGATGAGTGAGTACATGTATGAGTGACTGTATAGGGCTGTTGGTGAATGAGTGGATGTGTATGTGGATCTTAGAATTACTGTATAGGTTGTTTTAACCGGTATTGGTATGTCCATTGTTTTTAAAATTAAAATTTCTCTTTTTTTAAGTGTTTGTATCAAAGGTTATATTAGGGGAAGAGGTGGTCTGTCACTCTATCACAAGGATGATGTCATCAGTGATGTCATCAGTGATGTCATTTGAGATGTCATCAGTGATGTCATGAGTGATGTCACTGACCATGTCATGAGTGATGTAATATGTGACGTCATCAGCAGTGCATTGCGGGCGCGCGAGTTATAGTTAGCTGAACTAACTATAACGGGGGAATTTCATTGGTTTTTTACGAGTGAAATGTCCAGCTAACTATAACATGTGTGAAACCTTTGGTTTTTTCATGGAATTTGCAAGGTTTTTTAAATGCTAATTCCTAACTATAACGTGTGTGAAACCTATGGTTTTTTCAGTGAATATATATATAGTTAGGACCTATTATCCATAGGAAATCTGCAACATTCTATTTGGAATAACTTTGCCGCCGGTTGACGAATCTTCGCAAAATTCGTGGCCTGCTCCGGTCTGCTCCTATCCTGAAAGTCTCGAGGTGATTCGTGAAGCGGTGGCTGAGAAAAATGGGGGTCCCAAAACATGTTTTCCCCACGCAATTTTCCATAGGGACCTTTAGTCGCAGCTACAGCCCAAAATGCTGAACGGAATTACACCAAATTTGGCAGAAAGGTAGACCTTGGTTCAGAGTCGTGCCTTTTGCTTAAATGGTGTAAATCCGTTCAGTAGTTCCCTAGAAAATCAAAATCACAACATTTGTGGTTCTGGGGGATTTTAATTTCCTTTTGGAGGACCTCAGGGACCCGGATACGCTCAACCTTCATAAAATAATGGAAACCGGGGACTTGAAACAACAGGTGGAAGGTCCCACACATCTTAAGGGGCATACCCTGGATGGGATTTATTCTAACACCCCCGACCTCTCTGTATATGAGGCTGTTCCCTTGGCCTGGTCAGATCACAGGGCTGGTTTTTTTGAGTTGCATGACTCAAAAGCCTCTAAATCTAGTCCTGTGCCTACCAAGACACTGGAAAAAAGATCCTGGAAGGACCTAGATAAGGCTTTGTTTGAAGACGAACTTCTCTCCTTCCATTCCCATCAGATATAGATAAAGCCGTGCAGGGCTATTCAGACTGGCTAGACAAAGCCTGTAAAAAACTAGTCCCTGTAAAAAGGTGGACTCCCAGGCGAGCTAAACCTTCTGCTCCCTGGTATTCTGATAAACTTAAAACTCAGAAGTCGGCATGTAAAAAACTTGAACGGGCTTGGAGGAAGGAATACAAAAACCCAGATAAAGAAATTTACAAACATAGTCTTAAACGTTACAAAGACTTAATGCTGGAATCGAAAAAGAATTATTCAAAACGGTCAAAAAATTAGCGGTACCCAACACTCTGAAGATTATTAGTAGCCCAGATTTGTGTAATAAATTGGCAACCTGGTTTCAACAAAAGGTAGAGGGCATCTATTCCTTTTTTTCCTCGGGTCAGAAAGGAAGTGGGACCCCCTCCTATAGTAAGAGTCAGTCAGGACTCAATACTGGGCCGACCTTCGATCAGTTTCTCCCCTTAGAAAGTGCAGAAACTCTCAAACTTTTGTACTCCATCAGCTCAGCTTCTCCTACAGACCCTTGCCCGGTCCCAATTGTGAAAACCATCCCGGAGATGATTGTATCTGCCTTACATCCTTTAATCAATGACATCCTGATCTCTCCCACTTTGGACCCCACAAATCCTAGCAGTTAAAGGCCTATTTCGCGGCTCCCACTGCCAGCGAAAATCATGAGGAGGCTATGAATAGCCAGGTTAGTACCTATCTCCGAATTAATCAAATACTGGATTCAACACAATATGGTTTTAGAGCCGAACATAATACTGAACTGGCTCTAATTAAGTTCTTAGATGAAGTCAGGGAGGCATTGGACGGTGGTGGGAAGGCTGTAATGATCCTACGGCAGGCTTCGACACGGTCCATCTTATGGTTTTGATGGACCGTTTGTCGGAGGTGGGAGTACAAGGGGTGGCGTGGAAACTGCTACATTCCTTTCGTTCTGACAGATCCCAGATCGTTAATCTGGACAACTATAAATCTAATTCCTTTTGCCTTCAATGTGGGGTCCCTCAGGGGTCCTCACTGAGCCCCACCCTTTTCAATATCTATATGATATCGCTGGCAGGCCCTATAAAATCTTATGGGTTTCAGCTAACTTCATATGTGGATGACACTCAAATAGGGTTATCATTCAAGGATGGTAAAGAAAAAGAAACGGAAGTGCGCTTTCATGACTGCATGAAAGAGATAGCTGGATGGATGGCCTCAAACTGCTGAAAACTAAATTCGTCCAAAACCGAGATTATTGTCTTTGGAAATAATCCCAATGTCTAGACCCCTGACTGTTGGCCAGCAGAATTGGGCAGCTGCTCCCCCCTTCGCTGAAAGCTAAGAACTTGGGCGTAACCGTAGACTGCAGATGGACTTTCTGTGATCATATAAGCACAGTGGTCTCCGCCTTTTTCATGGGGTTACGAATTTTGAGGAAAATCAAACCTTACCTTTCAGAGGGAAATTTCAGGACGGTGGTCACGGTGCTTGTTATGTCAAGATTAGATTACTGTAATGGTATTCTTTTGAATGCCCATAAACATTTGGTCAACAGGTTGCAGATGGCTCAAAATGCAGCTGCTAGGCTGCTATCTGGTATTCCGAAATTTGTTTCGGTAAAAAAAGAATTAACCAGGTTACATTGGCTTCCTGTGAAGCATAGAGTATGCTTCAAGGCCCTATGTACAGTTTTCAAGGCCCTCAATGGGATAGGTCCACAACACCTGCATGACAAACTCAGGTGGTACGTTCCCAGCAGGACACTTCGGTCCTCTGGAGCGAAAAAGGTCCTGATGCCCTTTGTGAAAAAGGCCAGCTGGGGTGGCAGGAGCTTTACAGCATGTGCATCCAGGGCCTGAAATGATCTGCCTTTCCATTTGAGGAATGCCTCCAGTCTCCTTTTTAGGAAAGGTTTGAAAACCTGGCTATTTAATCAATGATTTCCTCCTTCTTCCGGCTAGGCAATACATAGCGCCAGGACACCCCAGGGTAACCGTTGTGCTCTACAAATCTCATTAACATAATATGACATAGCATATATATCTGGGCGGAGCCTAACCACACATCTCGTCGTGAGATCTGATTGGCTGTCAGCACTTCATCCAAGAAGTGTTGGCAGCCATCTTGGGACCAATATACATGATAGCACCTCATTAAAAAGCATTGCAATTAAAAGAAGGTTTTAAGACTTTAGTTACATTATAAATCATTTGTTGATGGTAACATACTCATTTTAGGAATTGTGGTGTGTTCTAGGGTGATTTTACCATGTGAAAAAGCCTTCTGCTGGGATATCATGAATCATGTTTGAGAGAAAACTATTTTCTCATGCTATTTCCACAGAAGTTTGGAAGGTGATCTATAAGCTAAACTGAGAGCATATTTTCTGTAAATTCACATTATCTTTCTCAGTCATGTGAGAATGAAGTCTGGCATTCTCAGTAAAACATGCACATCCAACAAGGGCAGAGACTGTCAGTTGATTCCTTTGTGTTCTACTGCAGCTTCCCAAAGTGTTCTAAAGAACAACTAGAGTGCTAACAGTTCTACTTATCACAAACGTATGGCAGACCTGACGCCATCTTGATTGGAATAAAATGTGAACTCTTAAAATATTTAATTTAAAAAGGAACATAATGAGGGGGTTCATTTTGCCCTAGAAAGTATGATTAGTGCTGCAGAAAGAAAAACTAGGTCACATTTTGAGTGACTTCTCAAATCCTCTCTATTTCATTAAAAAATTCTGACTACTATAGAGTAGTAGAGAGTGAGTAGTAGAGAGTAGTAGAGAGTGAGTAGTAGAAAGTGAGTAGTAGAGTGAGTAGTAGAGAGTAGTAGAGAGTGAGTAGTGGAGAGTGAGTAGTAGAGAGTGAGTAGTAGAGAGTAGTAGAGAGTAAGTAGTAGAGAGTGAGTAGTAGAGAGTGAGTAGTAGAGGGTAGTGGAGTAGTGGAGAGTGAGTAGTAGACAGTAGTAGAGAGTGAGTAGTAGAGTGAGTAGTAGGGAGTAGTATAGAGTGAGTAGTAGAGAGTGAGTAGTAGAGAGTGGTAGAGAGTGAGTAGTAGAGAGTGAGTAGTAGAGAGAGAGTAGTAGGGAGTAGTAGAGTAGTAGAGAGTGAGTAGTAGAGAGTGAGTAGTAGAGGGTAGTGGAGTAGTGGAGAGTGAGTAGTAGAGAGTAGCAGAGAGTGAGTAGTAAAGTGAATAGTAGGAAGTAGTAGAGAGTGAGTAGTAGAGTGAGTAGTAGGGAGTAGTAGAGAGCAAGTAGTAGAGAGTGTGTAATAGAGAGTGAGTAGTAGAGAGTAGTAGAGAGTGAGTAGTAGAGAGAGTAGTAGAGAGTGAGTAGTAGAGAGAGTAGTAGAGAGTAGTAGAGAGTGAGTAGTAGAGAGTAGTAGAGAGCGAGTAGTAGAGACTGAGTAGTGGAGAGTGAGTAGTAGAGAGTAGTAGAGAGCGAGTAGTAGAGAGTGAGTAGTAGAGAGAGTAGTAGAGAGTGAGTAGTAGAGAGTAGTAGAGTGAGTATTAGAGAGTGAGTAGTAGAGAGAGAGTAAACGAGAGTAGTAGAGAGTGAGTGGTAGAGTAGTAGAGAGTGAGTGGTAGAGAGTAGTAGAGTGAGTAGTAGAGAGTAGTAGCGAGTGAGTAGTAGAGAGAGTAGTAGAGTAGTAGAGAGTGAGTAATAGAGAGCAGTAGAGTTGTAGAGAGGGAGTAGTAGAGAAAGAGTAGTAGAGAGTAGAAGAGAGTGAATAGTAGAGTAGTAGAGAGTGAGTGGTAGAGAGTAGTAGAGAATAGTAGAGTGAGTAGTAGAGAGTAGTAGAGAGTGAGTAGTAGAGTGTAGTAGTAGAGAGTGGTAGTAGAGAGTAGTAGAGAGTGAGTAGTAGAGAGTGAGTAGTATAGAGTTTGTAGTTTAATTTAAAAGTAACACAATGAGGGGTTTCATTTTGCCATAAAAATTATGATTAGTGCTGAAAAAAAGATAAATTAGGGCACATTTTGATTGACTTCTCAAATCCTCTTCTATTTCATTAAAAAACTCTCACATGCAGACTGAAACATGCACTTTCAATACCAGCAGCAGACTTCCCTGGTTAGCAGTAGCTTTACTACAGTGATCTAATAAGCAACAAGAGTGCCAACATTCCGAATTTATGGCATGTGTGAGAGTAGTAGAGAGTGAGTAGTAGAGAGTAGTAGAGTGAGAAGTAGAGAGTGAGTAGTAGAGAGAGTAGTAGAGAGTAGTAGAGAGTGAGTAGTAGATTAGTAGAGAGTGAGTAGAAGAGTGAGTAGTAGAGAGTAGTAGAGAGTAGTAGAGAGTGAGTAGTAGAGAGTGAGTATTAGAGAGTGAATAGTAGAGTGGGTAGTAGAGAGTGAGTAGTAGAGAGTATTAGAGTGAGTAGTAGAGAGTGAGTAGTAGAGAGAGAGTAGTAGAGAGTAGTAGAGAGCGAGTAGTAAAGAGTGAGTAGTAGAGAGTGAGTAGTAGAGAGTGAATAGCAGAGAGTGAGTAGTAGAGAGTGAGTAGTAGAGAGTGAGTAGTAGAGAGTAGTCGAGTGAGTAGTAGAGAGTGAGTAGTAGAGAGAGAGTAGTAGAGAATAGTAGAGAGTGAGTAGTAGATTAGTAGAGAGTGAGTGGTAGAGAGTAGTAGAGAGTGAGTAGTAGAGAGTAGTAGAGAGGGAGTAGTAGAGAGTGAGTAGTAGAGAGTAGTAGTGTCAGTCAGTGTCAGTCAGTCAGTGTCAATCTGTCAGTGTCAGTCAGCCAGTGTCAGCTAGAGCAGCTCTGCTGACCTGGTTCTCTGGCTCTAAAGAAGCTCTGTTGACCTGGTTCTCTCCCTCTAAAGCAGCTCTGCTGACCTGGTTTCTCTGGCTCTACAGCAGGTCTGCTGACCTGGTTCTCTGGCTCTAGAGCAGCTCTGCTGACCTAGTTCTTAGGCTAAAGAGCAGCTCTGCTGATCTGGTTTCCTGGCTCTACAAGAGCTCTGCTGACCTAGTTCTCTGGCTCTAAAGCAGCTCTGCTGACCTGTTTCTCTCCCTCTAAAGCAGCTCTGCTGACCTGGTTTCTCTGGCTCTACAGCAGCTCTGCTGACCTGGTTCTCTGGCTCTAGAGCAGCTCTGCTGACCTTGTTCTTAGGCTCTAGAGCCGCTCTGCTGACCTCGTTCTCTGGCTCTACAGCAGCTCTGCTGACCTGGTTCTCTGGCTCTAGAGCAGCTCTGCTGACCTTGTTCTTAGGCTCTATAGCAGCTCTGCTGACCTGGTTCTCTGGATCTAGAGCAGCTCTGCTGACCTGGTCCCTTGGCTCTACAACAACTCTGCTGACCTGGTTCTCTGGCTCTAAAGCAGCTCTGCTGACCTGGTTCTCTGGCTCTAAAGCAGCTCTGCTGAACTGGTTCTCTCGCTCTAAAGCAGCTCTACTGACCTGGTTTCTCTGGCTCTACAGCAGCTCTGCTGACCTGGGTCTCTGGCTCTAGAGCAGCTCTGCTGACCTGGTTCTCTGCCTCTAAAGCAGCTCTGCTGACCTGGTTCTCTCCCTCTAAAGAGCTCTGCTGACCTGGTTCTATGGCTCTAAAGCAGATCTGCTGACCTGGTTCTCTGGCTATAGAGCAGCTCTGCTGACCGGGTTCTCTGGCTCTAAAGCAGTTCTGCTAACCTGGTTCTCTCCCTCTAAAGCAGCTCTGCTGACCTGGTTTCTCTGGCTCTACAGCAGCTCTGCTGACCTGGTTCTCGGCCTCTAGAGCAGCTCTGCTGACCTGGGTCTCTGGCTCTAGAGCAGCTCTACTGACCTGGGTCTCTGGTTCTACAACGGCTCTGCTGACCTGGTTTCTCTGGCTCTACAGCACCTCTGCTGACCTGGTTCTCTGCACCCGAGTTCGCGAAAATATATTTAAAAATAATATAAGTTTATTATAAGTACAAATATGCTATTTTTTTGACTATCTTAGATAAGCTCTTGCCCTAATATGTACATTAAAGACACATACATATCATTTTGGAACATGTATTTTTTTTGCGGGAGTCGCGCACCCAGCGCGCCCCGCACGTATATGACATCACGCGGGACCCACCACCGCGCAAGCATCTCGTACCGTAATGCGCATGTGTCGTGAATGCGTGGGAGCAGGAGTCGCGGATTGGCCGCATATCAATCGCGCACATCACGTAGTATTAAATGTATATGATATAACTGAAAAACATGTAGCCGTCGCACACCGTATGCGGATCCTTCACAACTTTTCTAAAATAGCGGCTAGAATCTGCGCACCCACCGTGATGTGTACGCTTTGAGTGCGTGACTTCCAAAAAAATGTGGATTTTTTTTTTAAAGAAAATAATATAAATATATTAAAATAAAAAATGAAAACAAAAAAAATTATCAATATTTCATCCCCAACCAAGACCGCGCCAGGAGGCGCGTTTGCAGAATGGTGGAGAAAGGGGGCATGGCCTGTGTCCAACTCTCAGCAATCCCACTGTGTGGGGCTTACTGGAGGTAAGAGGTAGGCTAATTGGACCCAAAGAACCCCCAGCAGCGAATAGGGCTTCAATCCCCATCGAAGAGCATGCCAGGGAGCGCGTTTGCAGAGTGGTGTATAAAGGAGGCGTGGCCTGCTATAAGAACTTAGCAATCCTGTTGTGTGGGACTTACTGGAGGTAATAGGAGGGGTTGTTGGCCCCCAAGGATGTCCTTGGGGGGCCAACTACCCCTCTTGTTACCTCCAGTAAGTTCCACACAGTGGGATTGCTAAAACGTCTTCAGAGGCCACGCCCCCTTTCCCCACCACTCTGCAAATGCACCTCTTGGCAGACTATGGGATGGGGGATGAAGTCCACTTTACTCCTCAGGGACTTTGGGGGCTAAGAAGCCCTCCTGGTACCTCCTGTAAGTTCTACGCAGCGGAATTCCTGAGTGCTGGTCAGAGGCTCAGCACCCTTTCTCCACCACTCTGCAAACGTGACTACTAGTTAAAGAAGCATTTGCAATGTAATAGGTTTCGCATTTGTGAGAGTTAGCCCATTTTAGCATTGTAAGTTTTTTACTACTGTTTTTTGGTGTAGAGTTGATGTACGTTGTGTGTAGTGGAATAATGTAGTATGCTATGCAGTGAAATTATGTGACTAGAAAGTATGTGATATTTAGTGTATAGGAATTATGTGGAGTGGGATTATGTGTTTTGGAGAGTAATTATGTGGTATTGAAGTCTGTGTTGTGGAATGGTAACCTCAGGTTTAGTCTTCTTTATTTCCATAGAAGCTAAAGTATAAACTCAATGAGACACAATAAAAGAAGGAACCACTGAGGAGCACTTCTGGACTTAGTCGGATGTATGAGGAGGGGCACTGGACCAATCTTCACATAATTAAACATTTTCTGCATTTGCCAAATATTCCATCATCTGCTCCCTAATCTGCAGATTTGAACAAAAAACCTTGTTTCTAGCTTAAAAGGCTCATATATTTCTAAAAATGCAGCGTCATGTGTTACAGCTTGGTGGAAGGCCCTTTGCAAAGCTAGAATGGTCCTGTGTTACTTATTGCAGAATGTGGGTGTTAAACTGGTACTAATGGTGCAAAAACCTCTCTTCTTTCTGTGCCTCTCTTGCCTCTTTCTGCATTTCTCTTGCAACTTTCTACACCTTTCTTCCTCTTTCTGCACCTCACTTGCCTCTTTCAACACCTCTGTTGCATTTTTATGTAGATCATTTGCCTCTTTCTGTACCTCCCTTGCCTCTTTCTGCTCCTTACCTGCCTCTTTCTACATTTCTCTTACTTGTGCCTGTTTCTACAGTTCCCTTACTACTTTCTACACATTTCTTCCTCTTTCTGCACCTCACTTGCCTCTTTCAGCACCTCTGTTGCTTTTTTCTGCAGATCTTTTGCCTCTTTCTGCACCTCCCTTGCCTCTTTCTGCACCTGTCTTGCCTCTTTCTGTACCTCTCTTGCCTCTTTCAGCATCTTACCTGCCTCTTTCTGCACCTCACGCTCTTCCTTCTGCATCTGTCTTGCCTCTTTCTGCACTTCTCAAGCCTCTTTCTGCACTTCTCAAGCCTCTTTCTGCACCCCTCTTGCTTCTTTTTGTACCTCTGTTGGTTCTTTCTAAACTGCTCTTGCTTCTTTCTGCACCTCACTTGCCTCTTTCTGTACTTCTCTTGCTTCTTTCTACACCTCTGCTGCTTCTTTCTGCACCCCTCTTGCCTCTTTCTGTACTCCTCTCCCTTATTTCTGCACCTCTCTTGCCTCACCTCTCTTGCCTCTTTCTTCACTCCTGTTCCCTCTTTGTGCACCTTTCCTGCCTGTTTCTGCACCTCTCTTGCCTCTTTCTGCACCTCTGTTGCTTTTTTCTGCACTTCTCTTGCCTCTTTCTGCACCTCTGAATTACAGCTAGTTTTACCCCCCCTGCCCTATTATGTACTAGGACCTTACAGGGGCAGGTCATGCCAATCACAAGGGTACCACAACCCATAGTGTACCCTAGTATATGTAGGAGTTTTCACTGTATTCTAAGTGTCTTTCAGCATAGCACTGGCTCCGAGCCTGGTTAGTCAGAGTCAGTTACCACCAGTCAGCAAAACATTGTGGGTACAGGATGACTTTGCAACAAGGCCTCTTTCTGCACCTCTGTTGGTTCTTTCTGCATATCTCTTGCTTCTTTATGTACCTTTCTTCGTCTTTCTGGACTTTTGTTGCCTCTTTCTGCATTTCTCTTGCTTCTATCTGCGCTTTTCTTCCTCATTCTGCACATGTCCTACCTCTTTAGGCATAGTTAGAAATTAGCATTTAAAAAACCCATGAAATTCACTGAAAAAAAACATAGGTTTCAGGGACGATATAGTTAGAAATTAGCATTTAAAAAAACCTTTGAAATTCACTAGAGTTTCAAGGACGTCATAGTTAGAAATAGTTACAAATTAGCATTTAAAAAACCTTAGAAATTCACTGAAATAACCACAGGTTTAAGGGACGTTATAGTTCGTTGGACATTTCTCTCATACAAAACCAGAGAAATGCAGTCGTTATAGTTGAGCTAACTATACTCGCGCCCCCGCTATGCACTGCTGACGACATCACATATTACATAATTCATGACATCTTAAATGACATCCCTGATGACATCACTAATGACATTATACATGTGATAATCTGATGCACCTCTTCACACCCTAATATAACCTTTGAGACAACCACTCTAAAATACAGACCACCATTTTCGAAACCATAGACTCACCAATACCAGTTACTACATACCCACTCACTGATTCCTAGGTCTAGACACATATCCACTTATTCACCCATACAGTCACTCATACATGCAGTCACTCATCAATAGAGCACTATCATATGCACTCATACACCTATACAGACACTCACACATCACCACTCATCCATAGAGTTACTCACACACCTAGTCGGTCATGCAAAGAAACAAACACACTCCCATTTACTCACTTATACAGTTATACATACATCACCTCACTTATTCATACAGACACGAACACATAATTAGTCTCTTATACAATCACTTACACAAACACACATTCATCCATACAGCCACTCTCACAATCACTCACTCTCACATGTAGTCATTTATATACTCTAACACTCACATATACTGCCTTTCACAGATGTAGCTACTCACACATGTACCACTGAGACATCCATTCACTCACCAACACACCCATACACATACTCACCCACCCATACAGCCTTTCACAGATGTACTCTTGAACCCATACACCCAGTGAATCACCCACTCACACATCAATGCACAGTCACACACCCCCACCCAACCACACAGACACTCAGGCACCCATAAAGATACTCAGACAAACAATCAATAACCCATATAGACACTCATATAGCTACTCACCAACCCATGCAGCCGCTTACACACCAACTAACAGACTGATACAGAAATTCACACAGTTTAGTCACTAACCCATGCATTCAGTAAGACACGATTAATCACTCCCTTATACAGTCAGTCACACACCTACTAAATCATCCATTCAGACACTTATACACCCACTCATTCTTCAATGCACCTTGGCATGTATATATAAAACATATTTAAACTTGACAGAAACATACAGTCACTGGATGATGTAATCAGTGATGTCACAGTGATTTCACTGACCATGTCATGAATGATGTAATATGTGACATTATCAGCAGTGCATTGCGGGGGCACGAGTTATAGTTAGCTCAACTAACTATAACAACGAATTTCTCTGGTTTTGTACAAGTGAAATGTCCAACTAACTATAACGTCCCTGAAACCTGTGTTTTTTTCAGTGAATATATGTATATATATATATATACACACACACATATATGATTTGAATCCCTTTTTGACTTAGGCGCTCATATTTCAGCGCGGTGCAAGTCTGTTCGGCAGGATCCAGCCGATAATTATGTATCAAGTTCTTAGTCTCTCAATTCCTTAGACTAAGGAAAGAATGCACTCACTCGTAGTTTTCTATCATGAAAAGGGCTTTATTTTCTTTTGCCAAACCCTACGCGTTTCGCCTCTGCAAAAGGCTTGATCACGTGATCAAGCCTTTTGCAGAGGCGAAACGCGTAGGGTTTGGCAAAAGAAAATAAAGCCCTTTTCATGATAGAAAACTACGAGTCAGTGCGTTCTTTCCTTAGTCTAAGGAATTGAGAGACTAAGAACTTGATACACACACATATATATGTATGTGAATATATATATGTATGTGTGTTTGTGTGTTTATAGAAGTATATATTTATACATAGTATTAAATATTAGTAGAATTTATTTATTTTACATTATATTAAATATATTTTTTATATATTTTACATTTAATACTTTAAACTCTATTTATTTAAAAAACAATATTTTGTACATTTGTGGGTGATATTACTGGCAACTATATTGTTTTGCTAATATTTTGGCACTTACCATTATAGGTATCAGAGCAAAATATTGAGGTAAACAATATTTTTGGCACTATATTTTTGTCAACGATATTGTTTGCCACGATATTGTATCATTGATCCCACTGGTTAGATTACTGCTCTTCAGTTTAGTAAAAGTATAGTGGCTATTAAGTGTTTTGAACAGATTTGAGTTGGTAGTTCCCTGCCATTTTCAGCTGCTCTTGGGGCAACTGACAGCCACCTGATCAGGAAACTGACAAGGAAACGTATTCTGTAGTGCACTGGTACAGTAGGTTTTTCATTTAGGGTTTTGGACAAGGGCCATGCTTGGTCACTGGTAAGAACTGACTCAGGTGCACATTCACAAAGGATGGAGCCATAGAAAAATCCTATTTTGGGTTGCCAGAATTTATATCCTCATATTTAATTTAGGTGAAATATACATTAAACAAAATATGTTGCCTTTGTTTCATCCTGAAAATTATTTAGAAATAGATCAAGGGGATGCAGTTGAAAATGGTGGGCATAAATATGTGTCCACAGTCAATGCCCAGTGTTTATAGCCAAATAGGTTACTAGTCTCAAAGTGTGGCAGAAGCTTATGCCCCGTGCACAGCAGGTTCTGTAGGCACAACATATCTGTAAACACTAGATTTGAATAATGATTAAAATGCTTTGCAGAAGAATATGCTCAGTGTGGGCATGGGTGCTGCAAACAAGGTAGGTCTGAAATCATAACCCTGTGCACTGAACCCATCAAAAGCAAAGTCAAGTGAACTTTGCAGTGAGGGTAAGTGGGTCCATGATCTACCAAATCCAGTTAGTTTAATGGGGTTCCTGGTAAGCTCTGGGACAAGAAAGAACAGGACATGCTAGGTTGGCTCTTGCGGAGAGAGAATGGGCCATATTTTAACAAGAATGGTGATAACGAGGAGGAGCCTAGCGCTTGACCAAGATGGCCGCGTGAGCTCTGAGCTCCCGAGACCCTCGCGCCCTCCGTCGACTATCCTGTCTCTAATCCTGTCGGTATGCATGGCATCGTGTGGATGACCTGTCAGGGAGGCGATTGATGCTACCCGCGGTCGGATCGCTCACCGGGAACCGGACTTATGCCTGGCGGAAGATTGCGGCCTATCTCCGAGGGATGCCAGGGGCTAGAGTTGGCAGGATGCCTGACTTCTAGTTGAACAACAACGGCCAGGCGAGGTGTGAACTGTCGGACGGAGGTCCCCGTCCTTTCACTTTCGCTTTCTCTCCCTTTGTCAGCCCTGCCCCCGGAGAGCTCTTGGTGGCTTTATTACCCTATGGACGCTCTGCAGGCTACTCTGGTGGCCCACTGCAGAACTGATCACTCCTGATTCCTTTCATTGAGAGGGACCCGTCTTATCTGAACCGACCTGCTTGGTATCAACCATGTCGGGCAAAGCAGAGGTGGATCGGCTGAAGGCTAAGTCTACCAGGCGGGGAGCCGATACCCAAGTCAATAGTATGGACCGCTATGCTCTGCAGAAGGGATCACCGAGTGGGTCGAACCAGTCGCCGGACACCCAGAAGGCGGCCTCGCCTTTGTCCCCGGAGCTCTCACTACAGGATGTCATGGGCGCGCTCGAAGGGATGCAGACTTCGATTGGGAGACAGTTTGATGCCCTGGCGCATAAGGTGGATGCCATCTTGGTGGATGTTAACCTGATCCGTGCGGACTTGGGCAAAACGAATGAACGGGTTAGGACCCTGGACCTCAAGACCACGGGCCTCACCGATGATGTCACGGAACTGCAGATCGAGGTTCGTAAGCTGAGGACCGAGAGTGATCTCGCCGCCCGCCGGCTGGAGGACTTTGAGAGCCGGGCCAGGCGCAACAACGTGCGCGTCATCGGGGTCCCGGAGTCCTCGGATGAGGCTTCGGTTGACCTGCTTGTCGAGGACTTGGTGCTTAATCATCTGCAGCCTAAGGGTCTTGGAAAGTTCTTTGCGGTTGAAAGGGCCCATAGAGTGCCGGGTGGGAGGCCCAAGGTGGGTGCCCCACCGAGGCCGATCGTCGCTCGGCTCTTTCATTTTCGAGATCGAGACGCTATCCTGCAAGCATCGAGGGTGACGGGCCCGGTCCCCTTCCAGAACGCGTCGGTGAATTTCTATCCGGACTTCACCCAGCAGGTGCAGAGGCAGAGACAGGGCTTTCTGGGGGTGAAGAGGCGGCTCCGGGAGAGGGATCTGAAGTATGCCATGCTCTTCCCTGCCAGATTACGTGTGGTGCACGAAGATCGGACATTCTTTTTTGACTCTCCTGTTATGGCCGATGAATGGCTGGACGCTTTGCCCCGGCGACGGACGGGGGAGGACATTGCCGAGGATGGGGACAGTGGCCGGGATGGGCAGGGATGATTTTTCGGAGCCGGTCTGACTCGATTTGGCTATATTTGAAGACTTGAACAGAGTGCAGTCAATGCGGAGGGCTGTGGGAGGACGAGGGGTGCTCTTTTCCTCCCTTAGGGTACTTTTTGTAGATTTTGGGTTTTGTAGGGGACAGGCACACTGCAAGTTGGGGGGGCTTTGTAAGCTGCAGCAGGGGTGCTGGGTGGGGGGGGGTTCCTGGGATTTTGGGTTTGTTGTTGGGGGGTTTATTTCTGCAAGGCATGGTGATTCTTTCCAGGACTGTTCCATGGTGGCTCTTCGGGTGTGGGGTGGGCCTCTTTACGTTTGAGGATGGGGGTAGGGGTTTAAGTGTTATAAGCTGGAATGTTAATGGTTTGGGGGATCGCATTAAGCGTGGGATTGTTTTGCAATTCTTGAAACGGTCAATGCCGGATGTTGCCCTGCTGCAGGAGACGCATCTTATAGGTAATACGTGCTACGCTCTGAATAGGAAGGGTTATAAATTCATAGCACATTCGGGATTCTCCTCTGGGTCCAGGGGTGTGGGCATCCTAGTCAGAGCCTCGCTACCATTTGAGGTGGACTCCACATTTGTTGATGATAGGGGGAGGTTTGTGGCGGTGGCGGGGCGGTGGGAAGGAAGAACTTTGGTTTTAGTTTCGGTTTATGTCCCGCCGGCCCTGCAGGCCTCCACGTTCACAGATCTGGGTAGGGCCCTGCTAGATCTCCCGGGGGGTATGCTTGTGGTGGGAGGTGACTTCAACGCTGTTGGCTCCGGCCTGCTGGATAGATACCCGCCCAGAGACACAGGGGGGGCTCAGAAGTGGCTTCCAGACTTCCTAGACATGCTTGGCCTGATAGACTGCTGGAGGCTCCGGCACCCCACACAGAGCCAATACACGTTCCACTCCGGGGCACATGGTAGTCTTTCCAGGATTGATTACCTACTCACTCTGGCTGCGCATGCCTCATTGGTCTCCGAGGCGAGGCACATGGCGCGTGGTATATCTGACCATTCGCCAGTGTGGATCCGGCTGGATCTAGGTCGGGAGGGAGGAGGAAGGGTGGCCCCTATCAACCCGTGGTATTTCCGAGACCCCAAGATGCGCAGCGCGCTGGTAAAGAAAGTAGATAATTTTTTCAAGGACAATCAGGGTTCCGTGGACTCAGCAGTGTCGCTGTTAAGACCGTGCTCCGAGGGGAAGCCCTCTCCCTAGTAGTAGCTGCCAAGCGGCGGAGAGATGGCGAGGTTCTGCAGGTTGAGGAGGAGATCGCGGCTCTGGAGGGAGCGCTGGAGGAGGAGGTTACAGAGTCCTCACTGCATGAGCTTTGCTTGAAGCAAGCTGAGTATAAGGACCTGGTGACGAACGCCGCTAAGACCCTCAGTAGGGAACAGCAGGGCCGTTTGTATGATGTTGGTGACAAGGCAGGGAAACTCCTGGCTTGGCTGGACAAAAAAGAACGGGTCAATAGAGTTGTGCCAGAGTTGACGGGAGAGAGGGGAGAGGCGATTGTGGAACCTGAGAGGATTGTAAAGTGTTTCTCGGACTATTTCTGTAGGGTTTATGCCTCAGTGTCGGATAGGCCGCCCGAGGACTCGTGTGATCTCCTCCGTGATATCGAGTTGCCCTGTCTCTCCGATATAGATAGGGACGATCTAGATGGTGACATAACGGTTGACGAGGTGGCGGGGGCTATCCGCGCGTTAAACTCGGGCAAGGCCTCGGGACCGAACGGCTTGCCGGTCGACCTGTACAAGCTATTTCCGGATAGGGTCGCCCCTCACCTGCGCGCCATGTTTGTGGAGGCGCGGGGGAGTGGGACCCTCCCGTTGGACCAGCGACTGGCGACGATCGTGGTTATACATAAAGAGGGCAAACCCCGAGATAAGTGCGCCTCATATAGGCCTATCTCACTTCTTAACGCAGAGCCGAAAATTCTGGCTAAAATCCTGGCGACCCGATTGATTAGGGTACTCGGTGACTTGGTCCACCCGGATCAAACCGGCTTCATCCCGCACCGAAACACAGCGTTAAATCTTCGGCGCCTTCATGGTGTAATCGCCAGGGTGGGCACGCTGCGTGAACCAGCTATTGTGGCGTCTCTTGACGCCACGATGGCCTTTGACACGGTGGAATGGGCATATTTGTGGGCCGTGCTGACCAAGTTCGGCTTTGGCCACGGTTTTGTGAGCTGGGTGAGGTTGCTGTATGAGGGGCCACTTGCGAGTGTGGTGGTGAATGGTCGGGCGTCGACTCCGTTTCAGCTTGGGAGGGGTACTCGGCAGGGTTGTCCCCTGTCGCCTTTGTTGTTCGCCCTCGCCCTTGAGCCGCTGGCTGCGTGGATACGTTGGCACCCGGATATACGGGGCCTTAGATGGTCGCCTGAACACGAGGACCGTATTTCGCTCTATGCCGATGATATCCTGCTGTATCTTGCCTCACCCAAGAAATCACTTATAGTGGTCTGTGACGTACTCACATCTTTTGGTAGGAACTCGGGCCTTGTTATCAATTGGAGTAAATCGTATTTGTATGTTCTTAGTGGCGAGGTTCCACCGATCCCTAGAACATGTTCGATACAGGTCGCTCAGCAGGGCTTCGTGTATTTGGGGATTTTTATCTCCATGGACTCTGCTGTGCGATATGAGAAGAACCTGCTCCCCCCCCTGGCACGCCTTAGGCGGGATGTTGAAGGCTGGCGGCGGCTGCCGCTCTCCCTCGTTGGGCGTGCGGCCCTGTTCAAAATGATGTCTCTTCCCCGCTTCCTCTACGCACTGCAGAATACTTTGGACTGGGTTCCGGCCAAATACTTTCGGGAGGTCGAAGGCCTCCAACGAGCGTTGCTTTGGGATGGGCGGCCGCGAATAGCTATTGCAAAGTTGACACTTCCATGGTACGACGGGGGCATTGCGCTCCCAGACATCCGACGGTACTATTGGGCCACCCAGCTGAGCGCGATTAATCATGGGTTTTATGGCCCTGTCCTCAGCCCTGGGTATGCCATGGACAGGTGGTTGATGCGTGGAGGTAACTACTACAGGGCGTTGTACTCGCGGTCACTAGACTCGTCCCTCACGGGGCCCACTGGTGTGGCAGTGCGTGTGTGGAAGATGGCAACTGACTCGCTGGGCTGGAAGGATAGGCTCACCCTCGCTACCCCGCTGTTTGAATCGGAGAGACTGGGAAGGCTTTGGCACACAAAAGGGTTTGATAAATGGGACCTGATCGGCATCTCCAGGGTGGGAGATGTGCTGAATAAGGGGAAGGTGAAGTCCTTTGAAGAGTTGCAGACGGTGTATGAGCTGGGGCCCTCCGAGTATTTCCGATATATTCAGGTGCGTCACGCCCTCCGATCAGTCCTCGTAGAGGGTGAGAAGGTGCCTGAGTCCTCTCCTTTGGAGGACCGGGTCCTTGATGGCCATATGCCCGAGAGCACGATCTCGCTCATCTATAAGAAACTGATCAACGTCCGGGCGGACATGCTTTTGGGGCTGAGGGACCAGTGGACTAGGGATGGCCTCGAGTTGGATGATGAGGATTGGCAGTCGGCTGTTTCCTCTCCTAAGGAGTTCGCGATCCCGTCGCGTCTGAGGCTGGTGCAGCTTAAAATGCTGCATCGAGTGTATGTGACGGGGCCAAGGCTGGTTCACATGGGATTTTCGGAGGACGGCCTATGCAGGAGGGGATGTGGTATGGTGGGTACTTTCCTGCATATCATTTGGGAATGTGGTGTCATTACGGAATTCTGGAGGAGAGTCCATGCAGTGATGGGGGAGGTGACGGGCATTGCTATGCAGCCGGAAGCGCGGTGTTGCCTCCTGAATGTCTGGGGGCCCACTGACCACGATGAGGCGCAGACCCAATGGGTGACTCTGGGTAACATGGTCGCTAAGAGAGATATCGCGCGATTGTGGGGCTCCGCGGGGCCCCCCACATTGACCGCGTGGAAAGAAAATATGGACTGGAGTATGTTAAGGGAGAAGACGGTCTATTGCGCTAGAGGCCGCCCCCGGAAGTGGCACGCCATCTGGGGGCGGTGGAATCAATACAGGGGGGGAATATGTCTTGCCCCGGATCTGGATCCTCCCGAGGAACAGCTTTCCTCCTAACCTTCTTTCCAGCTCAGTATGGTTTATGGACTTTTTTGGCCTCTGCTGTCCCCCTTATTCCTCTTTACACTGTACTGTAACTGGTAGATGAGTGGGGTCCGGCCTCCCCTGGGGGGCTTCACCATGGGCTTTCAGTGTTCTTGCCTTGCTGGGGTTTGTTGTGTGTTTTTGTGTTTAATTAAAATTGAACCTTTGCACTTCTCCTTTCACGGTACTGGGGACGCATCTCTGTTGCTATATATCGATGCTGCCGAACCTCCGGGTTGTCGGCTGAATAGCTGTGTCCTGACTTTTGAAAATAAAGGTTTTTACAAAAAAAAAAAAAAAAAAAATGGTGATAACATTATCGCCGTTTTAGGGGCAGGAAACTGCCGCTAAAGCGGCGATACGAGGCTTAATATTATTCCCTAGAGAATTCCAATAGAAGCTCAGGTTCTGGTGTGAAGGACATCAAACCTGGGCTTCTATTGGAATTCTCTAGAGCATATTATCAAGCCCCTTATCGCCGCTTTAGCAGAGCCTGCTGGGTGTGTAAGAAGACCATGCTAAGTGAGGTCTGTAGGGTGAAAGGAAAGAGACCATGGGTGTAGGCCGCACCACTGCCAAGTGCTCACATATGACCACAGCCATATTGAGGTGGTACTGGGTTTAGATGTATAATCTCTGTTAAAAAGCACCATTAGAAAAGAAAAGTTACATTTTGAAAACTGCTATAGCCAGTTTCTAATTATTTAAATAAATAAATAGTGAAACCATGTCTCAGGCCTGCCACTGCGGAGCCTGGATTTGCGGCTTTACTACCTTGTCATCTTTTCATTTAAAAGCCCTTGGTAAGCCTTAAACTCCCATTTTATTACATATTTCACCCCTAAGGTAGGTTGTAGGCAGCCCAGAGAGCAGGTGTAGGTAAAAGGCAGGACATATACTTTCAAGTTTTACATGTCCTTGTAGTGAAAAACTCCCAAGTTTATTTTTCACTCCTGTGAGGCCTTCCCCTCTCATAGGTTAACATTGGGAATTCCTTATTATATTTAATAAAGGTTATTTCTGATTGAGAAGGAGTAGAACTGTCATGTTTGGTACCTATGAACTTGTAATAATAAATCCCTTTTAATTGTAAAGTTGAATTTATGATTACAACTTTAAAAATACTACTTTTAGAAACATAACATTTTTCTGCTCTTAAGCCCTGTGTGCCTGCTGACTGTCTTCAACACACATCTGAGGTAGGTGACAGATGAGCCTTGTGCATTCCCTATAGATAGCCACACACAAAGGGAGCTTAGTTGTGACTGATGGGCCCTTAATATCCTGATGCACCATCCTGGGCAGGATGGGAGGGAGTAGCTGGGTACAGCCTCACACTTACACCTGAATGGTCTGTGTCCTGTTCCCACAAAAAAGACTGCTTAACCCCATGTTGTAAGTCTGGATCCAGGGTGGGAAAGGAAGGGCCTCTGTGCACATCAAAACCTCTCTTTGAAGTCTCTCTCACTTCAAAGGCACAGCTGTGCATAAGTACTGGACCTCTGACACCACCAATTCAATACACTTCTGGACCTGTGAATACACTGCCAGGAAGGAGTACGCCTGTGCTGCTGAGTGATTGCCACTCTGCTGGACTGCTGCTCTGGAAGCAATGCTTTTTTGCAGTTTTTACCTGCCTGCTGCCCTCTCTGCCTAAGTGAGAAGGACTGGTCCTACACAAACCGGTTTTGACTACCGTTTTAATATTTTTTTCGTCTCATTAAGTTAGATATTTAAAGGTCTATGTACACATATTAGAATATAAAGATTGTTTTGTTATCCATTGATATTGTTCTGATTTGCTTATTCCGTGCCTTCCTGAAAAAGGCGACCAGCCGAAAGGCGCGTAGAAAAATATTTACATTGGTTAGGCCACAAATATATAATGATCATGTATCCTTGTGGAAAATAATATGCATATAGATAAAGTGATATTCCCATTTTATAATAATAATAAACAGTACTTTTCTTTTTTTGTACCAACATGCATGTCTATCTGTTTGTCATACTATGTGCCTCTTACCTTGATTGTGTATGGAAATAGTTGCCTGAGATTCTTTTTGTAATCTATTGATATTATCCCAGCCATGGGCAAGTTATCCTGTAGCAGGGGACCCCTCTTTTTTTACATACCTACGCCACTTGAACCCAGAGTTACTGTAAGGACTTGTCTGCTTGCCTCCTGTTCTGAAGTCTCAGGGACATCAAATACTTCCAGCCTTCCTGCAACAGCACCTCAACTCCACCATCTGTCATCTGTGAGTCCTACCCTGCCAAGTGTTGTCAATCCAGTCCTGGGCCCTTGAAGTTGGTTTTCTATGCATCGCTGAGTTTGCAACAGTCGGAACCGATGCATCTGCCTCAGTGCTGACTCACAACTTGATTTTAGGAATTTGCATCGCCGGCTGCAAGGCTCAACGATGATGCATGCCCTACAGCCAGCGCTGCTTAAAGATGGCGCATCCCTAAGTGTGCAACTTGACGACAACGCTTTGCCTATGAATTCTAAGGATCAGAACCGAAGATCACCTCCCTGTTCCTCGCATCCCGTCCTCGACACATCCTCCAATGAAGGTACTTTTTCAGTGGGAGTAGGTTGGTCCCTCTTATCCGACTCGCGTTCCAACGCAGTCGGCATGAACTTTTAGATTTACCCCGGTCAAGCTCTATCAGATAGCCTCAGTTGGCATTTTATGCTTTTGAGCCCTGCATTTGCAGATATTGTTTAAAAATTCATGATTCCGGTTCTACTCATAGGAGTTTTGTTGATTTGAGCTTGTTCCTGAATAGGATTGTGGGTGCTACTTGGACCGGTCGCATCCCTCTGCCAACCAGAGACCCAATTTCTAACGAACAACCTTTCTTCTGTACTGTGTTTATTTTAGGGATATTAGTTGCTGCAATAGATACAATAGATTTGCAACTATATTTAAAATATGACATTATTAAACATAAATTTACAAACGTTTGAGAAAGTAATACTTAGAGGATGCAACCAGGGCAAAGAGGCAATAAGATTTTTGGTGCACACAGGACCGTTGGCACAGAGCATAGTATATAATAATAGGTCTAAAACAATGCACTGAAAATAAACATTGTTTAAGAGAAGTGACAGGTATTGCTTACTAAAATCACACAATAATAGAGGTGGGCGAGCAAACAAATGAACAGGAAGAGCCAAACCAGGGCTGAGTCAAGGGCTTGGCTCTTAGAAACCATGTATGAGCTGAGCCCTAAAAATATTTGCTATGTTTGCTATGTAAATCATACAAAAGATTATTCCTAAAATTCAAAAATGTGTATTTCTTTAACATGTGGAAGCTTAGATATTACTATGTCACATTATAGGACTGAACTAAGAAGTAAATAATAAAAGTGATAGTTTTTAAACATGAACTTAGAACCATTCCTGCCCCGTCTTCTCACTGCCCAACAGTACTGATAGTGAACCAGGACGCAAGACAGTTGTTAATCAATCAATCAAGAAGTATTTATATAGCACAACACTGTCATTCCTTGGGGCATCTGAGTGCTGTCAAGTGAGAACTGTATATGGCCTAGAATATTATACAGCAACATATATACTGTGAACTCGACCTGAAAGTATTGAAGCACCTCACAGGAGAATTATTTACAATACACAAGGCCATATTAATTGTTTATAGGTGTGAGGATATTAGGTGATTTACCCAAAATGACATAGTGTTGAGTCAGCACTGAGACTTGCACCTGGTTCCCGGTTCTATAGTCAGCAGCTCTGGCCGTAATGCTATATCTTGGGTAGAGCGAGGGTGTCAGGTAAAAGGCACATGAAAACTTGGCTTGTTATGCGCTTGAGGTTTGAACATGACCTCAAGCTGAACCATAGCCAGACCTCATGCTCAAGTCTGTCTTGAGCTTTCAGTTGCTCGCCCACATCTAAATAATGAGTGTAACGAACACATAATAATTCCAGGTTGGAATTTTTGATTAAGTGGATTTGAATGTTCCAATTCAAAACATAAATCTTTAAAAAAATGTAAATATAAATCACAAACATGGTATTCCACATGGAATTATTTAGAAGATTATTTTGGATATTATACTGATATAAGCAATAGCATAGTTAATTAAATCACAAATATCCCTTAGAAGATGGCATGACATTGAGAAATACCATTTCAGTATCACTGATCTTTACTCTGTGTCCCCTCTCCTAACTCCCAACATCCATACCCAAGTACCAAACTGTGCACAGCTTTAAGCCATGTACCTAACCTGCTTCAAGACAGACCTTGTATTCAGCCGCTCTTTCTCTTATTGAATATTGTCTTCAGCTTTGCAAAATAGGCAGTGGTCACTATTTCAGCATGTGGCCTCACCTTCCACCCACATTGTATACCCACCTCTGGATTCATGGATTGGCATTTGGCTAGACACTGAACCAAGTCTCCTATTCCACAAAACTCAGAGTTCAAGGCCTTGGTTCATGCATAACACTTTCTGACTGTAAGCTGTGACCTTTCAACACAATTTATTCCTAAATCATGTCGTCCCTGCATCTGCCGAGCATGGCCTTGACTATGGATAGTGGGATCTTGGCCTAAGACATATAGTTACTTTTAAATCATTCTCTGGAAATAGGCTAGTTTTTCATAACATTTTCCTCCATGCAAGACATACTTTAAAGTTTGAGTTAATTGAGAAATGTATTATTGCACTAGTTTTCTAAATAATGAATGCAGTAATTCAGACCATTATTAGATGTTTATGACTAGTCAGCACATAGCTGCTGATTACACAGTGACATCTTTCACCAACTCATAATGTGTAACCAAACACACATCTCCCCACACCTTGCATCCACCCACTCAAACCTTTTACACCCATTAACACTCAGCCAAACCCATATCCATTCATTCAAGCCCAGGCATACATTATCCAACCCACAACCAAGCTTTCTTTCATTCATCCAGCAACACTTGTATTCATCTGCACCTATGCAGCTACAGTGGCGTAACAAATGTTTAAGGGGCCCCCCTGCAATGTACATGGATGGGCCCGCTCCTAATTTAATCCGGAGCGCTCAGACCTGAGTACTTTGCTGAGGGGGCCCCCTTCAGTTTGGGCCCCCCCCCTCGCACAGCGGGGGGGGGGCCCAAACTGAAGGGGGGCCCACTGAATGTCTGGGGGCCCACTGACCACGATGAGGCACAGACCCAATGGGTGACTCTGGGTAACATGGTCGCTAAGAGAGATATCGCGCGATTGTGGGGCTCCGCGGGGCCCCCCACATTGACCGCGTGGAAAGAAAATATGGACTGGAGTATGTTAAGGGAGAAGACGGTCTATTGCGCTAGAGGCCGCCCCCGGAAGTGGCACGCCATCTGGGGGCGGTGGAATCAATACAGGGGGGGAATATGTCTTGCCCCGGATCTGGATCCTCCCGAGGAACAGCTTTCCTCCTAACCTTCTTTCCAGCTCAGTATGGTTTATGGACTTTTTTGGCCTCTGCTGTCCCCCTTATTCCTCTTTACACTGTACTGTAACTGGTAGATGAGTGGGGTCCGGCCTCCCCTGGGGGGCTTCACCATGGGCTTTCAGTGTTCTTGCCTTGCTGGGGTTTGTTGTGTGTTTTTGTGTTTAATTAAAATTGAACCTTTGCACTTCTCCTTTCACGGTACTGGGGACGCATCTCTGTTGCTATATATCGATGCTGCCGAACCTCCGGGTTGTCGGCTGAATAGCTGTGTCCTGACTTTTGAAAATAAAGGTTTTTACAAAAAAAAAAAAAAAAAAAAAAGAATGGTGATAACATTATCGCCGTTTTAGGGGCAGGAAACTGCCGCTAAAGCGGCGATACGGGGCTTAATATTATTCCCTAGAGAATTCCAATAGAAGCTCAGGTTCTGGTGTGAAGGACATCAAACCTGGGCTTCTATTGGAATTCTCTAGAGCATATTATCAAGCCCCTTATCGCCGCTTTAGCAGAGCCTGCTGGGTGTGTAAGAAGACCATGCTAAGTGAGGTCTGTAGGGTGAAAGGAAAGAGACCATGGGTGTAGGCCGCACCACTGCCAAGTGCTCACATATGACCACAGCCATATTGAGGTGGTACTGGGTTTAGATGTATAATCTCTGTTAAAAAGCACCATTAGAAAAGAAAAGTTACATTTTGAAAACTGCTATAGCCAGTTTCTAATTATTTAAATAAATAAATAGTGAAACCATGTCTCAGGCCTGCCACTGCGGAGCCTGGATTTGCGGCTTTACTACCTTGTCATCTTTTCATTTAAAAGCCCTTGGTAAGCCTTAAACTCCCATTTTATTACATATTTCACCCCTAAGGTAGGTTGTAGGCAGCCCAGAGAGCAGGTGTAGGTAAAAGGCAGGACATATACTTTCAAGTTTTACATGTCCTTGTAGTGAAAAACTCCCAAGTTTATTTTTCACTCCTGTGAGGCCTTCCCCTCTCATAGGTTAACATTGGGAATTCCTTATTATATTTAATAAAGGTTATTTCTGATTGAGAAGGAGTAGAACTGTCATGTGTGGTACCTATGAACTTGTAATAATAAATCCCTTTTAATTGTAAAGTTGAATTTATGATTACAACTTTAAAAATACTACTTTTAGAAAAATAACATTTTTCTGCTCTTAAGCCCTGTGTGCCTGCTGACTGTCTTCAACACACATCTGAGGTAGGTGACAGATGAGCCTTGTGCATTCCCTATAGACAGCCACACACAAAGGGAGCTTAGTTGTGACTGATGGGGCCTTAATATCCTGATGCACCATCCTGGGCAGGATGGGAGGGAGTAGCTGGGTACAGCCTCACACTTACACCTGAATGGTCTGTGTCCTGTTCCCACAAAAAAGACTGCTTAACCCCATGTTGTAAGTCTGGATCCAGGGTGGGAAAGGAAGGGCCTCTGTGCACATCAAAACCTCTCTTTGAAGTCTCTCTCACTTCAAAGGCACAGCTGTGCATAAGTACTGGACCTCTGACACCACCAATTCAATACACTTCTGGACCTGTGAATACACTGCCAGGAAGGAGTACGCCTGTGCTGCTGAGTGATTGCCACTCTGCTGGACTGCTGCTCTGGAAGCAATGCTTTTTTGCAGTTTTTACCTGCCTGCTGCCCTCTCTGCCTAAGTGAGAAGGACTGGTCCTACACAAACCGGTTTTGACTACCGTTTTAATATTTTTTTCGTCTCATTAAGTTAGATATTTAAAGGTCTATGTACACATATTAGAATATAAAGATTGTTTTGTTATCCATTGATATTGTTCTGATTTGCTTATTCCGTGCCTTCCTGAAAAAGGCGACCAGCCGAAAGGCGCGTAGAAAAATATTTACATTGGTTAGGCCACAAATATATAATGATCATGTATCCTTGTGGAAAATAATATGCATATAGATAAAGTGATATTCCCATTTTATAATAATAATAAACAGTACTTTTCTTTTTTTGTACCAACATGCATGTCTATCTGTTTGTCATACTATGTGCCTCTTACCTTGATTGTGTATGGAAATAGTTGCCTGAGATTCTTTTTGTAATCTATTGATATTATCCCAGCCATGGGCAAGTTATCCTGTAGCAGGGGACCCCTCTTTTTTTACATACCTACGCCACTTGAACCCAGAGTTACTGTAAGGACTTGTCTGCTTGCCTCCTGTTCTGAAGTCTCAGGGACATCAAATACTTCCAGCCTTCCTGCAACAGCACCTCAACTCCACCATCTGTCATCTGTGAGTCCTACCCTGCCAAGTGTTGTCAATCCAGTCCTGGGCCCTTGAAGTTGGTTTTCTATGCATCGCTGAGTTTGCAACAGTCGGAACCGATGCATCTGCCTCAGTGCTGACTCACAACTTGATTTTAGGAATTTGCATCGCCGGCTGCAAGGCTCAACGATGATGCATGCCCTACATCCAGCGCTGCTTAAAGATGGCGCATCCCTAAGTGTGCAACTTGACGACAACGCTTTGCCTATGAATTCTAAGGATCAGAACCGAAGATCACCTCCCTGTTCCTCGCATCCCGTCCTCGACACATCCTCCAATGAAGGTACTTTTTCAGTGGGAGTAGGTTGGTCCCTCTTATCCGACTCGCGTTCCAACGCAGTCGGCATGAACTTTTAGATTTACCCCGGTCAAGCTCTATCAGATAGCCTCAGTTGGCATTTTATGCTTTTGAGCCCTGCATTTGCAGATATTGTTTAAAAATTCATGATTCCGGTTCTACTCATAGGAGTTTTGTTGATTTGAGCTTGTTCCTGAATAGGATTGTGGGTGCTACTTGGACCGGTCGCATCCCTCTGCCAACCAGAGACCCAATTTCTAACGAACAACCTTTCTTCTGTACTGTGTTTATTTTAGGGATATTAGTTGCTGCAATAGATACAATAGATTTGCAACTATATTTAAAATATGACATTATTAAACATAAATTTACAAACGTTTGAGAAAGTAATACTTAGAGGATGCAACCAGGGCAAAGAGGCAATAAGATTTTTGGTGCACACAGGACCGTTGGCACAGAGCATAGTATATAATAATAGGTCTAAAACAATGCACTGAAAATAAACATTGTTTAAGAGAAGTGACAGGTATTGCTTACTAAAATCACACAATAATAGAGGTGGGCGAGCAAACAAATGAACAGGAAGAGCCAAACCAGGGCTGAGTTAAGGGCTTGGCTCTTAGAAACCATGTATGAGCTGAGCCCTAAAAATATTTGCTATGTTTGCTATGTAAATCATACAAAAGATTATTCCTAAAATTCAAAAATGTGTATTTCTTTAACATGTGGAAGCTTAGATATTACTATGTCACATTATAGGACTGAACTAAGAAGTAAATAATAAAAGTGATAGTTTTTAAACATGAACTTAGAACCATTCCTGCCCCGTCTTCTCACTGCCCAACAGTACTGATAGTGAACCAGGACGCAAGACAGTTGTTAATCAATCAATCAAGAAGTATTTATATAGCACAACACTGTCATTCCTTGGGGCATCTGAGTGCTGTCAAGTGAGAACTGTATATGGCCTAGAATATTATACAGCAACATATATACTGTGAACTCGACCTGAAAGTATTGAAGCACCTCACAGGAGAATTATTTATAATACACAAGGCCATATTAATTGTTTATAGGTGTGAGGATATTAGGTGATTTACCCAAAATGACATAGTGTTGAGTCAGCACTGAGACTTGCACCTGGTTCCCGGTTCTATAGTCAGCAGCTCTGGCCGTAATGCTATATCTTGGGTAGAGCGAGGGTGTCAGGTAAAAGGCACATGAAAACTTGGCTTGTTATGCGCTTGAGGTTTGAACATGACCTCAAGCTGAACCATAGCCAGACCTCATGCTCAAGTCTGTCTTGAGCTTTCAGTTGCTCGCCCACATCTAAATAATGAGTGTAACGAACACATAATAATTCCAGGTTGGAATTTTTGATTAAGTGGATTTGAATGTTCCAATTCAAAACATAAATCTTTAAAAAAATGTAAATATAAATCACAAACATGGTATTCCACATGGAATTATTTAGAAGATTATTTTGGATATTATACTGATATAAGCAATAGCATAGTTAATTAAATCACAAATATCCCTTAGAAGATGGCATGACATTGAGAAATACCATTTCAGTATCACTGATCTTTACTCTGTGTCCCCTCTCCTAACTCCCAACATCCATACCCAAGTACCAAACTGTGCACAGCTTTAAGCCATGTACCTAACCTGCTTCAAGACAGACCTTGTATTCAGCCGCTCTTTCTCTTATTGAATATTGTCTTCAGCTTTGCAAAATAGGCAGTGGTCACTATTTCAGCATGTGGCCTCACCTTCCACCCACATTGTATACCCACCTCTGGATTCATGGATTGGCATTTGGCTAGACACTGAACCAAGTCTCCTATTCCACAAAACTCAGAGTTCAAGGCCTTGGTTCATGCATAACACTTTCTGACTGTAAGCTGTGACCTTTCAACACAATTTATTCCTAAATCATGTCGTCCCTGCATCTGCCGAGCATGGCCTTGACTATGGATAGTGGGATCTTGGCCTAAGACATATAGTTACTTTTAAATCATTCTCTGGAAATAGGCTAGTTTTTCATAACATTTTCCTCCATGCAAGACATACTTTAAAGTTTGAGTTAATTGAGAAATGTATTATTGCACTAGTTTTCTAAATAATGAATGCAGTAATTCAGACCATTATTAGATGTTTATGACTAGTCAGCACATAGCTGCTGATTACACAGTGACATCTTTCACCAACTCATAATGTGTAACCAAACACACATCTCCCCACACCTTGCATCCACCCACTCAAACCATTTACACCCATTAACACTCAGCCAAACCCATATCCATTCATTCAAGCCCAGGCATACATTATCCAACCCACAACCAAGCTTTCTTTCATTCATCCAGCAACACTTGTATTCATCTGCACCTATGCAGCTACAGTGGCGTAACAAATGTTTAAGGGGCCCCCCTGCAATGTACATGGATGGGCCCGCTCCTAATTTAATCCGGAGCGCTCAGACCTGAGTACTTTGCTGAGGGGGCCCCCTTCAGTTTGGGCCCCCCCCCGCACAGCGGTGGGTGCTGGGGCTTGTGTTACGCCCCGTGCATCTACCGGACTACCAAACATGGTATGCTCAAACAGTCATTCAACTACCTCTTCAACATAGTATACACCCACATAGAAAGCAATCTATATATGCAGATTACCAACATCCAGTTGTTTATGTATATCTCTGTAGGTGGGTTGTCTGCATGAGTGTCTATACATTTCAAGTCTGTGTGTGTATATGTGTATGTGTTTGTGTAACGGCATCTGGATATTGTCTTTTTGCAGTGCTTGTATGTGTGCTTTCCACACCAAAGTCCTACCTGTGTCTGGATGTGCCCGCATGTGGATTGTCATCATGCATCTGTGTCAGTATCTGTGTTGTTTGTGTACGTGTGTGTGCATGTGTGTGTTTGTTTTTGCTTCTGTAGGTATTTTTTCCAAACATCCTGAAAGTACTTATGTTTCCGTCTGTTTGTAGATCTAGAAGATTCAGGGTTTTGCAGATGTGTCAGCTGTATTTTCAACTGTTAGAGAAGGGCAAAGTGCGTGGAGGTGAATCTGTCTGCAGGTAAATCTATATTTGTAGGTTTTTTAATATGAGTCTATGCGTCATCTGTGTTGTCTAACTCTATGATCGTATACCAGAGTTGAGCAGTATGTGTTGGGGGCGTTCGGTTGTTGGGGATTCAATAAATTGTGTTTGTGCATGTTATATTGTAAACTGTGCTGGGGTGATAGGGGAACGCAGTATTGGCCAGGCCAGAAATGAAGGGGACAAGGCACACTACCAGCTGGTATGGGTGGAAAAGCCTCGAGCAACTTCCGCCCCTTTATTTTATGCTCTCTGGCCACGCCTGGCCAGAGAGTGATACATTGAGTAGTAACCCATCCGGGCTAAAGGTCCGGGGTACTGCCTTAGCGGCAACTAGACTGCTACATAAACCACTCTTTCATGCATTTGTCTCATAGAACACATCCTCTCTCTATCTCAACTTTGTTTTTCTAATGTATCTCGCCTCTGAATTTCAGATCTCTTTTTTTCATCTTGTGTTTTTGGGGTCACCTGCATATTGTGCTTGTGGCACAGGGGTCTCTTTCTTTCTCCCCCATCGATTTGTCCAAATAGTATTGCTCTCTTTCCCTCTGTGTGTAAAAGGCTCCTTCACTTTTTTATATGTTTTTTAGAGATCTCTGTTTCTTCTCATCCCTGCATTACTAAAGCCTCTGTCTTTTCGTATCTATGTGTCTCACCATTGAGGCCTATGATGTTATGTATTGTTTTTGTAGCTGGATGCTGGTAATATCTATCTGGCTCTCTCTTTCTCTCCCTCTCTTTTTTTATATTTCATTTCATTTAATTTCTCACTTATCTCTTCCTATGTCCTCTTCTTTCCATGCGTATTTTTGAGGTCTGATCATCAACTTTTTGTCTAAGACCACTACCAGCCTCTACTATGTTATCTTTTCTCTTTCTTGTCACATTTCCTCCTGCCCCCTCACTCAACATACATATGTGCATCACTCTCCAGGAAAGCAGTACAAGTAATATGTACAAAACCACAAAGTTGCTTACTGAGAAACTATTTTATCACTAAAGGCCATTTAGGACATCACCTATTAATAAGTTGAATTGATTCTGAAAGTGCTAAATATGTATTCTATGTTCCTAGCACTATTTCTGCATAGAAATGCTAGATGTTGCTACCGTTAGTACCCACAGAGGCTTGGTCTAGTGCAGTGGCGGCTTGCAGAGGGAGTGCTGTGGGGTGGTTGGGCGGGGGAGGGTCAGAGTGGGGGGTTAGTGGAGTCAGACTTACCATGGGCAGGAGTAAAGTAAGTATATAAACAAATAAAACTATTTACCTTGCGCTCGCTGCATCGCCTAGATGGCGATGCAGCGACCGCAAGGTAAATAGTTGTATTTATTTATTTACTTACTTTACTCCTGCCTGTCGTATGTCCGACTCCACCACCCCCCCCACCCTGCCCCTCCACCGCCCACCCCACCGCCCCACAGCACTCCCTCTGTGAGCCACCACTGGTCTAGTGTACACAATATGTACATGGAATATAAACCGGTATTGGCAAAACCATTAGGTTTGGCCTTGGCCACCAGTCTTTTTGCTTTGACAATTCTTGTATTGTTCTGTCGTGGCTGTGGCAAATATTTATGTTGGGGAAGCTGCCAGGCTCTCATTAATCTAAAACAAAAATCCTTGGCTAAAGGGAAAAATATGCTTGGTCTCAAAAGCACACATTACCATAGTAGTTCCTAGCACTGAAGGAACTACTTTGTGTGTGGATGTGCTCACCATGAAAGAGCACACACATGCCATAACTCACAGTGAAGTCAGTCAATGGCTTAAGTGGGCAGACCTATTAGATATGGAGTATACTGGGTAGGTGGGAGAAAAATGTCAATGACACAACAGACTAATGAATGAGGCCTGTCTGAAAACCCCTATAGGTAACTGGGCTAAACCCATAAATCGAAAGGTCTTGGCTAACACCAGACCTAAAAAAGCCAATTGGTCTTGCATTGACTGCCAGTTTATTTGTAATGTTTTTTGTAAATCTTTATTATAAATAGGGTTGGATAGATAGAGAGATGTGCAAAGACAGATAGAGAAAGTTGTGAAGATAAATAATGTTGCACATATAGATAGTCGATGGTGCATAAATAGATGGATGGATGGATAAATAGATAGATAGGTAGGTAGGTAGATAGATAGATAGATAGATAGATAGATAGATAGATAGATAGATAGATAGATAGATAGATAGATAGATAGATAGATAGATAGATAGATAGATAGATAGATAGATAGATAGATAGATAGATAGATAGATAGATAGATAGATAGATAGATAGATAGATAGATAGATAGATAGATAGATAGATAGATAGATAGATAGATAGATAGATAGATAGATAGATAGATAGATAGATAGATAGATAGATAGATAGAGAAACTGGAATAAATGGCACATCTTCAATTAGTGATCTAATATTTAAATGTCATAGTTAAATGTAAAAAAACTGAGAGCAAAATGCTAGAAGGTCATACAGACTCTTGGTGCAGTTATAAATGCATTTCATTACATTGTTAATGAAAAGAGGATAGCATTCTAAAGATTAGTTTCAAATTTACACAATCTGGAAGCTGTTAAATAGAAGCAGGTAGATAAACAAATGCCACTTCAATAGACAGCTTTATCAAGAGAAAGGAGATAACAAAACTGCAATGTTCTTTGTGATCACATTAAAAACATGGAGAGCTGTTAGAAAGCGCCCTGCTATCACATCAGGCTCCAAACACAAAGTCATCACTAAAATAATAATAAAGTTAAATAACATAATGGAACTGAAGGAAACTACCTTGAGTGTGGATGTGCTCATTGAGAAAGAGCAAAATGCAGTCACTCAAAGTGAAATTAACCAGTGCTTGAAGTGGCAGATGTAGACTGTAGTAGATGGAAACAAAATGTAAATAATACAAGGACAGGTCAAATGGATTAATATATAGAGCTTGCTGGAAGCCTCTTGAAGTAAATAAGACTCCCAAGTATTAAGATCCCTACACCGCAGAGCTTTTACTAAGCTTTGATCTTTTGGCTTCCTCAGTCGAAACACATCTCACCCCCACTAGTCTTCCCTGCTTGCATCTCTCACTGACTTAATTTCCATTTGACTCCAACCCAACCTGATTTGTGCCTTGTCTATTCTATATTCTTTACCCTATCATGAGACCACCTGCAGCTACACAATCACACCCAAACCTTCATCTCCTCCTGCCCACACCATCCACCCTTCCTTCAGCCAACTTGCAGCTTGTTTTTGACATGGATCCAAAAAGAATAAATGACACCAACCTGGAGCCATTGGGCTGTTATGCTTATATAATTATGTACCCCCTCCAACTAACAAAAAAAGCATCCAAGACTTTTGAACATAGACTTCTCAAATCTCACCCAGAAGCCCTCATTTCTGACCCCTACTTGTGCACGAATAAAGGAGTTATAATAAGCTACTTCTGAGCTACATTGTCATGGTACTCACATCCTCACACAACTATACTTCTGACCCCCACATGCCTCAGCCATCGTCACTCCAAAATGCTAATCTCCTAATAACTCCCAGTAACATATCCATAGCACTACTCCTCACCCATCTCTTCAGCTCTCCACCAACTAACCTCAACTTACCCCCACCTCCAACCTATTGTCCCCTTTGTTGGCTCACCCAGGCCATCAGCATTCCAACACCACAGACAGTGACACCCCCATGCCTCCTTGCCCCCTGCTTCAATACCCGACAACCCACTGCCACTCACTTAAATGCAGACTGAATTCGACCATTCAAAATCTACATAAACTTAAAGCAGACTTACAAGGGCTCATTTGCATCACCACAGAGACTATTAAAAATCAGTGGCATTTAGGAATCCAAGGATGAGTACCCTTATTCCAACCACCTCACCATATTTTCAATACACCTCCCAACCAACTTGATCTCACCATCTTCGAAGCCCACATACCTGAGATGGAGCACCCTACCCTATCAAATGCACCCACGCGGCTGATTAGACAGAAAGTCCCTCTATCTGACTAAGATATCCACTCCCCCCTCATATCATAAAACTCTTTACACCCTGATAACATTGACAATCAGAGTCTAATTCAATCCATTCCTACAATCCTAAGAACAGCAACAAGGCTGAACCATAGAGCAGTAGACATGCACAACCTAAAGTGAGTTACTCTCACACAGATTACCCCAGCTAATTCAAACCCCCCCCTGAAATGCATGCTTCTTAATTGCAGCTGGGCTGTAAGACACACTGTGGACATTGCTGACCTTATCCTCGCACATGATCATGACCTCTTAATCCTGACATTTGGCTAAATGATTCCTCTGCACCAATCCTTCACATACTAGTCCATCCTAACAATGGCATTACTAGACTGGATAGACCCAGCAGACCAGGTGTAGACATTGCCTGTGTACACCGTAACAGCCTATCAGTGAAACATTCACAATCCCCTGTTTTATCCAAATGCAAATATGTATGCCTTGATATCACATGTAACAACAGGCCACTAGGCAAAGTACACACTATCTACCACCTTCCAGCAGATAATTTTCCTTCATAGACCAAATTATGGAAATCATCGCAACTAACATGGGACAAAACTGCATCCAAATCTTCCTCTGGGCCATCAACCTACACTGGAATGATTTGAATGTTCCTGCAGTTAACAGCTTCAAATCTTTCTTGCTGATGTCAAGCTAACCAAAATCTGTGACAGCCCCACACACAACATGGGAGAGACTTTAGATCTTATCATTGCAAAGGTCAACACCATTCAACTTGAATCTATCCTCCTCTGTGACTGGTCTGACCACCACTGCATCACATTTCTCATCACTGAATAGGTGAAAACAAACATAGCTCAACTAAACGTAAACTCTGGAAATGGAGTATGCAAAACATCAACATCAAAGAATTGAGATCTCTCAGTATTAACATCCAGCCTCCTCCTGGAGGCATGTCAAATGTTCATGATCTCATAAACTACTACAAATATTTCATGGGGAATATTCTAGACTCGATTGCACCATTACAGCTAAAAAAATTGTCCACCAAAGACTCCAAATCAAGGTATATATGCAGCCTCAGTACAGAAAGATGTAACCTGAAACTAGCTGAATGACAGTAGAGATTTTCACCGTCTCTTTAACACCTCAAGCATTTGAGAGCACTGAGGAACAGATACTGCAATAGCATTAGAGGTTCAAAAGCACATTTCTTCAGAAACCAAGTGGATCAAGCTAGAAACTGACCTAAAAAATTATTTGAACTAAAAAAACTACAATCAAATGGCCTACCCAACCCTTCCCTTGCCAGATCCAGTCCGTTACAAAATTGTGAGGAATTTGCCTCTTCCTTCCTTGAGGAGAACGAAAACATGACAAATGATTTGCTGATGTCTTTGGGGCATCGTCCTCATCTACCAGATTCTCCTCTTTCTGGACTGTTGCTCCCTCATTTCTACAGAATCATATCCCCCAAAACAATGTCTCATGGAATTAATTCAAAACCTTTGAGGCAAGCGCCATTCTCAAAATTCTAACAGCGCTGAAGCCATCGAACCATTTCGAGGACCCTCTACCCCCCAATTTCTTAAAGCATTGTTACTCCTACTCTGGACCAAGATTGTTAATGCTTGTCCTACTTCAAGGCACTATCCCTGACGGCCTGAATTCCAGGCAGGTTTCCCCCAACCATAAAAAAACCAATGGAAGATCACACTGGCCTAAACACCTTCTGCCCTATCTCCAACATTCCTACTTTGACAAAGCTCCTTGAAAAATGTGTACACGTCCATTTCTGTAACTACATTGAACAATTCCACCTTTTATATCAATTCCAATTCAGCTTCTATCCAAGACATAGCACCAAATCGGTTCTAACACACATAGTGGACGATGCGCTAAAAATGTTGGACCAGAATGAATCTTGCCTTCTTATCCTCCGTGAACTAGCTTCGAAATTCGACATGGTTAAACACGACAACCTACTAGATCGCTTGAAACATAGAATGAGGTTAACTGGGTCTGTCCTAAACTGGTTCACAAGTTTCTCAAAAACAGAACTCAAATATTCAAGATTGATCATTCCCTATCTCAAACCACTCTGTCACATTTGGGGCCCCACAGGGTTCCTCCCAATCACCTACGCTCTTTAATTTTTTCATGGAGCCTCTAACAGGAATTCTGAGTTCCTCCAACATCCAGTACCACATGTATGCTGACGACACCCGATTATACCTAAAAGTCTCCTCCCCGAAGTCAACAGAAAACCCAAAATTGGCTGGCATGTAACCACCTCAAACTAAATACTATAAAACCCGAATTCCTCCTATTCGCCCCACCCAACTAGTTACCTGTCATTGAGGAATGGTTGAAACAACTAACAGGCCTCAATGGCTTGCCACAAGTTATAGATGGAGCGAAATCACAAAGAATAACTCTCGACAAGAAACTTGACATTCAGAAGCACATCAGTGCTGCCACCAAAGGAGCGAGCCTCCAAATGAAAACTTTATGAAAATTAAAACCCTCCCCCCCAATGACTTCACATCTGCAGTACAAGCCATAGTGATTCCCAGGTTGGACTGTATAAGTTCAACCCTCTGCGACCTGCCCAGATTCAAAATGGCTCCTCTAAGGGCCTCTCTTAACTCTGCTGCAAGGCTCATCATAGGATCAGAAAGAAACCACCACATCACCCCGACTTGAAATCCCTCAACTAGCTAGCTTACAAAGCAAGAACTTGGTTAAAAATTGACTGCATGACCTATAAAGCCCTACACACTACAGTACCCTGAGATACCTCGCTCAGAAATTGGAACTTTCTGACTGCTGCAGATCATCCAGAGGCTCTAGCACCTTACTGCTAAAATCACAGAAAACTATGCTCTCCTTTTATGTTATTGTTTTTGATCTTTCAATACTGACATTGTGTTGTACCCTCCCATATCGTGGGTGCTGCCATATCCTGTATTGTCTATTGACTATGATATTATTGATTCTATTTGTCTCTGGTCTCTGAACAATTGTAAGGTGCTTTGATACCCACAAGGGTCATGTTGGCGCTATATAAAACTTTCTAAATAAATAAATAAAATAAATATTGTACAGAAAACCTTATTAAAATGTTTTGAATAATGCCAGACCTAAAAGATGCAGCAGCAGCTACATGCTATTTGCTGTCTTTTCGTATGTTGCTTCTCAGTTAATAATAGCTTTTAATCACCATCTTTTTTACCATATTTCAAAATATTTGGTCGGGTATTACAATAGGTAATACTATGTTGCGTTTCACTTTCACATCTTCTTCATTTATACTCGGTATTATTTAAACTGGCTTTGGGACATTATATTCCGAGTTCACACGAAATCATAAATATATTCCACTTTCCTTCAAATGGTATGGACTTTACATATACCTGAAATTACTCTATGGACAGAAAAAGAGATTCTCAAGCGCAGCTATTTCAGATCACACAATATTACTGCAGCATACTGTCACATCAAATATTGGAAGGTTTGGAAAATTAAAAGATGATAAAAACAATGATTCTCAATGTTTTCGTTGTTTTCTGCACCTTTCCTCCTGACAAATCGATATACTGTGGTTTGGTTTTTGGAAGAAAGAACAACTGTATTTCTTATGGGACGCCTATGTGGAAAAGATGTTCTAAATGAAGCAGAACATTAATCCTTTACAGCAGAGAAGCCAATAAAGCAAAAAGTACAAGAGCTGACCATTGAACTCATGTAAGTAATAAAAGTGTGTAGAAAGTGATATTAAAGTTGCAGGGAAGGCACCAGTTTTTTTTTTAAAGATGTTTAACCATTAGTGATCAAGAACGTCCACCACCAACCTTGTATGCCCCACTTTCTCTACCTCTGTCTTCACTAGAGAGATGCCCCAAAACTATTGCCTGTACTTAATTCGTAAAGATAAAATGCAGGCAACTTATAAAAAATTAAATTACAAAAAACAAGAGAGATCCGCAGGTAAATAGGGATCTGAGGTGTATAATATATTCAAGAAATATTCAAGAAACAATGCTCACCAAATAAATGAAGATTTGGACTTTCAAAAATTCAAACTTTTATTAACATCCAAAATAATGGGGATAGAGACAAACGTGACGTGATAGCTGTGCTCAGGCAAACAGAAGTGACAGATGTGACTGAGCAGTGTGATATTTATGGTACACTATAAATAATGGCAATGCAGCCATTTAATAAAAAAAGAAAAGGGGTCCTGCATGAGATGTCAACGACATTTCGATCCTATAATAATATGTGGACCATCATCAGGACAGTTGTGATTAGACACCTGAGATGCAGCTTAGCACATACATATGCAATCATAAAAGACATTCACAAGAATAAGCACAAAAAAGAGAAAGACAATAATAAAATAATAATGAGTTACAGAGAAAAGTTATACATTATAACATAAATGCCAATAATCAAATTATCAACAGTATAAAACAAAAAAATGAGTGAATAAGCATAACTATGCTACTGTCCTGATGATGTTCAGCATATTTATATAGGATTGAAATGTCGTTGACATTGCATGCAGACCCTTTTTCTATTTTTATTAAAATTGATTGAGCTGCTATTTGCTAAATATTACACTGTTCAGTTTCAGTTGCATTTCTCACTTCTGTTTGCTTGAGCACAACTATCAAGTCACATTTGTCGCACTGCCCACTATTTTGGATGTTAACGAAAATTTGCTTGCATTTTTAAATATCAGTATATTGTTTTAAATATATATTTATTTTTTGTTGTTCAAGTCCGATTCTTCATTTATTTGAGGACCCTTGTTTCTTGAAAATATTACAAAAAATTAAAGTAAGGGGTCAAAAGGTTTTCAATGTAGTCTGCTGCAAACACTACTGAATGCATGATTTCCAAACTCCAAGTCTGCCTAGTCATAATTCCATCTCAAGTCTCCTTTCTCACCACCCTACACCTCCCGACACTTTATCTAACTCGTGCAGGTTCTTTTTCATCCCTAATTTCACCCTTTGTCACTGTTTTACCATGTTCATCTTTAATTCTACTTGTTTCTGTCCTTCACTCTCTTGCCCCAGGTCAAAGTCTGATGATGACAAATAAGTTGTGGTTGCCAAAATTCAGTTCTGATGACCACCATCTGCAGAGGGTCAGTAACTAAGCACTGTTTATAGTGAGAATTATGCCATGGCCAACTATATCAGAAACACACCATCAGAAAGGTTGAAAATCGTGTCTAGATACAGCGGTGGAAAAGACAGGCATGAAAAGGAATAAACAGTAATTAGCCAAACTACGAACCTCATGACGGGTCTGAGGAATAGGATAGGGTATTTACCACACTCATTAAACAGCAGTGCCCAAGACTGAGGAATTTAAAAGGTGCAGTAAATAGCTCTTGCTAATGAGGCATAACATTTACAATCTGCATTTTATATACTGAACTGGATGTTTTTCTGGGCTTTTGGTCCTGATACATTTCAGAAGGTTTGACATAAGCAAATTTCTAGTGGGGTTGCTAAAGACTCAACTCATTAATATTAACGAGGTAGGTCACAATTTGCGACCCCTTAAGAATCTCACATACAACAGGGATTGTTGGCCTGTTTGGACAGCAGACCACCATATCTGTGTTTGCTTTTTTTTTAAATAAAGCAACTTTTTCTTCAAATGCAGCCCATTTTCCTTAAAGGAAAATGGGATGCGTTTAACCCCTTGAGTGCCCCGCCCTTTCCACGCCCTGTGCCGGGCGTTTCATTAGCGGGCGGGGCTCATGACGAGATAGTCTCGTCATGGGCACAGCGCAACCGCGGCCCATGACGAGACCATCTCGTCATGGGCACTCAAGAGGTTAAAAGAAAAAAATGAAAAGTATTAATTTTTATTTTTAAGCGCCACTGCATGCTCCTAAAAATATTTGTGCATATATTACCAAAGGGAAAGGGGTTGCCCGTGGACCCCTTACTGTTTGCGACTGGCTTACTGCCTACTTGAAGTAGGTGGTAGCTGCAATTGTTTTGCAACTGTATTTGCGGTCGCAAAACAATCATACATACCAGTGTGACCCGCTATTAAGAAGGGGCATCTTTGGCACACCCCTTCCTAATAGCGACTTGCAAACCCTGTACATACATACAACCCTTTTTAGAGGTTGCAAGCGGGCGGCTTTCCCATTTGTGATTGCTAACAAGGCTCATAGATCTGGCCCCTGATTCGGATCCACGATTGATCATATTGTAACTACCAATTCTTAATTAGGCCCTGAACTCTGAGTTCACATCGGGAAAAAGTTTGTAAGGGCAATAAATGGTTCCATTGCTGTCAAGTAACCTATATCTAAGGAGACATCATTAGACATTTCTGGCTTTTTAGCCCACAACATTTTGCATTCTGGGACTTGTAGTACGTACGTGCACATAGTATGTTTGGGAAACATGCTCCCAGATACAGAATGCTCTTGGTTAAAAAGTAGTAATTCGCTGTCGTTGTAACAGATATGTCAGTTTTCACTGAGCAGCTCTAGCAGTAGTAGGAAAAAAGCGCAGCAGGCTGCGATCTGTATATTGTGTGAGTTAAGATGCCCAAGATAAATACCTAATAAACACAACATAACATGACAAATCACTCAACATCAAATGAAAACTCTGTGAAATGCATAAACATATATAATGTGGTCTGAAGAGAACAGAGAATGAGGAAAAGGGAAAAAAGAGGAGAATGGGGAAAAAAAGAAGGTGGGGAAGTGGATGGAGAAAGGTGGCAGATATACATAAAGTATATATAAATATCAAAATCTGTCAAACGTTTCTCGGCCCCACCTCAGACTGCGCTTGACCACCGTGGACTCCTGTGAAAGTACCATTTCCGTTTTTGCCAATGTGACCTGTTTTCGTGTGATTAGGCTCCGTCCCAGCTCGCTTGCCACAACACACCCTTGTTTTCGCCTCTGGCCATTCCTTGCTGCTGTCGGCACTCTATGTGGCCCGTGCCCAGATGCACCTTCCACCTGAGAATATTTTTCAATACAGACAGCGATTGTGCGCGAGTGAGCAGAAGACAGAGGACGAACAGCATCGGGCGGATCAGAGCAGAGCGGAGGAGCAGTGAGGAGCTACCCCCGTCCCCGGCCTCAGGCTCTCGGCTCCCGGCCCCCGGGTTTCGGGATCAGCTTCCTCCATTTCCCAGGCCCCCGGCCTGGCCCGACCACCGGTGGTTGGTGTAACGGCGGTTGGCGAGGAGCGGGGAGCTCCAGACACCAAGAGCCCAGACTTCCTGAGCCATTTCTGACCCATTTGACTCTCGAGGCCCCTGACCCCTGAACCCGGCAGAAGAAAAGCGCGAGGTCTCAGCAGACGGGACCAATCTTTTGCTGACTCATGACTGGCAGCTGCCAGGAGAGGATTCGCGAGGTCGCAGACACAGTTGGAGACACAGTTGCCGTCAAAGCCAGTCGGAGCCAGCCAGTCATCATCAATGAGTGAGTAGAGGAGCGCGGAGAAGAGAAGCGAAGTGTGCAGAGTTGCAGAGCGCAGAGTGCAGAGCGCAGAGAGCGTGGCCGCCTCTAATGGCGGCTGCTAAGTGTTGAGCCCAGTTGACCGCGAAAGCGGCCCAACTAGGTTTGGGTGCGGCTTGTGGTCAGTCTTGAGTGCCCTGCTCCTGCTTCTGCTCACCCTTGGAGTGTGTTTGGTGCACACTCCCAACATTTTCTCCCCCTAGTCTCACTCCAAACTCACCAAACTAACTCTCACCTTCACTCCCACCTGGAACCTCTCAAAGGAAAACACCAAGGACCGTGCAATTAAACAATATCAACCAGAAGTACCAGAAGTGCCACAAGGACCTACGATTAATTAAATCAACTACAAATCAAAAACAACAAATCAAATCAGAAAGAAACAAGTAAAACAAGGGAAGTAAAGTAAAAAGAGCAAAACAAAAAGCAAAAAGTAAAGCGATAAGAGCAAAGGAAGTGCAAAAGAAGGCATAACAAGTGAAGGAACCAGGAGCCTTGTGATATGTTATCTGGGAAAGTTCGAACCAAGGTCAAGCCAAAGAAAAAAGCCGGATAAAACAGTAGGAGAAACACCAAAAGAGACTCTGTCTCACTCACAGAAGCGACACAATTGAAAGAAAATCCGGAACCATCACCCACAGCATTGCCAACAGTGTTACCAATGTCAAATAAAAAGCTAGTAGGAAGGAATTCGAAAATCACGGATTTCCTAATTTCTCCAAGTTTTAGAGCTCAGAAAAGAACATCGAGACCTCAAGATAAAACCACAAATATGTCGTTTTTAGCTGGATCCAAAACACCATCCAACATGAAAAGAGCGCAAATCAATATTCCATTGGAAGACAGTTGCAGCACCCCATAGACTTTAAAAACAACCGGCAAACAAGTAATTGTGGCAGCTCAGATAAATGCAAGTAAAGTACTACAAAAATCACTAACGAGCCCAAAAATGTTTACGCCAGAAGCCACCATGAAGAGGTGGTCTGCAAGTCTCGGGGCACTCTCAAGTACCCGTGTGACCAAATCCAGTGAAGGCCAAGCATGCGTTCCTTCCAAAGCCAGTGTGGAACGCATGAGTAAGACAGATGAAAACATCTTGGGGGGATCATTGGCAACCCCGCCCAGACTAGCATCAGGAACTCAAGAGTGCCTACTAAGCCCATTGGGGCTAAAACATGAAACCCCAATGGCAGAAATCTCTCTCTTCAACCCAAAAGACCTACTAAAAGACCAACCATTAACAGGGCTCCTCAATGATTACAATCACGATTACAACACAACACTGTCTCCAATAAAGACACGATCAGGGATTGGACCCGTAGTTAACCCAAGGTACAGAACAATTAACAAAGTCTTGAACGGGGTCAGGCCCCATTGTTCAAGTACAAGCCCGATAGGAGACCCCAATGACAGCACCATGATCAAACCAGGAGACGACACACTTAGCCCAGCCAGCAACTGGACGCTAATCAGACAGACCATCTTTCAGACCATCTTTCACTCTCACAAGCTCCGTTATGGCCCTCATTCATTAACATAATGGAAACTATTTCCTCAGCCTTATTCCAACTTTCAGAAAAACTAGAGTTGCAAATAGATCTCCTGCAAGCCCTCGCTCTACACGTCTCCGGCATAGAAAGAAAAATTCAAATATTAAACTCCATCATTGAGCAGGTGCAAAAAGACCCACACACCACGTATTATGAGTGCCAATGTACAAGCACCATGTATCAACTAAAGTCCATCCCGGAGATTCTCACATACATACTGTCAGAAGTAAAAAAAACTACGGTGACTCAGCAGAAGCCTACTGTTGGACCCGGCCTCGTAGAATGGCCCTCCGTGCCCCCGCACCACCGAAACCTGGTACCTGCAGCCCAAGCACACGGCCCAGCCGACCCTCCCCACCAGGACACCCGCACCGACCCAGGACATCCCCGTCCATGGCCTCTCTCCTTTCGGCCACCCCGGGCCCGCGTGCCCACTTCATGCACCAAGATGGCCGCCCGGCCCCAGCGCGACCCGGGCCGAGAGGCGCCACTCCGGCTGGAGGACATCACGCTTCCAGGGGATGAGAGAGGGAGGAGCAGTTTCTATCGCACCTCTGAACTCCCCTGGGACGATGGGTTTCGATCGGCCCTCCGGCCTCCCTGCGGGCTGGCTCCGTGCCTGCTGGGTGTCTGGGACTCCTCCCGACCCGGCTCTGAAAGGATCAAAAGACAATAGCAGGAAATCCCGACAAGCGACCCCCAGGTGACAAGACCCCTGCCTGCACAGACTCCGGACATCAAAGAGGGGTCGACCTATAACAAGGGGTGCTCTGGGTCTGTCCGGCAGATTCGACGCTGGAACAACGAGAGCCTGCCGACGTGGTCGTGGCTCCTGGAACTTGAACCAACCTGAGCCTGCTGAGTGACTCGCGGCTCCCTGAAGATCGTAAGACCTCCGAACTTGTGCCTAAGCCTGCTGAGTGACTCGCGGCTCCCTGAAGATCGTAAGACCTCCGAACTTGTGCCTAAGCCTGCTGAGTGACTCGCGGCTCCCTGAAGATCGTAAGACCTCCGAACTTGTGCCTGAGCCTGCTGAGTGACTCGCGGCTCCTTGAAGATTGTAAGACCTCCGAACCGGTGCCTGAGCCCGCTGAGTGACTCGCGGCTCCCCCAGACTCTCACGGTCCCGCCGGACCCCGACTACGACAACGTATCCCCCAGCTCGAGGATTGTGAGCTGTGCGCCGGATACGTCCCTGCTTTGAACCTTTACCAGAGACTGTCCCGCTACCCCCTACCTTTCCGAGACTCTTGAGCCCGTGCTCACCTTGTACATATTTGCAGTGATAACCTACTTGATAAAGATTGTTTTCTGAGAATACCCGGTGTGGTCACTCTGTGTCGTGTGGTGCCAGAAGTACGATCCTAGATGCGAGATTCCTCCCCCTGGGGAGTCTCCCGCCAGTGCCCGGCTACGATACTACGAGGGTGGGTCTCAGGGTAGTCAGGACCCCTTCCAGGCTCCTGAGGTCGCCGTCTAACATTGGTGGCAAGCGACGGGATTCGGGCCCATCACCTAAAGATCGTACCGTGAACAACGGACGCACTACCGACAAAGATGGCAGAAGGAAGCGCCATGAGCCCCGCAGAAACCAACGCCAACAGGGTGTTCCAGGTGGAGCATCTAGAAGAATACACACACAAAGAGCTAAAGCAATTTTGCAAAGAACTTAAAATCGCTACCACTGGTCTCAACACTAAAGAAGATTTGCAGAAAGCACTGAAAACTTGGGTGGAGACCGGGGCCTCCTGCCCGGAAGGCACGGGGGAGCGCCCCGTCGAAGCCGAACCCCCCCAAAGTGAAAGCAGCAGCAATCAGGTGCGAGGCATCGTACCAGACGGGGGCCTATCCCCGGAAGAACTCGCGGACAGAGAGAGAAGCCGCAATCATGAACTCGAGTTAGCCAAACTCAAAATCGAGGGCGAAATGAAGTTAGCGGAAAAAAAGCTAGCAGTAGAGCAAATGCGTGTACAAGGCGAACTAGAAGAAAAGAAGCTCCAACGGGAGCACGAAGGAAGGAAGCTCCAACTGGAGCACGAACGCAGCTTAAAGGAACTCGAGCTCAAGGCCAGAAACGAGGAAGGGAGGCCCCCGGGAAACCGAGAGACGGCCTCCCCAGCGGAACAGAAGGTCCACATCCCCAAGGATGTGGTCAAGGAATATTATAAAAACGATGACATTCAGCAATGGTTCCGGGCCTACGAGGTCGCCATGACCGCCCATCGGATCCCGCAGAAGGACTGGGGGGCGGGGTTGTGGGGGCGGTTTCTGAGCGAAGGAAGGGACACCCTGCTCGACCTACCCCTCTCCCTGCAGACCTCCTACAGCCACATGAAAGAGGCTCTACTCACAAGATACGGCCTCACCCCAGAAATGTACCGTCAGCGATTCCGGGACTGCAGGAAGATCCCGGGCACCACCTGGGTGGAGTATGTAAACTTTTTCAGTCGGGCCTTCGATGGGTGGATCAAGGGCAGCAAAGTCACCACCCTTGCCGAACTCACTGACCTCATGTTGTGGGAACATCTGGCTGCGAACTGCTTCATAGAACTACGTCAGCATCTGCTTGACAGCAAGCTCACAGATCCGCGGAAGCTGGCTGTGGAGGCCGACCGCTGGACCAACACCCGGGTCTCCCGGGGCATGGTAGGAGAGTACCCCCGAGCCAGTCACGGACCACCCCGCCAGAGAGGGGGAGGGAACCAGGGAGGGCCGAGAGAGTCCCAGCCTAGCCCCCCGAAAACACAACCTCCACCTTTCCCGGCACCCCCCCCACCAGTGACCGGGCCCCCTGGGAGACGGGGACACCGGGTGACCGTCACATGTTTCCGTTGGCAGAAACCCGGGCACTACGCCAATGACCCAGAGTGCCCCATGGCCACCCAAGTCTCCCCTGCGAGACAGATAGCCAACGTAGCCCTGGGGGAGGAGGTTGAGGAAGCCGAGGAGTGGGAACCCGCAACGATGGCCCTAGTATCCCTGGGAGATAGGGAGATGATCCCTGGTAGCCTCCTACCCTCCAACACACAGAAATATGGGCAGCTCGTCAAGATCAATGGCCACCAAGTAGAGGCCCTGCGGGACACCGGGGCCAGTATCACCGGTGTCCTCAGGCACCTAGTCCCCGAGGAGCAGATCCTCCCCAACGTCTTTTGCCCCGTAATATCCGCAGACAATAGAGAAAGTATGTGTCAGGTAGCCCTGGTGCCATTTGAGTGGGGAGGGGTGATAGGTAAACTCAAGGTGGCCGTAAGAACCTCCCAGCCGGTCGACTGCCTCTTGGGGAACGACCTGGAGAGTTCTCCCTGGAAGCACGTAGAGCGCAAGGCCCACCTAGGAATGATGGGACTCCCCGAGTGGGTGTGCGCCACCACCCGATCTATGTCAGCCCGACTCACTCCCCGGAGAGAAGTCGAAAGCACCCCGATCGAAGAGACCAGTACAGTCCCCGCCGAGGGTCCTCCCGTCCCCCCAGCAGAAGGGTCCGTCGCCCGCGACGAACCCGCACTATCCGACCCCGCCCCTGTCCCCGAGTTGGGGGATCTACCCGAGTTGGCCCATTGGCGCCACGAGGGCGGGCCCACCCGGGAAGAATTTTGCCGGGAGCAAGCCACTTGTCCTTCCCTGGTCAGGCTGCGGCGCCAGGCCGAGGGCCAAGCCGCAGGTGACCAGACCGGGACGCACCGAATCTATTGGGAAAATAACATCCTGTACAGTGAGCAGAAGTCGGTGGAGCTGGGATCCGGACGGGTACTGGTGGTACCCCTCCGCTTCCGAGATTTCCTCCTGGGCTTAGCCCACGACGTCCCCCTCGCCGGCCACCTGGGTCAGGACAAGACCTACAGCCGTCTCGTGACCCATTTTTATTGGCCTAAGATGAGAGCAGCGGTAGAAGCCCACTGCAAGTCCTGCCCCACGTGCCAGGCTAGTGGGAAGAGTGGGGGGAAGCGCAAGGCTCCCCTCCAACCCTTCCCGGTCGTCAGTACCCCTTTTGAACGAGTCGGCATCGACGTCGTGGGACCACTGGACCCCCCCACCTCCCAAGGTCACCGTTTCATCTTGGTCCTAGTGGACCACGCCACCCGCTATCCTGGGGTTATTCCCCTACGGACCATTACGGCCCCCGTGGTGGGCCGGGCCCTGATGGGGATCTTTTCCAGGGTGGGTTTTCCCCGCGAGGTCGTGAGCGATCGCGGCACTAATTTTATCTCGAAGTATATGACGTCCCTGTGGCAACAATGTGGGGTGTCTTATAAGTTCACCACCCCGTACCATCCCCAAGGGAACGGCCTAGTAGAAAGGTTTAATAGGACTTTGAAAGGGATGATCGCTGGTCTAGAAGAGCCCCTCCGGCGTAAGTGGGACGTCCTGCTCCCCTGCCTCTTGTTCGCTTACCGGGAGGTCCCCCAGAAGTCCCTAGGGTTCAGCCCGTTTGAATTACTCTATGGGCACCCCGTCCGCGGTCCCCTCAGTTTGGTTAAGGAAGAGTGGGAGGCAGCACCCCAGACCACCCCCCGAGATGTGTTCCAATACGTCCTGGCCCTCCGGAACCAGACCAGGAAGTTCCGAGAACTGGCCGAGGCCAACCTGGAGGCAAGTCAAGAAGAAATGAAGCGCTGGTACGACCAGAATGCCACTCTGGTCGAGTTCCAGCCGGGCCAGCAGGTGTGGGTCATGGCCCCCGTGAAGCCTGGCGCCCTCCAGGACCGATGGACTGGGCCTTACAAAGTGGTTGAGCGGAAGAGTCAAGTCACATACTTGGTGGACGTCCAGTCGCCTCGGGATCCCCTCCGGGTCCTGCACGTGAACCGCCTCAAGCCTCACTTTGTGCGGACAGGACTGAGCCTCCTGCTGGCCACCGATGACGGGGCCGAAGATGAGTCGGATCCCCTCCCGGACCTCCTGTGTGTCAAGGAGCAGGATGGCTCCGTGGAAGGAGTGAACCTCTCCCCAGCCCTCACGGCCCAGCAACAAGCGGACTGCCGCCAGCTCCTAAGACAATTTTCCGACCTCTTCTCCCTGACCCCCCGGGTCACCAACTGGTGTGTTCATGACGTGGACACCGGAGACAGCCCGCCGGTGAGCCACCGAGCCTACCGGGTTCCTGACCGGGTCCGGTCCTGCATTCAAAATGAAGTCTCGAAGATGTTGACCCTAGGGGTGATCGAGCCCTCTGACAGTCCCTGGGCCAGCCCCGTGGTCCTGGTCCCGAAGGCAGCGGCCCCCGGTGTCGCCCCCGAGCTCCGATTCTGCGTGGACTACCGGGGGCTCAATGACGTTACCCGAGCCGATGCCCACCCCATTCCACGAGCCGACGAACTCATTGACCGACTAGGGGCAGCCCGGTTCATCAGCACATTCGACCTCACCTGCGGATACTGGCAGATTGCGCTCACCGAAGGGGCCAAGGAGCGGTCCACTTTCTCCACCCCCGATGGGCACTACCGCTTCCGCGTAATGCCCTTCGGGATGAAAAATGCCCCGGCCACTTTCCAGTGACTGGTGAATAGGGTCCTGGCCGGGTTAGAACAGTTCAGCGCGGCATATCTGGACGACATCGCTGTCTTCAGTTCAGAGTGGAGTGAGCACCTCCAGCACCTCCGGAGGGTGCTAACCGCCCTGCGCCAGGCCGGCCTCACAGTAAAAGCCAGCAAGTGCCAGATCGGGCAAGGATCCGTAGTCTACCTGGGGCACCAGGTTGGGAGCAGCCAGGTCGCCCCTCTACAGCCAAAGATCGACGCCATCCTGGCCTGGGAACCACCCATCACCCAAACGGAGGTCCGAGCCTTTCTGGGACTCACGGGCTACTACCGAAGATTCATTCGGGGGTATGGCAGCCTTGTCGGCCCTCTCACAGAACTCACGTCTAAAAGACAGCCAAAGAAAGTGCAGTGGACGGCTGCCTGCCAGGAAGCTTTCGATGCCCTAAAAAAGGCCATGTGTACTGCCCCCGTCCTCCAGGCTCCCGACTACGCCAAGGAGTTCATAGTCCAGACCGATGCCTCCGAGCATGGCATTGGGGCCGTCCTGTCCCAAGTGAATGACCAAGGCCTAGACCAGCCCGTCGCCTTCCTCAGTCGGCGGCTGTTGCCCCGAGAACAGAGGTGGAGCACCATAGAGCGCGAAGCCTTTGCCGTGGTCTGGGCACTCAAGAAGCTACGACCCTACCTGTTCGGCACCCATTTCAGAGTCCAAACTGACCATCGGCCCTTGCGATGGCTCATGCAGATGCGAGGAGAAAACCCCAAGCTACTGCGGTGGTCAATCTCCCTCCAGGGGATGGATTTCACCGTAGAACACCGCCCTGGTACGGACCACGCCAACGCTGACGGCCTCTCCCGGTTCTTCCGCCTCAGCGAAGAGAACCCCCCAAGATGATGGGCAGTTCTCTCCGGCTTTCAGCTGGGGGGGACGCGTGTTGGACCCGGCCTCGTAGAATGGCCCTCCGTGCCCCCGCACCACCGAAACCTGGTACCTGCAGCCCAAGCACACGGCCCAGCCGACCCTCCCCACCAGGACACCCGCACCGACCCAGGACATCCCCGTCCATGGCCTCTCTCCTTTCGGCCACCCCGGGCCCGCGTGCCCACTTCATGCACCAAGATGGCCGCCCGGCCCCAGCGCGACCCGGGCCGAGAGGCGCCACTCCGGCTGGAGGACATCACGCTTCCAGGGGATGAGAGAGGGAGGAGCAGTTTCTATCGCACCTCTGAACTCCCCTGGGACGATGGGTTTCGATCGGCCCTCCGGCCTCCCTGCGGGCTGGCTCCGTGCCTGCTGGGTGTCTGGGACTCCTCCCGACCCGGCCCTGAAAGGATCAAAAGACAATAGCAGGAAATCCCGACAAGCGACCCCCAGGTGACAAGACCCCTGCCTGCACAGACTCCGGACATCAAAGAGGGGTCGACCTATAACAAGGGGTGCTCTGGGTCTGTCCGGCAGATTCGACGCTGGAACAACGAGAGCCTGCCGACGTGGTCGTGGCTCCTGGAACTTGAACCAACCTGAGCCTGCTGAGTGACTCGCGGCTCCCTGAAGATCGTAAGACCTCAGAACTTGTGCCTAAGCCTGCTGAGTGACTCGCGGCTCCCTGAAGATCGTAAGACCTCCGAACTTGTGCCTAAGCCTGCTGAGTGACTCGCGGCTCCCTGAAGATCTTAAGACCTCCGAACTTGTGCCTGAGCCTGCTGAGTGACTCGCGGCTCCTTGAAGATCGTAAGACCTCCGAACCGGTGCCTGAGCCCGCTGAGTGACTCGCGGCTCCCCCAGACTCTCACGGTCCCGCCGGACCCCGACTACGACAACGTATCCCCCAGCTCGAGGATTGTGAGCTGTGCGCCGGATACGTCCCTGCTTTGAACCTTTACCAGAGACTGTCCCGCTACCCCCTACCTTTCCGAGACTCTTGAGCCCGTGCTCACCTTGTACATATTTGCAGTGATAACCTACTTGATAAAGATTGTTTTCTGAGAATACCCGGTGTGGTCACTCTGTGTCGTGTGGTGCCAGAAGTACGATCCTAGATGCGAGATTCCTCCCCCTGGGGAGTCTCCCTCCAGTGCCCGGCTACGATACTACGAGGGTGGGTCTCAGGGTAGTCAGGACCCCTTCCAGGCTCCTGAGGTCGCCGTCTAACACCTACATTTCCTACTGGCCCTTTGAAAAGCACGGAAGGAATGGCTGGCAACTTAAGAGAACCAAATCCTGACACTCAGACAGACACATCAAATAACTCAATGACCCGAAGCAATCTGCAAAACAAACAACATTACGATGACCCAGGACCCGAGGCAGCAGTTTCAAAATCGCAGCAACAAAACCCCAGTAACCAACTAACAAAACGGGAACGCAAAAGACTGAGAAAGTTAAGGCATAATAAGGAAAAAAGATGTCAAGCAATAACTCAGATTTCTCAAAAACAGGCCCAAGAACAATCTACTACAAATGACCACGAGATAAATTCACAGGAAACAACTCCAGGAAATGGGCTAGCAGAAAAGATGGCAAACAAGCACAACATTGAAAAGTCGTCTGAACCGAAATATCAACCCAATAATCATGGAATAATGACTCTACCTTTGGACCTGATAACAATGCAAACAATCAATCAAAAAGACCCCAGGCAACCGGTCCCTTCCAACACGCACCAAAATAAAAACAGCAAATTACAGCAAACCCCACGAGTAGAACAACAAAGTATATCTCAATACTTTCCTAAACAAGCAAAAGCCCAAACCAGCAAAATTGGGGTAGAACAGCAGGACCCACCGAAACCCAGGCATAGCTCGGAAATTCAGACTGATCACTCCCCATTATCAGGAGAACAAGCCAATTTGCAAAAAACAAAAGCTGATAGAACCAATCCAGTTGTGATAAACACAACTTGCCCCCAAATTTCAACTGAGGGGAATTTTTGGGCAGAAGAGGCCATACTCAGTGGAATTTCTGCAAGTTTACATCGCCATAAATTTGATCCCAGGAAAAGCAATGAAGGACAAATTTGTCCAGAAGGTCTAGTAACTTTGGAACTGATTCCACATTACATCTCAAGAGGAACCTACAACATTCTTAACCGCAGCGCAATACTTAAGCTTGCAAACTCGATTGAAACACTAAAACATCTAAACACAAACCATATAATAAGCATTCAATTCAAATCACTACCAAATGCAAATGGGATGGAAATGACGGTTGTAACCTGGAACGATCCAAAAACTACAATGGAAGTTTGGAGTCACAGAGATTCCTTTGCTAAATGGGGAATAGAAATAAGAACAATAGAAACAGAACAATACCCAGACCCTCTAAATCAAACAGCCAAATTAAGATCTGTAAGGCATAGTGGATTACTCCGGGGGGCAGTAGGACCCACAGTAAATGCCGGGGAGAGCTGGTCGAACCTACACATTATCAATCAAGATACATCATAAGTAATTAGTCAAGCGCGAAAAGTCCTTTTTTCATCTACTGGGGGCATGGAGATTAAGGCAAACAAAGCATGAAAAAACAAATCACAACAGTGCTCCTGGAACATTAATGGCTTAGGCAGAAAGGCAGATGAGGTAGATTTACAAACGTTTCTTAAAAGACTTGATATACTACTACTTTAGGAAACCTGGACCACCGCACCAATGCAGATCAGCGGTTTCGAAGAACTCCAGCAAACCACTACAAAAAGTAAAACATCAGGCAGACCATCCGACGGTCTATCAATCTACCTCAGTACAAACATATCATGGTCCTACGAACAGATAGAGCTAGGACAAACCTGGATCCAATGTATAAAAATCTTACTTTTGCAAGATCCCCTTAATCGCCTGCAGCAAAACAAAGAGGAAAAGCTCTTAATAATTTGTAACATTTACATTCATCCATCTCCAAAAGAAAAACAAGAGAAAATCATGATTCTCAAAGTGTTGATCAAATCATTGCAATCAACCTTCCCGCAAGCAGGAATCATGCTGTCAGGCGACTTTAATATGTTTTTACTTCAAGAGGACTAGGTGCAAACGAAACAACAAACCAAATTAAATCGGCAAAAGATTACAAATTATCGTAAAAAAGATACGGCCAATTCTGTGCTTCAATATTAGCTGAGACAGAAATTATAACCCTAAATGATCGCTTCCCACAAATTCCCACAAATTCAACCAGCAAAACCAACCAGAATATCCAAGCAGACACACTCTGGCCTAGACTATACAATAGTGGACATTGAGATCATTTTTCAGATTTAGTTGGACATAAGATCTCAAACTATCAAATAATACACAGACTAGAGAGAGATCATAGCCCTCAGTCAATTGACCTTCAAATTCACACACAAAGCGTTGTAGAAAGCAATGATCTTTCCAAAATTTCGAGCCTGTACAATCTAAAAGGTTTGTGCGGAATGGCAAAAACGTGGATGAAATATTGAAATATCTAAAAAATGTATCATCGATCACTCAAGTACAAAACTCGACACAGCCATGGGCAATTTGGGTGAATATGATCACGATGCTGATTTCCAAATTTCTATTGCAGAACAGACATCAAGGGAGCAATCAACATGCAAAAAAACCAAAAGAGCCTTTAGGATCCTTAGCAGTGAAAAAAGGGCATTGAACTGAGAAATTAGAACATTACGTAGAAATGCCCTAACAACCAGTGAAGGTGAAAAGCAACAAATACATCAGTTAAGACAGAATTATTAAAAAGAGGTTTGGATGGCAAAGAAAACACTACAAACTGAAATCTGGCTAAAACTACTGGAAACAAGTAAATCAAATAACAGCAACATTTTTTGGGCGCAAATAAATAGCATAGCAAACGGATCCTTCCGTCAACAAAACGTAAATATCCTAGAGGCAGACTGGATAGCCCATCTAACTAAAAACCACAAAGACAAGGACACCAATTACCGAAATAAGAATACAGATAACAACGCTGCATATCAACCAAAAAACGATGACAAAGAAAATCAGTTTGAGGAAAACTGGAATCGATCCAACCAGATGATAAGATCCAACGGAGCGCCAGGCCCAAACGGCCTACCGAATGGACTATTTCAACAAGATATATCATTCTGGGCAGATTATTTTACACCACTGTTAATCTTGTTTTCCAAACTAACAGCGTGCCAGCATCTTGGAGAGGCAGCATTCTGCATCCAATAGTTAAAGCGGGTGCAAGGTCGGACCCGGCGAACTTCAGATTAATTGCTTTAATCAATGTAGAAGCAAAATTATATGCATCAAACCTTCTTATAGCTTCAGAAGAATGGGTCACTTCTAACAAGATCACCCCAGTCACACAGACAGGCTTCAGACCTGGTGCAAACACAGTGTGTAACCTTCTCGCATTTAATATTTTGGTTGAAAAAGCCAAGCGAAAATCCACCAAACTGTACACCTGCTTTATTGACCTAAAAGCAGCATTTGACATGGTACCCAGACAACTGCTGTGGCAAAAAATGGCGAATGGTGGCGTCCCACCACTACTGCTATGGGCCATCGTCAATGTGTACACATACACATGGGTTCAGATAAAACTGGGCAAAAGAGAATGTACCACAGCAAGGATTCCAACGGACATTGCCACATAAAGCAGGGATGCGTGCTGGCTCCCAGTCTTTTCAACATCTTCACCGCAGACCTGGACAAGAGGCTCTCAGAAGTTCAAAGTGAACCCCCGAAAATTGTTCACTGTAAAATACGCAGACAACATCATTGTATGCAGCCAGACGCCAGCAGGCCTACAGTGCTCGATCACAAAGCTGGTCGAATTTACCGAAGACCACGACTTGTCCCTGAAACTGAACAAAACTAAGGTTATGTGTTTCTCAGCAAAGATAGCGCCAAATAGGAAAAAATACCGGTGGTACGCAGCAGGAAACAGAATAGAGCAGTGTGACTCCTACAAATACCTGGTAGCAGTGGTTGACAAAAGTTTCTCTCTTTAAGAACATCTAAACTTCAGAAAAGATTAAGCAACCAAACTCCGTGTTGCATGAAACCCGTTAAAAAGGAAATTACAGTGTCCTTAAAACTCGCACCTACTAAAAGTCATTATTGCCAAGTTTCTCCAGACCCTAACTTATGGCTCCGAATTATTCAAAGGTCAAGACACCAACTTCCTGAATCTCCAACAATCAGGTTTATTCAAACAAATTTTCCAGATTCCGCCACAATTCACGTCACAAGTAGGCCTGGGCCAAAATTCCATTCCGTTCGTGGAAATTGCGATAATTTGGCATTTTCGCGTTCCGCGGAAAGCGCGAAAATGTCAAAATTTCCGCATTCCGCAGCTTAGCGATAATTTGTTTCTTGCTCGCGCTGTAAAATAATACATTCTCGCGTGCGCGCGATCGCCTTACCTGAATCCCCGCGTTCGCCAACAAGTTTTCCCGATCCGGTCGCGTTCTCCACGAGATGTTGGATTGTTGGTAGCCATTTGCGCTGTCTCCCGACAGTTCGCGCCCGCAGTAACGTCATGCGTCGCGCGATCACGTCTTTCTTCTCGCGATCATGCACCGAGAGACAAGTGAAAACAAGAGGGCCGCGCCCGCGAGCAACCGCATGGGTAAGTTGTCGAGCCGCGACCACGCAGAAAATACCGCGAACGGGCTGGAAAAAAACTTCCGCATCTTTGCGATATTTCCGAGTGTTTGCAGAGATTTTTAACATTTTCGCGATAATTTGCAAAAGTGAATTTCGCAAATTCCGCCCACCCCTAGTCACAAGCTCAAGTTCGCTTAGAATTCGGGTTATCAAATCAACATCCCGTCAGACAATCTGCAATAATAAAAATGTGCTGGAAATTAAAAGCAGCACAAGAGGATTTCTTGTTGGAAACAAAAGTCTGGCACACAGTACTTGAACATGCACTAACAATGCTAGACATGCACGAAGCCTGGGATACCGATTATAGTTTCAACGCATTAAAAAAATAGTCAATAAAGCTGCAAAACAAAAGGTTCGGATAATGGACAAAGCAGCTCTATCACAGAAAATACATGGCTGGATGATCCTATCTGCATATGAGACTCAATCTCCCCAGCCTTATCTTGTCCAGCATATAACTCCATCAATCCAGCATCAGCTACTCTTGGTCAGATTGGGTGCATTTACATCAAAAGGCCAGGTTCCAACATGGAAACAATCATGGCCAACCATGCTTTGCAGACTTTGTGGATAGGCGGAAGAATCCCTTATACTCCTAGTGTGTATTCGTCCAGCTGTGAACCATTTGAAAAGGCATTATTTACTCTACACATTCCGTTCCTTTCAAGTTAGATCTTGTCGACCAGCCATAAAGCTACTACTAAATAGCCATTCACTACCGATCTCATGTAGGGCAGTCAGATTTCTGCAGAAAGTTAACCAACTATTATCAAAATCAAACAGATAGTGTTCACAGTTATAACGTAGTAGCAGCATAATGACAAGTACATATGCCATTTGCATAAGGCTTATAACCACACCTGCTATTTGCACAAAACTTTGAACCCTGTAATAGATGACTGATAACCGGAGGTCTTGTAATATTAAGTTTACATTTGCACTTAGCACATGACTTCAGTCAATTATTTGATAACTTATGCATACTTAGCTCCTCAAACACACAACCTTTGCTAAACACATGATTTTAGCAACGTCATTGAGGATATGCGCGCATTCTCACTTTTTGCACACTATCATTACAAAGAAAGTTGATGACCGCCAACAATGAGCGACAGCATTGTATTGTGAAATTGCAACACTGCCTATGATTTTAACACATGATTTTAGACATCTGACAAAAGATGGACAAAATAGAGAAATAATTTATACACAGATTATTGTTGACTTACGTTGATGAATGTAGAATTTAGAAAAAAGGACATTTCCCACTTTTAATAACCATTCATTGTTTCTGACAAATTGGTGATTTTTAACACACATTTTAATGGTTTTAATTAACTGTATGCAGTAAAATTACTTATCTCTGTAAAATGATTAAATACCTATATTTCATCTGTGGCACTGGTGGAACAATACTGGTTTGTGGTTTCTATGACTAGATTTGTTACCATTAACATGACCAATAACCAGTTGCCTGAAATGGAGGCAAGGGTAGCCCAAAGCATTTCAAACAAACAAAAGACATTTAGGGGCCTATTACGACTTTGTCTGCCTGCCACCGCATCGGGGCACGGGACCGACCGCCCATGTAGCGGCGGTCCTGCCATTCCAAATAGGATGCGCCCGCCACACTGGCGGGTGCATCCCGCATTTTTAACATTGCGGCGGGTCGTGCTGTAAGCAGCACCTGCTGCAATGTTAAAAATGCATGTTGTGCATTTGCATGCACAACGTGACAGGCACCGAGTGGTGCCTGCCACCTTATGCATGCAAATGCAGAGGGGTACCATAGGTACCCCCATGTGCACCCCCCACCCCCAACACCCTGGGGGCCCGCTACGGGCCCCTAACAGCTAAGACTGCGAGCCTTTCCATGGAGGAAACACCGCCACGGAAAGGCTGCCCACCGCCAGCATCATAATATGGATGGCGGTGTCTTGCAGACACTGCCACCATATTATGCAGGTTGTCCGCCCGGTCAACGTGTCGACCGGCGGAAAAGCAGCGGATGGTCTTTCCATCCGTCGCGGACCCCACAGCCATCCTAATGTGGCGGGGGGTCATTCATGGTAGGATGGCGGGCGGATTGCCCCCGCCACGCCAGTGGTGACTACCGCCGGCCCGGCAGGGGTGATGCGTCCACCATCCTAATGGGCCCCTTAGTCGGCTTAATTTAAGGCCATCAAATCACAAAAATAAATAGAATCTTCACATTCACTGCAGGAATAAAAACATCAGCAAAAATATGACACAAATCCTATAAATACGGCATTTTTGGACAATACAATTGTTTGTTTGTTTGCAAAACCTATTACATCTTCAGTCACCTGCCAGTTCCAGGACTCTAGTTCAAATGACCAGTTTCCGTGTGTTCATAGACTAGTGAAGCTTAGCCATTCCGAGGTGTTCACAACTGAGGAACAGGAACAATATCCTGCTGCAAATGTCTATTTGATCCTGCAATGGATGAAGTATGGCTTTATATATGGCTTATGACAAAGTTCAGACTGTCCTTCTGTGAGTGTTGGTACATTCAAAGATCTCCAGTGGCTTCATTACTGCAAGGTTATCCTAGCCATGTAAGAAGTATTTTGCAATTTCATAGCAAAAAAACCACCAGAATGATTGTATTGGATCAGTGGAACCAGAGAAATTATTTTACAGCTTTAAGGCATATAGCACCTGGAGAAAGGAAAGTGCCAAAGTAATGCCTCGCCTCGTTTTTTAGTCTGATCCCAATAAAGACAGCGATGATGGAACATATGTGTTTGAGACAGTGAGTGATTTTTCCCTTCTGGGTATAAGTGTATTTCTGATACTCTGACAGTAGCGAATGGATATACCAACACCTCGAGGTAGAGAACTAATCTACCACAAAGAGTATTTCAGACACTGCCCTTACAATAAATAAGGGCAAGTCAACTCTAGTTGTTTTAAAAAACTAAAATGATTTAGGTCAGCCTCAGTAACTTTTGATTATTTGTCATGAGAATACAGAGGAATCCAACCCCTGCAGGTTAAGGACAATCCAACCCAGGAGCAAGCAGGCATATTCCTGCAACTAAACACTATTACAATGCTTTCTAGTTCTTGTCTTGAGATTTGGGTTTACTCTTAGCTCACATGCTCTAGCTGATAAAAGCTTGATTTTTTCTCTGATGAAGAGCTGTGCCCAGCAGCCTACTGATATTCCTTCTTATGTAGGTGTCAAGCAAGGAACCCTTTTAGAATTCATGGCAATGCACCATAAAAAGAAATGCAAAATGTTTTGGAGAATAAGCCTGCGTGACATATTAGAATAAGTGCTGCTTTCTGAACAATGTCTTGTGATGCAAACATTATTTTTTTGTCAGCGGAGAAACAAAACACTTTTGTCTCAAAAGGACTCAGTCCTTAAATTCCTGAATTATTTAAATGTCATTTAATTGAAGTTTTTTTTTTTATTTAATGCGACATGCAAAACATCTTCCCTCGGTTGAACAATTAGTGATGGTCTGGGCATTACGGTCACCTATATAAATGCCCAGTTAGAGCAATAATCAGATGAAAGGTGACTAGACACTTTCTGCAAAAGTGTTGCTCCTCTTCTATAGTGATCAGGATAACTTTCAGTCCTTTTCAGCAGACGACAACATTCTTCATTGACATATGAAAACTTTGGAGCAGATGGTGGATTATGGCGCAAGGACAGCAAATTCTTTTTTATACTGCCATTGTCTTAGATTTGTGTTTTTCCAGTAACCCTGCATATGTTACATGATACTCCATAGACTGTAAATTAAGGGGCATATTAAAAAAAAAAATCACACAGTGCAGCAAGCCTCCTCACTGCACTGCGGGGAAAGAAACAGGGCATGAATGCACAGTATTTACCATTAAATGGCCCTTTCCTGTCCTTTCCTAGTCCTGGCGCACTTTTGGCTGCCTACTACCAATGCAGGCACCCTTGTGTCATGTTCCAAGTGTGCCTGCATTGGAGGCAGGATTGTTTTTGTGCGGGAAGGGACACTTTCATGCACAAAAACAATCCTCCGGGGCATTTTCCTCTTTCTAAGTGTGCTGCAGAATGCAGCACACTTATAAAGAGGTAACTACGAGGAGGACTAAATATATTTCTCCTCGTTGCAACTCTGGTGGGGAGCGTACAATTTTGACGCTTTCCCAGGTCTACCAACGTTGGTAAATCTGGGAATGTATCAGAATTCATGGATGGATGCATGGGATCACCCACTCTCCACCCATGGCAGGCCTCCCTGCTTCAGAGTAAAACAAGGAAGTGATTTGCGCTGCCGTGGTTTACTCTAGATTTATCAACTCCAACAAGGCCAGGCAAGGTGGCCTTGCATGGCTTGATAAATCTCATTTAGGTTTTGTGTCGCCCTTGTGTCCCCTTGCATAGTGCAAGGATGATGGAAAACCTTGATAAAACTGCACCTAAATCTTTTTTTTCGGTCCATAAATAAATATACTTTGCACTTACCATTGTGTGGATAAAAAGTATAAATATCACCTTCTGTGTATTGCGCTTTAGGGTGCTGGGGACAATTCATGCCAAGTGCTCCAAATGCTTAATGTTGTTTAAATAATGTCCTGAAATATATTGCGGAAAATGTTACTTTTCCACAAGAGAGCACCTAAATTTGTATATGTTGTGAAACCTCTCTTTATGCAAGAATCAACAAATCTCTTTGATGAATTTGGCATGCGATGCTGTTACTCTCAGGATCATGAGTGAAGTGACAGGCATGCTTTCCAGTGCTCTAGCAAGGTTGATCCAGATTTTAAGCCAGTTTGAGAATTCATTTTGTGCTATGATAATCACCATTTTAGCCAGGGGAATATTTTCCTCGGGCTAGATATTGATATACTTCCTGTGATTGTCTGAATTAGCAATTGTGGTGAGTTTTCTGAAAAGAAAATGTGTTTATTAGATTTAGTGATATAGGGCCTCATGTAGGTAGCTAAATACCGGTCGGTAACGGCCGAAATTCGGTAAATATCCCGTTACCGACCGGTATTTAGCTATTTGGGATGTAGGAGCATAATTCAGGATTCGGTAAATTACCGAATCGGTAAAATACCGAATCGGTAAATACCGAATCCTGAATGTAGGGAGCACTCTAAAGAGTGCAAATTAGAACTAAGAATTCGTTATTTACCACCAAATACAGGTTGGTGATAAATAACGAATACCTTGCAAAACGCAATATTTTGCAGATGTAAGAGTGCCATGTGGCAGACATACATGCCCTTAGGGCATGTATGTGCGCCACATGTGCACACATGCAAGAATCAGGGGTGCAACAGGGTGTCAATGTGACACCCTGCCACCCTTGTATATGCTCCCCCCATTACCGAATCGGTATTTACCGAATCGGTAATGGTGACTGGCTTCCCATTGATTCCTATGGGCCTCCAGGCCCATAGGAATCAATGGGAAGGTATGCCCCATTACCGGATCGGTAAATACCGATTCATATTTACCGAATTTTTCCGATTCGGTAAAATTTACCGAATCATTACCTACATCACATTTACCGATTCATAAATACCGAATCGGTAAAATTCGGTATTTATGAATCGGTAAATGTGTTGCTACCTACATATGGCCCATACTGTCTTGTAGTTCACGCTTGAATGATTGTTCAGGGCAGTTAGACACCTATCCCATCAACAGCCAGTGTGAGTAGATTTCAATGTACTTTCCACAGAAACATGCAATTGGGATTGATTAGCAAACTTTGAGAAGTTTACTTCAATGTCTTTTATGACAGCTGGCGCTAGACTATTTATGACAAGGACAGTAGTAAGGTCATAGCACATTCCTAACTATTGTCACTGTCTATGAGTTCACGTTTTTTTTCTTTGCGATAATAAGCTTATAAAGTGTACGAGAGAATAAATACATACATGTTTTTTTTTTTTTTAAGTTTAGAAAGCTTTATTAAAACAGATAAAGAAAACATGGTACAGAATTATAATGAAGAGCATGAAATACAAATCCAAAGGATGCAAAGAATAAATATGAAAAACAAATGGTGAAAAGCCTAAAACATCATACGTTGTCCGGATGAGTAACCATTATTGGGAAAGAAATAAAATAACAGGGTACCATAATAAAAATAGCATTTTTGCTTTTGAGTTTTAAAGATCAGAAAAGGGGGGAAAGAAAGAAAAAGAAGGAAAATAAAAGGGGGAAGAAAGAGGAGAAGAGAAAGAAGAAAAAGAAAAGGAGAAAAGGAGATAAAGGATAAAAGATCTCAGCAATCCTATCATATAATCTAGTAAAACTTTTCCAATAACGAATAAAACAGATTCGCAAATAACAATATACAATCATAAAATATGAACATTATAAAAAGAAAAAAAAGAAAGAAATAAGCACAACATTCATGGCGACTGAAAAACAAAGTTACTGTCCTTGGTATGCAGTGCAGAGGAAGAAATATTATTAGTAAGAGGAGACCAGAAGGCCTCTTTACGAATAAGCTGCTGTGAGGTAGTTACATAAGCTCCATCGAGCCTATGATGGTGACATAAAAAATTACACCAGGCAGAAAAAGAGACTTTAGAGGCGTCCTTCCAATTAGAGGCTATAACCTGAAAAGCAATAGCAATGGATAAATCTATAAATGAGCCAAGTTTACGGGCACCCAACCAGTGTGTAGAATGACTACCCACACATATGGTGTGAATATTAAAAGGAAAATTAGTGGAGTAAATAGAGGCAATTGACTTGCATACTTTCATCCAAAAAATAGAAATGATGGGGCAAAGAAAAAAGGAATGAATATATATGCCAGGAGTATGCTTACAGGACCAACAGTTAGGAGATAGGTCAGAACTGAATTTAGAAACATATAATGGGGTTAAAAAACAGTCTCTGATAAAAATAATAGAGTGTTTGAGTGGTACTAGCATTGCATGAAGTATGGTGTATCCGAGCCCAAATGGAGTTCCATGTGTGTATGGAAAGAGTGAGTTGCAAGTCTGTTTCCCATAAAAGTTCAATCTTACTTTTGGGATGAATGGGTAGAGAAAAATAGAGGTATTTATAAATATGAGAGGCCCGGACAGAGGAGGAGGTAGGCAATGATTGTAAAGAAGGGACAAGTGAATAGGAGGAAATATCAGAGAGAAGAGAAAGATGTTGAGCTAAAATCAATCTCAAAGATTCAAACTTAGAAAGAGATGTATCGGGTAAGTTATATTTAGATTGGGTTTCCTGGAACGGTAAAAGCTGCTTATTATGAATTAAGTATTTAACCTGTAGACTCCCTTTGATAATCCAATCTTTCCAGAAGATAGTACGATTAGAAATTTTTATGGATTTATTGTGCCCGATAGAGGAATCCAGAAATAGCTGGAGTGGTGAACGAGATTTGGTAAGGATCAGATATAGAGTAGATATAAGATATGGGATACTAGGGGATTTGAACGAGCGAGGAGGATGAGCAAAGTTGGCTAACGAGGCAAAGGGAAATGGATGAATAACGGATTCCTCCAATTTATATCATACTGATATGGGAGGGTCATCTGAAGAAGATAGATAAGGCAAAACTTTTCGAATTAGGAAGGAGGAATGATATTGATGAAAATTGGGAAAATTAACCCCATTCCTATCTTTAAGGGCAGACAAGGGAGATAGAGAGATGCGAGCTTTCCGATTATTCCAGGGAAATTTACTTAGGATACTATTAAGATTCTTAAAAACTTTGAAGGGAGTCGTACCGGTAACGTGGAAAGGTAGAAATTAATCACTGGAAGCATCATCATCTTGGAGGTATCTAACCTACCCCACCAAAACAAAAATAAGGGAGACCATCTCCCTGCCATGTCAGAAATTTTCGATAAAACATTGTCCGAGTTGAGTTGAACTGTCTTGGCGATTGAAGAAGAATATTTAATCCCTAGACAAGCAATGCAATTGGTATTCCATTTAAAATCAGTCCCTTCAAACATACTTCTACATATATAGCAAAATATCATCGGCGTAGGCCATGAACTTGTCTTCAATAGATTTATGAGTAAAACCCCGAAAGGCAAGGGAGTTCCTAAGGGAATGAAGAAAAGGTTCAAGAGACAGAATAAAAAGTAAAGGAAACAGAGGGCAACCTTGACGAGTGCCTTGATGGAGAGTAAAATAAGGAGATTGAAAACCATATAAAAAGTCCGAAGTGGTAGGGGAGGAATACAACAAGCTAATAAGGGATAGAATAACAGGACCAAATCCATGCCACTTAAATGCACACGTCATAAAAAGCCAATGTATGCGGTCAAAATCTTTCTCCGCATCTAGGGTCATAGCTACGACCGGGGTGGAGCTTTTGGAAGCAAGATGTATAATATTAAAAAAAGTTCTAGAATTATTTGCAATCGTTCTACCCTTGACAAACCCTGTTTATCAATATCCAATCAGATCGGGGATAATGCTATAAATACGAAGAGCAAGGACCTTAGCAAAAATCTTACAGTCTAAAATAATTAAAGAAATAGGGCTATAATTAGCACAAGAAGAAGGGTCCTTGCCCTTCTTGGGAATTAGTCAGATCATAGCTTCGAGAAAGTAACCACGAGCCTCTTTGTGAGACATAAAATATAGAAATAAAGATAAGAGGTGAGGAAGTAAAATCTGGGAGAAACAAGAATAAAATTCGGCAGTCAAGCCGTCTGGGCCAGGGGATTTATCTTTTGGTAACTGGACTAGAGCAGACTTAAGTTCAGAAAGGAAAAGATCCTTTTCTAATACGGAGCAGTCAGGAAGCAAAGAGGGACTCGGAGGAAGTGCTTAATAAAAATAATCCAATGCCTCTTCGGAAAGAGAGGATTCTGGAGTATATAGCGTCTTATGAAAATTGGTAAAATATTTTAGAATTTCATCATCCTTGATATGATCAACACCACCATTATCAGTAATTTTGATTACCTTAAAACGTTGAGATTTCACCTTTAAATAATTCGCCAATAGTTTGCCAGCTCTATTGCGACCCCCAAAGAATTTAGAGTTGACTTTAAGTAGGGTGCCAGAAGCCTCCTCAGTCAATTTCTTATTGAAAGACAACTTAGCCTAAATTAATCTTTTGAGGGTATCTTCATTGTTAAAAGTGAAATATGCATGTTCAAGTTGCTTAATGGAGTTTAACAAGGAGGTGGTATCTTTCCTACACTGTTTCTTTTTAGCCGCAACATAGTCGATGATGAAACCTCTGGCTGTTGCCTTGAAGGCATCCCATAAAGTGGGAAAAGGAATATCCGGAGTAACGTTCCTAAGGAAGAACACTGGCAAGAACTCTTTGAAACACTCTAGAAACTTATGGTCCTTGAGTAAATAATTGTTGAAACACCAGCATCGTGGTTTGGAGGGTTCAGAGGGGAGATCCAGACTGATCAAAACTGGGGCATGATTGGAAATAATAATGGACCCAATATCAGCGTTAATTAGGTTAGGAAGGAGATGAGGACTCAAAAAGATATAGTCTATTCTAGAAGAAGATTTGTGAGTAGGAGAGTACAAAGTGTATTCTAACGTGTACGGGTGAGAAATTCTCCATGCATCAACCAGACCCCTCAAATGAATTGTAGTCGTGAAGGTTTTTTGCATTTTGTTGGGAATGTACCCAACGTTAGAATTCCTATCCATGAAAGGATCCATGACCTGATTTCAATCCCCACCCACTAGTAAATTGGTGTCAGGGCATGAATGAAGGGTATGTGACATAGTCTTCTAAAATTGTGCATCAACCCCAGTGAAGCCATAAATGTTGAGAAGGGAGATAGGGGAACCATTTATATTAAGGTCTAAAAGGAGCAATATTCCTTCATCATCTCTCTCCTCCCTCTCCGAAACAAGAGAAAGGGATTTGTGAAAAAAACTAATCACTCCATTCTTCCTATCTTTAGACGGGGAACAAAAAACATGGTCCACCCATTGCCTTTTAAGTGAATTAATCTAATTTTCATTAAGATGGTTCTCCTGGACCACAGCTATTTTACATTGCTGCCTAGACAAATGAGTAAGAACCCTCTGTTTCTTAACAGGACTGCGTAGTCCCTTAACATTCCATGAAACAATGCGAACATTATCAGTCATATCAACCAGGGAGAAAAAAAAATTAAGCAACAAAATATGAAAACTATAGCTTTTAGCAACCGCAGATACAGTTTATCATTTATAAAACAATAGAATATACACATGAAAGATTGTAATATAGAGTGCCAGAGGGTAGAAAGTATAGAATAATGAGAAAAGTCAGTAGTAAAATGATGACAAAGTAGGAAGAAAAGGAGATGGAAATAAATAAAAGCGGTGTGCTGAAGGGAAAAGGAAATGCAAGGTGTGAGAACAAAGAAGATTAGATAAAAAAGAGAACCATAAAGAGGAGAAAGGAAAGAGAGAAATTGAAGAGAAACTAAGTGATAGGCAGAGAAAGGTTAATAAGAAGCCAAGAGACTTCAGTCAAGAAAAACAGGGTAAATAACCAGAGTAAAGGAAATAACATGAGGAAGTGGGAAGCCGCAAAAGAAGACAGACGGCCAAGCCAGCAAGAACAACCAAGAACAGTCGGAACCAGTATTTAGAAAAATAAATATGAAAACAAGGAGCATAATATGAAATAACATAACGGGAGAGACTAATTACATAACAAACCTGAAGCGATAATGTAAAACAGGCGAACAGCAGTGACAAGGATATGTGATGGAATACTCAACACTTACCATATGTGAGGGTTAAATGTGAACATGAAGAGTAGGGTGTAAGGGCAGGGAGGAGAAAAACATCTGGGGGATGGGTCTGTATAGGAGTAGAGAATATCTGTGGAAAGATACAAAAGGAAACAGTAATATGAAATGACCACCAAAGATGGCAAACAAACCACAATAATCTGAAGGAAAAAAAAGAAACAGCAACAACAAACCAAAACCAATGACAGTGAAAAAGGAGCAATATCTTTAGAACATTGGATTAGAAAAGGTAAACTCAGAGAACATAAGACAAAGCAGAGACAGCAAAGTTGCTCAGGTCCCTCTAAAGTACATCTCGTCTCCTTTATGGCGAGAAATACATTGTCTTAGATCTTCAGGGTGATCAAAAGAGTAGGACCTCTCTTTATATGTAACTTTGAAGAAGCAAGGATGCACTAGGCCGTATCTGGCATTCATGGAACGTAGAGTCAGGCAAAGAGAAAGAAATTCCATGCGTCGGGCTGCAGTAGCGCGGGCCACATCCTGTGAATAGAAAACTTTCTGACCGGACTATAACATCTGCTTTCTTTGTTTTGCCGCTGAAAGGATCATTAACAACTCAGTCTACTCCAAAAATAATATGATTATCCCTCTGGGACGGTTGAAGAAGATGAACCTCCGGTTTTCGGGCCAATACGATGAACACGTTGCAGATTAAGAGTAGAACCGTCCTCGAGACCAACAATTTTGGGAATATGGATTTTTAAGAAGACGAGCATGTCAGACCCTTCCACTCCCTCAGAAATACCATAAATTCGAAGGTTGTTGCGTCTATTACAGTTTTCTAAGTCCTCCGTTTGCATCTTGAGAAGAGCAATCTCTTTAGACATAGCTGCAACTTGAGGTATCACATCTTGAGTGTCACTAATCTTCTGTTCCACCACTGACATTCTTGAGTCTAAATTCAACCATTTCTCATCCGACCTTTAAAGAGTAGCGTTGGTTTCAATCACAAAAGGTTTAATCAACTAAATCTCTTCCATAAGATCTTCCAATGTAATGGGTAGTGGAGATTTCGTAGGCGAATTAGATTACTTCTTGTGACGTTTAGGAGGAGCAGTAGGATTGGAATTCTTGCGGACATATTCGATGAATTAATTTTCTGACCAAAGGAGGAAGCGGGATCCATATAGGTGGGTGTAATGCTGTGTTGAACTGTTCAAAAGATAAGCAACGTATCTGAGTAGAATATGACACCAGGAAGAAGATGCTAAAAGCAGGAGTGAAAAAGCTCCACTTCTGAAGCGGACGTCTGATTCAGCAAGCACCCAAACGAAGAGCAAATCTAGTATCCACTAACCAGACTTAGCAGCAACCTCCTTACGATAAAGGGTATCAGCAAACTGATGTAGAAAGCGCACAAAGAATGACAGCTTGGCTAAATCCGACTCAATCCATCTACCGGGAAGTTAGCCCAATTTGAAGAGCATAAACATTAGCAATAGATCATTGTGAGGACTGCTCCAAAAAAAAGTTACTCAAAACTGAGTAAAGGAAAGACAGTTCCATATGATAATCCAGAGTAGAAAAGTGCCTTTCAAAAAGAAGCAGGTGAGAAAAGAATACTCATGAGGACCCAAACCGAGTTTGTGTAATAGAGTTATAATGTTGCCCACCTTCTGGAGATATTGACTTTTGATGGTATGTGTTCAGGAGAGGTTCACAATGAGCATGTCTCCGGCGAAGCACAGTGTATCAGGAATCATCAGCTTATAAAGTAAGCAAGTTCCTTACTGCCAGCTGCCTGACCATAAGTAGAAAATATGTCAGGTTCAAGTAAAGCCAGCAAGAGACAGAGCTCTCAAAGCTGAGCTAAGGTTGAGTCAGAAAAACACGCCGCGAGCATCAGCGGGAAGTCCCTGAAGAGAAGTAGCGTCCCACCAAAGACAAAATGGCGGGCGCTACCGAGGATACTTGAAGGGAAAGCAGCGTGGGGGAAACAGGGCAGAAAGCAAGTCCAAAAAAAAAAAAAAAGACACGCTACCTGTGCCCCCATGTACGCTCCATTCAGTGCATGCCCTCGTAGGTCACAAAAACAGCTCCAGTGAGTAAAGAGGATTCAACTCGAAACGCGGAGCCTCAGCCGGATGCGGCGATCTTGTGGCGGCCCAAGCCATGCCCCCCATACATACATGTATTAATATTGTTAATTAGTGGGTATAGCACCATAGAAATATACTGTTTAAATTTCTCCCACTGATAAATAACAAGATATGAATAAACATAACATCCTAAACATAACTTGATTTATAAAATAGAGCCTTGTAGCCCAGTGTCTAGGGCTATACCGGTTGTTAAAGGCCCTACACTAGGGCCTCCAATAAAAAAGAGGGTCTTTAACAACCGGTATAACACAAGGCAGACAAGCTATAAGGCTGTATTAAGGCCCAATAAAGGTAAAATGTTCTAAAATAAAAAGGGAGAAACTCTAAGAAAAACATTGGAATGTTGGACCTCCGGGCTTATACCATCCATTGTGAGCCTGGAGCTACTCCATGTCTTCAATGAAGCTTTCAACATTCCAGTATTTTAATATAGCCTTTTAGCCCACCGTAGCGAGATATACTGGCCATTAAAGGCCTGATCAAGCAATAAAGGCCAGAGCTGAAGGCGAGTGTCTTTAACAAGGGAGCAGTACTTTAATGCCAGTATCGCACAGCTACGGAGGTCTGTAAGGCTATTAGAACATTCTGCCACTAGAGGGCAGAATGTTCTAACAAATAAAACAAAGGCCTCACAAAGCCCCAGGGGGTTGAAATGCTCAATGAGTCATTTGTTCACATATTGGAATGTTGGAGCTCTGGGCTTCTACCGGCCATTAGAGGCCGGTGCACTCCATTGTTTTCAATGGAGCTCCCACGATTCCTATATTCTACTTTTATTTTTAAAATAAAGTTTAATTTTTATTTCAAGCAGTAAGAAAAGCATTTAGGAGAGCTTCATAAGTTGAGCGCAGATGTACTGATATTACACATTTCACATGACTGAAGGCTGAGACACCTTTGCCCTTGAAACAGAAGGATCACTTACAGTTTGAAAGGAACTGAAAATCCTTCAATTTCTGAAGAAAAACCTCCATGTTGAGCAGCACCCACTATAGGAATATCCTCAAACATAGGATAACAATGTGAGAAAAGTCAGCCGGTGAATTCCAGTAGTGTCATTTTAAAGATTTGGGGGCCCTGAGGAAGACATATTTTGGGAACCCCAATTCAGAACAAACTTGATTTGTATTATTAATTTTCTGCTAATTCAAGCCAGAATAGAACCAAAAATAGTGAACTACAGTTTCACTTTCAGGAACACAAAAGCAATAAAAATATGTTGTGCCTGATGGTCAAAAATCCTTAATATGACACTGGTCAAAGAGAGCGACTGAGCCAGGTGTTTAGGTGGGCAGAAAAGAGGAGGAGAGGTTGAGATAGACAAATGGACTTTCCTAGGTGGCCCCTTGAAAGGTGGGGGCCTAGGCAATCACTCACTTTGCCCGTGACTTCAAAGGTCTCTGGATTCCACTACATATGTAGAGTTTCCTAGTAGATTGGAGGATTTTCAGTTCCCTACAAACTGAAAATTTGGTTCTAAATCTCTTCAGAAGATAATCCAGTGACAGAGATGTCAAGCAAAATATATCTTGGGTTACCCATCTATTAATACAAATGGCAGCTACACATATCCTTTCCCCCAAAGAGTTGCTTACTATTATCCAGAAGGGCAAGCCACACGATAGTGGTAGCGGCATTGCATTTCCAGTGCTGCATACAGTGCAACACTAGTGTCAGTCGCCAAAGTCCCCAAGAACACCTGCCCATACAATGAAAGCAAAATGACAGCATGTAATCAGGAAGTAAGATGAGCAAAGAGGAAAGCCTGGGGCACACCTTCGGTTGGTTCAGCACTTCCAATGGCACCTGGGCCCAGAGCACTGAGGCGTCCTCAAAACGCTGATTATTGCTGTATTTCACAGTTAAAACAGTAGCTGGGGAGAGCATTTCCCTCCTTGCATGAGGGATCATGACACACCGGCTATGCCACAGGGGAAGCAATCCATTTATTCAATATATTATTATGCATAATCCCATGTAGATATACATATCAGTTCTAATGACAATGCCAGTTTGTAAAAGAATGTCTTGTAGGAGTATAATTAGCTTCTTTTCTTTTCATTTTGATCATTTTAAATATCTAAATCATGTACATGTGTCACTGTAGCAAGTCAATGGCAAGTGTTCAACTAATACACAAGAAAGAGCATGAGAGAGGGAGAGGACCCATGTGCATCATGAGCAAGGATGAAATGTTAACTGATTGGGACTGCGAGGATTTGAACTCACCACTCCATGTTGCTTAGAGTGCAAAAGTTCACTTTATTGGGAGCAAGCTAGGACCCTTAAAACTGCTTGAGCTAAGCCACACATTCTATTATCCATGACAACTTGCTAACTCTTTAATGTTATGCCACCTCCCTAGCTTAAAACATACCCACCCCAAATTACCATCCCACATGACCCCAACATTGACAACAAACCCCAATTATTCATTCACATTAACGTGTGTCTTTGTAATCCTTCTTTAGGAATCTAACATTTGCTTGTAATGGCTATCTGCTCTTGGACCAGGCCCACTTCCTTGTAAGGTCACGTTTTTCCAGTCTTCCCCACTCCTTCTTACTTCCCCCATTTTCTGTTTACTCATATCGCTGTGTCACCCTTTACCCCACCACCAAAACCACCCCACAGTATTATTTGTGCACACCCACTGCCATTGCTGTTTCTTGACCCACTCATTCAACGTTCCACCAGTACATCCAGATCCAACCTTTTCCCTAACCTAAACAACTGCACCTCGTCAAGCCTTAACAAGTACAGGGAATCATACACAAACTCGCTGAGCCCAATCATCAGCAACCCTTTTGGCCTACAGAAACCTACCATTCCCCTATTGACCTCCTTCCTTGTCCTCTTTCACGCAGCTGGCCTCCTTGCCTCCTCCATACTCTCTGGGCGGCAACTGAGTCCAGTAAAATAGTGCCTCAGCAACCTTTCCAGCAATAACTCAATATCTTTTTACGTCAACTTCTGGAGCTCCAATCCTGTCGGCTGTACCTGATTATACTCACCCAAGTGTATTACCACTACCACCAGTGGACAGACTTTTTCCTTAAGTTCCCACAGAGCAGACTCAAATAGCCCACTACATGCCACATTGTTTGAATCCTAAATTAAGCAGGTTTCTCACGAATTGCTTTCTCTGCATGCACCCCTGCCTATTTAACTTCAGAGTGACTGCAAATGCACATGTCCAATCATCTGTCAGACAGTCAAATTTTATTTCAGAAATAAAGCAAGTTATCTTCATCTAAGTGTCCTCACACATATCTCCATGTACAGACACGATTACATCGCTGGAATTCTCTCAATCTGCTATCACTCATGCCCATTCTGAGGCCATCTGTTGCTGCTCCAATCTGAAACAATTGGGTTTCAAAATCTTTGCCCTGATTCCCCACCAACTTTAAGCATTCCCTCAGTACTGCCAGTACTAGCAAAGCTAAAACATATTACCAATCACTTTGCTAAAACTTTGCTACGCGCTCCAACCGTCTGACACTCAAATATCCCCACAATTTCCCGACCAGGCAGATGAGTTTGGCACTGGACCCCCTCAACCGCACCTCCAACCCCTATCTTTCTAGCCAGTCTTGGATGTCCTCCAAAATAATCTCATACCCGTTTTGTGAAAGCGTATGTCCCTTATCTCGGGACTTGATTCCCCTCTTCCTCCCACCAATTGAGAGACCCTGAGGGCCAAGAAGAATAGCAATGTAAGCAATGCCCAAAATAAGCTTTGTTCACAGCGAGACACACAAGCAACTCTCACCTGATCAATCACCTGCCACAAAATGTCAATGGTGGTCGGAGGTCTCCCTGCACCAACACCCTCTCTAACTCGGTCTTCCACCTACCCCGCTCCCCTCACGGGAGTCATAACTCCAGTGAATTTTCCCGTAAAACACAATACTCACCAGTTTGCCCCATATGGTCACAGCTGTCAAATTTCTGTCAATCGACCCCATTAATCTACCACCCAAACTGACCACCAGCAACAAGGGTAAGAATTCCAGCAATACTGTGGTGTTTGTCCCTACAAGCTTTTGGCCACTGTTCTGCACACCATTGGTCATCCCAGTACACCCCAAATCTCCCGGAATTAGCAGAGTATATTTCCACCCTCTAAGTCAATAGGTCATTCTGGAATCACATTGTCACACCTTTGTATCACACCAAAAAGCACTGCCACACTGCAGATCCTCTTGCCCTGGCTGTAGAATCCATCTTGATGCCAAACAAGGTCAGCCTTTTTGCCGGCCCTATCAACTTCTCAGAAAGTCAACTGAAATCCAAACCTATCTGTCAACACTACAAAGGTTTTCATCAGTCTCACACATTCCTATGTGGCACCAGCACTCCTTACCATCAAAAAGTCATCCAAATATCAAATGACCAGCCACTGACCACTCTACCCATTCCATGAAGATTGTGAATGTCTTGAACACAGCACATGCAACCACTCAACCCATCAGCATGCACTTATCCACTCTGAAAATGAATCCACACCAGACAGTATCGGTCATAGCAAAAATGTACCTTCATTTTCAGCTTTTCCTTTCTCAGTGCCCATCCCTCATGATTTAACCCTTTAAACCACCATGTCCAGATTGCCGTAGGACACAGAACATTACTCCTGAATAATGACATTGCTCACTGACCCATCCTCCCAACACAACAGATGGTGTATATGGTGAAATTCACCCGCAGCCTTCTTCGGCACCACGCTCACCTGGCATACCATGTGATTAGGCAAAGGGAGGACCTAAATGGACCCGCCATTATGCCCGGCTCTACGTCCTCAGCTTGTCCCTCACCACCTTGGCATTGTCTTTCAAGAGTTCGGTTATCAGACCACCTCCCTACTTGAGTGCCAGTGAATGGTGTGTTAAACTCCAACCAAAACCCATTCCACAACATGGTAACCACTGCCCTGTGAGAACAGATCAATAAATAATAGCCATTTCCTTACTTCCCCATCCGGTTACTTCTTCAGTCAAGAAAGGTTGGCCTCTGGTCTAGCCAGAGTAGCTGCCCTTTGCAGCCACACCCTTTCTATCACCTCTCCCTATCCCGACACTGTTAGACCTATCTCACCTGCCCCACCAGCACATTGGCACACTGAATGCGATCCACCGCATTTCAAATAGTCATGGCAGAACTTGGTAAGCAGACCTCTTTAATACAGTTACAAACATGCCGCCTTTGGGCCCTACCTGTTCATTCTGCCCACCCTTGCTGGGGTTGGATAGCTGTAAAAAGGCTGATAAGTTATAGGTAGACCCTTATCTGTGTGATTTGACTGGATTGGTCTTGTAGGGGTCATGTACTTTAGTCAAAGCTCATTGTCAACCTTGCCCCAAGATATTCACGCTCTTCTGAGCTCAGAATTGATCATCATAATGAATCCGGGCCAGGCTGTCAGAATCACAAGCAATCTTACCTGTCAGTTGCTTGTAAGTTGATTTCGCAGAGACGTTATGGACCAACCTCCCTATACCCTAACTAAATTACCTTGGAAGATTAAACACAAAGGCTACACAGTTGGAATTCAGGGAGGAGGGCCGGATCCTGGACGCTAGATGCTCCTAGTTGTCGGCCTGCGAGGCAACAAGGAAATGAATAACTATCTGTACACTTTAACTAAACCTAAAGATTACTCTTTTGATAAGATAGACTGTTGAGCTTTGTAATTTCCTACCTGCGATCTATGAGTATTAAACGTCAGGTCTGTGTAGTCGTCGTGAAGAGTTCAGGTTGGAAGGGTGTTATAATGATTGTTGAAATGTTCTGATTGGAAGATGGTTGGTATCTGAATTAAAACATAAGTATAAAGAAATCAGTTACAAGTTTTCGAGTTATACAATTCAGGGTTAAATGAGGGTTTCTAAATCTAGTTCAACATTTCACTTACTCATTATTTCTCCAACTGTAATATATTCTTCAAAACCTGTATGTGAAAGACGAAAATAAAAATGCCTAATACTCAGCAAATCCTTAAACTAACCTACTCCTAGAAAATAGTCAGATGCACAAAACTATATATTTCCCAAAACTTTTCTAATTCTTGTCTTTATCTTTCTTTCAGGTAAAGAGTTTCCAAAAATTGTTCCTTGAAGAAATCAAGGTATGTATTGCATGCTTGCTTCCTGCTTTCGTGCGGACGGCGCCTGAATTTAACTCAGAAAACTTTCACTTAGCTCTTGTTTTATTCTTTTGCAGGTTCGAGAATGCTGTCAGCTGAAACCACACCAGCGGTGAAGAAAACAGAGTTTTAAATGAAAGCTGGAGTCTCTACGGTGCAGGGGAGCAGGTAAGCTGGGATGTCTTCTCGTGCAAAGGCAGAAGGCAAAGCGTCTTCCAGACGATGGGTGTGGCAATAAATAGTCTTGCCACACCCAAGAAGATTACTGACGTTGTGCACGTCTCCGTGACGTGCGTATACCAGAAAACTGTCTTGCTGCTGAATGCGCGATGCTTTGTCCCAGTTTGTTTGTGCCACAACACTGAGTTCTTCATTGATGCAACACGCATTGTACTACTGTGTGGAAACGGGTAAATGTTACGATAAAACCAATATTACAATAAAGGTGTAAGGCAACACAAAGCTGTCTAATAAGAAACGCATTACTAAATCACTGCAATTCTATATAGTAACACCAATATCACATTAAAGCTTTACACATGCATTTCTATACCAAGGTGTGCTGGAAGCACGGGACAGGAATGGGTTTTATTCAGGGAAAATCACGCTTCTTAGGAGCGTTAATTGACCAATCTTTTAGTCCTGCATGTAGTTTTATAGGGTTTGTGTGAGTTGGTACGGGGAATCATGACAGTACCCCCCCCCCCGTAAAATCCCCCCTAAGACCTGAGGCACTGGTTTTGGTTTGTCAGGATACCAAGAATTAAGTGCTTTAACCAACCGTGGTGCATTCTGGACATTGGCAAGAGGTTCCCAAGAGCGTTCTTCGGGATCAAAACCCTTCCAATGGATTAAATAGAAAAGTTTTCCTCTGATTCTTTTTGAATCTACCATAGATTGAACTTCAAATTCAGGGAAACCATCAACATCTACTGCTGAGGGCGCTGTTGTTGTTCGGGTCATGGGATTGAATGGTTTAGGCAACATGAAATACCGGGTGAATCCGATATTTAGAAGGGAGAGTTAACTTAATGCTGACTTGATTTATGATCTTTGCTACTATAAAAGGTCCTGTGAATCGTGGGCAATTTTTTTTATTTGTTTTAATTTTTAAATGTTTTGTGGATAACCATACCTTGTCTCCAATAGCATAACTAGGTTGTACTGACCGATGGGAATCAGAAATACGTTTTTGACTTTCTTTTGCTTGTGCTAAATGGTATTGGGCCTGTGATTGGATAGAAACCAGATTTTTGACATGTTCTTTTATCGATGGAATAACAGCAGATGTCATAACAGAACCAGTAATATTTTTTGGGTCAAAACAATAAGTGCAAAAGAAGGGTGATTCGTGTTGTTGTAGGCAAACTCTAATATCCATAATATATCCGACCATTCGAGATCACACTCTGTTAATACACAGAATAACATTTGTTCAATAGCCTGATTAGTACGTTCTGTAAGACCATCAGTTTGAGGATGATAGCTAGAAGATGTGCAAATGTCCATGTTTAAAGATTTGCCCAAATGTTGCCAAAAATGAGAAATAAATTGAGGGTCTCTATCGGAAATGATCACTGATGGAATTCCATGTAATCTGATTACTTCTTTTGAAAATATGGTAGTTAGTTCTTGTGCGGAAGGTAATTTCTTTAGAAAAATTAAATGAGCCATTCGGGAGAAATGATCAACTACAGTTAAAATGGTAGTGAAACTGTTGTGTGTACGGGGAAGTTCCACAATAAAATCTAATGATACAGTGTGCCAAGGTTGAGGTGGTATAGGCAAGGGATATAGAAGCCCACTAGGAGCTTGATGTTCTGATTTATTCTGTGTTCAAATGATGCAAGTGTCAACATATTTTTGCGATTCTTTAAACATGGAAGGCCACCAAAAACCTTGTTTGTTTGCTTGATAAGCTTTTGTCACTCCTGAATGAGCTGACATGAGAGTATCATGATTTAATCATATAACTTGTGTTTGTAAATCCGTAGTTGGTACAAATATCTGATCATTCATGAATAAGAGATCATTCCTTAAATTTAACAAAGGATATTTTTTCTGCCATTCTAACACTCCTTAATCTAATAACTCTTTTTTGATGTCCAGAATCACATCTGTATATATTGCTCCCACTTGAAAACATTGTGCAGGTAATACAGGTTGTATTAGATCAGCTGGAGGATACATATCATCCAAGATTCCAATGCGAGATAAAGCATCAGCTTTCTGATTCTCTTTCCCTGGACGATAGGTGATGATAAAGTTATAATCACTAAAAAAGAGAGTCCAGCGAAGTTGTCGGGGTGTGAGAGCTTTGATGGAACCTAAATACTGTAGATTCCAATGATCAGTGTAAATTGTTACAGGATGTCGAGCACCTAACAAGTAATGACGCCATTCTTCAAATACAGCCATTATAGCTAATAACTCTCTATCCGCAATAGCATAATTTTGTTCTGTTGGTGGGAGTTTTTTGGAATAGTACGCTATTGGGTGCATTTGACCAGTGTCCTTATGTCTCTAAGACAATATTCCACCGATAGCAAATTGAGAGGCATCTGCCTCTACAATAAAAGGATTCGAAGGATCAGGGTGCATTAAAATGGGAGCAGAAGTGAATTGAGTCTTTAACTCCTGAAAAGCATTTTCTGCTTCTTAAGTCCATTCAAATTTTACATTTTTCCACAAACGTCGCGTAATAGGTGTGATAACTTGAGAGAAATTACAAATGAAACGCCTGTCAAAATTAGGGAATCCCCAAAAACTTTGCACTTGTTTTATGGAAGAGGCACTAGGCAATTTAAGAACCGCCTGTATTTTGTTGGACCCATCCCAATTCCGTTAGGACTAAGAATATAGCCTAAAAATTCCACTTTAGTGGTGTCAAATATGCTTTTTTCCAATTTGATGATTAGAGAGTTCTGCAATAGCTGTTGAAGAATTGCTCTTAATTGTCTTACATGTTCTGTTGTGTTTATAGAATAAATCAAGATATCGTCAATATAAACCACACAACATATATCCAAAAAATCTTTCAACACCTCATTTACAAAAAATGTAAATGCTGCAGGGGCATTGCACAGTCCAAAAGGCATGACTTGATATTCATACAAGCCAAATTTTGTAGGAAATGCTGTTTTCCATTCATCACCTTTGCGAACTCTCCCAAGATGGTATTCCCCGCGCAAATCCAATTTAGTAAAAATTTTAGCATCTTTTATTTGATCCAATAGTGTTGGGATTAATGGAAGTGGGTACCTGTTCTTAATAGTAACATATTTAGAGCGCGATAATCAATGCACGTGCGCAAATCTCCCCCTTCTTCGGAATGAAAAAAAGAGGAGAAGACACGGGGGATTTAGAATGCCGAATAAATCCATTGGCAAGATATTCATCAAGGTACTCTCTTAAATGCTCATTTTCTTTCTCAGTAAGAGCGTAAATTCTACTGCAGGGCAGAGTGGCTCCAGGCATTACATCTATTCGACAATTGAAGTCTATGTGTGGAGGTAGAGTATTGGCTTTCTTTTTGTCAAATACATCTGTGAGATCGGAATACTCCATTGGCCCTCCTTCTAATAATAAGACACTTTTTGATTATTTTGGGAAATCATAACCTTATACAAGATGTTCAGATGTTTGAGGAGATAAACAGATGGAGTGACAATGCTCAGAATTAAATGGAATTGTCTTTTTTAACCAATCATTCTTGGGATTATGTACAACTAACCAAAGAATGCCTAAATGACTTTAAATTGGGGAGCGTCAATTATGTCAGATGTGATGCATTCACTATGTATAGTAGAACATGTCATGATGAGAGGTTCAGTGTGATGTTGGAGCAGACCTGATGTCAGTTCTTTACTGTCTCTGCTCTAACTAATTCTGGATGAAGTTTAGGCATGGACTTAACCCCTAATTCTTGTAAGAATTTAGCATTAATGAAGTTGCCAGTTGCTCCCGAATCTATCAAGGCATCAACTGACCAAATTCTGTCTTTATTGGATTGAGATCGTAAAGTGACTTTAATACTAAGATGTTGGTATGAAACTCCAGAAGCCATGGAGGCCAAATTAGTTACCTCACTCGACAAACTGACCTCTTGTTTGATCGAGCTTTTCAGTTTTCCGACTGTTGTATAACTCCTGCATCACTAGTCTTATTCTTAGGTTTATTTGGACGAGTCGGACACTCTTTCACAAAGTGTCCTGCTTTACCACAATAAAGACATTGGTTAAATTTTCTACGTTTCTCTTTTTCCTCCTTAGATAGGTGTCCTTTAATAGTACCTATCTGCATAGGTGCTCCTTAATCTAACTTTGGAACTGAATCGGATTTTACACTAGCTCTTTCTTTGAAAGTAAACACCTTGTGATCAGAAAGTCCTTTTTCTCCTTTACGCTCCGATAAACGATGGTTCAATTTTACTATTAAATCTATAAAGTCCTCTATATTGTCTGGGGGATCCAAAATGTGTGTTACCATGTCTTTCAATTCTTCACGTAACCCTTTATAAAAAAGAGACACTCTTTTTTCTTCTGGCCATTCTGCTTCAATTACTAGTCTGTTAAATTGTGAGAGATAGTGCAATAAATCTGAAGTTTCTTGCTTTAAGTGCAATAGTTCATGATCAGCAGAATGCACAAAGACATGTTTCGCAAAAAAAATTTTCCTTGTTTGTTTAAACCGTCTGAGATCATATAAAATCGGATCATCATGTTCTACAAACGGTACTGACCATAAGGCTGCATCACTTCCTAAGTAAGATAATATGAATGCTATCTTAGATGAATCATCGGGAAAAGATGTAGGTTTTGCGATGAAATGTAGGTGACATTGATTCAGAAAGATAGTGTACTTATTACTATCTCCATAAAACCTCTCTGGAGGTAACAAAGGAATAGTGACAGGAATCACTACTTGGATCTGAGTAGGAGAAGAAGAGGTACTACTGTGTAAAGTTTGCACTCCTGGCTGAAACATAGGTGGTTTTAGTACAGGTTTTTGGGTAGCTGGAAAGCTCCAAGTGGCATAACCCACAACGTTAGAGGTTTGCATGCTCGATTGTAAGGCAGAAATATCTTGTCTAAGAGCAGCATTTTCAGATTTTATATCAGCCAATATTGTTGCTATATCTTGCAATGATACTGAAGTAGTTGGATTCATAATGTCTGGGTGAAATAATATTCGTGGGCTTTGCCTTCTGTCAGAATCACAAGCAATCTTATCTGTCAGTTGCTTGTAAGTTGATTTCGCTGAGATGTTATGGACCAACCTCCCAATACCCTAACTAATTAACCTTGGAAGATTAAACAAAAAGGCTACACAGTTGGAATTCAGGGAGGAGGGCCGGATCCTGGATGCTAGATGCTCCTATTTGTCGACCTGCGAGGCAACAAGGAAATTAACAACTATCTTTACACTTTAACTAAACCTAAAGATTACTCTTTTGATAAGATAGACTGTTAAGCTTTGTAATTTCCTACCTGCAATCTATGAGTATTAAACGTTGCGTCCGTGTAGTCGTCGTGAAGAGTTCAGGTTGGAAGGGTGTTATAATGATTGTTGAAATTTTCTGATTGGAAGATGGTTGGTATCTGAATTAAAACATAAGTATAAATAAATCAGTTACAAGTTTTCTAGTTATACAATTTAGGGTTAAATGAGGGTTTCTAAATCTAGTTCAACATTTCACTTACTCATTATTACTCCAACTGTAATATATTCTTCAAAACCTGTATGTGAAAGAAGAAAATAACAATGCCTAATACTCAGCAAATCCTTAAACTAACCTACTCCTAGAAAATAGTCAGATGCGCAAATATATATATTTCCCAAAACTATTCTAATTCTTGTCTTTATCTTTCTTTAAGGTAAAGAGTTTCCAAAAATTGTTCCATGAAGAAATCAAGGTATGTATTGCATGCTTGCTTCCTGCTTTCTTGCGAAGGGCGCCTGAATTTAACTCAGAAATCTTTCACTTAGCTCCTGTTTTCTTCTTTTGCAGGTTCGAGAATTCTGTCAGCTGAAACCACACCAACAGTGAAGAAAACGGAATTCGAAATGAAAGCTGGAGTCTCTACGGTGCAGGGGAGCAGGGAAGCTGGGATGTCTTCTGGTGCAAAAGCGGAAGGCAAAGCGTCTTCCGGACGATGGGTGTGGCAATAAATACTCTTGCCACACCCAAGAAGATTACTGACTGTTGGACCCGGCCTCGTAGAATGGCCCTCCGTGCCCCCGCACCACCGAAACCTGGTACCTGCAGCCCAAGCACACGGCCCAGCCGAACCTCCCCACCAGGACACATGCACCGACCCGGACATCCCCGTCCCTGGCCTCTCTCCTTTCGGCCACCCCGGGCCCGCGTGCCCACTTCATGCACCAAGATGGCCGCCCGGCCCCAGCGCGACCCGGGCCTAGAGGCGCCACTCCGGCTGGAGGACCTCATGCTTCCAGGGGATGAGAGAGGGAGGAGCAGTTTCTATCACACCTCTGAACTCCCCCGGGACGATGGGTTTCGATCGGCCCTCCGGCCTCCCTGAGGGCTGGCTCCATGCCTGCTGGGTGTCTGGGACTCCTCCCGACCCGGCCCTGAAAGGATCAAAAGACAATAGCAGGAAATCCCGACAAGCGACCCCCAGGTGACAAGACCCCTGCCTGCACAGACTCCGGACATCAAAGAGGGGTCGACCTATAATAAGGGGTGCTCTGGGTCTGTCCGGCAGATTCGACGCTGGAACAACGAGAGCCTGCCGACGTGGTCGCGGCTCCTGGAACTTGGACCCTCCTGAGCCCTGCTGAGTGACTCGCGGCTCCCTGAAGATCGTAAGACCTCCGAACTTGTACCTGAGCCCTGCTGAGTGACTCGCGGCTCCCTGAAGATCGTAAGACCTCCGAACTTGTACCTGAGCCCTGCTGAGTGACTCGCGGCTCCTTGAAACTCGTAAGACCTCCGAACTTGTACCTGAGCCTGCTGAGTGACTCGCGGCTCCTTGAAACTCGTAAGACCTCCGAACCTGTACCTGAGCCCGCTGAGTGACTCGCGGCTCCAACAGACTCTCACGGTCCCGCCGGACCCCGACTACAACATCGTATCCCCCAGCTCGAGGATTGGGAGCTGTGCGCCGGATACGTCCCTGCTTTGAACCTTTACCAGAGACTGTCCCGCTACCCCCTACCCCTTCCGAGACTCTTGAGCCCGTGCTCACCTTGTACATATTTGCCGTGATAACCTACTTGATAAAGATTGTTTTCTCAGAATACCCGGTGTGGTCACTCTGTGTCGTGTGGTGCCAGAAGTACGATCCTAGATACGAGATTCCTCCCCCTGGGGAGTCTCCCGCCAGTGCCCGGCTACGATACTTTGAGGGTGGGTCTCAGGGTAGTCAGGACCCCTTCCAGGCTCCTCTGAGGTCGCCGTCTAACATTGGTGGCAAGCGACGGGATTCGGGCCCATCACCTAGAGATCGTACCGTGAACAACGGAAGCACTACCGACAAAGATGGCAGAAGGAAGGGCCGTGAGCCCCGCAGAAACCAACGCCAACAGGGTGTTCCAGGTGGAGCAGCTAGAAGAATACACACACAAAGAGCTAAAGCAATTTTGCAAAGAACTTAAAATCGCTACCACTGGTCTCAACACTAAAGAGGATTTGCAGAAAGCACTGAAAACTTGGGTGGAGACCGGGGCCTCCCGCCCGGAAGGCACGGGGGAGCGCCCCGACGAAGCTGAACCCCCCCCAAAGTGAAAGCAGTAGCAATCAGGTGCGAGGCATCATACCAGACGGGGGCCTATCCCCGGAAGAGCTCGCGGACAGAGAGAGAAGCCGCAATCATGAACTCGAGTTAGCCAAACTCAAAATCGAAGGCGAATTGAAGTTAGCGGAAAAAAAGCTAGCAGTAGAGCAACTGCGTGTACAAGGCGAACTAGAAGAAAAGAAGCTCCAACGAGAGCACGAAGGAAGGAAGCTCCAACTAGAGCACGAACGCAGCTTGAAAGAAATCGAGCTCAAGGCCAGAAGCGAGGAAGGAAGGCCCCCGGGGAACCGAGATACGGCCTCCCCAGCGGAACAGAAGGTCCACATCCCCAAGGATGTGGTCAAGGAATATTATAAAAACGATGACATTCAGCAATGGTTCAGGGCCTACGAGGTCGCCATGACCTCCCATCGGATCCCGCAGAAGGACTGGGGGGCGGTGTTGTGGGGGCGGTTTCTGAGCGAAGGAAGGGACACCCTGCTCGACCTACCCCTCTCCCTGCAGACCTCCTACAGCCACATGAAAGAGGCTCTACTCACAAGATACGGCCTCACCCCAGAAATGTACCGTCAGCGATTCCGGGACTGCAGGAAGATCCCGGGCACCACCTGGGTGGAGTATGTAAACTTTTTCAGTCGGGCCTTCGATGGGTGGATCAAGGGCAGCAAAGTTACCACCCTTGCCGAACTCACTGACCTCATGTTGTGGGAACATCTGGCTGCGAACTGCTTCATAGAACTACGTCAGCATCTGCTTGACAGCAAGCTCACAGATCCCCGGAAGCTGGCTGTGGAGGCCGACCGCTGGACCAACACCCGGGTCTCCCGGGGCATGGTAGGAGAGTACCCCCGAGCCAGTCAGGGACCACCCCGCCAGAGAGGGGGAGGGAACCAGGGAGGGCCGAGAGAGTCCCAGCCTAGCCCCCCGAAGACACAACCTCCACCTTTCCCGGCGCCCCCCCCACCGGTGACAGGGCCCCCTGGGAGATGGGGACACCGGGTGACCGTCACATGTTTCCGTTGCCAGAAACCCGGGCACTACGCCAATGACCCTGAGTGCCCCATGGCCACCCAAGTCTCCCCTACCACCCCTGCGAGACAGATAGCCAACGTAGCCCTGGGGGAGGAGGTTGAGGAAGCCGAGGAGTGGGAACCCGCAGCGATGGCCCTAGTATCCCTAGGAGATAGGGAGATGATCCCTGGTAGCCTCCTACCCTCCAACACACAGAAATACGGGCAGCTCGTCAAGATCAATGGCCACCAGGTAGAGGCCCTGCGGGACACCGGGGCCAGTATCACCGGTGTCCTCAGGCACCTAGTCCCCGAGGAGCAGATCCTCCCCAACGTCTTTTGCCCCGTAATATCCGCAGACAATAGAGAAAGTATGTGTCAGGTAGCCCTGGTGCCGTTTGAGTGGGGAGGGGTGATAGGTAAACTCAAGGTGGCCGTAAGAACCACCCAGCCGGTCGACTGCCTCTTAGGGAACGACCTGGAGAGCTCTCCCTGGAAGCACGTCGAGCGCAAGGCCCACCTAGGAATGATGGGACTCCCCGAGTGGGTGTGCGCCACCACCCGATCTATGTCAGCCCGACTCACTCCCCGGAGAGAAGTCGAAAGCACCCCGATTGAAGAGATCAGAACAGTCCCCGCCGAGGGTCCTCCCGTCCTCCCATCAGAAGGGTCCGTCGCCCGCGACGAACCCGCACCATCCGACCCTGCCCCGGTCCCCGAGTTGGGAGATCTACCCATTGGCGCCACGAGGGCGGGCCCACTCGGGAAGAATTTTGCCGGGAGCAAGCCACTTGTCCTTCCCTGGTCGGGCTGCGGCGCCAGGCCGAGGGCCAAGCCGCAGGTGACCAGACCGGGACACACCGAATCTATTGGGAAAATAACATTTTGTACAGTGAGCAGAAGTCGGTGGAGCTGGGATCCGGACGGGTACTGGTGGTACCCCTCCGCTTCCGAGATTTCCTCCTGGGCTTAGCCCACGACGTCCCCCTCGCCGGCCACCTGGGTCAGGACAAGACCTACAGCCGTCTCGTGACCCATTTTTACTGGCCTAGAATGAGAGCAGCGGTAGAAGCCCACTGCAAGTCCTGCCCCACGTGCCAGGCTAGTGGGAAGAGTGGGGGGAAGTGCAAGGCTCCCCTCCAACCCTTCCCGGTCGTCAGTACCCCTTTTGAACGAGTCGGAATCGACATCGTGGGACCACTGGACCCCCCTACCTCCCAAGGCCACCGTTTCATCTTGGTCCTAGTGGACCACGCCACCCGCTATCCTGAGGCTATTCCCCTACGCACCATTACGGCCCCCGTGGTGGGCCGGGCCCTGATGGGGATCTTTTCCAGGGTGGGTTTTCCCCGCGAGGTCGTGAGCGATCGCGGCACTAATTTCATCTCGAAGTATATGACGTCCCTGTGGCAACAATGTGGGGTGTCCTATAAGTTCACCACCCCGTACCATCCCCAAGGGAACGGCCTAGTAGAAAGGTTTAATAGGACTTTGAAAGGGATGATCGCTGGCCTAGAAGAGCCCCTCCGGCGTAAGTGGGACGTCCTGCTCCCCTGCCTCTTGTTCGCTTACCGGGAGGTCCCCCAGAAGTCCTTAGGGTTCAGCCCGTTTGAATTACTCTATGGACACCCCGTCCGAGGTCCCCTCAGTTTGGTTAAGGAAGGGTGGGAGGCAGCACCCCAGACCACCCCCCGAGATGTGTTCCAATACGTCCTGGCCCTCCGGAACCAGACCAGGAAGTTCTGAGAACTGGCCGAGGCCAACCTGGAGGCAAGTCAAGAGGAGATGAAGCGCTGGTACGACCAGAATGCCACTCTGGTCGAGTTCCAGCCGGGCCAGCAGGTGTGGGTCATGGCCCCCGTGAAGCCTGGCGCCCTCCAGGACCGATGGACTGGGCCCTACAAAGTGGTTGAGCGGAAGAGTGAAGTCACATACTTGGTGGACGTCCAGTCACCTCGGGATCCCCTCCGGGTCCTGCACGTGAACCGCCTCAAGCCTCACTTCCAGCGGACAGAACTGAGCCTCCTGCTTGCCACCGATGACGGGGCCGAAGATGAGTCGGATCCCCTCCCGGACCTCCTGTGTGTCAAGGAGCAGGATGGCTCCGTGGAAGGGGTGAACCTCTCCCCAGCCCTCACTGCCCAGCAACAAGCGGACTGCCGCCAGCTCCTAAGACAATTTTCCGACCTCTTCTCCCTGACCCCCCGGGTCACCAACTGGTGTGTTCATGACGTGGACACCGGGGACAACCCGCCGGTGAGACACCGAGCCTACCGGGTTCCTGACCGGGTCCGGTCCTGCATTCAAGCGGAAGTCTCGAAGATGTTGACCCTGGGGGTGATCGAGCCCTCTGACAGTCCCTGGGCCAGCCCCGTGGTCCTGGTCCCGAAGGCAGCGGCCCCCGGTGTCGCCCCCGAGCTCCGATTCTGCGTGGACTACCGGGGGCTCAATGACGTTACCTTAGCCGATGCCCACCCCATTCCACGAGCCGACGAACTCATTGACCGACTAGGGGCAGCCCGGTTCCTCAGCACATTCGACCTCACCTGCGGATACTGGCAGATTGCGCTCACCGAAGGGGCCAAGGAGCGGTCCGCTTTCTCCACCCCCGATGGGCACTACCGCTTCCGCGTAATGCCCTTCGGGATGAAAAATGCCCCGGCCACTTTCCAGCGACTGGTGAATAGGGTCCTGGCCGGGCTAGAACAGTTCAGCGCGGCATATCTGGACGACATCGCTGTCTTCAGTTCAGAGTGGAGTGAGCACCTCCAGCACCTCCGGAGGGTGCTAACCGCCCTGCGCCAGGCAGGCCTCACAGTAAAAGCCAGCAAGTGCCAGATCGGGCAAGGATCCGTGGTCTACTTGGGGCACCAGGTCAGGAGTGGCCAGGTCGCCCCTCTACAGCCAAAGATCGACGCCATCCTGGCCTGGGAACCACCCATCACCCAGACGGAGGTCCGAGCCTTTCTGGGACTCACGGGCTACTACCGAAGATTCATTCGGGGGTATGGCAGCCTTGTCGGCCCTCTCACAGAACTCACGTCTAAAAGACAGCCAAAGAAAGTGCAGTGGACGGCTGCCTGCCAGGAAGCTTTCGATGCCCTAAAAAAGGCCATGTGTACTGCCCCCGTCCTCCAGGTTCCCGACTACGCCAAGGAGTTCATAGTCCAGACCGATGCCTCCGAGCATGGCATTGGGGCCGTCCTGTCCCAAGTAAATGACCAAGGCCTAGACCAGCCCGTCGCCTTCCTCAGTCGACAGCTGTTGCCCCGAGAACAGAGATGGAGCACCATAGAGCGCGAAGCCTTTGCCGTGGTCTGGGCACTCAAAAAGCTACGACCCTACCTGTTCGGCACGCATTTCAGAGTCCAAACTGACCATCGGCCCTTGCGATGGCTCATGCAGATGCGAGGAGAAAACCCCAAGCTACTGCGGTGGTCAATCTCCCTCCAGGGGATGGATTTCACCGTGGAACACCGCCCTGGTACGGACCACGCCAATGCTGACGGCCTCTCCCGGTTCTTCCGCCTCCGCGAAGAGAACCCCCCAAGCTGATGGGCAGTTCTCTCCGGCTTTCAGCTGGGGGGGACGCGTGTTGGACCCGGCCTCGTAGAATGGCCCTCCGTGCCCCCGCACCACCGAAACCTGGTACCTGCAGCCCAAGCACACGGCCCAGCCGAACCTCCCCACCAGGACACACGCACCGACCCGGACATCCCCGTCCCTGGCCTCTCTCCTTTCGGCCACCCCGGGCCCGCGTGCCCACTTCATGCACCAAGATGGCCACCGGGCCCCAGCGCGACCCGGGCCTAGAGGCGCCACTCCGGCTGGAGGAACTCACGCTTCCAGGGGATGAGAGAGGGAGGAGCAGTTTCTATCACACCTCTGAACTCCCCCGGGACGATGGGTTTCGATCGGCCCTCCGGCCTCCCTGAGGGCTGGCTCCATGCCTGCTGGGTGTCTGGGACTCCTCCCGACCCGGCCCTGAAAGGATCAAAAGACAATAGCAGGAAATCCCGACAAGCGACCCCCAGGTGACAAGACCCCTGCCTGCACAGACTCCGGACATCAAAGAGGGGTCGACCTATAATAAGGGGTGCTCTGGGTCTGTCCGGCAGATTCGACGCTGGAACAACGAGAGCCTGCCGACGTGGTCGCGGCTCCTGGAACTTGGACCCTCCTGAGCCCTGCTGAGTGACTCGCGGCTCCCTGAAGATCGTAAGACCTCCGAACTTGTACCTGAGCCCTGCTGAGTGACTCGCGGCTCCCTGAAGATCGTAAGACCTCCGAACTTGTACCTGAGCCCTGCTGAGTGACTCGCGGCTCCTTGAAACTCGTAAGACCTCCGAACTTGTACCTGAGCCTGCTGAGTGACTCGCGGCTCCTTGAAACTCGTAAGACCTCCGAACCTGTACCTGAGCCCGCTGAGTGACTCGCGGCTCCAACAGACTCTCACGGTCCCGCCGGACCCCGACTACAACATCGTATCCCCCAGCTCGAGGATTGGGAGCTGTGCGCCGGATACGTCCCTGCTTTGAACCTTTACCAGAGACTGTCCCGCTACCCCCTACCCCTTCCGAGACTCTTGAGCCCGTGCTCACCTTGTACATATTTGCCGTGATAACCTACTTGATAAAGATTGTTTTCTCAGAATACCCGGTGTGGTCACTCTGTGTCGTGTGGTGCCAGAAGTACGATCCTAGATACGAGATTCCTCCCCCTGGGGAGTCTCCCGCCAGTGCCCGGCTACGATACTTTGAGGGTGGGTCTCAGGGTAGTCAGGACCCCTTCCAGGCTCCTCTGAGGTCGCCGTCTAACATTGGTGGCAAGCGACGGGATTCGGGCCCATCACCTAGAGATCGTACCGTGAACAACGGAAGCACTACCGACAAAGATGGCAGAAGGAAGCGCCGTGAGCCCCGCAGAAACCAACGCCAACAGGGTGTTCCAGGTGGAGCAGCTAGAAGAATACACACACAAAGAGCTAAAGCAATTTTGCAAAGAACTTAAAATCGCTACCACTGGTCTCAACACTAAAGAGGATTTGCAGAAAGCACTGAAAACTTGGGTGGAGACCGGGGCCTCCCGCCCGGAAGGCACGGGGGAGCGCCCCGACGAAGCTGAACCCCCCCAAAGTGAAAGCAGTAGCAATCAGGTGCGAGGCATCGTACCAGACGGGGGCCTATCCCCGGAAGAGCTCGCGGACAGAGAGAGAAGCCGCAATCATGAACTCGAGTTAGCCAAACTCAAAATCGAAGGCGAATTGAAGTTAGCGGAAAAAAAGCTAGCAGTAGAGCAACTGCGTGTACAAGGCGAACTAGAAGAAAAGAAGCTCCAACGAGAGCACGAAGGAAGGAAGCTCCAACTAGAGCACGAACGCAGCTTGAAAGAAATCGAGCTCAAGGCCAGAAGCGAGGAAGGAAGGCCCCCGGGGAACCGAGAGACGGCCTCCCCAGCGGAACAGAAGGTCCACATCCCCAAGGATGTGGTCAAGGAATATTATAAAAACGATGACATTCAGCAATGGTTCAGGGCCTACGAGGTCGCCATGACCTCCCATCGGATCCCGCAGAAGGACTGGGGGGCGGGGTTGTGGGGGCGGTTTCTGAGCGAAGGAAGGGACACCCTGCTCGACCTACCCCTCTCCCTGCAGACCTCCTACAGCCACATGAAAGAGGCTCTACTCACAAGATACGGCCTCACCCCAGAAATGTACCGTCAGCGATTCCGGGACTGCAGGAAGATCCCAGGCACCACCTGGGTGGAGTATGTAAACTTTTTCAGTCGGGCCTTCGATGGGTGGATCAAGGGCAGCAAAGTTACCACCCTTGCCGAACTCACTGACCTCATGTTGTGGGAACATCTGGCTGCGAACTGCTTCATAGAACTACGTCAGCATCTGCTTGACAGCAAGCTCACAGATCCCCGGAAGCTGGCTGTGGAGGCCGACCGCTGGACCAACACCCGGGTCTCCCGGGGCATGGTAGGAGAGTACCCCCGAGCCAGTCAGGGACCACCCCGCCAGAGAGGGGAGGGAACCAGGGAGGGCCGAGAGAGTCCCAGCCTAGCCCCCCGAAGACACAACCTCCACCTTTCCCGGCGCCCCCCCCACCGGTGACAGGGCCCCCTGGGAGATGGGGACACCGGGTGACCGTCACATGTTTCCGTTGCCAGAAACCCGGGCACTACGCCAATGACCCAGAGTGCCCCATGGCCACCCAAGTCTCCCCTACCACCCCTGCGAGACAGATAGCCAACGTAGCCCTGGGGGAGGAGGTTGAGGAAGCCGAGGAGTGGGAACCCGCAGCGATGGCCCTAGTATCCCTAGGAGATAGGGAGATGATCCCTGGTAGCCTCCTACCCTCCAACACACAGAAATACGGGCAGCTCGTCAAGATCAATGGCCACCAGGTAGAGGCCCTGCGGGACACCGGGGCCAGTATCACCGGTGTCCTCAGGCACCTAGTCCCCGAGGAGCAGATCCTCCCCAACGTCTTTTGCCCCGTAATATCCGCAGACAATAGAGAAAGTATGTGTCAGGTAGCCCTGGTGCCGTTTGAGTGGGGAGGGGTGATAGGTAAACTCAAGGTGGCCGTAAGAACCTCCCAGCCGGTCGACTGCCTCTTAGGGAACGACCTGGAGAGCTCTCCCTGGAAGCACGTCGAGCGCAAGGCCCACCTAGGAATGATGGGACTCCCCGAGTGGGTGTGCGCCACCACCCGATCTATGTCAGCCCGACTCACTCCCCGGAGAGAAGTCGAAAGCACCCCGATTGAAGAGATCAGAACAGTCCCCGCCGAGGGTCCTCCCGTCCTCCCATCAGAAGGGTCCGTCGCCCGCGACGAACCCGCACCATCCGACCCCGCCCCGGTTCCCGAGTTGGGAGATCTACCCGAGTTGGCCCATTGGCGCCACGAGGGCGGGCCCACTCGGGAAGAATTTTGCCGGGAGCAAGCCACTTGTCCTTCCCTGGTCGGGCTGTGGCGCCAGGCCGAGGGCCAAGCCGCAGGTGACCAGACCGGGACACACCGAATCTATTGGGAAAATAACATTTTGTACAGTGAGCAGAAGTCGGTGGAGCTGGGATCCGGACGGGTACTGGTGGTACCCCTCCGCTTCCGAGATTTCCTCCTGGGCTTAGCCCACGACGTCCCCCTCGCCGGCCACCTGGGTCAGGACAAGACCTACAGCCGTCTCGTGTCCCATTTTTACTGGCCTAGAATGAGAGCAGCGGTAGAAGCCCACTGCAAGTCCTGCCCCACGTGCCAGGCTAGTGGGAAGAGTGGGGGGAAGTGCAAGGCTCCCCTCCAACCCTTCCCGGTCGTCAGTACCCCTTTTGAACGAGTCGGAATCGACATCGTGGGACCACTGGACCCCCCCACCTCCCAAGGCCACCGTTTCATCTTGGTCCTAGTGGACCACGCCACCCGCTATCCTGAGGCTATTCCCCTATGCACCATTACGGCCCCCGTGGTGGGCCGGGCCCTGATGGGGATCTTTTCCAGGGTGGGTTTTCCCCGCGAGGTCGTGAGCGATCGCGGCACTAATTTCATCTCGAAGTATATGACGTCCCTGTGGCAACAATGTGGGGTGTCCTATAAGTTCACCACCCCGTACCATCCCCAAGGGAACGGCCTAGTAGAAAGGTTTAATAGGACTTTGAAAGGGATGATCGCTGGCCTAGAAGAGCCCCTCCAGCGTAAGTGGGACGTCCTGCTCCCCTGCCTCTTGTTCGCTTACCGGGAGGTCCCCCAGAAGTCCTTAGGGTTCAGCCCGTTTGAATTACTCTATGGACACCCCGTCCGAGGTCCCCTCAGTTTGGTTAAGGAAGGGTGGGAGGCAGCACCCCAGACCACCCCCCGAGATGTGTTCCAATACGTCCTGGCCCTCCGGAACCAGACCAGGAAGTTCCGAGAACTGGCCGAGGCCAACCTGGAGGCAAGTCAAGAGGAGATGAAGCGCTGGTACGACCAGAATGCCACTCTGGTCGAGTTCCAGCCGGGTCAGCAGGTGTGGGTCATGGCCCCCGTGAAGCCTGGCGCCCTCCAGGACCGATGGACTGGGCCCTACAAAGTGGTTGAGCGGAAGAGTGAAGTCACATACTTGGTGGACGTCCAGTCACCTCGGGATCCCCTCCGGGTCCTGCACGTGAACCGCCTCAAGCCTCACTTCCAGCGGACAGAACTGAGCCTCCTGCTGGCCACCGATGACGGGGCCGAAGATGAGTCGGATCCCCTCCCGGACCTCCTGTGTGTCAAGGAGCAGGATGGCTCCGTGGAAGGGGTGAACCTCTCCCCAGCCCTCACTGCCCAGCAACAAGCGGACTGCCGCCAGCTCCTAAGACAATTTTCCGACCTCTTCTCCCTGACCCCCCGGGTCACCAACTGGTGTGTTCATGACGTGGACACCGGGGACAGCCCGCCGGTGAGACACCGAGCCTACCGGGTTCCTGACCGGGTCCGGTCCTGCATTCAAGCGGAAGTCTCGAAGATGTTGACCCTGGGGGTGATCGAGCCCTCTGACAGTCCCTGGGCCAGCCCCGTGGTCCTGGTCCCGAAGGCAGCGGCCCCCGGTGTCGCCCCCGAGCTCCGATTCTGCGTGGACTACCGGGGGCTCAATGACGTTACCTTAGCCGATGCCCACCCCATTCCACGAGCCGACGAACTCATTGACCGACTAGGGGCAGCCCGGTTCCTCAGCACATTCGACCTCACCTGCGGATACTGGCAGATTGCGCTCACCGAAGGGGCCAAGGAGCGGTCCGCTTTCTCCACCCCCGATGGGCACTACCGCTTCCGCGTAATGCCCTTCGGGATGAAAAATGCCCCGGCCACTTTCCAGCGACTGGTGAATAGGGTCCTGGCCGGGCTAGAACAGTTCAGCGCGGCATATCTGGACGACATCGCTGTCTTCAGTTCAGAGTGGAGTGAGCACCTCCAGCACCTCCGGAGGGTGCTAACCGCCCTGCGCCAGGCAGGCCTCACAGTAAAAGCCAGCAAGTGCCAGATCGGGCAAGGATCCGTGGTCTACTTGGGGCACCAGGTCAGGAGTGGCCAGGTCGCCCCTCTACAGCCAAAGATCGACGCCATCCTGGCCTGGGAACCACCCATCACCCAGACGGAGGTCCGAGCCTTTCTGGGACTCACGGGCTACTACCGAAGATTCATTCGGGGGTATGGCAGCCTTGTCGGCCCTCTCACAGAACTCACGTCTAAAAGACAGCCAAAGAAAGTGCAGTGGACGGCTGCCTGCCAGGAAGCTTTCGATGCCCTAAAAAAGGCCATGTGTACTGCCCCCGTCCTCCAGGCTCCCGACTACGCCAAGGAGTTCATAGTCCAGACCGATGCCTCCGAGCATGGCATTGGGGCCGTCCTGTCCCAAGTAAATGACCAAGGCCTAGACCAGCCCGTCGCCTTCCTCAGTCGACAGCTGTTGCCCCGAGAACAGAGATGGAGCACCATAGAGCGCGAAGCCTTTGCCGTGGTCTGGGCACTCAAAAAGCTACGACCCTACCTGTTCGGCACCCATTTCAGAGTCCAAACTGACCATCGGCCCTTGCGATGGCTCATGCAGATGCGAGGAGAAAACCCCAAGCTACTGCGGTGGTCAATCTCCCTCCAGGGGATGGATTTCACCGTGGAACACCGCCCTGGTACGGACCACGCCAATGCTGACGGCCTCTCCCGGTTCTTCCGCCTCAGCGAAGAGAACCCCCCAAGCTGATGGGCAGTTCTCTCCGGCTTTCAGCTGGGGGGGACGCGTGTTGGACCCGGCCTCGTAGAATGGCCCTCCGTGCCCCCGCACCACCGAAACCTGGTACCTGCAGCCCAAGCACACGGCCCAGCCGAACCTCCCCACCAGGACACACGCACCGACCCGGACATCCCCGTCCCTGGCCTCTCTCCTTTCGGCCACCCCGGGCCCGCGTGCCCACTTCATGCACCAAGATGGCCGCCCGGCCCCAGCGCGACCCGGGCCTAGAGGCGCCACTCCGGCTGGAGGACCTCACGCTTCCAGGGGATGAGAGAGGGAGGAGCAGTTTCTATCACACCTCTGAACTCCCCCGGGACGATGGGTTTCGATCGGCCCTCCGGCCTCCCTGAGGGCTGGCTCCATGCCTGCTGGGTGTCTGGGACTCCTCCCGACCCGGCCCTGAAAGGATCAAAAGACAATAGCAGGAAATCCCGACAAGCGACCCCCAGGTGACAAGACCCCTGCCTGCACAGACTCCGGACATCAAAGAGGGGTCGACCTATAATAAGGGGTGCTCTGGGTCTGTCCGGCAGATTCGACGCTGGAACAACGAGAGCCTGCCGACGTGGTCGCGGCTCCTGGAACTTGGACCCTCCTGAGCCCTGCTGAGTGACTCGCGGCTCCCTGAAGATCGTAAGACCTCCGAACTTGTACCTGAGCCCTGCTGAGTGACTCGCGGCTCCCTGAAGATCGTAAGACCTCCGAACTTGTACCTGAGCCCTGCTGAGTGACTCGCGGCTCCTTGAAACTCGTAAGACCTCCGAACTTGTACCTGAGCCTGCTGAGTGACTCGCGGCTCCTTGAAACTCGTAAGACCTCCGAACCTGTACCTGAGCCCGCTGAGTGACTCGCGGCTCCAACAGACTCTCACGGTCCCGCCGGACCCCGACTACAACATCGTATCCCCCAGCTCGAGGATTGGGAGCTGTGCGCCGGATACGTCCCTGCTTTGAACCTTTACCAGAGACTGTCCCGCTACCCCCTACCCCTTCCGAGACTCTTGAGCCCGTGCTCACCTTGTACATATTTGCCGTGATAACCTACTTGATAAAGATTGTTTTCTCAGAATACCCGGTGTGGTCACTCTGTGTCGTGTGGTGCCAGAAGTACGATCCTAGATACGAGATTCCTCCCCCTGGGGAGTCTTCCGCCAGTGCCCGGCTACGATACTTTGAGGGTGGGTCTCAGGGTAGTCAGGACCCCTTCCAGGCTCCTCTGAGGTCGCCGTCTAACACTGACGTTGTGCACGTCTCCGTGACGTGCGTATACCGAAAAACTGTATTGCTGCTGCGATGCTTTGTCCCAGTCTGTTTGTGCCACAACACTGAGTTCTTTATTGATGCAACACGCATTGTACTACTGTGTAGAAACGGGTAAATGTTACGATAAAACCAATATTACAATAAAGGTCTAAGGCAACACAAAGCTGTCTGATAAGAAACGCATTACTAAATCACTGCAATTCTATACAGTAAAACCAATATCACAATAAAGCTTTACACATACATTTCTATACCAAGGTGTGCTGGAAGCACGGGACAGGGGTGGGTTTTATTCAGGGAAAATCACGCTTCTTAGGAGCGTTAATAGACCAATCGTTTGTGAGAGTTGGTACGGGGAATCATGACACAGGCCCCCAAAACATATCCCGGCCGTCCTGATAATGTCAGGATACTTCCAGAGTGCTACACTGAACACTTGCGTTCTTTTGCAGATGATTTTGCCATACATCATGAATTCCACTCTTCAGGTGTCAATACTTGTAGAGACTTAGCCAGCTTCTGCACTTTGCCTTTGAAATCTCCTTGAATTTTGTCTCCTGATAGAGCAGCTTAAAACATCCACATACTAATTTGCCCATCCTCATTACTCCCTGAGTCCTCGCGACTAGTGATGTGGTCTTCCTCGACAAAGGTCTTGCCCCGAACCATGTTGCCCACATCGCTACATCGTCCAAAGACCTCCTTCGGGCCCATCAAACTGCACCCTCACAGACCTTGGAGCAGCCCTCTGCTCCACTGCGTCCATGACTTTGTCCTTGCCTTCCAGCCATCTCCACCTGCCCTAGCATGTGCTCTGGCCTCTGGATTGCCCTTTTCAACAGCAACACCCATCAATACCAACCGTGCAGACCTATCAGAGAATGCACCCTCAGACCCAGTCAGTAAAGTCACAAGACCCATGGTGGTGCTTGCTGGGAAGCACCTACCCAGGTGGATCGGAATCTGTGAACGCCAAAACTCTGCTGGAAGTCTCCCTATGTCCAACGGTGGACTTGCCCTCTGTCTCTCCAGGATAAGCTATCATCACATACCCATACTGTCCATGGGCCCACCATCTCCCGCCAGCTACTGGGCATGATCACCACCAGTTCCTGTGCCCTCAGGGCTGGTCCTCACCCTGCCCTCGAACTCCAAACCTGCTGCTATATCCATGTTGCATAGAGGATTGGACTTTGATACTCTTCTACCACACTATGCTGCCATTGCGTCTTGAGCTCCTCCTGCTCTTCTAAGCTCTCCAGGCTTTCTTCCTGTGGGTGCCGCTACCCAATCCTGAGGCCTCTGCACTAAGGGTTGCTTTGAGAAGGCCGATCAGCTCTTCCAGTCTGCACCCTAGAGCTGGTCCAGGTGTCTCTCCATGCTGAAGGGCCCAATCTCCTCCACTGAGAAACATGGGACTAGTCCCTCTTGCTCCATCCTATCTGTGAAGCAATCGGAGCATCAGCTGCTCACTGACTAATTTAACAGCGGGCCCGGCCAGATTCAAATTCATGTGGAGCTCACAAGCACTCATAAAACGCAATTGCCGTAGCCACACCTGCTGGGACAGTTCAATGTGGTTGAGGACCCTCAATAGGGTGAACTTCTGCCCTCTAGATTCAGGGGTCCCATTGAGTGTAAGAGTGTAAACGTGTGCTCTATGCCAGCCTTGGTACCCATGTCTGGGGCTGACATCTTTGTCGTACCAGGTACCTCCTCAGGAGGTGGTGAAGCCATGGCAGTTGAACACATTACTCCACGATTGTCCTTCCTCCAAACTCGCCCAGGGATGAGGGCCTACTTCCCCCTAGTTACTGACTGTTTATTTTACTACAAAATGAGGAGATGAGGGTCCAATGTTTCGTTCCTTTTTTTTTTTATTTCCAAGCTTTCGGAGGCAGACACACTGAATATAACACATTGCACGGTGACGACCATTTGGGATCGTGATGGGCATTTATTGTCTATACAGTGGCAAGTTAGGATCCAGAGGCCAACTAGTATTGACCTGACCACCCCAGCACACGAACAATGTACACTGCTTGGAGGTGTTGTGCCTGACAGCACAGTTGTGTCCTGAGGAGATCCGTATAAATTGTGTGTAAGGTCAAAACGTTGACAGTTTCACAAGGGATTGGCTGTTATTCGATCAGTTGAAAACAGTAATCAGTGAATACATTTCGAACTATCATTTTTATGGAATCTTGAGACATCCCGCTTGTAAATATGTATTATTGTAAATATTGCACATAATTGTACCTTTGAGCACTGCACCGTCAGCACTACATTTGGTTTACATACGATAAACTATAACTATTTTGGGGAAGAAATAGAGTAGATTGTTATTTGCGTCAAGAAAAAGAGTTAAATTGACTGAATAACTAAAGAGTCCCACCGAACCATTCCATTCGTTTTCACTTTTCTCATGGTTGTGTTATAGAGCATACGGCTCAGGTCCTGTGTATTGTTATATGCAATGTTCCTTTCTGGCATTAATTCCCAGGCTACCCTTGCTATGTCACTGCTTTAGAGGTAGTGATTGAAGGGGATCCGTACGATAAAAACAATGTTATCATGCTGGAAATATGGGAGCAAAAATCCTGATTCTTTTTTACCATGCTTTTGGGTGGTGTGCTTGTGGTTAGGAGCAACAGAACATGGAGTGTTTTGGGGGTACGGAATGTGTGAAACACGTTGATTACACATGCAGTGGCGTAGTCAAACTTGAGTGGGTCCCCTGCAAAGTACTTGGAGAGGGCCCCTCTTCCCAGCCCACCGCCTATCACTTTTGCAGAGTGGGGGGGGGGGCGTAGAGCTCAACCCTCCCCCCACCCCCGCACTACAATAGCTGCAGGGTATTTTGCTATGCCACTGATCATATGTTCAACTTACTCCACCAGAAATTCTTGACGGTAACCACAAGTTCATCACTTGAAAGTTTGTGAGATAGGAATCATAAAGTAGGTTGTGGCAGACAGGAGTCAGATGTTTCATGCTTATTACAAAAAGGATGAAGGCTTCTTGACAGAGAACAAGTACATTTCTAGAAAATTAATAAGTGAGTGAATCTCAAACAAAACTGAAGAGAAAAAGCAGACCTATTATATCTGATAGAAAGGGGGAGGACATGCAAACGATTGTAACAATAATTAATATGCTTGTTGCCAGTTTACAGTCTTTGTAACTGTAAACTGATGTGGTTTATATTTAATTTCTCATGCCTATATCTGCAATAAACATGATGCACCAGCAGTAGGTGAGGGGAAGCAGGATGTGGCAGAGATCAGTTATATCAATTATCTTCTTAATGCCAGGAGATGTGCAAGGGTTTGGAGCCCGCATATAACAGGATTTTGGAACACGGTGGCCCATTGTGTTGATCCTCAGCCCTGCCAAAAATGTGGTTACCTCTAAGAATCGTGCCTTCAAATGCATTATGGAAAGAGTAAAGTTGAAATCTATATGTTATGGACGGACACTAGAAAGCACACCTTGCTTTTGAGATGTGTAATAAACTCTTCATCCATTTGTTCATAGCTGCCAAAGTTGGAATTGTCTGTTTCTGAAGGGCCCAAGCTGAGGCAGATCAGGAAATGGAGGTGGTGGTGGGGGGGTACAGTGGTTTGCCCAGGATTACACAGCAGGGAACCTGGAATTAGATTGTTGATTCCTTATCCGTAAGTCATTCCCAAGGCCACATGTGCTGTCTTATACATGTATCTTGTGCAGTGGATTTTACATGTATCTTGTGCAGTGGATTTTATGACCCAATTTTAGAGAGGGACAAGGAGTGTGATGATTATAAAAACTGACTTTTTGCCAGACTCTCTTGCAAAGTGGATCCAATATCTTCAGTTGCTGAATGAAGGCAGGAAAAAGGCTGGGCCTCACCTAAAGGGTCCCCTTCGACTACTATTTACCAAATGGCAGAGATTCCGAACGTCTAATTAGCAACCACTTGCTAAAAAAGTTTTCATTGAGTTTCTAGTGGGCGCCCAGTCCCTGTCCATATCAGCTCAGTATTTTTATCTCCACCCTACAGTTGACAAAATGCAGACACTGCACTTTCACTGTCTTGGAGAGCTGTCCTCTCCCTTAATATTGTACCATGCTAAACTGTGGGTGTGACCCCTCTTAGAATTGTACATTATACAGTGAGCCAGCCTTGAGGACTACTATGTGAAGACATTCACTTCAGTATTAGCAGAATCTCCTTTTCAATGTTCTGCTTTACTCCCTATAGTTTCTCACATTTCTTTGATCTTGGGATGAATGCTTCCCTTGAGTATAGTCTAAAATCCTTGTTATTTCCTTCAATATCCACCCTGCCATAACTTTACGCTTGCAACCCCTGAGCTGGTCAGCTGTCCTTGCTGGAGCAGTGGACTTGTAGTAGCCTAATAGTGGGCAGACTGTTCGCTCGATTCTAGTCTCAGCAAAAGTACCTAGTACAGCAATAGGAGTAAACAGGCATCCTGCATACTCCTAAAATCTAGCTTGAAAAAAACGTCCTTTACTTAAAAGCTTCAGCTTGATAGCTTTTTTTCTTCTTTCATTCTTTCAGATGACCGTCTCATTCTTTCCGTCATTCTATCCTTTCCATGCATTCTCTCTGAGCACAATCTTCTCTAAGTCACACACAGGTTTGCCTTCATCTCTATTAATGTGTTTCTATAAACTGCCCTCATCTCATTTCAAGGATCCCAACCTCTCATCCTTGCAACCTAGAAATACCTGATCTCCTCTTTTAATGCCAGCAATCCTTCTGCACGCGCCCCCATAACCCCCACCAACCACCACTACTCACATCTAACTCCTCTTAATTTAATCGACCACAACAAAACGGAAGTAAATGTGTGGAATGGTTTGCCTGAGTACACAGGACTAATCATACACACACACACACACACACATACATATGGTTAGGTTACTGTTGTATCTCAAGGCTGCATACATATCCCTTTGAGTATGGACTGCGAAAAGGATCAGTTGATCCAGGTAGATGCAAGTTATTTAAATACCCTCTCGCCTTGGAAACAGCATACACAGTCTTGAAGTATCGCTGCGTAAAATGGCATTTCATGTCACATATTTTTTAGACATTGGGTTCAATTTTTGCATTATGTGCAAATTCCATATGCATTTGAGCAGCAAATTGTATGATGTTTTGCTGAATCATGCTTCCTCAGCAACAGCTTGGCAAAGAACATGCCATCTCTTCTATGTTGAAGATCTCATTAGGGCTCCTTGACTATTCTGGCGCTGTCAATAGTTTCTGAAGTCTGAGCATTAAGATAACGAAGGACACTTTTTGCTGTTAGTGGCAATCCCAATAGGATCCAGATTGAATATGGAGCAATCAAAAGTGCACTTTCTAAAAGATATTTGATGATGTGAAGGGCTGAAGCTTGCTGCAGCTGCTTCTCCCTCACGTCATTGCCAAATGCATACACAATGGGAGGAAAACCGAGGGTGTCTTTAATTACAAGTGCATTCATTGTGATAACATCTAGTCTTCAAATAGAAGCCTTAATGATGTCTCTTCTCTACGAAAAAAAAGTGCAGGTCAGAGGGGAAGTAAAACAACTAAATTGCAGCACTGGTATATTATTGCAAATTCATTAGCACGATTTCAACTTTATCGGCAGGATCTTTTTATGGAAGTCAATCCTGTTTCATTCATGCAACTCCACAGAAGACAGAACCTCCCATAAAGAATAAAGTAAATGAGAGTCCTTGTTCTGATGAGCGAGCAGGCAATGTTTCACGACCTATCTGTGACACCGAGTAAAAGGTCGACTTACGTATACCTTTATTATGTATTTCACACAGTGAAAGTAGGTCACAGAGCTTAATATGAATAAGGAATAGCAAGGCTGAAGAATCATGAACCGCTGAGTAAATTGAAGTGTTTATATTAAGCTATAAGGATAATACTCGGCACCCATATGCACAGCTGGTGCATACACACCATTTCTTGCATGTCCTGGTGTTACCCCTGTATCTTTCCCAATTTAACCCAGTTTGATAGGCCCATAATCGCAAGAGAGCCCCCCCCAGAATGCAGATTTGGTGCTCCTGAGATACAAACTCGGTGTCCATCAAGAATGTGGAGGCACCAATTGGTTAACCTGCAGTCCTTAGACAGTGTCCCCTTCAACCTTTTTGGCCAGGTCTTGGCAGGTGGCAGCGCATATTCTAGTTTCCATAATGCAGTCAATTTGTGGCCAGGTCACCAACACATGAATTAACGGCCAGATGTACTAACAAGGGGTGCACCTCAGGGTAGCAAGCAATGTTGCGGCACTGCGTTGTTCACCTAGAGAGAGTAGATCTACATCATATCTTCAAAGAAATTGCACAGTTCTGATCTCCCCATGCGCTGGCACACTTTGTGCTGCTTAGCGCCAATGAAGGCACCCTTGCGCCATAGTGAAAGAGTGTGTACATTATGGTCAGGAAAGATTTTGTGCAGAAAGGGATGCCTTCTGCATAAAAACTATCCTTTAAGGCTATGTACTATTTGTATTTTTGCTTCAGAATGCAGCACATATGAAAAGAGGAAATATAGGTATTTCTCCTTGCTCTGCCAGCCTCTGGCAGGCACACCATTTTGGCTCAAACCCATGTCTGCAAGCCTTTGTAGATATGAATTTACGTCAAGATCCATGAATGGATGCATGAGAACACTCATGCACCACCAATGGAAAGCCTCCCTGATGCAAAGTAATGCAAGGCAGCACAATGCACTCCATTGTATTACTTTTTCTTTTTCAAAGCAATGCAAATAGCCATTTGCGTTGCTTAGTAATTGCCAAGAAGAATTTTGTGTAGGGTTTGAATTAAAAAAGTAACGCAAACTCAGCGGAAAACCCTTGTAAATCTGGGCCTAAGCCTATGGACCTGGGGCACCTGGGCCCCTTTGTATTTTTTAATGGTGATGGATGACCACAAAATGCTCATTGGTTCTGATCACTGAAGTCTTCAGTGCACCTCACAATATTGTTACTCTTAAGTAATTGCAAACATCTTAGTGAAAGATGGAAACTGTCTGCTGTGCACAGTGGAAGAAAAAGGACAGTGGCATCAATCGGTTCTTCCTCCTCTCTCAGCTTTATTATCGCACTTTCCTGTCAGAGGGAATCACTGACAGATCCCTGCCAGAGCAGTACCTTCATGTCCTGTAAGCAGCAACCACAGAGTGTATTCTGAGTGCAGGGCTAGGCCTTCTCTTCCCATATGCCCCACTGAGGAGGAAAGGTCTTACCAATGTGTGGTATCAAAATATAAAAGAATGGATTAATGCATTATAGCATTTTTTAGGCACACTCAATTTAGCGATCTGGCAGGAATATTGTTGTCAGAACATCTGATTAGGCCTGGGCTAAAATTCCGTTCCGGTCGCGGAAATTGCGATATTTTGACATTTTCGCTTTCTGCGGAAAGCGCGAAAATGTCAAAATTTCCGCATTCCGCAGCTTAGCAATAATTTGTTTCTTGCTCGCGCTGTAAAATAATACATTCTCGCGTGCGCGCGATCGCCTTACCTGAATCCCCGCGTTCGCCGACAAGTTTTCCCGATCCGGTCGCGTTCTCCATGAGATGTTGGATTGTTGGTAGCCATTTGCGCTGTCTCGCGACAGTTTGCGCCCGCAGTGACGTCATTTATCGCGCGATCAAGTCTTTCTTCTCACGATCATGCACCGCGAGACAACTGAAAACAAGATGGCCGCACCCGCGAGCAACCACATGGGTAAGTTGGCGAGCTGCGACCATGCAGAAAATACCGCGAACGGGCGGGAAAAAAACTTCCGCATCTTCGCGATATTTCCGCGTGTTTGCGGAGATTTTTTACATTTTCGCGATAATTTGCGAAAGTGAATTTCGCAAATTCCGCCCACCCCTACATCTGATATAAATATTGTGTCCTAAATAGGTTTTCACACACATATTGCACTCTTAGACTTAAGACTAGAAATCTAAACTCATTAGGATGATATTTTTATGGTACTGTGCAGTGCTACTCCGTTTGCAAAAATTTACTTGTTACCTTTCAAGTAATTATTGCTGTATTCAGGTGTTAAATCAGCACTAAATGGGTTAAAACTATTACCTAGGCGGTTTTAAAATTGGTTAAAAGGCAAAATAGTAAAATATAGTGCTGCAGAATGTTCCACTTAATTTGCCTTTTCTGGCTTCATGATTTAGTCAGCCCTGCCACATAATTTAGTGGCCCTGAACATGTCACATGAAGTTGTGGCAAATAATCAATTAGATAAATTGAAAGAAAACAACAAAGAGAGTCAAATAATGGGATAAAATCAGCATTAGCATGGTTATTGGGTTTAATAAATGAAAATTGAGAGGCACTTAAAGAAGTCATAAGGTTATCAGCGACAGAATATTTGCAATTTTCTTTTTTTCCTTTCAGCCAACATGAACAAAGTATTCTAAAATCTAAAACTCCACATCAGGGAAAACATTGCCTAGTAAATATATAATAACGTCTGATGAAATTAAGTGGCATATAGCAATAATTATCTTCCATTTGTTCACACTTGGAATTGGATCTGACCCTCTTTGCAGGGTCACCCTCAAACATTTTACCATCCCACCTCCTGTTTTCTGAACCCGTTTTGTTGGCTTTTATGACTCGGTGCACTTTACCACTGCTGACTAGTGCTAAAGTGCTTGTACTTTCTCTGTTAAACATTGTAAAATTAGCTTACACCCAATTGGCCAATTTGATATATTGTAAAACCATAGTAAAATGGTACTACATGTACCCAGGGCCTCTAAATAAAGGCTTGTAGCAATTATTGAGCCCCCCACCCCCATTGAAGTAGGCCTTTAAAGCCTGTCACAGGACTGCCATTGCAGGATGAGTGTGCACTTTTAAAGTGCTATATTGACCTCACCAAAATAAACCTTTTGCTAGGCTAAACCTTCCATTTTTTTTGTGAACATATTTTATTGGCAATTTTAATTGCAGATCCAATACATCTGAGTGACATGAGACATATATATCATCTGTAGGATGTATCAATAGAAAATACTATTTGTCCCCATTGCTACATTAGCATTATAGACATAAAACATGATACAATATCACAGGTATCACAACTTTTCCAAACTATGCACTATGTAATGGTCCATTTAGTATCCTGGTCCCTCGTGTCCCCGGTGCAGGCGGCTCTTGGTAAAGTTGTCATCATACTATTCATGCTCATATGTTATTATCTCTTTTTCTATCTGACAATATGCTGTAGTGTATGACTCCAGGGGAACGTTTCTGTATGTAGCCCATCTCTGCCATAATTTAGTGTGTTTCTGCAGGCAACCATGTGTAATAAAGACAGGAAGTTCCAGCTCCATAATAAAATCCATGCCTTTCTTCCATAGTGTAACATGAGGTGGGGTATCTGCCTTCCATTGTCTGTCAATGTCTCATTTTGCTAATGTGATGCCTAGAAATAGCAGGCGTCTTTTCTACCTATTCCTCGCTATTCTTTCTGAACAATGTAGGAGTGTAAATTTCGTGAACCTAAGTAAGTCCCATGCCAGCACCTCTGACAGGCAGTTAACACACCTCGCCAGAAGCGATCTAGGGCCGGTCAGGACCAGATTGTGTGTATGAGTGTGCCCACTTCTGACTAAAATCACAGGCATTTTGGGAAAGCGATTAACCCTGCCGTCTATGATCTATGTCTCGTATAATACACCCTGTGTAGGTATTTGCATTGTATAAGACGGAGTCGGGTAGAGATTGCCACCTCTCGTGATGATTGAAGTGCCTCCGCCCAATCGTCGTCACCAATAGGTCCCACATCAGTAACCCATGTTGCTTCTAGGGTGGCCAGACTATTAGTGTTATTTGTAGTCAGGATTTGGTAAATTTTCAATATTTTGTGGTCTCCAAGGTCTCCTATCAGACATTTGCCTTCTAGTGGGCTGAATTCTGGAAGGTTGATTAGGTCTTTAATATAAGGATGAAGGGCGTGTCTAAATTGGAAATATTTGAAGAATTGTTTATGAGGCCTGGAGAATTCTTTTTGGAGGTCTTGGAAAGACTTGGGGCTATGCCCCTTGGGGCTATGCCCCTAGGGTTGAGATTCCAATTCGATCCCAGCCACAGAATCCCTGAAGGTCTGCAACTTGTGGGAGCAAGCAATTACACCAAAGCGGGGTCTCCTTTGTAACGTGGCCCCACCAACCCATTAGGCGAAGGGACTGTCGCCAGGTCATAATCAACACCTGTGTTGCTGAGGGAAGGCCTTTCGGGTCTGACCTACTGTATAGGAATGTATGCAAGGAGAGTATAGCCATGATCCATTGTTCAACTCTATATGCAGGATCGTCTTTGGACCCCGTACCACCATTCTTTCAGGATCTGCAGGTGTGCAGGTGCATGGTAGGATTGTATGTCAGTGGCAGCTATACAAACCCACAGTATGCGGGTTGAAAGCAAGTTCGTAGGGTGTGCCCAGGCTGTGCTGCCTCCCCACAGGAAGTGTCCCAGTATTGTATCAATTTGACGGGACCAGGACAAGGAATTGGGTAGGGGTGGGACTGTATTTAGTATAATACATGGGGTAGAGAAACTATTTTGAAGATGGACGATCTTGCGTAGATTGACAAAGGGAGTATAGACCAGGTCTTCAATTCAGTTTTAACCCTTTCCGTCATTGCCTCTAGGTTCCATTTCCATGAGGCTGCTTGGCTGTCTACCACGAAGAAGCCCAGGTAATTAAAGCCATGGGTAACCACTGTGAGGCTCTCTGCTAAGCGGCCATTCCCTAAGGTCCCTCATATTGGCTAGAGTATAGATTTTGAACTATTCATATGGAGGCCGGACATCTCGTCGAAGATACGCATTATCTGAAGGATTCTAGGTCAAGACATGTGGGGTTCGGTAAGGAAGAATAGGACATTGTCTCTGTATAAAGCTATATGATCAGATATTTCCAGAGTCCATTTGAAGCTGCGATATAATGCATCTCGTCTTACCGAGGTAGCTGGAGGCTCAATGGCCTGGGCAAATAGAAGGTGGGAGAGGGGGCATCCTTGCCTGCTTCCCCACTTGATTGGAAATTGGGTCAATGTGTCTTCTGCCACCTGAACGGAAGCCATGAGGACTGTACATAGCAATTTCACATGTTTTATGAATTGAGGGCCCATATTTAAATGCTTCAGCAGTATGAACATGTACGTTCAACTGAGTCAAAGGCTTTGTCAATGTCCACTAGTAGTAGAGCTGCTGTACGTCTAATCGACTATGGCGGCAATCACATTATGGGCTCTGTGTATAGTATGCTGGGTCTTTCTTTGTTGCATGAAGCCTGCTTGATCTGGGTGGATCAGATCGTTAAGATGTAGGAGCAGTCTATTTGCTAGGACCTTAGCCAGCAGATGAGCTTCGATATATAAAAGGGAGATTGGCCGATAGTATGAATATAATTCAGGTGGGTGACCTGGTTTAGAAAAGACTATGATGTCTGCGTGTCTCCAGTCTGCAGGCATGCATTTATTATTGAAGACTCTGTTGATAGCCGCAAGAAATTATGGTCCCAGTATCGAAGCAAAGGCTTTAAAGAAATTGAAAGGGAATCCATTGGGTTCCAGCCATTTCCCAGGTGTAATTTCGGAGATGGATTCTAATTATTCCTCTAGCTAGTTGGGGGCTTCTAATGATTCACGCCCAGTGTCCCACAGTGCCTTTGCTGGTATGTCTCAAAAGAAGCCTTCTATCTGGGATTCAGTTAGGACTTTGTGAGTGGCGTAAAGAGAGTGATAGAATTCAGCGTAAGATTAGGCAATCTGTGTGGGGTTAGTGAGAATCTCATTTGTATGCGATTTGATGGTTGGTAATTGAACTGGTTTCAGAGTGTGTTGGCACAACTGGTGCAGGAAATTCCCAGATTTGTCCCCCCATTGATATAACTTAATAAGTGTGGCCTGCCATGTGTGTTTGGCCTCGTCTAGTAGCACGTTTTGATCGTGCCTCTGCAGCGTGCCTAGCTGTCTGCGAGCACCACTCCTGTTCCATTCCTGCGCGCGTCTCTCTGTGTCTATGATCTGAGCTTTGAGTTGTCTTAAGGTCTGCCTTTTCTGGTGTTTAGCCGCTGTGTAGTGACTAATATCGAATCCCTGAATGGTTAGATTCATTGCTTCCCATAGCGTGGTGGCTGGACTTGCCGCCTCCGCATTGAATGAGAAGTAGTCTAGCAGGGCTTTATGAAGGTTTGTTTTATAAATAGGGTTATGCATATGTCAGGGCGATAGTTGCCAGTGGAATGGGAACTGTCTGGAGCCAATTACATACCAGAGCAGAACAGGGGAGTGATCTGACAAACCCCTATGCCAGATGTCTGCTTTAACCAATCTATAAATGTGTTCCCTAGTGATAAAGATATAGTCTAGCCTAGAAAGGAAACTATGAACGACTGAGAAGTATGTGTAGCCCACATCTACGGGCTGTAGGATCCTCCATGTGTCTGACCAACTTAGTATCTCCACTATTGGTCTCAGACGAGATTCCCTTGGTGTAGAGTGTAGGGATATAGGGCACCATCTGTCACGATCAGGGCGAATTACATAATTCCAGTCCCCTCCAATCAATGCAAGGACATCAGGTTGTGACCCTCAAATGTCAATAATACGTTCAATGAATTTTTGCTTAAGAGGCGGGGGCATATATGCTACCCAACACTATTGACACACCTCTGATCGTACCTTGAATAAACCGGTATCTGCCCATCGTATCAGCCCACGTGCGAGTGTCTGTAAAGGAGATTCTACAATGGATCAAAGTAGCGACTCCCCTGGAGCCTCTAGTAAAGCCAGTGTGAAAGTCATGTATAAAACCAAAGCAGGCCAGACATGGGGCTTTAATCCCAAGTAGGTAGCTTTCTTGTAAAAGCAGGATGTCGGCCCCTGTACGTTTTACGTATTTGAGAATTGCACCTCTTTTGATCTTGTCTAGGAGATCCCATACGTTCCACGTTACTACGTTAAGTTTCCCTGTTGAAGTTTGACTATTTTGGTGTATCATCCAAGTGTGCATCATGAAGAGTTGGGGATATAGAAATTGAGGGCCAAGTAGAGATAGTGAAATGGATGTGCAATGTAACTACTAATTGTAATGACATCTGTAACTGAAACTCCCACCCCTCACCCACACCCACCCCATCCCCCCAATACCTTAAAGAACTTTGAAGCATCTGTCGCGGAAAGTAAGCAGTCCTCTTCCCAACAGGGGATGAGGGCTGAAACAGTCCAATGGTTCTCCAAAAATCGAATCTCTGGTAAATGTCTCAGGAGTCTGAGGAATCAGTTTATATATAGTAGCCCATGTTGGTGCCGGTAAGAGAACAAGCGTTCTGAAGGAGTGTTATCATTGACAGCCATGCAGTATGGGGGGTACCAAAATGTTGGGTTTCTTTGAGTCAGTTGTCTGGTAGTTTGGCTTGCTGATCGCTTTGAGATTGGGAGCACCAGGAAAATGCCTTTGTTTATCCTTTTTATTGTTCTGATGGAGGCGTGCCTCTCTGAAGGATGAGTCTGAGTCACAAGGCAGAGGCATATGAGGCTTGGCTGGATGGGGTACGGCTGCCCGTTGGAAGACCTCCTCAGGAGTGTCGAAGAACAAAGTTCTATTTTTGTAGCTGACTCTGAGACAAGCAGGGAAAAGCAGCATGTATGGGACTTGTAGTTCGCTGAGGTGTGTTTTCACTGCCAGGGAGGATTGCCTTTGTTTTTGGTATATCCCGGGAAGATCCTTATCGGTTGGGATTCAAAAGTAAGAGTCTTTTGTGACAGGGCATGCAACAGGATGATGTCCGGATTATTATAATTAAGAATTCGGGCAATGACTGGCAGAGGCCTGGTGCCGGGGGCAAGGGGCTTAGCTCTTACAGCCCGGTGGGTGCACTCCAGGACAAAGCAAGAGGAAAGACTTCAGAGTGGGATCCAGGTTTTTAGCCACTGACCGAGAAATGCACACATATCGGAGCCCTCACATCCCTCCGGAAACCCTACTAATCTCAGGTTATTGAGGCAGGCTCTCATTTCGGCATCATCAAAACGTGTGGCCAGGTCCTGTGTACGTTTTTCAAGGGTGTTGACATTTCCCTGTAATGTGGCTATCGTATCTTCTGCAGCAGAGATCCTAGATCCAGCCTGATGTTAAGCATTCCACAGCGTTATGGAGGTCTTAGCGCAGCAGCAGGACGTCGGCTCCAAACGCCCCGATTTTGGCAACTAGCATTTCTAGCAACTGAGTAATCATGGCAAAGAGTGTAGTATTGTTTGGTATAGTGGGTTGGGTGTCATTGCTGTTGGTGGACCCAGTGTTCATACCTGTGAATTTGTCCAATGTGCTTTGATTCGTGTCCGGGCTGCTGCCTGACTCTTAGACATGTTTGCTGTGTATCTAATGTCTATGGAGATGGAGTAAGTGATTATGGAGTTTAATGTGAGGAGTAGGATTGCTGTACCTCCAAAGGACTGCCAGGATCCCATGTCGCGTTCACAGGGAATCTTGTGCTAAGGGGGGTCCCCCTCACCCACAGGCTGCACCAGGGCCTAGACAGGCTACTTTCGAGGATACGGTTACATCTTCCTTCTCTATTGGGCACTTCCCTTTGCTCCCTCTCTTTACAGCAGTGGATGCCAGATGTAATAGTGTTCTAAGCCTGGTTTTGATGGGTTGTTCCTGTGGCTGTTCACCCCTTGGTGATTCCCACCTTGTCCTATCACCACACACCCCTGAGCTGATTTATCCAATATAGTAATCTGGGGTCCAGGGGATGCAGGGACTCAGTGGATTCGCATAAGTCAACCCTAGGATATGCTCTAAACACACAGGGAAGAGCGCATAGTATTAAAAAAGTTGGACATGTACTTTTATGTTTTACATGTCTTAGTAGTAAAAAACTCTCAAATTACATTTTTGCCTTTTCAAGGGCTGCCTCCCCCATAGGATAATATTGAGTTACCTTATTACAATTAGCAGGTAGGCATTTCATGTATGGTGTCTGAAAATTTGCACATTTAAACCATCTTTAATGGTAAGTCAGATTTTAAGTCACAATTCTGAAAAAGCCACTTTTCAGGAAGTTGGCATTTCATTGTCCTAACCATTGTGCCTGCAGCCCGTATTCTTGGTTACATGTCTAAGTGTAGTTGACCTATGTGTATTCCTCCCAAAAAGTATCACAAAAGAGGGTCTGGGTGTTGGCAGAATAGGCCATCTGAATTTATGGGGAGGGTGGAGTTGTCACCTACCACACTTGCACTTCAAAGGCACTAGCTCAGCTCACACACAAAGGACTTCACACTAGCTATTGCGCCTCAGGCAGACTGCGACTAGGGTAGGGAGGAATTCCAGACACTTCTGTGGGGGGAAAACTCCAGAGATTTCTCCCACTTCAAAGGGGGCACCAAGTATAAAAATGGAACCACTCTTCAGTACACTCTTGGACTAGTGGATACTACAGAAGAAGGTCTTCCTGCTGCCAGAGGAATACTCTGCTGCCTGAGGCCGGCCCTGCTGTCTGAGAAGAAACACTGGACCTGCACCCTTCATCACAGGCGAACATGACTCCAAGGATCAGCAGACTGACCTCCTGTTCTTTGCAACAGAGATACAACAAGCTCCAGAGGCCTCTATGCAACAGGTCAGATGACCTGCTGCAACTGAACCTGCCTGGACCTGCACCTGGACTTGTCTGAGCCCTGCTGGCCTCTGCTGGAGTGGGTTCCTGATCAAGGGGAGCCTCCCAGGTCCTGGACCCTTACTGTGGCATCAGTTGAGCTCCTCCTTGAAGCAAGTAGAAGAGTTTCTGACTTTTTGGGGCTTTTGCAAATGGGCCAGTTCATGCCTAAAACTTGCCGCCAGCGCCCACCAATGCGAAGCTCCGGTGAAATCAGCTCATTTTGCTACAGCAACAGCCAGCAATGATCGTCAATGTAATGTCTGCACTTTGCGCTACAGCATCAACAGCCTGCGATGACCACCAATGTGAATCTCTAACAGTGACTATCCGTGATGCCTTACAGAATCTTCATACTAAATCAATTACAGATCTTGACGCCTGGCCTGGTTTTTATGCTACAGCAATGACCATCGTTGATGCTCTCACTGCTCCTCTTGGCCTCATCTACCACAAATGGAACTCTTTATGCTGAACTTTAAAAGGTAACTTTTTTCAGTGGGCTTAACCTGGTCCCTGTATCCAGTTTTCTCTCCATTGCTGTTGGCCTGAACTTGTGACTTTCACCCGGTCCCACACAACCAGATTGTCACGAGTGGTGCTTTGTGCTACACTTACCTGAAACGTTTAAAATTGCATATCTTCTGCTCTCCTGATTGAACGTTTGTCATTTTGGTGCGAATAATTTATTACATTTTACTTTATTTGTCTAAATTGGTGTGAGATTTTTCTTGTGTTGTATTTTCACGTTATTACTGTTTAAGTGCTGCATAAATACTTTACACATCGCCGCTCAGTGAAGCCTGACTGCTTTGTTGCCAAGCTGTCAGAGGGTTAAGCACAGGTTAATTTTGTGACTTTCTGTGGTTCGCCCTGACAAGAATTGTGGCTGTTGCCTGAGTAGGGTTTCACCCACTTGACAACCACCCCAATTTCTCACACTTGCCTTGTAGAAAAAGAAGTACAGAAGCATGCAGGAAGGAACAGAGATGTCCATTTTGAAAAGGGTTTTGTACTTGCAAAGTGTAAAACTGCAGCCTTTGCAAGTGCAAATAAACACATTTGCTTATACTAAATTAACAATGCAAGTTCCGACTGGCTTGCGAGTCAGTAGGAAAAAGGTGGTGTGAAAGGAATGTCCACCTTCCTTGCAGTGTCCAAGAATATGTATGGATGGTTTGCAATCATGCCTGCTCTCACACACTGAAAAGAAGTGTTGTTTTAGCTCATAAAATGGAAACTGGAAGCGGCACCACAAGAGAACATGTAGCATTCCTAGTAACCACTGCATGCTCCCCAGCTTTCTCTTCAAATCATGCCCAATATTTTTAATACTATAGCCCATTCCTACGGGACAGGATGCAAGCATAAATGTTTGTAGTTACACCCAGGCCTATATCCTTGTAATCACAGCTATCCAGAAGAGATTGCAGGATGAATTATTTCTCAATATTAAACATAAGGCAGGTTTATCTGCAAATCCTTACAAATGGCTATTTTACAATGTTACAAATAGGTGCATTCATCAAAGGGTGAGAAGGAATGGGGTGACATCACCAGAGATTAATTTGAGCATGCGGGCAGGTAGAGATCACTGGCACACATTTTTGGGGAACAGCACTTATTTGTCATCATCAGCATTTCACCCACAGCAAGAGAGGAAAATCAAAGAAGGGAGAAAGAAGATGGGAGAGAAAGACAGAGAAACCATGATTAAGGGAATAAACAGGGAAAAAAGAATATGCATGAGTGGGATGAAGGGCAGGGAGTATCTGCTAGTGGATTTGGGGACATGAGGTGCCATCAAGGCTATGCATCCTTGGTATTCAGCACCCCTGTCGTTCAATACTGCTGGCCGGCAGCTTCTGAGCAAAACTTTGGGCTTGTGGCACTTATTATTTCCCACAAATTAAGCAGTGGTCATTGCATAAGCTGTGCAAAAAAACAGTCTGCTTTACAACCTGATCCTTAATGCATCATGTCCAAATTCTTAGCATGTTTTTTTTAAAATGGAAGTATAATCCTTCCCTTTGTCATTGGTAAATTAAGGAATTTGCTCTAAGTGGTGTTTGGTAAATTTTCAATTTAACTTTAATAAACTCTGTGCAGTAATACATAGTGTGCACATCCACACTAGGAGAATTGAGCATCAGCTGGAATAAAATGAAGCAGGATTCAATAGCTAAAGCCTCATTACAAATTACCGTGGTAATTTAAGGCCTGAAGTACCTAGGTCAGGTTACAATTTCAACACAGTCATTGTATTTTGTACACCCACTGTTGGTCGACCAGACCTGTGTTTTACTCTGCACTGATGTATAATTTAGTCTCAAAGCCAGTATTTAGAGAGAGAAGCAAAAACTCCCACCTTAATTATAGGTAAGAGGCAAGAGCCATTTGTCAACTCCAGTAAAAAGGTTGGAAATACAGAGATGGATGCCTGCATGAGACAGCAGACCTCCGTCCCTGCAGTCACATTTTCAGAAAGCCAAGGTTTTTAAAGAAGCTTGAGTGCTTAAAAGGGAAAGGTGCTGCTTTAAAACTAAAAATAATTACTCAGCGAATCCCATTAGGGTATCACAGAGTGGTGACACAATCCCTGAACATGAAGTTATTTTCCTCTCATAAAATCTCCCAAGTTTAATTTTATTAAATTTGCACAGAGAAAAGTGTTATATTATCACACCAGAAGGGATCCAAGTTTAGCTGAAATTTATTGCACCCAAGTTGGAACTAACCCAGGGCTGAAAATCTGCCCTTTGTTATAAAGCTTGCAGAAAGCTGAGTCAACGGCCATCTTTAAAAACTCCCACAGTCTCCTGCTGGCTAAAGCAATCCTACTGGTACCAACTCAATTGGAATATGCGTCATAGGCAATAGTGTTAACTCGCACCTCTTGCATGACGCTCTTTGCCCAAAATATCCATGCAGCTGCAATGATGAGATGAGAGTTAAAAAAGCATATTTTAAAAATGAAAAACAAACGTAGATCTTTGCAAATCCTAGTAAACATCTAGAGTCCAGACTTCAGGTCTCTTGATTAAATGACAATGGGCTGGCTAATCTAAAAGAGTCACCTGTGACAATGTCTGTGCCACAATATGTGGGGGTCTTCCAAAGTCTAGCTTTTTCACCAAAAAACGAATTTAATAAAAGCAACTTAAAGTTTACAGTATAATGGACCTTAAACCTTGATACATTGAAAAGCCTCACCAGAATTTTAAAGTTGTGTATACTTTGTCACTAAAAGGTTACAACATTTGAAAGATTTTTGATGCCTGACAATTGTATTTTCTGCAACACAGTTGTGTGAAGTTAAACAGTGACTAGAAAAATCACTGACCAGTAGCACTCATCAGTCACTCTCTAGGAGCAGATACATTCAACCATGTCAATAACCATTAATATAATGGACCACTAGTTTGATAGGCAAACTTTCTGGACAATAGGCGTTACTTCTTAACATGGCTTTTGCTCATGTTGAGTCTGACACTGTAATGGTTGTCATTATGATGTGAGTTCAATGTAGCAAAATCTCTTGTGTAAAGAGAAACATAAAGTCTATTGTAATTCTCAGTGGACTCTGTTGATCCTGATTACATCTACTGAAGCATGCATGGCTACCTGGACAAGATGAAGCAAAGAGTTTTCATATTTGTGTACAAAATTGTTACTCTGATCAAATGAGATGCCTGAAAACCTCAAGAGATATAGATGGGACATGCTGCAATGTATAATCGTGACTTAGTCCTATTTCCATTTAATTTCTCTAGAATGTTTTTAATATAACTGGATAATTGCATTCTGATCACCGTTTGTAACTTAGAATAAATCTGACAGCAGTATGTTTGTCTCTTAGGGCAGTCACTAATGATGTGTAGCAATGTGCATACTGCTGCCTGACATCAGGTGCAGAAGAGGGCAGTAGTTCATCCCATTTCCTGCAGTCTGGCTGGTGTGTAATATATTTAGTGAAAATAGTTGAATTGTATGAGGGTCAGCTTTGCAGAAATTGCTAACACCTTGGCAGCCATCTTGGATTCCAGCCACTCATCACTGTATGATTCTCTCCAGTCTGTGGTCCAACTGTCCCTAAAGATTTGAAGGGAGCCTGGGGTATTAGTCACAAGTGCTTGATAAAGTCTGGACACACCCTTCCCCTTCAACTTTTCCATCACCAAATACGATTCTACAGGGTTAAAGTCTGGGATCAGGGTCAGACCTGCCTTACATTCATTCAAGGGGCACCTTATTTATAGAATTTGAAAAAATTTTGACTTGTGTAAGTCCTATTCCTCAAGAGGTTACAGTAGGAATACATGTTTGTGGATCGCCATATATCACCCAGCCCATAGTATTCAAGAACCTGAACCCTTCTAGTTTTGACACTGATGGCATCCATGTGCCAGACCACAACGGTGTCTCGCTCATCAACATATTTCCACACTCTGTCCAGCTAAAGGCCATATGCAAACACTCACTGTGAATGGATAGGACTCCGATGGAGCAAACTCATTCCCAATGTGAGGAATAGGGCAGTAGCACATATGCTTGAATCCTAGGAACAAGCTGCATCTTGCACAAAACTTAACAAAGGAACTGCCATGACATAGAATTGAAGGCATTTCTTAAGTCAATTAAGACTAGCACTTTGGGTTGTTATAAATTGTCTAGGTTAGCCAAAGCCACATGTAATCTTCACAAACAATATCTGGTTGGTTGGCAAACAATAAATCAGTTCAGAATCTACCAATGTAGGGATTATTTTTGTGAACCTGGTTGCCAACACTTTTCGCATGATTTTTACTTCTGCGTTTATTAAAAATATGTGCCTATAAGAAGCATAATCTTTACCTGGCATACCAGGTTTAATAATGACCACTATGGTTGCTGAATGTAAGTCTTCTGGTCAAGAAATACAGTGCCCCGATTCCTGGAACATGTTCCACAATGCCTCCAATAAAAGACTAATGTAACTTCAATAGAATTCAGACAAGTAGCCATTGTGGCAGTGTGTTTCTTCCCAGGTGACATGCCTTTAATTGCTTCCAATATTTTATCATCTGTAATCAGCAGTTCCAGGGATGTTCTATTTTGTGGTTGAAGCCTGACTACAGGGAAAACTTGTATTATTGGATTCTTGCTTTCTGCCTGAGAAGGGGATACCTCTCAATGCAGGGTGTGGAAAAAGCTACTAATGCCTCTGTAGTGTCTCTCGATGTATTAACATAACCACAATGCTGGTCTTGTATGCCTGCTATAATCCTCAGTTTCCATTCATGATTTGCCAACTAGTGCAATACATTACTGGTTTTGTCTACCTGATCAAATACTGTATGCTGGGAGGAAACCTAAGCCTCTGTGGCCTCATCTGACAGTTTATCCCAGAGAGAGCATCTAGTCACCTAGGGGTGCCTGTGTGTGTCTCTATCTTCAATCTGAGACTCATTATATTGCAATAAGCAGATTAACACCTCAAGGTCATCTTTTTCTTCACTGGCCTTTACAGTCAGAGATTCCTCAAATGGTTACATTTTGAAACCTCACACAGTATTGATACTGAGGGGGTAGAGGGTTTATTAAACTTTAATGCCATCCCGAATGTGATCCGAAAATCACCCTTCCAGTAATGTCCAGGTATTAAGGTGCCACTGGCTGCCTTGCACTCTGGGAGATTCGCCCAGTGTGAGTTCTAGTGGAGAATTGACGGAGTGCTAACAAGGGGGATTGTTAGTGCCCACCACCCCATGCAGATCAACAGCAGGACCCAAAAAGTAATCTGTCAATGAGTGAGACCAGTGAGCCTTGAAATAAAATGTGTAGTCCCAAACACCAGGGTGGCCTGTCCTCCAGACATCACTCAGTCCAAGCATAGAAGCCCATCTTGGGAGCATGGCCAGTTGGTCTGTGTAGCCATAACCCCTGACTCCCATCCCCGGGTCAACTATCAAGTTCAAGCCCCCTCAACATTCACTTTACCAGATGGGAAATTAGAGATACGTTTGTTCAAGCGTCAAAGTCTGGCATCAATTAATGGAGGCGGAACATGCACACTTACAAAGGACCACATGGAACCTTCTAACAAGCCTGACATTCCCACATAGAGGCCTAGAGCATTGTGGCACACGTCTGACACCGTCAGAGGAGGCGTTCTGTGAACCATGTTTGCCACCCCTCTGATATCTCTTTTTAGTAAATTCAAGTATGGCCCCTCTCTTCATGGTAATTTCAGGAGCTTGTTTTAACATTAGGATGTGATCCCATTTGGACGATTGTATGTGTTGGATGTGTGCCCCTTCATTACAACCCTCACTTCTCTATATGCTGAAGTATAACATCTAAAACTACCACCCTCTCAACTTCACTGCTCCTCATAATTCCCAAAATAAAACATCTGTCACTCAACATTAATATTGACTCGATTTTCATGTGGATCAGTATGCCAAGTAGCTGCTGGAATCAGGACGATCTTAATTACACACCACATCATTGCAATAAATATTCTTAACTGAGGTCTCTGTGTCTGTTGATCACCTCATGGCAAAATATTCATTAATTTAAGTGCTTTTGCTTGTGACTGCCATTTTCGTTTGCTTTGGAATTATTGAATGACACTCCAAGGAGTGTCCTGGCGCCAGCTGCAGTTTCTCCCTGCAACACAGGAGACTGGACGGAATTACCTCATTTGCTGAACAGCCAAGGGGCATATTATCAAGCACGGCGTTCAAATTATCGCCGCTGTAGCGGCAGAAAGCTGCTGATAAAGCGGCGATAATGGGCTTGATAATATGCCGCAGAGAATTCCAATAGAAGCCCATGTTGACACCAGAACATGGGCTTCTATGGGAATTCTCAAGGGCAGATGATCAAGCCCATTATCGCCACTTTAGCAGCAGTTTTCTGCCGCTAAAGCGGTGATAATTTTAATGCTGTTTCTTGATAATATGCCCCCAAGTTTTTAATTTCTTCCTGAACATTGAGAGTTCAAGGGTTGCCCGAAGTTCCAGCAGGAGTTGAGTCCAGGCTTTAGTTCTTCCACCAATTCTAGCCCGGTGGATTTTTGGGATGGTGACTAGATGATCATAAGTCGATTATGATGTCCTGGGGGGGCATAAATAGAAAACCTCTTCCTAAGATATACTGTGCCCTTTTCCATGCAATGCTTTATGTGCCAGGACCAGTGTTTTAAATGGAATCCTCTTTTTCATGGGAAGCAAGTGAAGTGCATAAAGATGTGAGGACAGGCGGTTTCTAGGGGCCAGATTGAGAATCATCTGGCTGCCACATTTTGAACAATCTGCAACCAGTTCAAGAGATATTCTGGCAGACCCAATGCAGGACATTTCCATAATCGAGTCTGGCAGTGATCAAAGCCTGAACCCCTGGTTTCCTAGAATCAACAGAGAGGAGTGGCAAGAATGTTTGCAGAGTGCATAGTAACCCAAAACAGTTATCCACCAGAGCTTGAATTTGGGTTTGCAGGGAGAGCTAATTGTCAATTTTAATCCCCAAATTGTTTACCGAGCTCTGATGAGTGGCCGGGAGAGGGACTTTCCTTTGGTTTTTGCTGCGGACATCCTGGACCACCAAGATTTCCAGACTTTTGTAGGAGTTGTGCCAAAGAAATCAATCTCCGATTTTTCTGGGTTACATTTTAGTTGGGTTATGGCCTACCAGTTAAACACTTTAGATAGACAGATTTTGATGATTTCACCCTCAAATTCCACCCCTTTATCACAGATGAAAAGAAGCTCAGTGTCCTCAGCATACGATATCACTTTGGCTCCGTATGATTCAGCAAGAACGGCTAAAAGCACTAACTTTCAAGCTCTGTATAGGGGAGGCAAATGTGGGAATCCATACTTCTTGGCTTCGATTGTCCAGGAAGAAAGTCAGCCAGTTTAATGCCAAGCCACCAATCCCGATGTTAGGAAGCCGATCCAGTAGTCTATCTTGATGGATGGTATGCAAGGCCGCTGAATGATCCAACATGATCAAGATGGCCTTGCCCCCGCAATCAAGTGTGTCCATGATGTAATCTGTTACCTCCAGCAAGGCTGTTTCCATACAACAGCTTGCTCTGAAACCCGATTGACTGGGATGCAGCAAATTGTTACTTTCAAGGTAACCTGAGATAAGTGAATTAACATGGTTTTCTAGCACTTTTGAAAAATCGGGGAGAAGAGAAATAGGGCTGTAATTGGCCAGGAACTTCTAGTCAGTGGACGGCTTCTTGATTAGTGGGAGGATTTTGGCGTGTTTCCATTTCAGAGGCATTGTTTTAGATGCCAGTGATGCATTTAGAACTTTATTGACCACTGGATTGATGGCCTGACCCGCTTTGGCCAAGAGGCGGGGCAGGCAAGAATCGGTGGGAGAGTTAGACTCCAAAAACTTAACGGCAGATAGGGACTCGTCCATGGACATACCAGCGAAGTAGTGGAGTGAGGGTGCTTCACCCAGGGATATCCTTGAGGCGAGCATCTCAATGGCCTGGGTATCATCCTGTGGCACGTACGCCAGGGTGGCTTGAATAGACGCTTCTTTCTCATGAAACAATTCTGCCAGTTGGTTGGTCCAATTGGCCATGGGTCGTTGGTATTTCATGGTGGCCTGTGGATTTACAAACATTTTCACAATTTTGAAAATTTCTTTAGATTTGTTATCAGATTTCTCAATTTTTTTCTCAAAGAATGCTTTTTTCTCTAAGCTGACCTATGCTTTGTATTCCTTGAGTGTTGCCTTGTAGGTAAGTTTGTCATCTGGGTTATAATCTTTTCGCCATATCCTTTCAAGGTGCTTACAGTATTTTTTTTACTTCTCTTTAGATTATCATTAAATCAGGGGGTCGACAGCTTGGGTCTGAGGGAGCGATGTTCCGAAAGTGGAGCTAAATCATTTATATTATAAGTAATCCACTCATCCAGCTGAAAGGCGTCTGCCTCAGGATCCCCAGAAAGAATGGGAGGATGTTTCAAGGGCGGCGCACAGGTCAGAAGGCAACATTTTGCGAAAAGCTCTAGTCATAATATGAGTTTCAGCAGGGAGACATTGTTTTTTGGAGAGTATGCTTTTCCCTCCACAATATCTCTGTGGTCTTCGTCATTAGCTTCTAGATATTCATCCTTCATTGTCCCTTCCCTTGCATCACTTGGAGCCTGCTCTACAATGTTGCCCACTTATCAGGTGTCAGTCTCTCAAGTTCCAAGAGCAAGAGCCCCTGGGTGGGCCTTTGTTCCTTACTGCCTCTTCCCTGGAGGTTGTTCATAGATCAGTATGTTACACCACCCAAGTCCATGCCTCCTGTGCTAGCTCAAAGAAATGGGATTTCCCTGTAAGTCACACTGGATACAGCCGCATATATTGAACCTGTGTTGCTCGCAGCTTCAGTTTCACTTTATAGCAAGATTTACTCTGCTGCTACAGCTTCACAGTATAGGCTGAGAAGAGTAAGATCTTATTAGTATTGCACAGGATGTGTTTGTACTCCCTGGCCTTTTTGAGGATTATGTCTCAACCTGCAAATAACATTACCGAAACTATCATTAGGCGAGGGAGGCCCAGATGGGAGCCTGGGCATCAAGGCTCGATTAAGGCACTTCAGGAAGATACGGGGTGAAAGATGCTGCTTGGGATTCTAGGGCTTAAAGCACTCCAGGAGGAACGGTGTAAGTTATTCTTCCATGCTCTTCCCTCTGCATCTCCACCCTACAGGTAAGAAAGAGTGTGCTCCCCTTCAGCCTCTTAAAGTCAGTGTATAGAGTTCAAAGTTTATCCTCCACTGCTGTGACCTGGCCTTCTACCTCCTTAGTGCAATCTGCCATATTTTGAACATTCTGGTGCACAACTTATCCACCCCATATTGGCCTCTAGTGTTTTCTGAGTATTCTGAATAACCTTTAAAATCATTTCTTGAAATACTCAATCTAAGATGGCCTCCAGGGGCTCCATTGCAGACTCACCTAAATGGGCCACCTTCATGTGGGAAGGTGGAGTATATTTGCCAATCTGACCCTGGAGATCAGTCTTGGCTTCTTATCATTGCCCATGTGAAGAGAGAGTGGAGGTGTGAAGGGGGTGATCTGTAACAAGTCTTCCGATGGCCAAAAAAAGGATAAACTGCCCTGCTTTTACCGGTGGGACCACAAAGCCCCCTGTCTCAGTCAGTCTCTCACTTTAGCTCAAGAATTTCAACAAGAATGTGCAAATCAAGCAGTCTACTTACACCGTGGAGAGGGTCAAGATGAGTCTCAATCCAGCTGTGCCTCAATTGCTGTCACCATAAAACTGTCCCAGCCGCATCATTCACCTCGCAGGCCATCCAAAACCTCCATTTGTAAGATCAGACCCAACCTGTAGGCCTTAACGTCTGAGGGGGAATATTTGGGTTCCCTCTGTAGGCCACTGATTGATGCGGGCAAGCCCCACATCCACCAAAACAGGCTCCATTTATTGTCTAACAGGTGCACATCTCCATTCAGTCTAGTGGGGGTGCGGGGGGAAAGGAAGTAGGAGAGGGGACACAAAGTCCGCAATGGCAGGGCCCCCTATATCAACAGGTCACTGGGGCCTGGTTAATTCTTTTCACCACCTATGCTTTCACAGTTCTGGATGGAATTCAACCCCCCAAATTCTCTGCTATTCACCTGGGCAGGAGGAGCAATGGCACCCAATTGCAATCAAAGCTATCTTGGACAGGGAAGAATCTGCTCTCACCTCAACCCACTAGTCTCTTGGAAGATGGGCCCGGCTCTGCTGGTCATTCTGGGCGAACCGCTCACTTCTCAACCATCGCCATTGCTTGCACCCTGCACCCAGAGCCTGCAGTGTCTCAGCCCACCACAGTCAGCCAATCTCAGGGGACTGGGGCATCAGGATTTATTGGAAGTGGGAGTTCAGATCCACTCTCCAGACACTCCGGCAGCCTCCAGGATGTCATGCCTGAAGCCACCGATCTTCTCTGGGCTGAGCCATGTTCTCCAATGCCTCTGGCATAAGTAGCAAAATTATGGCTCTGGCAGTCTCAAACAATATTGTAGTGATGGACAATATTGTGGCTTCCCAGGTAGAACAGCATGATTTAGGATTTATGTGGCTGGCCGGAGCTGGATTAGTTTCTGGCCGCCATCTTGGTTTATGTACCCAGAAATGGCTTTCTCTCATATTAATCCCCCCATCCTAAAGCAGAGTGTGAAGAAAATATTGGGGGTACAACCTCCTGGAAAAATTAAGGGAAAACTACTATTTAGGAGGGTGAAATAGCAACCAGCAAAGGCTTTCTCGAAAAAGGAGTTCACTCTTCCTGGGGTATAGTTGTATCAAATTGTCTCAAGAAAAGAGAAGGGTCCGCCAAACCAAAGGGACAGGACACCAAAAATTACACTAAATCCGACAAAATTGGGTTATTTAAAAGCATCATTAACAAAGGGGGGGATTAAGGGCTTTTGGAGAGGTCCAGCATACAGTGCCCAAGCTACAATTCACAAGAAAGGAGTATGCTGTTCCTCAAGGGTTAAATTGATAAGAAAAAAGAGAGATATATATCTGAATGCCTACCGAGAGGACAGTTATACCCGTCACCTCAAACCAGTAATGTGGGTCCTAAGGGGAATTCCCTTTTTTTTTTTTCGGAACTAGGGCCCTCACACACCCAGCCAGCTAGGTGTCATGCTTCATCATTGGGCCTGCTCCCCGTTGGGTTGGCGCAGCAATACCCAACGGGCTCCCAATGAGGGGCTCTTTGGCGGAGATCTTTTGTTCCTTGCCAATTAGTGAGGTGTGAGTGAGGAGCCTAGAAAGTGTAGGTGTGTGTGAAGAGTGAAAGTTAACACAGGTTAGGTAACCAATATAATTTATTTAACTCTGGTTCCTACCGGATTAAAAGAAAAAGGAGAGGCGGTTTTGTCTGACATAATGAATCAGAACAAAGTGGCACTCTACTCCAATAGGTCAACATGTTTCTTGCCTTGACAGCCCTACCGGGTCTATGGCAATTCATCAGGACCAAAGATATACTGTGAGACTACCTACACACCGTGGTATATGTGAAAAAACTACCTACCACTTAATGTATTGCTGAAGGTTAAAAACCCTTAAGTGTGTTCTGAAACAGAAAGGGTTACAGCATATACATAAATTGCGGGTTATACTGGCATTCAATATCTCTCTATTATTGATGGTTACTTAAAAGAAAGAAACCCTTTATTTCAAAGGGAATAGTTCCCCATGACATTATATTTATTTGTTAAAAATAGATTCCGTGAGCTAGTCGCCAAATAAGCAACTTGAGAGAAAAGTTCATATTAAAACATTGGCTCTTTCAAGAAATATAGACTCACCAAATCAATCTATAAAGCCACGCCTCAACAGTATCCGGCGGGCTAGGACACCAGCGGGCTCAGCATCCAAATCAATCTATAAAGCCACGCCTCAACAGTATCCGGTGGGCTAGGACACCAGCGGGCTCAGCATCTTGCACATATTTCTTCAAGGCTACTCCCTCACTGGGTAAAGGACTCGTTTGTCCGTGGCTCCCTCCTCACTAATTGGCAAGGAACAAAAGATCTCCGCCAAAGAGCCCCTCATTGGGAGCCCGTTGGGTATTGCAGCGCCAACCCAACGAGGAGCAGGCCCAATGATGAAGCATGACACCTAGCTGGCTGGGTGTGTGAGGGCCCTAGTTCCGAAAAAAGGGAATTCCCCTTAGGACCCACATTACTGGTTTGAGGTGACGGGTATAACTGTCCTCTCGGTAGGCATTCAGATATATCTCTCTCTTTTTTCTTATCAATTTAACCCTTGAGTAACAGCATACTCCTTTCTTGTGAATTATTTAAAAGCATGCCATCATGGATACATTCCACATTCATACACATTCAAATTATCACCCACGAATATAGCAAAGGTCAAAAGCTAATATAAAAAATGTTTATTCAATGGATCCTTTGTGAAGTTAAAAAGGTAAAAATTATAATATGAGCAATAAGTCAAAAGGCTAACAAAGCTTGTCTACAATATACTTCATAACATTTACAATTCGGGAGAATGGAGTTTGTAATAAAATTCAAATTCAAAACACACAACACAACGAGCCAATGATCATTACAGGTTCAAAATGCAGTAATATACTTCTGTTATTATATTAATAGGAACCAATTAGATTTGGTGGTTATGGAAATCAAGTAGCGACGCGTTTGTGTGGTATAGGTTGATCCGACCACCTTGGTAGACCGGAAACTCTTCTTGAGCCATATTGTATTACCAAGGATGGTATTTTATGTGTCGAACATGCATTTCTCACAAAGGTGAGCATGGTGAGTGAAGCCCTTGTGCTAACTAAGCACTTAATGACTCAATATTATATGGTCAAATCAGGGAGTAATTTGGAATTTTATCTGACTCTAGATATGTTCTGTTATCACAGAAGACTTTTAACTTGTTTTGAATTGAATTTGTTTCCTCAGCTTATGTTTGGTACTGATGTGTGACATAAGTCTTCTGAGCTCTCTGTGTGTATTTGTGACATGGTTTCTATTCCGGATACTTTGCACCTTGGTTTTATCTCCCCTAGATTTAACACACTTTGAGATAAATGTATTCATCCACTCTTGATGCCAATGAACGTCAGACAAGTGTATCCAGCTTTATTGTTCTTGCAATTTTTATCCACAAAAATGCTTGTTTCTATTTATCAGGGTTTCTATCTGGAGTTTTAAATGCAAACTTTTGAGATGTAGTGAATTTTTATCTGTGATTTTAACTTTGTTTTTTAATGTTATTATAAGTTGTATGTATTTATGTAATTTAGGGGCATATGTATCCAAGGATACATTTGCGATTCTCAAATAGCGATTTTTGGGCAATCGCTATTTGAGAATCACAAAACGCTATGTATGTAGGATTTGCAAATAATTTTGCGAATCATACATATTCCTTAATTGCGAATCGCAATTTGCGATTCGCAATTAAGGAATACCTCCCCATTCATTCCTATGGGCCTAGAGGCCCATAGGAATGAATGGGAAGACATTCTCAATTTGCGATTCTCAATTAGAGCATCGCAAATTGAGAATGCAATGGCATGTATCTGTGCCACATGGAACTTTGAAAAATGCAAAAAAGTGAATTTTTCAAAGAAATCGCTAATTACCACCAACTTGAAGTTGGTGGTAATTTGCGATTTCTTAAGGAGAATTCGCACAACTTGGGTGCTTTTTACATTGCATTTAAGGAATCGCAATTTGTGATTCTTTCAATGCTTTTGCTAATACGGAATCGCAAATTTTGCGATTCCCTATTTTGCGAGGGCCTTTTGGGGTGATACATCCCAAAAGCCTTTTTCCCATTAGCAAACGGGCCGATTCTGAGAATCGGCCCGTTTGCGAATGGGAAATGGGCTTCATACATATGCCCCTCTATGATTTGCATTGTTCAAATCGAATAAAGTGGTACTTGACTTGACTAAAATCATGTAATGCCTCTGGAAATGTCAGTGTGTAGAATTGCAGGTAAACACTAACAACATTTAGAGCCTGGTTAGGATCTCTTGGACAGGTTACTCCATCACAACGGTGACATATATCCCTTATGTCGAAAAATAAATCCCATTATGTCCTATAGGATTTATACTTTGACTGTCAGGATATCCTTCTCCGTTGTGATGGATAACCTGTTCACCAAGATCTAAATCAGGCCCTTAGTCTGTATCACTGGGATGAGTATTTGTGAGAATGTTGTAAACGTTTTGCTTTCCTCTTCATGTAGACCTTGTCAGGTTCAAGAGGTCAACTTTGAGGGCTGTAGCAAATACATATATTGCAAAAGATCCATGAATTACATTTTTGCGCCCAGAAAATTCAGAGGCAAATGATACATTAGCACAACTACTTTAGCAAAGCTGAAAGTATGAGAAACTTGCACAATATGCAAATGTTTTTGATGCAAATGACCATTTTATGTGTGGTGTACTCTCAGAATTTTTCCATGACTCGTTTTGCTAGCTGTGGAACTGTGAGCCCTTTACCCGTGCTAACCAGCAGTAAAGTGCCTGGGCTTCCACTTTCAACATATTGAAATCAGCAGACCTATAATTACCTCTAAATCCCTATTATCTGGTAAAAAAGTGTACTCAGCGCCTGCAAGTTCAGAGTCACAAGTGAACTTTAGCACCCATTGTGCCATCCATTACATTAGTGACTGTGTACGCACGACTGCAGGGCTGCACTCTGCAGCCTGACTGTGCTGCTTTAAAACTGCAACATTCAACCTGTCAAAATAACCCCATTTGACAGGCTTAAACATTCCTTTCAAATATTGATAAGTCATATGGGGATCCATGGTATTTAAAGTAGGACATGTAAAAGTTTAATATTAAACATGTCTTTAAAGTGATAAAGCCTCAAAAGCTACTTTTACTGTAGCAGGGCTGGCTGTTGCATAGGAAATAATTGGTAATCAGCATTTACAATGCAGCGCGAACCATGCGCTGCTGTTGCAATGCAACTGTTACAAGAAATGCGTATTTACCACGTATATCATTTCAATGGCATGCCTTAGGGAAAGTGGTGTAAAGTCCAACACTTTCCTACTGTTCCTCAGACTGGAGGTAGAATACTAAATTATCCTTCGCCAAAGTACAGTGCTTTCCCTAAGGCATGTCATTATAATGGTAGGCATGGTAAAGGAATGCGTGATAAAGATGCATTTATTATAAAGACTGCAGAGTAACTGCATGTGTAATAAAGACACGGGTTTGTTTAGGAAAATTACCTTTTCCCTGCTTAAAGTTTTAGAGTTGCATTTGCATGACCCAAATTTCACTCAGGAGATGAACACCCCCTTGACGTAAGATGAACTTGCTCCCAGAGTTGAAACAAAGGCCTTGGCTCGGGAAAGGTTTCCTGTTATTCTGACACAATCAACATCTGGGCTGGGCCAGGAACATGCTTACCTTTAAAGAGTCCTACCTGTCACTGGTAAATGTTACCTGATACCTGAGCATGGGATTTTTTTGTTCCCTCGGTCAGGTAGACACAGATCCCAGCGGGAGAGTGACAACAGAGGAATGGTTGCTCCTGTCCCTGGCCACATTTCTGGGGTGGCCACTGTGGCACCGTACAAGGGAAGAAAGGTTCTGACATGTTGGTTTTAGGTAGAGAAAGGCACTGTAAGATTGTTTGCAATAGGGTACACAGAAAGTGCTACTAAAGTGTATAGGGTTGCACCTGTGAATGTTTACCTAATGGGTTAGGGAGGGGCAAGGAGTCACCCCCACGCACAGATTGGTGCCAGGTGTAAATGTTGTATCCACAGGACCTGCTGTCTGTGACCTAAGAAAAGCTTGGAAGATTGAATCTGCACACCTTCTTGTACCCAGAACAAAGAAGTGGACTTCAAGGGTCATAAGGCTGACCTCCTGTTTAAGCTACAGGGATAAAACAAACTGCAAGAGGGTTTTTCTGCAACTGCCCAGCTGACCAGTTCCAACTGGACCTGCCCCAGATGCTGCTGCTGGCCTCTGCTGGAGTTAGTCTTGGCCCCAAAATGCTGTCACCAAGGTTCTGGAATCTTGGCTGGTGTCAAGGTGCACTCCTCTTAAATTTTCCTGAAACCTGGGACTTAAAAACGTTTTGACTCCAAAGACCTCCAACCTGCAAAGCTGATCTGATGAAGGGGAGTTGCCTCTGGGTCAAAGAGCCAAAGATTCAGTTAACTCCCGCTCTGAAATGTATTTGCAGCAGCAATGCTAATTCAACTGGACATCATAGAGAAAGTATCCAACCTTGTTAAGCCCTTTCTGCCACAGCTTAAAGCTTTGCCATCCTGGAAGAATCTGAGCGTCAAAAAAGTGACCAAGTCAGAATATAAAAATCTTACATGGGCTAAAGCATAAAAAAAAAATCAAGCCGGCAAGGAACCCTCTCTGTCTATGAAATTAAAATCTGCCCTGCTTGGAGCTTTCTTGCCAAAAGTCAATGTTTTCACCCAGACCTCGTCCAGGGGCTTTCCAATGACACAGAACCCTCTTCAGCCACAGCCTACTTTTTGACTTCCATTTCAGAAACTAATTACTTACATAAAACATCCAACCAATCAAACCTGGTTTCTGTATCTGACCCACGCTCCATCGCGTTCAGCCTTAACTCGTGCCTAGGTACCGGTCAAGTGCAACTAGATGACTGTGGTTCTGCTTAACTCTTTTTGACACTATTTTCATATTTATTCTTTAAAAATTCAATCCATCCCCCAAGTTTAGAAATGACCACCAACCCTGAAGTTATCTTTATATATTTGGAGGATCCGCTATCACAGCACTTTCTTTCAATGTACTAACTGTTTAGTGCATATCCGCCATTGGTTCTGCTAGCCATGCCTCAATCTTTTAAAAAACAAAATTCCAAGATAAACTTCCAAACGGAGATTGTTTCAGAAAAACAAAAACACTAATAACCCCTTGACACTAAGGGGCCTATTATGATGGCAGGCGGAACGCCACCGCCCAACTGGCGGTGGCGATCCGCCCGCCATAACTCCCCGCCGACAGCCATTTACCCCTGCCATATTAGCATGGTGTGGGGTACCGCACCGGACGGGAAGACTGTCCGACACTTTTCCGCTGGCAGGCAATAGTGACGAAAAGGCTGAAAAGGCCCACCATATGGTGGCGGTGCCTTGCAGGCACCGCCATCCATTTTATGATGGGTGCGTGGGGCATGCCTTTCCATTGCAGAGACTCCGCCATGGAAAGGCATGCGGAGAATGACTTTGGGGGCCCGTTGTGGGCCCCCGGGGGATGGGGGTAGATGGCTGCACTTGGGGGGTACCCATGGTTCTCCCCTCATTGGCATGCACAAGGTGGGAGGCACCACGCGGTGCCTGTTAAGTTGTGCATGCCAATGCACAACATGCATATTTTACATTGCGGCGGGTGCAGCTTACAGCAACGCAATGTAAAAGGTGCAGGATACGACCGCCAGGGTAGCGGTCACATCCTAATTGGCATCATAGCGGGACCGCCGCACCACTGGATGTCGGTTCCGTTTACCGTTACTGTGGTGGACGGACAAAGTCCACCCGCCATCGTAATGGGGCCCTAAGAGTTGTTTCCAAGAGTGTGGGGATCGTTATTGTTTTTTTCCTGTTCATGAGCACCAGGATTTTCCTGGGGGTGACACAGAAAAAATTATACATTCCACTTTCAACCCTAAGGGGACGATTCCGATCTCGCTCGGAAGGGCTCAGAACGCGATCTGGCCGTAAAAAGTATGAGCCATACGCGTGTTTACTGACTGACTCTTACAGCTGTACGAGCGAGCAAGTATGCGAGAAACGCAAAATCGCCGACCGACTCGTTTCTGGGTCCGAACCGCTCTGTACGCCTCGTCCGTAAGCAAACTGTGCCGTGCAATAGAGGCGAATTCTGACCGAGCCAGTACGATGCACACATCAGACAGCCGGATCAAGCTGAAGTTTCTGGCTCCCAAAACATCTGGTGAACTGCCTTAGGGGGTCCACGTGAGACCCCTCGTCACCCGCAGGCTTACGACTCAGACACAGGGGGAGACCCAAGGGTCTCCCCAACACAGGCATGTATGGTACGGATGGCACCAACACGTACCCACTGTAGGGGGCACCCATGTGCGAGACGTACCCATTCATTCAATGGGAGCCCATGTACGCATCGTAAAACTGGCTCCCATTGACTTCTATGAGAGTCCGACCGAACCGAGTCTGGCAGCATGCGGCCGCATCGTACTCACTCGGTTGGAGAGCTTTCCGACCCAGATCAGAGTAATATCCTTCATATGATGGCTCCTACTCTGTCAAGCTGTCAGAGAAGATTTTTCACTAATGGAGCCAATGGGGACTGGAATACTTAAAGTGAATCCATCTCTAATTGAGGCAAGGGGACCAATGATTTGGTGGGCAGGATGTGCAATGTAGTACCCTGTGCACAAAATACTACATAGGCCAAATTGTATTATTGTGCAATAAAAACAGTGTTTTTGTGAGTGTTTGCAAGCTTGATATAAGTTTATGCTGCATAAAAAGTGACTTGATTACTTGCAAACTAATTTTCACAGTGTGATGGAATTTGGAACTTGCCTGCTTTGATAACTCTAATTAATTCAGTAAATTTAACAATAGCAAAGTGCATGCCTTTCATGGGAAGAATTCGGTCTTCAATGTAAATTGGAGAGTTTGACCTGCTGTTCCCAATTAATATGAAGGCATTAGGTGATATTAATATGTGTGACTAACGAGAGAAATGTGCATTCTTGGTCATGTGGTTCATTTGCTCTATGAGGGTGAGGGTACAATTCAGGATGAAGCCAATCATTTTTGTTTTTCATGTGAGTGAGAGAGAGTGAAGAAGTATTATTATTTTAAATTTCCTAGTAACAATTATTACATGGATAACATTTCAATGATTCTTCGGAGAGAGCGTGAGGATAGAAGATTCTTTTTTTTCAGTTTGAGAATGGCAAACACATCCAACATCCATGTATATCAACTGACAAGTTAAGTGAGGAGAGTGGAGATGCTCTATAAGGCCAATGTTTTCATGTACATTTGTGTGTTGTCCATGTATTGTTCAATCAAGACACACATAGCTTCTAAATTTAGACTTAGTGGCCTCATATAAAGGTTGAATAAGTCATGGGAAAAGAATAATCCCTGGGCGACACCACAAGACATTTCAGGTCTTCCTGAGATGTATTTTCAATTTTAACCATTTATTGTATGTTGGTGATAAAGGAGGAAAACCAAGTCAGAATCGGGATATACAAATCCATGCTGTGTTTTAGAGTTTAGATCAACCTACCTTGATCACGTGTACTGAAAGCTAATAACAATTCTGCAATTACATATGGTGCACATCTTCCACGAACATCACTGTGGCTGCTTTGATGCTGACACAAGGATTAAAGCCAAATTAGCAGTCTGCTATTAGATGTTCCTTGACAATGATGGTATTTAATTGATTTGTAACAGATCTCTGTGTGAATTTTCCTAAACTATGGAGTTTGGCTACAATTCGAAAATTTGACAACAGATCAAGATTAGGTTTTCTGAGGATGGGATAATGTTTTCAATCTAGACAGCATACATAAATATTTGTTGGATAACAGACTCATATCAAGACACATGAGATGGATTTGAAGATGGGACCATTCTTCTTTGATGGCATTCACAAAAAAAGAAAACTCGTACATGCCCCATTAATTTTGCATTTTTCTGATCAGCAGTCTTTTATTGCATAGATATTCGTCACAGTTGCATCGAGAGTAACCACATTTGCTTGGTCTTTTTTTGATGGTAAGGGATCTTTTCACTATTTCCAAATTACTCCATGTTGTTTGAGTGTCATGGTCTAAAACTTTCTTACTTGGTGAATTAAATGTTTCGTGGCAAAAGATTTTGGTTAAGGATGAAGTGGAGCCAAGGATCCAAAAAGGAATTGGAAAATGATCTGACTGGGTATTTAGTATGGGAACAAACAATAAATCACTTAAAGATTGTTGAACATGATATTGAAATGCTAGTATTTGTAGTGTATAGAGTCTGAGGAATGCTGACATCAGTTATTTAGTATTTATTGATAATGATGTTGCCCAGTTGAGATTGAAGCCCCCTGGTAGGATATTTTTGAAAATATTATTTGGTGTCAGCTAATATATTCAGTGAAGTGGCAAGTGAAGGTGTTTGGACAAAATATCAATTAAAACATATCAAAAGAAAGAAATATTGGAAATTAAATATTGTGACACACAAATATACGTTGATGCAGAAATATTGTTGTCAAGAATATTTTATTTTGAAGTTCGTAATATTGTTGTTAATAATTGCAACATTTTTAATAATATTTTTACTAATATAGTTGTTAAAAATCTTGTTTTTCATTTTTTTAATGTGTTTTAGTTGATATAATAATTTTAAGTGTTACTATTGTTTATATGAATATTATTGTTTTCAAAATATAGCTTGTCATTTTAAGTGATTCAGATTTTTTTATTAAATTTTAAAAATAATTTATAGTGTTGTAGCAGGGTGTGGGTTTGTAGGGGGATAGGGTAGGAGTTAGTTAGGTAATACATAATTAGGAATTATATAGTAAATGCTGTTTAATTATGATTGACATTTATTATGTAGTTTATGTAATACTGATTTATTTCCATTATATGTTATTTGCGGGCTGGTAGGTTTGTAGGGGTGTAGGGTGGGAAGTTAACTAGGTAATAATTAATTAACAATGTATTATTAATTGATCATTAATAATTCAATTGATTCATAATTATGTAAAATAGGGAATATTTTACTTACATTTAAGTAACGGTATGCTACGTTGTAGGGGTATCGGGAGGGAAGTTAATTAATTGATAATTAACTATTAATTATTATTTGTAAATTCATTATTCAATTGAATTTTAAATATGTCCATTTGGACTACTTACTTAATTTCATTTTATTGTAGTTGAGGGATGCTGGCTTTGTAGTGGTCTAAGGTGGGAACTTAATTTAGTAATAATTAATTAACAAGTAAATATTCATTGTTACTTATTTAATACATTTTAAATATGTAAGTTATGGAACAGTTATGTTTTAATTATATTTTAGGTGTGGACTGCTAGGTTTGAAGGGGTACAGGGTGAGACGTAAATTAATTAATTATTTAATATTATTGAATAACAATTATTTTTCAATTAAGAATTAATGTTTTATTAAATAGTAATTATGTAAATTGATTAACTGTTTTTAGTTTTTTAATACACATATTAATTAATATTGAGTTTAATTTTTTTCTTCTATTTTTATGTGGTTATGTAATGTGTTTCAAGTGAAGTATATTCCCTATTCTTGCTTAGACTACAGTAAAAATAGTAAAATACAACACTTTCATTACTGTTGCGGAAATAATACATTTTACTCATCCTAAGTCCAACACTTTCCCAACTGCTGTGCTGACTGGATTGGGAAAAGTGAATTTCGCTCCTCTGAAATCCAACGTCTTCTCTACTGTTGGTCAGACTGAAGTGGAAATAGTAAATGTGCCTCTCCAAAGTCAAACACTTTCCCTACTATTGTGATGTTTGGAGTGGGTATAGTAAATGTCACCCCTTCAAACTCCAATACTTTCCCTACTGTTGCACAGACTGGAGTGTGAGTAGTAAATTCCACCCCTCCAAAATCCAATGCTTTCCCTATTGTTGCACAGACTGGAGTGTGAGTAGTATATTTTGCACTATTTGAAGTGGCAATATCAAATTAAATAATAAGTTGAACCCCTCTAAAGTCTAACGCTTTTCCTACTGTTGTGGAAACTGCAGTGGGAATAGTACATTCCACCCTTCCAAAATCCAATGCTTTCCCTACCATTGCACTGACTCTAGTAGGATTAGAAAATGTAACTCCTCTTAGGTCTAACACTTTCCCTATTATTGTGGTGACCGGAGTAGTTGCAATAGTAAATGTAACCACTATGAAGTCCAACACTTTCCCTACTGTTGCACAAACTAGAGTGGGAATATTATATTTAATATGCTTAGGCTCCAATAGTTTTCATAATATTGGTTCAATAGGTTTTATAGCATTTTTTGGTTAATGTTTAATATTTTATATATTTTTCTTTTAAATGTATTTTAATATTTGTTTTTGTAAATCAGTTTATACATTTTTCATATCTTATTTCAATTGTTTATATTCCTTATGGTTTCATAGTGTATGTATGAATCATATATATATATATATATTCACTGAAAAAACCATAGGTTTCACACATGTTATAGTTAGCGGAAATTTTACTGATAAAAAACCAATGAAATTCCCCCGTTATAGTTAGTGCAGGCAACTATAACTCACGCGACCGCAATCCTCTGCTGATGCTAATACTGTATTTAGGCACTTATTTGCCCATGTCTTCTTCCATACATTTTTAGCTATACATATATTACAAATATTTTTTTTTCATAAAGACACATATGTCATCAGCAGAAGATTGCGGTCGCGTGAGTTATAGTCCACCCTGCCTCCTTTTCACGTTCTCCACCTTTGTTTTTCACTGCCTCAGACTGCGAGAGACAAATGGCGGCCGACACTTCCTGATTTCGACCGATTCGAATGTTTACTGACATCTAACAACCAATCAGAATTGCGCTCGCGCACTTCACCGTGCGCGCACCGTGCGCGCTCGGTGCGAGGCTATAGATATGTATGTACTTTTAACTGCAATTTTCTCAGGAACTAATGAACAGATTAACTCCAGATATGCAAAAGGCACATCCCTGACCTGAGGACTACCTCTTTGCCAAATTTAAAGTAATTCTGTTCAGCCGTTTGGGCTGTACCTTGGACTAAAGGTCCCTATGGAAAATTGCATAGCAAAAACGCGTTTTGGGACCCCCCTTTTTTCTCAGCCCCCGCTTGACGAATCCCCCCGAGACTTTCAGGGTAGGAGCGGAGCGCCCCACCTATTTTGAAAATTTCGCGAGGATTCATCAATCGGCGCCAAAGTTATTCCAAATAGAATGTTGCGGATTTCCTATGGAAACACGGTCCTAACTATAACTATCTACTGGCGACCGCCAGTAGATAATATATATATATATATATATATATATATATATATATATATATATGAGTGTGTGTGTGTATATTCTATGAAAAATCCAAAGGTTAATGCAATGTTATAGTTAGGTGAATTTCTCAGTGACAACAGTAACGTTTTAAATAAAAAAAAAACAGAAATGCAGCAGTTACAGTTAGTAGCACTAAAACTTGCTCCCCTGCCATGCACTGCTTATGACCTCAAATGACATCAGTTATAACATATTCTATGACATCATTTATGATATCCCAGAGGACATCTCAAATTACATCATTGTCGACATCACTAATGACATCATCCAATGAGTGTACAAGTGTGTGTCACAGTTTACATAGAGGCAAGTAACTACCATATTACTTTTCTACATAATTTTGGACAGCTTGGGTGTAGCTAATGGGTGTGAGTGATGGCTCTCGCAAGACACTCGCGGTAGCCAGATTCACAATCCGCTAAGACATATTACCAGAGTGAGAGGTGTCTGTAGTAGGGTTTGAGAAAAATGTATCTCTCTGGTAATACCCCTTTCCTTGCCGACAGGCATGCATAGTAGGCTGTTGGGATGAACTGCCCTGTTTGCTGACAGATCTCTCTTCCATGAAAAGTCTGCGTAGTACATTGTGGAAAGAGACTGGCCTCTCTCCTTTGACCTGTATCTTGAATGAAGGGTGTGCAAATTGTGGTGTGAAAAGGGGCTTACCTCTCTGGTTACAGTACTCCCTAAAATGACAGATGTACAAGTAAGGTGTAGGGATGAAATTACCTCAATGCTGAGAAGGCTGTCTTCCAAAACAACTATTGAGACTATAGTATGGAAACACACTGCCCTGTCAGCTGAGACATCTTCCCAGAGTAATATTTGTGCAAAGTAGACTGTGGGTAGAGACTATACTCTGTGTGCATACCTCTCTTCATAATGATGAGCGTCCATACTAGAGTATAAAATTAAATATCCTCTCTGTTGAAAACTGTGTCTTGCACACCTGGTGTCCATATTTGATAGTCGGGCATACTCACCTCTCTTTCAGACATCTCCCAATGGCTACAGTCATACAAATACTGTTTGCACAGCAGCTGATAGGAGTGCGTATTAGAGTATTAGAATGCTCTTCTCTCTGTGCCAATACCTCTCTCTTCTATCAGAGGTCACTATTCTAGAGCATGGACAAGGACTGATCTCTCTACTGATATCTCACTGTTGCATCACAAGTCACCATAGCCGTATAACAAATAATTGGGTTCTCTATTAGAAAGTTTCCGTAGATTAAAAGATGTGCATACTACCATAGAGATACATATACATGCAGCAGCACATCTTCAACCCCTCGAGATGGAACTGCCCGTTTTGTTGAATATTGCAAAACTATATTAAAACTGAAATTTTGAAATAGGTTATAAGCAAGGAAACCAAAAGTAACTTTAAGCTTTTTTATTACAACATAACAATTTATCAACAATACAAAACAACATCAACTGTATTAACAAACTATATGGACAATTATTAATCAAACAAAACAAACAACTAAGTAACTTCAATAGACACTTCTATACATTGGTCACTTCACTCACAATTCAGGGCCAAATCCCCCCTATCGCTCTCTCCCTGTTACTCAACTCAATCACCCTGAACAATCCCACCTTCTTCCTCCTAACAATCCTCCTTCTCTACCTGAACTCCCCTGAACATGTACATCAATTTTAACATGTCCCCCAACACACACTGCAGATCAATACCCTCAAAAATGACTTCTCTCCCTCCCTCTCTATCTTGCAACCTTACTAATTTAAACCTTGAAAATACGCATGCCATGCTCATGGTCGCTGGCCTCCCTCCCAGTCCCGCCTCCACAACTCCCACTGCTGATACCCTTCCTTCTAGTGGTACCCCTACTCCTCTTACTCAGACGAAGAACAAGACCAAGGTCCTTGTTACGGATCAACCCTATAGCTTAGAGCTCTCTGCCCCCCCTCACTCAGAATGGGTAGCATATTCTCCCACTCTCACCAACATTCATGTTCCCCCGGTCGCAACTAACAACCTTGATTCCCCCTCCAACATTGAACAGAATGGATCGTAAACTCAACTCTCTCACGACGGGCTCAGCGCACCTTAGACAGGATCTCTTAAACTAGAACAGGTTACTTGAATTTCTTACAATGCATCCTTTGGCCTACCATTCCCCTGTGACTGCGGTCCCACAGGCTGCATCGTGCACACTGCCCTCTCTTAGCTCTGGAAGCAAATGGTCCCTAAGAACCAGACGGTTTCTAATTTTCCAACCTCCACAATCCCAGTAATAGTGGGCATAAATAGAATCCACGTAATTCCTACCTCGCCCAGACCTCCCACAAAATAAACCACCATCCATACCATTAAATCTGCTAAGGATAATCCCTGACCTCTTTCTTACATGCTCATCAATTGTAGATCGGCAGCACAACATGCTAGGGAGATCACTGAAACCATTCTCAGTGAGGGAATTGACATTGCTTTCCTTACAGAAACTTGTCTCAGTGATCACTCAATGGCCATTCTTGACCTACTTATTCCTCCTGGGAATTCCATCATTAGACATGACAGGAATGAAAGAACAGGTGGAGGTCTAGCCTTAATCCACAAAGCAGAAATCCAACTCTCCATGTGACAGAATGCCGAATACTCGACCTTTGAATACCTCAGGGTTGAACGTAAAGACAAAGGCTCCCCATCCATCAAACTACACACTATCTATCACCCACCTGGTGATTGCCCACTCTTCACAGAAGAGTTCTCTTACCTACTTACTCAGTTCTCCCTTTCTGACTCAAAGGATGTGTTTTTGGGAGATTTAAACATTTATTGGAACAACACAGAATACTTCACAGTCATGTGCCTCACGAACCTTCTTGAGATTAATGACCTGAAGCAACTGTGCAACAAATCAACCCACATCAAAGGCACTTCCCTAGACGTGATTATCACAAGTAATGAATTGATCTCCCTTAATGACATCATTCCCATTGACTGGTCTGACCACCATCTCATACTCTTCAACATCAAGAACATTGTTAAACCTCATGCAGACTCTACTAACAACCTAACAAACCTAAGCTGTGGACCAGAAACCTCAAACATGTTCCTTCAACGGAACTTGAATCAAAGATTAGTGAACAACTTCAATGTCTCCCACACTCTAAAAATGCAAATGAGCTCACTGACCTCTTCAATAAGGCGGTAACAGATGTTCTCGACCACGTTGTACCTCTCAAACTTAAACAACAAAGATCAACCAAATAGAAATCATGGTTTAACTCTAATCCCAACAATGAAAGAAGACAACTCAGACTAGCTGAAAGGACATGGAGACAAAACCCCACGCCATTACATCTAACTCGCCTCAGAATTGCTAGGCTAGCCTATAAGACGAACATTTATATTGAAGAAGCCTCCGTCTTTCGTTTCCAACTGGACAGTGCAAAGAACAGGCGCAGAGAGCTTTCTAACATTGTCAAAGGACAAACCTCTTCTGCCCCACACAAAACAATAGCCTCCAAAGAAAGATGTGATGAAATTGCCAACTTCTTCTTGGACAAAATTGCTAAAATTGATCATTCCTTCCTTCAAGTCACCTCCCATTCACTTCCCTTAACCACTCTCACTGACCCTCCTCCCTCTAAGTCAGCCTGACCACCCGAACTTTCCTATCATCAATCAACACTGATTGGGACGGACGACAACCCTTCTAACACCCAATTGAAAAACAACACTAATTGCTCAAATTCATACCCATGACTGAACTGGAAGTCTTTATTATTATCACAAAATTAAAGATGACTTCACACACCAAGGATCCTTTTCCTGCTAAAATAGTACATTACCTAAACCACATTATTGCCCCAAAAATGATTACTACCTCCCTTGCCTCTGGCTGTGTACCGGATTCCCTCCAACTCCCTATTCTCAAAAACCCCAAAGTTGACCTTAATGATCTCATCCACCTCTGACCTATCTCTAACCTCCCGTTCCTAACAAAAACCATAGTGAAATGCGTCTTACAACAGCTCGACAGACAGATAAACGAATACAACCTACTCGACTCCTTCCGATCTAGTTTCAGGAAAGGCTGTACCACAGAAACTGCCATGCTCAACATTGCAGATGACATTCATCAAGCCTTAGAGAATGGATATGCCTGCCTTCTCATCCTACTGGACCTCTCAGCAGCTTTCGATACAGTCAACCACTCATCTTTATTGGAATCGCTGAAGTTACGCTCCGGTTTCAATGGCACAGTTTTAAAATGGTTCTCTTCTTAACTCCAACATCGAACATAACAAAACAAAATCAATTCTTGCCTCTCCAAACCCACACCTGTCTCTCTTGGTGTCCCCCAGCGATCAATTCTCTCCCTCTAACTTTTCAAACTCTTTATGGAACCCCTTACTATCATCCTGAAACAAGCAGGAATCAAATGTCACCTCTTTGCAGATAACACACAACTCTACTACAATATCAAATCACACAGAGCCATCCTACATCTTAACATTACATTGAGTAAGATTCAATCCTGGTTTTACTCTAACCATCTAAAATTAAACCCCAACAATGCAGAAGTCATCCTATTCTCCCCTAAAAGTAACCACCTTCCAATTCAAGGCTGGATCAGTGAACTAAAGGCCCTAAACTGTTCGCTCACTCTATCCAACTCGGCATTGTCCTTAGGCTTCACCCTGGACAAAAATTTGACACTGAAGGATCATATCAAAAACTCAGCCAAAGGAGTGCTTTACACACTTAACCACCTAAAAAATACTTAAACCTCTCATTCCATCGAACGATTTCAAGTGAGCCGTGCAATCTCTAGTCCTCTCTAAACTTGATTACGGGAATGCTATCCTCACAGGGACCCCGAAAACTCACATTTACCCCCTCAGGTCAGTACTTAAAATGGCTGCTTAGCTTATAACAGACTTCAAGCGGTATGGCCACATCACGCGGGCCCACAAGTCCTTAAACTGGCTTCCCATTGAAGGAAGATGCATCTACAAGACTGTCTGCATCACCCACAAAGTTCTTCATTCTCATTCCCCCGACTACTTAGACAATAAACTACCAAAAGCAGGAAGGTCCAGACCTTTCAGAAGACCTACCGCTCTTCTTCTCGTGCCTCCAAAAACTAAAAAGGAAATTTACCCAGTCTTGCACTTTTTCAGCTAAGGCTCCCAGCATTTGGAACTCCCTCCCTAGGGACCTTCGCTGAAACCCCTCCTTCCCTGGCTTTAAAAAAGAACTGAAATTCCATCTTCTCAATAAATACTGGAGCGCATGAATCAAACTGAATCTGGTCCAACTAGTTTCTCGTGTTCAGTTCATACTTCTGTTGCTCTGCTGACTTTGTTCTTTTTTTGTGTTCACCTTTATTGTTTCTGATGTCCCTCTCCCCTCACCCCCATCTGTTTTTGAATGGACCTAATTTCAGTTATTTTCATCCTTAATGGCCTTACATTTGTTTCGATGTCGACATTATTGTGTGCTCCTCTGTAAAATTATACTTTCCTTGTTTTATATTTTATGTAATTCTTGTACCTATGATTATTACCTTGCTTTTGAGTTTGTAAAGCACTCTGATGCCTCAGGGTCCAGCTAGTGCTATATAAAACCTTTAAAATAAATAAATAAATTAAAACGTATAGCACTTTTTAATACATTCAACAGCAGGTACCAATGTCTCCCCCCTTTTTTTATTTGACTACTAGATTTTAATTCCAGTGCCACTTTTCTTTCCAATCTTTAACCCACCTTGTCCTGTGAGTCTTCAGTTGCCTGGCATATATTAGGAGGCTAGGTAGCAACAAAGTTTCAGCAAAGCATCATATGTATAAATTACAGTTCTCAAAGCCTAGCTCATGCAAAGTTAGCTCGTGCTGCTGAGCTGCACAACTGTTTAGTCACTTACACATCCTTCCTACCTTAAAACACTGTGCTTCAAGAAGTTCAAGAGATTGTTATTGCTGAACAGCAAAATGATCCTAGTGCATCAAAAACTTTTTATTCCTTTCTCCTCAAAAATAACACACTCTCAACCAGTCAATTTCATATGTTTGCAATTCAATCATAACGTGCCAAGAACTCTGCTTTCGTAGCAGTTTCTAAAGCAACTCAATCATCTTGACAAATCTTTGCTAACACTCACTGCAGTGTTTTACTCTAGAAATACACTCAAACATCGCATAGGGCTAAAATATATGCACAGTGAGTTTCAGAAAACCAGTAGGAATTGTATTATTACAATCTTTGTTTTATAATTTAAAAAGACACTGCTCCTTTACATATAAATACATACAGTTGAAACACTTCATTTTTTAACACAATCTGCAAACCTTACTCACATCTTTCTACATTGTAATGTGTACCTCTCAATATTAACACATCTACAACTCCCCAAACAGCTTTTACTCTGTAATTATAGTGTAGGATAAGTTTACCATTATTAGTACTCTTACTGGCTCATCACAACAAAATGTATAAAATATATTATGAAATATCTGAACTTGTAACTTTTTCCCTAATGCAGATGAAGACATAAGTCTCTTTCAGCTCCAAATAAAGTCACATCTGATGAGCACAACTCAAAGTGACTTCCTTCTCCTCCAAAGCACCAAGGACAAACTGAGCTATCTCTAGTTCTGCAGCCAATCACATCACAGCATTTTTTCAGTCATGTCTTAAGAATAGCACTTATTGGTTGAGCCTTGGCCCTTTTTTTTACTTCCCAGATATGATCTCACAAGACTTTCACAAGATCGTAAAACACCTTGTGGCAGGCCTAGTCATTTTTCCATGTGTGTCACGCCAGAGGCTTGCAGGATCATAAAACATCTCATGGCAGGCTTTACAATTTTCCATCCCGCCCTCACAAGTGTCTTGCGGGATCGCCTAAGTCTCATGCGGCAAGCCTCACTCCCTGACACTTGCACTCTACTCTCCCAAGATTCTTGCAGGGTCGCAAACAAATTGTAGGGAAATGGTATATGGGAAACACTAGCCTCTCCAGTAAGAACCCTCTTTTGGATAATGGGTCTGCATACTGAAGTATGAGGAGGAACTACCCTCTGCTTTCAAACCTCTCTCTCAAATGATAACTATGCATAATAGGGCATGTGTAGGGACGGGCCTCTCTCCGCTGAGACTCCTCTCTTGTGCAACAGGTGGACATAGTCGGGTATGTGGTGGGTCTGGCCCCTTCTTTGAGACCTCTCTCTCAGGTGATGGGTGTATGTAGTAGGGTGTGTGGATGGAGTAAACTCTCCTTTGAGATCTCTGTCTCAGATGACGGGTGTGCTTAGTAGTGAGTGGAGAGGTACTGCCCCTTCCTCTTAGATCTCTCTTTGAAAGGACAGGTGTGAATATTAGAGTGTGTACATGGACTGCCCACTCCTGTCACACCTATCTCTCAGATGACAGGTGTGTAATGTAGGATGTGTAGAGAGAGACTGGTCTTTCTACTGCGAACTCTGTCTCACATGACAGGTGTGCATAGGAGAGTTTTGTGGAGGGACTTTCCTTTCCTGTAAGACATCTCTCTCAGATTGAGGATGTACGTAGTAGAGTGTGGAGAGGAACTGGCCTCTCCTTTCAGACCTCTCTCTCAGATGACAGGTGTAGGTGTGCCTGTTAGGGTGTATGGAGTGAGATTGGCCTCTCCTCTGAGACCTCTCTCTCAGATAACGGTTGTGCATAGTAGTGAGCAGGGAGGGACTATCCTCTCCTTTAAAAACTTCACTCTCCGGTGACGGATGTATGTATTATTGTGTGGGGAGGGACTGGCCTCTGCTTTAACACCTCTCTTTCAAATGACGGATGTGCATAGTTGGGTGTGTGGATTGACAGGCCTTTCCTATCAGAACTCTGTCTCAGATGACGGCTGTGCATAGTAGGGTGTGGAGAATTGCAGGCATGTCCTATCAGACCAGATGACGGGTGTGCATTGTAGGGACTGTCCTTCCTGCTAACACCCTAATCTCGGATAATAGTTGTCCATAGTAGGGTGGTGGAAGTGACTGTACCTTACTCACAACTCCTATCAAGCCAACGGTCATGAAGAGTAGACTATGATAAACACCATCTACAGTAATATTCCTTCCTAAAGTAGCAAGTGTGCATATTACAGTGCATTCAAAGATCACCCACTCCTTTCTACTTTTCACGATCCTGCGATAGCCTCTCGAAAACGTAACATTTTAAAAAAAGGAATTAACATTCTAATCTTCAGAGCACTTATCTCTTACACACTTCCTCTCAAAAACAAGGACCACAAAATGCATTCCTACTAATGGAGTGTACTGAGTACTCATCTACCCTTTTTGCTATTTACAATCCTGCGAGAGACCCGCACGCTTGTAAACATTTGTAAAAAACAATATATATTTATTTCCATCCCAATCATCTGTTAGACCCCTCCCAGATGGGGTTTTGGCCCCTGCATGGAACTGAGACCGCGCTGGTTGCAGTGACGGAAGAGGCTAGGAGGATTATCGATCAAGGAGGCACTGTTGCCATCCTCCTCCTTGATCTTAGCGCTGCTTTTGATACTGTGAACCACAGCATCTTTCTTCAGAGACTCTTTGATCTGGGAGTCTCCATCCATGTTCTCAACTGGTTTAAATCTTTTCTGTTCAATCGCTCTTTTCAGGTTTTCGAGAATGATGCCATCTCCCCTCGTAAACCCCTAGGGTGTGGAGTACCGCAGGGCTCTTCATTAAGTCCGACACTTTTCAATATCTATATGACCCCGCTGGCTGCGATCGTCCGCCCTTTTGGGATAAAAATCGTAACCTACGCAGACAACACGCAGTTAGTAGTCGCTCTTAATCAAACCCTGACACAGACCAACAGCCACCTAAGGGGCTGCCTAGAAGCGGTTGCTTCATGGATGACCTCCTCCTGTCTTAAATTAAATGGAGATAAGACAGAGATGATGCTCTTTGGTAACTCATCAAATGCCATTAATAACTTCCTTTGGCCTTCCTGCCTTGGCCCTACTCCTATTCCCAAGGACTCAATTAAGAGCTTGGGAATCTGGCTGGATAAGTCCCTTGACTTCTCATGCCAGGCAGCAAAGCTCTCAGCCACCTGTATTGGTATGCTCAGGCTTATCAAAAAAATCCTTCCCAGACTCCCCTTTAAAGCCAGACAGATTATGACACAAGGCTTGATACTCTCTCGTCTGGACTATGGAAACACCCTCTATCTGGGGGCCCCACAGTCGACCATCAATAAGCTTCAGGTCATCCACAACTGTGCAGCATGAATGCTCCTGCAAGCTCACCGTCTCGTCTCAATAAAACCTGGTCTAAGGAAACTGCACTGGCTCCCAATCAGGGAAAGAATTACCTTTAAGAGCCTATGTATGGCCCATCACGCTTTCTGGAAGACTGGCGCTACTATAAACCACTCTTTGATCTCCCCCTACCTTCCTACTAGACATCTCAGGTCAGCATCCTTGTTCTTGACCTCAGTACCAAAAATTAAGAGATCCAGAGCAGGCGGACGATTGTTCTCCTATAACTCGTCAAAACTCTGGAACTCTCTCCATCTGCGATCTGATCCCAACCATCTTTCTTTCCGAAAGGGGTTAAAAACACTGCTGTACCACCACTGACTAGGTCCCTCTTTCCACTCACGCACACTTGCTGGAGCAGAGTTTTCTGTTGAAAATGTATTGAGTTTTAAGCTCCAGTTTTGATTATATGTTATGATTAAAATTACTAATTTATAATTACTAATTATTAGTTTTGTTAAAAGTCTTAATTAACCAACATTATTAATGAGAGAAACTACACGTGGGAATGCATATATGTTGCTTAGTAATATGTGCAATTTAATTAAATGAGTATTGCAAAAGTGCTGTTTGTTTCGAGTTTGCGCGTAAAAAATAACGTGTGCTAATGCTTCTTTGTGTTGCAGACGGCTAGGTAATTACATACACATAAGGGTATTAGTGGGGATTAACACTGTATAATCATTATGATGTGGTAACGTTGTTTTGTGTTCCTTTTAATTAAGATGGTCCGTTTTGGCCTAAACAAAGATGGCTGCTATTTACAGCCTGCGCTCGAGTGATTGAGACGTAACGAGAGGCCTTGCTGAACATGGTTGAAAGTCACCTGACCACAGCCTCTGTCTGATTTAACAGTTTCCGTGAGGACAGCAGCTCCGGGCATGCTTCCAATTGCCCTTGGAAAAGAATAAAGCCACAATGAACAATGATAAATCTGCGGTGGCTCTGCTATGGTACCAAGGAAGAGCATTCATAAATGTATCGCTTGCAAACTCGAGTTTCCTTCTTCCGTGTTTTTATTTTTGTGATTTTTTCTGAGCGGAGGTTTTCTAAATGTTACCAAGTGACATCCTTTCCTGCTCGCTCTGCTCAGCGGCTCAACGGACATTCAGAATTTGTTTGATACTTTTATTTCGCTAGTTTTGTTATAAATATTACTAGGCTAGAGAGGGTCTGTAGATTTTTGAGGCCACTTCTTCCTGAACCTATGCTGAGGACGGCAGCTCGAGAGACTTTACTGAGAGACCTGTCCTGACCCATTTAGCTAGAATAGGTAACTATGAGAATAATGATTTTGCTATTGATTGACTTGCATTTGAAATAATTTAGATAAACAACCATTTGTTTGAATTCCAGTGTCGGGTGGTTATTTCTTTGTCATTTATTGAGTTTCAAATGTATTTCCTATGTTTAAAATCATGACTCAGGACAATATCTTTATGGTCGCATTGACCTCGTTTAGATGCAGATTGGTTTAGGTTTCTCTCCTATATTCAGTGTGGATAGAGTAATAGTGTGAATATCAGTGTGATGGGCCCTAGCGTATGATGAGTGTATGTGCGTGTGACTGTAGGTTTACTCTGTCCGTGGAAGTAGGGGGAATTTATATGCGCCGATCTGCAGCAGTTTCCTGGTAGCAGTATGATGGTTAGATTATTGTCTTGATCTGATAGATTGCTTGTACATAGGCTTTTGATTCATTGATTTATTGATTGATGTTAGTATATGTACTAATACTATATGATGAGGTCGTCGTATTGAGTTCTATGTAGTGTGTACGGCTTCTGGAACGAGGGGAGCTGGTGACGGTTCCGTAGTAGGGCAGAGGGAAGTGAGTGCTGCTCTCGGGAAAAACGGGATTGTTGGCCCTGTACGTATGCGGGGAAAAACGTGTGACAATTGAAGTTGCGCGTCACATTGTCTGGGTTCGGAATCAGTGAAATCGTCGTGTGTTACTATTAGAGATATATTTCCGTTATAAAAGGAGTGTGTATGGTAGCGAAGGTTATATGTGAAACTCTGGTCTTAAGTCCCAGGGATCCGTAAGGTTCGCCGTTAAAGCTTATCGCTGGAGTAGTAATAGGTATTCTCTGAGCTTTTCTGAAGGACTGGGCAGAGGTAAGCGCTGCTTGGTTAACGCGTGTTATAATTCTGTAGTGGGACAGACTGTTTGCTGTTCTCGGGAAAGGCAGGATTCTGTGTGCATGTTCTACATTTTCTGGTGTGAAAGTGCGTGAATGTATGAGCATTTAGTTGATTGTAAGACTCTTTGGAGCGGTCCTAGAGGAAACAGTTAATGGATGCATGTTAGAAGGGCAGAGTAGAGGGATGTGCTACTGTGTCAACGAAAGTAATTATTCCGTAGTGGAGCAGAGGTAAGCGCTGTTCTAGAGAAAAGCGGGATTCTTGCGAGAAAAATTTTTCTTTACTATTCTGTGGTTAGCGGAGCAGACAATGGAGATGTTTATATGTTGTAACTAATAGATTTTGTAGAATCTGAAATGAAGTCTACTGAGAAGACTTTGTAAAGGAGGGGTAGACGAGTAACAGAAGACAGGAGCAGAAGCGACTGCAGCGACTGCTGACGTCATACAGACCGCCCTGTGATTGGGCAGTGGATCAGAACAGTGCTCGCGCTGGGATTGGTGCGTTAGTGTGAGCCGCGCAGGGATTGGAAGGAGTACAGGGTGACGTAGACGCTCCAGGATTGGTGCGTTGGTGTGAGTCGCGCTGTTATTGGAAAAAAAGATCGTACAGTTGCGGAAGGGACTAGAGAATATTGGTAAACGTTAAAATGTATTACCAACCTGAGGAAAAGAAGAAGAAATCCTTGTTCGGTAAAAATTAAAAGGTGGTTCGACAAGGATAAGAACATAATAACTAGAGAGGGTGAATTGCTACCTCCAACGAGAACTCCTGCATCCTTCATGGTTGCGAAATATGGGTATTATACCTGTATATGGTTAGATAACTGGGCTAAGTACACTAAGGACGATGGTGTTCTAGCGTTCCCGGAACATGGTTCATTTAATCTGGCCGTGTTGAGAAATTTACGGGAAAAAATGATGTGTCTAGAGCCTAGACCAAGGCCGACACAGTTCGAGGCATTGGTGGAATGGGAAGATGAGGTGCATGAGCGAGAAAAGCAGAGGAGTGGAGGCAACTATAGGTACATGTTCGGGAGAAAATATGATCGTGAGACTCATCATGATCGAATGAGGAGATGGCGAGATGCTAGTATGTCAGAGGGATTATATCCTATGAGAACTGTTGAAGAAGCGGAAGGGAGGAAAGGTGCAGAAAAGGTGCCTGATACAGAAGTGAGAAGGTATGGGGCTAATGATTATGAGGATGAGGTCTTGGATGACATGATTTACAAGAGACCACCTCCGTATAGACCAGAACCAGAAGAGAGCACGCCAGTTGCTACTCCAATTAGAGATACTTTGCGAATTGTGAAAACTGAGGTTGTGACACCTGATCTGAAAAGTGGTAGCTCTTTCACGGAAAGGGAGAGAGAGAGAGAGCGAGAGAGAGAGAATCGAGTCAGTGACGAGAAAACAAGAGAATTAGCCAGAACCACATCTGAGCTGACTGAGAAAATTAGAGAGCTGACGAAAAATCTTGAAGCAGTTACAGTGCCTGTAACAATTGGTCCAGTTGTGCCTATTTTTGATAAACAAAGAATGGGTGAAAATGGTTTGACAGTTCCCTATGTTGGAAATGGTTTGGTTGGTACTTGTACTTTGGAGGAATCAAGAATGAGAACGGGAGAAAATAATTTGAGGCAGTCGAGACATGACACATGTAGTGGAGGATTAGATGTACAGCCTAATTCAGGATTGAATACTGGTTGTTTGGGAGGAACGATTTTGGAACCACAGAGGATGACAGAACAAGTGGGTGCAGTGAAAAAGTCTACTGAAATAACAGCTGAAGATTTGAATGATTGGTTGAAAGTTCTTCAAAAGAAGGATAAAGATTCACAGGCAATTGATGTAGCCAGGTTGCGCGTAGAATTGGAGGAGCTTATTGCAGGAACAATTCCTACAGATATACTGAAAAACCATCATGATGGAGAGTTGTTATTCATGTGCAAGAGTATCACCTGGAGGGCTAAAAGTACACATGACAGGTTAAGGGCAATAGCGAGTGAACAAGGAGTTGACATGGATAAGGTGAAAGCTTTGCAGAAGCCTTACAGGGTGGATTTTTCTGACAAAGATATTGAGACTCTAAATGGTGCTGGCAGAACAGGACAGATTAAGGAAATGATTGCCTTATTGCGAAAATGGGGTGATGTGGAAAAGTGGAAGGATAGGTGGTACAAGAAAAGGGAAGATTCAGTGGACAGGACTTACTCAGCTTTTCCCATGAGAGAAAAAGAGAAAACAGTGGATGCTTATCCTATGAGAGAGATTCCTGGAGGAGGATATGTACATGTCCCATGGACTAGACAGGATATTTTGTCATTTACGAATGATTTCCCTCGACTGAGAGAAAAGCCCGTCGAGTGGTATAGGCAGGTAGACAGGTTTGTAAAATTGTCAAAAGTGCTGTGGATTGACCTGAATAGTCTGTTTGATATAATTGTTCCAGCAGACTTGTGGGCAGAGTGTAAAATAGTTGTAGATTGGCCTGCTAAGAAGTACCCAAGAGATCCGAAAACAGGAGCACCAGATCCAGAGGTAATGAAGAAGTACGAACAGGTTATAGTGTTCCTGAAAAATAAGGTACCCCCGAAAGAGACAGACTGGGTTAAGATAGATCGAACACATCAGGAAGCAAAAGAATCCGTTCATGCTTTTTACGAAAGGCTGATATTGGCTTTCAAACAGTTCAGTGGAGATGAACACCTGGGTGACAAGGATTTGAGTCATTTTGTATACAGATTTGTATATGGCTTGAGACCTGAAATCAGTGAAAGGATACGTGAGCATACAGTTGATTGGCAGAGTAAAAAGATCGATGAAATCTTGAGACATGCAAAGTATTTCAGTGATGAGATTGAGGCAAAACAGAGAAAGCTGAAAGAAAAGGCAATGTGGGCACAGGTGAAAGTTGCTGAGAGACAAGAAGCACAGTTGGTGGAACAGGCAAATAATCCAAGAAATAGGCCCAGATATGCGGGAAAAGGAAAGGGGAATCTAGAGGAAGCCAAGAAAAAGTTCCCTTGTCACAACTGTGGACAATTGGGGCATTGGAGATCCGAGTGTACCAATCCACCATTAGTGAGTAATGAGAATAAACCCTTAAATCAACAGGTGCAGAGCGAGGGGTGTAATCATCAGGAACAACAGCAGAAGGTTGTCAGACAGCAGAGCCAAGAGCCAAAACCGCCCTTGCCGCAGAATAGAGGGTCCCAAAAGTATAACCAGGACTCAGGATTCTACAATGATGAGCAGGTAAACAAACCGAGACGTTCTAACCTGGTACAGCAGTACTGGTTAAAAAATGAGGGGAGTAAGTCTGAAGGGGACTATTGACGGTGCCGAAGAGAGGAGGAAGAGTGCATACTTGGTGCAACTCTAGAAATAGACCAGGCAGGACCATTTGTAGATGGGAAAATAAATGGGGAGAGTGTTACTTTTTTGGTAGCGACGAGATCATCTGTCAGGTCAGCAGATATTAGAAATCTTCCTCTTTCGGACGAAGCAATCCAAGTAGTTGGTGTAGCCAATACACAGATTAAGACTTGTTTTACCGAACCAGTAAGGGTAAGAATAGGGAAATTTTCAGACATGCACAGGTTTGTAGTCTGAGACACTAGTCCAGTGAACTTGTTAGGTAGGGACCTATTGTGTAAGATGAACTGCACAATTTTCTGTACTCCGGATGGAATAGCTTTTGAGACACCAGATGAGGATGTTTTGTACCGGATGACTCTAGATAATAGAGAGAGTGAGATTGTTGGTACATATGCTGTGTTTAATCCAGATGATTTGCCTCAGGAGTTGAGACACACAGTGAAAACAGCGGTTTGGGATTTTACTGGAGAAGATGTGGGATTGATGAATAATGTAGAGCCAGTGAAGATTTCAGTGAAAGAGGGGATTGTTTATCCTAATATTCCACAATACAGATTGACACCAGAGATAATTGAGGGAATAACTCCTATAATTGACAAAATGATTCAACAGGGTGTTTTGAGAGAGTTACTGAGTAGCCCGTGTAATTCACCGATAATGGGGCTAAAGAAACCTAATGGAAAGTTCAGGATTGTACAAGATTTGAGAAAAGTTAACAAAATTGTGGTGGCATGTTGTGCCATTGTGCCAAATCCGTCAGTGATTTTGTATCAGATTCCTCATGATGCTGAGTGGTACACAGTGATTGATTTGTGTCATGCTTTCTTTTCAATTCCATTGCATCATGACAGCCAGCCGATTTTTGCATTTCGGTTTGGACAGCGTATTTTAGCATGGTGTCGTATCCCACAGGGGTATACAGAGAGTCCTTCGATATTCAATCAGTTGTTGAAAAAATCATTGGAGAGTTTGATCATGCCTGAAAGCTCAGTACTAGTGCAGTATATCGATGACTTACTTGTGGCATCAAAGACACGTGAAGCTTGTGAAGTAGATACCATAGCTTTACTGAATCATCTGGCAGATGGAGGGTTAAAGGTATCTCCAGCCAAATTGCAATTTTGCAAGAAAGAGGTGCATTATCTTGGACACAATATTGAAAAGGGTCTGAGAAAAGTGACCGATGACAGGATCAAAATTATCAGAGGAATGAGAGCCCCGATGACCCAGAGAGAGATGAGGATGTTTCTGGGGATGGTGGGTTATTGTCATCAGTGGATAAGTAATTTCTCCCTAATAGCAAAGCCACTGATTAAGTTGACCAAAAGTGAGGTGAGAGACCCATTGGAGCTGGATGGAGAACAAATGGCAGCATTTGAAGAGTTGAAGAGCAGAATGTGTGAAGCCCCTGCTTTGGGAATGCCAGACTATGAGAAAGGGTTTGAGTTGTATTGCAGTGAGAGAAATGGATGTGCACTTTCAGTGTTAATTCAGAAACATGGACAACTGAGAAGGCCGTTTGCGTACTTTTCATCGACACTTGACCCCGTAGCTGTGGGTTTGCCAGGTTGCCTGAAAGCAGTTGCTGCTACATGCAGAAGTTTGGAACAGAGTGAGGGTATAATAATGGGATATCCTGTAAGGGTATTCGTACCTCATGATGTGGCTATTCTTTTGACAAGAAGCAGGACTCAGTACATGTCACATAGTCGGTTGACTAAATATGAGAAAATCATTCTGGGAGCATCAAATGTGACTCTTGAGAGATGTGTGAATGTGAATCCAGCGACGTTGTTAACAGATGCTGACAATGTGAATGTGGGAGATGATGTTGATTATGATTGTTTGGATGTGCTTGACTACTGCACGAAACCAAGACCAGACATAAGAGATTTGCCATTGCCTGAGAGTGATCATGTGCTGTTTGTAGATGGATCATGTCTAAGAACTGATGATGGTGTGCTGAGTGCAGCATATGCAGTGTGCAAGGTTTCAGAAGTTATGGAAGCTTTGCCTTTGAAAGGAGTAAGATCTGCTCAAGTGGCTGAATTGGTGGCATTGACGAAAGCTTGCAAAATTGGGAAAAATCTGAGGGTGACTGTGATGACTGATAGTCAGTACGGATTTGGAGTCGTTCATGATTTTGGCCAACTTTGGCTACAGAGAGGTTTCTTTTTTTTTTCTTTTTTTTTTTTTGAAACCGTTTATTACAAATTTAAAAAAATATACAAAGATGGGCCTACAACCTTCAGGCCGGCCGCTAGCAAGCAAGAGGAGCATGTGATACAAACAATAGCGCGCATGCCGCGGCAAAGGGAAATGCACAGGAGTTAGAAGCGGTGGTAGCCACACCATCCGGACCCCACATAACGGTTTCATTTTAATATAAATAACAACAAAAAACAAATCCACAAGGCAACCCACAATCGGAAACAGCAGCATGTGCTCCCCTAGAGGGGGGACCCTACCAATCCATAGGAGTATCAAGGGGGGGAAAAGGTCAAGACGGGGAGTAGGTGGACTCAGTGCCCAGAACCGGGGAGATAAACTGGCTAAGGGGACGGGGACGGTGACGGATCGGGCAATAACGGCGGGGTACAGATTCCCCCGCGGTAGGCGTTCCAGGGGCCCCATACGTTCACCCATGTCCCAGGCTTACCCCTCGCAACATACACCACCTTTTCCCGAAACATGCACCAATCCATGTTATCCTTCCATGCCGAGACAGTCGGCGACCTCTGGGAACCCCACAGTTGAGCAATGTCGCGTTTGGCCACCATATATCCCAGAGTCACCCACCGCGTCTGCGGCACCGAGTAGTCGGTTGGCTCCCACACATTCAGAAGGCATCTCCTCGCTTCGGGCAGCAGCGACACACGCGTAACCACCCGCAGGACCTCATGCACACCACGCCAGAATCGCTCCACCTCCGGGCATTCCCACAAAATATGGAGAAAGGTCCCCAAAGAACCACACCCACGCTTACACAACCCGTCCACAGCATAGCCCATACGCAGTAGCCTTGGCCCCGTAACATAGACCCAATGGAGTATCTTGAGCTGGACGAAGCGAAGGCGGGCCGGTATGGCCACCTCTTTCGGGGAGGCCACCGCAGATACCCAGTCCTCGTCATCCAGCTCCAATCCATCGGCCACCCATGCCTCACGAAGGTTAGTCAGCAGTCCCGAGCGGTCATTGATAAGTTTTTTATAGATTAATGAAATCGTGCTGTCCGGTACATGTCCATCTAGCACTCTATCCTCCAGAGGTGAATACTCCGGGATGGAGGCAACGTCCGGGAATACGGAGCATAGCGCATGACGGATCTGCATATACCAAAAGTACTCCCTGTCCTGCAACTGGAATTCTGTCTGTAGCATCTCGAACGTTTTGAATCCCCCCCTCGTCCAGAGATCACCCACCCTGCTGATGCCTATCATGTCCCACTTCTCAAAGCCCTTCGAGGTCCACAGGGAGCCCAACTGCTCAGATGCATATAGTGGCGACGCCCGGGTCAAACGATCTTTCCACCCCATCGCCACATTAGCCGCGTGCCACACTCGTACCATGACACGCGTGGGGCCCGTCAGACGTGCGTCAAGCGAGCTGGAGTAAAGCGCTCGGTTCTAATCACCACCCGGCAGTAACATCTTATCCATTTCAAAGGCCGGGTTTAGAGCGGGCCCGTACAGGCCGTGATTAATCGCAGCCAGCTGGGAGGCCCAATAATACCGTTTGATATCCGGGAGGGCAATCCCCCCGTCATACCACGGGAGCGTCAGCTTCGCCAGGGCGATACGCGGCCTACCCTCCCAGAACAGTCGGCGCTGCAAACTCTCCACCTCGCGAAAGTAGCGCGCCGGGACGACGTCCATTGTGTTCTGCAGGGCGTACAGGAAACGCGGCAGCGACATCATCTTAAACAATGCCGCCCGGCCGAGCGGCGAGAGCGGCAAGCGCCTCCAACGCGCGACATCCTCCTTCAGGCGCCGGAGGGGGGGAAGCAAGTTCTGACTATATCGGGCCTCCGCGTCCAGGGTAATGAAGACACCCAGGTACCGAAATCCCCGCGGGGCGATCTGGATAGGACAGCCCTGCGGAAGGATAGGATCCTCCCCAGAGAGAACATAGATGCACGATTTAGCCCAGTTGATGACAAGGCCGGAGTTAAGACCAAATTAATGCAATACATCAACCAGTACTATCAGTGATTTACGTGGGGAAGCCAGGTATAGGAGAATATCGTCAGCGTATAGAGATACGCGGTCCTCATACTCGGGGGTCCAGCGGAGACCACGAATAGAAGGTTCCCACCGCAGCCACTCCGCCAGGGGCTCCAAGGCGAGCGTGAAAAGGAGCGGCGATAACGGGCAGCCCTGCCGCGTGCCCCTGCCCAGCTCGAACGGAGCCGACACTCTACCGTTCACAACCACCTGCGCCAGCGGGCCAGAGTACAACAATTTTACCCAACCGATGAATCCTGGGCCAAACCCAAACTTTGCGAGCGTCACCCAAATATAAGGCCATTCAAGTGTGTCAAACGCCATAGTGGCGTCCAAGGACGCCAAAATGGCCGGCTCCCGTATGAACGGGACACGTGCGAGCACCCCATGCAAACGCCGCAGGTTAAGCGCTGTGTTGCGATGAGGGATAAAGCCGGACTGATGCTGGTGAATCAAGTCACACACTACGCCGACCAGCCGATTGGCCAACACCTTGGCGAGGATTTTGGGCTCCGCATTCAATAGCGAAATAGGCCGATAGGATGTGACCCGGTCCCGTGGCCTCCCCTCCTTATGGATAACCACGATAGTATACAGAGAGGTTTCTTGACGTCGAGTGGGACTCCAATAAAGAATGCTGAAGTGATTGGAAAGTTGCTTGAGGCGATACAGCTGCCTAAAGAGTTAGCAGTTGTGAAGTGTGCTGCTCATGGACAAGGAGATGATTTTGTTACTCTTGGTAATCGTTTTGCCTATGACATAGCACAGTATTGCGCAAAGAACAATCATTCGATTAATAAGGCACGAGAAAGGGAGATGTCTTTTTGTTCTGTGATGTTTACTAATGTCCTAGAAATGTGGGATGAAGTGCAACAGTTGCAGGATGAGGCAGGAGATGAGGAAATGAGAGATTGGATCAAGGCAGGTTGTGCCCCAAGAGAAACAGATCATGTTTGGATCTATAGAGATGGTAGACCAGTCATGCCTAATTCCATGTTGTCGACAATGGCAAGGATGTATCATGGTCAGGGACATCTGGGGAGGGACGCAATGATTAGGTCATTCAAGCAAACCTGGTACAATGCAAAGTTCAGGTTGATTGCGGAGAGCATCTGTCAGAGATGTTTGATTTGTCAGCAGTTCAATACTGGGAAGAAGACAGTGGTGAGTCTAGGAACAATAGGCAGAGAAGGAGGTCCTTTTACCAGAATGCAAATAGATTTCATTGAAATGCCCCAAGTGAACAGATTGAGGTATGTTCTAGTGGTAGTCTGTTTGTTCTCAAGATGGGTGGAGGCCTATCCGACTAGGAGAAATGATGGAATAACAGTTGCAAAGTTACTGTTAAGAGAGTTGATTCCTAGGTACGGGTTCCCAGTGACAATTGAGTCTTACAGAGGTGGACACTTCTACAATGAGCTTATGGGTTTAATTTGTGAAGCATTGAGCATACAGCAGAAGCTACATTGTGCATACAGACCAGAGGCTTCTGGCGTCGTTGAACAGATGAATGGCACAATAAAAAAAAAAAACGAATTGGTAAGATGTGTTTAGCCACTGGAATGAAATGGCCTGATGTCTTGCCTCTAGTGCTTATGACTATTAGGTCTACTCCAGATAGAACCACAGGTTTCAGTCCGCACGAGATATTAATGGGACGTGCGATGAGACATGCATTTGTGCCTGTCAACAAGTTGATGACAATAACTGATGACATGATTTTGGATTACTGTAAAGGCCTGGCTGACGCAGTTCATTCTGTGTTTCACCAGGTTGGAGAAGACGCTACCACACTTGAGAAGAAGCAAGCCCATGATCTGAGTCCAGGGGACTGGGTGAGGATTAAGGTGCACAGAAGAAGAAATTGCTTGGTTCCAAGGTGGGGAAGGCCAAGACAAGTCATTCTGACTACGACAACTGCAGTGAAGTGTGCTGGTGTGAAGAACTGGGTTCATGCGAGTCATACTCTGAGAGTTCCAAATCCAAAGGATGGGACTGGTAAGGAGTATTTTGAAGAGTCAGATTCCAGTGATGATGCAGAAACTGAACCGGTGAGAAGAAAAAAGAATCCTGAAAGGGGTGAAGGAGAAAGAGAGTCAGGTGATTCTTTTTTCTTTCCAAGAGAGGCTTCAAGAGAAACATTGAGAGTCTCAGAGGAGAGATCGGATTCTGTAAGAGTGCCTGAAGTTCCAACAAGCAGTGGAGAAGAAAGAAGAGAAAAGAGTAATTCCACAGAGACTACACCTGAATCAGATGAAGAGGTTGAAAATCCACTTGAGATTATACCTGAAGAAGCAGGGTCAGAAGAAGATAGAGAGGGACAGATTGCGGAAGACCCCCGAGGAGGTGTAGGGAACACTTCTGATAAGCTAGGTGAAGGGACAAGTAGACAGCAAGAAGATTGCGTGTCGGAGACGAGGAGGGACAGAATTAGGGAAATCTCAATTGGTGGTGGAAAAGACTGTGGAGCGAAAGAAAATTGTTGAAGAACAAGAGGCAAATGAGACAGAATCGGATGAGAGTGAGAATGAGAAATCAGAGGGTCGAGTTCTGAGAAAGAGAACTTGGATCGGAGAAAGAAATAATAAAGAAGTGAGACCAAAAAGGGTTGTAAGAGGAGATCTTTGGCCCAACAGGATAAAGAGGCTGAGGTACAGACTGACACAAGCAAATTCATCGAAAGCTGAACAGGTGAACGAGGTGTCGAGTCAGAATCAAGCAAAAGGTGAAAAACAAAAGGTCTCAAAACAACCAGAGGAGATCAAGAGAATCGGAAAACCTAACCAGAAGTATAGGTCACCGGAATGGACGTACGTGGCACTGTCTGAAGGTGAAGAGGCAGAAAGTCAAGGAAATCCAGAGGGGACCATACGTGAAGTGGTTGAAGAGAAAACTGTTGGAATCCTGAAAGTTATTCTGACTGACATTGGAGAAGAGTTGGATGCACAGGATGTTGTTGAAGATCTGATACAATTTGATGTTGCTGAAGAAAAAGTGAAAAGTGATGAAAATCCAAATTGAGTGAACTGAAGGAGTCACTTGGAGAAAAGTGAAAAGAGAAAATCTGAAATTAGCTGTGTGAAATAATCTAGAGTTCTAAAACTCAGTAGTGGAGTAGAAGAAGCTAAGTCAAAAGACACTGCCAAAGTAATAAAATGGCTAACACAGAGAATAATCAAAGTAGATGTGCCTTTTTGAAAAGATGGTGTAGAATGTGCTGCTGCTGTACTGGATTATTAATGCTATTATGGGGCGTACTAGCTTTATTAATTACTTTTAGAGTTACAATAGACACTTTTGGAATACATACTGAGAATGTGACCAATGTAGAGAAGAGTTCACAGAAAGTAGTTCCAACTAGAATTAGTAACATTTACATACATAAAGATAGGTCAATTAATGATTTTTCTAGCAATGTTTTTTCAAAGTTGTTATACGAATACGTAAAGACAATGGAAGTTAGGGATTGCTACGTCTGTATGCAATTACCTGCATCCGTTTCAGAGGGTGTTACTTATCACCATTTACCAGTTACGTATGGAATTTCATGTAGTGTGCTAAGTAGTGTTTTTTATTTGTTAGGGAAAATAGATTACGAGATGTCTAACAAAGATAACATTTTTGGGCAATTGCCTATGAACAAAAAGCTGAATCCAGCTAAAGAAGCTAACATTTTTGGTGAGATTTTTATTGAGAAAGAAGAATTAACATTAGATTATATTTTTAGAAACAATTTAATTTGCAGTTTGAAAGAAGAGGAGAAGGCTTTCCTAGACATGGTAGAGGAAAGGAGAATGAGCATGCATGAAAAGGCAGGGAAATACAAAGTGAGTGAGACAATATGGGATATTGAGATGGGAAAGGAATTGAGGAATGGGGCTAGTCCAACTTTGGCTTTAGATGCACCACAGAAGGGTAAACTATGCATTACCAGAAAGAAATCCCAATATGATAATTATTTTGTTGGGACTAGTGAGTGTCATGATACATACTTCATTGCGACAGGATGGGGTTTTAAAGGTGGAGAAGATCCAGTTTTCCCAGGAGTGTATTATGTTTGTGGGAACAAAGCTTATTACAAGTTGCCCGACCATTGGTATGGTACGTGTTATGTGGGCCTGGTCTTTCCAAAGATTTTCCATATAGATAGGATAGAAGATGTAGAACACATTAATTTACTAACACGTTTAAAGAGAGAAACTTGGTCAGAAATTGTAGGTGATATCTTTGGAGCTTTAATTCCAGCCGTGGGAATTTCTTTAAATGCATATGGAATTTGGAAACTGTCAACAGTGGTGGATCGCTTATCGACAAGTACCGCTGGAGGGTTTCTTTTGGTAAATACGGAGATGATTGCCGTACGTGCCAGGTCTATGCAAAATCGACTTGCCCTTGATATTCTATTGGCCAAGGAGGGTGGAGTTTGTGGAATGCTGGAAGTTCAACATTGTTGCACTTACATTCCTGACGAAAGCAGAGATCTAAAGGTCTATATCAAAAATATTACTGATTTGCATGAAGAATTAGTACCACTGGAAGCTGAAAGTATCTGGACTAAAATAGCTAATAAAATAGTTGCTGTTAAGAGTTTTATTGCTAAGATAGGTAGTACCATTATTGGTAAAATATTATTTCCATTGACATGCGTAATTGTTGCTTTATTGATACTAAGATTGGGGTGTTTGTGTTGTAAAAACAGGGGAGGGAAAAAGAGAATAATTAGAGGAAATGCTGAAAAGAAACAAAAGAGGTCAAGGAGAGACCCACAAGAAATAGAATTAGAAGAAATGAGGGAGAGTGTGTACTTGGAGTCGAAGAGGGATGATGTGAGAGAGTCTGGTGTTTAATGTTGTGTCATAAAAGACATTTTCAATTTCTCCTAAAAATTGGGACTACATTTTTTTTTTTTTGGGTTGGTTTTTGTGGTGATAATATATCACCAAAGGGGGGATTGCTGGAGCAGAATTTTCTGTTGAAAATTTATTGAGTTTTAAGCTACAGTTTTGATTATATGTTATGATTAAAATTACTAATTTATAATTACTAATTATTAGTTTTGTTAAAAGTCTTAATTAACCAACATTACTAATGAGAGAAACTACACGTGGGAATGCATATATGTTGCTTAGTAATATGTGCAATTTAATTAAATGAGTATTGCAAAAGTGCTGTTTGTTTCGAGTTTGCGCTTAAAAAATAACGTGTGCTAATGCTTCTTTGTGTTGCAGACGGCTAGGTAATTACATACACATAAGGGTATTAGTGGGGATTAACACTGTATAATCATTATGATGTGGTAACGTTGTTTTGTGTTTCTTTTAATTAAGATGGTCCGTTTTGGCCTAAACGAAGATGGCTGCTATTTACAGCCTGCGCTCGAGTGATTGAGACGTAACGAGAGGCCTTGCTGAACATGGTTGAAAGTCACCTGACCCCAGCCTCTGTCTGATTTAAAAGTTTCCGTGAGGACAGCAGGTCCGGGCATGCTTCCAATTGCCCTTGGAAAAGAATAAAGCCACAATGAACAACGATAAATCTGCGGTGGCTCTGCTATGGTACCAAGGAAGAGCATTCATAAATGTATCGCTTGCAAACTCGAGTTTCCTTCTTCCGTGTTTTTATTTTTGTGATTTTTTCTGAGCGGAGGTTTTCTAAATGTTACCAAGTGACATCCTTTCCTGCTCGCTCTGCTCAGCGGCTCAACGGACATTCAGAATTTGTTTGATACTTTTATTTCGCTACTTTTGTTATAAATATTACTAGGCTAGAGAGGGTCTGTAGATTTTTGAGGCCACTTCTTCCTGAACCTATGCTGAGGACGGCAGCTCGAGAGACTTTACTGAGAGACCTGTCCTGACCCATTTAGCTAGAATAGGTAACTATGAGAATAATGGGGGAACAACCTTTACAACGCAACTTTTACAACACACTACACTTACAACGCATTTTTTACAACGCACAATCCATTACAACGCATGACATTACAATGCATGACACTACAACGCATTTTTAAAAACTACCTTTACAACGCATTCCATTACAACGCATACTACCATTACAAAGCATACCATTACAACGCATAATATAGTAATTTTTACCCCTATACTATCCAACACTTACCCTACTGTTGCACCCCCTGGAGTTAGAATAGTAATTTTTACCCCTATACTATCCAACACTTACCCTACTGTTGCACCCCCTGGAGTTAGAATAGTAATTTTTACCCCTATACTATCCAACACTTACCCTACTGTTGCACCCCCTGGAGTTAGAATAGTAATTTTTACCCCTATACTATCCAACACTTACCCTACTGTTGCATCCCCTGGAGTTAGAATAGTAATTTTTACCCCTATACTATCCAACACTTACCCTACTGTTGCACCCCCTGGAGTTAGAATAGTAATTTTTACCCCTATACTATCCAACTCTTACCCTACTGTTGCACCCCCTGGAGTTAGAATAGTAATTTTTACCCCTATACTATCCAACACTTACTCTACTGTTGCACCCCCTGGAGTTAGAATAGTAATTTTTACCCCTATACTATCCAACACTTACCCTACTGTTGCACCCCCTGGAGTTAGAATAGTAATTTTTACCCCTATACTATCCAACACTTACCCTACTGTTGCACCCCCTGGAGTTAGAATAGTAATTTTTACCCCTATACTATCCAACACTTACCCTACTGTTGCACCCCCTGGAGTTAGAATAGTAATTTTTACCCCTATACTATCCAACACTTTCCCTACTGTTGCACCCCCTGGAGTTAGAATAGTAATTTTTACCCCTATACTATCCAACATTTACCCTACTGTTGCACCCCCTGGAGTTAGAATAGTAATTTTTACCCCTATACTATCTAATACTTACCTTAAATGCAATTTAATATTATGCGTTGTAATGGTATGCGTTGTAAAGGTGGTATGCGTTGTGATGGAAATGCGTTGTAAAGGTAGTTTTTAAAAATGCGTTGTAGTGTCCTGCGTTGTAATGTCATGCATTGTAATGGATTGTGCGTTGTAAAAAATGCGTTGTAAGTGCATGCGTTGTAAAAGTGTGCGTTGTAACGACATACATCCAGAATAATGATTTTGCTATTGATTGACTTGCATTTGAACTAATTTAGATAAACAACCATTTGTTTGAATTCCAGTGTCGGGTGGTTATTTCTTTGTCATTTATTGAGTTTCAAATGTATTTCCTATGTTTAAAATCATGACTCAGGACAATATCTTTATGGTCGCATTGACCTCGTTTAGATGCAGATTGGTTTAGGTTTCTCTCCTATATTCAGTGTGGATAGAGTAATAGTGTGAATTTCAGTGTGATGGGCCCTAGCGTATGATGAGTGTACGTGCGTGTGACTGTAGGTTTACTCTGTCCGTGGAAGTAGGGGGAATTTATATGCGCCAATCTGCAGCACACTCAGTTCTCTAGCGCTGGGACGCCTCAGGGTAGCCATCGCACTTTATAAAAACTCCTTTCATTCATTCATTCATTCAGTACTTATCCCTTAGTCGCTTCCTCTCTAGATCCAGGGGGACAGCATGACTTTCTGCTGCCACTTATCAAGCTTTTTTACTTCATTTCCACAACAGCTCCAATTTTTCACAGTAAACAGTAATAGCAGGCATTTAATTTCTAACATTTCAACAGCCATCCAATCAGAGAGCTCACAGGACTTGGGGATTGCCTCTCACTCCTGTGAGAGCGTAAAGGTTCACAGGAAAAACGGGCCTCTTGACCAATCACAGGGCTCCATTTTTGGTTTTGCGCTATCGAGGGAAGTTCGCTAGACTCTTGAAAGCCCAATTGTCAAAATATAGAATAATTTTTTACCCTTAATATCTCAAAAACCGCTATGTGGATTTACACCAAGTCACAAAAAGCATGATCTGCCAATGTAAATCTAGCTTCCTGCTGAATTTCATGCAATTCCGTTCAGCAGTGTTTGCTGTAGCCTTGTCTAAAGAAGTTTATGGAAAATGCCTCTGGATTTTGCATTTTGGGACCCCCTTTTTTCCTTGCCCCCTGCTTGACAGATCACCACTTAACTTTCCAGGAAGGAGCTGCAGTGGATCAATCTTTTGTTTGGGAAAGTTTTGTGAAAATTTGTCAAACTTCCAAAGTTGTAAGATATCCGAAAAAAAAAAATTCTATGGAAATGCAGACCAAATTATAACTATCTAGTGGCAATTGCCATATTAATACATATAAAATATCAAGAAAGGGATATAAAGGAAACAAAATAGTTGTATTAATTACAATACCCTATACACATATATATAAACAAATATATACGTTTGAGTGGAATATATTACACTTATATTATATTACATTCATGTATTAAAATAATTAACATTTACAACTTTAAACTCAATTTATATTGAAAAATAGATATGAACAACAGATGAACTGCAGTTTCAAACTGTGGTGAGATCTAAATATATTCCACACTAGAGGTTTAAAGAGGTTTGAAGATTAATTTCCAATTGGGATTCTAGTCTCCAGACATCCAGCACCTGCTTCCCATACAGTTCAACTGATCAGAACAGAGAACTAAGGTAAACTCACAATGACGACAGTGGGTTTCAAATGCAGAACCATGCAGGATGCCACACATCTTCCCCTCTAAATGCAACAACAAATATTGACCACAGTGCATGGAAAACACTTAGACAAAGCACCACCAGAAAAATTTAAAAGGGAAAAACAGGACAGACATCACAAGGTACAGTGAAAAATGCATTTATTAACACACAGAGGACAACATGTAAATAAAGAATCTCAAAATGCAAAAATGAAAGCAATATGGTACAGTGCAAAGATTCCTTGTGAATAATTACAACATTTTTCATTTTCCATATCCATCCATCTTCAAGCTTAACAACAGTTTTAAACACTTTATTAATTTAAAGTGTTTTCTGAACTTTGAAACACCACATCCATTCACAGGAGATATCACCTTCACCAGATCTCCCAACTTAACTTAAGAGAGGCTAAAGATTCAGCAATCAACTTTTCCACATTTCTGCAGTAGAAATAGATACCACATCCAAATGACTCCTCTCTCCTAAGCGGTAATCAAGCTACTGGCCCCAAATGGTACAATTAATGTGCAGCGTCCTTTTTCAACTTCATCTGAATTATTTCCATTAGTTTTGCCGCTTCTATCGAAATCCAATCATCCATTGTTAAACAGTCTAACTGTTTTAATGGGATTGTTGCAGGAGAGAATAAATGAAATGAAATTGATTTCCCTAAGTAGAAAAATATGTTTCTGTCATCAGACATTTCTTACATGCGAAATACATTATGCTTGAGCATTTCGCACAATTGCAAATCTCAGTGAAGTAAATCCTATTATCTCTCTTTTTATCGGAAGGTTTATTGCCTTCAGAGAAATTAGAAAAATAGCTTTGCTGTTGATGTTCATTAGAAGACTATATTTCATGCATTAATCAAATCCCCGATGGCCACGTGTCCTTTTCAGAAACTCTTCGTAAAACGTGGAACAAATAGTTTCTGCTCATGAGAGACTATATAGCGACAGCAGGGAAGAGCCAGTCAGAGTTGAAGCTTGGCTGCAGAACTACCCAACTTCAAAATTCTATTGTTAATACGGTCTGCATGAACAATCTTAAAAGACAAAAATGTTCCCAATTTTTAACAACATGATCTTAAAAATAACCCACAAAAGTTAACATGGTTCTCACCTGTTTGTCTTCGGCAAGAACCCACTGTAAGAAACGCTATAGTGATGTATGCTAATTTTTAACATAGACATCTATTCTTTTTGCTATGCTAGTTTGGCACCTCCCAGAAGGATGTTCAGCTGATTGACAATTTATTCTCAAATCAAAAAGATAAATTAAGAAATTAGGTCACATCACGTAGAATTAGGGTTACAAGGCGTTAGCATGTGAAAAAATGTAGATTAAAAACATACCAAAACACAGCCTCGAAATATTTAGGGGCATATTATCAAGAACGGCATTCAAATTATCGCCACTTTAGTGGCAGGAAACTGCCGTTAAAGCGGCGATAATGGGCGATAATGGGCTTGATAATATGCCCTTGATAATTCCAATAGAAGCCCATGTTCACAGAACATGGACTTCTATTGGAATTCTCAAGGGAATATTATCAAGCCCATTATCGATAATGGGCTTGATAATATGCCCTTGATAATTCCAATACAAGCCCATGTTCACAGAACATGGGCTTCTATTGGAATTCTCAAGGGCATATTATCAAGCCCATTATCGATAATGGGCTTGATAATATGCCCTTGAGAATTCCAATAGAAGCCCATGTTCACAGAATATGACGCGATAATTTGTCTAAACGCCAAAGATATTTTATGCACAATATTACAAGTGCCCTCTACTATAGTTTACTTGTATTATGGCGGACGGATATCTGCCCCCTTTTGATAGAGTATCCCGTTGGTCATACTCTAAATAAGGCTCTTACTGTGCAGATACCTACAGTATATAAACAGCTAAATGTAAAAATGCAACAAAACTATTCTCTATCGAGTGCTTGCTTTCAAACAAATATATAAGCCACTACGGCCACACCTAATTAAATTTGCCCAGGCCTTGAGCTGCGCATCCCACTAGGGAAATATGGTTGTACTTATCTTTTCGGCCAACAATTCAACCGTCTGAGGAAAAAGTACTGGAGAAAGGAGTTACCTTGACTGGGTCCCCTTCTATGGCTATTGGCACCTTGGATCAAGCATTTTACGCTGGCCAACGCCACAAGACTCTTGTAATTACTAAGTACCCAGCCCCCAAACCTAGGGCCAATGCCAAAAGTTACACCCACAGAGGAACCAAGTTACATCCTAGAAAGCTCCAATAAAGCTGATCAAACACCTTCTTGACATCTAGTGAAAACATCAGCACCTCCTTGAGAATCCTACGAACAGATGAAAGATATCTTTGTATTTTTACATGTACTGAGTATCAAGCCTGATTTATCTGGTTCCACAAGGCCCAGAGAAAACCTATCATCAAAATGCTTGTAAAGAGTTTGGAGTGAAGATTTAACAGTGATGTTAGTCGAGAAAATCTTCACAAAATTTATCTTGACCTGGTTTGGAGATGGGAAATATCGTGCTAGAGAAAGAGTTATACAAACAAGTCAACAAGGGGGCTGAGTAGTAATAAATTGTGTTAGTGGATAAAAAAAACCTTTGGAACATTATAAGGACAGTCACTGAGGAGTTCCATGACCACTTAGAGCAACGATGACTCATTTTGTGGTGCCTTGTAATATCCTTTCAATGGACCACAGAGAGTATTTTATTCCTTAAAATACATGGTCACACCATCATCCTTAGCATAAACTGCTTAAATCAAGTGGCTTGTTCCCTCATATTAATTGCAGAATGAATAAAAGCAGAATCTGTACTGCAAACTTAAATTCATCAGAAAGCAGTGAATATCCTTTGCCAAAAGGTATTATGATCAGTTTCATGTGGTCTGGGTTAAAGCAAAATGCTGTGCTGAAACATACAGATATGCTAGACACACCCAAACTACACCTCTACCACTCTGTTATGGAGTAGGCTTTCTTTCAGTCTCCTTTGGTAATACTTGTTTCTCATGTACAGAGCTTTCAAGGTCAATGTGATTGGTGCATGATCGGAAATTTAAATGTATCCTGTCTCAGAGGGGGATACCCTTGACGAAGCAGTAGTGAAGACATGGTCCAGCCTTTCTTAGGTATGTTGAGCTGCGAAGAAAAAAGTATAGTCTAAATCAGAAAGTTGTTGTGCACACCAAAATTCTTCCAGGCAAGTATATTGAAACTAAGCTGCCCTCTACGCAGTGAGAGAACCTGTATGCTCGAAATTCTGGGCAGATCGGCCTCAAACCCCATTAATAACAAAATTGGTGTCAATACAATGACATAATCTTTTGCTTTCTTTATTATCTCCGTAATATGCCTTTCAAGTATGGTTCCTGAGCTGCATTAGGTGAATGCATGGAAGGCACTGTAACTGTCTATGAGCATAGCCAGACTATTAATGTCAGTGATCTTCCTCCAGGGCCATGCAATGTCTGGAGTATTTCCGCTTGAAAATCCCATAGCAGAAGCATCACTATCCCCCACATTTACTTGTACTAGAGGAGAAATATTGCCTAGGGAGCACTTACTCCGGAGTCAAAACAAATCACTCTTAAGCTGATGGGTTACCTATAGCAGGCAAATGTCCCATTCCAGAGTGCATCATATTCAGAACTGCTGAATAATTTGTTGGGGAATTGATACCTTGGATGTTAAAAGTAATGAGTTTGATAATCCTCCAAAATAACATTATGCTGTGGAACACAGGAGACATTTCTCACTGAAATACCTCACTTTGGACTTTTAGATGTACACTTTGCCCCCCTCTCCACCCAGCTACTACTGAAGTTCAAAATTAACCTCTCCATCTCAATGTTCCATACCAAACCAGAAATCAAATTTCGCAACCTAAGTACAATTTTTCAAATGCATAACCCTTCCTCATGATAGAGTTTAGTGTAGAAAAGACTTGCCTAGCTTTATTTCACCTGGCAGTCTCCTCACACTCTTCAAATGTCTCCTAGGCAAATACCAATCTTCTGTTTAAAGGCCCTTCGTCACTGTACCAGTTAAGAACATGCATGAAGGTTTGGATGTCTTTGTTCATGGGTCCTCCAGCACTATTTCCCGCATTCCTGTGTCCAAGATTCAAGAGAATCACCTTTATAGCAAATTCATCTTTGATCCAACACAGTTGGGCAAGGACCTCTTTCCTTTCCTTGACCATGTCAGTTACAATCGCTTTTGCAACTTGGTTCTTTCCATTCTCCATCATCCTCTTGGTTCTCTCTGATATTTGGTTGTCTGTCAGAAGAAGCCCAAGTCCCATTCTTTTCTATATCTTGGCCATTAATGTTAGTGTTCAAGATTTTTTGCCTCTGCTAGAGGGTCTGGAGTTGTTTACCTGGCCAGGTGAAGAATAATCAGCAGGGGTGATACTATCAGAATGCTATGTCATGCAATAGTCTGTCACTTGCCACCATCAATAAATTGTGAAACAGTACAATCTTATCACCGTAAAAGAATTTGTCCCATTTTTGTTTTTTGTCACCTCCACAATTCCCTCTAAACCCCTAAAGCTGCAAATCCACATTAGAACATCAGTCAGGATGTTTCTGTAGCAAACACCCTGGAAGTCCTGTATGTTCATTCTGATTCCATGAGCTTCAAAACCTGTTTTGCCAATATTCCTCTGAACAATGTCTGTATGTAGCCGTCAATGTATTTCTCCTCAGATCCCCAGAGAATTTCAAAGATCATGATGTTGCTCCCACTGGAGAAGATTCACATATCTTCGAGTTTCCCCAGAAGAGCTAAATTCTTCTACCACATGGTGATGATGGTTTGCTTCCTCTGACATATTGACATTGGTCTCCTCCAGGAGAACATGCTTTCCTGCAGGTATTTGTTATCTTTTTTGATATCCATAACCCAATCCCACACTTTGGACCTGAAGGTGGTGAATTCATCTTGGAGTCCCTGGAATAAATCCTTCAAAAATACTTTGTGATGGGGCTTATTCATAACTAACAAGCCAGGACCCTGCCTCCAAGCACTGGAGGCCTCAATTTTTCTCCATGGCTTGAAGATGGTAAGTGCCTTGTGAGACTTACTCTATCCAGTCCAGATGTCTTATCACCTGTTCCTCACTGTCGATAGCAGAGCCAACTCCTCCTCTCCCCTTCAGTTGCTGCAGTGTTGGAAAAGAGACTAGGCTGCCTTTAGTTTTTTCAGGACCCGTCCCTGCGATTTTTGCATTGCCATGCCAGACCTGAGGTCTCATCTATATCCTCTAACATCAGCTGCATTTCTGCATGAAACAATTGGCCTCTCAGCACAGGCAAGTTTGTCTACCTTCTGTCAGCTGTAGGTATCATAGCCTACTGGTCAGGATCAAGAAATGGTTTCTAAAATCAGCATCCTCTGGATGAGGGAAGGAAACTGCTACATATTATTTTCTATACTTGGGTACGACCTCTTCAAATAATTTAAATTCCATACCAACTGTGAGACCTGGCATCCTTGGCGTGGTTTCCACAGACTTTTTGTCTTCTGACCTCCTGGTTTGCTGACTTAATTTTTGCTGGCTTTAGGATTCTGGGCACTTTACAACTGCTAGCTTGTGCTAAAGTGCATATGCTCTGTGCTCTAATCATGGTAACATTGGCTTATCTACAATTGGCTTATTAAAGTTACTTGCACGCCCCTCCTAAAGTGCACTATGTGTACCCAGGGTTGTAAATCAAATGCTACTAGTGGGCCTGCAGCACATATTGTGCCACCCACTCACTAGCCCTTTAAGCATGGATCAAGCCTGCCATTGTAGAGCCTATGTGTGCAGTTTAAACTGCCATTTCGACATGGTAAGTTGAGCTAATTGCCGGGCCTAAACCTTCCCTTTTTATTACATGTAAGTCACTCCTAAGGTAGGCCCTAGACAGCCCCTTGGGCATGGTGCAGTGTATTTAAAGGTACAACATGTACTTTTGAGATTTTTCTGCCTTGGTAGAGAAAACTGCAAAATTCGTTTTTCACTGCTGCAATGCTCATTGCTCCTACAGGTTAACATGGGGATTGTTGCCTGAAAACATCTTTTAAGTGTAACTTTCCATTGAGAGCAGATAGAAAATTGGAGTTTAATGTCTCTGGACTCACAATTTAGAAACACACCTTTTAGGAAAGTTTTTTTTTCATTGCAGGTCTGAAAATGGCACTTTAAAAAAAATTGCCGTTTGTTACTTTCACCATTTTACGCCTCTGACAATCTCTGGATTTATGTCTGGGTCAGGGTGACTGATGCATACAGACGAGCCAGGACTCACACCTGCTGCCCATGATTAACCGCTCATTCACTGACTCATAACGGAGATGGTAAACAGAAATAATTGACCGAACGTTTGAAGCACGCCACGCTAATGACTCTAACTTGAGAACTGCATCAGATGTCCCGAGAATTCTGGACATCTCAACGAGCGAGGTTACTGTGCAAGATACCTACGCTCCCACAGAATTGCATTTTGAGTTGCCCAGAATAACTTTCTTCTAGGCTGTCACCCCCTGTCCCTGTCCTGATGAAGACCAGCACTGACCATACAGTAGAGCAGACTCTGGGTTGAAACGTAGACATTATCCCCTGGACCAGTTGCAGGAGTCTGCGAAAAACGAATTGACTCAGTTCGCAGAACTACTATAAATATTTGCCTTCTGGCCTCCCGAATCCTCCAAATCCCCTCTTTTTAATCACTCTGTACATATCACGCACTATATCACTGAGCACCACTTGTCACCTTGTCACAAACTGTATTTCACTGTGTACTTTGACGGCCTTTCAAATGTTTTGGGGTATATATATATATATACGAATGACGCAATTTATATAAAAAAACTCATAATACCCCACATGTCTTTGTTTGTGTGTTGCTTATGACTGATCGCATGCTATGAATAACGCATGACTTGTGCAATTGTCTAAGGAATTTTTTCACCCAACAGAACCATTGTTACTTTATTATATTATTGCCCAGGTTCTGAGGGATACTGGGTTACCCCATTGTTACGAAGCTGGGTCAGGGTGACAGCTGGGCTTTGTGCATTTCCTCTAGACAGTCACACACGGGTGTGTCACACCACGAGTGTAACATTTGCATCCTGATCGCCCATCACCAGACTGATGGGCCTTTCAGCAGTAGATTAGGAGAGAGGGGATTGGTATTTGCACCTGAAGAGGGTTGTGCCTGTCCCCACACAAAGAGATACGTACTCCCCTGTAGTGCGCCTAGAGTCAGGTGAGGAAGGGCAGGGACCTTGTGAGGTTCAAATGCCTCTTCTGTTGTCTCCCCCTACCCTGTGTAGTCTTGCTGCATGCTGTATATTGTGCTGTCAGGAGGGATTGCCCCTTTGCACTGTGCTCTGCTGTGTTGGCCTGCTGCCTGCTAGCTCTGCAGTGAGGGAGGCCTGAACCTACCCCCTACAGCCTCTAATCCAGTCTGAGTGACTTCGAGGGCTTGCTCCCTGTTCTCCCTGAGGTCTTGGGGTCATCAAAGACCATAACCTACCAAAACCTGCATTCTTGGGAGCTGCAGTGCTGACTGATAGCAGTGGATTTGGTGCGTTGTGAGTTTAACAGAAAGGACTTGTGATCTTTATTCCCTGCGGAGGCCATTCTGCACTCCATACCGGCGTGTGTGTTTCAAGTTTGGATCTGCAAATATCAGAGAAGGAAATTATTTAAGACACACTCACCGTTATGAATTTTCAATTACCTTTATTAAGGTAAGACACAAGATGACACTATGGTGCCGATCACGATCCGGTAAAAAAATTCCCCGTGCGACTCGTATCCGGTCTTTTTACCGTACGAATCGTACAAGTGCCGTACGAACTGGCAATCACGATTCGCTTGGGAAAAAGACCATACGAATCGCATTGGGAATAATTCCCCACACGTCCTCGGGTCGGAAAAAGTGTCCGACACGTCCTCGTACGATTTACCGTACAAACGTGAAAAGCGAAGTCCGACCGGGGAATCACGATCTGTCCCGGGCGTCAGAATGTACAACCGTATGGTTAAAAGACCGTCTGCACCGAACTCCTATAACAACCATGGAGACGTCCAAACAGGTGCCCGGTACGTGCCGTACCCCCCCCCAGCCCCCGCATGTACGCGCCGTACCCCCCCCTGCCCCCGCATGTACGCGCCGTACCCCCCCCAGCCCCCGCATGTACGTGCCGTACCCCCCCGTGTATGTACACCCGAGTACGTGTCGAACCCCCCGTGTATGTACACCCGAGTACGTTCGAGTCGTACCCCCCCGTGTATGTACACCCGAGTACGTGTCGAACCCCCCCGTGTATGTACACCCGAGTACGTTCGAGTCGTACCCCCCCGTGTATGTACACCCGAGTACGTGTCGAACCCCCCCGTGTATGTACACCCGAGTACGTTCGAGTCGTACCCCCCCGTGTATGTACACCCGGGTACGTGTCGAACCCCCCCGTGTATGTACACCCGAGTACGTTCGAGTCATACCCCCCCGTGTATGTACACCCGAGTACGTGTCGAACCCCCTTGTGTATGTACACCCGAGTACGTTCGAGTCGTACCCCCACCCGTGTATGTACGGTGCGTACCCCCAGCGCTACGCGCTGGGGGTACGCACTGTACATACACAGGTGGGGGTACGACTCGAACGTACTCGGGTGTACATACACGGGGGGTTCGACACGTACTCGGGTGTACATACACGGGGGGTTCGACACGTACTCGGGTGTACATACACGGGTGGGGGTACGACTCGAACGTACTCGGGTGTACATACACGGGGGGGTTCGACACGTACTCGGGTGTACATACACGTGGGGGTTCGACACGTACTCGGGTGTACATACACGGGTGGGGGTACGACTCGAACGTACTCGGGTGTACATACACGGGGGGTACGGCGCGTACATGCGGGGGCTGGGGGGGTACGGTGCATACATGCGGGGGCAGGGGGGGTACGGCGCATACATGCGGGGGCTGGGGGGGTACGGCGCATACATGCGGGGGCAGGGGGGGGTACGGCGCGTACATGCGGGGGCTGGGGGGGGTACGGCGCGTACATGCGGGGGCAGGGGGGGTACGGCGCTTACCGGGCCACCTACTCTGGTCGTTTCGCGCCGTACTTCGCATTTGCGGCACTTTTTTGGGTGCCGTGAAAATATTGCCGTCCGGACTGCTGTCGGTTCGAATCGTAATTCCTGGGTCGTGAAACGCTGCCTAGAAGCGTCCCGACGTCACGTCGCAGCATTCCCGGATCACATTCGTATGCATATTTTTGTCGGTCGGTGTTTTTTACGATTCGTACGGAAATGGTGTTTCCGTGCGAATCGTAATTCCATGTTTGTAATGTTTTACAACCGGGTACGAGTCGGACGGAGAATACGCTCCGACCGACGGTTCGTACCCGGTTTTTACCGGATCGTAATCGGCACCTGTGTGTATTTCCTGATCAAATAAGACACCAAGCTCTTTAAGACCATTGCCTTGTCTTAAATAATTTCCTTCTCTGATATTTGCAGATCCAATTATAAATAGGAATTAAGCAGGTACTTTACATCTTGAAAACTGAGTGTTATTGACACAATGGGTTTTTTACATATAATACTCACCATTGGACTTTTGGGATTTTTTGATTTGTCACGCTTTCACTAGATGTAATCAGACTACATTTATAATAAGGGTTGTGATGTAATGGATTACATGAAAATTATGTTAACGAAATGTTTATGATATTATTGTGTTGATTCATCAATAATATATTCTTACCTAGATTTTATACGTTATATCGTCACCAATAAACTCTCTTGATTAGCCCTTTGCACTGGGTGTAAGTGTTTTGGGTTTTCTTCATTTGTTTGTATACATGTGTTAATTTAACCCCTTCAGTGCCCCGCCCTTTCCCCGCCCTGTGCCGGGCGTTGCATTAGCGGGCGGGGTTCATGACGAGATAGTCTCGTCATGGGCACAGCGCAACCGTGCTCCATGACGAGACTATCTCGTCATGGGCACTGAAGAGGTTAAAATATGATTCTCATGTTATTTTTAGCCTTGAAAAAGTCGTAGGCTTAATGCCATTATCGACGAAACGCGTTGGCTCAGGCATGGTTCAGTCATAAGCTCAGAAAAGTAAAGAATAAGAAGACCTATGAATATTAAAGGAAGAAGAACAAGAATTTAATTCCTCTTATGTATACAAAAAAACCTAGCGTGGGTGTTCTCTGCCTGCCTCTGGATACGAGCTCTTGACTCGCACTCTGGACCACAAAATGCTGGCCTGTTTTCCCGGTCTATCCTCCCTGTCACCTTTCCAACAGAGATGTGCACCCTTGTGAAGAGAGGCAGGCTCAATGACTGTGTGCCTCACCTCCTTCGAGGTACTGTGGTATTAAAGTATTTGTGAAGAATAGGCCATGTTACAACGCATGCATTTACAAAGCATGTAATTACAACACAGTCATTTCAACTACGCATACCATTACAACGCAAGTCATTACAACGTCTTGCTGTAGGAGGGGGCTGGATTTTGGAATATTATAATTTACTCTTCCAACTCGAGTCTGTGCAACAGTAGGGAAGGTGTTGGTTTAAAATCCAACACCTTCTGCCCCCTACAGCAAGTCACTGTAATGACTTGCGTTGTAATGGAATGCAATGTAACAACGCAGTCGTTTTAATGACCGCAGAATAATGGCATGTGATGTATCAACATCGTTGTAAACAATGTTTACCCTCTGTGAACTGCTGATGGCCCCAGAGGGGCAGTTAGGGGGGAAGTAACGGAGTTACATTCTGGTCTCTTTAAGGCCACATGGGAACAATCCAAGCTCCGAAGCAGGAACAGACATTGTGTTGAGATTGCAAGTTACAGTAAATGCGCTAAAAGGAGCCCTGTTGATTTAAGCACTGCTTTTGACATTCTTATCAAATTAATATCTCTGAATGTACCGATTGGATTTATGTCGTTTTGGTCTGATTTTTATTAGATAAAGATTGTCGATTTCTCTAAGACTGGTGTAGAGTCTTTTTGTATTGTCTGTCACTGTGTTACTTCACTAAAGTGTTGCACAAATACTTAACACATTGCCTCTTTGACAAGCCTACCGGCTCTGTGCCAAGCTACCAGAGGATGAGCACAGGCTATTGTATGTCTGTATCTGACTTACCTTGACTAGAGGGGTAAGTTCTGCCTGGCTTAGCTGTAAACTCTAGCTAACCAGAAACCCTGTTTCGAACATTGGTGATCAGCGGTGAGGATATAGTGATCAGTGGTGAGGATAGGACTTGTGTTTGTGCAGTACTTATGGAAAATTTGATGTACACTACTATCCACATCCAGACCAATTCGAATCAATTGTTTCTGATCCCCATTGGCATTTTTTCCTACTCATCTCTATTGGCATCTTTCCTTTTTAAATTCTCCCTGATTGATATTTTAGCTTTTTACACTAAACCATGTCTCTGATTGGTGGTTCTGCATTTATGTATGCAACAATGGAGGTTGAGCTGGCCAAAATTGACGGGTAGCATGGCTCAGCTGAGATACTTCTCCAAGAGGTTTGCGCTTTCTGCAAAGAGCACCACCTGAAAAGTGAAGCTGCAAACAGCACTAAGAGCCTATACAGAAGTCCATGCTGCACTAAATGAGACCCTAGAGGAAGATGAGGATATGGAGGATGACTTTGACTATAGTCGGAGATGAGACCTTGAGTGGTTGTCTGTGGAGGAAGGAGCAACATACTCCCTGGAATGAGGGCTCCTTCCAGGGTGTACCTAGGGGAGCAGGAGGACAGGCGGGAGTAGAGAACATTTAAATTGGAGATGGCTAAATTGGAGAAGGAGAAAGCCTTAGAGGAGATAAGGCTTGCCATGGAGATGGAGGAGAGCCAAAAGAGAATGTCTTTGGAAGAGAAAAGAATGATGTTGGTTCAGGAGGTGAACCTGAGAGATCTGGACTTCAAGGCCAGACAGGTGGAGTTCAGCATCAATGGTGGCAACAATTCTTCCATGCCCGTGGAGAGGAGGATCAACATACCTAAAAGGATGGTGGCTGATTTGTGGTGGGAGACAACATAGACAGATGCTTGGAGGCCTACGAGATTGCCCTTCAAGTGCACAAGGCCCCTGAAGCAGATGAAGGGAGATGTGCTTTTGGAGGTACTTTCCTCAGGAGGGGTACTCTATTGGCCCTAGAAAAGAGTGACAAGACAAGTTTGCCCTCCATGAAGGAGGCTGTATTCAGGAAGTTTGGTCTGACCCAAAACAAGTAAAATCAAAACTTTAGAGATAGCCAGAAGGGTTCCCAACAGACCTGGGTGGATTGTATAGATTGTTTTGACAAGGCATTGGATAGTTCGGTGAGGGGCAGTGAGGTGAAAGACTATCAGGGACTGTATAATTTGTTTGCAATAAGAGCATTTCTTTAGTTTTCCAGATCTGTGCCAACACCTTGTAACAGTAAGCTCATTAACCGCAGGAGGTGGACCGCTGGGTCAACACCATGGCCCACAGGTAGATATCTTGAGGGAATCACCACAAAGGTGGGCAGGATCCCCAACAGAAGTAGGAGGGGGGGCAAAAAGAACACAGAGTTCTCTAAAGGGCTCCAAAATAGTTCTGAGAGCCTGGGTTCCCATCCTTCTGCTGAGAAGAAGAAATGGTTCCCTGCCTGTAAGCCTGCTGGTAAGGCTCCTGTGAAGTGCAATGAGTGCCAGAAGGAAGGGCACTACAGAGGGAATGCCAAGTATCCCAAGCTGGCACAGCCCCCCAATGGTGGGTATTCACTGGGGGTTGGCTACTGCAGCACAGTGCAGAGACAGAATATCGATGCAAAAATATCGACATGCACAAATATCGAGGTAAAAATATTGTGGGTCAGAAATATCGCCAGACAAAATATCATAGTCAAGAGCATCGATTTTAAGTAAGTAATATCAATGTTTAAGATATCGAAGTGTTTAATATTGTTTGTAAAAATATAGTTGTTAAAAATATCGAATTTATATGAATGTTATGTATTTTAGTATATATTTTACATATATGTGATGTGTGTTTTTTGTATAAGAATTGTTTGTATTTTTCTCATATGTTCTTAAAATGTTTATAGTTATTAATTTATTTTTATTAGAATTTAGCATTTTTAGTTCCATAGTGGGTTCTGGGTTTATAGGGGAATAGGGTGGGAAATAATTCAATTATATAAAATGTATATATTACTTTTAGTAGTTATTATGTATTTTTTTATTTGCATTTAGCATTTTTAGGTCAATAGCGGGTTGTGGGTTTATAGAGGCGTAGGGAGGGAAGTAATTTAATTATGTTACATTTAATGAATATTTTTTATTTATTAATATTTGTTTAATTGAGATGTTATAGTGTTAAATGTGGAAAGTAATTTATTAAGAATGAATTAATAATTTGTTGTTAATTATTTTAAATTAATTAATTGTCAATTAATTGTGGTAATTGTGTAAACAATTTTAGGTGTGTGTTGTGGTGTTTGTAGGTGTAAATGGTGGGAAGGGTGGGAAGTAATTTATTTTTAATTGAATTAAAAATTAGTTGTTAATTCATTTTAAATAATTAATTAATAATTAATTATGGTCATTGGGTAATTAGTTTTAGGTGTGTGTCGTGGTGTTTATAGGTGTAAATGGTGGAAAGGTTGGGAAGTAATTTATTTTTATTTGATGAATTAATAATTATTTGTGAATTAATTGTAATTAATTAATTAGTAATTCATTATGGTAATTGTGTAATTAATTTTAAGTGTGTGTTGTGGTGTTTATAGATGTAAATGGTGGGAAGGGTGGGAAGGAATTTATTTTTAATTGTTAAATGGATAATTAGTTGTTAATTTATTTAAATTAATCAATTAGAAAGTTAATTATAGTAATTATGTAAATAATATTAGGTGTGTGTTGTGGATATTATAGTTTTAAAGCATGTGTATTCAATGAATGTTTCTTATTTTGTTTATTAATAATATTTTTTTGAGTATTAATTATGTTAATTATGGAAATCAATTTAAATAAAACTTGTTAAGTGTTTTTTTATTGGTGTGTTGTTAAAGGGTAGGAAATAAAATTAATACATTTATTTTTTACATAATTTTTTGGTTTGTTAATATTTGCTCCTTTTAAATAATTATAGTTTTTAAATGTATTTATTAATTTATTTTGTATAATATTTGTATCTTTTTGTTATGTGTAATTTATATTATATGTGTTCTTTTTATATGTTTAGTATATTCAAATTTATATTTTTGAATAATGTTTATTTATTTTTATGATTTTTTTTTCTTTTTTCTATTGTTTAAATATTATTAGTAATTTTTGTTTCTCTGCGATCCAACACTTTCCCTAATGTTACACTCACTGGAGTGGTAATAGTAACTTTTACTCCTCTGCTTTCCAGCACTTTCCCAACTGTTGTACTCACTGGAGTGGGAATAGTATTTTTTACCCCTCCACAATCCAATACTTTTCCTACTGTTGCAGTCACTGGAGTGGGAATAGTAATTTTTACCCCTCCGCTACCCTGCACTTTCTCTACTGTTGCACTCACTGGATTTGGAATAGTAAATTTCATTCCTTCGGTATCCAACACTTAACCTACTTTTGCACTCACTACTTACCCTACTTTTGCACTCACTGGAGTCGGAATAGTTATTTTTACCCCTCCACTATCTAACACTTTCCCTACTGTTTCTCCTACTGGAGTGGGAATATTAATTTTTACCCCTCCGCTATCCAACACTTTCCCTACTGTTGCACTTACTGTAGTTGGAATAGTAAATGTAATTATTTTGCTATCCAATATTTTACCTACTGTTGCATTTATTGTATTGTAAAATGTAAGTTTTATTTTTTTAAAATAATTTTGATTTAATTTATTACAGAGTTTTTTCATATAAAAAATATATATATTATTTTAATATAATTTTAAAGATTAAAAATTAAATAAAGATAATAATTAAATATATGTATATGTATAAGTTATTGTGTTTGTGTTTTTTTTTATTTTCTTAAATTAAGTGTATTTGTCATATTTACTTAAAATGTATATTACATATAATTTAGTGTGTTGAAAATAATATTAATATTTAATATATTTTATTTTATTTTATATATATTTTTTAATTTAATATTTTTTACATCTATATTTTTTACTTCGATATTTTTGATTCAATATTTTTGTACTTACCTGTTTAAGTATAGGGAGTCGATATTTTAGCATTCTATATTTTTACTTTGATATTTTTATCATCGATATTTTTTACAACGATATTATGATAGTGATCCTCTAGCGCTTGGGGAGGAGCTGGCCCTAGGCAGTGCTGGGGAGAGTGTATAGTTGACTTTAGAGTCTCTGGGTGGTGATCGAGAGAAGGTATAGAAAAACAGAAGACCTGACAATACTAGGAAGTGGGTATCCATCAAAAGCAAAGGGTGGAGACACAAGAGCCAGCATGACTACCGTCAGGTGTCATCTGGTAACTTCAGAGCAGGTAGTGCAAAACATGTTCCACCAAGTTGTTGCTACTGATAACCGTGAGAACCACTGCTCTGTGGCAATGGTTCCCTTTGAGTGGGGGTGTCTCAGGCCTGATGGAAGTAGCTGTGAGTTTGTCCATGCTGGTGGGTTGTCTGCTGGGCAACGACCTGAAGAACACTGCCTGGAAGGAGGTGAAGTTCAGGTCACACTTGGAGATGATGGGGTTGTCTGAGTGGGTGTGCCTGACCACACGGTCCATGGCGACTCGCAAGGGTGGTCAGAAGGATCTGGAGTATGAAACAGTGGCCCAGGTGCCTGCCAAAAAGTGGAAGGGCAAGGGGTGTGGGAAACCCACTCTGGAACTTCCCACAGTCCTAAAGGAGCTGGACGCCAGGTACCTTTAGGGGAAGATGTGGCTGAACTGGGAAACCTGCCTGAGATGACCATTTGGTAGTAGGAAGGGGATCCAACCAGATAACAGTTCTGCATGGAGCAGAAAGAGTTCTCTTCTCTTGAGGCTTTTCGGCAGCAGTCCATGGCCGAGACAGCTGGTGATGTCTCTGGGTAGCACCAATTTACTGGGAGAATGATCTCCTATATAGTTAGAGTAAAGCTCCTGAGCCTGGTGCAACACATGTGTTGGTGATACCCCAGCGCTTCAGGGCCTTCCTACTGAGTCTTGCTCAAGATGTGCCACTGGCAGGTAATTTGGGGCAAGACAAGCCCTTTGACGGGATTGTCACCCACCTTTATAGGCCTCAAACGAAGAAGTCCTCAGATGAGTTCTGTAGTTTCTGTCCTACTTGTCTTTGGCTGTGCGTGGTGAGAGGTTAGCTGCAGCAGCTAATCTCTGGCCAGGCTAGGCCATGTGGCCAACCCCTCTGGCCAGGGGCCAAGCCCTGTGGCCAACCCCCATGCAGGCAACCAATTACACACTGCTCTCAGCCTTTGTTTGTTCGTAGCAGAGGTTGGTCACAGGGCTTGATTTTGCCCAGGACCTGTGGCCAACCCACCCGAAGGCACCCAACCCCCATGCAGGATGCCAAACCCATGCACAGCTTTTTGCAACATGACATAGAGTTGGCCCTCAGTCCTCATTCCCTGAGGCTAAAACATATATATTGAGGGGAGGGGCACCATGCAGCCACACCTAGCCAACCCTAATAGGCCCCAGGGACCCCATCCTTTGGGCTGAATTCTATGGGGAGGAGGCATGCATCCCCTCCCGAACCCTTTCCAGGCCCCAGGGACCACATCCAAGGAGTCAAAGCGAACAGAAAACACGAGGGAGGCTGCATGCCTTCTCATTAGGTCCCGGAGACCCTGAGCCTAACAAGGCCCCAAAAACCCCATCCCTGGGGCCAAATACAATTTTAAAATAACAGGGGAGGGAGACCATGTGCCCCACAAGCCTTAATAGGCCCCAGGGTCCACGATCCCCATCCCACAGCACTGCATGTTATAATAAAGGGGAAGGGGACTACATGCCCTCCCTCCCTGAGTCTTTAAATGCCTGGGGGCCATAGTTTATTTAAAAGGTGAGGATGGCCTATTTTACCCTGGGGACCCCATTCCCCAGGGCCTGCATCAATAATAGGTGGGTCCACTGGGGCACCCACTAATTGACATGGTGGTGGTAGCAGGGAGAGCCCCAGGGCCCCCATGACCCCGTCCAGCTTTGCGCATGGTGCCAGAGCCAGCATTGCTCCTGCGCGGAGGGAGGAGCTATCTATGCTTGCCCCAAGTGGGCAGGAGCAAAATGTGTTCCGTTTTCCTGCCCACATCAGCAAGGGTAGGGAAAAAGAACACAAGTTGGTCTCAACCAGTGGGAGCATTTTTAAATCTCCCGCCGGGTGGGAGCAGACTTGTTTGCTGGGAGGTTTAAAAATGCTCATGCCAGACAGGAGCAAAGATATGTTTCCCAAACTGCAGTAGTGCGGTCAGGAAAAATTCTGTGTCCTAGGGGTGGGCTTCCCTGGAAATAGTCAACGAGTCAGTCCCAAGGGATGGGGCTCAGGGGGATGGGGGTCAGCAAGGGGTCTGCGGGCCCCTCCCTTTTAATTAATACAATGGCCCCAGGGGATGGTGTTCCGATGCCTTTTTAAGGTTTGGGGGTGTCCCTCCTTTTTTCTGTACATTATGGCCCCAGTGGATTAGGTCCCCTAGGACTAATTTGGCCCAGGTAGGGGGCCACATGACTCCTCCCTTCATGTAAATGCTCTGGCCTGGGGGATAGGGTTCCCAAGGGAATTCTTAGGCTTGAGGAGGGAGCCGTGTGGCCCCCTCCCTGTTTAAAGAATTTAAGCCCCAGGGGATGCGATCCCTGGGGCCTTATTAGGCTCATGGAGGGTTGCTGCACACCCCCTCACCTTTATTAAAATAGCACCTCCAGAGATGGTGTTTCCGGGGTCTTATTAGGCTCAGGGAAGGGACCCGTACCTCCCTCCCCATAACTAATATCTCTGCTGCCCTTCAGGACCCTGGCCACCCCGGGGGCGGTTTTTTGAAAGGTATGGATCCTCTGCAAATTTGCAAAACATTTTTTTAAAAACAATTTTGGCCATAGGTCTAGGGGCTGATAGTAACCCTACCCTGCCACCTACATCTTTTTTCTGTGTTTTATTTTGGACTCAGGACTGAGTCCTGAGTCCCAAGATTACTGCCACTATTTCCTGGTTGATGTGATGGCAGCCAATCAGAGATCTATTGGCTCCATCGATCATCCATGACATGAAATATAAAATGTTTTTGAGCATTAATTGATCAAAAACTGCTAAACAGATTTACACCAAATCACAAGAAGAACCCTTTCTGAACCAAGATCTAGCTGTCTGCCAAATCTGGAGTAAATCTGTTCTACGGTTTGTGCTCTAGCTGTAGCTAAAGTTCCTATAGAAAAATCAATGGTGAAAACACATTTTGGGACCCTCATCTTTTCTCAGCCTCCACGTGATGGATCACCCTGAAACTTTCCATGCGCAAACTAGACAAAAAAGACCGGGCGGAAAAGGGGTCTAACATGGTTGCAGTGTCTGCAAGACACCGCCATCCATATTAGCATGCAGGCGGAGATGTGCCTTTCCATGGCGGCATTGCAGCCATGGAAAGGCATGCGGTCTTTGCATATGGGGGCCTGTAGCGGGCCCCATAGCGGGCCCCCAGGTAGTTGGGGGTGTGGGGGGTGCTCATGGGGGGTACCTATGGTACCCCCTGCATTGGCATGGACAAAGTGACAGGCACTGCGCGGTGCCTGTCACCTTGTGCATGCCAATGCACAACGTGCATTTCCAGAATTGTGGCGGGCAGTGCTGTGGGCACCGCCCGCCACAATGTTGGGAATAGGGGATGCCACCTCCACGGTGGCGGTGGCATCCTAATTGCAGGTGTGGGACCGCCGTACCCTTAGCGGACGGTCCCTCATTTAGTTACGGTGGCGGGCTGATCGTAATAGACCCCAAAGTGTGTAGAACATGAGGAACCTTATGGAAAAGAAATCCTAATTGAACACAAAATAACTTGCAATATACAATTTGTGGTATATGTCTTTGAGTGTATGTGCGGTCTAAAATATGTGGGAAGCACAATTTTCCCATTAAAGAAGTGAATACTAGAACACACGTGGGCTGTTCAACACATAGATATAAGCTATGCAATTGTGAAGCATCATGTCCAACATCATGATAGGAATTGGAAAACGCTAAGATATTTAATATATATTTTTTTATTTTATATATATTTTTAATTCGATATTTTTTACATCTATATTTTTTACTTCGATATTTTTGATTCAATATTTTTGTACTTACCTGTTTAAGTATAGGGAGTCGATATTTTTGCATTCTATATTTTTATTTCGATATTTTTAGCATCCATCATGACAGTAATTGGAAAACGCTAAGATATTATGGAGTTGCACATGTCCCTAAAAATGAGAGAGGTGGGAAAAAATTGCGAAAACTGGAGAGTAAAGATATTATAAGATTGCGTGCAAAAATACCATTCGGTCTGAATGCGGATGAAGAACTATATGTACAGTTATAATATAAAGGACATTTATTGAGAATGTACAATAATTTATAATAAAGGAAATGTGAATGTCCCAGTGTAGACTAGTAATACACATGGAGGTATGCATACTAGTTAGGGATTAGTATCATTGGCGTATAATACGATCATTCCTACAAAAGGATATCAATATATAGGAAGTTTATCCAAAAAGAAAATCTAGGCTATAATACATGTCTTAACTGATAGAACCTATATATAATATAGGTAAGGAGCATTCAGTATCCTATGACGATCCCAAATTGCATATCTCAACTGGTAAATTCTACATATATCATTTTGTGAGTCAACCATCAGAAGATACATATCAAAAACAAAACAATCATCGGGGGTTAATACACACATCTAGAATTGAGTAAACTACTTTTGACATAGGATGGATTAGAATTAAGTGGAACATCATTACACTTGAAAGACCCAGCATATTGCAATAAAAGGCAATTAGCCATCAATGTACAACCATAATGTTAAGCTCCACTAAAGAAATTTTCTTAAACAAATAATACTGTCTACTTGGGGCACTCAGCCCATTAGTTGTAAAAGATCATAAATACATTACAATTAACATCTGATGTGTATGTGTATAAAATCATTGAAACACAGTAATCATTGAGTCACATAACAAGCAATGCAAGAACCATACTATCATAACTGTGCTTATGTTGTAATGAATATCTCAATAGTTAAAAGATGTTATGTAACAATATGTATATGTAACTACATTTCCCAAAATGCATCATAACAAGCAGGACGGGCAATTTGTATAAATATTGACACAGTAAAGGGACTCACTGACAGTGATCAAGACTCGGAGAAGTTGAAACGCTTAGGTGTTTGCTATGTTTAAATACATATAAGTGGAAAATTCTTACCAGAGACTGGAGTGCAGCGTTTCTTTCTTATATCTGTGAAAGTAGATGTGCAATATATGTCACATAATCTACTTTACTTTTGTTTGTTCACACCAGCCCTGTGTTAAAATAATAAGTAGCACTTCGTCAGAAGACATAGCCTGACATTTGCCCTGTGTCTTTGACAAGCAGCACATGTGACAAGATAAATACAGAATTTAAAGGCAACTTTATTTATTGCTTAGACTTTCAGGATCCACCATAAATTTACAGAATTGGCCCATTTGCAACAAAAAAAAGGTGATTTCTAATGTGTCAAACCCAATTTGTGATTCTGTAACACATTGCCAAATCACAATTTGGGTTTGTGACATAATACCGAATTTGGAATGGGCGTGTTTAGCGCCTCCTTTTAAAATACCAAATTATAGTTCTATGTATTAATGTTTTGTAACTGAAATGTGATTGCAAAACATTAATATTTTACCTACACCTCAGAGGAGGTGGCAACCAATTTGCAAACGGGAAGGGGTCCCCAAGGGGCCCTTTCCCTTTAGTTTATTGATCACTGCCTACTCTTAACCCCTTTGAGGCTAGGCCTTTCCCCCCCCCCCCGTGCTAAGCCTTTTTTTGGCTATTTGGGGTAGTGCGCGCTTAGGCCCCTGTAACTTTTTGACCACATAAGGTATCCACGCCAAATTTGCGTCCTTTTCTTCCAACATTATGGGGATTCTAAAGATACTCATGGTTTGTGGATTCCCCTAGAGGGGTCCCAGAAATTAGTGAAAATACAGCAACATTTTTTTTGGGGGGGGAAATGGGGAAAACGGGCCGCAAATGAAAGCGTCTGGGTTTTTTCCTGCAATCAAAAAAGGGGTTTGTGAAATCACCATTTTCCCAGCTTTTAGGGAATTTCAGACTTTTGTAAGATAACCAACAGTTTTGCCATTTTTGTGGGACATAACCTATTTTTGCTATTTTTTGTGCTTTCAACGTCCTTCCAGTTAATGGTAGAAATGGGTGTGAAAGTAATAATGGATCCTGGAAAGCTATACATTTTAGAAAAGTAGACAAAAGTTTGAATTCAGCAAGGGGTCATTTGTGTAGATCCATCAAGGTTTCTTGATAGAAACTAACAGTTAAATATCGGAAGAATTGAAAATTAGTTGAAATAAACAGCCTTTTGTGTCAACGTTTTCACCTGTAACTTCTTCTAATTATGACAGCTCTTTGAAAGCAATATACCGTTACATCTGCTGGACCTTCCTGGTTGTGGGGATATATAGGACTTGTAGGTTCACCAAGAACCCGACGAACCCAGAGTTAAAAACTGAGCAGCAATTTGCAATGGTTTTTTATTATATTCCGGATATATAGCAATTATTGTGGGAAAATGTACACATGGAAAAATGGGTATGAAAGACACCTATGTATTTCTGAAATGGGAACAAATTATAAAGTTTACAAACAGTACATATTTGCACTTTTTCGAAATTGGGAATACACATATTAGCATGAGAATTATCGGTAATTTTCCAAATGACTTCTTTTTTACACAATGTCTTTCATTTGGAAGGCAGAAATGCATCAAAAAACAATAGGTAATAACAGTTGCTTTACAAATCTGAATTACCCTAAGTCTCCCGATTAAATGGTACCTCACTTGTGTGGGTAGTCATAGTGCCCACGACAGGAAATGACTCAAAAATAAACGTGAACATTCACATTTTCACAATGAAAATTTACCCTTTTATTGCTAAGTGTCTAGCTGTAGTTTTTGAACACTAGCTCTGCCAGCACCTAGGGAAACCTAGAAAACCTATAAATTTTTTTAAACTAGACACGCAGGGGAATCCAGGATGGGGTGACTTGACTACCTCCCACCAGGTTCTGTTACCCAGAATCCCTTACAAACCTAAAAAATTGTCCAAAAAAACACATTTTCCCCACATTTCTGTGGTGAAAAGTTCTGGAATCTGTGTGGATCCACACATATACACCCGCCCCGCGTTTCCCAAAGTCTTACGAGAAAAATGGTACCTCACTTGTGTGGGTCGGCCTAGTTCCCGCGACAGGAAACGGCGCAAAACGCAATGTGGACACACCTCAATTTCGCAGTGCAAAATGACCCTTTATTGTCAAAGTGCTTAGCTGTAGTTTTTTAACCCTAGCTCTGCCGGCACCTAGGGAAACCTAACAAACCTATACATCTTTGAAGACTAGACACCCAGGGAAATCCAGGATGGGGAGACTTGACTGCCTCCCACCAGATTCTGTTACCCATAATCCCTTGCAAACCTACAAAATTGTCCCAAAAAACACATTTTCCCCACATTTCTGTGGTGGAAAGTTCTGGAATCTGCGTGGATCCACAATTTTTCACCCACCCCACGTTACCCATAGTCTTCTGAGAAAAATGGTACCTCACTTATGTGGGTCGGCCTAGTGCCCGCGACAGGAAACGGCGCAAAACTCAATGTAGTCACACTTCAATTTCGCTGTGAAAAATTATCCTTTTTTGGCAAAGTGCCTAGCTGTAGTTTTTGAACCCTAGCTCTGCCGGCACCTAGGGACCTAGGAATCCTATACATTTTTAAAACTAGACACCCAGGGGAATCTAGGATGGGGTGACTTGACTGCCTCCCAACAGGGTCTGTTACCCAGAATCCCATGCAAACCTAAATATTGTCCAAAAAACACATTTTCCCCACATTTCTGTGGTGGAAAGTTCTGGAATCTGCGTGGATCCACAAATTTTCACCCACCCCGCATTACCCAAAGTCTTCCGAGAAAAATGGTACCTCACTTGTGTGGGTCGGCCTAGTGCCCGTGACAGTAAATGGCGCAAAACGCAACGTGGTCACACCTCAATTTTGCAGTGAAAATTGACCCTTTTTTGACAAAGTGCCTAGCTGTCGTTTTTGAACCATAGGTCTGCCGGGACCTTTGAAACCTATACATTTTTGAAAACTAGACACCCAGGAGAATCCAGGAATGGGGTGACTTAGCTGCCTCCCACCAGGTTCTGTTACCCAGAATCCCTTGCAAACCTAAAAAATTGTCCAAAAAAACACATTTTCCCCACATTTCTGTGGTGGAAAGTTATGGAATCTGCGTGGATCCACAAATTTCCACCCACCCTGCGTTCCCCCAAGTCTTAAGAGAAAAATGGTAACTCACTTGTGTGGGTCGGCCTAGTCCCCGCGACAGTAAATGGCACAAAACGCAACGTGGTCACACCTCAATTTTGCAGTGAAAATTGACCCTTTTTTTGGCAAAGTGCCTAGCTGTCGTTTTTAACCATAGGTCTGCCGGGACCTGGGAAACCCAGCAAACCTATACATTTTTTAAACTAGACACCCAGGGGAATACAGGAATGGGGTGACTTAGCTGCTTCCCACTAGGTTTTGTTATCCAAAATCCATTGCAAACCTAAACAATTGTGAAAAAAAAAAATTCCCCACATTTCTGTGGTGGAAATTATCTGGAATCTGCGTGGATCCATAAATTTCCAACCACCCTGCGTTCCACAAAGTCTTATGAGAAAAATGGTAACTCACTTGTGTGGGTCGGCCTACTGCCCGCGACAGGAAACGACGCAAAACGCAGCGTTGTCACACCTCAATTTCGCAGGGAAAAATGACCCTTTTTTGGCAAAGTGCCTAGCTGTAGTTTTTTAACCTTAGCTCTGCCGGCACCTAGAGAAACCTAGCAAACCTATACATTTTTGAAAACTAGACACCCAGGGGAATCCAGTATGGGGTGACTTGACTGCCTCCCGCCAGGTTCTGTTACCCAGAATCCCTTGCAAACCTAATAAATTGTCCAAAAAAACACAGTTTCCCCACATTTCTGTGGTGGAAAGTTCTGGAATCTGCGTGGATCCACAAATTTCCACCTACCCCGTGTTCCCCAAAGTCTTACAAGAAAAATGGTACCTCACTTGTGTGGGTCAGCCTAGTTCCCGCGTCAGGCAACGGTGCAAAACACAACGTGGTCACACCTCAATTTCGCAGTGAAAAATGACCCTTTTTTGGCAATGTGCCTAGCTGTGGTTTTTGAACCCTAGCTCTGCCGGCACCTAGGGAAACCTAGCAAACCTATACATTTTTGAAAACTAGACACCCAGGGGAATCCATGATGGGGTGACTTGACTGCCTCCCACCAGGGCTTGTTACCCAGAATCCCTTGCAAACCTAAGAAATTGTCCAAAAAAACACATTTTCCCCACATTTCTGTGGTGGAAAGTTCTGGAATCTGCGTGGATCCACAAATTTCCACCCACCCCGTGTTCCTCAAAGTCTTTTGAGAAAAATGGTACCTCACTTGTGTGGGTCGGTCTACTGCCCGTGACAGGAAACGGCACAAAACGCAACGTGGTCACACCTCAATTTCGCAGTGAAAAATGACCCTTTTTTGGCAAAGTGCCTAGCTGTAGTTTGTGAACCCTAGCTCTGCCGGCACCTAGGGAAACCTACCAAACCCACACATTTCTGAAAACTAGAAACCAGGAGAATTCCAGGGAGGTATGGCTTGCATGGATCCCCCAACGTTTCCTTACCCAGAATTCCCTGCAAACCTCAATTGTAGCTGAAAAAAACAATTTTTTCACACATTTTTGAGTGGGAAAGTGTGGCATCACTGGGCTCACACAAATTTCCCACCACCCACCGTTCCCCCAGGTCTCCTGATAAAAATGGTGCCTCACTTGTGTGGGAGGCCCAAAACGTAGTGAGGCAACATCAAAATTGCCAATCTTCAAAACCACCTGGTTTTGCAAGGGGGTCACCTGGGTTTTTGGCCCAGTGCTCGGCAGCCATCTAGGGAAACCTACTGAACCCACACATTTCTAAAAACTAGACAGCCAGGGGCTTTCAGGGAGGGATGGCTTGCATGTTTCCCCCAACGTTTCCTTACCCAGAATCCCCTGCAAACCTCAATTTTAGCTGAAAAAATCACTTTTTTCACACATTTTTGTATGGTAAAGTTGTGGCATCACCGGGCTCTCACAACTTTCCCACCAGCCAGCATTCCCCTAGGTCTCCCGATAAAAATGGTGCCTCACTTGTGTGGGAGGCCCAAGTACCCGCGACAGGCAAAGGCCCAAAACGTAGTGAGGCAACATCAAAATTGCCTATCTCAAAACCACCTGGTTTTGCAAGGGGGGTCACCTGGGTTTTTGGCCCCGTGCTCGGCTGCCATCTAGGGAAACCTACCCAACCCACACATTTCTGGAAACTAGACACCTGGGGGCTTCCAGGGAGGTATGGCTTGCGTGGAACCCCCTACGTTTCCTTACCCAGAATCCCCTGCAAACATCAATTTTAGCTGAGAAAATCACTTTTTTCACACATTTTTGTGTGGGAAAGTTGTGGCATCACAGGTCTCCTACAAATTTCCCACCACCCAGCATTCCCCCAGGTCTCCTGATAAAAATGGTGCCTCACTTGTGTGGGAGGCAAAAGTACCCGCAACAGGGAAGGGCCAAAACTTTTTTTGATAGGCAATGTTGATGTTGCCTCAAAACGTTTTGTGTCCTTGCCTATCGCGGGTACTTGGGCCTGCCACACAAGTGAGGCACCATTTTTATTGGGATACTTGGAGAAATGCAGGGGGGTTGGAAATTTGTTGTTACTTTCCGCTGTGTGAAAATTTGGGCACAATAAAGCAAGTAAAATGTCACAGTCACATTTTGAGGTTTGCAGGACATTGTGGGTAAGATAACTTGTTGGGCTCCACAAGAGAGACATCACCATGCACTCCCATGGGTGTTTAGTTTACGACAAAAACTACAGTTGTTAGGTTATTCTTAAATGGAATGTTAAGCTTGGCAGAGAGACAAAACAGACAAATATTACTGCACAGCCATCTGTTCCTCGAGCACACACACATACTGGTTGGATTTGGCACGAGGGCAAGTGATGGTTCAGTATATAAAATTGTATTAACAAGAGATTTCACAAAAATGAAATGCGCTGTCAATATTTGAATGGACAAAAAACTGAACCAGTGACTCGCAGCTTGTGAGCTGTAAAGCCTCTTCAAGGCACCAACCGCTTTACAGGCCATTCACACACCTTTCATACATGATACACACAAGACCATTTACACCACCAGGCACAAAACCAACACATTACAACATTTACAAAAAAGGACAAGGTACACCCTGCTTGAGAAAAACAGAAAAAACACATTTTTAAGCACAACCACCTATTCCTCAAGCACACACACATACTGGTTGGATTTGGCACGAGGGTGAGTGATGGTTCAGTATATAAAATTGTATTAACTAGAGATTTCACAAAAATGAAATGCACTGTCAATAATTGAATGGACAAAAAACTGAACCAGTGACTCGCAGCTCGTGAGCTGTAAAGCCACTTCAAGGCACCAACCGCTTTACAGGCTATTCACACACCTTTCATACAGGATACACACAATACCATTTACACCACCAGGCACAAAACCAACACATTACAACATTCACAAAAAAGGGCAAGGTACACCCTGCTTGACAAAAACAGAAACGACACATTTTTCTGCACAACCACCAATTCCTCAAGCACACATACATACTGGTTGGATTTGGCACGAGGGTGAGTTATGGTTCAGTATATACAGTTGTATTAACCAGAGATTTCACAAAAATGAAATGCACTGTTAATTGAAAGGACGAGAAACTGAACCATTGACTCACAGCTTGTGAGCTGTAAAGCCACGACAAGGCACCAACCTCTTTACAGGCCATTAATACACCTTTCATACGTGTGACACATACAAAACCATTCACGCCAGCCGCGGACCCAGCACATTACAACACTCACACCAGCAGACATTCAAGGGCCCATCACTTTCACACTCCCACATTCCTGACACAGCAACCACACCAGCTCACGGATTACGTTGAGTGACGTTTGGCTAGCAGTGGGTGTAGTGACCAGCAGCTAGTCACTACTCACACACCGCCAGCCAAGCACCAAGAAAAGTCTAAATTTAAATATCCTCCCTAGGAAGCGACCCTTGCCCAAGGGGTCGCTTCCTTTGCACTCAAAAAGACATCCCTGGTATCTAGTGGGGGCATTCCTGGTGCCCGATCGCGATGCTGTGCATGATCGTGCACCAGGAATGCCCTGCATTGAGACATCAGGGGAGAGGAAACACTGTTTCCTCTCCCCTGATGCCTCAAGGCATCTACATTTGGTCCCCCTGCCCCACCGGAGCAGCAAAAACTCACCCTCCTCTTGGACGCGCTGGAAACAAATGGTTTCCAGCGCGTCCAGTGCTTCCTGATGACGTCGGCGCGCGCTATGGGGGGGTCGGGGGTGGCAGCGGAAACTCTTCTGCTGCCATCCCCCTCTAAGGTGCCAACATCGATGCCCCAGGGGGGAGCGCCAGCGCTTCCCCCATGGGCTGTGCTCATGATGGAGCGGTTCCGTCATAAGCACAACCCAACCGATACTCATGACGGAACCGCTCCGTCATGAGCATCGAAGGGATTAATAAATAAAAATTACACTTTTCATTTTTTCTGTTTAAAAGCATCAGGTTGCATTTAAAGAAAAAACATGCTTTCTTTAAAAAAATCAACGGACATAGTAGCCTGCTGACCTCAGCAGGCCACCATCTCTGTGATGGCTGGGATTCCTAGTGGGTCACAATGTGCTACCTACCTCATTAATTAAGAACTAACTTGTTCTGATGGATACATCTAACTGGAAAATTCTCGCCTTTATAATAGATACCAAAGCAATACCTTCCCGGGTGGATTTGCTAAATGAATTATTAGTACATAGATCACTTAGTAAATTTCCATACTGGTAGCAAAAATATCAGTCGCAAATTGCAACCAGTATTTTGTGACCAGTTGTACACATATCAAGCCCTAAGGGCTAGATGTACAAAGCCTTTTTGCAGTCACAAATGTCCAGATTCACAGAATCAGGCAGATCACAACAGTAAAAGGCTATTTCTAATGTAGCAAACCCAATATACAGTTTGGTGACACATTACCGAATCGCAATTTGAGTTTTCAACATAATAACGATTCGGGATTTGGAAAGGGCTTCCAAATACCGAATTGTAGTTCTATGCATTAATGTTTTGCAATCAATATGCTGCGTCAAAACATTAATATTGTATCTACACCTCAAAGGAAGTAGAAACCTGCTCGCAAAGGGGATAGGGTCACCAAGAAACCCCTTTCCCTTTGTGAATATTAAGAAAAATATTTTTCAAGGGTAGGCAGTGATCCAATGGATCACTGCCTACTCTTAAAAAATAAAAATGATGCTTTTACTTTTTTTGTTTAAAAGCATCCCATTTTCCTTTAAGGAAAACTGGTTGCATTTCTAGAAAAAAAGGACTTTATTTAAAAACAATCACAGATATGGAAGTCTGTTCACCTCAGAGGGCCACCATCGCTGGGATGAGTGTGATTCCTAATGGGTCACAATTTGCGACCTACCTCATTGATATTCATGAGGTAGGTCGAATTGAGACCCACTACAAATCAGTAATTTGCAAAATGGCCTGTCAGTAAGTAAGCCACTTCTCAAATTACCACACTGATCACAAAAATACTGGTGTCAAATTGTAATCAGTATTTTACGACCAGTTGAATGCACATCTAGCCCTATGTCTCTTTAAAGCTGGGCCTTGGGGTGATCAGCAGGCATTCTGTTTTTTGTGTCCTTGAAGCAGGAAATCATGAGGCTAACCATTTGACCCTTGGAGAGCAGTTACAATCCCTGAGTGCCAGCAGGTGTTAGGAGTCATAGAGTCCTGGTGTGAGTCCTAGTCTTCCAGTTGAATTCAAGAGTCTTCTTCAAACAGGCCCTTCATCTTCAGATAAAGCCTTCCAAGTTCTATAACTCTTCTATGAAGGTGGTAGTGGGGATGCCAGATTTATCCTGTGCGCTAATCTGTGATTGGAGAAATTCTACTACCCTATTTTAACTATTTTCTCACAGTCCCCATCCACCTTTTGCTGCATTTTCTCTTTGTCTTACTTTGTCTAGGAGTCTCTGTTTTTAGATACAGAAACTCACCTGCCATTAGACAGGTCCATCTTCAACATAAAAGCATCTCCACTATTGGGATGTGCTCCCTCCCACATGCTGGTGCAAAACTGCTTTTTTCCTCTTACTGTGACAGAAGCCTGCATACTTAGGGCCTAATTACGATGTCGGGCGGACTTAAGCTCACTTGACCACCCCAGTTCAGACCCAGCTATATGCAAATCAGTCTTGACCCTGTGCCACATGGGAACTGTCCAGCCGTAACTGCCTGGACCAGAAACAAGCATCCTGGGACTGGTTTTGGGGTAACACCCCTCATCAGTTAGGCTAGCTTGAATCAGTGGCAAAGTGAGCAAGGGACCCACATCTGGGCATGCCCTGCCAACTTAGGGTGAACAGAGCAAACACAAAGAGATGATGGACGAAGCACTGAAACTTTTCAGACACTCACCCCCAGTCACGGATCTTACAGATCATGGGGCCTAATATCCCAGCTGTGCATTGCCACGAGTGTGGGAGCCAAGGAGGAAGCAGCGATCTGTAAACAGAAGAATCTGCTGAGCAATTTTTCTTGCCCACTTAGACCGACAGAGATATCACAAAATGTTAGCAGACATAGTAGAAAATGCATACACTAACAACAGATACTTATATATTCATAGCAACCACAAGGAGATGATGGATGGAGCACTGAAACTTGTCAGACACTCACTCCCAGTCACAGATCAGGGTAGAATCCTTCATCGTTCTTTAGCTCACTTCGCCACCCCATTTCAGACCCAGCTCTATGCAAATCAGTCTTGATCCTGTTCCTCGTGGAAACAGTCCAACCTGAACTGCCAGGCAAGGTCCTCCCTGAACCGGAAACAATCATCCTGGGACTGGTTTTGGAGTATTATCCATCATCAGCCAGGCTAGCTTGAATCCAGTGGCACATTGAGCAAGGCATCCACGTCTGGGCATATCCATGGCCTCTTAGTGTGAACATAGAAAACACAGCAAGATAATGGATAAAAGACCTGTCTTGAGGGTTCAGGCATGACTATTCCCATTAGGAACAGGGTCAAGACTGATTTGCATATAGCTGATTCTGAACTGGGGTGGTGAAGTGAGTAAAAGAACAATGATGGATTCAACTCAGATCTGTGCCTGGGGTGAGTGTCTAAAAAGTTTCAGATCTCCGTCAATCATCTCCTTGTGTTTGCTTTATGACTGGGAGTGCCGTCTCATTGACTGATGAGTTTAGGAACTCAGTAACTCAGCATACATGCACCCTGTCACTCATTATTGCACTCCTATTTCCATTCATCCAACCCTTGACTTATTCTTGCATTCACTGACTCACCCATACAGAATACCACACATACAGAAACTCACCAATCAATGAGGCGGCCTTTTCTGTTTATGCCAGACCTAACGCCTTTGCCATTACTTGTTTTAAATATGAATGCATTGATTTCGCAGATCCTCTTTTCTTTGAATAGATGTCTCACCTGTTTTTTGGTGGCATGTTTCATGCATGTGTAATTTTTTGTTTTTAATCTCCCTCAGTGTTTGTTTTACCATTAGATCTTTTCTATTCATTTTTTTTAATGTACTTTTTATCTTGCACTTGCACTTTACCTTTAAAACTGATAAGCTGTGCATTATTTGTGAGTAATACTAATGTAACTGCTGGACACGTAATAGAGAATAGCATTTGGCCGTTCTATTTTTAAGAAATCACGAAGAGCTAAAAATTGTAGTGGCGGCTGGCATTTAACGGCAGTAGGTTGGTGAGTCGTGGGGAGAAGGAGGGGGAGGGAATGAAAAATAACATTAATAACACTTACCTGTTGCCACCGCCTCTCGTTCCTCCTTGCCTGCTACCAGAGCAGGAACCAGGAAGCACCCGGCTCCCTATAGCCAATCACAATGCTGCAATGCAGTGCTGTGGTTGGTCTGAGTACCGTGGTTCGGCGCTCAGCCAGGGAATGGCAGGGTGGCATGTTCTGCACCGAGGCTATATTGCAGCCTGATACAGAACAAGCAAAGTGCGCATGACAGTTTGGCCGGCCTGAGACGGCCTGCCAAACTGTTTTGCACACTTGGAGTGGGCAAACCACTCCTGCCCTGCTCTGTAAGCAGAGCAGCCCCACCCTGCCCCTACCGAGCTGAGCAAGGACGGAAAATAAAATGACAATAAGAATGAGTTATCATCATTTTATTTTTTCCTTGTTGGCCTGCTCAGTGGGGTAATGTTCCTCCGCCTTAGCGGAGGAGCCGCCACTGTAAAACTGTGATTCTTTGCTGACACCGTTGTTTGTTATTTTGTACGTGACTTGCTCTTGAAGCACCTAAATGGCTATCTGGGCCTAAGAACGAGCAAAACTCCTGATACAGCTCATGGCGGTCCATTTTGGGTTTCTGGTTATGGTTACGTTTTGTTCCTCAGTCTGGTTTGCAATGACCCCACCCGTGAAGATGTGTGCAGAGTCTCCATGCATCAATGAGAGGTGCATTGTACAGTAAAGATGTTAATGGATGTTTCTTAATATTGCTTTTATGAAACACTTTATGGCCTCGGGCCGAAATAAAGTATTTATGATGTTGAAATTATTCATACAACATTTGGCCGCACTATTTTAAAAATGTTACTAGTAAAATGTGTGGTGACTTTTCTTGACCCACGCCACATTTGTTTGGTACATAAACAAATGTGTTTCCTGCGTGAACAAAAAACCGCAGTACCAGGACTAAGAGAGTGCGAACTACTGACAAAAAGATGAGTTTTATGGCCAGGGGAATATCGTCTTAACAAACACATTAAGGAAAAAAAAACATCAAAAAGCTATTTCAGTTGTTCTGAAAGTCTTAGGCGCATGGCAGCAATAACTTTTAAAATGATGGACGGCAGATGACGTTTCTCGTGATGCTTTCGGGACAGAAAAGGGAAAGAAAATGATTTTAATTAGTGAGCTAAGTAAAGTTGACAGGCATTTCCTCCAGCAAACAAGTATCATACAAAATAACTTTTTTACCCAGTGGCCGTTCCGGGCCTAGACGCATTCATTGGAATTCTTTTCGCGGTAGAACATATTTTTTGAGTAGTTCCCATTTCATAGTGCATTAATCGCAGGGACACAACAATAGCAAATGGCACCTAAACAATACAAATGAAAAAATCCACATACAACAAAGAAACACGAGTCAACGCAAATGGGAACAAAAGGGCATCGGGTCAGAAAAACAAAAAAACTAATACGCCAATATAGCTAAGTCGCAAAAAAAAAAATATGCTCTGAAAAGTACAATACATGCAGTAGTTCAGGAGATAATAGTAATTTAAATGCAGGCATTAAATACCATTACAATTAAAGCTCAAACGTGAACAGCTTTAATAACAATAGTAACATATCTCAAACGTGAATATACTCTAATATATTTAGCATAGGCACTGTACTAGATGACTGAATTATATAGTCAGGATTTGGCAAATGATAAAAACCTTTACATAACTCTAGAGAAGACAGCTGATACATCTTTGTAGTTGTGTAACTTGGCTTCCTATAGCATTCAATGCACATAATACATTTCGAAGGCACCTTATAAGGATGAAAGCACATTATTGACATTTTTGCTATTCTAATCGATTTTGAGGGACTGCTAATAACAACTGACCTGTCAAAACATAAAACATAGAGCTCCTCAGGGACACCTTTCGTGCACCCTAAAATAGGAGAGACCCTAAAACTTTTCCCTATGTAGCAATAATGAGAGATTGAATTCTGTAAATAATTTTTCCATGTCTTGAACAGGAAATCTTAAGGATTTTGGGTGCCTGGGGTCGAACTTTTTTTGGGGCGCCAGCTTGGAACAGCTTTGAAATTATGACCCAATTTCAGCTCTTTCATGCCCTCCTCGGTTAGGTCACCGCCAGTTTTTACATCTAATATGCAGGGATAGTGACAGTGTGTTTTCAATATTGTAACAGTAGCAGCTCACTACCATTACTGAAAATAAATTAATGTCTGTGACACCCTCCCATTTCTCATATGTGAGTTCAAGTTTTGATCTGAAAAAAACTTTTATTGATGTTGCATGAAATATAAAAACAACATTTCTCTGCAAATGTCTGTAATAGACTCTCTCATATCACTCACAATAAAAACAATGTTTAACAATTTCTCAAGGTCATCAGGGCAAGACTCTACTGATCAGAGCGGGTACTATCAGGGGCCCCCTGAAAGTCTGGGGCCCTGAGACTGAGCCCACTTTGCCCATGCCTTAAAACAGAGCTCACTTTGCCCATGCCTTAAAACATCTCTGGTCCTGGATGGTAGCAGCATTCATACCTTTTGTTGTGCAGTGGTTGCTCCGAAGGTGTTGCCTTCTTGGCTACCTATTCTAAAGTAAGTTCCTTACCTGTGACAAAGGTGTCTCCTTTTTTAAAGTCAATGTAAATGTTTATCAACAACATATAGACTGTTGTAAAATAACAAACATGAACATGGGACCTTGAGTTGACAAAAGACAGAAGATTTATCGTAATGAGAACATGTGCTCAGGGTCATTCGTAAATGATCATGCGCATTGTTTTAGTATTACCAGTGAGTATAACATAGCAGATGGTGGCTGTCCAAAGAGATAGGAAAAGGCTGGGCCAATCCCCCACATCTTCCTCTTGCTCTGCCTCATTATAGACTGTTTGTTTATGGGTATAGACACAAGGTATAACATCACAAGAGAGCCATGAGAATGTATCTGACTGGTATCATCTAAGCAGTAACCCCCACAGTTATTTGGTGATCTTTTTGGAAAATGAAAAACTTCTCAAACCTGTGTTATTGGGTTTCAAACATTAGGGATGCACTAATACTGACTGGCAGTGTGGGCTGCTTCCAAATTTCTAAGGACTGTGATTGCAATCTAGCCATGTTTCATCTTTTTTTCAGTTAGGTTGTACAGCAGCAGTAGCTGATGGTTAGTACTGAAAATAGGTCTGAATCTGTTGACTATGGTTCAAAAGAAATTCTAGTGGCACTGACAGCTTGGAATATTTCAAAAAGGCAATAGATCTGTCCCAGGATCGGTGTCAGCGTTCAGCCACACTGGCAGATTTACAAAGACACTCTGATACTAGTTTCTCACTCACTGGTAGGTACACCGTAAATGTTTTCCATTCTCTCACGTTCACTTGATTATCTCAAACGTAACACCCTCAGGAAAGCAATGAATTTCGACAACATTAGGCAACTCAATCCATGTGGTCTCCAGGTAATGAGACTGGGTAGATTCTGTGTAGCTGTCTCCTAAAGCTGATGGTTGGATTCTCACACCTTCTTGTCAGAGTTAGCAGGCACAGATTACCATATATGACTCAGCAAGTGCAGGGGTGCTGTACTCCAAAATTGCTCATGCCAAGTCCATTTCAAAGAATGAAACTCTGGTGGTGGTCAATGAGCGTCAGTGCTGCTTGGTATAAGGCTTTCCAACTTTGAAGAACGCACCTCGCAACAACCACTGGCAACAAAACTATGGGGCTCATTCTGATGTCAGTAGGACCGTCACCAACAAGCCACCAGTGCCAGTCACTCAGCAATGCATCTATGCCATCGGTCTGACCTCCGTCTCCGGCAGGCTCAAGGAGCCCGTCGGGATGCGGTTGGATTCCTAATCCCTTCAATGGGGCGGTGCTGTTCAGGCACTGCCATGAGGATAAGGATATCCCTTTCCGACTGCCTGTTCATGGCAGTCCGACTGCCATGAACAGGCAGACAGGAAGGGACTTTGGGGAGCCTATCAGAGCCCCCATGGGACCCCGCTATAGGTCCATGGGGGCACATGTGGTGCCCCCCAGACATCCATGCACTGTGTGGCAGGCACCACATTGTGCCTAGTACATGGTGCATGGATGTTTCTAAACATCCCCTTTTCTATTTCGGCTTGTGCTGCAGCCCTTTTTACAGGCCGCAGCACAAAAGGGCATGTTTTTGACCGCCTACAGGATGGTACATCAGTTATCCTGCAACGATAGCAGTTGGAAGCTCGTCTGACCATCATCGTAATAAGTCCCTATATTACTCAAGAATCCCTGAAATCTCCCAATGGAGATTGCAATTACCAACTTTAATCTTTGGGTATAAGTTTCCTCTTGTTCCACTGTGTACTTGTTAGACTATTGTGAAACAATCAGACCCCCCAGGATTTCGCGATTCCGCGATTCATGAAAAAATCGCGAAATCGGCTTACTTGCGCAATGGCCGCGATATTTACAATTATTGCCGCGATATTTAAAAAGTGTCAGCAAAACAAACAATACTCTTTCTCATTGGCTGTGGGCGTACACGTCACTACGTTCCGCCGTCCAGCCCCGCCGTCCAGCCGTCCAATACCTGCTTCTTCCTGGCCAAGATCCAAGCCTTTAGCTACCCTGAGTTCAAACAACATATGTCTCAGTGCGCGGCGTTCTTTCGCCTTCAGCTCCGCGAATGTGCATTTCTCTATAGGTAGCATCAAGCTGTTCTGCTTGTGGTTTTGAATCTATTAATCTAGCTTGCAATTCTGAACCGGTAGACGAGGAAGGAGTAATATTATCGAAGCATTGCTTGTTCGCAGTGTACTTTGCTGATAATCTGCAAAGCGAAGTTGAGACAGGTTTTAGAAGCTACTTTTAAAAATTAAAATATGCTGGGTCACGGCAAGTTATGCTCTCAAATACAGTTTTGTTTTAAAGGACTAGACGTATAAGCAGTGCTGTGTTAAGAAAACGTCAGTTCGGCAAAAACAGAAGGGAATGCATGGTTTTATTATCATTACAATAGCGACCCCCTAGCAGAAAATAAATGGTTATCTCTTAGCTGTTAGACAGAAGAGAGCGCGATGTTTGAACATTCGGAGCTAGCTCAGCAGCAGTCCCCGCCTTTCATGCATGAGGTTGAGAGTTCAAGTATGCAAGACGTCGAAGCATGTCAGGCTGACCCGGTGCCTGCCGTGCATTACACGCTTGCTAGATCATATAATGGAACAAGTGCTCGATTTCTGAATTGTGGTTCCACTGGTCCATTTACATGTTTTGTTTGCTTGCTCCAGGGCATAAGTCCTAAAAATTAGAAGTGGGGTACCAACCAAGTTGGGCAGTATGCAAGTGACATGATGTGTGGCATCATACAGCCCATGACTTCACAGGAAGTGATATCACAAGTGACATCACATCTTCAGACCTCACACATGTTGAGCAGGTCTATCTAAAGTACATTTAAGCGCATTAGGAGATTTTGTGTTGGGTGTGTGCCAAAAAAGTGACGCAACCCTGACACAAAATCTAGGCCTCAACTTATACATTTTTTTTAAAAAAACTCTGCAACAATGAAATTGGCAACAAGGAGAAATGTGGTAGTAAATCTGTTCTATCCTATTAGTTGCAAAGTCTGGATTTTAAATTATCTTTTGGGGTTAACACACCTGTTGCAGAGGACTTTGTGTGCCTAGTAGATCCCAGGGAATAATAATAATGAAAAAACTCTGGACGTTAACACATTTGGTGGCGAGATCTTTGTTTTGTCTAACTGCTGAATAATGCTCCTGCTGTTGTGACATCAGCCTTTTGTCATGATAAAATAGGGCAGAGGATTATTATGCCTTCTGCAAAGTATGTGAATCAGGTTGCAAAGGCACTAGGCTAGTGTCCTTCCATTTCTGGTACTTTGCTGCAGTTTCAAGATATTCTTAGAGTTTCTAAGTGCTCAAATGTTGGGTAATTTCTGATATTTATCTGTTTCCTTAGACTTCCTTGCTTGATTTTGTTCAGGAGAAAGTGTCAGTCATAGTCATTGAATGTCAGTCATATTTACACCGAATTTATGAAAATGTCATATAAGCAATCTGAAACCTTGGCAGCTATGTACCCAGCAGCAGCGCTTCAGAACTGCTGGGGATATTTTAAGGCCCTTTTTAGACCATTGGGTTTCAGAAAAGAGGATCGTTTTTAAATTAATTTCCTTGCCTTTGTCCACTCACAAAGTTTCACACTTAATTTGCTGCATTACTTTCTAGTAAAGCGCTCTAGCAGCAAAGCAGGACTTCCTGTATGGGTCATATTGGTATTATCAATATATCTTCAATGTTAAAAAGGGTGATAGAAATTACTGTTATTTAAAATGGATGGGTCCAGGAGGTAGCAGTGCCCCGGCAGGGGTGCATACATGGGTGCTAGAATACCCCAGGGAGAAATAGGGCCCCCTCTCACGAGGTGCTGATTGGAGATGTGCTTCTGTAGAGCCTCAAACACTTTAAAAATGCCAGTTTCACAGTGGAATTCCTTGCTAAATCAGTTTACATTGATTTAAGGCTGAAAAGGAATGATTACGAGTAAAATAAAGTGCCGCAATAATGCCGCTAAATTTCAATTTTTGTGCCGCTAAATTTCCATTTTTGTGCCGCTAAATTTGAACATCTATGCCGCTATATCCTGGGGGGTCTGAACAATGTTGCTGCAGCCACAAGATTGTTATTTGGATTTGTGAATTTGTCAGGGAACAGGTTGGGAATACAGGCTGAAAATCAAGTTTTGTATGTGAAAATGAATTATAATCTGAAGATTGAATAAGTGTTTAGTGATTGTTACATATGACCATGGGTTATTTCTCGTGAAAGAACTTTAAGCATTCTTGCACCAAAACAAATTATAAGTATAAATATATTGTATTATGTGTGTTAAGGTACAAGTAGGAATGAGCAAGTGATCTATCTATCTAAATATCTATCTATCTATCATTTACAAACCCCTTGGCCTTCAGCCTTGTGGTTATGATTTCACTAGAACCATACTATGGCATGTTACACAGTTACCTGTTATGTATTCTCTCTCTCTCTCTAATATATATACATGCCCCTCCCACACACACATATATATTTAAAGAGAGAGAGAGAGAGAGAGAGAGAGTATACATAATGGGTAACTGAGTAATATGCCATTGAGGGGGTCTGGTGACATCATCATAAACCACAAGGTTGAAGACCAAGTGGTTTTTAAGTTACACCAGAACAATGAGATGGCAATATAGGATATTGTTTCAAATGGCACTCATCATGTGTTTTTCATATTACATGTTAGTTCAGGGTAGGTATTCTGATAAAGCTGTCAGCTCAGCTAACACTGGGCACTGATAGAAATTAGAATGTTATGGTTCTTTTTAACTTTATTAAATACATTATTAATGATCAATAAGCAATCATCACGGTCAGTGGATTTAGGTGAATCTGTACCTGCATCAATACCTCATAATTATGGCTTTGTTGCATTTGCCACACAATATGCTACAAAAAAATCATATATTTCACCAAAAATGTTGTTTCTAGCTCCAATGGATAAAAATATTGCCAGTGATTGTGCCAGACAATTTGCATTTTTGCCACACAATTTGGATAATCTGGCTGTATAATTTGATTCTATATGCCGCACGAGCCTAGTAGCCATGAGAATGTTTAAGCTCTGGATAGTGGTGTTGGGCTGTCATTATGTTGATGAAATACATATTTCACTGGCTACCAAGAAATATTATGCCTATTTCAGAGTTTCAAGGGAAATATAGGTTTGTTACTACTGCATTTTGAGCAATAAAATTACCAGAATGTTTTACATGCACACCCACACATACACGCACACACACATATGCCCACACACAAAGAAACACACACACACACACATATACACTCACGATGTAATGAGACCATCTGTTACCCATCTCACCCACACAATGAAGTGCAACAAGCATCTGTTCAACTCTGGTTGGTGACCCTCTGTAAAGTGGCATTCCCCAAAACCCTGTTGGTGGTGGCATCGGAGCCACATTCCCCTCTATGAATGTTTCCTGGAACATCCTTGCCCAATTTAGGATGGCGACCATCTGCTGTGACTAAGTTAAGATGGCCACAATCCATTATGGCTAGTTCAAGATGGCCACTATAGTTGAATGCTCGTGAGACTACTCAAACTCTCGGCGATCATCTTGGATTGGTCTCAATTTAAGGGACCCCCTGACTATTCATAATTGCCTGGTATTGCAGAATGCGGTTGGTTTAACTTTGCGGTTCCTTCCCGGCGGAAACAGCTTGATCCCAATACACTGCTGGTGTTCATTCCTGGGTAGTAAGGAGGTAAGTCAGGTTATCAGCAATGGGCCATGGTGGCAGGCCAGTCGAGTTGTCGATCATTGTAAGACTGGTAGGATTGTTTATTGTTACTGACAGTGTTACATAGTATTGATAGCACATAATGTAGTACGACTCACATTTGGGACTCAGAGATAGAGTTTATCATCTACGGCATTACTTGAGACTTTTGTGGACAAGACTGTCCTACGTTGCTATTTTGGAAGTGGAAGAGGAAGTTCACACATTCTTGGAAATCTTTTTGCATGGACCTAATAACTTCAGTGAATGCCATGTTGAGTTAATGTAACCCCGCCCAAGTGTAATGTAACATGAGGGGGTGATACCATGTAAGGTAGTGTGAAGAAACCTGACTCAGAATCAGGAAAAGAGACTTTATTGACATCCACCTATGACAGACCCAGGACCTGCTGGCCTTCAGAAGACTCCACAAGACCTGGCTGTTCGAGCAGTAGCAGTACCCCCACTCCCCCCCAGCGCCTTGAGACCCTCACAGGTATGTAGTGCGCTCTACAAATGCATTGATCGATTGATTGATTGAACTTAATCTTTGGCGTACTTCTTGTGTTTATTTGAGAAGATATTGATCAGGTTGTATTGTCCACTGTGCATGAGCTTAAATGATAATGCACTGCTTCGCAAAAATTATACTATAAGTTATTAAGTTTCAAATAATATATTACTGTCATAGATTATGACTTTTTTTTCCTTTGCAGGTCTCCTTCCCCACAGTCCCCTTCCTAATTACCTTACCCGCATCTATCAATATCTTGCCACGCTGATAGTCTGTGAAATTTCCAAACTAAAGCTGGAGCTCCTGGAAGGTGGGCTTCTGGAAGAGGCTACCCCTGATGATGCTCTGTCCTGACATAAATACACACACAAACACACACATATAAATTTGACACACACACGCACACACACACACATATACATTTGACCCAGTAACAGTTGTATGTCCATCCCCTGTCCATAGGGCCTGTGGTTTTGTTAATTGTTGGGGGGAAGGCGTCTGCCACTTTCCCCACAATTCCTACGGAGAGTCACTAAATAAAATCCTGATGACTTACGATTTGGAATTGTTGGAGAACTTGAAGGGTGCCTCTGGTGAAATCATCCCTACATTCACGGGCCGGAATGCAAATACTGTGATTGACTATATTTGCATCTCATCTAGCCTCAACCAGTGGTGTACAGCCCCTCTGATAATAGATAACCTAATCAGCGACCATAACTGTCTAACTATGGAGGCCGTACTATGGAAGGCGAAAAGGGGTCCCAAACCTAACATAATAGTTAATATCGAACCCCATCGTCCCAACGGTACTAGAATTAGGTGGAAAGGGGATAAAGCAGATATCTTGTCCAACTCCATTATTAATATTTGTCTTAACGATATTTCCGTTATTTTAGAGAGTAAAGAACTGACGGATGTAACTATCCCTAAGTTTATTAATATTAATACTACTATCGAGGCAAAATTTACAGTGTTCCTTAAGGGCAAATCGTGCAGGCAAAAGGGATGGTTTGACCATGCTAGCACCATTGCACTTAAGGGTCTCAAAGAGGCACTTGCTGCTAAACCTAGAGACATAAATTTGGTTAGGGGGCTTAGAGCTACCTATCAGGCAGCAATTGTCAACAGGAAGGCCGAATTAAGGCAAGACGCCTGGGACAAGTTAGACCAGGCAGCTGAAACCTCAGACTCCTCTCTTTTCTGGGCAACAGTTAATTGTCCATTTCTTAAAAATGAGGAGATGCCTGAGCTGACTGCTAACGTTAGTGCAGAAAGTTGGGTTTCCCACTTTTCCATGATTTTTGAGTCGGATAAATCCCTGGATGTAGATCGAGGTGACTGGCCTGTCATTCCTTTAGATATAACCATCTTTGAAGTTCAGGATAGTATTTCTGCCAGTAAGGGAGGTAAGGCCCAGGGGCCAGATGGGGTGCCCATTGATGTCTATAAAAAAGAACCTGAGATTTGGGGCCCGTTGCTAACAAATGTGTTTAACGCAGCAGTCTGCTTCGGTGTCCCACCCTCATGGGAGGAATCCATTATAGTACCTATCTACAAGAAGGGAGAGAGGAGGGATGCCAAGAACTATCGACCAATCTCCCTTCTAGATTCCTCCGTAAAAATCATGAGTAGGGTGCTCCTGGTCAGACTCGAAGAATGGGCCGATTCTAATAACATACTGGCAAACTCTCAATATGGTTTCAGGAAGGGACGGGGGACAGTAGAACAGTGCCTTAACCTTGAACTTCTAATAGGGAAATATACGAAGGCCAAGAAAGGTTCTCTTTTTCTCTGCTTTGCAGATTTGAGTAGTGCCTTCGACATGGTGAACCACAAGATTTTATGGGAGAAACTTCTGGAAATGGGAGCTCCGGAGGGCATTGTCCACTTCTTGGCCCGGCTATACGCCAATCTCAGATCTAGTGTCCGTTATGGCCCGGGAGGAGAATGCACTCCTAAGTTCCCTATTAGACGTGGTATCAGGCAGGGGTGTGTACTCGCCCCCCTACTTTTTACACTCTTTATTAATGAGGTTGACTCGGTCTTAAAAACTGTAGCGGCTGATACCCCTAAAACCCTTGATTTTCATATTCCCGTTCTACTTTACGCTGACGACGCCGTTATTTTATCTAGGACCCCTATCGGCCTTCAACGTCTAATGGACAGATTTTCTCTGTTCATCAAGGACAGGAAGTTGAAGATCAATAAATCAAAAACCTTTGTCATGGAGTGTGGTAATAGTTGTAAAAAACCACATTCCTTTTTCATCGAAGGGCAAAAGGTCCAAACGGTGGACTCTTTCAACTACCTAGGTATCACCTTTTCCAAATCAGGTAGTTGGTCCAGCGAGATTAACTATGTAAGGGGTAGAATGGCGAAAAGTGCCCATGGGGTGTTTCAGTTTGCTTCTAAACTTGGGGATAAACGGCTCATGGACATGCTGAAAATTTACCAAATGAGGTGTCTTTCTATTACTCTCTATGGTGCTGGTATTTGGGGGCACGCCCAGAGTGGAAGTCTACAAGTGGAGGAAAATACCTTCCTTAAAAGACTTTTAAGTCTACCCACTTCGGCTTCTACCGACTTGGTGCATAGGGAGTTTGGAATCCAACATCTCTCAGACTCCGTAGCCCTTAGACCACTTATGCTTTGGCGTGCAATTTGGGTAAAGGAAGAGACCTCTTTAAATAGAGTTATTATTGAAGACTGTCTCTCTACCGATAATCATTTAAAGATTCCATGGGTTAAATTTGTTTCTGATAGTTTTTTGGAAATCTATGATCTTAATGTAATAGAGGATCACTATGCCGCCTCTTGCTTGACCAAAAACGAGTTGAAATCTGCTTTTATGAACTATAGGAACGAGAAGCGAGGGAGGATTAGTGGTAATTTAACAACCTGTCGGTTTTATGGAAGTTTCAGTGAAACGACAGGGTTTCAACCGTACCTGAGTTTTGTTTCCAGACCCTCCCACAGATTCGTTCTGACTAGACTCCGTTTTGGTATTGTTCATCATTTGGTGGCATTTCCAAGCATTAGAAAACACCCAATTGGCCCTTGCCCATGTGACAATATTACTGTACAAAGTACCATGCACTTCTTACTGTTTTGTTCATTTTATGGGAATATTCGTTCAGCTTTTTTAAAACCCGTTTTTAAGAAGTATGGAGTTAGGACTGTAAATGATACTATGAAATTGTTATTCAACCCATCACCTGATGTCTGTTTTTTTACTGCCACTTTTCTTCTACGGGCCATTAAAGCAAGGCCAAGTATGTCATTTTAAAACTGTTTTAAAGTATTTTAAATGTTAGATTGATTTGTCAAAATGATGATGTTGTTTTATATGTATGTATGTGCTTTTATGGACTTTGTCTTTAAGCTCCGAATAAAGCCTTATGAACTGAACTGACCCAGTAACATGTTATTCACTCACACCTATTGCTACAGTGCAATGGACAGATGTGATTTTATTACCATAATATGGAAACATTAACCTGAGAAAAGAAAATCACATTTTACTGTCTCTTCAGTGTGATTATACCTTGCTGCACAATTGAATCCTTTGAATTCTCATATTGGTAAAATACATTTTGTTATTGCAAACATGCATGACAAAATGCCATGGACTAAACCATATATGGAGATGTGCAGAGTTAAATATGCTACTTATTACCATTTTTGAGGGAAGGGAGGGGCATTATGACTCGCTCAAGGCTTTGTATCTAGAGGATTGATTAATTACCCTAACTAATTTTGCTTCAATGCCAAACAACCCGAATGTTATTAATAAATATGTTTGACAATGTCTTTGATACTGCTAAGATTGATCTAGCAGTCTCACTGACTAAGGACATTGAAACTTGTACCAGAAGCACGCAAGGGGGCTATGTTTGGGTTTTACTGGGGTACTACATTTTGAGACCAATGTTTGTGGCCTCTTGGACGACACTGATAACCCCTTCAACCACTTTGCTCATTGCCTCTTGGGAGATGAATTCAATATATTGCTGGCTAAATTTAATCTAATTTTGTCCCACGGCTCCGAGTCACATAGATTTCATTTTTTTCACAGTCACTTAGAGATTTGGCACTGAACTACAGTCTCGATGACTCGCTGTGTCCCTGTTGACTCGGTGATTCCTCGGGAGCGGATCGATGCCAAAAGGGGTCCACCTCTCGACAGCCCCAACCCTGAATGCTGTAAAAGCACAGGAGAGTGGGATGGTCAAGCGGGGGAAGGAAAGGATGGGAACAGCGGGGAGGGAGACCAGAAAGGAAAAAGACACTCAACACGTTAGCCACTGTTGATCACTGTTTTGTTTTACTCTAAACCTGGGAGGAACTCGTACCTGTAAAGAAACTAAGGACAGCGTTCTCCAGGTGTAATCATCCTGGAATCAACACAATCTGTACACTGTTCTGTGTGCTAGTTGAGGCTCTATTGGTGAAAGAAAGGCACCATAAACACACACCATTCCACGCTGTTGCTTAATGAGTCATCCACACCCTTCACACATATAACCGTACACACCATAAGCTTTATCGAGCTTCACCTCACAGGGGAAGAGCAGAAGACCGCCTCTTAAGCCCCCTGTTAAAACATAAAGGAGTGGAGTTAAAATGCATCTTTTAACTCCGGTTTACATGACAAGTATCCAATGTACCAGATATGGCTTAGTGTCGCTGTACGTGATGGAGCACACCTAAACACCTAATAGCCCCCAACAGTTCGAGCAATGCAAGGCATTTTAAGGTTCCAGAACGTAGCACATCAATGACTTTAGTAAATAACGAATGCAGGGTTCTCCACCGGAATGGTGGAAGGCAATAGACTAAACACGAAGGTATTTCCGCCTTCAGAATCGAAGAACAGAACACCTTCTCAAGGTTCTCTGGTGGTGCAGGTGCACCCTGACCCTAAGTGGGTTTTAGCAGGAAAACGATCCGTGTCCAAGGCTGCTTCAGGAAGGAATAACCAGCAACGTTGGAAGACTGGACGGCGTCTTTAAGCCGTCTTCCGCTTCCGGCATGTTCTCACGTGACCAGGAAGGCTTTCGGAAGTGATGCAAGGCTTCATGGGAGTTGAAGTTTGTTTGGCGCCGTCGCGCCCGGTTACCTCCAGGCTTCTCGCCGCCGCGACATGTGCGTCCCGGCTCCACCACCCGACCAGCCACCACCAAAGCTCCTCAGCCCTGACGTTCCCAAAGGCGCCCCCACCACCTCGAGGTGAGACTGCATTGATAATCGTCTCGTCTGTCGCTCGAGGGGTGGGGAGGAGCGTAACAGCCCCTGCCCATTCCTCTTCTCACTGTATGTAAATGGCCTGAAGGAACAGCTAATAGAGCTTAGAGGAGACTGCCCCCGTACAGGTAATTGCAGCATTCCGATGTTAATCGACACTGACAATACTGTCCTAATAGCCTGGGCAGCAGTCAATCTACAACACTTGCAGGACCCATTTGTCAGTTCCTGACCAGTCTAGATCTAAGGGTCAACCAGGCCAAGATGCTCGCAATGATCTTTGGTGCAAGGAAAAAGGATAGCACTGCCTTTATAATCAACAGTACTTAGGTCAGTACTGTCCCCTTGTTTTCTGATTCAGGGATTTCCTTCAACAGGCATCTAACGTGGAGTCCCTTGAAGTCCAGAATAGCCGCTGCCTTTTCCAAAGCTGCGGAGGCTGTCCTTAACTTTGTTCGTAGACTGGGTCAGAAGCCCATTAGGGAACTCACAGCCATATACAAAGCCAAATGCTGTGCTATCGCCTCGTATAGGGCTGGGATGTGAGATATTAGTGATCAGGAAGGTTTGGAAACAATTGAGAATGGTTTTACAGAAAGGTTATTATCTGTCCCTAAAACACTATCTCCTTCATATGCCATTCAGTGATTGAGATTGAGTTTATTTATGATTTTATTAAGGTGCTACCACTTCTCCCATGGATTAGAATTTGGTCAAAGAGTCAGACTTAATTTAATAGGGTGGTGCTTGTTGACTGTTTGAAACTTGTCTGAGGTCCAACTATCCCCTGAATAAGGTACATTTATAATATCTGCCTAAGACTGGATGGGAATTTCTTTTTACTTCTCCCAGAAGCATGATAGCTACCTTCCTTACATCTTTGAAAAATACTTTTCTAGCCCGCTGCCTGGAAGAGAGAATGCGGAGATTGGTTGATAAGCCAACTGTCAAAGGGTGCATGAGGATCTGTATGAACACCAGCATTGAACCCTATTTAACACGGGTGTGTAATCAGCGTCACAGATTTTAGCTAATTAGATTAAACTGTGTACTGTGCACTTTCTGGCTGCCTTCCCTCAACAGGGTTCCTATTTCCATAACTTACCTGTTTGTACTTGTGATGTTCACTCAGCTCAAAGCACATTACACTTCATGGTCTTCTGTAAATTATATTCACTGCTGAGAAATGTGTTACCCTTTTTAAAGGAGGCGAGTATTTGATAGTGCAGAGCTGCTTTTAAATATTTACAAACTCTCCCTACTGTGACGATCTGCCTTTTAACTGATAAATACATTCAACGTGCCATAAAGCAGAGGGCTATATGAGTTTGTAACAACTGACGAGCATCCATCTTATTTTGTCTGTGTGGACTTTTATGTTTTTTTAATGACTATTTTACCTAAGGATTTTTAATTATTTTAAAGATTATGTTGCTTATTGTTCGGATCAACTTATGTTTGTATTAATATATGTGAATCATTATTCTTTCTTTCTTTTATGGTCCAGCTAGACCGAATAAAGTTAAAATAAATAATAATAATTTATTTTCCTCTGGCTGGCTGAAAAACAAATCTGGCATCTCGAATCAATTTTAATGAAACAACATAGATTCTGTCCCATAAAAAAATCTATATTGTGTAATTACGATATGCATTTATTCTTAAAACGAAATCTGCCACTAGACCTATCTTAGAAGGTAGGGTCCTATTACAACGGAAGATCCAGGCAGTGACCCAGCTAAAAGTCCAGCTGTGACAACTCCACAGAAAATATTTTCATTGGCAACGAGGACAGCTTTTCTATCCATTTAGCTTTGTAACTGTGCAGCTTATAACTAGACTAGGGTGGAAAACGACTTTGAAAGTCAGCTAACCAAGTCTCAGTCATTAATAATCTTGTATCCCACAGTGTCATCCCTGTGACTTTGCACAGGTCGTATCAGTTGCACTATGGTGAGTGGTGCACTTATGACTGAGGGGAGAGATAAGCATAACATTCTAATATTACACAATATTGCAGCAGTGCAGAGCGAATCCATTATACATATATTGATTCTTAATGTGTAGATGCAACATTTTACACCTGTCTTTTAAGGCCACAGTGTCTTGATTATTGTTCTTCTCTTTCCTTTCATAATATGATGGGGCAAATGACATTGTGTCCAGAGGAAAAATGCTATTTAGATACCACCTCTTGCAACCATGTCATCTTCAACTGACTGTGTTTCTTATTGCACTTGTGATAGGACAGGAGACATGGGGGCCTATTTATAAACTTGTCACTCAATGCAGGCCAGCTAGTCACCTTGCTGCACTGCACTGTGTGACAGTGAAAGGGCAGGAATGTGCCATATTTAAGTCAACACAGCACATTCCTGCCTTTTCCCCTGCACTTTTCCCCATGGTGCCTCCGTTGCATGCAGGATTGTTTTTGTGGAGGAAGGGGCATCTTCCTCCACAAAACCAATCCTGAGGGACATATTCATCTTACTATGTGTGTTGTAGAATGCGGAACACATAGAAAGAGGAAGTAACGAGGAGAAATAAAGATATCTTTTGGAGCATTCACAGGTTTACCAATGAACACCGTTGCAATGCACATGAAACACCTTTCCAGAGCAGAGTAAGGCATTGCAGTGATTGGCACCGATTTGCTTTGCTTCAGATTTATGGAGCCACTCAGGGCCGTGCAAAGTGGCATTGTGTGGCTTCATAAATCTCATTCAGGACTTTTGATGCTCTTCCACCCTCTTGTGTGGTGCAAGAGCAACAATACTCCACTCCTTAATAGGTTCCATGGTGTAAAGTACTGACATTCAGAAATGGTGCCCTTACTTTTTCATAGTTGCTTACTGTTAAATCAATTTTCTGTGGAATCAATAGTTTACTCTAGAAAATGTTTATCTTCTGAAACATTAGCACAGGTTTGCGGGTATTTGACCTGAATATCGACTTCTTAAATGCCCACAGAGTGTGCCAGAGGCCAGGGTCTGCAGCCAACCTCTGCATTACACAAACTTCAGATGCTGCCCACCCATGTAGAGTTAGGTGCGGAGGGTGGATGAAGGCAAGGACCAGTGGTCAACTCCCTTGCAGATGGACGAAGGCCATGGGGGGCAGGGGCTGACACGGGCAGAGATTGGGTGTCAGGCCAGGCAAGAGGGCAGGCTTTACAGCAAATGCTTGCTGCACATAGCTAAAGGCTGTGCTCTGCAGGTTTTGGTTGCGCTCGGAGAGTTGGATGCCTGAGCTGCTGCAGGAAAGGCCTGGCAATCGATCCCCTCACCAATGGCCAAAGACCATGCATTGCTCAAGTCCTCACAATATTTATAACAGGAACCATTAATACCTAAAAACAAAATGCAATTAAATATCAAAACATAATCAAACCAATTATTGATACTAAATTCATATTTGTATCTGTCAAAGTGAAAATGGTAATGTGATATGTAATCTCTTTTGTAATATGATTTACATCATTTGGTAATGCATCTGCTTCATTAAGAGTGAAAACATGATCATTCTATTTGCTGTGTGAGTTATGGTTTACATGGTTAATGTACAAGGTATAGATTGTGCTTCTAGCTAAAAATTGTGAATGACAGTATTTTGATTTTAGTTGGTAAACACAACTGCATTTTATTGTTATAGTTAGGGCATATTTTCCATGGGAAGAGCGTTTTTTGTTTTGCTAATAGCTTTGGCACCGTTTGATGAAACTTCCTTATATGTTCCAAAAATAAAGTTTACCCACCACAGCTCCCTCCTGGAAAGTTTCAGTTGATCTGTCATGCAGGAGGTAAAGGAGGGTCTATACAATTTCCACAGGGATGTTTGAGCAGTGCAAACACCAAAACTGAATGGAATTACACCAAATATGGCAGAAAGCTACAACTTTACCCAGAAAGTGTTCTTTTAGTGGTTTGGCGCAATTCCATTCAGTACTTTTTGAGATATTAAGGTTCATATTCTATATATATAGGGATGGTTGGGCTGAGCTGAAATTCTATCATTAAAGCCTTCTAATTAGCTGGGGGGACATTTTCAGAGAGATAACTCTGATGTGTCGGCCACAACTTGAAAAGAGATTTTGTAGCAGACATTACAGGACTCCATGCAAAAGTTTAAAAAAAATTACATAATGGGGCAGGATATGGATACCCGGATCATCTAGCCTAAGGTTGTTCATTGAAAAGGGACTGCTCCTATCCGGGACAGCCCCTTAATGTCCTTCATAGGTTTATTCTCATAGTTATTCTGCTCTTTGGGGCCCCAATCTGGGCTGAGGCATCAGCAACAGGTTTTATGAGCGTTGTGGGGGGCTGCAGGGAGAATGCAGCAGCTCCCAGAAATCAACTATTAAAAGTAATTCTATGTTTCCTGTGGTCTTTACAACATGATCTCCAGGAAACGTTTATGCTGTTTTTAATTTTCCACAAAGCTCCATGTTTTGATCTTCAGCTGAGGATTGCAGGGATCCTTTGTAGTTGTTCAATGACTGGACTATGTTGTCTAAGAAGTGCAAAAGAAAGACTTTGGTGCATGCTTAATGTTGTTTAAAAGTTTATTAATAAACATTGTCATTTTTTTTAATAATAATAAATGTATTGGTTTTTATACTGAATCTTCACATGTGATTACTGTTTAATCAAGGTAGTGGCTTCTTGAAAAATCCAATAGGCTTCCCTTTATATATTGATGTGGTGACTCCTTGACAAAGCCAATAGGTTTTCCTTTTATATTCTTTGGTCACCCTTTGACAAAGTCAACAGGTTTGCCTTTTCTATATTGATGCAGTAGTTCCTTGGCAAAGCTATTGTGAAGTTTCATCTGATATAGATGGTATTAATAACCACAGCCAGTTAGTCCCTCACCAAACGTTACTACTCATAGCCTTCGCCTTGCAGGTCTTTGCGCACAGGCTAATACCTCACCAAACCAAGCTATGCACAGATTTTGCCTTGTACAGAGGTCTAAACGAAGAGGGCAGTCCCTCACCAAGCCCTACTAGGTACATTCTTCACCCTGTATAGATGTATTTCTGGAGAGCACAACATTCACTCTATACAGAGATCTTCGTGGAAAGGTGAGTCACTCACAAACCCTGCTTTGCACAGCCTTCCCTCTGTACAGAGGTCTTCACAGAAAAGGTAGTCCTTCGTCAATCCTATTATACACCCTTCACTCTGTATAGATGTTTTTGTGGAAAGCAAAGCTTTCACTCTGTATAGAGGTCGCCATGAAGTGGCCAATTCCTCAATACATCCTATTGCACACATTCTGTGGTCTGTGTGCAGAGTGTGTGTTCAGCCCACTCCGTCATGACGCCTAAGCCCTATTAGGTGGGTAGCCCCTACTACACACAGTCTGCACTCTCTTCATAGCTCTCCACAGGAAGCACACCCCATCCACATACTCCAGCTTGTTACGTAGCCAAGAATCTTCTCCATAAAGTTAGTTATGACGTGGTAATAATTTCTAACTTGACTTAAAATAAAACCTAGACATTTACTGAGAGAAAAACAAAGGTTAAATTGACTTTATAGTTAGGTGAAAATGTCTGTTAAAATGAAGCATTTTAAACTAAAACAAAACCACAGAAATTCACCAGTTATAGTTTACTGAGTTTACTATAACTTTCACCCACTGCATGTACTGCTTATCACCCTCACATGTTACATCACACATGACATGTTCAATGACATCATTGCCGCATTCCATAATGACATCTCAAATGGCATAATTATGTTTTTTAAACATTAGTTTTGTTTTATTTCTGTATCTAGCAAATAACTATAATATTCCTTCAACCTTAATTTTGTCCCAGTGAATTAATAGTTTTTTTTTTTATGTAAAGTTTTTATTCTGAAATTCACTATTGTTGTCTGTTCTTGGACCTCATGATTCTTGCTGTGTAGCAGCAGCATTTTTGAAATAGATATTGTGAATCTGTGCGGCTCATATTGGATTAATTTGCACTGTGCTTCAAATAGCAATGTTTATATCCATGAACTTCCTTCCATCCATCAAATTTGTCCCTTCCTTTGTAATATTGTACTTAGTCATAGGAATTTTTTTTTTCCCTTGCTTCAACAAACCTCCACCTTAAAGTAGAGCATCATTCAATGAGCTTTGTAAATTTGTTGCTTATGTTCATTAGATTTGAACCTTACAATGACATATATGGTAGAGTGACATTTACTTGTTCAACTTTTCACTTTGAAGAACTGAACATTGTTTTATCACCATTAGGTATACTGTACTGAAACATATTTTTGTACAAGGAATGGCTCATGGCCATGTACATGACTGCCACCTATGAGAAGGAGATCTATAACTTTCTTGATATAGCTGATGTGTTCCTTCTTGTTTGGTCCCCTTCTCTGCCGGAAGACTGATCCTTTTTCTTTCCCACTGCCACCCTGTGTCTTCTCCCTTCCCCTTGCTCCCCACTTTGTTTCCCCACTGACACTCTCTTCTCCAATGTTTTGTACGCATACACCGCCCATCCCTGATACCCCTCCATCCTCTGGTTCCCACTTCCTCCTCTTCTCCTACCTCTTACTTCTTTCTTCGCTTTCTTACTTTCCTTCTCTCTCTCTTGGCTCAGCATTCCTCGTTTCCCTCCCTCCCTCTGTCATTGATTCACAGTTGCATTGGTTGTACCCCCCCTTGTTGGATGTACATGTATTATTATTGATGGTTGTATCCCTCTTCTGTGATCCTGATGGATGCGTGTGGCGTTGTTTTCCTAGGCATTTGTGAGTTCAATAAAATATTTTCAACACAAAGAAACATATTTTGACATTCATGTTCCCTTTTTTGTATATTTCCAACCTTAGACATGGTGTTGCATATAATACTGTAGCAAGCTTACATTTCCTTTCACTCCAGAGATTGTCTACCTGTGATGGAAGGAAGTTCATGTATTCTATCTACTGATTAATTTCATATGACCATAATGTGCTTCACCCTACCTCTTACCCTCGGAGGGAGCTGGATATGTTCAACAATTCGAACTTTGGAGCTATTGTTATGTCAGATTGTTAATGCTGTGAGACTGACAAATTAACTTTATGGATATGTATAGCATTTTTGTTGTCTTTCTTTTATAATTCAAGCTGTTTGGTCCACATAATGTATGGCACATGCCCAAATGAGAGTATACCAATTATGATATAAATCATTACCCACCTATAATTAGATATCACTAAGTTGCTGAAGTAGTCGAGCAGTGGGGGCGTGGAATCACAAGCCCCAGGCTGCCCCTTGCACCACAGTGTCACCAGCCGTGCCAGGAGGCACACTTAATCCCAACAGGGATCCTGCAGCTTGGGGAGCAAGTTGCTGGAGGAGTCAAGAAGCTGGGGCAAAGAAGCACAAGCTCCAGGCTGCCCCTTGCACTCTATAGTCACCAGCTGGGCCAGTAGGTGCACTTAAGCCAAGTGGGAGTCCAGCAATGTGGGATGTGCATGGGTTGCACACGGGTGTGATCCGGGTTGAGGACCATGCAAGAGCCAGGACAAGGCTGGACGAGCCACCTCCTTTGGCTTCATTCTGAGGGATGCTTAGCCACTCATTGTAATTAAACTTGTTTTAATCTCCAGCCATCATTTTAATATGTTTGTGGCATACCCAACATAATATAATGAGGGAGAAAAAGGTTGAAGTCCCTCTGAATTTATCTATGCCTCCCTCTACCTCAACATCAAATGACAGAATATTACAGAGGATGGTGAATGTCATCAGCAGCTAAATAGATCTTACAGCGAGAAGACTCTGTTATGATGTACCAGACGTAGCTGAGGAATAACTTTGTAGATTCTTTATTAAATCTAATTTACAGGTTAGAATCCATGTAAAACAGCCCACCAGGAGCAGCCTGCCTGCTGCTCAGCCCATCTTCAAATGTCACACCTCACCAAACATTTTTTTTTTTCCTCTCTAAAAAGGAATTCAATTTCCTGAACGTAAAAACACCGCGTACTCCTGTAATATACACGCTCCCAAAAATCCATAAAAATACAACCAATCCTCCCGGCCGGCCAATCGTCTCTGCCTGCAGCTCAATTTTGGAACCACTTGGCTCGTATGTGGATTTCTTTATTAAAGATTTCATTCCAACCACCCAATGTTATGTGAGAGACTCTATGGCAATGATAAATATGATTGAACACCACCCTTACATTCCCATGTCAGAGACTCTATGCACCATGGACGTGGAGTCTCTGTACACTAATATACCACAGACGGCTGCCCTTCTGGTGATACAAAAGACACTGGACTCACGCCCACGCCCACATGCTGTTCCTAGTACTTTCATTCTACAACTCCTAGAACTATGCCTTACTCGCAATTTCTTCATGTTCAATAATATCTTCTATCAAAAAAACAAGGGCACCTCTATGGGGGCTATTTTTGCCCCCAACCTAGCGGTGCTCTTCATGGATCAATTGGAAACCAATGTCATCCTGACTCCAACAAACCCCTTTTTTCCAGGCATTGTTTTTTGGCGTAGATACATCGACGATATCTTCATTATTTGGAGACAAGACGTCGTTGTTCTACGCCAATTCCTACATTGGATGAACAATAATTGCTCAGGGCTGTCCTTTACAATCACACCTGACAGTGACTCTATCGCATTTCTAGATCTGACGATTTTCCATTCTGATGGCGAGCTACTAACTCGCCTGTATCGAAAACCCACTGAGCGTAATACCCTCCTTAACTACACCAGCAATCACCCTAGGGCTCTAAGGGACTCTCTGCCGTATTCTCAATTTCTGAGAATCAGGAGAAATTGTTCATGTAAGGTGGAGTACTTCAGAGAGGCAACTGTTCTTGCCTCAAATCTAAAGGACAGGGGATACCCCAAAAGAATTGTGAAAAATGCGTGTAAACGAGCCTGGTATTGTCCCAGAGAAGTCTTGTTGACCCCGAAACCAAAAAAAGAATTGCAAAGAATTGCATGCGTCACAACCTTCTCCCCTGTGTCCAACAAGTTGAGGAAAATGATATTGCACCATTGGCCCATTTTAAATGCAGGCAGTCTTAACATTGACAAACCTCTATTCGCATTTAGAAAGAGTAGAAACTTGAAGGATCACCTGGTCAGAGCTGCATTACCTGTCACCCCTAACGCTACTACTCTTGATGCAGTCTGGGGTCTGTCCCCCATCATTGGGCACTCTAAATGTGGGAGTTGCAATGTTTGTTTGTTCACAATCGAGGGTAAAAGCTTCACGTTTAAGAACGCTACAGTGCATTGCCAATCATTCTCCAACTGCAACACATCCAATGTGATCTATCTTATCCATTGTCCATGCCAGAAAGTTTATATCGGACAAACAACGCAAAGAGTCAAGACCAGGATCTGTCAACACAGAAGCCGCATCCGTTGCAGGACACCAAATGCGCCCCTTGTTGACCACTTCTCTGATGCCAATCACAGCGAGGACGACATACGCTGGACAGTTCTCAAAGTCTTGAAATTGCCCCAAAGGGGTGGCAACATGGCCCAATTGCTCAATAGAGAGGAACTAAATTCGATTATCCTCTTTGATTCAATACGCAATGGGCTCAATAAAACTGAGGACTGGACAACCCTACTTTAAGCCCCAAACATATGAACTTTATAGAAATCGGACAAAAGCTAACCCAGTTTCTATTTCCACTGACACTGACAAAATATGAATGTAATGTTATTCATTTTTACTAAATGAACTGCTTTCGTATTAACAAAACGGTAAATATGTACAAAATATTATCATATATAGAAATGTTGCCTTAAACCAAAAGAAAAAGGCACATAGGCACCACTGCACCTACGACGAATTTCCTTTTAATTGAGCAATCGGCGATATTTTCCATAGTCCCTTCTCACCACTCTAAGATGTCTGCCAACTAAGCGCCCCATTCCAAAATGGCCCCCACATCGGCACCTGCACAGACACTGGTTGTGCAGTCCCTTGCCGAGGCTCCTACATAAACAGCATGTCCGGTTCCACAAATTGTTCCAGCTACCATGCTGTAAGGAACGGAAGACCGTACGCCGTCTTTAAGAGACTCCATTGAGGTAAGCCATTGCCACTGAATCCTAAATACCCGGCATTGCCTTGGCCACCGGTATCCCCAATTAAACGCCCTCTCCCGCTCCCACAGCTCCTCGCATATCAGCAGCCATTGCTTGCTGCTTCGAATCCTGCGTCGCTCCCGTAGACGCCGTGCCCGGCTGGGCACGCAGAACGTGATCGTATCCACCCAGACCACAACCATCATACCCTAATCCAAGGTAATCCGCCTCCGCCTCTGTACTCTGTTACACCATGGGCCCTCGGCTTATTAACGTAGCCGCTCATCACTACCTTCTTTCCTTTATTCCCAGGTGATCCAATACCTCACTATGTGCCATGTTTCCTGGGCTTGTCCACACCGCTAGCCCACTCATAAGGTCAGCCTTAATTCTTAGTGAGTGCGCCGGTAACACCTTCACTGTGCCGACCGCAACTCACTGCCCGCTCCGTCCGCATTAGATGGCTCCACACTCCATCCATTAATTACATCAACACGATCCTTGCAAATCCCACACTTGCGCCGCCACCCTTACACGCTCACTGGAACCTTGACACACCCCGCCCCTTGTACCACTTTTTCTTAAAGCACAACCTCGTCGTGGTCAAACATCGAGCCTTCCTAGGCATGGCGTTCAAAGTTAACATTGCATGTACTATGCTTGACCAGTTTTTAATATGCACATGATACGCGATAGTATGATTTCGCCAAACTCTCACTGCGCCGTCCGTCCTTGACCATCTTCACTTAGACATTGTTTCACAGCCCTCCATACGAACTGTGTAATTATTGTCACCTTAGTTCTTAAGGCTTTCACCACGCTTGGCCATTTATGCATTCGCAATCATTTGCTACTGCATGTGTCACTTTGACCTAGTCCTTTCACATATTCCTATGAAATCACTTTCTTAGTCACAGACCATACATATGATCCCCACAACTTGTAATGATGCTGACATGCAACCTCAAATCTTAAATGGGGTACCTTATTATGTTTTCTTCTCTCCCCCCCCCCCCTTTTTTTCTTGTTTTAATCCCACAGGCGTCTAAATCAAATCAGGCAATTGTTTATTGTTTAGTCCTGAGGATGATCCCATTGCATTAGGAGCTAGGGATCGAAACGTCGACTTTTCAAACAGTACCGCAATTTATCCACTGTGTAAATTGTATTGTGGTAACTGCTGGTTAGAGCTTACTTAAGATTGTACTGTATTGTAAGCCACCACTTGCTCCAAAGTTTTTGCCTGCTACTTTGTTTTCTTCTCATTTTTCATATTTCTTCTTGTAAGCTCGGTACAGGATTGTGCCCGTGTTTCACCCTCTTTGTTGCTTTCACTTTGTTTAATTCCTTTTGCATTTGCTCTAAATAAATGTTTCTCTGTCCGGCTGGACATTGGAAGACTATCCATAGTTCTTATTGAAGTCTATGTTGAAATGTTTTCATTATCTATCTTTAAGCTAAGGACCTTTGTTCTTTAAAAAAAGTACTCACCCGAGGTCCAAAGCTACCTGATCGGGTCCCCTTGTTAATTATACAGTGACTTAGCGCAATCGCTGGATTGCAAGGGTTCTCTACCCCTCCCAGCTGTGTCCGGGTTGGGCCAACCTAGTATTGAGTGTCCCTATATCTCCTATCTCCCCACCCTTTTCTATTGTCCCCATTTTACACCACAGCATGTCAGCCTTCGCACCGCTATACACGGATGATTACATTAAACAGCTTTGTTCAGGCCCATCACTACTATCTGACACTTCAGATATACCCACCTCATCTACCACCTCAATACCAGACCAACTTGAGAAACTAAAGAAAAAGCAGGTTTGTTTACAGTTAATGATTCTGATGCTTACAGACTACCTCAAGGCAGAAGTCATTCCCCTTGGTCTCCAGGTACGCAATATTCCTGGGATTTTTACCGACAATCCCAAGTATATATCAAATTTTAGCTACATTGGAACCACTTGCTCACGCCATAGGTTGGTACTCGGAATTGACATCACCACAGAAACTCTCAAAGCATTAGAAATAGAGATTTCAGACATACTTATACAAATCCAAGACTTAAACCTGATTACCGAAGGCAAAAAATTGTTGGAACAGATCGATAAAACGGTCGCAGATTTTCACAGAATTGAGCAGAACAAAAAGGCCAACAAAATAAAGAAGGATATAAAATCTTATAGTGCAGAGACCACCTACCCATACCTACACAAAGATTTTTATACTAACAGGTCCTACTCCACTCATCAGAATAACCGCCCTTGGGGTCGTTATAATAGACGCCAGAATCTGGTAGGTTTTTCAGACACCTCAGCCAACTCATCAGACAGTTCTGACCCCGGAGAAGGTAGCAGCACTGCAAGACGGGAAGGCTGACATCAGAATACTTTTTTAGCCAGGGGCCCACAAGACCCGCCCCAACGCGGCAGAGTGAAGAAAACCCAGTGGTGGTACAACCCACCAGGGGAGCGGAAGACCTGCAACAATTTTTACCAATGGTAATGACAGTTCACTCTGCAGAGCAGCACATCAACGCTATTCCCATTTTTAATCTCTCTACCTACTCATTGGCTAAAGACAAACTATCCCTCCTCAAAAAAGGATTATCCTTTGTTCCTACAGTTCCACCCAATTTTATGGATCGGCAAACGGAACTCCTTAGATTTTTGCGGCGCATCCGCCTCCAAGCCTTCTTCCAGCTGTATCCCACACCAGACCATACTGCCAATACACTTTTCCGGCCCCCATCAACTTTCCTGCCATCTGCAGGAATGATACCTACGGAAATACTCACCTTCGAAAAAATGGTTCTGAAGGACCTATCCATCTAACAGAACAATAAAAGGTTCATTCCTTTCAATATCACACTAAAAGAAAAATAAGCAATCAATCACCTCAAAACAAATGACACACTTGTAATCAAAAGTGCCGACAAAGGGGGCGGGATAGTGCTCCAAGAAAAAACGGCATATATAGCAGAAATCCAACGCCAACTCGATAACAAGGATCACTACATGAGGCTGGTGGCAAACCCCACAAAAGAGATACAGGGACTGATCTTAAAGACTACCACAGAGGGACTCCATGCCGGCTTCCTCTTTAAAAAGGAATTCAATTTCCTCAACGTAAAAACACCGCGTACTCCTGTAATATACACGCTCCCAAAAATCCATAAAAATACAAAGATTTCATTCCAACCACCCAATGTTATGTGAGAGACTCTAAGGCAATGATAAATATGATTGAACACCACCCTTACAATCCCATGTCAGAGACTCTATGCACCATGGACGTGGAGTCTCTGTACACTAATATACCACAGACGGCTGCCCTTCTGGTGATACAAAAGACACTGGACAAACGCCCACGCCCACATGCTGTTCTTAGTACTTTCATTCTACAACTCCTAGAACTATGCCTTACTTGCAATTTCTTCATGTTCAATAATATCTTCTATCAACAAATCAAGGGCACCTCTATGGGGGCTATTTTTGCCCCCAACCTAGCGGTGCTCTTCATGGATCAATTGGAAACCAATGTCATCCTGACTCCAACAAACCCCTTTTTTTGAGGCATTGTTTTTTGGCGTAGATACATCGACGATATCTTCATTATTTGGAGACAAGACGTCGTTGTTCTAGGCCAATTCCTACATTGGATGAACAATAATTGCTCAGGGCTGTCCTTTACAATCACCACTGACAGTGATTCAATCGCATTTCTAGATCTGACGATTTTCCATTCTGATGGCGAGCTACTAACACGCCTGTATCGAAAACCCACTGAGCGTAATACCCTCCTTAACTACACCAGCAATCACCCTCGGCCTCTAAGGGTCTCTCTGCCGTATTCTCAATTTCTGAGAATCAGGAGATATTGTTCATGTAAGGTGGACTACTTCAGAGAGGCAACTGTTCTTGCCTCAAAACTAAAGGACAGGGGATACCCCAAACGAATTGTGAAAAATGCATCTAAACGAGCCTGGTATTGTCCCAGAGAAGTCTTGTTGACCCCGAAACCAAAAAAAGAATTGCAAAGAATTGTATGCGTCACAACCTTCTCCCCTGTGTCCAACAAGTTGAGGAAAATGATATTGCACCATTGGCCCATTTTGAATGCAGGCAGTCTTAACATTGACAAACCTCTATTTGCATTTAGAAAGAGTAGAAACTTGAAGGATCACCTGGTCAGAGCTGCATTACCTGTCACCCCTAACGCTACTACTCTTGATGCAGTCTGGGGTCTGTCCCACATCATTGGGCACTCTAAATCTGGGAGTTGCAATGTTTGTTTGTTCACAATCGAGGGTAAAAGCTTTACGTTTAAGAACGCTACAGTGCATTGCCAATCATTCTCCAACTGCAACACATCCAATGTGATCTATCTTATCCATTGTCCATGCCAGAAAGTTTATATCGGACAAACAACGCAAAGAGTCAAGACCAGGATCTGTCAACACAGAAGCCGCATCCGTTGCAGGACACCAAATGCGCCCCTTGTTGACCACTTCTCTGATGCCAATCACAGCGAGGACGACGTACGCTGGACAGTTCTCAAAGTCTTGAAATTGCCCCAAAGGGGTGGCAACATGGCCCAATTGCTCAATAGAGAGGAACTAAAATCGATTATCCCCTTTGATTCAATACGTAATGGGCTCAATAGAACTGAGGACTGGACAACCCTACTTTAAGCCCCAAACATATGAACTTTATAGAAATCGGACAAAAGCTAACCCAGTTTTTATTTCCACTGACACTGACAAAATATGAATGTAATGTTATTCATTTTTACTGTATGAACTGCTTTCGTATTAACAAAACGGTAAATAAGTACAAAATAATATCATATATAGAAATGTAGCCTGAAACCAAAAGAAATAAGCACATAGGCACCACTGCACCTACGACGAATTTTCTTTTAATTGAGCACTCGGCGATATTCTCCATAGTCCCTTCTCACCACTCTAAGATGTCTGCCAACTAAGCGCCCCATTACAAAATGGCCCCCACATCGGCGCCTGCACAGACACTGGTTGTGCAGTCCCTTGTCTATTTTCACACAAGTGGATGCCTAGGCTCCTACATAAACAGCATGTCCGGTTCTACAAATTGTTCCAGCTACCATGCTGTAAGGAACGGAAGACCGTACGCCGTCTTTAAGAGACTCCATTGAGGTAAGCCATTGACACTGAATCCTAAAACCAGGCATTGCCTTTGCCACCGGTATCCCCAATTAAACGCCCTCTCCCGCTCCCACAGCTCCTCGCATATTAGCAGCCATTGCTTGCTGCTTCGAATCCTGCGTCGCTCCCGTAGACGCCGTGCCCGGCTGGGCACACAGAACGTGATCGTATCCTCCCAGACCACGACCAACATACCCTAATCCAAGGTAATCCGCCTCCGCCTCTGTACTCTGTTACACCATGGGCCCTCGGCTTATTAATGTAGCCGCTCATCACTACCTTCTTTCCTTTATTCCCAGGTGATCCAATACCTTCCTGGGCTTGTCACACCACGAGCCCACTCATAAGGTCAGCCTTAACTCTTAGTGAGTGCGCCGGCAACACCTTCACTGCGCCGACCACAACTCACTGCCCGCTCCGTCCGCATTATATGGATCCACACTCCATCCATTAATTACACCAACACGATCCTTGCAAATCCCACACTTGCGCAGCCACCCTTACACGCTCACTGGAAACTTGACACACCCCGCCCCTTGTACCACTTTTTCTTAAAGCACAACCTCGTCGTGGTCAAAAATCGAGCCTTCCTAGGCATGGCGTTCAAAGTTAACAGTGCATGTACTATGCTTGACCAGTTTTTAATATGCACATGATACGCGATTGTATGATTTCGCCAAACTCTCACTGCGCCGTCCGTACTTGACCATCTTCACTTAGACATCGTTTCACAGCCCTCCGTTCGAACTGTGTAATTATTGTCACCTTAGTTCTTAAGGCTTTCACCATGCTTGGCCATTTATGCATTCGCAATCATTTGCTACTGCATGTGTCACTTTGACCTAGTCCTTTCACATATTGCCTATGAAATCACTTTCTTAGTCACAGACCATACATATGGTCCCCACAGCTTGTAATGATGCTGACATGCAACCTCAAATCTTAAATGGGGTACCTTATTATGTTTTCTTCTCTCCCCCCCCCCCTTTTTTTCCTGTTTTAATCCCACAGGCGTCTAAATCAAATCAGGCAATTGTTTATTGTTTAGTCCTGAGGATGATCCCATTGCATTAGGAGCTAGGGATCGAAACGTCGACTTTTCAAACAGTACCGCAATTTATCCACTGTGTAAATTGTATTGTGGTAACTGCTGGTTAGAGCTTACTTAAAATTGTACTGTATTGTAAGCCACCACTTGCTCCAAAGTTTTTGCCTGCTACTTTGTTTTCTTCTCATTTTTCATATTTCTTCTTGCAAGCTCGGTACGGGATTGTGCCCGTGTTTCACCCTCTTTGTTGCTTTCACTTTGTTTAATTCCTTTTGCATTTGCTCTAAATAAATGTTCCTCTGTCCGGCTGGACATTGGAAGACTATCCATAGTTCTTATTGAAGTCTATGTTGAAATGTTTTCATTATCTATCTTTAAGCTAAGGACCTTTGTTCTTTAAAATAAGTAATCACCCGAGGTCCAAAGCTACCTGATCGGGTCCCCTTGTTAATTGTACTCTGACACCTCACCACACAGAAACTCAAACATTCCAATCATCTCCATCACACCAAAATTTCACTCAGAACACTCACACTGGCTGAACAGCTAGGAGCTAGGGTACCATGGGAGGAACATTACTACAGAGTCAGGATATAACACTCTCCCTTATCTCAATTAATGTGGCTATACCTCTTTATCAATCCCCTGCCACCTCAGGCTTGGACTCAATCACTGCAAGGCTACTGGATTCTCTGGTTCAGACCCCAGCCTTGGTCAGGAAAAAACCTGGTTCAAGTTCTATGCCAGCCACCAATCGTTCAAAGCGGCAGGCTAAATCTGGGCAAAGGGTAACATCCACCCAGATAGAGCAGTTATTACCAAACTCTGTACCAACTCTCATCCCCTGTTGTGACCACCCCCATCCCCTAGCCGGGAAAGGTAGACCTCTTGATTTGTTGTCTAAGGAAGTCATCAGAGGGGGTGTATTCACCGGAGACTGTCTCGTGAAGCTCAAAGACATGTTGCAGGTGATAATTTCACTTGCTTTTGCACGGATAGATACCATTGAATGCATGCTTTTGGCCTCTAATTGCACGAGCCAGAGTCTGCTCAAACTCCAATGCAGCATCAATTCCAATAATTGACATGGCTTTTGGCCAAAGGCTGGTTGAAAATTTCCGACACTCATTTGACCCAGCACAGGTTGGTCCAACCATAAGATCCCAAACTCCAAGTCAAATTCCTGTGAACTCCCCATTAATGGACGATGGTTCTACCTCCAACCAAAGTAGGAAATTCCAAAGGGATCTTCCAGGGTGTCACAATAAAAGGGGGCCAGGACCTTTGGGGTCAGTGGATGATTAGTCACTCCAGCCTCTTGTCCTTATGTGTTAGTATAAACGGGAGTCCCTCCACTATGAAAGGAGCAGCAGGAATCATGGAATGACATGTTAAATGAGACCCTAGATTGGCTAACTTGGCATATGAATGTTCCTCTTAAGTTGAAAAGTAATATCTTGCTCACAAGGAGGGTGGGCTGGATTGATCCTGGGCCCGTGGATCGGCAAGGCGACTGTATAGTTGTAAACTTCAAGTCACCTCTCCTGGTTAAGCACTTGCTTTTCGGGCAAGAAGGAAGACAATCAGCCACTAGTAACATTTTACCCCTCCTTTTGGGCTTTTTCTACAAACTAAGTTTGCCTATATTTAAGCCTCCCAGTGAACCAGCTACTGTTTTTAATTCTATGCTACCTCCACTCTTTCGCATTCCAGTTCACAAACATTACAATGCTTTGGCAGACATAGACTGACTTGATGATCTAGAGAAGGAAGGTCACAGGAGTCCTGTTGCTTCTGATGCCATAAATGTGTTTCCAGTTTCCTCCATTAAATTGGTCTCCTGGAACGAGCAGGATCACACTCCAATCTTTCCAACCCGGAGTGGTGCAATTTATTGATTCTCACAATATATGTCTGTTTCAAGAGACTTGGTCCACTATTCCAGTCTACCATCTAGGGTATGTTTTTATAATGAGGTGGCCATTTCCTCAGGAAGAAGCAGGCCCTCGCGAGAGTTACAGTTTGGATTAAAACCATTCTTCTTGCTACCATCAAAGAAGTTAAGTTGGGCTCAACAGATGTTCTCAGCATTAGCCCTGTATCCCCAGATTTCACTCCCTGCAATATTTATAACATATACTGTAGGCCATGGGGCAGTAAACCCGAGTCAGATGTGATCAGATTGCTAGCTACACATTTAGCCTCATTCTCTAACGAGATAATCAAAATTGTAGGAGGCAATTTTAACCTCCAGTTTGAACCATGAACCATTATATGCCCATTTTAGATTCCACTCTCTTGAGGCAGACCAAGTATGACCTATACCCCTACTATTAATTATACCAGCAGTTAAATGGTCTACTCTGGCAGTCCAATTAAATGCCCTTACTTAAAACCAGGGCCTTAGGGCCTGTAACGGCAGGTCCACCTTGGACAGGGAGAGAAACCATACATTCAATTGGAAGGTTTGCCCTGTCTACCAACAGGTGTAGAGTACGTTGGAGTGTCTTCTCAATGTCAGAAGAGGTAATGGGCAACATAAAATGATGTATTGCTGGGGAAATAGGTTAGCTTTTGATACTATTCGAACAGTCCCAGCTTGAGGTGGGTAATTGGGTTGGCCTTGCAGTTGTCCACTTGCAATTGTTTTGCAAATTACGGGAGTTCTTTTTTGTATAATCTCATTGCCTGGGTAGGAGGCCAAACCCCCCAACCTGGTATAATCTACAGCGTATATTAGCAAGAGTGGTGTTGTAATTTGCCATTAAGCAGCAAGATCGGTCTAAGATTCAGGAATGACCTATAAAGTTAGCATTTGGGAGGCCAAAGGAGAGTGGAAGACTATGAAGTGGGAAAACCTACTGGCTGTGGCAAAAATGAGGGATTCACCCTCTTTCTGGAGCATAATTGCCACTGGCACTAAGGAGGGCAGCCCCTGATTGAAAATCACATACCCATGGCAGCTTGGGTTGGCACTTACCTAATTTATATTCTTCTCAAAAATGTAGTCTACCACTTGCTTGCAAACCCCCTATTCTCTGTAGCAATGCTACAATAATATCACTGAATTGGCCCCACATACTATAATAGGGGACTCCCCTGACTGCTTAGATATTAGTGACAAAGAAGGTATTGTGGCAATTAAAAAAAGTGTTCCCCAAAAGGCCCCGGGATTTGCTAAGGTTCCCAGAGATCTCTTTTTATGTAGACCCAATGTGCAGGGGCCTTACTTCTCCCTTGTTTTTAATGCTTAATGAGGGGCGCTCCTTTCCCCCAACCTTGGCTGAGGCTAGGATTATCCCCATTTCTAAGGAAGGAGCTCTGTACACTCTGGCCAATTATAGGTCTATTAGTTTAATTGACTGTACCAAAAAACTTTTAGCAAGGGCTGTTTAGAATAGGCTCCAAGAGTGAATGACTGCGACTTAGATACTTTCACCCCTGCAGGCCGGGTTTAGAGAACGGACCAGTGTATTAAATCAGGTGCTTCGGTTCCAGCTCCTTTACTGGAAGTTTGTTTTATTAGGTTGGGGACAGCTTTATGTAGTATTTGTTGATCTTAGATGAGCTTTCAGGTTGGTTTCACGCACCAAGTAAGGGCAGGTGCTGAATGATCCACGGGGGGGTGTACCGCACCACCTGTTGAATATGATTACGCGCTTGCATGAAAATAGTTATACCCAAGTAAGATGTGGCCAGATGAGCAAATTGAATGAGCCCTTTTCTGTCCACGGGGGAGTGAGGCAGGGGTATGTCCTTTCCCGCCCTCTTTTCGCTATTTATAAATGATCCAGCAACTTTTGTGGACTGTGGTAGTTCCGATACTCGATCTCTCGCAAACACCAGGATACTGGCCCTGATGTTTGCCGATTATATGCTGCTTATTTCTAAATCTCATATGGGTCTCCTGAAGATTTTGTACAGATTTGAAAGCTTTTGTCCTCTTAGATACTTAGATATCAACATCACTAAAACCAAATTGATCATACTCAGTCCTTGTACCACCACATACTCTAATTCTGTTGAGTACTTGGGAGTCATTCTCACCGAGCATTTTAACTGGCAACTGCATATAATCAGGAGTAGGTTATGGCTAGAGCAAACCTCGGGGCATTGTAAAAGTTTAAAAGGGCTCTCCTTTTCGCCCTATTTCCATGCATTGCCAATTTTTTAAAAATAAGTGCTTGGCTCAGCTTTGTATGGGGCAGAGCTTTGGGGGCTTAGGAATGTTTCCATTCTCGGGCTCATTGACAATCGTTTTTGCCAGAGCTATCTGGTCTCCCCATTAGTAGCCCATTGCTTCCTTTAACGTTAAACGTGGGGCAAAATAATATAATGGATGTGATTGGCTTAAGGTCCATATTATATTAAAAGAGATTTTGGTCTACTCTGGAGCTGGCACCTTATGAGGCAGGGTGGCAGGAGATAATATTTAGAGCGGGTGAGATTGTTATTCCATCTCTGAAGCACGTTAGGGCCACCCTCTCAAATATTGGCCTCACCCACCTTTGGGATGTTCCCTCTGAGACCAGTGAAACCCATAAGGTCCAGGTAAAGAATGCCTATTAGCAATATAAGCTGATTTTGCTGCATAGCCTGTCACATATCGGATCTTTGACTGCGGCTTTCCTTCAATGGAAAGAGAGCTATGGGCTGGAAAATGTCTTGCATGATATTGAGCCGGAAACTGGTAAGAAACTTTATATGCAGTTTAGATATGATCTCTACCTCTCCAGCGGATCAAGGTCCTGGGAGGCTGTACATTTGACCACTGTGCCGATATCTTGGGACTAGGATGTACAGAGAGTCTTTGAGAATTTTGAGCTGTGACACTAGTCAGTGTGTAGTGTTTGCGGTTAAATGTTATTTGTTGGCCATGTGGAGGATTAGGCTATTCAACTTAAAAAGAACTCATGGCTCAGTATTGCCCATGGTGTAACTAATTCTCTCAGTGGAAGTGTTCGTTGTATACTGTTTTTATTGCCTTATATTTTTAAAACTGATTTTAATTGTGTATTTATGTTTAAATGCATTTATCTTCTTTTATTATGATTTTAACTGGATTTTTTGACTATCTGTATTGTATTTGATAGCATTTTGCTAAATAAAGTTTATTGAACTAGTTATCACTGTTTAGTATTCTTTCAATTTGATTAGAAAATGTCAAATAACAGCACATGTAACTAACTTATCCATTATCTGTTAGTACCTTTTCTTGTAGTAGCTTGATACTGTTTATCTGCTGTACTTTAACAAGTGTCTGTTTATAAGGAAACAGGCCATTAGTTGAATGGCCTGCATAAGTACTGGGTCCACATTCGCACTTTCACTGAGTACCAAACACTTCATTGTAGCATATGACTCTCTCAGAGTAGTGAAGCAGAGCAGTCTGCGGCCAACTCAAGTGAGTTGGGGTCATTTAATAATCACCATTTTCTGGAACACAACAACATTAACACTCAATAAATGATTGTTCAGTCTGAGCTTTTTCTTTAGAAAACGAAAAGTGCATTCATTAAAAACACTCTACTCAATACTACACAGTAATTTTCAAATACACATAAGTCTGATGGAAATAACTTCGGCAACATTACATTTGACCCGCACAGGGTTGTGACCCATAAATCACAGTACCTCCTTCCATGTACAATACAACCGATAACCATATATGGGTGGGGATTACTTCACACAAAGTCAGTGTCACCATACTTCAAGACCAGAATCACAGGTCATGATAATACTTCATATCATCACTGACTTCAGTAACCATAATCCCTCTGCACTTATTATTAATAATCAAGCATTGCAATCATGGGCTCACATTATTATTCATAAAGCATGGAAGACTTTCAGGAATATGTTCACTTTCAGCATTAACAAAATCTTTCCATAAAACATGGTCAATTACCTCTTTAAATTGCATAACACGTTATTAAAATTATACTTGTGAATAAAGCATTGATCTAACCATTGTGAAAACACTTCTAATTAAAGCTTTTTTCCAAACATACTCTATGTGTGTTATTTTAAAAACCTTCAGGCCACACAAGCTGCAGCCATAGAATCATCCCTGTGGGTGCTGCACTCCTAGCTGTAGAGCAAAATCTCCAGCCTTGGCAATGCTTGAAAAGTTAAGTCAAGCTTAGGGTGGTTCTAAATGCATTAACCAGCATACCACTGAGTCAGGCCTTGTGAAACTTTCCTTGGGAGGAGCTTCTGCACTCCTTTCATCTTCTGTGGTGCCCCTGCCATCCTGGGGCCACCACATTGTTGAATCATTGAGTTGAGCAAAGCTCCACAGGGGATTATGGGGCGCTCCCTCAACAGGCGACATGAATGCTAATGAGCGGCTCGGCTGCATTATATTCTTGCCATTAGGCTTTCTTTTTATGGTGCTGTGTGGCTTTCCTTGTGGGGTGGTTCTTTGTCTTAGGGTGCCTGGGTGGGACTCCATGGCATTAAGTATTGGGGACAGCCCAGGAAGCCCACCCTGGCTGCCTCTGCTGGCTCCCCATGCTGGCAGCATTCCTTTACTGCCCACAGGAGCTAGCAGCTCTTCTCCAGTTCAGTTTTGTGGGGGCCTCCCACTTTTGGGTGGTCAGGGCAGGGCTCCCCTGCCCCATTGCTTTTTGGGGGCATGGTGTTGGGATCCCAAGCCCCTCCCCTCCTCCTCTCAAGGTAGCGGTATGGCGCTCCCCCTGTAGCAGCTCCCAGGCTCCTCTCGACTCTCAGGGATGTTATGGCACTCCCTGCTTTTTTTATCAGTGGGGTCTGAGATTTAGGGTCCTAGGACCCTATAGAGGGAATGCAGCCTAGGTGTTGGGATCTCTGAGCCCTCTGTGGGGTCTCTACACACGTCCCCTCCCAGAGAAAAACATTAAAGCCAGCCCTTGCGCCAATTCCACTCAGGGGGCTTACAATTCTCGGGCAGCAGAGCTTCAGGCACTTCGGGCCTCATTGAAGGATAAAAGGTCAAATTATTTTTCTTGTTATGCTTGGTTATGTGCTCACTTTGCTCCTGATGGCGAGTCCTAGCCACCTGGAACCTTTTCCTTAGGCCTCCTGGCCTCCAAGGCAGCACCCCTTTCAGGGAGCCGGTTTCACTGGTTCCCTGCGGCAGCCTTTTCCTTTTTCTCCAGTGGTGCTTCTCCCTTCCTTGGTGCAGAAGTCCAGCTCTCTGCCCAAATAGTCCTTAGGGGTGTAACCAGACCATCTTCCCTGGTCCTGGGTAGAGAGCCACCGGTCCTGGGGTCAACTGTAATCAGAGTCCTTAGTCCAGGTGGACACAAGGGGGTTCCTGTTTTCAGTTTTTCATAGCTGCTTCTTCCAATCTCAGTGTCTGATTCACAATGGGCCTCACTTGTGGTGGAGGCCCAGCAGTCATGGGGGAGTCTCTACAATTGGAGTAGAATCTCTTCAATGAGAATTCTCATTGCAGAGACTCCATCCCAAGTGTGTAGACTCACCCACAACTGCGGGGTCTTCTCCACAAATATGGAGGCCCTTGCAAATCAGGTCTTCAGTGTCCAGATCTCACAAAAAATGCTCTCCCTTTCTTGTGCAAGAGTTTTAATTGGGGGCAGAAAGTTCTAGAAGCCGAAGTGAGGGCAGAAAGTTCTAGAAGCTGTGAACCCCTGGCCAATCCTAGGGTGCCAATCACCTCTCCACGCCTGTACCAAACCTCCTGCAAAGCATGCTGGGACACTTCTAAATGGAGTCTTTCTGGAGTAACTGGTAGAAACATCTCCGGGGGCCATAGCTCTGCACCTCAATGACATCACTGGCAGAGGCTTTCCCACCAAAACTTCAAAGAGGAGCACCCTCCTGCATTGGTTCTAGTGGTCTGGGTGCCCTCATTTGTTCAATAGGCTTGAGCTGACCCACTCTTGGTACATTGTGACAGCTACTAAATGGATGCTGATTCTTTCTCCCCACCCTGTTCCTCCTCAAGAGCTGAGTGAAGCATGGTTCATTGCTCCCTTTCTGTGGGGAGGCATTTTTTCCTGCTGCTGGAGAAAAATGTAATTAACTTGGCCTAGCAGGGTGACAAAAGCCTGGGCGTTAATAGTGAGCTAAGCCAGAGAAATATGACAATTCTGGATGACACATAAGTTATACACATACCTTCTTGGAACTTGCAGGATTGATTTCACCCCATATTGATAAGTCACTATAGGCCAAAGGGAAGCGAAAATTCACTCTAAGGCAGAGTCCTCCTCTACGTATAGTGAAGTGTCACTGCAGACAAGACAGTAAACAACACTGACTTTCACTTTGAGTGTACACTAACATTATATGGCCTACCCCACATCAATAACTAGTCCTATTGTTTCCCCTCTGTGCCAGGCTACCTGTGCACAATGACTTGGCTGCACAGAAAAGTAGTCTCACAACAACAGCCCTCACATGGGTTTTTACACGTGTGAATGCTTGTTCAAGTGTAACCAGCCGGGTGCCCCTTTCTCCAGCTGCGTCGCAGTGGCCTTATCTTCAAAGACAAACACAAGGAGATGATGGACAGAGTGCTGAAACTTTTCAGACACTCATCCCTAGTCACAGACCTGGGTTGAATCCTTCATCGTTCTTTAGCTCACTTCGCCGCCCCAGTTCAGACTCAACCATATTCAAATCAGTCTTGACCCTGTTCCTAATGGGAACAGTTCAGCCTCAGCTGCAGAGCCAGGTCTTCTCAGGACCAGAAACAAGCATCCTAGGACGTTTTTCGTGGTAATATCCTTCATCAGTCAGGCTAGCTTGAATCCAGTGTCAAAGTGAGCTAGATCTGGGCATACCCTGCCACCTTAGTGCAAACAAAGCAAACACAAGGTTTGAGTACTGATAATTTTCAGACACTCACCCCCAGTCACAGATCTGGGTTGATTCCATCATCGTGCTTTCGCTCACTTCGCCGTCCCAGTTCAGATCCAACCATATGCAAATCAGTCTTGACCCTGTTCCTCATGGGAGCAGTCCAGCCTCACATGCCAAGCCAGGTCTTTGGTGGACCAGAAACAAGCATCATGGGACTGTTTTTGGGGTAACACCCCTCATCAGTCAGGCTAGCTTGAATCCAGTGGCAAAGTGAGCAAGTGGCCCACGTCTGGGCATACCCTGCCAACTTAGTGCAAACACAGCAAACACAAGGAGATGATGGATGGAGTGCTGAAACTTTTCAGAAACTCACCCCCAGTCACAGATTGAGGTTGGATCTATCATCATTCTTTAGTTTGCTTCGCCACCCCAGTTCAGACTTAGCCAAATGCAAGCAGTCTTGACCCTGCTCGCCATGGGAACAGTCCAGCTTAAACTGCCAAGCCATGTCTTCCCTGGACCGGAAACAAGCATCCTGGGACTGGTTTTGTGGTAACACCCCTTATCAGCCAGGCATGCTTGAATCCAGTGGCAAAGTGAGCAACGGATCCACATCCCGGCATAACCTGCTAACTTAGGGTGAACACTTTGCCACTGGATTCAAGCTAGCATGAATGATGAGGTGTGTTACCCCGAAACCGGTCCAGCGATGCTAGATAATAATTTATCCACAACAACAATAATCAGGTAAAAATGATGTGCCGGAGTTGAATAAATAATCTCAGACTAGCTTTCACGTTATGCTGTTATACACGTGACTCACTCGGTGCTTGCTAGTTCCTCTGAATGAAGACTCATTGAATTAAGGAATTCACATCTACTGTAAACAAAATGCACTGGTCTGATTGGGAGATTTAGTTCATTCAATCATCTATAATAATGCCCGGAAACTTTAATCTATGTAAAAAATCCTTAACCAAAGGTTACAGTAATATATGAGTATATTGGTCTAATGACTGTAATCTATAACGGAGTCAGAAATGTCATCAATGAAACACAAAATAAAGTTTTGCCCGGGTTAATTTTTTAACTTCATAGTCAGAGTTGATTGTTTTTTTGTGTATTTGGCTGAGAGATATACTTGTTGTATTAGTAGAAAAGCATCTATTTCCCTGCTATTCACCCTTGAAGAATCAGTTATGATGGTATGTGGTCTTAGTGGTAGAATGTTATCACCCTTTAAATTAAGAACAGAAATAAATATCTGTACTTACCTGCTCATGTTTTATATGGACAGTGTAGGAGTAGGAGGTCCTAACTATTGGCACAAGATATTGTTGTCATTGTTGCTAATTGTTCTCGCACATTACGAAATGAGGTGTGTGCCAAGCAAAGGTACAGATTTTGCAGGATCTACTTGTGAGTTAATGCATATTTAGGGCTATTGAAAAATTAAAATAATGATATAAAATTATCACACATGCATTACATTTTGCATATGTGCCAATTTAGTATGCAAATTAACACAAGCACTCAACAAGTTTTTTCACTTTACATGGTTCCGCAAATCATTAAAACATCTGGCCCATGGTTCCGCAAATCATTAAAACATCTGGCCCATTTCATGATGTGGAGTGAATAATTTCATCTCCCTTTTCTTACAAACAGGATAAATGCATGTATGAAGTGCTACCTTAGTAAATGATGATCAACTTTTGCACTTTTAGGACCATGTTTAGAGTTTGGAATACAGGATACTCCATAGAAATGTGACAAATATGCTACCTGCCATATTAAAAGTTTCACAGGCTTTAAAAATGCACTTGTAATACTGGTGACGGGCTATCTGCCATGTTTGTTTTCACTAAACTCTAGATGAAGCCCTTAATTCACTTCAATTCTGTGACCTCCACAACTCTGCCTGCCTGTTTTTCAGAAAATACCAGCTTTATTTTAAGATTGGTTGCTAAATGTATATCTGTAGCTCTATGCAGGTGCATAGCAGGGCGGTTTCTTCATAGGGGTGTTGTCCCCCATTAGAGGTGGGGCTACAGTGCTCTCTCTCCAGGATCGATTGTGACGCCCAGGAGCAGCTGAGGTAGTGCTAATTGAAATACACTTGTCAGATTGGCCGGTGTTTATGCTGTGGCCAGACTATTGTGTAGTTCAGGCTTCTGGAAGTAATAAACCAGGGAATTTGAACAGCAGAGAAATGGTCCCATTGATTTTCCATGGAGCGTTGTGTTTGGCTGACCCAGTCAATCCTGGCACTGCTTTTATGCTGTTTACTATTATAAGCAGCATGAGAGCAGTGCTTGGATTGGCTGAGATGCTTGGGGCTTATTTTCCGTGGGACCAGCATGTATACATTTACGAGGAGGCAGCGCTGCATGGGAGAATTGAACCTGGGGGGCTTCCAATTGCAAGCTGAAGGTGTGGTGAATTTATATGCCCAAGGTAAGAAGATTATGTTTATTTTTAACAGTACAACAAGTGGTAAATGCTTTATAAATAGAATGCGCCCTGATCATTGCAGAATTGAATTTATAATGCAGAGGTGATTGGGGCACATTCTATTTAAAAAACATTTACCGTCTGTTGTAAGGATTTTAAACTTTTACCCACTCCACCTCTTTCAAAAGTTACCAGTCACCACTGATGCAAAGTGTGCTGTTATACACTGCTTGCCCACTTTCAAACTTCTAATTCAAAACACAACATATAGAAAACTTCCTGGCACATTCTCCTGAATGATATACATGCCACACTATGCGGAAAAACCTAACTTATATGGGACATTCCCTATTACAGAATGTCACACACTAGCATGGTCAACTGGGTCAGAAAATACAGCTGGGAAGCTAAGTAAAAGTGAATTAGATACCTAAAGAAGTAGCCCATGTTTGCAAATTGGGACAGTTTTGAACTTGTAAAGACGTGCTGTACAACTGTTTTCAAAGGTAGGGAAGTGTGCATGTATTTAAGTCTGTCCCAGGCAATTCTTGTTTTAATATGGCAAAACAACTGTTAAAAAAGGCCCGCACCATAAAACAGTCCCCCATACAGCCAAAAAGCTGCCCACACACTGACCTGACAGACTAGACTGCGTCATTGCCCAATGGACCAGTCCGACCGTGCACTCAAGTCAATGAAGTAAAGAATATGGGTGGGCTTAACTCGCGTAATTCAGTGTAGCGTAATCATGCAAAATTACCTAATAATTCAGCGAAATTACGCATAACTATGCAAGAAAAGTAATTCTGCATTTATTACTATTTCTGAATGCAACAATGCCCCCTCGTGTTCAAAATGAGTGCAAGAATTCATGTTGCACAAAAAAATAGTGCAAAATGGAGCAGAGCATGAATAGCAAGTGCGAGCAGTGGCTCATGCTTGCTAAATGTGCTTTTGGGGTAGGATTTTCACCCAACTTACCCCAGCATTCAGTGCTATACAAAATAGGCACAAGAAGGCCTTTTGAGCTAAGAATTAGAGCTAAATGTGTTGCTGCGGTAGAATTTCCTACCTAATTACTTAGGGCATCTAGCATGATTTTCTAGGCGCAAAATGCACCCTCACATCCAAAATGGATGCATTTTGCATTAAGAAATAGCTCTAAATGCAGCAGAACACAAAGAGTGAGCACCAGCGTCTCCTCGCGATCCTTAATGTGTCCTCACGTTATGGTTGTTTTCACCCAAATTACTACTAGGCGTAATCACGTAATTATGGGTAATTCTGCATGAAAGAGTAACTTGGAATTACCAAAATTTCTCCGATTGCACCAACATAATTAAAATTACGGCCTTGCAAAGCAAAATAATATATAGAAACAAATATATATTGAATTAAAAATGCACTATTAATTTTCAATAAATATAGGGTCACTGTTCCAAAATTTCCTGACACTTGTTTGCAAAACTTTCCCGTATTCTAAAGTTTGAATGTCATCTGTGAAGTAATATATTTTACCATAGTTACAGCTCATCTAAATTGAAGCAGAAATTCACAATGGTACCGGCACAACAATATTATTAAAAGCAAACTTTGTGACAGGCATCATTTTGAGCAGGTTATATTCATTCCCCGTGGCTGAGAATGTGCCTTTTTATGATTTGGCAAATGCGAATAAGACAGAGCTGAGGAAAACTGAAGAAAAATGTTAATTTCTGTGTTCTAGTACAGAAATTGATTTTAATAGGAAGGATCTTTCTGATTTTCCTTTAATATAAATTTGCCATATTTGCAGTTATTTAGTGTTCAAGTTTGTTTCCATATACTGCTCATTTGGTATAGTGCAAACCTAGGGATCTTATTTGTATGACGCATTTAGGACACAGGCACACAGGCAACAGGAAAAGGTTATATTGATTCTAATCTTATTTGCCTTATTACACTGGGCCACATGTATTATGAATTTTACAGAATCGGCCCTTTGCGACCGGTAAAATGCTTCTTGGTATGTATGAATTCCAGTTTGCAACTCGGTAACATGTTACGAATCACAATTTGGAATTGCGAATACATCCCAATTCGGTATTAGGAAGGGGTGTGTTTAGGGCCTCCATTCCTAATACCGAATCGCAGCAGTTTGTAGGAATGTTTTGGGACTGAAATGCGGTCGTAAAACATTTGCATTTTACTACCTACTTCAAGTAGGTGGTAACCCATTCGCAAACAGGAAGGGGACCCCTTCCCCTTTGTGAATGCTTATAAAAAAATTTGTAAGAGCAGGCAGTGCCCTACGGAAAGGAAAATGGGCTGCATTTAAAAACAAAAAAACGATTGCTTTATTTAAAAGCAGTCACAGACATGTTGGTCTGCTGACCCCAGCAGGCCACCATCCCTGTGATTTTAACAATTCCTAATGGATTACAAATTGCGACCAGCCTCATTAATATTAATAAGGTAGGTCGATTTGTGACCCATTAGGAAACGCTAAATGAAACTCAAGTAGTCGCATAGATTCAAATTGCGATTACCTAATTATGATTCACAGAGAATTGCAATTAGGTATTCGCTATTTGAAATAATGATACATGTGGCCCACTATGTCCTAACTGCTGAGCCGCTGTTAACCGAGGCCAAGTAACCGTGAAGTTTCGGTCTGGGCCTCACAGCTCAATTGGGCACACTCTCATTGATGACAGGTATGCGCACTGTACGATTTGTAACTGTCGCCGGAAACTCCGTACTGCTCTTTTATTTGCTGCCTGACGAATCATGCAGGCTGAACCATTATTTCCACTAGTGCAGCTGAAAATGCCCTATTGGCTTCACCGAACACCCCTTCTCCTTGGTGTGTTCCTTTCACTCAGGGTGTATACCTTCGACACTACATTCCTCCCAACCAATACCAAATGTAACAACTCCAGAAATAAGTCACTGCACCCCCAACTCTCTATTTTCACATCATATAACATCTCTCAGCTTTGTGGGCGGGGTTAGGTTGTTCCAGAGGTGATGTAGGCTTTTCAGATTTCCCTTGGTTATCTGTTCCTTAGTTCCCTAAGCATTCATGTCCCCACCTTTACCCTTGGATTGTCTCTAGAATGTGAGGTGATTTCCTCCTGCTCATCAGGTTTCAATCTCTACCAGGTTTGGGCACTGAACATTTTCCAGCACATCCCAATGTCCTTTGTCAATTTAGGAACCTCCCTCTCTTCTGCATCATCCCTAAGGGCCACTTCTATTCAGGATGCACTGCTTGAAAGAAGATATGTTTTGGTTGACTTCTTCTTCACTTTGCACCATCACCATCATGCAAAATCCCCTTACTACTTTCCACAGGTGTGGCTAAAAAGTCATCTGAAATTTGCTGCCAGGGTTCTGGTCCTTCACCGGCACTGCTTTCCTCACTCCGAAGTTCGAGTCTTTGTCATGGTCATTCCGGTGTTTCCTCAGTTGAAGGAACACCTGATCATTGATACAGCTATGTTGCAGTTCAGGAAAGTGAGGGGTGACATCTTGAACTATGTAGTAAACAACAAGGGGGACAATGAGGGCTTGATAAAGGTCCACCGTACTTGCCCTGGGTAGAAATAGAAGACAAAAGAGGTACGGTGTTCCTGGGTGGCAAGTTGGCCACCTGGTGAGTACTCAGAGTGGTGGGGAGGTGGGAAATACCTCCTTTCGGAACTAGGACCCTCACACACCCAGCAAGCTAGGTGTCATGCTTCATCATATGGGTCTGCTCCTCGTCGAGCCGGCGCTGCAATGCTCGACGGGCACCCATAAAGGGGCTCTTTATCGGAGATCTCTTGTTCCTTGCCGTATAGGTGCCGTGGGTGTGAGGGGCCTGGTAAGATGTAGATGTGGTGTGTGGGTTAAAACAGGTAAGGAAATCCTCTATAATTATTTTTATTCTGGAGAGGTCACAAACTGATTAAAAAGTAAAAAGAAGAACGAGGGCGACTATTTTGTTTTAATCTGACAAAAATTACGCTCTACCCCTTAGTGGTCAATATGTTTCTCGCCTATGAAATGTCTCTAATAGATCAGTTGGCGATTCCTCAGGACCTAGTGACTAAATGAAAACTATTTACAGTGTGTGGTGTGGTTCTACATACCACTTCTTCTCTCGGTAGGATGTTCCCCCAGAGAAAAGCAGCCAACCTCTTAAGGATTCAAGTGCGGCTTCATCAGACCGCAGCGGAGTATATGGACACTCAACGTAGTGTCGCTGCTCCCGCTCAGAGCAGTCCGTCTCACCTATCCGCTCTGCTGCATCAGGACCGCTGCGGTCTGATGAAGCCACACTTGAATCCTTAAGAGGTTGGCTGCTTTTCTCCAGGGGAACATCCTACCGAGAGAAGAAGTGGTATGTAGAACCACACCACACACTGTAGATAGTTTTCATTTAGTCACTAGGTCCTGAGGAATCGCCAACTGATCTATTAGAGACATTTTATAGGCGAGAAACATGTTGACCACTAAGGGGTAGAGCGTAATTTATGTCAGATTAAAACAAAATAGTCGCCCTCCTTCTTCTTTTTACTTTTTAATCAGGTTGTGACCTCTCCAGAATAAAAATAATTATAGAGGATTCCCTTACCTGTTTTAACCCACACACCACATCTACATCTTACCAGGCCCCTCACACCCACGGCACCTATACGGCAAGGAACAAAAGATCTCTGATAAAGAGCCCCTTTATGGGTGCCCGTCGAGTATTGCAGTGCCGGCTCGACGAGGAGCAGACCCATATGATGAAGCATGACACCTAGCTTACTGGGTGTGTGAGGGTCCTAGTTCCGAAAGGAGGTATTTCCCACCTCCCCACCACTCTGAGTACTCACCAGGTGGCCATCTTGAACTATGTGCCTCACTTACAACTGGATTGGGGTCTGACCTCTTCGTGACATGGAGTGTTTGTCGGTACTCATGGATTGAACTAATAGATTGCCCATTCCAACAGTTGGCGGTCTGTTTGAACAATACATAATACCTTAGTCAGTGTCCACATAAAATGTTCAGACTCTCTGTTGGCCTGGGGCCAATGCAGTGACACTTTCTTGGAGTTTACAGCTAGGGATTATAGATAATTTGCTATGTCCTGGCTTGTGAATGTCACATAATTTACTGATTGTAGTTCTTGTCGGACCACAAGAGTGGCAAGAATTTTTTCGAGTTTAAGCAAGACCTCCCCGGCTGTTAAAGCGTTGATTACTTCTACTTCAGCATACTTTGAATAACCATTGATAAGGACAAACATATGGCGTCCGTCAGGGAGGCTGCCAAAATCCATGCTATCTCATGCTCATGGCTAACCGGGCCTTAATCTGTGACAATAGGACATGGCTGGTCTGACTGACCCCGTGCTTGGCATAGGGTGCATCCCCAAATTGTGGCTTCAACCTCCTCATCCAGGCCTGGCAAACAGACTTTACTCCAGAGCCAGCTCTTCGTCTTGGTCAAGCCCTGCACCATGCAAGGAACCAGAGTGCTCAGCACAACTGGACCTGATTGTCTCAGTAAATACCCCTCAGCTCCTTCTGCCAGCTCATGTAGTGTATTGTACAAGGCTCTGAGTGTTTGCTGTGCGTCTGTGTTACTCCCAGCCCACTGTGATTTAAGTATTCCTTACTATCCTGTGGCAACCCCTTTTAAGGCTAGCTGTAGGCAATCATCTTGTTGGGTGGATTCACTAATTTCCTCCAGCGTTATTGGTAGTGGCTTGGATCTCTCCACCACATACCTCACATATGGCTACATGTACAAAGCATTTTTTAGGTTGAATCAGGCCATATGCGACTGCAAAAATATTTTTTAGGAAGGGGCATGGTGAGGGCATACCTTCCTAATAGCAAATTGAAATTAAATGTACAAACTTTTTGTGACCAAACTGCAGAAGCAAAGCATTCACAATTTACTGACAATTGAAAGTTGGTGGCAACCCATCCGCAAAAAGGAACTGCTGAAGTTGTTTCAGCTAGCCGGTGGAGGGCCATAACCCACCAACCCCCCCTTCCCTCTTTTCTTTTATTACGTTTATTTATTTGTGCCATTCACAGTTCCTTATTTTATTTTTTCGTCTTTTGCTAGATTCAGTTTTTGTCTCCATAACATGGTGTTCATTTATTGTGCAACAGTGTTAATTTGTTTGACTCGTTCATCAATGGATAATGTGTTAGTCTTTTTTTAGGTTTTATGTTTGAGTTCGGCATCCTCGCTGACACTGCTCCTGATAGGCCAGCGTTACTTTAGTACTTTCTGGAACGCCGTGACTGTTTGTACCGTGTCTTAGTCGGATGCATGCCCATAGCTCCCGGCTGGTGAGTTAGCTTGTATCTCCCTTTATTCATCCAATATTTATTTTTATTTCCTCCTTTCGTACAATGGGAATTGTGTTTCTTTCCAGTGTATTTAATTTGGATTGAACTACTACATGACTGATACCGAGTCTGTATTGGAACATTCATGACGAATGCGATTTGGTTTGAGCCCCTCGCTTAAATACCTTTGGCCTGTGAGTATTAGTTGCACGAAGCCTTAATTATTATAGGTCCTGGTTTGTTCTGGTTTTTTAATAGCTTTCGCTTATATATTTAGGAGTAATTTGGATTGATTTTGTTCAGGATTTTGACAGTCAGTATTGCTCCATTAGAATGTCTGCCATGGAATTCTGATCAAGTAGGTTTCATGTCCTATGTACCATGGTGTCATGATTACTCATTGCATGCATTGTTGATTGGCTCTACCATTTTGGTGTATAACTTATTGGTTGAGCACTGAACATAGACGTGAGCCTTTGTACTGATGACCGGCTCTATAATTACGGTCCACATCCCATTGTTTGAGTACTGAACGTCTGTGTGAGTTTTTGTTCGCATTCAGTTGGTTCTTTATTTGATTCCCTGGTCTATTTACACAATTTTTTACTTACATGCATGACAATAATTGGAATTTCTGTTTATTACTTAGCATTTTTTTCTTTTGGCTTCATGACAATTCACATGCATGATGTTTATTTAATTATTGGCCTTGTGCTATAACGCTTCATTTTTTTTATACCCCTGTATATATTTATTTATTACAGACCTTACTGTTGGATGCTCATTTTAATAGTTTTGTTTGTCCTGACCATGACCATACCATTTTAGTCAAGTTGAAACGCCGTTAGCACCTATTTGTGGCTTCTACTGAAGAGGAAGCATTCTTTGCTATTTTTGTTTCTGTGTTATGTTGTAACAGTCTTTATGTATAATTTTTCCTCAGCCACTGTTTTTGTTTACAGTATTAATTTCTTCTTCTATGTGCTTTGTGTGTACCTTTGTGAGCACCACTGTCCTGTGTTTGTATATTATTACTTCATTACATTTTGTACATTTTTTGTTATTGTGTAGGGGTATTTTCTTTATTTTTTTATTTGTTTTTCTATGTGAAGTAGTAATAATTTTTCCTTGTTTAAATTGTCTAGTTTATATTTTCTGTAATGCTGTACTTGAACCCTTGTTAGCCCCTTCGGTGCTCATGACGGAATGGTTCCGTCATGACCCACGGTTGAGCTGTGCTCATGACGGAACCATTCCGTCATGACCACGCCCGCGCAAGATTCCGTCAGCACAGCGGCGGAATCTGCGCAGCATCGAAGGGGTTAGGGTTCTAAACTTCATAGCTCAATTGGCCACACTCTGAATGATGGCACAGGCACTCACTGTATGATTTGTTACAGTCACCAGAAACCCCATGCATTCTTTGATTTGCTGTCTGATGTAATATGAAGGCTAAACCATTGTTTTTACTAATGCAGGTGAAAATGCCTTATTGGCTCCACTGAACACGTCTTGTCCTTGGTGAGCTTCATTGATTCCAGGAGTATACTTTGGACACCACAAAAGCTCCCTTCCAGGTTCGGCATTTAACCTGGCTTGAGAGGTGAGGCAGAACCTCAGAAATTCTTTTTTTCCATTATAGTTTATGAAAAAAGAAGGGCTACCAATACAATAAAAGGTAAAGGACAATTCTATTAACTATCTCTCTTATATTTCTGAGGACCTTGATGAATATTGGAAAAAAGCTCTGCTAGTCACCCACTGCTCTCTAAATTAAGGATGCTGCAAAGTGGGGCTGTGTAGAACATGACAAACAGCGCTGGCCTTGTGAAGTAAGTTCCATTGGTGCCCAACTGCATTCAGTGCCACAGATTAAATACTGATGAACAGTCTGTAAAAGCCTCTTAGAAAAATATCTGTCCCTAAAGATCCCAACTAACCTGGTCCAGCTCAGCTTTCTAAGTTGCATTATATATATATTACTAGGACCTACAAAACGATTGTATTTATTTGATCACCTACTATTACACTGGAGAGTAAGCATATATTTACTATCTTTAACCACACATCTACTTAACTAGCCTTACCACGCATTGCATTGTTTAGGTTGGTATAGTGGTTGCAATATTTTTGTCATGCAATATAGTAACAAGACACCCCTTTTTAGGTCTCGCATAGAGCAGCGCATGCGCTGCCTCTACGAGGCATCAAGCAATCAGTATTACTACTGAAACTCCACCCCTTTTTTACTCTTTGTTTAGTTGGTTGCCAGAGGTGGAATCTTGGATTGCTGTTGTTATGTCGCTCATTGTTGGCTGGTGGTCCGATACATCACTTCCCTTTTCTTCAGTTTCTGAAGGAAGCAGCATGGACCAACTACAGTTAACTTACGCTGCTAGGGACTACTTTTGTTCTTTGCTGCTTGCATTTCCACATCTGGCAGCTTCCTGCCCATATCACAGGCCGTTTATTAATTTACATTTAATATACACAAGATCTCGGTTTATTTATAATTATAGGATGGTGCCCACGCCCAGGCTCGAACCCTGTTCTCCTGCTCCAAAGGCAGCAGCATTATATGTTAAGCCACCTCCTCACACCGTTTGTTTTACTTGGTTTTAGATGCTACATTTTTTCATTTAACGGCCGCTCCACCACCTTGACTAGAGCTGCTTTGGAGGTCGCTTTATTTTTTTGTGCAACCCTCCTGTTTTTCGTGTAACCCTCCCGCCTTGCTGGTTATCAGGGGCCTATGCTTTGTGTTCAGAAGGGCCGGGTGAATACTATTTAATTTTAACCTGCCGCCGACCAGTTAAAGCCCTGTGAATTGTTTATATTTTTTTTGCTTTTTTATATAGCGCAAGGTCGATCAGCAGATATTGGAGCGCTTTACATGCATACATTATAAAGAACACATACATTTTTGGTAGGTGCGCAGAGATTAATTTATTCATGACGTAGGAGTGGGCGGAGTCAAGGCTGCTTTTGTTACTTCTCAGTGGTTGGTTTATGGGTCTGTGGCACCCATGTTCAGTAAATGCACTTACCCGGGGGCATTATCCGTTGTGCGCCGCTATTACTGGGCAGCAAGATCTTCCCGCAGTGGCGATGTTTTGCGCAAACATGTCAAATGACCTGGCACAAGCCTGGCTTGTCTAGAGTGGTCGGTGCTTCTTTTCGTCGAGGCTGCCAAAAAAGACAAGCGGTAGGGAATATTTGCAAGGATCGCCCGTGTGCACCTAATGGATCTGTGTGGGGTGCTTCCTTAACCTGGAAACATTGATGTTCACAATTGAACTCCCTAACTAGTGATAGTGAAAGGCGCCAGTTTTCTTTGGCAGTATTTGCTCTTGTGGATAAGGCAGTAAGATGTAGCTGGGAGGAGAGGAGCATCACGTTTCTACTGATTCACTGTAACATCTGTTGTATTTTACTTTTCGTACTCCACGAACTGGCAGTAATGTCGTCTGACTGTTTACTTTTTTACAGCAGCCTACAATGTGGCCGAGAAACGACCAGGGGAGCTGTAGTAATGTCGTGGCAAGCTACTTGGTGTTTTGTTTATGCAATTTGCATGTTTGTCACGAAGTCAGTTGTAGGAAGCGGGTAGAGTAGCAGAAAACAGGTAGATGAATATTAATTACTTAGGCGATGGAGCTTGCATTTTTTTGAGTAATTATTGGAAAGCCATTTGAAAATAAGGATGCATTTTCCATTGTTTCCCTTTTCAGTGATGAGCTTCCTGTGCATGGCGAGTTCAACCAAACATTTCTGCAAACTAAAGTAGGCCCAAGGCACACTTTGTAGTGGCACGTAGTGAGTGGTTTGAGTTCAGCCGGGGGGCATCTAATGTTTCTGCCCGAAGGACCGGTAATTTGCCTTCTTCCACTTCTACGGGGTATGAACCCCAGAGGCTGGGTCCCTGTTTATGCGTTTGGGAGACTTGTGCTATAGCAGGCCCATTCACCACAATGCCATCTGTGCAAAACGTTTCTCCTCCTAGAGGTTTATTTGATAACCTGATGTATTCTGGGTGTTGTAGTTGGTTTGACTAATTGTGCATCTGCAAACACTGATATGTAGCACAGTCTGACTGGAATCGTAGAGCTATCACAAGGAGTGAGGTGCCTCTTGGCTTTGACATGGCCTGTTTGTTATAAGTATTTGCCTGATTTATAGAGAGGAAACGAACCCAGCTGGCTGTTAATTTGGGGGCGGGTGTTTGGCAGGGCGGAGATAAATGGGCCTTGTTCTCCTGGGAGGGGGGAGAGGCTGCTCATAGATTTGATCTGGGTGGCTTGAGCTTGACCTCCCTGGGATTTTGGCCTTTTGAAGTCTGATGGGATACTTGTCCTTGAGTAAAGAGTGGGGCAAAGGTGACATGGGGTTGTTTAGCTTGTATTTGCGGACAACCTGCTGTATTAATGAGCTGTTAGTTTCAGGGCGCTTCTGGCCATCATGTTTTTTAAGAGGCATTGTTGCAGGAGTAGATAGGCCGCGTACACCTGAGACTTTCGTAAGGTGTTAGTTACACACATGATTTTCATGCTTGTTGACCTGTGAGCAGCTAAGTAAAATAATCCATGAAACACTTTTTTCACCCTGAGCCAGCACAAGCCGCACTTATGAGCACAACACAGTCGCAAGATGATGCTGCAGTACTGGAGCATGTGCTAAGTAAAAATATCTTAATATTTGCCGCAGCCGAAGGGCTTCGACCTACTGTCCTGTAATTCATGAGGGGGTCTCCGTAACCTCTCTGTAATACTTCCATTGTGTTTTTAAAAATGTCCGCAAGGTTCATAGTTTGCTTTGCATCTGTAGTATGTTTTCAGAGCCTTTTATTTGAACCAAGCGCATCCATGACCCCCTACAGCTGGTGATCACTTGGAAAATATTTACTGTGTAGAATTTACAAAAATTCATTTTTCTAGGGGCGCAGGGCCACTTTACTAGCTTAAAGTAGCATTCTCACCATGTTTAGTGTTTGTTTTAGTTGCAGATTCTGAAACAGTCGTTTCCATTGGCTGGATGCTTGGATGGGTTAATATAAATGCAAAAGACCGAAATTGAGGTTTAAAAAGCTTTCCCTATGGGCATTCATTCACCAAAATTGTAGTAGTGGAAGTAAATTCATGCAGTTTTTGAGGAACTGATGGCTTCAAAGGTTTGACCTTTGGACCGCCCTTCAGTGATTTAGATTTGCTTCTGAAGCATGTAGTTGAAGGAGCTAAGCCACTGCCTTTGTGACTCCTGGGTGCAGAAGTAGCAATTGGAGTGCAAGACATACCAAACTGCAAGCAGCTGCTCCACCTAGTTAACTTTTAATTGACGTGCATGGGCCTATCATTAATATTTTTGAAGCAAAAAAACTCTTGACTTGGGATTGCTAGAGCTATGTTGTGGTTTAGCCTTTTTCCAAGGCCTTGCCTTCACGCACCTACTCTTCAGAATAGAAGCAAGCATGGCAAAATTCTAAGCAAGCATGGCTAAATTCCAAGCAAGCATGTATGTGCAAAAATCTTCTTCAGAGTCGTTTTTCCCTTTAAAGTAAAATTGCTTGGAATGCACATATTTTTCTGTTAACAAAAGGTTCCCACCAGTGGCACCAAATTGATGCGATGTCCAGTCACGGACAATAATTTTTGCTCGGGAGGAGAAATGAGGAGTTGGCATTCTTACCATTAGGCAATTGTAAGGATTGATTCATTGTGGACGTCCAGAGCCTGGTCCTACAGTGAAATAAAGCATTGCCCACCAGTCTGATACTCCCTACCCAGGGTTACCCAGGCCAGCATCTAGACCGAACCTATTTGACGTGGTTTTGAATTTCTTGATAGGGAAGCCCAACCGCCTGTAGCCAAAAACTTTCTATTGAATTCTGGAGTGTGCTTTCATCCTCTGTACAACAATAAGATCACGAGCCACTAAAATCTATGTCCTAGGTTCTTATTGGATGGAAACCTCCCTTTCCCGAATTTATATGAATGTATCACATGGTATGACTAGTATATGCCTGCAAGTTGGACTATGTTATTATCACATGGTATGGACCATCTCTGCTTTAATCCAGCAGATATTTTAGTCATAGCCTACTTAGCTGGGATATCCATTTTTAGGTCTTGTGCCTGCATTTCAGTGCACAGCCTGCTTGCGCAGCAGGAGAACTCTTGTATGGGGTTTGAAAATGGACCTAGGAATCGCAAACGCTCGTGCGTGTGCTTTTCCTTTTGGCCCACGCTATTGGCCTTTGTGTGCATCTTTTTACGAAAGACAGCACGCAATTGGCCAAAGGCGGGCGCATTGCTCCGCCCATGGCCTATTGGTGTATATTACACGCAACGGCCGTCATGTGGTTTCAATTGTTGTGCCCAGACACGGGCGCGATAATTGAAACCACAGGTCTCTCTGTGGCGCGCGTGCACCTGTTCTTTTTTGGCTCCATTTCACAGGGAGGCAACTAAATGAAAGAAGGAAAGAGAGGTGGGCATATATATTTTTAATTTCTAATTCATATTTTGTGACGGGACAATTCGATATTCGTCGCAACGCGCACTCAACTCTACTGTATTAAAAACAGGCGGTATATGTTCTTTGTTAAAAATGTGTCTGTTTTGTGGCAAACAACGTTTTTTGTTGTTTTTTTGGGTATGATCTCGTTAGTAGGCGCTTTGAGGATGCCGCATTCCGCCGCTTGTGTGCACATATAAAAACTATCGCTAGTGCACATATAACATATGTATATATCATACATGGAGCCTGGCAGCTCCAGGCTGCTTCTAGGGATCGCTGAAGGTTGGTGCTGTGCTGTCCCAGGCTGCCCTGGCATGGGCTGGCGCGGCTGTGCTGCACCAGGCTGCCATGGCATGGACTGGCGCGGCTGTGCTGCACCAGGCTGCCCTGGCACGGGCTGGCGCTGTGCTGCAATGGGCTATCCTGGCACTGGCTGGCGCTGTGCTGCCCCGGGCTACCCTGGCACGGGCTGGCGCTGTGCTGCCCCGGGTTGCCCTGGCACGGGCTGGCGCTGTGCTGCACCAGGCTGCCCTGGCAGGGTGTGGCGGCAGCTCCAGTGGGCCTTTTGAAATCTCTCAGGACGAGTTCCTTGGAGGCCGGGTGCATTCTTTGGCGGTATTTGAAAGCTAGGTTTTCAGCATGTACTGGGGGCCCCTGCGGGGGCGGGCAACGCCCACAGGCAGCAACAACACAGGAATCTATTGGACTTGGCTTCAGTGAAGGGGGCATTCCTGCGTGAGGGCTGTGGTGTCAGCCAAGGTCAGTGATTGGCTGTGTGTCTGTGCGCAATGGTGCCAGCCGAGACCACTCCTGCCTGTGCCTGGACACACACTGTGGGGCCCCATGCTGCGGTGCCAGCCGAGACCACCCGTACCCATGCCTGGACACACACTGCTTGACCGCATGATGTGGTGCCAGCTTAGACCCCTAACCCTGCCCGTACTTGGGCACACTCTGAGGGACCTCAGTCTGTGGTACCAGCCAAGACCACTAACCTTGCCCGCGCCTGGCACACACTGAGGGACCTCAGACAGTCTGTGGTGCCAGCAGAGCTCACTCACTGACACTGTGCCCCTGCTCGGGCCCCGACTGCGGGACCTCAGGCTGTGGCATCTGCGGAAACAGCTAAAAATGTGCGAGAAAAGCGAAACTTTCCCAGGCTGTGGCACCAACAGGGGAGGCAGATCCTCACCATATCTGTGCACAAGCTTCAGGCCCTCGTGCTGTGGTGCCAGGAGAGAGAGCCACGCGCCCCTGTGTCAGGGTACACAGGGGAAGAGCTGTTTTTCTCATAGTGCGGGGATGAGCAAAAGAACAGTAAACTATCCCTTGGCCCCCTCATGCTGTGGTGCCACCAGAGGTAGATTAAACTCTCAGCATGGGCACAGACTGCAGCTGATCATGCTGTGGTACAACCAGAGGTAGATTAAACTCTCTGTTTGGGTACAGGCCGCAGCTGATCATGCTGTGGTACCAGCGGAGGGACAGTACTCTCTCAGCATGGGCACAGGCTGCAGCTCCTCATGCTGTGGTACCAGCGGAGGGACAGTACTCTCTCAGCATGGGCACAGACTGCAGCTCCTCGTGCTCTGGTGCCACCAGGGGGACACAAACTCTCAGCATGGGCACAGACTGCAGCTCCTCGTGCTCTGGTGCCACCAGGGGGACAACAAACTCTCAGCATGGGCACAGACTGCAGCTCCTCATGCTGTTGTGCCAGGAGAGGTAGAGTAATCTCTCCTCTTTGGCACAGAGTGAGGCTTCTCATGCTGTGGTATCAGTGCCTTAAGTGTAAATATAGATGAGGCATTCACTATCCACAGTGCCTGTTTGCTCTTTAGAAGTGCCAGTACTCTCCAGTTAAATGTATTGCACCAGGGCTGGGAAGTGCAGGTACTCTCCCCTTCAAGTGAAAAAATTAAGTTTGTTGCTGCTTATGCACGTATTTGGCACGCCAAATACATTTACTGTGACGCCTATATTTCAAATATATCTAATATTTCTTAAAGAGCGCCGAAAAGTATCTTAGCAGGTGAAACGCGCAGTATTGAGAGGTGATCGTGCAAGGTTGATTTGTGTGTTACATTTTATAGCGCTACAACCAAGGAACCGGCATTCAAGTGCTTGCTCGCTGGCAACATATCTAGTAGCTTAAACAATGCGTGCTGGCTTTTAATCTTCTCCCTTCCCTTCCTTCTAACATACTGTTTACATCTCTAGCGCTCAGAAGCGGTCAGTCCATGGAGTATTAGCGCTATACCGATAAATAAATACATGTGAATGCAGCCTTCAGGTTTCGAGACCGAATCATGGAAGAGTCACTTCAGGTTTCTTTTTTTCTGAGATCATTAAAGCCCTCACCCTCCATGAACAGATACATCTTAACTCTGCGGCAGTGCCACTGCTCACTGCCTTTAAGAGACTCGTTATAGTTCTTTCACAGTCTCATAGTTTGAAAATGGAAGCATTTTCAATATTCTGTATGCAACGAAGCCATAGTTGCTGCTTATTTACCTTATGCAGCTAACAACCATTGGCAAAGCCAATAATCCTGGCTTGTTGTAGGTGTAATGTTACCTGCTGTAGTATATATCTGGATGCAAGGATGGAAACAGCAAAATGCCTGACGGGCGGCACACAATGATAAGCACAGATTTTTTGCGTGGGTATGTTTAAGCCACGCCCTTAATTACATCGGCTACGCCCCAGAGACCCTCCACAGTTTTTTCATCCCACTTAAAGCACTGTGTAAAGCTCTCCAATTCTTTCGGGTCAAGTTCACGCTATATATTCTGCAAAAAAATAATAATAATTGTGCATATACACTGCTTGCTGACAAGGCCTGGTTTCTAAGTGCTTTAGTAGCAGAGGCCGCATCTGAGATGCGGCTATTTACACAAATCATTTGTACGGGGGAAGTGAAAGGTTGAGCCAGCCGTGGCAGAGCCTGAGGCCTGTACTATAAGCGCACAGCACTGCAGCATGTGCACAAACCCTCTGAAGGTCCTTACTCCATGTCAGTATGTTAGTATGGGGAATAAAAGAAAAAAGCATTTGCAATGCATTAGGTCTCGCATTACTGAATGTTTGAGCTATTGGTGTTGCATTATTATTAGCAATGCCAATAGCTCAAACTTTAATAATGCGAGACCTATTGCATTGCAAATGCTTGTTACTCTATTCTACTTCCAAAGGTTGGCAGGCAGGTTAGCCTTCAGATGTAGATGAAGGACTTGAGATCAGTCCTGCAATCAAGTGTCATTAGGTACTCTTTATGCAAACTGTTAGGAAGTTGGTTCTGATCCATAAAAATTCCCCATTTTGTAATCATCTGTGTTTGTGGATTTGCGCTCTGAGAAAGCTTCCCCAGTGGAGCCCTACTGTTTGTAAACTCTTGTTAAAATGGTTTTGAGCTATAACCACCAGTGTCCAAATTGTAAAATAGGGTCTGCTGCTCTGCAGCTGATGTAAGAGGCTCTGATCTGGTAACATGGGAAGGCTGACTGAGGAAGAGTGTTGTTTGATTCAGCCTGGCATCTGCACACAGTTAGCCCTGTCAGAGCTAGGACCCAGTTTGAAGAGGTAATGACTTGCTTAGTCCTTATAATTTAATTGACATTCCAAAATGAAAGCCCCTTTCTGTTTGGCCGTACACCTGTAGTGTTTAACTATATTTGCACTTGGGGTCAACATTGCTTTGGCCCAAATGCATATATAATAATATTTTTAATCAATATGCCTTTCTTTAGGTACATTGACTTTGGTATTATTTCCAGTATCTAGACCTGATGAGATCTTTGTTTTGAATTAGGTTGTGAGACCAATTTAATTACTTTGTTGGCCTGCTAGCAATTCAAAGCCTGTCTCTTTACAGCAGACGCATTTAAAAGGGTTTGCCTTCTCTTAGAAGAAGGTGTTGGTTGAGGGAATAATCTTTATAGGGTGACTGCCTGCCACACTGACAAGTATGGAGATGCCTTTCTCACAGGGAGAAAGGGAAAGCAGGTACATCTCTGACATCGTCCCAAAATGTGTTCCCTATAAAGAGTTGATGGGGAGAAACCAGTAATGGATGGATGGAGCTAAAGTCAGATGAAAGCTCCTCCAGGCCCTTGGTTTATTCTGCTATCGTGGAAAACTCAGAATGCTGTGCATTTTGTTGGCTAATCTGTGGGCTGCTCCCAGGAAAGAGCAATTAAGGGTGGAGGGGTGACGTGGCAAATCTAGATGGGTAGAGATGCCTATCTTCTAGAATTCTGCACTACCACATTCAATTATCTGCACAGCTGCAGACACTTTGAGAAAAGTGCAACAAAGGAAACAGAAGGATGGTCCAGCTTTCTGATGAACCCCTTTCTAGAGTTGAAGAACTCTGGGCTTGTACTTCTTGGACTCTGACTCCAGAACAAGTGGCACTGGTCACCCTAGTCCCTCTGGGGAACATTAAAGGTTAGATTTTCTGGGGACTCTGCAGGAGAGAGGGCCCTCTTGGGCTTCTGTGGACTAATTATGTTGCCCTGTTAAAAGACAACCCAGGCTTGTGAAGGATCCACAGATGCCCTGCAAGTGACCAGGAGGTTCGAAGTCTGGGAGACAAGGCAGGGAGTGTAGCTTAACTGAAGGGCAGTGGGGCACTGCATCTGGATGACCCCAGGCTACAAATCTACCTGGAGCTGGGGGCAGGGGAGCAAGTCCCCAAATCTGTATGTAGTGCAGAAAAAGCATTTCTGGAAGTCCTCTGGGAAAATCATCAAGCATTTAGAAGGCAGAAGGCCCTAATCTAACACTCCTGCTGGCTGGAACACACCACTTGGAGCAAGGAGTAACAGACAGTGTAGAAAAGTGGCACTTCGTGCCAGAGACATCACATTTGGCACTTTCCACTTGTGTGCAGTGTCTTCGGTGACGCTGGCAGCTAACTGGGCCGGGTGGCTCAGTGGATTAACCCCTTCCATGCTGCGCAAATTCCGCCGCTGTGCTGACGGAATCTTGCGCGGGCGTGGTCATGACGGAACGGTTCCGTCATGAGCACAGCTCAACCGTGGCTCATGACGGAACCGTTCCGTCATGAGCACCGAAGGGGTTAATGCATCCACTGCAGGGGCCTGTGTTTGACCTCAGGGTCACAGGTTCAAGTCCTGGTGGGTCCACTCAGCCCTTCTGAGGTTGATAAAATGAGTACCATTGAGTTGGGCAACAATAAACATCTGTTAGTTAGCGCCATGATTTCCCTTTGGGGGTGACCATGTGCTTCACAAATACACGTTATGTTATCTGAGCTTCGTGCAACTGCCAGGATGAAAATATTGCATATGCATTGAGCGTCTTCCAGGGTAGTCCCTGAGGGGCCTCTAAGCTGGTGTGTCCCCCTGGGGAGCCAACAGTCTCTAAGCTCTGTGCACATGCCAAATAATATTGCAGGTGGAGGAGTCACCCTGATCATTTTGTACAAACCTGGGGACCCCCAGGGATACCAGTGTGGCCCCTTGAAAAAGGGGCCTCTCAGGTTTGAATCACACCTTCAGACTGCTTTCCCTGATTGTGAGAGAGAGAGAGAGATAGAGAGTGAGAGAGAGAGAAAGAGAGAGAGAAAGAGAGAGAGAGATGGGATAGAAGGTCCATTGCAGAGACTGGCCCTGGTTCCCAGTACCTCAGAGTACGTATTGGGTAGGTTGAGTGGGAGCTTGTAGAACAAGCCAGATAGAAAAGGTGTCTCATGAAGTCTCCGTCACTGCAGCCTTCTGTTCCACATATTATAACAATTACATGTAGCAGGATGGACGATAAATATGAGCCCCATGTCATATTAAAACATTTTCTCAGAGCTATGTTCTTATTAAAATGTTCTCTTCACAGAAATTATGTCATATTAAGATTCCTTCTGTATTGCAGAGAATGTTTACGAGGAAATACTCTCATCGACTGAGAACTGATTATCCACAGTATGCTGATAGATATTTATAATTGTAATGGAGTATTACCTAATAAACAACCAGAGACACATTGTAGACTCTTGAACGTATCCAAAGAGTTGCAGTTTCATTCTTCAGGCACGAAGGGCTGAGATCCAACATCTAATTATACTGAGTACATTTATTCACGGTCTCATGAAAGCAGCTGAATTAAGACACCCTTTTCAAAGCTTTTGTGTTTTTTTTAACATTGTTCAGAGGCCACCACCCACTAGTCTCAGTCATACAGGCACCTGGAGACCACATTATGAATGACTGCACCACAACACTTGTTTTTATTCCTGTTTTCAATTAACCCGGGGGTTGCCCTTTTGTCTCGATGATGACTCACTGATCAACAAAACAGAATAAAAGCGACAATCTTTCTCCCTATTAGCACTAATTTTCAGGATATGTTGCCCTAACCCCTAGACACGTTCCTTTGGCATATTCTTTTCCTAAGCACGTCTGTTTTACTACTGTGCACCCGACAACAAACTCAGTAACTACTGATGTATTTAATGCAGCACTTGGCGTTTTTGTAAAAGCTGTGGGGCAGATTTACAAGCCCCTTGCGCCACTTTTGCGCCACTTTTCCCATGTTAGAAGTGACGCAAAAGTGGCGCAAGGGGCTTGTGAATCTGCCACTTTATTTTCATCTTAGGGCTTCACGCCACAAATTCCCCACCTGCTGCGATTGGAATGATCTCTCAAAAGTTAAAAAGAACAAGTCCTCGCACGGTCACCATTTTTCCTACTTCAGTAAACATGAGGCTCATGAGTGTACATTGAAAGGGTTGCAACATGATGGGCCCTCCAGGTGCACCCTTGTTAGTCGAAAGTGACCTCTGTCCTCTTGTGGGACTGGGAAATACTGCTAGACTAGGAAATGCTGTCAGTGGCCGAAGTAGATACTTCTAGTAGAGGGTGCAAGCATTCTGACTGATATCTACAATGGATGAATGGCCTAAATTCCTCCCCTGCAAAAAGAAGACATCTAGCAGTTCCCTCAGGCAAGGCCTCCACTTCATGCGGGAGTTAGGTCATGTGGCACAATGACCAGAGAGTATGTGGGCGCGTGCGCAATGGTAACCAATCTCCTGTCAAGTCAGGGCATGCATTGTTGGCCTATTTATTAGAAGTGATGTATAGGGTGTCTTGAAGGAGGGTGTAATAAGTGAGGAAAAAGGGGCACTGGAGACATACCTGCTGCTAGAAGTAGCCTATAGAGACAATCTACAGGTTACCCTAAAGGGTTATGTAGCTGTGCAAGACAGACAGAAACCAGATGTTCAAGGCACAGTGAGAGGCCTCTGTGAGGTCTGAGTGAAGGAATTGTGTTGCCCAGAGCTACACTGAGCTGGGTTGTACTTCACCCCCCCCCCATCAATGTCTCACTGAACTTTGTCTCTTAGTAGACGCATTACCTCTTTGGGTATGAAACACCTGACTATGAGAACTCCTCTGAACAAGATCAGAAAAAAGTACTGTGGACTACTGCAAAACAGAAGTGTATGTTAGGCTACTAACACTCCATTCAGGATTACAGATAACTGGACTTGGGATATCTTTGTGGCATTTGAATTTTTACCAGACACTGAAAAGAAATACAGACTACTGAGAGCGCTAACCTGGCGCAAACTCAAATCTCCACTATGCCCAGTGGGATGGACCTTTATTTCAAACTGAGGCTAAAACCCTAACTTCAGCATGTATATCAATGACAGTGAAGGAGAATGTGCCCCACAGGAACAACAGAAACGGGTAATTGTGAAAACCATGAAAGTTTATTAACAAATTTAGAATCTCAAATTAAATCAGTTAAACATAAATCAATAGTCATCTGAATACAGCATGTATGAATATAATCCAGGCAATTCAGTTCGGCAAATGCAATTTCATGTAATGAAAGACACCATATACAAAGTAATGTAAACTGTTGTTACCATGAGGGAATGTTCCCTAATGCCAAGTTAAGCTTGTGGATGAATGAGGAATTTTAGAAGCAGCACGGTATCAGCAAATATAGCTTTGAATGTAGGACCAAATGAAGGTTGCAATCAAGCAAAGGAGAAATGTACTTGCTCTAGAAAGTAAGTCTATGAACAGAAGTATAAGCAGCATTGGGTTTCAAGAGAAGGAGAGAACAGAGAAGTCCACCTACGAAGGTGGACAGGGTCAAAATACTAACTAACTAAAATCAGCATACACAATTAAAACAAGAAATTTCATTCAAGCGATAAATTGTACAGGCTCTCTCCAAGTAAGAACCAATCAAAATATAGCGTTCCAAAAACTTAGTATCGGCGTCCTTCTCCCGGATAATACAGTGCCAGATTCATCCATCGTCACAGCCTTCACAATATCTCACAAAAGAGTATTCACCTCCATGTATGACCTTCATGCAGTAAGCTGACAACAAAATAATATATTTAATAAAACAGGGTTACTCTGGTGCCTGAAACAGAAAGTAGAGTTATGCACAGCAAGCAGAAATTAGTTTTATTTTCAATATGGAGTTGAGTGCCTGAGGCCTATGTCGACTCATGTCATATTTTAAGATGCACGTAGTCTAACTATATTTAATAGAAAGATTATAAATCATATGTTTTATTAAATGTAAGTGTAAAATAAGGTGGGCACATATATAAGTAATGGTTATGAGTGTGACAGGTTAATATTTTATTATGCACAAATAAATGATGGTGACACTGAGTCACCACTAATGGTCTCAAGCTCATGGCTTTATTTTGACGGTAATCATTGACATATGCAGGTCAACTGATAATGGGCTCTGGGAACTGGGTAAATGAATGGATGCCCTAATAAAAATGAGTGTGAGAGTTTACTATTCACTTATCACACTAAAAGGTATTTAGCAAGCTTCATCTACTGCAAACTTCCTATACCTTTTGTACTACTGAAAAGGGTACGTTTTGCAATGTTCTTGGCATCTGAAAGAGGCTCGGTGTTTGCAGAGAGTGGAATGTCTGTTAAGAGTTCTGCACAGAGAAATGGAAGTGTGGTTGACCACCTAATGTGCAGTGGAAGCTCCTGCAGGTAAGCGCAGTGGGGCGGAGCGGGGGCATGGGGGTGAAAGTGACAAACAACAGGATAGGGAATGTAAAATAAATAATTAAATAAAACCACTTACCTTGTGCTCACTCGGCGATATGGCAAGAGCAAGGTAAGTTGTCCCGGCCATGCGTGGAACTGTGTTGAACAAAGGATATGGCTTGAAGCCGGGCCCTCTTGCCAATTCCCCAAAGTCAGCCAACCCAGGAGGGGGGCACACAGCCCCCCTCCCGAGGCTGATTTCTGCCCTAGGGACCCTATCCCTAGGGCTGATTGCTGGCACAATCGCGGTCAGTTACCCACATTCTTGTCCCAAACAGGTTCTCATAGGGTGTACGTCCTCCCAAGGATTTTCTTGGCATATTATTCAGTGCCCTCTGGACCCCATATAGGTGATTGACCCAACTACCGCCCTCACCTAATACCCTTGCTGTTAAGGATTGCTTTAGGTCCCAGATTTTCCTCTCCACCACTGAATTTCCTTCGGGATGGTAGGGGGAGGAGTACCGCGAGGCTTCCTTGTAAGCCCGAGAGCTAAACACAGGGCCACGGTCGGAATGTAACAAGCCAATTATGTATGTCCTGATACAGACTTGCAAATCCTTTATAATAGTTTGAGTGTCAGCCGAGTGCTGAGGACAAACCCATAGAAATCTAGAGCATGAATCTGCTGCCACCAAGATGTACTTGTAAGCCCCGTCTGAATTTAAGGGGCTGCAGTGATCCAAATAGACACATGTGAGAAGTCTGTCTGAAATTAGTAATGGTGTTTGTGGTGGCTATGCTACGGTGGAACCTTTCATCTGCTGACAGATCTCGCACTTTAAGACGTAAGCCTTTTTTTGTTTAGACAAACTTTGCCACCAGAATCACCACTTCAGTAACAGAACTGTAGCAGTGACTCCTGCGTGTGCAGAGCCCAGACCCTTGTGTGCAGCTAGAATTAAACCTAATGTGCAATCAGTATAACTCTATCCCCCACTGCCGGAATTTGAGCATACGGTGTGTTTTGCGCATCTAATTTATAGGAATATTTGAGTGGAAAACCCTTTGGAATGGCAGTGCTATTCTTTGAGGCATTGACAGCCATCAGTATGTCTCTGTCTATCCTCTTGCTAGAACGAGTGATTGCAACAACTTCAGCAGTTTGCACTGTCACCATGGCAGCATCATCAGCCAGTGAATTCCGTTCAACGTGTATGCCAACACGCTGGTGACTCAATGTATTCTTTGCCACTTGTTCCCAAAACAATTTATGTTTAATTGTGCAACCCTTGGAATCTCTAAACCCATTCTGGCCCCAGTAATGAAGATATTCATTGTACGACTGCACACAGTAAAAAGAATTGCACACTATCTGATTGGGGAATTCCCGATCTGTATACTGTAGTGGCTATATCAGGGCTTTCAGCTATGCCAACTGCGCTGTACAATCTCCTAGAGATTGTGTAATCAAATTGCTGGGATGGAACTTACCACCCCACATATGCCCCTTCACTATAGCACACACAGCGCTATATTGTTGTTTACTTCCTATGGCAGGCTGAGGAGATTCATCGGTCTAAATGATGTATTCATATTTTTCTAGAGGCAAGATTTCATTTGGAAGAGGGTATTCTTGTTCGTACTGCAGAAATGCTTGTGTTTTTAATGTAGAATCGTATTTATTAACCCTGAGCGTAGTGGGCGAAGTGGGGCTACGTGGAGCATTGCGTAGTGTGGCCAAATCTACGCACACTTGCGCGCTCCACGTAGCCCCACTACGCGCCGCCCGCCTCCCGCCTGCCCTCATTTTAAAATAATTTAAAGTATTTTAAAAGTAAGAGAAAATGCCTTACCTGCGGTGTGGCATCCCGGGGCTCCCTCTTCCTGGTTCACGGCAACTTCTTCTCACAAATGCGCGGACATTGAGATGGGCAATTTTAGATTTCTTAAAATTCAATTGATAGCCCAAATTGGTGAATCCACCAATTATGATGTTCACCCTGCACAAGTGTTCAAGTAATTCATCCTCTGTCACATAGATGTCATCTACATAGGACACTCCCCCCTCATTGCATGCTTGTAACACTTCTGACACTCTTGCCAAGAATAGCACCGGGCTGTTCTCATACCCTTGAGGCAAACAACAAAAATGTTGCTGAGTGCCGAGCACAGAAAATGCTGTCACATATCTGCTTTCTGGAGCTATATCCTGGCAGAAGAATCCATTTAAGATGTCTAATGTTGTTTTATATTTCTTTTGCACAATGTTATTCATTAATGCACCATTGTGTGCATTCTGAACTGCGAATGTTCACGTGCATGTGTTTAAATGTCGCTAATCTAAAACTAGACTATATGAGTTGTCAGGTTTAATTACTGGAAACAGAGGACTATTTATCAGGGAGGTGCAAGTTTCAATTCCACCTTGGTATTCAAGTTGGTCTAGGATTTGCCCTGATGAAATTGCTGTAAGATCATATTGGCAATAAAGATACCGTGAGAGACAGAGCTTGCAGACACATCGAGTTTTAAAGGATATCAAGTGATTTATATCACATTAGAGCAGACGAGATATATGTACCCGCTGTCCTTTCATACAAAATTGTATGACTGCAAATTCATGGTGGACGCATTGAGCAGTTCATTTACTTATAGAACAGGTCTGTTGTTGTGTTCGCTAGGATTTCTTTGACCTGTTTCTTTGCATAATTTTTAATAGGGTACTATCTCTGTGGATTTGGAGTAGATTTTAATGGGATTTCATGGTGGCAAGACTACACGTGCCACCCTATATGGTTATGGTATGATCCCGGAGCTAGCGCTAGCGCTAGCGCCCATTTCTGCATGTATGAGTGTTTTAAAGATTCTGGGATGAGGTCAGAGAAATCAGGCAAAATGACGCTTTCCCCCTTTCAGCAATCCATCACAAACTCAGGCAGCCAATCTTTTTCTGCAAACGGTATGTTATATCCAAATATCAAATTCTCCCAAAAGAGACCTTGAATTTTTCTTGAGATGTACCCCTCTATCTGTAGTGTAGTTTCTTATAGGCTATGTGGGACACTCACTCTGGTATCAGGTGTTTCCACCATGATATGTTCATTCAATACTGCTGTCACCAGAAAATTGTTCAGGTTCTGGTGAGCTACTGTTACTTCTGCTGCGCTGTCTAACATCGTCAGAGTCCATTCCCCATTCAGAAGCTGAGTCCTCAGTAACCTGAGCATGTCTAATTTTTAAGCCTGCTACTTTCTTCTTTTTGAATTGATGTTTTGTTTTAGGTTACTCTTCCTGTTTGAATATATAATCTGAAGTGCGATGTGTTTCCCTTTTTGTACTTGGTCGATCTTCAGTCTTTTGTTCTGATCGCCCGCCCCACTCCAAGTTTTTTGATGAACCCTGAAAGGAACTAAATTAACGTGTATCAGTGTCCTGATACCTATTAGGTTTCCATATGTTATCACGATTCCTATGGTTGTACCTCTTTTCAGAGGACACCCGTTGGGGAGACCCACCCCTTGATCATGAATTCTTTTCCGAATTAATATTTTTATAATTTTTGTTTTCCCATTTCTTTTTAGACGAAGCGGGTGCTTGCTACAAAGTGTCCTTGTCGGGAGTATCCTTCATTTTTGGCTTCCCGGCTTTGATTCCCAAATTATCTCTACCTAATGCAGTATAGGATTCTTCAATAATTTTTGTTAATTCTCGCTACCTATTGATAGGTGATATTTCTCTTAGGCAACTGTGTATGGCCACTGCTGCTGCCTCCCCCTTTATGTTGCTCAGCATAATTACAGATCTTGGACAAAATTACCCATCAGTTTCATTCCCAAGTCCAGGGCAGGTCCTGCCCCGTACTCATTCTGTATCTGTTTCAATACATCAGGAACAACTGCTAAGAAAGGGGTAATGTGTACTCTGATGTAAAGAGCAGCAAAGATTGTTCCCCAAGTGGTACAATCTTCAATCGAGGGTACCAACTCCATTGGCAAGCAAATCGTTAGCATTCTCTGTTTTTCCTATGGACCCGTATGGGCAAATACTGCTTCCAGCTGGCACATTTTTGTGCAATCCAGAACGGATTTTGATCCAGTTTGGAAAGAATTGTCCCTATTACTGATTTCAGTGTTTGTGGGTTAATTGTAGGTATTGCTTGATGTGGAGCAACTGGAGCATTTCTCGCAAGTTGGACTGCTAATGATCTCATGACGAACTGGACAATGTGTCTGTATAGCCTGACTATGTCTTTGTATATCTTACGGATTTCATCCACTGGTAGTGTATCTATCGCGGGATGAGGAGTGTATGTCGCTAAGACCGGCCTGATTGCTCCTTCTATGCTGAGCGCAACAAGTCTCACGACGGATGTTGTGTGTGGGAGGGCACCTTTAAACCAGTTTTTATTCTGCTGGTAATTTAACAGGACTTCAATGTCTTCGTATGGAATGTATCCTTCTGTTTGTTCAACAACAATGTATGTGTGAAATAAATTAGTCAACGGACATGCAGGTGGGAACTGAACCCAGGAACAGAATACCTCTGATCCGAACAACTCATGTTCCTCAATTCCGAAGGTAACACAGCCACCTGTTGCTGGTACGTCGTGTTCTAACAGCTTTATAGTTACTGCATGTCTGCACTTCTCTGTGATGTTAAGAGCATTTGCAAATTCTTCTTCTACCAAGCAATTGACGGGGTCAGTCATTTTTTTAAAAAAAGCGAATGGAAAAAGTTAAGAGTTAGGGTTTTGCACAATGTGGGGAACATTTTATCCTTACAAGCTTGCTAAACCTCCAACCAATACACAGAGTATATCTGCTCAGCTGAGGGGGGATATCCCTTCTCACTTCAGACGTTTCTGAAAAGTGTGAGTAGGGCTTTCTGAGAAAGCATGACTGAACTACTCAGATTTTCACTGTTAAGATAAGAACCAAACCAACATTAGACGGCATGTTGTGTAGTTCCTAGGTATCCCCTGGAACCTGCACGTTTTGGATGACCTAAACTGAGGGCATGGTTTCCCAACTGCTTCTCCGGACACCCCCACATGGTATGTCAGCCGTTAGATCAGCTAGCTGTACAGTGCCACTACCACCCCTCTGTATTCTACAGTGGTGTAGGTAGTCTATGGCAACCACTGAACATGACAACCCTGATTCCTCAGGGATCGTGGAAAAAAGTACAGTACGTTTTACTCAGTCACTCGTGCTTGCTTACAAGCAGAAAACACACAGGATGGCGATCAGGACATTTCAATAAGAATTTATTGGTCCAGGAACAGCCCCTTATAAAACATAAGTGCCACGACAATCAGGAGACAGAAGCATACAAAATAGATTGCTTGTGCCAATATATTGAATAGTAGATACATTTCTACCATAGTGCTAATAAGATGAACATAAGCAGCTCAGATAAAAACAGTAGCACTTGCATATTCCTAAAATGCACGCCCAAGTAATTTTCCTAAAATGTACCTAGCCTAGCCTGGATGTGTAGCCTGTATATGTGTGTAGCTATGTACACCTATGTATATCTGTAGCCAAGAAACCCCCAGGAAAGAACCAGCCCCCTCACCTGATGGTTGCGAATAAAGGATGCTGTCTCTGCTTTGAGGATGATAACCCGCAAGGGATGTCAGACTGCTGCTTGTCGGAGATTCAGCGTGCAGAACCACCGTCTCAGCTTGGAAGGAATTCTCCTCTAATTTGTATGGGGGAGTGAGGGTCTTTTATACTAAAGTGGTCACTCCCGGGTTTTTTCTAAAATCAATATGTTTTTAAAACAACCATGGATGCTTTGAAAGCAATCATAAATATTTTGAAAACAATCACTGAAGCTTTTCTAACAAGTGTGATCATGCACAGCTGGCTGTTGGCCAAGGATTAAAAAAAGTGGTGACCCTCATACAGAAAAAATATGCTGTGCCTGGGGACATGTTTATGTAATTCAGGTACAGGGTTTATGATAGAATACTTAGAGTCTGGTGTCAAGGAGACAAGAGCAAGATACTAGGTCAAAGGTCACCTGTTTAGAACCATTATTGTCGTGTGGCTGGGACAATGTATGTAAAAATGGGGTATATATCAATGAAACTATCCTAAAAGACATGAAAAGGGAAGGGTGCAGATAGGAATACCCCGAGCAGCTGGAATGAAGGTGTGAACGCAGTTGCGGTTGGTCACCTAGGGATAGTCACGGAGAAGGGCAGATGATTGTGCCCCTAGTAGCTGGGGTATAGGATGGATCCAAGGTTTCCAGGGAAGAAAACGATGAGAGTGCCTCAGTTGTGTGTGGGGGATGGTGGATAGGAGGGCCTCAAGTTGCAGGGGAGATCCTTTGAGGGTCAGGATGTGTGACTGTTACATTTGAGGGACCGATGGGTTTGGTGCCTCTAGGGGCACAGGTGGAAGTAACCGTCTGGTGAAGAATAACCGATTCTCTTTCTGGGGGAGGGGTTCTTTCCATGCTAAGAATACTAACAAAAGGACAAGTTAGCAAAGCAATACAGGACAGTGGTTTAGACTGCATTGCAATGGCATATTGTGTACTTATTTTCTGTGATAACAGCTATAGGCTCAATTCATGGAAAATAAAGTAAGTCTGCACCCATAAGACTACATAGGGGTGCAGGACTTCTGGATACCAAAAACATTCCCAACAGTATGCCTGGAAAGCTGAACCATCACAGCCTTCCAGGCAAACTCCTGGGAATATCATGTGAAATCTTCCATGGGCTCAATTCTTACTGTGTCAAAATTCGACATTGTTTTAGGGAGAGAAGATGTATATCCCTTTGTGCAAACCCACAATGTATTTATTCTTTCCTCTGGTGGAAACCCATGTTTTCCCAAGGAGAACAGCCTAACCGTATACCCCCATCAAATATGGGGGTGACAATGTCTTCCCTCTTCCTGGAAGGAAAGTTACCCCAGCTCTTGGATAAAGTAACTTTAGTTGTATTTCCAGAGTAAGGAAGCCTCAGGGTTTAATACTTAAATGCCCACAAATGCATGTTTGCGGGTGTTGCTATACATTGAAGGGCTATCAAAACTGTGCTGGCTGGTAATAATTATTTACTCACACTAAATTGTTCCGAGGTGACACCACCCCGTTTCTACAGTGTGTTAGTAGTACTGCATAATTTACTGTTAACCTTTTCACCACACTTTACAAAAGTGACTAGTTTTTTTTTTTTTTTTAAAGCAATCTTTTTTACGTGTAACTCATAAAAAAGCTCATCTGGTATGACATTTATTGTGTATAATAGCAACTACCGAAAAATATATGCAATCATGCCTAAGGATTAGTTGCCTCAGTGAGCTTGATTAGGTCATGCAGCTCTGTCAGTTTAAAAAATTCAATTAAAACAATAAAATGATAGTGATGCTAAAATATAAACAAGCGCATCCAGAGAGTTATGCCTCCTTATGAGTTTGTTCATTTTGGTAATACAGATGCACTGAATAAATCCAAGAACCATCGCTTCTCCATGTGTATTTGTATATTTTTAATGCAAACTCTGTTGGGAGAAACTCTACGTGTTGTACATCAACTGCATGACACATTATACATTCTTCACGCTAGCCAGTTGCCTTACGCATACTGATAGTTTGAGGCTCAGATTGAGGGATTGCCTAGAATAAAATTATTTTTGAAGCCAGGACGATGTTATTGTCATGTTTTGTTACTCATATTTGTTCCGATTTGGAACCTGTTGTAGGTTTTTAGCTAGGGGTGGGCGGAATATGTGAAATTCACTTTCGCAAATTATCGTGAAAATTTTAAAAATCTCCGCAAACACGCGGAAATATCGCGAAGATGCGGAAGTTTTTTTCCCGCCCGTTCGCGGTGTTTTCTGCGTGGTCGCGGCTCGCCAACTTACCCATGCGCTTGCTCGCGGGCGCGGCCATCTTGTTTTCACTTGTCTCGTGGTGCATGATCGCGAGAAGAAAGACGTGATCGCGCGACAAATGACGTTACTGCGGGTGCGAACTGTCGTTAGACATCGCAAATGGCTACCAACTATCCAACGTCTCGTAGAGAACGCGACCGGACCGGGAAAACTTGTCGGCGAACGCGGGGATTCAGGTAAGGTGATCACGCTCACGCGAGAATGTATTATTTTACAGTGCGAGCAAGGATAACATTTCTGGTAAAATGCGGATTGCGGAAATTTTGACATTTTCGCGCTCTCCGCGGAACGCAAAAATGTCAAATTATCGCAATTTCCGCGAGCGGAACGGAATTTTAGCCTAGGCCTAACTTTAGCATGGACATTTCGGTGGAGCTCCCTGGTGTCGGCAGTTCCGCCTGAGCTAAACCTGCTGTTGCATTGGCCGCGTGCTGTCCGTCGTATTACACAGAGATGTTTTAAGGCATGGGCAAAGTGGGCTCCGGCCCCCAGACTTTAAGGGGGCCCACTGAAATAACTGGCTCTGTTCTGCAAAGTCGTGCCCTGATGACCTTGAATATTTCTAAAACAGATGTGTTTGTATTCTGTTTTCCTGTCATCTATTTTTTATGTGGGTGGGTCTATTACAGACATTTTGCAGAGAAATACGTTTATGTTTCATGGAACTTCCTTTAAAAAAATACTTTGAGATCAAAACAGGACCTCACATTTGAGAAATTGGAGGGTGGCACAGAGATTATTTGCATTCGTATAAGTGAGCTGCTGTTGTGCTACAATATTGAAAGCGCATGTCACTATCCCTGAATATTAGACCTAAGTACATTCATAATTTGGACAAGAGTGCCTGTCCAAGAATGGGCTTGGTTGGTGTGAACTTGGCATGTTATATGTTAATGATCACAATAACACCTCTCCTCTCCCCCCTCCCCTGGATTTTCAGAAATCCAATCTATAATCAATTAATTTTTTGTGGGCTATTATTTGTTGACGCGCCTGTACTGCCATGTTAGAATATTGGGACACACATCATTTTTTAAACAGGAAAATAAAAACTCCAATAAGAAATCCAGCATACTAACACAAAAGGCGACCATAAGGCCGAGGCGGCAGTGCAGCTACTTATCAAATTTGACAGAGGGAAATTAAACGTTGCGAGCTCCTGCTCTGGAGCTGAAGGCATGCTCGGTTCATACTGTACCTTCTGTGCAAAATCATTTTATGGACTCGCATGCTCGGTGACTTAAAATGAAGTTCCATTTCTTTATGGTAATGACCGGCCTTTTTCCGCGCAATAATACCGTAACTAATTAACACAAATGGGCCAGGCATTCCCAAGATTTTACTGTAACAGTTGAAGCTGAAACTTTATTACAGCATATAAAAGAGTTGTGCCAATTGCCGTGTCAGTAAGGATAGAAAAAGCACTTTTAAGGTAAGAAAGCAGTTTCATGCTTCAGATTAACTCCTAACAAAGCAGCAAATAAAGGACTTGAGTCACAGAGGTAAATTTACACTTTGTAGTAAATTTACTATTTTCTACTAGTGTTTTGGTATTTACAAACTACGAGTGTAATTTTACTATTATTAATTACATGACTGTGGAATCCCCACAGTCGTGAATTTAATAGTAGTAAAATTGCGTTTGAAGTTTGTGAATACCAAAACAGTAGTAAACTTACTACAATCACGACAAACTGGGAGTTTCATGGTGGAAGTGGAGGTATGGCCATACCTGATAGATCCTTTCTCATGAACATCACCCACTTCCATACTGTGGGGCATATTTACAATAACTGGCGCATCCCTGCATATCAGCAGGGATGCGCCAGTTATTGTGCGCCACAGCTCCGCCACCATGGATGCGCCGCATTTACAATGTGGCGCATCATGGGGCAAAAACGGCACAGATGCCGATGAAAGTGGAGTATTGCTAGAGTTGTGTCGCAAGCGCGACGCAGCTCCAGCAATGCTCTGGGGGGCCCTATCTTGTTAATGCTGCGTCAATCCCTACGCCTGCTTCAGGCAGGTGCAGGGTTTTGACGCAGCATGGGCCTAAAAGTGACTGAGTGAAATCTTGTAGATTTCACTCAGCCACTTTTAGGAGGCGTTCCTGCGCCGGAACGCCCCCCCCTGCGCAGGAATGCCTACATGTGGCGCAGGGCTTTACAACATGATGCATCTCCCAGATGCGTCACGTTGTAAGTACCCCGCACCATGGCGCAGGATTTGCGCCGCCGCAGCGTCACAAAAGTGACGCAACGGCGGCGTAAATGAGGCGCAAGGGGCTTGTAAATCTGCCCCTGTTCCTGTATTTCATATTTTATCCCCCTACATGTCCCCCTACAGGTCCAAGGAGTATACAGAGAGGGTCACAAACTTTGCTACAGAGAAACCTGTGGTCTTTAAGTAAGAGGTCCTCGAAAAGTACTCTCAGTTGTTTACGTGTCGCAACACCCAGCCTGGCAACAAGGCATGCCTGGCAATCTGGATTGAGATTGCCAGGTAGAGCTCTGCGGTGAGAGCCAGGGAGCTCCAAACGACTACTATGAACTTTTTTTAGGGAGGTTGCTTGCCTAATTTAATGGCCAAATATTTGCTGCATACCTACTATTACATGTTATTGATATATAGGAGACAAGGTCCAACCCTGTATGCCGAAGTACAGAACCCAGCTATAACAAGAGAATAAGTACAGTAGTTCAGTGTTTCTGTTTTGGAAAAAGTCTACACACCCAATGTGGACATATTATAACTCTCCTGCAACAAAGACATCACAGTGCTCAAATGTGCAAGTGTGATGAAAATCAACACAACATGATAAACGCACTATATATACACATTCAGGGAAGTACAATCTTTAATGAAAGTTCAAGTCCAGGCTAAGCAGATTCCTTGTACTTTTGTGTTGTATCATACACACCAATCCATAAGAAATCTTCAAGTTTTGACCTCACGGACCTCATTTTCTCCTGAACATTCTCTCACGGAGAAGAGGAAACATTGTAATAGCTCATCACCAGTCACCCACCTCACAATATTTCTGATAATGCAGCCATTTTGCATACCATCTGCACCAACAGCCAGTGCTGCGCATAAATATATTAAACATCAAAGTGCACACTTCTTTATAAGGCACGGCCAAAAACTGATCAGTATTCTAAATATAATTGTCCTACATTTCTAAACCTGTATCTGATATCCAGGATTTGTTCTCAGATGGTATTTTCTTTTTTTTTTTTAAATCTTTATTTATGCATTTTCAACATAAGGAAAGAAAACATGCCACAGCCGTTCAGAGTGAATACAGTCCAGGTCACATAGAGAACAATATGCAGGGACGGCGGGATATATACAGTGTACAATATCAGAGCAGAAAGGCAGCACATTCCCACAATATCAACAGTATTTACAGAATGAAATACGTCAGGTAGTAGTATGAGTAAGCAGGTACGCTGTGAATGGACCCCACACATCCCGTGGGCTGGAGGCCCTTGGAAGCCCCTCTGCATAGCAGTTAAGTTGGTCACGACAATAGGCGAGATCATGCAGCCATTGCGCTAGTCTAGGGGCCGGCAGCCCATCCCAATGGAACGCAACCCTGCGTTTAGCCAGCTGCAAAGACATTGCTACAAGCTTCCTAACACCGGTTGGTAGAGTTAGAACATACCCCAGTAGGCACATCTTCATATAACAAGCGACCTCCACCCCCACCATGACAGTCAGAGTTGCTACTACCTCTCCCCAGAACGCATCCACCTTGGGGCACTCCCAGGCTAAGTGAATGAAATCAGCGCTCTCCACACCACATCGCCTGCAACAAGGCGAATCTCGCAAGCCATATCTACATAACTGCGCCGGTTCATAATACATTTGATGGAGGAATTTATATGAGCCTGAAATTACCATTGATCGCGAAACGACCAGTCAAACCACAACATGTTGCCCACTCATCGTCCGTGAGCGATTGCGTAAGAATGGCATCCCATTTATCCCTAGAGCGCAAGGCAGCTGCGCCTTCATCCAACTGCGAAGCTGAGTACAAACGCGAGATAAGTTTACGCGTTGACTGCGCAGTGTAAATAAGCTGTAATGCGCCTAGTGCATCAGGTGCAAGAGGAAAACTAAGGTATAAGGCCCGTATGGCAGATCGTAGCCGTGCATAAACAAACGTCAACATCGTAGCGTTACCTGCCTCTTTCACGAAGTCCTGCAAGGCAATAAAAGTCCCATTGGGAAAGACCTCCCCCATAGTTCGTAAGCCAACGCCCTGCAGCTGACGGAGAGGTCCAGCCTCGCCCATCACGGAAAGCGCGGAGTGGTGCAATAGTGGCATAGCTGGTGTGTACAGTGGGAGCCTCTGAGCGCGTTTCCCCAGAGAGTGCCACGCGCGAGCTGTGCATTGAACCGTGTCTATCTCATCTGACTCAAACACCGTATGTGTGTTCACAATCATTGCTTCCAGGGGGATCGGATGTACAGTCCCAGCTATAACCGCAACATGCGGCGTGAACGGCGGAGCATTCTGCCAGTAATAGGCATATTGCGCCTGTGCACACAAGTAATAAAGAGACATATCAGGCACTGTAAACCCACCCATCCCATAAGTCTTAGTTAATGTGTCCCAACCTACTCGCGACCTCTTGCCTCCCCATGTAAGCGTGATCAGCAAGGATCGTAATTGAGCAAATAAATGCTGCGTCAGAATAATCGGGACATTCACAAACAGGTATAAAAATTTCGGTAGCACTACCATTTTAATCAGTGCAACTCTGTCAGAGAACGACAAGGGCAACCGAATCCATCTAGCCACCTGATCTTCCAGCTTAGAGATTGCTGTACCATAATTGGCGCTGAGGACTTCCTGCTGATCCCTATGAACCCAAACTCCTAGGTACTTAACAGGGTCAGTAGCCCACTCTAGGGGATAACTAAGGTCAAAGCGGTCAGTGCACTCTGTAAGTGAAAGAATGGTGGACTTGCTCCAATTTATAGCTAAGCCAGAATACCATTCAAACCGTACATATTCGCGAATCACCTGCTCCAAGTGTTGCGCAGGTTCCCTTACATATAGAACCATATCGTCTGTGTACATAGATATGGCCAATGGACGCTGAAGGAAACGCAGTGCTGTCCCCGCATGTCTCTGTCGCAACACACAGGCTAGAGGTTCCAAGACAACCGCGAACAATAGGGGCGATAACGGACAGCCTTGCCGAGTGCCGCGATTGATGAGAAACGCGTCAGACACATGACCGTTCACCCGGACACGGGCCACCGGATCCGTGTACAGTAAATGAATCCAATTGGTGAAGAAATACGGCACACCCATTCGATTCAACACCGTAAACATATAAGTCCAAGCGATAGAACCAAACGCCTTAGCAGAGTCTAGAAGAACCGCAGCAGCTGGCAGCTCAGGGTTCAGGGAATGCATTACAGCAAACAATGTGCGAAGATTGTGAGCTGTGGAACGAGTGGGGATGAACCCCGACTGATCTGGTAGCACCATCACTGGTAGCAACAAATTCAGCCGTGTCGCCAAAACTTTAGCGAGAATTTTTACATCTGTATTCATAAGTGACAACGGCCTATAAGAGTCGCACCTATCGGGCGGCTTACCCGGTTTCAATAGCGTGACAATCAGTGCTTCCCTGAGCGTGGCAGGCAATTGCTGTTGCTCAAAGCCCTCGTGGTACATATCAACTAGATGCGGGAGCAAGACATCCATGTATTCTTTATAAAACTCCGCAGGGAGTCCATCAGTACCCGTCGCCTTCCCACAGAGAAGACTATTAATGGCATCCCTGAGTTCCTCAACCGTCAGCGGATCCATAAGGAAATCCTGTTGAGCTTTCGACAGCCAGACGAGAGCAACATCATCTAAATACTGTGCTATGTCATCTGCACTAGCGGTAGCCCTACTCCCATAAAGGTCTCTGTAATGCTTAACAAACTGACTAAGAATACCAGCTGCGTCAGAATACGATGCGTCTCCATCCGCAATCGCCTGTACTGTATAATGTCGTGCCCAAGGCTCCGTAAGTTTCGCCGCCAGCGCACGCTCAGGTCTTCCACCCTCACTATAATACCTAGCTGTAGAGCGCCTTGAGAGAAACTGCACCTCCCGCTCAGCCAAATCATTGTATTCTGTGCCCCGTGAACGTATATCCGCCAATGTAGCATTGTCGGGAGCACTCTCAAACCGTCGCTCCAAGCCCAACAAGTCACGTTCAATTCTGCCCATGGAATCACGCAAGGATTTGAGCACTCCCGCCCGCAACCCAATACACCCCCCGTATAGTCACCTTGAACGCCTCCCAAATGGTAGACTGGCTCTGCACTGAGCCCACATTAGCAGTAAAATACCGCTCTATGGCCTCGCCTACCCCCTCTTTGAAGACGGGGTCTAGCAGCGCTGACGGTTGTAGTTTCCATTGAAATGGGGCAGATGTGTAGGAAGGGATTTGCATCATGAGCAGGACCGGAGCATGATCAGATAATGTTCGTGGCAAATGCACTACCCGAGATGTCCAAGCATTGATGTCATTTGTGGTAAGCCAATAATCCAGTCGCGACCAAGTATTATGAGTATAGGAATAGCACGTTCCTTCCCGCACCTCCGGATAGCGTAAGCGCCAAACATCCTGCAGAAAGAGATCATGCATACCATCACGGACCGCCTGCGCAGCTTTTTTAGGAACAGTGGATACAGAAGAGTGTCTGTCCATCGCTGGATGCAACACTGCATTAAAATCCCCCCCACAGATAATGGCAGAAGGTGGCAGCCGAAGCAGCTTGATCCACAACAACTTAAAGAACTCCGGATCGTCCACATTTGGACCATACACATTCACAATCGTGAGCAAGACACCACAGAGCTTACCCTGCACTATAACATAGCGGCCTTGGCTGTCAATATCTTCATGAATACTGACAAAGGAGATGCGTTTATTTATGAGCACCATCACCCCCGTGCACATGTGGAGTATGTAGAGGCGAAACGTGCGCCAGCCCACCTGCGGGCCACAGTAGACGCCGCATGTCCATCGAGATATGTTTCCTGCAACAGCGAAACATGCACGTAATGACGATCTAAATACGCCAAGACCTGCCTAGTTTTTTTGGGGTTGTTGAGTCCCCTGACATTCCAGCTAAGCCAGTTAAGCTGCCCAGATCCCGCCATCCCTCACATCGATAGAGACATGATATATAACAATTGCATCCCCCCATGTGGCACACAAGGCAACGTAAGAGTAACAACGCCTCCAGAACTGAACAGCTGCCCACAAAAACACCCCTCAAGAAAACCCCCCGCCCACCCCAGTCCCCAAAGCGCAAAACAGTAAACCCCCCCCCCCAACCCCACCACCCACTGAAGCATCACAAGCATGCCAAGGTACCCCAAAATACCAAAAATCCCCAACAAGAACTCCCCCCCACCCCGGCGGTAACAGAAAATCCCTTCACCGCACCCCTTCCCCATTAGAAACTGTGTGGGTTATTCCCTCAAAAGGGGCACCAGCCACCCTTCGACCCCCATGTTTGGAACCAGGGGGGTTGGGCATGTCTATCGTACCCCCAGGATATCTACGCAGTGGACGCCCCAGGCGCACACCATCAATAGAAGGACCTGGATGCAAAATAAAGATGAGGCACCCAGAAACCTTTTCAGAACCATCAAGCAAGAGAGCACAGCAGGACACAGAACAATAATTCAGTAACATATCAATTGCTCCCCGGAGCGCCGAAACCAGAAAGATGATCAAACATGACTCCGTGAGCTAACAACCAGACTCCTGCTCATGAGCTCACGCCACACACCACACCGCACATCCCAAGGCTATCACGCCAGGTGTATGCAGGACTGTATAACAGGCAGCACCCCCCGTGGAACTATAAAGACAGTGGGAGAACAATACCAGGCAGGACAATAGAGCCAACATGCCCACCCAGCACCCGTTCTCAAAGGGATATGTCCCAGTCCTGCTCCACAGTCAGTGCCCCCGGCAGATGCCAGCCCATCCACGCTACTACCCAAACGGAACATCAAACAACAAAGTTATGACTGCACACTTCCTGATGATGCAGAAGCAACATGTGCCAACAATGGTGCCCTAGTCATCGGTTTCCGCTTCAACACCAGACAGGCCAGCTTTATGGCGCCTCTCCAGTTGCTTAACAAACTGCATAGCGTCTTTGGGAGTCGTGCAAATATGAGGTTTACTCCCACACATCACCTTGAGGCGCGCAGGATAAAGCATGGCATAGGAGATTTTCATGTCCTGCAGCTTTTTCTTCACAGGTTGAAACTCGCGACGGGCCTGTTGCACTGCCACCGTAAAGTCCGGGAAGAGCGCCACCTCCATCCCCTGATATCTTGTGGTGCCCATCTCTCTCGCAAGGCGGAGGGCAACGTCCCTGTCGCGATAATTACGAAGCCTCGCAATAATCGGGCATGGAGGCGCACCCGGGGCAGGACGCGGACGAGGGACCGATGTGCCGTTCCACCACCAACACATTGGAAAAGTGCTCCGCACCCAGCATATTCTTGAGCATGTCTTCCACGTAAAGTTCCAATCTACCTGTATTGGTCGATTCAGGCACACCTGTAATGCGCAAGTTGTTGCGCCGTGACCGCGCCTCCAAATCCTCACTCTTGGCTTTTATAACCTCCAAAAGCCTCTCCACTTCCATGCAGGACTTTGTGACGTGCTCCACCTTATCCTCCGCATTGGAAATTCGCTGCTCAGCTTCTATTAGACGTGCGCCATGCCCATCCAGCTTCGCAGACATGGAGTCCATACGCAAGTTTAAGTTATCTATTTTACCATCAATAGTTTGGAGACTTTGCTGCATTGTCATCATCAATTGTTCCAACTTGCTTGTACTGCCAGAATCCATAGTCAAATCAGGCTCAGACGATGCTTGCGATTGTGCTTTCTTTGAACGTTTAGAGTCAAACGAGAGCGTAGACTGGAAATGCTTGTCAGGCTTACCCATTATGCCACTTTCAGCCACAGACACACAGCCAGGTCATCTACACCCCAGTCACCAACGCGCCAGGGATCACAATATGCCTGTACCCTAACCTGGCAGTCCACCACTGAACAGCTGTGTTTTCACCAGGACCCTCCACAGATCAGGCAGCCAGCCCCCGCAGCGCGAGCTGCACAGAGTTGCAGCACAGCACCACTACGCTGACAATCCCTCCACAGTGCTAGTGCAGCAGGTCTTCTCAGATGCCCCCCACACAGGTCCAGTGGCGGGACATCACATATGCAGGGGCCAGCCAGTAACACTCCCTTTGGCGATCAGGAGAATCTCCACTTTAGGGTCGCAGAGATGACTGTCCACACGGAGCCAGAAGAGGCCATCCACGCTGCCAGCGACAATCCGGAAGATCCACACCCCCAGCAGCGCAGAAGGTGGAGAGACAGGCCCAAGCTCCCCCACGGAGCACCAATCCGCCCGAGTGGAGCCCCGGCAGAGGCACAATCCCAGCGGGAGGGTCGCAGGAGTATCAAGGAGGCTAGCGAACAGCACCCACCTCTAGCGACGGAGCTCGCCTCCTCCACGATGAGCAAGGGGTGTCCTCCGGCCTCCAGCGTCCAAGGCAGGCACGGGCTCTGCCTCCGGGCCGAGCGCAAACACCGTTCCACCGCCAATGTGAGCCGCCCAGCGCTCGTGTCCACTGATCCGGACGGCTCCCACAGAAGCGGCGCGGCGGAGCAGCCAAAGCCAATGCTCCCTGGAACCACGGCAGCGCCGGCCGCGGCGATCTCAGAGGAGGCTCACCACACTGCACTGCAGTGCCCGGCTCCCGGAGCGACAGGATCCTCAAAGCAGCTCGGCGGTATTCAGCACACACAGCAATGGCCCGCCTCCTGCAGCGGCCAGCCTGCTCACCACTGCTGCAACCTCCGTCTCAATCACCATGCTGCAGGTCAAGAGATTAAACGACTACAGCAGGGTCCGGAGGCCGCCATTTTGTCCCGCAGGCCACAACTGCCGATTCCAGCCGCCCCCCTGCATCGCAGCTCGAGAATTGGGTCGCGATTAGTACTGCAGGTAAGGTAGTGTCCAGCGCACTGTCCCTCCAACGTAGATAGCCAGGAGGAGTAAAGGATTTTGATCGGATTAATGCCCCGACCAGCAGAGCAGCACTAAAGTGCGGCCATCTTGCTGCGGGCTCACTAGCGCCCCCATCAGATGGTATTTTCTAAAGGCCACTCTAGTCATTCAAACAAATTATGTTAAATGTCCTTGTTCACAGAGTCTGTGATGTCCAGCGTTGTTATTCCTTAGATAGGATCACCACTGTTATATGTGAGTTGACATGTTTTGACAATAATAACTGTAAAGTGTTGCCTTCATCAGAGCCCAGCAGACTTACAACAATCAATTTAAAAGACTTCAGACAAAGCAAAAAAACTAAGTGAAAGACCTATATCACCCTTCATTAGAATACTTATGTTACCTTAAAATCGATCAGATCAAAGTCAGACATTTGGAATATTCTGAGATAAAATATTGCATAAATAAGAATGGGTAGTCACTTCACAGTGTCACTGAAACAATATCAGGAGTAGTTACATACAGTGAGCACTCAACTGCCAGGACTCTAGTTTCTGATGCAAGAGTTGCAAATATAATCCAAGAAAGTAACCAAGGGGCACATGCATCAACGAAAAAACCGATCGCAAACGGGCAGATTGGCAGAATCAGCCCCTTTGCAACCGGTATTTTTGCATTTGGGATGCATCAACCCAAATGCAAATTCACAATTTGCGATTACTTAAATTGCGAATGCATATAGGGAATCGCAAATTGTGATTCCCTAAATGCAATGCATGATGCAATTCCACATTGTGAATTTGCAATTAGGGATCACAAGTTACCATTTTTCAAAGTTTCATGTTACACACACACACATGCCCTTGGGGCATGTATGTGTGCAACATGTGGTAACATCTAAATTTCAGGCGTGCAACAGGGTGTCCTTTTGGCACCCTTGCTCCCTTGAAATTGCATGCGCAATTTGCGAGTACGAATTTGGTACTCGCAAATTGCGTATGCAATTCTCATTCATTCCTATGGGCCTCTAAGACCATAGGAATGAATAAGAAGCAATTTCTTAATTGCGATTTGCAATTTGTAAGTCAGAATTAAGGAATTTGCGATTCCTACATGCATAGGGATTTGCAAATCCTAAATAGCGATTTTTTTAAATCGCTATTTAGGACTCGCAAATCATGACTTTGATGCATGGGGCCCCAAGATTCATATTCACTTTCAAACTACCTGTAGCATGTAAGAGAATGAAAATACCAGGTTGTGTTGCATTCTTGATTAATCTTACCAAAGACAGTTAATTCTGAATATACTTTTCTGGTTTGTAATTCCCAAACCTGAATTGAATCATCACTGCAGGACCTATAACAATGGGAACATAAACACTTCATAAACACTAAAGACACAAAAGGGCATATGTACAAGACCCTATCGCCACAGGAACGTCACTTTTTGTGACGTTCCGGGTGGCGATAGGGGCCTTGCCTTATGTACAAGGCACGTGGCTTAACGCTGACTTGTACATAAGGCACCCTTTCACGCTATGTTTAGCGTGAAAGGAGCGTGCAGTGGGTGTTGTGGTGGGCGCTCCACCGGAACACCCACTGTATTTGACGCTGCCCCTTATGTACAAGGGTGGCATACGTAGGAGGCAGTGCCAAAATTAAGACCAGGAAAATTCTGGTCTTAAGTTGGTAAAACGAGGAGAAATGCACTATTTCTCCTAGCTTTTTTCTTTTTCCATGTGTGCTGCCTTGTGCAGCACACAAGGAAAAAGCAAAATGCCATGGTTTGTTTATGTACAGGAAGGTGCCCCTTCCTGTACATAAACAAACCTTTTTAAAAAATGGCATTTTGTAACTTTCATGTGTGCTGCATGAAGCACAACACATGAAAGTTACAAAATGGCCTTTTAGGATTGTTTATGTTCAGAAAGGGACACCTTCCTACACATAACCAATCCTCCCCTGCACACAGACACCCTTGCACTCTGGTGCAAGTGTGCCTGCGTTGGCGCTAAGTTGTTAAACTTAGCGACATCGCAGGGGGAAACGCAAGGCTGCAACACATTCTTGCAAATATGGTGCAGCCTTGCGTTTCCGAAGTGGCGGAGCGTGACGTTAAGCCCTGTAGGCTAACGACACACTCCGTCACTTCGTTGTACATATCCCCCAGAAAGTTCCCACAATGCCTCTTGTCCTTGCATTTGAGACACAAGCGTTATCACTGGCGAAAAATGCATAATCCCTCGCTGTGTGTCCATACAATAGATTGTATGTCCATTCAAAATCAGACAAGGTACAGATTCTTCATACAGAAAACAAATTCAACTCATTGAACTGGTAAGACAATTAGATTTTCCTCAATACATCACTAGGAAACCTTCATTTCACCATGTTAAAAGCTATTGTGGAGTTCAAAAAAAGGGTGCCAGTGGGATCTCAGAATTCTCAGTAGGAGCCAAATCTTCTTTAAGATTATAGGTATTGAACAGTAGTACTCAACCATGAATGGGTGCACTTTTGGGAACTATCTAGGGTGAATGGCTCAACAAAAATTTGGCCCCGATAGTAACCATCTGGGAAACATTTAAATATGTTTTAGGGACCTGGTGATTGCATGCAAATCAAAGCAAAATAAACTGCTTAACTAGGAAAGTGAGACGCTAAAGCAACACACTCATTCGGGCTAGGAAAAATCGACACAATTTCTTTTAGATGAATTAGAAAATGAGAGAACATCTTTGCAGAAAGGTTATGAAACAAACAAACATTGGGAAGGGTTTAGCCTGTGCATCAAAAGTGTGGTCAAATATAAATGATTATCATACTTTATAGATCCTGCTATGAACATTACCACAAGTAATAGTAATCAAATCTGAAATTCGTTTTTGAAACAGTTCTCCTTTTTATCAGTCTTCAGCTTCTACTTCCGAAAATGCAATAAAAAGTTTTCTTGCATTCAGTACATCTCCCAAAACTATCACATGATCAGCAGGAGAGTGTTGTGAGCTTAATTACTTCAGTAGAATTTAAGGGAAATTTAGCATCTGTGGGAAATAAAAAAGCTAATAGAAACAATGACTTCCCTATGGAAGTCTATAATGAGTTTTCTCCTTTATGATAAATCTGTTTCATGACATTCTTTTAGGTGCTTCGATCTTGGCATCATTCTCTGAATCAATCAGAATCAATCATATTACGTAAGCTTGTAAATATTCAGAGTTCATATAGGTTAAGCAGTTTGCTCAACGCAGATTATAAATAATTTTCAAAAACTTTAATTCATCGAATCACACAGGCTGCCCAAAAATGGCTCTATAATAATCAAAATGTATTTCTTCCTCAGAGGTCAATAAACAATTATTACTAACTATTTGATGCAGGTCATCAGTTATTTTACAATGAATAAGACTAAGGATGCTATTATAATGATGGACTTCAAAAAGCATTTGATCTACTCAACTGTTCATCCCTGTTTCAAATTTACTTTAGATGCAATGTAAGGACAGCAGGAGACTGGGTTTACTACTTTTATGCATATCTGGCATTGGAGACATTCTGGGGCCAAATATTTGAGTTTATAACCCTGCAGCGTTTGAAAAGAATGGCCCCAGATTGATCAATAGTGCTATTTGGCATTTCCAGAAATATTAGGATACCATCAACAAGTGAGCAAAAATGTATTTTTATATCAGTCTCAATTGCATAGTCATTGATTTTGAAACACTGAAAATAGGTAAGATGTCCTTTGTTTAGCCAATGGCAAGCAAAAACTCAAAGGGTTAGAAAGTGCAAATATTTATATGCCAGAAGAAGAAATCAACTGAGGAAATTTGAACAGCTTTGGCACATTTTCCTTCATGAAAGAGATGAGATAATTTTATGTGGAGATTGATTTACATGGGGCATATTACTTGGAAATATCTTTCATATAGGAATTTGCTGTACTCATTTTGTCAATTTGAATATGTATTTTATACAGCCATATTTATAAATGCCTGAGTATTTATTTATACCATATGCAATATGAGAGTAACTAGAGAATTGTAAAAAAATGATGATTTGAGTATAATTGATACTACAGAATAAAAAGAAATTAAAAAAAGTGTAAAAACTGCCATGTTAAAAAATAATACACAAAACAGGAAAATAAACATATTGTTGTCAGGTTTTAATGTTTTATTATGTTAATTGGCAACTAAAAATGCTAAAAAAAATTACAATAAAACCTCCTTCCACCCTGCTCCTATACAGTCCAAACAACTAAAAAAAAGTTGAGTAAAAAACAAAGAAATCACAATAAAGAAAATCACAGTATAGAAAATATTTAAAAAAATAAAAACATAACATTTAAATATAAATTACTTTAATCAATCAAATAATCAACATAATTAAGCAATTCACTGTCCAATTAAAATAAAAAAGAAACATTTTAAAAAACATTTAATAAGTGTTTGATTTTCTTTAAAAATGCTAATTAATAATATGATTAACCATTTGCAAAAAAACAACACCCGCTAATAATTTAACAAATAAAATAAACTCAAAAACAATACTGTAAAAATATTACCAAAACAATAAAACAATTACATAAAAGTTACAAATAAAATTAACATAATACACACACAATATTGCAAAATAGAAAATCAATATTACATACAATTCCATTTAAAACCTGATACTAAACATGTATCTTCTGTTAAGGAGAGACGGCTGTTACATCGAACATTTCCGGGTCTCTGTGCTTTTAACTTCCTCAGGTGTGACTATTACTCCTTGAGATCTACTTCAATTTAGACATTCTGTCAAAGAAAAATAACAAATTAACATTAGGTAATGAAGGGTTGCTCAATTCACAGGATTGTTTTCGTACTTTTATTCAACTCTCTATACACAGCTGGTCTTATATTCAAGTTAGAAACTTAAAGCCAGAAGAACTTGCTATTTAAACGAATGTGTGCAGTTCAAAACTACGGTCTGTGTGTATGATACAGAACTGGTGTGTTCTAAAAAGGAAACAAATTAGAAAAATTGGAAAAAAAAGTGTCATACTAAAAAACTCTGGAAACTCCTATTTAGGAGTGAGGTACCAGGGGCTGTTAGAGTTTTATAAGTGTACATGTAATTCCTCATCATTATTCATTCCTACAGGGAAAGTACTGCTGGCCTGTAAGATGAATCGCGACTCTAATCCACACAAAGCCAAGGTTCAGTTACCACCTCTGGGAGTCTTAGGCATCGTCATGAGGCCAAAAAACCTCGCTGTTGTCTAATCGCTACCATGGGCATCATGTAAGTGTTTGGCCATACCATAACTAAAGTCCTTATTAGTTATGCCCCTCCAATGTTCGAGTATTCTATTTTTGACAGGAAAAGTTATGGATCCGATATACCATTTATCGCAGAAGATGGCATAGACTACAAAGTCTGTTCCACATTGGATGTATTTATTGATTTTCCACCGTTTGTTATGTCTCCATATTGTTCCCTCTTTCACATTTTCACTGTGGCTACATGCCTTGCATTTGCCACATTTATGAAAACCACCACCCTTCTCTAACCAATTGGTCTTGCGTGGTGCCATGTGGCTTTTGACTAGCATGTCCTTAAGGGATAGATGTTTTCTATAAGAATAGGTGGCCCAGTTTAGCGTTTAACATTGGGTCCTGTGTTAGAATATCCCATCTTTTGGTGATGATTTTTCTAAGGTCTCGTGACTGGGTATTGAAGTTAGTTATGAATCTTATGGAGCCTTCCTTATCAACTGTCTTTTGTTATGATCTTGGGGTTTGAAACAAGGCTTCCTTCCTGTTGGTGTTATCTGCTTTTATTACTCCTAGTTGCAGCATTTTTGAGGGATACCCTCTAGTTAGAAACCTCCCTATCATTTCCTTCTTGTTCCTTTCATAGTTGGATTCGGAAATACAGTTTATTTTTGCTCACAAAAATTCACTGTATGGGATGCTCCATCTAAAATTGGGAGGTTGACAGCTGGCTGCCTGGAGTATCGAATTTTCTGCTGTTTCCTTTCTAAACAACTCAGTATGGAGTTTGCCATCTTTTACAGTTAACCTAAGATCTAAAAACTCAACAGTTTGTTGGCTGTGTTGCATAGTGAACTTTAACTTTACGGTGTTACAGTTCAATTCAGTTACAAATTGTTTCAGGTCATTTTCATTACCTTTCCACACATCGACGTACCTTAGCCACAGATTCACTTTTCATGTCCAATGTTCCAATGCCTCACTCCAGAGCACCTGCTTCTCCCACCAGCCCACCAAAAGATTGGCGTAGCTGGTAGTGAACCAGGTGCCCATGGAAGTGCCCTACACTTGTTTGTAGAGAACATTGCTAAACAGAAACACATTTTCGGTCAAAAAAAATTCAATCATTTGAAGTAACATGTGTGCATGCTCCAACAAGTGTACACTCCTGGTTTTTAAGAAGTACTCACAGGCTTTCAAACCACGTATACTTGTGTATAGGCTCTCAAAGTCTAAACAAACCGACCAGTTTTCCTGTCTCCAGTGGATGTTCCATACTTTTTGTGAGAAATCTTTTGTGTTCCTTAGAAAAGAATTAAGGTCCTTCACGTAAACTGACAGAAAATGATCCACATAGATGGAAACATTTTCGAGCAGACACTATTCTTGGAGGACACTATGGGGCGACCTGGAGAGTTATGTATATCCTTAATTTTCCTTGGGTAGTAGTATAGAATGTTGGTATGGTTGGACTCTGATTCTTTAAGAATTGGAACTCATCCCAGTTAAGTAGTTGATTGTCGAACCATCCCTTAGGGAGATCAGAGAATCTGCTTTGCAGACTGATTATGTATGACTTATCTACTCTGAATTAACACATGGCATTTTTCAACTGCCTAAGGGCTTCTTGTGTGTATCCCTCTCTGCTCATAAGGACTACATTTCCGCCCTTGTCTGAGGGTTTGATAATGATATTCTCATCATTTTGTAGGGCTAAACTTGATTCCAATTGACTCTTAGTGATATTGGCTCTTTTGGAGGCCCTATTTGTGAGTTTCAAAATATCCTGATTTACTGCCTCATGGAATATATCAATATTATCCCTGGCTATTTGTGGTACGTATTTTGATTTGGCCCTGAACGTGTTTCACTGGGTATGCCAGGAGCAATCCGAAATACATGTGATATTGTGTCGATGTTTGATGGATCGAAAGGATCCATGGAAGTTTGTGTTGCGTGTCCCTGCGATTGGTCATTCATATCATGGAGTAGCTTGAGTGTACTAATGTCTTCAATGAGTAGGGGTGAGAAAGGTCTTTTTTTCTGCTACCTCAGGTACGTTAGTGGGAATTTTCTTTCTCATGCTGTGCACTTTAAACAATTGAATCTTACGTATAAACATATATAGGTCAATGTTGGTCTATGCATAGTCTAATGGTGTGTCAAGACAAAAGGTCAAACCCAGCTTTAAAACTTCTTCCTCAGAATCAGTGATAGTTCTCTGTGATAAATTAATTACCATTAATTCTTGTCCATCCATTATTGACTCTTCTGGTCCTGGACCCTTGTTCCCATGGCAGTTCTGTTGTTTTTTTCTACGGCGCTGTCTTCGTCTTTTGCTTTTGTCTTTCCACCTTTCTATCTTTCAGTTTTCCCCTGACTGAGTGTTCGTTGCTCCTATGTAGGAGGCACAGTTCTTCGGAAAAAGACACAATTTCCATTGGATTCAAGTTGTTACTGGCTAGGGACTCCAATTCTGAGCTAAGATTTTTTCTGGATTCCCACCTTCCTTGTCAGCCACTCCCAAGGCTCAATCTTTCCTGAGATCCGCTCGTGCTTTATCAAATTTTCTTGCAAACGTTAAGATTCTTCCAGATTTGTAGTCTCTCTCACCCCGTTGGAATTGTCTCTGTTTTTTCTCTATTACTTACTTCTCGAAAGTTTAATCCTTTCATCCACTGCTGTGAGTACTTATTTTGCATCATTCTGAACTGGTTCTTTCTGAATTGCATACAATAAGGTTTGTATTTTTAGCAGAAAGTTTTTGTGCTCCTCCCTTGCATTTTGTATAGGTATTTGTAGCATTGTTTTTGAGCATGCCGTGGTGTTATCCATCCACGCTTTCAGTAACTGAGCATTAGGATTGTTGAGGGTGGGTACAATGAAGATCCTTAATCCTCTCGGTATCCGATCCACATCCAAGTAGTTTTGTAGCGATGTGGCCTCCCACCATCTGCTCACCTCTTTCCGGCGTAATCTTTCCAGGGCATTCCTTTTTTGTTTCAAAGTTGTAGCTATCCATTGCTGGCTGGTAACTTCCCCTGGCTGACTATTATCGTTTATGCTCTTTTTAAAGATGAGATTTGCTGAGGCCTCCCGGCCCTTAAGAAACTCCATTGCCCAGTTTACACTGCGATCGTCTGATCGTCTCCTCCGCTATTGAGTCCTATGGCGATCCGTACGGACGTACCCTGATATCCTCACTGTTATCTCCGATCAAACAGAATATGTTCACACCACCGGAGGATCCGATGTTGTTTCTTCGTTCGTGTTCTTTTCTGTAGTGGAAATCTTCTCCAGTTCTGCATTCGGATACCAGTGGGCATTCAAAATGTGGTATCCACAAGAAATAAGGCACCTCAGAATGCCCTTCCAAACGGGTTGGGCTTGTTGCAAGTGGACGCCGCCACTTGGACACATGCACAATATTCCTACTGGGTTCGTAGTAAGAAACAAACAACTCCGATTGTAGATGCCAATTATTTCAAGTTTATTCGGGCACACAAATGACGCGTTTCCACCTCTCCAGGTCTTGGTCACATGACTTTAAAGCGAGTTTCCATTATTTTTGCACTCTCTGCGCCTCACATGACGCACGTAAAGAGACATCAACAAAAGACTTTCAGTCCTCCTTTCTCGGCGTGGTTACAAATACGCCTTACATTTTAACAATTAATCATGCATGAAATCATAAACCAACAAAATTATAATTTCTTCAGGTAAGGTTGAAAAACATTAAATATCATGTTTGTTTTTAGGTTGATTAAATTAAATCAGATGTCCATCCACTGTTCAGTGTAGACCGAGGTTACCATATGCAAGTAGATCAACACAAATTGTTAAGATGGAAACAATAATAATACATGGTATGTCATCATATATATATATATAGATGATGAGAACCATGGGCTATGTTGCCCCCTGCCCCAGGCCACTTTTAGCCCTGGGGACCTCATCCCCTGGGCCTATCCAGCCTTTTTTTTAAGTTTGGAAGGGGGCCACGTGGCACCCCTCTGGAGGCCAATTTTGGGCCCAAGGACCCCATCCCCTGGTGCCCGTCCTTATTCTTTTTATTTTTAAATAACTTAAAAAGGGGAGAGGGGCCAAGTAGCCCCCTCCCGGGCCATTTTGGGCCCCGGGGACCCCATCCCCGGGGCATGGCCTCTGTCTTGGGGACTGCGGGAGGAGCCCCTATGCCCCCAAGTTCTCTGCCGGCTCCCCATCTCCTGTGGGAGCCAGCATTGCTTTTGGACATAGGGAGTTGCAAACATCCTGCTCCCTTTGCCCAAAAGCAAATTTGCTTTGCTTCATTGAAGTGAGAGCAGTTTTTCTGCTCTCGATTCCATGAAGCAAAACAGAAGTTTGCTATGGCAGGGCGGAGCAGTGCTCCTGCACTGCCATAGCAAACTGCAATGTACCGGGTGTGGGCACCCCGGGACATTCCTGGAGCCTGCCCTGGGGGGTGGCCATCCCCAGGGCCAAGGAAGGCTCCTGGAGGGGGGCTTGGAACCCCCTCCCAGCGTTTGCATAGCCCCGGGGAGGTAGTGGTCCCTGGAGCAGTGTGAGGAGGGTAGGAGCCCCCCACACCTTTTAGTTAAAAAAAACCCGGGGAGGTGGTGGTCCCCTGGACAGTGTGGAGTTGGTCGTGAGCCCCTCATGCCTTTTCTTTATTTTCATAGCCCCCAGAAGGTGGTGGTCTCCGGGGCTGCAGAGGCCCCTTAGAGCCCGCTTCACATTTGGCATTGCCCCGGGGACCTGGCACACCAGGGGGCTTAATTAAACAAAGCGCTGGAGAATGCGCTTTGTTTTTTTTTAAAGTTTCTGTGGTATTTGCGGACCTAAGCGAATCCCGCTGAAAATATATTTAAAAAATGCTTTTTTGGGCCATCGGGCTACCTGTGGGACCCCCGGAGCAGGCCTGGGGACTCAGGGTGTTGCTTCCCCCTTTTCTTGTTTTTTACCATTTTTTTTGTGACTCGTTTCAACCGAGTCACAAGATGGCTGCCACCACTTCCTGGTTGGAACTGTTGGCAGCCAATCAGAGTCAAGCTCGAGATCAGGAGGGTTTTGCAGATCCAGGGCGGTCACCAGATATCAACATTTCTAAATATATGAATTTCTCAGAAACTACTGAACGTAATTACACCATTTAACTAAAAGAGTGCACTTTCGAGCAAGAGCTACCTTTCTGCCAAATTTGGTGTAATTCCATTCAGCAGTTTGGGCTGTAGCTGTGAGAAAAATTTCATATGGAAATTAGCATGGAGAAAATGTGTTTTGGGACCCCCCTTTTTTCTCAGCCCCCGCTTGATGAATCACCCCGAAACTTTCAAGACAGGAGCTGACCGGAGCGCCCCATTAGTTTTGAAAATTTTGCAAAGATTTATCAAATGGCGACTGCCAGTAGGTAATATACATAAATACATATATATTACCTACTGGCAGTCGCCAGTAGGTAGTTATAGTTAGGACCAAGTTTCCATAGGAAGAGCATTTTTTTGTCTTGCTTATATCTTTGGCATCGTTTGATGAATCTTCATGAAATTTTCTAAACTAATTCTTTGTACAGATAAGCTCTTATGTGAGAAGTTTGGGGGTGATTCGCCAAGGGGGGGCCGAGAAAAAAGGGGGTCCCAAAACATGTTTTCTCCATGTTAATTTCCATAGGAAACTTTAGACAAGGCTACAGGTCGAATGTGTGAACGGAATTGCCCCAAATTTGGCAGGGAGAAGGGTCTTGGTCTAGAAAGCACGCTTTTGTCTATTTGGTGTAAATCCGTTCAGTAGTTTTGGAGGAGTATCGAAATTTATAGATATCGATATTTGGGAATTTCTGCCATCTGATTGGCTGAGGCGTTACGAGCACGAGCTTGCTGCTTATTGGTTGTGAGCGTACGAGCGGTTGCAACTAGGAAGTGTTGGCCGCCATTTTGTGATTCCATTGAAGCGAGTAAGGGCCAAAAAGGGCGAAAAGAGTAGGAAACAGGAGGATAGGAGCACTCTAACCTCTGTGGGGGAGTGCGAAGCGAGGTAGTCACACCTACCGGTCTGAAAGTGCGGAGTTGCTCAGAGTGACATGGTGCTGAGATAAGATGCTGCTACAGTCGGGTATGAAACCTAGAGCCTAAACCGGGAGGTCATTGCTGTGAAGTGATGTGCTCTGGTGTTTGTAGGATACCTGTGGAAGTTGTGTTAGTAGACGTTTATACCATACTGGGAGTGGGAAGAGAACTACTGAGCTCTACCGTGCGTTTATACTATACCGGAAGTGGGAAGCGAAGTACTACGCCTACCGGTGTGAAGACTCGGGGATCAAACTGAGCTGATTGTTGTAAAGTGATGGGCTGTGGGCGCTGTAGCATACTGGCCACTGTAGTGTAACTGTAAGTAGTGTTAGTATGCGTTTATACTATACAGGGAGTGGGAAGCGAACTACTCACCCCTACTGGTCTGAAGACTCAGGGATTAAACCGTGAACACATTGCTGTAAAGCGATGTGCTCTGTGTACTATTTCAATGTAAGTCATAGTACAATGTTAGTATGTAATGATACTATAATGTAAGTATGTAATGTTAGAATGTAGGACTGCCATGAGCGGAATCTTGGGGAGTTTGTACATGGTGCTGGAGAAGACGGATGCCTTGGTGTCTGGTCCTGTTGGTGGCTGTTTAAACTGTCTTCTTTTCCTGCAATAAATCTATTTATCGGATCCACAGCTGTCTTCCTGTTCACTACATAAATTTGGCAACGAGCGGGAGAAGGTGAAAAGAAGGCAGCACTCATCGAGATTTTGCGCTTGCTTGCGTTGTGCTGAAGACCTGTTTTCTTGGTGAATCTGTTTCTACTCATCCCAGGGTCATTTCCTGAAGACCCGTTTTCTTGGTGAATCTGTTTCTATTCATCCCAGGGTCATCGGCTGATCGAACTATGTGATCCTACCTCTGGTAGGATTTATATTTTTTGATTTTGGGCTTCCTCTGCCTCTTCACTACACTCTGGTTGCTGTACCACACATGTGCAAGTAGTGTTAGTATGCGTTTATACTAATTCTGTAGTTATGCATTAAACAAAGCTTCATGGTCCCATGGAGCGCCACCTCCCAGGCGCAGGTCATACAATGTTCCGGGGTGTGCAAGCGCAGGACATTTATTTTTGCTATTACAGGGCAGGAGCATTGCTTGCACCCTGTGATAGTAAATTCTTGTTTGCCTCGTTGAAGCGAGAGGAGGAAAACCTCGTATCGTTTCAATAAAGCGGAACCGGATGGTAAAAATGGAGAAACAAAAATGAAGCGGGGTCTCACCCGTTCATTTAAATGAGCCCACTGGTGGGTAATGCTCCTATCCTATTATTATATTGCGGGGTCTTTGCAGCACTGGGGATCTTAATCTCACATGTAAATTAGGCTCGGGAGGGCACAGAGACGTTTCGCAGACTAGGGGATCGACACCTCCCCGGGTATTGTTTACGAATTGTTCGGGGGGCTTCGAGGCCAACTCAAGAACGGGGATCGGCAACCTCTGGGGCATTATTTAAATATGCAGGGTGGGCCTCGCCAGTCCTTGAAGCCTCGGTGGCCCTAGGCAGTGCCTTATTGGTTCTGAAATCACACGGGCAGTACTCAAGGTGTTATAAAGTGATACACTCATAGAACTCTTGCTGTTGTACAATTACCTGGGCTTCATTTATTTAATAGTCTGTTGGTTTATATTTGGTAGGTGCACCGGAAATTAAACAAAATTTCCCTTATAACCTACTATCAACCCCCAATTTTCGCAATAAACTACAGACAAGTGTTGTCAGAAAAAGAAGACCCATACACTCAGTTATTTATTGGTAAAAAAAATAACTTTTATTAACACAACCCAAATAAATGGAAATGTAACTTTATTCGAACAACAGTAAAACATGAAAGAAGTCGGTGGGACTCCTCCAGAAGCAGCGTACAAAACCTGCAAGACAAAAAAGAATCATAAGTATGTGTGCCATGTCTAAGAGAAAAAGAAAGGTAGTGAGAATGAACGGAGGAAAGTGAGAATGGGACAGAGAGCGAGTGGGTTGAAGGGAGAAGGGGAGGGAGAGTGAAAAGAACAGAGGGAAGAGGAGACAGAGCGCCGGCCTACTGCACCCATCCTCACTGTTCACCTCCTGTCACCCGTGTGTCTGGGACGCTGGGGTCTGCGAGAAAGAGTGCGGTCCAGCAAGTCCTTAAAATGAAACAGAAATATGAATGAGGCAAGAGATTACATTATTATCTATGGCAACATCGCTTGCCTGCACCTGTGCACTGAGGCTGCTGTACCCCAGCCCCTTTCTCTGCTCTGTGCTCAATTACAGCTCCTGCACGCTGATGCTTGACTACTCACCTGCCACAACCGGTGTGTCCAAGGACGTGCCGGTGCGAGCTCCAACTCCGGGGTACCGCTATCAGGGTGGCCCAGCAGGTCTCCGGTCAGGGACGGTGTCTTGATACCACGATGGAAGGCGACAGAGTGCCCAGGGCATCATCACGGGGTGAGCACCCGCTCCGGCCATTTTGTCTCCACTAACCCAGTGTCTCAAAAGGGAGAAGAAATATAATGTTGTAAACGTCATGAGGTAAATGAAGGTTTCTTTCAACGTTAATAGAGAACACCAGTTGAGTGCATTCTTCCTATTTGAAGTACGATCTTCGAACTGTTAGTGGTAATCGTGGTTCAAAGAGGAGTTGGAGTGCATGAGAATACACAAGGTTAAATAATAATATGTTATGCCAACGTTCACATACAAAGGAACAGAGCGCACGGTAGAAGCATAATGTGAGCGTATAATGCAGTGGTGCAAGCCTGTGTGCAAGTACACTTAGTAATCAGCTCACTACAGTGCCCCAAAAGCCAACGCCACGTGTCTGTAGGGCAGCGCTGGCCGCTGGCTCAGGCCTACAGTACAGTCCAGCAGGTCCTTAAAATGAGACAGAGATTTGACTGAATGAGGTCAGAGATCACATCGGTTCACAGGGTAACATTGGTTGTTCGCACCTTAGCACACAGGCTGATGCACCCCACCCCTACCGCAGCACTGTGCTCAAAACGTGTCTGTAGGGCAGCACTGCGCGCTGGCTCAGGCCTAAAGTACGGTCCAGCAGGTCCTTAAAATGAGACAGACATGTGACTGAATGAGGTCAGAGAACACATTATTAAGCAGGGCAATATCGCTTGTTTGTACCTGCGCACCCAGGCTGATGTATCCCACCCCTGATGCAGCATCATGCTCAATTGCAGCCTCTGTGCACCCAGGCCCCACTGCTCACCTGCTGTCATTGTTGTGTGTCTAAACACGATGGGCAGCAGTGTTCAAAATTCAGGTGCAGTGTTGATTGTGACGATGGTGTACGCCTTATGGATCCCTTTTTTTATTGCGCATTGTTAAGGGTGGGCGACAATTTCCGTTCCGCTTGCGGAAATTGTGACATTTCGAAATTTTCGGGTTCCACGCGGAACGCGACAATGTCAAAACTTCAGCGATCCGCAAGGAAACGGATATATACAGGGCAGGATTCATTCTGGCACGATGCTCCTGTCATTTTAAACCTCAACAGGAAGTACACACACAGATTTAGAGCAGGTGCCCGAGTTGAAGGTCACTTTCAGTAATGCATTAATCAGCACAAAAGATTCGTGAGCACGGTGGAGGCTAGGCAGGTGCGCTTTCTCCCCATATCTACCGTCAGCAATTTGCTGTAATCATTGATGGAGGTCTGTGCATCCATGGGTTTCTCGAGCGCAATCCCCGTGCAGTTTCAGAAACCAGGAGGCTCTGTCTCCTCATCTGCTGCTCTGGTCGGTCTCTGACCCTTTATAAACAAGAGGCATGTGAACTGCATAGAAGCCCCGCCACACACACTGGTGGTGTGCAACATCTTCGCGCCCTTTCCCCACTATGATGGACAGCTCACTCGAGGGACCCCGGCGCCCATCGGTGCGGTGGCAAAATTACAGACACACATGGTCGCTGGAGACACCTCTTCTGGCCCTTTACTCAGCTGTAGTGTAGGAAAAGCACCATACATTTACCCAACGAGGTAGCACTTTCTGATTAGCCAGTAGAAAGTACTTCAGTTGAGTAGAGGTATTGCACAAAACGGTGGCATCTTCTTGGGTAAATATGCAGGGCAGGATTCATTCTGGCACGATGCTCCTGTCACAAAAATTAAACCTCAACAGAAAGCACTTACAGATATAAATAAAGCAGGTGCCCGAGTTGAAGGTAAAATTCAGTAACGCAATAATCAGCACAAAATCTCCGCGATCACGCGAAATTTCGCGTGATCGCGGAGATTTTTTGCCATTTCGCGATATTTTGCGAAAAGCACTTTCGAAAATTCCGCCCACCTGCGAGGTGGATGCGGCCATATTACCTGAGGCAGTGTAGAAGAACTGGGACATGTGGTGTCATTGTTATCCTATTTATACGTATGCAAAGTGGGCTGGGCTTGCGTACGCCAAGCGAGCGTAGGGATGTGAATAATAGTTCCGGGGACCTGGGCGTTGTTCAGTTCCTGCCTGGCCAGGAAGTGTACTTATGTGTGTTTCTGTTGCAGTTTTGACGTCGCAGAATGCGCAATTTACATTAATGTAGCATGTACCGGGAGGCGGCAACTATCGCTAATGAGATGCTGTTCGAAAACATTCAATGGCCAACATCACATGTCATTGTCAAGGTTGTGGATATGTGCAGACACTCATGTCAATGGTGTTCGGTATTATTGAAAGTGTTGCTATAGCGAAGAGCACACATGTGAATGTGTTCGGATGGAGGGAGGATCAGCAGTGAGGCTACGTCATAAATAGTGATAACGTTCATTATAGTCAAGCAATGCATGCCAAACGTGAATCTGAAAGTCTCACATATGACACACTACTATACTGTTAAAGCCTGACAACAGAGAATACAGCAATACAAATGCACACATTACTGTTTACTGTTTGTCACATGTGATCTAGGATGTGCACTCTGCCCGTGGCTGATGATACCCCTTTGAGCCAGCAATACCCAGGCCGAAAGGCAGCACAATAATGTGCACACACACACACCAGAGGCATCGTGTATCACACATTTGATTTTTGATGTAACGTTGGAGATGCATGGCCATCACACGTGGAAGGCTAATGTACAGACCATGAATATTGATCAAGATGATCGTTGCATGTTGTGTGTAGTAAAAGATATGTGTACACAGCAAAAAAACTTTTCAAAAAATCTCTCTAAGCAGAAGGGGTGTGTCTTATCAAACGTTGTAGAGAGAATGAATATGGTTTGGGTCCTCCAACTGTTACAATGGGAAATGTTATGAACTAATCAAATGGTTTTTTTTAAGGTCACATAACAATCGCACATCGAGGGCGCAAGGAGGCCACACCCGACAAGATTTTGAGAAAATACATTTATCGTAATATAACTTTATTACAGTTAAAAATATATAAATGTTTAAAATATTTTAGATTATTGCTTGCTCTCATATACAGTTTAAGGTTATTCAGATATAGTTTTGAGACATAAAAAAAATGAGGGAATAGTGTACCCGGCGCGACCCCCTATACGTCTATGACATAACACAGGGCCTGACAGCGTGCACTCATCGCATACGCAATGTGCAGCGGGTGCGACCCCATACGTACATGACGTAACGCATGGCTTGGTACTGCATACCCGTCGGATACCTTTGTAGCAGCTGGCGCGAACTCATACGTATATGATGTTATGCAGGACGAGGTGCCACGAACCCTTTGGATACGAAATGCGCATCCTTTACGAGTTTAGAAATATGGCAGATAGGATTCGCGTGGTGATGGAGCTTGGTGCACTACCGGTATGGGAGTGCAGTTTTCTAAAAAGATATACATATTTTTTGGGGAAGATATAAAACATTACTTAATTTTTAAAGTAAAAAAAAAAGAAGTATGATAGAGTTCCAAAATATTACAAAAAAAATAGAAAAAATATAGGTTTTATAAACATTAAAATATTAAATTAACATTTAAAACACCTTTGAAATCCACTGAAAAAACCATAGGTTTTACAGACGTTATAGTTAGGTATTAGCGTTTAAAAACCTTTGAAATTCACTAAAAAAAACATAGGTTTCAGGGACGTTATAGTTAGTTGGACATTTGACGTATATAAAACCAGAGAAATTCGCCTGTTATAGTTAGTTGAGCTAGCTATAACTCGCGCACCCGCAATTCACTGCTGATGATGTCACATATTACATCACTCATGACATGGTCAGTGACATCACTGATGACATCACTGATGACATCTCAAATGACATCACTGATGACGTCATCCAGTGACTGTGTGTCTTTCTGTAAAGTTTAAATATGTTTTATATATTTATAGTGAAAGGCCTGTGGAAGAATGAGTGGCTGTACAAGTGTGTGAATGGATGATTTTCTAGGTGCGTAACTGACTCTATAAGTGAGTCATTAAATGTATCTTACTGCAGACTAGTGACTAAACTGTGTGAATGTCTGTATGTGTCTGTCTGTTGGTGTATAAGTGGCTGCATGGTTTTGTGAATAGCTATATGAGTGTCTATTTATTTTATTTTATTTTATTTAATGTGTTTTATATAGCGCGGACTTTACCCGAAGGTGTCAGAGCGCTTCACAATAGGAGCAGTAATGATACATAAGGAGAAAAATTACAAGTGAGCATGTTACAAAATCAAACGTTACGTTCCATGAGGCAATAGTGGCATTTGTGCAAGAATCAGGAGCAAATAAAATACAAGAGGGAGCAAACGATACGTTACAAAAGGAAAAAAGTGACGGGTTATTGATTGGTTATCTGAGTATCTGTATGGGTGCCTGAGTGTTTGTGTGGGTAGGGTGTGTGCATAGATGTGTGAGTGGGTGATTCTATGGGTGCATGGTTTTAAGAGTACATCTGTGATGAACTGTATGGTTGAGAGAGTGTATGTATGGGTGTGTTAGGGATTGAATATATATCTCAGTGGTACATGTGTGACTAACTACATATGTGAAAGGAAGTATATATGTGTCTAAGAGTATATAAGTGGGTATATGGGAGAGTGTGTGATTGTGAGAGTGGCTGTATGGATGAGTGTGTGCTTGTATCAATGATTGTATAAGAGCGTAAGAATGTGTCACTATTTTTATGAGTAAGTGAACTTGAGTGTGTATAACTGCATAGGTGAGTAAATGGGAGTGTGATTAATTATTTGCATGACTGACTAGGTGTGAGAGTACCTCTATGGATGATTGGTGGTGTGTGAGTGTCTATGTAGGTGTATAAATGCATATGATAGTCTTGTACGGAGTGACTGTAAGTATGAGCGACTGTACAGGTGAGTGAGTGGAGGTGTATGTAGACCTAAGAGTTAATGAGTGGGCATGTAGTTATTGGTATTGGAGTATCTATGGTCTTGAGAATGTACGTCTGAAATTTTGAGTTGGTGTATCAATGGTTAAATTAGGGTGTGAGAAGATGCAGTAATTTATCACATGGATGATGTCATCAGTGATGTCATCAGTGATGTCATTTGAGATGTCATCAGTGATGTCATCAGTGATGTCACTGTCCATGTCATGAGTGATGTAATATGTGACGTCATCAGCAGTGCATTGCAGGGGCGCGAGTTATAGTTAGCTGAACTAATTATAACAGGGAAATTTCTAGGGTTTTCTACGAGGGAAATGTCCAGCTAACTATAACACCCCTGAAACCTATGGTTTTTTCAGTGAATTTCTAAGTTTTTTAAAATGCCAATTTCTCACTATAATGCCCCTGAAACCTTTGGTTTTTTCAGTGAATTTCAAAGGTTTTTTAAATGCCAATTCCTAACTATAACGTGCATGAAACCTATGGTTTTTTCAGTGAATTTGAAAGGTTTTTTAAATGCTAATTCCTATCTATAACTTATCTCTGAAGATATCATGTTTAATGATTTTGATTGGATTTGTATATTTTTCAAATTCAGTGTGTCAATTTCATTAATTACATTTTTTTTAAATACTTTTTTATCACCATTTTTTAAACTTATCTTTTCAATTAATTCTTTTAAAAATTAAAAAATATTATTTGAACTTAATGGGTTTTTCAAAAATATTTTTTTATATTTTTCAAAATATTTTTTTAACTATATATTCAAAACTTTATTTTATATATTTTTTTGGATCCGCGCACCCTATGCGCACCGTTCTCGATCTCTACGCGATAGCATCCGCGCATGGTATGCGTCGGGTACGTGGTTAGTGCGCGATTCCAATGCGACCGGTACGCGACTCCCAGCCTATACGCGACACGTTCGATGTACGTAACGTGACGTTTAGGCGCTTCCGCGATGCGTCATCTGCGTCTATGACGTGGTAGGTGCGCGGATCCCGCGAAGTATTTAACATTTAAAAAAACATATTTATGTATTTCATGTGAATATTAATTGAAGACAAACTATATTTTTACATCTAATCCTATAATATTTTTTAATTCAATTTCGCGGATGCGCGCTGGGTGCGTGCTGCGTAAGCGCAGGGTGCGCGGATCCCATGTGACCTGCAAAAAAAGACTTTGATTGGTTCATTACACTTCCTCTTCTAACTATTGAAAGACCCCACCCATTTCAATCATTCTTCTTTGACCCTCTTTAGAGGACCATCTCTTTGGAGAGAAGAAGATTTTTTAGACTAAGTTTAAACTTAACTGTAACTTTTTTCAACCAAAAATGGCTTCAGGGCAGCAGGCATCACCTGCATCTCCTCATACTTCTGAGGATGAATTTTTGGAGGAGGCACCACCCAAAGAACGTTTTTCTTCAGTGGTGTGGACATTTTTTACTTTTGCCGAGGGGCAGAATAAGACCAATGCCACCTTGGTCACGTGCAAGATTTGCAAAAGAGTCCTGTCGCGAGGGGATCCTAACAAGAAATACTCGTGCGGCACGGAAAGTATGATGAAGCACATGAGGACCCTTCATCCAAACAATCTTGCACGAGAAGAGTGCCGACGGATGAGAAACACTCCTGCTCCTGCACCTTCCACCTCATCGCAGCCAAGCACATCAAGAGTGCATCCATCAGCCCAAACCTTGGACATTCGTCCTCAATTTCAATTTTTAAAAGTGCTCTGCACTAAGTGCAATGCGACTTTGTGCTATGGTGAGCAGTCGATCGATCTGATCTGCCGCCGGCAAGAAAGTCACATTTGCTAGTTCTTTTTTTTTTTTTTTTTTATTGTTCCCTGAAGTTTATTGTTTGGTTTCTCCTGTTTTGTTTTTTCAGAAAAACCAAAAAAATCACAAAATTGTTAGAAAAACCAAAAAAATATATAAAAGAAGAAAGTAGAAAAAAAAAGTTCTTGTAAGAACTGACTTTCCTGGTTTAAAAAAAAAGCTAAATTTCTTTGTTAGTGTGTGAAAGTTTAGATGAATGTATGTGTGGTACGTAATTGACTGAATGAATGCATTAGTAGCGTATGGTGAATGTATAAGTGCAGAACTATGAGGAAGTGCTGCAGCATCACATAGTAACCTCTTTAACTACAGTGTGCTGTAGTACTTCCGAAGCACAGGGATGCAACATATGTACATAAATATGTTGCAAATCTATGCTTCTCTCTGCACGGCTGCTTAAACTGCAGCCATGTGGTGACACAGGTACCCTTGCACCAAGGTGCAAGGATATCTGTGTCATGTGCTGTTTGTTTTTCTGCAGGAAGACACACCTTCCTGCACAACAACAATGAGAAAATGCATTTTTCTCCTTCAATGTATGCTGAACATTACAGCATGCATTGAAGATATAAAAATGTGGAGAAATGAAATGGTTTAAAAAAATGGTGAAATGAAATGTTGTGCTTTCCTACACCAATTTTAGAATGGTGCAGCATTCACACACATATCGAGATTCATGATTTCTGATAAATCTAGACATGTGTCTTGTTCTATGAGTATTTAGTGCAATCATGCACAACAACACTTATAGAACAACCTTTCAACGCAAAGTGGTGTGCATAATGAGGTTGTATTTACATGGAGTCTAAAAAGTGCACAGAGTGCCTTTTCCTCTCTTTGTAAATATGAAAGAATGTCTTGCGCAATAACTATGTTACAAAAAGTGACATATTTCCGTTTTTAAAATTCCTTGCGAATGATAGAAGGTAAGCACAGAGTTTTGTCTGCAAAGATGTTCAAAGAAGAAGGATTGAAATAATTGTGGTCCTTCAATAGCTAAAATAGGAAATATTATGAACCCCTCAAATCTCTTTTTTTGCAGGTCACATGATATCTGATTATGGTCAGATTTCAAAACTACATAGGTATAAACAGAGTGTTTTTAGAAACATGTTTCAACTTTGTAGCTTCTTGCAGACCTCCTCATTCTGCATATTGAGACTTAGTTAAACTTACCTTCACAGTAATAGGAATAAAAAATGGTACACATTTTTTTCACATTTTCATTCCAATCGAAATTCATAAAAATTGCTTATTTTAAAATTTGTATCTGTGAAAGAAAAGGAAAAAAAAATATAACATGTAATAATAATTTTTTTTACAACACAGCATAATTTCCACAAAGTAATTTTTTTGCATTTTTTGCTGTTCTCAGAATATATCAAATTTCACTAAAAATAGTGATTTCAATCGTACTCATCACTTAACAGTGGGCAAAAAAAACCAATCTCAAAGATTGTTAAAAAAAAACAACATGCTATTCTCAAAAAAAAAAACAGGATACAAATCACTGATATATAAAATGCATACAGCTAACAAAATGTTATAAGTTTAACTTACAAAAACTGTAAATGTTGTCACTTTAAAATATTCACCGAATCTAAGGATGAATTTTTGGAGGATGCACCACGCCCACAACGTTTTCCTTCAGTGGTGTGGAAATTTTCTACTTTTCTCAAGGGGCAAACAAAGACCAATGCCACCTTCGTCACGCGCAAGATTTGCAAAAGAGTTCTGTTACGAGGGGATCCTAACAAAAAACACTTGTGCGGCACGGCAGGTATGATGAAACCCCTAAGGACCCTTCATCCAAACAAACTTGCACGAGAAGAGTGCAAACAGATGAGAAACTCTCCTGTTCTGTATCTGTAAAAAAGAATCACAAATAAATGAATATTAATAACTTTCAAATATATACTATTCCATTACTGTACAAACACATTTTATATAAAAATTGACTAAGAAACTATAGCCCTGAACCACAAGTGTGACGATCGTTAAAACACTACATGCATAGTGCATACTACTTTGAAGCAGTTCATGCCCTAAAGCCTACCCCACTAAAAGACTACATGCTAACTGACTAAATGATTACAGTACTACAGGAGACACACTGGGTGAGTGACAGGGTGTTTGCTAGAAGTGTATGAATACTAACTAGGGAATTGAAGGTGTGAAAGACAACTGTGTAGGTGATTAGAGGACTGCGTCCATACTGGATAGGCATTTAAAGCAGTCCATGTGCTAAGGCCTGGCTCACTGCATGAGTACTTGGGTACTGACTGAATTATTAGAGTACAGCAAGGAGAGTGCCTAGGTGAATTTATAAGTGGTAGGCTTTTCGCACAGGCAATGGATTAGTACTTGGTACTGAATGGGTCACTAGAGGAGTGCAAAGGGAGTGACAGGATGTTTGCTGGTCTGTATGGATACTGACTAGGGAATTGAAAGTGTGAAAGACAAGTGTCTAGGGGGTTAGAAGACTGCATACATAGTGGATAGGGGTTTGAAGCAGTCCATGTGCTAAGGCCTGGCTCAGTGCATGAATACTTAGGCACTGACTAAATGATTAGAGTACTGCAAAGATAGTATCTTGGTGAATTTATAAGTGTTTGGGTTTTGGCACTGTGAATGGATTAGTACATGATGCTGAATGGGTCACTAGAGGACTGCAAAGGGAGTTACAGGGTGTTTCCTGGAAGTGTATGGATACTGACTAGCGAATTGAAAATGTGAAAGACAAGTGTATAGTATGTTAGAAGACTGCATGCATACTGCATAGACATTTAAAACAATCTATGTGGTAATGTATGGTTCACAACATGAGTACTTGGAAACTGACTAAATCATCAGACTACTGCTAGGTTAGTGCCTAGGTAAAACTTTTACATTTTCAGTTCTGGCACAGTGAAGAGAATAGTACATGGTACTGCACTTTAGTGTCAAACCCTGACTCATTTTATCAATGCATAAGCAAAGAATAGCTTCTAAAGCTACTAAAACTTGATAACATGACCAATTTTAAAACAGTTATCTGTCATCAAATACACTATGTTACCAAATGCTTCTCTCACAATCCTTACCCAAATGTACACAGACTCACAGTGTGATTTTAGACAAGCAACACTATCCCTAGCAGTTTACCAAAACTCATTCACTAGTCTAGAAGAGGTATTGGTACTGCACACAATCTACATATTTAAGTACAGCACATTAGTGTCAAAGCATGACTCATTTAATCAACGCATAAGCAAAGACTGGCTTCTAATGCTACTAACACTTGACAACATGACAGGTTTTAAAAGAGTTATCTGCTAAAAAATACACGATGTTACCAAATTCTTCTCTCACAGTGGTTCCCAAGTGCACACAGACTCACAGTGTGATTCTAGACAACAGCCACTATACCTAGGAGTTTACCAAAAATCATTCACTACTGTTGAACTGATAAGGGAACTGCACACAATGTACATATTTCAGGACTGCACTTTTGTGTCAAAACCTGACTCATTTAATAAAAGCATAAGCAAAAACTGGCTTCTAATTCTACTAAAACTTGACAAAATGACAGGTTTTAAAACAATTATCTGTCAGCAAATACACAACGTTACCAAATGCTTCTCTCACAGTGGTTCCCAAATGCACACAGACTCACAGCGTGATTCTAGACAAGCAACACTATCCCTAGCAGCTTACCAACACTCATTCACAACTGTGGAAGGGGTAAGGGGACTGCACACAAACTACATATTTCACTACTGCACTTTAGTGTCAAAGCATGAATCATTTTATCAATGCATAACCAAAAACTGGCTTCTAATGCTACTAAAACTTGACAACATGAGAGGTTTTAAAAGAGTTATCTGTCAGCAAATACATGATGTTACCAAATGCTTCTCTCACAGTTGTTCCCAAATGCACACAGACACACAGTGTGATTCTAGACAACAACCACTATACCTAGGAGTTTACCAAAAATCATTCACTACTGTGGAAGTGGTAAGGGAACTGCACACAATCTACATATTTCAGGACTGCACTTTTGTGTCAAAGCCTAACTCATTTAATCAACGCATAAGCAAAGACTGGCTTCTAATGCTACTAAAACTTGACAACATGACAGGTTTTAAAAAAGTTTTCTGTCAGAAAATACATGATGTTACCAAATGCTTCTCTCACAGTGGTTCCCAAATACACACTAACTCACAGCGTGATTCTAGACAAGCACCACTATCCCTAGGAGTTTACCAAAACTCATTCACTACAGTGCAAGTGGTAAGAGAACTGCACACAATCTACATATTTCAGGACTGCACTTTTGTGTCAAAGCCTGACTCATTTAATCAAAGCATAAGCGAAAACTGTCTTCTAATGCTACTAAAACTTGACAACAAGACAGGTTTTAAAACAGTTATCTGTCAGCAAATACACGATATTACCACATACTTCTCTCACAGTGGTTCCCAAATGCACACAGACTCACAGTGTGATTCTAGACAAGCAACACTATCCCTAGCAGCTTACCAAAACTCATTCACTACTGTGCAAGGGGTAAGGAGACTACACACAATCTACATATTAAAGTACAGCACATTAGTGTCAACGCATGACTTATTTTAATGCATAAGCAAAGACTGGCTTCTAATGCTACTAAAACTTGACAACATGACAGGTTTTAAAACAGTTATCTGTCAGCAAATACACAATGTTACCAAATGCTTCTCTCACAGTGGTTCCCAAATGCACACATACTCACTGTGCGATTCTAGACAAACAACACTATCCATTGCACTCTACCAAAACACATTTCTTCATCTAGAAGAAGAACTACATTTTAGTATAGAAACATAACATAACTCATTTCACAAAATCATAAACAATGACTGGTTTCTAATTCTATCAAAATATGAAAACAGCACAGTTATTTGTCTGCAAACACATGAAAAACACAAATGCTTATCACAGAATGGTTTCTACATGCACACACACTGTCAATAAGATTGTAGAGAAAAAAAGTACTCCCTACACTTTAGCAGAAGAAATACATTAGTCTGATTAAAATCAAAATACTCTACATACATCCCCTCACAATTAAATAACTCACCTTTCAAGTTGTTGTGTAGATTAAGAAGTATATCAGTCACACACCAGATTTTCTTTTACAGGTTATCTGCACTGTGCACCTCTCAGCAAAAACAAAGAATGGAAACGTTTCCCTTTCATTTTCCACACATATACATGTAAACATCAAATCACAATCCTTCACACATACACTCAAAAGCAAACACACATTTCTATTGGTTAAACATTTCAACCCTTTCCAACTGAAATACATTTCAACCCTTTCCCCAATCTGCCTTCTGCCTCTTACCATAGAAACAGGTCATAAAACACTGCACTGAGCACACAGGTCACAAGTTCAGCACACAATGTTGCTAAACAAGACAGGAAGTGTGCTTGACTTTTCAACATATCAGCTTATCATATATAATGTTCCTTACAATCTGTTTTTGCTAACCAATAAGAATCATACCTTTAACAAACAGAAGTATACACCCTACCTTTCAGTGTAGAAAGTAGTCATACAACAAATGATTTCTTGTCTTTTTTCAAAAAAAAATTCCGTGGCTCCGCGCACCCACGCAAGAGAATCCGTGCACCCAACGCGATAGGATGCACGCATCGTGCGCGCCTTTCGCCATTTGAAAAAAAAAAAGGGGGTCCCAGGGGGTCCTTCTGGGACCCCCTAAGCACCTCTAGAGGGTCAGAGTATTTCCATTCTGCCCCCTTTATATGTTTTACACACTGATTCCCCATGCTTCTTCAGCCTCGCTTCTACCGAGGCAGAAAATGGCCGCCAACAGTTCCTGGTTTCGAATGTAGACAGACACTCGACAGCCAATTAGCATTCAGCATGCGATCGGGAGGGTGTGCGCTTGGTTCGGGGAGGGTGCGCTTATGGTGCGGATAGGGTCAACGGATCCTCTCCGGCCATAGATATTTATGTACATGTAACTCTAATTTTCTCAAGAACTACTAAACAGATTCACACCATTTATGCAAAAGGCACGAGTCTGAACTAAGGACTATCTCTTTGCCAAATTTGGTGTCATTCCGTTCAGCGGTTCGGGTTGTAGCTGCGACAACAGATCCTATGGGAAATTGCATGGGTAAAACGCGTTTTGGGACCCCCCTTTTTTCTCGGCCCCCGCTTGACGAATCACCACAAAACTTTCAGGGTAGGAGTGGAGCGGAGATGGCCAAAAGTCTGGAAAATTTTGCGAGGATTAGTCAACCAGCGCCAGAATTATTGGGAATAGAATGTTGCGGATTTCCTATGGGAAATAGGTCCTAACTATAACTATCTACTGGCGACCGCCAGTAGATAATATATATATATATATATTTATATATAAATCCAATTGCAGGTCAAAAGCACACTCAGAGTCACGGGTATTCCATAAACGGCAGTAGTTTATTCTTCGCTACGCGTTTCGACACAAAAAGTGTCTTGTTCACACGAATCTACGAACGTTTTGCATTGTTTTAAATAAAGTTCATTGAAGTGATTTCACCCAAACACAGTGATAACAGAAATAGGACTATACCTTTAGATAGTCAAATCCGATGTTATAGTGCGGCAGACATATTGGAAAGTGCATTTCAACGTTTTCACAATATATAGTCTCTCTTCAAATTGTATTGCTACTGTTTTACACATTGTAGAATAGACACTACAATTACTTGTTCACACGAATCTACAAACGTTTACAGATGATAAATTCTTGGAGGAAAAAAACAACATGCTTGAAAGGTTTCGCCAAAGAGGATACCCTGAATGGGTCCTCAATAAAGCAGTGAAAAAAATTGACAGTGTGAGTAGAATAAAAGCACTAGAACAAAGAGCTAATGACCAGGAAGATGCAGACAGTAACATCAGACTTGTAACTACATACAACAATAGATCACAAAAAGTAAGTAAAATGCTCACAGAGAATTGGAAGATTCTCCAGACTGATGCCATCATAGGGAAAGAAATAGGAAAAAGACCCCTGATTACCTATAAGAAAGGCAGAAGTCTTAAGGATATATTGGTAAGAGGGGATATCACTGAACCAAAAAGCCATATTTTTCACGATCTTAAAGGGTTCTTCCCCTGTGGGCATTGCAGAGCCTGCAAATTCAGCCACTCTGTAAAAGAATTTAATATTCCAGGAAGAAATAAAAAATGGGTAATCAACCAATTTCTAACGTGTAGCAGTAACTGTATTGTGTATGTACTTGAATGTCCTTGCAAACGTAGATAAGTGGGGAGTACTATTTGCATGGTAAAGAAAAGAGTGATGGAACATCTTCGAGCAATTACCAATGTAAATGTACAATACCCAATTGCAAGGCACTTTCTGGAATTTCATCAATCCAATAATTCTCTGCTACGATACTTTGCCATTGAACAAATAGTCTTAAATCCAAGAGGCGGTAATAGAGACCTCAGATTAAGACAACGAGAATCAAAATGGATACTTGAGTTGGAAACTAGATTCCCGGGAGGGCACAACCTTGACGAGGAACTAGCTTCACATCTTCATATAGAATAATCAACTAGAGACAGTATCAAATATAGTGACTGTAGTTCTGTGATAATCAATGAATGTGTTGTTTCGATATGGATACTTTGTCCCGTTCTCTTTGAGAAACTAATGGCTGTGTATCTCTTATTTGTGTTTTTTTACAGGAGGAAAGGAAGGGGCCCACCTTATGTTTGACTGTCTCACGGGTTCCCTAACCTTTTCTTCCCCGGGCTCGGGACTACACTATAACACAGATAAGAGAATTTTATAATGAAATGTCTATTTGTTTCAGAATATAATTTGTTTTATTGTTTTCAATTTTGCACATTTGATCGTATCACAGGGGAAGTGAGGACATTAACCTATATAATGATTTTAGTCTAGAAAGATGTTGCAAATAATATTAACCAGTGCGAAATCAGTGTAATGTAGAAACATATATGCTCTTTCAGGCACTAGACCGATACAAATGTATGAATAATAGACCCCTAATTTACACCATTTAGCCACTAGAGCGCCTACAAATCATACGAGTAACCATGAATACTGATATAATCAATTACCAACCATACAGATTACCAAACATAACGATTGCCCTAACTATAATGACTATATAGCCCAAATGTATGGCGAAACATATTTGAACTAGTATTTAAGGCAAATCGTCTATGAATGTAAATAACAGAAACCTGTAATCAGGGGCACATTGAATTTTATGTTCCTATGATTGACAAGTAATTGTGGTGTCTATTCTACAATGTGTAAAACAGTAGCAATACAATTTGAAGAGAGACTATATATTGTGAAAACGTTGAAATGCACTTTCCAATATGTCTGCCGCACTATGACATCGGATTTGACTATCTGAAGGTATAGTCCTATTTCTGTTATCACTGTGTTTGGGTGAAATCACTTAAATGAACATTATTTAAAACAATGCAAAACGTTTGTAGATTCGTGTGAACAAGACACTTTTTGTGTCGAAACGCGTAGCGAAGAATAAACTACTGCCGTTTATGGAATACCCGTGACTCTGAGTGTGCTTTTGACCTGCAATTGGATTTATAAAGAATTTGCCGGTTTTCTGGTTTACCGGCATCGTGCACCACCTGACGACGGGCTTGGTTTCCAAATAACCCGTTTGGATGAAAAGAAATACGAAGTGAGGAACCATGAGCCGGCCATCACCTACTAATCGGTGATATACAGAAGTAAAAGGAACTGCCGTGAATCTCCAGTTTAGAGGTAAGCTCGACCCCGGGATTGCAGCGCGGTAGGGAAACACCGCTGTTTTCTACGGGCGGGGGGTTCCCTCACTAGCGGCGGCACTTGGGGGGGAGTACTTGCATCTATGAAAAGGAGAGGAGGAGTGGGAACTACACAGTACATATGATCGATAATACAACACTGCAAAAAGTGGGACTGCTGTGATTAAAAACTGTACAACAATTTATAAACAGGCATTCCCTAAACATCTCCACGGCAACGCGAGAAACTTTATAGTGGCATCAGGAACCGCCCATAGTTGGCGGGGAGTCCGGGTATGACGAGGCAGTAGTTTAGGACGAACAAAACAAACTAACAAATTGAAGAGAAACAATACCAACAAATAACGAAGAGTACAGGTGACAGCCGCCCTGTACATCACTGTGTGATTCTAAAACAACAAATCAATCACCGAGGGATCTAGAAGTTCCTATAAGAGGCAACATCTTCAGAACATGGAAGAAGAAAGAGATAGACGTGCCGCTGCACAATCTCTTTTTGCACGTGCTCCAGGCAAAGGGAAATCGATAGGAATATCAGACGCCAACATCAAGAAAGACAATGAGTTGAATATGCTACTACGCAAATATGAAAAATTGAAAAAGCAAGAAAGTTCGAAGTGGTGGGAGGCAACGTCCCTTCAAGATTATGTGGAGAAACAAATGATACCAAGAGGCCTAAGAATATATATTACGCCTTCACATGAATCCCCAAATCCACGAATGCTTGATGAATGGGCAAATAACTCTGCTGAAAGTTCTAAGAATATGATGATAATACTTATTAAATACGCCTGGGAAGATCGGGATAAAATCATCAAAGAAATAGCAGAGATTGAAGAAAATCTGAAAAAACACGCAGATCAAGCATGTATTCAAAAATTCAAGGATGAACTTAAAGGAAGACTAATAAAGTACGAAGATGACATAAAACAAAGAAAACAGAGGAAATTACACAGAGACTGTGTGGACTACGAAACAGGACGAATCCTGACCTACAGCCATAAGTATGACCATCTGTACAATCAAACTATGACAACCAAAGAGCCAGTTACCACAGAAGCAAATGTGGAAATCCATCTAGATCTAACCGACTCGGATACTGACGTGTCAGTACACACAGCAAGCTCTCTGTCTGATGTAGATGTCATAACACATCAAGCTACTTTTGTAGACGAGTTCAGGGTAATGAAGAGGAGCCGACAATCGGGGAAAACAACGGCAACGCCTACTCCACCGCTGAGGGGACGGGGAAGAGGCAGAGGAAGAGGAAGAGGCAGGGGCGTAGTAAACAAAAACACCTCAAGCGGAAACACAGAAAGAAGAATGGAGCCCATGGGAACAAGGAAAAGAGGCTCAAAATCAACGCTATAATGGATGCCCAAATGGTAAACAAAACCATAGTTAATCTCTCTGCACGTACACTGTCCCAGTTTGAAAAAACTACTCTTTGTCTTGGGCTAACCTTTTGTCCAACGGAACTTTTTAATTATGCTAATACCCGTATTGACATTTTTAAATTTATCAGAAAGGTAAAATTGAAGAAGTGGCATATATTAAATAACAGCGAAGGACAACACAATATGGCCCAAGTGTACGATATTTCCACACAACCAGGACTGACGGTAGGAGATGCTGATACATTGGATGCAATAATTGATTTAGGAGCTCCCTATTCTGCAGACGCAGAAGATGTAATAACAAACAAAGCAGCATGTACTCAATTTAAACCCCGTTCAGTATTCTATCCCAATTTACCCCACGATGCAATTGATACATTTCATGATGTTGTGACCAAAGAACTTATGAAACAAAAACATAAGCACAATAATCCTAAGGGAACACAAAACTTGTCATATAAACAATGCGAGTTTATTCTGTCACTATCGAAGGATAAAAGTTTGGTCGTACGACCATCAGACAAAGGTGGGAATATTGTCCTTTGGGGTAAAGAAATGTACATCAATGAAGCAAAAGAACAACTCAGTAACAATGATTATTATTGTATTTGCGATACTGCAGCATACAACGCCAGCATAGTTACAACATGGCAAAAACTATCAGAGTGGCAGGAACTTGGGATTATCTCGTGGCATGAATATTGTTTCTTAAAACGCGATTTCCCCAAATTACCCATTCTGTATCTTCTCCCAAAACTTCATAAACACCCCACTACTCCACCAGGGAGACCAATCGTGTCTTCTATGGGTAGTGTAAATGAAAATGTATCCAAATACGTGGATCAGTTCTTGAAAGAACATGTCATGAGTTTACCATCTTTTGTTAAAGACACTAAGGATTTCCTGAATAAATTAGATGGTCTCAGATGGGACGAGAACTACCATCTGATTACCCTGGACGTGAACTCATTGTATGCTATAATAGATCATGTCCAGGGGGTGTAAGCTTGCATTTTCTAGGTTCTAGAGCTATTATTTATCTTGAGCATACACGCATGCTAGCTGACATAATGACGGTATGTCTGAAAAACAACATCTTCATGTTTGATGAGGTACTCTACAGGCAGGTGCGAGGCACGGCTATGGGAACGTGCTTCGCACCTGGATTTGCAAACCTTTTCCTAGGAAAATGGGAGGAGGAAATTCGATCAAATCCATCCCTTGCCAAATACTTTGAGTCAGTAGTCGTGTGGCTCAGGTATATTAACGACCTATTTATTGTATGGAGTGACACAAAAGAAGAAGCGGTTAAGTTCATTAATGAACTAAACACCAACCCGTACAATATTAAACTTACATCTAATACCAGCAAGAGGGAGGTTGAGTTCCTAGATACCCATATTGAAGTCATCGATGGGAAACTTGTAACGAGTCTGTATAGGAAAGATACAGCTGGGAACAGTTTGCTCCATGCTCTCAGTGCCCATCCAGAACCCCTGAAATGGAGCATTCCATATGGAGAGCTACTGAGGGCAAGGAGAAACTGTAGTACAGATGATAAATTCTTGGAGGAAAAAAACAACATGCTTGAAAGGTTTCGCCAAAGAGGATACCCTGAATGGGCCCTCAATAATGCAGTGAAAAAAATTGACAGTGTGAGTAGAATAAAAGCACTAGAACAAAGAGCTAATGACCAGGAAGATGCAGACAGTAACATCAGACTTGTAACTACATACAACAATAGATCACAAAAAGTAACTAAAATGCTCACAGAGAATTGGAAGATTCTCCAGACTGATGCCATCATAGAAAAAGAAATAGGAAAAAGACCCCTGATTACCTATAAGAAAGGCAGAAGTCTTAAGGATATATTGGTAAGAGGGGATATCACTGAACCAAAAAGCCATAATTTTCACGATCTTAAAGGGTTCTTCCCCTGTGGGCATTGCAGAGCCTGCAAATTCAGCCACTCTGTAAAAGAATTTAATATTCCAGGAAGAAATAAAAAATGGGTAATCAACCAATTTCTAACGTGTAGCAGTAACTGTATTGTGTATGTACTTGAATGTCCTTGCAAACGTAGATACGTGGGGAGTACTATTTGCATGGGAAAGAAAAGAGTGATGGAACATCTTCGAGCAATTACCAATGTAAATGTACAATACCCAATTGCAAGGCACTTTCTGGAATTTCATCAATCCAATAATTCTCTGCTACGGTACTTTGCCATTGAACAAATAGTCTTAAATCCAAGAGGCGGTAATAGAGACCTCAGATTAAGACAACGGGAATCAAAATGGATACTTGAGTTGGAAACTAGATTCCCGGGAGGGCACAACCTTGACGAGGAACTAGCTTCACATCTTCATATAGAATAATCAACTAGAGACAGTATCAAAAATAGTGACTGTAGTTCTGTGATAATCAATGAATGTGTTGTTTCGATATGGATACTTTGTCCCATTCTCTTTGAGAAACTAATGGCTGTGTATCTCTTATTGTGTTTTTTTACAGGAGGAAAGGAAGGGGCCCACCTTATGTTTGACTGTCTCACGGGTTCCCTAACCTTTTCTTCCCCGGGCTCGGGACTACACTATAACACAGATAAGAGAATTTTATAATGAAATGTCTATTTGTTTCAGAATATAATTTGTTTTATTGTTTTCAATTTTGCACATTTGATCGTATCACAGGGGAAGTGAGGACATTAACCTATATAATGATTTTAGTCTAGAAAGATGTTGCAAATAATATTAACCAGTGCGAAATCAGTGTAATGTAGAAACATATATGCTCTTTCAGGCACTAGACCGATACAAATGTATGAATAATAGACCCCTAATTTACACCATTTAGCCACTAAAGCGCCTACAAATCATACGAGTGTTTTCCAGGAACACGGGTAACCATGAATACTGATATATGCAATTACCAACCATACAGATTACCAAACCTAACGATTGCCCTAACTATAATGACTATATAGCCCAAATGTATGGCGAGACATATTTGAACTAGTATTTAAGGCAAATCGTCTATGAATGTAAATAACAGAAACCTGTAATCAGGGGCATATTGAATTTTATGTTCCCATGATTGACAAGTAATTGTGGTGTCTATTCTACAATGTGTAAAACAGTAGCAATACAATTTGAAGAGAGACTATATATTGTGAAAACGTTGAAATGCACTTTCCAATATGTCTGCCGCACTATAACATGGGATTTGACTATCTAAAGGTATAGTCCTATTTCTGTTATCACTGTGTTTGGGTGAAATCACTTCAATGAACTTTATTTAAAACAATGCAAAACGTTCGTAGATTCGTGTGAACAAGACACTTTTTGTGTCGAAACGCGTAGCGAAGAATAAACTACTGCCGTTTATGGAATACCCGTGACTCTGAGTGTGCTTTTGACCTGCAATTGGATTTATAAAGAATTTGCCGGTTTTCTGGTTTACCGGCATCGTGCACCACCTGACGACGGGCTTGGTTTCCAAATAACCCGTTTGGATGAAAAGAAATATATTTATATATATATATATAAATATATATATATAGAGAGAGAGAGAGACTGTGAACAAATTGGGGAGAGACTGCGAACCAATTGATGTTTTTTTTTCCCCAAGGGCTAAAGTGTTCCTTACACTAACCCCCATTTATATGTTGTTTTATTGTTTTTGAGGACTTTAATGGTGGACACAAAATTTCTCTTCATGTTGTGTCCACCCAATCAATTGCCTTAGTTTTGTCGGCTTGCTGCGAGACCAGCCAATTAAAATGCTTTATTTTCATGTGATTGTGGTTTACAAACAACAAGGGCAACCCTAGAACCTGAACCAGGGGTAATTGACGCTAAAGTCTAAACAATGGTTCAAGTATCAAACTAAAAATAGAAATTGTTTTTTTAAAATTAGAAAAGGACTTAAATTAGGGAGAGAGGGAAGAGAAATGTTCTCTTTTCCCTCTCTCCTTACTTTCATGTGAGACAAGTGTGTGAGTCCAACGACACTAGATATTACTATCTTATTAACATTTATTTCTCATAAACGACTGAAAAGATTTACAACAAATGCCAAAATGCACACTTTCTGTTTACAGATCTAGCATTTTGCCATATGTAATGTCATTCTGTTAAGCCACTTTTTTGTATTGTTGTCTAATCTTTCCTATAGAAATTGCATTGGGAAAAAGTATTTTAGGGCCACTCTTTTTTCATGGCCCATGTTAGACAAATCAACCCAAAACTTTGCTGGAAGAAATTGAGATGGATGAACTTCATGAAGATTCATAAAAATGGCACCAAAGTTTTTAGAAAAGCAAAATGCTCTTACTATGGAAAGTCTGACCTAACTAACTACAACCGCCGCTATGTAATAGGGATGCATGCCTTCATTTAATGTTATTTCTTTATCATAAAATCCAGGTAGTCAACGGAGTCTGTCAGGCATTCTGGAAATATTCCAGCTGGAAATATTAAAGTACAAATCTTCTACTCCTAAGAGTTATCAAAGGGTGTAACCAAACTGAAATCCTTCACTAAAAAGTTCATCTGTGAGATTTTGAATAACAACATACCTGTTTCAGTGCTTTAATGTGGTCTACCCTTCAAGGCCTATTGGCTTTAATATATCTATAATAAAGTAAATAAATCAAGTTTACTGCCCTTTGTTGTAACTTTTCATGATAAACAGATCAGACCTACTGCATTTTAATTACATTTTCCTAATGAACCAATCAGGTTTATAGCTGTTATTGTTTTCTTGTCATTATACCCAGCTCAGGCCTACTGCATTGCGTTTAAGCTTTCCTACAAAGCAACCATCAGGCCTGCAGTCATGAAATTACAAATTTGAAATTCCAGTTGGCTGTTGACTTGAAGGACCTAGCAAGGATACTCTCAGCGGACATCTTCAATACCCATGATTGTTAGAGAGGGTAACCAACACCAAAGCCATTGCCTACAAAGCATGGATTTGCATATTGCCCCCTTGAATCATAAATGGACCTGAGGGTGAGGAATCCTCCAACCCAACAGCCACAGAAAACACCATTCACCCCTCCCAAGAACTCTGCAACACCCTCTAAGACTACTTCCACAGTAAGATTGGCACCATTTACAACAACGTTGACCGCCAACCCACCACTCTGAGCCTCGACAACCTCAACCAACCAGCGAACACCAGTCGAGCTATAACCACCTCCTCTCCACTCACCACTCAGACCACCTCAACCATTATGTTGTTCATCCACTCCAGGTGTCCACCGACCCTTGCCCCCACTATCTATTCAACTTCGGAACCAACCAAATCAGTATGGAACTTAGCAGCATCCTCAACACCTCCATCTCCACAGCAACCTTTCCAACATGGAAACACGTGGAGGTTAGACCCCTATCAAAGAAACCCTCTGCTGACCCTTGTGACCTCAACAACCACCAACCAATCTCCCTACTCCCCTACCCAGCCAAATTACTCAGAAAAGCCATCAGCCAACAGTTCACTGATTATATAGAACATAACCACCTATTCAACGTCTCATAATCTGGGTTTCATGCCAACCACAGCACTGAGACCATGCTGATTGCCGCCACAGATGACATCAGGACTCTCCTCAACCATGCAGAAACTGTGACCCTGATCCTCCTTGACCACTCTGCTGCGTGCAACACAATCTCACCCTACACCCTCATTAACAGACTCCAAAACGTCGGCATTCAGCAAAACGCCCTCAAGTGGATCGTCTCTTTCCTTTCAGGATGCACAAAGAGCATCCGACTGGCTCCCTTCACCTCCGTACCCAAGGGCATCATATGCGGTGTACCCCAAGGATCATTTCTCAGCCCCACCCTATTCCATATCTGCATGCCCCCTCTTGCAGATGTCATCAGAGCCCACGGACTCAACATAATCTCCTATGCTGATGACACTTAACTATTCTCTCGCACATGAGGAGCCCCCGAAACGCCAAAATCTTCTGCAATGCCATGACCAATGTAGCCAAATGGATGGGAGACGTCTGCCTCAAACTCAACTCAGAAAAAAAAAGAAACACTGATCTTTGGGAAGAACTTCTCCCCATGAGTCCATAGCTGGAGGCCAGCAGAACTCGGACCAACACCCACACCGACAGGACCTGCGCGCAATCTTGGCATCATCCTCGACAGTCAACTGGCCATGAACGGACAAGTCAATGCAGTCGCCTCCTCCTGTTTCCACACCCTTAGCATGCTCTGGAGAATCTTCAGATTGATCCCAATCAACACCAGAATGTCCGTCACACTGGCCCTCATCACTGACCTCCTCCACTATGGCAACGCCCTTTATGCCAGAATTTCCACCCATCTCCTCAAAAGACTCCAGACCATACAGAACACAACAGCCAGACTCATCCTGGTCCTCCCCATATGGACCCACATTACACCTCACCTCTGAAACCTCGACTAGCTCCACATCCAGAAGAAATGCCAGCTCAAGATCCTCATGCAAGCAAACAAAGCCCTGCATGGTCAAGGACCATCCTCCATCGACCATCGACTGAACTTTCACCTCCCCGCAAGACACTTGCCCTCCACCTCCCTCACCCTTGCACACACACCCACATCCGTTACAACCACAGCGGGGAGAGCTCCTTCTTCTACATCGCTGCAAAGACCTGGAACGACCTGCACTTACACCGCCGAACAACACCCTCACTGAAGGAAACACAGCTCCCTCAGTGCAAAGATACCCCTGAAGGTGACGGTGCTGCGCTATACAAATGCTGGTTGATTGATACTTCTTGTGCTAAGAAATAGCACCAAATGCAAGAGAACATGAATAGCAAGAGCTAGTAGCCACTCGTGGTCACTAAATGTGCAATTGGAGTAGGATTTCCCTCAAGTTATTCCTGCCATTTAGCGCTATTTTCACTGGATGAATTTTGATCTAAGAATTAAAACTAAATGTAAAAGAAAATGGATAGTAAGCACAAGCAGCTGTTTGTGCTTGCTAAATGTGCTTTTGGGTAAGATTTTTCCCACCAAATTACTTTCATTTATGTGATTGGGCATTATTGAATTATTATTGGTAATTCTATGTCAAAAGGTAACACAAAATCACTGAAATTACTCTGATTACTCTGTCACAATTGAAATTTTACAGAGATCTACAACAAAGGTAATCTGTGAGATTCCTTGTATCAAAACACCAATCTGTAGGATTTAGAACATAGGAATAACAATTCAACCTTGAATGCATATTGACTTTTACATACGCTCACAATAAATGTGCCAGGTCTACTGCCTGTATCATAATGAAAAATCAGGCATAAATATAGTTTGTTAGGAATAAGTTTCCCAAAAGGCATCCGTAAGGTATACTGTGATAAATTTACAAATATGTACAAAATTACAGTTGGTAAAACAATATAACATCCACCTGGAGAGCCTAATAAGGATTTTTTGTAATGGACATCCTTTATCCATATGTTTTGTTTGGGTAAGTCATCAACAGCAATATTCTTGCCTACTATATTATTCTCTGAGATTTCATGTAAGAAAATACGTACCTTGAGGCTGTTTCACAGTTTAATACCAGTCCACCCTTTAAAGCCTATTGCCTATAATGCCTGTTTTTCACAGTACGTCAGGCCAACTGGCTTTGTCATAACATTTCCTAATAAACTGATCAAACCTACCGAGGCTGGAATGATATATCGCAATGAAGTGATGAAGCCCTTACTCTTTACCATTGTCTTTGCATATTATCCAATATCAGCCAATTCAAGTGTACTTAATCTGGTATCCATGATGCATACAGTTTTAAAATTACAAATATGTAGGAAATACAGCATTCAAAATAATATACAACTCGTTCACAATAGGGCCCAACAGGAATCATCACAGTGAAAAACCACAGGGTTTGCCAGAGTGGTTGTCTAACGCCAAAACCCTTGCCTACTATAATAATCTGTGAGAGTATATGTAACAAAATACCGGTTTGCAGCCTGTAACACAATGTAATACCAATCCACTTTTAAGAGACCTACAGGCTTTAATGAGTGGTTTTCACAATAAATAATCCAGGCATGCTGTCTTTGTCATAACTTCATAATAATCAGCTCAGACCTATGGAATCCAACATAATACGCACACATACATACACTCAATACACACAAACACATGAAACACACTTTCATGTGTCAGTGAAACAATAATGCTTCCTTTTTAAGTCACTGTGGTACATATTACTTTAAAATCAAAGAAGAGCATTTTCAGCAATCTTAAACTCTATACCACCACTTAAATTGTCCACACTAATATAAACGTTTTCACTGCCCCAAGGTGGAGATCAACATAGGAATTTGCAATCTGTAGCTTGCATATACAGCAATCTGATGCATACTTATATTTCTCCTTCACTTATTGCCAAAGCCACCTTAGATTTGTTGTTTTATATAAATGAGTTGTGGTGTGGAACTTTTTGAGTGGTCTTAATTTCAGCCTTTAACATGTGCAATACCTGCACGAATAGCTCATTTCTGCATCGTTCTCAGAAGCCCTGTCAGTCATACATTTATTAACACAATGATAAATAAAAGAACTGTTAAAAAATATTTCCAGCAAATATTTTCCATTTGGGCCTGACCAGTCATGTTGCTGACAATGCAAACATTCTCCCCCAGTCAAAAGATCTGGGTTAAATCCATCGTTCTTTTTCCCACTACGCCCCCCCAGTTTGTACCCAGCCATATGCAAATCAGTCTTGACACTGTCCCCCATGGGAACAGTCTAGACCGAACTACCAGTCCAGGTCCTGCCTGGACCGGAAACAAGCATCCTGGGACCGGTTTCAGGGTATGTCACCCTTCTTCAGCCAGGCTAGCTTGAATCCAGTGGCACAGTGAGCAAGGGACCCACGTCTGGGCATACCCATCACTCTTAGGGTGAAAAGTGTTACAGCAAGCAAATGGCAGAAAATGTGCAGCATTAAAGCACATAATTTTCCTTTTCATGCTGCATAATTTAGTTGTAACTGCCTCATAATTTGGCCCTCTCCTGCTGCATAAATCCAGTGGCCTTGCTATATCTGGCTGAAGAGCCATAACTAGGGCAATACCGATCTTAGGTTGATTCTATTCTAGTTTAGAGAGGACGTCTTTTTATTTTTAGGTTTTGAATCAGACTCGAAAAAGCTCCGCCATAGTCGGGAACTATGGCGGAGCTTTTTCGAGTCTGATTCAAAACCTAAAAATAAAAAGACATCAGAACAAACGAGGATCTTTCATATACGGATCTCCATGTAGGAGTTATTTTGTCAACAACTAGATTCATCCAATACGGTTTGACAAAAATATATAAAAACGAAGATTGAGCTGTTTGCTCTTCCCGAATTCACAAAGGGTTATTTGTGCAAATATTAACTGTCCTGAAGATGGTCTAACGGACTTCTGCCACCAAGACCGAAACGTCGACACCATCATCTAATTCCGTATTATTTGATAATTACAGCTGATTTCTTTTCATTTATGAAATTAATCTCTGTTAAAACTACCTGGAAATAGATGTTTTTTGATGAAATGTGGATTTAAGTTAACCCATCTTTCATGTTACACTGCCTGAAATTTATTGTTCCCTTGTGTATCCCCCTTATCTTGATTTTGATTGATATATAAAAAGACTTGTGTTTTATTCACAATTCATTCCCGTGTGTGTGCTTTTTCATCTTTCATAACATTTATTGTATGTGTATAATTGATCTAAAATACACTTTCAATTTTAATAACAAAGAAATTGAACTAAGTAACTTCAAGTAAAATCCCTTGTTGGCAATCCCACTATTTCAATTTATCTGCCTAAGCCCTCAAGGGTTTATTGGGCTTACCCTTCACGTACCACTTAGATTAATTCAAGCATTCCACCCATCCCTTTTGTTATACGTTAGCATTGTTTCCTGCCATTTTTTAAATTATACACAAATGCTGCCCATCAAAGAGATAACTACGGACAACGGAAATTTGTACTAAATAACAGACGGGCTGTGTAAATTATGAATGAGTGATCACCCTATGTTAATTACAGTGGGTGGGGGGAGAGAAAGAGAGCAGGAAGGAATCGGGGAGGGAGAGAGAGAAAAAGTGAGAGACAGAGATAAAAAGATAGAGTGAACTAGGTTGAATTTTTTTTGCCAGGACTGCTTCTGGTTCCCAGTCTATCCCTGATCACCTCAGATTACTGTAAATCTCCTCAGAAGCAGAAAGAAAGTCAGTCCATGCTGCTGCTCTCCCCTCACTGCCTAATATCGGTCTGTACACACTGAAGGGAAATCAATGCGGCTTACATGAGGTAGCAGCTCTGTCAGCCTAACAGAACCATTGGTAAAACCTATTCTAACTCGAAGAAGAGCAGGCAGCCTCATGCTAGTCAGTGTACAGCAGGACAGGGGTGTAACTCCCATTCGTGAGGCAGGTGTAGTGGCATTAGGACCCTGAAACCACAGGGTCACCCAAAATATTCTTATTGCAGTATTTTATCATTCAAACAGCAGCCTGATTCTTCCCTTGCAGTAGGGTCCATGACACACCAGCAACACTACTGCAACGGGTTTAAGGATGATGAAAGAGGATGGGATGGTGGGTGTCTTTTTATGGTCTGGCTTGATAGCACATTAAAGAGGAGCTGCGGCTCTGCCCACATGTTGGGAGCCAGAAGTACAAGATTTGGTGGGGCACAAGTAGGATGCTTCCCCCAAAAAGTGCTTGGCCTCCACAAAGCTGTGATCATTTTGTTTATTTATCCAGCTGTCTGAGGTTTAACATTTATGGACGCACACATGACATTGTAAACCTACTAAAGTGCCTTAAATAAATAGACCATTTATGTTGCTTCTCTGTTCTCTAGCACCAGCACAGAAGAGAAGAGGCCTGACATTAATCTGCATGGATTTTTAAGTCTGGCTTGACAAATGCATTTATTAGCCAGACCAATTGGCATTGCCAATGCTTGTTCAAATAGGATCATCTAGCAGTTTGAATGGCAGATGACAAGGGTTTATTTTTTAAGGTGCCGATTCCGATCCTGTAAAACCCGGGTACGAATGGTCGTACGGGGCGTATTCTCCGTACGACTCTTAACCGGGAAATCCACCGTACAAACCAGCAAGTACGATTCGTACAGAAATACCATTTCCGTACGAATCGTAAAAAACACCGTACGGCTAAAAAATACCTACTATTCTGATCCTGGACAGCGCGTACGCGACGTCCGCACGGAGTCAGGCAGCGTTTTACGGACCAGCAAGTACGATTCGTACCCTCAGCACGCCGCACGGCTATTTTTTTCCTGGAGCCAAAAAGTGCCGGAATAGCTAAGTACGCTGCGATGCACGACGAAAAGGGGGCCCGGTACGCGACGTACACACCATCAACCACATCGTACGTGTCACCATGTACAGTGCGTACCCCAACATTGCATATGTACGGTGTGTACATACGCGCTGTTGGGGTACACACCGTACATAGGCCAACAGTGTGAATGTACGGTGTGCATGTCCGCACCGTACCCCTCCACCCGCGTATGTCCGCACCGTACCCCCCACCCGCGTATGTCCGCACCATACCCCAGGCGTACCCCAATCCTCGCGTATGTACGGACCATACATACGTGAGGATTGGGGTACGCCTGTGGTACGGTGCGGACATACGCGGGTGGGAGGGTACGGTGTGGACATACGCGGGTGGGGGGTACGGTGCGGACATACGCGGGTGGAGGGGTATGGTGCGGACATACGTGGGTGGGGGGAGGCTGGGGGGGCCGTACGACTCGTACCCCGGGCACAAGTGTTCCCGGGGTAGGGGTCGTACAAAGTTCGCTCCGTTTGGGACGTTTTCCATACGCTTGTGCATTCGGAACGCCGGTACGGATCGGACTTGTGCGCTCGTACGTAAAACTGTCCGGGGACATCTCGTAGACCTTTTCCCGATACGATTTGTATGTATTTTTAACATACAAATCGTACTTCACCGGTTGTACGGGACTTGTACGATTCGTACGTAAAAAAATACGGATACGAGTCGTTCGGTAATTCTTTTTAACGGATCAGAATCGGCACCAAAATGTGAACTCTTCAGATGGCCTTTGAGGGAACACAATGCCAGAATTTTCATATTACAATTTTTTGGAAAAGCATTACACTTTTAGGAAGTAACATGTTTTATTTTGGCAATTTTCGCCAATAATTTTAGCACTGACAGACTGTAGGTCAGTAGACAAGAAGGAAAGATGTGGCATAAGCAGCATGAATAGATGCATTCTGCATTGATAACTAGAATATTTCTATCTTGTGCTGGCCTGTGTGAGGGCTGCAGGACTGGGGTGTATGACACACTGTAAATCCCTCTGTAAATGTCACCTATGTTGCGAATGCAGAACTCCGCACCCTTTTACTTGCCATATATATATATCACTTTGTATTATACTAGGCTATCTGTTAATCCTAAAATGTTCATGATTAAACCTTTAACATGGTGAAGATTTTTTCTTGCAATTTGTCTGGTTAGCTTGAACTGAAAATGCATACTGAATATTTACACCTATAGGCCTGGACAAAATTAAAATGATCACAGTGTAATTCGCATAATTTTGGTAATTTTACGTTTCACACTAAACCATGGCGCTGAATGACGTATTTGCATTTTGTGTAAACACGTGTCATTTCTGGCAATTCCACATCATTTCCCCAAATTTCAAATGCTTATGCAAAAGCAAACGACTAAAATTTGATGGAAATAATAGATAACTGCATGGTGGCAGATAAAACGATGTGTTTCCACATTTCTAAATAAAGTTTTTAAAATGCCATATGATGTGCGTTCTAGAGCTAGGTAAGAGTTTATTTCACATGTACCACAAATGTATTAAATACATAATCTTTGAAAAGATTTGCATTCCTTATGGAGTCTTCCTAGTTTCCCCCTTTTTAAAATCAACCTTTGGTTGAAAAGCTGGAGAGACTTATTGCCGAAATGGGGAATTGTATCTTGTAAAGAATGCAGGATGGCTTCATTCTTGCCCTCCACATGTGTGCCCAGGAAGATAAGTAGTTAAAAGGAAAGGATTTTCTCTAAATACATGGTAGAGTGAAAACAGACTGCACTGTGAGTGAACCATTGGATACGATAAGACATTTTTTTTTTTAATTTACGTTCAAAGCAGAGAAAAACTGGGATTCGTATGGGTAGGAAAGAGGCTTTGTCTGGCCAGATTGCTTCACCAGTATCAGCAGCAACACACTAAAGATGTCGTCGAGGGACTGATTATTTGATTCCTGGTCAGCTTCTTTTCCAAATAGCAGCCAAACCGAAGTTCTAACAAGTGTCAAACAAATTACGAATACAGAAAAGAAAATGCAGCTCACGGTTCCTGCTTTCTGTATTTTATGATAGACAACTATTGCACTATTCTTCATAAGGCAATGTATTATTTGTATAACATTATGCTTTACAAAAGAAGAATATAATTCTATATTAATTGAAAATTGGAATTGTCTCTGGGAATTTAAGTTGTGGGAGAGGATGACATGGTAAATGTGAGGGTCACTTTGAATTTAATATGTACCTATTGTGCATACTTGCACAAATATGTGCATCCACCCACACAAACCAGGTATAGCACAGGCACAAGTAGTGGTTTTTAAAACAATCCTCTGCCAATTAGTATTGAGTGTAATCTTGGTGATTGTGTAATACAGAAGTAGTGTTGTAGAGACTTATTTAGCTGATTAGAACCGATTTATACCGGTGGTGACAGGATTGCATTTACAAACCATTTGTTCAATCTTCACCAGCAACATTTTAAACACACCTTGGATTAAAATGCCTTTTATGCACATGGTTTCATTGCAAAAGCTCACATGTTCTTAGTCATATTGTGGTGCCTGTGCCTAACCTATGGTGCGTACTCTCAGAGTGAGCCAGCAGTATCGACTTACAACATCACCTTCACGTACCGCTCCATTAGAAGGTAAGTATATACAATACTTAACTCCAGATCTAACAGACTTGCTGTGGGATTTAGTTGGTAGGTGATTAAGTGTTTGTAATATTTTTGTCATGCGATATCACTATCACATGCAGTGACTGTATACCCCCAGATTGGCTATCTGTAAAAGTTGCTTTGGTGCTCAAAATTCCAAGTCTCATATTCTTGAAGATAGAAGCACGCTTCTTTTGCCCATACACATTAAGACTTGGCAAAGGGGAAGAAAAAATGCAAAAAAGTGTCATGGGAGAGTGAACTTTCTCTCCATTAGACCTATGCTATTCTACTTCTCCATTTAAACCTCCCTCCCTCTCCGCTTACATCTTTCGCTGTCTTTGTCTCTTTACCCAGTGTCATCTTAGGGATTTTTGGTCTCCTGGGCAAGAAACATTTCAAATTATTTTAAGGACTATGTGAAAGCTTAGCACATAATTCAGTTTTGTTATAAATCATGCATGCTTGAATAAGCAGGATATGGGTAATACATTTAATTTAATTTCCTTAAAGGGACAACCAAATAATGTCTTGTTCAGAGACCCCATAATATGTCTGGCCAAGGGCTTCTAAAAGATGACATTAAGGTGCCAATTCGGATCCGGTAAAAAAAATTCCCGTACGACTTGCATCCGTACTTTTTTCCGTACGAGTCGCACAAGTACCGTACAAACTGGCAAGTACGAATGGGACGTAAAAAATAACTACGAATAGTGTTGGGAAAAGTTTACGAGCGTGCGTCGAAAAGTGACCACGTCCGAATATCCACTGGAAAAGTGTACGAAAGTGATCCGGACAGTTTCACGTACAAATCGTAAAACACGAGTCCGAGCGCGCAAGTATGATCCCGACCGCCCGTCCGAAATCCCATTCGCACGGAAAAAGGCCCGTACGGAGCCAACTCTGCAGCACACAAATACACGGGTACATCCATGCCCGTGTACGAGCCGCACAGCCCCCCCCAATACGTCTGCACCTAACACCACCCTGTCCGCACTGTACCCCAGCCCCCCCACCGCATTAACTTGCCATACACCAACCCCAAACCCATCACCCTCACACACCATCACGAATGTACTGTGCCCACCAACGCGAAATGACACATACAGAACCAGGACAGTGGAAAACAGCACAAGGAGGTCCAAAGCGACTCGCACAAACACACAAAACATGTTTACACTAAAAAACACAACTCAATGACTGACCTGCCACATCCAAACTGCCCAACAGAGGCCCCAAACACAACCGCCTCTTATAACACACCCACCAAAATTCAAACACAGCCACACCCAACAATGGACCAATAAAAAGGGCCCACACACACAAACCATGAGCCCTTGCAACAGACCCACTGTGGACAGAGCTCACACAGACACCAGCCCACAGAAATCATACTTTTGCTACCCCACCACTCACACACCGCCACACAACCTCCCCCACAAACATCCCCCTCTGCACAGTCACACACACACACATTCACACCCACACACCCACAACCGCCCACACCCCACACCATGCCCACAGACAAGAATCCAAAGTTCACTACGGCGGAGCTGGAGATCCTCGTCGACGAAGTCATCAGAGTCGAGCCACAGCTGTTTGGAACAATGGTCAGACAGACCAGCATATCGGAAAAATCTGCCATGTGGCAGAGGATCGTCGACAAGGTGAATGCTGTTGCGCCCACTCGAAGGACCAGGCATGAATGCCAAGCCAGGTGGTACGATCTGCGCAGGGCGGTCAAGAGGAAGATGAACGAAGAACATGCCCAGGCCAACATCACTGGAGATGGGCCGCCCCGCAGACGCGTACAGTACCATCCCTGGGAGGAGAGGGTGATGGCCATGCTACCGCCGTTGGGAGTACACAGAGTGGAAGGAGTCGCAGAGCCTGGTGAGTACACAAACAACTCATGTAACTTGGGGGAATGGCATCCACACCCCAACCACCAGAGGCGCAACTATAGCAAAATTCGGGGGGAGGCTAAGAAAAATTGCCGTGGGGGGATGAATCTTGTAAGCCATAGGCAGAGTGGAGCTGCAGGGGCCGTCAAAGGGGTCAAACAACCGCAAGGCCTCATTAACACGCAAATGGCCTCAGAGAGACCTGTGAAGTGTTCGGGTGCAGCTGTGAGTGCACCGGGAAGCTGTCTCATCCCGAGCTGCCACACACGACGGGGGTGGAGCTGAAGCCCTGTGAGTCCAATGGCTGTTGCGCGCCTGCCAACCACAACAAATGCACGCACCCCCCCCAAAGCACTCACTGCACACAACCACACTCAATAACCATGGACATGCCACGAACGTCAACATTCACCCTTCACAAATCAAGGCAAGGCCATGTCCAAGGCCACAACAACCACAAACACAAGACAGGATGTCCGGGAGGCTGGGAGGGAGGGCCCCACACAAAACATCGTGAAAATGAGACGCAGACACCAATCTCCCAGCCCATATGGCATAGGGACATACCCATGCACAATGCACAGAGACTGGCAAACTACTAACAAGGCCACTGACACTGGGCCCTGCTGTATGCAGCACAAGGCCCTCCTGGGACCACTATACACTCACACACCAAATCCACAAGCACAGGCATCTAGCACAGGAACACACACACACTGTCATGCCAGCAAATGCCATGAGGGGACACACACATCACCTGGGAGACCCAATTACAACTCACACAACACACAACAGCACGCCCATGCACACATCCCCCCCCCAACACAAGCACACACCCAGGCAACAGATACACCCACTCCCACAATGGACATGTGACACAACAAGACCAATCCGGAGCCAAGTAAGCATCAGAGCAAGGCGGGCCACAACAGCTAACTTCCAGGGGGGGCATTAAAATATTGTGGGGGGACAAATCAACCAGCCCTAGGCAGAGTGGCTGTAAGGATGGGTGAAAACACGACAGAAGCCGAATGTACGAGTAAATGGTCTACCATACACCTGTGAAGTCCTCGGGTCCGGATGCAAGTAGACGGACGCCAGCCCGCGAGGCCGTCTCAGCCGGGCTGACACACATGACGGGGGGGGCACAAGCCCGGTCAGCCCAATGGGTGTTGCGCGCCTGATCAGAGCCAACTATCTACAGGCCACACACGCAGGAGAACATCCCAATCTGTCCCCCGCAACATACCCATCCCCAAGTGGACACTGAGAGGAATGGCAGGGACATCCAAATACCTGGGGGAACTGTGTCAACTTGAATATGTATGAAACATGGATGTGGCATGAAACAGCATTAACATTGTCCCTCTCACACACACAGGGCGACGTCGACCATCTCCCCCCAACACTGGGGGGGGAGATTCACAGTCCCAGGCACCGCATGACGACGATCCCACCGGCAGCGACGACTCTCACCACTCCGTGGATGACCCCGACCAACCTGGCCCCTCTGGTGTACAAGCTCCTGCAGCACCTGCGTCAGGTACAACTGTGCCAACCACCACCCCCATTCCCGCCACATCCCAAGACACACCCAGGATCCCTGCTCGCACTGAACAACACAGCCAGTCTGACCAGGAGGGACAACGTTCCGCGGGCACCAAGGAGGAGGCAGACAACCCTGCCGATGCCATCCCTCAGGGGTCCCGTAGACCAGATGTTCCCACAACGGCAGGCCAGGCACGTGTGGGCAGGGGTGGAGGGAGTGGAGGCAGGAGGAGGCGCGAACCTGACCAGCCAGCTCAGGATCCCGGTATGGCCCACCTACGCAACATCCTGGACTCATACCAGCGTGACACCAGAGGCATCGACCGGGCCGTGGACATACTTTCCGGGATGCAGGGGACCCTCAAAGAGATCAAGAACCTTGCAGGTCGAGCATCATGCCAGTCACCAACAACTAATAGGACGGATGGAGGCAAGACAGGCTGAGCTCCTGGCAGTGCACAGGGACTTGAGCCAATCACTCCGTCAGATCGCCCAAAGTCTGGCAAACCCTCCCTGTGCCACCAGGCGTAGACCAGCACCAGACACAGGGAGGGAGGAGGAGTCATCTGACGGAGCGTCCCTAGCATCGTCAAGGCCTGCATCTGAGGGTCCCCGGAGGAAAGTGGGTCGTCCACGTAAGAGACCGTGAGAGTCAGCGGACCATCCCCATCTCCCAGGTCACCTGTCCTGGCGCCTGGCCCTCGGGCCCAACAGCAGCACCGCACCCAATGACATTCTCTGCCACATGGACTTGCTGGTCCCAGTCTGACCAATGACGACCAACACTGTGGTCTGGACTCTGATGACTTCCAATGCCAAGGATGCCATCTCACCCAGTGAACTTTGGATTCTATTCCCCCGGCAGTGCACCTTAGCACAACTTCCAAATGACGCACCCCACCTAAAATAAAGTCACATTGTTCTGCACATGAGATGTTGCTGTCATTTAGCATTATTCTATGACATATGTGTGTGGAAATGTCTAACTATGCGTGAGTGTTGACCCAACTCCAGCCATCCATCCCCTGGGAACAGAGTCTGGTACAGGACACACATGGGTCACAAGTATCAGTCACTGTAGGCATGGAGCACAAAACTCACCTGTGATGGCCTCTGGCTGCTGAGGGGGGGCTTGCTAAACTGTGCGGACAGACCTATTTGGGAGATCATCATCAAGGCGTAGAGGTCATGGCCCATGTGGAGGTACCCGAGGAGGGAGTCCCAGGGAGTTGTGGCCAGGTGGGAGTAATATGTCCGGTATGCTGGAGTACGGTGGATGAGAAAAACGGGGAACAGGGAAAGGTCGGATGCACGGAGATGGACCAACTGGATGTAGAATGTCAGACGGACAAGGTTGGTGTGGGGTTGGGTTTGCGGACTGGCTCCTGAGTGTAGGTGGGGTGTGCGGAGGACATCCTGCAGCAGACAGTGATCCATTGCAGTCAGCTATGGTGGACGGTGAGGTGGCTGGGGCGCAGGGCATAGAGGCTGAGGTGTGCAGATGCCCCCTGGAAGTGGACCAGTGTCCTTGGAGTGTGGATGTACTTGCTCCGTAGAGGGCAGGGCAGTATATGAGATGGATGCCGTCATGGACCTGGGGGATGGCCTGTCGTAACTTGGAGTGGATCCATCTGTGGATCATGTGCATGATGCAGAGTGCGTTGCAGCATGGGGTACAGAGACAGTGGACTAGCATGGCAAATGTGAGGTAGCAAAACATGATGCACTACATCCTGTGAGTGTGGCCACTGAGTGCCTGTGCAGGGCCTGCAGCAGCATGCGCCATCCCCCTGCCAAATGACCCATCTGGCACACAAACACTAGGATGTCAGAAGGACAACTGCAACAGGCGCGTGTGTGAAGTGAGGAGTGTCCAGTGTCACATGGCACACCCAGAGACAATGCATGCCCAATCCCCAAAGAACCATTACACATGATCAGGAAACTTAAGGTCGACCTGTGCACTGGAGACACACCCTCAGCAACTGGTGATGGCCCATTGTGTATGTGACCTCACCAAAATACAAAAGATGTGAAAGAAATACCATATACTACATGCCCATTAGGGAGCCCAATCCATGAGCAACTGCATGCATGTCGCTAAACTACACAAGGACTCCCATGCATCATCTCCAGCAAGTATGGCAGAGATGCCGCATGCCAAGTGGCAGGAGACCAGCATTGACAGACACGAGGCACCTTGGAGTATGACGAACACCTTTATTAACCAGCCTCACACTAATGGAGTTGCATCCATTGGAACAGAATCACATGTCATTCGGCTGCACATGTGTGACCCACACTGGATACCCCCTGCAACACACAGATGCGGTAAATCCTACTGAGCTGGCACACAAGTGAAGGGGTTGAACTCACACCCCTTGCTGCACACGGCGAGTCAACATTCCCACATTGAGCCTCATATGGGGATGTCCCACACCATGTCCAGCATGACCATCCCGTATGTTCCTGAGGGACGTTAGACACACATTGATGCCTTCCTCAGAATCCACAATCCATGACAGATGACTGTCAGGAAGGTTGACTATCAATAAATGGGGGCCATGCAACACGTCATGTGGCCCATGGTGAGTCGATATGTATGCATGGCAACACAACATGCACAGGAGCAGTACCCACATATCACAAACTCGTACCACCCACAAAAGGCCTTGCTGCACTCCTTACCCAAAACAGACTTCTCTCCATCTCTTTGCATGTAACTCTGATCCAGCACACGTTAGATGAATCATGAGGAATAGCAGGAGTGCATTGATGACATGAGCAGACGACAGCCGCAGGAACCTGGGGAGGACAGACACACAACAAGTCAGCGAGGAGCCAGTAATCCGCACACATGTACATGCACCCTACAGGATTGATGTTGTCACCATGGAAATAATGATTTATGTGCACCTGCACAAATATGGGGAATGACATTTGCACTTGTATTACACATCAGAACACACCTCCAAATTACTTGGCACACAGTCAGCTCGACACACACATCACAACACATGCCACACAAGGCACTAGGCCTGCACACTCAGACACAGGGACTCACCATCATGAGAAGAAGTTGCGGATCAGCTGACTCCGGATGTCCTCATCCTCATCCTCATCTTCACTTGCCCAGTGCCCAAGCCCTTGATCCTCCACGGGTGGATGATCTTGCTCATCAGGATCCAGGATGAGTGGCACGGCCTTCTCCACTGCCATGTTGTGCAGCATGCAGCATACAAGGAAGATTTTGCAGACATTCACCGGGGCATATGGGAGGGCGCCGCCGGTCTTGTGGAGGCACCGGAATCTGCTTTTCAGGAGTCCAAACATCCTCTCAATCATGCGCCTCGTCCGCCCATGGGTGTCGTTGTACCGGTTTTCTGCGGCTGTTCTGGGGTTGCGGAGAGGCGTCATCAGCCATGGCATGTTGGGATAGCCAGCGTCCCCTACATGGAAACATCATGGACAGAAGTGTGTCAGGAGAAGCAGTACGACATGAAGAAACAGCTAAATACAGGACTAACAGATCATACCCACCAACAAGACATGCTCGTTCGTTGCGCAGCTGCAGCATCATTTCGGGCACCCTGCTACGCCTCATGATGTAGGCATCCTGTGCTGAACCTGGAAAACGTGAACAGACATGGGATATCATCATGTTGGCAAGACATACCACAAGGGCATTGATGGAGTGGTAATGCTTGCGGTTACGGAAGGCTACCTCCTGTGCGTGTGGTGGCACCAAAGCCACATGTGTCCCATCAATGGCCCCAATGACATGGGGCATCCCTCCCAGGGCATAGAACTCACCCTTGACACCTGTCAACTGCTCACGAGTTGGAAATGCAATGAATTCATCAAGGTGTACCAACATGGCCTCTAACACATCATGCAGGACACGGCTGAACATGGTCTGGGACATGCCACCGACGTCAGCTATGGTCAATTGAAACGTACCGGTGGCAAAGAAATGTAGGGCTGCCAGCACCTTCATCTTGGGTGTCAGTGCACCAGGATACCTGTGTAGCGGTTGGAGGTGTGCTACCAGCCGTGTCGTCAGGTCCTCAATCAAACGTTGGGGGAAGCGGTAGCGGCGTATACAGTCACGTTCCCTCATGGCAGCCAGGTCTGGCATTGGTCGGGGAAGAGGCGGTGCCCTGCAGGAATCTGGAAGGAATAACGAAGATTGAGTTCAGCACTACACCACTGTCCATGAACTGAGCACATGTTCAACAGCCAATACACAAATGCTACATACAGAGTCTGTACTGTGCAATGCATCCAGGACACGTATGCCAGCAAGGTAACACCCCTAAAAACAGTCAACTATACATGTGGGTGCCCAGGGTCAACATTACATGACATGGAACTAGCTGTGGGCCAGTGTATGCGAAGAGGCGGACGCAAGACAGGAGTGACAGGCATCCACATATGTGCATTTGTAGGATGTATTATCACACAGACCGGTTGCGGGACACTAAAGGCACAGGTCGCATGTCCTTGAAACAGGACTATCCACACACCTTGGCAGGAAGGGGGACATGTCAGGTATGATGACACATACACTGCGACTATGCAGAATGGGCCCAATCTCACAAGTGTATGTGCGATGCACACATGCACACGTTAGGGCTGATTCCACATGTGGGCTGGTGTGCGTAATAGTGTGCCATGACCATCGACACGCACACACCTGTTGGATGCAGGACATGCAGATGCATGTCACGGAACTCATACAGCTGGCTCATGGGATCACATGACACTCACATGACATGGTCACAACGTGCAACGCCAGTAGTAACATTTGAGGTGTCATTGACCGTGTCCCTGGCATCGGTGGACAGTTGCGGGTGTAGGTGGCCGTGGCATGCCAGTGATGCAGTGCTCGACTGTCCCCAGTGAGTAGCACCTCTGTATCGATTGCGGACAAGTAAATTTCTGTTGTGTCACGCTCCCCATTGTTTCCCAGTGGCATGGTGGGTAAACCAACTGTGTGGTGCAGGGCCTACTCTTGGTGGTAGTTTTGTAGATGTCACCCATGTTGGCGTTGATGCAATGCGCTGTGTCCTATGTAGATTGGACTCATGTGTCATGTGTATACAGGTGTCTGGTCATTTCCTGTCTCTTCACCTTGGCCACAGCATCGTCGGGGGTAACAGAGGGAGACACCGGCACAGACATGGGGGAGGTAGCCAGCACCGGGGCCACCAGTGCTGAGGGCAGCACTCCAACCCTCGGCGCACCCTCCATTCTCATCACCGCCCCCCCAGTTGCTCGGGTCCCTTGTGTCCGTGCTAGGCGTCAACAGGTGCGTGAGTGACGGCAAGGAGGTGTATTCAAGGGTTGAAGGGTGCACTTCCACTCCGGATCATTCTGTGGTGTGTAGGCACATTCAAGTGCATGGTGCATGTCACATGCACGCTCATGATGTAGCTTGTATTCTGTAAGGGATTCGTGTGCCAGTCATAACCCCTTCGTGTGCGCTGCTTGCTAACGGTAATTATGTGCTATCCAATGCAGTTGCTTGCTGTGGGATGCTTCCGGCAATTCCTGACATCGTGACTGTTTCACTACGAGTGCTTTTCTGTCATTACGACCTTTTCCCACCCCCGCATAGCCGGCTGGATGTATCCATCTGGCTTCCATTCCGACCTTGAAAGCGGAGTACAACAAGATGAGCAGTTTAAGGGCTCCATTGTCTCAAAAACAAGTCGTGTTGTATTCATCCCGAGAAACATTTGGCCTTCACGTAGATCACACACGCACAGAGGTGTTTGCGCTTTTTAACACTGATCTCCCACTACATATTTGGGACTCGGATTCAGACTATCTTACATGCCTCGTCAACAAGTGGGCTGGCTGTTTTTTTCAACATTGTGGGCTCCGGCCTCGTGACCTTCTTCCAAACTCTGTTTGGTGTGATCCCCGCATTTCATCATTCAATTTTGGCTACCATCTTCGGAGGTGTCCCTTTGCTTCTCGCCCTCGTAGCTGGGGTGCTAAAATAGATCTGCGTACTACGCTGTGGCTTCACAACTTGCGTTGCAAGACAGCATGCACCGGCTGCTCCATCTTCGGAACATGATGCTTCAATTCTACGGCACTCTGCCGCTGGCAACCTTAAGCAGTGCCTATGGATTGTCCTTCCGGTTTCCCTTCTTTATCTGCGTGCAACCTGTCTTCCATTGCCTAGATTGTCCATTCGAATGGGCTCTGGATTTGTGCCTGTCTAACTCGGTGGCTCCTGAGCTGGATTTTGATGGACTGATGTGCCCCTTAGTGGCTCATGAGTTGGACTGTTCTGGCGTCAGTGTCATGGCCTGTGCTGCTGCACATGGAGTCCTGGGGAATTGGGACATCCGAACTGCAGCAAATGAGTTCTTAACCAGGAGTTATCTTGAGGTCCCCACCTGTTGTCCACAAGTTGTGCTGGATGGCCCGATTGTTGAGGAACACGTGTGTTCTTTCCCCCTGCTTAACTGGATGGCAGGCAATTTTTCGGAACGTGCTGATGATTTCCTCTTGGAAGCTGTTGCAACTTATAGTGCCTATGCCTTGATGGATTGACTGTAGCCCTGCTCATTTCATGGTGCATCCGTCGATGTGATGTTTTCCTCCCCTTTTACATGGGTACTTGCCCTTCAACATCGTTCATTATTGACACTTCTATTCTGACTTTTTCGCTTCCCTTCTATGGACTTCCAGTTAATGCCCTTGGTTCCGTTCTATCACACTTGTACTCTGCGTTCTCGAATTTGCGCACCTGATGGATGGATGATTTTTGCAGGAGATGGGACTAGATGATCCTGTGATGTGATACCACTGAGCTGATCTGTGCGGTGGGGGCTCCCCCCTTCTAGCTTAGGGACCTGCTATTGGTCCAATGATACTACTATTAGTTTACTGCCGACAGGAAGTTTGCTGTTTCCACTGTCAGTGTCTTAAGATTGCTCCTTTCAATGTGTCTGATCTTGCAACAATGCTGATGTTGCTGGCCTTGACCATTTGTCTGCTTATGTTGGCCACAGTCCTGCATCTTAGGATGCGAGGTTCATTGAGTGTACTCATTAAACTTTACCTTGTCTGTGTCTATTCTGTTGTGGAGTGATCTGTGAAGCATGACGCACAGCTATGTCTGATTCACACCATTCATGGGGATGTTGTAAGTCGCTTGTTCTGGCTTGTCTTTACATTGGGACTGCCGGGCCCAACCACGGAGATCCAATGGGACAGTTAGCTTGTTGGATGTGGGGTTCTGGGTTCTGAGGGGAGTTTGTGGTACGCCACACATGTCTCCTTCGTGCCAGGCACCGCACCCCTTGTGGTGGGGTCGTCCGTCCCTGCAGCCACGACACCTACCCGTGCCCTTCCTGTCCCTGCGGTGTCTGGTTCTTCCCCCCACATGATGCCCCCACTTCTGTGGATAATATGGTACAGTGTACTGTGCAGGCGAGCATGGGGAGGCGCGTCCCTACGTGTCCCCCCCGGTGCTTCGCATCTGGTGTGGCCTATGGGCTTGTGGAATGGTGTACTGTGACTATTTTCCTTCGAGATGCTGCATGTGGTTGTTATTTTCTAGTTTGCACGTTATTTCTATTCTGCTGGTGCTGCTGCTCCCTGGGTTGGGGTGGTGATGATGTGTTGGGTGTCTGGTAAATGTTGTTGGGTCCTGCTCACGGGGTGGACCGTGGTATCTGCATGCCGTCACATGGTGTCTGCATGTCTTCATGGCTCACGTTGGCTCTTACTGCATGGTGATATTGTCCCAAGGTGTGTTCCTTCCTCTGTGGCACCTGTTATCTTCCCTGCATGGTGTTTCCCAATTGTTGTGCTGAGCTGTGTCAACATTGCCTCGGTGTGTGACACATCCCTTCGACTTTGCCCATGCATGCTCTGCACTGTCTCCACCTGCATGGTTTGTGGCATCCTTGCTGGTCAGTGTACTTGTGTGTGGCGTATGTTGACATGACTTCATGTGTACATTTTCCGTTTTCCGCACTTTGCATGTGTGTACTCCCTGCCTCACACACATGTGTTGCGTGTTCTGCAGTGTATTTGGGCACCTGCCTGATATTTGTGGGCATTGTATCTGTGTGTACTCCACCCTTTCACTTGCATGGGGGCCAACTGCTTGTTGGCTGCCCCGGTACCTGTGCATTCCTCTCATTCGTGGACTGTGCGTGACTGTGTGTGTTCCCTTTGGCTCGCATTGTTAAGTGGTGTTTGACATGAGGGTGCAGTCTTGTGGCCAAATCTCTGTGTGTGTATTGTGCTGCCTCCGTCAGGGGTGGGTATGCATGTGTGATTTGTCCTCACAACCACATGTGGTGTGTCATGCAGTGGGAGTAGGCCGGCCATCCTCCTGGGAGTGGGACACTGCTGTCAGTGATGTGTTGTTATGGCACTATCGTCATTGTCCTGAGTTGTGGATACGTACATTCACCCATGGAGCTGTGGTCATCTGATAATTAATTTGGCCCCCCATGTCTCTGTCCACTGCTGGAGCTCCTCGGCACCCACCCCTCATATGTCTGGCCACTGCTGGGAGTGATGGGCACACACCCCTATGTATCTGTCCACTGTCGTGGTATGTGCCGTGTCCAAGCGCCGATGGCCTGGTTGGGGCCTGTGCTCCTAGGGCGCCCCATCTTTGGGGTGCGGCCCATGCACATGCCTCTCGGACGTGGGTGCGGCCGTACCGGCGTGGTTCGTGTGACGTAGGAGTGGGCGTGGTATGTGCCGTGTCCAAGCGCCGATGGCCTGGGTGGGGCCCGTGCCCCTAGGGCGCCCCATCTTTGGGGGTGCGGCACATGCACATGCCTCTGGGACGTGGGTGCGGCCGTACCGGCGTGGTTCGTGTGACGTAGGGGTGGGCGTGGTATGTGCCGTGTCCAAGCGCCGATGGCCTGGGTGGGGTCCGTGCCCCTAGGGCGCCCCATCTTTGGGGGTGCGGCACATGCACATGCCTCTGGGACGTGGGTGCAGCCGTACCGGCGTGGTTCGTGTGACGTAGGGGTGGGCGTGGTATGTGCCGTGTCCAAGCGCCGATGGCCTGGGTGGGGCCCGTGCCCCTAGGGTGCCCCATCTTTGGGGGTGCGGCCCATGCACATGCCTCTGGGACCTGGGTGCGGCCGTACCGGCGTGGTTCGTGTGACGTAGGGGTGGGCGTGGTATGTGCCGTGTCCAAGTGCCGATGGCCTGGGTGGGGCCCGTGCCCCTAGGGCGCCCCATCTTTGGGGGTGCGGCACATGCACATGCCTCTGGGACGTGGGTGCGGCCGTACCGGCGTGGTTCGTGTGACGTAGGGGTGGGCGTGGTATGTGCCATGTCCAAGTGCCGATGGCCTGGGTGGGGCCCGTGCCCCTAGGGCGCCCCATCTTTGGGGTTGTGGCACATGCACATGCCTCTGGGACGTGGGTGCGGCCGTACCGGCGTGGTTCGTGTGACGTAGAGGTGGGCGTGGTGTGTGCCGTGCCACCATTGTGGTGGTGACGGGTACACGTCCACGTCCACTTCCGTTGTGGCGGGACGTGGGATTGGTGGACACGCCCCCCGCAGTGGCCAGTCCATGGTGGCATTTGCTGTGCATGCTGTTGTAGTTATTTGTGGGGTGTGGGTTTTGATTCCTGGCCCTTGTACACACACCCCCCCCTTGGCCCCTGGGGGTTGTTCTGACCTTCTGCGGCGTCTGCGTTGGTTTCTGTATACGAGGTGGTAGGCTATGAGGGCCGGGACGACGCGTAGGTTGGGTCCATCGCTGTCCCTGGCGTGCCAGGGCTCCTTGTTTGCGGCGTCCTCAATTTCCCGGCAGTTTTTGGCTCCTGTAAAAACTGCTGTGTGCGGAGTGACGTCGGCACGATTCGTACTTGCTGGTCCGTGAATAGCTGCCTGACTCCGTCCAGACGTCGCATGTGCGCCGTCCCGACAGTGATTCGTTTGTAAAATTTTTGCCGGTCGGTGTTTTTTCCGACCCGGCCGGTGTTGGTGTTTCAGTGCGATTGGTACTTGCGAGTTTGTATGGTGTTTTTCCCAGGTGCCGTTCGGACGGGAAAAACGCTCCGTCCGACCATTCGTACCAGGGTTTTCCAGGATTGGAATCGGCACCTAAGTGGACAGACCACAGAGAGTTGCAATTTATGATAGTGAGGGAACATTGGAGTAGATTAAACTGACGCAACTGGCTGCCAGATATCCTGGCAAAATCCCAAAGTAGATTGCTGGGGTGAGATAGAGGAGAGAGCAGAATTTCATAGTGATTATAGTCATGAAGCAGAGTATGTCAGAAAAAATGGCTCACAAATTTAGTTGAGCTAGTTTATTGGTGGTTGTCCATCAACTAATTATTACAGGTAGTGACATTGAAAGAGTTGTCTTTTAAATTCCTACTTGAAGATAAGAAATGAAGAGTTCACCATGAAGGATGGTTGGAGTTCCATATTCTGAGAATGCGATCTGAGAAATATTGTTTTAGAGACTTTTTTAAAGATGCAAAAGAAATTCTAATAGCTTTTGGTTGTATTCTCGATGACATATGGAGAGGGAGGGATGCAACACTTTTTGGGAACTTCGAAAAGCTTGGTTCTGTGTTACTTCGATTGGTTTATCTATGTTTTAAAGACGATCACTTTGAACTTGAAAATAAGCTTATTGTAAACTTTACATTTGTTCAGTAGCAGTACGTGGAGGGAGTTCTGTGGGGCGGTGAGGCGGGGCGGGGAAATGTAAACACCGGAATATGGATGAACGGAGGTAAGTACACATTTAAATAAATAAAACGCAAAATGCGATGCAGCGCGCGCAACGAAATTCGTTTTATTTATTTAAATGTGTACTTACCTCCGTTCATCCATATTCCAGTGTTTACATTTCCCCCCCCTGCCCCTCCCCCGGGCCCCGCCCCGCCTCACTTTTGAGTTTCATCAGGGCCATGTCTCCGGCATCCTCAGACATGACAGTGTTGTAATTGTTGATATGATTTTTAGTATCTAGATTCAAAGGGAGGGCCATTAGCTCAGAGACCTTAAGGCCTTATTTATTGATTGGCAGGTGGCACTTTATCCCTTCATGTTGGTGAAGGTCATAACCTCTCACACTGTGGCATATGACTGTCCAACAATTTTAGAGATCTCTGCTTGCCTGCCAGAGATCTCTGTACCTTCAGAGGACTCACTGCCCTGGTCACTCCTCTGAAGGCACTGGCAGTTTACTGAGCCGGTGCCATGTTTAATGCAGCTTCTTATCGAAGTTTTTTTGCTTCTCAAAAGAAACTCCAAAAGGGGGAGTTTGTTTTTGAAAAAGAAAAATCTAATCACGCTGACAGCCTGGAGTTTCCTCCCAGTGTGTCGGGGTCATTTTTACTTCTTCCTGGTCAGCACCACCAGAATTTATTTCAAAATCTCAAACTGGAAAGAAGTATGTCAGAATGTCGGTTTTAAATAGGATGCACAGTGTGAAGCAATTTGACAGATGAATTACAATTTCCACTCACTTATTGGAGACTGATCTGTAATTATGGATTGCACAGATAAAGGATAGGTATTTCTTTTTTCATTATGGGACAGAATGGATTAGAATCTGGATAAGATTACTAGGTCAGGTTTTTCTACTACTAGTCTGTTCAACATGTAGTGTATCCTTTATCACAACAGTTATTTTAGTAGGGTAAAGGTGAGGATCTAAAGTTTCAGTCATGTCATATGACAGTATCCAATCATTAATGTTGACCTCTGAGAGTGGTTGAGTGGATTTCCTAGGGAGAGTCTCTTTGATGCTATAGGGAAGGTCGAGAGACTTAAATACAGGCTACAGGCTTAAGGTGAAAGACAAGAATGGGGGTGAAAATTCAAATTGTTTTTAGGGTTTACATAGTGTTACTAATTAGGGAAATGGAGGCTGCAAGAGATTTCACTTCTAAGAAGAGATATTATACTATATCAGTAAAAGAGTGTGTGTAATGAATGGTGGGCAAGATATCAGGATGTTGGGCTTATTGTTCAGGGGGGTAGGTAGGCTTTGTGAAGTTTTGAGGTTGGTACATTGGCCTTTAGATGGAGGTGCCTTTGAGAGAGCTAGACAGAGGTGGGTGCTGAATGGGACTAGAGTGATGAAAAGGAGAGTTGAGCTGATCGGTGTTAGTATAAGGGGTGGAATGGAGGCTTTACCAGGGACCTTGTGAGGGAGAAAAGGAGTTTAAGGTTCAGAGTCATCTGGCAGCAAGAGTATGTTGGACATGCTTTTCCAGTTGTAGGAGGGAAATATTGGAGTGTCATCCTTCTCGGTATTCAAAGCAAAGGATGGTATGTACGAGCAATCAGAGAAAAAACAAGATTTTGGCAGAAGTAGGGAGGTGAGTGAGTGAAAGGTGGAGGAGAAAACAGAATGTTGGAAGGTAGAAGAATTATTTTGGTGTGCAGAAGCAGCTGGAACTTTAGATCAGTTTAGGATAGGGTCATGTCTGTGACCTGCAATATGACCTTACCATTCTTAAAGATTTCCACTGATAAATGCAGATGGGGCCCTAATTAGCTTTCTACCGTATGGCATATTTTTCGAATCAGCAATAGACAAACATTAGCAGCAAGCTTGTGCTTAATGATGAGGGTTGTGGAAGAAGAGAAATTGGCCTGATTTTATGCATCCTTTCTGTCAGCAGTGGTATTGTTTGTCATTAAGTTTTTCTGGGAATTCTCTTATGTTTGAAGCTTTTGGAGCAACATTTAGGAAGATTGCAAGGATAGACAAGTTGCAAGAGGTAGGACCTAATTTGATCAAATTCTGGACATGGGTAATTTGTCAGAGTGACCTATCATGAGAAAGGTGTCAGACGTTTCAATACAGAAAACTTAAGTCAGGTACTGTGGACAAGATCCAAATGTATGTAAGAAGAGCAGTCCGCTGACATCAGGTCCCCTTGTGGTTAGGCAAAAGGATGTCTGTTCAAGAACAGGTGGTATGTCTTCCTTCCTTATTTCTGTCAGTCCCAAAGTCTATTTTCACTGTCCTTTAGGACAGGCAAGGGGCAACACAGTGCGTGTGTGATAGTATCCATTTCTGTACATTTTGCAGTCAGAAAAATAGCACTCCCTGTGGTGAAGTCTATCTTCATATTTAACTAGTTTTATGAATGGAAGGAGTGTAACTGCAAAGATGTAGTCTTTTTCTTCTATGTAATGAATTTGGGAAAAAGCTCTGAGTTAAGTAATCTATTGGCAGTTATTCTAAGTGCCTTTTCTACTGTATTGACCAATGTAGTAATGCGCTCAGGGGTCACAGGTATATTTACATTTACTATGCATACTACTCAACTTATGAAAATTAAGACTATACTACTCCTGACATGTCTTCAGTCTCATTAGATTAGGATGGTTGCCGGGAGACTTTCAAGTAAATCTTCAGTCTATAGGTTGTCACTGCTTACTGAGCACCATTATGGCTACTTCTGGGTAAAGGATAATGGTTTCTTTGCTAGAGCAGCCCTCAATTCATTCAGCCAGTGGACAAAAGCAGAGCCATTGTAGTCCATCGTAGTGAGAGACATTTCCAGAGCATTAATCTTCTGTCCACCATTTCTTCAAGGGACATGAAGGATCTTCGAGTTCTCATGATGGATAGTTAGGAATGGCTGCTTCCTTTCTGGGGATGTCATGCTGCATGGTGTGCTCAGTCTCAGACACCCACACGAACTGCTACATACACTTCCAGTTATTCTAGGCGAGGTCAGGATAAGGTGAGCTTTTAACTGAAGATTTGCGTGCCCCGTCGGTGGCAGAGACAGACGATCTTGACAGAACTCAGCAGTTCTCCTTGTTGGGGTATGTTTGAGTACTGCAACCTGATTGACCAGGCTGGCTTCTCAGGATCATTCGGCAGGCAACCATTGCAGGAATTGTGATTCTGCATGCCTTTGTGAGATTAAATGAAAGAATTCTCAATATGCCCCACATAGTGTTGGAGGAAAGTATGTGTTTGATGGTAATAGCCTGAAAGATAAGACCAAGATGGGGCATGAGCTGTCCATCCCAGTGCTGTTGTTAGTCCAGAAAGGTATTTGCTTCTTAGGGTCATGGGCATATCTACATGTGCCCCTCTCTAATAAATATTTTTCATTGCTGGTAACTCACGCGATGATGAATTAACTCCATAGGAGGGCAACTCTGCCTACAAGACAGCTGTTCCCACTGGCATGCTTCCTTTACTGTGTGAGAGGTCATGAAGGCGGTGCCATTCACAGAAAGCATTCAGAGCTTTCAGAACTGTTCACTTTTAGTTGTTTCCACTTCTTGCCTTTCCCCCAAAGCAAGCACTTTTTCTATGAAATCACAACTACATGTACTCCTGGCCCCCAAGATTTCAGGTGGAGCCAGAGACCCTCTCTAGTAAAGCTCACATAGTTGTCATAAGGAGTCAACCCTTTGATGTAACTGAGGTCAAGTAGTGGGTGATGTCACTTCCCCTAAATTTTGGCGAACCAACATCCATGATATTTTACTTTAACAAAAGTAATATTAGTCATGTTAAGACCAACAACAGAGTTCTAAAAAGAGACTAAATAGCTTTACGCAGGATTAGGTAAAAGAAAATAATTGCGGGTTAACGTGAATGTTGTAGGTGGTGTATTTTCTCATAAACGATAATGTAAAGCAGAAATGAAAATTGCAAATAAGTTACACATACTAGATTTAGTGCCATACTTTATGCGCCCTGCAATGCAATGAACCCGTTTAATCAGTTTCCTTGTGAATTTGATTACACAGGCTCTTATCAGCCCTTAAACATTCCTCAACCGACAGTACATTTCGTTACTCAAATGATTTTGTTTATCACTGTGGTCTTTCCTACTAAAGGTGCAACCAAAACAATAATTTATGTGTTTGGAATGAATAAATGAATATGGCTCTCCCATAATTATATTTGCTAATTGGTTTTACAACTTAAAAAACTTCCATAATTGAAAGGCTACAGTGTATAGCAATTTACTGAAATTCATAATTTACCATTAGAGTGCTGCCTTTTTCTTCCATAATCTACATAATGTTTTTTCCTCTGAAATATCTGTCCGCAGAATAATATTGTCTCTCCTGTTTTCTAGGCTCGCACATATAATTAATTAAAAACATTTCCTTCCACTGATTGCACCAACTGTACCAGAGCACATTTTACGACGAAAGAGCTCTGGGTAAGTCATTTTAATATTTTTTCTTTCTCATGCCCAGAATGAATTTAAGGAGACTTAAAGGCCTATTTTCCTTTGATTGGTACCTGCAAAAGCATTACCGAATGCTGCTGGAGGGTCATAAAATTCAAAAGCATGCTCTCAATCAGCGGCAATCCACCCAGATAAGTATACAGTGGTGGGATCTTACTTTCGGAACATCTGTCTAGTTTCCTGTTTGCTTTAGCCCATCCAACGCACGGGACTTATAAATATGACACACTGCACTTATTCAGGACAGAAAAAAAACACAAAGTCACCCAGGTGGATTCACAAACCCAACCACTCAATTCCTTTGCAGTTATGTGGCGATTAAGACACGCACGCACGCACACACAGATAACCCCCAACACACAGTAAATTCTCACAAACCAAATAAAATCTCTTCGTCAAATGGTGAACACGCCTTCCTTATACATAATGCTTTATAATTCCAATATCCTAAAATCGCATCTTTAAAACATATAGTTAAATTATAAGATGTTAAAAGGAAGAGGCCACGCTAAATTAAAATATGTACCCTATGCCTAGTTTATAAAAACATAGAGGTCGATATACATTTGCAATGTTTCTTCTTGAAACAAACGTCTGGGTTTTGTCCACAATTTGCCTGATACCACCATGCACTGGTTCTAGAGAAGGTTACTCGAGCCTGGTACTAGCAGACAGAATGATGCTGGGTAAACTCTTTCAAGCAAGCAGCTGCCTTTACTCTGATTCACCAGCTTACATTCTCACTCTTAGGGTAAATATTCTTTATTGCATGTCAGCACAACGTATACAACATCCAAAAACAGTGGGAGTCACACATGTTGACCTACCACAGCATAAAATCCCTGGTAGATATACCAATAAACAATAATAGTGAAACAGTGTTACTGTAATCGCCATCACTAATTCGGTTCGCAGTAACATAACAGAACAATATAACAATGTATCCATTCTTGGAAGCACTCTAATCATTGGAAAGAGATGAGCTTATACCATATTATGCAATATCTGGCTAGCTATGGATCGGTGGGAGAACATTTTCTATTTGTAAGTGTATGCAGGGGGGTAGATGGGCCATCAGTGAGCCGACGCTTGGACACACAAGAGGGGGGAAGGGGTGACACCCGCCCAAGAGGAGGTCTCCAAGTATAGGCCTCCCCGTGCATGGATATGAGTGTGTTGTGGACCAAGGAGTCAGCGTTTCAGGGGGATTGTGGGGCAGTTTTAATTCAATGATCGTTAGGTATTTCTTACAGTCTGGGTGGTTAGTGGGAGCAGGGTGGCCTAGCATATTGCTGGTTAACTCGTGTTCCAACACCAATGCCTTCTGAAGGTCGGCAAGCGTCTTTAGTATGGGAGGTGCAGAGGTCGACTTCCAAGACATGGCCAGTCTCCTCTTGGCTAAGAGTAGTGCTATGTCTAAAAATTTGTTAAGGGTTTTGCACCGTGCGTTACGTTTTGTGATGCCCAGTAAAATATGTGGACCGTATGCTGGTATTGTGGCATCTGTGGCCTCAGAAAGTACAGTGCCACTGCGTCCCGGTATGGGGACAGTTAGGGGCAATTCCTCACAATGTGTATGAATGTGGCATTTTGATGCGGCAGCACGGACAAATATCAAGGGAATTCGGGTACATCTGTGCCAATCTGTGGGGGGGGGGGGGGGGGTGAGATATGTGTGATACAAATAGTTGAATTGCATGTACTTAAGTCTAACATTTGTAGAAATGATCTTTAGAACCCCCAGCATTGTTCAACTGCTTGTCCGACAGAGACATTATGAGTGCCATGTCCCAATACTCCCTGAGCACTGTCAAAGGGGATGCAGTGTCATGTCTCACAGAGATGTTTTGCATGATTATGGCCCGTTTACCCCCACCTTGTGTGAGTATAGTTTGAAGTGTTCTGGATGTGGCAGGTTCATCGTGCATAGTGCCCCATACCCTGTGCAGCCAGTAAGTGAGGGATGCATACACAAGAAAGGAGCCTGGATGTATCCCATAGTGATCCATCAGGGCATCAAACGTAGATAATGTTGCGTCAACTAACAGGTCCCCCCATGTAGTGAGACCTGTGTCAGAGCATTCTGTCGCTACCAAACGAGGGGCATGGCAATAAACTGCCAGATAGAACCCATAATGGTATTTCATAGGCATAGGGTGGTAGAGGCTGCCCCTTGCATGAGTACCAGTACCAGCAGGCATGTGCTGTGGACATTAAAATATTGCCTACTTTCTTCGGAAACACAGTCTCCGCGTCCATCAGCCATTCCAACACCGAGTGCTGATGTAGGCTCATAGCCCATCTCCCCAACTCAATGCTGTTGTGGCTAGCCAGCCAATGCATAGGTCATTGTAGTTGCAGTGCTGCGTAGTATTGTTAGCAACTGGGAGCTCTTGCCCACTTTCAGAGAGTGGAGTGTAAAGTTTGGAGAGAGAGACCCATTTTCTATGTTTGCCCCAAATAAGAGATGTTACTAGCGATCTTAGTTCCAGAACAATTTTAGGGGCAGTAGAAAGGGGAAGGTAGCAAAGAAGTAAAGCAATCTGGGCAGCAACAACATTTTAGAGATTGAGATGCGTCCCATTGGAGAGAGCTGCTGTTCTGTCAAGAAAAGCAACGAGGAGCCGGCGGAAGATATCACTCTGCCTAGGTTGACAGTTATTGTGTCCGCCTCTGAATGGTATAATTGGACCCCAAATATCTGAAGGTGTAGCAGGACCAGGGGAGCTGCGCTTTTAGGAGCTCAGCCCTCTGCTCCGGCGTCAGACATTGCCTGGGAAATAGAAGGGATTTATCCCAATTTACCCTCAGCCCAGAGACGCGCCCAAAGCGATCCAGCAATTCTATTAGTTTGGGCAAAACAGTTGTGTTACTGCAGAAATTAATCAGCATGTCATCGATGTAGAGTGAGATTAGGTACCATTGATAATGTGATCGAATACCCCAGTCCACGGCACGCTGGTGCAATGTACAAGGGTTCAATTGCCAGGTCGAAGATAATTAGTGATAGTGGACAGCCCTGGCTGGTGCTTCGCTCGATGGCAAAGGCGCCCAATATCGTATGGCCAATCTTGACACGTGCAGTTGGTGAGTTGTAAAGTAGTGTTATCCACTTTATAAATCAGGGCCCTATTCTGTAACTCTTGAGTACTGCACACAGGTATCCTCACTTCAGTGTGTCGAACGCCTTTTCAATATCTAGAGAGGTAATTCAAGCAGGGTCCGCGGAGCATGCCCATTGCATCACAAGAAAAGTCTGCACAAGTTGAGGCAAGTATTTTCTACCAGGTATAAACCCGCTCGGGTCCGGGTGAACCAAAAGTTGAGCTACCTCTATTAATCTGTTGGTCAATACCCTACCAAGTATTTTGTAGTACGAGTTTAAAAGTGACAGCAGACGCTATTACCTGAGTTGCAATGGGTCCCTACCTGGTTTGGGAAGCACCACGAGAACTGGAGTGATGAGGGCAATATGCCACACTCATATGCTTCCGTAATACACTTGGAGAAGGTGTGGAACTAGCTGTGCATGGAATGCTGCATAGATCTAAGGGCCAGCCACTTGCCTCAGGGGTCTTTCCTCTCACCATTTGTTGGATGGCATCAGCTATCTCAATTTCTGTAATGGGGATTTGATAGATATAGAGTGAGCGAGGGTGGAACGCAGCGGGTCATCTTGTAGCACTTCTAGGGGCACCATGTAGGGATTCTAGGTTCAGTTTTCCCCACGTTAGTTCTAATCGCAGGGGGTAATGATCGGACAGTGCGCATCCAAGATACTCCATGCGAGACACCCTGCCAAAACTATTATGAGAGCAATAAAACAGATCAATCCTAGTGTGGAGATCGTGCCATCCAGAGTAGTATAAGTATTCCCTGTCAGTGGGGTGCATATAGTGCCATGCCTCTTGAAGATGAAGGTTAGTAGCCCACATCTATTGGTGTTGTGCGAGTAAACTTGTGTGGCCCCTGACAGCAGGCGTGACCAATCCATACTTAGATCAGGGGTGCAATTAAAATCCCCTCCCCCATAGGTTGGTGCCAGTGGATTGCGAAGCCGCACCAGTGACAGTGAGTGGAGGAAAGAGGCTTGACCAGAGTTGGGGGTGTACAATGGGACGAGTGAGATTAGGAGTCCATCCAATAGTCCCTCTAACGCTAAATAGCAGCCCACTGTGTCAATAGGAGTGTGTAGTACTTCCAGTGGAGTCCCTGTTGCCACCCAGATTAGGGAGCCTCTGGCATACCCTGCGTATGTGGTTCCCTACCAACATGCCCCTCCAGTGCCTGCACAGTGAGTGAAGTGTCTGGTTAGTCAGGTGGTTTTCCTGAAGGAGTGCGATTGTAACCTTGTGCCTTCTAAGGTTTTGGTAGACTTTAAAGCATGATAGCGTATCCTGCAAGACTGCAGGAAATTCCACGTTGTTATCAATAGAAATGTACCCTTTAAACTAGTTATCTTTGATATAACAGTGTAAGTAGTTCCAACCCCAAGCACAGCATTGTCCCACCCCCACTCCCTGATCTGGACCAATTCTCCCTCCTAATGTGCAATAGTTACCACCCTGCATGCCCAGATACACTCCATTATGAAGTGCACACGTAACTCTGAACAATAAAACATCCCAACTCCCAGCTCCTGGCCAGTGTGCCAACAGGCGGCTAGGGATCAGCACTTATTTGCGGGTCAAACTAACTAAATATAGACAGTGTCTATGACAGTGTTACATTGTAAACATAGTTTTAGGTGGGGGGGGGCGAGGCAATACTACCAGTCTCAGAAGACCTGCCTAATATAGAACAATACCCATAACCTTGCTCAAGCTGTGAATCCGTCTGTGACAGAGCATCCTCCTTTGAAAATTCCCCATCTGATCCAGAAGCCAAGGGGATCAGGATGCAGCATGTGTCTCTGAATTTCTCACCACCTGAGCCCTCTCTCTTGTCGTCTGTTCTTTGGTGGGGCCATGCAATCATTGCTTGTTGCATAGTCTATGGCGCCTCTGAGGTTGCCATGATGTACAATCTCCAGACGAGTCTCTTCTGAGGGACGTTATACCATTATGTTCCATCCAAGACCAGGCTTCTTAGGGGGGGACAAAGAATGTGGTGGTGCCTTTATGTTGCAACCTTAGGGTAGCCAGGAACTGAAGTGCATAATTCACATTGTGTTCTCTCAGGATTTTCTTCACCTCAATTAAGGAGGACCTTCGTCTCTGGACGTCTTAGGTGTAATCTGGGTAGATATGAACCTGAGCATTCTCGACAGCCCAGGATTCCCGTGCTCTCATCGCCTGCAGGATGTGTTCTCTGTGGCGGTAGTTAAATAAGAGTTCCACCACTAGTCTTGGTAGGGGCACCTGCACCCAAATGTATGATGTTACATTGCATGCTACAACGCATACATTTACAACGCATGCCTTTACAACACAGTTTTTACAGCGTAACATCCTTCACAAAGCTTACATTTACATTGCATGCCATTACAACAAATTTTTTAAAACTACATGTACAACGCATTCTATTACATCGCATTATACCTTTACAACGCATACCATTACAATGCCTACCATTACATTGCATTTAAGGTAAGTGTTGGATAGTGTAGGGGTAAACATTACTATTCTAACTCCAGTGGGTGCAACAGTAGCTTAAGTGTTGGATAGTGTAGGGGTGAAAGGTACTATTCTAACTCCAGGGGGTGCAACAGTAGAGTAAGTGTTGGATAGTGTAGGGATACTATGCCTTGTAATGGTATGCGTTGTAATGACATGCAATGTAATGCCTGCGTTGTAGTGTCATGCGTTGTAGTGACATGCAATGTAATGACTGCGTTGTAGTGACATGCGTTGTAAAGGATGTTGCGATGTAATGACTGCATTGTAAATGTAGTGCAATGTAATGACTGCGTTGTAAAGGTTGTTTCCCGGGGCACCCAGGTGGGAGGAGACCCCTGGGACTCTATGGGCTCTTTCCACTGAGAAAAAAGTTGACTGCTTGCCTTGAAGCACAGTATTGAGAAACCAGTCTTAAAGATAAAGTTCCAAACTTTGTCCCTCTGTTTTTTCGGAGGAGTCCCACTATTCAGACGTTGTTTCTCAATAATCTCCCCTCCTGTTCTTTGACCCATTCCTGAAGATACTTAATCTCCTCCTTCAGGTTCCTGATATGTCCCTCTGCTGTCCGGACCATAGGCCGAAGAGTTGCCAATGTGGATTCAGAATTTTCCACACGGTCTTTAAGCTTTTTATGATCTTTGCGTAGGAGCCCCACTTCTATGCATAGGGAGTCCAGATTGGAGCCCAGGGTAGATTTATTATCCAGAATTGCTGTAAGCAGGTCATCAAAGCAGTAGGAATGATCTGTTAAGGTGTCCATTAGGGATTTGTCGGCCTGGGTTTGATCCTGGGGAGGATCAGCATACCCCAACACATGCCTGTCTGACATATTCTTAACCATATTTGTGGAGATTGAATGGGCTAACTGACAATATCCTAGTAGTAATAATATGTCAGTTCCGCTCGACACTGCCTTGAAGCACTGTATTGACAAACCAGTCTTCAATATAAAGTTCCAAACTTTGTCCCTCTGTTTTTTCGGAGGATTCCCACTATTCAGACGTTGTTTCTCCGTAATCTCCCCTCCTGGTCTTTGACCAATTCATGAAGATACTTAACCTCCTCCTTCAGGTTCCTGATATGTCCCTCTGCTGTCCGGACCATAGGCCGAAGAGTTGCCGACGTGGATTTAGAATTTTTCACACGGTCTTTAGGCTTTTTATGATCTTTGCGTAGGAGCCCCACTTCTATGCATAGGGAGTCCAGCTTGGAGCCCAGGGTAGATTTAATATCCAGAATTGCTGTAAGCAGGTCATCAAAGCAGCAGGAATGATCTGTTAAGGTGTCCATTAGGGATTTATCGGCCTGGGTTTGATCCTGGGGAGGATCAGCATGCCCCAACACATGCCTGTCTGACATATTCTTAACCATCTTTGTGGAGATTGAATGGGCTAACTGACAATATCCTAATTGTAATAATATGTCAGTTCTGCTCGACACTGTCACCCGGTGAGAGCGTCAAATCCAGCTGCAGAGGCCCCTTGAAGTCTGCCCTCCTCCTCAAGCGCCACCATGGGTACCCGTGTCAGCCCATTGATCCATGCGGTTGAACACAATGTGGGGGTGCACCACACAGGGCAATCGGGCAAGGGCCCTCAAAAGAGGAATGGGGCACTGTTAGTTGCAATTTTAATTGTGGCGGAGACTATAAGTGCACTGTGAGGAGTCCGTGCTGGCAGTATCCACAATGTAACAGCAAGGGGCAGTGAGACGGTGATCCACACACATGTATATCATTCATGATGCAGTCAAGTAGGAAAAGGTACCTTATCTGAGTACTGTCAGAGCCATGTCCATCATTGCGATAAACTTCGATTGTGGTGATCTGATATTTTACTCACTGTTCGCCGACTCGCCCATTTTGCAGGCCTGATGGTGATTCCACGACCCCCACCTCTAGTTTCCTTACAGTCGTATCTTCACTTGGAGGTCCCATGTGGGCACTAGGGGTGGGCGGAATTTGTGTAATCGCGTTACGCAAATCTCCGCGAAACCGTAAAAATCGCAAATCTCCGCGAACATGCAGAAATTCCGCAAACACGCGGAATTACATGTTCGCGATGCTTTTTTCCTGTTCACAGTTGATGTTTGCGTGCTCGGGGAGAAATATCTCGTGAACACGCGTTTTGAGAACGCGAACAAGAAAAAATTTCGCGAAGTCGCGGAAAGCAGAATTTTGGGCAATTCCGCGTTCTCTGCGGAACGCGAAATTACCGAAATTCCGCGAATTCCGTGAGCGGAACGGAATTTACCGCCCAAGCCTAGTGGGCACCACACTATTTGTGCCCGGTTGCAGGCCTGACATGCAGAGGCCGATCCGCTCACCTCTTAGGTCCTGCCTGGGGGTCCCCACAAAGGCGCGCCGGCCAGTCACACCCAGATGGTCACAGCCACTGATCATACAGGGGTGGCTGATGGAGCTGCACTCTGCACCAAGGCAGTGCCCTCTGCAGGCTGCGTATCTATCATCTGCAGCCGGGTTCACCACACTCAACTCCCCGGCAGGTGGCAACATGCAGCTACACTTGTGTCCCAACACAGCTTATATGCGGGTCCATGGCACTCACACCGAGCTCGCAATCCGGGGAAGCAGGAAGGTAAAGACCAGTGCAGCCTGACCAGTCACTTCCAACCTCCACCAGGGTGGGTTTTATAGCATAAGGGAGTGCACGGGGATGGCTCCAGGCTCCACACGCCGCAGCAGGCCCAGCAAAAGACACGCACCACGTCAGTGATTCCAGGATCCGGCACCTCCTTGTACAGCTGGGGTCCCAAGGCTTGTCCGCTACACAGCTCTCCGCCCCACCTGGGTGGGCTCCAACATCTCTCTGGGGTATCCCCACCAATCCGAGGAGGTGTTTCTCAGAGCCGATGTATCCGACGGCATAGGTGAGGTGTGGGCAATGACAAACAGCCGCCCGCCTGTGGTGGGTAGAGGCAGTACCGTAGGGCAGGCCTTGGTGACTGTGCAGGCCACTAGGCCGGCAGCCCAAGTGCACTGGCATCAAGTCTCCCAGTCGCTGCCACTCACAGCGCTGTGAGGGAGGGTCACGTTGGCTCAGGGGGTACACGATTCACACCATGTTGGCTTGGGGCAGCGTGCACAACAGGATACTTAGCGGGCCACTGCGGAGCTCTTTAGCACACGTCTGCTATGATCGCCATCTTGGCTACGCCCCTACTTCCAGTCTTTCATGTGATAATTTTCACATCCTTTTTGAAGGACTGGTTGTTCTGCAAGGAGTTATTTGGACATTCATTTGTAATTGAATAGACCCTTTTTTAGTCTGAACCCTAATGTGGTGGTGGCAATCTAGCTGTCTAGGTTCTGTCTATGCCCATCAAGTCCAACAACCAATATTCAAGAGTATGGCATGAATTGCACTAGAGCATTGGCTAATATTTAATATGAGTGTTGCTGTGTGTAATGTATGAGAGAGGTCACTGGCGGTCTTATATTAGTTATTTTAAGAAAGCTTTAAATGATGACTGTAATATTTCTGGTAAAAATATATAAAAAATATCTTGAATATAAAGCAATAATACATGTTTGTCGTATTTATATTAACACATATAAAACTGATTATCATAGTTTTTGCCAAACGCAATTGCATTCATTTGATTATAACTCCTACAGGTTAGTGGGGTTTCTTGGTTTGATTTGTGGAAAACGGGAGACATCCTTTACAATGTAGGCATTACAATGCAATGCCTTTACAAAGCAACTGTTACACCGCAGATACACGTACATTGCATGTTTTTACAACGCATTTACAAGTACAACACATGCTTTTACAACGTATTGGTAAGTATTGTATGGTAAGTTTTTTTTAAACTGTTTGAGATTGCATTTTTAATAATATAACAAATAATGTATATTTACTTTTAATGAGAATCATTAATATTTAGATATCAATATTGTTATTAAATAGTTACTATTTTAGATACTAATTATTCTAATGATTTTATGGAATAGGTATTTTTTGGGCAAATTAATACTCATGTATTATTATTAATACGAATTTGTTATTACTGATGTAAAAAATACTATTTTTATTTTATTTTTAGAAAAATAAATTAATACTTGTATTATTTTTGCTAATACATTTTTTTAATTTATCATAATAAGGATAATAATTATTTAATGCATTAGGTATATGTTATTGGATAATTAATAATCAGATATTAATATTAATTGTCAGTAGTTATTTGTTAGGTAAGAATGAATAGAATTTTTTTTTAATAGAAATTTATTTTATTATTCTAAGCATGAAAAAATTAGTAATGAAAAAATAGGTATGTTTAAATATTATGATGGGTAACTGTTTAATGGGGAAATTACAATTATATTTTAATGTAAAGCAGATGTAAAATCAGAAATATTCATGTTAAAAAATGTGTAAATTATTTTTAAAAAATTGCATTTTTAGAATTTTGGGTATATAAACAAACACATACAATACATGTAATGTATTCATAACTATTAATTACAAATAATTGTACTTTTTTATAATTATTGAAATTCATTTAGAAAAATTACTTTTGTGTTTTATTATGTACATTAACATTTGATAATACATTTATTTTTAACTTTTTCACTGTTTTCCATTAATTTCAATGGGAGCAATTGTCCTTTTTTTATCTTTACAGAAAGAAATGACGTTTACGCGTTAACGTAAATTTAATCATTAAGGAGATCGTCGCTGGAAAGAACAGAAGCAAGGGAGAGCTGCGTTAAGGTAAGACAAATTTACATTGTTAAAATACATAGGTGCCGATCACGATCCTGTAAAAACGGAGCATATTCTCCGTCCGACGCGTACCCGGTCGTCAAAACTTACAAACATGGAATTACGAATCGCACGGAAACTCCATTTCCGTACGATTCGTACAAAACCCCGACCGACGAAAATAAACATACAAATGCGATCCGGGAAAGCGCCGACGTGACGTCGGGACGCACGCAGCCTGCCATTCACGAACCAGGAATTACGATTCGCACCGACATCATCCCGCACGGTGAATATTTTCCGGCTGCCAAAAACTGCCGGGAAATCAGGACGACGCGAACAAGGAGTACCTGTACGCGACGGACAGACATGGACCCGAACCTACGTGTCATCCCGGCCCTCATAGCAGTCGACCTCCTCTACAGGTTCGGACGCAGACGCCGCAGAAGGTCAGAACAACAAAGGGAGGGGGGAGAGGGGGGGCAGGACCAGGGGCAGGCCACAAATCCCCCACCAAACTCACACAGCACACATGCCCTGGACATACCTGACCCCCAGGCCCTGGTCACTACGAGGGGGTGGGGGCATGTCCAGCAAAGCCATCGTCCGCCACAACGGAAGTGCTTGACGATGCGAACCGGCCACACAACAATACAGGTACGTCCCGTACCCACGCCTTAAGAGCGTGGGTATGAGTCGTACCCCGCCCACACCTACGTCATCCCAACAATGGCGGGAAGGCTGTACCCACGTGGCAAAGGCCTGGGTACGGCCCGCACAAGTATCACATAGCGTGGGGACGGATATGTACGGACCGTACCCCCACCCCCGTATGCATGGAGCGTACCCCCAACCCGAACAGTGTAAGTACGACCCGTACCCTCACCCGTGTATGCATGGAGTGTACCCCCACCCCAACCGTGTATGTACGACCCGTACCCTCACCCGCGTACGTATGGAGCGTACCCCCACCCCAACAGTGTATGTACGACCCGTACCCTCACCCGCGTACGTATGGAGCGTACCCCCACCCCAACAGTGTAAGTACGACCTGTACCCTCACCCGCGTACGTATGGAGCGTACCCCCCACCCCAACAGTGTAAGTACGACCCGTACCCTCACCCGCGTATGCATGGAGCGTACCTCCACCCCAACCGTGTATGTACGACCCGTACCCTCACCCGCGTATGTATGGAGCGTACCCCCCACCCCAACAGTGTAAGTACGACCCGTACACTCACCCGCGTACGTATGGAGTGTACCCCCCACCCCAACAGTGTAAGTACGACCCGTACCCTCACCCGCGTACGTATGGAGCGTACCCCCACCCCAACAGTGTAAGTACGACCCGTACCCTCACCCGCGTACGTATGGAGCGTACCCCCCACCCCAACAGTGTAAGTACGACCCGTACCCTCACCAGCGTATGTATGGAGCGTACCCCCCACCCCAACAGTGTAAGTACGACCCGTACCCTCACCCGCGTACGTATGGAGCATACCCCCACCCCAACCGTGTATGTACGGACCGTACCCCCACCCCAACAGTGTAAGTATGACACGTACCCCCACCTCGTATGCATGGAGCTAACCCACACCCGTGTATGTCCTAAGCGTACATATCGTGAAATAGGAGAGGTGTGTGCAGAGTCCTCCCAGCAGTGCCCAGACACAGGAGGGGTGGGTGCAGAGTCCTCCCAGCAGTGCCCAGACACAGGAGGGGTGGGTGCAGAGTCCTCCCAGCAGTGCCCAGACGCAGGAGGGGTATGTGCAGAGTCCTCCCAGCAGTGCCCAGACACAGGAGGGGTGGGTGCAGAGTCCTCCCAGCAGTGCCCAGACACAGGAGGGGTGGGTGCAGAGTCCTCCCAGCAGTGCCCAGACATAGGAGGGGTGGGTTCCCATCACTCCCAGCAGTGCCCAGACACAGGAGGGGTGGGTGCCTATCACTCCCAGCAGTGCCCAGACATAGGAGGGGTGGGTGCAGAGTCCTCCCAGCAGTGCCCAGACACAGGAGGGGTGGGTGCAGAGTCCTCCCAGCAGTGCCCAGACACAGGAGGGGTGGGTGCCTATCACTCCCAGCAGTGCCCAGACATAGGAGGGGTGGGTGCCTATCACTCCCAGCAGTGCCCAGACACAGGAGGGGTGGGTGCCTAACACTCACAGCAGTGCCCCTGCAAAGAAAAGGGTGGAGTACCCACAGATCCTATGCCCACAAATGTCAGTCAGGTGCACAAAGATCCTGCAGTACGTGTACCACATGTGTGCGAGGCTGGGAGTATACACATGCATACAGCCTAAAAGGGAACATGTCCACATGAAGTCATGTCAACAGACTATATACACAAGTACAGTGATCACCAAGGATGGCACGAATGATGCCGGTGGAGACATCGCTCTGCATGCCTGTGCAAAGTTGAAGGAGTCCGTCACACCCCCAGCTGATGTAGACACAGCTCAGCACCACATAGTGGAAACACCCTGCAGGGAAGATGTCAGGGTACACAGAGGAAGGAACACACCTTGGGACAATTTCACCATGCAGTAACTGCTTACATGAGCAAAGACACTTAGCTAACACCTTGTGATGGCACACAGATACCAGGGTCCCCACTATGACCAGCACACTACTAAATTTCCCACACACCCAACACATGTTCACCACCCAAAATCATGTAGCAGCCCCACCAACAGCAATACCATAAGAGCTGTAGTGATCTAAGGAAAAAAAAATTGGCTTTATTCAGCATTACGAAAAAATTTGTGAGTGGATAAAGTTCAATATTTACAAAGCCCATAGGGCAGTCCATGAGTCACAGCTGGATGGGGGACACAGTGGGACGTGTGTCCCCTAGCTTGCCTGCACAGTCAGACTCCTTCGTCTTCCACAGCGGGGAGGGCATCATGTGGGGGGGAAGTACCAGGCACCGCAGGGACATGAGGGCGAAGGGTAGGCGTCGTGGGTGCAGGGATGGAGGACTCCACCACAGGGGGTGGGGCAGGGCCAAAGGCGGAGGCCAGGATCTCGCTGCACACCTTAGCAAGGTCCTCCAGCGTCTCCCCTGCACCCGAAGGAACCACAGGCCCCAAGGAGGGGGAGGGGCGGAGGGATGGGTCGCAGCGCCACTGGGGGAGGGTGTGGACAGGGGGGGGACACAACCACCCTGACCGGGGACTCCCTTGACCGCTTGCGGGGTGGTGTCACAGTGGGGCTCAGGGACAGAGCGGCCATGAAGGAGTCCTTGCCGGATATGTGGCCAGGAGAGCTGAGGGGATTTGGAGGGAGTGGATTGGGTGGAATGCGGACTCCCACTCTGGCTGCATGACTTGCGTTTGCCCCCGACCCAGTGGGTGTGCCTACTTCACCCTGTGTGTGCGTGCCAGGAGGTGTGCGTATGACCTTCCCTGCTGGTGTGGTGCCTGTGTCTGTTGTGGTGTGTGCATGCGTACGTCTGGGTGTACGTGGGACAGGCATGGGAGTGGGAAGTGTGGATGGGGCAGGGGTAGGGGGAGGGACGTAGCGCTGCAGGAGACCCACTGCTGCAGTCAGTGTTGAGTCTATGGACCTCAGCAACTGGCGTTGGTCAGCCTGCAATGAAAAAATGCCCTCCAAGTATGCCTCCATGTTGTGCAGCACTTGGCTGTGGCCATGGAGGACATTAAGGATCGCAGCCTGACCAACCTGCAACTGCCGCTGGATGTCCACAGACTCAGCATTGGCGGCAGCAGTGGAGACAGGGGCAGGGGGTGCGGTGCCTGGCAGGAAGGAGACATGTGGTGACCGGGCACGCTGGGAAGGGACACAAGCAAGTGGGAGGCAGCTGATGGCAATGGAGGGGGTGGGGTGCGATGTTGTGCCGCTGTCAGCTGCTGGTGCAGCCTCCGTCCACTCGGAGAGATCATCCTCGGACCCGTCAGCTTCATATTCTGTCGTGCCAGTGGACAGGTCCTCGGCCTCACTCTCCTCTGCCTCAGTACCACTCAATGTGCCAGCCACGATGTCAACGCTGGCACTGGTGCTCGGTCCCTCCGCTCCGTCTGTGCTCATGTCTCCCTCCGTGTCCCCCGACGATGCTGTGGGCAAGGTGAAGAGACAGCAATTAATCACACACCTGTATACATATGTCACATGAGTCCAATCTACATAGGTTACAGTGCATAGCCTGAAAAGAAAGATCAGTAACATCTACAAAACAAGGTACAGGTGTAGGGCATGCAACACACAGTTGGTAGACCCACCATGCCACTGAAAATCCATGGAGAGCATGACACAATTGCAAATTACATGAAATGGAGTCTGACATAGGAGCCAGGCCCTGGGGACAATCCAGCACTGCATCTGCACCACACAGCGTTGCCGAAAATAGGGATGAGCAGGGACCATATCCATGAACTTGAGGCGCATGCTGAATAGGTAATACTGAAAACATGGCCAACATGACTGTCTCACTGCACCTTGAGTGTATGTCCAGACAAACATCACACACTGGCCAGACCTAGCAAGGATATTTCAGGTTTTGACATGTAGGCTTTGCCTGCACCAACCACCCCCTACATGAGACAATTTGTTGAGACACAGGAAGCACTTACATCTCTTAGTCTGGGTGAAATACACAGGGGCTGCATAAATGCAAGAATGGACGCCAAATTCCCAAGGTGCGCCTGTCCAAAGAATCATGTACTAATGGCCATCATCAGATGATTGTAACAAGACACACAGGCACTGGCCACTGTGACTATGAACAAGGGAAATCAGTTCAGGCTGTCCAGGGGACACTTGTACTACATTTCACGTCAATATACATGGTGCCAGGGGACAATGGCACAGAGCACAACCTATGCTGTAGACACTGAGAGTGTCCACGTTTTGTGATGACACACATGACACCTAGGAAAATATGCCCCAGGGGACAGTAGTGGCCACACAACTCCATGGTCCTGAATGGGAATGACTGCAACACACGCCACCATCCCTGCACTATGCGTATCGCACACTCATGCACATCATGTCACAGGCCACAACATAGGACATGCGCGCTGTAAGGCATGACACTTGAGAGACTAACTCCCATGTCTGGACTCAGCATCAGTGCCAACTGACATGGAACCCACATGTACTGAACTGAACAGGGCACAGGCAAGGTCCCAAAACCTGTTACACACCACCCCCACACATGATGCTACAGGCATAGTTCACGTGGAGAAAGTGCCAGCCTAGATAACCTTGTGAAGGAGTGACTACACACAGACCAGGGAACACATTGCAAGGAGGGGAAGGGAGGCAGGAGAGCACAGCTATACTGTGGGTAACTGGATCTGCACAGCACCTTTAAAACCTGGCAGTGAATCCATGCAACTGTGCACTTACAAATGCTGGTGACACACAACAAACACACATGTACCTACCCCCTTCCTGCTGCTGCTTCTCCTGTAAGCGCCTCTCCAAGTCTGCAAATACCACCGCCAGCACACGCTTGTGGATGTGGGTCAGACGGTGGCGCCCCCGGTTCTTATGGGTCTCCGGTGAGTCCCCCAGCAGGACCCGTGCGATCCTCCGCGTCCAGCACCGGATATCCTGCCAGCGTTTCCTCACCTGGGACAGGCGCCGCTTCCGACCATCCGCACTCCTCACGGCACTGACGGCGGTCAGCCATATCTGCTCCTTGGCAGAAGCGCCCACCTGTGAGGATGAACAAGTGACACTACATCAATACACCAGGCACATGTCACAGAGAGACATATTAGAACAAATGTGCTGTGTACAACAAGGCATAGTATGCATCCAACACATTGCACCTTTGTCATAGGGACATCATCCTCTGGGGAAGGGCAAAAGCAGTACGTGCCATTGAAAGTACACAGGTGGAATGAGGGCAACTACACAATCAATGATCCAGGCTCACACTGTGCATCACAAGGTACACCAGGATAATGTGCAGCACCTCTAAGCAGTCACATGCCACAGGCCACTGACGCTACCGCAGCAGAGTACACAGACACACACAGGCACAGGACATTCACCTTCCATTGCCAAATGCTGCGACAAAACTCACTCTGCACATGTGCCACTAGACGGGGGGGCTCACAGGTGTGGGGCTGGCTCTGCATGTCAGACATACAGCACTGCTCCCTGCTCACATCACATGGGCAGGGTATATCCATCCCTCATGCAGCCCGGGTGCCACACCCCACATATGCACCCACCCACATGACAGGGGACTTACACACACACCGATGTCCAGGGTACGCCCACATCATGTGGACACTCTCAGCACAGGTACACAGAACTAACACACATCTGTGGGTACAGTCACCTGTCACACTGGGCTGACCACATAATCACATGAGGACTGTAGAGGCTACATTCCCAGGAGGGTAAGACAGGCAGAATGTGGCATGCACCATGCAGTGATTGTCACAGTAAACACAATGCAAGTGAGGACGGCAGACATGCACCACAGCATGCTCTGGCTGGGAGACATCAGGCATTCCCTCCCCAGGACCCCCCCTACAGTACATAGCATGTGTGCCACACCTGGACACAATGCCAGAAGTCACAGTCACAAAAAAGGGTCACAGTCTGTGCCAGTGGACTCTGCACTCACCTGATACCCTGGTCGCCCATACAGCATGGGGTACTGTGGGAGGATCACATCCAGCAAAGCCAGGTTCTCCTCCAGGGTGAAGGGCTGTGACCCCTCCACAGACCTTGACATGGTTCCAGGAAATCAGTAGCAGCAGCTGGGTCGTGGAATACAAAGATGTGCAGGCAAGTGCTCCCTCATGGGACCTGGCTGCCTTATATCTGTCTTGCTGGCCTATTTCATGCACAGGAGTACAGAGTGATTGGTCACTCACATTTGCATCCTATGTTTCTTCCAATCCCTTCAAACCTAGCACAGTCAGTGGGTTCTCATTGTGGTTTTTTTCTTCAGCATGATGTCAACTCCTGAAGCACATTGCAACAAAGTAGATTCATTCAAACTGACTACTGCTGTGCACCTGCTTCCAAATATTCAAACTTCAAACTTGGTCTCCATGACAACCAGCATGCATGTAGGCCTTTATACTTGTCCCTCATGTGTCCCCTATGTAATTTTGAGCTTCACACACAGGTACGGTGCGTTCCGGGGCCCTAGGGCACCCCAAATGCATAGCAATGGCCCGTACATGCGTGTGTACGCTCCGTATCACTATGGGTGTTCTGGCGTATGCGTACTCATAGTGGTACGGCCCGTACACACGCCTGTACGCTCACTATCACTATGGGTGTTCTCGCGTATGCGTACTCATAGTGGTACGGACTGGACACACGCCTGTACGCTGACTATCACTATGGGTGTTCTCGCGTATGCGTACTCATAGTGGTACGGCCCGTACACACGCCTCTACGCTCAATATCACTATGTGTGTTCTCGCGTATGCGTACTCATAGTGGTACAGCCCGTACACACGCCTGTACGCTCACTATCACTATGGGTGTTCTCGCGTATGCGTACTCATAGTGGTACGGCCCGTACACACGCCTGTACGCTCACTATCCCTATGGGTGTTCTCGCGTATGCGTACTCATAGTGGTACGGACCGGACACACGCCTGTACGCTGACTATCACTATGGGTGTTCTCGCGTATGCTACTCATAGTGATAGTGAGCGTACAGGCGTGTGTACAGGCCGTACCACTATGAGTATACATACGCGAGAACACCCATAGTGATAGTGAGCGTACAGGCGTGTGTACGGGCCGTACCACTATGAGTACGCATACGCGAGAACACCCATAGTGATAGTCAGCGTACAGGCGTGTGTCCGGTCCGTACCACTATGAGTACGCATACGCAAGAACACCCATAGTGATAGTGAGCGTACAGGCGTGTGTACGGGCCGTACTACTATGAGTACGCATACGTGAGAACACCCATAGTGATAGTCAGCGTACAGGCGTGTGTCCGGTCCGTACCACTATGAGTAGCATACGCGAGAACACCCATACTGATAGTGAGCGTACAGGCGTGTGTACGGGCCATACCACTATGAGTACGCATACGCGAGAACACCCATAGTGATAGTGAGCGTACAGGCGTGTGTCCGGTCCGTACCACTATGAGTACGCATACGCGAGAACACCCATAGTGATAGTCAGCGTACAGGCGTGTGTCCGGTCCGTACCACTACGAGTACGCATACGCGAGAACACCCATAGTGATAGTGAGCGTACAGGCGTGTGTACGGGCCGTACCACTATGAGTACGCATACGCGAGAACACCCATAGTGGTACAGCCTGTACACACGCCTGTACGCTCACTATCACTATGGGTGTTCTCGCGTATGCTACTCATAGTGATAGCGAGCGTACAGGCGTGTGTACGAGCCGTACCACTATGAGTACGCATACGCGAGAACACCCATAGTGATAGTGAGCGTACAGGCGTGTGTACGGGCCGTACCACTATGAGTACGCATACGCGAGAACACCCATAGTGATAGTGAGCGTACAGGCGTGTGTACTGGCCGTACTGCTATGAGTACGCATACGCGAGAACACCCATAGTGATAGTCAGCGTACAGGCGTGTGTCCGGTCCGTACCACTATGAGTAGCATACGCGAGAACACTCATAGTGATAGTGAGCGTACAGGCGTGTGTACGGTCCATACCACTATGAGTACGCATACGCGAGAACACCCATAGTGATAGTGAGCGTACAGGCGTGTGTCCGGTCCGTACCACTATGAGTACGCATACGCGAGAACACCCATAGTGATAGTCAGCGTACAGGCGTGTGTCCGGTCCGTACCACTATGAGTACGCATACGCGAGAACACCCATAGTGATAGTGAGCGTACAGGCGTGTGTACGGGCCGTACCACTATGAGTAAGCGTACGCGAGAACACCCATAGTGGTACGGCCCGTACACACGCCTGTACGCTCACTATCACTATGGGTGTTCTCGCGTATGCTAATCATAGTGATAGTGAGCATACAGGCGTGTGTACGGGCCGTACCACTATGAGTACGCATACGCGAGAACACCCATAGTGGTACGGCCCGTACACACGCCTGTACGCTCACTATCACTATGGGTGTTCTCGCGTATGCGTACTCATAGTGGTACAGCCCGTACACACGCCTGTACGCTCACTATCACTATGAGTACGCATACGCGAGAACACCCATAGGGGTACGGCCCGTACACGCCTGCGTACGCTCACTATCACTATGGGTACACATACGGCAGCACTCCCATAGTGATAGGGAAGGTACACAGGCCCTCTTTGCGAAAGTACGGTGCCTTTCACACATCACAGTGGTGACAGGTAGCACACAGGAAGGAATAGGGCTGACATACTTGTCCATGGATGGACATCAAGCCATTGTCTGGGCAGTACTACATGTGTGGGGCACAGGTGTGAAAGGCTGTGATGTGGCAACTCACTCCTGAGTCGAGAAGGCACCAGATGTATGATGAGATGTGTACAGATGTTATGTGTGACGGTGCAATGTGTGCCGGGCATGCCCTTGACTCCTTTGACATGTGTGCATGTCGTACTGCACACTTGGGATGAGCGTCACTGGCATGGCACGGTCAACAACACACGCAAGTGTCCCCTGATGCCCGCTACAGGGGTTACCACACCAGACAGGTCACTACCCACGGTGCACCTTGTGACTATGTCATGTATGTGTGGGTGGTTCACATTGGGTTGATGTTGGTGCTCCCTCAAAAGCATCAGCTGTTGCAGCAACCAACATGTGTCTGTGTGTAGATTGACATGGCACACTGTTCCGCACACCAGGCCACATGTGGTACCCGATGTGAGGTGCGTATGTATGCATGGGACACAGAGTAGCGTAACAAGGACTTGTCTCCATCCTCTGTATGAATGTGTGGTGAGTCATCACATGTACACCTTCATGGCAAGGTGTGTGGCCTGTCCTAGTGTAATGTCATGTGACCTGTGGCTCTAGTGTTCCGCTACCAGTCTCTGCAATCGACATCCTACTTTTGCTGATGTGTGGATGTATGTCACTCCTGTCTTGCGTCTGGCTGTTCACTTACACTGGGACACAGCTAGTCCCATGCCATGGCATGTGGAGGTTCACAATCTCCGTGTGTAGCTGGGTCTTGGTAGGAGTGTCACCTGGCAGTCATACGTGTCCAGGGCATGTAGCACATACCTGACTCCGTATGTAGCATATGTGTATTGACAGATTAACATGTGCTCAGTACATATACATTTTTGTTGTAGTGCACTCACTCTTCCTTGTCACTTCCAAATTACTGCAGAGCGCCGCCTCTTCCCCGACCAATTCCGGACTTGGCTGCCATGCGGGAGAATGACTGTATCCGGTGCTACCGCTTCCCCCAACGGTTGATTCTGGAGTTGACGGCGAGACTGGCACCACACCTGCAACCGCTGCACAGGTATCCTACGGCACTGACACCCAAGATGAAGGTAATGGCAGCCCTACATTTTCTGGCCACGGGTACTTTTCAAAATACCATAGCTCATGTTGGCGGCATGTCCCAGAGCATGTTCTGCTGTGTGCTGCATGATTTCTTAGAGGCCATGTTGCTTCACCTGGATGACTTCATCCATTTCCCAACCCCTGAAATGTTGACTGGGGTCAAGCGTGGATTCTATGCCCTGGGAGGGATGCCCTATGTCATTGGGTCCATAGATGGGACACATGTGGCTTTGGTACCACCACAGGCACAGGAGGTAGCGTACAGGAATCGCAAGCACTACCACTCCATCAATACCCTTGTGGTGTGTCTATCCAACATGGTGATTTCACATGTCTGTGCTCGTTTTCCAGGATCAGCACACGATGCCTACATCATGAGGCGTAGCAGGGTGCCTGAAATGATGACGCAGCTGTGCAACGAACGAGCATGTGTTGTTGGTGGGTACACTCTGTCTGTCCTGTATTTTGCGTAGACTTCAGGACCATCCACCCGTGGAGGACGAAGGGCTTGGCAATGGGGCTAGTGATGTGGAGGATGTGGAGCCGCAAGAGGACATCCGGACTCGGCTCATACGCGACTTCTTTGCTTAGTGGTGAGTACCGGTGTCTGAGTGTGCACGCATTGGTCCCCGTGTGGCATGTGTTGCGATGCGTGTGTCCATCTGCATGTATGGCACGTGAGTCAGAGGTGTGTGGGGATGTGTCACTGGAGTGATGGTGCCAGTGATGAGTGTATTTCCCCAGTCATAATTGTGACCTAGCATGTTGTCATCCATACATGTGTCGAGTACATGCACATGCAAGTGGCTGTGCTTTTTGTGGCTGACTTCTTGTGTGTCTCTCTTCCCCAGGTACTTGCGCATGCCGTCTTCTGCTTGCATTGTTGTGGCACTGCTATTCCTCATGGACACGTCATCGTGTGCTGACTCAGCGTTACACGCACGGACAAGTTTGGAAGTCTCCTTAGGGTAAGGGATGCATCAGGGGTGTATTGGGTGTGGCAGTTGTTCACGATGTATGCACACTGCCCCTGTCGATGTTTGGTTCCTCTGCAGACATGTCGCATCACCATGGTACACATGACATGCAGATGGGTACACCTGAATAGATGGTCAGACTTGTTGACAGTCATCAGTGATGGGATTGTGGAATGTGATGATGGCATCAATGTGTGTTACACTGCCCTCGGACACATACGGTTTGCATTGGCTTAACATGGTGTGGGACTTCCACATCAGCGGTTCAATGGTGTATGGCAGGCTCTCCGTGAGCAGCAGGGGGTGTTTAGCTGTTAGCCGACACTTGTGTGCCAGTTCCATGGATATCACGCATTTGTGGTGCAGTAGGGGGGTGCCAGTGTTGGACCCACATGTTACTCCACATGACCTGTTCATGTGTACTCCGAGTTGCCTCTGCAATCCCAAATACATGACTAATAAAGGTGTCCCTATGCCTCCAAGGTGCCTCTTCTCAGTCAATGCTGGTGTGTTGCCATGGGGCATACGGCATGTCTGGCATGGTTTACCGTGATAGTGGCTATGTGTAGAGTAGCAAGATGCAAGCTGTTTGTGTGGGATTAGACTGTGTATTGTGCATGATGTCCATGACTGTGTGGGTATTGTGACATGTGCCATCCCCATGCATCCAACGTTGGCCAGGCCACCATTCTCTGCATCCACCTGACTCAAGCTTGCAGGACATGGTTCTGCCACCTGTCCACACATACCTGGGTGCCCTCCAGGACACTCCACATGATCCCTGAGCTCTGCGCATGGCTGTCGCTGTACTCAATATGTCTGTCAGCACGTTTGTGCGGCCCCCCCCTCAGCTGGTTGGGCCCATCACGGGTGTGTATGGTGCTCCATGTCTGTCTTGCCTAATACACTGTGACCCGTGTGTCCTGTGCCAGACTCAGGCCCCAGGGTGTGGATGGTTGAAGTCAAATGAGAACTCAGGCATGGTTAGACTTTACAAGACACATGTAAGGTAATAATGCAACCAGTAGGCATCTTCTCTTTATGGTGTGACTTTTTATTTTAGTGGGGGGGGGGGTTGACATGAGGGGCTTTCGGGGTGTGTGGAATCCAAAGTTCACTAGGGGAGTTGGTGTCCTTGCCATTTGAAATCCTCAGAGTCCATGCCACAGTCTTTGTCAACATTGGTCAGACAGTGACCAGCAAGGCCATGTGGCAGAGAATGTCTTTTGATGCTGTGCTGCTGTTGCTCCAGTGGGCCAGGTGCCAGGCCAGGTGTCCTGGGAGATGGTGCTGTAGCGCCGACCCTCACAGTCTTTTACGTGGACGACCCGCCCTCCTGCGGGGACCCTCAGAAGCAGGCCGTGACGATGTTTGGGATGCTCCATCGGATGTTTCCTCCTCCTCCTGATCCCTCCCTGTGGGTGGTGATGTTCTACGCCTGATGGCACAGGGAGGGTTGCCCATGTTGTCGGCCATCCGACGGAGTGTACTGTGAATTCCCGTGAACACCGTCACGAGCTCAGCCTGTCTGTCCTCCATCCGCCGTTGGTGTTGCTGTAGACAGGCATGTTGCTCCGCATGTTTCTGGGCCTGCTGGGTCTTGATCTCCTCGAGGATGGACACAACCTGGGCCATGCCCGTGGTGTCCTGCCGGTATGTGTCCAGGATGTTTCGGACATGGGAATATACCGGTTCCCCAGCCAACTGGTCAGGCTGGCGCCTCCGCCGTCCTCCACTCCCACCACCCCTGCCCACTTGCACCTGGCATGCCCTTGTGGGCACATCGGGTCTCCGGGACCCCTGAGGGGTGGCATTGGCGTTGTCGCCTGCCTCCTCCTGGGTGCCCGGGACACCGTGTCCCTCCTGGCCAGCCTGGCTGCTTTGTGGTGGTGGAGCAGGGATCCTGGGTGTCTCCTGGGATGTGGCAGGAGTGGGGGTGGTGGTTGGCCCGGTTGTACCTGACGCAGGTGCTGCAGGTCGTTGGACACCAGAGGGGCCAGGTTGGTCGGGGTCGGGTTCGTCCACAGAGTGGTGAGAGTCATCGCTGCCGGTGGCTCCTTCATCCCGCTGAGCCGGGTCCTGTGAGTCTTCCCCCCCAGTGTTGGGGGGTGATCCACGACGTTGACCTGTGTGTGAGAGAGACAATGTTAATTTTGTTCCATGCAACATCCATGTTTCATTCGTTTCAAAGTTGGAACATTTCCTCTGGGAATTTGGTTATGTCTTGCATTCCACTCACAGTGCACTTGTGCATGGGTATGTCCCTTGGGCACAGCTTTGGCGACTTTACCTATGTGTGGCACAGTCTTACTTGCTGCGTCAAGTGTGACTGCAGTCAGCAGTGGAGTGGGCAGGTGTGGCGAACCGTGCATTGGCGCCTTCCGTGTAGCACTGTACGTGGGCACATGGAGTTGTTCCACACACTTATATGATGCAGGTAGCTGTCGTTGTGCTCGTGCACAGGTTGTGACATGGCCCTGTGTTTTGCCATGGAGGAGAGGGGGGTTCTGGCACTGGCCACCCTTGTCTACATGCACGCAGTCCACCTGCTGACGAGCAGACATTCCCACACACCACAAGGCTGATTTGCTCTCCCTGTGTCTCCCTCCCTCTCTGTCCCCCTCTCCCTCCCTCTGTGTGTCAGCCTCCTCCCTCTGTCCGTCTCCCTGTGTCTCCCTCCCTCTCTGTCCCCCTCTCCCTCCCTCTGTGTGTCAGCCTCCTCCCTCTGTCCGTCTCCCTGTGTCTCTCTCCCTCTCTGTCCCCCTCTCCCTCCCTCTGTGTGTCAGCCTCCTCCCTCTGTCCGTCTCCCTGTGTCTCCCTCCCTCTCTGTCCCCCTCTCCCTCCCTCTGTGTGTCACCCTCTGTCACCTCAGCCCAGCTTACTGTGCACACACTGTTAGCAGGTCTTTGAATGGCCCTTGGATTGTTGATGTGAGTTTGTTTCTGCTCTCCAGGCACCCATTGGGTGTAGTGTCTGTGTCTGCACTGCTGCTGTGGTGGTGTGTGCTGCCACTCTTTCACAGTGTTGGCTGTTCATTAGCTGCTGTCATGTGCAAGAACGTGCCGTCACCCCCATGTGTTGATGCAAGGCGTCCACCATTTGCTGGCAAGTCATTCCTGTGTTGGGACACAATGTTTGTCTGGCTGTGACCTAGGCCATATGGGCAGGGGGCATTGTTGTCTGCTTCTGAGTTGCACTATGTGATTTTTTGGGCCCACCCTCCCGCCATCCGGCTTACCGTGTCATGTGTTGGTGTCTTCTGTGGCCTGTGACTTGACATTGTCCAGCTGGGTGCATGGGGCATGGTGGCGCCAGTGGCATGTGCGTGTTCATGGAGTGTGGTTGAGTCATGCGATAGCTTGGGGTGGTTGCGTGCCTGTTTGTGAGTTTGGTTGTGGATGACGTTCCCCCCATGTGAGGTGAGTTGTTTGTGTACTCACCCGGCTCTCGGAGTCCATCTACTCCGTCCACTGCCACCACCGGCAGTATGGCCATCACCCTCTCCTCCCAGGGATGGTAGTGTACGGGTCTGCGGGCCGGCCCTCCTCCAGTGACGTTGGCCTGGTCATCTTGGCTCGGACCCTCCTCCGCAGATCGTACCACCTGGCTTGGCATTCCTGCTTGTTCCTTCTGGTGTCCACAACAGCATTCACAGCATCGACGATCGTCTGCCACATGGCTGTTTTTGCTGAAGTGCTGGTCTGTCTGACCAATGTTCCAAAGAGGTGTGGCTCGACTCTGAGGATTTCATCGACAAGGACCTCCAACTCTCGGCTAGTGAACTTTGGATTCTTGTTAGTGGGCATGGTGAGGGGTGTGGGTGTGGATGGTGGGGGGGGTGTGGATGGTTGTGGGTGTGTGGGTGTGGTTGTGCAGGTGTGTGTGTGAATGTGATGAGGGGGTGTTTGTGAAGGTGTGTGTGTGAAGGTGTGCAAGTGTAAGGTGTGGTAAAGCTTCTAGTATGGTGCTGTAGGTTGTCTGTGGGGTCTGGCAGCAGTGAGTCTGTTGCAAAGGCTCATGGTTTGTGTGTGTGGGCCCTTTTTATTGGTCCATTGGTGGGTGTGGCTGTGTTTGAACTTTGGGTGGGTGTGTTATAAGGAGTGGTTGTGTTTTGGGTCTCTGTTTTTGTTTTTAGCAGTTGCAGGTCAGTGAATGTGTTGTTTTAGTGGTTGTTGGACATGTTTTGTGGCTTTGTGCCATTCGAATGGTGTATTCTTGTGTCGTTTTGGTTTGTCCTGGTTGTGTACGTGCGTTTTTAGCGTGTGTACGGTGTGTACATGGGCCATTTTGTTGTACAGTGCTGTCCTTGTGTGTGGCTTGGTACGACTCGTACATGCGCGATGTTGTGTGAAGGTGGTGATGTTGGGGCCTGGGGTGCGCTCCGTACTTAGAATGTTGGGGTGGGGGTACGCTCCATGCATACGCGGGTGGGGGTACGACTCTAACGTACACGGGTGTACATACACGGGGGGTACGACACGTACACAGGTGTACATACAGGGGGGGTACGACACGTACACGGGTGTACATACACGGGGGGTATGACACGTACACGGGTGTACATACAGGGGGGGGTACGACACGTACACGGGTGTACATACACGGGGGTACGGCACGAACGTACATGGGGGGTACGACACGTACACGGGTGTACATACATGGGGGTACAACACGTACATGGGTGTACATACACGGGGGTACAACACGTACACGGGTGTACATACACGGGGGTACGACACGTACACAGGTGTACATACACGGGGGTACGACACGTACATGGGTGTACATACACGGGGGGTACGACATGAACGTACACGGGGGTACGACACGTACACGGGTGTACATACACGGGGGTACGACACGTACACGGGTGTACATACACGGGGGGTACGACATGAACGTACACGGAGGGTGCGACACGTACACGGGTGTACATACACGGGGGTACGACACGTACACGGGTGTTCATACACAGGGGCATGACACGTACACGGGTGTACATACACGGGGGTACGACACGTACACGGGTGTACATACACGGGGGGTACGACACGAACGTACACGAGTGTAAATACCGGGGGGTACAACACAAACGTACACGGGGGGTACGACACATACATGGGTGTACATACACGGGGGGCTACGACACATACACGGGTGTACATACACGGGGGGTACGACACGTACACGGGTGTACATACACGGGGGTACGACACGAACGTACACGGGGGGGTACGACATGTACACGGGTGTACATACACGGGGGCTATGACACGTACACGGGTGTACATACACGGGGGGTATGACACGTACACGGGTGTACATACATGGGTGGTACAACACGTACACGGGTGTACATACACGGGGGTACGACACGAACGTACACGGGTGTAAATACCGGGGGGGTACGACACGAACGTACACGGGGGGGGTACGACACGTACACGGGTGTACATACACGGGGGAGTACGACACGTACACGGGTGTACATACACGGGGGGTATGACACGTACACGGGTGTACATACACGGGGGATACGACACGTACACGGGTGTACATACACGGGGGTACGACTCTAACGTACACGGGTGTACATGCACGGGGGGTACGACACGTACACGGGTGTACATACACGGGGGGTACGACACGAACGTACACGGGGGGTACGACACATACACGGGTGTACATACAGGGGGGGTACGACACGTACAAGGGTGTACATACACGGGGGTACGACACGTACACGGGTGTACATACACGGGGGTACGACACGTACACAGGTGTACATACACGGGGGGTACGACACGTACACGGGTGTACATACACGGGGGTACGACACGTACACGGGTGTACATACACGGGTGTGGATTCGACTTGTACATGGGAGGGCTGGGGGAGTGTTTGGCGTGTATGCGGGCACATGTCTCCATGGTTGCTATGGGAGTTCGGTGTGGACGGTGTTTTTTCCATACGGTTGTAACATCGGACGCACGGGATGGATCGTGATTCCGCGGTCGGACTTCACTTTTCACATTTGTACGGTAAATCGTCCGAGGACGTGTCGGACACATTTTCCGACACGAGAACGTGTGGGGAATAATTCCCAATGCGATTCGTATGGTCTTTTTCCCATGCGAATCGTAATTGGCAGTTTGTACGGCACTTGTACGATTCATACGGTAAAAAGACCGGATACGAGTCGTACGGGGAAATTTTTTACCGGATCGTAATTGGCCCCATAGTATAGTGGTAATGTTTATTGTAAGGAGAGACGAGGGAGGTAGATAGATGTTTTAAATGTGTTTTCCATATGTTTGATGTTTGTTTACTAATTAGTTTCCACCATTACATGTTGCAGTAGTATGCTCACATCGGGTCTCTTTTTTTAAAAACAGTTTTTGTTTCATCAAGAGATTAATGGTATCTAATTAAACATTTCATGAAACAAAAGTGTTTTGAAAAGGGTAGTTTTGTAGTTTAGTGATACTATTTGTATTTAAATCAAAAAATTTAACATCATCACGGTTACATGTATTTACAATGTTAGTCAAAGTAATACATTTTGGATGTGCTAATCTTTATTTTTCTACAGGATTTTTGGGTAAGATGTATTGAATTTTTGGAAATTGTTGCGTTTTTTGAGAGAAAAATTAAATTAATTTTGGGGAATTTTTTCTTGGGTTGTTTCAATTTGGATTTGTACAGATATCGAAATTACATTGTATTTGGATCAGAATTGATTGCTACGTTGGAATTTGTTTCGTTTTTTCAACAATAGTTTTGTCTTTCTGGATTTTTTTATTGGGTGTGTTTTTTAGATATGCACAGTTTTTATTGTGCATAGTAATATCTTTTTAATCGGTCAGTGGATTTTTCAAAAGGATTCTGTGTTATTTATTGTGGATTAAAAAAAACGTAAAGGACTCTTGTTGAAGTTTTGGTTGGAATGAAAGTCCAAGAGTTGAAGAAAGAAAACTTCTGAAGGTAAGGAGGCCTGACTTTTTTTGATTACTTTAACATTTTTTGGAAATAATCAATTGAATTAGTGGGAGTTGTTTTAGGGCAAAACAGACAAGTAAAAATAATTTTAGGGTTAGAAATGTAGGATGTTAGCAAGATTATCAAGGTAGTCTGAAGCCACTGTCAACGTAAACTGTTGAATTACGCCCAATAGTCTTTCAGACATTTCCTTAGTTCTGGTACATATACATGGGTTCAGACTACCTGATAATGATTGCGACATTCTCAGTTCTTGGAAACTTTGCTCCTACTTCAAAATTTCCAAGAAATTATGGAAATTAGGATGAGTTTACCAATTGATTTATTGAAGGAGTAGAGCCATCCCTCTATGGCGTTGTATGTTTTTGCTCCTCCCTCTAAGCAGGTCGAGTAACAGTTCCACCACTCCACATGGAAACATGGTTTCCTCCTGTGACCCGACCTGCTTAGATGGCCAATCAATGTGTCTTCAAAATATTTTAGTATAGGTGCCAATTTTTCTTCATTTTCTGTAAAATATTCAGATTGTGTAATTGAAGTGTAGTACTCGTCTACACTGTCAGGAGGAACAAAGCAAAGGACAGTTCGTTTTTTAAGTTCAAACTGTAGTTTGCCATCTGATATATAATCCTCAATTAAGGATGTTTTCTGTAGTGTACGCCAATATGCCTGAGAAAAGTGAAAGAAACATCCTTAAATTTGTGTATCTGTTATGTTTTTGTTATTTGGTTAATCATAGGTAATTCAAAGTCAATAATGACTTTTCTCAGACTTTTGTTGGAACTTTTAGATTTTATCAATGACAAAAATTCAGTGTATGTTGAGGATTGTTTATCAGGTAGTAAACTATACTAAGGGAATTACAGTATTGTTAATGTATGCATGAATAGCGTATATATGGGTGAATGGATGGGGTGTGCTTTAAACGTTCCATCCATCATCCAAATATCACTGTTTTATAATCTTACTAGATTGTGGGGTGTGCTAGAGATTATTATTTTCTTTTGAGGGTTTTCGTTGTCATGTAATAGGAAAGGTTCATTAGAAAAAGTAATAGAGAGTTCAGGTGGAATTTTTATGTCAGAGTAGGTTTGGGGTGTTACTCTTTGTGGGTTACTTGTCTGTTTTTGACGTTGAATAATTCTTCGCAAATTAGGTATGGTGGGCATACTACTTGCAACATGTGGTGGAATATGTTGGGATACCTCCCTTAAAACTGCACCACAGGTTTCATTGGAGGTGAATGCAATATCTTTAATTTCATTAATTCGTTGCCTAACTTCAATCTCCATTGCAGAGACAGAGTGGTTATGGTCTGTGGTTCTTAAAACAGTATCACCAAGAGTAACAGGTCTGCCTGTGCAATGGGTTGAGTAATATTGCACACACCTCCAATGACACCTGGGTTCAGATAGTCTCTCCTTACAATAAACATACCCACTGCGGTTAAGTAGTTTGTTCTCTGTGAGGATGTGAGGTATTTAGCTTCTTTCGATGGTGTAGACAATATTTTTTATGAACAGAAAATAAAGAAAGAAATTGATGTTATTATATTTAATTATTCATTGTGTACACCTGTTTAGAGGAAAAATGACAGTGTATTTTAGACAATCAATTTAACAGTGTGCAATTTATGCTTTTTCAGGTTCTGTTTTATGTTTTCAGTTTGTTGCTTTTATATCTTTGTTGGTTTTTAAAATAAAGAATAATGCTTTTTTGGGAAAAAAATGTTAATTTATTATTTAGAAAAATATATCACTTTTTCTTACCTTAGAAAAAGCTGTGGTGTTATTCTTCTTTTTTATTTAATGTATTAATTTGTTTGGTGTTTCTGTAATGAAAAACATTTAGGTGCCGATTCCGATCGGGTAAAAAAAAATTCCCGTACGACTCGTATCCGTATTTTTTTGCATACGATTCGTACAAGTCCTGTCCCACCGGGGAAGTACGATTCGTACGTGAAAAATACATACAAATCGCTGCGGGAAAAGTCTACGAGACGTACCCGGACAGTTTTACATACAAATCGTAAAACTGAAGTCCGAGCGCACCAGTAGAATCCGTACCGCCCTTCCGAATATACAAGCGTATGTAACACGTCCCGTACGGAGCGAACTCTGTGCCACTCGTATCCTGGGTAAACTTGTGCCCGGGATACGAGTCGTAGAGCCCCCCCTCCCCCGCGTATGTCCGCACGTCCCTCCCATATGTCAGCACCGTACCCTCCCTATGTCTGCACCGTACCGCCCCCATGTCCGCACCGTACCCCAGCCCCATACTTGGACGCACCGTACCCCAGCACCGTACCCCAGCACCGTACTTGGACACACCATCCCCCAGCCCTGTACTTGGACGCACCGTACCCCAGCACCGTACCTGTACGCACCGTACCCCAGCACCGTACCCCAGCCCCGTACTTTGACGCACCGTACCCAAGCCCCGTACTTGGACGCACCGTACCCCAGCACCGTACCCAAGCACCGTACTTGTACACACCGTACCCCAGCACCGTACCCCAGCCCCGTACTTGTACGCACCACACCCCAGAACCGTACCCCAGCACCGTACTTGTACGCACCGTGCCCCAGCACCGTACCCCAGCCCCATACATGGACGCACCGTACCCAAGCCCCATACTTGTACGCACTGTACCCCAGCACCGTACCCCAGCCCCGTACTTGTACGCACCATACCCCAGCACCGTACCCCAGCCCCGTACTTGGACGCACCGTACCCCAGCCCCATACATGGACGCACCGTACCCAAGCCCCATACTTGTACGCAGCGTACCCCAGCACCGTAACCCAGCCCTGTACTTGTACGCACTGTACCCCAGCACCGTACCCCAGCCCCGTACTTGGACGCACCATACCCAAGCCCCGTACTTGTATGAACCTTACCCCAGCACCGTACCCCAGCCCCGTACTTGTACGCACCGTACCCCAGCACCATACCCCAGCCCCGTACTTGGACGCACCGTACCCCAGCACCATACTTGGACGCACCGTACCCCAGCCACGTACATGGACGCACCGTACACAAGCCCCGTACATGTACTCACCATACCCCAGCACCGTACCCCAGCCACGTACTTGTACGCACCGTACCCCAGCACCGTACCCCAACCCCGTACTAGGACGCACCGTACCCCAGCACCGTACCCCAGCCCCGTACATGGACGCACCATACCCAAGCCCCGTACTTGTATGCACCTTACCCCAGCACCATACCCCAGCCCCGTACTTGTACGCACCGTACCCCAGCACTGTACCCCAGCCCCGTACTTGGACGCACCGTACCCAAGCCCCGTACTTGTATGCACCGTACTCCAGCACCGTACCCCAGCCCCGTACTTGTACGCACCGTACCCCAGCACCATACCCCAGCCCCACACTTGGACGCACCGTACCCCAGCACCGTACCCCAGCCCCATACTTGGACGCACCGTACCCCAGCACCGTACCCCAGCTCCGTACATGGACGCACCATACCCAAGCCCCATACTTGTATGCACCGTACCCCAGCACCGTACCCCAGCCCCGTACTTGTACGCACTGGACCCCAGCACCGTACCCCAGCCCCGTACTTGGACGCACCGTACCCAAGACCCATACTTGTGTGCACCGTACCCCAGCACCGTACCCCAGCCCCGTACTTGTACGCACCGTACCTCAGAACCGTACCCCAGCCCCGTACATGGACGCTCCGTACACAAGCCCTGTACATGTATGCACCATACCCCAGCACCGTACCCCAGCCCTGTACTTGTACGCACCGTACCCCAACCCCGTACTTGGACGCACCGTACCCCAGCACCGTACCCTAGCCCCATACATGGACGCACCGTATCCAAGCCCCGTACTTGTATGCACCGTACCCCAGCACCATATCCCAGCCCCGTACTTTTACGTACCGTACCCCAGCACCGTACCCCAGCACCGTACCCCAGCCCTGTACTTGGACGCACCGTACCCAAGCCCCGTACTTGTATGCACCGTACCCCAGCCCCATACTTGTATGCACCGTACCCCAGCACCATACCCCAGTCCCGTACTTGTACGCACCGTACCCCAGCACTGTACCCCAGCCCCGTACTTGGACGCACCGTACCCAAGCCCCGTACTTGTATGCACCGTACCCCAGCACCGTACCCCAGCCCCACACTTGGACGCACCATACCCCAGCACCGTACCCCAGCCCCATACTTGGACGCACCGTACCCCAGCACCGTACCCCAGCTCCGTACATGGACGCACCGTACCCAAGCCCCATACTTGTACGCACCGTACCCCAGCACCATACCCCAGCCCCGTACTTGTACGCACTGTACCCCAGCACCGTACCCCAGCCCCGTACTTGGACGCACCGTACCCAAGACCCATACTTGTATGCACCGTACCCCAGCACCGTACCCCAGCCCCGTACTTGTACGCACTGTACCTCAGAACCGTACCCCAGCCCCGTACTTGGACGCACCGTACCCCAGCACCGTACTTGGACGCACCATACCCCAGCACCGTACCCCAGCCCCATACATGGACGCTCCGTACACAAGCCCCGTACATGTATGCACCATACCCCAGCACTGTACCCCAGCCCTGTACTTGTACGCACCGTACCCCAGCACCGTACCCCAACCCCGTACTTGGACGCACCGTACCCCAGCACCGTACCCTAGCCCCATACATGGATGCACCGTATCCAAGCCCCATACTTGTATGCACCGTACCCCAGCACCATACCCCAGCCCCGTACTTGTACGTACCGTACCCCAGCACCGTACCCCAGCCCCGTACTTGGACGCACTGTACCCAAGCCCCGTACTTGTATGCACCGTACCCCAGCCCCGTACTTGTACGCACCGTACCCCAGCCCCACACTTGGACGCACCGTACCCCAGCACCGTACCCTAGCCCCGTACTTGGACGCACCGTACCCGAGCACAGTACTTGGACGCACCGTACCCCTGAACTGTCCCCCAGCATCGCGTATGTATGGACCTTACAACAACATTGCGTATGCGAGCACGGTACAACAACATCGCGTATGGACGCTCCTTACATACGCGAAAACGACTCGTACTGAACCAGGACACTGTAAAACAGCACAAGGAGGGTCAATTCGACTCGCACAACACCACAAAACACGTCTACAGTACAAAAAACATCAAAATGACTGACCTGGCACATCCAAACAGGTAAACAGAGGCCCAAACTCACAACCACCTCTTATAACACACCCACCAAAAATTCAAACTCAGGCCCACCCACAAATGGACCAATAAAAACCGCCCACACACACAAACCATGAGCCTTTGCAACAGACGCACTGCAGCTATAGAGCACACCCCAACAACTGCACCCATACACCTTAATATATACACCTTCACACACACTCCTTCACACAAACCCCCTCTCCACATTCCCACACACACCTTCACATTCACACCCACACACCCACCACCATCCACACCCTCACCCCACACCATGCCCACAGACAAGAATCTAAAGTCCACAAGGGAGGAGCTGGACATCCTTGTCAACGAATTCATCAGAGTCGAGCCACAGCTGTTTGGAACATTGGTCAGACAGACCAGCATAGCCGAAAAATCACGCCTGTGGCAGAGGATCGTCGATAGGGTGAATGCTGTTGCGCCCATCAGAAGGACCAGGAATGAATGCCAAGCCAGGTGGTACGATCTGCGGAGGGCAGTCAAGCGCAAAATGAATGAGAACTACGCCCAGAGCAACATCACTGGAGGTGGGCTGCCCCGCAGACCGGCACATTACCATCCCTGGGAGGAGAAGGTGATGACCCTGCTTCCGCTGGTGGGAGTACACAGAGTCGAAGGAGTTGCAGAGCCTGGTGAGTACACTAACAACTTACGTAACATGGGGGTAATGGCATCCATACCCCAACTACACCAAATGCACGCAACTACCCCCAAGCCCTCACCGGACACCACCACACTCAAAAACAATGCTCATACCACTAACATGTGTATGCCCCATCCACAAAGCAAGGCCATGTCATGTCCCAGGCTACACGAAGCACAAACCAAAGACTGGATGTCCGGGATGCTGGGAGGGTGGGACTCACAAAACACATTGTTCAACTCTGAATCAGACACCATTGCCCTCAGCCCATATGGCCCAGGTACATACCCATGCACCATGCTCAATGCACAGGTACTGACAAGGTAGCTGACACTTGGCCCTAATGTAGCCAGCACAAGGCCCTCCTGTGACCACTGTAAACTCAAACACCAACACCACAAGCTCAGATATCTAGGACAGGAACTCACACTCACTGTCATGCCAGCATGCACCACGAGGGGACAGATACATCACCTGGGAGACCCACAGCCAAATCACACTACGCCCACCAGCAGGCCCTGTCACACACACCCCTTACACAAGCACACACCCCCGGGGCAGCCAATGGATTTACCCAATCTCACAATGGACATGTGACACAACAAGATCAATACATGGCCAAAGAAGCATCCAAGCCAAAAATCTACATGTGAAACACTCAGGAGAACATATCAATCTGTCCCCCGCAACATACCCATCCACAAGTGAACAGTGAGGGGAATGCTAGTCACATACAACTACCTGGAGGAACTGTGCCAACTTGAATATGTATGAAACCTGGATGTCGCATGAAACAGCATTAACATTGTCTCTCTCACACACACAGGGCAACGTTATGGATCTCCCCCCAACAATGGGGGGGAAGAATCACAGTCCCAGACTCGGGAGGAACCTGATCCCACTGATAGTGACGCCTCTCAACACTGTGCGGATGACGCCAACCCACCTGGACCCTCTGGTGTCCAAGCCCCTGCAGCACCTGCCTCAGGTACATCTGTGCCAACCACCACCTCCATTCCTGCCACATCCCAGGAGACACCCAGGAGCCCTGCCCGCAGTGAAAAACTGAGCCAGTCTGACCTGGAGGGACAAGGTTCGCCGGGCACCCAGGAGGAGGCAGACAACCCCGCAACTGCCATCCCTCAGGGGTCCAGTAGACCTGATGTGCCCACAACGGCAGGCCAGGCTCGTGTGGGCAGGGGTGGTGGGAGTGGAGGCAGGTGGAGGCGAGAACCTGACCAGCAGCTGAAAGGACCGGTATGTCACACATACGCAACATCATGGAGGCATACCGGCATGACACCAGGGCCATCAGCCAGGTAGTGGAGACCCTCACAGAGATTAAGAACCAGCAGGCCGAGCAATACACCAGTCAACAACAACACCAAGGACGGATGGAGGCAAGACTGGCTGAGCTCCTGGCGGTGCAGACGGACATAAGCCATTCACTCGTTGGATCGTTGACAACATGGCCAACCCTCCCTGTGCCACCAGGCGAAGACCAACACCAGCCACAGGTAGGGAGGAGGAGGAGGACTCGTCCGACATAGCGTCCCAAACATCGTCAAGGCCTGCATCTGAGGGTCCCGCGAGGAAGGTGGGTCATCCACGGAAAAGACCGTGAGAGGCAGCGGACCATCCACATCTCCCAGGTCACCTGGCCTGGCACCTGGCCTTCATGCGCAACAGCAGCACGTCATCCACTGACATTCTCTGCCACATGGACTTGCTGGTCACAGTCTGACCAGTGATGACAAACACTCTGTTCTGGACTCTGATGACTTCAAATGCCAAGGATCCCATCTCCCCCTGTGAACTTTGGATTCTAGCCACACTTTATAGCACCTATTTTCACCCACAATATACGCCCCCCACCGAGAATAAAACAAACTTTCTTTAATTAGATGTTGTAGTCATTTTGCATGAGTCCACAACATATGTGTGGGGAAATGTCAAACTATGCCTGAGTGTTGAACGAACTCCAGCCATCCATACCCTGGGATTTGAGTCTGGTACAGGAAACACATGGGCCACAATGTATCATCCAATACAAACATGGAGCACAATTCTCACCCGTGATGGCCTCAAGCTGCTGAGGGGGGGCTTGCAATACTGTGCGGACAGACCAATTTGGAAGAGCATCATTAAGGTGTAGAGGTCATGGCTCATGTGGAGGTGCCCGGGGAGGGAGTCCCAGGTATGTGTAGCCAGGTGGGAGAACTATGTCCTGCATGCTGGAGTTCGGTGGATGTGAAGAATGTTGGCCAGGGCAAGGTTGGATGCACGGAGTTGGCCCAACGGGGTCTTGGATGACAGACGTCCAAGGTTGGTTTGGGGTCTGGGGTTGTGGACTGCCTGCTGAGTGTGGATGAGGAGTGTGAAGGTCATCCTGCAGCAGACAGTGAACCATTGCAGCCATCTCAGGTGGACGGTGATGTGGCTGGTGCGCGGGATGTTGAGGCTGAGGTGTGCAGATGCACCCTGGATGTGGACAAGTTTTCCGGGAGTTTGGCTGTACTTGCTCTGTAGAGGGCGGGGCTGTTTTTGATACGGCTGGTGTCATGGACCTGGGGAACGGTCTGTCTTGCCTTGGAGTGGATCTATCTGTGGGTCATGTGCATCATGCAGAGGGTGTTGCAGCATGAGGTACAGATGCTGGTGAGTTGCATGGCAATTGTGAGCGACGAGTCCATGATGCACACCATCTTGTGTGCGTGGCCACTGGGTGCTTTTGCAGTGCCCTGGCGGGTAGGACACAAGGAGTTGACCCAGCTGTAAGGGGACAATCCTCAGATGATTACCTCAGTCCTGTACAAGTCCAGCCTCAGGTGGCTGATGTTCAGCCATTCATCAACAGACCTCATGCCTTCTTGAAGTTTGGAAGTGGCAATGGCTGTGTCTTTGGTGAGGGTGAGGAGCAGCTGGCTGTCAATGGCATACGAGATGATGATGAGGTTGTGTGCGCATGTGATGGTGGAGAGGGGGGGTCATGGACACATTGAAGATTGACACGCTGAGAGATGAGCCCTGGGCCATGTGCCAGATGACGCCACTGTACTACATGCTGAAGGTGTGAGTCCCACTCCCATGGCCTTGATGGTGAGCCACTTGGAGATTTAATCCTGGTCCATCCCCTGGATACCAGTGTTGGAGATGTGTGATCTGACAGTGTGTGAGCACATCGTGCATAATGCTGTGGAGAGATCAAGGGGGGTGGCCTCACCATTGTTGAGCAGGGCAAAGTTGTCGGTGTTGTTGGCAATGATCACGGTTGCAGTGGGGTGATTACTGTGGAAGATGGTCTTGTGCAGGTTGCCTGGAGCTCTTTGCGTGGAGGAAGGTTGCCAGTTGCTCGTTGACTGTCTTCCTGATGACATTTGCTGGCTAGGGAAGCACGTTTAGGTTCCTTGAGAGCCAGCGTTCCTGCTGTCCATTGTCTAAGAAGGGCCTGGGTCACTGCATGCCTCTATTTACCATGGAATGTGGCTAACTCCAATGATACATACATGACGTGCTGGACGGGGGCTACAAGGATGGGGAATGATGTGGTTGAGATGTTGTGTGGGAAGGGGCCTGATGGAGATCCCCAGGGGATGTTGCACATGAGCCGGGTGTTGTATCTGCTGATGATGGAAGTCCAAAACCTGAGGGTGGTTGGTCCCACCTATAATAGTGCGTTCTGCCTCTGTGTGCCAAGGCTTGCGTGTATGTCCATGAGCTTGCTGTGGTCAGAAGTTGCAAGGTATTGGCTCAGCCTTGCAAGGGTGGTGTGTCTTTTAGATGGAGAGCTGATGTCAGTGCACTCACGATGCTGATGAGCTCCTTGATGTCGTGCTGTTTTTTGTCCTCCTCCCCATCTGAAGGATCTCCAATATGTCCTTGCTGATGATATGGTTATGGCTGTGTGTGCCATTTTCCAGGGTTGTAAGGCCACTGATGGGTATTTGTGTTGCAAGCTGTGCACAAGAGTCCTGCTAGACGTGTATGAGTCCAGTAGGTCTGCCTTGATCCAGGTGGCTTAATTGTTGATGTGCGTCACAGGAAAGTCCGTCAACGTGTCTAGATTGTTGGATCAGTTGCTGATCCAGTGAGTGAGGTTTCAGAGTGTGGCGGCGGTGTTGGCTTCAGTGTCCCACACAGCATGTCTGTGTTGACTTACATCAAGCATCTTTGGGGAATTGGTAGCGGGGTGTGTGGCAGTGTGTTGCCCATCGGAGACGTGGATGCTAATGTGGATGGACCAATGATGGATGCTGGTGTTGTTCTCATCCAGCCAGAAGTTCCTGGCCCACAGCCACATGTATCCTGTGTAGGGGTGGGCGGAATTTGCGAAAGCGACTTTCGCAAATTATCGCGAAAATGTTAAAAATCTCTGCAAACAAGCGGAAATATCGCGAAGATGCGGAAGTTTTTTTCCGGCATGTTCGCGAGATTTTCTGCATGGTTGCGGGTCGCCAACTTACCCATGTGGTTGCTTGCGGGCGCGGCCATCTTGTTTTCAGTTGTCTCGCGGTGCATGATCGCGAGAAAAAAGACGTGATCGCGCGACGCATGACGTCACTGCGGACGCGAACTGTCGCGAGACAGCGCAAATGGCTAAAACAATACATCTCATGGAGAACGCGACCGGATCGGGAAAACTTGTCGGCGAACGCGGGGATTCAGGTAAGGCGATCGCGCGCGCGAGAATGTATTATTTTACAGCGCGAGCAAGAACCAAATTATCGCAAAGCTGCGGAATGCTGAAATTTTGACATTTCCGCGCTCTCCGCGGAACGCGGAAATGCCAAATTATCGCAAATTCCGCGAACGGAACGGAAATTTTGCCCAGGCCTAATCCTGTGGATGTGAGGGCGTGCGTGACGATGGATGTGTTGATGGCTTTGCGGAATTGTGGATGTAGGGTTGGAGATCTGTAGATGAGTGTTACTCTGATGGTTTGCAGGGCGGTTTGTGCCAAACCGGATTTGTGACCCTGAGTGCGTACTTGGGAATAGATATCAATTCATCCTCCGGGATTGTTAGTGCCGTCCCTGCGGGTGCACTTGTATCCATCTGAGATGGCAATGAAGAAGTTGTGTGCTGAGGTTGCTTTCATCCAGGTCACTGCCATGATGGTGATGTTTGGGCCTGTTGTGTTGAGGAGGTAACAGAGTCCAATGGCATGCTGTTGGATGGAGCCGGTGTGGAGTAGGAGGGACATGACCTGGTTGGTGTGACAGGGCCTGGAAGGCGGGGCAGCACTGTGTAGGCAGTTGGAGTTGCACACTCAGCATGCGAAGGTGTCGTGTGTGCGCTTAGGGTATGCCTGAGAGCAGGCGGTAGATTTTTGCTTGGACATTGCTTGGAGGGTGGCTGCAACATGAGACTGTTGTGTGATGTGGGTCATGCAAGGACATGAGGATCGTGCAATGTGCACGTTGCATGCGCTGACGGTCCTGCCTTTGGCACTGCCTGGCTGCAACAGTGGCACAGACAAGCTGATTACAGCCTAATGAATGGGTGGAGGGCGGAAGGGAAGAGCATATTGGAGGCGTGTGGGTTGCAGAATCCGGGAACTTGGTGGGCCCTTGCCACAGGACCCGCAGCAGCAGGCGGCATGTACTGGAAAGTAGGCCAAAAGTAGCACACAAAGACAAGGATGTCAGAAAGGACAACTGCAACAGGTGCATGTAAAGGAAGGAGTGTCAGGTTACTCATGGCTCACCCAGAGAAAATGGATGAACAATCACCAAAGATGACTGACACAGGATCAGGAAACAGAAGGCCGAGCTGCGCACAGGAGACACACCCTCAGCAGGCTTTGACGGCCGTTGGTGGGAGCAACCTGACCAAATACATACACAACCATGGACTTCATGTACAATAGAGATCATTATGCATGAAGAACTGCATGCATGTTGCCAAACTACACATACACTCATATGCACAATCTTTGACAACTATGCCAGAGATGACGCATACAAAGTGGCAAGAGTCCTGCATTGACAGAGATGAGGCACTTCAGAGGGTGAGGAACACCTTTATTACTCAAGCTCACACTGAGGGAAATGCATCAATGCGAACAGACTCAGAAGTGATTTGACTGAACATGTGGGACCAACGCTGGACACCCCCTTCACAACACGGATGTAGTAAATCCAAATGAACTGGCACACAAGTTAAGGGGATGAGCCAAACACCTCCTGGTGCACACGGAGAGGCTGCAATTCCCCATTGAGCCCATCATGGGGATGTCCCACACTATGTCCACCCGTAGCATTCTGTATGTTTCAGAGGGAAGTTTTACAGACATTGATACCTTCATCAGAATCCTAAATCCATTCCAGATGACTGTCACGAAGGGTGACTGTCAATTCATGGGAGTCATGCTACATGTTATGTGCCCCATGGTGAGTCAACATGTATGCATGGTAACACAACATGCACAGAGGCAGTCCCCACACATTCCAAACACGTACCACCCCCAAAATGCCTTGCTGCAATCCTTACCCAAAATGAAATTTCCCCATGTCTGTGCATGGAACGCTGATTCAGCACACGTTGCAATACTCATGAGGAATAGCAGGAGGACAACGATGACACGAGCAGACAACATGCACAAGAACCTGGGAGTGACAAAAACACAAGAAGTCAGCGAAAATATTTTTTCTCCGCATACATGGACATTTACTAAACAGGAACAATGTTGTCCCCATGCTAATTTAAAAGAAACTGTCCCTGCTAAAATGTTTGGAATGACATCATCACTCAAGTGACACATCAGAACACAAATCTAAGTCACTTAACATACAGTCAGCTGGACACACACATTGCAACACATACCACCCAAGCCTCCAAGCGTGCACACTCAGACCCAGTGACTCACCATTATGAGAAGAAGTTGCGTATGAGCTGACTCCGGATATCCTCCTCCTCCTCCTCATCACTTGCCTCGTGACCAAGCCCTTCATCCTCCACGGGTGGATGTTCCTGCTCATCCTGCTTCAGGATGAGTGGCACTGCCTTCTCCACTGCCATGTTGTGCAGCATGCCGCACACGATGAATATTTTGCAGACCTTCACCGGTGCATATGGGAGGGACCCGTCTGTCTTGTGAAGGCACCGGAATCGGCTCTTCAGGAGGCCAAACGTCCTCTCAATCACTCGCCTGGTCTGCCCGTGTGCATTGTTGTACCGGTGATCTGCAGCTGACCTTGGGTTGCGGAGAGGTGTCATCAGCCATGGCATGTTGGGATAGACAGAGTCCCCTACATGGAAACATCATGTAAATAAGTGGGTCACGAGATGCCGTAAGAGCCAGAGATACCGCAACACACAGGACAAACAGAGTATACCCACCAACAAGACATGCTCGTTTGTTGTGCAGCCGCAGCATCATTTGTGGCACCCTGCTACGCCTCATGATGAAGGCATCGTGTGCTGACCCTGGAAAACTTGCACATTCATGGGAAATCAGCATGTTAGCAGGACACACCACAAGGGCATTTATAGAGTGGTAATGTTTATGGTTGCGATAGGCTACCTCCTGTGCCTGTGGTGGTACCAAAGCCACATGTGTCCCATCAATGGAACCAATGACATGGGGCATCCCTCCCAGGGCATAGAAATCACCCTTGACACCTGTCAACTCCTCAGGAGTCAGAAAATGGATGAATTCATCAAGGTGCTCCAACATGGCTGCCAAAACATCACGCAGGACACGGCTGAACATGGTCTGTGACATGCCACCAACATCAGCTATGGTGAATTGAAACGTACCTGTGGCAAAAAAATATAGGGCTGCCATCACCTTCATCTTGGGGGTCAGCGCAGTGGGATACCTGTGTCGCGGTTGGAGGTGTGGTGCAACCTTGGCGGTCAAGTCCTCAATCAACTGTTGAGTGAATCGGTAACGTCAGATGCAGGCACGTTCCCTCATGGCACCCAAGTCTGGCATTGTTCGGGGGACAGGCGGTGCCCTGCAGAAATTTGTGATGAATGACGAGGATTGAGAGCATAACAACATCACTGTTAATGAACAGAGCACATGCTCAACTGCTACTACACATCTGCTAAATACAGAGTCTGGTGTGTGCAATACATCCAGGACACGTATGCTAGCTTGGTGATACTCCTACGAAAAGCCAGATACACCAGTTGATTGGCAAGTCTACATGACATTGCCTGAAATGAGCTTGGGGCCAGTCTGAGTGAACAGCCAGAGACATCACAGGAGTGACATACATCCACATAGCTGCATTTGAAGGATGTCATCTCATACAGACAGCTGATGGCAAGCTAGACACACAGGTCACATGGAAACTCATATGTACAGATCACACACATTGCCATGAAGGGGTACACATGAAAACAGAAAACACAGACATTGAGACGACGCAGATATGTCCTGAGGTGAAAATATCATGTCCGATGCATACAGACCCTGATTACGTGGGAATCCACATGTGGCATGGTGTGAGTAGATGTGTCGGGAAAACTAATTGAAGAAAGGGTCTGAGGGATCACACAACCAACCTGGACAAGTCCCCCTACTTACAATATCTCAGCAAAAAAGTCCAGAGGTAGAAAATATACAAACACAAAACAAAACCAAATGGGCTCGGAGTGCCTGAATGTAACTAAACTAAAGCCAAGCTAAACAAACAAAGTCCTTACAAAGAGGACATAATCCCATCACGGTGGCATGCTTCATCATATGGGATCTCCTCTCAACCAAACCTAGTTTGGCTGAGGAGCTACTACTCCCAGTGTGTAACTACGGGAGGAGCTCGCGGATGTTTTAATCTACGCTGGTGGAAAATGATCTCCTAAAGATCGATGAAGCTGTCCTAAGTGAGGTGAATATAAGAAGTGCAGTGTAAAGGATGTGAGTTAAAATTGACTACAGGAAAAGAAATAACTTTCATAAGGAATATCCCTGTGCCAACGTTAAAAACAAGGTAATAGCGCGGACTGGCCCAATGACCAAACGCACTAACAAAACCAAAAGACGGTCTACATGTTTCAGCCTATACCGATCAAAAAATAGGATCTAGGCTTTCATCAGGACCCTTATGACAAAAACTACTGCACCTACACCGAAGTGCACGAAGCACCAATTGGTACTAGTATTAAGATGGAAACAGGCCGATACACCAACCTTGTACCGAAGGATCAAATTCACTAGTTTAAAGTATCCTGTCAGTCACAGTGGTAAGTACCTGTGTAAATAAAACAAAACAATCAATAAATGGCTAGGCAGTGTAAAACAAACAAAACACAAGCCCACATACACCAAGACCATCGAACTGCAATGTCTCAGTCTTACCCGTAGTTAAATCGGGACTACGCCTGCCGCTCCTGGTAACAACTCAGGGCGTGAGACAACGCTCTGTGAAAAACAAAATAGATAAAAACAATGAATATTGCAATGAACTAAAGCCAACAGACACATACCACACCACTCGGACGGTGGTTATTAATGTTGAAGGAGGATAAAGGTGTGTCCATCTCCTTTCAGACGTAAATAAATAATTAATGATATTACAGGTTAAGTCCCACTGTGCAAGGCCCAGGAATAAAGCCCTTCACAACCCATCAACTGGATAACGGCAGGACCTATCGTGGCTGGACTTGGGAGCCACTCTCAAACAAGGCGTTTTGCCCCAGGCTTTCAACTTTTCGTCAACATATACACAAACTGTTCTCTTGTTGAAAAGTAAAGCAAAACGTGGCCATCAGTTTGCTAAAGCGGGATGTAAGTGCATTATGGGAACAACCTGATGGCTTACAAACTGCAACAGAGGTAAGGACTAGCAATCCGGAATGAATTTAGTCAACCGGACAAAGTTCGAAAAATGCCAGTGTTACACCAATTGAGGTGTGTTATTATTAATGCAACGGGGGATGTCTTGTCGTAATCCTCGTGTCTCAATTACCCGAGACAAAGATTGCGATACAGGAACTGCCGCTTTTCAAAGAAGGGATCCGTAGATGTGTGCCATGCCCATCTCCACACAGACACATGTTGGATGCAGCAACAGCAGATGTAGTTGACGGAACAGTAACAGCAAGCTCATAGGAACACATGACATACACATGACATAGTTACATCGGGGCATGGTGATTGTGAAATGTCAGTTGTTAGTGTCCATGTCCCTGGCATCAGGGGACAGTTGGGGGTGTTGGTGGTGACTGTGCCATACCAGTGATGCTGTGCTTGACACGTTTGTACTACAGGCACACATGTGCAAAGTGTGAAGGGGAAGTGTGCCACATAGTGCCCCATCACACATGACATGTGTACACAGGTCATCACACATCAATTGTGCAACTACATGAGGAGACATGTGCAATATCACTCCCTGACACACCTAGGCCCTGCACATGAAAGTCTGCAATGACAATGACTTGATGGACACCCTTGTGCGAGTCGGAGACCTCCATTCCTTTCGTGTGCGCCTCCTATCACCAGTGTAAGCGTGTGAAACACACCATACACACGCTCCGAGAGCGTGTGTACGGTCCGTATCACGATTGTAGTGGTGCCGTCGGAGTACGTGTGGTACGGACCGTACACACACGCGTACTCCTATGGCACCACTACTATAGTGATACGGACCGTACACAGCCTCTCAGAGCGTGTGTACGGTCCGTATCACTATTGTAGTGGTGCCGTCGGAGTACGCGTGGTACAGACCGTACACACACGCGTACTCCTACGGCACCACTACCACAGTGATACGGACCGTACACACACTCTCAGAGCGTGTGTACAGTCCGTATCACTATTGTAGTGGTGCCATCGGAGTACGCGTGGTACGGACCGTACACACACGCGTACTCCTACGGCACCACTACTATAGTGATACGGACCGTACACAGCCTCTCAGAGCGTGTGTACGGTCCGTATCACTATTGTAGTGGTGCCGTACGTGTACGGGTACGTGTGAAACGCACCGTAAATGTTTTTGGGATTCAAAAATTACATAGGGGACAAGTATTAGGCCCAAAATGCATGCTGGTTGTCATGGATACAGAGATTTCAGTTGCAATGTGGCCATCATGTGGGCTTGAAAAGTCAGTTGGGCGAAAAATTGCAATGTTGCAAAGTGGTGTGTGCCTTGCTATGATGCTCAAAATTTGAACCATGCAAATTCGTGTCATAGGTGTATGTTTAAAGGGATTGGAGGAAACGTAGGATGCAAATGAGTCTGACCAATCACTCTGTACTCCTGTAAATGAAAGTCCCCAGCAAGACAGATATAAGTCAGCCAGAACCCATGAGAGGGCACTTGCCTGCACAACTTTCCTGTAGACCACACTGCTGCTGTCTGTGCTTCCTCTGGCACCATGTCGCGGACTGTGGAGAGGGCCCAGCCATTCACCATGGAGGAGAATGAGGCCCTGCTGAATGTCCTCCTCCCACAGTACCCCAGCCTGTATGGGAGACCAGGGAAGCAGGTGAGTGCTGACCCCACTACCTTTGACTGTGCACCTGTTTCGTGGCTGTCACTTCTGGCATTGTGTCCAGGTGTGACAGACATGCAATGAGGTTTAGAGTGGTTCCCCGGGGGGGGGGGGAAAGTCTTATGTCTGTCATGCAGAGCATGAAGTAATTCCTGTGTGCACTCCTCACTTGCATTGTGCTTACTGTGACATTCAGTGCATGACACATTCAGCCTGGCAGATCCTGGGTGGCATTTTCTGGCTATTGTCCTGAGGTGATTCACTGGTCCCCCCGGTGTGACAGGGGACTGTACCCACAGATGTTTATGAGTTGAGGGGAGCTGTGGTGAGAGTGTCCAAGTGATGTGTACGCCCTCCTGGACATTGATGTGTGTGAAGGTTCCTTGTCATGTGGGTGAGTGTCTATGTGAAGTGTTGCACCACAGCTGCATGGAGGAGGCAACAGCTCTACCCATCTGATGTGAGGAGGTCGCAGTGCTGTGTGTCTGACTTGCTGGGCTAGCCCGACACCTGTGACACCCCACAGGCAAGTGGCACATGTGCAGAGTGAGGTATGTATCCGCTGTAGCCAATGGAAGGTGATTGATCTGTGCCTGTGTGTGTCTGTGTACTCTGCTGAGGTTGCGTCAGTGGGCTGGGGCATGCAACTGCTTTGAGGTGCTGTCCATCAGCCTGCTGTTGCATGTGATGCACAGTGTGTGCCATGATCAGGGAGTGTGTTGCACCACTCCTGCCACCTGTGTAGTTTCAATACCATGTTGTGCATTGGGGCTTCCACAGAGGCCAATGTCGATATGAGTAAGATGGGATTCCTTGGCAGCCTCCTATGCCCTGTTCAACATTTCATCGATGTTCAAATGTGTGTCTCTGTGACATGGAGCAGGTGTAGGGATGTTGTCTCACTTTGTCATCCTCACAGGTAACTGCCTACGAGAAGGGGGTGATTTGGAAGCGGATCGTCAGGGCCGTGAGAGTGGTGGGGGGTCGCAGTCGGCGCCTAGCCCAAGTCAGAAAACGGTGGCAGGACATCCGGTGCTGGCCCGGCGGATCGCCCGGGTCCAGCTGGGGCTCTCACCTCCACGCCCCCACGGTGGGCGCCGGCGCCTGACCACCCACATGATGCGTGTCCTGGCGGTGGTGTTCCCTGACCTGGATAGACAGTTACAGGAGGGACAGCAGCAAGGAGGGGGTAGGTACCTGTCTATTTGTTGTGTTGTGTGTTCCCAGCTTTTGGAAGTGCTCTGTAGCCTAGATACACTGCCAGGGTTTATATGTGCAGTGCATATTCTGTTCCCCAAAGTCAACCGGTGCTCTTATTCGTCCCTTCCCCTGCTTGACATGTGTCCCCTGGTCTGTGTGTAATCACAATTGCACATGGTCATCTAGCCTGCCAGTTGATCCAAATGCACATTGCTTTCAGCATCATGTGGGAGGGTGGTCTGTGACATGTGTTGGTACCTTGCCTGTGCCCTGTCCTGTTCACTCTGTTGGGGGTACATATTTGTTGGCACTGATGATGAGTCTCAACATGGGAGTGTGAGGTTTCAAATGTACACCCTTGCAGCATGCATGACCAATGTTGTGGCCTCAGACATGATGTGCATGAGTGGGAGATATGCATAGTGCCAAGATGGTTGCTCATGTTACAGTCAGATCATTCCCGGAACAAGGAGCAGTGTGCCCACTACAGTCCCCTGAGACACCCTTGACTCGTAATCATGTGTGTCATCCAACACTGTGTCCATTCTCAGTGTGTTCAGAATATGTTTGCCTCTGTGGCATTGTTCCCTGGCCTCATTTGTATTTACCCAAAGTTTGCTACATGTGTCCACTGGACAGGGAGACCCCATTTGGCTTGTGCATACTCACACTGGGCAGTGCCTGTGTGTCTATTCACAACTATCTGTCAATGGTTTTTTGTCACAAATATGTGTTGGCAGCCTCACAAGGTGGAGTACATTTGGGAAGTCTTGCTGCACATTTTAGTAAAGCCTGATTAAGAGGTGTCACTTCTTGATCTGTCTCAATAACATTGTCTCGGGTATGGGGGATTTGTGCGGGCAAGGCCTACATGGCCAGACCTTATGTCTCCTTGCCAGGTCTGACCTCTGTGTGATAATTGGCTGGACAGAGACTCAACGTGCAGTGTCCCAGTGATGTTGTGCAGGGTTTAATGTTTGTGCTTTGCAGCATGTGTCAATTGTTTAGATACATGATTCCTGCTTATTCATGTTTTGCACCAGTGTGTGGTCAAGATGCTACGTAATTCGGTCTTTTTGTGCTGACATCTGTGTGGACATTCTGGCTTGCCATGGGGGTGTCTCCTCAGTGCAGGTATGCCTATTTACAACACAATAGCAGGCCCATTAGCTCATGCATTATCCTGTGTTTGGACATGTGTGCCACTCCACATGACAGGCAGTGGATCAGATGTGTTGGCAACTGTGTCATAAGGTAACGGATGGCCATGTGACAACTGACATAATTCAAGTTGTTAGTCACAAGGTATTGTACCTTGCCACTCACAACACTTGTCAACAGGTCTTCATGTTTTCTATGCTTTAGTTTGATGTTTTGTTGTTAAGAACTATTATGTGCCTGCATGACAGATGTCTCCCAAGGAATTGCACACCAAACCACCTTTACACTTTCAGGGAACACACTGGCACAATTTTAAGAAGGCACTGTTCTAATGAGACTGTTTTTCTGATTATACATCTACATGTTCCCCCAGTGTTGTGGAAATTGGGTAGGTCATTGGTTGTTGGTGATACCAACTTACGAGTGTCAAGTCATCAAGCCCTCCGTGGGCCCATGTATATGTACTTGCTGCAACTACATTTCTTACTAACAGTGGCTTCTTTAAAGAAGGCTGGCAGCTTCTTCAATGACTGGGTACATGTAGTTTTGTGTGCACCTCCTTGGAAGCCATCTGTTATGAAGGCACATGTGTGTTCTGTTAGCAAAATGGCACATTCCCACATTCTGACCATGTAGATTGTGTATTGTGATTCCCAAGGGACCAAGTTTTTTTAGTTTTGTGTTCCACAGTACTTACAGGTCTCTGAGTGTGGTGACACCTTTGGTATTGAGGTGTGTTACTTAGCCTTGGGTGCACCATTACTGTTTCTTTCAGGGTAAACAAGAGGTGGCATGACTTCATTGTATTGCTGTGCTCACCTGTTCCCAGACGCTAGCTCCTCAGTGTTTTCTCATTCAAGTTTTGGGCTGGTGTGTCCTATTGTTCCTTGTGTTCAAGTGGCATGGTGGGTCTACCAACTGGGGAGTACAGGGCTTACATATGTGCGGAGTAATCTAGCTGTTACTCATGATGCATTGCCTGATATGTACTGTGACCTATTGTTTTTGTACTCATGTGTCAGATGTATACAGGTGACTGATGTTTTTCTGTATCTTCACCTTGCCCACAGCATCATCATTGGAAACCGAGGGAGACACCGGCACGGACCCGGATGAGGGACCCAGCACCAGTGCCACCAGTGCTGGCGAGTCTGCGGGAGCCAGTGGCATGGAGGGCGAGGGGATTCAGTCAGAAGACCTGTCTGGTGGCGAATCCAACTACGACGCAGACGGGTCCGAGGCTGACCTCATCAAGGGGGCGGAGGCTGCTACAACACCTGGCAGCATCCCGACATCTGTCCCCACCTTCTCCATTCCCAGCACCGCCCTCCCAGTTGCTCCGGTCCCTTCTGTCCGTGCAGGGCACCCCCATGTCTCCTTCAGGACAGACACCGTACCCCTTGCCCCTGTCACCCCTGCTGCCCTCAGTGCAGAGTCTGTGGACATACTGCGGCAGTTGCAGGTTGGGCAGGCATCAGTGCTCACTGTCCTCCATGGCCACACCACACTGCTAACACAGATGGTGTCGTTCATGGAGGGCATGTCAGCATCGATGTCTGAACAACGCAGGTTTCTGCGGTCCATGGACTCTTTACTGACGGCAGCAGTGAGTCTCCTGCAGCGCTTCATCCCCCCACCCAGCCCCATCCACACTTCCCTCTCCCATACCTTTCCCATGCACACCCAGACATTCCCAAGCACGTACCCCACCAGACACAGGCAGCACACCACCAAGTAAGGGCAAGTGCACACCTTCTGTCACGCACACTCAGGGGGATGTAGGCACACCCACTGGGTCTGGGGCAAAAAGACATGCATGCAGCCACAGACGGAGTCCGCAGGCCTCACAACCCGGTCCCTCCAAAAGCACTCCCCTTGGCTCCCCTGCCAAACTGACACCCGAAGAGCTGGCCATCACGCACACTGTGACACCACCCCGCAAGCGGGCAAGGAAGTCCCCCCCTGTCCACCCCCTCTCGCACGGGCGCTGCACCCCATCCCTTGCCCACCCCCCCTCAGCCACCCCCCCTCCATTGGCCCTGGGGTTTCTTCCGGTGCAGGGCTTACCCTGGATGCCCTGGCAGCAGTGTGCAGCGATGTGCTTACATCCACCTTTGCCGCTGCCCCACCCCCTGTGTTGGAGACGTCCACCCCTGCACCCACCACACCTGCCCTTCCCCCTCCTGTCCCTGCGGTACCTGGTCCTTCCCCACATGATGCCCCCCCGGTCGACGAACCTGAGGGTTCCAATGTGCAGGCAAGCTAGGGGAGACGAGTGCCCATGTGTCCCCCCAAGGACTTCTATTGTGGACTGGCCATTGGCCTTTGTATATAGTGTCATTACAATTTTTTATTTTTATGCTGAATAAAGCATTTATTTTTACTTTGCACACTATTGCATTTCAGGTATTGATGTTGGTGCTGAGGCTCCTGGAGTTGGTGTAGTGGTAATGTGTTATGGTTCTGAGAAATGTTCTACTCTGATGGTCATGAGGTGGACCATGGTTTCTGTGTGCCATCACAAGGTCTCTGCAAAGATTCATTGTTAGTGTGTGTTATTTGGGTTTTGAGACATTGTCCCAAGGAGTGTTCCTTCCTCTGTGGCCCCTGACATCTTACCTGCAAAGAGTTGCACAATTGTTGTGCTGACCTGTGTCTACATTTCCTTTGTTGGTGACGGATCCCTTCAACTATGGCCATGGCTGCTCAGCAATGTCTCCGGCTGCATCGTCTGTGCAATCCTTGCTAGTCACTGTACTTGTGTATTGAGTATGTCGAAATGCCTTCATGGGGAAATTCTCACTTTTCAGCACTATGCATGTGTGTACTCCCGACCTAGCACACATATGGTACTTTTTGAGCTGGGTATTTGGACACCTGACTCACAATTGTGGGCATTGTATCTGTGTGAACTCCACCCTTGTCCTTCCATGTGAGACAACATCTTGGTGGCTGGCCCAGCACCTGCACATTCCTATCAGTCCTGGTATGTGCGTGACAGTATGTGTTCCCTTTGGCTCTCTCAGTTTAGTAGGCAGTGACATGACTATACAGTCTTGTGGCATGATCTCAGTGTGTGTATTGTGCTGCATCCGCCAGGGGTGGGTATGCATGTGTTATTTGTCCTCACACCCACAAGTGGTGTGTCATGCAGTGGGGGAGTGACATCCATCCTCCTGGGAGTGGGACACTGCTGTCAGTGATGTGTTGTTATGGCACTATCATCATTGTCCACAGTTAGGGATGCGTACATACACCCATGGAGTTGTGATCATCTGATAATGATGTACACCCCCCATGTCTCTGTCCACTGCTGGGAGTCCTCTGCAGCTACCCCTCACATGTCTGTCCACTGCTGGGAGTCCTCTGCACCCACCCCTCATATTGCAGGCCACTGCCGGGAGTCCTCTGCACCCACCCCTCACATGTCTGTCCACTGTTGGGAGTCCTCTGCACCCACCCCTCACATGTCTGTCCACTGCTGGGACTCCTCTGCACCCACCCCTCACATGTCTGTCCACTGCTGGGAGTCCTCTGCACCCACCCCTCACATGTCTGTCCACTGCTGGGAGTCCTCTGCACCCACCCCTCACATGTCTGTCCACTGCTGGGAGTGATATGCACCCACCCCTCATATTGCAGGCCACTGCTGGGAGTGATATGCACCCACCCCTCATATTGCAGGCCACTGCTGGGAGTCCTCTGCACCCACCCCTCACATGTCTGTCCGCTGCTGGGAGTCCTCTGCACCTACCCCTCACATGTCTGTCCACTGCTGGGAGTCCTCTGCAGCCACCCCTCACATGTCTGTCCACTGCTGGGAGTGATATGCACCCACCCCTCATATTGCAGGCCACTGCTGGGAGTCCTCTGCAGCCACCCCTCACATGTCTGTCCACTGCTGGGAATCCCATGCAGCCACCCACCCCCTGGTGCTGTACACTGCTGTCCTGGGCCTACACACACATCAATATAGTGGAAATATGCTGCACCAGGCCGTAGGCCAACATTCGTGGCGTGTGTACGCCTTGTATCCCAAATGTACTGGTGCCGTAGGGGTACGAGTGGTACGGACCGTACCCCCGCATTCATGGGGTGTGTACGTTCCGTACCACCCGTAACCCTACGGCACAAATACAATGGGGATACGGCCCGTACCCGCGCTATGTATGCGTGGGTGCGTTCCGTATCACTATGGTAGTGGTGCCGTAGGGGTACGCGTGGTACGGCCCGTACACACGCCCTGTGAGCGTGTGTACGGTCCGTACCACGCATACCCCTACGGCACCACTACAATGGTGGTACGGACCGTACACACTCTCTGAGGGCATGTGTACGGTCCGTACCACGCGTACCCCTACGGCACCACTACAATGGTGGTACGGACCGTACTCACGCTCAGAGGATGTATGTACAGTCCGTACCATGCGTACCCCCACGGCACCACTGATATAGTGCTACGGACCGTACCCACGCTATGTATGTGTGAGTACGGTGCGTATCACTATTGTAGTGTTGCCGTAGGGGTAGGCGTACACGTCCACTTCCGTTGTTGCATGACGCAGGGATTGGTGGACACGCCCCCCGGAGTGACTGGACCCTTGAGGTAATGTATGTTCTCAATATTGTAGGTTTTAATTTGGGTAGGGGGTATGTTTCCTGGCCCTCACTCCCCCTTGGTCCCTGGGTGTTGTTCTTACCTTCTGCGGTGTGTGCGTCGGGTTTGGTGCACCAGGTCGTAGGCTAAGAGGGCAGGGATGACACGTAGGATGGGGTCGCGTACCGGGGCTTCGTTTTTGCGTCGGACTCAGTTTTCCGGCTTTATTTGACTGCCGTAAAAAAATTGCTGTGCGGAGTGACGTAGGGACGAATCGTACTTTCTGGTCCGTAAACCGCTGCCTGACTCCGTACGGACGTCGCGTACGCGCTGTCCAGGATCAGACTCGTAGGTAATTTTTAGCCGTACGGTGTTTTGTACAATTCGTACGGAAATGGTATTTCTGTACGAATCGTACTTGCTGGATTGTACGGTGGATTTCCCGGGTACGAGTCATATGGAGAATACGCTCCTTACGCCAAATCATACCCGGGTTTTACAGGATCAGAATTGGCACCCTTAATGTGTTTTATTATATATATAAAGTTGATGGCAAAGTTTCCTAGGGAGAGAAATACAGTTACTATTTTGGTTAAAAGTTTCCTTTACATATCTTACCTTTATAATATTGTATAGGTTGTTTATTGAGTTGTTTTTTTTTTCAGTTGTGTTGTGGTCTGAAAAAGAAGATAGTAATTTATTCTTAGTATATTGAACATTATTTATATTATTTGTCTGAAAAAAAGTATGTTTTTGGTTAAGGAACAACAAGTTTATGTTTTATAATTGGTTAAAAGATTTTCATTTTTATTACAAGAAATACATTTGTGTTTATTTGCCAACATTTTTTTAAGTCAAGTTTAAAATATGCATTTGCCTGTTATATGTATTTTTCTGTGGGAGAAAACCATTTAATTTGTTCCAAATAGAAATCCAAATTTCCATGTAATAACTTAGGGGTCTATTAGGATGGCGGCCGGTAAATTTCCCCGACCGCCATGGTAGCGGGAAAAGACCGCCCACAAGGACCGCGGCATAACCGCCAATCCAATTAGGACGCTCCACAGTCGAAATCCGACCACAGCGGTCGGATTCTGGAGATTAACATTGCGGCGGTCGCTGCTGCCAGGAGCACCGCCGCGATCTCAAAAAGAGCATGTCATGCATATCCCTGCACTGCGTGACAGGCACTGCACAGTGCCAGCCACCTGGTACAGGGACATGCAGGGGGGCACCATGGTACTCCCTCAGTGCACCCACACACCCCAACACATTGGGGGCCAGCAATGGGCCCCGGAACATGTCTCCGCATGCCTTTCCATGGCAGTTACACCACAGCGGAAAGGCTGGCTACCGCCGGCATCATAATCGTGTCGGCGGTGCTTGGCCCTGATCCACAACAATTGTAGCGGTCCAGCTCCGCCTGCCAGGCAAGCGGGTGGACTGCAACCGGCGGAAAAGTGGCAGGCAGAAAATCACACCGCGGCAGTCACGACCGCGATGCTAATCGGACCGGCGGTTTTCTGAGTTTCGATGGTGGGCGGATGGCCGCCATCCTAATAGACCCATAAATCATGTAAAAATTACTGTGTTGTTTTCTTCTTTATTGATGGATTTTTTGAAACCTGAAAGAAAAAATATTTGGATATTGTTTATATTTTCGAATGATGGTGTTGTTTTATTTCTTTCATTTGGATTTGTATACTATTTCGTTTGTATAATTCTTTTTTGAAGTTTATATTTAATTAAATTACCCTGAAATATGCTTTAGCAACTTTTTGTGGACAGTTCAAGTTGTTTTTTCTTCCGAATGGTCCTGGTACTTGGCTGTTGGATGTAGTAGTAAACTGTTGGTATGTAAAAAATAGTGATTTAAAACCCAACACTATTCAGCTTTTTCTTTGAGGCAAGCACACTTTGCAGTGGGAATAGTCATTTTAACATACCACTATCCTGTACTTTTCCTGAAGCAAGCACCTTTTGGAGTGGGAATAGTAATTTAAACCCCACCACTATCCAGCTTTTTCTCTGAGTCAAGCCCCTTTTGGAGTGGGAATAGTCATTTTAATAAACCACTTTCCAGCACTTTTCCTGAAGCAAGTATGTTTTGGAGTTGGAATAGTAATTAAAACCCCACCACTATCCAGCTTTTTCTTTCAATTTAGTACACTTTGGAGTGGGAATAGTAATTTAAACCCCACGACTATCCAGCTTTTTCTCTGAGGGAAGCACCCTTTGGAATGGGAATAGGTATTTTAACATACCACTATCCTGCACTTTTCCTAAAACAAGTATGTTTTGGAGTTGGAATAGTAATTTAAACCCCACCACTATCCATCTTTTTATTTCAATTTAGCACACTTTGGAGTGGGAATTGTAATTTAAACCCCACGACTATCCAGCTTTTTCTCTGAGGGAAGCACCCTTTGGAATGGGAATAGTTATTTTAACGTACCACTATCCTGCACTTTTCCTGAAACAAGTATGTTTTAGAGTTGGAATAGTAATTTAAACCCCACTACTATCCATCTTTTATTTCAATTTAGCTCACTTGGGAGTGGGAATAGTAATTTAACCCCCCCCCCCCCCCCCACTATCCAGCTTTTTCTCCCAAGTTAGCATGCTTTGGAGTTGGAATAGTAATTTTAACCCCACCACTATCCAGCTTTTTCTCTGAGGTAAGCACCCTTTGGAGTGTGAAAAGTTATTTTCATATACCACTATCCTGCACCTTTCCTGAAGCCAGCACTCTTTGGAGCTGAAATAGTAATTTAAACCCCACCACTAGCCAGCTTTTTCTTTTAATTTAGCAACCTTTGGAGTGGGAATAGTAATTTAAAACCCACCACTATCCAGCTTTTTGTCTGAGGCAAGCAACCTTTGGAGTGGGAATAGTTATTTTCATATACCACTATCCTGCACATTTCCTGAAGCAAGCACCATTTGGAGTTGGAATAGTAATTTAAACCCCATCACTATCCAGCTTTTACTTTTAATTTAGCATCCTTTGGAGTGGGAATAGTAATTTAAACCCCACCACTACCCAGCTTTTTCTCTGAGGCAAGCACCCTTTGGCATGGGAATAGTTATTTTCATATACCACTATCCTGCACCTTTTCTGAAGCAAGTACCCTTTGGAGTTGGAATAGTAATTTAAACGTCACCAGTATCCAGCTTTTTCTTTGAGGTAAGCAGCTTTTGGAATGGGAATAGGTATTTTCATATACCACTATATTGAATATTTCCTGAATCAAATACCTATTGGAGTTGGAATAGTAATTTAAACCCCCCACTATCTAGCGTTTTGTATGTGGCAAGTAGAATTTTTATTGGGAATAGTTTTTTTAATATACCACTATCCTGTACCTTTATTTAAGCAAGCATATTTTGGTAGACTTTATTTTTGGTATTATTTTTATAAACCCACTATAATACATTTATTTAAAAACGGTAGGAAAAAAATATATAATTATAGTCACTTACTCTCTATATATTGTCCAAAATAGTGTATCTTTAAGGTTTGTTCTTATTTTGAAATCTTTTCGATCCAACTAAAAAAAAGTATATATATTTTAATTTAGCATGTTTGCTTATTCAGAAATTGTTAAGCAGTTAAACATTTCTATAGTTTGTAGTTACTTTGGTGCCGCTTCCGATCCGGGTCGGAAAGCACTCCGACCAAGCCGGATCCGGAGTGTTTTCTGACCGAGCCGGAGGCCTGCAGTCCGACCGAGCGAGTTCGATGCGGCCGTATGCTGCCGGACTCGGTCCAGTCGGACTCCCATAGAAGTCAATGGGAGCCGGTTGTATGACGCGTACATGGGCTCCCATTGACTGAATGGGTACGTCGCGGACAAGTGAGCCCCCTACAGTGGGTACGCGTCGGTGCCATCCGCACCGTACATGACTGTGTTGGGAAGACCCATGGGTCTACCCCTGTGTCCGAGTTGTAGCACTGCGGGTGTCAGGGGGTCCGACGCGGACCCCAAAAAGCAACCACCCAGACGTTTTGCAAGCCGGACACTCCAGCTCGCACAGGCTGTCCGACGCATGCATCGTACTGGCTTGGTCGTAAATCACATCCATTGCACGCCACGGTTAGCTTCCGACCGAGACGTACGGAGCAGTTCGGACCCAGAAACGACTCGGTTGGTGAATTTCACGTAGCTCGCATCGTACTTGTTCACTCGTACAGCTGTACGACTCGGACAGAAAACACGCATACGGCTCGTAGTTTTTCCAGCCGGATCGTGTTTGGTGACCTCCCGACCCGGATCAGAATCGGCCCCTTTGTGTTTTAGAAGGCTAGCTCCGAATTTTGTTGTTCTCAGCAAATAAACGCGCACGCAGGTTCTGGTGATCAGGTAACTACAATTTTTCTAATGGTGGTCGGCTTCTTTTATACGTTTGGTTGAGTTGAACGTAATTTGAAAGGAAAATATGTTTTGTCTATAATTTTTCTTTCTGTTTCTAATGGTGTGTGAGAATGTAAATAAATATTTTGTTATATTTGTTTTAGTAACTTTTTATTTTTGTATTTTATAACATCCGTTTTGGCTATTTCTGGGTCAAAGTAGTTTAATTGAAAGATTTGTAGGACTTGTTTGCTGGCATTTAAAAACGGAATTCTTTTTGTTGATGTTATTTGTATGTTATAGTGCTTTTGTTAATTGAAAATGTATCATTTATAAATCGTTGTTTAATTAGGTGTATTAATGTTTTTTTGGTTTTTTTTTCAATGGTTACTTTTTGAAATGTTGTTTAAATGTTTGTTATGTTAAAATATATATTATTATATATTGTTTATTATTTTAGTTTGATATTTATTTTATATGTGCTTTATAAAGTTAGGTGATGTGTAATGAAATTATCTAAATAATAAAAATTATTTGTGAAAAAATTACTTGAGTATTACTTTTGATACTCGGGTATTGTTTTTATATATGAGTAATTTTATTAAATATCGTGTTCTAAAATAGTATCTGTTGTACAAATAATTATTTTTATATATATTTTTTATTTAAAAAATTGTTACGTTTGAATGCAAGTATTTACTTTAGTTCTCGAGTATTAATTTTAATACTTGTGTATGAATTTCCTATCTCCACGTTTGACTACACTTCCCCACCCAAAACCCCTATTTTCCCTGCATCCCGCTCCAGGGGTTTATTATACAAAGAAATAATATATATCGCGTTGTAAAAGTGCGCATTATTGTAGTATGTGTTGTAAAGGATCATTTAATGTATTATACTATATTTGCGTTGTACTGGTATGCGTTGTAAAAACTTGCGATGTAATGTCAGTTGCGTTGTAAAAGTTGCGTTGTATTTGTTCGCGTTGTAACTTCATATATTCGTGGAAAACTAGCTGTAGCTCTTTCCAACTGCACTAAGTAGAGTTTCTTGGTTTGTGGGCATCTAGCTATAGCGCCTTCCAGCGTCAGGTATTGTAGACTCTTGCTTTGGTTTCTGGCCATTTAGCTTTAGCCCTTCCCAGCTTCAGAGAGTGGGGTTGCTTAGTTTTGTGTGTGACCATCTAGCTATATCCCTTTCCAACTGCAGGGAGTGGAGTGTCTTGGTTTGGCTTGAGGCCATCTAGCTTTAGCCCTTCCCAGCTTCAGAGAGTAGGATTCCTTGGTTTCATGTGTGGCCATCTAGCTGTATCCTTTTCCAACTGGAGGGAGTGGAGTTTCTTGGTTTGGTTTGTGGTCATCTAGCTTTTGCCCTTCCCAGCTTCAGAGAGTGGGGTTGCTTAGTTTTGTGTGTGGCCATCAAGCTGTTAGACCTGACATCCTTGGCGTGGGTTTTTCCCCTATCTTTTGCCTCTGCTACCCGGATTTTTGATGCTGTGCTGAATTTCGTTTTTGCTGGTTTAGATGCTTTGGACACTCTGCCACTGCTAATCAGTGCCAGAGTGTAAGTGCTCCCTGTGTAAAATATCGTATTGATTGGATATACCTGATTGGCATATTTGTATCACCATGAAGTCCCTAGTAAAGTGCACTGTGTGTGCCAGGGCTGGTGATGACAGATGCTACTAGTGGGCCTGCAGCGCTGATTGCGCCACCCACAGGAGTAGCCCTAAATGGTGACTCAGGCCTGCCACCACAGGCCTACATGCAGTCCCTGGACTGCCATGTTCTCCTGGCCAGTGACCACACTGGCCGGGCCTAACCCTTCCCTTTTTGTGCACATCAGTCATCCCTATGGAAGGCCCAAGGTACCCCCCTGGGCAGGGTGCAGTGTATGTAAAAGGTAGAACATGTACTAGTGCAGGTATCATGCTCTGGTAGTGAACAGCGGCCATTTTGTGTGTTCACTGCTGCAAGGTTATCTTGCTCCATAGGCTAACATGGGGGAGGCTGGTGCCAATGGCCATCAGCCTATCTTCTCATAGGAACAAGATAAGACATGAGTGTTTGATATCCCTGAGCTCAGCATTTAATAACACATCTTTTAGGAGAGGTTGTTTTTAAATCCTGAGTTGGAGAACAGTACTTTTTAGAGAGTAGCTGTTCTCTTGTCTGACCCTTCTGTGTGCCTGGGCATGCTTGTGGATTGACTGTCTGGTTTGAGAGTGACAGGGGCTGGGGAGCCCCCAGGAGGTTGGATGAGTCAGCCCTTTGCTGAATGACTGCATTTGCAAGTAGAGTGGAGGGAGGAGATAGCACCTGGGAGTGAATAGGGCTGTGCCTGCCTGCCACACTGCTCGCTCCACCTCCTGCTGGGCGGCTGGCGACTCTGCCCCTCACTCTGAAAGGAAAGCAGAAGCCAGGAAAACAAAGTGCTCCAGCAACACCCAGAACTGGATCAGACCGGGCTCAGGACCCACTTGCACAAAGACTTCAAAGACTTTTAGGGGTATAAGTACAGGACCCCTGACAACAGATTTTTAGATTCTACAATCAAGAGGAACCTCTGCTGAAAGACGGACCGCTGAAGGACTGAAGGAAGATTGCCTTGCTGTGTGCTCTAAGGGCTGACCTGTCCTGCTATACAACTGAAGCTGAGGAGGAGAAGGGACCTTGCTGTGTGCTGTGACCCTGCCTACTTGACCTAGATAAGACTTTGCTGTGTGCTGTGTCTTCAACTCTGAATCTCCAAGGGCCTGAGAAGAGATGGCCTCCTGTTTGGCAACCCAGGGACATAAAGGTTGCCGAGACTGCAAGACTTTGTTCTGCCCCGTGAAGTGCTTGCCTGCTCTCCGCTCTGCTTGAGAACGCCGCGCTGATTCTTGCCTGGAACCGGCTGCCGTGAGGAAAAGATCGACGTGCTCATCGGCACGTGTATTGCTGTGGCCGAGAGATCGTGGGCATTCCCTGAGCTGCTGTGGAGCTTGGCGGTGTCTCGATCGACCCGCTGACTCGAGGCGCCTCGAAACCTTCTGCCCACAATTCACCGCCACGGCCCTGGGGCCCAAAACCGATCCGAAGCTGTGTCTCCCCGTTCCGCAAAGCCGCGGAGAAAGAAGCGAGGAGGCCGCGACCTGATAGGTTGACGGCGGAGGCCTGGCCGGAGGTGCGGGGCGGCGATTGGCTGACACCCTAGGTCGTCACTGGGGGCTCGTCGAGGGAGCCGCGACCTGATTGGCCATCATCCGGGAGCTGCAGGCAGTCTGTCTCGTGGAAGGGCTCCGACGCGCCGAGCCCTTGCGCCCCGACCCGCAGCCTGGTGAGTCTGTGCAGCGAGAGGGAGCTTCAGTATCTCTGGTGACAGCCCGCTTAGCTCCCGAACGTCACGCATAGCGTGTGGGGCCCAGGGTGCAATTGCCGGAGAAGAGCAGCCGGAGAGGAGCATAACGACATATTCTTAACAAAACCTAACTCGCGCAAGAGACTAGAGACTATCCTTTTATGTTCCTAACACCCCAGAAAGCTATTAACGTGCAATGCTAAGATAATTGATTTTTACTGTTGAAACTAGATAAAGTTATATTTTTAATATACTCACCTGTGTGGTCTACGTTTGTGGTGTACTGGGGGGTCATTGTAGCTGTTACGTGCAAATTCTTTACACATTGCCTTGGGGATAAGCCTGTCTGCTCGAGCCAAGCTACCTAGAGGGTGAGCAGGGATTATCTACCGTGTGTGTCCCTGTACCCTGACTAGAAGCAAGGGTCCCTATTTGGTCTAAGGTACTTACCTCTGCCAACTAGAGACCCCCAGATCTAACATTGGTGGTCAGCGGTGCGGATTAGAACCAGTATTTGCACTTGACCTACAGTGATCCGTTGTACATCACTAGTCTAGTTAGCAGTTACATATTGCACAAAAGTTTTGAAACCTATTTTTGGAAGACCTAGGAAGCATCATGTCTCTGAATGGAGTAGGCGAGGAGATGGAATTGCAATTTGAAGTAAAGGAGTTGCTCACATACAAAAAGGAGCAGCTGAAGCAATTCTGCAAGCAGCGAGGATGCCCAGTGAAGGGCAGCGCTAACAAAGAGGAGCTACAGAAAGCTCTAAGGGCCTGGTGGGAGGCAAAACATGTTGCGCCAGAGGATTTGACTGGAGAGGAAGGTGCACAGGAGCATGGATTTGGATCCAGTGATTTGCCAGTGAATAGACCAGCATCTAGGGCTGGCAGCACCCCTTCCAGTCGGGGCCTCTCTCCAGAGGAGCTGGAGGAGAATCAGAGGATTAGGGCCCATGAGATTGAACTTTTTAAGCTCAAAGCTCAAGCAGAGGAAAGAAAATTGCGCCTTGACAGTGAGAAGAAGGCGGAAGAGAGGAGGAATGCTCTCGCTTTGGAAGAGAGAAAACTCCAGTTGGCTCATGAGTTGAGCATGAGGGAGCTGGACATTAAAGCTAAACAGGTGGAGTCCAATCCTAATGGTGGCAGCGCACAACCAGTACAGGCGGGTAAAGTATACATACCAAAAGATTTGGTGCAGAATTATCAGAGGGGTGAGGATATCTATGCATGGTTTAGATCCTATGAGCTTGCCTTGAAGATGAATGAAGTGCCTGAAAAGAGTTGGAGGACAGGTTTGTGGAAGCATTTTGAGGCCTCTGGGAGGGATGTCTTAGCACCATTAGAAGCAGCAGGTACCTTAACCTACCCCACTATGAAGGAGGCCTTATGCCTCAGGTATGGGCTTACACCAGAACAGTACCGCCAGAAGTTTAGGAACTTCAAGAAACTTGACTCAAGTACTTGGGTGGAGTGTGTGAGTATGTACACGCGTGCATTGGAAGGTTGGATAAAGGGCAGCAAAGTTACTGATTATGTGGGGTTGTGTCACTTGATTAGTTGGGAGCACTTGAGTAGTCTATGTGTTCCAGAGCTGCGCCAGCATCTTTTAGACAGCAAGTTAACTGATCCCAGTGAGCTTGCTAAAGAGGCAGACCGCTGGACTAGCACCAGGGTCAACAAAGGGGTGGTAAGTATCCCAGCCAAGGGTGGACAGGGTCCCCAGCAGAAAGGTGGGGAGGACAAGGGTAACAGTAAGGAGTTCTCTAAAGGGCCCCAAAACAGTTCCACGGAAAAGGAGTCCCAAGCCCCCAAGCCTAAGAAGTCTTGGCCTCGTAAGGGCAGACAGGACAACAGACCTCCCCCTACTTGCTATGCTTGTAGGGAAGTGGGGCACATCGCCCCCAAATGTCCCAAGAAACCCCCAGCACCAGCTGCTGCTCCAGTCCCAGGGTTAGCTAGTGTAGCTTTGGGAGGGGATTTAGTTTCTAGTGGGGAGGAGGGATTAGCTATGATGACCCTTGTCTCTTTAGGAGACCAAGAGATGGTCCAGGATACCTTGATACCCGCTAACACTAAAAAATACGGGCAGAAGGTGACCATCAATGGGAGGGAGATAGAGGCTCTGAGAGACACCGGGGCCAGTGTGACGTCTGTCCGGTGCCAGTGGGTGTCTGAAGAGCAAGTCATTCCCAATGTACTCCGCCCAGTAGTGGCAGCTGACACCTCAGTGCGCCTCTGCAAGATGGCACGTGTTCCCTTTACATGGGGGGGGAGTCTCTGGTACCTTGGAAGTCTGTGTCAGTGATGCCTTGCCTGTAGATTGTCTGTTGGGTAACGACCTGGAGAGTTCTCCATGGAAGGACGTAGAGCACCAAACTCACTTGGAAATGTTAGGTCTGCCAGCGTGGATCTGTGTATCCACACATGCTATGACAGCCAGTAGGGGTGGATTAGTAGAATTGGAGCCTGGAACAATGGCCCAGGAACCTGCCAAAAGAGGAAGGGGCAGAGGGCGCGGGAAACCGGCCCCCACCGTTCCCACGGTCCTGGAGGAGGCAGAACCGGAGGGGGATGCCCAGGAACCTACAGGGGAGCAGGTGGCCAAACTGGGGGAATTGCCTGAGCTGACCCATTGGCAGCAAGAGGGTGGTCCCTCCAGGGAGAAGTTCTGCCAGGCTCAGAAGGAGTGCCCTTCTCTCATTGGTGTGCGGCAGCAGGCTGCAGACCAGGCAGCAAGCCTAGGGTCCAAGGAACATTTGATTTACTGGGAGGATGACTTACTTTATAGTGAGCCTAAGTTTGCTGAGCCCGGTGCAGCCCGTGTGCTGGTGGTACCCGAGCGCTTCAGGAACTTCTTACTGGGTCTGGCTCATGACGTGCCTCTCGCAGGACATCTGGGGCAAGACAAGACCTATCACAGGCTTGTCACCCACTTCTATTGGCCCCAGATGAAGAAGCACGTCAGTACCTTTTGTAAGTCTTGCCAAACCTGCCAAGCCAGTGGCAAGAGCGGAGGAAAGTGCGTGGCACCCCTCCAGCCTTTTCCTGTGGTGAGCACCCCTTTTGAGCGGGTGGGCATTGATATCGTAGGGCCCCTGGACCCCAAGACTGCCTTAGGCAATAGGTTCATCCTGGTCTTGGTGGACCACTCCACCCGGTACCCGGAAGCAGTCCCTCTCAGGACAATCACAGCACCCGTGGTGGGCCGTGCATTGATGGGGATCTTTTCCCGCGTGGGGTTCCCCAGAGAGGTGGTCTCCGACCGGGGTACCAACTTCATCTCTAGGTACATGAAGTCTCTGTGGGAGGAGTGTCGGGTAACTTATAAGTTCACCACTCCTTACCACCCTCAAGGAAATGGGTTGGTTGAAAGGTTCAACCGCACCCTGAAAGGTATGATTATGGGCCTAGCGGAGCCCATGAGACGGAAGTGGGACATCTTGTTACCATGCCTGTTGTTTGCCTACAGGGAGGTGCCTCAGAAGTCCTTAGGGTTCAGCCCCTTTGAACTGCTGTATGGCCACCCTGTTAGAGGACCTCTCACACTGATGAAGGAGGGGTGGGAGAAATCCCGTGGGAAAACCCCCCAGGATATGTTCAGCTATGTGCTGGCCATCCGCAACCAGACGCAGCGCTTCAGGAAGCTCGCTCAAGAGAACCTAGAAGCCAGCCAGGAAGAGATGAAAAGATGGTACGACCAGAATACCACTCTGGTTGAATTTCATCCTGGGCAGAAGGTGTTGTTGATGGCGCCGGTGGAGCCTTGTGCGCTCCGTGACAAGTGGACCGGGCCATATGAGGTGGTAGAGCGCAAGAGTGAGGTGACCTACCTGATCAACATGAAGACTCCTAGGCAGCCACTGAGAGTCTTGCATGTGAACCGCCTCAAGCCCCACTTTGAGAGGTCTGAAGTGACAATGCTCATGGCTACAGATGATGGAGGGGAAGAGGATAGCGATCCTCTCCCTGACCTCCTGGCAGCCAAGGAGCAAGACGGGTCAGTGGAGGGTGTGGTCCTCTCCCCCACCCTGACCCCAGAACAACAGAGAGACTGTCGCCAGGTGTTGGGTCAGTTTGCCTCCCTGTTTTCCCTGACCCCAGGTGTCACCAACTGGTGCGTCCATGATGTGGACACTGGAGATAGTCTACCTGTGAAACAGAAGTTTTACAGAGTAGCTGACAAGGTCAGGGCCAGCATCAAGGAAGAAGTTTCCAAAATGCTGACGCTAGGGGTAATTGAGCCCTCCAGCAGTCCCTGGGCTAGCCCAGTGGTCCTAGTTCCCAAGAAAGCTGCTACCCCCGGTGGCCCGCCAGAACTTCGGTTTTGCGTGGACTACCGCGGGCTCAATGCGGTCACCAAAACTGACGCGCACCCCATCCCCAGAGCTGACGAGCTTGTGGATCGGTTGGGAGCTGCCAGGTATCTCAGCACCTTCGATTGGACTTCAGGGTACTGGCAGATTGCCTTAACTGAGAGGGCAAAGGAGAGGTCGGCATTTTCAACACCAGAGGGGCATTTCCAGTTTCGCGTCATGCCTTTGGATTGAAAAATGCCCCTGCCACCTTCCAGAGACTGGTCAACCGGGTACTGACCGGGCTGGAGCAATTCAGCGCCGCGTACTTGGATGACATTGGTGTGTTCAGCTCCACTTGGGAGGAACACTTGCAGCACCTCTGTGAAGCGTTGAAGGCTCTGCAGAAAGCAGGCCTCACTATCAAGGCCAGCAAGTGCCAGATAGGGCAGGGATCAGTGGTGTATTTGGGACACCAGGTGGGGAGCGGCCAGGTGGCGCCCCTACAGGCGATGATTGATACCATTCTGGCTTGGGAACCCCCCAAGACCCAGACAGAGGTGAGAGCCTTTCTAGGACTCACCGGGTATTACAGACGGTTCATCAAGGGATATGGCACCATTGTTGCCCCTTGACAGAACTAACCTCTAGAAATCAGCCCAGGAAAGTGAATTGGACCGAGGCCTGTCAAACTGCTTTTGATGCCCTGAAAACTGCAATGTGCACAGCACCCGTGCTTAAGGCACCTGACTTTTCCAGTGAGTTCATAGTGCAAACAGACGCTTCAGAGCAAGGTGTGGGAGCAGTACTCTCACAGATGGACGACAAGGACGGGGACCAACCTGTAGCTTTCATTAGTAGGAGGCTACTCCCCAGGGAACAGAGGTGGAGTGCTATTGAAAGGGAAGCATTTGCTGTGGTCTGGGCCCTGAAGAAGCTGAGGCCCTACCTGTTTGGGACTCACTTCCGTGTTCAGACCGACCACAGGCCCCTCAGGTGGTTAATGCAGATGAGGGGTGAGAATCCAAAACTGTTCAGGTGGTCCATCTCCCTACAGGGAATGGACTTCACGGTGGAACACCGTCCCGGTACAGAACACGCCAATGCTGATGGTCTGTCCAGGTTTTTCCGCCTTAGCGATGAGAACTCCCAAGAGGGTGGGTAGTTCTCCCCACTTTCAGCTGGAGGGGACACGTGTTAGACCTGACATCCTTGACGTGGGTTTTTCCCCTATCTTTTGCCTCTGCTACCCAGATTTTTGATGCTGTGCTGAATTTCGTTTTTGCTGGTTTAGATGCTTTGGACACTCTGCCACTGCTAATCAGTGCCAGAGTGTAAGTGCTCCCTGTGTAAAATATCGTATTGATTGGATATACCTGATTGGCATATTTGTATCACCATGAAGTCCCTAGTAAAGTGCACTGTGTGTGCCAGGGCTGGTGATGACAGATGCTACTAGTGGGCCTGCATGAGTAGCCCTAAATGGTGTCTCAGGCCTGCCACCGCAGGCCTGCCTGCAGTCCCTGGACTGCCATGTTCTCCTGGCCAGTGACCACACTGGCCGGGCCTAACCCTTCCCTTTTTGTGTACATCAGTCATCCCTATGAAAGGCCCAAGGTACCCCCCTGGGCAGGGTGCAGTGTATGTAAAAGGTAGAGCATGTACTAGTGCAGGTATCATGCTCTGGTAGTGAACAGCGGCCATTTTGTGTGTTCACTGCTGCAAGGTTATCTTGCTCCATAGGCTAACATGGGGGAGGCTGGTGCCAATGGCCATCAGCCTATCTTCTCATAGGAACAAGATAAGACATGAGTGTTTGATATCCCTGAGCTCAGCATTTAATAACACATCTTTTAGGAGAGGTTGTTTTTAAATCCTGAGTTGGAGAACAGTACTTTTTAGAGAGTAGCTGTTCTCTTGTCTGACCCTTCTGTGTGCCTGGGCATGCTTGTGGATTGACTGTCTGGTTTGAGAGTGACAGGGGCTGGGGAGCCCCCAGGAGGTTGGATGAGTTGGCCCTTTGCTGAATGACTGCATTTGCAAGTAGAGTGGAGGGAGGAGATAGCACCTGGGAGTGAATAGGGCTGTGCCTGCCTGCCACACTGCTGGCTCTACCTCCTGCTGGGCGGCTGACGACTCTGCCCCTCACTCTGAAAGGAAAGCAGAAGCCAGGAAAACAAAGTGCTCCAGCAACACCCAGAACACGATCAGACCAGGCTCAGGACCCACTTGCACAAAGACTTCAAAGACTTTTAGGGGTATAAGTACAGGACCCCTGACAACAGATGTTTAGATTCTACAATCAAGAGGAACCTCTGCTGATAGACGGACCGCTGAAGGACTGAAGGAAGATTGCCTTGCTGTGTGCTCTAAGGGCTGACCTGTCCTGCTGTACAACTGAAGCTGAGGAGGAGAAGGGACCTTGCTGTGTGCTGTGACCCTGCCTACTTGACCTAGATAAGACTTTGCTGTGTGCTGTGTCTTCAACTCTGAATATCCAAGGGCCTGAGAAGAGCTGGCCTCCTGTTTGGCAACCCAGGGACATAAAGGTTGCCGAGACTGCAAGACTTTGTTCTGCCCCGTGAAGTGCTTGCCTGCTCTCCGCTCTGCTTGAGAACGCCGCGCTGATTCTTGCCTGGAACCGGCTGCCGTGAGGAAAAGATCGACGTGCTCATCGGCACGTGTATTGCTATGGCCGAGAGATCGTGGGCGTCCCCTGAGCTGCTGTGGAGCTTGGCGGTGTCTCGATCGACCCGCTGACTCGAGGCGCCTCGAAACCTTCTGCCCGCAATTCACCGCCACGGCCCTGGGGCCCGAAACCGATCCGAAGCTGTGTCTCCCCGTTCCGCAAAGCCGCGGAGAAAGAAGCGAGGAGGCCGCGACCTGATTGGTTGATGGCGGAGGCCTGGCCGGAGGTGCCGCGCGGCGATTGGCTGACGCCCGACGTCATCACTGGGGGCTCGTCGAGGGAGCCGCGACCTGATTGGCCATCGTCCGGGAGCTGCAGGCAGTCTGTCTCGTGGAAGGGCTCCGACGCGCCGAGTCCTTGCGCCCCGACCCGCAGCCTGGTGAGTCTGTGCAGCGAGAGGGAGCTTCAGTATCTGTGGTGACAGCCCGCTTAACTCCCGAACGTCCCGCATAGCGTATGGGGGCCCGGAGACCAACGCCCAGGGTGCAATTGCCGGAGAACAGCAGCCGGAAAGGAGCGCTTTAGGTATAAGCGCAGGGGCAGAGCTGGAAGAGGTGTTTTCAATACTAAGAGCCTAACGACATATTCTTAACAAAACCTAACTCGCGCAAGAGACTAGAGACTATCCTTTTATGTTCCTAACACCCCAGAAAGCTATTAACGTGCAATGCTAAGATTATTGATTTTTACTGTGGAAACTAGATAAAGTTATATTTTTAATATACTCACCTGTGTGGTCTACGTTTGTGGTGTACTGGGGGGTCATTGTAGTTGTTACATGCACATTCTTTACACATTGCCTTGGGGATAAGCCTGTCTGCTCGAGCCAAGCTACCTAGAGGGTGAGCAGGGGTTATTTACCGTGTGTGTCCCTGTACCCTGACTAGAAGCAAGGGTCCCTATTTGGTCTAAGGTACTTACCTCTGCCAACTAGAGACCCCCAGATCTAACACAAGCTATATACCTTTCCAACTGCAGGGAGTGGAGTTTCTTGGTTTGGTTTGTGGTCATCTAGCTTTATCCCTTCCCAGCTTCAGAGAGTGGGGTTCCTTGGTTTCGTGTGTGGCCATCTAGCTGTGTCCTTTTCCATCTGCAGGGAGTGGAGTTTCTTGGTTTGGTTTGTGTCCATCTAACTATAGCCCTATCCAGTTTCATGGAGTTGTTGGTGCATTCATTGTGATCTTTATGTACTTATGATCGCAAATAGGCATACTTTGGCGGGTGTGTACTGAGCTGTGAATAGGTGCGCAGTTATGTTGCATTTGCCTAACACATTTAGCACGACTGAGGTTGAGAAGAATGTGCACATGCTGCTTGTATGGTGCATTGCAGCTGCTGGGTGGGGAAATGTAACCCAAACGTTGATCATGAGTAAATACACATACAGCTGATGGGTAGAGAGATGTATCCTAAAAGTCAGGAGAGATCGGGGGACTATGATAGGATTTCTTAAATATGCTGGGCATGCATAGTGGTAGTTTTTCTCCCTATACAAGTTTGATCCCCCCCCAGGTAGCTTTCAATTCGACTAATGCACAGACTAGTAAACCAGTTGGTAGTGCTACCTGGAGTGGGTGCTCAGAAACTATGCAGCAATTGTGAGTGAACAAATTTGACACTAAACGGATGTCCTACAATGACAAAAAGTATTGCAGTTGGCAGGCCATGAGGCATACTCCTGCATTCCTTAGATGTTGGCACCCAGCGGTTCTACCATTCTCTAACACCTGTAAAAGCGAGAGGAAAGTGATGTGTTCGTACATTTTAAAAGGGGTTCTGCCTTTAACTCCAGTAATTAGCATCCTGATGGGCAGATTTAAATTCTACTTGAAATACCAGATAGTAAAAGAAAAATGTGAAGATTATTTAATGTGTGTCAAGTGGAGTAGCATATAAATGTAAATATGGTTACATTTTCAATAAGATAAGGGGAGCACGAGTTAATGGTGCCCACTAGCTGCCAGAAGATGAAAGAGAAAATTAGTGGAACATAATTCTTCTCTTCCTCTAAGTTATCCTGACAATGATAGGAGATTGTGATCAGAAAATGATGACATAAGCTATCATTACAAGTGGACAATTTAATTGCATTGTATTTTCAACAGTTGTTAAAATCGAGAAAAAATGAGACATTATTAGAGGAATGGGACACAGATTTAAAAAAATCCTAATTTCTTAATGAACCTTCCCGGTCCAATACCTAAAGAGCCGAATATCCTCAGTCTCTTAAATTACTGATATCACTTATGACTGCAGCACCCCGAGTGGGGAAATACCGGCCCATTTACCAGGCCACTACTAATATGAATGTTAGTGGATGAACATCAAGAGTTGAAGGGAGAATTTAATTCTGGTCAGAGTCAACAAAGTAATGACTATCGAATATTTGCAAATGAATTAGAGTCTTCCACCCTAAGAAGCATGGAATATGTTACAGGGTTAAAGAGATTTTTGATGTGATGAAAGACTTTTGATAGTGTAGGTACCAGGGCACTTCATTAGGATGGGAAATGTGAATCAACAGAATGCAGGAAAGGAAGAAGTTACAAGGAAAGTACAGCTTATGAACAGAGAAGAAGAGGTACATCTCGATGAAATATTGACTGCTGTGCATAATATAGTATTATCTGTGGTGCCTGGTAGAACGTCAAGCAGCTGTACAGGTTTGGGGTGGCCCAGAGTGATATCATAGTAAAATGACTCAGAAGTACATTGTCTGTCCATATGTTTCTTTCCAGAGCATTCATTGGGAAAGGTGTTAGAACAGCCTGTTTCAGATATGAGGCCGTCAGGAGTTACTACTGAAACTTAAGCAGATAGGGAGCATGGCCAAGCCGGCGGCTAAGATGGCCGCAGGGCAGTGAAGCTCCAGAGGGCGTTCCAGCTGAGCTACATTTTTCCCCGCCATCAACAGTAATAATGCACAGAGACCCGCAGTACCGGAGAGCGGAGTGCGCGCTGTGCTGAAGACAGTAACCAGATGGCAGATTGGAGCCCGGGCGGACAAGAAACAACCCCGAGAAGGTGCAACGGGAGGACCCTATCACGGAGCGACCCGGCGCCATTATATGATCGGCAGACCTGAAGACGCACCGCCGTTCTGCTGCAGAGGGCGAAATGCTGAAATTGATGTGGCAGTGAGTCACTAGCGGCACGGAAGAGATCCGATCCCCCCACCTGGCTCCGACATCCCCGCTGACACTCGGCTGCACCACGCTACCCTCGTGCCCCTCGGTATTCTTATCACAGGCGGAGCCAGGGCCTGCTTGCCAACACGCGGCGGTGATTGGGAGCGGGGGCCGATGGGAGCACAATCCTGAAGAGGGGCCCGCCGCCCGTGTCATTGCCAATGCAGGCAGCACCTACCCGCTAAAACCTGAACCAGACTGCTGCCCAGAGAACTGGATCATCAATAGCCCTGCCGGCCCTACTACTGGGCTCTCTCCTCCGTTTAGACATCGGTGGCGGGCCCAACAACAAATACTGCAGTCCAGAGGAGCCCTTTCTGACACTGCCGGATGGTGCCTGCTGTGCACCCGTACTGATTAGACATCGAGGGGTGCACTGAAAGGCCTACTACCGACGGACTCACTGGAGATGTAACGGTGCCTCTTAGACCAGTGTAAGATGATTCCAATGCTCAGCGACCACAGCAACTTCCACTCCTGGGCCCCACAACAGTGCAGCCTGCTGGGCTAACTAGAGGCAAGCCACAAACTGCTCCAGGACTCATTGCATCAACTTTGAGAGGCACAACACAATTCAAAGCCACTGCACAGTCCATGCAAGCCCCTCACGGTCCCGGCGATATCGTTGCGGGGACAGTCTGACAGGTGGGGGGTCCTAAAGGCCACCCTTGTGCAATTTGATCCACATCCTGCCCAGTTCCGAAAGACACCGCCAGGCACCCGAACCCTATCTCTGGAGCTACCTGTCTGCGGCATGGGCCGCAAGTAGGGGTGGGTGGAATTTGCTAAATTGAATTTCGCAAATTATCGCAAAATTGCACAAAATCTCCGCGAGCATGCGGAACTTTCGCAAAGATGCGGAGATTGCTTTTCCCGCCCGTTCGCGATGTGTTTTTGCGTGCTCGCAGGGAAATATATCTCCAACTTGCCCCTGCGGTCGCTAATGGGCGCGTCATCTTGCTTGCGATGCTAATTTCCTGTTCACGATCGTAATGACGTGTTCGCGATCGCAAACTCTCGCGGGATAGCACGACCGGCTACCAACAATCCAACATCTTGTGGTGCGTGCGAACGGATAGGAAAACTCTTCGGCGACCGCAGGGACCCGGTACGTCGAGACCGCGAGCGCGAGAACGCATTTTTAAAGCGCGAACAAGCAAAATACTTCCGTTTTGCAGCAGATTGCGAAAGTCTTGACATTTTCACGCTCTCCGCGGAACGCGAAAATGTCAAAATATCGCAAATTCCGCGAGCGGAACGAAATTTACCGCCCAGGCCTAGCCACAAGGATCCCAAACAAAAGACCCTCCCCTTCGAGAAAATTGCAGACAGGGCCCCATTGGAAAGTTCCGACATGGTGGATAGCGCACGCTCCATTGATCACACAGCAGACGCTTCAGCGGCCTGCGCCACCATGCTACAAGAAATGAGGGTGGCTTCAGGGCACTTGACAACCGTTTTGACCTACTTGATAAGAACATTGCCGGACAGGGGGCTAAAATCCAGGTACACAATAGGAGGCTAGAGGTTGTGGAGGCCCGTATCTCAGACATTGAGGACGGGACAGCGCAATTGCTCAAAAGATTGGAACGTGTTGAACGCATCCTCAAAGAGGTAGCCATCAAAAACAAGGACTTAGAGGCGCGTAGTGGACCTGTTTGTGGAAAATCTACTGACTGACCTGTTTGGCAAGGAGTCTTTCACTGCTGGTTTTGTAGTGGAGAGAGCCCACAGATCGTTGGGCCCCTGGCCTAACCCAGGTCTTCCCCCTAGGCCCATAATCGCACACCTCATGAATGTCCGGGACCGAGATTCAGCACTGAGACTGGCCAGAGAACGGGTAGAACTAGATTGGCAGGGATCGAAGTTATCCTTCTATCCAGACTTCACAGCGATGGTACAGGAGGCCCGATGCAAATACAACGGGGTGAAAGCCACCCTCAGCAACGTGGGTCTCAAATATGGCATGCTGTACCCTGCCCGGTTGCGGGTAGATGGGGGCGGTATAGCTTGTATGTTCGACACCCCTGCGGAGGCTTAGGAGTTCTGCCGGACATGCAAACAATGTAACTGTCAGGCCTCGGCGGGTGGTGAACACCACTCCCTGCCACACAGTGGCTCGTACGCTAGTGCGTAACTATTCCCAAGCTAAGGCACTGGTTGATACATCTACATGACTTCAATCGCTACATTGTGAACAATTTGGGAAAATTATATACATTTCACTCTGACACTTCATTTAGCTGGTAAACTGCCCCAGCGTTGCCACCTCTCCCCTGGTGTATCCATTGAGTTTGTTCCTACCTACACTGGGGTACTATTTTTGGGGCTTATCAATCAAGTATAAAGGAAATTGGTACTTCATGTTCGATTGTTTGCAAATGTTGGGTCGAGGTGAGGCTGGGTGGGGGTTTGTTCATAGTATACTATTCTTTGGTTGTTATGTGCACCTACGTTCACCGTCGCAAAAAAATGTTTATTACGCATAGCTGCTCAGATACAATGGATTAGACGCATTTCATCAATGACACTGCTGGGTAATACAGAGGGCCCCTCAAACCTGTCCCTGATTTCATGGAACATACGGGGTCTCAACGAGAAACCACAAAGAAGACAGGTGATCCACTACTTGCTCAGACATAATGTGGACATCGCCTACCTGCAGGAAACACATCTACCCACCACAGACACTGCTCGTTTTGGTGCTAGCTGGGGTGCACACAGGTACTTCGCTAACTACAGCAATTACACTAGGGGCACTGCTATTTGGATACACAAAAGGGTTCCCTTTAGTCTCAGCGCTGTTATATGCGACACAGAGGGCAGGTACATCATTGTTACTGGTGGCCTGTGTGGGCAAAGGGTGTCACTCATATGCGTTTATGCCCCGAACACTGATGCCCCTGATTTCTTGCATGCTCAGAATGCCCAACTGGCGAAACTAGAGCCGAGCTTGCTATTGGCAGGAGGGGATTTTAACTTACTGCTTAATCCCAGACTCGACAGCACCACATTGGCCCCTGACACGAAACCGCGAGCGCGACGCGCACTCCTAGACCTCCGCAAACAATTCGCACTCACAGACATTTGGTGCAAGCGTAATCCCACACTAATTGACTATACACACTACTCTGGTCAACTTAACACCTGGACCAGAATAGATTATTGGTTGATTTCCCCCGAAGTGATAGACTGGTACGGCACTCTCACAACTCTTCCTCGGACATATTCAGATCACTCCCCGATAGTGTTGCACCTGAAACTCCCACGTCCTGAAGGATACGAACAGTACTGGTGCTTCCCTAGCCGCGCACTGCATGACGAGCTCTTCAAGTCCTAAATACGTGATGCCATCGAGGACTATTTTGAAATCAACACCAGCTCCGTGGAGTCCTGGGCCACACTATGTGAGGGGTTCAAGGCAGTCATTCAGGGAGCCTATATCGCTAAACATGCCGGGGTACTAAGGGACATCCGCAAAACGATGGCACGCATTGAGCACTACATCACAACCATCGAATCCAATCCCATGCTGTCCTCTGACACATCTTCGCAGGGAAAGCGGCTGGCCCTACTGACTGAATATAGAGACACTGCAGACCAAGAGATATTGTACCTGGGGAAATACCACACAGCCAGACGATATGGGGAGGGGGAATGACCTGGAAGGGTGCTAGTGCAGATGATGCAACCACCGTACAACAAGGCGTACGTCACTGACATACGCTCCACCACTAATCACACACTCACCAACACATCGGAGATCCGAGATTAATTCCTGAATTATTACACTACACTATACACCTCCAAGGTGGGGAGCGATCGCACAGCGCAGGAAGACTACCTGTCAGAGATTGCACAAGTATATCTTGAGAAGCACATGCAAGACTTCCTAGCTGAACCCGTCACAGCGGCAGACGTCACTCTTGCCATTGACACCCTTCGTTGCGCCACAGCTCCCGAATTGGACGGCTTTACGGGTGACTTTTATAAAGAATATAAAGACCTACTTGCCCCGCAACTGATTGAGGTGTATGCGGAGGCAGTGGAGAAGCAGATAATTCCCCCCACGCTACGCAAGGCCGCTATTATTCTACTCCCCAAACCTGGCAAGGATCCATCTCTCTGCAGGTCTTACAGGCCACTGTCCCTTTTAAATTTAGACTACAAAATATTAGCCAAAGTGATTGCTTATCGACTATCCCAACTAATGGAGTATATTGTCTCCCCAGTTCAATCTGGATTTGTACTGCATCGATTCACCTCCCTGAATCTTCGGACATTATTTGCAGTCCTTCACAGGATTATTCCGGAGATCCCCACGGCCGTGATTCTACTGGACACGGAGAAGGCCTTCGACTCCCTGGAGTGGCCATTCATTATCTCAGTGATGAGACGTATGGGCATGCCAATGGGCTTCATTGCTACCACAGCCTTACTATACAGCAGCCCCACGGCCAGACTTCGTCTGAACGGCACACTCTCCTGACCTTTTACTCTCTCTCGCTGTACCAGACAGGGCTGCCCCTTGTCTCCGCTCTTGTTTATACTGGCAATGGACCCGCTAATTCGACACGTTCAAGAGCGCCATCTGCAGCGCGGGTTGCAGTTCAACATGGACCTTCTCCTGATCTCGCTTTATGCGGACAACGCAATCCTGTACGCCAGGGAACCCCAGACGAATCTAGCGTCCCTCATCAGGGAGATACTCTTGTTTGGCCGATATTCTGGCTTGGGCATAAACTGGCATAAGTCAATTATTTTCCCTTTAACCATGGGCACGAAACCTTGGGAATGTGATTACCCACTTGAATGGTGCCCATATTCGGTCAAATATCTTGGGATCCACATCCACCAAGACACTACACAGATCATTCGTTTAAACTATGGGCAGGCAATTACCACCCTGGGGACACAGGTGGACAGCTGGTTGAGATTGCCATTGTCACTAGCGGGCTGGGTAGCAATATTAAAGATGGTGGCACTTCCCAAATTCTTGTACCTTTTTAACAACATCCCGTACCCCTCACTGATTGCTTCTTTCAGATGTTACGCACCCACCTTACGCGACTAGTCTGGGGGGGCAGGTTTAATGTACCGGACTTGCAATTATACTACTTAGTAGCCCAATGTCACTACGCACATGCATGGTTTCATCCGGATGCAAGAATACCGTACCTCCGACCTGAGGTAGACCTCGTTCTCCCTGAGCAGCTGTCCACAGTTCTGTCTAGGGGATTCCCTCGGGACCCACAAGACATACAAACCGTATCCACCACCAGCTAGGTGGTAGAAAAACTGAGAAGACTGACTGGCGCTGCAACACTGCATTCCTCCGCCCTCCCTCTCCCAAACACTAGGTGGTTTCCGATTTCAGGCGAACGCCTAGCGCAGCGCACCTTGACGGAATTTGACATTATCAAGGTGGGTGACCTGTATCCCGAAGGGCACATCATCTCCCTGGAAGAGGATGCATGCTATACAGACTGCGGATTTATGGATAGGTTCACCATGACCCGTATTCGGTCAGCCTTACGGTCAACGCTTCCTACGTTCCAGATCGAACCAGAGTCATTTCTAAGCCTGGGCAAAGCACTACGCTACTCTCGCGTAGTTTGCGAAGTTTGCGCTACTTCGCACTACGCGAACTGCACGTAGCACAGTGCAAACATGCATAGCGTAGCGTTGCATAGTGCAGCGGTCATTTTTTGCTTGCTTGCGGTCCTCAACATCAAGTTGGCGACCGCGAGCAAGCGAAATTACATCCCGGCGAGACTTTTTCCTTGTTCGCGATCAGCAACATCAAATTGCCGATCACGAGTGTGGTAAATAAACATCCTGGCGAGATTCTCAATGCGGGGAGGTCAGGTTTCTCATTGCGAGTGGTCGTGTATGCTCGCGACCGCTCGCGATGAGAAACTACCAGTCCGCGTTGAGAAAGCTGCCGCTCGAGTAAAAATCTACTTGAGCGGCAGAAAACTACAGCTCGCACTGTGCAAAATGCCGTTTTCAATGATTGCACAGTGCCGGATGCTTGTCCGCTCTGTGCAATCATTGAAAACGGCATCTTGCACAGTGCGAACAGGGTACTACGCAGTTCGCGAAGTTCTACGCGTAGCTCGCGTAGTGCGAAGTGCACTTTGCGTAGCTTCGTGTAGTGCCACTTCGCGAACTACACCCAGGGTTAGTCATTTCCCCCACTCACGCTGATAATCGAGAACCCGAACAGGGCGCGTTTCATTTCTAAATGATATAAAACCTGCGCTAATATGAGGCCGGTAAGCAACGGATGAGCAATGGGCCAAATGCTATGCAGTCACTAAAGAAATCTCACTTAAATGTAGGCACAAACTGCTACATTTGAAATTTCATTGCAGGATCTACTTCCCCCCCGCTAAAGTGCATAAGATAGACTCATCTAGGCCACATACCTCCCCAAAATGCACTGCGCCACACGCTGACCGCACATCTTGCATAGACATGTCTTCGGCTGCAGACCTATTGGGTGAATATCCACAGCACAGTAGGGAAGATGGTTGTTTTGTCCCTCATCCCGACCCCGGAAGTGGCCATGTTTGGCTACGAGGTGAATTTTCCTAAGAAGATCAGGCGTCCCCCCAGTTCAGACAAGGCCCTTATGCTCATGGGAACAGTCCAGTCCGAACTGCCAAGCCATGTCTTCCCTGGACCGGAAACAAGCATTCTGGGACCGGTTATGGCATATGGCCATGTCTGAACTGGGGTGGTGGATTGAGCTAAAGAATGATGATGGATTAAACCCAGATCAGTTGACTGGGGGTGAGTGTTTGATTTGCTCAAACTCTCCGTCCATCATCCCCTTTGATATTGTAGGGTTCTCAAGCTAACAATGGCGTCAGTGCAAAATTCAATTCGCAATCCTGCACAGCCCTGAATGTTTGTACGAAGTGACAAGATATGTACGGTACCCAGTACTGACGGGACACGGTATGAGTAAGGGACAAGAGGTGGCCCCACTAGGGATGCAACTACAGCATTGATGTATTCATTGTGCTAGTCATGTCGAAATTAGCTTATATTGAAATGTTAAAATGCGTATACAGTTACTGCAATGATGACAATATGCTTAATGGTGAACAAGGGTACTCATTTGTACCTACTGGAGATGTTCATAAAAATGGAAAATAAAGTTAGAAAAAAAAACTTAAGCAGATAGGCATGTTGGGGTATTTGAATACACTGACTGGTTCAACAACACACATGTTTTCTGTAACATATTCAATATCTGGTTTCAGGTACCAGATTGTGCCTGTGAAGGTATGCTTAGGATGGTGCGCAAACTGAAGAGGTCGCCAAGGCCTTAGGAATTGGAATTGTCCATAAAACAAGCAAGACATTTTTTTATTCTGGTTATAATGATCACTGAAAAATAAATTTTAAATTGTAAATGTATAATAACAATAAATTTAGGAAATTCTTGTCTCTAGAATGAGACCTTCTTCATGTAGGGGCATACTTACAACAAAGTGGCGGAGCATGGCGTTAGCCTCCTTGGCTGAACGCCGCGATCCAGCACTTCAGAAACGCAGGGCTGCACCATATTTACAACAATATGTTGCAGCCCTGTGTTTCCCCCTGTGCTGGCGCTAAACTTAGCAGCCTAGTGCCAACGCAGGCACCCTTGCACCATAGTGTAAGGTTGCCAGCACTGAGGGGAAGTTTGTTTATGGGCAGGAAGGTCTCCCTTCCAGCACATAAACAATCTTTAAATGGTGTTTTGTAACTTTTATGTGTGCTGCTAAGTGCAGCACACATAGAGTTTGCAAAACGTCATTTGTTTTTTATTGTTTATGTGCAGGAAGGGACAGCTTTCCTAGTGGCGATTACATCCGACAAAAGGTGCGCCGGAAAAGCATTGCACACTGATGCTTCCAAATGCAATGTGTCGGTCACAAGATGCGGGAGGTGGCGGTGATGCAAGTCTTTTGCGATTAGTCCAATACACGCAGCAGCAGCAATGTGTTGGTCCTGCTCAAGGATGTGACGTTCAGCCGAGGGAATGCCTCTGCTCTGCTTGAAGATGAGTCGTTCGGCAGAGAAGATGCATTGGTTCCACTGGCAAGCACCTTAGGCCCACTTCCAAGGGTCCAGTATTAGGGTTGCACCACTTGGCAAGGTAGATTCACAGATAGCAAAGTCCAGGTGCAGGGGTTGGAAGCTTGTTATGTCTTTGAGGCTTCAGATCAGGAGGCCAGCAAACTAGTACTTGGAGTCATTCTGGGTTCTGGGTTCAAGGGATGCAGGTCCAGTCCATTTCACCCAGGCAATAGGGCACCAGGCAGCATTTCAGCACAGCAGAGCAGGAGTCCAGCAGGCAGAGTGGCAGTCTTTCTGCAGCACAGCAGTCCTATTTCCTGGTAGAGTATCCACAGGTCTAGAAGTGTACTGAAGTGGCGGTGTCTAAGGTCCAGTACTTACACCCTGTGGTGACTTTAAAGGGGAGGAGATTTCAAAGACATGACTTTGAAAGGCACAGATGTCCTACCTTCTTGCCCTGGTTACAGACTCTCTACAGGGGGGTATGCAGACCTTTGTGTGTGGATAGGACAAAACATATTCAGGTCTAAGTGAGGCTGTGCCCAAATCCTCCCTTCCATCCTAACAGAGATGGCCCATTGAGACACACCTAAGATCGCATTGCATGGCTGTCTAGGAGGAATACACAAAGCCCAACTGCCACCTAGACATAGTCATGTGATCAGAATATGGCTACAGGGACCAAATTTCTACAGCAAGAAGGGCCAGCTTCGTGGCATTTTCAGAATTGCAATTTGTTAGAATGTGGTTTATTACTAGTTGTAGGTAGGTACCAAACACTAGTAAAAAGGCCACAATAACAATATAAGGTCCAGTCATGGTCTCAATTAATTATTCCCATGCTCAACCCTTGGTACCTGGCCGTGAGCAGGCTGGCTTAACTTAGGAGACAGGTGTGTAAAGCATTTAAAAACACCAATACATTAAATAAGTAGGACACAATACAAAATAAAAATCCAACACCACTTTATACAAATTGGACATATTTTTATAATAACAATGACTCCAAAACGATAAAAATCCAATTATGTGAATTTTTAAAGAAAAAAACTTTCTAGTGCCTAAAAGACAACAGCGACACTTAGAGACATCTGGTCGTGCCCGGAACAAAGTCAAAGTTTCAAGCAAACCGCGATTAAGAGGAGGTCGGGTAAACTTAGCAGTAGGGCCTGGTCAAGTTTTTACCTTCTGACTTAGTAACGTTTGTGGAGCTTTTTTTTGGGTCCGACGATGGCAGTTTGCTCAACGCAATGCCTTGGACAACTCCTGGAAGTCCCATCAACGATGAAAAGCTCTGGAACTTCAGCGAGAAAAACCTGAATCTCAGGCCCAGTCACGGTTCGCCGTTGCCGGTTCGACTCTTGTCGACAAGTCGGTCACCTTATGAAGCTTTTTACCAACAATTCTCCAATCTTCTCCATGCTTCTTGATCTTCTTTCAGAAGGTCCTTTTGGGGTTCCACAGTCACAACACCAGTCCAAGGATCCAGAAACACTGAGATTCTCCTTGGGATTTTTGAACTACGTCTCCCACAGTGCGCCTGGCCAAATCCTTTAACGTTTAGCTGAAGGTGGTCAGCTGGTTTCTTCTTTGTGGAAATGATGCAGATTGAGCTTTTTTAATCTGTTGCTTTCAGAGAGTCCCTCCTACTCGTTTTAAAGCAAGGCAAGATCCTTATGGCTGTAGTTCCCAAAGTGTGAAACAGGAGCAGTCATTTGGAGTGAAATCCTCATGGTGCAGGCCAGGGTAAAGCAGGGCAGTCCTTCTTCTTCTTGAAGTTTCAGGCAGGGATCTGAGTTGCAGGACAGCTCTTCCATTTTTATGCAGAGTTCTTAGGTGACAAGCAGGGGGTAACCCGACCAATGGGGTGCAGGGTGCCACCCTCAGGTGTGATAACTTCCTCTAAAGTGTGACATATTATTGTCCCAGAGAGCACTATTCATTTAAATTTCATAATGTAGAAATTCTCTCCAGGAGGTTAAGATCTGGCTAAGCCACACAGTGGTGCAGCTAAGTTTTCCTAACACTCCCTTTCCACCCCCTTTGCCAATTCAATTCCTGGAGCCTGCCTGCCTGGGGGCGCAGGAAGAGGGGGTGAGTCAGTGTCCTGTCCTAGCTGTGATTCCCTCTTTCAAGACCAATTTGGCTACCCTGCCCCTGTCCTGCCTTTTGCTCTGCAGCTGCAGATTTCTTCCCACTAGATGTCCTTTGTGCCTAAGCAGGCCACTTCACATCTCATCAGAGCAGTTTGGCTCAGTCTGCCAAGGGCTGGCCAATCAAGAGAGGCTGCTGGAAGGTTGGATTTTGGTTAATCAGAAAAGAAAGTTCTATAACTTCTTTTCTGTGATAGTTATAATAAATCTAATTTTGGCAAGTTGTTGGATTTATTCTATTATTTACATACTTTGAAATATATTTTTATCTCACTTCTATCAATAGTTATACTTTAATAAAGTATTCCCATGTTAGCCCATGGAGCCATTGTGCTACAATGGCAGAAAACAAAATTAGCAGTTTTTCCATCACCGTGGGCATATAAAACATCTTTTATATTTTCTCGGTGTATAGTAACAAAGGCAACATACCCCTGGGACATCTAGGGGAGACCTTAGGGGTGACATATGTAAAAATAAGGAAGTTTGAGACTTTGGAAGTACTTTTATTTCCAAAGTCGAATTTGCATATAATTTACTTTTAAATGCAGCCTGCAAAGCAGGCCTGCCTTTAAAATGACAGCAGGGAACACAGCAGTGCACACTTAAGATTATTAAATCTTCAAGGCCTGTAAACCTACATGCCCTACCATATACTAGAGATTTACAGTTATGCCCTACCATACACCTTTAACACAGAGCACTGGCCCTCATTCTGGTTAGCATAGCCCAGGGAACAATCAGAGTCAGTTACCACCAGTTTTAATCAAAAAGTGGCTGATCATGGCAAAAATTATGACTTTTCCATACAGTCCAATCCAGGATCCAATCGAGGATGTAGCCTTACAGCTAGAGCGGTGGACATCGAAGCTGGGGAACTGGGTTCGAGTCTCGGCAACGACTCTCAACATCCTGTGATTCTGAGAAAATCACTTAATCTCCCCATGCCTAACAAAAATGTATGTGTCCTCATGTAGCGAAACTGGTGCTATGTAAGGCGCTCTGATACCCAATATCTTCAGGTCTAGTTCACACTATTTAAAACTCAAAAAAAAAAAACATAGGTTTCGGTTTTAAATTGTGAGTCCAGACACCAGGCTTAAAGCGTTTCTCTTCTCATTTGGAAATTACACTTATAAAGCTTAATAAGGAAATCCAAATGTCATCCTATGGGATATATAGGCCTTTCAGAAGTGAAAAACAAATGTAATCGTTTTTCATAATCAGGACATGTAAAACTTAAATGTACATGTCTGCGTTTCATATACATTGCACCCTGTCCTCTGGGTTGTCCAGGGCCTACCTGAGGGATGGCTTATATGTATAAAAAGGGAAGGTTTGGGCTTAGCAAAAAAGTATATTTTTCCAGTTCGACATGGCAGTGCAAACTACACACACAGTCTCTGCAATAGCAGGCATGAGAAATGAATAAATAGCTACTTAAGTGGGTGGCGCAATCAGTGTTGCAGGCCCACTAGTAGCATTTCATCTGCAGGCCCTGGGTTCATGTATCAGCATTTTATTAGGGACTTAGAAGAAAACTACACCATCTGGTCATGAACCAATATTACAAATTTCAGGGGATAGAGCGCACGCACTTCAGCAGTGGTTAGCAGTGGTTATAATCCTAGCAAAAATGAGGTCAGACACGTGGAGGATGAAGGCAAAAAGTTGAGGTAAGTTTACCCTAAGGCTGTCAGATCTAACAGTTATGTTGTTTTAATACAGATTTATTGACACACTATCACCCCAGAGAGTATCCAACGCTCAGTAGTTGTGAGTCTAGACACACCTAGGGCCTTGTGGGACTACTCAAAAAGCCAGGTCTTCAGCTTCTTATGGTGGAACTCAAGAAGTGAGAAGGAGGCTCTTATGTGCAGCAGCAGGTTATTCCACACATTAGCAGCGATGTAGAAGGCGCGACCGCTCCATCATGTTTTTTGTATGTGTGGAATTTGTGCTAGTAGGAGTTTGGATGAGTGTAGGTGTCTGGAAGGCTTATAAAAGCAGTTGCAATTGTTGAGGTATGTCAGGCCAGTCTTATGTAGTGCCTTGAAAGTGTGGTTGAGGAGTATGAATTGTGCTTGTTTTTGAATGGGGATCCAGTGGAATTCCTTCACATGTGTTGTGATCTGAGTGCAGTGAGGGAGATTGAGAGTGCTTCTGGCTGCTGAGTTCTGAATGGTCTGCAGCCTACTGGTGAGTTTTTTCCTGATCCTGGCATAGAGGGTGTTCCCATAGTCCAGCTTGTTTGTGATCAGGGTGTGCAGGTCCATTTTCTGGGTGCTGACTAGGAGGTCATGAAGAGTTTGCTGTCAATGATGATCCGAGGTTCTTAGTGTGGGTGGTGGAAATCGGTCCTAGCTCTGTTGGCCGCCTGGTGGAGTCCCACAATGATGTGCTGTTCCCAAAGATCAGGCTTTCGGTCTTGTTGGTGCTCAGCTTTAGACAGATGGTCTTCATCCAGTGGGTGATTTCAGTTATTCAGGCATTGAACTTGATTCGGGTAATGGGCATCTTGTCCATGAGGAAGAGAATGAGTTGCATATCGTCAGTGTTGGAGAGGACGTTAATATCGTGGGAGCGGATGACTCTGAGGCAGATGTTAATATCTTGAGATCGGATCATGCTGGCTCAAAAACTGAACCGGGTAGGGCTCAGTGATGAGCTCTGTGGCAACCCATATGGCAGCTGAATAACAGCTGATTCATAGGCCTTCAAAACCTCTTAAAGTGTCCGAGCTAGCAAGAAATAATAAACACATAATAAATACATGTTGTGGATGCTATTATCTGCTAACCTCCAGATAAGCACAGGATAGGAGACAGTATCAAATGCCACACTCTGATCCATAAGGAATAGTAAGAGCAGCAGTTCCCCAACTATCCAGAACCTACCTAAGATGCTCAGTAACACATAGCAGCGCAGTTTCCATGCTTTAACCTGACGGAAAACCTGACTGTGATGTATGCAACGGAGTGTTGGCCATCCAAAATGATGACAATTGGCAATTATTATGTTTTTCTAAGATCTCCATAAAAATAGAAAAAAGTGATATTGAGTGATGATTTGTCCAATCTGTTTTTATCCAAGTTAGGTTGTTTTCACAAGGAGACAACCATAGCATGTTTCCAGACAAGTGGGACCATGCAGAACAGACACGAAAGTGTTAAACAGATTTAACTCAACTGGGGAAAGCATAGTTTGCGCCTTTCTCAGGATTCCTGGTGATAAGGGATCAAGCAGAGAGCCTGATTCAGTGGCATCCAGAAGAGCCAAGAAAGTGGCATTGTCAAAATGGTGAAAAGTAGCCAAAGTAGAGTTAGGGGCATGGGTGGATAATCATTCCTTGATTGATGAAAAGAGGCCTGGATGTCCACAACCTTTCTAAAGAATAAGTCAGCCAGTTCGTTACAACTGGAATGAGATAGTGAAGACAGCAGGGAAGCCTCTTTTAAGGATCCATGAGTGACTTAACAATTTGAAATAGTTAATTGGATTAATTATGGGCACTGTCCATTTTAGAAACATAATAAGCTGCGCAAGCCATCTGGCATGCCCTCTGATAACTCTCAGTAGCAGTTCTGAGCTTAATATATCCTCTTGAGTGTATTCTTTTAGCCAGGCACGCTCTAAGCAATTACAGTTCTACTTTAAGGTTAACAGAGACTCATTAAACAAAGAAGCACAAGAGCGAGCTTTATGTTTAGACCCTGGTTTGAGTGGCAGTAAAGAATCTGTAGTATTACAAACCCAATTAGCTACTATTCTAGTGGTATCAAACACTTTACCAACTAGCTAAGGGATATTCCCTTGAAGATGAGAGCAAACAACTGCAGGGTTGAATTTGTGTTGTGGGTCTTGAAGTAGGCCCTACATCCACGATAATGCATGTCACTACTGGAATAGCAAAATGAGTTTACAAGATGAGTGGGATAGGAGAATCAAAAGTCATAGAAGACCGATAAGAAAAAATAGGATCCAAAATGTGTTCAACTCTATGAGTAGGTGCATTGACTAATTGCTATGTGTAGGAGAGTAGGGTCTGCTATCCTATGGTCACCCCAAATTTTAGCTTTTTGCTTCACTGGTTTTTGACATATTGAGGCTGTGGGCCTGCTAATCAGACCCCCAGCCTGCTGTTCTCTCTAACTAAATTGACACTATGCACCCTAGGTGCATAACCAATTGGATGTGGATCACCCTGTGAGCCCCTGTACCAGTGTACACTAGGTACCCAGGGCATTGGTGTATCTAAGGCCTGCCAGGGGCTGAAGCATGTATTATGCCACCCCAGGCTTGGCCTAACAAATTTGACACAACTGGCTGATCACTCAGCTGGGGTAAGTTGGTGTAACCACCTCTTACTTAGGTGTAGTATACCTATACCTAACCTTAAATGGGACACATGTTAACCTATAAGTCACTCCTATGGCAGGCCTTAACAATCCTGAAGGCAGAGTGCTTGGTTCCATGTGAGATGGTGCTCTGGCATGAGCTGAGTCTGTCTGCAGTGGTCGGAACAACTTCCTTCTACTGTTTCCAGATATCGTCATACCATATACTCTTAAGTGCATTATGAACCTCGCGGTTAAATGCTATCTTTGGTTTGGCTTTATCAAAACATGTCGAGTAAGGTGTCATACGAATTGGAATACTAACCCCTCGCCAATTCTGGCGACGGGGCTAGCATTCCACCCTTCTAGAGGGACACGACATGTACAGTACCTGAAACCCGGGTAAAATAAGACATAGCCTCAGCTCCACAAAATGGATGCTGCCACCCCAGACACAAGTCTGCCCTCCTGCTGCTGGGAGTCCTTCCAGCTTGGGAGACGTGGACAAAGGGTTTCCTGCCAGGGGAGGTGCGAGCACCACCCCAGACAGGAGTTTGTGTATTGGTCAGGTAGGGCTTGAAAGAAACCAGACATGCCTGAGGCTCACAAGGAGCCTCGGTGCATATGCCAGTACAATCCGGTCCTGGGGCACACCAGCCCCGGACCTGGGGCGAGCTGGACAAAGGATTGGGGGTGTAACCACCCCCCTTCCTGGTCCCACCCTTAGGGAGGGACCTAGCAGGTAGTCCGGCCCCTAGAATCCGCTTAAAGGTAGGAGCTGTGTCCTAAGACTTCAGACATCCTGGAATCAACTTAGCTACAAGAAGAAGACGGGAACTTCGACGCTCTGCCACACAGAGGACTGAAGGAAATCTCCCCTGTGGTCAGGGAGTGACCACCTTGCTAACGCAAGCACCATCCAGCGAATCAACATCTGCTTTGCCGCCGCCTCCCGCTGGAGCCCGAGCCCAGAGACTGACAAGACCTGGACCTCCAGACCTCTCACCGCCCGATTCACAGTCCCTGAAAAGAAGGAACCCGTGGAGGCACCGAGACACGTGGAGCCAGCCATCTTGAAAAGACCACGACAAGCTGCAAGCGCGACAACTGAGGCTCCCTCCAAGTTGTGCTTTGGGTCCTGAGAAGCCCAACATCCGAGCAGCACCTGCACCAAAGGTGAGCCCTCCAGCATCTCCACGATCTGCGTGGGGCCCCTCTGTATTTTGCCACTCGACGCGCCTAACCGGTTGCTGGCCCGTTGGCTAGTGGCCATCTTGGCGACGAACTTCAAGAACTACACTGCTGGTCTGGTTGCTCCAGACTGGCCCTTGCTCCCCTCCAAAGGAGCAGTCCCTCTGACCTTGCTGGTCAGAGCCAACAGCTTATTTTGTTTTCCACAACAATTGCTTTTGCCAAGGCTTGTTTGCTTCGATCAAGTCACCGATACCGCTGACAGCGAGAGCCTGCGTGGGACAGCTCGTGAACCGACTCCTGGACGTCGTTAACCTTCAGGGACCATGTGGCTGCAGAGACAAGCTGTACCTTTCCTCCTGTTTGCACCCGACATCGCCTGGTATCCACCTGGTGCCACGCTGGTCACTGGCTAGTGTCTGTGAACACTGTCCCCTCTGCTTACAGGTCTTCTACAACTCCGATCCACCCTTGGATCCACCGCATCTCTTCCGGGCCGACCGCCTGCAGCACCTTTGTCTTCAGGCTCCATTGAACATATAGAAGAAACCCGACGCACTTCGAGACCTATGCACCCGCTTCCTGTGGGTGAGGTAAAGCTGGCACTCCGGTGCCCAAGTGTAGAGTATCATCTCTAGTGTCTGTGTTTCCAATCTTGAGTTCATAGTCCATCCGGAAGATCCTTTTTGCAGTAACTTCGTAACTTTTACGCACCCATTGAAAACCTATGGGAGCTCGCGTGTGACTATTTGCTCTGCACACGCAACCCGTGGACCTCCTGGTCACTAACTAAAGTTAGCTCCTTGTAGGCCCAGCGATTCTAGAGGCCCTAGGCCTTTTCCCTTTTCTGTTCGTGGTACTTATACCACTATTTTAGTATATGGTTCGAGTGGCCACCAGGGCCTATCCATATAAAGTGCAACTTCTGTGTATTCTAACGTATTCTTGTTTAACGATTTGTGCTCCTGTGCTCATAAAGAGTCTAGGGGTTACTTTGAGAAATAAATACATATATATTTTGAATATATATCTGTGTGGTGTCCTTTCATTGGTATAAAAGGGGGTTACATTTGGTAAAACAGCCTGCTTCACACGCTTTAACGAGTTTAGCCTCAAAGACTGCTTAGCCTACGCTACCACTAGGGCAGCTAGTCCGAAAAGGTTGACTTACAACCACACCATAAGGGTTGCTTGGCATGGTACAAGGTGGTCACTTTAACTAGTGAACATCATATACCAGGCCAACTTCTCACATTGGTGAGCAGCGGTTGGATTTGAGCTTGCTGTGTTTTACCATTGTAATCTCTCGGTTACCAATTGAAAGATCACATAGGTACCTGTAGGTACATATAAAACAAGATAGATATACTTAAGTTCTACTGAACTTAGTTGTTGTAGAGAAAAGGGAGTAGCACACCCTGACTACAACTACTAGATAGGTTTAGTAGGTAAACCCAAGTGTAGGTAGATTGCAACACATCCACCCACACTTAAGAGCAATGGAGGGGGCAGAGGGGTCCAAGGTACCCATCTCTGTCGAGAGTGACCCCCAGAGGGCACCAAGTCTCTTTGCTACCCTAAATCAAAATGAGCTCAGGCAGTTGGCAAATATCAGGGGCCTTAAACAGCCCAAGAACCCTACTTCTGCTGAACTCAGGGAGCTTTTACAAGCTGATGAAGATCAGAGAGCTCTCAAGAAAGCCTCCCAGTTAGGCCCCTTAGGGACTGGAACAGGAGGCCCCCCCTTCTGAAGATGCTACTGAGGTACCCCTTTCCAATAGTCACCCCTTAGATGAGATTCATACTACAGAAGATGAAAGTGAGAAGGGTACTGATACAGAAGGTAGTGAGGATGAAGGGAGAACTAGCCCAGTGCCAAGTGTTATACGTGGCCCAGCTAACCTAAGGCTATTGGGGACTGACAATGGGATCATCCCATTGGATCTCCCCAGTGGACTTAACCAGGGGCTTGGGAGGCAAAGGAATCACTCAGGTGAATCTAATGCTTCTCATGCCTCTAGAGGCTCTCAAGGTCACTCCAGGAGAAGGATGACCACCCCTCAGAGGAGGGAGCATGAGGCCAGAATGCAGGAAGCCCAGCTGAGAATCAGGAAACAGGAGCTAGAAGTAGCCCTGATGGAGGAGAAACTGAACAAGGCTAGGCAACCTAGAGAGAGTGGGTCTATACCCACTGGTGGCAGCACTGTCCCTAAGGACAAAGATAGGGTCTTTGACAATAGGAACCTGTCCAAGGTTGTGCCCCCCTACAAAAGTGGGGATGACATCCACAAATGGATGACTGCTCTTGAGAGAGCCTGCAAAGTACAGCAGGTTCCTGAAGACCAGCGGGCAGCAATCTTATGGCTCTCCTTTGAAGGAAGAGGCAGAGATAGACTCCTCACTGTTAGAGAGGAGGATGTCAGAAATTACAGAGTCCTGAAGAGTGTCCTAGTTGATGGGTTAGGCTTAACCACTGAACAGTACAGGTTAATGTTCAGAGACACCCAGAAGACACAGACTCAGGACTGGTCTGAATACATTGAATGTGCCACTAAGGCTTTGGAGGGTTGGTTGCTGGGAAGTAAGGTATCTGATTATACAGGATTGTACAATTTGATGATGAGAGAACAGATTTTAAATAACTGTCAGAACCAGCAACTGCATCAACACTTGGTTGACTCAGATCTGACCTCTCCCCAAGAATTGGGAAAGAAGGCAGACAAATGGGTCAGAACAAGGGTTAAGTAAAAGAACAAGAACCAGGGCCAAGGGGGTGATCAGAAGAAACCAGACCAAAAGGGTGGAGATCAGAAATCTAAAGACCAGAAGTCTTCAACAGGGCCCCAAACTAGTACTAATGGGGGTGGGTCCCAGCCTAAAGGGAAGAAGAAAGAAGGTCAAAAGAAACCCTGGTGCAACTCTTGCAAGAATACAACTCACTGGACTAGTGATTGTAAAAAGGGTGGAGCCCCCAACACTGTTGCCCCTAAGGCACCTGCTCCCAGTACTACTGTTAGCAGTGTTGGTCCCCAAACAAAGGGTGTAGTGGGAATCACTATGGGAACTGAAGGAGATTCTGACTTAGACAGAACCCTGACACAGGCAGTCTTGATCTGTGATGGGGACATGGATTTGTCCCTGACTGTGAGCCCCAGTAACCTGGGCAAGTACAGACAGACTCCTTTAATTAATGAAAAAGTGGCTCAAGCCTACAGGGACACATGTGCCAGTGTCACCATGGTGACACCAGGCTTTGTGGACCCTGGACAGTACATACCAGGTGAGAATTACCTGGTGACCAATGCCAGCAATGCCACTACTTCACATAGTGTGGCAGTTGTTAACTTCTCATGGGGAGGGGTAACTGGCCTCAAAAGGGTTGTGGTTAGTGCAGACCTCCCAGTAGAATGTTTGTTGGGCAATGACCTAGAGAGTTCTCTATGGTCAGAAGTGGAGTACAGGACACATGCAGAGATGTTAGGTATATCACCACATGTCCTTGCTGTGACCAGGTCACAGGCCAAAAAGTGCCTTACTGAACCACAGGTCTTGGATCCTGGAACAATGGACCAAGCACCTACCAAGAAGAAGAACAGGAGGGTAAAGGCTGTGCCTCCCCCCCTGCCTCAAGGTGATGATCAGCCTTCCCAGGAAGATGATCTAGAGGACCCGGAAGGAACTGTCCCTGAAGAGCTTGAACCTGATCAGGTTGAGTTTCTGGGGACAGGGGGACCTTCCAGGGCTGACTTGGGGCAGGCTCCTCAGTTAACCTGTCCATCTCTTGAACCCCTCAGACAGCTGGCTGCTGCTGAGGCTGCTGGGAATGCTCAAGGTACCCATAAAGTGTATTGGGATGAAGGGCTCCTTTATTCAGAGGCTAGAGACCCAAAACCTGGTGCAACCAGGAGGTTGGTTATACCTCTGCAATTTAGGGGCTTCCTTCTTACCTTGGCCCATGATATTCCTCTAGCAGGACACTTAGGCCAGAACAAGACTTGGGACAGGCTTGTCCCTCACTTTCACTGGCCTCACATGAATGAAGATACAAAGGAGTTTTGTCGCTCCTGTGTGACCTGCCAAGCCAGTGGCAAATCAGGTGGCACAACAAAGGCCCCCCTAATACCACTACCTGTGGTGGGGGTCCCCTTTGAAAGAGTGGGAATAGATATAGTGGGTCCCATGGATCCTCCCACTGCATCTGGGCACAGATTTATACTGGTGGTAGTGGATCATGCCACCAGGTATCCAGAGGCAATTCCCCTTAGGACCACTACAGCTCCTGTTGTGGCCAGGGCCCTGCTGGGAGTATTCTCCAGAGTGGGGTTTCCTAAGGAGGTGGTTTCTGACAGAGGTACCAACTTCATGTCAGGATACTTGACAGCTATGTGGAAGGAATGTGGTGTCAACTACAAGTTCACCACTCCTTATCACCCACAATGCAATGGGCTGGTTGAGAGATTCAACAAGACCCTAAAGGGTATGATCAAAGGATTACCTGAAAAGCTCAGGCGAAGATGGGACATCCTTCTACCCTGCCTTCTGTTTGCTTACAGAGAGGTCCCACAAAAAGGAGTTGGCTACAGCCCCTTTGAATTGTTGTTTGGGCACCCTGTGAGAAGCCCACTGTGTTTAGTGAAGGAAGGATGGGAGTTACCTCTCAAAAAGCCTAAACAAGACATAGTGGACTATGTACTTGGTCTCCGCTCCAGGATGGCTGAGTATATGGAGAAGGCATCCAAAAACCTTGAGGCAAGCCAGGCCTTACAGAAAGCTTGGCATGACCAAAAGGCTGTCTTGGTTGAGTTTCAGCCAGGACAGAAGGTATGGGTGTTGGAGCCAGTGGCCCCAGCAGCACTCCAAGACAAATGGTCTGGACCCCATACAATCCTGGAAAAGAAGGGAGAGGTCACCTACTTGGTGGACCTAGGAACTCCCAGGAGTCCCCACAGGGTACTCCATGTTAACAGGTTAAAAGCATATGTTGACAGGGCAGACATGGGCTTGCTCATGGCTACAGATGAGGGACAGGAGGAAGAGAGTGACCCTCTCCCAGACCTGTTGTCTCAGAACCCTGAAGATGGCTCAGTTGAAGGAGTGACCCTTGGAGGCAACCTCACTGATCATCAGCAGATGGAATGTAGACAGGTTCTACAATCATTTCAACACATGTTTTCCTTGATACCTAGTCAAACTGACAGGTGTACCCATGTGGTGGACACTGGTGACAGTCTGCCTGTAAAGAACAAACTTTACAGACAACCTGACCACGTCAGGGACTGTATAAAGGCTGAGGTACACAAAATGCTGGAACTGGGTGTCATTGAACCCTCAGAGAGCCCCTGGGCTAGCCCAGTGGTTCTGGTCCCCAAACTTCACACCAAAGATGGCAAGAGAGAGATGAGGTTCTGTGTGGATTACAGAGGACTCAATGCTGTCACCAGGACAGATGCACATCCTATTCCAAGGGCAGATGAGCTCATAGACAAACTAGCTTCTGCTAAGTTTTTGAGCACATTTGACTTGACAGCTGGCTATTGGCAAATCAGATTAGCTGAGGAGTCTAAGGCCAAAACAGCATTCTCAACCCCAGGTGGGCATTATCAATTTGTGGTGATGCCCTTTGGTCTGAAGAATGCACCTGCCACCTTCCAAAGGTTGGTGAATCAAGTCCTTACTGGGTTGGATGACTTTTGTGCAGCATATCTTGATGACATTGCTGTCTTTAGCTCCACCTGGGAGGATCACCTGATCCACCTGAAGAAGGCTCTTGAGGCTCTGCAAAGGGCAGGCCTCACTATCAAGGCTACTAAGTGCCAGATAGGGCAGAGTAAGGTTGTGTATTTGGGCCACCTTGTAGGTGGAGGCCAAGTTCAACCACTGGAGAGTAAGATACAATCCATCAAGCACTGGTCTCCTCCAACCACCCAGACTCAAGTTCGAGCTTTCTTGGGCTTGACTGGGTACTACAGGAAGTTTGTTAAGAACTATGGGTCCATTGTGACTCCTCTTAATGATCTGACATCCAAGAAGATGCCCAAAAAGGTTCAGTGGACAGTAAGCTGTCAAAAGGCATTTGATGACCTGAAGAAGGCCATGTGCTCTGAACCTATCCTGAAAAGTCCTGACTACTCCAAAGAGTTTATTGTCCAAACAGATGCTTCTGAGTTGGGTGTGGGAGCTGTGCTGTCACAACTTAATGTAGATGGTCAAGACCAACCCATTGCTTTTATTAACAGAAGGTTGACCCCCAGAGAGAAGAATTGGTCAGCTATTGAGAGGGAGGCCTTTGCTGTGGTGTGGGCCCTGAAGAAGCTGAGGCCATACTTGTTTGGCACTCACTTCAAGATTCAGACCGACCATAAGCCCCTCTTGTGGCTAAATCAGATGAAGGGTGAAAACCCCAAACTGCTTAGGTGGTCCATTTCCGTACAGGGTATGGACTTTACAGTGGAGCACCGGCCAGGTACAGACCATGGGAATGCAGATGGTCTCTCCAGGTACTTTCACTTAGGACATGAAGACGAGACTGGTCAAGGCTAGTTTAATGTCCCTGCATTTGGGGGGGGGGGGTTGTGTAGGAGAGTAGGGTCTGCTATCCTATGGTCACCCCAAATTTTTGCTTTTTGCTTCACTGGTTTTTGACATATTGAGGCTGTGGGCCTGCTAATCAGACCCCCAGCCTGCTGTTCTCTCTAACTAAATTGACACTATGCACCCTAGGTGCATAACCAATTGGATGTGGATCACCCTGTGAGCCCCTGTACCAGTGTACACTAGGTACCCAGGGCATTGGTGTATCTAAGGCCTGCCAGGGGCTGAAGCATGTATTATGCCACCCCAGGCTTGGCCTAACAAATTTGACACAACTGGCTGATCACTCAGCTGGGGTAAGTTGGTGTAACCACCTCTTACTTAGGTGTAGTATACCTATACCTAACCTTAAATGGGACACATGTTAACCTATAAGTCACTCCTATGGCAGGCCTTAACAATCCTGAAGGCAGAGTGCTTGGTTCCATGTGAGATGGTGCTCTGGCATGAGCTGAGCCTGTCTGCAGTGGCCGGAACAACTTCCTTCTACTGTTTCCAGATATCGTCATACCATATACTCTTAAGTGCATTATGAACCTCGCGGTTAAATGCTATCTTTGGTTTGGCTTTATCAAAACATGTCGAGTAAGGTGTCATACGAATTGGAATACTAACCCCTCGCCAATTCTGGCGACGGGGCTAGCATTCCACCCTTCTAGAGGGACACGACATGTACAGTACCTGAAACCCGGGTAAAATCAGACATAGCCTCAGCTCCACAAAATGGATGCTGCCACCCCAGACACAAGTCTGCCCTCCTGCTGCTGGGAGTCCTTCCAGCTTGGGAGACGTGGACAAAGGGTTTCCTGCCAGGGGAGGTGCGAGCACCACCCCAGACAGGAGTTTGTGTATTGGTCAGGTAGGGCTTGAAAGAAACCAGACATGCCTGAGGCTCACAAGGAGCCTCGGTGCATATGCCAGTACAATCCGGTCCTGGGGCACACCAGCCCCGGACCTGGGGCGAGCTGGACAAAGGATTGGGGGTGTAACCACCCCCCTTCCTGGTCCCACCCTTAGGGAGGGACCTAGCAGGTAGTCCGGCCCCTAGAATCCGCTTAAAGGTAGGAGCTGTGTCCTAAGACTTCAGACATCCTGGAATCAACTTAGCTACAAGAAGAAGACGGGAACTTCGACGCTCTGCCACACAGAGGACTGAAGGAAATCTCCCCTGTGGTCAGGGAGTGACCACCTTGCTAACGCAAGCACCATCCAGCGAATCAATGTCTGCTTTGCCGCCGCCTCCTGCCGGAGCCCGAGCCCAGAGACTGACAAGACCTGGACCTCCAGACCTCTCACCGCCCGATCCACAGTCCCTGAAAAGAAGGAACCCGTGGAGGCACCGAGACACGTGGAGCCAGCCATCTTGAAAAGACCACGACAAGCTGCAAGCGCGACAACCGAGGCTCCCTCCAAGTTGTGCTTTGGGTCCTGAGAAGCCCAACACCCGAGCAGCACCTGCACCAAAGGTGAGCCCTTTAGCATCTCCACGATCTGCGTGGGGCCCCTCTGCATTTTGCCACTCGACGCGCCTAACCGGTTGCTGGCCCATTGGCTAGTGGCCATCTTGGCGACGAACTTCAGGAACTACACTGCTGGTCTGGTTGCTCCAGACTGGCCCTTGCTCCCCTCCAAAGGAGCAGTCCCTCTGACCTTGCTGGTCAGAGCCAACAGCTTATTTTGTTTTCCACAACAATTGCTTTTGCCAAGGCTTGTTTGCTTCTATCAAGTCGCTGACACCGCCAACAGCGAGAGCCTGTGTGGGACAGCTCGTGAACCGACTCCTGGACATCGTCGACCTTCAGGGACCACGTGGCTGCAGAGACAAGCTGTACCTTTCCTCCTGTTTGCACCCGACATCGCCTGGTATCCACCTGGTGCCACGCTGGTCACTGGCTAGTGACTGTGAACACTGTCCCCTCTGCTTACAGGTCTTCTACAACTCCGATCCACCCTTGGATCCACCGCATCTCTTCCGGGCCGACCGCCTGCAGCACCTTTGTCTTCAGGCTCCATTGAACATATAGAAGAAACCCGACGCACTTCGAGACCTATGCACCCGCTTCCTGTGGGTGAGGTAAAGCTGGCACTCCGGTGCCCAAGTGTAGAGTATCATCTCTAGTGTCTGTGTTTCCAATCTTGAGTTCATAGTCCATCCGGAAGATCCTTTTTGCAGTAACTTCGTAACTTTTACGCACCCATTGAAAACCTATGGGAGCTCGCGTGTGACTATTTGCTCTGCACACGCAACCCGTGGACCTCCTAGTCACTAACTAAAGTTAGCTCCTTGTAGGCCCAGCGATTCTAGAGGCCCTAGGCCTTTTCCCTTTTCTGTTCGTGGTACTTATACCACTATTTTAGTATATGGTCCGAGTGGCCACCAGGGCCTATCCATATAAAGTGCAACTTCTGTGTATTCTAACGTATTCTTGTTTAACGATTTGTGCTCCTGTGCTCATAAAGAGTCTAGGGGTTACTTTGAGAAATAAATACATATATATTTTGAATATATATCTGTGTGGTGTCCTTTCATTGGTATAAAAGGGGGTTACATTTGGTAAAACAGCCTGCTTCACACGCTTTAACGAGTTTAGCCTCAAATACTGCTTAGCCTACGCTACCACTAGGGCAGCTAGTCCGAAAAGGTTGACTTACAACCACACCATAAGGGTTGCTTGGCATGGTACAAGGTGGTCACTTTAACTAGTGAACATCATATACCAGGCCAACTTCTCACACTATGGACCCGGGGCATTGAAATCTCCGATATAAGAGGAAGCCAGGCTACATTTAGGATCATCAAAATAAATAATAAAATCATCAAGAATGGTGAAATTGGCACTGTTGAGTATAAATGAGGATATGGCCTCAGGCAACAGTGAGCTTCATCTATGAGCAGATCTAGGAGAGAACTTGAAAAGGTGAAATTTTTGGTAAGTCTGAGTGACAAAATCACGTCCACAAAAGCTGGAATAGATAGATTTTCAATCTGGCAGGGACACTTAGATTTAAAAATAATTACAAGCCTTGACTCCATTTTCACCAGACATTCACATCTTACTATACAGTAATCATCAGCTAAAGCCTGTACAATATCAGGGTGGAGTACTCATTTAGCCACATTTCCAAAAGAAACAACACATCAGTCATGTAATCAGTGATGAAGCTAAAAACGTCTAGGTAATGACAATTGGGTTACTGGCCTGCAGGCCACAGGAATGTCAGCAGTGGAGAAACCCTTGAATATGATTTCTGCCCCAGGCTGAAACTCGCAATAATGACAGCAGCCATTATTAATTGCAAGATCCAGGCTAAACTTGCAGGTTGGAGGCTTAGCCAGGCAGAAAGACTGGACCTGAGCTGCAGAGTAAATATTTCTACCTACGGTAGAGGAACCACGGGTTCCTGACCCCTGGGCCTGCTTGAGCACTGACAGGCATACTAGGATTGCATCTGCGTACCACCTTTAATTTTATAGCAAATGGGCCGTGTGATGTTCAACAGAGAGAAAACTAGGGGCATATTCTCAAGGACTTCTCGCTAGGCCTGGGCTAAAATTCCGTTCCGCTCGCAGAAATTGCGATAATTTGACGTTTTCGCATTTTGCGGAGAGTGCGAAAATGTCAAAATTTCCGCAATCCGCATCTTACCGGAAATTTTTTTCTAGCTCGCGCTGTAAAAAATACATTCTCGCATGCACGCGATCGCCTTACCTGAATCCCCGCGTTCGCCGACAAGTTTTCCCGATCCGGTCGCGTTCTCCACGAGATGTTGGATTGTTGGTAGCCATTTGCGCTGTCTCGCGACAGTTCGTGCCCGCATTAACGTCATTTGTCACGCGATCACATCATTCGTCGCGCGATCACGTCTTTCTTCTTGCGATCATGCACCGCGAGAGTATGAGATGATTGAGATCTTGCGCCCGTGAGCAACCACATGGGTAAGTTGGCGAGCCGTGATCACGCAGAAAATACCGCGAAAGGGCGGTAAAAAAACTTCTGCGTCTTCGCGATATTTCCGCGTGTTTGCGGAGATTTTTAGCATTTTCACAATATTTTGTGAAAGTGAATTTCGCACATTACGCCCACCCCTGCTTATCGCCGAGTTATCGTCATTTTAGCGTAGCAAAAGTGGCGAAAGAATTATCGCCCCATTCTCAAGCTGGTGCAAACTGCCGATATCGCCAATTTTCCAGTGATAGCTTCCGCAAAAAACTTTGCCACGGATGAGAGCGAAGCTAACGCTAATGATATGCAGAGTAGGCATTCCCGTGCAAAAACACATGAAAACAACACTTCACGATATTCTCAACAACCAGCAAGATCTGCAATGCGATCCAAAAACAGGCGATAAGGCGCGTTAGCAGCACTGATTTAACACCTGCCTCTCACTTGTGTTAAGCAGGACGACTACCTGCAGTATGAAAGGGAGCCCAGCCCAGAGCCACATCTGAAGACCAACACATGTCATGGAGACACTGATTATGCAGCTTGGAGACCCAAGAGGTCCACAACACCCACTGCCACCACCCCCAAGCCCCCCCCAGGACCACACCCTCCCCAGACTACCACCGAGGCAGTGCAGAACAGGACAGCAGATGTTCCTAAAATGCACCAGCCTCTGAGACTCAACACCAGAGGAAGTCATTGCCCACTACAGGCACAAAAGGACAACCATCCTCCGCATCCTGACCCACATTGCCTACAGGCTAACGGTACCAACACAGCGGACAACCAACATCCCTCCGCAGACAAAGCTGCTGGCTGTGATGCACCTGTTGGCCCCTGGTACCTCCCAACAAACAACTGCCAGAGTCAGAGCAGCCTCACGGCCAGCCCTATCAAACTTCCTCACACATGTGTTGGATGCATGTCCACAATAACAACAACGGGCCATGTATCCGCACCACACAACAGTTCCAATTCGTATTGTTCCTGCACAACCAACCCAAACCCCAGCCCCAGATCCAAGATTGTAGTAACTGAAATGGGGGTGCACACGGTCATGAAGTCCAGTAGTCAGCAGCAGTGCAAAAACAGTCCTTTATAACAAATACACAAATAAACAATACGAAAAGCACAGCCAACGCCCAACGGGGAAATTCATCAGGGCAACGTGTGGATTCAAGTACCTGCATATGCTGCGGGAACTCCCCAATACAATTCCATACTCCAGAAGTCAGTGTTCAGAAACCTGTTGGACAAATGGTGGCAATGGTCAAGCGTCTGTATAGTCACAAGCCTAATCTGGTACAGTGCATAGAACTTGGACAAACCGGAATGCTTACAGGAAAGACAACTCCTGCACAAAAAGACCGTAACAGAAGTATGTGTTGTTGTAACCTTCATAGGAAAGAAAAGGGAGGCTACTGTCACACAAACGTCTGTTACGGTCTCATGATGCAGGATTTCTCATACCTGTAAGCATCACGGTTTGTAAGAGCTTGATACCCCTGCACCTTCACTCCCCCCACCCAGCCACGAGTGCGCCACCGTGACCGGTGGAGCCTAAGCGATCCTGTGAGCCTGCTGTACCCCAGCCCTGGTCCTCAGACCGGTCCGCCGCCCAGCGATGAATGCCCGCCCCAGCGCACTCAGGCCTCAATGCTCACCTGCCGCCACCGGCGTGTCTCCAAGAGGGCCCACCACGTGCCGGTGTAACCTCCTCAGCCGATTGCTGGATTCTGTGCCACAGGCCCCCAGTGCACCCTGCTGCACCACGCTGCGGAGTAATGTCTGTGCAGCTTGCTGTCTTCGGCATACACTGCGGTCCAGCTGGGCTCACAATTCAAATCGAATCTTGATTGGCAGGATGGGGTATCAAGGCCTACGCATCATCGCAGGCTGCACACACACTCAGCTCTGGTGCCACTAACTCAGTGCAACACAAGTCATCGCCACATGGCATTAGGCCCGTGCTGGCCAAAGTGCCTCGGCTGCCACCAACTCTGTGCACTGCAAGTCACCGTCTCGTGGTGGTAGGCCCGTGCCGGCCAAAGTGCCTCTACCGTCTCGTGGTGGTAGTCCCGTGCCATCCAAAGTGCCTCGGCTGCCATCAACTCTGTGCACCGCAAGTCACCGTCTCGCGGCGGTAGGCCCGTGCCAGCCAAAGTGCCTTGGCTGCCACCAACTCTGTGCACCGCAAGTCATGGGCCCTTTATGATTGAGTCTCGTGGTGCGGACGCCATCATGTCACCTCCGGCAGTGGGGAATGTGATGTGGTAGGGCCCTAGGCCCTCATGCATAAATAATGACCAAATGGACGGACTCAGATAGATCGTTGAAATGGCCTCGAGCACGTGCACCTGGCCCCTTTTATTGGCAGGGTCACATGTCCTGTGACGCCTGTGCTGGATGGGTGTGGTGTGGGTGTAAACCAGCCCTCAGGGAGTGACTGTGGCATGCTGACAATTAGACCTGTGATCAGCAGATCACTACAGGGAAGACCTGGGACATGTAGCATTGTCGTCCCCCCCTGTGAGCGTAAGCGGAGTGGGATGGCCTGGCGTATGCCAGTCCAGCGTAGGGGTGTGAACAATGACCCCGGGGCTCTGGGCGTGTTTCTGTTCTGGGCTGGACAAGGAAGTAACTAATGCGGGTGTCTCTGTTGTAGTGTCGGCGCCACCCGGACCACAATCGGTAATGTTGCACCCTGTGACTCAAGTCCCACAACATGAGCAACATGGACGTAAGGGGGAATCACTGATCCTACATTCATCTATACTTTCATACTTGAATGATCATAGACATGACACATCTGTGTGAATTTGAATGTTTAATGCACATTCAGTGGAGTAGCTGGAGCAGTGCAGGGCCATGCAAACCCCACTTTACATTGTTGGCCAGTGGACGGCCAGCCAGAGTCCTTCAGGGAATGCAAGTACATCGGAAGAGGAAGACTTCAGTCGGCAGTCTGGAAGCTGTGTCATTGGTGACCAAACAGAATATGGCAGTCCATGTAGAGGTCCAAGGTGAGTGTCGCAGAGTGCATCAGGGGACAGTGGAAGGTGATGATGCAGAGGGCAGAACTAATCAGAAACAGGCCATATGGTGGAGATGAATGCTACTGCTTCCTTCTTACCAGTAAGGCAGAATCATCCACATCTTCGTCCTCTGATGTTTCATGTGCCTCACTTCTGGGTGGTTGTGTTCTGTCTCCAGCACTGTGTGGCACTGACACATAAGGGGGCGGAGATGTGGATGCCGATGCAGCAGCAGCATTCATCTGCACCAGGCCTTGTGACAGCAATGCCATGATGAGGGTCTGCAGGGCATTGTAAATCCCAGCTACATCACGCTGGTGTGCAGCCGTGGCAGCCATTCTATCCGCCTGCACCCACTCCATGTTCTCCATGGTCCTCCGCATGTGTCCCAACTCCTGGATGACACCGCTGGAGCCACTCTGCCTAGACAGTTGTCCTTGTCCCAGAGTCAGGACTCCAGCGATGTCATCCATGGATCATTGGAGAGGATGGAGCGGACTGTGGGTCTCCGTTAGGGACTGTAAGTGGTCCCTGATGGAATTTAGACACCCACGTATGGCATCTAGTTTGGCTGCCATGAGGTCGTACCCCACCCGCACCTGATCAGCCGTCTTCTCCTGGCACCCTAACACACATCGTTGGAAGGCCATGTGTTGTTCGTGTGGGTCCTGGGAGACAGCCGTGGTGGTTGATGCTTCCTGTTGTGTGGTCTGTGCAGGGGTTGAGGTCTCCTGGATGCAGCTGGGCTGCCCTACTCCTGGAGATGAGGTGCCAATGCTGTCCATGAGCTGTTGGAGGGTCTCGGTGTCGAAGGTGGGATGGTCCTCTTCATCATCAGTGAAGAGTTGTTGGGTCTGCTCTGCAGGAGGTGTTGATTCTCTCTCTGCAATGTGAAGGGGAGATGCAGTTTAACATTTTGTTCACATGTATGTTGACGCATTGTACCAGTTTACATACAGACTGCATGACAATGTACATTTTGATTGTTTTGGGAGAAGCTGCCTATTTGATGTGGCACAGTGGACATTTCGACAACATCATGTATGTGTGTTTGTACTTGTACATCATCATCTCACATTTCCCTGTTATGCCAAATGTGATTGCCCAGTTTCTAAACACAAGAGGCAACAGTTGTGTCCTCTGTTCTTGTACCACATTGTAGTCAATGTTGATGTGCTCTGCTTCTTATGTGTGTGTGCTGCATTATGGGAGAGTTGCCCCTGCAGGTCTGATTTTGCTGGTCCTTTTCCCTTTCAGGCGGTGTGCCTTTCAATTCTGTGCTTATACGGTGCTGAGATGTTCCAGACTTGAGTAAATTGGGCTCTTGGTGGGAGTTGGCATGGTTTGTCCGTAGATGTCTTGTTGACGTCAGGGGTTGTTTGTGCACATGGATGTGTCAGAGTGAGACCTGCTCCTTTACGGATGTGGTCCACACTCAGCCACCTCAGTGCTATGTCATGATAATTGTACAGCAGCCATCCTAATCGTCATGCAGTGTCACTTGCATTGTCAGTGTGGGTCAAAGACCAGCAGCTTTGCTGGGTTCAGCACGTGTGCATGGGTTTGTTGTGAGATTAGTGATGTGTGGGGAGGGCCCCCTCTGAGCACATAGTCGACGGAGGCCTACTTGCAGTTTCTAGGTGTGCTGCAGTGTGCCAAGGGGATCGGGGACATGCTCCAGAGTCATTGTGGGTGTGCACTGTGCTATGCTTAATTGTGCATGTGTGCCATTGTGCCCATCTCCCCATCCCCCTAGTCCCTGGTCGCTACTCACCCTCTTGCTGTTGTGTTGGCTCATGTAGAGCAGTGTCCGGTTCCCCAACTCCTGCCACCGTCTCCACACTGATGACTGTGGACACCATTTCCTCCATCTCGTCCAGATCCTCCTGTGGCGCTGGACTCCCACCTCTAGTCTGCATTGCTGCCTTCTGGTTGTTGCAGAGTTTCTGCTTTATTTTGCGCTTCACATCAATCCAGCCCCAATTGACCTCTTCCATTGTCCTCCTCAGCTCTCTGATTGCATTCACCTTGGCCACGATGGACTGCCATCTTCCATTTTTTGTCGCCAATGACATATTGGAGGTGACAAACAGTTGTTGATGGTATTTTATCAATTCCGTTATCAGGATCCTGTTTTCCTGCAGACTGAACCGCGTCTTCCTTTTCTTCTTGTCTTTGCCCATCTCTGAACCCGAAGTCCCGGCCTGGTCCTCTGGGGGGGCTTGTGGGGTTCTGGTCGTCCTCTGTTCCTGCTCTGGCTACCTCCATTGCGCTTCGCAGTTGTTTTGTTTTTGTTTGTGTTTTTTTTCTGCTTTTATAGGGATTTTTCTCACCTGACGTGTGTGAATTGCATGCCTGGCACAGCTTATCGCTGATTTTGTCATCGCGGTTGGGCCCATCGCAACTTTTTTCACGTTCTGGTTTGGATTTTTATCGCCATCCTGGTAATGTTATTGAGGACATTTGACACGTTATCGGGTAACTATTGCATGTTACCGCCGTGTTCAGAATGCAATGTTAACACAGAGTTATTTTCCTGCGATAGACGGCGATATGTAAAATTGCGTTAGCCTTTTTTGGCGATGATTATCACACGTTCTTGAGAATATACCCCCTAGAGAGTACAAAATGGCTCCTAAAAAACAACAACACTAAAATAGCCGCTTTGTCTGCTCACTGCTACCCAGCAATGTAGTGATCTCGAAGGCAGAACAGTGCCAAAAGGAAAAATACAAGGAAGAAACAATAAAAAACAACAAATCAAAACCGAAACTTTTCCCACCAAGAAACTTAGAAAATATGTTTGCTTCATGCAAAGTTAAGAAAGCATGAGCTTACAATACAGGTGTGTCCGTACACCACCCTTCCTTTTATTGTAAATGGGCCATGTGATGTCCAGCATTAGAGAGAGAAAGACTAGAGCATACAAAATGACTCCTAGAAATGGCACCACCAAAATGGCCACCTTGCCTGCTCACTGCTATCCAGCAATGCTGTGATCTCAAAGGCAGCACAGCAGCAAAAGGAAAAATACAAGGAAAAAACAACAACATTTTCCCACCAAGAAACGTAGACAATATGTTGGCTTCACGTAAGTTAAAAAAGCACTAGCTTATAATACAGGTGCATCCATACACCATCCTTCATTTTCTTGGAAATGGGCCGTGTGACATCCAAGATTGCAGAAAAAAACTAGAGCAAGCAAAAAGGCTCCTAAAATTGGCACCAGCAAAATGGCAACCTTGTCTGCTCACTGCCACCCAGCAACGTGGGAATCTCGAAGACATATTAGAGGCAAAAAGAAAAATACAAGGAAGAAACAATAAAAAGAACAAAACTAAACTCACAATTTTCATCAAAGAAACTTATATGTCAGCCCCAAGCAAAGTCAAAAAAGCACCAGCGCACAATACAGGTGCGTCATTTTTTAGTAAATGGGCCATATGATGTCCAATATTATAGAGATGATATGATATTGCGGTGTGGCACCCAAGCGTTCCGTGTAGTTTTAGGGCAAAAGTTCCTGCAAGGGTGACTACTGCGATGGAGAAAGGAAGCTGCCACAGAGCTCTGAGCTAAATCATTGTGCTTCAGTTTGAACTGATTCTTCAGTCCCCGATTTCTTTGAATTCTTGAAAATTACTTTCACCAACACCGCTATACCATTGTGGGAAATTTTGCCCTAAACCTACAAGGAATGCTTGGGCGCCACACCGCAATATCAAGGCGGGTGGCCTTGCTGGGCTTGACTCATACCCTCAGCCCCCTGAGGGTTGCCCCGCATCGCCTGTCTTGAGGAAGATCCGCGTGGCTGAGATTGAAGTTTCCCCTTTTGCCGACAAGTCGGATCAAAACGTCGAAAATATCCCCCCCATTAGCCGTGGACCTTTTATCCCCTGTTGCCCGTTTTTTGCCTATTACAGGAGACACAATCCCTTACACTCTGTGAATTATGTGAACTGAGCATATATACACATTATGTTTTGTTTGGCCAGGCTATGAAGACTGTGTATTTGTTTGCAGTCCTATGTACAATTTTGTAAATATATGACCTTTAATTTTGTTTGGGAACCTCTTTCCCCTTTGAAATTCCTTCCAAACTCCTTACACTTGAACACTCCCCCCTTCACCTTCCATCTGGAGCAACCCTTTATCCATTCGTCTTTGATTTGTTTTTCTCATGCTCTTTCTAAATTTATTGGTCAATTGAATCTAATGAACACATGCAGTTTTTGTAATCAATTGGTTGTTGCACATCCTATATCTGTATATGAAAACGTTTTCATGCTACTGCGAGCTGACTATTTAGCTGCTCTAACAAAGTTGAATGATTAGTATCTCAAAAGCAGATCAGCACAAAAGGAAAAATACAAGGAAGAAACAATAAAAAGTAGCAGATCAAAACCCAAATTTTTCCCACCAAGAAACGTATAAAATATGTAAGCCTAAAACAAAGTTAAAAAAGCACCAGCTTAAAATACAGGCTGAAACCCACAAAGATAGCAGTAGCCCTTCCTTTTATATTAAATAGGCCATGTGATATCCAACATTACAGAGAGAAAGACTAGAGCGCAGAAATTGCCTCCTAGAAAACGGCACAACCAATTTGGCCGCCTTGTCTGCTCACTGCTACCCAGGAACGCTGTGATCTCAAAGGCAGAACTGCACCAAAACGAAAAATACAAGAAAGGAACAATTAAAAGAAATCAAAATCCAAACTATCCCCCATACAAAGAAATGCATAAAATATATCAGCCTCACACAAAGTTTAAACAATTTCCAATTTTAAAACATTAGTAAAGGCGTTTAGGTACCTATTTGTGAGCATTTGCCATCAACTTTCTCTCATGCCTGTAAACAAATAGAATTTGCCCTTGACCAAAACTTTTAACTTTGATTGCTGTGCAATCGATGCTTGAGCTCCTTTGTCCTTAAATAACTGAAGAATCTTTACAAAGTCCTTTCTCCGTCTAGCAGCAGCAGCCGGCATATCGGAAAAAATCCGACACTTAGTGGTGGGATTAACCTGAAATTGTCTTTGCTTAAAGGCCTGAGATAGAATTATTTCTTTAACCCGAACATCAGCAAAGTTAACAATGATAGTCCGAGGAAACGGAGAATTAGGGAATGGACGAGCTGGTACACGATGCGCCCTGGTAATTGTTAAGTCTCCCTTAAACTCAGGGATGACCTCTTGAGAGAAAAAGGAAGTAATCCATTTTGTCATGTCCGATCCCTCGATATTTTCGGGTACACCTACTATTCGAAGGTTTGACCTTCTATTATAATTCTCTAACTCATCCAGTTTGGATTCGAAGGCCTTTGAAAATTTAGAACCAGTGATGATCTCTTTTTGTGCGGTGATAAGATTGTCCTCCACCCTAGAAATTCTAGTCTCAGACTCTTGCAGACGATTAGAAAATGAAGCCATAGAATCTTCAATTTTGTCCAGACGCTTACAGATCACCTCCGTTTCCATCTTTTGCATTTGCTTCATCTCTCTAATTTCTTGCAGGATTAGATTCAGCATATCCTTAACTGAGATCTGAAAGTCCCCAACAGTTTCAGTATCCATCCCCATAATCGGACTCTGAGACAAAGTCACCTCACTGGGAACAGTAGAAGAAATACTGGAACCGGCCACTGAAGCAAGACTTTCAATGGGAGGGATAACTATTGAAGAAGAAAGGTTTAAGGAAGTTGGTACACCTGAAGATACTGCCCCAGTACCAGCTGTATTATTAAGGTCGTATCTTGCTGCTTTTCGCTCAAACAACGGGAATTGTTTAGAAGCCTTGGAAGCCTTGGAAGCATAGAGTAGTGTGGCCTCTTTAGATGATGACTGTGAATCGAGTGAGTCCACAGGATTAAGGTTCTGATTTATCTCAGGTAATTTAGCTTCTGAACCTACTAGAGCCACGGCTATTCCCCCCACTGGTGACTCAATTATCTCCTTTGCCGCACTAACAGTAGATTTGCAAGGACTCGGATGAATAACCTGGGTCGGGCTGCCGCCTGAGAGACCATCCTCACCTTCTCCAGAGCTCTCAGAATTTTCAAGAGAGGAGATTTCTCTCTCCGCGGCTGACCCAGCCCGCTTGGCTCTTACGGAATTCTCTTTTAATTGCTGGCGTCGTATTTTGGCCTTGGCCTTCGCCGTCAATTGCTTACCCATTATTAAGACTGGTAGTTGTAAAATAACTTTACACCGGTGAGTATGAGTAACAGCGATAGCAGCGGTAGCAGCAGTGCGACAGTTGTATTAGTTGTATTAGAGGTGAAATTCAGCCCATCAAAAAGTGCTGAGACCGAGAATCTAACCCACACAGCGGCTGCAGTACCAAATATAGAAGTGCAGCAGCGGGGCAGACAACTCTAGCAGCGTGGACTAACACCTCACACCTCAGTCTGTGCAACTGTATAAAGAGTCAGTAGTCAACCAATTGGATTACTGCTGCAACAAACTCCACACTTACATTGCCAAATCCCAAAAAAAAAAAAAAAATGAGAACTAGAACTGGAGCTTGCGATTTTGCATACCTCGCGCACTTTAACTGCTATCACTGGCTTACACCAGTCTTCCCAAAAGATACAATATAGCCAAGGACTGGCCGCAGCAGCGGAGGCAGCAGAAGTCTCTTACTGAAGTAATGAAGAATTACTGCAACAGTAGCTTAGCTCCCAACAATGTGGACCTCGGCATTAATTAATGAAGACAGCTCACCGTGCTGAAAACTGTGAGCATATAGCACTGCTGTGGTTCACATCTCTTCCAGAGAATTCAAGTGCTTCAGGTGATTCAAACAGTCAGACAGCTGCCCTGATCCAATTATCGCTGTTATCGCTGTCCCGGTATTGCTGTATTGCTGTCCCGGTCCCGGTATCGGTATCCCGCTGTTCCGCTGCTGTTCCGCTTAATCTCTGCGATCGGACTCCAAAAGGGGCGCCGTAACAAGGCAAGAAGAGAACAGCATACTCGTGGCGCAGAGCAGCAAACACTGAGCAGCCGCCATCGACCACGAGCTCACGGAGGGGGGAGGGGCGACAGCGGGGCTCTCAGGTGCTACGTGGAGGCGTGGAACTCCACCGTAGCGCAGCCCCACCCCATAGCCATTTGTTTACAGATGTTGATGAGGCTCGGGAGATGCTTGACAAGTTGGCTTAAGGTTAGGCTAAGGTTGGAATATGGTTTGATTTGTCTAGATGGGTATTCGCATATTTTAGTTAGGGGGTGGGGGGTGCAGGTGGGAACTCGGGGGTCATGGGATTTGGGGCGCACTTCCAAGGCGCTCATATGAGAGGGGTTGGTGCCATGTGGCCAGCGTGGGAGGGAGATATAGAGGTAGTACAGGGCCACGGGACCAGGGTTAGGGGGGGGAGCACTTGGGTAGAGGGAAGCGCACTTGGGTGGAGAGGGAAGCAGGGTAAAAATGAAAAAAATGAAATTCTTGTGGTTCACTATGCAAAATGTTGTTGGCAAGAAGTATTTCTTAACAATTAATGTCTATTGGAGGGGTTAGAGTTGTTTCTTTCAATGTTAATGGATTGAATAATAAAAAAAAAATGCGTACTATTGAGCTCTGGATTAAAACAGAGCGCCCAGCAGTTGTGATGCTGCAAGAAACCCATATTTCTGTGGAGAAAATTAATTCTTTTTCAATGTTTAAAAATTGGTCCTTATATCGTGGGTTTTCATGTGCTCAACAATCTCAAAGGGGAGTTGCGCTTTTTATTAATCGTAATTTAGATGCAGAAATTATTCAGTTTGAAGATGGAGGAGCTGGGCGGTGGTGTTGGGCTACTTGTGTAATTAAAAATAGGAATAGGCCAATTACCTTTGTTAGTTATTATGCCCCTGTGGAAGATAGTGCCGCCATTTATGAGGAGTTATTTCAATCATTCCTATTGGTCAGAGGAGATATAGTTATAGGCGGGGATTTTAATATCCTCATCGACATAAAACTTGATTCCACGGGTATTTTGAAGAAACAATCTAAACCAAAGTCATTGAGGTCTGTTATGAAGTACTCCGCATTACTTGATCTGTGTGACCCATGGCGATTGAAATTTCCTCATAAACAAGAATTTAGTTACTGGTCGGGAAGACATAGATCCTCCTCTCGTATTGATTTTTTTCTGGCCTCCAATTCATTAGAATTTTCATATCAGAAATTTTTGCATAATGGCTTTTCAGACCACGCAATGTTGGTTATTGAGTTTACAGTAGGGGAAGAAATAAGTCCCCTAAGAGATGGATATTTAATAAAATGTACCTACAAGATAGCATCTGGGTATCCTTTTTAAAATCCGAAATTGCTGACTTTATTGCTCGTAATTCTCACACGGCCCCATTACATATTATTTGGGACTCACTAAAAGCCTTTGTTCGTGGTATTATTATCGCCAAAGACGCAGAAGAATGGCGTACTATTAAACAGACTAGGACCTTACTCTATCAAAGAATCTGTTCTCTGACTCAGCTTCGACAATCAAATTTCTCTAGTCTTGCGCAAAAAAAATTAAACGAGGCCAAACGTGAATTAAGTACGCTTTTTGCTACACAGAGTGAACAGCAATTCCTTATACAATCTCAAAGGAGTTATGAGAAGAGTAATTTTTCTGGCAAACTCCTTGCTTGGCAGGCTAAGGAGCAAGCCGCTTCAAATTCAATTCGTACTTTGAAATCTCCTACCACTCTGTTAGACACATCACAGCTTGATCTTATTGGTACTATAATGCTTTCTCACTATAAACAGATATATAGCCATCATCAGGAAATAGACCATTCTAGGCTTTTAAATTTCTTAGCAAGATATGATATGCCTTCTTTATCTCAGGCAGATAGTGGAGCAATGATGAGTTTATTTTCAAAGTCAGAGCTGGAATTAGTGGTAAAGAACCTCCCAATCGGTAAGGCCTGCGGCCCAGATGGCCTCCCCGCTGAATTTTTTAAGGTTTTCTTCTGCGCCTTTTCGGATTTGCTACTACAATTAGTTAATTATAAGTTAATGGGTGGGCAAGTTCCAGATTCTTTTGGGGAGGGCACAGTTGTGAGTTTTCCTAAAAAAGGCAAAGATCCCAAAGATCCCAATTCATATAGGCCTATTACATTACTTAACACTGATTATAAGATCCTTACCAAATTATTATCAATACGTTTCAATCATATTGCTAAGGATCTTATTCACCCGGATCAGAACGGCTTTGTGGCAGGTCGACAATTAGCCACAAATACACATTTTCTCGTTGAGGCTTTAGATTATTTTCAGACCAATAAAATTTCCGCTTTAATTTTATTATTAGACGCGGAAAAAGCTTTTGACTTAGTGGTATGGACAACTTTATTTGTTATTTTAAATCACTTTGGAATTCCTCCACAGATTATTAGCTTAATTAAAAATTTGTACACGGGTGCCAAAGCAAATATAATTATTAACTCAGTCATGGTTGGTAAAGTATCGGTTCAGCGGGGCACCAGGCAAGGTTGCCCCTTGTCCCCTATTCTTTTTGCTTTTTTTATTGAACCATTAGCCATAGCTATCAGGGAATCCGAAAATATCTCTCCTCCTATTCCCTCTATGGCAAAAATCAAACTATATGCCGACGATATTTTATTACTGATTAAGTCGGATATTCAATCTCAAACTGCCGCTCTTCAACTTTTTGAGGAATTCGAACATCTGGGTGGTTATCGCATTAATAAAAATAAAACTGAAATACTAGTCTGTGGGGGGGGTGAGGTTGAGCTACATACTGATTTATCCGGCTGTATTAATCCTAGACCGAAGAGGTATCTAGGAATTATGTACTCGGTTTTTGTCTCCGAATTAGTTATGTTAAACTTTGATCCTCTTCTACGCAAGGTTCAATCTTTATTTAATAGATGGGAATCGTTGCCATTTTCCATCCTAGGGCGAGTGGCACTTATAAAAATGTCTATTCTGCCGCTATTTAACTTTTTATTTTCTGCCATTCCTTGTTTTTTGCCCAGTAGCTTCTTTTCAAAAGTACAATCACTATTCACAGGGTTCATATGGGCAAAAAAAAGTCCCAGGATCGCAATGCGGATCCTTTACGCCGATACAGATTTGGGAGGTTTAGCGGTACCCAATATTAAAGATTACTATAGCGCATATTTTGCCCAATATTTAGAGCGGTTTAAATCCGGAACGCAGACCCCAACTGTGTTTATTAATTTCTTTATTAATAGAATTTGTCATGAGGTTCAAATTCCTTCTCCGTTACATATTCTTAAATTACCGAAACTTACTCGTTATAAGACGATGCTCTGGTTTTTTAAGCGTCAGGATGTCTTTCTTAAAAGATATTCTCTCCCGCAATTTAATCTTAGAACTCCCTTAAGGAATGCTCTTCTTTATTTAGGAATAAAAATTGGAGTTGATACTGTATTACAATGGGCACTTTTGGGATTTCACTCCTTGTCAGATTTTTTGAGGGAAGGGACATGGTTGTTACCTGGAGAGATGCAGCTTCTAATTCCTGGGAACTTTATGTTACTTGGTTCGTATGCTTTTTTTTTTAAAACGTTGGTACAAGTTGAACCAGTCAGCATTGGTTCCTCTAATCAACTATGGGACGATTTGTTCACGATTTGTAGGACGAGGAAGCCAGGGGTATGGAAACGTGTTCTTGCAGAATATACTGCGGATGATCTTAGTCAAAAAGCAATGAAAAAATGGCAAGAACAGGAGAATCATGTACTCACTATTAATACTTGGAAAATGATAAATAAACTGAATTTCAGTGTTCTTCGAGGATCTAATTGGAGAAGAATGCTGTTTTTCAGTAAATGGCTTCTGTACCGTACCCCTGCTGCCATTGCTAAAATGTTTCCCAATACTACTGCCACTTGTTTTAGATGCCAGCAATATACTCCTGCAAACTGGTCCCACACTATAGCTAACTGTGTTAAAATAATCCCGTTTTGGAATGAGATATTCGAATATATGCAAAAGTATTGTGGGATTCGGATTACTTATAATGTTAAATTAATATTGTATGGCTACGATTCCGATCTTGGTTTGACAGAACAGTGGGTTAAACTATTATTTATTGCAATGGCAGTTGCAAGGTCATTAATCCTGCAGAACTGGAAGTCAGTTCATGTCCCTCTCTTTACTGCCTGGTTGCAAAAAATTAGGAATGTTAGAAAGTCTGAAATGCGATATGCACAGCGAATAGGCGGGATTACGAAGTTCGATAGAATTTGGAATCTTTACTTTGTGTAATGGTTGATTTCCGTATTGTGTAAATTATTTTTTTCATGTAATTCTGTATTTTTTTTTTCTTTCTGCTTGCCAATTTATATTCTTTCTTTGTGTGCCAATTTATGGTTGTATTAATTGTATTTTTGACACAAGATTTTCAATAAAAAATTATAAAAAAAAAAAAAAAAACTTTCTCTCATGCCCTTTTATGTTTGATCATTTGGACTGCATGATTGGATTATTGCTAGTTCACCTTTGCAGCAGGCGTGAAGGTATAGCTATCAACCTAGTCTCATCACTAACCTTCACAAATGAAGGATGGCAAGAAAGGCTTTGGTGGCAAGATGACAGTTCATACTTATGTCCAGCAAATTGTACTTTATGTTGCAGCACTGAGATAAAGGAAAACAGAACATGGAGAGTGAGAAAGAGATCAGGTTAGGGACACAGATAGAAAGAGGGCATTGAACCATAGAGACCTGGGCAGGTTCTGACTGGGAAAAATACCAGGGGGTGAAATAAGTTCCTAGGAACAGAATAACATAAGGAAACGAAAAAAATAGAATCCTTGGCTGGCAAGCTCTGTTGAGGAGTGAAAGTCCGACCGAATGCTATCAAAGTGCAAGACTAGGGAAGAGTTTGGACAAGGACAGAGAGAGTGAGGAAAACACTAGGGCTGTGTTATGGGTGTAATGTTGTGAGGAAATAGGGATAGTTAGTAGAACAGGAAGTACACTGGATGGTTATGTAGACACAGGAAAAAGCAGAAGACACATGATTCAGATGTCTGCAACCAGATCACCCCCTGACTTATTGTTGGACAATATTGAGATCGGGGGCCTTGCTTTGTAGTTGATTTTAAATGCTGCAGCATAGGAGTGTGCACCGTCCTCGTGGTCCACTGCTGTAATTGTTTCGATCATCAGGAAGGGGATTAGGACAACCCCTGTGCTATCACCCAATATCCCGACAGAGCAGTAAAGGTTCTGTGGAGAGTACTCTAAACAGGCTGATGGTGTGTGCTGATGCGAACAACATATTTTCAGAGGCTCAACATGGCATTAGACCAGACAGATCAACATCTGACCAATGTTTGAATCTTTATTTAATTATTAACAAGTATACCAATCCCTGGCGTGATTCACTACACCTGGCACTTATGGACCTCATGTCCACCTTTGATAGGGCTAACCACAGGAAGTTGTGGGCCTGCTTCTTTTGATGAAGACGGACCCAAATATTGTGTCGCTCTAATCAGACTAGCATGTTAACATCTTGGCATTGGTGCGGTACTCCCAAGGTGCAGATTATACTCAGTCATTTACTACCAGCAGGGGAGTCTTTCAGGGGTGTATTCTTATCCCCTCCCTTATTTACCATTTCTATCAACAGTCTAGAATAAGCTCTTCTCTCTGTACTGGCAGATTGCCCAAGGGTGGGAAAGAGATCGCTTCTAGTTTTATCATATGCCGATGAAGCGGTTCTAATGGCCCAGATGGTTGTGGGTCTGCAGTCACTACTGGACAAGTTTGTTGCCTTTCTGGAAAGAATGGACCTTGCAGTAAACTTTATGAAATCGTATTCCATGGTAGTTGGTCCCCGATCCATCAGCTCTAAAAACCTTCATGGTGGCAAAACACACTTTGGCCAAAGTCCCAGCTTTTTCTTATCATGGTGTGGTGTTTGGAAGCCCTTGATTGAGGGGAGGACGTTTGAGCTTGCTAAGGCTACAGGGACAGTGGCTTGCTTTGACCAAAGGCTGGGCTCCTAGTTGTCACATACTCTACTTAAGAATCTACCAGGCTAAGCGTGTCTCCAAGGTCTTTTGTGGCAGCGAGGTGTGGAGGTACACGAAGGTTGATAAAACACAGACCGCCAAAAATCTGTTCTTATGACACCTGTTTCAGGTCCCTTTTATTTATTTATTTGCAGAGTTTTCTGTAGTGTGAACATGTCTGGGTATTGGAGCACTATACATGTAGCAATCAAGTCATACCTAATTGGAAAAAAGAAAAGCAAATTACAAACAGAGAAGGAATAAGCATGGAGTGACAGTATAACACTAAGCATTGCAGTTTCAAGATCCACCCAACACAGGACAAGCTATGAAGGTTCAAGACTCCTAGAGGAAGAATCTATGCATCAAAAGCATTTTTACTTCTTTTTTGAAGGAGACAGTCAAGGTTGGTCCTGGTTTCAGGTGATAATGTATTTCAAATTCTTGAAGCAAGCCAGGAGAAGTAGCAGTTGTAAGTTCTCTTTTTGTTGAAAGTCTGTGGTTTTAACAGTAGGGAGTTACTGCTTCTTAAGGAATGCCTACCCCCCAGATAGCTCATGTTTTTGGGGAAAGTAGACAGGAGCATTGTGGTGAAGGGCCTTGTACATCATGCATGCATTTTTGAGTTGGATTCTAGCTTCAAACAGGAGCCATTTTAGATGATTTAGGTCTGGAGTAATGTGGTTGATTCTCCTGGAACCAGTTATGAGGCTGGCAGCTGAGTTCAGTGTGGCCTTTAATGGGGCCATCTTTACTTTGGGTAGGCCAGCAAGAGCAGCACTCCCATAATCTATTCTGGAGATGACTAAAAATTGTACTGTTAACTGAAAATCTGCAGGGGGAAGGAGCAGTTTGATTTTCCTTAGAATGTTAATTTGGTAATTGGGTCCCCTCATGGTGGCACAAATATGATCTTGCATATTCAGATGTTTGTCCAGTGTTATGCCTAGAGATAGCATAGAGTCAATAATGTGGGGGGGCACAGTTGAGGGCTATGAGTTGTTTGAGACATTCTTTTATAGGGACAGAGGGACTGTGAGGGGTGATCAGATGGAATTCTGTTTTGAGGGTGTTGAGCATGAGGTGATTATGGGTCAGCCATTGTTGGGCGTTTTGATATCTTCAGGTGAGGAGATTTTTAAATGCAATTGTTTGTCATCAGTGTACATGTGATAGGGAATATTCGAGAGCTTCAAAATTTCAGTAAGAGGTTCCTTGAACAAGTTGAATAGCGTGGATGAGAGCGTGGAGCCTTGAGGTACTCCACTTGTTACCGGTATAATGTCAGATAGGAATTGATTGACTTTGATTCTCTGAGTTCCAATATGAAGGAATGAACAAAACCAGTTTAAAACAGGATAAGATAACCCAATCCTATTTTAGAGGAGATTAATCATGCTGTCATGTTTGACCGAATCAAACGCATAGGAGAGATCAAGAAGTATAAGTACACAGGGTTTACTCTGATTAAGCAATCTCAGGGCATCATCAACTAAATGTGTCAGAGTTGTTTCAGTGCTCTGACGAGTTCTGAAGCCAGATTGGTACTGGTCTAGTGGTTGGAATTGTTTACTGTGGTTACAGAGTTGTAGGTGTATACATTTCTCCAGAAGCTTTGCTAGAGTCGGATGTTGGAAATTGGGTGACAATTGTTGGTGTCTGACTGGTCTGCATTAGCTTTTTTTCAAATTGGGGTGACCTGTACTATCTTTAGAGATGCTTTGACATTCTTCGCCCTTAAGGGAGTATGGAAGACCTAAGCTCTTTGACAAGCTTAGTGGGGAGGAGATCATTAAAGTGGTTAAAGGGTTTTATTGATGATATTATTGTATGTCAATGTTGTCAGGGGTTTTGAAGGAAGATCAAGTAGCTTTATTTTTCATAGTACATTCAGTACGAGGAGAACTGCCCAGGAGCTGGAGCAGGAGGAGACTGGGTTGGTCAAGGCTTAGCAAATGCTAAGAGGCAAGTTGCAGTTCATATTCAAACTTCCTTGTCTTATCGATGGAATGGGCAGAGAAATCATCACTGTTTGGTAGTGGTTCATTCTCTATAGAGTGGAGTTTAAAATGGCAAGTTGCTTGTTGTTAATGATTTCAAAACATTTTTGGGTCTGTTGTTGGCATTATCTAGTTGCAACCTTAAGTATTCGGCTGTTGACCTACTTATGTGTTTGTTGTAGGAACTTCTCAATTACCTCAATTATTTTAGGTCGGAGCCCGATGGAGAGATTCTCCATGATCTCTCAGCAAGCCTTGAAATGTGCCTTTCCTCATTCAAATTGCCATTGAACCAGGGTTTGGAATGTCTGCTAGGTATTCGCTTAAGCTGCTTTGGAGCAATTGTGTCCAATATGTCTGACATGGATTGTGTGTAATGATCGGTAAGCTCGATCAAATTCATCATTTTTGTGGGAGGATATAGGATGTTGTTACTAATAGCAGTTAGCTTAGTAGTATTAATATTTCCTAGGTCTCTAGACCATTGTCTGTGTTTAAGGAATTGCCCCTTTCTAGACAACACCTTTTCCAGGATAAAGAAGGAGATTAAGTAGTGATCAGACCAGTCACAGAATGTTATGTATTCAAGTTGTTTCAAATTATCCGTGGCGAGTATTAGATCAAGTGTGAAGCCTGAGTTGTGTGTTGGGCCTTTGCAAGACTGGGTGTGGTTGAGGTCCATAAGGAAGGCCTTGAAGGTGTTAAGAATGGGGTCATTTAGGTCATTAAAATTGAGCTGTAAATGCATTCTATTTCACCACCAGCTCTTTCGGATCTATCCAGTCTGATGATATCAAAGTTGGGTGGTACTGGAATGTTCAGAATGAGTGAGGATGAATAATTGAGCCATGTTTTAGTTAAGATAAGGAGGTTAAGGTCTTAGGAAGGCAAGGGAACTATAGACGGATGCCTCCTAGTCTAAATAGACCATTAAATGCCCCAGTAGCGAATAGATGCCCCATTGGTGAACAACTTTTTTGGCAGACTTTAAATCTTCCGCCAGCATGCTGCACCTATGTGGCAGTAATAGTGGGGGTACCATCTGCACCAGAGGGAAGAGAACTTCCCAGCCTTAAAAAGTAAAGTTTGCCATTGGTTGTAAAGAAACTCTGCATTCTCCATCAAGGAATTTGATGATATTCTACTGTTGAGGCGGGTAGGTTGGGTAGGCCCATCGAGAAAACTGCTAGAGGGGGATTTCATTGTAGTTACCTGCAGGAATCTGGAATTAGAATACCGATAGATAAACTCAGGCTGTAGGCAAGGCACAAATAACACCTATGCTATTCCCTTTATTGTACCACTGGGTTGCTTCTACCGTGCTAGAGCTGCCAACACCTGGGGATCACGGTACGACCCTTTACCTCCACCTCCACCTCGGGTTATATGAGGGATTAGGTGCACAATTTTAACAGTCAATAGATTTCTGCCACTTTCAGATCAGGATACAAACGATTGAGTTGAACATCACCCTGACTCCCAAGTTGAGAGTACTTTAGAAATGGACTCAGGAACTAATCCAGTGGCCCCTGTTTTTACCCATACTGTGGAACTGTTAACTGATAGTGAGGTCCACAAGGATGATCTTGATCTTGCTGACATTGTCTCTAGCCTCTGGTCTCTGAATCATTTTGACGATACCTCTAGTATGGAACCTTTTAGTTTGCCCCAAAGGGACAATATGTGGGGCTTGAACACTGCTGCCAAAAAAATGCTATGACACCGCAGCCATTATTTCTTGGAGCGTGGCGGTCTTTGCTCAAAGATATGTGATTCTGAATGGTTGTCTTTTATAGATCCCATTCATTTGTTGCCAAGACACTTGGGTATTCGGCAATGTGTTAATAGATGGGTTCAGATCATTTTGTTCTCTAGCAGTACCCTTTAATGTGGGTAAGGGTAATGGAGGATTGGCTTTCCTTGTCTCCACTGGGCTCAATAATCCATCTGTTACACAGTTAACCTCAAGCCCTTACTATCAGATTCTGAAGCATTCCTTTACCACAGTTTTCAATATCCTCACAGTAAATTTTTACGACAATTTTTATTTCTCACATCCAGTGAATATTGTTGAGGACCTGGGGTCTGTTATCCAACGCCTAATAAGTATTGAGGGCAATGGTCTTGCCATACTATGGGCAGGTGATTTCAAAATCATTAAATGTACCTTTGGCAGAAGTCTGGTATGTGGATTAGTAGACGGACAGAATGTTGTGGTGGCTCACTTTCGTCACTCCTACTACAAAGAAGCATTGTCAAAGATAATGCTGATGAACTATATGTTTTTTGCATTTGAGACCTGTGGGGATTCCAAAGAACACACTACGACTTATGTGGGAAGGGAAGTGCTATTGATCATATTCTAGTTGCAGCCACCTTGTCTTCTTTTTAAAGTAAATATGAGATTTTGCCCTCCTTTTTTAGTGATCATTGACAAATTAGTCTAATTCTTTCCTTTCCATCCACACCCACATGCCTGCTAGACAGATCATACCTTTAACTCTCTCCCAAAACCAAGGGGTCTGTAGAAAATGGAACAAGGTAGGCCACTTAATAATTTACTCTGAACTGGTTTCGACTAGGCTTGTTAAGGTTATGTATTGCCAAACCGAAAACATTGACGTTGGAATAATTCGGGATCATTTTGAAAAAATCTGTGATTGCAAGGTTGCTAACCGTGGATAAACCATTGAAGGCTCGCCCAGTGAAATCTTGGTTTAATAAAGACTGCACTAAGGTCCTCAAAATCCTGAAAGAAGTAACTAACAAAGGGCCTCATGATCCTGTGGAAGTTAGAGAAGCGAGGAAGAATTATACTGTTATGCTCGAAAAATGAAACCAAGAGATAAGAACCTAGGCATAGGTAGATCTAGAATGCACTGCTTCTGCTAAAGATTATTTACTGGCAAAACTCCCTTAGGAACTGACTGTCTTATTTTAGAGCAAGATTGGGCTTACCATTTTTCGCAAATATTTACTGCTGAGCCAAGGCAGTTGTCTCTTGTGGTTTCCCAAGATACTTTAATAAATCTAGTGAATTTGGTGACTCTTAGTAATTCAATTACAATTGGGGAAGTCCGAAAAGCTATTGCCAGTTCAGCTTCAGGAAAAGCTACAGCCCAAGATGGGGTTCCTGTTGATCTTTTTAAGTATAATCTTGATCTCTGTGCCCCATTGTTAACAAATGTCTTTAGACCTCTGGTCATTAGTGGACCGGTCGACTCTTGGAAGGAATCAGTGACAATTCCCATTTATAAGAAGGGTGATAAAAACAACCCAGCAAACTATAACCTCATCTCTCTCATCAATTTTACTGAAAAATATTTGGGAGAGTGATTTTGGGGAAGCTGGTAGCCTCAGCAAATGAGAGTGCCTTCCTTACGGAGGTCTAATATGGGTTGCAATGAGGCTTGGGCACCTCTGAACAAGCACTAAATCTGGCCATTATATTAAGTAAGTATGTCAAGGCAGGAGAGGTGCCATACATATGGCTTTCATGGTCCTCTCATCGGCCTTTGATTTAGCGGACAGAGATAAACTATATGAGATTATCAGTCGAGTGGGGGTTGATCCCTGCTTATAATGGTTTTGAGAAGTTTACATCAAGACACTACCATGAGGGTTCACTTTACACAGGAGGGGGATGTGACATCTCCGATTCCAGTAACTTGGGGGGGTAAGATAAGGTTGTTTTTTGGCCTCCTTTTTATTTCTATTTTATATTAATGCCCTTGATGCATTTTTAAGGTCTCTAACCACAGATACTGCCAAAGTGTATGAACGCTCGATACCCATACTCCTTTATGCGGATGACGCTGTGCTTTTAGCGCGCACCTCAGATGGTTTGCAAATTATACTGAACCGGTTCAATACCTTTATGGCCAATTTGAAGCTCTAGGCCAATCATAAAAAATCTTATATTTTGCTTAGTGGCCCCAAAGTTCTTTGTGGGAGGAATGGCAATAATGAAAAATTTGACTTTTACCTAGCTGAGATAATTTTTCAGCTAACCTGACCTGGGATAGACTGGTAAATCAGAGGTCTCAACTTACTGAAGCAGCTTGTGAGGCAGTTGATAGATTCACAAAATAATTAAGACACAAACCTTCCAAAAGAAATAGTGATGTTATATAAAAATACGTGTCTGTCTGTGGCCACGTTCGGAGCTGGAGTATTGGGGATATGCCCCGGTGTCGTCTTTACAAACTGTTGAGAATAAATGTTTGTCCAAACTTTTAGGACTACCTGGATCCACTTCAAGCCTGATCACACATACTGAAACTGGACTAGGTTTCCTGGAAGATTTGGTGAGGCTAGGTCCTATCATGCTATTGGACAAAATATGGTTGTCTCTGGGTCTGAAATTCACACGTGATATTGTAGAAGACTGTTTAAAACAAAGCAATGCTCAGGCCATTCCATGGTTAAATTATGTCAAATCATACCTGCAAGAATTGGTGCTGGCACATCTATGGGCAAACACAGGAAACATTACCAGTCTTAGCAAGGCACAGATTAAGTCAAAGTCTTTTGTGGATTAGAACTTCCCAATATAGATTTTGTCTTTCACGTTTTAGTATAAATATGATTAATTACTTAGGGGCGTTCCCAACCACCGGTTCATGGTTCACCTCCTTGCCACCTTCTCATTTCCTGCCACACTACTGAGCATTTTGTATTATTCTGCCCACTCTACGTAGTCTATAGATCCTGATTCTTACCACCAACCCTTAAAGAGTAGTCTTTCAACTTGCATCTTGAAGGCCTGACATTTTTGCAGTGCTTAGAGTCTCCAGTGACCTGTTTCGCTGTTTTAAATTTTTTAATCCAGGCCCTGAGACTAAGAAAAAGATACCCATCATGAAGTTAAATTGGCGTTGTGAGGTCTCATGATTTGTTTTGATCTGATGTTTAATTGTATTTTTACTGTTCTCTTATTATATATTGCAGAGTCAGAGAAACACTTTCGTATTCTGAATATATACTGGCGATGTGAGATTTCATGATTTTAACTGATGTTTAATAGCATGTCTTAAGTTTTTATGCTCCTCTGTATATAAATTGTCTTTTATCTGAGCTTTTATGGGCATATATTCGACCGAATAAAATATTATTGACTGATTGATGTGTGAGTTGTGTTTGTAGGGGTAGAGAGTATGAAGGAAAATATGTATAATGAATTAATGATTAGTTATAAATTGTTCAATTAACATTTAATTAGGTAAATTGTGTAATTTTTTTTTAAGCTATATCTTAGAAGCAGGTTGTTGAATATTTAGGATTACAGGGTGGGAAGTTAATTAAGAAAGAATTGATTGATAATTTACTATTCATTTATTATTAACTATTTAATTGATAATTATGTAAATTGTGAAATTATCAAATTTGTTAAGTTATATTTCAGGTGTGGGTTAGAAGAAATAGAAACCTTCTCAGGGGTTTCACTGATACACCTGGTCCTTTTAAACCAACAAAGAAGAGATTGGCACAGAAGCTGTAATATAAAAACAATGCATTTATTAAACCTCACATGAGGGAGATTGCGTCACACAGTACCCTCAAGTCACTGTAGGAGGCATTCTAAGGAGTACAGAGAACAGGGGTCTTATATACCCACACAGGGGCTCAAACGAAGGCGGTACAAGTACACATGAGAAGAGTTACACACATAGATGGTCATACAGAAAATGCACAGTCAACAAGTAGGAGGAGTAATGAGTTGCTGACATCAGTTAGAACAGCCTGACAGTTCTATACTAGGAGCAGGTGCATTCTACTAGCTAGGCCTTTCTGGGCATGTGCGAAGTTCTGGAAGAGGGAGAAAGCAAATGGCTAGCACATAGCTAACTAAAATGGCTGCCAAGTGCAAAATGGCTTTCAGCTCATGCTAACAGATTCCTGTAATCTTTAACAGATGGTCCTCTTAGCATGAGGTAAAGACATCCCTATAATCTAGTAGGAACATAGAAAATATTTTGCACATTTATTTTCATAAATTCATCAATATTCTAATCCATTGCTAGGTGGGCATTTCTCATTCTAAATATTGTTAAGCGGGCATGTATAAGGTATAAGTAGGAGTGCAAAGGGAACAGAGCATTGGGTCATACAGATAGCAGGAGAGAGTAATGACTATTATCACAAACAGAACTACCAATATTTTTCAACCCTAAGCAGAAATCAAATCCTAGAACCATCTAGTCCAATTCTATGTAAAAAAAAAATTCAATAGACTTTTCCAGTGTTCTTTTTATGAGGGATAGAGTATAAATCATTATAGTCAAGGAAAGGGTAAAGTAACATTTGTCAGCTGCTCAGATGAACTTTTCTCTTGCAGAATAAACATTATTCCTACTGTAAATATTAAAGTAGTCAGATATATTATTACAAAAACAATCCTGGTTCCAGGGGATCAGGAGGACCACACAGGGCCATGAGAATTAGGGCAAGGAGCTGCAAAGGGCTGCTCCTCCTCAAAAATGGGACATCCAAAAGGGTACAATATTAAGTCCTTAGGAAATTGAAGCCGCTGTACAACCAGCCAGAGGGGAGTCTTCTCCCTGTGTCCATTTTGAACCTCACAGGCAGGCTCTTGTTGTTCCCATGGTGGAGCTGCACAACTCGCAACTCAAGAATCACAGCCCAGTTTCAAGGGAAACGTTTCTTCTTTCAGGATAGGGCAATCACCTTCCGGGGTAAATTCCCTCAGCGACCCTGTCCAGTGTCTCAGGCAGTGAACCAATTTTCTTCACTTCAATCTAACAGGCACCAAAGGCACAGCACCTGTACCCTGAACTCAAGTCCTTCCCTAACTCCTGTATTGCTGTGCTGGCACACTGCTCTTTCGTTGGGGCCACAGATTGTATTCAGTGTGCCCAGGTATCTCTTGATCAACAAACAAAGGTGCAGACTTTACAGCCAGCATTCAGGAGCGTGATGCTGAAGTGCCTGAAGCAACCCTTATTTCAAAGGGGGTCACCTCCAGCAAAAACAACCTTGCCATTCTGGTTGGTCTGTGACTCTCAGCTGGGCATCAAAAACTTGATCCATGATTTCTCCTTTCTGATTTGTGACCCCGTCTTTTAACCAAGACAGTGGCAGGGGTACACACTTCACATCCCAGTGCTTCCGGCCTTCTACCTTCACTGAGGTCCTAGTTGCCAGCAATGCCTGTGCTGGTTACATTCACCTTGGCTTCAAGCTGGACTGGTGCTGACTCCTCAGGCTGGATCTGATGTCCGGGCCCCTCTGGCAATGGTTGTAAGGCAGCAAATATCTATTGGTGGACGGAACAAAATGTCTTTAGACAAGGCATACAAATAATCTATCAACAGAGAGGATATTCTCAAAATACTTCCTAGTACTGGTGCGCCCCATATATTAGCAAGGCACCCAAGAACCACTTCATCTATCTGAGAGTAAAAACAAACCTGGACCTATTACTCTATTTGAAGCAGCTAAGGAAGTCTGTGTTCATTTACTAACTTCTGAGGAAAAGAGAAAAACAATACAGACATACTCTAAATCCTTACACCTGTGTATTCCTATATTATTCATCGGAAGACCCTCAAGAAAAAAGGAAATGTTCTACACTTTTACTCATAGACTTTGCATTATTTGTACAGGACTGCAGATACTTCTAAAATGATTTCTCTTAATAAAAGCACCTACATTGTACGCTTAGGACCATGCTCTCATGTTATAGGTGCAGCAAGAACATCTAAAACTGCTAATTTAACAATGATTCCTATTACATAAAGAACTAAAAACTTCTACATAGTGGGTACATAAATTTCTCCAGCAGAACATGTTGTGACAAACAAACTCCTATAAAACAATATTTTCCTCAAAAATGTTTGCTAAGGATCACATGGGCGTCTTTCCTGCATTCTACTTTTCACGATCCAAACTATGCAACATCAGCTCTAATAAGGGCTGTCAGTTTATTTACACAGACTAGCTAATAAAAGACTAGCAATGCCCTTGCAAAACTGTATGTAGCATGAGAATAACATAAACAATAATGGTGTTATAACCTGAGAATTTTAGAACAAAAACTACCCACATCTAGTTCCCCTTAAAGATCAAATAAGGGAACAGCAATCTAGACTACTCATCCTTTCATAATTTCATCAAACAGGATGGGCAGTAACATAGCATATTTATTTATTCATTTTATTAATGCCAACAATTTGTAAAACAGTATTACTGAATAGCCAATTAAATGTCTCATGGCTATTTCCTAGACAATTTAGACAGGCTAAAAAAGAAAGTGAGAAAAAGAGAGAGAAAACATAAATTTGCCTACCCTTAATTTGTAGAGGAGCTAGCCTCCTTCCCCCATTTCGACAATAGGAAAACCTGAAACAGGTTTTACTTCTGTCGACACTATCAACCCCTATTTGTAGCAACTGGGCATAAACAAAGTTATAGGAGGTAAATAGCACATTGAGCTAGCTAAAAAACACATGAATACCCAACCACCAATTCCTTTAGCAAATGTACAAGTGTAACATGAGGGCACATGAATGCAAACTAAATCCCATTATCTCAGCCCTTGCACAGTAATGTTCAAACTAAAAACATTATTTTTAAATACATGGCAGTGCTATCCTTTGAATCAGAGCTCACATATACCATTATATTGCCTTCTGTTCATATGAGTGCATAAAAACTTGATTTTGCCAAAATAAAACTAAGCAAAACTTCTCTTTCTCTCCCTGCGCTGCCATCTCGTCTTTCAAAACGTTTCAGAGGTCGAAGTGTCAAAGTAAACCTTGCTCTGAGCCCTGCTAGGCTTCTAACTGTAGAACTCAACCTTTAACCCTTTACCACCTGTCCTATTTTGTGTGCAAGGCGTTCCATGCGGTTTTTCAATTCAAAGTGACTATGAAGAATCACAGCTGAAAAGCTGTCCTCTTATTCCTGTTTTCCGGTAATTTAGAGGTAAGAGAATAACTTCTGCTGGGTTTTTGTATTTATTTATATTTGTAAGCAGTGTGCAGTATGCTTGTCTAGCAGTATAGAGGTCATCTATTTGTGTTATACTTAAATGTGTGTATTTACTGAAGCCTGAGATCAGTTTGAAAGCTGCTCTGAGTGGCAGAACTGCTTTTAAAAGGTGAATTTTGCCCAATTTCAACTTTGGTGTTTGAGGCCCTTAAAAATGAATATCCTACAATTTATTGGCATATCAGTCATCCCCAGAATATCCTCTACATATCCCAGAGATGGGGGATCAGAAATGTATAAGGTACACCCTTATAATAATGAGTTTTGTACGCCTGGGTGAAGTGACATTTTTCATTTTAGTTGCCCCCATTGCTGTAAAACGCTGCTTAAATTCAACTTTAATGCTAGGAGTTCACAGTATTTATATTAGGCATTATAAAGATTAAAAAACTAATTTAATGCACTTATTTTTAATAACATGTTTTTTATATAATCAAAATTCCCCTTTTTATTATTTTTTATTTTTTAATAACTCCAACCCTTTTTATGGTTGCACATATGAAAAGCAAGCGTCATTCCTTTCCTATCATATTTAAACACATTCATTTGCACAGAAGCCTTACTTGAAACATGAAAATCTGCGCCACTGTTAAGAACAGTTATTATTTAACATCAAAACCATGGATGTGCTTATGTAAAAAGGCATTAAGAAAGGAAATCCCTTCTTATATTTTCTCTGTTATCCAAAATAATGAAACTGTATTTCTAACTTTTAAAATAGCAGTCTCTAATGCAGGCCTTTATACCAGGTTTACACTGATTAAAAATCTAGGTGACTCAGCATTTTCCCCTCTGTAGACTGCAGTCAGAAATAGCCATGTGCTATTGACACAGCTGTTGCTTGTGATCAACAGGCGTCGAATTCTCACGCCTTTCAAGCCAGCACAAATCTATTGTTCTGTAATGTGTGGTTAGTTCAACAACAACCAACTCACTCAGATAATGTGAATGCCTTTTAATACCTAAGGATAAATGCTGTGACATTTTGTATCTTAGTCTAAATTATTGTAAAGCCCACAATTTAGTTCTTTCTTCCTTTCTATGAGGCCTATTTTATTCCTATTGATTGTTAATTCTAATTTTATCTTTAGCATGTGGCAATTTGCACACATGTATAGTGTCTTACTCAGTCAATTTTAATGATAGCGTGCAGCTATTTAGCATATATTACATAATTCATTGGTAGATTATTTTAAAATATATTTTATTTTAATGATATTTTGCATAACAGAATGATAACAAAAAAAACACATTTGAGCTTATTCCAGACATTTTCAGAAGGGGGTCATACACTCAGAACACACAATAGAGCGCGCTTAAGGCTAGCCAGTCTTACACAAAGAGCGCAATCGCTACTTACTCACACAAGTACCACCAATAACAAACCACAAAGACATTTAAACACACAATGAACCCACAAATCAACATTTAGGACAGAGACAAAAGACAGCCGACAGACTTACTGAAACCAAACCATTTGTAAATATAAATTGTAAGTCAAATTTACAAGAAAAGCTCTTAAAAGTAGTTCAAAAACAGCCCAAAGACTATTCCATTTTCAAGAAGCCAAAATACACCAAGTTTGCTAGTTTTGGCTGTCAGAACACCAAAAATCACTCTGCATATCACCACTTATGAATGTTACTAAGTGCACAAACCAGGATCCTTTTTATGTACATATTTAATCCCTTGGGGTACTAGTCGCCAAGGAAGAAATACGTTTTTATACCTAAACCTATTTAGTTATCCCCTCTAGGGGAGCTGGCTGATTCCATACAAGTTCCATAATGGTACCTCCAAGAAAGCAACACATTCTACGATGTGTGCTAAGAACAGGCATGCCAAGAATATTGCAGCATATACAATATTATACACAAAGTAGCACTTAACTCAAAGTGTGCCGTTCAAGTTTTCAAAAGTTTCTCATTACCTGCCTACATAAATTGCAATTTGCATATTTCCAAATTCCAAATATTGGCCAATTTCCATATAATTCCAAAAAGTGTCGCAACCAACGCCCTTACCAAGCACAAAATCTCCAACCTCTCATTGCCAAGTTCTGAGTGACCTAACGGTCGTTTTTAGAATACTCACGCCAAAAAGGTTCTCAGTCGGGAGCGGTAAACATTTGGAGGAGTCAAATCAGGAAGACCAGAAATATACTGGGCTGCAGAGACAGAGAATCTCTGTGCAGTATACCTCCTTAATAGAGTCCTGTTCTGTCCTCCTCAGTAGATTCCTGTATCACATCAAGACCACTCCCTTGGATAGCCACTTCTTTGATGAGGTCCACATTGAGCGCCAATTGAAGAAATAGAAACCTTCTCAGGGGTTTCACTGATACACCTGGTCTTTTAAAACCAACAAAGAAGATATTGGCACAGAAGCTGTAATATAAAAACAATGCATTTATTAAACCTCACATGAGGGAGATTGCGTCACACAGTACCCTCAAGTCACTATAGGAAGCATTCTGAGGAGTACAGAGAACAGGGCCTTATATACCCATACAGGGGCTCAAAAGAAGGCGGTACAAGTACACATGAGAAGAGTTACACACATAGATGGTCATTCAGAAAATGCTCAGTCAACAAGTAGGAGGAGTAATGAGTTGCTTACATCAGTTAGAACAGCCTGACAGTTCTATACCAGGAGCAGGTGCATTCTACTACCTAGGCCTTTCTGAGAATGTGCAAAATATAGGGCCCAATTATGATGGCGGTGAGACCGCCACCGACAGCCTGTCCCTAGTATTCCCACAGCCATCCATAGAAGCAGCCCGGCTGTCAGATTATAAACTGGTGGTCAGAGGCATCAGTCGCAGGGACAGACAGCTGCTTTTCCAACAGGCTCAAGGAGGTCGTTGGAACAGTGATCAGAATGTAATCCCTACAATAGGGGGGGTGCCTGCTCAGGCACCGCCATAGGGATTATGATGTCCGTTTTCCTTGGCTTATACATGGCGGTCCGACCGCCATGTAGAGGCAGACAGAAAGGGATTTGGGCCCATAGCAGGGCCCCGTCCCCTGTGGGCCTCTGCTATGGGCTTGAGGAGCACAAGTGGTGCCCCCCAAATATCCATGGATCCTGTGCCAGGCACCTCATGGATGTTTAAAACATCGTGTTTTCGATTTTGGCTTTTGCTACAGCCCTTTTCCAGGCCACTGCATGACCCACAAAAGAAAACCAAATGTTTCTGACCGCCTGCTGGGCGCTCAGATGGTAACTTGGCAGGTGGAACCGCCGACTACATGCCAGCAGGTATCCATCCCGCAATAATGGATGTCAGACACTCGTCCAACCGCCATCGTAATAAGGCCCATAGTGTATTATTTTAATTAAATTAATAATATTTGTTTTAGCTAATAATACTTATTATTTTTTTTTTACAATTGTGTCAATTGTTTAGTTTTTGTTAAAATATTGACATATTTTTCCTTTTTACTTTGTTTTATTGTCAGCAAGTAGACATCATTACAAAATGGAAGAAAAAATCTCCATAAACAGTGCATTGAAACCTGTAAGTAAACATTTCTAAAAGAAAACAATATAATACCATGTCAATCTAATTATTCCTCAGTCCTCGTTTCTTCTTCCAGGGACCTTCTCTGCAAATTATATATTAAAGGTTCGCACACTCAAATCAATTAACTTCATATACCCAATGCCAAGGGTCCCCATATAGAATCAAACTTTATCAGGGAGCGAGTTCCTCTTACTCATGCTAGAGCTTTCTCCATCTCGTAAGTTCCCCTCACTATAACCCACCATTCATTTATGGTGGGAGGTGTTGGAGATATCCAAGCCCTAGCTATACTAAGTCAAGCAGCAACCAATAAGATTGTAATAAGCCGCTGTAAGCCTTGACTCCCTTCTTTATAGCCCAATATAATTTTCATGACTGTAGGAGTGAGCTCTACCCCGGTTTGTTGCCTTATCACCTGAGCTATCTTCTGCCAGAACACTTCTAATTCTGGACAGGTAATAAACATATGTACTATGCCCGCAGCGTACATCCCACATTTGGGGCATTTTTTCCTATTCCCTCCTTGAACTCTCAGAGCCCAGCTAGCGATCTTCTCAGGGGTATAATAAAGAATGCAAACTGTACGAAATTGCTGTAATCTTAAATTAACAGAATGAACTGATTCTTCAATGGTTCCTAACGCCAACGTAATATTCTTAGGAGTGATCTCTATCCCAAAGACCTAGTCCATCTTGCCCCCAGCTTTTGACAGCCATTCTCTCTAAAATTGCTAAAACATTGATACATTCTGACAATTTATAATTCTGCTTTTTCCCCATACAAACAATTCCATACTTCTGATTTAGACACTGTTGTTAAAGCCAAATGTTTCACTAAATAATCTCTGATTTGAAAATACTTAAAATACATCTGATCAGGGAGTTTGTAATGAAGTTGCAAGTTCTCAAATGCCCTAAAGCCATTGCAGTCGTATAGTTCACCCAAATGTTGTATCCCATAGCTAGCCCATCGTCTACCGACAGTGTCCTGGAACACCTCCGGTAGCAAGGGGTTGCCCCATAGTGGGAGTTTTTCATGGAAAAATGACAAGTTAAACTTAACAGACATAGTTCGCCATATATTCATGCTATCTCTGATGGGCTTAAACCTGAACCTTTTGAAATAGTTGGGGTCATTAGTTTTATATAAAAACATTTGAGATTCAAAACCTAGAACTTATTGATGAAAAAAGTCTTGATCATCAGAATCCAACAGGCTACAAAGGCAGCTCGCAAATGCGACCCAAAAATACATTTTAAAATCTGGAAACTCCAGTCCCCCTTGGTTGGACGGATATTTCAACAAGTCTATAGCATGTCGTGCTTTTTTATACCCCCAAATAAAGCTACCTAAAACTCCTTCTAGTCTCCTAAAAAAACCCATTAGAAACAAGAAGAGGAATTGAACGAAATACGTATACAAACTTAGGAAGTATCTCCATTTTAATAATAGTACATCTCCCTACTATACCAATATGAAGCTTGTGCAAATTTTTCAGTCGTTTAGTCATGATTTCCAATAAAGGCTCATAATTCAAAGTATGTATCCGCTCGCTCTGCGCTGAAATACGGACACCAGGTATGTAGCAACCAAACACACTCCTGCCATTCTCCTAGCAGGTCAAAAGTTAAGGATCACTTGCGTCTTTTGGACATTTAGCTTATAGCCTGACAGAAGACCAAATCTACTAGCTTCCTCTTGAATATAGATAATTGCTGCCTCTGGGTCAGTAGTAAAGACACCTATATCACCCACGGAAGCAGTTACCTTTAATTGGCTTTCCCCTGATATCAATGGATTGATGTGCATATTAGAATTTAAAGCACGGATAAATGGCTCAATATATAGAGCAAACAGCAAAGAGAACAAGCATTGGCATAGCCAATAGCTCTCGCTTTTGGGACCTTATAAGTGTTTAGTTATCCAGCACAATATCCCTGGTGCAACAACATCAAGTGTTGCATAGCTAAACACTTATAAGGTCCCAAAGGCAAGATCTATTGGCTATGCCAATGCCTGTTTTGAGTGAGTGGCTCGTCCAGGTATGCCACTGTGAGGTAGAGATGCTGCGAGTGCTTTTACAGGAGCCCCTGTGACATTGCGCCTCTTCAAAATGTATCTTGGGTCTGGTGTAATACTTCTAGCCCCTATTCCCATCTTCTCACACCCAATGCATCCTTAAATGTCCCATGTACAGCCGGGGTTGACACTCCTATTACCCGTGCCCTCCAGTGACACTTTACCTGTCACGGGTGGTGGTGGTGGTGGAGGTGGAGGACATGGTGGTGGTGGTGGTAGAGGTGGTGGTGGAAGTGGTGGTGGTGGGGGGCATGGTGGTGGTGGTGGACGTGGTGGTGGTGGATGTGGTGGTGGTGGAAATGGTGGTGGTGGACATGGTTGTGGTCATGGTGGTGGATGTGGTGATGGACATGGTGGTGGTGGTGGTTGTGGATGTGGTGGTGGACGTGGTGGTGGACATGGTGGTGGTGGTGGATATGGTGGTAGATGTGGTGTTGGTGCTGGATGTGGTGGTGGTGAACATGGTGGTGGTGGATGTGGTAGTGGTGGATATGGTGGTGGTGTATATGGTGGTGGTGGCCTTGTTGGTTGTGGACATGGTGGATGTGGGGGTGGTAGACGTGGTGGTGGTGGACTTGGTGGTGGTAGACGTGGTGGTGGTCGATGTGGCGGTGGTAGGCGTGGTAGTGGTAGTGGACATGGTGGTGGTGGATGTGGTGGTGAACATGGTGGTGAACGTGGTGGTGGTGGATGTGGTGGTGGTGGTGGGCATGGTGTAGGTGGATGCGGTGGTGGCTGTGGTGGTGGATGGGATGTGGTGGTGGACATGGTGGTAGTTGTGGATGTGGTGGTGGTGGACATGGTGGTGGTGGTGGATGTGGTGGTGGCAGTTGACGTGGTGGTGGGCATGGTGGTGGACATGGTGGTGGATGTGGTGGTGGATGTGGTGGTGGACGTGGTGGTGGTGGTGGATGTGGTGGTGGACGTGGTGGTGGGTGTGGTGGTGGTGGACATGGTGGTGGTGGATATGGTGGTGGCCTTGTTGGTGGTGGCCGTGTTGGTGGTGGCCTTGTTTGTGGTGGATGTCGTGGTGGTGGACGTGGTGGTGGTGGCCTTGTTGATGGTGGACGTGGTGGTGGTGGACGTGGTGGTGGTAGATGTGGTGGTGGATGTGGTAGTGGTGCATGTGGTGGTGGTGGACATGGTGGTGGTGGTGGACGTGGTGGTGTTGTATGTGGTGGAGGTGGATGTGGTGGTGGTGGACATGGGGGTGGTGGATGTGGTGGATGTGATGGTGGACGTGGTGGTGGTGGACATGGTGGGGGTAGTGGACGTGGTGGTGGTGCTGGACATGGTGGTGGTGGACGTGGTGGTGGTGATGGACATGGTAGTGGTGGTGTATGTGGTGGTGGATGTGGTGGTGGTGGACGTGGTGGTGGTGGATGTGGTAGTGGTGGATCTGGTGGTGGTGGATGTGGTGGTGGTGGACATGGTGGTGGTGGATGTGGTGGTGGTGGATGCGGTGGTGGTAGATGTGGGGTGGACGTGGTGGAGGTGGTGGACGTGGTGGTGAACATGGTGGACATGGTGGTGAACATGGTAGATGTGGTGGTGGTGGATGTGGTGGACATGGTGGTGGTGGACGTGGTGGTGGTGGACGTGGTGGTGGTGGATGTGGTGGTGGACGTAGTGGTGGATGTGGTGGTGGACATGGTGGTGGATGTGGTGGACGTGGTGGTGGATGTGCTGGTGGTGGTGGACGTGGAGGTGGAGGATGTGGTAGTAGTGGTGGGCATGGTGGTGGTGGACGTGGTGGTGGTGGATGTGGTGGTGGATGTGGTGGTGGTGGTGGACATGGTGGTGGATGTAGTGGTGGATGTGGTGGTGGACATGGTGGTGGTGGACATGGTGGTGGACGTGGTGGTGGTGGATGTGGTGGTGGATGCGGTGGTGGATGTGGTGGTGGACATGGTGGATGTGGTGGTGGTGGACATGGTGATGGTGGTGGGGGTGGTGGTGGTGGGCATGGTTGTGGTGGACGTGGTGGTGGATGTGATGGTGGGGGTGGACATGGTGGTGGACATGTTGGTGGACATGGTGGTGGTGGATGTGGTGGTGGATGCGGTGGTGGATGTGGTGGTGGACATAGTGGATGTGGTGATGGTGGACATGGTGATGGTGGTGGGGGTGGTGGTGGTGGGCATGGTTGTGGTGGACGTGGTGGTGGATGTGGTGGTGGGGGTGGACATGGTGGTAGACATGGTGGTGGATGTGGTGGTGGACGTGGTGTTGGTGGACATGGTGGTGGTGGATGAGGTGGTGGTGGTGGTGGACGTGGTGGTGGTGGACATGGTGGTGGTGGACGTGGTGGTGTTGCTGGACATGGTGGTGGTGGTGGTGGACATGTTGGTGGTGAAAGTGGTGTTGGACATGGTGGTGGTGGTGGACATGGTGGTGGTGGACGTGGTGGTGGACATGGTGGTGGTGGACATGGTGGTGGTGGATGTGGTGGATGTGGTGGTGGTGGTGGATGTGGTGGTGGACGTGGTGGTGGTGGATGTGGGGGTGGTGGAGGATGTGGTGGTGGTGGAGAACATGGTGGTGGTGGATGTGGTGGTGGTTCTGGACGTGGTGGTGGTGGTGGATGTGGTGGTGGATGTGGTGTTGGTGGATGTGGTGTTGGACATGGTGTTGGTGGATGTGGTGGTTGTGGACATGGTGGACATGGTTTTGGTGGATGTGGCAGTGGACATGGTGGTGGACGTGGTGGTGGGGGACATGGTGGTGGTGGTGGACATGGTGGTGGTGGACATGGTGGTGGACGTGGTGGTGGTGGATGTGGTGGTGGATGAGGTGGTGGATGTGGTGGTGGACATGGTGGATGTGGTGGTGGTGGACATGGTGATGGTGGTGGTGGTGGTGGGCATGGTTGTGGTGGACATGGTAGTGGATGTGATGGTGGGGGTGGACATGGTGGTGGACATGGTGGTGGACATGGTGGTGGTGGATGTGGTGGTGGATGCAGTGGTGGATGTGGTGGTGGACATGGTGGATGTGGTGGTGGTGGACATGGTGATGGTGGTGGGGGTGGTGGTGGTAGGCATGGTTGTGGTGACGTGGTGGTGGATGTGGTGGTGGGGGTGGACATGGTGGTGGACATGGTGGTGGATGTGGTGGTGGACGTGGTGGTGGTGGACATGGTGGTGGTGGATGAGGTGGTGGTGGTGGTGGTGGACGTGGTGGTGGTGGACATGGTGGTGGTGGATGTGGTGGTGGTGGACGTGGTGGTGTTGCTGGACATGGTGGTGGTGGACATGTTGGTGGTGAACGTGGTGTTGGACATGGTGGTGGTGGTGGACATGGTGGACATGGTGGTGGAGATGGTGGTGGTGGACATGGTGGTGGTGGATGTGGTGGTGGTGGTGGATGTGGTGGTGGACGTGGTGGTGGTGGATGTGGGGGTGGTGGAGGATGTGGTGGTGGTGGAGAACATGGTGGTGGTGGATGTGGTGGTGGTGCTGGACGTGGTGGTGGTAGTGGATGTGGTGGTGGATGTGGTAATGGACGGGGTGCTGGATGTGGTGCTGGATGTAGTGGTGGATGTGGTGGTGGTGGTGGGTGTGGTGGTGGATGTGGTGTTGGTGGATGTGGTGTTGGACATGGTGGAGGTGGATGTGGTGGTTGTGGACATGGTGGACATGGTTTTTGTGGATGTGGCAGTGGACATGGTGGTGGACGTGGTGGTGGACGTGGTGGTGGGGGACATGGTGGTGGTGGTGGACATGGTGGTGGTGGGAGATGTGGTGGTGGGGGATGTGGTGGTGGTGGTGGGTGGTCCTGGGCAGAGGCGTTTCAGGGGGTGTGCAAAGCAGCACAACTGGCCCCAAACACGCCGTGTTAAGAAAGGCACTCTGACAGCGGCTTTATGTACTTGCTAAATAAAAACAGTATAAACTATGGGGAGAAGAACAAACAAAACTGAAGAATTGTTTAAAATAGTTTGGGGACACACCAAACAACAACATAACCGGTAAAAAAGAAGCACGTTTTTTCTGTGACTAAACAGAACTGGGACTCAGATTAAATAACGAAGGCATTTCTATTTTTCTAGCAATTCGTTGTCTGCGTGCTCTGGCTTGAACTCCCATTTTAATAAGAATTGACCAAGCCAATAGGATGGACTGTTTTTATAAGCGACTCTGCTTCTTCATTGGCGAGTGTATGTGTGTGTGCGTGTGTGTGTATGTCTCTCTATCTCCGGTTGAATAGCTGAATGTGAAGAAAGGTCAGCCGTTGGATGCATTAGTGAGTGCATGGATTAAGCCTGTTCAAAGCACTAAGCTACGCTCGCGTAGTTTACGAAGTTTGCGCTACTTCGCACTACGTGAACTGCACGTAGCACAGTGCAAACATGCATAGCGTAGCGTTGCGTAGTGCAGCGGTCATTTTTTGCTTGCTCATGGTTCCCAACATCAGGTTGCCGATCGCAAGCGTGGGAAATAAACATCCCGGCGAGATTCTCAACGCGAGAAGGTGAGGTTTCTCATTGTGAGTGGTCGCGTATGCTCACGATCACTCGCGATGAGAAAGTACCAGTCCGCGTTGAGAAAGCTGCCGCTCGAGTAAATATCTACTTGAGCGGCAGAAAACTACAGCTCGCACTGTGCAAGATGCCGTTTTCAATGATTGCACAGTGCCGGATGCTTGTCCGCACTGTGCAATCATTGAAAACGGCATCTTGCCCAGTGCGAACAGGCTACTACGCAGTTCGCGAAGTGCTACGTGTAGCTCGCATAGTGCGAAGTGCACTTTGCGTAGCTTCACGTAGTGCTACTTCGCAAACTACGCCCAGGGTTAGCATGGATAGATTAATGAACGAGAGATAAGTAATGGCTGAGTGAGCCCTTCTATGGATATGAATGGAGAAGTGAAATGGGTGAATGTTTGAATGAAGAAGTGCATGTATGTGATGATAAATGGAAGCGTGAGTGCATGTACAGATGCAGACAGGTTGCATTAACCTTACAGACTGTGGCCTCAGACTGTAGGCGTGATAATGTTATTAAAATGTCAATAATTATCAATATTATGTAAATGTAAACATTACACTAAGGCTGGGCACCATTATATCAAGAATGTTCACAATATAATAAGAACTAACATAATGCCAGTGCGAGAATTAGGCAAACACAATGCGAGCATTACATCAGAGGTGTGCACTATTGTGCTTAAAATACACGAGAATAAGCAACATTGCGGAAAAGACTGAACTACTGCAGGCGTGGCCACCATTGTGCTAAAATTCCCCTATTATCTCAGGAATGCGCATGAGAGAGGGGGGAGCAGGCAGTGAGCCCAGGAGTGGTGCACACACAGTCTGCTCTTTTTTGAAGCACATACTTGTGCTTGTGGTGCGCCCCTGCGCGCTCTCGCAAGGTGTATGCCGCCACAAGCACGAGAATATGCTTCGAAAAACAGCAGAACGAAGGCTACAGGTCCTCCTATGCAACGCATGCGTGCTGCGTAGGCGAGACCTAAAAAGGACACCCTTGTCTACTACCACTAAATATCAGGAAAGGTAGAGATTGTTAACCTAGATAGAGCAGTCTTGCCTGGGGTTTGTTCTATAGAGCTAATACCCATTGGGAGAATTTTCCTCTGAACCCAAAAGCTATAAGTATGGGCCAAAGGAATCTTCAGACCACTCTATCAAAAGACATTTTGGCGTCTAAAAGTACCATACCTAAGTTCATTGCCAATTTCCTGGTAACATCAAAAGCTCCCATAGCGGTGGTAATATGAGCGGTAGTATCCCTTCCATGTATAAAGCCATGTTGTTGCATGGATACGTGCCAGAGATTAATGGGGCAAGACGGGTAGCCAGGATTTTAGCAAACACCTTTGCGTCTGAATTAATGAGTGAAATCAATCGATAAGAACCTCGTTCCTTTGGGGGTTTATCTATCTTTAAAAAAAAACAATATTTGTCATATTCCAGGTCTCTGGTATCTTACCATAGGTACCAATGTGTTGTATAAACACCGGCATACGCAGAACTATAAGACTTTTAAAGATTTTATAGAATTCTGCCGGTATAGAAGCCTCCCCCGCAGCTTTCCCAGAAGGAAGAGAGGATATTGCTGCAAGTATTTCTTAATGCTAGATCTCTTTCTCAAAAGAGACCGAGTCTTCCTCCCTTAAGGTGGGAAGCCTACTCTCGCACAAGTACGTCATCCTCCTCTGCTACTGTAGGTTGTGCATATAGTTTTTGATAAAACCCAGAGAATTGATCCAATATTGCCTGTGATGTTATATATAGATTACCATCTATCCCTTTAATAGCCTTTATCTTAGTTTTAGCACTACTTTCCGCTATTTGATGAGCCAGAACTTTTCCAATTTGGTCCCCATATTCATATTGTGAGAACTTCCTTTTCTTATAATTCGCCGTGACTTTCTCCCTTAATGAACTGCTCATGGGTATTCTTGCATTTACCAATGACATATATAATTCATCCTGATCACTGTCCCCATGTTGAATCGCTCGTGCATGCTGTGCCTCAGCTGCTATTAAACCTTGAATGGCTGCTCTATATAAAGTTTCCCGCTCCTTATTCTGCCGCCAGATATAATGTTGGGTAACCCCTCTTATGAATACCTTCATAGCATCCCAAACCACCAAGGGAGAAGCTGTCCCTGTATTATCTATTAGAAATTCTCCTAGCTGTGTATGAATAGTAGCCACATATTTGGCATCTGTAAGTAAGTAACGTGGAAAGAAAAAGACCTGACTGTCTTTTGAACCATTTCGACCTTAAAGATAACAAAATAGGATTGTGGTCAGAAGTGATTCTATATCTGCAGAGTCCATGATTTGTTTCCGAAACCCATGCCATATCTATTCTAGAATATTGCTTGTGTGGGGCAGAGTAATATGTATAACTGGGAATAGTTGAGTGAAGTTGGCGCCAAGTATCCCATAAACCATGTATCCTTCCTATTTCTAATACTGCAGACCTAACTTTCCCCATTCTTGTAGTGGCTACTCTATTCGTCGAGTCAATAGGGTACTAGTCCATGACGCAATTCAAATCCCCCATAATCAAACAGTCCCCCTGCCAATCCAACAGTTCTATACTTAAAAAATCAAAAATAGAGGGATCACCGACATTAGGGCCTTATACTATACAAAAAATATATTTCCTTCCCATTATCTCCATCTGTGCTATTGCCCATCTCCCCCATTGATCCGCTAAGGTCTTAATGATTCTAAACTCAAGCTTCTTGTGCACCAAAATAGCTGTACCCCAATAGAAGCAGCATAGATTGTACATACAATTGTCTGATACCCTAAGTGTTTAAGGAGGCCTTGGTCCTTATAGGCTAAATGTGTCTCAGTGAGTGACACAATCTGAGGTTTATACATTTTCAATTCTTCCTTAACAAGTTGCTTTTAAGTTCCATTATTCAGCCCTGTGACATTCCAAACCATACATCTAATCTTAAGCATAGTAAGTATAATACATGCCTCCAAAGTTTGTACATATCATCGTCTTTATCTTACTGTACCTATTTCCACTACATGATTTACTGCGTTCTCTGCTCCCATCTGTAATCTCCCTTTCCCTGTGTTTCAATACCGTCCTGCTGACATATATCTTTTTCCCACTCCCACTCCCTCCCACCCCCCTACAGAGCCCTGCCCTGTCCTCCTTTTCCACCCTGTATCGTACAGGAGGAATCAACCCAGATGAATAGGCAGCTACAGAGATGCAGAGCTCCACAGTTAGCCCCCGCGTACCACAACACATTCATAACCTTGTGCATTAAATATCTAAGAAAAATAAGGAGAGAAATGGAATAGTGGAGAAAGTAAGGCAAGAGACATAATAAAGCATTCAAAAAGCAATTAACATTGATTTGTTTCAAGACGATAGAAAGCTCCATGCTATTAAGAGTCCAGTCTTCTTATCTCGTTGTGGCTGCTGTCTCCACCTGGCATTTGCATAGTGCCTGTCTGGCTTCCTGCTCAGTGGAAAAAAAATAAGATTCCCCTCCTTTAATAACTTTTAAACGTGCAGGCTCCTGTAAAAAACCTGTGCGCCTCCAGCTTTCAGTGGGTCAATGAGCTGCCTTAGTTTCCAACGTCTATCCATAGTAGCTCTGCTTAAATCAGACCTCACAAAGATAGATAAAGAATCCACACTTATAGGAGAGCTAGGGCGGGCTTGCAAAGAAATAGCTTGTCTCAGTAAGAAGTTGCCAAAAAGATCAGCAATGGCTGGGTGTATCGAGATCCCTGCTTATACCCCCCAGTGGTAACCTATGCACACGTTGCAGCTGGCAGTCCCAATCCCAATCTGCTAGATCCAGGAAAGCCTCTTTGAAAAGCTGGACTACAAATGCACGGGGATCTGAGCCCTCTTCACTCTCCAGTACCTCAAAAAGTCTTAGAGTATTACGGCGTTGCCGATTTTCCATGTCTCCTCTCTTTCACTGTAGGTCACTTATCTGGACATCATGCGATTGCACTGAGCTAGCTGTTGAATTAGCTACTTCCTCTGTTTCTACCACCCTTTGTTGTAGTTCCCATATATCGTTCGTTATTATCCCCATTTTAGTTGCCACATTGGTGAGTGTTTGCTGGATGCTGGCATTATCCACTCAGGCCTGTGCATAATGCTGTTGGGCTTCCAGCCTTTGATCCTCTAAGGCCTGTAGAATTAGAGAAAGCACTGGTTCTTTGCTATCCTTTATATCTAAAGGATTTTGTTTTTCAAGTGCCTCTTTGCTCACCTTAAGAGGAGAATCTCAAGCTAGTAAACTTTGTGATCCAGGGTTTGGTGTGTGAGCAGGAGGAATAGGAGTTTCTGGGCTAGGCGCAGCTATGTAGCTTGCACCACTGTTATCTGTAAATCCTGCACCTGAAAGCTGCAATATTATTGACTTGACTTCCCCTTCGCTTGGACCCACTTCCGGAGGGGGCTACACTCTGAGCTGGATTTGCTGTGCCCATTGTTGACATTATGACTTTGTACACCAGAGATTTCCAGAGTTCTCTTCACGGTCTTTGCTGTTTTAAAGCCTCCTTTCTTTTTTGCTGAGGATGAATTCTGAAATTTCTTGGTCTGGGTCTGGGTCTCATCTGAATGTTTATTAATTGCGGCTGGCGAGACCTGCAAGGGCTGTTTCTGCATGGCCGTTGTATCATTATTATTATATGACCTGTCTCCGCTCAGATGATTCTACCCTACTCGTTGACATCTGCTCTGCAAATACAGCTCTGTGAGTATGTGTACCTTCATTCAGATCCCCAGCATATTCATCTGATTCACTAGCTGCTCAGTACGGTCCTTCTGAATTAACTGTCTCTGTTAACGTATCGCTGACAGTTAACTTTATTGTATCTGCTAAATTGTTTCCATTCCCACTGGTTAAGTCCGGGAAATTCAATGTATCCACTGCCTGTTGCAACTTATGACCTTTGTTCATATCTTCCTGAAAATCCACCCTTTGTTTGTATCCGTCTGACTCCAGATTCTGGGGCCCCTTCTGACTCTCCCCTTTGCCTGGTTAAACAGATTGAATTGCCTTCAAAAGCACATCTGCTACCGTGCTCCCTGCGGACCGCTCTGATAATCTACCGGGTGATATCAAATCTGCAGCCTTGCCAGAATGTAAAATCTTCAGCATGGCTTACCCACTTTCAAAATCCCCCTTTGAGCAGCCGCTGCCTGGGCTGTTGTGGATATTTCCTCCATACCGGTAGCTGTACCAGCCGCAGTGCCTCCGCCTCCTGTATTTACCGGTGTCCGAGTTGCTCGTGCTCCTCTCAGTGCCATTTTCGGTGGGGCCATTTCTCCACCCAGTGAAAGGAACACCGCTACGGGCAGTCCAGAGCAGCCGCTGGTCGAACCACGGACCCTAGCCAACCAGCAGGAGGCCGGGAAATATGCAGCAGCCACTGGACTCTAGTCACAAGTGCCGTTGACATTCAGCCTCAGGGAGCGTAATGTTTAAAATTCTTGTTTCGTTTCTTTTTTTTCCCTTTGCCGTCTCACTGTATTTCATCTACTTTCTCCATTCCCCTTTCACTCAGAATCGCCGCTAGTATCCACTCCAATCCTGCATTGTCTGGTGTGCAGGAGCCTCCTGTGTGCCTGCTGTCCACTGCGGCGTTAGTCTGCCATCTTCCTCACTATCCACCCGCCATCTTCCTCACCATCCAGCCAAAATGTTGACATATTTTTATATTTAGAAGTTTATATTTTGGGGTATTTATTAGAGTTGATAAAGTATTTTATTTGTTCGAACTGTTGCACAGACTGCAGTGGGAATAGTTAATTTTACCCCTTTGGTGTCCCATGCTTTCCCTACTGTTGCACAGACATGAGTGGGAATAGTAAATGTTATCCCTTTTCAGCCCAAAGTGAGAGACTGATACAGATATTTACATATTTAAACATTACGCACTAAGCCATGTATTCACTAACATACACTTAATCAGTCAGTTATACAATCAATTTTTCAAAAACAAATCATCCATTTAGACACTTATATACCCATTTATTCTTCCATCGACCTTGAGATATACATATATAAAACATATTTTATTTTCAGAAAATCACACATTCACTGGATGATGTCATCAGTGAATGTCATGAGTGATGTCATTTGAGATGTCATCAGTGATGTTATCAGTGATGTCACTGACCATGTCATGAGTGATGTAATATGTGACGACATCAGCAGTGCATTGCGGGCGCGCGAGTTACAGTTAGCTGAAGTAACTGTAACGGGGGAATTTCAATGGTTTTGTACGAGTGAAAAGTCCAGCTAACTATAACGCCCCTGAAACCTATGTTTTTTTCAGTGAATATATATATATATATATATATATATATATATATATATATATATATATATATTAAATATTATTTAAAACATATTTAATGTTTGTTATAATAATGTTACATGATAAAATAATTGGAATTTACTAGTCTTAACAATATCATTAAAAAAAATTATTTTTTGTATAGATTCTTTCAATATTAGTGTAAACAATATATTTGAATTGATATTTTTGTACTTAACTGAGATTTTGTATAGGAAAACGATATTTTTGTGCTCAATATTTTTGACACAATATTTCTGTTGCACGATATTTATTGTGTTGATATTATGTCAGTGAACCGTTGTGACGAGAGATAGGGATAGTTAGTACAACAGGAAGTACAGAGGATGGGTAGTTAGGCACAGGAAAAACAAAATACACATAATAGAGATGTCTGCAACCAGATCACATTATGTTTTCAAGAGTGGAACTCAGGTTCTCTGGGTGTACTGGAAAGGGAGTGACAAGGGTCTTCTCCATGCCTTTTTTTATCACTTCATCACTACATTATTAAAAAAAATACTTGAGATTTAATAAATCGTTAGAGCCATTATTAACCATCTGTAAAACCTACATGATCTGGAATGAAGAGACTACAGAGATTTGGAACAGACTGATGTTGCCACCGAGTTTCACAGTGAGTAAATTGTGTGGGCATAACCAATAGGCTGATGATGCATAAGTGGGCCAAAAAGGGAGATAACTATGGCCCATTAGCAATTTTGAGCAGCATGTGAGATATGATATCAGTTAGGCTTCTAGTTTTCCATTTTTACTGATTTTTACAGTTCAATACAGGCAGAAAGCCTTACATTTCCTTTTCTAACAGGCATCTTTGGGGGATATTCTCAAGGACTTATCGCCGAGTTAGCGGCACTTTATCGTAGACAAAGTGGTGATAAATTTATCGCACCATTCACAAGCTCGTGGTAACAGCTTATATCACAAATTTACCTGCGATACTAACAGCAAAAAACAACGCCACGGATGACACCGGCAACTAATGCTAATAAGATGCAGAGTAGCCGTTCCCGTGCAAAATGCCACGACAACACCACTTTGCAACATTCTCAACAACCAGCCAGATCTGCGATAAGATCCCAAAACATGAGATAAGGCACGTTAGCAGCAGGAATTTAACACCTGCTCTTACCTGGTGTTAAGTTGGACGACAACCTGTACCATGAAAGGGAGCCCAGCACACAGCCACAGCTGAAGAACAACAGATGCCATGGAGCCACTGATCAGGCTGCTCGGACACTCAAGAGGGCCACAACACCCACCGCCACCCCCCCCAGGAACCCCCTCCTCCCTGGGCCCCACCCCAGGCCCCTCCCGGACGAAGATAGTTCCCATCCACTTTACAAATTTCTGAACCAAACAATTCGCCTGAAGCCGCACAGTAACAACAATTCACATTCATGTGTGGACAGACAAAGGTAAATCATTCATACACCTTTGAATTTCCCAAAAAGAATAATTAATTCAAATGTAACTCAATACAACTATTTGTAAGAGTCATGGTGGGTCTCCCATGGACATTCTGTAAGTCACAGCCTGCAAGACATAATTCAAGATAAGAAGGTGTGTCATGCGCTCATCAAAGGACAGAGAGAGAGAGCGAAAGAGAGAGAAAGGTGGAGAGAGGGAGAAGAAGAGTGAGAGAAACAGATGAAGAGAGAGACAGTGGAAAGAAGAGAGGGAGAGAGAGAAAGAGAGAGATTCATCCCTGGGCCCTGTGCGTGGTTCACATCTGGGCTGCTCAGGAAACCAACTGATGCGTGTGTCTCTGTTGCAGTGTCGGCGCCACACAGACCTCAACTGACAATGTCGCCCTGTTGCATGCACACGGAGGGTGGCCGCACTGGAAGGGAATATACTAGGAGCGCAAGGCCACTCGGGGTCTTGGCTGATACATGCCAACTGTTTTGTGTGTATCGCTCTTGGTGCACCATAAGCCTAAGGCCGAGCCACATTTGCAAAGCGAAAGCCACATCACATTTCAAGAATGCAAGCAGTAGTCAGACTGACATTGTGGATGAAAGCTCCTTTGTCCCATCACAGAAGATGGAAGGACATCTGCACCTACAACCTTGGCAGTGTATGCGGCGGGCACCCCCTGAAAGATACACCATAGCAGATGACAACTCCTGCACTCCACACAGTGCTAATGAAAGAACAACGTATCCACACCCCACACACAGAAGTCCTTGCCTGAGATACTCCTGCATGGAATGCCCTTGACACTTTAGCACAGCAAAACCCATACGTCCAAACTTTGCACACCTATACGACTCATTACTCCGAGCTGTGGCATATCATCCACACAACAGCCGCAGCTCAGAATAGTGCCGGTTCTGCGAGACCCAACAACGCAGGACATCCCGGGCACATGCGCAACCCGTGTCACATGGAACTGTACCGTGATCGAATGCTGCATCTGTTGGGGGCACTGCCATTAGCAGTGCTGCAGATCAATTAACATTTGAGCTTCCAACTTACGTAAGTCACCTGTGTCCAGCCCTGGTTCCACTGTTGATCATGCATATTCGAGTGGCCCATGAATCTGCCTATCCAACACAATGGTAGCTGAACTGGATTATGACATGTGTGTGGGCCTCCTGTTAGCCCTGGAGTGTAACCGTGATACCCGTTTATGGGATGCCTTGATATTTGGCCTATATATTGGCAGTTGGGCATGGGAGATTGCACAATTCCTCGTGTGCAGTGACCACATCGATGCACTCCCCTGTTGGGCTGTGTTGCGGATTGGTGAAACTGTGTGGGCGGAGCACATCTGTCCGGATCAGCTAATGGATTAGCTCACCCTCATGTTCGTTGAAGTGGACAACGACGTACTCTTGGAACTGATTGTCTATGAAGCTGTGCTCGCTCTCATGGACGAGTAACTACGTTCCTGCAGCCACAACTGATTGTAACCCATAGCACAGGTCACAACACCCTTTTGCATCTTGGAGAAATGGTCACATATCCCACCATTACAGTGGACATGGCTGCATTCACCTGGACTCAGAATGCATGTGCATGCAATACTGTGGGTTGACACACACCGGTGCAAGGTGAGTGGACAGCGGCGCATGGCAACGTTCCACAATCTGATACCCTGCTGGAAGGAGTGTACACACATGGCAATGTAGTTCTACATGTGATCCTTTTGGACTCTGTCACCTGCTCACTCTCAGCAGAGCATTTAGTAAGCGCAGCCCGGTGGTACAGGACTATGCAGATCCCATGGGCTGTGAGTGGTGTCCACTAACACGGTGCAATGAGCGTACGCAAAACATCACATGACTCGTCCAGCAAGGCAAGGTGGACTGAGACCGTTGCCATCCGTGATGATTTCTGTTCATGTTTGCATCCCCCTGTCTTACACCTCTACATGTTCTTATGCTGCCTGTTGGTACATGTTGCATTGGTCTGCATGTTGTGGTCCTTGTCTTGCCCGTACTGACACGCACATGCTAATAAAATCTTTGCAACTTCACTAGGGTTCAACTGTGATGAGTGTTGATGAGAATGTCAAATCGTGTGCCTCAATAAGCATTTTCTGTACACAGGGAGGGACTGACTGACTCTTTTCCCTTATGGGTGAGTCCCTATTGCCAGCTCCACCTCTGTGAGCCAGAAATTGTGGTTTGGATAGTTGCTGGTAGACCTGTGCTCGTACGTGTCTTCAGCAATGTGAGTATGGTGTCCAACTTCTTGCCATGTGGAACAATGTTATCCAACAAAAGAGGATGTGTCCACACAGTTGAGTGTGTGTAGGTATGAGAAGAGATGTACTGTTGTCACATATGATGGGGGACACTACTTTGGTCCTGCTACCGACTTTGACATTTTCACACGCAGCCATACATCATACATGGACATGGGGCTACGTTGGGGGGTGGCCAGATTGTTGTTAATGAGCAATGAGGCCACATCTAGTTCACACCTTCACAGACATGAGATTGGCCATGTGTGTGACGGTTAAACATGCACATTGATGTCATTTCCCAGGGTGTACCTTTTTGTGCAATAGATGTCCCTACATTCATCCATACTTTTTCTCTTGACTGAACATAGACATGACACATATGTGTGATTTGGAATGTTTTATTCACATACTCTTGAGTGTCAGAGCTGGAGCAGTACATGGGCATGCACACCCCACGTAATATGGTTGCACAGTGGAGTGCCAACCAGAGTCCTTTGGGGAATGACAAGTTAGTCGTAAGAGGAAGAGTCCAGTCCGCAGCCTGATTGCTGTGTCATTGGTAACCAGTGCAGATATGGCAGTACATGTTGAGGTCCAGGTGAATGTCATAGAGTGTTTTGGAGAACAGTGGAAGGTGTTGTTCCAGGGCATGATGCAGAAGGCTGGACCAAGCTGGAACAAGCCATATGGCGGGGAAGAATGCTACAAGATCCTTTTAGATACAGAGTCATTACCATCCACATCTTTGTCCTCTGATATGTCTTCTGTGTCAGGTGTTCCAGGTGTGTGTGGTGGGGTTATGGCTCCATCACTGTGTGACACAGACACATCAGGGGCAGAGGTGGTATAGCTGCATCACTGTGTGACACAGACACATCAGAGGCGGAGATTTGTGTGTCGAAGTTCCTGCAGCAGTCATCTGGGACAGGCTCTGTGGCAGCAATGGCAAGATGAGGTTCTGCAGGACATGGTAGATCCCAGCTACATCTCGCTGGTGTTCAGCTGTGGCAGCCATCTTTCCTACCTGCATCCGCTGCATGTTCGCCATTGTCCTCCACATCTGTGCCAACTCTGTGCTGTCATCGCTAGAGCCTGTCTGACTAGACAGTTCTTGTATCCGAGTTATGGCTCCAGCGAGGTCAGTCAAGGATTGTTGTAGGGCATGGAACAGAATGTGGGTGTCCAATAGGGACTGTAAGTGGTCCCTGATGGGACTTATACACCCCCGTATAGCATCAAGTTTGGCTGGCATGAGGTCAAAAGCAACCTGCACCTGTTCAACCACCTCCTTCTGGCAGTCTAACACATGGAGTTAGAATGCCATGTGTTCTTCGTTGAGTTGCTGGTAGCCAGCCGTGGTGGTGGGTGCTTCCTGCTGTGTGGTGTGTGCAGGGGGTGGGGTCACCTCGATGCCACTGGGCTGCCCTGCTCCTGGAGGTGGGGTGCAGAGGGTGTCAATGAGCCGTTGGAGGGTGTCGTAGTAGATGTCAAGGGGGTCCTCTTCATCGTCACTGGAGAGATGTCTGGTCTGCTCTGCAGGAGGTGTTGTTTGCCCCTCTGCAATGTAAAGGTGAGATGCAGTTCAACAGTGTGTTCCATGTATATGCATGCATTGTACGTTTACATACAGAATGCATGACAATGTACATTGTAACTGTTCTGGAGGAGCTGGGTATCTGATGGGAGACAGTGGGCATTTTGACTACATAACCGGTGTGAGGTTGTACTGGTACATTATCATTTCAAAGTTTCATGCTATGCCAGATGTGATTGGCCAGTTTCTACGCACAAGCGGCACAAGTTGTGTCCTCTGTTCTGTAGTGTGAGTGTAGCATTTTGTACCACATTTTTGTTAATGTTGAGGTGCTGTGTTTGCTATGTGTGTGTGCTTCATTGTGGGAGAGTCGCCCCTGCAGCTCTGATTTGGCGGCCCCTTGTCCCTTTGAGGCTCTATGCCTTTGTCTTGTGTCCTTTTACGGTGCTGAGATGTTGGCGACTTGGGTCATTTGTGCTCTTGGACGTATTTTGGAGTCTTGTGCATTGTTTTTCTGCAGATGTGTTGTTGACATCAGGGGTTGTATGTGCACATGGATTTGTCAGTGTGACCTGCTCCTTTGAGGATGTGATCCACCCTGGGCCACCTCTGTGTTGTGGCGTGCACCTTGTCATGTTTTTTTACTGCAGCCATGATATTGGTCATGCAGTGTCACTTGCATTGTCAGTGGGGCTCACGGGCCGCAGCTGTGCTGGGTTCAGCGCATGTGCATGGGTAGGTTGTGAGATTGGTGATAGGGGGGCATTTGTGCACATAGTGGACGGGGTCCTAGTTGGTGTTTCTATGCGTGCTGCAGTGTACCAAGGATATCAGGGACATGTTCCACAGTCATTGTGGGTGTGCATTGTGTTACACATGATTGTGCATGTGTGCCATTGGGATGTATGACGTTACAACGCATGCTATTACAATGCATACCATTACAACGCATTTTTTACAACGCAAGTACTACTACAACGCATTACTTTACAACGAATACTTTTACAACGCAAAACCTATTAAAATACTGAAAAGTGCTGTTACAACGAAATCTATTACAACGCTTACCATTACAACGCAATTTTTTTTTTTTTTTATTTAAAAGTACAATAAAATCTGGCACAGGATGCAGGGAAATTAGGGGTTTTAGGGTGGGGAAGTGTATTAAAATGTGGAGAAAATCTGAGCGTAAATCTACTGAAATGCATTACTAATTTAATACTCGAGTATTAAAATTAATACTCAAAATCCCCCATAAAATTCCGTTTTCACACATTTCAAAGTTTTACAAAAAGAACGATAGATTTAACAACAGTACATACACATTTTTATCATGATTACATCGGAAAGTAAGTAAACAGAGTAAAACAGAAGACACATACACATAGGCGCCATTTTAACCATCTCACTTGTAAAACTTGTCCTACAACACTTTCTATGAAAACAATACCAAAAGACATGTTCCAAAATGGATGCCAAAACGGAGCAAATGAATGAAAACAATACATTTTAAAATGCATTTTTAAATTATCATTTTCCACAGTAAAATAAAGTATAAAAAAAAACACAACGAACGCAGTTTTTAAAAAAATTAATAGTGACACAGAGTACAACTTATAAATACCAGGAAGACACCATTTTGCAATCAGTTGATTATCAACTACCAGAGAGACCAGACGTCAAAACCTGACCCTCTGTCACCTCCACTGCGACCTCCTCAGAGAGAGCACTGAATTCGTTCGGAAAAGCATTATTAGTAGACAACTACTAGTAAGTCTGTAAAATATTTTTATACCATGGTTTAGCGTAAAATATGTTTGCTTTCCATACAAAATATATTTTAAAATTTGTATTATTAACTTTTAAAATGTACTGTTTCTAATTTGTTATCACTAAAAATATATACCAACTTAAACCAACTACTTTCTTTTCCAAAAACAGAAACTTGCAAAATATTGAGAATCAAGAATTGGTGTACCTAATTTTGCATCACCTCCACGTAATCGACTCACCTTTACTATTGTGAAGGTAAATGTAATTTAATTTTAATTATTTTACTTTAAAAATATATTTTTAGCATTAGCTAAAGTGTTGTATTGCAAAGGTAATTTTTTTTTTCCTCATTGTCACTACATCATAAACGAAATTATACCATGGTGCAGGGGTAACAATTACTAATAAGACTTCAGTTAGGTACTACATCTGAAAAAGCGTTTCATGTTACTGAAGTAACTATTAGTTTTCTTAGTCCCAGAATGTTCAGCAGTACAGTAATAGAGTGATAGTGTAGGTGTATCCATTATTACTCTTATTTTAAAATGCATTCAATGTGTATTATGTTTTGCTTAACCAATTGTTACTCATACTCATTTGTCAAATATCATATTTTTCAAAAATGGGTTGTTTTTTTAACCAACGTTGGCTAAGTAACATTAATTTATAAAAAAAAATTTTTTCCAGAGTAAATCGGTTACAAAAAAATATCTTTATCCTGCAGCAAGCATTACCTTAAAGGCACGAGAACAAACAACAACTGAAAAAGGTATTTTACATTATCAGTGTTATAATTTCCACAATTTAATAGTCATTCCTTTTGCAATTGTTACTCCACTAAAGTGCAGAAATAGGATAACTGATGGATAGTGTAGGGGTACAATTAAGTATTCTAACTCCAGGAGGGTGCAGCAGTATGGAAAGTGTTGGATGGTGTAGGGGTACATTTCTCTATTTTAACTCCAGGAAGATGCAGTAGTTAGGAAAGTGTTATGTAGTATTAGTTATATTCTATGTCATAATTTTTAAAAGTTAATCTGAATTTACATTTTAAAACAACGTTAAGTTTTTTTTTTCCTCTTTTTTTTCCAAAGACAATTGTTTGTTTCGTTGCTGAAAGATTCTTTCGATCACATACCTTACAACTCCAGCCAACAGGCCAATTCAACTTTACAAGCCTCACCAAGAAAAGCATTTTCAAAGAAACAAGGTATTGTTATACAGCATTGTTTTTAAACCTTCAATATGTTAGACTAACCATTTAATTGTTAATGTAAATAAAATTCAAAAATAATTATAAAAAGAGTTGCTGTTTGAAGAATTTTTTTCAGAACTCAAGGTTGGTGCAGCAGTAGGGAAAGTGTTGGATGGTGTAGGGATGCAATTTACTATTCCAACTCCAGGAAGGTGCAGCAGTAGGGAAAGAGTTGGATGGTGTAGGGGTGCAATTTACTATTCCAACTCCAGGAAGGTGCAGCAGTAGGGAAAGTGTTGGATGGTGTAGGGGTGCAATTTACTATTCCAACTCCAGGTAGGTGCAGCAGTAGGGAAAGTGTTGGATGGTGTAGGGGAGCAATTTACTATTCCAACTCCAGGAAGGTGCAGCAGTATGGAAAGTGTTGGATGGTGTAGGGGTGCAATTTACTATTCCAACTCCAGGAAGGTGCAACAGTAGGGAAAGTGTTGGATGGTGTAGGGGTGCAATTTTCTATTCCAACTCCAGGAAGGTGCAACAGTAGGGAAAGTGTTATGTACTATAAGTTAAAATGAATATAATTTTTGCAAAAAGTTATTGTAAATTTGCATTTCTCTACAACGTTCAGTTTTCTCATTTTTTCCTTTTATCACTTTTGCAGACAATTGTTTTTGTTTTGCGATTCCAATCAACACATAATTGTCTACTCCAGCCTACAGGCCATTCCCACTTAAGAAGACTCACCAAGAAAACCAATTTCAAAAAAACAAGGTATTTTTAAACAACATTATAAGGTGCAGCAGTATGAAAGTGTTGGATGGTGTAGGGGTGCAATTTACTATTCCAACTCCAGGAAGGTGCATCAGTAGGGAAAGTGTTGGATGGTGTAGGGGTGCAATTTACTATTCCAACTCCAGTAAGGTGCAGCAGTAGGGAAAGTGTTGGATGGTGTAGGGGTGCAATTTACTATTCCAACTCCAGGAAGGTGCAGCAGTAGGGAAAGAGTTGGATGGTGTAGGGGTGCAATTTACTATTCCAACTCCAGGAAGGTGCAGCAGTAGGGAAAGTGTTGGATGGTGTAGGGGTGCAATTTACTATTCCAACTCCAGGAAGGTGCAGCAGTATGGAAAGTGTTGGATGGTGTAGGGGTGCAATTTACTATTCCAACTCCAGGAAGGTGCAGCAGTAGGGAAAGTGTTGGATGGTGTAGGGGTGCAATTTACTATTCCAACTCCAGGAAGGTGCAGCAGTAGGGAAAGTATTGGATGGTGTAGGGGTGTAATTTACTATTCCAACTCCAAGAAGGTGCAGCAGTAGGGAAAGTGTTGGATGGTGTAGGGGTGCAATTTACTATTCCAACTCCAGGAAGGTGCAGCAGTAGGGAAAGTGTTGGATGGTGTAGGGGTGCAATTTACTATTCCAACTCCAGGTAGGTGCAGCAGTAGGGAAAGTGTTGGATGGTGTAGGGGTGCAATTTACTATTCCAACTCCAGGAAGGTGCAGCAGCAGGGAAACTGTTGGATGGTGTAGGGGTGCAATTTACTATTCCAACTCCAGGAAGGTGCAGCAGTATGGAAAGTGTTGGATGGTGTAGGGGTGCAATTTACTATTCCAACTCCAGGTAGGTGCAGCAGTAGGGAAAGTGTTGGATGGTGTAGGGGTGCAATTTACTATTCCAACTCCAGGAAGGTGCAGCAGTAGGGACAGTATTGGATGGTGTAGGGGTGTAATTTACTATTCCAACTCCAAGAAGGTGCAGCAGTAGGGAAACTGTTGGATGGTGTAGGGGTGCAATTTACTATTCCAACTCCAGGAAGGTGCAGCAGTAGGGAAAGTGTTGGATGGTGTAGGGGTGCAATTTACTATTCCAACTCCAGGTAGGTGCAGCAGTAGGGAAAGTGTTGGATGGTGTAGGGGTGTAATTTACTATTCCAACTCCAAGAAGGTGCAGCAGTAGGGAAACTGTTGGATGGTGTAGGGGTGCAATTTACTATTCCAACTCCAGGAAGGTGCAGCAGTAAGGAAAGTGTTGGATGGTGTAGGGGTGCAATTTACTATTCCAACTCCAGGTAGGTGCAGCAGTAGGGAAAGTGTTGGATGGTGTAGGGGTGCAATTTACTATTCCAACTCCAGGAAGGTGCAGCAGTAGGGAAAGTATTGGATGGTGTAGGGGTGCCATTTACTATTCCAACTCCAAGAAGGTGCAGCAGTAGGGAAAGTGTTGGATGGTGTAGGGGTGCAATTTACTATTCCAACTCCAGGAAGGTGCAGCAGTAGGGAGAGTTTTGGACAGTGTAACTGTTATATTTTAGGTATGTCATTTAATTTTTCAGACTAATTTGTTTTTCTTCTCTTCTCTTTTCAGATAATGTCTAGTCTGGAAGCTGCAAAGTATATTAAATCCAGGAAGGGCAAACATTTATTAAACCATGGAGTATACATATATAGTAAGGAAAGAATAAGTTTAACTAGAAATCATTGGAGGTGTGTGCAATACTACACTACCCGTTGCAGTGGCAGAGCGGTTACTGTTGATAATTTAGTTGTGAAAACCACAGAACATAACCACTCTGCCTCTGCAATGGAGGTAGAAATTAGAGAAACAGTGAACGAAATGAAAGCTATTGCAAGCACCTCCAATGATTCTACAGGATCCATTTTAAGAGAGGTTGCACAGCATGTCCCCAGTCATGTTGCTAGTAACGTGCCTATAATTCCTAATTTGAGAAGAATTATTCAAAGACAAAAGCAGGCAAGTAACATTCAATTATCTACACCACATTCTTTCTCTGACATTAGAATTCCACATGATCTTTCTATTTCTTTTTCTGATGAACCTTTCCTTCTGCATGACAACGAAAACCCTCAGAAACGAATTCTCATTTTTAGTACCCCACGTAACCTTGCTAAGTTAGAAAGTAGTGAAATTTGGATGATGGATGGGACGTTTAAAAGTACACCCCATCCTTTCACTCAAATTTACACTATACATGCCAAAATTAACAATAGTGTAATTCCCTTAGTATATAGTTTGCTACCTGATAAGACTTCTGCAACATACACTGAACTTTTATCAGTGATTAAAAGTAAAACATCTCAAAGTCCTCGGAAAATAATTATTGATTTTGAATTGAGCATGATCAATGTGATCACTAAAACGTACACGGATACCCAAATTCAGGGATGTTTTTTTCATTTTTCCCAGGCATTTTGGCGTAAATTACAAAAAACATCCCTAGTTGCAGAATATTCTCGTGATAGCAAACTACAATTTGAACTAAAAAAATTAACTGCACTTTGTTTTGTTGCTCCCGATAGTGTGGACGAGTACTACACTGCAATTATAGAATCTGTTTATTATACGAGTAACGAAGAAAAATTGGCACCCATTCTAAATTATTTCGAGGACACATGGATTGGACACCTAAGCAGATCGGGTCGCAGGAGGAAGCCACGATTCCATGTGGAGTGGTGGAACTGCTACACGAGTTGTTTAGAGGGAGAAGCAAAAACAAACAATGCCATTGAGGGATGGCATAACTCCTTCAACCACACAATTGGCAAACCTCATCCAAACTTCTACTCTTTTTTGGAAACTTTGAAGAAGGAGCAAAGTTTTCAAGAAATGAGAATAGCCCAAACACTCGCAGGTAGTCTAAACCCACGAGTAACAGTCAAAACAAGGGAAATGTCTGAGAGACTATTGGCTATTGTACAACAATTTTCGTTGTGTGTGGCTATAGACTACCTGGAAAATCTTTCTAACATTCTTTCTTTCTAAAATTAGTTTTTTACTTACTTTCTTGCTTTGCTTCAAATTTAAATATTTTTCAAATTACAATTGGCATACGTTTTTTCAAAAAAATTTTTCAAACATACAAGTCGGGTCCTTTTTTTTATTTCTAATCTTCATTTCTATCAAAACTACCAATGTCAACAAATTTACTGTCCCATAGTATTGGACCAATTTTTCAACATCCGAACGCCATTAATATAATTACACAAAACTTCGTTTTTAATTTCCGACCTAAAAAATCACCAAAACTCAAACCAATCTAAATTGTACATGTCAAGCCATAATCCAAAATGCACATTGCTGCATAAACACCAATTTGTATTCAATCATTAATTTCCAAAATTTACGAGTACGCTATTTTTTTTCACTTATAAATGAAGATCAAAATCACTTTTTTTAGTTCCGAAGTAAAGAAATAAACTTTGTGAACAGTAACTCTAAATTTTTTAAAAGTTACATACATTTTTTTAATAAACAAATAACTTTTCGTGACCCGACATAGGCATACATTAATGACATTATTGTGGACATGTTTAAAAACATTTAAAACATCAATTAGTTTTCCCGCAACCTCTCCTTATTCTTTCCTCACTATATATGTATCACTATTAAAGGTTTAATCTATAATTTAAAGTGTAAATATTTCCTACCTGGACGCAGATCAGCTTCCTGCTGCTTCCTCCTCCGATGCTCTTCAAAATGGCGCATTACGTCGACGCTCACGTCATTACGTCATCGCGTGCATCAATATTTATAACGGACTACTTTATTTAACTAATCTGTAAATAAATGTTTAAAAATGTATTTAAAATATTTATATGTTTTCTAAAAAATGTTACTTGCTATGCAAAAATAAATAAAAATATGGTTTATTTTTTAAGGATTTTTCAATAAATAAATATTTTGAAAACATTATTTGTTTACTGTTATTATTTTTTAAATTGTAATTTATTCATTAAAAATGTAACTTTTTTAATGTAAATTTACTAAATGTGTTCCTTACCTCGACTCTATTGCCTTTTTCCTTCAAAACTTGTTCTTTCTTCGCTTTCTGATCCTTCTTTTCTTGTTCCGCGGGTTCTATATTCTGAAGCTGCCAAAATAAATGAAGGACAAATAAGCTCATAGACTTCAATGCAAAAGCGTGGGAATTTTTTTTTAAAGTAAGTTCTTTTTTTCCTGCTCTTTTTTCTTAAGGTATTATTATTTCTGAAATGCATTTCTTATGACTCTTTTAATATTAAAAATATATATATATTTTTTTAACATTTCTCTAATTTTTTATTATAATACTCCAAAAGTACTCTTCCTGTTTTTTCTTCAAACATTACACTTTATATAAGAAACTTAAAAATACTCTAGTATTAATCTTTCTTAATACTAATTTTTTCTATAATTTACTGTTATTAATTTTAAATTATTGGTCTAGTATTAATATTTAATAATAATCCTTATTTCAATTTTATTTACATATTTAATTTAAATTAAAATTAATCAATATTAATTCCTCATAATACAATTCTTTTATTATTAATATTAATACTCTTTTATATTAGAAAAATACTCAAGTATTAATATTTAGTTAAACTACTCACACTTATATTTTTAAAATTAAATTAAAATATACTCTTTCTATTTTTAAAAATACTCAAGTATTAATTTAACTTAAAAAATACTCTTTTATATTAGAAAAATACTCAAGTATTAATATTATGTTAAACTACTCACTTTTTTAAATTTATATTTTATAAAAAAACATTAAATTATACGATATATATTTATTTAAATTAAAATCCCAAAATTAAAAAATGCGTTGTAATAGTATATGCGTTTTAAAAGTACTTACCATATAACATCATGCGTTGTAAATGCATGCGTTGTAAATGCATGCGTTGTAAAGGCATTTTCTAAGAATGCGTTGTAATGGTATATGCGTTGTAAAAGTACTTACCATATAATAGCATGCGTTGTAAAAGCATGCGTTGTAAAAGCTTTTGCGTTGTAAAAAATGCGTTGTAATAGCATAGCGTTGTAAAAGTTGCGTTGTAAAGGTAGTTCCCCGTGCCATTGTGCTCATCTCCCCCCGTACCCCCAGTCCCTGGTCGTTACTCACCCTGTTGCTGTTGTGTCAGGTCATATCGTGCAGTGTCCATGCCCCCGACTACTTGCACCGTCTCCACACTGATGACTGTGGCCACCATTTCCTCCAGCTCATCCAGCTCCTCCTGTGGAGCAGGACTCCCACCTCCAGTCGAAGTTGCTGCCTTCCGATTGGCAGCGAGTTTCTGCTTGGTTTGGCTTGTCACATCATGCCAGCGCCTCTTGACCTCCTCCATTGACCTCCGCAAAACTCCGACTGCATTGACGTTGTTCACAATGGACTGTCATATTTCCGTTTGTGTTGCCAATGACACAGTGGAGATGACGAACAGTTGTTGGTAGTGTTTTATCACCTCTGGGACGATGATCCGGTTTTCCTGAGGACTGAACCGCGTCTTCCTCTTCCTCTTCTCCTTGCCGTTCCCCATCCCGGGGTTCCTTGCTGGTCATCCTGGGGGCTTGTGGGGTTCGGGTTGTCCTCTGCACTCGGGCCGGGTGCTTCCATGGTGCAACGCAGTTTATTTTTACTCTGGGGTATTTTTTGGGTTGCTTTTATAGTGCATTTTCACGCATGACGCGTGGGAATTGCAGGCCTGTTTCTGCTTATCACTGATTTTTGTATCTGGATTGGCCACATCGCCACTTTTTTCACATTCGTGTTTCGCATTTTTCCTGCGTCGCGTTAGTTTTAATGAGGTCATTTGGTGCGTTATCGTGTGACTATCGCATGGTGCCGCCGGGTTGAGAATACAACATAAATACAGTGTTATTTTCCCGCAATAGACTGAAATGTGCAAAGTTGCGTTAAGTTAATTTTGCGATGATCAACACGTTCTTGAGAATATCCCCCTAAGTGTTATTGTACATCTTTCAATAAATTACTGTTGATATATACTAGTTGCAGATTTATTTTTTCAAAAAATGATAAATATATAAGAATTAATACCAATAAAATAAACAAAAATAAATAATGATTGAAATGGGTAAGAAGTAAAGACAATAAAACTAGGAGCCCAAGTTATACTGATGATCACACGAAACTGATGCGTTAACTAATAATAAGTGGTATTTGTTTGGAGCTATGTATGAAGCCACGCCTCATCATTTAAGAACCTTTATTTCGGATACGGTGCATTTTTATAGTTACTTGGAGCATCCACTCCGATTTATACAGTAGGCGATTAACAACAAAAATATGAAGTTCTACTGAAGTTTGTCAACATGTTTTCTCTTCCAATTCTGGCATAATTTGTTTCCCTGCGAAAAATAACTTGCTTTGACTAAGTATTTCCTTAATTGCGACTCTGTGTCCTTTACTGCATACTAAAAGGTACCACTCTGATTGCAGACCTGCTGCTTTCCAAGGATAGAGAAGCCCGAGTCTCTGTAGTAGTACCACACTGACAATGAAGTATGCTAATGTTCTTAACCTCCAAAGTCACACATCTGATTAATCGGATTGTTCAGAACATGTTTTACTGTTTAATGACCTCAAGCACTCCCAAGGTTCATAAAGTATTTATCTGGGATTGGTCTGGTGGTAAAACAATCAAAGGTGTCTGTGCGAGTGTTAAGTATAAATGTTTTGTTAAATTCATTATCCCAGCAAACTACAGACCATTGTTTCCATGATGCAATTAAATTAAACTGCTCCCTTAGATTGAAATCATGGTGGTAAAACTTAGAAATAAACTCTTGTTTTTGTTATTCAGAGTTTTTATTTATTAGAACCAGATGTCCGTCAACATTTCAGAAACATTCTAAAAAGAAGAGTTTAAATAAAACAAAAACTTATCATATATGTACAGTTGTCAATTATGGCATGATTTTTAATATAGAGATGCTAAGGCACCGTACAGCAAATAACAAACATCATGCTAGCAGCAAAGATAAGCAAAAGAGATCAAAGCTCATAAACAAACTCTAACCAAGAGAAACTAAAATGGGGCACCATATTTCTGAAGCACCGGGGTCCTTGCTAAAAATGGAAGAGACAAGGCACGAACACGATTGGAAAGGGAGAGGCCCCATTTTGCTACTACAGTCCCTCTAATCCACAGATGGTCCTTACCAAGAGAGTATACACCCAACTCTACAACATACTTCACACCCTAAGGGTGAAGAGGCTACTTTCCTTCCCCCGTCATATGAAGACATAATTAGCAACAGAGACAGTCTAGTAGGGAAAATGACCACACTCAGCTTAAATATAAAAGCTGGTGTGAACAAATCCTCAGCATTTTGTTTTGTTGTCCTAAAGATAGCCTAAAGATGTGACCTGAATTCCATATGTCAACATTTTCTGGATTGTATTTTTTATATTGCGACCCTTCATTTGGTGCTCTTATCTTTCCAGACACCAAATAAAGTGTTACTATTATACATTCTCTCTATTTGTTTTAAGAGGTAGTTTCAAGTATTCAAAATGACAACACTGTAAAAGAATTTTATGAATTCATATATTTGTACATTATTCACAATGTGCAGTTTGCATTTACACACGATTCCACATGCACAGACTGAATTAATCTAAATACTTTTCAGACATACTTTCTATGATGTGTAGAAGGGTGTTTTCTGAGTATATGTTAACAAGGCCACATTTCTTTACAAAACACAATTTTGACTAAGATAGAAGTCATCTCTGTCACTCACACTGTTTCCCCCTTGCACCCATCCTCTCCCCAAAAGGTATGCAGCACACAGTCAAGCTGAAATATATTAAGATATTTCATAGTTATTGTTGTTCTGCTCATGGTGAACTTTTTCTAGGTCGGATGTAACTGGCAACATTATGTATTCCAATTCTTCACTGAGACCTGTTCATTCAACTAGCGTGTAAATGTAACCTTTTTTTTCGAACATCTCCAGATGATAGCACAGAGGGTGCTTATTCATGTAGTAGTTTAGTCCTTAGGTGTTAAAGTAATGTGACTTTTTTTTGTGCTCTGATTTTCTGAAGAAATTATACCTTTGCTCACACCACGATGATTCAGAAAAATGTCTTATTTTCTATGCAAGAATTGTTCATAAAAACCTTTTTCGGGGTGAGTCAGACGACTTTCAAGTGCTACTAGGTATGCTGTCTGATACTTTACTGATTTTGCTGCCTATTGAGACTTGGAACATTTTCTGATTTTATATACTCTGTATATCTCTACATTTAAAAGCTTTCATAGCATTTATTCTGTATGGCTTGCTTTTTAATTTTGTAGTAAAATCCTGTAACTTTCTATTGATCTATACTTAGTTAATGAGTGGGCACAAATATTTTCTGAAATTGAATTATTTATTGAAATTGTATTGTATTGATTTTGATACTTTGGGAAGAGCCTTAACATGGGGACACATTGTCTCTTGACAATGAGATGTAACACTGTCTCTAATCTAGTGAACAGTGAGAGGGTTTTAAGGCATATTTTTGGGTAACTTGATTTTTGGGGTATAGTGCTTTGCTCCCACAACAGCTCAGTGAGGGATTAAAACTGCTCTGATTATGGTGTTACAAGTGTAACGAAGCAGTCAACAATGGATACGAACATCTTGCTAATGTTTTGCTCCTTATCTTGTTTTCTGTATTTATCATGGACAAGAGCGTCTACTAGGCACCTTCCAAATGGTTACCCTGTGGTTTAATTATAAATATTATAAGAGTTTCCTATGTTGACTTTGGAAATCCTTCCAATTACAGCATTGGTTAGTACATGATAACCTACCTGCAGGCAGGGCACTGAAAATATGCAACTGTGAGGCTGCAGCGTTTTTCACATAAGTATAGGTTTGCCGCATTTGCCACATAATGCATTATCTGCTGCATAATCTGCCTATTTCAACAACAAAAAATTTTCCTAGCTCAATTGGTTCAAAAGTTATTAAAAATGCAAGCAACACTCTTTGCTGAGCGGTTGGAGGCCCTATGTAAAGGTTGACTGGCCACCTTTCTGTTGCTTATTGCTACATTTTTGTGTTTAACTGGTACTAAGGTGCAATCAATTCCCATGAAGTATTAACAATGGTAAAACTGACAAAAAAATGAAGTATCATAAAATGTTCCTCATTATTTACTCAACCCTTCCGCACAATTTGGCCTTTCCCTGATGCATAATTCAAGTGGCCCAGAGGAATCAGGTGGAGCCAGTGGAGGAAGTGGGTGGAGCTGAGGAAAGTGGGTGTGGCCTTTGACAAATATTTGAGCACCTGGACTTCATATTTTACAAAGCACTTCGCAGGCCTATTGTATTTTTAAATGCTTTTAATTAATGTTTGTTGATTGTAAATGGCAAAGATGTAGTAGTAAATCACTTAAGTAACTTAGGGGCATATCAACAACAACCGGCGATAATTATCGCTGAGCGCACTTAGCGCTCGGATAATTATTGCCGGCTAGCGCCGATTTTTATCGCTGAGATAGCGGGCTATTAGCAACGCTTATCTCATCAGCGATAAAAATCCTAGCGCTAACTGGAGAACGTGAGATTATCGCTGGAAACCCAGCGATAATCTCACGTTAGCTAGTTGATAGGGACTCAAAAACTTAGCCATGATATCCACCTTCCATAGGATATCATGGCTAAGTCAGTCCTGAAGCAGGTGTTAGGAAAGTGGCGATAACAGGTGTCAGTGCTACTTTTCCTGACGCTATGCTTCATAGCGTGGGGCTTGATGATAGGCGAAATGTCGCTTAGCGACATTTCTCCTATCATGTCAGGTCAGGAACGCCCACTTTGCATCTCATTAAAGATGCAAAGCTGGGCGTTAGACATCCCCACGCTAAAGCAAGGTTTCACGCGTTAGGGTGGCCTTGCTAATATAGCGATAAAATTATCGCCGCTTTTCGGCCGAAAACGGCCGCCATAGCGGCGATAATTTTTTATCGCCTCGTTGTAAATATGCCCCCTACTGTGTTGCAGCAGGTTCTAGAGAAGTACACCGAGGGAGCCACTCTGTGTCTTGTAGTAGGGTCATGAGATTCCTGTGGTGTAATCCCACTGGTGTTTTTTTCCAGTGTGCTCCTCCATAATTTTTGGGGGTCCTCCACCAGCACTCTTGTTATCTTTTTTTCCCAGTTGCTGTTGCCCTTCCCCCTGAACTATGAAAATACAGCTGGAAAGTAGTGGAACAAAACCTTAGGGGTTCCCCTGTAAGTAACTAAGTGGAGCAACCGAAACGCTCATCCTCTACTCTTTTACCACTTCCAACATCTAGGAAGCGACATAGCCTGAACTTTTACTCCGGTTATCCACAGGCTTTAGCATTACACAGTGGAACTATTCATGAGAAGATACACTTGGGTGATACAGAACAAGGCGTGTAAGTCAGCAAACTCAAAGTGAGCACCTATACAAAGCCTAGCTAGAATTCTGCCTTCACCCAGAAACTGAAGCGTGAGCTGAGCCACCAAAAGATATGAGATGTAAACTACCCAAAAATGCTAAACTATTAAATTCAATCTTAAAAAATAAAAAATTACACAGTATTTAACATTTGTAAGAGTTTCAGTTTACTTTGTCACATGTTACCAGAGTATTGAGTGAGATATGTTTAGAAATAATTCTAGATGTGAAATTAGAAACCCCTCACTCTCCCACATTAAAAACGATGCCATGGCTCAACCAAGAGACAAGAGAGTCATGTGCACGTTATATCTGGCGAACTTTGCTTTTAAATAAGAAAACCCCTATAGTTTGTAAAGTATTTGTTGTGTTTCGAAATCAGACATTATGAACTCAATTACGTCATGCTGCTCTTAATTTGGACAATCAAATAAATGTTGTTGCACATGAAACAAAATATACATTCATGTGAATATGCCGTTTAGCCAAGTGAGGAAACCGGAATTCGAAACAAGGTCTGCTACTGGATGTTTATTTCCTCTTTTCTCCATGTTTACATCCACAAACCAAGGGGCATATTAACAAGGGCTTTATCTCCACTTTTTTGGCTTTAAAAGCCAAAAAAGCAGAGATAAAACTATCGCCCTATTTTCAAGAGGGTGCTAACATGCATAATCACATGTTAGCACCCTTTTTCCCGACGCCTCTCTTTGCTTCTCTTTTTTTTTTGTTTTTTTGTGTAGCGACAAATAAATACATAGCAGAAATATACATTATACATAATACAAATAAAGAAGATTTCATAGTTAGACATTAAAAAGATATAAAAGAAATGAAGTAGAAATAGACATAGCAGCTGAGATAATAGCAGCGGTTTACATTCAAACTAGAGAGTAAATATTAATCCAAAATGTCATTATATATATAATATAATATTATAATACACATTGTCTAAATATATACCATCTTACGAGCCGCCTTTCACTCCATTCATCCAATTTTCAATGGGTTGCCAGATTTTTTGACCACGCAATCTATAATGTTTACCTCTTGTTATATATATAGCCATCTCTTGATTAAATATAGCTAAAAGTCTGGCAAGCCACATTTGAAAGGATGGTGGTATCTGATCCTTCCAGCTAGCTGCTAATAAAATCCTGAATACCGCCGATCCAATAAACAAGCACGGTTCTTCAATTTTATTCAGCCCTAATGAGCTATCACATCCTAAAATAAACAAAGCAGATGAGCTAGCAAAAGGATGACCAAACACCTCTTCCCAATATTGACCTATTCCATATTTTAGCTCTGTTAATTTATCGCAGTTAGAGAGCATGTGGCTTAGATTCGCGGGTCCAAGTCCACATCTAGGACAATGATCATCAAGTCTTTTTCCCCATGAAAACAGCTTAGCGGGGGTAAAATATAGGTTAAAAATGGTTTTATACGATTGAGCTTTAAGGCTCGATGACATTAATATTTTAGCTACTAGATATAGGCTCTTATCGATGTCCACGTTAGGGTTGATGAGTCTGTGAGCCCAGGAAGATTCAGTATGCTCTAAATCATCAGATAGGTTACTTAAAAGCAGGTCATAGATTTTTCCGATTTTAACAGATTTCATACAGAGAGTATCAAAGAGTGGAATTTTTTCTAATAAAATCTTAGGATTTTTTGATTTCAGAGCTATTTTAACCTGCATAAACTTAAAAATGTGCGTTTCAGGAATTCCAAATTTATTATGAATCCTTGAAAAATTACAATCTAGTTCTTTCCCACAGAAATCCCCGATTGTTTTTATACCTGCCCTTTCCCATTTTTTTGCCATATCATCATTTGCTAACATGGGCAGTAGCGGGGTGCCCCATAAGGGGGTATATCTGTTATATTTTGGGATTTTAAAAAACCCTTAAGATCTTACACCAAACACACTGCGTATTTTTGATTACCTTAAATTTGATTTTTTTTAAATAGCTGTGCTCTAGTTGGATTAAGAGGCAATCTTGATATCTTTTCCCCAACAATAGTTCATAAATGGAAGGAATTTCTGGTGATATGTTCTCTGTAATTGGTGTTAAAATACTAAATAAGCGAATCATTTGTTGGAGAAAGGCCGCCCAGTGATAGAATACCATGTTAGGGAGTGCTAAGCCTCCTCTATGTTGAGGTAGCGTTAAAAATTTAAGTGACCTTCTAATTTTCCCATATTGCCACATATAAGAGGATAGTAGCGAATCTATAGTTTTTAGAGTAGTATCTTCAATTGCTAGAGGTATAGTACGAAATAGGTAAAGTAGCTTTGGTAATATATTCATTTTTAAGAAGTTTCCCTTTCCAATCATAGATAAATGTAGGCTATTGACTCTCTTAAGATCTTTCTCGATATTCTTAATTAGCGGGTCGTAATTCAATCTATTAATTAATTCAACCTTTGATGTTAAGCATATCCCTAAGTATGTAGATTGTTCTACTCTCCGAGGATCACCATATACTGTATTATCAGTGCATATGATGATTGTTTTTTCCTTGTTAAGTGAATATCCAGAAAATAGGCCAAATTGGTGGGTAATTATATCAATTTCTGTAATTGCCTCAGCGGGATTTGGTGTTAATATAGCCACATCATCGGCATATGCTAGGACCTTTGTATCGTAATTACCGATACTAATGGGTTTGATTTTTTTTCTTGTAGTAGTCTAACAATTAACGGATTAATATAAAGGGCAAAGAGAATCGGGGAACAAGGGCAGCCTTGTCTAGTTCCCCTAGATATATTGATGACCTTCGATTCTTTGCCCATTATCTGCAATTTCGCCTTTGGGTAATGATCCATGGCTTTGATAGAATTTATAAAGTTAGACCCAAAATTATCTAGGGAGAGGACCCTCCATAAGAATTCCCAAGATACTCGATCAAACGCCTTTTCGGCATCAAGAAGGATCATCGACATATGGCCCCTCACACTGGACGTATAATCAAAAAGTGCAATGGCTCTACGGATATGATCCGCTGTGCCCTTTCCCGGAATAAACCCGTGTTGCCAGGGGGAGACCAAATGTTCGACGACCCTTCCGAGCCGATTGGCTAAAATCTTGGCATAAAGTTTAGAGTCTGAGTTAATTAAGGAGATAGGAGGATACGATGCTGGATTCTCTGGGGGTTTATTCTTTTTTGGGAAAATAGTTAAATCTGTTTCCTTCCAGGAATCCGGAGACTTACCCGTTCTTTGTATACCGGTAAATAAATCATACAGAAGAGGAATAATCTGTGGGCCTAGAACTTTATACAATTCTAGAGGAATTTTATCCGGGCCCGCTGCCTTCCCTGGAGCCAACCCAGCAAGAGCTTGTTGTATCTCAGCAATACTAATCTCCTTCTCCAGATCCTCCTTAGTTATTTCATCTAATATTCCGACTTGTGTGGTATTTCCGATAAAGTCGGTCAGAGCACTCATAGCTTCAGTGGCACTCAGAGAAATATCATCCATATACAGTCCCTGACAGTACTGACGAAACCCTTCGATTATTTCATCGGTATAATTGCTGCCATTTATATCAATAGATGTTATTGAATTATACGAGGTCTTCTGGCGAGTGCGTAGCGCTAGCTGTTTGCCGACTCCCTCACCATTTTCATAAACACTACTGCGATGTGTTTTAAATATCTCTGCCGAACGTTTAGTTAGCCAGCTATTTAACTCAGTTTTTATAACCAATATTCGATGAAGAATATGGGTTCCGTCCTCACCGTTAGTAGCTGCTATAACATGCTCTTCTTCGGCTTTAACTAAATCTTTAATTAATAGTAGATTCCTGGCCTCGCGTTGTTTCTTTACCTTAGCCACATAGCTGATCGTTTCCCCTCTAAGAGTTGCCTTAAAACAATCCCATACTGTCCCCCTAGAGGCACTGTATCGGTTCATATCAAAAAATGTCTCTGTTCGTTTTTTAATAAACATTGTATATTCTTCGTCAACAAGAAGCTTTCTATCAAATGTCCATTTAGAATATGGCCTGGTAAAATTAGTTACATCAATTATCAGAAGCAGAGGATTATGATCTGACATGATCTTGGGGAGTTTCTTTATTTCTGCTTTAGTAGATAGGTCGCGTGATGTAAAAAAATAATCTATTCTTACATATCTATTATGCGGATATGAATAATAGGTAAAACCGGGATCATGGCGTTTCTTTAAATTCCAAATATCTACTAAATCATGGCTGGATCGTAGATGGCTAATAGCATTAAACACTTTAGGCTTTCGGCCTGAATAGTTATCTAGTAAATGTTTACCAAATAAAGGGCCTAGAGAGATATTTAAGTCTCCACAAAAGATTATCGATTTTGGCCACAAAGCAAGTTCAATCTCAAGGTTTTCAAACAATTGTGGCTCGTCTTTATTTGACCCATAAACTGAGCAGATGGTAATGCCAGATGTCAGTGTTACAATGGCCTACCTCCCCTGGGAATCAGTTAATTTACGATTAGGTCTACCCAACGCAAATTTAGCCATAATAGCTACGCCCCAGGTGTTCGAGGTTTGGGTTGTGGAAGCGAGCAAATTATAGCCAGCAATTTTTAAAAGTTCTTTTTTCTCCCAGGGAATGTGGGTCTCTTGCAGGCAAACGATGTCAAAAGAGCCTTGTCTAATTAATTCACAAAAACGAGCCCTCTTATTTTTATCATTTAGACCAGCCACGTTCCAAGAACAACATGTTAATCTCCCCATAAGCGTTTAGAATAAGATCCCTCAAATCCCACAAAACCAGCTGCCACTTTAGAATAGATTGAATCAAGCTCTCTAGGTATGCATTTTGCTATCATTATTCCTATATATTGTATTGCTATAGTATTACATTTTAAACTGCTTATTTTTTCTTTAGTCTTTACCCCCAACCCCAACCCCCACCCACCCTCCTCCTGCCCAGCTGCTCCCCCCCACCCACAACCCCCCCACATCCCCACCCAATAGTGAGACAAACAGACTCCGTAAGAGTCTAAGATGATGGACATGCAAACATGTGACTGGAGCTCCCTATGTGATTTATTATTTTTTTTTCCCCCTTCCTTCCTTCCTTCCCCCCATCCTCCTCCTCGCTTCCTCTTCACTTCTTCTCCCTTCCCTCCCTCGTTTAGCTTGCTCGTTCCATCTTGCCCCTTTTTTTTTTTTTTTTTTAAAAATTTTGTTGACTACTTCAATATACTTCACCCTGTTGAAGCTTAGCTCATAACAACACATAGTACCTCAAACCTAAGCGGTTATTTCACCCAGATATTCTTTGGCTTTAATTTCTGACAGAAATGTTTTTATCTGGCCTTTCCAAACCACCTTCAATCGGGCTGGGTTGTTTAAATAGGCTTGTGCATTTATATCCTGAAAAGGCTTAATTAATTGTCTTAGCCTCCAGCGCCTCTCAACGGTAGTGTGACAAAAGTCCGGACGGACAAAGTACGTAATCTCGTTTCTTGTTCTCTTGGCCTCAGGCCGGGCCTTTTCAAAGACTGCCTGTCGTAATAAGAAGTTGCCAAAGTAAACCAATATGGCTCGAGGGTACGCACCAGATTTCTGCGGATGTTCAAAGTGAGGGGTACACGATGAGCCCTTTGAACCTCAATAGCCCAATTCCATCCAGTAAGCTCAGGCAAAGAGTCTCGAAAAAGATCGACCATATAGGACCTAGCATCACCCCCCTCGACCCCTTCAGGTACTCCAAGAACTCATAGATATCCTCTTCACTGGCGGTTCTCAAACTCCTCCAGCTTCCATCTAATATCTGTTAATTGAGCTTCGTGTGTGTCAAGACGTTCTCGATCGATGGCTATATCTGCCTCATTGAGGACCACCCTAGTCTCTACTTTTGTGAGTCCATCCCCAAATAAGCTACATGTCTTGGTGAGTTTGCGTACAACCCCTTGCACCTTATGGATCGCAGCTCGGTTCTTACGAGCATCTTGGCGGGTCTCGTCGCGATGCATAGTTATAGCCTGTAGAATAGTGTCTACGGGTGAAGGGGCTGCTGCGTCAGGCTGGCTATTTTTCCGCATCTGGTCGTTAGAAAGGGTCTCCAATGGAGTGGTAAGAGGGTTTTCTGTATCATCCCAGGCTAAATCTTTTATCTCATGACGTTTGGTTCTTTTTTTTTATGATAGTTTTAGCCCTGGAGCATGAAGTGCCAAACTGATCAGTGAGACTCTCGTCTGTAGTGGAGGAAACATCATTGTCAGACCATTAACCTCTTTCTGAGAAAGAGAAAAAGTCGCTCGGGTCTGTCTCGATTTCACCATCAGTTAAGATTACCTCCATGAGGGGGGTATCTTGGAGGGTAGGTTGGTAGCTCTTGAATGTGCCCCCCTTGGACTTCCCCTGCTGTGTGCTCTGAATGTCCTGTATTTCATCAAATAAATGTGCTAGATGTTGTGCATTCTGGGCATTCTGGGCATTATCGTGGCAAACATCGTGGGTAACTGCACTTTGAGCATTATTAAACAAAGAAACAGCAGAATTCACGGAATTCTCAGCACACAGGGGGAACGTACCTGCTGTTCCTTCCATTGATCCAGCCCCTACTGCATCTTCGGCTGGCACACTCTGAGGCTGTGGCTGTGGAGCTCTTGGATCCGGTTTGCCTGCTGCGGGAGGAACCGCTTTCCCTCCTCCTGCTCCTCCTCCGGTCAAGGCTCCAGTTTCAGTGGTATCGGCCTCGGCATCGGCACCGGTTTCGAGCCTCGCACCCCCCACTCGTTTCTGACCCGAAACCGGCTTCACGGCACAGCGGAGAAGATCGGCAACTGAGGGGGTAGTTGTGTGCATTCCAGACGCCGCTTTCTTTCTCAGAGCCCTAGAGCCCGACGGGGGTTCGGGGGCCTTTCCATCGTTAACTAAGGGCTCCGGACTCTCCTGTTGTGAAGTCTTTGCCAGTTTTGCCGCTCTAGCCTTAGCGGCCGTGGACATCATCACCACCTTCGGCGCCATAGTTTCGGTCGGCCTGACTGAGCTGGAAGAATTGGAATAGCCGGAAACCAAGTGTACGCCATGTTGGTGTTCGCACCCGCTCACCGCTGACTCAAAGCCAGCCTCGCTGATCGACTGGGCAGTTCTGGCGTTTCTGAGAAGTAGCCGCAACACGGTCAGTCCAATGAAAGTTCCTAATGAATATATATATGTATTCACAGGTTTCAGCTCCGCAAGCTCAGATTCTGTTTCGTTTGGTATCATTTGTATCGAGGTTATTTCAACATGTAGCTCTTTAACCGGGAGCTCCGTCACAACGCTGCACTGCGGTCTAGCAGGCGACCGCCATCTTGAGTCTCTCTTTGCATCTCTAATGAGATGCAAAGTGGGTGTCACTAGCAAGTACAGCCTTGCAAATATCGCTGATGTGCACATTGCAATATTTACAAGGCAGCCCCGGCATTTTAGCAGACGTACGTTTTGGGAGAAAACCACTGCTTTCTCCAAAAACTAAGGTCTGCTAAAATCCTGACTTACCCATCCCTAACATAGGGGGTGGATTATGCTGCTACGACCACAGGGTCGTATCAGCAAGGTTATCGCCCTTTTGCAGGGATCGTCGCTGGAAAACCAGTGATGTTCCATGCAAAACGACGATTTCCCCCGCTATCGCTGAAATTTTTATCACCCTGGAGCAACGCGTTGATGATAACCCGCTACCAGGGCGATAAATTCCAGAGATAGACAGCGATGAATAACAAAGCGCTAAGCGCGGTTTGCGTTATTCATCGCAGTTCCTTGCTGATATGCCCCTAAAGCTTTGGGGTTAATTGACTTCCTCGAGTGAATTAGTACACTATGTTTAATAATGCTGAATTGCAAAATACAAGTACTGTTTGTTAAATCAAACTGAGACTATAACGGTGGTATTCATGAAAAATGTGTATGGTTTAATAAGGGGAAAATAACAAACACAAAAGAGAATGATTATTGGAAATACATAAGTTAATTCAGCATTTTCCTTCACTAAATGCATCTGCCTAGATCTCCAAGGTTAACATCCGTACGTACACTCACTCCAACACCAGACGTCCACGTTCATGGTCTTGTTGCAGAAACATTTATTATGTCGCCAATACACATTTCGGCATCGACGAAGCCTTGGTCACATTGAGGTAGCCGCCATTTTAGAAATCTTTTTTACGTCACTATCAGAACACCATGTATGCGTGCAATAGAAGTAGAAAACGTAGCATACACAAGTGATGTGTTATTTGCAAACATGTGCGGTAAATGCCAACCCAAATCATTAGTGAAGTTATATTCAAATCACACCTGAATTAAAACATAATTACTGATTCATTACACGCCGCATTGTTAATAATAAATAAACAAATACATACTTTGCTAAGCACAATCCAACCCGTGTGGTCATATATAGCTTATCTGAGCTTGTTGAACCATCATTACTGTGCCTGTTGGTATGATTGATATATATGCCATAGTGTCGTTATTATTCACACATCATATTGTATGCTGAAGCATTGAAATTCAAAAATATATCCCTAAAGGGCCTTTGCCTATATTTCGCAACATTTTTCTTACCCTAGTAGCAACTTTCTCATATCTTATTCAGCTAAAAGCTCAGCATGTTTATACAAATCATTTAAAAATGGCTACCCATTAAAATACAAGCAGTTCTGGAAGAGAATAAGAATAATTCATACATATCTGAAAAAATGAGGTAAAAATGAACACTAAGGAATATTTAAGGCCAACTTCATAAATATGAGTGCAGCTCCTCGTCAGTGTTCAGGCCCCCAGGATTACAGAGATCTAAATGTACAAAGTAAAGTATAAACAGGGACATTAGAATTATGCGCTTCTACAGCCATAACATTTTCCGCATAATTAGGATTTTGTTGTATTTGCCACATAATCCATCAAATGGTGCCTAATCTACACATTTGAACAAAAAAACTTGCTTCTAGTTCAAACAGATCAAAAGTTACTAAACAGAGCAACATGTATGTCTGCACAGTGGCAAGCCCTTTACAAAAGTTGACTGGTCATGTTTCAGATGCTTATTGCTGTATTTTGGGTAGTAAATTATTACTATAACAATATTTCTGTGTTTTTTGTTTTCAGGCTTTCATAACTGATAATGGTTGCATTATGTTGATTCACTTCTCACTAAATCAACAACCCAGAGAAAAATATTATCTTGTTTACCTTTTTTTCAGACCTTCTACTGAAAGGATTATTTTCCTCTTAGAGAATGGAAGACCATGTGAATTCTAAATTACAAAAAGAAATGGTGAAGCAGATTCAACCTAAATCAACATCAAAAAAGGTATATTGGCATTAATTTGGAAACTGAATAAGAGTGTTTAAACCTAGGTTTCTCCTGTGTATGTCCCCAGAAGTATGTCAGGGTCGTGGTTTAGAAAATCCCATACGAAGGTGGCACATATTCAATTGTAACTTTTTGATAGTGACAAATATATTTAAGTGCATTTTTGTAATACTTAAATATACTTAAGTGCATTTAACTTACAACTTGAAGGTCTAAATGTAATTTATGCAGAAAGTGCTGGAAGAAGAAGCTATCAAACACCTTTTCACAAGGGTAGGCGGAGGAAGGAAAGACAAGTTAGGAAAAAATGTGAGAGAAACAAGATTTCTAAATCTAAAAATAGTTGTGTTTCCATGTGGGCTTCCATATCTGAAGCTGGCATGTTTTATGCATACTCACATAAATACGAATCCAGTTCTAGAAGTCTTTTATAAGTAGATTACACACACTGAGAACTGGTCCTTAAGGTAGCCGTAAATCACACCTATTTGGGTAGGGTATACTGGTGAATATCCTTAAGAGGCAACGCTAAAAAATACATGTAAGTATAGCTTAAGAGGAACATAGTTTACGCCTATTTTTGTGAATTAGGCTCAAATTTTTCACATATTAGCATACAAAAAGCAATACATAAACAGTTCGCCTTTACTACTTTCAAATTCATGCCTAGATATATTAAAGATTACATCATCGCTTGAGCAGCAGTGCACTTTTTTGTTCTACATCTGGAGGCTTTTACAACTGTAATTCAAGAAATGTTTTGCGTTACTTTGCGCCACATGGGGACTTGAGCAATACTCTATTAAATAACCCTCCTCTCTTTTAATGCTGCAGTGTCACTTAGGCATACAGATGATTGGTGCTCTCTCATCCGCTTCTACATTAGTATTGTAGCACAACACTAACAGATAATCTAAAACATACCCTATCCTTACAGAGCTAGTTGTGTTTTTATTTTGTTGTGGTGCAAGACACTTTTCTTGCTAAGAATTGTAATATTATTATTCACCCAGTATTTTGAGGAATTTTTATTTGCCTTTTAGCTTCATTACTAATCCGATTATCAGGAATACATAATCAACAGTTTATAAGGTCCGTAATTTTTTTAGTTTGAAAAGGAAGTGTATTGATATAATATAAAACATCACAATAAAATACAGAAATAGGAAATACAATCTTAACTGCATAATCTGTTAAGGTAATATAGGAAGGAAGGGGAGAGAAAAGAGGGAAAGGGAAGAGGGTAAGAAATGACATCCATTTAATATTTTTTAACATAACCACTTATATAAATATTAATATCTACTGAATTGCATAATGAAAGAAAGATGAATAAAAAGGAAATAGTAATGATATATAGAAAACTGAACTGAAATCATGGAGGTTTTGGTACTTCTTTAATTCGGGGGTTATGGATTTGTGCTGTATTTGCAGATATATGTAGAAAATGAGTAATAGGTGACCATAGGTATTCTCGTTTCATTGCACGGGAAATGGGGTAGACATACACTCTATCTAGCCTGTGGTTATAACAAACCCCATACCACCAGGCTTGATAAGAGATATTGGTGGCATTCTTCCATGCCCTGGTAATCTGTTGGAAAGCAACTGCAAGGAGTAGGTCGATAATATGAAAATTATTTGAGTGTGATTCCCATTCAGAAGATACACTACCTAGAAATATATTAACAACATTGAAGGGGATTTGTGTGTGAAAGATATTATTAATTTGCCTCCAAACTTGTTTCCAGAAGTTATGAACATGGGGACACGTAAATAACATGTGTTATAAATCTGCTGGGGATGCATTATAGGACCAGCATGAGGGAGAGAGAGAAGGGTTTATTTTATGTAATGAGACAGGAGTCAGTAGGAGTCTGTTATAAATTTAAAATAAAGTTTGGATAGTATTAGCAGCCCTGGAAGATTTTCTAATTTTAATCCAGACCCTGTTCCAGGTAGGAATGGAGAGGGACAGTTGGAGATCATTTTCCCATGAGAGTTCCACTTCTGTTTTATCTTGAGTAAATGGGTAAATGGAGAAGATAAATGCTTATAAACTTGAGATACAGACGGGGAGAGAGATAAGACAGAAAGGATAGTAGGAGGAGAAGATGGCAAGGTATTAATGAGTGCCAAACGTTGTTAGTTGACTGAATCAATGAAATTAAGGACACGTATTTAGATGCACACGAGGTAGGTAGAGAAAATCGTGCTTGCGCAACTGCAAAGGTTATACATGTATTATCTTGATAAAGTTGATGTACCCAGTGAAGCCCTTTAACATGCCAATCCTTCCAAAAAATAATTCTGTTGTTAAGATGTTTATTGCACCAAATTGAAGAATGCGAAAATTGATCTTTGGGAGAAAGGTGATTTGTAAGTAAAGGTTGGAGAATTCTACAGCTGTTATAAACAATGGGAAGAGAAAGTGACAAAGCGCGGTGTGTAAAGGATAAAAGCTCTTGGAAGGAGAAAGGTTGAAGAAAAGATTTTCAATGGAAGTCCATAACGGTAATGATGAACCCTCAGTATCATCTTGGAGTAATAGAGAGGATTGTTTAAGAGAGAACGCTGTATGATAGGCTTGAAAATCTGGGAAATTGACACCACACAACTGTTTTGGTCGTTTCAGTTTATGTAAAGACATACGAGGTTTCTTATTATTCCACAGAAATGTCAATAGAATAGAATAGATTGTTTTAAAATGTGTTTTAGGAATATTTACGGGAATATTAGAGATATAAAAAAGTATTATAGGCACCAGCATCATTTTTATCGTGTCAAGACAGCCCCACCAAGATAAAAACATGGGATTCCATCTGGACGTGTTAGTTTTCAAGAGTGTCTGTAATTCTCTTAAGTTTATTAACATGGATTCTTTAATGGAAGATTTAAACCATAAACCTAAGTATTTGATTTTCTCTGATCCCCAACGAAAACCCAAAGATGTATAGTCCACAGAGAAGCATAATTTGTTTAACGGGAGGATTTCACATTTGTCGCCATTTAATTTATAACCAGAGGCAAAAGATTGTACTTCAGATAAGAAAGCTGGTAAAGAGGTCTGAGGCTGTGATAGAAAAAGCAAGATGTCATCCGCATAAACAGAAATGTTTATTTGATTGACACCATATTTAAAGAATGTAATCTGAGAATTTGAATGAATCTTAATCAGGAAATGTTCAAGAGCAAGTATAAAAAGAAGAGGGGAAAGAGGACAACCTTGCCTTACCCCACAATATAAAGGAAAAGAGGAAGAGATAAGACCATTAGATAAAATGGAGGAGACAGGTGAAGAATATAATAAGGAGATATAATTTATAAATTTGTGACCAAAACCAAACCAGGACAAAGTAGATCAAATATATGACCAACCGACTCTATCAAAAATTTTCTCAGCACCCAAAGATATGGCCGCTAAAGAATCTTTATATTATTTGGCTTGGTAAGGATATTAAAGAAAAGTCTAGTATTGTCCGAGATATGCCTACCTTTAATAAAACCACATTCTTCTTGCCCAATTATTAAGGGTAGAAATGTCTCTAAGCGCAAAGCCAGAATTTTTGCAAAAATTTTATAATCTAAATTAATTAAAGAGATGGGTCTGTAATGTTTACAAACAGTATGATCTTTACCCTCCTTGGGAAGAAAGCATATCAAAGCCTTTTGAAGAGAGCCACTGGACTTTTTGGTGGAAATAAAGAATTGAAATAATTGATGCAATTTAGGGTTAAGAGCTCGAGAGAAATAGGAATACATTTCGATCGTGAAACCATCAGGTCCTGGGCCTTTACCGTGTTTAATAAAATGAATAGTAGTAAGGAGATCTAGTTCTCGGATGTCTTCATCTAACACTGAAAAATCCAGATCGGAAGAAGAAGGTGATTAACAGAGGATAAGTACTGAAACATATCCTGCTGAGGAACCAAGGAATCAGGAGTGTGTAGAGTTTGAAAATATTAAGTGAATTCCAATAAAATGTCTTCATTTTTGTAAACTATGTGATTGTTAGTGGAAAGGATAGAACTAATCTTGGTGCGTTCTTTTTTAACTTTAAGATAATTGGCTAATAGCTTCCCTGCTTTATTTTGACCTCCATAGTATTTGGCTGGGAATTTGAGCAGAAAAGAGTTAGCGTTTTCAGTAGATATTTTGTTGAATTCGAATTTGGATTTGATAATCTCATCCAAGCAAGTTTTAGAATTTGTGTGGAAAAAGGAATGTTCTAATTGTTTAATGCGTGCCGTGAGTGATTGCAAAGTAAGTAAATAAACTTTCTTCCGTTGGGATACAAAGGAAATAATAAAGTTTCTAGAGGTTGTTTTAAAAGCATCCCAGATAATCTGTGGAGACATGACTGGAGTTTCATTTTCAAGAAAGAAAGTGGTAATAAAGGCTTCAAATTGTTGGGTAAACTTGTTGTCTGAGAGGAGGGAATTATTGATTCTCCATCTTCGTGTACCTTGAACAGGGGGAAGAAGATCTAAATCTACAGTAACTGGGGCATGATCTGGGATTAATATGGAACTAATATCAGAATGAGTGATATGTTGTGTGAGTGCTTTTGAAGTAAATAAATAATCTAAGCGAGACTGGGAATAGTGTACAGGAGAAAAGAAAGAGTTTTCTCAAAGTGTAGGATTGCATAATCGTCAAGCATCCATTAGTGATCTTTGTTGAATAGTGGATGTGAATTGAGAGTGCATAGGGGATGGAATAAATTTAGATTGAGAATTACGGTCAATAATAAGGTCCATAACCAAATTACAACCCCCCCCCAACTAACAAGTATTCATCTTGAAAATACATAAATTTAGATAATATTGAAGGTCAAAAAACAACATCTGGGGCAGTAGGTGCATACAGATTAAAAAGAGTCAAGGGGATATTATTCAATAACAGCAAAACAGTAACCCACCTACCCACATCATCAGCATCTTGTGAAAGAATCTGTAGGTCAAGATGTTTATGACATAAAATGGCTACACCATTACGATTACCCATACCCGGAGAGGAAAAACATGACCAACCCATTGCCTTTTAAGTTTAGGAATTTATTTTTCTAAAACATGAATTTCCTGTAATAAAGCTATATCACATTTTAAATTAGATAAATGAGAGAATACCCATTGATGTTTTATAGGAGAACCCAAACCTTTAACATTCCATGAAACAACCTTTAAAGCCATTTATACTAATCGATAAGACATGAAGATCATGTAACAATAATCAAAACATTTAAAAATTAACAATATGTTATAAGTAATAATATTTAGCAAAACAATTGTAAAACCGTACCAGAAAAGATGAATAGCATAGAATGTAAAATAAGTAGTTATGAAAATTGAGAAAATAAGAGAGATAGGTATAAGCTGGGAGGAAGGAGAAAGTGTAAAGAAAGAAGAGGAGAAAGGAAATATCTTTAGCAAAGTGAAAAAGGTATCTGAAAAAGGACAGAAAAATTGGAAAAAAGAAGAAGACACTAATACAACAAACAAAAACATGTACCATAAATTCCAAAAACATTATAACCGACTACAAAAGCATGAACAAGTTGAGGGTGGTGAAGCCACATAAGGAAAATGGCACAACTAACCAGGAAACTCAGGGTGGACCGGGTAGGGAGGACATCATCCAAGCAGACCAGGGATAACAGAAAATATGTATGAAGGGATTACCGCACCTAACGAAAGAGAAAAACATAATAGGTAAGTATAACATTGGGAAATCCGGCTGGGCAAACTGCTCTCGCCCATCTTTAAAAACGAACGTTAGATAAGCTGAGCTTTTAGATATTTTAGACTTTTAAATAACTGCTTCTGTTTTAACTTTACTTACTGAACTAAGGATCACGACTGTTACTCCCCACTCCCCGGTCCACGTGGCCTCCCGATTGTGTGGAGGGAGTGGGAGGAGAGTAGGCAGAGTTGGGTCGGAGCCCAGGACGAGCTTCCGGGTCAGGCAGCCTCATAAGCTGCATGACAGCGTGGATGTGCAGCGGCTGGGCAAACTGCTCTCGCCTGTCTTTAAAAACAAACGTTAGATACGCTGTGCTTCTAGATACTTTAGACTTTTAAGTAACTGCTTCTGTTTTTACTTTACTTACCGAACTAAGGATCCCACCTGTTACTCCCCGCTCCGCGGCCTGCCGATTGTGTGGAGTGAGCTGGAGGAGAGGATGCGGAGTTGGGGCAGAGCCCATGACGAGCTTCCGGGTCAGGCAGCCTCATAAGCTGCATGACAGCGCAGACGTGCAGCGGACGCGTGCAGCGGGCACGCCGCTGGCACACCAAAGATGCATCTAAGGTAAGCCCGTCTGCGCCCGTCCACACCTGACCAGGACCAGGGGCCAGAACCCCTGCCCCTCAAAGTATAGGTATAATAGCCTATTCACGTGCCCAATTATTAAAGTTAAGAAACCCCATTAAAGAGAAATGCTGTCACTCGATGTCTCCACATAGTGAGGAGCAGCCATGTACCCATTGCACATCCAGCCTCCGCTTGCCTTCAGAGACTCCACTAGAACCTCAACCACCCCACATATTCAAATGTTTCTTTTAAACATTTCGATCCCTTCCTAAACACTCCCTTGAGCTGAAGATGCTCTTGAAAGAGGAGGCCTCAGATGTACTTTTCTTGACTGAAACCTGGCTTCACACAGAATCCGAACCAGACCTGGTGCAAACACTGCCTAGTAGCTATAGCATCCAGCAGAAAGATCGCAATAAAAAGAAAGGTGGAGGTATTGCAATAATATATAAAATCTCTCTTAAATGTCGCGTCGAACCCAGTATTATCGTGGACTGTGAGAGTCTTTTTTTCACCATCTCGCCATCCGCCATCCTCTCCTTTTCCGGAGTTCTCATTTACCGCCCGCATGGTGCTGGTGGACAATTCCTCAAATCACTCCCTGAGGTAGCAGCCATGTTGGTAGGAGCATCCCCCAATATTCTTCTTCTTGGGGATCTCAAGCTACACTTTGATGACCTTAATAAGGCCAAGGCCTCAGACCTTATGCAGGACCTATTAGCAATTCAACTGCTTCAAAAAGTTACAACACCAACACACAAACAAGGTCATACACTAGATCCATTTTTCACCAATAATAACAATTTATTGGTGGGTGACCCCATTCCCCTGCCCTGGTCCGATCATTTCCTGATCCCTTTCTATATTATTTCCCCTCTCCAACCTCAGGCCACTAAGATCACTAATAAGAGAGTCCGGCACTGGAACAAACTCCCTATAGATGACTGGATCACCGCTCTTGAAAATCTTAAACCCAAAAACAACCAAAATATAACTGCAGCTGCAGAAAGCTTTACTAGCTGGATTGAGGCTGCACTGGAGCGGATCGCTCAAGCTAAATCATGCCATAAAGTTAGAGAGAAACAGTTCCCTTGGTACTCTCCCAAACTACCGTTACTCAAACAGGCATGTAAAAATCTGGAGAGGAAATGGAGGACAGACTAAAATAGTCTGAGTAAACAAAAATATAGGGAAGCTATAAGGCACTACCAAACTGAAATAAAAACTGCACAAGCTTCCTACTACGAATATATTATCAACGCGGCTGTTAACACGCCTAGAGAAATTTTGCGGGCCACCAAGGATCTTTTAGAGTCCCCGATATACGAACTATCCCCTGAGGCCTTTCCGGAGCGGTGCAATGAACTGGCAGATTTTTTCTCAGGCAAAATCAAAAACGTATACACTGCTTTATCGCAGTTCACCGCACCCAAGTGATCTCACACAGAAGGATAAGTCCCCTATCTGTTTTGACCATTTACTCAAGGAATTTCCCACTATGGATCTGGTGAAGCTCTCAGTCCTCCTCTCCCAAATTAAGTCCGGCTCACCTCATGACCCAGCTCCCCCTCACATCCTACTCAGAGCCGGAAATACAATACTCCTCCCTATGTTGGAAATGATAAATTCATCTATTACTTCGGGTATAGTTCCTAGACCATGGAAAAATGCTATGGTGAAGGCTCTTCTCAAAACATGTATCTTAGACCCTGATGACTTAGGCAATTACCGACCTATGTCAATGCTACCAGTGATAGCTAAAATCGTGGAAAAACATGTGAACTCGATCCTCTCAGCCTGCCTAGAAACTCACGACCTCCTGCATTCCATCCAAACAGGCTTCGGCCCCAAGCACGGAACTGAAACAGCCCTACTCGCAGTAGTTGAGGAATCTAAGATGATCCTTGATCAAGGAGGAGCAGTGGCCTCCTAGACTTGAGATCAGCCTTTGATACAGTTAATTTTAACATCTTACTAGAGAGAATTAGAAGGTTGGGTGTCTCAGGAGAGGCAACTGCCTGGATCCATTCATATCTAGATGAGAGAACTTTCCAGGTTTTTTCAGGGGAGTCCACCTCCAGAAGCCTGGAAATCAGCTGCAGAGTCCCACAGGGATCTTCCCTGAGTCCCACATTGTTTAATGTGTACATGCGACCACTTGCCGACATCATCTTGCCACATGCGATAAAAGTCATCCACTATGCTGACGATACGCAGCTAGTAATCGCTCTCAATGGTTCCCGAAGCTTCCCTTATGAATTTGGAATCTGTCTGGAAAAGTGGCCGACTGGATGGAAAACTCATGCCTCAAGTTAAATGGAGGACAAACAGAACTTATGTTGCTGGGCAACTCCTCCAGCATGGATCTCAAACAGATATGGCCCAACTGCCTGGGTCCATCCCCAACCCTCAAGACCAGAATCAAAAGCTTGGGTGTTTGGTTGGATACCTCCATCAAGTTTGAAGAACAAGCAGTGAGAGTAACAGGGGCCTGTTATGGCACCATCAGATTACTACGAAAGATTCTACCACTTCTTCCTATAAATGCAAGAAGGATTCTGATACAGACCTTAGTCCTATCGTGTTTGGACTATGGAAACTCCCTTTATCTAGGAGCACCCAAAGCAACAATAAGGAAGCTTCAATTCACACAGAATTGTGCTGCCAGATTGTTGCTGGGGATTCCAAAAACCCAGTCAGCCAAACCAGCGTTGAAGACTTTACATTGGCTACCTGTTCTGGAAAGAATAAACTTTAAGGCACTGTGTATAGCCCATGCGTCCATATGGGGAAATGGCCCAGCCATTAACAACTCTCTAAGTACTCTCCATCACCCTGGGAGGTGCCTTCGTTCGGCCCACCTCAACCTTGCAGTCATTCCCAAAATCAGGAGAGCAAAACTTTGAGGAAGATCCTTTACTTACAATGTGGCCAGACTCTGGAACACAATGCCCTTACACCTCCTGATGGAACCCCATCATTTTCCCTTCCTAAAACTCAAGACTTGGCTTTCCCAACACTCTTTCCTATAACCCATTACTTTCCTTGACACTGTAATCCTCCATCTCTTGTTTGGCCGCTAGCGCTGGGATGCCTCCAGATAGCTACGCGCTCTACAAATGCTAAATAATAATAATACATCTGAAAGACTGAACTAGACGGGAACAAAAACAACAATGTCTAAACAGCAGAGCATATTAGACCTATAATGTCACAAGATAGCAATAGCTTGTCGGGACATATCCATATCTTCATCTCTGCACTGCTCCAAGAACCGTTCTAGTAAAGCAGGATCTTAGTTATTCGTGGTTCTATTCTTATAAGTCACTTTGAAAAGACATGGATGGAAGAGACCAAATCTGGCATTGAGAGTACGAAGTGCTGGTCTCATATCCAGTAACTTTGTTCTTCGATCCGCTGTTTCCTTGGCATAATCTTGAGCAAAGAAGAGGTTAGAGCCTTGCCATGAACTACGACATTTGAACTTAGCTGCCTGTAAGATCTTCAATAAATCTGTATATTCCAAAAATTATATGATTGCTCCTCTAGGTTTGACTGAAGAGGCTGACATGGTTAGGATACGACCTAAACGAAGTGTTCTTTGAATGTTCGAGACAGGAGAGCTAGGTAGACCAAGCACTTGTGGAAGGAATGATTTGAAGAATGAAATGGCGTCTGAGACTTTCAAGCCTTCTGCCAGACCATAAATGTGCAAGTTATTATGCCTGTTACGGTTCTCTAAATTTTCCACATGGTTTTTAAGTAGTGAAATTCCAGATTTCATTGAAGGAACTTAGTTCACCACATCCTGAACTTGCTGTTCAATCTGCATAACCCTATTCTCCATAGTAGGCCACTTGTCCTCCAAAGCTTGAAGTCTGTTATTCGTTTCCTCCATGTAGGGCCGAAGAGCCCCGTATCTCTTCAAGAAGCACATCCATAGTATTTTGGTGGAGGAGATGTAGTAGGTGAAGGAGGATCCTTTTTGATGTGCCTTCCATAGGTCAATATAGATGAAGTGGTCAATTTAGGAGTACGTTTGTTGGCGGGAAGGGGAATGTTAGATGAGGTTACCAATGTTTCCTTATTGGAGAGTGATGAATTGCTTTCAAAGTTCTCCATATTTGTTGAAAGAACAGAGTAAGGATTGTGGTCTGCCAAAGAAGAGAATGGAAGAGAAGAGCCAGTAATGCAACAAGTAGATTTTGTTCTCCCCATAAAATGCTGAGCGGGATCTGAAAATACTGAAAATACCAAGGCAGCGTATAAAATGTGAAGTAAAAGCACAGCCTCAGTGTAGGGACACAAAAGTGATGTGTTGTAGCAGCCAAAAGAAAACCGTTGTTGAAATAACAGCAAGAACTCCCTTGAAAGTAGAAAAATTAAGACCAGTAAACTAGATAATATTTGAAAGCCATAATGAACACAACTCATTTATAGTCCATTCCTGCTTGACATAAGACTATAGTGAAACATATGACGAGCATCAAAAACCATGTGGAGAAATAGCGCATTGCCTAAAGCAACCTGGTATTATCCAAACAATTAAATCTAGTCTTGACTATTTGCCAAAACAAAACCAGAGACTCACTGAGGTAGATAATTCATATTACGTCATTCACCGTAGAAATTCACATTTAATAATAACATGTATTTTCATGGTCCTTGTCCTTCCGTTAATCATGAAATTTCCCTTTAATACTTGGAATATTGGGTATTGAAGAATGATGGCCGGGCTCTAAAACATTGCGAATGTTCCCGTTTCTACCTCTCATTAAAATGCGGGCCGTTTCAGGAAAAAACAAAATGGCGGGCGCGATTCCCTGAGGGAAACACTCAGGCCACAATTGAAGGGGGATAGATGCTCATCCGGACCATGGAAACAGCAAAAGAAACTGTCTTTCATCCCACGAAGGACTCCATCAACATGCGGCAAAGTGGCGAATGTATGCAGGAAAGGCCGCCACTCCGTCCGAGCCACCACGGAGCTCCCTCAGCGAGTGGCCATTTTCTATTGGCGTCAAGCCATGCCCCCCTATAAGGTCCATCATAACCTAGTGACTTCCAGCATGGTTCAACTCAAAAAATTAACTATATTAGGACGCGGCGGAAGGACCTCTGGAGGATTCTGAATAATTATTTCACAACAAATAAATGAATGCATTGAATGTGAATCAAAAAGTGATCTCGCAGTGCTTGCAAGTTATGCTCATTGAAAAGAGATGTTTTTAGGTTGTTTTTTTTGTCTGACACAAAAAGTCCCAATGTAATATTTGCATGCAAATGTGACCTCAATTCTGTCAATTACAGGGATTCTGCTGTGTATTTTTTCTGGCCTATATGATATACTAATTTCAGTAACGACCAGAACAGCTGATCATATTTTGGTCCAAAGTCAAGCTACTTCTCTGCCATATGCACTACCATGCTCATCCTTGTTCGTTTATTTCAGTTATATTGTATCGCTATTTTATTTTTAGGTAATGTTTTACACTGTTGTTAACTTGGTGTTCCTTTATGCATCCCTCCCCTTTTTTCCCATTTTATTTCAAAATTCTTAAACAGCTTCAGCACTTTATGGTGTTTTGTTGACTTCATTCCTACAGTATATACAAGTTCCTGGATATTGTTTCTGTTAAGTAAAAAAAATAATTCTCAATAAAGCTGCTTTACCTAAAAAATATTTTGGTTCAAGTTGACCATTAGAACCCTAAAGCGTTTGGATTACATTTGTGAATAAAGTGAAACTGAGAAGATGACAGCTCATCTGACACTTCAGGCAGATTTATTTAACGTATTATGCTGTAACTATCCAGCAGCTTGAATCTCAGAACCCTGTGAAGATTGAAGACATTTTCTTGGATCTGTGTATTATCCATCAGCCTAGTACTGCCTGTTTATTTCTTTGTAGAACATCATTAGCTAAATATGGCACACATGCTTCATATATCATCTCACAGCCTTTAAATATGCTAATTTAATGCTCGCCCTTGATGATGTATAGGGTCTTTTTTGTTTGAATTTTTTTATTGGTCTGTAAAAAGGGAAGCACATACATCAATCACCTAACTATAAGAGAAAGCATCAACATAGTAAGGGGCTTATTTATGAGGGCCTTGCGTCATGCTTGTACCATGCAACGTGGTACATGCATAACTCAATGCTCCAAGTCATATTTATGAAGCCACGCAAAGCCACTTTACGTGGATTTGAATGGCTTCATAAATACGGAGTAATGCAATGCAGCGCAAATCACTGCATTGCGTTACTTTGCACAAGGGAGACTTTCGATGGGCATTGCAGTGGGTGATCCCACACAAATCCCATGGTTATTGATACACTCCCATATTTACCAAACCTGGTAAACCTGGGAATGCTCCAAAAAGAAATGTCTTCCAGCATTCTGCAGCACACAAAGAAAGAGGAAAATGCCTCTGTGGATTGTTCTTGTGCAGGAAGGCGCCTCATTCCAGCACAAAAGTAATCCTGCCTACATCATGGTTAAAGGGTGCCTGCATTGGTGCCAGGCTGCCAAAACACCACCAGCACAGGGGGAAAGGACAGGAAAGCACCGTATTGGATAAATACAATGCATTACTGCCCTTTCCCTATGATGCAGGACAGTGCAGCAAGGTAACTTGCTGAGCGGCCCTGAGCCACAATTTACATATGAATACCCCTAATTGCCTCTCTGTCCCTACTCAATAGCGTCCAACTCTCCCCAACTTCTCATCCTCTTGTTTGAAAGCAATACGTTTTTTTGATGATAGCACAACTCTGAAGATAGAATTCTCTGAATATCCATTTCCTCTCTCCATTCCATGTTTCATCACAGTATCTTTGCTACTGTACCTCACAAACAAGTCCATTGTTCTTGATATAATGGGAGAAATCAAGAGCGCTAATCCTTTTTTCATGGGAACCTGAATAAAGCGGGGAAAATTGTAAATAATGGTTCTCAATGAGTCATTCGATATACCAATCGATGGACTAGTTAAGTTATCAGGTGTATCAATCCATGGTATCAGAGAACATTTAAAAAAAGGGAAAGAAATTGTCCTAAAGCTGCAGTGATCTGTATGTATTTACTCATCAACCATCTAACATGATAATGTTTGGAAGAAGATGTAAAGTGGTGATGGTAGAGTGCACTGTGATATATAGAACTATTGATTCAATTACTGTGCTGTTTTTCACTAAGGGTTTCTGAGTGACATGAAATAGACAATGAGATACCTAATGTACAAGCCGGTGGTTTTAACATTAAAGTATATTCTTCTTCTTTATTAATGGATTTTATTTTTGAGTGATTGGGATGTTTGGACAACATTTATTCGTGGCAGGGACATTTCATCGTATAAATTACATTCTGAATATCTCAGTTTGATAATGGATTAAAGCTAGGCTTTTATACTTTCAATTCAAAAGACATTGAATGTATACTAAAATGAAATGCCATATAGTAGCCACATTTAAACAGCAGACAGCAATGGCAATTGGCATCGCTTAGTAACCCTCTGGGAAATTGTTTGTTCTCTGTATCACCTCGCAACACAGTCCCTAATTTCTTTTTTTTCTGGATGAGAATAGATTTTTTTGCATGAGAATTTCGTTGAGTATATGCTAGTTGGTATTTTATCGAAATAATCACTCACTGGAAAGAAAGTATCCAACAAGGTGAAGAATGGGATGCTTGACTTAATCTCAGCTACTGGTAATCGCTCTATCACCTACCATGCCACCTTAGTTTGGACCCAGCCATATGCAAATCAGTTTGGACCATGCCCCAATACAAACAGTCCACCACGAACTGACATGCGCGGTCCTCTGTGAAATGAATTACAACTTGAAGTAGGACAGAAAATATGTGAGACTGATGCTATTAGCAAAGGAATGAGAATGGTTAGAACCACCAAAAAAGCAATATCGGTGTGAACATCATTGATGACCGAAGACAAAAGTGTGACTACACTGCTTTTTTGACTCTCTGTGCAGTAGCAGCTGCTGTACGGGCAGAGTGGCAGGTCAAGGGGGATGAGACGATAAACGAAAGCAGAAATAAAAGAAAGGAAAAAAAATATTACCTGATGCAGGCTTGCTGCTCTTCTGCTCCCTCGCTGCAGCACAGGCTCCCGTGCGGCCAATCCTGATGCTGCTTTCATGTTTTAAAGCAGCACCAGTATTGGCCTGAGCACCATGAATTTGTGCTCCGAGAGAGACGGGGAGCCTGTGCTTGGAGTCTCTAACCTGGCAATGCAGTTGGGGTTTGAGAAAGCTCGATTTGAGACAGCTCAGTGCGCATGTCAGTTTTGCCGTCCTGAGACAGCCAGCCAAACCGACATGCACATTGATAGCAGTGCCCAAAACTTCCTCTCCTGACTGCCCCCGAGATGGTACATCCCCCAAGACTCGAACATGAGAAATAAAATGATAATAAACCCATTTTATTGTCATTTTATTTTTCAAGTTCTGAGGCTGGCAGCACATCTCTACCATAACGGAGGAGCTGCCACTGTCTCTATGTTGTTCTCATGTAAGCAATTGCAATACTTTTAATGCCCTACAGAAATAACTAGGTGGGCCCCAAATATATTACATCCCTCCCAACCCTACTGTTAGCAGAAGGCTTACACGTTATACCAAATTCAAATGGGTTGATTCCGGCTTGGCTATCCCTTGCCCATAGATCCTTGGACTGAGTAAAATTGAGCAAAAATGTTTGCTCATTATAACATAATCGGGGCAACAGGTGCGCTGTGAATTTGAGAATGTGGGTAGATCACAAATGCATTAATAGTATGCATTTGTAGACAAAGACCAGGGCTTAACAGGAAAATTTATCATAATCAGATTTCTATAGAAAAGTTGGGAAGTTCCTTCTCTTGCAAATCATGATTGTTAGTTTTTTGTCTTTGAAAAAACAGTCCTGTGTCTTTGCTGTCCTTCAGTCAGTATTTGAGAGCAGGATCCTGTTATAAGATGTATACAGTGCATTTGCTTATTGTCCACTGTTTAATGTGTGTGCCTTATATAAGGGGTGATTTAGAGTTTGGAGGACAAATACTCCATCGCAAATGTCACAACTTTGCATTTGCGACAGAGTCTTTCTCCGTTAAACTCTAAAGCACCCAAACTGATGGTCTGCACAAGCTATTTAGGGATTGAAGACCTACCTACTTTTCATTGATGGAGCCTCCATTGTTTGCCAGAAAGACAGACAGAAAGTTACCTCTGATAGCCGAATGGAGTAGGGCTGTTGGAGTAAAAGCATCACCCTGCTTATTCTATTTTGAGCAGACGATTTGATGGGGCGTTTTATTTTGGTCCATCACCACCGGGGAAAATCTGGCAATGAGTGACAGAAAAAAATACCTACCCTCACACCCTGGAAAAAAGCTTCCAGGGTGTGGAAATCATTAGTTTAAAAAAAAGTTTTGTCAACAACAAACTACTATTTTGGGAGTTTGTGTTTGAGAAACAAAAAATGCTAACACGTGTGATGGACTGCCATCAAAACCAACGGCAGCCATACACCGAATGTTTGTACCTTTAATGAAACCATTATGGTGGCCTTTTCAACATACAAAGATAAAAACTGGGTTGGCACCGATTTCTAAATAGGACAGACTACCATCCATGGTGGGGGTTGACATTAAGTCATTTCCTATTATGGTGGATGGTACTCTGTCTGCCTGTGTCTAAATCTGACCCTTATCCAACAGATGATGCACCCCGCAACAACAGTGCCTCCAGGTTCACTGAGAAAGGTTGCAACTCAATGTGACCTAATCCAAAATGCCTACATTCACTGAAAACATATGGAACTTTTGATTGTGCTGACACATTCATTGTCACTGTTGAATGGGGAGGGGTGAAAGTAGACATTTCCATTATTTTAAGCGCAGATGAAACAGACAAATATAAAATTTCAATTGGTTGACTTTGAAATTCAATAGATAATTATTTTGCTCTGTCCTCTATTATTTCTCTTCATTTTAACTGACAGATGAAACTCCCTATGCCTGCATTTTATTGAATTTCTCTCATAGAATTTGCAATTTGGTGTGATATTTTTCAAAAATATTTATAACCTAATTTAAACTGATCAAACCCATTATCATGCTAAAATATGCCTGCGCCCATTTTCCTTATCATTACCAAAAATCCATGTGGGTGAATTTCAATTGATTATTGTTCTAGCTGTCTTTTTTTTAAGGACTCTTTTATCGTAAAGTAAAGAAAAATGTAATCCTATTACAAAGAGTATAAAGAAATGGAGGGCCAGTGGGGGTGATCTTGACCGAATTAGACATGCAATAAACAGATAATAGCAAACCTTTACTTGGATATATTTTTGAGAGTGAGCATTTTGGCTTGCCTCATCAAAAGAAATAGTCCAATATCATTGAGAATTAAACGTACTGTATTTATCAAACAAAAATCTTTTTCATGTTGATTTTATTGATAGGCTCTTCAATAACACCTAACCCAGATGAAAGTCCAATGCTTGTTGCTGAAGAATATGTCCCAGTGCCTGCTTGGTTTGTTAAAACTTATGCATGAGGCAATCTAAGCTTACTTTTTTCAAATTATTTGTGTTGTTATTGATTAAAGGTGCATATACCTATTCATTCCCTCCACGTGCAGTAGTAGGCATAACACAATTCAGATTATAATCAGTGCTCTTTAGAGATTTAACAGCTTTTGGCCTTCAGATAATAACAATCAATGGTAAATATTCCACAACCAATGACTGTCAATGAACTACCACTGAAGAAGGAATTTACAGGACAACAAGTTCCTGTCTCTAACATAATATACCACATGTTAAAAATATGCACTGGAAAAGGAATGTAACTTTTTCAATGATAGTGCTATACAGTATCAAAAAGCTCTAATGATGCAAGTGACACAAGTTACTCCAGTAATTTGCTTTACCCAGGCATCGTTGCCAGAAGAAAGATTATCACAACTTTTAGGTGACATGAATTGTGACAGGCACATTAACATCTTAGTTGCATTAATCAGAGAATTCAATCTACAGACACATTAGGTGTGTTCAAAATAAGATGGAATCCCACAGAGAAGCAGTTCTTAACATGTGTTCCAGGGACCTCTGGGGGTCCACAAAACCTACTCAGGGGTTCTGCAACTGCTCATAAAATTAAATATTATTAACAGATTGATAAACTCCTTATATGTAAAGAGCAAAATGTAAAATCTAAAATGTTAAAACATTCTGTAAATTTGAATCGAATTGAAATTGTAGGTTAAAAATGTAGTTGATATCTGCAGATTGATTGGTGGGAGTAGTGCAAATGTGTCAAAAAAGATATAGTATGGCTCTTGGCCCTTGACTTTTGGCCTACAGGCTTTGTTCCTGGTGGTCTGGGGAGTGGCCTTTGGGCCCTGGGCGGTGGGGCCGGAGCGGCCACGTGACCTGGAGCAGTGCAGAGTCTGGTTAGTGCACCTTAATCTAAGGATCACCGCCCCAACGCACAGGCACAACGGCAGTTTAAAAACTGTGTGGCGACTGAGGGCAGCGTGAGGAGCTTGGAGCAGAGTCGGCAGTGTTTGACCCCTCCACATCGATTGTTCTTGGCATCCCCCTCAGCTAATTTGTTGTCATGGAACATCGCAAGCCTTTAAAGGAATTGAGGTTCTTTGCAGGCTGTTATTGAGGAGAGAAACGCTATGAATATCGTATTGCTGGAGACTTGGGAAATGAATGAGGTGGTGATCAGCGACTATACATTTTTTAGTACTAATGCAATTAAGGAGGAGTTCGGCCAGCTTGCTGGGGATATTGCTGTAATGATTGGTGTAAAATACAAGATGGAGGGTGCATATTATTTCACAAATATACTCATTTTTTGACAGTCTCAATTTGTGACTTGCCATCAGAAAAGCAGGGTGAAAGGGAGGCAAAAGGCTGTCCAGATTTGGTATTAATCAAATGTTACTTTCCTCTGAATAAAACGTTGGATATCAGTTGAAGGAGCTGGCAGCTCTGATGGATACGGCAAGCTTAATTTTCCCAAAGGTAGCAATCCTGCTGATGGGAGATTTCAAGGCTAAATTCCCCATAATTCAGCAAAGGATGAGTTCCAAAGGGAGAAAGAAAATGCCCTGGGTATCCCGTTGAAGAAGGGAGAGGGAGGAAACCGGTTCTGTTGCTCGAAAGTTTGAATTTGACTTCTGTAGATGGTAGATGGTAGATGTGTAGGTGACCTGCCCGCTCAACATACCTGTGATAATGGAAGAGTGCCCACATTGACAGATTATGTTATAATCTCCGCAGAAAGTTTTAGTATAGTCAAGGATTTAGTATTTGGTGGTTTAGCAAGCAGTAATCATAAACCCCAAACCCTTACACTGCATAGGGATATACACTTAAGAGACCTGTGACAAAATAGCACACCAATTCACCATTTTAATGAGAGTAGTTTGATATGGACTAGTAAACTGAAATGTTACAACCAAAAATAGCACAATCTACCTTGCTCCTCAGCTCATGGTACAGGAGTATGAGAATTGAATTGCCTCCATAAGCAAAATGGTATCAGAAGGTTTAAAGTATGGCCGGCCCAGGAAGGATCCGCAGGGCTGGGCTAAAAAGCAGGCCAGGTCTGCACTAAATAAGAAAACAAGGGAGGCTTATCAAAGAGGCAGGATTAATAAGGATTACCTAGTTAAATGCTGTAGGAAAAGCTATAGGAAAGAGCTTAGAAGAATAGTCAGATAAGTAGAATACATGAAATCGGGAAATACTAAGGGCTTTTGGAATATAGTGATTAGAGTGCTGGGGGCAACCAAAAGTATTGTAGCAGCACCGGTCCCGGAGGAAACGTAGGTGAGTTATATACATGAGCTGTACAAACCTAGAGGTAGATAATGGATGAGTGGGGAGTAGGCAGATTGGTGCCGCAGACCTGGGGGCGGTGGATAGGCACTTGATTTCGTCAGTAGGGGGTATAGAATCCATTATAAAAGGCCTCAAAAACTCTTAGGCCCAGGGCCCTGATGGCCTCTCCTGTGATATAATTAAACTTAACCTAAATTTGTGTGCCCAAGTCCTAGCATTGGTATTTGGAGCAATAATTAGGGGCCAGGAGATACACGGAATATGGAAAGGCAGTATTAGGGTCCCGCTGTATAAAAAGGAGAAGCAGGACCTACTGTCTAGCTACCATATGATCAAGCTGTTAGATATTCCCAACTTGGTATATGCAAAACATCTCCTGGGACTGTTAGAAGATTGGGTGAGCGAGTCTAATTTTCTCCTTAGGGTTCAAATGGGATTCGCAAAGGCAATTCAACAACGGATGACTTCTTATATTAAATCTTTTGGATGAAAAGTACGCCTTTAAAAAGAAGCAACCTTTTTATGTGTCATACATTGATTTGTCAACCGTGTTTGCCTCTATAAATAGCCCTTACTTTTGAAGAAGATGAGGAAATGGGAGTGCCTACCAGGCTTATTATAACTGATTATTCACCTACATGAAGGCTCATGGGCTAGGGTCAAATTGGGGGGTAATAGAGCACTGACCAGAAAAATTGATACCCCTAATGGATGAGGCAGGGGTGTATGATGGCCCCACTTCTGTTTTCCATGTATATTGTGGATTCCATGGTAGGATTAAATCTAGGTCGATAATTTTTGCCAAAACTAGGTAACAAGGCCATTCCAGTGATGTTTTACGCCGATGATACGGTTTTGCTGGATCTTACGCCGGTTGTTCTGCAATTAGAGGATTTTGCTGAGGATTGCAAGTCCATAATTTGAAAACAAATATGGGTAAGACTAAAGTAATGGTCTTCTCTGAAGGGCTGGTACAAAAGAAGTGGTCTAAGTGGTGGCTAAATGGTGTCCCAGTGGAAGAGGTAAAGGAATATCGCTGTCTTGACCTTCTCTTTTGATATAACCTCAACTTTATGCCTCATATTGACATCCAGGAGGGGCGGGTTAAGACCATTGTAAGTGCTTTATATAGGATGGACTCAGTATTGGGCCATAAGTTCATTGAAGTGCTTAGAGAGACATACAGTGCTAAATCATTAGTCTGTTACTGTATGGGTGTGAGATGCTGACCGTAACCATTTTGAGGAAGGTGCAAACCCTAGAAATGAATATTTGGAATAAATGGCTTGACCTGAAAAGAGGAAGCATAAAAGGTGCCCTGAGGCTAGAATTGGGCCTCACTAGTGTACAAACAGTGGCTCCTTAAATACTAGTTTAGTCTCCTTAGAGCTGATGAGGGCTCATTAAAGAAAATCATAACATCTTGTCTGCAGGAGAACTAGGCTGACGGATGGGCTGCTAATCTCCTTGATATTAATGTATTCCTAGATGTTGCAGTGGAGGGTGAACTTCAAGGTGTCTGTGGTACAGCAGAAACAAACTTTAAAGCTTTTTGTAAAAGAGGGCCCCAGGAGGAGTGACATGGAAGATGTATGTAAGAGAGATAATGTGTATCATTTAAAGGAATCAAGATATGGAGGCTATATTCAGCCTTACATATGGGATAAAAAGTGCTTATACAATGAGGTGGGCCTTGAAGGTTAGGCTGGAGCAGATTCAAGCCTTCATACAATGGAAGCTGGCTAGACAGACAGAGTCAGACATAGTTAAGTGTCCCTTTTATCACAGTGTACCTTTAACTATTTTGCACTTACTCATAGCCTGCTCATGTTTTGGTACTAGTAGAAGAAAATTGAAGTCAATACCTACCTTGCCTGATAGCACTCTCTATAATTATAACCATACTTTGCAATGCTGTTGCTCTATGTTGCACAAAAGAAATTGTATTTGCACAATGATAATTGTTTGCCCTGCACGTACAATCCCAATGCCAATCTTGCCCAATCGCATAAGGTATAAAAATAATTGTATAATTAGAATTGCATTTTGTACTACTGTTGCTTTATTTGGCATGAAAATAATTGTATGTTGCACAATGATAACTGTCTGCCCTGTACATACAGTTCCAATGCCTATCTTGCCTAATCGTGTACGGTATGAAAATAACTGTATTTTGCAATACGGCTGCTCTATTTTACTCACAAGTGAATTGCATTTTGCACAATGACAATGTTTATCTCATTTAGAAATATGATTAAGGACATATCTTTGCAAAAATGGGTCTAAGATAGAGTGTTTCAGCTTGGACTGGAAGAGGGATTGGGTAGAGTTTGTTATTAATAGATTTTTTAGTGTAAAATGTATATGTTTTTACATTAAAAAATATTTTTAAGTGGTGTGATTATTTTGTTTTATGTGTGTATACAAACTGTTTGTATGGCCTTGTATGATATCAAACTGTTGATAAAAATCAAATCAGTCCAAGCAAATCAGGCGTAGGCTGGGGTACTTTGCTTCGAGTAATGACTCAGTGGGAGTTACCAGATTCCACTGATAATTAAGTGGGGGTCCACAGACGTTAAAATGTTAAGAACCACTTCCATAGATTATCTCCAGATCCTCTATGTTTCATTGGCCCCTGTATCACTGGCACCAATGTATAACACAATGAGCCATCAGTTTCACGGTGACATACATTTATTCACAGAGGCCTCAACAACTATTTTCCTGTGGCACAAAGTTGACCCTGAGATCAACAACCATCAGACAAAAAAACTGTCAATGAATATTTACAGTTACACTTGCCTTGAGCACCCAGGTGATTGAGAGCTTGCTACACTGAATGTATTCTTGAGGACCTCAAGAATGTTTGAAAAGGAAATATGTGAAGAACTGTTCTGAATATCAAAATTAAGTTCCAAAGCATGTTCATCAATAAGGCAGCCTAATATACCTGTCAATCGCAATACCACTGAGAATGTTTCCATCTTAATTTGGGGGGAACAGATTTTCATCAGGATTACAATTAGTAAATGGGTGTACCTTATAATGAATCCAACAGCATCTTGCCATTGGGAAGGCTATCTTTACTCAACCTCTAAATTGGACACTAGAATCTAGAGCAGGCAGAGAGAACAGACACCTTTAGTGATGAAAGTTTTATTATCGGCCTCCTCTAAATCATCTTTTCATCATTTTTGATTGTTCTATTTTTCACACACAAAAACTATTGGCTAAGGGCTTTGGATGAAATTGAGACATTCTCGATTTTGCTTGTCAGTGCTTCCTTTTTTGTCTTGTTAAAGTTTGGAAGATCCTCTGGGATGGAGCAGAAGCTGAAGGGATTCAATTTACATTTTAGCCTTGGATTTACACCACATTGCCTATCAGTCACTTACTGCTAAATAATCTATTGTAAGAGAAGGGGAGATGTGAGTGGTTTTCCACACATAATTATTTTCACTGGTATTTGTGCCTCATTTACTACAATACATCAGGAGAGTTTCATTGACTCATCCTGCATTTAAACATAAGGTCTAGAGTCAACACTCGCACAGCTCCTAATGGTCACATTATTCTCAAGTTGATCTGAAACAAGCTGCAGTAGACCAACAGGGTGCTCAAAGTCATTCATGGCCCAGTTTATGGTGCTAACATACTCCTAAATTCCTGAAACTGCCAAAAGAGGTTTCAGTGATTACACTGTACTTGTGCTGGTTTAGACATATTACCTCACACCATTAAAGGAGACCAAATAGAATGCCACCACCTCTTTAAAAAAGTTTTTTTATTGCCTGGCATTTTTGTTACAAGTACATATCCAGTATAATTTAGAAACAAGATTAGGGTTCCTACAGCACACCTTAAAATATAATGTTGATCAGTCGAGCAGTTTGCGCTTTGCGTTTTCATCATTGACACGGTTATACGCGGATACGCATGGTTTTTGCTACCTTTTGGCTACAACTTATCAGACTTGTGCCGTTAAAGTCAGAATAGTATGAAACTCTAAGATGCCATGTTCATTCATCTCTTAATTGGGATAGTCTATGCGAGGTGTACCAGCACCTGTCATTGCGGTTTACTTCCAACCTTATTTTATTCATATATTTCATGATTTACAGATATCGACCAGATTGCCTTGAGAAAGTCTTAGAACAAGACGAAACACGTGTTGCCTACTATGTGGTGGGAATTTTTTTATCTAAATAAAGGAATACTTCTATCAACAAGAATAAAGAAACACTGAATTGTTAAAGATCTAATCGTCTGGGATCAATGCTTTGCAATCTTGTTATAGGGTCCTGTTCGCTTTGAGAAGGGGAAGAATTAAGAAAAGAATTAATTTTGGGTTTTCATGTTTCAATCTACTTGATCTCTACTGCTTATAGATCAACATTATATTTTAAGGTGTGCTGTAGGAACCCTAATCTTGTTTCTAAGTGTTAGTGTACAAACCTTGTTTTGTGCTATCAGAGTCTTTTGGTGGTAGACTCTTTTAGGGTAGTTTGAGCACCTAATGGTATGATATATGCATGCTTTAAATGAATGATCTATTTACTATATATTGAATGTGCGGATATTTCCCTCTTGGGATCACTACCACCTTTTTTCAAATATCCAGTATAATGCAGGTGATGATACACAATTCAATTTGCATACACATCACAGGTACAAAGGTAAGGAATAACAATAGTACAGCATTGTAAAATATTTCAGTTAATACAGGTAGTCCTGTCACATGTGGACAACAAAGAGAAAATTCAGTGATATCAACTGCAAGAAGGATGGCTATTATCTGCACAAAATATCCTGGATGATGGTACAATGTAGCAATAAGGATGCCAACAAAAGTAGAAATGGAAAACCACTTCTGAAACAACGTAACAGATAAAAAAGGGGGGGACACAAAATCAGTGGGTCCAATGATTCATTATCATCTCACCACCTCGTCCACAGTGCCTTTTGTCAAGTAGACAAAATAGGTTGACAAAGTTGTAAAGAATACTATGGGAGTTCGCATAGGATTTGTTTTGCTTGCTCTTGGGTAGAGGAGTTGGCCTAACGGCTAGGGTGGTCGACCTCGAATCTGGGGACCCAGGTTCGAGTCTCAGCAATGTTGCTGAACATCCTGTGATTTTGGGCACCTAACTTAATCTCCCTGTGCCGAACAAACATTAATGTGTCCTCATGTAACGCAACTGGTGCTATGTAAAGCGCTCTGATACCGAAACCGTCGGCTCAAGTTCGCGCTATATAAAACTCAGTAAGAAAATTAAAATAAAAAAACAGCAAAATTCCAGGCTCTGTTCAACTGCAAACAGTGACCTATGGGTTTCTATTCAATATTAATGTCATAACTAATACATATTTTCTAGACATGCGGAAAATAAAGTTAATGCATTTGGAAATTATGAAATTGACAAATGTATCAATTATTGCATGCTTTCAGACAAGATTAATATCAGTCTCTGCACTCAGATTATAATAAGATTTAGGTGGAAGTAGAGCCAATGTCAAAACAGTAAACCCTCTTCTGTCTTATGAATGATTGTTATGCTGCCAAGCGTCACATCAGGCTGAAAGAAAATGTGTATATCAGTGTTCTTTACTGTTTGTACTAGTCATACTCTCCAGATTCTGGTAAACCAGTTTGTTTTCCTGTCAATAATATTCTCTGGTTCATAACATTTCTGTCTCCATGTGTTTTAGGACTCCTCGATAGTCCCCTTGTCTGGAGATTCTAATATTACTCTAACAATTAGATTTTAGCAATACAATTGATTTAAAATACAGGAATTTAAATTAATGTGATCATAATTCCTTTTCATCCGGGTAGTTATAAACGTTTGAATTTGTAACCCAAAGTAATGTGCCACTGTGGGATCTCGCTTCGGTCTGTTTGAAATGTGGTGGATTGTTACCAACATCTATAAATCAGAACACCTTTTGACTTCTCTTTCTCTTCTAAAGAGTTTTTTTTCTAAGTTACAGTGGTTGAGTTCCCTTTATTTCTTAAAAGCAGTTGGTTAAAGTGAAATGTAGTTTCTTCCAATATTTTTTTAAATAGCATTTTTTAACCCTACACCTCAGGAGGCCATTTTTTTAAACATTTTTAATACAATTGCTTCTACATGAAAGTGCTTTTACACCTTCACGTATTTAAAATTTGGCTTGTTGTATGTTATGTTTGACCATAAAATGTGCTTATACTGACGATTTCAAATTCTTTTTTGCTTTAAAATCTGTGCAATTTATGGACGACCTTTTGTGCGTGTTTTTGCATGCATAAAATGTACCAGGGGACAGGGCAGTGCTGGGATCACAAACCAACCCTGGGAATTAGGTCAGGGGTGGGGGAGGATGGGGGGTGCTGGCAGGAACACTGCAGCTGCGTGCGCTTTTGTTACAAGGGGCCGATTTTGTAGCACTGATGCAAAACCGGCCCCCACTAATAAACGCCCGTTGCCTTCTACGGCCAGTTTAGCCCTGACCAGGGACGTTTAGAGTGTTATTTGTCAACGTTTTGTGCAGAATGCTCTTTTTCATCACAGAACATGACTCACCGATGTTGGCATGTTCTACTAGCCTTGTGTATGTGAGGAAGAGACAGCTCATCTTTGGTTTTTGTGTTGGAGTTTGGTTGGGAGATTTTGGGGCACTTTGTGTGTCCAGCATCACAGTTGCAGGTGTTGAGGAGCGCAAGAGGCAGTTGGCAGAGTGAGGAGGTATGAAGGATGGGCTTCTTCTTCCTTTGACATCTATTTCAGGGAAACACCAGTCTCCTGGAAGAGTAGGTGTGGCTGTCCGTATATCTAAGCCTCTCCAACATGGTTGCCTCTCCAATGTTTCCTGCCTGAAATTCCCAATTCAATATGGTGTCACCTTCTTTTCTGTGATATACTTCCCCATTTGGATTATATATAAGGTGGCCCGGGCTTCTGAAGGACGGTGCAACGCATTTGTTCCCTGTGGTTTCATTGCATATATCACTCAGCTACTATTTTGGCCTCTTTCTGTAGCAGGGGTGCTCTGGCATTCTCTCTTTTTGGAGATATCATGCTTGGTTTCTTTCTCAAACTTGTTCCCAGAGTAACTTTGATTCCTTTCTTTTTAACCCACATCTATCGACTACAATCAAGAATTGCTCAAACTATCCAAATTGCCAAGGAGAATTTTTCTGCTCTTTGTGACTTTTCCTCCTAACTGGGACATCTTTTATGTGTACAATAATGTGTAGTGTGGCATTGTAGCTATTGAGATTTGCTGTGTTTTTCTCAGTCAATCAGGGAGGAAACCAATTCATTATGTCCAGTCCCCAACAAAGTGGTGCAAAATGATGCAAAGTGACAGATAGCATTGCTTCCATTCTCTTTCCATTAAATAAGCCCTCTGGTGAGAGCAATGTTAGGCAGCATTACACAACCCTCAGTAAATCAAGGGATTAGTCTTCCCCTTGCCTCTCTATCCCGGTTATAACAAAATTGTATTTCTGATTCAGTGAGGGGAAACTGGTGATTAAGAACATAATCACCCTTTTCTTTCAACAGCTCTCCCTTCTGCAGAACCCAAAATCTGTTGGGCTGGGGCTAAATGGAATAACTGTCTCCCCAGACCCTTCAAGGTGGAAATCTTCGAAAACTCACAAATCTCCACTAAGGGGCCGATTCTGATCTGGGTCGGAAGGGCACCGAACGCGATCCGGCCGGAAAAAATACGAGTCGTACGTGTGTTTTCCAGCCGACTCGTACAGCTGTACGAGCGAGCAAGTGCGATGCGAGCTACATGAAATTCACCAACCGAGTCGTTTCCGGGTCCGAACCGCTCCGTACGTCTCGGTCGGAAGCCAACCGTGGCGTGCAATGGATGCGATTTACAACCGAGCCAGTACGATGCACACGTCGGACAGCCTGTGCGAGCCGGAGTGTCCGGCTCGTAAAAGCTCCCGGAGTCGGACTTCGGGGTTCCGCGTCGGACCCCCTAACACCCACAGCCCTACGACCCGGACACAGGGGGAGACCTATGGGTCTCCCCAACACATGCATGTATGGTGCGGATGGCACCGGCGCATACACACTGTAGGGGGCGCACTTGTTCGAGACGTACCCATTCAGTCAATGGGTGCCCATGTGCGCGTCATATGACCGGCTCCCATTGACTTCTATGGGAGTCCGACCGAACCGAGTCCGACAGCATACGTGCGCATTGTACTCGCTCGGTCGGACTGTAGGGGGTCCAGCTTGGTCGGAAAACACTTTCTGACTCGGATCAGAATCGGCCCCTAAGTCAGAAAAGCCACTGCAGTTTATTTTAGCTAGAATCTCGAAACTTTTGTTCATACATTCAAAATCAAAATTCATTTCACACATTATCCATGAGTCAAGTTAAAGAAAACTGCGTTTGAACCCCTATTTTTAAATGGGGTTTAACAAGGGTTTAAAGAATTATAACCTGACACTTGTACGATATTTTTTCATCTTCTGCCGGATCCTACTAGCAGCAATGTGATGTTTCAGCACAAAACAATGTAAAGTCTTGAGGGCCCGATTCTGGTGCAGTTAGGAAATCTTCCTAATCAAATCAGTTTGGAAGTGGTTTCTGACCGACTCGGATCGGTAGAGTCCAACCGACCGAGTATGATGGATCCGGATGCTTCCAGATACAATTTGGTTGGACTACCATTGACTTCTATGGGAGCCTATGTTCCTAACAGCATCGTAATCTGGCCCTCGGTCCAGAAGACACGTTCCTGATCCGATTCGGAAGGAACAAATGCAGTTAGGAGGCCTGCCTAACCGCATCATAATCGAGTCTTGGGTGGGAATGCTTTCCTAACCGCATCGGAATCTGGCCCGGATTTCCAGGCTTCATGCATATGTTTTGTGACATCCCACGGAATTAAAAGCCAAAGAGTTTTGTGAAAAAGGTAAAGGTGTTGCTTTTCTAAAATGCACGTTTTTTTAACAGGAGTGTTTTATACTGCAGCACTTGTCCATCACTCTATGAATGTGTGTTTGTTTAAGCCTTCAAAAATGTGCTTTACTTCATTCAGCAACTCCTCGGACAATACAAAGTTAATTCCTCGACAGGTAAGGGTGCTTTGAATTACTGTCGGAGGCATTATAATGCTTATATTTTTTATCAAGGAGCTTTGCAGAGAATTGCTTGCTGCCTTTGGTTACTTGGAAGCTATACCAGTTGCTACAGAGTCTGAACAAGGACATCCATATTCCAATGAGCAAATAAGGGCCCAGTCCAATATTCTGTTACAAAGCTATTTTAGCTAGTACCCTGCTCTTATTATCGCCTGTAAAAAGGTTGCTTGCTGTGATACTCAGTAAAGAGCTGTTTTCACTAACATAACGTAACATAATATAACATAACATAACAGTTCTCTCATGTAAGAGACTCAGGGGTCGATTCTGATGTCCGACATCGGTCTGAATCTGGAACCATACGACCTCTTGTTGTCGGTTCCAGACCTGCAATTAGGATGCAATCCTATACTTAACAATGGATGCATGCATTCCGCACGGAATGGATGCTCTCATTGTTAAGTGCAGAGATGCAGTTCATCCCTGCACCCCGTGGCAGGTACTCTAAAGTAACATAACATCCAAGTTATCCGCGAGTCTAACAAGCTTAGGAAAGCTTTAAAGCAACAACAGTACAAGCATATGGTTCCTATTCAGACATGGGGAGAGTCATTTTATGACATTGGTCCTGCGCCTTCTGAGGTTTAGGGCACTGAACTTCCAGGAATGTGCCTTTTTAGTTAATCTGGTTCGATGAGGATTTAAAGTGCAAGATCCTGATAGGGTGTAGTGGGCAGTTATTTTTTGTAGTTATCTCAGTCTTTTTCCCAGTAGGTGTTGTGGATGGTGAAGATTACTATTCCACCAGTAGTGTAGAATTTTGAATGTTTTCTAGCCCCTTCAGGTCGAATGGAGACTGTCACCTTGGGTTTGGATCCTTTCCCTTCTGATAAATCGCATTGTAGAAGTAACTGACATATTGGCCCAGATTTACAAGAAACTGATGCATCTGTAGAGATGCGTCAGTTTCCATGTGCCAGCCTGCGAAACACTTGCACCACTATGGATGCACTGTAGTTACAATACGGCGCACCATGGCGCAAGGATTGACAGATGAGTCAGAAATTCTGACGCATCTGTTGGTGCAGAAATCACGCATTGTTGGAGTTGTGTTGCAGGCACGGCGCAACTCCAATAATGCATGGGGTGGCCTATTCCCAATACACTGAGTCACTCCTTACGCCTGCTCCAAGCAGGTGTAAGGCGTTGAAGCAGTGGCATCATAGAAGTGGTGCAGTGAAATCTTGTAGATTTCACTGCGCCACTTCTAAAAGGCTTTCCCTAGTGAGAACGCCCACCCTGCATACATCATACCTGACACAGGTATAATGTGATGCAGTGCTTTACAAGATAACGCATCTCCCTAGATGCATCACGTTGTAAATGGTCTACAACGTGGCGAATAGCTTACGCCGCTGCTGGGTCACAAAAAGTGACGCAACGGTGGCACAAAAGTGTTGCAAAGGGCTTGTAAATCTGCCCATTGTGTTTACATTAATAAAGGCTTGCTATCAGCAGACCTCTTGCCAATCTACTTGATGGTCTAGTACGAAGAGTGCAGTAATACTTTGAAGAGGGATACTTGCAGGTTGATTCTCCTTTTTCATTCACAATTTTAATGTTTTAAAATGTCCTTTACAGCAAAACCTACCTACACTGTGGATGCGTAAAGTGTAAAACAATTTGAGATCGATTCCGATCCCGGGTCGGACAGCTCTCCGAGAGCTGTCCGTAGCCTTACCATGCGACCGACACGTACCCGTAGCCGGTCCGACCGGTAGAAGAAGTACGATGCGCATAACTGCTAAAAACACGACCGACATGTAGGCTGTGATTCAAGCTTCATTCTCCGAGCCGTACCTCCGAACGCCGACCCGAGTCGCCCGGAAGCAGTATCCATAGCAGTTTCCGCCCTGACAAGTACGATGCATACTTCCTACGCGCCGGACGGGTCGCCACGTACGGCACGTCACAGCATCCGGAAAACAAGCATATCAGCTACGATTAGCGCCACAACTCAAACCACGGCTAAGAGACGGACCAGCTTGCAGCGGGTAAGAGACGGAGCAACAAGCAGCGTGTACGATACAAACACATTATGAATCCCATCGCGCAGGTCATACCAGTACTCTACATCTATGACCGGATCAGGAACCGACGCCGACGGCGCAGGCGTTAAGTCAGACACCTACCACACAAACAAACGACATGTACCCGCAAAATGGCACACACACACAGGGGATCCACATCCTGGCCACTAACAACAGGCCACCATAGGGATTGCATGGCCAGCACCACTAACACCCCCACCCATAGGGCTTATGTTGCCCATCACTACTGCCACCCCCACCCGTAGGGCATATGTTGCCCATCACTACTGCCACCCCCACTCATAGGGGACCTGGGGCCCATCACTACTGCCACCCCCAGCCATAGGTGACCTGTTGCCCATCACCCCTGCCACCTCCACTCATAGGGGACCTGTTGCCCATCACTACTGCCACCCCCAGCCATAGGGCATATGTTGCCCATCACTACTGCCACCCCAGCCATAGGGGACCTGTTGCCCATCACTACTGCCACCCCCAGCCATAGGGCTTATGTTGCCCATCACTACTGCCACCCCCAGCCATAGGGCATATGTTGCCCATCACTACTGCCACCCCCAGCCATAGGAGACCTGTTGCCCATCACTACTGCCACCCCCAGCCATAGGGCTTATGTTGCCCATCACCCCTGCCACCCCCACTCATAGGGCTTATGTTGCCCATCACTACTGCCACCCCCAGCCATAGGGCATATGTTACCCATCACTACTGCCACCCCCACACATAGGGGACCTGTTGCCCATCACCCCTGCCACCCCCCTCATAGGGGACCTGGTGCCCATCACTACTGCCACCCCCAGCCATAGGTGACCTGTTGCCCATCACCCCTGCCACCCCACTCATAGGGGACCTGGTGCCCATCACTATTGCCACCCCCAGCCATAGGGGACCAGGTGCCCAACACTACTGCCACCCCCACTCATAGGGGACCTGGTGCCCATCACTACTGCCACCCCCAGCCATAGGAGACCAGTTGCCCATCACCCCTGCCACCCCCACTCATAGGGGACCTGGTGCCCATCACTACTGCCACCCCCAGCCATAGGGGACCTGGTGCCCAGTGCTACTGCCACCCCCACTCATAGGGCTTATGTTGCCCATCACTACTGCCACCCCCACCCATAGGGGACCTGTTGCCCATCACCCCTGCCACCCCCACTCATAGGGGACCTGGTGCCCATCACTACTGCCACCCCAGCCATAGGGGACCTGGTGCCCAGCACTAATGCCACCCCCACTCATAGGGGACCTGGTGCCCATCACTACTACCACCCCCAGCCATAGATGACCTGTTGCCCATCACCCCTGCCACCCCCACTCATAGGGGACCTGGTGCCCTTCACTACTGCCACCCCCAGCCATAGGGGACCTGGTGCCCAGCACTACGGCCACCCCAACTCATAGGGCTTATGTTGCCCATCACTACTGCCACCCCACCCATAGGGGACCTGTTGCCTCTCACCCCTGCCACCCCCAGCCATAGGGCATATGTTGCCCATCACTACTGCCACCCCCAGCCATAGGGGACCTGTTGCCCATCACTACTGCCACCCCCAACCATGGGGCTTCTGTTGCCCATCACCCCTGCCACCCCCACTCATAGGGCTTATGTTGCCCATCATTACTGCCACCCCCAGCCATAGGGCATATGTTGCCCATCACTACTGCCACCCCCCATAGGGGACCTGTTGCCCATCACCCCTGCCACCCCCACTCATAGGGGACCTGGTGCCCATCACTACTGCCACCCCCAGCCATAGGTGACCTGATGCCCATCACCCCTGCCACCCCCACTCATAGGGGACCTGGTGCCCATCACTACTGCCACCCCCAGCCATAGAGGACCTGCTGCCAGCACTACTGCCACCCCCACTCATCAGGGACCGAGTGCCCATCACTACTGCCACCCCCAGCCATAGGTGACCTGTTGCCCATCACCCCTTCCACCCCCACTCATAGGGGACCTGGTGCCCATCACTACTGCCACCCCCAGCCATAGAGGACCTGGTGCCCAGCACTACTGCCACCCCCACTCATAGGGCTAATATTGCCCATCACTACTGTCACCCCAGCGATAGGGCATATGTTGCCCATCACTACTTCAAAACGTTTTTCATCGAGAGGGTACACTCAGGAGGTATTAAACAACTGTTTAACAAGAGCCTTGGCCACATCGCGTGATGACCTATTGAAACAGCAATTACGCACTCCCTCTAAAAGACTGGTATTTGTCAGCAGTTTTTCCACTTCATCGACCAAAATTAAGAATATCATCCACTCACGGTGGGAACTTCTCCAACAGGAACAAGATTTTCAAGACCTTTTCAAGGAGAAACCCATGTTTGCATATACCAGAGGTAAAAATCTACGAGACCTTCTAAAACCCACCAGTACCATTGAGAAACCTAACTTTTACTATGGAACTCGCAAATGTCATGCATGCGTACATAGTAACAATGTAATTACAGGAAATATCCTCACTCATCCCACATCGGGTTCTAAAATTTCTTTGAAGCACAATAGTGACTGTAACACCTCACATGCCATCTATTGTATCAAATGCCCTTGTGGCAAGGCCTATGTAGGCAAAACTGAACGGAAAATAAAAACTCGCATTACAGAGCACAAATCTAGGATCAGAAACAAAAACAGTACTTCAAGTCTCGCCATGCATTGGTCAGAAGCCCAACATACAATGTCCCAACTCCGTTTTCAAATCATTGAAACCATTGATGTCAGACCAGGCGTTGACATAACCAATCTACTCTTACGTAGGGAGATTTTCTGGATTCAGAAATTGCAAACCCTAGCCCCTTGTGGGCTCAATGATCGATTAGACTTATCATGCTTTTTGTAAACATTTTTATTCCTTCTTTCCTTGACCTGTTTCTATCACCCTGAGGTTTACCATCCTTTTCTTTTCTAACACTCTCACAACATGGCCTCGCGCTTTTCTACTCTTTGTCTTTTTCTATACATCACATGACCATGGTTTAGTATGTTCGTCCATCCACATTTACAAAACATTTTCATCACTTTTGAATGTTTAATCTTAGACCTTATGCCAACTTCATTGTATTCCTTAGTTGATATACCATATACATATACAGATACCTACCTCTTTTTATATTCCCTATATTTATCATCTTTCAGTTCTCTATTCGTTTATCACACATCAATACGTGATACACCGGTTTTATACCGCTCCTCTTTGATTATTTATGATATCTATTCAGTTATTCCCCATTCCCGACGTTTTTCTCGTTTTTTCGACACACCGACTTAACATGGCGTTCAGAACCAGTCCTCTTTCTCACTTCATTATTTCTCCGACAAATCACATCCGCTTTTAGTACTTCCGCTTTAGAACTACCGTTCCAGTGTTACTTAATGGCGCGTTATTCGCACCAGATCATCTCGCTTCAGCAACGGGACGCTTCGTGACACTACGGTTTATGCCACGCCATCTGCTTTTTCTAGTAAGTACCCTGCCCTCTCGCAGTTTTATACCAGCATTGCTTTACTCTCCCGCCATGTCCTTAGGCTATTAGTTAACGTTACTCTTACTTATATTTTTTCAGCGCTTGCCCCAGCATCCGCATTAGAGCTTCTGTTTTAGCGTCATTTATTGGCGTCTGGTTCGTACCATATCATCTTGTTTCCACTACGGGACTCTTTGAAAACACCAAGGCTCCGCTACGCCATCTCCCCCTTTTTTTAAGTGAGTATCTTGTCAATTTGCAGGTTCTGTGTCAGCAGCGCTTTATTCTACCGTTTTTCCCTCAGATCACTTTTTAATGTCATTTTCATACATTTCTTTTAGCACTTGCCTCAGCATCCGTCTACATCACCTAGTTGGTAAGTAGGGAGTAGTCCTCTTCCCCAACACTCTTTTCAGTCGCCCTTTCTGTGTTTTGATGCCTTGTTGACTAATTTCCTTGCCTTTCAGTCGACAACGTCGCAGTCCGGTTCTACGATTATCTTCATTCATTTTTTGAGGTCAATACACAATACTTGAGGTGAGGCTATTTCCAGCCATCACTTTTTCGATTCCCCCTCTCTTTCTTGACACCACTTTCAACTGTTTCTACTTGATTTACCCACACCGTCTTGGTGTAACCACTCCTCTGGGTGATATAACTGCTCAACCTTTTTTCTACATTTCACATTACTCTTGTTTAGCATGATCAACAAGGTCTCTTCTTTATTAATCTGGGTTAAGGCATTGTTGACCACCACATGACTTAAGATGTTTTTACCATGGAGCATTCTTGAATGTAAACCTTAGTGTTTATCACCGGTTGTGATATTTATGTATTCTCTTTCACAGATCGCCCCTGACGAAGGGACAACATATTCCCGAAATGCATTGGGCTCACCAATATACCATCATGTGACCATTCAAATGTATTATGTACTAGATTTCATATCAGAATTGTTTCAGGTGGATGACCACCATTAAGTGTGATTTTCCATTTAACATGTTGATAAAATGTGACATTGTTTCATTGCATATATGAGTTAAATATATGTTTCTCTGAACACAACATATTGTATTCGATGATTGTTTTGCCAATGTGTCTAACCATTTGGGTCTTCGTTACCCTTAGCACTGTGCGCAGTGTCAACCATTAGTTGGTTGTCCTCTTTCTTCAGCCCATCACTACTGCCACCCCCACTCATAGGATGGGTGATGTGCCACACATCCATCATACTCCAATATTAGGTATGTCAGCAAAATACATCCCCCCTAACATCATGACAACAGTGTGTAGTCTGTGACATATGCCCACAACAGTGATTATGACTTTGAACATACAATGTAACTAACAGCACATGTGTTACCAACAAATGAGTGTGCCCTACACAAGGCAAGCGTCACTATAGCACTGTGTCAATGTAAAAAGAAGACCCCCTCACCGTGTAGAACAAAAGTTAAGTGTGGGCTTCCAAACTGCAGCAGATGTTGAGCATTGTGGTGATGGGGTCTAAACCCCCCTCATCACAGTGACCAAAAGGTAAGTGTCATCATGGTCAAAGCTGCAAATAACAAACAGCATGTATGATCTGTGCTCCCAACACATTAAACACTTCTGGGGCGAAGTAGTGGTTGTGTCCCATTCCCACAGAGATGTGGTGGGGCTAACAGTGCTGTGAAAACATAACACACTCTCGGCCATGTGTAGACAGGCATCACACATGGGGGCTGACAATGCATACAGTGTACAATGACACAAGAGCAGAAGTGACCATCACAAAGCATACACACTTCTCGAAAATAGACACACTATCAAAACAACCGGTGTCAGCTCAGAAACTCCCATTCCATGCCAGCAATGGCACCTAACAACCAGGATGAATGTACACAATGATGTGATATGACTCACAGGGACAGCAGGGAAAATCACAGAAACAGCATCCAGACAATGGCCCACGACAGCAATACCAATGCACTGATGCAGATGCAAAATCACAAACAGGCAACCTCACACTGCACCTCTGACACAACATGTGTGTGTGTCTCAGTATCCCCAGGCAACTACACAACACATGAGGGGGGTTGAACCACAGTGACACAGATGTGGACATAGTGCCATACAAAAATAAACCATTATTCGGACACCCTTAGTGGGCAATCAGGCATTGTGAGATGAGAGGGAGCTTAACAGACACATGTGACACAAGCTGGAATGAACACCAACTAACACAGCAAGAGACTGACACACAACAGCACTACCCCCAGTGACCGGACATTGGATTGACACAAGCATGCATGACACCTCCACTGTGATGACAAAGGCAGATGTCGTACAAACTGGGAAACCCAGACATGTGTCCTGTTCCACAAATGTACATCACACATACACAAACACAAATCACTCAGCATGGCCCCTCATCCATGGACAAATGGGAGCTAGGGGACCATCCATGCAAACATTTACATCAGTCCACCCTCAACACCACACACCCTGAACTGCAACAATGTGCATCTGTGAAGCCCACATGGACAGGTGACATTGCACATGCATATACACAACAAAGGACCTGTTCAGAGGGTGATTATAATACTTGAATCTCTAATTCACTTGTTGTCATACATTTAGACAATCTATTAAACCAGAGGTTATATATATACCATCTGTACTGGTAGGGATTGCATCACACATTTTAGAAGCATTAAAATCTGTCTGTTGAGTTGGTAACCCGTGTCTCCCGACTTCCCTTCGTGTAGTGAGCTATAACTAAAACACAAAGAAGCTTGAGAAAAATGTGAGGAAGGATTGGTGGTGCCTCACGGTAGTAACACCAAGGGGGTGAGCAGGAAGGTACTCGCCTGCTACCTCAGGTTCTCATCATCAGCTACCACCGCTCCAAAGCAAAAGTGTATAAGAAAGTAAGAAAAACCATAAAGACAAGGTGCTAGGGTGTATTGACAGAGATTGTCTGTGCACCAACTAGTGCGACAGGATCAACCCCACAATTGGAACTCAGGAGTCAAGCTGTTGCTCCCCCGGTCCCAATCTAAAACCGAGCTAGATCACACTCGCTAACAATATTTATTCAGTGCTGTGTGTCTGCTCATTAAAAGCCGACCTGTTTCATTGCCAAAGGGGAAAACTCACGGCAATTTCTTCAGGGCGTGGGTCAATCACTCCACCCTGCACCAAAACTTGTCTATTTTAAAATTCCTAAGGGAGACACAAGGTAACAGACAAACATGCAGAACATAACATAATTAATTGGCATCTGATCACATTTAAAAACAGATTATTCAATGTGGAAAACCTCCCCCACATATTTGTCACAGGATTTACCGGGATGTTGCCCACCATGGGCATACCTGTACCCTCAAGCACTTGTGTATGTGTATACAATCACCCTTTTACTGCCTTTCCCAGTCACTTCCATTCGTGAATCTGTAAAACATGGTGAAGTATCGTGAGGCAGTGAATGTTGAAAAAACACAGTTTCAATATCGTTTCATACACTGTCATATCCTACCATTAATTTCATATGGCAGTGGCAACAAATACGTGAATTTTCTTAAGTATCGTGAGGCAGTGAATGTTGAAAAAACACAGTTTCAATATCGTTTCATACACTGTCATATCCTACCATTAATTTCATATGGCAGTGGCAACAAATACGTGAATTTTCTTGTTACATTCAACCCCCCGTCTCAAGCGTCTACTTCCGCTATATTTTTTATCCCCTTCCGCTATATTTTAGAAAAAAGAGAGGTCAGGTCTGTCACTGTAAATGCTGATAAAAAGCTAATGGAGTTTCCAATACTATCGCAATCTCTTACTCCCACATTTCGTGTACTCAAAAAATCTTTTTCAACAGGCTTACCGTGACTGTTTCAGTGTCGGATGTTTACTCAGCACCGCATCGGCCCGGGTTGGACTAGCGATTTTTACCGGGCTTCGGCGCGCTGCGTCATCGCGTGCGCCCGGCCCCTCCTTTGCCAGCTAATTCGCTGTATATTACATGCTAGAGCCAGCGCCATTGTTGAATGGAGTTGGATCCGCTGAACTGCTGGTTTACTCGTTGTTATAGCGGAGATCGAGTGCTTAATAGCACACTATTCCAAATATTATTGTGCATAGTATCTGAATATATTATCTTGTGCATATTAGATGGGAGTTACATAAAACTAAATTTTACCATCTATTTGCAATGTTACAGACTATGCACATATAGACTTGCACGATTATGCGGGTCCTGGTATTGATATTTGACCAAACTTGGACAGTTTAGATTTCTAAAGCTATTGACAGGTTCATTTATAATTACCCTCACTGGGGAGTTGTTTTTTGTGAGTTGAACACATGATAGCTTTATTTAACCCAGGGTGAACAAACACAGCTGTTCAAAGGCTCCTTGCATGATATCTATAGTACTGACAACTTCAATACTACGCGGGGGTTCGAGATAATCGTGCCCAGACAGAAAATGTAAGTTTAGTGTTTAGCAAGATATATTCAGCTACAATCTGAACCACTTTGTGTTATAACACAGGGCTTCATTGGTTTGGCAGGAGATCAAGTGTATGAGTATAAAATACTTAGGGGACATCAAAACAGAGTTCCTAATTTACACACTCACCTTATTCCATTCAATGAGGTCGTTCAATCCAACCTGATCTACCCCCTCTTGATAGATCCACCGTGCCTCTCTGGTGATGAGTCTAGTTTCCATATTGTATTGATCCCCCACTACCCTCTCAAGGACAACCCAACGGACATCCCTCGGTGCATGTTGACAAGTTTGAAAATGCTGCACCAGTTTGGTTGTGAGTTTCCCTGCACGCAATGTGCTCAAGTGTTCTTGTATCCTTATTTTGACCTTTCGTGTTGTGAGGCCAATATAATGTAGGTCGCACGGACATGTGAGTCTGTAGATGACGTTAGTGGTGTTACAATTGCTAAACTTGTTCAAATACCAGGTTTTTTTACTGGCAAGAGTAACACTTTTTGTTGGGGATGTACACTCACATACTGAACAACTCCCACATGGGTAGTGTCCCTGCGGAACGCCGGTATCTCTAAGTTCTTGTTTAGGTCTGGTATGCACCAGCAGATTGTGGATATTGGCTGATCGTTTAAAGGCAAAACGAGGCTGTGGCATATTCATATTAGAAGTGTTTAACAAATGCCAATGCCTCCGAATGATTTGTCTAACTTCCGTTGAGAGTGGACCAAAGGTGGTGACCACCGGGATACACTCTCCACTTTTCTTGAGTGTCTTTTCCAATAATGCAGCACGTGGCGTGTTATATGCTCGTTTTCTTGCCTGTTTAATGACCTTCTGAGGATAGGCTCGATTCTCCAATTTGCTGGCTAAGTCAACTGCCTGTTCTGAGTATTTTTGGAGCATGGAACAGTTACGGCGATATTGTAAAAACTGCCCCACAGGCAGATTATCTCGGAGAGTCCTGGGAAGGTATGACCTGTAGTGCAATAGTGAGTTTTTATCGGTTGGTTTTTCATGTACATTGGTCACTAGCTTGTTGTTTTCTGCTTAAATATCAAGATCAAGATATATTGCTGAAGATCTATTAGCAGTCGTGAACTTGAGGCAATCATCAAGACTGTTTAACCATTCTAAAAACTCATTGAGTCTCTCTTCAGTGCCCGACCATATGCACAACACATCATCTATATATCTCTTCCTGTCGGAGTGTCAGTGGCGCAAGAGAGAGAGAACAAGCCACTAACCTTGCACAGCAGCCAGCGGGGACGACAGCAAGCAGAAAGGCCCCCCCTATTCTCCAGGACACTCTTCCCCACAGCGTAGAGGACACAACTCTGGGAAAGAGCACCCACGAGAACAGGGAAGTGAAAGCACTCAGGTGGTAGTGCGGAGGGTCTTGCTCTCGGGCAGGGGAACTCAGCAGTATTGGCGCCTCCTAACGACGTCCTGCACAAATGACAAATGACAGGGGTCGGTTCAACTATCAGTGTTAGCGGTATTGCACAATGCGAACCCCCCTACGCTTAACCCTTCAGATACTCACAGGTTTAGGTAGGAGTAGATGTCCCTTCCTTGGTACAGTTTTCACCCCTCCCTGCTTAGGATACAAGTCATAAACAATGGTAGTTCTGGAAGTAATCCGCCTGGCTGTTAACTTCACAGACAGCGGATCGGAAATGATTCCCTGCGAAAATAAGTGTATGAATTCAGGGTGACAAGATACTTGTTACCTGTCACGACGGGGTTTCGTATCTTCGACCTTGAGGCGGGTAGGAAAGCGTCCGCCCTCAAGGCACCATACTCACTCCAAGGCGGGAAGGAAAGCGTCCGCCCTCGGAGCTCCACTTTGTAGTCTCGGGTTCCTCGGGGTCTGGAATGGCGCGCTACGGTGCCCGGCGGGTAGGAAAGCGTCCGCCCTTAAGGCAGAATACTTACTCCGAGGCGGGAAGGAAGGCGTCCGCCCTCGGAGCTCCACTTTGTAGTCTCGGGTTCCTCGGGGTCTGGAATGGCGCGCTACGGCGCCCGGCGGGTTGATTGCGGGGACGGAAACTCCAAGCGGGAAGGCAAGCGTCCGCGAGTTTCCAGCTTGACGGGAAATTCAGGTGTAGAATACGCGAGGGGGACTGGAAGTGTCCCTCGCCGTCGGCTTCCATGAAGGATTGTCAAGCACCGTCTCATCACTGAGGCGGTGCTTATATAGGGTAGGCCGTTCCCCCCCCCGTGAGCTGAGTTTACGTAAGTCCTGCCCCGTTGCCTCCTGGGAGTTGTAGTCCCTTCGGTTCTCGGACTGCCTACCTCGTCTCCCACAGCTGCCTGAGGACTCGCGGGGGTGTTTGCGGCCAGGCCCATGCCCGCTACAGCCGATGACCGTCACAGAGCCCCCCCGTAAGGACCGTCGTCTCGGCGGTTGGCCTGGTTTCCCCGGATTGTTCTTATGAAAGAGGTCTAATAGTTCTGGGCAGTGGAGATTTTGCAATGGTTCCCAGGTTCTATCTTCTACTCCATACCCTTTCCACTCAACTAAGTACTGAACCCTACCCCTGACCAGTCTAGAATCTAACAATTGCTGGACCTCATATTCCTCCTGACCTTCTACATCTATGGGAAGGGGCCGATCAGGTAATCTCATGTACGCTGGACATGGTTGGAGCAGGGATACGTGGAATACAGGGTGTATGCGCCATGCCGGGGGTAAGGTCAGTTTCATGGTGACGGGGTTGATAATCCTCTCGATACTGTAAGGACCGATGTACCTGGGTTGCAACTTTCCCGCCCATTTGAGGTGTAAATGTTTTGTGGCTAACCATACTTTGTCACCAACCTGATAATCGGGTTCTTTGGTTCTTTTCTCATCAGCGAACCTTTTTTGTGCTGCCTGGGCTGTCAGCAAGTGTTGCTTTGCATCTAATAGGACCGCCCTAAGATGAGCATGATGCTCCTGTATGCTTGGAAGTTTGGTTACTACTGGCCACTCAAACGGGAGCATGTTGGGATGGTGTCCGTTTAGACAATAGAAGGGGGAGCATCCCAAGGTAGCATGGTCCGCGTTATTATAGACGAACTCTGCCATCCACAACAACGTGACCCAATCCGTGGTGTTCTGGATAGCAAAGCATCGTAGGTACTGCTCCAACGTCTGGTTCAGCCTTTCGGTTTTTCCATCCGTTTGTGGGTGGTAGCTGGATGATAGGCGAGCGTCGACCCCCATTGCCTTGCATAAGGCCTTCCAGAAGTGGGAGGTGAACTGTGTTCCCCGGTCCGTAATAAAAACACTGGGTATTCCGTGGGCTCTCACTACGTGTTGTAAGACTAGCTGGGCTAGTTCAGAGGATGAGGGAAGCCCTTTCACAGGTATAAAGTGACCCATTTTCGTTAAGTGATCCACTATTACCAGGATTGTTGTGTATTCCTGATAGGGGGGCATCTCTACTATAAAATCCATGGACACTGTATGCCAAGGTCTAGGAGGGATAGGTATTGGCCGAAGTAGTCCTGTGGGTTTGGAGTGTTTAGCTTTCCCTTGTACACATACACTACAACTTGTCACGTAGTTCCGGACGTCTTCTTTCACTGATGGCCACCAGAATGAACGTTCGACGCAGGCCGTTGTTTTGTGAACCCCCAAGTGCCCTCCTAAGAAAGAATCGTGGGCCCATCTCAGGACTTGTACTTGCAGGTCAGGGAGGGGCACGTACAATGCTTGGTAATGGTATAACAACCCATTCTCCAAAGTTCTATGGTCAGGGCCCTCATCCAGCCAGGTTTGCACGTCCACCCCTTCTGTGGCTGTCTTGACTTCTGCCACAAAGTCTCGTGAGGTCAGGAGAGCTATGGATTTGTCTTGAAACACCGTTTCTTCAAGAATAAACGGACTGTCTGTCGGCGGTTCCTCTTCTGTGGTCAGACTGCGGGAGAGTGCATCAGCTTTCCCATTTTGGGGTCCCGGGCGGTACTTTATTACGAAGTCGTATTCTGCGAAGAAAAGGGTCCATCGTAATTGGCGCGGTGTAAGGGCCTTAGCAGTCTTCAGAAATAGGAGATTGCGATGATCCGTGTAAATTTCAACGGTATGTTGGGCTCCCATAAGATAGTGTCTCCATTCTTCGCAAGCCCTTTTTATGGCCAGCAGTTCTTTATCAGTTACTGAGTAATTTATTTCACTGGGTGTAAGTTTCTTGGAGAAGTATGCCACGGGGTGTATTTGTCCTGTTGTTGGATGTCTTTGTGACAGTACTCCTCCCAAAGCGTACTGTGAGGCATCTGTCTCCACTATGAAAGGGAGGTGTGTGTCCGGGTGTCGAAGGATGGGAGCTCGTGTAAATTTGGATTTTAACAACTGGAAGGCACTTTCGGCTTCTTCTCCCCATACAAATGGAACGCCTTTTCTCAATAGAGAGGAGATGGGATGTATTATCTTTGAAAAGTCCTTGATAAACCTCCAATAATAGTTTGCGAAACCTAAAAAACTCTGGATGGATTTCACATGTTGCGGGGTTTTCCAATGAGTGATGGCCTCGATCTTTCCGGTTTCCATCTGAAATCCCTGAGCGGTGATTATGTATCCCAAAAATGCTACCTCCTGGACATTGAAGAGACACTTCTCCAGTTTTGCATATAGATTATGTTGTTGGAGTCTACTTAGGACCTCTTTAACGTGCTTGACATGCTCTTGGGGACAGGAAGAATAGATGAGGACGTCGTCTATATACACTACGCAGGTAGTGTCAAGCAACCCCCTTAGTACCTCATCCATGAAGTATTGGAATGCCGCCGGGGCGTTGCATAGCCCAAAGGGCATCACTCTGTACTCAAAAAGTCCGAATTTAGTCCGGAATGCGGTCTTCCACTCATCCCCGCTTTTGACCCGTACCAGATGATATGCTCCTCTGAGGTCTAATTTCATGAAGTAACGGGCTCCTTTAAGTTGGTCCAGAAGAACGGGTATCAATGGTAGAGGATACCTATTCTTTACGGTGATGCTGTTTATCGCTCTATAGTCAATGCAGGATCTGAGTTCGTCACAATCTTTCTTCGGTATGAAGAAAAGAGGGGACGACGCCGGTGACGAGGAGGGAGTGATAAATCCGGAAGCCAGGTTTTCTTCAATATAATTCTTTAGGTACAAGGTCTCGGTTTCCGTTAAAGCGTAAACCCTACTGCAGGGTATGTTGGCTCCAGGTGTTAATTCGATACAACAATCGTACTCACGATGCGGAGGAAGTCGCGTAGCTTTTTGTTTATCAAAAAGAGGTCTATACTCTTTGTACTCCTCAGGTAAGATGCTGTTACTGCTGCGGTTTTCTTGTGCACATGCAACCGCCAAGTGACTGGCTTGCGTGTCCATGGGCTTTATTGAAGGTGTTGTCTGTTGATAGCACGTCTGTTGACAGTAATCGGAGGTCAAAGTCACTGTACGTGTCACCCAGCTAATAACAGGATCGTGGAGCGTAAGCCATGGCATGCCAAGGATGAGTCTGAATTGTGGTGCATCGATGAGATCGAATTGAATATACTCATAGTGCTCTGTGTTGACTCTCATTAATAACGGAAGTGTATGTGAGGTGACAGGTCCTGAGGTTAAAGCTGATCCATCCACAGCGTTCACATACTCAGGTTTTGTCTTATTTTCATACTGAACACCGATGGTGGATGCATACCCCAGGTCCATATAATTCCCGATAGCACCCGAATCCAACAGTGCTGCTGCGTCCAGGGGTTTGTTTTGAGTCACCCACATCTCCACTCCTATACATAAATGAGCCACCACCGGTTGTAGCGTGTTGGCGATGACATTAGAGACCTGTGTATGTTGACCGCCCGACCCATCGATCTCTTTCTGGTTCGGGCTACTCAGTTTTCCGACGCTTCTTGGGTTCCCACCACTGCTTGTGTCCGTGTCGTGACCCCACGTTCTGGGAGTTGGGCTCTGGCTCTGCATTCCCGAATGAAATGCCCTCCTTTCCCGCAATATAGGCATAGCTTCAGTTTACAACGTTTTTCCTTTAATTCAGTGGTGAGGGGACCTCGGATACCCCCGAGTTGCATGGGCTCTGTTCCATCCATTGTCTTGGGATGTTCGTCTATGGTTTGTTTTGGTTTGGGGTACCATCCTCGAGCTTCTCCTCTGCCCTTGTCTCCCTTTCTGTCCAACAGGCGATGGCCTAATTGCACTGTAAGATCTATCAATTCCTCACAGGTTTGCGGCAATTGCACCACTTGAGAGAGGACGTCTTTCAATTCCCCTCTCAACCCTTGGTAAAACAATGATGTTCTTTTCTCCTGGGGCCAGTCGGTTTCTACCACTAACCTGTTAAAGGTGGTTATGTATGTCAGCAGGTCTTGAGATCCCTGACAAATGGTTAGTAGTTCTCGGTCCAGAGTTAGCATATGCGACTTTCAGTCAAACAATTTCCTCATGGCGGTACAAAAGTCAGGAAAGGCATGCAGCATGGGGTCATTTCTCTCCATCAGCGGTATGGTCCAACTGGCCGCGTTTCCCCCCATATAAGACATCATAAATGCGGTTTTCGCAGCATCGTTCTGGAAGACTACGGGCTTGCATAAGAAATGGAGTCTGCATTGGTTTAGAAATGTCTCGAATTTCTTCGGGTCTCCGTAGAAACGCTCGGGTGGTGCCAGAGGGATACCTGTGTTTTGAATGACATGAACCATAGGGGTAGGGTCAGAAGCCGTGGCAGGGTCCGGAGGGACGGAAAAGAACCCACCCACTGGGGGGTTGGCTGTAACGGGGGGAGATGCCGTGTGTCCCGGAGGTGGTAAAGTGGCTTCTCTGATATATGAGCCCGCACCTGTACCCTTTCGGGACAATCCCGCCACCTCTCTACGCAGGGTACCCATTTCCCTTCTTAGGTCCTGATTTTCAAATCGGGAGGTTTGAACCTCCTTCTGGAGAGCTGTGAGGCTATCCAGTAGGGAAGATAAAATCACATTGGTGTCCATCGTCCAGGCTAGTCGTCTAACTTGGGCTTGACAATCTGTCGGAGTGTCAGTGGCGCAAGAGAGAGAGAACAAGCCACTAACCTTGCACAGCAGCCAGCGGGGACGACAGCAAGCAGAAAGGCCCCCCTATTCTCCAGGACACTCTTCCCCACAGCGTAGAGGACACAACTCTGGGAAAGAGCACCCACGAGAACAGGGAAGTGAAAGCACTCAGGTGGTAGTGCGGAGGGTCTTGCTCTCGGGCAGGGGAACTCAGCAGTATTGGCGCCTCCTAACGACGCCCTGCACAAATGACAAATGACATGGGTCGGTTCAACTATCAGTGTTAGCGGTATTGCACAATGCGAACCCCCCTACGCTTAACCCTTCAGATACTCACAGGTTTAGGTAGGAGTAGATGTCCCTTCCTTGGTACAGTTTTCACCCCTCCCTGCTTAGGATACAAGTCATAAACAATGGTAGTTCTGGAAGTAATCCGCCTGGCTGTTAACTTCACAGACAGCGGATCGGAAATGATTCCCTGCGAAAATAAGTGTATGAATTCAGGTTGACAAGATACTTGTTACCTGTCACGACAGGGTTTCGTATCTTCGACCTTGAGGCGGGTAGGAAAGCGTCCGCCCTCAAGGCACCATACTCACTCCAAGGCGGGAAGGAAAGCGTCCGCCCTCGGAGCTCCACTTTGTAGTCTCGGGTTCCTCGGGGTCTGTAATGGCGCGCTACGGCGCCCGGCGGGTAGGAAAGCGTCCGCCCTTAAGGCAGAATACTTACTCCGAGGCGGGAAGGAAGGCGTCCGCCCTCGGAGCTCCACTTTGTAGTCTCGGGTTCCTCGGGGTCTGGAATGGCGCGCTACGGTGCCCGGCGGGTTGATTGCGGGGACGGAAACTCCAAGCGGGAAGGCAAGCGTCCGCGAGTTTCCAGCTTGACGGGAAATTCAGGTGTAGAATACGCGAGGGGGACTGGAAGTGTCCCTCGCCGTCGGCTTCCATGAAGGATTGTCAAGCACCGTCTCATCACTGAGGCGGTGCTTATATAGGGTAGGCCGCTCCCCCCCCCCGTGAGCTGAGTTTACGTAAGTCCTGCCCCGTTGCCTCCTGGGAGTTGTAGTCCCTTCGGTTCTCGGACTGCCTACCTCGTCTCCCACAGCTGCCTGAGGACTCGCGGGGGTGTTTGCGGCCAGGCCCATGCCCGCTACAGCCGATGACCGTCACACTTCCAGAGGACAATGTTCTTCTGGAAGAGATTGATGCCAGTATTGATAAGGTGGGCCTCGAACTGGCCTACATAAATGGAGGCCAGACTAGGATCAAATGTTGCCCCCATCGAAGTGCCAGACACCTGTAGGTACATCTGGTCCTTAAAGGCAAAGAAGTTTTGGGTCAGAGCAATCTCTATGCATTGTAAGACAAATGTCTGGGGTATGTCATAAAACCACTCGCATTCCCCCAGGGCGTGAGATGCTGCCACCAGTGTCGCTTCCTGGGGGATGCTCGTATACAGCGATTCAATGTCTATAGTGACTAAGAATTGATTGTGCGGGTCGTATATTACACCTTCTAGAATTCTTAGCACGTCAGTTGTATCTTGGACGTAAGATGGTTATGTAATGACACATTCTCTCAAAAAGTAGTCTGCAAACAGCGATAAAGGTTCCAAAAGTGACTGGATCCCTGAAACTATCGGAAGTCCCGGAGGTGGTCGTTGGGCTTTGTGGATTTTGGGTACTATATAAAATGCCGGTACTCTAGGTCTCATATTAATCAGAAATTCAGCTTCTTTATATGTCAACCATTTGTTCTCCTTTGCTTCTGTAATAATGGTTGCCTGCAAATCATTTGTGGGGTCCCTCACCAACGGTCTATAATTGTGACGATTTCCCAACAGTCTGGCGACCTCAGTCTCACAATCCTTAGTATCCGGATTACTCTGTATAGTCTTTAATGCTTGCCAATCTCGGCTACTCATATTGCTATGTGTAGTATCCTTCATGTTGTGTTCCAATTCTGAAATATCATTGCACATGCACCCAACACAAACACAGGAATGTTGAGAGGAACTAAGGTGCACAGACTCATCACACAAGGACAGTTTACAACCCTGGGGAATAAAAGACATACTGCACAGTATGCGGTACCTGGCCATGACGTCAAAGCTCACGTAACCTTCAGAATACCTGCCACAGTCCCAGGACAATGCAGAAGCCAAGGAGAACCACAAGGCACACATGCTGACACCTGCCAACATTGCAGCCATGAACCCGACAAGTGGGAGTAGTCACACACACATACGCATGTCTCAATCTCTGAAAGGTATCACCTAGGGACAACTACACGATATTGCGACTAAACAAGTGCCTTGGGGCACCCTGACTGTGTACCATCTTTGTCTGAAAACATCATCACCACTCATAACTGACAAATCCCAATGATGATACACCAATTAACAGTAGTGTGTCATGCACCCACACATCTGGTATCCCCTGGCAAAGAAGTGGGATGAACCCAGTACCACTCAGCAAGCATCAACAACAGGAAAATAACAAGGGAACACTGCCTGTGTATGAAAAGGGATGTGGACACACACACATGATCATACAACACACACCATGGGCCCAGGCTATATCTCGGGACAACACACTTACTTGAGGGGACCCAACTCCTGTGGAAGCCCAGCTGTGCCAAACATATTCACAGCACGTCTCACTCATGTCAGCAGAACACTTGGTCAGTCAGCCATCAGTTACCACACAATGAAGGCTCTGGTCACAAAAGCCTGGGTACATGGGTCTCCCCTAAGTCATCTGCACATACTCAAAACATATGTCTAGCAAGTTGCACAGAGGACCTAGTTGCTCCTCTACCAATGATGCCCACACCTGTAGGTCCAGTGGCGATGCGCACAAAGTCTGTCAAATTGACAAATTGGACAATGAGAAGCACATCATATGTGCATGGGTGCAAGCCAGAGATGTTACCATGCAAATGAAATGTTCACAGAGATGTCCACAAATTAGTTGATCATGGCACACCCAGGTAGCTGCAAAGAATGACATGGATACCCACCAGAATAGGATACATATCTCATAAACCACATGGAGTTCCTCACATCAACACATCAGTATTCAACATTGGAAACCAAGCATTACAGGTACAAGGGCATGTTAAACATCATCAACATAATGTACAGCTAAATCAAGTTCAGAGGGATAATGAAAAATGCTTTATTCAGCATATTAAAAGTTAAACGTCCATTCAAACAAAAGGCCAATGGCCAGTCCATGTCCAAATGCCAAGGAGTGAACTAGAGTGACAACTGTCACATGTTGCTTGCCTGCACTGCTAAGGACCGGGGTCATCCCCTCAGAGGGGCATACATAGGGGCAGACCAGGCACCGAAGGGACAGGATCAGGGAGCAGCAGAAGGAGGCAGTGAAGAGGTGGTGGATGCAGGCGAGACACTTGCAACTGCAGTGGAGCTGACTGAAGTGGTGGGTGCAGTCACAACTGTGGGGCACAAGTCAGATGGGGTGGGTGTCTGCACAACTGCAGTGGGCAGGTCAGATGGAGTGGATTGGGTCTCCACTGCAGTGCCCAAGTCAGACGGTGTGGTTGTGGACTCCACTGCCGTGCCTACATCCATGGGAGCAGAATGGGGTGCAGGTGAGGTCGGCAGGACGGGGGGGGGACATGGTCCCCACATCAGTGGCACTAACCGTCTGACCAGGTGTGGAGGAGTAAGTGGTAGGGGAGCATTTTGGGGATGGTGAATCTGTGGGTGGGGGAACCCGGGGCAGGGAGTGGCGGGGGAACCTCTGGAGTGGTGGCCTGGGGGATGGAGGACGGAGACTTTGCCTTGGAGCTGCGTGGTGGCAGGGGGTCTTGCGCTTCCGGCTCCGGGGGGACTGCGCCTGGGGGAGGGTGTCTGGGTGTGAGGGGCACTCCCCTCTGTGTGTGGGGACTTCCTCTTCCCCTTGTAATCTGGATCTGCCGGGTCGGTGGGGAAGAGGCCAAGGTCACAGAGGAAGAGCTTCTGGGGAGATGGGGTTGCAGGTGAGGCAAGGGAAGGGGGCTGGGAGGGAGAGGTTTCGGAGGACTGCGGAGTGGTTGTGGATGACTGTTTGTGTGTCTGCAAACCCTCCCCTGTGAGTGTGGTATCAGTCCCCTGCGCTTGCTTGTGTGCACGTCTAGACCTTGGCTTGGGTGTTTGTGTGCTGCCTGTGTCTGTGGCTCAGTGAGAATGTGCAGTTGTTTGTGTGCTTGGGACAGGTAGGCTGCTAGGAATCATGGGTGGTGCAGGGGTAGGAGGGGTGCGGGACTATTGGAGGAGGGACACTGCTGTCGTTAGCGAAGAGGCGATGGACTGATTGGTCCTCTGTAGGGCAGACATGCCCGATGAAATGCCCTCCATGAACGACACCAGTGGTGTCAACAGACTTGTGTGTGCATGGAGGACCTTCAGCATCAACGTCTGCCCTACATGGAGCTGTCTAAGTAAGTCCACAGACTCCTCACTCAGGGCAGCAGGGGACACAGGGGCAGAGGGTGCGGTGCCTGGCACAAAGGAGACATGCTCACAAACACGGGAGCCTACAGGGACCTCTGGGATAGGAGCCGATGGGAGGGTGGTTTTGGTGGTGGTGGTGGTGGTGATGGTGGCGGTGGCGGGGACAGCATCACTAGCTGGGGTTTGGTGGCTGCTGACACCCGCCTCCACAAGGGAGTCATCCTCAGAGCTGCTGTGGCCCTCAGCTGGGGGTGATGGTGCTGACGACTCCTCTGTGTGGCTCCACTCGCCCTCCGTGTCACTGGGTCCCCCTGACTCCTCTCCTTTTTTTGTCCCTGTCAGGCTCTGTGGCGCCTCCTGGTCCGTGGAGCTGTCCCCTCCTGTGGCCGTGGATGTATCTGAATAGGAATAGGAAGTAAGAGAACAACATCAGTCACCTGCACTGACTGCACACACCACAGTGAGTACATCACATCACAGGGCAAGCCCTGGCATCATCACATCAGCTGAACACAGCTCAAAGTGCCAACACTGTTTAGAATAAGACAATTGTCATTCTCAACATCAACCATGGCACACATATCCCTCCTTGACTTGCACACATATGTTTGTTGCATGTTGGATGCTAATACCCCAATGTTACGACATGCACCAACCACACATTATTTGGACATGCAAGTGAACATGTAGGAGTATGCCACTATACACACAGCACATTTCTTGCTGCTGCCTCAGTACAGGTGTCCGAATGAAGGGATGGGCAGAGACTCATTTCACATGTTTGTGATGCATGCCAGCAACGCACACTATGATGTTCTCATGTCCTGATGGGCAATGCCACAATGGGGTGCATGGTGCACACTTGAACACAATGCAGGATCACTCATAGCAAGTTAAATGTGATGGCACTGGGATGCCTTGAAAGTCAGTCAACACTGTCTCCTTTCACAGGGGCAGAGCATCCAGACAACAACAATATGCACTGACTCACAATCCTAGCTCAGGGGTAAAGCTAACTCTGCAGATGACCGGCACACTTGCCCATCCCCTGCAAACAACATATACAGGACCCAGAAGACCCCACATCATGCAAATCAGACATATGAGTCTCTGTAAACACAACTCCCTGTACATTAACACATCACAGTCTGCCATGCATGTAAGCCAGCTGCATGAAGGACACAGTTGCATACACCATTGTGCGCTGTCAGATGATCACACACCTATATGTCACACAGGTCTTGTCTCTCACAGTCACATCTCAGATGTCCTGCTGACCCTCTGAATCATGGACACCCCAGTTGTACGTAACAACAAGCCACACCCTAATGACACAGAGGCAGACACCTGAGGGCACATGTCACTAAGCACAACCTGTAATTTAATACACAGGAGTGGGATTACAGAGGGTTTCTAAATGCCCTTGAGGAGGCATGACTGCCCAGGTCTCCATGAAACAGTGTTTGGCCCTGGACAGTAGTCAGGTGGCTAAGCAAGTGTGACATACTTGATATACATACTCCTGAGGCCCCAAATTGGAGTCCCCTGCTGCATGGGTTTGTTTGGAATACCCCGGCCACATGTGGCGAGTCAGACCAGCAATTGGAACAAATATCAAGGGCACACACAGATCACATGTCAGATCCCAGGCATTGGGTAAACAATTGAAACACCCATGAAACACACAACAGAGTCACGGGAACAGATGCTGTCCGGTAGATGAAGCATAGCTGACTGCAGGGACACAGTGCCCTAGTGACACAAGCAACAGACTGTAGGGGCCACACCTGTGGAATAGATGAGGAGGGTGCATCACACAATTGAGGGACCTGAGTATTGGACTACAAGACCTATTCAATGTGGAAGTGTGACCAGGCCAAAAGACTGCAATTAGCATGTCAGACATAGTACACTGATTAGGCATGGACTTACCCCCTTCCTGCTGCTGACTGGCCTTCAGCTGCCTGTCCAGGTCCGGGAAGACCACTGCCAGTATCCGGAGCATGTGGGGGGTCAGGGTCCGGTGTCCGCCCCTCCTGCACAGAGGTGACAGCTTCAGCTGGACTCTAGCTATCCTCCGGGTCCAGCCCCGAAGGTCCTGCCACCTCTTCTGGCAGTTGCGGATACGGCGCTTGTAGACCCTCACCGAACGAACTGCCCGGGCGATGGTCAGCCATATCTCATGCTTCTGGTGGGCATCAGCCTGTGAGGATGACAAAGTTAAAAGTACATTAACACACATGCCCAATATTTGTGCTGCACACATTTGGATATACATGTCATCATCACAAAGGGAAATGAGTTTCACAGGTAAGTGCAACCATGGGGAAGGACAAATCACCTGCATGTCTGACATGTTAACAATGCCTGGATAGTTTAAGCTTGCACTAATGCACTTTAGCCGCAGGACACCTGCTCATTATATGTACCTACACACTCTGGGGGATGAAAGTAGTCAGTGAGAATGCTTGTCACTGGTGTACTCACCTGCTCCCCTGGTTTCCTATAGAGCTTGCTGTACTGTGGAAGGAGCCCGCCCAGCAGGGCCTGGTTCTCCTCCTCAGTGAAGGCTGGGGCCCTCTCCAGAGTACGGGCCATAGCAGGAGCCAGAGGATGCAGAGACAGCAGCAGTGGTAGCAGGGATGTGGTCCAGTAGCATGTAGTGCAGGCAAGTGAGCTCCCTGGGGTCCAGCCAGCCTTATATCTGTGCTGCAGAGGCAGAATCTGTGCCATGTGTCCCAAGTGATAGGTCAAACACGGTTGCATTCTATGAATCTGGCCAATCCGTGGAAATGTACGACTCGTACACGCCTTCCACATCGTTGAAATCTTCACCTTCATGAAACACTTGAAATGGCAACATTGTTGTAGGCATCCAACTGAATTTCCAGTGCACAACTCGTACAAGTTTTGAATCCGCATTCGTCTCCATGACAGTCCAGAGCCAATGGGTGCGCCCGGCTCGGTCAACGCGTAGTTTGAAAATACACTTGCACCCGTCTCCATACGATTCAATGGCCAAGGCGTATGCCTGTCTCGGACCATGCCTGTCGACGCGTATGCATGATAGTCACCCGCGTCGGACCTCATTGCATTCAATGGCAAAGCGTACGCTCGGCTCGGTCATGAACCGTGCAATGCGTGTGCATTGTCACCCGCATCGGACCTCATTGCATTCAATGGCAAATCACACGCATGGCTCGGTCATGAACTGTGCAATGCGTACGCATTGTCACCCACATCGGACCTCATTGCATTCAATGGCAAAGAGTAGGCATGGCTCGGTCATGAACCATGCAATGCGTACGCATTGTCACCTGCGTCGGAACTCATTGGTGTGACTATTCTTCTGATTCAACACACAATTACTTGCCAGGGACTCCTGTGAACACCTACCACACTACAGCATTGGCCACACAGTGTCCCATGGCATGTAAGGCTGCATTCCCTGGGTGTTTGGGGGGGGCACATTTGGTTTGCTGGGTGACACTTTTGTGCAGCCACTCCCAGGCTGTGCACGTGTATATGGGGAAGAATCCTTTGTGTGGCGTGCACATTACCACTGTGATGTGCTATTGTACAGTAATGGGCATGAGTCACGGACACAGTTTCATATTGGATATGTTTGGGGCATGTCACATACACCCTGAGTCCAGGGGGATGATGGCATGTACGTCACAGTGAGATCTGTAGCCACAATACTGATGTGCACCCACAGTCTGTGTGCATGTTGTGTCTCAGATGTGTCTGATCAAATGTGCCCAATGGGAGACAGTCTCCACATCCATGTGTTATATGCATCAACCTTGATGGAGTGTGTGTGTCTAAGAGACGTACATGTAGGGCCTGCAGGAACAACAGTGGCCACTACCTGTGGGACTTACGCTTGCCTTGTGGTGTGTACGTGATACGCTATGTCCATGCCAGTGTCGATGTGGCAATACAGGGACCATGGGTTTCTGCATGGCAAATATCTGTGATGCCTGGGAGACATCAGGCCTCACTTGTCACTGTGGTGTGTGTTTGGAACGTCCCAGCAGTTCATAGGTTGGGTGACACAGTCAGATGATTGGCCATTGCACATCATGGGACTCATGTGGACATGTGGAATTGAGATGTGAGGTGATGGTCATGTAGGTGACATATGTGTCCATGCCCAACAGCACACACCTCAGTACATTGTGTAATGTCATGATCTATCATGTGATATTGAGCCTGGTCATGGCCACATGGGTGGATGAACTGACAATCTTCCTTTGTGCATCTCTGTACTGCAGCGCACCAGCTGTCCATAGACCATTCCCAGACCTTGCGACCATGCAGGAACGCAACTGCATCAGACGGTACTGCTTCACCAGGCCACTGATTGAGGAGTTGATGGAGCAGTTGGCGCCACATCTGCTACCTGGCCGGACATACCCTACAACACTGACCCCAGAGTTGAAGGTGATGGAAGTCCTGCACTTCATTGCTACTGGTACCTTCCAGTACACTGTTGCTACTGCTGGTGGTATGTCGCAAACGATGTTTAGTCGCATGCTACGTGATGTCTTGGAGGCGATGTTGCATTTCCTAGACCTGTACATCAAGTTCTCGAGCCCAGCTGAACGCCCTGAAATAAAGGATGCCTTTTATACACTGGGGAGGATGCCGAACGTCATTGGATCTATTGATGGGACACATGTGGCCATGATACCACCACAGGCACATGAGCAGGCATACCGGAACAGGAAGCACTACCACTCCATCAATGCTCTGGTGGTATGTCTTGCTGACATGTCTATCACACATGTGTGTGCACGGTTCCCTGGTTCGGCGCACGATGCCTACATAATGAGGAGTAGTCGCATTGCAACGCTAATGTCACAGATGCCAGCTCAGCATGCATGGCTTGTCAGTGTGTACTGACTGTTTCTCATTGTATGTTGTATTCCGCACTCCTCCAAAACTCAGCTACTTGTTCATTTTTGTGCGTGTAGGTGACTCCGGATACCCCAACATGCCGTGGCTGCTGACACCCCTCAGGAACCCTGTGACACCAGCCGAGATGCGCTACAATGAGGCACATGGTCGGAGCAGGAGGGTGATTGAGCAGACATTCGGCCTCCTGAAAAGCCGCATTCGCTGCCTGGACAAGACCGGAGGGGCCCTCCCATATGAGCCTGCAAAGGTGTGCAAAATAATCCTTGTATGCTGCATGCTACACAACATGGCAGTGCGGAAGGAGGTGCCTCTCATCCAGGATGACGATGACAATGACCAACCTCCGGCACCTGTGAAGGATCCCGACCTGGGCCAAGATGCCAGTGATAATGAGGATGAGGGTGACGTCCGCTCACAGCTCGTCAACAACTTCTTCACCTGAATGTGAGTTTTCAGGGTTGTTATGTCAATGTATGGAGGTAGCCTGGAATGTGTTGTGGCTGCTCTGTTGCTGTCTGAGTGTGTCTGTGTGCCTCTTGACTGGATGCGTGCAGTGATGTGTCCATTCAGGTGGTGTGTACTCCACAATAGGGTAGTACTGCTAACTTGTTTTTTTGTAGGTTTCTTGTGACATGTTTTGTGCATGTGTATTGCATTTCTCTCCTGTTCTGCTGTGCTTTTGACTGTGTCTTGTGCCTGTCCTTCCCAGGGTACTTTGCCTATTGTTTGGTCAACACTGACCCCCAACACCCAGAATCCTACACCAGTGTGGAAGTTGTCAATTCCCATCAACTGATGTACCACACATCCCTGGACTTTAATTCTCCAACTCTTTGTGAGCGTGCGTCCACTGTTACGCAGAATTACCTTGCAACTATTGTGGAATAAACATGTTGCTGATGTGTAATGAACCTGTGCTATGCTTTGTTATGTGCATTGTCTGTCTGCCCACATCTGACTGACATCTGCTTACCTCACCTGTGGACTTGTTACCACTGTCTGGGGTTGGTGTTGTGTCTGTGCATGCCAATGTGTTTCAGGTCAACATCATTGTGTGGGATGAGGAACATGGCCATGGTGAGTATGTGTTGTGGTGCCATAGTGGTGTGTGTCCCTCACATGTGTCACATCACCATGACTCACCTTACGTTGGTCCCATTGTTGCAGTATTTGGCATGCACTGTGTTGTGTAGCAGATCGACATCTCCATGACACATGACAAGTTGGAATCACAACAGAGGCAAGTATGGTGTACTGGTGAGTTTATTTTCAAACATGTTCGAGATAAGTGCACAGGATGGTGGGTGCTGTACATTGGTTTTGGAATCCAAAGTTCACATTAGAGTTGGATGTGCTGGTAGATGATATGTCCAGACTGAGTAAAGTCCACAGTCATTTGCTACATTGGCCCAACATGAACCCTCCATGTCATGTGGGCGAGTTGAGGGCGATTGGACAAGGTGAACGTGTTGCGCACAAAGAACATTGTCCAGAACAGGTTTAGAGGCCCTGGGTGATGTGCTTAGACATCTGCCCCTCACATGTCCTTCTTCGGACGACCCCTCTTCTTCCTGGGGGGGGATCCTCAGGTGCAGGCCTCTGCAGTGCAGGGGACTTTCCGCCAGAGTCCTCCTCCCTCCCTGTGGTGCTGGCAGATGGTGTTGTAACAGATGTTGTGGCCACACAGGGAGGTGTGGACAGGTTTGTGTTGATCTGGCGGAGGCATTGGAGTATGTCCCGATGTACCGCAGTAAGGGCATCTAACTTGGCCTCCATGAGGGAATGGTGGGCAGCCTGCTCCTGTTGCATGTCCTTGAGGATCCCCACTACCTGGCAAAATCCTCCGGTGCTATCCTGGTATGCATCTATGATGCGTGCCAGGTGGGAGTCATCATGCAGTCCAGACCCCTCTGCAAGGCGCGCCCTCTGCCTCCCACCCCTTCCAGCACCCCTATCCACATGGGCAGGACCAGCGGCGGGATGCACAGGTGACACTGGGACCCCTTGGGTGGTGTTGCTGGTGGTGTTTGCTGTAGCTTCCGGGGGTCCTGTGTCCCTGTGCTGTGGGTGTTCAGTGGCCTTGGTCTGTCCGTGTTGGCAGGGGTGACCTGGTGGTTTCCAGATGCTGGAAGCATGGGTACAGGGGGTGAAGATGTTGATGCTGCTGGTGCTGCATGATGACTCACACCGGAGGGGTCAGGGTGGTCGTCGTCATCCGAAGAGGACAGAGACAGAGTCAACCCAGAGAGCTCTGTGTCCTCCAGAGTCTGGGACTGGGAATCCTCTTCATTTGGTGCTGGGTGCCCAGCACCACCTGTGTTTGGAAGAGACACACGATGTGAGTTATGTTTCTATATGCATTGATGGTTCACAAACATGACATTTTCTACTTTACGAACACATGCCTGCCTGTACACTGCTTTTTCCCAGCTTGTCACAGACAGAGTTTGATATTGTTGTTGCCCAGTTCCCAGCATTGCCTTGTGCTCCCCACAACAGAGCCCAGTGTCAGACATCCTGTCAGTCCCTTCCCACTCCCTGTGGGGTGAGTATGGCTCAGTTAGAACTTGCTGGGCCATGTGGGTGGGTGTAGATTGTCTGTGACTGCAACTCCCATCATGCTCCTGGCTACACCCCCCTTCCCAGCATGCCCATACTTCCTTCCTCTTGACTCTGCTTCCCTGTGAGGTGGTGTGACAGCAATGGCAAGATGGCTGACTGTGAAGTCCTTGTGTTTGTTGGTGCCCAGTTCCCAGAATGGCCTTGTGCTCCCCACAACAGAGCCCAGTGTCAGACATCTTGTCAGTCCCTTCCCACTCCCTGTGGGGCGAGTATGGTTCAGTTAGAACTTACTGGGCCATGTGGGTGGGTGTAGATTTTCTGTGACTGCGACTCCCATCATACTCTTGGCTACACCCCCCTTCCCAACATGCCCATACTTCCTCCCTCTTGACTCTGCTTCCCTGTGAGGGGGTGTGACAGCAATGGCAAGATGGCTGACTGTCAAATCCTGGTGTTTGTTTGGCTACAAGTCCAAAGAGAGCCCCTGGCTTCACACAACAGCACCCAGTATGGTGTATCTTTTGCTGATATTTCACAGAGGTGTGGGTCAATGCATTCTACCCGGTCAGTTGTGTAGAGTTTGTGTTGAGGGGTGTGTGTCTCCACATGCTGGTAAGTATGGTCAGAGCTGTCAGTCCTCCTTCCTACCCAGCCAGACATCCCACCATGAAACGTGCTTCCATTGTGGGGCGTGCAAGTTGTCTTTCAGGATGTCAGTCAGTGGTGGCCTGCTTCTGATTTGTGCACATGCCCTAGCAGGACCTTGTGCTCCCCACAGCAGGAGCCAGTGTCAGCCATCTTGTCAGTCATTTTCCACTGCCTGTGATGTGGGCATCTTTCAGAGAGGTCTTGATGGGCCAATCACGAGGGGGAGCATTATCTGTGACTACAGGCCCCATCATGCTCTTGGATACACTCACTTCACCTGCATCCCCACAATTCCTTCCTGTCAGTCAGCTGCACTGTGAGGTAGTTTGTTTGTGGTGGCAAACTGTCTGGCAGTGTCTATGTAGCTTTGTGCCACTGCCTTGCTCTATTTGTTTGTAGGTTGGTGCATGTCATGACACAGTTCCAAGTCACTATGAGATGGCATGTATTGTGTTTGTCTGACTTGCATACACATCTTGTGTTGATTATCTAATGGTTACTGTAGCTTTGCTTGCGGTGCATGGTTTCACTGTCCCCTTGCCACACAATTTTGGGTATGTTGTTTGTGTACTCACCAGGCTCTGGTATGTCTGTTAGCCTATGGACGCTCTCTGGTGGTAGGATGTCCCGCACCTTCTCCTCCCAGGTCCTGAAGTAGACTGGTTTGGCAGGAGGACCACTGCCGGTGCACTGACTCAGGGCGTGATCTTTTTCGATGAGTTTCTTGACCCTCCTGCGCACGTCATACCACCTGTTCTGGATATCGTCCTTTGTGCGCCTTGCTGGTGCTTGAGCGTTCACCTTGTCCACAATCCTAGCCCACATCTTGGTTTTCTGTGACATGGGGGTCCTTTGGACCAATGTACCAAACAAATGTGTCTCTACTCTGATGATCTCGTCTACCAGCACTTCTAACTCACTATCTGTGAACTTTGGAACCTCTTCTTTGGGGGCATGGTGATGGGTGGAGGTGGTGAGGGATGTGTGTGTGAGGGTGCAAGTGAGGGTGGGTTGGTGTTGGTTTTGCTGGCTGTATGTGTGTGTGCTTTTGGATGAGGTGCTGATGGTGTGTGGGTTGTGCAATGGGTGAGTTGTTAGTGTGTCTGTGGTTGCTGTGTAATGGTGTTTGCTGCTGGCTGTGTCCCCTGTTTGCAAGGTATGATGGTAGTGATTGTAGTCCTTTATATAGTTGGAGTTGTGGGTGTGTCTTTGTCCCAGTTTTTTTTTATTTGATATTTATTGGCTTTGTCATTGCTTGTTTAGTCCTTTTTTTGTCTTTTTTCCTTTGGGTTTTGTAGGCATGAAGGAGACGTTCATCTGATGGAAACGGACGCTGATGTTGGCTCGTGCGGGCTTCTCCGCCTCGTTCACGCTGCTTATCTTCTGTGTTTCATACGCGTCAGTCGCGAAGGTCTCTATTGCTTGTGGGCCCGGTTGTCTGTGCGTGTCGGTCGTGCGGCTTGGTCTCCGTGCGAGTCGGTCTGGTTTTACAAGCATTGCATCGTACTGCGCGGATCGGACATCGCGGGCACGGGTCGGTCGGGTTCATTCCGGGTTCGTGTCAGTCGGTGAAATTCACGTTGGTTTTCCGTCCGGATCACTATTTTCCCTACGGCTTGGTCGTATGGCTTGTATTCCGTACGTGTTGGTTGTAATTCACACACGTTGCATCGTACTGCACGGGTCGTATGGCGCTGGTCCGTGTCGGTCGGACTCCGGTCCGGGTCCGTGTCCGTCGGTTCGTTTTGCGGCCGGAATCGGAATCGGCCCCCAAGTGGGTATTCTGTATGATTGAACTCTTTTTTCCAGGAAGTATGTTGTTTATTTTGCTCTAACAAAATTTAAAACATAAAGCAGGCTAACCAAAGCTGTTTGGGAGTTTTCCAGGGTGAGTAGTTTTGCTCTGATTCACAAGGTAGAGGTTGCATTATGATGCCATTGGGAGTGTGCCTACAGCCTGTTTGCAAATCACCTATACTGGTCTCATAGTGAGGCGCTTAATCCAATTTGCCATGCTGCATTTAGGTGTCATTTTTAATACCCAGTCTGTGCAGAGAGCACCTTGAATGCAGAAACTATTATATCTATGGGCTCCTCTCCTCTGTTCATCACTAGTCACCATTTCCAATGCCTCACTCACTCAAGGCATCCTCCCAGGAGTTATAAAGACAGACCAGATGCTCAAACTCCTAAAGAAACCCCCACTAAATCCTGATTACCTCACCTACTAACAGCCTGTCACTCGCATACCATTCATCTGCAAGATAATTGAAAAAGCAGTCTGTTCAAATCCAAGATCACATTAATGCTAACTATCTCCTGCATGCTCACTAGCCTTGTTTCAGGTCAAGCCGCAGCACAGAGGCTATCACCTTACACATCATAGATGATGCCCTCCTGAGCACAGATGAAGATGAATCCACCTCCTGATATTGTTGAAACTTTCAGATGCCTTTAACATAATCAATATTCTACTTTTATGCTCACTTTGGAGTCTTGAAACGGATTCACCAGCAATGTCCTGCACTGGTTCTCTACATTTCCAACTGAAACCAATGTATTCACATGGGCATTTCCAGGTACTAAAACATCCCTTTCAGCTGTAGAGTCCCCCAGGCTTCCCTGCTGTCCCCTGTCATCTTCAGCCTAGAAAGACCTGCATCATGCTCTTCTCATACACAAAAGCAGTAAGATTCACCAATATGCTGATAATACACAACTCTATCTGAATGTAACCTCTATTTCAGATATCCAATACTTCAAGCACTGACTGCATGTCATCCAGGCCTGGATGTTCAGTGCCTACCTGAAGCTCTACCCTACCACAACAGAATTCCTATTATTTGCCTTGAACAACATACAAGAAACAGTACAAACTTCGTTCAATTACATGAACCTTGACAGCTTCAAACTCAACCTTTACAGAATGCCACTTTAAATTCACCGGGACATCAACCTCGCCCTTGAGTAACACATTGTCAGAAACACAAAACTGACACGGTATCAGCTCTCTCTTCTAAAGAAAGTCAAACTGTTTGTTCTAGAAAGTGACTTCGCAACTGCTATTCAAGAATTCACACTCTTACATCTGGATGTTGGCAACTCTCTCCTCCATGGTCTTCCAGGCTCTACAGTGGCACTCTGTAGAGGGATTGTACATACCACAGCACATCTCCTCTGGAGGCCTTAGGTAATATTACCGCATCCTGATTCCCTTTGGTGCCCTTTATTTCAACACCTAAATCCAGGTCACACTTGTGTTTTTGTGTTATATTTCAGACAAGCTGATATGTGTCATAAAATGTATAGATCTGCAGAACCAGATTAGTTGTCTTTTTGTTCTAGTGCAATGTCAAATCAATTATATCAAAACTTGTAGTTGGGTTCCTGAGTCACTGTCCCCACCTTTCTCATGCATATTTGTTATACTACCACACATCAAAAATTTGCTGGCTGGTAAAAAATCCTCCTCTTCAGTCACTGAATGATTTAAATGGCCCGGAGGAGTAACAGTCAGTAAAGTATCTATGCCTGTTCTGGACCAAATCTTTAACTGCCTGGCTTCCTGGCCCTGGTGGTTTGGAGGGCCTATCAATGGCATTGCTGTGACATATGCCATGGTTGACTATTTTTACTGAGGCATCTATTTGTGCACCTTAGCGAGGTGTGGAGTGCCACAGGGTGTTCCCTATAGGCTATTGTATGCCCCAGAAAAAAAAGCTGTTTTGAGCCCATGCAATGAGCTTTCTCACTGTGTTTCGGCTTTCTTGCAAGGGTGCTCTGCCCAGCAATTATGCCTCCCATTACAGTTGTGCTGCCTAATACCAGTGTTCAAAATCTCATTGTTTCATTCCATCTTGCATGACCAAAAATCTCAGTTTATCAAGTGAGATTCCACGTTTTCCCGCTCCCCAGATCAATACACCAGCAAGACATCTAAGTCACTGAAATATGTTCTGGCAAACCACTCAGGAAGGTTAACCAATAAATATAAAAGGTGAGGGATCATCAACATTTTGCCCTGTACTTAACCAATGATCGATAAGGGCAATGTGTTCCAGCACTTTACACAGTCTCTCAGCGAGTGCAATGTTTCTCCCAGATTCTCGGTTAGTACTCCTCGATGTTATAATAAATGTGTACACCCAGATACCTAAATCTGCGTGGTTCACATTCAATGCCTATGTCTTCTAGGTGGAGTGGTTCATGCTCAACAACTGGGTGGATTGGTATATTCATGGTTTCCTCCAATAAACGAAGAGGCCAATGTGTTACATTAAGATAGTCAAACATTGAGGCTAAGCCTGCTCACCCTTTACTCATAAAATAAAGCAGGTGATCTGTGTGGCCCTCTGAGTGTTGCACCTCTCTCACTTATCCTTTGTTTTTCAGCATGTCAACAAGGGGTTTCCATCAAGAGTGCAAATAGCATGGGTGATAGCTAGCATTCCTGTGTAGTGCCACTTGACACTGCCAACAGTGATAATATTATTTTACCTGTCTTAACTCTTGCTGATAGTACAGCATTAAATAGGGAGATCCTGTCGCAAATCCCCTCACCAAATCCCATGTGACGGAATACTGCAAGTATATATGAACAAATCAAAGGATCAAATCCTTTCTGTAGGTCTACTGACATGGCCAGGGCCTCTCGGAGCAGGTCCATATGCATAGTTCCTTCAAGAACCTATAAGCAGTGTCTGGGGCTCATTGAGTAATTAAAACCGGTCTGATTTTGGTGTAAAAAGTGTAACAAAGTAGGTAACGTTGGATATAGACATCTTGCTAATATTTTGCTCTGTACGTTGTCATCCATATTTATCATGGAAAAGAGCATCTGCTAGGCACCCTCCAAAAGGTTTGCGTGTGGTTTGTATAGAAAGGTTGACTTTGGAAAGTCTTCTAATTACAGAGTTGTTTAGTACAAAACCTACCTACAGACAGGGCTACTGTAATTATGCAACTGTGCAGCTGCTGAGTGTTTCTCAAAAGTGTAGATTTGCCACATTTGCCACATATTACATTATCTGCTGCATCATATGGCGATTTCAACAAAATAACTTCAAAAGTTAATAAAAACGCACCAACAAGTGATGCTGGGCAGTTGAAGGCCCTATGCAAAGGTTGACTGGTCATCTTTCTGTTGCTTATTGCTTTATATTTTGCGTTAAACCGGTACTAATAAATTGCAGTCAATACCCAGGAAGTATTAACAAGTGTAAAACTGACAAAATAATTAAGTGATACCATCATAAAATGTGCCTAATTATGCTGCATAATTTGCCTTTTCTTTCCACATAATTTACTCAACCCTGCTGCATAATTTGGCCCCTTCCTGCCACACTATTCCAGTGGCCCTGCATATAGACATTGCAAAATGCAACAGGCAGACCATATGGTCCAGGGGTCTTTCCCATTGCTGATTATTTTTATTGCCTACTTAAGCTTGAATCCATCATCTTGTAACTTTGTTGCAGCCCTGTAGTTTGTTTTGCTGCCAGTCCCCGCTTCGGGTGCAACTTCATCCCCCAGAGATCATCGGTGTACAGGAGGTGGGGAGCTAGGTTCATTGAGCTCAAAAGCACTAACCTGACTGCATGGAACATGCCTTGTAACTTTGTTTCAGCCCTGCAGTTTGTTTTGCCCGGACCTCCTGCAGGGGTGGGACTTCATCCCCCAGAGATCATTGGTGTACAGGAGGCAGGGGAACCAAGCTTATTGCGCTCAAAAGAACTCACCTGACTCCATGGGGCGGGACGCCAAGTAACTTTGTTGCAACCTTTCAGTATGTCTTGCCCACACCTCCCACTGGAATGGGACTTCATCTCCCAGAAATCCATAGTTTACAGGAGGCGAGGGAATCTGACTCATTGCACTCAAAAGTACACACCTGACTCCACGGCGCAAGACGTGCCTTGTAAGTTTGTTGCAGCCGTGCAGTTTTTTTTATCCACACCTTCTGCTGAAGTGGGACTTCGTCTTCCAGAGATCATTGGTGTACAGGAGGTGAGGAAACCAGGCTCATCGTGCTCACCTGGGCTCACCTGACTCCACAGCATGGGATGTGCCCGTCAAAGACTGCCTGAGGACAGACCAGGCCACCCCTCTTCTGCTAGTAAGGTTAAGGACACCAGTATTTTACATTTGTCATATGTGGTTCTCCATGGGTAAAAGGAAGATGAGAACAGGCACTTCGGGGGAGATACCATCACCACTATAGACTCCTTCCTGGTGAGAGTGGTGATTGTTATCTCTGAATGAATTGCTTTGACTGAAAGGAGACTCCCTGGTGACCTCAAGAAGTGACCATGACCTGCTCCCCCAAAATGATTCTGAGGTGGTGGCTAGCAAATTGCCAGGGGCAATGTCTCTGCCCGCTGTCAATTCTGTAGCGGGTGCATAGGACTCATTTGATGGTGAAATTAAGCCCCAGGTAGAACCTGCTGTCAAAAAGAATGGGGGAAGAGAGCATCATAGAAGAGAAAAAGGGCGGGTGTTTTCCAGGAAACAGGCGTTGAATCTAAAATGGATTTGGCTGTGGAAAATGTGCACCCAAAGTTTGAGGCACTGCTAAATGGCCTGCTGGCACATATTCTGTTGAGACGAAGCCGTGTCAATTTTCTCGCCCCAGGACCTGTGTTGTTAATGACAAGGTTGTGATTGTTGTACTCAAAGGTCCAGTCAGTTCCATAGACAATGCTTTTGTTGGTTCTACGAGGCATCAGAAGGGCCCAGCCATACTGTGTGAGTGTTAATGGGATTCAACGAGCTGCCCAGGTCACAAGTATCATTGGGCAGGAGAGTACCCACCAAGGCATATTCCAGCTTAGGGAAAGTGAACAAAATGTATCAACCTTGAATAGGTCACATACGGTGTGGAGGGATGATGCCACATCAATCCATCTCCCCTGAATCAGCACCCTTAGTAGGTATTTTAACGGGGGTATCTCCTATTAAGTAGGGTGAGAAGGAGACTATAGCAGATCTTAGACATAAGGTAAAACATTGGTGTGATAACACCCTAGTGAATGGGTATCTTCTGTCCCTGTGTCACAATGCCAAGAAAAGTTGGATGGGTGGGACGAAATGTGAAGAAGAATATTGAGAGGGGATTGTCTTAATTTAAGGCATCCCAAATTCACAAAAGCTCTTGTACAGAGCAGTTTTCTTACACAGGACAAGGTTACAAGGATCAGGATTGTTCCCCTTCAGTATTTTTATCCCCCTCGCTCTGCTCAATTGGAATAGTCTGGAACGTTCAAGGTCCTGAGTGACAATTCAGAGAGAGGTTGCCAGTATGGAATTACCACTTGAAAAAAGGTTTGCTCCCTTGAGCGGGCTGGACAGGAAACACTGACTGATTCCGCAACAAGCTGGACTCATTAGCCCCAGGACCCAGGGCATATTGTCCTGTCTAAAACTATGAGTCCCCATACCCCCTCATTGAAAGTAATGACAGGGAATATAGCTGGGTTGATGTCTAAAAGGGATGACAAAAGGTGGCTGGAATTCCTTGGGGGAACTCACATTCTGGCCATGCAGGAAACATGGGATACTGAAAAATCATTTTTATAGATGGGTTTTGCTTGATTTTTAAAGTTGCATCCCCTTCACTCGTGGGGCATTTTAGTCTACCTTAAAATCCTCTGTACTTCTGTCTTGGTGGCAAATAACTCACCTAATTTGTTGGCAGTTGAGTCCTGCAGTAACTCAATTTGAAAATTCAGAGCAAGATAACTTGTCTGGAACACAGAGGGGAGATTGAAGCTATTCCTTCTTTTATCGGTAAGGGTTGCTCTTCTACTATTGGTTTCAATGTTTCATTATCGCATCCATGGCTTCTTTTGTTAAATCTTTAAGACCAACCAGAAATAATTTTAGTGACCATAAGCCCATAATCCTAGACCTGACTTGGAAATAAGACATGGATGGCAAGGTAAAAAAAGTTCTGCCCAATGGCATCTTCAGGCCCGGAGGTTGAAGTGGGATAGGGTGATACCTTAGGTATTTTATTAATATATCTATACAGTGAATTCGGGAGGTATTGCCCTATGTTTATAAAGTGGTACACAGAATGAGGCAGTCTTGACGCCTTTAGCAGACTATGTGAGCAGGTTGCCTCAAATCTCTTGTCCCATGGTAAACATAAGAACAATAAAGAGGATAAGTGATATGACTGTAGTTGTTCCAGGACCCATAGAAATTTGATGGCTTCCTTGAAGCAGTGGCTCAGGGATGAAGATAAGATTAGGGCATGCAGGAAAGCATACAAGCTAGTGACTCTGCTGAGGAAAAAGAAAATCAAGGAGCAGGCTTGGGCGGAGTTACTTCAGCCTGGTGTGATAGCTAATAGTGCTAAATTCAGGGACATGGTAAATAGACCTTTCTTTTCTAGTATCCATCATTTCCACGGGGGATTGTACTATTGCTCCCAATAAATGGGGCACCCATTTTGAGGGGACGGACAGTGAGAGGGGTGTGGAGGGTTCTGATACCTCGTGGGTGCCAGGGAGTAACATTTCTCTACTGTTTTTCAGTATTGAAGATGCGTGTAAAGCTATCTCTGCCATGGCTGGGGTGAAAGCGCCGGGTCCCGATGGGGTACCACCAGACCTTTATAAAACCAACTCCCAAACCTGGGCCAAGATATTGACCCGCATTTTTAAAGAGGTCTGTATATGTGGTCTCCCTTCCAGATGGTCTGGTGCCATTATTTACCTATCTTTAAAAAAGGGGCGAGGGATGACCCTCTTTGCCATAGTCCAATTTCTCTTTTAGATTTGGCTGCACAAATTGTAGAAAAGATTGTCCTGGAGCGTCTAACTTCCTGGCTTGATAACACCAAAGTGATATCCGAGCTACAATCCGGCTTTAGGTAGCGGAGAGGAGCGCTGGACCTTTGTGTCAACCTAAAGCTGATTGTGGGCAAATGTATGATACACTGATAAAATATCAACACTCAAAGTGTCCCTGTACTAAAATATCATGACAAAAATATTGTTGTCAAAAATATCGACATCCTATAATTATAATGGTAAGTACAACAATATAGAGAAAAAAATATCTATATAATTAATATAGTTGTATAAGATATCGATTTTTAAATATATATAAAATGAAATAATAAATATATTGAATGGTAACATTAATTCAAAAAAATAAAACATATCTAATATATATCTTAACAAAAATAACAAATGAACTTCATTTAAAAAGTTAAATAACGCATATAATAATTAATAATTATTTACATATATCTAGTTACAAAAAAGTTATTACATTAATCATTTTTACTTATATTATAATTTTATATTAATACATTAGTCAAAGTCAAAGTCAAATACATATACCATTAGCATAAAATCTTTAAAATACAAACCATTATAATTACATAAAAAAATGAAACATCTTAAAATGTTTAAATGTAGAAACAAATATTTTACACATAAAAAATATTAATATTTGAACATATCATAATTTTAAATAAACAAAGACATAATAATATACATTAGAACAACATAAAATAAATTATAAGATATAAAATGTAATACATATACTGTTCCCACTACATTCCGCAAACTATAATAATTAATATATAAAAAATGTACTACTCTCACGTCACACAACACAAAAATAATAAAACTGGAAAAAATGTACAAATCTTCCTCTAATAAATGCAACAGTAATAAAAGTTTTGGATTGCTGATAACTAATATTTACTATATCCATTCCAGCCAGAACAGCAGTAGCACAACTGTTGGAGTGCAAAAATATACATTTACTATTCCCACTCCAATCACTACAACAGTAGGGAAAGTGTTAGATTGCAGAGGGTAAAATTTACTATTCCCACCCCAATGAGTGTAACAGTAGGGAAAGTGTTGGATAGCGGAGGGATAACATTTACTATTCCCACTCCAGTCAAAACAACAGTAGGGAAAGTGTTGGATAGCAGAAGGGTAAGATTTACTATTCCCACTCTAGTCAGTACAATAGTAGGGAAAGTATTGGATTGTGGAGGGGTAAATTGTACTATTCCGACTCCAGTCAGTACAACAGTAGTGTAAGTGTTGGCTAGCGGAGAGGTAAAATGAACTATTCACACTCCAGTCCATTCAACATTAAAAACAAACAAAATATCTTCAACAAAATAGCATTATTTTAAAAACAAAGCTAATTAAAAATATATAAATATATTGAAAAATAAATATATAGTTAATATTAAAAGAAAAAAAACATATCACAATCATAAATACATATCACAAATACCTACAATTATTATTCTAAATAAAATACAAAAATTATTTTCATACTACTATATATTTTATTCAGATACTTTCCACCCTACAAAAAAAAAATAGTCATCACAAAACTAATTTTCGATAATTACATTTAATCATTAATTAATTATAATTTAAAGTACTTCCCACAAAAAATTCCAAAATGCACACAATCTCATAACATTTACCAGAAAATGATTTACACAACTAACATAATAAATTAGTATATTAGTAATTAATATTAATGAAAAAAATAATTATCAATTGCTTAAAATTAATTTACTTCCCACCCCATACCCCTACAAAACACACAACCACATCTAAAATTTGAATTTGCATAATAAACATAAATAATAATCAATTAAACGACTAATAATAATAATTAGAAACCAAATTATAAATCATTAAACTTAATTAACTTCCTGCCCCGTACCCCTATAATCTCCACAATCTGCACCTAAAATTAAATTTAACAAAAATTAATTAAACAGTTAAAATGTATTTTCAATTAAATAACTAATAGTATTTAACAACAAATTATAAATTAATTAAAATGTATTTACTCCCCACCCTTTACTCCTATTAACCCAAACCCCACACCTAAAAGATTTAAATAAACAATTAACATAATTAATTAATTAATATTGAATATCAACTGTATAATAATTAATTAAAAAAATGTACTTCCTATCTTTTACCCCTACAACCCCACAACCCACACTTAAAAAAATTACCCACTTAACATAATTAATTATCAATTAATTTATTAATATTCATTAACAACAAATTATTATTTAATTAAAAGTAAATTATTTCCCACCCTTTATCCCTACAAACCCCACAAACCACATATAAAATATACCAAAAACACAATTAAATATCAATCAAATAAATATTAATTTATTATTATTAAATTACTTTCATCCCTGTTCCCCTATAACCCCACAGCCTGCTACGGAAAGAAAAAACACAATATTTTATTTAAATACATTTAATAACTACTAAAAATGTAACACATGAATTAAAAAACATAAACAACACTTATACAAAGAAACGTACATCACATATATTTAAAATAAATATTTAAATATATAACACTAATTTAAAAACGATATTTTAACAACTATGGGGCCGATTCCGATTCCGGTTGCAAAACGTACCGACCGACACGGACCCGGACCGGAGACCGACCGACACGGACCAGCGCCGTACGACCCGTGCAGTACGATGCAACGTGTGTGAATTACAACCGACACGTACGGAGTACAAGACGTACGACCGAGCCGTAGGGAAAATAGTGATCCGGCTGGAAAACCGACGCGAGTTTCACCGACCGACACAAACCCAGAATGAACACGACCGACACTTACCCGCGATGTCCGACCCACGCAGTACGATGCAATGCGTGTAAAACCAGACCGACTCGCACGGAGACCAAGCCACACGACTGACACGCACAGAACACCGGGCCCACAAGTAATAGAGATCTCCGTGTGCGACGCGTATGAAACACAGAAGATAGTCAGCGTGAATGAGGCGGAGAAGCCCGCACAAGCGAATTTCAGCGTCCGTCTTGGTCAGAAGAACGTCTCCTTCATGCCTAGAAAACCCAAAGGAAAAAAGACAAAAAAAGGACCAAACAAGCAATGACAAAGCCAATAAATATCAAATAAAAAAACCTGGGACAAAGACACATCCACAACTCCACCTATATAAAGGACTTCAATCACTACCATGATCCCTTGCAAATGGGAGACACAGCCAGCAGCAAACACCATCACACAGCAACCACAGACACACTCACAACTCACCCATCACACAACTCACACACCATCAGCACCTCACCAAAAGCACTCACATACAGCTAGCTAAACCAACACTAACCCACCCTCACTTGCACCCTCACACACACATCACTCACCACCTCCACCCATCACCATGCCCCCAAAGAAGAATCCAAAGTTCACAGATAGTGAGTTAGAAGTGCTGGTAGACGAGATCATCAGAGTAGAGCCACATTTGTTTGGTACATTGGTCCAAAGGACCCCCATCTCACAGAAAACCAAGATGTGGGCGAGGATTGTGGACAAGGTGAATGCACAAGCACCAGCAAGGCACACAAAGGACAATATCCAGAACAGGTGGTATGACGTGCGCAGGAGGGTCAAGAAACCCATCGAGAAAGATCACGCCTTGAGTCAGTGCACCGGCGAGGGCCCTCCTGCCAAACCAGTCTACTTCAGGACCTGGGAGGAGAAGGTGCGGGACATCCTACCACCAGAGAGCGTCCATGGGCTAACAGACATACCAGAGCCTGGTGAGTACACAAACAACATACCCAATATTGTGTGGTAAGGGGACAGTGAAACCATGCACCGCAAGCAAAGCCACAGTAACCAATAGATAATCATCCCAAGATGTGTATGCTAGTCAGACAAACACAATACCTGCCATCTCATAGTGACTTGGAACTGTGTCATGACATGTACCAACCTACAAACAAATAGAGAAAGGCAGTGGCACAAAGCCAAATAAACACTGCCAGACAGTTTGCCACCACAAACACACTACCTCACAGTGCAGCTGACTGACAGGAAGGAATAGTGGGGATGAAGGTGAAGTGAGTGTACCCAAAAGCATGATGGGGTTTGTAGTCACCGATAATGCTCCACATCTAAATTGGCCCATCAAGACCTCTCTGAACCATGCCCACATCACAGGGAGTGGACAATGACTGACAAGATGGCTGACACTGGGTCCTGCTGTGGGGACCACAAGGCCCTGGTAGGGGTTGTGTGATAATCAGAAACAAGACACCACTGACTGCCATCCTGAAAGACAACTTGCATGCCCTCCAAGAAGCACGTTTCATGGTGGGATGTCTGCCCGGGTGGGAAGGAGGACTGACAGCTCTGACCATACTTACCAGCATGTGGAGACACACACAACCCTCAACACAAACTCCACACAACTCACTGGGTAGAATGCATTGACCCACACCTCAGTGAAATATCATTAAAAGATACCCCGTACTGGGTGCTGCTGTGTGAAGCACAGGGGCTCTCTTTGGACTTGTAGCCAAACAAACACCAGGATTTGACAGTCAGCCATCTTGCCATTGCTGTCACACTCCCTCACAGGGAAGCAGAGTCAAAAGCAAGCTCACACTGAACCATGCACACCTCACAGAGAGTGGGAATGGACTGACAAGATGTCTGACACTGGGCTCTGTTGTGGGGAGCACAAGGCCCTGCTGGGAACTGGGAAACAACAAACACCAGGACTTCACAGTCAGCTATCTTGCAATTGCTGTCACACCCCCTCACAGGGAAGCAGAGTCAAGAGGAAGGAAGTATGGGCATGCTGGGAAGGGGGTGTAGCCAAGAGCATGACGGGAGTTGCAGTCACAGACAATCCCCAGCCACCCACATGCCCCAGCAAGCTCACACTGAACCATGCTCGCCTCACAGGGAGTGGGAAGGGACTGACAGGATGTCTGATACTGGGGTCTGTTGTGGGGAGCACAAGGCCATTCTGGGAACTGGGCACCAACAAACACAAGGACTTCACAGTAAGCCATCTTGCCATTGCTGTCACACCCCCTCACAGGGAAGCAGAGTCAAGAGGAAGGAAGTATGGGCATGCTGGGAAGGGGGGTGTAGCCAGGAGCATGATGGGAGTTGCAGTCACAGACAATCTACACCCACCCACTTGGCCCAGAAAGTTCTAGCTGAACCATACTCTCCCCACAGGGAGTGGGAAGGGACTGTCAAGATGTCTGACACTGGGCCTGAGAAATGATATGGCTGACAATCACACATACGCACTGACCAAACAAAACCCGGTCGCAAACACAGCCATTGCAACCATATGTTCTAAATCATTGTCTGGGGATGCAGTGTCCAGGGGTGCCCCCTGGCCAGGCAGGGGAGGTGTGTCTTGCAGATGACAAATGTGGAGAGCCATATATATGGTACATTGTACGAAACACACAGGAATTCACATATACATCATTGACAGGGGACATCTGACAGTGAATGGAATGGACACACTAATATAGCAGACACCATAGCATGGTCACATTCACACTCGGTGCTTTTGTGAGCTGCATTCCACCCCTACATCGTGCTGAAACATAGGCATCCTTCACACAACACACCGCTCACTGACATAGACACTGTAGACACAAGGTCAAACATGGACAGCATTGGAGGAGACATGCTACACACAGCAGCCAAACTGCAACACACACACCACCAGCCCTCACAGTCATGAACATTGAAAAGCCAGAGTGCTACCTTGCCCAATCCATTTCAACATGTGGAACATTGACAAGTCAAATCACATATGCACGTACAAAACTCAGCACAAGACTCATTAACAATGGTGACATCATCACTTGTATGAAATGAGATGGGAACTAGGAACACTGGAAGAAAACACTTCCTCCAAAGAGATCACAGGCATACCGGACTGTGACCATGTCGTACCAATACACCAATGTGGCACACAAAGACAAGCAAACTCTGCTACCACACATGCCCCAATACTACAACATATCCCCAGTGGAATAGTACATATGTCCTTGTTAAAGCTCACATTTGTACAGGGATGACACACCTGTGTCAGCAACGTGATGGGCCTTGAGTAGCAATGGTCATGTACAGACAAATCTATCCATGAGCTGGGTATGCACACACTTCAACATGCACATTGAAATGTTTCTTTATGGCTGGGCAATGTGCAACAACAATATCAATCTCTGTCCGTGACAAGCCGGAAAAAAGCAGTGTACAGGCAGGCATCCGTTCGTACAGTAGAATATGTCATGTTTGTGAACCATTGATGCCTGTAGAAACATAACTTACATTTTGTGTCTCTTCCAAACACAGGTGGTGCTGGGGACCCAGCACCAATCGAAGAGGATTCCCAGTCCCAGACTCTGGTGGACACTGAGCTCTCTGGTTAGACTCTGTCTCTGTCCTCTTCGGATGACGACGACCAACCTGGCCCCTCCGGTGTGAGTCATCATGCATCACCAGCAGCATCAACATCTGCACCCCCTGTACCCATGCTTCCAGCATATGGAAACCGACAGGGCACCCCCGCCAACACGGACAGACCAAGGTCACTGAACACCCACAGCACAGGGACACGGGACCCCCGGAAGCTACAGCAAACACCACCAGCAACACCACCCAAGGGTCCCAGTGTCACCTGTGTGGCATGCTGCTGGTCCTGCCCGTGTTGATAGGGTTGCTGGGAGTGGTGGGGGGCAGATGGCGCGCCTTGCAGAGGCGTCTGGACTGCATGATGACCCCCAACTGGCACGCATCATTGATGCGTACCAGGATAGCACCGGAGGATTTGGCCAGGTAGTGGGGATCCTCAAGGACATACAACAGGAGCAGGCTGCCCACCATACCTGCATGGAAGCAAAGTGGGATGCCCTTACTGCGGTGCATCCGGACATACTCCAATGCCTCTGCCAGATCAGCACAAACCTGTCCACACCTCCCTGTGTGGCCACAACATCTGTTGCAACACCATCTGCCAGCACCACAGGGAGGGAGGAGGACTCTGGCGGAGAGTCCCCTGCACCGCAGAGGCCTGTACCTGAGGATCCCCCCCAAGAAGAAGAGGGGTCGTCCAAAGAAGGACATGTGAGAGGCAGATGTCCCAGCACATCCCCCAGGGCCTCTAAACCTGTTCTGGACAATGTTCTTTGTGCGCAACCCGTTTACCTTGTTCAATCGCACAAAACTCGCCCACATGATATAGAGGGTTCATGTTGGTCCAATGTAGCAGATGACTGTGGACTTTACTCTGGACATTTCATCTACCAGCACTTCCAACTCTAATGTGAACTTTGGATTCAAAAACCAATGTACAGCACCCACCATCCTGTGCACTTTCCTCACACATGTTCGAAAATAAACTTACCAGTACACTATACTTGCCTCTGTTGTGATTCCAACTTGTCATGGAGACGTCGATCTGCTAAACAACACAGTGCATGCCAAATACTACAACAATGTGACCAACGTTATGTGAATCATGGTGATGTGACACATGTGAGGGAGACACACCACTACGGAAACACAACACATACTCTCCATGGCCATGTTACTCATCCCACACAATGATGTTGACCTGAAACAAATAGGTATGCACAGACACAACACCTATCCACAGTCAGTGGTAACAAGTCCACAGGTGAGGTAAGCAAATGTCACTCAGATGTGGGAAGACAGACAACGCACCTAACAAAGCATAGCACAGGTTCATTACACATCAGCAACATGTTTATTCTAAAATAGTTGCAAGGAAATTGTACGTTACGGTGGACACCCGGTCACAGAGTGTGTGAGAATTGAAGTCCAGGGGTGCGTGGCACATCACTTGATGGCAATTGACTACTCCCACACTGGTGTTGGATTCTGGGTGTTGGGGGTGTTGACCAAACAAAAGGCAAATTACCCTGGGAAGGACAGACACAAGACACAGTCCAAAGCACAGCAGAACAGGCGAGAAATGCAATACACATGTGCAAAACATGTCACAATAAACCTACACAGAAACAAGTTAGCAGTACTACCCTGAATGGACACATCACTGCACAGATCCAGTCAAGTGGCACACAGACACACTCAGACAGCAACAGAGCAGCCACAACACATTCCAGGCTAAATCCATACATTGACATACCAACCCTGGAAACTCACATTCAGGTGAATAAGTTGTTGATGAGCTGTGAGCGGACGTCACCCTCATCCTCATCATCACTGGCATCGTGGCCCTGGCCGGAATCCTCCACAAGTGGCGGAGGTTGGTCATCGTCATCCTGGATGAGAGGCACCTTCTTCCACACTGCCATGTTGTGTAGCATGCAGCATAAAAGGATAATTTTGCACACCTTTGCAGGCTCATATGGGAGGGCCCCTCCGGTCTGGTCCAGGCAGCAAAAGCGGCTTTTCAGGAGGCCAAATATCCACTCAATCACCCTCCTGCTCCGACCATGTGCCTCATTGTAGCGCATCTCAGCTGGTGTCACTGTGTTCCTGAGGGGTGTCAGCAACCACGTCATGTTGGGTTATCCGGAGTCACCTGCACACAAAAAAATGAACAAGTAGCTGAGTTTTGTAGGAGTGCAGAATACAACATTGTCAACTACACACAATGGTAAACAGTCAGTACACACCGACAAGCCAGGCACGCTGATCTGGCATCTGTGGCATCAGCGTTGCAATGCGACTACTCCTCATTATGTAGGCATCGTGTGCAGAACCAGGGAACCATGCACACACATGTGTGATACACATGTCTGCAAGACATACCACCAGAGCATTGATCGAGTGTAAATATTTCCTGTTCCGGTATGCCTGCTCATGTACCTGTGGTGGTATCAGGGCCACATGTGTACCATCAATAGATCCGATGACTTTCGGCATCCTCCCCAGTGTATAAAAGGCATCCTTTATTTCAGGGAGTTCAGCTGGGCTAGGGAACTTGATGTACAGGTCAAGGAAATGCAACATCCCCTCCAAGACATTGCGTAGCACACGACTAAACATAGTTTGCGACATCCCACCTGCTGTAGCCATAGAGTACTTGAAGGTACTAGTAGCAAAGTAGTGCAGGGCTGCTATCACCTTCACCTCTGGGGTCAGTGCATGTAGGGTATGTCCAGCCAGGTAGCAGATGTGGCACCAACTGCTCCGTCAACTCCTCAATCAGTGGCCTGGTGAAGCGGTACCGTCAGATGCAGTCACGTTCCTGCATGGTTTCAAGGTCTGGGAAGGGTCGATGGACAGTTGGTGCCCTGCAGAACAGTTGAACAAAGGAAGATTGTCGGTTCATCCACCCATGTGGCCATGACCAGGCTCAATATCACATGATACATCATGACATTTCACAATGTACTGAGGTGTGTGCTGTTGGGCATGGACACATATGTCACCTACATGACTATCCCCTCACATCTCAATTCCACATGTCCGCATAAGTCCCATGTAGTGCAATGGCCAATCATTGGGCTGTGTCACCCGGTCTATGTACTGCTGTGACGTTACAAACACACACCACAGTGACAAGTGAGGCCTGATGTCTCCCAGGCATCACAGATCTTTGCCATGCAGATACCCAGGGTGTATTGCCACATCGACACTGGCATGGACATGGCGTATCACGTACACACCACAAGGCAAGCGTGAGTCCAACAGGTAGTGGCCACTGTTGTCCCTGCAGGCCCTACATATACGTCTCTTAGACACACACACACCATCAAGGTTGCTGCATATACCACATGGATGTGGAGACTGTCTCCCATTGGTCACATTTGATCATCCACATCTGAGACACAACATGCACACAGACTGTGGGTACACATCTGAATTGTGGCTACAGGTCTCACTGTGACGTACATGCCATCACCCCCAGGACTCAGGGTGTATGTGACATGTCCTAAACATATCCATCCTGCAACTGTGTCCGTGACTCATGCCCCTTACTGTACAGTTGCACATCACAGTGGTAATGTGCACAACACACAAAGGATTATGCCCCCATGAACACGTGCACAGCCTGGGAGTGGCTGAACAAAAGTGCCACACAACAAACCAATTGTTGCCCCCCCAACACACAGGGAATGCAGCCTTACATGCCATGGGACACTGTGTGGCCAATGCTGTAGTGTGGTAAGTGTGCACATGTGTCCCTGGCAAGTAATTGTGTTGAAGCCGTCAAATAGTCACACCAATGAGGTCCGACGCGGGAGACAATGCGTACGCCTTGCACGGTTCATGACCAAGCCGGGCGTACACTTTGCCATTGACTGCAATGAGGTCCAACGTGGGTGACAATGCATACGCATTGCACAGTTCATGACCGAGCCATGCGCATGCTTTGCCATTGACTGCAATGAGGTCCGACGCGGGTGACAATGCGTACGCTTTGCATGGTTTCTGACCGAGCCGTGCGTACGCTTTGTCATTGACTACAATGAGATCCGACGTGGGTGACAATGCGTACGCATTGCACAGTTCATGACCGAGCCGTGCATACGCTTTGCCATTGAATGCAATGAGGTCTGATGTGGGTGACAATGCGTACGTATTACACAGTTCCTGACCGAGCCGGGCATACGCTTTGTCATTGACTGCAATGAGGTCTGACGCGGGTGACTATCATGCATGCACGTCGGGCAGGCATGGTCCGAGACAGGTGTACGCCTTGGCCATTGAATCATATGAAGACGGGTGCATATGTATTTTCAAACTACAGTTGACCGAGCTGGGCACACCCATTGGCTCTGGACTGTCATGGAGACGGATGCGGCTTTAAAACTTGTACGAGTTGTGCGCTGGAAATTCAGTTGGATGCCTACAATAATGTTGCAATTCCTAGGGTTTTATGAAGGTGAAGATTTGAACGATGCGGAAGACGTGTACGAGTCGTACATTTCCATGGATTGGACAGATTCATAGAATGCAACCGTGTTGGACCTATCACTGGGGACACATGGCACAGAGTCTGCCTCTGCAGCACAGATATAAGGCTGGCTGGCCCCCAGGGAGCTCACTTGCCTGCACTACATGCTACTGGATCACATCCCTGCTACAACTGCTGCTTTCTCTGCATCCTCTGGCTCCTGCTATGGCACATACTCTGGAGAAGGCCCCAGCCTTCACTGAGGAGGAGAACCAGGCCCTGCTGAACGGGTTCCTTCCACAGCAAGCTGTATGGGAAACCAGGGGAGCAGGTGAGAGTGCAGTCCACTGCCTTCCTAATTATGCATGCTGTCTGATTAGCAGTAGTAGCAGTGTGTACACCAGTGGCAAGCATTCCCACTAAGTACTTTCATCCCCCAAAGTGTGTAGGTACATGTAATGAACAGGTGTTCTGCTGCTAAAGTGCATTTGTGCTTGCTTAAACTTCCCAGGCATTGTTAACATGTCAGACATGCAGGTTATTTGTCCTTTTCCATGGTTGCACTACCTGTGTAACCCATTTCCCTTTGTGATGATGACATGTATATCCAAATGTGTGCAGCACAAATATGGGGCATGTGTGTTAATGTACTTTTAACTTTGTCATCCTCACAGGTTGATGCCCACCAGAAGCATGAGATATGGCTGACCATCACGCCTTGGCCATTGAATCGTATGAAGACGGGTGCATATGTATTTTCAAACTACAGTTGACCGTGCTGGGCACACCCATTGGCTCTGGACTGTCATGGAGACGGATGCGGCTTTAAAACTTGTACGAGTTGTGCGCTGGAAATTCAGTTGGATGCCTACAATAATGTTGCAATTCCTAGGGTTTTATGAAGGTGAAGATTTGAACGATGCGGAAGACGTGTACGAGTCGTACATTTCCATGGATTGGACAGATTCATAGAATGCAACCGTGTTGGACCTATCACTGGGGACACATGGCACAGAGTCTACCTCTGCAGCACAGATATAAGGCTGGCTGGCCCCCAGGGAGCTCACTTGCCTGCACTACATGCTACTGGATCACATCCTTGCTACAACTGCTGTTTTCTCTGCATCCTCTGGCTCCTGCTATGGCACATACTCTGGAGAAGGCCCCAGCCTTCACTGAGGAGGAGAACCAGGCCCTGCTGAACGGGTTCCTTCCACAGCAAGCTGTATGGGAATCCAGGGGAGCAGGTGAGAGTGCAGTCCACTGCCTTCCTAATTATGCATGCTGTCTGATTAGCAGTAGTAGCAGTGTGTACACCAGTGGCAAGCATTCCCACTAAGTACTTTCATCCCCCAAAGTGTGTAGGTACATGTAATGAACAGGTGTTCTGCTGCTAAAGTGCATTTGTGCTTGCTTAAACTTCCCAGGCATTGTTAACATGTCAGACATGCAGGTTATTTGTCCTTTTCCATGGTTGCACTACCTGTGTAACCCATTTCCCTTTGTGATGATGACATGTATATCCAAACGTGTGCAGCACAAATATGGGGCATGTGTGTTAATGTACTTTTAACTTTGTCATCCTCACAGGTTGATGCCCACCAGAAGCATGAGATATGGCTGACCATCACCCGGGCAGTTCGTTCGGTGGGGGTCTACAAGCGCCGGATCCACAACTGCCAGAAGAGGTGGCAGGACCTTCGGGGCTGGACCCGGAGGATCGCAAGAGTCCAGCTGAAGCTGTCACCTCCTCGCAGGAGGGGCGGACTCCGGACCCTGACCCCCACATGCTCCGGATACTGGCGGTGGTCTTCCCAGACCTGGATAAGCAGCTGAAGGCCAGTCAGCAGCAGGAAGGGGGTAAGTCCATGCCTAATCAGTGTACTATGTCTGACATGCTAATTGCAGTCTTTTGGCCTGGTCACACTTCCACATTGAATAGGTCTTGTAGTCCAATACTCAGGTCCCTCAATTGTGTGATGCACCCTCCTCATCTATTCCACAGGTGTGGCCCCTACAGTCTGTTGCTTGTGTCACTAGGGCACTGTGTCCCTGCAGTCAGCTATGCTTCATCTACCGGACAGCATCTGTTCCCGTGACTCTGTTGTGTGTTTCATGGGTGTTTCAATTGTTTACCCAATGCCTGGGATCTGACATGTGATCTGTGTGTGCCCTTGATATTTGTTCCAATTGCTGGTCTGACTCGCCACATGTGGCCGGGGTATTCCAAACAAACCCATGCAGCAGGGGACTCCAATTTGGGGCCTCAGGAGTATGTATATAAAGTATGTCACACTTGCTTAGCCACCTGACTATTGTCCAGGGCCAAACACTGTTTCACGTAGACCTGGGCAGTCATGCCTACTCAAGGGCATTTACAAACACTCTGTTATCCCACTCCTGTGTATCAACTTACAGGTTGTGCTTAGTGACATGTGCCTTCAGGTGTCTGCCTCTGTGTCATTATGGTGTGGCTTCCTGTTACGTACAACTGGGGTGTCCATGATTTTGAGGGTCAGCAGGACATCTGAGATGTGACTGTGAAAGACAAGACCTGTGTGACATATAGATGTGTGATCATCTGACAGTGCACAATGGTATATGCAACTGTGTACTTCAGGCAGCTGGGTTACATGCACAGCAGACTGTGATGTGCTAATGTACAGGGAGTTGTGTTCGCAGAGACTCAAATGTCTGATTTGCATGATGTGGGGTGTTCTGGGTCCTGGATAGGTGGTTTGCAGGGGATGGGCAAGTGCACTTGTCTTCTGCAGAGTTTGCTTTACCCCTGAACTAGGATTGTGACACAGTGCATACTATTGTTGTATGGATGCCCTGCCCCTGTGACAGGAGACAGTGTTGACTGACTTTCCAGGCATGCCAGTGTCATGGCATTTAACTTGCTATGAGTGATCCTGCATTGTGTTCAAGTGTGCACCATGCACCCCAGTGTGGCATTGACTATCAGGACATGAGAACATCATAGTGTGTGTTGCTGGCATGCATCACAAGCATGTGAAATGAGTCTCTGCTCATCCTTTCATCCGGACACCTGTACTGAGTCAGTGGCAAGAGATGTGCTGTGTGTATAGTGACATACTCCTACATGTTCACTTTGCTTGTCCAACAAATGTGTGGGTGGTGCATGTCGGCACATTGGGGTATTAGCATCCAACATGCAACAGACATATGGGTGCAAGTCAAGGAGGGATATGTGTGCCATGGTTGATGGTGAGAATGACGATTGGCTTATTCAAAACAGTGTTGGCACTTTGAGCAGTGTTCAGCTGATGATGGCAGGCCTTACCCTGTGATGTGATGTACTCACTGTGGTGTGTGCAGTCAGTGTAGGTGACTGATGTTGTTCTCTTTCTTCCTATTTCTATCCAGATACATCCACGGCCACAGGAGGGTACAGCTCCAAAGACCAGGAGGAGCTCCAGAGCCTGACAGGGACAGAAGGAGAGGAGTCGGGGGGGCCCAGTGGCACAGAGGTCGATTGGAGCCACACCAAGGAGTCCTCAGCACCATCCACCCCAGCTGAGGGCCACAGCAGCTCTGAGGATGACTCCCTTGTGGAGGCGGGTGTTGGCAACCACCAAACCCCATCTAGTGAGGCTGTCCCCACCACCGCCCCCACCACCACCATCACCACCCTCCCATCGGCTCCCATCTCAGAGGTCCGTGGAGGCTCCCGTGTTCGGGAGCATGTCTCCTTTGTGCCAGGCACCGCGCCCCCTGCCCCTGTGTCCCCTGCTGCCCTGAGTGAGGAGTCTGTGGACTAACTTAGACAGATCCATGTAGGGCAGACATCGATGCTGAGTGTCCTCCATGCACACACCAGTCTGTTGACGCAACTGGTGTCGTTTATGGAGGGCATTTCATCGGGCATGTCTGCCCTACAGAGGACCAATCAGTCCGTGGCCTCCTCCCTGATGGCAGCAGTGTACCTCCTCCAACAGTCCCGCACCCCTCCTACCCCTGCACCACCCACGATTCCTAGCAGCCTACCTGTCCCAAGCACACACACACCTGCACATTCTCACAAAGCCACAGACACGGGCAGCACACAAACACCCAAACCAAGGGCTAGAAGTGCACACAAGCAAGTGCAGGGGACTGATACCACACTCACAGGGAATGGTTTGCAGACACACACACAGTCATCCACAACCACTCCACAGTCCTCCGAAACCTCTCCCTCCCAGCCCCCTTCTCTTGCCGCACCTGCAACCCCATCTCCACAGAAGCTCTTTCTCTGTGACCTTGGCCTCTTCCCCACCGACCCAGCAGATCCAGACTACAAGGGGAAGAGGAAGTCCCCACACACAGAGGGGAGTGCCCCTCACACCCGGACACCATCCCCCAGGCGCAGTCAGACTGAGGCCCCCACCCACAAGTCCCCCCGGAGCTGGAAGAACAAGACCCCACCCCCGCCACGCAGCTCCAAGACGAAGTGTCTGTCCTCCATCCCCCAGGCCACCACTCCAGAGGTTCCCCCGCCACACCCTGCCCCGGGTTCCCCTACCCATAGATACACCATCTCCAAAATGCTGAGGCCCTCCCCCCCACCACTTGCTCCTCCACACCTGGTCAGACGGTTAGTGCCACTGATGTGGGGACCGTGTCCCCCCTCTGTCCTGCTGACCTCACCTGCACCCCATTCCACTCACATGGATTTAGGCACTGCAGTGGAGTCCACAACCACCCTGTCTGACTTGGGCACTGCAGTGTGGACCCAATCCACTACATCTGACCTGCCCACTGAAGTTGTGCCGGCACCCACCCCATCTGACTTGTGCCCCACAGTTGTGACTGCACCCACCACTTCAGTCAGCTCAACTGCAGTTGCAAGTGACTCTCCTGCATCCACCACCCCTTCACTGCCTCCTTCTGTGCACTGATCCTGTCCCTGCAGTGCCTGGCCTGCCACCATGTATGCCCCTCCAAGGGGATGTCCCCTGTCCTCACCAGTGCTGGCAAGCAATGTGTGACAGTTGTCACTCAAGTTCACTCCTTGTCATTTGATAATGGACTGGCCCTTGGCCTTTTGTTTGAACGGACGTTTACATTTTCATATGTTGAATAAAGCTTTTTTCTTTATCCTTGTGAACTTGATTTATCTGTACATTAAGTTGATGATGTTTAGCATGCCCTTGCACCTGTAATGCTTGGTTTCCAATGCTGAATACTGAGGTGTTGATGTGAGGTACTCCATGTGGTCCATGAGATATGTATCCTATTCTGGTCGGTATCCGTGTCATCCTTTGCAGCTAACTGGGTGTGTCATGATCAACAATTTGCGGACATCTCTGTGAACATTTCATTTTCATGGTCACATCTGTGGCTTGCACCCATGCACATATGATGTGCTTCCCATTGTCCAATTTGTCTATTTCCCTGACTTTGGGCGCATCACCACTGGACCTACAGGTGTGGGCATCATTGGTATAGGAGCAACTGGGTCCTCTGTGCAACTTGCTGTACATATGTGTTGAGTATGTGCAGATGACTTAGGGGAGATTCACGTACCCAGGCAGTTGTGACCAGAGCCTTCATTGTGTGGTAACTGATGGCTGACTGACCAAATGTTCTGCTGACATGAGTGAGACGTGCTGTGACTATGTTTGGCACAGCTGGACTTCCACAGGAGTTGGGTCCCCTCAAGTAAGTGTGTTGTTCCGTGACATAGCCTGGGCCCATGGTGTGTGTTGTATGAGCATGTGTGTGTGTGTCCACATCCCTTTTCATACACAGGCAGTGTTCCCTTGATATGCTCCTATTGTTTATGCTTGCTGAGTGGTACTGTGTTCATCCCACAACTTTGCCATGGTGATGATTGTTAGACTTGGGGGCCTCTAGTTGGCACAGGTATGCACTTGTGACAAATAGGGACCCTCTCCTCTAGTCAGGGTAAGGGGGTACACTCCTAAAATAACCCCTGCTCACCCCCTTGGTAGCTTGGCACGAGCAGACAGGCTTATCTCAGAGGCAGTGTGTAAAGCATTTGTGAACACATACAGTAACCAAGTGACAACACTACAGATGGACACAGCACAGGTTTTATATCGACAATAAGAATTCTTTATATAGATTTACCACAAGACCATTAAACAACAAAAATACACAATACTGTTACTTTAGATGGTAGAATTTGACTTAGTTCTCTTAAGTTCTTAGATGCGACACTTTAAGTCAATATACCTTTTAAATGCGACACGCAGGGCAACAAAAGTGTTGCAACAATGTTGATGCGATTACGTTTTTTGTGCAAAGATATAAAGACATGAAGATCTTCCAGATGCGGCACGCTTCTCCGATGTTGCAAGAAGACTCGACTCGATGCTTCAGCTGCAGCGGCGACACATTTTACGTGATGCGACGACAGCGGCCTTGGCAGCGGCACTCTTCTCCGACGTTGCGAGATGCTTCCGCTCGATGCGATGCTGCAGCGGCGACAACCCTTTACGCGATGCGACAACAACAGCTCCGACGGCGGCACGCTTCTCCGTGGATGCGAGGCGCTTTTCTTGATGCGGTGCAATGCGACAACTATGATGGCTGCGATGGCGACACGCTTCTTCCTCGATGCAAGACTAACCTCTGCGACGACAACAGCTCTGACGGCGGCACGCTTCTCCTTCTTGAGTCGCGCTTCCAGCTCCTTGTGACACGCAGTCCCTCAGAAGGCCCAACAACAGCAGCAGGCACTTCCAAAGAACTCTGGGGAGCTGGGGGTGAAGTCTGTTGTTCCTGAGACTTCAGCAGGAGGCAAGCTCTTTTCCAAGCCCTTGGAGATCCTTCACAAGTTGAGCAAAAGTACACACAAAGTTCCTTTCCCCTCTCTTTGGCAGTAAGGCAACCACTGCAGGCCAATCCCCCAGGTTCAGGGATAGTTACCTCCACAGCTTCTTCTGGTCCCTACCTCAGCAGAGGTTCTTCTTGTTTTCCCAAAGTGATCTAAATTCTTGGGATCAGGGTCCCAATACTTATACCCCAAAATCCTTTGTCCTCTGAGGGCAGAGGAGCCTTTGCCCAGTCCAAACCAGTTCCTGAGCACTCTGTTTACCAGACTTTTCCTTTCCTTTCACAGTGTAGGACAGAAACATCAGATGCCCCACAGGAGGTGGAGCCAGCATTGTGGAGGGAAGGCACAGCCCTATTTAGGTCCCAGGTGCAACTCCTCACACCCATCTAGATGCAGATGTCTCTATTCACCACTGGGCTGACTCAGCCTGTCTCTTGGAATCCCCCAGCCCTGTCACTCACAGAAACCAGACAAAGGAATACACAGCCTAGCAGAGGCAGATTTGAATGGTTGGACAAGAAAATGCCTACTTTCTAAAAGTGGCATTTTCAAACACAGAATGTTAAAACCAACTTCACTAAAAGATGTAGTTTATCATCCTGAGTTCAGGCATACTAAATTCGAATTTCTACCAAGTTCCCTGAGTCAGTTAGGATTATAAAATGTAATACCCAAACTGCCCATTCTGGCCAATGGAAAACAGGTAGCCTTGCAATAGTGAAACACAAAAATGGCTGTAATTCACTATTAGAACATGCCACACACACCAGGGCATGCACTACCTTATCCTTACAATGCACCCTGTCCTTGGGCCTACCATAGGGGTGTCTGATATGAAGAAAAGGGGAGGTTTAGGGACTGGCAAGTGGGTGCACTTGCCAAGTCAGCATGACAGTACCAGACTGCACGCAGGCTCTGCAATGGCAGACCTTAGAAACATTTTTACAGGCTGCTTCTGTGGGTGGCACAACCAGTGCTGCAAGCCCACCAGCAGTGTTTGGATTTACAAGCCCTGGGCACTCCTGGTGCACTGTACTAGGGTCTGACAAGTAAACCAAACCAACCAATCATGGAATCACAAATCATCCATCAATTTACAATAGGGAGCACTTGCACTGTGGCACTGGACAGCAGTGGCACAGTGCCCTGAGCAACTAACACCAGCAAAAAAAATACATGAGACAACAGCGAAAAATGGAAGGGAGACCCACACCAAGGTGCCAGGTCTAACAATGATGTTGTCAGACGCAGATGGGACACAGTCAGGGGTCCCAAAGGCACTTGTTTGTTTGCAATATCATGTAGTTGTCCCTAGGTGATACCTTTCAGCGATTGAGACGTGTATGTGTGTGTGACTGCTCCCACTTGTACGGTTCAGGGCTGCAATGTTTGCAGGTGTCAGCATGTGTGCCTTGTGGTTTGCCTTGGCTTCTGCATTGTCCTGGAACTGTGGCAGGTATTCTGAAGGTTACGTGAGCTTTGACATCATGGCCAGGTACCGCATACTGTGCAGTATGTCTGTCATTCACCAGGGTTGTAAACTGTCCTTGTGTGATGAGTCTGTGCACCTTAGTTCCTCCCAACATTCCTGTGTTTGTCATGGGTGCATGTGCAATGTCACCTGTCCATGGGGGCTTCACAGATGCACATTGTTGCAGTTCAGGGTGTGTGGTGTTGAGGGTGGACTGATGTCAATGTTTGCATGGATGGGCTCCTAGCTCCCGTTTGTCCATGGATGACGGGCCATGCTGAGTGATTTGTGTTTGTGTAGATGTGATGTACGTTTGTGGCACAGGACACATGTCTGGTTTTCACAGTTTGTACGACATCTACCTTTGTCATCACAGTGGAGGTGTCATGCATGCTTGTGTCACCCCAATGTCTGGTCCCTGGGGGTAGAGCTGTTGTGTGTCAGTCTCTTGCTGTGTTAGTTTGTGTTCATTCCAGCTTGTGTCACATGTGTCTTTTGTGCTCCCTCTCATCTCACAATGCCTGCTTGCCCACTAAGGGGGTCCCAATGATAGTTTACTTTTGTATGGCACTGTGTCCACATCTGTGTCACTGTGGTTCAGCCCCCCTCATGTGTTGTGTAGTTGCCTGGGGATACTGAGACACACACATATTGTTGTGTCAGATGTACAGTGTGAGGTTGCCAGTTTGTGTTTGTGGAACTGCATCAGTGCATTGGTATTGCTGTTGTGGGCCATTGTCTGGATGCTGTTTTTGTGATTTACTCTGCTGTCCCTGTGAGTCATATCACATCATTCTGCACATTCATCCTGGTTGTTAGGTGGCATTGATGGCATGGAATGGGAGTTTGTGACCTGACACCTACAGTCTACACAGGTTGTTTTGATTAGTGTGTTTATTTTCCAGATGTGTGTATGCTTTGTGATGGTCACTTCTGCTTTTGTGTCATTGTACACTCTATGCATTGTCAGGCCCCATGTGTGGTCCTTGCCTGCACATGGCCGAGAGTATGTTTTGTTTTCACAGCACTGTTAGCCTCACCATATCTCTGTGGGTATGGGCCACAACCACTAGTTTGCCCCAAAAGTATTTCATGTGTTGGGACCGGGAATCATACATGCTGTTTGGCATTTGCAGCTTTGACCATGATGACACTTACCTTTTGGTCACTGTGATAAGGGGGGGTTTAGACCCCATCACCACAATGCTCGACATTTGCTGCAGTTTGGAACCCCACACTTAACTTTTGTTCTACACAGTGAGGGGGTGTTATTTTTACATTGGCACAGTGCTATTGTAATGCTTGCCTTGTGTAGGCCACACTCATTTTTTGGTCACACAAGTGCTGGTAGTTACATTGTATGCTCAAAGTCATAATCACTGTTGTGGGCATTTGTCACAGACTACACACTGTTGTCATGATGTTAGGGGGGATGTATTTTGCTGACATACCTAATGTTGGAGTATGATGGATGTGTGGTGCATCACCCATCCTATGGGTGGAGGTGGCAGTAGCGCTAGGCAACAGGTCCCCTATGGGTGGGGGTGGCAGGGGTGATGGGCAACAGGTCCCCTATTTTTAGGGGTGCAGTAGTGCTGGGCAACAGGTCCCCTATGAGTGGGGGTGGTAGGGGTGATGGGCAACATAAGCCCTATGAGTGGGGGTGGCAGTAGTGCTGGGGAACAGGTCCCCTATGAGTGGGGGTGGCAGGGGTGATGGGCAACATAAGCCCTATGAGTAGGGGTGGCAGGGGTGATGGGCAACAGGTCCCCTATGGGTGGGGGTGGCAGTAGTGCTGGTCAACAGGTCCCCTATGAGTGGGGGTGGCAGGGGTGATGGGCAACTGGTCCCCTATGGGTGGGAATGGCAGGGGTGATGGGCAACAGGTCCACTATTGGTGGTGGTGGCAGGCGTGATGTGCAACAGGTCCCCTATGAGTGGGGTGGCAGGGTGATGGGCAACATAAGCCCTATGAGTGGGGGTGGCAGTGGTGCTGCGCAACAGGTCCCCTATGAGTGGGGGTGGCAGGGGTGATGGGCAACATAAGCCCTATGAGTGGGGGTGGCAGTGGTGCTGGGCAACAGGTCCCCTATGAGAGGGGGTGGCAGGGGCGATGGGCAGCATAAGCCCTATGAGTAGGGGTGGCAGGGGTGATGGGCAACATAAGCCCTATGAGTGGGGGTGGCAGTAGTGCTGGGCAACAGGTCCCCTATGAGTGGGGGTGGCAGGGGTGATGGGCAACATAAGCCCTATGAGTGGGGGTGGCAGTAGTGCTGGGCAACAGGTCCCCTATGAGTGGGGGTGGCAGTAGCCCTGGGCAACAGGTCCCCTATGAGTGGGGGTGGCAAGGGTGATGGGCAACAGGTCCCATATGGGTGGGGGTGGCAGGGTTGATGGGCAACATAAGCCCTATGAGTGGGGGTGACAGGGGTGATGGGCAACAGGTCCCCTATGGGTGGGGGTGGCAGTAGTGCTGGGCAACAGGTCCCCTATGAGTGGGGGTGGCAGGGGTGATGGGCAACAGGTCCCCTATGGGTGGGGATGGCATGGGTGATGGGCAACAGGTCCCCTATGGGTGGGGGTGGCAGGGGTGATGGGCAGCAGGTCCCCTATGAGTGGGGGTGGCAGGGGTGATGGGCAACAAGTCCCCTATGGGTGTGGATGGCAGGGGTGATGGGCAACAGGTCCCCTATGGGTGGGGGTGGCAGGAGTGATGGGCAACATGAGCCCTATGGGTGGGGGTGGTAGTGGTGCTGGTGATGGAGCGGGTAGTACAACATTTTGTATACCCCCCTCTTATTTTGCATGCCTCTACTAATTAGAATAATCAATTAATTATAATATTAATGTGTTTGCATGAAGACTAATCAACATTACTAATAATCAAAGTAAACGTGGGATTAGCATTTGCATTGCTGAATAATTTTATTTATTAACCCATGTACGGATACTAACTGTAGAACATAGGATACTGCATGGTATATGTTGCTTTCGTGATGTTTTTGTAATGTTGCACCAGATGACATCAATGGGTGAATATGAACGCTTTGAATGTTGCTATACGCTAGATAACTACAAGCACATAAGGGAATTAGTGTGGGTTTAACACTTTATTCATTATTTCTATGTATTAATTATTCTTTTGTTTGTTTCGCTTAAGTTATCTTTTGGGCCTAAAAACAAAGATGGCCGCCGACGTGACACGACGAAGTGGCCACTGTCCCATGAGGCATGGAGCGAAGTGCGCCGATGCGACAAAAGCTTCTAGACCTCAACATGAACTCTAAACGTGGTGTACCCGAACAAGGTCACTGTGGGATGACGGCCAAGATGAAAAACAATGGACTTCCACAAGCAAACCAGTATGGACTGCCTTTAGAAGAACCCATGACATGAATTATACCAAATTTGCTAACTTCAGCATCGAACGATCCTAACTAACCAATGGATGAAGCCCACATTTTGTAAAATGTATCTTACCGACTTGACTTTCATTATAAAATGACAATAGAATAGAGAGGGTCGCTCTTCCTTTTTTCCTTATAATTTCTGTGCTGACGGAGATGACGGTGACGCTGTGTTCCTGAATCTTTGACTGACTGAATTGCTGCCCATTTCTTTGATGAACTGAGGACTTTCTAAATCTATGGGCACCGACAGATGCTTGCACAGCTCTGGTCCTTGATCATTCATGGGACTGTAGTGTGCTGCATGAAGAACTTTCGAATTCTGACTGATTGATGACCAAATTTGATGACTTAGAGGACGACCAATAGCCAGAATAGGTAAATATGGTGTTCTGTGATTTGCATAATGATTAATAAATTCATTAGATGAACTAAATTCTTGTTATAATTAGATAAACAAAATATTGATTAACAAGCAAATGTGTTTTGGTCGTTTATTAAGAGAGGATAGATTAGGATCTTGAGTGTATTTAGCTGGACTAAATCACCATACCAACTCAACTAAATGATCCATTGATCACGTGGGAGGAGTATCTTAATGTTTAAGTTTATGATGGGTAGAGATAAGGTTTATTGTGCAGATGTGTAAATAATTTTCTTCCTATAGGATTATAAGGTATTCCTTTCATGTCAGCGCTTGGAACATTCATCTCTCCTATAGGTACAGACCAATGAGAAGCGAAGTGTGAATGTTGGTGTTATGGGCCCCACCAATGATTGTAGGAGTGAATGTGTTAATGTGATATTTGGTCTGTGACAGAAGGAGGATATTAGGTAAGGGGTTTCGTCTTGATTCCCGATACCCAGGTTTCCGCGCTGCAACAGTTTTTTTCTGGTAGCATGATGATGGTTTTTATTGTTTTGATTTGGTGATTATTGCTTGTAAGTAGCTTATTGATTATTGATTGTGGATAAGTATTGGTTTATGTATTAACACTCTATGTTCAGTCGCGTTGAGTTCTATGTTGTTTGCACGGCTTCTGGGATGTAGGAAGTCAGAAGTTTGTAACGGTTCCGTAGTAGAGCAGAGGTAAGCGCTGCTCTCGGGAAAGACGGAATTGTTGCTGCCCTGTAGGTACGCAGGGGAAACGTGTAACAAGTGAAGTTGCACGACGCATTGTCTGGGTTCGATTCGGTGACATCGTCGTGTGTTGCCATTAGAAAATATCTCCTGTATGAAAGAAGTGTATGGTAGCGAAGGTCACCTGTGAAATTTTGGTCTTAGGTACCAGGGGTCCATAAGGCACTCCGATAACGCTTATCACTAGAAAGGTAATAGGTGCTCCCTAAGCTTGATAGAAGGATAAAGTAGAGGGAAGTGCTACTTTATTAACGTGTGTCATAATTCTGTAGTAGGACAGACTGTTCGCTGTTCTCAGGAAAGACAGAATTCTGTGTGAATGAACTACATTTTCCGTATGAAAGTGCGTGAATGAAATAGCATTCGGGTTAATTGTGAAACTCTGGTTTTATTTCTCAGGAGCATTGGGTCTCCAACTAGGTATCTTAATTCTGGAGAAACGGTTAGCTAATGCTTGTTAGAAGGGTAAGGTAGAGGGATGTGCTACTTTATCAACGGATGTAACGATTCCGTAGTAGGGCAGAGGTAAGCGCTGCTCTCAGGAAAGACGAAGTTCTTGTGAAAAAGGTCATTAACTATACTTTGGTTAGCGAAACAGATAATTGTGGCGTTTTTATGTTGTTACTAACAGATTTGTAAGTCAGAAAAAGCGAAAAGAGCTTACCGAGAACATTTTGTAAAGGAGGGGTCAGTAGAAGCTGGAGTAAGAGCAGCGACTGCTGATGTCAGAAAGACCGTGCTGGGATTGGCCAGTCAGCTAGAGACGTAGACGCTCCTGATTGGTGCGTTAGTATACGTCGCGCTAGGAGTGGAGAATTGCAGGGTGACGTAGACGCTCCGGATTGGTGTGTTAGTGTGAGTCGCGCTACGATTGGCTAAAATAACAGAATAGTCGTAAAGGAGAGACTAGCGATACACGAAAAGACAAAATGATGTATTACGATCCACCTGAAAAGGAGAAAAAGTCCTGGTTTGGAAAAATCAAGAAGTTGTTTAAAAAGGACAAACCGATTGTGACTAGGGAGGGACAGTTGCTTCCCCCACCGAAAACCCCCGCATCCTTTATGGTTGCGAAATACGGATATCACACTTGTATTTGGTTAGATAATTGGGTAAAATATACCAAGAATGACAGAGTTTTAGCATTTCCAGAGCATGGTTCGTTTAATTTAGCGGTTTTGAGAAATTTGAGACGAAGAATGATGAATCTAGAATCGAGACCTAGGCCAACACAATTTGAAGCACTAACAGAATGGGAAGATGAGATGCATGACAGAGAAAGACAGAGAAGTGGCGGAAGGTATAAATACATGTTTGGCAGATACGGGCATGATACTCAGGATGAGAGAATGAGAAGGTGGCGGAATGCGAGTATGACCGAAGGTTTGTTTCCTGTAAGAATGGTTGAAGGAGTTGGAGGCAAAAAATGTACGGAAAAAAGACATAATTTAGAACCAAAGGGGTATGGAGTGAACGAACTAGAGGATGATGTTCTGGATGACATGTGTTAGAATCCGGGTTCTCTGGTTGGCACAGGTAGGTACTTGTGACAAGCAAGGAACCTTTCCTCTAGTCAGGGTAAGGGGTTACACTACTAAAACAACCCCTTGCTCACCCTCTAGGTAGCTTGGCGCGAGCAGACAAGGCTTATCTCAGAGCGTTATAGGTTAAGTATTTGTGAACACATACAGTAACAAGTGACAACACTACAAATGGACACCACACAGGTATTTATATTAAAAATAAGGATTCTTTATATAGGATTATCACAAGACCATTAAACGATTAAAAATACACAATACGGTTGCTTAGTTGGTAGAAGATTGCTTAGTTTCTCTTAAGTTCTTAAATGCGACACTTTAAGTCAATGTACCTTAGATGCGACACGCAGGGCAACGAAAGTGTTGCAGCGATGCAGATGCGTTGAAGTTCTTGGTGCAAAAGAAATAAAGACGGGATCTTCCAGATGCATTACGCTTCTCTGATGTTGCGAGAAGGCTCGACTCGATGCGTCAGCTACATCGGTGTCACCCTTGACGAGATTCGACGACAGCGGCCTTGGCAGCGGCACTCTCCTCCGACGTTGCGAGACGCTTCCGCTCGATGCGATGCTGCAGCGGCGACACCCCTTCTGCGAGATGCGATGACAGCGGCTCCGACAGCGGCACGCTTCTCCGTGGATGCGAGGCTCTTTTCTGGATGCGGTGCAATGCGACAACTACGATGGCTGCGATGGCGACACTCTTCTCTCGATGCGGTGCAATGCGACAGCTACGATGGCTGCGATGGCGACATGCTTCTTCGGCGTTGCGAGACACTTCCGGACTGATGCGAGACGCTTCCGCTCGATGCGATGCTGCAGTGGCGACACTCTCTGCGAGATGCGACGACAGCGGCTCCAACGGCGGCACGCTTCTCTTCCGTGCGTCGCGCTTCCAGCTCCTTGCGACACACAGTCCCTCAGCAGGCCCAACAACAGCAGCAGGCACTTCCAACAGACTCTGGAGAGCTGGGGGTGAAGTCCACTGGTCCTGGGACTTCGTTCAGGGGGCAAGCTCAGTTCAAGCCCTTGGAGATCTTTTCAAAGCACAAGTTGAAGCAAAGTCTTTAGTAGTCTTTCTCCTCTCCTTCAGCAGCAAGGCAAACACTGCAGGCCAATCCCCCAGGTCAGGGACAGTTACTCCTCCTACAGCTTTCCCAGTTCCTTCCCTTCTGGCAGAGGTTCTTCTTGTTTCAGCAGGATCTAATTTCTTGGGAGCAGGGTCCCAATACTTATACCTCTAATTCCTTTGTTCCTCTGGGGTTGAGGAGCCTTTTTTTCCAGTCCAAACCAGTTCTTGAGCACTCTGTTGACATGACTCTGCCTTTCTATTCAGGGTGCAGGGCAGAGACATCAGCCGCTCCGCAGGAGGTGAAGCCAGCATTGTGGTAGCAGAGCACAACCCTATTCAGAGCCCAGGTGTACTCCTCCCACCCATCTGACTGCCAATCTTCCTATTCACCACCAGGCTACTTAGCCCTGCCCCTCTGGGTTACCCCAGCCCTGTCACTCACACAACCAGACAGGAAGATACACATCATAGCAGAGGCGGGCTGAAATGGTCAAGCAAGCAAATACCAACTTTCTAAAAGTGGTATTTGCTAACACAGAATATTAAAATAAACTTTACTAAAAGATGTATTTTATTATTCTGAGTTCAGGCATACTAAACTCGAATTTCTACCATGTTCCCTGGGTCTGTTAGGATCATAGAATGTAACAATTCTAACAGCCCATTCTGGCCTATGGAGAACAGGTAGCCTTACAATAGTGAAAAACGAAAATGGCTGTAATTCACTATTAGGACATGCCACACACATCAGGGCTTGTCCTACCTTATGCTTACAATGCACCCTGCCCGCGGACCTACCATAGGGGTGACTGATATGAAGTTAAGGGAAGGTTTAGGGACTGGCAAGAGTGTTCACTTACCCAGTCAGCATGACAGTACCAGACTGCACGCAGGTTCTGCAATGGCAGACCTTAGATACATTTTACTAGGCTGCTTCTGTGGGTGGCACAACCAGTGCTGCGAGCCCACCAGCAGCATTTGTATTTACAAGCCCTGGGCACTCCTGGTGCACTTTACTGGGGTCTGACAGTAAACCAAATAAGCCAATCATGGAATCCAACCAACATATACATTTTAAATAGGGAGCACTTGCACTGTGGCACTGGTTGGCAGTGGCGCAGTGCTCTGAGCAGCTAACACCAGCAAAACACATGAGGCACAGCGACAAAAAGTGGAAGGGAGACTCACGCCAAGGTGCCAGGTCTAACAACATGTTTTATAAAAATCCACCTCCGTATCAACCAGAGTCTGAAATGTTGACACCAAGTGCCCCAATGAGAGAAACTTTGTGAATCATTATGACAGAACCAGTACCTCAAGAATTAGGGAAAAATAAAACAATGGGAGAAATAGAGAGAAAATCAGATGATAAAATAAATTGTGAAAATTCTGCAGAATTAGCAAAAACAACCTTAGAATTAACTGAAAAGATAAGAGAATTGACCAAAAATTTAGAAGCTGTAACTGTTCCGGTGACTATAGGCCCTGTGATGCCTATCTTTGACAAACAGAAGGATAGTGAACATTGTTTAATGGTTCCTTATAACAGTAATAAACAGATTGAAAAGCCAAAGCAGAACTTAAATGAGAATCAATGGAGACAGACATTGGGTACGATCGAGCCAAATGCCTCGAATAACCCATTTCTAGGCCCAAATGTAGCAGAAAAACCTACTGTGAAGATGGAATCAATATTTGAAACCCAAAGGGACTTAGAAAAAACTAATGTAGAAAAACCAGTAGGCCCATCTTCAGAGGAACTGAGTGAATGGTTGAGAAGTCTGCAGAGAAAAGACAAAGAATCTCAATCAATAGATGTAGCCAAACTACGAATGGTACTGGAAGAGTTAATAGTAGGAACTATCCCCACCGAGAAGTTAAAAATCTACCAGGATGAGGAGTTACTGTTTTTGTGTAAAAGCATAACTTGGAGAGCAAAAAATCTGCATGAAAGATTAGAAGAAGTAGCAAATGAAATGGGTATTGACATTGAAAAGGTGAAGGCCCTGCAGAAACCATATCGCATAGATTTCACTGAAAAGGACATTGAAAATGTGTGTACCGCAGGACGAATGAGTCAGATTAAGGAAATGTTCATCCTGCTGAGAAAATGAGGAGATGTGGACAAATGGAGAAGCAGATGGTATCGAAAACGAGATTATGCCTCAGATAAAAGTTTTGCAGCTTTTCCTGTTAGAGAAAAGGAGAAGGTAGTAACAGAATGCCCTATGAGAGAAATTCCAGGAGGAGGATATGTACATGTCCCATGGACTAGACAAGATATTTTGTCATTCACAACACAAATGATTTCCCTCGACTACGCGATAAGCCCGTCGAGTGGTATAGCCAGGTGGACAGATTTGTAAAATTATCTAAAGTATTATGGATTGATCTGAACAGCCTGTTTGACATAAGAGTACCAGCAGATTTATGGACAGAGTGCAAACTTATGATAAATTGGCCCACACAAGAATACCCTCGGGATCCAAATACAGGAGCCCCTGACCCGGAGGTAATGAAAAAATATGAGCAGGTCATTGTCTTTTTGAAAAATAAAGTACCTCCTAAAGAAACCGATTGGGTGAAAATTGACAGAACACATCAGGAAAGTAAGGAGTCAGTACATGCCTACTATGAGAGGTTGATTTTGGCTTTTAAACAATTTAGGTGCCGATTCCGATCTGGTAAAACCCGGGTACGAATGGTCGTACGGAGCGTTTTTTCCGTCTGACTCGTATCCGGGAAAAACACCTTACAAACTCGCAAGTACGATTCGCACAGAAATACCATTTCCGTACAAGTCGTAAAAAACACCAATCGGCAAAAAACATTCATACAAATCTGATTCTGGACGGCGCACATGCGACGTTCGGATGGAGTCAGGCAGCGTTTTACGGACCAGCAAGTACGATTCGTGCTGACGTCACTCCGCACGTAGCATTTTTTATGGGAGCCAAAAACTGCCGGGAAATTGAGGACGACGAGAACAAGGAGCACCGGTATGCGACGGACAGCGATGGACCCCAACCTACGCGTCATCCCGGCCCTCATAGCCTATGACCTTGTGTTCAGAAACCGACGCAGACGCCGCAGAAGATCAGAACAACCCCCAGGGGCCAAGGGGGGGGATGTGTGCAAGGGACAGGAAACATAACCCACACCCCACAAAATACTATTACATCCTGCACATTAATTACCTCCATGGTCTGGTCACTTCGGGGGGCATGTCCACCAATCCCACGTCCCGCCACAACGGAAGTGGACGTGAATGCGTACCCGTCACCACCACAATGGTGGTACGGGACGTACCCATGCCCCTCAGAGCGTGGGTACGGACCGTACCCACGTCCCCCAGAGCGTAGGTACGGCCCGTACCACCATTGTAGTGGTGATGTAGGGGTACGCGTGTACGGACCGTACCCACGCCCCCAGAGCGTGGGTACGGGCCGTACAACGCGTAGCCCTACGTCACCGCCACTATGGTGGTACGGCCCGTACCCACACCCCCAGAGCGTGGGTACGGGCCGTACCACGCGTACCCCTATGTCATGGCCACAATGGTGGTACGGCCCGTACCCACGCTCTCCAGAGCGTGGGTACGGGCCGTACCACCATTGCAGTGGTGATGTAGGGGTACGCGTGTACGGACCGTACCCATGCCCCCAGAGCATGGGTACGGTCCGTACACGCGTACCCCTACATCACCACTACAATGGTGGTACGGCCCGTACCCATGCTCCCCAGAGCGTGGGTACGGGTCGTACCACGCGTACCCCTATATCACCGCCACCATGGTGGTATGGCCCGTACCCATGCCCCCAGAGCATGGGTACGGGCCGTACCATGCATACCCCTATGTCACCGCCACAATGGTGGTACAGCCCGTACCCACGCCCTCCAGAGCGTGGGTACGGGCCGTACCACCATTGCAGTGGTGATGTAGGGGTACGCGTGTACGGACCGTACCCACGCCCCAGAGCGTGGGTACGGTCTGTACACGCGTACCCCTACAGCCCCAATACATGATGGATACAAGGCGTACACACGCCACGGATGTAGGTGTACGGCTTGGTGCAGCACATCAGCTGTAAATTGGGGGTGGTGTATGCCCAGGACAGCAGTGTAACACAGCAAGGGCGCAAGTGGGTGGGTGGGTGGGTGCAGAGGACCCCCAGCAGTGCCCAGACATATGAGGGGTGGGTGCAGAGGACTCCCAGCAGTGCCCAGACATATGAGGGGTGTGTGCAGAGGACTCCCAGCAGTGCCCAGACATATGAGGGGTGGGTGCCTATCACTCCCAGCAGTGGACAGACATATGAGGGGTGGGTGCCTATCACTCCCAGCAGTGCCCACACATATGAGGGGTGGGTGCAGAGGACTCCCAGCAGTTCCCAGACATATGAGGGGTGGGTGCAGAGGACTCCCAGCAGTGCCCAGACATATGAGGGGTGGGTGCAGAGGACTCCCAGCAGTGCCCAGACATATGAGGGGTGTGTGCAGAGGACTCCCAGCAGTGCCCAGACATATGAGGGGTGGGTGCCTATCACTCCCAGCAGTGGACAGACATATGAGGGGTGGGTGCCTATCACTCCCAGCAGTGCCCAGACATATGAGGGGTGGGTGCGGTGGGTGCAGAGGACTCCCAGCAGTGCCCAGACATATGAGGGGTGGGTGCAGAGGACCCCCAGCAGCACCCAGACATATGAGGGTTGGGTGCCTATCACTCCCAGCAGTGCCCTGACATATGAGGGGTGGGTGCCTATCACTCCCAGCAGTGCCCAGACATATGAGGGGTGGGTGCCTATCACTCCCAGCAGTGCCCAGACATATGAGGGGTGGGTGCCTATCACTCCCAGCAGTGGACAGACATATGAGGGGTGGGTGCCTATCACTCCCAGCAGTTCCCAGACATATGAGGGGTGGGTGCAGAGGACCCCCAGCAGTGCCCAGACATATGAGGGGTGGGTGCCTATCACTCCCAGCAGTGCCCAGACATATATGGGGTGGGTGCAGAGGACTCCCAGCAGTGCCCAGACATATGAGGGGTGGGTGCCTATCACTCCCAGCAGTGGACAGACATATGAGGGGTGGGTGCCTATCACTCCCAGCAGTGCCCAGACATATGAGGGGTGGGTGCAGAGGACTCCCAGCAGTTCCCAGACATATGAGGGGTGGGTGCAGAGGACTCCCAGCAGTGCCCAGACATATGAGGGGTGGGTGCCTATCACTCCCAGCAGTGCCCAGACATATGAGGGGTGGGTGCCTATCACTCCCAGCACTGCCCAGACATATGAGGGGTGGGTGCAGAGGACTCCCAGCAGTGGACAGACATATGAGGGGTGGGTGCCTATCACTCCCAGCAGTGCCCAGACATATGAGGGGTGGGTGCAGAGGACCCCCAGCAGTGCCCAGACATATGAGGGGTGGGTGCCTATCACTCCCAGCAGTGCCCAGACATATGATGGGTGGGTGCCTATCACTCCCAGCAGTGGACAGACATATGAGGGGTGGGTGCCTATCACTCCCAGCAGTGCCCAGACATATGAGGGGTGGGTGCAGAGGACTCCCAGCAGTTCCCAGACATATGAGGGGTGGGTGCAGAGGACTCCCAGCAGTGCCCAGACATATGAGGGTTGGGTGCCTATCACTCCCAGCAGTGCCCAGACATATGAGGGGTGGGTGCCTATCACTCCCAGCACTGCCCAGACATATGAGGGGTGGGTGCAGAGGACTCCCAGCAGTGGACAGACATATGAGGGGTGGGTGCCTATCACTCCCAGCAGTGCCCAGACATATGAGGGGTGGGTGCAGAGGACCCCCAGCAGTGCCCAGACATATGAGGGGTGGGTGCCTATCACTCCCAGCAGTGCCCAGACATATGATGGGTGGGTGCCTATCACTCCCAGCAGTGGACAGACATATGAGGGGTGGGTGCCTATCACTCCCAGCAGTGCCCAGACATATGAGGGGTGGGTGCAGAGGACTCCCAGCAGTGGACAGACATATGAGGGGTGGGTGCCTATCACTCCCAGCAGTGCCCAGACATATGAGGGGTGGGTGCAGAGGACTCCCAGCAGTGCCCAGACATATGAGGGGTGGGTGCCTATCACTCCCAGCAGTGCCCAGACATATGAGGGGTGGGTGCAGAGGACTCCCAGCAGTGCCCAGACATATGAGGGGTGGGTGCAGAGGACTCCCAGCAGTGGACAGACATATGAGGGGTGGGTGCCTATCACTCCCAGCAGTGCCCAGACATATGAGGGGTGGGTGCAGAGGACCCCCAGCAGTGCCCAGACATATGAGGGGTGGGTGCCTATCACTCCCAGCAGTGCCCACACATTTGAGGGGTGGGTGCCTATCACTCCCAGCAGTGGACAGACATATGAGGGGTGGGTGCAGAGGACTCCCAGCAGTGGACAGACATATGAGGGGTGGGTGCCTATCACTCCCAGCAGTGCCTAGAAATATGAGGGGTGGGTGCAGAGGACTCCCAGCAGTGCCCAGACATATGAGGGGTGGGTGCCTATCACTCCCAGCAGTGCCCAGACATATGAGGGGTGGGTGCAGAGGACCCCCAGCAGTGGACAGACACATGGGGGTGGGTGCAGAGGACTCCCAGCAGTGGACAGAGACATGGGGGGGTGTACATCATTATCAGATGACCACAGCTCCATGGGTGAATGTACGTATCCCTAACTTAGGACAATGATGATAGTGCCATAACAACACATCACTGACAGCAGTGTCCCACTCCCAAGAGGAAGGAGGTCTTACCCCCACTGCATGACACACCACATGTGGGTGTGAGGACAAATAACACATGCATACCCACCCCTGGCAGATGCAGCACAATACACACACTGAGATCATGCCACAAGACTGTATAGTCATGTCACTGCCTAACAAACTAAGAGAGCCAAAGAGAACACACACTGTTACGCACATCCCAGGACTGATAGGAATGTTCAGGTGCTGGGCTAGCCACCAAGATGTTGTCTGTCATGGAAGGGATAGGGTGGAGTTCACACAGATACAATGGCCACAATTGTGAGTCAGGTGTTCAAATACCCAGCAGAACAAGTACCATATGTGTACTAGGCTGGGATTACACACATGCATTGTGCGGAAAAGGGACCATTTATCCATGAAGGCATGGCAAAATACTCTATACACAAGTACAGTGAGTACCAAGGATGGCACAGACGATGCAGCCGAACACATTGCTGAGCAGGCATGGCCAGAGTTGAAGGGATCCATCACCAACAAAGGACATGTAGACACAGGGCAACACAACAATTGTGCAACTCTCTGCAGGGGAGATGTCAGGTGCCACAGAGGAAGGAACACCCCTTGGGACAATGTCTCCAAACACAAAGAGCATACACGACAAAGAATCTTTTCAGAGATCGTGTGATGGCACGCAGATACCAGGTTCCACCCCATGAGCAGCAGACTACAACATTTCCCTGAAACATAACACATGCCCACAACCCCAACTCCTGTAGCATCAGCATCAACATCAATACCTGAAATGCAAGACTTCTCCAACGAAAAAGAAAATGCTTTATTCAGCATGAAAATAATAATGTGTAAACGAGACTATTCACAAAGGCCAATGGCCAGTCCATATCATCAGTCCTTGGGGGGGGACACATGGCCATGCTTCTCCCCTAGCTTGCCTGCACATCACAAGACTGTGTCGTCGACTGGAGGGGGGGCAACATGTGGGGAAGGACCAGGCACCACAGGGACAAGAGGGGGAAGGGTAGGTGTTGTGGGTGCAGGGACGGACGACTCCACCACAGGGGGTGGGGCAGCGCCAAAGGTGGAGGCGAGCTCAGCGCTGCACACTTCTGCCAGTTCTTCAAGCATCTCCCCTGCACCCGGAGAAACAACAGGCCCCAAGGAGGGGGGGGGGGGTCGGAGGGATGGGTTGCAGCGCTACTGGGGGAGGTGGTGGACGGGCTGGGGGACTTAACTCCCCTACCGGTGGAGTGCCGTGACCGTTTGCGTCCAGGTGAACTAGTGGGGCTGAGGCCCAGCCCAGCAAAGTAGGCCTCCTTCTCCGAATCTGGGGCAGGGGAGCCAAGGGGAGTGACATCGGAGGGACTGGGGAGTGAGTCATGTGGATGAAGACTGTGGCTGCGTGCCTGCCTGTGTGCCCCAGACCCAGTGGGTGTGCCTGCTACCCCCTGAGTGTGCATGTCAGGAGGTGTGCGCTTGCCCTTACGTGGTGGTGTGCTGCTTGTGTCTGGTGGGGTGCATGTGTGTGGATGTCTGGGTGTGCTTGGGACAGGTATGGGTGTTGGACTTGTGGATGGGCCAGGGGTAGGGGGGAGGCAGCGCTGCAGGTGACTCGCTACTGCCGTCAGTGACGAGTCCAGGGACCTCAGCAACATCCGTTGGTCAGACATCGCTGATGACATGCCCTCCATGTACGACACCATCTGGGTCAGCAGTCTGGTGTGGCCATGGAGGACAGTCAGGATCGATGTCTGCCCAACTTGAAACTGCCGCTGAATGTCCACAGACTCGGCAGTGAGGGCAGCAGGGGGGACAGGGGCAGGGGGTGCGGTGCCTGGCACGAAGGAGTGCCAGGTGTGGCCTAGCATGGACAGAAGGGACCCGAGCAAGTGGGGGGGCGGTGATGGGAATGGAGGGGGCGGCGAGAGATGTACTGCTGCTTTCAGCTGTGGAAGCAGCCTCCGCCCCCTCTGGGAGCTCAGCCTCGGACCCGTCTGCCTCGTAGTCTGTGTTGGTACTGGGCAGGTCCTCCACCTCACTCCCCTCGCCCTCCGTGCCACTAGATTCCACCGACTCCACAGCAGTGGTGGCACCACTGCTCGATCCCTCCTCCACGTCCGTGCCGGTGTCTCCCTCGGTAGGCCTGGGCAAAAATTTCGTTCCGTTCGCGGAAATTGCGATAATTTGACATTTTTGCGTTCCGCGGAGAGCGCGAAAATGTCAAAAATTCCGGTTTCCGCAGCTTGGCGATAATTTGTTTCTTGCTCGCGCTGTAAAATGATACATTCTCGCGCGCGCGCGATCGCCTTACCTGAATCCCTGCGTTCGCCGACAAGTTTTCTTGATCCGGTCGCGTTCTCCATGAGATGTTGTATTGTTTTTAGCCATTTGCGCTGTCTCGCGACAGTTCGCGCCCGCAGTGACGTCATGCGTCGCGCGATCACGTCTTTCTTCTCGCGATCATGCACCGCGAGAACAACTCAAAACAAGATGGCCGCGCCCGCAAGCAACCACATGGGTAAGTTGGCGACCCGCAACCATGCAGAAAATCTCGCGAACATGCCGGAAAAAAACTTCCGCATCTTCGCGATATTTCTGCTTGTTTGCGATAATTTTAAACATTCTCGCGATAATTTGCGAAGGTTAATTCCGCAAATTCCGCCCACCCCTATCCCTCGGTGTTCTCCAATGATGCTGTGGGCAAGGTGAAGAGACAGGACAAAATCAGTCACCTGTATACATCTGGCACATGTGTCCAAACAAAATAGGCAACAGTGCATATCAGGAAAGGCATCAGGAGTAAAATCTAGGATACTCCCCACATAAGCCCTGCACTCCCCAGTTGGTTGACGCACCATGCCACTTGCAAACAATGAAAATTAGGACACAACAGTAAATAACTTGAAATCACAAGATCATGAGAAGCTAGTGTCTGGGATCAGTTGAGCACAGCAAGACTATGAAGGCATGCCACCTCTTGTTCACTGGGAAACAAACAGTATTGTCGCACCCAAGGCCAAATACCACATGCCAATGCAGAAGGTGTCCCCAAACTCAGAGACCTGTGAGTACTTTTGACACCCCAAATAAATACATTGTGACTCCTGGAGAATCACAACCCTTTACAAAATGGACATGTCTAGCATGTGTGAATGTGGCACTCTGTGAACACAACACACATGTGTCTGTATAGCAGAAGTCACACAAGGAGGTGCACACCAAACTACATGTACACAGTCATTGTCTGAGCTGCCAGACTCATTCAAATCAGCCACTGTTAGGCAGAAATGGCGTAGCAGTAAGTACATATACATGGCACCAGGGTGGCTGGATGACTTGACACTCGTATGTTGGTATCAGCAACAACCAAGGACTAACCCAAATGCTAGCACACTGTGGGAACATGTATATGTATGAACTCCAAACAAGTGTTGTTCAAACTGTGCCTTACTTTAAAATGTGCCAGCGTGTCCCTGGAAAGTGTAAAGGTGGTGTCTTGTGCACTTCCTTGGGAGACATCTGTCATGCAGGCAGATCATTGTCCTTCACAACCAAACAACAAGGTCAAGCATATGAAACATTGAGACATGTTGACAGGTGTAGTGAGTGCCAATGGACATTTTCTCAGAGTAACAACTTGAATAATGTCATTTGTCACATGGCTATCCGTCACCTGATCACACAGTTGGCTACACATATGACCAACTGACTGTCATCTGGAGTGGCACACATGTCCACAGCCAGGACAATGCATAAGCAAATGGGTCTGCAATTGTTTAGCAAAAAAGCCTAGCTGTACTGTGGGTTCCCCCTCATGGCAAGGCAGAATGTACCCACAGATGTCAGCCCACAAAGTCACAACTGTGTAGCATCTGAACCACATACAGGTGCCAAAAATGTCCAAGCAGGATACATGATTGCCAAGAACTGACACAGGCAATGAAGCACCAACAGCAAGCACTGGCCAACATCACGGGGGCACTGCACGATGACTTTCTGTACTGCGAATCATCACACACAAGTCAGAACTGGCAATGAAACATCAGGGTTGAACATGTACGCCCCTCCCGCGCACACCCACCCATACCTGAGTCAATGTGACTGATACCAATCAAGAAGTGAAAGCTCTTATTCAGGGTTACAATAACTGTGCTTGAAAACTAGCTTCGTTAACACAACATCACCTTGTAGGGCTGGCAAAACATATTGGTCACAAACAAACATCAACAGATTGTTGTGAATAGCCGCACAGGCACTGCCCAGTGTGAGTATGCACAAGCAAACTGCTGTATCCCTGTCCAGTGGGCAAATGTATCACACATGTGAAAACTACTACCTAGGCCAGGGAACGATGTCACAGAGGCAGAGCCATTATGAACCCACAGTGAATGTGCACAGTGTGGGATGACACACATGAGTAGGAGGGCAGGCTGTGACAGGGGACTGTAGTGTGCACACTGCTCCATGGTCCTGGAATGAGCTGACTGTTACAGGAGCAACCGTCCCGGCACTATGCATATATCCCACTCATGCACATCATGTCTGAGGCCACAACATTGGTAATGCATGCAGCAAGTCTGTTCATTTGAAACCTCACACTCCTATGTTGGGACTCAGCATCAGTGGCAACAAATATGCACCCCCTAATGACAGTACAGGACAGGGCACAGGCAGACCACCCCCACACATGATGCTGAAAGCAGTGTGCACCTTGATAAACTGGCAGCCTAGATGACCGTGTGCAATAGTGATAACACACAGACCAGGTAACACATGTCAAGGAGGGGAAGGGAGGAAGCACAGGTTGACTGTGGGGGAACAGGATATGCACTGCACATATATACCCTGGCAGTGTCTCCAGGCGACTGAGCAGCAACAAAAGCTGGCGACACACAACAAACACACATGTACCTACCCCCTTCCTGCTGCTGTAACTCCTGTATCCGCCTATCCAGGTCAGGGAAGACCACCGCCAGGACACGCCGCATCTGGTGGGTCAGGCGCCGGCACCCGCCATGCTTGCGAGGAGCCTCCTCCTTCAGCATGACCCGGGCGATCCTCCGGGTCCAGCACCGGATGTCCTGCCATCTCTTCCTCACTTGTGGCAGGCGCTGACTGCGACCCTCCGCCGATTGCACAGCCTTGACGGCATCCTTCCAGATCTTCCCCTTGTGGTAGGGGGATACCTGTGTGGATGACAAAGTGGGACAACATCACTACACCTGCACCATGTCACAGAGACACACAGTTGAACATCTTAGATTTGTAGAACAGGGCATAGTATGCTGGCAAGTAATAGCACCTTAGTCATAGGGACTTTTTCCACTGGGGACGCACCAATGCACTACATGGCATAGTAAGTACACAGGTGGCATGAGGGGTGCGAACCAATCCCTGATCATGGCACACACTGTGCATCCCAAGCAACACAAGGCTGATGGACAGCACCACAAAGCAGTCACATGCCCCAGGCCACTGACGAAACCTCAGCAGAGTACACAGACACACATCAATCACCTGCCATTGGCAACAGCGGATGCAAACCTCACTCTGCACATGTGCCACTTGCCAGGGGGGGTCACAGGTGTGGGGCTAGCTCAGCAAGTCAGACACACAGCACGGCTTACTACACACATCAGATGGATTGAGCAGTTGCCTCCTCTATGCAGCTGTGGTGCAACACTCCACATAGACACTCATCCACATGACAAGAAACATTCACTCACATCAATGTCCAGGGGGCGTACACATCATTTGGACACTCTCACCACTCTCACCACAGCTCCACTCAACTCTCACACACATCTGTGGGTGCAGTCACCTGTCACACCGGGGTGACCACTGAATCACCGCAGGACAATAGAACAAGAATGCCCAAGAGGATTTGACTGGCGGAATGTGCCATGCACTATGCAGTGAATGTCACAGTAAGCACAATGCAAGTGAGGAGTGCGCACATGAACTACATCAAGCCCTGCATGTGAGACATAAGCCACCCCCCCCCTGGGACCCACTCCACCCAACATTGCATGTCTGTCACACCTGGCCACAATGCCAGAAGTGACAGACACAATAAAGGTGCACAGGCAAAGGTACTGGAGTCAGCACTCACCTGCTCCCCTGGTCGACCATACAGCATGGGGTACTGTGGTAGGATCAAATCCAGCAGGGCCTCGTTCTCCTCCTGGGTGAAAGGCTGGGCCCTCTCCACAGTCCTTGACATGGTGCCAGAGGGAGACAATACAGCAGCAGTGGTATCGACTGACATGTTGTTCAGGCAAGTGCTCTCTCATGGTTTCTGCCTGCCTTATATCTGCCTTGCTGGCCTATTTCATTTACAGGAGTACAGAGTGATTGGTCAGACTCAAATATCAAATTCAAATATATATCTTTATTCGGATATTTACAAATAACCATAAAAGATTCACATCATCAAGTCAACATACTTTTGTTAAAAACCACAATCAGATATACATAAAACCATAAAATCATCAATACATAAAATCCCAAAATGCGAGATCATAAAAAGCAGGACAATTAAATGCTAAAGTTCATTTGTCGGCAACCTTCTTGTGCCTATTAATGATTGTCTGTATCTGGGAGGAAACTTTTATATTCGTATTGGCAAGGGAGCAATCCTAGCAGTTAGTCCTCTCCTCTAGTGTTTCTTAATCTAACTGCCAGTCGCAAAAAGTGCACAGTGCTAAATAATACAAATGGGTCAGCGGAGAGTTTAAGAAACAAGAGGGCCACTTTAGCCTGTCTATTTGGTCAGACTCATTTGCATCCTACGTTTCCTCCAATCCCTTTAAACATACACCAGTGATAGCCTTTGCATCTTTCGATTTTGCAGCATCATGTCAAGTCAACAACCACTTTGCAACAATGTTAAATGTGGCCAACTGATTTTTCCAGATCACATGATGTAAAATTTTGAACTTGAAACTCGGTATCCATGACAACCAGCATGCATTTAGGCCCTAATACTTGTCCCTCATGTGTCCCCATTGTAATTCTTAAATCCCCACACAGGTACGGCGCTTTTCACACGTACCCCTAGGGCACCATCACTACAGTGATACGGGCTGTACTCATGCGTGTACGGGCCGTACAAACGTGAGTACGTGCCGTATCACTAGGCCCTACGGTACCCCCAACTACAGTGATACGGGCCATACTCTCGCGTGTACGGGCCGTACACGCGTGAGTACGTGCCTATCACTATAGTTGGGGGTACCGTAGGGCCTAGTGATACGGCACGTACTCACGCGTGTACGGGCCGTACACGCATGAGTACGTGCCTATCACTATCGTTGGGGGTACCGTAGGGCCTAGTGATAGGCACGTACTCACGAGTGTACGGGCCGTACACGCGTGAGTATGTGCCTATCACTATCGTTGGGGATACCGTAGGGCCTAGTGATACTGTACGTACTCACGCGTGTACGGCCCGTACACGCGTGAGTACGTGCCGTATCAGTAGGCCCTACGGTACCCCCAACTATAGTGATAGGCACGTACTTACGCGTGTACGGCCCGTACACGTGTGAGTATGGGCCCTACACACGCCCTCAGAGCGTGTGTACTGCGTTTCACTGCTTACACTGGTGATAGGAGGCGCACACGAAAGGAATGGAGGTGTCAGACTCGCACAAGGCTGTACATCAAGTCATTGTCAGTGCAGTCCTTCATGTGCAGGGCCTAGGTGTGTCAGGCAGTGATGTGGCACATGTCTCCTCATGTTGTGGCACAATAGATGTGTGATGAGCTGTTTACACATGTCATGTGTGATGGGGCACTATGTGGCACACTTCCCCTTCACACTTTGCACATGTGTGCATGTGCGACACACGTGTCAAGCACTGCATCACTGGTATGGCACAGACAGCAACACCCGCAACTGTCCCCTGATGGCAGGTACACGGATGATTACACCTCACATGTGACTCCCAGTGTGCCACGATGTGACTATGTCATGTGTGTGTCATGTGTTCCCATGAGCTTTCCGTTGGTGTTCCGTCAACTCCATCTGCTGTTGCAGCATCCAACATGTGTCTGTGTGCATATGTGCATGACACACATATACGCACACCATGCCACATGTGGACTCACACGTTACATGTGTCATGATGGTTCGAAGATGACTTCCTGACATGAGGCAATATCTGCGTTGTCTCAATGTCTGTGACATCAGTTTTTGACATGGACCCCTTAATGGAAATGTGTGTCATCTGTCCATTTCCAGATAACATGTGACCGGTGCGTCTAGACTCCCGCCAGCTGTCTGTATAAGATGACATCCTTCAAATGCTGATATGTGGATGTCTGTCACTCATGTAATGTGTCTAGCTTGTCACTTACACTGGCCAACAGCTATTTCATGGCATGTCACGTCAACATTGCCATGCAACTATTGTGGCTGGCTCTTCGTAGGAGTATCACCTGGCTGGCACACGTATCCTGGATGTATTGCACAGCACAGACTCTGTATGAAGCAGGTGTGTATTAGCTGTTGAACATGTGCTCACCTCAGTGACATTGGTATGGTAATGTACTCACTCTTCGTTATTCCTTCCAAATCTCTGCAGGGCACCGCCTCTCCCCAGACGAATGCCAGAACTGGATGCCATGCGTGAACATGACTGCATACGCAGATACCGCTTCTCGCAAGAGTTGATAGAGGACTTGACCCGCCGGCTTGCACCACACCTCCAACCACAACACAGGTATCCTACAGCTCTGACCCCCAAGGTGAAGGTGATGGCAGCCCTACATTTTTTTGCCACCGGTACGTTTCAATTGACCATAGCTGATGTCAGTGGCATGTCCCAGACAATGTTCAGCCGTGTCCTGCATGATGTTATAGAAGCCATGTTGGTGCACCTGGATGACTTCATCCATTTTCCCACTCGTGAGCAGTTGACAGGTGTCAAGGGTGAGTTCTATGCCCTGGGAGGGATGCCTCATGTAATTGGGGCCATTGATGGGACACATGTGGCTTTGGTACCACCACAGGCACAGGAGGTAGCCTATAGAAACAGAAAACATTCCCACTCCATTAATGCCCTTGTGGTGTGTCTTGCTAACATGCTGATTTCCCATGTCTGTGCACGTTTTCCAGGGTCCGCACACGATGCATACATCATGAGGCGTAGCAGGGTGCCAGAAATGATGCTGCAGCTGCACACGGAACGAGCATGTCTTGTTGGTGGGTATACTCTGTTAGTCCTGTGTTCAGCGCTATCTTTGTATCTTACGGCATCTCCTGACCCACTTCTTCACATGATGTTTCCATGTAGGGGACTCTGGCTATCCCAACATGCCATGGCTGATGACGCCTCTCCGCATCCCCAGAACAGCTGCAGAACACCGGTACAATGACACCCATGGGCAGACGAGGCGCGTGATTGAGAGGACGTTTGGACTCCTGAAGAGCAGATTCCGGTGCCTCCACAAGACCGGCGGCGCCCTCCCATATGCCCCGGTGAAGGTCTACAAAATCTTCATTGTTTGCTGCATGCTGCACAACATGGCAGTGGAGAATGCCGTGCCACTCATCCTTGATCCGGATGAGCAGGATCATTTACCCGTGGAGGGGCACGGGGCAAGTGAGGATGAGGATGAGGATGAGGATGGGGATGAGGACATCCGGAGTCAGCTTACCTGCAACTTCTTCTCATGATGGTGAGTCCCTGTGTCTGAGTGTGCACGCTTTGAGCCTTGTGTGGCATGTGTTGCAATGTGTGTGTCGAGCTGACTGTGTGCTAAGTGACTTGGAGGTGTGTTCTGATGTGTCATTCAAGTGATGATGTCATTCCACACATATTAGCTGGGACACTAAATTTGTTAAGGGCATGGTGACAACATCATTCCTGTAGAGTACATGTACATGTCTGCGGATTACTAGCTCTTCGCTGAATTGTTGTGTGTCTGTCCTCCCCAGGTTTTGCGGCTGTCGTGTGCTCATGTCATAATTGCCCTCCTGCTATTCCTCATGAGTATTGCAACATGTGCTGGATCAGAGTTACATGCACAGACATGGTGAAAAGTCATTTGGGGTAAGGAGTGCAGCAAGGCATTTTGTGGGTGGTACGTGTTTGTGATATGTGGGGACTGCTCCTGTGCATGTTGTGTTACCATGCATACATGTCGACTCACCATGGGCCACATGATGTGTTGCATGGCTCCCATGAATTGATGGTCACCCTTCCTGACAGTCATCTGTAATGGTGTGTGGATTCTGATGAAGGCATCAATGTGTGTATAACGTCTCCAAGGAACATACGGGATGCTAATGGTGGACATAGTGTGGGACATCCCCATATGAGGCTCAATGGGGAATTGTAGAATCTCTGTGTGCAGCAAGGGGTGTTAGGCTCAACCCCTTCACTTGTGTGCCAGCTCAGTAGGATTTACACATCTGTGTGTTGAAGGGGGTGTCCAGTGTAGGTCACACATGGACAGCCAAATGACCTGTGAGTCTGTTCCAATTGATGCATTTCCCTTAGTGTGAGGCTGAGTAATAAAGGTGTTCATCACACTCCAAGGTGCCTCATCTCTGTCAATGCAGGTCTCTTGCCACTTTGCATGCGGCATATCTTGCATAGTTGTGGAAGATTATGCATAGGAGTCCATGTGTAGTTTAGCAACATGCATGCAGTTGCTCATGGGTTAGGCTCCCTACTGGGCATGAAGTACATGGTCGTGTATGTTTTTTGGCATGTTGGTCCACACAATGGGCCATCAACAGCTGCTGAGGGTTTGTCTCCTGTGCGCAGGTCGCCCTTCAGTTTCCTGACCCGGTGTCATGCTTCTTTGGTGATTGTGCATGCATTGTCTCTGGGTGTGCCATGTGACACTGGACACTCCTCACTTTACACACGCGCCTGTTGCAGTTGTCCTTCTGACATCCTAGTCTATGTGTGCAAATTCTGTCATTTTGCAAGGAGATGCCGCCTGCTGCTGCGGCTCCTGCAGCAAGGGCCAACAGAGTATCCAGATTTGGCAAAACACACGCCTCCAGGATGCTCCTCACTTCCTCCCTCCACCCATTCATTTTGCTGTCCTCAGCTTGTCTATGCCACTGTTGCCGCCACGCGGTGCCAAAGGCTGGACCATCAGCACATGCAAGGTGCACATTGCACCACCATCCTGTCCTTGCATTACCCACATCACACTACAGTCTGATGTATCAGCCACACTCCGAGCTATGTCATCCGCACATCTAACGCCTGCTGTCAGACATACCCTGGGCACACACACAACACCTTTGCATGCTGAGTGTGCAACTCCAACTGCCTACACTGCGCTGCCCCGCCTTCCAGGCCCTGTCACACCAACCAGGTCACGTCCCTAATACTTCCCACCGGCTCTGTAGCCCAGCAAGGGCATGGGAGTGGGACTCAAGGCTTCAGCATGTAGTATGGTGTCATCGTCTGGAATATGGCACAGGTATCATCTCTCAGCATGTCAATCTACAGAGTGTCCAGGACCCTCCTCTCCACCATCACATGCGCACAGCACCTCATCATCAGCTCGTATGCCATTGACAGCCAGGTGCTCCTCATCCTCAACAAAGACACAGACATTGGCAGTTCCATCATTCAAGTATGCATGAGATCTATTGATGAATGGCTGCACACGAGCCACCTGAGGCTGGACTTGTGCAGGACTGAGGTGAACATCTGAGGATTGTCCCCTTCCAGCTGGGTCAAGTGCCTGTGTCCCACCCGCAAGAGCCCTGCACAAGCACCCAGTGGCCACACACACAAGATGGTGTGCATCATGTTTGGCTCGCTCACATATGCCATGCTAGTCCACAGCATCTGTACCTCATACTGCAACGCCCTCTGCATTATGCACATGATCCACAGATAGATCCATTCCAAGAAAAGACAGACCATCCCCCAGGTCCATGACAACATCCGTGTCAAATACTGCCCTGCCCTCTACGGAGCAAGTACATCCCAACTCCCAGGAAACTGGTCCACTTCCAGGGGGCATCTGCACACCTCAGATTCAACACCCTGTGCCCCAGCCACCTCACCGTCCACCATGGATAGCTGCAATGGATCACTGTCTGCTGCAGGGTGACCTCCACACTCCCCACCCACACTCAGGAGGCAGTCCACAACCCGACCCCAACCAACCTTGTACGTCTGTGATCCTAGATCCCGTTGGGCCATCTCCGTGCATCCAACCTTGCCCTGGCCACCGTTCTTCACACCCACCGTACTCCAGCATACAGGACATTGTTCTCCCACCTGGCCACACATACCTGGGACTCCCTCCCCGGGAACCTCCACATGAGCCATGACCTCTACGCCTTGATGATGATCTCCCAAATAGGTCTCTCCGCACAGTTTAGCAAGCCCCCCCTCAGCAGCCAGAGGCCATCACAGGTGAGTGTTGTGCTTCATGCCTACATTGAATGATACCTTGTGACCCATGTGTGTCCTGTACCAGACTCTGATCCCAGGGTATGGATGGCTGGAGTTGGTTCAACACTCAGGCATAGTTTGACATTTCCACACACATATGTCGTTGAATAATGCAAAATGACAAGAACGTTTCATGTCCAAAGTGAAATATTTATTTACGGTGGGGTAAGTGGTTTGGTAGATGCAATTAGGTGCTGTACCGGGGGAATAGAATCCAAAGTTCACAGGGGGAGATGGTATCCTTGGCATTGGAAGTCATCAGAGTCCAGACCACAGTGTTGGTCATCATTGGTCAGACTGTGACCAGCAAGTCCATGTGGCAGAGAATGTCATTAGATGAGGTGCTGCTGTTGTGCCAGAGGGCCAGGTGCCAGGCCAGGTGACCTGGGAGATGGGGATGGTCTGCTGACTCTCACGGTCTTTTCCGTGGACGACCCACCTTCCTCCGGGGACCCTCAGATGCAGGCCTTGACGATGCTGGGGACGTTCCGTCAGATGAATCCTCCTCCTCCTCCCTCCTTGTGTCTGGTGCTGGTCTACGCCTGGTGGCACAGGGAGGGTTTGCCAGGCTTTGGGCGATCTGACGGAGTGATTGGCTCACGTCCCTGTGCACCGCCAGGAGCTCAGCCAGTCTTGCCTCCATCTGTCCTTGGTGTTGTTGATGACTGGCATGATGCTCGACCTGCAGGTTCTTAATGTCATCGAGGGTCCACTGCATCTCGGAGAGTCTTGACACGACCTGGTTGATGCCTCTGGTGTCACGCCGGTATGATTCCAGGATGTTGCGTATGTGTGATATACCGGTGTCCTGAGCTGGCTGGTCAGGTTCGCGCTTCCGCCTGCCTCCACTCCCACCACCCCTGCCCACTTGAGCCTGGCCTGCCCTTGTGGGCACATCGGGTCTATGGGACCCTTGAGGGATGGCATTTGCAGGGTTGCCTGCCTCCTCCTGGGTGCCCGGAGAACCTTGTCCCTCCTGGTCAGACTGGCTCTGTTGTTCAGTGTGAGCAGGGCTCCTGGGTGTGTCCTGGGATGTGGCAGGAATGGGGGTGGTGGTTGGCACAGATGTACCTGACGCAGGTGCTGCAGGGGCTTGGGCACCAGAGGGTCCAGGTTGGTCGGGGTCATCCACGGAGTGGTGAGAGTCGTCGCTGCCGGTGGGATCGTCTTCACGCGGTGCCTGGGACTGTGATTCTTCCCCCCCAGTGTTGGGGGGAGATCGACGACGTTGCCCTGTGTATGAGAGAGAGACAATGTTAATGGTGTTTCATGCGACATCTATGTTTCATACATATTCAAGTTGACACAGTTCCTCTAGGTTGTTGGATGTGCCTAGCACATTCCTCTCAATGTACACTTGGGGATGGGTATGTTGCGGGGGACAGATTGGGATGTTCTCCTGAGTATTTGACCTGTAGATTGTTTGCTCTGATGCTTATTTGGCTCTGGATTGGTCTTGTCGTGTCACATGTGTGTAAATCCGTTGCCTGCCCCGGGTGTGTGTGCTTGTGTTAGGGGGGGTTGTGACCGGTCGTGCTGTTGTGTGTAGTGTGAGTTGTCATTGGGTCTCCCAGGTGATGTGTCTGTCCCCTCATGGTGCATGCTAGCATGACAGTGAGTGTGAGTTCCTGTGCTAGATACCTGTGCTTGTGGAGTTGGTGTTTGAGTGTACAGTGGTCCCAGGAGGGCCTTGTGCTGCATACAGCAGGGCCAAGTGTCATCTACCTTGTCAGTACTTTGCCAGTCCCTGTGCATTGTGCATGGGTATGTACCTATGCCATGTGGGCTGAGGGCATTGGTGTCTGCGTCTCATTTTCACAATGTGTTGTGTGGGGCCCACACTCCCAGCCTCCCGGACATCCAGTCTTGTGTTTGTGGTTGTTGTAGGCTTGGACATGGCCTTGCCTTGATTTGTGAAGGGTGCATGGAGACGTTATTGGCATGAGCGTGGTTTTTGAGTGTGGTTGTGTGCGGTGAGTGCTTGGGGGAAGTTGCGTGCATTTGGTGTAAATGTGGTGTGGACCCCATTGCCCCAATGTTACGTAAGTTGTTTGTGTACTCACCAGGCTCTGCGACTCCTTCGACTCCGTGTACTCCCACCGGTGGTAGCAGGGCCATCACCTTCTCCTCCCAGGGATGGTAGTGTACGGGTCTGCGGGGCGGCCCACCTCCAGTGATGTTAGTCTGGGCATATTCTTCATTCATTTTCCTCTTGACCGCCCTGCGCAGATCGTACCACCTGGCTTGGCACTCATGCCTGGTCCTTCGGATGGGCGCAACAGAATTCACCTTATCGACAATCCTCTGCCACATGGCAGATTTTTCAGCTATGCTGGTCTGTCTGACCAATGTTCCAAACAGCTGTGGCTCGACTCTGATGACTTAGTTGACAAGGAGGTCCAGCTCCGCCGTTGTGAACTTTGGATTCTTGTCTGTGGGCATGGTGTGGGGTGTGGGTGTGGGTGTGGATGGTTGTGGGTGTGTGGGTGTGAATGTGATGGTGTGTGTGTGAATGTGAAGAGGGGGATGTTTGTGGAGGAGGTTGTGTGAAGGTGTGTGAGTGAAGGTGTAGTGGAGGTATGAGTGATGTGGAGTAGTTTCTATGTGGAGTTGTTTCTCAGTGGGGTCTGGCAGCAGTGGGTCTGTTGCAAAGGCTCATGGGTTGTGTGTGTGGGCCCTTTTTATTGGTCCATTTTTGGGTGTGACTGTGTTTGAATTTTGGTGGGTGTGTTATAAGTGGTGGTTGTGATTTGGGGCCTCTGTTTGCCTGTTTGGATGTGCCAGGTCAGTCACTGAGATGTATTTTGTCATGTAGACGTGTTTTGTGGTGTTGTGCGAGTCGAATTGACCCTCCTTGTGCTGTTTTACAGTGTCCTGGTTCTGTAAGAGTCATTTTCACGTAGGTACGATCCGTACATATGCGATGCTGGGTGAGGGTGCTGGGGTACAGTGTTGGAGTGCGGTGCGTACATGCGGTGGGGGTTCGGTGCGTACACGTGCGGCCCTGGGGTACGGCGCGTACATGCGGAGGTACGGTGCGTACATGGGGGGAAGGCGCGTACATGGGGGCGCGTACATGGGGGGGAGGGCGCGTACATGCGGTGGGGGTACGGTGCATACAGGTGCGGCCCTGGGGTACGGCGCTTACATGCGGAGGTACGGCGGGGGTAAGGCGCGTACATGCGGTGGGGGTACGGTGCGTACACGTGCGGCCCTGGGGTACAGCGCGTACATGCGGAGGTACGGCACGTACATGCGGGGGGGTAAGGCGCGTATATGCGGTGGGGGTACGGTGCATACACGTGTTGACCTGGGGTACGGCGTGTACATGCGGAGGTACGGCGCGTACATGCGGGGGTGATGCGCCTACAGGAGGGGGGTACGGCGCGTACATGGGGGTACGGTGCATACAGGTGCGGGGCTGGGGTACAGTGCGGACAGGGGGGGTAAGGCGCGTACATGGGGGTATGGCACGTACATGTGGGGGTACGGCATGTACAGTTGCGGGGCTGGGGTACAGTGCGGACAGGGTGGTGTACGGTGCTGACATATTTGGGGATGGGGGGGCTGTACGGCTCGTACATGGGCATGAGTTTACCCATTTACATGTGTGCTACTGCGTTGGCTCCGTATGGGCCTTTTTACGTGCGATTGTGTATTTGGATGGACGGTCGGATCGTACTTGCGCGCTCGGACTTGTGTTTTACGATTTGCACGTAAAAATGTCCGGCTCACTCTCGTACACTTTCCGACGCAATTCTCGTAGACTTTTCTCGACGCTATTCGTAGTTATTTTTCACGGACGAATCGTACTTGCCCATTTGTACGGTGCTGCTACGACTCGTACGCAAATTATTTTTAACGGATCGGAATCGGCACCTTAGTGGTGATGAAAATTTGAGCGAAAAGGACTTGAGTCATTTTGTATACAGATTTGTATATGGTCTACGTCCAGAAATTAGTGAAATGATCAAGCAACATACCGTAGATTGGCAAAATAAGAAAATAGATGAAGTATTGATAACACGCAAAATATTTCAGTGATGAGATTGAGGCCAAACAACGTAAATTAAAAGAAAAGGCTATGTGGGCACAAGTAAAGGTGGCAGAGAGACAGAAAGCTCAGTTAGTGGAACAAGCGAATAATATAGGCCCCAAAAAGTTCATTCCTGGGAAAGGTAAGGGAAATTTTAACATAGAAGAAGCCAAAAAGAAATTCTCATGTCATAATTGCGGTAGAATAGGGCATTGGAAATCCGAGTGTAAATTTCCCCCAAGTACTAATAATGAAAATGCATCATTAAATCTACAGGTGCAGAATGAGGTGAGTGGTCAACCGTAAGGGTGGGCGTAGTGGGTGTAGTGGGGCTACGTGAAGCAGCAAGTAGTGTGCCCAAATCTACGCACACTACGCGCTTCGCGTAGCCCCACTACTCGCCACCCGCCTCCCGCCCGCCCTCCTTTTAAAAGATAACATAAATGTATAATAAAGCAAATTAAAAGGCACTTACCTGAAGCGCGGCGTCTCCGGGGCTCCCTCTTCCTGGTTTCCAACTTTTCTGACAAATGCGCATGCGCGGACGCCTGCGCATACGCATTTCTTGCGAGAAATGGCTGCTACATGTCGAAGCCTGGAACAAAGTGAAGGAATTGTGATGGGATATCCTGTGAAAGTGTTTGTACCTCATGATGTGGCAATCCTTTTAACAAGGAGTCGCACTCAATACATGACACATAGTCGACTGACTAAATATGAGAAAGTCATATTAGGTGCAACGAATGTGAGCCTTGAGAGGTGTTTGAATGTGAATCCTTCAACATTATTGCCCGATGCTGAGAAAGTGGAAGTCAGAGATGAAGCAGATCATGATTGTCTGGATGTACTCGATTTCTGTACCAAGCCACGTCCAGATATAAAAGATGTACCATTGCCAGAAGGTGATTTTGTGATGTTTGTAGATGGTTTTTGCTTGAGAAGAGATGATGGAATGTTGAGTGCAGCATATGCAGTATGCACGGTTGCAGCAGTAATGGAAGCATCCTATCTGAAAGGAGTAAAATCAGCCCAAGTAGCTGAACTTGTTGCTTTGACTAGAGCATGTGAAATTGGGAAAGGTGTGAGAGTGACTGTGATCACTGACAGCCAGTATGGTTTTGGTGTGGTGCATGACTTTGGCCAAATATGGCTACAGAGAGGATTTCTGACATCAAGTGGAACGCCCATTAAGAATGCTGAAGTGGTTGGAAAATTGCTTGAGGCGATGCAGCTGCCTAAGCAATTGGCTGTTGTGAAGTGTGCTGCACATAATCAGTCCGGCGATTACATCGCCGTAGGCAACAAATATGGCAATGATATGGCTCAATACTGTGCACGAAATCAGAATTCAATCAATAGGGGAAAGGAAAAAGAAGTGACTTCTTGCACCTTACTGTTTACTAACCTTGTGGGTACCTGGGAGGAAGTGAGACAAGTGCAGGAAGAAGCAGGAGATGAGGAAATGAAGAAGTGGGTAAAAGCAGGATGTGCACCAAGAGAGAAGGATCATGTATGGGTCTATCGGGATGGAAGACCAGTTATGCCTGATAGCATGATGTCTGCCATGGCACTGATGTATCATGGACAGGGACACATAGGGAGAGATGCCATGATAAGGTCGTTTAAACAGACCTGGTACAATGCAAAATTTAGACTTGTAGCAGAAAGTCTTTGTCAGAGATGTCTTATATGTCAGCAATATAACCCAGGAAGAAAGACAGTGGTGAGTCTAGGAACAATAGGTCGAGAAGGAGGATCTTTTACCAGAATGCAAGTAGACTTTATTGAAATGCCTCCTTGTAACAGGTTGAGGTATGTTCTAGTTATGGTCTGTTTGTTTTCGAGATGGGTAGAAGCTTACCCAACGAGAAGAAATGATGGAATCACAGTGGCAAAATTGCTTTTGAGGGAATTTATTCCCAGATTCAGGTTCCCAGTAACAATTGAATCAGATCGAGGAAGACATTTCCAGAATGAGATCATTAAACTGATTTGTGAAGCATTAAATGTACAGCAAAAACGACATTGTGCCTATCGCCCAGAGGCTTGTGGTGTGGTGGAACAAATGAATGGTACTATCAAAAACAGGATAGGGAAAATGTGTTTAGCCACGGGTATGAAATGGCCTGATGTCTTGCCTCTAGTACTCATGTCAACTAGATCAATTCCAGACAGAACCACAGGGATGAGCCCCCATGAAATTATCATGGGAAGAGCAATGCGCCATGTGTTCATACCAGTCAACAAGCTGTTGCCTATAACTGATGACATGGTGTTGGATTACTGTAAAAGCCCGGCTGACGCAGTTCATTCTGTGTTTCATCAGGTTGGAGCGGATGCCACCACCCTTGAAAAGAAGCAAGCTCATGACCTGAGCCCAGGGGACTGGGTAAGAATCAAAGTACACAGAAAAAGAAACTGTTTGGTTCCAAGGTGGGAAAAACCACGACAAGTGATTTTGACTACAACAACAGCTGTAAGGTGTGCTGGAATCAAACGCTGGAATCATGCAAGTCACACGTTGAGAATCCCAAATCCAGTGGATAGCACAGAAAAGGAATACATTGATGAGACAGAATCAAGTACTGAATCAGACGAGGAAGAGACAAGAACAAAAGAAAACCCTGAAAGGGGGGAATTGGAGACAGATCAAACAGTCGTCCCAAAAAGTATTTAATTGAAAAGAAGATTACAAATTTCTGATACCAGCTCAGACTCAGAGACTGAACAAGCAACTTTACATTCGAGAAAAGAAAAAGATAGCGAAAAGACAATTAAAGAAATTGTTGATAAAGAAATTCCAGATGAACAATTGAGAGAAATTCCACCTGAAGTAACAAAATTAGATGAACAGGTGCCAGATACAGAGAGAGAGGGAAAGATTCTTGTGGAAGACCCCCGAGGAGGTGTAGGGAATTCCAACATCCAGTTAGAGAAAGGGACAAGTAGCCAGCAGAAAGATTGTGCGCAAGAAACCAGAGGAGGGACAGAAGTAGGGAAAACGAAAGAAGCAAAAGAAAGAAAAGAGGTTGGAAGGAAAAAGCAAGTTGAAACAGAGTCGGAAGAAAGTGAAGACGAAGTACCAGAAGGTATAGTCTTAAGAAAGAGAGCTTGGACTGAAAGGAATGATACAGGAAATAAACTGAAAAGATCAGCAAAGGATGAAGTTTGGCCGAATAAAATAAAGAAGTTGAGATACCGACTGACACGAGTAAAATCACCCAGAGCTGAACAGGTGAATGAAATAACGAGCCAAGAAAAATCAAAAGACGAAGAAACAGTTGTAATTGAGGAAAGCAAAAGAACGAGGAAGCCTAACCAGAAGTATAAATTGCCGGAGTGGACATATGTAGCCCTGCCTGAAACTAAAGAAGAGGCAGATAACCAAGAAAATCCAGAGGTGACTATACCAGAAGTGGTTGAGGAAGGCGAAGAATCGGAAATCCTGAGAGTTATCTTATCCGATATTGGAGAAGAGACGGATGTTCAGGAAATCCTATATCTAGACAACAAAGGAAAGGTGAAGAATGATGAGATGCCAAACTGAATAAGACAAGAATGCTGCTGATGGAAAGACAATAAATAAGGAAAAAGATAAAAACTGGTAGAACCAAGTAGGTGCTTAGAAACCTTGGGTTAGATAAACTAGTTGTAAAGTAGAAGAGGCTAAGTCAAAAGTCACTGTTCATTTCACGAAATGGCAAACACAGATGGTAGAAACGGTAGATGTATATTTTTGAAGCGATGGTGTAAAATGTGTTGTTGTTGTACAGGATTACTAATGTTTCTATGGAGTATACTAGCCTTGATGATTACATTTAAGGTTAACTTAGACACAATAGAAGGACATAGTGAAAATATAGAGCAGATTCAAAGGGTAGATCAGACCAGAATAGATAAACATTATTTGCATAAAGACAGGTCAAACCTGATTATTCTAACAATGTATTTTCAAAATTACTGTATGAATATGTAAAGACAATGGACGTAAAGGGACTGCTACGTTTGTATGCAGTTACCTGCATCTGTTTCGGAGGGAGTGACTTATCACCACTTTCCTGTAACCTATGGAATAACATGTAGTGTAATAGCCAGTTTATTTTATCAAACAGGAAAGCTAGAGTATTATTTTTCAGATGTAGATAACATATTTTCACAAGTTCCGTCAATTAACAAACTAAATAAGGTAAAGCCTGCAAAAGTATTAGGTGAATTTTTCTTAGAGACTAAAGAATTAACATTAGAAGATATATATAGAAATAATTTGACTTGCAGTTTAAGGAAAGAAGAAAAGTCTTTTTTAGATATGGTTGAAGAAAGGAGACTGAAAATGCAAAGGAAAGCCTCTGAAGGAAAGGTAGAAAAGAAAGTTTGGGATGAAGATATGGAAAAACACTTGAAGGGAGAGGCTAGTCCAACTATGGCTTTAGATTGGCCTCAGAAAGGAAATTTGTGCATTAGAAGGAATAAGGCTGCATATGATAATTACTTTGTAGGTAACAGTGAGTGCCATGATACATACCGAATCATGGGTGGATGGGGATTTAAAGGAGGAAATGACCCAGTTTTTCCAGGATCATATTTTATCTGTGGGAACAGGGCGTATTATTGTTTGCCAGTCCATTGGTATGGCACATGTTATGTAGGCCTGGATTTCCCAAAGATCTTTCATATGGAAAGAAGAGAAGATGGTGTACATAATTTAGGTAGTTATTTAGCACGTAGAAAGAGAGAATCTTGGTCAGAAATTGTAGGTGCCATCTTTGGAGCATTGATACCAGCATTGGGAATATCTCTGAATACAAATAAAATTAGAAAACTGTCAACAGTAGTGGATCGCTTGTCAACAAGCACCGCTGGAGGATTTTTATTGGTAAATACTGAAATGGTTGCCATGCGTGCCATGGTGATGCAAAATCCACTTGCCCTTGATATATTATTGGCAAAAGAGGGTGGAGTCTGTGGAATGTTAAAAGTCCAACATTGTTGTACTTACATACCAGACGAAAGTAAAGATTTGAAAATTTATATTAAAAATATAACTGATTTGCATGACGAAATTGCACCACTGGAGGTTGACGGTGTTTGGGAAAAGATTATTAAGAAAATATCTTCTATTAAAGATTTCTTAGTAAATTTAGGTAGTAACTTGATAGGTAAAATCTTATTTCCATGAACATGTGTGATTTTCTTACTATTAATATTAAGATTAGAATGTCTTTGTTATAAAAGGAAGAAAATTCAGAAAAAGTTAAAAAGAGAAAATTTAAGGAGACAGAATAAGAGACAGAAGAGAGAATTTGAAGAAATAGAATTAGAAGAGATAAAAGAAGATATGTATAAGACAGCCAAAATGGAAGAAATTGGGGAGACTGAGATGTAATAATGGAAGCAAGAATTCACTTTGACTCTATGAAAAAGTATACAACATTTTTATGGTGTGGTGATAAAATCACCAAAGGGGGTAATGATGGAGCGGGTAGTAAAAGATTTTGAATACCCCCCTCTTTTTTTGCATGCCTATACTAATTAGAATATTCTAATAATTATAATATTAATGTGTTTGCATGAAGACTATTCAACATTACTAATAATACATATATACGTGGGATTAGCATTTGCATGGCTGAATAATTTTATTTATTAACCCATGTACGCATACTAACTGTAGAAAATAGGATACTGCATGGTATATGTTGCTTTTGTGATGTTTTCCTAATGTTGCACCAGATGACATCAATGGGTGAATATGAATGCTTTGAATGTTGCTATACCCTAGATAATTACAAGCACATAAGGGAATTAGTGAGGGTTTAACACTTTATTCATTATTTCTATGTATTAATCATTCTTTTGTGTTTGTTTCGCTTAAGTTATCGTTTGGGTCTAAAAACAAAGATGGCCGCCGACTTGACGCGACGACGTGGCCACTGTCCCACGAGGCATGGAGCGAAGTGCACCGATGCGACAAAGGCTTCTAGACCTCAACATGAACTCTAAACGTGGTGTACCCGAACAACGTCACTGTGGGATGACGGCCAAGACGAAAAACAATGAACTTCCACAAGCAAACCAGTATGGACTGACTTTAGAAGAACCTATGACATCACCACATGAATTATACCAAATTTGCTAACTTCAGCATCGAATGATCCTAACAACCAATGGATGAAGCCCAAATTTTATAAAATGACAATAGAATAGAGAGGGTCGCTCTTCCTTTTTTCCTTAAAATTTCTGTGCTGACGGAGATGACGGTGACGCTGTGTTCCTGAATCTTTGACAGACTGAATTGCTGCCCATTTCTTTGATGAACTGAGGACTTTCTAAATCTATGGGCACCGACAGATGCTTGCACGGCTCTGGTCCTTGATCATTCATGGGACTGTAGTGTGCTGCATGAAGAACTTTCAAATTCTGACTGATTGATGACCAAATTTGATGACTTAGAGGACGACCAATAGCCAGAATAGGTAAATATGGTGTTACGTGATTTGCTTAATGATTAATAAATTCATGAGATAAACTAAATTCTTGCAATAATTAGATAAACAAAATATTGATTAACAAGCAAATGTGTTTTGGTCGTTTATTAAGAGAGGATAGATTAGGATCTTGAGTGTAGTTAGCTGGACTAAATCACCATACCAACTCAACTAAATGATCCATTGATCACGTGGGAGGAGTATCTTAATGTTTAAGTTTATGATGGGTAGAGATGAGGTTTATTGTACAGATGTGTAAATAATTTTCTTCCTATAGGATTATAAGGTATTCCTTTCATGTCAGCGCTTGGAACATTCATCTCTCCTATAGGTACAGACCAATGAGAAGCGAAGTGTGAATGTTGGTGTTATGGGCCCCACCAATGATTGTAGGAGTGAATGTGTTAATGTGATATTTGGTCTGTGACAGAAGGAGGATATTAGGTAAGGGGTTTCGCCTTGATTCCCGATACCCAGGTTTCCGCGCTGCAACACTGGCCATGCAACCCCTATGGTGGGCAGTTGTTAGTGGCCAGGATGTGGATCACCTATGTGTGTGTGCCATTTTGCGGGTACATGTTGTTTGTTTGTGTGGTAGGTGTCTGACTTTCCGTCTGCGCCGTCCGCGTCTGTTCCTGATCCGGTCATAGATGTAGAGTACTGGTATGACCTGCGCGATGGGATTCATGATGTGTTTGTCTCGTACATGCTGCTTTTTGCTCTATCTCGTACCCGTTGCAAGCTGGTCCGTCTTGTAGCCGTGGATTGAGTTATGGTGCAAATCGTAGCTGGTATGCTTCTCTTCCCGATGCTGTGACGTGCCGTACGTGGTGACCCGTCCGGCGCGTAAGAAGTACGCATCTTACTTGTCAGGGCGGAAACTGCTATGGATACTGCTTCCGGGCGACTCGGTTTGGCGTTAGGAGTTATGGCTCGGATGGAGAATGGAGCTTGAATCACAGCCTACGTGTCGGCCGGGTTTTTAGCAGTTATGCGCATTGTACTTCATCAGCAGGACGGACTGGATACGGGAACGTGTCAGTCGCAAGGTAAGGCTTCGAACAGCTCTCGGAGAGCTGCACGGCCCGGATCGGAATCGACCCCTATATTTTTGCAAATGATATTAATGGCTTCAATATTTAAAAAATTTATATTGTTGCAAATCGATCTTTGCAACTCAATATTTTGCCTAAACACCCAAATATACTACAGCCAGGGGGGGGGGGGTGCCTGCATATGGCTTTCATGGATTTTACCTCAACTTTCGATCGAGTTAATAGATCCAAGCTTTAGTCTCTTCTTCTATGTCTGGGTATAGAAGTTGAGTTAGTGGCTTTTTTTTTACCTAGCTCCCACTCCAATCTCTCTGTCTCAGTGAAATATGATGAGAATGGCAGCTTGACTGCCTCCTAGGGGGTGATTCAAGGGCGCATTTTGGCACCCCTGCTCTTTACCCCATACATTAATAACTTGTTGGAGGTTTTGACAGCTGCCTGTAAAGATATTCTTGGAAGGGGTTCTAAACTAATTCCTGCGTTGTTATACAAAGATGATGCTATCCTGATATCTAGGGGCCTCCAACATCTCAATCCCTATATCGATTTTATGGATTCCTTAGATCTGTCAACCAAATACACTAAATCACATATAATGACGATAGGCTGTCGGAAGGCCGCTAGGTCTATGAGCCCTATTACGATGTCAGGTGGAGTCTCTTCCTCCTGATTTTGTCTCGGTCATGGGACCAATCGACACCCGGTCTGCGGTCCAGACCGACTAATTAAGATGCGTCTGAACACTGTTCATCGCGTTCTTATACTTTACAGTTGGAGCATGTATTCCGACTGTAAATCGGCCTGAATACATGTTCCTATTGTAAAATAGGAGTTGCAGTTCATCCCTGCACCCCATGGCAGGCACCTCAAGGAGCCTGCCACAGGGTGCAAGGATCAACAGTGGGGCACCGTAGGTACCCCCTCGGGCCTCCAACTGGAGGCCGTGCGCCCAAGGAGCCTATGCAGTGGGACCCCAAAGTCGAGTTCCGACAGCCTTTCTGTGTCAGAAAGGCCGGTACAGAAAGGCTGCCAAAACCCAACATCATAATTCCTAGAGAGGAAAGAGCCGCCCTTGGGATTACTGGCCTCATTCCAACTAGCAGACGGGCTCTCCAAATTACCTTTCTGATTCCTTTCCGACTGCCTCCATTGTAATGAGGCATTTGGAAAGGAATCTGACCGACATATTGATGCCTTGTAATGGGGCCCTATGTTTTTTTGGTAAAGAGGTTGAACTTACCAAGGTCTTGACTTTTCCTTATCTGGGGCTACTTTTCAATGAATGAGAGTCCAGGATTGCACAGAAACTCCCTTAAAAAGAAAAAGAAATTGAGGGCAGTACATGTGAGAGTTGATTTTGCCATTAGACTTGGGGCTAAACCGGTTCACGCCCTGGTAAAGGTATATCGAGAAAAGTGTAATCCAATGGCAAGTTATCGGTGTGATGTTTGTGGATACAAAGATGTTGGAGAGCTTCAGGTGGTTGAAAATGAATTTTTGAGTAGTCTCCTTGCCGTCTCCGCCAGCACTCCATCATTTATGGTTCATGAGGAGGTTGGGCTAGGGTATATTACTGATTTTATCGCTTTGGCTCCCATCATGTGATCACTTGTGGGTGCATTACATATCCTATGGCTTGGGTATGTTAAGGATATGTTGGAGAGTGTGGATTGTAAAGAATTGCTCACTAATCCTAGACCATTACAGCCAAGGGAGATGCAGGATTTGAAAAACATGTTTTATCTAGGTGTCAATGTAAAAGAGAGGAAAGGGAAATTTCTAAACCCATTAAGAAACAATACATTTTGTTGAAAACATGTTCTCAGGGCAACCTTATTTGTCGATTGTAAATAACACTCACCATCAATTTCTACTGGTAAGGTTCAGGCTCAATATGATACACTGATTTTTAGCTGTTCCTAAAGCATTTCATAAGTCGGGAAATTCAAAGCAGTGTTCTTGTGACAATTGTTCAGAGCAAGATACTATGCATGTTATATTTTTTGTGATTTTTACTGAATACCAAGGCACAGATTCATTATCCTACTAGTAAGAAACAATCAGTTTGCACAAGTAAGACCAGCCTTGCTGTATTTACAAAAGCTTTCTTCCCCCTTGGTGTGTTTTGGAGTTGCACGTTTCCTGTACAGTGCCCTTAGACTTAGGGAAAAACTTTTTAATGACTAGAGGGTTTTTAATTAATCAAGCCGCCAGCTTTATTGTTTTAATGTTTGTACTGTGATATTTTATGATATATTTATGGACAGACACACAAAGGGCCAGTATAGAGTATCGCTTAGTGATTGCACTTTGGGCCCAATTACGATGTAGGTCGGAAAGCATTCAAATCAACTCTGTCTCAAAAGGGTTTCTGACCTAACCAGATTTGGGAAGTCCGACTGACCGATTACGATGTTTCCGAACACTGTTCGGTTCAACTCCCATTGATTTCAATGGGAGCCTGTGTCCGACCAACAAAACAGGCTCCCATTGAAGAAAAGGTGGTTGTGGAAAACCTTGCACCTTGTTGCAGGCACCCCAAGATGTCTGCCACACTGTTTATGATTGGAAAGAGGGGACTCATGGGTACCCCCACGGGCAGAAACCGGAGGTCTTGGGGTGAAGGGGGGCCTTCTATGGGCCCCCAAAGTCAGATTCTGACACCCAATCCGTGTCGGACAAATCAATTCTGAACAGCTGTCTGAATCTGACATCATAATACGTTGGTCGGATAGATGCGTACTAGTCAGCTCCGACTGACTCGCTTTCTCCGAATGCCCTTCGGAACCGAGTCGGAAGGACCGGACGGTTACCTAACATCGTAATCAGTTGGTTGGAAATGTTTCCAAGTCAGTCGGAAACGCGGATTCCAAATCGGATTCGGACAAACCGACAGACATTATAATTGTCCCCTTTGTGTATTTGGCACTGTAATGACACACTTGCACTTTATATAAATGTTTTTACAGTAATTTACGTTTTAGTCCAATATTGCAATTGTTTTCTCTAATGAATTCATATAATGAAACTTTAATTGATAAGATCAGATTGATGGTTCTCAGGTGGCCCAGAATACTTCCTGTTAACATAGCGGACCCAAATTTGAGGTTTTTGTTTTTAGGTTTTTGCTGGGCGAGCTCTTTATACTGTTTAATGTAACCACCATTTTTGCTGAGTTCTATATTGAGGTTTGCACTTTGCATTAGTATATATGAAAGTATTGAGCACAAAACATTTTTTTAATTCTATGTAATATTTGTGTTTTTAAATTACAGTATGTATATTATGACTCAGAAAGTTTGTGTGTAGAGGTGTACATACCAAATTGTATTCTATGTTATATTTCTGTTTTTACATGTGCTTTTCTGGTCTATATTGGCCAAATAAAGAGTTTCTGAACCTGAGCCATCATGGGCATATTCAGAGTCTCTTGCTGCTCTGGAGGGAATCCTGTCAGGTTCACTCTATCCAAGTAGGAGTTGAGTTCTGCGGAAAATTCAGGGCCCTTTGCTCAATATAAGTCAGTGTAAAATCCTAAAAAGGCGTTTTATGCTGTTTTGTGTGGTTCATGGCCTATCACATATATGTGTGAGTTGTGTGATGCTCAGTTTGGGTTTAGACATCCCTGCAAGTGGAGAGGCGTGGCTTGAAATCAACGAGATGGCAGCTGGCTGACGAAGCTCTGCGGTAGTTTCTGAGGGACACTCACCTCTTCCTGGACAACATGCTCCTGTACCTCCCGCACCATGTTCATCTTAAATCAGAACTTGTCCTGCATGGAACTGGACTTTAACTCTGCATGGTGAGTGGTTAATACTGCGTTTCTGCCTCATTATGGGTAGCACATTTTCCTGAAATGAATCGCGCCCACTCATTTTGTTTTTCACCGTATTTTAGCCCTTCAACTCTCTACGCTCAATACATTACAGGCAGCCCTTAATTATACAACAAGGACTGCATTGGAAACAGTTTTGAAACCAGTGCTTTATGTGCAGTATAATTTTGCCTTGCATGGTTCCAGCACTCCTAATGTTTTTCTCTACAAATTTGCAGTCCATCAGAAATATAATGAAGGTGCTAGAGTTTATGAGGCAGATGTTATAGCATTGCTATTCTTAACCAATTTATGACAGGATGGGATATCAATGTATTGATGTGCTAAAACAGAAGTGTTACTTGCGGAGTCCAACACTTTCTGTAGCATATTTTATTTCTACTTTTCCAGCACTGACCACCACGGACAACTCCCTGTACCTTTCTATCAGATAATAACTTTCTATTCATACTGCAACCAGTGTCCCTTATACAAACAGGTAAAATGTTTGAATTTTGCTAGTGTCTAAATCCTTTCTCACTAACTTCTATATTACATCTCCTTTTTATCAATCAATACTTGCTTCACAATATCTTGTTAACAGCTATTACGATCTATACACCAATACTTCCTCAATACAAAAGACCCTATTGCCAGCCTGTCATTTGGTTTATGGGGAAAATAAGATTTTTCAGAGGAAATTTTGACAATCCAACACTGCAATCTAGACCGTCTGCTGTTCTAAAACTTCAACCCATTTTCTATATTACAGGAAGACATGGAAAACTCTGACCCTCAGGGCAACAGCACCAAATGCCCCTCTTCTGAATACTAAACATACATCTAATTTGGGTGCTTCTCCGATGCTTTCATCAAACAGGTTAATAAAGATCCCCCTTCACCTGCTAATTCTACTCCACCAAAATCTATGGAGTTATTTTTGGAAGAAATATGGGCTCTCAAACCATATGTGGAAGAAACAAACAGGTGTCTTTAAAATCTCAATGACAAATGGTCTACTAGTGACAATAAAGTAACTCAAATGGAACCGAAGGTGGAAACACTTGAAAGATCAAAAATGTCTGTCTGCATAGGAGGAAGGTGCTGAGTAGTTCAGCAACCTCCTCCTATGCAGATGGAAATTTGTCATCTTAAAAAACAGGTTGAAGACCTTAGGCACAATAGGCGAAACAATCTATGTATTTATGGTCTAGCAGAAGAGCTTGAAGGATCTAACCCCATAACATTTTTTCAATCCTTTTTTCCAAAGGCTCTCAATCTGCCTGAAATGCCAACACTGAACATTTAAAGAGCACACAGATTAGGTCATAATCTGTGTGCTGCATCTTCTTCTCGAAAACCAAGAGGAGTCATCTTATACTTTTTAGAGTATCCTGAGTTGTTGAAAGTTTTACAGGCAGTTAGAATAAAAGGCTGCATCTCATGTTAGGGATATCTATTGTTCCTCTCTCAAGATAATGCTAAAACCATGGATGAACAACTGGAAGATATTTCAGTACATGCGACTGGCACTGGCAAATCTTGTCTCTTCAAAGTGACCTATAAAAATAACACTACGACATAAGAAGATCCTGCTGTGTTACAACGGTTTTTAAACAACTGCAAGGAAGAGGCACTGGAAGTCGCAAGACTGTCTACTACTTGAATATTCTTTATTAATGCTAAATATAGTTGTTCTAGTCAATGTAAAATGTGTTCATTACATGTTCGGAATAAGATATGTTTTTCTTCTCTATGCTGTTTTTTTTATATTTGACCACTGTCAACCCTAGTCTGATTAGCTGGTTTGTCCTGCCTAATGACCTGCCCTGGAGTTCAAGTCAACTCTGTCTTCCCACTGTGGCACCACCACGCTCGATTCATGTTTGTGTTTTTTGTATGTCACTTTGTTTAGCTTATATATGGATTCTCTCTATTTTCTCCTCTATTTGTTTTCTTTCTTCCTCCCTTTCTTCTGCCACATCTTTCTACTTTCCCCTCCATAATTCTATTACCTACTTACTACCTTCTAATATTTTTTGAGAGCAGTACTTAGTATTTTATTGTATTTATAAGTCATTACTATGTTTATAATTTCAACTTTATACCATTTAATTGTTGCTGAATTATGTTACACACTATATCCTGGAATATTAAAGGTTTGGGTTCACGCATCAAAAGGTAAAAGATACTTGCCCATTTATCCAAACTTAAACCAGACATTGTGTTCTTACAAGAGACTCATGTAGTTGCATCAGAAGTTCACAATGACAATGGGGAGGAAATGTCTTTTCCTCTCCTGGCTCAGGCAAAATAAATGGAGTTATTATCCTTTGTCAAAACAACTTAGTGTTACACTCCTTTCTCAAGAATCTGACTATGAAGGCAAACCAAGAATGTTCCCAACTCTTTGTTTAATATATATGCACCTATCAAAATTGATAATGGATTTTTGCCTGCTATTTCTGTTAACTGGTGTTATCCCCACAGAATGTGTAATATTTGGTGGTAACTGCAACTTAGTTTTAGATCCCTGTATAGATCAAACCTCTAAAGCAACATTTGTTTCCTCCACAATGCACCAACAATTTACTACTCTTATTACCCAAAGAACTCTTGTTGATTCCTGAAGGTTATGTAATACGTAATTTTCAGAGCGTAAATTCTTCTCTCCTACAAACATATCCCAATCTCAAATAGATTTTTTGTTTGGTTCCAACACATTGTCCATGCAGACATTGGTTCTCTACTGATTTCAGACCATTCCCTGGTAATTTTTGATTAAGAACTGCTCCCTATCAGTAATGGCAATAGACAATGGCGTTTCAACACTTCCTTACTAATAGACTCAATCTTTATTCTACATTTGAGTCCTTTATTACTAAATTCTTTACCCTTAATTCAACCCCCGTCTTCCTTTTCATGCTGTGTGGGACACATTTAAAGCATAAGCAAGAGATTTTATTATCTTTTACATTTCCAAGAAGAAACAATGGTGGGCTCGATTAGAATGGGGGTGGACTCACATCCACCTGCCACCGTATTGGGAATCAGGACCGCCCGACAGGCTGTCGGCGGTCTAGTCATAGATTTTATGATGCGACTGCCACCACGGCACTCTCAATGCCTAGAGTTTGCATTGCGGTGGGTGCTGCTGGCAGCAGTACTTGCCACAATGCAAAATAGGGACATTGCACATATCCATGCACTACGGGGCAGGCACCATGTGGTGCCTACCACATGGTGAAGGGACATGTAGGGGGGCACCACAGGTCCCTTACCACGGTTCTTTTCATGGCGAGATCACCCCCATGAAAGGGCCTGCGGAAAGGAACATCGTAATGCCAGGCACTGCCACCATTGTATACATTACTCCACCTCTGATGGTCGGCTCCATGGCGGTCGTTCTTTCTGACCGCCACACAGCCGCCCACCATCAAAATGTGGCGGGCGGAAAACGTGTTTGCGATGACGGTGGGACCGCCTCCAACGGGCTGTCGGTGGCGGTCCCACAGTCATCGTAATCAGGCCTTTAGTGGCCCATTATGATGGAGGGCGGATCACCACCGCCCGGCCTGCGGTGGCGATCCGCCCTCCATCACAATTACATTTACCCCTGCCATATTACCATGGTGGGGGGTACCACAGCGGAACGAAAGTCCATCCGCTGCTTTTCTGCCGGTGGACAATCTGCACGATTGCCGGCCAGGTGAAAAAGGCACACAATATGGTGGCGGTGCCTTGCAGGCACCGCCATTCATAATATGATGCATGCAGTGGGTATGCCTTTCCATGACGGATACTCCGCCATGGAAAGGCATACAGTAAATCACTTTGGGGCCCGTTGTGGGCCACCGGGGGTGTGGGAGGTGTGGGTGGCTGCACTTGGGGGGTACCTATGGTACCCTCCTTCATTGCCACGCACAAGGTGGCAGTCACCGTGTGGTGCCTGTCACGTTGTGCATGCCAATGCACAACATGCCCCTTTAACATTGCGGCGGGTGCTGCTTACAGCACCGCCCACCGCAATATTAAAGATGCTGGATGCGACCGCCAGGGTAGCAGTCGCATCCTAATTGGCCTTGCGGGACTGCCGCACCTCTAGCGGTCGGTCACATTTTACTTCACGTGGCGGGCGGACAAAGTCTGCCCACCATCGTAATGGGACCCTAAATTCGCAAAAAACTGTTTATATCCTGAAACGCCTTAAAATCATGGAAACTGTAAAATAATACTAACTCCATGATGGATCTCAATAACTTTTTTGTAGCAAACTTAAATATAGTAAACTCTCTACAGAAAATGCTACCTCCTATTATCTCAGAGGAAGCATTCACTATTATGGTGGTCAGAACAAAGCAGATATATTACTTGCTACCTACCTAAAAATTAAAAAAGAACATACAAAAATGAAATCTATTCTAAAAGCAGATACCTCACCTATCGTTAAAGATGCAGAATTTGTAGATGAATTTAAACCATACTATACTGCCCTTCATACCCCTCAATCCACTCCAGATTCAAATGCCATACAACAATATCCCTCCTCTATCCAGAAAGACTTCAGCACTAATATAGATTTTTCCTCATCAAAGGAAGATATCTCCCTTAAAGATATTTCCCAGGCACTAAAATTGATTAAAACTGGAAAAGCTCCCAGACCAGACGGCTTTCCTGTTGAATTTCATTCCCACTTTTCCATCTGCTATTTACTCACCGTATTTCATCTAAAACATCCAGTGGTACCTTTCAAGAAGCACTCATCCGTCTCATTCCTGGAGATGAAAGAAATCTGCACTCATGTAAAAATTACAGACCCATCTCACTAGTCGGTTCTAACTATGAAAAATTTGATAAAATTCTTGCACTTTGATTAGATCCTTTTCTATCACCTCTGATTGGCAAATAACTATTGGGCTTCATTAAAGGAAGAGAAATTTCTGATAACACTAGAGTCTTCTTTAATTTATTCAGCAAATCTAAAAAATATGCCTACTCACTAGCGGCTATTCCCCTTGATGCTGAAAAAGCTTTCAATCACATGGATTGGTCATTTATTTTTCTTACACTATCTTGTTTCGGTCTTCGTCCCAGCTTTATTTTATATATATCCTTGCTATACACTGCACCAACATATTCCATGTTTGCTAATGGTGTTATTTCCTCTTCTTTATCTTCAAAGAGAGGTGTAATGCAAGGATGTCCTCTTTCCCCAATTTATTCTAGAATTGGAAACTTTTCTTGCAGAAATTAGACAAAATTCTTAATATTCTTGGTTTTCAACATGGCAGTACCCATACTAAACTCAGTGTCCATGCTAATGATATCTTTTTGTTTTTATCCAAACCTGACTTATCTCTTCCTGCTTTTCTTATGGAAGTTGACTCTTTTTGCTGCTCTCTGTGGTTATGGATTAAATCATGACTCATGTGAAATTCTGCCCCTCAACGTTTTATGCTTTAAACAAGACTTCTCTTGATCTAACTTTGCTTAAGTCTTCATAACATAAAATATTTAGGACTTTGATTTTCACCTTCCATTAAACATACTATGTCTTTAAACCTGAACACAGTTATTATGCGCCGGTTCATCCCTAGCCCTGCGCACGTGCTCCCAACAGGACAGGGGGACAGTTGTTGAGCGAGCACGTAGGGAGTGACGCAAGAGGAGGGCGGTATACGCAGTAGCTCTTGGATTATACAATGCCTCACTTTTAAATGGCGGTGTTCTGTTACTTGTGTCTGTTTTTAGTTAAATGATGTCCATATTTGTGATCAACATACCCTGGTGTTCCTTCTGTGGGTCACTATTTGATTGTGTTCCTATTTGTTCCATGTTCCTATGGTAGCATTGTCTATTTTATTGTTTCATTTCTTACTCCTTTGCAGGAAGATGCAATTTATTATGCCTAATTGTTTTTTACCATACTACATGTCTTTATATCCCTGTCTTTGGTGTTTTGTCTGGTCTTTATCTGTTTGCACTGCTGGAAGGTGTGTTATATCTTTTGTATTTGTTTCCCTATCTGTGCTGCTGTTTCTGTCCCAGTATGTACAACAGAGTATGACTCTCAACTTTGAATGGTAACATATTTGCAAATCACTTTTATCATAATTCCAGCATGCAGTTTAGATGGACTCAACCTACATTGCCCAGATATATAAATAGGCTAGAAGACAAAAGCATAAACAGCATGAATATAGATTTGACCAACAAGCCTTCACCTACTCATACACTGGAAATAGACATGGTCGTGTTGGGGCTTGTGAAAATTGGAAAGCTGAGGGCAGATGTACGACCGGGGCATTTAGCAACTCGCAAATTGCGCTCAATTGGGAGTCGCAATTTGCGAGTCGCTAAATGCCATGTACAGCAGTGTCTGAGACACTGTTTGCGATTCACAATGGGGTCGCAAATTGCATGCTCATCAATATTCATGAGGCACTCGCAATTTGCGACCCCATTAGGAATGGCTGGCCCTCCCAAGTATGGTGGCCTGCTGGACTCAGCAGACCTCCATGTCTGGGACTGCTTTTCAATAAAGCAGTGTTTTTTTTAATGCATCCCGTTTTCCTCAAAGGAAAACGCGATGCATTTAAAGAAAAAAAATGAAACGTTTTTGTTTCATTTTTTGAGGGCAGGTAGTGGTCCCTGGGACCACTGCCTGCCCCTAAAAAATATTTTCCCCTGTATTTGCAAAGGGGAAGGGGTCCGCTGGGGAACCCTTCCCATTTGCGAGTGCATTACCACCCTCTTGAAGAGGGCGGTATATTGCGAGTGCAAAATATTCTTCCATAGGGTAGCGAGTCAAAATTAGGAATGGACGCCCTTGAAATGCCACTTCCTAATTGCAAGTCGAAAATCCTATTTAGCGAGTCGAAAAAAAATTCCATGTCGCTAAATAGGGTTTGTACATGGCCCTATTAGTTTTTGCATGAGCAAACGGGTCGCTAACCCATTTGCACATGCAAAAATGGGTCGTACATCTGGCCCCAAGAGTATTAGCAAACACAAAATCTGCGTCCACGAATGTGGCCCTGCACAGTGACATGGGTAGCATAGCCAAGTGCCTCTACTGGTAAGCTAAGAGTCCGAAGGGGGCGGGTCATTATTTACAGTGGATGCACCCATACAATACTGAGATTGTTTTCTGCTATCCCGAGATGCAGTATAAAGTATTTTCTTTTTTTTCAAGCCATTCACCCACATTGTTGATTTTAGTCATCTGCAATGAAAGCAGTTTCTTTATGTGAATATTTTGTTCCAGGTAAGGTTCTATAAAACAATAAACATTACAATAAAACACCAAGGCAAATAAGAAATCAAGCTCGTTTGAAAAAGAAAAAAAACATTTGAATAGAAATCAGTAATTTATTTTGCTAGCAAAATATAACAAGAATTTATTAGACCCTGCAGCCTTTTTATAATAAGTAAGTTTTAATAAAAAAGTCCCTCTATTTCCAAGAAGTTGATATGCAAGCCTTTTGAACAAAAACACAGAGGTCCACAGATGATTTGTTACAAATTAATAGATAATAGATTGACTAGATTGACAGAGAAGAAATTGTCATCAGCATCTGTTTAAATTGCTCAGAAATGCAAACAGATACAGCCAAGAACATCCTTTTTCAATCACTGGGCAGGACACCATGAATTGCTGGCTTGTTGATTCACATGAAAGTTATCTAAATATATTCTTACATTTTTAATGTTTTTAGTGCTGTCTTTATTTCCTTTAAGGATGCTTAAAATATTAGTTATTAGAACTGAGCATCCTGTAAAGCACTGTAGCGTATTTCCTAGAGCTCCACTGGGGTTTTTCGCTTATGTTTAGGGGTGGGCGGAATTTGCGTAATTGCGTTACGCAAATCTCCGCGAAACGGTAAAAAAATCTCCGCGAACACGCAGAAATTCCGCGAACACGCGGAATTGCTTGTTCGCGATGCTTTTTTCCTGTTCGCAAATGATGTTTGCGTGCTCGAGGAGAAATATCTCGCGAACATGCATTTTGAGAACGCGAACAAGCAAAAATTTCGCGAAATCGCGGAAAGCAGGCTTTTGAGCAATTTTGCGTCCCCCGCGGAACGCGAAATTACGCAAATTCCGCAAATTCCGCGAGCGGAACGGAATTTGCCGCCCAGGCCTACTTATGTTACCCTAACTGCACGTAATAGCCTGCATTTGCATTGCACATGTTACAAAAGTACACAGTTGTTTTCTGCTACACGTTTATTTTACAAATAGCCTGTTTTGTTATTTAGTTCTTCTATTGAGAATAAGATAGAACATTTCATACAAGGTTGAAAAACACTGTGCTCTGTTTTCTCTTTGGTCGCGCACTAACACATAGACATAATAGAAAAATCCAGCTTCCGTTTTCAATATACAATTCTTATCATTTAAGCTCGGATTTGTTATTTTGAAAAGAAAGAGGACTCATTCTTGCAGAGCAAAGGTCCTGAGGCGAGACAGATCTCCGCTGTCGGCGATGTTGAACAACTACCTTTGCATGCCAGGTATGGGGGTCCCTCACTAATCCCAGAGATCTATATTATAACACTGTGTTTCTAGAGTGAAAGTAGGCTTAGGTCTGTCTTACAATATGACAGGACTTTTCATTGTGTACAATCTGTTGATTATGAGAATCATATTTCTAACCTGTATATGTCTTTTTATTGCAGCACAGTCTATGAAGTAGAGCACAATAGCTTCAATAACTATTGCAATCGTTCTTTTTATCTCTTTTCAGTTTATTGTGGATACGTATGAGTGAGAGAACGAAAAGTGATGGCCTGCTACCGCGATCCCTGAGAGGGTCTAGAGTGTTGTGTTATGGGATGCCAATTTACTTGTATCTCTGGAAAGGTTAGGAATGCATGTAAGACACTATGAGCTAGTCTGTTTAATGGGCCATTGGTACTGATGTGTAACCCTGGGCGTAGTTTGCGAAGTAGCGCTATGCGTAGCTATGCGAAGCTACGCGAAGTGCCCTTCGCGCTACGCGAGCTACGCTTAGCTTCGCAAACTGCATAGTGCACTGTGCAAGATGCTGTTTTCTGCCCCTCTAGTAGATTTCTACTCGAGTGGCAGCTTTCTCAACGCGGACTGGTAGTTTCTCATTGCGAGCAGTCGCGAGCATACGCGACCACTCGCAATGAGAAACCTGACCTCCCCGCGTTGAGAAGCTCGCCGGCAGGTTTATTTTCCACGCTCGTGATCGGCAACTTGATGTTGCTGATCGCGAACGAGGAAAAAGTCTCGCCGGGATGTCATTTTGCTTGCTCGCGGTCGCCAACTTGACATTGAGGACTGCGAGCAAGCATAAAATTACCGCTGCACTACGCTACGTTATGCTACGCGTGTTTGCACTGTGCTTCGTGCAATTCGGGTAGTGCGAAGTAGCGCAAACTTCGCAAACTACGCGAGTGTAGCGTAGTGCTTTGATCAGGCCTACTGATGTGGCAAGGTGAACCAGTTCCTACATACTGATGTTCTGTGGTTCCTCCCATAGTTCTATTTCTAAGCTGAATCCATGCAGCAGCACAATGGCGAGGACAATACTATAAAAAAGCTTTTTTCAATCACATGTGACTTTTGTTTCACGTATTTATTGTTTCATGTTTTGTGCTAGGTTATCACTTTGCCCACCATTACAGGATTAGCAGGAATTGCGCTCAGTTCCAGAGTTTGCCAGAGCAATATCCTCCTGTGGCCTTATCGTGATATCATACTGAGCCCAGAGTGGATGCTGAAGGGGTCTATTCATCTAATTTTCCCATCTACAGCACATACATTAACTCAAAACATCTCAGTTAGCGCATGTGCTGCAGACAGCAGGTCTCCAAAACACAGGAAGTAATGTCCCCTGGGCACTAATTACCAGCAGTCAGGTTAATTGATATTTGTGCGGTAACTCCAGTTACCACTCATTTTGCAATTAGGAGTTTGGCGCTAATACTGCACTCTGTCAGATTTCCCTTATTCAATTTCAAAAGGTCAAACCTGCCAAAAATGGAAATGTTTTGCATGGAAACTGTCCAAAAATTACAGACACTTGCAAATGTTGGTGCATTAAGCACAATGTGGGGTCATGCATTGTAATTATGCTAAATTACAGCAGAATTATGTGAAATTGAGTAGGAATTATGTGAGAAGAGTAACCCAGTATTAAGAAATATTATTATTATTATTTTTTTTTTATTAATTGAAAATCTACAGTATATAAAAAACAATAGCAAAGCATTACATACAAATAAATCATATATTGGGAGCCAATAATAAATACATATTAATTCATTCCATACCATAAACATAATGTCAAAAAGTAAAATGATCAAACATAGGACCCCATATTTGCAAACCCAGCGCACGCTTCCTTGAACCTTTAACCGAGTACAAACTAATTTCTAAGTTAAATATATTATAAAACCTAGCACGCCACATTTCAAAGGAAGATGCCTGAGTGAAGCCATGTAGATGCTATACATAGCCTTGCTACCCCCATAGCTACAAAAATAAGATACCTATATTTATGTATCAATGTCCCTTGACGCAAATCCTCCCCTATACCCAAAAACATGACACAAGCCGAGATCTTTATAACCACACCTGTAACCTCTGATAAGAACCTCTCAATGGGCCATATGTAGGTAGCATCACATTTACCGATTCATAAATACCGAATTTTACCGATTCGGTATTTATGAATCGGTAAATGTGATGTAGGTAATAATTCGGTAAATTTTACCGAATCGGAAAAATTCGGTAATTATGAATCGGTATTTACCGATTCGGTAATGAGGCATACCTTCCCATTGATTCCTATGGGCCTGGAGGCCCATAGGAATCAATGGGAAGGTATGCCTCATTACCGATTCGGTAAATACCGATTCGGTAATGGGGGGAGCATATTCAAGGGTGGCAGGGTGGCACATTGACACCCTGTTGCACCCCTGAATCTTGCATGTGTGCACATGCGGCGCACATACATGCCCTAAGGGCATGTATGTCTGCCACATGGCACTCTTAAATCTGCAAAATATTACTTTTTGCAAGGTACTCGTTATTTATCACCAACCTGTATGTGGTGGTAAATAACGAATTCTTAATACTAATTTTCACTCTTTAGAGTGCTCCCTACATATGATTTCAAGATTCGGTATTTACCGAATCGGTATTTTACCGATTCGGTAATTTACCGAATCCTGAAATTATGCCTCCTACATCTCAAATAGCTAAATACCGGTCGGTAACGGGATATTTACCGAATTTCGGCCGTTACCGACCGGTATTTAGCTACCTACATTAGGCCCAATATGTTGTATATACAAAGCCAAAATAGTGCATGAATAAAAAACATGTAAAATATCGGCATCATTTGCACCACAACGGAAACATTTCCCATCATGCCGACTCCTCCATTTCTTCATCTTTGCAGGAGTATCATATAAATTGAATATCATTTTGTAGTGCTGTGTTCTTAGGTTCACGGCCAAAAAGATGTTTCCTGCCAGGTCAATCGAATCCTCTAACAACACAGCTTGTACTCCGAGGGAGCTCCCCCACTGAAGATTATGTTTCTCGAGGTCATCAGTTTTGGCAGCTTGTAGTACATTATAGAGAACCCCAATTCTTTCCTGAGATCTGATAGCTTCAATTATCTTATGTGGTTTTAAGGTCGTGACATGCTTGCTTAGGAAATCACGTATCTGAAGATATTTAAAAAAATGACATTTGGGAGCTGGTACTTAACCACCAGGTCAGAGAAGGAGACATACTGCCCCCCACCCCCCCCCCCCCCGCCTCTGTAAAATGTCCCAATTGTGTGATTACAGAGAGTCTCAATTTCCCTGCCACATAATCATGAAACATTGATGGGAGAATCCCTACAGCCGGCAAGGGTGTATAAAATGAGAGTCCGCCAATCTGCAAATTTTTTGGGACAGTCTTCCAGACCTTATAGACAGCCCCCAAGATCTTAAAACATGTTCTCTTGTAATAGCTACCTTCAATTCTTAGGAAGAGACAATTTTTTGCCTCAGTCCCAAGTGCCATCTAATATATTGATGGAACTTCAGCAAGATTAACCACTTCTTCTCCAGTTGACAAAAATCGGATATTGGCTAAAATACAGGCATAATAATATACTGCAAAGTCAAGAACTGACCATCCCCCTCTGTCTCGGGGTAAAGTCATGAATCGTACTGCCCTACGTGGTTTCCCTGGGGCCCACAAGAATCTAGAGCAGAGAGATTGTAATTGTTGTAATTGCAGGTGAGATATTTCCAAAGGTACTGATCTGAAAAAGTATAGCACTTTCGGCAAGATATTAATTTTAAGAACATTGGCTCTCCCAACCACAGACAAATGGAGACATTGCCACCTCTCAAGAGCTTGTTTAATGTTGCCAATGATGGCCCTCCAGTTAGCATCAACCAGCTCTTTCAGACACACCTATATCTTGATACCCAGATATATAACCTCCTTAACAACTCTAGGATCATTATTGATGCTTTGATTAGTACAAAGAATCTGGGTTTTTGATGTATTGAGCTCATAGCCGACCATACGGCCGAATTGGTATGCAAGATGTTAAATTTCGGGTAGCGCCATCACTGGGTCAGATGTTATGATGGCAATATCATCCGCATATGCGCAGACTAGGAATTGATCTTGCCCCACCATAAACGGTCTTATCCTAGCATTCCGCTCAAGCATGTTATTGATTGATTGATTGATTGATTGATATAAAGCGCAACCAAGAGCGGAGAGCATGGACAGCCCTGACATGTACCTCTTGTGATCTCAATTACCTTAGCTGTTAACCCCACGAACAGATCCGAGCCACAGGAGAACGATATAGAACCTGCAAAGCCTGGATGTAGCCCTGAGGAAAACCCATCATACATAGAACTCTCCAAAGAAAATTCCACGAGACGCGGTTGAACGCCTTCTAGGCATCGAGTAACACTATTCCTATGTCTCTGGCTTCCACTTGAGCGATATCAAGTATGGTGATAACTTTAGATATGTGTTTCACCATCCCCCTACCAGGGATAAACCCATGCTGTCCGAGTGAGACTAAGGGGGATATAACCTTAGCCAGTCTATTCGCGAGAATGTTCACATAGATCTTCCCATCACAGTTTGTAAGTGAGATTGGGTGATAAGACCCCGGAAGATCATATGGCTTGCCCTTATTTTTGAACACAATATTAGTGGTGTCGTCTCATGATTGTGGTGCCGTGCCAGTTTGAGCGGCTTAACAAACCGCCAAAAAATCTATTTTAAGGTCTTGAAAAAAGTCGGATAGAGTTCAGATGGAAGCTTTTCTGGCCCTACTGGTTTACCGCGAGTCATACCATTAATAGCCTGTTCTATTTCATCCATTGTGAAAGGGCTGTCTAACATTTTTACCTCCTCATGAGCTAGCCGCTGGAATTGCACATCCAAAAACCCAAACTCCACATCGTCAAGTTCTCCATCTTGTTCTGTATAAAGTTTTTGATAAAAACTATGAAAAATCTCTAAGATCTCCTGGGGATCGTGTACCAATCTACCGGAAACGTTCTTCATGCCTCGTATTCTTTGTGATGCTTTTTTGGAACGTAGCCTTTGAGCTAAACAGCACCATGTGGCCTCCCCATACTCATAACGATCTTTCTTAAAAAGCTGGTATTTTGCTGCAATTTCTTTACGCCACATTATATTAATATTAGCTTTACATCTAGCCACTTCAGTTTGCAGCTCAGTAAGATTAGTTCCTGAGAGAATCCCGGGTGTTAGGTTTCCTTCTGCCGCTTTCAATTTATCCTATAACTCTTAGATTGTACGTTTGGTCTTTTTCTGTTTGTATAATCCAAAACTCAACATTTGCCCTCTAAAGCAAGCTTTGAAGGTATCCTAAACATTCCCGTAATTTGTAGAATTACGGTTATTTTGAAAAAAATCCCTAACCCACTTACTCATATACTCGATGAAACCATTATCCAGAAGAAGTTTTCTATCAAAAGTGAATACCCTTCGTACTGAGTTGCTACCCAAAGCTGGAATGTCCAAGACAACTGGAGCATGGTCAGAGGTAATTTGGGGGAAGACGTGTATTTGGGCTTCTGTTAATAATAAAGGAGAGATAAAAAAATGAGTCATGAAGAACTAATTTATCATGCGGGTTAGAATAAAACGTATAGCCAGGGTCGAGTGTTTTAAGCATACAAACATCAACTAAAGCATGATCCAACATTAGGTGGTGTAAAGCCTTAAACACCTTAGGTTTCCGGCCATTGTAACTCTGAATACCTGCTTGTAGTTCACTCTGTACCAAATTGATATTAAAGTCCCCACATAACACAAAAGGGGTGGGCCATGATGCAAGTTCAAGATTTAGGTGTTCAAGAACAGGGGCTTCATCCAAATTGGACCCATATACTGTACATAACGTAAATTTAGAGCCCCCTGAAATGCATTCCAAGATTGCCCACCGCCCATGGCTGTCTACAGTTATACGTCCCGAAGTTTGTACAGTCGGTTTGGCCAACACAGCCACCCCACAATTTATAGTTGTCTGTTGTAAATTGGCTAAAAGTACATACCCCAACTCTAATAAAACCTTATGTTTTCACCAAAGTATGGGCATTTCCTGTATGCATACAAGATCTGGGTGAATCACCCTAAGCTCTGCAGCAACTCTATGCCTTTTATTATAGTTGTTGAGCCCACAGACATTGAGCGAACATATTCAAAGCTCTAATTTAACCATAAGGTAGATATGGATACCATCCCTTGCTTAATTCTCTTGCATGGAATTTAATATTTCTCAATTTCACAAACTTAGCAATACTGTGGATTAATTTTCTTTTTTTTCCTCCACCTGATATATCCCCCACCCAACCCCTGACCCTGAACCCACCTGAGCCCCCAAACCCCACCTCACTGTACTTCCCTCCCCCCCGGCACTCCCCAGAACCTGGGTGTCCCTGCCCCACACTCATATAACACCATATGTGCTGATAAACCAAACCATGTATAAGAGAAAACCCAACTGTTGAATAGCGCATAACTTGCTAAAGCCTAGATATGTATACGTTTTAGAAATAAACACATCAACTGGAAACTCCGAGAAGAATATACCCACAACACTTGCCTACACCCAATATATAGGACCAGACCATCATACATGTTAATAAATCATTCTATATTACATAGACTGTAAATACTCCTTGGCCTGAACCTCAAAGGTAAAGAATCTAGTATGGTCTTTGAACAAAACCTTTAACTTTGCAAGATTAAGCAAAAAAGCTTGTGCCCTTTTATCCTGAAACAATGATATAAACTGACGGAGCTGTCAGCACTTTTCAACCGTGTGTTGACAATAGTCAGGTCGGACAAAGAATTCCACACGCTGGCCGGCCCTCTATCTGTCAGGGCGGGCAAGCTCATACAAGGCCTCCCGAGCAAGGAAATTATTAAGAGATATTAGAAATGCTGTGGGTTTAGCTGCTGCTTGATTTGGACGAATAGAAAAAGGAAATCGGTGTGCCCTCCGCACCATTCTTTGCCAGTCCCAGTGCTTAAGTTCGGGAAAAGCCTCGGAAAATAGTTCAGTGATAAACTTGCGAGGATCTTGGCCCTCCAAGTCCTCAGGAATCTGCAGTATTCTAAGATTATTACGGCGAGAGCAATTTTCTAAATTGGCCAGTTTCCACTGAGTGTCGTCTTTTATAGAACGCAGGGTCTCAGTTAGCACTTTCTGTACAACTAGTTCATCCTCTAGGGAGGAAATCCTTGTCTCTGCTTCATTAAGCCTTGTTATGAATTCTGTACAAGTCTTCGCTATACAACAAACCGAAATCTGTAATTTGCGACAGGAGCTTTGTACTTTCTGACTTTCTATCTGTGTTTCCTCCCTATGAGTCATCATAGTCTGATAAATCAGAGCTAACAAGATCTCTTCAGATGGACCTGATATTTTTCCTTTAACCACCTCTGTGTCGGTACCAGTACCACTCTCATATATGAGAGAGTAGTCCCATTGTATAGCGTTGTCACTATTACTGCTATCAACAAACGCAGGACCCTGTTTGCTCATATACTTTTTCCGCACCGTGCTATGACTATCATCAGAAGTGTCCCCTTCTATGTCATCCGGCTGTGTACTACTAAGATCGCTACCGCCAGCCCCCTGTAGTTCATCATAGATCTTCGCTCAGGATCTTCACTAGAAGAATTAGAGTGCTCTGATAATGAATAGAAATGATCACCATAGTCAATTTCCTTCATGGGAGATTTTTTATTCTGTAAATCCATATCTGTACCTGCATTAGCAGCAGTTATAGCAGTGGTTATTAAACACGCCGATTTTCCCTCAATATTAGGGATATTCCCTCCATTGTCGTTATACTTGAGATCCCCTGCAGCGGCTTCTACTGTGAGTGTTAACAGTAGAGGGTTGATATAGACATCCTTGCTGGCAACATCAGCATCCCCCATATTTTGAGCAATTATAGCGTCTGGGGGTCCTTGTTGTGATATTTTCATACCTCCCTCTACAGACTCAGTTTGAGGGGAATTAACAGTTTTTTTCTTCTCTTTGCCACCAAAAAACAAAAGGGGAATAGTGCGCTTACCGCTAATTTCCTTGTCTTTACGAATTTTCTCAGTACCAAAGGGGATGATGGATGGAGAGTTTGAGCAAATCAAACACTCACCCCAGTCAACTGATCTGGGTTTTATCCATCATCATTCTTTAGCTCAGTCCACCACCCCAGTTCAGACATGGCCATAAGCAAATCAGTCTGACCCTGTGCCTCATGGGAACAGTCCAGCCCGAACTGCCAAGCCATGTCTTCCCTGGACCGGAAACAAGCATCCTGGGACCGTTTTCGGGTTCATAACCTTCATCAGCCAGGCTATCTTGAATCCAGAGGCAGAGTGAGCAAGGGACCCACGTCTGGGCATACCCTGCCAACTTAGGGCAAACAAAGCGACCGGTTTTGGCCTCTGCAATATCCTAGCCACTGCAAAGCTCAGCATTTCAGGGAAAGCCTTTAATCCTTTGAGCAGGCAAGTTTTTTCGGAGCTTAAAACATCTGTTTTCTCCCGCGCCGGTACACCTCTTTTATCACACAATCATGAGGCAGGAGAGCCGAAAATAACCGCAACAGACATTAAAGCCTCGGAAGTATTCCACAAGTATGCCAAACAAAAAAATCCACTCTCTGATATTTTCACAGTATTATTATTTCAGCCCACAAAGTTGTTTCCCACATCGTATCACACCACACCAAACAGCGAGTGTGAATGCGAGATGTTGTATCCAGGCAGGACAACATTCTGTGTGAGAGCAGGGGAGCCCAGGAGCAATCTGCTCATACGCCCCAGCTCACGGACGTCATCTTGCCTCCTAATTAATAGCAATATTTTCTTAGTGCAAAATGCACCCTTGCATCCAAAATGGACAGAGGATACATTTTGCACTAAGAAAATAATGATGAAAGCAACAGAACACAAACAGCAGCCGCCACTCGCACTCTGTTCCTGTGCTCTTGTGGCAGCCAGTGTGACCTGAATTACCAGCCGCGGCCCATGAAGTTAAGATCAGTGGGGCCAGGTTGGGGGGATTCGACAGATGACCAGGAGGGAAAATGATATAAATAATTAATTTGCCCTCGTCGTCAGTTGAAATCTCCCTCAACCGGCCCCACCAATCTCACCAATCTTACTTGGATGGGCCGTGGCTGTGAATTACTTTGAATTATGCGAGCAGGTGCAATGACTTAATTTTTGATAATTTTGCATCACAAGAGTACCACAAAATTGCCATAATTACTCTGATTACGCCGAAGTGATTAACATTTTGGCAAGGCCAGTTAAGCACCAAAATCCAAATGTTTTTCACCTTACTGAGTACAAACTCATAATTAGGAGTGGGCAATTGGGATTCTATAAATTCTGATCAGGGCTGGACTGGGAACCAAAACCGGCCCTGGCAAAGTGCTCGGCCGCCCCTTCGAGGCTTGGGGGTGCCACCGAGCCCTTTGCCAGGGCTGGTTTTTGCCGATTTTGTTACAGAGCCGATTTTGCAGCTATGCTGCAAAAACGGCCCTGTAACAAAAACGGTACAAAAGGGGGTGGTGATGGACGGAGTATCAGAACCAATCAAACAATCACACCCAGTCAACAGATCTGGGTTTGATCCATCACCGTTCTTTAGCCCACTCTGCCACCCCAGTTCAGACATGGCCATATGCAAATCAGTCTGACCCTGTACCTCATGGGAACAGTCCAGCCCGAACTGCCAAGCCATGCCTTCCGTGGACCGGAAACAAGCTTCCTAGGACCAGTTTCTGGCATTTCAGCCATCTTCAGCCAGGCTTGCAGAGTGGGCTAAAGAACGGTGATGGATTAAACCCAGATCAGTTGACTGTGGGTGGGTGCTTGCAATGTTCAACACTCCGTCCATCATTTCCTTTGGTTTTTGCTTTGTTCGCCATAAGTTGGCAGGGTATGCTTAGACGTGAGTCCCTTGCTCACTTTGCCACTGGATTCAAGCAAGCCTGGCTGAAGACGGCTAAAATGCCAGAAACCGGTCCTAGGAAGCTTGTTTCCGGTCCAGGGAAGACATGGCTTGGCAGTTCGGGCTGGACTGTTCCCATGAGGCACAGGGTCAGACTGATTTGCATATGGCCATGTCTGAACTGGGGTGGCAGAGTGGGCTAAAGAACGGTGATGGATTAAACCCAGATCAGTTGACTGGGGGTGAGTGCTTGCAATGTTCAACACTCCGTCCATCATTTCCTTTGGTTTTTGCTCTGTAACAAAAACGGCCCCCAGGGTCCCAAAACCGGCCCCCACCCGTGCGGCGCACCGGGAGATTGCCCGGTGCCCACTACGGCCAGTCCGGCCCTGATTCTGATCAGCACAGTTGGATTTTATTGGGTACCATGAATATTGGCTCAAATTCAGGCCATTTGTAATGAGGGCATTCACGTGTTTAATCTCTGTTGTATGCAGCAGATGCACTAACCACCAACTCCGAGATTTTTTTGTTATACACATCTTTATTAAAATATCAAAAAATAACAAGGGGTGAAGTAATGGGGCAGGTAACATAATGTTTGATACATGAAGCAATCATACAGTGCAAAGTATACAGTGCAATATTAACATAGCACTAGCATCTTGTGGTCCCTCAAAGCTGGGGCCTTCGGAGGTCAAGGAAGGGTAGTCCCAAGAATAACATGTGGCTCCACTTCTGTGCGCATAATGGGAGCTGTTAAAAAAACAGGATAGGACAGAAGATGGAGAGAGAGGAAGGAAAACAGGAGGCTCATACTCGCGCATATGTCCAAGGGGGAGGGGAACAGGTGGGATAGGAGAAAGGAAGTGGGAAGTGAATAGAGAAATGAGAGGCAAAGGGCAAGGTAGAGGTGTAAAAAGTAAAAGTGGGAAGTGGGGGAGCACCCTCAAGGGCCATGACCAGGGTAGGGTCCCAAGAGCAGTGGCAACGTAGTGCAGCATCTGGTCTCCCCATAGGGAGTCAAAGGTGTCCCCAGCTAGGAGCTAGCAGGCTTCGTCTTGAAGAAAAGGTGCCCAGGTGAGGAGGAAGGTCTTTGTCTTGTGCTGAAAATTGTAGATGAACCGCTCATAGGAGGCCGCCTTGTACATCGTCGGGAGCCATTTGTCATGGGGGTGAGCGCCAGTGCCTGGGAATGCAGATCTTTGCTGGGCAACCCCCATATGTAATAGACTTTCCTAAAGCGGGAAAGGTCCAGAGAGGCTGCAAGGTCATGTAGGAGCATCAAGGGATGGGACATGGGGGTCGTCACTGGTAGAGTCTCGCTCAGTCTGGTGCCAACCATCTCCCAAAAGGGTGTGACTGTGGGACAGTCACAGAGGATATGAATTGGGGCGCAATAGTCATGGCCACAGCACCAGCAATTTGCTTGAGGTTGCAGGTCTGCTGCCCTTAGTTTTAAGTCCAGTGCAGGTCATGTAGAGAATTAGAGAGACAAAACTTCAAACTCGCCTCCAAGGCACCACATTCCAGTGCCTCTAAAAGTTCCACCCAATCCTCCATTTCATATTCTGTCTGAAGTCTAGCATGCCATTTATCACAGAGGTTATTTAGGGGGCAGGGAGAAGAGATGGCGGCTCAAGAGACTATAGAAGCCAGACATCATCCCAGAGGTACGAGAGTACAGGAGAAGATTGGAAGACCTGCGGTCACGCACTCAGGCAACAGGTGAGGCAATGCCATAGCTTCAAATACCGCCAAGACTGATGGAATGGGATTCCGAATTCCTCACAGAGTGCCACAAAGGATTTAAGGGCGCCCTGCTCAAGAACTTGATGGAGGTTGTGGATGCCCACAGAGCCCCATGCCTCCCAGTTCAACATCTCGCCACCTACACAGAGGTCAAAGATACCCCATAACAGTGCATATTCATGAAAAAGAGGATACATCCCAAAGAGGTGGTAGGCTTGCAGCCACCATTTGGCTAGTGCTTGTAGCACTGTATTTTTGGGGCCTGGTATATTCATGCCTCTTTTGCAGAGGGGTTGCAGTCCTTGCAGGCTTTTAGCAGGGTGTGTTCTACCAGCACACACAGCAGTGGGTCCGGAGCCCCAAGGAGCATGCTAGTGAGATGTGCCAAGTGCAGGGCCAAGGCATAGTGCTAAACCAAGGAGATACCTAGACCCCCACAAGATCAGTGAACCAAGAGTTTGCTGCTGTCCAACCGGGATGGGAGGAACCCCAAATGAAAGACCTATAGTCCGGTCCATGGATGGTAGCAAAAATAGAGGCACCAACATGGGTAGCATGCAGAAGTCATCGGTGTACCGTGGCAGTGTCACCATCCTGATCGCCTGTACCCTGATCCACAATGAGAGGCCAAGTAGGGCCCATTTCTCAAAGTCCAACTTAATCCACGCAAGCAGGAAGTCGAGGTTGTCCGCCACTATGCTGTCCAGCCCTCGGTTTATGTAGACCCTGAGGTACTTAAGGCGAGAGGACTTCCACTGGAAAGAGTAAGTGGACACCGCCATACTGGAGGTCACCTGTGACATGGGCAAAGCCTCGCTTTTGTCCCAGTAAATCCGGTATTCCCCAAGAGCGCCACAAAGCCAGGGAGGACTTCCAGTAGGTCCGGGAGAGAGAGTGGGATCCAAGAGGGTAAACAAGATGTCATTGGCTTAAAGAAAGATGGTGGACTTCTCTCCGGGCATGGGAATACCAGTGAGGTGTGGGGATTAATGAAGAGAGGCTGCAATGGGTTCCAAGGCAAGAAGGAAAATCAGGGAGTGACAGTGGACAGTCCTGTGGGGTCCCCCAGTGGACTTGAAACGTGCCGAGCGAAATCCCCCCAAGGTTAACCTGGGTGGTAGACAAGTCGTAGATCGATCGGACCTTGGCTATAACCTTTGGAGGGTCGCAAATGGATACACCACTCAATCCTAAAGAACGCCTTTTCAGCATCAAGGGAGAGGGTGAAGGCATCATCCTGAAAGTCCTTGGCCAACCTAAGGGTATGAGCAGCATCCCCACCTGCATAAGATGGATCAGAGATGGGAACACCACTTAAAGGCCAGTCGCAAGTATCTTAAAGTCCCCATTAAGCAGGGAGATGGAACTGTAGCTCTTGACGAGTGGGAGACTTTCCCCGGGTTAGGAATGACTGCTATAACTGCCTTATTGGAGAAGAAACTGAGAGATCTGGATTCATCGGCCTTGTGGAAGGCCTCACAGAGAGTGTCCACCACGTCCTAAGTGGTCCACTTTTAAAACTCCCTTGGGAAGCCGTAATCCCCAGGAGCCTTGTGGTATGGGAGCCTGGAGATGGCGTGCAAAATCTCTGTTTTAGTGATTTCCCCCATAAGTAAATCTCTGCCTGACTCATTGAGAAAGGGGCGGTAGACGCTGTCAAAAAAGACCTCCAGGTGGACAGAATCATCCACCACCTCCAGCGTCTATAGGACCCAGTAGAAGGATGCAAACTTATTGACAATTTCTTGCGCGGTGTGAGGATAGTGGGGATGAGGATAGTGCCATCCGTGGATTTATTGGCCGGGATGGCCAGTGCCACCACCTGTTGGTGCAGCTGGGCTGTCAACAGCCTTCCTGCCTTCTCTCCTTGTTCATAACGACAACCTTTTTGCCGTTGAAGTGCATTTGGCTTTTGGGGTGAACTTGTGAGGGACACAATCTCGTCCTCTAGGGCCTTCTGTTGCATTGCCCTCTGGGTATTGGCAAGGGCTGCGTCTCTCAATAACTGGCCACCAATAGTTGCTTTGGTGGCTGCCCATAGAACACAGTGGAAAGTGACAGACCCCCTGCTATGATCCAGGTAAGTGGAGACATGGGTTTGCAGCTGAGATTTGACCTGTGGAGTACGGTAATGTGAGATGCTGATATGATACAGTTTTCAGGCCAGGGGAGGAAAGCCCCAAGTCCAGGTTGAGTAGGGTCAGGAAGTGATCAGAAAGTACACCCCCAGGATCTGAGAGTCTCAGGAGAGGGCAACCACTGGCTGGGAGACCAGAAAGTAGTCTATGCTGGACTGGGTGCCATTCACTGGTGATAAAAAAGTGTACTTCCAGTCCTCCAGGTGCGAGAGGCGCCTGAGATCAACAAGGCATGGTCGGAGGTAATGTTCCTAGGAGGGCCCGATCTGCATTATTACCTATGTCCAGGGGGAAAGTGCAGTCTAGGACCACGTCCCAGGACAGGTTCCAGTCCACACATAAGATAGTGGGAGACCCCGATTTCCGTGACGAGGCAGTTGAGCTGGAGAAAAAACTGGCACTTGCAGCCACGGCCCGCACAGGTAAATGATGTGGGGCAGTGAGGCGGGCGGGGCGGGGTGGGGGTAGTGGAGTCCGACATACGGCTGCGATGTGAAAACTAACGAAAAAAATAAAAGCACTTTCCTTGCGCTCACCGCATCACAGACTTCAGCGATGCGGCGAGCGCAAGGAAAGTGCTTTTATTTATTTAGTTAGCTTTCACATTGCAGTCATATGTCGGAATCCACTACCCCTACACCCCGCCCCCCGTCCCACCTCACCGCACCACAGCATTGACCTGTGCGAGCCGCGGCTGGGCACTTGGATCTTGTCAGGGCATACACTGAGAGTCCACCCGCTGAGCTGAAGTTTAGTAAAGGCATAGCAGCCAATGCCATCCGGGTCCGTCCTTGCCCTGAGAACAGTGAGGGGCAGGGTTCTATGCAAAAAAGTAATGACGGCGTACTTCCTAAATGGCCCGAGACCGATGGCTGGCGCTGCTGGACAACTACTGTGGACCACGCTCCCCACCCAATCATGATGCAATTTTTTGGACTCCGCATGGGAGAGGTGGGCTTCCTGTAAGATGGACACGTCGACACGTTTAGTCTGCAGCGAGGACAACACTATCTTATGTTTGATAAAGTGCATCAGGCCATTAACACTTGACAGACGACATGCAGTGGTGGGAGGAGCCAAGGGCACCGGCAGCCATCGTGGTGCAGGGACTGCTAGGGGGTGCAAGGATGAAAAAAGAGGGAGATAAGAAAAAGAGAAAGGAGAGTGAAGAGGAAAGAAAATTAAAAAGGAAAGAGGAGAAAGGGAAAGAAAAAGGAAGAACCCCTCTGGCGCGGGGAAAAGCAACCTGGAGTAGTGGCGAGTGCAATGTGCGAACGAACGGGGAAAAAAGAAAAGAAAACCAGGAGAAATTGGGGTGGGCAAGAAAAAGGAGGAAAAGGCAAAACGGGAAATAATCTCGTACATAATCAAGTACAGAAGCCTCAGGGGATGCCAGCGACTGTACTGCAGGTCTAAGACTGAAATTCCAGGTGCACCAGAGGTCCCAAGGAGAGGGGCAGAGAGAGCAAGGGACATTGAACCAGGTTGATGATGGCCAAAAAGAGAAAGTGTTGAGTTCTGGTATTCCCAAAGGACCTCCGGGTGGAGGAGAGGGAGAAAAAGGCATGGGCAACAGCGGCAGAGTCAGTGATTAGGGGTGAGGGAGGGTGAAGGGGCAGGGGACCTCGGCAGGTAGGGAGCAGCTATGGAAGGGGCTCTAGTACAAGGCCCACTGAACGATGCCATGAGCACAGTGGTGGTGCAACAACAACAGTGATTGAGACAACAACAAGCTGCTCAGCAAGGCGAAACATTACAAAACATAGCAGAACAAACCAATACAAAGCAAACATTGCAAAGTGCAACTGAAAATAGGAAGGCAGAAAGTGACACACCAGCAATACAGTGCTGGAAATAGGCATTCAGAATTTCAGATAGTAATGGTATACTTAGCAATCTCTCCTGAAGGCGCCACATTTCTTGTGTAGTGGCCAGAGCAGGAGAGCAGCAGTCACGGTAAGGAAGAATGTGCCTCAGTCCTCGGGCTGGTTGGATTTTAACGTAGAACATTATTTATCATGACCCAGGTCCTGAGTAAGAGCAGCCACCTCTTTGAGGGCAATGCCCTTTCTGTCCTGTGACCTGGCCAGGTATTCGAGCTCCCTGCCTCAATTAAGGCCCCACCAGAGCCCAAGTGGCCGCCAGATGTAGGAGGGGTAATTTATCTGACGCTTGGGGACTGGCAGATGAGTCCAAAGGTGCAAAGTCTATTTCTTGTTCAGGAAAGCTATTCAGGAAGGAGCGTGGTTCTCACAGGTCAGAAAAGTCCTTGGACCTTCAATCCTTTGTGATCCACATGCAGGCAGGTTCGAACAGTCTGAATTTGATGTCCAACTTCTGCAGGCAGGGCTACAAAGCTAGGAAGGCTTTCCTCTTGTTGTTGGCCTCTTGAGAGAAGTTGGCGTCTATGCGGATCTCATGCCTCTCATAGGCATAAGGGTCATGGGAGCGGGCTGCAGTCAGGAGCTGTCATACCTGCTCTTCGCAGAGGATGCAGGTAATGAGAGGGCGTGCCCTCTCTGAAATGGCCAAACAGGAGGCACACGGTAGACCCCCTGTATCTCCAGGGGTTGGGAGAAAAGGTCCGCCCAATGAGCGTGGGGAGAAGGTCCCTGAGGGAGTCCCTGATATCCCAGCCCTCAGCGGTTACGGAAATCTGAAATAATGGTAATTGTGACAGCAGCTCCTTTCTTCCAGGTACATGAACTTATTGCAGCGACCGATTGTGGTGTTCTACTGTAATATATGGCCCATCATAGTATCTGGCTGGGGATGGAGTGCCACAGAGGCGAAAGCAGCAGACACCACCAGGGGTGAGGCCATAGCACAAGTTTGTGAAATGATCTCTGTGAAGAACAGTTGATGGGAGGATTCACCAGAGGAATTGCCGAAGGGCATTGCTAAGATGTGAGGTGAAGAAGGAAGAAGTCCAGTCACCCGGCGTGATGGTGCAAGATGCGTCTGGCTGATGAGCTGCCCCCTCCCCTGCCAGGGAAGGGGAAAGAGGCAGGTTCACCTCAGGACACTCACAGGGCAAGCAATGCATTTTGGGCAGCGCTGCCAGGTACAGCTATCCGAGTCATGCCACATACCCCAGATCCATTCAGGCCCGCTCCAAGGCATATGATTGTACCCATTACAAACTGCACACCAGTCTCAGGGCCAAGGGGGAGCGAAGTGCTGAAGTCCTAGGGTGTCATCAGGGCCAGCTTCAGGGTCCACAAGTCATCATTGGTGGTACACCACAGGCAGTCCAAAGGGCACAGGGGTTTCTCTCTTGGGGTCAGCGAGATGCATTAAGGATGGCAAGGAGGGAGTGCATGGTCATAGGCTGCATGCCACACTCACCATGAGATCGCTCCACTGTCCAGGTCCATGAGAGGGTGGGAGCCCAGATTACAGGCATTTTGTCCGGTGAGCAGAGAGCAGAGGATGATGGTTGGTGCAGTGACACACGCCCTGGTGGAACCGGTCTCTGATACTCGAAGGTTGCATCTCTGAGTCACAGGTTATTAGTGTAGCTCTGTAGCCACACTAATTGTTGGGGCTCAAGTCCTCACATGGCCCACACAAAAGTCCAGGTGGCCCAGGGCATCCGCAGCAGGCACCACGGAGAAAGTTGTGGCAAGGGGGGGGGTTGGGGTCCACCAGAGTACTACTTGATTTGGGAGCAGAGGTGGGTGTGTAGAGCATCCGTGGGAGACCCCAGTAGAGAATGTAGGGAGGGAAACCTGAAACGTCTCTGCCACCACCAGTGCCATAAGTGCGTTTCAGCGTGTCACTGCTGTCTGTGGCCTGGCGCGGCTAATTAGGGTGATCAAGGTGATGAGGCTGCTGCAAGCCTGTGGGTGCAGGTACATGGTCTCTGCGCCTTGTGGTCTGTCTATTTCAGGCAGAGGCCTTAAGTGGGCCCCTAGTTGCTGCAAGAGGGGAGGAATGGTACCTGATATCAGGATAGAGGGACTAGATGATGCGGGCCGCGATGGAGGCATGCAGCCTGGTCAGAGTCAATGGCGCAGGTACTTGTGCTGCAGCACAGGCCGGGAGCAGCAAAGTCGCCGCTTGCATACAAGTGTGGGCTCAATGGTGCGGTGGGCTCACGGCTGCCAGAAAAAAGTTCAAGAGGTGAACCAGGCACCAAATTGCAGCGGGGGCTGGCATCATAGTGCAGCCACAGGTGAGCAAGCGGTGCTGCCCACAGTGAAGCCACACAGCCCAGACAGAACCAAGTGCACTGCAGGTCATGTGAAATAGGCCTTCTGGTGCAGATGTGGAGGTGGGTGCCCAACTGCAGTGGGAGGCCTGGTGACACAGTGCAGCTGTACCATGGCCAAGCAAATGGTTGAGGGCCGCGGTGAAGTTACGCCGTCCGGCCGATATTGAGGGCACTGCGTGTCACGTCGCAGCAGGCCCTCCTGTATGTCAGCAGGGTATTTGATCATTAACAGTCGGCTGTGATCCGTGAAGGTGGCTAACACCACAATGGGGCCACTGGAAGAGTAGGGCAGACCGGGCCGGTCTGGCTAGGCTTCCACAGCTGTTAGTGCTTTGCTGCCATCCCCAGGAATTGTCCTCCATGAGGAGCTCTTTCAGTAAGAGCCCATCTTCATACGTGGCCAGACCACGTCACCCAACTCAGAGAATTCTTTGTTTAATATGTGCTTTTTAGAGGGGAAAAATAAATGCACAGACTCCTTCCTTGTTACTGAAGTATACAGAATAAAACCACGATACATCTACAGGTTCTAATTGTAAGAAACTGCATGAGCAAACAGTTCTCTAGGGGTAATACCTGGCTCAAAATGGTCATGAACACAATTTTTGCATGTTATTCAGTGGTTAGAAAAAAAGGAAAAATAATAACCAAGCACAAAATGTGATCCAACAACACGCACAAATGTTATTTCACTTGAACTTTTTTTTGCACTCAATGCTACCACTATACAATCAAATCATTATAAAACTAATTGTACCTGCTTTTTCCAATTTCAGTTTTACAGTTCGCAGATTTTTGGATGCTGGTTGGAGGTCATTGAGTATTTTCTGAAATCATCTGTATGATAGCCTTCGTTGTACCCCCATTATTCATCGGTCTCGCCGTAATTGCATGATAGGTTTGAATGCTGTTTTCATTGAGATTATACCCATGTTATACTCAGCGTGTTTTATTTGTGTTGTTTAATTGGCATATGTATTTATTTCATGTCTTTGCTAACAATTGCTTTTTCTTGTGGATGTTTTCAACGTGTTGTTCCTGTTTATCGTTGTATTCACAGTTCTTTATACATTATTTTAGGTAATGCTTTCATGTTTTGCTATGCTGTTTCTAAGTTTTTTTACACCGGAAACAAACATAGCTTTCGGTTAATTCCCTCAGTTTGATGTGCAGTTATGTTTAAAGAGTCAAATATGAGTTGGTTCTACCTCTGTCTGATTTAACAGTGTGTGCACATTTCTTTTTTTCGAGTTAGATCCTCTACAGTCAAATATATTCATGGGCATACTTACAAATTTGTGTAATTCTTATGTATTCTTGGAGTGAGCCTTCCTAAAAAAAATGTTGTCTCTTTTTTTAAACAATACTTGTGCCTCTAATGAAAGAATTTAAATATTTGCGTTTTATTGCCACACCTCCACAAAATGTGTTATCCTGTTTCTTATGCAAAACAGTTTTCAGGATGAGACATGTCTAAAATGAGTTTTGTGGTTGAGCAAGGTGTAGCACTATCATTATTAATGTTTTCAATAAAAAGGAAGGTCTCACATTATTTTCCATACTATGAGCAGAGAAATACATGGGGTCCAGTTATAAAACTTTCCAACATTATTTATTCTTTAATGAGTCTTACAGCCAAAGAGCAATGTTAACTTCATAGTCAGTACTGAGTGATTGCTATTTATTTAGACAGGCACAGCGGGGCCAAGAAGATCGAATAGCGGAGCATGCTGGATGCGGGCCTTGAAATGAAGTCAGAATGGTGGAACGTGCTGAATGCGGGCTTTGAAAGTAAGGTGGTTGTCCAACCAGGGATGAGTGCTTGATGCTCAGCTAATTTTCACCGGGACTGCGAGGACCAGCGTGCTCCCTGCTCTTTGTGCGGCGAGATCATCTGCAGCTGGGGGACTCTTCCCGACTCCTCCCCCTGAATCTATTTGAGCCACTCCTGTTCACGCATAAGCGGTACGCGAGCGGGGCCTAGACCGGGGCTAAGCCCGGGCAAAGGGCGGGCCCTCTGTGGCCCTCAGAGGCACGAGGAGACCGGACCGGGCCTATCTATTAACCTACCGTGGAGGTCTATGTGAGTATTGTTACACGTTGCTGATTCGATCACTATGACCGAGACTTTGAATAATTGTCTTCCCCCTACTGTTGGAGGTACAAACAAGTGTACATTGGATGATTATTTCATCACGGTTGCTATGGACACTGGGAAGGAGACTGCATTAGCAGAACGCAGGGCAGAGCGGCGTCGTTCCGTAGAAAGTATGAAAAATAGACTGCCCACGGACTCCTTGTTCCAGATTACACCTTCTGAGTCAAGTCCTCTTACTGTTACTCAGGAGCTACCACACACAGATAATGTTCCCATATCACGAAAAGATACTTCATCACCACCCGATATGTTTAATAATCTGTGTGTTTCCAATGACCTTCCTCCTTCTACCATTTCTACTATTTCCTTGGAGGGAACTGATATGATCATGGCTCCCTCTCTATTAGAGGTTAAGGCTCCTAAAATGAAGGTTGGGAGGGTAGTTCTGTCTAAAGTCCAGAGACCCCCTCCCACTAAAAGAAGAAAGCGGGTAGGTGACCAACAAAGAAGTAAGACCAATCACTCTGACTTTGGAAAAAGACCAGGGTCCACTGTAGATACTGTCTCTATGCCAAAGTCTAGTGTATCATCTACTTCATCTATAGTGGCCCCTACGGAAATAAGCCCTAACCCCATATCTTCTGTTCCAACGGTACTTCCCCAATTTGACCCAAATAGCCCCTCACATTGTCTGTCTAATGGCGCTCTGCATGTTGCCCCCCTTGAGAGTATAGAGCGACTATTAAGGTCGTTCGTACTACCTATTATGGAAAGATTAAAGAAAATGGAGCAACGGCTGGGGGATTTAGAACTAGCTATTATTAACAATGCGGGGGTACCTAAAGAATCTGTAAATCTAGTGCCTCCCTCTTCTGAAGCACCAGTGATACCTCCCATTGTTATAAGCAAAAATGGGAAGGATTTTACTGGCAGTCATTCTAGGGTTATACCCTCCAAACTAGTTCAACAACAACTAGTACAAAACGATTTGGGCGAAGCAGTGAGGGGTGCGAAAGAACCTGCTTTAGGAAATATACAAGATGAGAGGGGACGTACTTTTATAGCTGGAACAGTGGACCATCTGAGGTATCAAGTTGATCTACCCCCAGAAGCGGTCCCTTATGTTGTAGTGCTCACGAGAGTTCCGATACTGGAAAAGGGCAAGAAGGAAGGTTTTTTTTAGCTCAAATATAATACTATGCATTGGCTTACCTTAAATAAGCCTCTTCCTTTCAACGTTAATGGAGAGATATTGCATGTCCGACGACTCTCCTGGCTGGGACGGAGAGCCAAGGACATTGGTGGGGACGTAATTGTCATCAATTTTAGAGACCCTAGAGCTGTCATTCACATTCTTAATTACACCTCGGACAATTGTAGTGGGTCTATCATGCCTCGTGAATTGACATACTTTTACCCTAGACCCTCAGTCTCTCACACGACGTATTCTCGGGCTTCGGCTCGAACGCAGTTATACCAGCCTGCACCACCCATACCCTTTGCCAATCAGCACACAACTCATGTACCAACTTCTGTGGCTCGTGAAAATGTATCTAATTGGGCCACTGTACCTTTTAGGAGTCACCGAAATGGTTTTAGGAGGATGGACTATTGCCCATTATTCACCCCGCTGGAAGTTGCAAATAGATTTGATGCCTTTTCAGGCTTTGATGACTGTGATTGACAGGGGGTGCTCCTACCTAATAAGCCTACTATCATGGAGCTACAGGTTGAGAATATTGAGAATATTGGGCCAATTTCCCCAGTGCAGATTCTCTCTCCGGAACAACCTACTGTCCCTGTTATCGCTCTTCCTTCTTCTGAACAGTATGCATCGCCCCCCAAGCATGTGTCCGTATCAGAAGTTGGATCTGCTGTGACTAATGACTTCTATGGTCTTCCGCTCCGCGATCCTATCAGTCAAGATCTACCAACTGGCCATGTTAAAATTCTTTCTTGGAATGTGGCGGGTCTTAAGAGCAAATTGCCCATCCCTGAGTGGGGCTCTTTTATGGCCCTCCATGATATTTGCATGCTACAAGAAACCTGGGCACTAAAAAGCAGTTCGGCCCAGGGTTTTGCCACATTTGATATTGTGGCCAGCAAGGGTGAGAGGGGTAGACCTGCAGGGGGTTTGTCCATATGGGTTGCCACGCATTTGGGAGTCACGGCATTACAAATTAGAACTAACTCGCCGGACGTTCAGTGCGTATTGCTCACTTTACCAAACGGGCCAAATATCGCCCTCTTTAATGTATATTCAAGGCCAGTAAGGCGGGGCCTTGTCTCAGAGGCCATTGAAGTTTTGCTGACCCTCATTCAGGCTATGGACCCTTCCACTGTCTTAATTTTGGGTGGTGATCTCAACTGCCATTTTGAGCCACTCATGGACTTGAACACGGGTGACTCGGACGACGTTGATTCACTGTGGTCCATCCCTCAACCATTGACTCCTCGGGTCACGGCTTGGACACCGTTAGTTTTACAACTGCAGTCATTTGTGTATGCAACCTCATTACGAGCTTGCAATGGGAGAGTGGAACCTGATAGACCAGGGTATGTAACATTCAATCGTCATAATCAGTCCTCGATAATTGATTACATTTTTTTAGAGGCTAGGCATTGGGACAAGGTGCATGAGTTCAGAGTTATTGAAAGAATTGACAGTGACCACAATGCCCTGGTACTTTCACTTAAGACAGGGAGTATTGGGCTTAAATGTCAAACTTTGGATGTTCATCCTCCCATTGTGCCTTTATCTATAACAAATTGTAGACGTAGAGTTAAATGGCTAGACTTTCAGATGTCGGATTCCAAGCTTGCTGCCTTATATAAGACCATTATCCCATTTGTTGAAGAAATGGGGAAATCTGGACACCTAGGCAGGGCATCTGAAATTCATATCAACTTAGTAGCAGCAATTAAGGATATTCTTTGCCCCGAGAGAAGGGTTAATTGCCCACGGACCTCGTCCCCCCAGTGGTATAATGCCTTCTGTCGGGCTACTAGGAAGGCTCTTTATAGAGCTTTGAAAACTAATAACAAGGAAGCCATGAAGGTACATCGCTCTGCTTATAAAAAGGCACTTAGTGATGCAAAAAAGGAATGGGAAGTGGCCAAGTGGGAAAATCTGGGCATAGCACTTGGCAATAATAATCCCAAATTATTTTGGTCTATAGTAGCATCTGGACTTAGTGGGCACAGTCCGGCCCCCGCCCCTAATATTGCCCCTTCTGTCTGGGAAAGTCATTTTTGTGCCCTTTATGGCACCCCTGAGTGTGGAGCTACGGTTCTTAATACTATTCAAACGCAGCAGTCTCATAGTGTTAGTGGAACCGAAGAGTTTGCTCGGTCTATTGCCGTCCGCCCATATTTCGCCACAGACGAATTAATTACTTTGCGTGAGGTAGAGACTGTACTAGGAAATTTTCTCCCAAATAAGGCCGCTGGCTTGGATAAATTGCCTGGAGATCTGTTTGGGACGCAACCAAAAATCTGGGCCCCTTATTTAGTGACTCTATTTAATGGTATCCCGCAGGGGGACGATCTGCCGCCTACCTGGCTAGGAGCTGAAATAGTGCTGATCTTAAAAAAGGGCTGTCCTCTAACCCCCTCAAATTATAGACCCATTAGCCTAATCGATACTTCACAAAAGCTGATGGGGAGGGTTATCTTGGAAAGGATCCTTGGGTGGATCGAGGAAAAAGGGGTTTTATCTACACTCCAGGCAGGATTTAGGTCTGGTATTTCTACTTTAGACCAGATATTCCGCCTGCAGGTCCTGTACTGGAAAACGGCCAAGGTGGAGGGTGGCAGCCTCTACCTTGTGTTTGTGGACCTGCGGGCTGCTTTCGATCTGGTCCCACGTGGGAAACTTTGGCGAGTCCTTGCGGATATGGGCCTTCCGCCCTATCTGCTAGCCATTCTCTCGAGGCTACACTTCAATAATTTTGCGCAGGTTAGTTCGGGGAGGAATGGTGAACTCACTAATCAATTTCCTGTTCTGAAAGGAGTCCGCCAAGGGTGCGTCTTGGCACCCACCCTTTTTAGCCTTTATATTAATGGCCTTATTGGACACCTTAATGGTGTAATCAATAATGACGCCCCAAGACTGGCTTCAGGTAGAGTGCCCGCTCTGATGTTCGCGGACGACACACTTTTGCTGTCCAGAACATCATCGGGCATTTAAAAAAACTTGATGGTTTTGTAGAGTTTTGCCACCTTCGGGGGTTGGAAATCAACATAGGAAAAACAAATTTCATGATTTTCAACCCCCCAAAGCGAACACGTCCTAACCCAGTACTCTTTGGCAGCCCCTTGGAAAGGGTCAAAACATTCATTTATTTGGGTGTTACCCTTACTGAGAAATTTGACTGGCAAAAGCAGACTGCTAGATCCACGCTTAGGCTAACCCAGCTAGCGGGGGGACTAACCAAAGTTTTTAAGGAATCTACCTTTAGGCCGGTTTCTCCTGCACTTAATATATATAGTCATCAAGAGAATGGCAGCAACCTACGTGGCTGAACTTTGGGGGCACAAGCAGACTCTGGATCTTAAAAGGGTGGAGCAGTCTTTTGTCAGAAATCTAATTGGCCTACCACCTAGCACGCCGTCGATCCCTCTCAGATTTGATCTTGGGTTGATCCCAATAGAGGAGATCATAAGCGCTAGACCAATTATGTACTGGAAGAGGCTGTGGTCCGTCCCAGAATTGGCTGACTATCGAGCTGAATTTTTGGAGATTTGGCCTACACTTAGATCTCAAGTGATCCCATGGCTTCAGCACATTAGTGCAGTTTGCATACGGCTTGGCCTCCCCGGATTATGGGATACTCCGGAGACTTGCTGTACAGGGATATCTAAGAATACACTCCTTTCTCATATGTATATGCTAAACCATCAGATGTTAATGAGATCTACATCATTAGGTAGGCTGTCATCGGAGTTCCTCCTAATAAAAACTGAGCCTAAGGCCGAGGATTTCATGGACTTAATTGAACCTCCAGCTGCCCGTAAATTGTATATTCAGTTAAGATACGGCACCCTTCCTGTCAGATCTTTTACCTCTAAATGGATTAAATCGGACATTGTAGCTTGCCCCGCATGCACCCATAATATTGAGAATATCTCACATGTTCTGTTTTTTTGTCCCGCCTATTCTGTATATAGAAAACGTTGGTTGATCCCTATTTGCAGGAATCTGGGATTCTTGCATTTTACACAGGCATGCAGGATACTGACCTACGATACTCATCCTCCCATTGTGTTTGCGGTTTCCCGCTACCTGTTGTATATGTGGCGCACTAGGCAGAACCTTTTAATTCAATTGTCTTAATTCTTTTACTTATTGTCTTCTTTTAATGTTTCTTGTACTTTTTATGGTCTTTTTGACCGAAATAAAGTTATTACAACAAGCTATTTATTTGGATACAGACTAATAGGCCTTATTCTTTTAAGGATGAGGGTAAGGGGCATGGAAAAGTTGGTGAATGACCAAATTTGGGATTTATAGATGATTATGCAGCAAAAAATAGCAATAACATTACAATCTGACTCAGAGAAAATACTGACTGCTGAACCAGTTGCAAGTAGTTAGAAAGTCCAAGATTCATGAATCAATAATGTAATTATTGTGTGACCAATGATCAAACGTGAATGTAACAGTGGCCGCCTTCTTAAAGAAGCATAAAGTCTCAGGAACAGGCTGATGAGCCATGTCAAGTGATGATCGGGGACAATATTGTTTGGGTTTCCACCACGATCACAGAAACAAAGCATTAGTGACATGAGGCTCTTACGTAGCTTAGGGTTAGGGCAGCAGTACAGTAATGGCTTCTGATCTTTTTTAGAGTACTAAACTCCCCTCAGTACAGCTAGTGCTTTGTGTTTCTTAAGATTCATTGAATAGTTGTTAATACTTTCAATTACAATATGCACGTTCATAATTGTACTTTTCCATGGATTAACGGAATAACAGACATAAAGCAGAGGCGTACTTTGGAAATATAAAACTTAATTGAACACACTAAAATGGTATGCATATTCTTTTATCTGCTAATGACCTCCAAAATGTATATCAGCAAATTAGACGAGAAGGACGGGGCAAAATGAAATCGATGCATATGTGTCAGATGTGACTTCAAAGGACTGTGATGTGACATCTATACTCGCTCATTGGGAGAATAAATGTGTGCATGCAAAGGACAGTTTGGTTATCTACTACGAATTGTAGAACACAGAATAAGAAAAACTGTATTTCAATACTAGTAGTAAATATTAATTTAGCTACCAAAATGAAAGCTCCATTACTATCATGATGATTTTTGGGGGGATTTTTTTAAATCCTCATATCACCAGAAAGCGTCTGCAATACTTTATGGAGCCTCCCTGTGAACTATCTGCCCTGCGGCCACTGCATTCAATTTGGTATGTATGCCTTACCAGACCACACCTTTGTTGGTGTCTTGGTGTAATCATTGCACTAAAAAAAATCGAGGCCCAGGGATCTGCTCCATATCATAAATCAGGAATAATCCCCTTCCCCACTGCCTGGTCTAGACGTGCAATTTTAATGACTGCCTTGATCCAGTCTTCCACCTTCAGGGGCAAAGGATACCTCAATTTTATTCAAATTTCACTTTTGGCGATCAGAATCAGATAAAATAACAACCCTCTATGGAAGCGCTTCAACAGCTACTAACTTCACCATCGTCTCCGAATAGAACAAGAGCTCTCAACCAAAGATACCCCAGAAGGCGATCTTGATTCCACCCCAATAATCCCTCAGCCTCGAGTATTCGAAGAAAATATGATGATCCTTAGCTCTTATACCATCACATCTGGGCACTTGGGAGGGGGGGCTCGGAGCGAACTTTGCAATCTTAGCTGGGGTCCAATATAAATGATTGAAAGTGAAGAAGTGATTCTTCTTCAGATTAGCTGGCTACACAAGGCTATAGAGGAGCCTCCAGGAGTGGTCCCAGACCATCTTGATGTCACACTCAAGGTAAGAGCCATTCCAGATTGAATGGAGGTGCACTCTCCTTCTCATCCGCCTCCAAAAGCTTCTCTGACCACTTAGAGACTTCCTTGTTCTTAAGACTAACAACTTGAAGGGATTGCTCCAGTTTCCAGTCGCCATGAACTTAAACCTGGAGAAATAATTTCCGATCTTTGCTTCTAGAACCTCCCATAGGTGCACACCCTCTAATGTCATCAGATCTGACCATTTTATAATACCTTCCCTTCTGATTGGTATACTCAAGCTGTCTTTTAAACATAATGGGGGCCCGAGAAAGTTCCAGATTGGGGCTAGGTCGGAATAGTAACCTAGGCCTCACCTACTGACCTTATACCACAAGCGAAGGGCGGACCTCAGTATTTATAGACAGGCTTTCCTAAAGTAGCTGGGGGCACCAATCTTATATAGGAACCCATCCCCACCCCCGCAGCCTCACCATTTCATCTAGGAGCCTCCCCCAAGTAGAGTCATCCACCTTTCCAAGCAACATCCGGATGTTTTTGAATTGAAAAGCTGCACAGTACCAATTACAATCGATGCAAGCCAATCCCCCTTAATAAGCCTACGTCTACGTGTTTTCCATGCCAACCTTGCACCCTTATAAGCCCATATGAAGCTTACAATCTTCCTCTGAATTGTATCTATACCTGACTTAGGGAAACCAAGGGGGATGGCATTAAAGAGGTAGGTTAATTTGGGGAGCATAACCATTTTTGTTAAATTGACCCTTCCAAATATGGTTAGAGGGAGATCTTTCCACCTTGCTAGTAATCGATCTATTTCTCTTGCTACCCTGTCTAAATTAAGCTGTGGGATCTTATCTATCTCATTGATAATTGTGATGCCCAGATATTTAAAATTGGGGCTAACTTTCCTATCCTAGTCTTCGATGTTCCATCACATCACCTCGGTTTTCGATGAGTTGACTTAGTATCCTGATAGGGTCCCAAATTCCTCTAGGAGATATTCAAACCTTGGGATTGCAGCAACTGGGTCGGCTGTGTACAACAGCAGATCGTCCGCATTTAGCGGGACCTTACTGCTATAAGATTGAAATCTAAAGGGAATTACATAGGCATCAGATCTCAGCACCTGGCCCAATGGCTCTATGTACATGTTGAATAACAGAGGTGAGAGGGGGCAGCTCTGTTATATGTCCCTCTCGATATATTGAAGCTAGATGTTAAAGCCCTGTTTAACAAAATCCTAGCTGAGGCATCTTCATAGCACATTTTTAGAGTATATAGAAAGATGGGTCCAAAGCCCATTGTTCCCATCCCTTCCCACATGTACTCCCAGCACACTCTATCAAACACTTTGACCTTGTCAAGGGCCACCACAGCCAAGGGCTCGATAGGTTTGGTGGTAAGATCTATAGTGCCAATGAGCTGCTGGGCCTGCTCCATTATATACCTCTTTGGGGTGAAACCTTTCTGATCAGAGTGTATTAGTTGTAGGGCGATTTTGGCCAATCTCCCTGCTAAGATGCTCCTAAAGATCTTATAGTCCGCGTTCAACAGGAAGATTCGTCTATAGGAGTTTATACAACTCTTTGGGAAGTGCATCCATGCCTGCTGCCTTACCATTCCTGCTTTTACCAAGACTTAAGCTAATCTCTTCTCTTGTTATCGGGCATCCAGGAATTTACGGCTGAATGATGTTAAACTTGGTAGGTGTATCTCCCTTAACCAGGGTTTGAGGGCCTCCGGGTTCGGGAAATTTTCTTCCCTATATAATGCCGAGAATTTTGAGACTAGACAGGATTGCATATCCTCCATTTTCTTGGAGATATCCCCTTTTTCACTAACAACTAGTTGGCTTATGTGGTTCCCAGACCGATCTGCTCTAGCCTTCCAAGCCAACTGCGCACCCGATTTCTCACCATACTCAAAACTCTGTCTGGATCTTGCAAACCATTGTGCTTTACACTTCTGGTCTAACTTCACCCTATACTCCTGACGGGCCTCTTCTAACAGTTTCTGAACCCGTGCCTTCGCTTCAACCATCCCCGGATGCATCGGGAAAGATCTGCCTCTAATGAGCCCACTTTGTCCTTCATTTCTTTTTTTTATTTGAGATTCCACCACGTCTAGGGAAGTAGACCAGGGTATTAACCGCAAAGTAATCCACACATGCTTGTTTAATTGCTTCTGCTATCTCTGGATCAGTCTTGGTGATCAACTACAACCCACAAGGGAGATGCTGATCACAGCATGGTCTGAGATATGACTTGGAAGAATATTAATAGAAGTTATGGATTCTATGATGGATCTATCCGCTAAAAGATAGTCTAATCTTGAGAAATGCCCGTGTTTTTATTCTGAAAGGTAAATCCATGAATATCACCCCTCTTGGCCCTCCATATATCTAATAGTGGGAGATCAGGAATCATATTATTTAAGGTCTAACGGACTAGAGGAGCACCCACATGCCGACTCTGATTCGATCCATCAAGCAGGGAATCAAGCAACATGTTAAAATCCCCCCCATTTATTATAGGAGCTGTGATTTCCATCAGGTTCCATTGTAGATTACATAAATATGTAGGTTCATCAATATTATGGCTATAAAAGGTTGCGCAGGCTAGCTCCATTCCTCCAAAGTCTAGGAGAGCGATAAGCCACCTCCCGCTTTTTACTGTCTTAAAAGATTTTATAACACAGCCTGTCTCTTATTTAATCAGAATAGCAACCCCCTTGCAGTGGACCATCTGCTCTGAAGAGTAAAAGGATTCTAGCCAAAAATATAGAGAAAAAGTGGCTCGACTCTCCGAGATATCCAGATGGGTCTCCTGGAACACGCATATTTGCGCCATGCTCTGCTCTAGATATTCCATGACCAATCTCTGCCTGCGCTTACATCTAAGGCCGTTAACATTCCATGAAAGGAATACTATCTCACTAACTCCCATTGTCAAAGACCTTACATCTAGATCAGGGTTACTCATTGGCGGCCCGCGGACCGTGTTCGATCTTACACTATGGTATGCCCTTCCTTGGAGTAAACAGGGAAGATGGCCGCAGGAGCAAACGTTGTGAATACGCTTGAATACGTATTCACAATGTTTCCTCCTGCGGCCATCTTCCCTGTTTACTGCTTGCCTGTGATTCGCCTGCCTGCCTCTGACGTCACACCTGGACCCGGCGCGAAGCTCAGGCCCTTTAAAAGTCAGCTGTAACTAGCGCTAGTTACAGCTGACTTTTAAAGGACCTTTGGTGAGCTTCCTGTTGACGACGTCGTCCTTCCAGCCCGCAGCCCCGGAGAACCTTCGCAGCAGCCTGGTGTCCGGAAAAGTGTCTCTTCGCCTGCACAGGTATGTTTTTTTTTCTTTGTTCTTTTGTGACCTCCTCTGATCCTTTACCCCCGTACACTCTTCTCCATTCCCCTTAAACATCTTTGCGTCTCCCTCCTCTTTTCTCTTCTTGATTCCACAGCTTTTTTCGCCCCTGTTTTCACTATGTCTCCTATATTTTCTTTCCGACCTCTCTCTCTTTTTCCGTTCTCTTTCTTCCATTTCTATCCACCACACGTGCTGTGAGTTAGAGCCCCCCTGTTGTAGCATTATATAGCGATGTTAGGCACAGCCCTGTCGGTCCTCTCTGAATGTAAAGATGTGTGAAACTGTCAAATTCCTTCTCGAATCAATCTTGGTAGACTTCTGGTACTAGTGAGAGAAGTTTAACTAATGGCCATTGGAGTGTCTGGCAAAAAAAACAGAAGGCACTCCTGGTTACACAAGTACTTAGCATAAATGTGATAAATACGCTGCCAACGAGACCTCCGTTTAGCCCCCATGTTAAAAAATCAAACATTATAATGGCTGTTGGGATGGTGACTGCTGGACTGGATTGCGGGGACATTCCATGTATTTTGTATACCTTGGTCACTCTGTGGACATTTGACTACTTTTATGATGTATAATGTCGTGCTTCTACATTGTTTGCTAATGGCAGCTTTATGGTTAAAAATCAATAAAAATGTTTAAATTTAAAAAAAAAAAAACATTATGACGAGTGGTGATCAGTCTGGTGATGAAGAGATGCGTCTGTTCTTGCCAGCCACTCTCGCATCTTTAGAAGATGCAGCAGCATTAATAATACATCGCAATTTGCTTTCTTTCTTTCATATGGCTGTCTGGATCCCAGGAGTTTGAAAGGTAAAGGAGGAAACATGTTATTTTTTCTGTAGAAAGAACCGTCCTTGGCACTGTTTCCTTGAGTGCCAGCTCTGACTGCACCCGACCGATGACATTCAGGCAGCAGGGTAGGTGCTCAGCAAGGCTGTGTCCTCCTTGCTAAAAAACAAGCATTTGTAATGCAATAGGTCTTGCTTTGAGGCGAGTTTGAGCTACTCACATTGCAAATAACAATGCCTTTTAGTTTTAGTTTTTGTTTTAAAAACATAAATAAAAGGCATTGTCATTTACAATGCCAATAGCTTAAACTCGCGTAAAAGCGAGACCTATTGCATTGCAAAATGCTTGCTATTGGGAGCCATGTGGGAGCACAGAATAGTCGAACATTTGTTATCATCAATTAGATTTCTTAGCAGGTCTGCCTTATGAATGTAAGTTAGTGTGTAAGAAAGAAGACATTTTGCAAAGTGCCCCCTGAATCACATGCTAGTGTCCCATGGGTACCCACAAATTCAGAGGTGTACGGATGACTGCTGCTTCTAAATTCAGTATCTGGTGTGCATTTTACAAATACAAAGGTTTCCTTCATACCCATACTCTTTTTCATGCCCATGTCTAGCACAGGGTTACGTATCAGTAGGAGTGTGAACAAGAAACGTGAGCACCTTCTTTCCAAAAATATCAACCATATTTAACTTCAACCTCCCTCTTTTCCTGGGTGAAAATGGAAGCCCCTGTTGATTTATGTTGGCTAGCCATGGTCCCCACATTGATGTCTAGCCTCATATAACCTTGGTAGTCAGTTCAGAATATGAGAGTCATCAGGCCAAATCATGAAATATTTGAGTGCTGCTCACACATTTTTTAGTGGTATTTTGGTGCTTGGTAAATGTACCTTTTACCATCGTATTATGAAAGCTGACATGTGGAGGTGGTATTGAGTGGGAAGTATATTTGTGCCTACTTATTATGTTTAATATGGTTTTGGTTGATATGTGTTGTTTTTTGTATTGCTCTGAATTTGTACTGAATTATTGAATGTTGTTTTTGTATGCTATAGTGTTATTGGTGGGTTGCATTCTGTTTTAAATGTGTTGTCTTGTGCTTTATTATATTCTAGTTGTGTTGTTACTTTATCTTGTCATGCTATATTGTATTTCGTTGTGCTCTATAACTGCTATTGTTAGTCCTACCAAAAGCATCAAATTCCTTTAGAAAGAGCAGTGAAAAATATGTATCTACCAATGTCTAATATGGTAAATTATCTCTGATACTGATCCCCAACTATTTAGTTCGCCAGTCAGTCCAAAATAGTGTCTGAGACTGTGCCCTAATGGCTCCCCTTGCCCCTATGTGCTAGTAATTGCCATTATGCCAATACACCTGCTGCAATAATTGTAGTGCCGCCCATTAAAAACATATAAGCCTGCATTTCTAAACACTTTCTTCAGTACAGCTCGCTGAGGAAATGGGGAAGCTTTTTGAAAGAATTAGACCCCATGCAGCCCCATGTTTTGGGCAATCTCTTTCAGGCTTTCTCCTTTACCATGACTCTGAGGTCCTAGGGGTCCAGACCATCAGAGCTCTAAATGTGACCCTTTTGGCCTCCTCCCTATCACCTCCTCAGTTCACCAGAAAGGCCAAGAACTGGATGAGTTACACCTTTGTGACCCACTACCAGGCACCGCGAAAAACACGCACTGCCTTCAGACATTAAAATACATTGACAAATTGGGATACATATCCAATCACAGAATGTCCCAAATACGCTTCAAAGTGCTATCACAAGCCATTTGTCTCTCAGCCGTGCAGTTTCTGTCATCAGCGCTTTTCCTCCCCTTTTCCACAAAAGCAGTTCAAACATAAACGGCAAAATATCCTATTATGTGAGATTTGGTTGGCTCGGTTTTAAAGTAGCTTTGCGCGGGAACAAATTTGCACGAAGTAGGGGCATTGATTGATGGCGGTTGATTGATCGGGTTTGGCATCAAGCATAGATATCAGCTGGCATAGAGGGCAAAGTTGAGCTACAATGTTTTGTTAAAATTGTCCCCACCTGAAACCAGGGCCCTCCCCTTGTCCACTGCAGGTGCCTGCGTTCTACCTCATGGGCACAGGTTCAAATCCCGGCGGGTCTTGCCCTTCATCCATCTGAGGTCGATAAAATGAGTAGGGTAGCAACAAACATCTGTTATTTAGCGCCAAGATACCTGCGCGTGAACGTGTGCTTTTAAATACGTGTGTGTGCATGCCATTTATTTCAAATCCCTATTGAGTGACATGTGCAGGTTTACCCATTATGTTGTATGTTTAAATAAAACATTACTTTGATGTTGCTCACAGATCTGTTGCGCGAAGTGGTGTTGGTCCATCGGTCATGACGCAGTATCGGTCGTGGGGTGTGTCGGTTTACCAGTCGTAGGGTGCTGTCGGGCGCAAAATCCGAATCCTGGTCCTTGTTACTTATTGTGTAGTAACAAAGTAGCTTGAGAGCTCCGCAATGGCCTACAGTCCAGTTTCCAAGCCTTGCAAACGACCCAGATCGATCCAGAGTGAACACAGGACCTTCCAGGAAGCATGGGAAGAAGAGTACTTGTTTGTGGAATGGCCAAAAGAAGAAGCCACTTGTTTGCTTTGCAAAGAGAAAGTAAATGTGCTTAAGAGGTATAATCTGGAACGGCACTACAAAACGCGGCACTCTGGATACACTGCAAACTTTCCACTGAACTCCAAACTGCGTTTTGCGAAGGTGGCATCACTAAAGGAAGCCCTTCTATCCCAACAAAAGCTCTTTCTGTGCCAGATGAAAGAATCCGAGGCAGTAACCGAGGCATCCTTCCAAATTTGCTACTTACTTGCCAAACATAAAAAGCCATTTACAGAAGCAGAGCTGGTTAAGAAGTGTTTTCTCTCGGCAGCAGACATTTTATTTGCCAACTATCCTAATAAATCAAACATTATGAAGGAAATAAGTGCATTGCAACTGTCAGATTCCACATGCACACGTCGAATCGAGTCAATGGGTGACAATGTTCTAGCGCAGGTCATCAATGCAGTCAAGCTGTCCCCTTTCTTTAGCATTGCTGTGGATGAGTCAACAGATGTAGGTGATGTGGCACAGTTAATGATTTGGGTGAGGTATTTGGAACAAGGAATCATTCCAAAGGAAGAGCTTCTCTGCCTTTTGCCATTGCATGGTCACACAAGAGGAGAGGATGTATTGGCCAGCATGTGTCGTTTCTTTGAATCTCATCACCTGCCATTGAACAATCTTGTAAGTGTCACTACAGATGGGGCACCCTCCATGATTGGACATGAGAAGGGCTTTGTATCTCTGTTAAGAAAAAAACTTCAATCATCTACTTTAATTGATTATCATTGTATAATCCATCAGGAAGCATTATGCATCAAAATAAAACAAGGGCAACTAAATGAGGTTATGAAGCAAGTCGTTAAAATTGATAATTATATTCGAGCAAAAGCACTCAACCACAGACTTTTTAAATTATTGCTGAGGGATGCGGAAAGTGAATATGCAGATCTGTTGTTGCATACTGAGGTTAGGTGGTTGAGCAAAGGTAGAGTGCTATAAAGATTTATTAGTTTGCTTCCAGAAATTGAACAATTTGTAATCAGCCGAGGGCAGTCCTTCCCAGAATTATATGACTTGCAATGGCTCACCATGCTCCATTTTCTGTGTGACATCTTCTCACATTTCAACACACTCAATCTGGCACTTCAAGGTAGACAGAAACTTGTGTCCTCAATGATGAGTGCCATATACTCCTTCGAAAGTAAACTCGAGCTGTTCCGAGAGCAGATGAACGATGGTGATCTCACACACTTTCCTAAGTTGCAGGCTTTAACACAGATGGTTGAAAAAGCTCAGGAAATGTTGTTCAGTCTCAATCTGTGTACTTATCTGGAGGAAGTGTCTGGGGACATTAAGAGGCGATTTTCTCAGTTCACAGTTCTCACCCCACTTTTCAGGCTTGTAGAAAATCCATGGATGGTTAGTGCAAGGAATCTTGAAGCAGTTGAACTTCTTGGTTTGAAAAGGGCACAAGCTGAGATGGAACTAATTGACATGCAATTCAGCTCTGTGCTCGAGTCCTCTTTCTTGGGGATGGAACCAGAAGATTTCTGGCAAAGTGTGCCACCTGAAAAATTCCCTCTTCTTTTTACCTTGGCACAGAGAATACTTTGCATGTTTGGCTCCACATTTGTATGCGAGTATTCCTTTTCTACAATGGGTGCTATAAAAAATAAACTAAGAAACAAACTGACTGATGCACATCTGGATCACCTCATGAGACTTGCACTCTCTGAAAAGGTTCCAGAATACAAGAAGTTAATTGCGGACATGAAATGTAAAATTAGTGGATAAACTCTGTGCCTTGGGAAAGACTTTTCCCCATTATGTTTGCCTTTGTACTTGCTGTTCTACTTTCACTAAATGCCTTCAAATAAAAATGTATTATCAAAATGTGCTCTTTGTAGTTGCATCTGATTGTGAAATACAGCATTGTCTAATGTTTTGAAAGGTTTTTATTTTTTACTCTAGCTCCGCCCCCCACTGATCCCGCCCCCACTGACTCCACCCCTACCAGTGCGGCCCTCAGCCACTAACCACACTGTAATTTTGGCCCCCAACAGAAAGTTTGTGAGTACCCCTGATCTAGATGCTATCCAAACTAGAACTAAAACTGGTGTTATAACCAAGCAGCAAACTTTCGAATATTTTTAAATTTTCTCCTACTGCTCCCAACCTTGTGCTCCCTCTCACCCCTCTCCCTCAAGACCCCTGTCCCCATACACCCCCCACCCCTGGGGAACCCTCCCTACTATTATAGGCGTAAAGCCTAATGGGCCTCAATCTACAGGTATAGTGAAGAACATTGGCATCGGGGCTCCTTCTATCCTCTTTACCCCCCACTCCCCTATGTGCCTACCCCTTCTTAATTTCTGCAATCAGATCATCTGCCTCCTCCACTGAACGATGTGCATACATATGGTTATTCCACATTGTGCGAAGCGAGGCCGGGAATTTTAGGTGCGCCTTAGCCCCCAGTTTGTTAAGCTTCTCCATCCGCTTTTCCATTTCCCATTGTTTCTGGGCGGTGGTGTGACACACGTCTGACCTACTTGAAAAAGAGAATGATCTAGTCGACAGAGAGCCTTACTTGAGTGCTATAGATAAGCTAGCCTCTTTCGTAGTATACATGAGAACGTTTATCAGGATTTTCCAGGGTTTCTGTCTCGCAGGGTTTCTCTTATAAGGGTCCGAATGAACCCGCTGTATTTCTGAGGAGAGGTCTATATCAGATCGATTTTTTAGGTCCGCATCTCTCAGCAGCAAAAGCACAAAGGCGTTGTTGTCAGACCCTTCTAAAGCTTCAAGGACATTAATCAGTCTTAGATGGTTCCTTCTTGAGTGATTCTCAAGACGTTCTAAGTCATCCCTCGTTTCTTTGTTTTGCCTCATTATTCAGTTCATCTCTACCGAGGATGTGTCTAGTGCCTGCTTTATCTAAGAATTTCGTGCTCCAAGGTAGTAGGGGCATATTATCAATCAGGGCGTTAAAATTATCGCCGCTTTAGCGGCAGAAAACTGCAGCTAAAGCGGCGATAATGGGCTTGATAATATGCCCTGGAGAATTCCAATAGAAGCCCATGTTGACACCAGAACATGGCTTCTATGGGAATTCTTAAAGGCATATTATCAAGCCCATTATCGCCGCTTTAGCTGCAGTTTTCTGCCGCTAAAGCAGCGATAATTTTAACGCTGATTCTTGATAATATGCCCCTTAGTTCTTTTGGATACTTCTTCCAGCTTCTGTGCTAAAACTGTGCAGGAGGCCTGATTTGCCACTTGGTTGTTCTTGGAAACCGTGAACCTGTTTTTCATCTCTTCCTTAAGGGCTAAGAGAATGTCGTCCAGGGTCTCTGTGGCCATCTGAGGAGCTTGACTAGTGCCCGGGACAGACTGTGAAGATATTGTCTGCTCGCCCTGGTTGTCCTCCTTTTGCGGCACCAACACGGTGAACCTTTTTGTGGTGGTGACTGAGGGATGCGTAGTCTTTCTAGGACTCCTGTGGTCCGCTGAGGACTTAGGCGGAGAGGCTGAATGGGAATGGGAAGAGGCAGAGGGAGATAAAGTAACCTCCTGAGGCTGACTTGTATTCACCTCCATCCTAGTAAGTTTGATTATATGGGGGCACCTTCTTGAATAGGGATGGAGACTGGAGCAACGAGGAACTTATAGTAAGATTTTAGTGAGGGTGTGATCTTCACTTTCGATGGAGAGGCCTTCTTTCCTCTGTCCCTGCACCTAGGACTCTTAGCGGCTGCAGAGAGCACAGCCCTCACTCCCCTCCCCCCCAATCCCCTCCCTTACTTTGAACCATCGGGCAACCTTGATAGACCTTTAATAATGTTGCCAGGGTCATTCATGGGGGGGAGGGCACCAGGGTGACCAGCTCTGGAAGGGAGATAGGTTGTGCACCCCTGGTGTGAATCGTGTACCTGTGAACTTTTCCTGCAGAAAGGGAAGATCTAGTTTGCGGTTTCCTGCCTTACTCCATAGGGTGTAGGGCCTCGCCTCCTCCTAGCCCCTCCACTAAATGATTATGCCAAAAACATCCAAGAGAGCCACAGGAGGATCCTGTATAGATAGAGGTGCACCAATAAATGAGGCCAGGGCCGAAGACAACAAAGCCCCCATGGCTCCAACTGCCTCAGGAACCATCTTACTGCCTCCAACCAGCCAGTTACTGGGACCTGTCTCCACTGTTCCTCCTTCTGCCACAGGGAACCATGTCGGGGAGCACAAACCACGGACCTGCTCTAAGGTGCCTCGTCCAGTGCTGACCCTGACGCCCCCGACCCGGACCTGGATGACAGCAGCATGGCAGTGACGCCACTCTCAAGCCGCGCCCTCTCACTGAGGGGCTCGGAGAGCGTCGGACACCTCCAGTGGATCCGGCACCATTGATGAACAAGCAGGGAAGCAGAAGGCGTCGGTATAGACGGTAAGATTACAGGGGCTTGCGCAGGGGGGGCGGGGAGGTCGAGGGGGAGCCCGTTCAACCTAAGTTACGGGACCTGTATGACTGCTGACCCACGGCTGCTTAGATGGCGGCCGCCAAGTTCCCCCAGTATCATAATGATCTTATAACGATCAATGTATATATAGATATGGGAGCCAGTATGTGAAAAATTGCCCTGATCAAACTGGTCGAATCAATTCACCTAATAATCCATATAAATGCTCCTTTAATGGAATTATGTTACAGGAGATTTTAATTTGAATACAATGCAGATGTATGATTCTGATAACCCTGTCCACATGGTAAATACATATATTCAAGATAAGCCAGACTGCGACCTTGTAATATGTCTTTAATATATATGCCTAGATGGTTTAAATGGCATCTTCCTTTTGGACTACTGAGAGTAGATTTTACTGACACATCGGGCTATAATTTATTGCACATTTCAATCCTTGACAATATTATCCTGTTGTGTACATTACAAAATGGAGGAAAGGGTCAGAAACAACCACATCCCCCATGTGATAACTTTGCATTTTCTGATTCTCAAAGTAGAATAAACAAGAAAAGTGGGGGAAATTATAGCCCTGATTGCTTTGAAGAGGGTCACATCATTAGAGAACACTTAATATACACTGGATCCAAGCTGTACCTGGCTGATGAGCCCATAGCTAGGGTGAAACATGTCCTATGCTTGTTTTCTGGTCCAGAGAGGACCTAGCTTGGCAGTTCGGGTTGGACTGTTCCAATTGGAGCACACTCAAGACTGATTTGCATATAGCTGGGTCCAAACTGAGGTAACATGGTGTACAAAATAACAATGGACTGGAATGTGGCCAGAGTAATTACCAGTGGCTGAGATTAATTCAAGGATTTCATCCATCACTTTTTTGTATATTTCAAATCATTAGCGAAGGCAGAATCAAACATGCTGGTCTAGCAAATCTTGGAAGACAGCATGCATTTAAGGTAATATATAGATCTGACAACCCTGGTATCCATGGCCTGCAGATCATGCAGTCATCATTACATTTAATGACCATCTTCAGTATTACATTTCAGTATCTTAAACAGGTTTTTGCTAGACTCGAGAGCTAAGGCTAGAAGTCTCCAATGCTATTTAATATTTACGTATGCCCACTATTTACCTATTATACTATGAAGATAATAATCAGTTTATGGTCCTCCCAGGAAGTCACTCCACTGGCTCGTACTGCGAACTGTGCATGGACTTATGGGTAACTCAAAAGTAGACGTGACATAATCTTTTTTATTAAATTAAACTCTGTAAGAAAGCGTTGTATTAATTGGGGTTCAGCACAAGCAATGAAGACACTATTCTGCTAGGTCCAGTAAAAGGTTTCAGTAATTTAAACTTGAGCTCAACCGTTGGTAGCTAACAAACAAGCCAGACAGACTTAATATAGAGAAAATGTGTATAGCGTTTAGTAATACTAAAACACTTAAAAAGTTAAAAACATAAAATAATGAAAAAACACTCTAATTTGTAAAGGTGGATAATAATGTAATAAGAAACATGACACCAAAATGACACAAATTTAATGAGGGGAGCTGGAGATATGTATTTTTAAAGATTTAAATAAAAATAGCGCCACAAACACAAAGTGCCAATGGCAGTTTATGGTCACAGTAGGCCGGGACCGTGGCTCAATTTCAGGCCTACTGCGATGGAGTGCAGTTGGATAAACCAACAAGGTTAGACCCGTTTGGGGTTTTTATATTCGACTTAGAGTATGATTTTGACTTTGAAGTATGGTAAATATTCTATTGCCCTAACAGAGTAACCATTCTCAGAAGTTACAGATGTCCGCCAGCCCAGTGAACATCTCTTAACACTAGTGGGAACTGTCGGAACAGTGGTTCCTGCCAATGTATTAAAAGTTTGATTGATGGTCCCATCAAAATGAAGGTGTCATTCATCAAACTTTTAACATGTTTTAGTTGTTTCAAAACCAAAATCTCGAACTAGGATTTTGTTTCTGTAAAAACTAAAATGAATGACTCCCACACCATGGACATTTTCTCCCATTGTGTGGGAGTCATTTAAACATAGTTTGTGCCCTTAACTGCCATGTTTTTCATGCAGGTAAGGGAGAGTAAAAACTGTGGATTTAATTGCTCACTCTAAATCGGGCGGATAGTCGAATGGCCAAACCTCTGAAGACTCTTACTCAGTAGAGCGTCAGAGTAAAATTAAGGTATTGTGCCTTTGTTTGAATACAATTGAATCAGCATAGACCTTGTAACATTGCAATTTTGTACAGTGCTGAAAGTCGAGATCATAAGGTATTCTTGGAGTCAAATGTTTTAAAAAGAGTTTCAAATGTGCCGGGGTCCAAGTTCTCAACAAATCAATTGTACATTCGGACAGCTTCAGTGCAAACATTAAATTTAGATAAAAGACATATTTTGAGGATCCGTCATCAAAGATTTCCAGTTTTAGTAGAGCTCTCAAGTACCTTGTTCAGCATGTAAAACACTTACAGTTATTTCTCAAGGAAAGGTAGCAGAAATGAGAAATATTTGCTATGTGATTTATAATGGCATCTATGAAAAAATCCACAAGCATCATTGGCAAACATATTGTGAGTGGGAATATTGGGGGGAGGAGTTGGCCTAACGGCTAGGGCGGTCGACCTTGAATGTGGGGAGCCGTGTTCGAGTCTCAGCAATGATGCTAAACATCCTGTGATTCTGGGCAAATCACTTAATCTCCCCATGCCTAACAAAAATGAAAGTGTCCTCATATAACATAACTAGTGCTATGTAAAGCGCTCTGATACACAATACCGGATCAAGTTTGCGCTATATAAAACTCGGTAAAAAAATAAATATTTAAAATAACATAATATCCAGTTTTAAAATATAGACATATTAAATAACTACCAGTAATAAGTGCAATTATTAGATCCAAAAACATAAAATATCAAAGCATGAATATCATCATCTAAAGTAGCAATAAAACCAATACAATTATATTCAACTAAAAATATACATCATAAAACACTATATAGTGTGTGTATAATGTATATATCCACACACACACTGCCTTCGGTTGCCATCATCGTGATGCCCCAGAGGGAAGAGACACCCTTTTCGTGGTTGCCAGCATTGTGATTCGTGATGCCCCAGAGGGTAGACAGACATACACTCTTAAGAGACGGAAGAGACACCCTACCCTTGGTTGCCATCAATGTGATGCACCTGAGGGTAGACAGACATACACTCTTGACAGAGGGGAGAGATACCCCACCCTCAGTTGCCATCATCGTGACACCCCTGAGGGTAGACAGCCATATACTCTTGACAGAGGAAAGAGAAACCCTACCCTCAGTTGCCAGCATCGTAATGAACCAGAGGGTAGACAGACATACACTCTTGACAGAGGGGAGAGACACCTTACCCTCTGTTGCCATCAGCGTGATGCCCTTGAGGGTAGACTGACATACACACTGGACAGAGGGGAGAGACACCCTACCTTCGGTTGCCAACATTGTGATGACCCAGAGGAAAGACAGACATACACTCTTGACAGTGGAAAGAGACACCCTACCCTCTGTGGTCATCACAGTGATGCCCAGAGGGCAGAGACAAAGCACTCCGCCTGGTGCGACATGAAACACTCTGAGCAAGAATGGGACACATCCCCCTCAGAGTGCTTGGAGGAAAGGAGTTAATTTAATGCAATTGCCAAATGCTGCTTAGGAGAGCTCACAGGAAAAAAAATATATATCTTTCTCAAAGTTACCAAAAATGCTGAATCAAAGTTCTTCTACATGGGCTCCATATAGTTTTACTAAAACTGCCATCTCACCACGAGGGTTAAGACTGAATGAAAGTCCCACGTTGTCAAATTAGCTGCTTTCCAGGCCTCATCTTGACCCCGCACTCTTGCCCCAGGATATACACTGACAAAATGTTATTTAAGTCATTGAGCATTATTAAATGATGATCAGAAAACAAGTAGGCAGACTGGTCCAAGACTTAAAAACACAGATCAATGCTCAGTCAGTCTTTGAGGTTAAGAGCTAGTGTAAATTCGAACACACCAAGTACTACAACATTTTTTCTGTTGATTAAAACGCGAGCTCATGCAACATTACTAAAAACGTTTGGCTGTGGAGCGAAATACTTAATTAGAACCCACATGTTAGAATTATCCCGGGGGCTACAGCCTCATTTGTTTTATTCTGACAGGCTGGAACAGCAAAGCTGACCTAAAATTTAATTTTTAGCTTAATTCCACCTGGCACCCCACAAGCACATGTACACACACACAAACACACACACACAAACACACCACCACACACACACACACATATATATTCACTGAAAAAATCAGAGGTTTCAGGGACGTTATAGTTAGGAATTAGCATTTAAAAAACCTCATATACTCACTGAAAAATACATACAGGTTTCAGGGACGTTATAGTTAGGCTGATATTTCACTCTTACAAAACCAGAGCAATTCAGCCATTTTAATAAGTTGAGCTAAGTATAACTCACGCCCCCAGAATGCACTGCTGATGATGTCACATATTAATAGTGATGTCATTTGAGATGTCATCAGTGATGTCACTGACCATGTTATGAGTGATATAATTTGTGATATCATCAGCAATGCATTGTGGGGGTGCGAGATATAGTTTTCTCAGCTAATTATAACTGCAGATTTTGTCTGGTTTTGTACAAGTGAAATGTCAGCCTAACTATAACAGCCCTCGAAACCTGTGTTTATTTCAGTGAATAGCTGAGGTTTTTTAAATGGTAATTCCTAACTGTAACGTCCCTGAAACCTTTGTTTTTTTTAGTGAATTTCTAAGGTTTTTCAAATGCTTATTTCTAACTATGACTTCATAGGTAAGACGTGCAAAAAGAGGAAGAAAGGCGCAGAAAGATGCAAGAGAAGTGCAGAAAGAAGCAAGAGAGGTGCAGAAAGAGACAGAAAGATGCAGAAAGAAGCAAGAGAAATGTAGAAAGAGGCAAGAGAAGTACAGAAAAAGAAAGAAAGGTACAGAAAGAAGCAAGAGAAGTGCAGAAAGAAGCAACAGGGGTGCAGAAAGAGGCCTACTTCGACTGTACCTTTAAACAGACTCATATAAAATAGTCTAATCACTAATCCTTCTCTGAAGATGTCTTGAACCTCACTTTTCTCTTGAAGGTTCACTATTCATTGACTGGTCAGAATGTTAGGACTACCAAATGTAAAACAGCAATCCTAGCCATGTTTGTGCAGGTATGCATGCGTGTGTCCGTGCTGTTACCTAGTGACATGTTACATAAAAATAAACATAAAAATGCTTAAATACCTGTGTGTCAAACAGCATACTCTGTACATTTGAGTACAAGCAGTTGTACATATTTCTTTCTGCTCATAATACAGGGCACATGGGAGGTCAATAGTATATTTGAGGGACTGTATAACACCTACATATGTAAGACATGTCTGCCTGTGCAACCGAATGACAGAGCAGAACTGAGAAGATTTGACCTCCTATAGAAAAAGCTACCCACTTTTTAAGCTACCATCTTCAGATGCATAACACATGTGAGAATACATGTACAAATAGACATATACCTCAGTCCTGAGAGCACACAGACCTTTAAGCTTGACAGCTTGCACTTTCCATTTGAGTATAGAAAGAGGCAAGAGAAGTACATAAAAAAACAAAGAGGGGCAGAAAGAATGAGAAATGTGCAGAAAGAAGCAAGAGAAGTGCAGAAAGAGGCAGAAGTAAAGAAAGACACAAGAGATGTACACAGAAGCAAGGAACGTGCAGAAAGAACCAAGAGAGGTACAGAAAGAGGAAGAACAGTATAGAAAGAGGCAAGAGAGGTACAGAAAGAGGTAGAAAGGAGCAGAAAGAAGCAAGAGAAGCACAGAAAGAGGCAATAGAAGTGCAGAAAGAGGAAGAAAGATGCAGAAACAAGCAAGAGAAATGCCGAAAGAGGCAAGAGAAATGCAGAAAGAGGCAGGAAGGGTGCAGAAAGAAGCAAGAGAAGTGAAGGAAGAAGCAACAGAGGTGCAGAAAGAGACAACAAAAGTACAGAAAGAGTGAACAGGGGTGCAGAAAGAGACAAGAGAGGTGCAAAAAGAGGCAAGAGGGCTTCAGAAAGAAGCAAGAGTGGTGCAGAAAGAAGCAAGAGAAGTGCATAAAGAACCTATAGAGCTGCAGAAAGAGGCAAGGGGGATGCAGGAAGAGGCAAGAGAAGTGCAGAAAGAAGCAGCAAAGATGCACAAAGAGGCACGAGAAGTGCAGAAAGAAGCAACAGAGGTACAGAAAGAGGCAAAAGAAACTACAGAAAGAGGCAAAAACATGCAAGAGGGGTGCAGAAAGAGGGATGCAGAAAGAGGCAAGAGGGGTGCAGAAAGAAGAGAGGTGCAGAAAGAAGCAAGAGAAGTGTAGAAAAGACTAACAGATGTACAGATAGAGACAAGAGGGGTGCAGAAAGAGGCAAAAGAAGTGCAGAACAAAGCAACAGAGGTGCAGAAAGAGGCAAGAGAACTGCAGAAAGAGGTAAGAGAGTTACAGAAAGAGGCAAGACAGGTGCTGAAAGAGGGAAGAGGGGTGCAGAAGGAGGCAAGAGAAGTGCAGAAAGAAGCATCAGAGATGGATAAAAAGGAAGAGGTGCATAAAGAAGCAAGAGGGGTTCCGAAAGAGGCAAGAGAGGTGCAGAAAGAGGGAGAGGGGTGCAAAAAGAGGCAGAAAGGCACAGAAAGAAGCAAGATCACTGTAAAAAGAGGTAAGGGTGCAGAAAGAGGCAAGACGGGTGCAGAAAGAAGCAAGAGAGGTACAGAAAGAAGCAAGAGAAGTGAAGAAAGAAGCAACGGAGGTGCAGAAAGAGGCAACTGACATATAGAAAGAATGAACAGGGGTGCAGAATGCGACAAGAGAGGTGCAGAAAGAGGGAAGGGGTTCAGAAAGAAGCAAGAGGGGTACAGAAAGAAGCAGGGGAGGTGCAGGAAGAAGCAAGAGAAGTGCAGAAAGAACCAACAGAGGTGCAGAAAGAGGCAAGAGGGATGCAGAAAGAGGCAAGAGAGGTGCAGAAAGAGGAAAGAGGGGTGCAGAAAGCGGCAGGAGGGGTGCAGAAAGAAGCAAGAGAGGTTCAGAAAGAAGCAGGAGAAGTGCAGAAAGACGCAACAAATGTGCAAAAAGAGGCAAGAGGGGTGCAGGAAGAGGCAAGAGAAGTGCAGAAAGAAGCAACAGAGATGCACAAAGGGGCAAGAGAGGTGCATAAAGAGGCAACAGGGGTTCAGAAAGAGGCAAGAGAGGTACAGAAAGAGGCAAGAGAGGTGCATAAAGAGGGAGAGGGGTGCAGAAAGAGTCAAGAAAAGTACAGAAAGAACCCACAGTGGTACAGAAATAGGCAAGAGGGATGCAGAAAGAGGCAAGAGAAGTGCAGAGAGAAGCGACAGAGGTGCCAAAAGAGGCAAGAGAACTGCAGAAAGAGGCAAGAGAGGTGCAGAAACATGTAAGAGAGGTACAGAGGGAAGAGAGATTGAAAAAGAGGCAAGAGGTATGCAGACAGAAGTAACAGAGGTACAGAAAAAAGCGAGAGGGGTACAAAAAGAGGCAAGGGAAGTATAGAAAGAATCAACAGAGGTGCAGAAAGAGGCAAAAGAGGTGCAGAAAGAGGGAAGAGGGGTATGGAAAGAGGCAAGAGGTATGCAGACAGAAGTAACAGAGGTACAGAAAAAAGCAAGAGGGGTACAAAAAGAGGCAAGGGAAGTATAGAAAGAATCAACAGAGGTGCATAAAGAAGCAAGAGATGTGCAGAAAGAGGCAAGAGGTGCAGAAAGAGGTAAGAGGGGTACAGAAAGAAATAAGAGAGATGCAGAAAAAAGCAAGAGATCTGCAGAAATAAGTAAGCGAGGCACAGAAAGGGGCAAGTGAGGCACAGAAAGAGGCAAGTGAGGTACAGAAAGAGGAAACAGAGGTGCAGAAAGAGGTAAGAGAGGTATAGAAATGGGCAAGAGAAGTGCAGAAAGAGGCAAGAGAAGTGCAGAAAGAGGCAAGAGAGGGATAGAAAGATGTAAAAGAAGTGCAGACCCATCATAGCGCGTATATTGAACTACAAGGGCCGTGACACGCTATTACGCGCTGCCAGAGAAAAAGCTCCAATTCACTTCGAAAATAAATGGATCTCACTATATCCGGACTTCACAGTGGCAGTCCAATGACTGAGTGCTTCATTTCGGGATGTAAAAAAACCACTCAAGGCCCATAACCTGAAATACACTCTTTTGTTTCCCGCCCGCTTGAAGGTACTTTATGAACAGAAGGCTCACTTTTTTGATAGCCCGGAAGAAACGGCGGAATGGGCGGAGGTCTCGCTGTCACTGGATCCAACACAAGGCTCATCGCAAAAGCGACAGCAGCAGCCGTATAAATCCCAGAGGACCGGAAGAAATTGACTAGGCAGGGGTCGGAAGACTGTTCCTGCTATCAAAGCAAACCCCTCTCCGGAGCAGATATTAGAGAGACAGAAATCAGCAATACTAGCGGCGGCGGCGTTGGACGATAAGGATGCGAACTCAGTAGCAGACTCGATCGATTCGTCGAAAGACACGAATATACACTCAGACTCTGAGACCAGTATGGCTCTAGTCCCTTCACTTACCCCACAGACTGCAAATGACTATTTGGGCTGAGGGCGCAGGATTAATATCAGCATGTCCCTGGCGGTACAGTTGAGTATAATTGAAATACCATAAGTACGTGGATGGTCGCAGTGTTGATTGTAATTGTATAATAATAGGGCCTGAGCTCACCCACTGGAGTTGTTATCAGGTGTATTGCACCAACACATATCCAGTGAATGATGGTTGCCACCTCCTCCATGACAACTGCACAATGTTATAAGATACGAAGGGTTCACGTTGAACTTGTTTCTCTTGTTTGGTCCTCTATCGTTTTACGGGGGAACCTTGTATGGGAGTTATTAGGGGACAAGTATGGGAAGACTCATTCATAGTTGTATCCTTAACTAGTCAGCACACAGATATGGGAGTGTTCCAAAAATAATATCACCCAATACCACATGGCCACGACTGGTAAATATACATGCACGCCCTGGAACGTTCGAAGAATGGGGTCTGTGCACAAGAGACATAGAATGTATGCCCAACTCAATAGGAGGAAAACCCACATTGTCTTTCTCCAAGAGACACATCTTACCCACTGTGAGTGCGTTAAATTAAAAAAGAAATGGAGAGGGCAATTATTCTACACGTCTTACTCCGCATTTGCCCGTGGTACTGCAATATGGGTTAGGAATGGCACCCCTTTTATAGTACTCGCACAGAGAATTGATACAAATGGCAGGTACGTGCTGATCCATGGTACATTAAATGGGGAGCACATAGTACTGGGTAGTATTTATGCCCCAAACGCAGAACAAGACACATTCCTAGAGACACTTAACTGGGATGGATACACCTGGATCATTGGAGGGGACTTCAATGCATTGCTAGATGTGGAATTGGACCTCTCCTACCCACCACTACAGGGTGCCAATTGTAGGAAAGAGGCAGAGGCATTGAAAGGATGGGCGGAGGGATGGACCATGTGTGATGTGTGGCATGCCAGTAATTCTGACAGCAAGAAGTACTCATTCTATTCACCTCTTCACATGTTGCATACTCGTATACATAGAGTGTTCTGCTCATTGCATTTACTTGCTACCGTGGACAAAACTACCTATCTAGGGAAAACATTGTCTGACCACAACCCACTAGAGATTACATTCTCATGGGGGAAAATCCCGACACCAGTTACCACATGGAGGCTGCAGCCTTTACTTCTAGAGGATCCCGTATTCTGCAGCACACTATCCACAGCCATCACTAATTATTTCACTGAAAACGCAGACACCGCTAGCTCACTGCAGATGGAGTGGGAGGCCTTTAAAATGGTCATTTGTGTGGTGGCTATTAGCACGAGAGTGGGTGCTCGCTGTGCTCTGGAAAAAGAACTAAGGGACTTGGAAGACAGTCTGGGTAACCTCGAGCGGGATGCAGCATTGGATGACACACGCAAAGCGGCTCTGCAGGGGGTGCATATATGACATGCGGAGCTCCTTGAACAATTATGCATCATTGACTATCGCTCCTACACACAGAAACAGCATGCAGAAGCGGATCGGGAGGGTTCCCTACTAGCTAGGATCATAAGGGATACACCGTCCGCAGCTCCCATAACAGAGATTAAAACTCTGGCGGGCATGACGGCAACTGCACAGATAGATATTAACGCAGCCTTCAGGAGGTATTACGAGACACTGTGCACACCACCGGCAGAACTTCAAGAGAAGGATTACGTATCCTTCCTTGAAGGGCTACCATTTCCCCAACTTGCCCACAACCAAAAAAAGGAATTAGCAAAAACCATCACAAAAACTGAAATTAGAGCAGCTATTAAGGATCTCCCCTGCAACAAAACACCAGGCCTGGATGGTTTGCCGGTGGATTTTTATGAGGCATATTCAAATCTTCTGGTCCCTCATTTGGAACGATTGTATCAAGCAGTAATGGAAATGGGTTCTCTCCCACCTACCACACTGCAGGCGTTGGTTGCATCCCTCCTGAAACCAGGTAGGGACCCAAAGAAATGGCAGGATACCGCCCCTCTCACTGTTGAACGCTAACAATAAAATGTTGAGTAAGATATTAGCAAACAGAGTTCTTCAGTACATACCAAAACTGATACACCCGGACCAGTGCGGTTTTGTGCCTGGGCGGAGCACCACCGTTAACATCAGACGGATGCATCAAGTGCTGACACAGGCGGAGGTAGATAGTGCCACAGTGGGGTGTGTGTCCCTGGACCTGAGACAGGCATTTGAGTCTTTACATTGGAGTTTCATGCTGATAACCCTGATGAGGTTTGGAATTCTGGATGAATATGTAAAATGGGTAAGCTTACTATACACAAATCTGACAGCGCGTGCTCGCACTGGTGCTCACATTTCACAACAATACAGAGTTGCAAGAGGTACCCGACAGGGATGTCCATTGTCACCCCTGTTCTTTATACTTGCACTTGAACCACTGGCCATCAAGCTCCGAACAGTTGCAGCAGACAAGGGAATTAGAATTGGGACTGACACACATATTATTTCTGCTTCAAGGCGCTGAGGGGGGGGGTGCTGCTGCTACTGGTCGAAGAGCCAGGTCTTGAGTAGTCTCCTGAAGGTCAGCAGGTCTTCGGTTTGTCGTAGGTTGAGGGGGAGGGTGTTTCAGGTCTTGGCGGCGTGGTGTGAGAAGGACCTGCCTCTGGAAGTGGTTTTACAGCTGCGCGGGACCGTGGCCAGGGCATGCTCAGTGGTGCGGAGTTTCCTGTTGGGTACGTAGAAGGAGAGTCGACTGTTGAGATAGGCTGGGCTGGTTTTGTGGAGTGCCTTGTGTGCGTGGACGAGGAGCTTGAAGGAGATTCTTCTGTCGACGGGGAGCCAGTGCAGGTTCCTCAGGTGCGGGTGATGTGGTCACGGCGCGGGACGTCGAGGATTAGGCGTGCAGAGGCGTTCTGGATTCTTTGCAGTCTGTTGATGAGCTTGGACGAGGCTCCGGCGTAGAGGGTGTTTCCGTAGTCGAGTCTGCTGCTGACTAGGGCCTGGGTGACTGTTTTCCTCATGTTTGTCGGGATCTATCTGTAGATCTTGCGGAGCATGCGGAGGGTGTTGAAGCAGGTGGAGGAGACTGCGTTGACTTGTTTGGTCATGGTGAGTTTTGAGTCGAGGGCTCAGGATGGCAGCACCAACTGACACAGCGGTGTTCCAGACCTTCACCCATATATTCCAACTACAACAGTATATGGAATACATGCACAAGCAAAATAGAAGGTTCCACATATGACCTGTAAAACAAGAGCCTCAATAAAATACAATAGCATATCAGAAAAACCCAAACACCACATATCTCCCCCTTTAACGAGAAAAAAGAAAAAAATTAAATCAAAGCAAAAGAACATCAAGAGAAAATTATTAATCACTGAACTTACTGAGGGTCCTCTTAGCCCTTGAGCTTCTTCTGACAACAGGAGAGATTTGAACCTTCTTTTGTTCACCAGAACGAGCTTCATTTCTCTTGGTCTTTGCCAAGCTGGAAACATTCCACTACTGACCATTGTCGAGTTTCACAGCCTGACCTCTAATGCTAACAATGCATACAGGATCTCTGAACTTTGACTTCCCCTTTTGTAACAATAAGGGCCCTTTGACACAATCCCAGTCCCTAATGGAGAATTTTACTCCCCTTCTAGTAACAGGAAGTTTGGACCTTTCAAACCTGTGGTGACTAACTTCATCACTCAAAAGTTTGGCTTTGACAGCTTCTTTCATCACACTACACTCTTTTTTCAAAAGTTCAATTTTCCAAAATGGGTTAAGAGTGGAAACAACGTTTCCTCCTCTCATCAACTCAAAAGGTACAGAACCCAAAACAGAATGAGGAAGAGGTCTGTATGCCCACACAACATCTCTGACAGCAGTCTCACAACCAACTCTCGCCTTGATCGCACTCTGTATACATTCAACCAAAACTCTGTTGAATCTCTCAACTTTACCACTGGCTTGGGGAAAATGAAGAGGAGTACGCAGGTGCTTGACACCCATTTTTGCCAAAAACATCTTGCATGCAGACTGAAGTAAATTGCACCCCATTATCAGTTAACAGTTCTTCAGGAACACCCTCTCTACTAATAACATCTTGAAGTAAACGAATAACAGATTTAGGGTTCTGAAACACCTCTGACTTCCACCCACCTAGATAAATGATCAATCAATGAAATACTTCATGCAATTGGGAAGGACATGAAATGGTCCTAAAAAATCTAAGGCAACCCTTTGCCAAACTTTGCTTGGACACACTACAGGCTTGGAGCATGGAGAAGACATAGACACATGTTTATCACTGTACAAGCATTGGGTACATTCATTCACTAAAACTTCAACTTCACGATCAACACAAGGCCACCAAAAATCATTTTGAATTCTGCGTTTGGTTGCAGTCATACCCAAATGGCCAGAGTGAGCCGTTTCCAAGATTCTTCTCCTGAAACAGGAAGGAGGAACTAATTTTCCCTCTCTAACTAACAGATTGTTTTCAATGGACAACTCATTGGTAACTTTGCAAAAAGGTTGTAAAACCGGATCAATAGATCTTTCTTTGGGCCAGCCTTCCACAACAAAATATGTCACTTGTTTTAAACTTTGCGCCAATCTTCCATATTGGCACAAATCACAGTATCATCAACAGTGGCAATAATGCACTCTTCAATAGCCTCCTCCTCTTTCCCATAAACGTAACGTCTTGAACAGGAAGTCTGGACAAAAAATCAGCCTTGATATTCTTAACTCCAGCTATGTGTGGAATGGAAAAATTGTATTCCAGAAATTTGGTAGCCCATCTATCTAATCTGGTGGTAGCTTTCTTAATTTTATTGCCAGACAAAATGTCCACTAATGGTTTGTGATCCGTTCGAAGCCAAAAGTTTCTCCCACACAAATAAGATTAGAATTTCTCCACTCCCCACAGACATGCAAGCATTTCTTTTTCAATGACAGAATACCTTCCAATGGTAACCTCATTATTGCCTATCATTTGTGATAATACAGCACCCATGCCATAAGAACTGGCATCAACAGTGATGTAGGTATTACGACCTTCAACATATGCTTGAAGAGTCAGAGCAGAGTGAATGCTTTCTTTGATACGTTGAAAATGTTCTTGGCAAGTAGATGTCCAAACAAAATCAGTTCCTTTTTTTAACAGGCTCCTAAAAGATTCAGTGAGACTAGCAAAGATTTTGATAAATTTTGAATAAAATTCACACAAACCAATGAAAGAACGTAGTTGATCCTTATCAATAGGATGTGGTGCATTAATGATACCATCCACAATACTTGGTTTAGGTTTTACACCATCTTTGGAGATCACGTGACCCAAGTATTCAATGTCATTAACTGCAAAAATGCATTTATCCTCCCTGACAGTGACCCTCCTATTTTGTAAAATTGAAAGAGTTTACTCAATTACAACGTTGTATTTTTCCTCTGACACAGTATGAATTAAAATGTCATCTTGAAATACAACAACATTTGGCACTCCTTGAACCATGTTGCTCATAACCTTTTGAAAGATGGACGCGGCAGACGCCAGTCCAAATGGCATGCTGCGAAATTGAAATGTACGATCAGGTGTGACAAACGCTGTTAAATGTCTGGATGATTCATCCAGTTCCACCTGATGGTAAGCCACCTGTAGATCTAATTTAGAAAACCATTTGGACTGGCCCACAGCTGTGATCAAGGTATCAATGCGTGGTGGAAGAACATTCTCCACCCATATTGCATTGTTAAGTGAACATAAGTCCACACATAAACGTAACTCACCATTTTTCTTCTTGGCAAGAGCAATGGGAGAAAGCCAGAGTGTGGCATCCACTTTCTCTATAATACCATTTTCTCGCATATTTTTTAACATTAGGGTTAGCTCATTTATTACACTATGAGGAAGTTACGTAACCTGTGCTTCACTGGAAAGACACCCTCCTTATTTTTAATAGAATGAGTGACATTTTTGATCAATCCAATTTTATCACAAAAAGATCTCCAAATTTCTCATTCCATGAAGTATGATCAGAAAAAGCATTAGTAAGAGATACAGGATGTTTATGGCCTGGTTTGACAATCATGCTAGATTCTGCTTGATGCCACCAACCCAGTACATTGATAACTTTATAGGCTGCATACATTTTCCCATAAATGGTTTGGGTTTCAAAAGTAATGTTACCACAGAAACACCCTGCCACGTCACTCTTACTGCCTTTGAATGCTGTCGTGACAATATCAGGAGGCAATAAAACTGTTTGTGCCCAGTGCTCTTTATATTTATCAATGGAGATAATAGTAATTCTCACTCCTGAATCAATGAGAAGAGGAATGTCAACACAGTCAATTTTTATCTGAACTACAGGATCGCTGATAGTCTTATCAGCATGGACATTGTTAATATCCACACAATCAACAGCCAAAAGTAACTCTTCAAGTTTCATTTCTACTACCTCATGTTCATTATCCATTACATGGTCTTGAACAAAACGAACAGGAGTACGTTTGCCACCTCTGCAAACATTGCCAAAATGCCTAATCTTTATATACTTCCAGCATTCTTGTGCCGCAGCAGGACAATTCTTAAAATTTGAGACATGAGAACTCAAACCACATCTGAAACATTTCAATTTAGAATGGCCTTAAAACACACCCCTGCCACCTCTGGAGTTGGAAAAGGTGGTACCCCTTGACCTATTTGAAGTTGTATTGGGAATGTGTGAATCTTTAGAAGAAGAATTGACAACACTAGTAGCCGAAGATTACATTTCTAATTGTTAGCATCAAGTTGAGAAGATTCAATGCTTTTTGCTATGTCAATAGTCTCATCCAATGAGGGGTTCTTGCAAGATAGCAATTTTTGTTAAATCTTTTTTGAATAACACCTGGAAACTATTTGATCCCTGATTAGTTGTGAGATCAAATTCTCAAAATCACAGTAACCAGCAAGAACCTTCAGAGCGGTATCATAGGTGTCAATAGACTCAATGGGACCTTGAATGCGAGTAAAGAACTTGTGACTGTGAACCAGAAGATTAACTTTCCCTTCAAAGTTAATAGATCATTTCTTTACAGCCAACTCAAGTTCATCAAGATCACCACTATCAAGATTTAAGTACACAGGTAGGTGATCGAAAACGTTCTGACCCTCCACCCCTCAAATAATAGTATAAAAGACTGCGTTTTCTATCAGGTTTGAATTTTAAACCATCAATAGCCCTTAGACATGCATTGAAAGATCTGTACCAAAGACGCCATTTAATAGGGGGTTCTCCAGGTTATTGTAAGAAAGGTGTTGGAGGAGTAATAGACTTCATATTGTCAGAAAAGCAGAAAATTAGAAGAGAAAAGAGGAGTAGGAGTGGACAGAACAATGTGACACATCCATCTCCACAAACTGAAACGAGTGAAGAGATCATACTGCTCTTAGTAAGTAATAATAGAAGGGCAGTAAAATGACCAACTTTAGTCGACCAAGTTGAACCCCTCACTAAAATATATAACATCTTCAGTGATCTTTTAACCTTTGTCTTAAAATCAAGCCCTGAAAATATAACTATAACTCAGATTCACCAGATGCTGATAGAAAACATAAAACCTTAAATAATCAAACCGCAATCAGGGAAAACTAATCATAAGGATAAAACCAGACAATCTAATACTTGGTTTAATAAAGAATGTGTAGTGGCCAAACAACACCTCATCAAGGCGATTCAATCCAAAGTGATGGCTGTGATCAGACACAAAAGAAATGTATATAATAAAACCCTGAAAGCAGCCTGAAGAAATTGAGAAGATGCCAGCTGGGAGGACCTGATAATAGCAGCAAAGGCTGGTGAATAGTCCATTTTTTGGCGGATTATAGCCCATGGTAGTAAAACAAGTAATCCGGCCCAAGACTACCACTTAGACCCCTCTACATGGCAAAGACACTTTGCTAACTTGTATGCACCTCCAAATTTGGTAGATAAAGTTCCCGCAGTTAGTATGGAGGGACTGCTGACTCCAAATGAGTTCGCGCCTCTACACTTTAGCATAGAAGATACCATACTTGCGATAGCAGCCATCGAATCATCTAAAGCTCCAGGTCCCGATAAGATACCGGGACCTTTTTAAAAATGCACCTGAGGTGTGGGCGCCATATATAAACCATCTATGCAATGCAATTGCCAGGGGACAATCAATTCCAGAGTCTTGGAAGGGAGCGGAGATCGTCCCGATCTATAAGAAGGGCAGCAGAGACGATCCCACTAAATACAGACCTATAAGTCTGATAGACATACTACAAAAAGACTATGCCAAGCAAATCTTGGAAAAGTTAAAAAACTGGATGAATGAAACTAGTGTACTTTCATCTTGCCAGGCGGGTTTTAGAAGGAAAGTGAGCACGATAGATCAAGTGTTTAGAATCGTAAATATAGCCTGGAAATACACAAAGTTGAGACCTGGCCACTTATATGTCGCCTTTATCGACCTAAAGGCCGCATTTGATTCAATCCTTAGATACCTATTATGGGTAAATTTGTTACAACAGGGAGTACCTAAGGAGATTTTAATTCAACTGATTAGGCTTCATGAGGTAACTTCGCAAAAGTCCGTTGGGGTAAAAGGGGGGAACTCACGGAGGAGATACCTGTCATGAGAGGTGTGCGCCAAGGATGTGTCCTGGTGCCAACCTTGTTCCTTTTATACGTTAACAACATGGTCCAGTTTCTCCAAAAAACACATGATTCCCCAAAACTTGGAGGGACTCACATTTGCGCACTAACATTTGCAGATGACACAATTCTGTTGTCCCAAACCCCAAAGGGTTCGCAAAATCTTTCAAACTCATTAAATGAATATTGCCAACTAAAAGGCCTGGAAATCAACCCCGTCAAAATAAAATATATGGCTATAAAACCCCACAAAGGTTTTAAAAATAACATAGAGCTGAGTGGAGTGACCTTATAGCGTGTCTTGAATTTTGTTTATCTAGGGGTAACCATTGATTCAAAACTTTCATGGAACCCACAGATAAAGAATTCAATATCAATCTTATTGCAAAATTCCACTCCAATTATAAAAAAATAATATGCGAATATGACAAAGGCAGTCACACCAGCCCTGGATGTTTATAAGTCCAGAGCGCAAACCGCAGCCCTGTATGGTTCAGAGCTGTGGGGTGGGGAAAATCTCTCTACTCTAATTGTGGGGGAAAATAAGGTTCTAAGAAGATTTGTGGCACTCCCCCAAAACACTTCCTTGACTCCGCTAATATATGATTTCGGCATAAAACAACTTGAATACAAGGCAATTTGGATGACCCTGTCATACTGGGTCTGAATCTGGACCACCGATGAAGTAGAAATATATAGACAAACATTGAGTGAATTACTGATACTTGATACTTATATTACTTTCCCCTGGGTGGCAAATATTCGCAAGTGGTTCTTTGATTTGAGCCTGAGTAGATTCTGGGAAAACCCAAGCCTCTTGACACTTGACTCAAAGCGGGAAATTAAAACCATTTATTGGAACTTCATTTGGTATAGAGTCAACTCAAACAGTACATCAGGAACCCTCACAACCCAATTCCTGATGTTCAAAACAACTCCTTAATTCGAATCATTTTTGGATGATATTGAACCCCAATTGGCAAAAATCCTATACCTGAAGTTCAGGTATGGTACGCTGCAGATAAAAACCTTTACATCAAAATGGGGACAACAACAGGATGGCGATAAAGATTCTAAGTGTATGTTGTGCCATCTGGGGGTTAGGGAGGATATTGCCCATATTCTATTCTTCTGTCCCAAATACGTAAATCCGAGAAGAAAGTTGATAAAACCCCTAGGTAGAAGTTTGAATATCAGAAAATATAATGATATGTTGCGCATACTAACAACTGATTCCTCAAAACTCATTGTCTTCGGTGTTAGCAGATTTTGACTGCCTATAAATTTTATAAGATGGAAGGAAGGGTTAAAATTATAGAGACAATATAAGCTATTTTAAACAGGGGTATTCTTAGGGTCTAGTACCTAGGTATTTAGGATGTGTATTATACAAAGTGGATTCTTGAAGGTATATTTTATTGACCCCCCTAATCTTAATGAATTCCTTGTTATCATTGAATCATTGTCAATATTTTCATTAGTGTATTTTTTATAAGTAGCACATGCAAATTTGCACTTGGCACTTTCTGTAATATATTGTTAAAAATCGTATAGGAGGACTAAAATTTTCGCCATAAATTTAACCGAAGATTCCCAATTGTGTAAATGTTGCATATGCCATAAAATTGTGCCAGCGTATATTGTAAATAATATGATGATCAATGCATTATAAGTGCTTTTAGTAAGGACGAGGAAATTTACACTTGCCACTTTATGGAACTTAATGCTAACAAACTGTACATAGGGAATATAAACTTCTGAAACAAAATCAATTGAAGATTTCCAACTGTGTAAATGTAGCATACTGTTACATAATAATTTTGCAGCTGCTAACTGTAAATATTATGAGGATCAAGGCACTATATGTATTTTATTTAATCATTTTTTATGGATTTTAATCATGTTTTAATGATTCTGTTAATCAAATAAAGTACTTTTGATGATGATAATGACAATGTAATACAAGATGAGTAAACCGTGAAAAGAGAAAAGAAAGGTCTAGAAATAGAAAAGAAGCGTGTAAAGTACTGTTAAAACCAAATTGAAGGATAAACAACAAATATGGAGCGTGTTAATCGCTGTCGTCAACACAAACAAGAAAACTTTGATGAAGAAGATGAGCGTAATAATCGCTGTCAATATGAAGAACAATTGAAGATTGAATAAGCGTGTTAATCGATGACGTTAACACGAGCTTGAGATGACCAATGCAGTACCAGAAGACACCTTGAGAGGCGCTGTTGGTGAACGTGAACAGGAACAGATGCTGCCGGAAGTCTTCCTTGCTCAGTGTCATAGAGCGTACTGAAAATCCAAAGCCGTCGATATGGGCAGGATGGTAGAAAACAGAAGAAATCCAGTTGTGGCGGAGACAGTTGTCACAGAGACAAAGTAATCCAGGTGAGCTAAGATGGCACAGTGCAGGCGCGAGGGCCGCACGTGAACAAACGATGCCAAGACAATGGATGCAAGCGCTTGAGGTGTCAGCCACCGCGAGTACAGGGAGAGGCAAGTTGCCTTGACAATAGGAAAATGCACTTGTGCGGGGTGCTCGAGCAAGCCAAGAGACGTTGGGAATGGTGCGAGTGCCGGTAACTGTAAGGCCCCCACACAAAAACCACACAAAAATGCCCAAAAGTCAAGAATAAGGAGCCACAAGCCATAGTGAGTTAAACACTTAGGCACAATGATTGCGTAGGAAAGCAGGAATGATGCACACAGGGGTTTATCGAAGAGTACAGTGCCCCTTTTTAAGTGGCTCCACAAGACATGCAATGAAGTATAACGTAGAGTCTCCAGCAGGAAAAAAAACACAATCCTTGAGACATCGATATGAATAATTGAAATGTACAGTACCTTAGATGGAGGTAGAAATCTGGCCGCACAGTGAACTACTGGGATGTAAAAAAAATCGGATCCCAAGCTTGTCGCCAAATTTGTGGTGTGTTCACCAGGAAACTCCAGGAGTCTTCTGTCGTCGTAAAGTATTCGCCAGGAGTCTTCAGTTGTTTTAAGGGGTTTATTACCAAAACAAGATAGTGAAAAGGTACATAGGTAATGAGGGCTCAGGATGGCAGCACCAACTGACACAGCGGTGTTCCAGACCTTCACCCATACATTCCAACTACAATAGTACATGGAATACATGCACAAGCAAAATAGAAGGTTCCACATATGACCTGTAAAACAAGAGCCTCAACAAAATACAATAACAAAGCAGAAAAACCCAAAAACCACAAATCATGTGGGCAAAAATATACCTAACCAGTCCACTTACCTGTAGTCTCTTATTTTCTTCTGAGGGCATATCATCATCCGTTGGTCCTGGTCTTCCCATTTCCTGTGAGCACAAGAAGGAAGAAGAAGAAGTCAGAATTAAGGAGGAACCCTACATGCTAGGATAATCATATCACATAATATATAAGTACATTTTATAATAATAAGCCTAAAACGCTTGTCCTTGACCTTAATTAAAACCTGCTTACTTACAGGGTGATGAGCAGGTGTTTGAGCCTCCAGTGAGAAGAGACTCTTTTTGCCTCACAGGGTGGAATGATGCAGAGTGGTGAGCAGTACAGCGCACTGGAGCATGGTGTAGCCCTCCCAAACTGGTGGACCAGGGTGTGCAGGTGGCGGGCCCAAGTGGGTGAGGCTCTTTGTGCGGACTTCCATCATCAGAAGAACTGGAGAATGTTATATATTGTGCCCATGACAGCAGCATAGCCAGAGCCCCCATAGCGAGTAGTTTTGGGGTGGGTTGCTCAGTTACTACATTTTGTGGTGCTGAAACTCAAGAAGAGAGGATCTGACATACGGGGTGAGCACCCTAGCATATGATTGGTCACTACTGCATCAATAACCACATGAAACTGTGAAACTACAACTTCTGCTTTGGGAGTCAGTCAGGTGAATTTGTGAAATTTGCCTTCTTTCATAAAAGGCAGAGCTTCCAGACTTGGCAACGTTGCATTAAAAAACAGATATTAAAGTTTTTTTACATTTCATGCAAATAACGGGATTGTATTTATTAATGGCCAGTGACGGTTTATTTTAGCCAAGCCAAGAGTTCAAGGGGTGTGGTGACAATGGTGCAGGAAAGAAGCTCAAGAATTTGGCCTTGGTAGGGGTACAGAGTATTTTGCTTGGCCATAATATTTTCATACATATGTGGGAGGCAAACCCCAATATTCATCTTAACCTCAATATTCGATCAGCCCAACATTTACCAAGGTAATTTAGCTCCAGAATATACAATTAATCTAGCAGTTAGAGACTAAACTCTTCATCAGGGAGAATGCAATTTAGCAAGGTTTAATAGGATATACATTTTAAACGCATAAAGCACTGAGTTCTAGATCAAAAATAGAGCTAAAAGGATTTTTATTACAGAACAATGAAAAACCGTACAAAGAAGCACATAAACTGCCATGAAGGCCCAATACAGTAGTACAGAATAAGTGCAAAATCATAAAACCCTAGTTAGGCTTAATCTAGGCAAAAGGATTTCAAGTGTAAGACTTATGAAGAGCATAGACAGCATAACAGGTCACCTACAAGGAAAACATCAAAAGTAACTCACCTAAACAAAATCTCAAAGATTTTCTTGACAAATCACACAACCTATTAATAGAGTCTGCAAATTCAGCATGGTATGAAGATGGTTAGGGGCGCATTTGGCAAATCAGGAATAACAACGTTATAATCATAACTAAGACATTATTTATTACTAACCCATTTCTTAAGTTAAGAGAAATCTTCTGCTTGCTTCCTCAGTAACTGCACTTCGGAGCTGTATAATACAAATGAAACATTTCTTGAGCAATGGCTCACAAAACTAACACGTCTTCAGCAGACCTTCCAGATGCTTTGGTTACATCAGGGAAGGCTCATTGAAAATACACACTTTCTAACAAGATGTTATACCTCACTAGTATATTGATGTCATTATCTCAGTGCTTCGCGAAACAGGGGAGACATGGCTTTCAAGCTGGGCATTCATTTGAGGGTGACTCAGTGGGAAAAGTGACCAGAACACAAGAAAGCTGTACACATTTGATAATCAATGGCATACTACACGACATTGTGGCACAACTATTTGTGAGAATATTTATGTTTATAAATGACCTAGCTAACTCATTTCAGGTGCAACTTCATCTGTTCATCTGATAGGGCTCCATGCATCATTAAAACTAAAACATTTAAAAAAATAATTTTCTCAAGATATTTACAAATTTTACATATTTCAAAAAAACGCTTTAACTTATCATAGTTTGCATTTTGAAAATTAATCACAGTGACAATTGTGAACACCCTGTGCATATCAGTGGAGCACAAGTTGGGCTTCCCAACATCCATTCCCAGATATAATCTTTTTTCATACAAAGGATGCAGCAGCTGAATTTGCTTTGTTGTGCAATGGGGAAGACACAGTGAAGAGCTATACCTACTGAGATTGGCCTGTTACTTTGTTCATCCCCAACGCTGGCAATGTAACAAGCCTGTCTTATATTATGCACAGCCTTGCTTCACCGGGCAGTGTGTGCAGCCTGTCTAATATTTGCACTGGAAGCATATTCTTTCAGTACAAAGTCCCATGCTGCGCCAAACTGAGCAGGATCCAATGCATTGGGTGTGTTCTCTGCACTGCAGTCCACGTGCAATGTAGGTGTTTTTTGAGAAGTGAACATATTTTACTTTACTTGTGTCTGCTTCAACTGAGTGTTATCTTTTGATGCAAAGTCTGACCTGGCTATCTTAGTAGACCAGGCTTTGCATAAAAATCTATGGATGTTAGTGTGATCTCTTCCAGTAAGGCATCCTTGATGCAAAGTGACTCAAAGTAGAGCAAAGTGGTCTTTGCAATGAGAAAAGGTCTCCTTTCCAGGGCATAATACCTTTTGGGCTGGATAGTTGATACTGTGTGCTGCTTTGCGTTGCTTTACACCAGCACAAAGCCATAGTAAATCTTGACCTTCGTTGGCATTTCAACGTCTCATCCTTTAAAACAGAATTCTGTTAGAACGGAGTCATGTATATTGCTTAAAGTTATGTCAAACAACGGAATGACCTACAAAATAATTAGATGATTCTAAAAATCTTCTTTCAGCTGAAATGACTTTCTAGTTTCCTTGATAATTAATAGAAATTCTGCACTCAACTAATAGGGCAATTTTTCTTATAGCCATTACTTCTGACAGGAGCGTGCGAACTGCAAGCTGTACTCAGTTTGTCATACTTTGTGCTGCAGAAATAAAGAGTAATTACAATACATATTCTTCGTTTTTTTAAGCCTAAGGTCAATCAAATGTTTATTCTAAAAGCCAGGACCTGCTGGCGTGCTTTCCCCTGTGATATTAAGACCCACTCACATGAAACGTTGAGTTTCACGGGAGAAACACATGTTTTGCCTTGAATCAATCTATGATGATTGCTTGTTGGCTTCGTAATATTTATGGAGAATGCATTCAGGATTCTAAGAATGGCTTGACTGGCAATATTCCCCGGAAGACTGGAAGTTGGGGGCCGGTTTAATACTGGGTGGCTGATTTTGTTACTGTTGGGTGATTTTGCACCACTGTTGCATGAGCAGCACCTGTAAAAAAATCAGTAGGCCACCATGCACTTTCCGGCCTCCCGGAACTATTTGCCGTCCTGGGAAACTTGCTGAGTCAGACATCGGAACGAACTATGTGCCATTGTCCCTCTTTCATTTCTATGCTGTTTGTAGCTGTGGAAATAAAAAACAGACAACAGAGCTCATGTGCACTCAAGAGGTTGGAGATATAATGCGTAGCATGCCGAAGGAAAGGGAAGAGCTGGGGACCGAGATAGGATCATGCAAACTCAAGGAAAGACCAGCAGACATGCGGGCATTATGAGTGTGGAGACTCCTGGACAGGGTCGACTTTAGAGCTGGTGGCACCTGGTGCGACAATGTTTGTTGGTGCCCCGCCAATGACCACCTCCACCACGGATACCCTCACCACCACAAGTCTCCATAACCACTCTCTCTCAGATGCATATATAGCACTCTCTCTCAGATGCATATATAGTGCCACTCATACCTGTGTAGGGTGTCAGAGCGCTTTGCATCACACACACATTACACAGAGACAATCCATCATACGTGTGTAAGATCGCGTATAGGAAATGTTCCATAAGACAGAGGCCTACAAGGTGTCGAAGTCTCATCAATAATGGTAGGCAGTACAGTTTATTAGTGCTTCGTCTAGAGAAGCACAAACTCATCATTTAAAAAGGAACACCATAGTTGGGTGTTCTCTTTAATAATAAGAAAAGATTTCTGCCCAAGTTAATCCTTTTTCCAACATTAATCTTTGCTCCACTCTATACTTTGCAGCGTGCATGCAGTTCTTTAATTAAAAAAATAAATAGTTTTGTACAAAGTGCATAGAATGTATGTAGGTCAATGTGTTACTGCTGTTAAAAGAGTCATCATTTTGTTACTAGCAATTTATAAGTTCAAATCCTATATTAGGATTCTAACTTATAAATTGCAAGTAACAAAATTATGTCTCTTTTAAAAGCAGTAACCCATTGACCTATTTACATTCTAAGCACTTTGTAACCTGCTCAGTATTTGTTTTCTGCAACAGGCGTATCAACCCTCTGCACTACGTTAAAGTGAGTCAAAACCCCAATTAAACAAAACTCCGATCTCTCTTCAGGAAGACCATTAATCACCGGATTTATCCTGACATTTTTTTGTTGCCCGGAAATTGCTGGAGAAAACAAACATGGTAGCAGGTGCTTTAAAATAATAATAAACTTGCAAACACAGCGCCCCCTGGAAGCCAGCACCCGGTGTGGTGGCACCGGTCGCAAAGCCCAAGAGCCGGCCCTGCTCCTGGACACCACAGTCAGTGCATCACCTGGCAGGAGGTGTCACTGGAGCAGCAAGTAAGGGGAGGGGGATGGGCCAGCAGTACTAAGGCCACAGTACTGGCTCTGGGCGGCACTCACAGCTTTGACGATGTGGATCAACAGGATCTAGAGGCTGACAGGACCCCTGGGTCAGATAAGAATCTGTGCCCCTACCTACAGTAGCCGGCTCCAACCTGTCAGTGCTTCAACTCCCCACCCTCATACATGTAATAAGAAACTTGAAGATTGAAGTTGCGTCCATATAATTTTCCCTTTCTTACCCAATGGAAGATTTCCTGAAGAAATTCACTCATCAGTTTACATATATGCCAACATTTTGCAAAAGAAAAGTGGGAGATTTTGAAAAATAATGGGGGAAATGTATTTTCCCCATTGACTTCTATTGCAACAAAGGAAATTTCAGATGGGAGACAGTGGCCCTGCGTTTTCTGGTCCCACTCGCTTACCATTGCTCCTCCAATGAACCTTGTATTTTCTGCCTGAGAGGTGATGGAAGTGAACATTTACATCAATCAAATTCAATTAACTGTGCAACCCATTTGGCTACACAATAAGGACCAGTAATCAGTAGCTATGGTTAAGAAGGTTTATTACAAATTAAGAATCAAGTTAAGATACGTAACTCTTAACACCCATTCTATAAAGGTACTGTTGCAGGGATTCTGCTCATGCACAGAACTATGCGCAGGAAACCAGGACCTCAGTGAATTGCGGTGTACCAAAAACTCACCTCAGAACCCAGAACCCCAATCCGACTAGCATCATTGTCCCATTCGTCCTATGTATTCTCTCGGATTTCCCAATGTGTAGACAACCCAGAACAAGCGACTTAGAGTACTCTCAGGAATGGTGGGAATCAGAAATACCTGTTCGTTATTATTTTCATATCAGTCCACAACAAGAGTAATCAGAGACACAGTAAAGTTTAAAACGTTTATTTTAGAAACTACGTGTCCTAAGATGAAGTACTTTGGCTAACATAAGCAGACAAATGATTAAAATCAAAACCATCAGCATTGTTACAATACCATAGAAAATGAAGTGAGAAATCATATTACAAATGATAGTGGAATACAACCACCCTCCCTTCGCTAGTGAGCTAGTATTATTATACTAATCGAAGGTCTCTAGGTTTGAATGGGGAACACCATACCGTAAAGATCAGCTTAGGTGTATCACATCACAGGATCAGCTTTGCTCTGCGCCTGGAAAAGTTCTTCTCCAGAATGTGGGTGTAATGCATGCTAACTGCAATATTAAAGGCTCTCGACTTTCAGATATTTGCAGCTGTGTGCGTGTTATGGCTAGAGCGTGGGCCGATCAACCTGAACTCAAAAACATACATTGTTTGGTGGCTCAGACTGTTTCTGCACACAATGTTCAGACCAAGGTCGCAGTGCACGTCTAGGGATGTGAACAACAGACAGTTCTTATGTGAAGAAAAGGCAAGCAAGCAGTTTTCAAATAATAACATGCACCTGCAGTGTTGTGTGCAAAAGCAGCAAAAGTGGCAAGATGGCGTTTCTAACATCCAAGGCGCATATGCTAACATAGCAATGTATGTATCTAAAACGCTGCCTCCACTACACCCTCCCTTGATCGGACTCCGAACTATTAGGGATACAAGTAAAAGAACGCAGAGTTCAAGTTCGACAGAGTGGAACCAAGTGCCTGTGTTGGAAATCCAAATAAAGGGGAGTGAGAGTTTGAAAAGAAAAAAAACGCAGAAAGAAAAAAACTGAAGGGGTAAAAAAAGGAAACGGAAAATCGTAACATCTTGCAAAGGCTCAACAAGCCCAAATGTCGAATCAAAAAAAAAATTAAAAATGTGTGGGTCGTATAAGGAAAGTTTGGACGACATCCAAGTTAATCCATTAACGTGTAAGCACAGTAAGTAGCGACAGCTTCCAAGAGGAAGTCATTGGAATGTTCTGCAAAAGTGTCCGCCATCCAGTCTAGCAAGGTAAATGAACATACATGTTCCTCGACAACCGGGGCCTCTAGCACAATCAGAGGACAACTGGCGAGTTCTTGCCAAGAAGTCATACGCTGCCGTACAGATGTCCCAATTCCCTAGGACTCCATGTGCCGCTCCGCAGGCCATAATCCTGATACCAGAACAGTCCAACTCATGAGCCACTAAGGGACTCATCAGTCGATCATAATCCGGGGCAGAAGACACAGAGTTTGACAAGCACAAATCCAGAGCCCATTCAAACGGACAATCTAGGAAATGAAAAACAGGTTGCACGCACGTAAAGTAGGAAAACAGGAAGGACAATCCATAGGCTATGCTCAGGGTTGCCAGTGGTAATGTTCCATAATATTCAAGCATCCGGTTACGAAGATGGAGCAGCCTGGACAGGCTGTCGTGTGACACAAATTGTGCAGCCATTGCGCAGTAAACAGATCAACAACAGCACACCAGCCGTGAGAGCGAGAATCAACGGGAGCCCGCCGAAGACGCTGGAAAAAATAGAATGAAAAAATGCCGGTATCACACCAAAAATAGTTTGGAAGAAGGTCTCGAGGCCGGAGCCCACAATTTTGAAAAAATGCGCCAAGCCAGTTGTGGACGAGGCATTAAATATAGATTGAATCAGGGCACCAAAATAAAGTGGGAGATCAGTATTTAAAAGCGCATGCACCTCGGTGCGGGTGTTTGCTACGTGAAGGACAAATGTTTCACGGGAGGAAGTCAGGGCGACTTCTTTTTGAGACAATAGAGCCCTTATTCTGCTCATCTTGTTGAACTCTGCTTTCAAGGTTGGAATGGAAGGCCAGATGGATACATCCAGCCAACCATGCAGGGGTGGAAAAAGGACATTCTTACAGCAGACTACTCTCTGCGATACAGTCACAATGTAGGGAATTCCCACTAGCATCCCGCAGCAAGCCTCGTTATTTAAAAGCAAATAACTACCGTTAGCTAGCAACGTGAAAGAGGGTGTAATAGCTGGCACTGGAATCCCTTTCAGGACGTATGCTAAATTAGGTGCCTGAACATTGCACACGCCATGTAATTGGATGTGCCTACAGACTACAGAGTGATCAGGTGTGGAAGTGCATTCCTCACCCTTCAAATAAACTTCTTTACCTTCTCTCATGCACCTATATGTAAATGGAAGTGACCAAACTTCATGCAGGAAAGCAGTACCCAACGGTTCATACCTGCCTAGGGCATAATATTTCATGCAGAAACTGAACTTAAACAATGGAAATGGTAATGTGATTAACCCGTGGATAAGCCATACAGCGGAGTTCAATTCGGCCACAGAGAAAGGCAAAGGTTCTAACTTTTCAATATGCAGCAATGAGTAAGTTGCATCTTTCATGGACATGAATTGTTGTTTCGCAGTTACATTAAAAGGAAGGAATAAAGACAAAGTATTCATGTAGTCCCAGGGGACTTTCCCTGCCTTTAACGTTTGCAAAGTCCATGTAAATTGCATTATAGAACGCAATTGATTTTGACCATGATACAAAACAGACACATCATCCTGCACAATATCAACAACAGATGAAACAATATTATCTAACGTGTAAATTCTGGAAGAAAGGGTGGTAATGCTATTATCGATAACAGCTAGTACTTTTTCAAAATTGGCCTGATCAATGGCCCTCAATCTGGAAGCCGCTTCAATTTGAGATAATTTCCAAACTTTGTTATAAGCCGCATACACCCATCTTTTGGACCTGCCACCTACAGGACCCTTAACAAAATCATTCAAATCTATTTTGTCATGTAATTTAGATAAATGAAGTTTACCAGGTGCCAAGGTGGAATGTTGCAGCCAAGATTGGCATAACTTCCCTACAGAGTAGTTAGTAACAGAATGAGAAGATTCAAAGCGGGGGTCCACGCGAACCTGCGTATACCCAGGTTGCAGACCCAGAAAATGATGTTGACAGGAATCTGAGCTTGTTTGCCAAGTTAACCATCCTTCCGAATGTAATTTAGAAATATTGAAGGATGTATTAGTAGTGTATGACTGCAACGCATCAAGGGACAGATCTGTATGATTATCCCAATTTGGATAAGCACCCAGATCCGGAATTGAGGAAGAATTCAGTTTTTTAGAGGTAGCCAATCCAAAGCAGGTGGTCTGAAAAATAGTTGAATTCAAAACTAATATGTGGTTTAGGATGAGGCAGGCACAATGCAAAGCTTCTGTTCCTTGTACCTGCCATGGTTTAGAACCCCACCAGATTTAAGATCAATAGTAGCTTTCCACAGATCATAACCCCCGACCGCCAAATCATCCATAAAGGATTTGGAATACAATAATTTAGTGTGTGTCAGCCTAACCTTCGAGGCAGACTCCGCTGCCACTTTAAAATAAAAGGCGGCAGGTTTCGAAACATTGAAGTCAGTAAAATAGGCAAATTTGTTCACCAATGTGCTGGAGCTGCCTAGCATTGGTGTTGGACAATGTTCCCATTGCGTATAATTCACACAATTTCAATACGTATTGGCTTTATGTAGGAAATGATTGCCATAATGTTGATAGCAAAACAGCTCCCCATAATTCGCAGTGTCTAAATACAAATCTTCAGCATCAAACGCGGCATACTATTTCAAATCAGAAAATAGTGCCTCTATGGCCTGAACGTCCCAATCATCAGAGCGGATGTTTTGTTTCACAACATCACCCATAGAAACACGAAGAACATTCGGAACATTGATAACCTCAGTGGGTCCATGAATTTGAAATTTAACAGCATCCCACACAATCCCATCTAACACAGGCTAGGCAGTAATATTCACAAAAGCCTGGTCCCTCTTCATGATGTGTGATGAGGCGTGGGGGGCCAAAGTTCCATCAATTAGTCTAATTGTAGATCTTTCTTTTAGGTAGAGTCCATTCACAAGACGAAAAAACACCACCACAAATCCAATGGACATAAACAAAAATACACATATGAGCACCAGCCAAATGTAAGTCCAAGGGGGAATCAAAAAATGTCTTTTAAACCAAACAGCAAAAATAGAATCTTTTGATGGGGTACTGGAAGATAGAGTTAGTGTCAAATGAGAAACGTGACTGGTTAACTGTGGTTGATTGTAAAACAGGCAATGATACATCTGCAGGATAAGCATACTCAGTATCTTCAGGTGGACCACCAGCCGGTGGTAGCAACAAAGGATCAGTAACTGAATGCATCTCGATGGCAATATCAGGCATGGCGGTAGAAGCCGGAGCCAAAACAGAATTTCTCAGCATCGCAGGGCAAGAAACCGCTGGAGTCATACTAAGAAGAATCGGCCACTCGCTGTAGTTTGACATTGTCAATGGAGATGTACCTGTAATCCTTGTGACCAGGAAGTGGAGGTAAAATAACTGTTCTTGTACCCTGCACACGAAACACTGGAACCGGGGTACGATAAGAGGGGCCGAACTCCTTCTTGTTCGCCACCTTCTCACGGACCAGGTCTCCAACTCGAGGTAGCCAGCCGACTACGGGAATCTGAAGCGCAGCATCAGATGTGGAGGGCAAGTGTTCTTTTGCGAGACTGTCTCTGGTCTCTTGTAGATTCTGTAATACAGCACAGTGATCATCTACCTCAAAGGGTGTGGTTGACGCCGCCATGTCTAGACCATCAAGGTCCGGGAAAAACATTTTTATGCCAAAGAGCATCATGTATGGGGTCCGCCCACCCAGAGACCTTCTAGGGGGATTATTAAGTTCACGTTGAACGTTATACAAATGGGCTAACCAGTTCCGGCCAGTGACTAAAACCCTGGCTGTCAGGGATTGCTTTAAGTCACGGTCATTCGCTCCACTACACTATTACCCTCAGGCCGGTACGGAGACGAAAATTTGACTTGGACCCCCAAAGATCTCATGGCTTCTTTGTACGCCTTAGAGGCGAACGCAGGGCCCTGATCAGAATGAAAGGTACCACACGCAAAAATTCCCACAAAGACAAGCAAATATCTTATGACAGTACGAGCATCAGCACTCCTTTGTGGCCATACCCAAAGAAAATGGGTGCATGAATCCACTGCAACTAAGATGTACTTATACACAGTATCAGAGGAGAAAGGCCGCAGTGATCTAAATAAACACACCCAAGTGGTTTATTTGACATGTACAACTGAGTTTGTGGTGGGCGCGCAGCAGTCGAATGTTTAATCAACTGGCAAATGTCACAATCAAGAACATAAGTGCGAGTTTGTTTATACAATCCGTGCCACCAGTAACGCTGTTGTAAATGAGTAACAGTAGCTGACACGCCGGCATGGGCAGAGGCCATACCCTCGTGAGCCGCTGTTATCAAGGACGGTCTGCAGTCCGCGTTGTGAATAAATCTGTCACCAACGTCGTTAATTCTCACATACGGGACGTTATCAGGACTTAAGTGATAACGGTACCGAGAAGGGAAACCTCTCGAGTAATTACTTTCCTTCTCTGTAGCAGCAATAGCTGCCAAGATGTCATCATCGATCTTACTTTTGGATCTTGTAACTGCTGCTACTAAATATGTCGCCACTTCTGTTTTCGCTGCTTCATCAGCTAGCTGTTGCCGACAGTGTGGACACCAACCCGCTGGTGACCAAGAGTGTGAATGACATTCACGAGTGGCAGTTGCTGTTTAAGTTCCGCCACTCGAACCCAAAGCATTTTATGCTTGATTGTGCTATCTTTGGAATCGCGGTATTCATTCTGAGACCAAAAGCATAGATTGTCGTTAAAAGACTGAACACAGTAAAACGAGTCACTCACTATAAGTGTAGTAACCCGAGGATCAGCAAACTCCAGTGCAAGCACCAGAGCACGGAGCTCTGCCAACTGTGCGGTACAATCGCCCAATGACTGTGTATGCACGACATCACACTTAAATTCTCCATTCACGAAAGTACCCGCAACAATTGCGCAGGCCGCTGAAAAGGCATGCTTCGATTCTGTCGCCGGTTGCGCTGAACCATCAGTGTAAATGACACAATGGTAATCTTCAAGCGGGCGCAAAGACAGAGGAGCTGGATGAACGAATTCATACTGCAAGTACTCCTGAGTTGTAAGGAGGCATCAAAGATATAGGTGACATCTGGCGATTTCAAAGAAGTGGCCCATTGTATCCACCGTGGATGCAAAGCTTTAAAATTAGGTACACTGGCTTTTGTCACTGCCTATAGAGCAGGATATGGTGTAACTACCAACATGCGTTTCCCTTGCGACAGCGCTCGTTCTTTAAGAATCGCCATTTGCACTGCAGTCAAAACTTTTTAGACTGTGGAAAAGCGCGGTTCAGCCGAAGTGTACAGGTGTGATTTGTAGGCAATGGGGACGGTGTTGCCCTCATTGAACGTTAAGTACATGAAACCCACCACGACCGGCACAATTCTTATTACCATGTTAGTGTGGTTATCACGTGTCAGTAAGTATTTCGAAGCAAGAAGATCAGCCTGCAAGGATTGCAAAATAGCTGAATGCTCTGGCAGCCAGCTCGATTTGGAAAAAGTAGGTTGTACCAAGGCATATAGCGGCTTGATACACTGGGCATAATCGGGAATATAAGTACGACCGAAATTCAGAAAGCCCAGCAAAGACTGTAATTTTCTCAGTGTTGTAGGAGGACGCAAGCATGCGCACTTCTCCAGAAAGTGAAGCGCTAACCCTCGACCCTCATTGTTCAGCTCGTAGCCCAAAAACAACACTGTATACTCTGCAATGTGAGACTTCGCAAAGTTAATTTGTAACCGAAGTCTGCAAACATAACAATGATGCGATCAACGCGGCACAGATGCGGCCTCAACTCGTCATCTGTGAGCTAGATATCATCAACATACGAGTATGAATCGGGGTCAATGCTCTCCAACAGAGAGACAACACGTGCGGCAAAGACGCCAGGGCTGTTTTTATAGCCCATGGCTAATCTCTTAAACTGTTTTTGTTTGCCGCCAGAAGTAAACGCTGTCCACTGACTACTAATAGAGGACAGGTTATGGCTGTAAAAGCCATTGGATATGTCAAGTGTGGTCTTAAACCTTTTTCTCATGAGACTATCAACGAGAGCAGAACTGTGGGTATTCTGTACAGCACACGTCCGTCAATGAGAGTTCAAATGCCGGTAATCCAAAACTAGGCGGTACGACCCATCAGGCTTCGTTACAGCGAATAAAGGATTATTTATCAGTGACACACATGTTTCAGTAACACCCTGATATTCCAACTGCTCAAGTATTTCTGCGACGTGAGATCTAGCTTCGCGGCGCATGGGATATTGGGGCTGTGGCTGGGGCATAGACCGTAAAGGAATCTCATGGCTCGGAGACAATTTATCCCACCCAACCTGAGTACGGTACAACGCCGGAACAAGCACCTGAGCCCACTCTTCGGCAAACCTTTCAGCGTGCTCCTTTGGCACAGTGCGTGCAAAGGACGGAAGGATTACCTCCTCCCCTCTAGGAGCATCCAAAATGAAAGCCGGGGGCCAATCTGCCTCTGCTAAGAGAATGTCATATGAAGAGGTCAGATTATCCAAAAAATCCCATGTATTGTACGTTGTATGTCACCTTCAATTAAGAGGACTATGTCATATAGTCTGTCAGGGGGAGCCACTCTAGTGTCAGCAGTTTCTACAGTAATGAACGTGTCAGTTGCTGTCGCCTCCAGATATGGACGCAGTGCTTGCCACACTACTGTAACCTCCGCTGCGCTGTCGAGCAGCGTTAGTGCCCATGTCAGGTTCCGAAGCTGCGTTCTCACCATCTGTGGCATACCTCGCTGTTAGCACAGCAACTTTCTTCCTCTGAAACGGGGGACGCTGATGTGCAAACTCGTCCTGCTTGCCTTTACTGTCAGGCTGACGGGGTTGCTCACGTCCTTGTTTGGCACCCCAACCTTTGCCACATTCTCCGCCACCGGATTGTGAGACCGATGTTTCCTGTGAAGAACAAGGAGAACGTTGTTCAGTAACCTGAAATCTATAAGGTGACCTAATATTAGTGCGATCACGCAAATCGTATGTGCGTTCACCAGTCGCCTGTACTGGAGACGCAGGACGAGACCCCTGTTTCTGTTGCTGCTTGCCCTGTTTCTTTGTTCGCCAATTTGGTTTTGGGAGAGTTGGACGATCGTCTTTGACAGACAAACTCACCTTAGTTTGCTGTATTAAGTCTGGAATGACATTAATCGGCTTAATCCCTAAACTACTGCGGCCAATAGTTCTATAAGCTTCCGCAATAATTTTAGGCAACTCTCGGGGCTTATCAAGCTCATCGACACGGGCCAAACCATTAGCCACTTGAAATTGTACCGCATCTCCCTTGAGATTACCAAGGACGAGAGTGGCAACTACGTCGAACACACTGACAAGCCGCATTCCCAACTCGCCGGCCGCCTCCGGACCGTGTTGATCTTGAACACGTTTGATGACGGAGGGAAGCACGGCCATAGATGGAGTGCCGAAGCACTTCGAGTAGACCGCTGCAAAAACCTTACCCCGGTTGTCACAATCGGACACCTCCGGGACTAAGTCTTTCTGCAAACTAATGGTGAGGATCCTGTGTTTCTCCACAGGAGTAGAGTGCGGAAATACTGCTTCCAGCTGGTGAAATTTCTCAGCAAGCCAATAAGGCAAGTCGTCCTTATTCTGGGGCGCTTGCCCATTACCGAATTAACCATGACGGGACTAATAACAACCCCGGCCTGGCCAGCTGGCTGTCCCGCAACAGCAGGTGCCCCCACTTGCACGTTGCACGAAACGTATTGCACTAAAGCCCTATACACAGTAATCAGGGCTGTATGGAGGACACGCAACTCATGAGGCGTAAATCTGGTCAACACCGGCCAAGAGGTCCCTGGAATTGACAAAGGGCCCATTCTAACCGGTATAACCGCATGGGAAAGGGCACCATTAAACCAAATGCGATTCTGCCAAGCTGAAATAGGAATTTTTTGCGTCCTATATGGCGTATAGTTTGCTGGGAGCCGCGTGGGAGTATAGGAGTGAAACGTATCATCATCCGCATTCACCGCTGGCATAGTCACCCAAGAGTAAAACAACTCGTAGGGTTATGACGCATCGGCACTCATCACAAAAATAACGGCCATCCCATCTTCCGGCACCCCAAACTGCGTCAAATGACGCCGCAGAGGTGTTCGACTATGCGCTGCAATATCGACCGCCATAAGGACACAGAGAAGAACAACAATGGATATTACAGTAGCACAAGGGTTCAGAAATATTAAAACCTTTTTAGTTAACTAGCTCGAGGGAACCTATTGTACAAACAGGTAGGCTAAGACCATCACTCCCGCTATCCGGAAACAAGAGTGAGTGTGTTGATGACTACTATAAGCACTATTAAGGCGTTTCAAATCAAAAGACCAAATGTTAGGTGCGCCATGTTACAGGGATTCTGCTCATTCACAGAACTATGTGCAGGAAACCAGGACCTCAGTGAAATGCGGTGTACCAAAAACTCACCTCAGAACCCAGAACCCCAATCCGACTAGCATCAGTGTCCCATTCGTCCTCCGTATTCTCTCGGATTTCCCAATGTATAGACAACCCAGAACAATCGACTTAGAGTACTCTCAGGAATGGTGGGAATCAGAAATACCTGTTCGTTATTATTCTCATATCAGTACACAACAAGAGTAATCAGAGACACGGTAAAGTTTAAAACGTGTCCTAAGATGCAGTACTTTGGCTAACATAAGCAGACAAATGATTAAAATCAAAACCATCAGCATTGTTACAATACCATAGAAAATGAAGGGAGAAATGATATTACAAATGATAGTGGATTACAAACACCCTCCCTTCGCTAGTGAGCTAGTATTATTATACTAATCGAAGGTCTCTAGGTTTGAATGGGGAACCCCATACCATAAAGATCAGCTTAGGTGTATCACATCACAGGATCAGCTTTGCTCTGGGCCTGGAAAAGTTCTTCTCCAGATTGTGTGTGTAATGCATGCAAACTGCAATATTAAAGGCTCTCGACTTTCAGATATTTGCAGCTGTGTGCATGTTATGGCTCGAGCGTGGGTCGATCAACCTGAACTCAAAAACATACATTGTTTGGTGGCTCAGACTGTTTCTGCACACAATGTTCAGACCAAGGTCGCAGTGCACGTCTAGGGATGTGAACAACAGACAGTTCTTATGTGAAGAAAAGGCAAGCAAGCAGTTTTCAAATAATAACATGTACCTGCAGTGTCGTGTGCAAAAGCAGCAAAAGTGGCAAGATGGCGTTTCTAACATCTAAGGCGCTTATGCTAACATAGCAATGTATGTATCTAAAACGCTACCTCCACTACAGTACAGGAAGGCTCAACCTGCAGAAGAAATTGAGGAGGACCAATAGCGGGCAAACAAGTAGTTGTCACAGCAATAGCAAATATTAGTAAGAGTACTTGATGCCCAGAGAAGAGTCTCGTTTTTTTTGTCTATATATAGGTGAATCTAAACCACCTGAAGTAACGTCTGAGCTAAAATGATGGTTCTAAAAATCTAAAGGATTTCTAAAATCTGAAAATTTCATAAAGGAAGTTAGAACTAGACAAGGAGAAAAAAATTAGGAAGGTTTCAGTATTTCAGAAGCTCGGTCAAGAGTGTTCTTGGGTCAGGCAAGTAAGCGTTAGCCTAAGCCACACTCAGCAAAGAATCAAGGAAAGATCTCTCAAAGTCCAGGGAGAAGTGCTCTAAGCATTCAGGGGAAAGTCTCCGAAGGGAATCTAAAGGGATCTCTGATCTCCTACTGTTTGAACACTAAGTTATTGCACACAAGAATCTTCTTGGGCAACACCCCTTACCATGCCTCATCAGAGGTCTATTGTCTTTCTTATCTTCTTATGTTGTAGACTGCAACAATTGCAAAGTATCCCACACTAGACTTGAGAACAACATTGACTTCTTACACACAGGCCAGGTTGCAACATTGCTGAATAGGCCTCTCAGTTAACCATGTGGCTCTCCAAGCTCTTTAGTCAAGGAAATCAGTATTTATGCAGCATGAAGAATTATAAGTCTAAAATGGGAACTTGTAATGGCAAGAGTGCACATTTAACATGCGTGTGCGCATTTAAACACAAATAAATACAAATGATCAGTACATTAGGTTCAGATTACATAAGGCATGCAGAACATCATTTGGACAATCATGTGTAATCATGGCTAAAAACTATGTTTAAATAAAATATACGAAATATGAATACACACGTTACATAAACTTTTGTCTTTCTAGACTAATCCCATTCCACATATATGAGTGTGGTTTATATTCAATTGTCTAAAGAGTAAATGTTATTCTGAGTATTAAGGCACACATTCTGAAAGTTGTATTTCATCTTTTATAGTGAGTACATGTCTACTAAGTGAGGATGGTTTATTAATATTTTGTTTAATACCGTTAAACACATAGGGGCATAGGTACTAGCTCCCATTGCCACCGGAGTGTCACTTTTTTTAACGCTCCAGTGGCGATATACCTGCACCATAGTTACAAAGTGGCCATAAGACACTTTTTGGTGGCTTAACGTCGCTTTGTAAATATGCTCCCCTTTCACGCAGGTGTTGGAAAGTGGATTATTAGTAGTGGCAAATGTATATCTGCCACTGGCAATAAGACCACTGACACAATATAGGGCTCAGTACATGTCTTTGAAAATTATTCCCATGCTCTCCCCTTGGTAGCTTGGCTGCGGGCAGGCAGGCTTAACTTCAAAGACAGGTATGTAAAGCATTTAAAAAGACCAATTTAGTAAGAAATCAAGAAACATACAATAAAAATCCAACATCAATTTATAAAATTAGGAAATATTTGTATCTTTAAAATGACACCAAAACGAAAAATATCCATTGTAGGGAACCAGAGATATGAATTTTCTAAAGTTTTAGCACTGCATAGCACATAGAAACCTATAGCGCCTATTTGGACATCTATTTGTGCTAAACCTGGACAAAGTTAAAGTTTCAGGCTGACTGCATTGGAGCCCTTCACAGCTACCCCTCATGGTAGGTCTCAGTCACAGTTTTTACCTTCTGACTTAGAAACTTTTCTGAAGCTCTTCTTCCCGGGGTCCCTCGAAGTTCTCACCCAGTCTGGATTTGGTGAGGGTTCGCTGGCTTGCCTTGCGACGAGCTTCCAGTCAAACTTATGGAAGTCAGACCTCCGGAGTCCGGTGCATGGTTGAAGGTGGGGGGGCTTGACACGCGTGGTTGGTACCAGTCACCTCTCCTACGTTTGGACTTGGGTTTCCTCGATGCTCTTCACCAGGCCAGATTCAGTGAAGGTTCACCGGCTTGGGTTTCAGCTTGCTCCCGGTCAAACTCTGGAAGTCGGACCTCCAGAGCTTTTCAGCAGGACGAACCTGGACTGCAGGCCTGCTCACGGTTTTGGGTCACAGGCTTGGCTGGCCTGGTCGAGTCAGACCAATTATGGAGCTTTTTTCCAAAGTGGCTCCAAACTTCTCTTAGCTTCTGTAACTTCTCCCTGAAGTCCCAAAGTGTCCAAAACGTACTCCAAGGGTCTGGAAGCTCCCAGGTGGTCCTTGAAAGTTTTGGACTTCAGTTCCCACAATCCACTTTGACAAAATCATTACAAATTCACTGCTAATACTCCAGGCTGAGGAATCTTGGTGGTGATGTTCCAGGTGAGCTCTGTTAACCAGTAGCTTGCAGGGAGTCCACTCTTTGGTCCTTTTGAAGCAAGGTAGCTGTAGTTCTAGATTGTGCAGGAGGCGCAGTCTGCAGAGTGCAGGGCCTGGTTGGTGCAAACCAAACTCCTCAGCGTGGACCATTATTCTTTCTTGAGTTTCAAGTAGCAGATTTGAAAGACTCTGCCCCTTTCAGATACTTATTCAAAGCTCTATGGGTCAAGCAGGAGGGGACACATGTCCAATGAGGTACAGGGCACTTCCTCCAAAGTGTGGCACTATATTCTTCCAGCGGGCACCTTTTCTCAAAAATTCATCATGGCTGATTTTCCAGCAGAGGCAGAAGAGCTCACTAAACCAGCCTACAGGATGGCTTCATCTGCTTAGGTCCATTTCCCTTACCTCTGGGAATTCCTGCCTTAATTCTGCCATCTGGCTGGGGCAGAGGGTAGAGATGTAAATTAAATGGTTTCTCCAGCCTGTTCCCTCCTTCCCTTGAAGAACATTATTTGCTACCCCTCCCCCTGGCATTCCTATATCTAGCAACCTCTCCTGCCAGAAGGGCTCCCTAACCACAGAGGTCATTTATCACCTCTTCAAAGGAGCCTGGCTAATCCACTTAACTCTGACCAATCAGGAAAGACCACTGGAAGGCTACATTTTGGCTGACAGACAAGAAAGTCTTATGACTTCTTGTATGTACCTTTTAGGAGGAATTCAACAATACCATGTTGGATTTATCAATAACATTCTAGGAAGTCCTTGAATGATATTTTTATCACCTCCTTGGCGTTTGTTATTATTTAATAACTTCTTGACATGTTAATCTATGTGGCTGGGGATTGGACCCCACACCCCTGGGATACCTGGTGGAGACATTAAGGGTTCTGAATATGTAAAAATATTGCTACGAGCACAAAAGTCGATTTTGGGAATCACTTTACTACAATGTGGCAAGTGAAATTTGTAATTTCACTAAATCCAAAACATATAAACTCATTTTTATAAGGTTCCTCCTTATAACTACCTGATCCCCACCCCTGGGATACCTAGGGGAGACCCTGGGGCTACCTAATATACCAAAACATTGTGGTTTATTAATGTTTAAGTGCCCCAAACACCAAAGTCGATTTGGGGCACATTTTGCATTTTAAAAGCAGTCCTGCAAAACAGGGCTGCTTTTAAACTGGCCTCAGGCTTCAGCAGAGCACACATGCAAGTGCAGAAAGGGGTGTTGGTCTCTAAACTGCCATACCCTATTGTATACTAGGGCCTTAAAGGTAGTTTCAATCCCCCTGCCCTATTATGTATTAGGGCCTTATAGGGGAGTTCATGCCATTCAAAGGAGTACCCTAGCCCATAGTGTACCCCAGTGTATGTAAGTGTGTTTACTGTTTTTTAAGTGTGTCTTCAGCATTGCACTGGCCCTGGGCCTGGTTAGAAAGAGCCCAGAGTCAGTCAGAGTCAGTCACCACCAGTACCAATCAGCAAAAAAAGTTGGGAGTGCCCAGGGCATAGGATGACTTTACAACAGCAAGTATCTGCGTGAAAGGACGTACAATGGGTATTGCTGTGGGGGTTTTACTGCAACACCTATTGCTTTTTTACGCTGCCCCAGATTTGCAGGAGGTGTAAATCTGTGACAGCGCTATAAACAAATGTAATGCAAGAGTAGGCGTTAGAATGGTGCATTAGGAGAAATGCTGTAATTTCTTCTGGTTTTCACTTTTTCTATGTGTGCGGCATTCTTCAGCGTACCTAGAAAGAGAAAAAAGCATGAAGGAAGTTTATGTGCAGGAAGGTGTCCCTTCCTGCACATAAACAATCATTAAATAATTACGATTTGCTACTTCTATGTCTGCTGCACAATGCAGCACACATAGAAATAACAAATTGCCATTATGGATTGTTTATGTGCAGGAAGGAACATCTGCCTGCACATAAACAATCGTTCCCTGCAACGCAGGCCCCCTTGCCACGGAGCCTGCATTGGCACTAAGCAGCTAAAGTTAGCACTAGGGAAAACATAGGGCTGCGCCGCATTGTAGTAAATATGGCGCATCCCTGAGTTTTGAAAATGTTGGAGCACTACGCTGCCATATTTGGCACTGCTCTGCACTCAGCCATTTTCGAGTAAATATGCCCCAAAGTTTGAGTAAATTCACTAGTCCTACAGTAAATTCACTTTTGTAGTAATGTCAAATGCAACACCAATTTTAATATTTTTAGATCGAAGAACAATCATGTGGTAAATGCCCATTCATGTCATGTATCTGTTATTGCATTGTGATGTATTTGTGACGTGTAAAGGGTGGGCAAAGTTGCGCTGCACCACAGTTATAATAAACCCAGTTTTTGTTCCAAAAATTGAGAGTGACTTGTAATAACCCAAAGGAAATTTCAGACAGGACACAGTTAAAATAAACCCATTTTCTTGCTTCAAAAATCGGGAGATCCCATCTAATTTGGGTCTATCGGGATGTATGAGTTTATCAAAAGCATAAAATGGAGCAACCCACAGATAAAACTTATGTGATCCTTATGTGCAAAAATGAAACTTGTGAGATGCAAATGAGGTTCATCCTCTTTATAGCTCCTTAATTTAAAGAGCGCTTCTAAATTTGAAATGAAAATCAGTTTACCTCTGGGGGAATGATCTAACAAATGCGTACCCAGAAGGCTTTTCTCAAACTGCCGCTGATTCTTTTTTCCATCAGAGACAGGTACCGCCTTTCAAGGGAGGAAGCGCTGTCAGCATGAATCAACTAGTAGATGCTTCGCAGGTGCTCTGTCAGTCGTCATTAAACTTAGATGCTGACCCATTGAGCCCACCAAACATCTCTTATTTTTAAAGGAAGTTATGGGATCAAGACGAGGTTGGTAGTCCACGCATTCTGCTAGGGCACCTCACTGGCTGAGAACATGGCACTCCAGCAGCAGCTTCCCAGAACCTATGGAGCAGCAAATTCATTTTTCTTTGGAATAATATAAATATGTACTAGGGGGCAGATTTACAAGCCCCTTGCGACACTTTTACGCCGCCGTTGTGTCACTTTTGTGACGCAGCGGTGGCGTAAACCATGCGCCACGTTGCGACTTATTTGCAACGTGACGCATCTAGGCAGATGCGTCCCGTTGTAAAGCCCTGCGCCACATGAAACGTGCGTCAGGTTTCATGTGGGCGTTCTGTCGCAGTGTGGACGTTCCCTCGCAGGAAAGCCCCGTAAAACTGACGCAGTGAAATCTACAAGATTTCACTGAGTCAGTTTTACGACGCCTCTTCAAGCAGGTGTAAGGAGTGACGCACCATGTGAAGTATGGGCGGCCCCTGTGCATTGCAGGAGTTGCGTCGCGCTTGCGACGCAACTCCAGCAATGCGCCGCCCGTACGCCACAAGATGCATCACGCATCTTCCCCTCCTTGCACCATGGTGCGCCGCATTGTAAATGCGACGCATTAGTGGTGGCGCAAGGGGGGGATTACGTGACACATCTGTTCTGGCGCATCCCTGCTGATTTGCAGAGATGAGCCAGAAGTTGTAAATCTGCCCCTAGATGTTTTAGGACGTGGGAAAAGGCCCTGAAGTTAAAATTCCAGGCAAATGCTTTAATGGGCCATTGAAGAATCAGTGAAGGGCAAGACAAGTTTAAAGAGGTCGAAGACCGATCCACAAAATAAGATATCAGTCTGTCACACAGCTGACCTAGAGGAAGCCTGCACATAAGCCAAAAAAGCCTGGAGCACGGGTGTCTTCATTCATTTGTCAAAAACCAAGAGATTTTAGAGATTCGAGTCTTTTGAGTCCATAGAAGTGGCATTTGACAGTCAACTGTTGTATAAGTCGAGTAGGTTTATTTCCATGTGAAACCATTACAAAATAAAATCAGTCGACATACATCACACAGATTTTTATTTGAAAGTGAAATTAAAAGAGAAAATGTTTTTCCCATTTAATGTTAATCATTATGCACTTTGTTGTGACAATGTAAAAGACATATTTCCTTTGAGCTAAATTGCTTTGCTAAGTGCTGCATTGTATAAAGCAGAGCTCCCATATTTTTAAGGGCCATGCGTGAATAGCTGACAGAGCCCTTTTTATGTGCATTCGAGGACATGTAGTCTTGGTGATCCCATTACATAACATGTCCAAATTTGGTAACTGAAAAGTGAGAGATTTTGGAACAATAACAGGGGGAATTAATTTCCTCACTCACTTGCATTAAGGTGGAGGCAATGTTGGGGGTGCGTTGGGGACTGAAAAGTGCAATTTTAGGCTTTAAAACTGAGTAGTATCCTACCTGTATCAGGTCTTTTGGCATGTGTGCAGTTATAAAGTTAAGACTGCAAAGACTAGAATACAAAGACAAAACCTGGACTGAATAAACTCCTCATGCGATACCCAAGAGCTCTGAAAAGTTCAATTTCCGCAGATGTTCATTGCACAGGTTCACCCTTCCAATAACATAAACATCTCCCATTGACCTCAGCATAGTCACCAGCCCCTCAACCTGAGGCTGATAACTTGAATGGGCAGAGAGGTATACAAGTGCCAATGGATGGTTCACTTCACAGCATTCTGATCAAGATGTCTGTCTCACATATACCAACACTGACTCACAGTTCTTGCATCTAATAGGCAAGAACTTCATTAACTCCAATCAGTTGCACAAGTAGATCCTCATAACAGAGAAGCCTCTAAAAGGCACAGATCTTTTAGGGAGGGACTCAGGGTCGACTGGAATGTAAAATGAATCATTTTTGTGATTTATTTGTTTCTAAAAAAAATTCAGGGGAGACCCTTGCACTGGTCTGGCTCGTGGGATGTGCTTGCTTGGTATGCAATGTATAGGTATTGGTCTGACTTATTTTTTGTGTTCTTTGTCCTCTAGTCTCTGGTCTGTCTTTCATTGGTATTCTCTGTAAGAATGTCTGTAGGTCAGACTGGGTACCCTGTTGCTCAGTAGGATCATCATTTACTATGCTTTAAAAGTTAATACATTTGAATATACAATGAAAAATGTGTTTCAGAATGCACAATTTTTTATGTTTTTCAACATTTTCTTGAAGGGAGAACCTCTTCCCCGTAGCCCCCTTGCGGTGGTCAGTCTTACTCGCTGCTTTTGATCACTAGTCACCATATAGGATATGGGGGCTGGTCTGACAAAAGTTGCCAGGGTTTTTTTGTGTTCCCAGTCCTGCCCTGATTCTAAGATAACAGACAGCATCATAGGATTTATATATGTTTAAATCAGGAACTAGCTGCAAAATCTGTACTTGAAAGAATCCAGTGCTTTCTGTAGATCAGAGGACCAGAAACTGACATTTCTTAGACACGGATCCAATGAGTACAGTAGACACATTGAGAATCAGCTACCAAACGATGTGCTTAGTGCCTAAAGAAGGGTCTTTATTTGACCTGCTGCATGTCAGGCAAGGAAAGTTTGTTTTGATGTTTGGTGTTACCCAAGACTTTTTGTTTTTATTTGCATTATATACAGTGCTTAATGTGTAGAAGAATGAGTGCTGGTGCTCAAAGCCGTGCTCAGAAACCCACAGCTGGTGCAATTGAATCCACCTCATGCTGCTTGAATCCACTAACAGACACTCCCTGCCTCTTTATCTCCCTCTTGCAGGTTCCTGCTTCCTCTCTTTATGGCGTTTTTTCCGCCTTTCTCTTCTTTCTCCATTGTGTATTTTTCCCTCTCTTGCACTCAGTACATATCTGATGCAGAAATATATACATTAATCTTAATATATCTTTCTGCATGTTTCTAATGTGCCTTTTACAAAAACGTAATTATATTAAACTTCCAAGATCATTAGCAGCAAATATCTAACAGCTTTTGTGATGTATTTAATTTTACACTACAGATTATATTGGTATTTTTCGTGTTTGCACACATGCTCTCTCTTTCACATGAAGGACCTATGCATCAAGGATGTAAGTGGTTGATGGGATAGATGATAGTGTGACCATGCATTTTAAGGAATAAAGTGCCCACTTTGTTTATTCTGACCTTAAGGTCCTCAGTGGTTAGAGAGACAGGTAGAAGATGATGGGGTGGTGCTGACCTCGGGAGGGTGCCTAGTACACTTAACAGGGCACCCTTAGGTTCCGCGCCGCACAGTGTCACTACGCCCGTAGCTTTGGTTTGTTTCACAGCTATTTTCACTCTCAATCTGCACCTTCATACCAATATGTAAGGAGCGGCCCCACTTTCAGCTCTCTTCCCTCATGGAAGCAGAGCTGGAGTATGCCTCCACATGGACGGCATGTCACATCTGTGTAAGTAATCTCCTGGCTTTCTGAATGGCTATCACTTTCTCCAGTACTGTGGTATGAACCCCCTTTTTTTATTTTCTTTGTCTCTCTCTCTCTCTCCTGCAGTACGCTAATTAGTGTTTCCTCTGCCCTCTCTTGTGGGGGCTATACCGCAAACCAAATTGAGTGTGTCCTGATTCTATATTTAATATTTGAGCCACACTTTTCCACACAGATTAAGTTATCTCTTTGTTATGGCTCAACATTTGTCACGTGCTGTTGTTTGTCCAAGGGTGGTTTCACAGTGCCTTTTTCACTCATGTTGTGTAATTGCATGATTTGATCCTGCACGCATGTCATGTCATGTATGGGCATGTCTTGACTGCATCGCATGCCTCACTTTGTACTACTACTTGCGATTTGCATCTTACAATGATGTTTTTATCTTTTGTGTTCTAGGAGTGTTCTCAAATGTAGAGGTACTTGATTGACCATAATTGTGCTAAGTGACTGGAAATCTCTGTTCCAGGACCTACATGTTGAGAATCCGTCACTGTGTAGATTAGGGTTAGCTTAGGTTCTGAAGAATTGCCACATGATCAATTCTCCTGACATAAATAGGCGAGAAACATGTTGACCCACTAGATCCACTAAGCTATCTAGGACTATTATAACCTCTGATGGCTCTTACCATTTTAACTAGTCAAGTGAACTCATTGGAATAAATAGGTTTCTTGAGGATCACTTAGTCTATTTTGATACACTTTTCACTCCTACATAACTTTACAACCAATCTACAGTATCAACCCACACACCTGCACTTCATCAAATGGTATTACTGAAAAAAGACCCCCAGCTAAGAGCCATCTCGAGGGTGACCGTCAGGCATTGCAACGCTGGCCCGATAAGAAGCTTTCCCAATGATGAAGTATGACACCAATACGGGTGTGTGAGGGCACTTCCTCCTATTGGAGCATATTTCACCTCTGAAACAAACATACCTTAACATGTCCATCTCCCTGCTGCACTATAGGAACTACATACTATTTTTGATACTACTTGATATATCGAGGAGCCTTTATGGTGGACTTCATTGCCTCCAGTACCCCCTCTATTTTATGCATGGTAGACAATTTTAGGCATGGCTAAGGTGAAGACGTTGGAGAATTTGAAGGTGGTTGCACCGAACTGCAGCATAGCTCTCAGATAGAAGATGGCATTGACAAAGACACCATTAGCAAAGCAAGACATGCCATAGCTAGGCTTTTAACAGCAAGGCAGGTGGAAGTGCTGGTTACTAAGGTTTTTGCACAAGGAGTGCTGGATACCGTTTGGTCCAAAGAAGAAGGAGAGATGTTATGGGACTGGAACTTACACCGACTAACCCTGCGCCTTGTTTGCAAGCCTCATCTCCTCCCTGTAGTTCTGTAGCTAGTATACCAGATGAATCCTCACTTTGTACTGGCCTCAGCTCTTCTGAGAGGACTAATTCCAACACAACAGAGGTGGTTGGCATGAATGCCTCCATCTCTGCTTCCACTCCAACATTATCACCAATCTATAAGCTTCTTCAGCTTCATAGGGAGGAATACAGAAATTATTCTCTCTCCCTGAAGATGGCACATTTGAAGATGCAGGTGGTGCTGTGAAAGATAGCTAGAAACATATATACCTTCCATTGCCATCTCGGAGAGTTGAAGACATGGCAGAGGGATCTTCAAAATGCTGTCAAAGAGACTAAGGCAGCAGTCAAAGATACAATGTTCAGCTGGACGTATTTACCTTGAAATTAGAGGATTTGGAAAATCGATCTCAGAGAAACCAGTTCTGAGTTTTAGGCATACCTGAAGTAAGTGAGGGTGAAAATCCAAGAGCTTATATTGTCCATCTCTTAAGAGAAGCCTTCCCTGCATTGAGTGACTAGGACATAGACTCTGATTCAGAGGGCACATCATTTCCCCTTCCAGCAGTTGAAGAAGGATAAGGCAGCTCATTACCCATGGCCAATTTTAATTTATGTGGGGAACTCTATATTAAGGCAGTCAACCTTCCAGGTAGCCTGTCCTCGATCTCTGATTTGTTCTTGTGGTGTAGAGTTCTTTGTCAAGTGTGACTTTATTCACAAGACAGTGACACTGTTTGAGGCTGCGTAACAGATCTCAGCACTTCAAAAGATTGGGCAACAGTCTCACTTAAGGAACCAGGAAATTGAAAAATACATTTTGAGGTTCATCTACATTTTTGTCAGGAGGCACATAAAGTTCTTGAATTGCTCAAACAATGGCAACAGAGAAATGATTCACCATCAAGACAAGATACTGGTGTACGACTTAAGCCTTAAACTGCATGTATCGAACTCTGTTGGCCTTTGTTGAATTCCTGATATTGTTTTTTTACTGGTTATCAGTCAAAGGCCACTGGGTTGTTTAAATGTATTAGCTCTGAGCATGTGCGACGTGTAACAATTTAAAAAAGTAAAAGTATCCAGTGGAGCTCGACATTTGCTATAATCTATAATCGTTGGAATAGGTCTGTTTTTGATTAGAAGGCATGGCTACTTTTGTTTCTCTTTTTCTTCCCCCTTTCACTCTTTATTCTCTACAAGGGTCTGGATTTGTATATTTTCTCTCTCTCTCTCTTTCTTTCTCTCTCTCTTTCTGCTCCCAGCGGGTCTAATAATAATCTTGTGGAGAGTTTAGTGTTAGTATTGGGACTGCCCTGAGGGGTCTACTCTGTCTAAATATCTTGGCTGGTGAGTGCTAGCCCAATGGGATGAGTGGGGAAATGTTCTGTCATATCCCGTGTGAGAGAGGTGGGTTGCGGTGAGGGAGAAAGGTTGGGTTGGGAGAGGGTTAAGGAGAACTTGCATGACATATGATGACTTTAAAATGCTTGGGGAGAAAACACAGGAAGTTTGGGAAGTTCAGTAAAGTAGGCAGAGAAAATGCAGGTGACACCAGACCAAGATGAGGTGATGTTGACTGATAGGAACCTGATGGGTCACGGCCAGCTCCTTCATATTATATCCTGTGCTGTTCGGATATGAATTTACCTTAAAGAAATGAAAAGACAAGACAAAACAGGAACAAGTTGGTTAAGAAAATGCAGTGGCCAGATGAGTCTCAACAGAATGGTCTGAGCAAAGTCTCTCTGTGTACAGAGATTTACCTGGCTTTATACACATCTTGTGAAGTACCATAAAACTATTTCTGCATTCTTAAAAGGAATCACTGTCGTAAATTAACAAGTTTAGGCATCTGATAAGGACAAAGATGGCTCTTGACCTTGGGGAAAGCTAGTGTGGGCCAGTGTGTATGTGTCCAGATGTCCAGCATGAGGAACGCGTGATCACTGCATTTGGTGTGGTTGTCTTGTCCTGATTGGCAGAGTGTTTCTATCTACATGAGGTATCTAGCTTTGTGGTACTTTTGGGGAACGCGAGCCTTTGACCCATTTTATTGGGGCCAATTGCAGCGGACCTGTTTGTGGTGCAACTATCTATCTTTAGGATCAATTAAGTTATTCTCTGGGCATGCTTTTATCTTTGGGTTAAGAAAGACCCCACCTGTGACATGCATGGGTGCGGGTCGCAGGGCTTGTCTGACCATGTATCTCTGACTCGGCGTTGATGGGGAGGTCACCTTGGGTAAACCTGACAGCAATGGCGTGAGTTTACTGGAACTCCTAAAAAATAATTTGGCAGTCACTGATGTCATTTTTATCGACATTCTCAATAGCTCGTGTAAAGTTGTCATAGTGTACATTGGTATTGTTTTTATCGATATTGACATTGTTATCATTTGTACATGGATTATGACATACATTAACTTTGCTACTACCAGGATCATCGCTGTTGTGCAAGCATAAATTATGACATACTTCAACATTGTATTTAGGAGCATTGACATTGTCATATGGGCACAGGTTATGGCAGATGTTGGCATTGCATTTATTGTTATTTCCATTGTCGGGCCTGCACACATCATGGTACTCGTATTTACCATTCCAAAACCTGGAATGTTTATGGTATGAAAGAGGGTAATAAAATTAAAATTAGACTACTTAAGGGAGAACTTCACAACATCCAACCACATATCATTTGTCTCCAGGAAGCACCTAACTTTTGCGAAATTTGGCATATGGCGTTGGCTAAATCTAGCTATAGCTCTGCCTAACGGGGGTCGTCCTACTTGTGTGGGATAAAAAATGGTTGGTAATAAAGCTGAAGACGGATATGGGGGGCAAAGGTAAATAGTTGTGATTAAAAAGTGGGATCATCAACTTGCTATCTGCAAGTATTATTCAGGGACTAAAGTGTTTCCTTGCAATTACTGCCCTATACAATATCAGGGGAACCACGATGTATTATGGGCAGGAAAAATCTAAGGGGTGCTTTGAAGCAAATTTTGAGCTCTGACCCATTAATTAATGTCTGGCGCAACAGTAGACCTCAAGAGAATGGATTAACCTTCCTAGTCATCAGCCCATAAATCTCTTATACAGATTGATATGTTCTTCGCTAGTCATCCACCTCAGTCTTGTGTTGAGATCTTATTAAACGCAGGAATAATTTCTGATCATAAATCATTATCCATGTTTATTAGGTCTGATTGGAGCAGCCACTTTTTCATACTTTCATGTTGGATTTTGGATCAGAAGCTATTAATAGACAGTGGTTATATTTGATTAATGGAGGATTAGATAGGGAAATAGATGGCTGCAAATGTTTGCTCGGTATCTATAATCTCGGTTTGGGATGCATTTAAGACCTTTTGTAGAGGACAGACTCTGAGTTATACTACACAACAACAGAAGTCAGGAAGCCTAGCGGTGGCTCATTTAGGCTTTCCCTTAGTCAGGTCGAGGCTGTATTAGTATATTCAAACAGTATCTGTCAAAAATAACCTCAGCCTCTAAAGAAAAGAATGTGGGACAGGGCCATCAAGAAGATCTGTCCTACCCAGTTGTCACAATTTAAAACAACGAAGAGATGAATGGGTTGCTGGCTTTCTGAATCAAGGATAGAATAGGTAATAGGCTCTTCCAGAAGACAGGGAACAATAAAGTAGAGCAAATAACAGAACAGTCTGTAATTAGGGAGGCTTTTCAGAAATTCTACTCCAACCTCTATACGGAGGATTGAGTAGCTACAATGGAATCTGTAAAAAGCTGTATGGAGAAATTTCTACTCAGGAGACTGACACAGGGACAGCGTGAAAGGCTGGATGAAAGGGTGACTCTGGATGAGATTGAGACGGCTATTCGGCAGTTGGCAAGTGGTAAAGCGTCTGGACCAGATCAAATTCCATCTGGATTTTCTAAGATTTTCTCCTGGGCTCCTATATACCGGTACTTCTCAATCTGTTCAACTCTACAGCTTTTCTTAGCGGGTACCTCGCTCATGGGGTGAAACCAATGTTGTGTTTTTTTTCCCAAAATGGAAAGGATCCCACATGCTGTGTTCTTATCAGTCAATATCTTTGATAAATGCAGATTCAAAGATCTACAGAAAGATATTGACTAATGTGCTATCTGCAGTTACCTTAGAACTGGTAGACCGAAATCTGAATGGGTTCATTCTGGGCCCTGACACCACCTTTCATGTTAATACAGCTGTAACTGCTCTGGAGGTTGCATATGTGGAGGAGACACCCGCCGGGATGATCCTTTTGGATGCTGTAAAGACACTCAGGCAGGACACTCATCCTGATAGCCAATCACAACACTGCAATGTATCGTTTTGATTGGTCTGAGTGCAATGGATCGGCACTCAGCCTGAGAATGGAAGCTGGGCATGTTCTCCATGCAGGCTGTAATGCAGCCTGCATGAAGAACATGCAAAGTGTGCATGAACCTTTGACCAGCACGAGACGGCCGGCAAAGGCGTCCTGCGCAGTTGAAGTGGGCAAACCACTCCCCCAGTCACCTGTTCTAAATGATAAATGATAATAACAATGAATTATTGTCATTATATTCTTTCTCTTTGACCTTAGCGGAGGAGCCGCCACTGCTCGACAGGGTGGTCTGGCAGTTCCACTGGGCATTTATGAGCATGGCGGGACTTGGCCCAGGGTTTAGATCACAGGTTAAACATCTATGTAGGGGATTAACGCCAAGGGTTTCCTGTGGGGGTGCTCTCTCAGATCCAATTTATATCACTAGGGATACTCAGCAGGGTTGTCCTCTCAATTGTTTGCCCTTTACTTAGAATCATATATTCAGGCTTTACAAAGATTGTACGCCATATGCCTCTTATGTCTGCATGGCCTAACTAAACCTGAGAATTTAGGCCTATGTAGGCTTCTTCCCCAGCTGGGAGTTTGGCAGCTGTTGAAGAACTAGCAGGAGCATTTTGTAAAGTGTCTGGCTGTAGGCTTAATGCCAACAAAACGTAGGTAATTATTAATGTCCCCACTTCGGAATCAGATGCTAAAGATGTTTAATCTACAACCTAATTGGGGACAGATATCACCTTGAGTGTTTGTTGAGGAAATAAATGATTTAAATTACATCGAATTATATGATCATTCTATACAAACATTTAACAAATGGAATAGGCTTCATTTGGGCCCTATTGAACGATGTAACACTATAAAGATGGTTTTACAGCGCTGCTTATATTTATTTAAATGTTTACCTTGTTATCTCATCAAAGCCTTTTTTTAAGACAACCAAAGCTAGTTGGCAGCAGTTTATTTGACGCGATAAGAAACCTGCAATGTATTTGACCTTATAAAAAACCTGCAATATACAGCATTTTTAACTACCCCCGGGGAAGTGGTGGTATGTCTCTACCAGTTTTATGGGTGTATTACATTGCAGCCTTTATATTTCGCTTAACAGCTGTTTTGGGCAGAGTGAAATGGGTGCCTGGTTGGATATTTTCTTGCTACTTGCCCTACGGGGATGCTATAAAACCGTCTACAGGTTTAAAAGATACAGCATACTTCAAGCGGACAATATTAAAATCATTACGGATATACCATCAAATGTAGCTTTGTATCAGGAAGGAAATTTGTGGGCATTACTCCTTATTGCTAATATACACTTTTTGGGCCATAATGAAGTACCGGGAATTTTAAGCCCAGCGGTGCAGGGGAACACACCCTAAGACTTCGGGTTCTTTCCTGTTTCAGACCTACAGAAACACAGAGTCTTCTGGGTGAAGTCAAAGATCAGTTTATTGGCTGCAGACCAATTACAGGTATCCTAGAAGTACAACAGCGTGTATGTTCTCAGGAGACTGCTTAAAGTTACAGAAATGGGCTTCTCCTTAAATACAAAATATCATGCTTCAGGCACACATTCATCATTTTATGACATGGTCATTCACATGTATACATTTCAAACGAAAAGGCAGAGTCATGATGACCATCCCACATTCCAGTTAAGCCAGCCCACAGTTATTTACCCAGCGAGGCTCAGATCCCACATCAGATATCAACAGGCCCCAATAAACTCGGGCAGCTCCTGTTTGTGAAAACAAGCCATAAAACAGGAAGAGTCAGGTGTGAAAGAGATTAGCCGGAGGCTCGTGTGGGATGAAAAGGCTTTATGGTGTGTCAAACCCTGATGCTAATCACAGGTGGCCGTAGGACGGGGAGCTCGTGAGACCGGACTGACCTGGGGCAGCGGAGCCAAGCTGCCCAGGTCACCGAGAAGTCAAAGGAAGGCACATGTGCTCTAAAGGCCCGTATTTGCTTCATAATATGTAGCCTATGTGAGGGCAACCATAAGATGGCCACCGCTCTAAGATGGAACCCACGTAGTCAATGTATAATAACGTATACACAGTGCATTCATAGCTAGAACGTTATACAAAGCACTTGTACATACCGCATTGACCATTCACGGTTCGCTAATACCGGGATAGACAGGGGTAGGGCCCTGCCTCCTACGCGTTCCCAAATTTCAAAGTACCACAGACCCTCCTTTTGCCCTTACATAGGCAATAACTATACTCACATCAGTCCGAGTCTAGGTCAATATTCACGAAGTCATGGAGATGTTGCTGTAGCATCATCCTATTACTTAGCTCGTCCCTCGATACAGGTTTCCTTATACATAATGTAGCACAGAGGCCACATATCGCAGGAGCACACTGTATGCACAGACAGAACAGGAAAAGGATCGCTAAGATCATTCCAATGACCATCAGAATCTTCCAACCCCAGGCAGATATCAGTTCCCAGAACCACCCCACCAGTGACCAATCTCCTTTATCCATGTGTATGGATTCAGATATTTTATGCAGTTTGGAGATGGCTTGATAAACTGTTGGAGCGTTATCTGGTATGAAAATGCAACAACTAGATTGGATGACCTTACTTACCCCACCGCGGTCTGCAAGTATAACGTCTAGAACCATACGGTTCTGCAAAGTCATGAGGCGATCCGCTTGGAGCTCAGCTGTCAAATTACCAAGGGCACCAGCCGTAACATTAACAGTGGATTCAACCACACGAGTCAGTTGTCTTAGGTTCCTACTATTTACCATAGGTCCCCAAAACGGCAGGAAACCCAAAAGAAATCTCCTGCTTCCTGACCGGCAGTATCTTCCTTACTAATCACGCCCCTTACAACTCTGGTCTTGTGATAATCAGAGGCGTCAGTAAATGTTGGCGGTAGCAAGTTCGCAATATAACATGTGCCCGAGAAATCAGGGGGCAGCCATGTATATGCTCGGTCATTGCAGACAAAATATGTACCCTTGGCAGCCAAAAACGCAGGGGAAAACTGTGATGGGAAAGTGTACGTTTCAGTACAGTCACTTCTCCCCAGTTGAGCTCTCGGATTCTGACCATTACCTTGTAAACAGAACCGACCTATGTGGGGTACGACCCAAATTGGGGATGAAATTTTTCGCTGTCTTTCACCCAGACTAATACTATACCCCGTTGCGTTCTTCCCTACATAAGCTCTCAATTCCTCTTTGGGGATAGATGAGTATGCGTCGATATCTCTGCTCATATCGGCAACTCCTTTCATTAAAGCTTTATTATTGGTGCTAGGTCTGATGGAACGCGGTTGTCGCGGGGAGTAGGCATCTAGGGCAAAGAGAAACATGGTCTGGAATGCCCATGACGATCCATTGTAACTAAACGGCAGCACTAGATAAGGAATACCCTTGTTAATGATATGTGGCATTAAACCACACACCCAGCAATTGGTTGTATTCATGACTAGTTGGTGCTGGTGCAGGAGCTGAATAAATGAGTTGTTTACAAACTCTGATCGTCTAGCTTGTTCGTGTTCAGGCAGAGGGTGAAAAGAGTGCGAGGAGACAGTAGGAGGAGTTATAGGCTGTACAGTGGGTGCAATGGGCTCTTGAGAGGAGAAGAATACAAATCCTACCGTAAACACTACCATACTACATAGTATAAACAGACATAAAAATACAAAACGTTTGCTTTTCATTATTTTACATATTCTTGCTTTAAAGTTCATTTCCTCAGCGAGTCTCTCCATCTTGAAAAACTCCATCCTTTAATCGTGCCGCTCGCGGCGGGTGAGTATCTTCTGCTAAGGAGTACGCCTGTCAGTCCAGGGAATGCCCTAGACCAACCAGAACCGTTGACCTAACGTCTTCGGCCTGTACCCCAAAGTCTTGGCACCGCGACCCTGCGGCTGAACCCGGATGGTGGTTCGAAAAACAAAAATCAGAAAAGTCCTTCAGATGGGAGAGCTAGAATATCAAAAAACCAAAAAGGTAAGGAAAAAAGAATATTTATTTGTCCATAAGCCTTGGTCTCAAGTTATAGCGGAGACGGCCAGGTACTGTCTGATCTTGAAACAAGAGTTCAGGCTCTGTGGTGTCCAATCGAATTGACGGTGGCACAGCTTCTTGTAAAATATCGTCACTCTGTTGTGCTGAAGTTGTGCCTCTTACGTGTGCATCACTGAATGGTACAAAACGAGGTACAGTGTCTGTTTCAGAGTCAGCGATACCCTCCTGGACCCACTGGTCATACGGCAGAGGCAAAGGGATTCTTTTGATGTGGGCGCTGTTGATCCAGTTCTTCTTCCCCTTTACTCGAACAGCTGATCTTGTAGAAAGAAGTATGAGATGAGGGCCAATCCAACGGGGCTCATCGTTGCTTTTGCGCTGGAAATTCTTGATGAGCACCCATGTGCCAGGGATGATAGGGTGTCCTGGAGCCTCAGAGGCCTGGGGGAGAGTATCATGCACCTGTTGGTGTAAAGCACACAGTTTAGCCGTCAATTCATACAAGTAATCAAGCAGTACTGGATGTTCGATTTTGTTGAATTTCGTAGGTCTTGGCACACCCCATACATTGGCCGGGCGGCCAAAAACGATCTCGTAGGGACTAAGTCCCACTCGTGAATGCACAGTCATTCTGGTGTACAGGAGTGCTAAAGGCAGAGCGTCAGGCCATTTAAGACCGGTGCTCGCCTGGATTTTGGCCAATTTGAGTTTTAGAGCGCCATTGTAGCGTTCTACTAATCCAGCTGATTGGGGGTGATTTGCAGCGTGGAACTTTTGCTTTATACCTAGTCCCTCACACACATTCTTCATCACTTTACCCACAAACTCACTCCCATTATCACTCCACACCATTCTTGGCATTCCAAACCTAGGGAAAAATTCCTTCACAAGGGCTTTGGCTGTGGATAACGCAGTGTTGTCTTTTAGGGGATATGCCTCTATCCATTTTGAAAAAGCGCAGACAACCACCAATACATATTTCAAGTTGTTGCACCTTTCCATGTGGATAAAATCTAGCTGCAAAACTTCAAATGGATATGATGGAGGCGCAAAATGACCAGCTGGAGTTGGGGTTCCCCTACCAGGGTTGTACTTCAAACATACCATACAATTCTTGACCACATTCTCTGCACACTTGGGAATTCCAGCATTCTGCCATACTGGAGCCAACAACTTACAAATTCCTTTCATACTGATATGTGCCATTCCATGTGCCATAGTAACCACTGGAAGCACATATGCGTCAGGTAACAACCATCGCCGATTTTCTGACAAATCAACCCAACAACCATTCTCATCCAATTTACCCGTACTTTCTCTCCACTTGCTCAACTCTTTCTCTGTGGCTTCAGCTTGAAGGCACTCTCTATTGTGTTTTCACACATTCCAACATCACCAATCCATCTTGCAGGGCCTGCAACATACATTCGAGTCTTCACATCTTTTGCAGTTTCTTTCGCGATTTCATCAGCAAACGTATTACCACGACCAACATCATCAGTGACTTTCTTGTGCGCACTGCATTTCATAATCGCAACTTGTAACGGTAGGGTCAGTGACTCAAGGAGATCATTCACCAACTTACCATTCTGAATTTTAGCTCTATGCGAAGTCAGGAACCCACGTTCTTTCCACAATCGCCCGAAACTATGAGCCACGCCAAAGGCGTACTGGCTATCCGTATATATGTTCACTTTCATTCCTTCAGACAACACGCATGCTCTTGTAAGGGCAATTAATTCTGCTGCTTGGGCCGAATTATGTGGCACACGTGCAGTTTCCACAATCGTGTGCAAAGTCGTGATAGCATATGCAGCAGTCGTATCACCATTCGGGAGCTTGAAACACGAACCATCCACCCATAAAGTACCATCACACTCAGTCAGGGGAGTATCTTTGAGATCTACTCTCCCTTTCGTCTCTTCTTCTGTTCTGAACAGACAATCATGTTGCTCAATCTCATCTAGGTCTGCTGGAATTGGCAATAATGTAGCTGGATTCAACGTGTTGCATCTCTTTATGTGTATATGATTTGCTAACAGTGTCAGCTCATATCCTGATAATCGCGCACTAGTTAAGTGCTGTGTCTTGGTCCTGTTTAACAATGTGTCCACAGCATGTGGAACCATAATGATCAATGTATTATCCATTACTAGTCCAGCAGATTGTCGAATAGACATAGCTGCGGCAGCTGTGGCTCTCAGACAGCTTGGCAATGCCCTTGCTACAGGGTCCAAGGTTGATGAAAAATATGCGCATGGGCGCGGTCTGTCGCCAAAAGGCTGTGTCAACACTGATAATGCGCAACCATCTTTCTCGTGAACATACAATGTAAAAGGCTTGCTGTAGTCAGGGGTACCCAACACAGGAGCTGAACATAATGCATTGCGCAATTCCAAAAAACTTTTCTGACACTCTTCAGACCATGGGATAGGATTCGGTGTGTCTTTACACGTTAGTGCTAACAAAGGTTTTGCCAGCAAAGAGAAATTTGGGATCCAGTGCCTACAGTATGAAGTAATGCCCAAGCAGGCACGCACTTCTCTCTGTGTTCTTGGCACGCTCAATTGTGCAATGGCTTGAATTCTTTCTGGGGTCAGTTTCCTTCCCTCCTTCGATAAGAGATGACCTAAGTAGGTCACTTCTTGTCGACAATATTGCAATTTTGAGAGAGACACTTTGTGATGGAAAGCAGACAAATGACGCAACAATGACAATGTAAATTCTTTGCAAATCTTTTCAGTATCCGCGGCGATTAGTAAATTGTCAACGTACTGGATGAGGATAGCGCCACTAGGTAAAACCAGTGCATCAAGCTGCGCTTTCAAAGCTTGGCTGTATATTGATGGACTTTCACAGTAGCCCTGGGGAGCGCGTTTAAAGCGGAAGCTTCGGCCTCCTAAACTGAAGCCAAAAATGTCTCTGCTCTCCTCTGCAATTGGGATGCTAAAGAAAGCATTCTTTAGATCGATCACTGAAAACCATGCAGCGGAGGCTGGAATCATAGTTAACAAGGCAGTTATATCAGGAACAACTGGAAACTGTGGCACAACAATCTTATTAACCTCTCTAAGATCAATCACAAATCTGTAAACAGGTGGCTGTGAAGGGTCCGTTTGTTTTAAGACAGGTAAAACCGGACTATTGCAAACGTTGCCTCTTGTCTCTTCAATTACACCCTTTTTAATCAAATCACTGACAATTTCTAACAACGCTTTCTGACCTTCATTGGAGATCTTATACTGGGGAATACGTGGCAATCTGACATTGGCTTTTAAAGTTACCACGTATGGCGGTATTTCCAAGAGACCCACATCATTGGGACCAGTAGCCCAAAGGACATCCGGAAGGGATGACAATTCAGGTGGCATTGCATTTTTAGACAAATACATCGAGGAAATCACTTTCTTACCTAATGTAAGTTGTACTCCTGAGGGAGAACAATACAGCGTAGCATGCAATCTTTTTAGCAAATCTAATCCTAGCAGATTTTCACCACAACCTGTTGTTAGAATGAGGGGTGCTTTTAACTCGCAAGGTCCAACAGAAAGTGACATAGGACTAGAAATCGGGTTTCTAACTGGGGCGCCAGAAAAACCTACTGAAACATTTATTTCGCCAGACAAAGGCGCGCCAGGGAGTTTTGAATAGGCCTGGGCGAAGCACTACGCTACGCTCGCGTAGTTTGCGAAGTTCGCGCTACTTCGCGCTACGCGAACTGCACGTAGCACAGTGCGAACACGCGTAGCGTAGTGTTGCGTAGTGCTGCGGTCATTTTTTGCTTGCTCGCGGTCCTCAACGTCAAGTTGGCGACCGCGAGCAAGCAAAATGACATCCTGGCGAGACTTTTTCCTTGTTCGCGATCGCGAGCATGGAAAATAAACCTCCCGGCGAGATTCCCAACGCGAGAAGGTCAGGTTTCTCATTGCGAGGGGTCGCGTATGCTCGCGACCGCTCGCAATGAGAAACTACCAGTTCGCGTTGAGAAAGCTGCAGCTCGAGTAAAAATCTACTCGAGCAGCAGAAAACTACAGCTCGCACTGTGCAAGATGCCATTTTCAATGATTGCACAGTGCCGGTTGCTTGTCCGCACTGTGCAATCATTGAAAACAACATCTTGCACAGTGCGAACATGTTACTTCGCAGTTCGCGAAGTGCTACGCGTAGCTCGCGTAGTGCGAACTTCACTTTGCGTAGCTTCGCGAAGTGCTACTTCGCGAACTACGCCCACCCTTAGTTTTGAATGCATAATTTAACTCTTTGCAGCACCAGTGTCTAGCAGAAAGGGCTCCGTTACATTTGCTGTAGTCACCTTAACATACAGTCCACTCTGATCCACTGGCACTGAAACAACTCCCTCTCTCTGTCTACGGCTGTCCTAGTAATCATTACCTTCCACATTGTCGTCTTCTGCATAATAATCATTATTGTAGTACTGAGCTGTATTACCAGTTGCGTTGGCTTGCTGATCAAAGCTATTTATGGTATTTTGAGGCGGAAGAGGACGCGCGTTCTGGGGATCATTTCCACGCCCTCTGCGTCTAGGAGCTTGCAGACCACCTCTACCTCTTGCGCCATACGCATTACTGGTACGCTGCATTAATTTAGGACAACTATACTTGAAATGATCTTCCTCTTTGCAATATGAACATTGATTGGGACCTACAGGGATACGTGGTTGATAATACCCATTCATTTGCTGATTATTCTGAAACTGTTGGGGTTGGTGATAGACACCTTGTGTTTGCCTATAATTATTCTGTCCTCCACGTGGCGGGTAAGCCTGCTGCAAAAGGACTTTCGTTTTCAGTTTTTTCGTCTTCTTGTCTGTTCTATCTTTCTCGTCTTTATCTCGATTTTCATAATACTGTGCAGTAGCCAGTATTTGCGCTGAAGAGGAAACAGCCCAAGAACTCTCTGAGTCTTTTAATTTCTTACACAACTCAGGAAGTAGATTCTGCACAAATTTATCCACAAATAACCGTTGGCCACCTTCAGTGCTCATGTCTTGACCACTGTGGTCGATAAACGTTTCTTCAAACCTGGTAAAGAAATCGGACACTGTCTCATCTTTCTTCTGCTTGCATGCAGATAGTTTATCCCAATTTACGTGCATCGCGGGCATTATGGTCTTCATGTATGTAATAATTCTACCAGGGAGTTCTGCTACTAAAGGGTCAGGTTTCGCACCACCAACTTGGCCAGCATCTGCAGCAATGATATTAGCCCATGTGTTACCAAATTCTGCAGCATGATCTACATTACGAATGGATCCCCATAAAGGCTGTGGAACCACATTCCCAAACAACATATCTATGTCAGCCAGATTCATGACACATGATTCTGCAGTTTGTGATAACTCTTTATAATATCCTGCAGGGTTTTTACGGGGGTCAGGCAATGTCTGCTTAAGCGCTAACACTTCAGATCGTTTCCAAGGGACATGCACCCAAACACGCTGAAAATATGGCTGAACAGGTGGGTTAGCAGCCAAATCGCCAGGTCTCCAAACTGGAGGAACCTCACGCATTGGATATTGGTGTGCTTTTACCTTCTTCCCCACAGGGAAATCCTGCTCAAACAACAATTGCTGACAATCGCCATTTCTAAAGGACAGTAAAATCGCAACCGCTTTATCTACATTGGGACCCACAATTGTACCTTTGTCGAAATTGAATCGTACTTGACACAATTCCTGCGGGATTGTGCTTGAACCATGATCCTCCAATTCCTCATAGAGGCATTCACACGTTTTGTCAAAGACATATCTCTGTTTTGGGGCATCCCATTGGTCGAAAACGTTAACAACTGACTCCGCATCATAGAGTGAAGGGAAACCAATCCACCTACGTGCCAAATGATCTAACACCTCTTTCTCGTCGGGACCAGGCAGCTGACTACGCAGTTGCTTATGTTGTAAACCAGGAGTCGCACTAGATGATCCAAAGAGAGGCGACATTAAAGTAGTGACTACATTAGCTAGTCGTTATCGTGCTGAAGGAGAAGTTGAGGCGACAACGGGGGGATAGACAGAGGGAAGAAAAACGGGTTCAGGTATTGGTACTTGGGTAGTGTAAGAAGGAGCGCCAGGGGAGGCAGCTGGGGTGCTAGGCAAAGTCGCAGAAAGCGCAGGGGCAACAGGTAGCAAGACTGGTGGCCCTTGAGAGGGCTGCACTATAGGGGTAGGAGCCAGCTGAGGAGGAGCTGGCGGCTGTGGGAAGGCTTGCGGCGCATTAACTGGAGGCTGCGCATTTACAAGCTGTGGAGGCGCTGTGGCATTTTGCGCATACGGGGGTGGCAAACTTAGCAAATGGGAAATTAGGGAATCTTTCTCTTTCTCTTTTGTTTCATTTTGCACAAGGGGTGACAAAACAGGGTAACATTTATCAATCCCTAGTTTGCGCTGGCTATGTAATTGCTCATTCATTTGTTCCTCCTCATTCTCTTTAAATTGCAGAGCTGCTTGCATCATTGACATACCTCTTTCTCTCCTATTCTTTTTCGCTAGCTTAATTTCCTTCTGTTTGGCTTCCTTTCGCCATAAGCGGAAAGAATCAAACATCGCCGGCCGGGCTTTCTTTTTAAACAATTTCACTTCCAAATTATCTAAGATATCTGTATCGAAACTACCATTTTGGGGCCATTTTAAAACACCGTCCTTTCTGGTGTATCGGATCCATACTTCATTATATGCAATGGGGCCCACGCCATGTTTTACATAAATCTCATAAGTTGGAGTTCCAATTGGAGGAACCGGACATGAATCCTCTAACTGGAAATCCCTTCCACAACCCAAACAAAACAATCTACCAAATACACTAGAACCAGGCATCTTCGCTCACTAGTCTAGTTTCAAACTTCAAAGGATTATCGATTACGATAGTCTCGTGAATACACGAGTCCTCTGGCTTTGGCGTTTGCAAACTCCAAATCAAAGCGATCCCGAAGGATACCAAACAAATTGGGAGACGCTCCACTTATACTTAACTGAATATCGATGATCGATGGCGTCACCAGAAGACTCTCTCGATTGTTTCGCTCTACCAAAATCGTCAAGGGTCCAAAACAGGGCGATTAATCAGGGCAGCAGTCCTTCGTAGCCGTCGGGACGCGGAGAACCTCGCTGAAAAGACTTTTGGACCACGTCGACATGCAGGGGTCGATGAAGTGGCGGCCTTCCTCCGGAATTTCCACACGAAGCTCCTCACGAACCTCTGGCTTGGACTGGTACCGCTGAAATCGTTCCGAGTTGGGCGCCAACTGAAGTACCGGGAATTTTAAGCCCAGCGGTGCAGGGGAACACACCCTAAGATTTCGGGTTCTTTCCTGTTTCAGACCTACAGAAACACAGAGTCTTCTGGGTGAAGTCAAAGATCAGTTTATTGGCTGCAGACCAATTACAGGTATCCTAGAAGTACAACAGCGTGTATGTTCTCAGGAGACTGCTTAAAGTTACAGAAACGGGCTTCTCCTTAAATACAAAATATCATGCTTCAGGCACACATTCTTCGTTTTATGATATGGTCATTCACATGTATACATTTCAAACGAAAAGGCAGAGTCATGATGACCATCCCACATTCCAGTTAAGCCAGCCCACAATTATTTACCCAGCGAGGCTCAGATCCCACATCAGTATATCAACAGGCCCCAATAAACTCGGGCAGCTCCTGTTTGTGAAAACAAGCCATAAAACAGGAAGAGTCAGGTGTGAAAGATTTTAGCCGGAGGCTCGTGTGGGATGAAAAGGCTTCATGGTGTGTCAAACCCTGATGCTAATCACAGGTGGCCGTAGGACGGGGAGCTCGTGAGACCGGACTGACCTGGGGCAGCGGAGCCAAGCTGCCCAGGTCACCGAGAAGTCAAAGGAAGGCACATGTGCTCTAAAGGCCCGTATTTGCTTCATAATATGTAGCCTATGTGAGGGCAACCATAAGATGGCCACCGCTCTAAGATGGAACCCACGTAGTCAATGTATAATAACGTATACACAGTGCATTCATAGCTAGAACGTTATACAAAGCACTTGTACATACCGCATTGACCATTCGCGGTTCGCTAATACTGGGATAGACAGGGGTAGGGCCCTGCCTCCTACGCGGTCCCAAATTTCAAAGTACCACAATAATCGTAATATACCACTGGCTGATCATACTACTTTTTTGGGGTGATGGGCTGATTTGAACCTTCCTACTCTCGGTCAGGTGTGAAGATGCGAGGCTACATCCCATAAGGTCCTCCAGTGAAATGTGTTCCCTGCCTAGGCAGGATTTTTTTCAGTACCTCCATCAGCTTTCTACAAACCCTGGCAGTGGAGGACTTAAACTGCTATCAGAATCATTTTTGGGATTATCTGATAAAAGTGTCACTTAGCAGCTACAGAAGATTGGACTATAAAATACTTATGGGGGCAGAGAATGGAGAAAAAGAACACATATTCAAACTCGGGCCAGATAATAGGTATCTGGGTGTAGAAGAAATGTATGATTAAATAAAAAAGAGAATTACTTACTCATAACTGGTCTTGATTTCGTCCAGAATTAAGGTGCATCGGTTTAAATTTCAGAATGGTTTTTATTATCGACCACATTGTCTGTATAAAATGAGGGTAAGACAAGATGGGACATTTTTTATGTGTGAGGGCGGGGCCAATGGTGTACATATCTTTGCTGACAGTATTGGGGTACTTGGGTACTGGGACTACATCTTCCAGAAATTGATGGGTTGTTGCAAACGGATGTTGTCTGGGATAACACAGAGATTATACTCGGGCATTCACCCGTGATTACATCAAGTTTTGCTGGAAACTACTCTTAGCCATTTACTTGGCTAGGTTAGTTCTGGTGCGACACTGGCTGTAAAGTGAGTCACCACAACACAGGTTTAGTAGCATAAATCTGTAAATGTCTGCATACTATAAATGTCCTTTTCGAAAGTGATAGCCGACGCTCGAAACTGATGCAAATCTGGGACCAGATAAAAGATTGGATGCCAGAGGTCCTATCTTGTAGTGACCCTGCAGCACATGATAAGGACATTGCAAATCACCTTGGAGTTCCATACCCTTATAAAGGAACTCTGGGCATCTGCATCTACTGGGAACTTTAGTCTGTTTTGGATTGCACTGCCAGCAGTAGCGTCTCTCAAAATGCCATTCCAGTATCTCTTTGTTGTCCTCTATTTTGCCCCTTCAGGACTGTTATATTTGCCTGTGGACAACAGCCAGCCATTTCTTTACATTTGGGGGATGACAAGCTTTCCATTACATGGTTATAGTTCTCTTAGTGAGTATCCACCAGCATCTCTTCAAGGACAAAGTGGCCCGTGAAGCTGCCCCTAGGGTAAGAGTGTAATGCAGGAGTGCAGATTGTCAAGAAATGTGGACATATCAACCTCCTTCTGCCAGGGGGAGGGTGTAAAGGGATTGTGTAAATGTGCTTAAGTATGCCTTTGTGTACCAGAGTGATCCAAATTGCACGGTTTGGGGTCCTGGTTGTGTCTGAACAGCCAATCTAAAAGGCGCCCTGTCCTGTCCCCCTTGCCATGTTTTTTGCAACATAAGCGTAATAATTAACAAACCATAAGTTAGTTGGCCTCTCATCATACTGCCTTCTCACATTTTGCCAAAAGAGCTTCAGTGGTGGCCTGTCACTCAGATTCGCGCAAATCCATTTCCAGTGAGTCTCATTGTGGTGTTGCTTCCTGACAGTGTAGGTAGTTTGTATACAATGGCCCTCATGCCCCACTTAAAGGTGTCCCGTTTAATCCCCCATGAGCATGTGGAGTTCTTGTTGTCTGTAAATTACTGTGCAGTGTGGTTCCCACCAGATGTGCACAATGGCACATCGCAGAGCACCCCCACCAGTAGCCACCATATAGGAGTCCATGGGCAGGGTGAGCCGAGGAGAAGGTCAACCGAAGACGGTTATGATCCAGCACCACCCGCCCATGTACTCTGCTCCCTCGACTAATAATGTTGTTTTCCCAGAAAGAGGTCCAGTCGGGTGTGAACATTGTGTTTTGGGGAACAAAAGTAAAATTCTCTGTTGTCTGGGTGGAGTTCTCTCCAAACATCAAAAAACTGACACAGCCGCAGTCAATCTGCAAACCTTTCTGCAAGTGCGACAGCTTGAGCATTTTGAATTGGAGGGTAGGACCTATCTTTGGCGCAATTGTGTATCACCAAGAAAACACCTCCCACAGTCCTGCAGATGTTGCAAATCTCAGACAGAGAAGATATAAGTCATCAAGAAACTACATTTGATGCACATTGGGTACGTAGATACTAGCTGGCACCAAAGGCCTACCGTCTAGTGTGCCTTCCAGTATTGAGTATCTTCCCTTGAGGTCAATATGAGAATCAAGCAGTACGTATGGGAACCTGGTGCTATCCACACCAAGGTAACTCTGAAGTATGCTGAAAAATTCCTGCCATTGAGTTGTCCATGCCATTTCCTTCTCAGTTTGGCCAGCTCTGGGGAAAGTATATGGGTTTCTTGAAGACAGGCAACCTGTACTTGAAGTCTCTTAAAAAAAAAAAAAGTGGTGTCTCTTAGCCGGGAATTCCAAGCCCATAGCATTCCAGGTGATGCACCATAACTTATACATCACTGATAGAGGCATTATAAGGTGCCCCCTTAAATCAAAAACTTCAATCCCCCCATCGTGGTGGACCAGCATCAAACCCATGACTTTAGAACACAAATTTTGCCTCCCCAAACAGTTAGTTTTGCCTGCCAATTCACCCATGAAAAAACAACTTCTCTGTACCCGCCATCATACCCCATGGAGCAGGTGTATCCCGCTTCCTTTCCAAGATTAGACAACTGTCTTGGCCAATCTAATCCAAAAAAGAGCAAATCAACACCACAGATAAACAAAAGAAAACAATTAATCCATCTGGATCATATCGGCACCATCTAGCTGAGGAGAGTGGGTGCCGATCAACAGAGAGCTACCAAGGATCACCCTGCTCCTTTGGTAGTGTTGTAACAGCTGTAACTATGACTTAAACCTCTCAGCAACACATCAACTCTTGATGTAGTAGTTCTTTGCACTCTGCATTGTACAGCACCATATGAGCATAACGCCACTTCCCAGTCGTGGCCATCAGCCCTTGGGAGTACTCCCTCGCAGAGACCAAGTGGGCTTGAGGTAAACATGCAACTGGGGCATAATTAAAGGATATTATGTGCAGCTCTTGGTGTTAGTTTGGGGCCGCTGAGCAACAAATTGGCCTCCAAGTCCACACTGTCTCCATCATCGCTGACATGCATTGATTCGTCTGTATCTTGGGATCCCTAGGGGGAGCATCGGCAGGTTAGTTGATCAAGCACCATTACGCATACCATAGCCGTGCGTTCCTTTGTCGGTTTGTTTAGCAATCTCTGTCACTTTGGTTGCCTCTTGCATTGCCGGCTTCCAGTGCTGGGAAAGGACAACAATGCCCTATCTGCAGTGTTCACTCCAGTATGCTCCAGCAATTGTCATACCTCCTTCGGTGTGTCGAAATGGGATTTGTTATCTCAAATCACTCTAAATCCTGCAGGGAACAAATGAGCATACAAGAGTTCCTGCTGGTGCGAGTTCCACTTAACTTATAAGAAGAAGGGGTCTATTTCTGTATTTCCATGATGTAGTCAAGAAAAATTTCCATTGTGACTCCTAAGTGCCAGGGACCATGTTTCTGAGAACATTTTAGGATGGGATCTCTGACTCTATAATTGAACAACCAAGCAATCATAGCTTGCGGTGCCACACCTGGTGCAGGGGCCGTTCCTGCCACACTATGGACCAACTCAACCAGTAGCAGTTTTGATGGATGACCAACATTAACCTCCATGATAAGCCAGGCTTTTTGATAAAGTTCCAGGCAGGGGACCTCTATGCCCTTGGGATGCCTCACTATACATATATTGTTGTGCCACAATGTACTTTGGGCGTCTTCTACTCTGGCTTGTAGTTTTGTGATGTCACAGGGCTGATCCTCTCTGGTGCATTTCAGAGCTTCAATACTCAGGATTGCATCCTGTAAAGAGGTCTCATTTGCCTACACCTTTTTATTGAGCTGTAAGAAAGAGCCCCTTTTTACACGGTCACCCCCACATTTTGCCTGGTATTTGACCTGATTTATACTGGAAGTGCACTGGGTTCCTTCTAATCAGGTCCAAAGTGCCAGATCTCTTTCACAAAGCAGTTCGATTGTACCCCAATTGGCAATACATTTGGCACTACCTGCAAATCCCTAGTGAGTGATACACCTGGCAACTAAATCAAGGAGGCTAAAGGGGGTCCTTAAGGGTTGCAGCACAAAGTGTGCCCCCCTTAAAGGGCCCCTCACTAAACACATATAAACTGCAAATGCAGGCTCCGTGTCTTGGTGCAGACAAAAATGAAAACACAACATGGTATATATCCCTGTGTGGACACGTCCACAAACACTGCATGCAGTATAGGTAAGTCACCTCTACAGCAGGCCTTACAGCCGTAAGGCAGGGTGAACTCTACTATATGTGGGGACATATCTGCATTAACCGATATGCCCCTGTGTTGGTCAGCTCCATTGCTGCCAGTACAAGTAAACAGGGGAGCCATTTTAAGAACATGTGCTGGACAGTGGTGAATAAGAGGTCCCCAGCTACATGATGGCTTCAATAAAAATAGGGATGTTTAGTATCAAACATCTCGTATTAATGAACCCACACTGATGCCAGTGCTGGATTTAGTGATACATGGACACAGAGGGCACCTTAGAGATGTCCCCTGAAAACCTACCAGCCACTGGTGTGCTGACTGACTGGTTTTCACCAGCCTGCCACCAGAGACAAGTTTCTGACCACCGTGATGAGAGCCTTTGCTCGCAGGTGGCCAGAAATCCAGCCTCCTTGGACAGAGGGTGTTTATACCTCTGATTACAGGATGACATGCTGATTAAAATTCCAAAGGCATGGAAGCTTCAAAGTGCCCACTGCTTTTGGTATGCAAATCTGGCTACTCTTACAGGATAAGAAGCTGACCTCCTTTGTTCAGGGCCCTTTGACATCTGGACAGGTAGGAAAATTAGCTAGTCAGATAGGTGTGTCCGCCCTCAAGCCAGTACCACTCCTAAGATTGGCTACCTGAAGTGGAGGCAACTTATCAGAGTTAGCCATCTTGGTCATTGCAACGTTATGAGCTTTGGTACAGGGCTATGTCCATTTCCCACAGGAAGTGGTCATATAGAGGGTGTAGTGACCCCAGGGGTAAGTAACCCATTTGCTAAAAGCCTATACTTCACTTTGGTACAGGGCTATGCCCATTTCCCACAGGAAGTGGTCATATAGAGGGCGTAGGGACCCCAGGGGTAAGTAACCCATTGGCTATACTTCCCTAATGCCCCTAAATTCAGTATTTAGCAGACCCCCTGGCACCAGAAAACCAGATACTGTCAATCTACAAAGAAGAAGGACACTGAAGAGCCACGAAAACAGAATACTGAAGAAGAGCACCTGATTTGGCATCAGCCTTGCCAGCCTGTCTGCTGTTACTTGCCGAACCTGCGCCAAAGACGCCTCGTACTGCGGCTGTTGTCCTTCCAAAGCCTGGGCAGATGGCCTGCCTTCAATGAAGACCCAGGAACTCCCAAGACATAGCAGAGCTGCTCCCCTGCATTTTACAGGCACCCCAAGAAACGCAAGGACTCTGGAACCACAAAAATCTGACTCCGCCAAGCACTACTGCACCTGAGCCCTCCCAGCTCATGTCGAAGTGGGCCAACAGTATCAATGTGGTTCCCAATCCCACAAGAGCCTAAGTCCACTTTGGGTTCACCCCTTGTGAACTCCCCAGCATTGCCTGCAGCCTCTGTTTGCAGGTCCCCTCAACCAAGAGTACTCCTGGACAAAGAAAACCGACACCAAAAAGACTCCCTGCACCTGGCTTCCCCCGCCTGAGGAGAAAAGTACTGCCAGTGTTGCCATCCTCTAGCATTGCAAGATTTGAGCCCTTTGCATGATTCAACCCGACTGGCCTCCCAGCCAGCCAAAACCTGCAGCCTCTTTTCACAGACACGGATCCCCAACACTGTATTGCACCACTGCACCTGGCCACCTTAGTGCCGCTGGAGGTGACTTGCTGGTCCTGCTTTGGACCTTGCCCGATACTCACCTTAAGTCCCGGAGATTGGTCTCATAAGTTGCTCTACTGTACCTGAATACCATACTTTTATTTTCTCACCTAGGATAACATTGCAGCTTCTGAAAAATGCCCTAAGTGCGCTAAGGGGCACTTTCCTACATGAGCTTTTTGTGGTCTTCCCATAAGAGGGTAATATCCACTGCTACGGTGTCAATTTTTGTCTCAAGGGCCCCCTTAGTGTTAAAAATAACTGCATGATTTCTGTAAACTTAGACGAGTGAGCATCCAGGTTAGTTAGCCTCCATCGACTGGATGGTCAGTGTTTTAGTGGGTGTTGGCAAAGACACAAGTGCATTAGAAGCTTTGTAGTGTCTGCGCTTTGACATTTTGAGTTTCACCATGACTGCTCTCCAATAGTGCCACACTGAGGAGCAATGTACAGGTAGGTGGGGCACCAATGTATCAACCTTCTTGAGTGGGTACCCTACTCTTATTTTTTTGGGCCCCACTCTTGTATCTTATAGGTTAGGTATCAGCCTGGTCTTGATGAAATGCCATTAACCCCTTTGGCATCCTAGGCATTAAACATGTCGGCATTACTCTACATGCACCATTGCTATTAGGGGACATTATTACCTTAGATAGCCTTTCTGCTTTTAGTGTGTCAAGGGACCGCCATATTAAAGTTCCTTTGGATCCCTTAGACTCTTTAAATCACCTTTCTCACCTCCCTCTACTATCCCCTCACTTGCATTCATCATATGGCTTGATAATCAGAGGATCTCAGTTGAAGAGACCCCATTGAGGGGCCCGCCAGGCATTGCAGTGCTGGCCGAATGAGGAGTGCCCGATGATGAAGCATGAGACCCCACCAGGTGTGTGAGGGCACCTTGATTTGATCAATCGGATCCCCGGGATTCAGTTTGGTTGGACCCCTGGATCCACCTATTAGGGTCTATGCTTACCTTTGTTTGAGGAATTGCTCCCTCTGTGCTTGTTGTACATTGATCTTGGAGGAGTATGGGTGCAGGACCTCTCTAAATAGCGCTATTCATCCCTCTTTTTGATTATTTGTTCATGTACAGTGGCTCTGCCATGGGATTCTTTAAGTAAGACATTTTTCTTACCCTATTTGTTGTGCTATGAACACGCTTTCAACCCCTTACTTGAAGCTACCCTGTGTTGAGGCTGACCCACACAGGCTACCCTTGTCCCCCTATGACATCGTAACAAGGATTTTCTGAACTCTCTCAACATTAGGGGCAAATGGCAGTGGCCTGGTGAGCAGCTGTAGTGAGGATTGGAACTCTGTGGTGGCCTTGAAAAAATAACAGGTTAAGATTGCCCTGCACGGGGCAATCCTGACCAAATATTTAGGAGGTAACATTGCACCCAATGGCTTACTTGTTGCCATAGCCCCCTGTATCTTTCTGGAAGGTATTGGTTTCTGGCGAGAATGGTCCCATATAGCCTGGAAGTGCACACGCGACCGGTTGATCCTGATAATTAATATAGCAAAATGACTCTTAGATGCCCTTATTACCAGGATCACCGTCTCAGTGAACAACTTGAAAACTGTAACTAACATCTTTACTCGTAATCACGACTAGAGGAGATTAACTCCGAAATGAGGAACATAAAGAACTAGTGCAACAAAAAATAAGCAAACTCCAGAAAGATATCAAAACAGTTGTAAAGTCCTCCCTACATTAGGGAGGACCATCAAGCCCCTGGTGGGGATAGGTCTTCAGATGATGGGCCAACTGTCTATAGATTTAAACAGGGCTCTTTCAGTAGCTCTTCCAGTGGATATAGCTAGGGTAGTCATAATAGTAACAGAGACATACCACCACCACTGATGTATGGTTAACCCAGTGGCCCATACCCAGAACCACAACCATTTTGGAACCCCCTCTTCCAGCTAAAATGTTTGAAAAGGCATTAAACATACAATTGGGGGCTTTCCTTCATAGAACCCAGGCGCTGGATGAAACACAATATGGCTTTCGGAGTGGTCATGGCACAGAATCTGCACTTTTGAAGACCACGGATGAGATCAGAAGGGCTGTAGATATGGGTGGAAGGGCCGCCCTGATATTATTATATTTGTCTGCTGCTTTTGTCACGGTCCACCATGAGCGTTTGATGGACCGGTTAAGGGCATGCGGACTTCAGGACAAGACCTGGAATCTCATACAGTCCTTCCTTGCTGATAGATCCCAGGTGGTCACCATGGGTGAGTACTACTCAAGGCCGTTTGTGCTGCCCTGTGGGGTCCCTCAGGGATCTTCATTGAGTCTGACCCTGTTTAATGTCTACGTTTCATCACTGGCCCCCATTATTAAGACCTTGGGTTTCGATCTGACATCCTAAGCAGATGATACCCAAATTGTGGTATCTTTGCGACCAGGATTGGAGGGCGGTGTGGAAAACGGCTTTCACGATTGCATGATGGCAGTGATTCACTGGATGGCGGAAAACTGCTTGAAGCTAAACTCTGATAAAACAGAGGTTATCATTTTCGGAAATGCTCCCAATTTCTGGAATCCAAACTGGTGGCCGGTTACTATGGGGGATCTCCCAGTTCCGGTTCAAAAAGTACAAAATTTGGGAGTAATTGTGGATAACAAGCTGAATTTGGGGGCCCAAATTAATTCAGTTTCCTCTTCAACAGCTTTTGTTTTGCGGACAGTGAAAAAAATTCTGCCTTTCTTGCCAGCAGGGAGTCAGAAAACAGTGGTCTCTGCCTTGGTGCTGTCAAAGCTCGACTACTGTAACAGCCTCTATTTAAATATCCAGGAACGTTTTTTGAACAAATTACAAAGGCTTCAAAATGCAGCCGCCAGACTGCTTACTAGGATCCCTAAGTTTGCGGCGATCTCTAAGGAAATTCAGAAGCTGCGCTGGCTCCCAGTTAGGAAGAGGATACTTTTTAAAACGTTGAGCACCGTTTTCAAAGCACTTCATGGGATTGGTCCGGTTTATCTGCATAATCAATTAAAGTGGTATACACCCACAAGAAATCTACGTTCTTTAGGTGCTAACACGGTAACGGTCCCGAAGATAAAAAAGGCTTCCTGGGGAGGCCGAAGATTTGTTTTCGGGGCAGCTAAGGCGTGGAATGATCTCCCGGCTCAGCTTAGAAATATGCCTGATCTGTTGTCCTTCAGAAAGGCATTAAAAACCTGGTTGTTTACTCATTAAAATCACTCAACTAATTAGTCTGACTCTTCTTGGCAATTGGCCAGTTGGAACAGGTAACCAGCGCCAGGACACCCCAGGGTAACCGCTGCGCTTTACAAATTAATTAACATAACATATGCACCAACAACCACCACATCCACTTTATCCACAACACTTTGTCCACTCCCTTTATTATGCAGAGGATGGGTCAGTGGCAGAGGAAAAAGGAGAGGGATCAACAAATGAGTACAGTGACAAGAACCACAACTCGGAAACTCAGATGCAACTCTGGAGCAAGACAAATCCTCGAAGTTAGTGGTAAACCTTTCTTCCAGAGCCATCACATCTCTGGAGGACAATATACTCAAGAAAGGATTGGGTTTCGTTCCCACACCACACAAAGACACAAATCACCTGACTTAAGAATTGCATGGCTTTTTCACAAACTCACACTTTGTGCTTACTTTGAGGACAAACCCCTACCTGAAACAGATGACTCAGGCGTACGTGCTCCATGAGGATTCAGCCCCACCAATGGTATGAAACCCTGCAAAATCCTTGCTTTTGAACAAGCAGTTCTCAAAGAAGTGAACAGACTTGATGAGCATGCCCTTCCATAACATGACATTCCAGGAGCAGATGGCAGTAAGGACTCTTTATATTGATGCTTCCATCACAATAAAGCCGGCAGACAAGTGTGTTGCCATCATTATCCTTCACGCTATTGATTACAACTGTGAGTGTCTCTGTCAACTGGCCGATAAGAGATACTACGGACAGATTGTCAGGGACCTAAAAATGATACTCATGACAAGGATCAACATCCATTGAATTTGGCTGAATTTCAAGGTTGGATTTCTAAGAATGGGGTGGAATTTCTTATTAACTCTACTCCAAAGATACCATATGTCTACATTCTACCTAAGATACATAAAGGTGTTGTTCCCCTCTGTGTAGACCAATTGTTTTTATGGAGTTTTATATAGCACAAACTTGACCCGGTATCGGATATCAGACGCTTTACATAGCACCAGTTGCGTTACATGAGGACACATTCATTTTTGTTAGGCACAGGGAGATTAAGTGATCTGTCCAGAATCACAGGATGTTCAGCATCATTGCAGAGACTCGAACCCGGTTCCCCAGATTCTAGGTCAACCGCCCTAGTCATTAGGCCAACTCCTCTACCCTGTTTCTGGTATAGGTTCCCTGTTGGAACCCCCTCAGCAAGTTCTGTGATTTTCCTCTGCAAACTTTTGTGAAGAAAATTCTTTTCTAAAAGACACAAGGGATGTCCTCAACCTTATTACAGAAATGAACAGCCTATACAGAATCAACCTACATATGACCCTCAATGTGTAAACATTGTACGCTAACATTCCCCAGGATGCAACTGATGGGGAGGATAATGCAAAATTTTGTATACCTCCTCTATTTTGCATGAAAATGCTAATTAAATAATCTATTAACTATAATATTATTAAACGAGTTTGCATGTTTATTAACCAACATTATTAACATTCGAATTACACGTGGGATTTGCATTTGTATGGCTAAAATAACCTGTATAAATCAAATCAGTACGCATATTAACAGTAGTATGTGTGGTAAGTAGAATTTACATTATATATGTTGCTTTTGTAATGTTGCCCAAGAGGAGGACCAAAAAGGTGAATATAATGGCTTTAAATGTTGCTATACGCTAGTTAAATACAAGCACATAGAGGGATTAGTAAGGGATTAACATTAGATTCATTATTTCTACACCACACGACGAAGTGGCCACTGTCCCACGAGGCACGGAGTGAGCTGCGCAGGCGCAAGAATTCTCCGAAACCTCATCACGACCTTTGATCACCATGAACTAGAACAAGGACAGTGTGGGATATCTGCCAAGCCTAGAGAACAATCAACCTTACAATAAAACCGGAACAAGCCGACTTTTAGACAATCTCATGACATCACCCCTCGAACTGAACTGAAAACTTAAAATTGACATCGGACGATCTCGACCAGCCAATCACGACTGTCCAAAAATATTATATTATATCTTCTTGACTTCATTTTATTATAAAAGAAGTAGTAGAATAGAGGGGGCGCTAGGTGGCGCACAGGCAAAATGGCCGCACGGATGTGAGGCTCCTGCAGCTCAGCTCAATAACTTGACAATTTATCCTGCCTGACATATGCTATCTGTCCTAAACTGTATATTTTGCGAATACCAAAACATCTACCACCCTCGCTGAAAACTGGAACTCAGGGGAGCGACGGGAATCAGGCTTGTGACCGTGGCGCAGACGGACCGAGACAAGGGCATGCCCGACTGGTGCCCTACAGCGGAGTGAAGAATCACGCTGGCCTGGGGCACCCACGTGGTGAGTCGGCGTTCTCCGGGGGAGAGTGCTTCCGCTTCGCGTCTGCCTGGCAGTGATTGCAATCCGGCGGCGGAGTGAGGCGGGCGCTGGGGGACACGTACCAGGGTATTCACTCTGAGCGCTTGCCCCCAAGGCGGAGGCCTTCTGAGAAGCTGGTGCGCTCTGGCGGTGAGTTAGTGGCAGGCGCGGGGGTCTAGCGTCATTGCGCTTTCAAGGCTGGGAAGCTGACTTTCAAGCGGCCATCACGACAAAAGTGACAGGAAGACTCCACATAAAGTACAGGCAGGGATCCTTGGTCCTGGGCTGGTACGTGGGGGTTGCTGGTGGAGGAGAGCACTGCCTGCACAGTCGGGGTGAATGCAAGCTGCTGACTTTCTGGTGGACCCCCTCTGGGAGAGTGTGGACTTGCTGCTAGGCTCCTGGCTGCGGTGTGGTCGGGAGGAGTCCATGGTTACTGCACTCTGCCCCTTATGATCTAGCTGACCTATGCCCTACTGAACTGCATCATAATTTTGAATCTCACCGACGCCAGAGGGGGGAAGTGAGTGTCTGGGGAAGAGGACAGACGGCGCAAGAGTTATATCCCTACAAGGATTATCTGTTTACATCAGAGGATGCGTGTGTGACCCACCTCGGTTGACCTGGTAAACCACGTGTTGTTTTTTGAACCCAGCGCAATCATGGGGAAATCAGATGTGAGGCAGTCGCGGCTGACCTTTGATTCCAAAAAAAGTGCCAAGCTTCATCAAGACAATCAAGATGCTACGAGAGAGGAAACAATGCGACACTCTGAGGCGGAGGCTCCCAGCCTAGCTGAGGAAGACATGAGGACTATCCTTAAAGAGGTAAAGCAGGGCTTGGCTACGATTGCCGACAAAATGGATGCCATGACAACGTGCATGGATGCTATTTTACATAAAATGGACAAACATGAGGAGTGTCTCACAACCGCGGAACGTCGTATTTCTGATGTGGAAGATGCTGCGGCACAATCCCAGTCAACTGTAACTCGGATGGAGAAGCTTTTGAAGATTATAGCCACCAAAAATGAGGATTTGGAGGTGCGCAGTCGGCGCAATAACATACGTGTGATTGGTGTGCCAGAAAGCACCAACACGGGTCAGATGGAAGACTACATCGAAAAAATGCTGCTTGCGACTATTGGGGCAGATGCCTTTTCCAAGCAATTTATTGTTGAGAGGGTGCACCACTCCTTGGGTACCCAGCCCCCACCGGGTAGTGCTCCGCGCCCCATCATCGTGCGCATCCTGAATTATAGAGATCGTGATATAGCGCTGAAAGTAGCCCGGGAAAAGAAGCAGCTGACTTATGATGACGTCACATTCTCTCTGTATCCTGACTTCACGGCAGTGGTGCAAGAGGAAAGGCGGAAATTTATACCGGTCAAGCAAAAGCTGAGACAAGCACAGATAGATTACGCACTTTTGTACCCAGCGCGCCTCCGCATCACGCATCAAGGGAAGCAATCTTTCTTTTCCAGGCCCCAGCAGGTGGATGAGTTTCTGCAGCGGCTCAGACACAGCGGCGCCATCGGCAATAGACAGGTTGTGGAGTCACGCCCGTCATCTCCAGTGTAGAAGTCCGAACAGTGATGAGGTGGCATCATATAGATGATGAAGACCCATGTAACAGCGGATATGGCGGCCACCATAACGCATTATTTGGTTTGGCGCCTCAGCTTACTGGAAAGCAGAGACAATACATTGGAGATAAGTGTATCATTGTATATTTTCTAACTGTTTTGGTCCATATTAAGACTTTGAACTTTTGTTCCAACACATATGTGAGGAGTCTCATCGCTGAGCACCCTCATCCTGGGCTGGAAGGGACTGGGTTAAGTCTGGGCATCCTCAGGCGAGGGATAGAGTGCGTCCACCTAGAGGTTTCCCTCACATGGCTTACCCCTTATTGTACTTTGCTGCAATGATAAACGGCATGTTTTCCAATGTTTGGGAGGATGGGTGGGGGGACATTGATGCTGGCATGATTGGGATGCTTCAGTGGGAGGGGGAGGGTGGAGGGGGGTTACTCTTGTTGGTAGCCATAACAGACATGACACACAGTACAGAAATGTTTTATACTCGTAATCCTCCTCCAGAACTTGTTCTAAAGACATGGGTCCCTATATTGATACACGGATGGCTCCATGACTGACAACACATCCGAGCAGCTACACATTATTACATGGAACGTTAGAGGGCTTAGAGATCTGCGAAAAAAACGTCAAATATTAGCATATTTGCATAGGCATCAGGCTCACATAGTCATGTTACAAGAAGCGCATTTTTCACCTCAGCAGGCCAATCACTTTGCATGTAGATGGGCAGAGCATAGAATCTTTTCCTCCTACTCCTCGTACGCTAGGGGGACGGCCATTCTCATAAAAAAACGCACTCCATTTAGTTTAGCGGGTGCTTCTTGGAATGAGCAGGGAAGGTATTGTCTTGCCTGGGGGAGACTGGGCTCTGAGTCAATCACTCTAGCGTGTTGTTATGGCCCCAATGTTGATGCCCCTGATTTTTATGTATCGCTCTGGAACAAAATTTTGGAGGTAAGCTCCACTCACATCATTTGGGGAGGTGATTTTAATGTCGCATTCAATCCAGAAATGGATAGATTCCACCCGGCCCCCCACCATTATACTAAGGCACGCGCGGTTCTCCACAACACATTAACAACTCATCACTTGGTTGACGCATGGCGGCACATACATCCTCAAAAGCTGGAGGGCACACATTATGTTGCACATGCAGCTTCATGGGCACGCTTAGATTATTGGTTCTTATCGCGCGGTTTAGGTCCGGCCATCCTTAGAGTGCAGCACCTAGCCCGGACCTACTCTGATCATGCCCCAGTTAAGCTCACTTTATCCTCGTTGGATTATGGTAGACCTCGCAGTAACTGGAGAATGCACGCCCCAATTTTGTTAGATGCGGTCTTCCAGGCAGAGCTGGGGGAGGAAATCCGTGAATTTAGAATAAGGATTCAGTGGACAGTGTGGAGATCATTTGGGAAGCTTTTAAAGTTACACTTAGGGGACTCTGTATGTCAAAGGGCTCGGGGGTACTTAGAGATATCACAACCACATTACGTAGGTTGGAGGCAGAACTTAAGGCATTGGAGGTGCAAATGGCCACTGGATCTAAAGGGGATATTTAGACTAAATTCAGAGAAACACTAACAGACTACCTGTGTACAGCACAACGTGAGTCATGATTCAGAGGTAAATATTGGGTCGCCCGTCGATATGGAGAAGTAGAGCGGCCGGGGAAGGCATTAGCGGATACTATTCGGAAACCTCGATTTTCCAATTATGTGCTGGAACTGGCTGGGCCGAAGGATATAATTTTCAGGGACACTGCGAACATCCTTAATGCCTTTACGGATCACTATGTGCAGCTTTACACTACGAACAGGAAAGGCGAGCTGGACCTTGAGCGTTATCTGGATGACGTAGCATTAGGGTGGCTGGGTGATGCGCAGAGGGAGTTTTTATGCGCCCCCTTCGAGTTAGATGAAGTGAGAGAGGCCATTATGCAGATGCTGTCTGGGAAAGCGGCGGGTATGGATGGCATACCTATTGAGTTCTACAAGTTGTATATTGACCAAATGGCCCCTATACTATGTGAGGTATATGAGGACTCATTGGAGTGTGGTCAGCTCCCCCGTCCCTGTGCCCTCGCAGGCGGTCGCTCCCTCCATGCTGCTCTGCCGCTCGCCTGCCTGCCTGCTGACTTACCTGCTGCCTGGCCGCTCCCTGATTGCTGAAGACCTCCGCTCACCTCTTCTACGCCGCTGCCCTCCGCATCTTCCTCAGGTTCGCCTTCTGCCCGCAGCCTGCCGCCCCCGCTCCTCACTGGCCCCGCTGCCCCGGTCACCTCCGTGCTTCCCGCCGCTTTCCCGCCGCCGTTGACCCGTAGCTCCGCCTCCCCTCCTCTCCCATTGGTCCTCCCGCCTCCCGCCTCCCGGCTGACCCTCCCTCCCGGCTCCTACTTAAGGGGTCCCTGCCGGGTCACTCACTGTGACCCCCTGTGCCCTCGCAGGCGGTCGCTCCCTCCACGCTGCTCTGCCGCTCGCCTGCCTGCCTGCTGACTTACCTGCTGCCTGGCCGCTCCCTAATTGCTGAAGACCTCCGCTCACCTCTTCTACGCCGCTGCCCTCCGCATCTTCCTCAGGTTCGCCTTCTGCCCGCAGCCTGCAGCCTCTGCCCCCGCTCCTCACCGGCCCCACTGCCCCGGTCACCTCCGTGCTTCCCGCCGCTTTCCCGCCGCCGCTGACCTGTAGCTCCGCCTCCCCTCCTCTCCCATTGGTCCTCCCGCCTCCCGGCTGACCCTCCCTCCCGGCTCCTACTTATGACACCCCCTCAGCGACCGCGCAGCGGACGTGCGCAGCGGGCGCGCCGACTGAGCGCCGAAGGTGCGCCAAAGGTAAGCCCGTCTGCGCCTGTCCGCGCCTGGACCGTGCCCAGCACCAGACCCCCTGGTCCCCGCGCCTGCCAGCCCCCCCGCAGGACCTACGACTTCGCCACGCTCATCGCACTCAACACCGCCCGAGCCCCTGGATGCTACCGAGCGTCCCTGCGACGCACCCATGGACCCTTCGTCTGCCGATCCTGCAACTTCTCCTGCCACCGAACAGGCACTACGCCCACCAAGACGGACAACAGCAACCACCTCAAATGCATCCTGGTCAACACCCGCTCCGTCCACAGACACGCCGTGGAACTCTGGAACCTCCTCGACACCGCATCTCCAGACGTCGCCTTCCTCACGGAAACCTGGATGAACGCCTCCTCAGCCCCCGACATCGCCATAGCCATCCCGGACGGCTACAAGATCATCAGGAAGGATTGCATCAACCAGACCGGAGGGGGCATCGCCATCGTTCAAAAAAGCACCATTCGCATCTCGACTGACTGCATCGACGCATTCAACGCCGCCGAATACCTGCACTTCCAGATCCACACCGACCCCAAGACTACCCTCAGAGGCACCCTCATCTACAGACCCCCGGGACCACGCGCACAGTTCAGCGAAGACATCACAGACTTCATCAGCCCTCACGCCCTCCCCTCCGCCGACTACATCCTCCTTGGGGACCTCAACTTCCACCTGGAGAACAACAACGATCGCAACACCACCGCCCTGCTGGACAACCTCGCCAACCTCGGACTCAAGCAACTGGTCTACTCCCCCACCCACTACGCCGGCCACACGCTCGACCCTCTCTTCTCATCCAGCAAGCACGTCACCTTCAGCCACTGCACCGGACTCCACTGGACTGACCACAGCTGCGTCCACTTCAGCTTCAAAAAGAACACGGTCCACCACCACCCGAAGCAGGTTCCCCACAGAAACTGGAGCAAGATCACCGTCGACCAGCTCACCACCTCCCTCAGCCAGAACCCACCTATCAGGACAACGGACCCTAACACAGCAGCCCTCGACCTCACGCAATGGCTGACCTCCTGTGCCGACGACCTCGCCCCACTGAAGAACCCACTCACCAGGCCCAGAAACAAGAAGGCCCCCTGGTTCACCAACGAACTCAAGGACTCCAAGAAGGCCTGCCGCACCCTCGAGAAGGCCTGGCTCCTCGACAAGACCACCGACAACATGACCGCCCTCAAATTCGCCACCCGCAGACATCACCAGCTCATCCGCACCACCAAGAAGAAATCTCTGAAGGAACGACTGGACAAGAACGCCCATGACAGCAAGGAGCTCTTCAACATCGTCAAGGAGTTCTCCAACCCCAGCACCGGCAACAACGACATCACTCCCTCGCAGGACCTCTGCGACTCCCTCGCCTCGTACTTCTACCGCAAGATCGCCGACATCCCCAACAGCTTCGGCGTTCCACCCCCGCACCCATCGACCGAACCTACGCACCCCGCCGCCATCCTCCAGACATGGACCGAAGTGACCCCCGAAGACACGACACGCATGATGAACACCATCCACTCCGGATCTCCGACCGACCCATGCCCCCACCATGTCTTCAACAAGGCCGCCTCTACCATCGCCCCCCACCTCCGAGACATCATCAACACCTCCTTCGACACAGCCACCTTCCCGGAGAGCTGGAAGCACGCCGAGCTCAGCGCACTACTGAAGAAACCAACAGCGGACCCGACCGACCTCAAGAACTTCCGCCCCATCTCGCTCCTTCCCTTCCCTGCCAAAGTCATCGAGAAGATCGTCAACAAGCAACTGGCCGCCTTCCTCGAGACGAATGGATCCCTCGACCCATCGCAGTCCGGATTCAGAGCCAACCACAGCACCGAGACCGCCCTCATCGCAGCCACCGATGACATCCGAGCCCTGCTCGACAACGGGGAAACAGCGGCACTCATCCTCCTTGACCTCTCCGCAGCATTTGACACTGTCTGCCACCGCACCCTAGTCCAACGCCTCAATGACACCGGCATCCAGGGGAAGGCTCTGGAATGGATCATCTCATACCCTTCCGGCAGAACACAGAGAGTACGCCTCCCCCGTTCCGATCTGAGGCCACCAAAGTCATCTGCGGCGTCCCGCAAGGATCGTCGCTCAGCCCTACTGTCTTCAACATCTACATGAAACCCCTCGCTGCCATCGCACGCCAACACAACCTCAACATCATTTCCTACGCCGATGACACCCAGCTGATTCTCTCCCTCACCAGAGACCCCGACACCGCCAAAGCCAGCCTACACGAAGGGATGAAAGACGTCGCCGAGTGGATGAACATCAGCCGCCTGAAGTTGAACACGGACAAGACAGAAGTCCTCATCCTGGGACCGTCGCCATCCGCATGGGACGACTCCTGGTGGCCCCCGGCCCTAGGCACCGCACCCAAGCCAACGTACCACGCACGCAACTTGGGCGTCATCCTGGACTCCTCCCTTTCGATGACTAGTCAAGTCAACGCCGTCTCCTCATCCTGCTTCCACAACCTCCGCATGCTCCGCAAGATCTTCCGATGGATCCCGACCGAGACCAGGAAGACTGTCACCCAGGCCCTCGTCACCAGCAGACTAGACTACGGAAACACCCTCTACGCCGGTACAACAGCCAAGCTGCAGAAAAGACTTCAGCGTATCCAGAACGCCTCTGCCCGACTCATCCTGGACGTCCCCCGTCGCAGCCACATCTCGAGCCACCTGAGAGACCTGCACTGGCTCCCTGTCAACAAGAGGATCACGTTCAGACTCCTCACCCACGCACACAAATCCCTCCATGACCTAGGCCCAAAGTACCTCAACGACCGTCTGACCTTCTACACGCCCACCCGCCAGCTACGATCCGCGAACCTCGCCCTCGCCGTCGTCCCTCGCATCCAGAGAGCCACCACCGGAGGAAGATCCTTCTCCTACCTGGCGGCTAAGACATGGAACTCCCTGCCCGTCCGCCTGCGGCTGACCCAGGACCACCTCGCCTTCAGGAAACAGCTCAAGACCTGGCTGTTCGAGCAGTAGCAGACCCCCTCCCCCTAGCGCCTTGAGACCCTTCCGGGTGAGTAGTGCGCAATATAAATTCCATGATTGATTGATTGAGCTCCCCCGTCCATGAGGGAGGCACTTATCACCTCCCTTCTAAAGCCAGGGAAATCACCTTTGCATTGTGATTCCTACAGCGCGTTGTCCCTATTGAACTGCGATGCTAAAATATTGGCTAAGCTCATAGCAAATCGCCTTAGTCTCCTAATGGAATAACTTGTACTCCCGGATCAATCGGGGTTTGTGCCAGGAAGGGCTAGCTCACATAATTTAAGAACTTTATTTACGATTCTCAATAATGTTTCTTCGGAATTACCGTTAGCGGCGATTTTTTTAGATGCCACCAAGGCGTTTGATTCAGTAGCGTGGGATTATCTTTTTGGAGTGTTGCTGCGCATGGGCATTCCCCCCCCCTTTTTTTGTCTTGGATTCGGCTTTTATATCATCTACCCACGGCTACAGTTCTTATCAATGGACGCATCTCTCCGGCCTTTGTGATCACTAGAGGCACACGACAAGGGTGTCCCTTATCCCCATTACTCTTTGCGTTAGTGATAGAACCCTTAGCAGCTAAATTGAGACAGCATCATAATGATAAGGCCCTCCGTTGTAACATGTGTCAGATCCTTATATCACTGTACGCTGACGATATCACCTTGTACGTACTGGACCCACAACACAATTTGAACCCGATTCTTAGGGAGTTTATTGTTTTTGGAGAGCTATCCGGAATTCAGATAAATTGGGGGAAATCTTGTGTTTTTCCCTTAACTGCGTCTGCGTCTCGCTTCCCACTGGATTACCCACTCGAGTGGTGTGAAGGAGATCTGCGTTATTTAGGTATTCGCGTCACCAGGGATAGAGAAGAATTGATGCGTATTAATTATGGCACTGCCCTAAACCGCATTACAGATTATGTTACGCGGTGGATTACTCTACCACTCTCCATGGCGGGGCGACCATCCTTGGTTAAGATGGTAATACTTCCCCAACTGCTATATCTCATTTGAATATTCCGTACCACCCAGGAAGATGTTTTTTTAAATCGCTCCTTTCTGAAATGATAAGGCTGATGTTGGGAGGTAAGCAGCCGCGACTACAATGGAGTATTCTGACCAGGCCACATGCACAAGGAGGATTTGATATCCCTGACTTTGAAGTGTATTATACAAGTGCACAGGCTCATTATGCCTACTATTGGGTGCACCAGCCACGATATATGCCGCAATTGGCGGCGGAACACTGGTTAGCGGATCCTACACCCATTGATGGTGTATTGTATGAGGCTATGGATTCCAGGGAAGTCACTCCCACCACAGTCACATGTACCGTTGCAGCGTGGTGTCATATTATGCGTATGTTGAACTGTCCCCTGCTTTACTCCCCGTTACTCCCACCCACGTATCACCCCAATATGCCTCTCCTTCAAGAGACAGCATTCCACAGGCTCAAGGAAAAGACTCGCATTGCCACTTGGGGAGATCTTTACCACAACGGTCAGTTTCGCACGTCTGAGCACTTTTTTCAGGGCATTCGTCAAACTCCGCTAGATGCCTTCCTATACATACGGCTCCGACAGGGCATTCATTCGATAACCCCGGAATTTCCGACTGAACCTCCAGCCCTCGCTCCGCTACAACTGTTACTGAAGACTACTCAACCACGACACCTTGTCTCCACGATATATCATACAGCGCATACGCAGAGGGCTGCACCGGTAACCCTGTCGCGCTCCCGTTGCGACTCGGAACTAGGCTTTGTGTTATCGGATGAGCAATGGGATTACTGCTGTTCGCAAACTGAGCAAATCGCTGCCAGCAGCAGACTACATATCACACATTACAAGTTCCTTCATCGACTATATTATACTCCAGCTAAAATGCATAGGTATAAGCTCCAAGATTCTGACAGGTGTGACAGGTGTCGTGCCCCTGTTGCTGATTTTCTTCATCTAGCTTGGGAGTGCCAGGAAGTGCATGAATATTGGAGCTGCGTCTTTGAAGCCTTAGACCTAATGACAGCAATCCACATAGAGCGTTCACCCTTGCTAGCCTTGCTAGGGTTTGTCAAACTGCTGCCGGCCGCACACCGCAAGTACATTGCTTTCACACTGCTGATGGCCAAAAGGCAGGTGGCTTGTCGTTGGGGCAGGGGGAGGGCACCTAAGTTTAAGGATTGGATAAATGACTTGGTATTCTGTCAGGAGCAACTCTCTACTTATGCAGAGCTGTTGCCAGGAACCTCTCGGCCCAGGGACATATGGGGACCACTGCCAAGCTATCTCCCCACACACCCGCATGACGCCTAGAGAGCTGCTCCAGAGACGACTACATCTTAGGGCCCCCTGCGGTGATCCCCCCACACAATACTATAGTTGGATATCCGGTTTTGGCTGTACACCACTACTCTATGCACACTGCACTTTCCGGAACACCTCCCTGCCATGAGCTACTTAGACCGATGCGTAGCTGACGCTGTGGGAATATGTGTGGCCCTAATTAAGAGATGTGAAGTAAATGAGTAGTATTGAATGTAGTCAAATTGTCAGTTATTATATTCGCCTGTTTCAGAAACTGTTTACGAGACTGTCAATGAGAAATACGATATGCCTTACGATTCCATGCAGATATGTCACCCTACGATCTGTACTGCTAATTGAATTGTCATGTAATGTGTCTGATAATCCATTATGAGTTTGAACGATGTACTGTGTTATTAAAACTCAATAAAAAAAAATAAAAAAAACATAAAGAAGTAGTAGAATAGAGAGGGTAGGTTCATGTTCCGGATGCTGCCCGATTATCTGATGACTGCGAACTTTTCCTAAATCTACGGGCAATGATAGATGCTTGCACGTCTCTGGTTCTTTGCCAATCTTTGGGACTGTAACGTGCTGAGCTAAAAACTTTTGAGCTCTGGCTTGCTTTCGGACGATTTACGACAAAATTATGCAGAGCCAATGGATTAGAGGACTCCAAATAGCCAGATTAGGTAAATATGATGTTCTGCGATTTACTAGAAATTTTATTTAAACTTTATAAAACTTTGACGAGACAAATGCGAATTAAATCATTATAACATTTTAGATAAACAATTATTGATTAATGAGAATTCATTGCCATTAGGGAAATTTTCTGTATGAGAGAAATGTATGGTAGCGAAGGTCACCTGTGAAATTTTGGTCTTAGGTACCAGGAGTCCAAAAGGCACTCTGATTACGCTTATCACTGGAAAGGTAATAGGTGTTCCCTAAGCTTGCTAGAAGGATAAAGTAGAGGGAAGTGCTACTTTATTAACGTGTGTCATAATTGTGTAGTAGGACAGACTGTTCGCTGTTCTCGGGAAAGACAGAATTCTGTGTGAATGAACTACATTTTCTGTATGAAAGTGCCTGAATGAAATAGCATTCAAGTTCATTGTGAAACTCTGGTTTTATTTCTCAGGAGCATTGGGTCTCCATCTAGGTGTCTTAATTCTGGAGAAATGGTTAGCTAATGCTTGATAGAAGGGTGAAGTAGAGCGATGTGCTACTTTATCAATGGAAGTAACGATTCCGCAGTAGGGCAGAGGTAAGCGCTGCTCTCAGGAAAGACGGAATTCTTGTAAGAAAGGTCGTTAACTATTCTTTTGTTAGTGAAACAGATAATGGTGGAAACGAAGTAGTAGAATAGAGAGGGTAGGTTCATGTTCCGGATGCTGCCCGATTTTCTGATGACTGCAAACTTTTCCTAAATCTACGGGCAATGATAGATGCTTGCACGTCTCTGGTCCTTTGCCGATCTTTGGGACTGTAACGTGCTGAGCTAAGAACTTTTGAGCTTTGGCTTGCTTTCGGACGGTTTACGACAAAATTATGCAGAGCCAATGAATTAGAGGACTCCAAATAGCCAGATTAGGTAAATATGATGTTCTGCGATTTACTAGAAATTTGATATAAACTTTCTAAAACTTTGACGAGACAAATGCAAATTAAATCATTATGACATTTTAGATAAACAATTATTGATTAACGAGAATTCATGAGTTATGAGTTTCATTTAAGAGATAGATTCTGAAGTCTTAAAATGTGTTTTAGCTGCTTCTAAATCACCATCAACCAATCCAACTAATTTGGTCCATTGACCGAAGTGGGAGGAGTGCCTTGATGTTTAGGATTAAGGATCTATAGGCGAAAGGGTGTTAATGTATATTTTGTAAATGACTTTTGCTTCCCTATAGGTTAAAAGGTGTTCCCCTCACATGTCCGGCGCCTGAATCACTCATCCCTCCTGTGCGTGCAGACCGGTGTGGAAGTTAGTGTGAGTGTTGGTGTTATGGGCCCCACCAATGACTGCATGTGTGAATGAGTTAGCGTGACGACGGGTTTGTAACGCAGGGAGGATATCGGTACAGGTTGTTTTCCCTGTTGCTAGGGTTTTCGCGCTGGATTAGTTTTTCTGGTAGCAAGATGATGGTTTTTATTGTTTTGGTTTGGTGATTATTGCTTGTAAATTGCTTATTGATTATTGATTGTGGGAAAGTATCGGTTTATTTATTAACACTCTATGTTGAGTCGCGTCGAGTTCTAAGTTGTTTGACAGCTTCTGGCATGTAGAAAGTCAGAAGCTTGTAACGGTTCCGTAGTAGAGCAGAGGTAAGCGCTGCTCTCGGGAAAGACGGAATTGTTGTTGCCCTGTAGGTACACGGGGAAAATGTGTGACGATTGAAGTTGCACAACGCATTGTCTGGGTTCGATTTGGTAACATCGTCGTGTGTTGCCATTAGGGAAATTTTCTGTATGAGAGAAATGTATGGTAGCGAAAGTCACCTGTGACATTTTGGTCTTAGGTACCAGGAGTCCAAAAGGCACTCTGATTACGCTTATCAGACGGAAATCTTGTAAGAAAGGTCGTTAACTATTCTTTTGTTAGCGAAACAGATAATGGTGGCATTTTTATGTCGTTACTAACAGATTTGTAAGTTAAAAGAACGTAAGGAGCTTACCGAGAAATTTTTTGTAAAGGAAGGGTCAGCAGAAGCAGGAGTAGCGAGAAAAGCTGACATCAGAAAAACCGCGCTGGGATTGGCTAGTCAGTAAGAAACATAGACGCTCCTGATTGGTGCGTTAATGTACACCGCGCTAGGAGTGAAAAATTACAGGGTGACGTAGATGCTCCGGATTGGTGTGTTAGTGTGAGTCGCGCTGGCATTGGAGAATTGAAGAAGTGACATAGACGCTCCGGATTGGTGCATTAGAGTGAGTCGCGCTACGATTGGTTAAAACAACAGAATAGTCGTAGGGAAAATCTAGCGTTTCACGGAAGACAAAATGATGTATTACGATCCACCAGAAAAAGAGAAAAAGTCCTAGTTTGGGAAAATCAAGAGTTTATTTAAAAAGGATAAACCGATTAAGACTAGAAAGGGACAGTTGCTTCCTCCACCAAAATCGCCCGCATCCTTTATGGTTGCGTAATATGGATATCATACTTGTATTTGGTTGGACAATTGGGCAAAGTATACAAAAGATGATGGAGTTTTAGCATTTCCAGAACATGGTTCATTTAATTTAGCGGTTTTGAGAAATTTGAGAGAAAGAATGATGAATCTAGAACCAAGACCTAGACCAACACAGTTTGAAGCATTGACTGAATGGGAAGATGAGATGCATGACAGTGAACGACAGAGGAGTGGCGGAAGGTATAGGTACATGTTTGGTAGATCACATGGACAGGAGAATCATGATGATAGAATGAGGAGATGGCGAAGTGCAAATATGACTGATGGTTTGTTTCCTGTGAGACATGCTGAAGAAGTTAGTGGAAGGAAATGTACAGAAAAGAGACATAATATAGAATCGGGAGGATATGGAGTGCATGAATCGGAGGATGATGTTCTTGACGACATGTTTTATAAAAATCCACCCCCGTATCAACCAGATTCTGACATGTTGACACCAAGTGCCCCAATGAGAGAGACTTTGCGAAACATAAAAGTTGAATCCATACCCCAAGAGATAGGGAGAAATAATTCTTTCCGAGAAATAGAGAGAAACAGGATGGTAAAATGAGTAATGAAAATTCGGCAGAGTTAACGAAAACCACTTTAGAGTTAACTGAAAAGATTAGGGAATTGACTAAAAACTTAGAAGCCGTGACTGTTCCCATAACTATAGGTCCTGTAATGCCTATTTTTGATAAACAAAAAGATAATGAGCATTGTCTAACGGTCTCTTATAACAGTAATAAAAAGATTGAGAGGCCAAGGGAAAATTTATTTGAAAACCCATGGAGACAAACAGTAAGTACATCAGAAGAGAGTATGCCTAAAAATCTATCAGCAAATCCAGGTTTAGTGGAAAGACTGATAATGACTACAGAATCTGTATCCGAAACTCCAAGAGACCCAGAACGAGGTAATGGGGAAAAACCAGTAGGTCCTACTTCAGAAGAATTAAGCGAATGGTTAAGAAGTTTTGCAGAGAAAAGACAGAGAATCCCAATCTATAGATGTGGCCAAGCTAAGGATGGTTTTGGAAGAATTAATAGTAGGGACTATCACCACAGAAAAGCAAAAAAACTATCAGGAGGAAGAATTACTGTCTCTATGCAAAAGCATAACATGGAGAGCAAAGAGTCTACATGAAAGACTAGAAGAATTGGCAAATGAAATGGGTATAGACATGGAAAGAGTAAAAGCCTTACAAAAACCCTACAGAGTAGATTTTTCTGAAAAAGATATTGAAAATCTGAACACCACAGGAAGAATAACTCAGATTAAGGACATAATCATTTTGTTGAGAAAATGGGGAGATGTAGATAAATGGAAAAATAGATGGTTTAGAAAACGAGATGAGGCCTCAGATAAAACTTTTGCAGCTTTCCCCGTAAGAGAAAAGGAAAAGGTAGTGACAGAATGTCCCATGACAGAAATTCCAGGAGGAGGATATGTACATGTTCCTTGGACTAGGCAATATACTTTGTCATTTACAAATGATTTCCCTCGACTACGCGAAAAGCCAGTCGAGTGGTATAGGCAAGTGGATAGGTTTGTAAAATTATCGAAAGTTTTGTGGATTGATTTAAATAGTCTATTTGGCATAATAGTACCAGCAGATCTATGGACAGAGTGTAAGTTGATGATAAATTGGCCTACACAAGAATACCCTCGGGATCCCAAAACAGGAGCCCCTAACCCAAAAGTCATGAAAGAATATGAACAAGTAATTGTTTTCCTGAAAAACAAAGTACCTCCCAAAGAGACTGATTGGGTAAAAATAGACCAAACCCATCAAGAAACTAAGGAGTCAGTACACGCATACTATGAGAGGTTAATCCTTGCCTTTAAACAGTTTAGTGGTGATGAAAATTTAAGTGAGAAGGACTTAAGTCATTTTTTATACAGATTTGTATATGGTTTACGTCCAGAAATCAGTGAAATGATTAAACAGCATACAGTGGATTGGCAAAATTTGAAAATAGGTGAAGTATTAAGACATGCAAAATATTTTAGTGATGAAATTGTAGCCAAGCAGCGCAATTTAAAAGAGAAGGCTATGTGGGCACAGGTAAAAGTGGCAGAAAGACAGGAAGCTCAGTTGATTGAACAAGCAAATGGGGCAGGTCCAAAACCTAAATTTAATGCAGGGAAAGGAAAGGGACAATTCAATATAGAAGAAGCCAAGAAGAAATGGCCATGTCATAATTGCGGAAGAATAGGGCACTGGAAATCCGAGTGTAAATTTCCCCCGAATACTAATAATGATAATGCATCATTGAATCCGCAGGTGCAGAAAGAGGTGAGTTGTCAACCGCAGCAACAGCAGCAGGTTGTTACTCAACAGAATCAGGCACCAAAACCGCCTTTTCCACAGAGTGTAAATTCACAGAAATACAGTAATGAGACAGGATTCTACAATGAAGAACAGGTAACTAAGCTGCTGCGTGCTAGCGCTGTTTCGCAGTATTGGCTACAACGCGATGAGAGTGAGTCAGAAGAAGGTTATTGACGATGCCGAAGGGAGGAAGAAGAGTGCGTACTTGGCGCAACTCTAGAAGTAGACCAGACAGGCCCTTTTGTGGATGGAAAGGTAAATGATAAAAATATTACTTTCCTAGTAGATACTGGTGCTACTCGATCAACTGTTAGGTCAGCTGATGTTAAGAATCTTCCTCTCTCGGACGAAACAATTCAAGTGGTTGGAGTATCCAACAGATAGATTAAAACGTATCTTACAGAACCAGTAAAAGTCAATATAGGGAAATTTTCAAAAATGCACCGCTTTGTTGTGTGCGATTCAAGTCCTGTAAATTTGTTAGGCAGAGACTTACTGTGCAAGATGAATTGCACCATATTTTGTACCCCTGATGGTATAGCATTTGAGACCCCTGATGAAGATGTACTGTATAAAATGACTATGGCTAATATGGAAACTGAGATTACTGAAACCTATGCTGTATTCAATCCTGATGAACTACCAAAAGAATTGAAACAGACAGTAAAAGCAGAAGTCTGGGATTTCACAGGAGAAGATGTAGGATTAATGAAAAATGTGGATCCTGTAAAAATAACAGTGAAGGAAGGAATAAGCTACCCAAACGTTCCACAATATAAATTGACACCCGAGATAATTGAAGGAGTTACTCCTATAAATGAGAAAATGGTTAAACAAGGTATTTTTAGAGAAATAATGAGTAGTCCATGTAATTCACCAATTATGGGACTGAAAAAGCCTAACGGAAAGTTCAGAATAGTGCAAGATTTGAGAAAGATAAACAAAATTGTTGTGTCATGTTGTCCTCTTGTACCAAATCCATCGGTGATTTTGTATCAGATTCCACATGATGCAGAATGGTACACAGTGATTGATCTGTGTCACGCTTTCTTTTCCATCCCGTTGCAGGGGTATACAGAAAGCCCCTCGATATTTAATCAGATATTGAAAAAGTCCTTAGAAGACCTAGAAATGCCCGAGAATTCAGTGCTAGTTCAATATATTGATGACCTACTTGTAGCATCAAAGACGCGAGAAGCTTGTGTAATGGACACCATAGCATTGCTAAATCAATTGGCAGATGGAGGACTTAAAGTATCCCGATCGAAATTACAATTTTGTCAGAAAGAAGTACAATATTTAGGCCACAAAATTGAGAAAGGATTGAGGAAAATAACTACAGACAGAATCAAGATAATAAAAGGAATGAGAGCCCCAATGACGCAAAGAGAAGTGAGAATGTTTCTTGGAATGGTTGGATATTGTCGTCAGTGGATAAGTAACTTTCCCTGATTGCAAAACCTTTGGTACGCCTGACAAGAAGTGATGACAAAAGACCCCATTGACTTAAATAGGGAAGAACTAGCAGCGTTTAAACAATTGAGAGACAGTTTGTGTGAAGCGCCAGCATTAGGAATGCCTGACTATGATAAGGAATTTGAGTTGTACAGCAGTGAGAGGAATGGATGTGCACTCTCTGTACTAATACAGAAACATGGAAAATTGAGAAGACCAATTGCAATTTTTCAGCTATGTTAGACCCTGTAGCTGTAGCATTGCCAGGTTGTTTGAAAGCAGTAGCTGCTACTTGTAAGAGTCTGGAACAGAGTGAAGGAATTGTGATGGGATATCCTGTGCGAGTGTTTGTACCTCATTATGTGGCAATCCTTTTAACAAGGATTCGCACTCAGTTCATGACACATAGTCGGCTGACTAAATATGAGAAGGTCATATTAGGTGCAACGAATGTGAGCCTTGTGAGATGCTTGAATGTGAATCCTTCAACGTTACTGCCTGATGCTGAGAATGTAGAAGTCAGAGATGAAGTGGATCATGATTGTTTGGACGTTATCGATTTCTATACCAAACCACGTCCTGATATAAAAGATGTACCATTGTCAGAAAGTGACTTTGTGATGTTTGTGGATGGGTCATGCTTGAGAACAGACGAAGGAATTCTAAGTGCAGCATATGCAGTATGCACAGTTGCAGCGGTAATGGAAGCATCTTACCTGAAGGGAGTAAAATCAGCCGAGGTTGCTGAACTTGTAGCCTTAACTAGAGCATGCAAGTTGGGAAAGAATGTAAGAGTGACTGTGATAACTGATAGTCAGTATGGCTTCGGTGTTGTGCATGATTTCGGCCAGATATGGCTGCAGAGAGGATTTCTGACTTCAAGTGGAACTCCTATAAAGAATGCTGAAGTGGTTGGGAAGTTGCTTGAGGCGATACAGCTGCCTAAGCAATTGGCCGTTGTGAAGTGTGCTGCACATGTTCAGACGGGAGATTATGTCGCAGTTGGTAATAAGTACGCCAACGATGTGGCTCAATATTGTGCTCGTAATCAGAACTCGATCAATAGGGCGAAAGAAAGGAAAATGAATTCTTGCCCCCTACTGTTTACTAACATTGTGAGTACCTGGGAAGAAGTGAGGCAGTTGCAGGAAGAAGCAGGAGATGAGGAAATTAGACAATGGGTAAAAGCAGGATGTGCACCAAGGGAAACAGATCATGTGTGGGTATATCAAGATGGAAGACCAGTCATGCCTGATAGCATGGTGTATGCCATGGCACGGATGTATCATGGGCAAGCACACATAGGGAGAGATGCGATGATTAGGTCATTTAAACAAACATGGTACAATGCACAATTCAGACTTGTAGCTGAGAGCCTTTGTCAAAGATGCCTTATATGTCAGCAGTTTAATCCTGGAAGGAAAACAGTGGTAAGTCTAGGAATGATAGGTCAAGAAGGAGGGCCTTTCACCAGAATGCAGATTGATTTAATTGAAATGCCTCCCTGTAACAGGTTGAGGTATGTTCTAGTGATGGTCTGTTTGTTTTCTAGATGGGTAGAAGCATATCATACAAGAAGAAGTGATGGAATCACAGTAGCAAAATTGCTTTTGAGGGAATTCATCCCTAGATTCGGGTTCCCAGTCACAATTGAGTCAGTTAGAGGAAAGCATTTTCATAATGAGATCATGAAATTGATTTGCGAAGCATTGAATGTACAACAGAAACTACAGTGTGCCTATCGCCCAGAAGCTTCTGGTGTGTTGGAACAAATGAATGACACCATTAAAAACAGATTGGGAAAAATGTGTTTAGCCACAGGTTTGAAATGGCCTGATGTCTTGCCTCTAGTACTCATGACTATTAGATCTATTCCAGATAGGAACACAGGTCTGAGTCCCCATGAAATTGTCATGGGAAGAGCAATGCGACATGTTTTCATTCCAGTCAACAAGCTGTTGCCTATAACTGATGACTTGGTGTTGGATTACTGTAAGGGGCTGGCTGATGCAGTTCATTCTGTGTTTCATCTGGTTGGATCGGATGCCACCACCCTTGAAAAGAAGCAAGCTCATGATCTGAGCCCAGGAGACTGGGTGAGAATCAAAGTACACAGAAGAAGGAACTGTGTGGTCCCACGTTGGGGAAAACCACGACAAGTGATTTTGACCACAACAACAGCTGTGAAGTGTGCTGGAATAAAGAACTGGATTCATTCTAGTCACACATTGAGAATTCCAAATCCAGTGGATAACAAGGAGGGAGAATATTTTGAAGAATCAGAGACTAGTTCTGAATCAGATGCTGAAGAAACAAGAACCAGAGAAAATCCTGAAAGGGGGGAGTCAGAACCAAATTTGACCGTTGCCCCAGAAAATATTCCCTTGAGAAGAAAATTACAGATTTCTGATACCAGCTCAGACTCAGAGACTGAGCAAGAACAGGTACATTGGAGAAAAGAGAAAAGCAGTGAAGAAACAATCAAAGAAATTGTTGATAAGGAAGTTCCTGATGGAAAGCTGAGAGAAATTCCACCTGAAGCAACAAAAATAGATGAACAGGTGCCAGATACAGAAAGTGAGGGAAAGATTCTTGCGGAAGACCCCCGAGGAGTTGTAGAGAATTCTAACATCCAGTTAGAAGAAGGGATAGTTAGTCAGCAGGAAGATTGTGTGCAAGAACCACGAGGAGGGACAGAAGTAGGGGAAATAAAAGAAGTGGTGGAAAGAAGAACAGCTGAAAGCAAAAAGCAAGTTGAAACCGAGTCAGAGGATAGTGATGAAGAAATACCAGAAGGTCGAGTCCTGAGGAAAAGAGCATGGAGAGCTGAAAAGAATGATAAAGGAAATAAATCGAAAAGACCAGCAAGAGATGAAATCTAGCAAAACAAAATAAAGAGATTGAGATACAGACTGACACGAGTAAATTCACCAAGAGCAGAACAAGTGAATGAAGTATCTAGTCAAGAGAAATCGAAAAATGAGAAAATAACTACAGCAGAAGAAAACAAAAGAATGAGAAAACCTAACTAGAAGTATAAGTCGCCGGAATGGACGTATGTGGCCCTGCCTGAAATTAAAAAGAGGCAGATAGCCAAGAAACTCCAGAGGTGACTGTACAAGAAGTGGTTGAGGAAGACGAAGAATCGGAAATCCTGAGAGTTATCTTGTCCGATATTGGAGAAGAAACGGATGTTCAGGAAGTTCTGTATCAAGATTACGAGAGAAAAGTGAAAGACGATCAAATGCCAAACTGAATAAGACAAAAGTGCTGCTAATGGAAAGATTATAAAACACGGAAAAAGACATAACTGATAGAACCAAGTAGGTGCTTAGAGCCTTGGGTTAGACAAAACTAGTTGTGAAGTAGAAGAGGCTAAGTCAAAAGACACTGATTATTTTTCCGAAAATGGCAAACACAGAAAGTAGAAAAGCTAAATGTACGTTTCTTAGAAGGTGGTTTAAAATGTGTTGTTGTTGTACAGGATTACTAATGCTTCTATGGAGTGTATTAGCTTTGATGATATCATTTAAAGTTATGCTAGAAACAATAGAAGGACATAGTGAAAATAAAGCTAATATAGAGAAGATTCAGAAAATATATCCGACTAAAATAGATAGAAATTATCTGCATAAAGACAGGTCTATAAATGATTCCTCTAACAATGTATTTTCGAAACTACTGTATGAATATGTAAAGGCAATGGATGTGAGGGATTGTTACGTCTATATGCAGTTACCTGCATCTGTATTGGAGGGAGTGACCTACCATCACCTTCCAGTAACCTATGGAATAACATGTTTTGTGATAGCTAGTCTGTTTTATAAAACAGGGAAATTAGAATATTACTTTTCAGATGTAGATAACATATTTTCACAAGTACCTGCAGTTAACAAATTGAATAAAGTAAAGCCTGCAAAGGGTTTAGGTGAATTTTTCTTAGAAACTAAAGAACTAACATTAGAATATATATTTAGAAATAATTTGACTTGCAGTTTTAAAAAAGAGGAAAATACTTTTTTAGATATGGTTGAAGAAAGGAGATTGAAAATGCAAAAGAAAGTATCTGAGGGAAGAGAGGAAAAGACAGTCTGGGATGTTGAAATGGAAAAACACTTAAAGGGAGAAGCTAGTCCAACAAAGCCTTTAAATTGGCCTCAGAAAGGAAAGTTGTGTATTAGAAGGAATCAAACTGCACATGATAATTACTTTGTAGGTAACAGTGAATGCCATGATATATACCGAATCATGGGTGGATGGGGATTTAAAGGAGGAAATGATCCAGTTTTTCCTGGGTTATATTTTATCTGCGGGAACAAGGAATATTATCTGTTGCCAGATCATTGGTATGGCACATGTTATGTAGGTCTGGTTTTCCCAAAGATATTCCACATGGGAAGAGGAGAAGATGGTGTTCATAAGTTAGGTAGTCTACTAACATGTAGAAAAAGAGAATCTTGGTCAGAAATTGTAGGAGACATTTTTGGAGCATTGATACCAGCAGTGGGAATATCTCTGAATGCACACAAAATCAGAAAGCTATCAACAGTAGTGGATCGCTTGTCAACAAGCACCGCTGGAGGATTCTTATTGGTAAATACTGAAATGGTTGCCATGCGTGCCATGGTAATTCAAAATCGACTTGCCCTTGATATAATATTGGCAAAAGAGGGTGGAGTCTGTGGAATGCTGAAAGTTCAACATTGTTGTACTTACATTCCGGATGAAAGCAAAGATCTGAAGATCTACATTAAAAATATAACTGAATTGCATGAGGAAATTACACCACCGGAGGTTAAAAGTGTTTGGGAAAAGATTGGAAAGAAACTTTCTTCCATTAAAGAATTCTTATTAAACTTAGGTGGTACATTTAGAGGTTGGATCCTATTTCCATTAACATGTAAGATTTTTCTAGTATTAATTTTAAGACTAGGATGTTTATGTTATAAACGAAAGAAAATACAGAAAAAGTTAAAAAGAGAAAATTTGAAAAGAAGACAGATTTTGAAGAAATAGAATTAGAAGAGATGAAAGATAATCTGTATAAAACAGCAAGAAGAGAAGAAATTGGGGAAACAGAAATGTGAATTACCCTAAAGAATTCATTTCACTTTTTATGACAAATTGATACAAAGTTTTAATGGTGTGGTGATAAAATCACCAAAGGAGGGATTGATGGAGCGGGTAATGCAAAATGTTGTATACCTCCTCTATTTTGCATGAAAATATTAATTAAATAATCTATTAACTATAATATTATTAAAAGAGTTTCCATGTTTATTAACCAACATTATTAACATTCGAATTACACGTGGGATTTGCATTTGCATGGCTAAAATAACCTGTATAACTAAAATCAGTACGCATATTAACAGTAGTTCTATGTGGTAATTAGAATGTGCATGATATATGTTGCTTTTGTAATGTTGCCCAAGAGGAGGACCGAAAAGGTGAATATAATGGCTTTAAATGTTGCTATACGCTAGTTAAATACAAGCACATAGAGGGATTAGTAAGGGGTTAACATTAGATTCATTATTTCTATATATTAATTACTCTTTTGTGTTTGTTTCGCTTAAGTTAGCATTTAAGGCCTAAATCCAAGATGGCCGGTGACACCACACGACGAAGTGGCCACTGTCCCACGAGCCACAGAGTGAGCTGCGCAGGCGCAAGAATTCTCCGAAACCTCTTCACGACCTTTGTTCACCATGTACCAGAACAAGGGCAGTGTGGGATATCTGCCAAGCCTAGAGAACAATCAACCTTACAATAACACCGGAACAAGCCGACTTTTAGACAATCTCATGACATCACCCCTCGAACTGAACTGAACTGAAAACTTAAAAATGACATCGGACGATCTCGACCAGCCAATCACGACTGTCCAAAAATATTATATTGTATCTTCTTGACTTCTTTTTATTATAAAAGAAGTAGTAGAATAGAGAGGGTAGGTTCATGTTCCGGATGCTGCCCGATTATCTGATGACTGCGAACTTTTCTTAAATCTACGGGCAATGATAGATGCTTGCACGTCTCTTGTCCTTTGCCGATCTTTGGGACTGTAACATGCTGAGCTAAGAACTTTTGGGCTTTGGCTTGCTTTCGGATGATTTACGACAAAATTATGCAGAGCCAATGAATTAGAGGACTCGAAATAGCCAGATTAGGTAAATATGATGTTCTGCTATTTACTAGAAATTTGATTTACACTTTCTCAAACTTTGACGAGACAAATGCAAACTAAATTATGAAATTTTAGATAAACAATTATTGATTAACGAGAATTCATGAGCTATGAGTTTCATTTAAGAGATAGATTCTGAAGTCTTAAAATGTGTTTTAGCTGGTTCTAAATCACCATCAACCAATCCAACTAATTTGGTTCATTGACCGAAGTGGGAGGAGTGCCTTGATGTTTAGGATTAAGGATCTGTAGGCGAAAGGGCGTTAATGTATATTTTGTAAATTACTTTTCCTTCCCTTTAGGTTATAAGGTGTTCCCCTCACATGTCCGGTGCCTGAATCACTCATCCCTCCTGTGTGTGCAGACCGGTGTGGAAGTTAGTGTGAGTGTTGGTGTTATGGGCCCCACCAATGACTGCATGTGTGAATGAGTTAGCGTAATGACGGGTCTGTAACGCAGGGAGGATATCAGTACAGGTTGTTTTCCCTGTTGCTAGGGTTTTCGCGCTGGATCACAACCATTACAGCTATCAAGGCTTGCCTTGTGGCGGAAACATGGACGTCTCCTACACCAGTAAGCTTTATAGTCGAATGTGAAACTATAGCATGAAAGAGACCTTTCATTTTCTGGATCAGCTGTTCCACCAAGTACAGGGGACATTTATGGGAAAAACCTTTGCACCTAGTGTGGCCTCTCTCTACATGGCTGAATTTGAACACCTACATATCTCCACAGAAAGTAATCAATATCATGCCAACACCAAATTGTGGCAATGATACATTGATGACTTTTATCTTTTGTGGTGATCTAGACGCATGTGAGGCCTTCTATATGTGGATTAACTCCCTTTCTGAGATTCACCAAAACTGTTTCAGACAGTGAAATTGCATTCTTGGATATCCTTATTACAGCCAACAATGGACAACTGGTTACCACCACTTACAAGAAGAAGACAGATTTTAACAGCCTGTTGCTTTATGATATTCATCACATGAAAGCTCTCTGCAATAACCTTCCCTATGGGTAGTTTTCACGCCTGCGTCACAACTGCAGAGATATTAGGGATTATGAAAATCAAGCTGCAACTTTCAGCCAGAACCTACAAGCTCGTAACTACCCTGCATTGGTAGTGAAGAGGGCTTGGAAGAGGCTCAGGAATTACCATGGACAAGCCAGTTGGATACTAGGATAAGACAAGATGATGGTGTGATCAAACGTGTCACCAGGTTCACACCAAACACAAACCGTATTCTGAAAATTATACGAAAACATAGGTGCATTTTCAGTCAGGATCTCTTGTTATTCCTATACAGCGATTTGCCTTGAAGAGCACCAATAAATCACTAAATCTCTTGGTACATACTAGACCAAGGGCATTTCCAAAAAAGGAACAGAGAACCTTATGGAATCTTCCACCGGTGACCGGCCCCTTCCCGTGTGGCTCATGTGGCGTGTGTCACCTGATGGGATCATCTCAAGAAATCACTCTCGATGATGCACACAATTGGATTCACTGAAATAACACGAACTGCAACACTAAAATTTGCATATATCTCATCCACTGCCCATGCAAACTTCGCTATATAGGCATGACCACCAGACCTATCAACATTGACGAACATCGCAGCAACATTCGCTGCCAACATTGCACGATAAAGATGAGCTCCCATTTTGTGGAAAGACACCATATCTCAGATGACCTCAGGTGGAGTGTTCTGGAGGCCAATAACCAGTAAAATGGGCAAACCTTATTCCAGAAAGAACCACATTGAATCTTTTGCCTGTCAACGCACGTTAGAGGACGTAATGATGAGATCCCATGGAACAAAATACCCATCCATGACTTCTATAGCTACTATGAGGGGTTTCAAATTCAGTTATACCAGATAAATGAGTGAGGCGTTATTGTGGTACCTGCACTCTCCTCTCGCACATTGAATGACACATAACTCCAAGACCATAGGTGGTGGCCTTTATGTGTTCCCCCTGTCCTTTTCAGTTATTAAGATTTTCATTTGGGAGTTACAATGATCATATATCTATATATTCACTGAAAAAACCATAGGTTTCAGGGACATTATCGTTAGGCTGACATTTCACTTGTACAAAACCAGAGAAATTCGGCCGTTATAGTTAGCTGAGATAACTATAACTTGCACCCCTGCAATGCACTGCTGATGAGATCACATATTACATCACTCATGACATTGTCAATGACATCACTCATGACATCTCAAATGACATCACTAATGACATCATCCACTTAATCTCTGATGCATTTCCTCACACCCTAAAATTCCCCATCATACACCCACACTAAAATACAGACTACCATTCTCAAAACCATAGACACACTAATACCAGTTAGCACATACCATTTGCAAAGTCGTGCAGAGAGGGGGCAGGGTGTCAGGCCTCCGGAGGACAAAGAGGCGATAATGGGGGCAACGTTGGGGTCTTTCTGCCGCCCAAGACTGAACAGATGGGCAAAGGACAATTCGTGGACTGAAGTAAATAGAAAGATGAACTCCAAGATGGCGGCCGCGCTGGAAGCATAGCGGCAGTCTAGTCTTTCCCCCCACAGGTGTTCCGAGGTGAGGTGAGGCGCGCGCTCCAAGAGGAATGCGCACTTCACTGAGGTAATTCAGAGAGAGAGCAGTTCGAAATTAGAGTTCCTGAGTAAGATTGAGTGAGCACCTGAAGAGTTAGTTAATAGCGTCAGAGCAACTGAATAGTTTCCCGAGTCGGAACCCTTACACAACTCCGAGAGAATTACAGAAGAGAATTCTGAATATTCACAGAGACAGAAAAGACGAAGAATTCCTCCTACCTTCGTGAAGACTCTCCATTGCATCTCCGTGGTCCTCGAGCAGATAGTTGGTGGTCTTTGGCGCCATCCTGTGACAAAAAAAAGAAGACCGAAGCTAAGTACTTTTGAAGGGCATGGGAGATAGAATGTAAAAGTATATGACAGAAGAGAATGCATAGAAGACGTACCTGATTATCCAAGTAATCCGTAAACGCCCTGAGGAAATAAACAGACGTGTAAATATAGAGAGTTGAAATAAACAATATAATAAATATACTTACCACAGTACTCTAGAACTAGGTAACTAGAAAGAAGGAAAAGCAAGGTATACACAAGCTTAGCGCAAGAACAGTATAGAGTAAAAGAATGACACTACAAGAAGAATACACGGAAGAAGAGGACAGCTAGAAATAATCCACTCTAGAAGTAAGCCAAAAATAATAAATTTCTAGTTAAAATAACATTTAAAAAGAGAAAAAGGTTATGAGAAAGAATTAATAGAAGGATGTTTTGTAGGGAAAAGAGTTGGAAGGAAGTATCCAAAACCACAGAAAGGAATGGAAAGAAAAACACCACACAACAAGACAGACATACAGAAGAGGGGCACAGAGCTTGAAACCCAGGGTAGGTGTTAACACGAAGAGAGAGAGAGAGAGAGTTTTAGAAGCAGAAGGAAAACAAGAAAGTTATTGTGTCGTCTTCCTGTTAAAGGTTCTCATTTACAAGAGCTGACAACAGCGCTAAGAAGAAGCGGAGAAGAATAGTGAAGAACCGGTGTTTCAGGACCAGTCTCTTCTTGGTTTATTATTTTATCCACTCCCCCCTTCCCCCTGCAGGGTAGTTGCGGAGTCCAGGTGAATATTACTGGAACTCTGGTTGCCTTGTAGAGGGAGTTGGGAACTAGCATCTCTGTTCCTGTGCAAACACTACAGGTCAACGTTTCCTTGACCCTGACAGAGTGAAGTGCCCAAGTGGTATACTTGCACCCGGACAGAGATGGCAGAAGGAATAAACTTACAGACTCTGAGGGTAGTGTTAGAGACCATTCAAAAGGAGTTAGTGGCAGTAAGAGAGGAAAACCAAAACTTGAGGCAGGAGGTGATGAACTCGAGAAAAGAGACAGCTGAGTTAGTTCAACGAGTCAGGCAACCATTCGGCTCAGGGAGGGACGCGTCAGGTCCATCTACTGAAGACCCAAATAGATTAACTACACAAGTAATCCATTCATTGTCCCCAGTGATACCGTTGGCTCCTCCTGAGCGTTTTAGTGGGGACCCACAAAAGGCACAGCTATTCATCACGCAGTGCTCTTTGCACTTCATGTGTCGCCCGTCCATTTTTCCTGATGCGCAGTCTAGGGTGGCCTTTGTTTTATCGTACTTGAGCGGAGATGCAGCGTCCTGGTCAATGCCTCTGGTTTCCCGGGATGATCCTCTGTTACAAAACTATGAAGGCTTCAAGCAAGAATTTCTTCGAATTTTCGACAGACGAAGAATATCTCAAGCAGTAGATAATGAATTATTGGACCTGAGACAGGGAAATCGAGATCTAGTAGCTTATCTGGCCCAATTCAATAAATTAGTCGTGGAAACAGACTGGCCAGAAAGTAAAAGAGCTGCAGTTTTCTATAGAGGCTTAAGAGACGAACTGAAAGATGTGTTGGCACAAATACCAAATAGACCCACAGGAATCTCAGAATTAGTGGATCTAGTCTTGGAAATAGACTTTCGACAAGGAGAGAGAAGAGGAGAAAAAAGGAAGGACTTCAGGCCAATAGCTCCAAGATTTGACCGGGTTCGGCCAGAAGGGAACAAGGCTGTGGAAGGACAATTGAATTCGGAACCCATGCAAATTGGAACGATAAGAGGTCCCTTAACCAAAGAAGAGAAAGAGAAAAGAAGGGCAGGAAATCTATGTATGTATTGTGGCTCCAGTGGGCATTTTGTTAGGGGTTGTCCAAGAAAACCGAAGACCCCCTTCAAGCCGAAGGAAAACTCGCAGCACCACCTGTAGCGGGAGTTGGACCGGTGGATGCTAATCAGAAGTCAACTCCAAAAGAACATCAAGTGACTAACACTCTACAGTCGTCAGCCCCACATCTAATTTTATCCATGGTACTCAAGTTCCGGCAAGAAACATTGACAGAAGTTTCCGTAATGATAGATTCCGGAGCCACCGGAAACTTTTGTGATATAAAATTTGCTGCCAAGGTGGGGTTGCGAGCTATCTTGAAACCCAAAAATGAACCGGTTCGGGCAGTAGACGGGACGAATCTCTCATCTGGACCAATAGTGAGTCATACCGAACAGGTACAATTGATCTACTGTGATGGACACGAAGAAGTCATTCAATTCAATCTAATAGACGCACCACAGTTCCAACTCATCCTGGGCCTTCCATGGCTCACGGAACATAACCCAACGATAAACTGGAGCACAAGAACCATAGTGATGGATTCAGAATATTGTCGAAAAAATTGTTTTGAAACAAGAGAGGGAACCAGAGAGTGTAATCCAGCTCAGGCCTTGTGCGCACCCGAGATGACGGAGATGTCTGTCTGTGCGATAGACTCCCAGGAGATTCCGTCGGAATATGAAGATTTTGCCAATGTTTTTAATGAAACAGAAGCAGAACAATTGCCACCCCACCGGGTTTATTGTTTGTAAGATAGATTTGGAGCCTGGTTCTAATCTCCCCTGCAGTCGGGTATACGCTTTGACAGAAAAAGAACATCACCACTTGAAGGAATACTTGGATAAATATCTGGCGAATGAATTCATTCGTCCATCCCAGTCACCCGTATCTTCGCCTCTTTTCTTCGTACCAAAGAAGCAGGAGGGAGATCTCAGGACCTGTATAGACTATCGTGCAATCAATAAGATCACCAAAAAGAACCGATACCCACTACCTCTAATTTCTGTTTTATTGGATCAGTTGAAGGGCGCGCAGATCTATACAAAACTAGATCTCAGAGGAGCCTACCATCTTGTGAGGATACGCGAGGGGGATGAATGGAAGACGGCCTTCAGGACTCGATTTGGGCTATTTGAATATCAAGTTATGCCTTACGGTCTGTGCAACGCCCCGGCTGCCTTCCAGCATTTCATCGACGATGTTCTCAGTGAGTATATTGATCAATGTACAATAGTGTACATCAACGATATTTTAATCTATTCGTCAGGCACGAGTCAACACCAAGAACAAGTAAGAGGAGTGCTACAGAAGCTTAGAGAAAACAAACTATTTGTAAAATTGGAGAAATGCGCATTTGGGGTCTCCCAAGTGTAATTTTTGGGTTTTGTTCTATCTGCGGCTGGAATGAAAATGGACGAGCAGAAGGTGAAGGCCGCGGTAGATTGGAAATCCCCGGAGTGTGTCAAGGAAGTCCAGAGTTTCATCGGGTTCGCGAACTTCTATCGAAGATTTATAAGCGAATTTTCACGAAAAATATTACCCCTGACGCGCCTACTGAGAAAAGGGGTGCGATTTGAATGGACGGAAGAAACAGAAGGGGCCTTTCAACTCCTAAAAAAAGACTTCACTACCGCACCGATACTCCTACACGCAGACCCAACTGAACCTTTTTACGTGGAAACGGACGCCCCAGATCTGGCAGTTGGAGGGGTATTATCCCAACGGCATAAGGTAACAGGTCAATTACATCCAGTCGCCTACAGATCACAAAAACTAACATCTGCAGAGATAAATTACACCATAACAGAGAAAGAGTTACTGGCAATCAAGGATGCATTTAAGGAGTGGCGACACTATCTCATGGGGGCTCAGCATCAAGTGACAGTCTTCACCGACCACAGAAATTTGAAGTTTTTGAAGTCTGCCCGAACACTAACACCAAGACAACTCCGTTGGTCATTGTACTTCGCGGACTACGATTTCGTGATTACCTATAGGCCAGGAGCCCAGAACGGGGAAAGCTGATGCTCTATCCAGATTGGGAACAAATGACCAGAAGAATCAAATCAAAGATCAAACTATAATCCCGGGTGAGAAAATTATTGGAGCTACGATATCTTCTGATTTAAAGGAGCAGATCCTCAAACAAATGAGCCCAGAGGAAATACAGGAATGGGTTGAGGAAGACAAAGGAAGAAAAATTCAGCAACAATTGCCTTATTTTAAGGAAGCTCTGTACTTGCCAACCCCGGAGTTACGGAATCAGGTGATGGCTGAATGTCACGACAATCTTTTGGCAGGACACAAAGGAGAAACAAAGACAGAAGAGTTAATCAAGAGACATTATTGGTGGCCACATATGACGAGAGACATTGAGGAGTACGTTAGAACTTGTGAGGTCTGCGCACAGGGAAAATCGGAACGGCAGGCCCCCAAGGGGTTGTTGCAACCTCTACCCACTCCACCATATCCATGGCATACTGTTACATTAGATTTAATAGTGGATTTACCTTCAAGTTTGGGTTATAACACTATTCTAGTGTTCGTAGATGCATTTTCTAAGATGGCACACTTTATGGCCTTGAAGGGAATTCCTACAGCCAAATAGTTAGCCCACCACTTTTGTACACAAATTGTAAAAATACATGGGGTCCCTAAAGTCATTATTTCTGACAGGGGAACTCAATTTGTATCTCATTTTTGGAAGGCCTTTGTGGGTGGATTGGGAATTGAAGCCAAGTATTCAACTAGCTATCATCCAGAGACAGATGGGCAAACAGAGAGAGCGAATCAGGAGTTAGAGCAGTATTTGAGGTTGTTCCTTCTGAAGCAAGAAGGAGAGTAGTCAGAGTTGTTATGGGCGGCAGAGTTCGCACATAACAACGCCCAAAATGTCTCGACAGGCTATTCCCCATTTTATTTAAATTATGGAAGACACCCAAATGCAACTATTAGACAAACAGATATTTCAGTTCCAGCAGTAAAAGATTTGGTGTCCCATCTGGATCAGGTCCATCAAACTGCTAAACAAAATTTAGAACAGGCAAAACAGAAATACAAACAACATGCAGATAAAAAGAGACGAGAGGGTCCTTCCCTAGAAAAAGGAGATAGAGTCTGGTTAAGCACAAAGAACCTTAGACTGAAAGGAAACAGGAAATTTCAGCCCAGATTCATAGGACCATATCTGATAGAAGAGAAAACCTCACCAGTTAACTACCAGTTAAAATTACCTCCTAAGTTGAAAATTCACCCTGTTTTTCATGTTTCTTTGTTAAAAAAGGCATCAGCAGGCTTACGCAGTGAATTGACACCAAAACCCATTCAGTTAGAATCAGGGGTAGAGTACGAAGTGAAAGAAATCCTGGATTCCAAAGTGGTAAAAGGAAGGCTATACTACTTGATAGACTGGAGGGCTATGGGCCTGAGGAGCGGTCTTGGGAACTAGAATCAGATGTTCATGCTCCTAGATTGGTGAAATCATTTCATCAAAGATTCCCAACCAAACCAGGAATGAGGGGACCGCCTTTGTTGGGGGGTACTGTCAGGCCTCCGGAGGACAAAGAGGCGATAATGGGGGCAACGTTGGGGTCTTTCTGCCGCCCAAGACTGAACAGATGGGCAAAGGACAATTCATGGACTGAAGTAAATAGAAAGAGGAACTCCAAGATGGCGGCCGCGCTGGAAGCATAGCGGCAGTCTAGTCTTTCCCCCCAAAGGTGTTCCGAGGTGAGGTGAGGCGCGCGCTCCAAGAGGAATGCGCACTTCACTGAGGTAATTCAGAGAGAGAGCAGTTCGAAATTAGAGTTCCTGAGTAAGATTGAGTGAGCACCTGAAGAGTTAGTTAATAGCGTCAGAGCAACTGAATAGTTTCCCGAGTCGGAACCCTTACACAACTCCGAGAGAATTACAGAAGAGAATTCTGAAGATTCACAGAGACAGACAAGACGAAGAATTCCTCCTACCTTCATGAAGACTCGCCATTGCATCTCCGTGGTCCTCGAGCAGATAGTTGGTGGTCTTTGGCGCCATCCTGTGACAAAAAAAAGAAGACCGAAGCTAAGTACTTTTGAAGGGCATGGGAGATAGAATGTAAAAGTATATGACAGAAGAGAATGCATAGAAGACGTACCTGATTATCCAAGTAATCCGTAAACGCCCTGAGGAAATAAACAGACGTGTAAATATAGAGAGTTGAAATAAACAATATAATAAATATACTTACCACAGTACTCCAGAACTAGGTAACTAGAAAGAAGGAAAAGCAAGGTATACACAAGCTTAGCGCAAGAACAGTATAGAGTAAAATAATGACACTACAAGAAGAATACACGGAAGAAGAGGACAGCTAGAAATAATCCACTCTAGAAGTAAGCCAAAAATAATAAATTTCTAGTTAAAATAACATTTAAAAAGAGAAAAAGGTTATGAGAAAGAATTAATAGAAGGATGTTTTGTAGGGAAAAGAGTTGGAAGGAAGTATCCAGAACCACAGAAAGGAATGGAAAGAAAAACACCACACAAGAAGACAGACATACAGAAGAGGGGCACAGAGCTTGAAACCCAGGATAGGTGTTAACACGAAGAGAGAGAGAGAGAGAGTTTTAGAAGCAGAAGGGAAACAAGAAAGTTATTGTGTCGTCTTCTTGTTAAAGGTTCTCATTTACAAGAGCTGACAACAGCGCTAAGAAGAAGCGGAGAAGAATAGTGAAGAACCGGTGTTTCAGGACCTGTCTCTTCTTGGTTTATTATTTTATCCACTCCCCCCTTCCCCCTGCAGGGTAGTTGCGGAGTCCAGGTGAATATTACTGGAACTCTGGTTGCCTTGTAGAGGGAGTTGGGAACTAGCATCTCTGTTCCTGTGCAAACACTACAGGTCAACGTTTCCTTGACCCTGACACAGGGCCTACAGTGAGTTGCTGTTTAAAAAAATATATATATTTTAAGAGAGGGGCTGTGTGGCCCCCATTCTCTTGAGCATTTTGGGCCCCAGGGACCTCAACCCTGGGACCTGTTCGATTTTTTTTTTAATTGAAAAGGAGGGGGGCGCAAGATCCCCCTCCTGAGGCCAATTACGGGCCCGGGGACTCATCCCAAGGGGCTAAGCCTTTCCTTTTTTTATTTTTTTAAGGGGAGGGAGGCCTTGGGGCTCCGTTTCCCAGGCTGATTTCGACCCCGGGGACCCCATCCCCAGGGCCGGACAAAAATTATTTTTGGAGGGGAGCTGCCTGGCCCCCCTTCCTGGGCTTCTCTTGGCCCCAGGGACCCCATCTCCCGGGGCATGGCCAGCCTTTTTTTTTTTCTAAAATTTTAGAAAGGGGCTGTGTGGCCCCCTCCTGAAGCTAATTATGGCCTGGGGACCCCATCCCCTGGGGCTGGCCTTCTGTTGAAAAAAACAAATAATAATAATCAATTAAAAAGGGAGGGGGTTGAGTGGCCCCCCTCCCAGGCCACTTTTAGCCACAGGGACCCAATTCCCCGGGGCCTGGCCTCACGTTGGGGACCGCAGGGGAAGCCCCAATGCCCCCGCAGTCCCTGCCAGCTCCCCTGGTCCAAAAGCAATTCTGCTTCGCTTCAGGGAAGCAACAGCAGTTTTTCTGTTTTCGCTTCATGGAAGGGAAGCAGAAGTTTGCAATGACAGGGCGGGAGCGGTGCTCCCGCCTGCCATTGCAAATTGCAATGTCCCAGAGGTGGGCAGCACGGGACATTGCTGGAGCCATCAAATGCTCCTGGAGGGGGCCTATGCCCCCTCGCTTAGTGTTTAAAGCCCCGGGAAGGTGGTGGTCCCCGGGGCCGGGTGTCTGCAACTGAGTCCTGTATCTTTATTATTCAATACCCTGGGAAGGTAGTGGTCAACCAGTCTTGGGGGGCCCATGAGGTCCCCAGCCCCTAATAAATTGAAGCCCGGAGTAGTGGCAGTTCCTGAGGCAGCGTGGGGGGAGCTCCCATGCATTTATTTGTATAAGCCCCAGGGAGGTGGTGTTCCTTGGGGCTGCGAGGCCCCCCACGGGCCCCTGCTAAATATTAAAGTATTGCCCCCGGGGGCCTGCCCACCTGGGGGCTTAAAACAAAAAAATTGCAGGAGCTGGCGCTTTGTTTTTTTAAACATTTTCGGACGGATTCGCGAACCTTATTCGAATGCTGCTGAATTGTTTTAAAAAAATGCTTTTGTTTGGCCCTGGGGGTCCCTGTGGGACCCCTGAGCAGGCCTAGGGGATCAGGATGTTTCTACCTGCCCTCTAATCTTGTTTTTTATTTTCTTTCTTGTGACACGGTTATACAGAGTCCAAAGATGGCTGCCAACACTTTCTGGTTTGAAGTGTTGGCAGCCAATCAAAATAAAGATTGTGCTCTGGAGGGTTCGCGGATCCACAGAGGCAGCCAGATATCATTCGCTTTTTATTTTTTAATTCCTCAAAAACTACTGAATGGATTTACAATTTTAAAAAAAAACGCTTTCCTTATCAAGACTTACCTTTTTGCCAAATTTGGTGTAATTCCGTTCAGCAGTTCGAGCTGTAGCTTTTTCCACATTTTCCTATGGAAATTAACATGGAGAAAATGCGTTTTGGGACCCCCCTTTTTTCTCTGCACCCGCTTGACGAATCACCCTGACACTTTCAAGACAGGAGCTAACAGGAGTGCCCCATAAGTTTTGAGAATTGTGCAAAGATTCGTCAAATGGCGCCAAAGATATCGGCAAAAGAAAAAACGCTTTTCCAATGGAAAATAGGTCCTAACTATAAATACCTACTGGCAATCGCCAGTAGGTAATATATATCTACACATGTTTAAGGAACCTTTGTGTTCTCCTTCCCCTCTAAAGTAGACAGCGTTTTCCCAGTTTGTGGTTTGGGTGGTAAAGACTTATACGGACACTGCTGGCATAGTATAAATTAGATTTTTTCACTCACACCTATTTTTTCCTCACTCCAATGGCCGTCTGACCTTTCATTTACCACAACATCCAGGGCACGATTATTCTTTTAGGAATTTGGTTACATTTATTTACATTTTATATCTAGCCCTTTATTTTAGTATGAACCCCTGCCCATGACTAGCAGAAAATTCTTCAAATATATTTCATAGTGCAGCTTTGCACAGGGATTTAGTAGACTGCCCCAAAGTCAAAGTGACAATGGTAACCCTGGGGAAGAAGGGAAGCAAAACAAGGAAAAGGAGAATGTATTCTCACGTCGAACACAAATGGCAATAGGACCCGTAAGGACAAGGTAAAGGCTGTTGGCAAGAAAGAAGTACAGAGAACCAGTTAACAGAAAGTAAAGTTCCTCTCTATTCCTTAATTCCCTCTAATATACTGTTCCCCACCTTAAAGATTCCCTTCTTACATACACTGTAGGTAGTTGGAGTGTAGAACTTGTGGCCGGCGTGTTATCTGGTGCTGGGAAAAGAACGAGGAACAGCTAAGCTAAGGGCCCACTTAAACAAGGGGTTTAATTAATGTTATATGACTAGGCTATCTGGTTTTAGGTTTAAACCTATAATAACTGATAAAACCCCACCTAGGTAGATGCCAGAACCCACCTATAAACCACTCTTTAGCATAAGGAAATGACCCAAAACTGTCTTCAAACAAAATAAGACCGTTATAGTCAGGAAATTAACTGTTCTATTCTTTTCTCCAATGATAGGTGCATTAAACAAGGACGGATCCCCAAAGTGCCGAGAACACAGGATCAGGTAAGTGTTCAGAAAAAAAAAAATAATACAAAAAATTAATGTCAGCGCGAGAGCGCTGTTACCGTCAAAACCGGTAATGCAGCTTGCTTTGTGCTTTTCTTTCTTCTCTTCTGTAGGTAGCAGGATTTATCACCAGGGCGGAGAACGACGGGACAACGACCCAGACCGGAGAAACGCCGCGATGCTGATGAGGACGAGGAACACAGCGCCTTGGAAGTAGAAGGTTAGTCTCATGGAGGTGCAAGACTTTCCCAAAAAGCAGGACGCGAAGCGTCACTGCTCAAGGGAAGCTGGGATTTAACCCGGCTGTCTGGCTTCCGCGCAAGCGCGTTCCCTGGTGGCAGCGATAATTGTAGTTCGCCGGTCCCGTGACAAATTTTTCCCAAACACACACACAAGTATAGCTTCAACCAGGTTTGGAACTGGGGACTCTGCTGTATTCCCCCCTGGATACGGCGAGGGATCCCGTCCCCTTCTATCTATTCTGGTGCATTAGGTTCATTATGACAGCCCCCACTATAAAATGGCCACCCGAGGGACTAGTTGATCTACCGTACACTTTTCACATGCCCCGTTCAGCCAGTCTGAAGCCCTACATCTGTCTCTCCAATATTGCTTGCATGTCACCTTATCCCGATCCGCCTGCTCGGCTATCCTAAAAAACTACAGCTGTATTAGTTGTTATTAACTGCCAATTAGCCACATAGGGCCCCCAATAAATTGGATACCCCGCCTCCTTTATAAGGAACGATGAAGTCCTCACTCTTAACCTTGAGATTGGCAGAGGGGGTAGGTCCCAGGAGAATATGCTGCAAGATCCATGTGAGTTATTGACTTTGTTGTGTTGTTCTTTTAAGCATTTATATTTAGCACTATATTCTAAACCTACCGGTACATCTGCCTTGTACAAGTTTCTCTTTGTCCACAGCTAGGTGCGGTCCTCTGCCTCTCCTATAGGGTATTTTGCTCTTGATTTTCGGGTACGTTTACCCTCACTTTGACAAAATCATCAGGGATGTATGAGTGAACCTGTTGGTTTTAAAGGCACATGATTAACTATATTCATTTTTATTTCCAGTATTGCAGCGGATGGACAAATTTATCATAGTTCCTTGCATTGGATCTCTCACGAAGGGGGTGATCTAAATGTGTTCCACCAGCTTCAGTGATCCCAATCCCTTCAGAAGCCAGGATAGGGGCACAATCTGGGTATCGTGCCACAGCCGAAACCCCACAGGAATTCGTAGGAGAAATAATGGAAGCTCCTAACCAGAATAGCTTACTGCATTTCCCACTTGACAGCTCTTCCTTTACAGCTGTGTTCTGACATCACAATGGCTGCTGCTAAAGCTGAAGGAAAAGCTAGTCAGGTGTTAGGGATAATTGAAGCTGCTGTTTAAAGAATGAGAATCTAAATGTCGTTTTTCTTTCTTCTGCTCTGTCTTTCTAGCTGTACGTTGACATGCCGAAAGGAGAACAATCATGGCAATTTGTTTATTGTTTAAGTCCTAGGGTAAATATAGAAATCTTAGAATTTTTCTGCATGTTTCTACTGTGACTATAAAAAAAGTAACTTTTATTAAACTGTATCTAATGCCTTTTTGCAACAAGTAGCTAACAGATCTTTTGATGTTCAGCCTCGTTCCTTTATATGATCATGAAACTCCTCTGTGACTTGCAATATCTTTATGCTGTAAGACAGGAGGGCACTTTATCCCATATAGGTTTTTGGCTCAAATCGTAAAAACCATTGACATTTGCCAGTTGTGGTTAGCAACATAGAGAACCCATGCCATACTCATGTACTTCATCCTGGTTCCATGTTATTTTGATCCTCCTTGGAGAATTTCAGTAGCTTTACAAATTTGAATCAGAACCAAAACTCACTGTTTAATTGGTTTTTCATTGAATTTCATTGATCTTTTTACGATGTTCTTCATTTTCAACCTTGGTGAGAGCAGGTCCTTTGCCCAAACCCAGTGACCATCCACCCACACTGTGCCCTCCTTCAGCCACGTGCAGCAGGGATTGGCCATAGTACCTGACCTCCAGCCAGGCCCTACACCCAACATGCTGCGGCCTGGAATCACAGTTGCTAGGCACATAATGAACAACGCTCAATAAATCATTGTTCAGTCAGTGGTTTTACTTTAAAAAAAAGAAAAGTACTTTATTACACACAGCAGCTGAAATCTCTGTACAGCTCAATCAATTAATCAATCAACTAATCAATCAGTTCATTTGTAGAGTGCACTACTTACCCATGAGGGTCTCTCAAGGCGCTCGGGGTTCTGCTATTGCTCGAACAGCCAGGTCTTGAGGAGTCCCCTGAAGGCCAGCAGGTACTGGGTCTGTCATAGTCAGGGGGTTCCAGGTTTTTGCGGCAATGTGGGAGAACGATCTGCCGCCACCAGTCGCTCGACGGATGCGGGGGATGGTGGCGAGGGCGAGGTCAGCAGAGCGAAGCTGGTGGTTAGGGGTGTAGAAGGTGAGTCGTTCATTGAGGTACGCTGGTCTGGTGTTGTGGAGTGCTTTGTGAGCGTGGGTGAGGAGCTTGAAGGTGATCCTCTTGTTGACAGGGAGCCAGTGCATGTCTTTCAGGTGGGCTGTGTTGTGGCTGTGGCGGGGGATGTCGAGGATGAGGCGTGGAGAGGCATTCTGTATGCGTTGTAGTAGTTTCTGGAGTTTGGCTGAGGTTCCTGCGTAGAGAGCGTTGCCGTAGTCCAGTCTGCTGCTGACGAGGGCCTGAGTGACTGTCCTTCTAGTTTCAGTGGGGATCCATCTGCAGATCTTGCGGAGCATGTGGAGGGTGTTGAAGCAGGAGGAGGAGACGGCGTTTACTTGCTGGGTCATCGACAACATGGATGACTCCCAGGTTGCGTGTGTGGTCAGTGGGCGTCGGTGCAGCTCCCAGTGCGGCGGGCCACCATGAGTCATCCCAGGCGGAGGGGGTGGATCCAATGATGAGGACCTCCATCTTGTCCGAGTTCAGTTTCAGACGGCTGTACATCATCAGTTCGGTGATGGCCTTCATTCCTTCATGGAGGTTGGATTTGGCAGTGGTGGGGGCCTTGGTGAGGGAGAGGATATCCAAAGGAGAATTCCACAGTCTCTACAGCCCTGCCAGCTACCTCACACCCAGACATGCTTTTTTTGGTTGGCTTGGGAGCCAGCAGCTGTGTTTCTTTCCTGCCCATGGTTAGCGCTGGAGGAGAAGTGCTGTGCTTCTCCACTAGCAATCCTTCTAGGGATTTGGCACTCCCTGAGAGAAAAAGAAAAAAGATAGAATGCAAAGGCACTTGCAGTTCCCAGGTAGAATGTAAGTACTGGCTGTATTGTGTTCTCCACCATGCGCCAGTACTCACAGTCCTCAGAGTGATGGGATCCCTGGGGACATGTGAAAATATATAAACGTGGGGAGATAATTTAATTTGTTTTCAACATTTTGAAACTCGCAAATCACAGCAGACTTGTGAGTTTCAAAAGAGCAAGAGAAAATATTTGATCACAGCCCTGCCAATCACATTTGGATAAAATTCAAAGTGTGATTGACAGAATTCAAACACTGTTTATCTGTTGTGGCCGGGAATCCTCAGGATCATACGTTGCTTAGAATTGTCACCTCTCGACACCACCATGGTCTGAACGTATATACACAGACTCCATGGAGTGGTCAAGTGGGGGAAGGAAAGGAAGGGGACAGCAGGGAGGGAGATCTGGAAAGACAAGTATAAACAAAAGAGAAATCATACAGTTCTTTCCTATCCTACCCTGACCCCTCTGGAAGGATAAACTGAATTCTAAGAGTATTACCTGTAAAGAAAGAAAACCTTCTCTTCTTATTCTGTAAATTTTACTGGCTTGTCGTAGTATGCAGCTAAATCTGGTGAAAGAGTACCATAATCAACAGTTTGCTCAATACCATGTAACATCAAAGTTGAGGTTGTACACAGGATTCCTCTACATACCATATAAACAATCCTGTATGCTGAGACAGGGGTGCGGAAGAGCCGTCCTCTTGCTCACTCTCAATACCCCTGCTACTGGACACACAAAGAAACCAACATGACTCCAATAATTAGGGTATGAATGCCAGTAACAATCAAGAAAGCAATTCCAGCCTTCAGCCCCAATGCGTCTTGGGTAACGGCGGAGTTTAATTAGGTACAATCTTATGTACAAGGAAATTCAAAGTAGCGTCTCTATCCTTTGACCATTAAGGATAGTTCCCCTTCGTAAGAGGCATGTGTAGATTACATGACCCAACAAACAATAAGAAGGCAGAGACGCCAATTGCTCCTGGCAGGGGAATACTATGTAACTGTTTGTCTTTAAAGGAAACAATGGTCGTTTTTTCCTGCAAGAACCGATGGCGTTTCACCAACAGGGAAAACGTGCTTGGCCTAACCTGCTCCTTGCAAAACCAGGAAGTAGCATTTTCCCTGCAAGAGCCGATGGCGGCTCGCCAACAGGGAAAAACGTATCAGAGTTTGCTTGCCCCCACAAACCTGGGAAGTACTATGGTAGTAAGCAATCGAGGGAGACCCTTGACGAGACTGCACAGGTCTCTCCCTCTGTGTGTGTGCCTGAACAGGGCTCCACGGGAGGAGTTGCTCCGCAAGGAACCGGCAAATGGTTCCGCCAATGGAGTAATCACAAGAACAGCATGGATCCCCCAAAACTGCCACCACTAGGCATTGAGCTTGTCACTGCGACCCAGAAGAAGGAACAAAGTGTTGGTGCACGTACCACCCTTACCAGTCTCTTCAAACGTAGTGTGGCTCCTCAAGGATAAAGAAAGCGGCAACGTTCTGCTGCCCTGGAAGAGTTTTCAAGGGAAACGCCTCGCGCATGTCATGACATCACCAATGTCATAAACGCCGAGGCTCATGGGACATGTAGTTTTCTTGGGCGGCTATGCTGTTTTAGCACGCCGAGTCAGTGTTCTCCTGGTGCCCTTTTGGTGGACTGCATCATTATATGAGACTTTTTTCTAATTTTACACAGCCTACAAAGACATTTTTGAACTCTATGATGACGATCCTTACACAACAAAGCATAAAACAAAAAATCCCACTTCCAAAAATGTTTTGAGCTAGCATTAACCCCTCCTGTGGTCATCATTTTGGACCCCTGGGAAACTTATGTTGCTTACCCGAATTTGAGGTGAAACCTGAGCACAACTGATCAGCCCACAGCGTCTCTTTCAACATGTTTTGTACTGTCAGCAATTGGGTTTTTGGTTGAGGTGGGTGTTAGCCTTTCATAATCAACAACCAACATCCCTGTCAGGGTGAGCCGCAGACAGTCACTAAATTACCCTGTGTTTAAACCTATGGCAGTTTAGAACAAAAGCAGTCAGGTTTAACTTAGAGGCAAAGTGTAAAGTATTTATTTAGCACTTGAACAGTAATTCAGTGAAAGCACAAAGCAAGAAAAATCCCACAGCAATTTAGAAAAACAGAGTTACATTTAAGAAATTAGTAGACACCAAAGTATCAAATATCCAACCAGTAGAACTGGATTTAAGAATTTTTTTACATTTTTTGTAAAAGCTAAGCACCTAAAAGATTAAAATCCCAATCACAGACATACAGTCGTGTAAGACCGGCCCAAAGTCAAAAGTTATGGCCAACTGCGATGGAGCACGGTTTGGATACATGAAGTAGATTGTGCCCTGTCATTACTTATTTTGAACTTAGAAGATATTAAATAGAAAAATGTCTAAAAAGATAATGTTCAATGGGCAAGGCAGCCGGCGATGTCCAGCCAGGAGGAGTCATCGTCAAGCAACTGCTAGAAGAAGTCACAGTGAAAATTCCTATGTTCGAACTTAGTTGCATCTTTGAGGTAAAAAATCTCCCGTGGGACGTAGCTGACGGGAGCTCCAGGAGGCTGGATTTGCTGCTTCATAGAAGAACATTGTGAGAGTCACTGAGAAATCAGGCTGACCCTCAATGCACCTTGGGATCAGTATCAGAGAGTAGGTAGGCCCCAGTCTCCCTTCTTAGAGCGATTTTTGTCTGCAAATTACCCCAGTTTGGTTAGAGGCATTTCGAGCACCTTTAGCACCACTCCCAAGGGTCAAAGACTGGGTGGGCACCGCTTGCAGGCTAGGACTCACTTCAGGCAGGGTCCAGGTGCAGGGTTCAAGTTGTTGAAGCTTTTTGTGTCTCTGCAGCTGTGTACAGAATGCCAGGCAACTAGTCCATGAAGTCACTCATTTAGTCTTGGGTTCAAGCAGCATGCAGTCCTCCAGCGGCAAGGCAGCCCTATGAGGGGTCACGGAAGGCTTTCAGCTGCTAGGTAGCCCTCTGAAATACAAAGTAGACCTCAAGCAGCAGGGCAGTCCACGGAAGTGAAAGTCAGGTCTTCTGAGTGTCCTCCTCAGGTCCAGGAGTGAACTGAGGCGTGGTTCTGAGGGTCCTATTTTTATACCTGGTACCAGATTTGAAGAGCAAGAAACTTCTGGAGTCCCCCTACCACGGATTGATCTTGAATATTTCCTTCCTCCCAACCCAGGCTCCAAGGGGTCTGGGGTGAGAAAAGGATAGTATGACATTCTTTGTGAGTGCAGCTGCTTTTAAATGTAAATGGGACAGGGAACAGCTTTGCCCCACATTTCCTGGTAGAATGACCCATTCTGCCAACACTGAGTCCCCTTTGTTTCACTGTCTGGTAGGAATATACAATGGTCAACTGTCACTCTAATCACAGTCATGTGACCCACATCAAAGCTACAGGCACCAAATGGTTAGGACAAGAAAATGACAACTCTTTAAAGGTGGCATTTTCAGAATTGTGACTTTAAATCTGACTTTACTATTAAAGAGATTTTTTTTTTACAATTCTTTAGAGGCCACACATGACATTTCTACCTGTTTCCAAACAAAAGTTATCACTTGTTAAATGTAATTAGGTAACCAAATGTTATCCTATTGGAGAGGTAGGCCTCACAGTATTGAAACATGCATTTGGGAGTTTTCACAACCAGGACATGTAAAACTTAAATGTGCATGTCTAACTTTTTAAATATGCTGAAGCCTGCCCTATGGGCTGTTTAGGGCTACCTTGGGTGTTGTTGTATATGTATTAAAAAGGGAGCTTTAGGCCTAGCAAAAGATTTATTTTGCCAGGTTGAATCAGTAGTTAAAAGCTAAACACAGGCTGCAATAGAAGGCCTGAAGTGTTTTGAAAGGCTACTTAAGTAGGTGACCCAACAAGGGCTGCAGGGCTACTAGTACCACTTAATTTACAGGCCCTGAGTATGTTGTACCATTTTACTAGGGATTTATAAGCAAAGTAAGTATGTCAATCAGATTTAGGCCAATATTTCCAAGTTTTAAGGGTACAGCACAAGCATTTTGGCACTGATTAGCAGTGGTAAATTGCACATAGTCAGGTATCAATCAAGTACTATTTGTAAAGCACTACCTATCACCACAGGGGGTATCCAGGTTCTGTGAAGCAGGTCTCAGTCGAAGAGCCAGGTCTTAAGTCCCTTCTTGAAGTAATTGAGCGAGGGTGAGGTGCGCAGGTGGAGTGGGAGGGTGTTCCAGGCTTTGGTGGCGAGGTGAGAGAAAGGACATCCTCCGATGTGGCTGAGGTGGATGCGTGGCATCCGTGCGAGGGCAAGGTGTGTGAATCATAGGTTTCTGGGGGTTGGCGGTAGGTCAGGCGGTGGTTCATGTAGTGCGGTCCAATGTTGTAGAGGACTTTGCAGGCATGAGTCAGGAGCTTGAATTGGCATCTCTTCTGGATGGGGAGCCATTGGAGGTCTTTGAGGCATTGGGTGATGTGTGTCCTCCTGGGCAGGTTGAGGACAAGTCTAGATGCTATGTTCAGGAACAGGAACATCTCAAGTCTTTGCCTGAGTTTGGAGGTTGTGCCCACATAGAGTGCTTCGCTGTAGTCAAATCAACTGGTGATGAGGACCTGCGGCACTATTTTCCTGGTGCTGACGGGGAGCCACCTGAAGATTTGTAGGAGCATGTGGATCGTGTTGAAGCAAGCTGAGGTCACGGTGTTGGCTTGGAGCTTCATGGAGAGTTTACTGTCTAGTATGCATGCATGGTCTTTTGGCGTGTGGGTGGGTCTGAGCTCCGTAGGCCACCAGGAGTCATTCCAGTGGAGGGTGTGTCTTCTGCAAATTAAGACTTCCGTCTTGTCCGTGTTCAGCTTGATGCAGTTGTCTCTCATCCATGGCACTACTTTCTTTAGCAATTGTAGAAGTTGTTTTTTGTCTGGATGAGGTTTGCTGAGAGTGAGAGGACGAGGCAGCACAATGGATTCAGAAATAGGAGGGGTGAAGGCAAAACATATGAGTGGTTACCCTGCAGAGAGGGCAAGCCCAACAAGCGACTTATTATTTTATGCACATTTTTTTAAAGCGCTGTTGGGTGCTTACATTTGTTTTTTTAGTCCAAGCACATGTCTGAAGCATCTGTACAGTTGAGAGATGCAGGGGAGAGATATCATTCAAATGGTACTTCTTTTACTGCACTTAGCTCATGTGAGAAGTTGGCCTGGTATATGATGCTCACTAGTTAAAGTGATCACCTTGTACCATGCCAAGCAACCCTTATGGTGTGGTTGTAAGTCAACCTTTTCGGACTAGCTGCCCTAGTGGTAGCGTAGGCTAAGCAGTCTTTGAGGCTAAACTCGTGAAGCGTGTTAAGCCAGCTGTTTTACCAAATGCAACCCCCTTTTATACCAATGAAAGGACACCACACAGATATATATTCAAAATATATATGTATTTATTTCTCAAAGTAACCCCTAGTCTCTTTATGAGCACAGGAGCACAAATCGTCAAACAAGATTATCACAGAATACACAGAAGTTGCACTTTATATGGATAGGCCCTGGTGGCCACTCGAACCATATACTAAAATAGTGGTATAAGTACCACGAACAGAAAAGGGAAAAGGCCTAGGGCCTCTAGAATCGCTGGGCCTACAAGGAGCTAACGTCAGTTAGTGACCAGGAGGTCCACGGGTGGCGTGTGCAGAGCAAATAGTCACACGCGTGCTCCCATAGGTTTCAATGGGTGCGTAAAAAGTACGAAGTTACTGCAAGGGAGATCTTCCGGGTTGACTAGGAACTTAAGATTTGGAACACAGGCACTAGAGATGTATTACTACACTTGGGCACCGGAGTACCAGCTTTACCTCACCCACAGGAAGCAGGTGCATAGGCCTCAAAGTGCGTCGGGTTTCTTCTATCTGTTCCGTTGAGCCTAGGACAAAGATGCTGCAGGCGGTCGGTCCGGGAGAGATGCGGTGGATCCAAGGGTGGATCGGAGTTGCAGAAGACCTGAAAGCAGAGGGGACAGTGTTCACAGTCACTAGCCAGTGACCGGCGTGGCACCAGGTAGGTACCAGGCGATGTCGGGTGCAAACAGGTGATGAGGGGTAGCTTGTCTCCGCAGCCACGTGGTCCCTGAAGGTCGACGACGTCCAGGAGTCGGCTCACGAGCTGTCCCACGCAGGCTCTCGCTGTCGGCGGTGTCGGCGACTTGGTCGAAGCAAACAAGCCTTGGCAAAAGCAATTGTAGGAGGATTCGGAAATCAGCTGTTGGTTCTGACCAGCAAGGTCAGAGGGATTGCTCCTTTGGAGAGGAGCAAGGGCCAGTCTGGAGCAACCAGACCAGCAGTGTTTTTTGTAGAGTTCGTCGCCAAGATGGCCACTAGCCAGCGGGCCAGCAACCGGTTAGGCGCGTCGAGTGGCAAAATGCAGAAGGGCCCCACGCAGATCGTGGAGATGCTGGAGGGCTCACCTTTGGTGCAAATGCTGCTCGAGAGTTGCGCTTCTCAGATCCCAAAGCACAACTTGGAGGGAGCCTCGGTTGTTGCACTTGTCAGCTTGTCGTAGTCGATCCAAGATGGCTGGCTCCACGTGTCTCGGTGCCTCCACGGGTCTCCTCTTTTCAGGGACTGTGGATCGGGCGGTGAGAGGTCTGGAGGTCCAGGTCTTGTCAGTCTCTGGGCTCGGGCTCCGGCAGGAGGCGGCGGCAAAGCAGACGTTGATTCGCTGGATGGTGCTTGCGTTAGCAAGGTGGTCACTCCCTGACCACAGGGGAGATTGGCTTCAGTCCTCTGTGCAGCAGAGCGTCGAAGTTCCCGTCTTCTTCTTAGTGTTAAGTTGATTCCAGGATGTCTGAAGTCTTAGGACACAGCTCCTACCTTTAAGCGGATTCTAGGGGCCGGACTACCTGCTAGGTCCCTCCCTATGGGTGGGACCAGGAAGGGGGGTGGTTACACCCCCAATCCTTTGTCCAGCTCGCCCCAGGCCCGGGACTGGTGTGCCCCAGGACCGGTTTGAACTGGCATATGCGCCGAGGCTCCTTGTGAGCCACAGGCATGTCTGGTTTCTTTCAAGCCCTACCTGACCAATACACAAAATCCTGTCTGGGGTGGTGCACGCACCTCCCCTGGCAGGAAACCCTTTGTCCACATCTCCCAAGCTGGAAGGACTCCCAGCAGCAGGAGGGCAGACTTGTGTCTGTGGTGGCAGCATCCATTTTGTGGAGCTGAGGCTATGTCTGATTTTACCCGGGTTTCAGGTACTGTACATGTCGTGTCCCTCTAGAAGGGTGGAATGCTAACCCCGTCGCCAGAATTGGCGAGGGGTTAGTATTCCAATTCGTATGACACCTTACTCGACATGTTTTGATAAGGCCAAACCAAAGATAGCATTTAACCGCGAGGTTCATAATGCACTTAAGAGTATATGGTATGACGATATCTGGAAACAGTAGAAGGAAGTTGTTCCGATCACTGCAGACAGGCTCAGCTCATGCCAGAGCACCATCTCACATGGAACCAAGCACTCTGCCTTCAGGATTGTTAAGGCCTGCCATAGGAGTGGCTTATAGGTTACCAGGTGTCCCATTTAAGGTTAGGTATAGGTATACTACACCTAAGTAAGAGGTGATTACACCAACTTACCCCAGCTGAGTGATCAGCCAGTTGTGTCAAATTGTTAGGCCAAGCCTGGGGTGGCATAATACATGCTGCAGCCCCTGGCAGGCCTTGGGTACACCAATGCCCTGGGTACCTAGTGTACACTGGTACAGGGGCTGACAGGGTGATCCACTTCCAATTGGTTATGCACCTAGGGTGCATAGTTTTAATTTAGTAGAGAGAACAGCAGGCTGGGGGTCTGATTGGCAGGCCCACAGCCTCAATATGTCAAAAACCAGTGAAGCAAAAAGCAAAAATTTGGGGTGACCATAGGATAGCAGACCCTACTCTCCTACACAACCCCCCCCCAAACGCTGGGACATTAAACTAGCCTTGACCAGTCTCGTCTTCATGTCCTAAGTGGAAGTACCTGGAGAGACCATCTGCATTCCCATGGTCAGTACCTGGCCGGTGCTCCACTGTAAAGTCCATCCCCTGTAGGGAAATGGACCACCTAAGCAGTTTGGGGTTTTCACCCTTCATCTGATTTAGCCACAAGAGGGGCTTATGGTCGGTCTGAATCTTGAAGTGAGTGCCAAACAAGTATGGCCTCAGCTTCTTCAGGGCCCACACCACAGCAAAGGCCTCCCTCTCAATAGCTGACCAATTCTTCTCTCTGGGGGTCAACCTTCTGCTAATAAAAGCAATGGGTTGGTCTTGACCATCTACATTAAGTTGTGACAGCACAGCTCCCACACCCAACTCAGAAGCATCTGTTTGGACAATAAACTCTTTGGAGTAGTCAGGACTTTTCAGGATAGGTGCAGAGCACATGGCCTCCTTCAGGTCATCAAATGCCTTTTGACAGCTTACTGTCCACTGAACCTTTTTGGGCATCTTCTTGGATGTCAGATCATTAAGAGGAGTCACAATGGACCCATAGTTCTTAACAAACTTCCTGTAGTACCCAGTCAAGCCCAAGAAAGCTCGAACTTGAGTCTGGGTGGTTGGAGGGGACCAGTCCTTGATGGATTGTATCTTACTCTCCAGTGGTTGAACTTGGCCTCCACCTACAAGGTGGCCCAAATATACAACCTTACTCTGCCCTATCTGGCACTTAGTAGCCTTGATAGTGAGGCCTGCCCTTTGCAGAGCCTCAAGAGCCTTCTTCAGGTGGATCAGGTGATCCTCCCAGGTGGGGCTAAAGACAGCAATGTCATCAAGATATGCTGCGCAAAAGTCATCCAACCCAGTAAGGACTTGGTTCACCAGCCTTTGGAAGGTGGCAGGTGCATTCTTCAGACCAAAGGGCATCACCACAAACTGGTAGTGCCCACCTGGGGTTGAGAATGCTGTTTTGGCCTTAGACTCCTCAGCTAATCTGATTTGCCAATAGCCAGCTGTTAAGTCAAATGTGCTCAAAAACTTTGCAGAAGCTAGTTTGTCTATGAGCTCATCTGCCCTTGGAATAGGGTGTGCATCTGTCCTGGTGACAGCATTGAGTCCTCTGTAATCCACACAGAACCTCATCTCTCTCTTGCCATCTTTGGTGTGAGGTTTGGGGACCAGAACCACTGGGCTAGCCCAGGGGCTCTCTGAGGGTTCAATGACACCTAATTCCAGCATTTTATGTACCTCAGCCTTTATACAGTCCCTGACGTGGTCAGGTTGTCTGTAAAGCTTGTTCTTTACAGGCAGACTGTCACCAGTGTCCACCACATGGGTACACCAGTCAGTTTGACTAGGTATCAAGGAAAACATATGTGAAAATGAGTGTAGAACCTGTCTACATTCAGTCTGCTGATGGGCAGTGAGGTTGCCTCCAAGGGTCACTCCTTCAACTGAGCCATCTTCAGGGTTCTGAGACAACAGGTCTGGGAGAGGGTCACTCTCTTCCTCCTGTCCCTCATCTGTAGCCATGAGCAAGCCCATGTCTGCCCTGTCAACATATGCTTTAAGCCTGTTAACATGGAGCACCCTGTGGGGACTCCTGGGAGTTCCTAGGTCGACCAAGTAGGTGACCTCTCCCTTCTTTTCCAGGATTGTATGGGGTCCAGACCATTTGTCTTGGAGTGCTGCTGGGGCCACTGGCTCCAACACCCATACCTTCTGTCCTGGCTGAAACTCAACCAAGACAGCCTTTTGGTCATGCCAAGCTTTCTGTAAGGCCTGGCTTGCCTCAAGGTTTTTGGATGCCTTCTCCATATACTCAGCCATCCTGGAGCGGAGACCAAGTACATAGTCCACTATGTCTAGCTTAGGCTTTTTGAGAGGTAACTCCCAGCCTTCCTTCACCAAACACAGTGGGCCTCTCACAGGGTGCCCAAACAACAATTCAAAGGGGCTGTAGCCAACTCCTTTTTGTGGGACCTCTCTGTAAGCAAACAAAAGGCAGGGTAGAAGGATGTCCCATCTTCGCCTGAGCTTTTCAGGTAATCCTTTGATCATACCCTTTAGGGTCTTATTGAATCTCTCAACAAGCCCATTGCATTGTGGGTGATAAGGGGTGGTGAACTTGTAGTTGACACCACATTCCTTCCACATAGCTGTCAAGTATCCTGACATAAAGTTGGTACCTCTGTCAGATACTACCTCCTTAGGAAACCCCACTCTGGAGAATACTCCCAGCAGGGCCCTGGCCACAACAGGAGCTGTAGTGGTCCTAAGGGGAATTGCCTCTGGATACCTGGTGGCATGATCCACTACCACCAGTATAAATCTGTGCCCAGATGCAGTGGGAGGATCCATGGGACCCACTATGTCTATTCCCACTCTTTCAAAGGGGACCCCCACCACAGGTAGTGGTATCAGGGGGCCTTTGTTGTGCCACCTGATTTGCCACTGGCTTGGCAGGTAACACAGGAGCGACAAAACTCCTTTGTATCTTCATTCATGTGAGGCCAGTGAAAGTGAGGGACAAGCCTGTCCCAAGTCTTATTCTGGCCTAAGTGTCCTGCTAAAGGAATGTCATGGGCCAAGGTAAGAAGGAAGCCCCTAAATTGCAGAGGTATAACCAACCTCCTGGTAGCACCAGGCTTGGGGTCTCTAGCCTCTGAATAAAGGAGCCCTTCATCCCAATACACTTTATGGGTACCTTGAGCATTCCCAGCAGCCTCAGCAGCAGCCAGCTGTCTGAGGGGTTCAAGAGAGGGACAGGATAACTGAGCCTGCCTCAAGTCAGCCCTTGAAGGTCCCCCTGTCCCCAGAAACTCAACCTGATCAGGTTCAAGCTCTTCAGGGACAGTTCCTTCAGGGTCCTCTAGATCAGCTTCCTGGGAAGGCTGATCATCACTCTGAGGCAGGGGGGAAGGCACAGCCTTGACCCTCCTGTTCTTCTTCTTGGTAGGTGCTTGGTCCATTGTTCCAGGATCCAAGACCTGAGGTTCAGTGAGGCACTTTTTGGCCTGTGACCTGGTCACAGCAAGGACATGTGATGATATACCTAACATCTCTGCATGAGTCCTGTACTCCACTTCTGACCATAGAGAACTCTCTAGGTCATTGCCCAACAAACATTCTACTGGGAGGTCTGCACTAACCACAACCCTTTTGAGGCCAGTTACCCCTCCCCATGAGAAGTTAACAACTGCCACACTATGTGAAGTAGTGGCATTGCTGGCATTGGTCACCAGGTAGTTCTCACCTGGTATGTACTGTCCAGGGTCCACAAAGCCTGGTGTCACCATAGTGACACTGGCACATGTGTCCCTGTAGGCTTGAGCCACTTTGTCATTAATTAAAGGAGTCTGTCTGTACTTGCCCAGGTTACTGGGGCTCACAGTCAGGGACAAATCAATGTCCCCATCACAGATCAAGACTGCCTGTGTCAGGGTTCTGTCTAAGTCAGAATCTCCTTCAGTTCCCATAGTGATTCCCACTACACCCTTTGTCTGGGGACCAACACTGCTAACAGTAGTACTGGGAGCAGGTGCCTTAGGGGCAACAGTGTTGGGGGCTCCACCCTTTTTGCAATCACTAGTCCAGTGAGTTGTATTCTTGCAATGATTGCACCAGGGTTTCTTTTGACCTTCTTTCTTCTTTTTGGACTGTTGTTGGGACCCACCCTCTTTAGCAGTAGTTTGGGGCCCTGTTGAAGACTTCTGGTCTTTAGGTTTCTGATCTCCACCCTTTTGGTCTGTTTTCTTCTGATCACCCCCTTGGCCCTGGTTCTGGTTCTTTTGCTTAACCCTGGTTCTGACCCATTTGTCTGCCTTCTTTCCCAATTCTTGGGGAGAGGTCAGATCAGAGTCAACCAAGTGTTGATGCAGTTGCTGGTTTTGACAGTTATTTAAAATCTGTTCTCTCATCATCAAATTATACAATCCTGTAAAATCAGATACCTTACTTCCCAGCAACCAACCCTCCAAAGCCTTAGTGGCACATTCAACATATTCAGACCAGTCCTGAGTCTGTGTCTTTTGGGTGTCTCTGAACATTAACCTGTACTGTTCAGTGGTTAAGCCTAACCCATCTACCAGAACACTCTTCAGGACTCTGTAATTTCTGACATCCTCTTCCCTAACGGTGAGGAGTCTGTCTCTGCCTCTTCCTTCAAAGGAGAGCCAGAGGATTGCTGCCCACTGGTCTTCAGGAACCTGCTGTACTTTGCAGGCTCTCTCAAGAGCAGTTATCCACTTGTGGATGTCATCCCCACTTTTGTAGGGGGGCACAACCTTAGACAGGTTCCTATTATCAAAGACCCTATCTTTGTCCTTAGGGACAATGCTGCCACCAGTGGGTATAGACCCACTCTCTCTAGGTTGCCTAGCCTTGTTCAGTTTTTCTTCCATCAAGGCTACTTCTAGCTCCTGCTTCCTGATCCTCAGCTGGGCTTCCTGCATTCTGGCCTCATGTTCCCTCCTCTGAGGGGTGGTCATCCTTTTCCTGGAGTGACCTTGAGAGCCTCTAGAGCCATGAGAAGCATTGGAGTCACCTGAGCGATTCCTTTGCCTCCCAAGCCCTGTGTTAAGTCCACTGAGGAGATCCAATGGTGTAAACCCATTGTCAGTCCCCAATAGCCTTAGTTTAGCTGGGCCAAGTATAATACTTGGCACTGGGCTAGTTCTCCCTTCATCATCACTACTTTCTGTATCCTCACCACTTTCCTCCCCTGTAGTATGATTCTCATCTAAGGGATGGCTATTGGAACTGGGTACCTCTGTAGCATCTTCAGAAGGGGGGCCTCCTGTTCCTGACCCTAAGGGGGCTAACTGGGAAGCTTTCCTGAGTTCTCTCTGATTCTCATCATTCTGTAAGAGTTCTCTGAGCTCAGCAGAGGTAGGGTTCTTGGGCTGTTTAAGGCCTCTAAGAGTTGCCAAATGCCTGAGCTCATTCTGGTTAAGGGTAGCAAAGCTGGATGGTGCCCTCTGGGGGTCACTCTCAACAGAGATGGGTACAGTGGACCCCTCTGCCCCGGCCATTGCTCTTAAGTGTGGGTGGATGTGTTGCAATCTACCTACACTTGGGTTTACCTACTAAACCTATCTAGTAGTTGTAGTCAGGGTGTGCTACTCCCTTTGCTCTACAACAACTAAGTTCAGTAGAACTTATGTATATCTAATCTTGTTTTATATGTACCTACAGGTACCTATGTGATCTTTCAATTGGTAACCAAGAGATTACAATGGTAAAACACAGCAAGCTCAAATCCCACCGCTGCTCACCAATGTGAGAAGTTGGCCTGGTATATGATGCTCACTAGTTAAAGTGATCACCTTGTACCATGCCAAGCAACCCTTATGGTGTGGTTGTAAGTCAACCTTTTCGGACTAGCTGCCCTAGTGGTAGCGTAGGCTAAGCAGTCTTTGAGGCTAAACTCGTGAAGCGTGTTAAGCCAACTGTTTTACCAAATGCAACCCCCTTTTATACCAATGAAAGGACACCACACAGATATATATTCAAAATATATATGTATTTATTTCTCAAAGTAACCCCTAGTCTCTTTATGAGCACAGGAGCACAAATCGTCAAACAAGATTATCACAGAATACACAGAAGTTGCACTTTATATGGATAGGCCCTGGTGGCCACTCGAACCATATACTAAAATAGTGGTATAAGTACCACGAACAGAAAAGGGAAAAGGCCTAGGGCCTCTAGAATCGCTGGGCCTACAAGGAGCTAACGTCAGTTAGTGACCAGGAGGTCCACGGGTGGCGTGTGCAGAGCAAATAGTCACACGCGTGCTCCCATAGGTTTCAATGGGTGCGTAAAAAGTACGAAGTTACTGCAAGGGAGATCTTCCGGGTTGACTAGGAACTTAAGATTTGGAACACAGGCACTAGAGATGTATTACTACACTTGGGCACCGGAGTACCAGCTTTACCTCACCCACAGGAAGCAGGTGCATAGGCCTCAAAGTGCGTCGGGTTTCTTCTATCTGTTCCGTTGAGCCTAGGACAAAGATGCTGCAGGCGGTCGGTCCGGGAGAGATGCGGTGGATCCAAGGGTGGATCGGAGTTGCAGAAGACCTGAAAGCAGAGGGGACAGTGTTCACAGTCACTAGCCAGTGACCGGCGTGGCACCAGGTAGGTACCAGGCGATGTCGGGTGCAAACAGGTGATGAGGGGTAGCTTGTCTCCGCAGCCACGTGGTCCCTGAAGGTCGACGACGTCCAGGAGTCGGCTCACGAGCTGTCCCACGCAGGCTCTCGCTGTCGGCGGTGTCGGCGACTTGGTCGAAGCAAATAAGCCTTGGCAAAAGCAATTGTAGGAGGATTCGGAAATCAGCTGTTGGTTCTGACCAGCAAGGTCAGAGGGATTGCTCCTTTGGAGAGGAGCAAGGGCCAGTCTGGAGCAACCAGACCAGCAGTGTTTTTTGTAGAGTTCGTCGCCAAGATGGCCACTAGCCAGCGGGCCAGCAACCGGTTAGGCGCGTCGAGTGGCAAAATGCAGAAGGGCCCCACGCAGATCGTGGAGATGCTGGAGGGCTCACCTTTGGTGCAAATGCTCCTCGAGAGTTGCGCTTCTCAGATCCCAAAGCACAACTTGGAGGGAGCCTCGGTTGTTGCACTTGTCAGCTTGTCGTAGTCGATCCAAGATGGCTGGCTCCACGTGTCTCGGTGCCTCCACGGGTCTCCTCTTTTCAGGGACTGTGGATCGGGCGGTGAGAGGTCTGGAGGTCCAGGTCTTGTCAGTCTCTGGGCTCGGGCTCCGGCAGGAGGCGGCGGCAAAGCAGACGTTGATTCGCTGGATGGTGCTTGCGTTAGCAAGGTGGTCACTCCCTGACCACAGGGGAGATTGGCTTCAGTCCTCTGTGCAGCAGAGCGTCGAAGTTCCCGTCTTCTTCTTAGTGTTAAGTTGATTCCAGGATGTCTGAAGTCTTAGGACACAGCTCCTACCTTTAAGCGGATTCTAGGGGCCGGACTACCTGCTAGGTCCCTCCCTATGGGTGGGACCAGGAAGGGGGGTGGTTACACCCCCAATCCTTTGTCCAGCTCGCCCCAGGCCCGGGACTGGTGTGCCCCAGGACCGGTTTGAACTGGCATATGCGCCGAGGCTCCTTGTGAGCCACAGGCATGTCTGGTTTCTTTCAAGCCCTACCTGACCAATACACAAAATCCTGTCTGGGGTGGTGCACGCACCTCCCCTGGCAGGAAACCCTTTGTCCACATCTCCCAAGCTGGAAGGACTCCCAGCAGCAGGAGGGCAGACTTGTGTCTGTGGTGGCAGCATCCATTTTGTGGAGCTGAGGCTATGTCTGATTTTACCCGGGTTTCAGGTACTGTACATGTCGTGTCCCTCTAGAAGGGTGGAATGCTAACCCCGTCGCCAGAATTGGCGAGGGGTTAGTATTCCAATTCGTATGACACCTTACTCGACATGTTTTGATAAGGCCAAACCAAAGATAGCATTTAACCGCGAGGTTCATAATGCACTTAAGAGTATATGGTATGACGATATCTGGAAACAGTAGAAGGAAGTTGTTCCGATCACTGCAGACAGGCTCAGCTCATGCCAGAGCACCATCTCACATGGAACCAAGCACTCTGCCTTCAGGATTGTTAAGGCCTGCCATAGGAGTGGCTTATAGGTTACCAGGTGTCCCATTTAAGGTTAGGTATAGGTATACTACACCTAAGTAAGAGGTGATTACACCAACTTACCCCAGCTGAGTGATCAGCCAGTTGTGTCAAATTGTTAGGCCAAGCCTGGGGTGGCATAATACATGCTGCAGCCCCTGGCAGGCCTTGGGTACACCAATGCCCTGGGTACCTAGTGTACACTGGTACAGGGGCTGACAGGGTGATCCACTTCCAATTGGTTATGCACCTAGGGTGCATAGTTTTAATTTAGTAGAGAGAACAGCAGGCTGGGGGTCTGATTGGCAGGCCCACAGCCTCAATATGTCAAAAACCAGTGAAGCAAAAAGCAAAAATTTGGGGTGACCATAGGATAGCAGACCCTACTCTCCTACACAACCCCCCCCCAAACGCTGGGACATTAAACTAGCCTTGACCAGTCTCGTCTTCATGTCCTAAGTGGAAGTACCTGGAGAGACCATCTGCATTCCCATGGTCAGTACCTGGCCGGTGCTCCACTGTAAAGTCCATCCCCTGTAGGGAAATGGACCACCTAAGCAGTTTGGGGTTTTCACCCTTCATCTGATTTAGCCACAAGAGGGGCTTATGGTCGGTCTGAATCTTGAAGTGAGTGCCAAACAAGTATGGCCTCAGCTTCTTCAGGGCCCACACCACAGCAAAGGCCTCCCTCTCAATAGCTGACCAATTCTTCTCTCTGGGGGTCAACCTTCTGCTAATAAAAGCAATGGGTTGGTCTTGACCATCTACATTAAGTTGTGACAGCACAGCTCCCACACCCAACTCAGAAGCATCTGTTTGGACAATAAACTCTTTGGAGTAGTCAGGACTTTTCAGGATAGGTGCAGAGCACATGGCCTCCTTCAGGTCATCAAATGCCTTTTGACAGCTTACTGTCCACTGAACCTTTTTGGGCATCTTCTTGGATGTCAGATCATTAAGAGGAGTCACAATGGACCCATAGTTCTTAACAAACTTCCTGTAGTACCCAGTCAAGCCCAAGAAAGCTCGAACTTGAGTCTGGGTGGTTGGAGGGGACCAGTCCTTGATGGATTGTATCTTACTCTCCAGTGGTTGAACTTGGCCTCCACCTACAAGGTGGCCCAAATATACAACCTTACTCTGCCCTATCTGGCACTTAGTAGCCTTGATAGTGAGGCCTGCCCTTTGCAGAGCCTCAAGAGCCTTCTTCAGGTGGATCAGGTGATCCTCCCAGGTGGGGCTAAAGACAGCAATGTCATCAAGATATGCTGCGCAAAAGTCATCCAACCCAGTAAGGACTTGGTTCACCAGCCTTTGGAAGGTGGCAGGTGCATTCTTCAGACCAAAGGGCATCACCACAAACTGGTAGTGCCCACCTGGGGTTGAGAATGCTGTTTTGGCCTTAGACTCCTCAGCTAATCTGATTTTCCAATAGCCAGCTGTTAAGTCAAATGTGCTCAAAAACTTTGCAGAAGCTAGTTTGTCTATGAGCTCATCTGCCCTTGGAATAGGGTGTGCATCTGTCCTGGTGACAGCATTGAGTCCTCTGTAATCCACACAGAACCTCATCTCTCTCTTGCCATCTTTGGTGTGAGGTTTGGGGACCAGAACCACTGGGCTAGCCCAGGGGCTCTCTGAGGGTTCAATGACACCTAATTCCAGCATTTTATGTACCTCAGCCTTTATACAGTCCCTGACGTGGTCAGGTTGTCTGTAAAGCTTGTTCTTTACAGGCAGACTGTCACCAGTGTCCACCACATGGGTACACCAGTCAGTTTGACTAGGTATCAAGGAAAACATATGTGAAAATGAGTGTAGAACCTGTCTACATTCAGTCTGCTGATGGGCAGTGAGGTTGCCTCCAAGGGTCACTCCTTCAACTGAGCCATCTTCAGGGTTCTGAGACAACAGGTCTGGGAGAGGGTCACTCTCTTCCTCCTGTCCCTCATCTGTAGCCATGAGCAAGCCCATGTCTGCCCTGTCAACATATGCTTTAAGCCTGTTAACATGGAGCACCCTGTGGGGACTCCTGGGAGTTCCTAGGTCGACCAAGTAGGTGACCTCTCCCTTCTTTTCCAGGATTGTATGGGGTCCAGACCATTTGTCTTGGAGTGCTGCTGGGGCCACTGGCTCCAACAGCCATACCTTCTGTCCTGGCTGAAACTCAACCAAGACAGCCTTTTGGTCATGCCAAGCTTTCTGTAAGGCCTGGCTTGCCTCAAGGTTTTTGGATGCCTTCTCCATATACTCAGCCATCCTGGAGCGGAGACCAAGTACATAGTCCACTATGTCTAGCTTAGGCTTTTTGAGAGGTAACTCCCAGCCTTCCTTCACCAAACACAGTGGGCCTCTCACAGGGTGCCCAAACAACAATTCAAAGGGGCTGTAGCCAACTCCTTTTTGTGGGACCTCTCTGTAAGCAAACAAAAGGCAGGGTAGAAGGATGTCCCATCTTCGCCTGAGCTTTTCAGGTAATCCTTTGATCATACCCTTTAGGGTCTTATTGAATCTCTCAACAAGCCCATTGCATTGTGGGTGATAAGGGGTGGTGAACTTGTAGTTGACACCACATTCCTTCCACATAGCTGTCAAGTATCCTGACATAAAGTTGGTACCTCTGTCAGATACTACCTCCTTAGGAAACCCCACTCTGGAGAATACTCCCAGCAGGGCCCTGGCCACAACAGGAGCTGTAGTGGTCCTAAGGGGAATTGCCTCTGGATACCTGGTGGCATGATCCACTACCACCAGTATAAATCTGTGCCCAGATGCAGTGGGAGGATCCATGGGACCCACTATGTCTATTCCCACTCTTTCAAAGGGGACCCCCACCACAGGTAGTGGTATCAGGGGGCCTTTGTTGTGCCACCTGATTTGCCACTGGCTTGGCAGGTAACACAGGAGCGACAAAACTCCTTTGTATCTTCATTCATGTGAGGCCAGTGAAAGTGAGGGACAAGCCTGTCCCAAGTCTTATTCTGGCCTAAGTGTCCTGCTAAAGGAATGTCATGGGCCAAGGTAAGAAGGAAGCCCCTAAATTGCAGAGGTATAACCAACCTCCTGGTAGCACCAGGCTTGGGGTCTCTAGCCTCTGAATAAAGGAGCCCTTCATCCCAATACACTTTATGGGTACCTTGAGCATTCCCAGCAGCCTCAGCAGCAGCCAGCTGTCTGAGGGGTTCAAGAGAGGGACAGGATAACTGAGCCTGCCTCAAGTCAGCCCTTGAAGGTCCCCCTGTCCCCAGAAACTCAACCTGATCAGGTTCAAGCTCTTCAGGGACAGTTCCTTCAGGGTCCTCTAGATCAGCTTCCTGGGAAGGCTGATCATCACTCTGAGGCAGGGGGGAAGGCACAGCCTTGACCCTCCTGTTCTTCTTCTTGGTAGGTGCTTGGTCCATTGTTCCAGGATCCAAGACCTGAGGTTCAGTGAGGCACTTTTTGGCCTGTGACCTGGTCACAGCAAGGACATGTGATGATATACCTAACATCTCTGCATGAGTCCTGTACTCCACTTCTGACCATAGAGAACTCTCTAGGTCATTGCCCAACAAACATTCTACTGGGAGGTCTGCACTAACCACAACCCTTTTGAGGCCAGTTACCCCTCCCCATGAGAAGTTAACAACTGCCACACTATGTGAAGTAGTGGCATTGCTGGCATTGGTCACCAGGTAGTTCTCACCTGGTATGTACTGTCCAGGGTCCACAAAGCCTGGTGTCACCATAGTGACACTGGCACATGTGTCCCTGTAGGCTTGAGCCACTTTGTCATTAATTAAAGGAGTCTGTCTGTACTTGCCCAGGTTACTGGGGCTCACAGTCAGGGACAAATCAATGTCCCCATCACAGATCAAGACTGCCTGTGTCAGGGTTCTGTCTAAGTCAGAATCTCCTTCAGTTCCCATAGTGATTCCCACTACACCCTTTGTCTGGGGACCAACACTGCTAACAGTAGTACTGGGAGCAGGTGCCTTAGGGGCAACAGTGTTGGGGGCTCCACCCTTTTTGCAATCACTAGTCCAGTGAGTTGTATTCTTGCAATGATTGCACCAGGGTTTCTTTTGACCTTCTTTCTTCTTTTTGGACTGTTGTTGGGACCCACCCTCTTTAGCAGTAGTTTGGGGCCCTGTTGAAGACTTCTGGTCTTTAGGTTTCTGATCTCCACCCTTTTGGTCTGTTTTCTTCTGATCACCCCCTTGGCCCTGGTTCTGGTTCTTTTGCTTAACCCTGGTTCTGACCCATTTGTCTGCCTTCTTTCCCAATTCTTGGGGAGAGGTCAGATCAGAGTCAACCAAGTGTTGATGCAGTTGCTGGTTTTGACAGTTATTTAAAATCTGTTCTCTCATCATCAAATTATACAATCCTGTAAAATCAGATACCTTACTTCCCAGCAACCAACCCTCCAAAGCCTTAGTGGCACATTCAACATATTCAGACCAGTCCTGAGTCTGTGTCTTTTGGGTGTCTCTGAACATTAACCTGTACTGTTCAGTGGTTAAGCCTAACCCATCTACCAGAACACTCTTCAGGACTCTGTAATTTCTGACATCCTCTTCCCTAACGGTGAGGAGTCTGTCTCTGCCTCTTCCTTCAAAGGAGAGCCAGAGGATTGCTGCCCACTGGTCTTCAGGAACCTGCTGTACTTTGCAGGCTCTCTCAAGAGCAGTTATCCACTTGTGGATGTCATCCCCACTTTTGTAGGGGGGCACAACCTTAGACAGGTTCCTATTATCAAAGACCCTATCTTTGTCCTTAGGGACAATGCTGCCACCAGTGGGTATAGACCCACTCTCTCTAGGTTGCCTAGCCTTGTTCAGTTTTTCTTCCATCAAGGCTACTTCTAGCTCCTGCTTCCTGATCCTCAGCTGGGCTTCCTGCATTCTGGCCTCATGTTCCCTCCTCTGAGGGGTGGTCATCCTTTTCCTGGAGTGACCTTGAGAGCCTCTAGAGCCATGAGAAGCATTGGAGTCACCTGAGCGATTCCTTTGCCTCCCAAGCCCTGTGTTAAGTCCACTGAGGAGATCCAATGGTGTAAACCCATTGTCAGTCCCCAATAGCCTTAGTTTAGCTGGGCCAAGTATAATACTTGGCACTGGGCTAGTTCTCCCTTCATCATCACTACTTTCTGTATCCTCACCACTTTCCTCCCCTGTAGTATGATTCTCATCTAAGGGATGGCTATTGGAACTGGGTACCTCTGTAGCATCTTCAGAAGGGGGGCCTCCTGTTCCTGACCCTAAGGGGGCTAACTGGGAAGCTTTCCTGAGTTCTCTCTGATTCTCATCATTCTGTAAGAGTTCTCTGAGCTCAGCAGAGGTAGGGTTCTTGGGCTGTTTAAGGCCTCTAAGAGTTGCCAAATGCCTGAGCTCATTCTGGTTAAGGGTAGCAAAGCTGGATGGTGCCCTCTGGGGGTCACTCTCAACAGAGATGGGTACAGTGGACCCCTCTGCCCCGGCCATTGCTCTTAAGTGTGGGTGGATGTGTTGCAATCTACCTACACTTGGGTTTACCTACTAAACCTATCTAGTAGTTGTAGTCAGGGTGTGCTACTCCCTTTGCTCTACAACAACTAAGTTCAGTAGAACTTATGTATATCTAATCTTGTTTTATATGTACCTACAGGTACCTATGTGATCTTTCAATTGGTAACCAAGAGATTACAATGGTAAAACACAGCAAGCTCAAATCCCACCGCTGCTCACCAATGTGAGAAGTTGGCCTGGTATATGATGCTCACTAGTTAAAGTGATCACCTTGTACCATGCCAAGCAACCCTTATGGTGTGGTTGTAAGTCAACCTTTTCGGACTAGCTGCCCTAGTGGTAGCGTAGGCTAAGCAGTCTTTGAGGCTAAACTCGTGAAGCGTGTTAAGCCAGCTGTTTTACCAAATGCAACCCCCTTTTATACCAATGAAAGGACACCACACAGATATATATTCAAAATATATATGTATTTATTTCTCAAAGTAACCCCTAGTCTCTTTATGAGCACAGGAGCACAAATCGTCAAACAAGATTATCACAGAATACACAGAAGTTGCACTTTATATGGATAGGCCCTGGTGGCCACTCGAACCATATACTAAAATAGTGGTATAAGTACCACGAACAGAAAAGGGAAAAGGCCTAGGGCCTCTAGAATCGCTGGGCCTACAAGGAGCTAACGTCAGTTAGTGACCAGGAGGTCCACGGGTGGCGTGTGCAGAGCAAATAGTCACACGCGTGCTCCCATAGGTTTCAATGGGTGCGTAAAAAGTACGAAGTTACTGCAAGGGAGATCTTCCGGGTTGACTAGGAACTTAAGATTTGGAACACAGGCACTAGAGATGTATTACTACACTTGGGCACCGGAGTACCAGCTTTACCTCACCCACAGGAAGCAGGTGCATAGGCCTCAAAGTGCGTCGGGTTTCTTCTATCTGTTCCGTTGAGCCTAGGACAAAGATGCTGCAGGCGGTCGGTCCGGGAGAGATGCGGTGGATCCAAGGGTGGATCGGAGTTGCAGAAGACCTGAAAGCAGAGGGGACAGTGTTCACAGTCACTAGCCAGTGACCGGCGTGGCACCAGGTAGGTACCAGGCGATGTCGGGTGCAAACAGGTGATGAGGGGTAGCTTGTCTCCGCAGCCACGTGGTCCCTGAAGGTCGACGACGTCCAGGAGTCGGCTCACGAGCTGTCCCACGCAGGCTCTCGCTGTCGGCGGTGTCGGCGACTTGGTCGAAGCAAACAAGCCTTGGCAAAAGCAATTGTAGGAGGATTCGGAAATCAGCTGTTGGTTCTGACCAGCAAGGTCAGAGGGATTGCTCCTTTGGAGAGGAGCAAGGGCCAGTCTGGAGCAACCAGACCAGCGGTGTTTTTCGTAGAGTTTGTCGTCAAGATGGCCACTAGCCAGCGGGCCAGCAACCGGTTAGGCGCGTCGAGTGGCAAAATGCAGAAGGGCCCCACGCAGATCGTGGAGATGCTGGAGGGCTCACCGTTGGTGCAAATGCTGCTCGAGAGTTGGGCTTCTCAGATCCCAAAGCACAACTTGGAGGGAGCCTCGGTTGTTGCACTTGTCAGCTTGTCGTAGTCGATCCAAGATGGCTGGCTCCACGTGTCTCGGTGCCTCCACGGGTCTCCTCTTTTCAGGGACTGTGGATCGGGCGGTGAGAGGTCTGGAGGTCCAGGTCTTGTCAGTCTCTGGGCTCGGGCTCCGGCAGGAGGCGGCGGCAAAGCAGACGTTGATTCGCTGGATGGTGCTTGCGTTAGCAAGGTGGTCACTCCCTGACCACAGGGGAGATTGGCTTCAGTCCTCTGTGCAGCAGAGCGTCGAAGTTCCCGTCTTCTTCTTAGTGTTAAGTTGATTCCAGGATGTCTGAAGTCTTAGGACACAGCTCCTACCTTTAAGCGGATTCTAGGGGCCGGACTACCTGCTAGGTCCCTCCCTATGGGTGGGACCAGGAAGGGGGGTGGTTACACCCCCAATCCTTTGTCCAGCTCGCCCCAGGCCCGGGACTGGTGTGCCCCAGGACCGGTTTGAACTGGCATATGCGCCGAGGCTCCTTGTGAGCCACAGGCATGTCTGGTTTCTTTCAAGCCCTACCTGACCAATACACAAAATCCTGTCTGGGGTGGTGCACGCACCTCCCCTGGCAGGAAACCCTTTGTCCACATCTCCCAAGCTGGAAGGACTCCCAGCAGCAGGAGGGCAGACTTGTGTCTGTGGTGGCAGCATCCATTTTGTGGAGCTGAGGCTATGTCTGATTTTACCCGGGTTTCAGGTACTGTACATGTCGTGTCCCTCTAGAAGGGTGGAATGCTAACCCCGTCGCCAGAATTGGCGAGGGGTTAGTATTCCAATTCGTATGACACCTTACTCGACATGTTTTGATAAGGCCAAACCAAAGATAGCATTTAACCGCGAGGTTCATAATGCACTTAAGAGTATATGGTATGACGATATCTGGAAACAGTAGAAGGAAGTTGTTCCGATCACTGCAGACAGGCTCAGCTCATGCCAGAGCACCATCTCACATGGAACCAAGCACTCTGCCTTCAGGATTGTTAAGGCCTGCCATAGGAGTGGCTTATAGGTTACCAGGTGTCCCATTTAAGGTTAGGTATAGGTATACTACACCTAAGTAAGAGGTGATTACACCAACTTACCCCAGCTGAGTGATCAGCCAGTTGTGTCAAATTGTTAGGCCAAGCCTGGGGTGGCATAATACATGCTGCAGCCCCTGGCAGGCCTTGGGTACACCAATGCCCTGGGTACCTAGTGTACACTGCTACAGGGGCTGACAGGGTGATCCACTTCCAATTGGTTATGCACCTAGGGTGCATAGTTTTAATTTAGTAGAGAGAACAGCAGGCTGGGGGTCTGATTGGCAGGCCCACAGCCTCAATATGTCAAAAACCAGTGAAGCAAAAAGCAAAAATTTGGGGTGACCATAGGATAGCAGACCCTACTCTCCTACAGCTCATCAAGTGTAGTCCATAAGATAACTAGGGCCAGATATGCAAAGAGAGAAATAGCGTTTTTTCCCAAATCGCTATTTGGAAATCACTATTCCTTCTGTACAAAACTTTTGTTTCATACTTGCGATTCCTAGTGTGTCATAAATTGACCTATATCATGAATTTTAATGAGGTAGGACACAGTTTGCGACCTATTAGAAATGTCTGCCATCAGGGATGGTGGCATGCTGAAATCAGCAGACCACCATGTCTGTGATTGCTTTTGAACAAAGTTTTTTTTCTGTTGAAATGCAACCCATTTTCTTTAAAGGAAAACGGGATGCGTTACAACAATAAAACATAAAATGGTTTGTTTTAATTGTTTTAAAGCGGGCTGTGGTTCGTGGGACCACTGCCTGCACTTAAAAAATGTTTCCTAACATTCACAAATGGGAAGGGTTCTCATGGGGACCCCTTTCAATTTGCAAATGCATCACCACCCACTTTGAGTTGATGGTAAATATCAAGGTTTTGCATATGCATTTCAGTTGCGAAACCTTGATTCGTAACACTGTAAATGGATGCTCTAATCACACCCCTTCCAAACTGCAATTCTTACACCCAGACTGTGATTCAAGATAATCAAAGTTTGGGTGTTTGAACATTTAGAAAAGTATTTTTGCTATCTCAAACAGACCGATTTTGTGAATTGGACCGTTTGCTATAGCAAAAATGCTTCGTATATATGGCCTCTAGTGATCTTGATACACTTCTAGGGCAACAATATGCATGTGTTTCCTCATGACCTAATGTCCTCATGAAGCATCTGTGATATGTCGCGGCGCAAGGAAAAAGGATTATAGTTCACATTCTGTTATAGCACTGCTGGCCCAGGTATTCTTCCAAATTCCAACTGCTCTTTTTCCTCATTCCACAACCACAGTCCAAGATATTCAATCTCTTTCTCAAACCACACTTTTGACACAGAAGCTACCGAATCAAACCCCATAAGTAGGCTATCTGGTTTTAGGTTTAAACCTATTCTAACTGATAAAACCCCACCGAAAGGAAAATAGCCATCACTGGTGTAAACATATAAACACTGAAAAAACACCTTTGCAACCACAAACTAAGTGTCATTCCTAGAAAGGAAAAGATGAGTGAAAGAGTCATTTTTATTTCTTCTTGAAGGGGCCAATACAATGTAACTTTCTTATACAAGCTAGCATCAAGAAAGACTGGGCTAACATTATTCTGCTCGAGTTTTGTTGTTTAGGGGTGTCACTAAACATTGTCTCTTCTTCCTTCTGCTTTTTTAAGTTTTGTGGTCTTTGGTCTAAAGATGCAGTGTTTAGAAGCATGTTTTAGGTCTTATTTAGTTATTTTATAAACTGTAGAGAATCTGGAAATATCAAAATCATATTTGAAATTTAGGCTACATTTGATTTCACCTATAGGTAAAATGGCTGGTTTCATAAGAATCTTTCCTAATATGTACCATCACACTTACCCACAGACGAAGAATGGGTGAAATCCTTCGATACATCAGCCCCCTTTTCCAGTGAGTCAGTATTGATTGTAAGTGAATTGCCAAACACCCCAGTCTTTAAACATTCAATGCAAGATGTAGTGGCAGGTATATGTGAAAAGAATGTTGTCAACAAGCATCTGAGATAGTGGTGAAAACATGACACCAGGCGTTTGGTAAACATGGAACGCAGTGTCACTTGGAATGCTGCTGAAAAATGTGCCTACCAAGTTCCACAATGAGTGATATTGTTTATATTTGCAGTAATTTAGTTACGTATACGAAAAAGTTGTATGATGGCCTGTCAAATTGATACCTGAGCTGAAGTGCATCCCTGTAAGAGATATTTGTCGCTTGCTAGATGGTATGCTGAAAGCATCTTTACAGACTTCAGAGTTAATGAAGAATGCTATTGACTTTATAGTCCATTCTGGTGCAGTAAAAATGTATTAGTGCAGAAATCAAGCAATAATTAAAATTAAATTAAAATTCCATAAACACAGGAAAAACACTGTTTCTGTTATTTTTAATGGCGCGAAAATGTGTAACCACTTATAAACACTGTTTTTTAAGGTATTGAAAAAACTGAAGAAACCCCACCAGAATTTGCCAAAAATAGAAACTGAAAACAGGAAAGCCTACCCATAAGTTATTGTCTAAACAGAGCTACCTTCCTTCTCTAAGACCCAGAAGAACATTTTTGAAACAATCCTTGAAATTCTGGACTTATACAATGGAACTAAATCACTCCAAACATTGATCTGTCCAGAATTTCAAAAGGCACAAGTTGCACCACCATGTTGTCCAGGATGACCACCTATCTCTAGGTTATTACATACACTACTTCCAGTCATGAACTTTTCTGGGATGATCGAATATATTTTTGGTTTCTTGCTTAGCTTCCATCGAACCAATTGACTAACTCATACGAAACCAATGATTTGTAGGTGAACGTGGTAATTCTAATGTTGTAACATATATAGAGGATGTTAAATTGACATTCCATTCATACCACCACATACATGCCTTTCCGGAACTTTGATGCCTTCTACATATATCGATGTTTGCAGTCATCAACACGTTGTAGATTCATAACCACCTTACTACAGATGTACACAAAATGCTCTAGTTGTGTGCTAAAGTAGCCATGAGATATCAATGTTAGGATTACGTAAACAGATACATGCATAGAAAAAAGAATGTAGGTCCGGTGTGGCCACTTCTCCATTGTGTACTACCACATATTACAATTGTGTTAATCCTCTGTGTGCTTCATAGTAATGTAATCACTATTGAAAAAATACTACTGGTACAACCAGGGTTGGATTAGGGTCCAAAATAGACCCGGGCACCCTAAAAAAAGACTAGAACACATTTGCAGATTGCACCTTTTCTCAAAACACTGCTTCATTGACTGGAGTGGGAATAGTAAATTGTGCTTCTCCACAATCCAAAACTTTCCCTACTGTTGCACTGACTGGAGTGGGAATGTTAAATTTTACCCGTCTGCAATTCAACACTTTCCCTACTGTTGCACTCATTGGGGTGGGAATAGTCAATTTTACACCTCCTCAATCCAGCACTTTCCCTACTGTTACACTGACTGAAGTGGGAATATTACATTTTAGCCCTACGTAATCCAACACTTTCCCTACTGTTACACTCAGGGGAGTGGGAATAGTAAATGTTACCGCTCCGCAGTCCAACACTTTCCCTACTGTTGCAGTTATTGTAGTGGATATAGTCAATTTTATTTCTCTGAAATCTAAAATCTTTAGTAGTGTTGCATTAATTGTAGTGGGAATAATCATTTTAGTACTCTGCAATATAATAATATTTGATCTAATTTTGTATTTATTGTAGTGAGAGCAGTAAATTTTACTTTTGTGTGCTGTAACAAATCTATTACTGTTGGGTTGTGCGAAGTGGAAGTAGTATATTTTACATATAATTAGTATAATAATTTATTTATTTTTGTTTCAATTGTGGGAAATATATATACATATATATATAAATATATATATATATAAACAATCAAACAAACAAAAACATAATAACATAAATTAAAACTATATATGTATAGTTTTAATTTATATATTTTATTTAATTATATTTCAAATTTGTAATGTCTTTTGTTTGCAAATAATTGTTATAATTTTGTAAAAAATATATGGTTTACCTTTTTAATGTTTTTAAATATTTTATGTTTTTGGTATATATATATATATAGCTATATCTATATATCTATATATATCACCTACTGGCAGTTGTCAGTAGGTAGTTATAGTTGGGACCTATTTTCCATAGGAAATCCGCAACATTCTATTTGGAATAACGTTGGCGTCGATTGATGAATCTTCGCAAAATTTTCCAAACTTTTGGCCAGCTCTGGTCTGCTCCTATCCTGAAAATTTCATGGTGATTCGTCAAGCAGGGGCCGAGAAAAAGGGGGTCACAAAACCCGTTTTCCCCATGCATTTTCCCATAGGACATGTTGACACAGCTACAGCCCGAAGTGCTGAACGGAATTACACCAAATTTGGCAAAGAGGTAGTCCTCAGTTCAGACACATGCCTTTTGCTTAAATGGTGTAAATCCGTTGAGTAGTTCCTGAGAAAATCAAAAGTAAAATCACATATATATCTGGGCGGAGCCTAACCACACATCTCATCGTGAGATCTGATTGGCTCTCAGCACTTCATCCAAGAAGTGTTGGCAGCCATCTTGGGACCAATATACATGATAGAACCTCATTAAAAAGCATTGCAGTTAATAGAAGGTTTTAAGACATTAGTTACATTATAAATCATTTGTTGATGGTACCATACACATTTTAGGAATTGTGGTGTGTTCTAAGGTGATTTTACCATGTGAAAAAGCGTTCTGCTGTGATATCATGAATCATGTTTGAGAGAAAACTATTTTCTCATGCTTTTCCCACAGAGGTTTGGAAGGTGATCTATAAGCTAAACTGAGAGCATATTTTCTCTAAATTCACATTATCTTTCTCAGTCATGTGAGAAGGAAGTCTGACATTCTCAGTAAAACATGTACATCCAACAAGGGCAGAGACTGTCAGTTGATTCCTTTGTGTTCTACTGCAGCTTCCCAGAGTGTCCTAAAGAACAACTAGAGCGCTAACAGTCCTACTTCTGACAAACGTATGGCACACCTGAAGCCATCTTGGTTGGAATAAAGTGGTAACTCTTAAAACATTTAATTTAAAAAGGAACAAAATGAGGGGGTTCATATTGCCATAGAAAGTATGATTAGTGCTGCAGAAAGAAAAATTAGGGCACATTTTGAGTGACTTTTCAAATCCTCTTCTATTTCATTAAAAAATTCTGACATGCAGACTGAAACATGCACTTTCAATACCAGCAGCAGAGTTCCCTGGTGAGCAGTAGCTTTACTACAGTGATCTAATAAGCAACTAGAGTGCTATCAATCTGAATTTATGGCAAATGTGTGACACATCTGAATGCCTTCTTGATGGAATCAAAGTAAAAAACTGAAAGTATTTCCTACTGAGGAGACTGTATTAAATGAGGAAATTAGGAAACATCATAACAAATAAGTCTCCCAAAATGGCCACCAGAGACAAAAGAGCCCAAATGTAGCCCAAAGATCACCCAGATGTAGCCCAAGTATAGCCCAATGACAGAATGTCCCAGAGTGTTCTAACGAACAACTAGAGCGCTAACAGTCTTACTTATGACAAAAGTATGGCACACCTGAAGCCATCTTGATTGGAATAAAGTGGTAACACTTAAAACATTTAATTTACAAAGGAACAAAATGAGGGGGTTCATTTTGCCATAGAAATTATGATTAGTGCTGCAGAAAGAAAAATTAGGGCACATTTTGACTTCTCAAGTCCTCTTCTATTTCATAAAAGAATTCTGACATGCAGACTGAAACATGCACTTTGAATACCAGCAGCAGACTTCCCTGGGGAGCAATAGCTTTACTACAGTGATCTAATGAGCAACTAGAGTGCTAACATTCAGAATTTATGGCAAATGTGTGACACATCTGAATGTCTTCTTGATGGAACCACAGTAAAAAAACTGAAAGTATCTCCTACTGAGAAGACTGCAGGAAATTAGGAAACTTCATAACAAATAAATCTCCCAAGATGGCCAATAGAGACAAAAGAGCCCAAATGTAGCCCAAATATCACCCAGATGTAGCCCAAGTATAGACCAATGTCAGAATGTCCCAGAGTGTTCTAACGAACAACTAGAGCGCTAACAGTCTTACTTATGACAAAAGTATGGCACACCTGAAGCCATCTTGATTGGAATAAAGTGGTAACACTTAAAACATTTAATTTACAAAGAAACAAAATGAGGGGGTTCATTTTGCCATAGAAATTATGATTAGCGCTGAAGAAAGAAAAATTAGGGCACATTTTGAGTGACTTCTCAAATCCTCTTCTATTTCAATAAATCATTCTGATATGCAGACTCAAACATGCACTTTTAATACCAGCAGCAGACTTCCCTGTTGAGCAGTAGTTCTACGACAGTGATCTAATGAGCAACTAGACTGCTAACATTCAGAATTTATGGCAAATGTGTGACACATCTGAATGCCTTCTTGATGGAACCAAAATAAAAAACTGATTGTATTCCCACTGAGGAGACTGCAGTAAATGAGGAAATTAGGAAACTTCATAACAAATAAATCTCCCAAGATGGCCACCAGAGACAAAAGAGCCCAAATGTAGCCCAAATATCACCCAGATGTAGCCCAAGTATAGCCCAATGACAGAATGTCCCAGAGTGTTCTTAAGAACAACTAGAGCGCTTACTGTCTTACTTTTGAGAAAAGTATGGCACACCTGAAGCCATCTTGATTGGAATAAACTGGTAACACTTAAAACATTTAATTTAAAAAGGAACACAATGAGGGGGTTCCTATTGCCATAGAAATTATGATTAGCGCTGAAGAAAGAAAAATTAGGGCACATTTTGAGTGACTACTCAAATCCTCTTCTATTTCATTAAAAAATTCTGATATGCAGTCTGAAACATGCACTTTTAATACCAGCAGCAGACTTCCGTGGTGAGCAGTAGCTTTACTACAGTGATCTAATGAGCAACTAGAGTGCTAACAATCAGAATTTATGGCAAATGTGTGACATATCTGAATACCTTCTTGATGGAATCAAAGTAAAAAACTGAAAGCATTTCCTACTGAGGAGACTGCAGTAAATGAGGAAATTAAGAAACTTCATAACAAATAAATCTCCCAAGATGGCCACCAGAGACAAAAGAGCCCAAATGCAGCACAAATATCACCCAGATGTAGCCCACATGTAGCCCAATGACAAAAGTGTGCAAAACACTTATTTTTTGTGTATTTGCAGTTTTATATAGTGCAGACTTGTCAGGTATTGGAGTGCTTTACATGAGAATTGGTTACATCACACAAGATCAAATTCATTTTGGTTGTAGACATGGGGAGATTAAGTGATTTGACCAGAATCACAGAATGTTGAGCTGAAGCAGAAACTCCAACCTGGTTCCCCAGTTGCAAAGTCTGCAGCTCTGGAAGTAACACCACATCCTCTCCCCTAGGTGCAACATTTAATCAAGTGGGATCAACTGGATAAAAAAACATAAAGATTACAAATAATTTAAAAGTTCTTTGTCGCTATTTGAAAACTCAGAAAATATGTCCTCATTTTAGTTTTTTAGAGCACTAACCATAATTTTGATGCAAATAAGACCCTCTCATATTTGTAATTTCTAAAGGAAATACTCTAGGTATTACAGTTTGATTACATCAAGATGACGTCAGGCGTTCCACACTTTTGTAATAAATATAGAATGTTAGCAATCTAGTTGTTCATTGGAATACTGTTGAGAGGCAGAGGCCAGGGGCACGGACTCTGAAAATTGAAGGCAGGTAGGAGAGTGCAGATGCAACAATTTGACCACACTGGGCAGGCAGGAAGGGCAGTGGCAGCACAACAGACTATTGAGGGCAGTGGAAAGGGGGGCAGGGGCAACAAACCAACAATACAGGACTGGCAAGAGAGGCTGTGGCAATATAATAGACCATTGTGGGCAGAATGAAGAGGCAGTGGTAGTACAACCATACATGCCAACAGACCCGATTCAGCCAGGAAACGTCCAATGTTTTTAAGCTCAAATGGGCTTTATTTGATCTGTCGCCTGTCTACAATCTCCTCTTTTTCAATGTAACTCAAAGGGGAAAATCAATACCCCAATTTTTTTTCTAAATCTCCCTCTTACCAAGTTCAAAATGTTCGCAAGTATGGTACATTGGATCATGGTAGGCAGGAGGAATTGGGATAGGGACATGGACTCGGATAAGAGAAGATAGGAGGGACATGGAGAGGTGCACCAAACTGACCCTACTGGGCAGGCATCAGGGTTTGCAGCAGCACAATACACCACACAGGGCATGCGGGACGGGAGTGCAGCACAACAATCCATAGAAAGCAATAGGGAGGGGACAGGACCATGCACATAGACAACAGAGAACAGAGGGGAAAGAGGCAACGGTAGCTAGCTGACCATAATGGACAGACAGGAGAGAAAGCTGCACCATAACAGACCATAAAGGGCAGGAGGGACGGATCAGGGGCATTACAATGGAACAGACAAGCCAGGAGGGAGGGAATAGGGGTCTGCACATGGAAACAGAGGGGTGGGGGCAAGGGGGCAGGGCAGGAGCAGCAAGATGACCATGGAGGTCAGGCAGGATGGGCACTAGAAATAAGACACACCATGGAGAGCAACAATGAGACTATGATGGCAAACACACAGACCATGGAGGGAAGGTGGGAGGGGGTCAGGGGCAGCTAACTGACCACACATGGAAGGTGGGAGGAGCCATGGCAGCACAGAAGACCATGCATGGTAAGCGGGAGGGTTAGTGGCAGCACAATGGCTATGATGGGCATGAAGGAGGGTGCAGGGGCATGCACAAAGGACCATGGAGGATATAAGGGAGGGTCAGGAGTCTCAGGACCTGGGCACAGACAAGAGAGTTCAGGGGAAGGGGCCTCACAACAGACCGCACAGGGGCAGGCAGGAGGAGCAGTTGCAGCACAACAGACCAGGGAGGGCAGAAGGGTGTGGCAGTAAAATGGACCATGGAGGACAGGAGGAAGGGGATAGGGGCATGGCATGTGGACAGGCAGGGTGGAGGTGGCAGGGACAGGTTACAGTCATCTGACTATGCTAGACAGGTGGGAGGGGAGTGGCAGCTCAACAGTACACTCAGAGTAGATAGGAGTGGCAGGTCCATGGAACATGGTGGGCAACAAGGATGGAACAGGGGCATGCACAAAGACATCAGAGGACAGGGGGAAGGAGAATAGGGGCAGCAAGCTAAGCACAGAGGCTTAGCAGCAGGTCAATGATGGGCCATAGATTTGGGCAATGGAGGGAAGGAGGAGTGGACTGGTACATCATGCTAAATGGAGGGCAGTGGCAGCACATCAGACCATGCATGGCAGGAGGGAGGAGGCTAGTCCATGGATTCAGACAACAGAGGATAGGGATGAGGTGGATGGGGCAGCAAGCTAACTGTTCAGAGAAGGTGGGTATTAGGAACTTTATTGTTTTTAAAAGGTGTCTATGCAGCATAATCTCACTTTTATTCAGGAAGAAGAGGACGTTTGTGACTGTGACTCTGGGCTCACTTGGCAGAAACACCCCCTGACCCTCCACCCCCATCGCAAAATGTAATGCCCGTGAAAAGGGTAGGTGGACGCAGTGTTATATAGAACATAGTCCTGAGAGCACGATTGAAAATGAAAACTAGATATAGTATATGGTATAAACTTTGCACCAAAAAGTGTGATATAAGATGAACCGGGGCGTGAAATATATTATGCAATACATTGTGCGCAATGAGAGATTCATTGGAGAGCGCGAGATAGCACAGGCACTAGCGCGTGCTATGCGATATGCGCCTTGGAGTGTAATATGCACAGGGCAGTGTTGTGTAACCTAACTAGTCTCTAAAGTTGTAATATAAAATATGTGCTAGGGAGTGTAACGTAGCATATGCACTGTGAGAAAGATATGGATCCCAGATTGTAATATGTATGGCATAGCGCTGTGCGTTATAACATAGGCATCGAGGAAGGCACGTTAGATGGGGCAATATAACCCGTGCGAAGGCAAGTGTGGCATGACATATTCACGGGGTGGTGTTACAGTGCACATGGGCTAGAGAGTGTCATAGCATACGCACTAGCTGGTGGAATACAACCCAGAGGTGTGAGGCACTCGGCGGGCACTGGTGGGTGTAACACAGCATTGGGCTCAGCCAGGAGCACGCTGTGACTCTCAAGTGAGGTTTGTCTCCTTTCCAGAGAGTAAAATAAAAAGTATGTGTATTTTATTAACCGTGAGGGGGGTTTCTTGCATAGTTTGGTTGAATTTTTGTCGAATTCCCTTTGACTGGCTTGGTGTGCGTGTTTATTAAATGTGCCCGTCAATAGCTACCCATGTTTGTATAAATAAACGACAAGGGTGTCTACTTGGAGAGTACCCACCGACGGGGGCGCCGGGATTAGGCACGGTATGGCGTCAGACACGTCAGAGCTTCACTAGCGGTGTAAATAAATTCCATGTGGATTCATTCTATACATAGTCGCCTTTTAATGAATATCATGCAAATCGTCATGGTGATAGGTACATACGGTTTGTCCAGTATGTCCTAGGTGTTTCTATAAATATATATTTTTTTAAAATAATAAAAAACAAAGGCCGGCCCCGGGGGATGGGGTCCCCGGGGCCATAAGTGGCCTGAGGAGGGGGCAACGCAGCCCCCTCCTAAAGAATTGTTTTTTTAAAAAGGCCATGACCCGGGGGTTGGGGTCCCCGGGGCCGATTAAGGCCTTGGGAGGGCCACATTTTTTTTTTCAACAAAAAAAATTAGGGTGCAGGCCCTGGGGGATGGGGTCCCCAGGGCCAGTAAACTAGAAAAAGAAGGGGGGGCCACACAGCCCTCCTTCGCAAAAAATAAAAGACCGGCATCGCGCCGGAGGCCACGCCCCCTCCTTGCAGCACTCTGCATACGCGCCCCCTGGCCAGTTGTAAGTTAGGGAATTAATTCCCCTTCAATACTGAGGGTCCCTGAGGGCCAACTAGCACAACAGGTATCTCCAGTATGCGCCAGGGAGCTGCGTTGCAGTCAGGTGTTCTGAGGCCACGCCCCTTTTTACACCTCTATGCAACGCAGCTCTGTGGCGCTTACTGGAGGTACCTAGTGGGCTAGTTTGACCCTAGGGACCCTTAGGATTCAAGGGGACTTAATCTTTCAACTTAGAACGGCCACAGGGCGCGTTTACACAGTGGGGAAGGGAGGGGCCGGGGCCTGAGGTGACGTGTGCAAACACGCCCTATGGCGCGTTTTAAGTTGGGGAAATAATTCCCCTTCAATCCTGAGGGCCCCTGGGGGCTAACTAGCCCACCAGGTGCTTCCAGTAAGCGTCACTGAGCTGCGTTGCAGAGAGGTGGTCCAGGCCGTGCCACTTTTTACACCTCTCTGCAACGCAGGTCTGTGGCGCTTACTGGGGGTACCTAGTGGGCTAGTTGGACCCTAGGGACCCTCAGGATGCAAATGAACTTAATCTCCCAACTAAAAACAGCCACAGGGCGTGTTTACACAGTGGTGAAGGGAGGTCGCGGGGACTGAGTTAACGTGTGCAAACAAGCCCTGTGGCGCGTTTTAAGTTGGGGAAATAATTCCCCTTCAATCCTGAGGGACCCTGGGGGCCAACTAGCCCACCAGGTGCTTCCAGTAAGCACCACTGCGCTGCGTTGCAGAGAGTTGGTCTAGGCTGTGCCCCTTTTTACATCTCTCTGCAACGCAGCTCTGTGGTGCTTACTGGAGGTACCTAGTGGTCTAGTTGGACCCTAGGGACCCTCAGGATTCAAGGGGACTTAATCTCCCAACTTAAAACGGCCACAGGGCGTGTTTGCACAGTGGGGAAGTGAGGGGACGGGGCCTGAGGTGACGTGTGCAAACACGCCCTGTGGCGCGTTTTAAGAGGTAGTTTTAAGAGGTAGTGTTAAACGCTTATCCCGTATCACCTCAGTCTTATGACATACTTGGTATAGATACTATGTATATATAAGGACATTATGTTCTGAGGAACTTGTGTATATAGGATACATCTTTGATGAGTTTCTATCTATATCATACCGTTCCAACATGTCTGCCATACACACGATAGTTGTTCATGTTGTCCCTTGTCGATGTCCATGATTAACTTTATCAGTCACCCTGTTTGTTTGCACAAGTCATTACGTGATCAAGGCTTTGCAAGGAGCTGAAACGCGTCGTATTAAAACACCTCTTGAAGAGACTGGCTGTGGAGTTCTATGTTACTGAGAGCGCATCTATTGGCTACGTATTTTGTGACATTTCAGCCGGCATGCTCCGCCGGCATTTGCGCCACCTCCCTCGGGTCCCTTATGGTCAGAAGGAGCGAGATTTTGGGAATATATATATATATATATATATATATATATATATATATATATATATATATACATTACCTACTGGCGGTCGCTAGTAGGTAGTTATAGTTAGAACCTAGTTTCCAAAGGAAAAGTGTTTTTTGATTTGCTAATAACTTTGGCGTCATTTGATGAATCTTTGTAAAATTCTCCAAACCAAAAGTCTATCCCGGTCAGCTCCTATCCTGAATGTTTAGGAGTGATTCATCAAGCAGGAGGTGAGAAAAAAGGGGGTCCCAAAATGCATTTTTCATATGCTAATTTCCAATGGAAATATTGAGACAGGCTACAGCCCGAACTGCTGAACTGGATTACACCAAATTTGGTAGAAAGGTAGCTCTTGGTTCAGAAAGCAACCTTTTTTTTAAATGGTGTAAATCTATTCAAAAAATAAAAGTTTCGATATCTGGGGCAGCGGTGGGTTAGCGCACCCTCGCGACCACCCGCTTCACTGTGATTGGCTGCCAGCACTCCAGACCAGGAAGTATTGGCAGCCATCTTGTGACTCCAGGACCAAAAATTATTTTTTATTTAGAAGTAAAAACGTCAGAATGCGCGCTAGGTGCGCATATCCGGACAGAAAAAAATAAAGAAGCGGGGACTGCCCCACTTCATTTAAATGAGCCCCCGGGTGGGCCAGGTTCTGGGGACAATCCTATAATTATATTGCGGGGGCCTGCGGGGACTCCGCAGCCCCTGGGCCCGCCACCTCCCTGGGGCTATGTACATTAGGAGTGGGAGTGCACATGGCCCTCCCGCAGTCCCGGGGACTGCCACCTCCCTGAGGCTTGTTTTGTAATTTTTGGGGGGCGTCCGAGGCCCTCCCAAGCTCTGGGGATCGCCACTGCCCGGGGCTTTAATTAAATATGCAGGGGGGGCTTTGTGGGCTCCCCGGGGAACACCACCTCTCCGGGGTTATGAAAATAGAGGGAGGGGAGCTGCGCAGCTCCCGTGCTGGAGCCCTTGATGGCCCTGGGGACTGCCACTCCCCAGGGCTGACTCTTGCAATATCCCGGGGAGCTTATTCCCGGGACGTTATTGTTTGGTATGAGAGGGTGGAAGCATGTCTTGCACACTATCATAGCAAACCCTGGTTGCTTCGTTGAAGCGAGAGTAGGAAAACCTGCTCTTGGTTCAATGAAGCAAAGCAGGATTGCTTTTGGGCAAGGAGATCTGCATGTTAGTAGGTCCCGTTGCCCAAAAGGAATGCCGGCTCCCGCAGGAGGAGAGGAGCCGGCGGGACCGTGGGAGCATTGGGGCTCCCCCCTCGGTCACCAACAGAGAGACCAGGCCCCAGGGGATGGGTCCCTGGGGCCAGAAGTGGCCTGGGATGGGGGCCACGTGGGCCCCCTCCCCTTGAAAAAAAAAATAAAAAATATGTGGGCATGCCTCGGGGGATGGGATCCCCGAGGCAAAGGTAAATTAATGAAAGTGAATGCTTTTTATTTTTCAAAAAAGTTTGGAGTCGGGACCCGAGAGCGGCCCCCTATTGTGAATGCAAAGGGTGCGTGGCTCTCAGCGCAGCCCCCTAGTGTGAATACGAAGAGTGCGCGGCTCTCAGCGCAGCCCCCTAGTGTGAACACGCTGGGTGCGCGGTTCTCAGCTCGGCACTCGAGTACTTCTCAGGTCTTTAAAACACCTAGAAGCATATTCTCAAGGACACATTCCCGAGTTAACAGCACTTTATCGCAGCCAAAATGGTGATACATTTAGTGCCCAATTCACAAGCTGATACAAAAAGCCCATATCACCAGTTTACCAGTGATATCAGCATCAAAATGCATCGTCACAGATGACCCCGGCAAATATTGCTAATGAGATGCAGAGTAGGCGTTACCGTGCAAAAAGCAGCAAACACACCACTTTGCAACTTTCTCAACCACTAGCAAGATCGGCGAAGAGAGTACAAAACAGGAGATAAGGTGAGTTAGCACCAGGAAGTTTAGACGTGCTCTGACCTGGTGTAAAGTCGGACTACAACCAAGGGAGCCCAGCCCACAGCCACAACTAAACGACAACAAATGCAATGCAGCCAACGATCTTGCAGCTCGGATACCCAACCGTGCCCTGCCACCCCCCGCCACCAGCCCCTTGTCCGCCATCCCCCCTCACTCCCACAAATGTGACAGCAACCTTCCGAAATCTGGAACGTAACAAATCGGGTGATGTTGCACAACTATAATAAAAAAGATGCATGTGAGTTTGGACAAATGAGAATCTCAGTCATCTATGGATTTACATATAAAACATTTTATTTAAACAAAACAACAAAATAAAAGTAGGTACAGCCATGGCGTGTCATCCCTCGACAATCTGTGAATCACACGCTGCAAAAAAAAGAAAGATAAGATTGTGTGTCATGCGCTCATCATCTGAAACATAGTATGGAATCAGTAATGGCAGAGTACATACAATTGCACACACCTAAATCGCTGTCCTGTCCCTGCGCACCCAGGCTGCTGCACCCCATCCACTCCTGCCGCCCAGAGGTGTCTGCCCGCCCCTGCACACCCAGGCTGCTGCACCCCATCCACTCCCACTGGCCAGAGGTGTCTGTCCGCTCCTGTGTAACCAGGCTGCTGCACCCCATCCACTCCCACTGCCCAGAGGTGTCTGCCCACTCCTGCGCACCCAGGCTGTTGCATACTATCCACTCCCACTGCACAGAGGTGACTGCCCGCCACTGCGCAAACAAGCCTCTCTGCTCACCTTCTTCCACTGGCGTGTGTCCAAGGGGGCCCACCACATGCCGAAGCAACCGCCTCAGTCGTGGCATACACGCAGTCCAGCCGAGCTCACAATTCAGATTGTGTCTTGATTGCCAGGATGGTGTATCAAGGCCACGCATCATCGCAGGCTGCGCACCCGCTCAGCTCTGGTGGAACTAATTCAGTGGAACTCAAGTCATCGCCACATGGCAGGAGGCCCGTGTCTGGGGGGGTCGACAATTTGTGAATCACAGCCTGCAAGACAAAAAGCAAGATAAGATTGTGTGTCATGCGCCCATCAAAGGAGAGAGAGAGAGAGAAAGAGTGAGAGATCGGAAGAGAGAGAGAAAGATAGAGAGAGTGAGAGAGGGAGGAAGAGAGAGAAAGAGTGAGAGAGAGAGGAAGAGAGAGAAAGAGAGAAACAGTGTGAGAGAGTGGAAGAAGGAGTGAGCGAGAGAGAGATGAAGAGAGAGAGAAAGAGAGAAAGAGTGTGAGAGAAAGGAAGAGATGGAGAGGGAGAGGGAGTGCCGACACTGCGGACAAAACCCTCACATCTCACCTTTCCACCACCGTGTGTCTCCAACCATGTGCTAGTAAATACTGCAGCCCTCGAACTCACTCATCTGAAACATAGTATAGAATCAGTAATGGCAGAGTACATACAACTGCACATGCCTTCATCGCTGTCCTGCCTCTGCGCACCCAGGCTGCTGCATCCCATCCACTCTCACCACCCAGAGGTGTCTGCTTGCCCCTGGCACCCAGGCTGATGTACCTCATCCATTTCCGCCACCCAGAGGTGTCTGCCCGCCCCTGCGTACCAAGGCTGCTGCACACCATCCACTCCCACCACCCAGAGGTGACTGCCCGCCGCTGCGCAAACAAGCCTCTCTGCTCACCTTCCGCCACCGGCGTGTGTCCAAAAGGGCCCACAACGTGCCGAAGCAACCCCCTCAGCTGTGGATTACACGCAGTCCAGCCGAGCTCACAATTGAAATCGGGTCTTGATTGCCAGGATGGTGTATGAAGGCCACGCATCATCACAGTCTGCACACCTGCTCAGCTCTGGTGGCACTAACTCAGTGGAACTCAAGTCATTGCCACGTGGCGGGAGGCCCGTGTCGGGGGGGTCTACAATCTGTGAATCACAGCCTGCAAGACAAAAAGCAAGATAAGATTGTGCGTCATGCACCCATCAAAGGAGAGAGAGAGAGAAAGAGAGAGTGAGAGAGAGAGAGGAAGAGAGAGAGAAAGAAAGAGTGAGAGATGAAGACTGAGAGAAAGACAGAGAGGAAGAGAGAGAGAAAGAGAGAAACAGTGTGAGAGAGGAAGAAACAGTGAGAGAGAGAAGAAGAGAGAGAGAAAGTGTGAGAGAGAGAAAAGAAGAGATGGAGAGGGAGAGTGAGTGCCGACAAAGCAGACAAAACCCTCACAGCTCACCTTTCCACCACCGGTGTGTCTCCAACCACGTGCCGGGACATACTGCAGCCTTCAAGCTCATTCATCTGAAACATAGTATAGAATTAGTAATGGCAGAGTACATACAACTGCACACGCCTTCATCGCTGTCCCGCCCCTGCGCACCCAGGTTGCAGCTCCCCATCCACTACCACCGCTCAGAGTTGTCTGCTCGGCCCTGTGCACTCAGGCTGCTGCACCCCATCCACTCCCACCGCCCAGAGGTGACTGCCTGCCCCTGCGCACCCAGGTTATTGCACCCAATCCACTCCCACCACCCAGAGGTGACTACCCACCCCTGCACACCCAGGCTCTTGCACACCATCCACTCCCACCGCCCAGAGGAGTCTGCCCTCCCCTGTACACCTAGGCCTCACTGCTCACCTTCTGCCACCTGTGTGTAGAAAAGAGGGTCCACCAAATACCGCTGCAAGCCCCAAGCCCGGGGCCCGCAGACAGGACACCCTCGACATCATGCAGCCCCACTCCACAGGCCACCAGGTCTCACATTTGGTGCTGCGTCTTGATTTCACCATGGCAGAGGACATACCAGTGCACCCGCAATCATCGCAGGTTGCACACACGCTCAGCTCTTGAGGTGCCACTAATGCTGTGACCAGTGAGGCCATGCCACGTGGCAGTAGGCCCTCTCTGTTCGATGGCTCAGGCCTAAACTAAGTCCAGCAGGGCACACAAAACCTGACCTGTCCGGATCGCCGGGACGGGGCATCATTGCAGGCTGCACACCCACTCAGCACTTACAGTGCCCCTACCTCAGTGCACCGAAAGTCACCGTCCCGTGGCAGTGTGCCTGTGCTGGCCGCAGTGCATCCGGTGCCACCAAGTCTGAAATGGAAATGGCGTTGAGCATGTGCGCCCGGTCCTTTTTATTGGCAGTGTCACGTGTCCTGTGACGCCTGTGCCTGATGGGTGTGGTGTGGGTGTAAACCAGCCATCAGGGAGTGGCTGTGGCATACTGACAACTAGACCTGTGAGCAGCAGATAACAACAATGAAAATCTGGGCCATGTAGCACTGTTGTCCCTCCCTGTATGCGTAAGCGGAGTGGGCTGGCCTGGCGCACGCCAGTCCTGCATGAGGCTGTGAACAATGACTCCGGAGCTCTGGCTATGGTTCCGTCCTGGGCTGTATGAGGAATCAACTGATGCGGGTGTCCCTGTTGTAGTGCTGCCACCACCCGGGCCGCAAGCACTAATGTGTCACCCTGAGACCCAAGTCGCAAAACATGGACAACATGGAAGGTAGGGGGAATCACTGACCCTACATTCATCCATATTTCCACACATGAAAGATTGTGCAAATGACATATTTGTGTGGATTTGAATGTTTATTGCACATTCAGTGGAGTGTTACAGCTGTAACAATACAGGGCCATGCAAAGCCCAAATTTCCATTTTTGGTACATGGAGGGCAGCCAATTAGAGCCAAGCTCATGCTCCGGGGTTAGGCTCCGCCAACATATGTACTTATCCAATCACTACGCCAATTCTGAAGCACTTATAAATTCACTTTACACTCTCCTTGCAGTACTCTAATGAGCCAGTCTCTACATATGTACCTATACAATGACGGAGACAAAGTTACATATCCAAAGTTTTCCCCACTACCAGATTTAACATGGTTGTGAGCGCTGTCCACAGCAGAATTTAATGTGGTAGGGCCCAGGGGCAGCATCATGCATACATAATGAACACACAGACACAGTTAGATAGATAGTGGAACTGGGTATGGGTAAGTGTGCTCAGCCCCTTTTTATTACCAGGGTCACATGTCTGGTGACGTCTGTGCTGAATGCGTGTGGGGTGAGTGTAAGTCAGCCCTCAGGGAATGGTTGGTGCTGGCAACACGTACAACAGTAATCATTGGATCACACACAGAGATTCAATCATAAAGGATCCATGACTTGTGCTGCACTAAGGTAGGGGCACCAGATGTAAAATAATACACACAAGATTCTATCGTAAAGGGTTCATGAGTTGTGGTACACTGAGGTAGGGGCATCAGAAGCATTCTGCGTGTGCACAGCTAGCGATGATGTGTGGTCCGGGAGGGCTGCACTGGTAGCAATGTCTGTTGCCTACTGGACTGCGTCATCTGCAATCGCAACTCGATCTGAATTGTGAGCCCTGCTGTCCGCAATGTAGATCGAAGGCAGTAGTCAGCATAGACATCAAGGAATGCTTTTTGTCACTTCCTCTTGACAAAATCTGAGGACATAGAGTACAATTCTGTCTGCAATTAATAAATCATGTCTCAATGTAAATTGTGAGCTCTGCTGACCGCAGTCTGGGCGTATGGAACAAAAGATGAAATATGTATGGACTACATTGTCGAAATATGTAGGTTTCATGGATGTTATAGTTAGTTGCCTACTGGACTCTGAAATTAATGAATCAAGACTAAATTTGAATTGGGAGCCCTGCTGACCACAGTGTAGGCCGGAGGCAGCGGTCAGCAAAGGTCCACAGCCATGTGGCATTGAGTTTAGCTGCACAGATTGGGAGCATTTGGTCTTCTTAACCGATTATAATCTCTTGCACAATTTGCATCAATACTAATTTTGAATTGTGAGCCCTGCTGACCACAGTGTAGGCTGGAGGCAGCGGTCAGGAAGGGCCCACAGCCACATGGAGTTGACTTGGGCTGCACACACTTAGTGGCACCTGAAGCACTCAGCGTGTGTGCAGCCTGCGTGGATACTTGGTCCAGGTGGACTGCACTGGTAGCAATGTCTGTTGCCTACTGCACTGCGTCATCTGCAATCGCAACTCTATCTGAACTGTCAGCCCTGCTGACCACAGTGTAGGCCGGAGGCAGCAGTCAGCAAGGACAAACAGCCACGTGGTGTTGACTTGAGCTGCACAGTTAGTAGCATCAGAACCACTCAGCGTGTGTGGAGCCAGGGATGATGTGTGGTCTGGATGGGCCGCAGTGGGAGCAATGTCTGTTGCTTACTGGACTGCATCATCTGCAATCACGACTCGAATTCAATTGTGAGCCCTGCTGTCCGCAGTGTAGATTGAAGGTAGTAATCAGCACAGCCATCGAGGAATGCTTTTTGTCACTTCCTTTTGACAAAATCCGAGGACATAGAGTACAATTCTGTCTGCGATTAATAAATCATGCCTCAATTTAAATTGTGAGCTCTGCTGTCCGCACTGTAGACTGCCATTCAGTGTTCCTTTGGACTTGCAAGATTAATTTGGTCATTGTAGTAAAGCTATAACTGATATAAAATAGGTTCTTGAAGCAAGGATACAAAAAGGATATTATGTAGGTTTTAGGAACGTTATACTTTGTTGCCTACTGGACTCTGCAATTAATGAATCAAGACTCTATTTTAATTGTGAGCCCTGCTGACCGCAGTGTAGGCCGGAGGGAGCGGTCAGCAAGGGCCCACAGCACGTGGCTTTGACTTTAGCTGCACAGAGTTAGTGGTACCTGAGGGACTCAGCGTGTGCACAGCCAGTGATGATGCGTGGTCCGGGCGGGCCACACTGGATGTAATGTCTGTTGCCTACTGGACTGCGTCATCTGCAATCGTGACTCTATCTGAATTGTCAGCCCTGCTAACCGCAGTGTAGGCCGGAGGCAGAGGTCAGCAAGGACAGACAGCCATGTGGCATTTACTTGAGCTGCACAGAGTTAGTAGCACCTGAAGCATTCAGAGTGTGCGCAGTCAGCGATGATGCTTGGTCCGACTGGCTGCACTGGTAGCAATGCCTTTGCCTAATTATTTCTGCCTCAATAAGGCCATGTGGCAGTGACTTGTGGTGCACAGAGTTAGTAGTACCTGAAGAATTCAGCGTGTGCGCAGCCTGCAATGATGCGTGATCCGGGCGAGTCGCACTGGTAGCAATGTCTTTTGATTAATGAATTCTGCCTTAATAAGGCTACGTGGCGATGACTTGTGGTGCAGTGAGGTAGTGGCACCTGAAGCACTGAGTGTGTGCGCAGACAGCGATGATGTGTGGTCCGGGTTGGCAACACTGGGAGAAATGTCTTTTGTCTAATGAATTCTGCCGCAGTAAGGCCACGTGGAGGTGAATTGTGGTGCACTGAGTTAGTGGCATCAGAAGCGTTTACCGTGTGCACAGCCAGCGATGATGCATGGTCTGGGCGGGCCGCACTAGTAGCAATGTATTTTGCCTAATGAATTCTGCCTTGATAAGGCTACATGGAGATGACTTGTGTTGCACTGAGTTAGTGGCACCTGAAGCACTCAGCGTGTACGCAGTCTGCGATGATGCGTGGTCCGGGCAGGCCGCACTGGGAGCAATGTCTCTTGCCTTCTGGACTGCGTCATCTGGAATCACGACTCAATCTGAATTGTGAGCCCTTCTGTCCGCAGTGTACATCGAAGGCAGTAGTCTGTACAGACATAACTCTGTGGTGCTGTGCCGCTTGGTTCCAGGGGGCCTGTGTTGAGGAGGGCGGTAGTCACAGCGGTGGCCTCATGGCAGGGTGAGGGCCGCCGCTTTGGCAGACACGTTGGCCTTCCCAGAAATGAACCACACCCAGAGTCCTGGCCTATTTATTCACACTCCTACACTGGCATGGCATACGTTGGACCAGCCCACTCCGCTTCCACATACAGGGGGGACAACACAGCTACATGACTGAGATCTTTCCCACTGTCTGAGGTAACATGGTTGCATCCACTGTCCACAACACTACAAACACCAGCAGTATATATACACATGGAGAGGTCTGTGCTCTGCATAGTGAGGTCTGTCTAGCACATTACCGCTACAATTGGCATTGTGTGCATTGTTATTGATGGGTGACTTGCGTCCTTCACACATAATTGGTTGCCACATCTCCCAACATTCAGCTATTGTGTGGCTGAGGGTCCATGCCGTTATGGGAAGGTCCGCTGTCCTGTTCTGGGATGCCTCGTGGTTGTGGGGGGGGTGGGCCAGGGGGAGGTCCTGGGGTGGTGGTGGTGGGTGTTACTGCCTTCTTGGGTGTCGGAGCTGTATGATCAGTAGCTCTATGACATGTGTTGGTCTTCAGATGAGGCTCTCGGCTGGGCTCCCTTTCATACAGTAGGTTGTCGTCCTGCTTTACACCAGTAAAAAGCAGGTGTTAAGTTCTAACTGCTAATGCGGCTTTTCGTCTGTTTTTGGATCACATCGCAGATTTAGCTGGTCGTTGAAAATATCAGGAAGTGGTGTTTTTGAGTTATTTTTGCATGGGAACGCCTACTTTGCATATCATTAGCGTTAGTTGTCGCTCTCATTTGTGGCAATTTTTTTAGCGGAGGCTATTGCTTGAAAACTGGCGATATAGGCAGTTTTCAGCAGGTTGAGAATGGGATGATAATTTAAAATCATAGAAAAAAGCATAGGTTTAATGACCCTTAAAATTAGATATTAGCATTTAAAAAACCTTTGAAATTCACTGAAAAAAACACAGGTTTCAGACACGTTATAGTTAGAAATTAGCCTTTAAAAAAACCTTAGCAATTCACTGAAAAAAACATAGGTTTCAGGGACGTTATAGTTAGTTGTACATTTCACTCGTACAAAACCATAGAAATTCCCCCGTTATAGTTAGTTAAGCTAACTATAACTCGCGCACCCGCAATGCACTGCTGATGACGTCACATATTACATCATATGGTTTTGTACGAGTGAAATTTACAACTAACTATAACGTCCCTGAAACCTATGGTTCTTTCAGTGAAGTCATATATATATATATATTCACAGAAAAAAACATAGGTTTCAGGCACGTTATAGTTAGGAATTAGCATTTAAAAAACCTCAGAAATTCACTGAAAAAATCATAGGTTTCAGGGGTGTTATAGTTAGCTGGACTTTTCACTTGTACAAAACCATTGAAATTCACCCGTTATAGTTAGTTCAGCTAACTATAACTCGCGCGCCCGCAACGCACTGCTGATGACGTCACATATTACATCACTCATGACATGGTCAGTGACATCACTCATGACATCACTGATGACATCTCAAATGACATCACTGATGACATCACTGATGACATCATCCAGTGAATGTCTGTTTTTCTGAAAATTAAATATGTTTTATATATGTATATCTCAAGGTCGATGGAAGAATAAATGGGTATATAAGTGTCTAAATGGATGATTTGTTTTAGAAAAATTGATTGTTTAACTGACTGATTAAGTGTATCATAGTGAATACATGGCTTAGTGAGTAATGTTTAAATATGTAAATATCTGTATCAGTCTCTCACTTTGTGTATAAGTGGCTGCATGGGTTGGTGAGTAGCTACATGGGTGTCTATATAGGTTATTAGTTGTTTTTTTGAGTATCAGTCTGAGTGTCTGCATGGTTCGGTGGGGGTATTACGTAGTGCATAGGTGCATGAATGAGTGACTCACTGTTTTTATGTGTTGAAGACAGCATGTGTGCAGGACTGTATGGGTGGATGAGTGTGTGCATGGGTGTGTTAGTGAGTGAATGACTGTCTCAATAGTGTCTTTATGAGTAACTACATATGTTTTAAACTAGTATATGTGACTATTGGTGTATATAAGTGAGTATATGTGAGAGTGAGAGATTGAAAGAGTTCCTGTATGAATAAGTATGTGTTTCTATAAGTGATTGTTTAAAAGACTAAGTATGTGTAAGTGTCCGTAGAAGTAAGTGTGGTGGTGTGTGTATAACTGTAGATGCAAGTAAATGTATGTTCGATTCTTTATTAGCATGAGTGACTATGTGTGTGAGTAACTCTATGGATGAGTGGCATTGTGTAACAGGATGTATAGGTGTATGAGTACATATGATGAGTGAGTACATGTATGAGTGACTGTATAGGACTGTTGGTGAATGAGTGGATGTGTATGTGGATCTTAGAATTACTGAAGAGGTTGTTGTAACTGGTATTGGTATGTCCATTGTTTTGAAAATTTTAGTCTCTATTTTTGAATGTGTGTATCAAAGATTATATTAGGGTGAGAGGAGGTCTGCCACTCTATCACAAGGATGATGTCATCAGTGATGTCATCAGTGATGTCATTTGAGATGTCATCAGTGATGTCATGAGTGATGTCACTGACCATGTCATGAGTGATGTAATATGTGACGTCATCAGCAGTGCATTGCGGGAGCGCGAGTTATAGTTAGCTGAACTAACTATAACGGGGGAATTTCAATGGTTTTGTACAAGTGAAAAGTCCAGCTAACTATAACACCCCTGAAACCTATGGTTTTTTCAGTGAATTTCTGAGGTGTTTTAAATGCTAATTCCTAACTATAACGTGCCTGAAACCTATGGTTTTTTCTGTGAATTTCAAAGGTTTTTTAAATGCTAATTTCTAACTATGCCTACAGAGATAGGACATGTGAAGAAAGAAGAAAAAATGCACAGAAAGAAAAAAAAGAAGTGCAGAAAGAAGCAACAGAAATCCTCAAAGACGAAGAAAAGTGCAGGAAGAAGGATAACGTGCAGAAAGAACAAAAAGAAGAGCAGAAAGAATCCTTGTTGCAAAATCATCCTGTACCCTCAACTTTTTCAGACGGATACTGGTGGTAACTGAGTCTGACTAACCAGTCCTAGAGCCAGTGCTATGTTAAAAGACACTTAGAGTACAGTGAAAACACCTACATACACTAGGGAACATTATGCGTTGGGGTCCCTCTGTGATTAGCATGACCTCCTCTGTAAGCCCCTAGTATATAATAGGGCAGGGGGATTAAAACTACCTCTTAAAACAGGCCACAGGGCGTTTTTGCACACGGTAACTCAGGCCCCGTCCCCTCCCTTCACCACTGTGTAAACACGCCCTGTGTCCGTTTTTAGTTGGGAGATTAAGTTCATTTGAATCCTGAGGGTCCCTAGGGTCCAACTAGCCCACTAGGTACCTCCAGTAAGTGCCACAGAGCTGCATTGCAGAGAGGTGTAAAAAGTGGCACAGCCTGGACCACCTCTCTGCAATGCAGCTCAGTGGCGCTTACTGGAAGCACTTGGTGGGCTAGTTAGCCCCGAGGGGCCCTCAGTATTGAAGGGAAATTATATCCCCAATTTAAAACGTGCCATAGAGCGTGTTTGCACACGTCACCTCAGGCCCCGTCCCCTCCCTTCACCACTGTGTAAACGCGCCCTGTGGCTGTTCTAAGTTGAGAGATTAAGTCCCCGTGAATCCTAAGGGTCCCTAGAGTCAAACTAGACCACTAGGTACCTCCAGTAAGCGCCACAGAGCTGCGTTTCAGAGAGGTGTAAAAAGGGGCTTGGCCTCAGAACACCTGTCTGCAGCGCAGCTCCCTGGCGCATACTGGAGATGCCTGTTGGGCTAGTTGGCCCTCAGGGACCCTCAGTATTGAAGAGGAATTAATTCCCCAACTTACAACTCGCCAGGGGGCGCGTTTGCAGAGTGCTGCAAGGAGGGGGCGTGGCCTCCGGCACAATGCCAGTCTTTTATTTATTTTAATTTTTTAAGAAGGGGAGCTGTGTGGTTCCCCTTCTTATTCTAATTTATTGGCCCTGATGACCCCATCCCCCAGGGCCTGTCTCCTAATTATATTTTTTTGACCCCAATCCCCAGGGCCGGCCACTGTTTTTTATTATTTTTAAAAAATATATATTTATAGACACACCTAGGACATGCTGGACAAACCGTACGTACCTATCACCATGACGATTTGAGTGATATTCATCAAAAGGCGACTATGCATACAATGAATCCACGTGGAATGTATTTACACCACTAGTGAAGCTCTGACATGTCTGATGCCCTACCGTGCCTAATCCCGGTAGACACCCTTGTCGTTTATTTATACAAACATGGGTAGCTATTGACGGGCACATTTAATACACATGCACACCAAGCCATTCAAAGGGGATTCGACAAAAATTCGACCAAAACTATGTAAGAAACCCCCCTCACGGTTAATAAAACACACATCCACTGCCGGATGTGTAATACTTTTTATTTTACTCTCTGGAAAGGGGACAAACATCACTTGAGAGTCACAGCGCGCTCCTGGCAGAGCCCAATGCTGTGTTACATCCACCATTGCCTGCCGAGTGCCACACACCTCTGTGTTGTATTCCACCAGCTAGTGCATATGCTATGACACTCTCTAGCCCATGTGCACTGTAACACCACCCCGTGAATATGTCATGCCACACTTGTCTTCACACGGGTTATATTGCCCCATCTAACGTGACTTCCTCGATGCCTATGTTATAACGCACAGTGCTATGCCATACATATTACAATCTGGGATCCATATCTTTGTCACAGTGCATATGCAACGTTACACACCCCAGCACATATTTTATATTACAACTTTAGAGACTAGTTAGGTTACACAACACTGCCCTGTGCATATTACACTCCAAGGCGCACATCGCATAGCATGCGCTAGTGCCTGTGCTATCTCGCGCTCTCCAATGAATCTGTCATTGCGCACAATGTATTGCATATTATATTTCACGCCCGGTTTATCTTATATCACACTTTTTGGTGCATAGTTTATACCATACACATTATCTAGTTTTCATTTTCAATCCTGCTCTCAGGACTATGTTCTATATAACACTGTGTTCACCTGCCCTTTTCACGGGCATTACATTTTGCGATAGGGGGAGGAGGGTCAGGGGGTGTTTCTGCCAAGTGAGCCCGGAGTCACAGTCACAAACGTCTTCTTCTTCCTGAATAAAAGTGAGATTATGCTGCATACTTGTTCATATTTTAAGTAGTTCGCACAGACACACGTTTTAAAAACAATAAAGTTCCTAATACCCGCCTTCTCTGAACAGTTAGCTTGCTGCCCCATCCCCCTCCTCCCTATCCTCTGTTGTGTGAATCCATGGACTAGCCTCCTCCCTGCTGCCATGCATGGTCTGATGTGCTGCCACTGCCCTCAATTTAGTATGATTACCAGTCCCCTCCTCCTGCCCTCCATTGCCCAATTCTATGCCCCATCATTGACCTCCTGCTTAAACTCTGTGCTTAGCTTGCTGCCCCTATTCTCCTTCCCCCTGCCCTCCGATGTCTTTGTGCATGCCCCTGCTCCATCCTTTTTGCCCACCATGTTCCATGAACCTGCCACTCCTATCTACTCTGAGTGTTCTGTTGAGCTGCCACTCCCTTCCCACCTGCCTAGCATTGTCAGATGACTGTAACCTGTCCCTGCCACCTCCACCCTGCCTGTCCACATGCCATGCCCCTATCCTCTTCCTCCTGTCGTACATGGTCCATTGTACTGCCACACCCTTCTGCCCTCCCTGGTCTGTTGTGCTGCAACTGCTCCTCCTGCCTGCCCCCTGCGATTTGTTGTGAGGCCCCTTCCCCTGAACTTTCTTGTCTGTGCACAGGTCCTGACCCTCCCTTCTATCCTCCATCGTCCTTTGTGCATGCCCCTGCACCCTCCTTCTTGCCCATCATAGCCATTGTGCTACCACTAACCCTCCCACTTGCCATGCATGGTCTTCTGTGCTGCCATGGCCCCTCCCACCTTCCCAGTGTGGTCAGTTAGCTGCCCCTGACCCCCTCCCACCTTCCCTCCATGGTCTGTATGTATGCCATCACAGTCTCACTGTTGCTCTTCATGGTGTGTCTTGCTTCTAGTGCCCATCCTGCCTGACCTCCATGGCTATCTTGCTGCTCCTGCCCTGCCCCCTTGCCCCCAGCCCTCTGTTTACATGTGCAGACCCCTACTCCCTCCCTCCTGGCTTGTCTGTTCCATTGTAATGCCCCTGATCCTTCCCTCCTGCCCTTTATGGTCTGTTATGCTGTAGCTTTCTCTCCTGTCTGTCCATTATGGTCAGCTAGCTACCATTGCCTCTTGCCCCTCTGTTCTCTGTTGTCCATGTGCATGGTCCTGTCCCCTCCCTCTTGCTTTCTATGGATTGTTGTGCTGCACTCCCGTCCGCATGCCCTGTGTGGTGTATTGTGCTGCTGCAAACCCTGATGCCTGCCCTGCAGGGTCAGTTTGGTGCACCTCTCCATGTCCCTCCTTTCCTCTGTTATCCAAGTCCATGTCCCTACCCCATTTCCTTCCATGATCCAATGTACCATACTTGCGAACATTTTGAACTTGGTAAGAGGGAGATTTTGAAAAAAAACTGGGGTATTGATTTTCCCCTTTCAGTTACATTGAAAAAGAGGAGATTGTAGACAGGAGACAGATCAAATAAAGCCCATTTGAGCTTAAAAACATTGGACGTTTCCTGGCTGAATCGGGTCTGTTGGCATGTATGGTTGTACTACCATTGCCTCTTCCTTCTGCCCACAATGGTCTATTACATTGCCACAGCCTCTCTTGCAAGTCCTGTATTGTTGGTTTGTTGCCCCTGCCCCCCTTTCCACTGCCCTCCATAGTCTGTTGTGCTGCCACGGCCCTTCCTGCCTGCTCAGTGTGGTTACATTGTTGCCTTTGCACCCTCCTGCCTGCCTTCAATTTTCAGAGTCCGTGCCCCTGGCCTCTGCCTCTCAACAGTATCCTAATGAACAACTAGATTGCTAACATTCTATATTTATTACAAAAGTGTGGAACGCCTGACGTCATCTTGATGTAATCAAAACTGTAATACCTAGAGCATTTCCTTTAGAAATTACATATATGAGAGGGTCTTATTGGCATCAAAATTATGGTTAGTGCTCTAAAAGACTAAAATAAGGACATATTTTCTGAGTTTTCAAATAGCGACAAAGCACTTTAAAATTATTTGTTATCTTTATGTTTTTTTATCCAGTTGACCACTTGATTAAATGTGGGGAGAGGATGTGGTGTTACTTCCAGAACTGCAGACTTTGCAACTGGGGAACCAGGTTGGAGTTTCTGCTTCAGCTCGACATTCTGTGATTCTGGCCAAATCACTTAGTCTCCCCATGTCTACAACCAAAATGAATTTGTTCTTGTGTGATGTAACCAATGCTCATGTAAAGCACTCCAATACCTGACCAGTCTGCACTATATAACACTGCAAAAACACAAAATAATAAGTGTTTTGCACACTTCTGTCATTGGGCTATATTTGGGCTACATCTGGGTGATTTTGGGCTACATTTGGGCTCTTTTGTCTCTGGTGGCCATCTTGGGAGATTTATTTGTTATGAAGTTTCCTAATTTCCTCATGTACTGCAGTCTCCTCAGTAGGAAATGCTTTCAGTTTTTTACTTTGATTCCATCATGAAGGTATTCAGATATGTCACACATTTGCCATAAATTCTGAAAGTTAGCACTCTAGTTGCTCATTAGATCACTGTAGGAAAACTACTGTTCACCATGGAAGTCTGCTCCTGGTATTAAAAGTGCATGTTTCAGTCTGCATGTCAGAATTTTTTAAAGAAATAGAAGAGGATTTGAGAAGTCACTCAAAATGTGCCCTCATTTTCTTTCTTCAGCATTAATCATAATTTCTATGGCAAAATGAACCCCCTCATTGTGTTCCTTTTTAAATTAAATGTTTTAAGTGTTACCAGTTTATTCCAATCAAGATGGCTTCAGGTGTGCCATACTTTTGTCATAATGAAGACAGTAAGCGCTCTAGTTGTTTTTAAGAACACTCTCGGACATTCTGTCAGTGGGCTATACTTGGCTATACTTAGGCTACATCTGGGTGATATTTGGGCTACATTTGGGCTCTTTTGTCTCTGGTGGCCATCTTGGGAGACTTATTTGTTATGAAGTTTCCTAATTTCCTCATTTACTGCAGTCTCCTCAGTAGGAAATACTTTCAGTTTTTTACTTTGATTCCATCAAGAAGGCATTCAGATGTGTCACACATTTGCCATAAATTCAGAATGTTAGCACTCTTTTTGCTCATTAGATCACTGTAGTAAAGCTACTGCTCACCAGGGAAAACTGCTGCTGGTATTGAAAGTGCATGTTTCAGTCTGCATGTCAGAATTTTTTTATGAAATAAAAGAGGATTTCAGAAGTCAAAATGTGCCCTAGTTTTTCTTTCTGCAGCACTAATCATACTTGTTATGGAAAAACGAACCCCCTCATTTTGTTCCTTTTTAAATTAAATGTTTTAAGAGTTACCACTTTAATCCAAGCAAGATGGCTTCAGGTGTGCCATACGTTTATCATAAGTAGGACTGTTAGCGCTCTAGTTGTTCTGTGGAACACTCTGGGAAGCTGCAGTAGAACACAAAGGAATCAACTGACAGTCTCTGCCCTTGTTGGATGTACATGTTTTACTGAGAATGTCAGACTTCATTCTCACATGACTGAGAAAGATAATGTGAATTTACAGAAAATAAGCTCTCAGTTTAGCTTATAGATCACCTTCCAAACCTCTGTGGGAAAAGCATGAGAAAATATTTTTCTCTCAATCATGATATCCCAGCAGAAGGCTTTTTCACATGGTGAAATCACCTTAGAACATACCACAATTCCTAAAATGAGTATGGTACCATCAACAAATGATTTATAATGTAACTAAAGTCTTAAAACCTTCTATTAACTGCAATGCTTTTTAATGAGGTGCTATCATGTATATTGGTCCCAAGATGGCTGCCAACACTTCTTGGATGAAGTGCTGACAGCCAATCAGATCTCAGGATGAGATGTGTGGTTAGGCTCCGCCCACATATATATATGATTTTACTTTTGATTTTCTCAGGAACTACTGAACAGATTGACCCCAAACCTGCAAAAGGCACTTCCCTGAGCTGAGGACTACCTCTCTGCCAAATTTCAAGTAACTCTGTTCAGCCGTTCGGGCTGTACCTTGGACTAAAGGTCCCTATGGAAAATTGCATGGGGGAAAACATGTTTTGGGACCCCCCTTTTTTCTCAGCTCCGCTTGACGAATCCCCCCGAGACTTTCAGGGTAGGAGCGGAGCGGAGCGCCCCACCTATTTTGAAAATTTCGCGAGGATTCGTCAACCGGCGCCAAAGTTATTCCAAATAGAATGTTGCAGATTTCCTATGGAATCCCGGTCCTAACTATAACTATCTACTGGCGACCGCCAGTAGATAATATATATATACATCCCGTTATTTGAAAAATGTGCAGACTCCAGTAGGACTTTACATTCTTACAGGAATCTTTTTTGGCCACACGGGACTACTATTGAGAGATAATCAGGAACCGTAATAATCCCATTTACATGTTGTTTCGTGAGTGGGATGCAACAAAAATGGAGTCGGCCATCATTGCTTCGATTATTTACATCAGCATTAAATTCATCAATATATATATATATAAAAAAATTATTTTTGCTTGAATTCCTGTTGGTATTTTACCAAATATAATGTGATAAGTCCGCATGACATGATTAAGATAATATTGCGATTTTGTAAGGCACTCCTATGTACAAAATTCATGTCTTGGGTTTTGACTTGTACTTCTTAAGTCTGCTTTCTATATCCATGTTGAACCATATCACGTGCAGAGTACCGTTCTTCCTATTTAAGGAAGTGTTTTGTATTTGCATGTTGTCATGTGAACAAGGCTCAAGGGGAGCCGAAACGTTATGGCGACAAACTTGCAGTTAAGCTAATAAATTATCGCACGAAGAAGTTGGTCTGTGTTTGTGTTTTCTGACCAGAGGCTATGAGGAGGCAGCCCTGCCAGGGGAGCAATTCAACTGATATATTTGGCTGAGTGGCGACGTACGGCCAGCACACGAGACCCTTTCCATAAAAGGACAACGCCAGCTACGGAGCCGTTTCCCGGTTTTACTGGGTATTTTGAAATCCTTGGAAGAGGAACGGCGTTTGTCCCCCCAGGATCAACGGAGCAGCCAGCAGCAGGCGAAAGTTACGCAGGAGTAACCCTCGGGCGGTGCCGAGTCGGAGGACACGTTACACAGGAGGTAAATACTCTCAGTGACTATGCTATCTTGCAGCATTCCGAATAACGGGGGAGGAAAGTTTAAGTGCAGTCGGGGAATTGCAGAGTGAGGACGAATAAGATTACCAGCTGTGTATTCCCGTCACGATCTAATTCAGCTATAACACGCAACCAACACGATTGTATGATGTCGGCCGACAACATGATTGAACACAAGGAAGCTGCATCAAAAATGTTTGCGGACAGTCCCCAAGCATTTTCTAACACACGGGACAAGAGTAGCAGTGAACCTTTGATGAGAAACAGCACAATTAAAGATAAAATCAAAATACTTGAAAAAAAGTTGCGCAGTGAACAAAGTAAGTGGTGGGAAGCTAAATCCCTACAAAGTTACCTTGATGTAAACTGGATACCTAGAGGATTGCGCATTCTGACGGCGCCGAATTATGAGAGCCCCAACCCCGATATGATGAAGGAATGGGCGGATAGCAACCTTGAGGCATCACGACGTCTGGTACAAATTTTGGTTAAGTACGCAGAAATTGACAGGGCACAGTTATTAAAAGATATTGCCGTGTTACAAGAAGAGTTGCAAACTATGGAAGACAATGAGGAGAAGAAAAAACTAATGGAAGATATGAGAGAGAGGCTGAGAAAGGAACAAACGTAGATAATGGATAGAAAAGCCTATAAATTCCAAAGAGACCAAAACGATTATGAGTTGGGTCAAATTTTTACCTCCTCTAAAAAGTATGATTCTTATCGGGGCCCAAAAGCCATGCCTCTTAACATACCGAAAGCCACAACAAGTAGTAAGGAACAAGGTGACTCGACTAGGTCAGATATTAGTACATACACTAGCAGCGAATCGGAATCGGAACAACGTACCAAAGTTTCGAATATTACAGCTAAACCTCATCCGGGGGAGGAGATTCATTTTTTATGTCAAGAAAGGATGCAATCCCTACGACCCCGTGCTCTAAAGAATTACGGAGAAAACGTGCCAACTACAAGCGTAGGCAGAGGTACAGGACGAGGAGGCGGCACCTATTACAGGAAGAGAGGCAGAGGCCAGTGGAAAACAAAGAATCAATAATATCAATTGCTGACGACACCACTATTATCAATCTACCAAACGTCGTACTTACCCAGGAGGATGAACACATTCTTAAACTTGGCCTCTCCTACGCCGCACAATCCAATTTCAACTATATTGACACTAGATTTGATACCTATAAAGCCATACGCAAATTGAAACTTCGTAAATTCCATGCAATGAGAAACACGAATAAACAAATACCTGAAACAAGTGTGACAATCGATACAGGATCTGTTGTAGAATCCCAGATACCTAGAGAAATTTTCGACTTATGGTGCAATGATGGAGCCGGTTCCCAGGATGGCACACAAACACAAGGGGGTAATAATACTGGCAAGGAAAGTGCCAGGAAACAAATCTCTCCGGCAACACCTTTTAAACCAATTTCTACATTTGTTCCAATACTACTACGAGATTCCATAGACATTTACAACGAGAATGTTACAACTCAAATAAAATACTTACATAAAAAAATCAGCAATAAGAAACACGCCTTCGATATAAAAAATGCCAAATATTATGCACTCATTCAATAATTGAATAAAGATAAAAGTATCATCATACGAGGCAGTGACAAGGGAGGAAATATTGTGCTCATGACTAGATCTCTGTACGACAAAGAAGCTTACTCCCAGCTAAACAACAGACAACACTATGAACGTTGCAATATGTCTACATTGAAAACCTTGCAAGTGGAATATCATTAGAAATTGCTGAAATGGAACAACAAATCCATGCTGTCCAATGATGAATATGCATTTCTCAAAACGGATTATCCTAAAGTTCCATTCATCTATTTTATCCCGAAAGTACATAAGGACATGGCCAATCCTCCTGGCAGGCCAATTATATCGGCCAGAGGTGGCCTTTTGGAAAAGACTTCTGTATATATTGATTACTTTCTACAGGGACATGTAAAATCACTAGAATCATACATTCAAGACACTGGTGATTTCCTACTAAAACTACAAAGGATTGAATGGAAGATGGGGTACTGGATGCTTGCACTTGATGTGTCGTCTCTATATACCAGCATAGTACACAAAGATGGCATAGCAGCGGTTGATTACTATTTGTCCAAGACGGATGAACAATTCAAAGACCATACAACCATGCTTCTAGAAATGTTAAAAATATGCCTCAATAACAACGTGTTTATGTATAACAATCTGGTTTATCGTCAGCTCCAGGGAGTGGCTATGGGGGCCAGCTTCTCTCCAAGCTATGCATGTTTGCACATGGGAGCTTGGGAGGAGCTGGTCCTCAAAACTGAGTATAAGGACATAATGGATTCAAATGTAATTGCATGGTATCGTTACATAGACGATCTTTTTGTAGTATGGGGGGGCGGCAGAGATGCTGCTGAGGAATTCGTCAGGTCTATCAATACGAACGATTTCAATCTCAGTTTTACAGTTAGCATGAGTCAGACCAATGTTACATTCTTGGACACGGAGGTGTACATTTCTAATGGGGCCATTGAAACTAAATTATTTAGAAAGGAAACAGCTGGAAATACTATTTTACATGCTGCAAGTGCTCACCCCCAGCATCTTATCACCAGTATACCTTATGGTGAGATGCTGCGGCTCCGCAGGGTCTGTAGTAATGAGATGGAATTGGAGGCGGCCCAAGCAGCTAGTAAGGTCAGATTCCTTCAACGGGGCTACTCTGCAAAGACCATTGATGGGGCCATAAGTAGATATCTAATTAAATCTAGACAGGATCTACTTAATAAGTATGACATTACGATTAACAGCAATACAACAACCCAAATAATTTCTGAACCTCAAAATGATTTCAGAATTATAACTGGGTTCGGTAAACAACACTCTGATCTCTATCGTATTTTTAATCGTAACTGGTCCATTCTTCTGAGTGACCCCGTACTAGGCCCAACATTGCCCCGCAGAGCGACCGTGACATTTAGTCGAGCACTCTCTATGAAAGATTACATAGTTGACACTAATCCTGAAATCATGGAAAAGACCAGTTGGCTTCAAACCAATGGGGGTTTCTTTAAATGTAAAACGTGCAAAGCGTGCACACATGGGGTCAATACCAAACACTTCAAAGATGGTTTTAGCGACAGAAAACATACAATTGAGAAGTTTTTAACATGCAAAACGGAATTTGCAGTATATGTGCTCCAATGTCCCTGTGCACTAAGGTATGTAGGCAGTACCAAATTGGAGGTACATAAACGAATCCTTCAGCACCTGAGGGCAATCACAAACCGAGATAACACCTACCCAGTGGCTCAACATTTTAAGGATTTACACCGCAGCAACAACAAGGATTTGACCTTTTTTGTCATCGACTCAGTACCACCTAGTAGACGCGGTGGTAATAGGGAAACAAGGTTAAGGCAGTTGGAAACCAAATATATACTCCAACTAGACTCCAAATTCCCGGGTGGGCTCAATGTCACAGAGGACCTACACACCATTTTGCATTAGAGTCACACTTCTCATTTTATATATATATACTATGGAGGTAATTACATGAGATCAATGCATATCAAGCCTGGATATATTGATTAGTATCTAACCAACTTTTTAGTGGTTTTTATCAATGGGTTTTTATATTATTGTGGGAAAATATTTTAACCTTTTTGTACTCTATTTATTGTTTTACTATCAAGAGTAGCTACTAATCATGAAGGATATTAGGTTAGCTGGAGGATGTCTAAAAGAATCAGACATTTCATATTATATCCACTTGGTACGGATAGTTGATGACATTATGTCATGAGTACGACAATACCCCATAGTTATCAATTCTAATGTAGCTTAACCAATTAACCCCATGAGGCACCCTTTACCCCCAGTGACAAATTACCTCCTAGTTTCGGCAACCAACGGTATGTGCATACCCCCTATCTGTATTCTCTTGGAGGGTATTACCATACCAGGTATCATATTGGCAAGAACCTACAAAGCTGTATCGGTTTATCTGTTAGGACAGATAGGTATACGCAAGAGCAATGGATATCTGTAACTGGGATTAGTAGCGGATTTCCATCCTTACTTGCACTTTCATTGCACTTTTCTAATTTAACTTCGTCTTTGCTGTTTACATATTTATATATTTTTAATGTTTTTATGAAATAGCTATTTATGTAAAATGACTGAGTGTTAAATTATTTGATAAAATGATAATTTATTGGCATTTTTTTGCACTTAGCACACTTCCTCGTATACCTGCACAATTGCAGGGATCTGCAGTTTGATATGTTTTTAGAACCATGATACATGGGGTTTCTTTTGGGGATTCATCCCGTTATTTGAAAAATGTGCAGACTCCAGTAGGACTTTACATTCTTACAGGATTCTTTTTTGGCCACACGGGTCTATTATTGAGAGATAATCAGGAACCGTAATAATCCCATTTACATGTTGTTTCGTGAGTGGGATGCAACAAAAATGGAGTCGGCCATCATTGATTCGATTATTTACATCAGCATTAAATTCATCAATATATATATATAAAAAAATTATTTTTGCTTGAATTCCTGTTGGTATTTTACCAAATATAATGTGATAAGTCCGCATGACATGATTAAGATAATATTGCGATTTTGTAAGGCACTCCTATGTACAAAATTCATGTCTTGGGTTTTGACTTGTACTTCTTAAGTCTGCTTTCTATATCCATGTTGAACCATATCACGTGCAGAGTACCTTTCTTCCTATTTAAGGAAGTGTACTTTTATCTTTATTCAATTATTGAATGAGTGCATAATATTTGGCATTTTTTATATCGAAGGCGTGTTTCTATAGATATATATATATTTAAATCCCAGTTTACAATAACAATATTATAATTTAAAATGTTGTAAATGATATAATAATAAAACATATATATATGTGAATTTATATCGGCCCGCCAGGTCGAGGGAAGCACCACCGCATTATACACAGCGGGTCTGCATCTGTTTATTGGGGCAGCCAAGTGCGTGAGTAGTGGATGCGCACTATCAAGAAGTTTGTTTGTCTCCGTGTACCATGCAGGAATAATCTTTTAACATCTTTACAAATGTTTTAAAGGGAATCCCTGGCAGTGGTGCTTGTTTGTTTTGTGACAGTTGCCAGAGAAGAAGGGCGTAAGGCCCGAAACGCGTCGCAAGAACTGTCTGGAGGTTGAGAGCTACAACTTATTTGTGCTATATTCATCTACCACAAGTGCATCCCACAAAAGGCAAACCTTTAAGTGAATATATATAGATATATACATATATATAGATATATATTACCTACTGGCAGTTATAGTTAGGACCTAGTTTCCAAAGGAAAAGCGTTTTTTGTTTTCCTAATAGCTTTGGTATCGGTTGACGAATCTTCACAGAATTTTCAAAACTAGTGTTCAGCACTGGTCAGCTCCTGTCTTGAAAGTTTCGGGGTGAATCGCCAAGCGGGGGCCGAGAAAAAAAGGGGGGTCCCACAACGCGTTTTCCCCATGTTATTTTCCGTAGGAAACTTTAGACAAAGCTACAGCCCGAACTGCTAAACCGAATTACACCAAATTTGTCAAAAAGGTAGTGCTTGGTTCAGAAAGCGACATTTTTTAAATGGTGTAGATCTGTTCAGTAGTTGCTGAGAAATTCAAATAATAAAAGTTGTGATATCTATGGGCACGGTGGGTTTGCGAACCCTCCTGACCACGAGCTTCACTGTGATTGGCTGCCAACACTCCAAACCAGGAAGTATTGGCAGCCATCTTGTGACTCGATAGAACTGAGTCACAAGAAAATAGCGAAACAAAGGTGAAAAACAAGAAAAGGGGGCAGGGTAGAAAACACCGTGACCCCCTAGGCCTGCTCAGAGGGTCCCACAGTGATGTAAATTGAGATGTCATCAGTGATGTCACTGACCATGTCATGAATGATGTAATATGTGATGTCATCAGCAGTGCATTTCGGATGCACGAGTTATAGTTAGCTGAACCAACTATAACAGCCGAATTTCTCTGGTTTTGTATGAGTGAAATGTCCAACTAACTATAACGTCCCTGAAACCTGTGTTTTTTTCAGTGAATATGTACATATATATATATATATATATATATATATATATATATATATATTATATACTGGCGGTCGCCAGTAGATAGTTATAGTTAGGACCGTGTATCCATAGGGAATCTCAAAATTCTATTTTGAATAACTTTGGCGCCGGATGACGAATCCTCCCGAAATTTTCAAAACTAATGGGGCGCTCCGCTCAGCTCCTACCCTGAAAGTCTCGGGGGGATTCCGAGAAAAAAGGGGGTCCCAAAATGCGTTTTCCCCATGCATTTTCCCATAGGACCTTTAGTCGAAGGTACAGCCCGAACGGCTGAACAGAATTACTTGAAATTTGGCAAAGAGGTAGTCCTCAGGTCAGGCATGTGCCTTTTGCATATATGGTGTCAATCTGTTCAGTAGTTCCTGAGAAAATTGCATTTAAAAGCACATACATATCTATATGCGCGCACAGTCCGCGCACCGTACGCGCACGGTGCACGCACCCTAACGTGCACGAGCGTAATTCTTAATGGTGGATTCATGACAGTCAACATTCGAATCGGTCGAAATCAGGAATTGTCGGCCGTCATTTTGTTTGTTTTCAGTGCGAGAGTGGAAAAGAAAGGTGGAGAACGTGAAAAGGGGGCAGGGTAGAGAGTCCCTGACCCCCTAGGCCTTCTCATGGGGACCATGAAAGACCTCTTAGGTCTAAAAAAAAAAAAAAATTAAAAAATATCGTGGGGTGCACGCACGGTGCGCGCACGGTGGCAAAAAACCCATAAAAAAATTAGATTAAAAAATCATGTTTAAGTGTTTAGATGTTGGTTGGCTCTAAAAAGAGCCGTTGTGTTTATGGAGTGTTTTTTGGTACCTACAAGTAAGTACCGATGCAGAGTCTAAAGTTCAAGAGGAATACTCTGTTCCCTTCATCTGTGAAATGAACACCGTCTCCTCTATAAATGCCTTGCATGTTGTAACGCAAGTTGTTGTGGTATATAGAACCCATACCATAGTCTCTGGGGAAAGCCGAAACAGACTTATTGACGTGCTTTCTTGCTTTGTCAATCTGCGGACAATATTGGTTGGACCAGTTCCACTTTTGCCTTTGGCATATATTAGAATATACAAAGGTAGTTTGTGGAAAAAGTGACATCAATTGCACAAAGGTGTCCTTAACAAGCATTTCCAGACCTACCCCAGTTAAAGGGCCTAGGTCATTTCCACCACAGTGCACAATTATAAGGTCAGGCTGTGGGAGATGTAGAAAGGATTTTACCAAAGGCATTAATTGGTGCCACTTTAACCCTCTCTGACCAATCCATTTAATGTCTACATTTGGCAAAGCAAGGTCTTTGAAAATACCTCTTTTTCTGCATACTTTTCACTCCAGAAGACATAGCTATGACCTACAATCCACACTGTGAACATCTTTCAAGGAGATCTGGATGCACTCAGAAGGTGTCTTTCAGTAGAATGGCAATATGAAAAGAAAGATAGTTGTAAAATGGAGGCTTACATACTTTTTTTTAATAAAAAGAACTCATTGGCTGTTTCACACCATTCTACACTAAATGTTTAAATTTCAAAAAGCATGTTTTGTATTGGTTCAGAAAAATATGTTTCCACAGAACATTACTTTGGATTTGCTGGGTTTGAAAAGTCAAGCACTCTTGCTCTTTGGATTAGAAACATTGTGTGCTGAACTTCTGACCTCTCTGCTCACACCAGTGTTCCATGACATGTTGCTATGGTAGAAGGCAGAAGTCATGTTGGGGGTAGGGATCATTTGGAAAGGGTTGAAATTTGCAACCAATAGAAATATGTGTTTCCATTTGAAAAAATGTGGGAAGCACTGTGATTTGAAGTTAACATGTATATGTGTGAAAAAAGAGAGGGAAACATTGCCATTTACTGGTTCTGCTGAGAGGTGTACAGTTCAGGGATTCTGGCTCTGATAATCTGCTGTGTGAGTGCCACATTTCTTTCTCAATTAACTACTTTTAAAGGTGAGTTATGAATTTGAGAGGGGATGTATGTGGTGCATTTTGATAAAAAAAATATAAATGAGATTCTTGTTTTAAAGTTGTGTTTTACATTTTATGTTTTGGAAGATATTTAACTGCCTTGAAGTTGTCATATATTATGGAGTATGTCTTCACCATAAGTAAAGGTGTACTGGTATCACCCAGGAATATTTTTTTTCTGCCTAGAACCACACCATGAGTCTGTGTGCACACAGGAATTTGTTGTCAGAGATTTAATTTGTGTTGGTCTGGTTCTGTAAGACTTGCATTCGTAGGAAAGGGGCAGCTTGTTTTCTTGAACTGTGATGGTTTGCATTCAGCAGAAATCACTATCTCACAAATGAGAGGCAAATGCTAACACATTTGAAAACAACAGGGTAGATTGTCCTTCCACTCCTGCCATGGGTGAGGTAGACCCTACATGTTCAAAAGTGCAATTAACCCTTACCCCACATGTACTCTTACATACATCTGTGCAGTCTTCATGCAGTTCTGCAAGCGTCCATGCAGATCTCTCTTGCACCTGACAATACACAGTCTCCAGTAGCACGCTCTTATCACACAGGCAGTAGCTTCTCCTGCACTCCCATGCTAAGTATTCAGCACTGTGTGGTATTTTAGATAGTAGTGTGTAACAGTAACACATTCACTGTCACCAAGGCTCATTTCCTTTGCACTAGTCTAATCACTCACTCAGGTTCCACATGCTCATGCTCTCAAGTTGCTGTTAGGACATGTGCTCTTTTCTGCCTCTCTAAACTATAAGGAAAATGTGTCAGGCTCTTACAGTATTTATCACTTGTAAAACCACAGTGGTAAAAGTGCTTTGAAATTGCCAATGAAAAATCGTTTTCTGCCTAGAATCACACCATGAGTCTGTGTGCACACAGGAATTTGTTGTCAGAGATTTAATTTGTGTTGGTCTGGTTCTGTAAGACTTGCATTCGTAGGAAAGGGGCAGCTTGTTTTCTTGAACTGTGATGGTTTCCATTCAGCAGAAATCACTATCTCACAAATGAGAGGCAAATGCTAACACATTGGAAAACAACAGGGTAGATTTTCCTTCCACTCCTGCCATGGATGAGGTAGATCCTACATGTTCAAAAGTGCAATTAACCCTTACCCCACATGTTCTCTTACATACATCTGTGCAGTCTTCATGCAGTTCTGCAAGCGTCCATGCAGATCTCTCTTGCACCTGACAATACACAGTCTCCAGAAGCACGCTCTTATCATACAGGCAGTAGCTTCTCCTGCACTCCCATGCTAAGTATTCAGCACTGTGTGGTATTTTAGATAGTAGTGTGTAACGGTAACACATTCACTGTCACCAAGGCTCATTTCCTTTGCTCTAGTCTAATCACTCACTCAGGTTCCACATGCTCATGCTCTCAAGTAGCTGTTAGGACATGTGCTCTTTTCTGCCTCTTTAAACTATAAGGAAAATGTGTCAGGCTCTTACAGTATTTATCACTTGCAAAACCACAGTGGTAAAAGTGCTTTGAAATTGCCAATGAAAAATCGTTTTCTGCCTCGAATCACACCATGAGTCTGTGTGCACACAGGAATTTGTTGTCAGAGATTCAATTTGTGGTGGTCTGGTTCTGTAAGACTTGCATTCCTAGGAAAGGGGCAGCTTGTTTTCTTGAACTGTGATGGCTAGCATTCAGCACAAATCAATATCTCCCAAATGAGAGGCAAATGCTAACACATTTGAAAACAACAGGGTAGATTTTCCTTACAGTACTGCAATGGGTGAGGAAGATCCTACATGTTCAAAACTCCAATTAACCCTTACCCCACATGTACTCTTACATACATCAATGCAGTCTTCATGCAGTTGTGCAAGTGTCCATGCAGAGCTCTCTTGCACTTGACAATACACAGTCTCCAGAAACACACTCTTAGCACACAGGCAGCTGCTTCTCCTGCACTCCCATGCTTACTATTCAGCACTGTGTGGTATTTCAGATAGCAGTGTGTAACGCTAACACATTCAACATCACTAAGGCTCATTTCCTTTGCACTAGTCTAATCACTCACTCAGGTTCCACATGCTCATGCTCACAACTAGTTGTTAGGACATGTGCTCTTTTCTGCCTCTCTAAACTATAAGGAAAATGTGTCAGGCTCTTACAGTATTTATCACTTGCAAAACCACAGTGGTAAAAGTGCTTTGAAATTGGCAATGAAAAATCGTTTTCTGCCTAGAATCACACCATAAGTCTGTGTGCACACAGGAATTTGTTGTCAGAGATTTAATTTGTGGTGGTCTGGTTCTGTAAGACTTGCATTCGTAGGAAAGGGGCAGCTTGTTTTCTTGAACTGTGATGGCTAGCATTCGGCACAAATCAATATCTCACAAATGAGAGTCAAATGCTAACACATTTGAAAACAACAGAGTAGATTTTCCTTACACTCCTGCAATGGGTGAGGAAGATCCTACATGTTCAAAACTGCAATTAACCCTTACCCCACATGTACTCTTACATACATCTGTGCAGTCTTCATGCAGTTCTGCAAGCGTCCATGCAGATCTCTCTTGCACCTGACAATACACAGTCTCCAGAAACATACTTTTAGCACACAGGCAGTAGCTTCTCCTACACTCCCATGCTAAGTATTCAGCACTGTGTGGTATTTTAGATAGTAGTGTGTAACGCTAACACATTCAATGTCACCAAGGCTCATTTCCTTTGCTCTAGTCTAATCACTCACTCAGGTTCCACATGCTCATGCTCTCAAGTAGCTGTCAGGACATGTGCTCTATTCTGCCTCTCTAAACTATAAGGAAAATGTGTCAGGCTCTTACAGTAATTATCACTTGCAAAACCACAGCGGTAAATGTGCTTTGAATTTGCAAATGAAAAATCGTTTTCTGCCTAGAATCACACCATGAGTCTGTGTGCACACAGGAATTGTTGTCAGAGATTTATTTTGTGTAGCTTTTATTGTGTAAGACTTGCAGTCGTAGGAAAGGGATAGCTCATATGATATGTTTTGAAAAGCTCATAAAAAATATAGTTATATATATAAATTACATAAAGGTATTTTTTTTTAGTTTCTTTCAGGTATTGCTGAACAAGACTGAAATAAATTAAACATGCCTATAAAATCAAGAAAGAGAAAACAACAGCAACAACATCTATATTTGAAGACAACGGGACCAAAAAAATTAGTTGAAGAACCTCATGTTGGAAAAAAGAAAAAGCCTTCTGGTAAGCAGACTAAGGGTTTTTAAAAAAATATCCTCAAGCCAAGAAAAAATGAAAAAATATATCCACTGGAAATAGTGTTTCAAGTAGAAAACAACAAGACAATCGACAGAATATACTAAATGCTAATGTACAAACAGAAGTAAGAAAGAATGACTTAAAAAGAAAAATAGATTTTAAAAACATTCGTAGAAAAATGTTTGAGAGAAGAGTGATGTTCAATTTGCTAAAGGATGTGAAAAAATATAGGAAGAAAGCCACATTTTATAAGAAAAAGAAACATATTGAATCAATTGTTGCCAAGGCTTTGGAATTAAAAAGAAAACTATTCATTTTAATTTTGAACAGGATCCGTACATTAGATACATTAGTGAATGTAATGAAGTCAAAAAGCAAAAGAAAAAGAGAAGTGAAAAAAAAACTTTTGTAAAGTGTTCTTAGGAGAATGGAAGCATAGTTCAAGTACTGAACCATTTTTTAATGAAGAGAGTTATCTTCAAAGTAATAGTTTGCTGCATGCAGTTGACACCAGTGGTTGAGCTTATGAAGTTAAGGATGGTTGTGTAATGGAAAAGGAGAAAATGGTTCCAAGAAATGAGGAAGAAGTATTAGCTGATGAGGTTATGGGGAGACGTCCTTAAGCCCCAGTGTACACTTGGAATTGTAGTAGTATTTGTACTGTACGACAGGAATCTATTGATAAATTTCGTGATTTTTTACGAGAATATAGTAAAAAAAGTGTTAAACAGAAGATTAAGGTGCTTCAAAGACTAGATCCATGCAGAGTGAGAGAGAATACTGGTTTGCAAGGACATTCTCTGGCTTGTCTTTCTAGGAAAGTTTGTCAAAGTGTTTTTCACCATTTTAGGATGCTGGCTGTTCATCATACTGAAATGAGAAAGTTTGTGAGAAGATTGTATTTTGCTAAAAGTCCAGCACTAAAGTTAAATGAGTTGAATAATGCTCTGTTGCGTGGATCTGTAACAGATGTGAAGAAGGTTTCTGAGGATATTGAGTTTTGTTACTTTGGTCCAGAGCAAGAAAGTGCAGGAAATGACACATAAACATAGTGGCATAGGCGTACTCACCGCTGCCACTACATTATCCAGAGTTCTATGGGGCTATTTGCTGGTATGATGAGCAGTGTGCGACCTATTTTGTATTTGCATTTAAGCTCTCTCGAGCGACTTGGGCTGGCGAGCCTTGGTTCTGCACCTGCGCGCCGTGAGAGGTACTATACCTTTGATATTTTGGCAGTCTACTCGGCACCCCACATACCTACCTGCTCCCTGCTGACGAGAGGCAATTACCTCGAAACACGTGTCCAGGGATGGCATAATACTGACACACTCGTGGCATAGGCGTACTCACCGCTGCCACTACATTATCCAGAGTTCTATGGGGCTATTTGCTGGTATGACGAGCAGTGTGCGACCTATTTTGTATTTGCATTTAAGCTCTCTCGAGCGACTTGGGCTGACAAGCCTTGGTTCCGCACCTGCGCGCCGTGAGAGGTACTATACCTTTGATATTTTGGCAGTCTACTCGGCACCCCACATACCTACCTGCTCCCTGCTGACGAGAGGCAATTACCTCGAAACACGTGTCCAGGGATGGCATAATACTGACACACTCGTGGCATAGGCGTACTCACCGCTGCCACTACATTATCCAGAGTTCTATGGGGCTATTTGCTGGTATGACGAGCAGTGTGCAACCTATTTTGTATTTGCATTTAAGCTCTCTCGAGCGACTTGGGCTGACGAGCCTTGGTTCCGCACCTGCGCGCCGTGAGAGGTACTATACCTTTGATATTTTGGCAGTCTACTCGGCACCCCACATACCTACCTGCTCCCTGCTGACGAGAGGCAATTACCTCGAAACACGTGTCCAGGGATGGCATAATACTGACACACTCGTGGCATAGGCGTACTCACCGCTGCCACTACATTATCCAGAGTTCTATGGGGCTATTTGCTGGTATGACGAGCAGCGACCTATTTTGTATTTGCATTTAAGCTCTCTCGAGCCACTTGGGCTGACGAGCCTTGGTTCCGCACCTGCGCGCCGTGAGAGGTACTATACCTTTGATATTTTGGCAGTCTACTCGGCACCCCACATACCTACCTGCTCCCTGCTGACGAGAGGCAATTACCTCGAAACACGTGTCCAGGGATGGCATAATACTGACACACTCGTGGCATAGGCGTACTCACCGCTGCCACTACATTATCCAGAGTTCTATGGGGCTATTTGCTGGTATGACGAGCAGTGTGCGACCTATTTTGTATTTGCATTTAAGCTCTCTCGAGCGACTTGGGCTGACGAGCCTTGGTTCCGCACCTGCGCGCCGTGAGAGGTACTATACCTTTGATATTTTGGCAGTCTACTCGGCACCCCACATACCTACCTGCTCCCTGCTGACGAGAGGCAATTACCTCGAAACACATGTCCAGGGATGGCATAATACTGACACACTCGTGGCATAGGCGGACTCACCGCTGCCACTACATTATCCAGAGTTCTATGGGGCTATTTGCTGGTATGACGAGCAGTGTGCGACCTATTTTGTATTTGCATTTAAGCTCTCTCGAGCCACTTGGGCTGACGAGCCTTGGTTCCGCACCTGCGCGCCGTGAGAGGTACTATACCTTTGATATTTTGGCAGTCTACTCGGCACCCCACATACCTACCTGCTCCCTGCTGACGAGAGGCAATTACCTCGAAACACATGTCCAGGGATGGCATAATACTGACACACTCGTGGCATAGGCGTACTCACCGCTGCCACTACATTATCCAGAGTTCTATGGGGCTATTTGCTGGTATGACGAGCAGTGTGCGACCTATTTTGTATTTGCATTTAAGCTCTCTTGAGCGACTTGGGCTGACGAGCCTTGGTTCCGCACCTGCGCGCCGTGAGAGGTACTATACCTTTGATATTTTGGCAGTCTACTCGCCACCCCACATACCTACCTGCTCCCTGCTGACGAGAGGCAATTACCTCGAAACACATGTCCAGGGATGGCATAATACTGACACACTTGTGGCATAGGCGTACTCACCGCTGCCACTACATTATCCAGAGTTCTATGGGGCTATTTGCTGGTATGACGAGCAGTGTGCGACCTATTTTGTATTTGCATTTAAGCTCTCTCGAGCGACTTGGGCTGACGAGCCTTGGTTCCGCAGCTGCGCGCCGTGAGAGGTACTATACCTTTGATATTTTGGCAGTCTACTCTGCACCCCACATACCTACCTGCTCCCTGCTGACGAGAGGCAATTACCTCGAAACACGTGTCCAGGGATGGCATAATACTGACACACTCGTGGCATAGGCGTACTCACCGCTGCCACTACATTATCCAGAGTTCTATGGGGCTATTTGCTGGTATGACGAGCACTGTGCGACCTATTTTGTATTTGCATTTAAGCTCTCTCGAGCGACTTGGGCTGACGAGCCTTGGTTCCGCACCTGCGCGCCGTGAGAGGTACTATACCTTTGATATTTTGGCAGTCTACTCGGCACCCCACATACCTACCTTCTCCCTGCTGACGAGAGGCAATTACCTCGAAACACGTGTCCAGGGATGGCATAATACTGACACACTCGTGGCATAGGCGTACTCACCGCTGCCACTACATTATCCAGAGTTCTATGGGGCTATTTGCTGGTATGACGAGCAGTGTGCGACCTATTTTGTATTTGCATTTAAGCTCTCTCGAGCGACTTGGGCTGACGAGCCTTGGTTCCGCACCTGCGTGCCGTGAGAGGTACTATACCTTTGATATTTTGGCAGTCTACTCGGCACCCCACATACCTACCTGCTCCCTGCTGACGAGAGGCAATTACCTCGAAACACGTGTCCAGGGATGGCATAATACTGACACACTCGTGGCATAGGCGTACTCACCGCTGCCACTACATTATCCAGAGTTCTATGGGGCTATTTGCTGGTATGACGAGCAGTGTGCGACCTATTTTGTATTTGCATTTAAGCTCTCTCGAGCGACTTGGGCTGACGAGCCTTGGTTCCGCACCTGCGCGCCGTGAGAGGTACTATACCTTTGATATTTTGGCAGTCTACTCGGCACCCCACATACCTACCTGCTCCCTGCTGACGAGAGGCAATTACCTCGAAACACGTGTCCAGGGATGGCATAATACTGACACACTCGTGGCATAGGCGTACTCACCGCTGCCACTACATTATCCAGAGTTCTATGGGGCTATTTGCTGGTATGACGAGCAGTGTGCGACCTATTTTGTATTTGCAGGAAATGACACAGTTATTGAAGAAAATGTGGAAGAGAATGTAGAACTCACTGTGAGTAAAACATTTGAAGATCAAATGACAAAATTTACTATCTTTTCTAATGAAATACCAAATATTACTTGTATTTGTTGCCGGAGAAGCCATTACAAAAATCAAACAAGGAATGTTGATCTCTATAAAAAAAGTGAAAAAGAAAATAATTCTAAGTGGATGGATTTTGCTACATATTTATTTCTGGAAAATTGTTTTGATTTGGGTGAATATCACCTTATTTGTAAATACTGTTATAACAAGTTAGAAGAAAATAAAATGCCTGCTAGAGCTGTACATAATAAGTTAGAATTGGTTGAAATTCCTGCAGAACTTAGTGATTTAAATACTTATGAGTCTATACTCATTCAATGTGTCCATCCTTTTCAGACTATAGTTCGTATGGAGCCCAAAACAGACAAATTACCTCCTACAGATTTACAAAGAGGTTTAAAAGGAAGAGTTGTCTATTTGCCATTAGATTTGAAAAAAATATTGAAACAATTGATGCAGATAGTTTGGTAACTGAACCATTAGTTATTCTGGTTAATGGTGTACCTACAAAGAACAAGAAAATTTGGCAGGAGCTGGTGGATGTACGAAAAGTACAAAGAGCAAATTTATATTTGAAAAGAAATAATAAATGGTATGAATCAATTTATATGGAAGAAGATGAAGAAGATTTACTAGCAGACTCAGGAATACCAACTGGGCAAATTGAAAAAGTGGATAAGTCAAAAGAAGAAGAAATTTATGAACATTTCAGCATACATCCTCTTCATTCTAAAGAAGTTATGGGAAACACTATTGATCTCTTTCAGATGAAAAAAGCAAAAGGAAGTCCCGTGAGTGTATGGGAGGAGAGCTTGGAAGCTCGTTGTTTTCCCCAGCTGTTTCCTTCAGGAAAAGGTGGATGATATGATGAACATCCAGTACAGATTCCTGCTTCTGAGTATCGGACTACAAGATTATATGCAGAAGATCCAAGATTTCATCAAAGTATTCCTTATTTGTTCCATCTTTTATTTGAAAGTGACTTAGCAGCCTTATCTTATGCAGTAAATCACATTTTGAAAACTGGAGTACATCTACATAATGTGTCTGCAAAGGATTTTATGAACAAAGTGCAACAGCGAGATGATCATTTGGAATCTCAATTGATTAATCTCATGGCTTGTCAGTGTGGGACTAATGAATATTGGTACCGACGCCATGGAGAATTGAAATGTATGTTACGGAATTTAGGAACTACTACATGGTTCCTTACCCTAAGCTGTGCAGAGTACGCTTGGGATGATTTACTGGATTTTCTTCGAGAGGCAAATTCAAATATTGAAAACATCCAATACAAGACAACAGGAGAATTGTGCTCATTGGATCCGGTTAATGTTTGCAGATATTTCAATCATAGATTTGAGGCTATGATGTCCTTTATCTGCAATAAAAAAAATCCACCTCTTGGAGAAGTTGTGGATTTCTTTTGGAGAAAAGAGTACCAAGCAAGAGGTGCTCCTCATATTCATATGCTGTTGTGGATCAAGGATGCCCCAAAATTTGGAACAGATTCTGATGATGCAGTTTTATCTTTCATTGAAGGATATGCAACATGTGCTATACCTAAAAGCACAGAAGAAAAAAACTTAAAAGAGCAAGTTTTACGTTTCCAAAGTCATCGGTGTGGAAAATACTGTCGACGAAAGTACAAGAGTAAAGATAAATTCTACACAAAATGTCGATTTGGATTTCCACGACCTGTTCTTTCAAAAGGAAGAGTAAACAGTTTTATGTCAGCTGTGCGACATACTATTACAAGAAAATTGCCTAAGAATACCTACAACCTAAGAAGAAAAGAAGAGTCAAAATATATAAATGACTACAACCCAGTCATTTTATCCATGTGGAATGCTAACATGGATATTCAGTATGTTGCTGACAATTCTATTGCTGTTGCTCGGTATGTCACATCTTAAATCACTAAATCTGAGAAAACGGAATTGAAAGAAATGTGGGAAGAGATTTCTCACGAGAAGACTGTCAGTAAAAAGCTATACAGTTTCAGTTTAAAGATGTTATCGCATCGAGAAATTGGCTCTTACGAATGCTCAGATAGGTTATCATCTGCAAGTCTGTACTCCAAATCCAGAAGAATAATTTGGGTAAGTTTAGGCCTTGCAGGAATGCGAAATCGGGTACTGAAATCTATTCGAGAAATTGAATATTTAGCAGAGTACGAACCTGAAAGTACAGACATTTTAAGAACAACATGTTGGACACATATTACCCAAAGAGAAGTCATCATCTTGAGAACATGTGTCTCTATGAAGTGCTGCAGAACTTCATTTATAAACGGAGTGCCACAGAAGACATCAACATTGGAAAATATAAAGTCATTGGTGAAGAAGGATGTTTTGTAAAACAAACAAAAGGAAGTTTGATCAATCACAGGAAGCTGAGTTGCGACACTACTGACAAGAAGGAATTTTACCACTTAGCACTTTTACAGTTGTTTAAACCATGGCGCTCAGAGGATGAATTACTTGGACAATTTCAAAGCTATGAAGATTCCTTTAATGCATGCAAAGATACCATTGAATGCAGTACTTTCACAACTTATGTACAAATGTTAAATGAAGAAATTGAACAAGAAGCAACAATTGCAGCTGAAGTAGCTAGAGACAGTTCTCAAGACAGTCAAAGCTCTGGGACGCTCAGTCAAGATCCCCTAGGACAACCAATCATAGAAAATGAAGCTGCAATAGCCATTAATGAAGTGGAAACAGCTATGAATCAAGCTCAGGAAGATTTAATAAACTTACTAAGGGTGGGCGTAGTTCGCGAAGTAGCACTTCGCGAAGCTACGCAAAGTGAAGTTCGCACTACGCGAGCTACGTGTAGCACTTCGCGAACTGCGAAGTAACATGTTCGCACTGTGCAAGATGTTGTTTTCAGTGATTGCACAGTGCGGACAAGCAACCAGCACTGTGCAATCATTGAAAATGGCATCTTGCACAGTGCGAGCTGTAGTTTTCTGCTGCTCGAGTAGATTTTTACTCGAGCGGCAGCTTTCTCAACGCAAACTGGTAGTTTCTCATCGCGAGCGGTCGCGAGCATACGCGACCCCTCGCAATGAGAAACCTGACCTCCTCGCGTTGGGAATCTCGCCGGAGGTTTATTTTCCATGCTCGCGATCGCCAACTTGATGTTGCTGATCGCGAACAAGGAAAAAGTCTCGCCGGGATGTCATTTTGCTTGCCCGCGGTCGCCAACTTGACGTTGAGGACCGCGAGGAAGCAAAAAATGACCGCAGCACTACGCAGCACTACGCTACGCGTGTTCGCACTGTGCTACGTGCAATTCGCGTAGTGCGAAGTAGCGCGAACTTCGCAAACTACGCGAGCGTAGCGTAGTGCTTTGCCCAGGCTTAAAACTTACCAAATTTGGAACAGTAACTGAATGATGAGCAACAACAAATTTATGAAGAAGTCACAAAACAAATTGATCATGGATTACTACATGAAAATAAAGAGTGCTCATGCACATCATTTGAACCAATCTGAATGTATGTGAGTGGACAAGCTGGAACCGGAAAAAGTTTCTTGATTAAATTCATTAGAAGCTACCTACAGAAAAAAACTGATTCAACTTTGTCTTGTGTTGTTACTGCTCCAACTGGGTTAGCAGCATATAACATAAGAGGAATTACCCACCATTGTTTGCTAATGTTACCAGTAGAGCATGAGAACAAAATACAATACCACAAGCTAACAGGAGAAGCTTGTTTTGAAGTTTCAAGAGTATTGAAAAAAATGAAAGTTCTCATTATTGATGAGGTAAGCATGGTATCAAACTTAATGCTTGCCTTTGTACATTTAAGAATGCAGCAAATTCTAAAGACAAACTATGACGTGCTATTTGGAGGAAAACATGTTATAGTTTTTGGGGATCTACTGCAGCTCACTCCAGTTAAAGGACAACCAGTATTTCATACTCTTACACATGAAGACATGAAAAAGTCGTTAGGAAGTATAGGTAATGTGAATATTTGGACATACTTTGAGTACAAAGAACTCATTACCAATATGCGGCAAGCAAATGATGATGATTATGCAAGTATTCTCAAAGATATCAGAATTGGGCTAATCACAGAACATGGCAGAAAAGCTTTACAGAGTCGATTGCTATGTAATTTGTTTCCAACAGAACAAATAGTTCCAGAGAAAATATACAAGAAAATTGCAGAAACAAATACTGTAACCTGCTTAATGCCAACACTACATGAATGCTCTATATTCAATCAAGAACTTTTGAAATTGGAAAATGAAGAGATTGTAAAACTGGAAGCTGTGGATAAAATACAACATGAAGGAATAACTATTATATTGACAAGCAAATTGACAACTAAATTGGATTCTCTAGAGAAAAACATCTCGAAAACAGCTGGTTTAGAAAAGAATCTTTATGTATGTATGAACTGTCGAGTAATTTTAAGACAAAATTTGGATGTAGAAAAAGGTTTAGTGAATGGAGCTATGGGTAAAGTTGTGGGTTTTGTTAATTACCAGATAAAAGTTGGAATTGATCAGTTCGTTTCTTGCTTGTGAAAGTCTTATATGTACGTAGGAAGCAGTTTCCGTTTTCTCTAGCATATGCTGTAACTATTCACAAATCACAAGGATTAACTGTAGATAGTGCTTTTGTAAACATTGGATCTACTGTGTTTAAAGAAGGTATGGCATATGTTGCTTTGTCACGCGTGAAAAAAATATCTGGTTTATTCATGATAGACTTTGATGAGTCAAAAGTTAGTGCTGATGCAAACTGTGTAAAGGAATATAATAGATTAAGAAGAAGCTATGCTCCTCATTTAGGTCAGTATCCTGTGTTTGAAAAACGTGTTGTTTGTCAGAAAAGGAGAATTGAGAATATCTGTAATGAGGATGTACAGAAGAGAAAACAAAAGGAGAGTGATGTGATTCCAAGCAAAAAGAAAATGGACAATGTTGAAGAGGTTGTTGGTTATCATTTTGAAAATAGCTCTGGTGTCAACTGCTATGCTAATGTAGTGCTGAATGTTGTATTTTATCTTGAAAGTTTGCAAGAGCAGATAATACTAAATCATGAAAAAAGATTCTGTTCTCTGCTGAGTTTTCTTTATGACAAGCTGAGTAATGATAAAACTAAAATAGAAAGTGCTTCTGATGTTAGAAATCTTTTAGATGTATGTTCAGGATGTACACAGTTTACTCAAAATGTCCAGCAAGATGCACAGGAATTCGTAATGTATATGCTTATGGTACTGGAAGATGAAGGGGTAGAAATAGAAAATATGTTTGGTTTCTCATATAAATGGGAACATAGTTGTGAAAACTGTTTGAACACATGCAGCTCTAATGTTGATTCAGAAAGGTTCATATATTTAACATTACCAGAAAGTAAATCAGTGACTTTAAGTAAATTAGTTAAAGATGCAAATCACAACATGGAATGTTCTCAATGTAAATCAGACATGTTATCAACGTTATTTTAAAAAAAATATGGACAGTATGTAATTTTAATGATGCAACGTTGTAGAGCTGTTGGATCAAAATTGGACACTTTAATAAAGAAGTTTACAGGACATCAATTATCAATATCTGGAAAAGCTTTTGTTGCAGTTGCAATAATTTTCCATGATGGACCTTCTATAACTTCTGGTCATTACACAGTTTATCTAAAATGTGAAAGAGGCTGGACACTGTGTAATGATTCTAAATTGATTTTCAAGCAACGTTTGCCTGCAGATTTACCAAATTCCTACTTAATTTTTCTAAAACCAAAATTTTAGATACAAATTGCAGTATCGGAAGAAACCATTATTTCGATTTTATAGGATTAACATTGGATATTTCACCAAAAAAGAATTTTAAAATTACCATTTGGCCTCATGGAAAGGTAAAAATTTCTACTGTGGACTTCTTTGACAGATATTATTTTGGTGTATGAGCTTAAGCAACAAGATTTACAGACGTTATTTATTGCAAATAGTTATCGTTCTTAGATTATATTTTTCATATATATGTTACATTTCTATCAAGGTATGTTTTACTGAGAAGAGATTCAGGGCTTTTTTTTAAACAATCTTTCAGATTGTTAATTTTTTTGCCCGCTGTTAAGTGATGAATGCAATTGATTTCACAATTTGCAGTGAAATTCAATATATTCTGAAAACAGCAAAAAAAGGGCAAAAAATGACATTGTTAAATATGAAAATATGTGTACTGTATTGTAAAATGTATTCTTAAATATTAATACGTTTTTCTTTTTTTTCAGATCGAGAAAGAAAATGTAGGAAATGTAATCCTTGTTTCTAGCAATTAAAAAAAACCATTTATTTTTAATTAAGTTATTTTGTTGGTCAGGTAAGTTTGAAATATCTGTATTTCTCACCCCTTCACTTTCATGCTCCCTTTTCTTCACTTCTCCTCACTCTGCTTTTCTCATTCCCCTTCTCTCTGTCTTCTTCCTTTACTGCTCTTTCATAACTTCCTTACTCCTTCTATACTACTCCCCTAGGTTTACTGCCTCCATCACTACTTTTTCAACCATGTATCTCTCCCTGTCTCCATGTGTCTCAGTCATTCTAACTGCCTTACTCCTTCTCAGTTCCTTGCTCTCTGTCTCTGTTTCTGTCTCTCTCCTTTTGTCTGTCTTACCCTTAACTTCCTTAACATCTCTGGAGCAGATTAACAAGGCCTCTGCGCCACCACTACGTCACTTTTCATAACGTACTGGTGGCGCAGGGAGCTCCTTCATATTTACAAGGAGAGGAAAAGCCACCTTGCGTGACCTTTCCTCTCCACATAAATACAGCCACTTCACACTCAGCACTGTGTGTTGAAGGGGCATTCCATGGGTGTTGTTGTAGACACATCTCCTGGTTTACAAGAAATCGTAACTCTGGAGATGCATGTGAATGCTACGCCACCCTAGAGGTGGTGTTGCGAGGCACAATGAGGAGAAATGTTTTTATTTCTCCTTGTTTTTTCCTCTTTTAGTGTGTCCTCCATTCTACAGCATGCATTGAAGGAGGAAAAAGCCTCTTGTGATTGTTTTTGTGCAGGAAGGTGTCCCTTCCTGAACAAGAACAATCTCCCCACCACGCAGGCATCATTGTACCATGGTGCAGGGGAGCCTGCGCCGGCGCATGGCTGCAGTTTGTACGCCTGCGCAGGGGAAGCATAGAGATGCGACAAAAAAAATCGTAAAAAAACAAAATTAATAAAAAAGTTTAAGTGTGTGACTGTTGGTTGGCTCTAAAAAGAGCCATTCTGTTAATTGAGTGTTTTTTGGTACCTATAAGTAAGTATCGATGCAGAGTCTAAAGATCAAAAAGAAGACTCTGTTCCCTTCATCTGTGAAATGTACTCTTGCTCTTTGGATTAGAAACATTATGTGATGAACTTCTGATGTCTCTGCACACACAACTGTTACATGATCTAATGCTATACTAGCAGGCAAAAGTCATGTTGGGGGTAGAAATCATTTAGAAAGGGTTAAAATATGCAAAAAAAAGAAATGTTTGTTTCCATTTTTTTTAAAAAGTGGAGAATGTGAAAAGGGAGCAAGGTACAGAGTTCCTGACCCCCTACCTTTTGACAGGAGGTCCCTGAACGACCATGAAGGGTGAAAAAAACTTTATTTTATTTAAAAAATCGAGGGGTGCACGTCGGGGAATTTTTTTAAAAAAAATTATTAAAAAAAAAAAAAGTGTTTAGTTGTTAGGTGGCTCTAAAAAGAGCCGTTGTGTTAATTGAGGGACAGAGGAAGGAAAGACTGGCAAAAATTATAGGGTGTCGCACGTGTGCTGCTGTATCTTGATCTCTATCAGGGGAATGCTGGTCTCCGACAAAGCAAGAAGAGCATGACACATATTGCACCTGATATGCACCCTCTCAAACAGAGGGTGTATGTCCAGAGGAGCTGAAGAAGGTGAAGCTGCCACCGCAGATAAAGTGCTCGGCTGAGCTGCCGATGATGTACTCGGCTGAGCTGCTGCGGATGTGCTCGGCTGAGCTGCAGGAGGGTTTTCTCTAGTAGCTCGAGCAAAAGCCACAGGATGTACATCCCTAACGTGCCTGATCATAGTGAAGATACTAAAAGAGTACTTCTTTTTAGGATCTCCCCTAGATAAGACACGACCACAAAGAGTGCAGGTGACTTTGGGAGCATTCACCTTCTTCTGCCCCTGTGGAAATGTGAAATATTGCCAGATAAAAGAATCTTTCTGTTTCCTCTGTCTCTGTCTCACAAGAGTCTCCTGCTCACTCCCAGAAGATGACTGCTGCTCTGCCATTGTATCACAAAAACAGTTCAGCTCCTTCTCCCAGGGAATCAGAAGAAATAATGAGGGGAGTGAGTGTGGTGTTGGAAGTTTCTGAAACTGAAACTACTACAAACCAATGAAAAGTGTTGTTTCTTGATCTTGATCACATGACTTACCGTGCGCGCACCGTACGCTTACGGTGCGCGCACGGTACAAGTACGCATGCGCGGACGGAGAACGCGCGTAAGGAGAATGCGCGCATGTGCAAAAAGAACACGCGTGCATGCGCGTACGGAGCACGCGCGTGCGCATGGCGAACGAAGTACGCATGCGCACGTAAATCACGTACGCATGCGCACACGGAGCACGTACGCATGCAAGCCACATGCGCGCACCGTACGTGTACGGTACGCGAACGGTGCGCGCACGGTAAAAACCCTTTAAAAAAAAAATGTTTAGAGATTTATAAAAGATATTAACTATGCTGTTCAACTATATCTAAACATTTTTAAAAAAGCTGAGCCATTCCATGTTGCAGGATACAGTAAATCTATAATTATATATATAGGCAGCATATTGAAAAATAAATAAATGAAAAATATAATAAAAGAATGATAAATTAGCATTTAAAAAACCTTGGAAATTCACAAAAAAAAACATAGGTTTCACACACGTTATAGTTAGGAATTAGCATTTAAAAAACCGTACAAATTCATTAAAAAAACCATAGGTTTCACACACGTTATAGTTAGAAATTAGCATTTAAAAAACCTTTGAAATTCACTGAAAAAACCATAGGTTTCACACACGTTATAGTTAGGAATTAGCATTTAAAAAACCTTGCAAATTCACTGAAAAAACCATAGGTTTCACACATGTTATAGTTAGCTGGACATTTCGCTCCTAAAAAACCAATGAAATTCCCCCGTTATAGTTAGTTTAGCTAACTATAACTCGCGCACCCGCAATCCACTGCTGATGACGTCACATATTACATCACTCATGACATGGTCAGTGACATCACTCATGACATCACTGATGACATCTCAAATGACATCACTATATATATATATATATATATATATATATATATATATATATATATATTACCTACTGGCAGTCGCCGGTAGGTAGTTATAGTTAGGACCTATTTTCCATAGGAAATCCGCAACATTCTATTTGGAATAACGTTGGCACCGATTGACGAATCTTCATGAAATTTTCCAAACTTTCGGCCAGCTCTGGTCCGCTCCTATTCTGAAAATTTCACGGTGATTCGTCAAGTGGGGGCCGAGAAAAAAGGGGGGTCCCAAAACGCGTTTCCCCATGCATTTTCCCATAGGACCAGTTGACGCAGCTACAGCCCGAACTGCTGAACGGAATTACACCAAATTTGGCAAAGAGGTAGTCCTCAGTTCAGACTTGTGCCTTTTGCTTAAATGGTGTAAATCCGTTCAGTAGTTCCTGAGAAAATTAGAGTTAAAAAGATAGATATATCTGTGCGGAGCCTAACCACACATCTCACCGTGAGATCTGATTGGCTGTAAGTACTTCATCCAAGAAGTGTTGGCAGCCATCTTGGGACCAATATACATGATAGCACCTCATTAAAAAGCATTGCAGTTAATAGAAGGTTTTAAGACTTTAGTTACATTATAAATCATTTGTTGATGGTACCATACTTATTTTAGGAATTGTGGTGTGTTCTAAGGAGGTTTTACCATGTGAAAAAGCCTTCTGCTGTGATATCATGAATCATGTTTGAGAGAAAACTATTTTCTCATGCTTTTCCCACGGAGGTTTGGAAGGTGATCTATAAGCTAAGCTGAGAGCATATTTTCTGTAAATTCACATTATCTTTCTCACTCATGTGAGAATTAAGTCTGACATTCTCAGTAAAACATGTACATCCAACAAGGACAGAGACTGTCAGTTGATTCCTTTGTGTTATACTGCAGCTACTAGAGCGCTAACAGTCCTACTTATGACAAACGTATTGAACACCTGAAGCCATCTTGATTGGAATAAAGTGGAAACTCTTAAAACATTTAATTTACAAAGGAACAAAAGGAGGGGGTTCATTTTGCCATAGAAAGTATGATTAGTGCTGCAGAAAGAAAAATTAGGGCACATTTTGACTTCTGAAATCTTCTTCTGACATGCAGACTGAAACATGCACTTTGAATACCAGCAGCAGACTTCCCTGGTGAGCAGTAGCTTTAATACAGTGATCTAATGAGCAACTAGAGTGCTAACATTCAGAATTTATGGCAAATGTGTGACACATCTGAATGCCTTCTTGATGGAACCAAAATAAAAAACTGAAAGTATTTCCTACTGAGGAGACTGCAGTAAATGAGGAAATTAGGAAACTTCATAACAAATAAATCTCCCAAGATGGCCACCAGAGACAAAAGAGCCCAAATGCAGCACAAATATCACCTAGATGTAGCCCACATGTAGCCCAATGACAGAAGTGTGCAAAACACTTATTTTTTGAGTATTTGCAGTTTTATATAGTACAGACTTGTCAGGTATTGTAGTACTTTACATGAGAATTGGTTACATCACACAAGATCAAACTCATTTTGGTTGTAGACATGGGGAGATTAAGTGATTTGTCCAGAATCACAGAATGTTGAGCTGAAGCAGAAACTCCAACCTGGTTCCCCAGTTGCAAAGTCTGCAGCTCTGGAAGTAACACCACATCCTCTCCCCTAGGTGCAACATTTAATCAAGTGGTCAACTGGATAAAAAAACATAAAGATTACAAATAATTTAAAAGTTCTTTGTCGCTATTTGAAAACTCAGAAAATATGTCCTCATTTTAGTTTTTTTAAAAACTTAGCATAATTTTGATGCAAATAAGACTCTCTCATATATGTAATTTCTAAAGCAAATGCTCTAGGTATTACAGTTTTCATTACATCAAGATGATGTCAGGGGTTCCACACTTTTGTAATAAATATAGAATGTTAGCAATCTAGTTGTTCATTGGGATACTGTTGAGAGGCAGAGGCCAGGGGCACGGACTCTGAAAATTGAAGGCAGGTAGGAGAGTGCAGAGGCAACAATTTGACCACACTGGGCAGGCCGGGAGGGCGAGGGCAGTGGGAAGGGGGGCAGGGGCAACAAACCAACAATACAGGACTGGCAAGAGAGGCTGTGGCAATATAATAGACCATTGTGGGCAGAAGGAAGAGGCAGCAGTAGTACAACCATACATGCTAACAGACCCGATTTAGCCAGGAAACGTCCAATGTTTTTAAGCTCAAATGGGCTTTATTTGATCTGTCGCCTGTCTACAATCTCCTCTTTTTCAATGTAACTCAAAGGGGAAAATCAATACCCCAATTATTTTTTCAAAATCTCCCACTTACCATTTGCAAAATGTTCGCAAGTATGGTACATTGGATTATGGTAGGCAGGAGGAATTGAGGTAGGGACATGGACTCGGATAACAGAGGATAGGAGGGACATGGAGAGGTGCACCAAACTCACCCTACAGGGCAGGCATCACGGTTTGCAGCAGCACAATACACCACACAGGGCATGCAGGACGGGAGTGCAGCACAACAATCCATAGAAAGCAATAGGGAGGGGACAGGACCATGCACATGGACAACAGAGAACAGAGGGGAAAGAGGCAATGGTAGCTAGCTGACCATAATGGACAGACAGTAGAGAAAGCTGCAGCATAACAGACCATAAAGGGCAGGAGGGACGGATCAGGGGCATTACAATGGAACAGACAAGCCAGGAGGGAGTGAATAGGGGTCTGCACATGGAAACAGAGGGCTGGGTGCAAGGGGGCAGGGCAGGAGCAGCCAGATGACCATGGAGGTCAGGTAGGATATGCACTAGAAACAAGACACACCATGGAGAGCAACAATGAGATGGCATACACACAGACCATGGAGGGAAGGTGGGAGGGGGTCAGGGGCAGCTAGCTGACCACACAGGGAAGGTGGAAGGGGCCATGGCAGCACAGAAGACCATGTATGGCAAGTGGGAGGGTTAGTGGCAGCACAAGGGCTATGATGGGCAAGAAGGAGGGTGCAGGGGCATGCACAAAGGACCATGGCGGATAGAAGGGAGGTTCAGGACCTGGGCACAGACAAGAGAGTTCAGGGGAAGGGGCCTCACAACAGACCGCGCGGGGCAGGCAGGAGGAGCAGTTGCAGCACAACAGACCAGGGAGGGCAGAAGGGTGTGGCAGTAAAATGGACCATGGAGGACAGGAAGAAGGGGATAGGGGCATGGCATGTGGACAGGCTGGGTGGAGGTGGCAGGGACAGGTTACAGTCATCTGACAATGCTAGGCAGGTGGGAGGGGAGTGGCAGCTCAACAGAACACTCAGAGTAGATAGGAGTGGCAGGTCCATGGAACATGGTGGGCAAAAAGGATGGAGCAGGGGCATGCACAAAGACATCGGAGGGCAGGGGGAAGGAGAATAGGGGCAGAAAGCTAAGCACAGAGGCTAAGCAGGTGGTCAATGATGGGCCATAGAATTGGGCAATGGAGGGCAGGAGGAGTGGACTGGTACATCATGCTAAATGGAGGGCAGTGGCAGCACATCAGACCATGCATGGCAGGCGGGAGGAGGCTAGTCCATGGATTCAGACAACAGAAGATAGGGAGGAGGTGGATGGGTCAGGAAGCTAACTGTCCAGAGAAGGTTGGTATTAGGAACTTTATTGTTTTTAAAATGTGTGTCTGTGCGAACTACTTAAAATATGAACAAGTATGCAGCATAATCTCACTTTTATTCGGGAAGAAGAGGACATTTGTGACTGTGACTCCGGTCTCACTTCGCGGAAACACCCCCTGACCCACCACCCCCCATCGCAAAATGTAATGCCCGTGAAACGGGTAGGTGGACGCAGTGTTATATAGAACATAGTCCTGAGAGCACGATTGAAAATGAAAACTAGATATAGTATATGGTATAAACTATGCACCAAAAAGCGTGATATAAGATGAACCGGGGCGTGAAATATAATATGCAATACATTGTGCGCAATGACAGATTCATTGGAGAGCGCGAGATAACACAGGCACTAGCGCGTGCTATGCGATATGCGCCTTGAAGTGTAATATGCACAGGGCAGTGTTGTGTGACCTAACTAGTCTCTAAAGCTGTAATATAAAATATGTGCTGGGGAGTGTAACGTTGCATATGCACTGTGACAAAGATATGGATCCCAGATTGTAATATGTATGGCATAGCGCTGTGCGTTATAACATAGGCATCGAGCAAGGCACGTTAGATGGGGCAATATAACCCGTGCGAAGGCAAGTGTGGCATGACATATTCTTGGGGTGGTGTTACAGTTCACATGGGCTAGAGAGTGTCATAGCATATGCACTAGCTGGTGGAATACAACAAAGAGGTGTGTGGCACTCGGCGGGTACTGGTGGGTGTAACACAGCATTGGGCTCAGCCAGGAGCACGCTGTGACTCTCAAGTGAGGTTTGTCTCCTTTCCAGAGAGTAAAATAAAAAGTATTACGCATACGGCGGTGGATGTGTGTTTTATTAACCGCGAGGGGGGTTTCTTGCATAGTTTGGTCGAATTTCTGTCGAATCCCCTTTGAATGGCTTGGTGTGCGTGTGTATTAAATGTGCCCGTCAATAGCTACCCATGTTTGTATCAATAAACGACAAGGGTGTCTACTTGGAGAGTACCCACCGGTGGGGGTGCCGGGATTAGGCACGGTAGGGCGTCAGACACGTCAGAGCTTCACTAGCTGTGTAAATACATTCCACGTGGATTCATTGTATGCATAGTCGCCTTTTAATGAATATCACGCAAATCGTCATGGTGATAGGTACATACAGTTTGTCCAGCATGACCTAGGTGTTTCTATAAATATATATATTTTTTTAAATTATAAAAAACAAAGGCCGGCCCCGGGGGATGGGGTCCCCGGGGCCATAAGTGGCCTGAGGAGGGGGGCAACGCAGCACCCCTCCTAAAGAATTAAAAAAAAAAGCCATGACCCAGGGGTTGGGGTCCCCGGGGCTGATTAAGGCCTTGGGAGGGCCACATTTATTTTTTTCAACAAAATAAATTAGGGTGCAGGCCCTGGGGGATGGGGTCCCCAGGGCCAATAAATTAGAAAAAGAAGAGGGGCCACACAGCCGTCCTTCCTAAAAACAAATAATAAATAAAAGACCGGCATCGAGGCGGAGGCCACGCCCCCTCCTTGCAGAACTCTGCAAACACGCCCCCTGGCCAGTTGTAAGTTGGGGAATTAATTCTCCTTCAATACTGAGGGTCCCTGAGGGCCAACTAGCCCAACAGGTATCTCCAGTATGCACCAGGGAGCTACGTTGCAGACAGGTGTTCTGAGGCCACGCCCCATTTTACACCTCTATGCAACGCAGCTCTGTGGCGCTTACTAGAGGTACCTAGTGGGCTAGTTTGACCCTAGGGACACTTAGGATTCAAGGGGACTTAATCTCTCAACTTAGAACGGTCACAGGGCGTGTTTACACAGTGGTGAAGGGTGGGGACGGGGCCTGAGGTGATGTGTGCAAACACGCCCTGTGGCGCGTTTTAAGAGGTAGTTTTAATCCCCTGCCCTATTATATACTAGGGGCTTACAGAGGAGGTCATGCTAATCACAGGGGGACCCCAACGCATAGTGTTCCATAGTGTATGTAGGTGTTTTCACTGTATTCTGAGTGTCTTTTAACATAGAACTGGCTCTAGGACTGGTTAGTCAGACTCAGTTACCACCAGTATCCGTTTGAAAAAGTTGAGGGTACACAATGATTTTGCAACAATGCTTCTTTCTGCTCTTCTGTTTGTTCTTTCTGCACGTTATCCTTCTTCCTGCACTTTTCTTCGTCTTTGAGGACTTCTGTTGCTTCTTTCTGCATTTCTTTTTTTTCTTTCTGTGCGTTTTTTCTTCTTTCTTCACATGTCCTATCTCTGTAGGCATAGTTAGAAATTAGCATTTAAAAAACCATTGAAATTCACTGAAAATACCATAGGTTTCAGGGACGTTATAGGTAGCTGGACTTTTCACTCGTACAAAACCATTGAAATTCCCTCGTTATAGTTAGTTCAGCTAACTATAACTTGCGCGCCCGCAATGCACTGCTGATGACGTCACATATTACATCACTCGTGACATGGTCAGTGACATCACTGATGACATCACTGATGACATCTCAAATGACATCACTGATGACATCACTGATGATATCATCCTTGTGATAGAGTGGCAGACCTCCTCTCCCCCTAATATAACCTTTGATACACACATTCAAAAATAGAAACTAAAATTTTCAAAACAATGGACATACCAATACCAGTTACAACAACCTATTCAGTAATTCTAAGATCCACATACACATCCACTCATTCACCAACAGTCCTATACAGTCACTCATACATGTACTCACTCATCATATGTACTCATATACCTATACATCCTGTTACACAACGCCACTCATCCATAGAGTTACTCACACACATAGTCACTCATGCTAATAAAGAATCAAACATCGGTTTACTTGCATATACAGTTATGCACACACCACCACACTTACTTCGACAGAAATGTACACATACTTAGTCTTTTAAACAATCACTTATAGAAACACATACTTATTCATACAGGAACTCTTTCAATCTCTCACTCTCACATATGCTCACTTATATACACCAATAGTCACATATACTAGTTTAAAACATATGTAGTTACTCATAAAGACACTATTGAGACAGTCATTCACTCACTAACACACCCATGCACACACTCATCCACCCATACAGTCCTGCACACATGCTGTCTTCAACACATACAAACAGTGAGTCACTCATTCATGCACTTATGCACTACGTAATACCCCCCACCGAACCATACAGACACTCATACTGATACTCAAAAAACCAACTAATAACCTATATAGACACTCATGTAGCTACTTACCAACCCATGCAGCCACTTATACACAAAGTGAGAGACTGATACAGATATTTACATATTTAAACATTACTCACTAAGCCATGTATTCACTAAGATACACTTAATCAGTCAATTATTTTTCAAAAACAAATCATCCATTTAGACACTTATAAACCCATTTATACCTTGAGATATACATATATAAAACATATGTAATTTTCAGAAAAACATACATTCACTGGATGATGTCATCAGTGATGTCATTTGAGATGTCATCAGTGATGTCATGAGTGATGTCACTGACCATGTCATGAGTGATGTAATATGAGACGTCATCAGCAGTGCATTGCGGGCACGCGAGTTATAGTTAGCTGAACTAACTATAACGGGGGAATTTCAATGGTTTTGTATGAGTGAAAAGTCCAGCTAACTATAACGCCCCTGAAACCTATGGGTTTTTCAGTGAATATATATATATATATATATTTCACAAAACAATCGCTTTACTGCTGAGCAATATATGTATATATGTAATATTATTATATTATTTAAAAAAAATTTAATTATATGATTGTTATTGTTAACTGGAATATATAGAGTGCATAATCACTGGCAGATCTCAGCGCTGCGAGAGAGTAACTAAACCCCACCAAAGGTCAAGTGTACATACTCCCGGTCAAGGCCTATGCTGTGCCCAAAGCCTCTATAAAAAGAAGAGTCTTGAGTCTTTTCCTGGCGGGGAATAATATAATTTAAAAATATTAGTATAATTATATTTGTTTAAATAGATATATGTTAATATATCCCAACCACATTCCACTAGGAAATCTGAGCAGTCACAGGGTCTTCAAAAATGATTTATTGAGCAGAGGCGTTTCGTTATAATACCTCTTCAGTGCCACAAATCATTTAAAATTTTCTTCACTGGTGGGGCTATCACCAATCAGGAAACTACCTAATTTTTTCTGCATTGGCATGTTTCACACATAAAGAGAAAGGAGCCTCAATGTCCCATAATGCAACATCCATTCATGGAAATTATTTCGTTGCAGCCACTTCTCTGTAATGTCCTTCCCAGATTGGTAAATATATATATATATATATATTACCTACTGGCGGTCGCCAGTAGGTAGTTATAGTTAGGACCACGTTTCCATAGGAAATCCGCAACATTCTATTTTGAATAACTTTTGCGCCGGTCGACGAATCCTTGCGAATTTTTCAAAATAGGTGGGGCGCTACGCTCCGCTCCTACCCTGAAAGTGTCGGGGGGATTCGTCAAGCGGGGGCTGAGATAAAAGGGGGGTCCCAAAACGCGTTTTTCCCATGCATTTTTCCATAGGACCTTTAGACACAGCTACAGCCCGAACGGCTGAACAGAATTACTAGAAATTTGGCAGAGAGGTAGTCCTCAGGTCAAGGAAGTGCCTTTTGTAGGTTTGGTGTAAATCTGTTCAGTAGATTCTGAGAAAATAGCCTTTAAATCAATATATATATCTGAGCCAGCTTACGGTGCGCTTACGGTACGCTTACCGTACGCGTACGGTGGCGTGCGCGAGCGCGATTCTGATTGGCTCTTAGATCTTAGTAAACATTCGAATCGGTCGAAACCAGGAAGCGGCGGCCGCCATTTCGTGTGTTTCACTCAGAAAAAAAAAGAGTGATATCTTGGAAAGGGGGCAAGGAGGAGAGTTACAGACCCCCTAACATTTGTAAGGGGGTCAAAGAAGGACAGAAAAGTACAAAGAAAACATTTATTGATTTTAAAAAAAATCGCGGGGTACGCGTACGGTAAGCTTACCGTACGCGTACGGTAGAAAAAAAAAATTACAAAATGAAATGAAATGCAGATTTAAGTGTTTAGATATTAAGGGGCTCTAAAAAGAGCCGTTGTGTTTATGAAGTGATTTTTTAGTGGTACCTACAAGTAAGTACCGATGCAGAGTCTAAGGTTCAAGAGGAAGACTCTGTTCCCTTCATCATTGAAGTGCACACCATCTCCTCTATAAATGTCTTGCATGTCGTAACGCAAGTTGTTGTGGTAAATGGAACCCATACCATAGTCACGGAGGAAAGCAGAAACAGATTTGTTGACGTGCTTTCTTGCTTTGTCAATCTGCGGACAGAAATGATTGGACCAGTTCCATTTTTGCCTTTGGCATATGTTAGAAAACACAAAGGCAGTTTTAGGGAAAAGTGAAAACAGTTGTGCAAAGGTGTCCTTCATAAGCATTTCCAGACCTACCCCAGTCAAAGTGCCTAGGTCATTGCCACCACAGTGCACTATTATGAGGTCAGGGTGTTGGATTTGCATGAAGGATTTCACCAATGGCATCAATTGGTGCCACTTTAACCCTCCCTGACCAATCCATTTAATGTCTACATTTGGCAAAGCAAGGTCTCTCACCATACCTGTTTTCTCTGCAAACTTTTCACTCCAGAAGACATAGCTGTGCCCTACAATCCACACTGTGAACATCTTCAAAGGAGAACTGGATGCACTCAGGAGGTGTGATTCAGTAGAATGGTAAAAAGAAATGAAAGACAGTTTGGAAATGGAGGCATACATATTTTTTTCATAAAAAAAAGAACTGATTGGCTGTTTCATACCATTCTAAAATAAAAACTAGGCTGTATGTGTAAATTAATAGAAGCATGTTTTGTATTGGTTTAGAAAAATGTGTTACCAAAGAACAGTAATATGGATTTGCTGTTAGGTTTGAAAAGTCAAGCACTCTTGAAACATTGTTTGGTGAACTTCTGACCTAACTCCACACAGCAGTGTTCCATGAGCTGTTGCTATGGTAGCAGGCAGAAGTCAAGTTGGGGGAAGGGTACTAGGCAGAAGTCAAGTTGGGGGAAGGGTACTTTTGGAAAAGGGTTGGTTTTCAACCAATAGAAATGTGTGATTACATTTGAAAAAAAGGGGGAAGCACTGAGATTTGAAATTTACATGTATATGTGTGGAAAAAGAGAGGGAAAGTTTGCCATTATCTGGTTCTGCTGAGAGGAGAGAGGTGTAAAGAACAGAGATCCTGGCTCTGATAATCTGCTGTTTGAGTGCCACATTTCTTTCACAGCTAACTAATTTTAAAGGTGAGTTTAGAGTTTGAGAGGGGATGTATATGGTAAATTAAGAAATGGGTTGGACTCAGTAATGCAAATACATACAGCATCAGTAAGGCTGGTTGCCCTTGCTGGAGTGTAGGCAGTCAACCAGGTTACACATGGTGCTGGTCTGAAAAAGCAGTTTGGACATGTGCTTTTTTAAGAATCTGAAAAGTGGATTCATAATGTGTCAGTCTGTAAAAGTGTTTATCACTTGCCAAAAAAAAGAGTAGTAAGTGTGCTTTCAAAATGGCAAAGAAATTTCGTTTTGTGACTAATGTGAAAACATGACTCTGTGTGCATATAGGAATTACAGGCAGAGATTTATTGCGTATTGCTCTGGTGATTTCACAGTTGCATTAGATGGAAAGGGGGAGCCATTTTTTGGTGCAGAAGCAGACTCTTAGCACACACCCAGCTGCTTACCCTGTGGAATCATGCACAGTATTCACAAGCGAGTGGGGTTTGAGGTTTGAGTCAGTAATGCAAATACATTCAGCATCACTAAGGCTGGTTGCCCTTGCTGGAGTGTAGGCAGTCAACCAGGTTACACATGGTGCTGGTCTGAAAAAGCAGTTTGGACATGTGCTTTTTTAAGAATCTGAAAAGTGGATTCATAATGTGTCAGTCTGTAAAAGTGTTTATCACTTGCCAAAAAAAAGAGTAGTAAGTGTGCTTTCAAAATGGCAAAGAAATTTCGTTTTGTGACTAATGTGAAAACATGACTCTGTGTGCATATAGGAATTACAGGCAGAGATTTATTGCGTATTGCTCTGGTGATTTCACAGTTGCATTAGATGGAAAGGGGGAGCCATTTTTTGGTGGAGAAGCAGACTCTTAGCACACAACCAGCTGCTTACCCTGTGGAATCATGCACAGTATTCACAAGCGAGTGGGGTTTGAGGTTTCAGTCAGTAATGCAAATACATTCAGCATCACTAAGGCAGGTTGCCCTTGCTGGAGTGTAGGCAGTCAACCAGGTTACACATGGTGCTGGTCTGAAAAAGCAGTTTGGACATGTGCTTTTTTAAGAATCTGAAAAGTGGATTCATAATGTGTCAGTCTGTAAAAGTGTTTATCACTTGCCAAAAAAAAGAGTAGTAAGTGTACTTTCAAAATGGCAAAGAAATTACGTTTTGTGACTAATGTGAAAACATGACTCTGTGTGCAAATAGGAATTACAGGCAGAGATTTATTGCGTATTGCTCTGGTGATTTCACAGTTGCATTAGATGGAAAGGGGGAGCCATTTTTTGGTGCAGAAGCAGACTCTTAGCACACACCCAGCTGCTTACCCTGTGGAATCATGCACAGTATTCACAAGCGAGTGGGGTTTGAGGTTTCAGTCAGTAATGCAAATACATTCAGCATCACTAAGGCTGGTTGCCCTTGCTGGAGTGTAGGCAGTCAACCAGGTTACACATGGTGCTGGTCTGAAAAAGCAGTTTGGACATGTGCTTTTTTAAGAATCTGAAAAGTGGATTCATAATGTGTCAGTCTGTAAAAGTGTTTATCACTTGCCAAAAAAAAGAGTAGTAAGTGTGCTTTCAAAATGGCAAAGAAATTTCGTTTTGTGACTAATGTGAAAACATGACTCTGTGTGCATATAGGAATTACAGGCAGAGATTTATTGCGTATTGCTCTGGTGATTTCACAGTTGCATTAGATGGAAAGGGGGAGCCATTTTTTGGTGGAGAAGCAGACTCTTAGCACACACCCAGCTGCTTACCCTGTGGAATCATGCACAGTATTCACAAGCGAGTGGAGTTTGAGGTTTCAGTCAGTAATGCAAATACATTCAGCATCACTAAGGCTGGTTGCCCTTGCTGGAGTGTAGGCAGTCAACCAGGTTACACATGGTGCTGGTCTGAAAAAGCAGTTTGGACATGTGCTTTTTTAAGAATCTGAAAAGTGGATTCATAATGTGTCAGTCTGTAAAAGTGTTTATCACTTGCCAAAAAAAAGAGTAGTAAGTGTGCTTTCAAAATGGCAAAGAAATTTCGTTTTGTGACTAATGTGAAAACATGACTCTGTGTGCATATAGGAATTACAGGCAGAGATTTATTGCGTATTGCTCTGGTGATTTCACAGTTGCATTAGATGGAAAGGGGGAGCCATTTTTTGGTGCAGAAGCAGACTCTTAGCACACACCCAGCTGCTTACCCTGTGGAATCATGCACAGTATTCACAAGCGAGTGGGGTTTGAGGTTTCAGTCAGTAATGCAAATACATTCAGCATCACTAAGGCTGGTTGCCCTTGCTGGAGTGTAGGCAGTCAACCAGGTTACACATGGTGCTGGTCTGAAAAAGCAGTTTGGACATGTGCTTTTTTAAGAATCTGAAAAGTGGATTCATAATGTGTCAGTCTGTAAAAGTGTTTATCACTTGCCAAAAAAAAGAGTAGTAAGTGTGCTTTCAAAATGGCAAAGAAATTTCGTTTTGTGACTAATGTGAAAACATGACTCTGTGTGCATATAGGAATTACAGGCAGAGATTTATTGCGTATTGCTCTGGTGATTTCACAGTTGCATTAGATGGAAAGGGGGAGCCATTTTTTGGTGCAGAAGCAGACTCTTAGCACACACCCAGCTGCTTACCCTGTGGAATCATGCACAGTATTCACAAGCAAGTGGGGTTTGAGGTTTCAGTCAGTAATGCAAATACATTCAGCATCACTAAGGCTGGTTGCCCTTGCTGGAGTGTAGGCAGTCACCCAGGTTACACATGGTGCTGGTCTGAAAAAGCAGTTTTCTGCCAAATTTCAAAGCATGACTTTGTGTGCACACAGGAATTATTTTTAGAAATTTAATTTGTGAAGGTGTTATTGTGATTTTCATTTATAGGAAAGGGGTTTATAGTATTTTAAGATTTCTAAAGAACATAAAAAATGTAGTAATATATTTAAATAAAATAAAGGAATTTTTTTTTAGTTTTTTTGCAGGTATTGCTGAAGAGCAGTGAACAAAATTTAAGATGCCTACAAAATCCAGAGTAAAGAAAGACCACAAAAAAAACCTATATTTGAAGACAACTGGAGGACCTAAGTTAGTTGGAGATGCTCATGTTGGGAAAAAGAAACAATCTTCTGGTAAGCAAACAAAAGATTTTTTAAAGAACATATTCAAAAAAAGGAAAAATGTACAAAATGTCTGTACTGGAAAAAATGTTTTCAATAGAAAAGGAGAGGAAAAAATTGAGAATTTAGTTAATGCAAATATACCTTCTGCAACTAAAAAGATAAACTTAAACAGAAAAACAGCGTTTAAAGAGATACGTAGAAAAATGTTTCAGAGAAGAGTTATGTCCAATTTGATAAAGGATGTGAAGAAATATAAGCAAAAGGCTAAGTTTTATAAGAGAAAAAAAGAAATTAAAGCCATTGCAGCAAAGGCATTAGAATTAAAAAGGAAACTATTCATTTTAATTTTGAATAGGATGCGTACATTAGATAAAATGGTTAATGTACTGAAATCACAAAGCAAAAGGAAAAGAGTAGTGAACAGAACAAACTTTTGTAAAGTGTTTTTAGGAAAATGGATGCATAGTTCAAGTAGTGAACCTTTTTTTAATGAAGAGAGCTATTTTCAAAGTAATAGTTTGCTGCATGCAGTTGACACCAGAGGTCGTGCTTACGAAGTGAAAAATGGTTGCATAATGGAGAAGGAGATAATGGTTCCAAGAGATGAGGTACAAGTGATGGCGGATGAGGCTATGGGGAGACGTCCTAAAGCCCCAGTGTACACTTGGAATTGTAGTAGTATTTGCACTGTGCGTCAGGAATCTATTGATAAATTTCGTGAGTTTCTAAGAGAATATAGTAAAAAAAGTGTAAAACAGAAGATTAAGGTGCTTCAAAGTCTGGATCCATGCAGAGTGAGAGAGAATACTGGTTTGCAGGGTCATTCTCTGGCTTGTCTATCTAGAAAAGTGTGTATTAGTGTTTTCCATCATTTTAGGATGCTGGCTGTTCATCATACTGAAATGAGAAAGTTTGTGAGACGGTTGTATTTTGCTAAAAGTCCAGCAATAAAGTTAGATGAATTGAATAGGGCTCTGTGGATCGGTATCAGATGTAGAGAAGGTTGTTGATGAAATTCAGTTTTGTTACTTTGGTCCTGAACAAAACAGTGCAGAAAAGGACACAGTAAATGAGGAAGAAGTGGAAGAGAATGTAGAACCCTCTGTAAGTAAGACATTTAATGATCACATAACAAAATTTGCAATAATCTCTAATGAAAGACCAAATATTACTTGTATTTGTTGCCGCAGAACTCATTATAGAAAACAAACCAGGTATGTTGATCTCTATAGAAAAAGTGAAAATGAAGATAATTATAAGTGGAAGGATTTTGCCACATATATATTTCTTGAAAATTGTTTTGAATTGGGTGAAGTTCAGCGTATTTGTAAATACTGTTATAATAAGTTAGAAGAAAATAGAATGCCGACCAGAGCTGTACATAATAATTTAGAATTGGATGCAATTCCTGCTGAACTTTCTGAATTAAATACATATGAGTCTATACTCATTCAATGTGTTCATCCGTTCCAGACCATAGTACGTATGGAGCCCAAAACTGGTAAATTACCTCCTTCAGATTTACTGAGAGGTTTAAAAGGTAGAGTGGTGTATTTGCCCTTGGATTTGAAAAAAAATATGGAAACTATTGATGCGGATACTTTGGAAACTGAACCATTAATTATTCTGGTTAATGGTGTACCTACAAAGAATAAGAAGATTTGGCAGGAGCTGGTAGATGTACGGAAAGTACAAAGAGCAAATTTGTATTTGAAAAGGAATAACAAATGGTATGAATCAATTTATATAGAAGAAGAAGAAGATTTACAAGAAGACACAGAAACACCAACTGGACAAATTGAAAAAGTGGACAAGTCAAAGGAAGAAGAAATTTATGAACATTTTAGCATACATCCTCTTCATTCAAAAGAAGTTATGGGAGACAATATTGATCTGTTTCAGATGAAGAAAGCAAAAGGAACTCCCGTGAGTGTATGGGAGGAGAGTTTGGAAGCTCGATGTTTTCCCCAGCTGTTTCCTACAGGAAAAGGAGGACGATACGATGAACGTCCGGAACAGATTCCAGCTTCTGAGTATCGGACTACAAGACTATATGCTGAAGATCCCAGATTTCGACAAAGTATTCCTTATTTGTTCCATCTTTTATTTGAAAGCGACTTGTCTGCACTGTCTTATGCAGTAAATCACATTTTAAAAAGTGGAGTACATTTACAAAATGTGTCTGCTAAGGATTTTATGGAAAAAGTGCAGCACCGAGATGATCATTTGGAAGCACAACTGATCAATCTGATGGCTTGTCAGCGTGGGACAAATGAATATTGGTACCGACGTCATGGTGAATTAAAATGCATGTTACGGAATTTAGGAACACCAACATGGTTCGTTACCCTAAGCTGTGCTGAGTACGCTTGGGATGATTTACTGGATTTTCTACGAGAGGCAAATTCAAACATTAAAATCATCGAATACAAGACAGCAGGAGAACTGTGCTCATTGGATCCGGTTAATGTTTGCAGATATTTCAATCATAGATTTGAGGCTATGATGTCGTTCATCTGCAATAAAAAAAATCCACCTCTAGGAGAAGTAGTGGATTTATTTTGGAGAAAAGAGTACCAGGCAAGAGGTGCTCCTCATATTCATATGCTGTTGTGGATCAAGGATGCCCCAAAGTTTGGAACAGATGCTGATGAAGCAGTGTTATCTTACATTGAAGAATATGCAACATGTGCTATACCAAAAAGCACAGAAGAGAAAAAGTTAAAGGAGCAAGTTTTACGTTTCCAAAGTCATCGGTGTGGAAAGTACTGTCGACGGAAATACAAGAGCAAAGATAAATACTACACTAAATGTCGATTTGGATTTCCTAGACCTGTTCTTTCAAATGGAAGAGTGAACAGTTTTATGTCATCTGTGAGACATACTATCACAAGAAAATCACCTAAGAATACCTACAACCTTAAAAGAAAAGAAGAATCAAAAAATATAAATGACTACAACCCAGTCATTTTATCCATGTGGAATGCTAACATGGATATACAGTATGTAGCTGACAATTCCATTGCTGTTGCTCGATATGTAACGTCTTACATTACTAAATCTGAAAAAACTGAATTGAAAGAAATGTGGGAAGAGATTTCTCACGAGAAGACTGTCAGTAAGAAGCTGTACAGTTTCAGTTTGAAGATGTTATCGCATCGAGAAATTGGATCCTACGAATGTTCAGATAGGTTATCTTCTGCAAGTCTCTACTCGAAATCAAGAAGCATAATTTGGGCAAGTTTAGGCCTTGCAGCAATGAGAAATCGGGTACTGAAATCTGTTGGAGAAATTGAATATTTGGCCGAGAATGACCCAGAAAGTACAGATATTTTGAAATCAAACATGTTGGACACATATTATCCCAAGAGAAGTCATCATCTGGAGAACATGTGTCTCTATGAAGTGCTGCAGAACTACATTTATTCACGGAAAGCCACAGAAGACATCAACAATGGAAAATATAAAGTCATTGGTGAGGAAGGATGTTTGGTGAAGCAAACAAAAGGAAGTTTGATAAATCACAGGAAGCTGAGTTGCGACACTACTGACAAAAAGGAATTTTACTACTTGGCTCTTTTACAGCTGTTTAAACCATGGCGTACAGAGGATGAACTACTGGGAGAATTTCAAAGCTATGAAGATTCTTTTAATGCTTGCAAAGACAGCATACAATGCAGTACATTCTCAACTTATCTGCAAATGTTAAATGAAGAAATTGAACAGGAAACTACAATTGCAGCAGAAATAGCTAGAGACAGTTCTCAGGACAGCCAAAGTTCAGGAACACTCAGTCAAGATCCCCTAGGACAACCAATCGTTGAAAATGAAGCATCAATAGCCATGAATGAAGTGGAAACAGCTATGAATCAAGCTCAAGAAGAATTTATAGACTTACAAAATTTGGAAAGACAACTGAACGAAGAGCAGCAACAAATTTATGAAGAGATCAGAAACAAAATTGATCGCGGATTTCTACATGAAAAAAAAGAGTGCTCATGCACATCATTTCATCCAATCAGGATGTATGTAAGCGGACAAGCTGGAACTGGAAAAAGTTTCCTTATAAAAGTCATCAGAAGCTACCTACAGCAAAAAACGGATTCTACTTTGTCTTGTGTGGTTACTGCTCCAACTGGGTTAGCAGCATATAACATAAAAGGAATCACTTTACATCGCTATGACGTGTTATTTGGAGGAAAACACGTCATAGTTTTTGGAGATCTTTTGCAACTTACTCCAGTTAAAGGACAACCAGTGTTTAATACTGTGACACATGAAGACACAAAGAAGTCATTGGGAAGCATCGGTAATGCAAATATTTGGTCCTTCTTTGAGTACAAGGAACTTACTACTAATATGAGGCAAGCAAACGATGAAGAATATGGAAGTATTCTGAAAGATATCAGAATTGGACTACTCACTGAAGCTGGCAAAAAAGCATTACAGAGTCGGCTGCTACATAATTTATTTCCAAAGGAAGAAATAGTTGCAGAGAAGATATACAAGAACATTGCAGAAAAGAAAAGTGTCATCTGCTTAATGCCAACTCTACGTGAATGCTCAATATTCAATGAGGAGCTTTTGAAATTGGAAAAGGAAGATATCAGGAAATTGGAAGCAGTGGACAAAATTGAGGATGGAAGAATTACTGTCACATTAACAGGCACACTGAAAAATAAATTGGATTCACTAGAGAAGAACATTTCCAAAACAGCTGGATTAGAAAAAAATCTATATGTTTGCATGAACTGTAGAGTATTTTTAAGGAGAAATTTGGATGTTGAAAAAGGTTTAGTTAATGGAGCTATGGGAAGAGTTGTGGGTTTTATTAATTATCAGAAAAAAGATGGAATTGAATGTTTAAAAATAAAATTTGATCAGATAGAAGAAATTAAAGACATTTGTCGTTGTTCAGTTCGTTTCATGCTTGTGAAAGATTTATATGTACGTAGGAAGCAGTTTCCGTTTTCTCTAGCATATGCTGTAACTATTCACAAGTCTCAAGGATTGACTGTAGATTGTGCATTTGTGAACATTGGTTCAACTGTGTTCAAAGAAGGTATGGCATATGTTGCTTTGTCACGAGTGAAAACATTATCAGGTTTATTCATGATAGACTTTGATGACTCAAAAGTTAGTGCTGATGCAAATTGTGTAAAGGAGTATAATAGATTAAGAAGAAGCTATGCTCCTCATTTAGGTCAGTATCCTGTGTTGGAGAAACGTGTAGTTTCTCGTAAAAGGAGAAATGAGAATATCTGTAATGAAGATGTAGAGAGGAGGAAAAAAAAGAGGAGTGATGTAATTGCAAGCAAAAAGAAAAAGGAAAATGAAGAACAGGTTGTAGGATGTCATTTTGAAAATAGCTCTGGTGTCAACTGCTACGCTAATGTAGTGCTGAATGTTGCATTTTATCTGGAAAGTGTGCAAAAGCAGATAATAGTAAATCAGGGAAAAAGATTCTGTTCTGAGTTGAGTCTCCTTTTTCAAAAGCTGAGTAATGATAAAACTCAAATAGAAAGTGCTACTGAAATTAGAAAACTTTTAGATGTATGTTCAGGACGAACACAGTTTTCTCAAAATGTACAGCAAGACGCACAGGAATTCTTGATGTTTTTTCTTCAGGTACTGGAAGAAGAAGGGGTTCCCATTAAAAATTTATTTGGTCTCTCTTATAAATGGGAACATAGTTGTGAAAACTGTTATAATATATGTGGCTCTAATGTTGATTCTGAAAGGTTTATTTATTTAACATTGCCAGAAAGTAAAATAGTCACTTTTGCTAAATTAGTTAAAGATGCTAATCATAGCATGGAATGCAGTGAGTGTCAATCTGACATGTTTTCAACGTTAATTTTAAAGGAATACGGACAGTATGTAATTTTAATGATGCAACGCTGTAAAGCTGATGGTTCAAAATTAGATACTTTAATAAAGAAGTTTACAGGACAGCAATTATCAATTTCAGGAAAAACTTTTGTAACAGTTGCAATAATTTTCCATGATGGTCCTACTGTAACTTCTGGACATTACACAGTTCATCTTAAATGTGAAAAAGGCTGGACACTGTGTAATGATTCCCAATTGATTTTTAAGCAACGTTTGCCTTTTGATTTAGCAAATTCCTATCTAATCTTCCTGAAACCTAAATTTTAGAGAGATTTGGCAACATCTGGACAAAACAATTTTACCATTTTATTGGATTACCAGTGGAATTTTTTTAAAAAAATGATTTTACAAATTACCATTTGGCCTAATGGAAAGGTAACCAATTGTAATGTGGACTTTTTCAATTTTAAATGAAACTTTGGAAAACCAAAAATTTTGTAAAAATCGGTAACATCTGCACAATTTAAATTTTGGAATGTTATTGGATTGCCATTGGAAATTTATTCAAAAAAGTTTTTTAATTTACTATTTGGCCATGCGGAAAGGTAAACAATTCTATTGTGGACTTATTTAATTAATAATAAATCTTTCGGAAACCAAAATGTTACAGAGAATCGGTGAGATCTGTACAATTTAATCTTTAGATTTTTATTGGATTAACATTGGAAATTTAATCAAAAAAGAATTTTAAAATTACTATTTGGCCTAAAGGAAATGGAACCAGATGTATTGTGGAGTTATGTGAGATATATTTTTGTGATTATACTTCTGAAACAAAAATATCAGACGGTATTTTAAAGAAATAAGTATTGATATTAGATGAAATTTTTAAAGAATATTATGCATTTCTATAAAGTTATGTTTATGCAAAAAGAGATTGTGGGCTTTTTTAAAACAATCTTTTTGATTGTTAATTTTTTTTTTGCCCGCTGTTAAATGATGAATGCAATTGCTTTCACAATTTATAGTGAAATGCAATATATTCTGAAAACAGCAAAAAAAAGGCAAATGTTTTTTTTGAAAAATATGTAAATATGTGTACTGTATTATAAAATGTTTTATTAAATATTAATACTTTTTTCTTTTTTTTCAGATTGAGATAGAAAATTTTCGAAAACTAGAACCATTTTTAAAGCAATTAAAAATTTTTTTAAATGAATAAATATTTTTTTGAGTGGGTATGGTAAGTCAAAAATATCATGGTCCCTTTTTTCCACTTCTCCACAATCACATTTTCAGTTTTTCATTGTAGTCTCTCAAGGACCTTGTAATGTGATAATTGATTTTTAGTGTTTTTTTTAAAAAAAAAAATAATAATTACGCGTACCGTACGCGTACGGTAAAAAAAAAAACAAAAAAAAGTTTTAAAAACATATATAAAAAATAGATGAAAGGTAAGGTTGGCTCTTAAAAGAGCCGTTGTGTTCATGCAGGGACAGAGGAAAGAAAGAATGAGAATATTAGACGGTACGACAAGTTTGCTGATCTATTTTATTGTTCACTAGGGAAATACTGGTCTCCCTATAACAAATTAGATCATGACAAGTGGCGCACCGTATTTCAACCCTCAGAAACCGAGGGTTAATTTCCTGAGGACGAGAAAAAGGAGATGCTCCCCCCACAGATGAAGGGCTCACCTGACCTGCAGAAGAAGGACTCGGCACTGCAGATGATGGTCCAGGCTGAGCTGCTGTGGATGTGCTTGGTTGATTTACTGAAGGGTTACCTTCAGTAAGTCGAGCATGTGTCCTTCTGTGTACATCCTTAAGGTGTCTCAACATGGTGTGATTCCCGAAGGAATACTTCCTGTCGGGATTCCCTCTTGAAAGTACACGGCCACACAGCTTACAAGTCACTAAGGGTGCATTTACCTTTTGCTGGCCCTCTGGAAAAGAAAAATACTCCCATATGAAAGAGGTCTTTTGTTTCCTCGCTCTCTGCCTCAAGGTAGTGCTGCTAGCCTCACTCTCAGAAGGGCTCTGCTGTTCTGCCATCGTATCACAAAGACAACCCAGCTCCTTCTCCTAAGGGATCACAAGCAGAAATGAGGGGAATGGGTGTGGTGTAGGAGAGTTCTAGAACTGAAAGTAGTTTCAACCAATCAAAAGTTGTGTTTCATGATCACATGACCCACCGTACGCTTACAGGGCGCTTACGGTGCGCTTACGGCAAAAAGTACGCATGCGCGTAAAAAAGACACGCGCTCGCGCGCATGCGCAAAACAGGCACGCCCCTTCACTTCCGCGTAACGTGCGCGTGCAGCGTACGCGTTACGCGCTGTGCGCGCGTGACGTGCGTCTACGCAAATTGCGTAAATGAACGCAAACAGCGTAGAAATCTAACGTAATTACAGCAAGACGTGCGCTTACCGTACGCGCACGGTAAAAAAAAAAAAAAAAAAAGAAAAAAAAAAAATGTAATACTAATAAATTTTACCTGTTTATTATAAAAAAATTGTAAAATAAAAACATATTGTAGAATTTTTAAAATTTAACCATAGTCTTTAAAAAAGGATAGACAATTAAAATAAAAATATGTAAAAAAAAAAAGAAGAAAAAAAAAAAAAATTTGCATTTTAAAAACCTTGCAAATTCACTGAAAAAACCATGGGTTTCACTCACGTTATAGTTAGGAATTAGCATTTAAAAAACCTTGCAAATTCACTGAAAAAACCATGGGTTTCACACACGTTATAGTTAGGAATTAGCATTTAAAAAACCTTGGAAATTCAATGAAAAAACCATAGGTTTCACACATGTTATAGTTAGCTGGACATTTCACTCGTAAAAAACCAATGAAATTCCCCCGTTATAGTTAGTTCAGCTAACTATAACTCGCGCGCCCGCAATGCACTACCGATGACGTCACATATTACATCACTCATGACATGGTCAGTGACATCACTCATGACATCACTGATGACATCTCAAATGACATCACTGATGACATCATCCTTGTGACAGAGTGGTAGACCTCCTCTCACCCTAATATAACCTTTGATACAAACATTCAAAAAAAGAGACTGACATTTTCAAAAAAATGGACATACCAATACCAGTTACAACAACCTATTCAGTAATTCTAAGATCCACATACACATCCACTCATCCACCAACAGTCCTATACAGTCACTCATACATGTACTCACACATCATATGTACTCATACATCTAAACATCCTGTAACACAATGCCACTCATCCATAGAGTTACTCACACATAGTCACTCATGCTAATAAAGAATCAAACATCCATTTAGTTGCATATACAGTTATACACACACCACCACACTTACTTTTACAGAAACTTACACATACTTAGTCTTTTAAACAATCACTTATAGAAACACATACTTATTCATACAGGAACTCTTCCAATCTCTCACTCTCACATATACTCACTTATAAACACCAATAGTCACATATACTAGTTTAAAACATATGTAGTTACTTATGAAGACACTATTGAGACAGTCATTCACTCACTAACACACCCATGCACACACTCATCTACCCATACAGTCCTGCACACATGCTGTCTTCATAACTATAACGTGTGTGAAACCTATCGTTTTTTCAGTGAATTTGTACGGTTTTTTAAATGGTAAGTTATGTATTTATAATTTTTTTTTTTTCAGGTTTTTCACCGTGCGCGAACCGTGCGCGCACGGTGCGCTTCGTGCACCATGCGTGCGCTGGGGGCGCACGGTGCGCTTCGCGCACCGAGCACCTACGGTTCGCAGTGCGTGGCGTGCGCGCGCGGTGCGGGCACCTCGCGATTTTTTTTTTTTTTAAATTGTTTTTTTCTCCCTTGGGGGTCCTTCTGTGACCCCCCTGACCAAGGCTAGGGGGTCAGGAACTGTCCAGTCTGCCCCCTTTTCACGTTCTCCGCCTTTTTTTTTCACCCCCTCAGACTGCGAGAGACAAAATGGCGGCCGACACTTCCTGGTTTCGACCGATTTGAATGTTTACCGACATCTAACAACCAATCAGAATTGCGCTCGCGCACGGTGAGCACGTATAGATATTGATATGCTTTTAAATGCTATTTTCTCAGGAAATACTGAACAGATTTACACCAAACCGGCAAAAGGCACTTCCTTGACCTTATGGCTACCTCTCTGCCAAATTTCACGTAATTCTGTTCAGCCGTACGGGCTGTAGCTGCGACTAAAGGTCCTATGGAAAAATGCATAGGGAAAACGCGTTTTGGGACCCCCCCTTTTTCTCGGCCCCCGCTTGATGAATCACCCCGAGACTTTCAGCGTAGGAGCTGAACGGAGCGCCCCATTTGTTTTGAAAATTTCGCGAGGATTCATCAACCGGCGCCAAAGTTATTCAAAATAGAATTTTGAGATTTCCTATGGAAACTAGGTTGTAACTATAACTACTGGCGACCGCCAGTGTATATATATATATATATATATGTGTGTGTGTGTGTGTGTTTGTGTGTGCAACTTTTTGAAACTAATTGTATTTGTTATATTAGTTAAAATATATATTGAATATATTTAATTTTTATTAAATGAATGTTGGTATTTAATATATTTTATTTTTAATATTTTAATTTGTATATATTTAAAAATCAATATTCAATACAACTAATTATTGTAAACTACATATTTTTGTAGATAAAATTGCATTTACATTTTTAAGTATAGGTGGTCAATATTTTTGTAGGTCGATGCTTTACTCGTTAATATTTTGTCAGTGAACCGATCAATTTACCGTCACTTAGGAGTCTGTTTTGCAATAAAAAAAAATTCTCAATTTGGAGATAAGAATATCACTTTAGTATACATAGCAAACATTAATAACACATGGTCATATGTCGTCGGTCATATATGTAATTCCCATATCGAAGTGTTAAGGGTGATTGCAGGTTACTATTCTTCTTGTTTACTTCTCAGTGTTATGTTTTTCTTCAGTTAACTATCTGATTTGATTCGGCGCTTAGTAGGAATTTGGTGTCTTGCCAACCTGCTAGAGCATTCTGAGGAACAAGAAAGTCAGTGTTTTCTGTCAGCGGCAGGGACTACAAATGTTTCCGAAGTCTAGCACAGAGGGGATTTCTTATTCCATAAATATGCAAGACAATTGCCTGCATGTTCAAAACAACATTAATAATGTATTCACAAATGAAAACACGCACATGAGGGACGGAAGGCACCGAAGGACATTTCCAAACGCGCGATTGTGACCTGAAGTGCTTTGTGGTTGCTAGAACTGACAGCTCCTTTTAACTTCTTTACAGTCCTGGCTATGATACCATACCGCACAATCTCAGCGCGACCTTTCATATCCATTATAAATTATTAATTGACAGAAAAATGATCCCAGACAGGGTTTGGTAAATGAATTGCCCCAATTAAAGTAAAGCTGAAAAACGTCAGTTTCTGTTCTTGGCCATCCAAAAGCAACCTGTTACTTGTTCGAAAAAAAACAACACTCTTGACAGGTATGACCTTGATTACATGTCAATTTCATCAAACTTTGAAATGATGCGTTTTGACACTTGTGACGTGTGAAACTCCTTTAAATTAAGTCGAGTTCGCATTGATTGTATCTATCTTCCCCTTGGCCTCAAGAATGAGAAATGCAACTCCTATAATATCGCCATAGCGCACAACAATTCAACATTTTTTAAACGTGGCCTAAGAGCCAAGTTAAAGTTCGTTTTTTCATAAAACCTTGGTTCTGATCTTGGCGTCAGCTCTTTGCCGAATTATATGATTCTTGGCAATTAAGACTTACCCAGAAAACTGTCGAAATTGAGAGTGGTTATAAAGAAGTGAAAACTTTTATGTCATAGAGTATTGTTAAGCAGATGTATATATTTGCAGAACGACCCATACGAATCCCAACATATATTTTAATTGCTTAGAGTTAGTGTTCCTGTTTAACATTGTGTACTGTTTCAATTAATTACTGGTGATATCATTGCTTTTATTTAGTTTTTCACCCTTCGAAGAATGGGCTGTCCCTGGGACCAACACCAGCTATTTAGAATCATGCCCCAGAGATACCACCTGGGTGGAGTAAGCAGGCTCAATGGTTCTAAAGTACTTAGCCTTCCATGAGAGGAAGGGACCACAAATAGGGACTGGAAAAAGGTGATCAAATTAGAGTAATGAGATTGCCAACAAGATAATACGTTTTATTTCATCAACTATCTTCTGAGTTCACTCCTTAGTAACCCCATGAGAAGATGCCCAATCAATTGATTTCAATGCATTGGACTCTGGCAGAAAAAAGTGAAAAGCCTCACTCCATTGTTACCTATAGATGTGAACATTATCAAAGGAGAGTATTGGACTGAGAAACCTATTTTATGTATATCCACCTGTTTGTAAAATGTTTACGGATTTGTTTAAATACCCGTTCAAAGCACTACAGCTTCAGCAATCTCACTTATTAACACATATTTTAAAATCACAGCCATCTTGTACCCCGACTGTTCCAGTAAGGATTACCTTGTTCTGCAGTTGCCAGAGCTAAGCGAGAACTGAAGAGTAAGTGAAATCTGCCTTTTACCATACCTTGTTGTATCTTTATCTCATGGCCTTTTCACATTCTACTCACGAGATGAGCCATGCACCTGCTTGTTGGTGTCTATTCGAGGTATCTATTTGATCACATGATCTGATCTTACAAGTCCTGCCGCTGCTGCCTGATGGCAAACAAAACCAACACGGTCATGGACACAATTGATGGTAAACTCCACTTTTAGGCGTTACCTGTTGACTTGTCTGTTAACTGCCTAGGTACACCTCCTCAGGAAGGGGCATCTAGTGGGCAGAGCAGGCACCTCAAAGATCTTACACTGGGGGGGGTTTGAGAGGGGTGCCCTTGGGTTTGTGTGGTGGTTTTGGGCGGGGTGCTCTTGTGTTTGGCAGGGGTGGGTTGGGATGTTGATGGGTTGGCTTGCTGTGTGGAAGGGGTAGGTTTGCGTTTGGTTCGGGTGGGTTGGGTGTGGAAGGGGTGGGTTGTGTTCTGAAATGGGTAGATTTGCATTTAGTAGTAGGGGATTGGGAAGTGGAAGGAGTGGGGTGAGATGTGAAAGGGGTAGATAGATTTGCGCTTGCTAGAGGTGGGTTGGTGTTTGGAAGGGGTTAGGGCAGGGGTAAAAAGGACATCTATGTGAAAATGGGTAGGGTGTTTGTCAGGAAGTTGGGTTTGGGTAGTAGATGGAGTAGCAGCATCTGATGTGCATGTGTCTGTTATGAGTCGGTTGAGGGTGCAGCGGCCTGTGGGTCTGGTGTATGTCAGGCATGTTTCGGTGTGTCTTGCATCAGAGATGTATGTTGTTTGGATAAGTGTGGGTGTTTGAGTTTTGTGGGTGTGAATTTAATGTGTGCTTGTGGATGGGTGTGCTGTGCTTGTGCTGGTGGTGGGGGCAGGGCACCTGGGTGTGGTGGTGGCTGCAGTGTCCGTGGATGTGCAGCTGGTAGGCGTGGTGCTTGTGTCTGTGGCTACAGTGTCTGTATGTTTGGTTGTGCGCCTGTGTTTTTTGTGGTCTCTGTGTTTATGTGTGTGCGTGCTGCTTGTTTGTGTTGGAGTGGTTGTGAGCAAAGGTGTGAGTGTGATTGGGACAGGGCTGGGAATAGGGAATTGGGATGGGGAAGGGACGGGGTGGTGCACAAGATTGGGATGGTTGGAAGGGTGCATTCAGTGAGGAGTTCGGACCTTGAAAAGACCACTGAAGGCCAGACATACCACTATGAATGTTTCCAGCTAATCTAGCAGTTGTTGCATATGAAGACTTAGCCCCTAGATGGCATTCAGGAGTGCAGTCTGGCCTACAGCAATGCTGCAGAGGAGGTCTATAGCTTCCTCACTCAGCCCAGCCAGGGGGATAGGGGATGGGGGTGAGGTGCCTGGAGAAAATGAGATGCCACCCCTCTTAGGGGATGGCACGGTTGGTCTCTGGGGTGGAGCAAGAGGGAGGGTGGAGATAGTACTCTGTGTGACGGACAAGGATGTTGGTGTAACAGGAGCAATACGGTCCGCCAACACTAGGGACTGGTTGCTTGGGGAGGCCTCTAAAGAAGATATTGATCTGGAGCCCTCCATGCCAATCTCCTCACCATCCATGGCACTGTGTCCCTCGGTGTCGATGGTCTCACCAGGTGAGACACAGTTTTCCAGCTGCTAATCGCCTTTGTGGTCAATGTCTCCTTTGCCTGCACTGGTTGATGCTGAAAAGACACATGCAATAGTTTTATTGTAGCTGTGTGAATAGAACTTATCAACAACTTTGAACAAAACACATTTTCATAATTTCCATATTGCACCTATTGCAAGGCTCATAAACTTTGGTTATTTACATCATTATCTCATGCATGTAGGGAACATCTTCAGACACCATTTCCTCACAGTTCTTTATTCCCACATGAAAGCTCCTACATGAAATATGATCTTGTCTCTTAACTATAATCATTTCTCTAAAGGAACTGTTGAACATCTCTGAATGGTTGGCCTTTGTTCTCCAGAATAGTGAACTTATGTCACAAATCAGGATATACACCAAATGTACAAGGTCCAAAAAGCAGCATCAATGACGTACACTAAAAGTAAAATATGAATCAAAGTGTGTAAACAAATACTGCAGTGTTGTATAAACATTTGTAGAAACTGAAAGCCTGTCTCCTTTTTTTGGCCACTTAACCGCGGCACAAATTCTCCCACAGTGCGGGAGAATTAATGAGTGGGCTGGGCTGTGTTGGCCAACGGACGTGCGCAGCACCAGCAAGGTAGTGCTTGCGTCGGCCGTTGGCCGACACAAGAACGGAACGGGTTAACAATGGTAACACTTACTTCAAGTAACTCAAGTATTGTAGAAATGTACATCATACTATATGTTTTCCGTACTGAAGTAGCTTATCAATGTAACACACAATATGTACTTCCCTATGCTGTTGAAGACATGTAGATATATTTTCATTGTGGATTGACAAATGACTGCAATAGCATAAGCATGATATATTTCCAATCCACTTAAATACAGAGCAACTACTTATTCACATTTGATAATAAAATATCTCAAATTGGTACAACGTGTCATTGGGAACATCCATTGTATTTTAGCTGCTTAGTATTCAATATCACAAGTAATTTGTCTACCATTACATCATCCACAAGAGTGAAGGAGCATCACACCTCACACAACAAAGACTATACCTGATGTATATATGGTATTTAGACAGTCATGTGTCTGCTCAGAACAGTCCTTTGGTTGTGAACAGGAATCAGGTGGCATCCTTTCCAACAAATTAATAGACAAAGAACATCATCATACACATTGTGTCAAACTTACACCTTCAAGGACTCCTCTTGGGTCACCCCTAATGTTGATGGGAAAAATCCTAACTGTAACAAAAACTTAGCCAAGTAACATGTGAAACTGATAAGAATTTAGCCCTTTGTTGCTGCTTTTGGGCACTCAACTGCCCATCAAGCTCCGACTAGGCCACCGCAAGGAATGCAAGCCATTAGGGGGTCTCTGTGTGGCTCAAGTGCTTCCCAAGTTGGCAGAACTCCCCGAACTTGACTTCAGCTGAATTTCTGGTCCAGCGTCGTAGGTCCTCCCACCTCTTGCAGTAATGGATACTGCACCACTTACAGACCCCCTGGGTCCGCACCTTCCTGGGGATGCCCTTCCACATGTCCCACTTCTGATGGGCATTGACCTGCACAGATACAAAAATGAAAGAAAAAACAATGGTTTTGTGACTTTTTGTTTGCCTGTATTAATGTAGCACAATTTTCCACATCTCTCAGAAGACTAATAAGTTACCATAAAACATGTGCATTTTCACATGTTGACCAAAGACATAACTTATTACACACTTTTGTGTGGAATGTTGACTACACACATCCCATGTCATGGCCTAAACCCACTAACCAGGCCGTTCACATCATTTCGTTCATGGGGCTCCTTCATAATCTATGATGTGACCTAATTCTGATCAGTGCAAAATATTGTGAACATAAATACTTATGGCACAGTGAATACTGGCCACTGGTAACAAGAGGCCTGCAGTTTGGACATGACACACTATGATATGAGAGTAAAATGAAATTAAGTGTTGGCTCAAGAAGTTAGGCAAGCTGTAAGGGGCATATTTATAAGTACACCTTAACTGTTGACCTGGCAAGGACATATGTTTATGACAGATATACTTAAATCAAGATAAGGGAGATAGAAGGAGATGTGGTCCATTCACCTTCCGGCAAGTAGTTTATAATCTAAAAAGAATGGATCACTAGTACCTGTTTTCCAGGGTTATATGGTTTTTCATCTATTCCTTAAAAAACCCTCATTCACGTTTAGGTTGTTCGTAGGGCGGTATATCTTGATTCTCTGCCTAAAAAACGTGACAGCATCATCATTGGGTTTGGTTTATGCTTCCTCCACCCGGAGGGAACCACTGGATTTTAACAGTAGTGATCAGAAATAAAAATTGTGATAAAGTGCTCGTGTTGAGTGAAAAAAAGTTTTAAAAAAGGATTTGGTCCCTCATGCTACCTGGACTATGTTTTTATTATTGTCTGGTGCATGGGAAAAGAATAAAAAAGAGGAAGGTTGTGCAGAACGGGCATTTAGTGAGTCCACTGCGCAATCCGTCCGAATAGTTGGTCGACATGTTTCAGCCCTTTATTCGCCCCGAAGGGTTGGGGGGCTTTCGTCAGGACCTTGAAGGTGTTGAAAGGGTGCTGGGATAAAGGGATAATACCCAGAATCAAAAACAGGGGAGTTCAAATGTCAATCTGTAGAAATCCTAAGGAAGGTTATTTGCCTGTGGGGGAGAACGAGTATAGGGGTAAAAAGACATCTAAGTCCTTACACATTTGGTAGGACATACGTCGAAAAACCAATGGTGATGCAGCGCTAAATTAGTGAATCTAACAATAAAGCAAAATAAATGGCAAATCTTTTAGATACAGTTTAAAAATGCAAGTGGTGTTCGAACACGTAGCTAGTAGTAGAACAAATTTCGAGACAAAAGCAAGTATAAAAATGGCAACTCTTATTCCAAGATATCTGTATGTATATATGGTCACTTTTCATTAGGCTCATTGGTGTCAGTTGCATGTTGGTGAGCTGAAATAGACCATTGTCGATATGTCAAGCAACTACGCAAATTCCGCCCACCCCTAGTCAGTATGCGCCAATTTTTATTGATAATTTTCTTGACTGCATTACTGGCTGTGTTGTATGTTGTTACACATGTTAGTTGGTCTGACGGCCGAGTTTTAGGTGTTGTCTCAAGCAGACTCTCTCTTGGTTGATTTCTTGCTCTTTTCTGACATTTATTGACAATTTTGGTGGGATAGTCACGTTTAGAGAGTTTCTTGCAGAGGTCTTGTGCTTGTTCCTTGTATTCTTTAAGCTCACTGCAGTTCCTTTTGAGGCGTAAAAATTGGCTGTATGGTAAATTTTCTCTGAGGGGGCGTGGATGAAAACTGTTGAATGAAAGGAGACTATTTTTAGTGGTAGGTTTGAAGAAGGTTTTGGTCTAGATGGTGTTATTGACCAAATAGATGTTAAGATCGAGGAAGTCTAGGTGGTCCTTGTTAGCATTGACAGTGAACTTGAGGCACTGGTCTTGTGTGTTTAGCCAGTCATGAAAGCTGTGCAGGCTCTCCTCTGTACCTTCCCAAAACATGATGACGTCGTCTATGTATCTTTTCCAGAAGTGGATTTTTGAGAGGAATGGGTTTGTATCATTTTGGATATATGTTCTCTCAAAATTGCTCACGTAGAGGCCCTCCACACTCGGCGCCTCCACACACTTCACCTTTTATAAACACCTAACCGAGTTGCAGTATACAAACAGGAAGACAGCGTCAGCACAAGTCGTGCATCCTGCGAAAACCCGGTAGGAACAACCTGCAGATGACCGCCTTCAAAGAAGACACGTAATGTTGTCTCACTGCTAATCCTTACTTGTAAACTTTTGTTGTTTCCCCTCCCTCCCTCTTCCCACTATTTACAGCAGCAAACCGTGTCTGTACCTATTTATTGAAGCCTCGAATAGAAGCACCAGAAGGTACATGGACGACACTATTTATTTATTTACTTTTCCGTTTTGTTCGCCCCTTCCTTACTACTATCACAGTAAAAGCGCGACTTAAGCACTATATTTTGTAAATAAGTGTTGGGGCTAAAGACGCCCAGTGTTATCCTGCACAATATGCGACTTACCAACCGACAATGATGCATTTCCCCACCACATATGTATCAGTAACGACAAACAGATATCTTTGAGTAAGATTTGTCTTCCACTTATTATCTCTCTGTCGGTTTGCACCTCCTAACTGTTGTGATCACACTAACACAATGTTTAAGCACCACATTGTGCCAATCCCTGTAAGGGCTAAGAAACTTTAAGCTTAGCAGTACAAAGGTGCGGCCGCGCACAAAAAACGGCTGTATCAACTAACATATCGACAATGGTCTATTTCAGCTCACCAACATGCAACTGACACCAATGAGCCTAATGAAAAATGACCATATATACATACAGATATCTTGGAATAAGAGTTGCCATTTTTATACTTGCTTTTGTCTCGAAATTTGTTCTACTACTAGCTACGTGTTCGAACACCACTTGCATTTTTAAACTGTATCTAAAAGAATTGCCATTTATTTTGCTTTATTGGTAGATTCACTAATTTAGCGCTGCATCAGCATTGGTTTTTCGACGTAATGTGTAAGGACTTCGATGTCTTTTTACCCCTATACTCTTTCTCCCCCACAGGCAAATAACCTTCCTTAGGAGTTCTACAGATTGACATTTGAACTCCCCTGTTTTTGATTCTGGGTATTATCCCTTTATCCCAGCACCCTTTCAACACCTTCAAGGTCCTGACGAAAGCCCCCCGACCCTTCGGGGCGAATAAAGGGCTGAAACATGTCAACCAACTATTCGGACTGATTGCGCAGTGGACTCACTAAATGCCCGTTCTGCACAACCTTCCCCTTTTTTATTCTTTTCCCATGCACCAGACAATAATAAAAACATAGTCCAGGTAGCATGAGGGACCAAATCCTTTTTAAAAAAATAATATTTCACTCAACACGAGCACTTTATCACAATTTTTATTTCTGATCACTACTGTTAAAATCCAGTGGTTCCCTCCGGGTGGAGGAAGCATAAACAAAACCCAATGATGATGCTGTCATGTTTTTTAGGCGGAGAATCAAGATATACCGCCCTACGAACCACCTAAACGTGAATGAGGGTTTTTTAAGGAATAGATGAAAAACCATATAACCCTGGAAAACAGGTACAAGTGATCCATTCTTTTTTGATTATAAATATGACAGATATACCTCAGTGCTTCAGTTGTTTTTCCCTATGATTCAGTCCCAACTCTGGCCCACGATTCTGACTGACCACTGCTCGTTGTGAGGACATGCTATGTGCAGCCTGATGATCAGATTTGTCACATGAACAAAGCCTTCCCTGAACATTTACATGAAGAAATTACCTTGTTCTCATTCAATAATTGACCTCATGGCTGTTGTGCTACTCTGAAGGGGTCTCAAAGCCACTGGTAGCTCCCAAACAACTGTTTGGAGAGTCCTGATCTAGGCTGAATGATTTGCAGAGCAATACACACAGCTAACATCATCTTTATTTGGTTTGGACAAAATACATATTTGTGTACAGTTGCAAAGAGTATATAATGTTTTCTAATTTCCATGATGTGAGTTTTCAACATATCACATGTAAATCAAAAATATACATACATATACCTCTACATACACACCAAATAGAATCTAGGTTTTTAAACAAACAACCCATTTAATGTTGTTGTTTTTTAATATTGTAAAGTGCTTACAAATCCCAAATATCATTGTCCTATGTGAGGACCAAATTATATGATGCTTAACATCAATCACTACACTTCAGTAAGGAACTCAAAGGGACATTGTAGCCTGTGTTAATGGAAAATAAAACAGTCAGACAGATTCACATACGCATTTCAAACATGTAACTGTTCCGCTGGTGAGCCACAGAGCAGGCCATACAGGGAAAGAACCTCCTTTGCTAGCAAGTCCAGCTCCGTGGAATTAATACAGGGGCCCTCTCAACTGTTCAACCTGGCATGGTTGATCCCAGAGGTGACAAACAGCGGCAAAAGTGAAAGAAGTCTTGATGGCAGCAGTGCTAGGAGGCAAGTGAGCTCTTTTTCCAACCGCCACGTACATGTCAGCGATGTACGCGATCATCAGCGGCAACAGACACAGCCATTAGCCTTTGTAAGTTACTTTCACCAATGTTAGCCTATGGCTGCCTATGGCTGTGTCCCTTATGGATTTTGCCACCAACTATGTGGTCAACTTCTGCTGCACCCGTCTAATTCCAAATGTCCTATATGTGACGCCAGACACCAGTCATTTTAGGTCAAATTTGTGTTTTTGTGACTGTTAAGGGTGTCACGTCCACTCAAAATGGAGGCTAGCTTGTTTACATATTCAAACTTCAATGGACACTCATTTAAAAAAAAAAAAAACATTAATGTGTAGTACGTTACTGTGCTGAAATGCGATATGTGCGTGTTTACACCTCTGTTGACGGTATTTTTGGAAGAAAAAAAGAATGTGTAAATAATACATTTGAAATGCATTATTTACACATTTCTATTTTTCAATTTGGTTTAGGCTATAAAGGTCACTTGTGAAGAATAAAAGACAAAAAGCAAAAGTATGATTAAAATATGTAGTAAAACCATATATATTTTGTAGAACTACACAACTTTAGTGTAAATTATCAACTATCTTGCTGTGGAAAATGTGAAAAAATTTCAAATATGTTTTCAGTGCATACATATGAACCCTGGGAGTGTGAGGAGATGACAGCCTCAGGTGTACCACCCACTTCCACACCTTGTCACCATGGAAGAACAGGATATAATTGAGAAGTCCAGATTTAATCAGTAAAGTTTACTGGATTTATGTCACCAGCTGGAGTCAGATCTTCAGCCTCACAACAGAAATCCCACATCTATTACACCAGTTGTCAAACTCATGGCCGTACTTCATTTTGTGGCCACAGGATCCTTCCAACATACTGTAGCAGTATCTGGAGGAATATCTCAACCATCATCAGTAGTAAGAAGTTATATCTTGAATGAGACACATCAACAGTTTCATCCAGTTTCCACGGCAGCCAGATTTAGCCAATGTGAAGGGGGACTTTTACGGTTTGGGTCGCCTACCACATGTGGTTGGAGCAATTAGTGTCACACATATTGCCTTAGGGACAACACACATCAGAGAACAGGTCTACCAGAATCGGAAACACTTCCATTCATTCAACATGTAAGTTTTCTGCTTACCGGATTTGAACATCACAAACATCTGTGCATGTTCCCCCTGATTCCTTTGTACTACAGACCAGCTCCATACCCCTGCAAAAGTCACAACTTTGACCTGAGAGGGCATGGCTTGTTGGTCAGTACAATCTTTCATAATATTGTTTGGGAAATTTCTAATATTTTTGGGGGAATTTCTAGTTGCATAATCTGAAATTGTGTTCCATTTTTGGGCACTTTTTTGTCTTCCATCTAGGAGACTCAGCGTATACAATTGACCATGGTTGTTAACACCATTGAGGAATCCAACAGAGCCAGGGGAAATAGGCTTCAATGAGGCCAATGGAAGAAAACGGCTGCCAGTGGAGCAGGTTTTCGGGCTTCTAAACGCAAGATTTTGCTGTCTGGACAAAACTGGTGAGGCCCTCCTCTACTTACCTGATAAGGTGTGCAAAATCACCGACGCCTCCTGCATGCTACACAACATCACCCTAGGATAGAACATCTATTACATTGCAGAGGACAGAGACCATGAAGACCTACTGGGTGAGAATCCTGAAATGTCAAATAAAGATGATAGTGGTGAAGAGGAAGTAATTAACTTATGTCAAGATGTCATTGACATCTTCCTCTCATGAGTGTAGGTGTATCTATATATGTTATCACTTTCATCTATTGATGAGATGATGAGAGAAATATGTGTTGGTAATTGTTAGGAAGGGCAGGTTCAAGGAAATATTGGCCAAAGCTGTTTGTCGATCAAAGTTTTGACACATTGACTACTGTGTTCAGTTACATGGTTTTTCTCTGATTGGTCTGTGAAACTGTGTCCTCCAAAAGTTGACTTTGTAATCTGTCTATAATGTTATGTTTTATTGGTAATCTTTTGTTTTCATCTGTTTTAGGTTCCTTGATTATGTCATCTTCATTAGGACATTTCAAGGTTGTGACATTTGCAGGTATATGGTGCTGTTTCGAAGTACAAAGGGAACATGGGTTGATCCTGGGAAAGACAGACACAGACTTTGGGCGTTCAGATTTTGTACCAAGGCAACTTGCACTGTGATTGAATGGAGTATCTGAAGATTACATTGGACCTGCTCTCTTTCCTGTGTTGGCACTAAGGCACCATTAGCTCAAACCACATGTGGTAGATGAGCCAAATAATACTAATCCCCCTTCACATTGGCAAAATCCTCATTGAGTTTAAACTGTATGTAGCTGTTGATGTGTCTCATCATTATAGGACATCTTTTGGCATACCAATGAAACCTGGTAGTGACATTCCATCAGAAACTGGAACATTCAAATGGAAGGATCCTTTGTCCACAAAATGTAGTACTGCCATGTTTGGTCTATTGGTGTCATTGATGTGTGATTCCTTATGTGAGCCAGAAGATCTGGCTCCAGCTGATGACAAGTCAATGATAATTTGCTTAGTCAATTTGATTGTTTTGGATATATCCTCTTCTTTCATGCTAAGAAGGCCTGGAGCTGGAAATGTGAAAACTGGCACTGAGCATTAGTGTAATGTATGGATTGTTACATTAGGGAAATTGTTGACAGACACTTATTGGTCAAATGGAATAAACATAGTAGTAGATGATTTAATGGTGCATTTCTTTTGGGAGTCATGGTTGGGGACTTGAGAAAAACATTACCTACTTGCAAATTATCTATGTTTACACAATCATTTGATTTTTGTCATTGTAAAGTTATGATGGAAGAAAACAAAAGCATGATAAACAGGGTGAATATGAAAAAGCAAACCAAATAGTGAATGAAACCATAGTTAAAGAGAGAAAATTGATGTCCAAAGTCCAAATACAACTGGCATCAGAAAGGAAGGAATGGTATTCACACACTGGAGGGGATTAGGGTCAGAGTGTCTTGCTGTTGGTGGTAGAAGTCTTGGCATCCTCACCTTCTGATAATCTGGGCAGACGTCCCCTCCTGCAGGGGAGGAGGAGATTAACAGTGGCAGGGCATGAGGTGGCTGCAGGCGGTTCTCCCAGTGGCAGGGCCTCCCTTCCTGTGGCTATTGAAGATGTAGATGGAGCAGATATTGTAGGATCATAGGAAGAGGTAGATGATGCTGAGAAAGCCCTGCAAACATGGGTGTAAATGTCCTGCAGCAACCCAGTCAGGGAGCCCATATTAGAGTTGTGATCCTCCATCTGATAACCGAGCTCCATCATCAATTGCTTAGTATCCCGGAGCTCGGTGAGTACCTGGTCCATCATGTCTTGGGACTGATGATAGGCTCCCAACACATTGGCGTTGGTGGTCTGGGTGAGAGTGACCCCAATGGGCTCACTATGTTGGCCTACAGAATCCCTTCCATGACCCCTTGGCCCAGTGTGCCCCATCCCACTGGGACTTGGTTGAGCTGGAGCTGGTGATGCTGTGGTTTCAACATTAGCCAGTACCAGGGGGGCACACAATTGGTGTTATAGTGGTGGGAACAGGGGAAGTGGAGGCTTCGGTTAGCTGAGGTGTTACAGCTGGGGTGGGAGGTGCTGGTGTAGGCTCAGTGAAACTCACTGGGGCTGTCTGCCCAGGCTGACCAGATGGGCCAGGATTCTCATCATCATCCAGATTACCAGGAGTGTTGTCCTCACTGAAGGCTTGATCCTGGGCTGAAGTAGAGGTCTCCTCAGTGACAGATGCATGTGCTCAGGCAGTTAGACCTATTGAGAGTCTGAGAACATTTTCATTAGTAAAAGGGTAGATTACACATCCGAATATTTTGATACAAACAATGTGGATACCTAGAAGAAAAAAAGGTAGAGATTATTATGATTTTAGCTTTCAGTTGTATTGAAAATATGACCCTAACGTTTTACAATTTCAAACAGTACAACTTCAAATAAGCAGGTAATTAGATGACCTGAAATGTTTATGAAGTGATTAGAAACTATACCTAACATCTCCCAACCATTCAACCCAACACAGTGGTGAGGTGGAATGTGTAATTGGAAATTCCATGGCCTAGCTGACTCCAAAACAGACATTTACACAACCTTTATGGGTGTTTGGCATTAGGCATCAAATGAACAGTTCAAAGTCAACTTTTGTAATTACCGCTCATATTCAGCATAGTAAGTTTCATACCTTACAATTTGTGGGTCAACACAGTTTGATTTGTGAAACTCATGACATCAATTCAATTGGTTGAGAAGACCAGGACAACATTCAGAAAACAACACTAACCAGTTTCAGAAGAGAGCATTGAATACGGATTGGTCACTACATGACACTATACCAACGACTGGATTTTGGCAGCAGCCGACAGGTTTGCCCCAATAAAAATAGTAAAAATAAAGAGAGTAAAGACATCAGCTCCATGGTATACCCCCGAACTCAAGGACCTAAAGACCAAATGCAGAAAGGCGGAACGGCATTGGAGGATAGATTATGATAGCCAAAAGAAAACCGTATATAGCCTCTCTACTAAAATATATAAAGAAGCTATAATAGCCGCCAAAAAACATTTCTTCACAGTAAAAATTAAGGACGCAGGAAATTCCACCAGGGAACTGTTTAAGACGGTCAACCTGCTGACAAAACCCCAGCAGATCAGTACCTTCAAGCCCGACCAACATTTCTGTAATATCCTTGCGGATCATTTTCAAGAGAAAGTAAATAAAATATACAACAACTTCCCGCACACCATGATACCCCCGGATCCGACTGGGCCCGCTAGATGCTCCAGCTGTACGCTGATTAGCTTTCAGCCGATGAGCAAAGAAGAGGTCAATAAAACTCTCCTCTCTTTAAAATCGGGGGCACCCACTGACCCATGCCCACCGACCATTATGCATCAAGCTGTAGGCCCAATCACTGAACACCTCACCCCTATTTTAAATCAAATCATAAGCTCTGGACAATATCCCACTATTTGGAAAAAGGCAGCCGTTACCCCCCTGTAAAAAAAAACCTAGCTTGGACCCCTGCAACCCCAACAACTGCCGCCCTATTGCGGGACTTCCCCTCGCAGCTAAGGTCCTAGAGAAACATCTGAATAAATCCCTTACTGTCCATCTAGATACAAATGGCCTGATAGTCCCTTCTCAACATGGCTTCCGACCACGCCACTCGACTGTATTAGCACTAGTCAAAACTGTTGAACAGATTCGCAGGGTAGTGGATGGTGGCGGGAAGGCGGTCCTGGTACTACTGGACTTGTCGGCCGCTTTCGACACCGTTAATCACATTGTTCTGGTGCAGCGGCTGAGGGACATGGGAGTGGGAGGAACCGACCTCTCCCTACTAACATTCCTTCCTAGAAAACAGAGAGCACAGGCTGTTCTGGGAAGGTATGAGATCGGACAGCTTCCGCCTCCCCTGCGGTGTGCCACAGGGGTCGGCCCCATCTCCAACTCTGTTTAATCTATATGTCACACCCTTAGCTGACCTTGTCAGGAACGTGGTTTTACGTTGGTATCGTATGCTGACGACTCGCAACTGATTATATCTACCACCAATCAGCTCGAAACCGTTGCATGCAGATTTTATGCATGCCTCACGGAAATCATGTCCTGGATGGGCCAGGACTATCTAAAAATAAACACTGACAAAACAGAGTTGATGGAGTTTGGGCCGGATTTACCCCTGTGGAACCAATCATGGTGGCTGGTGGAGGCGGGAGAATGTCCGTCCCCTGTAGAGAATGTCAGAAACTTGGGGGTCCTTTTTGACAGCAAGCCTAATTTTGACGCTCAAGTCAACAGTATTGCGTCCTCGTGCTTTTTTTTACTGAAGATGCTGAGAAAAAGCTTCCCCTTCATACCTCAGGAGCTTTAAAAAACGGTAATGGTGGCTCTTTTTCTTTCGAAGCTGGACTATTCAAATGCCCTGTTCTTGGGGATCAATAGGTTCCAACTGCTGAAATTACAATCTTTGCAGAACGCGGCAGCAAGGCTGATCTTGGGTCTACACAGAGGACAACCCACTTCAGATGGGATACGCTCCCTCCATTGACTGCCTATAAAGCAACGCATAGAATTCAAAGCGCTCACATACGTGCATAAGGCAATCTATGGGGGAGCTGCTGAGGACCTGGAAAGCTTCTTCGTACCATATGTCCCATTGCGTACCCTAAGATCGGCCACTCAAGGTTTAGTCAGAGTACCAAAGATCAGAAGAGAAGGTTGGGGGGGCCGTACGATTACATACTGTGCGGCTAGAATTGGAATAAGCTACCCCAGTCCATGAGGCTCCAATCCAACCTTCAGATGTTCAGAAAGAACCTAAAAACTAAGCTCTTTGCAGCCACATAGGCCACCAAACTCCGCCTTTCCCTGCCACAGCACCCCCAGCGCCAAGACGCCTCGGCATACGAGCCCTTTAGAAACTTATAAACATAAACATAAACATACGTGGAAATATGTTAGACAAGAGAGAATGAGCAATATGACATAGCTATATTCTTTTGACTAAACAGAAATAGGGCATCATGGCAGTTGAAGTCATTTTAAAGATCACTTCCCAACACTTGCAAAATGGTTAGTGTAACATACCTGTGAAAAATATGCAGTTGAAATGGGACAGACACTTACAATATGACACACATATGGAAAACGGGTTATTTGGTGTTCTAACACTTACAGGCACCATACCGTCATGCAACATGTATGTAGTAACTTGGTCCAGACAGATTGTAGTGTTTCAAGAGCATTTATTGTGGTAGTTATTCATCCGGTAGCTCAGCCCCACCAGGAGCAGGCAGCATGCTGCTCAGCCCTTCTCCAACTGTAGTCTCTGACCCCCAACATTCCATATTACAGCATTCTAGGAGGAACTCACTGGCAGAGCATGAACACATTGAAACCAGGATACAACATATCCTCCTTTCTTCCAAAAGGAAAACAGAAAAGAACACCATAACAGATAAACAGAGAAAGCAGAAGCTAGATGCAGAAGCTATATGAACGAAAGAGAGTAGAGAGACCCAGGGAGAGACAAAAAGAGCAGTGGGAGAATGAAAGGAAACAACAATAGAAATTAGAGCAAACAAATAAACTTAAACCATTACCCATCCTCCCTTACTTATATAACCAAAGAAAAGAAAGAGACATAAAAAAAAACAATAATAGAGAAGGAAGAGAAGCCATCAACGAATACCACCTGCACACCTACTGGCCAGATAGGTATGCGAGGAGGCAAGTCAGAGTAGGAGGAAAACAGAAGACAGAGAAGCAGAGAAATACAAATGATTACACATACTTCTCCATCACATAATGAAGACCAAATCAAAATAGAGAACAGCACTGGGCTACAGTGTTGACAATGAAACAAAGCATAACCTTAAGAATAAATACAAACGCCCACCATTAAGGGTAACAACTTGCTTGTGCAGGGGTAACCTCTAGTGGAGGTAAGACATTGTGCACTGTTGCAATAAGAAACACCCACCTTGTAAAACGTGCACTATGTAATGAAGGTAAGAGACAGTGTGAGACACACCTCGAAAGGTCAAGTGTTGTGCACTGCGTAGTGGGACAAAGACCCACGTGAGACACCTCGTGAAGGAACAAAAACATTGTATACTGTAGCAATGGGACTGAAACCCACGCTATACACCTGATGTGGAGGTGAAAACAATGTGTACCGAACAATGGGGAAACAACCCAAAGAATGCACCTCGTGTAGAGGTAAGAAGACTGTGCACAGTGACAATAGGACTAAAACCTATGAAACACACCTCACATGGAGGTAACAACGTCGTGCAATGCGTGAGGGTAAAAATAATGTGCACTGTACAAAAGGGACGACACACCATGGAACATACCTCGGTTGGGTAGCTAAACACTTAGAGCAAAGACACCTCATATAGAGGTAATAACGTTGTGTACTCCGTGATGTGACTGAAACACTCAGGACACCCTATTTGGAGTAAAAGTATGAGAAATAGTGTACAAGCGAACTTGAGTAAAAGTCTCTTGGTCTGCATCATAACGTAGAGACTGAAAGTACTGTACACCCCGTGTGGGGTAAAGTACACTAAAGAATGCTGTGAAAATGTGCTGTACTAGCTAATCATGTCCAATAAACTCTGCACAAATATAAAAACATAACCTAATTGGTTCTGTAGCTGAGAATGCGATAAAACACACTCGTAAATAATAAAGTCATTGAATCATAAAGGATCGTGCATTAGAGAACAGAGAACACTGGCACTACAGTAAAATACAGCCCTTCTCCAACTGTAGTCGCTGACGCCCAACATTCCATATTACATCATTCTAGGAGGAACTCACTGGCAGAGCATGAACACATTGAAACCAGGATACGACAATGTAATGGAGATTGACACCTGCAACACAATACATTCACACAAACAATCCAACTTAAATGATACTGATACTTTGTGGTTTCTAGATTAGGAAAATATGTGCAGAACACATTGGGAATGGCTGAGTTAAGAGCAAACAGGATGTTGAGGTTTAGTGAGACTTTGTAAAGTGTAACTTACCAGACTCCACTCCACTTCGCATTCATGTCACGCATTCATGATGTAGAATCTGGAACACCTTCTCCTCCCATGGATAAAATTGTATTGGGGGCCTTGAAGAACCACCACCAGTCCCCTGGGCCTCCAGGTGATACTTGGAGGCCAGGAAACGCACCCTCCTTTGCAGGTCATTCTACCTCTTCCTAGTTTCCTCCTGTGTACGCCTGTGTACGCAGGCTTTTTGCTACAGCATTCCCTTTGTTGACTATTCTGACCTACATTGACTTTTCTGAGCTAGAGTTATATTTTGGACTTGGGCTTCAAACAATTGTGGCTCTACTCTTATGATTTCATCCACCATGACTGATAATTCTCTGTCAGTAAAATTGGGATTTTTGTGCCCTGGCATTGTGCAAAGAAATATGATGAAATCAAATTAATCAACCACAAGGAAATAAATGAAAGAAGATAAAGGGACAAGAAACAGGGAAAGGCAACAAAATAAACTCACTTAACTGGCATACGGTCTGCTAGAAAAGGTCATGATGCAGTGGAATGGCAAAGCATTATGATCTGAAATGGAGTGTGCTCTCTCCTCTAAACATGGTTTGAAAGATGTATCCATAGTTGGCAAACTTAATTACCTGTAAGTCCATAGTACAGTGTACTAGATGTACACAGGGCCTGTAAATTAAATGCTAATAGTGGGCCTGCAGCACTGATTGTGCCACCCACACAAGTAGCACTTTAAATTATGTTTCTGCCTGTCACTGCGGAGCCTGTGTGGGTAGCTTACACTACCATTTTGACTTGGCATTTAAAACTCTTAGCTAAGCCTTAAACTCCACTTTTATTTCATATGCACCCCTAAGGTAGGCCCTAGGTAGCCCATAGGGCAGGGTGCTGTGTAATCAAAAGGTGAACATTTGTTTTTAAGTTTTGAATGTCCTGATAGTGAAAAACTCCCAAGCTCGTTTTTCCGTACTGAGAGGCCTACCCCTCTCTTAGGTTAACATTGGGAATTTCTCGCATTTAATAAACTGTAATTCCTAATTGGGAGAAGGTGTGTTGTCATGTTTAGTGCCTCTGTAACTGGAATGACAAACCCTCTTTAATGGTAAAGTTGGATTTGAAGTTACCACTCTGAAAATGACACTTTTGGACATGTTCCTGCTCTTAGCCATTTGGTGTCTGTTACCTGTCAGTTCACTTCGTGTATTACCTCTGGACAGTCCCACAAAAAGGAAGGCTGGGTGTGACTCCATGCAACTTCCTGGGAGGGAGGGAGGTAGGGAATGGGCACATCCTCACACTTGTACTTGAATAGGCTGCGCCCTGCCCACACATAAAGAGCCGCATATCCCCTGTAGTCAGTCTGGTGCCATGGCAGGAAGAAATGACCTCTGTGCACTTCAAAGACCCTTTGAAGTCACCCCCGCTTCAAAGACACATATGGGTATAAGTACTAGACCTCTGACCCTACCAACTCAGTACACTTCTGGACCTGAAACCAACTTTCCAAGAAGAAGGACTGCTATGCTGTGGACTGCTATACTGATGGACTGCTGCTCTGGAAGACTGCTGCCTTACTATGCTTTCTGGTGCCTACTGCTCCCTCTGACTCGGCCCACATCACTTGACTCTGAGTGACTTCAAGGGATAGCTGAATAGTATCCTGTTCTTAAAAGACTAAGTGACATCAAAGTCTTCAACTCTTCTCTTGTGCCTTGTTTATTGGAAGTGAACCCAGATGACTGCTCCAGTGGAAACAACGCATCTTCTGCTGCTACGAGTAGAATTGACACATCACAGCTGTTGCAGGACCAGAACTGGTGCATCACACTTAAAACCAGTACATCACCATCGGAAACCCTGCATCTCCCCCACTGCTGAAGAACGATCAACACATCGCTTAAATTGCATGGAGAAACCTGGCACATCGCCTTCGGAACCAACGCATCTCGGAGCTGACACTTTTTCTACGGAACCAATGCATCACCATCCTTGCGTGAGGAAAATCAACACATCTCATGTTGCGACCAGGATTAAGGTACTTTGCTCAGTGGGCCCTGGGTGGATCCTGTATCCAATCAAAAACAACAAGACGTGGTTTTTAAGGCACCTACTGTTAGGGTACACAATTTCAAAACGGAGGCGGGGATTCACCAACTATGAATTCCAATCACCAAACGTTTTCCGCTTTTATTTAAGAATAAAACAGTTTTTACAACTGGCAGTCACCACTTCTTATAATATTTCCATCAATGTGTAACTAATGTGAAAAGGACCCAAAGGTTTCAAAAAGGAAGAAGGAAAATAATTACACACGGTTACATCGTGAGATGTGACCTGTTCACTTCACTGCACCTAGGTTATTTTCTTTTGGACACCAATCTTCATTTTTTCGAACAAAATGACCACCAATGATGAGAAAAGTGGGCACAGCTGGTGAGTATCAACCAGTAAACCCGTTGGTGGGGTGCACGTGAGGGGTCATTTTGTTTTTCCACATTTTTTCCTTTTTCCTTCTTCCTTTTTAAAACCTTTGGATTCTTTTCACATTTATTACACGTTGTTGGAAATATTATAAGAAGTGGTGACTGCCAGTTGTAAAAACTGTTTTATTCTTAAATAATGGCGGAAAACGTTTGGCGATTACCTCATAACAAGAAAGAGAGGAATAAATGGAATTCACAGTTGGTGAATCCCCGCCTCCGTTTTGAAATTGTGTAGCCTAACAGTAGGTGCCTTAAATACCAGGTCTTGTTGTTTTTGATTGATTGTTGAGTGGAGGGCGACCTGTGATTTTTCTTCCCTCTAAAGCTCCTTTTTGAATGTATGATTAGGACGGCGGCTCAGCCGTGAGAGCAAAACATTTTTTTAGTAATATTTGTTTTCAGTTCAAAGAGCACACACTGCGTCTCCTCTCTCCCGTTCGTGACTCATTCTAGAGTTTGTATAGTAATAAGTAAAGTCTGTGTTGTTTGGGAAGGTTTTTGAAGTTCAATGGATAGGAATTGTCTAGCTTTTTCAGATGACCAAATTGTGGCGATTTTAGCAGGTCCCTCGCTTTTTCCTGATGCCCCCCTGCTTAGTGGTACATCGGCTAGGGAGGAGTGGGAAAAGCTTAGTACCCTTAAGAAAAAACAGGTCAGAATAGCTCTCCATGCAGCGCTTATGACCGAGTATTATAGAGCAGGAGCAGCCCCTGCTAGCCTTCTGGTCAGGATCGAACCAAGTATTTTCCTGGAGGACAGTAAATTTAGATTAGACTTGAGTCACATAGCTAACAAATGCACACGTGATTGGTTAATCCTAATAATAAGTACCGCTAAGCGGTTGAGTGAAGAGCTACTTAAAGAATCTTAGAATTGGAAGAGAGTATTAAACAAGATACGACTCTCACGGACACCAAAGACCAATTACTAAGAATCCAGGAGGATCTTAGTGAATATAAGAACTACATAATAAATCAAAAAATCAAAGGATTAAAGCGAAACCTTGAGAGATATACCCATGATTGGGCATTCCCTTATTTAGAGGACAGATATTATCAAGCAGGCCCAGAACAACAAATTGTGGGAGGGCGTTCAAGGGGAAGAGGTGGGAGACAACAAATCAGATGCACACCTAACAACTGGACCTTTGATAATACCTCAAGTGAAGAGGAGGAAGGGGGTCCACCATCCAATTCTTATAGAGTAAGGTTTAATCAACAAGACAAGAGCAACGAAGATTTGGGTGCATTACTCCGGTCTTTTTTAGGAAAAGGACAGAGGAACAACAGAGGGGGTGGGCAAATGGGCAGAGGCCGTGGGAGGGGCAATCAGGGCCAACAATGGCAATCCTTCTCCCCCAGGATAACACGCAGTCGCGGGTGGAATCAAACTTGTTTAACATTGTGGTTAATTTGTCAGACCACGTCCTCATGGCCAGGGACTGAGGTTTGTCCCCACACCAGCACATGAGTCTTTTAAATGTAGAGTGGAGCTCCATGAAACAATGCGAAGGATAAAATTGAAGAAGTTCTTTGCGAATAAACCTCAAGATTCCCCTGCACTGTTTAATACCTATTTAAAGAAGCCATCACAGTTCTGTTCCCCTTCCACCACTGTAGGACCAGATGTTGTAGTCTTTGAAAATAAAGTGTTACAAGATATTGCCACACTTGAGTGTCACAACAACGGGCAAACATTCAGTAACATGACTAGGGAGGATTGGTACGCAGTAAGAAGCTTACAGAACAACCATTTGCTTACAATAAAATCCGCCGATAAGGGTGGGGCAGTGGTTGTGATGAATTCTAAAGATTATGATACTGAGGTGACCAGACTGTTTGAAGTGCTTAACAACTATCAGCCCCTCAGTCGTGATCCAGTCAATGAACTGCAAAAGGTCATTCAAGAGATGGTGGGCAAAGCTAGAGAAAACAAATGGATCACAGCGAAGGAAGTGGAGTTCCTGATTAATGATTAAACCTAGGATCCCCGCTTTTTACATTCTTCCTAAGATTTATAAGCCCCAACGCCCACCGCCTGGCCAACCGATTGTGTCGGGGATCCAACCAATCTTGGAACCCCTGTCACAATTTACTGACTTTTTCCTCAGTGAATCGATTATAAAACTGCGGTCATTCATTAAAGACATCACAGAGGTTTTGAACATTTTGGAAGATATGCAATTTGATTCTTGTCAGGAACTGTTGGTTACTAGTATAGACATAGAATCACTCTACACTTGCATACCCGAGGATGCCACGCTGGTGGCAGCAGCACGTGCCCTGGGGGAGAAATAGTGGTTCTATGATGCACCACAGTCCTTTGTACTGCAATGTATTGAGCTGGCACTGACTCACAATTATTTCAGCTACAAAGAGAAGCTCTACTTACAGACCACAGGAACATCTATGGGTGCAACTATGGCGCCCAGCCTGGCCTGCATATATGTAGGCCAGTTTGATGAGCACATCATCTATCATCCATCCAACCCCTTCTAGAGGAATTTACGCCTCTGGAAGCGATATATAGATGATGTGCTCTGTATTTGGTCTGGTGGTAAAGATACTTTGTTGGAGTTCCTGAACTGGCTAAACCATAAGGATCCTAGTTTACGGGTCACATGGGCATACAGTAATCGAACAGCTGTATATCTGGATTTGGACATTGAGGCCAATGAGGAGTCATTGGTTTACTCATGTCCATCAAAAAGCCAGGGATAGGAATTTGCTTCTGTTATATGAATCGTACCATCTGAGAGCATTGAGGGACAACCTGCCAGTGGGACAGTTCCTGCGCTACCGCAGGAATTGTTCCACAACTGCCACGTACCTAGAACAATCAGAGGAGTTAAGTGAGAAACTTAGGCAGAGAAATTACCCCCAAAAAATAGTTAGAGAGGCAAAGAAAAGGGCTTTGAATACTCCCCGCAGTTCATTGTTGGAGAAAAATGAAAAAATAAAAGGTGAGTGCGTTCCGGTGGTGATGACTTTTGATCCTTTAGCAACTCGGATCAGACAATCAATACGGAAACACTGGTCACTCTTATCTAACAAAGATTTTAAGATGCCACCGCCAAGGTTTGCTTTTAAAAGGTCGAGCAACCTGAAGGACAAACTAGTCCATACTCGTACAGCTTCCGTACAGAAGTTGAATGAGACCACGATTCCACATGGTGATTACCCTTGTGGGTCATGTTCAGTCTGTGGTCTGACTAAGAAGACTTTGAGTGTGACACTAAATTCTGGTAAAGAATGGTTCCTGACACGTTTTAGTAACTGTAATACCATGAATGTGGTGTACAGACTGACGTGTCAATGCGGTCTTCAATATATAGGGCTCACCACCAGAAAAATTTAAATCAGAATGCAGTAACATCTAAGCACAATAAAGACAGGAAAACTTACTATCAAATTAGTGCAACATTGTCATGAGCAAAAACACACTTTCACCTGGGTAGTACTAGAGAAGGTATTGGGAAATCCACAGAACATTGATGGAATTTTGGCTTCAAAGGAAGCCCGCTGGATTTTTCAAGAAAAATGTGACCAGCTCGGGCTTAGCGAATTTATAGAATGGAATAAGGTTAGATGACTCTTCCTTAGCATGGTAAGGCAACACAAATCCAGAATTAAAACCTTCCTGGGCCATGCCATTATTGTAATTATAAAAACAATGGTATGTGATAAAAAACAGAGAATACTGAAAGTCTGTGTTGTCCTGCATTCTCTGAAGACGTTTTGAGAAATAGAACGTTTTATCTGTATAGATCTATACAGATTCGGTTCTTTGGTGTTCTTGAGAAGAGTACTTCATAGTGACTGGCTTTTCAAAAAACGTTTTGAGTCTGTGTGTTGTTATAACATTTTCACACCATCGTATTTGATGTTTTTAGTAATAAGGTTCTGCTGCCGATGTATTTTATGTGACATAAATGTCAACGGCTTTCATATTAAAATCCCCCATTTGTTAACCATTCCTATTCATTGTTGGTGATAGAATGTGATCCTTTTCCAAGATGGCGCTACCTCCGGGTCGCCTCCCCACATGACCGCACGGCCCCTCCACGTGATCCAGTATACGGAAGTGGATATAGGTGGCGTGCGAGTCTCGGGAGATGACCGGAGGATGTAATGCTCTCCGTGAGGCCTTGGTCGGTAAGGAGGAATGGGGGAGGCAATAAGACGCTGTAATCAGTAGACAAGCGGGTGGCGGCAGAAAGACTGAGGTTAAAGGGCCCTTTGACCAGTGAAACCGCACATCCGCAAAAGCCATGAGAGCAACGTTAAAAACGACCCTGCTCACTGCTAAACTGTGCATGAATTGGAAATTGATGAGGGCAGCTAAATATAAAGGGTTGATATAATGGTGAGATGCTTATAAAGTTTAAGAGACACAGACGAATAGCACATTGTTTTTTAATGAGGGCCACGATTTTTCCGTCGTGTATAACTAAATGGCCCGAAGTATAAAAAGAGATTTTGAATTGGTGCACTACTTGCCCTAAATATGATTATTATGTTGTTCAGAACTACACGTACATTATTTTACAGATTGACATTATAGCTGAATGATCAATCCACTTTGAGGACTCACATATGGAGTTCTCTGTGTGACCTCAATAGAACAAGCTGGTACATGGAACAGTGGCTTCTTGAGGGTAAATATATATAAACACATACTATACGCATAACGAATGAGAAGTTCTTCTGACGAAATGGGAGTTGTGAGAGTGATGCAGTGTGTTGGGTTTTTTTTACATTTGATAGTCTCCAATAACGGTGTATGGTGTGTCCTATACTGGTGCGTTGACGAAGTGGCTTGCCCTGAAGAATTTGCCTAAAATTGAGGTGGCAAAGAAACATGTTGGCGCCGGAAACGGTATGCATGACAAGCAACCGGTTTTTAATTTGAAAAAATACACATTTGAATAATAAAGGGGTTGCTGATACAGTGTGTTTTTCAATTTTGATTACACACGGTTACATCGTGAGATGTGACCTGTTCACTTCACTGTACCTAGGTTATTTTCTTTTGGACACCAATCTTCATTTTTTCGGACAAAATGACCACCAATGATGAGAAAAGTGGGCACAGCTGGTGAGTACCAACCAGTGAACCCGTTGGTGGTGCGCACGTGAGGGGTCATTTTGTTTTTCCACATTTTTTCCTTCTTCCTTTTTGAAACCTTTAGGTTCTTTTCACATTTGTTACACGTTGATGAAAATATTATAAGAAGTGGTGACTGCCAGTTGTAAAAACTGTTTTATTCTTTAATAAAGGCGGAAAGCGTTTGGCAATTACCTCATAAAAAGAAAGAGAGGAATAAATGGAATTCACAGTTGGTGAATCCCCGCCTCCGTTTTGAAATTGTGTAGCCTAACAGTAGGTGCCTTAAAAACCAGGTCTTGTTGTTTTTGATTGATTGTTGAGTGGAGGGCGACCTGTGATTTTTCTTCCCTCTGAAGCTCCTTTTTGAATGTATGAATCCTGTATCCAGCCTGCACTCCATCATAGTTGGTCGGAACTCTAGAATTTGTCCCAGACCAGCGTAATCAATTAGCTTCTATACACTACGTTTGCATTCAAGCTTGAAAAATTCATCTCTCAACTTTTACTTATTTGATTTTTGATGTGTTGGTCTAGTTTTATTCATAAAATCATAAACTGTTCTTCTCAACTGGCATAGTGTCTTTCTGTGGTGTTTTCACTGTCTTACTGTTTGTTGTATTGCACAAATACTTAAGGCACCTCTGAAGTTAAGCCTGCCTACTCTCTGCTAAGCTACCAGAGGGTGACCACAGGTTAATTTGGGGTGTGTAGGGTGTCTTGGATTGTGGTTCCTGTTTGGACATGGTGCATGCCTCTATCAACCAGAAACCCAGTTTCTAACACACTGCAATTAACCATGGTGTGATAACGAGTGGTAAAAGAGAGATAGAGTTGCAAAAACAGAACAACAGATACATACCATGTTCCTGAAGCTTTGCTAGGAGGCTAGTCTGTTTCTTGTGCTAGGTTGCCTTGATGTGAGTTTGAAGTTTGGCCTATATGGGAACCTTATCTATCATATGTGTGGTTCGAAGGGATGCTCCAATAATGTTGCAGTGATTTTGTAGCTGTGCTTCTCCATGGAATTTGGAAGGGAACAATAGGATAGGTGGAGGTGAAAGTTTCTGAAACACACTAAACTGAACTGTGTATGATCACTCATATGTTTGAGAAAAATGTAGATATTTACTACCTTACAGACTTCAACATTGTCTTGCCAGGAGTGATTTAGAGAAATTGGACCTCTCTACATAAAAATATGCACCACCAGTGCACATTTTTTCTGAATGAGTGAAAGTGAGGAATAGACACAGCGAAAAATAGACCTGCCTCCATTGGGAGTATATGGAGGATAGACCAGTGGATGATGCGGAGTCCTTGAACGAGCTATGTTTGGCAACAGGGAGTAAGTAAAGATCTTTCTGGCCTTTAGAGAGGTGGTTGTATATGCATAGAAGTTGGAGGTGTCAGGTGACAACTGAAGTACTCCAATTTTTGAGACCCCAGAGGTGCTAGGGGTAGCACCCTATGACTTCGAGTACTTCCTGATGTGGTATTATAAAAGTCTGCATATCTTGATAATATAACAAAGAACTTGGCAACAGAAGCTGAAATATGAAAAGACATATTTATTAAACTCATATGAGTGAGACTACGTCGCACAGAAGCCTTAGCAACTGAATGAGGCAGTCTCCAGAACAAAAACCAGTGTTCGCTTTTATAATGCATATTACGCTCTGGGCAACACCGCCCTTCTCTTGCAGTTGGTCATTCACATATTTTACTTCAAAGAACAAGCAGAGTCATGATTGCAATCTCAAATTTCAGTTCAGCCAGCCCGCAATTATTTACCCAGCAAGGCTCAGATCCCACATCAGATATCAATAGGCCCCAATAAACATGAGCATCTCCTGTTTTGGGAATCAAGCCATAAAGCAGGAACAGTCAGGTGTGAAAGAGATTAGCCGGAGGCTGGCGTGGGATGAAAAGGCTTTATGGCACGTGACAAGCCCTGATGCTAATCACAGGTGGCCAGGGGACGGGGAGCTCATGAGACCGGACTGACCTGGTGCAGCGGAGCCAAGCTGCCCAGGTCACAGAGAAGTCAAAGGAAAGTACATGTGTTCTGGAGGCCTGTATTTGTTCTTAGAGTGTAGTCTATGTGAGGGCAACTATAAGATGGCCACCGCTCCAAGATGGAACCCACGGAGTCAATGTATAATAACGTATACATAGTGCATTTGGCAATGGGACGTTATGCAAAGCGCTTGTACATACCGCATTGACCAATCGCGGTTTGCTAATACATGAATAAACAGGGGTAGGGCCCTGTCTCCTACGTGGTCCCAAATATCAAAGTACGACAGACCCTCCTTTTGCCCTTACATAGGCAATCACTATACTCATACTGATCTTAGTCCAGGTCTATATTCACCAGATCATCAAGATGTTGCTGATGGAGCAAAATCCTAGTACTTGGACTCTCTCTCTGGACAGGTCTCCTTGAACACGAAGAAGCACAAAGGCCACATATGGCAGGACAAAATAAGGAATACCTCTATCTAGGTGGCATAAGATCACACCCCCAACAATTAGTGATGTTCACTACTAACTAGTGTCGATGCAGAAGCTGTATAGAAGAATTGCTTGCAAATTCTGATCTTCTAACCTGCTCATGTTCAGGAAAAGGGTGAAAAGAGTGCAAAGAAACAGTAGTGGAAAAAGACATAGGTTGGGAAGCGGGTGCAGAAGTCAATTGGGTAGAGAAAAACAATCCCACCCATAAATGACAACGTCATGTTTGAAAAACACTAGAAAACTGGTTATTAAAAACATAGAGACAACGGGAGAAAGTAGTAACCACTATTACAAATGAAACAATAATTTTTATGTTCAGGTGAAACAGTGGTGACCCTCATCAATGCTCTGAGGTGAAAAGGGGGTACCCTTCCACAGAAAATGGATTTTATTCTGCTTATACTAGACAATGCCAGCAAAACAAACAGTCTTCTAACACCTAGTCTATACAATCACACGGAAACCTTTTGTGAAACCACCTATGCCCAGAGTCCGTTCAAAAAGCCTCTCTGGCAGGCTTCTATTGTCCATCAAATCTTCTTCTGTTGTTTTCTTTTGCATGGGCCCCTTCATTCAAGCCTTACATGAGAAAAGTACTGCTTAGTTGGAGTGCCCTCCTGGCAAACACCCACAGCTCACTCGAGAGTCTCAATGTCTTAAGGCAATGACCAGTATCTTTCCTTTGCGGCAGGCACTACAGGTAGTGTGCTCTCCATTGATCAAGGGCACAGGTCATCTCGTGCAGATTCGGGACCATTCTCAGACTCCAACACTTGTCATTCAGTGTCAGAGGACGCTCAGGCTGCTCTTTCATGGGTCCTAGAATGTAGTGCCTTCTGTCAATCTTGGATCCGCCGGTGCACTGCACTTCCATTGAAGCAAATCATGAAGCAAAAACTCAGGCCAAGGGGCTCAAGGGACTGCACACTGTCAGAGGTTACCAGCACATGACAGGCGCTCTTGTGCACTGAAATTCTGGTTCTGTGGCAAAACCAGCTCCTCCTTCTTTTCTGATGTTGAACGCCTTCTGATGAAGCAAGCGCGATGCTTTAAACAGTTTGTTGTATAACAAGGGGATTGTAAACAGGTGGCCTGTGATTTTCAAAGGAGTGGCCAAACGCCATGGGACAATTTTGGTCTAGAATACACTGTCTTTCTCAGGAAGCAATACAAGTATAAAGGCAGTAAGCAAAACAGTGTCTCTAATCTTTTCAATTTGGTTTCCGTGTCAGAGCCTCCATCATCTAAGGGTAGATAACTACAAGAGAATTCTATCTAAATGGATGTCTTCACATATGGTGGCATTGTCTGATAGGGCAAACACATTTTTTTTTTTTTTTTCAATGATTACATATAAGTGTTTCTAAATTCCTTATCTAGGACATCTCAATAGAGAAATCACATGGTACAGATTATCATAGGCATGTAGGAACCTTTCACATCAGGTGCACTAGGCAATACACAGGCTAATAGTCAGATATGAAAACAAAAGACAAGAACTAGAGGGTCCTGATATTTGCATGATTAGAAACTTCTGATCCCACCGAAAATTAAAGCAGCAGGAACAAAAAAGGGTAAAAACCACATTAAAAAATAGACATTGAAAATTCGTCATGTTCAAAAAAAGGTAAACGTAAGTTATCTCCTATCGGGATGGAAAGCTTGTCTTACTATAATATAATATACTTGACAGTCAGGCTGGAAAACATTGAAGCAGGCCTAGGGACAATTCTTGAAAACCAGTCTGGTCATACGAAAGGGAATTATACATAATATGGGGGTCCCTGGTACATCACTGCAGTCTGGAAGTGTGAACCTGAACAATACACCAACAATAATAAATGGGCTGACTGGTGAAAGGAATACGGAAAAGGGAAATGGGACTAGGACACAACTAAAATCCCCAATAACTAGGCACAATGTGAGATCGATCAGGGGAGAAGGCACAATGTGACATCGATCAGGGGAGAAGCGGCAAAAGAAAAATCTATAGGAAGGACAAGAAATTACTTGGGTGATAGTCAGGCATGTGACACTACACCAAGGGTACGGGTGATACACAAAAGGCCAAAGTTACATACATTTTAACTTTACCGCTGGCGACTACACCATATACGGTAATCTTAGCTAATGTTCCAGTTCCTTCTGCAGGGAAAAATGAAAACCTAGTTTTCTTTTAAGGAGCAAAGGCCATATGCTACTTAGGAAACAGGACACCATTAACTAATGTAATATAGAAATTAGGCCACCTTTAGTCACAGATCTATAATTTCATCCTTAGGTCCAATCAAGGATACATAAATGTAAGGCTGCCTGTTCCTTTAAAGGAAGGGGCAGTAACGTGACAACTGCAGGAGGCACACTTTGACCCTGTAGATCTCTTTTTGTTTTCTGTAATACCATTATAGCCAATTTAGACATGCACTGGTGAAGTGTTGTCTCTCATGCTCACAGCATGAAATATCATTAGCTGTGGAATTTAGTAACCAGAACAAGTTCAACCAACTGTTGCGTAGCGATGGGCATCGTCATGACCATCCCCTCACAACAAAGGTAAACTTGTAATAGTATCAAAAAGCAGCAACAAAAACAACGAAAACATGCAAAAAATAATAAAAACGCACAAAACGTCAAGCCATCAGATATACTTGCTGTATATCAAGCACAAAAAGCATAGACAAAACAATAGCATATGTAATAAGCGGTGACACACAAACACCATGTCATGTACTTTATGCACTGTAAAACTGCAGCCCAAAACCCAATATTTGGGTCTGTTTAATTTGTCAGGTTAAAAATCCTTACCCTCCTTTTTGACAGTAGATCACCAGGCAATGGAAATCTGCTGTCAAATATAACTTTACTGTCTCTCTTCTACCATACAGGACCAGCAAGACCAATTCATGATAGAACCAAATACACAAAAATAAATTGCCATTACTTAACTGTTACCCTTGTCAGTCTTTGCAACAGCCAGCCACTTTAGTTTTACCTGTCTGAAAGTAAAAATCGTTACATGACACTCCATATTAATTTGGCACCTACAATTTCCACTGTGAAAAATAATCCTTAATTAGCAAAATCGCTCTCACTGAGGCATGTAGCCGTCAAAATTTTTAGAAAAAGGGCTGCATTTTATTTTCTGTCTAAGACTTACTGCAACACTTCGTTTTCTGTTAAATAAAAAACCACTAGCAGGCAACATTTTATTTGAGAGCGAGACACATATGTATCAGTTCTGCAAAGCATTTAACATGATCTTTGGGCTTTCAAAAGAAACCTCTTTTTCTATATTTTCCCTTTGGAATTAAGTTCTTTAGTTTTATTGATGTTCTTGTGGAGAAACCAGAAACCCCACCTTTAGAGGCCCGTGCAGCAAGGTCATTCTGCATACCACAGAGGCAAGGCCCTAATTTAAAAGGTCATAAATGCCAACTCCATTGTTTACGGGAAAGATAGCATCTCAGGAGCGTGACCGAGACAGCCTCTGCAGCTCTCCCAACCCCCAGCTTCTGACACTCTGAATTAGTCAAAGCCAGAAGGCCTTCCTAATTCCTCCTAACTTGCAATAATTCACTCTATTTTGAAAAATAATTTCTCCTTTTTAGGCGCTAAAAAAAAATTATCTCTATTCCCATATTATTAAACTACATTTACTGTGAATAATTCACAAAACTTAATAACACACATACCACTTTTTAGAATAAATCCTTGTTGCAATCCTATGCAATGGTACACATTTCATCAACCTTAAATGAATAACCTTCTCAGTAGGCCCAGCTAAAGTTAGACTGACCTCCAGCAATTGGGACCGCTTTCTGCCCCAGTCCACTGGCACTGCGAATTGCATTTGCAATGAGTTTTGATATTTTCTTCATCATTTAGTCACTTGCCTTTATTCAAGCTCTGTTCGTCGATTTCATATTAGCATATGAAACTCAGTGCCTCCCGTTAGGTAATTACAATATTTTCACCCCTACTGCTAGAACTTGCAATCTCATCTTTCCCCTCCTACTTACTCAAACTGATACCACATTCCTTTTAATTCCCTTCGTCAATACAACCTTCCTCACGCTACTCTTCATGTCTTTATTACTCCCCTTCATCATCTCTCTTCCCTCCACGGCATTCTATTTTCCCAATTGTTCTTCTCCTTCCTACGTATTACCTAGTTCCTATAACCGTAATTCTACATTTCTCCACCCCTCTATCATTACTGACTTCATCACGTACCTGCTCACAAACATCCTCTTTTTCCTTCATCAAAAAAAAATTCTCCATTTCTCTTTCTCTATGTGGGTGCTAACTCCATTAAGGCCGTTTTTTATTAACATCAATTAGTCGCGGGTTGCGACACCATATTTTATTTAATTTCTCCAAGTTTTAAAAAGGTCCTGTTTTTCATAGCGTGTTCAGTAGTATCGTGACAGACACAGGTAAAGTTAGAACCTTCAACCCTGATATTAAAACAAGCACATTGACTCATTGAATCATAAGAAGGCACAACCTGTAAATATACATCAAACCTAAACGTATGCATTTACTGAAGCCTGAGACACTTTAAACAGTACTCTGAATGAAAGAAAATGCAATTGAAACAGTCTTTTTACCCAAATTCGACTTTGATATTTTAAGCATTAAAAAAATGAATATCCTACAATTTTCTTGCATAATATGCATTACCAGAATGTCTATTACATAACCCATGAGTCAGGCATTGGAAATAATAACTTATACTTTATAAAAATGAGCTTGTTTGCGCCTGCGCCAGGGGAAAATTGTACGTGCGAATGCTTGTCATTTTAGTGATGCAACCCAACTTAAATCAAATTTTAATGCTAGGAGGTCATAGTATGAGTATTAAGCTTTATAAATATCAAAAAACGATTTTGAAAAGCACTTATTTTTTTAAAAATAATTTTTCCATGCTTTTTAAAAAAATCCCAATTATTCGTTTTTGTGATAATTCCATGTATAAAAAACAAGCTGCATCTCTTGCCTATCATTTTGGACACATTAACTCACAAGCCTAAGCGCATAAGCCGAATTTGAAACGCGCCACATTTTTGCGCCACTTTAATTTAAAAGGACGGTTCTGCAAAATTCCACCCGTGTTTAACTGGGAAAGTGCTGGTTGAATGAGCATTCCTATCAAATATACTGCAGCTGAAAAGTTTCCCTGTGAACATCTAATAAACTGCATCTAAGGAAAATGCTGTAAATTTATTTACTTTTGCAAAAATAGATAATTTCGTTTTTGGGGCCTTATTTATATCTATTGCATGTGTTTCTAATTTTATCCTTTAAGCATTGAACGGCAGTTTTGTATATGTGCACAAACGCTCATACTATAAATTGAAGAGCACCATATAGCTATTTTAGCACATCACATGGATTAATTAACCAACAATTTACTTAACAGACTGAAAACATCAGAAGACCCACAAACACATATTGAGCTCATTACAGACATAAACATAAAGGGGTCAAACAGACAATACAGCGCGCTTTAGCCATTTTTCATAAATAGCGCCGTCGCAATTTACTTACAGAAGTTGCACTAATGCGAAAACCACATAGACATTTAAACACACAGTTGACTTACAAATCAATACGCATGACAGAAAGAAAGAACAGCTCACAGACTATACTTGAAACAAACCATTTGCAAATACTAGTTGTAGGTCATATTTACAAGCAACGCTTTTCAATAGTGTTCCAAAAGGCTGCATAAACAGCCCCACAGACAGATGCATGTCCAAGAAGTAGTGAATGCGCTCAATTCACTAGCTTTGCCTAGGAGAACACCACACAAAATCGTTCTGCATATCTTCATTCATGAAACTGCGCAGAACGAAGGATCCTTGTTTTGTATTATGTCATATTTTAATTCCCTGGGGATACAAAATCACCAAGGAAGAAATATGTTTTTAAATTTAACCTATTTAGATATTTCCCACACTATGGCACCTTTCAAAACAAAAAGCAACACATTCTTCCATGTGAGCTTACAAACAGGCATGCCAAAAATACTGCGGAAAACGCGAGTATTATAATCAAAACCAAATGGAGAAATATCTCCTCATTACCTGCCTACACAAATTGCAATTCGCATATTCAAACCTATACAAACCAAAAGCTGGCCAACACAAATTTCACAGTTCCAAAGCTACATTTCCAAATTTGCTAAGATCAGGCATCTTATAGCTCACTAATCTAGCTTCAAACTTCAAGGGTTTATCTCTACCAATACACTCGCAAATATGCGAGACCCTCGATTTTGGTAATTGCAATGACCAAATCAAAAACCAAGAAACCAACCCCTCGGCTTTGGTAATTGCGATAACCAAATTAAGACCCAAAGAACCAAAGGACTGGGAGCGACCCACTTATACTTAATTCTTATTCTCAATAATCAAAAGGTTATCCAAATTCTAATTGTCAAGTTCTACATAACCAAACGTCTTTTTATAATACTCACACCAAAAGGGTTCTTTTTCTCACCTTTTGAGTGACATCATGTGGAGGATCAAAATCAGGAAGAGCAGAAATATACCGGGCTACATAATCAAAGAATCTCCAAAATCCCTGTGCACAGAATACCTTTTTGGTAGAATCCCGTTCTGTCCTCCTCAGTAGATTTCAGTCTCCTGACAAGATCACTCCCACAGAAAGTCACTTCTCTGATGAGGCCGCGCTGGTGGGCGCCAACTGAAGTACTCCAATTTTCTTCGAGTACTTCCTGATGTGGTATTATAAAAGTCTGCATATCTTGATAATATAACAAAGAACTTGGCAACAGAAGCTGAAATATGAAAAGACATCTTTATTAAACTCACATGAGTGAGACTACGTCGCACAGAAGCCTTAGCAACTGAATGAGGCAGTCTCCAGAACAAAAACCAGTGTTCGCTTTTATAATGCATATTACGCTCTGGGCAACACCGCCCTTCTCTTGCAGTTGGTCATTCACATATTTTACTTCAAAGAACAAGCAGAGTCATGATTGCAATCTCACATTTCAGTTCAGCCAGCCCACAATTATTTACCCAGCAATGCTCAGATCCCACATCAGATATCAATAGGCCCCAATAAACATGAGCATCTCCTGTTTTGGGAATCAAGCCATAAAGCAGGAACAGTCAGGTGTGAAAGAGATTAGCCGGAGGCTGGCGTGGGATGAAAAGGCTTTATGGCGTGTCAAGGCCTGATGCTAATCACAGGTGGCCAGGGGACGGGGAGCTCGTGAGACCGGACTGACCTGGTGCAGCGGAGCCAAGCTGCCCAGGTCACAGAGAAGTCAAAGGAAAGTACATGTGTTCTGGAGGCCTGTATTTGTTCTTAGAGTGTAGTCTATGTGAGGGCAACTATAAGATGGCCACCGCTCCAAGATGGAACCCACGGAGTCAATGTATAATAACGTATACATAGTGCATTTGGCAATGGGACGTTATGCAAAGCGCTTGTACATACCGCATTGACCAATCGCGGTTTGCTAATACATGAATAAACAGGGGTAGGGCCCTGTCTCCTACGTGGTCCCAAATATCAAAGTACGACACAACATGCTGGATTCTTTCAAGTTTGCAGAGTGGGTTTATTGGGGCCTTAAGGTTTAACATGTTAGCATAATGTATGGGTGATAGCACCAAAGCCACTTTGACCTAAGCCCTATGAAGAGATTCTAGATGTGTGAATATACAAAATAGTTTTCAATTGATGTAGAAGGCATTTAGGAACACTTGATTTGCCTACCACTTGAAGGACTTGTTATGATCAATGATCACTGCCAGAAATTACGCTCCAAGTTAAGAATGAATAGTGCATAACTCTTAGACTTACAAAAGTCAGGTAATAAGGGGAGGATGGAGGAAAGTGGTGATCAAGGAGAAAAAGTTTTAGTTGTATGAAAACAGATAAACAGATAATGGAATGGATAGTCGGCAAACTAAAAGTTTACACCTTTGTAGCACCTTTGTGATACTCTGGACTCCTTCTTTGTGGAGAAGTTGGAGAAGATTTATAATTCCTTCCCTCAGGTCATGCCTGATTCAGACCTTGTGGCTCGTTCCCCTACTCCTTACACTCTGACTACTTTTCCTGCCATCTCTCATGAGATATTGTCTGTGTCATGCAGCAAAGTCAAGTCTGGCTTCCTGTCCGATCCTCTCAAGCCAGCTTATGTGATGACATTTTAACCTGTGCTCATTCCTCCATTGAGCCATGTGATTAAGTTATCTCTATACGGCTATCATACTGACTACTTGGAAATATGCTAGGGTGGTTCCCCTGCTAAAAAAACCTTACAAGGATGCGTCCAAACCGGAGAGCTTCCACCCCATCTCCCTCCTGCCCTGGGTCTCTAAACTCTCTGAGGTCTACGTCAATACCATCTTGATAGGGTATCTGGAGGAAAATAATGTACTAGACCCCTCTCAGAATGGTTTCCGTCAGGGCCACAGCACGGAATCTGCCCTTCTTGCTGTTACCGAACATCTGAGATGGGCCTTAGATGAGGGTCCTATGTCAGCACTGATTCTGCTTGATCTCAGTGCCGCGTGCGACATGGTCTCCCACCAGATCCTGTTGAGGCGTTTGGAGGAGGTGGGTATAAAGGGTTCCGCCCTGTATTGGTTTGCGTCCTTTATTTCTAGAAGGACCTTCCAGGTTGCCGCTTTTCCCTTTACCTCCAGAGTTTATGCCACCAAGGGTGTACCGCAGGGCTCTGCTCTGAGCCCTACCCGTTTCAACTTGTACGTTCAACCGCTGGCGAAAGTGGCCAAAAACAGAGGGCTCACAGTAGTGTTGTATGCAGACAACACTCAGTTGGTAGCCATACTCTCCGATGATATTACCCAGGACGCTTGTAAGTTTCGTAGCGATCTTGAGGCCATTTCAGAGTGGATGACTGCCAACTGTCTCCAGCTCAATGCCAGCAAGTCTGAGGTACTGTTGGTGGGGAGAGATGTGGAGCTGTGGAGTAAGCACTGGTGACCTGCCATGATGGGGCCAGCAATTGTCCCCAAACAGGTGGTAAAAAACCTAGGGGTCTGGATAGACACCGCCCTTTGCTTTCGAACCCAAACCAAGAAGGTGGCAGGGACTTGTTTTGGGTTATTGCTGGGGCTAAAACCTCTGTTGGGCTTTTGTTATCCCCCTATTAGGCAGGTTATCGACCAGGCCTTGATCCTGTCAAGACTGGACGATGCCAGTTCCCTTTATCTGGGGATCAACCAGTCTGAGATTCTCAGACTACAAAGGGTTCAGAATGCAACAGCTCGAGCTCTCCTTGGCCTGCCGAGGAAGCGTCATACTTCTAATGCCATCCGCCCCCTCCATTGGTTGCCCGTGGCCAAGCGCTTAGAGTTCAAGGCCCTCTGCATTACTTTTAAAATCCTTAATTTTTCATCTCCATGTATCCTAACCAATCTTCATACCTTCCATATTCCCTCCCGCCAACTTCGTTCTATGGGACAGAATCTTGTGGCTGTCCCCAGGATAAGAATGGCTCGTGCTGGAGGACGCTCCTTCTGTCTGTTGGCCTTGAATCTCTGGAATGCGCTCGCCATTTCTATCCGCAGTATTATAGTCCTACCTGCCTTTCCGTAAAGCTGTAAAAACATTCCTCTTCCCTCCATTATAAGCTGAATTGTTCTGCTACCAGCTTTGCAGTTTTCTGTTTTCAGCGCCGGAATGCCCCTTTGCTGGGGCAGCCGTGCGCTTTACAAGTCACCATACCATAACATAACATAACATCAAGGGGAAAACTGCTTCAAATAAGATTTTCTTGTTCAAGACCTTGGTTTCAAGAAGAAGCTTGCCTGAGCTTCCAATTGACAAGGGCCACCGAAGATCATTGGATATTTGGTCAGTTATTTTCAATTTCAAGAGCCATGAGGACAAGGTTCTTCTGTGGCCCAAAGGGGGCTTCATAATTGTAGTTATTGCTGTGGTTAAATGTTGCATTCTCTATTAGATAATTCCCAATGGTTGTAAGTCAGAGGTAAATAAATTACATAGTAATTTTTGTGAAGGATGTGTTTTTATGTAATTTTTTTTATTATTAGGTTGCCCAATAAACTTTGAATGAGGATGAAACTGAAAAATCTAGGAAGTATGGGTAAAGAATACCTGAAAGCAACCACCAATCATCACCAGTCATCATTGTAAACACAAAAGGTGAAGGCTACATTGCCTCCCTGCTATATTTTAGTGCTGAAGAGAAGATTTGTTAAGAGGTTGATGTTCATATTATGAAAGTTTAGGCATTTTTTTGTTGACCTTATAATAATGAGCATGTACGATAGACAGGGAGTAGATGAAAAGGATGGGGGGGATTAATGTGGAAGTAAATGTAGAGTGAGGAGAAGCATATATTGTAGTGGGAGGCCATGGTGGGTCAACAGGAGGAGGAGCAGTGGTTAAATGGGATTAGGTGGGACACGTGAGGGAGGAAGAATAGGAAATTAGTATGCAGCTTAAGCCAGAATGTCAGGGAAAAGGTACAAGGGAAGGAATTTGGGCAAGGAATAAAGGGTGCCAAGTGACAGGAATTATTGTCCAAAAATTAGCAATTGTGCATATTTTTATAAAATACTGGCTATGCAAAGTGAATTGCTTCCAGTCATTAAAGAACTCAGAGGCAACATCAGTGGCTCTTTTTGTCAATGGAAAACTATTCCAACTACTATGAGAGGTTGATAATGGCCAAAAGAGGACTCTGAGACATTGGAGCTCACCACTCCATCAACTGCACTGAGCCTTTCACCCCTTGACATAACATTTCAGTCATCCTAGCTCACTTGAATACTGATCATTTGTATCCTGTAGGCTATAGATCATTTAGCCCAGTAGCATTCAGCATGTCCCTGTCTCCTATGCTGTTTTCAGTTAAAAACATCTCCTCCACCTACCTATGATAGACATGGCCAAAAGAGGACTCTGAGACATTGGAGCTCACCACTCCATCAACTGCACTGAGCCTTTCACCCCTTGACATAACATTCCAGTCATCCTAGCTCACTTGTATACTGATCATTTGTATCCTGTAGGCTATAGATCATTTAGCCCAGTAGCATTCAGCGTGTCCCTGTCTCCTATGCTGTTTTCAGTTAAAAACATCTCCTCCACCTACTTATGATAGACAGGGAGTGAAGCCTTCTCATACACCATTTTGTGATTGTGGATGTTGTGCCCATCGTTATTCAATAAAGAGAAATGGTCAGACATTGATGGAATTGTAGTCTTTTACTATTCCTAGCATGCTGGAATAAGAGAAAAAAACTTCAATCTGAAATGTCTTCGTTTGCACATCTACACAACATGCTAAAATATTTATGCCTCTACTGATCAGGGAAAGAGAAATAAGAATGGGGAGCACAGAAAATTACCAGAGAAGAAAAGGAGTGGAAACAAGTTTTCATACCTTGTGTTGTTGTTCATGATATGACTATGGATGAGTGAAGGGTAGCAGTATCAGATGGGAATGACTTAGACACATTGGAAGGCAGGGATCGAAATGATGCAGGTTGGGGTTGCTGGTGGTGTGGGAGATGTATGCTGAAGACAGGAAGGCAGGTAGAGGCTGATTAAGAAGGTGAAAAGAAGGCTCTATGGAGGGAGGGATGGATACAATAGAGAGCAATAAGGAAATTGATTAAAGGAGAGGTTTAGCTAGGTGAACAGTGCTGGCAAGGAGTGTAAATGGAGAGAGAGAGAGTAAGAGATGAAGATTTTACATAGGAGATATGGAATGGAAGGCAGGTGAGGTGAAATGGGAAGACCACCAAGTTTGCTTTAATTTTTCCAGGTCTTTAGCAGAGCTATGAGCCACCGCTAACTGGAAGGTACAGTTGTTCAAGCCACCCAGCCTATTCTATTTCTATGAGTCCATCCAGAGTGCTATGGGCAACATCCACCAGCAGATATAACTTACCAGGACTACCAGATATATTTGAGCCTATCAGAGATTATAGCTTCTCAAAGCCATCAAGTGCATTACAAGTCTATGCAGTCTAACTAGGGTGGTGTGGGTGCAGCCTCCTGGAATATATACACGTCTCTGAAACCACCAAGTTCCTTGTTCCATAGGGTGCACCCAGAAGTGGCAGAGGTATACCTCACTGTAAGACACAGCCTCCTAAATTCCACAGCAACAGACATCTGATGGGCCTCCAGGGGTGGTAAAGGCTCAGCCCAATTAAAATCAACAATCATTTAACAACTACTAATTGACAACTGCAGACTATGCTTGAATTTTTTGGTTCTGGACTTTGGCAATGTCATTTTAGTAGGTGCACCTTAATCAAATGTACCTTTTGTAAAGTTGTTTTTGTTTGCAATCTAGAAAATAGTCACACCACTTGAAACACTACAGAAACTTCCTAACATGTCTAGCTTACAAGTGATTTGACTAAGCAAAACACTATATAAACTTACTAGAATTATGTTGTGGACTTTGTAGCCTCATGTGTAAAAATGCACTCTACTTAGAAACAAGAACATTAATTCACAGAAAGAGGAACAAACATTTGAAATTAACTCCCTGTCAATCTCTATGTTCCACTCAATCTTCACTTTTTAGTTATCTAAAGTTCAGCACCTAAGCTGACTCTGATGTTGAAGTTCTACTTGTATACACTGTAATATGATTCAAATACTTTGTTGTTAAATACATTTGCTAATTGTTCTCTGAAAAATGTGAGTATACATTCCAGGTGCACCGGCGCCACAGAAAACGAATAAACCAATATATATAATATTGAGCGGAAGGATATTAAGGTTCTGCAGCACCCCAGTCAGGGATTCCATATTAGAGTTGTGAGCCTCCATCTGATAACCAAGCTCCCTCATCAATTGCTTCATCGTCCGGAGCTTGGTGAGCACCTGGCACATCATGTCTTGGAACTGATGATAGGCTCCCAACACATGGTCGGTGGTGGTGAAGGAGTGTTGACAGTGAAGGAATTAAATATATAAAACAGAGAGAGACCCCTTGAGATACTCAAGGGAATAGGGTACTCTTAACAAGTATCAAAAAGCAATTCCTTGATTTGACTAGCACATGAATAATCCTAAATCACAATGTCTCACAAATCCGTAGAACTCATTTACATAAAAAATCTTTCCACATTTATTGTATACAAAACATACGTTCTATCATATTAAAAACATACCCTACTGAAGTCCCTTGCTTGGACTGTTAAAAACATATAATCTTCACAATACAAATAAAAGAGAAAAGAGGGGGGATAAATTGTTACACAATAAATGACACAATCAATAACACCCCGTTATTGCCCGCATAACAGAGAAAACAACATAAAAGACAACACACTTTGTCATAGATAGCACATCTAATCAGACCAACAGTCTTGGTTGTACAGCTTGTGAAACATCTAGCTCATTTATCTCTACAAATCTGTACCAGTCCTTTTGATTGTGCTTTCCAATGCGTCGACGCGTTTCGATGAGCTTTCTTTATAACACCATCTTTATCAAGACAATTGATGAATGTTTTCTCGATTTTAATGTTCAATTTTTCAGTCCTGTGTGTAATCTTTTTTTACCCTTCCTCAACCACGCACAATGTGGGTCTGTTCCAACTTCCTCGATTGGCGGTTATGGACCGATCTGATCTCTCTGCATGTCTTTTCAATATTATAATTCATACAATCCCTGTTCGTGCGTCATTCGCTTGATTTTTCCAATGTTTCAGGGGAATATGAAGGTCCGTACCGATCCTCCCTATTTCTTTAACCGCCTAGTGCTTATGACGTGAAGCGTATGCTTCACGTCGTAAGTGCATAAGTGCAATGCTCTCTCTTAACATGGTAGAATTGGTTTACACCTGTTTGGCATATTTAATTTACTTGTAAGTCCCTTGCAAAGTGGCATACATTACATCCGTGGCATGTAAATTAAATGCTACTAGTGGGCCTGCAGCACTGATTGTGCCACCAACACAGGTAGCCCTGTAAACATGTCTCAGGCCTGCCACTACAGAGCCTGTTTGTGCATTTTTACTGTCACTTCGACTTGCCATTCAAAACCTTTTGCCAAGCCTTAAACTCTCTTTTTTACCATATATGTCACCCCTAAGGTAGGCCCTAGGTAGCCCATAGGGCAGGGTGCTCTGTAAGTAAAAGGTAGGAAATGTACTTTTAATTTTGCTTGTTTTGGTAGTGAAAAACTCCTAAATTTGTTGTTCACTACTGTGGGGCTTAATCCTCTCATAGGTTAACATTGGGAAGTCCTTAATACACTTTCAAGCTGTAATTCATGATGAGAAAAGCATTGATGTGTAGTTGTTTATATCTTTGGAATGGTAATGGCGCTGTACTTTTAGAGAAAGTGGATATTCCTCTCCTCTTACAGCTCTGTGTGCTGCAGCCTGTCTCCAATCCATGTCTGGGTGGGTGGCAGCTACCCTATGTGCATTCACTCTAGACTGCCACAAGTACACAGAGTGTCTGAGTACTCATCTACAATCTGATCGCTCCTCCTGGACCAGAAAGGAGGGAGGATCAGACAATTACACCTGCATTGGCAAGATCCTATCCCCACACAAAGGGACGATTACCCCCACAGCTTGTTTGGAGCCAGGGTTGGAAAGAAAGGCCATCTTTGCACTTAAAAGATCCTTCTTTAAAATCACCCCCACTTCAAAGGCACAACTCACTATAGGTATCAGGGCTCTGACCCCACCAAATCAGGCACTTACTGTGCATGTAACTGAACTCTGAAGAACTGCTGTGCTGCACCAAGGACTGACACTCTGCTGGTCTGCTGATCTGGAAGCCTTGCTTTTTTGCTGTGCTGCCCTGCTACTCTTTGACCTTCCTGAGTGAGAGCTGGGCTCTGCCTTGCAACCAAAGTGATCTCTAAGGCCTTGTTGTCTTTACTCCTGTTGCTTGAGACTCAGGGCTATCAAAGTCTCTACCCCTGCTCCTGTGCTTGATTCACTGAAAGTGGACTCAGACACTTGCACAAGAGAAATTGACACATCTCCAATCTGCGTGTAGCAGAACCAGCACATCCACCCTGTTGAGGGAGTAGAATAGGTGCATCGCTCTCTGAACCAATGCATCACCTCCAGAGGCTGATGCATCAGAAACGTGATTGCCGCTGCACCAGTGTGGAGAGATCAACGCATCCCTTAGACTGCTTGGAGAAACCTGGCACATCGCACTTCTGAACCAATGCATCTCAACTTGGTGGTTCATCTTCGGAAACTGACACATCTTTACCACTGGGGCACAGGGTCAAGACTGATTTGCATTTGGCTGGGTCCAAACTGGGGTGGCGCAGTGGGCAATGAACGATGGATTTAACCCAGATCTTTTGACTGGGGGAGAATGTTTGCATTGTCAGCATTCCGTCCATCATTTATTTGCTGTAACATCTTTACCACTGCATGGAGAAAATTGACGCATTACCTCGATGGCGGGCTCATCATCGACGCATCAATGATCTGCACCCCTCAGCTTGCTTTTGTAACTAGGATCATGATACTATGTTCACCAGGCCTGTGTGGCACTTGTCTCCGGCCTGCGCTCCATCACAGTTGGCCTCAACTGTTGACTTAGCCCCGGTCCAGAGCGACATATGGCCCCCATTAGCGCTCATTTCTTTTAATCGGTAGAAGTACAAATGAGTAATGGGGTCAGGTGACTATGAGCAGTCTAGTCTCAAAGAGTTTGTTTTCCAGGTATGTGCAGAAAGAGTGAGTGAGATCCAGGCAGCAAAGTTTAGCACTCAAGGAAGGAAGAAGAGGGGGATATTAGAGGGCTATAAAAAGACAAAGGATGGATGGGCAGACAAGAAAAAGCAAAGTAGACAAGCTTGTGCTCACAAATCCAACAGTATGATGCAATCATGATCAGCAGCAGGCACAGTTTTAAGACCAAGTCACACACCCCATGACCAAGCACAGTTTGTAAGAAGGCAACAGCAGTGCAAACTCCCTACAGCCTTTTGGAAGTGATCTTTGCAGCCTTTTATGTGTAATCATTGAAAGCTTTTGCTCTCAGCTGGGGCATCCTTCAGAGCTCTATTTTTACATTTAGAGCTATTTGTATTGCACACTCCAATTGTAGAGTGCTGTTCAAGGTCACAATCCCTAAGTTATAAATTCCTATTTACAATGAGACAGAGTATTTGCCAGAACGAAGGTTATAGTGTTCTCTTAATTTCCTTTGAATTTCCGGAGGGTAGGAGCTGTTATGATGATTCTGATATGAGACTGCGAGGCTGCCGAACTGCACAATATCATGTTATATCTTCGGCAAATGCCGTTTTTTTTAGCCATCTGCAATCTGCCTGCTGGAATTTGTTGCTCTGCTGTTTTCCACTAAAATGTGTGGATTCTAAAGTTCTGAGGTCATGTGGCTGGCTGCTCCCCAGGTCTGACAATGTTTCAGAAGCAGAATAGGGAGAGGAAGTTTAACATGCAATATCATTAAAATAATATTGTTATCAAGACAAGTCAGAGAAGTGTTGTCTGGGTGAACATGGATAACTGGATCTATGCAGAGATTATAATTTTGAACATTTCATTTTAATGCCTTGTTTCATTGACTGTTTTTTTTAAAAACATAAAATGCATGAACAAAGCAACGAATGGTAGATAGAAAGTGCACTCCAGTAGAATATCCAATAACATTAAAGAGACCAAGTGTAGGCAGGTGATGAACAATCACAGACAATTGAATGAAATTAGAATACATGGAAAGACTTCTAAAGCAAAGTCAGGTGAGATTGTCAACAATGTAAACTGTCGCTTTGTGAAAAAGAAGACTTTTGGTCATGTATTCCCTTAGAAGAAAGACACAGACGGTTTACTGTGCTGAATCTACCTAATATTTGCTGTCTTCAAAGGATGTGAAAAGGAGTACATGTAAATCTGAGCTCTATAGAAAAAAAAATAATGCTAGTAAGCTTGAAATTAGGGTGGGTGAATTTGCAAAGCCAGGCATCTCACAACATGACCTAATGCACAGTAACGTTTGTAAAGCATACCAGACCGCAAAGTTCTGTCCATAATCACTTGTTAAGAGGATACCTAGTTATGCATTGTTAGGAGAGTGCGTGCTTGCAGTATACCTTAGTGGGATGGATTGTGGGTTCTCTATGAATGCTGAAGAAGTGCTCCAATGCCTCAGTAATGTTACTGCGTACTATATTTGGCGCTTCTGGCTAATGGTTAAGTAGAAATGTGTGAGAAGGTTAGGAAGCTCAAGTTGGTGCACTGCTTCTAGTCAGTAGTTAAAAGAGTGTGTGTTTATACAGTGAAATGTATGGAAAGTATGTGAAGTAGTGGTGTAAACTGTGGCGGCCTAAGGGTGTTCTAGTTAGGCTACTCAAGACTTGGTGTTGCACTTAAACATGTCATTGATTCAGAAGATTGAAACTTAGACCAACATGCACTTGTTGATACTTACCATCACCTGTGGTTCTCATTGGTCAGAGTGTATGGTGTCAACTGATAGATGGAGCAAGTGTTGTGGATGTAGATTGCTTGGGTGTGAGAAAGGATCAGACAGTTAAGACCATTCCACATGGGAAGAAGGGTAAGGATAGTGTTCATGATGACTTCCAGGTTCCTTACTTTCCTGGATGTGTTTGGTGTAGATCCTGTTTCCAGGGGTGGTACGGAAGTGGGAGATGGGATGACCAGTTTCTACAGGTGAGGATTTCTGTTTTTTGTGGTCATCTTTGGTTGGTTACTTGACATCTATTAGACATCTATTAGTCAGATGGCAGAAACCAAGGCGCATCAGTCCAGGTTCAAAGAATCTTCTAGTTATGATCTGGGTATTATCAATGTATTTTCAGAAGACATGACTGAATGATTTGATGATGTTCCAAGGGTGACTAGGGTATGGGTGAAAAGAAGGGGAGTGGCAGTGGAGCCAGAATGGATGTCTGTGATGGAGAGGAAAGGAGAGAACAGAAATAAAAAAAAGAAGATGTTGACATGCTTTCTGGAGAAATGTGTTTTCCAATCCAGAACTCTCACTTGTTTTCCAAGGTTGCCCGTTTTATATATTAAATCTGGGTGATGTACTGTTTTCAAGGCAAAGGAATGGTCCACTTCTAAAAGTGTGGCGATTTTGTTCTGATGGCTAAGGTCTGGATGCCGTCCCAGGTGGTGATAGCAGTAATTTTGCAAAATAATGCAAGGAAACAATCACATTCTAAATTATCTGCTTAACAGCATTAAGAATGTAGGTGAATATTTTAAACACATAGGTTTTATAATGAAGAGATAAGACAGTATCTATACAATACATTCCATTAATTTAATGTACCCTAAGCCTCACACAATGTTCTTATTCTATGCTTCCATTAGCTGCATTCTGAACTGTGTTTTGCTTTATAATTGATGCTGCAGTAAACAGCCTTTTGAAAAAAAAACTAGACACATCTATTATTTGCAAATTTTAGAAATTCACACACTTCACTTAGCATTTCTACAGTCCCCTGCTGTTAAGGTCGATTTCTGCAATCCTACCCATCCAAACCGATGAGTAAAATGCAGTAATTTTGCATGCAACATCTTAACTTGATGAAACTTTAATACATAATTTTATCACTAAGGGTCAGACTGACATTGCAACAATGTGCTTATGGTACCCCAGCTAAACATTTGCCTCATGGTTGCAATTATCATTAATATTTTAAACATTTCAAGAAGCTATTTGCATATACTTGTTTTTGAAAGTACAAAACGCAGAGACATTTAAGAGAAAACAAGCTTCAGTCATCACTATAAAATATAGTACATTGTAAAATATTTGTATATATTCACTGAGGTGGATATAAAAGGTGAAACAAAACAAGGAGAGAGATTATCATATAAACAAAAGTTTAGCAATGTTTAGAGAACAAAGCAGACTAAGGGCCTGCCGTGTGAGAGGGTTTTAGCCATAGTGTCTTCACAGCGAAATATTTTAGTAGATAAAAGGATTTAGAATGTTTATCAACTATATAACATTATTTTTACCTAGTCAATTGCTACGATTGTACTGTAACTGTTAATCAGAAATAAATGTATTTCTAAGCCTGAATAAAACTATGTTATCACACCTTTGCCGGTATGTTCTTTTTGTTCCATGTGACAAAGGGCCAGGTGACCAAAATTATTTTGCACTCCCAAAGCCTGCTGTTGGACCCGGCCTCGTGGCATGGTCCCGAACCTTCCTACCAGACTAAACGGGGGCTACCCGAACCCTTCGGGTTCCCCCTGGATTGTACCCCGCTACCCTCCAGCCTTCACGACGCAACGCGACCCGCCCCCGGCCTCGGTCCCAGCGAAGCCCTGACCTCAAGGCGCCAAGACCTGACCGGAGGAGGTCTAGTGGCCACTCCACCGATTCCAGAGGAGGAGAGTTTCGATGGGGCCTCCAGCCGTCCCCCGACGCCTGGTTGCGATCGCCCTCCGGCCTCCCTGGGCGCTGGCTCCACCCCCCGCTGGGTGTCTGGACGCTCTTCTCCCGGCCCCTCCGATCCCCCCAGGCGCGAGGGTCCGGACATCAAAGGGCTTCAGACCTATATCTGGGGCAGCCCAAAACCAGGACGGCAGTTGTATCCTGGAGTCGAGAGCCCTGCTGATCGGATCGCGGCTGACCCTACGGAGAGAGACTCATTGCCTGGAACTTGGAACTCGAGCCCTGCTGACTGCGTCGTGGCTCCCCCTTGCTGAGAAGAAGACCCTCACGGAACATCGGAACCCTGCTGACCCCGTCGCGGCTCGAACTCGCTGAGCTAACCATCGGAGCCCTGCTGACCTCGTCGCGGCTCGACCTCGCAGAAGTAACCATCGGAGCCCTGCTGACCTCGTCGCGGCTCGACCTCGCAGAAGTAACCATCGGAGCCCTGCTGACCTCGTCGCGGCTCGACCTCATCGAGGCAACCCTCCGAGCCCTGCGGACGACGCCCCGGCTCCCGGAAACCCCCCAGCTCGAGGATTGAGAGCTGGGCACAGGGTGTTCCCGTACCAGGCTGGTACTGAGACTGTCCCGCTACCCCGTCCCTGAACGACCCTGAGACTCTTTGGGATCCCTCGATCCGCCTGTAAATATTGCCACAGAAACCTGCCTTTTAATACCGATAAAGACTTGTGAGAATTGATACCCTTGTTGTGTCCCTTTGTGGCGGTGGGGTTGCTTGGCTGGTACGATCATAGGAGAAGGACCTCGCCCAGGAGGCTTCTCAGCGGCGCTCGGCTACTTCCCTACGGAACGGTGGCTCTCGGGGTGGTCACTCCGACACCCTCTGACTCCCCGGAGAGCGCCCTTCTAACACCTGCAATTCGCAAAGCCACAGGGGTTGAAACTGAAAAATGGTTTTTCATTATGCCTGGTAAACGGGTATCGAATTACAAAATGTTTTTATAAATGCAGAATGATTTGCTGTTTAGAAGTGTGAGTATAGGGCAAATGCAAATCAATAAAGTATTTACCCACATCATGTGACATTCAACTTCGTGAAAAAGTGAAAACAGACTAAACGGACTTTTTTTTTTTTAAATCGTGGAAATCATACAATGTACACCACTCTGCAGTATCTTAGTATATTTTATCGTTATTCATCATGCAACCAGGTATAATTACCGGTGGCAGCAGTAGTAATACCCAATAAAACATATGCCAATCTAGCATGGTTACTGTCTTGGGAGACAGGAAAACAAAAAATGAAAGTATTTAGGACTTTGAATAAAGTTATCTCTATTTTGAAGCCTTACGCCCGAGAAACATGGGAAATGGAGTTCACTCGAGGTGCGATCAGTAGAAAGACAGGCAGCGCCTTCGCGGCACCATTATCACACTTGAAGAATGTTATTATGAAAATGTAAAAAGTATCCAAATACATTGATCTCGTGTATACTAATGGTTATAATATTTTGAAATGTGTGGCAGAGCGGTATACATTGTATGATTTCCACGATTATTATTTTTTTTTTAAATTCCGTTAAGTCTGTTTTCTCTTTTTCACTAAGTTGAATGTCACATGATGATTTTAAATACTTTATTGATTTGCATTGGCACTACTCATGAACAAGGAGCAGAACGCCCCGAAAAGCGTAGGGTGACTTTGCTGGAATAAATCATGCCAAAGAAATTCTGTAGCCAAGGTGTGTTGTCCTTGTGAAGTGTTTGGGATGACGCTTTTGTTAATTAAGGAGTTGTGACCCTGCCACGGCCTGCTGTTGTAAGAGGCTCGGGTTTCTATGCAACGAACTGTTGAATGTAAGACAAGCATTGGCATAGCCAATAGGTCTCGCCTTTAGGACCTTATAAGTGTTTAGCCATGCAACAGTTGATGTTGTTGCACCAAGGATATTGTGCTGCATAACTAAATACTTATAAGGTCCCAAAAGCGAGACCTATTGGCTATGCCGCAAAGGCATGGCTAAGGCGGAGTTAGGCGCCTAAATCACAATGTCTCACAAATCAGTAGAACTCATTTACATAAAAAATCTTTCCACATTTATTGTATACAAAACATACGTTCTATCATATTAAAAACATACCCTACTGAAGTCCCTTGCTTGGACTGTTAAAAACATATAATCTTCACAATACAAATAAAAGAGAAAAGAGGGGGGATAAATTGTTACACAATAAATGACACAATCAATAACACCCAGTTATGTGCCCGCATAACAGAGAAAACAACATAAAAGACAACACACTTTGTCATAGATAGCACATCTAATCAGACCAACAGTCTTGGTTGTACAGCTTGTGAAACATCGAGCTCATTTATCTCTACAAATCTGTACCAGTCCTTTTGATTGTGCTTTCCAATGCGTCGATGCGTTTCGATGAGCTTTCTTTATAACACCATCTTTATCAAGACAATTGATGAATGTTTTCTCGATTTTAATGTTCAATTTTTCAGTCCTGTGTGTAATCTTTTTTTACCCTTCCTCAACCACGCACAATGTGGGTCTGTTCCAACTTCCTCGATTGGCGGTTATGGACCGATCTGATCTCTCTGCATGTCTTTTCAATATTATAATTCATACAATCCCTGTTCGTGCGTCATTCGCTTGATTTTTCCAATGTTTCAGGGGAATATGAAGGTCCGTACCGATCCTCCCTATTTCTTTAACCGCCTAGTGCTTATGACGTGAAGCGTATGCTTCACGTCATAAGTGCATAAGTGCAATGCTCTCTCTTAACATGGTAGAATTGGTTTACACCTGTTTGGCATATTTAATTTACTTGTAAGTCCCTTGCAAAGTGGCATACATTACATCCGTGGCATGTAAATTAAATGCTACTAGTGGGCCTGCAGCACTGATTGTGCCACCAACACAGGTAGCCCTGTAAACATGTCTCAGGCCTGCCACTACAGAGCCTGTTTGTGCATTTTTACTGTCACTTCGACTTGCCATTCAAAACCTTTTGCCAAGCCTTAAACTCTCTTTTTTACCATATATGTCACCCCTAAGGTAGGCCCTAGGTAGCCCATAGGGCAGGGTGCTCTGTAAGTAAAAGGTAGGAAATGTACTTTTAATTTTGCTTGTTTTGGTAGTGAAAAACTCCTAAATTTGTTGTTCACTACTGTGGGGCTTAATCCTCTCATAGGTTAACATTGGGAAGTCCTTAATACACTTTCAAGCTGTAATTCATGATGAGAAAAGCATTGATGTGTAGTTGTTTATATCTTTGGAATGGTAATGGCGCTGTACTTTTAGAGAAAGTGGATATTCCTCTCCTCTTACAGCTCTGTGTGCTGCAGCCTGTCTCCAATCCATGTCTGGGTGGGTGGCAGCTACCCTATGTGCATTCACTCTAGACTGCCACAAGTACACAGAGTGTCTGAGTACTCATCTACAATCTGATCGCTCCTCCTGGACCAGAAAGGAGGGAGGATCAGACAATTACACCTGCATTGGCAAGATCCTATCCCCACACAAAGGGACGATTACCCCCACAGCTTGTTTGGAGCCAGGGTTGGAAAGAAAGGCCATCTTTGCACTTAAAAGATCCTTCTTTAAAATCACCCCCACTTCAAAGGCACAACTCACTATAGGTATCAGGGCTCTGACCCCACCAAATCAGGCACTTACTGTGCATGTAACTGAACTCTGAAGAACTGCTGTGCTGCACCAAGGACTGACACTCTGCTGGTCTGCTGATCTGGAAGCCTTGCTTTTTTGCTGTGCTGCCCTGCTACTCTTTGACCTTCCTGAGTGAGAGCTGGGCTCTGCCTTGCAACCAAAGTGATCTCTAAGGCCTTGTTGTCTTTACTCCTGTTGCTTGAGACTCAGGGCTATCAAAGTCTCTACCCCTGCTCCTGTGCTTGATTCACTGAAAGTGGACTCAGACACTTGCACAAGAGAAATTGACACATCTCCAATCTGCGTGTAGCAGAACCAGCACATCCACCCTGTTGAGGGAGTAGAATAGGTGCATCGCTCTCTGAACCAATGCATCACCTCCAGAGGCTGATGCATCAGAAACGTGATTGCCGCTGCACCAGTGTGGAGAGATCAACGCATCCCTTAGACTGCTTGGAGAAACCTGGCACATCGCACTTCTGAACCAATGCATCTCAACTTGGTGGTTCATCTTCGGAAACTGACACATCTTTACCACTGGGGCACAGGGTCAAGACTGATTTGCATTTGGCTGGGTCCAAACTGGGGTGGCGCAGTGGGCAATGAACGATGGATTTAACCCAGATCTTTTGACTGGGGGAGAATGTTTGCATTGTCAGCATTCCGTCCATCATTTATTTGCTGTAACATCTTTACCACTGCATGGAGAAAATTGACGCATTACCTCGATGGCGGGCTCATCATCGACGCATCAATGATCCGCACCCCTCAGCTTGCTTTTGTAACTAGGATCATGATACTATGTTCACCAGGCCTGTGTGGCACTTGTCTCCGGCCTGCGCTCCATCACAGTTGGCCTCAACTGTTGACTTAGCCCCGGTCCAGAGCGACATATGGCCCCCATTAGCGCTCATTTCTTTTAATCGGTAGAAGTACAAATGAGTAATGGGGTCAGGTGACTATGAGCAGTCTAGTCTCAAAGAGTTTGTTTTCCAGGTATGTGCAGAAAGAGTGAGTGAGATCCAGGCAGCAAAGTTTAGCACTCAAGGAAGGAAGAAGAGGGGGATATTAGAGGGCTATAAAAAGACAAAGGATGGATGGGCAGACAAGAAAAAGCAAAGTAGACAAGCTTGTGCTCACAAATCCAACAGTATGATGCAATCATGATCAGCAGCAGGCACAGTTTTAAGACCAAGTCACACACCCCATGACCAAGCACAGTTTGTAAGAAGGCAACAGCAGTGCAAACTCCCTACAGCCTTTTGGAAGTGATCTTTGCAGCCTTTTATGTGTAATCATTGAAAGCTTTTGCTCTCAGCTGGGGCATCCTTCAGAGCTCTATTTTTACATTTAGAGCTATTTGTATTGCACACTCCAATTGTAGAGTGCTGTACAAGGTCACAATCCCTAAGTTATAAATTCCTATTTACAATGAGACAGAGTATTTGCCAGAACGAAGGTTATAGTGTTCTCTTAATTTCCTTTGAATTTCCGGAGGGTAGGAGCTGTTATGATGATTCTGATATGAGACTGCGAGGCTGCCGAACTGCACAATATCATGTTATATCTTCGGCAAATGCAGGTTTTTTTAGCCATCTGCAATCTGCCTGCTGGAATTTGTTGCTCTGCTGTTTTCCACTAAAATGTGTGGATTCTAAAGTTCTGAGGTCATGTGGCTGGCTGCTCCCCAGGTCTGACAATGTTTCAGAAGCAGAATAGGGAGAGGAAGTTTAACATGCAATATCATTAAAATAATATTGTTATCAAGACAAGTCAGAGAAGTGTTGTCTGGGTGAACATGGATAACTGGATCTATGCAGAGATTATAATTTTGAACATTTCATTTTAATGCCTTGTTTCATTGACTGTTTTTTTTAAAAACATAAAATGCATGAACAAAGCAACGAATGGTAGATAGAAAGTGCACTCCAGTAGAATATCCAATAACATTAAAGAGACCAAGTGTAGGCAGGTGATGAACAATCACAGACAATTGAATGAAATTAGAATACATGGAAAGACTTCTAAAGCAAAGTCAGGTGAGATTGTCAACAATGTAAACTGTCGCTTTGTGAAAAAGAAGACTTTTGGTCATGTATTCCCTTAGAAGAAAGACACAGACGGTTTACTATGCTGAATCTACCTAATATTTGCTGTCTTCAAAGGATGTGAAAAGGAGTACATGTAAATCTGAGCTCTATAGAAAAAAAAATAATGCTAGTAAGCTTGAAATTAGGGTGGGTGAATTTGCAAAGCCAGGCATCTCACAACATGACCTAATGCACAGTAACGTTTGTAAAGCATACCAGACCGCAAAGTTCTGTCCATAATCACTTGTTAAGAGGATACCTAGTTATGCATTGTTAGGAGAGTGCGTGCTTGCAGTATACCTTAGTGGGATGGATTGTGGGTTCTCTATGAATGCTGAAGAAGTGCTCCAATGCCTCAGTAATGTTACTGCGTACTATATTTGGCGCTCCTGGCTAATGGTTAAGTAGAAATGTGTGAGAAGGTTAGGAAGCTCAAGTTGGTGCCCTGCTTCTAGTCAGTAGTTAAAAGAGTGTGTGTTTATACAGTGAAATGTATGGAAAGTATGTGAAGTAGTGGTGTAAACTGTGGCGGCCTAAGGGTGTTCTAGTTAGGCTACTCAAGACTTGGTGTTGCACTTAAACATGTCATTGATTCAGAAGATTGAAACTTAGACCAACATGCACTTGTTGATACTTACCATCACCTGTGGTTCTCATTGGTCAGAGTGTATGGTGTCAACTGATAGATGGAGCAAGTGTTGTGGATGTAGATTGCTTGGGTGTGAGGAAGGATCAGACAGTTAAGACCATTCCACATGGGAAGAAGGGTAAGGATAGTGTTCATGATGACTTCCAGGTTCCTTACTTTCCTGGATGTGTTTGGTGTAGATCCTGTTTCCAGGGGTGGTACGGAAGTGGGAGATGGGATGACCAGTTTCTACAGGTGAGGATTTCTGTTTTTTGTGGTCATCTTTGGTTGGTTACTTGACATCTATTAGACATCTATTAGTCAGATGGCAGAAACCAAGGCGCATCAGTCCAGGTCCAAAGAATCTTCTAGTTATGATCTGGGTATTATCAATGTATTTTCAGAAGACATGACTGAATGATTTGATGATGTTCCAAGGGTGACTAGGGTATGGGTGAAAAGAAGGGGAGTGGCAGTGGAGCCAGAATGGATGTCTGTGATGGAGAGGAAAGGAGAGAACAGAAATAAAAAAAAGAAGATGTTGACATGCTTTCTGGAGAAATGTGTTTTCCAATCCAGAACTCTCACTTGTTTTCCAAGGTTGCCCGTTTTATATATTAAATCTGGGTGATGTACTGTTTTCAGGGCAAAGGAATGGTCCACTTCTAAAAGTGTGGCGATTTTGTTCTGATGGCTAAGGTCTGGATGCCGTCCCAGGTGGTGATAGCAGTAATTTTGCAAAATAATGCAAGGAAACAATCACATTCTAAATTATCTGCTTAACAGCATTAAGAATGTAGGTGAATATTTTAAACACATAGGTTTTATAATGAAGAGATAAGACAGTATCTATACAATACATTCCATTAATTTAATGTACCCTAAGCCTCACACAATGTTCTTATTCTATGCTTCCATTAGCTGCATTCTGAACTGTGTTTTGCTTTATAATTGATGCTGCAGTAAACAGCCTTTTGAAAAAAAAAAATAGACACATCTATTATTTGCAAATTTTAGAAATTCACACACTTCACTTAGCATTTCTACAGTCCCCTGCTGTTAAGGTCGATTTCTGCAATCCTACCCATCCAAACCGATGAGTAAAATGCAGTAATTTTGCATGCAACATCTTAACTTGATGAAACTTTAATACATAATTTTATCACTAAGGGTCAGACTGACATTGCAACAATGTGCTTATGGTACCCCAGCTAAACATTTGCCTCATGGTTGCAATTATCATTAATATTTTAAACATTTCAAGAAGCTATTTGCATATACTTGTTTTTGAAAGTACAAAACGCAGAGACATTTAAGAGAAAACAAGCTTCAGTCATCACTATAAAATATAGTACATTGTAAAATATTTGTATATATTCACTGAGGTGGATATAAAAGGTGAAACAAAACAAGGAGAGAGATTATCATATAAACAAAAGTTTAGCAATGTTTAGAGAACAAAGCAGACTAAGGGCCTGCCGTGTGAGAGGGTTTTAGCCATAGTGTCTTCACAGCGAAATATTTTAGTAGATAAAAGGATTTAGAATGTTTATCAACTATATAACATTATTTTTACCTAGTCAATTGCTACGATTGTACTGTAACTGTTAATCAGAAATAAATGTATTTCTAAGCCTGAATAAAACTATGTTATCACACCTTTGCCGGTATGTTCTTTTTGTTCCATGTGACAAAGGGCCAGGTGACCAAAATTATTTTGCACTCCCAAAGCCTGCTGTTGGACCCGGCCTCGTGGCGTGGTCCCGAACCTTCCTACCAGACTAAACGGGGGCTACCCGAACCCTTCGGGGTCCCCCTGGATTGTACCCCGCTACCCTCCAGCCTTCACGACGCGACGCGACCCGCCCCCGGCCTCGGTCCCAGCGAAGCCCTGACCTCAAGGCGCCAAGACCTGACCGGAGGAGGTCTAGTGGCCACTCCACCGATTCTAGAGGAGGAGAGTTTCGATGGGGCCTCCAGCCGTCCCCCGACGCCTGGTTGCGATCGCCCTCCGGCCTCCCTGGGCGCTGGCTCCACCCCCCGCTGGGTGTCTGGACGCTCTTCTCCCGGCCCCTCCGATCCCCCCAGGCACGAGGGTCCGGACATCAAAGGGCTCCAGACCTATATCTGGGGCAGCCCAAAACCAGGACGGCAGTTGTATCCTGGAGTCGAGAGCCCTGCTGATCGGATCGCGGCTGACCCTACGGAGAGAGACTCATTGCCTGGAACTTGGAACTCGAGCCCTGCTGACTGCGTCGCGGCTCCCCCTTGCTGAGAAGAAGACCCTCACGGAACATCGGAACCCTGCTGACCCCGTCGCGGCGCGAACTCGCTGAGCTAACCATCGGAGCCCTGCTGACCTCGTCGCGGCTCGACCTCGCAGAAGTAACCATCGGAGCCCTGCTGACCTCGTCGCGGCTCGACCTCGCAGAAGTAACCATCGGAGCCCTGCTGACCTCGTCGCGGCTCGACCTCATCGAGGCAACCCTCCGAGCCCTGCGGACGACGCCCCGGCTCCCGGAAACCCCCCAGCTCGAGGATTGAGAGCTGGGCGCAGGGTGTTCCCGTACCAGGCTGGTACTGAGACTGTCCCGCTACCCCGTCCCTGAACGACCCTGAGACTCTTTGGGATCCCTCGATCCGCCTGTAAATATTGCCACAGAAACCTGCCTTTTAATACCGATAAAGACTTGTGAGAATTGATACCCTTGTTGTGTCCCTTTGTGGCGGTGGGGTTGCTTGGCTGGTACGATCATAGGAGAAGGACCTCGCCCAGGAGGCTTCTCAGCGGCGCTCGGCTACTTCCCTACGGAACGGTGGCTCTCGGGGTGGTCACTCCGACACCCTCTGACTCCCCGGAGAGCGCCCTTCTAACACCTGCAATTCGCAAAGCCACAGGGGTTGAAACTGAAAAATGGTTTTTCATTATGCCTGGTAAACGGGTATCGAATTACAAAATGTTTTTATAAATGCAGAATGATTTGCTGTTTAGAAGTGTGAGTATAGGGCAAATGCAAATCAATAAAGTATTTACCCACATCATGTGACATTCAACTTCGTGAAAAAGTGAAAACAGACTAAACGGATTTTTTTTTTTTTAAATCGTGGAAATCATACAATGTACACCACTCTGCAGTATCTTAGTATATTTTATCGTTATTCATCATGCAACCAGGTATAATTGCCGGTGGCAGCAGTAGTAATACCCAATAAAACATATGCCAATCTAGCATGGTTACTGTCTTGGGAGACAGGAAAACAAAAAATGAAAGTATTTAGGACTTTGAATAAAGTTATCTCTATTTTGAAGCCTTACGCCCGAGAAACATGGGAAATGGAGTTCACTCGAGGTGCGATCAGTAGAAAGACAGGCAGCGCCTTCGCGGCACCATTATCACACTTGAAGAATGTTATTATGAAAATGTAAAAAGTATCCAAATACATTGATCTCGTGTATACTAATGGTTATAATATTTTGAAATGTGTGGCAGAGCGGTATACATTGTATGATTTCCACGATTATTATTTTTTTTTAAAATTCCGTTAAGTCTGTTTTCTCTTTTTCACTAAGTTGAATGTCACATGATGATTTTAAATACTTTATTGATTTGCATTGGCACTACTCATGAACAAGGAGCAGAACGCCCCGAAAAGCGTAGGGTGACTTTGCTGGAATAAATCATGACAAAGAAATTCTGTAGCCAAGGTGTGTTGTCCTTGTGAAGTGTTTGGGATGACGCTTTTGTTAATTAAGGAGTTGCGACCCTGCCACGGCCTGCTGTTGTAAGAGGCTCGGGTTTCTATGCAACGAACTGTTGAATGTAAGACAAGCATTGGCATAGCCAATAGGTCTCGCCTTTAGGACCTTATAAGTGTTTAGCCATGCAACAGTTGATGTTGTTGCACCAAGGATATTGTGCTGCATAACTAAATACTTATAAGGTCCCAAAAGCGAGACCTATTGGCTATGCCGCAAAGGCATGGCTAAGGCGGAGTTAGGCGCCATCTGTGTTGCTGTGATATAGTAACTGTATCTGTATGCTATCATGCCACAGATTGCTTTGTACATAAATGACGCCAGACTCGTGCGGAGCTTGGACGGGCGAGTATGTTTCCACGTACAGCGTACAACATGTGATTGGCACACTATATTCCAACTTAGTGCAAATCTGGATTGTGCTGCTGTAAAAGGTGCTAGGTTTGTAGAACAAGAGCCCGAAGGACCTGCAGGATTCTGACAGATGGACTACCGAGCTGCCCAGCCTGGGAGCTCAGAGGCCATGCATGAGCATCCATTGCTTGGCCTCCCTGCTGAAGTACAGAGCTTGTTGTGATGGTGGTTTGGGGGATAGAATGAGAGGCAGATGATGCTCCTGGTTCTGTAATGAATCTGATAACATTTACAGTCACACCCTAAAGGGAAAGGGGGATAAAAATAGTGCCCTGTTCACGCCAGTGAGTGAAAGACTGATAGAGCTGGACAAGAGGTAGTCAGTCAGATGTCAGGCAGGAATTAGTCTGACTAGCAGGACTCTAGAGTAATAGTCATAGTTCAGTCAGTTTGGTGAATTCAGATCTCAGTAAGGTCTCTGAAAGGCCTATGGAGAGAGTTATCTATCGGACATGTGACTTCGAAGGATGGGTAGCGCAGGTATCACATTGACCCTTGGTGGAAGGCAGGCTCTCTTAATTTGCTTGCTCCAACCAAACTTAGGGCAGTATCCATGCCATGAGTGATATATCACTGGTGCTGAAGTGGGTGGTGGCCTCCTAAAAAACGTTTGGGTACCTGCACTTATTTATATTTTATTATTACGCACTGAGGTACATGAATTTCATGGGGAATGTAAAAGAGGACGAGGCGAGTGGTCCGGTGGAGTGGGCAGGAGAGGGTCAGGTGGAATGGGCAGGAGAGGGTCTGGTGGAATGGGCAGGAGAGGGCCAGGTGGAGTGGGCAGGAGAGGGTCAGGTGGAGTGGGCAGGAGAGGGCCAGGTGGAGTGGGCAGGAGATTGTGAGATAGACTGGGCAGGAGAGGGTCAGCTGGAGTGGGCAGGAGAGTGTAAGGTAGAGTGGCCAGGAGAGGGTCAGGTGGAGTGGCCAGGAGAGGGCCAGGTGGAGGGAGCAGGAGAGGGCCAGGTGCAGTGGGCAGGAGAGGGCCAGGTGCAGTTGGCAAGAGAGGGTCAGGTAGAGTGGGCAGGAGAGGGTGAGGTAGAATGGGCAGGAGAGGGTGAGGTAACATGTGTAGGAGAGGGTCAGGAGGAGTGGGCAGGAGAGGGTCAGGTGGAGTGGGCAGGAGAGGGTCAGGTGAGTGGGCAAGAGAGGGCTAGGTGGAGTGGGCAGAGAGTGTGAGGTAGAGTTGCCAGGAGAGGGTCAGGTGGAGTAGGCAGGATAGGGCCAGATGATGTGGGCAGGATAGGGCCAGGTGGAGTCGGCAGGAGAGGGTCAGGTAGAGTGGGCAGGAGAGGGTGAGGTAGAGTGGACAGGAGAGGGTCAGGTGGAGTGGGCAGGAGAGGGTGAGGTAGAGTGGACAGGAGAGGGTGAGTTAGAGTGGGCAGGAGAGGGCCAGGTAAAGTGTGCAGGAGAGGGTGAGGTAGAGTTGGCAGGAAAGGGGGAGGTAGAGTGGGCAGGAGAGGGTCAGGTGGAGTCGTCAGTAGAGGGCCAAGTGGAGGGAGCAGGAGAGGGCCAGGTGCAGTGGGCAGGAGAGGGCCAGGTGCAGTTGGCAAGAGAGGGTCAGGTAGAGTGGGCAGGAGAGGGTGAGGTAGAATGGGCAGGAGAGGGTGAGGTAACATGTGTAGGAGAGGGTCAGGAGGAGTGGGCAGGAGAGGGTCAGGTGGAGTGGGCAGGAGAGGGTCAGGTGGAGTGGGCAAGAGAGGGCTAGGTGGAGTGGGCAGAGAGTGTGAGGTAGAGTTGCCAGGAGAGGGTCAGGTGGAGTAGGCAGGATAGGGCCAGATGATGTGGGCAGGATAGGGCCAGGTGGAGTCGGCAGGAGAGGGTCAGGTAGAGTGGGCAGGAGAGGGTGAGGTAGAGTGGACAGGAGAGGGTCAGGTGGAGTGGGCAGGAGAGGGTGAGGTAGAGTGGACAGGAGAGGGTGAGTTAGAGTGGGCAGGAGAGGGCCAGGTAAAGTGTGCAGGAGAGGGTGAGGTAGAGTTGGCAGGAAAGGGTGAGGTAGAGTGGGCAGGAGAGGGTGAGGTGGAGTGGGTGGGAGAGGGTCAGGGGGAGTGGGCGGGAGAGGGTCAGGGGGAGTGGGCAGGAGAGTGTGAGGTAGAATGGGCAGGAGCAGGTGAGGTAGCGTGGGCAGGAGAGCACCAGGGGGAGTGGGCAGGAGAGTGTGAGGTAGAATGGGCAGGAGAGTGTAAGGTAGAGTGGGCAGGAGAGGGTGATGTATAGTGGGCAGGAGAGGGTCAGGTGGAGTGGGCAGGAGAGGGCCAGGGGGAGTGGGCAGGAGAGTGTAAGGTAGAATGGGGAGGAGAGGGTGAGGTAGCATGGGCAGGAGAGGGGCAGGTGGAGTGTGCAGGAGAGAGTCAGGTCGAATGGGTAGGAGAGGGCTAGGAGGAGTGGGCAGGAGAGTGTGAGGTAGAATGGGCAGGAGAGGGTGAGGTAGAGTGGGCAGGAGAGGATCAGGTAGAGTGGGCAGGAGAGGGTGAGGTAGAGTGGACAGGAGAGGGTCAGGTGGAGTGGGCAGGAGAGGGTCAGGTGGAGTGGGCAGGAGAGGGCCAGGTGGAGTGGGCAGGAGAGAGTCGGTGGAGTGGGCAGGAGAGAGTCGGTGGAGTGGGTAGGAGAGGGCAAGGTGGAGTGGGCAGGAGAGGGCAACGTGGAGTGGGAAGGAGAGGGTGAGGTAGAGTGGGCAGGATAGGGCCAGGTGTAGTGGGCAGGAGATGGCAAGGTGGAGTGGGCAGGAGAGGGCCAGGTAGAGTGGGCAGGAGAAGGCCAGGTAGAGTGGGCAGGAGAGGGCCAAGTAGAGTGGGCAGGAGAGGGCCAGGTGGAGTGGGAAGGAGAGGGTGAGATAGTGTGGGCAGGAGAGGGTGAGGTAGCGTGGGCAGGAGAGGGTCAGGTGGAGTGGGCAGGAGAGGGCCAGGTGCAGTGGGCGGAAGAGGGCCAGGTGGAGTGGGCAGGAGAGGGTGAGGTAGAGCGGGCAGGAGAGGGTGAGGTAGAGTGGACGGGAGGGTGAGGTTGAGTGGAGAGGAGAAGGTGAGGTAGAGTGGGTAGGAGAGGGTTCGATGCAGTGGGCAGGAGAGGGCCAGGTTAGTGGGCAGGAGAGGGTCAGGTGGAGTGGGCAGGAGAGATTCAGGTGGAGTGGGCAGAAGAGGGTCAGGTGGAGTGGCCAGGAGAGGGCAAGGTGGAGTGGGCAGGAGAGAGCCAGTTGGCGTGGGCTCTTCCATACTGCCTACACGTAGAAACCACTCACAGTTTCCCACCACAAGAAATACCCACTTAAACTGAAGCTTTTTAGGTTAAAAAGAAGTTCACCAAGTTGCAATTTTATGCACTTGTCGATTTCACACGATCCCAGCAGTGGTCTGTCTTCTAATGGACTTATTCCTGTGGTGTATAAAACTCACACTGTCCATGCAGTTTACGCAATCGCAGTGAAGCTTCATCTCTACGTTAGGCTAGATGTGGGAATCACACAGAGGGCTGCTAATGAAGTCGGTTCCAGCGGGCTCCACAGTTGGCATGCACTTAGTTGAAAGTACAGTGCTTATTTCTGTATTAAAAATGAGTTAACACCCGCGGATTCTTGGGCCACTCTTTACGCTAGATCGCTGGTGACTGAGATGCCCCTTTCCTGACCTTCGATTCATTAGACTGTCGGGCTCCTGGTGATTGATTCGCCACTTGAAAATTAAAGCCGGTAATCTCTGCTGTCTTGAATCATTCCTGCTGTCTGACTCACGACGCTGGACCCTTGGGAATTGAGATCCCCATTGCCCTACGCTCTATTCATTAGAATTCGCCACCAGTACACTTCGTCCACCTCCATGATTACGAGTTTCACTCTCGTTCTTGCTCCAGACCTCTACTGAATAATACAGTCAAGGGTTGTCTTCTATCTCCCTGAACTGCCCACCATTCCCTACAGCACCGTATGAATTTTGAATATTGCAACCCAGTCCTGATGATGATCCCAATTTAACCGGATCGAAACGCCGTCGACCTTTCAGCTCAATTGATGGCCTTATGGTTCTCTAAAATGAATATGTAATCATTTTTATTGCAAAAAAAGTGAATTTAGAACCCTGGTGTTTAATTTTTCAATTATTCACTCTCACTTCACCCTGCGCCGTCTCCTGCTGTTCTCACCTTGTCACTTGCGTCGCCGTCATCGTGTCACGTACACTTTAAAGCACCAAGTACAAGTTCGGGTTGTCCTTTTGTTTATTGATTTTGTGTACAGTGCTGTTACAACTGTTTCATTACTCTGTTTAATTTAGTTTTTGCTTGTCCTTTTGTATTTACTTTACTTAATACACTATGAATTTTTCTTAACTCTTTTGTTCAGAGTCTTCCTTTTCTCCACTGTAATGTCTTGCACATGCATTTTATTTGTCTAGGTTGAATGATACCAGTTGAGAAATTCTGTTGTCTCTTATACTCTTTCCAAACTGAGCACAGAACTTTCAAGAAAAGCATCTTTAACCTCTGGTGAAGTCATTTCAGAAGGAGTTTGAGGCCATCTTGAAAGTTTTACATGTATTGTAAGAGAGTTTCGAAGGACAAAATATATGTGCCTTTTGTACAAAAACATTACCTTGCATGTAGGGCTCCCAATATTTGATGTATTTGGTGCAGTACACTCCGTTGTTGCTTGGAATTTGAGTTTTTGGTAGTTAGAACTCAGAATATTCTCCTGAATATTCTTGGAGGAGAGCCATTGCCGCGAAAGTGAAAGTAATGGCCAGCGAGGAGGAAGAGATAAGAAAGGCAGATGGTGGTTGCGCCCGTGCACGCGCAAATGCACGCAAGCTTCAGGCCAAGAAAAGCTGGTGGGTAGCACTTTGAAAAACCCCTTAGTAAAAGTCGAGCAACAGCGCATCCGCTGCTGTAGGCTCGACCTAAAAAAGCAACCCCTGCCCACCCTCGCCAAGGACAAAGACATGGAAACACGAACCCTACTGTACGGCGCAAATACGGCCGAGATTGCTGTTTACAGACACCAGAAACAGGTAAAGGGGTAACGTCGGAGTGAATACGGTGCGATCAAAGGGCAAATGGAGTCTAAAGTTTGATATATTGTATTTATCTTTAGACATTCTTCGAGCGTGAGCGCATTTCTGTCTGAACGTGTTACATTGAACAAAAAATATGGCAATGTCTAGGAATGACAAGAGAAGTGAAACGGCAAGTAAAATGTTTGACAAACAAACTCTTTTGGATAGCAACAAACAAGTTGACTCATCTAGTACAATGAGTACAGGTAAAAACTAAGAAGGCACTGTGGGACAAACTTTGGAAACTGCTCAAGCAAGAGCAGAACAATTGGTGAGAAGCAACTACATTGCAGAAGCATGTGGAAGCTGGCCTTGTTCCACGTGGTCTCCGGATCTTTATCATGCCTACTTTTAGCAATCCCGATCCGGATCTGGTAGAGGAATGGGCGGCGAACAACAGTAGCTGCTCTACAATAATGTTGGAGTCATTGGTTAAATACACCAAGAGAGACTGTGACAAAATCACTAAAGAGATTTAAGAAATAACAATTAAGTTAAAAGCAACCTGTGAAAGTGACGAGTTTCAAAACAACATGTCCAAGATGGAGCAACGGTTGTATAAAATTCAGAAAGAAATTAAAGAAAAGAAACAAAGGAAATTTCTACGGGATCTCATAGATTATGAGAAAGGGCAGATATTGATTTTTGCCAAACTATATGATCATTTGCGAGGCCCGCCCCAAAGTAAAAGTAGATCTCCTGAAGCAACCTTGAATAGGGATAATACAGATGTGTCGGCAGTAACCAATGAGGAAACCACAACTCCTGAAAATATAGCCAGTGACGGTGGCACCAGCGATACAATGAGAGCTGGAGCAAAAAAACAAATTTTAAAAGAGTTCACGCTGATGGCACACGACAGAGTGGCTGTCCAGAACAAACAAAGTGCAAGTTTACTAAGAGGTCATGGTCGGGGAGGAAGAGGCGATGGAAGGCCAACCGCCATGTTGAGAGAAGGAACAGAGAGCCTGGTGTGATTCAGAACAAGGGGACAGAAAAAGCAACTAAAGTAATGGAGGGAACAACAATTGATACAAGAACTGTGGTTAACCTTTCAGAACGAGAGCTAAACAAAACCGAGATGGAAGTACTTTCTCTTGGACTTACGTATTGTCCATCGGCGGAGTTTGATTACACCCAGGCACATATTGATTTATTCCAATTCACAAGGAAACTGCGTTTAAATAAATGGTTTGCCACAAAAGTAACAACACAAGATAATAATGTAAGTGTCAATCCTAGTGATATTCAAATTGGTGACATTGAGCTTTTACATACTTTGAATGAACTTGGGGATCAACTAGATTTTATATCTGACCCATATATCAACCTGATTAATGAGAACATTAGTTTGGATTTAAGCCACAATAGTGGTTTCAGACCCAAATCTATTTTCTTACCTCAAATTGTGAATGACTCAATAGATGTCTTCGAGAAGGGGGTGATAAAGGATCTCAAGAAAATATCTAAGATAAGAAGATACGGTAGTAGTAACCTATCAGAAGCTCAGGTTCTAGCAATCAAAGGCTTAAAAAATGACAGCAATATTGTAATTAAAAAATCAGATAAGGGCGGCAATATTGTAATACTATCAAAAAGAAAAGTATTTAGAGGAAGGCACCAATCAGATCAGGGATGTCACTAGATATGAACGGAGTACTAGAAATGCATATAATAAAGTAAATAATGAATACCAAGAGCAGTTGTGGGAGTGAAAAGAAAGAGGTCTGTTGGGACTGGAAGAATAACATTTTCTGCAATGTAAATATCCTAAGTTACCAGCCCTCTATAGTCTGCCAAAATTGCACAAAGACAAGACAAATCCCCCGGGGAGGCCGATTGTGTACTCCAGAGGGAGTTGTCTGGAAAATACTTCTAGGTACACGGACCACTACCTTCAACCTCTGGTTCAAAGCCTCCCATCTTTCAGAAAGGATACGGGGGATTTCCTGTGATTGATGTAAGGTGTGAAATGGAATGCTAATTATTTACTGATGTGTCTGGATGTCAACAGTCTTTATACTAGTATCCCTCATGAACTTGGCTTAAAAGCATGCAGGCATTTTTTGAAAAGTAGATCTGTGTCCTTTCTATTTCATACCAAAATGCTAATTGATATGATGAACACCTGTCTGACGAGGAATTTTTTCATCTTTGATGGTCAAATCTACCCTCAGACTCTCGGGAAGGCGGTGGGCACCTGCTTCAATCCCAGCTTTGCGTGTCTCTACCTTGGCTGGTGGGAGGAGCAGGTAGTCATGACCAATTAAAAAAACATGTAAGGGTTTGGGCACAATATATTGACGATATTTTCTGTGTCTGGGAGGGCAGTGAAGATGAAGCAAACAAGTTTGTAGAAATGTTAAATGAGAATACACTGAATCTCTCATTCACCAGTCAATTGAGTGATAAAACAATCAAATTCCTTGATGTGCAAATAAGGGAGAACAAAGACGGCAGGCAACAGTCTATTACATGCCCAGAGATGTCACCCAGTAGACCTCATCATGAGTATCCCTCTTGGTGAATTACTTAGGGCTAAACATAATTGTAGCACTAAGGAATGATCTAATGCTGAGGAAATGACCATGATTGACCGTTTCCTCGCGAGAGGTTACAGTCAAAAATGTATAACTAGAGCCTGCAGTGAAGTTGACAGTAGGGATAGAAAAGAACTACTGAAGAGAACCAATGAAAAAGACCTAAATGGTACTACCAATGGTACTACCAATGTTAGGTTCATTACGACCTACAACAATAAGTCAAAGGAAGTACAAAAATCACTTGGGAGGTTTTGGAATGTCCTCAAAACGGATGTTGACCTTGACAAACATTTGGAAGACTACCCTCAGATAAGATACAGAAATGCACAATCATTTAACCCATTCCCTGCTCATGACGGAACCACTCCGTCATGAGCCACGGGCGCCGTGTGCTCATGACGGAGTGGTTCCGTCATGCTGCGGCCGTTGGTGGCCGCTCCGCCCACGCGGCACTGATTCCCCGCCTGTGCGGGCGATCAATGCAAGTGGGCGAAGTCGTGACGGAACCACTCCGTCATGAGCACAGCGCGCCCGTGGCTCATGACGGAGTGGTTCCGTCACAAGCATGGCGGCGCTGCACTGACCCCGAACCCCCCCAGCGCCGCGGCGGAATTCGTGCCGCGGCGAAGGGGTTAAAGATATGATGTGTCCAGAGCTGCTCCCCACTGATAAGCAACAAAGTACTGTACAAGGGTTCTATGTATGTGGCAGATGCCAGGCCTGTAAATACAGTACAAATTGCAAGGTGGTCAAACTTTCTACTGAATGCAAACCTTTCAAAATACAAAAGCATGTCACATGCAATGCTGAATACGTGGGATATGCCCTCAGATTCCCCTGCAACAAATATTACATCGGAAGTACTATACATAAGGCTAAAAAGCGTGTTTTGGAGCATCTGAGGGCAATAACACACAATGATAAGCAATACCAAATAGCGAGACATTTTGTTACCCACCACAATCAGAATAAAAATCTACTATCATTTGTTGTGCTAGACAGCATTCCTAGAAGGGAGAGAGGAGGTGACAGGAGAAAAGAATTGAGAAGCCTCAAATCTAGGATGATTATAAAATATCATACAATGCAGCCAATAGGGCATAATAGTGATGAGGCTTTGGCTGTACACTTAGGTTGAGACGTTTACTGTCCAATAATGAGTTTTACTTGACTGTAAGCCGGAATGGATCTTACGATCTTTTAAACATATGTTTTTATCTTCACTTTCTATTGTCTATTGAACTGTATGTGTAAATGTAAATTATGGATGATATGCAATATTTGGTATTCACCTTTTGTTAATTTTGTTTTTTTCAGATTTCTGATTTGTCTCTAAGAAAGTGGAAGGTAAAATTGAGCGTAATATCTGCTGAAATTATGTTAGAATATTTTCCACCAGCAAGTTAAGCCTTTATAGTTGGTATACCATCTACTATAGGAAGATGGAATTTTGGACCTCTTTTTGAACAAATATAAGTGCAATTAAGTTGCAGACTATAACCCACTGGGGTGATAAATGAAGGTGCTGTGGTAATATAGGTTTAGCAGCCAACTGTTTAACTGTGTCTGGTATCGTGGTAACTATTCCACATGTACAATAATGGACAGAAGGGATATAGAATTGTTTTTGGGAAAGTTGAATGGTCTTTCAATGAGTTTGGTGTATGCCATTTAGTGATGATTTAGCCCACTGGGGCAGGACCAGCCCACTGGGGTAGTACTTGAATAGAAATTATCTGTATGGGGGAATGCCGCATTGTTTGAATTAGCCCAATAGGGCAGTATCTTAGTATATTTTATCGTTATTCAACATGCAACCAGGTATAATTATCGGTGGCAGCGGTAGTGATTCCCAATAAAACATATGCCAATCTAGCATGGTTACTGTCTTGGGAGGCAGGAAGACTTAAAAGAAAGTATTTAGGACTTTGAATAAAGTTATCTCTATTTTGATGCCTTACACCCGAGAAACATGGGAATGGAGTTCACAAGAGGCGTGATCAGTAGAAAGACAGGCAGCTCCTTCATGGCACCATTATCAAACTTGCAGAATGTTATTGTGAAAATTATAAAATTTACAAAAGAATCCAAATACATTGATCTTGTGTATATTAATGGTTATAATATTTTGAAATGTGTAGCATAGCGGTATACATTGTATGATTTCCACGATTATTTTTTGAAAAAAATTCCGTTAAGTCTGTTTTCACTTTTTCACGAAGTTGAATGTCACATGATGTGTTTAAATACTTTATTGATTTGCATTCGCACTACTCGTGAACAAGGAGCAGAACGCTCCGAAACTCATAGGGTGCCTTTGCTGGAATAAATCACGCTGAAGAAATTCTGTGTGTTGTCCTTGAAGTGTTTGGGATGGCGCTTTTGTTGGATAATTAATGACCCTGCCACGGCCCGCAATCGGGTTTCTCCGCAATGATGGATATATATATCTATATATTATCTACTGGCCGTCGCATTTGTGTTTTTCATGTGTTTGCAGACAGATAACTGTGCTGTTTTTATATTTTTATATTGGAAACCAGTCATTGTTTATGAATTTGTGAAATGAGTTATGTTATGTTTCTATACTAAAATGTAGTACTTCTTCTAGATGAAGAAATATGTTTTGGTATAGTGCAAGAGATAGTGTTGTTTGTCTAGAATCACACAGTGAGTATGTGTGCATTTGGGAACCACTGTGAGAGAAGCATTTGGTAACATCGTGTATTTGCTGACAGATAACTGTTTTAAAACCTGTCATGTTGTCAAGTTTTAGTAGCATTAGAAGCCAGTCTTTGCTTATGCATTGATAAAATAAGTCATGCTTTGACACTAATGTGCTGTACTTTAATATGTAGATTGTGTGTAGTCTCCTTACCCCTTGCACAGTAGTGAATGAGTTTTGGTACGCTGCTAGGGATAGTGTTGCTTGTCTAGAATCACACTGTGAGTCTGTGTGCATTTGGGAACCACTGTGAGAGAAGTATGTGGCAATATTGTGTATTTGCTGACCGATAACTGTTTTAAAACCTGTCATGTTGTCAAGTTTTAGTAGCATTAGAAGGCAGTTTTTGCTTATGCTTTGATTAAATGAGTCAGGCTTTGACACAAAAGTGCAGACCTGAAATATGTAGATTGTGTGCAGTTCCCTTACCACTTGCACTGTAGGGAATGAGTTTTGGTAAACTCCTAGGGATAGTGGTGCTTGTCTAGAATCACACTGTGAGTTAGTGTGTATTTGTGAACCACTGTGAGAGAAGCATTTGGTAACATCTGGGATTTTTTAGCAGATAACTCTTTTAAAACCTGTCATGTTGTCAAGATTTAGTAGCATTAGAAGCCAGTCTTTGCTTATGCGTTGATTAAATGAGTTAGGCTTTGACACAAAAGTGCAGTCCTGAAATATGTACATTGTGTGCAGTTCCCTTACCATTTCCACAGTAGTGAATTATTTTTGGTAAACTCCTAGGTATAGTGGTTGTTGTCTAGAATCACACTGTGAGTCTGTGTGCATTTGGGAACCACTGTGAGAGAAACATTTGGTAACATCTGAAATTTTTTAGCAGATAACTCTTTTAAAACCTGTCATGTTGTCAAGTTTTAGTAGCATTAGAAGCCAGTCTTTGCTTATGCGTTGATTAAATGAGTCATGCTTTGACACTAATGTGCTGTACTTAGATATGTAGATTGTGTGCTGTACCATTACCTCTTCCAGACTAGTGAATGAGTTTTGGTAAACTGCTACGGATAGTGTTGCTTGTCTAAAATCACACTGTGAGTCTGTGTACATTTGGGTAAGGATTGTGAGAGAAGCATTTGGTAACATAGTGTATTTGATGACAGATTACTGTTTTAAAATCGGTCATGTTGTCAAGTTTTAGTAGCTTTAGAAGCTATTCTTTGCTTATGCATTGATAAAATGAGTCAGGGTTCGACTCTAAAGTGCAGTACCATGTACTATTCTCTTCACTGTGCCAGAACTGAAAATTTAAAAGTTTTACCCAGGCACTAACCTAGCAGTAGTCTGATGATTTAGTCAGTTTCCAAGTACTCATGTTGTGAACCATACATTACCACATAGATTGCTTCAAATGTCTATGCAGTATGCATGCAGTCTTCTAACATACTATACACTTGCCTTTCACATTTTCAATTCGCTAGTCAGTATCCATACATTTCCAGGGAACACCCTGTAACTCCCTTTGCAGTCCTCTAGTGACCCATTCAGCACCATGTACTAATCCATTCACTGTGCCAAAACCAAAACACTTATAAATTCACCAAGATACTATCTTTGCAGTACTCTAATCATTCAGTCAGTGCCTAAGTATTCATGCATTGAGCCAGGTCTTAGCACATGGACTGCTTCAAACCCCTATTCACTATGTATGCAGTCTTCTAACCACCTAGACACTTTTCTTTCACACTTTCAATTCCCTAGTCAGTATCCATACAGTCCATCAAACATCCTGTCACTCCCTTTGCACTCCTCTAGTGACCCATTCACTACCAAGTACTAATCCATTCCCTGTGCGAAAAGCCTACCACTCATAAATTAACCTAGGCACTCTCCTTGCTGTACTCCAATCATTCAGTCAGTTCCCAAGTACTCATGCAGTGAGCCAGGCCTTAGCACATGGACTGCTTTAAATGCCTATCCAGTATGGATGCAGTCCTCTAATCACCTACACAGTTGTCTTTCACACCTTCAATTCTCTAGTTAGTATTCATACACTTCTAGCAAACACCCTGTCACTCACCTAGTGTGTCTCCTTATAGTACTGTAACCATTTAGTCAGTTAGCATGTAGTCTTTTAGTGAGGTAGGCTTTAGGGCATGAACTGCTTTAAAGTAGTATGCACTATGCATGTAGTGTTTTAACGATCGTCACACTTGTGGTTCAGGGCTATAGTTTCTTAGTCAGTTTTTATATAAAATGTGTTTGTACAGTAATGGAATAGTATAAATTTGAAAGTTATTAATATACATTTATTTGTGATTCTTTTTTACAGATACAGAACAGGAGTGTTTCTCATCTGTTTGCACTCTTCTCGTGCAAGATTATTTGGATGAAGGGTCCTTAGGTGTTTCATCATACTTGCCTTGCCGCACGAGTATTTTTGTTAGGATCCCCTCGTAACAGAACTCTTTTGCAAATCTTGCGCATGATGAAGGTGGCATTGGTCTTTGCCCCTCGAGAAAAGTAGAAGATTTCCTCCTAGGTATAGTGGTTGTTGTCTAGAATCACACTGTGAGTCTGTGTGCATTTGGGAACCACTGTGAGAGAAGCATTTGGTAACATTGTGTATTTCTTAGCCGATAACTCTTTTAAAACCTGTCATGTTGTCAAGTTTTAGTAGCATTAGAAGCCAGTCTTTGCTTATGCGTTGATTAAATGAGTCATGCTTTGACACTAATGTGCTGTACTTAAATATGTCGATTGTGTGCAGTACCATTACCTCTTCTAGACTAGTGAATGAGTTTTGGTAAACTGCTAGGGATACTGTTGCTTGTCTAAAATCACACTGTGAGTCTGTGTACATTTGGGTAAGGATTGTGAGAGAAGCATTTGGTAACATAGTGTATTTGATGACAGATAACTGTTTTAAAATCGGTCATGTTGTCAAGCTTTAGTAGCTTTTGAAGCTATTCTTTGCTTTTCCATTGATAACATGAGTCAGGGTTTGACACTAAAGTGCAGTACCATGTACTATTCTCTTCACTGTGCCAGAACTGAAAATTTAAAAGTTTTACCCAGGCACTAACCTAGCAGTAGTTTGATGATTTAGTTAGTTTCCAAGTACTCATGTTGTGAACCATACATTACCACATAGATTGCTTCAAATGTCGATGCAGTATGCATGCAGTCTTCTAACATACTATACAATTGTCTTTCACATTTTCAATTCGCTAGTCAGTATCCATACACTTCCAGGAAACACCCTGTAACTCCCTTTGCAGTCCTCTAGTGACCCATTCAGCACCATGTACTAATCCATTCACTGTGCCAAAACCCAAACACTTATAAATTCACCAAGATACTATCTTTGCAGTACTCTAATCATTCAGTCAGTGCCTAAGTATTCATGCACTGAGCCAGGCCTTAGCACATGGACTGCTTCAAACCCCTATCCACTATGTATGCAGTCTTCTAACCACCTAGACACTTGTCTTTCCCACTTTCAATTCCCTAGTCAGTATCCATACAGTCCAGCAAACATCCTGTCACTCCCTTTGCACTCCTCTAGTGACCCATTCAGTACCAAGTACTAATCTATTCCCTGTGCGAAAAGCCTACCACTTATAAATTCACCTAGGCACTCTCCTTGCTGTACTCTAATCATTCGGTCAGTACCCAAGTACTCATGCAGTGAGCCAGGCCTTAGCACATGGACTGCTTTAAAAACCTATCCAGTATGGATGCAGTCCTCTAATAACCTACACAGTTGTGTTTCACACCTTCAATTCTCTAATTAGTATTCATAAACTTCTAGCAAACACCCTGTCACTCACCCAGTGTGTCTCCTTATAGTACTGTAATTGCGATTCTCCTATTACCATGACCAGAGAATCTAGATTTCATTAAAGACACGGAGGCTGACATTATGCGTTATCTTTTTAATGCAACTTCAAGTACAGCCACTTAAAAGTTACATCATAAATAGAAAGTTCTAGAACAAACAAGTGTATCCAGGCAACGGCAGCACACAGATCAGCCTCTTTTAAATGCATTGAACACATGAAGATAAAAAGTTCCTCAGAGGCAGCGAAGTCCAGAAGCTGGCATCATGCAGAAAAAGGCCAACCATGGAAGAGAGGTGTCCGCTGCTGTTACCAGGATGACGAAGAGGAATTCGATCAAGACGAATTGTCTGAAAAGGAAAAAGAAGTTAGGAAAAACTACTTATCACCCTATGAAGGGGTAATAAAAAAGTGGTTAAGGATAATATAATCCACATTAGGTAATAAAGATGCAAAACTGTTGAACAAAGTGTGTAATAATACAATGAAATACAACATTACATGTGATAAATAAACAGATGTTAAAATCCACTCCGGGATGGGAGGGTTGGGATAATGTCAGCCTCCGTGTCTTTAATGAAATATAGATTCTCTGGTCATGGTAATAGGAGAATCGCAATTTCATTACAAGACCGGAGGCTGCCATTATGCATGTTGGTAGTCAAGAAGAACTACGTCAGACATGTGTTCAACTGGTTTGCAGTAGTGTTTAGCAAAGGTATAAGAGTTTGACCAGTCTGCTGCTTTGAGGATGTCGTTTAACTTACCTCCTTTCTAAAAGGATTGACTGGCCATAGCCCCTCTTAAAGAGTGAGCTTGGAATCTATGGAGGTCAATGCCAGCCAAATGCATTGATAGTTTAACCCATCTGGCTATAGTAGTAGAAGAAACAGGTTTGAAGGGTCTAACAAAGGATATAAGGAGTTGGTTAACACCAGTCGAGCGAAGTGGGTCCATCCTGGAGTCATATTCCTTCATGCACTCCACTACACACAGTTTCTTACAAGCATCAAACCTAGGGTAAAAAATCGTATCAGACATAGTTTTAGTTCTTTTGATTATTTCGAAGGTAACGCCGAAGGCGTCATAGTACCTGTTGGAAATTTCTAATGCTTTAACATCTGAAACTCTATGTCAGGAAATTAGGCAAAAGAGTGAAGCTAATTTAATGGAAAGAGACTTATTATCCAACAAGTTATTATCGGGCCATTTAGAAAAAAGGTCGAGAAGTAATTTAACGTCCCAAAGGGAATCATATTTAGGTTTAGGAGGTCTTTTAAGTCTGATACTCTTCATAATCCTGCAGATGATCGGATTTTTACCAATAGATCTACCATTAAGAAGTGAATGACCCTCGGAAATGGCCGATCTATAACAATTAATTTATCTATATGAAAGACCCCTTTCAAACTGTTCCACGAGGAGGTTTGCAATGTGGACGATAGGAGCCTCCACGGAATCCAGATTCCTTTCCTTGCACCAACCAAACCATCTTTTCCAGATGCCGTTGTATCTATAGTGTGTGCCGGGGGCCCATGATTCTTGGAGGAGAGAAGAAGTTTGTGACGAAAGGCCAGTGATTTTGTTAGATCGCCTGACACTTTCCAAGCAAGAAGGTTCAAAGTCCCGTTCGTAAGAAGTGGGTGATCCGAGTCGTTTGTGTCTTTTAGGAGGCCTGGTGAAGCTGGAAGTAGAAAGGGTATTTCGTAAGATAGTTCCAAGGTTGTTGGGAACCACGCTTGGGATGGCCAAAAGGGAGTTACTAGGACTATCGAGGACTGTTCTGATCTCAGCTTCTGAAGGACCCGTTGAATCATTGCAAAGGGTGGGAAGGCATAACCTCGAATCCCTTTCCAATCTTGGAGAAAGGCGTCCACTGCCAAAGCACCCGGGTCCGGGATCCAGCTGAAGTATTTGGGGAGTTGTGAAGTGAGTCTGCTGGCAAATAGATCTACTTCTAAGGGACCCAGGGAATAAGCAAGATTGTTAAAAACGTTGGTGTTGAACCGCCAATCGGTGTGATCTACCAGGAACCTTCAGTTCCAGTCCGCATAAACATTTTTTAGACCGGGAAGGTATTCTGCTCTTAGAGAAATTTGGTGTTCCAGGCAGAATAGCCAAAGTTTCTTGGCAAGGTTGGAGAGGTCTGGGGACTTGGTACCGCCTAGGCGATTGATATAGGCGACGACCGACACGTTGTCCATCTTGAGTAGGACTGATCTCCCCTGGAGGGAGTGTTTGAAGCTCATTAGGGCATAAAGGCCCGCGGTTAGCTCCAGAAAGTTTATGTGGTGTAACCTCTCCGAGTAAGACCATAAACCCCCTGTGTTCTGATCCTGAAAGCAGGCACCCCAGCCATGAAGGCTCGCATCCGATTCCAGAACCAAATCTGGTGAGGAACTGAAGACGGTCTTCCCGTTCCAAGCGTCTAGATTCTCTAGCCACCAGGACAGTTCCTCCTTGGCATTCGTGTCTAGCTGGACCGTGTCTCCGTACCAAAGCCCGGAGTAGAAGGCTTTCTCCTTGATTCTTTGAAGGGCTCGTTAGAATAGAGGGCCGGGAAGGACAGCTTGAATTGAAGAGGAAAGGAGACCCAAACGTCTGGCTAGTTCCCTTAAGGTTATGAGGTCTGATTTCAGAATGTGACGGATTTCTTTCTTGATTTTGGTAATCTTCTTCCGGAGAAGTAATAGCATTGATTTTAATGTGTCGACCGTGAAGCCTAGGAATTCTAGGGATCTTGAGGGAATCAGGATGGACTTTTCTCTGTTTATAATAAAACCAGAGCTCTCTATCAGATTCATAGTTGAGTTCAGATCTTTCAGGATTTGAGAATGGTCTTGGGACATGATAAGAATGTCGTCTAGATATATTATGAGACGGACGCCCCTTTCTCGAAGGGTCGTAGTAATTGCCTTCATTACTTTGGTGAAACACCAAGGGGCTGAGGATAGGCCGAAGGGTAAGGCCTGGAATTGATAAAGTTGGTTGTTCCATACGAATTGAAGGAAGGATTGGGATTCTTTGGCCATAGGAATGGTGAAGTATGCATCTTTTAGATCTAGCTTCACTAGCCAGTCCTTTTCTAGGAGCATGTCCTGAAATTTGCACAAAAGGGCCAAAAATACGGAGAAACGGCAAGGAGCAGGTCGATTCGCAGGGTACAACAGCAGTTGACTGTTGTAACTAAGGAAACAGGGAGATACGAGTCTAATAGAGCGTTGACAGTGTGGTTCTTAAGGGGCTCTCCTCTAATGAGAGCCCTGAACCTTACTTCCTGGTTTTCAAGCCTTTTCTTTTTTTTTTTTTTTTTTTCACGTATATTATTGCTCCGAGTAATCAGGGGAAGAGCAGCTGTGCGGCCAGAGTCGGCCGCACCAAGGGCGAGAACGCGCGTGTGGGAACAAGAGGGGACGATGAATGCCAAAAGAAAGGACGTGAGGGCGCCGGTCAGAGGCGCCGGTGAGAGAAGCGCCTGAGCCTCGATCCGTTGAAGGCGAAGCGTCGATGTTAAAACGGGAGAAAAACGTAAGGTGAGTTGAGGCAAGAGAAGGCGCCGCGCTAGACATGCAGAGTGCCGAGGTGCTCCCAGCCATGAGGGGAAAAGAAAAACCGGCAAAAAGACAGGGATGGGGTTACGAGGAACATTATAAACACCCATACAAGTCTGGGAGGCATCAGTGCTGTGTGGGGTGACAGCGGGAGAATGACAAGGAATAAAATGAACTGAAAAGGCCAGAATCAGTGTCTCAAAAGGCAGAGCATCGTTAGGCAATGAGCATAGGTCAGAGTGTGAAACACACAAGAGTCAAATTGCGAAAAAAACAAGGTACAAGAGCAATGAATAAGAGTATTGAAAAACACAACTTATCTGTCTTGAAGCCACATTTAAAAGAGGCTGATCTCTGTGCTGCCGTTGCCTGGATACACTTGTTTGTTCTAGAACTTTCTATTTATGATGTAACTTTTAAGTGGCTGTACTTGAAGTTGCATTCAAAAGATAATGCATAATGGCAGCCTCCGGTCTTGTAATGAAATCATTTAGTCAGTTAGCATGTAGTCTTTTAGTGAGGTAGGTCATAAACTGCTTCAAAGTAGTATGCACTATGCAGGTAGTGTTTTAACGATCGTCACACTTGTGGTTCAGGGCTATAGTTTCTTAGTCAGTTTTTATATAAAATGTGTTTGTACAGTAATGCAATAGTATAAATTTGAAAGTTATTAATATACATTTATTTGTGATTCTTTTTTACAGACACAGAACAGGAGTGTTTCTCATCCGTTTGCACTCTCCTCGTGCAAGATTGTTTGGATGAAGGGTCCTTAGGTGTTTCATCATACTTGCCGTGCCGCACGAGTATTTTTTGTTAGGATCCCCTCGTAACAGAACTCTTTTGCAAATCTTGCGCGCGATGAAGGTGGCATTGGTCTTTGTTTGCCCCTCGAGAAAAGTAGAACATTTCCACACCACTGAAGGAAAATGTTGCGGGCGTGGTGCATCCTCCAAAAAATCATCCTTAGATTCGGTGAATATTTTAAAGTGACAACATTTACATTTTTTGTAAGTTAAACTTATACAATTTTGTTAGCTGTATGCATTTTATATATCTGTGATTTGTATCTTGTTTTTTTGCTTGAGAATAGCATGTTGTTTTTTTTTAACAATCTTTGAGATTGTTGTTTTTTTTGCCCGCTGTTAAGTGATGAGTACAATTGAAATCATTATTTTTAGTGAAATTTAATATATTCTGAGAACAGCAAAAAAGGCAAAAAAATTACTTTGTGGAAATTATGCTGTGTTGTAAAAAATGTATTATTACATGTTATAATTTTATTTTCATTTGCTTTCACAGATCCAAAATTTTAAAATAAGCAATTTTTATTAATTTAGATTGGAATGAAAATGTGAAAAAAATGTGTACCATTTTTTATTCCTATTACTGTGAAGGTCAGTTTAACTAAGTCTCAATATGCAGAATGAGGAGGTCTGCAAGAAGCTACAAAGTTGAAACATGTTTCTAAAAACACTCTGTTTATACCTATGTAGTTTTGAAATCTGACCATAATCAGATATCGTGTGACCTGCAAAAAACAGAGATTTGAGGGGTTCATAATATTTCCCATTTTAGCTATTGAAGGACTGCAATTATTTCAATCATTCTTCTTTGAACATCTTTGCAGACAAAACTCTGTGCTTACCTTTTATCATTCACAAGGAATTTTAAAAACGGAAATATGTCACTTTTTGTAACATAGTTATTGTGTAAGATACTCTTTCATATTTACAAAGAGAGGAAAAGGCACTCTGTGCACTTTTTATACTCCATGTAAATAAAACCTCATCATGTAGACCACTTTGTGTTGAAAGGGTGTTCTATAAGTGTTGTTGTGCATGATTGCACTTAATACTCATAGAACAAGACACATGTCTAGATTTATCATAAATCATAAATCTCAATATGTGTGTGAATGGTGCACCATTCTAAAATTGGTGTAGGAAAGCACAACAAGGAGAATTGTTTTAATGTCTCCCCATTTTTATATCTTCAATGCATGCTGAAATGTTCAGCATACATTGAAGGAGAAAAATGCATTTTCTCATTGTTTTTGTGCAGGAAGGTGTGTCTTCCTGTAGAAAAACAAACTGCACATGACACAGATATCCTTGCACTATGGTGCAAGGGTGCCTGTGTCACCACATGGCTGCAGTTTTAGCAGCCGTGCAGACAGAAGCATAGATTTGCAACATATCTATGTACATATGTTGCATCCCTGTGCTTCGGAAGTACTACAGCACACTGCAGTTAAAGAGGTTACTGTGTGATGCTGCAGCACTTCCTCATAGTTTTGCACTTATACATTCACCATACGCTACTAATGCATTCATTCAGTCAATTACGTACTACACATACATTCATCTAAACTTTCACACACTAACAAAGAAATGTAGCTCTTTTTTTAAACCAGGAAAGTTAGTTCTTACAAGAACTTTTTTTTCTTCTTCTTTCTTCTTTTATAATTCTTTTTGGGTTTTCTGAACAATTTTTATTTTTTTTTGTTTTTTTTGCAAAAAAAAAAACAGGAGAAACCAAACGATGAACTTCAGGGAACAATAAAAATAAAAAAAATAAAAAACTAGCAAATGTGACTTTCTTGCCGGCGGCAGATCAGATCGATCGACTGCTCACCATAGCACAAAGTCGCATTGCACTTAGTGCAGAGCACTTTTAAAAATTGAAATTGAGGACGGATGTCCAAGGTTTGGGCTGATGGATGCACTCTTGATATGCTCGGCTGCGATGAGGTGGAAGGCGCAGGAGCAGGAGCGTTTCTCATCCGTCGGCACTCTTCTCGTGCAAGATTGTTCGGATGAAGGGTCCTCATGTGCTTCATCATACTTGCCGTGCCGCACGAGTATTTCTTGTTAGGATCCCCTCTCAACAGGACTCTTTTGCAAATCTTGCACGTGACCAAGGTGGCATTGGTCTTATTCTGCCCCTCGGGAAAAGTAAAAAATTTCCACACAACTGAAGAAAAACGTTCTTTGGGTGGTGCCTCCTCCAAAAATTCATCCTCAGAAATATGAGGAGATGCAGGTGATGCCTGCTGCCCTGAAGCCATTTTTGGTTGAAAAAAGTTAGAGCTAAGTGTAAACTTAGTCTAAAAAATCTTCTTCTCTCCAAAGAGATGGTTCTCTAAAGAAGGTCAAAGAAGAATGATTGAAATGGGTGGGGTCTTTCAATAGTTAGAAGAGGAAGTGTAATGAACCAATCAAATCTCTTTTTTTGCAGGTCACATGGGATCTGCGCACCCTGAGCCTATGAAGCACGCACCCAGCGCGCATCCGCGAAATTAAATTAAAAAAATTATAGGATTAGATGTAAAAGTATATTACTTTTAAGACTAGTTTAGAGTTTGTCTTCAATTAATATTCACATGAAATACATATATATGTTTTTTTAAATGTTAAATACTTCGCGGGATCCGCTCACCTACCGCGTCATAGACGCAGATGACGCATCACGGAAGCACGTAAACGTCGCGTTACGTACATCGAACGTGTCGCGTATAGGCTGGGAGTCACATACCAGTCGCATTGGAATCGCGCACTAACCACGTACCCGACGCATACCATGCGCAGATGCTAACGCGTAGGAATCGAGAACGGTGCGCATAGGGTGCGCGGGTCCAAAAACATTGAAAAAAATATATAAAATAAAGTTTTGAACATATAGTTAAAAAAATATTTTGAAAAATATAAAAAAATATTTTGAAAAACCCATTAAGTTCAAATCATATTTTTTAATTTTTAAAAGTATTAATTGAAAAAATAAGTTAAAAAAATGGTGATAAAAAAGTATTTTTACAAAAACGTAATTAATGAAATTGGCACACTGAATTTGAAAAATATACAAATCCAATCAAAATCATTAAACATGATATCTTCAGAGATAAGTTATAGATAGGAATTAGCATTTAAAAAATCTTTGAAATTCACTGAAAAAACCATAGGTTTCATGCACGTTATAGTTAGGAATTGGCATCTAAAAAACCTTTGAAATTCACTGACAAAAGCAAAGGTTTCAGTGGCGTTATAGTTAGGAATTGGCATTCAAAAAACCTTAGAAATTCACTGAAAAAAACATAGGTTTCAGGGGTGTTATAGTTAGCTGGACATTTCCCTCGTACAAAACCCTAGAAATTCCCCTGTTATAGTTAGTTCAGCTAACTATAACTCGCTCCCCCGCAATGCACTGCTGATGACGTCACATATTACATCACTCATGACATGGTCAGTGACATCACTCATGACATCACTGATGACATCTCAAATGACATCACTGATGACATAATTCATGTGATAAATTACTGCATCTTCTCACACCCTAATGTAACCGTTGATACACCAACTCAAAATTTCAGACGTCCATTCTCCAAACTATAGATACTCCAATACCAATAACTACATACCCACTCATTAACTCTTAGGTCTACATACACCTCCACTCACTCACCTGTACAGTCACTCATACTTACAGTCACTCTGTACAAGACTATCATATGCATTTATTTTCAGGAGGAGGAGCAAGATGGTGGGCTGACACGCCACGGAGCTGCAGCAGTAGGAGGTCCCTGCTATCGGATTTGATTTATACGCTATATCTATACGGAAAAATGATTCTGCTAAAGAATTAGTGCTCTGATTACTTACCCAGCTTCACCCAAAGGCGAAAGGCGGCACGATGGATGGTCTCTTCATGGCAATCGTAGATTGATGTACCAACTCTACAGAACTCTCCGGCGGCTGCTGTGGGCGGCGCGTCTTGCTTTGCCGGCAGCGTTCAGGTGGCCGGAGCCCCGCCTGTTCGATAGCTCGAGACTCGCAATCCTTGCTTCCCCGGTGTTCTCAGCCCTCAACTTGAAATCTGCAGTCACGGATAAACACTCGAATTCTTTCTGCATGGCCCCTAAATCAATTGCACGGGGGGGTCGTACCGGACGGAATGTCTCGATCCAAGCGACGCAAGTAGCAGCATCAATGGCTGTCTCTCAGACGAGTTCTGCTTCTATTACAAACAAGACTGAAATCAACATCGGAAGCAGCCAGAAACTACCCCCAACAGATGGACACTCATCAAACACGGGTAAGCTGTTGATCCGCCCTTCCCTTCTGGCTGCCCTAAGTGATCCTCGGCGCGGAAAGGAAGTGGAAGGGGGGTCCTCCACTTATAATAACGGCTCTCTAAAGGAAAACGTAGACTCAGGGGGGTATTCGACACCGGGACTCTGCTCTGCCGAGCTTGAGGCTTTGCCCGCTCTGACCGCTCCGACTGATACATGCTCTTCAATTGCCGGCCTGTGTGGGAGTGCTGATGGCACAGAGCTAACTGCGGCGTTTTCGTGTAACCAGGGGGGTCTCCATCTGACGGTGGGGGATCTAATGAACTTTATCATATCGAAAAGGAATCAGCTGGTACTTTTCATGTAGCAACTCCTAACCTCAACATAGCCGATTTACCTGAGAAAAACGACATTGCGGAGGCTGTTGTGTCTATCTCCGCTGAGTTAGACGTTTTAAATCAGAGGCTACAGGCTCCTCTAACGCAAACCCGTAAAACATTTGATAACGGGATGGGTGAGACCGTTTTAAATCTAGAAGACACTGGTTTAAGCTGCAACAATGAGGAAGAATCCAACGAAGAGTCTGAGACTTTGCTCAACTCACCGGCGGACTCCGCAAAAAAAAATACACGCAAAAAATGGAAATCTAAGGCTAAAAACAAGCTAAATAAGGGCAAAACTACGGCTGTTCTTAAAGCCGGTACAATTACTTCAGAATTACATGGGAGGTCCACAGCGGATAATAGTCCACTTCGTAAATGGATTCAGGCTAACGGGAGAGTGAAGAAAATGGCTCTACGCCTCTGCGGTGTTTGCTCCCTATTGGGAGATCAGACAATAGAAGTGTCTCCAACTCCAACCCAACTTCAAACACAAGTGGATATATGAATACCCTCAGAGGGTATTCATATTATATTCTTCTCCCCCCCCACGCACTTACTGACTCTTTGCCAATAGCTTCTAATTCACTTAGTGAGCCTGACTCCGCGACTGCGGTATCTGTTGAAGAGCAAGCATCCATAGGTAATGTTTTTGCCCCCAAGCAAACTTCAGCTCTCACCGCTTCGGATGTCCCCTCATTGGTTTCTTCAATTTCTCCCCCTGCCATTAACCATGATAGATCTGAAAAACAAAATCTTCCTCTCAATATCATTTTGCAGACTCTGTGTGATCAACACAAGGAAACGCAGCAGCAATTCCTTCAATTAAGGGAAGATAATATTAAGATTCAGCATTTTATGCAGGATTTAAATAATAAAGTCGGAGGAGTCGTTCAGGATGTGGAATCTCTACAGCAAAGGGTCTCGACTGTTGAGGAAATGTCTGCCTGCAACCAGAGTGTGGTTAACAGACATCAGGAGCACATCGGGCAGCTGCAGGAGGGCGCGAGTTATAGTTAGCTGAACTAACTATAACAGGGGAATTTCTAGGGTTTTTGTACGAGGGAAATGTCCAGCTAACTATAACACCCCTGAAACCTATGGTTTTTTCAGTGAATTTCTAAGGTTTTTTAAATGCCAATTCCTAACTATATATATATATATATAAAAGCAAATCTCCAACTTTGTGAAAACCTCTAGTTGCGCGAAGCTTTCAAGCAGGAAACGGACACCCATTCCTTGGTGCTATTTTTGTTTATTCAGTGCAAAATGCCGCCATGACGCGTTTCGGGCTCAAACGCCCTTGATCACTTGACATGACATCCTCCATTTCTCCCTTTTTAAAGTGCCAGTGTAAATGAACGACTGTGAAGACAGACTATCCTGCTGTCTTCTTGTTTGCCATTTGACAGCATAATGCAGATACAACATATGGGTTTGCGCACCATTGTAAAATTGTAAACATAGTTAATAACATATATAATTATTAAGGGTGGGCGTAGTTCGCGAAGTAGCACTTTGCGAAGCTACGCAAAGTGAAGTTCGCACTAGGCGAGCTACTCGTAGCACTTCGCGAACTGCGTAGTAACATGTTCGCACTGTGCAAGATGTTGTTTTCAATGAATGGCATCTTGCACAGTGCGAGCTGTAGTTTTCTGCTGCTCGAGTAGATTTTTACTCGAGCTTCAGCTTTCTCAACGCGAACTGGTAGTTTCTCATCGCGAGCGGTCGCGAGCATACGCGACCACTCGCAATGAGAAACCTGACCTCCTCGCGTTGGGCATCTCGCCGGGAGGTTTATTTTCCATGCTCGCGATCGCCAACTTGCAGTTGCTGATCGCGGACAAGGAAAAAGTCTCGCCGGGATGTCATTTTGCTTGCTCGCGGTCGCCAACTTGACGTTGAGGACTGCGAGCAAGCACAAAATGACCGCAGCAATACGCAACACTACGCTACGCGTGTTCGCACTGTGCTACGTGCAGTTCGCGTAGTGCGAAGTAGCGCGAACTTCGCAAACTACGCGAGCGTAGCGTAGTGCTTTGCCCAGGCCTAATAATTATCCACTCACACATCTATGCACAGAGTCACACCCCCCCACCCATCCACACAGACACTCAGGCACCCATACAGATACTCAGCCAACCAATCAATACCCATGTAGATCCTCATTTAACTGCTAACCAATGCATGCAATCGCTTACACACCAACTGACAACCTAAACTGTGTGAATGTCTGTATCAGTCGCTAACACATGCATTAAGTAAGACACAATTAATCACTCACTTATACAGTCAGTTACACACCTACTTAATCATCCATCCTGACTCTTATACACCCATTCATTCTTCAATACACCTTGGCATATATATATAAAAATATATTTACATTTTATAGAAACACATAGTCACTGGATGATGTCATCAGTGATGTCATTTGAGATGTCATCAGTTATGTCATCAGTGATGTCACTGACCTTGTCATAAATGATGTAATATGTGACGTCATCAGCAGTGCATTGCGGGGGCGCGAGTTATAGTTAGCTCAACTAACTATAACAGGGGAATTTCTATGGTTTTCTATGAGTGAAATATCCAACTAACTATAACGTCCCTGAAACCTATAGTTTTTTCAGTGAATTTCTAAGGTTTTTAAATGCTAATTCCTAACTATAACGTCTGTAAAACCTATGTTTTTTTCAGTGAATTTTGAAGGTTTTTTAAATGTTAATTTCATATTTTAATATTTATCAAACCTATATTTTTTCTAATTTTTTCATAATATTTTCGAACTCTATAAACCTTTTTTTAACTTAAAAAATGATGTAATGTTTTATATCTTCCAAAAAATAGTCTATATAATTTTTTTTTTTCTGAGAAATCTAGAGTCCCGTACTGGTAGTCTACCAAGCTTCATCAGCACACGAAGCCTATCCGCCATATTAAAATGATGCGCATTTTGTATCCGACGAGTTCGTGGCACCACGTCCCGCCTAAGAACATATACGTATGAGGTCGTGCCAGTTGCTACTTTGGTATGCGACGGGTACGCAATACCAAGCCGCACGTCACGTCATGTACGTATGGGGTCGCACCCGCTGCGCGATGCGTATGTGACGACTGCACGCTGCCAGGCCCTGTGTTACGTCATAGACGTATGGTGCCGCGCCGGGTACGCCATTCCCTCATTATTTTTGTATGTCTCAAAACTATATCTACATAACTTTAAAGTGTATATGAGAGCAAGCGATAATCTAAAATATTTTAAACATTGATATATTTCTAACTGTAATAAACTTATATTATGGTAATATTTTCTCAAAATCGGGTCGGGTGCGGCCTCCTTGCGCGCTCGCTGCGCGATTCCCATGTGACTTTAAAGAAAAGCATTTGATTGGTTCATAACATTTCCCATTGTAACAGTTGGGGGACCCCACCCATTTTCGCCATTCTCTCTACAGCGTTTGATGAGAGACTCCCCTTCTGCTTACAGAGCTTTTTTGGAAACTTTTTGCTATGTACACATATTTGACAGTACACACAACATGCAACCATCATCTTCATCAATATTCATGCTCTGTTAAGCAGCCTTCTACCTGTGATAGCCATGCATCTAAAAGCTACATAACAGAACTTTTCCCCACTGCCAGAGATAACATGGTTGCATACGCTGTCCACAGCACAATGTAATGTAGTGGTACAGCCCAGGGACAGTATCATGCATAGATAATGAACACACGGACACAGATAGATAGTGGAAGTGGGTATGGGCACGTGCGCTCTACTCCTTTTTGTTACCAGGGTCACATATCCAGTGACGTCTGTGCTGGATGCGTGTGCGGTGAGTGTAAACCAGCCCTCAGGGAATGGTTGCTGCTAGCATCAACTAAAACAGTTATCATGGGATCACATACAGAGATTCAATAATAAAAGGGCCAATAGTTTGTGCTGCAGTAAGGTAGGGACAGTAGATGTAAAATAATACAGAAAAGATTCTATTGTAAAAGAACCATAACTTGTGGTATACTGAGATACAGACAGTAGATCTGAAATGATACACAAAAAGATTGTATCATAAAGGGTCCAGCAGTTCTAGTGCACTCAGATAGCCACATCAAAAGCATTCAGCATGTGCACAGCCAGTGATGAAGCGTGCTGCGAGCGGGCCGCACTAGCAGCAATGTTTGTTGCCATCAACACTGCATCATCTGCAATAGCGACTCGATTTCAAATGTGAACACTGCTGTCTGCAGTGTAGGCCAGAGAGAGTGGTCAGTAAAGACCCACAGCTACATAAGGTGGACTTGAGCTACACAGTTTGTAGTACGCAAAGCAAGAAAAAGCGTGTGCGGAGCCTGCGATAACGCGTATGCATGGTGCGGACAGAGCGCACTGCAGCAATGTATTTTCCTACAGGACTGCGTCATCTACAATACCGACTTGATCTGAATTGTGAACACTGCTGTCTGCCATGTAAATTGAAAGCATTACAACAACAACATAAATTACAGAAAACTCTGCAATAAATAAATCAAAACAATTCGAATTGCGATTTCTACTGTCCACAGTGTAGACTATTCAGTGTTCCTTTGAAATTGCAAGATGAATTTCACCATTGTACTAAACATATAACTCATCTAAAAAACATTCTTCACGCAAATATACTAAAAGAATATTCTATATATTTCAAGACGTTGTAGTTAGTTGCCTACTGAATTCTGTAATTAAACAATCACAACTCGATATGAATTGTGAGCCCTGCTGACCACAGTGTAAGCCAGAAGCAGTAGTCATTAACACCTCACAGCCACGTGCCGTTGGATTCGCATGCACGGAGTTGGTTGCAACTGGTCGGAGGGGGTACACAGAAATCATCACAGACTTTAACTTCTAACATCCTCAATCATATAATCAAGACCCCGTTTCACTGTTCAGGCCTTCTGTTCCGCAGTGTAATCCTCCGACTACAGTCAACCAAGCCCAATAATCATGTGCAGCAGTTAACTATGGAAGCACAGACACTGACTGATGCACCTCAATGGAAACAGTTCTGTGAAAAGCAAGCAGCAGTTAATATCGGACACCGTCCATTGTGGGATCAAGACACTGTTCCACTGTTAGGACCTAGAGTTGATTGCACCTGTTTGAAGGGAGTACCTTCATCTCCACTCTCAGATGCAGTTCTAACATCGTCCATTGTGGGATCAAGACATCGTTCCACTGTTGGGACCTAGAGTTGGTAGCACCTGGTCAAAGGGAGTACCTTTATCTCCACTCTCAGATGCAGTTCTTACATCGTTCATTGTGGGATCAAGACCCTGTTTCACTGTTCGGACCTGCTGTTCCACGGTGTACTCCAGCCACTACAGTCAGCCAAGCCAAATAATCATGTGCAGCCATTAGCTACAGAAGCACAGAGTCTAATACACCTCAACGGAGGGAGTTCTCTGAAAACCCAGCAGCAGGTAATATCGGACATCGTCCATTGTGGGATCAAGACACCGTTCCACTGTTGGGACCTAGAGTTGGTTACACCTGGTCGAAGGGAAGACCTTCATCTGCACTCTGAGATGCAGTTCTAACATAGTCCATTGTGGGATCAATACATCATTCCACTGTTGGGACCTAGAGTTGGTAGCACCTGCTTGAAGGGAGTACCTTTATATCCATTCACAGATGCAATTCTAACATTGTCCATTGTGGGATCAAGACCCCGTTTCACTGTTCGGACCTGCTATAGCGCGGTGTACTCCAGCCACTGCACTCAGCCAATTCCAATAATCTTGTGCAGAAATTACCTACGGAAGCACAGAGTCTGATGCACGTGAACAGAAGGAGTTCTGTGAAAACCCACTAGCAAGTTATATCGGACATCATCCATTGTGGGATCAAGACACCGTTCCACTGTTGGTACCTGTTCGACAACTGTGTTAGTAGTATACAGAGCACTCCACGCTGCTGGGCCTCACACTGAACACTGTGTGCCTGTCTCGCGGTAGCCAGCGTTGATCTGAGGAACCTTCCGACCTCGCCCCAGGAGCTTCCGCCAGCACGTGGTGGGCCCTCTTTCACATAATGCGGTAGTGAAAGGTGAACTGTGGAGCATATGTGCATCGCAGCGGCCACAATGGTTTCTGAGTACCAGCAGGCTGAGAGCATCATTCACGCAGCCACCTACTCTCACGAGGTCGCTCCTTTGCTGGAGTCGCTGTGCGCGTAATAAATTGTTATAACATAACATAACATAACCTCGTGGTGGTGTAAGCTGCGCAGACCTGGCAGACACATTCGCCATTCCGGAAGCTAACCACACCCAGAGAAATGTGCCTTTTATTCATACCCTTAAGCTAGCCTTGAGCACGCTGAGCCAGCCCACTACGCTAAAGATTTTGGGGGGGGAAGGGCACGTACGCGCTATGTTTTAGAAATCTTTCCTACTGACTGTACTATTATGGTTCCGTCCACTATCTACTTCACTCAATAGTCCATCAGTGTATGTTCACATGTACATGTGTGGGCTCTGCATACTCAAGTCTCTCCGGCACATTCCCTCAACACTTTGCATTGTATACTTTTATAATCGAGATTCACTTGCCACCTTGGCACATACTTTGCTCCTATCTCTCCCCGCATTCTGCATTGTGTAACAGAGGATCTATGCCATGTTTGCTTTGTGTACATGGCTAGCCACAGTTACCACAGTACATAGTGTCGTTGTGTCTGATAGGTGTACATGTTATTTGTCATGTTGTATGCGATTATATAAGGTAGCGCGTTTATTCACGGGCAGCGGTTTCTCCCATTTACATATCGCTGTCTTAAAGAGCATACATACGTTTTTCTCACAGGTGCAAACTGTGACCAGAATAGCAGTCATTCATTACGATGCAAGAATTTCCAACTGCACGACACTTCTAAGCTTACAGCCCCCAATCATGCCTGCTTTCTTGAAAGCACACCAACTCCCACAATCACACCAACAGTCACACAGCTTTCTAACAGCATTTATCTGCTTCTCAATAACATGCACTCCTACGGAACGTGAGGTGGCATACCGTATGTCCTTACTGTTTCAAACCGAGTAACTTCCTGTAGCAATGTCTATTCCCACCCACACAAACTAACTCCCAAACTTCAACTTGGCCTTGAATCCCTTATTTGAAAACAGATTTCATTAAACTAACCAAACATTAGCGCCTTTCTTCAGAACAGAAGTGTCCCTCACTTCTGCAAAATAAATTTATCGCCTGCAGATAACACAAACTTCCAGTAAAATACAGTCCCTTTTAAATTCAAACCTCCCATTACACTTTGTGAATTGTTACCTAATTTTTAACACATCTCACACTCAAGGTCTGGCACACTTTTTGAATACGGTATCCTCCGGCCTTCTCACAGCCTTTCAAACTGTTTTTGGTACAATACCACACTTCATTCATTCGAACATCTCTGGAATAACAGGAACAGTGCCCAAAATTCTCGCTCTCTTTGCGGCTATCCTACTACTATTTTTGCTTGTAAAACATGACTGCCCTCCCTGTGGTAACAAGCATCTCTGACAGAATACGCCTCTACGTGAAGCTTCATCAATACCGTGAAAAAATGGAATAACTTTTCGGCTGCCTACCTCTATCTATTATCGGAGCCAGCTACAACATGACATTTATTTACACATATACAATATGTGTGCAACCATCTTTCTATTGCAAAACTTGATGCTCCAACATTCGAGGAACATTACTGTCCCTTCGAAGATATGAATTGGATCGCTTCCCTTGTCTCACATGATGGCAACAATGACCTCTTGCAACATTACGAATCTCAAGCCGCTGAAAAACTTCCGGACTGCAATCTCCAAGACTTGTAAGAAATTCACGTTTTTCTTGGATTAATTTTTCTTTGAATTTTTTAATACACTTCAATTGAACTATTTTCATATAATAACGTTCTTAGTATGCTCAGGCATTTGAATTCTGTTTTCATGATTGGCCCTTACATCTCCAGTCTAACCAGGGATGGGTGATGTATGGCCTATCCAAATACGCTATTTACTTCCTAAATTTGCCTAAACCCAACATCCATTTTGAACCCATCTCTATTCTTTGTGCACATGTCTCTCTGCCGGCCTGTTATCCACGAGGCCCTTTCACACAAATTTACTCATCCTCAGCCTCTAGTCACAAGCTGGCGATCAACATAAAAAAACACGATATTGTTTAGGAACTGGTTGGCACAGTGTGCTAATCGTATCCTACTTTTATTTTCATTGTAGAATTGAGTCATTAATGTCTAATAGCTATTGTTTATGTCACATGGAACTGTTACATGTAATGTGGAATTCAGTAATGCAGCAGCTTCAGATTTGAATATAACTGAATCGGTTGGAGTTTGCCTCAGCTCAGTGCCTTAGCTCTTTGCACAAGAATTTTCTTTTGAAAGAACTGAAGACAATAATGCATGGTTTGACAAGAAGGGTACCTAATGTGCTTCTCAGAAGCACAATTTTGTGTTCCTCCTCAAAGTTCCGATGTGACTAGAGCTATTACCAATTCTGACACGCACCAGATGGAATCTACCGTACAAGAGATTGCTGACTGTTCTACTGTTGAGAATTTTGTGTTACAACAAAGGAGTACCAGGGTACCAAAGGAGTTTGATGATTACACTTTGCAATTTTTTTTTGTTTCTTTTTTTAAAGGTTACATGTGCTTATCGTATCCTACCTTTCTTTTCATTATAGAATTTCGTGTCATTCAAGGGTAATAGGTATTGTTTATGTCACATGGAACTGTAACATGTAATGTGGAATTCACTGATGCAGGAGCTTACGTTTGAATACAGCAGACGCGGTTGGAATTTGCCTCAAGCGAATGCCTTACTTCTTGCACCAGTGGATCCATTTATGGCACTTAACTAAAGACACTCTTTATATAACTTTCAGACTCCATCGCTTTATTACACACAGCCACTTTCTTAGACACACCTGATTTCACCATTTCTCTTCTGTAGCATTGCAACATTTTGCATTATATTCTTCACGATTATTTCTTTATTCCTCCTTCCTATTACTCACACCCACTTTCTTAGACGCACCTGATTTCACCATTGCTCTTCTGTGGCAATGCAACATTCCGGTACAAAAGGGGGTGGTGATGGACGGAGCATCAGAACCAATCAAACACTCACACCCAGTCAACAGATCTGGGTTTGATCCATCACCGTTCTTTAGCCCACTCTGCCACCCCAGTTCAGACATGGCCATATGCAAATCAGTCTGACCCTGTGCCTCATGGGAACAGTCCAGCCCAAACTGCCAAGTCATGCCTTCCCTGGACCGGAAACAAGCTTCCTAGGACCGGTTTCTGGCATGTTCCCATGAGGCACAGGGTCAGACTGATTTGCATATGGCCATGTCTGAACTGGGGTGGCAGAGTGGGCTATAGAACGGTGATGGATCAAACCCAGATCTGTTGACTGGGTGTGATTGTTTGATTGGTTCTGATGCTCCGTCCATCACCACCCCCTTTTGTACCGCAATGCAACAGTCTGCATTATATTCTTTACGATTATTTCTTTATTCCTGCTTCCTAAAACACTACATTCGAGTCTTCAGAAAGTAGAGGTGAGTAGTTTGCTTCCCACTCCCTGTATCGTATAAACGCATACTAACACTACTTACACAGATATGCTAATGCGGGGAGTATCCTACAACGCCCACACACATCACTTTACAGCAATCAGCTCACGGCTTACGCTCACGGTTTCATCCCAGAGTCTTCAGACCAGTACCAGTGAGTAGTTTGCTTCCCACTCCCGCTATACTCTAAACACATACCAACACCACCTGCACAGCTATCCTACACCGGCCAGTATGCTACAGTGCCCAGACCACATCAGTTTGCACCACTCAGCTCACGGTTTAGGTGCACACTTTCATCCCCGAGTGTACCGGCATCTCACCTCAGCACCATCTCACTCTGCGCAAAACAGCACTTTCACACTTGGAGGGATAAATACTTCAGCATATCAGTTTACAGCACTCAGCTCACAGTTTAAGTGCACGCTTTCATCCCCAAGTGTACCACCACCTCACCTCAGCACCCTCTCACTTTTGGCAAAACAGCACTTTCACACCGGTAGGACTAAATTCTTCACTTCACACTCCCTGTATAGCACACCCTAAACACCCACAGACGTTACAGTGATCCTACCCTCTCCTTTCCTACTTTTTTTGCCCTTTTCCCCCTTACTCGTTTCAACAGAATCACAAAATGGCGGCCAACACTTCCTAGTTACAACCGCTTCCACCGCTCACAGACAATAAGCAGCAAACTCGTGCTCGTAACGCCTCAGCCAACCAGATGGCAGAATTCCCAAATATCAATATCTATAAATTTTGATATTTCTCCAAAACTACTCAACGGATTTACACCAAATAAACAAAAGCATGATTTCTAGACCAAGACCCTTCTCCCTATTAAATTTGGGGCAATTCCATGAACCCGTTCAACCTGTAGCCTTGTCTAAAGTTTCCTATGTATATTAGCATGGAGAAAACACGTTTTGGGACCCCCCTTGTTTCTCAGCCCCCCCTTGACAAATCACCCCCAAACTGCCCACATAGGAGCTGATATGAACAAAGAATTTTTTGGGAAAATTTCTTTAAGATATATCAAACGACGCCAAAGTTATAAGCAAAACAAAAAATGCTCTTCCTATGGAAACTTGGTCCTAACTATAACTACTTACTGGCGACCGCCAGTTGGTAATATGTATACTCTGGATCAGATTTGTTTCTAATTGAGATTTGTTCTTCATTGGTTGATATGTTTTTGGTATTTGAGTGGTCTGGTGAGAGAGTAAGTCAATGAACTGTATGGATGAGTGAGTGCATGTATGAATAAGTGAGTCATTAAGTGAATGGATATTTGAGTTATGAGTGCTACATTTGTAAGAAAAGATGCATGACAAGAGATGGCAAGGATAAAATCTGGCAGGATACCCAAAGATAATAAATAACAAAAAGAATAAACATAAACAAATTATCAGCAAATACAGAGTAAATGACTACTGGTTGTAGATAGATAAAGACATAGAAATCTAAGTAAAACAGTCTAAACAATGAAATATTGTCCCTACAGATAGTGAAAATCTCTTTCATATCCAACCTGCCAAACAGGAAGTAAAATTCAGACTCCACATCAGTGATTTTTTTATGTAAAACAGACATACAAATATGTGCTGAATAAAAATCTAGGACCCGATTCACAAAAGTAAACTGAGACGAAAGTCTAACTTTATGACATTTGTTATTCACAAACTGCATTTACCAGTAGTAAAGTTAGACTTTTGCCTCAGTTAATTTTAAGTTTTGGTCTTAAGTTTAACTGAGACCAAAAAGTCCTTAGACTTTAGGTCTCAGTTAAATTTAAGACCAAAACTTAAGTTTAAAGCACAAACTTAAAAACATGCTGGCAAAGACTAAGAGTGCACAGTGAGGAGTATGCAAAGCAACTGTACCTATAATGTACCAGGAATAACGCACAAAGAGCAATGAGTCGTACAAATAATGCTGTACAGAATACAGACCAATCGAAGATGAATCCCTATCACATACATGCCAATAGACCCAATTAAGGCGGGAGACTACCGATTTTTCAAGCCAAAAATGGCTTTTTTTTAGCTGTCTCCTGTCTGAAAATGCATTTTCTACAAATGAAGTCAATGGGGAGTTGTCATTCTCCCGATCTTTTGCTTTAAATCTCCCATGTCCCTGTCCTAAAATGTGGGCATGTATGCTATCGGTCAGGAAAAACATGCAACACGCTGCAAGAATTACGGCGTCTGAAATATGATAGTGGAAGAATATCAGCACCCGAGTGATAAGGCAAAAAGCATGTACCTGAAAGAATATGTAATCAGCTGTAGCCGACAACTGACCATGTGGTTGCAAATTAGAGAAAGTCATTATGATTAAAGTAGCCATTACGCAGTAGTTCCAAGCGTGTGAACAAAAAATAACTGGACCTACCAGACAATTCACAGAACTCTAAAACCGCTTGCACCAATGTGACACAGCAAGTGGACAGTGTATCTCAAAGAGTGAGTGACACTGACTATAAAACTAACAGGCAGTGGCATCAATGGGTAGTGGCATCAGCATACACACAGCGTGCCCCAAAATAGATGAAATACTAACTAACCGAAAGTGAAGTATTGTGGAAGTGTTGTGGAAGCACTTGAACCCGTGACTGTAACATGCATGTTACTACACAAATCATGTAAAACTGTTAGAGACACACTGATGAAAATAGGTTTAAAATTGCCTCATACAAAAATATCGATAACAAATCTACAATGGCAAGTAGTGCGTTATATACAATAATTAAAAACAGAAATTCTGAATGCCTATGCTGTCAATTTAACATAGTCAACAACGGGGGTAAATAGCCTCGGCAACGGAATAAATAAATCTTCAAAAATGGCTAATAAACATGTCACTCTTGTTCCAGAAAATGTGTGATTGCCATGTACAATTGACAAATCAGTAACATAAACAGAAAATAAAACGAGCAAATTAATCTGTGCTTGCATAAAGTATTGAAAATTACACTTTAGCAAATGCAAAGAATACCTATTGATACATTTTACTCAAACATATGTGTGAAAATTTATACAAAGTGATGGAAAATATATTTGCTCAACGAGACGTGTATCTATGCATGCACAATTGGTGACCAATCAATACAATAAAGGAAAAAAACATAAAGAAAGTACAACATGTGCACTTTGTACGTGAGGTGTTGCGCACTGCCAAGGTTCTGGGATATTTGACTGTAGGGTTGCTCTGGCAGCTTGATAATGTAAGGATGTGATGACGACGTGGTGTTCAGAGAAAGGCAAAAATATCTACAAGAAGAGGATTGAGAGAAAACATGCAATTTCCAACTTGTCGTGGAGGCCAGTGGGGTTGAGACAGTTCAAGTACTTAATCCAATGTGTCTCACGTTGCAATAAATGTTTCAGGGTATTGATTTCTGAATCACTAGCATAGTTTCCAGAACCGTGAATGTGAGTTGTGCAGTGTTGTGATTGTTAACCATTCATTGAACCACAAGAGATGAATTTCTGTTATTGTGTCTAATCATACTTATGTGCTCAGTGATGCACACCTTGATGCTCCTTTCTGTTTTACACATATAAATTAATTAGCAAGAGCACTTGATGACATAAACAACTAGTTGGGCATTACAGTCTGTCAAATGTCGCAGTTGGATAATTTTCCAGTCTGTGGGTGCGAGATGGTGTGAACCACAATACTAGTGCCATACTTTTTATGCAATTATGACACCTCCTCAGCCCGTTGGGTAGGGTTTTATCCTTCTGTGAGAGTGATGTTAATATTTCTTTCAGATTCCAAGGACGTATCTACGCACATAGGGGTTTGTTAAAAAAAATGACCCTTAAAGTTTTATTCCTTTTGCAAGAGTTCCCAATGGTGCAAAATGATCCATTTAATGGTATTAGTTTGGGTGGAGAATCTGGAGACGAAGACCTCTTGTGCTGGTTTCACTGCTTATTTTTTCTGTAATAGTGTTGAGCGATCCAAGGTGGACGTGCCATGTAATACAGTCTTGAACATATATTCCAGGTATCCTCGTTTTATGAATAGTTTTTTCTTTCTTCCTTATTTTTTTGCTCATGCCTCATTGTGCAAATTGGTCACTTTCTCACTGAATACGAATTGCCCAGTGATCCGTAGGTAAACCAACCTCAGATACTCTAATACCTCATACTCACTTTGGGACCATAAACACACACATTCACACAGGCCAGTTTAATCCACTGGGGTAAATTTTTATAATTGTCCGTCTAAGATTTAGGTATTTAGCATCTTCTAACCAAATCTTTCACAGATCAAAGAGTTCTTTCCTCTGGTCAATGGACCATTAGTTGAATTAGTTGATGGTGAAATAACATAGAATTATATTTTCTTATTATTTGAAATAACCACAGACTCAGGAAAAGTTTAAATGTTTTATCCAGTTAGATTCATGTGAGCCAAAAATCAAAAGTACAGTACGAACTCCGTTTCTCCAAGGAAGGAAAGTAGATTTATCAAATAAATCAGTCATCTATTAGTGTAAAGTTTCACAATGACAGTACTCGGAAAGGAGAAGATAGAGAGAGCAGTACAATGACATACTGCACAGAAGTATATTTACCTAGAATGGTGTGGAAACCAACCCCTTGACCAAGTAGCTGAAAGGGTCCCCTGGAAAAGTTCAGGTGACAAAGACTTCAGTACAGGTTTCAGGACAGGATTCAGGATAGGATAGATGACCTCTTCTAGATCCGACGCCTGCATCGCACACTTCTCTGACACTATCTTCCTCTTCGATTCTTCCGCGATCTTCTTCTAATAATTGTCTTATTCCCTCCTCGCTTCTTCCTCAATCTTCTTCTAATTATTTGGCTTAAAATTCTAAGTCTGCAAATGTATTCTTCTTCAGCATTCGCTCAGCTCTCAGACAGCATCCCGGTCTCTCAGCATCTCAGAATCATGAGCCCTGCAGCATTCCGGTCTCTCTGCATCTCAGCATCACAAGCCCTGCAGCATTCCAGTCTCTCTGTGTTCAGCATCACGAGCCCTGCAGCATTCCGGTCTCTCTGTTCTAACTAACTAACTAAATTACCTCAATTATACCTTTTTTCCCTCATGTTCCACCCATTAATGTTTCAAAATTATAGAATGTCTAATTCTGATTGGACAAGCAAGTGGGGATGTTCATCACACCATGCTAAGTTTGAATAATTTTCTTTGGTTCTTGGTTTAATATTCCTGCCCTTTAAGTTTTATTCACAGACTTTATTTCCCACCCGTATTCACATCTTTATCAAGCAAAAGAGTATACATATAACATTTGTCCCATTCAATGTGCAGGATGTCGAGCAGGTTCCCAGGACATGTTGCAAATGTGTCCTTGGACGGGATTCAAGAATAACATCATGGCTTCTGGCTTGTTATTACACACATAATAGACTCCAGGACAGACTGGATCTGTTCCCCCTTTTAGTCCCCAACCTCCAAGAATTAAGAAATTATGTTCACATTCACTGGAACCAATAAATACATTGTTATAGTCAATTTTTAATCTATGAAGGCAGATCTTCCCTTTCTTGTCAAAATCTAGGGACATCGCAGCATGAGTCTTGCCAGCTGTATAAATTCCCTCTTTCTCAGCCCATTGAGGAATCTGAGGTTTCTTTTCAGAAGCTTTTCTTTGGAAATCCTGTCTCCTCTCTTCTACTAAATTCAAAAATATCTTTTCTTCTTCATCTACTGAACATGTTAAATTGTTTTTGTGTGCTTCTGCTATATCTATTGTCTTCTGTATCAAGAAAAATTAACCCATAAACTGTGCAGCCTGATTACTAAGTACTGTATTCATACTCTTTAGAATAGGAATCTCTGAAAATATCACATCTAAGTTTGAATAATAATATTGTAACTTTCCTGTCCTATAAAATAAGCTAGTTATTATACTACATGAAATGCCATATGTTAATGATAAATGGTGATAGGTAACGCCCTCTGCTACTGAGGCTGACAATTTCATACAAACATAACAATCACTAATCTCCAATGTGAATACATACTGAAACAATAACTTGGTGAATACATTTAAAGCAGTGTCATTATATGTCACAGTGTGATGTAAATCTAAATCATTCGGTGCTCCTAATTCTACTCTATCTCCTTTTATGTTAGCTAACTTTCCATTTGTGTCAGTGTTATTTTTCTTTCTATTATCATTAAGTAAGGAACCAAACTATTATAACTAATAATATGCTACATATAGAGATTGTACAGCACTTCTTTATACAATTACGTTTTGGTCTTCCAGCAGCTCTATCCTCAGCCATTTTCATCTAAGAAGATTTCTCTTCTTTTCTATACTTTGCTTTACAAATGTTCTTTTTTTTTTGTAACTTCACGGAGGTCTCACTTCTCCTTCGTCAATCTGATCTGCAATAATTTCTTCATCTTCATTTAAACCTAGATTTTCAAGTTCTTCAAGAACCACATAGGTCCACTCAGGGCCTTTGAACTTTTTGTTCAAGATTCTGAGTCTTTGGCTTCTTCGTCTGGCTTTCTCAATGGACTGTCCAGACTGACTAGTGACTTCATTCACTTGTTCAGGTTCCTCACTTATTGTCTTTAAGTGATATTTTAATCTTTTGACACCACCTGGCCAGTTATCACCCTTTCTGACCTTTTTGGCTTGCACTGCACTTTCACTTTCCTCGTCTCTCTTGAGAACCCTTTTATTTTCGCTATGTTGTGGCACAATTTGATTATCTTCGTCTTCAGAGTCCCTCTCTATCTGTCCTTGTTCAGGGCTTATTATTCTGGTTTCATCTGCCTGAACGTGTTCTTCTTCCTCTATCTGTTCAGAACTTATTTCGATTTGTTCTTCTTCTTCCTGAAGTCGTTCTTCTTTTCCTAACTGGTCCTGTTCAGGTCTTACTGCACTATGGTTTTCTGCAGCCTGAACGCGTTCTTCTTCACCTGTCTGTCCCTGCTCAAATTCAATACGTTTGTTATCTGTCTGAGTACTGATTTCTCTCTCGGTCTGGTCCTGCTCAGGGTCTCCGGTAGTTATATTCACCTTTTCCTGAGCTTGTTCTTCTACACCTGTCTGATCCTTTCTAGTTTGCTGTCTTTCTAATTTGGTTCTGCTTCTGGTTTTAATAATCACTTCAGGTATTTCAACCACTGGTATCCAGTCATCCTGACTTGTGCTCGGTTGTTCTCCGTCAGCTTCTTCTGAATCTGCTATTCTAGATTCTTCAGCTGCAGAACCTTCAGTGACCTCAACTGCTTGTTTCAGTTGTGGTTCCTGTTCTTCAGGAGCTGGAACCCTTTTCGTATGACTGGCATGTATTCAGTTAGGCACACCTGCACATTTCACTGCCATTGTTGTGACCAGTATGACCCGTCTTGGATCATCCCACCTGGGTGCTAGGCATGACTCTCGGGTGTGATTCTTCACTACCACCCAGTCTCCTGGATTCAAATCATTCATGTGATCCGGCTGCCTGGCAACTGCGTCTTCTCCAAGCTGGTGAGAGACAGAACGCACTAGGTCAGCCAATCCTTTACAGTAGTCTAATACCAGATCATCAGTTATATGCAACAGTTTATGTCCTGGTATAAATGCTTGTCTCATTGCTCTTCCCATAAGAATTTCATGGGGGCTCAGTCCTGTATTTCTATCAGGAATGCTTCTGAGTCCCATCAGAACAAGAGGTAATGCATCTGGCCAACACAGTGATGTGGATGCACACACCTTTGCCAATCTTGACTTAATTGTGCCATTCATTTGTTCCACCACTCCAGAAACCTCTGGGCGGTATGCACAGTGCAGTTTTTGCTCAATTTTAAAGGCTTCAGATTAACCAAATTATTTCATTATTAATAAAGTGAGATCCTCTATCTGATTCCAAAGTTACTGGGAAACCAAACCACCGAATCAACTCCCTCAATAGCAGTCTGGCAACTGTTATGCTGTCATTTCTTCCAGTAGGATATGCCTCCACCCACCGTGAAAGTAAACATACAATAACAAGGATGTATTGCAGCCCCCTACATGGTGGCAATTGTATGAAGTCTACTTGCAACCTTACAAATGGTCCTTCTGCTTTTCCTATTTTTCCCTAACTGACCACTGTTTTTCTGCCTGGATTTATGTGTTGACAAGTTAAACATCGCTTGCAAAGGCTCTCTGCGACCGCCCTAAATCTCAGATTCTACTAATCTTGTCTGAAAAGTCTTATCATGGCGTCTCTGCCTATGTGTGTGTCTCCATGATACATTCTAGCCATTTATGAGAGTAGACAATCTGGCATGACGGGTCTGCCATCTGGATAAATCCACACGTCATCTTCTTCTCTCCTTTGACACCCTATTTTTATCCAACCTTCCTTTTCACTCACTTCTACCTCATCCTGAAATTGTCTCACCTCATCCCATGTCTCCAAAGCTGAAATTAGCATAAGTTGGCAGCTGATTCCACTTGTTTTAATTTTCTTGTTTATAGCCATATTATTTCTGGCACAGTATTGAGCAACATGGTCAGCATATTTATTACCTGCTACCACAGTCATTTCCTGACTGACTAGCAGCACATTTGACCACTGCTATTTATTTTGGTAATTGTATTGCTTCCAATAGTTCCTTTACTAATTTTCTATTTTTAATACGGGATCCTGAATAAGTCATGAAATCCCTCTGCATCCAGAGCTGGCCGAAGTCATGTAAACCCCGTAACCATACTGGCTGTCAGTAAAAATAGTTACTTTCCAATTTTTCCCAATTTTTCAGGCTTTAATTAAAGCTATCAATTTGGCTACTTGTGCAGACTTGACTCCTGGTAAATAGGAAGCTTCAACTACTCCAGATATTGTGCATACAGTATAGTCTGCACTTAATCCTCCTTCCTCATGTCTCAAACATGATCCATCTACAAATAGCTCATGTTCAGATTATTTTGTGGGTTCTTTCTGTATGTCTGGACGGGGCTTGGTGCATAACTCAGTTACATGTTCTGGAAAAGCCAAAACACCATCGCCTTTCGTGTACTCTATCCAATTTTCCATCCAAACACACGTATGATATCCTCTTTCCATCATCATGAATGAAAAGGGCGTTTTTGGCGGAGGAATCGGAATCCCCTTTCTGGTCAATACTGGCTTGTCTTTCTTAAAGAAATTCTTAATTCTCTTCACAAGTGACATTTTCTTCTTTTCTCCATTTATTCTGTACTGTGAATACTTAAAACAATGGTCTGCAAAACCTCAAGTTTTCCTGTCAATTTGACTTGTACCAAAGGACCAATAGAAAACAACCATAAAAATTTCCGCCTACCAATCAAGAATCCGCTTTTATTCAGACTTCCAATTGAAATCCAGCACACGCTCGTAATTTTGTCCAATGTCAGCGCGGCCTTTTTGTGACGTCAATATAACTCCTCACCACTGACCCCTCCTTTACAATCTGCTCTTGTCTCACACCTAAAATTTCCAGCGGCTCTTTGTGACATCAGTAGTACTCCTTACAAGTGACCCCTCCTTCACAATTCTCATTCTCATCACACACACCCGCTGCTTTAACCAATCCCAGCGTGGCTCTCTGTGACGTCAGTAGTTTTCTGCCAAACTGCCCTCCCTTCACAAGGTAATACGAAAACGTATTTTCTTTTAAATTCGTAATTTATTTTCTCATTAATAACACCATAGAAACATTCACTACTCTGTCCGTTCCACTAGAACCAAAAGGATAGATTATTTCTTTTGCTATACATCTAACATTTGTCCCATTCAATGTGCAGGATGTCGAGCAGGTTCCCAGGACATGTTGCAAATGTGTCCTTGGACGGGATTCAAGAATAACATCATGGCTTCTGGCTTGTTATTACTGCGCCTGTGTGAGGGTTACGTGTGATGCAGACTTCAGTCTTGCTCTAAGGCCCATATATGAACTAGTAGAGAAGTCAAAAAGAAACATTAATTTCAGAATAAATATTTCACTGTATACCACCTATTTCTACTCTAATCCCATTTACTTATAAAAGCTCTCCCTGCATTAGCATTTTAGTAATTAGCTTGTTTCAGTTTCAGCGAAGCAGATGCTTAGCAGGTGAGCTTTCTAGCGACCATGTTAGATGTGTCTCCGCAGGTGCAGAAATTTCCCTCCAAGCGTCAGACCTTCATCCTGGGTAGAAGCAGTTGACGCATGCGCAGTACAAATTTCCCGCGTTAGCAGCCGTTTTAAAGTTTCACTCGGGTTACTTGTTAATAAGACACATAAGCAAGCTTCAACTTGCTCAAATATGGTACGTGGTGCATAGTAATTTCACGAAACACAATTTAGTATGACGTTATGAGTTATATGAGAGGATTGCTTCCGAGCAAGTCTCTTTTATATGAGTCCTTGCTCCATCATCAATACCTCCACTATTTCTGATGCTGGCATGTCAGTATTGATTTACTGTATATAGCATGAAACAATTTGGTAGCTGGTTCTATGCGCAAGTAAGTCCTGTTTTGTTTTCTCATGTCTGTTGTCTGTGTTTAAACCTGTGAAGCTATTTCCTATGTTTCCTATTTGTAATCAGTAATTTTCCAAATTGCAGTTACCCCACATAAAGGGTGTGTCCCAACTGAAATGGAGTGGGTCACGTGTTACAGCCATGAATATGCTTTTCCTTCGAAGATGCTATTTCTGTGTGGTCTGCAAGTGTGATGTAACATTTGTAAACAAGACACCAAGGCTACAAGCAACTCATTAACTCACTCTTGTTGAAGTGAAAATCAGTGTTTTGAGTTTCTCTTGCATAAATTGCATATATTTGTGTTTTGAATATTTTTTGACTATATCAACACTAATTGTTTGATATTGTGTACTTGGAAGCCTTAGGGCACCAGCAATGCATGCTGTATCTAGTTAACTTCAGTGATCTAGCTTTTCCCCCCAGATTACTTCACAGGCTTTGGCAGGGCCCGCTACAGCACTGCACACTAAGTTTGTATATTTTCATTGTAAATTGGTATGAATAGGGTATAGTCGACAACGTTACAGCCATTGTCCTATATGCAAGAGATTTATGTTGCCAGACGGAAATGGCAGTGGAAACTGCACACACAGGCTCTGCAGTGGCAGACCTGAGACATGGTTAGAAGGCTTTTTGAATGGGTGGCACAAGCAGTCCTGCAGGTCCACTAGTAGCTTTTAATTTACAAGCCCTGGGCACATATAGTGCACTGTACTAGGGACTTATAAGTAATTTGAAACATGGCAAGTCGGTATGAGTCAATATTACCATTTTTTGTGGAGCGAGCACATGCATTTTAGCATTGATTTTCAGTAGTAAAGTGTGCAGAGTTCTAATACCAGCAAAAACAAGATCAGGAAAGTTGAAGAGGAAGGCAAAAAGTTGGGGGGAAGACCACTCTAAGGCTGTCAGGTCTAACAGGTGTGATTATGGGCATGGTTTTGCTAAGTTTATTTTCTTCTCTGCTTTTCAAATAAAAAAGTAAAAACTATCCAGTGGTACATGGTCCACGATGATCAAATGGCAGCGGGGGTGAAAACCAGTTAATGTAGTTTTATCTTTGAAAAAATGGAAACAAAGTTTGAGATACTAACTTGGAATGTAAAAGGTTTGAGATCCAGGAAAAAACAAAGGCTAATTGCTGAATATTTAAAAGACATTATGGCTCATGTTATCATACTCCAAGCAAAACATTTAGAAAGACTGGAATGCACATTCTGCTTTATAAACTGTAATTGGGTGCAGAGATCATTTGCACAGCCCAGATAGGCAGAACAAAAGAAGGAGCCATAATTATGAAAAGGAACTTGGGAATCAGACTAATAAATAATAAATTAGTGAATTGAGGAAGATGTATTATAGCTACGTTGAGAAGTGTTCAGTTAATATCGATGTTTTCTGTTTTGTTTTTTTTTAAACATTTCCATCCACTAATTTTACTCACATCCCATGCCATCATATCGTTGTTCGCCTTCTTCATTAGTGGTGAGTATATAGGCTGCTCATCCATCAGATTTGTTTCTCCATTCCTTTTTTCCATTACCTTTGTTGAAGGTAACGTATCATTTAAATAAACATATACCTTGAACACAAGTAATTTCTAGATATATTGCAAGGAGAAATTACACCAATCTATAATGTTAACAACACATATGAGAATATTTCCTCTTAGTAAGTGAGACACAATATGACATGCGAGGGGTATAAGATAGCTAGGTTATTCTAGAAGCAAAGTGTGCAAACATACAGTAATGAAGTGTTATCAACATATTTCCAGTACCCAGGTAGTGCTTTTCCGAGTACTGATGGAGCAATGACTCGCATAAAAGAGACTTGCTCAGAAGCAATGCTCTCAAATAACTCATAACACTATATTAATCATGTTTGTAAAGACTAATATGGACCACCTTCCATATAATTAGCTAAGAGGAAGCTTGCATATGTGTCTTACTAACAAGTAACCCAAGTGAAACTTAAAATGGCTGCTAAAGCGGGAATTTGCACTGAGCATGCTTCACCTGCATCTACGCAGGATGAAGGACTAAAGCTTGGAGGGAATTTTCTGCTTCTGCGCACATGCTTCTAAAATGGCCACTTGAGAGCTCACATGCTAAGCATCTGCCTAGCTGAAACTAAAACATGCTATTTACTAAATGCTAATGCAGGGAGACCTTTTATAACTAAATGGAATTAGAGTAGAGATAGGTAGTATACAGTGAAATTATTTTATTTTGATCTTAACATGTTTCTTTTTTACCTCTCCATTAGTTCGTATTTGGGCCTCTGAGCGATGCTAAAGTCTATACATCACATGACTCCTCACGTAGGCGCAATGCCAACCAGCCAGAATCCATGAGAATGTGCTTGGATCCTGTCCAAGGCCGCGTTCGCAACATGTCCAGGGAAAGTGATGGAAATCCTGCAGGATGAACAAGACAACTGTTAAATGTATTCTTTTTATTGATAAAGATGTGAAATGCGGGTGGGAAATAAAGCTTGGGAAAGTAAATTAAAGGGTGGGACCACTGAATAACAAATTAGAAAACTGTTAAAACTTAGCATGGTGTGATGATCATTCCCCATTGCCTGTCCAATCAGAATTAGGAGTTTCATAAATTTGAAACATTTAGGGGTGGTAAATGCCATTAGAAAGGTATAATTGAGGTAGTTTAGCTAGTTAGATAGCTGCTGCTACTCGTGTTGCTAAGATGCTGAGAGACCGGGATGCTGGCCGAGAGCTGATCAAATACTGAAGAAGAATCGAATTGCAGAACTTAGAGCCAAATCTAATTAATTAGAAGAAGATCGCAGAAGAATCGAGGAGGGAGATAGTGTCAGAGAGGGGTGTGACGCAGGTGTCGGATCTATAAGAGGTCATCTATCCTGTCCCTGAAACTTGTCCTGAAACCTTTGTCACCTGAGCTGTCCCAGGGGACCCTTCCAGCTCCTTGGCCAAGGGGTTGGTTTCCACACCATTCTAGGTAATTATGATTCTGTGTAGTATGTCATTGTACTGCTCTCTCTATTTTTCCTCTCCAGGTACTTTCATTGTAATAATATTGTTTAGTTGATTTACTGACATATTTGATAGATTGATTTTCCTTCCTTGGAGAAAAAACTGTGTATGAATTGTATTTTTGCTTTGACTCACATGAATTTAACTAGATAAACATTTAAACTCTTCCCGAGTCTGTGGTTATTCACAATATTCAAATTTACGTCATTTCACCTTATACTAGCTTAACTAAAAGGTCCATTGACCAGAGTAAAGTACCTTTTGATTCAGAAAAGAGATTATTAGAAAATGTTAAAGTAAATTAAACTTTGAGGCATGTTACAACAAATTGACCCCAGTGGTACTTTACCAGCTTACGTGAATGTGTATTTATGGGCCCAGGTGAGTATGTGATTTGTGAGTATCTCTAGCAGGTATCCCTTTGGATCAGTACTATAGCCTACACAACAAAATATCTGACATGTTGCAGAAAATATTCTCAGGAGAGGTGCTAACAACTGCAAAGAGTTCACAGAGTAAAATATTTTACTCTTTCAAATATTCTAGACCAATATTATTGTGATTTAGGGTCATTCCATAACATATGTTTTAAGATATATTGACTGAAGTTACACAAATAGCACTGATAATTGGCATGCACACCATACTGATAATTTCTTAAGTGAATATGTACTGTATATCACATTATATAGGTGTAAGTCAGTGGCCTCTGGGACATTGGGGTGCAACCCCACTAGCAATAAGTTGCTATTTGTTGCTGTAGCAGCAGACATGAAGACAGATGAACCGACAGGTCTGTCACTTCGAGTGCTTTCATTTCTGTTGGCTGTGTGCTGACAGTGCAAGGTGCACATATTAGCAGCAAATGGAAGGCAGCAGAGTTCTGTGGATTACACCTGTCTGAAGGGCACTTTAGATTTCATCACCCTTCAAACTCCCTTCAAACATTCATAATCCATAGCCATAATGTGCTTGCCCAAATCAGCGCAGCATGTCTGAAGATAGGACACTGCTTGGCCGGTGACACTTTTTAGCCCATTCTCTATCAGAAGTCTGGTTAGAGTGAAAGTAAATCATAGTTAGCCCCAGACCTATCTTAACCTCTGGAAGGGCTTTCAGCAGAGCTGGTTTTAGAGGAATAGATGCCCGGTGCCCACCAGACATCTACAGGAAATCTTTATGGAGTATCATGTTCACCACTAAAGAAAAATAGAACAATTAGCCTATTGGCTGTGACAAGAAAGCCATAACAATAGCTGTAAATGAAACTATTTTTGTGCTAAATTCCCTGTGCAAACTAACATTTTTGTGACTAGTCACTAACTGTGACATCCTCGAATATAAGGTTTGCGCGTCGCTAATACCAAGTCGGTATTTGTGACTCACAGATATCAGTAGCAAAAAAAATACTGAATCGCAAATCGGTTGCATCGCAAATTTGGATTGGAATGGCATTCGTACATTACAAAACACCTCTTTTTCTGTTGCTAACCTATTTGTGACGGATTTGCAAGTTGCAGAACATTTGTATTTTTAGCCCCTAGTGCTTGCCCGGATCGTTACAGAATACCATCTGCCCATGATTAAAAAATCCTTAAATTGTGGACTGCAGCAAAGAGATGCCCTAATTGTCTGAAGAGATGGTTTCATTTTATGCAGACTCAACCGTGCTCCACAGTCTTGTGGTAAAAGTCATATCTGGCAAAAAGCTCTACGCCATATGATATAGTAGGACTCTGTCAACATGCAAGCTGGTAAATCTGTTGCCTAAAAATATAGGGGCATATGTGAAGGACATCTAACATGGGCTTCAATTGGAATTTCATAGAGCATATTATCAAGCCCATTATCGCCGTTTTAGCGGCAGTTTTCTGTCGCTAAAGCGGCGATAATTTTATCGCCTGTCTTGTTAATATGCCCCGTGGTTGCCTATGTAGATCAAAATAGCGTAAGGATACTGTGAATCTCTACCATAAGCCAACTTGCGGAATCTATAGTCTCTCTGTTTTTGAACATCCGCGTTGCAGTCACTCAACTGGGGCAATGATTGTTTGAATAGATGAACCTTTCCAATTAAAATATATTTTCTCTGAAGTTTAGTTTAAGACAAACAGCCTTGCACCCAAATGAATGCCATTTTACATAGAACTTTAAAAACACTTATCTGGCTCTTGTGGAATCCTTTTTTCACATATATTTGTGTTAATTATGCAATGTATGAAGTCCAGGTGTCTCCAACCTGTCGAGCATGAGCTACCAGTAACTCCCAGACACCTCCAGAGTAGCTCACAGCTTTGAGTTCATTTTAAAATAAGCACAAGATCATATTTTCCTTTTAAAGTAAAGGGAAGACTGCAGATATAAGGGCCTGATAATGAGCAACACCCAGTTAGATTTTTGACCCAGGCTAGGGCACAGAGGTGTGCAACTGAAGGAGTAAGGTATTTAATTCTTAAATAAAAGTCGTTGTCAACTAAATATTGGTGCTGTGACCAAAATTATGTTCCGGACACTATTAAATGGGAGAACATTGAAATGAAAAGTTATCTTAATGATTAAGTTAAGTCTTCATTTTAATGTATTCCCATTTCAAAGTGTTGCAATTACAAACAGTATGTTCCTTACTCTCCGTTGTCAGTAGACACTGGGCCATAATTATAACTGAAAAAAACAGCCATTTTTTTAAATGAGGGAAATTTTAAGTGCAGAAAAATGTTCCATATTATGAACATTTGTACAGAACATTTTTCTGCACTTTAAATTTCTCCCATTTTAAGAAAATGATTGTATGTTTGTGTTATTCATGTAATGGTTAACCCCGGGCATAGTGGGCATAGCGGGGCTACGCGGAGGTCCACGAAGTTGCGAACAAAGCGTGGAACTCCGCTACGCCACCCGCCTCCACCTCCCCTATATTAACAATTAATTCTACATTACTTAAAATTAAATTAAAACCACTTACCTGGCATGCTGCGTCCCCGGGCTGCCCTCCTCCTCTTCCTCGCCGTCTGGGCAATTCTTTGAGAAAACTGCGCATGCGCATGCGCGCGCATGCACATTTCGTGCAAGAAAGATATTTCTCCACATTTTGACACATTCCCAGGTTTACTAACTTTAATACATTTGAAAATGCGCTAAAATCCATGGATGGATGCATAGGAAAGCTTATGTCCCACCCATGGAATGCCTTCCTAAAAAATGGTAATGCAAGGCAATGCTATACTATGCGTTGCATTACTTTTTGCACATTGCCATGAAAAGGGTCTTTGCCTAGCTTAGTAAATATCAAAAATGATTTTGCTTTGATTCTACATCACAAAAGTGACTCAAGCCTGATGCAGTGCTTAATTTGTAAAAATAATAAGTGCCTGGGCTCTCGTCAGGAGGCTGCTACAGCTTGCACACACATTGCCCCTGCCGGTGCTGCCAATGACAGTATCAACACAACTGCTAACCATCACACGCCTACAAATGTGACAGTTCAGACTATTTTCAGACCCCCAAAGCTATAAGAATGGCTCGGGCGGCAGGTAATAGTCATTTTGATGTCGATTGATTTAATAATTACCTGTTGTTGTGGTCATCTCAAAATTAGCAGACAATGCCCCCTTGTAGCAGACTGTCAGAAGCGCCGGTGTTGGCAATTAAGTGCAGGTACCAAGTACCGGAAACTACTGGCTCAAATTAAGCACTGCCCTGATGCAAAATCATAGTAAATCTGCTACATAATGTCACAAGGGTGTTACAAGCACAACACCAACATGTAGCAAGAAAGTGTGTAGTTAGCTGTGCACAACAATGTTATTAATCATTTGTGCACAGTGGCCATACAAAGGGCATTGGACCACTTAAAATCTACCCCAACTTATTCCTTTGTGAATTCAGTAAGTGGAATATTTATGGGAATTTGGTTGAAAGCAGTGCAGCAAGTCACCTTGCAGCTCTGCCCTGCATCAAGGTGGAAGGGCAAGAATGCACATTCCTGTCCTCTCCCCTATGCTGGTGCCATTTCGGCAGCCTACAGCCAACGCAGGCACCTGAACCATGGTGCAAGGGTGCATGTGTTGCATGCAGGATTTTTTGTTGTGCAGGAAGGGCTATGTTCCTGCACAAAGAACAATCATGGGAGGCTTTTTCCTCATTCTGTGCATGATACAGCACACAGAAAAAGAGAAAAAAACTAGGAGAAATAAAGATTTTTTCCTCTTAGCGCCTTCCCTGGGGAGGTATAAGGTTTTGGTGTACCCCCAGGTTTACATGGTCTTGTAAATCTGGGGATGCGTCAAAATCCATGGGTGTTGTGTTGGAACATAAATATGATTTGGTGGTTTGCACCGCTGTTGCATCACAAAAAGTGCTGTAACAGCAGTAGAAGGGGGTAATAAAAATGCCCCAAAGTGTGTTGTTAATATAGACGTTTTTGGTGCTGTCTTTTAAAGGTGTCTGTGGCAGGTGGGGGTCTTGAATTTTTGAAATGGAAATGTGTTTAATTATTCTTAAATTACAGGACAGGAAAGTTATAGAATGATTAAGCTGTAAAAGGAAGATCGTTTCAGATCTTGGGTGTGTAGCAGGCAAATTAGTGTTTCCTGGCCACTCTCCTGTTTGGTTTCTGGATTTCGAGACTGTGAAATGTGGGCCTGTATGATGTCCTTTTCCATGAATAACATAAACAGGTAAAAAAAAATAAACAGCAGATACGTTGTCATTAAAGTCTTTTTAGCCTTGTAACCATACAGGGAGATAAACATCTATGACAACACCTTCAGTAATGTGATTTGAGGTACGCACTGTTGTAGGGAATTTGATTGTTAAACTATGATGAGAGAGTCCACATTCTGTGACTGGGCATCAGAAAGGCTCAAACAATCTGACATGCAAAGGTAAAATGTTCTTTTTGTGAGAGGTCCCTGCCTGAACGCACCTGCATTGGGCTTTTATTGTGGATTGATTGTGCTGCTCGTATACTTCTTTATTTGTTTTTTCTCTGGTTTTCCAGCTTCTCCATGACATAGGTACGTCTGTATTTGTTTCAAATTTGATGGCTGATATTTAATGCTTTCTGCATCCACTTGGAACGTATAATTAGTTGAGTGTGTGCTATAAGTTGAATTGCGTCAGCAGGTGCATACGCAGTGATGTCCATTGTCGTAGAGGGTGGCCGGATGATCTAAGCAGTTAGTGTGTTATATGATACATTTCATTATGATTCCATATCCAGTGTGTGTAAATGTGGTACAGTGCAAAAGATTATTAGACTGAAATTGTCCAGGGATGTGCAGGCTGGATCCACATATGACTTCCTCCATGCAAATTGTTTCCAGTCTAACCTCATCATATTCAGTTCCAGTCCTCTGAACGGAGGTGTACACTTTGCTGGCACATATGTTGGTCATCCTTGAAGTTATTGGCTTCCATTAGCATGTTGTTCTTTCAGGTCATGGCCGGGGTCTCATTTATGTCCCCGGTGGAGGGATATTGTGGTGGGCATGTGCCACCCATTACAGAATGGTGGTGAGTATGATGATCAGCACCTGTGTGACAGATGTGACTTGCACATTCTCAATGGAGAGAAGGTTCATAGATCAGGTTTTACAGGTATGGATCAAGTCCTTTGTAGGAATGTGGCATGCTCACTCAGTTCTTTTCAGGTTGCCTTAGCATGGTCTTGATGTATCATTGTGTATCTCACTATGGCCTTTTTTTGTTTCTAATATTGAAACAGCGAGTTGTATTTACCACACCCAGTAAGTTCCATTGCAGAGGGTGTGGTAATTAACACACTCAGTAAGTACCTCATCCCTTGGTAAATATTCGCAGTGATAATAAAAGCACAGGTCGGCAATCGGATATCTGTGCAAAACTCCAATTTGTTCCCACCTCATAAACAGAGCAATACACATCGTGACCATTATGGTTTTTAAATTGTAGCGATTAAGGTCCTACTGATGTGCAAATACCCTATTAAGGAATTATCTGGAATAACATGATGTGCAGCAATGAGTTTCTGTTATAAAAACTAGAGTTATTGACTCTGACAACGCTAACTGTGTAACACACATAAATATATGTGTGAAACACCCAATGTTTAAGTATGTAAGTTTTTAGAAATTTCGCCAAAAAAAGAATTGAAACAGAAAACACTCATGTATTAGGAGTTTACACAGCTGCATACTTCAGGCAAAAAAAAAGTCATTACTTCATGTACTTTTATGCAGATTTAACTAGCATCAATATTAATGTAACAAATCGGCACTTTGTACGGCAATGTCCCAAGAAAACATGTTATAAATAATATAATAGATCTAATGGCTTATAAAATGTGAATCACTGCTGTTAATTGTTTGTGGGTGGTTTTTGTTTGTGCAATAATGCTGTGGTCTGCTTTACGAAACTTCTTGCTCACCTAAGTGCAACGAAGATCTCAAGCACGCCATTTGCAATTCTAAATTCACCGCATCGATTCATGGAATTGGTATGTCGAATTAGCCTTATTTGCAAACCTAAAACTGCTCCTGAGGATTTACAGAATCGAGGCAGGGGGGAAAAGACTGGAGGAAGAGTGTAAGTAAGGTTGCTGGAAATGTCCCTGAAGTAGACCAATTTTTTATGCAGTTTCCAGGAGGGAAAATGTCTTCCCTGTGGAAAAACAACACAGTTTTATATTCAGAAGTACATTTCCTGCTGACTTGCTTACGTAACACATGTAGATTTTCATGTCTACTTCGAGGGGTACCTGCATACGCAAAAATGTTCTTTAAAAATAAGCAGGAAATGAATCAAAGTAGGTTTCAAACTTTTTTGAAACAGTGTTTGTAATTTGGGGACTCGGGGCTCTGGAATATTTATATATTTTTAACGTCTGTATTTTAAGGAAAAAAGAAAATATTTCCTTTATCAAATGACTAAAGGTGATTAAATTATTCTCAGCTACAGTTATTTAAGTAATTGGGGCCGCATCCCAGTCCATATGGTTCTTCTTATCACCATGCCACCTCAAATTAGACCCGGCCATATGCAAATGAGTCTTGGTCCAGCTCCAATAGGAACATTCCAGTCCGAAATACCAAACCAGACAGATCCTCTCTGAACAGAACACAAGGAGCCCAAGACCGGCTTCTTTCATTCTATTTGAGCCTCTTCAGTCAGGTGTAGCTTGCCTCCAGTGGCCCATTCAATATGCAATCAAGCAATTCATCCATTATCTTGTTGTTGTTTCTGCAGATGACGTATGGCATTTTATGATATACATTTAAAAAAACTATTAAACTACAAGGAATCATCTACAGTATCATTTATATAATTCCTTAAGTATTTCCTTGAGACACCATGAGGACTTTCTCGAAGGAAGTTAATTTTCAGTTTTTCATATTTGGGAGAAAAGCTATGTTGCAACAAGGTTCCTAGGCTGTGACCTATTGCTGGAATTTTCTATATTTTTATGGGAATAAAATAATTTGTAGGAGTAGAATGTTTTATTTTTTAATTAAAACTAGTATATTAAAACAGTTTTATGAACCATTGCAATGCAAATTATAACACGGAAATACTAACCTAAGCCAACAGACGTGCTGTAAATAGTACCTTGCTCCCACATGATTAAAACTATTGAATTTTAAAAATAATGGATATCAACTGTTCAAATCACAAGGTCAAGAACAGCAAAACAATCGGACATAACATAAATCTGGGTTTATGTTATTTTCTATATAGGCAATAGTCATTATTTGCTTACAAACACAATATGCAAGACTTCGAAATTGTATATCAGATTTACATTGCTATTCTTTCAAGGTCTTCCACCTAATATGAGACATTTTGCTAGATTTCATCAATTGTAGAGAATGGAGATATATAAGGCAGCAGGTCTTAGTCAGCAGATACCCAGAAATCATGCCCAAGGTATATAACCATGATATTTACAGTAGATCACCTGCTCCTTTATTGTCCCACTTTGTGACCACTAATAGTTATAAGAGGGAGAAAAAGTATTTGTTTTGTCTGCATTGACAGCTGACTTGTTCACTATTGTAGGAAAGTGGAATATTATGCGGTAAGGCTGGCTAGCCTCACCATGTATTATTATCACAATACCCCAAAGATGGTCCTTGGATTCACCCTAATAAATACTTAGTGCAGTCGTGGCAGAGTGGCAAATGGCAATCCGGCTTTACTAGAGGAACATGTGTTAAGCATTTCAGAGAACCAACATGGATGATAAGTAATTGACACAACTCAATAGAAATCCAACTCCAATATATACAAATAGAGTGTATTTGTAACTCAATTTAGACACCAAAATGAACAAATGAGCATACATAAAACTGGAGTTAGAGATTTTTGAAGAAATATTAAATCAGTACAGTAAAATACATTGACAAAATTATATTGCGGTCAATAGCAACAAAATCCCTAGTGACAATTGGTCACTTGCAGGTCAAGTTACTTGGAACCCTTAAACAGATATGGTCATGCAGGCCCCAGGACCAGACCACAAGAGTCAAATCAATTTTACCTACCTCATGGAGTACGGTTGCAGAGTTGCTCAAGCTGTCCTAGGTGCTGAATGGGAGGTATGGGTGGTTCTGATTTTACCACTTACACAGTGGTGCAAGAAAAAATTGGAAAAACACAACAGGGTCACAGCTGCTGACTTCAGATGATGGTCGCACTGTGTTCTCTGTTGCTGCAGCGTCAAGAGTGGTATTGGTTACTTGATTGGTGACAAACATGACTTAGCAGCGGTAAGCACAGCAAAAAGCTTCTGGAACTTCACTATGTCCGAGGGAGTGACATAGCAGCCTGAGATTTGGGGCAGACGAGACTACAACTCCCACAATTCACTAGACCACTGAGTGTTGAGCGAGACCTCGGAGTGCACAATGGACAGTGATTCGTTGGATACGGTGAGTGTTTTTACCTGTAGTTTTCAGAGAACTAGTGCCACTCATCCAATGGAGACTGAGGGAGCTTCAATTTTAGGTGTACACACCAAGCTGCCCACTCTAGAGATGTGGCCACCCTTCCTGGAGGTGTACACCTCCTGCTTTGCTAATTTCTCACCTTGCTATGGTGCAAGTCTGCCTAGGGCAAGGGGAAGGATGCTTCCTCCTCAGGAGGACAGCCCAGATGCATATCAGAGGTGGTGCATGCCTTGTAGCTCACCGCTCTGATGTGCCAATTCATGCATGCTGAGGAGGAGGGAGCTGTGACCTCCTTCCTGCACAGCCTTTGTTTCTGATTCCTGGGAGTGATCACACTGCCATGCAGGAGGTCAGAATCGTGTCTTGGCGGCAGGAGGCACAGGAAAGTTTGGGCTGGTCAGCAAGAGCACAGTAAAGGTGGGGGCAATCAGGGGGGCAACCTCTAAGGTGTCATTCGCGTGCATGCCACGTCAACCAAGGCACAAGAATTGTGTCGGGGTGGGAAGGCACATTGTTTGATACCAAACATGAGATATTTTCGTGGTACCATAATTGGAGCTGCCAATCTCAAGACTGCCCATTTGGCAGCCCATGTTAGCCTATGGAATGCTAACACATATAGTTGTGCAATACACCCTGCCTTCTGAGCTGAGGAGACTTACCTTAGACGTGCCTTTCATATATTAGAGGCAGTTTATGTGACTGTGCCACACATGGTGAAGGCACAATGTAATGCAGGCCTGCTGTCAGTAGGTTGCATGGGTCACACAGGGTGACACATAACCATGCTGCAGCCCTTGGAACCCCTTTACCATATACTAGGACGGTATTCATTATTTTTCCAGGAAGTCAGTTTTTGACACTAGGCCGACTGGAATATAGTGCATTATTATAAGTATGAGAGAAATTGGGTTGTTGTCTGAGAAGGAACAAACCCTACTGAAGTAACGACTACAATCCTGGTCAGGGTGAAGCACAGAAAGTCACCTAATTAATCTGTATTTTACCCTTTGGTAGCATTGACACAAAAACCGTCATTCTTAACTTAGAGGCAATGTGTAAATCTTTTATGGAGCACACAAACAGTTATTAAGTAAAAAGCACAAGAAAAATCCCACACCAATATAGAAAGAATAGAGCAAAATGAATACATTTGTCACTAAAATGACAAAACTTCAATCAGTATAATTGGAGATATGCAATTTCAAAGTTTTACGGTAAGCAAAGTGACTAAAGATACAAAGCGGCACTCGCAGTAATCAGGTTGTGCAACACCAGGTGAAAGTCACAAGTTCAGGCCGACCATGCTGGAGTGCGGGCTGGATATAGGGATCAGGTTAGTCCAGTTGAGAGAAATAACTTCTAAAGTCCAGCGCAAAGAGTTCTGTTCACAGTGGAGGAGGCCGCAGGGAGATTGTAGTGGATGGTCACTGCTGTAGCTCGAGGAGAAGGGCTGGCGTCACAGGGAGTAGTTGCTGTAGCGCAAAAATACTGTCAGGCGTCGTGGACAATCAGTGCTAAAGATTCATGTTGATGCTGTAGGTTGACGCGCAGGCGTTATGTTGCCGGTCGTCGCTGGCAGTTGCTGTAGCACAAAGAGTTGGGTTCACCAAAGCTTCCCATTGGCGGTCAACATGGGCAGCAGGATTTCGGCACAAACAGTTTTTGGGCTCTTCAGTCCTGTTCACAGTCGTGAGCAATGTTCCCTCTAATTTATTTCCTCTGTGTGCGGCAGTGTAAGGTCTCTGAGCGCTGCAGCCAAGGTTATGTGCGCCAGGAACCAGACCGCATGTGTGGGTGCAGCGTCTAAAAAAATGCGCGGCCAACATTAAAGTGAAAGTGCCTATGGGGCACTTTTACACAAAGTGTAATAAAAAGAAAAAGAAAGCTTTTGTAGCTCAGCCACTAAAGTGAAAGCGGTTGCGATGTAAATTAAATAAATAAATAAGGTCAGCTGCTCAAGTGAAAGCGGACCGCACCGTAAATTAAATAAATAAGCACGGCCACGGTAGTTAAAGCGGACTGCGCTAGAAATGAAAAAATACATGAGTAAATGACATAATATAAAAGGTGGCGGCGTGCTGCAACATCCTGGGTGGAATAGGGAAGATCATTAAAGAAAACAGTGCTCACCCACTAGATAAAGCAGACCGTGTAACAACACAAGTAAAAAGTCCAGTCGTTATGAGAGAATACAAATGCAGACAAGATGGGTGGGAAATGAGCAGAGCTTCTATGCCATACCTCAACCATGCCTCGCAGAGCAGCACATGCGCTACCCAGGCTCGAACTAAAAACAAACAGGCGCTTGGCCTAAAATGATACGGCCAGTTGGGCCCCCAGGGCCCTGTTTCTAGTATGACCCCCGGGTGGTTCCTTTTAAAGGGCGGAGGAGCATTGCCCCACCTGCGGTGACTCTCCCCCACCCTCTAGATCATACCATTGTTACTACTTTATAATTATAACAGGCAGTCTGGCACTTGCAAGCTGTTCTAGTGGCGAGTGTCAGAGTTTCAGGGCGATCAGACTGGCAGCAGCAGGATCGGAGTGATTTTTGAAGCTGGCTGCCCAGTGCGACAGCCAGCTAGACATGCGCACTTCACACTGCACAACGCACAGCTGGTGTTAACCTGATGGGTTTTGCAGGCACAGGGACCTAGGCTCAAAAGGAGCACTAGGTTAGCCTGCTCAAACCAATCCTGGGGCTTCTCTCATGCTGAGAGCAGCTGCAGGATTGGTTAGGTTTACGTTGGCACAAAGTCAACGTGAACCACTTTCAGTTTCTTTCCTACCCTGAGAGCGTGCACTATACACCACCAGGGCCTTCGAGGAAAGCAGAGGAGCTGGGGTGAGGAGGAGAAGGGATGGAGCCAGAATCTGAAATGGCGATTGTGGGCAGTGAGCGAGGCTGGGAGCATGTGAGGAGTCAGAAATCGCTGCACTCACAATGCTGCCAGTCTGACTCTGGCCTCCATATTGCTGGCGTCCTCGGTCTCCCAGAGTAAGCTGGAACTTCAAGACAAGTAAGCGCTAATAAAGAAACAGCTGTGTGCTTGCTTTTGTTCTGCTTTGAACTAAAACGAGGTAAGGGGTGGTGCACTGGGGGGCTGTTGATGTCAATGCTCCAAGGTGCATGCTCACTGTGTCTTGTCGCATTAAGCAGTCAACTTGGAGCTATCCCACGGGCTTTTCTTCTGAAGGCATTTACCATGTGTATGTCGAAAGGACTTATTCAAAGATGTAGTTGGGCGCCACCATAATCCAACTTCACCAGAAGACGAGACATGATCTAATTTGTTTCGTTTAATTTCCCTGTTGTGTGCAGCTGGTCAAGTATTTGTCAGACTGAACCTATGTAAATTACCAGAATATTCTGGATGGTGTGGAATTATCAAGGGTCCTGGGTTCTGGGTGCCGACTCTGTGTCTGACTGTGCGACTGAAACAGGTTCACATGAACTTTGGCAGTGTACAGTGCTTGACTTTCCACCAGACCATGCATAAGTTTCTGTTAGGGTGACCAACTGGCATGGGTGCAAATTCAGGACAGTGAGTGTAAAAATTCAGGACAAAAATTCAGGACAGGAGGTCAACATTCAGGTAAAAGGTAAGATTTACAGACACATCAGAGGAGGTTGCGCAATAGTATATAAGTAAGTAAATAGACAACTTCAAGTAAGTTTATATTAGGTTGAGACAATTGTGCACTTCATGGATTTTCAGTATGCGCGCGGCTTTAAGCAAATGTGCAGGTCTTTCTGTTGTAACAAAACCGCCCCCAGCTTTCCAGCTCCCAGAGAAAACGCCTGATGCCCGGTCCTGCCGGTCCGGCCTTGCTACCACCCTCCAATGGCGCCCCTCATCTTCACATAGAGCCTCTCTCATGTGTATTTAATTTTTTCTATGTGCTACTCATCCCAAGTATGTGGGGCAGAGTGTTGGAGTGCGTTACAACACACACATATTATGTAGAGACAATCACTCATATAAATGTTAAAGTCTATGTATAGGAAATGTTGCTTAAGATAATGAGGCTTACAATGTGTAATCATACTTTCATCCATCATTCAGTCTTTCACCATTCATTCTGTCCTTCCTTCTGTGTGCCCATCCATGTCCTTATTCAACCATTTACAAACCTATCCATCACGTATCCTTCCATCCATCATTTGACTCATCCATCCCTCCATCCACCCTTTTACTCATCCATCCATTATCCATCCATCCATCCACCCTTTCACCCTATCCATCCGTTCACTCATCCATCCACTCTTCCACCCATCCATTCACCTATCCAGCCATCCTTTCACTTACTCATTCATCCACCCAGTCACTCATCCTTCCACCCATTCACCCGTTCAGTCATCCATTTACCCATCCTTCCTTTCTCTCTCAATTCCCCTTTCACTTAGCCATCCATCCATCCTTCCATCCACCCACCCATCTATCTACTCATCCACTCATGAATCCGTCCATTGAACCTCACTCCTCCATCCTTTCACTCATCCATCCTTTCTCTCATCCATCCACCCTTTCACTCATCTATCCATCCTTTTGCCCATCTACAAGCCTTTACATCCACCCTTTCACTCATCCGTCCATCCATTCACTCTTTCACTTGTCAATTCATCAATCCACCCTTTCACTTATCAATTCATTGATTAATCCATCATTTCACTCATCAATTCACCCATTCTCCCGTCCATCATCCACCCTTTCACTCATCCATCCATCATTTCACTCATCCATCCAGCCATCCATCCACCCATCCCTTCACATACTTACTCACTCACTCACCTTTTCACATTAATTATGAGCTGAATCTTATCCTTTGTCAGCAGAGTTGCAGACAGAAGTGTTCCATCAAGAACTCCACCCTCACTGTAATTCCTAAAGCAAGAGGTGGGGTGGGGCAGGGTTCACTGTGCCCCTGCACATAGGTAATCTGAAAAAGCGGAAGGCATGAGTCATGCACAGTGCCTGGACGTGGGGCGACTGTGACATGGTGTTATTTCCAGAGCTTTTAGTGGGATGAAAAAACGAGGGGCGTCTCGCCAAAAGGATGTTCGATGTAATTAAGGTGTGGCTTAAAACACATAAGCTAAAAATCTGTGCTTAGTATAATGTTGCTTCTATCATTGCATCCAGATATATAATACAACAAGTAATGTTACACCTAGAACAAGTAACGTTACACCTACAGCAAGCCAGAACTATTGGCTTTGTCAATGGTTGTTAGTTGCATAAAATAATACAGCAGCAACCATGGCTTCCTTGAATATAATTTTGAAAATGCGTCAGTTCTAAAACGATGAGACTTTGAGAGAACTATAATCCTTTCCATTGAACTTGTCACAGTCTTCCTTTGGTTAACTTGATTCTCACCTAGATGCAGCATGGGCGTTTTTGCACTTCTATGGGACAGAATGCCCTGCCCTGGACTGAGGCTGGAGGAGGCCATCACATGCTGTGCCAGCCCAGACTGACCCATTGTCATTCTGTATGTGGCAATCAACCACACACAGAATGACAATGGGCGGGTGGGGCTGCTCTTGTGCTCAGAGGAGTGCGAAGCGGCCACATCAGTAGTTTACCCAAATACATACATCAGTTGCTATGTAAATATGTATCATTTACCCCACGGAAAGGCTCCATCTGGTACCCCCCCACCACCACCACCACCTCCCCCGTTGAGTGTGTCAGCCCGGGCTGAGACAGCTTCCTGGGCACAGACAGTTTTTCAGCTGCCAGCCGCACCAGAGTACTTCACAGGTCTTTAAAAGACCATTGACTTGTTGCTTTTATTGAATGGTCAGCGGAGATTCAGACATTTCTGCGGGGCAGTCTCCGTTCTGAAAGGTCGCAATGGTGGATGTGCTACGTTTAGGAGAAGGACAGCTGAGTGGGTAGTCTTTGCGTGGGTGACCGATGAACGACGTTAGGCATCATAATAGGCTGGTTAATTGATTGTCACATCGGTGCTAGTGAATTTGAATGTGCCGCACCGGAATGTCGCAGAGTGAGAGTTACGTTTGACAGCCCAGATCGAGCTGAGTGAGTTATCCCCCTGCTGCAAGCTGCTCGAGGGATCGGCTATGTGCGCGCTTCATATTGGACAGTGCGCGCTCGGGGTGAAAGAGGTGGGCTCGCGCGCACGCGCGCAGGTTCGAGGGAACACTGGTCGTGAGTAGCCCAAAAATTGAGGATTTCTTCTTTACTTCAAGGAGGAGTTCAACTGATGCCACACCATGAGTTTAGGACTCAAAGGCACCTCCTGAGGATCAGGAACCCATGCAGAGGCCGGAAGGGCTCAGGCAGGTCCAGTTGAAGGTCAAGATGCAGCAGGTCAGCTAGGCAGTTGTAGAGAAGCTTTTTGAGCTTGTTGTGTCCCTGTAGCTCAGAGCATAAGGTCAATCAGCTGAACCTTGGAGTCACTTTAACCTAGGATGAAGGGTGCAGGTCCAATCTTCTTTCTCAACAGGTAAGGCAGACCTCAAGCAGCAGGACAGCAAGGGGTCCTTTTTCTGTAGGATCCACAGACCCAGGAGTGTACTGAAGAGTGGGTCTGTGAGTCCCCTTTTCATATCCAGTTCCCACTTTGAAGTGGGAGAAGCTTCTGGGAGTCCCCCCTAAAGAGGTGTCTGGAATGTCATGCCTCACTGCCCTGGTCCCAGTCTGTCTGGGGGTACAATAGGCTAGTGTGAAGTCCTTTGTATATGAGCTGAGCCACTGCCTTACAAATGCAAGTTTGGTAGGTCACAGCTCTGTCCCCCCCATCCTCTCTGAGATGACCCATTCTGCCAACACCCAGAACCTCTAATGTGACACTATATGGAAGGAATATACAAAGGCCAACTGACAATTACACCTAGTCGTGTGACCCAGGAACAGACTGCTGGCACCAAATGTGTGGTTAGGACAAGGAAATGCTCTCTTACAAAAAGTGACATTTTCAGAATTGTGACTTAAAATCCAACTTTACCATTAAAGAGGATTTTTTAAATTATAATTCTTCAGACAGCAAACATGACTTCCTCGCCTGCTCCCAATCAAATGTTATCACTTATTAATTGTAATAAGGTAACCCACAGTTGGCCTTTTGGTAGAGGTAGGCCTCGCAATAGTGAAAACCCAATTTGAGAGTTTTTCACTATCAGGGAATGTACAACTTAAAAATACATGTCCAACTTTTTAAATACATTGCACCCTGCCGGGGAACAACCTTTACAACGCAACTTTTACAACGCACTACCTTTACAACGCATTTTTTACAACGCATAATCCATTACAACGCATAACATTACAACGCATACCATTACAACGCATTTTTAAAAACTACCTTTACAACGCATTCCATTACAACGCATACTACCATTACAACGCATACCATTACAACGCATAATATTACACTACACTATCCAACACTTACCCTACTGTTGCACCCCCTGGAGTTAGAATAGTAATTTTTACCCCTATACTATCCAACACTTACCCTACTGATGCACCCCCTGGAGTTAGAATAGTAATTTTTACCCCTATACTATCCAACACTTACCCTACTGATGCACCCCCTGGAGTTAGAATAGTAATATTTACCCCTATACTATCCAACACTTACCCTACTGATGCACCCCCTGGAGTTAGAATAGTAATTTTTACCCCTATACTATCCAACACTTACCCTACTGATGCACCCCCTGGAGTTAGAATAGTAATTTTTACCCCTATACTATCCAACACTTACCCTACTGATGCACCCCCTGGAGTTAGAATAGTAATTTTTACCCCTATACTATCCAACACTTACCCTACTGATGCACCCCCTGGAGTTAGAATAGTAATTTTTACCCCTATACTATCCAACACTTACCCTACTGATGCACCCCCTGGAGTTAGAATAGTAATTTTTACCCCTATACTATCCAACACTTACCCTACTGATGCACCCCCTGGAGTTAGAATAGTAATTTTTACCCCTATACTATCCAACACTTACCCTACTGATGCACCCCCTGGAGTTAGAATAGTAATTTTTACCCCTACACTATCCAACACTTAACCTACTGTTGCACCCCCTGGAGTTAGATTAGTAATTTTTACCCCTATACTATCTAATACTTACCTTAAATGTAATTTAATATTATGCGTTGTAATGGTATGCGTTGTAAAGGTAGTATGCGTTGTAATGGTAATGCGTTGTAAAGGTATTTTTTTAAAATGCGTTGTAGTGTCCTGCGTTGTAATGTCATGCGTTGTAATGGATTATGCGTTGTAAAAAATGCGTTGTAAGTGCATGCGTTGTAAAAGTGTGCGTTGTAACGTCATACATCCCACCCTGCCTCATGGACTGTTTGGGCCTTTCCTATCGGTGGCTTATATGTATTAAAAAAGGAATGTAAAGGCCTGGCAAAAGGTTTATTTTTGTCAGGTCGAAATGGCAGTTTAAAACTGCAAACATAGGCTGTAAGCGCAGGCCTGAGACATATTTTATATGGCTCATTCAGTAGGTGGCACAATAAGTGTTACAGGTCCACCAGTAGCATGCAATGTATAGGCTCAGGGTACATGTAGCACCACTTTACTATGGGCTTACAAATAAATTAAATGCGTCAATAGGGTGTGAACCAATGGTACCATATTTAAAGAAGAGAGCTAAGCACTTTAGCACTGGTTAGCAGTGGCAAAGTGTGCCGAGTCCTAAAAGAAAACAAAAACAAATTCAGCAAAACTAGGAGGAGGTAAGGCAAAATGTTTATGGAAGACCCTGCAGAGAGGGCCAGCTCAAAAAAAGATCATCTACAAAATGTATACAACAATATGGATTGCAACTGTTCTAAAAAAAAACGAGTGGGTATTCTGAAGGGATGATGGTTGGTCCACCAAATAAAGGCAGCCCGGGTTAATCCCATACATATTTTAATTATTGTTATGTAAAATATTTAACATTCAATGCAACCCTGCAGGATTTTCACATTGACGCCAATTTTGACCATAAAGTAGAATGATTAACCCAGTAAAAAGTGGTCTTAAATTATTCCACATAGCAGCAACAAAGCAAATTTGCAGTCTTGACAGCTCTCTTGGCAGTTGAACAAAGTGGAAGCAATGATCCACAGTTCAATAGTTAGGTCTGAAACCAGTTTATTCTAAGGGGACAATAGCATTATCCAGTGATCAACCAGATAGTCTTGTAAGAGCTACTTTGGCTAAAACCTTTGTAATAAAATTAAATGATCATTCTCTGAGACCAGTTTATCCCCAATTTTAAATATTGGCTTTATCACAGTGTCTTTAAAGATGCTAGGATTTCCCCTAGGTTACAACCCCCTTAAATGGTGGAACAGGCAGAGAGGCACACCAAGTGAGATTCTGGCACAGATCAATTATCAGGTACTGCTGCGTGGCTTAAGTTTAGAGACAAAAGTAACTTCTCAATAAAATCAGGCTCCATCAGAGCTAACAAGTCTTTATCAATCACAAACCCCCTCTCAATCAACATACTTAGCATGTATGTTGTGAGAGTGTGCCTCTTTTTACATGGTCACCCCCATTTTGTGTGGACTGATGCTGCTGTTTTTTGACTATGTGCACTGGGATACTGCTAACCAGGCACCGGTGCATATGCTCCAAACCCTAAAATGCATTGAAATTGGCTTACTCCTATTTGGCCTATTTAACATTCCTATAAGGCCATAGTATATGGTGTCCCAAAACTCACCCGTGGCATGGAAGGTAAATGTCTGCAATGGACTGCAGCAATAATGTGTCATCCACTAGTGTGACAATACAAACATGACTCCAGGCCTAACACTGTAAGCTGTCTGCTGAAGTTTTAAACCTGCAGTCCGACCTGTCAAAATTACCTGATAAGAGAAAACCTCCATTTTAAATATTAATGAGTTGCTCTTATCTAGGCGTTGTAACCCACAAGTCAGTGTACATGGTATTTAAAAGTAGGACATGTAGAAATTTAAAGTTAACATGTCCTTACAGTTACTGTCAACCGAAAGCTATTCCTCTGTTGGAAGCCTGGATGATACATTGAGAAACAATCAGAAGAAATATTCAACATTTATTCTGCTATCTCTGACTAGGGACTATCTAGAGAAATTATTACATTACTATTTTTAATATGTTTTAAAAGCCCAACTTAATAGTGGTCGGATTTTTGATAAATATTATACACAAGGTACTTTTTGAAACTTTCCCTGCCTGAAGCTCCTGAAAGCTAATTTGCATTAGCATCCATCTGTCGCCCAGCAGGTGAATATCTCTGATGATTTGTGAAAGCTGCTTCCAATGTTTTTGTTCCCATGGCAGGAAAACCATTTGGGCTTACAATTAATTTACTTCAAACAGGCCTTTCCTGTCATAAGCAGATGATACTTAAATAGGTCCCTTCATTTGACCTTCCACTAAGTCAGTCACAAAGCCCAGTGGGGGGAAAGCTGCCCCCAGAACTGGTTTGGAGTGACAATGGAGGAGGGCCTTCTCATTACCTGGGCTGCACTACAGGGGGGTGGGGGGCATATGGACTCTGCACATTGGGAGAAGTGTTTCTCCATCTTGGATTTACTTAATCAGGGAGGTTTGTTTGCATTAAGGTACACAGGAACTACTGAAAATCTGGGTAGGGTTACCCCTCATAACTTTTACCCTGTTGGATAGGGAGGGTCTAGTAGTCACCTCCATACATAAGCTGGTGCCAGGTATAAATGTGGCAGACCAAGACACCTTTTTCAGAACACTTTGGACCTGTGGAAGAACATAATAACCACTGCACCTGCTGTTTGAGAACTATGAGACCTGAAAGAATAGATCAACTCCCACTTGTATCTCGGACAAAAAATTGAACTCTATGGGTCAGTCAAATGACTTTCAGTATAACCCATTTCATGCTTTGCCTTGATCTTCTATGTACTGCTATGTATTGCAGTTCCTTTACAAGACGCAAGGGGTACTGCAACATTAGATGTAACTTCTTGTAAAATCCTCTCAAACCAAATTATCAGAGGATAATCCCAACCAGAAAATTGCATTTTGTTACACTGAAAATAAGCCAGCAACATTTTCTGAATTAGCTTGAAATGAGTGTGAGCTATATGCCAATAATTACGTTATAATGCAGATCATGATTAGATGTAGGAACAGAGGTTTTCACAATCTTACCATAATGTTTCAGGTTATCCCCATTTTCAGGTTCCCTCACATCATAGTTTAAGAACAAACCATGATGAACAGTAAGTGCAAAGATGTACTCCATCTGCAATAGATTGGAACCAAACTGAAAGGCCTTGTTTGCCAAACATTACTTAAATATCCTAAGATTTAAACAACTCTATCACCCAAGGTAAAAATAATCCAATTGTGGATGCATTAGCTGACATTTGAAATTGATAGAAATTTGGTCCAAAAACAGCACAAGAAAATAACTGGTCCCATACTGCATCTTCGTATGGGGCGTCGTGAAGTTTGAAAATTGAAATCTGTCAGGAATATAAAAACTGAATTGAAGCAGCAAATTCTAAGGCTATTCGGATGATTCTCTAATAACACAAGTTGGAAATGCATTTTGAGATAGTCGTGTGGTGAAATGAATGTCACCAATTATTGTCTCTAATTTGAAACGCAGCCTATATGCTAAAGTCAATTCAAAGATCATTTTGAAACATGTTTAGCCACAACTGCAAAACCATGAATCGCAGGGCAATAAGATCGCTAGGACTCTTAGAACATCAGAGCAAGGGCCGTTCGTTTGGACTAAATAGACGTTTAACTGCAAGCCCTCCGATAAGAAGGCCACCTATGCTGACCTCATGGTTTCTCTTACAGCCGCAAGTACAATATTACCTTGTCATTAACTTTTCTCTATCATTAGTACATCCCACATCCTATTTAGGAGCAGAATTGCACTTTTCTTTTTCTCCTTGGGCTTAATACAAACATATAATATGTAGCCTGCCTGATGAAAAGGGGCCATGGAGGTCTTCCTCAGGTCTGTGGCCACCACCTTCGAAGGTTAATAATATTGCAACATACTCATCTGCACCTAGCTTCAGGACCCTGGCCCTACATCTGGGGATTCAACTCCTGCATTAACGGCTCCTCCCATAAACTATAGGCATAATGTGCTAAACAAAAGTATAATGTTTCTAGTCAGTCTTTTGTGATGGTAGTTCCTGTTAGGTGTTTGGCCTATAAGACCACATTAGTCGGACAATGAACTAAGCACTTTTTTTCTCTAGGGAAAGCTAACTCTAGGAACAGCAAGATCTTGAGAGGTCACATACTAATTACTAGAAATCTGCTGAGGCACTGTTTGCAGATCTATGATGTTATTTTAATGTAGAATCTAGATATTCTCTTCTTGATGGAAACGTGTATCTCTGACTCTTCTATGCCTGGTATTGCAATGGATGCTCCTCCGGGTACTCCATCCTTCACTAGGACTGCCCCTTTTAAACTGAAGGTGGCCTGGTGATTGTTTTAAGAAATCTTTATACTTGAAATCTAATTAAGAGAGATAACCTGTGGTTAGCTAAAGGCTTCATTTTACAATGCATATCACTCCCACTTTCTTATTCTTCGGGGGTTTGGATTACCTCTCCCCTGGGCCCTATGAGGTTTTCAGTCACTTATCACCAATTGGGTTGCACTCCTTATTATAAAATTTGCAACTTTTACCCCAGTGAGTACGTTTAACAAGGATATCGAGGCTCCATATATAGGGATGTTTTCAGCGCCTCTTGCTGGCCTTAATCTTATTTGGTTTGTCATATTGATCCAGCGGAAGGCCAGGGATAAATACTTCACAAAAAAATATTCAATGGGCCCATACACATTCACCCAAATGTTCATTCACACTCCCTGGCAAAACCGCTGGGGGTGAAGTTTATAATTCACTTAAATTCTGAATAGTTAACTTACTGTAATCTCACACAATTTGGAACAATATTTAATACGTTAGTTACGTATTAAATATTGTTCACAGATCAGCACTCTTTCTTCTGGCCAATGGACCATTAGTTGAGTTAGTTGATGGTGATATTAACAGTTATCTAACTAATTCATTGATGTCAGTGAAATAACCACAGACTCTGGGTAAGATTCATACATTTTATCTAAGATTTCAGTCATAAATTGAACGTTCATTAATGCAAATTGACAGTGCAAACTCCATCATTCTTCATATGGGAGAAAAATTTAATTTGGCAATTACAACCAATGACACAAACTCATTCAACAAATCAATGCAAAAGAGTGGATAGATGAAGAGACAGAAGGTTCAAAACAAAAATACATTTGCAAACGAATATGCACATTTTGAGACAGAATAATATTTACCTATTAGAAATAATAAAAACCACCCCTCTGGCCAAAGGACTAGTGGGGGTTCCCTGAGTTAGAATCAGGAGACAAAAACTATAGAACAGGATCAGGACAGGACAGATACTTACTAGACTTCTCTACAAACCTGACGCACCACAGCGCATCCCTCTCTTACACTTTCTCCCTTCTCGTTGCTCTTCCAAAATCTTCTAATCTAATCAGGCTGTCATTCGGATCTGAATCTTCCCAGTCTGTTCTCTTCTCTCGCTTCCTTGATCTTGCTCGACCCAGCTTCTCTCTCTCTTTCTCTCCAGCAGCCCGATCTGACTTGACCTAACTAATATTCTAAGTCACTCTAGTTGTAGTCTTCACTTCAACATGTCCTACCCACAATAGTTGCAAATGTCAATATAATACGGAATATGATTGAACAGGGCTGGGGGAGTTTTTACCACCCTATGCTGACATATTCATTTTATTAAGGTACCATTGTTTCGCAACCCCTTCCCCTTTAGTTCATTTATAATTTCATTTTCACATACATATATTGTTGCCATTTATAATAACAGTTTCAATACATGCTCCATAGACGAGGTATACACATCTTTACTTTCCCACGTCTTCTGTCCTTGATATCTGGCAGCTGTTCAGTTTTCTGGTCATGGGGTCACATTACTAATCCACTGAGCATGCGCGACTCATTGTCATACAGCACCATTTTCTCCCTTTGTCATAGGCTTAACAGGCCCAAATACACACTATTAATAAAAGAATCATAAACAGATGTTATTTTCTTAAACATATAATTCTCACTGTTCACCACCCACTTCTACTCTATCCCATGTTATTATTATTTTCCTGGGCAAATGCATTAACAACAGCAGCTTTCTTTTAATCCCAAATTGTGATTCCTTAAATGCTATGTAGGAAGCACCCAAGTTGTGCGATTTTGGCTTAAGGAATCTCAAATTACCACCAACTTCAGGTTGGTGGTAAATTGCGATTTCTTTGAAAAATGCATGTATGTGCGCCACATGTGCACACATGTTTATTTCAGGGGTGCAAAAGGGTGTCCTATTGACACCCTTGCAATCTTGAAATTGCATTCTCAATATGCGATTCTCTAATTGAGAATCGCAAATTGAGAATGTCTTTCTATGCATTCCTATGGGCCTTCTAGCCCATAGGAATGAATGGCAAGGTATTCCTTATTTGCGAATCTCAATTTGTGATTCGCAAATAAGGAATAGGTGGGATTTGCAAAATATTTTGCTAATCCTACCTACATTGCATTTTGCGATTCTCTAATAGCGATTCCCTAAAAATCGCAATGTGAGAATCGCAAAACAAGTTTTACCTACATATGGCCCCTGGTGTCTGTCTTCAACGTATCGGGTTGTGGCGTGAGAATACTGGGGCAACAGGTTCGCATTTTAAGCGGCCATTTACTTATTTTTATACCTTTTTTTTATCCGTTGTTTAAGTTTAGGGTAGTATCAAAGTATCAAATTGATGTTCGGCTGTGTTTTCTTTACAAATGTTTACAGGGCACCCCGTACTGCAGGGACCTGTTGCAAATATCGGAGAGGACGTCTCCGTTTGGACTACTAGTTTGAAGATATTGCGATCTTGATCTCGCTTGTTTATCTCACCAGCGTGTATCTATGAGGATATATATATTGACAATCGGAACAGTGTTTTTTTGTTGAAACTTACGAGTAAGCAGAACTACGTGTATATTTGGTATCAATGTCTTGTAATAAGAAGATTGTAAGAATTATTACGTTCTCTTAAAGGGTCAATATTGAAAATAATCTTTTGAGAAGGACTTGGAGTTATGTTGATTTGAGAACTCTCATATGTATTGGAGATTCAATAGAGAGGTAAGCCTTATTGAGAGAATGTGGCGTTTATGATAACATTAGGGGTGACTAACATGTAGAAAAGGGAAGGTCTAGGGACTGGCAAGTGTGTGCACTTGCCAAGTCGACATGGCAGCCCCAGGCAGCACACAGGCTCTGCAATGGCAGGCCAGAGTTACACTTTACGGGCTGTTTACGTGGGTGGCACAATCCAGTGCTGCAGCCCACCAACAGCATTTGATATATGGGCCCTGGCACGTGTAGTGCACTTTACTGGGGACTGACACATAAATCGAATAGGCCCATCATGGAAACACCAATCCATAACACAGTTTACACAGAGAGCATATGCACTTTAGCACTGATTGACAGTGGGAAAGTTCCCAGAGTCCTAAACCCAACACAAACAGGTCAGGAAAAAATAGGAGGAAAAAGCAAAAAGTTTAGGGATAACCCTGCAAAAAGGCCCATTTCCAACAGTCAACCAGAGTGGTATCCATATTGGGCCTTACTTGGGGAAATCCATTAATATAGGATATATAGAATCCATTGCCATACTTGGATACCAGTAGGGTTAGGAAATACAATATATGGATCTTGAACTGGCGGTCCTGGCTCAGAAAGTGGTAAAACCCCATTACAATCATCTCATGTCAAACACTTCAATGAACACAAGAACACGCCTATGGAAAGACAAAACAAACAACTCAATGCCGAATTAACATACCCATATGATGTTGAGGGAGTCAAAAAGAGTTTCCAAACCTTGAAACCCTAGGTACATAATCTAGTTACCAAGCACACACATGAAAGAAAAGTAGTGGGGGGGGCAGCGGTACCTGAAGCAGAGGCAAGCATATTTATGACTAGCCTCAACATGTCTAGAGTGTAAGGCAATAGTGGTAGTTATAAGGTTAGAGGAAACCAAGGTTGGTGATGTGAGGAGCGCTGCTAGTGTGGCTGTTTAAATACAAGTCCACTGAGAATGTACGTGCTTGCCGGAGAATTGCAACATCACACTGAGTGAATATGTGCTTAATGAGCAATGTCTGACAAAAACATTCATTATTTGTTTTTTTTTTACTGAGTGCCAATGAAATACTCATAACCCTCTTGCAACTTTCAGATTTACAATCATTATTTATAACAATGAGGAAGGGCCTAAAGACATTCAGAAACAATGTCATCATGTAAAATAACCTGAGTGGATATACAACATGACCTATTGATTATGATGAGTGAGGTTCACATTGAAACAATATACTCCAGGGCGCAATAAGGCCTGTCCAATTAACCTTGTACACCTGTCATAGTAGTCTGAGGGACAGGGTAGTCATCAATATGTGTTGGCATGATACATGGTAACCTTTCACTGGATGCCATTACGCATCACATTCACTTGTCTTTGTTGTTGTTTCGTAGGCTCATCTTCATTTGTGCTATCTCTGCTATCCTTGAAATGTTTGTGCATTGGCATACATCTCTTGATGACAATGAGGAAAACTCATCAGTTGTGTATTAAAGTGTACCCTGTATGATATTGGCATTCAAGCCTTCCCTTTATAAGGCTAAAGGCACTGTTTATTATATTCTGTGTCTGCATGTGTGCTTAGTAATATGCTTCCAGATGGACAAAACTGGATTCACAAGCACATGTCATAAGCTAATCCTACGGAAGTATCAGGAGAAGAGTTGGAAGGCCAGCTGGTAGGAGTTTTTTGGATCCTCAGAAATGTGAAGAAAATGTTTGATTATAGCCAACATTTGAAGTTTGCATGGCATTCTTGGCAAGAAAAACAATTGTGCCTGGACGTAGTAGGTTTCTTAGGTGGCTGCCGGACCCTGGCCAAAATACTGCAGCTATTGACATTACCAAAATGGGTCAACTTTCAAGGCTAAAGGTTTGATGTCTCCACTTCAAGCAGGGGGCAGTTTTTTTGGGTTTGGGTGGAAGTATTGGGCTATAGGAAGATCCCCGCAGATTTTGTAACATTCCTCTGTCCAGAAATTTGATAAGCCCTGATTTTAGCTCAATTTGGAGGTTTGCAGGGTATTCCTGGGTTAGAAAACATGGTATTTATGCATGCCAAACCACCCTTGGTGTCTATTTTTCAGACATGCCTAGGTTTAGTAGATTTCCCTGGGCCGGTGATGAAACCCGGACCAAAATGCCACAAATATGGTATCGCCAAAATGGGTCAATTTTCAAGGTGAAAAGTTGACATCTTCTCATAGTGCTTTGGGTCCTGTGGTATTGAGTGTGCTAGTCCCAGCCACACTAGTTAGTTATTATCAGGCGAAGTGCAGAAACATTGGGTGGTAACATTTTTGTAGAACATCAAAGATCCCAGAACTTTCCCTCAAATATGACTTAAAGGCACGATTTTCACCAAGGTTTGATGTTTGCAAGGTATTATAGGAAGTAAAATGCAGTGGGATCCGCACAAGGGCCCAGATTTACAGAGTTCTTGCATTGCCCTTGATTCACATAAGGTGAGACAAGGCAGAGCAAGCCCTTTATTGGAATTTACTAAGCCACCTTGCGTCGCTTAGTAAATCCAGAGTAACTCAAGATACCACAAATCACTGCCTTGCGATTCACAAGCCCAGATTTACTAAGGTTAATAAACCTGTGATTCCATCAAAAAGGTAAGTCGTACCAACAGAGGTGTAACAATGAGAAATATACTCATTTCTCCTTGTTATTATTTACTCTTTCTACTTGTGCTGCATTCTGTAGCGCATATGAAAGAGGAAAAGGACTCAAAGGATTGTTGTTTGAAGAAAGGTGCCCCTTCCTGCACAAAAACAAAGGGGTTTGGACAAAATATCGTATGAAAAATGTTGTGGTACAAAAATATTGTGGCAAGAATATTGGGATATCATAAATCTCCTCAACAGGAATATCGTAGATAAGACTATTGTTGCAAGTGATGTTTTTAACATTGTAAAAGATATTGATTTAGAAAATATCATTGTACGTAATATCATTTGCAGTGTTATTTTGTATGTAATTTATTGCAGCGTGCTTGATATGTTGTATATTTTTTTTTTTGTGTGTTTTAGGGAGATAATTTATTAACAATGAAATTGTTGAGATTAGTATTTTTAGTTGTTTTTATGTCTAAAAGTAATGGATTTATATATTTTTTGGCAGCTGGAAATAGGGTTTTTATGGGATAAGGTTGGGAGATTATTAAAAAGTGGATAATTATTATGCTATTGGTGTGTTCACAAAAATCAATAATCGCATTTTAATTATATTTAATATTTGAAAATGTACTGTTGTTGGGAATATATTTTCTAACATTTATTACATTTAATTTTAAAAAATGAACAACTAACTAATACTTTTTATATTTTCATTATTGTTAATTTCAGAGTATGATAGAATTGTTTTACCTTAAAATATTGGGAATTGTAGTAAATATATTAATAATATATTAATTATGAATAATAATAATAATAATCTATTATGTGTAACGTTTTAATTATGATTATATATGTTTGTATGTAGAGATAGGATGTTTTTGAAGTAATTTTATGTTATTGTTAAAAAATAATGAATGAATATGGGGTAATGATTGTGTATATTACATTTTTAGTGACGTCCATGCCCTGCTGGAACTGGGGGTGCATGCACACTGGGGACCAACTGATGTGCTCCCCTGTGTGCATCCCCATGGAGTGAGGCACAATGGGCCCCCCTTTATTTCCTCACTGTTTTCATGGACCTCCATGAAATCAGTGGTGGTGAGGAAAGTCGGAATATGCTTGGCGGGACCATGGCGGTTCCGGCAAGCATATTGATACCTCTTGACCTCTGCGCCACCACCAGGGAATAGCAGTTCCTGGGCAGAGTTGGTGGTCTCAGGGCGGCATGACCACCAAGGTTGTAATGTGGCAGTCGGAACACCCTCACCGCAGGCCGGCCATGAGTTTGGCGGTCTGAGGACCCCCAGACTCATAATTAGGCCCTTAGTGTCCAACTCTTTCTTCAAAATGATATAGATTGAAGTCAGAATAGTAAATGTCATCACTTTAGTGCCCAACACCTTCTCCAAATTGGTTTATATTGGTGAGGAAATAGAAAATGTCATGCCTTTAGTGTCCAACACTGTCTTAAAAATTGTTTACATTGGAGTGTGATTATTTAATTTTATAGTGTTAGTGTTAAAACCTTTCCTTTAATTGTATTTGTATGTAGTAGAATAATAAGAATAAGAATAAAGTTATTTAGAGAGCTCCTGGTTACTTCTACTGAAGTGCCCCCTTCCTAAGATTTCACTCTCAGGCCCAGCCCCTATGGAGCACACTCCAGAAATGGCCTTTAAGTCTGTGTAAATAGTTAGGTCTTGAGTTTCTTTCGTAAGGCCAATTTGATGATTTCGTGTCTGAGAGCCAGAGGCAGGGCATTCCACTTTTTGGAGGGCAACAGACTGAAAGAGCATCCTCCCATGCGTGCTCTTTTCACAGTATGAATGGCAGCTAAAGCGGCCCTTGCAGACCTGAGACTTCTGCCGAGTAGACAAGAGAATGCAAATGCAAAGGCCCTTTCCCATTCAGGATTTTGTGACAGTAACACAAGGCTTTTAAAGACACTCTCTTGCCCAGTGGCGACAAGTGAAATTTAGCAAGAGCTGGGCCTGAAGGCGATCACCTCTGGAAATTAAGTAGCAGATGAGCAGCTGCATTCTGCACCCTCGTTAGTCTCCACAATCTAAATTCTGAGACTCCCAGATACAAAAAATCGCAATAGTTCAGTCTGGACATTACCAGTACCCGGACTACTGACTTTCTGGCAGCCTCTGGTAGAAACATCAAGATATTTTTCAGGGTTTTTAGAGTCCCAAACATTTCTCCGCTAGGCTGGTGATCTTACTGTCAAATGAAAGTCTTACAAACCAAATGTAGGGGTTCTTAACATTCGACTTGGGTCAGGTAGTGGGCCAAGTAAATCTGGCCAACAAGTCAAGGACCAGATTGATGGCTGCTTCTCTATAATAAGGCCATCATTTTTTCCAGCATTTAGTTTAAGGCAGCTCTGGTTCATCCACTCAGCTAGTTCTGATTCCAGGATCCCAGCAGGGCTGCAGTGCCTCATTCATCCTGAGACAGAGTGATAATAAGCAGCATATCATCGGCATACAATATGATGTTAAAGCCACAACACTCGGTGACATCAGCTAGGGGACACATGTACATATTGAACAATGTGGGACTCAACACTGAGCCCAGCAGCACCTCCTGTCACAGTGTGAAAACCTCAGATAGAAAAGGTTTTTGAGGCACCTGGAAGATGCAATTCTGTAAAAAAAGAAGCTAGCCACTGCAAGGCCTTACCTCAGATGCCGTGATTCCACAACATTCAAGCAGAAGGCTGTTGCACACAGTATTGAAGGCCACCCTGAGATCCAACATTATCAGGACTGAAGTGTTACCCCGGTCTACAGCTTGCCTGAGGGATTCAGAGTCTAGCAGCAGCACAGATTCTGTGCTGAACTGTGGGCGGAACTCTGACTGGGTCTAATGAAGCAGTTCCGTAGCTTCAATGAAGCTCGATAGTTATTTATTTATATGCTTCTCAGTCACTTTAGAAAAAAAAGGAAGCAGGGAAATGGACCTAATGCTTTCTGTCTTCATGGAGTCTAGAAGGTGGTTTTTTAGGAGTGGGACTATGGTAGCATGTTTCCAGCTCATAGGAACCTGACCTAACTTAAAGGAGTTGTAAAGTAGGTCACAGAGCGTGGGCAATATTGCCTTCATCCCTCATTCAATAATAATGGGGGGAGGCAGGGTTGGCTGGTAATACTGATTTAACCTCTGTCACCAGAGGGAGGAGATTCTCTGTGGTTAGGGAATTAAAGCTGGAAAGTCTTACCCCTTCAACAGCTGGTTCAAACCAAACTTCATGACACGGTGCCTCTCTGACTGCCTCAGGGAAAGTAGCATAAATAGAGGAGACTTTGTCAGAGACAAACTGATCAATCGAGTTACAGCCATCTACTGAGGGAATAATAGACACCAAGACACGGTCCAAAGAAGATAGCCTTTTCACAATAGAAAAACCATTCCGGACAGGAACTTTGAGCATGATCAATTTTTTTCAAGCTGACATTTCTGCGCAAAACATGTTCTAAGCATTTGCAGGTCTTTTTTATCAACATTAACTCTGCATTAAACCATTCTGCTGTAGGTTCAGTGCATCTGACTGTGCTATCCTTGATGGGTGCGATTTGGTCAAGCACCCCTGTTATCTATCCCTCCAGCTCCGCATTAGCTGCGGTCCCGCCAAGCATATTATGAGTTTCATCTCATCCAGAGGTTCCTCCTCCATCTACACCGTGGCAGAAGGGAAATAAAGGGGACCCTACAAATCCCCCTGTAGCTCCTCTGCATTCGGATGCACACAGGGGGCATGACAAGTGCCCCCTTGTGTGCATGCACACTAGTTCCTTCATGGCATAGACTTTCGAGTGCATTCTGTGCAGGAACCTTGTTGTGCGGTTCCATTGTGGTGCCATTTTTCAAAGGCACATCCTGCCGGTCCACTTTTAAGTCGTAATCTCGACCCACCGAAACTCGTAATCAGGCTCTAAGTCCGAAGGTAAGTGTTAACTGGGCCCAATCTACTTTGTGTATCCAAAGTATGCTCCATCGAGGTCAGCCATGTTTTTAGACTTTGACCCAGTCTCAGGCAGCAGGATACCCACGGTTGGTGCTTTGATCTTTAAGGAGCTAGTTTTCACTAAAGTGCAAAAATTCCTAACTCTGGTTCTACTGATAGGATTTTGTAATGTTGCTGTCAAATAATGTATTAAAATTTACTTTTGGGAATTTTCCCGTGTTTTATTTTTACTTTATTACTGTTTGTGTGCTACATAAATACTTTACACATTGCTACATTGCATTTTTGTGCCAAGATACCCAGGGTTACACACAGGTTAATTTAGTGCTATTTTGTTCTTCATCCTGCAAGGGACTGTGCTTGTTACTTGACCAGAGCTCACACGTCAGTCAACCAACAATCCAATGTCTCACAATTTCTATGGGAGATAGTCTTTTCTTAGTTTCATCTAGTTGCCAAGTTTTTCACCGCTAACTTCTATTTCTTTTTATTTCTTTAAGGATTTCACTTTTGGTTTATCATAAACCACGTGTTTTGGGGGTTTTAATGCTTTTTGGTGAAGAGGTTTATGTTTTTCATGGAAATAATTGATATATTCTTTATTATCTCAAACCTATTTCACATTGGAGTTTTATTTAATGTTTAGTCTGATGTAAAAAAAAAATATTAGGTTTATTGTTTATTGAAAAAATATTTGTAATTCTGGTTAAGAATATTCTATACTTTTTGGGGAGTTTTGTAGGTTAGTATTATTTTATAGTATGCTTTTGGCTACTAATTATAAGTAATTTACTCCTTTGTTGTTTATAAAGAGCTTTGTTTTAAATTGTAGCATGCCATACATTATTTGTGTTTGTTCGCTAAGTTTAGGTGCACTTTGGGTTACAGATTGCTCCATTTGCAGTTGTTGGTAGCTTTACTCTTTTTGTAATCCTTCTATAGATGTATAGGGAGTAGATTGGGTTCTGACTAGTGTGGATTGGAATGCATTTTGCCATCTTTCCACTGCCTTGTTTGTTTTGGCTTCCTGTGCCAAGGTCCTGTCATAGACATTTCACCATGGTACTTGGAATTTTGGTTGGAATATGTGTCCATAGCAATGCATACTGCCAGCCCAGGTATCTTTAATATGCCTGTGCAAGAGGAGAGTAAGAATGAGTCATATCTTAGTAGATATGGTGCATTTCCGCTCTCTCCCTGTCATGCAATACAGAACAGCAAGCTGGTTTGTAGCGTTGCATGACTTTCTGGCAAATCTGTCCTAAGGTATCAGTTGCTTAGGAATGCCTGTATTAAGTCGGTCTGCCTGGGTGGCAGCTGAGCCTGGTAAAACTACTGCAGCTATCCCCATTGTCAATGTGGGTTTTGATGTCTCTATGTTGCATGTTGTGGCATTGTCTGTCACAGGTGATTTACCCAGACATCCAAGTGGTGAACTGTGTTTAGCTGGTGAATTGTGGAAATACAGAATAGTAGAATATTTGTTTTTACCAAATTAATTTCTCTCTATTTCTGGCTTCCAAATGTAATCGAGTGTGCTAGAAATTGCGAAGTGCTCTCTGAATTACATGATAGTATGGCTAACCAGAAATTCAGAGTTCTACAAATATCCAATATGGGCACATTCAAAAATTGCATAGTTTTCCTTTAATACCCATCATTCATTCATTGGACTTGACCATATGTATTGTTTCATGGTTGCTACACAATTATATGTCATTATTCACTGAAAAAAACCATAGGTTTCAAGAACGTTATAGTTAGTTGGGCATGTCACTCGTACAAAACCATAGAAATTCCAGTGTTATAGTTAGTTCAGCTAACTTTATTATCTCAAACCTATTTCACATTGGAGTTTTATTTAATGTTTAGTCTGATATAACAAAATATTAGGTTTATTGTTTATTGAAAAAAATATTTGTAATTCTGGTTAAAAATATTCTATACTTTTTGGGGAGTTTTGTAGGTTAGTATTTATTTTATAGTATGCTTTTGGCTACTAATTATAAGTAATTTACTCCTTTGTTGTTTATGAAGAGCTTTGCTTTAAATTGTAGCATGCCATACATTATTTGGGTTTGTTTGCTAAGTTTAGGTGCACTTTGGGTTACAGATTGCTCCATTTGCAGTTGTTGGTAGCTTTACTCTTTTTGTAATCCCTCTATAGATTTATAGGGAGTAGATTGGGTTCTTACTAGTGTGGATTGGAATGCATTTTGCCATCTTTCCACTGCCTTGTTTGTTTTGACTTCCTGTGCCAAGGTCCTGTCATAGACATTTCACCATGGTACTTGGAATTTTGGTTGGAATATGTGTCCATAGCAATGCAGACTGCCAGCCCATGTGTCTTTAATATGCCTGTGCAAGAGGAGAGTAATAATGAGTCATATCTTAGTAGATATGGTGCATTTCCGCCCTCTCCCTGTCATGCAATACAGAACAGCAAGGTGGTTTGTAGCGTTGCATGACTTTCTGTCAAATCTGTCCTAAGGTATCAGTTGCTTAGCAATGCCTGTATTAAGTTGGTCTGCCTGGGTGGCAGCTGAGCCTGGTAAAACTACTGCAGCTATCCCCATTGTCAATGTGGGTTTTGATGTCTCTATGTTGCATGTTGTGGCCCTGTCTGTCACAGGTGATATACCCAGACATCCAAGTGGTGAACTGTGTTTACCTGGTGAATTGTGGAAATACAGAATAGTAGAATATTTGTTTTTACCAAATTAATTTCTCTCTATTTCTGGCTTCCAAATGTAAGCAAGTGTGCTAGAAATTGCAAAGTGCTCTCTGAATTACATGATAGTATGGCTAACCAGAAATTCAGAGTTCAACAAATATCCAATATGGGCACATTCAAAAATTGCATAGTTTTCCTTTAATACCCATCATTCATTCATTGGACTTGACCATATGTATTGTTTCATGGTTGCTACACAATTATATGTCATTATTCACTGAAAAAAACCATAGGTTTCAGGAACGTTATAGTTAGTTGGACATGTCACTCGTACAAAACCATAGAAATTCCAGTGTTATAGTTAGTTCAGCTAACTATAACTCATGCCCCCGCAATGCACTGATGATGACGTCACATATTACATCATTCGTGACAAGGTCAGTGACATCACTGATGATATCACTGATGACATCTCAAATGACATCACTGATGGCATCACTGATGACATCATCCACGTGAAAATCTGATGCACCTCCTCACACCTGAATATAACCTTTGATACACCCACTCTAAAATATAGACTACCATTTTCGAAAAAATTAGGCCTGGGCGTAGTTCGCGAAGTAGCACTTCGCGAAGCTACGCAAAGTGCAGTTGGCACTACGCGAGCTACACGTAGCGCTTCGCGAACTGCGTAGTACTTTGTTCGCACTGTGCCAGATGTCGTTTTCAATGATTGCACAGTCCGGACAAGCAACCGGCACTGTGCAATCATTGAAAATGGCATCTTGCACAGTGCGAGCTGTAGTTTTCTGCTGCTCGAGTAGATTTTTACTCGAGCGGCAGCTTTCTCAACGCGAACTGGTATTTTCTCATCGCGAGCGGTCGCGAGCATACGCGACCACTCGCAATGAGAAACCTGACCTCCTCGCTTAGGGAATCTCGCCGGGAGGTTTATTTTCCATGCTCGCGATCGCCAACTTGATGTTGCTGATCGCGAACAAGGAAAAAGTCTCGCCGGGATGTCATTTTGCTTGCTTGCGGTCGCCAACTTGACTTTGGGGACCGCGAGCAAGCAAAAAATGACCGCAGCACTACGCAACACTACGCTACGTGTGTTCGCACTGTGCTACGTGCAGTTCACGTAGTGCGAAGTAGCACGAATTTCGCAAACTACGCGAGCGTAGCATAGTGCTTCGCCCAGGCTTAAAAAATAGACACATCAATACCAGTTACTAAATACACGCTGACTAATTCCTAGGTCTACAAACGCATCCACTCATTCACCCATACAGTCACTCATACATGTAGTCACTCATCAATACAACACTATCATATGCACTCATACAGCTATACAGACACTCACACACTGCCACATATCCAGAGTTACTCACACACCTAGTCAGTCATGCAAAGAATCAATCATACTTCCATTTACTCACCTATACAGTTATACAGACACCACCTCACTTAATCATACAGATACTAAAACATAATTACTCTCTTATAGAATCACTGATACAAATACACACTCATCAATGCGGCCACTCTCACAATTACTGACTCTCACATATAGTTATTTATATATACCATCACTCACATATGCTGCCTTTTACATATGTACTTACTTGCACATGTACCACTGAGACATCCATTCACTCACCAACACACCCATACACGCACTCACCCACCCATACAGCTGTTTCCACATGCACTCTTGACCCCATACACCCCGTGAATCAACCACTCACACATATATGCACAGAGTCACACCCCCCACCCACCCACACACACATTCAGGCAGCCATACAAATACAGCTAACTATAACTTGCGTCCCACAATGCACTGCTGATGATGTCACATATTACATCATTCATGACATGGTCAGTGACATCACTGATGACATCACTGATGACATCTGAAATGACATCACTGATGACATCGCTGATCGACTCTGTGTTTCCGTAAAGTTTAAATTTGTTTTATATATATGCCAAGCTGTATTGAAGAATGAGTGGGTGTATAAGTGTCTGTATGGAGGATTTAGTAGGTGCATGAGTGACTGTATAAGTGAGTGATTATATGTGTCTTTCTGAATGCATGGGTTAGTGACTAAACTGTGTGAAAGTCTGTATCAGTCAGTCTGTTGTTGTGCAAACTGCTGCATGGGTTGGTGAGTAGCTACAGGAGTGTCTATATGGGTTATTGATTGTTTGCCTGAGTATTTGTATGGCTGCCTGAGTGTGTGTGGGTGGGTGGGAGGTGTGTGACTCTGTGCATAGATGTGTGAGTGGTTGATTCACTGGGTGTATGGGTTCAAGAGTGCATGTGGAAACAGCTGTATGGGTGGGTGAGTGTGTGTATGGGTGTGTTGGTGAGTGAATGGATGTCTCAACGGTACATGTTCAAGTAAGTACATATGTAAAAGGCAGTATATGTGAGTGATGTATATAAATAACTTTGTGAGAGTCAGTAATTGTGAGAGTGGCTGCATGGATGAGTGTATTTGTATCAGTGATTCTATAAGAGAGTAATTATGTGTTAGTGTCTGTATGAATAAGTGAGGTGGTGTCTGTATAACTGTATAGGTGAGTAAATGGAAGTATGATTGATTCTTTGCATGACTGACTAGGTGTGTGAGTAACTCTGGATATGTGGCAGTGTGTGTGTCTGTATAGGTGTATGGGTGCATATGATAATGTTGTATTGATGAGTGACTGCATGTATGGGTGAATGAGTGGATGCATGTGTAGACCTAGGAATCAGTCAGCACGTATTTAGTAACTGGTATTGATGTGTCTATTTTTTCGAAAATGATAGTCTGTATTTTAGAGTGGGTGTATCAAAGGTTATATAAAGGAGTGAGGAGGTGCATCAGATTTTCACGTGGATGATGTCATCAGTGATGTCATTAGTGATGTCACTGACCATGTCATGAATGATGTAATATGTGACGTCATCAGCAGTGCATTGCGGGGGCGCGAGTTATAGTTAGCTGAACTAACCATAACACCGGAATTTATATGGTTTTGTACAAATGACATGTCCAACTAACTATAACGTTCCTGAAACCTATGGTTTTTTTCAGTGAATTTCTATGGTTTTTTAAATGCTAATTTCTAACTATAACGTGCCTGAAACCTGTGTTTTTTGTGTGAATTTCTATGTTTTTTTAAATGCTAATTTCTAACTATAACGTGCCTGAAACCTATGGTTTTTTCAGTGAATTTCAAAGGTTTTTTTAAATGAAAATTTGTAAGTCTAATGTACGTCAATCCTATGTTTTTTTTATTTTCTATACATATATATATAAAAAAATTGTGAATAATTTTTAGTTAGGAAAACTATCTTCATTCTATTTTTTTGTAATATTATACAGAAGTCGCGCACCCTTCGCGCATCCTACACGATGGCTGCGCGCATTCTGGTAGCCATTTTGAAAAGTCACGCTGGGGTCGCGACTTTGGCGTAATTTGTAAAGTATGACATATCTTTAGATTAATTATAAATAAACATTTTCCTTTAAGTGTTTGTCTAAATTAATTAATAAAAGTATTTTTAAAGTATTATTTTCAATATAATTTCGACGAAAGTAAAGTTACGAAATGCGCAGTGTATCCGCTTAATGTGCGCTGCATCTCCCCACGTGTATTTCTGGGGTCGTGCCGTGATCGCGCTGAGATCGAGCCGAATTCGAGACTTCGGCGTACTTTTAAATGTGAAAAAATGACTATAGAAAGTTTGAATGTGATATTAGACTGAACAGTTTTGCTAATATACTTATTAAAAGTTTATAGAAATGTTTATTTATAGTGTATAATGATATATATGATTTAAGCGGGTGCGCGAAGGGTTCGTGACGAGTACGTGCACCCTACGCGACTTCATGTCAGCAAAAGAAAAAAGATATCTGATTGGTTGAAAACAATTTCATTGTGAAAGAGGGAGGATCCATCCTTCTGATATTTCCCTTACTTTTTGTCCTTGATAGAGAGAAGACCTGTTTCTTGCTTCTCTTTATATTGGTATACCTTTTTTGTGTGTTTATTTATTTTTAATACAACTATGGCTTCTAGTTTTGCCGAAGTTGATCCACTTGCAGTGGAGGAGGAAGAACAGATGGTGCAGCAGAAGAAGAAAAGAAAGGAAAGCATTGTTTGGTCCTTTTTTAGTGTACAAGAGGACCTGCGATGGATGCCGCTTCTGCCTCCCGTAACCTAGAACGGCACAGTACGGTCAAACTGCGGTGGGACACACACTCGTTGACCTCTCATGGCACTGCGCCTCACTTCGGGGAGGACGCTTTTCATTAGCTGTGTTTTCTGATGACGTATCGCGTCGGCCCCGTCCAACAACAGAACTCCTTTAGATCGAAACCAACTCTTCCACTCTCTCACCGGAAGTGAAACCAGGCCACGCGGACACTTTCACAAAACAACAGCCGGGAATGCACTTCTCGGTAAAAAAACACATTCCTTCCTCCTAATCAAATAAAAGACTCACTGAAGGACAGGGGCCAGCTTCAATCGGTAAACAGCTGGTACAACGACTTTTTTACTTGGCAATACCATTACAACGCTTTACCATACATGCGTTGTACATCGTGAAGTCATTAGTATGCATTTTGTTAGAACACATGGTCATTTACCACGCATGCCTTTACAACAAATTTCTTTGTAAAGGTATGTATGGTAAATGACCACGCGTTCTAAATAAATGTAGACAATCCACGTAGTTGTAAGGAAACATAGGCTATTCCGTTTCCTCACAACGACATGCACCGCCCCTCAGAGACGACGTGAAGCAGGAACCACAAGGAGTGATGGGTTAGGGGGATTGGGCATAGGGTGGGGGTTACTTTTCTAGGGTTTAGGGAAGTGCCGTGTTGTTTGTGTAGTGTAGGGAGTCGTGCTGGGGTAGTGTTTTAGGGTTTTGGGTAGTGCAGTGGTGTTTGTTTAGTGTAGGGGTCATGCTGGGGGTAGTGTTTTAGGGTTTAGGGTAGCGCAGTGGTGTTTGTGTGGTGTAGGGAGTCGTGCTGGGGGTAGTGTTTTAGGGTTTAGGGTAGTGCAGTGGTGTTTGTTTAGTGTAGGGGTCATGCTGGGGGTAGATTTAGGGTTTAGGGTAGTGCAGTGGTGTTTGTGTAGTGTAGGGGTAATGCTGGGGGTAGTGTTTTATGGTTTAGGGTAGTGCAGTGGTGTTTGGGTAGTGTAGGGGGTCATGCTGGGGTAGTGTTTTAGGGCTTAGGGTAGTGCGGTGGTGTTTGGGTAGTGTAGGAGGACGTGATTGGGGTAGTATTTTAGGGATTAGGGTAGTGCAGTGGTGTTTGGGTAGTGTAGGGGGTCGCGCTGGGGGTAGTGTTTTAGGGTTTAGGGCAGTGCAGTGGTGTTTGGGTAGCATAGGGGGTCAAGCTGGGGTAGTGTTTTAGGGTTTAGGGTAGTGCGGTGGTGTTTGGGTAGCGTAGGGGGTCATGCTGGGGTAGTGTTTTAGGGTAGTGCGGTGGTGTTTGTATAGTGTAGGGGGTCATGCTGGGGGGCAGTGTTTCAGGGTTTAGGTTAGTGCAGTGGTGTTTGTGTACTGTAGGGGGTTATGCTGGGGGTAGTGTTTTAGGGTTTAGGGTAGTGCAGTGGTGTTTGGGTAGTGTAGGGGGTCATGCTGGGGGTAGTTATTTAGAGTTTATGTTAGTGCAGTGGTGTTTTTGTGGTGTAGTGGGTCGTGCTGGGGGTAGTGTTTTAGGGTTTAGGATAGTGCAGTGGTGTCTGTGTAGTGTAGGGGGTAGTGTTTTTCAGGGTTTAGGGTAGAGTAGTGCAGTGGTGTTTGGGTAGTGTAGGAGGTCATGCTGGGGGTAGTGTTTTAGGATTTAGGGTAGTGCAGTTGTGTTTTTGTAGTGTAGGGGGTCGTGCTGGGGGTAGATTTAGGGTTTAGGGTAGTGCAGTGGTGTTTGTGTAGTGTAGGGGTCGTGCTGGGGGTAGTGTTTTACAGTTTAGGGTAGTGCAGTGGTGTTTGGGTAGTGTAGGGGGTCGTGCTGGGGTAGTGTTTTAGGGTTTAGTGTAGTGCGGTGGTGTCTGTGTAGTGTAGGGGGTAGTGTTTTAGGGTTTAGAGTAGTGCAGTGGTTTTTGTGTAGTGTAGGGGGTCATGCTGGGGGTAGTGTTTTATGGTTAAGCATAGTGCAGTGGTGTTTGCGGAGTGTAGACGGTTGTGTTTTAGGGTTTAGGGTAGTGCAGTGGTGTTGTGGTAGTGTAGGGGGTCGTGCAGGGGGTAGATTTAGGTTTTAGGGTAGTGCAGTGGTGTTTGTGTTATGTAGGGGTCGTGCTGGGGTAATGTTTTAGGGTTTATGGTAACACAGTGGTATTTGGGTAGTATAGGGGGTCATGATGGGGTAGTGTTTTAGGGTTTAGGGTAGCGCAGTGGTTTTTGTGTAGTGTATGGGGTTGTGCTGGGGATAGTGTTTTAGGGTTTAGGGTAGCGCAGTGGTTTTTGGGTAGTGTAGGGTGTCGTGCTGGGGGTAGTGTTTTAGGGTTTAGGGTAGCGCAGTGGTGTTTGGGTAGTGTAGGGGGTCATGCTGGGAGTAGTGTTTTAGGGTTTAGGGTACCGCAGTGATGTTTGGATAGTGTAGGGTGTCGTGGTGGGGTAGTGTTTTAGGGTAGCGCAGTGGTGTTTGGGTAGTGTAGGGGGTCATGCTGGGGGTAGTGTTTTTGGGTTTAAGGCACTGCAGTGGTGTTTGGGTAGTGTAGGGTGTCGTGCTGGAGGTAGTGTTTTAGGGTTAAGGTAGTGCATTGGTGTTTGGGTAGTGTAGGGGGTTGTGCTGGGGGTAGCGTTTTATGGTTTAGGGTACCGCTTTGATGTTTGGGTAGTGTAGGGGGTCGTGCTGGGGGTAGTGGTTAAGGGTTTAGGGTAGCGCAGTGGTGTTTGGGTAATGTAGGGGTTTGTGCTGGGGGTAGTGTTTTAGGGTTTAGGGTAGCGCAGTGGTGTTTGGGTAGTGTAGGGGGCATGCTGAGGGTGGTGTTTTAGGGTTTTGGGTAGCGCAGTGGTTTTTGGGTAGTGTAGGGGGTCGTGCTGGTGGTAGTGTTTAGGGTAGCGCAGTGGTGTTTGGGTAGTGTAGGGGGTCGTGATGGGGGTAGTGTTTTAGAGTAGCGCAGTGGTATTTAAGTAGTGTAGGGGGTCGTGCTGGGGGTAGTGTTTCAGTTTACCACAGTGATGTTTGGGTAGTGTAGGGGGTCGTGCTGGGGGTAGTGTTTTAGGGTTTAGGTAGCACAGTGGTGTTTGTGTAGTGTAGGGGGTCATGCTGGGGGTTAGTGTTTTAGGGTTTATGGTAGTGCAGTGGTGTTTGGGTAGTGTAGAGGGTTGTGCTGGGGTAGTGTTTTAGGGCTTAGGGTAGAGCAGTGGTGTTTGTGTGGTGTAGGGAGTCGTGCTGGGGTAGTGTTTTAGGGTTTTGGGTAGTGCAGTGGTGTTTGTTTAGTGTAGGGGTCATGCTGGGGGTAGTGTTTTAGGGTTTAGGGTAGCGCAGTGGTGTTTGTGTGGTGTAGGGAGTCGTGCTGGGGATAGTGTTTTAGGGTTTAGGGTAGTGCAGTGGTGTTTGTTTAGTGTAGGGGTCATGCTGGGGGTAGATTTAGGGTTTAGGGTAGTGCAGTGGTGTTTGTGTAGTGTAGGGGTTAGTGCTGGGGGTAGTGTTTTAGGGTTTAGGGTTGTGCAGTGGTGTTTGTGTAGTGTGGGGGGTTGTGTTTTAGGATTTAGGGTAGTGCAGTGGTGTTTGTTAGTGTAGGGGATTGTGCTGGGGTAGATTTAGGATTTAGGCTAGTGCAGTGGTGTTTGTGTAGTGTAGGGGGTCGTGTTTTAGGGTTTAGGGTAGTGTACGGGGTCATGCTGGGTGAAGTGTTTAAGGGTTTAGGGTAGTGCAGTGGTGTTTGGGTAGTGTAGGGTGTCATGCTTGGGGAAGTGTTTTAGGGTTTAGGGTAGTGCAGTGGTGTTTGGGTAGTGTAGGGGGTCGTGTTGGGGTAGATTTAGGGTTTAGGGTAGTGCAGTGGTGTTTGGGTAATGTAGGGGTTTGTGCTGGGGGTAGTGTTTTAGGGTTTAGGGTAGCGCAGTGGTGTTTGGGTAGTGTAGGGGGCATGCTGGGGGTGGTGTTTTAGGGTAGCGCAGTGGTATTTGGGTAGTGTAGGGGGTCCTGCTGGGGGTAGTGTTTCAGTTTACCACAGTGATGTTTGGGTAGTGTAGGGGGTCATGCTGGGGGTAGTGTTTTAGGGTTTAGGTAGCACAGTGGTGTTTGTGTAGTGTAGGGGGTCATGCTGGGGGTTAGTGTTTTAGGGTTTAGGGTAGTGCAGTGGTGTTTGGGTAGTGTAGAGGGTTGTGCTGGGGGTAGTGTTTTAGGGTTTAGGGTAGAGCAGTGGTGTTTGTGTGGTGTAGGGAGTCGTGCTGGGGTAGTGTTTTAGGGTTTTGGGTAGTGCAGTGGTGTTTGTTTAGCGTAGGGGTCATGCTGGTGGTAGTGTTTTAGGGTTTAGGGTAGCGCAGTGGTGTTTGTGTGGTGTAGGGAGTCGTGCTGGGGGTAGTGTTTTAGGGTTTAGGGTAGTGCAGTGGTGTTTGTTTAGTGTAGGGGTCATGCTGGGGGTAGTGTTTTAGGGTTTAGTGTAGTGCAGTGGTGTTTGGGTAGTGTAGGGGGTCGTGCTGGGGGTAGATTTAGGGTTCAGGGTAGTGCAGTGGTGTTTGTGTAGTGTGGGGGTCCTGTTTTAGGGTTTAGGGTAGTGCAGTGGTGTTTGTTAGTGTAGGGGGTTGTGCTGGGGTAGATTTAGGATTTAGGCTAGTGCAGTGGTGTTTGTGTAGTGTAGGGGGTCGTGTTTTAGGGTTTAGGGTAGTGTACGGAGTCATGCTGGGTGAAGTGTCTAAGGGTTTAGGGTAGTGCAGTGGTGTTTGGGTAGTGTAGGGGGTCATGCTGGGGGTAGTGTTTTAGGGTTTAGGGTAGTGCAGTGGTGTTTGTGTAGTGTAGTGGGTCGTGTTTTAGGGTTTAGGGTAGTGCAGTGGTGTTTGGCTACTGTAGGGGGTCATGCTGTGGGTAGTGTTTTAGGGTTTAGAGTAGCGCAATGGTGTTTGGGTAGTGTAGGCGGTCGTGCTGGGGGTATTATTTTAGGGTTTAGGGTAGAGCAATGGTGTTTGGGTAGTGTGGAGGGTCGTGCTGGGGGTAGTGTTTTAGGGTTTAGGGTAGCGCAGTGGTGTTTAGGTAGTGTAGGGGTTTGTCCTGGGGTAGTGTTTTAGGGTTTAGAGTAGCACAGTGGTGTTTGGGTAGTGTAGGCGGTCATGCTGGGGGTAGCATTTTAGGGTTTAGGGTAGCGCAGTGGTGTTTGGGTAGTGTAGTGGGTCGTGTTTTAGGGTTTAGGGTAGTGCAGTGGTGTTCGGTTACTGTAGGGGGTGATGCTGGGGGTAGTGTTTTAGGGTTTAGAGTAGCGCAGTGGTGTTTGGGTAGTGTAGGCGGTCGTGCTGGGGGTAGCGTTTTAGGGTTTAGGGTAGCGCAGTGGTGTTTGGGTAGTGTGGAGGGTCGTGCTGGGGGTAGTGTTTTAGGGTTTAGGGTAGCGCAGTGGTGTTTAGGTAGTGTAGGGGTTCGTGCTGGGGTAGTGTTGTAGGGTTTAGGATAGTGCAGTGGTGTTTGTGTAATGTAGGGGGTCATGCTGGGGGTAGTGTTTTAGATTTTAGGGTAGTGCTCTGGTGGTTTTGTAGTGAAGGGGGTCATGTTTTAGGGTGTCGGGTAGTGCAGTTGTGTTTGGGTATTGTGGGGGTAGTGTTTTAGATTTTAGGGTAGTGCAGTTGTGTTTTTGTAGTGTAGGGGGTTGTGTTGTAGGGTTTAGGGTACAGTTGTGTTTGGGTAGTTTAGGGGTCATGTTTTCGGGTTTAGGGTAGTGCAGTGGTGTTTGTGTAGTGTAGGGGGTCATGCTGGGGGTAGTGTTTTAGATTTTAGGGTAGTGCAGTCGTGTTTTTGTAGTGTAGGGGGTCGTGTTTTAGGGTTTAGGGTAGTGCAGTTGTGTTTGGATAGTGTAGGTGGTCATGCTGGGGATAGTGTTTTCGGGTTTGGTGTAGTGCAGTGGTATTTGTGTAGTATAGGGGGTCGTGTTTTAGGGTTTCGGGTAGTGCAGTTGTGTTTGTGTAGTGTAGGGGTCATGCTGGGGATAGTGTTGTCGGGTTTGGTGAAGTGCAGTGGTGTTTGTGTAGTATAGGGGTCGTGCTGGTGGTAGTGTTTTAGGGTTTAGGGTAGTGCAGTGGTGTTTGTGTAGTGTAAGGGGTCATGCTGGGGGTAGATTTAGGGTTTAAGGTAGTGCAGTTGTGTTTGGGTAGTGTAGGGGGTCATGCTGGGGTAGTGTGTTTGGGTTTAGGGTAGTGCAGTGGTGTTTGGTTAGTGTAGGGGTTATGCTGGGGGTAGTGTTTTAGGGTTTAGGGTGGTGCAGTGGTGTTTGGGTAGTGTAGGGGATCGTCGTTCTGGGGGTAGTGTTTTAGGGTATAGGGTAGTGCAGTGGTGTTTGGGTAGTGTAGGGGGTCGTGCTGGGGTAGTGTTTTAAGGTTTAGGGTAGTGCAGTGGTGTTTGGGTAGTGTAGGGGGTCATGCTGGGGTATTGTTTTAGTGTTTTGTGTAGCGCAGTGGTGCTTGTGTAGTGGGCAGCGCATGCGCTGCATCGCTAGGCGAGACCTAAAAAGCCTTGCACCAAGATGGCTGCCAACACTTCCTGGACTGAAGTGTTGGCAGTCAATTAGAGCCAAGCTTGTGTTTGTGTAGTTATGTCCCGCCCAGATATATAAAGATTCTTTTCCTTTAAAATCTCTATAACTACTGAACGGATTTACACCATTTTAAAAAAAAGGTCGCTTTCTGAACAAAGCACTACTTTTTTGCCATATTTGGTGTAATTCCGTTAAGCAGTTCGAGCTGTAGCCTTGTCTAAAGTTTCCTATAAGTAATGCATTTTTCGACCTCTTTTTTTTTTATTTCTCAGGAACTACTGAACGGATATACACAATTTAACAAAAAGGTCTCTTTCTGAAGCAAGGGCTACCTTTTTGCCAAATTTGGTGTAATTCCGTTCCGCAGTTCGAGCTGTAGCCATGTCTAAAGTTTCCTATGGAAAATAACATGGAAAAAACATGTTTTGGGACCACCCTTTTTCTCGGCCCCTGCTTGGCAAATCACCCCGAAACTTTCAGGATAGGAGCTGACCGGAGAGGTCCATACGTTTTGGAAATTTCCCGAAGATTCGTCAACCGGCGCCAAAGTTATTGGGAAAACAATAAACGCTTTTCCTATGGAAACTAGGTCCTAACTATAACTATCTACTGGCGACCGCCAGTAGATAATAAGCTGCCGCTCAGTTACTGGCTTTGGCTTGTTTTTGTAAAACCAACAAATACTTCAAACCTTATGACATGAAGAGACTGTCCTTTTTGACCACAGACTGCAATTAAGTAGAAACCAAAATAAATAGACAAAGACTAACACTTAGAAAAAGACTATGGTAAAAAAAAATAACTCTGCTTGTTCCTGAGAGCTGGACAGATGGTACCTTTAGCACAGCAACACATTTGTTGATGCCATTTTTAGAAGGAAAAAACATCCTTTTTGGGCAGCCCTTTTTCCTGGTTTTCTCTAAATAAGAAAATGTTATATTTTGTCTATTTACTTAGTTATCTCGAGGAAAATCTACAAAGCCTTGTTACCTATAGACTCCTCAACAAGTGTGAAAAAGTTTCTCAAATCCTTTTCCGGAAGCAAGTTATGAAGGCTTGATTGTAAAGTTCAATGGTAGGGGTGTAGAATATTTGAGTCATTTACTTTCACATACTTACAGTAAATTCCTTCAAAATTACATGAAAATACGATAATTACTCAAAATGCAAATTTTACTGCCTTGTGTCAATTTTTAGCACAAGGATGCAGCTAAACAAAAGCACTGTGAAGAACAGTTGTTCACGTTCTGTTATTCCTGCGCATTCGTGGAAAATGTTTTCTCTAAATGGAGCATAATTACTTGAAGGAACATAATGGCATAATTTGGGGAATTTCTTGTAACAAGTGTAATGCGAAATTCCCAAAAATATGTGAATTACGCCAGCATAACTTAAATTCCGCACTGGTCTACTCAATATAGTATTATTTTATCAACCTTGGAAAGATTATGGCTTAGTTAACCCTACAGGACCTAACCCTGTTACATACACGTTACAAGCGGAACGCTAGAATTCACACATTAGTCTACTCAACTATCTTACTGGCAAAACACCCCTCAGGCAGTTAATGGGTGCCTCTTTGGGACCTTTCCGATCCATAATAGGTGAAGGGGCCCTGTTACCATTTCTGTAATACGAAAATATTCCGGAAGGAAAAGTAATGATTCTCCTGGCAAATTGGGTCAAATGACTTATGATTATGCAACGATACAAAGAGGTCCTGAATCAAGTGACTGGCCTTAAAAGTCTCCATAAAAGTTGTGTATCACTGAGGGGCATATTATGAAGCATGGCGTTAGAATTATCGCTGCTTTAGCGGCAGAAAACTGACGCTAAAGCGGCGATAATGGGCTTGATAATATGCCGCAGAGAATTCCCATAGAAGTCCATGTTGACACCAGAACATGGGTTTCTATGGGAATTCTTAAGGGCATATTATCAAGCCCATTATCACCGCTTTAGCGGCAGTTTTCTGCCACTAAAGTGGCGATAATTCTAACACCCGTTTCTTGATAATATGCCCCCGAGTTTCTTGGGGGCATATTATCATGCTAGGCGTTAAAATTATCGCCGCTTTAGTGCCAGAAAACTGCTGCTAAAGCGGTGATAATGGGCTTGATAATATGCCGCAGTGAATTCCAATTGAAGCCCATGTTGACACCAGAACGTGGGCTTCTATGGGAATTCTCCTGGGCATATTATCAAGCCCATTAGCGCCGCTTTAGCGGCAGTTTTCTGCAGATAAAGCGGCGATAATTTTAACGCCGGACCTTGATAATATGCCCCTAAATCTTGATTACTGCTGGCTAATTTGGAGCTGTATTCCTTTCTATCCAGGACTGTGCAGCATAACATCTCCAGGCTACACGGCATGGAAACATAGGTAAAGATCCCAGTGCAAATCAAAAGACTGCCTTGTTTGTTTAAAGTTAGCTACTCCTGCGGCCCCTTTGAAGCAGCTAAAACACAATCACAACTTTCTTTGGAAAATAGGAATTACATGCTGATTGCAGTGTAATTGTTCAGCTCCTTTGAAGCTTAGTTATTATTTCCCTCTGAATAACTGCCTGAAAAATTGAGATGCATTATGTATTATGTGAACAGGTTCCCTTTCGTAAAGCGATTTTATTTTTTAATATATTTCCCCTATCACATTCTAGCGCAAATCAACCAAATCCACAGTGACTTCTCAGAATACCGTATCATTTAGCTGAGCAACAATTACCTTAATGCCCCCCATGATTAGAAGCAGTCAAAGTAATTTAATTTTCTATTACAACACTTCACAAATCTTTCTGCAGATCTGACATCTGCATTCCTCCAAACAAGCAGGGGCACATTCACACGGATACAGGAACATAAAAACGGAAAGTACAGTTCCATTGTAAATGTTGAACCGAAGAATAACATTTTCAACTGTTTACTCTAATTGCTCAATTTCTTAGCAACCATGAAATGTCTATTCGCCCACTTTCTTTTGCACACAAATTGCTGTCTGTGCATGAAATCTATTTAGGTGCAAGTGATCTTACGGTCTGAATTTTGTGGAATGTTTTGGATTTGACGTTTAAAGAAGGAGAACAGAAGTCTCTGGCATTGTCATGCCACCTGCACTCTTTGTTGACAAGTTTGATTCCAGATCTTGAAATACGGAGGCAGCAGGGACCCTAGTGCACACGCAACCGCCACCAAAGATCTATGGGCCATATCAGCAACGGCCAGCGATAATTATCACTGGCCGTGCTTAGCGATAATTTTCTTATCGCTGGCTATCACTGCTTTTTATCGCCCTGGTAGCGCGTTATCATCAACGAGCTGCTCCAGGGCGATAAAAATTCCAGAGATAGCGATGTTATCGCCGTTTTCCAGTGAACATCACTGGTTTCCCAGCGATGTTCCCAGCAAAAGGCCGATAACCTTGCTGATACGACCCTGTGGTCATATCAGCATAATCCACCCCCAATGTTAGGGGTGGCTTAGTCAGGATTTTAGCAGACGTTAGTTTTTGGAGAAAACAGCAGTTTTCTCCAAAAACTAACATCTACTAAAATGCAAGGGCATCCTTGCTGATAGCGCGAAGACGCGTTATTGCTCTCCTGACATGTAGTGTATGTCAGGAACGCCCCCTTTGCATCTCATTAGAGATACAAAGGTAGGCGTAGTGTAAAAGGGTGCTAACATGCAAATACACATGTTGGCACCCTCTTGCTGATAGGGCGTTGGTTTTATCTCCTCTTTTCTGGCTTTTAAAGCCAGAAAAGTGGAGATAAAGCCCTTGATGATATGCCCCTATATTGGTGGCAAGGTATGGGCCTACTGAAGGGGAAGGAGGGTAGGACGAATAAATATAGGAAAACCGATCTTTGAACTCTGCCTGCAAAGAATAGACCTGATATTAGTATCTTGGTTTAATATACTTTGTAATTCTTCACTTATTCCTCCCAATTAAACAAATAGTCTTACCTGGAAGAGGTCAAGCTGGAAAGCCTATTAGGGCAGATTGTAGTTCCCAGAGGTCACTTACTTCTCGCAGGGTCAACAGCAGTTCCTTGACTAAATGTGCAAAAGATGGCTAAAGCAACTCAGGGGCATATTAGCAAGAAATGGCGATAACTATCGCTAACCTTGGTTAGCACTAGTTTTTTTATCGCCTTCGATCCCTACAAGTTATCGCTCTGTTAGCGACGAATTACCAGCATCTTGCTGACAGGCGATAGCTTCAGAAAAAACTGCCACTAACATTAGCGCCATGGCATTAATGAAACCGGCGATAGCAGGCGGAATCCAGCGAAAAGCCCTTAGCGATAGAAAAAGGCACGCTAAGTAGCAAGTGTGGACTTAGCTTATCAGTCCACCTCCAAGATAAAAGATGTACAAATAAAGTTTAAATGCAGATTTGAGCAGCCAGGGCCAAGTGCAGCACACATCAACAACCCCCTCAAGCCACCCAACATCCCTGTTGAGCAGGATGAGATTCTGGATGCCTCGCTGGACCTGCGTCTGGTTTCTAGATCCCTTGCTGGACCTACTTCTGGTTCCTGGAACCCTCACTGGATCTGTGTCTGGTTCCTGGATTCCTCGCTGAACCTGCGTCTGGTTCCTGGATCCATTGCTGGACCTGCGTCCGGTTCCTCGATCCCTCACTGGACCTGCATCTGGTTCCTGGATTCCTCTCTGGACCTGCGTCTGGTTCCTGGATCCCTTGCTGGACCTGTGTCTGATTCCTGGATCCCTTGCTGCACCTGCATCTGGTTCCTGGATCCATTGCTGGACATGTGTCTGGTTCCTGGATCCCTCGCTGGACCTGCGTCTGGTTCCTCGATCCCTCACTGGACCTGCATCTGGTTCCTGGATCCCTCGCTGGACCTGCGTCTGTGGTCTGGAGTGGGATGTGGAATAGCTGTGGAGTCGATGAGCCGTGGCGGGAGACACTGATGTGCGACAATCACCCGTACCTGGTGGTGAAGTCTGGCAGGTCGCATGGAGACACGAAGCTGACCTGTATGAGAAGCCCACCTTGTGCACCTTGGTGCAGTCAATGTTAGAGGTGATCCTGCGCACCGACGTAGTGAGGTCCGCTTCTCATACTTTAATTCACCACTACACCGGGGTGCACGGAGGGGATTACCAATGGTGGGTGCCGTCTCCCTGCATCACAGGACGGATGATGTTGGGATGGCTGGAAGCTCTGGGGGGTGAGGCCCCTGTGCTACACCGAACTTGTGTGCTCTGAGCATTACAACTACACACCTAAGGGAGCCCTGCTGCATCAGCTGCATCGGGTGGTCCACCAGCGGACTACACGGTGACTGCTGTACCCAGCCCAGTGAAAGCACACCTGGCTCAGGCTCCTGCTGGCTGAGTCACAGATTTGGAGCGAGTGCAGTGGACTGCGCCACGGGGTCAATGTCCAGGTAAGGAGAAGGTGGGATGTGTAGCGCAGGAGGGCCGGTGGGGAGTCGCTCATGACAATCACACATATATGACACACCCCCAGTGGCGGCTCCACCACTATGTTGGAAGAGCGTTGCCCCACCACCCCAAGCAGGGCAGAAGAGGAACAATTATCACATGATGATAACTAAATCAATCACGCAGGGGAATTGTAAGCCCGCCACTCACCCGTGAGGGTCTCGCATCACTGAGGGGGGGGCACAGATCTGTTAGCCGAAGAGCCAGGTCTTGAGGGTCTTCCTGAAGGTGTTCAGGGAGGGGCACCTCTCATGTCTGCCGCTAGTTTGTTCCAGGTATTGGATGCAATGTGGGAGAAGGATCTTCCGCCTGCTCAGGTTCTGTGGATGCTCGGGGTTTCAGACAGTGCGAGGTTGGAAGATCGGAAGTCTCATCTGTGTACCTGGAAGTTGATTCTGTTGTTGAGGTATTTGATTAAGTTGTTGTGTAGGCATTTGTAGGCGTGAATGATGATTTTGAAGGTGACTCATTTTACCACGGGGAAACAGTGCAGTCTACGTAGATGTTGGCTGATGTGTCAGTGCCAGGGGATGCCGAGGAGGGGTCTGGTGGCGGTGTACTGTAATGTTGTTAGTTTGCGGAATAGGGACTTGTAAATGCCGGCATAGAGTGCATTTCCATATTCCAGTCTGCTGGTGATGAGTGCATGGGTGACTGTCTTCCTTGACTCTGGGGCTATCCATTTGAAGGTCTTGCGGAGGATGCAGAGGGTGCTAAAGCAGCTGAAGGTGACGGCGATGACCGAGGGATGGGTCGAGTACGATGCTGAGGTTTCTGGCGTGGTCCGAGGGGGTAGGTGGGCTTCCGAGGGCAAAGGCCAACAGGTGTTGTCCCATGCTGAAGGGGTGGTTCCAAGGACAAGGACTTCTGTCTTCTCGGCGTTGAGCTTCAGGCAGCTGTTGGTCATCCAGACTGCGACGTCCTGCATTCCTTTCTGGAAGTGGAGTCTGGCGGTGGTGGGGTCTTTGGTGAGGGAGAGGATGAGCTGGTTGTCATCAGTGTAGGATACGATGTTGAGGCCGTGTCGTCAGACGATGGCATCGAGGCTGCCATGCAGATGTTGAAGAGGGTCGGGCTCAGAGATGAAACCCTCTGGGACTCCACAGGTGACATACGTGGTATCGGAGAGGAAGGTTGTCAGTCTGATCCTTTGACCTTTTCCAGCGGGGAATGATCGGATCCAGTCGAGGATTGTTCCTTGTATGCCGGCGTCATGTAGTCTGGCGATTAGTGTGCAGTGTGAGACGGTGTTGAAGGCCTCTGAAAGCTCAAGTATGATGAGGGCTGTGAAGTGAACTAGGTGCAGGAGGGTGCGGATGTCATCTGTTGTGGCGAGTAGGACAATCTCGGTGCTGTGGTAGATGTGAGGAGGGCAGGGGTCAGTGGGGTCTCCCGAGTGGATGCCTCTCATGGTTGAGGCAGTGTATTCGGCTGTGACCGGTGTCCTGGTGGAGATGGTGGGCTGGCTGGTGTTTTAGGGTGGGCAGGAGGCTGGCTGTGGTGTCTGGTGGATGGACAGCAAAGTTGTTGTGGAGTATTTTTGATCTTGAGGTGGAACTAGGTTCCACGCTTATTGCAGAGCTCTTGGGAGGGGGAGATGTCTGTGGCTTCACTGCGTGGGTTGTCATGAATGACCTTGAAGAGTTGCCTGGAGTTGGTAGAGTGGTTTAGGATTTGGTTGTGGTAGTCCATCATGGTGTCCTTGTAGATGGTGTAGATTTCAGGTGTCTTGGTATTTCTCCAGTTCTTCTCCAGGCATCTGCAGGTGCGTATTGCTTCTTGGAGATCAGTGGTGAACCAGGTGGCTATCCTGGGGTGCTGTTTGTCGGGCTTGCAGAGCGGGGTGAGCTTGTATGTGCAGTTGGAGATCCAAGTGTGGAGTTCACTGGCTGCGATGCTGGCATTGGCTGTGTTGGAGGCCGGGTGGTAGTTAAGGTCTGGCAGCAGTGGAGGCAGGTGAACTGGCCGAGGGTTGTGTTTGGCGAGGCCTGTTATCAGTCTCTGAGTTTTCAATGGTTGAGTGTGTGGAGGGTGGCTGAGCTGTAGCAGTGGCTGGCTCGAGATGCAGGGTTCCTGGTGCTGGTCTCGGTCGGGACACGGACGGGTGCAGACGGGCTTGCCTTAGGCGCGCCTTCAGTACATCAGCAGCGCGCGCCTGCTGCGTGACTGCAAAGTGGCTGCCATTAAGTAGGGGAGGGGGGAACAATCATCTGGGATGCGGGAATGCACGAGGACAGTGGTGCAGGGCTGCAGGGGTAGCAGCCGCAGGAATAGGGAAGTGCGGGCACAGAAAAGACAAAAATACAGAATGAAAAGGGAAAAACAAGGGATAAGTAACTGATGTGATCATGCTATGTATCCTCAGGGCGTGGGAGGGTGGGCAGGACTGCTCCAAACTTGTCTTTGCCCCCAGTCTGGCCATTCTTTTCATGGACTTCTTAGAAACCACCATCATTCTGTCACCCAACAATCCCTTCATCTCAGGCATCACATTGTGGCGTAGGTATATTGACCATGTTTTCTTAATCTGGCACAACAATGTTGCTACACTCCGTCAATTTTTACACTGGCTCAACAACAACAGCCTGGGCGTACAATTTACTCTATCTTCAGATCAGTCCTCCATTACCTTTTTGGACCTCACTATATACCACTCTAATGGTGAACTTCTGACCAGACTTTACAGAAAACCCACTGAGCGCAACACATTTTTGCACTACTGTTAGAACTGGGAATCTTTAGTTGGCACAGGTATGCACTTGCGACAAGCAGGGACTCTCAATTCTAAGTCAGAGTAAGGGGATCACCCTTTCAAATAACCCCTGCTCACCTTTTAGGTAGTGTGGCGCAAGCAGTCAAGACTATTCTCAGGGCGTCATAGGTTAAGCATTTGTGAACACATACAGTAATACAATGACACACAACAAATGGACACCAGTCAAGGTTATATCAATTATAGTTCTCTTTATATAAGGCTTAGCACAAGCCTTATTTAACGATTAAAATGACCACAGTATTATTTTAAAGTTCAATGTTCTTGTAAAAAGGCTTAAAATACAAAAATAGGCTTCTTTCAGTTCTTCTTTTCAGGCTTTGTACGGTTCGTACCTGGGTGTGCGACTCGTCCGCATTAAAAACAAGGAAAGTACGAGTTAACAATCGGTGCGGACTCTGGGGTCTGTAACACGCACGCTGCGGTGTGAACAGAACAAAGTACCTTAAGTTCGTGGGGTCCGCGACGGACAGTGCGGGACAAGTTGATGGGTCCGGGTCGTAGTTCGGCAGCGTATTCAGATGCTGGTCGGGTCGCGGCGTCGGGACGCGGCGTTGGTACGGGACCTTCAGGGATACGTGCGGATGGCCCGGATCAGCTTGCAGAGTCCGTGGCGTTCGGCGTTCGAGCCGTACCTTCGGTGCGGATGGGCGGCGACACTTCTCGGTGCCGTACAGCGTATGGGGAGGATCAGCGTACTGCGGCTTCTCGGCTCTGAGTACGGCACGGTGCAGTACGTTAGCAGCGTACGGACCGTACCTGCGGGACGATGGAGCTCGGGTCCGGCATACAGGGTTCGGCAGCCAGTGTTGTACGTCCCGAATCGGCGGGGAAGGTTAGGTGCGATGCGGCCGGGAGGGATACGGCGCGTACTAACGCTTTTGGATCAGCCTAGACGCACGGTGCCTGGCGGCAAAGACACGGCTTCGCGGCGGATGGGGTACGAGGCGTACTGGGGCCAAATCCAGCGGGAAACAAGCACAAATCGTCCAGGCAACTCAATTTTGGAAGGCAGATGAGTCCAATGGTCCTGGGACTCAGTTCCGGGGGCAAGCTCTTCTTCCAAGCCCTTGGAGATTGTTGAAAAACAAAGTGCAAAGTCTCTTTCAGTATTTTTCCTCTCCTTTCTCAGCAAGGCACCAACTGCAGGCCAATCCCCCAGGTTAGGGAAAGTTACTCCTCCTTCAGCTTCTTCCAGGTCCTTCTAGTCAGGCAGTGTTTCTTCGTGGTTCAATCCGGATCTGATTTCTTAGGAGCAGGGCTCCTACATTTCTACCAAGTTTCTTTTGTCTTTACAGGCCAGGGGAGCCTTTGCATAATCCCAGTCCAGTTCTTTTCAGTGAGGAGCACTTTGTTATTGGGACTCTGTCTTCTTCTTTAAGCAGGCAGGGCAGAAACATCAGACGCTCCCCATGGGGGAGGAGCCAGCATTGTGGTGGCAGAGCACTGCCCTATTCAGAGTCAAGGTGCACTCCTCCCACCCATCCTGGCGTAATCTCTCTATTCACCACCTGGCAGCCCCAGCCTGTCTCCTGGAACTTCCCAGCCCTGTCACTCAAGCTACACACAAAGAAGATAGCCCTCCCCTCCAGAGGCGGACTGAGATGGTTAGGCACGCAAAGGTTAACTTTCTAAAAGTAGCATTTGCAAACCCAGGATATTAAAATAACCTGTACTAAAAGATGTATTTTATTATTCTGAGTTCAGGCATACTTAACATGAATTTCTACCATGCTTCCTGAGCCTGCTAGGATTATAGAGTGTTATAATCTAGCAGCCCATTCTGGCCTATGGAGAGCAGGTAGCCTTCAATAGTGAAAAACGAAAATGGATGTAATTCACTATTAAGACATGCCACACACATCAGGGCATGTCCTACCTTATGCCTACAATGCACCCTGCCCTTGGGCCTACCAGAGGGGTGACTAATAAGTAGTTAAGGGAAGGTTTTAGGGACTGGCAAGTGGGGACACTTGCCCAGTCAGCATGACAGTACCAGACTGCATGCAGGTTCTGCAATGGCAGACCTTAGACACATTTTACCAGGCTGCTTCTGTGGGTGGCACAACCAGTGCTGCAAGCCCACTAGCAGCATTTGGATATACAAGCCCTTGGCACCCCTGGTGCACTCTACTAGGGACTGATAGTAAACCAAATAAGCCAAACATGGAAGTCAATTCACATAATACATTTTTCCATAGGGAGAGCATATGCACCTTAGCACTGATCAGCAGTGGTAAGGTGCCCAGAGTCATAAAACAGCCAACACCAGGTCTGAAAAAATACAGGAGGAAGGCAAAAAGTTTAGGGATGACCCTGCAAAAAGGGCCAAGTCCAACACAACCCCCTTCCAGCCAAAACGCAGGGTAGACCAATCACCACCGTGATGGTCTTCCCTGCTTGGGGCGATAGAACAAGGACCTGGCCCGCAACTGCAGGGGCAGACTCCAGTTCTACGCCAATCTGAACCTATGGGAATCCCTCTGTCCATACTCTCAGGGCCCACCAAGCCAATCCCTGGGGAACCCTTCCCCTCACCTGTGGACACCACCTGTGCAGCCCCTAACCTTAACTGGCCCACAGGTGTGTCCCAACAGACAGACAGCAAAATGCTACAGTGGCCACTGACAGTAGTCAGGGATGAGACCCAGGCCGTATGCCTCTCAGGGCTCTCAAACCTCTGTGGTGCCAGGGAGCGGGGGGCAGTAGCCCCAGGTGCTTGGCACCCTTTGTCCATTCTCCCCTTGTCAGGTCAGGTATGACATCCTGGCACTGACCCACCAGCCCCAGGACTGTAACCGGCGGCTGGACTAAAGACTGGGGTGGCCTCTCCCACACCCGGTCCTCCCTCTTGGGGCTCTGTACCCTCCCACCTGGAGTGGTACCCCCTTCCAGAATTGCCAGTGCACCTGGGGCAGGTGTCCTGCGCAATTCACCCATCAGTTCAGGGGTTCTATCCTGCCACTGGGCGTCCAGGTCAGGGGGGACACCCTGAACCTGGCCCTCCAACCTAGGGTCTAAACCCTTCAGTTGAGCCGGGGTCAGAGGCGAGGACTCCCTTCCTCTGCACCCCCTTCCAGAGTACTGCCCACTCCCAACTGGCGTGGTACCCCTAGAAGCAACATGGGTCAGGACACTGTTTACAGTGGTCCCACCCTCCAGGCCAGACAACACCTGAACCTGGCTTCCCAACCCTGGGTCCAACCCATGCGGTTCAACGCTTGCCTGGTGCACCGAGACTTCCCGGGGAGCACGCATGCCCCCCCTGAGGGTGACACATAATTCATGTGTCGTGTGACAGTCTGCATAGCGCTGATCTCCCGACCCCTGTCCATCTGACAGTGCCTGAATATCCCCCAGGACAGAAGTGGTGTCACCATGGTCATTCACTGGTGACGCAGCCCTTTTGGCTTGCCCCTGACCCACTGGTTCTTCCACTGGGGTCTCTTTCCCCCTCTCACCCCTCACTCTGGACTTCTGCACCCTCCCAACTGGAGCGGTACTGCCAGACACCAGAAACGAGGGAGGCCTGCTTACAGACACTCCCCGTCCACTAGACACTAGGGGATCCCCCTCAACGGGCGGACCATCAGGACAGCCTAGGCTCCCCGCCTGGTGTTCCCTTAAAGAACCATCCAGGCTCTGAGACTGGTTTTCGGGCACCTGGGGGCACGCAGTCCCACACTCACTCCTTCTCCACTGAGACAGGACGTGAGCCCCTACACCCCTCCCACTACCAGGGGACCTAGCTGGGCTACTCTGCACCACTTCCACCACTCTGGGTTGGAAGATACCTGAGCCACTCCCCACGGGGTCACTCCCCAATGCCTCTCCAGACCCTCTGGAATCCACCAAAAGGTCTGCCTCCAATGTGGGCTCTCTGCGGTCAGAGAACTCACCCTCACACAGGTGTTGGCATAGCTCTGGAAAACAGGGACTTACAATATGCTCTCCCACAATTGGATCACACAGCCCCCTAGCAGGGTGAACCAAACTATCCTTCACCTTACCATCCAGTGCCTCACACACGTACTCCACACCACTCTCCTGAGACTGGCAAGACAGTATCTGACTGTCTTGGTCACACAACCCACACTCTTCTGGGCGGTCTTTACACTCACCCACCAGGACTTCAATTTTGGGGGAACCCCTCACCCTGCACCTCTCAGCTAGAGTCAGTAGAGTGTCCCTCTCGCTTCTAGGATCATGAACCCCTGCACCAGTTACCCTATTCCCTTCAGGGATACTGCGCACTACTGGAGCTACCTCATGCCCTTGAACCTCCTGGTGTATGTTAACCCCCTCCTTCAAGTCAGGCGCCACATCTCTGGGCGTGCGTACTACTCTCTCAGCACTAGAAAATTCAATATTGCTGCCACCAGAGGGAGAGTGGTCTAAACTCTTGACCTTGAGATCCAACTCCCTAATTTTTACCTCATGTTCCATGGCCAGCCTTTGTCTTTCCATTTCCATTTGCAGTTTTGCCATCTCCACTTCATGTGCTCTTGCAGCCATCCTGTCAACCATCTCCTCTGGTGACAGGCCTCCGCCAGGCTTAGAAGCACCTTCTGGGGGTATCACCTCCAGCACATTCTCTGGGAACTTGGATTCGTACCAGGCCCTCAGCGCCTTTGTATACTGCTCCTTGTTTTTCAATCTAGTTTGGTTAATTCTGTACTTGGAGAGGTATCCTTTCAAGACTTTATTTGTGCACTTCAGCAGTGCCCTCTCCTCCCAATCTATGTCATCAACCTCAGAGGATATAGAGGACGCCCCGCCTCCATTGACTGAGCTAGGCATGGTTTCTTAAAGCGGAGATTCTTCAGCAAAAACAAAAATCAATACTGTGTGCTGCGCTATCGGTCTGAACTCACTGCGTGGCGTTCACTCAATCACTGTACATGAATAAACAAATGCAAATTCAAATCCCACCGCTGACCACCAATGTTAGAACTGGGAATCTCTAGTTGGCACAGGTATGCACTTGCGACAAGCAGGGACTCTCAATTCTAAATCAGAGTAAGGGGTTCACCCTTTCAAATAACCCCTGCTCACCCTTTAGGTAGTGTGGTGCAAGCAGTCAAGACTATTCTCAGGGCGTCATAGGTTAAGCATTTGTGAACACATACAGTAATACAATGACACACCACAAATGGACACCAGTCAAGGTTATATCAAAAATAGTTCTCTTTATATAAGGCTTAGCACAAGACCAGAATAACGATTAAAATGACCACAGTATTATTTTAAAGTTCAATGTTCTTGTAAAAAGGCTTAAAATGCAAAAATAGGCTTCTTTTATTCAATTCAGGCTTTGTACGGTTCGTACCTGGGTGTGCGACTCGTCCGCATTAAAAACAAGGAAAGTACGAGTCTAACAATCGGTGCGGACTCCGGGGTCCGTAACATGCACGCTGCGATGCGAACAGAACAAAGTACCTTAAGTTCGTGGGGTCCGCGACGGACAGTGCGGGACAAGTTGATGGGTCCGGGTCGTAGTTCGGCAGCGTATTCAGATGCTGGTCGGGACCCGGCGTCGGGACGCGGCGTTGGTACAGGACCTTCAGGGATACGTGCGGATGGCCCGGATCAGCTTGCAGAGTCCGTGGTGTTCGGTGTTCGAGCCGTACCTTCGGTGCAGATGGGCCGCGACACTTCTCGGCACCGTACAGTGTACGGGGAGGATCAGCGTACTGCGGCTTCTCGGCTCTGAGTATGGCACGGTGCAGTACGTTAGCAGCGTACGGACCGTACCTGCGGGATGATGGAGCTGGGGTCCGGCGTACAGGGTTCGGCAGCCAGTGTTGTACGTCCCAAATCGGCGGGGAAGGTTAGGTGCGATTCGGCCGGGAGGGATACGCGCGTACTAACGCTTTTGGATCAGTGTAGACGCACGGTGCCGGGCGGCAAAGACACGGCTTCGCGGCGGATGGGGTACGAGGCGTACTGGGGCCAAATCCAGCGGGAAACAAGCACAAATAGTCCAGGCAACTCAATTTTGGAAGGCAGATGAGTCCAATGGTCCTGGGACTCAGTTCAGGGGGTAAGCTCTTCTTCCAAGCCCTTGGAGATTGTTGAAAAACAAAGTGCAAAGTCTCTTTCAGTCTTTTTCCTCTCCTTTCTCAGCAAGGCACCAACTGCAGGACAATCCCCCAGGTTAGGGAAAGTTACTCCTCCTTCAGCTTCTTCCAGGTCCTTCTAGTCAGGCAGAGTTTCTTCGTGGTTCAATCCGGATCTGATTTCTTAGGAGCAGGGCTCCTACATTTATACCATGTTTCTTTTGTCTTTACAGGCCAGGGGGGCCTTTGCATAATCCCAGTCCAGTTCTTTTCAGTGAGGAGCACTTTGTTATTGGGACTCTGGCTTCTTCTTTCAGCAGGCAGGGCAGAGACATCAGACGCTCCCCAGGGGGTGGAGCCAGCATTTTGGTGGCAGAGCACTGCCCTATTCAGAGTCAATGTGCACTCCTCCCACCCATCCTGGTGTAATCTCTCTATTCACCACCTGGCAGCCCCAGCCTGTCTCCTGGAACTTCCCAGCCCTGTCACTCAAGCTACACACAAAGAAGATAGCCCTCCCCTCCAGAGGCGGACTGAGATGGTTAGGCACGCAAAGGCTAACTTTCTAAAAGTAGCATTTGCAAACCCAGGATATTAAAATAACCTGTACTAAAATATGTATTTTATTATTCTGAGTTCAGGTATACTAAACATTAATTTCTACCATGCTTCCTGAGCCTGCTAGGATTATAGAGTGTTATAATCTAGCAGCCCATTCTGACCTATGGAGAGCAGGTAGCCTTCAATAGTGAAAAACGAAAATGGCTGTAATTCACTATTAAGACATGCCACACACATCAGGGCATGTCCTACCTTATGCCTACAATGCACCCTGCCCTTGGGCCTACCAGAGGGGTGACTAATATGTAGTTAAGGGAAGGTTTTAGGGACTGGCAAGTGGGGACACTTGCCCAGTCAGCATGACAGTACCAGACTGCATGCAGGTTCTGCAATGGCAGACCTTAGACACATTTTACCAGGCTGCTTCTGTGGGTGGCACAACCAGTGCTGCAAGCCCACTAGCAGCATTTGGATATACAAGCCCTTGGCACCCCTGGTGCACTCTACTAGGGACTGATAGTAAACCAAATAAGCCAAACATGGAAGTCAATTCACATAATACATTTTACCATAGGGAGAGCATATGCACCTTAGCACTGATTAGCAGTGGTAAGGTGCCCAGAGTCATAAAACAGCCAACACCAGGTCAGACAAAATACAGGAGGAAGGCAAAAGGTTTAGGGATGACCCTGCAAAAAGGGCCAAGTCCAACAGGTACGAAAGCAATTACCCAAGGGCTTTACGTGATTCCTTACCCTATTCCCAATTTTTACGCATCAGGCGTAACTGTTACACCAAGGAAGACTACTTCAAAGAAGCTTCCGTATTATCTGACAAACTCAAATCCCACGGCTACCCAAAACGCTTGGTTCGGAATGCCCAGAAACGCACATGGTATTGTCCCAGGGAAGTCTTGCTCTCACCTAAAACCAAAAATAACACTAAAAGAATAGTCTGCGTCACGACCTTCTCTATGGCCTCTAACCCCATCCGTAAAGCCATTCTCAAACATTAGCCAACACTCAACGCAGGTACTCTAAACATGGAACGGCCACTGTTCGCCTTCCGCAAGAATCACAATTTAAAGGATGACCTAATACGAGCTGTACTACCCAGCACAGCACTTTCCCTCACACTAGACGCACACTGGGGCCTTACACCACTGACCGGGCATGCTAAATGTGGCAATTGCAATATGTGTGACTTTACTATGGAAGGCAAAATCTTAACTTCTGGTAAAACTGTCATAAAATCCAGCACGTTCTCTAATTGCAATACCTGTAACGTCATTTATTTGATCCAATACCCATGCCAAAAGAACTACATCGGACAGACCACACAAAGGGCCTCATGTAGGTAGCCCAATACCGGTCGGTAACGGCCGATTTTCGGTAAATATACCGTTACCGACCGGTATTTAGGCTTTTGAGATGTAGGGGGATCATTTCTGTATTCGGTAATTTACCGAATCGGTAAAATTACCGAATCGGTAATTTTACCGATTCGGTAAATACCGAATACAGAAATGAGATGTAGGGGGACTGTGTGGTGGGTGTGGGGATTCGTTATTTACCACCAACTAATAGTTGGTGGTAAATGACGAATATGTGTGAAAATGCATTTTTGTGCACTGTGAGGTGTGCAATGTGGCAGACATACATGCCCCTAGGGCATGTATGTGTGCCACATGTGCACACATGGACGAATCAGGGGTGCAACAGGGTGTCAATGTGACACCCTGCCACCCTTGAATGTGCCTCCCCATTACCGAATCGGTATTTACCGATTCGGTAATGAGGCATACCTTCCCATTGATTCAATCAATGGGAAGGTATGCCTCATTACCGAATCGGTAATTACCGACCTACTCCGATTCGGTAACATTTACCGAATTATTACCTACATACACTTTACCGATTCTTAAATACCGAATCAGTATAATTCGGTATTTTAGAATCGGTAAAGTGTATGCCACCTACATATGGCCCAAAAGGTCAAGACCCGGATCGGACAACATCGCAGCAGAATTCGCTGCAGCACCCCAATGCGCCTCTGGTGGAACATTTTAATCATGCTGGCCATAAGGATGACGAGATCAAGTGGGCAGTACTTAAAACCGTGAAACTACCAGTAAGGGGTGCTGACCTAACACAGATTCTGAACAAAGAAGAACTCAAACTCATCATTCGCTTGGACACTATAAAAAATGGTTTGAACAGAAGTGAGGACTGGACAACGCTAATCTCATTCTGTCACATGTCCTCTGAACTACTCAAATGTTCCTCCTTTGCAACTCTGTATTTATTTTTTATTTTTTTATTTTAATTCTGTCATCCTCCAAATAGAGTTTCCTCTCGAATCTATGAATGTAAATGTATGTATAATTATATACAATGTGTCATCACTTTTCCCCTCGTAATCACGTTCTCCAAATCACCAGTTGCTGATTCGAAATGTCCAAAGATGAATACTTGGCACTATAATCCCTCCGCACTGGTTTACACACCCTTTCACTTCCATACTCACCCAAGGTGGCTGCCTCCCCTACAGTACCCGTATACTCTATGCGCATGCTCACATGCTCCACACTGCCCCCTTAAAAACTTCCGGTTCACGAGTCGCATTCACCAGCGATCCTGCGCGGTCCGAATTGGAATACATACGGTAAGACCATGCTCCTGCCTCCTTTGGCAAACCCCCGCTATTAGCTCGGGACAAATTTTGACCCCCTCTCCCCCTTTCAGGCTCTCCTTGTGATCGGCAAGCAGCCCTGTACCACCACGGACGCACCTTGATATCACACAACCAGCGCCACTACCTTCCTCCGAATTGATTTAATCCTTCGTACAAGTTGAATTTCCTTCTAAAATTCAGATAGGTGAGACCCTATCCTCATGGCTTCCCTTAAACGCACGTCGGTTCAACACAGCTCTCATAATATCCCTCTTATTCCTCCAGCAACCGCATCGCTGTACCCACACACTCGGATGCCTCCCTCCCCGCACTCGCTATCAGGTGAGTGCTACTATACCCTTAGTGGTTTAAGACTCCCGCGCACAATAACTAAACAGCCGCTCTGCAGCGCCAGCAATTCTCCTTGATCGCACCACCAACCCTTCACCCTCGGTACGTAACCACCTCGGCATGCTTCATGTCACTTCCCTCCGGTTCCTTGTCACTCTATCAGGCCATCACGGGGCGGCTCCATATAACACCGCCCGCGCCCTTACTATGCGTTGTCACCGTTTTATTAGCTCTTAAACGGTTTTATACTTAGCCCTCCGCACAAAATTGTTATCACTCGTCTTTTCATTGTTAGCTCCACTCGGCCTTGTTTTAAATATGCGTACTCACCTAATTCTCATTCACCCTCACGTGTCTCATTCATTGGTATTATATGCTCTCCAAACATTTTGAACCATCACTGCGTTGCTCTACATCCTACTGGTTATCTGGACCGTAGTAGGTTTGTGTCAATTGTCATTATCTTCATTTCTTTTAAATGCTAATGCTTTTCTCCCTGCCTCCCTCCCCATTTTTTCATTTCTTTCGTAGGCAGTGTGTGTTCAGGCTAGTTAACTCTCGTCCTGATGATGATCTCTGTATCTTGGTATAGATTGAAAAGTCGTCGACTCTTTAAACAGCGTGCACGTTAAACTCATTTGTTAAAGCTAGTGCATTACTGTTTACTTTCTAAAAGCTTGCCCTTACCATTTGAATTGGCGTTAAGCTTGTGTTTTGCCTGAATAAAATGTCTATTTATATGTGATTTTCCTTATGTGTTTTATGTTGAAGGATACAGGACTGTGTCCCACTCTATTACGTTTGTTTTGATTTTTGAATAATTACGGTTAAAATATTAAATCTACATGTCTGGCTGGACATTTCTACCTAATATAGTACTGATTCTGGTCTATATTCATTGCTTTCTCACTTATCTATGGTTGAAGGACCATTTGTTTTCTATAAATATCAAACATGGAGCAGGGCATGGGCGGATTCGCATGCCCACTCAAGTGCGCAATGACTCATGCCGCCCAAAGCAGTCATGCGCACTTCCCTGTTCGCAATACAGGCTGCATTTCAGCCCGCATGGGGAACATGGCCACCCCTCCGGCCCCTGGCTGCATGACTTGTCCCATTGCCAATTACTAATCACACCGCCGCATCGCAGCATTGTGATTGACTATGGGGAGGGAGCCTGGCTGCCTAATTCCTTTTCCTGGAAGCAGGCGCAGGAGAGCATGAGCTACGAAGACATGGGACACGGCTTCGAGGTAAGACTTCCCTCAATATATTTTTTGCAACACCCACTCACACACTTATCCTCGCGTCCATGCACAATCCATTGTTCTTTCCAGTGTTTACCACCTCACAGCTGTCCACCCCCCCCGGCACCTCTCAATTGTGGCCGTTGTCCGCCCATGCACAGTGGGTGTACCACTCTTGTGCCAAAGGCACATACGTACTTGCAACGCATGCCATAACATCGCATTCCATTCCAATGCATACTAATACTAGGCACATTGCAACAGTAGAGTAGGTTTTGCATAGCAGAGCAGAGACTTTAATAACACTGTTCCCACTTCGGGGAGTGCAACCCAAAACTATCCTTTGCACAACAAACCCAACCGTGTAGCCTGGAATTCCTTTTTGAGCACCCACAACACACCCCAAAAACTCATTTGAGACTAATGCACACCCCATTTTTCAGATTTTGCCCCATAATACACCCCATTTTTCATACTTTACTCCAAAATATACCCGAAATTTAAATTTTTACATCCGAAACCCATACCCACCCAAAATACTTAAATTACACCATTACTGACCTAACAATGCATTGTATTCAAATGCGATGTCACGGCACCTGCGTTGTCAGAGTTGCGTTGTTAAAGATGTACTGTCTGCATTGTAATGGTCGTCTCCTGAGCCAAAGGCAACCATAGGCTACGCTGTTTGCATCCAACTGCCCCTGGACCACGCTCAGCACCAAGGATCATTCTTCTTGGACACTCCACCGATACGACGCCAGCAACCTCCTTACCATCAACCCTGGATGCCACCTTGCCTGCCGCGACCAACCTCTGCTCTGGACATTGCCATCGCCGTCACTGACGGCTGCAGTGTCGCCCGCAAGGAGCACCCCGACCGTCAGAGAGGATGCATTGCCATCACCTACTGAAGCACACTCCGACTGACCACACACTCTAATGACCCAAGGGTGATGATGGACTGCGGCAACTCCAAGATCCGGACGAGGCCCATGAACATCCTCTGAGGCCCCCTCATGTGCAGGCCCCCCAGGCCATGGCCCCATTCTCCAATTCCATTGTAGACCTAATTGCACCCCAGGGTCTCCCATCACAGACGACATCCAACTCGATGACCTCAAGTTCCACCTGGGCAACCCAAGTGACCAGAGCACCACCCCCTCCTGGGGAAGGTCACCAACATCAGACGCAAGCAGCAAGGCACCTCAACAGGCCACATAGCAAGACACACGGTCGAGCACGTCACCTAAGCCAGCGGGTACTTTAACTACAGCCACGACTCTGGACTCTCCTGGCACCACTGTCATTAGATGAATCACGTCTTCACCTCGCCCACCGGACGCCCGCGCCATCATCGCACCCCCTAGCAGCTGGGTCAAGGCCACTGAAGAACGTCTCGTCAACTCCCTCTGCACCAACACTCCACTAATGCTTCCTAACGATGACACCGCAGCGTGCAGCCACCACCGATGGATCTCCAACTACGCCTGCATTCGGGCACCCCTCATGAACGGCACTGCGTCAGTACCTTCCGCCTGCCTCATGGCAGGTGTGAGGGTGGGGCAGTGCCGTAGGGATAGGCTGGCCCCATGCATTTCCTTAGTTGCATCCTGGTTGTGACACAACTGCAGCAATGCGTGACTTTAGAGCAGACAGATACATCAGGATTCCTGACGTATCTGTCATTAATTGCATCATGGAGCACTGTCCAGTGAGTACAGCGCATCCATGCTGTTGCAAGGGGGGCGTAATGAGAAGTGTTGCAACGCTGTCTTGTTGCAGCGCAGCAACACTTTTCATGACTGGGGCACAGGAATGCGCACTATCTTATTCATGGTGTGCCTTCCTACACTTTTTTTATTGTCACAGGGCAGCACTGCAACATTGCTTGCAGCGCTGTCCAGCACCAAAAACATGCATAGATGTGGGTCCAAGACTTATCCCCCTTCTGAAGACCAGCTATTTTCTGGTCTTAAGTCCCTGCAGCTAACGGGCCTGAGCGCGACTTTTTTTGTCGCTTCATAAGTTCCGGGCCATCCTTGCTAATAGGGCGAAGTGTGGTAGCGGAAGTTTTTGGAATATTTAGAGGTGGAACGCCTACCTTGCATGTCATTAGTGAATATTATCGCTGGCATGCAAGGTCATAGAAAAACCGGCTGCTATCACCGGAAAGCTGTCGCTAACGTCTGTTAGCGACAGGTTGCTAATAGGGAAATAAATATATCGCCACTTTAGCCACAAAAAAGTGCCACTAAAGAGGCGATAAGCCCTTGCTAATTTGCTCCTTAGTTCACTAACTCGGTTCACTTTGTTCTCCTCCAAAACTAATTCGGTATCAATGTCTCAATAATGCCCACAACTTTGTTCCATCACACTAGTCTCGGCTGATTTTTCACTCTGATCACTTCTTGGACACAACAAGTTCTCTTCCTACCTAAGGGTAGAAGGTTTTGTCACCAAAGTTCAAGAGTGCATTCATACATAATGGTTCTCCTCGAGAGACAACTCAGTACTGTTTCATATGTTTTTGTCCCCAACACTAGTATGGTGCAAACAGGAGTTTGTTAGAGTGGAATTTCACTTGTCATCAATCTAGGATAACAAAAGGTTCTAAGCTAACGTTATTGCTGGAAACTGGAGAACCACTAGAAAAATGAACTTCATGTGCCAACTTACTTGAGGTTTTGACCTCCTTGTTCTGGCTGTGATGCCGAATGTAGATGTAGCCACATGCATTGCGGCTGTCGGAGTCCTGCCTCAATCCTACCTCTCCCGTCGGATCCTCAATGCAAAGCATCGGGATCAGAAGAGTGGGGTCTTTATAGGCGCAGGAGCAAAAAAGGCCAGCTGAGACTTACGGATCTTGCAGGAGGCAGTCCCCACAGTGCATGCATGGAGTAAATGCTCCAGTTACTTACCGGTAATCTTCATTATCCTTTGTCATATGTCCTCGTTACAGTCAATTACTCGTGAGGTGCACCCACCTTGTTGACAGGTCCAAAACCAGGAAGTAGGAGTGGACTTGCACTAATTTCACCCGTTTAGGGTGGTATACGACACGGCCAATCCCCTTTTACTTTATGACATATCAAGCCATCGGAGGCCAGTAATCTTAGGGAGGAAGGGAGGGCCGTATTGACTGTGATGCGGACTACGGACTAAGGATAATGAAGATTGCTGGTAAGTAACTAGAGCATTATCCCTACGCCGAACGTCCTCGTCACACTCATCTACTCATGAGGAATTCCAAAGCCAAGACTGCCCGAAGAATCGCAGCAAACAGATATTCTCCCAAAAAGCGTAGCAGATTTAATAAAGACAAAAAATGCAGAAGCAGCAGATGAGATGCAGTAAACCATACAAGAACTCATTTGGAAGGGGATGTTGAAACTGCAAGGAGCGCCTGAATACCTAGAAATGCAGCCATGTGAGATATTGTGTATGTGTGCATTGTATTTTCAAATTTCATGTCAATCTGCTTCTGACGGACATACACATAACATATTATGTTTTATGATCTTATTAGCACATTAATTCATTGAAAATGTATTAACAGGTCAAACGTTATAATTTGGATAAATTACTGAGTGCATGCCTGTCAGCAAACCACAGTATTACTGCCCCAGGTTCACAGTCCCTGTTATAACTAAAGGGGGAAAGCAGTTGACAACAGTATTACTCATGTCCTGGACACACCTTGTGAGTCGTACCTTCCCTTAAGACACCCCCCCCCCGTTTCGCTCACACCTGGGCCTTTTACACATACATGCAACACATCCATGATTGCAGCATGTATGCTATCATGCTAACATGTTCATTAATCATAAAGGTTTTCAGGTCAATTCTCCAGATGCTAGCCCCAAGTCACCTGCATCCCTCCAAAGCTCGCTCTGTCCGCTTGACAGGCCATTATCCCTGCGTCTTATGTCCTTTTCACAGTCAATTATTTGTGAGATGCACCCACCTCATTGACAGGACCAAAACCAGGAAGTAGGTGCGTACAGAATGTGGAATAATGTGTTAATAGTAATGTCTTCCCCTATTATAAGCTGTAGAAGTAAAGATGTGTGTATTTTTTCTCTGAAATTTGTGTCTGGAAAATACACCTGTGTGTTAAACTTGCAGACATCTTTTGATCCTGATTCAGGCATGTTAGACCTGGCATCTTTTGGCATGGTTCCCCTGTCTTTTTGCTCTCTGACCTCCTGGTTTGGATAGTGTGCTGGACTTAGTTTTTTTCTGGTTTAGTGTCTCTGCACACTTTCTCCCTGTTGTTCAGTGTTATAGTGCAAGTGTGCCTGCTGTAAATTTAGTTTATGAATTGCTGTTTCCATGATTGGGATATGTGATTTACTAGTAAGTCCCTAGTACAGTGCACTGTGTGTGCCCCGGGCCTGTCAATCAAATGCTACCAGTGGGCTTGCAGCACTGGTTGTGCCACCCACACAAGTAGCGTTCCATAGGTGCACAGACCTGCTACTGCAGTGTCTGCTTTGTAACTTCTTACAAGGATAACTTTCCATTAGGACAAGATAGTGAAATGGAGTTTAGGCTTCTTGAACTCAGAATTTAAAAATGCATCTTTTAGTAAAGATGAATCGTATATTATGTGTTTGAAAATACCTTTTAGAAAGTGGGGATTTTCTTGCTTAATCATACTGTTTTCCTCTGCCTTTTGTGTATTCCCTGTCTGGATTTAGAGTGGCAGGTGCAGGGGATGTGCATTCACACTATACAGACGCAAGGGGGGCTTGAGGTGTGTCATGTCTTTCCTGGGTGTCTCCTAGCCAGGCTGAATAGACCTGGCTCCGTTTAAAGTAGTGGGATGAGCTGTCACTTACACCTGAATAGACTGTGGCTGCCTTCCACAAAGCTGTCTCCACCTCTTGTAGTGTACCTGACTCTTCAAAGGGAAACGTGGTATATATTTTGGGGCCCTGAACCCAGAACTTTGGAATTCTTTGGGATCAAGAATCCTGCCAAGAAGAAGAGCCAGAGAAGATGTGAGGAGGGACTATCACTTTGCTGTGTGCTTTGCTGTTTTTGCCTACAGTGGCTGCTTCTGTCTTGGGCAGTGAAAGGACTGGATTGAACTTTCTACACCTTCTTCTGCTAAGTATCTCCAAAGGCTTGAAGTAGAACTTGCCTCCTGTTCAAGATCAACAAAGACTTTGCCTTCCTCTGGGTACCACAACCTGTGGGCACCGCCCTCTCACCACCTCGCTTGATTCTGCCCTCCCAGTCTCACCAACTACAATGCTGCCAGCTGACATTGCCACTGATGTCTGCACTGTGGTTTGGGGGCACCATTCATAAATTACACGAAGCAGCATCCCATCCCACATCAATCAATCAATCAATCAGGGAATTGTAAGTGCGCTACTCACCCGTGAGTGTCTCAAGGCGCTGAGGCGGGGGGCTGCAGATCTGTTTAGCCGAAGAACCAGGTCTTGAGGTTCTTCCTGAAGGTGTTCAGGGAGGGGTGTGTCTGATGTCTGCTGGTAGCTCGTTCCAGGTCTTGGCTGCAATGTGAGAGAAGGATCTTCCACCTGCTCTGGCTCTGTGGATGTGTGGGGTTTCGGCCAGTGCGAGGTTGGATGATCGGAGGTTTCTTTTGGGTACGTGAAAGTTGATTGATTCTGTCGTTGAGGTATTTGGGTCCGTTGTTGTGTAGGCATTTGAAGGCGTGAGTGAGGATTTTGAAAGTGACTCTTTTCTCCACGGGGAGCCAGTGGAGACTTTGTAGGTGTTGGCTGATAAGTTTGTGTCTGGGGATGCCGAGGACGAGTCTGGCAGGGGTGTTCTGTATTGTCTGGAGTAGGGACTTGTTGATGCCGGCGTAGAGCAGTAGCGGCCCGTGGAGGGAGTTCCGTGGGGCAGTGAGGCGGGGCGGGGGAGGGGCAGAGGGTGGGGTTGAACACACCGGAATATGGATAAACTGCGGTAAGTAAACAATTAAATAAATAAAACAAATTTTGTTTGTGCGCTGCATCGCAAAATGCGATGCAGCGCGCGCAACGAAATTAGTTTTATTTATTTAATTGTGTACTTACCTCAGTTCATCCATATTCTGGTGTTTACTACCCCCCACCCTGCCCCTCCCCTGTACCACCTCACCGCCCCACGAACCTCCCTTCACGGGCTGCTACTGTTATAGAGTGCATTTCCATAGTCCAGTCTGCTGCTGATGAGTGTGTGGGTGGCTGTCTTCCTTGACTCAGGGGGATCCACTTGAAGGTCTTGCGGAGGATGTGGAGGGTGTTGAAGCAGCTGGAGGTGACGGCGTTGACCTGTTGGTTCATGGTGAGTGATGAGTCGAGTACGATGCCGAGGTTCTTGGCGTGGTCTGAGGAGGTAGGTGGGCTTCCGAGGGCAGTCGGCCACCAGGTACTGTCCTCTGCAGAAGGGGTGGTACTGAGGACGAGGACTTCTGTTTTCTCGGCGTTGAGCTTCAGGCAGCTGTTGATCATCCAGACTGCGACATATTGCATTCGTTTCTGGAAGTTGAGTTTGGCAGTGGTGGGGTCTTAGGTGAGGGAGAGGATGAGCTGGGTGTCGTTGGAGTAGGATACGATGTTGAGGCCGTGTTGTCAGACGATGGCTTCAAGGGGGGCCATGTATATGTTGAAGAGGGTGGGGCTCAGGAATGAACCCTGTGGGACTCCACAGGTGATTTTCGTGGAGTTGGAGAGGAAGGGTGGGAGTCTGATCCTTTGGCTTCTTCCAGTGAGTAATGATCGGATCTAGTCCTGGGCTGTTCCTTGTATGCCTGCGTTGTGCAGTCCGGTGATTAGTTTGCTGTGGAAGACGGTGTTGAAGGCCGCTGATAGGTAAAGTAGGATGAGGGCTGCGGAGTGGCCTTGGTCCAGGAGGGTGCGGATGTCATCTGTGGCAGCGAGTAGGGCGGTCTCTGTGCTGTGGTTGCTTCGGAATCCGGATTGGGATGGGTCGAGGATGGCGTTCTCTTCAATGAATCGTGTCAGTTTCCTGTAGATAGTTTTCTCTGCAACTTTGGCTGCGAAGGGGAGGAGCAAGATGAGCCGATAGTTCTTGAGGTCGGTGGGGTCAGCAGTGGGCTTCTTGAGCAGGGGTCTGACTTCTGCACGCTTCCAGTTGTCTGGGAAGGTGCCTGTTTTGAAGGTGGTGTTGGTGGTGCGTTGTAGTTCAGGTGTGATGGCGGCCACAGTTCTGTGGTAGATGTGAGGGGGCAGGGGTCAGTGGGGGCCCCTGAGTGGAAGCTTTTCATGGTCGAGGCGGTGTCTTTGGCCGTGATCAGTGTCCAGTTGGAGATGGTGGGCTGGCTGGTGTTTCTGAGGGGCAGGAGGCCATCTGTGGCACCTGGTGGACGGTCGATGAAGTTGTCTTAGAGGTTTTTGATCTTGAGGTGGAAATAGGTTCCAAGCTTGTCACAGAGGTCTTAGGATGGGGTGATGTCTGTGGCTTTGCTGCGTGGGTTGGTAAATTCTTGAATGACACTGAAAAGTTCCTTGAAGTTGGTGGAGTTGGCCAGGATTATGTTGTGGATGAAGTTTCTCTTGGTGGCTCTGATCTGGTTGTGGTAGTTCATCATGGCGTCCTTGGAGGTGGTGTGGTTTTCAGTTGTCTTGGTGTTTCTCCAGTTCTTCTCCAGGCGTCTGGAGGTGCCTCTGGCGTCTTGGAGAGTGGTGGTGAATCAGGCGGCTTTCCTGGTGTTGTCTGATGGGATTGCGTAGCGGGGCGAGCCTGTCTGCGCAGTTGGAGATCCAGGTGTGGAGTTCTCTGGCTGCGTCATTTGCATCGGGTGCGGTTGTCTCGGGTAAGGGTGGAGTTAAGTTGCTCATGGGTAACCTTGCTCCAGTTCCTTCGGGGTGGGCGTGGGGCGGGTTTGGGTGCCTTGGGTTTGTTGATGGCGAAGTGTACGCAGTGATTGTTGGTCCATGGCGGCTGCATTGTGTGGCTGAATTGGACATTGTTTCCTGCCGCGAAGATGGGGTTGAGGGTGTGTCCTGCTCTGTGGGTCGATGTGTTGACAAGTTGTTTAAGTCTGATGCTGGTGAGGTTGTCATGAAGGATAGTGGAGTTGGGGTCGCTGGGGTTGTCGAGGTGAAAGTTCAGGTCTCCAATGAGTATGCAGTTTGTTGAGGTGATGGTGTGGGGTGCAATGAAGTCGGTGATGGTTGTGGCAGAGGGTGTTTGGGGGCCGGGGGTCTGTAGATGAGGGTTCCTCGGAGTGTGGCTTTGGGGTGGTCTGGATCTGGAAGTGCAGGTGTTCAGAGGAGGGGAAGGTTTTGCTGGAGGTGGTGAGGCGGAGGGTGCTCTTGTGGGCGATGGCGAGGCCCCCTCCTGGGTGGTTGGGGCAGTCTTTCCTCTGGATATTGTATCCGTCAGGGATGGCGGTGCTGATGTCGGGGGCGGAGGATGCATTGGTCCCGGTCTCTGTGAAGAAGGCGATGTCGGGCAAGAGAGAGTCGAGTAGGTTCCAGATTTCCATGGCGTGTTTGTGTACGGAGCGTACGTTGAGGAGGATGCATTTTAGGGTGTAGCCCGTGCTGGCGTCACGGGTGTTGGAGACCGGGGGGACGACAAGGGTCTGGCAGCAGTGGAGGCAGGAGAACTGGCCTTAGGTCGTGTTCAGCGAGGTCTGTTCACATTCTCTAAGTCTTCCAGGGTTGAATACAAGGAAGGTGGTGATGTCATAGTGATGGGTTAGGGGGAGGTCCAGGGTTCCTGGCGCTGGCCGCGATCGGGTCATGGACGGGCGCAGGCGGGCTTGCCTTTGGCACACCTTTATCCTGACTAAGAAGAAGGGTCCCTACATGGACAGGGTAACAACCTGCCAATTAGAGACCCCATTTCTAACAAGGCACGTAGCTTTGTTTGTGCCTGACACAATTTTAGCGGTGGACAGAAATTGGGTTATTAATTTGGGAGAGGATGACCTCTACTCAGTTAAAAAATAAAATCTTATTCACTCAAAATACATTTCTGAAATTATCTCTGTTCAACTCCTGGCTTCAATTGGCACAAGCTGCACCAGTACACCGAGTTGTGCATGTTAACTGCAAAGAGTAGTAAAACATTTAAAGTAAAGAACACAGCACAATAACATATCCAAGTTAATTTAATGAAATAGAGAACACTGTACAGAACATTGAGCTCATTAAAATAGGTTAAGGGAAACCGTAGATGTGAATTTCCAAAAATACGTTAAAAAGGCACCAATAAAAATTAAAGTGCCATTGAAAACAGCAATTCGCCATTGACCAGGATATAATTGAGATTTCTGGCTGACCACGATGGAGCTAGAATGTATGGCGTTACATTGCATACCTTCACAACGCGGTAGTTTACATCGTGTTTGTTACAACGCAAGTCGCTACAACGACTTGAGCTCGAGATGCTGAACTTAGGAATAGTATGATTTACTATTCCAACTCCAGTGTGTGGAACAGTAGGGAAGGTTTTGGAATAGTAAATCATACTATTCCTTAGTGTAGAGCGCCATCCAGTGCAAGTCGTTGTAACGACTTGTGTTGTAATGACTGCATTGGAAAGCTATCGCTGTGCAACAACCGCATTGTAAAGGTTGTTCTCCTGGAGCTGAGGTGAAACACATCAAGCTAGAGGTCCCAGTCAAAGTGTTCACCTTTAGACTAAAGGCTCCATTTAGAGCAGACTTCTCCAACGAGTAGCTCATGAGCTACTGACAGCTATCCACCTCCCTGCCAGTAGCTCTCCTGTGTGCATCCCAGTATTCTAATTTGGAACCAAACCTTTTGCTTGAGTGAACTAACATATGTATGACAAAATTGTGTATTCTAAGATGAAATTGTGTGTATTTTCAGAACTCAAGAACTGATGTTTCGAGAAAAATGCCTGAATATCCAAAATATATTTAAAGATGATTTTTGAGTGAGGAATCATGAGGGAAGACTTATAACTAATATGATTTATTTTGTGCCAGTTGCATTATGCTGTGGCTGGCATATAATACCTAAGTTTAGGGCACGTGGTAGCTAAGAAGGAAGTGTCTTTACCCTCAGCATGCTTAAGGGGCCTCTGTCCGACTGTATGCATTTTAAGCTCCTGCTCTATTGCCCACACTTAATCTTATAGATTTTGATGCACCACTTCTACCTGGCATTGATGCGGTGAAACGCCCACCCTGCATTCATTGTACCTGGGGTGGATATAATGTAGCGCACAGGTTTACGAAGTGAAGCATCTGCCTAAATGGGTCACTTCGTAAATATGGTGCAATGTGGCGTATTATTTACGCCTCTACGGCGTCACAAAAAGTGACGCAACAGCAGCTTGAATGTGACGCAGGGCTTCCCCTGACGGTGGATTGTGCCATGTGTTTTCCTGTCCATCTTTACCAGGTGAAAACCTGGAGGTGTGGGACAGTAAAAAACATAATGGCCAAACACCCTGGAAGAAAACTCTTGAGAGGGTTGGAATCATTAGTTTGTGGGTTGGGAGTTTGTTTCTGAAAAACAAAGTGATGTTATGTTTGGTGAACAGGCATCAAATATGATGGCAGATGTCCACCAGACTTTTTGTACATTGAAAGGAACTGTTCTGACAGCAGTTCCTTTGAATATACAGAGATGAACTCTGGGCTGCCAGACCATGTCTAAATTAAGTAAATCAGGCCCATGAAATGAAAGTCAACATTTTCTAGCGGGGGCAAAGTCCATAACTGTGGCCAGTGAAGTTCCCTAAAAGTCAGATATGCAATTGTTGAGCTCCCACTCAACTGACTGATTTTGGTGCCCGAAGTTTTGAGCAGGGCGAAGCCAGGTTTGTTGGTCGTCAATTCTAATCCACTGGTCGGATATATTAACCACCTTGCCCCCTGTCCAAGATTTTACCTTCGGACTTAGGGCCAGATTACTAACTTGGTGGATGGGATACTCCGTTACAAACGTGAATGATATCTTGTGTGCCATATTACAAGTTCCATAGTGTATAATGGAACTTGTAATATGGGGGACAAGATATCCGTCATATTTGTGATGGAGTATCCCATCCGCCAAGATCGTAATCAGGCCCTCAGTCACTTTTTAAGGGTCAATATCCCTTAGTGGAGCAAGGTAGGAAGCTGTAGCAAGGCAGAGCTCAAAATAGCCAAATATCTTTATTGCAAGTACCAGCTGAACCTGTTTTCAGTGTGGCAAAAAGTTGTCAGTGAGACAGACTTAGCTTTATTTATCCGACCCAGGGTGAGAAGTTCCCAGATACATCTTGTTTCGATCCTTGTGAGGTGCAAAAAAGTCTCACTTTTCTCAAACTGCTGCTTACTTGTCAGTCCTGCAGCCTTTGGTAGAGATCTAGGTACCAGATCTATCTTCAGCCATTTCTCCTAAAAGGTCCCACCCTCAGTGGTCAGATGGGCAGTCTTATAGCTAGGAGTACTTCTGCTTTTTGTGTCCCTGAAGCAGGCAAATAGTAGGCCAATCAGTTAACACTTAGAGAGGCGTTCTATTTCTTGGGAGCAAGCAGGATTCATGAATACATGAGTCCTAGAGTTCCCGGGTGACTCCTTTTCTTCTAGCAGGAGTCAGTAGTCTGGATTCTTCTTCCAGCATGGTCTCTTCTTTAGGTCTAGTCTGCCCATGGATGTTTTGAGAAGATGGTGGTTTAGGTGCCAAATGAATCCACTGCACCAGCCAGTGATTGGAGAAATTCTGTCACCAAATCCCAACTATTTTCTCAGAGTCCTCTACCTCCTTATGCAGCACTTCTTGTTTGCCTTTCTCTAAAATTACCCAGAATGCCATTGTTCAATATGGTGTTAACCTTCTGCTACCACAGAGGCCTGTCTTCAACTCATTAATCACTTCCTATTTGAGGGGCTCCCTTCCTTTTTTACTAGAAATTAACTATTTCAATATTATATGTACAACACACAGGGAGTGGGCATACGGTTTAATAAATGCCCACAAGTACTGCAAAACAACTTAAAGAACCTCTAAACTCCAATGGATAATTAATTAAACTAACTACAATAAAATAGATATCTTATTTGTTTCCTTTTGCATTTCTACATCAGTGAAAAATAATCTTACTCGATTCCAACCATAAGCAAATATATTTGTGCATGTGGCAAAGTTTTTGCTGTCAACGGTTCAGAGGAGACTCGTAAATAGGAATGATACCACCGACTATATTAAGAATTTTGTTATTGCAACAGGGACCTTGTTTTAAATATTTATTGATGTTTTTTCTCTGTATATTGGCTTTTGGTTTGGGGCTTTTCTGCAGTGATCTGATATTTTTTGGGACAATGTTATCTATGTATTATATGGAATTTATGAAGAAAATAGAGTAGCAATATTTGTCAACAGCTAGAAATGAGTAAGCTTATTTTTCACTCATGCATATAATTGCAAGAATAAAACAAATAAGGAATCTCTATTATAAGAGTTAGTTTAATTAATTAGCCTTTGGGTTCTAGAGATTCTTTAAGTTCTTTTAAATCGTATATGTGTACAACCCTATGGTGACCAGAACGTGGCTGTCTAGGAGGTCCTAAAAATGCATGGATGGGAGAAGCCCTCTCTTGCATCTCCAAGGCAAAAAAAAATATGGTACAAAGGCAGATCTTTTCTGTGTCAGCTCTTTTTTTCCACTCCCAAGTAGTGATCACTGCTAAGTAGTTAGCAATTAATACCTCTCTTTCCTTCCTTGGCTCAAAGGGTTTGTCTTTTGAGCCAGGGTGGTTAACCCACTCAGACTAGGATGTGCAGTGCAGTTCTGGGGGTAGTATACGTGTGCCCCCTTATTATATATAATATCCCTATCTTGTGAAGTTAAGAGGTACTCTTTAGGGGCAACTTATCAATATGTAAATGTGTATTTTATTACATGGTGAAGGCACTTTTACTTGCCATGTTTTACTGCAGTGTCGGCAACCTGCACCTCATCCAGAGCAAAGTGGTGCTCCACAGAAAAATATTTTTTCATATATGTGGGTGGTGTAAATATACACTGCAGCCCATATATGACATTTACCTTTCATGCTATAGGTGCCTTTTAGGCATTGTATACCATGGACACATAGGGAAGTTAAATATGCCATACAGGAATTTCCAATTTCATTACAAGACCGGAGGCTACATTATGCATTAATCTTTTAATGCAGTCACAAGCAGCCACACTACATCATAAAGCAAAACAGTTCTAGAACAGAACACAAATAGTATGAAGGGCATGAGCACCAAACAGACTGCCTCTTTTAAATGCGGCTCTCAAGCAGATAAGTTCATTTTATATTCTCTCTTATTTTCTACTTTGTACTGTTTATTAACCATTTTGTATTGACTTTAGATTCATTATTATCATAGACTTAAGTCATGTGATCTCATCGTTTGAGGTCTTTGTCCTCACCCCCTCCCACCTCCCATTGATTTCTAATTGCACAGTGCATGTTTCAGGGTGAAAGCAAAAATACTTTATTTTTCCGTTTAGGAGTGGTAAAGCACGCAGAAATCTAAAGCCAGCAGAATGAGACAAGAAAAAATCAAGGGACCGCATAAAAATTGATGATATTCTTTGCAGTGGAAAACTCAGAATGAGGCACTAAGGCCCATATCGAAGGAGTCACTGTAACCTAAAACTAGTTTGGAAAATACTCATACTGCTGGGTTTAATTTTTGGATGATATGGAATTTTTAGTAGTCTTGTCCCATGCGTAGAGGTGACATAGAAGACGCAGCCAGGTAGTGTCTTTTAAGGTTATTTATTAAGTCCATAACATGTATGGTAACAGCCCCACCAGGAGCAGCCTGCCAGCTGCTCAGCCCATCTTCCAACTGACAACACTCACACCAGGCACCCAAGCATTCCACTCATGTCAATCACACCAACATTCCACACAGAACACTCACACTGGGTGAGCAGCTATGAAAACGGTGAAAGGGAACATTATAACATAACATGAGGATACTACATATCTTCTCCCTTTTAAATTGAAAAACTAATAAAACCATACTAAAATGAAAACAACTATACACAGCAATGTACAAATGAAGATAACAGTCCATAAACCTTGGGATGAATGGTAAAACCACATCACGAGAGGGAACACAGACCAAACAAAGGAGGAAAGAAGAATGAAAAGATAGAAACACACTATCACCATCTTCCTCCTTTAATATTAAACAAAACGTAAGTAGAGAATGTACAGCTCACAGACACAAAGTAAGCAAACACCACATGAAAAGATATGTGAACACATGTGAAAAGAGTAAAGGGAGTAACACACCCTAAAACTCTAACACTATGGGCGGACAGCACCCAAGAAAGTACCAGACCATAGTAACTGTGGGGAAGGAACGGTAACCCAACACACCTCCCCTCATGTAAGGTACACATAGTAAAATGGGACAGGGCTCCACAACATAAGCGGTGTAAGTGGGACTAAAACCCATTCAGTCATCCTTCTAGACAGGGTAGGATGACCTAAACACCTCCTGATGAAAAAGGGAAAAATACATTTAAAATATGATAAACAACCTGCGTTGCATGGGACAAACACCCATAAGGACAAGTGCAGCCAATAAACTACACAACATGCAGCACAAGGTGAACACAAAGCATCCACGCGGTGATGCATGGGGTGACTTACACACAACAACAACACCATAAGCACAGGGCGACTTGCAGAGAACCACACATGAGGTGCAGGGCGACTTACACTCAAGACAGAAAGATGTGAGGTGCAGGGCGACTTACACGCGAGATAGAAAGACGTGAGGCGCAGGGTGACTTATACACAAGACAGAAAGGCATGAGGCGCAGGGTGACTTACACAAGACAGAAAGACATGAGGCGTGGGGCGACTTACACACAAGACAGAAAGATGAGAGGCGCAGGGCGACTTACACAAGACAGAAAGACATGAGGCGCAGTCGACTTACACACAACATGTGAGGCGTGGGGCAACTTACACACAACCACAAGACGTGCAGTACATGACGCTTTACACACGTAAAACGTACATTTGAAACATAGCCACAACACAATGAAGTGGGGAACCACTCACCAAGACCAAGCCCACCCTCATGTAAGGGACAGTGTGAAAACAAACCACACTGTAAGAAAAACAAACCATGAATGAGACTGCGTTGACAGTGGCATCACAAAACAGGACAATGGCCATTAGGTCATACCGATACCATTCCTATAACTGTAGAACGTTTTAAAACTGTAATCCATGCCGGTGAGCGACCTCTCACCCGAGTAGAGTCACAATAGCCACACTAATGACATCGTAACAAGTATTAACATGTAGCATACAACAAAATCAAGTGCACTGTAATCCTTTAGAAGAGAAAAAAACAGTGACACCTAAATATAGCAGTTTTATCAAACGTTCAACTATGCTGCCATAATCAAGATCCTTTAAAGAGTGTGTCCAATAAGGAATTGAACCAGCGCTCCAAGATGAATAAAAAAAACAAGGTAGAGCTGGTCGAAATTTGTTTCAGGCAACTTAAAATTCATGAAGACTGACATCCTCAGAAACCACTGGGCTAGTCAAAACAAAGATCTTATTGGCTGCCCAATGACTGCACTTTGTTTGTAGTCATGCATATGCACCATATTTAAAGAGGAGCGAGAGAGTACCTGTAGCTTCACGGTGCTTCACAAACCATCCTCACACAAGCAAGAAAGCACAAGGTGCTGCCGATCTTCACACGGCGGTCATCTTCAACTTTCAATAAACTTTACTGACAATCAAATAACGTGGTTGTCAGAAATATGAAGAAAGGAAACTTTTTGGGACATTTCCAGGCTAAGTTGAATACCAGCAGCCTCCAACTCCAAGATGGCGGCACTCTGTCACGCCAGCACAGGGTGGCTCATGGCATGTGCATGCGCCCAACGTTGCTGCACAGAGAGGCTGGATCGGCAAAAAGATTCCAGAGGTTGGTTCGTCATTTATGAAGATTCGAAGATCCACGAAAAGGTAAGAGTGCGCGCACTGAGCACAACACGCGCCTCTTTTTCTAACCGCTAAACTGTGGTTGAACTGCCTGTAGTTAAGGGGCAGCCAGGGGCATTAATAAATATATATATTTTTTTTAAATGATCTCACCCCTTAAAGTGCACAGCAACACCAGGAAATCTGCAAATGTCGTCCACATCACGAGTGGACTGGCACAGCGATCAGGTTCTCAAACATACACAATACATTGGCAAACAGTAAAAGCACAAAGACAGTGTGCAATTGATGGTAGCACTGAATCATGGTGGAATCCCATAGCAAAGCACTCACATGGAAATGGCCAGAGTAAAACCAAACAAAGGTTTCTTTTACAAATGACTAAGCCTGGGCGAAGCACTACGCTACGCTCGCGTACTTTGCGAAGTTCGCGCTACTTCGCACTACGCGAACTGCACGTAGCACAGTGCGAACACGCGTAGCGTAGTGTTGCGTAGTGCTGCGGTCATTTTTTGCTTGCTCGCGGTCCTCAATGTCAAGTTGGCGACCGCGAGCAAGCAAAATGACATCCCGGCGAGACTTTTTCCTTGTTCGCGATCAGCAACATCAAGTTGGCGATCGCAAGCATGGAAAATAAACCTCCCGGCGAGATTCCCAATGCGAGGAGGTCAGGTTTCTCATTGCGAGGGGTCGGGTATGCTCGCGACCGCTCACGATGAGAAACTACCAGTTCGCGTTGAGAAAGCTGCCACTCGAGTAAAAATCTACTCGAGCAGCAGAAAACTACAGCTCGCACTGTGCAAGATGCCATTTTCAATGATTGCACAGTGCCGGTTGCTTGTCCGCACTGTGCAATCATTGAAAACAACATCTTGCACAGTGCGAACATGTTACTACGCAGTTCGCGAAGTGCTACGCGTAGCTCGCCTAGTGGGAACTTCACTTTGCGTAGCTTCGCGAAGTGCTATTTGGCGAACTACGCCCACCCTTACAAATGACCCAAAAGATTTGTTGTAATCCAAATCGAGGTGACAGGTTTTCCCTTGTTTTAAAAGTGTATGCCTTTCCATTACAATCCAACTGAAGTGATGATAGTGAGAACAGCACGCCCGGGTTAGGGCTGTCCGGTGTGAGAAACACTGGTGGGGCTGTGAGACGTGCTGCTCCGGCTCCTTTAGTTTCTTTTGTAAGTCCTTTAGTTTCAACACTTTCTCCTGGAAATCTGCTGGAGCTGTCTGTGTGACCTTTTGTGACCAAGTACTTCTGTGAATTTTTCCGTGAGCTGTCTGCGCTTGTAATTCCTCTTGATTCTTTCCAACATGAAGACTTCTTAGGTGCCATCCAACATGAAGACTCTTTTTCCCTGACATCTTGATTTTTCTTGTGAAGACGCGTAGGACATGAGTTTGTCTCCAGATCGTCGTTAAAATGTAGTGGTCTTGTCCCATGCGTAGATGTGACATAGAAGACGCAGCCTCTTAGTGTCTTTTAAGGTTATTTATTAAGTCCATAAGATGTATGGTAACAGCCCCACCAGGAGCAGCCTGCCTGCTGCTCAGCCCATCTTCCAACTGACAACACTCACACCAGGCACCCAAGCATTCCACTCATGTCAATCACACCAACATTCCACACAGAACACTCACACTGGCTGAGCAGCTAGGAACAAGGTGAAAGGTAACATTATACCATAACATGAGGATACTACAGAATTCCTACCTTATTGCAGGTAGACAAGTCAGAAAGGGAGAAATTTAGTAGCACTGCAAAATCCCTCTATCACCTTTTGAGCTGCAAATCCCAGAATTGTGCAGATGTTCCCTGCACAAAAGTGCCCAGGCAAAACCTGGAGATGTTTGTGCTAGAAAATGTAGGCAGAGCCTGCCCACCAGGGCCAAACTATGTAACAATAGCAATTGAGCAAAGAAATTCAAACCAACTCTACTTTTGTTGTTATTTCTCTCTTTTTCTCTGTCTCTGTCCCCTCTCTCTACTCCCATTTTTCTCTCTCCTCACCACCGCTGTGCACGCCACCATGAATTAGCTGCCACTGACAAACTATAGGGCTTAAAACTGGCCTCCAATGGTTCCAGCATGCCAGGTAAATGATTGATATGGTATGATAAATGGTTGCACACCGTTTATTTCTATTTCAGGTGCACCTATTTGTACATGAGTTAATAGTACTTAGGGTCTTGTTGTGAGAGTCCAACTGGGGCAGATGTCAATTGGGCACTCCTGTAGGCCACCACATATTTAGGCAGATCTATAAGCAGCAAACCAGGAAGGGATAGTATGGGTATGTACGTAATTTGCTCCATATATCTGCAAACTGCTGTCATTTCTCTATGAGACCTAGACCTATGGACTAAGAGGTTGCATCACAAACTGAACCATTTGCAAAGGATCAGGTTTTCCTAATAAATATTAATTAGTAAGTTATCATTTGTGACCGAGTGTGAATGGCTACTGAAATAGTGAGGTTAGTTTTGCAAGGTACTGCAGACCTCAAACACTGTGTTCACATTCTTAAATGACAAACTTTTTTGTTTACAGCAGCCTGTCTTCGTTTAACACCATCTGTGCTGAGGATGGCTTGGAGCCGTACTTGGCCACGGTGGGCCTGTGCTTAGTAAGGCTTCAGGCCGTTCTGGTATCAACACTTGTTAGAAATGCTGCAGCCACCCCCTAAACTCCCCCTTTGTGATCTGATGACATCATGGCAGACCAATGTCATCAAATACTGCCGGGAATGTGCAGGAAGTCATTTGCTTCCAATCAGGCTATGAGAAAGGAGCTCCTGACAGTGAGTCCTTTTCCTGTTTTTTTCGAGGGGGACAGACACAGGGGTATACTAAAGAGTTTTTAATTTCCCCTTGTGTCTGTCTGTAGTGGATTCCTGCTCCACAATTGCAGGTTGGGCCGCGATCCTGGAACAGGAATCTATTACACTACACCACAAGGGCTTTGTTTTTTGTTGGCGGAGCACCCACCTTGGACAGGCATCACTCCCCTTGGTGGGCAATAAGTTGCTTCATGTTAATGGGCTAGTTTGGCTTTTTATCTTGGCCAATATGCCCCCCTCGCGGGGAGCGATCAAAACCCACTAGATGCCAGGGATTATTTGTTAACAAAATGTAGAGAGAGACCCCTTAAGATGGGTCACTCCTCTTTGGGGATAATTATTTATTTGGAATTCCACCCCCCCCCTCCCCGGCCAGATCAGCAATTTGTAAGCCAGTCTGCCCTCTAGCGTGATCGGTAGCCACTAGACACCAGGGAAATTTATTTTGAAGGGGAGCGACCCCATGGGCAACGGTCACTCCCATTGAGGGACATTGTCTTGGTACTCCCCCCCCCCCCTCGAGGCAAGATCTACCATTTTTAAGCTGATCTGCCCTTTCGGGGGGCGGGAGCCACTAGACACCAGGGAAATTTGTTTAGAAGAGGAGCAATGACTTGGGGAACAGTCACTCCCCCTGGCAGACATTTTGTTTGGTATTCCACCCCCCAGAGGGCAGATCTGCTATTTTTAGGCCGATCAGTCCACTGGGTGGGGGGGAAAGCCCACTAAACACCAGGCATATGTGTTTAGAAGGGGGCGACCCCTTGGGCAAGGGTGCTTTCCTTGAGGGCCATTTTTTTAATTCCACTGACCGCTCCCTCCAGAGGGCAGAATGGACATTTTTAGGCTTATCTGCCCTCTGGGGACATGGAAGCCCACTAGATACCAATGAAATATGTTTAGAAGGGGAGCTGACCCTTGAGCAAGAGTCTCTTTCCTTGGGGCAATTCATTTTTACTCTGCCCTCTCTCCTGAGGGTATTTCAACTGTTTTTAGGCCGCTTTGCTCTCGGGTGGGGCAGAAGCCCACTAGACACCAGGGATTGTACTCTGAAGGGAAGTGCCCATTGGGGACCATATTTGTTTTTAGTCTGCCCTCCCCCATGGCAGATTGGGCATTGTTAGGCTGATCTGCCTGCTGGAAGCCGATTATATATCATGGACATCCCCCTGGGCAAGAATCGCTCTCCTTGGGGACCATATGTTTTTCGTCTTTTTTGAGTGGATTGAGTCTCATGGTGGGTGGTAACCCTTAAATCACCCGGGAATAAGGTAATGTATGTAATGGGGATCTGCTTCTGGGGCAGTGCTTAATTTGTGCCGGTGCTTTCCGGTGCTTAGCACCGGCACTTAATTATCAGGGCCGGGTCTACACTCAAAGCTGCATGGCATTGATTTTGATGAAGTTTCTGCACAGAGTGTTACTGTGAACCGGGTTGCTTTTGTCATGGAACTTTGTAACAATCAACCGCTGACTACAGACTACACCAGGAAGAGTCCGACTTGAAAGGCAACCTTGAGCCCTTTGTCATGATGACTCAGGAGTTGGGAAAAACTGTGTGCTGCTCCTCCTTGAGTTGATGGACACCGGTCGGGATCGCGATCGTTCGTCTCTGGCACAGTGGCACTGCTACTGCTAAAGGGGGAGGGGGGCAAGGGTACTGTGATGAAGTGCCAGGAGGGTAGTATTACTAGTCTACAGTTACTGACTGTTGTACTGTAGTCTGTCTACATCATGAACAGAGTGAGTAGTACTGTTGTGCTCTGGTGTGTCGCCGACGCCGACTGGGGAAATTAAAAAAAAATCTGGGAAGGCGCCAAATCACGCCGGTCAGGTCAGGTGCAGTACAAGTACAACATTAAGCAGTTTGTATGTCTGCACATGCTGCGCTCAGCGCTGCCGGTACCTGGACTATGGATGGGACGGCCCGGGAGATAGAGGTGCGTCACGTGACTGAGTTCATGACCGATGAACGGGACGGTGTCCCCAGTGCTTCTCATCAGCAATCCGACAGTATCCAGAGTCAGTCGGTGTCGGTCCCACGCACGCACTGACCGCACGGCGGCCACAGCACAGGAGGCAGGAGCATATAGTCACAGACTCAGTACTCCGGCGTCGCGTCGGCCTCGGCCAGCGAGCTAATGTCGCGGCCTTGCGGTCGGCAGCTGGTAGCCTGCCTGGCTGGTTGGCCTGCACTGGCTGAGGCACTGAGCCCACCAGTGGAGAAAAATAAATGGAGATTGAGATTCAGATTCATGAATGAAATGTGAATGAATCTCAATCTCGGGACCAGTCACTGAATTGGGCTGGATTTTAGTTCTGCGGGGGTTGGGGCTATGCGACAGGAGGCAACGTACGCAGATTTCATTGCGCATTGCCACGCCCCAGCATACCCGCGCACGGCCGCACCCCACTACCAACACCCATCATCGTGGTTCAATCAACGAGCCACGGCCTTGCAACTCGCCTCGGTCACAGCCAGCGCGACCCGACGACGACATTGGTGTTAAGGCCAAGGGACTGGCAGTGGTAGCAGAGCAATTACTAGGCAGTACTGCCCAGCAATCGGTTCAACACAATACCCCGTGACCCAGGTGAGGGCGTGAGGCACGCTGTGCACCGCAGGCTGCAGCCAGCCAATCTGAATCTGTTAATAAAACAGGCTACTGGCTACTACAGAGCAGCAGGCCAGCAGCTTAAGGCAGTGCTGTGGACTGGAATGGAGGACACACAGACTCTGTCTGCAGTCAGACGCGTCACGCGTGTCCCGGGCACGGCCACTTCGTTTAACTTCTTCTTTAACTAGCAGCGTAGTACTGTAGCCGACATGCGCCCGCGGCCCGCCCCATTCTATGATCATCAATCATGATGATGATGGCTGCCAAGACGAGAATGGAGAGATTCATTATGCTGAATGAATCTCATCGATCTCATCTCAGACTACTCAGTTGAGTTCTAACTTCTCCTCAATTTGATATGAAACCGATGGTATCTTGGTATGTTGATGATACGTAGTGGGCTGGCGCCAGCCGTGGCAACCCTTAGTTAGTGTTGTGTTGCTGGCCCGGTGGGCGGGTCGGGACTCGGGAGGGAGAGTCTGAGTGACACTGATTTGGGCTGGTTTTGGTTCTACGGGGGTTGGGGCTGCCTGTAGTTTCATTTGTTCAGCATTAAGCCACGCCCCAGAATACTCTAGTCACGGGCCGGCCAGGATGGCCGCACCCTAGCACACTGAGTCATCTGACTGATCCATCTTACTGGGTCCGTTACTCCGTTTAACAACAACTTCACTGCCAGTGTCAGCCAACCAGCCGACCCGACGTTGGCGTGCCGCGTTGAGTACTGACAGCAGCTAGTACTACTGTGTGTTGTGTTGTAGTAGCCTGCCAGTACGATACTACCGGCGGCGGTAAGAGCACCACTGGTGGAGGTCACGGTGACACAGGCTGGGCTGGCAGAGTGGCAGTGGCAGGCCCAATGGCGAATGCCGCCATTAGTGTGTCTTGGGCGGCCCAGCAGCTTCCTGTCAGAGACAAGGAAGGAGGCATCGGACTGAAAAACTCAGGCAGACAGACACATTATTATCCATCCAGTTGTATGCAGTTTTTAATGAAGGTTTTTTGGGGGGATTGTTCTATGTTCCTCTGTGGCACTTTGATAAAGCAACAGTAGCATAGTAAAATCATGCCCAAAAAAAAGTGCTTAGAAACAAACAGCTCTAGGTGGTACGCTACCCTTACCCCCTCAAGCACCGGAGAGCCCTGTACATGGAGGTTCGCCGAAACCTTTCAGGCCTGTTTGATAATAGTATCTGAATCCTTGTCTTTCTGACCTTTTTGCTAGCGTTTTTAATTGAGTCTGTGCAGGAGTGTGTGCGTAGGTCCAGTGAAGTTACAAACTTTGAAGGTACCCTGCGGAAACACTGCCTTTAGAAAATGCAGGCTTGTTTGATTTTCTGCAAAAAATGATGACTTAATCTGCTCGTGTTTGCTATTGTAACAGTTCTGTAATACAGCAAGTCTCGGAAATGTAAGTCCAAGAAAATGTATTTGATTCTTTCAGGCAAGGTCAGGCATTTGCTTCTCAGGATGTTTTGATTACAGGTCATCTACAAATGTTTTTAAGTGTCGACCCTACTTTAAAGGAGGAATGTTATCTCTAAAATTTGTATTGTGATTTTGTATATTTGAGTTAATGTAGTAAAGAATGTATTAATTCAAGCAAAAACATGGTGGATTTGGACTTTGCAAATCCATGCATTACAGTGAAGAAACCCGTTCTTTAGTGCTGTGATGCTCTTATTAAATGTTAGTCGCTCGAGGGATCATTATGCTACATTGGTAGTCATGTAGTTAGTTCAGGACTTCATATTTCTACATTGAGGATGGATGAACAAGAAGGAACTGTTAAATAAAGACCTGTATTCACTGTTCAGTTCACATAGTGCTTCGTATTTACCTGGGAAAACTAGAATATAAGCGACTTGAATAAGAATGTGCTCCATTCCATTCGCCAGTTCATTGGTTGAAACCAGCATGAAGTCGTCTCCTCCACATTCAGTTTTGGGGTAGTGGAGGCGGCATCGCCCTCAAGTCTGGTTAGGCTCATTGAGATTAACCTGTGCGTTCACATGCAGACTGGCCCTAAATTTGTTACCCCAAGAATCTTCTTTTCATCTCCAATACGGCCTGTTGCGGCTTCCATCACTAATATTGAGGTTAAAATGACTAGTGCAAATACTTCATTTGGAATTTTTAACTGTAGTTTCCATGATGTACAGTTAATTATAATTTTTTGAGCCCAATGCATTCAGTGCATTTTACACCACCTGGGTGCTGCTTCAGGACTCAGGAGTACTTCTGTGGTATCTCTTTTAGTGAGTTTCTTGTGGCTGTAAGATCCCATTCAAAGCACTGTATTATCAGAACGTCGTGCTTGTCTAACCTGCCCGCCGTTAGGCAAGAATGTTTTAAGCCAGACTGCATGTGTGATTTGAGGCAGATGGAATATTCAGTGTGCCAGGTTGCCGGTACTAGCCTGGATGTACCTAGAATACCTTTGGAATGCTGGGCTGGTTTAAGGTTAGACCTTCACCATGGTTAGACAACCAGGAAACCCCGATTGGGTGTTTTCCTGCCCCACCAAAACAGAAAATCACCCAACATCACTGATCCTTCTAGCACCACAGGTTCTTCCCTTAGATGCTTACCTATGAGGAAGGCTCCCTTTCTGAAATTCAAGATCAGGTATTACATCTGACTTTTAGCAGTGCCAATTGAAGATGTGGGTGGAGCTAATAAAGTAAGTGGGTGGAGCCAGAAAAAAAGTAGGTGTGGCCTCCGGCAGACATTTCAGCACCTGCACTTCATATTTTACAAATTAAGCACTGTTCTGGGGTAAGGTTTGCTTCTATCTGGTAGTGTCTTTTTTGCCACAGCTCTTTTTGGGGGGGATGTCAGTGTCTTCTGATTGATAGTTATCATTTTTATTTTTGTTTTGATTTTCTTTTTTTAATGTAATGCCAATCATTTCCATTGTCTTGGTGGTGAATCCTATTTGCAGGGTGCAGCTTTGGCAGCTCTGTAGTTTGTGGAGTTGTGGTTGGTAAGCAACTCATTTTATAATCTTGTCATCTAAAATGTGTTTATTGCCACGGTCCCACCAAGCATATTATGAGTTTCCTCTCCGGCTGCGGTGTCACGAGCTCCATGAACATCGTGGTGGAGAGGAAACAAAGGGGGACCTGCAGCACTCCTTGTGCCACCTCTGCATGTGGATGCACACCAGTTCCTGCATGGCATTGACTTTTCAGTCCATGCCGTGCGGAAACAGGTTTTGGCATTCCCATTACGGTGCCCATTTTCAGGTCACCACCATGGGAACATCAAATCAAAAGCCCTCCAGATCCGAATTACACTCATAATCTAGTGTGAGGTCTGAATACGACTTTGGTGGTGCGGCGGCAGGGCGAACACAGCGCCGCACGCCAAAGTTGTAATCAGGCCCTAAGAGTAATCTCAAATCACATACTTACAGAAAAAGGAAGAAAAAGCTTCAATATATCCTTGTTAGGACACAGTCAGATAGTGATTATTCTAAAATGTTAGCACAGTCACATACAGCCCCTGTGTTAAGATGACTCATTACACAGATATAAACAGACGGGGGTATCTGAGTTACACACCTCTATCTCTTACCTCAGCCTTATTGATTACTTTTTTTTTATCTGGTTATTAAGTTTTCCTGGTACAGTTAACAATTCAATTGCAGGCATAATAAAAATTCAAGGGTCTTAATATCTGACTGAGTGTTAGGACAAGAGACATGTGGAAGAGCATGTTATAGCTAGTCTGGTACATGCATCCCTGCAGGTCCAGAATATGCTGGTGTATACAGCACAACACAGGGACGAGTGGTGCCCTCCAAGGCAAATAGTCAGTGTGCAGTCATGTTGTCCACAAAATTCTATGGCAATGACATTAAACATATTTAAGCTGCTTAACTATGAGCAAACAGTTAGCTCGAAGACAACAAAGATGAACATCATGGGTAGGAAGTGGGGTAATGGGTTTGGGAACAAGGGGAAAACAGGGAGGGTTCCCTGTCTCTCAATGCAGTTCCGAATTCACCTTGGGTAAGTTACTATCTTCTTAATAAAAGTCTGGCTTCATGTGGTACACATCTCATGTATATACAGTGGAACATCACTGACCGTGCTATCATAGCCTGCATAGATATATTTGTTCAGGTACGATCTAAGTTACAGTGGTGACACCGGCATCCTTCTCGGGACATAATGTAGTCTGGAGGGCAGTCAGAAACACGTCCGAATTGGATGAGATGGGGTATTTGTGTATTCCTAGAGTGTCCACTTTACAAAAAGAAACCACTTCTGCTCTAGCCCAGGTAGAGGAAAGAGGGTGACCAGACCATTATAGATGGCAGTTCACTGGACCTCCAGCACCTCATAATGAGGTGCTTGGCTACTATGAAACCAAGGCCCAGAAAGCGTGTAGTGGTCCTGTGCTTCTTATCTCTCAGAAGCATGCCCAATATACAGATCTCCCATGTGCACGCAAACTGGCGATCAGTGCAGGTGACAAATGTCATGTTACCCCCCAGTACCACTGTAACAAGGGTCAGGTCCATCTCCCAGAGATGCTGCAGTGAGGTCAATGTTGTGGCAGTTTGCAGCCGAAGCACATCCGCCAGACACTGGGTGAGAAGTGCCACCCCTCTCCTATGTTGTGTAGGTATTGAAGTGTGAGGTGAATTGGTGTTTTTTGTCTAACATCCCCCCAGAGGCACTGTAATGTGCCAATCCAAGAGGCTTGACTTATGAAATGTCCCAAGGGGCAACCCCTCTTCCTGTGTCAGTGTCTCATATGGTACAAGTATATAATCATGAGGCGTAATATGTTTTGTGAGAAATAAGCGGTGGCGTAAACAATGATAGGCCACCTGTAGCAGAAGAAGACAAGGTCAGGGTAGTGTGGAGAGCATATCGCCCATGATTTTTGGCTGGGATCATGTGCCACCCAAGTGAAATTACACGCTGACCTGATGTCTCAACTGCATGAATTATATCACTATGTTGGCCTGTTTTGAGCACATAATTTTAGGCCATAAACATCCCTCTACCATTGTGAAATTCACTGTTATTTTTGACACAACCCCACCACGCAAACTTGGGAGAATATTACCACATAGTTTTCTCTTGCTAGTTTGCTTTTCAAATTAGGGATCAATTTATAGCATGATCTGCTATCTGTAGACACAAAGATACATTGAGCCCCCATAAACACCGCACCATGAGATAGCGGTAAATTGAGACTATGTCACTCTTGATTCCCGGGTTGACACGCGGGAATCAACCAGTTCTGATGTAATACCAACGCACTCTACTGGAGGAGTACCATTCACTCCTCGGCACCGGCACAGAGAAGTGCCAATCCACTGGTCTTGCCCCCCCATTTAGATCAGCTGCACTGCACTCAACAATGCATCCCCTGCCTCCAATTAACCAATGATTTGAGAAACCCGACCAAACCCGCCGGGCCCTGGGAACTACATATACCGGTCTCCAGCAGCACCTACTTTACACAAGCAGGGGAGCGGAGCCAAGTAGATCTCATAATGGGTTGAGACCCTTGAAAATGGAGGAGAAGGGCTAAAAGGGGTGAAAGTAGGCCTGGGCGGTAAATTCCGTTCCGCTCGCGGATTTTGCGGAATTTGCGTAATTTCGCGTTCCGCGGAGAACGCGAAATTGCTAAAAAGTCTGCTTTCCGCGATTTCGCGAAATTTTTGCTTGTTCGCGATCTCAAAATGCGTGTTCGCGAGATATTTCTCCCCGAGCACGCAAACAGCAATTGTGAACAGGAAAAAAGCATCGCGAACAAGCAATTCCGCGTGTTCGCGGAATTTCTGCGTGTTCGCGGAGATTTTTTACCGTTTCGCGGAGATTTGCGTAACGCAATTCCGCAAATTCCGCCCAGCCCTAGGTGAAAGCCCTGCACAACTTCCTGCAGGAGGACTGAATGGAGTAAAGATATAGCCATTTCTGTTTGACACAACAGGTGTAATAGTGGTGCACTTCCACCACGTCATTCACCACATGCCTGATTTTGATGCCAGTATGCGTGTGCATGATACTGAATAAGACACTAATGAGTGGAACAGAAATGTGTGCACATTCTCTAGAATGTGAATTTTGCACGCAAAGAGTGGATAAGTGCGTATCATGGATGGTGAATCACATGATGGCTATGATTCTCATGCCAATTATGTTTTGATTTGCAGGTATAACTCTGTGGCAAGTATTACAAGCTGCACAAAAAAGACACGTAAGACACGTTATTAGGGGAGTGACATATTTTGAATCCACCATGATGAAAGCCCAGGACCTTGTTAGGCTGTGAGTATAGGGATGAAGCATGTTTGTAATTTAGGGTCATAGAACCAGTGCACCCTAATACCTATACAAAGTTTTTGTTTTTTATTTTCCCATCCACACCACTATTAAAGGGATACCTTCAAAGTGGATGAGGAATTTTTATCTTTAAATTATGCCCCATATCTAACTTTCCTCATAAGAGCTCCCTGAAATATGGTCGAGCCCACCATGACCTTTAGGAGTCATGGTGAACCCAATGATGAAGCATGCCACTATTAGAATGAGTGAGGGTTATGATTAAAAAAAGGGTTTCTATCCCTTCCCTACTCCAGTAGGAGTGGTGCATAGGTGTGGCACATAAAAGATTCCTCCCCCCACTCTTCTTCCTTGTGGAGGCGCCTGAACTCCAGAAGGAATACTCTTTGGTTAGTAGTATCCCCAAGATCCTCAAATCTGATAATGGACACCTCAGCAGCAAAGATTTCAAAGTGTTTCTTTTATGAATCAATATCAAACACCCCAAGCCAATGCTGTAGTCGAAAGGTTTATGGGCACTTTCAAGAGGGTAGTTCAGCGAACATCCATGGAAGGGATCAACTTGAACCAAGCTATATGCCAGGCCCTCTGGGCCAATCGATCAACTCCTCACTCCGCAATGGGTGAGAGCCCAGCTACTTTGCTGTTTGTGAGAGCGATCAAAATAAAACTACCTCAATGGACATCAGATTGATCAGTGAATGTTGGCAAACTTCATAACACCGACGCATCTCATAAGAGTAAATTGAAAGCTTATGCGGATCAGCTTAGCCACACCCAGGAAACAGTCTTTGCCAAAGGAGGCTGGGCAATGGTAAAACAGAGATAAAAAAGAAAGACGGACACCCTTTCAGCATTGACCTTTTGCAGGTGGTGGCATGCAAGGGACACATGGTGATGGCACTTTGTCCTTGGAAGTCCATCACTCGGGACGCATCATACTTTAAACACCTACTTCAACACTTTGCAGCTCCTAAAATTATGTAGGAGGCAAGCCCGCCTACAGGTCCAGCTCTCGAGCCTGAGCATCTGTTGCCTGACAGAAGTGAACCTCAATTACCTCAGATCACCAGAGCCAGCAGACAAGTGCGAGCTCTTCACCAACCAATTGAGGAGATTTGAGTTCAAATGATGCCTGCCACTTTTTATTTAACAAAGGGAAACATGTAGTACATTGATCCTGTATGCACTAAGGCTCTTGTGGTTCAGGACGGACTCTGAAAAGTAACTTCATGATATGCGGGGGAGGTATTAGGGTGTGCAATCGGAAAGGGTGATATAATTGGAAGTGCGTGAATGAATGTTGGAGAATAAAGACATATTCAACCATAGCTCCCGTGTATAGAGTAATCTATTTGCATGCTCCAGGGCCGGGGAAGACACTACATCAACGATGTTTTTGTTTTACTTTTTCTGTAGCATAGCACTAAAAGTTTAAACATTTTTAAAACACAAGCTTGTTTGCACTAAGTAGTTATCACAAGAACAAACACTGGGAGCAAATCCAAGAAAAGGAACATGTCGATCCTAAAAGGAGTTAGCAAATTATTGTGCTGAAATTCTCCACAGGTAGTAAGTACATGCCAGGGCCCACCCAGGCCTTAACTGTTAAACAGGCTTTTACTGAAAGTATCATTCGGTCTGCAGTTTCTGTTTCAGCAGGGTTTCTCGCCACAAAAAATCAAAATCGAAGACGTACAAGTTTAGGCTGTTTACTACAGACTGGTCTACGCACCCGGTAGTGTGAAAACATGGCTCAGTAGCATCCCCTCTCCCCAGCGCCTTGAGACCCTAACGGGTGAGTGAGTAGTGCGTTTTATAAGTATATTGATTGATTGATTGATTGATTGATTGATTGATTGATTGATTGAATGAGTATTCATAAGGATGAGGAAAGGATTGTACTGTGTAGTCACGGTTTATGGGGTGAGTGAGAAATGCGTTGTATTTTGTCCAAACAGAGACCTGGAACAACAGAAAAGTTTTTACATTTTTTTAATTTTGACTTTATTGGCAGCTGTTTATATGACTGCAAATAAAACTATATATTACAACACACAACCAATTCAAATAGCACATGATTAGCAGAGATGTGTAAAATATTCAATATCACACGTCTAAGAATGATTAGAAACATCCATAAATTATAAAACATTCTTTAAGATTTCCTACTGTATATATTGCAGTTACTGCATTGCTATCTGACCTCGTAATTGCTGAAAATAAATGTTTTACATTATTTTTTAATGTTTCTTATCTTATATTTGAAATATTCTCCTACTTGTGGGCAATTCGGATTGCTTGTATCATTAGCACAGAGTTGTGTTTGCTTTTTTGTTAAAGCTTTTGTCAAAACGCAAAATAATTACATTTGAATTTAAGACTGATATATGAGAGAACATCAATATGAAATGTATTTAGACTCAGAATGAGGGAATTTGCTCACAACTGAAGCAATAAGGGATTACTGTAGTCGTAGAGCATTCCAATAATTAGCTTGATTAAAGATCAATGATCTCCACCATCTTAGGGACATATCTACAAGCAGGCGATAAAAAATTATTACCACTTTTGCGTCCGTTTTCGGCCGAAAAGCGGCGATAATTTTATCGCCTAATTAGCAAGGCCACGCTAACGCGTGAAACCTTGCTTTAGCGTCAGGATTCCTAACGCCGAGCTTTGCAACTCTAATGGGATGCAAAGTGGGCGTTCCTGACCTAACATGACAGGAGAAATGTCGCTAAGCGACATTTCTCCTATCATCAAGCCCCACGCTATGAAGAATAGCGTCAGGAAAAGTAGTGATAACCCCTGCGGAGCCAGCATTGTGGTGGCAGAGCACAGCCCTATTCAGAGTCCAGGTGCACTCCCCCCACCCATCTGGATGTCAATCTCTCCATTCACCACCAGGCTACCTAGCCTTGCCCCTCTTGGTTTCCCCAGCCCTGTCACTCACACAAACCAGACAGGCAGATACACATCATAGCAGAGGCGGGCTGAAATGGTTAGGCAAGCAAATACCAACTTTCTAAAAGTTGCATTTTCAAACACAGAATATTAAAATAAACGTTACTAAAAGATGTATTTTATCATTCTGAGTTCAGGCATACTAAACTCGATTTTCTACCATGCTCCCTGGGTCTGTTAGGATCATAGGATGTAACAATTCCAGCAGCCCATACTGGCCTATGGAGAACAGGTAGCCTTACAGGTAGCCTTACAATAGTGAAAAACGAAAATGGCTGTAATTCACTATTAGGACATGCCACACACATCAGGGCATGTCCTACCTTATGCTTACAATGCACCCTGCCCTTGGGCCTACCATAGGGGTGACTAATATGAAGTTAAGGGAAGGTTTAGGGACTGGGAAGTGGTTGCACTTGCCCAGTCAGCATGACAGTACCAGACTGCACGCAGGTTCTGCAATGGCAGACCTTAGACATATTTTACTAGGCCGCTTCTGTGGGTGGCACAACCAGTGCTGCAAGCCCACCAGCAGCATTTGTATTTACAAGCCCTGGGCACTCCTGGTGCACTTTACTGGGGTCTGACAGTAAACCAAATAAACCAAATAAGCCAATCATGGAATCCAACCAACATATACATTTTAAATAGGGAGCACTTGCACTGTGGCACTAGTTGGCAGTGGCACAGTGCTCTGAGCAGCTAACACCAGCAAAACACATGAGGCACAGTGACAAAAAGTGGAAGGGAGATTCACGCCAAGGTGCCAGGTCTAACACTGGGTTGAAGGTAAGCAGGTTCAGTCTTCCTTCTCAGACAGCAAGGAAGCCCTCTGGCAGCAGGGTAGTCCTTTTTCTGTAATGCCCACAAGTGGCAGGATTCCCTATACTATTTCCACATCTGGTTCTGGAAAGTTCTTCCCCTTCCGTTGTCAAGGTTCCAAGAAGTCTGGGGTGGCAAAAGATTTGGTCAGGTTCCTTTGTATGTGCTGAAGTAAAGCCCTCTGGAAAACAATTGGGGCAGGGCATAGCTCAGCCCCCAGCCATCCTCGCAGGATGGCCCATTCAGCCCACAGCCAGTCTCCTTTGTGGGCAGAGTAAGAATACACAAACCTCGACTGCAGAGCCCTTCACAGTCATTTGACTCAGGACACTGGCAAAAGGCATAAATAGTTAAGACAAGAAAATTGTCATGGTCGCATGCCACAGCCGAAACAGGTGGGCGGAGAGGGTAAAAGCGCGTCACCCACCCCCTATGCCTCCATCTCCTAGTCGTATGGCCAGTTTCCCGACTAGTAAGGGGGCGCGTGCAGTATTTGGTGGATTGGAAGGGTTACGGGGTGGAGGATAGAACCTGGGAACCAGTGCAGCATCTCCATTGTCCCGACCTCATTGAGCAGTTCCACACCACTCACCCAGGGAAACCTGGGCGACTGCCGAGCCGGCGGTCCTCCAGAGGGGGTTCTGTCAGGGTCGCATGCCACAGCCGAAACAGGTGGGCGGAGAGGGTAAAAGCGCGTCACGCACCCCCTATGCCTCCATCTCCTAGTCGTATGGCCAGTTTCCTGAATTGCTGCACTTCAACTCTGAGAAGGCTATGGGGCGTGATAGCGGGACACAGCCTAGGAGCATCCAATCAGAGCCCTCGTAGTTATAAGCACTGCCCCTGCAGGGACTCGGTGCTTGACAATCTTTGACGAATAGCAAGCAGACGGTACTCCCCGCTGGAGCACCGCACCATCAGAGACCACGCGGAGACGCCGCCGTCCAACGAAAGATCTTCCTCACGGAACCCCGGAGCACAGGCGTGCTCAAGCCTAGGAAGGGTTTCGTTCCCAGAGACCAACTCTCGGCCGGAGAGTACAGGTATTTTGCCCCGGAGAGCGAAGCGCTCCTTCTCTCCGCTCCGCCTCCCACGAGAGGGCGAGGACTCATTGCGCACCTAACGACCCGGAACAGAACGCGTTACGGGAGAGAGGTGTGAGTGTTACACCAACCCTTAGGGCACGAACAATCCACGCACTGAACCTCATTACAAGAGTGAGTCAGACTCTGCGCTCTTTAATACTGACCTCTGCTGTGAGGATTACAACAGTAGGGAAAGCATACAGTACTTCCTCAGGGGTACTTCCTGACGCCACGTGTGCCCATTTGCCTTCAATTCGTCCACGCTATTCTGAAGCCTGGAATCCTACAGAGAAGGCAACGAGCTGGGGGTTTTCTCAGTAAGCGGGGGTGCGGGCTGGTATTGACATATGTATAGTGTAGTGTGTTCCGTACTGCCCTTCACCTTCTTCTTCTCTATTTCTCTGCAGCGTGACTAGAGGGAGATAGGCGTATTTGCCCCTGACCAGACCTTAGACGCACAGGAGAAACCACAGCGCTACCTTTCTTATTTTATCCCCTTCCCTTTTCCCCGGGGTGCTTACCTTCATAGTGTGTGTATTTGCATTGTGGGGGATAGCGTTCAGGGAAGGAGGGAGGCTACTCGTCAGACCATCGTTCCTGCTGGCAGCTACGACAAGGTTAGTGGCGTACATCTTTTGCTTGAGCCGCTGACAGACCTGACAGATTGTCAAGATCAAGTTGGACGCCCAGCCTGAGCGATGGACACCAATGGGGTGTTGACCTCGCTATTAGAGAGCCTTTCTGCTCTGCAGACGGAGGTACAAACCTCACGAGTTGAAAATCAGGAACTCACAAGGACGTGGGTGTACTCCGTAGGGAGGTTGCAGGCCTTTCCCGGATCGGGAGGGGGTCAGGCTCTTACATTAGGGAGGCGACCTTACCCCCTCCGGTACAGAGAGTACACACCCCTTCTCCTAGTTCAGGACAGGGGGGAGGCTTCTTTGGCATGAATCCTGTCCCTCCACCATCCACCAACCAGGTTCCTACCGTCCACATTCTACAGAACACAGGAATACCTCTGGCTCCCCCTGAATGTTTCTATGGGGATCCTAGAAAATTCGAAACCTTCCTCAACCAATGCCGACTACATTTTTTGTGTAAGCCTGTGGTGTTTCAGGAGGAGACAGCCAAGACAGCCTTCATGATGTCCTACATGGGGGGAAATGCCGCGAACTGGACTATTCCATTAATGGAACGTAACGACCCGGTGGTACACCGCTTCACTGACTTTTGTTTAGAGATGAGGAAGTTATTCGACCAAAAATCTCATATGCTGACCTTGGATCATGAGTTGCTCACTCTCCGACAAGGCTCCCAAGACTTACTTACCTACGTTACCTCATTCAACCGTCTCATTGTGGAAACAGACTGGCCCCAAGAAAAACGCACCACTCCAAGGTTTACGGGGGAAACTGAAGGACGTTCTGGCGCAGGTGGTGCAGTTACCCCAGACCTGCGAAGAGATGATAGACCTGACAGTACAATTGGATCACAGATTGCAAGAAAGAAGAGGGGACAAGAGTCGAGGAGACACTCGTTAACTGCCTCCCCGACCTCGAGCCACTCAGGACGAGCACCCCAAGACGGTAGAAGGAGTAGAGCCGATGCAAATCGGAGGCATTCGAGGGCCTCTAACTACAGAAGAAAAAGAAAAGAGACGTAAAATGAAGCTATGCCTGCATTGTGGAAAAGGGGGTCATTTCATAAGAGAATGCCGGGCTCGGGCCCAACTCCCAGAGCGATCCAATGTCCCGAGAACGCAAGCAGGGATGAGTTTACAGGAACCGTCGGAAAACTGAAAAACGCGGACTCGGACGAGATCACTGGTTCGGGGGATCCATGGAACTTGATCTCATCGGTGATCGCCAATACTATGCAACCCGCAGTGGCGCACCTGATGGTTAGTGTACAACTCCACATCACTAAGGAGCAGCACATAGAGGTGGCGGCATTGCTGGATTCAGGAGCCACCGGAAATTTCATAGATCAGACATACGCTAAGAGACTTGGAGTGTCTTGGGAAAAGAAGGAGAACCCCGAGACCGTTAAGGCAGTAGATGGCACGGCCCTGTCTTCCGGACCGGTAAGGTACCATACGGTGCCACTTCAGATGCGTTACGGTGAAGACCACTACGAATATATCTCGTTTGACCTTATCGACGCTCCTCAATTCCATCTCATCCTTGGCATGCCCTAGTTAACTTTACATGACCCTGTTGTCAATTTGGCGGCACGCACTGTACTCATGAGCTCCAGCTACTGTAGGGAACACTGCGTCAGGACAGCGGCGTTCTTTGAACAACCTGAGAGCACCCAAGCTGGGTTCCTGGCTACAGCCTGTACAAGCATTGCCTACTGTTGTACGACCACCCTACCAGAGGAGAACAGGACATATCAGCCCCTTTTCGAAAAGCAGAAGGCCACACAACTGCCACCTCATCGGGTGTATGATTGCCGCATTGAACTGATACCAGGGGCAGCGATACCGTGCAGCACGGTGTATGCCCTGACAGAACCCGAAACTCGATACTTAAGTAACTACCTCGACGAACACCTTGCTTCTGGTTTTATCCGACCATCCTCTTCGCCTGCTTCATCTCCGCTTTTTTTCATCCCTAAGAAGGACTGTGATGAGCTCCGCACGTGTATCGACTACCGAGCGATCAATCGAATCACCGTAAAAAATCGGTACCCATTGCCCCTGATTCCAGTACTCTTGGACCAACTAAAAGTGGCACGCTATTACACGAAACTGGATTTACGTGGAGCCTACCACTTGGTGAGGGTCAAAAGCGGTGATGAGTGGAAGACCGCCTTCCGAACGAAGTTCGGTCTTTTTAAATATCGGGTAATGCCCTTCGGGCTCTGCAACGCCCCAGCAGCCTTCCAATATTTTATGGACGAGGTGCTCCGGGGTCTTCTCGATACAATCTGTGTGGTATACATAAACGATATCCTCATCTATTCAACTACACTTATGGACCATGTGAACCATGTAAAAACAGTCCTAGACCGATTGCAGAAGCATTCACTGTACGCCAAGCTGGAGAAGTGCTTGTTTCATGTTCAGGAAGTTGCGTTCCTGGGATATATTATTAACGCCAAAGGATTCAAAATGAAAACGGGCAAGGTGGATGCAATAACCCAATGGAAGACACCACAAAACGTTCAATCCATACAGTGTTTTCTGGGGTTCGCTAATTACTACCGGCGGTTCATCCAGGATTTCTCAAAGATTATTCAACCCATTTCCACCTTGTTAAAAAAGAACACTTCCTTCATTTGGAGCAAAGAAGCAGAAAGGTCCTTCCAGTTCTTAAAAGAACGGTTCACGCAAGCACCCATACTACGGCACCCCGACTCCCAACGACCCTTTATTGTTGAGACAGACGCCTCACAGTTCGCCATCGGAGGTGTCCTGTCCCAACGGCATCCCGCAACTGGACAGTTACATCCTGTAGCCTACTATTCCAAGAAGCTCACCCTGTGCGAAGTGAACTACTCCATAACGGATAAAGAACTGCTGGCCATTAAACGGGCATTGGAGGAGTGGAGACATTATCTTCTAGGAGCACACCATGTTGTAGAAATCTATACGGATCACAGGAACCTGCTGTTTTTGAAAACCGCCAAGGCCCTCACACCACGCCAATTACGATGGACACTATTTTTTTCTGACTATGATTTTATTATCAAATATCGGCCTGGGTCCCAAAACTGTAAGGCGGATGCCCTATCACGTATCAATGAGCCTGAGGATTGTGTGCCGCAGGAATAACCAAGTCCACCCACGATACTCCCTGAAACATCGTACTCAGATAGATCTGCAGCCGTGATAACTACACCAGACTTCCTAGAAGACCTCAGGGTCTCCTTAACTAACATAGACAGTCAAGCCTGGCTTCAGGAAGATTCCGAAAACAGAGTGCTGAACCAGGACCTACTGTATCAACAGCAAGCTTTGTACATTCCCATCCCCGAACTACAAGCAAGGGTCATGGCATGGGCTCATGACTCCACACTAGGAGGACATATGGGACAGAAGAAAACTATCGCTTGCATAGAGCGTTCCTTTTGGTGGCCCTCATTGAGAAAAGACACAGAGAAGTACATACACACGTGTTCTGTGTGTGCGCAGGGAAAGGCCAGTCATACGAAGCCATCAGGCCTCCTACAACCATTGCCGATCCCTCCTCGACCCTGGCACATGGTGTCTATGGATTTTATTGTCGAAATGCCCCCATGTGATGGGTACACGACCATTCTGGTGGTGGTTGGCCACTTAACGAAGATGGGACATTTCGTGCCTTTGAAACGCCTGCCTACTTCACATGAATTAGCCGCTGTCTTTCTACAAAATGTAGTACGTATCCACGGAACGCCTAGTGTTCTCATTACAGATAGAGGAACGCAGTTTACCTCTCGGTTTTGGAGCGCATTATGCAAAGTCATGAACATCGAAGCCAAGTTATCTTCCAGCTACCACCCCCAGACGGATGGAAAAACGGAACGCCTAAACCAAACGCTCGAACAGTACCTCCGTTGTTTCACCCTCCAAAACTCGATGACCTGGTTCACACTTCTGTGGACAGCTGAATTTGCATATAACAACGCGGAACACTCTACACTTGGTTGTTCTCCATTCTTTTGTCTATATGGACACCATCCCAATATGCTCCCTTTCGAGTGGCCCGTGGTATCCAACCTTCCCAGCATTCAGGAACACCACGCCCACATGAAGGCGGTGTTGATCGACGCGAAACAGCATCTAGCAACAGCCCAACGGGCACACAAACGCTTCGCCGACAGAAAACGGACCAAAGAACCGGAATACCAAGTGGGGGATAAGGTATGGTTGGCGACTAAGAATCTTCATCTTAAGGGGGCTAACAAGTTAAAACCCAAATACATAGGCCCCTATTCCGTGGAGGAAGTTATAAACCCCGTGCCCTTAAGACTCTCCTTGCCCAGCACCTGGCACATGCATCCTGTTTTTCACGTCTCCTTGCTCCAACCCTGTCCTCCGGGTGTAAGGCTGCCACCACGGCCCTTCCCGGTGGATATAGATGGACAGGAGGAGTATGGGGTGCGTGAGCTTCTAGACTCCCGACTAGTAAGGGGGCGCGTGCAGTATTTGGTGGATTGGAAGGGTTACGGGGTGGATGATAGAACCTGGGAACCAGTGCAGCATCTCCATTGTCCCGACCTCATTGAGCAGTTCCACACCACTCACCCAGGGAAACCTGGGCGACCGCCGAGCCGGCGGTCCTCCAGAGGGGGTTCTGTCATGGTCGCATGCCACAGCCGAAACAGGTGGGCGGAGAGGGTAAAAGCGCGTCACGCACCCCCTATGCCTCCATCTCCTAGTCGTATGGCCAGTTTCCTGAATTGCCGCACTTCAACTCCCAGAAGACTATGGGGCGCGATAGCGGGACACAGCCCAGGAGCATCCAATCAGAGCCCTCGTAGTTATAAGCACCGCCCCTGCAGGGACTCGGTGCTTGACAATCTTTGACAAATAGCAAGCGGACGGTACTCCCCGCTGGAGCACCGCACCATCAGAGACCACGCGGAGACGCCGCCGTCCAACGAAAGATCTTCCTCACGGAACCCCGGAGCACAGGCGTGCTCAAGCCTAGGAAGGGTTTCGTTCCCAGAGACCAACTCTCGGCCGGAGAGTACAGGTATTTTGCCCCGGAGAGGGAAGCGCTCCTTCTCTCCGCTCCGCCTCCCACGAGAGGGCGAGGACTCATTGCGCACCTAACGACCTGGAACAGAACGCGTTACGGGGGAGAGGTTTGAGTGTTACACCAACCCATAGGGCACAAACAATCCACGCACTGAACCTCATTACAAGAGTGAGTCAGACTCTGCGCTCTTTAATACTGACCTCTGCTGTGAGGATTACAACAGCAGGGAAAGCATACAGTACTTCCTCAGGGGTACTTCCTGACGCCACGTGTGCCCATTTGCCTTCAATTCGTCCACGCTATTCTGAAGCCTGGAATCCTACAGAGAAGGCAACGAGCTGGGGGTTTTCTCAGTAAGCGGGGGTGCGGGCTGGTATTGACATATGTATAGTGTAGTGTGTTCCGTACTGCCCTTCACCTTCTTCTTCTCTATTTCTCTGCAGCGCGGCTAGAGGGAGATAGGCGTATTCGCCCCTGACCAGACCTTAGACGCACAGGAGAAACCACAGCACTACCTTTCTTATTTTATCCCCTTCCCTTTTCCCCGGGGTGCTTACCTCCATAGTGTGTGTATTTGCATTGTGGGGGATAGTGTTCAGGGAAGGAGGGAGGCTACTCGTCAGACCATCGTTCCTGCTGGCAGCTACGACAAGGTTAGTGGCGTACATCTTTTGCTTGAGCCGCTGACAGACCTGACAAAAATGCTAACTTTCTAAAAGTTACAAATCCCTAGACCCACAGGTCTAGACACCATGTGCACTACTGAGTCCCCCTGGGGTGTTTATTCCTAATACTATTCAAATTAAACAATAGTACAAAATAATGATGCTAAAGTTTGCATTGTTCAAATATTAGTGATAATATCTGCAGATCAACTAGCAATAGTCCAATTAATGTATTCCATGAAGACAACGTGAAGACTGTTGATTCATCCAGTCGACTGATTATCTTTTATTATATTTTCTTGAAGATTGACAACTCAATTTGGTTCAACACAATGCATTTCGGGTCATTACAATAGCCTTCTTCAGGGGTGTTTATAAACATAAATACATAATTTTAACCATGAGACTATGAAAATCATCTGCTGATAAAAAAAATCATTGTTATAACCTCATATCGTGAGGTACATTATTTGATCTGAACTCCAATCTAGTTTAAACCAAGTGCTTATGATCCAAATAGTAAGGTGAATGTGTTATTATGCTTATCCCAACCTAAACTCCTATACATATTAATTACTTCCACTGGTTGTACCACCAAAGAAGCGTGAATTAATTGATCTGTGCCTACATGTGAAGCTAAAACTACCCCAAAAACTCAAAATCATGCAAAAAGTGAGTAAGCACCTGTCTTTGAAAAATGTGAAGCCGCGGTAATCTTTTGTGAAAAGCATGCTGTTATTAAAATATTAGTTGAAGAAGCGAGACTGAAAAGCCACATTCTACCATCGGACAATCATAATTTGGCTGAAAAAACTCCAGACCGGTATATGGAAACTTCTGAATCCCTAATTGGTGATATGGTAAAAAAGCAAAAATTGTAATCGGAACTAGAATTAGCAACCGTGCTTACCCTGTTATTCTGAGTGCGGAAAGCCTCCGCGGGCGTGTTCCGTGTAACAGCAAGCCGAAACTCAACAGAGAGTGCACCGCCAGTACCCTAGTAAATCAGCAATTATATATTTTTGAGTTTTCTTTTTTTGATAATTTTTTCACAAACATTTTTTGTTAATTGTTTTAAGTTATTAAAACAATGTTTTTGATATATTATTTTTTCAATGTTTTACATTTTGTAAAGAATATTTTTAATGTATTTTTAAAATTTTCTTTTTCACATTTTCCTAACATCCATCAACCCCATGTCTGCCATAGGCTCACAGTCGCTCACAGTTGCACAATAACATTCATTTTCTATGGGTTATTCTATTGTCAACGGCACCTCCCTGAGTGCCACATCCCAACTTGATGTACATAAAGTAAACAGTTACATCTGTATGTTGTTGATCTTTCTTATCCTTCTTGAGTGTACATGAAAGTTTATGTTGGTGTGGTTTTACGAATGGATACACTGTATTGTTGTTAATTATGGCTTGAGTAACCACACTGAATGATATAACTGCAACAATGCCACATTTCAATTATGTTCTTTTTGGTGCACAACAGAAGTGACATCACCCGCAGTACAGCCAGAGAGAATACCCGTGCACGACGTGACACATGACCACACAACACAGGCATCTCTTCAGCCTGTGAATGCAAGTTCAACTGCCAACTGACAGCTTCAAGACCCCGAAGAAAAATGCTAAGAAGAAAGTGGTCAGTAGTAAGAAGGAGCACACCACCACTGGTATGTTGCCCCAGACCTTTTTTCAATGTGTGCCTGCCACAACGGCCTCTGAGGAGCAAGCTGGTAGCAGCACTCCCATATCAGCACCACCCTCCCAACCTAGGCCCAAGTCCATGTATGACAAAGAGGCAGCCACTCTAATCACGGCAATGCCGACGTGCAGTAACGTTGAAATGGAGTTATCTTTTTCACAAAGTAGCACCCAATTGTTGCTTTAAACTCATTTAAGTGGACAACACTAGCCACAGACAGTGATAGTAGTTCCTCCCAAAGTAGTAGCACTTCAGGATATTTAGCTTCATGCTTAGGAAGTAGAAGAAGCCCCTCTTTCAGATGATCCATATTCCAGATCGTCAGCAAGAAAAAGGAAGGGTACTTCACCATCTTCTTCCCCAAGCCCCCTTCTTATGATCAAGACTCCACTTGGATGCCATCTCTGTCTGAGACACAGCAGGAGAGGCTAGTGAAAAGAAGGTTTACTAAATGCCTCAGAGTTATGGATGAAGAAGGGGGCTGGAGCTTGCCATGAAGCGAGATGGCCGCGTCCTAGGCGAGCTCCTCGCAGATGCCCTAATAAATCCTTCATAATCCTGCATATTTTTAAACTTAACTAAGGTTGCCTGGTGAGACCTGCCACTACTAACCATTGTTACAAAGAACGTGGTAACCCAAAAATAGTCAAGGACCTGGGTAATGTTTGATACAAAAAACAATGGTCCTGGACCTGTATTTCAAATCAGTCAATGATTATAACTTAACATATTTGTAAATTAAGTACTCAACATAAAAAGTGCAAAAAACGACCACAATTTGGATCACCATATATTTATTTGGATCAATTGGTGAGACCCAAACCGTATTCAATACAAATAACAGTTAGAAAAGATGGTTTGCTCCAGAGGGAGACGTGCAGAAGACAGGGTGCTCAAGAGTGAAGGGATAAGAGTAGATATTTCGACAGAAATACGTAAGAAATTTGATATGTCAAAGCATAACACAGGGGGACTGGTTGTAAATCACCGTCCTAGAGTGGCCTGGCCAAGATACAATCACAGTAAAGGTTTTATTAAATTCAGACTCAAAATCAATTCTAAGATGGCACGTGGGATTAGGGCTCAGGGTCCAGGCAAAATTAAATGGGCGTCGACGTTTCGATCCGACTTATAGCCAAAAGGGCGATTAATTCCTCGGCCTTGCTGATCTTCATCAGGACTGGGCGGAGCAACCCGTTGTTTAAAGGTAAGAGCTGGGGTCCGTGATTCCTGTTAGTGAATCCGACAGGAGTGGATATGCTTATCCAGCGTAATCTTAAAGATAAATTCCAATGAATAGGCAGTCTCACGAACTCGGAGACGGTCGCTGATATCTAGCGCGAGCCTGGTTAACCCCCGAAATCCTCAAGTTATACTCAACGTTTTTGGCATGGAATTGAAGCAATGAATCTGACGCCACGGGGGCATATTCATTGGAATTTATCTTTAAGATTACGCTATGCGGTAGTCTGATGGCAGACCCCGGCATCACATGGAGGCCTGAACATTGCACGATACACACGGCCCTCGGATACACTGGAGGGCTCAAGAGGCGCTGAGCGGCCGGGGGCGATAACGAGCATAAACATCACAACGCCCCCCCCCCGGGGGGAAAACATTGCACTAGACACTAAGTGGAGAAGAAGAAACAGTGCGCATTGGCAAGAAAACAGGGCCGGGAAAGGGGCGCAACAGTTGTCTGTGCCTGGCTGTGAAATTTGAAGTGGTAAATCCCTTCCTGCTGTATCTGTGCAACATAATCCTGGTGCAGGCTCCTTTTTGAGGCCTGGTCTTGTGAATACTTCGGTAGCACGGGCCCTCTCTCCTACAGTCACCGGTGGGGGCCTTGACGCTGCCAGGCTGCACCTGCTTACCTTTATACTCCCAAACATCGCGTGCCCTGAGAGTAGATGTTTTTTAGGAGCAGCACGGTGCAGTAATGGAAATAATTGCATTTAAGTAAACCTCACCGGGGGGAGACAGAAAAAGGTGCCCCAAAACCGCAGGAGAGGAGCGCTGGGATAACCGTCACCAAAGGCGGGAAGCGGCATCTACAGGTCATACTGAGCTTTCAAACTGCACTGAAGTGAAGGTGAAGAGGCACATGACAGGGGCACGGTGAAATCCCAGAACATTAGCCTGCGAGCGGAGGGATCCACTGCACCTGAGATCCACTGGCATCGCTTGCCAGCCCAGGCTGGTGCCTGACCTTCACCGTTGTGCCCCACACCATACACAGGGACATAATTGCGATCTCTGGCAAGCTGAAGTTACGCTCCTGTTCGATACCACTCTTCTCTAAAGCGCCTGACGCGGAGACCGAACTCACTCGGTAAATATGGGCAAGACGGACAGAAATCAGCCCAAAATAACTTTTGAACAAGCAAAAAAACAAACGGACCAGGGTGCGGAGGAACAGCCACAATTGCAGGCGGCATCGAGTGCTATGGGAGGGGTCACAAATGATGATGTGCAGGCTATGTTTACTACGATACAAGCGGCTTTAACTAACATTGATGGCAAAATTGACTCTCTGACGTACCGGGTCGACAGGATGACTGAGCGTTTGGACAGGCACACGAAATGGCTTGATATGGCTGAGCACCGTATATCCGAGACCGAAGATGCTCAGGTGCAGATGGACACAAAGCAGGTAAAGATGGACAAACATCTGGCGGCACAAACAGCTAAAGCTGAAGGTTTGGAAGCGAGATCCCGAAGAAACAACATCCACCTGACGGGCATATCTGAGACTACGAATACAGGACCTATGGAGAGATATGTCGAACAATTGCTCATCTCAATGCTAGGACAGGAGACGTTCTCCGGAATATTCATTGTCGAGAGAGCGCACAGATCCTTGACACCAAAGCCACCAACTGGATCGAGAACACGGCCGATCATAGCGCGGATATTAAACTACAGGAATCGCAACGCAGCACTTCAGAAGGCCAGAGAGTTGGAGAAATTGAACCACAATGGTATGGACATATCCCTGTTTCCTGACTTTACTGTGTCTGTCCAGGAGGCAAGGAAGAAGTTCAGCCTGGCAAAACAGAAACTGAGAGATTTGATTATACCATATGCCATGTTGGACCCTGCTAGGCTTCAGATAACGGACGATGGAAAGACAAAGATTTATAATGAGCCAAAGGATGTGCTGAAATTTCTCCAACAGAAAGGACAACGAGGAACGGGAAGGAAATCTCCGAGAGGGGATCAGGAAGAGCAATCTGCCACGTCAGACGTTGAATAGCCAAACATTAAATGAGTCAGTGGACATCCTTACCAGCCTAAACAGCGCTGATCAGAACGAGCAGCCTGTACCTGATAGCGGGGAGAAATTGCTACAAGAAACAGGAGCATTCACTTCTAGAAAATGCATGGTTCCACGAAAGCAGCAGTCGACTACAGTATGTAACATTTTTCTGGGCGGCCCCCCGGGAGGCTGCGTCTGTTGATAGACACTGATCGAGGAGCAGGACTGCTATGTACCCAATACAGATAAGTCAGATATCCGCGTAAATGAGTGCCCAACTACAATGCTGTACTGTAAACTATGCAAAGACCATTTTTGGTTTTTGACCTCTTTATGTTATACAATAATATTGCTAAATACCTCACTGGTGATAATGTGTAAGAGCGATATGCTATGTTAAGTTTCTTGATGCACAAGTTCACAGGGCGTCTGCCCATGTGGGATCAGTCCACGAGAAATGGGCTGGCAGTTCTCGCCCTTCTGTGTGCACCACACCAGTTTACTGTTTGGGGGTCTTTTTGTTGTATTATACGGGGGAGGGAGGTAGTGTGCCTTTATGTTATGTCAATTTGGGACTGGCTCCACTAAAGGGGATGGGCGGAGTGGGTGGGGGGGTTGAGGAGGGTAAGAAATGTCTGGTCAACACTGAGACACTGTACACACAGTTTTTGCTTTACACTTGGAGCTTGCAGTGGAGATGGTTGCCTTGTATAGGGAGCGACAGGCATGTCTGACAATAACACGAATACCCAAAAACTAATTTTCATAACGTGGAATGTTCGCGGGCTTCAAAACCCACAGAAAATACGTTAAGCATTTGCATACTTCGACAGACATGGTATAGACGTAGCGTGTATACAAGAAACACACCTTACCTCTATTACTGAAACGTGGGTGGGTACAAGATGGGCATCGTATCGAATGGCGTCCTCATACTCTACATATGCCAGAGGTGTTCTACTGCTAATTAGGCGAAGCACCCCATTTCAGCTTATTCGCACAGAAAAAGACGATCTAGGCCGTTATGTCATAGTGCAGGGAAATTTCGGAGGCACAGTCCTGGCGATAATCACGTCCTATGACCCAAATACCGACAAACCCAGTTTCTACTCAGACATATGGACTAAACTTAGGGAATTTCCGTGTGTGCCAATAATATGGGGCGGAGATTTCAATACATGCCTGGATCCAGCCCTAGATAGGTCGACCGGTAATGAAAGGCACGGTAAACAAGCGTCCAAAGTACTAAAAGACGGTATGGTGAAGTGGGGGATGACTGATATATGGAGACTTAGAAATGGCGGGTGTAGGGAGGGAACATGCACATAAACGACACACAACACGTGGTCACGGATAGACTACTGGCTGATTATGCATGAAGTATGCACGTGGACGAAAATGATCAAACACCTACCCAAGACATTATCAGATCACTTCCCGGTCTGTCTCACATTGGAGGTCCCCACATACATACCTAGGCACTTCACATGGAGATTGCAGGGGAGCGCCCTTTTAGATCAAGTGTTCCAGAGCGAGCTCAGACAAGCCATAGGGGATTATTTTTATTTAAATTCAGGATGAGTGGATAGTGCGGGAACGTTATGGGAGGCATTCAAGGTTAAAATTCAGGGTCACTGCATCAGCAGGCATGCCCGGATCTTGAAAGATATCCAGCAGCAATTAAACATAATAGAGAGGGACATTACCCAACTTGAGACGGAACACAAGCACACGCGGGATCCTACTTTATTGGTAAAAATTAGGGAGCGGATGGATGACAACGAGAAATACGCTGCAGATGAGATAAAATATAAATCACGACGATTCACAGTGTGAAATTACGGAGAGGGCGGCAGACTGGGACGTTCCTTGTCCAGCAAAATTAGGCCGTCGCCCACAACGTCATACTTAACACAGATTAGAGACGACGAAAACCACACATTATATGACACCACATCCATTTTGAACTGTTTGAAGAGCTACTATTTTCAACTCTATGCCAGGAAAACAAAAGCCACATCAGTAGATGTTAACCAATATCTTCAGGATATAGCTCTTGCATGGTTATCAGACACCCACCGAAAGTTAGACCATCACATCACCAAAGGTGAACTAATAGACACAATAAACTCACTGTCCAACAACAAGGCACCTGGTCTGGACGGGCTACCTGGGGAATTCTACAAAACATATCAGGACTTATTGATACCATATTTAGCTGCAATGTACGAAGAAGCGTATGAAGAAGGTAGACTTCCTGCTTCACTGAGGGAATAACTCCTAGTGGCTCTCCCAAAACCAGACAAGGACTTAACAAGATGCGAATCCTATTGCCCCTTGTTGTTAATCAATATAGATGTAAAAATCCTGGCAAAGGTTATTGCTACCAGGATACAGCTTCTGCAGGAGAAGCTAGTATTACCTGACCAAGCAGGATTCGTACCAACTAGATCTACTACTCAAAATATACATACCATATTTGCACTGTACCACCGTCTGGATCCAAAGCTACCGGCAGCAGCGGCTTTGTTGGACGCTGCGAAAGCTTTTGACTCAGTGGAGTGGCCCTACATGTTCGCAGTATTATGCAGGAATGGGTTTTCCGGGACGGTTTTTGAAGTGGATGGAACACTTATACAATGACCCAACTGATAGAATTGGAATAAATGGGCAAACATCTGACTCCATTGGTATAGGCAGAGGGACGAGACAGGGCTGTCCGTTATCGTCGATCCTGTTCACGCTGCTCTTAGAGCCATTAGCCTGCAAAATCCGTCCCGGAAGCCACTTTACAGTTTAACCTTCGGCCCCTTAGCATTTCATTATATGCCGACGACATGGTACTATTCACTCGTCACCCCAATACACATTTAAATAACCTAATAAGGGAATATATCCGCTTTGAACAATATGCGGGGTTGCAAATTAATTGGGACAAGTCAGTGATCATACCTCTTACGCTAGCCACAACCCAGCCGGAATTAGACTACCCCCTAAAATGGCAAACTGACCCAGTTAAATACCTGGCCATATGGATACATAGGGACCCAGAACTAGTAATAAAGGAAAACTATGGAAGGGCGATGACCAAACTTGACGACCAGATTGCTAGATGGATACAAATGCCCTTATCGTTAGCAGATAGGATAGCTCTGCAAAAAATGATTGTCTTACCTAAATTTTTATATCTGTTTATTAATATTCCTATCTGGTTAACGCAGGCACTGTTCTCTAAATTAAGATCTGCAATGCAGAAACTAACGTGGGCAGGCAAACAAGCCAGAGTAAGTTGGAACATACTAACGAAACCGTATGACAAGGGAGGTTTCGGGGCACCAGACTTACAATTATATTTTTATTGTGCACAGGCTCAACACGCTCATTATTGGACGCAACCACATGCGCACATTCCACATGTGGCAGTAGAAAAGGACAGTGTACAACTCACTCCACTGATAGCCTTTGTGTCAGACCCGAAGTCCCACACAAATAAGGACACGATCCAAACTGTGCACTGCACTTCATGAGCATGGTATACGCTAGCACGCCGAGCAAATAAACTACCTATTTATGCCCCATCGCTTCCTGTCACGAACCATTATCGGTAACAAAAGAGAAAAAAATGACATTACTACTAGAGGATATGAAGCTTTCTACAATGAAGGATGTCTTTCCACACGGTAGATTTATCCAAAGGGGTGACCCATCCTTAAGCATACATACTACACACATGAAGATGTTTGCCCACTTGCGGCTACAAGTGGCGATCAGGGAGCTATACGCCTCCTATCCGGAAGAGCCACCAACGCTGCAAGCCCTACAGACATTACTGGTGGCACCTACTCACCAGACATTAGTAACATGCCTGTACAACGCGTCACAGTAAGAACGAAGCAGGATTGCAAACAGATCACTCACTAAGCGGGAAACATTGATAGGAGACAGCATTGACGAACGGGACTAGGAATATAGCTGCACGCAACTACAATTGATGACATCCAACTGTAATTTACGAATAATACGCTTTAAATTCCTACATCAATTTTATTAGACCCAGTTATACAGATACGGCCTCCAGTCGCATGATAAATGTCATAAGGGTGATGCATTGAACGCGGACTTTTTACACATGGCATGGGCATGCCCGCAGATACACAAGTACTGGCAAGATATCATGGGAGGGCTTACCGCAATGTTAGTAGAAATGGTACCGAATACTCCTCTAATATGTTTACTGGGAATATACAAACTAAAACCTGCAAAACGACGAAAATTTCTGGCCGCAGCGGTACTATAAGCAAAACGACGAGTTGCTAATAGATGGGGCAGGAAACGCCCCCCAAGGTTCAAAGACTGGCTTGTAGACATGTCCTATTGTAGGGAAACAATGGAGGTTTATGCGGAAGAACTACTGCAGACATCCAGACCTCACGATTTCTGGGAACCCCTGAAGCAATATCTTCTGTCTATACAAGGGGACGATTGATATATGATATTTGAAGGACCAAAAGATCATGTGACATCTGTGTTGTGTTTTTTCATAATGAACGGAGGGAGAAGAGATGTAAAATTTCCCCATGAGTCTCGTAATGTATTTTCAGGAAGAATGCCATGTTGTAAGCTCTAAAATTCTGGGGAGATGTTGGGGCCCTGTGATGTGATGACACATTTACTACCATCCCTATGTACCCAAACAAGGACATTACTGATGTATATGGTTGAATAAGTATGCTGCGATTTGTACTCTGTGAACAGCTAGCTCTACTGTACATGTGATTTGATAGTGTTGACTAGACAAAATAAACAAATAAAAAAAAAGAGTTATGGATGAAGAAGAGGAGGATGACGACGCTCTCAACCCACGCCGCAACAACAACTGCAAGCTAGCATCGCCAGCCGACACTTCAGCTGTCACCGCTGCCGGCACACCTGCAGCACTGCCAAGACCACAGACCCAGCACAATCCGCCCGCAAGAACACAACCGAACCCAAGACCCTGCAATGCATCCTCCTCAACATCCGATCCCTCCCCAAACACGCCACCGAAATCTGGGACCTCCTTGACAGCACTACCCCAGACATAGCATTCTTTAACGAAACCTGGACGAACACCACCTTGGGACCGGACATCGCCCTCGCCATTCCCCAAGGATACAAGATCTCCAGGAAGGACCACCCCACCCGCCCGGGAGGAGGAATCGCCATCATCCACAAATCCACCCTCCGCCTGAGCACACTCCCCGACGAGCCCACAGACCTGATGGAACACCTTCACTTCAAGATGCTGGCCAGCCCTACCTCCACCCTCTGAGGAACCCTCATCTACCAACCCCCTGGACCCCGCAGACTTTTCGCCAACTTCATCACGGACATCATCTCCCCACATGCCATCATGTCCACCAACTACACCCTACTGGGAGACCACAACTTCCACCTCGACAACCAACTGAACCCCAGCACCACATCCCTCCTGGACAACCTCCACAACATTGGACTCCGTCAGATCATGACCGAACCCACGTACTCAGCAGGACACACCCTCGACCCCCTCTTCACAACAGGAAACTCCATCACCTTCAGCCATATCACCAAACTCCCATGGACTGACCATCGATGCGTCCACTTCACCTATAGAACACCCACCATCCACAGACACCAGCACCTGTGACCACGAAGAAACTGGACCAGAATCACCGACGACCAGCTAACCTCATCACTCAACAACTCCACCCCAACCATCGCGGAAAACGACAACGCCAACACCTCAGCCCGAACCCTGCACAGATGGCTCTCCGACAACACCAACACCATAGCCCCCCTCAAGAAAAACAACAACACCCATGCCAAGAAAGCTAGATGGTTCACCACCGGACTTCGAGAGTCCAGATGCACTTACTGCCACCTCGAAAAGTCCTGGAGGAACACCAAATCCACAGAAGCCCACAACAACTTCAGAGCCGCCACCAACGCCCACCACCAACTAATCAGAAAAACAAGGAAAAAAGCAATTGAAGACAGAATCTTCACTCATGCACACAACAGCAAAGAACTCTTCAACATCATCAAGGAGTTCGCCCAACCCACTAGCAAGTCCACCAACATCCCTTCCTCACAAGACCTCTGCGACAAACTCAGCACCTTTTTCCACCACAAAATCAAAAGCATCTACGACAACTTCGACGAAGATAATCAACACACTGAACCCTCAAAAACCAACCCCGACACCCTGAAGCCAGCGATCGACAACTGGACAGCCCTCACCACCGAAGACACACTGAAGACGATGAAGTCAATCCACTCAGGGGCCCCCACGGACCCCTGCCCCCACCACATTGTCAGCAGAGCTGCCGACACACCCATGCTCTGCCACACCATCAACCGCTCCCTGGCAACCGCCTCGTTCCCTGACGACTAGAAACATGCTGAGTTCAACCCCCTCCTGAAGAAACCCTCGGCGGACCCCACCGACCTCAAAAACTACAGACCCATCTCCCTGCTCCCGTTCCCAGCGAAAGTCATCGAGTAACCCATCAACAACCAACACACCACATTCATCGAAGAGCACAACATCCTCGAGTCTTCCCAATCCGGCTTCAGAAAAAACCACAGTACGGAAACCACCCTCCTCGCTGCAACAGACGACATCCGTACCTTACTGGACAAAGGAGAAACAGCAGCCCTCATCGTCCTCGACCTCTCAGCGGCGTTCGACACAGTCTCTCACCGCACTCTAATACGCAGACTCCACGACGCAGGGATCCAAGACAAGGCCCTCGACTGGATCCGCTCCTTCCTCTCCGGCATAATGCAGTGGGTCAGACTCCCCCCTTTCCTCTCAGAACCTACACCTACCACCTGCGGAGTCCCCCAGGGGTCCTCCCTGAGCCCTATGCTCTTCAACATCTACATGGCTCCACTCGCCCCCATCGTCAGAACGTACGGACTCAACATTGTATCATACGCAGACGACACCCAACTCATCCTCTCCCTATCCAACAAACCCAACACCACCAGACACAACTTTCGAGAAGGCATGGAAGCCGTCGCCATATGGATGAAAAACAGCTACCTACAACTAAACACCAACAAAATGGAAGTACTCATCATGGGCCCAAACCCAGATGCCTGGAATGACACCTGGTGGCTCCCGCCCTCGGAAGCCCGCCTACCCCCACAGACCATGCACGCAACCTGGGATTTATCCTGGACTCAGAGCACAAAATGGACCGCCAGATCAACTCCGTCTTGTCCTCCTGCTTCCACACCCTCCGCCTCCTATGTAAGACCTTCAAATGGATCCCCCTCGAACACAGAAAGACCTTCACTCACGCCCTGGTCACCAGCAGGCTCGACTACGCCAATGCACTCTATGCCGGAATAAACAAAAACCTCACCGCAAGCTACAGAACATCCAAAACGCTGCTGCAAGACTGGTCCTCAACATGCCAAGACACTGCCACATCTCCCAGCACCTGCAAACACTCCACTGGCTCCCCATCGATGCTTCAAGATGCTAACCCATGCTCACAAGGCCCTCCACGACACCGGACCAGCATACCTGAACAGCTGACTTAAATTCCACGCACCCCAAAGAACCCTACGATGAGCCCAGCTCTCCTACGCAGTGGTCCCCCGCACCAGAAAGACCAGATCGGGAGGCCGCTCATTCTCCTTCCTTGCGGCCAGAGCCTGGAACGACCTTCCGCTCCACCTCAGACAGATAACATCGCTCCCCATCTTTGCAAGAAACCTCAAAACCTGGCTCTTTGACAGACCCCCTCCTTGATGGACTGCAACCTGCGAACCTCCCCATCCCTCCAGCGCCTTGAGACCCTTACAGGTGAGTGGTCGCGCTTAACAAACACCTGATGTGACAGTCATCATGGATGTTAGCCCAGCTCCAGTGGAGACTGACATTACCCCATCTCAACCTGCTCTGAGGGATGTGGCACAGATACCACCACCAAACCACCTCAGTAGAAGTAGGCACTGCAGAGAGGCAAATGTGAAAACACCCACCTTCCACCACTTTTTCCGGCAGCGGCAACAGTGTCAGAAAATTGCCTCCCCAGTTTGGGATTTCTTTGCTGTTAATGATAAGGAGCCGGACATATGTTAATGTTAGTCGGGGTAAGCTTGGTACAAACTATGGTACTGGAGGCCAGATAACCCATTTACGAAAACACCATGCAATCCGCTGGGAGGCTCACCTTAGCCAAAAAACTGCAAGGGGTGTTGGTGAAGGTGGTGAGAGCAGGGAATCTGATCCGATCACAGTGGAAGGTGAAGAATTGGGTGACATTTGCATTCCGCAAATCAGCCATGTTCTCAGCAGTGCTGTAGTTTTGCCCACATCTGAAACTTTGCAATGGCACTTACCTCAGAGTCAGGTCGAGACATCAAGGCAAGAGCATACAGTGACTGTCCTGCTGGGATGCACATTGTGCCTGCCACCTTCTGCTCTCAAGAAGTCACCTGCATCAGTGGCACCAGAAAAGAAAAAAATCCAGTCTACTATTCCTGGCCTGTTTAGGCAGGATGGCCTGTAAGACTGCAGCCACCCAACGGCACATTTATACAACAGAAAACTGTTTAAAATGTTAGTGTTGGACCTCCTCCCTTTTTCCTTTGTGGAAGGAGTGGATATTCTAGATTTAGTGTCGGCCATCTGCCCGAAAAGGAAGGTTCCCATGCAGACCTATTTTTCTGGAGATGCTGTTCCAGTGCTACATCACAATGTGTATCGGAATTGGTTGGACAAGCTTTGCAGCAGAGTGCTTTTCACACTATTCACCTGACGACAGACATGTGGATCAGTTGGCAAGCCACTGATTACATGTGCATCACTGCACACTGGATCTCTTCTGTGGGATTTACAGAAATGACATCTGCAGGTGTTGACACTGCTGAAATTTTTAATGGCTTTCGGAAGCATGCAACAGTAGCCACATTCGGCATGGAAAATCACATACAGCTGCAAACATCTTGGATGACTTTAACAACAAGGTCTTTGAATGGCTGCGACCCAGAGGGCTTAACATCAGATTTGTTGCTATGGATAGTGGCAGTAATAAAGTTGAGGCCATGACAGATGGTGGCTATTTCAGGGTCATGTGTTTGGCACACAGTATCAACATCATTGTACAGGTATTTCTCAAAAAAGAAGACCAAGTCAGCAACTTACTGTCCACCTGCCGAAGAATCTGCACTCATTTCAGACATTCTTTTAAAGCCCAGAAACAGTTGAGTATCATTCAGTGTGATAATAGAATGCTAGTTAAGGCACTGATGCAGTAGGTGCCAACATGTTGGTACTCAACTTATTACATGTTGCAACATCTTTTTGAGCAGTTCTGCCGGTCAATGACTATGTCAGGCAAAGAGGGGATGCAACTGAGAAAGGCATGGTCATTGAGATGTACCAGTGGGACCTAGTCAGATGCCTGACAGAGATGCTGCTTCCCTTTGAGGTTTTGATATGGGAAGTCAGGAAGGAGGACAGCACCATGGGCCAAGCTATCCCATTGTTGCATATGCTACAGGAACAGCTAAAGGGAGTGTAAATGTACACAGGTGTGAAAGAAAAAAACTGATGTATCTTAATTTGGTGGAGAGTTAAATCCTTTGCTTATCTGTTAATACAAGGCTACAAAGAGAGATTGTTTCATCCAAACATTACATCTGTGCCACAATTCTTAATCCACGGTACAAACAATTACTGCCCTCTTTTATTCCTTTTCAGACAGGAATGTTTTAAAGTACAAGACAAGAACACCAGCAATTACAACAGGTGCATCAGCCCCAAAATATGCATTTGATTGGTTTCTAAAGGCAGAGCTTAAGTCCAGTGCAGAAGAGAAGGCAAAAGAGGTTGAGCAAGGTGGAGCATCAATGACTATTTAGAGGATGGTCCACGCCTATCTTGATTACCCAAGAGAGGTCTATCTGGATTAAAACCCAGTGGTGTATTGGTATGGGAAGGGGCTCCAATGGCCAGTGCTCAGCAGGCTGGCAATAAAGTATCTGACTTGCCCGGTAGCCAGTGTATCTGCTGAGTGTGTGTTCAGTGCAGCTGGTGTCGTTGTCGCAGTGACAAGTACCAGTCTCTTTCCCCAAAAAGTGGAGAAATTAACCATGATCAAAAGGAATCAGCACTTTATACCACTGAATTACATCATACCCGACAGAAGGAAGATGAGGGTGATTGGTCAGACTCAGGTCATGTTAGTGTGTTAGCTGACCAACCTTTGGGTGACCCACTAAAGTTTTTAGAGGATTAACTTTATTTCCCTGACTCCTGAGTAGGCCTGGGCCACCATAGAACTTTCTGTCACTGACCTGCTTTGACAAAAAAACTATTAAAAAGAATATAGCTAGGGGAACATTATAATATTTATTTTGTTTGTTTGTGTCTCACTAAGTTATGTAGCACCACCATTTTAGACACATGCATGGCTGTAGTGGAGTTGGACCAGTGTACAGTGAAGAAGCCCCCCCCATTCCCTTCAAGGACTTTGGAGAGAGAGAGACAATGCCTGGCTCCATCCCATACCTATCCTTTCTTTAATCCCCCAGCAGGACTGCCCCAGATTATTTGATCTGCAAGATTGGCCATTGTGTTTTGTTTTTTAAAGAGGATCGGCAATGTACCACTGTGCTTGAATTGGAAGAGGTAAGTAATGCACCAATGAGTGATATATGAGTGATTATTGTTTGTAAGTGTTGAGATAATTCATGTGGTGGCAGACAGTGAGAGTGGATGTTCAACTATAATTATTCAATGTTGTTGTGTTTGTGATGATTTACAATGTTGGTGACCTAATGGGTGATAATTTGTTTTCCTGAAGGTGATTGTTTCCTTCCCCTTTGACACTTAGCAAAATTTGTTTGCCGGGTCCAATCCACACTGCTTTGCTTTCTGGTTCACAATCTTCAAAGACCCAACCAGTCTGTTTAGCTAGCAAACACAAATCTAGTCTACACAAAAAACAATGTTTCTCTTTTTCTTCATCAACAGCATTGTACTACAGATGGATCTCTCTCATTTGGGTCGGGACTTTCAGTCGGTAGGGAGTTGGACATATTCGTTACTCAGAGTCAGGAGGATTATTGAAGGACTACTTCAAAAACTGCCAGAAGGAAGTTATTAACTTCACGGAAACCAACATGGTGATGACTCTAAGAGGCCTACCCCACTCTAAAGACTGATGAGAGTTGCGTTGATTACTTGATTTGGGAAATGCAATGCTGCTGAGTGTGTGTCATGGCTGGCTCAAATTTAAAACTATGCGCCAGATGTACAAAGGTTTTTTGCGGGCGCTAATGGGTTTTAGACAATTTGCGCCCGCAGAAAACCTGTGGCCCATGTACTACTCCTATTTTGCGAGTCACAAATTAATTTGCGGCTCGCAAAATAGGATTAGCGACCTGCTATTAGGAAGGGGCGCTCCAAGGGCGCCCCTTCCTAATAGCAACTCCTTAAGCTATGTAAGAATGACTTGCGACTGCAATTGTATTCGCAAAACATTCGCAGTTTACCACCCTTCTCAGAAGGGTGGTAAAGCACTTGCAAACAGGAAGGTGTCCGGGGACCCCTTCCCCTTTGTGAATGCATGCACAAATGTTTTATAAGGGCAGGTAGTGGTCCCAGGGACCACTGCCTGCCCATAAAAAATAAAACTGAAAAGTTTCATTTTGATTTTTTTAAATGCATCGTGTTTTCCTTTAAGGAAAACAGGCTGCAATTAAAAAAATGCTTTATTTAAAAGTAGACCCAGACATGGAGGTCTGCTGCCCCCAGCAGGCCTTCATCCCTGGGAGTGCCACCCATTCCCAATGGGGTCGCAAATTACAACAGCCTCATTAACATGCATGAGGCATGCAATTTGCGACCCCATTGGGAATCGCAAACAGTGTCTTAGACACTGTTGTGCATCCCAATTAGCGAGTCGCAAATTGCGAATCGCAAATTGCGAGTCGCAAATGCAACACAAATTTCGATTAGCTATTTGGCGGGTTGTACATCTGGCCCTAAGTGGTTGGATGGGGCCCTGTTGTTGTAGGTGACTGACATGTGATGATGTCACATCATCACATTATTGACGCCCTAGGCTAAATGTTATGGTGATGATCATGACAGTTACAAGTTTGACCAGCCTGATACATGCAGCCACTTGTCTGTGATGGATTGTTGTGGTAATTTTTCTCACTTAATTGATCACATATCAGTCATAAAATGAATGATTGTAAAAGACCATGCCCTTGCTCTGCCTCTGAGTCTTCTTGGTACACTCCTCATGAAGCTTACCTTCTGTCCTTATTTTTGATTCTACAATGTCATTTCTGTTTTACAATCGCAGTCCTTCACTTCTCCTGCACAAAAGGAAAAGCACAATAACACTCATGCTTACCTTACCAGATCGCTTCAGCCAGGCAGGCACACAAGATTGATAGGCAATCCAAGAAGAATGCAGATGCCAGTGAGCTTGCATGTGTTCGGTGTTTAATTCTTCTTCACTGCCAAATTTGGCAATACAGTATAATCTTTCTTTTAATAATAATTTTTTAGAACTGTGTGTGTTAGCTTCACTGCTACATAATTTGTATTTAATATTTTTCAAACCTAGGTGACAGAACATTTAGATATATAATAATATAATAACTTGGGTCTCTCTTGGGCTGACATAGCATTTACAATGCATTTAAGTTAACTGTGTCATAGTCATTCCTTCACTTCCTCCTACAACAGATTGATGATGGTTGGCTGGTCATCGCCCAGATGAATATTGCCTTTCTGTAGTGCTTGTCTTTGTCACACCTTTCCCCAAATCCCCTTTCCCATTCATTCATCAAACCCCTAACCCTCTTCTCCGGGATGTGTGATTTATTGAGGTGTGAGTTAATAATTTGCACACATTTTCATAAAATTGCAATTACAACTGAAATACATGACCATTGTTCTGTGTGCTCTGAAGAGAGGCCAACCCACTGAAAGGCACTTTGCTTTGGCTTCAGGGTCAGCATCAGAGCTCTCAATCAAAGCCCCCTATAAACACTTGCACAGCTCAAAGTATGCACGAAAAAATACAGAAAGAAACACAAAATGATTAAATAGCTAACTTTCAAGGGAAGCACGGATAAGTAAAACTTTAAATAAGAGAGGAACTAAATCGCTGACATTCATTGCTTAACATTTTTAACACTCATTGTTCATAAATCAATCCATGTTTTTTGCATTAATGTTGTTAAGGGTATGAATATCGGACCAGTTTTAATGTCATACAGTAGATAACTGTCTATTGTAAACACATATCTAGTCTTTGCCCTTAACTCAGATATGTGTATTAACTTCACATGGGAACAAGAACACTGGCCTACTCGTATTTTGCATCCATTTCAATGGAGAACAAGTGCTGCAGCTCCACTTCTAACAGAGCAAGTGATGTGCAACCAGAGCCTGGGGTGTCACAGTGGGGGAAGTCAGTGTGGTAAGGGGTCTCAAAACAAAATACATAATAGAAGATTAGCATTCAAACACTTACCATTGCCCAGGACAAAGCACCAAAACACACATGCACCGGTGCTTATATCCACTCCAACGTGTGACGAATTAGAAAGAGTGGGATCTACACCAGTGAACGACAGACCGCTGCTCTCACACAGGGAGGAAGACTCCAAAGCCCCAAACCATGATGCCTACAGTGTCACTGGCCTATAGAAAATACTGCCATAGACTGCAATGGCAATTATTAATTATGAAGGGCTTTAGAACAGTAAGCCCTGTGTCGTGCATCCCTGTTCAGAAGGTTGATTTACTGCCTGGCTTCCGTCTCCTGTTTCACAGCAAGGCAAGGCAGGCAAACTGGGACAGACACAGGAGACTTAAATAGATTGGTTTGTTTAGAGATATGATTGTACCTCTAAATAAATCGATCTATTTAATATTTGTACAAGAATGTGAAGGAAATAATTTCAGGGGGGCGCAGCCCCAGAGCCCTAATTGAGAATCCACCCCTGTCATCATTTGCCTAAGCTTTGGTTAGTGAACCACTGCAGTTGACAAATGTTGAAAGGGAAAAATGTGAACATGCGTAAATTCATTATGGAAGCCATGATGAAATATATCACTTGGACAGAAACATTTGGTGCTTGCAAAGAATTAATTTTAAAAAGTTTTGGGAAGGCTGGGACAGAACTTAGGAAAGAATAAAGGAGTTAAGTACTAGGATGTGACTGAATGGGCACTGGGAGGGAAGAGAAATACACCTTGTTTTTATATTGCCATGCATTGAAAAGTTAGTAAATGCCACATTAACTCAAGCCGATACAAATTGCACAGCCAACACTGCAGTGCCGAATTGAACCATGCAGCAGTTAAGGCATCATGGGTGGCACTGTCGAAATATCATGGGTAGAGACAGAGGTGATGATTGATGATGGGTGGGATACATAATATCTGCCTCACTTAAAAAATATTATGGGTAAAGGGAGTAGACAGAAATACCGCCCCAAACCTTTGAATCAAACTTTGATAACACCATTCCAAACAACTGAAGTAAGTGCGCACGTCTGTATGCAGAACAGCTCTTTTTTCTTCATCCAAGCAATTATCCATTCATCATTGCATTGTTCTTCTAGTACTCTTTATCTTCCCTCTTGGCATTGATACACATTATTTAAGCTTTACACTCTCTCATACAGTCTTTCACCATTGAAAACCATCCATCCATATATATCCATCCATCCAAACATGGCTCTCAAAGAACCTTTCACCAACATTCATTTACCCACCCATGCATCCTTTCACCCATTCATCCATCCTGCTTTAACCCGCCCGAGCATTCTTTTCAGGCAGGCAGGCATCCTTTCACCCATAGCTTTCGCCCACCCAGGCAGCTTTCACCTGTATACCCTTTCATACAGCTTTCACCCACCTATAAATCCTATCACCCACCGATATGCACCCATGCATCCTTTCACTCATATTACATTTCACCCAACCTTTCTCCTTCCATCCTTTTTTCCCTTTTCCATCAACCCATTGTCGTTAAAGTTCCTTATGAACCTTTTTCTGTTGAGTAACATATAGAAGAGGCCATTAACTACTATACTCCCCATGTATCTGATAAAATGGGGTTTTCACGAGTCAACACCCTTGTAGTGAGTATAGGACTAATTGTCAATAAGCAAGGAATGTGACTTACCACTGCACGTCCCTGCCACCGCTGCAACACTCCCTCGACCACCTCTGCCCCATCTGCTCCACTGGTGCTCTCACTGCCGGCCACACCCGTGGTGGTCTGTGCGGCTAGAAAAAACATTACACCTTTTAGATGCAAGATACGTCTCCCCCTATTATTTTGTTTTAGCAAAATACAACCACATTATATCACTACAGTTCAGTTACAATATCCTCTATCAAAATATCACATTGGGCATTTTGTTGGTTGGCAATGTTTGAAAAGCCAGGTACTCAAAACCTTTCTGTAATGGAGGGGCAGAGCTCTGATGAATCTGAATTATTGAATCAAAATGAAGGGTGAAATAATTGGTCAAACTCTGTGAAAATGGTTTAGAATTAACCATTAGTGGTGTAGGGCAAAGTTTCCATTGTGTAAAGTTAAAAACTTCACAAGGAATACTAGCTTTGTGTAGAAAATGATGTCTGTAAAGTTGGAAACAAAACATCTCATCCAAATTAGCTGTACTATCATATAACTCATCAGAAGAAAACACAGTCGAATGTTCTAGTATCTAGATCTTCTACCATTTCATATCAATGTCCCAATCATCAGAAATAGTACTGGGGGCAATAATGTCATTCAAAGAAATTCTAAACAAATGAGGAAGTTGTTAAAAGTTCAGTCCGACCATACACATCAAATGATACCTTATCCCATACAATCTCATTGAGAACTGGAACAGCTGAAATTTTCACCAGGGACGAGTCTCTTTGTTCATGGCGTGATGATGCATGTGGTTTCAGAACCAAGTTTACAATGTGTACTGCAGAGCATTCTGGGATAAAATGTCTATTGAGGAGCGGAAATAACACTGTCACAAAACCAATCCAGAGAAACAGGAAAAGCAATGTAATTGCAACCCAAGGTGTCGCCATGGAAAGACAATGTATGTTCTTGTCAGCCAAAGATAGAAGACACGCACCTTCAATTCAAAAGACAGGGGCAGTGGTGGCAGAGGCGGCTGCAATGCATCGGAAGAGAGGTCATTGAAGTCGATGAAGTATCCAAAAGCAGTCCGGTCTGTTTGAGGTAGTTCAACATGTTGGATTGAATTATATGAAGACTCAATCTGTGGTATATTGACGTAAACCTTGTTCTTGTCATGATTCCGGATCGAAATCTATGTTTCTGTACTTGTTGACTGCACAGTTGTTGTTGTTTTTAAAACAGGTAGAAGACATACTTCACTGTTGTTTAATGTTGTCTCTTGTTGAAGAGAGCAAGCCTTCTTTGTAATTAAAGCTTCCATCTGAACTTCCTGTATGGCAGCGATAGGAGATTGGTAGGTACCCAGGAACCCACGTGGCTTACTGTTGATAATTGCTACATAGCATGGTTTGATCAGATCAATGGAGACAAACCGTTTGTCTTGGCATCCCGCAATGGGTGGGAGAAGTACAGTTTGTGTACCTTCAACAGCCAGGACAGGCGCTCTATAAGATGGCCCAAATTCTTTCTTGTCCACTATCTTTTCTCAGATCAGATCCCCAAATCTCAGGATCCAGCCGGATCTTGCCGGACCTACCTCCACTACTAGTGGAGGTGCAGTTCACTTGTACATTGCTTTGTTCGTCCTGGAAGCCATTCACATCCAGTAAAACAGCCCAACATTCATTGATGTCAAATGGTGTTTCCGCCACCACTGTGCTGGCATTGTCGAGGTCTGGAATACACATCTTAGCCCCAAACAGGTTCTCATAAGGAGTCCGACCACCCAGGGATTTTCTTGGCATATTGTTCAACGCCCTCTGGACCCCATATAGTTGATGGACCCAAGCACGACCAGAGCCTAATACCCTTGCTATTAAAGACTGCTTTAAGTCCTGGTTTTTCCTCTCCACTTCTGCATTTCCCTTGGGATGAAATGGAGATGAGAAACACAAGGTCACACCCAAACTTCCCATGGCCTCTTTGTAAACCCAAGAGCTAAATGCCGGACCCTAGTCAGAATGTAGTGTGGCAGCTAAGTATGTCCCGATAAAGACTTGCAGATCCTTTCTAACAGTTCGGGGATAAGCCAATCGCTGTGGCCAGACCCAAAGTAATCTAAAGCAGGAATCCCTGCCACCAAAATATACTTGTAAGCCACAACTGTCTCTACCCCTGTCAGTATTTTACCAGTAGGTGCAAAATGCATTTCAGCATTATTATATAAGTGCGATTTATATACAATCGGTACCATGTCAGCTTGAACGGAATGTGAAATTTCTGTGTGTTCTTGTGTCCAAAGTGTGTTTTAAACGTCTAGACGGATTAGGTTGTAGAATGGTTTCATCTGTTCTGCTTAATCTGGAATGTATCGGAGCAAATTAACGATGTTCACAAGGAAGTCATTTATCAAAACAATACAGTTTCTGCAAGAAAGTATAACTTGCTTGAATTAATCAAGCGCATTAACAGTCAAAGTGTGACCTTACTGAGTCAGGTCAAGGCAATAATACCAACAATTTTAATAATAGTTGTTTACCAAAAATCTCTTAAAAAACTCTTAAAAAAGCACACACAACAATTTAATCAAAGAAATACTCACTTCAGCTGAAGTGAGTAGGCTTAATTTCGTAGTCACCATAGTTACCACAAAAGTATTTCCTAATGTACGCAGTATTTACACTATAAACATATCACAGTGATTTTGTGAGCCCCAGTGAAGTGACCATAACCTAACGTGGTGAAACACTAAGTGAAAAGGAAAAGGGGAAAACAGGTTATTGGTAATAATCAAAAGGAGGAGCTTTACACAATGGACAGTGTTTGTTTTTTCAGGCTCTCTTTTGCACAGTGGGTGAGTAAGAGGGGCTTAACACCAATAGCGCGCCGTGGCTTACCATTGGCAGCACAAGGTGGGAATCTTCTATGGAAATCTTGGCAGTGAGGATAGGTACCTATTAATGATACACATGAGGCTATTAGGTTCCGGCCATACAGTGGAGACGGTGACTTCTATTGATATTTGGTAAGAGAGGAAGCTTACCGGGCACCCACTGTATTTCCTACACATTCTCTGAAGCTCTCCCTCCATTACTCCCCAGAATTGCTGTCCTGAAGAGACCCCGTAACAAAAGAGGGTTGAAACTTCGTCAACATTAACAAAAGAGAGAGCCTCAAAAAACAAACATTGTCCATTGTGTAATGCTCCTCCTTTTGATTGTTACCAATAACCTGTTTTCCTCGGTTCCTTTTGACTTGCCGCTTTTCATGCCGCTTTCATATCCTGAATCATGTCGGATGCAAAGAAAAGACAGAACTCACTAGCTGAGATCACTTATCTAAAATGGAACATACAGAACTTAAACATCCCTTGTAAAAGCAAGCAGGTGCTGGCATACCTCAATAGACACAGGGTAAAAATTGCCTTCGTCCAGGAGACGCACATCCCATTGCAAGATTCCCCTGTGTTTGCAACATTCTTGGAACCACATAGGTACTTCTCTGCCTACAATATCTATAGTATGTTATTCAGTCTATGACAGCTAAACTTAGCCTTGAGCAAATTACATTTGTTTAGAACATTCAACAAGTCTTCCGTTTTCTCTGTGGACCCTAATAAGTTTTATTCTAGCAGACAATTAAACAGTAAAGTTAATCAACTGGTGTAGCTCAACATCACTTCAAAGATGGATGACAGATGCTAAGTTAGCCTGTTTTAGCTAAAACACAAATTCTACAGTTATCCTTTTTAACTTCAATAGATCTGCATTTACAACCCCCCTTCTGATGTTTCCCAGAGTCATCGAACTTTTAATTTCGATTATAGCAGGATAGTTTTTAGTTTCAGACTCTTTTGCTTGAAACCTTCCAATTACCTCACCTCATCGTAGACATTACTTTGCAAATTTCTCTACTTTAATATCTGCTCTCTTTCTCTTTATTCCACTCTCTGCTTCTTTAGCCCACAATTCAACCTTCGTTTTATGAAAATTTCCCAAAGCCTTTTAGAAAAAGAAGTACACATCCTGTACCGATTAGTATGAGCAACAGAGCAGTCACAAGCAAATTTTGTATTCCCCCACCTACAATTCCTAGCCATTCTCCTATTTTGTCAAATCTCTATAGAACCAAATGGAGACCGTATTCACTTCAAGGCATCTGTTTCTTCTAGTTCAGTTAGTTCACGTGTGATGTCACTGATCTCTGGAATATAAATGTTATTCTGGTTATCCACTTTGGGTATATATGCACAGAACTCTCTTTCGCATATTACTTTGCTAGTCAACCTTCTTTTGTAAGAAGTATATTTTGAGCAAACCGGTTTGTATTATCATGGCTCTCACAGCAAGAAGGTCCTTGTTAATAACTGTTAGTGCACCTGCGGTCTTTGTCACTAATTTATCTACCAAAGTCAATAGCTTTATAATTTGTCTGTCATTTAGCGCCAATCTCACTGAGGAGATGAGTGCACCGAAAATATCACTCAAGATTAACCCTGGGAATAGTTTGCGTAGTCGCTCAACGCGAGGCTACGCGAAATTGTAAAAGTGCTACGCCACGTACGCGTAGCTACGCAAGCGTATGTAGTTGCTTGTCCCGCCCGTTCGCAATGCATTTTTCTTGTTCGGGAACGCATATTGCGTGCTCTGGACCCTGTTTGTATGCTAGGGGGATAGTATCTCGTGAACTTACCCATGGGCGCGGCCATCTTGTTTTTCACTTGTTCCGCCCGTTCGCGATGCCTTATTTCCTTTTCCGGGTCGCGTATAGCGCGTTCGCGATGCGCATTTCATGTTTGGGAACACGTTTTACATGTTCGCGATATTTTTTGCGTGCTCGGGGGGAAATATCACGCATACTTACCCACGTGATCGCGATGGGCGCGGCCATCTTGTTTTTCACTCTATGCTATGGTTCTGGGTTTGTTTTTCTATCCTCCCTCTATCTTTGCAATCCTTAGGTTTTTACACTGTTTTTCTGATCCTTTCTATTTATTATCTATCCCTCTCTGTGCCTAAGTCTATATTTTGCATTTTATTTCTACTTTTACTGCGTTTTTTTCACTTTTCTACTGTTTAGATTACTTCCTTCTTTAAGCTCCTACTTCTTCTTCACCTAACTTTATTTTTTTCTTCTAAATGTTCTTTTACACCTGCTGCACACCCCAGAACCATGGCTAAGGGTATCACCACTATCGGCTCCAAGGGCAAGGCGCCTGCGCCCAAGAGCCACCTGCCTAGCAGCAGACTGCGCCCTGCAGGGGTGCAGGCCCGGGAGCTTTTCTGCGAGGCGGAGGTGGCCGCCCTTGTGTTCTTTCGTGCAGCGCCACTTCCCCAGGCCTGGTTCCGTGTACCCTACCCAGGAGCGTCATCGCCGGTGGGCGAAGGTACACCGTGCAGTGTTTCGCTGCTCAGTGGTCCTTCGCACCCATAACCAGCTGGCCCACTGGTGGTCAGACATCTTGGACCGGGAGCAGGACCAGCTGGACCTGCTTGGTGTCAAGATCGTGGGGCTTGGTGAGTAGCTAATATACTAGTAGTATAAGTATTGTGTATAATTTTTTTCTGAATAGCAAGAATACTGCTGTTACATTGCAGGTAAATTACGTTTCAAAATCTTCTGTGATTATAAGACACAGGTGCTCGGCGCTACTCTTACTTGTTTGCAACTTTGCGCTCGCTTGGGCTGATTATGTAAGAGTTTACTTTAGAGAACTTAAGTTAGGTAATGCTATTGCTAGATAGACTCTAGTCCTTCCTTTGTCCTCCTGTCACTAAGAAGAGATAGTGGTGGATGGATTGATAGGTTTAGTTAGTTTTAGTTGGTAATTTTTTAGCGGTCTGCCTGATGCATCCTCTGTCACTGAGTGCCGCTTACCCCAGTCCTTAGTAGAACCTCTTGTGGTTTGTTTAGCGAGTGGTAAGGCTTAGCAGTGTCACTAGCAGAACATCAGACGCAACCAAACAACAATTTGGTGTTTGCACAAATGTATGTATGTGTCCTCCATCTATGCATTTGTGAGGGCTAAAATAAATGGAAATGCAGACTTAGTGAACAATTGGTCCATCTGGAATAGGTGGGCTAGGTCATGTGGTACTGAAGCTTAGTTAGTATTCTGGAATCAGAATGGAACACTGGATTAGTGTTCATAAATAATAAGTAGACGGTCCATGAATCCCGCAATGATATTACTAGTCGATCTGATTAGATAGGTCAATTTTATTGCAATTGTTGTTTCCTAAAATGTTTTTTGAGCATTTAAAAATATTAAATTTGTTTCACACCAATACTTAAGGTTTGTCTCTTTCTTTATTATATCTTACATGATCAGCACCCAGGGGCAAGAACACGGGGTCAGAGTCGGCGGGACAACAAGTACAAGATGCCTCCCATGGCCAGGACCGCTTCTCTACCGAGGGCTCTGCTGCTGGCCCCAGTAAGTCCTCCAGTGGTTAATATTAATAATTATATTTCCCAAACTTTTACTGCACCTTATTTTTTCCGAAATATTAATTCTGTTTCCTAATTCTATAATTCTATTTTTTACAAAATCTTCTTTGATCTTGACTATCTGTTTCTAAATTCTTGTTATCCCTGCCTCTGCTATGATTCTCTGTACAACTACTAGTAGTCTGTCTGTAGCTAAGCTTGCCCAGTTGGCCACTCTTTATTTAAAAGGTTTTAAATAAAACTTAGATTGACCAATAGCTCTAGCCACTGAGTCCAGTTCTTTGGGTTGTCCTCTTCTAGTCTTCTTAATCTTGAGGCTTTTCGACAATTCCCACCAACAAAATGCCCAACCAGATATTTGACTATTTTTGATAGGATATAGTACATACTACTACTGTTGTGGGGATTCTGCACAGCCACATACAGAACTATGTACAAGAAAATAGGATTTTGGTGATGGGAGGTTGGACCTTCCTCACACCTCAGTCAGAACCCACAATCCCCTGACCAACTAGCTATAGTGTCTCATTAGGTCCCCGAACCCCCCTCGAAGATACCCAATGATTAGACAACCCAGAACATAACACCCTTTTGCTCACTCACTTGTGTAAGTCCACCACACCAAATACCACAGAGTCTATGTGTAAGTTCAAAAGGTTTATTTTCAACTAACAAGCTCTGTACGTTGTTCTACAATTCAGTATACTATACGAGCCAGCTCCAACAGCAAAATGCATAAGCTTAAAACAATAAACATTGTTACAAGTCCATAGAAGACAAAAGATCTCTGTGCGAATTCTGGGGGACCCCTCACCTTAGAACATAGAAGTACTGGTTACATCATAAGCTCTGCAAAGCTCTGATTCGTAGAAGGGAATCCTCCGCTTGTTATGAGAAAAATGGTGCGCGTTAGATAGTATAATGCAAGCATTTCTCAGTCATGCCAAAAAGTGTAGCATGTTATGGCTAAGCAATACGGACTGACCAGAAATCCATAACAAAATGGCTTGTTTTTCGACCTCTTGTACGCAACGCTCAGACAGTAGCTGTATGAGCTCATGTGGGCTTAAAGGCCTTACACAACAAGCTGCAAGGTAACGTGCGCAAAAGACATGAGCTAAAATGGTTGCATGGCTCTGGCTAACTTTGCAAAGAGTAGAGTAGACTAGAATGACCCTAGGGACAATAACACTACTAGTGTCTACTCTACCATAGTACCCGATTTGGCCTAGTGATGTATGTTGTATGTATGTATTAACTTTTTCTTCAATCTTGCTAGTGAAAAAGAATAAATAGGGGGAGGTGTATATATGGCATCTAAAAATGTATAATGTTTTTTCTAGGCGTACTACCAACCACCAGAACCGGGGCCAGCGGCGATGGCGATGTGGCCATTTCAGAGGAAACAAGAGATGCGGTACCTGCAGGAGCTACAGGGGGTGAGCCAGCAGCAGTGGCAGGCGGTGGTAAGTTATATTCCTTACTTATTGACATTACACTAGCTGGAAGGGTGCACACTCACTGTACTGTTGAGACTTAGTAAGTATGAAGTTGTAGTGAACATTATACAACGGTTGAAGACACCCTTTATTTAGCATTAGTAATAGCATTAGCGGCGTGAGTTGAGTAACAAATGGCCTCTTCTATCTGACTCCAACTCAGCTGTGAAAGTTTTATGGAGAAGACTAAATGTCAGATCAGATGACCTTGATGGATGTGTTTAACAAAAAGGGGACGAAGGGTGGCAGGAGGAAGGATGGGCGAGATGTAATATGACTGGCAGAGAAGATTATGTTGGAAGCATGCATAGGTGGCTGATAGGAATCAGATGCTAGGGTTGTTGAAGGATGGGTGGAAGGTGAACAAAAAGATGCTTGCCTGGGTGGGCGACACCATATGGGTGGATAGGATAGCAAGAATCGTCAGCGGTGTTTGGGTCAAACTCAAAGCCAAGGCAAGCAAGGAAGGACGCATGGGTGGTTGTTGGTGAAACAAACTAAGGTTTGTTGAGATATTAAGAATAATAATAGACGTTTACTTTGAATGGATGGATGCCTGGATGTATTCATCATAGATAGCATAGGGGGAGACTGTCACTGGATGCAGAGTCTTAGTTTGAAGAGAATGTAAAAGAAGCCGCAACAGAGTACCAAAGCCGAGAGGACTATAAGTTGTATTTTCAGAACACTCCCTTGACTCACAGTAGTTTGCAAGCACATCATATATATATATTGTGTATGTATGTAGTTATCAAGCGCCTTCCTCCGACTCCGAGGACCACTCCCTACCTATGTTAATTTATTTTCGACTGTGTCAGCCAGCCTGCAAAGGGTAGCCTATCTGTTGGTTCCACAATCAATCAAAACAAAGTACCTCATGTCGTCCCATATATAAGCAATGATCATTGGATCAGATATATAATCTGCCTTTTTGTAGTAGTCAGGGCATGGTGAAAGTGAAATTGAGCAATTGCCCTTGATGTAACAGAGAGAGTATGGCCAGTGCCACCCGTAATAGAAAAATAGGAGCTTCCCCACCTGCAGACAGTAGTAAATAAAACTAACGTGAGTCTGCGTCATGACTCGAGTATGTTTGTCTTGGGTGCAAGCTGACTGAGCTGGCATGCCGGCTACAACAAGGTTATGTAATTTCGCTAAACTAGAGATAAGAATAAGACTGGTGTACTTTGTACTGGAGTCCATCGCGCTAGTATAATTCCTGAAACTCCCACAAATGTTAGAGGCCGAGGAAGTGGGAGGACAGATACATACCACAAATGTTATGTACTGTGCTTGCTAGTGCTACTATGCCACTATGTGTTGAATTAATTTTGTGTTACTGTTTTGCTAGGAGTATTGGTAATAGTCTTTTTTTCTTTCTTGATATAGCTCCTCCAAAACCAACCAGGAAGGAGTTGGCAGCCATGGCCCAGCGCCGGAAGCTGGAAGCCATCTGTAAAGAGTACCGGCGGCTGGTGGTTCTGGCGGAGGAGGATGTGGCAGCAGATGCAGCCCCCTCCAATGCCCCAGGCCCCAGCCAGGCCCCTCCAGTGGTACGGCTCCGCGGTCAGGCAGCCGCCCGCCGCCGCACACCATCAACAACAACCAGCACTGCTACCCCCCTGTGGATGTGACTGCAGGGCATATGCACGCCGCATGCTCCTCCGAAATGTGCGACTGGAGTAAGAGGTAGAGGAGCTTAAGAAGTGGGTCAAGGTCCTGGAGATCGACATCCGAAGTGCCCGCCGCTAAAGACCCTGTTTGATTGCCCCTTTTTTATAGCTTCTTTTGGTGGGTGGGAATCGGGCGTTGGGGTTTGCACTTTATTTGTGGACATGGACAATTGGACATTTCATTTGTTGGACATTTTTGTTTAGGACTTTGGTTGGGGTAAGGGAGAGGGGTGGGTCAGGTGTTGTTGTGGGATTGTTTACATAGTTTATTTGTTAGGGGATTAAATTATATATTTATACTTTACATACGATGTTGTTAATGTTTTGTGGGTGGGGTTACTGTTTTACATCACACTGTTTCTTTGCTGCTGCAGGGCCACAGCCAGTGTTTGATTTAAATAATTGGCTGACTTTGTAAGACACAAACAGATAGATGTGGTACCCCTCACTGAGTGACTTGTCCTACTAGTACTGTCAGTCTCTCCTCCTAGTCCATTATTATACCTCCCCCAAACATCTTTTCTTACCTTTGATTGATGTTTAAGTTAGGCACAGCGATGGCTGCATGACAATGCAGGTTGGGTTTCCGAAGAGAATGGAGACGCCATGGTTGTGGTGGCAGTAGTAGACACTGGCAGTAGCATTTACAAAAAAAAAATGAGACAGTCATTCACCTGAGAGAGACTCTGGGAGTAGTAGTAGAGCGAAGTAAATAAAACATAATGGTGGAGGGGATAGCCTAGTACAGGTTACAAACTGTAGTTGTGTGGAGTCACTCAACTAGGCCTACACTCGACACAAGCGTAACCTTTAGTTCTGTGTGTAATAGGATGACAAATCCAATCGATGCCGGCAATTAATGATAATGGATTAGGTTCCCTTGGTAAAAAAGTTACCTCGGAAATATACTGACCATGGGTGGGCAAGCAGAAGAAGATCCTCGCCCTGCCTTGAAATCGAATTAGTGTTGCTTTTGCCACATCCGCCGCAGCAAGCCTGTGATCAATTATTGTTCTACATTTAATTTAGTCATACCTCAATAAATCACACAGCCCAGGGAAAGAGGGTTAGGGTTTGATGAATGGTTGGGAAGGCGGTTTGGGGAAAGGTGACAAAGAAAAACAGTACGCATGGACAAACAACCAAAGACAATCTTTGTAGACTACCATATCCATAAATCTGTTAAGGGAGAAAAAGGAAATGCATGCATGATGATGATAACTTGATGGTTAATGATAAGTTGTACTTACGAACTACCACTAGACAATTAGACAGTACAGGGCAGCAGTATATTAATATTATGCAATTTGCCTTGCCTGTCTGCCCTCATAGAGACCCGGATTACATACAGTTTGTGTTCTGTTATACCGGGCTTACTTTTAAAGATATCAAAGAAAATTTAAAAATAGCTGTAGGGATGAATTATAAGCAGAGAGCAAACATAATTAATAACAACACACGGCAGTAATGATTGAAGACAAAAGATGAATCAAATTATTCAAAAGATGATGAAAGTTGATACTGTTACTGTGTTATCCTAGTCAAAATGGGGAGTTGCACCTCGGCATTTTTCTTGGTCCTCGCTTCCATGGATGCTCCGTCAATCAATCTTGGGTGACGCCACTGCCTGTCTGGCAGATTTCGATTCATTGGTAAGGTAACTGTGCATTGTTTTTCCAAGTATAGCACAGGGTAAAAGCAGGCCTGTAAGTGTAAATGGAAAAACAAAAGGGATATTGAAAAATCAATGAATAAAAAAATGCATCAATTACGGTGGAGTGCAACAAGAGAAGAGAACACTTTCAGACTGAGTCGGCATGGATACATCATGTCTACTCTGTTTACAGCATTAAGCTACAACAACAACAAGACAGAGCAGGCCCATGGCACGGGGCCATGACCAAACCTCCATTTAGCTTAAATTTTGACAGAGCCAGACAAAGCACATATACACCAACCTAGCATTTTCAAAATTAATTGACTAAATCAATGCACCGCTGTCAGTCATACCACTACTCTCGACTCCACCACTACACGGACATGTAGGTCTGCTGTGGTTCTTGTTGAGTTGTGTTTACCTTTTATGCCACTTCATGAAACACAGTTATTCCATCAATCATCTCCGATCCTAAGTACTGACTGACTGCAAAGAGTATAGTATGTGGTCATCATGATCATGGTGTCGAACTCAGTCTGTAGTGTACCGAGTGAGTCCAGAGTCCATATTCAAATATCCAATGGATCGACCTGCAGTAGAAGTACAATTTTGTTAGTAAACAACAAGTCTGTTTCCAGCATTAACCTGAAAAAGGACACATATACAGCAACATAGCATTTTCCAATGTAAGTAACTAAATCAACACACGGCTGTCAGTTATACCTCCACTACTACACTCGTGACTACTCGACTCCACCACTACACAGACATGTAGGTCTGCTGTGGTTGTTGACTTATTTACCTTTTATGCCACTTGATTTGAAACGCCCCGAGTTATTCCATCAATCATCTCAGATCCAACTGACTGACTGCGAAGATAGTATGGTCATCATCATGGTGTTGTACGTGTTGTCCAACTCTAACTCAGTCTGTAGTGTACCGACTCCGAGTAAGTCCATATTCCATATAAAAAAATGCAACGGATATTGGCCTGCGGTAGTAGGAGTACAATTTGGTTATTAAACAACAAGAAGGGAAACATTGACTGTCACTTGAGTCACTTTTAGTTGGTAGATTAATTACTAGTACAGTTCGACTTCATGAACAATGTCATCAACACAAAAAACAGCAATCAATCAGAGTCAGTATCCAACGCATGCCATCATTACCTGTCTTGCTCTTTTCTTTGGCTGTCAGATGCCTAGTTCTGACAGGAGTGTGTTTTTTACCTGAGGCAGTGGCCTCATTATTACTCCACATTCATTTTGAGTGTTAGTCGCTGTTTCAGTTTTCTTATTCATCTGTGGCACTTTGTCGCAGTTGAAGTTGGTATACATGGTCAGCGCTGTGAGATGGGCCATGGCCTGGGTAGCGGTCATTGGTGGATTAAGTTTGCAGAAATGTGACATGTCTGCAAGTTTCTTCAAAGAGTCTTGTCTTTCTCTGCCAAGTTCCTTCTGTTCTGACATTGATGACCTTTTGATGCTTGCCGAGGCTGTAGCCTTCTGACAGCGATGAGTTTACTTTTGGATGCCTGCCGACTGGTAAAAGTTCTGACAGTGAAGAGTTTTGGATGCCTGCAGAGGTGGTAGCCTTCTGACAGTGAAGAGTTTAGGCTCGGAAACAAAAGGAGGATAGCTATAGTCATGTTCCACTTCTTCTGGAGGGACTGTTAGAGGCAACATTTCTTGTACTATTCTCCATCCAATGTCTGGCTTGAGGGAAGTGTATTTAGGGTGAGTCAGGAAGATGGAGCAGGACTCCAGGAGTGGAAAGTTAAATGCACAGAGGTGCAACTCCAATATAGAAATAAAAAGAGAAGACGGTGGTGATGGATTTGTTGTGATTCGAACCAGAAAGACAGAGACACACACTAATAAAGGAAGGAAGAAAGTACCAATTTGAAAGCCTAGTTGTCAGGGAAGAGGAGTTCGTCCTCAAACTCTGGTGGTTCTATCAGAAGTAGGTCATCTAACACACTACTTCCGTCACCTAAGCCGCTCTCCTCTTCCTGCTGTGATTCAGGTATTTTGTACTCTGGTGGTGTAAAGTGCTGATTCATTTTGATCATGGTTAACCGTTCCACGCTTTTGGGTGAAAGATTGGTCCTTTTCACAGTTACAATGGCACCAGCAGCACTGAAAACACGCTCAGAAGAGACACTTGCGACAGGGGAAGCCAGATACTTTATCGCCAGCCTGCTGAGCACTGTCCATTGGATTATTTTCCCATACCAATACACCAATGGGTTTCGATCCATGAAGACCTCTGTTGTGTCATCCAGATAGGCCTGGACCATACGCTCAATGCTCAGGGAAGCTCCAATTTGCTTGGCCTCTTTTGCCTTTGCATCAGCACTGGACTTACCATACCCATGCCGTAGACACCAAGCAGTTGCCGATTGTACTGTGGCTGATGATCCTGTTCTTGCTGTTGTTGATGTTATTGGTAGTGTTGGTGACTGCTGGGAGGCAAACGCACTGTAGTAGAACTTGACTCTGGATGCCCTGTAGTACTTGTTCTGGTCTGGGGTGGTGGGCCTCTAATTACCAGCCGTTCATTTTTGAAGTCAGTGGCTTCCTCAGCTATCAAAGTTTTGTACTTGGCAACATCCACTTCTGAAAAAGAAATTACTGCCTTACTGTTCAGAAATACTTTGTACCGTGGATCCAAAATTGTAGCAGTAATGTAATATTGATGTGACACACTGTTATTTTGAATCCTTGTATTTTCAGATAAGCGAACGGCTAAGAAGTCCACCAAATAATATGCGTCTTGTTTGTCATCCACACCTGGGTACTTTTCAGTCACCTCCTTCAGCTGTTGCTCTAGCATGTGCAACAATAGGATAGCTTGGTCCATAGTACAGTACTCCCTGCTGACTTCACGTGTGAAGACCTCAAAAGGAAGTAGCATCTCTGTCAGGCATTTAACGAGGTCCCACTGGCCCATCTCAACGGTCATGCCTCTCTTAGTAGGATCCCCTAATCTTTGCATGACATAAGCATTGAGTGGTATGTACTGCTCAAACAGACGATCAAGCATGTAATAAGTTGAGTTCCAACGTGTTGGCACCACCTGGATGAGTGCTTTGACTGGTATTTTAGGCTCACGTTGAATGACCCTCAGCTGCTTCCGGGCTTTAAAAGAATGGCTGAAATGTGTGCATATTCTTTTGCAGGTGGCCAGTAAGTTGCTGACTTTGTATTCATTGTTCAGAAAGTCTTGAACAACAACGTTAATGCAGTGTGCCAAACACGGGACCCTGAAATAACCACCATCTTTCATGGCCCTAACTACATTACTGCCATTGTCCGTGGCAACAAAACCAATGTTAAGTCTTGGATGCAGCCACTCAAAGACCTTGCTGTTAAACTCATCCAAAATGTTTGTAGCAGTATGAGATTTCTCCATGGCAAACAAGGCTACAGTTGCATGTTTGCGAGTGGCATGTAAAATCTCAACAGCGTCAACACCAGCAGATATCTTTTCTCTAACCCCCACAAAAGAGATCTACTGTGCAGTGATGCACATGTAATCAGTGGCTTGGCAACTGGTCTACATGTCTGTTGTCAGGTGGATACTCTGAACAGCAGTCTGCTTCAAGGCTTTTCCAAGCAATTCCAGCATGTCGTGATGTAGTGCTGGAAAAGCAACTCTGTCGAAATAGTAGCAGCTTGGAACCTGCCATTTTGGGCAGATGGCTGTCACAAATTCCATAAAACCCACCCCTTCAACAAAAGAAAAAGGGAGAAGGTCCAGTGCTAAAATTTTAGCCAGCTTCGCATTGTACAAACATGCTATTGGGTGGTTGCGTTCGTTCTGCCCCTCCACCCTAGTAAACATGCTGATAATGGTAGGCTGCATGGTTTTCCTTTCTGTTAGGCTCAACAACGCACTTTTTTTCATTGCAGTACTCCTTGCTGTCTCAGGCTGACTTACTCTTGTGCCACTGAGATGTTGCTGAGGATGTGGGCGATACAACTGCACTACTGGGGACAGGGCTACTTTGTGTTCCACTACCAGAGAGAATGTCTCCCTCTCCTTCCTCTTCCACTGTGATCGGATCTTCTACTCGTTTATCCCCACCAACAGCAATGGTTGCAGTTTTTATGCGGCGAAGGTGGTCCTCCCAGTCGATCAAGTGCTGTTTTTTCAGATGGGTTATTTGGCCTCCGGTACCATAGTTTGTACCAACCTTACCCCGACTAACAGAGGTATTACAAATGGAGCATATAGCAATGATTACCTCCTTTTCGCTAACCGTAAAGAAGTCCGAAATTGGGGAGCTTAACTTTTGTCTCCTGCTGGAGGTGCCACTTCCAATGCTGCATGAACTGGAGGGTGTGCGTTGAATTTGACTCTGTGCAGTACCACTACCTACTTCTACTGAGGTGGTGGTTGTGCTGGATGTAGGTCGCTGCCGGGCCTTTGCTAATGCAAATATGGAAGCTGTAGGTGGTGTTGGTGTTATCCGTGCCACATCCCCCATAGCAATTTGGAATGTGGTAATGTCGGTCTACACTGGGGCGGGAGTAATGTCCATGATGACTTGTTCATCATCATCCTGCTGTTCTACATCGACCTCCATAAGTGTAAGTGTTAGAATCCGGGTTCTCTGGTTGGCACAGGTAGGTACTTGTGACAAGCAGGGAACCTTTCCTTTCGTCAGGGTAAGGGGTTACACTCCTAAAATAACCCCTGCTCACCCTCTAGGTAGCTTGGCGCGAGCAGACAAGGCTTATCTCAGAGCGTTATAGGTTAAGCATTAGTGAACATATACAGTAACCAAGTGACAACACTACAAATGGACACCACACAGGTTTTTATATCAAAAATAAGGATTCTTTATATAGAGTTACCGCAAGACCATTAAACGACAAAAATATACAATACTGTTACTTTAGATGATAGAAGTTTGCTTAGTTCTCTTAAATTCTTAAATGCGACACTTTAAGTCAATGTACCTTTTAAATGCGACACGCAGGGCAAGGAAAGTGTTGCAACGATGCTGATGCGATGAAGTTTTTGGTGCAAAGAAATAAAGACGTGAATATCTTCCAGATGCGTTATGCTTCTTCGATGTTGCGAGAAGACTCGACTCGTTGCGTCAGCTACAGCGACGTCACCCTTTACGCGATGCGACAACAGCGGCCTTGGCAGCGGCACTCTTCTCTGATGCTTGCAAGACGCTTCCGCTCGATGCGATGTTGCAGCGGCGACACCCCTTTACGCGATGCGACGACAGCAGCTCCGACGACGGCACGCTTCTCTGTGAATGCGAGGCGCTTTTCTTGAGGCGGTGCAATGCGACAGCTACGATGGCTGCGATTGCGACACGCTTCTTCTTCGATGCGAGACTCTTCTCTGGATGCGGTGCGATGCGTCAGCTACGATGGCTGCGATGGTGACACGCTTCTTCGGTGTTGCGAGACACTTCCTGGACGATGCGAGACGCTTCCGCTCGATGCGATGCTGCAGCGGTGACACACTTTACGAGATGCGACGACAGCAGCTCTGACGGCGGCACGCTTCTCCTTCTTGAGTCGCGCTTCCAGCTCCTTGCGACACGCAGTCCCTCAGAAGGCCCAACAACAGCAGCAGGCACTTCCAAAGAACTGTGGGGAGCTGGGGGGGTGAAGTCTGTTGTTCCTGAGACTTCAGCAGGAGGCAAGCTCTATTCCAAGCCCTTGGAGATCTTTTTAAGCACAAGTATAAATAAAGTCTTTGTAGTCTTTCTCCTCTCCTTTCAGCAGCAAGGCAACCACTGCAGGCCAATCCCCCAGGTCAGGGACAGTACTCCTCCTTACAGCTTTCCCGGTTCCTTCTCCTCAGGCAGAGGTTCTTCTTGTCAAGCAGGATCTAATTTCTTGGGTGCAGGGACCCAATACTTATACCCCTAATTCCTTTGTTCCTCTAGTGTAGAGGGGCCTTTGCCCAGTCCAAACCAGTTCTTGAGCACTTTGTTGACATGACTCTGCTTTTCTATTCAAGGTGCAGGGCAGAGACATCAGCCGCTCCACAGGAGGTGGAGCCAGCATTGTGGTGGCAGAGCACAGCCCTATTCAGAGTCCAGGTGCACTCCCCCCACCCATCTGGATGTCAATCTCTCCATTCACCACCAGGCTACCTAGCCTTGCCCCTCTTGGTTTCCCCAGCCCTGTCACTCACACAAACCAGACAGGCAGATACACATCATAGCAGAGGCGGGCTGAAATGGTTAGGCAAGCAAATACCAACTTTCTAAAAGTGGTATTTGCAAACACAGAATATTAAAATAAACTTTACTAAAAGATGCATTTTATTATTCTGAGTTCAGGCATACTAAACTCGAATTTCTACAATGTTCCCTGGGTCTTTTAGGATCATAGGATGCAACAATTCTAACAGCCCATTCTGGCCTATGGGAACAGGTAGCCTTGCAATAGTGAAAAACGAAAATGGCTGTAATTCACTATTAGGACATGCCACACACATCAGGGCTTGTCCTACCTTATGCTTACAATGCACCCTGCCCTTGGGCCTACCATAGGGGTGACTAATATGAAGTTAAGGGAAGGTTTAGGGACTGGGAAGTGGGTGCACTTGCCCAGTCAGCATGACAGTACCAGACTGCACGCAGGTTCTGCAATGGCAGACCTTAGATACATTTTACCAGGCCGCTTCTGTGGGTGGCACAACCAGTGCTGCAAGCCCACCAGCAGCATTTGTATTTACAAGCCCTGGGCACTCCTGGTGCACTTTACTAGGGTCTGACAGTAAACCAAATAAGCCAATCATGGAATCCAACCAACATATACATTTTAAATAGGGAGCACTTGCACTGTGGCACTGGTTGGCAGTGGCACAGTGCTCTGAGCAGCTAACACCAGCAAAACACATGAGGCACAGCGACGAAAAGTGGAAGGGAGACTCGCGCCAAGGTGCCAGGTCTAACAGTAAGGCTTTCTGGAACCTTCCTTTCCCCTAGCCTGGTCTTGGGACGTGTCTCCCTCTCAGAGTCAGTTTGTGGCTGCCAAGTGGCATCTAGATCATCAGAAGGGGTGCTTGGCGAAGAACTCAATGGACTAACCCTCCTTTTTCTTGCTGGGGATGTGGAAGACAATGGATCTTCTGAATGAGTGGCTTCCTCTTCTTCTTCCTATGTATGCGGCTCGATTTCCTGAACTGCCCCTACTTCGAGAGGAACAACTACTATTGTGGGCGGTGGTTGCGGCTGTTGTTGACCACTTATCTGCTGTGTTTCCTCCTGCGTTGATTGGGTACTACATTGAGATAGCAATAAGTTCATCTCAGGCTCAGCATCACTGGTTTCCACCATTAGGCTGGCTAGCTCTTCCACACTCATGTGCTTGGGCCTGGGTTGGAGGGTTGAGCCCACTGATGTGGAGGTGCTACCCCCAGCTTGCCCCTCTTCAGATGTCAGCAGCACTCAGTTGCACAAGTTGCAGAGATGTCTGGTCAGGTCACACATCACGTCGTGTACAGCAGCAGGACGTCAGTCTGGAAGTACAACAGGTGATGATCACACCTCCCCCTCAGTCTTTTGTGCACCTAAAAGCAAAAAAGCCAGAAGAACATCAGTCAAACATGGAATTTGTTGTGCTTAAATTACTAATAGTACAATCAAACAAATATAATATATAATATATGTGGTGGTTACAATTATTAAACTTTAGTAACTCAGTGAACAACTGTGTAGCCATTTATGAGACTTTGACAACAAGGGCTTTCCTGGTGTACTGTGTACACTCAGGAAGAATAAGAATAGCAAAGAACAAAAACAAAAATACAAATGTAGTGGAACCTGTTTGGCCTTAATTTATGCATCACGTGGGATGGATGCAGCATCAGGGAGCTGCAGCTGGCAATGGGGATGGAAGCAGTAAGCCAAGAGGAACAATGGAAAGACACGCAGGCCTATGTAGCAAAAACAGAACACTACTAACTACCACCACAAAATGGCCCCCAGCCACATGGTCACTCACAGGCCCAAGGCACGGAAAACAATGAACTCAAGCTGGCCTACATGGCCAGACAAAGGATGCCTGATAAACAACACAGCTTTAATGCAAAAATGAAAATCCACATGGCTAAAAAGGTTGGAAAGTTACACAACAACGACAACAACAACACATACACATGCAACAAAGGCATTTTTTTAACACACACCCAAAAAGTGAAATAATCCCCAAAGAAACACATTTTGCAATTCAATCCAATGCAAATCCATGCCCTAAATGATGGTTAAATTCAACAGACACCACAGAAACTGTTGTTTCATGTACCCATGAGTACCTCTGGGCCTACTGGCTAAAAAGGCCTAATAAACACCAAAAAAGTGAACCCCCCCCGAAAAACCACATTTTGCAATTCAATCCAATGCCATCCATGCCCTAAATGATGTTTAAATCCAACAGACAACACAGAAACAGTTGTTTCATGCACCCATGAGTACATCTGGGCCAACTGGCCAGAAAAGCCTAACAGACACCAAAAAAGTGAACCCCCCACAAAAACCACATTTTACAATTCTATCCAATGCCATCCATACCCTAAATGATTTTTAAATTCAACAGACAACACAGAAACAGTTGTTTCATGCACCCATGATGAGTACCTCTGGGCCTACTGGCAGACTAGGCCACAAGCTTGGAGGCCTATGAAAAAAGCACAGTGGCTGGTCCCACAAAATGGCTGCCACCACATGGACAGGCCACCCACAACAACAAGAAAAGGAAGACCAGACAGACAATGCAGGCCTATGGCAAAAGCACAATGTCTGGCTTCACAAAATGGCCGCCACCCACATGGCCAGGTTACCCACAATAACAAGAGAGGGAAGACAAAGGACAGGACCAGGAAGTTGGAGACTCTGGGGAACTTCCTTCCTCTTTAGAAAAATTGTAAAAAAAAGAAAAATGACTCCTTGCTCAAAAAACTACAGCCAAATGACAACCTGAGGAGTTTTTTGAGCAAAATGACCAAAATCATCATTTTCGAGAAGATTTTATGCTGCTCGAGAGATATTCTTCGCCAGATTGCAAATTCTGCGTGTTTGGCATCGCGATCCTCGCGCAAAGTCGTTACCGCACGCGCGGAAACGCATATTGAGTGCGCAAAGAAGAAAAAAAGTGTAAGTCCGCGTTGCCAAAACTCCGCGAGCTGAACGCCCAGGGTTACCTACTGGCTGAAAAGGCCTATTTATTTAACACACATTAAAAAAATGAAATACCACCCCAAAAACCACATTTTGCAATTCAATCAAATGCCATCCATGCCCTATAGGATGTTTAAATTCAGCAGACAACACAGAAACAGTTGTTTCATGCACCCATGATGAGTACCTCTGGGCCTACTGGCAGACTAGGCCACAAGCTTGGAAGCCTATGGCAAAAGCACACTGCCTTGCTCCACAAAATGGCAGCCACACACATGGCCAGCCCACCCACAATAACAAGAAAGTGAAGACAAAAGCACACTGCCTGGATGGCTCTACAAAATGGCCGCTAGCCACCCACAACAAAAAAAAAATGGAAGACAGACAATGCAAGCCTATGGCAAAAGCACAGTGCCTGCCTTCACAAAATGGCTGCCACCTACATGGCCAAGCCACAACAACAAGAATCATAAGCCAAGGGGAACAAAGGAAAGACATGCAGGCCTATATGGAAAAAGCAGCACACTACTAAACTACCACCACAAAATGGCCCCAAGCCACATGTTCACTCACAGTCACAACAGGCCATGGAAAACAATGAACCCAAGCAGGCCTATATATGGCCAGACAAAGGAGGCCTGCTAAACAACACAGCTTTAATACAAAAATGCAAGAAGTTACACATCAAGCACACACACACATCCAACAAAGGTATTTATTTATTAACTCACACCCAAAAAGTGAAATACACCCCAAAAACCACATTTAGCAATTCAATCCAATGCCATCCATGCCCTAAATGATGTTTAAATTCAACAGACACCACAAAAACATTCACCCATGAGTACCTCTGGGCCTACTGGCTGATATTACAATCAAAGAAAAACAATTAGGCCCCTACTAAAACTACAGGCCACCCACAACAATACATTTTAAAAACGATGAAAATTCCCCCAAAATGTAGGTACAAACAATGCCACAATCAAACAAACAAGTACACCAATTCTCCATCTTACTTGTAAAATCTCAAATCCAAAAGTCCTCAAATCCAATCCAATGATATGATGCAGCAGACAGACACAAAAAGTGATCCTTCTAGCTCCAAATCCAAATGAAAGTGAACAGCACATGGACAAAGCACTGGGAGGAGCCTGCTGGACAGGAACAGGAAGTTGGAGAAGGGGCACTTCGTTCCTCTTGAAAAAAAAAGTAAAAAAAGAAAAAGGACTCCTTGCACAAAAAACTATAGCCAAATTACAATCTGAGGAGTTTTTTTGAGCAAAATGATCATTTTCAAGAAGGTTTTATGATGCTCGAGAGATATTCTTTGCCAGATTGCAATTTCTGCATGTTCATGATCGCGATCTTACCAACACTGCACCCGGAAGTCAGATGGCGCGTACGAATAACGTGTTCGCACTCTCTCATGTGATTGTGCGGCCGGATACCAAATCTCGTGGCGCACGTGAACGGATAGGAAATCTCGTCGGCGAACGCAGAATCCCAGTAAGCCGTTACCGTGCGCGCGAGAACGCATATTGAGCGCGCGAAGAAGAAAAACAACTACCCTACATTGCAGATTGCATGGTGTTCGGTAACTACTCGTTCTACGCATACCGCCGCGAAGTTGCGGAAACTCCGCAAACTCCGCGAGCGTAGCGTAGTTCACCGCCCAGGGTTACTCAAGATCTGTCCAAAACTTTGCTTGCTCCTCCTTAAGTACTGGTCGATCATTAGAGTGAAATATTTTTGAAAATACTAAAGTTGCATAACAGCTCCCTACCCAATTGTGCGGCAACTGAAAGTATATACTTTTCAATACATATAATATAGGGCCCCAATACTAATTTCAAGTTTGGCAAACACTCTTCCTTTTGGTAAATAACTATGATTGGACTTGCTTCAACCTATATTTTCAATGATCTCATTCCCTTCTTGACTAGGTCTAAGCTCAACTTCAGGCGTAGAATCTTTCCTTCACTCTCCTCCTCCTCCTCTCTTATTTCTGGTTTAACTTTCTTGCTCACTTTTTCTTCTTCCTCTCTAACTCTTTCATTCAACTCCTCTACAAAGACTCATTTTGACTAGGCTTACATATTAGTTCATGCTGAACTGCTTTAGTAAAGATTGCATTACTCAGCTGGGTGACAAATTCCATTGTATATACTTATGCTTTTTCAGCCACTTATAAACCTTTGAAAATCGATAAGCATGTTTATTTGCCCATATATGTTTATGTTTAAGGGATTTATAGCGCGCACAGCTACTCAGAGTGTCCCGGCGCAAGCCTGGTGTTAGGAAGGTAGAAATAAACTATTTAGATAAAGAGAAAAGTCTTGAGCCTTTTACTGAAGAGCATGGGATCCTGAGGTCAAAGGGGAGACAGTTCCAGGCCAAAACTGCCCTGAGGGTGAGAAAGCTCCCTCCAACCCTCTTAAGGCAGAATCTCGGAACATGGGCGAGAAGGTGCGTGGCTGAGTGCAGCCGCCTGGTAGGGACATAAAACCTAAAGCGATTTTTCAGGTAAGCAGGGCCGTGTCCACAAAGGGCAGAATGTGCCCGTCCAAGGGATTTAAACTTCACACTTTCAATTACTTGTAGCCAATGTAGATTGCACAAGTGTTGTCTTAAGCTGGTCTTTATGGGAATGTTTAGTAGAGTTTATTGCAGTGGCATTCTGTACCACCTGCAGTTTGTTCAAAAGATAGCTGGGTAGGCATATGTACTAGGCGTTAGCGTAGTCGAGGCAAGATGACACCACCTCACGAGTAACAGTTTCCCTAGCTGACCTAGGGAGAAAAGAGAGGAACTTTTTTAGGGATTTATGTGTGCCAAAGCACTGCCATGAAAGCTTCTTGATCGAAGTTCAACTTCTTGTCAAACCAAATTCCTAAATTTTTCGTGGGCTGGCCCTCTGAGGATGGCATGGGAGATTCGCTTGGCCAAAGCGCTTTCTGTAACTGTGGGGGGAAGTTACCGAAAAGAAGGATTTCTGTTTTTTCCTCGTTGCATTTCAGCTGAGCGGAGGAGAGCCATTGGAGTGTGGCACAGTGTCGAAAGCCGCTGATAGGTCCAACAGAATCAGGGCTGCTCTATCTTCTGAGTCCAAGGTTTCCAGAATTGCTTCAGCTACTTCAACCAGAGCTGTCTCTGTGCTATACGTGGCTATGAATCCAGATTGATCCAGGTGAAGCAGGCCATTGAGATCGACATAGTCTGACAGTTGCCTATTAACCAATTTTCACAAACTTTTACCGCAGCAGGAAGGAGGGAAATAGGGTAATAGCTGGAGGGGTAAATGGGGTCAAGGGTAGATTTTCAACAGTGGGACAATGTAGGCCTGTTTCCAGGTTGTGGGCACCGTGGCTGTAGAGTGAGAGAGATTTATCACTCAATTTAACACAGGGTTGATCGTCTCTGCAACCATAGACAGCAGTCTAACCAGTCAGGGGTCTGTAGGTGAGCCAGATTTAAGAGACTGGAGGACCAACAAAGATTCTGGCTGAGCGATGGCAGTGAAGGTCAACAATGTAGATGGTGAAGTAGGAGACAGCCCATTGGAGTGCATGTTCAATACTGAGAGACGATTGTCAAGATCAGAATTAGCTTGGAGAGCTTGTATTTTGTCAATGAAAAAGCTAGGGAGTTCTTCACACCTAGCAGAAGAGGCGGGATGGGTAATAGCCCCCACTCTGGGAGAGAGGAAGCTTTGAACGATACTAAAAATTTCTTTAGCATTGCTTTTAGAAAAAGCAATGCGTTCAGCGTAATGGAGACTTTCTGCTTGAGTGATCGATGCATAATAGGCCTTTTGCCCCTTTCTAAGGGCCAGCCTCGCAATTGGGCAGTACTTCTGTCTCCATTTATGTTCAAGTTTTTTGCACAATTGCTTCTGGGTTTTAAGAGCGGTTGAAAACCAAGGTTTAGAAGGTGAATCCCTGGTGCGCCTGCGACAAGTCACAGGAGACAATCGCTCTACCGCCTGAGAGATCCAGTTGGTAAAACTGTCAAGGGTTCCAGAAAGGTCATTGGAGAGAGCTGGGCATGACTCTGAAAGAGCCAGACTGAAAGCAGAAGGGTCAATTTTTCCTGAGGTTTTCCCCCGAGTCCCTTGACAGGGCAGACCCATTATGTGTTTGCTATGGGTTTTCCAGGAAAAACTGATCAGAAAATGGTCATACCAGGGCCCAGGAAGAGGATCCTTAACTGAGATAGAGAAGTTGGAACAGATAGGATCGAGGAGGTGACCACACCAATAAGTGGGGGAGCTGACCAATTGTTGGAGCTGGGCTAGACTTAAAGAGTTGAGAAACTCCTGGGAGTCCCCAGCTTCCCCACAGTCCAAGTGGATGTTAAAATCCCGAGCAGTATAAAGTGAGAAAAGTGTAGAGCTTGTGGGATGATTATTTCATCAAGGGCTTTAAGAAAAGGGCCTACTGGACCGGGGGGTCTATAAACCAAAGTACCTCCCAGCGAGAAGTAAGGGGAGATGGTAACGCAGAAATCAAGGGCTCCCTCACCAATGCCCAAGGACTCACCCCCGTGGAAGATCCATTTTTCTTTAAATACAACTGCTACTTCTCCTCCCCTTCTGGATTTACGATCAGCTCTTAAGATTTTATACCCCCCAGGGATGGCCAGCTCAATCAATATATACATGTTTAAACCATTTGACAAAGGTACAATCTCTAGGAGACATTCATAAATTGAGTAAAACGGCTTGACCGAGCATTGATGATAGAATAGATTCGGAAGCACGCTGCAAGAAAAAGTATACGAAAGGAGAAGATGAAAGTAAGAAGAGCCCTCTGCAGCTGAAGCCGGAAGATAAGAGCATACATAGCAGTCCTTGAACTTCATTAATTTTACATATTCTACCAGCATTCGAAAGTAACCATTCTAATCATAGACACATGCATACTGGGAAACATGTCATATTCTACCAACATGAGTTTCTTTATTAACAGTTATTGTTTTGGTTACGTCAATCAAGCGTGGTCCTCCAGGAGATAGAAATCTAATATACAACCAACTACAGATTCTGCTCTGGCAACCTCCAAGATTATTAGCATTACTATGTTTTTTTAGCATATTTTAAGGTCCATCTAATCTTTTCTTAGGTCAAGGGAAAATATTTTCTTTTTGCTACTTGTAATGTGTTAGTTTTCTATTTCTACACTATTGTTTCTACTCTGTCTTGAAATCTACTGTGACAATCAGCCAAGTCCACCAGATGCCTAAGGCTCTATGGTCATCCATCTGACCGTTAAACTAAGCTTGCTGATTCACTCCTTGATTTTTGTTGGTCTTTTGTCAGAATGCTTGAGACATCTTGAATACCTTTTGTCACCTTGAATCAATTAATGGAGGTTTTTCAGTGCCAGTCAACACGCCATCTGATCCATTGTTGTTCTTCGCAAAGTAACTCCAATCGGGGACTCTGTACTTCCAATTGAGTTTCCTCTCTCTCTTTAGTTGCTTGCTCTTTTTCTGCTCTAGGTCACCATCATTGATTTCCCTTAGTCTTTTGTTTTCTTGGTTTCAGGCTCTTTGTCAATTTCCTCTGGTCTTGTTACTTTGGACAGCACACTTTTCCAGCTTTTGGCCTCTTTTTTCTGCAATGCACTCTCCCTTCCGTGATACTAGATATTTCAGGCTCATAAGACTAGTTGGTCATCCGACATAAAAGCTTCCCTTGAGGTCTCACCAGCTCCGTTCTATGCTCCTGAGGAGCTCTCTTCCCCCTGTTCTGTTTCGGTTCTCTAACTGCTTCTGGATTCTAGGTGTATTTTGAGTGTTAGCCTGTGGTCTCAGCTGTCATTTATTGCTGAGGATTGGGTTGACCCTCTCCCTCATTTTTCGACACTTCAGAAATTTCAAACTGCAGTGCACTAGAGGAATTATTGGATGTTGCCTCTGCTTATTCCTCTTCTTGTCTCATTCTCTTTGTATGTGAAGCATGAATCTATTTAGCCATACCTGCACATTTCACAGCGGTGTTGACCTGGTAAGGCCCTTGCCAAAATTCTTTCAAGCCTTACGTATGAACGTGTATTCTCACGTGAATCCAGTCTCCGGTGTTCAGGTCATGGCAGGTGGCAGACTTCACGGCTGGTGTTACAATGCCAAGCTGGTGAGAGGTAGAATATACCACACCAGCTAATTCATTACAGTCCTCAAAAATGAGTTTATCTGTGATATTCACAAGTGCAGTTGCTAGAACAGATGGAATTCTTATCAGTCTACCCATCAATACTTCATGTGGGTAGATCCCGGTTCTTCTGCATAGAGTACTTTGAATGCTCATGGATACCAAGAGGAGGGCCTTTGGCCAATGAGATGTAGAAGCGCATGCCTTAGTTAATTTTGCCTTTATAGTCCCATTTATCTCCTCTACATTGCAGAAGGTTTCTGGTCTGTACCTGGTCAATCCCTAAAGGTGCACATATTGGCTGTATCACCTCATTCTTGAAGCGAGTCCCTTGATCTGTTTGAAGATGAACTGGCATACCACATTCAGGATTGTTTCCTGCAGGAGCAGCTTGGCAATTGTCAGACTATCACATCTGCTGGTGTGATAGGCCTCAACCCAACAGGAAAATAGGCACCGACAACTAATATGTAGCTCAATAGGTTTAATTAGGACATTTCCAAAAATCAATTTTGAGACAGTTAAAAGGACCATCAGACTTTCCTGTATGATTCGTTGTCATGACAATGCTTCTGCCCACATTTTGTCTCTGATACATCACACACCACTGACACACATCTTCGGCGATGACTCATAAGTGAGGATTTTCACTATACTGCTTGACAGTCAGAACCATTTCATCTCAACTGACTGGGGTCAGGCAATGCATGTGTCTCACCGAGGTGGGACAACATGGAATCGGGCATAACAGTTTTTTCTTCACCTAACATCCACATGCCATTGGCATACTTCACTCAGCTGGCCCTTTCCTAATTAGCCTTTATAATTTCAGAGACTTCATGCTGCAGCTCTCTCAGTTCATGTAAGGTCTACACTGTGTTCAATAACATTCGAGATTGGATCTGCCTCCGTACTGCATGGTTCGTCCAAGTGAAATGTGCTGGACTCAAGGGCAGAATATTGGGTGGCATTGTCTGCATATTGGTTAACTCTGGTGACAAAGTCATCACAAATTTAGTGTGCAGCACTTCACTATAGCTATCAACCGTGGCAATTGGAGCGCATTCAGTACATTTCATACATACAATCCATTCTGAATAGAAGAACCAGATAGCTCAGAAATCCTCTCTGTGACTAAAGCTGTCTGAAATATATCGGTTGCCAGTATAAATGGTGACTCATAATACATCAGAAGTGTAAAAGGATCTGGTAAGGGCTATCAGTTTCTCTATTTATGGCAAAGTTACATGGAACATGTAGGATGCTTCCAGAACTCCACTCAGAGCATAGACAGCATTGGCTGCTCTTAAAATGGCATTTCCGTCTCTCAAACAGGAGCTGTCAACAATGTATGTTTTAATTCGGTCAGGGGCACATCCAGTATGTCTGGTGGTGGTTTGGTGAACAATTTGGTTACATCAAACAATTGTAGTGAATCTCATATTCACGATCTTCATCCAGTGTGGCCAAATGGTAGCAGGGCTGAGGGTGTTGCATCTCTAAAGTACATATTTTCTGCAGCTAGAGTAATTCTCTCATAGCGGGTTATGCAGCTATTGATCAAAGACTGGAGGGTCAAGAGACTCTCAATGTAATGAGGAACCATAACAATCAAGGGCTGACCCAGTCAAAAAGCCATCGGTCTGTTGAATGCTCAGACTAACCGCTGCAATAGCTTTGGGAAAACTATGTAATGCTGTAATTACTGGGTCAAAGTCAGCTGAAAGATAGACACCAGAACATTTGGCTTCACCATGAGTCTGTGTTAACATGCCTAGTATGCGTCCATCTCATTTGTGACAGAACAGTGCAAATTCTTTGTCTGGCATTCCAAGAGTGGGCGTACTACACACAAATTGATAACCTCTTGGAAGGCTCCCATGTTCTTGTCATCATTTGGCAACAGGTTACTGACATCAGTGTGCGTGGGTAAATAGCATTTACCATGCATGCAAGACAACGCATTCCATTACAACACTGTCATTAAAACGACTGCGTTGTTACATCGCATAACTTTACAACGCAAGTCGGAACAATGACTTGCGTTAGGAGGCAGAAGGTGTTGGATTTAAAATCCAACACCTTCCCTGCTGTTGCACAGTCTGGAGTTGGAATAGTAAATTGTACTATTCCAAGATCCAGCGCCCCTACAGCAAGTTGTTGTTCCGACTTGCGTTGTAAAGTTATGCGATGTAACAACGCGGTCGTTGTAACGACCGCGTTGTAATGGCATGTCTTGTAAACGCATGCGGACTAACGCACCATATTCATGAGCGTGAGCTTCTGTAGGGGGCTATGCCACGAGGGAAAAATTGGGAATCCACTGTCGACATTATCCAACCATTCCCAAGAACATTCTCACCTGTCTTTGAGTGGTGTGGAACTTAATTTTCAGAACAGTTTCAAAACACTTATGGGACACTCTCCTTGCTTCCTTCTCAGTCTGATGTCCCAGGTATCTGACTTTCTTCTGGCTGTATTGTAATTTCTCAGGGGAAAACTTATGCCCATTCTCAGCAAGATTATCGGACAAAAGAAGCTTGCAGACAAGACACCGTTGGGCTGCTATTAGCAGGGCAATGGTGTCTTGTCTGCAAGCTTCCTTTGTCATTGACGCTACAAGCAGGTCATCAATGTATTGAACTAGAGTGGAGCTAGACGGTAACTGCAGAGTCTATAGGTTTTTCTTCATTAGCTTAAATCAGCTAATCAGCAAGACAAGAGTTTTCTCTTGGAATCTGAACACAAAGAGGTATGGACTCTCTTTGTGCGAGGGGATGGAAAAGAATACCTGACATAAGTCAATGACCTTGAATCACTCGGCTTCTGATGGAATTTCAAACACCATTATGTCTGGGTTCAGTAACACAGGATATCATGGGACGACTATTTTGTGGAGGTCCTCCACTATTCTCCACTTGTTTTAAGCTTTTGGCAAGGCCATAATCAGAGAGTTACATGAATGCAATTAACCTCTATAGGATGCCCAGTTCTATCATATCCTCAGTGACAGGGGTGATACCAGATATGGCCTCTGCGGTCAATTTGTAGGGTTGTGTCTGAGGAAATACTGCATCAGACCTGAGGGTAATCTTTAGAGGCTTAGCATCATTGATTAACCCTATCTCCCTGCCAGTGAAATCCCACACCCCTCTCTGACTGATTCCTTGCAGTCGGGATGCCATCCTTCCTTCATAAGGATGGGGTACATTCTTACTGTGGACTCTTGCGATTTCAATTTGAATTCAGCGTCTGCTGCTTGGGTCTCTATTTCTACACCATCAGTGTGCAATAGATCATTCAGCTGAGTTTGCAAAGCAAGTCGCTTCCCGACAGATTTTGGGACTCGAATCACAAATCACAAACTGGTGATGGTATTGAATGGTGCCTATCTTCACTGGAACTGGGGCTGAAACCTGGCTAGTATGCTGCTGATTCACGATGCCTACAACTTGGACTCCTTTTCTCTGTGAGGGAAACTGTCTTTGGGCCTGTTCCAAACCAATGGGGCTCTCGAACATGATGGCGACTTGGGGAACGTGTCTCAAATTGGTTCTGATGAACCTTTGTTTGAGGCTGAAATAGAGCGCTTCCGCTCTGTATCTGGGTAGCTACCTGTGGGGCTTGTGGTATCCCTAGTCTTGGACCTTTCATATTAATTCCAGAGGGCTTTGGCATCTGGGAATCCTTTCATAAAGCATTGGACTTGGTATCTCTTGAGCACTGAACTGTACTCTGTCAGGATTGTAGCACCATTCCCTCTACCAATGGCCTTGCATTGGTACACTCGCTTCATACCGCATGGCAACTGCTAGCATCTCTGCTCCTGCTCTACCGACAGGGTTTAACTCTGGATACACAACCACACTGTGTTAACTTTGTTTGCGTGATCATGAACCTCTTCTTCAGTCCCTTACGCTTTTCCTCCACTGTGTCACTGCAATATTTTCATATTGCAAAATCTCATGAAGTTGCTTTGATTGCCAATAGAGTACTCCCTGCAGTATCTGAGAACTGATCTCTGGTCACAATCCATACACAAAGAATGTGAGGAAAGTTTCCATGTTTTCACCAAGTGGGATATTCATACCTCTAGGTTACCTATATACCTGCATTCATCTCTCAAAGAATGATAGCACTGATTCTTTAGGCACTTGTGTCTTCTGATAAATCTTGGGCAATTTTTCTCTTTCTGGGGAACTTTTGTTTTGAGATGGGCAATGCTGCATTATATTTGGATTTCACTATTGGTGATGGTGTATCTATATTTGTACTCTCAGAGGTTCTTGAGTGGACCAGTCTAAGGCTCATTTACATGGAGCCTACAATTCTTTCAGGACCATCACTTCAAAAAGCATATCTAGATCTTCCCACAGTTGAAATAGTAACAATCAGATTATTTGGGTGTACTATTTATTTGGATTCTGTCTAGCGCCGTGGGGAGCCGGCACCCCAACCTGTCCAGTAGGGCCCTCTCAGGTAACTGTGAGGTTCATAGCCCTACTGAATAGTAATACCACCAGCGGGGAGGAGGAAAGAGGTTCCAGCCCTCTAGGGTCCAACATTGATGGGGGTACTGCAGGATGTACTCCCCAGGGCATGCCCAGACTGCTGAAGAAACTACAGGCAGTGAGCTGGAAGAGACATTCATTCCAAGAAGAACCACGCTCAGTACCAAGCACAGGAGGCAGCCTAAACGGCAATTAGAGGATAGGCCAGCCTGGGTTGAGAATGGAGAGAGCAATAGCTCTCACCTGGGTATCAAAGCGAGAGATGCGTCCTCCCCCGCAGGAGAACCGAGCTAGGTCCTGGGTTCTACATGAAGTGGAACCCAATATAGAACTAGAGGGGAGGCCCATTTTGGAAATACGAGCACCATCAGATTGTCAGTGTAGGAGAGGGGCCGACCAAGCAATAAGAGATCAGGGTAGCTTAGTCCAAACCCAATTAAGACAGGGGAGAAGCAGAATGACGCCTCTGCACATGCACAAGGAGAGCAGTGACTAGAACATCTGCCACTCCCCCTGAACGCGCTGGCCGAACAAACTGATCCCTAGAGAGATAGTGGCGAAAAAAGAAGATGAGATCTTTGTGTGACAATTCTACACAACTAGCACGCTGGGCCAGTACGATAGTGGATTCTATGTGTCTCATAAACCAAATGGGTCTGTCACCTCTTATGGGTTTTCCGAGGTGGAGGCAAGATTAGGCTGTTGGTGTTGTGGTTTTTAACTAATATGTTGTTAATTTTTGGATATAAATAATATCCTTTTCTCCCTCTTCTCCCCCTTTTTCTTTTCTCTTCTTTCTTTCTTTTCTTCCCTTTTTTTCATAACTGCTCACATTGGAATATCATGCTTTATTGGAATTGATTCGGATCTGTTCTCTTGAGCTAAATCTTTTGAAATGTCTAGTCATTTGTTGTTTTTTGTACCATTATTTTTTGAGTTCTTGGGTTCGTGGGTTTGGTATGTAAATATATATTGCTTTGCATTATATGGTGATGTATTTCTTTGTATATATATGTGAACGAAGATAAATCAATACTTGTGATATGCTAATTTATTTGTATATATGAATGTGTAAGATTATATAGTTGTATATATACATTTATGCGTATATATATATATATATATATATATATATATATATATATATATATATATATATATATATATATCTATATATTTTCTTTAAAAAGAATTCAGCCCTGAAGAAGTCCTAAGTCAACAGGACGAAACCCGTCGGCTGATGAAGAAAAAGCAATACCGCCATTGATTAAAATGAAACAATAAAAATGGAAGATTGAAACTTTAAGAACACAATCTACTCTCATTATCCTTGTATGACCATGGCCTCTGATTTCATTGTTGTGGATATTTTGCTTACAACCATATTTGCGATTGTTTGTATTGTATCTCCTTCAGTGGGGAGGTACCCCTGGGCAGGGGGTCCCTTTGGTTTCTATAGCACGCTATTCGTCATCCTTATTCTATAGGTGATTTACGGTACAGGTGCTGCCATGTGTGTATGGTCCACTGCTCTTTGTTTTTGTATTGAGTCCTTGGCCAGAGGAGGAATCCTTCAAACCATAGCCATCGCGGAAGACTGCATTTGGCACACACGGGGAGATCCAATGTGGAACTTGCCCTACATGCAGGAATGCCTGAGAAGATGGCAGCACTACGTTGGAGAAATGCCAGCGCAGCGGCTCCGAGCCAAAATATGTCCATTGTTAGAGAAAGGCATGGCAGGGACCTTCCATGTGCCATGGGCCCAGATGGATAACGAAGGGCTCAGGACCAAACTGCCCCCATTGATGAACAGTGCAGGAAAATGGATCTCATGTTTTGAGAAAAACACCATGGGATACATCTAGCAAAAGGTGATGTCAAGAGTCTGATCAGCAGCCTCATTGGAGAGCAGACCAAAACAGTGTTTTGCCAAGCTCAAATCTCAACAATCACGCTGACCAACACCGAACATGACAGGCCGCATTTTTTGTTCAGACATCAGATTTGGCTGGCCCTTAGGGAAATATTCCGTGATGGCTCAGACATAGGATTGATGGCAGAGAGCATGAAACCTGAGGAAACTGTGACCGAATTTCAGGACAGAACGAGGGAATGGTGGGGACAAGAGACAGGATGGCCATGGACCGACACAGGCCCCCAGGTTGCATTCTTCTACAGCATACTCAAGAAGGGACTGCCTGCCGAAATACAGAGTGGTCTAGATAGTGTAGTCGGGTTAAACTTCAAACCTTGGCAGGAGATACAGTCCCACATATTACATTACTACAGGTAGAAACAAAAAAAGGACAGGGAAACACTGGAGCAAGCTCAAAGAGACACCATTAAACTCATACAACATAAGTTAAACAAATTGCCCTCAGGGGGGTCGTGTTGGCCACAAGCGTGCAAGAAGCACCTGTCTTGAAGGGAGCTCTGCCGCTGAACCCCAGAGGGTATTCCGCCCGGTCCTAATTGCAGAGGTCAAGGAGGCTGGCAGTAGCCAGACCTCAGAAAGTGCTACTTTTGTCACAGAATGGGCCACATAGCTGACTGATGATGCCTGAAGGCTTATCATGAGCAAAGATCAATAGGCTTGGGCCAGTCCCTGCAAAATCTTCATCCACAAAACCAAGCCCAGATCAACTCGAGCGTGCAGCACATTCAGTCACAAGGAAATCAGTCAGCAAACACATTGCTGCAACAAGGACCAGGTGAATGGCCAAACACATGGCAATCGTAGCTGGCAAGGAACCAAGCCCAGCAACCACTGGGGCCACACCCACGGCAGAGAGGTGTGACTGTCTGGGGAGGTAATACCTTTATACAATTTCCCTAGCCAAATGCGCAGCACTCCTAAAATCACAAGTTTGACACATCCACTTCCTACCCACATCAAACAGCTCAGCACAACAATAAAGACTAGTGACACAGCATTAGGAGAACGCTCTAGCCTTCACTTGCGTTCAAGAAAAACTCAGGGCTGCCAAATGTTCTGTCTATCTGGAATCCACACTAAAGTCCACCTTCTTGGGTGCCTGTAGGGGCCTAGGCCCCACTCTGCCGCTAGTCCCCAGGGCAGGGTTGGCTGGTCACATCCCAGGGGGAGGACCGTCGGATGAGGGGGCAGAGAAGCCCCCCGACCAGCACATAAAAACAGGCACCCAGGTCCCGTTGCCCAAGACCAGTGGGGACGGGTTTCTATGACTAGTTGAAAAGGATGCTATTCTTAGGCCTCAAGCTAGTGGAGGCCCCCTTTCAGTTCCAAAAAAGGTTTTCTGTGCACTAGGGACAGTGGTGTCCCTTCAGAGCTCCTTAGTCCATGCACAGCTAAGCGGCAATTCAGCACTTGGTCAGTAGAGAGGTTCATTAGGGCAATCAGCCAGATCATGTCCCTCCAAAGCACCTGGAGATGCCTGTCACTGGGAAGGAAGTCCCTGATTCCTGCCGAGGGCAGCTGGCTCAAAGCATACTGGATTAAAGGGAGAGGGGGGTGACGGAAGGGAAAGGGGTCCCATAGATGACTATTGCAGCCCCCACATAAGGGCACGGGTACGCTCACCACCGCACCCAGCTTGGCAACTTAAATAACACATGACCTCATGAACATTGTCCAAGGAAGCAATAGGCACGATCCCTGTCATTGCCACATCTAAAAAACATGAGCCCACAGAGCAGCTTCTCAACACCCACAGGTATGCCCCATTAGAACCAACACTACAGGAGACCTTGGGAAGGCGCCCAATAGCCTCAGATAGAATCCCAAAAGTAGCCCAAAAACGAAGCTTCCAGAAAAAGGGTGCATGCAAAGCATCCAGCTCCACTAGGGAAAATCTTTTTGCACTCCACATGCAGGGACCAGAGGGGCATACACATATCCTCCGGACAAATGGCAATTACGCATAATCTTCAAGTTGCAACATGCCTTTTCACTGTGCATCCTGCATGTGTAGGTCAAAAAGTACCATCCGCACGGGTAAACTACATACAAACACATGCACATGCACTTTAGGAAAAACAGGGTATTAGAGGACTGGCAAAGCCCATAAAATGCTAGTTAGATAAAAAGAGTAATACACGAAATCACGAAAATCACCCAGCTAAAACATCCACCTCTGTCAGGGAGAGGGGGGATGACCAACGTGATCAAAAAAGGCAAAACCCAGGTGCACCATGACTAAATGTTCACCATCTCCTAAACATGACTCTCCAGCTGAGGCCATCCTTTACCCCACTAAAAAGTTACAGAAAATGAACATACCAAATGTTCCCCAAAAAGGACAGGCACAGAAATTTCCAAGACCGAATAGTGATGCATGCTGTTCTAAAAGCTAACCTGCAACCCACAGCTCTTATCCAACAGGTCTGCAATCAAGCCCAATGTGCACCATCTTTAGTGTGGCCCGCTATCTCTGTTCAGTAGCAACCTCCGAAGTCCCAACGAGGCTCAAGGGTTCAAGTCAAAAAGACCACAGACTGTTTTTTACAGACTATTTTTTGACAATATACCTCTTTACACTGTGCCACGCAAAGACACCCCTGTATGACGGAATGCTGCAGAGGACCCCTCCAGACACCATTCCAAGACCTGCAATGTTTAAAAAGCTATGTAGTATTGCATCTTTGTAGATCGTCTGCTTAGCAAGGGTGTGTCCGCATCCATCCACAGCAAGAAATTTGCCTAGTCACATGGTGCTTATTTCAACATTTTTACAGCACTTGCCTAGGGGCCTCTCGCACCTCACTTACACTTACACTGAGCCAAGTTCTAGTATTGAGCATGCACTACGCAGCGCACTCATGCACAACACATGGTACCAACACATGACCTCCGTATGCACCCGGAGTGAGCTAGGACATGCTATGTCTGCCCATTGATACTCTATGCCATGGGCGCAGACAGACTTTACCTATCACAGTAAATAGCCCCTGAAAAATCAAAATGTCTCATCCACCTGTATCTATGTAAGATTTAGGGTCAAGATACAACCTAGTATAGTAGAACCCTATAGAGTAGTGGTAAGCATCACACGGTATGAAAGCAACCCCATAGCGTTGACTCTTTCCACTGAGCCTAGCGACATTCAAACAGAGCTAGACAGGGTGCGCAGAAGGGGCGCCATAGGGGAGGACTCTGTTTCGCTTTGAGATTTTCCAGAGTTGATGCTTCAATCTGTGGTCCCAGGATGGCCCTTAGTGTATCTGAATCAGTGTTGTTTAATAACAAGTGGACCCCAGACATGGAGTCCCAGTGCAGGGCCATTCACCTTGATGATGCCAGGGGAAATTAGTCTAGAAGGGAAGGGTTGAATGCCAGCATAAATACCCCTTGTCAGGAAATCTGGGAAACTGAGATAGATAAGTATATGTAGTTAGAAAGGATGGGGCAACCCCTGATTGTACGGAAACTTACCCTGTATTCTTTATATTTCGTAGGCAAAGGAACAATCCCACTTCGCACCAGTGAAAATTGTGGAGCAATATTGCACGGACCAGATCTGCAATGGGGCAATTCTGTTTTAAGGGATACCAAGTTTGCCTATACCCTGCTTGTCCCCGGATGGTGGTACCTCTGCACCCTTGTAACCAAACACACCCTGATCCAAGTCATCCCTGGAGAAGATCTGTCCAAGTTTTTCTAACATACACTGCAGAAGAAAACAACTCTATTGCATCAGGCTCAACAAAAAAGAACTGCTGACTACTTTGGTTGGGCTCAGTACAAGGACACTCTGAAAGAATGTAGACTGTTCTTTGACAATCAAGTAAAAGCAGGAGGGTCCATACCATTCTGGATGTATGACGTTACAACGCACACTTTTACAACGCATGCACTTACAACGCAATTTTTACAACGCATAATCCATTACAACGCATGACATTACAACGCATGACACTACAACGCATTTTTAAAAAATACCTTTACAACGCATTTCCATTACAACGCATACTACCTTTACAACGCATACCATTACAACGCATAATATTAAATTACATTTAAGGTAAGTATTAGATAGTATAGGGGTAAAAATTACTATTCTAACTCCAGGGGGTGCAACAGTAGGGTAAGTGTTGGATAGTATAGGGGTAAAAATTACTATTCTAACTCCAGGGGGTGCAACAGTAGGGTAAGTGTTGGATAGTATAGGGGTAAAAATTACTATTCTAACTCCAGGGGGTGCAACAGTAGGGTAAGTGTTGGATAGTGTAGGGGTAAAAATTACTATTCTAACTCCAGGGGGTGCAACAGTAGGGTAAGTGTTGGCTATTATAGGGGTAAAAATTACTATTCTAACTCCAGGGGGTGCAACAGTAGGGTAAGTGTTGGATAGTATAGGGGTAAAAATTACTATTCTAACTCCAGGGGGTGCATCAGTAGGGTAAGGGTTGGATAGTATAGGGGTAAAAATTACTATTCTAACTCCAGGGGGTGCAACAGTAGGGTAAGTGTTGGATAGTATAGGGGTAAAAATTACTATTCTAACTCCAGGGGGTGCAACAGTAGGGTAAGTGTTGGATAGTATAGGGGTAAAAATTACTATTCTAACTCCAGGGGGTGCATCAGTAGGGTAAGTGTTGGATAGTATAGGGGTAAAAATTACTATTCTAACTCCAGGGGGTGCATCAGTAGGGTAAGTGTTGGATAGTATAGGGGTAAAAATTACTATTCTAACTCCAGGGGGCGCATCAGTAGGGTAAGTGTTGGATAGTATAGGGGTAAAAATTACTATTCTAACTCCAGGGGGTGCATCAGTAGGGTAAGTGTTGGATAGTATAGGGGTAAAAATTACTATTCTAACTCCAGGGGGTGCATCAGTAGGGTAAGTGTTGGATAGTATAGGGGTAAAAATTACTATTCTAACTCCAGGGGGTGCAACAGTAGGGTAAGTGTTGGATAGTGTAGTGTAATATTATGCGTTGTAATGGTATGCGTTGTAATGGTAGTATGCGTTGTAATGGAATGCGTTGTAAAGGTAGTTTTTAAAAATGCGTTGTAGTGTCATGCGTTGTAATGTCATGCGTTGTAATGGATTATGCATTGTACAAAATGCGTTGTAAAGGTAGTGCGTTGTAAAAGTTGCGTTGTAAAGGTTGTTCCCCTACCATTCTTCACCTTCCAAATGAAGGCAAATGCCTGCTGGTTACAGATAACCTGTTGGGAGATATTAAAAGTGATTAACAATTCTGGGATCGGCCTAAACACTATCAAGGAAGAACTAAGAGCCATACGGCTTACGATGATGCAACGTTGGTATGTGTTGGACCTGATGACCGTGATGGAGGGCGGGGTGTGTACCAAGATCGGTGCATCCTGCTGTACCTTTATCCCTAGAAACAACAAGGATAACAGGACATTGGCTCCTGCTATCCAAGCACTGCTTTGTCTACAAGCAGACATGAAGAAGGAGGGAGGTGTCCCTGTGCAGGACTGTTTTTCTGATGTATTTTCCCAGTTCCCTCAATGGGTGACTGGAAAGTGCCTGTCACTGTTGTACTGTTTTTTTGTGGTTTCCTACAATTGGGGGTTTCCTTCTGTAAAAATACTATCCTCAAGTGAGGTAGAACACAAGTAACTAGGGGATTAGTAATAAACACAACAGATACACCTCAAACCTCAAATAATGTGACTGTTATGAAGTGTGGGGTAAATGATGTAGTTGAAAATGCAACTAGAGGGGTGAATGTTAATATTGAAAAATACGATGTTGTTGTACACCATGATATATTTATGTATAAAAACAAACTTGCATCTCCGTTGTTAAATTTATCCGATGTGATCTCCCCTCAACCCCAAGTCAGAAATACATTTTTAGGCAGGATCTACGACCTTGGCCTGAAGCAACTGATTGACAGATCATAGGTGGCAAGAGATGTAACCCTTTAACAGAATGCGCGATCAGGAAAAGCTAGATCGATCGTACAGCTAGACAGCGACACCACAATGGTCTCAGGAGATTGCCCCCAATAAAACGCGTTTGGCCGGAGGGGCACACATTCTCAAAATTACCATAAAGTTAGGGACACACAACCAAGCAGAACACAGCATGCACATTACACGCAGTGATCATGCACTCTTTATGCGGGACAACTAGACACGTACCGACTGCCCCTGAAGTATGTTCACACAAGGACGGGGCTCTTTTGTGCTTCTTATCAAACCCCTGATTTATGGGCCCGTGACTAGGCCCAAACTTCTGTCACCAAAGGAGTGCATAAATCATTTTATGATGCTTCATATAAAGTATAAAATGACGGCCAAAACGAATGTGCTTCGAGACAGCCTTCAGACCCCGACTCTGTAGCCTGATCTCCCGGCTGCTGCGTTTTATTAAACAACTGTTCCTGTTTTGCCAAACACCGCTTGTCCTCCATTTTTTCAAAGAAAAATTCATATTCAAGCAACACCCTCATGTCTTCAATCAGCTCCTCCACATGTGTTTTAACACTTTCAATGACAGTGACTTCAAGTCCTTTTCACTTATACTCAACTTGAAATTCTTTCCACAGCTTCTTTCTCTAGATCAAATCCAAACTAGACTTGTCCGCCAGCTTCTCCATCTTTGCATACGCCTCATGAGCCATTTTTGTGGCTTCCTTGCTCAAATAAGCTAATTGGTGCTCGTTATAGTGATCCAAACAGTCTGTGTCTGCATTTCCCTTCACAATCTCTTCCAGCTCGGTCTTTAGTTGTGCAATGTTTATCCTCTGTGAGGGCCTGTATTTCGCTGAGGTGTTGTGCCGGGGGCCACAGTTGGGGCAGTTCCTCCAGCAATAGGGATATCGGACAGTCTGCCTTCCTGACTTCTAAGGGTCAGAATGCCTGGTGAGTCTACAGTCGTTTGCGGGATTCTTAGAGACGGTTTATTTATTGTTTTATTTCCAAATTTTAATATAGCACGAACATGACCCGTGAGGATATCAGAGTGCTTTACAGATGATTAAAAATAAGAAACAAGAGAGCAAACAGCGACATAATCATGAGAGGTACAGACTGTGTACATTCACAAATTGAGGAAAATTAGCTCCATAGGACACGCTGACAAGACCATAGATGTGGTCCAACAATTGGGTAATAATCATGGCTGTAGACCAGGAGTCAAAATTGAATGTCCTAGATTAGAAACTTGTTCATAAGTAGCATTTTAACTTCTGTTTTAGAAGATTCAGTTGAGGGTATCTGTCTGATTTCACCTCCAGACTAGAAGGCTTCTTCAAGGAGATATTTCCCCTTTTTTGGCTCAAATGTCAACAATCATCCCACATCTTGCTCCACACACGAGCTTCTCTCACTCACTGAGCCACAAATCATCCACCAATACCAGTGTGACCCAGTCACAGGTCAACCAGTCACAGCACGCTACTGGCGTCAGCCGACCAATCCATGCTTGGCATCTTATGACATGTCTAACCCAGCAAGCAATTAATTTTCTTGTGAGCTTCAAGTCGTAAAGTTCTTTAAGCTACCATTGTCTTTTTCTTTTGATAGGAAGGAATCTTTACAATCTTTACAGTGGTTTTAAGACTCTTGACTAGGCCTGGGCAAAAATTTCGTTCCGTTCGCGGAAATTGCGATAATTTGACATTTTCGCGTTCCGCGGAGAGCGCGAAAATGTCAAAATTTCCGCTTTCCGCAGCTTGGCGATAATTTGTTTCTTGCTCGCGCTGTAAAATAATAAATTCTCGCGCGATCGCCTTACCTGAATCCCTGCGTTCGCCGACAAGTTTTCTTGATCCGGTCGTGTTCTCCATGAGATGTTGGATTGTTTTTAGCCATTTGCGCTGTCTCGCGACAGTTCGTGCCCGCAGTGACGTCATGCGTCGCGAGATCACGTCTTTCTTCTCACGATCATGCACCGCGAGACAACTCAAAACAAGATGGCCGCGCCCGCGAGCAACCACATGGGTAAGTTGGCGACCCGCAACCATGCAGAAAATCTCGCGAACATGCGGGAAAAAAAATTCCGCATCTTCGCGATATTTCCGCTTGTTTGCGATAATTTTAAACATTTTCGCGATAATTTGTGAAAGTGGATTTCGCAAATTCCGCCCACCCCTACTCTTGACCAGGGAGTGTTGCCTTGATCAACACCTCCACGCTTGAGCACAAAATAACGAGCATTTATCAACTTTTCTGAGAGAGGTTGGCCTGGTATATGCTGTCCACTAATTAAAGTGGCCTCCCTGTACCATTCCAAACAACCCTTATGATGATTTAAGAGGTCAAAGATAACCTCAGAAAGCTATCCAAGTGGTAGCTTTGGAGAGCAGCCTTCAGGCTTAGTTTTGAAGGAATGTTAAGCAGCCTGTTTTACCAGAATGCAACCTCATTGTATTGGTTAAATGAAAGGAGAACCACACAGTAGTTATAAAAAATATGTATTTATTATCATAAGGCACATTTAAATACCTCACAGTTTCTGCTACATGCAAATAAACACAAAGCACACAATACTGTAGCACAGAAACAATCATAAGAAGCACTGATACACAGTGGGCTCCAGGGGTAGACCAAACCATATCCTAAATAGTGGTATAAGAACCACGACTCAAGTCCAGACAGTGTCTAGAGGGTATAGAATCGCTGGGTCCCCAAGGAACCACCCAAGGTGAGTAAGTAGGGAACCCACAGAGAACGGGTGCAGTGTGAGAACACGAACGCATGCTACATACAATTCAATTGGAGCATTGCGGTTGCAGTTTTAAAGGTTAAGGACCCTTCCCAGTGGATTACGAGGGAGCCCTTTGGATCATAGGAGGTTGGAGAGCCACCCCAACCGTGGATACCATGGTACCAGAGTTACCTATCCCAGGGAAGCTGGGTGCCTAAGGCTGAAGTGGTGTTGGAAACTGCCGTCGCTCTCAATGGAGGAGTTCAAGGAAATGCCACTGCGGGAAAGAAGAAACATGTCCATTGGAATCCAAAGGTGGATTCTTGTCAAGCAGTACCTGAAAGCAGAGGAGACAGAGTCTGGGTCACTCAGGAGTGACCAGCGGCTCGGTAGACGAATGCCCACTGATGTCGGGTGCTTCAGGTGCGTTGATGGAGACCTTGATTCTACAGCTGCAGGGATGAGGAGACGTCAAGAACAACCAGAAGCTGGATATGAGCTGTCCCATGAAGGATGTCGAGTGCTGATGGGTCGGTGTCCGGCGGGAGTACCAACAAGCCTTGGCAGCGGCAACCTACGAAAAAGGTGGAAGAAGGTTATGGTCTGGCCCAGCAAGGACCAGGGTACTGACCACAGAAAGGGAAGTCAAGGCAGGTCTGGAGCAACCAGGGGAGCCCAAAAAACAGCAGTGTTGTCGCTCACATGGACCCACAGGCCGGAGCCACAGGATTCGCAAGGGGACCTCCAGCAATTTCACAAAGTAACAGCTAGCAGGGCACAGAGTGTGAGGAAGCCATAGACCTTTGTATTAATTGTGCGAACAGGTTGGGGCTACTTGTAGCCCAATGCACTTGTTCAGGAAACACCAACAAGCATATGCACTTGCAAAAGTATGCGGTGCACAGGGGTTTGTGTTATGCAGTCCCCACGAGAAATACTGGCCTCAGACTTGGTGAGAGAGCAGTTCAACTTTAAGGAACGTAGGAACCCACCTCCTCTGTTGCTGGAGCCTTTGAAATCCGCAGGAGCTCAGGATCAGCAGACAAGTCAGTTGCTTCACGGTGCCTGCGAATGCAGGGGAATGACTCTTTCACCACAAGGGAGATAACTTCAGTTGTCCTTGATGCTCCACAGGTCCGGCACAGAACCTGTATGGTGCACGGGCACAGACGATGCTTTGGACGGACAGGGAGTCTAATTCAGACCCAGTCGAAGTCCAGCAAAGTCCAATGTGTCTAGACGGTCGAAGGTCAGTTTTTGCTTCTTCAGAATCTTGTCCACATCGAATCTAGGGCCTTACAGCCAGGTAAACCCTTTTCTACCCACAGTAGAGGGTTGGACAGATTAAGGGGACCCTCTCAGAGGAGGGTCAGGACAGTGGGGAGGTTAATCCCCTGTCCTTTGTCTAGTTTTGCGCCAGAGCTGGAGCCAAGGGCTCCCAGGACTGGTTTAAACTGGATTATGCACAGGGACACCAAGTGTGCCCCAGATGCAAACTTCCAGGCACTTTGGAAGTGCACCCACCCAGCCCCAATACATTAAATCCTGCCTGGGAGGTGGTCACACCTCCCTGTGATAGGATGCCTAGTGTGCTTCCTTCCCCTGCTCTAGCTTGGCTCAGCAGCAGGAGGGCAGAAATGTGTCTCTGGTTGGTAGCAACCATTTTGTGCTGCCCGGGTCAAGAAGGTTGGTACCGGATAGACCAGGGATCCCACAAAGCTCACTTTAGAATGGTGGAATCTTACCTCCCTCACTGGTTACCGGTGTGGCGGTATGATTTCAAGGTGTTTGATACCAAACACGACATGTTTTGTTGCAGCCGTTTTCGAGATAGCATTTTACGCGAGCATATAATGCACCTCCCCCTATATGTCTGGCTGCGTCACCGACAACCCGGGGGCATAGTCTCCAAAGGCTGCAGGGGTGCTCTGCTAATGCAGGTGCACCCTCTCCCATAAAACCCAGCACCCTGCCTTCAGGAATGTCAAGGCCTGCTAGAGGGGTGACTGATAGGTTTTAAGTGTAGTGACCAATAGATATAGTAAACCTATATCTAAAGTAAGTGGTGCATGCACCATCTTAGACAGGCTGCAATGGCAGCCCTGTAGTTCCATTTAGCATGACCTCCCACAGGTGGCATAATACATGCTTCACCCCAGGGGAGGCCTCTGGGGTAACTATGCCCTGGGTACATATGCACCATATACTAGGGACTGACAAGGGTACCCCAGTATCCAATCTGGAGTGTACCTAAGTATGGCATAACATTTTAGGGAGAAAGCAGATAGACTGGGGTCCTGATTAGCAGGATCCCAGTCGGGCTAGTCAAAAACAGTGTAACATCAAGCAAAAAGTGCGGGTATCCATAAGAAGCAAATGCTACTTTCCTGCACTTACTTAGTACATTCACTCTCAATGATATTACATCTCTATTCTGGTGCAACTGATAGTGCTTCACAGTACACCTCACCCTAGCAGATAGCTTTACAAATCTAATTTGATCTTAAACAATAGTCACAGTCCCTAAAAGCCCAAATATCAAAGCCAAGTAATATCTAAATTCAGAGTCCGGCCACTGCATCTCAATGATCTTACTCAACTACGAATCCCAGCATGCAGCATATTGCCCTGTGCTCATTCACGTCTTCCTGTGCAATTTAATCCCTTTAGATACTCACTTTGTCATATTCAGGTGGCTGGATCAGCTGCCTCACCTCTCCACAGTCACCAAGGATCAGGATGTGGGCTTGGGTAATTTGAATCTCGGGGCACGACCGCCTGTACCGTTAAGGCACAGTTCTCGGTCTCTAAAGCAAATTTACCTCTGTAAGTACCATCAATACCTAACGGATCCAATTGGACCCATCAACTCTGCTCCCAGATCTGTCAGCACGCAAAGCCATTCAAATTCCTTTTGCCCGGAGCATGCAGATCTTCCAGGATCGGGAGCAGCGCAGTCCCAATACGGACTTAGGTGTTGCTCAATGGACCCATCTCTCTTTCTTATGAACAGTCAATAGGGCCTTGTCATTCAATCACAATGGAGTCTCAAAAAGGACAGACATAAAAGTCTTAAGTTTAAAGTTTACTTCAAAAAATATTCAAAGTACAAAGGCACAAATTGCTGTTAGTGAACTCAGGAGAGGGCAGAGACACAATAAACCGAGATTCGTCTTCTAAGAATAGGGCAAGGATTCTTCCTTACATTGTAACATTACAGTCTTTTAAGGATTTTAGACAAAACATTGATACATTCACTGCATTAGTACCTGGTTCTCATGCTAGTAAGAACGAAACAGCAAAGTTAATCATGTGGGGTAGCACAACCTCATGTCAAAGATGGACGCAGATGATAAAAATCATGGTTCACGAATTCTAGTTATCTAACACAGAAGCTGACGATCTCTGGTGGGCTCAGATCTTCCAGAAGTGCGGAAAACCTATTACTAAAACCACAGCGATTCAACAAGAAAAAAACATATGACCGTACCTTCTCAGGAATGGCACCAAGAATTTGGAATGCTTTACCATCCGAAACCAGACTTAACCCCTCTATTGTCTCATTCAAAAAGGAAGTAAAATCAATTCTCATGGCCAAATTCACCTGAATAAGGTCCAAAGTTTTGTGACTAACTACTATAGCGCTGCCATTACCCTGACTAGGACAAGGGACCATCTAAGCAATCTGGACATTCCATCTTCCTGTTGCTTGACGCAAGAGGATAGCGTCCTGATGTACCTGATCACTTTGCTTTTTTAACATGTTTGTGTATAGATGCTACAATTTGCCTTTGGTTTATGTATAAAAACGTTATTTACTGTTAAGCGCTCTGATACCCGCAAGGGTCTTGTTCTCGCTCTATAAAACGTTCAAATAAATAAATAAAAACTTCTATAAATTTGCGTTTACAGTATGAAATTAGAAAATACTGCCTACCAATGGGTGTAGCCAATTGTTAAAAAATTACATCAGACTGCAGATGTATTAAGCACGTGGAATCTGCGATTTTCATACGGTAATATCCTTGATTCTAACATATTTCCTACTTAATCAAATTCTCTATGGTGAATAGTCCGGGTTCCGACTCCCGCTGTTATTATGTTTTTAAGCTTTCCGACAATTACATCATATGAGAACTATAGGTAAGTGTTTCTATGGCACTTGCGATATATTTGATACCCCTCCTGCCAGCTTTCATTGCAATTATACCAGTTGCAATTCTCATAGACACCAATTAAACTAGGATTTGATAAAAGCTGGGTACGGTAACATTTTCTATTTTGTCAAAGGTAAATGTTTTCCATTTGTCAAGGCACTATTTCTTGTGACATCGCTGAAGTTTCAGTTTTATTACAAGAAAACATTTTTTCAGAAAATAGAGTAAAGTGATCAATTCTGCTGCATATTTATTGTCAACTATTACCATTCCAAATGCAATGTGATAAAGCAAAACATCCATAAAAATAAAAGAAGTAATTCATATTGCAATTTCCAGAGTAGATTTGGGCTAAACACTCCATACATTTTATGCAGAAATACAGTAACTGCGGGACAGTGTGGCCTCATGCAGTTCAGGAAATTATTGTGATAATGATGTAGATGACTGCTTCTAGTGGTTCTTCCATATTAATGTTCCTCATCTTGGTGGGAGGTGGGGAACATACACATAATGATGATATGAAGCAACAATAACGCGAAAGCATTAAAAAACCTAGATCTTCAATATTTTGGATAAAATGTTGTTCCAAGAGACTTTCAAGCATGGACATCCTTTGTGGGTCGCCAGGGGTCTCTGCTTTGACCCCTGGTTTGCCCCCTGAGACCCCTGGCACTGCCTTTGCGACTCCTAGCCTTGGAGGTGGCAAAATCAGTGCCAGGAGAAGCTCGTCCTTATGGCCATCGGTTGGGGCTGAACTGTCCTTTTTTCTGTCTTTTTTTTAAAAATTAAACTAATAGGTCATATTGCCTTATTTGCTATTAGTGTAATAAACACTTGGGTAGAAATAGCTGGATCGTGACCTTCCCTGGCAGCAGAGGTAAGTAAAAACAAGCATTTGCAATGCAATAGATCTCGCAGTTACACGAGTTAAAGCTATTGGCATTGTAAATGACAATGCCAATAGGCATTGTTATTTGCAATGTCAATAGCTCAAACTCGCGTAAATGCGAGACCTAATGCATTGCAAATGCTTGTTCTTTTTTGGATCCATTTCACAGGGGAGCAAATAAACAGAAGGAGGAAAGTGAAGGTAATGTCTGTTTATCGTAAAGACAGATTTGTATACTTCAAACAATTATATTAATGTAAAATGTAAGGTTGTGTCCTACCTTCTCGGATTTAAACCGGTGACTGCAGGCTGCATACGTATTGCTGCTTCCGGTAAATTAACCTAAAGAGCTGTAGTTGTTTCTTCCATGCTTTTGCAATGAAACCGGTCTCGCATCAATTAGAGTTAGAGTTATTGGTATTGTAAGGACAATTTTGCTTAATGGCTTTGTTTGGAACTATTGCGCGAGTTAACCTGAAATAATGGGGTAAAGGTGAACAATAAAGTTCAATGAAAATTTTAGAAGCTACAAAATGCGAATCAAATGCTACAATATGGGCAATTAAAAGCACCAAGAAGATCTGAAAAGGCAGTTAAAAAAGACTGAACAGCCGCGATGTGCTGAACGGGAGCGAAATAAATTGGAAGCAAGGAGTTTGCAGACAGCGAACGCAAAACAATGCAGCTAAAGGTTTCACAGACAGAAATAGAGTGCAGCATGTGGCTTTTGCTTTGAGATAATGTATGACGTACTTTAGATGGGTACTCAATGTAACAGTAGGCAATGTCCCTAAAGCCCAAGGATATGGCGAAATGGCCAGAGCTGCCAAGCAGCAAGTAGGGAACCATGTTAGAGATACGGCGTTGGTTCAAAGACATAAATACGTTGCAGCATGTGGCTTTTGCAATTAAATAATGTATGGCATACTGCAGATGGGAGCATAGGCACACAATATGGCAGTAGGCTATCTCCCTAAAGCACAAGGATGCAACGAAATAACCAGAGCTGCCGAGCAAGAAACTAAAGAATCATGTTACAGTCACAACGTTGTCTCACCGTCTTATAATTGAGGGCAATTTAGTTTAATCTCCACGCACCTTCAATGCAACTAAAGGTTTCACAGACATAAATATGTTGCAGCATGTGGCTTTTTGCTTGTAAATAATGTATAACATACTGTAGATGGGTGCATAGGCACACACTATGGCACTAGCAATTTCCCTAAAGCACAAGGATGGTGCGAAATGACCAGAGCTGCGGAGCAAGAAGCTAGAGAACCATGTTAGAGTCACGGCATTGGCTCCCCGTCCTGTGATTCTGGGCAAATTAGTTAATATCCCCGCGCCTTCCAATAGGCAATGTGTTCTTGTGACTATTAGACACAAAGAGATATTCCACCGTATGCCGCCTCAAAAGGCTTTTCCTGTGAAAACTGTAACTTAAATAGCATGGGAGCTGTAGTCCCTGGACCCATTGAGCTAGTGCCACCTATAACGTTTAGAAGTTACATCTGCGCAGTCACTGCAACACAAACCGCTGTGGCACAGTTAGCTTTACAAACTGAGACACCGCAGCCTACGCGCTTTATAGGTTCCATTCTGGTGGGCACAATGCTCCAAACAGTCGTGGGAGTTTTTGTCCGCTGATACTGCACGCTGAACAGTACAGGGGTGGCCACTGTTCGACATAGTGGCGTAATGAGTAGAGCTGTCAAGCGGAAGCTAACACGAACAGCTATGAGTGCTTTGTAGCCCCCAGTACTATCCGTGTGGTAAAATGTTCCTACTACACAAAGAGCACTGCCAGTGGTTAGTATACAGACACACACCGACTTAGTATACAGCCCTTAAATTATATACAGCCTTGGGGTTGCATGGCTAGACAAACTGAAAATAAAAAGCTGCCATGTGGGCAAGCAAAAGCAGCGAGTATGAGCCACAAACTCAGAATCAAAAGTCTGCCAGCGTTACAGACAGTGCGCTTTACGGACGCCTGAAGCCATCTCATTGTTTACAAGTATCACACAATGCATCCACCTCGCACTGTTTGCGGAGGGGGGCACACCCCAAAAATGAATTGCTCCGTCCCGTTATTACATTAGCGCATAACAGTGGGCATGCGGAGATGCCTTTGTGGCAAGTGAACAGGTCCGGGTATTTTGTTCACAGACTTGATAATATTAAAACTCATACATATAACTCCACACAAACTTAAAATAAAACAATACCATGGCTACACAGACTGAAAATAAAACGCTGCGATGCGGGCAAGCAAAAGCAGCGAATCCAACGCTGTGTGATGTGGCTACACAAACTGAAAATAAAACGCTGCGATGTGGGCAAGCAAAAGCACCGAGTATGAGCCACAAACTCAAAATCAAACGCTGCGATGTGGCCAAGCAAAGTCGAAAAGAAGTTCGGGAAAGGCACTCCCAAAAAATGAACCTTTGCGATGTGTTCAAAGAAAGCCAGATAAATATACAAGCAAGCAGATTGCAGACAGCGAACGCACGACAATTTAATACAAGCAAGCAGATTGCAGACAGCGAACGCACGACAATTTAATACAAGCAAGCACATTGCAGACAGCGAACGCACGACAATTTAATAAAAGCTGGCACGGACAAAAATATGTAACAACATGCTGCTTTTGTAACTAAGATTTAGAGCTTAACTCCCACGCAAAAAAGAAAGTAGGAAACGAAACGCTGCACGGCAAACATATTAAACAAGCGTTGGCCGCGTGCGAGCGGCCAGAGACGCAAAATGTGTTGGGGGAGGGGGAGAAGCAGGAGTTGTGTGTGCGCGTGCGTCATCGCGATCGCTCTGAAAGCGAAAGTGATCGCGAGAAGGCACACGAGTTTTCAAAGTGCTGCTGGCTGCCGGCTGCGCGCGTGCACGATCGCGTCAACGCAAGCGTTAGGCCAGCCAGCAGCACTTTGAAAATCCCACATACAAAATGTCTCTTCGAGCCAGCGCAAGCGCTGGGGCTCAGCGAGACCTAAAAATACTTTTAAATGTATGTTGTGTGAGTGCTTGCAGGTTTGAGTCTGTTTATGTAAGAGACTGTGTGAATGCCTGAATGTGAATGTGTGTGTGAGCAGAGGGTGTGTATGTGAAAGCGTGTGTGTATGAAAGTGAAGGTGAAAGGGCTCATGATGCCACTTCCACTCCTCCTGGCATTTGGGTGAATTGATGTCCATGCTTTCAAGTAAAGAATAATGAATTGCATTATGCACTTCTCTTTATTAGAATTTCCTCGATCACTATTCATGAATTGACAATAAACCAGCAAATTCTAATGATTAATCAAATGAGCCATCTGGTCAAGACCCTATGGGTATGAAAAGGAAGTAGAGACAAAGTAGCATATAATATTAAATGGAGAGATAGGCATAAAGGACAAGTTGAAATAGGAAGTCCACACAGCCAGACCTAGATTGCAGTTTAACATTAGGATAAATCATTTTACACTAAAAAGTGAGGCAATAATGAAACATGTGAATATAAATAGTCAATCCAAAGTGCAACTAATAGATCCTTTTTGTGTGTGCTTTATCATTTTTATTCAAGTTCTTCATCCAAGAAACAAAGTCGCAGTCAACGCGTTTCACCTTGACAAATTCTTCCTCAGGGCAGCTTCATCCATCCACTAGGGTCTGTCAAAATGTCAAAACGTACTATAAAGAAAGCAGGGCTCCAAGTCATACGAATGTAGTTCCTTGTGACATATGTACTATGTGGACTTCAGTCAATATATTCCTCTCAAAATTGATAAACATTGTGAAGTCGGGTGACGCATTACTCCAAGTTTTTTCGATTAGTCATTTCAACGATCCATGGAACTTCATCCAGAAAATTCCTCCCAGAGAGTCAACACGCCATGAAGTCGGGAGGCGCCTTTCTCCAAGGCTTAGTGGTCGTGCATTCCAGCTATGTATTGCGCAGCCAGTCTCAAGTCCAAAAACGTCCGTTAAGCCTTGTGGAAAGGCTTAGCGGAGGTTTGGGAATATTGCCCAAGGTGTCTAAGGTTCACTAGGTTCCTTCAGTTAATGGTTTATCGAGGTCCTCTGTTTCAGGCTGCAGGTCAAACAGAGTGAGATACTGTGCCTTGGCCAACACTTTTTGTTGCTCCTCTCCAAGAAGAAAACTGTCTATGACCACCGTGTCACTTTTCCTCCTAGCACCTCTCCGGTGGCAGATATTGCCTCCCATATGTACCCCAGTTTGTCTTTGATAGCTGGGCGCATTGGTGCAGTTACCTCATTAGCTAATTCTTCTTCGCTGCTTTGCTTGGATTGGTGTTAAATTATTGGTTGTTCTTTTGTGGCCCTAGGCTCTTGACAGACTTAGGCTTTTTTATTCTGCTTGCTTGAATTGCTTTGATCCAATCGGGGCTGTCTACGGTCCGGTGGTTATTTCTGAGGGCAGCTGATTTCTGCATTTCATCCCAGTACTTACAAGGTGGGCTAATTAGCACTGTTGGCTTAGTGTGGCTGTGTGGAGGTGTTTTACAAGGAGAGTCATTCACACCGCAGCCTCTTCAAGTAAGTAAAGTTTATTTTACTTAAAGGGTAGTACAAAGCGGGAACCCACTCATCGACACCTTCAGCTCGCCGGGCACTCCAGCCAGCCACCGCTCTGGCCCAAAATGGAATGCAGGAGCCGTGACAACGGATGGAAGCACCACGAGCCGGACCGTCCGCGAGCCCCTGCCCTCAGTGATGCTAATTACAGATATTACAAGGTGGCCCCACGTGAATCAGCAGAATGTGTAGAACAGTTTATATGGGCTCTTCCACTTTGCAGTCGGGGGTCAAGCTAACCTTGCAAGGGTGGGGCTAAAGGGCCTTGAATTGTGTTTTTTGAAGTGTTAAACCCGTGTGATGTTTCTGAGACTAGGACTTGCCCAACTGTAGTTTCAGTGGTCCACTGTCATTAATGAGTTCTCTGGTGCTGCATTCTGGAACCTTCTAGAGAATTTCCATCGTTGTTCAGAGTGCCCAGAGCAACACGTTTTCCTGCAGGATTAAATTACATTCCCAGGACTGGTGAGTAGGTCCGGTAGCAAAGAGTCCTATACCATTTCAAATTGCCCCCCATGCTAACCTTATACTCAGAAAATTACAATTATACAAAAAATGCAATGCTTTTAAACAATTTTAACATTTAGCTCTACTGTTTCATTTAAAAATATCTATAAATAGCTGAAGTGTTTGCAATGTACACAGTGCCACTGAAATGATGGGATTTTACAGGCACAGCCTTTTAGGCATAATTAAGGATTTGTAGTAGTTGCCACATAATCCATCATCTGCTGCATAATCTGGAAATTGTAACAAAACAAAAGTTTGTTTATAGCTCAAAAAGATCAAAAGTTAATAAAACCTGGCAATACCTGTTAATGCGCAGTGGGAGGCCCTATGCAAAGGCTGACTCACATCTTTCGGTTGCTCATTGCTGTATTTCGGTTTCCGAAGGGTACCAATGAGGTAAACCTTTGCCTAGATAGAGTTAACATGTGTAGCAATGACAAAATAATGATGTAATACCATCACAAAATGTGCCCCATTACGCCGCATAATTTGCCTCTTCTTTACGCATAATTTAGTAAATCCTGCCACATAATCTGATCCTCCCCTGCTGCATAATTCCAGTGGCCCTGGATGTATACATAGTTTGCATTTTGATTATTATGATCAGTTCTATTGACATGCAACCTTTAGACGTGATACTGCCATAATCCAAAATAAATTAGATGAATAGACACGTCCTTAACTGATTATACATATACTGTATTGGAGAGCTGTAAAATAACTGTAGTACACCTCCTACTGGCCGTAAAAAATGAAAGTACCATTTACAAATTAGAGATAATATCCAAAATTTATGAGATGGTCCATATCTCTTCAAGGAAAACTAAGAGAGCAACCTCACCAATTAATTATCTGGGTGCGGAATGTGTATGGATCCACTCTACCTGAAGCATATGTGTCTGTCTATGTGTTCTTTTGTTAGGCTTAACCCTCCCCTCTTGTTTGTCACAAAGTGGTTAACAAGAGAGACACCCAAACTCGCAGACCTATGTATTATATTTGGAACATTTGATCTTTGTACTCCTCTACCACATCCTATTTCATCTCAAATTAAACCGAATAGACATTTTATTCCCTCTGTGGCGTTCATAATTTCTCCCAATATATTGCCTCACTTCAAACACAAATAAATGTTACTGACTAAAGCAAAGGATTTTTAAGAAATACTTTATTAATTTGCATATGCACTCACAATTCTCTGCCGGTTGTGTACTGCTAAAAAATTTCAAGATATATGCAATTTATAGTGAAATGATCATAATCAATAAGTAGTTGGTAAGAACATGGTTCTAAATGTTTATTTTATGACATGATTAAATGTTCTTATAATGGAGCAAGCCCTTGGCCAGTGATCAAATTTGCTTGTTGGAACTGCATATTCGACCTTGAATTTGGTCTATGTTGGTCATTCTAAACTTCTAAGCATCCCTAGAAACACCCAATGCACATGAAAGCTTTTGATGTTACCTTGGAAGGTTACTGCCCAATGGTTAAGCAAGTGAGAAAACCTTTGCCCCTAAAGGAAGCATTCAGAGTTTGCTGAAACGCAGCCCACCCTGATGGACCTTTTATCCCATTCAGGATCTCCCTCAAACGTATGGTGTAATAAGAGACACTTAATCCCTGATAGGTGGCCAGCTCGAACGCCAGATCAGTGAAACACGTTGCCTCTGCTAACCTGGTGCAGGACTGCCCGACAAATGTAGGGAACGCTGCTAGTCAGGCAGGATCTAGGTGCCTTCAGAAGAGTAGCTGCTAGTGTACTCCGCTGAAGGCACTGAACTTTGCTGAGTGGGGTACATGGTGGATGTGCCTGCTTGGCAAATACCTTTTCCTTTAAAAAAAATACAAACTTCTAAAGGGAGATTTTGTTTCAGCAAAACAAAATACAAGAGTCCTAATGTGCAGGGAGTTTTCTCACTCTTCATCAGGGGCCTTGTGCATTTTCCCAGAGTTCACTCGCACGCCTAACATGGTGAATCCGGGTCGGGTAAACAAGTTATGGTCATCTCACCGTTAATAGCAGTAGTCAGCAGTCATTGTGACCGAAAGCCCCTGTAGCCCACAGGCCATCAGGTCATATGTTTGAGCTTATGGAGCCAGATAAGATTCTGCGGGTATAAGCCCAGTGCTTTGTCTGACTCTAAGTAGCGTGGTGACATCACAAAGTTTGGCTCTGCCATACTCTATATGGCTGAAAGTGGAAGAAGGCACCATATTCAAAAGATGAACTTTCCATTTTGTTGGAATTACAGAAATACTCAGGGGGATATTCTCAAGAATGTGTGATAATTATCACAAAATTAGCTTAATGCAACTTTGCATATCGCAATCTATCGCAGGAAAATAACACTGTGTTAACGTTGTATTCTCAACCCGGTGGCACCATGCGATAGTCTCACAATAATGCGCCAAATGACCGTGATAAAATCAACATGAGGCCGAAAAAATGCAAAACTCGAACACGAAAAAAGTTGCGAGGTCCCAAATCGCAATACAAAAATCAGCGATAACCAGCGACAGCCTGCAATTCCCATGGGTCATGTGGGAAAATGCACTATAAAAGCAACAAAAAACACACCCAAAGCAAAAGAAATTGTGTAGCACCATGGAAACACCCGGACCGACTGCAGAGGACAACTCAAACCCCACAAGCCCACGGAGGACCAGCCAGGGCATAGAGAAGAGGAAGAGGAAGACGGGGTTCACTCCGCAGGAAAATCAGATCATCGTCATGGAGGTGATAGAACACTACCAACAACTGTTCGTCACCTCCACTGTGTCATTGGCAACACAAACTGAAATATGGCAGTCCATCGTGAACAACGTGAATGCAGTTGGAGTGTCAAGGAGGTCAATGGAGGAGGTCAAGAGGCGCTGGCATGATGTGAATAGCCAAACCATGCAGAATCTCGCTGCCAACCGGAAGGCAGCAACGGCGACCAAACGTGGGAGTCCTGCGCCACAGGAGGAGTTGGATGAGCTGGAGGAAATGGTGGCCACAGTCATCAGTGTGGAGACGGTGGCACGAGTTGGGGGTCTGGACACAGCTCGATATGACCTGAAGCAACAGCAACAGGGTGAGTGACGACCAGGGACTGGGGGGACGGGGAGAGATGGGCACAATGGCACACATGCACAATTAAGTGTAGCACACTGCACACCCAAAATGATTGTGGAACATGTCCCTGATACCCATGGCACACGGCAGCACACATAGAAACACCAAGGTGGCCCCGTCCACTATGTGCACAAAGGGGCCCCCCTCCCTATCACCAATCTCACAACCTACCCAGGCACATGTGCTGAATCCAGCAAAGCTGCGACTCTGTGAGCCACACTGACAATGCAAGTGACACTTCTTGACCTATAGCATGGCTGCAGTCAATATACATGAAATGGTGCATGACACGACACAACACTGAGGTTGCCCAATGTGGATCACATCCTCAAAGGAGCAGGTCACACTCCGACACATCCAGGTGCACATACAACCCTTTGATGTCAACAACACATCTGCGGATAAACCATGCACAAGAGTACAAAAACCATCCAAGAGCACAAATGACCCAAGTTGCCAACATCTCAGCACCGTAAGCGCACACACGTCAAAGGCATACCACCTCAAAGGGATAAGAGGCTGCAAAATCAGAGCTGCTGGGGCGACTCTACCACAATGCAGCACACACAGATAGCAATCACAGCACATCAACATTGACGACAATGTGGTACAAAATGCAACACTTTCACTACAGAACAGAGGGCACAACTGGTGCCGCTTGTGCCTAGAAACTGGCCAATCACATCTGCCATAGCAGGAAACTGTGAGATGAAAATGTACGAGTACAACCTCACATCCATCATGTAGTCGAAATGTCCACTGTCTCCCATCAAATATCCAGCTCCTCCAAAACAGTCACAATGTACATTGTCATGCAGTCTGTATGTAAACATGTACAATGCGTCACCATACATGGAACACACTGTTAAACTGCATCTCCCCTTTATATTGTAGAGAGACAATCAACACCTCCTGCAGAGCAGACCAGACATCTCTTCAGTGATGATGATGAGGACCCCCTGGCCATCTGCCCCGACACCCTCCAACAGCTCGTGGACAACCTGTGCACCCCACCACCAGGAGCATGGCATGCCAGCTACATTGAGGTGACCCCACCCCCTGGACAGCCCACACAGCAGGAAGCACCCACCACCACAGCTGGCTCCCACCACCTCGCAGAAAAACGCATGGCATTCCAACGCCATGTGTTAGACTGCCAGAGGGGGCTGGCTGAACAAGTGTGGGTGGGTTTTGACCTCATGGCAGCAAAACTTGATGCCATACGTGGTTGTTTGAGTCCCATTAGGGACCACTTACAGTTCCTAACGGACACCCACAGTCCGTATCATGATCTACAACACTCCTTGGCTGTACTCGCTGGAGCCATTACTCGGATACAAGAACTGTCTAGTCAGACAGCCTCCAGCGATGTCAGCCAGGAGTTGGGACACATGCGGAGGACAATGGAAAAGATGGAGCGCATGCAGGCTGGAAGGATGTCTGCCACGGATGAACACCAGCGAGATGTAGCTGGGAACTTCCATGCCCTGCAGTACCTCATCTTGCCATTGCTGTCACAGAGCCTGTCCCAGATGAAGCAGCCATAACACCACCACACACACCTGACACACCTGACACAGAAGACATAACAGAGGACTAAGATGTGGATGGTAATGACTCTGTGTGCGAAAGGAGGTTGTAGCATTCATCCCCACCATATGGCCTGTTCCTGCTTGGTTCAGCCCTCTGCATCATGGCCTGGAACAACACCTTCCACTGTCCTCCGAAACACTCTGCGACATTCACCTGGACCCCAACATGGACTGCCATATCTGCTCTGGTTACCAGTGACACAGCAATCAGGCTGCGGACTAAACTGTTTCTCTTCCTATTAATTTATCATTCCCCAAAAGACTCTGGTTGGCCCTCCACTGGGCAACATGTAATGTGTGTTTTGCAGGGCCATGTACTGCTCCAGCTCCGACACACCACAGAATATGAATAAGACATTCCAAATCACACAGATGTGTCATGTCTATGTTCAATAAAGTATAAAAGAATGGATGAATGGATGGACATTGATTGCACAAAAAGGTACACCCTGGGAAATGACATCAATGCGCATGTTTGATCCTGACCCACATGGCCAATTAGATGACGGTGAAGGTGTGAACTATCTGTGGCCTCATTGTTCATGAACAACAATGTTGCAACCCCCCAACGTTGCCCCACATCCATGTATTTAATAGAGCTGTGTGCAAAAATGTCAAATTGGTAGCAGGCCCAAAGTAGTGTCCCCCATCACATATGACAACAGAACATCTCTTTGTATACCTACTCATACTGTACTGTGTGGACACAGCCTGTTTTGATGGATCACATTGATCCACATAGCAAGAAGTTGGACACCATACTCACATTGCTGAAGACACATAAGAGCACAGGTCTACCAGCAACTATCCTAACCACAATATCTGGCTCACAGAGGTGGAGCTGTCAATAGGGATTCACCCCCAAGTGAAATGCGTCAGTCAGTCCCTCCATGTGTATGGACAATGCTCATTGAGGCACACGATTTGTCATTCTAATCAACACTCATCACAGTTGAACCCTAGTGAAGTTGCCATGACTTTATTAGCATGTGCGTGTCAGTACGGGCAAGACAAGGGCCACAACATGCAGACCAATGCTTCAGACACTAACAGGCAGCATAGGAACATGTAGAGGTGCAAGAAATGGGGAGGTAAAAATAGAACACCAACCATTACAGATTGCAATGGTCTCAGCCCACCTTGCCTTGCTGGACGAGTCATGTAATGTTTGTCGTATGCCCATTGCCCCGTGTCAGGGGACATGACTTACAGCCCATGGGATCTGCATAGTGCTATACCACCGGACTGCACTGACTGTCTGCTCTGCTGACAATGAGCAAGTGAAAGTGTCCAACAAGGTCACATGTAGTACTACATTAACATGTGTGTACTCTCCCTCCAGCAGTATGTCAGATTAAGGAAGGTTGCCAAACGACGCTGTGCAGCTCCGCCCATGGGACTGCCTCACCTTGCACAGGTGTGTGTTAACACGCGTAGGTGCACGTACATGCATTCTTAGTCCAGGTGAATGCAGACATGTCCACTGTTGTTGTGGGATATGTGACCATTCCTCCGAGATGCAACAAGGTGTTAGTGCCTGTGCTCTGCGTTACAATCAGTTCTGGCTACAGGAACGTAGTTACTTGTCCATGAATGCGAGCGCAGCTTAGTGGGCAATCAGTTCCAAGAGGACGTCGTTGTCAACTTCAACAAACACGAGGGAGAGCCAATCAATTAACTGGTCCGGACAGATGTGCTCCGTCCACGCCATTTCACCAATCCACAAAACAGCCCAATAGGGGAGCGCCTTGATATGGTCACTGCACATGAAGACTTGTGAAATCTCCCATGCCCAACTGCCAGCACATATGTCACATATCAAGGCATCCCATGCACGGGTATCACGGTACACTCCTGGTCGTGGGCCAACAGGGGGCACACACACAAGTTATAATCCAGTTCATCTACCGTTGTGTTGGATAGGCAGACATCCATGGGCCACTCGAATGTGCATGTTCGACAGTGGAACCAGGGCTGGACGCAGGTGACATACACAAGACAGAAGCTCAGACGGTAACTGATTCGCAACACTGCCAGTAGCAGTGCTCCCAACAAATGCAGCATACGTGCATGGTACAGTTCCACGTAACAGGGGTTGTGCATGTGCCCGGGATGTCCCGCCATTGTGTTGGTGTCTCTCGTAGAACCGGCACTCTTCTGACCTGCAGCAGTTATGTGGATGATATGCCACAGCTTGGAGCAATGAGTCGTATGTGTGTGCAACATTTGGAAGAATGGGTTGTGTATGTAAGTGTCAAGGGCATCCCATGCAGGAGTACCTCAAGCAAGGACTTCTGTGTGTGGGGTGTGGATTCTTTAGTCTTTCATTTGCGCTGTGTGTGGTGTTGGAGTCATCATCATCTGCAATGGTATCTCTCTCAGGGGGTGCCAGCCGCATGCCAGGCCAAGGTCGGAGGAGCAAATGTCCTTCCGCCTTATGTATTGAGACAAAGGAGCTTTTATCCCTAATGTTAGTCTGACTACTGCTTGCAATCTGGAAATGTGATGTGGCTTTCGCGATGCAATGCATGCTAGGCCTCAGGCTTATGGTGCACCAATGGCAATAAACACACAACAGTTGGCATGTATGAGCCAGAAGCCTGAGCAGCCTTGCATCCTTGTACAGTCTCTCTCCCTTTCTCTCTCTCTCCCTCTCTCTCTCTCTCTCTCTCTCTCTCTGCCTCTCTCTCTATCCCTCCCTCTCTCTCCTCTCTCTCTCCCTCCCTCTCTCTCCTCTCTCTCTCTCTCTCTCTCTCTTTCTCTCTCTCTCTCTGTCCTTTGATGAGCACATGACACACTTTCTTATCTTAAATTTTGTCTTCCAGGTTGTGACTTACAGATTGTCCAGTGAATACCCGCCATGACTCTTCCAAATAGTTGTTTTGAGTTATATTTGAGTGAAATATTTCGTTTGAAATTTCAATGATGAATGAATGATTCTCCATTTACTGACCACATATGAAGGTTAATTGTTGTAATTGTGCAACATCAGGCATATTTTTTTTATTTTTTTTATTGAAATCCATATATAATACAATACAATAAATCCAGCTGTACATCATATAAAGTTCATCAAGAATAATTGCACACATATTAATGATTAATAAATAGCGTATAATGATCAATACTTGATAGATCCTAAACGGTCCTTTGAAAAAGAAAAAAGAAAATGATCCACCTAGCAACTTTTAAAAGTATCTCCATTATTTATATCAAAATTACTCTAATAGCCAGAAAAATACTATTTCTATAGAGTATGTTCTCTCATACCCAGTAGGGCAGACTAAAAAAAAAAAAAACGAAAGAATGGATTCAGATAGTGACTTTAGGGAGCTTAATCAAAAAACTTTGCCGAGATCTGCTGAAATTTCTTAAGTCCCCCTATTCGCAAAGCATATTTTCGTTCACTATTCTTTACATGAGCCATTTTCCGAATCCATTCGATTTTAGAAGGAATTAAATCCGATTGCCATTTTTGAAGTAAGAGAGATCTGGCGGCTGCCATACCAATATAAAATATTTTACTCCACTTCTGCCAAGCCTGCAAATCTGGATCATAGCCCCACAGTATCAATCGGTCATTCCAGTTAATTGAAATTCCACATTCTCTTGTGAAAAACTCAAAAATATTACTCCAAAACTTCTGAATCAGTGGACACTGTAATATTATGTGAGTCCAATTTGAGGCTGGGTGGATATGGAAACGGAAACAATGACCCGATTGACTAGGAAAGACCTTAGCAATAAAGGCAGGAGTTCTATACAACAGCCATTTTCTGAAATAAAGCATCCTTCTCCAGTTAGCGCCTCTAATTGAACTGAAGTTTAAGTTATTAATTGTAGTCCAGACATTCACTGTAAGTTCTTGATTTTCATATTTACCTCACTTTGTAATTGCCTTAGTCTCCAAATCTGCCCCTTTGATTCTAGCTAGTGTTTTTTTCCACTCCCCAGGTTTTTTTTTATTAGTTTATCTCCCAGCAGATCATGAACTAGCTGTTTCTGAGTCAGAATATGAAAAAAATCGAGATCTTCGAGAAATTTACTAAGGGTAATATATGACCCTAAGAGGAGAAAATCTCCAGGGATTAATTGAGACATTTCTCTGACTCTAATCCATTTATTGTTCCGAACAAAATCGGAGAGCTTCAAAAACCCAGCTTTCAACTAGATTTGAGAGAGAATAGCTGGTCTTTGATACCTGCTGAAATGAAAAGTTCAGCAGTGGGAGTTATATCATTAATAAGTGGGATAGAATAACGTCTAAAAAAGGCCTGATATTCATAAAAAACCCAGTGTAGACACTTATATCTCACTAATTTTGGAGAACAAAATATTGCTAATGGGCGATGGATCTGGTTGTCTTTAAACATTAAATTCATAAAAAAGTTAATTAAAAAACCCGACTGTAAACCCTGCTTAAATCTATCCATGTATTGTGCGAAATACGCAAAATAGTATTCTTTGAGATGGGGGAGGGCTAAACCACCGTCTTCCACATTTTCATATAAAGTGCTTAGTGCAATTCTGGGAATTTTCTTATGCCATAGAAACGCTGTAAACATTGACTCTATTTTTGTAAAATAGGAATTTAATAATATGCAGGGAATTGTTGAAAATAGGAAACTAAACAGTGGAAGCACTGACATTTTGATCAGGGCAACCCTTCCTAAGATGGACAGTGGAAGAGAATCCCAGCGGTAAAATAAGTCCTGAACTTTTCGTAATAACGGAACAAAATTCAGATCATACAGATCGGATACAAATGGTGAGAAGTAGACCCATAAATACCGCTTAGGATTCGGATTAAAACAGGAAAAGATATCGGGGTGTAAAATATCCGGTGTACATTCACTCAAAATTATCTCAGTTTTTCTTTTATTAATTTTATAGCCAGCAAATGACTCATATAAGTCAAACACCTGAAAAACTTTGGCCTGCGATTCCACTTCAGGTTTTATTAAAAGCATAATGTCATCGGCATATAATTTAATCTTAGCCATAGATGGAAACGGAGGACTAATATGCAGATTCTTTCTGTTCGCAATCGCAAGAGGCTCAATTAAAAAAGCGAATAACACCGGAGATAGCGGGCAGCCTTGTCTAGTTCCCCTTTTTACTTTTACCTGACCGACCTGTGTAGAGGTAATAATGATGTTGGCCGCGGCATTCTTATATATATTTGCCACCAAGTCTATAATTTTGGAAGGGATTCCAAATTTTGTTAAAATACAAAATAAAGTCTCCCATATAACCAAGTCAAAGGCCTTTTCGGTGTCCAAAAGCAAAACTAGTGCTGGAATCTTTCGAGTTTCAAAAAACTCCAGTGCTTCCACTAAAAAATGCATATTAGTTCCCAATTGCCTTCATGCAATAAAACCGTTTTGATCAGAGTGGATTAAATGCGACACACAACCATTAAAACGATTAGCTAAAAGTTTTGTAATTAGTTTATAAGCCGTATTTAAAAGAGTTATCTGGCGGTAAGAATTAGGGTCCTCACCACTTATCCCTTTTTTAAAAAACTAACTACATTCCCTTCTCTAAAAGTTTGTGGTATGGGTCCTCCGTCTAAAATTAAATTAGCCAGATTAAGGAAAAAATCCAAAATCTCAGTAGCAAATGTTTTAAAAAACTCTGAAGGGAGGCCGTCTGGCCCACAGGCTTTACCATTCGGAAGGTGCTTGATAGCTTCCCCTAGTTCTTCTCTTGTGAACGGCCTCACCATCTTGCTATATCCTAAATCTGTTAAAATGGGTAATTCATTTTCCTGAAGAAACACATCCAACAGTGGCTTATTAATGGGTTGTTCATAACCATATATCTTCTCAAAATGTTTGAGCATAATGTCTCCAATTATTTCCCTATCCTTAATACGGTGGCCTAAAATAGGGCAGTTTAATGCCAATATTTGGTTACTTACAGCCCTTTCCCTTGCTTGCCAGTCTGCTGGTGTATTTACTCTCCTCATAGATTTTTTGCCTATGCTGCTGATAAGAGAGCTCACTTTTTACATAATAATACTCTGCAAGAGTCCGTTTGGCCTGCTCCCATTGTCGATGGTTTGCCGGGGTAGGGTTGGCAAGAAAATTATTTAAAGATCTTTGCAAATTTTGTTCAAACATTTGTTTTTCCTCTTTCCTTCCCTTTGAGATCTCTGCATCTTTATCCACTACAAGCCCACGAAAAAAGGCCTTAAAAGCGTCCCAAATCATATGTATAGGGGCTGAGCCATAGTTTCGATCGAAAAACTCTCTAATTTCGATTTTAGTTAAGGAAATCCAGGTATCCTCTGATAGGTACTGATAATTTAATTGCCATCTTCTTAAGCCTTTCTTACCTTCCCCTAGCTCTAACTCTAAACTAACCCGTGCATGGTCCGAGAACCCTTTCTGAAGACTTTTTTGTGATTTAAAACACAAACTCCGGGAGATAAGAAAAAAATCAATCCGTGAAAACGACTGGAATCTCCCAGAAAAACAAGTATAGGCCGTCTCAGTAGGAAATACAGCACGCCAGGGGTCGACAATATCAAGTATTGGGCTATAGCTTTGAACCACTTTGAGGGATTGATGCTTTAGCTGTTTTTTCCCTTTTGTTGAAGAATCAATCTTGGGATTCATCAACAAATTAAAGTCACCTCCCACAGTTATCTCCCCTGACACTGATAATAAAGATTGAAAGAATTCCTCATAAACGGTAGGATTATCTTCCACTGGAGCGTAAAAACTTGCAAATGTCAGGGGTCTATTTCTTACCTTGCAAGTGATCCAACACCATCTTCCCGCCTGATCACTCGCTGAATTCACTACCTCTACCTGGATTTTCCTACTTAAAAAAATAGCTGTTCCTCTATGGGCAGCAGAAGAGAAGGAGAAAACTTTATGCACAGCCCATGATTTAAACATTGGAAACTCTGCTACTTTACCCGCTGGTATATGTGTTTCTTGCATCAGGATTACCTCTGGATTTTCTGTCTTAATCCAGGCTTCTATAGCCCTCATCTTTCTCTCATTATTGAGGCCGTTAACATTAAAGGAAATTACTTTCAAAAATTCCCTACCCCTCTCCAATCTCCCTTCCATTAGATCTATCAAAACATCTCAAGCAAAATTCCCACTTGTTTTTAAATACTTGTGTACCAGTACCCAACTCCCGTATTCCCAGGGCACCTAGAAGTGAGGAAAGTAACAGTCCCCCTTCAATTTATCTAATTCATGCTGGACATATGAATTAAGCTCAAAGAAATGTTTTTCATTTTTCTCCATATGCTCCCTCTTTACCCCTGTGAACCCTCCCTTATAACCCCCCGACCGCCAAGGAAGTGTGGCAACTTCTCCTGTCCACGCTGGCCACCTTCCCACCCTCCCTAGACATTTGTTGGGTGTCATGACCTTACACCCTAGGTGGCCGTGAGTGACCCCTCTACCCTCCCCTTAGAAAAAAGACCAAAGTTAATAATATTACCCGATATGGCCTTGGGAATTTTTTTTTCTTTCTTCCCCTCTCCTTTCTTTTTCCTTCTTTTCCCCTCTTTTCTCCCCTTCTTCCCTCCTTCCTTCCTTCCTTCCTTCCTTCGTTCCTTCCTTCCTTCCTTCCTTCCTTCCTTCCTTCCTTCCTTCCCTCACCTCTCTTCCTTCCCTTCTTTAAAAAAGATATCCCTTAATGATCTCTGTACATTTTTTTCAAACAAAATATACCACTGACTGCTTTAAAACAGAATTCAATTTTGCAAGGATCACAATCCAAAAGTGCTCCTATAATACTGTAAAATACTGCTATACTTAATAGCTCATTCCAATACCATATATAATCTGCACAGTGTAGAAAAAGAGTAAAATATATTTTATAAGTAATAAACAGAACCAATAAATATAAGTCAACTACCACCCTAATAACTCTAATGTAGCCACTGATAAATAAATAATAAAATAAAGTGCAATGTGCAATGTGCAATATACAAGATGGCCATTTATAAGAAATTGAGGTAGACCATATATCTACTCCATATGGGGCAAAGAAAGGCATAATAAAGAACATACTAAAGTGCATTGTGCAATGTGCGAAATATCCTAAATATTAATCTGTAATGCATCCATAAGCCTGCTTATCACCTCTTCCACGCACAACGTGGACAAAAGGCGTGGGCCCATAAAATGCCATAAAAAAAAATATATATATAAAAAAAAAAATAAAGAGATATCAGTAGATACTCCATATAATAGCCCTATAGAAGAGAAGGGATAAAGTGTGATATGTAATATGGAAAATGTGTAAAATGTGCAAAAAAGTGCAAGTTGTACATCCAATCTATGGGTTACTATAGCATATACCTATATAAAGAGTTTGGGAATACGGACTACAAATTCTGCATCCCCCCCTGGAAAAAATACCCTTACACAATGATTTACTCAATGCGTTAAAGAACATTTCCGAGAGAATACAATGCAGAATAACAAGAGAGAGAGAAAAACTCAGAGTTTAACCATTCACTTAATGAGAGAGAATCACAGACTTTAAAAAACTAAGCTTAAGAAAAATAAGTCTGGTAATCACTCATTTTTCATTGTCTTGGGCCATCTTCAAAAGTAGTTATTGAGCTTCTTCAAGAGAAGAGCATAGATGGAACCTTCCCTTCCATAGGACCTTTAATTTGGACTGATGGGCAATCGAAGCCTGGGCCCCTGCATTCTTGAATTGATTCAGCAATCGTACAAAGTCCTTCCGTCTCCGTGCTGCTACCACCGACATATCAGGGAATGCTTGCACTCTGCCTCCACCACGTAGGGCTATTTCTCTCTTCTGGATTGCTTTGGTTAATACTGTCTCTCTAACGCGATAATCCGAAAAGTTCACAATCATTGTCCTAGGGTACTTTGCTCCAGGAGATTTGTGAGAAGGAACTCTATGGGCCCTCATTATTGTAAGATCTTCCGGGGCCTTATCCAGCAGATGGTTTCTAATCAATGATTCGATATAAGCCACCGGGTTAAGTTGACCATCTATGCTTTCACTGTCCTCCGGAATCCCGGTGAAACGCAAATTTGAAAGCCGTGCATTCTTCTCCATCTCGTCCATCTTATTTTGAGAGACCTGGACTTTCTTCTGGAGAGATGCAATGTCCGAATCACATAAGGCAGAGTGGTCCTCGATATCAGATACTCGATGTTCCAATTCTTTAAGTCTTTCAGGTATTTGCTGAACCATGGTTTCAATCTTATCTAGACGTTGATGCAATAATGAGAGTTCCTGTGCTTGCGCAGTTTTACACTCTCGGATATTTCCCAGAATAGTTTCAGAGAGCAGCTGTGTTGACGGGACTACCATAGAGTTGGCCAAGTTTGCCGAGTCTACAGGGTCTACAGGGTCTAAAGCAATATCAGTAGTATCCTGCTCATTATTAGTATATTCCATTCCCTGCTGGAACTCCGGATTCCTTACTTCTGGCCCTGCGTCTAGTCCAGGTTCGAATTCAAGTTCGGGTTCTGGTCCCATTGATAGTTCGTGCTCGTGGTCCAGATGTACTGGGGGGAGTGGAGACCCCAGGGCTTCACCACCCCTGGAATTGCTTTGTAACATTTCCATCATTCCCCCCTGAGTCACCTGAACGGCCGCTAGCAGCTGCCTTGTTTGAATCTGATCTACCAGGCTTTCTTCAGGGAGAGTCTCTGCTTCCTTCCCCCGGCGGGAGCCTATTATGTATAGCCATGGTTGTGCCCTTCTCCTGATTTTCGGAGGGCCTTTCTAGAGGAAAAGTCTTCTCCATAGAATTAACCAGTGTAGTCGTCTGATTGATCTTACGATTGATAGAGAAAACCGGGTATTCCTTAGAGGGATTGGTCCCAGCTCCCAAAGTTAAAAACTCTGCTACTGCTCCTTCCATGACCTTGCCTTTCACACCAGTTCCCAGATCTGGCGAAAATTCCAATGAGGTAAAGGTAGAGGTAGGGGTAGGGGTAGAAGGAGTTGCAGGAGAATCTGATAGAGTCGAGGAGAATTTCTGGGACAGAAGGGCCACTTAAGAAGTTGTAGCGTTTCTATCCCTCTTAATATTCTGGGCAGATTTACCTCTTCTCACAGCCAGGATACGAACCTGGGCTGTCTGACGTCTGGCTTTCTGAACTGACGAAAGGGAGGTAGGGGGGACTGTGACTAGGGATCCTGCGCGTGCTGTTGCACCTCTCAAAACCATCTGGCGCATAGCTCTTAATTCAGTCCCCCAGATCACTCTATTAAGTAGAGTAGAATGGAGTATTAATTCACTTAAGGAATTTTCAAACCACAGCAGACTCTTCGCCAGAGCTAGCCAAGCACTTTCCTTACTTTCCCAGCTTTTTATTGAGCTCTACAAGTGTGATCAGTCTCAGTGCGTTACTCACTAGCTTCTGCCGTTCAGCTCCTCGCATTCCTATTCACCTTCTTTTTTTCTCCTTACCCCTCCTTTCCTTTCCTTTGTTACTTTTTTTTGTGCCTCTTTTGTATCTTATTTCCACCCCCTCAAACTATATTGCTGTATTGCTCCACTTAGTCCCGGGTATCTCTCCTGGTTCCTCCGTACCTGGATTATTTTTTCCCTCTAAGAGGCTCCTCTTCCTATTTCTGTCCCAGTGATCTGTACAGCCGTCGTCTCTCTCCAGCCCCGAACAAGGCTCTGGCTGCCTCCCAAGGAGCGACCGCCATAGCACCAGGAACACCCGAAAAACAAGCTGCTGTCACAATGCCTGGCAAGGTCGTGACACAGAGCCGCACACAGAGCCGCACAAAACTGGGAGTGCGAAGACCTCGTTACCGCTCAGAAACAAACGGACCTCTCCAGCTCACTTGTTCCAGCGATGGCGATCCAGCTCTGAACAATCTTTCATTTCCCGAATCCTCGGCACCCCTCACAGCCTGCACAAAAGAAGGAGGAATCCCTGCATCCTCGCGCGTCCTGTCGCTAACCACAAAGAGCTTCACTCGACCACAGCCCGGCGAAATTCTCCCGAAAATCACCCGCATCACTAACACTCTGAAAACGCAGAGAACGCCAGCCAGGTACGAGTCACCATTACTGTGGGAGGGGCAGCGGATCACCTGTGGCTACTCGGAGGCATGGTTCTCCGTAGCCATCCCCAACCCCCATCTGCCCATGTTTGTCGGTAACTATCCAACATCAGGCATATTGTTTTGTTCAGGATTTCGTAAAATTGATGTGCAGTATCTTTGTCCAGGGTAGGGGTGTTGTCTGGGGTGCGGTCCCGGGGGGGGGGTGCCTGTGGGTGGTGGCGGTGGGTGTTGTGGCCCTCTTGGGTGTCCGAGCTGCATGATCAGTAGCTCCATGGCATCTGTTGTTCTTCAGGTGTGGCTCTGGGCTGGGCTCCCTTTCATACTGCAGGTAGTCACCCGACTTAACACCAGGTACATGCAAGTGTTAAATCCCTGCTGCTAACATGCCTTATCGCATGTTTGGTGATCTTATTGCCGATCTGGCTGGTCGTTGAGAATGTTGCGAAGTGGTGTTGTCGCGGCTTTTTGCACGGGAACGCCTACTCTGCATATCATTAGCGTTAGTTGCCGGTCTCATCCGTGGCGATGTTTTTTGCGGCTGCTATCACAGGGAAACTGGTGATATGGGATGTTAGCACCAGCTTGTGAATAGGGCGATACATTTATTACCACTTTGGCTGAGATAAAGTGCCACTAACTCAGCGATTAGTCCTTGAGAATTTGCCCCTCAGAGTTCTTGGCCCGTTATAACTTTTGATGGATTTTGGTGATATTATTTTGCTGGTGAAGGTTTGGAGGCTAGTTTAGTGACAGCTTCATTGTACTTTGGACTTACGACATGCACTAATAGCAACCTTAAACATCTCTACATGCATTCTTGCATCATCCCACTGAGGTAGCAGCAGTTCTGGGTCTGAATACTGAGTTGTTATCCCTGACAGAAGAAGTTAGAATGCTATTTTCTTGTGTCAGGGTATTTGTGAGGCTGAAGTTATCTGCCAGAGCTGTATCAGACAATTCCCCAAGTTATAACTGGGGCCAGAGTGGTGTTCCTCTGCTGCTTTGTCATATTTGACTTTTGTGAGAGGCTGGCACTGAAACACTGTAGGCGTGTGTGCTTGGACAGCTTTGAGCCCAAGGAGCTAAAGTCGTTTGGTTGGGATGTGCAGACACACAGAAGGTCATGAGCAACAGGCTTTCAGAGGTGGCATCGATTTGTATGAGAGGGCACAAAGGGGTTCAGCAAGGTGTCAAAAGTATGGTCGAGAGTGACACTTTGATAATTGGATGTCTTTGGCATTGTGGTGACTGTGAAGGCCCAACAGCGATTCAGGACATTTGGTCTGCTACCAGCACGCAGGTTTATTGGCAGCAAGGAAGAGAAGTTTGGATATATTATTGAGACCACCTGTTTTAATTGGGGTGACATTTGGATGTTAATACAACAATCAAGTTTATCCAATTACACTTTGCTCCTCCTCTAAATCTCATACTTTTTCATAAAAAAAGAAATTGAAGCTGATTCATGAAATTTCATTTTTGTCATTAACACGCTCCAACTGATGGCTCCAGGATTACAAGCCAGCATTGGGAGCAATAATCCTGAAATCTAAAAAAAAATACACAAATTATAAATTTAATCTTTCGGTAGACTTATAAAGTTATTTACATTTTCATAAACAAGAACATTCAAATATACATAAGATGAGAACACAGTAAGATTTGCAAACTTGCAAAATTACAAGTTGGACGACGCAATTGGGTTTATTAATTTTTTTGAATTTCAAGAATAGTTTTTTATTGATTTTGTTATATAAGAGAGAAAGACGCATGTTGCTAGAGAGTTTACATTTTTACACATTTGCCACATAAATGTTCAGATACAGTGATAAGCTGATTGCATTTATTTTTAATGTGACTTTTTAGTTTCTCCTAGACCATGAGAATGTTAGCAAGCAAATCCTTCTCCTCAGTTCCACAATCAGAGCTCGGAAACTAAAATGCTTCTTTCCTTTTCCTACTTATGTTACTGCCTGGATGTTAGTCAAGCATTTAAATGTCATTAGATCAAGCACATAATAAAGTGACGTTATTTGGCTATTTTCGGCGTTAAGTCCGTTCTATTAATTGCATCATTACCCGAACCAGCAGGAGATTTGCAGTTGCAAATGGAATAACTGAAAGGGCAAAGAAACCCTGACTGAGTCCATGATGCAGTATTGCTAGAGCCGCACCACAGCCTTAATGTTATTTTTCTATAAAATTGAAAAGTGCTACATCAATGCCAATAAAGATCCGAAACTATATTGTGAATTTGCCAAGCCACCTGCACACAAAATAAAAAAAAACTTGATTTACTCAATCTAGCCTGGACTCTTCCTCATATCGAACCCTTTAAAATGAATCTCCACTGACCTCAATAGCTGGAGAGAACACCCATGTGAATCATCCTTCAGGCCTATTTATCTCTTGAGGAGAATTTTCTCTGAAGCAAATTTTCTTTAAATGGAGTTAGCCTGTATTTTCCCTCAGTAACATCTGAAGTGCAGAAAGCTTCAAGCAGGCAGAGCGAAAAAGGCATATATTTTCGGTTAACACGCAGCCGAATTAATGCCAACTCTTTCACTCTCAGTGGCATCCTCATGAATAAATGATCAGGTTTCATAAGTATGCAAATTTATTACAGTTCATTAGTTTTCTTTCGGGAACACTATTAATAATATACATTTTCATAGGGACTGGAGAAATATTATCCTGTTAGTACTGGGTAGATTATTAAAGGTAAAGGGAAGACATTCATGCACTAGAATAGGCTCAGAGAAAGATGTATGTAGGAATGTCCAAATTACATTTGTGTGTTAACTTCAGAAATTCCCTATTTTCTCTATACCCACTAACTCAAAACTGTAAAATAAGAAATCTGTGGTTTGGAGGACAGAGATGAAATAAGATTGCCTTGACATGAGTTGTGAAATAGCATTTTTATGGAAGCAAGCAGCTAGGTACTACCTATGGATATGTTTATTAGCAACATTTAGAAGATACCAGTACATATAAAACATGAATTAATATAAACTAACAAAAATTTCCAAAAATTAAATATTCATTAGGTTTTTTGTGCCCTATAGCAGTCAAGCTAAGAGCTTAATTTTAAGTTTGACAGATGGTACACCATCTATCAGGGTGACGTAGGACATTGCCTTAACCTTTTAGACAGATTACCATCCGTCAAATTTAGAGATGGCCGACAGCCCAACAGTGATCTCTGTACCTTGACGAGAACCGCAGTCGCAGTGGTTTACTTCAAAATACAAAACATTTGGTGAACAGCCACCCTCAGTATTGACGGCCATCCGTCACATTTTTAAAATGTATTTGTTTTTTCAAATGAAACTCTCAAAGTGGGCATTTGTTTTTGAAGATAAACAAATTAACAAGCCACACACCTTGGGAATTTTCTTCCGTGGTGGGAGGGCCAATATTGTTCTTTTCTGTCACTCTCATCGTTATGATTTTTTTATGGCAGTGACAGACAGAAAAAATGGACATTAGCCCTTGCACCCTAAGTAGGGGGGCAGTTTAATTTAATACCGTTCCTCTGACAGCCTCCACTATCAATCAATCAATCAGGGATCTGTGAAGCACACTACTCACCCGTGCGTGTCTAAAGACGCTAGGGAGGTGGTGGAGGGATATCGGGCAGCCCCGAGGAATCCGAAGAGCCACGTGTTGAGGCTCTTCCTGAATGCTTGCCGTGTGGGGGTTCGCCTAATGCTGAGCGGTAGTTTGTTCCAGGTTTTGGCCACGATATAGGAGAAGGTTCTTCCTCCCATTCTGGCTCTCCGGATGCGAGGGATTTTGCCCAGGGCGAGGTCAGTGGATATGACGTTTCTCTTGGGGGCCTGTGAGGGCTGTCAGATTGTCAGAGGAAGTTTTCAATTGACAGAGCCAACGGGGGCTCCATCGACATAACCTCACAACCTGCCCATCTCTAAGTGAGGTGGATAGACTGAGAGTTTGAGTCTGGTGGATAGGGTACCTACTCTGTTGTGTATGCGAAAGAGAATCCTGTTACCCAATCTGTAAATGAGCTATATGTATCAAATCAATGCACAGGTAGGAGAAATGGAGGTACCTTTGGCCAGGCCAAACACAGTCCTGTTCAAAGTTTCAGTGTGCGAGAAGAAGCAATAATTTTTAGAAGGAAAAACCTAGGGCCTGGATGGTTTACGCCATCACAAACATGATGGATATCTCATCCTTCTTATTAAAAGTGCATAGAATATAATGAGCTTGTAATAAGGTGGACAGATATATGTCATGTTTGTGACGGTGTAACCTGTCTGCCAAACTCTGAATAAGGACATGAGTGTTTCATTTAGACTCTGGGGGATGGTCCACCAGGGCAGTGGCAGCCCTGGCCTCCACCTTCCTGGTGGAAGACTGTCTGCCCAAGTTAAAGATTCCCACCTGCCTGGCAGAGACCTCAGCTCACAGCATAGCATGTTTTCTGAGCAGGTGCTATTCTTAAAGTCCCCTCTCAGAAAACATTTTTGTTTATTGAAAACAAACTCTTAGAAATAAATTCCCTGAATAAAAAAAACAGCCTCAAATTGTTGCGCTGTGGTACAGCAGTTATAGAGACCCAACAGTGAATGAGAGGCCTATCATGAAAACACACCTTGGCTTATGGACAAAGTGGGGACTGCTGCTGGGTCCTGCAAGAGAAAAATCATATGACCAGGAGAAAGCAAAGAATACTGATGATGGGACCTACTATGGAAGAGGCAGCCATGGCTTTCTGCAGTGAGTTGTAGCAACAACGGTCTGCCAGGGCTCAATGCTGAATGTGACTCAGGGCATGGCAACCTCTAGAGCTTGAGGCAGTATGTATGACCCACTAAGGTGATTTCTGGATTTTGGAGAGATGCTGGGTTCCACTGGCATGGAATGTCAGAAGTACAACCAGGACCATGGATGAATGCTGTGCTATATTATGATTCATCTCAGCACAGAAAGATGGCCCTGGACTCATACTAGTGAGTATGAAAAAACTTTGGGCTCAGTTCGCAAAGTTGAACTTAGACCTGAAGTCTAAGCTTAGACCTAAAGTCTAAGTTTACACCTGCAGTTTAAGGGCCCAATACAGAAAGTTAAACCTAGACTTCAAGTCTAAGTTTACTTTGTGAACTGGGCCCTTAGACTTTAGGTCAGAAGTTAGACTTCAGTTCTAAAGCTAGACTTCAGGTCTAAGTTTACCTTTGTGAACTGGGCACTTAGACTTTAGGTCAGAAGTTAGACTTCATTTCTAAAGCTAGACTTCAGATCTAAGTTTACCTTTGTGAACTGGGCCTTTAGACATCAGGTCTTAACTTACACTTCAATTCTAAAGTAAGACTTCAGGTCTAAGTTTACCTTTGTTAATTTGGCCCTTTGCCTCTAAGGCATTAGAGCAGTGCTCAAAATCTATTTTGGGAAACCATTCCTAGCATCTTAAACTGTGACCCTACTCTGCTCGCAGCCCAGAAGGACAGCGCTTGGATGGTCTGGAAGGGGCCATATTTGATTGAGCTAGTAACAGAAAAATCATTGGGCATCTTTAGTTCTAATCTTTACTTATGAGTGAAGTTCAGAGGTGGAGCACATACCTCCCAGTTAGACAAACTGACAATTCCATAAGTTAATTAGTTGTGAGGAATAGCCAAGCCAGACACTTGTACTTATTCATAAGTAAACTGTGGTTCTTGTCGATCAGATGATTGATTAGTGTGAATTGGCTGCAACTTTAACTGTGAAAAGAGACAATGTGATGCCATCAGTAGTCGTGGGCTGCCTATTGAACTGATCAGACATGTGCAATGTGAATCAGGCAGAACAGTCCCTAAGGCATGGCAGAGTACTGTACTCTGCATACAGACGTGGGATCACTTGATTACTACTTCTGAATACCGCTGTATTGGTATGACTGCTATTCTCACCCTGGGCTCTTGCCATTACCTGTCACTGTTCTATGTCTTTCTGATGGCTATATTAGGGTGCAAGTTACCACCAATTATAGCTAAACCTAAAACACAGTCACTTACTGTTTCCATAAGCAGTCACTGGGAAACAAAAAGACCAGTTCGCAATCAAGTCATCCTTTGAGATGGCTGAAATATATATATACCCCTATAAAGGAATTGTCGTTACTCCAGACATAAGTCAACTAAGCCAAGGGCAGCACAATTGAGATGACAAAGAAAGTGAAATCAATTAGATCTAACATCATAGTAATCCTGTCCAAGAGAAAGGATGCAGTGGGAAGTCAGTTTGAACTTCTGAATAGAAGCCCTGATTGGGGACAAGACCCGTGGAACATGCAAAGAACATTGACTAATATGCAAACCAAGAAAAGCAACTAAAAGTATTCCTTCTGAAAATTCCTGAGGTGATGGAGAAGACAAAGTCTTACCGTTCTTGCCTATGTTTGTCCCACAACACCCACAACATTACTTTGCTTCCCTGTTAGAATTTAACTGAGCACATGAGATATGACAACGCTGTACTCAAAACCATAATGAGCCAAAGTCATTTATAACCTACTGTGAGACAAAAACAAGGATGCCTGGTCATCTTGGTAGGACAATGGCAGCATCATATGAAAGAATCACACTTAATTTAATCAGCAGGGTTCTCAAAGTAAACTGCATTGATACTCATGAAGTACTTGGCACTAAAGCCACGACTCAAGAAATGGGACATTAGGTTTTGAGTGGCCAACAAGCCACAATACTGATCATGGTAGGTGGCTAGAACAAAGTTAGGTGGACCCTAAGACTTTGAGTGCTACTTAAATTAATTTTACTCTGGGATGGACATATAACACCTAACTTTTTGATCCAGTTGTAAATGCTACACTTCCACACCTTCAATTTGTTATGATGCAGCGGGCCAGCAGGGAAATTACCAGAAAAGAATGGACATAAAAAGAAAGGAAGAAGTCAAGATCACCACTTCAAATTTAGACTCTATACTCAAAGCTCCATAAAGATCACCACATGTTTATCAGTCTTGTACTCTTTTAATCACTGTTAAGGTGTATCTTGGTGCATCCTATGATGCGTGCTTGTAAAATGTATCGTAAGGTTAGTGTAAATTTTGCTCCATTGATATATATATATTGGGGTGCTCACTATGTATCATGGTGCTGCTGAATTCCCCTATTGGGGCAACACACACTCAGTTGTATGAAAGAATATGCTCCATCTGTAGTTGTTGCTATCTAAGTGTTAGAGAGTTGACTTAGTATGATCACACGTATATGTCTGGCTATCCTGTGGACAGAGGGAAACATTTTCTGCCTACACAATCTGAGTTTAATCATAAACTTAGCATTTAAATATTGACTAGTTTTGAATGGCCTGAGAAGCTTTAGGTCAACACCCTTCAGAGCCAGGGTACCCTCCAGGGTGATAATGCGCTCTAACAATCTGCATAAAATAACCAATTAAGATCTACTTTTGGGTTACCGCACTCACTCCTTACTCATTATCATTCCCTCTCACATCTTCATGATGTGTTACATTCAGTCTTTACCAGTGTGGACTTTGTCCCACTACCATGCCTCACCACCTGCTTGTCATTATTTGAGTCAACTTTCATACTACCTTTACAGATGTTTCAGCATTCACTGCTCACCACTAATTCACCATACCTACTGAGGTATCTACCCTTACTCAGGAACTGAACGGCCTCTTCATTATGTATCATTATGCAAATGGTCTCTCACAATGAACTAAACACATGAAAACATTTGCTAATATGAGGGCAAATTGTTTGGACATAACACTAATCCAGAAATCACATCTATTCTCCACCAAAGCTAACAAGCTTAAACGGGACTGGGTGGGCCTGTTGACCTACGCCTGTCGAAGTGATGAAAGCTGTGATGGTGCTACCAGAAAGGAAGAGGAGGCATTTCTTAATAAAATTGCTCTTAGTGCATGCTATCCAGACTTTGACAGATGCAAAAGGCCACTTTGTTTTTGCTAAGATGGTGGCACAGTGGAAGATACAACTGGTGTCATCATTATACGCCTTTTATGGTAGCAAGACAACAATTCTCCTCATCTTGGCAAATGAGTGTGGATCCAGTGGTCGATAGATTGGGCAGCAATGACGGGCACCCAGGGATCCGTAAAGGGCTGATTCAACACCATGCACTGATTGATACAAGGCTTATGGACCCATATGACATGCGATACATCTTTCATTCACGTGTGCATGGTACTTGTACATGTACAGATTTATTTCCTAATATCTTACACTGTGTTACTTTAAATATCCTCCTTTGAGAAAACAGAGCGCGCTGAAATATATGATGTGCTAGACCTTCTGAGCTTACTCTTACACCAGATAGTTCCACTAGTTAAACTCAGGAGAATGAACAATTTGAAATATAGAAATACTGATAAAAAGAGTGACATGCAATCACACCTAACTAACTTATTGACACTTATTATCAGTTCTTTTTGTCAGCACAAGCCCTGTGGGTTGAATGTAAAGCAATTTTAAAAAAAAGTGACATGATGTAATACTCTGTCATAAATGCAAAGCAGGAAAAAAGTGTAAACTGGAAGCCCATTTCCAAAACAACAAGATTTAATAGTAAGACACACTTAGCCCTTTGTTATGGGAGTTATACCTGTCTGCATTCACCAGAACATCCTTTATTCGTCTCAGGTGAAATATGTCTTATTGCGAACAAAGCATAGAAATACAGGCACCTGTCACTCATCTAGTTCCATTGGTGTGAATGGCCACCGATTATACTGGCGGTTCTGGACAGTTAGGTCAAGCTACTAAATCACCCAGTTGACACTTCTAGGGAATTTGGTTCATATTTTCTACATCTCCATGACTCTACACATCCGGATAGGGAATGATTTCCAGCAACAGCTCCACTGCCTACCTTATCTCAGGAGGCTAGAGACGCTTTCAAAGGGGGTGATATAGAAGACAAATATCAATCAGTCATTGACGATGTGTCTACAGTCAGATCACCTGTTGAGGATAATTTTCAGTAGAATTTTACAAAATGAAGAAGATATGCATCGATGTTGAGTGCAGTTTATAGAGACTCTGACTTTACGAGTTCATTTTGAATTGAATTTCATTAGGAAGTCATCTCTTGAATCCCAAAATGAGGAAAAGACTCACTCATGTGCTTTAGTTATGAATGTGTATTGAATGTGAATGTTAAAATCATGATGAAAGTTTTTAGCAATTCAACTGAATAAAGTATTGCCGCTCCATCCACCCTACCCAAGTTCCCTTTGCAAGGGGTTTTCCTCAGTGAAAAACATGAGAACATGAATCCATCCCTTTTGGCTAGCGTGCAATAGAACAAATGAAAAGATTTTCCTTTCTTTAGATCCTAAAAAAATCAATGGATTGCATTTCATGGAGCTACATATTCAATGTGATAGAAACACCAGGCATAAGCCCTGACTTTATGATATGGGTATGGTGCCTGTACGCCAATTCTATTGCAAGAATCAATTGTGAGGGCATCTAATTGGAGAGTCTTACCATTAAAAGTGGTAGCCAAAAATGTTGCTGATGGTGCTTCTGATGGTGCTTCTAGCCTTAGCAAGTTATCAATCCCTGGATGTAGAAGGCGAACCAAGATTCTGGTCAATACACAAGAAACTACTCCTTTATGAAAGATACATTTTTCTTGTGCTGTCTCAAAAGTATTTTTCTCTGTCCCAAAACAAATGACAATCATATAATTTCTTTCACCCTTTTCTGGATACCCTATAAACCGAAGCAAAAGTGAAATGTTACCATTTGTGGCCAATATTAGGAGAAAGTCAATGGGTATATCGCCCTTTTAAGTGGGTCACAGAAAACATAAGGTACCTATGAAAACTGGTACAGTGGCCTATAAGACATGGGAACATAAAACCTCTGATTCAAAATTGGACTTCCTAAGATTATCCACTTTGAAATTGTTGCTCTGGAGGAGGGCCAGGTTACTATGATGTATAGAGCATCTTGGTTAAACTATGCCTTTGCCATTTTAGCATTAACAATACTGATATGACTTAATAGACTCCATCATCAAGGCATTTGGATGGACTGAGGCCAGGCCAATACTCAAAATGACAAAACTGTATGCTGCAAATTATTTCGGGGAGATTACACCAACCACACATGGACTCACATTACTTGGCACAGAGCATATTTCATTAACACAATTACACTCCATCTTGGGTGAAGTTGAAAGAACAGATACGTTCTGAGCAAGAGTTGTTGAATATCTTGCATACCAACCCTCATAGTCCTCAAGATAGTCAATCTTATCTTAGTCTCCACTACAATAATAGGGAAAAAAGTACAAAAATCACTTCAAGTACTGATGCACTTACATTTTGAGGCACCAATTTAGAGGAACCGGAAACATGAGATTGTTGTGTCTCCCTTCAATGGAGACAGTATTGAAGATTTGTTTCTGTTCTACCTAGGGTAATAATTGAGTCTCTCTGCCCCATCGTCACAGCAAAGGCTCATTCTCACACTCGGAACAATTAAATCTCTACACTTGCACACATTGTCAAATCTCCCCTACATCCCTGTCACTCACCTTTTTCCTTAAGGTTATATTCCATGTTCAGCACTCTTTGTACCAATAAGCCATGCCTAAGCAGATCATCTCAAGTGGTACCCAAATATGTAATCGAAAAACTGGTCCTTCATACAATGCTGTAGAATGTCCAACCCTGACCAAGGGCTATTCAGAGATCGCAACCAATAGCACCATGAATTAAAAAAAACTAATTCAAGTCTGATCCATTCGGTCACACTTACCACAATATACCTCCTTGCACAGATTTGTACTAAATGAAGTGTAGGTCTTTTGCTAATCATAGCCTTGAAATTGTGTATGTGATTCACTTGAACAGTATTATTGCCATCTGAAATGTGGCTGGAAAACTCCAAAACCTGCTCAACCCCACACCCATGCCCTCTCCATTCTACCGGGCTATGAGATCTCCCACCTGGGATGGGAGAGAAAACAAGGCAGTAGCACTTCAATCATTGACAGGAGATCCAACATTTGTAAAATATTGAACACTGATCAACCTTTTATCTTCCAGGGTCTGTCAGTCAAAGTAAAAACATCAGAATCATAACCTACAGTATTCCAAACCAATTATCGCCCACCAAGAAATAATTTCATTTTTGTGGAACAACTCATAGAATTCATAGTGGAAAAGAACACGTCCTACTCAAACAAAATATTCTGGATAGATTCATTGGGGTGATAATGTTTTAACCACGTCCCTATTGTTACTCTTTCTGCTTGACAAAAATCGAGAGAAATCTTCTTAAACACCACCTTATATGTGAAGGGGTGAACACCTAACCTTGTAATCTTTAAAAAGGCATTGTTGAGATTGAATATCCCTAACTAGTGAAATGGTCAGATCACCTCTTAATCATTCTCTTTCTCTTAAGCACCAAAACATCAACCTGAGGTCAAACAGACAAATAATGGTCTGAACCAGAGTATTTAAAGGCGCTAACATGCCAGTATTAGAAAATAAATTCTTCTTGACACATTGTCATGATTGAGGTGGCATTGGAATGTGCCCATTAAAACTAAAACAACACAAGATCTGTAAGTCTACAAAATGTTTGCTAAAAGAACTTATCAAAAATCCTTAGAACAATAAAAGGAGCATGGCATAAAAACCCCATAGAGCAGAATTTATAAAGTGCGCCTCAAAATCAAAGAGTTCAAGAAACACAGTTTTGTGGCCAAAGCAACCTTCCTGGAAACTGAATTCAACCTAAATTTAAAAACTCACCAGAAATCTCTTTGATAAGCTTAAAACATTGACTAATCCACCAGGTGCACCAGACTTTTACAACTCCAAATACAACTGTGAGAAATTCTCCAAATACTTTGACAATAAAATATAAAACATCAAGTGCCTATTTGCTATAAAACATTACAGATTTACTACATGAAATCTTAACTTGCAAATCTTCAAAAGCATTATCATCCTTCACGGTAATAAATCAAATGTGCTTGATAATTGCAATTGCTGGCCTGGCCTTAAAGCAAAATATCACTTTGTAAACCTTGTGCCAGCAAATATAGTGATAGACATAGGTCTCTCCCTCACTGTCTGTCTTAAAAAAGTGATACACTCTTCTCTGACTCAAAGCACAGTACCTGTCTTGTTAAATTGGAAAGGTTAACCTTCTACTCAAAACAACTGACAGCCCTAGAAATCCTTAACAATTTCTGTCCTCTCACAATGCACTTCTCCAAGGCAAAACGTCTAGAAAGATTTGTTGTAAAGCAGATGTAAAACATCATAGAGGAAAACACCTTAGACAAGTTTTTTGACATGTTTTAGAATCATCTGCAGCACAGAATCACATAGGCCACAAATATTGGATGATGCGCTATTTACATGAGACAATGCATTCTTTGACAAGTCAGCAGTATTTGCCACTGTCAACCAAGTATCCCTGTTAAAGCTCTTAGAAAAATGGATAGGATTATGTGGAACATTTCTAAAACGGTTTGAATTATATCTTGGCAACTGCTTACAGCAAATAAAAGTGACAAAAGCACTCTCTAGAAAACGAACTCCTTAAATTTAAAGCATTTCAAAAGTGTATAACTTTTATTCAAAGATCTTCAACCTTCACATTGAACCTTTAACCATTCTGCTCACTAAAACAGTCATATATTTTCACTTACATGCTGATAACACACAGTTGTTGATGGAAAGCATAACCGCGCTTGCTAATACTGTCATAAAGCTACCAGTAGCGGCTCGTGGAGGGAGTGCTGCGGGGCGGTGCAGCGGGGCGGGGGAGGGGCAGGGTGTAGTAAACTACAGCATACGGCCGAACAGAGTTAAGTAACTAAATAAATAAATTAAAAGAATTACATTGCGCACGGTGTATCGCAAATGGTGATGCAGCGCGCTATGTAATTTGTTTTATTTATTTATTATGTTACCTAACTCTGTATGGGCATACAAACATGAACTTGACAGGGAACCAACCCTTGACTTGCAATAGGCACCAAACTCAGAATGTCTACCAATCAGGTTATACAAACCAACATTTTCTTGTGTGCAAACCCCTACGGCGCCTTCTGTCCAAAGGCACCACCCCATGCCCCAGGGTCTAGAATACAAAAACAATTGTGTTGGGGTTGCACCACTTAAAAGGTATATACAATCCGATAGTCCACATAGAATCCAGTGAATAATTGGATTTAATTCTTTAATTGTTTGTGCAAGATCTTCTCCTTTTTTAAATAGAAACACAGCCAACGCGTTTCGTTCTCGAAGAAAACTTCTTCAGGGCGTAAGTAGTTTCCACAGAATGTAGAATACAGAGTATGGAACAATATAATCCTGGTACAATGAAATATGATATAATCATCCAATACTTCCAGATTAACTTGTTTAATGAGACAATGGTGATGTCATTGAAAGAATAATATCAAGTAGAACGAAGTGATATAATAGTCACTGTAGTGTATTTAATCCATATCTACATCATAAGTATTTAGTACAGTACCTGTAAGGACAGAATTGTCATTCCTCTCGAACGTGCATCACGATCGAACACGCTTGTATTTAAATGCAAATCGACAACAAAGAGGACATGATAGTTCCTTTCTAACTGAATTGTTTAACTCTGTACGGACGTATGCTGTAGTTTACTACCACGCACCCTGCCCCTCCCCCACCTCACCGCAGCACTCCCTCCATGAGCCGCTACTGAAGGCTACAGCAATGGATGACCCTACATCATCCCAAACTATACCCCCAGAGCCTTAATTCCTACTAATATCCCCTCACCAAAGCAGCATGCCTGTACACACCTGGCAGAACATAGCAAAAATACTAGAGGGTAAACAATCTATTGTTAAATCTGCAAAATCACAGGGATTCTCCCTGGATGACATCCGATTCTTCACACGAACATTAATGCTTTATCAAAGGTCGTCCTACCCCATTCTCTGGAGAATCAAGCAGCCAATTCCCACTGTCCAAATTTCTATGGTTTTGTGAGGGTAAAACGTGAACTTAACTGTCATGTTCCTGTAACCTTTGGTTTATTTTAGTGAACTTCCATGTTATTATTTTAATGTAAAGTAATATATAATTGCTGTATGTTAACACAACCACCGCCGCTGCCAGTCTCGGCGACCAACACCCTGGCATGCACCCAACCCCACACTGCCATGGGGGTATCGTGCATGCGGGGTGGTTATTTTTTTGGTTTTTTGTTGGGATTTGGATTTGCGGCTATCCGAGAATCCTTGATTCAGGCCCCAAAAAAATCTTTGCCCTATTTCTTGCCCTTTAGGGATCCCTCAGGGATCCTTCCATGTTTCCTATGGGGTTCGGATACCTGTATCCTGACCCCTTATGTGTTTTGAAATGTTATTTTCCCTCCCCTGGGCTAAGCGACAAACAAAATGGCAACCACAACTTTCCTTTCAGGTTGTGACCAGCCAGTCAGAGCCTTGCTTTTCCCCTAGATCCACAGATCTTCTGCGGGAATATCCACGTCCCTAGATAGCTATACATTTCTTTCTTTAATAATTCCCAAACTACTGAACAGATTTACACCAAATTCCAAAAAGAGATCTTTCTGGACCAAGATCTAGTTTTCTGCCAAATTTGGTGTAATCCTTTCAGTGGTTCGGGCTGTAGTTGTGTTTAAAAACTGCAAAAGTCCCATAGACATTGCATGGGAAAGAAATTTTAATTGCTCTCGAATGTGTAATACATAAAACGTTTTGTCTTCCTCTCCAAGGAGTTATTGGAGAGGTGTTCCTTCGCTGTTCTCTCGTGTTGGCGATCCGTGTGATCACAGCTCTTGCAGAGAGAGTGAGCGGTTGTTAATTCAGGCAGCACAACAATCCAATGGAACTCCCTGCTTAGTTCCACTTATGTTTATTGGTGTGATACAGAATCCTATTAGGGTTCTCCTGGCAACTCTGTATCCAGTGACTTGGTTTCCTTACTACTGTACCTAGGATTAGAGGGGTACCAACCTTTGCAAAGTGCTGCATATATTGTTGTTGGCTTGCTGGATGTTATTGACCCAGAACTGTTAGCCCATTGTTGACAATATTGGTTGGTGTCTATATTTCTGTCTACTTACAGCAGGGGTTGTTCGAGAGCTCTCAGATTACTATGACTCTCCACCCCTGTTAGATGCTACCTCTACACATTGTGGGTAGGTGTGTTTCATTTGGCTTTCCCACTCCTTAGAGTTCTGTTAATTGTATTACACTCTATTGAAGCCTCCATCTGACTTAGAGTTTTCTCTATTTGTCCTTCTCTACCCCAGAATGCAGAGTGGGTCTCATGAATTCTTGCTTCCAGATTTTTCATAAGGTAACATTCTCTTTTCTTTTCAGGTTTCTCTAGTCACGTATCTCTAGTTGCATGAATACTATGCATAAAGAATCCAAGAGTATGCACATTACCATTGGTGTCATTATTGTTTTGTGTTTTGCAGGTCTCCTTCCCCGCTGTCCCCTTCCTTATTTTCCCCCGCTTGATCACTTCACTAAGTCTTTATTACATTAACCAGACTCTGAAGCTGTCTGGAGGTGGATAATACTTAGCATTATCCGATCCTGAGGATGTAAGGCCTTGACACTGATTGGTTGCCAATATTTCAACCAGGAAGTGTTGGCCACCATCATTGGAAAAACCTTTAAAAAAAAAGAAGACAGCAATATGGCGACAGCGTAACTCTCGGCCATCGCCGCCCATGCCTCAGGCAAACTCCGCAGTTGACTATGCTGCCTGGATTAGACACGCCGACCTGCAGACGCTTGAGCTCGCCGCGAAAAAGACACGCGATACATTGTATCTGTAGAGGCGGTCTCGCAGCTGACTCTGTGCGGCTTGTTACGGCAGCAGGGCTTTGCAGAGGTTTCATCTTACTGGCAGCCGAATGGTGGAGCTTTGGGTGTGGAGATCGCCGGACACCTCGCGGACGAGTAACAGACATTCCTGCTGATGCGCCACGGCCAGACTCGACATCGGAACAGCTACTGGATTTTACACTGCAGGCGGCAGCGGCTTTTTTCACCCATTTCGCGGATCCTGCTGTGGTTTCACGGACTGCGGGAGAAGCCCTTCGCTGGTCATCGCGGTCAATGGCGTTCCACGGAGCGAGGGGCACGAGACAAAAGACAGCTGGCCATAACGCTACCTCGCAGAGTATGGTGGGGCCAACACCTGAGCCGGATACAGCGCCAAAAGGTAAAAAAGATAACTCAAATGCTAAGAGGTTAACAGGGAAAACTGTGGGGGCTACCTTTAAGGAGAGTGGAGGGTCTCAACCCTCAATCGCTAAGTTGTTCCCCGGTGCGAGCTCTATGACTATCACAACTCCAATGGCTACAACTGGGGGAAAATCCGCAAATAGCAGGTCAAATGGGGATTCAACCACTGATTCTTCGCTGCAAGGTCCAGAGTTGCCCGCCTCCCAAACACCATTGGAGGCTATAAACTCAGAATCGGGACGCTCTGGGGGGAAAAATCTAGGAAGATTGCCTGATGCTTCGTTGGGAACCCCTGAACATCTTAGTTCTGGTGACTCCTTTCCAACCGCCGGAGCCAATGCCCCCCAGACAGGGGGTGCAAAACCTAACTATGACTCAGTCTTCTCTGGGTTGGACCTACAAACCAGTGGCAGCTTAAGGGCTCAACAAGGCTCTGATCCAGCTACACTTCCCCCTGACGTTCAGTCTCCAGACTTAGCCGGAGATCACTTCTTTTCAGTGTCAGATGGGTCAGACTTAGCGGCTGAAATGAACTACTCGATCTCTAGCGATGGAACTCATTCTGATTCCTGCCACAGCGGCTTCGGCAAAGACACAGATACAGTACAACATAGGAAGAGCGCACACAGAAATAGAGATGAGCAATGTTCTGGGAAGCACCGTCAATTAAAATGGGACTACTCTGACACACAGATAACTTTGCCCTTCAATGAGGAATCTGATAAACCCCCCAGGCCCAGATAGCCTCTAAAATCATCTTGAAGAAACCTCATTATCTTCTCTCCTGCTGTTGATCAAGCAATTCCAACAGGAAGTACGATCTAATAGCCGACAAGCTAAGGGTGCTGCTAGAAAGCTTCAAGGAGGCCTTAGCAGACTGAATAAAACCTGCTCAGATATAGGTGAAAGGGTGACTTTGATGGAAGGGCGGACAGAAAATCTGGAAGCAGAAGTCGCGACGCTGAACAATCTCTGCTATTCCCAAAGCACGTGTATGACGGATGTCATGTGGAAGTTGGAGGAGCATGAAAATAGGCCGCGCCAGAATAATCTCCGATTACTCGGTATCCCGGAGGGGGCAGAGGGGGACAATCCCCGGTGCTTCATAGTGAATCTTCTGAAGGGATCTTTCCCAAATCATCCAGACTGGAACTGGGATCATGAGATCCAACGGGCTCACCGTTTCCCCCTCACGATGAAAAAATCACAAACAGGTAGTAGTGCCCAGCCTAGGGCCTTCCTTGTGTTCTGTGGAAAGTTTTTGTTGCGACAGCTGGTCTATGACCAGGCACGCCAAATGCCCAGAAAAGCTTTGAAGGCGTGACATTCTTCGCAAAACCGCACTTTGCCACACAACCGTGGAGCGGAGATGGCGCCTCCGTCAACTAATCACTCCCTTTCAACAGTTGGGGGGCCAAGCCTTTCTGATGAACCCTGCCAAACTCAAAGTTATCCTGAATGGCACCACTAGATTGTTTTTTTACAAGGTTAAACCTCAGGAGTACTGTGATGAAGTAAAATCTAAGAAAGGACAGAACTAGGTTTAACTAAATTCTGTAGATATTTTCCGCCTCATAAAAAATCTTCTTCTTGATAAAATGACTCCTCTTTATCTTTTACCCTTCCACTTTTTCTCTGTCCTTTCTCCCTTCTTCCTTCTTGTGTAGTCAAGACTGGGGCTCAAGATATATGGCAGAGCTGGCAGTCCCCCGTGGCTGTTCTCCTTCACTACGCTATGAGAATTCTTAAAATTTAACTATTGCCACTAAAGGGATTTTTCTTTCTATTATAAGTTTGCTCAACACGGTCTAGTTTTTCACAAGCTCTGTATACCTGAGGCAGGACTGGGTGGCGGATTGTTATTGATGTTGACCGTCACTCAGGGTTTCCCTGATTGCTAATTTGTTTTGGGGGTGGGAATGTGGGTGGGGGAGGGTTTGGGGAAGTCTTTGGGAAGGGCATTTAGCATGAGAGTTGGTTGGGTTTTTTTGTTGGGTCAGGTGTGGGTTTCTTCTTGTGTTTTTTACACCATTTATTACAGAAAAGATAAGATTATATGGACTTTATGAAATCATTACTCAGAGGTCAAATTTTATATTGTAATACTATGACTAACACAACACAGTTCAGAATTGCTTCAATAAACATCTGTGGTCTGAACGACGCCCATAAACGACGCAAAGTTTCCCAAGGTCTTAGACTCATGGAGGTGGACGTGGTCTGCCTACAGAAAACTCATATTGAAGGATCACAACGACATCTATTGAACACTTTCGGCTTTAATCTAGTCGGGGGGACCACGCAGGGCGCTCGGATAAAAGGGGTAGGCATTTTAGCGCAGCGTAACAGATCAATATGGTCTTCACACACTAAATCTGATCCCCAAGGCAGATGGGTCCTAGCAGAGTGCCGGCTTAATGCAGAATACTCCTTCACACTCTGCTCAATCTATGGGAACACTGCTGATGATCCTGGCGTAATTAATTACATTTCAGAGGAGTTGGCTCGTTGGCCTCTCCCAATTATTACCTGCGGAGACCTTAACATCAACTTAGCCAGTAATTGGGGAATAGACAACCATAGCAAATACACAGGTAGGAAACCCAAAGTTTATCAAGCCTTAAAAAATCTAATGCACACACACGGGCTGAGGGACACCTGTTCTAATCTCAATCCACACCAGCAGGGATATACCTATTATTCAGCCCCACATCATTCATTTGCCCGGTTGGATTATTTTCTGGTATCAACCTCCCATCTTTATAATTGCAACATTGATGTCCTCCCAAGGATTTTTTCAGATCACAATCCTTTAATCCTAAACTTAAGGTGCAGCTCGTTTCGTAAGCCAGTTACAGCATGGAGCTTCGAGAGAGCACTATTGCTCGATACTAAATACCTAAGCCACATGAAAAGCTGGATCGAGGGCTTTCTAGAAATTAATATTGGTTCAGCTTCAATTATGGTTGTCTGGGATGCTCTGAAAGCAGGCATTCAAGGGGAGACATTACAGTTTTCCTTGAGAAAGAATAAACTTGAGAGGGAGCAGATTTTAGAACTCCAGAAAAAGATGAGTCTAGCAGAAAGAAAACTTATTGACACATTTCAGAAGGGGATGGACAACGAACCTGCCAAGTTAGAGCTAGCAGTCTATAAGACAGAACCCGATTCAATACTGACAGGAAAGGCTGCTGCTAAATGGGTGGCCGCTAAGGAAAAAATATACGAATATAGCGAACAAGTCGGCCACCAACTTGCGGTTAGGACAAGACAATACCTTACAGCAAATTAAATACACTCAATTCAGACCCCTTCAGGGAATGTCACTAGCGAGCCCAGTGAGATCAAGGCGGCCTTCCACGATTTTTACTCTTGTCTATATACTGAAGAGGCCAAAGAGCCCCAGGATATCAGATGCGATGTGATAGATAAATATCTAGACTCCGTATCGCTATCACACATGGACACAGAGGATCGTAGGCAATTAGAAATCTCCCCTTCCTGGGAAGAAATAGCAAGAGCCATAACAAACCTACCAAACGGCAAGGCGGCGGGCACCAACAGCATCCCAGTGGATTTTTATAAGGCCTTTTCTACTCAGATTAGCGGAATATTTACGGCTGTGGTAGAACAGATTTTTAATGGGGCTACCCCTCTAGCTTCTTGGGCAACAGCTAAGATAATCATCTTCCTCAGAAAGGATAAATCCCCCTTAGAAATGGGCTCATACCGCCCAATCACTTTAATAAATGGTGATACTAAAATGTATGCCTCCCGATTAGCCACCAAAATTGAACATCTGGTGTCCATGTGGCAACACGGCACTACCAATCATATTCGTAGAACCATCACCCTTTTCGACGTGGCACAGGTGGCAGGAGACCCGATGGCACTTATACTACTCGATGTGGAAAAAGCATTTGATCAGGTCTCCTGGCGATTTTTGTGGCGGGCCATAGGAAATATGAACTTTGGGCCTAATGCTATTCAAGCCATAATGGGCTTATATCTTAAACCTGCAGCTAGGGTTTTAATAAATGGACAACTAACCGAACAATTTGAGATTACGCGTGGGACAAGTCAGGGCTGTCCCTGGTCCCCTTTACTTTTTGCTATATACATAGATCCTTTTATTAGAAAGCTCATTGATAACTCGGACATTCTAGCCATAAATAGACATGGTTTCTCTACAAAAATCATGGCTTACGCCGACGATCTAGCGTGCGTCACATCTGACCCCGAAATGGCTATCAAAGCCATGGAGAATGAAGCACAGGATTTTGGAAATATTTCGGGGTTTTCACTAAATAAAGGAAAAACCCAGATTGTTACAAATAGACAGATTATCTGGACGGATCACAGAGTGGTAAAAAAGGCTAAATACCTACGGGTAAATATTTTGGCTGATATCGACCTAATTGTTAATGAGAACTTGGAACCTCTTGCCACTGATACTAAAAAGACATTGAATAGGCTTAACAACTTGCACTTAACCATCATGGGTCGCTGCAATCTAATAAAAATTATGTTTTTCCCTAAAATCCTCTATCACTTTAAAGCAATCCCTCTTGAGTTTTCGAATCAAGCCATACAAAAATTTGACCGGTTGTTTTCCCAATTCTTTTAGGCCTATTCTCAGCCCAGAAGATCATTTAAATCTCTTTCTCTCTATCAAATTTACGTTTATACTATTGGGCTGCGGCTTTGCAAGGGTGGGCAATATTGCTTCAAGACCGATTCTCTTTGCCCATACGACGCATCCGTCACCTTTTGAGCTGCTGTTGGGGTCCGAAGCCAAAGGCTGTATGTGGCATCAATTAGAATTCGGGTACTTTAAGAGGGTAAGATTTAAGACTCTTATTGGAGCATATAAGGTATTTACGGCCATGCGTAAGTTACTAGGGGTGGGGAGATTTACCTATTATACCCCAACTAAAAACAAGGCGAATCTACTCAGAATCTTTGAAAGCTCATACTTTCAAAAATGGCACAGTGCTGGGATAAAAACTTTGGGGACCCTATACTCTCCCAATGGGTTTTGGGCTTTTGAAGAGCTCCAGTTGAGATATCATTTGAGCCAGAACGAGGTCTTCAAATATTATGCAATTAGAGACTTTCTGTCCCGGAAGGCTGGGGGACCCTTGGGATTTGGGAAACATTAACTTATTGAAAGACTATCTGCTCCTTACGCTCCCCGGCTAGGGTCAATATATACTTTGCTGAATGGACAAATGCCGGATGATATGACCACAATATCCAATAAATGGCATCAGAAATTGGAAATCACAGACAATAACTTTCTTTTAGCTTTTAAATATGCACAGAGTGACTTATTATCGGCTAACCTTAAAGCACAATTTTATAAAACTTTCTTTTTTCTTTATTATGCGCCAAGCAAAATTGCTAAATGGGGCACTGGGAAAGGCACGTACTGTACCCGCTGTTCTGAATATAGTGCTGACTCTGTGCACATGTTCGCTTCTTGCACTAAACTAGGCCCATTGATTGCTCAAATACAAACCTTTCTAAGCAAAGTTGTTGCACAGGAATTTCTGCTAACCCCTTCGACCATTTTGCTTGGGATCTGCGATCATATAAACAGAAGGGAAGGCGGGGCCCTAATCTCTGTTGCTATGGCGGTTTTTAGACTCTGTATAATTACGGCTTGGATCGAGCCAACCCCCCCTTTATTTTCACACTGGCTTGCCAGGTTTTTGTCAATAGGGAACCTAGAGAGGACTATTTATGCTAAAAAGGGGGTAAAAGCTAAAAAAAAAGGAAAGGGAATTTTAATCTGGGAACCCCTTAGCAAGTGGCTCTCTCTGGCCAATACATAATCTGCTTTATCATACCGAATTGTCTTATCGGTTTCTTCAGCCATTACATTTTAACTCTGTAAATCTGTAAATTGAATTCTTATTGTTATATGCTGGATCATGTTCTGCGCTGTCATTCTGTACCCTTCGGCACCTTCGAGTACTGATCACCTCTTATCAAGAATAATTTAAAGATGGACTGATCACATTATACCTTAACTCTTTATCCTAGCTGTTTTAAATATATGTAATATAGATGGTATTGAGAATTAACTCATTAACCCACTTTAGTATTGTGTAACCAGCTGATAAGTATCTATTTTCTTTTTTGCCTTTCTTTTATCTAAGTTTTGCACGCACAACTTTTTTAAGGGGTGGGGGGTGGGTGCTTGGTTTACGCTATATTTGTGACTGCTCTGTTTTGTAAACTGCAATAAAGAAAATTAAAAAAATTAAAACATTTTGTTTTAAAAAGAAGACAGAGCATGGTACGAATACCCTGACCACTTAGCAGAGTCATCGGGTCCACCTGGGACCCCGCCAGGGCACATAAATATTTGCTTTTTAATTTTTTGCTGCAAAAATGTAAATCTGCTCCAAAAAGAATTCTGAAGATTTGCCCCTGGGTGGGCAGGTCCTGGTGCTTCTTTTTATTTTAAATAAGGGGAGGGACAGCCCTATGCTCCCTCCCCATGGCCAATCTTGTCCAGGGAACTGCTCCTCCTCTGGGCTGACTGAGTCTTATACAAACAGCCCCAGGGACCACCACCTCCCAGGGAATTATGAAAAAAAATGAGAGGGGCTGCACAGAACGCCTCCAGTGCCTGAATGGGCACGGGAACCATCATCTCCCTGGGGCCATGTATATAATAATGGGAGGGGGCATGTGTATATACAGCTCTGGGGACCGCCACCTACTGTGGGCTGTCCCATGCAAAGTAAAGGAGGAGGCCCTTTGGACCCCATCTGGGAGCCATTAATGGCTCTGGGGACCACCCCCTCCTAGGATCAGCTTCTGCTATCTCCAGAGGAGCCCACCCTCTGGGGATAGCAGTTTGCTTTTGCTTGCCGGGGAGTGAGAGCAAACATAAATGTGCTCTAAGCAAGCGGGAGCTGTCAAAATGCTCTCGCTTGCTGGGAGTGGAGTTTTCATCTGTTTCCCTGCTCGCTGTCATGAAGGCAAGTAAACAGATGAATGATTGCTCCTGCATGCAGGGAGCTGCCTATTTAACAGCTCACTGTGTGTGGGAGCAACGCTAGCTCATGCAAAAATGCTGGGAGCCTGCTGGAACTGCAAGGGCCTTGATGCAACCACAGAGGTTCCCATCATAGCACACTGGGTGCCCTGGATGGGTTCCAGGGCACCCAGGGAGATGTGGCAAGGCCACAGGGGATGGGGCCCCGGGGGCTGACATTAGCCCATGGACGGAATCTGTGAGGCCCCCTCCCCCATCATGTCTTGGCCAGGACCATGGGAATAGGGTCCACAGATGCCTAACTACTTAGGCTTTGTGAAGGCAAAGCAAATGTATTTCCTGTCATATTCCATGTTCAAAAGCAATCTAAAATCCTTAATGTGGTTTACTGTATCGTTGATCTGTTGGAGTGCAATCTGATCTGGGGTGACTGTGATGAGTGGTTTCATTCTCGTCTTTTCCTGGTCTGAGGATTCTCCCTTTTAATCACCCTGCATACATGAATGCCCCAAATCATCTCCAAGCTCCGCCCGTTTGGCCACACCCTATTTTCCTTAGTAGTAGGCAAATGTCTTCCCGTCATTTCCACATTGATGGAAAAGTTAACAAAAGGCCCTCAAGCACGTTTTAAGGTGATTTTGATGACGAGTTATTGATGCACAGGAATACAAGGACATCTCCACCAAACAAAGAAGCACTTACTTTACTTAATTAAAGTGAAGTAGCCCTGTTTGGAGAAGATTCACCTCTGTCTAGTTTCATCGTCTTCACATTACCACAGATTTCTGGATGAATATTCTAGAGGAACAATTGCAGTGCCGAAATTGCATGCACACCTTATGGTCTTTTTCCCAGTTGTAATTTAGAATATGCACAAGAGATTTATCCAACGGGTAGAGGTTTTCAGCAAAACTGCTGCCATCTTCTTGGAAAAATGAGGTTCAGTTCTGGCCTGGTGCTGAGTGTAGAGACATTAAACCTCAAACACAGCAGGTGCCCCAGTTGAGGCTCCACTTAAATAAAGCAAAAACAATCCTAACTTTTTCGGCTTCGCAAATGCAAAGAAAGTGTCTTGCCTCTTGTATTCCATAATGAAAAACAATATGTAATCATTAATGGAGGTGAAGCCATCGTTGATCTAATGGAGCACAATCTTATGTGTAGTGACTGTGATGAGTGGTTTCTTTCTTGCCATGTCCTGGTGAGAGGAGAGTCCATGGTTCTCTGTTTCAAATACCCTAAGTATGCAAATGTCCAAAATCCATAGCACTGCTCACACACCTACTCACAGAAATACACAGGCACTCACACACCGATTTACAGACCCATACAGGTACTCACAAATCCACACAGGCACTCCACACCCAGTTGGATACTCACACAGGTACTCACAGACCCACACAGGTATTCGCAGACCCACTCACCAATACACTCAGGCACTCACCCACACACCCAAACACTCACACAGGTACTCACACACCCACTCACATACCCTAGCAGCCCCTCGCACACCCACTATCAAAGGTGACAGGTTACAGTTAGGATTAAAAAGTAAAAAAGTGTAGAAACTCACTGAAAAAAACAAAGGTTACAGGGACGTTATAATTCAGATTTTTTTTTTAAGTTAGACATTCACTGAAAAAAAACAAAGGTTACAGGGACAATATAGTTAGGCTCAGATTTCATTCCTACAAAACTAGTAAAATGCAGCAGTTATAATTACCCCAGCTAACTATAACATATGCCCCTGCAATGCACTGCTTATGACCCCACATATTACAGCACTCATTACATGGTCTGGGGCATTACTGATGACATCACTCATAACATCTCAAATTACATCACTGGTGAAATCATGTAGTGAGTTTAAGTATTCCGTAAATGTATTTGAGACTTAAAGATATATATTAACATACTTCATAAATTAAATTAATATTCTTTCTGTACCCCTAATAAGTAGTACAATTTCCATCATAAGTGATCTGAGTGGTTGTATGTCTGTTTCTATAAGTGTGTGAGTGGCTGTGCGTGTGTGTGAGTGGCTCCATGGGTGATTAAGTGGCTATGTGACTAGCTATATGGTTGAGTGAGTGGCTGTGTGAGTGACTGTATTAGTGAGTGAGTAGGTTTGAGAGTGGATGTATGGATGAGTTATTGGCTGTATGAGTTGCTGGATGGTTGTGTGAGTTGGTGTACGAATGGCTGTAGGGATAAGTGAATGGCTGTGTAAGTGGCTGTATGGTTGAGTGAGTGCCTGTTTGAGTGGGTTTTTGGTTAACTGAGTATCTGTGTAAGGGGCTGTATGAGTGAGTGAGTGGACTTGTGAGTTCTTGTATCAATGTGTGAATGGGTATATAAGTGGTTGTGTGGATGTGTGAGTGGGTGCATGAGTGGTTGTATGGATGAGTGAGTGGCATGGGTGAGTGAGTGGGGTGTGAGTAGACGTGATTGCTTGTATGGATATGTGAATGGGTATGTAAGTGATTGTGTATGTGTGAGTGGGTGCGTGAGTGGCCCTATTGAGTCGCTATATAAGTGAGTGTGTGGGGGTGTGAGTGACTGTATAGGTATGTGAGTGGCTGTGTGAGTAGGTGTATGGGCAAGTGAATGGATGTGTGAATGGCTCTATGAATGAGTGAGTAGTTTTATTAGCAATTGTATGTGTGTATCTAACCAAGATGGCCGCCAAGTAGGAGCCTCTCCGAGGAGCTCCCGGTTTGGGGATTACCAATGTTGGTAGTTATCCCCATTTAAACTGGCCCACTGGCTCAGACGGTCTCTGGGAATTGACCACACTTCACTGCAGGAACACTCCGCCGAATCTAAAATTGAACTTTTGTCTTACCTCAAGAGCGACTGCTTCAGAGTACAATTCTGCACATTCGTTACCTGGGACTCCCTCCACTGCTCGAAGCATCGTTGCATATAGAACCAGCACGTTGGCCGTGGGTGGCTGCGGGACACTGTTACAGGGAAGACGACCCCATGGCTGCGACCATTGCTGGCTCCCCAATCTCTCATCGCCTGCCTCCAGAAATTTGATGTCTCCCAGTGTTCGTGGGTGACCCCAAAGTTCAGGCGCCATTTGCAGGGCTTCCTCCACTGCCCATATGACCCAGCAATATTTTTCCAGTTTGCGGCCGATGATTCCAGTTCTCTGAGGTCCTGGGGGTAGCCCGACTGCTGCACCTGTGATAGGTGGAGTCTTCTCCTCAGACCTCGATCGACTTGACTGCCTGCCTAATGCCGATCGGTGAGCTGAGGGCACTGGATCTTCTCTGATTACATCGCCATCTTACGGCTGCGAACTGCGGCTGCCACCGCGTCCTGCCAGAAGTCGCGCTTGCTCTGCTGCAGTCCCCGGCTTCCTCTGATGTTGGGCTCTGCCTGTAGCCTCCTCCATTGTTTTGCCACAGTCCTGCCCGGAGCCCGGAGCCCAGTTGCTATGATGCCAGGCTTCTGAAACCCTTCGCCGATCCTGCTCACATGGGAGGCAGAACAGATGCAGATTTGGAGCCTTTCCACCTACGCGCTTTTCCAAATTCGCGCCAGGTATTTCCATCGTCTCTGTGATATTTTAACCCTTTAGAGGTTCCTCAGCCAAAGCTCCCAAGCATCTAAAATGACGGGGCCTCAAAAATCATTACAGGGCATTGCTCACCGCTCCTGCTCCTGAACCTAACTGCAAATGAGACGTTTCTGCAAGCGTCCTTAAAATGAGGAGCATTACAGCCCTTGAGTGTGTGCTGGCCAGCTAAGTCCTTTTTCAGCCACTTTGTATATCTTTTCCTGATCATTGCCTGACCTCAAAAGGGTGACGGGTGAACACATCCTCGATCGCCCCACAGTGCCTGACTTTAAGATGGCGGTGCCACAAAACTTTATTGATTGACATCACAGTTTCATTGTTGTGCATTGAAGACCCGAATGTCTTTTAATTTGCGGTGCTTCAATATCATATTGTTTACAACTACACTTCTCTCCACTGGTATGAGGATAGTGGCATTCCTGACTCTTGCTGCTCACTTTAAGACCTTCTTTAATAATAGGTTCCTTGAAGACCTCTACACTTCTTGCTCATTTGAAACACTGAAGTGCACCCGAGATGGGAAACAACCTTTACAACGCAACTATTACATCGCACTACACTTACAACGCAGGCATTACAACGCAACATCCTTTACAACGCATGACACTACAACGCATACCATTACAACGCATACCATTACAACGCAGACACTACATCGCATGTCACTACAACGCAGGCATTACAATGCATACCACTACAACGCATACCATTACAATGCATACCATCCAACACTTACCCTACTGTTGCACCCCCTGGAGTTAGAATAGTAATTTTTACCCCTATACTATCCAACACTTACCTTAAATGCAATTTAACATTATGCGTTGTAATGGTATGCGTTGTAAAGGTAGTATGCGATGTAATGGAATGCGTTGTAAAGGTAGTTTTTAAAAATGCGTTGTAGTGTCATGCGATGTAATGGAATGCGTTGTAGTGGATGTTGCGTTGTAAAAATTGCGTTGTAAGTGCATGCGTTGTAAAAGTATGCGTTGTAACGTTATACATCCACCCGAGATGCCGCCCCGCTGTGGTGATTGATGAGTAACACTCCTGAGAGTCCTGCCTCAGTCACTTTAGTTCCATCACGCCTGGGTACCGGGAGACCCATCCCCTCCGCTGCCTATTTGCCCCTTTCAATCACATAGTGCCCTACCCTAACCATTATGTCACGTCCTTGCCTGGCCGGGACTGGGAAAAGCTCTTATACTCTGGTCTACCCCCCCCCAACCTCTCCAAAACTGCTGCTAAATCATTCAAGCACGCCACCCTAAAAAGCCACCCTGAGGTGCTGATATCTGACCTGCGCTTCAGTGCCGACACCGGCATAGTCATTAATTACCTTATATTCTATTACAGAAGTACCGCCGCCTGGCGCAAAACCTTTGCACACCTTATTAACGTTCGCTCAAGCAGGAACATTCCTTCCGGCACCAAGCTCACAATTGCGCCCTCCTCAACCCTGCGAGCGGACCTCACCATCACCCTCTACAAAAACGGCATTGTTCTGATCCAAGCCTCAACCAATAACCTCAATAAATTCACAGACCTTTTCACCCTCCTCAGAAACCATGTGCATGACACCGATAGAGTAACTTACACCCACACCAATGACCCGCCATCCTGCCAGCCTAATGTGCCTAGCCACCCACATACCCCTAAGGGCTTCCATCGCAGTTCATCCTATCCTTCCCAGCATGTCTCCTGACCCTGGCTACAGAATCTCCCCTGCACCTTTGATCTCCTCCCACCTAGCGCCCCCCACCGACTGGGAGACTGGTACTTTCCCAAAGACCCCTGATTCAGATCGAGCTAGCCCCCCAAGTGTTCCCAACACTGATCACCCTAACCTTTATAGCACGTCCCCCGGCACCTCCAACAGAGTCGCCCCTAGACCTCTGATCACCTCCCCGTCAGCCATCTGCCCAAACCGCGAGCTTGGCACACCTCCTAAGACCCTTGATTCGGCTCAAGCCAACCTTTCTCCCCTTCCATCTATACATGCCACTTGTACTGCTCCTGAACCTCTGCCCCCCTACCCCCATCACCTCCCGCTTATATGGATCTCAAAACTCTACACTCCAGAGTGACCAAACTAACCCAGAGCATCCATAACTCCATTCTGGACCTTATGAACCTCCTTCACCTTGGCGAACTCTCCCTTGCTAACCTCAAGCCACTGCTTATATCCACCCCCCCCCCACAGGTCACAGAGTCTACCAAGCAGCCATTACCGCTATCCTTGCCACCTTTCAGAGGAGGAATCCTGAGCTCTTGCCCTTTCTTACAACTCTACCACTTCCACCTCAATTCCACTAGACCCCCCGGGAAACAAAATCCTAGCCATCCTCCAAGACCACAACTCTGTCCAAGTCATCCCTTGTCCACTAGATGCGAGTCCCGAACATACCATCAGCACGGTCACCATCAACCCCAACAGTCCAGCTACCCACCATAACAGATGTGTGGTTAAAAACAACCTTGCGCCTTTACACCTGTCCGTCCAGACCCCAGACACTCCCCCAGATCCCTCTATCTGGTCTCTTAACCAATTGTCGATCGGCAGTTAAGCATGCCGCTGATATTGCTAACCTCATCTTGAACAAAAATTTAGATCCAGCTATACTAACTGAATCATGGCTCAATGAATACTCTTCCCCCTGCCTGGACCTATTAGTCCCTCCCAACTATAATATTGCTAGACTGGACAGACAATCCAGCAGGAAAGAAGGAGGCATCGCCTGCATCTACCGATCTAGCCTCCTTGTCATGGAACTCACGGCGGACACCACAGACTCCTGTGAATACCTCGCCCTCTCCATTTGCAATAATTCATTACATCTGTGCAATTTGCACATCTTTTACCACCCACCAGGTTTGAACGACTCTTTCACCGATCACCTCTTGGAAATCATCACAACTAAGATTTCCTCCAATGCCAAAGAGATTTTCCTTGGTGATTTCAACCTGCACTGGAACGACCCTAAGGATCCCCACGTCAACGCCATCAAAGACCTCCTAACCAATCAAGCTCTGACTCAAGCCTACTCTCTACCAACTCACTCAAAAGGGGCCACCTTTGACTAGATCATCTCTAAGGAATCCTCAGTCAAGCTTATCTCCATAGACCCATGTGACTGGTCCGACCACCACGCCATTGCCTTCCTTTTGCCCAGGACCCACAAGACAAAGGCACAGCGATTCCCAAACGCTGGATCAGAGACACCAAGAACCATGACCATATGAAACTGGAGGCTCGCCGCAAATCTGACCTCCCCCCCTCACATATAACCACGGTCAGTGACCTCAATGAACATTACTCAGCAACTATTTCAAACATTCTGGATGACCTTGCCCCACTAAAACTAAAAAGAACACATATCAAAGCCAGAAACCCCTGGTTCACCGGATCCCTCAACATGGAGAGGAGATCCCTCCGGCAATCTGAAAGACTTTGGAGACAGCACCCCTCTGCTGCGCATCTAAAACTTCTCCACCAGGCGAGAAACTCCTATAACAAGAACATCCTTAATTCTAAAAAAGAATACTTCAGATCGGAACTGGGGAATGCCAAGAATAGACCCCGCAAGCTCTTTGAACTGGTCCAACACCAATCAAATAAACTGGCTAAAACTCCGAAAGAGTCTCCTGAGTCTCTAACATCATCTGAGGAATTTTCCTCTTTTTTCGCTGATAAAGTCACAGCATTAGGAAATGAACTCAGTACCACCACATATTCTCAACCCCACTACCCACACTGATCTCACCTAAAAAACAAGCATGATGGACCGACTTCAAATACTATGACAAAGACTCCGTCTCTAAAATCCTCTCTACATTAAACCCAAATACCCACTTTAATGACCCGCTACCATCCAACTCTCTCGCTGCTGCCTCCCAATCCATTGTTCCTAGCTGGACTGCAATAATCAACGTGTCTCTCCAGCAGGGATCAATTCTGGACTCTCTGAAAGCTGTCCAAGTCCACCCTATTTTAAAAAAACCATCACCGGATCCAGGCTCCCCAGACAACTTCAGACCTATCTCCAATATCCCTCTGTTAGCCAAAGTGTTAGAGAAGTGTGTACAACAGCATCTCAGTCAACACATCAATAACTTCCACCTACTTGATGACTTCCAATCTGGTTTCAGACCGGGGCACAGCACTGAAACTTCTATGCTCCACATCGTGGACGATGCCCTCCAAGCCCTAGACCAAGGCAAAACCTGCCTTCTAATCCTCCTAGATCTATCCTCGGCCTTCGATACGGTCAAGCATGAAAAACTACTCGAACGCCTCAAACTCAGGATGGGTTTGGATGGCTCTGTCTTAGAATGGTTTAGGTCCTTCCTCCACAACCGATCACAGAGATTCCTAATTAATGGCAACCTATCAGCTCCCACCCCGGTCATGGTTGGAGTCCCTCAAGGTTCAACCCTATCCCCCACCCTCTTCAATCTTTACTTAGAGCCGCTCACCGAAGTTCTTCGTACTGCTAACATCTCCTAACACATGTACGCGGACCACACCCAAATGTACATTAATATTTAATCGCTCGAGGAGATCCTCTCCCTGAACGAGGCCCTGAAACTGACCGTCCAATGGCTCGCCTCTAACCAAACTTAAACTCAACGCAAAAAAAAATGAATTTCTACTAATCTCCCCTACAAAAGCCAACCCGGAGATTCAGATGTGGATCAAGGCTATCACAGCCTTAAACTGCCCGCCGACCATCGTGGACTCGGCTAAATCTCTGGGTATAATCCTCGACAGCAACCTGAACATGCGGGACCACATTAACTCGATGGCTAAATCAGCCAGGTTACATCTGAGCTACCTATGGAAGCAGAAACCCTTCTTTGATGCTCCTGACTTAGAAATGGCAGTCCAAGCACTAGTCATCTCTAGGCTGGAATATGGCCGTTCCACCCTCTCCGGATTACCCAAGATCTCCTTGGCACCTTTAAAAGCCTGCCTCAACACGGCCGCCAGACTACTTATGGGCACTAGGAAATTCGTATCAATATTGTGCGGGTTGCACACCTATTTTTAAACAGTAAATTTGACGTTTCTCAACCTTCAATTTTTCTTGCGTACACACTGGTGACGTGCCCAGCCCAAACTGCACGTTTTTAAACTAAACAACATCAAATAGGGGCATCATGTAGCCCCCAAAACCAATGGCACAGCCGATGCTGCCGTTGCATAAATGTTTTTTCCACATTATATTCCGTTTCACTTGTACTCCATAATTTAATCCAGTCTTTCATTTCAAACCAGTTCAAATCCACATGCAAGGAATGCTATTTCCCAAATTTCTCATGTTCCAGATGGGCCATCCGAACCTCTATACAAGAACACGTACTGAAGCAAGACTCTTCAAAAGCAGTTTATTGAAACCCAATGCATTTCGGGCCACTGGGGCCCTTCGTCAAGGGTAACTGAAAATAACAATATTACACGCATTAATTTCCATTGTGTATACATCTCATTCAAATGTAACTAAATGCGTATGCCTTTTTAAAAAAATTGCACCTCACTACTTCAGTAATTAACATTCGAAAGACAATCCATCATGTTTTATCCGAATAAATACCCTCCTCCCTCTTGCAGAACTCAGTCTCTTCATATTACATATTTTGAATGTGTTTCTCAATTTCTCTCAAGCGATAACTCCTGTGTGATGAATGCTTAAACTTTGACCCCCCACCTAGTTCTCTCTTACTTCCCATCTTGTTTGCAAAACCTTCACACTGAACCTTTCTCTCTCAACATCTCGTTCCCACGCAACCACCATCTTAAACCCCTCGTTCGTGTGCCTTACTACCCTTCTCTTCACTGAGCTCGACCCTCTTTCCACTAACGACTCTCCACCTCATTTCCAACCCACCTTCCTTAACAATCCTGCCATGTCTTATCAACTAAAATCCTATCTCACAATTACACATACCTTTCATTTTCCCTCCTTAGTTAAGCACAACACGTCCCGTTACCATTTCACTCCCCCTCGCATACCTGCTTACTAGCAACCATCCTTCTCTCTCGATCATCAAAGAGGTTTCCTTTCCCTTGAAATGAAAGACTGGATTAAATTATGGAGTACAAGTGAAACGGAATATAATGTGGAAAAAACATTTATGCAACGGCAGCATCGACTAGGGAATTCGACCACATCTCTCCACATCTGAAAGCTCTGAACTGGCTCCCCCTCGAGGCCAGAATACAGCTGAAACTGGCATGCATTACTCACAAGGCTCTATGCGCAAACTCCCCTGCCTATCTGGCACAGAAACTAGTGGTATCTGGAGGAAGCAGGAACTCCCAGTCCGCCAGAGACCTCTTGCTCCAACCTGCCCGTTTTCAGAAAAAAAGAACCTACAATCAGGCATTTTCCGTGGCTGCACCAAGAATTTTGAACTCTTTCCCACCCGCCATCAGAAGAATCCCTTCTCTAGCATGCTTCAAAAATGAGGCCAAAACTTTCCTCATGGGTAAATGCCTCGTCTGAGTTCCGCCTTCAACCCCCAAAATCTCCATACCTAATCTAAGACTATCGCCTTTCCCTCAGTTACGGATTCTAACTGTAATTGTAACCATACACTTGTGTCCCTCTTTTTCCCCTACGGGTCTAGCACCCCTGCCCCTCGCCAACCATTTTGTATATTTCTGTACTTCTAAGCCTCTTGGTTGTTCACTTCTGTAAACCTTGTAAAGCGCTCTGATACCCTCACGGGTCAAGTTTGCGCTCTATAAAACTCTATAAATAAATAAATAAATAAATAAAATAGTGTGTGGGTGGATGTATGCGTAGATGTGTGAGTAGATGTGTGAATGGTTCTATGGCTGTTGCCATCAGTAATGTCATTTGAGATGTCATCAGTGATGTCACTGACCATGTAATGAGTGATGTGATAGTAAGTTCATAAGCAGTGCATTGTTGGGGCATACGTTACATTTAGCTCAGGTAACTATAACTGCTGAATTTCACTGGTTTTGTACAAATAAAATCTGAGCCTAGCTATAACGTAACCTTTGTCAGTGTATCTCTAAGGTTTTTTTTATTCTATTTCCTAACTATAACATCCTTGTAACCTTTGTTTTTTTTAGTACTTTCTGTAACCTTTGGTTTTTTCAGTGAATTTCTACAGGGTTTTTTAATGTTATTTCCTAACTGTAACCTTTGAGATTGGGTCTGTGAGTGGCTGTATAGGTTGATGAGTGGGTGTGTGAGTGGCTGTATGGATGTGTGAGTGGGTTTGTGAGTGGTACTGTAGGTGTGTGAAGGGTTGTGTGTGTGGCTGTATGGGTGTGCGAGTGTCAGTGTGGATCCGTGAGTATCTGTAAGGGTTAGTGACTTGGTAACTGAGTGACTGTATGGGCCTGTGAGTGGGTATAAAAGTGTCTGTTTGGGTGTCAGAGTGGTTGTAAGAGTGTCTGTGTGTGCCACTGGGTGTGAAAGTGTTTGTATAGGCATCGGAGTGGATGTGGGTGTGTCTGTCTGAGTGTCACAGTGGGTGTGAGAATGTCTGTCTGCATGTGGCACTGGGTGTGAGAGCCAGTGTGAGAGTGTTTCAACCAATTAATCAGGTAGAAGCTGAACAAATATATGATCATTACAGTATACACCCATTACACTCAAGAGAAAGGATGAGTGATGCTTTAGAACTTTTCCAGATGCAGGACACTAGAGGCACGCCTATTAGTGTATGGGGAAAAACTTTAGAAGCCAGATGTTATCCCCATATATTCCCCACTGGGAAAGGTGGACAATATAATGATTGTCTTGTCCAAATTTCAGCATTTGAGTACTGAGCAACCAGATTATATTTAGAGGATCCACGTTTTTGTTAGACCTTCCTTACATTTTCACATTACTGTAAGAAAGTGAACTTTCTGTCACTTCTTTTGCTGTAGAACGTTATGCCCATTGGAACTAGGTTTAACAATATAACAGCACAGGATTTTATTGAAAAGGCGCAAAAAAATGAAGAACCTTGAATATATATGATCAACATTATGCTTGTTAGTGGCACAAATGAATATTGCTTTAGAGAACATGGAGAACTGAAATGTATGCTGAGAAATGTAGAACCACCAACATGGTGTATTACTTTAAGCTGTGTAGAATACATATTTGACAGTTTGTATCTTTTTCTTCTAGAGGCAAATGGTAAAATTCCTGATATTAACAGCTGCAGAATGATATTCCTTAGATTCTGCTAATGTTTGCAGATATTTCCACCACACATTTAAAAAAATGCTTCAATACTTAACCAACGAAAAGTAAAATGATGTTGGAAAGGTGCTTGATTTCTTTGGAGATAAGAGTATCAAACAAGACGTGCTCCACATATTCCTATGCTTCTATGGATCACACCTATGTTAGGATATGACTCTGATGAATCTGTTCTGCACTTTAATCACAATTAAAACAAAGAAAGAGCAGAATGAGAAACTCCTTGGACAAGTGATACGCTATCAATCACATAAGTGCGGTAAATACTGCTTAAGGAAACATTGGAAAAACCAAAATATTACTCTAAATGCTAGTTTGGATTTCCCAGACCCGTTCTACATAAAGATAGAGTCAATATCTTCATGTCATCTGTAAGACATGCAGCTATAGCAAAATCAATAAAGAATACTTACAGTCTTGGGAGATCACAATGGATCAATGACTACAACCCTTTAATTCTACATGTATGGGATGCTAACATGGATATAAAATGTATTGCAGATAACTTTACAACAGTTGCAAGTTATGTTACTTCTTATATTACAAAATATGAAAAGACAGATATGAAGGAAGTATAGGAAGAAATATCTGCAGACCAATCTCTAAATAGAAGGTTGTACCAATTTACCTAGAAATGTTATCTCACCAAGATGACAGTAGCTATGAAGCATGTGACCATTTACGTTCTTCTAACTTATACAATAAATCGTGGGCAATTATGCAGCTTATGTTAGGATTGTCATGGGTACAGTAAAGAGTTCTCAGAAGCCACCTAAAGTGAAGTATCTTGCACATTTTGATCTGACTGACAAAGACATTTGAAAAACCAATATGTTGGACACATATTACCTAAACAGAAGAATGATCGCTATATGAAGTAGCCCAGTTTTACACATATGGAAATAATGTCACCGAAGATATCAACGCTGGAAAATTTAGAGTTCAAGGGACCAATGGCTGTTTAATATGTCATTATAACCCTACTCCTATTAAACACTGTAAACTGAGTTGTGACACAGGAGAAAAAAAGAATGTTAGTATTTATCATTTCTATACCTCTATATGTATATAGTTGAAGACAGTATGTGTGCAGGACTGTATGGGTGGATGAGTGTGTGCATGGGTGTGTTAGTGAGTGAATGACTGTCTCAATAGTCTCTTTATGAGTAACTACATATGTTTTAAACTAGTATATGTGACTATTGGTGTATATAAGTGAGTATATGTGAGAGTTAGAGATTGAAAGAGTTCCTGTATGAATAAGTATGTGTTTCTATAAGTGATTGCTTAAAAGACTAAGTATGTGTAAGTTTCTGTAGAAGTAAGTGTGGTGGTGTGTGTATAACTGTATATGCAAGTGAATTGATGTTTGATTCTTTATTAGCCTGAGTGACTATGTGTGTGAGTAACAGCAACAGAAGTCCTCAAAGACAAAGAAAAGTCCAGGAAGAAGGATAACATGCAGAAAGAACAAACAGAGGAGCAGAATGAAGCCTTGTTGCAAAATCATCCTGTAGCCTCAACTTTTTCAGACGGATACTGGTGGCAACTGAGTCTGACTAACCAGTCCTAGAGCCAGTGCTATGTTAAAAGACACTCAGAATACAGTGAAAACACCTACATACACTAAGGAACACAATGCATTGGGGTCCCCCTGTGATTAGCATGACCTCCTCTGTAAGCCCCTAGTATATAATAGGGCAGGGGATTAAAACTACCTCTTAAAACGCGCCACAGGGCGTGTTTGCACACGTCACCTCAGGCCCCGTCCCCTCCCTTCCCCACTGTGTAAACATGTCCTGTGGCCGTTTTAAGTTGGAAGATTAAGTCCCCTTGAATCCTGAGGGTTCCTAGGGTCCAACAAGACCACTAGGTACCTCCAGTAAGTGCCACAAAGCTGCGTTGCAGGGAGATGTAAAAAGGGGCACGGCCTAGACCACCTCTCTGCAACCCAGCGCAGTGGCGCTTACTGGAAGCACCTGGTGGGCTAGTTGGCCCCCAGGATCCCTCAGGATTGAAGGGGAATTATTTCCCCAACTTAAAACGCGCCACAGGGTTTCTTTGCACACGTTAACTCAGGCCCCGTTCCCTCCCTTCACCACTGTGTAAACACCCCCTGTGGCCGTTTTTAATTGGGAGATTAGGTTCATTTGAATCCTGAGGGTCCCTAGGGTCCAACTAGCCCACTAGATACCGCCAGTAAGTGCCACAGAGCTGCGTTGCAGAGAGGTGTAAAAAGTGGCACGGCCTGGACCACCTCTCGGCCCCCCTTCTTTTTCTAATTTATTGGCCCTGGGGACCCTATCCCCCAGGGCCTGCACCCTAATTGTTTTTGTTGAAAAAAATTAATTTGGCCATCCCAAGGCCTTAATCGGCCCGGGGACCCCAACCCCCGGGTCATGGCCTTTTTAAAAAAAAAATATGTATTTAGGAGGGGGGCTGCCCCCCTCCTCAGGCCACTTATGGCCCCGGGGACCCCATCCCCCAGGGCCGGCCTTTGTTTTTTATTTTTTTAAAAATATATATATTTATAGAAACACCTAGGACATGCTGGACAAACCGTATGTACCTATCACCATGACGATTTGCGTGATATTCATTAAAAGGCGACTATGCATACAATGAATCCACTTGGAATGTATTTACACCGCTAGTGAAGCTCTGATGTGTCTGACGCCCTACCGTGCCTAATCTCAGCGCCCCCACCGGTGGGTACTCTCCAAGTAGACACCCTTGTCGTTTATTTATACAAACATGGGTAGCTATTGACAGGCACATTTAATACACACGCACACCAAGCCATTCAAAGGGGATTCGACAAAAATTCAACCAAACTATGCAAGAAACCCCCCTCACGGTTAATAAAACATACATCCACCGCCGGATGTGTAAGACTTTTTATTTTACTCTCTGGAAAGGAGACAAACCTCACTTGAGAGTCACAGCGTGCTCCTGGCTGAGCCCAATGGTGTGTTACACCCACCAGTGCCCGCCGAGTGCCACACACCTCTGTGTTGTATTCCACCAGCTAGTGTGTATGCTATGACACTCTCTAGCCCATGTGCACTGTAACACCACCCTGTGAATATGTCATGCCACACTTGCCTTCGCACGGGTTATATTGCCCCATCTAACGTGCCTTCCTCGATGCCTATGTTATAACGCACAGCGCTATGCCATACATGTTACAATCTGGGATCCATATCTTTGTCACAGTGCATATGCAACGTTACATTCCCCAGCACATATTTTATATTACAACTTTAGAGACTAGTTAGGTTACGCGCTAGTGCCTGTGCTATCACGCGCTCTCCAATGAATCTGTCATTGCGCACAATGTATTGCATATTATATTTCACGCCCCGGTTCATCTTATATCACACTTTTTGGTGAATAGTTTATACCATATACTATATCTAGTTTTCATTTTCAATCGTGCTCTCAGGACTATGTTCTATATAACACTGCGTCCACCTACCCTTTTCACGAGCATTATATTTTGCGATTTGGGGTGGAGGGTCAGGGGGTGTTTCTGCCAAGTGAGCCCAGAGTCACAGTCACAAACTTCCTCTTCTTCCTGAATAAAAGTGAGATTATGCTGCATACTTGTTCATATTTTAAGTAGTTTGCACAGACACACATTTGAAAAACAATAACGTTCCTAATACCCACCTTCTCTGAACAGTTAGCTTGCTGCCCCATCCACCTCCTCCCTATCCTCTGTTGTCTGAATCCATGGTCTAGCCTCCTCCCTCCTGCCATGCATGGTCTGATGTGCTGCTGATGGAGCGGGTAAAATGTTTTGTTTTTATATACCCAATCCATTTATATAAGTTTATATTAAAAAGACTAAAAACTAATTCTAATGACTAACAGAGAGCTGTGATAATAATAATCAACCTTATTAACTAAATGAAAATACGTGGGAAAGCCTTTGCATGGCTAAAATAATAAGTGAACTAAGTTTGTACACATATTAAAACGATAGGTGTTGCTTAAGCAGTGTTAACGTGATTTGCGCTAGAATAAACCTGCATTAATGGCTTTAAATGCTGCATATGGCTAGGTAAATGCATACACATAAGGGTATTAGCAAGGGAATATCATTGTTTAGATCATTTCCATGTATTAATTATGATTTTGTGTCTTTTTACTTAAAGTTGACCATTCTGGCCTACCTAAAGATGGCCGCCGACTGAATCCTAACTAAAGTATATGACCTCACCAATTGAATAATGGAGAAAGGCGCCTGCACTGACTTCGTTTGTGGCCTTTCCATGAACTGACAGACCAGGCTCGTGAAGACTACCCTGGGCGAGGTGCCAATGTCCCTGAACGTGGAGCAATTGTTGCCAATATGGATACATGAACTACCAATTTACAATAGACTGATACTTTCCTGACCTGGGAACAGCCTTTCCCATGCGCCTAGTTTATTCACCATCCGTATGTGAAATTTGGAGAATGTTTCTTAATGTTTTGGGACGTGGCTGAATTCAGCCAATCAGCGGCCTGGAAATAAAGAAAATGTAACTGTTATATGTAAATTTCAGTATAAATATTAGCAGTCCAGAGAGGGAAAATAGGTTATCACCCTAAGAGCTTGAGACGCACCCTGATCGATGCTACTCTATGCGACACTCCATGCTGACAGAGGAGGACGGGACGGTAGAATACTGATGATCTTTCTGAGGACTGGTTCTGACTTAGGAAACGACAAATAGCCAGAATAGGTAAATATGACAAAAGATAATATTGCATTATTAGGATTTAACCTGCATTTTAATTAGATAAAGAAAAATCATTATTTTAAGAACTGTGTCGGTGATTATTTCTTTGAAATGTTTATTGAGTGAATTAAGTGTTAAAGTGTTTTCCATCAAATTCCAAATCAACTAAATGATCCGATCGTCCTCCGGATGGAGGAACTGTTAGGGTAATTTAATAGATGTGGTTTCCTCTATCCAAGTAAAGAACTGTAGTTCGGGATTTTGAGATCCCTCTGTAAGGCACGGATAGTTTGAGAGAATGAATGTTGGTGTTATGGGCCCCACCAGCGTGTGATGTGTGTATGTGCGTGTGACTGTGGAATCATTCCGTCCGTGGAAGCAGGGGAAATTTTGGGTTCTGAACTGCACCAGTATTTCTGGTAGCAAGATGATGGTTTTTATTGTTTAAGTTTGATGATTTGTGTGTATATATAGCTACCAGTATTTCTGGTAGCTAGAGATGGTTTTTATTGTTTTGGTTTGATGATTTTGGCATGTATATAGCTTATCGATTATTGATTGGTATTGATATATGTACTAACACTATATGTTGAAGTCGTATTGAGTTTTATGTTGTCTTCCGGGAGGTAGGAAGTCGGGAATTGATGACAGTTCCGTAGTAGGGCAGAGGTAAGTGCTGCTCTCGGGAAAGACGGAATTGTGGTTGCCCGTAGGTACACGGGAGAAACGTGTGACAATTGAAGTTGCACGGCGCATTGTCTGGGTTCGATTCGGTAGCATTGCCGAGTGTTACCATTAGTGATATTTTCTGTGTGAGAAAAGTGTGAATGATAGCAAAGGGTTACCTGTGAAATTTTGGTCTTAGGTACCAGGAAACCAATTGGCATACCGATAACGCTTATCACTGAAAAGGTAGCAGGTGTTCTCTGAGCTTGTTAGAAGGACAAAGTAGAGGTAAAGCGCTGCTTTGTTAACGTATGTTATAATTCTGTAGTAGGACAGACTGTTCGCTGTTCTCGGAAAAGGCAGGATTCTGTGTAAATGTACTATATTTTTGTTGCGTGAAAGTGCGTGAATGAAATAGCATTCGGGTTAATTGCGGAACTCTGGTTTATTTCTCAGGAGCATTGCGTTTCCAACTATGTGTCTTAATTCCGGAGAAAACAGTTAATTGATGCTTGATAGAAGGGTGAAGTAGAGGGATGCGCTACTTTGCCAACGGACGTAAATATTCTGTATTAGGGCAGAGGTAAGCGCTGCTCTCGGGAAAACAGGATTCTCGTGGGAAAAGGTCTTTTGCTATTCTGTGGTTAGCGGAGCAGACAATGGAGATGTTTGTACGTTGTAACTAACAAGTATTGTAGAATTGAAACAAAGTTTATCGCGTAGTTTTGAAAAAGAGGGGTGGACTGAGGACAGGAGTCAGAAGTAGAAGCTGCTGCAGCGACTGTTGACATCAGGAGGACCGCGCTGGAATTGGACAGCTAGTCAGTGATGTAGACGCTCCAGGATTGGTGCGTTAGTTTGAGTCGCGCAGGGATTGGAGGTTGTGACAGCGACGTAGACGCGCTAGGATTGGTGCGTTAGTGTGAGTCATGCAAGGATTGGAGATTGTGACAGTGACGTAGACGCGCCAGGATTGGTGCGTGAGTAAGAGTCGCGTTACCATTGGACCAGAGATCGTACAGTTGTAGAAAAGACTAAAGGGTTCACGGAAGACAGGAAGATGTATTATCATTCACCCGAGAAAAAGAAAAAGTCTGTGTTCAGTAAACTGAGAAATTGGTTCGTGAAAGACAAGGAGATTGTGACTAGGGAAGGACAGTTACTCCCTCCAGCGAAGACCACCGCATCCTTCATGGTTGCGAAATATGGGTACCATACTTGCATCTGGTTAGACAATTGGGCAAAGTATACGAAGGAAGATGGAGTTTTAGCGTTTCCAGAGGATGGTTCCTTTAATTTGGCAATATTGAGGAACTTACGGGAGAGGATGATGAGCTTAGATCCGCGACCTAGGCCTACGCAGTTTGAGGCATTGACAGAGTGGGAAGACGAGATGCATGAGCGAGAAAAACAGAGAAATGGCAGTAGGTACCGGTATATGTTCGGACGGCCAAACGATCGTGAAACTCATAGTGATCGAATGAGAAGGTGGCGAGATGCTAGTATGACTGAAGGATTATTTCCTGTTTGGATAGAAGGAGAAAGTGGAGGAAGGAAATACCTAGAAAAGAAAAATCATGTAGAAACCCGGAGGTATGGGGCTAACGAGACCGACGATGATGTCCTAGATGATATGTTTTACAAAAGCCCACCTCCGTACAGGCAGGAACCAGAAACGCCAACTACAGACACACCAGTGAGGGAGACTCTGAGAATCATTAAAACAGAAGTTATGACCCCAGAAGTAAAAAGAAGAAATTCACTTAAAGAGAAGGGAAATAGGGCCAAGAGTGAAAATTCTAGGGAACTAACAAAAACCACATTAGAACTGACAGAGAAAATAAGAGAATTGACGAAAAATCTAGAAGCAGTTACTGTCTCTGTGACCATAGGTCCTGTTATGCCTATTTTTGAGAAGCAGAAAGACAGTGAGCATGGACTAACAGTTCCGTATGTGAACAAAAGGCAGGCAGAACAGCCCCTGATGGAAACGAAAGAGAGTTCCTGGGGACATACTATGGGTAAAGGTGAATTACATGTGTCAAAGAACCCATTTTATTGTCCTGATACTGCCGAGAGAAGCAGAATGGTAGGAGGGTCACTATTAAAACCACAGAGATTGACAGAACCTGGGAATGTAGAGAAATCAGTAAGCATAACTACTGAAGAATTGAATGAATGGCTAAAAGGTTTGCAGGATAAAGAAAAGGAATCTCATACCATTGATGTGGCAAAATTAAGGATGGTGTTAGAAGAATTGATTGTAGGGACCATCCCCACAGAAAAGCTGAAAAATTACCAAGATGAGGAATTGTTGTTCCTGTGCAAGAGCGTCACTTGGAGAGCAAAGAATTTACATGACAGATTAGCAGAAATAGCAAGTGAAATGGGAATTGACATGGACAAGGTAAAAGCTTTACAGAAGCCATACCGAGTGGATTTTACAGAAAAAGACATTGAGAATCTAAACGCTGCAGGGCGGATAGGGCAGATTAGGGACATAATCACGGTATTAAGGAAATGGGGAGATGTGGACAAATGGAGGAGCAGGTGGTATAGGAAGCGGGATGACACCTCAGACAGAACATTTCCAGCGTTCCCTCTGAGAGAAAAGGAGAAGGTGGTGATGGAGTTCCCTATGAGAGAGATTCCAGGAGGGGAATATGTGCATGTCCCATGGACCAGACAGGACATTTTGTCATTTACAAATGACTTCCCTCGATTACGGGAAAAGCCAGTCGAGTGGTACAGACAGGTAGACAGATTTGTGAAGTCGTCAAAAGTGCTGTGAATTGATCTGAATAGTCTGTTTGATATAATAGTGCCAGCAGACTTATGGGCAGAATGTAAGATAGTCATAGATTGGCCCACCAAAGAATACCCGAGAGATCCCAAAACAGGAGCCCCAGACCCAGAGGTAATGAAGAAATATGAACAGGTCATGGCATTCTTGAAAAACAAAGTGCCTCCAAAAGAAACAGACTGGGTTAAAATAGATCGAACACATCAAGAAGCGAAAGAGTCAGTCAACGCATATTACGAGAGGCTAATTTTGGCCTTCAAACAGTTTAGTGGGGATGACAGTATGGGAGAGAAGGACCTGAGTCATTTTGTGTACAGATTTGTGTACGGTCTGCGTCCCGAGATTGGGGACATGATTAAGCAGCACACCGTGGACTGGCAAAGCAAGAAAATAGATGAGATCCTGAGGCATGCCAAATACTTTAGTGATGAGATTGAAGCCAAGCAGCGAAAACTAAAAGAAAAGGCAATGTGGGCTCAAGTGAAGGTTGCAGAGAGACAGGAAGCTCAGCTGATAGAACAAGCTAATAATACAGGCATTAAATCCAAATTTGGCCTAGGAAAAGGAAAAGGTAATATAGAAGAAGCCAAGAAGAAGTTCCCCTGTCACAATTGCGGAAGATTAGGGCACTGGAAGTCTGAGTGTAAATATCCACCAGGTACTAATGATGAAAATCCGTCATTAAATCCACAGGTGCTGTGTGAGGGGAGTGGCCCACCGCCGCAACAGCAGAAGGCTGTTAATCTACAGAATCAGGTGCCAAATCCGCCCTTACCACAGAGCCGGAGCACACAGAAGTATAGCAAATAGACGGGATTCTACAATGAAGAACAGGTAAACAAACCGCAACGTGCAAGTGCTGTGTCACAATATTGGATGCAAAATGACGAAAGTGAGCCAGAAGAGATTTATTGACGGTGCCGAAAAGAGGAAGCAGGGTGTGTACTTGGCGCATCTCTAGAAATAGATCAGACAGGACCATTTGTGGATGGGAAAGTTAATGATGAAAACATTACTTTTCTAGTAGACACTGGAGCTACACGATCCACTGTCAGATCAGCAGATGTTAAAAATCTTCCTCTTTCGGATGAAACAATCCAAGTAGTTGGTGTGTCTAACACCCAGATTAAAACGTACCTTACTGATCCTGTAAAGGTCAGAATAGGGAAATTTTCAGACATGCATCGATTTGTGGTGTGTGACACCACTCCAGTGAATTTACTAGGAAGGGATTTATTGTGCAAGATGAATTGCACCATATTCTGTACACCAGACGGAATAGCCTTTGAAACACCAGATGAGGATGTTCTGTATAAAATGACCATAGCTAACCGAGAGTGTGAGGTTGCTGGAACCTATGCAGTATTCAATCCAGATGAATTGTCCCCAGAATTGAAACAGACAGTGAAGGCAGCAGTCTGGGATTTCACTGGAGAAGATGTAGGCCTGATGAGAAATGTAGTCCCAGTAAGAATCGCTGTAAAGGAAGGAGCGGTTTACCCAAACATTCCACAATACAGACTGACACCCGAAATAATAGCAGGAGTAACCCCTTTGATTGAGAAAATGATCCAGCAAGGAGTGCTGAGGAAGATAATGAGCAGTCCATGTAACTCGCCTATCATGGGACTGAAAAAGCCAAGTGGGAAATTCAGGATTGTGCAAGATTTGAGAAAGATTAACAAGATTGTTGTCTCATGTTGTCCAATTGTTCCAAATCCTTCAGTAATTTTGTATCAGATCCCACATGATGCAGAATGGTACACAGTAATTGATTTGTGTCATGCTTTCTTTTCCATTCCATTGCATCATGACAGCCAGCCGCTTTTTGCCTTTCGGTTTGGAAACCGTATTTTGGCATGGTGCCGAATCCCACAGGGGTACACAGAGAGCCCCTCCATTTTTAATCAGTTGTTAAAGAAATCCCTGGAAAGTCTTACTATGCCTGAGAGTTCAGTTTTAGTCCAGTACATTGACGACCTATTGGTAGCGTCAAAGACATGTGAGGCCTGTGAAACAGACACCATAGCTTTGTTAAATCATTTGGCAGATGGAGGACTGAAGGTATCTCCAACAAAATTGCAATACTGTAAGAAGGAAGTGACATACTTGGGTCATAATATTGAAAAAGGCCTGAGAAAAGTAACCATAGACAGAATCAGAATCATTAGAGGAATGAGAGCTCCAATGACCCAAAGAGAGGTGAGAATGTTCCTAGGAATGGTTGGTTACTGTCGTCAGTGGATAAGTAATTTTTCCCTGATTGCCAAACCATTGGTGAAATTGACAAAAAGTGAGGTAAAAGACCCCCTTGAACTGAACAAAGAAGAATTGGCAGCATTTAAACAGTTGAAAAACAGTCTTTGTGAAGCCCCGGCGCTGGGTATGCCAGATTATGAAAAAGAGTTTGAGCTGTACTGTAGTGAGCGAAACGGATGCGCACTTTCAGTGTTAATACAGAAACATGGAAGACAAAGGAGACCAGTGGCATATTTTTCGTCAATGTTAGACCCAGTGGCGATAGGTCTGCCAGGATGTTTGAAAGCAGTAGCGGGTACATGCCGAAGCCTGGAACAGAGTGAGGGGATCGTGATGGGGTATCAAGTAAGAGTGTTCGTACCCCATAGTGTGGCGATCCTTTTAACAAGGAGTCGAACACATTTCATGTCACATAGTCGGCTGACTAAGTATGAAAAGGTCATTCTAGGTGCAAACAATGTGAGTCTGGAAAGATGTGTGAATGTGAATCCAGCTACACTTTTGCCTGATGCAGAGAGAGTGGAGATAAGAGAAGAGGTTGATCATGATTGTCTGGATGTGCTTGACTACTGCACAAAACCTTGTCCTGATATAAGAGATCTACCACTGCCAGAAAGTGATTATGTGTTTTTTGTGGATGGATCCTGTTTGAGAACAGATGAAGGAGTGTTGAGCGCAGCCAATGCAGTATGCACAGTTTCAGCAGTTATAGAGGCATCACCCTTGAAAGGAGTAAAAACCGCTCAAGTAGCAGAAATAGTGGCATTAACCAAGGCATGCAAGATTGGGAGGAATGCGAAAGTGACTGTGATGACTGATAGCCAGTATGGCTTCGGAGTTGTCCACGACTTCGGCCAACTATGGCTGCAAAGAGGTTTCCTGACCTCAAGTGGAACTCCCATAAGGAATGCAGAAGTGGTTGGGAAATTGCTTGAGGCAATACAAATGCCCAAAGAACTGGCTGTGGTAAAATGTGCTGCTCATGGACAAGGTAGTGATTACATCACTACCGGAAACCGTTTTGCAAACGACATGGCTCAGTATTGTGCCCGAAACAAATATTCTATCAATCGGTCAAAAGAAAAGGAAATGTCTTCTTGCTCCATAATGTTTACTAACGTTGTGGGAACATGGGATGAAGTAAGGCAGTTGCAGGATGAAGCAGTAGATGAGGAAATGAGACAGTGGGTAAAAGCAGGATGTGCACCCAGGGAAAAGGATCATGTGTGGGTCTATCGAGATGGAAGACCAGTAATGCCTGATAGCATGATGTCAACCATGGCACGGATGTATCATGGCCAAGGACATCTGGGAAGGGATGCCATGATAAGGGCTTTTAAGCAGACCTGGTACAATCCGAAATTCAGGTTGATGGCAGAAAGTCTCTGTCAGAGATGCCTGACATGTCAGCAGTACAACCCTGGAAAGAAAACAGTGGTGAGTCTAGGCACCATAGGCCGGGAGGGAGGACCTTTCACCAGAATGCAAGTAGATTTCATTGAAATGCCCCCTTATAACAAACTGAGGTATGTTTTGGTGGTAGTTTGTCTGTTTTCCAGGTGGGTGGAGGCATACCCAACCAGAAGAAATTATGGAATCACCGTGGCCAAGCTATTGTTGAGGGAATTCATCCCAAGGTACGGGTTCCCAATAACCATAGAATCAGACAGAGGAGGACATTTCTACAATGAGGTCATGAAATTGATTTGTGAAGCATTGGGTGTACAACAAAAACTGCATTGTACCTACCGACCAGAGGCTTCTGGTGTGGTCGAGCAAATGAATGGTACTATCAAAAACAGAATAGGGAAAATGTGTTTAGCCACAGGTTTGAAATGGCCTGATGTCTTACCTCTGGTTTTGATGACCATTAGGTCTACTCCAGACAGAACTACAGGTTTGAGTCCACACGAGATCATCATGGGACGCGCCATGAGACACGTGTTTGTACCAGTCAACAAGCTGATGACTATAACTGATGACATGATTTTGGATTACTGTAAAGGCCTGGCTGATGCAGTTCATTCTGTGTTTCAACAGGTTGGAGCGGATGTCACCACACTTGAAAAGAAACCAGCCCATGATTTGAGCCCAGGGGACTGGGTGAGGATAAAAGTCCACAGAAGAAGAAATTGCCTGGTTCCAAGGTGGGGAAGGCCAAGACAGGTCATTTTGACCACAACAACTGCTGTAAAGTGTGCAGGACTGAAAAACTGGATACATGCAAATCACACTTTGAGAGTTCCAAATCCAGCAGACGGCATTGGAAAAGAATACTTTGACGAATCAGAATCAAGTGATGAGTCAAGCAATGAGAATTTAAAGTCAAAAGAAAATCCTGAAAGGGGGGAAAAGGAGCCAAGACTAGTTCAGACCCCCAGAGAAGAAATTCTGAGGAAAAGATTGCAGATTTCAGATAGTTCAGATTCTGGAGATGAGCAAAACGTCAATGGTGAACATGGAAAGAAGAAAAGAAAAGGAAAGAACGTCCAGTCAGAAGTAACATTCACACCAAATGAGAGAGTAGAAGAAGTTCCACCTGAGAAAATACTGCAAGAGGAAGAAGGGACAGTCACAGAAAGAGAGGGACAGATTGCGGAAGAACCCAGAGGAGGTGTAGGGAACTGCAACACACAGCTAGGAGAAGGGACAAGTAGCCAGCAGGAAGATTGCGTGCCGGAGACCCGAGGAGGGACAGAAGTAGGGCCAACACAGGAGGTGGAACAAGAGGCTGTTGAAAGGGAAAAACCAAACGAAACAGAATCAGAAGACAGTGAAACCGAAATACCAGAGGGTCGAGTTCTGAGAAAAAGAACTTGGATTGAGGAAAGAAACGGCAAAGACGGCAAAGCAAGAAGAAATGCAAAGGGAGATATTTGGCCAAATAAAATTAAAAAACTGAGATATCGATTGACACGAGTCAAACCCTCAGAGGCTGAACAAGTGAATGAAGTAACTAGTAAGCACCCAGAGAAAGAGGGAGAGACAGAAGTGTCTGAAGCAAGCAAACGATCAAGAAAACCAAACCAGAAGTATAAGTCACCTGAATGGACGTACGTGGCACTGCCTGAACAAAGAGAAGAGGCAGATAGTCAAGGGAATCCAGAGGAGACTTTGCTGAAATTGATAAAAGAGGAAGAAACAGGTGAAATCCTGAGAGTTATCTTATCCGACATCGGAGAAGAAACGGAAGATCTGGAAATCCTGCTCGTGGATGACGGGAAGGAAGTGAAAAACGACGAAAGGCCAAGCTGAGTAATTTAAATTGATCCTTGTAGGAATACACAGGATTGAATAAGAAATTGAAGTATTTGGATCACCTGATAAGTTCTTAGCTCTTGTAGGAAAGCTACAAGAGACAGAGTAGAAGAGGCTAAGTCAAAAGACATGATTAGATCTAACAAGATGGCTAACATAGATGATAACAAAAGTAGATGTACCTTCATGAGGAGATGGTACAAGGCATGTTGTTGTTGTACAGGACTATTAATGCTTCTTTGGAGCGTACTCGCTCTTTTGATCTCTTTCAAAGTAACCTTAGATACACTAGCAGGACATACTGAGAATATGACTAGCATAGTGAAAAGCTCGCAAAAGGTAATACCCGTTAGGACCAGCACTGAGCATATGCATCAAGATAGGTCTATAACTGATTTTTCTAGCAATGTGTTTTCAAAATTATTGTATGAATATGTTAAAACAATGGACGTAAGGGATTGCTACGTATGTATGCAATTACCTGCATCTGTTTCAGAAGGGGTGACTTATCATCACCTCCCAGCAACTTATGGAATAACATGTAGTGTCTTAACTAGTATATTTTATCAAGTAGGAAAATTAGAGTATAATCTGTCTAATATAGATAATATTCTTGGACGATTGCCCATGAATAAAGAATTAAATCCAGCTAAAGATGCTAATGTATTAGGGGAAATTTTTATAGAAACTAAAGGACTAACTCTAGAATATATTTTTAAGAACAATTTAACTTGCAGTTTGAAAACAGAGGAGAAAACCTTTTTGGATATGGTTGAAGAGAGAAGATTGAAAATACACAAGAATGCAGCGGGACATAAGGAGGAGGAAAACATTTGGGAAATAGATGGGAAAAAGGAGACACCAGGTGAAGTTAAACCAACCATAGCTATAGACTCACCCCAGAAAGGCAAATTATGCATCAAGAGACAAAAATCCCAATATGATTATATATATATAGGGACAAGTGAGTGTCATGATACATATTTCATTGCATCCGGATGGGGATTTAGAGGTGGAGAAGATCCAGTTTTTCCTGGACTGTACTATATTTGTGGGAATAAGGCTTACTATAGGTTGCCCGACCATTGGTATGGCACATGTTATGTTGGCCTGGTCTTTCCAAAGATCTTTCACATGGATAGAGTAGAAAATAGTGGATCAAATAACATACTAATGCGTAGCAGAAGAGAAACATGGTTAGAAATTGTAGGTGATATTTTTGGAGCCTTGATACCAGCAGTGGGAATATCTTTGAATGCAAATAATATTCGGAAGCTGTCCACCATAGTGGATCGCTTGTCAACAAGCACAGCTGGAGGATTTCTTTTGGTAAACACTGAATTGGTTGCCATGCATGCTATGATTATGCAAAATCGACTTGCCCTTGATATCTTATTGGCAAAAGAGGGTGGACTTACATTCCTGACAAAAGCAGAGATCTAAAAGTCTATATTAAGAATATTACAGAATGGCACGATGAAATAAAACCACTGGAGGTTGAAAGTATCTGGACTAGAATTAGTAATAAAATGGCTGCTATTAAAGCTTTCTTAGGTAAATTAGGTAGTACTATAATAGGGAAAATATTATTTCCATTAACCTGTGTGATTTTCGCATTATTGATACTTAGATTAGGATATATGTGTTGTGGATATAGAAGAAATAAAAAGAAGGTCAAACGAGAAATTTACAAAAAGAGGGAAAAGAAACCAGAAAAAGATCTCAATGAAATAGAATTGGAAGAGTGGAAGGAGAGTATGTATGACAAAACCAAAAGAGAAGATGAAAGGGAAACAGAATTTTGATTGAGCAAGAAAACATTTCGATTTTCTGTAAAAGGGGAAATAAATTGATTTTTTGTGGGTTTTTTGTGGTGATAAAATCACCAAAGGGGGGATTGATGGAGCGGGTAAAATGTTTTGTTTTTAAATACCCAATCCATTTATATAAGTGTATATTAAAAAGACTAAAAACTAATTCTAATGACTAACAGAGAGCTGTGATAATAATAATCAACCTTATTAACTAAAAGAATATACGTGGGAAAGCATTTGCATGGCTAAAATATTAAGTGAACTAAGTTTGTACGCATATTAAAACAATAAATGTTGCTTAAGCAGTGTTAACGTGATTTGCGCTTGAATAAACCTGCATTAATGACTTTAAATGTTGCATATGGCTAGGTAAATGCATACACATAAGGGTATTAGCAAGGGAATATCATTGTTTAGATCATTTCCATGTATTAATTATGATTTTGTGTCTTTTTACTTAAAGTTGACCACTCTGGCCTACCTAAAGATGGCCGCCGACTGAATCCTAACTAAAGTATATGACCTCACCAATTGAATAATGGAGAAAGGCGCCTGCACTGACTTCGTTTGTGGCCTTTCCATGAACTGACAGACCAGGCTCCTCAAGACTACCCTGGGCGAGGTGCCAATGTCCCTGAACGTGGAGCAATTGTTGCCAATATGGATACATGAACTACCAATTTACAATAGACTGATACTTTCCTGACCTGGGAACAGCCTTTCCCATGCACCTAGTTCATTCACCATCCGTATGTGAAATTTGGAGAATGTTTCCTAATGTATTGGGACGTGGCTGAATTCAGCCAATCAGCGGCCTGGAAATAAAGAAAATGTAACTGTTATATGTAAATTTCAGTATAAATATTAGTAGTCCAGAGAGGGAAAAAAGGTTATCACCCTAAGAGCTTGAGACGCACCCTGATCGATGCTACTCTATGCGACACTCCATGCTGACAGAAGAGGACGGTACGGTAGAATACTGATGATCTTTCTTAGGACTGGTTCTGACTTAGGAAACGACAAATAGCCAGAATAGGTAAATATGACAAAAGATAATATTGCATTATTAGGATTTAACCTGCAAATCATTATTTTAAGAACTGTGTCGGGTGATTATTTCTTTGAAATGTTTATTGAGTGAATTAAGAGTTAAAGTGTTTTCCATCAAATTCCAAATCAACTAAATGATCCGATCGTCCTCCGGATGGAGGAACTGTTAGGGTAATTTAATAGATGTGGTTTCCTCTATCCAAGTAAAGAACTGTAGTTCGGGATTTTGAGATCCCTCTGTAAGGCACGGATAGTTTGAGAGAATGAATGTTGGTGTTATGGGCCCCACCAGCGTGTGATGTGTGTATGTGTGTGTGACTATGGAATCATTCCGTCCGTGGAAGCAGGGGAAATTTTGGGTTCTGAACTGCACCACTGCCACTGCCCTCCATTTAGCATGATGTACCAGTCCACTCCTCCTGCCCTCCATTGCCCAATTCTGTGGCCCATCATTGACCTCCTGCTTAGCCTCTGTACTTAGCTTGCTGCCCCTATTCTCCTTCTCCCTGCCCTCCGATGTCTTTGTGCATGCCCCTGCTCCATCCTTTTTGCCCACCATGTTCCATGGACATGCCACTCCTATCTACTCTGAGTGTTCTGTTGAGCTGCCACTCCCCTCCCACCTGCCTAGCATTGTCAGATGACTGTAGCCTGTCCCTGCCACCTCCACCCTGCCTGTCCACATGCCATGCCCCTATCCCCTTCCTCATGTCCTCCATGCTCCATTTTACTGCCACACCCTTCTGCCCTCCCTGGTCTGTTGTGCTGCAACTGCTCCTCCTGCCTACCCAGCGCGGTCTGTTGTGAGGCCCCTTCCCCTGAACTCTCTTGTCTGTGCCCAGGTCCTGACCATCCCTTCTATCCTCCATGGTCCTTTGTGCATGCCCCTGCACCCACCTTATTGCCCATCATAGCCATTGTGCTGCCACTAACTCTCCCTCTTGCCATGCATGGTCTTCGGTGCTGCCATGGCCCCTCCCACCTTCCCTGTGTGGTCAGCTGATGGTCTGTGTGTATGCCATCATATTCTCATTGTTGCTCTCCATGGTGTGTCTTGTTTCTAGTGCCCATCCTGCCTGACCTCCATGGTCATCTTGCTGCTCCTGCCCTGCCCCCTTGCCCCCAGCCCTCTGTTTCCATGTGCAGACCCCTATTCCCTCCCTCCTGGCTTGTCTGTTCCATTGTAATGCCCCTGATCTGTCCCTCCTGCCCTTTATGGTCTGTTATGCTGCAGCTTACTCTCCTGTCTGTCCATTATGGTCAGCTAGCTACCATTGCCTCTTTCCCCTCTGTTCTCTGTTGTCCATGTGCATGGTCCTGTCCACTCCCTATTGCTTTCTATGGATTGTTGTGCTGCACTCCCGTCCCGCATGCCCTGTGTGGTGTATTGTGCTGCTGCAAACCCTGATGCCTGCCCTGTAGGGTCAGTTTGGTGCACCTCTCCATGTCCCTCCTGTCCTCTATTATCCGAGTCTATGTTCCTACCCCAATTCCTCCATGATCCGATGTACCATACTTGCGAACTTTTTTTTTTATGTTTCAAAAGCTTTATTAAAGAATTAGTTGACAAGTAAAGACATCAGCATAAATATGAATTAAGCTCAAACATAGTATAAATCAATTACAATGCTAATATCAATGTTAAGGAGACAAAAAGAATTTTATGGGGATTTTAAAGACAAGGGAAGGAAAGAGGGAGAGATAGGGAGGGAAAAGAGGAGGAAGGGGAAAGATGGTAAGACTACAAAGGTAAGATTTACAAAATATGAACTCTAAAAACAATTACGGCTTAAAATCAAGTGAAAAGATGAACAATATAAAAATGATCAGTATAAAAAAAACGATATAACATGAGGAACCTATAAAAGATAACAAAAAGGAGAGAGTTGAAATCCTTCAAGGAGGTCTAAAATTTTCCGAGGTAATATGCATAGGTTTCTTCAAAGCCAATTGATCCAGGTAGGTAGTGAGGGGTAACCAGAAAAGATCAACATTACATATTGGTTTGCAGGAGGAGGCAAAGGCAACATCAAGCCTGTGAAAATTACATAAAGTGTTCCACCAGCCTTGCATGGAAACATTTGTGAGAGATTTCCAATTGGATAAGATGTGTTGGAATGCAAGAGCAAGCATGAGATCGAAAAGGCCATGTGAATGTGCAGGTAATTCTAAAGAAACAGAAAGACTACCCAGAAATAAAGAAGTAATTGAGAAAGGAGCAGAAAGAGTAAAAATGTGAGAGAGGTATAAACAAACCTTTCCCCAGAAAGCAGAAACAGCAGGACAGAAAAAGAGCAGATGGAGAAGATCAGCATTGGAAGCACCACAAGTCCAGCATTTAGAGTCAGAAGTGGATAATAAACGAGACAAGGAAAGAGGAGAAAAATAAAGTCTATGATAAAGATAAAATAAAGATTGGGTAAGAGAGGCAGAACGAGAAATTTTTAAGGATCTGAACCAGAGCTTATCCCAGAGAGCAACAGACCAAGTGCAACTAAAATCCGCTTCCCAGGAAAGCTCCGTCTTAGTTTTGGTGCGATCAGGATTAGGAGAGGCAAAAAAATTATAGATAAGAGATGCTTTAGGGAGAGTAATGAGAATACTAAGAAGAGGAGATGGAGGTACTAATGAGAACGAAGAAGGAAGAGAGTAATAACGGTCAAGAATTATTGCCATAAGGGTGGAGAATTTCTGTAAAAAAGATCGAGGGCATTGAAATAAGAGTTGAAATTGGGGAAAGGAGCAAGGTAATGAACCATCAAAGAGTTGATTAACCCACATGACGCCTCTCACTCTCCAAGATTTCAAAAAAATGGGCCTGTTATTTAAGAGGGTAAATGAATTATACCAGAAGGATGTATTTAAAAAGGAGTCACGTGTAATAGTAGTAGGAAGGACCAAGGGTCTTAAAAGAGAAGAGGTATGTTTAAATAAGGGAAGGGAGGAATAGGGAGTCTTGGCAGAGAAGCGTACCACTTCATAAAAGGAGAAGGGCAACAGTAATGTTTGTTCAATGAGAAGCCAAAGAGGAGTGAAAGGAGAAGGGTTTAATGATAGCCATCTCGAGGCTTGACGGAAAGAAAAGGACTTATGATAGAGACGGAAATCCGGGAAATTACCTCCACCATTAGGTTTGGGTTTACGAAGTGTTGCGAGGGAAATTCTAGACTTTTTATTTTTCCAGAGAAACTGCGTAAGGAGAGAATCGATACGCTTAAAATAGAGTGCAGAAATATGAACAGGTATCATGGAAAAGATATAGATTAGAATAGGGGATATCATCATCTTAATTGAATCCAATCGACCCCACCAGGAAAGAAAAAGAGGATTCCAGGAGGTGAACAATTGTTCAATTCTAGAGAAAACTGCAGACATATTTAATTTAATTGAAACAGAAATAGAGTTCGAAAACCAAATACCCAGATATTTAATCTTTGAGCTATTCCAGGCAAAGCCAGTAGAAGAGAAAAGATGGGGAAGACAGGATGTGGTGAGAGGGAGGATTTCAGTTTTGTCTGCATTGATCTTATATCCTGAGACTATAGAGAAGGAATCAAATTCAGATAGTAAGGGGGGAACTGAGGTTTCTGGGTCGGAAATAAACAAAAGAATATCATCTGCATATGCAGAAAGTTTCAATTGATTGTTACCATAAGGAAAACCAGAAATGGAGGTATTGCAACGAATGGAAGACAAAAATGGTTCAAGAGCCAAGACAAAAAGAAGTGGGGATAAAGGGCAGCCCTGACGAACGCCCCGCCGAAGAGTAAAGGGCGAAGAGAGTTTGGGAGCAGAATATAACAGAAAAATAAGGGATATAAATTTGGGACCAAAACCATGCCAACGTAACGAAGCAAACAAAAAAGACCAATCAACTCTGTCAAAAGCATTTTCCGCATCAACAGAGATAGCGGCTAAAGGAGTTGAAAGAGATGAGACTTTATTGAGAACATTAAGAAACAGATGTAAGCCTGCCTTTAACAAAGCTACATTGCTCCTTGCCAATGAGATGGGGCATAAAGGGATCTAAGCGCAGCGCATGTAATTTGGCAAATAATTTATAGTCAATGTTAACAAAAGAGATCGGACGCAAATTTTTAAATAATTGGGGGTCGCGACCATCTTTTGGGATAAAACAGATGGTAGCATCCTGAAAAGTGCCCTCCGCCTTACCAGATGAATAAAAAGACTGTAAAAGAATCATAAGTTTAGGTAGTAAGAGATCAGAAAAGTGTAGATAAAATTCAACGGGGAAGCCATCAGGACCGGGCGTTTTACCTTTAGGAAGGGAATTCAGAGCAATGGAAAGTTCATGTAATGAAAGGTCAAGTTCAAGGTCCGGAAAATTGAGATGTGAGTTAGTAGGTTTAGGGAGCTTCTCAAAATAATTCTGAATAAGAGAAGGGGTAGGAGGAGATTCTGGGGTGTAGAGATGTTGGTAAAATAATTGGAATTGATCAAGAATTTCCTTATCTTTATGTAGGAGAGTATTATCAGAAGAGTAATAGATTCTATAAAAGTGCGTTCTTTACGAGATTTAAGATAATTAGCTAACATTTTCCCTGATTTATTGCGGCCTCCATAATAACGAGCACTAGTACGAAGAAGAATTGAGGATGCATTGTCGGTAGTAAATTTGTTAAATTCTAATTTTGCTCGTAAAAGATCTGGGGACATAGATTTATCTGAAGAGGTATAAAACCTGTGCTCTAAAGATTTTATATGCGCTAGGGAATCTTTCCGCTTTTGTAGATATTGCTTCTTTTATTTAGAGACAAAATCAATAATGAAGCCTCTTGCGGTAGCCTTAAAAGAATCCCAAAGGATATAGGGAGGGGTACTGGTGTCGGAGTTAAGTAAAAAGAACTCCTTAGTAAAGGAACGAAAAGAGGAAGAGAAGGTGGGGTCACTGAGAAGAGTACAATTGAAGCGCCAGTGAGAGGGCTTGGGGTGTGGAGGAAGTAAGTCAAGGACAGTTAAGATAGGGGCATGGTCCAAAATAACTATGGGTTCGATAGAAGAAGACAGTAAGTTTTAAGATAAAGATTGAGGTAGAAAAATATAGTCGAGACGAGAAAAAGATGAGTGAGGAGGAGAGAAAAAATAGTAATCCAAAGTATCCGGGTGCGAGAATCGCCAAGAGTCAGTAAAGCATTCTTGCAAGATAGTGTCAAGAAACTGTTTGTGAGATTTGTGTGGTATGAAACGGACCGCAGATTTACGATCAAGGAATGGGTCAACAATCTGGTTACAGTCTCCTCCTAGAATAAATAATTAATCTTTATATTGAATACATTTGTTCGTGATAAGTGGCCAAAAAGAACAATCCGGTTGCGTAGGACCATAGACGTTAAAAACAGTTAAAGGAATAGAGTTAATTAACAATTTAGCTAGTATCCATCGACCTTCAGTATCCCCTTCTTGTGACAGAGCAGTACATTTTAGTTTTTTGTGACATAAAATGGCAACTCAATTCTTTTTATTATTGGAAGGTGAAAATAAAACTGAGCCTACCCAGCTCCTCTTTAATTTAAGGGATTCAATTTTGGTAAGGTGGGTTTCCTGTAAAAAAACTATATCAGTGTTATAGGAAGCTAAATGGGAAAGAACTCTCTGCCGTTTAATAGGGTTAATAAAACCTTTTACATTCCAAGAAACAACTTTGAATTTACAAGTAACATAAGATCAGTAAAAACAAAAGAAAAAGAAGTACAAAAATGTAAATATGTACTATAAAGCCGAAAAATGAGAGAAAGAAAAAGAGGATAGAGAAAATAGGGAAAAAAGAGAAACCAAAGAAAGAGGAGTTCAACCAGTGAATGAAGAGGAGGAAAAAGGAAAAGAAGGGGAGGAAAAGAGGGTAAAAGTACAAGAAAAGACAGCACATATCCAAAAAGGATGACTGAAAATAACATACCTGAGAGGGACATAAAAAAGGGGTATTGGGGCAATGGCGACACTCGACAAGACGAGCCTCCCGAGAGTTGGGAGTCCAACCGCACCAGGATGAAGACGTAAAAAAGGGAACCTTATGGATATAAGGTGAATAAGTCGACCACTCTGTATTAATCAATACAAAGAAAACAATTAACAACCAAAAAATATATAAGAGTATATAAACCAAATCAACCAACAAACAACTTAAAAAGATACACAAGATCTGGAAAAGACCAAGATGTCAGGAGGAACAAACATAAAGAAGAAATGTACAATGAAAGGAACTATGAGAAATCTCAAGAGACAAGGACCACAATATAACAGATATCTGACGGATAAAGATTGATGCAAAATACTCCCAAAAAGAAGACCTGTAAGGAAAAAAGAGAAAAATGAATAAATTAAGTAATCAACCACAAGGAGAAGTGGAAGTATCCATGCCACTGTTAGTTTGAGTATGAATAAAGGTCTTAAGCGCTGCTGGGTCTAGAAAAGTCCATGTTTGGTTCTGGTGAGTAACTTTGAAAATACATGGGTGAAATAAACCATATCTAGCTCCAATAGAACGTAAAGGAGCACAGAGGTTTAAGAATTCTTTCCTTCTGGAGGCGGTGGTATTGGAGACAACGTGAGACAGAAACACTCTCTGACCCAACCAGGACACTTGACGTTTAGCTCTAGCCGCAGATAAAACTGAAAGAAGATCTGTGAACCTCAAGAAGAGAATGATGATACCACGTGGCTTAGTTGAGGCAGCTGAGCGAGGACCAAGCCGGTGGGCTTTTTGAATGTTGAGAGAAGTAGTAGATGGCATGTCGAGGAGTTTCGGAGGAAAGAGGAAAAGAACGTCACAGGGTCTCACCTTCCAGGGATTCCGGCAAACCATAAATGCGTAGGTTGTTCCTCCTATTTCTGTTTTCTAAATCCTCAGTGTGCTGCTGAAGAGCAAGGACAGATTTTTCCAAAGAAGAGATGCGTTGAGACTTGCAGGTCTGAAACTTGTTGTTCTACAGATGACACTCTATTATCCATTGATGACCATTTCTCCTCAAGGAACTGCATTTTGCTGTTTGTCTCCTCTACAAATGGGCGCAGAGCACGAATCTCCTCTAAAAGTAGTTCCATGGAGATGGGAGATGGAGCTTTGTCTGGAGATGGCGGGTCGTGCTTCAAGCGTTTAGATGACGCAGCAGGCGGAGAGGGTTTGCTTGAAGGGGGCTGTGTGGAGGGAGAGCGACCAGGAGCAGCTCCCGCCATTTGGCTTGTGTCAGGAGAGGCAGAGGGATGAGAAGATGGTGACGCAGGAACACTCTTTGATGGTGTAAAGACGAACTTCGGGTGACGCAGCTTGCCCATAGAAAATAGAGTCCTCAGTTAAAAGGGTAAATGAAAGGCTGTTATAATAAATGAGGATAAGAGTGCCAAAAATAAGCATTCCAAAAATGGTAAAAATTGACCATGTAGAGTAAGTGAATATGTGATAAAGGCAGAAAAAATATTATGCACCAAGCAAACAGGGCATTCATTGTTGTAAAAAAGCATTCAGCGCCATAAGAAAATAGGCATACAGCAGCAGTGACACAGAGGGCCCCGAAAACATCAGGAACGGAAGGACAGAAGCACAGTTAGTAATTCTGTTAACAATCTAGTATATAGAACTGCGTCAGTTGGAGAATTGCAGGAAGACCAGTAACTGAGGTGGCATTTATTATGAGGAAACAGATGGAGTCATTGTAATAATCGGAAAGCGAAGCAAATTATTCATCAAAGTGCATAGCAGCACATTATAAAGGCATGGCAGGAAGTCCAAGGAAACAGAAGAGGAGTCGGCGTGTGTAGGAATTTTATGAGGCAGTAAATCTCTGAGAAGGAACCGGCTCCCGACAAAACAAAATGGCGGCCATTATGTGGAGGAAAGACAAAGCACTGGAAAGTTCCCAAATACAGCACGTTGGAGGTAGCAAACAGGCTCACCAGAGGCAGTCAGCGCTGCGATTCATGATGCGAGCGTTTGTGGACGATAAGCCTCACAGGAAGCACCATAAATGTTCCGTTGCGTGTCCTGATGCGGTGACGAAAACTCTTCAGGCAGCCATCTTGCACGGCGCCTCAGCCACGCCCCCCCCGCTTGCGAACATTTTGAACTTGGTAAGAGGGAGATTTTGAAAAAAAACTGGGGTATTGATTTTTCCCTTTGAGTTAAATTGAAAAAGTGGAGATTGTAGACAGGAGACAGATCAAATAAAGCCCGTTTGAGCTTAAAAACATTGGACGTTTCCTGGCTGAAACGGGTCTGTTGGCATGTATGGTTGTACTACCACTGCCTCTTCCTTCTGCACACAATGGTCTATTATATTGCCACAGCCTCTCTTGCCAGTTCTGTATTGTTGGTTTGTTGCCCCTGCCCCCCTCTCCACTGCCCTCCATAGTCTGTTGTGCTGCCACTGTCCTTCCTGCCTGCCCTGTGTGGTCAAATTCTTGCCTCTGCACTCTCCTACCTGCCTTCAATTTTCAGAGTCTGTGCCCCTGGCCTCTGCCTCTCAACAGTATCCCAATGAACAACTAGATTGCTAACATTCTATATTTATTACAAAAGTGTGAAACGCCTGACGTCATCTTGATGTAATCAAAACTGTAATACCTAGAGCATTTCCTTTAGAAATTACATATATGAGAGGGTCTTATTTGCATCAAAATTATGGTTAGTGATCTAAAAAACTAAAATGAGTACATATTGTCTGAGTTTTCAAATAGCACCAAAGAACCTTTAAATTATTTGTAATCTTTATGGTTTTTTATCCAGTTGACCACTTGATTAAATGTTGCACCTAGGGGAGAGGATGTGGTGTTACTTACAGAGCTGCAGACTTTGCAACTGGGGAACCAGGTTGGAGTTTCTGCTTCAGCTCAACATTCTGTGATTCTGGTCAAATCACTTAATCTCCCCATGTCTACAACCAAAATGAATTTGATCTTGTGTGATGTAACCTATGCTCATGTAAAGCACTCCAATACCTGACAAGTCTGCACTATATAAGACTGCAAATACACAAAAAATAAGTGTTTTGCACACTTCTGGCATTGGGCTACATATGGGCTACATCTGGGTGATATTTGTGCTGCATTTGGGCTCTTTTGTCTCTGGTGGCCATCTTGGGAGATTTATTTGTCATGAAGTTTCCTAATTTCCTCATTTACTGCAGTCTCCTCAGTAGGAAATGCTTTCAGGTTTTTTACTTTGATTCCATCAAGAAGGTATTCAGATATGTCACACATTTGCCATACATTCTGAATGTTAGCACTCTAGTTGCTCATTAGATCACTGTAGTAAAGCTACTGCTCACCAGGGAAGTCTGCTGCTGGTATTCAAAGTGCATGTTTCAGTTTGCATGTCAGAATTTTTTTATGAAATAGAAGAGGATTTGAGAAGTCAAAATGTGCCCTAATTTTTCTTTCTGCAGCACTAATCATAATTTCTATGGCAAAATGAACCTTCTCATTTTGTTCTTTTGTAAATTAAATGTTTTAAGTGTTACCACTTTATTCCAATCAAGATGGCTTCAAGTGTGCCATACTTTTGTCATAAGTAAGACTGTTAGCGCTCTAGTTGTTTGTTAGAAGACTCTGGGACATTCTGTCATTGGGCTATACTTGGGCTACATCTGGGTGATATTTGGGCTACACTTGGGCTCTTTTGTCTCTGGTGGCCATCTTGGGAGATTTATTTGTTATTAAGTTTCCTAATTTCCTCATTTACTGCAGTCTCCTCAGTAGGAAATACTTTCAGTTTTTTACTTTGGTTCCATCAAGAAGACATTCAGATGTGTCATACATTTGCCATAAATTCTGAATGTTAGCACTCTAGTTGCTCATTAAATCACTGTAGTAAAGCTACTGCTCACCAGGGAAGTCTGCTGCTGGTATTCAAAGTGCATGTTTCAGTCTGCATGTCAGACTTTTTTTATACAATGGAAGAGGATTTGAGAAGTCAAAATGTGCCCTAATTTTTCTTTCTGCAGCACTAACATAATTTCTATGGCAAAATGAACCCCCTCATTTTGTTCCTTTGTAAATTAAATGTTTTAAGTGTTACCACTTTATTCCGATCAAGATGGCTTCAGGTGTGCCATACTTTTGATAAGTAAGACTGTTAGTGCTCTAGTTGTTCGTTACAACACTCTGGGACATTCTGTCATTGGGCTATACTTGGGCTACGTCTGGGTGATATTTGGGCTACATTTGGCCTCTTTTGTCTCTGGTGGCCATTTTGGGAGACTTATTTGTTATGAAGTTTCCTAATTTCCTCATTTACTACAGTCTCCTCAGTAGGAAATACTTTCAGTTTTTACGGCATTCAGATGTGTCACACATTTGCCATAAATTCATAATGTTAGCACTCTAGTTGCTTATTAGATCATTGTAGTAAAGCTACTGCTCACCAGGGAAGTCTGCTGCTGGTATTGAAAGTGAATGTTTCAGTCTGCATGTCAGAATTGTTTAATGAAATAGAAGAGGATTTGAGAAGTCACTCAAAATGTGCCCTAATTTTTCTTTCTGCAGCACAAATCATACTTTCTATGGCAAAATGAACCCCCTCATTTTGTTCCTTTTTAAATTCAATGTTTTAAGAGTTACCACTTTATTCCAATCAAGATGGCTTCAGGAGTGCCATACGTTTGTCATAAGTAGGACTGTTAGCGCTCTAGTTGTTCTTCAGAACACTCTGGAAAGCTGCAGTAGAACACAAAGGAATCAACTGACAGTCTCTGCCCTTGTTGGATGTACATGTTTTACTGAGAATGTCAGACTTCATTCTCACATGACTGAGAAAGATAATGTGAATTTACAGAAAATATGCTCTCAGTTTAGCTTATAGATCACCTTCCAAACCTCTGTGGGAAAAGCATGAGAAAATAGTTTTCTCTCAAACATGATTCATGATATCACAGCAGAAGGATTTTTCACATGGTAAAATCACCTTAGAACACACCACAATTCCTAAAATGAGTATGGTACCATCAACAAATGATTTATAATGTAACTAAAGTCTTAAAACCTTCTATTAACTGCAATGCTTTTTAATGAGGTACTATCATGTATATTGGTCCCAATATGGCTGCCAACACTTCTTGGATGAAGTACTGACAGCCAATCAGATCTCACGATGAGATGTGTGGTTAGGCTCCGCCCAGATATATCTATCTTTTTAACTCTAATTTTCTCAGGAACTACTGAACGGATTTACACCATTTAAGCAAAAGGCACGAGTCTGAACTGAGGACTACCACTTTGCCAAATTTGGTGTAATTCCTTTCAGCAGTTCGGGCTGTAGCTGCGTCAACAGGTCCTATGTGAAAATGCATGGGGAAAATGCATTTTGGGACCCCCCTTTTTTCTCGGCCCCCGCTTGACGAATCACCGTGAAATTTTCAGGATAGGACCGGACCGGAGCTGGCCAAAAGTTTGGAAAATTTAGGCGCCAACGTTATTCCAAATAGAATGTTGCTGATTTCCTATGGAAAATAGGTCCTAAGTATAACTACCTACTGGCGACTGCCAGTAGGTAATATATACATATATAGTTATAGAAGTGGTAAATACTAGCATTCTTTTTTTCTCCTGTGTCACAACTCAGTTTACAGTGTTTAATACATACACTTATAAACTTTATGTTGGCTATCAAGCCATAAAATGTTTACAATTACATTGAAATCACATAAAACAGATGTTTAAAAAATCCTCAGATTACCAAGTGTTAGAAGATAGTATTACAATTAGAATTACGACATAGGTCTACTATCATCTCAAATCAGTGCTGGAAAACTCCTGTAAAAATTACCACCGGTTAAAACAATCATACATATAAATAAGTTCATTTCTAGGAAATAGACCATTCATTTCATCCTATCTTAATTAATTAGACAAATAATTTAGGCAAATAATTTAGACAACTTCCATATGATATACTTAAAACCATCCAGCTATTAATATGTTGATGACTTAGCTAACTTAATGAATGATCAAAGCTTTGAGTTAAGTAGGGCCTTATTTTTTGATTCTATGCATAATAAAGAAACCTTGAGAGTGCAAAGACTTTTTGTTCTCTTGAGTCGATTTTTTAAAATCCTTACAGCCTCCCAATAGTGCCAATCCTCATAAGTTTGCAGATATCAATTATCCATTTCTTGCGTGCTGTCATATAAGGAGGGCAAAAGAACAGGAAGTGCACTTCCGTCTCTACAATCTGTGGGCAACTTGGGCAATATTTAGAATTGGGAGATATGTTAGACCACTTTGAGGTAAGAGTTCTCAGCAGGAGAATGCCGCATCTAAATTGTACATATAAACATTTAGCTTGGAAGGGGTAAATTCTGTCCATGTTGAGCTCCAGCCTCGGAGGACATTTATGATTCAGAAACAGCTCAGATGTGCTTCTCTCCAGCTGATCTCTGCAGGTCTGTTGCATCACTTCCTTCCAATACATTTGTTTCACTTTCTGGCCATCTACTTTGGTTCTCTGTGCTGGCAAGCACCATAATTCTCCCATTCCTACATTGAGTGAAAGTTCCCTTATTGTATTCAACGATGGGGTACATACTTATTTATCAAGGGCTATCAGCTCCTGTAGTGACTCACTGTAAGGTGCTAGCTCTTTAGTAGAACAAATTCTGATCCAGTACAACAAGGGTCTAAGCAGGGTATTGAAATGTATAGGATCTAATGCTAGATCTAATCTCAATGTCAAATAGGAGTGGTTACAGGTAGGTTGAAGAGGACCCTGATAAACATATTCTCAACCTTGGTGAGGGTTTCTGCTTTCACATAGCCCTATATCTCAGCACTATAAATAGCCGCTGTTACTACCAGGGCTCTATAAACGGTGATAGCAGGAAAAACTGCACCCCCAGATGTGGCCTTTTATATTCTCCTAATTGCCAAGGCTTTCTGGTGCAAGATAATTTGACCTTTTTCCAGCTGAGCCCCCATGTCAGGTTTTCAGATAGTCTGACACCTAAGTTGTCAAAGTGTGAGACCCGCTCAAGAGAATCTCATCTATTGTCACCTTTTCTTTATAGGATCGATGGGAATTTATAGTCATAAATTTTGATTTTGATGGATTTAACTTTAAGTCCCTTTTCTCACAGAAGGCTTCAAAAGCATTTCGATCTGATTGCAGCCCCATTAAAGTTCTGGATATGAGCAGAGATTCATCCACAAACATAAGGATTGGGATGGGTACTCGTGCTGATTCAGGGGCATTGTGCCTACTTTCAGCCAACATTTGAAATCTCCATTGGTGTGTAACTATTTAAAAAAAGGTGAAAGGAAGAAGACAATATGGGTACCTTTGAACGCCATGAATATGTCTTTCATGTATATAAAAATGACATGGCTCTACCTCAATTTTAGACACTTTTAGAATTGTTGGAACAAGAAAATAGCAGAAGTAAATAACATTAATGCAGAAATACAACGCAATACTGCATCACTTAATAGTACTTCGAGAGACATTGACCCTCTTGGAAAACCAATGATTGATAATGAAGCTATGGTTGCCATGGACCGAGTTAAAAATAACATTGAGATTTTGAATTACTTGGTATCACAAATAAATTCAGAAGAATTACAAATATACAAAGAGATAAAGCAGCCTGTACATCATGGACTTCAACATGAAAATAATTATGTGAATTTAGTACTTTTCAACCTACATTACGATGTGTCAGTTGCCAAGCCGAAACAAGGAAAACATTTCCTATTAAAGTAATTACTGGTTATGTGCATAAGACTACCAGTTCCATGCTTCTACTGGATTAGCAGCACATAATATGAAAGGAATAACTTTTCGTTGTCTCCAATTTCTACCTGTGGAGCATCATAATTAATTAGAATATATTAAATTGAATGCAGATACATGTCAGAAACTTGTGAAAGTTAAAAAAAAAAAAAATTTGATTCCTGATATAGTCAGCATGGTTTCAAATTTAATGCTGGATTTTGTTCATTTGTAAATGCAAGAAGTTCGGCAAACATCTCATGAGGTCCTATTTGGAGGGAAATATACCATTGTTTTTGAGACTTATTACAACATACACCGGTTAAAGGTGAACCAATTACAAAAAACATTTACAGGACCAAACTCAGAATTCTTTAGGAGGTATAGAGAATGTACATACAGAAAACTAACACAAAATATGAGGAAGCTACTGATGAGGAATATGCAGAGATATTATAAGATATTCACCTTTGCGTTCTTACCAAAGAAGCAAAGATTATGATCTATGTACAAATATATTGTTCCCTAACCTTCAATCACTTGCTAATGTTATTCATTTTCTTTTTTCTCAATCACAGCCCGTGGTTTATTTAATGCCAACTCTTCAAGAATGTGTTGAAATAAATAATGCAATGCTACATCTGGAAAACCAACACATTGTATATCTCCACTGCAAGGATAAAATTGATTCCCCAGGAAAAATCGGTTTCACGAAAAGCAGGATTGGAGAAAGATTTACAATTGTTAAAAATTGTCTCATTTTTTACATCACAAATTACATTTAGAGGAAGGACTCATAAATGGAGCCATGAGATATGTTGTGGACGTTATTCTGTGTGCAAACGATGTAGAAATATAATTGTTGGTGGTAAAATAGGACGACCTTCACGACCCAGAAAAAGCATATGTACAGCAAGATTCCAGTTTATTCAATGTTTATATAGTTGAAAAATCAGTGTCCTCTTTATTTGGCTTAATCAATTACGATACACAAATCACAAGGACGAAGCTTAGATTATGCATTTATTAGCATTGGATGTAAAGTATTCGAAGGGGGAATGTCACACATTGCTCTATCTCACGTTAAAAAATTAACTGTAAATTAGCAATTTAAGTGACGCAAGAGTGAATACGGACAGTAGCTGTGAGGGTGAATGCAATTATTTCCGAAAGACATACGCTCCTCATCTTACTGAATATCCACACAAAAAAAAAAATCATCAACCTACAATGTGGAACAGGAGTTGGAAGACCGAAAAAGGAAAAATGAAATATACGGAAATTACAGCACATAAATTTCAAAATCAAAATGGAATTAATTGCTATAACAATGCCATTGTTAATTTGCTTTTATACTTACCATCAGTGAAAGAAGTAATACTGCAGCATGCACATCAACCTTTCTGTGAAATGTATGATGCATCTTTATGTGTAAATTGGATCACACAAGCAAATATGCCACTCTACAAGTGCCACCAGAAATATAGTAGCTATCTGTGCAGGTTCTGTTCAGTTCACTATCAATGAACAGCGAGATGTTCAGTAACTCTCACCTCTTTTTTGTATACTAAGTTTGGAAATATGAAGGCATCATGTGCCTGCATTCAAGCTCTTCCATTGCACAATTTGAAAGATTTGTGTAACCACCAACATTTTAAAATTTAATATCTAAGGATGTGCAGCCAAACTTTTATCTAAACTGTAAGTCCTAACTAGTTTCAATCCTTCGGTTAATGATGGTAACAAGATATGTAATTTTTGATGATTTAAAGATGGAACATGAATAACAGAAAAATCAATATGCACATTTCTAACTTTTCTGCTTCCCAAATTTCTATTGCAAGCAACACTTTTACTTCTGCTGCTATTATTTTTCCTCATGGAGAGTCTACAACATCATAACTTTAAACCTCGTACATAAAAACATAAAACACAGGCTATACAGAATTTGATGATACCTCTCGTTCTTTAAAGCACAGGCTGCCTACAAACATGAAAGACTGTTACCTGTTATTTTTACATGCTAAATTCTAAGTCACAATGTGTCGATTTGTTATACCTGTTAACCTTAGGGTGGTTTCCTCCAAACGTTTGGCTACTTACCCCCAATTCTTTCTGCTGAAATTCATTTTAGGTCACCTTAGATCTCTGTGCACTTAACCTCTGCTGACCAGTGCTAAAGTGCTTGTGCTCACTCTTAACATGGGTAAATTGATTTACACCTGATTGCCATAATTTATTTAGTTGTAAGTCCCACATATAGTGGTATATCCTAATACTCAGGGCCTGTAAATCAAATGCTACTAATGGTCCTGCACCACATGCTGTGCTACCCACTTAAGTAGCCCCTAAAACATGCCCCAGGTCTGCTATATCAGCCTGAATGCAGTTTTAATCTGCCAGTTAGACCTGGTAATACAACCCCTTGCCAAGCCTGAAACTCTCCTTTTAGTGCATATAAGTCACCCCCTAAGGAAGGCACTATGTGGCCACATAGGTAGGACATGTACTTTTAACCTTCACATGTCTTTATAGTGAACAATTCTTAAATTTGTCTATGGTACTGTGAGGCCTACCTTTCCCATAGTGTAACATTGGGATGCCTTTTTACATCTTTTTTTGTGTAATCCCCAATTGTGAAGTGAAAGACTTTTCAAGTTTAGTGCCACGGAACTCTCAAATTAAAATCACAACTTATGGTGAAGTAGGATTTTAAATTCCAGGCTAGCAAATGGCACTTTTAGAAAGTTGGATTTTATTTACTTTATCCATTTGGTGTCTTCTGCCTGCCTCTGGAATACACGTCAGGGGTGGGTGACAGATGGCTTTCTGCATTCCCTCTAGACAGTCACACACAAAGGAAGGATAGGTGTGCCTGAGTGGTCATATGCATTGAGATGGGCCATCCTAAGCAGGATGGTACGGAGGAGCTGACACATTCACCTGAAAGTGCTGTGACCTGACCCCACACAAAGGATTGATTACCACTCTGTAGTGGGCCTGGAGCCTGGGTAGGAATTGAGACTCTCTGTGCACTTCAAAGCTTTCTTTTAAGTCTCTCCCACTTCAAAGGCCCCACTGAGTATACGTACTGGACCTCTGGCACTACCAAATCAATACACTTCTGGACCTATGACAACTCTGCCAGGAAGCTGCTGTGCGGCTGAAAGGCCTGCTACTCTGCTGGACTGTTTCTTTGCTGAACTCTGCCTGCCGTGCTCTTGCCTTGCTGAGTTACCCTGCTACCTGCTGTTCTCCTGCCTGGGTGAAGTGAACTGGACCTGCATCACTTGAACCCATAATGAATCAAAGCACTTTCTGGCTTGCCTCCTGTTCCCAAGTCTCAGGGATATCAAAGACTTGACCAACACGCTTCTGCACCTGGAATTTTCAAGCTGTGAGTCTGTCCTGCCAAGTGGTGTCACCCCAGTCCTGGGCCCTTGGAAGCAGGGCCTAAGGTGCTTCTTCACCAAGAACCCATGTATTTTCATTTGAATCGAAGCATCTTTGCCTTTGCATGAATCAGAACCAGCTCATCCTCGTCATTTCATTGAGCGGACTCGGGACATTGTCCTTCGGAACCAGCGCATTCCCTTTGGCATGGATGCATCACCTAATGAGGGAGCTGCAGTCATACATTGCATCGGGAACCAGTGCTGGTACTGTTGTAAATTGAAACAGAATGTGATTAAGCATTTACTAAAGACATTAATGCTTTCCCTTTAGATCATGTTTTCTTCGTTATGTTGACCGAAGTCCGGACTCCATTTTGTATTGACATGCTGCCATGTGTTCACCACGAGGAGAGTCCGACCTCTGTGTTAGTTGCTCTTGTAATCTGCCTAGTAACAGTTTATAAATAGCTCTCTCCTGTCCATCTGGCGCATGCCCAGACTTGACCACATCTGTTATAATTAGCCTTGCTTGACCATGTGTTTTCGCGGGCTCAAGGAGTGTGTTGGCTCCGCCCATGTATTGATTCAGTATTGAGAATGACCATAAATGGTAATGTTCTTCGGCCTCATGTTGTATCCACCCACTTATGAGCCCCTCTGTTGTGTATAAAAGGGGACTGTGTACGAATGTTCTTTGTGCTACTCCATGCAATACTGAAGAGTGTTGTGTGGATTGTAGGACCACCCTTAAGGGTTAATAAATGCTGTGTTTGTACTTTGCAGTTTCCGTGCCAACTTCCTTATAGATTCTGTTACAGGAGAGCGAACCCTTGTGTCCTGCGGGCCTAGCTGGGGCCTGTATTCATCAATTGGCGCCCGTCACGTGGGGCTCATCGGCGACTCGGATGCTCGAAGGACTGGTCGCGACGAAGGTGAGGAGTTTGGCCGGGGACGTGATCACTGCCAGCGGCGTCTTAGCCCTGGCATCCCGAGGTTTTTCTTCCTTCCCTTCCGAGCTGACCGTCTGGGTGGCGCCGGTCATCGACTGAGACCTCTTCTGTCGGTCCTGCCGTGAGAGCCGTTTGGGCGATTGTGGAGCTTGGCAGTTGGAACCTGGACTCTTGATTGGTAAGAACCGTTGTACGGTACTTGCTCCGAGTTTTTGAAGCCTGGGTTGGCTATTTGAGTTTGATTGATGATGACTAGTCATATTTTGAATTTGTCTTTGTGAAAATATATGCGTTGCAACACATATAGGCAGGTAATGTGGAGAGATTTCTCCGGAGCTGTGTAAACTTTGAACGGCGCAACGATTAAGTGCCATTTTTCCTTATAATATTGCATATTTTGCATTATTCCTAGCATGCCTGCTTTTAGCGCACTCCGTAAGTGGTGCTGCTGTTTTGGTAACCGGTTGGACCTCGAGGAATCTGCTCCAGCTCCCCCAGAGGGGACTCCTAATAGGGATATGTATGTGAAGCATGGTCTTTCTTCCATAATGTACAGCACACTATGGAGGAAATACACGAAGAAGGATCCTGAGTTGCGATGGCCTTTGTATGGTTCGTTTGATATACGTAAGATTGAGTATGTGGAACAGTGTATGTGTAAGCGACGTGCTCGTCAGGATATGTTTGAATGTGTGCGGTTGTGGGTGAAGGAGGTGCGTGAGCGAGAGAAACGTGAGAAAGCGCTGTTTGATAAAGAGCAACGGAAGAATGATCATGTGCGAGCGCAGGAAGCGAAGCGTCGGGAGGACAAAGAGCAAACGGACAGACAAGAGAAAGAGCGTAGGCTACAGGTCTCGGGTCAATATGTTGTTCGTCAGCCACTTTATCCTGTCCTTAATAATCCTGATGATGATTTTTATTTACTAGATCGCTCTCCGCCCCCTTATGTTGGCGCATCCGCTCCGCGGCCGCAAGATTCTGGCCCGGCTTCGGGTAAGGTAGACACACGGTCCATGTTATCGGCCGAGCATATGGCTGAGCTTCGGAAACTTTCCCTCCGTGCACTTAAGGGCAAGATGTCTAAGGAGGAGTTGTTCCATACTTGGGGGTCGTGGCAAGATAGAGAGAGGGTGTATTTTCTGTCTCATTTCGCGGATGAAGTAATTGCTGCTTTCCGAAAATATTCTAGTGTCCTTGAGCCTGACGAAGTGTCTTCAGATGCCGGAGCATTACGTAATGGTGTTTTTTCTCCCCCTAAGGCTCCTGAGGCGGCTCGGCGGCTGTTCGCTTTGCGGGACGAGGTGCTGGCCCTTAGAGAGAAAGCACGCCAACAAACGGAGGAGGAGAAGCAGTCGGATTCGTCTGCAGCAGGGGGCCACCCATCCGCCTCCCAGTCAGATAAGGATGACATAGTGCATGCTAAACCAATGCGAGAGGCGGCGCCTTTGTATGTTCCTCCTAAGGGAGCAGGGACTAGCTCAGATATTAACTCCGCCGATGCAAGGGGATATTTCGTATATAATTGGGTTTATACTCCATGGCATAGGGCCGATGTTATGGCGTTAAAGAATGCATTGCCTGACCCCCGCAAGAATCCAGCGGCCTTCTATGAAGAAGTCGAGGGGGCCTTGAATTCTTGCATTATGACCTTAGCGGATATAGACCTGTTCTTTGGCCTTATCCTACCGCCGGATACGTGGCGCTCTGTCCGAAAGGTAGATGATGCGGTTGCCTTCAAGGCCCGGTGGTCTGACCTTGAGGATGAGGATAGGGAACGGAAGCCCGCACAGAAACCACCCCAGATTATTTTAGATCTCCCTGCTGCTATTGTGACTAAGTTAAAGACGATTATCCCCCCTAAAAAGATTGACTGGAATATGTTAGCTGCATGTAAACAGAAAGTTGACGAGTCAGTTGCAGATTTCTTCACGCGCTTTGAGGAAACGTTTCATGATTTTAGTGGCCAGTCGCTTACTGACGACACGGGCCGCCACCTTTTCGCGGACAAATATGTGGCTAATCTGCTACCGGCAGTTGCGGCCCGGTTAAAAGCGAGCGAGAGTTCCTGGTCCTCCGCGACGCCGACGGCCCTTCTGACTATCGCTCAGTATTATGAGCGTCAGGAGCACGAGGCGAAGGGCCAGGAAGAGAAGAAATCGAAAGACCTCAAGACTAAGGTGATGTTAGCACAAGTATATGGCCCGCCCCGACGGGGTAATAATAGAGGAAGGGGCGGATCTTATGGTCCCCCTTCGGGCCGATCTGATTTGAATAGGAACCAGTGTGCGTATTGTAAGCAATTGGGCCATTGGGCCAGGGATTGCCCAGTGTTGCGTGCTTCACGTCAGGGGCATACTCCGGGTGGCCCGAGAGGTAGAGGGGGTTCCTCGAACTTTAGAGGGAATTCTAATGATAATGCCCGTTTCGATACTGCTGGGCAGCACCGAGATAGCTCAAATGTGTTCGATCGCCAGCACCAGTATCATGTGTCGGACATCGATCGATCGGGATATCACGATTCGCAGCATGCATAGGAATGCGTTGGATGGGGGTCTGAATCAGTTGAGGTGCCGGTCGATCAGACGGGTCCTTATGTATCGGCTGAGGTTTTAGGTTCTACTGATCAGTTCCTAGTAGATACAGGAGCGACACGTAGTGCATTGTCTAGGTACTTGGTTCCGGGGGCTCCCCCATCCGGCTCAGTGGTTACATCGGTAGGGTTTGACGGTACACTCTCCCGAAGCCCTCTTTCACAGCCCCTTACATTTAAGGTTGATTCTTTTTCTGCGCCCTGTCCGTTTCTGCTTGCTCCGTACACACCGGATAACATTATGGGCCTTGATATGTTAAAGTACTTTAGGGCTACAATCCGCTGCTCCCCTGAGGGTGTGAGGGTGATCTTAAATGACAACTACCCCCGGTCTGGGCGGATGTGTACGATATCAGAGGATGCGTTGTTGGCTACCCTCCCCCGAGCTTTATGGGCGACTTCGGACACAGATGTGGGACAAATGGTGATTCCTCCGGTCCACATTAGTGTCCAGGAGGGGGCGGTGTTACCACGCCTCCCGCAGTATCGTATTTCCCAGGAGGGCGAGGAGGCTCTCATACAGATTGTGCAAGACTTGATCGCAGTAGGGGTAGTGGAAGAAGTTCCCTATAATATCTGTAACAGTCCGATTCTCCCTATTCTGAAAAAGGACACGGATGCAAAGGTCTATCGGTTCATAATTGATTTGAGAGAGGTGAACAAGATCGTGATACCTCAGTACCCGGTGGTTTCCGATATCACGACGTTGCTTACCTTGGTCCCGCCTACGGCGACCATGTTTTCAGTGATTGATTTGAAGAATGCCTTCTTTTCCATTCCCATTCACCCTGATAGCCGATTTCTTTTTGGGTTCACATTAAATAATAGATCTTATCGTTTTTGTAGAATTCCCCAAGGCTACACAGAAAGCCCTAGTATTTACAGTCAGGCTTTGAAACGACAGTTGGATTCCTTTGTTTTACTCGAGGGGGTCGCCCTCATTCAATATGTCGATGACATCTTGTTGGCGGCTGACACCCTGGAGTTGTGTGAGACGAGCACGTTATCCCTACTTTCCTTTTTAGCATCCCACAATCATAAAGTATCTAGGAAGAAATTGCAATTCTGTGGACCAAAGGTGACTTATTTAGGTCACCTTTTGTCTAAGGAGGGGCGTGCACTCACACCAGATCGTATCCAAGTAATTTTGGACACACCGAGACCATCCACGCAGAAGGATGTGCGTGCATTTTTGGGCCTTGTGTCTTTTTGTAGACAGTGGATATTGGGGTTTTCACACATAGCTAAGCCATTACTAGCTCTTTTGACAAAAGACACGCCTATCCCAATCCCTTGGTCAGATGAGTGTGATGCTGCTTTTCAGCAACTGCGACAGGCCCTTTGTTCAGCACCAGTGTTAGGGACCCCTGATTATGCAAAACCCTTTTCGTTGTATGTGCATGAGAAAGATGGATGTGCATTATCAGTTTTAGTGCAGATGCACGGCGACAAGCAGCGCCCTTGTGCATACTTTTCGGCTGTGCTTGATCCTGTCGCCCGAGCATTACCAGGGTGTTTTCGCTCGGTAGCGGCGACAGCTGTGTCAATACGCCAAAGTGAAGGAATTGTGTTGTCCCATAAATTGTTGGTGTTAGTTCCCCATGCTGTGGATGCCCTGCTCAATCAAACAAAGACGCAGCATTTGACCAGTGCCCGCTTAACGGGATATGAGTTGACGCTTTTGGCTCCTCATATTACGTTGAAAAGGTGCGTAACGTTAAACCCGGCCACATTGTTGCCATACCCCGAGACCCAGCCTGAGGCGCAGAAAGCGCATGATTGTATTCTTGTGACTGAGGAACAAACAAAGGGTCGTATTGATCTCCAGGATACGCCCTTTTCAGATGTAGATGGAGAGTTGTGGGTAGACGGATCATGCCTGAAGCTACCAGATGGTACGACTTCAGCAGCGTATGCAATTACCACATTACACACGATAGTGGAGACAGCACGCATACCACAGAAATCAGCTCAAGCAGCGGAACTGATAGCATTAACACGAGCATGTGAGCTCAGTACAGGATTATGTGTGAATGTTTATACAGATAGCCGCTATGCCTTCGGAGTAGCACATGACTTCGGCCTACTCTGGAAGGAGAGAGGTTTTTTAACGTCACATGGAGTACAGATAATGCATGGAGACTTAGTTCATAATCTTTTAACTGCATTGACATACCCAAAGAAAATTGCTATCGTTAAGTGTAGCGCCCATAGGAAAGTGGTTGATAAAGTTGGAGAAGGGAATGCGTTAGCGGATCGAGTAGCACGGGAGACTGCGATGCAGCCCGGCGCTACTGCCATGTATGTAGTAAAATCACAGGTGGAGAGATGGCGTGATGCGAAGGAGGAAGTGCGAGAAATGCAAAGGACCGCTTCTGATAAAGAGCGGGAGAAATGGGCTAGCGAGGGAGAGTTGGATGATGAGGGTTGTTGGAGAAATAAACAGATGGATAGATGGAAGTTACCCACGGCTTTCGTACAACCTATGGTTCAGATGGCACATGGGCTAGCACATGTTGGAGCTTCCGCAATTGTGAAATTGCTTACCCAAGTCTGGGAGCATCCAGAGATTGCTAGCACGGCAAAGAGGGTGGTGCAGACCTGTATGATCTGTCTGAAGTATAACCCAGGGAAAGGCACTCGAACTCCAGCAGGAGGATTTGCGACACCTACTGCACCCTTTGAGGTTCTGCAGATGGATTACATCCAGCTTGAGCGCTGTAACAATTTGAAGTATGTTCTAGTAGTGGTTTGCGCTTTCAGCAAATGGGTTGAGGCGTACCCTACGAAAGACAATACTGCAATGACCACGGCGAAGCTACTGCTAAAAGAGTTTTTCCCTCGATACGGCGTCTGTAGACTTCTGTGGAGTGATAATGGCCCTCACTTTGTAGCGGATGTTATAAAGTATGTCTTGAAGGGCCTAGGCATCACTCAGAAGTTTCATGCCGTGTTTCACCCCCAGTCTGCCGGACTAGTCGAGAAGTATAATGGTACACTGAAGCTTAAGATAGCCAAAATCCAAGCTTCAACGTCTTTGACTTGGCCAGACGCCCTGCCACTGGCGTTATTGTCAATTAGGTCAGTGCCACACTCTCGAACCGGCCTTACGCCGTACGAAATAGTATTCGGACGCCCAATGAACATTTGGGGTCTACCAAGGCCTAAGGCTGTGTATGATGTACCTTGTGTAATGATGAGCGATTATCTGGCACAGTTAACGGATAACTTGGTTTCTATTCATCAACAGGTTCGAGAGGCGCTCCCTGATCGGTCTACCGGCGAAGGACATGGTCTCCGGCCTGGAGATCATGTTATGGTGAAAGTCTTCGACAGAACGAACAGTTTGGAGCCGAGGTGGGTAGGACCTGAACAAGTCCTCCTTGCAACGAGGACGGCTGTGCGAGTCTCGAACCGAAAGAATTGGATCCATTCCTTGCACTGTCGAAAGGTACCGCCCGGATTGGTGGAGTCTGCCGTGCTGACCGATCAACGAGAAATCCTAGCAGCAGAGACAGGCCGTGCTGCTGAGCCACGAGACACTGAGGAGCTCTTTCCGGACCACACGACTTCTGGAGGAAGGCGATATCATCTTCGACTAAGGAAGTAAGGTTTCCAGTGCCGGGACATACTGTCAGAACGGCCCTTGGGCTAGTGAAACGGAGAGCCGATGAGGCAAGGGGGGGGGATCAGCCCTGCATTAGTGTAGTGACACCCGTCTTGGCCCGCTGGTGAAGAAATCAACCGCTGCCCAAGGGGAAGAGTTCTGACAGACCTTTTTAGTTTCAGGAAGATATCAGGGTATTGTTTCTTTTGACATGGAGAAGAAGAAAATCCTTTGTGCGTTGGGGTTCATGCTAACAGTAGCTATTGTTGGGATAACCACATGGTTTGTGGAGGAGGTAACTCCTGCTCGGAAAACACTTGTGTTGACAACTCCGGTGCCTGAGGAGCACTACTTTTATACATTACCGTATCAAGAGTTGAAGCATCGACAATCTTACTTGAACAACACTTTCATCCAGATGCTGCATCATACCCACGTTGCTACGAACGCTACGAACTGTTGGATATGTGGGATGATGCCGGCTCATCAGAAGAAAGGAGGTACGCCATTCATACCACTCCCTTTCTCTCATAATGGCTCTTGTAGAGCATGGTACACTTTGCTTTTTGCCACTCGGAAACCGACAGTGGGTCGATTGCTTTTTAGACTTAATAGAGAATGCCATCAAGACAAGAATGGGTATCCACAAGCGAATGGGACAATTTGGGAATGGGAAGAGTACCGACCGGACAATGAATCCATTCCCTATATCTTCACGAACACCAGAGACACTGTGGGGAAGGACAAATTCGTGATCCAAGTGGCACAAGCTCAAGCGGACCTGTGTGTCCAGAGTGTGGGTTTTATCCCTGTTGGTGTCAGTGATTGCATAACTGTACTGAATATTGACGGGTTGAACAACAGTACCTTCCTAGCGTCCCATAATACTTACTTTGTATGTGGAAATAAAGGTTATTACCGTTTGCCGGCTGGATGGTCTGGGGTATGCTATGTATCATTCCTATTACCTCCTGTATTTCTAGCACCCGCGTCATATCATAAGGATTTGAAATTGTTGAATAATGTGACTGTAAATAGGTATAAACGTACTCTATCAATTGATGATGTGGATCAAACCGATACCAGCTTGCAACAGTATATTGATTTTAACTTAGGACTGTTTTTCTTTGTTGGAGCCGCTTTGAATAGTAGGAAGATCCGAAGATTAACAAGAGTGGTAGAAGCTGTGACCAATCAGACTGCTGCTGCTCTTGGGAATCTTACGGAAGAGTTACAACTAACTAGGATTGTTGCATTACAGAATCGTATGGTATTAGATGTAATGCTAGCTGATCGAGGTGGAGCCTGTAAAATTATTGGAAGTAGCTGCTGTGTGTTCATCCCTGATCATACGCCATCCGTTTATAACGCCATTAACAAGCTGCATAAAATAGCAGCTGAAATCCACACAGAAAACGGCACTTGGTCCTTTTCTGGATGGTTTTGGGCGTTGGTTACTGCTTGGGGATGGAAGGTCTTAACTGGTCTCTGTATTATTATAGCAATTCTGTTCTTCTTCTGTATGTGTGTTCAATGTGGACCATTGTTCTGTTCCGTATGCATTTCATTCTGCATTCCGGATAAGAAAGCTATTGCCGATGTTGCTCATCAGAAGCGTCTAGCTAAAGAGGTTAAAGGAATGATGATAATTGACATATATGATGATTTTTGGAAACCGGATGTCTTCAGTAAATGCTGAAAGGGTCGTCTGTTGTAAATTGAAACAGAATGTGATTAAGCATTTACTAAAGACATTAATGCTTTCCCTTTAGATCATGTTTTCTTCGTTATGTTGACCGAAGTCCGGACTCCATTTTGTATTGACATGCTGCCATGTGTTTACCACGAGGAGAGTCCGACCTCTGTGTTAGTTGCTCTTGTAATCTGCCTAGTAACAGTTTATAAATAGCTCTCTCCTGTCCATCTGGCGCATGCCCAGACTTGACCACATCTGTTATAATTAGCCTTGCTTGACCATGTGTTTTCGCGGGCTCAAGGAGTGTGTTGGCTCCGCCCATGTATTGATTCAGTATTGAGAATGACCATAAATGGTAATGTTCTTCGGCCTCATGTTGTATCCACCCACTTATGAGCCCCTCTGTTGTGTATAAAAGGGGACTGTGTACGAATGTTCTTTGTGCTACTCCATGCAATACTGAAGAGTGTTGTGTGGATTGTAGGACCACCCTTAAGGGTTAATAAATGCTGTGTTTGTACTTTGCAGTTTCCGTGCCAACTTCCTTATAGATTCCGTTACAGGAGAGCGAACCCTTGTGTCCTGCGGGCCTAGCTGGGGCCTGTATTCATCAGTACTTGGAACTGATGCATCACCACAGTTCTATTGAGAAAAATGATGCATCCCGTATAATGCATGGCTCAACACCAACACATTCCCTCTGCTGAACCGTGCATCCTCACTGACGACGACGCATCCCGGATCCAGGTATTTTGGTTCAGTGGGCCAAGTGTGTCCCGATATCAGGCCTGCCCTTCATTGCTGTGGGCCTGAACGTTTGACTTTGCCTAGATCTAGTGCGAACAGATTCCCCATTAAGTGCTTATTGCTTCTAAGCGCTATTTTGACATTTATTGCATAACATTTGATATCTTGACTTCTACACATTTGATTTTTTTTCATTTTGGTCTTGTTATATTTATAAAATAATCATAATCTATTTTTCTAACCTGCTATGAATTATTTTAGGGGTGTTTTCACTGTGTTGTTGTATGAAGTGTTGCACAAATACTTTACTTTAGGTACTTTTGTGACCTATCCTGACTAGAATTGCGGTTTCTGCTTGGACAAGGTGCATACTTGGGCCAACCAAAAATCAGAATTTTCAACATTGGTGATCAGTGGTGAGGATAGGACTTGTGTTTGTGCCATGCCATACAATAGCTAGATGTACACTACCCATCCACATCCAAGAGCATTTTCTCATTGTTCTCTGCTTTGTGTTTCTTGATTCATGCTTTACAGCATGTCTCTGACAGGTTCTGAAAATGGAACTATGGAGTTTGAGCTGGCCAAGCTGGAAGGTTATACAGTTGCCCAATTGAAAATCTTTTGCAAAGAGATGGGAGTGCCTGCCCAAGGAACCACCAGGAAGGTGGAGTTTCAAAAGCCCCTGGGGGTCTGGGCAGATGCCCACTCCTAAAAGAATGACAGATAGAAGGAGCTTGAGAATGGTTCTTCTGAGGAACCACCTGCAACAGCTGAGAAGAGCACCCCTGGATTTGAGCTCCCTGTGAGAGCAAGAAGCAGTGTTTTCACATATGGCCTAGCCCCAGAGGAGCTGAGGGAAAGGAGGAAGGAAAGAGAATTCAAGGTGCAGATGGCAAGATTGAAAGTAGAAGGTGAGGAGAAGAGGGTTGAGGCTTAAAGAGCCTTAGCAGAGAAGAAACTATTTCTGGATCATGAGCTGGGTCTAAAAGAGCTGGAGATCTAGGCCAGACAAGCAGAATCCAGCAATGATGTGGCAGCATACATACAGTAAATGATGGAGACAAAAGGTTCTGTATAGTCAAGGAATTAGTGGCCAGTTATGTGGTGGGAGATGATACTGATCAATGTTTTTCTGCTTATGAGGTTGCACTCCATGTACACAGGGTTCCTCAGGAGCATATGGGGGGGGGGGTCTGTGGAAACAGATGCTTACATGTAAGAGGGACGCAATTCTGACATCAGAGGTTGTGAACCAAAGCAAGTACACTCCTATGAAGGCCCTTTTGAATGACATATGTGGACTGACTCTGGCAATGTATCACCAAAGATTCATGGACAACCAGAAGCTCCCCAACCAATCCATGACATATTTTGTCGATTACTCCAGTAAGGCAATGAATGACTGGGTGAGGGGCAGTAATGGTCATGATTTTTTTAATGGGTTGTATCATTTGATCATTAGAGAAATCCAATGCTCAGTATCTGTTTTACAGAGTTGTGTCAGCAACTAGTTGACAGTAAGCTAACTGACCCCAGGAAGCTTGCCGTGGAGGAGGGCCTCTGGGTTTGCACCAGAGTGTCCAAAAAGGTATCTGGGGGGACACCCACAAAAGTGGTCAGGGTTCTCAACAGAAGAAAGAGGGGGACAAAAAGTTCATAACAAAGAGTTCTCAAAAGGCCACCTAAATAATTCCCAAGGGAGTAGTGGTAATCAGGCACAGTCTGATCCAAAGAAAATAGGGTTCTTTGACCTTCAGACAGAGAGGTATTTACTCCAATGTACACAGTGTATGGTCACTCTAAGGGTGACTCCAAATGCCCCAAAAGGGCACAGCCTTCCCACCGGTGGGCAGACACCTGTTTGGCTAGCATTTGGGGATGAGGTGGTCCCAGATAGTTTTGGAGAACAGACAGAGGTAACCCTAGTATCCCTGAGGGGGAGAGAAATTGTGCCAAAAGCCAATATTCCTACAAATACATCACAGTATAGCCATTGAGTCACCACTAATGGGCAACTGGTGCAATGCTCTGTGAGACACAGACGCCAGCTTGACAACTGTCAAGTGTCAGCTGGTGTCTGAAGTGCAGGTCCTACCGAACACATTCCATTAAGTAGTAGTAGCTGAAAATCGTGAGAACCATCAGCTGGTGGTTCTGGTTCCCTTTGTTTAGGGGGTCTCAGGTTTTCTGAAAGTTGCAGTGAGCCCTGCTATGCCTGTTGTTTGTTAGGCAATGACCGGGAACACATTATCTGAATGGAGGTACAGCTCAGGTCTCATTTGGGGATGATAAGATTTCCTGAGTGGGTCTGTATGACCACTCAAGTCTTGGTTGCCCGGAAAGGGAGCTAAGGATGTCTAGAGCCTGGGACAATTGCCCAGACAGCTGCCAAGGAGAGGGGCAAGGGGCATGGGAAACCAGCTCCTTAAGTTCCTGCGGTGGAGGTTGACGGGGTCCTTGAGGAGGAGGCCACCTGAGCCAACCAGGGACAAAAGTTCCACCCTAGGTGACTTAACTGAGCTTGCCAGCTGGCAGTTTGACGGCGGGCCCACCAGGGAGGAATTCTACCAATCGCAGAAAGAGTGTCCTACTCTTGAGGGCTTGAGGCCCCAGGCGTCAGCCCATGCAGTAGTGGAAGCCTCTGGGGATCCCCTAATCCACTCGGATAACAACCTCCTTTATAGTGAGCCTCAGACTCTTGGTGCTGGAGCAGGCCAAGTGCTGGTGGTCCCCCAGAATTACAAGACTTTCCCATGGGTTTGGCCCACGACACACCCTTGGCAGGACATTCTGGGCAAGACAAGACCTTCACCAGTGTTGTCTCTTACTTCTATTGACCCAGTATTGCGACGGCCTTAAATGCATTCTGCCGGTCCTATCCTACCTGCCAGGCCAGGGGGAAATCAGGCAAAAAGCAAAGGTCTCCTCTGATCCCATTGCCAGCCATTAGCACCCGCTTTAAAAGGGTGGTCATGAACATCATTGGACCCTTTGACCTCAATACAGCCTCAGGTAACATTTTGGCCCTTGTCTTGGAGGTTCATGCCACCCGCTACCCAGAGGCTATCCCTCTGAGGTCAGTGCCGGCACCTGTGGTGGATAGAGATATGATGGGGATCTTTAGCTGTGCTGAGTTCCCCAAGGCGGTAGTGTCTGACAGAGACACTAGCTTGGTCTCTGCGTACATGAAGTCCATGTGGGATCAGTGTGGTGTAACTTACAAGTTCACAATACCCTATCACCCCCAAACCAATGGTCTTGTGGAGGGATTCAACAAGACCTTGAATGGCATGATTATAGGCCTGCAGAGCCCAGGAGGTGTAAGTGGGATGTCTCTTGGCAGGCCTTCTCGTTGCCTACAGGGAAGCGCCATAGAAAGGAGTAGGGTTCAGTCCCTTTGAACTCCTTTAAGCCACCTGTTGGGGGACCTCAAAACCTTGTTGAGGAGGGGTGGGAGCAACCTCCCAGGAACCCCGCCAGCAAGTAGTCACCTACATAATGACCCTCTGGATGACCACTTCTGGAAAACAGTGAAAGCAATCTAGAGGCCAGGCAAAAAGTCATAAAGCTCTGGATGACCAGAAGCCCACTCTAGCGAAGTTTCAGCCTGGGCAGAAAGTGTCGGTCATGGAGCCGGTAGAGCCCAGGGCTCTGCAGGATCGCTGGATTGGCCCATACAAAATCAAGGAGCGGAAAGGGGATGCCACTTAACTGGTGGATCTCCAGACCACTTGGAACACCATAAGGGTGGTCCATGTAAACAAACTTGAGCTTTAGTTTGAGAGGTCCGAAGTGCGCATACTCTTCGTGACAGTCGAGGGAGTGAAAGAGGAAAGTGAAACTCTCCCTGACATCCTCTCTGAACAGGAATACAATGGGTCAGTGGAGGGTTTCAACCTTTATTTCAACCTGACCCCAGAACAGAAAGATGATTGTAACCAGTTGCTGGGACAGTTTGCCTCTCTGTTCTCACTCACCTCCGAACTCACACATCTGTGTGTCCAACATGTGGACACTGGAGACAGTCAACCTGCAAAAAATAGAATTTACAGGTTGTCAGACAGGGTGAGACCCAGCATCAAGGAGGAAGTCTCCAGGACGTTGGCATTAGGTGTGATTGAGCCCTCTATTAGTCCCTGGTAAAGTCCTTTGGTGTTGATACCAAAGGCTGTCCCACCAGGTGCAACACCAGTACTCAAGTTCTGTGTGGATTTACAAGGACTCAGTTTCATCACCAGGACTGACACACACCTCAATCCCCAGAGCTGATGAGCTTATTGACAGGCTGGGTGCTATCAAATTACTCAGTACCTTTGATTTGACACCAGGGTACTGGCAGATAGCTTGACTGAGGGGGGCAAAGAGAGGTCCGCATTTTCAACCCCAGAGGACCACTACTAATTTCACCCAGGCCAGTTAGTGGCAGATTGGGCATGGTTCCATTACAAACATGGAATACATGGTAGGTGGAGGAAAGGTGCAGACTCTCCAGGCCAAGATTGAAACCATCATGGCCTGACAACCACCTACGACCCAGAGAGAAGTGAAAGCCTTCTGAGGCCTCACAGGCTACTACAGGAGATTTGTTGAGGGTTCTGGCACAATTGTTGCCCACTTAACTAAGCTGACGTCTAAAAAGCAACCCAGAATGGTGCTTTAGACAGAGGCTTGTCAGAAGGTGTTTGACACCCTAAAGAAGCCAAGTGTACAGCCCCTGTACTCAAGGAACCTGATTTCTCCAAGCAATTAATCGCACAGACAGACGCTTCAGAGCATGGCATAGGGGCGGTCTTAGCACAGCCTAATGAGGAGGGCCTGGACCAACTGGTAGCCTTCATTAGAAGAACGTTACTGTCACGGGAGCTGAGGTGGAGTGCGATTGAAAGAAAAGCTTTTGTTGTGGTATGGGAAGTGAAGAAGTTGAGACCATGTGTCAGGTTCTTACCGGATAGGATTCTGCAGGAGCGCCACCGAGTCCCCACGCTGCTGTTGCGAGGAGTAGAAGCTAATTCCCAACCGTCCCTTCTCACACCGTGTGGCTATCAAACACTAGAACACACGGGTAAGGAGGGAAAGAGGGGAGACAAAACAAGGAAAGGAGGGTAGCATCCAGAGAACTGCCTTCTTGGTTGTCACTGTGGTTTTGAGAGAGCGGACGTCTGAAAAAGGCACAAAGAACATATGTTAATGAGAAGTGAGGGTTCTCCTCCTCCACCCTTCCTGACTACCAATAGGAGGCTCGCCTACCTAGTGGACTGGTTGTGAAGGGAATCCCAAGAAGTTTACTGGAACTGCCCCTGGTGTTATGGGAGACACATCTTAGGATCTATGAAATCATAAAAGGAACAGGATAAGGATGAAAGGCTCGTAATATGGGAACTAACACCCCCACCCTCAATGCTCCCCCAGCACAGTACCTTGAGTTGTGACGAAAGGAGCCTTGTATGTAGTCCCAACTGCCCACTGTAGTGAATATGGCCAGCTCTCCAAGTAGGGAAACACAGGAAAGTGGGTCTCTGGAGGATGGGGCAGATAATGAGCGAAACGGGAGAGGAAGCGTGGAAGGACAGGGGTGCAGGAGCAGTTAAACCCGGCCGGCCCACGGGACAAGATCCGGTAAGGTGGGCGGAGTACACTACTGCCTGCTGAGGTATGCTCGACAGAGCAAAGGCACAAGGCGCCAAACGGCGCGAGACAAAAATGAGCCCCCGAGCTGGAGGAACCAGGCTCGGGAGTCAGAGCTCTGACAAAGAGGGTTGCTGAAAAATAGAGCAACTGTGGGATCCTCAGAAGAGGATGGGCGATGGACACGGGAACAGAACGACTACCGAGGTAGTCCAGGAAACTCAGAACGCTGGAGAACAAGTATCGCAACAGCCTGAGGAGCCCCACTGGAACACGAAGCTCCGAGTAAACCGGAAGTCAGGCTTTTCAACTCGCCTGACCATGTTGCGCCTGCGCACTCAAGAGCGGCCATCTTGGACAGGGAACGGAGTCATCCGGGGGCTGGAATCGGCAGGCGTGACAGTATACTCCCCCTAGAACCCCTCCCACAGGTTTAGGCTTGTGAGGATGACGTCTATGGAAAAGACGGAGTAATCGAGGGGCGTGAACCTGACTAGCGGGTTCCCATGTACGTTCCTCTATACCATAGCCTTTCCAGTGTATCAGATACTGCAATCGCCGTCTGTTTCTTCGTGAATCGATAATGGCTTCCACTTCATATTCGTCCTCTCCCTCTATGGATACTGGAGCAGGTTTTGGGGGAAGCCGGGTCTCAGGTTCCATGGGCTTTAGCAACGAAACATGGAAGACAGGGTGTACCTTGAAGGACACTGGCAACTGCAGTTCCATAGCTACGGGGTTGATTACTCTTTTGATCTTATAAGGCCCAAGGTACTTAGGTTTGAATTTACAAGGACCCCTTAGAGGTATATATTTTGATGATAGCCATACCTCGTCCCCGGGTTGATACAAAGGTTCTGTCTGTCTGTGAGCATCTGCCCCTTTTTTATACTGTGCCTTAGCCTGGTCTAGATTGTCCCGTGTGACCTTGTGTATATCTTGAATGTTATGAATGAAGTCACTGACCGCTGGGACCACACAGTCCGCGATGGTCACTGAAGGAAGGGTCTTTGGGTGGAAACCGTAAGAACAGTAGAAGGGTGTGTTTTTTGTGGATGCATGTTGACTGTTGTTGTATGCATACTCTGCTGTCCATACCATCTTGTCCCATTCTGTTCTGGAGTGTAGTGACTGGCTTCTTATGTATTGTTCGAAGCACTGGTTTACCCTCTCAGTCTGGCCATCGGTTTGGGGATGATGACTTGAGGACAATCTGACTTCTATTTGTAGCAGGGAGCACATTTTCCGCCAAAACCGAGAAACAAACTGAGAGCCTCTGTCTGAAATGACCACGGAGGGAAACCCGTGTAACCTGACTACATGATGGAGGAAGATTGTAGCTAGTTCAGCCGCCGTAGGGAGGCCTGGTAATGGAACAAAATGGGCCATTTTAGTGAATAGATCTACAACCACCAATAAGGTAGTGTGGCCACTGGTCGTAAGAGGTAATTCCACTACGAAGTCCATGGACACTGTATGCCACGGCATCGGGGGGGTAGGGAGAGGTTGGAGTAACCCCATGGGCCTCTGTCTGGATGTTTTACTTTGGGCACACACGTGACATGTTTTCACAAATAGTTCTACATCCTTTCCTAGATTTGGCCACCAAAACCACCTTCTGACTGAGGCAAGCGTTTTCTTTATTCCAGGGTGTCCGGCCAGAGGATGAGCATGACACCATTCTAGAGCCTGTCTTTGCAAATCCACAGTAGGAAGAACCAGGCCTTCCTGTACATACAGGAACCCCTTCCGGGTAACGTGTTCCACTGACTCTACCATCTCTTGTCCGCTCCCTGTCTGTTGTTCTGTCCTTACTTTAGTGTAGAAATCCTCCTCTGACAGTCCTCCCACTATTCTATGTTGTGGTATGATGTGGGGTGGATTTACCGATTCTTCAGGCATCTCAAATCCTAACCGGGACAACGCATCAGCCTTACCATTCTGTCTGCCTGCTCTGTATTGAATAGTAAAATCGAATTCACTAAAGAATTGGGCCCACCGTAATTGCCTCATGGATAGGGCCTTGGCTGATTTTAAAAATTGCAAGTTGCGGTGATCTGTGAAGACCATAACGGTATGTCTGGCTCCTAACAGGTACTGACGCCACTCCTCAAAGGCCTTCTTAATGGCTAACAGTTCCTTGTCTCCAACTGCATAGTTTAGTTCCGCGGGTGTGAATTTATGGGAAAAAAATGCCACTGGATGTAATTCGCCTGTAATGTGGTCTGCCTGGGATAGCACCCCCCCCACCGCGGCCTGCGATGCATCCGCCTCCACTATGAATGGATACCTGGGATCCGGATGTTGGAGTACAGGTGCTTGGGTGAAAGCCGTCTTTAGTGTTTGAAATGCTGTCTCGGCTTCTGTTGTCCAAACAAAAGGAACCCCTTTTTTCAATAGTTTGGTAATAGGCGCTATCGTCTTGGAAAAACCCGAGATAAAACGCCTATAAAAATTGGCGAAGCCGAGGAAACTTTGTATCTCTTTCACCTTTTGAGGAGTGGACCAACGATGGATAGCTTCAACCTTTTGGGGATCCATACGTAACCCTGTTGGAGTTATAATGAAACCCAAAAAGGGGACCTCCTGGACATGAAACATACATTTCTCAAGTTTACAGTAGAGATGGTTGTCCCTTAGTCGCTGCAACACATGTCTGACGTGGTGTACATGTTCTTGCGGGGAAGAGGAGTAGATAAGCAGGTCATCAATATAGGCAATGACGTAGACCTCCAGCATTTCCTTAAGAACCTCATTTATAAAGAATTGGAATGCTGAGGGGGCATTACACAGCCCAAAGGGCATTACAAGATACTCATAGAGGCCATATTTCGTACAAAAGGCCGTCTTCCACTCATCTCCCTCAGCTACCCTGACCAAGTGATAAGCACCCCGTAAATCTAGTTTAGTAAATATTTGGGCATTTCTCACTTGATCAAGGAGAGAGGAGATGAGCGGAAGAGGATACCTATTTTTGATCGTAATCTTGTTCAGAGACCTATAGTCAATGCAACATCGTAAGCCCCCTTCCCGCTTTGGTATGAAAAACAGCGAAGATGAGGCTGGGGAGCGGGAAGGACGTATAAATCCCATGGCCAGCATGGAATCCAAATATTCCCTTAAATACAGGTTTTCTTTCTCCGTGAGGGAGTAAACCCGGCTACAGGGTATTTTGGCTCCGTTCTGTAGCTCAATCCGACAATCATACGGTCGGTGAGGGGGAAGACTAGTGGCCTCTTCCTCGTTAAAAATGGCTTTCAAGTCTTGATACTCCTGTGGTAAAGAGTTCTCCTCCTCCACCCTTGGTACCTTACTGATCTGACTAGACATTACCGTATGAGCCAAACAGTCTTCGGAATTGAACTGGATTGTTGCCTTTCTCCAATCTATCAACGGGTTATGCAACCTCAACCAAGGGAGGCCCAACAAGACCGGGAACTGAGGGGATTGGATCAAGTCAAATACTATCACTTCTGTTTGATTAGGCTCTAAGAGGACTTGTATGGCCTCCGTCTGATGTGTGATGGGACCTGATTTTAAGATGCTTCCATCAATCGTGGTGACATTTTCTATGTAACCCTTGTTATAAGCTTGTACGCCATGATCCTCAGCCCAGTTCTTGTCTACAAAATTCCCTGAAGCGCCCGAATCTATCATGATTTGAATCTCTGTTTTTCCTTGGTTCCAGATTAATTTGGCGGCGACAAAAAAATGACTGGGGTGAGCCATACTAGGGTTAGCTGAAGAGACACTTAAACCAGAATAACCCGGAGTCCTGGTCTCACTAGGCCCCGGGTTTTCTAGTTTTCCGACTTCTTGGTTACTACTGGTTTGGTAGGACAATTTCTGAGAAAATGACCCGCCTTCCCACAATAAAGACACAGCTGATTGTCTCGTCTTCTGCGTCTTTCTTCAGAGGTTAAAGGCCCACGTAAAGTCCCTATCTGCATAGGTTCCACTTCGTCGGCTGCAGAAGCGGCTTCTGTTCTTTTCTCCCGAAGAATCACTGTTCTACTCTCGATCTTTCCTTTTTCTCGCTTTCGTTCTTGAAGACGATGGTCTATTTTGACCGCTAGGTCAATAAGTTCTTTACAATCCCTGGGGAGATCCACAATCTGTGATAAAGAATCTTTGATGTCGTCTCTAAGGCCCCGATAAAATAAAGTACTACGTTTTTCTTCTGGCCACTCAGCCTCAACCACCAACCTCTGAAATGAGGTGATATAGCTAATCAAGTCTGTTGTCCCTTGTTTGGGAGCTAGTAACTCTGTATCTGCAGACTGGGTATAAGTGTGTTTGTCAAAAAGTTTTTTGAATTCTCTTTGGAATGCCCTATAGTCCTGTAATAAAGGGTCGTCCCGTTCTATCAACGGAATTGCCCATTTTGCTGCTGAACCACCTAAATAAGAAATCATAAAAGCCACCTTTGCCTGGTCTGTAGGGAAACATTGTGCTTTACATGTGAATTGTAGTTGACACTGGCTAATAAAAGTGGCGCATTTCGAAGAGTCTCCTGAAAATCTTTCGGGTGGTGCAAGAGGAATGGACGGAGGAGTAGTTACTTGTATAACCTGTGCTGAGCCCCTAGCACCGCCCTCCCCAGGTCTCTCTCTCTGTAGGGTATTTACTCGAGCGGTCAAGGCCTGCGTTTCTAACTGCAAATTCCCTATCATATTAGCTAAGTCCGTCATTGTAACCTGAGGTAAGTCCATGGCGCCCGGGCAGAACAAACCACTAGGGCTTCGCGTTCTGTCAGGTTCTTACCGGATAGGATTCTGCAGGAGCGCCACCGAGTCCCCACGCTGCTGTTGCGAGGAGTAGAAGCTAATTCCCAACCGTCCCTTCTCACACCGTGTGGCTATCAAACACTAGAACACACGGGTAAGGAGGGAAAGAGGGGAGACAAAACAAGGAAAGGAGGGTAGCATCCAGAGAACTGCCTTCTTGGTTGTCACTGTGGTTTTGAGAGAGCGGACGTCTGAAAAAGGCACAAAGAACATATGTTAATGAGAAGTGAGGGTTCTCCTCCTCCACCCTTCCTGACTACCAATAGGAGGCTCGCCTACCTAGTGGACTGGTTGTGAAGGGAATCCCAAGAAGTTTACTGGAACTGCCCCTGGTGTTATGGGAGACACATCTTAGGATCTATGAAATCATAAAAGGAACAGGATAAGGATGAAAGGCTCGTAATATGGGAACTAACACCCCCACCCTCAATGCTCCCCCAGCACAGTACCTTGAGTTGTGACGAAAGGAGCCTTGTATGTAGTCCCAACTGCCCACTGTAGTGAATATGGCCAGCTCTCCAAGTAGGGAAACACAGGAAAGTGGGTCTCTGGAGGATGGGGCAGATAATGAGCGAAACGGGAGAGGAAGCGTGGAAGGACAGGGGTGCAGGAGCAGTTAAACCCGGCCGGCCCACGGGACAAGATCCGGTAAGGTGGGCGGAGTACACTACTGCCTGCTGAGGTATGCTCGACAGAGCAAAGGCACAAGGCGCCAAACGGCGCGAGACAAAAATGAGCCCCCGAGCTGGAGGAACCAGGCTCGGGAGTCAGAGCTCTGACAAAGAGGGTTGCTGAAAAATAGAGCAACTGTGGGATCCTCAGAAGAGGATGGGCGATGGACACGGGAACAGAACGACTACCGAGGTAGTCCAGGAAACTCAGAACGCTGGAGAACAAGTATCGCAACAGCCTGAGGAGCCCCACTGGAACGCGAAGCTCCGAGTAAACCGGAAGTCAGGCTTTTCAACTCGCCTGACCATGTTGCGCCTGCGCACTCAAGAGCGGCCATCTTGGACAGGGAACGGAGTCATCCGGGGGCTGGAATCGGCAGGTGTGACACCATGCCTGTTTGGGACTAACTTCTTGCTTCAGACAGACCACAAACCCCTCATATGCCTCATGTAGATAAGGGGTGAAATCCCTAACTATTGAGGTGATCCATCGGCCTACATAGAATGGAATTTACGCTGGAGCACCGCCCAAGGAGAGACCACGCCAATGCCGATGGTCTCTCCAGGTTCTTCTGCTTTAGTGATGAGAACTCCTAAAATGTTGGGTAGCTCTCCCCATTTTAAGCTGGGGGTGGCACATGTTAGACCTGGCGGTCTTAGGGTGGTCTTTCCCCCCCCCCCCCCTTTTTGTCTGCCTCCTTCCATTTTACTGACCTTGTTTTTGCTTGCTTTAGGACTCTGTGCACTTTACCACTGTTAACCACTCGCTCCTCTAAACATGGTAATATTGACTACCCCCAATTGGCATATTTAACTTACTTATAAGTTCCTATAAATTGCACTACCTCTGCCCAGGACCTATAAATTAAATGCTGCTAGTAGGCCTGCAGCACTCATTGTGCCACCCACTCAAGTAGCCCTGTAACCGTGGTTCAGGCCTGCAATTGCAGAGCCTGTATGTGCAGTTTGACAAACCTCTTGCCTGGCCTAAACCTCCCCTTTTAATTCGTATAAGTTACGGCGGTTTCTCATAGAGGACATCGGGGCTCCACCCCCTTTAATTTTGCCAACATAAATAGTGAAGTATTTTATGTTAAACGATGCACACAGTCTACACACACGCTTGCTGGACGCCTGACTTGCAATGCTGCCCTGCTGCCTGCTGTTCCCCTGCCTGGGTAAGAAGGACTGGACCTGCATCATTTGAACCCAGAGTGACTCCAAGCACTTGCTGTCTTGCCTCCTGATCTCATGTCTCAGGGACATAAAAAACTTCCAGCCCTTCTGCTTTTGAAACTAGAAACTGCCATTTGTAAGTCTGCCCTGTCAAGTGGTGCCACCCCAGTCTGGGACCCTAGGAAGTGAGGCCTAAGGTGCTTGCTTTAATAAAATCCATGCATGATCTCCAGAACCAGTGCATTGACGCCGTTGCATGGGTCAGAACTGGTGCATCGCATTTGGAACCAGTGCATCGCACGGAGAACCGATGCAATGCCGCCATTGTGAAGAGAAAATCGATGCATCTCCTCCACTGAGTGGCTCGACACCGATGCCATGCTTCAGCTGCACCCTGTATCTTCTACAGTGATGCAGCCCAGATCAAGGCATTTTTTGCTTAGCATATCTAACTGGGTTCGTGTATTAGGCCCATGCTCCATCGCAGTCGGCCTGAACTTTTGACTTTGTCCCAGTCCAGCGCAACAGATAACCCACATAAACTCTTACTGCTTCTGAGTGCTATTTTTCAGTTTATTCTTTAAAAATCCAACTCTCAAATTCTGTTTATTGGATTTCTGTTATTTTGGTATTGTTCTATTCATACAATTAAGCTCTATTTTCTAAGCTGAAGTGGAGTGTTTGTGGTGTTTTCACTGTGTCACTGTTTGAAGTGTTGCACATTGCCTCTTAAGTTAAGCTTGACTGCTCTGTGGCAATGCCACGCTACCAGCGAATGAGCACAGGTTAATTTAGTGTGTGTTTGTGACTTCCATGACTAGGGTTGTGGTTCCTGCTTGGACAGGGTGCATACGTCTGCCAAACAGAAACCTAATTTAACAGGGTCAATGCCATAGTCATTTAAGAGTATATGTTTTGGGGTCAATGCTCAAAGTCATTTAGGAGTATATGTTTTGAGGGCAATGCATGAAGTCATTTAAGGGTATGGAAAGTAGTACTACTTTGGAACTACTTCACATACTCATAAATGCCTTTGTGAATCAGCCCTATACTTTTGAATGAGTCCACGCTCGTTTAGAGAGGTGCATAGGGGTGATGAGTCACAAAGGCAGTTTTGAGCACTTGAAGTAGTACTAAGGGAGGAATACACTTTCATGTACTCTTATATGCCTTAATGAATCCAAGTCACCATTCGTAAAAGCCATTTTAGATGCTTTGAAGTCAAGTAACAAAGGCATCTGAGAGTATGTAAAACAGTACTACAAGACAACTACTTTAAACACTCCACAATGTCCTTGTAAATATGTCCATTAGATTGGAACTTAGTTTCATTTGAATATATTACAATGGTCTGGACCAATTTTATTCAGCGGCATCTCGGTGTTAAAATCTTCTAGCACTACCTCATTCAGAGGCTTCTTATTTATTGGACTGTCTTCAGAGGGAGAAGTTGTACAACCATTTAATTTAAATACAGTGAAGCTATTGAGGGACTAGGGCCTTGATTATGCAACAGTTGCTATAGTAGAGTATAGCTGTATCCAAAATGGCCATTGAGCCTAAGTTTGTAACGTCAGTTAATACTATGAAATGAACGCTAAATTGTCTCCTGCATGTTTGACTGATATATCACATCAAATGAATTAATAAACAACAAATAATCAAACAACATTACAGATTATTCTAGAGAATGGAAAACCATCCATTATATCAGATATAATTGCAGCAAAATATGTGTTTTTGGAATAGTGGCACATTCTTTCAAAATCATTTTATTATCTCTCAATAGGAGCAGCACTAGGCCCTGTAATGATAAGTGACGGATCACTGCAGAATATGGAGTAGATTTACTAAATGTTTATGCAATGCGACGCAGCAAGACAAGTTGCTGAGCTGTGCTGCAGGAATGGGAGAGAGCTGAACAGCGCCATATTCACAAAGATATGAAGCTGTTCAGTTGTCTCCCTGTGCTGCCACACCATTCACTGCTTAGTGCCAATGCAGGCACCATTGCATCATATTGCAAGGTGGCCTGTGTTGTGGTCACAGTTGTTTTTTGTGCAGGAGCAAACTTTACCCTCCGGCACAAAAGCAATCCTCAGAGGCACAATCCTCTTTCTAAGTGTGCTGCAGAAAAAAGAAGTAAAGAGGAGACATCAAGGTGTTTCTCCTTGTTACACCTCTTTATGGTATTTTGGCCAAACCCAGGTGTATTGCTTTAAGTATATCAGCGTTTGTGTCAAAATACATTGGTGGATGCATGTGAACCCCCTTTCTCCACCAACGTAACACCCCCGCTCCAATGTAGTGTAACGAAATGCAGTGCCATGCGCTGCATTCACTTACTGGATTTTACAATTCCCATGCAAAGCTACGCAAGTCAACCCTTGGAACCTTTCAAAAGCAAATGGGTATTGTAGTCACCTGAAAATCTTACCTACACAAAGCTTGGATACTTAGCCTGATAGGAAAGGGGCCAGTTCAGAGACAAGCAATTGTCAGTACAGATAAACAAGGATACCTTTTGACATTTCTTTTGGCACTTTCTTTTGAATCAGAGCTGGAGATTAAAGCATTTGAAAAAGAAACAATATCCATGGCTCAGCTCCCAGAAATGCCATTGGAGGGCAGTATGGTTATGCAAAGTCGTGATTTGTATATACATCTATTAACTGTATGTATGTAGTGCAAACATAGCTACAAAGAGGTGGAACAGGTGGGCTAAATGGATACTCGAGTTCTTATAATACATTACTCAGAGGGTAGAAAAAGCCGAGAGTTAACTTGTTGGCGGAGATGTGAAGTAGCAAGCCTGTGTTGTGCAAGAAGTTGGGCGTGTAACTTGGGAAGGTGTGCTATCTGAGTTTCATTTTTCACACTTCATGATTTCTGGCCTGCCATTTAGGTATATGTGCTGATTGCTAATTTATTATTGAAGACTATCCGGATCTTTAAGATGAGGAAGGCTGGTAGGGTATCCAGTGTCCATTTTATTCAGGTTTATAGTCAAATGGTGGCATGCAGGATGTTCCTCGGGGGCTAAGGAAGACTCTTATATGCCAATAGGTAGGCATTTCCACCATTCAACTGGTAAAGGACCATTTCTGAGATGAAGGTTCTGAGGTTTGAATCCGTAAAGCATGGATTCATACTGCCTAGGAAGCATATCTGGTACACAACTGTTCAGTTTTCTTGGCTTAAATTAAAAAGGACCAGGTTTTCTAAAAAGTAATGAAATGCATCACAGCAATGAAGCTTGCTATGCTGCGTTTCGTGAAAGCAAGAGAGGAGAAGAGCACCCTATCGACAAAGATGCATCTCTCTGTGGTATCATAGGAGTTCTCCAGGGTTATTTCTATAAACTGACGTCCCTAGTGCTGTCCTGTTGGGGGGCTTCACCCAGAGATGTATGCAGGTGTCCAGCTGGAAGTGATGTTGCGCCCATTAAGCCGTCCCGCAGGGAGACTTCTCCAAGAGATGTCTGCAGGGATCCTGTTAAAACTAATGCTGCAAATTGTGTAGCTCGTAACTTTCTGAAAACCAAACACTATAACTGCACTCTCCTCAATATAATATTGAGAGTATCTCCTGTTCTTTATATGTATGTATTCATAATACCAGAATGGAGCCAACAATGTCAAGAACATACAGATGAATATATGCAAAAACAACAACAAATCATTCTTTAATCCTTTTTTAAATCAATTTATTTCACTGATATTCATCTACATATAGGGCAAAATATAAATCCTATGAGTGTTACATATATGAAAACATTCAAACAATCTGTGCAGAGCTAGCCCCAAATGATATCACTAAAAACAAACACATTCCCAGCAAGTACACACTCATACACACCTTATAGAAACTCACTCATATCAACATCAATAAAAACAACAATAGTGAGATCAAGACCAAAAATACATGTACACTAAGACAAATGTACATTAATCACTTTTGTACTGTAATAAGATGAAAACTTGTAATGGTCTACATCACATTCATCTAAACAGAAGAAATGTTTCATAGGGCTTCGAATCAAACCAATGTGTAAAGGTAATTTCTACCCTCAAATTACATGGTTGGGGTTTAAAGATATTTTTTGTATCAAATATAAAAACCAAAATGCACCAAATGCATTAATGTGCTATGTCTAGAACTCCCTTTGTCTCCAAAATCACAGGGATGACAGCGCCAACACACGTGTCAGAGAAAAACCTACTCCAGGGCACCAAAATCCTAAAACCGCTTGACATTGAAGCAAGCACCACCCAGAAATAGCAACCTGAATAAATAAGAATAATCAAATTTAGGCTCCACACGAGACCGGGTATAAATGCCCAATTGAATGTACATAGAGAACAACAAGTGAGCTCGGTGGACAGAAAGACCGAATACGTGACCAATGATACTCAAAACAGACATATAGGGGCTGATTACGATGGCAGTCGGTCAGACCACCTTTTGCTATTGCAGCGTTCAGGAGACCATGCAACAAGCAGGCGGCAGTCCAACCGCTGTGCCCGCAGTCAGAAAGTGCTCCTTATCACAGCGGCTTGTGCTGCAGTCAAGGAAAAGGGCTGCAGCACACGCTGTCATGATCTGGAGCACCTCCTGCACGCCCATGGACCATGTGCCGTGCACCATGTCATGCATGGCACACGATGCGTGGAGGTGAGTGCGAGCACTGTAGGGCCACATTACAGTGGCCTGCGATGGGCGGGTCCCTGTTTGGGGGACCCCATATCAGTTTCCAACAGCCTTTTCATGGCAGTCTTCTCGCCATTAAAAGGCTGTCAGAAAGGGATATCATAATCCAAACACGTAAAGGACAGGATGTCAATGCCTTACGCAGGAAAATTGAGTTATTTTTGATTTTTACATTGAACATGCATGTGTATGGATTAAATATTGAGGTCCCAAGAGGGACGAAACGTGTCGGCTTTCAAATGTGTGCTGTGATGCTAAGGAACTTCTATTAAATAAAAGAATAAAAAGAACTTATCTTTCCAGCAAAGATGACTAGCAACGTGTTTTATTTGGGAGATACTTCCTTATTCTTATGCGTGATGGAATATGGACACTAATACCCATTTACAAAACGCATACATGTTTAGTTAAGTGCAGAGCCATCCATGCCTAAATGGGGAAGGTTCTTTCTCCATTTTTTTTAAGGTGTATGAGGGTCACGTCTCCGGCTCAGTGCACCACGTTTAAATTCATTATTAGTGCCACGATACGTTAAACGACTTGTGCAGGATTTTGTTGTTTTGACCTTTTTCTGTCCTTTTGTGTCATTCCTTTAAACTGTACAGTCGGGTCTTGAGGGTTAGCCTTCAAGTACGGGATAAGGGAGTATAAGGGTCACATTTTGTTTCTATGATAGCTATGTTTACGCCTTCCCTTGGTTATACTAATTTTCTAAGAGTTCCTGGCAGCGTGATTCACGTTTATATTTAGGTCTTTTGGCAGGTTGCTGGTACTAATGGGTGAACTTGGATGGGCTTTACTAGAGCTGGCATTCATGTATTGAAGCTTGGCTTATCCTCTTGTGGCGACATGTGTTGCATCTCTAAGTTCTGGGCGAGCCTCTGGACCCTTCATCTCTAACTGGAATCTCCCTTCTACCGTGGCACTTTTTAACTAATGGGATTCACTGGTGTCTCCACAACTGGATGTGAATTAACCAGACTCTGTGTTCCAAATACAGGTAAGTATATGTACATCTGAGCTTGCTATCACTCATCCTTGGTGCCTGCTTTCAGACTCTATCTAATTTTTGTAATTCAATTTTTTCTATTTACTAGACTTTGCATGCCTTTGCTGTTAGTTCATTTATAATATGACACTGCTATTGAGGTATCCCTAAGGCCTGAATAGGTGGGTGATATGCACTTAGGGAATGAATCTGTCATGTCTTCACCTCTTGATAGTCCATGCACTGGTGACGCGGTGGATATAGTTTTGGGTTACTTTTGGTGGTTGCTGTCTATACACATATTTTTCAGGTGATATTTGGACACTATGGGGCTGAGTACAATGTCAGCAGGACCAACACTGACAGCACGTCAGTGTCGGTCCCACTGACATCTTTAACTGCGGTCAGACCACTGCATTATGATGAGGTCGATCCGACTGCATTACCCCAGGGATCGACCAACAGCTTCTGACCCGCTCAGGGAGCCCATCGTGCGGGCGGTCAGATCGCATTCCCCACAATGGGGCCGGTGCCTTCTCAGGCACTGCCATGGGGATTACAATCCACTTTTCCGTCAGTCATTTCATGTCAGTTCTTCCAACGTAAAAAGATTGGCTAAAAGGCTTTTTTGGGGCTGCAAGCAGGGCCTCTGTCCCCTGTAGCCCTCCACTATGAATCCTGGGGAGGGCTTTTGGTGCCCCCCTAAATATTCCTGCATCGTGTGGCAGGCACTGCATAGTGCCTGCCACAAGGGGCAGGGATGTTTGTAAACATGCCTCTGTGCATTGGGGCTTGTGTTCCGGACCTTTTCCAGGCTGCAGCATAAGCCTCAAAGCAAAGAGGCATGTTTCCGAACGCCTCCATGGCAGTTGGATCCTAATTTGGTCGGTCGGGCCTGCTCCCGCAACAATGGGGGTCAGACGCTCGTCTGACCGCCATCGTAATTGGCCCCTATATATCTGTTTTGGCCAACTTTGGTAATTTAGTGGGTCTTTCTGTCCACCGAGTAAACTTGTTGTTCTCTATGATTGATTGATTGGGGTACTTATAGAGCACAACTATCACCCTACGGGCATCTTGGCGCTTGCATTGGGAACCCGTCCTGGTTTTTCCCTGTAGGATAACCCGTACTGGGCATCCCCAAGGTGAAAGCCAGGCATCCCGCCACGGGGGGCCGTTGTGGAGATTAAGCAGGCTTGTTGCCCAGAGCTGCATAGTGTGAACTCGTGCTTAGAGTGGGCACCGAAGCGAGAATTATCGAGTCCGTGGACAATTGGGTTCTGGACCCTGCCGCGTCGGGAATCGAACCCAGGTCCCGGGCCTGATCTCTGCTTCAGGGTATGCCTCCTCTAACCAGTGAGCTACACTTCTCCACTCTATGTAGAAGTGATTAAAAATGTATATCCTGTCTCATATGGAGCCTACATTTGACTATTCTTATTTATTAAGGTTGCAATTTCAGGGAGGTTCTTGCTTCTATGTCAAGCATTTTTAGGATTTTGGCACCCTGAAAAAGGTTCTACGCTGAAAAGCACATTGGCAATGTCGTCCCTGTGAATTGGGAGACCAAGGGATTACTATACATAGGTCATTGATGCATTGGGTGCTTTTGTTTTTTTGTTTGATGTAAAAAAGATCTTCAAATCCCAACAGTGTATTTTGAGGGTACAATTTACTCTACACATAGGTTTGATTCTAAGCTGTATGTGACATTTCTTCTGTTTAGTTGAATGCAATGTATACTATTACAAGTTGTGATCCTATTACTGTACAAAAGTGACTAATGTGCATATGTCTTAGTGGTCATATGATTTTTGTCTTGGTCTCACTATTTTTGTTTTTATTCATGTTAATATGTCTGAGTTCGTATGAGGCGTGTATGAGTGTGTACTTGATGGGAATATATTTGTTTTTAGTAATGTCATTTGGGGCTAGCTCTACCCAGATTGTGTGAATGTTTCATTTAAATAATACTGATAAGATTTATATTTTACCCTATATGTAGATAAATATCCATATTTGAATGAAAGAAATAGATTGAAAAAAGGATTGAAGAATGGATTTTCATTGTTTTTGATTATGTTCATTTGTATGTTCTTGAAATTGTTGGCTCCATACAGGTATTATTAATACATTCATATAAAGAATTGGAGATGCTTTCAATATTATATTGAGGAGAGCGAAGATATAGTGTTTGGCTTTCATATTGTTTCCCCTTACCTTCTACCTCTCAATACGTGATTTCAGAGGCCCTCTTTTATCCTTTACCCGTAACTTTGCCCAGCCCAATCATTATGAACCCCTGAGCGGTCTGAATGACCAAGACTGACTAGGGATGGTGCCCTCTCCAGCTGTTAATCAGGGCCCTTCAGGCCATGCGATGGAACATAGCGGGTTTGTTGGAGAAGTTTGACGAACCTGACTGGATCAAATCCCTTGCCCCATTCGACGTTATAGATTTTCAGGAGACATGGGATACGAGGGGCGGGATTTGTTTTGATGGTTATGATGCATTTTCTATGAATGCCTCCCCCTTACCCAGTGGGAGAGCCAGTGGGGGCCTTGTGACCTTTGTCAAACTACATTTGACATATAAAGTGCAGGAGATAGAATGTATCTCTCTCATATCCTTGGAGTCCTTCTCTCTTTTAAGGACGATAATCGGATCGCGTGCCTAAATGTTTAGAATGCATTGCATGGGAGGGCATCTGAAGAAATGATGGTCTCTCTTAGTTCTAATTTGCATTCTTCCTGTTATGGTCGACCAAGTTTTCATACTGTTATGATCATATTAGTGTTTTTAATTTACATCCCTGAAGCGATTGTTACTTGTATGAGGGAGCTGGCATTGAGGAAGCTGATTATCAGGATTAAGTCCATTTTAAGCATATCCCCAGGGAGATTTAATGAATGAGTTGGCAGCTGAATATAATTTGCTGAATCTCTTGGGTTTGGAATGTCTGCTCATGTGCAATTGTGCCCCCACTTTTAAAGGTTCAGGATATGTTTCTCATATTGATTACATCTAGGTAACTGCTGGTTTATTTTCCTCTCTTAACTCATTATCAGTGAACCAGAATATATACAGTGATCACAACCTACTTGTTGCCAGTTTTCACTGGGAAATTGAACAAACTGTATCTTTAAATCACTTTAAAACTCAGCTCAAGAAAATTGCTCAGTGGCGCTCAGGGGCAAAGACATTAATGGTGCTCAGGGTGGCAAATTGAAGTTGCATTGGGAGGAGATTAGAGTTGCAATTATGTCACTCCCAGTCAATGTTCCCTCTAATTCTTTTCCTTTATGTGCGGCAATAAAGTTGCTTTGTGACTATAGGCAAGGCTACGTGCACTGAAGACGAGCAACAACTTAATATGCAAGTATGTGCCACACGCGAGCTACCAAAATCAGTGGCTTAGCAAGGGTACCATCGGTCCTAATCTAAGCCCCAAAAAACTGACCTCCCCTCACCCTTGGGTTGGTATTAAAAGACACCGATTAAAGGGGTGCAGTGGGCTACTTGCACCTCTGAACCCTAGTGACACTGAATCTTATTCCCTAATCATTCTATGTATCATTTCTCTCTCTTTGCTATCATCATGAGTCTCTTATCTCCTCATCGCACCTTTTCTTATCCCTATCCACTTCCACTCTATTTTTCTTGCTTGTCTTTATCTTGTTCCTCCCTTTTTTGAAGTTTTTGTCTTGACTCCTTGCTCCTCTTTATCTTCCCTACTTTCCTTTCTCCCTTTCTGCCCTCCTCTACTTCTCCCTCATCCTGCCAGAAGCAGAGATGCTTCCCACCAAACCACCAGGGATCGTGGCCTCGGACACAGCACATAGAAGTGTCATGGGGCAACAGCTACCAGGTGGAGCTGTGTGGTGAGGGAAGCAATCCACTGACTAGGTCCGTAAGATCAGAGGCACACAGCACAAACAGTTCTTGAAGCTGTGCTTTTTCAGCCCTAGCTGCAGCTGCTGCCAGAAGTGCAGGGCCTGGCCTGGATCAACACCAAGTAGAGAGATAATTTTAAGAAAAAAACTGTTTTTCGAATTTAAATTAAAAAAATTATATATTTTGTTTAAAAAATCATATATTCAAATTCACATATCGATTAAGTGGACACTTTGCAAAGTGTTTAGTTACATTTTCTTAAATAAAAACACAAACTGACTTATTAACGGGAATGAGACAAGTACAAATCTTTAAAAAGCAGCACTATCAAACATTGAGTTCATGGTATATATGGTATGTCCATGACGAGAAACACACTGCTTCCATAGCGCTTGTAGTGGCGCACGTGCAACAATCTTTTTAAGGGGCCCTCCAATGACCTCCTTCTCCATAGATTCTCTCACTACCACCCTGCAACAGTGTACTTATCTCTCAAGTGCCCCTCTCTGACACACCATTAATTTGTTGTATAGCACGTTGGGTGTCAGAGCACTTTACAGCACACACCTACATTAGACAAAGACAATGAATCATGTGTGTAAATCAGTCTATAGAAAATGTTACAAAAGACAATGAGGATTAAAGGATATAGGAATCACATGTCATCAGTAGTAGTTGGCAGTATATGTGAGTGTTTGGTCTGGAGAAGCACAACCACAGGATTTAAAACTTACCCCAGTGGTTGGGATTGACCCCAGTGATTGGGGTTAGCATTACCAATAAGACTCTGTGGGACATATTTACAAGCCCCTATCACCACAGGCACGTCACTTTTAACGATGTTCCTGTGGCATTAGGGGCTTCCCCTTATTTACAAGGCAGCGTTAAGCCACTTAAGAAGGCTTAATGCCGCCTTGTAAATAAGGCCCCCTTTCACGCTATACTTAGCTTGAAAGGGATGATCAATGGGTGTTGTGGTGAGCATTCTGCCACAACACCCATTGATTTTTATGTTGCCCTTATGTACAAGGGTGGAGTAAATAGGAGGCAGCGCCAAAATTAGGGTAAGGGAAAACCTTGGCCTTAACATGGCGAAACGAGGAGAAATGCTTTATTTCCACTCATGTGCCCAATTGTGCAGCACTAATAGAAACATTAAAATGCCATGAATGATTGTTTATGTGCACAATGCAGCATACATAGAAGTTACAAATCGCATTTGTGATTGTTTATGTGCAGGAAGGGACACCTTGCTGCACATAAGCAATCATCCCCTCAATGCAGGCACCCTTGCACTATGGTGCAAGTGTGCCTGCGTTGGCACTAGGCAGCTTACTTTAGCGCCATTGCTAGTCAAAACGCAGGGGTGCACAGAACCTTTGTAAATACAGTGCATCTCTGCGTTTTCAAATGGCAGAGCTTGGTATTAGCATTTTGAGTTTAACGCCACTCTCTGCCATTCCCTTATAAATGTACACCTATTTCCACCCACACAAACCATTTTAGCAACATTAGGATAATGAAAGCTCTGGAAAAAAAGTATAAAGTTCTAACCTATACTATGCAGTTTGCAAGCAGCTCTTTGATAACAATTTGTAGGTCATTGTGCTATAATTTTATTGTAATTTATGAATTGCAAGTAACAAAAGGATCTCTGTGACAAAAACAGTAACCACTGGAGGCATCCACATAAATACAGTTCTGTTATTTGCATGGTACATGTTCTTTGCAGTGGGCTTATTAACCCTCTACACTACTTTATGATATCAAAACTGCCACTAGACAAAGATTCATCTCTCTCCAGCAGGAACATTAATCATGTGTTATCTTGACATTTTATTGTTGCCTTAAAACTGCTGAATGCACAGCACAACCCTAAAACATCCTGAAATCACATATTTGAACGAGCTCTCTCATATGCAATAATTCTCTCATATGCGATAATGAAGGGAAAGGAGGCCCAGTAAAAAAGTATTAGCCAAGTCTTTAAACAAAATAATCCGGAGTAACGTGTGTATTTCATACTGCCTCCTGAAATGCTCCATTCTTAAACTTACTAAAGCAGCAGCCCCTTTGTCATTAGGGATGTTCTGGGCCTACTGCAGCGCAGCCTGCCACAGAAGAAAGAGGAGATTTCACACCTGGCTAAAGAGACAATAATAAAAGGATATTTTGTCGGCGCCACGCAGCCGGTGTGAAAACACTTGCCGCGTGGCAACGGCGGAATGTCCTTTTATTGTCCCTTTTGCTCCTGGAAGTTGCCTGGGTGCTCTCAGAGACAATCTGGATGCAAGAAAAGGCAAGGTGCGTGCGCGCGCAGCCTAAAGGGAACATGGCTCCCAGTGGGTAAGGATCCCGGGGCTAATGGGATCCCTGGTGACCTGTTTAAGTTTTGTGTATATCTCTGGGCCCATCTTCTTACAATCTACCTGAATGCCACTATCAGCCATTCCCTGCCAGTCATGGCGGCACACCATTATCATACTCGTTTTTAAGAAGGGGAACAGGGAGGTTGGCCTTCTAGTTGTGGGGCTCTGCCGGGCACTTCCACCTCCTCCGTGATAAGACTCAGCATGGCACCGTCGTGCCTGGACCGTGCCGAGTGCCAGGACCCCTGGTCCTCGTCTGTCAGGTGCAAGGAAATGCCAAATGAACTATAACAGTAAGCAATTAAGTGTTATCAATAATGGTGGCAACCAGTGTAAGCAAGTTTGTGCCCAACTATATCCAGCAATTCTTCCCAACAGGGTCACAGTTCTGTGTCCCACCTGTAGTTTGAGATTGGAGGCCCAAGACAGGATACAGACTAACCAGCCTGTAACTGTTTTCAGAAACACTCAGCCCCCAAAAAATAATAAGTATAAGGAAAAGGACAAGGTATTTTCCGTGCTGATCAATGTACCCTCTCTCCCAAAGCATAAATACAAAATAGCCAAACTCTTAGATAATCATCATCTTGATCTCCTATTTATTACTGAAACATGGGCTGACCCTTCTGCAGGTCCAGATTTCTGTATCGCCATTCCCGGCGGCTTTGCTGCAAACAGATGTGGCAGAGTAGAGAAAAGAGGGGGTGGTCTGGCTCTCATACACCGAAATGACTTTTCAGTCAAGATAGAGACGATTCCCTCCATAGTATGTGAGGCATTTAATTTTAATATAATGCGCACTAATCATCAATATTTTATGGGGATCCTCCTATACTGTCCACCGGGCCCCAGAGGAGATTTTCTTTCACCAATAGGAAACCTTCTGGAACCCGCTGTAGGTGTAGGTGAATCCATTTGTACCGAGGAAAAGAATTCTATAACCCTTACCCCGGAGTTAGAGGTGTTAGTTCTCCCTCAAAAATTCACAAATTCTACACATTTGGCTGGGCATACACTGGATTGGCTTTTCACGAACAATGAGCAGATCTCCATAAAGGAGATCGTCCCTCTGACGTGGTCTGATCACTTTGCAGTTTTATTTGATATTGGGATACTGGATCCTTCCTCCCCAGTCCCCATCTCACTCCCCCCCAAACAGTTTAAGGCTTGGAGTGGAATAGATCAGGTCCTTCTAAAACAGCATCTAATTGACACCCAGCCAGAAGAGGCTCCTGACCCAGAACAGGCCTCCACAAATTACATGGAATGGCTTCAAAATGCTTTTACTAGACTTGTGCGGTATAAAACTGTCTCCAAAAAACAGGAAGGCTTCCTCAGCCCCTTGGTTCTGGGAGGCATTGAGGTTGGAGAAACAGCGCTGTAGAAAACAAGAAAGTCGTTGGCGCCAAGAGTATAACAACCAGGAGAAATCTCTCTACAAGCTGCCACTGGCAAATTATAGACGTCTTATACTTATAGAAAACAGCAATTACTACACCAGGAAAATAGAAACTGCACAAGACTCAGGTAAACAGCTGATTCAGGTAGTTTCCAAGTTGGCAGGGCCAGCGGATAACTCCGCTAAGTTAGCATCCCAATTAGTCTGCAACTTGTTAGCCAGTGGCTTTCAGGATAAGGAGGCCAAATGTATTCAAACTTCACTGCCCCTGTGGTGAAATGGAATCAGCGGGTCGGGGATAGTATGAGTAGGGACAGTTCTAATTTTATGGAATTGAGGCCAGGTTCAACAGATCAGATCACTGATCTGGTTAACACAATCACATCAGGTTCACCACTTGACCTGTGCCCCCCGTCAGTCCTGAAAGTGTTTCCAGACCTAATAGGTACCAACCTGGCCAATATTTGCAACTCTATGTTCAGCTCAGGCACCTATCCTTCCATATGTAAAAAGGCCTCTATTGTGCTGCTGTTAAAAAAAACAATCTTGATCCACGAGAGACCAAAAACTATCGACCTATTGCACGTCTTCCGCTACCAGCTAAATTCTTTAAAAAGTCATGAATACTCAGCTGGCTCTATTTTTTGAGGAGAATAAGCTGCTGGATGATACACAGTTTGACTTTAGGAAAGGACATAGCACTGAAACCGAGCTCATTAAAGCGTTGGATGAAATTAGCTTTGTGTTGGACAAAGGTGGTGTCGCAGCACTGATGCTATTAAATCTATCGGCAGCATTTGACACGGTTGATCATGCTACGCTAATCAATCGTGTCTCAGATTTAGGCATGAAGCACAAGGCTAAAGCCCTCTTGTCCTCATTTCTATCCAACCGCACCCAGTCAGTTAGTTTGGGCGACTTCACCTCACCGGTATTTTCACTCCCATGTGGAGTTCCGCAAGTATCGTCGCTAAGTCTGACATTGTTTAACATCTATGTTACAGACTTAACACGAGTAATTACATCATTTGGAATGGGCCTCACATCCTACGCAGATTACACTCAATTGGTGATCGTTGTGCATAAAAATGAAGATGCAGTTTCGGCCAGCTTTCATGATGGTATGTTGGCCATTAGTACCTGGATGTCAAATCACTGTCTCAAATTGAACTCAATCAAGACAGAAGTAATGGTCTTTGGAAATCTTTCCCTAGGATAGTCTCGGCCTGGTGGCCAGATAATTTGGGATTACCCCCAATCCCTGTTAAAAAAGCCAGGAACTTTGGTGTCATCTATGACAATAGATTATCTTTTATACATCATGCTAACCTGGTGGTCTCCTCATCTTTTTATCTGTTAAGAATGATAAAGAAATTGTTACCTTTTGCCCCGGCTAATACCGGAAGAAAGTTAATCGTGCTTTGGTCATGTCTAAGGTTGACCACTGCAACAACCTGTTATTAATGCCCAGGAGAGGGTTCTTGGTAGGCTGCAGTTGGTACAGAACGCAGCCGCTAGGATGCTGTTGGGGACCACTAAGTTCAAGCCCATCTCTAATGTGGTGCGACAGCTCTATTAGCTGCCCATAAGAAGCAGAACAAAATTTGAAGCTCTCTGTATTGCCTACAAAGCAATTCACAATACTGGACCCGAATACTTGAAGAAAGCCTTTCTGGCTTACACGCCCACCAGATCTCTTCACTCAGCAGATGCCAAACATCTGGTCGTCCCGAGAACCAAAAAAGCCAATTGGGGCGACAGAAGCTTCATAGTTACCACATTCAAATTGTGGAACTCTCTTCCTGTGCAGATTAAGGCTAGTCCCACACTGCTATCATTTAGAACACAAATAAAAATGTGGCTTTTCAAGCAATAGGCCTTTCTCAACAGCTTTTGCCTTCCCTTCCAGCATATAGCGCTGAGACCCCTACGGGTATTTGCACGCTTTACAAGTTGTTAAAATAATAAATAACGGAGAGATAAGGTGGGGTCCATAGGGGTGGAAGAGATCTTGATTGGTTTTCTTAGGGACCTTTTTATTCTGGATTAACAGCTTCAGTCCTCTACAGTAGTAATGGAGAATGCATTAAGCACTTTGGTTTAAGCAGGGATGACTGGTAAGGATGCATATTTACCCCCTTTCTTTTTATTATGTATATTAATCACCTAGAGAAAACTCTTCTTGTACAGAGTATAGAGGTGCCATGAACCGGGGCAGGCTGCACCTGGTTCTTTTATATGCTGTCAAAAGAGCCTGTACTCCTAGAAGTCTTCAGTGGCTTTTAGACCTTTCTGTTGACTTCATGAGCATCTTGGATCTGTGTATCAACTTTATCAAGTCACATGTAATGGTTGTGGTTCCAAAAATGTGAAAAGTGCAACTTTCTCTATACAGGGTCATGTTTTAAGTAAGGTTGAACATTTTACCTATTTAAGTATCAATAAAAAGCATCTGCAAGGCAGCACTCATAGGAGCTGCAGTAGGGGTAATTGCAAGCTTCTTTACAATAACACAGAAAAACAGGGATTTATCTGTTCCAATTGGGCAGGGAGGCCACTGAGAGTTAATTAAAGTTACAGACAAGTCAGCTGTAGGCATGGGGATCGTGAAGGCTTACATCGACCCAGATAAGGAAGTAGCTCATGAAAGTAAGCAGATTCCAGAAAATAGAAAAGGCATCGAGACTACGTTCCAGCGGAGGTCATGGATTCTACAGCGATCCGAGAGCATATCCCCCAGATTATTGCAATAGAACAACTTGAGGAGCCTCTATAAATATTGGCTCCACAAATTTTAGCCACTGACTTCACTGTTTCAGACATTGATCATTTGCCGCCTCATCACTCTGACTCTGGAGAACCTTTAAAAAATCCACTGCACTTGCTCTCTGGTACACCAAGTAATCTTATTGATGCAGCGTAAAGTCTCTCACATTCTTCAAAATCTTCCGTCATTCATGTAGGAGAGTAGGATCTGCACTTATGTTGCCCCCACTTTTTTTCTGATGTTAACACTGGTTTCTGGCTATAGTCTGGCTGGGTCCCTGCTAATCAGGGCCCCAGTCTCTCTGTTCTCTCTAAACAACTTGGAGTGCATATTAGATGCACTAGTGATTGAATACTGTGGTACCTTATGAGCCCCTAGTATATGGTACTTTAGGTACCAAGGGCATAGGTACTTCACAGGCCTACCAGGGGTGAAGCATGTATTATGCCACCCCTGGGAAGCAGACTAAGTCTGACACCACAGGCCTGCTACTGCAGCCTGGGTGAGGTAGTGTTAGCACTCCTCACTGAGGTATAGGTTCCCTATATCTCACCATACATACACCTATAAACCTATCAGTCACCCCTAAGGCAGGCCCAATCAATCCTGAGGCAGGGTGCTTGGTTTACAATGTGAGGAGGTGCCTCTGCCTGAGCAGGGCCCCTCTACAGCTGGCAGAGTCTATTCTCTGTGGCTGTTTGTGGATGCGGTTAAACCATATACTCTTAAGTGCATTATAACCTACCGGTAAATACTAACTTTGAGATGACTGCATCAAAACATGTCGTGTTTGGTGTCAAACAACTTGGAATCATACCCCCACACCAGTAACTGGTGTGGGAGTATGATCCCACCCTTCTAGAGGGGAAGACATGTACCTGCTGTGCAAACACAATAGAAATCTGAAAGAACCCTGGCATCACAAAATGGATGCCACCAGTCAGACACTGGGCTGCCCTCCTGCTGCTGACTGAAACTCGCAGTGGAGGAGGCCCAACAATAGGCATCCTGCCACAGGGAGGTGTAACCACCTTCCAGACAGGATTTAGTGTATTGGGGCTGGATGGGTGCACTCCTAGAGTGCTTTGAAGTCCTGCACTTGGGGAGCAGTAGGCTCCTCTGTGCATATGCCAGCTCAAACCGGTTCAGGGGCTACCTGCCCCTGCTCTGGCGCAAAACTGGACAAAGGAAAGTGGGTGTAACCACCCACTCCCCTGACCCTCCCAGAGGAGTGGTCATAGATCTAGTCCCTCCCTTTCCTATAGTATAAGTTAGGGAACCCTTGCCATTGCAAGTTAGATATCCCTGGAAGACGCTCTACAAGAAGAATCCTGGCCCTTCGATGTTCCACTACCTTTGGAAGACTGAAGAATCTCCCTTGGAGTCAAGGAGTGACTCCCCTGCTTGGTATGCACCAAAAACTTGAATCAACAGTCGCAAACTTTCCCACTCCCACCAGAGTCCGAAGTCCCTGCAGCCCTGGAAGTAGATTTCCTGACTTCTTAACGGCTATTGTGAGTCCCCAGCAAAGCTGAGGTGAGTGGACCGCACGAGTGACGAGGAACAGCAATACTCGTGTACCGTGCACTATTGTCGAGTACAACCCCTTCACGACATTCTAAGAACTTGTGCATTGGACCACTTTTGGTCCAAGCCTCCAGCAGGATTTCCCTTGAAAATCAGAGGCCTACCTTGTCCTGATTGACCGTGGGCTCTTGTGAAGCGAATCCTCATGAGGCATCTTTGCAATCCCTTGCCGGCTGGCTTGTGGGTCCCCTGAAGACTTTCTCATCAAACCAAAGGGCTTCCCTGGTTGCTCCATGCCTGTCCCGACTTACCCTTGCTGGGTGAGTCCCTCAGACCTTGCTGGTCTGCACCGCTGACTTTCTTCACTTTCTACAAGACTTGCTGTTGCCAAGGCTTGTTGACTCCAATCCGGTTGCCGACACCTCAGTAAACTGCAGACTTTGTGGGACACTCCGAATCCAGCTCCTGGTTGTTGTCGACGCCTCCTGGACCTCGTGGCTGAAGAGTCAAAACACCCTTGATCACCTGATATCACCCGACTTCCGTGGGCTTCCATCTTCCTGTCCCTTCTGCTATCAGGTCTTCTTCATCCTGAATTCAGCCTTGGATTGCACCGGACACTTCCCCAGTCTTCACAAGCAGCAAAACTTCTTCGGCTTCCATTGAAAACGACGACGCGACCCGACACCAAAAGACATTTATGCACCCGGCTTCCCTGGGTGAGGTAAGTCATGCATTCCGGTGCTCCTGTGGGTGTTGGCCCTCAAATTACTTACCTTGTAAGTGGCTTGCTTGTAGACTCTCTAGAAGTACCCTAAAACTTTAAAAATCCAACCGCGACTTGCTCCATTGAAATCAATCGGGAACCCGCGGCTGTGTTCTCACACAGCACGCGTCTCCTGTGGGTCCTTTACTTACCTGCCTTGGGTGGATTAGTGAGGCCTCAGTGATTCTACAGGCCCTAGGCCTTGTCCCCTTGCTAGTCGACCTTCCTAAACCTCTTTTTTAGTATATGGTCTGGTATGCCCCTAGGGCCCCAGCCATAATTGTGCTTAACTTATTGTGAAACGTTGATATTTGCATATGTTCCTGACTTCTAATCTCATAAAGAGATTAGTAGAGTGTGTCTAGTAATAAATGCATATATATCTGATATATATACCTGTGTGGTGTCCTTTCATTTGGTAATTCAAGAGATTATAAGGTAAAACAAGCTGCTTTACATTCCTCTGAGACTTAGCCTGAAGGCTGCTCTCCACAGCTACCACTAGGATAGCTTTCTTTAAAAGGTTGTCTTAAACCGATCTACCATAAGAGTCGAATTGGACTGGTGCAAGGTGGCCACTAGAACTAGTGACCAGCATATGCCAGGCCAACTTCTCACAATTCATTATGCAACAATCACCAAACAGTCAAGATCCTATTTCAAGTACCATCCTGTTTTTGCAGAGAATCATAGAATCAATATTACTACTCTTAGAAAAGAATGAGGAAAACACAGACCAGATACTAGAAACTCAAACAGGAATATTACAACACCCTATGGATAAAACATGGAAAAAACGACCTCACCATGATGCCCAAATCCTACCTGCACACTCTGAGATCGCTAAGGGCAGAGAAGATAAGTGCCTCTATACTCCCCCAGCACCCAGTATTTCTCCTACTCAAATAGAGCAGAGAGCGACTCAGAAGGAGGGCTTTCCTATCAAAGAGAAAACTAATAATTCTAGCAGCAAAAAAATGTATTCTCTCAGTAAATCTTTTGACGAACCTCTGTCAGAGAACACTCCACAGAGTACTCCCCATATTATTATCCCAATGTTCCCAATTTTTGCTCAAAAGGCCCAAAAAGGAAACCCCAACATCCCTCCTCAAAAAGATGAAAAGGCCCCAGAGGGAGCATCTACTTCAACTCAACCAAATCAAATAGAGTCTATAATACCGCTAACCAAAAAGGGAAAAAACAACAACAAGAAAAAAGTCATGCGAAGAATATCAAGAAGATCTTCAAGAAAAGTAATGTTTCCTTAATCATGCTTTGCAGAACAGGCAGAAGAAGACAGCAGCTGTGATTCGAAAGCCACTAAGGCAACTCAATTCATAGCTCAGCGGCCTGCTCCACTCGAAAGTCAAGAAGATCACAAAGTTTTAAGTCCTCTCGCACTACGTTTTACAACAAAATCTGTAAAACTCGTTTACCCGGATACTGTAAAGCACTTAGTCAATCAGAAATCACAGGACAGTGGGGAACAATCAGTATCAAGTGTTCTGGAATTAACAGATTTATTTCCCAGAGGGAGAATAGTTAACCTACTACATAAAATCAGATCTCTTCAATCACTTACCACCGCAGAAACAAAATTAGTCTCTTTCTCAAATACACTCCTTTCTTCGGTGGCAACTGTAGTGTTCTGGTCCAAAGTAATTCCTTCTATAATAATAAAAGAAAGCGACACTCTTCACAAAAACGGCTTTGAAATATCCGAAGTTAAAGAAATCAATGATCTCTACAAATATCCAAAGTGGACCGAAGGGGATGAGACTCTCGCATATATTTATAACCAGCAATTCAAGGGCAATGAAACACCTAGGAATATAACCGATGGCCCCCTAATGAACTCACTTAAAGATGGATTGCGCAGAATCTGGAACTGTTCCAACACCAAAAAGACACCCCAACCTCACCAAAACACTTGGACATGGATTGCTGGCGCCTTAAATAGCAATAAACCTGGCAAAGACCTTAAACTCCCCTTTTAGCAGCAACTTAAAAATAATATGATGGAGCATAGCTGGAAAAACCTCAGAAAAGTTATCTCTCTTTCTGGAAAGTACTCCACCCATAGTGTTGCTGCAAGAAACATGATCCCTGACCCCGTTCTTTCAAAAAGATTACTGTGTGCTTGTCAACGCAGCAGATGCCACAAGAAGGGTTCATGCAAGAGGAGGCCTCGCGATCCTGCTCAAGGAAGAATTTGTCTGGGACCCTGAAGAAATAGAGCTTTCTCTGCTGAATGTGCAATGCGTTAAGATCTAGTACCGAAACGAAAGTACAGAGCCTGCCCTAAATTTAGTACTCTTTAATATATACATTCCACCCGGTTCTTCAAATGAATCCCTCCTGAAAAAATTATTCGCGAAAGTCAACCAAACTCTGGAGTCTAGGGGATTCCCACCTACGACCACGATCGCTGAGGACTTTAATGGAAAAATCTCAAATGTATTATTGAACAACAGGGGATGCCTGCACAAGAGGAAGTATGCTCAATCCCAATCCCCATATTTACAGCCAAGATAAGAGCAGATAAACAAGGGAAACTGCTTTTATCCCATATTGCGGCATTAAATGGCATCATCCTCAATGTAAGAGTAGAAGGAGATATCCTGGGAGCATTCACTAGAATAGGCAATCGTAGTTTTTCTATTTTAGATTATGTAATATGCAGCACAGATCTTTTCACAAACGTTCGGTCATTAAACATTCAGTACACGTACGAACGCGATCATGCATATTTGACCTTGGGAATCGAACTTTTAATGCAATCTTCCTCCCCATGGTCTTCAAGCTCTTTAAGTGGTCTAGCAAACAAAAACCAAAAACCAGGTAGGATCCATTGGAATCGAAAGCAATCATCAAAATGAACACTGTAATTTCTTCCTTTCCCCCAAACTTTATAAGTGAAGAAGATGACCCCATAACCAGATATGAAGACACAGTGCAATCAGTCATGGCCACTCTTCAGGCAAACACAATTAGCAAAGATAATGGCAAAACTGACCACAATGGAAAGCGAACAGACTATCTCTCAGTACGCTTAAATAACCTGACCAGAACGCAATTTCCATCTTTCTACACCACAAGATAAAGAGAAATAAGAAAGCTGAAACAACTCCGTCAACGAAAAAAAGAAAAAGAAAAGCAAGCCCAAAAAAATAAAAACTGGGTGGACATTCATACCTTAGTAAATAGTGGAAATAACTAGGCATTCTGGAATATAGTAACTACACACATGGGGATCAGAAAATCAATCTAAGCGTCACCAGTTCCATCATCCGAATGGAAAAAACATATCCTTAAATTATATAAATCTAACAGTCAAATCCAACCCTCATCCAGCCAGTGCCCCGGTCAAAAGGGCCAATCTGATCAGGACATGCTAGCTACTTCATCTACACAGATCACTGCTTTTAATAAATCTGCCAGATCATCCGCAGCAATGGGTCTAGACAACATCCCGATCAAATTCCTTCAATCAAACCCTGAAGACTGGAGCAAATTTTTAACACCTCTTTTTCAATACTGTTTTGAAACTGGGAATATACCAAAACCCTGGTGAGGGAGCAATGTGGTCTCCCTTTTAAAAAAAGACCCTAGATTGAATCTAATTAACTACAGACAAATTGCCCTTCTAGACGCCACTGGAAAGATCTTTGCAGCATGTGTATTGGACCACCTAAAAGACTGGGCATTCTTGAACAATACAGGCTGGCTTCCACCCAAAACATTCAGTCAAGGACAATATTGCTATCCTTCAAACTGTCCTTGATAAGTACATAGTTGATAAGTACATAGTGCTAAAATCACAAATAGTTTACTGCGCTTTTATTGACTTTTCAACCGCTTTTGATAGCATGGATAGTCAAAGGCTATGGGAAAAGCTAGAGAGTTAAGGGATCCCCCAAGATTTCCTTAAAATAATCATATCTTTGCATACAGCAACATGGTGTAGAGTCAAAATGGGGGAGAAAGGGGCCTAACTAGTCCAATCCCTACGATGAATGGTTTGAAAAACAAGGATGCCTCCTCGCCCCCTTGTTATTTTCCATTTATATTAGAGACCTACCAGGGTACTTTTCCCCAATTAATATTTTCCCCCCAAAACTAGTGCAAAGTGATAGCCATAGCCTAATGTATGCAGATGACATCTTTATATTCAATCGTACCCCAATTGGTCTACAAAGAAATGTAATCAAACTAAATAAATACGCCAAAAAAAACTTTTTAGTCCCTAACATCTCTAAAACTAAAATGTTACCTTTTAGAGGAAGACGGAAATTTCTGCCTTTCACCTGGACACTGGGGCAAAAGGCAGACTCCCATGTTGGTGCATTACAGAGATTTTATTCCTCAACTGGGAATAGACATTTTAAATCCCTACTGGAGATCTACAGTATGCAAATTCCACCCATTTTATCTTATGCCTTGGAATATATGCAGATTAAAACCTGGCAACCAATAAAAGTGAGAGAATGGATTATTTTACGGAAACTGCTGATATTCACCCAATCGGTCCCAGTACAAGCCTTATACCTCGAGCTTTCTTTAACGAGAAGATATGTTCGAGCTGTTTCTAATATTATATGGTGGTCTTTTAACCTCTTACATGCAGCTCCCGGCCACCTAAGACATATATTAAAATTAGAGACTTTTAGATAAGAATCGGCACCAGATACTTTTAATAGGAACCCTAAAGTAGCCCTCGAGGCATCTCAATGCAATGTTGTACTTTTGGAGGCTTGGGGGTCCACCCTTCATCCTCCCCCACCTGCCACCCATTTTGCACCCGCCATATTAGTGTGGCGGACGGAAAGACCGTCTGCCGGTTTTCCGCCGATCGACCAGTTGACCGGGCGGAAAAGGAGCTATATATGGTGGCGGTGTCTGCTAGACACCGCCATCCATATTAGCATGGGCAGCGGAGCATGGCTCTCCATGGCAGAGACCCTGCCATGGAAAGCCATGCGGAGTCTGCTTTCCGGGGCCTGTTGCAGGCCTCCAGGGTACTGGGGGGGGTGCACATGGGGGGTACCTATGGTACCACCCTGCATTGTCATGGACTTGGTGGCAGGCACCTCGCGGTGCCTGTCACCTTGTGCATGACAATGCACACAGTGCATTCCTAGCATTGCGGCGGGCGGTGCTGTGAGCACCGCCCGCCACAATGCTGGGAATAGAGGATGTAACAGTGGCATCCTAATTGCAGGTGCGGGACCGTCGCACCACTGATAGCTGGTCCCAGCACCGCTAGGGTGGCGGGCAAATCGGCCCCTAGGTCTCCAATGCATCTGAAGCTCTTTTTAAAACATACAACACCAAGAATAAGCTTTGTATTAGATATGGAGCACTGTACTCAATTAAAGTATTACAAAAATATTACGTAAAATATAGTTTATAAAACTCCTGAGCACTATTTACAGTTTCAGCTAGAACACAGAGTAAGGCGCTGTATTCTTCTTCTGCGACTAGGAATCCTCCCTTTAAATTTTTTTTCTTCCAGATAGAATTCCCTTGAACAATCTTCAGGTATCTGTGACTTTGTGTAGTGGTGGTGTACAAAACCTTTTCCACATACTTTTAATTTGTCCAAATCCGATTTTGGTAGAGGCTCAACAACGTTTTATAAAACGGATTCGCTCTAGATACAATGCTATTTTAACTCAAGATTACAGTAAGCTTTGCCAGTATCCCTCAAATGAATTTGTTTGCTATAGCTTGTTTAAGTTTTTGAAGAGTTTTTAAAGTTGTTTTAAAAATGAATAAATCTAACAATCATAAACTCATGTAGTTTTAAAGCAGTCCTAAAAGTATAAATACAACTATTTCATATTATGTAGTTTTATTTGTTGACCCCAGTCGAGGTCTGAATCAAATACAATTTCGAATTTGAATTTGAATTTGAAGTAATGTTGAACATTTTACCTATTTAGGCATTTTAATAGATTTAAGATTTAGCTGGCAACCCCTCTTAAAAATGAACACTGGATATGTTATGGGAGCCAGAGTAAATGCTTTTTCCACCTGTCTGGGTCAGTAGCCACTCAATCTATGTTGGAGATTTATAAAGCTAAATGCATCCCTATTTCTACCGTTGGTAGTGAGATTTGAGGTTATGCAAACCTACACACTCTTGGTGTGACCAAGAAAATATTTTTAAAGGTCTTTTGGGGGTTGGACAAAATACACCATCTGAAATCAGACATAAGGAGTTAGCTATGAGTTACATTGTAGATTCTGTTTGGTTGCGACCCCTTCGGTTATGGTGTGCTGTCTGGTTAAAGGATGCTCCAAGGCTGAATGAACTAGTTATCTCAGACTGCATGAAGTTGAACAATATGTCTAATTTTCCCTAGCTGGTATATATTAAAGAGAATTTCAGAGCTCTAAGGAGACCAGAGCTATACTTTAATCTCCAAAGTATTACAAAACAAGCTGTTGCATGGATTAAATACATATTGTTTTGTTTACAAAAGTGGGGAGGGAAGTCATAGATCTAGATAAGCCTTTAATCTGGAAACTTGTTATGATTAAAACAGTTCCCAGGATAGAGCCTTATCTTCTGTTTGAAATGTCTATACAAAAGCATTGTCTTTTGACTTTCTTTAGACTGGGACTGTTCCATCAGTTACTGTATCCTGTAGGATCCTGGTATATGTATTCTGATCCATCCCATGTACTAAATGCGAATCTTTGCACATTGTATTGCTAAATCCTTTTTATAAATCTCTCTGGCACAAGTTTTTAAAACCTCTGTTTTAATCATTGGATTTTCATCAGGTTAGGGCTGCTATTTTATATTTTCAACTTTTATCATCTTATGAAGTATGTTATAATGTGTAAATGTTTCTTATGAGGGTTTGTACTGCAGTACGATAGGGGGTGTTTTCAGCTAAGTGGATTTTGAGGTGCTTATATGAGCTGACTCCTCTTTTTATATCTCTGTCTGTTTTAAATTGCAAATGTAATTACTGATCATATTTTGATGTCACTTGTATGATTTATGTTTAAATCAAATGAAGTTTAAATTGATTGATTGACACTAAGATGTGGTGCTATTTTCCTCTTTCCCTGCACTTTCCCTGTCCTGGCACACCTTATGTTGCAATGGGGAGAGGATGTGGCCTAACGGGCTAGGGCAGTTTATCGGGAAACTGGGTTCGAGTCTCGGCAATGACGCTCAACAGCCTGTGATTCTGAGCAAATCACTTCATCTCCTCTTGCCTAACAAAAATGAATGTGTCCTTGTCTAACATAACTTGTGCTCATGTAAAGCGATCTGATGCCTTTGGGTGTAGTTTGCGCTATATAAAACTCTGAAAAAAGAAAATGTGCCAACCCACATACCCTTTCACCATGTGGTCCCTTCCTTTACAAAAACTACATTTAAAGGCTTTAGCCAATTTGTAGGTGTGCTGTGCAGAGCATTTCTCCTCATGGGCAAACATCTCTGCCTACCAATGTTAGTACTTTGGGATTTTCATCAAATCCCATAGTTGGATGCACCACCCATGAAACACCACCTTAATGCAATGTAATGCAAAGCAGCCTGTTGCTCAACTTTGTGTTAACTTGGGTTACTATCCACCTCAAACTGTGATTTGTGTTGGATAGAAAATCCCTCTATAACACTTTCCGTTAGCTTTTCGTTACAAAAATAATGCATTTTCAAAGCAAAGCATTTGCAAATATGGGCCACTTTGTTAAATTAAGGTGCAACGTTTTGTGCTTTAATCTGTGGGATCCCCTTTAACATATACATTCAGTCTTAATCACAAGGGACTATTATGGATCACTTCTTACTTTAGAGTACCTTACTTCCAGTAGTCCACTTCAGAAAAGCAACTGACTCATTGTCAGTGAAATTGCTCTCCCACCAGTAAGTGAGGCCTGCCCCTGCACTCTTGAGTGTTGGTGATTGAGGCCCTCCTCCACCCGCAGGCTTACCTGCGCCTCATCCCTGCTGGTCCAATGGACCTCTGTCTCCTTCCTCTCGCTCTGCTCTTTCACTCCTTTTCACTTGTTTTTCTACCCTCGTTTATTTTTCCCCTTTCTGCACTTTTCTGCATCTCTGCTCTTTTCTGCCTTATTTCTGCTGATTTTCCTTTTCCTTTATCCCTTATTTCTTCCCTTTACCTTTCCCCGCTGCGGCTGCCCCCGTGGCCCCTCCCCCCAGTGCAACCGGCCCAATCTAGCTCCCCTCCCCACTCCTGCCTCCCAGCTGTCCAGCCCTCCCTGACCCCCTACTTAATGGCGGCCGCTGCGGGGACGGGCGAGCAGGGCTATTGACTCATTGTCAGTGAAATTGCTCTTTCACACTCGCAGCTCCACCAGTAAGTGAGGCCCGCCCCTCCACTCTCGAGTGTTGGTGATCGAGGCCCTCCTCCACCCGCAGGTTTCCCTGCGCCTCATCCCTGGTGGGCCAGTGGACCTCTGTTTCCTTCCTCTCGCTCTGATCTTTCACTCGTTTTCACTTGTTTTTCTACCTCATTTATTTTTCACCTTTCTGCACTTTTCTGCATCTGCTCTTTTCTGCCTTATTTCTGCTGATTTTCCCTTTTCCTTTATCCCTTATTTCCTCCCTTTACCTTTCCCCGCCACTGCTGCCCTTGCGGCCCCTCCTCCCAGCATGACAGACCCAATCCAGCTCCCCTCCCAGCTCCCAGCCATCCAGCCCTTCCCGACTCCTACATAATGGCGGCCGCGTGCAGCGGGTGCACCGCTCGCGCGCCAAAGACACACCAAAGGCAAGCCCATCTGCGCCTGTCCGCAACCCGACAGCGACCAGGGCCAGGAACCTTGGACCTCCGCCCGCAAACGCTACCACCCAGCAGCACTCCATGCACTAAACCTAGGCCGCAACAACAACTGCAAGCTAGCGTCACCAGAGGACACCCACGGACCCTTCAGCTGTCACTGGTGCCGGCACACCTGCAGCACCGCCAAGAACATGGATGCAGCACAACCTGCCCACAAGAACACAACAAACCGAAGACCCTGCAATGCATCTTCCTCAACGTCGGATCCCTCCACAAATATGCCACCGAAATCTGGGACCTCCTTGACAGCACCACCCCGGATGCAGCGTTCTTCACTGAAACCTGGACCAACACCACCTCGGGACCGAACATCGCCATCCCCCAAGGATACAAGATCTCCAGGAAGGACCGCCCCACCCGCCTGGGAGGAGGAATTGCCATCGTCCACAAATCCAGACTCTGCCTGAGCACACTTCCGACGAGCCTACAGAACTGATGGAACACCTTCACTTCAAGATACTGGCCAGCCCCACCGCCACCCTCCGAGGTAGCCTCATCTACTGATCCCCTGGACCTCGCGGACCCTTTGCCAACTCAATCATGGACATCATCTCCCAGCAGGCCATCGCATCCACTAACTACACCCTGCTGGGAGAACTCAACTTCCACCTCGACAACCAACTGGACCCCAACACCACATCCCTCCTGGACAACCTACACAACATTGGACTCTGCCAGATCGTGACTGAGCCCACACACTCAGTAGGACACACCCTAGACCCCCGCTTCACTACAGGAAACTCCATCACCTTCAGCCACACCACCAAACTCCCATGGACTGCCCATCATTGCCACTTCACCTTTCGAACACCCACCATCCACAGACGCCAGCACCCCCTTCCACGAAGAAACTGGACCAAAATCACCGACGACCAGCTCACCTCCTCACTCAACAATTCCACCGCAACCATCGCGGAAAACGATGACCCCGACACCGCAGCCCGAACCCTGCATAGATGGATCTCGGACAGCGCCAACACCATAGCCCCCCTCAAGAAAAACAACAATACCCATGCCAAGAAAGCCAGATGGTTTACCTCCGAACTTCGAGAGTCCAGATGCACTTACCGCCACCTCAAAAAGGCCTGGAGGAACACCAAATCCACAGAAGCCCACAACAACTTTAGAGCCGCCACCAACACCCACCATCAACTCATCAGAGAAACAAGGAAAAAAGCACCCATGCTCTGCCACACCATCAACCGCTCCCTGGCGACAGCCTCGTTCCCCGACAACTGGAAACACGCCAAGGTCAACCCCCTCCTAAAGAAACCCTCAGTGGACCCACCGACCTCAAAAACTACAGACCCATCTCCCTGCTCCCTTTCCCAGCGAAAGTCATAGAGAAAGCCATCAACAGCCAACTCGCCACATTCATTGAAGAACACAACATCCTCGACTCCTCCCAAACCGGCTTCAGAAAAAACCACAGTATGGAAACTGCCCTCCTCGCCGAAACAGACGACATCCGCACTCTACTGGACAAAGGAGAAACTGTAACCCTCATCCTCCTTGACCTCTCAGAAGCGTTCAACACAGTCTCTCACCGCACCCTGATACGCAGACTCTACGATGCAGGAATCCAGGACAAGGCCCTCGACTGGATCCGCTACTTCCTCTCCGGCAGAACGCAGCGGGTCAGACTCGCCCCTTTCCTCTCGCCTCTTGGACCCTACACCTACCACCTGCGGAGTCCCCCAGGGCTCCTCCCTCAGCCCGACGCTCTTCAATCTCTACATGGCTCCACTCACCCCCATCGTCAGAACCTACGGGCTCAACATTGTGTCATACGCAGACGACACCCAACTCATCCTCTCCCTATCCAATGAGCCCAACACCGCCAGACACAACTTTTGAGAAGGCATGGAAGCCATCGCCAAATGGATGAAAAACAGCTGCCTACAATTAAACACCAACATAACAGAAGTGGTCACCATGGGCCCAAACCCCAATGCCTGGAGCGACACCTGGTGGCCCCCCGCCCTCGGAAACCTGCCAACCCCCACGGACCATGCACGCAACCTGGGCATCATCCTGGACTCTGAGCTCAAAATGGATCGCCAGATGAACTCCGTCTCGCCTTCCTGCTTCCGCAACCTCTGCCTCCTTCGTAAGACCTTCAAATGGATCCCCCTCGAACACCGAAAGACCGTCACTCACGCCCTGGTCACCAGCAGACTCGAATACGGCAAAGCACTCTAAGCCAGAATAAACAAAAACCTCACCCACAAGGTACAGAACATCCAGAACGCCACCGCAAGACTGGTCCTCAACCTGCCAAAACACTGCCACATCTCCCAGCACCTGCGCTCATTCCACTGGCTCCCCGTCGAGGTGAGAATCACCTTCAAGATACTCACCCACACACACAAGGTCCTCCACGGCACCGGACCAGCATACCTGAACAGCCAACTCAAATTCCACACACCCCAAAGGACCCTACGATCAGCCCAGCACCAGAAAAACCAGATCGGGAGACAGCTCCTTCTTCCTTGGGGCCAAAGCATGGAACGCCCTTCCGCTCCACCTCAGACAGACAACGTCGCTCCCCATCTTCGCAAGAAACCTCAAAACCTGGCTCTTCGACAGTCTCCCTCCTTGATGGAATGGAACCTGCACCCACTCAACCCTAGCACCTTGAGTCCCTTACGGGTGAGTAGTCGCGCTTTAACAAACCCCTGATTAATTGATTAATTCAGTGGAACGTTAAGGTGCGGATTTGATGACATATATATTTTGATTGTGTTGGCATCTGAGATCTTGTCTGATTTTTCACACTAAGGCCCTAATTGTGTGTTTCACATAGTAGGGTGGAGGTATTTACCATGTGTGGTAAATACCTCCTATTTGAGTTTTGAAATGGAAAATGGGGCAGAACATACACAAAAACAGTTGTAACACGCCAAATTCTGTATGTTTTTTCTTTTTGTCAGGTCTTTTACCCCAATAGACTTCAGCAGGGTTGACCTACCAGAATTTATCAGAGGAAAACGGCGAGGGTGTGATAATTATCACCCAACTGGTAATTTCTATCAATTTGCAGAACGGAATTTTGCACCTAACTCGTAATGAGGCCCCACCGGTTTGCAGTTAAATGTTTTCTCTGAATTTCTTGCCTGTCACTGTAAGAAGGTCACACCCTCACCACCTCGTTTCCCTTGATGTTGTGGTATTGCATTTGTTCTGACTCATCCATAGGCACTCATGCTCTTGTACCAAAATAGCAAAGTCTGCACCTGGGGTGAGACTCAAGTATACAATGCTTGGTGCAGAGAATGCTTCTAGTCATTTTTAGGTCGAGCATTTGAGACCTCTTGTATATACTTTAGTATATACTTATATATTAGTATATACTTATATGTGTATGTACTTTGTGGGCTCTGGAGATCAGCTCTAGAACATGCCTGCTTCCGCTTCGGGACGTTTTTGTCTGTTCAACTGCCTCTATTTACCTGTCATAATAAAAAAAGGACCAGTACAGGTCAGTAAAATACCAGAATTGCTTTCTGTTGACGGACTTTCTTTTTTTAATTGTTCTGGCAACTGCCTCTATTTAACTTTCTTGACAGAAAACGACCAGCAGAGGTCAGTAAAATACCAGAATCACTTTAGCATTTTCTAGATTCCAGTCCATAGAAATTGTTTTCCATGAGCACACGTAGACAGTAATATTTTTTTCAAATCTTGTATTTTCAGTGATATGACCACCGAAGGCCCTGAGTTTATATTAAAAACAGAGCTTTGGGCTATACCATTTCCCCCTGAAAGGCAATATTTCTCTCCATGTGTTCCCATACCTGGTGTGTCACGCAGTTTGATGCCTATTTTCCACCATGTTAAAGAACAGTAGATGTTTCAGCACACAGGCTAATGTGCTGCATAGCTAAATAGATATAAGGTCCTAAAGGCGAGACCAATTGCATTGAAAATGCTTGTTCAACCAGTGTTTGTCCCCAACGTTTACGCTGCCATTAAGTGCTGAGACAAGCCCCCCCCCCATATGAACTAATCTGGCATATTCTTTTAACTCTATTGCTATCACTGTAATTGGTGAAAGAGTGGTATACCTTCCTTTTTTTCTAAGTGGTCGCAGTGTGCTACGGGGTCCTGGGGAGTCTGCCATGGTTAGAAGCAGCCTAGTCAAACAAGCCGGGAATCAAGCTTGCTGGAACGCTTGTATTCTTTTCTTGTTGGCAGGGCAGGGCTGGCTGTAGCGGTGAGGCGCCAGGGTGTGGGCCAGTTTTAGACCCCTGGGGGGGGGGCATTTTTATTACCAGGATGGTTTTGCAGCATAGCTGCAATATCAGCCCCTGTAACGAAAGCAGCTGCAGTGTTTTCCACGCCCATTAACAGATTCGTCCCAAAATGGTCAGGTATCTTGGGGCAGTGCTATTTCCCCAAAAAGTTCAACCTAGTAAGGGTCCATTTCTTGCTAGGAATCTTTTAGGATTCTGTTAGCTGACCTCAGATCCACATTTGATACTTGTGCAAAGCATGTTTTGCACAGTCTTTTCACAAGCACGCCCACATAGAAACTTACACACACATCGGATACATGTACATACACAAATAATTTGCATTTATGAGGGTTATTTATAACTGGTTTCAGGCAGCCCTAGATTGCTGAATTAAGAATACATACTTGCTAGAGACAAAGGTGTTTCAATTCAACTATGGTGTGTAATACACCCCTTGCATCTTAAACAGAAAGTCAAAATGTTAAGTTTGGAAGGATCAGTAAAAATAAAATCGCACATTGTACTTTAAATTACAGCATTTGTAATTTTAAGTCAGGATTAAAGTTTTCCATTTATTGGTTTGCGTTAAATGGATTTACATATGACACTATGGGGCATATCAACAACAACCGGCGATAATTATCGCTAAGCGCACTTAGCGCTAGGATAATTATCGTCGGCTAGCGTTGATTTTTATCGCTGAGATAGCGTGCTATTAGCAACGCTTATCTCAATAGCAATAACAATCCTGGCTAACGTGAGATTATCGCTGGAAACCCAGCGAAAATCTCATGTTAGCTTGTTGATAGGGACAGACAAACTTAGCCATGATATCCTCCTTCCATAGGATATCATGGCTAAGTCTGAAAAATACCAGACGTAAAAAAGCAGCGTTAACCACGGTTAGCGCTGCTTTTTTTGTCTCTAACAGGGTTAGCGATATTCTTGATAATAGGAGAAATGTCGCTTAGCGACATTTCTCCTATTATTTTACTCTGGAACTCCCCCTTTGCATCTCATTAGAGATGCAAGGGGAAGCGTAGAGTAAATGGGTGCTAACATGCAAATGTGCATGTTAGCACCCTGTTGTTGATAGGGTGCTAGTTTTATCTCTGCTTTTTTGGCTTTTAAAGCCAAAAAAGCAGAGATAAAGCCCTTGTTGATATGCTCCTATGTTCGTCTGCATCAATGTGCATTTTAAACGCACTAGAAAAAGATTAATGTTTGCACTTTGTTAACAGTGTAGGAGACATGCGGATCCTCTTCAAATAAAACCTTGAGAATTTAGAATTTGGAAAAAGTCCAAGAACATTATGATATGTCAGACTTCAATGGTACAAAAGAAGAACGTTTTAGGGAATTAGCAGAAATGCTTGTCTTTCTACTTTAATGAGATTTCGTCTTTTTCCGCGTCCAAATTAAAAAAATTTTTTTTGCTTGTGCCTGTGGTGAAGGAAGGTAGGTTGTTTGGAAAGGTACCTGAAAAATATAATTCTGTAAGCCCATTGAAGCTGTTGGAAATCGATGAAAAATTATGTTATTTTTCAAAAGAGGGTGCCTTGTGAGAAATGACTCGAGAGCCAATGTGTGCCAGTTCGAAACGTATCTCGTTGCAGTTTTTACACCAGCAAACTTGGCGCAAGAGGATTAGAATGCATCACATGAGTACCAGACTACTCTGCATTTTTATGAGGCACGTGGAGACGAAGTGATTTGCCCAGAATTACAAAACGTTGAGACAAAGCCTGGACTGAAATCTGCCCCCCCCCCCCAAATCCACGGTCATCAGTTCTTCTGCCAGGCCATCCATGAATGTATTCCTTCTGAAGCGCCGCCTATCCAGGTATTTGCTCAGGTAAATCCATTCATTCATCTAGTACAATTCGTGACACCTCTGTTCTGATTGAAGAGCACGAATGACTTAATTGGCCCCAATACTCGTTTTTTTTTCACATAAAGTCGTGCGCTTTGCCACTCGTTTCAGGGCAACATGCATTCATCCTGTATGCGGAGGTCAGTAATTTTCTCTTTTGGCCCATACTTATAAGTATAATGAAACAAAAATGAAGGCATTTATGTAAGGTTAAAACACTCTCTTCATTCCTCCCCCTTTTTTTAGAAACAAAGGAAGCACTAGTTGCTCCTTGTTTAAATGTAGCCGACTAGAGAGGCCAAGATTGTGGATTTATCCCCTTCATGACTCCCTGCGTCCAGCTAAGCAGTATTGTTCATTGAGTATGAACGCCTTTTTTTAGGCTGATAGAGGAGTGCGTCTCCACAAGCTCCTTGTATTGATATACCACTTTCTTCCCTTTTAGACAATTGGAAGCCAAGGCTACCTCGTAAAATAAGGATCTTTATCTCATTAAAAGTAACTGCCCAGACTATCCTCCTGAGAAATAGATGTTGGATTTTTTCCTTTCCTCAAAAACTCGGTGCTCTAGGTAGGGATACTTTTTCCTGCCATATGATTTTATGAATTTGTTCACAGTCTCCACTCTTGACGCCATATATATATTTTATCATGTAGTTTGGATTCATTATCGTTGCATAAGTGCACTAATTCCCTGAAGTACCACCGACTATCTCACTGTGATTCAGTTCACAGACAGGTGATTTTATTTCTCCGCCTACACTCTTCATTTAAAAAAAATAAAAAATCACGCACACATACTGACCCTTTAAAATCTATATTCCTTTTTATCACACAGGCTATACACACCTTTGATTCACAGTCCTGATGAAGGCCCCATGGTGATGTTGCTTACTCACACTCAAAATAGGGGGTCGAAACGTCAATGTTGATTTTATGAGTCCATTGCCTGAATGGATAGAACTGTAAAAGAATAGAATTTACTTGTCTATTCAGGTTTATTTTGATATATATTTTGGAAGCTAGATTAAGTTTGTTTAGTGATGTCATTGATGTGAAACACCTATTATTTCTTTGTCACGCTTTTCTATGTGATTGAGTCGTACTTTGTATTTTGTTACGTAATATGTAATGTGTATTTGTCCTGTCTAATCATTGATAGGTTTTTCATCACATTTGAAATATAAATTTTAATATATCTCACATGAGCTTTTTTCACTTGAGTTGTTTTTCATTTGTTTATATGTCAATGGTCAGTATGTGTTACAGCATTAATTTAGGATCCTACCTTTGAGATGCTCAAAACATCGACTTTCTAAAATAAGTTCCTTTTTGATATGGCAGAACCACTGTTTGTTTTCTGTAAAGCATGCCCGAGGTTCTGCATAATACTGGGTTACCCCATTATTAATATTGAGAGGCCACAACTCTAGCACCCAATGATACCACCTCTGAGAGGCAGGATATGACTCGTTCCCATAGGATGTGATTCACTATGTCCTAAACGGACAGGTAGAATAGAGATGAGTTTAGAAGATATCACCTGTCTTGGAACTGTTTTAAGTTGTACTTTCATTACAAAGGGTTGACTCATCTTTCGGATAAGAGTATTATTGTGAATGACTCTACAATCCAAATGTTTGTTTTCTTTAATACCACCTTATCTGGGGTATATCAGCTGTAGCACCTATTTACTGACACAGTTGGGTCCTAAATTTATATCCAAGAAAGGAACATCATTTTCAGAAACTTACAAAAGTGAATATTACCAGAGAGTGAGGCCTACACACATGAAAATACCCTAAAATCTTGTAGTACAAGCCTATTTTTTTTATTACAAAATAAACAAATAAATTGACTCCTTCAAACTAGCGACTTTCACTTGGTTATCCACACACATATGCATTGTGCCCCTACCTTGATGAATTGAAATGCAAAACCTGACCATATCACTCTGAACCTTAGTGAATTACTTTGGCTACCCAGAACTAAATTCAAACTTACTTATGTCTCATTCGATGTTCCTCACCATCAAAAATAACTTAACTTGTACCCAATCTAAAAATCTTCGGTGGGAACAAATGTCCCAAAATAAGACCGTTTTTTCTATTCTAATGGAAGAAATTGAGATTACACAGTGCTTAATTTGAGCTGGTAGATTCCGGTGCTCGGCACCGGAACTTAATTGCCAACACCGGTGCTTGTGACAGTCTGGATAATTTAAAGACAACCACAACAACAGTTAATTATTAACTCAATATACATTAAAAATGACTATTACCTGCCGCACAAGCCATTGCTATAGCTTTGGGGACCTGGAATAGTCTGAATTGTCACTCCTGTAGGAGTATGACGATTAGTAGCTGTGTTTTTATCATCATTGGCAACATGGCTGGGGCAATGTCTGGTGCAAGCTGCAGTGGCTTCCTGACAAATTCCCTGGCACTTTTTTTCCACAAATTAAGCACTGAGATCACACCCGGCTTCCAAGCAGTCTTTTTCAGGTGATGCCCCGATTTCTATGAAACTCTGTGCCTAAAAACCTTGGATGAAAAGAAGACTGCCAGCAATTTTGCAAAGAAATAAAACACACGTTTTAAATTTACATTGCTCTGTAACCTTTTCTTCAGTATGCTCTTACTCATGATCTTACATCTTCAAAGGACAATCTTTTATAACCCCCTTCTTCTCTCCCACCTCTCACCCTGCCCTTGCTTCCAGCTTCTATGCCTTACTTATTTCTACTCTCATCACTCACACATCATAGCTTCTTCACTTGTGACTACTTCCTCACTGGTAATCTATCTTCCAAACAACCTAGACATACATACATTTCTGTCTCTCTTCCCACTCTTTTCATTCCTTTCTACATATTCCTTGTTTCCTCAATTTATGTATTTTTTTCAACATTTCAGGAGTTCCCAGATGGCTCCTGGGCTCCTCTTTGGTGGAGGAACCTACCTGCTGATCCCTCTGCTCTCTTAAAGCTCTTTGTCCACTCTCTAGTTCTATGCATACAGGCAAATGGTGACAAAACCTGTTATTGAACATTTCCATTTCTGTGAGGGAAAGTTTCAAAATACGTGGGGATCCACATAATTCCTACCACCCAGCATTTCCACATGTCTGTCAATAACATCGGCACCCCTATTGTGTGGCTGAGCCAATTGTCTGTGATAGGACCAGTCTAAACTATAACCATGTGAAGTCAATGTGGTGTCAACAACGTCTTCTCATGGTAATAGTTTTGGTCCATTACAATAACATTCATTAGGTCTAACAACACTGAGGGCTATGTTTCAATGAGAAGAAGTTTGGAAACGTGGGACGGTCAGAACTTGCCTAATGGCTAGAAGTGCCCACGTTTTCTCTCACATGAATATGGGAAAAATAGGCTTTTGGCATTTATACTTTGACATTTTCAAGGCATTGTGGGAAGGAAAATGTGCTGGTATGAGAATAAGACTATTGTGTCTCCGGGTGGAGGGAAATGCAGTCTTCAACTGATTTAAAAAATATCTTCCTAAGCAGCAAGAAGGCTTTTTTTTATCCCCACATTTGGGGGTCAGAAAGACTGTTCGATCTTTTAGAGCTAGAGTAATGGTCCAATGCCTGGGTGTGCTGACTCTGACCTAATTTCCTTTTTTAAAGCACACTTTAAACCCTTAGGTCCAAGTGGGCTTTGTGCCTCCCTCTCTTGGAAGGTAGAAGGTTTGTTGGGCCCTTCATGGGTAGGGGTCAGGCAAGATGCCAGGGCAGGCCACCCCACCCTGTTCGTATCTTCATAAAATATTGAATCCCTGTTTATTTAGTGAGATTTCATTCCCCCTACAGCGAACAGTAGATTAGTGATAAGCCACCAATCAGCCCCTGGGAGGGACGGAAATACTGTTGAGCCCTTTAACGGTGAGGGTCAGGACTGACTTCCATAATGGGTCCCAACCCGATTTTTCTTTATAAATGAAAAAATGGTTAACCTTGTACAGGATAATAACCTATTAGATTCTACTCAATTTGGATTTAGGGCCGGACACAGCACAAAATCCGCTCTCATAAAAGCAACTAAGGAAATTAGAATTTCTCTAGATAATGGGGGCAGGGCGGCTCTGATTCTGCTTGACTCATCAGCAGCCTTTGATACTGTAAATCATGGGCTGCTGCTGGAGAGGCTAAGTAGAAGAGGGGTAATAAAGGCTGCATGGAAAATGCTAGACTCATTTCTTAGCGGACGGGTACAGTGGGTCCGATTGGGTGACTTCTCGTCTCATGAATTTTCTTGGCCTCTCAGCTTACCCCAGGGATCGACAATTAGCCCTACACCTTTTAATGTCTATGTCACTCCTCTGGCAGACCTAATCAGATCCTTCAGCTTCACTCTTACTTCCTATACAGATGACATACAGATAGTTGGCTTGTTGGATAGTGGGGTTGAAGTTTTTGTTGTGGCAAGATTCCGCGAGGGTATGCAAGCTGGCAGCTTATGGATGGCCAGTAATTGCCTGAAGTTAAACTCAGGGAAGACTGAAGTTCTTATCTTCTGCTCCCAGCCATCCTTCTGGTCTCTGGAATGGTGGCCTGTGGAGTTAGGCCCACTCCCCTTGCCGGTGAAGAAAACTAAACATTTGGGAGTTATTATAAATGACTTGCTCTCTCTCCCAGATCAGGTAAAAGCTGTCACTTCGGCTGCTTTTTACACTCTGAGATGAATCAAAAAAATCCTTCCATATATATCCAATCATTTACAGAAAACAGTATTCACCTCGCTGGTGTTATCAAGGATTGAAGATGCGAGTGGACTGTATTTAAATGGCCATCAGCATGTGTTAAACAAATTGCAGACACTGCCGAATGCTGCGGCTCGTACTCTTTCAGAAATCCCTAAATATCACTCTGTTGCACAGTCCATTAGGAAGCTACACCGCTCCCTGTGAAGCACAGGGTGCTTTTTAAGGCTCTATGTATTGTTAATAAGGCCTTGCATGACCAAGGTCCTGAATTTTTTAAGAATAGTTTTATTTAGTACCCGCTTCCCAGATCATTGCTATCCGCCTCTGCTAAATTGGTATCAGTACCTCTGGGGCCGCAGAGGCTTTGTTGTGGGAGCCACAAAACCCTGTAACAATCTTCTCCTTCATATCAAATCTATGCAAAATGTGCTGGCTTTCAGGCAATTGCTAAAAACCTACTTTTTTATGTCCTGCTAAAAATGTCCTTGTGTTAATTTCTTTTGCGGTCTAACATATCTAAACTATCTAACATAACATAATTTATATCTTAAAAAATTTAAATGGAATAGTGATTGTGGTGCACAAAGAAGCCAGGTGGTACATGTTCTGCTACAAACAACTAGCTAAGTGGCAATGTATTCAGTAGGTCTGGCGTAATTCAAGACCTTTGTGTTTTTCAAACAATGTAATGCACAATTGACTTTGGGTCAGCATCCTTCAGCCATTGGTTTCTTTACTTCAGAATCCTTTCCAATCAAATCTTGAATAATCCCACATGAGTATGTCAGTCTCAGCCTCTTTTCTGTTGAATGTTTGAAAGTATCCTCCCACCTCCATCGGGATGCCTGATGGATTATTTTACAGCTAAACAGTAGCACGTATTACACGTTAAGTACTTTAACCCTCCTGTGCACTTCCACCAGGATGCTGTTCACTCAATGAGCCTGCCTGGTGGCTATTTTCCACTGCTGCTGTGCTTACCCAGCAGCCTTTTCCATCTTTAGGCAAAAATTGGCAAGGGCAAAAGCTGTAACTTGGAAATAACAATTTGAGAGATCATAATTGCATTAGAAGGGCCCTTCAGGCTCTGCCAAGGTGGGAAATTCGCTCAAAGACGCAAGCTTGAACTTCTCTATGAACCCCCTGCGAACTACCCCCACAGATGGGACAATTTAATCACCAAATTAAGAGACCTTCTAACGGGACCGCGTGCCCCTGTCCTACATCCCAGGAAATCCCTTAAGAGGCCATTGTCAAAGCATGAAAACATTTAGGAGAGCCACTCATTTGCACAAGTAAAATAATACCACACTGTCCATTAAAAATGTAGCCATTCTACGCAAACTGTATAAAAAATGAACATGGGAAGCCAAGAAACTTAATTGACAGGAGGAATGGATAAAAATACACTGCATGCTAAAAGAGAAAAGCTAGATATGGCACATCAATATACAATAGAGCTGCGAGACCCCTGGCTCCACCGACATTCCTAGCAGAGGAACAAACAACAACACACTGATGGAAACCCATGCTCTGACCACAACTGGCCAGGTACGCCGATTCTTGAAAAACATGAACAACGACGGAGGCCCTGGCCTCAATGGCCTCCCTGCTATCACATTCAACTGCGCCTTGGAAGACTGGGCTAAGTTGCTAATCCCCCTCTTTTACCATGTCAGATCCCTGACTTATGGAGTGGCTCGACCTCATACCCAATCTTCAGAAAAGGGCCCGTACCCTTTCTTCCAACTACCGACTCATTGCATTATTAGAACTATAGGCCAAGGTCTATGCTCAGTGTGTCTCCCCCTCACCGGAAGAATGGATTGAGTCATTGATCAACCCAAAAAATCGACTTCCTCTCTACTGCTATTTTCTTAACTACAGTGCTGCTTTTGACTAAGTGGTCCGCAGCACTCTCTTACAGAAAGTGGACGCCTGAGGGATCCCCAGAAACCTGCTTGGAGCTCTCTTCTCCCTGCACAAGAATACATGGGTATGAGTGAGAACTGGCCCTTCGACCGTTTCAACAAAAATGTCCACCTCAGACAGCCTGAAGCAAGAATGCATTCTCGCACCCCTCCTGTTCAACATCTACACAACTGACCTCAGGAGATTTTTTGGAGCACAGCAGCATGCTCCCTCCACAACTGGACCACTCGAACTAGCACATCTTTCAATATGCTGACAACATCATCATAATGGACCACACCAAATCTGGACTCCAACGTGCCCTGGCTCGACGAATATAGCAAAGCCAACTCTCTCAAAATTAATCAGGACAAGACCAAGGTCATGATCATCGGTCGCTGCCGAAAAAATTACTTTTTAACCTGGAGTATTGTAGCCGCCACAATCAAAACTACACCTAAATACAATTATCTGGGGGTATGATTTAGCGAGTCTTCTAGACCATCAGTCCATCCAGCCACCATGAAAAAGAGAATGGGAGCTATAACACACAGCCCTACATTATAGGCATCAGGCTTTCCCAGATGTGAGTGCAGCCAGCCCAGACAACGACCAATGCATGACCTACAAACGAGTCCTCCAGCTTCCCAAATATACACATAGGGCAAGAATAAGACTCGAGCTAGGCCTTCTGAGACAATCACTTACATGCGAGGTTGATACCCTGAAATTCTATATATGGGTATTAAGAGCCCCGGATAACACCCTAAAGGCCCACCTAAAAGAAACCTTTGAGAGCCAGTAGGTAGTTATAGTTAGGACCTAGTTACCATAGGAAAATGGCAACATTCTATTCCCAATAACTTTGGCGCCGATTGATGAATCTTCGCAAACTTTTCAAAACTAATTCTTTGTTGAGATCAGCTCCTATGTTGAAAGTTTGGGGGTGATTCGTGAAGGGGGGCCGAGAAAAAAAGGGGGTCCTAAAACGTGTTTTTTCAATGTTAATTTCCATAGGAAACTTTAGACAAGGCTACAGGTCGAACAGGTGAACGGAATTACTCCACATTTGGCAGGGAGAAGGGTCTTGGCCTAGAAAGCACGATTTTGTTTATTTGGTGTAAATCTGTTCAGTAGTTTTTGAGAAGAATCAAACTTTACAGAAATCGATATTTGGGAATTCTGCCATCTGATTGGCTGAGGCATTACGAGCACGAGCTTGTTGCTGATTGGCTGCGAGCGGTGCAACTAGGAAGTGTTGGCCGACATTTTGTGATTCCGTTGAAGCGAGCAAGGTAAAAAAAGGGGGGGAAAAGGGGGAAAAAAGTGGGAAATAGGAGGGTATGAGCACTATAACCTCTATGGCGTGTTTAGGGTGTGCTATAGAGGGGGTGTGAAGCGAAGAGTTTACCCCTACCGGTGTGTAAGTGGTTGGCTATGGAAATTAAGTGAGGTATTGGGAAGAGTCTGATGCGGGTAAGGTGAGCCGGTGCGGAACTCGGGGATTAAAGCGTGAGCCCAAATTGTGTGTCTTATGCTGTGAAGTCATGTGCCGTGGCTGCTGCACTACAGATGTGGAAGTAGTGTCCGGATGTGTTTATAACTACTAGGACGAACTACTGACCCGTACTGGTATCAAAGTCCTGAGGTACGGAATATATGTGAGGTATTGTCTAGAGTCTCATGTTGCTAAACTGAGCTGCTGCCGGAGTCAGGGATTAAAGCGTGAGCCCAAACTGTGTGTCACATGCTGTGCCACATTTGTGTAAGTAGTGACAGCATGTAGTTATAGGTACTTGGATGAACTTTTGTTTAGAACATTGCAGCTTGTGTATGGTGCTTAGGAGGTGTTGTATAGGGAATGTGAAGGTAAATCAATATTGTATTTGTAGAGCGCAAACTACTCACCCCTATGGGTGAGTAGAGCTGGGGATCAAAGCGAGAGGTCTGTGCTGCAAAGTGAGATGATCTGGCCGCTGCGCCACAGCTGTGTGGAGAGTAAATGTTGGCGAGGGTGCGGGAGTTGGCATTATATGGCCCTAAAATAGGGGGCCTAAGTTGTAAGTTATAGGGTGGCTCTAAAAAGAGCCCTTGTGTTCATTAGTTGGAGCTACATATAAGTGTGGATGCACAGCTTCCAGTTATTCAGGAGAACTCGGTTTCACTGATCTGTGAAGTGTACTCCATCACTTCTGTATATATCCGCCATATCAAAACGTATGTTGTTGTTGTATATGGACCCCATTTTGTGGTCTCTGAGGTATGCAGAGTCAGCTTAGTTTACTTTTTTTCCGAGATTTTTCAATCTGAGGACAAAATTGTTTGGACCATTTCCATTTCTGTCTTTGGCATATATTGGAATATACAAAGACAGTTTGAGGCAAAAGTAACATCAATTGTCCAAAGGTGTCCTTCATAAGCATTTCCAAATCTACCTCAGTCAATGTGCCTAGGTCGTTTTCACCACAGTGCACAATCATGAGGTCAGGGTGTTGGAGATGCAAACAGGTTTTAACCAAAGGCAACAATTGGTGCCACTTCAATCCTCTCTGTCCAAACCATTTAATGTCCACATTTTGTAAACCTAGGTCTAAGTCAATACGTCTCTATTCTGCATACCTCTTGCACCAGAAAACATAGCTATGTCCTACGATCCACACTAGCATTTTGAAGTTATGGCTGGAAGGTATGGAAAGATGTCTGTAGCTCATTCAGTTGCTTCGTAGAATAAGAGATATGTTTAAAGATGGGGAACAAGTTTCTTTTCGCATAGAAAACAGTAGCTGATTGGGAGATGAAAAGCATTGTTTTTTAAAAGTAGGGTGCACATTTGTTTTGTGGAAAAGTATGTTTGTGATTGGTTAAGAAAAAGCAGTTTGCAGTTACATATTATAGTACATATTATAGGATAACATTTGCTCAACTCACCTACACCTGCTACTTGCATTCGGAAGGCACTGTTCGAACTTAAAACAATTGTGAAATTTTAACCTGCACATGCCGTTAAATGTTTGAGAAAATGTTGCAAACAAATATCATTAGGTTTAAAAAAATTGATGAACTTTTAACCTTCACGTGTTGTAGAATGTTCTAGAAAGTGTGTTGATAGAATACGTTGCAGCTCTGACTTCGATGTGTGAATGTGTTATATGGAAAAGTAGAAAGACAGTAATAGAGAGAATTTTTGAAAGCTAAAAGAATCAAGGAACTATTGTAATTTGTTCTTGATTACCTACTGGTGGTCGCCAGTAGGTAGTTATCACTGTTAACGGTCTGAAAGTGCGGTGTTGCTCAGAGTGGCATGGTGGTGATATGATATGGTGCTACACTCGGGTATGAAACCGAGAGTTTAAACTGTGAGGTCATTGCTGTAAAGTGATGTGGTCTGGTGTTTGTAGCATACGTGTGCAAGTAGTGTTAGTAGGCGTTTATACCATACAGGGAGTGGGAAGAGAACTACTGACCGCTACTGTGTGTTGATAGTATACCGGATGCGGGAAGTGAAGTAGTTACGCCTACCTTTGTGAAGACTTGGGGATTAAACCGAGCTGACTGCTGTATAGTGATGGGCTCTGGGCGGTGTAGGATACCAGCCGCTGTAGTATAAGTGTGTAAGTAGTGTTAGTATGTGTTTATAGTATATAGGGAGTAGGAAGCAAACTACTCATCCCTACTGGTGTGAAGACTCAGGGATTAAATTATGAGCCTTAATTGTGAGCTCATTGCTGTAAAGTGATGTGCTCTGGGAGCTGTAGCATACTTGTGGAAGAATTGTTAGTTTACGTTTATACAATATAGGGAGTGGGAAGCAAAAGTCTTACCCCTACCGTTGTCAAGACTCGTGGATGAAACTATGAGCTCATTGCTGTAAAGTCATGTGCTCTGTGTAGTATTCCATTGTAAGTCATAGTAGAATGTTAGTATGTAATTCTACTAGAATCTAAGGGGAGCGAGTAGAATCCCTTCTGGTTTTTTTAAAGGGGTCAGGCCCCGGGGGATGGGGTCCCCAGGGCCCACAAAATATTAAGATAAGGGGGGGGCACACAGCCCCTTCTAATAATAATAAAATAAAAACAGAAGCCAGCATCACGCCGGAGGCCCTGCCCCCTCCTTGCACCACTGTGCAAATGCACCTCCTGGCGTGTTCTGGATTGGGGGATTAGGTCAACATGAACTCTAAGGGTCCTTAGGGGCCAACTAGCCCACCAGGTACCTCCAGTAAGCCCCACACAGTTGGATTGCTGAGAGGTGGTCTGAGGCTGTGCCATTTTTTACACCACTCTGCAAACGCACCTCTTGGTGCACTGCTGGTGGGGCGATGAGGTCCTCTTGTTTCCTGAGGACCTCAGGACTAAAGTGGACTTCATCGACCGAGCAGCAGTGCACCAGGAGGCATGTTTGCAGAGTGATATAGTTAGGACCTATTTTCCATTGGAAATCCCCAACATTCTATTTGGAATAACTTTGGCGCCGATTGACGAATCTTTGCGAAATTTCCCAAACGTTTGGCCAGTTCCGGTCAGCTCCTTTCCTGAAAGTTTCACGGGGATTCGTCAAGCGGGGGCCTGAGAAAAAAGGGGGGTCCCAAAATGCGTTTTCCCCATGCAATTTCCCATAGGACCTTTAGCCGCAGCTACAGCCCGAACTGCTTAACGGAATTACACCAAATTTGGCAAAGAGGTAGTCCTTAGTTCAGACTTGTGCCTTTTGCTTAAATGGTGTAAATCTGTTCAGTAGTTCCTGAGAAAATGACATTTAAAAGTACATATATATCTATGGCCTCGGAGGATCCGCGCACCCTATGCGCACCCAGCGCGCACCCTGCCGTGCACGAGCTGTATTCTAATTGGCTGTCAACTCTCCAAATCAGGAAGTGTTGGCAGGCATCTTGTGCCTCGGTAGAACCGAGGCAGAAGAAACCTAAAAAACAAATGCAAAAAAAGCAAAAAGGGGGCAGGGTAGAAACACCCTGACCACCTAGGCCTGCTCAGAGGGTCCCACAAGAACCCCAGGGCCAAAAAAAGCATTTAAAAAAAAAAAAATCGGCAAGATTTCGGCCGAAAAAAAAAAATACGCGCTGAATATGCTAATTTGCCCCTGGGGGGGGCCAAGTCCTGGGGGCATATTGAAAAAGTGTGGGGGGGTCCCAATTCCCCCCACACTGCCCCAGGGACCGCCACCCCCTGGGGCTCTAACATAATAACCGCGGGGGCTCTCAGGCCTCCCCAGCCACGAGGACTGCCACCCCCTGGGCAACTTCACAATGTGGGAGGGGGGCCGTGCAGCCCCCCTCCTGGAGCCTTGTATAGGCCCTGGGTACTGCCACCCCCCAGGGCCGGCTCCTGCAGTGTCCCGGGGTGCCCAACCCTGGGACACTGCTGTTTGCAATGGCAGGGCTTGAGCCTCGCGGCTCCCACCCTGCCATTGCAAACTGCTTTGCTTCATTGAAGCGAGAGCAGGGAACCTGCTCTCACTTCAATGAAGCAAAGCAGATTGCTTTTCCATATGGGGAGCAGCATGTTAGCAGCTCCCCATGTGGAAAAGCAATGCCGGCTCCCGCAGGAGGCGGAGAGCCGGCGGGACCGTGGGGGGATTGGGGACCCCCCACGGTCCCCAACGGTGATGGCCGGCCCCGGTGATGGCCTGAGGAGGGGGGGGGGCTACGCAGCCCCCCTCCAAAATAGAAAAATAGTTTAAAAAATTGGCCATGCCCCGGGGGATGGGGTCCCTGGCGCATACTGGAGGTACCTGGTGGGCTAGTCGGCCCCCAGGGGACCGCAGGATTGAAGAGGAATTAATTCCCCAACTTAAATCGCGGCACAGGGCGTGTTTGCACACGTCACCACAGGCCCCGCCCCTTCCTTCACCATTGTACAAATATTCCTCTAAAATCAGCCGAACTACGAATTCCAATTTACTCACCTGTTATCAGGAGAGAACCCAGTGCTGCATCTTTTAGTCCAGCACTGACCCTGGAAAGTAATTCTAAGGGTACTTACCAGTAACTTGTATTTCCTTCCATAGGAATCCATTGTGTGGTTTTCAGCAGAAATGTTTCTAAGTGTCCATTTTTGAAACGTACAAATATTCCTCTAAAATCAGCCGAACTACGAATTCTGATTTGCTCACCTGTTATCAGGAGAGAACCCAGGGCTTCATCTTTTAGCCCAGCACTGACCCTGAAAAGTAATTCTAAGCCTACTTACCAGTAACTTGCATTTCCTTCAATAAGAATCCATTGTGTGGTTTTCAGCAGAAAAGTTTTCCTAAAAAATCGTCTGTATGACTTAAACACATTCTTTCAACTGTTTACAGGAGATTCACCAGTGCTGGATCCAGGATTGACCACTGAGTAAGAAAAAGTAACGATAACACTACTTACCTGCTCAGTGAATTTTAGGATAACATTGGTTATTCTATGTGAAAAAAAGTGTCAACTTTTAAAATACAATAATATTCCTTAAAAATCCCTACTGTAACCAAAACGCTTTTACTCAACTGTTTACAGGAGATGTCCAAGGACTGAATCTAGGATCCAGTTCTGTGGTTAGAAAAGTAATCCATGAAGTAACTAATTGTATTTGACTAGAAATTCACATTGAGCTCAATGTTGCATTGTGTTTGAAATTGTGTTGCCCATTGCAACAACTGTAACTACTGTACTTAAAATTCTATTTCCTATTTGCAAAGTATTTAAACTAAAGAAATTCATTCTTAGAAAGTATATTTTGTATTGTAATGTATAATGTAATTATAATGTAATTTAAAAAAATCTAAAAATAAATAGTTTAAAAAATATAGTAAATCAGTATCAAAAAAATCAGTATAACAATTAATACATTAAAAATTGTCATTTACAAAACCTTTGAAATTCACTGAAAAGCCATAGGTTTCATGCCTGATATAGTTAGGAATTAGCATTTAAAAAAACCTTTGAAATTCACTGAAAAAACCATAGGTTTCAGGCCTGATATAGTTAGGAGTTAGCATTTAAAAAACCTTTGAAATTCACAATATATATATATTATCTACTGGCGGTCGCCAGTAGATAGTTATAGTTAGGACCTATTTTCCATAGGAAATTCACAACATTCTATTTCCAATAACTGTGGCGCCAGTTGACGAATCTTCGGGAAATTTATAAAACTCGTGGGTCACTCCTGTCCGCTCCTATCTTGAAAGTTTCAGGGTGATTCGTAAAGCAGGGGCCGAGAAAAAAGGGGGGTCCCATAGGAAACTTTAGCCGAGGCTACAGCCCGAACTGCTGAACGGAATTACACCAAATTTGGCAAAGAGGTAGTTCTTAGTTCAGAAAGAACCCTTTTTTTAAATGGTGTAAATCCGTTCAGTAGTTGCTGAGGAAATCAAAAGTAAAAACATAGATATATCTATGACAGCGCAGTATCCGCGCACCCTCCCGATCATGAGCTGGATGCTAATTGGCTGTCACCACTCCAAACCAGGAAGTGTTGGCAGCCATCTTGTACCTCGGTAGAACCGAGGCATGAGAAATCAGCAAAACTAAGGTGCAAAACACAAAAAGGGGGCAGGGTAGAAACACCCTAACCCCCTACACAGGCTACGCGGATCCTGCCGAGGGAAAAGAAAAACGAAGCGCGGGCTTCCGCGCTTCGTTACTATTTAGCACCCCGGGTGGGCCAAGTCCCAGGGGTCAATATTTTAATTATAATGGGGGCCCAGAGGGGTCCCCCAGCCCTGGGGACCGCCACCCCCGGGGCTTTATGAAAATATGTGGGGGGCTCAAAGCCCCCTCAGCCCCGGGGACCTCCACCCCCGGGGCTATGTACATAAATGGGTGGGGGGCTCAAAGGGCCCCCCAAGCCCCAGGGACCGCCACCCCCGGGGCTTTAAGACAATATATGTGGGGGGCTTATGCCCCCTCCCGCAGCCCCGGGGATCACCACCCCCGGGGCTAGTGTTTAAAAAAAAACCTGTGTGGGAAGCTCGAGCCCCCCCACATGCCCCGGGGACCGCCACCTCCCCGGGGCTCTAAATATTATAATTGGTTGGGGGGGTCCGTGACGGACCCCCCAGCCCCGGGGACCACCACCTTCCTGGGGCTTTTGAAATGTTGGGAGGGGGGCTGCGCGGCCCCCCCTTCTGGAGCCCTTGATGGCCCTGGGGACCGCCACCCTCCAGGGCCAGCTCCTGCAGTGTCCCAGGGTGCCCACCCCTGGGACACTGTAGTTTGCTATGGCAGGGCAGGAGCCTCGCAGCTCCCGCCCTGCCATAGCAAACCTGGTTTGGATTTTGAAAGAGAGAGCAGGGAAACCTGCTCTCTCTTTGAAAATGCAAACCAAATTGCTTTTCAAAATGGGAAGCTGCATCTTAGCAGCTCCCCATGTGGAAAAGCAATGCTGGCTCCCGAGGGACACGGGGAGCCGGCAGGACTGTGGGGGGATTGGGGGTCCCCAACGGAGAGGGCCAGCCCCAGGGGATGGGATCCCAGGGGCTACAAGTGGTCCGGGAGGGGTCCACGCGGCCCACTCCCCAAAATTGTATTTAAAAAAATATTAATAAAAAAACAAAGGCCGGCCCTGGGGGATGGTGTCCCCGGGGCCATAAGTGGCCTGAGGAGGGGGGCAACGAAGCCCCCCTCCAAAAGTATTAAAATTAAAAAAAAGCCATACCCTGGGGGATGGGGTCCCCAGGGCCAATAAATTAGAAAAAGAAGGGGGCCACACAGCCCCCCTTCTTAAAAAAAAGACCGAAATCGCGCCGGAGGTCACGCCCCCTCCGTGCAGCACCCCCTGGCGTGTTTGCAGATGGGGAACTAATTCACCTTGAATACTGGGGGTCCCTGGGGGCCAACTAGCCCACAAGGAACCTCCAGTATGCGCCAGGGGGCTGCGTTGCAGAGAGGTGTTCTGAGGCCATGCCCCTTTTTACACCTCTCTGCAACGCAGCTCTGTGGCGCCTAATGAAGGTAGCTGGTGGGCTAGTTGCACCCCAGGGACCCTCAGGATTCAAGGGGAGTTAATCGCCCAACTTAAAACACGCCATGGGGCGCGTTTGCACAGTCGTGAAGGGAGGGGGCATTTTAAGTTGAGGAATTAATACCTCTTCAATCCTGAGGGTCCCTGGGGGACAACTAGCCCACCAGGTACTTCCAGTAAGCACCACGGAGCTGCGATGCAGAGTGTTGTAAAAAGGGGCATGGCCTCTGAACACCTCTCTGCAACGCAGCTCTCTGGTGCATACTGGGGGTACCTGGTGGGCTAGTTGCCCCCCAGGGACCCTCAAGATTGAGGAGGAATTAATTCTCCAACTTAAAACGCGCCACAGGGCGAGTTTGCAGACATGTCACCTCAGGCCACGCCCCCTTCCTTCACCGTTGTGCAAACGCGCCCCATTGCACGTTTTAAGTTGTGGGATTAATTTGCTTTCAATACTGAGGGTCCCTGAGGGCCAACTAGTCCAACAGGCATCTTCAGTGTGCGCCAGGGAGCTGCGTTGCAGACAGGTGTTCAGAGGCCACAGCCCTTTTTACACCTCTCTGCAACGCAGCGCCGTGGCGCTTACTGGAGGTACCTAGTGGGCTAGTTTGAGCCTAGGGACCCTTAGGAGGCAAGGAGACTTAATCTCTCAACTTAGAACAGCCACAGGGCTCGTTTACACAGTGGTGAAGACAGGGGACGGGGCCTGAGGTGACATGTGCAAACACGCCCTGTGGCGCGTTTTAAGGTGGGGAAATAATTCCCCTTCAATCCTGAAGGACCCTGGGGGCCAACTAGCCCACCAGGTGCTTCCAGTAAGCGCCACTGCGCGCCGTGGCAGAGAGGTGGTGCAGGCCGGGCCCCTTTTTACACCTCACTGCAATGGCCCTTACTGGAGGTACCTAGTGGGCGAGGGTGACGCTGGAGCAGTTTTCCACAGATTGAATTTATTGTAGCGTACAGAGAGCCGTCCCAGCTGGCAGGATGAAGGCACAAGCTGTAACTGCCACACAGAGAACGGTCAGGGGGACACGCTCATTAACATTCTAGATGACATAACAGTATTCTGGCAGATCTCTTCACCATATCACCACACCTCCCTCCTATTAATATAAAAAAAACTGAAACAACTGAAGAAGAAGCGAAAGGGAGAAGGATGGTACAGGAAGGAAAAACAAGGGAATTGATAATACAGTAAAACATATCACCACAGCTAATTTGCCCCTAGGGACCCTCAGGATTTAAGGGGACTTAATCGCCCAACTTAAAATGGTCACAGGGCGTGTTTACACAGTGGGGAAGGGAGGGGACGGGGCCTGAGGTGACGTGTGCAAACACGCCACATGGCACGTTTTAAGTTGGGGAAATAATTCCCCTTCAATCCTGAGGGCCCCTGGGGGCCAACTAGCCCACCAGGTGCTTTCAGTAACTGTCACTGCGCGGCGTGGCAGAGAGGTGGTGCAGGCCGTGCCCCTTTTTACACCACTCTGCAATGGCGCTTTCTGGAGGTACCTAGTGGGCTAATTTGCCCCTAGGAACCCTCAGAATTCAAGGGGACTTAATCTCCCAACTTAAAACGGCCACAGGGCGTGTTTTCACAGTGGGGAAAGGAGGGGATGGGGCCTGAGATGACATGTGCAAACACGCCACAGTTCGTGTTTCAAGTTGGGGAAATAATTCCCCTTCAATCCTGAGGGCCCCTGGGGGCTAACTAGCCCACCAGGTGCTTCCAGTAAGCGCCACTGCGCTGCGTTGCAGAGAGGTGGTCCAGGCCGTGCCACTTTTTAAACCTCTCTGGAACGCAGCTCTGTGGTGCTTACTGGACGTACCTAGTGGGCTAGTTGGACCCTAGGGACCCTCAGGATTCAAATGAACTTAATCTCCGAACTTAAAACGACCACAGGACGTGTTTACACAGTGGTACAGGGAGAGGACGGGGCCTGATGTGATGTGTGCAAACACGCCCTGTGATGCGTTTTAAGTTGGTCCAGGCCATGCCCATTTTTACACCTCTCTGCAATGCAGCTCTGTGGCGCTAACTGGAGATACCTGGTGGGCTAGTTGTACCAAAGGGACACTCAGGATTCAAGGGGACTTTATCCACCAAATTAAAACGGCCACAGGGCGTGTTTGCACACGTCAGCTCAGCCCTCCCCTCCCTTCACCAGTGTGCAAACGCACCCTGTGGCGCGTTTTAAGAGGTAGTTTTAATCCCCCTGCCGTATTATAATCTAGGGGTTTACAGAGGAGGTCATGCTAATAACAGGGGTACCCCAACGCATAGTGTTCCCAGGTGTATGTAGGTGTTTTAACTGTATTCTAAGTGTCTTTTAGCATAGCACCGGCTATAGGGCTGGTTAGTCAGAGTCAGTTCCCACCAGTACCCGTCTGCAAAAGTTGAGGGTACAGGATGATTTTGCAACAAGGCCTCTTTCTGCTCCTCTGTTCGTTCTTTCTGCTTCTCTTCCTTCTTCCTGCACTTTCTTCATCTTTGAGGACTTCTGTTGCTTCTTTCTGCATTTCTTTTTCTTAGTTAGAAACTAGCATTTAAAACACCTTCGAAATTAACTGAAAAATCCATAGGTTTCAGGCACGTTTTTGTTACAAATTAGCATTTAAAAAATCATTGAAATTCACTGACAAAAACCATAGGTTTCAGGCACATTATAGTTAGGAATTAGCATTTAAAAATACCTTAGAAACTCACTGAAAAAACCATAGGTTTCAGGGGCGTTATAGTTAATTGGGCATTTCACTTGTACAAAACCATTGAAATTCCCCCGTTATAGTTAGTTCAGCTAACTATAACTCGCGCGCCCGCAATGCACTGCTGATGACGTCACATATTACAACACTCATGACATGGTCAGTGACATCACTCATGACATCACTCATGACATCTCAAATGACATCACTGATTACATCATCCTTGTGATAGAGTGGCAGACATCCTCTCACCCTAATATAACCTTTGATACACATACTCAAAAATAGAAACTAACATTTTCAAAACAATGGACATACCAATACCACTTACGACACACCTTTTTAGTAATTCCAAGATCTACACACACATCCACTTATTCACCAACAGTCCCTATACTGTCACTCATATATGTACTCACTTATCATATGTACTCCTATACATCCTGTTATACACTGCCACTCATCCATAGAGTTACTCACACACATAGTCACACATGCAAACAAAGTATCAAACATCCATTTTCTTGCATATACAGTTATACACACACTACCACACTTACTTCTACAGAAACTTACACATACTTACTCTCTTAAACAATCACTTATAGAAACACCTACTTATTTGTACAGGAACTCTTCCCATCTCTCACTCTCACATATACTCACCAATACTAACATATACTAGTTTAAAACATATGTAGTTACTCATAAAGACACTATTGAGACAGTCATTCACTCACTATCACACCCATACACACACTCAACCACCTATAGAGTCCTGCACACATGCTGTCTTCAACACATACAAACAGTGAGTCACTCATTCATGCATCTATGCACTAAGTAATACCCCCCACCGAACCATACAGACACACAGACACTCATACTGATACTCAAAAAACCAAGTAATAACCCATATAGCCACTCATGTAGCTACTCACCAACCCATGAAGCCACTTATACACAAAGTGAAAGACTGATACAGATATTTACATATTTAAAAATTAGTCACTAACCCATATATTCACTAAGATACACTTAATCAGTCAGTTATACAATCAAATTGACAAAACAAAATCATCCATTTAGACACTTATATACCCATTTATTCTTCCATCGACCTTGAGAGCTACATATATAAAGCATATTAAATTTTCAGAAAAACACACATTCTAAATGGATGATTTGTTTTTGAAAAATTGATTGTGTAACTGACTGATTAAGTGTATCATAGTGAATACATGGCTTAGTGAGTAATGTTTAAATATGTAAATATCTGTATCAGTCTCTCACTTTGTGTATAAGTGGCTGCATGGGTTGGTGAGTAGCTACATGGGTGTCTATATAGGTTATTAGTTGGTTTTTTGAGTATCAGTCTGAGTGTCTGCATGGTTCGGTGGGGGTATTACGTAGTGCATAGGTGCATGAATGAGTGACTCACTGTTTGTATGTGTTGAACACAGCATGTGTGCAGGACTGTATGGGTGGATGAGTGTGTGTATGGGTGTGTTAGTGAGTGAATGACTGTCTCAATAGTGTCTTTATGAGTAACTACATATGTTTTAAACTAGTATATGTGACTATTGGTGTATATATGTGAGTATATGTGAGCGTGAGAGATTGAAAGAGTTCCTGTATGAATAAGTATGTGTTTCTATAAGTGATTGTTTAAAAGACTAAGTATGTGTAAGTTTCCGTAGAAGTAAGTATGGTGGTGTGTGTATAACTGTATATGCAAGTAAATGTATGTTTGATTCTTTATTAGCATGAGTGACTATGTGTGTGAGTAACTCTATGGATGAGTGGCATTGTGTAACAGGATGTATAGGTGTATGAGTACATATGATGAGTGAGTACATGTATGAGTGACTGTATAGGACTGTTGGTGAATGAGTGGATGTGTATGTGGATCTTAGAATTACTGAAGAGGTTGTTGTAACTGGTATTGGTATGTCCATTGTTTTGAAAGTTTTAGTCTCTATTTTTGAATGTGTGTATCAAAGGTTATATTAGGGTGAGAGGAGGTCTGCAACTCTATCACAAGGATGATGTCATCAGTGATGTCATCATTGATGTCATTTGAGATGTCATCAGTGATGTCATGAGTGATGTCACTGACCATGTCATGAGTGATGTAATATGTGACGTCATCAGCAGTGCATTGCGGGCGCGCGAGTTATAGTTAGCTGAACTAACTATAACGGGGGAATTTCAATGGTTTTGTACAAGTGAAAAGTCCAGCTAACTATAACACCCCTGAAACCTATGGTTTTTTCAGTGAATTTCTGAGGTTTTTTAAATGCTAATTCCTAACTATAACGTGCCTGAAACCTATGGTTTTTCTGTGAATTTCAAAGGTTTTTTAAATGCTAATTTCTAACTATGCCTACAGAGATAGGACATGTGAAGAAAGAAGAAAAAATGCACAGAAAGAAACAAAAGAAGTGCAGAAAGAAGCAACAGAAGTCCTCAAATACGAAGATAAGTGCAGGAAGAAGGATAACGTGCAGAAAGAACAAAAAGAAGAGCAGAAAGAAGCCTTGTTGCAAAATCATCCTGTACCCTCAACTTTTTCAGACGGATACTGGTGGTAACTGAGTCTGACTAACCAGTCCTAGAGCCAGTGCTATGTTCAAAGACACTTAGAATACAGTGAAAACACCTACATACACTAGGGAACATTATGCGTTGGGGTCCCCCTGTGATTAGCATGACCTCCTCTGTAAGCCCCTAGTGTATAATAGGGCATGGGGATTAAAACTACCTCTTAAAACAGGCCACAGGGCGTTTTTGCACACGTTAACTCAGGCCCCGTCCCCTCCCTTCACCACTGTGTAAACACGCCCTGTGTCCATTTTTAGTTGGGAGATTAAGTTCATTTGAATCCTGAGGGTCCCTAGGGTCCAACTAGCCCACTAGGTACCTCCAGTAAGTGCCACAGAGCTGCGTTGCAGAGAGGTGTAAAAAGTGGCACGGCCTGGACCACCTCTCTGCAATGCAGCTCAGTGGCGCTTACTGGAAGCACTTGGTGGGCTAGTTAGCCCCCAGGGGCCCTCAGTATTGAAGGGAAATTATATCCCCAATTTAAAACGTGCCATAGTGCGTGTTTGCACATGTCACCTCAGGCCCCGTCCCCTCCCTTCACCACTGTGTAAACGCGCCCTGTGGCTGTTCTAAGTTGAGAGATTAAGTCCCCCTGAATCCTAAGGGTCCCTAGGGTCAAACTAGACCACTAGGTACCTCCAGTAAGCGCCACAGAGCTGCGTTGCAGAGAAGTGTAAAAAGGGGCTTGGCCTCAGAACACCTGGCTGCAGCGCAGCTCCCTGGCGCATACTGGAGATGCCTGTTGGGGGCGCGTTTGCAGAGTGCTGCACGGAGGGGGCATGGCCTCCGGCACGATGCCAGTCTTTTATTTATTTTAGTTTTTTAAGAAGGGGGGCTGTTTGGTTCCCCTTCTTATTCTAATTTATTGGCCCTGATGACCCCATCCCCCAGGGCCAGTCTCCTAATTATATTTTTTTGACCCCAATCCCCAGGGCCGGCCACTGTTTTTTATTATTTTTAAAAAATATATATTTATAGACACACCTAGGACATGCTGGAAAAACCGTACGTACCTATCACCATGACGATTTGCGTGATATTCATTAAAAGGCGACTATGCATGCAATGAATCCACGTGGAATGTATTTACACCACTAGTGAAGCTCTGACATGTCTGATGCCCTACCGTGCCTAATCCTGGTAGACACCCTTGTTGTTTATTTATACAAACATGGGTAGCTATTGACGGGCACATTTAATACACATGCACACCAAGCCATTCAAAGGGGATTCGACAAAAATTCGACCAAAACTATGCAAGAAACCCCCCTCACGGTTAATAAAACACACATCCACTGCCAGATGTGTAATACTTTTTATTTTACTCTCTGGAAAGGGGATGAACATCACTTGAGAGTCACAGCGTGCTCCTGACAGAGCCCAATGCTGTGTTACACCCACCATTGCCTGCCGAGTGCCACACACCTCTGTGTTGTATTCCACTAGCTAGTGCATATGCTATGACACTCTCTAGCCCATGTGCACTGTAACACCACCCCGTGAATATGTCATGCCACACTTGTCTTCGCACGGGTTATATTGCCCCATCTAACGTGCCTTTCTCGATGCCTATGTTATAACGCACAGTGCTATGCCATACATATTACAATCTGGGATCCATATCTTTGTCACAGTGCATATGCAACGTTACACTCCCCAGCACATATTTTATATTACAACTTTAGAGACTAGTTAGGTTACACAACACTGCCCTGTGCATATTACACTCCAAGGCGCATATCGCATAGCACGCGCTAGTGCCTGTGCTATCTCGCGCTCTCCAATGAATCTGTCATTGCGCACAATGTATTGCATATTATATTTAACGCCCGGTTCATCTTATATCACACTTTTTGGTGCATAGTTTATACCATACACTATATCTAGTTTTCATTTTCAATCGTGCTCTCAGGACTATGTTCTATATAACACTGTGTTCACCTACCCTTTTCACGGGCATTACATTTTGCGATAGGGGGTGGAGGGTCAGGGGGTGTTTCTGCCAAGTGAGCCCGGAGTCACAGTCACAAACGTCCTCTTCTTCCTGAATAAAAGTGAGATTATGCTGCATACTTGTTCATATTTTAAGTAGTTCGCACAGACACAATGTTTTAAAAACAATAAAGTTCCTAATACCCGCCTTCTCTGAACAGTTAGCTTGCTGCCCCATCCCCTTCCTCCCTATCCTCTGTTGTGTGAATCCATGGACTAGCCTCCTCCCTCCTGCCATGCATGGTCTGATGTGCTGCCACTGCCCTCAATTTAGTATGATGTACCAGTCCACTCCTCCTGCCCTCCATTGCCCAATTCTATGCCCCATCATTGACCTCCTGCTTAAACTCTGTGCTTAGCTTGCTGCCCCTATTCTCCTTCCCCCTGCCCTCCGATGTCTTTGTGCATGCCCCTGCTCCATCCTTTTTGCCCACCATGTCCCATGGACCTGCCACTCCTATCTACTCTGAGTGTTCTGTTGAGCTGCCACTCCCCTCCCACCTGCCTAGCATTGTCAGATGACTGTAACCTGTCCCTGCCACCTCCACCCTGCCTGTCCACATGCCATGCCCCTATCCTCTTCCTCCTGTCCTACATGGTCCATTGTACTGCCACACCCTTCTGCCCTCCCTGGTCTGTTGTGCTGCAACTGCTCCTCCTGCCTGCCCCGTGTGGTCTGTTGTGAGGTCCCTTCCCCTGAACTTTCTTGTCTGTGCCCAGGTCCTGACCCTCCCTTCTATCCTCCATGGTCCTTTGTGCATGCCCCTCCACCCTCCTTCTTGCCCATCATAGCCATTGTGCTGCCACTAACCCTCCCACTTGCCATGCATGGTCTTCTGTGCTGCCATGGCCCCTCCCACCTTCCCTGTGTGGTCAGTTAGCTGCCCCTGACCCCCTCCCACCTCCCCTCCATGGTCTGTGTGTATGCCATCACAGTTTCACTGTTGCTCTTCATGGTGTGTCTTGCTTCTAGTGCCCATCCTGCCTGACCTCCATGGCTATCTTGCTGCTCCTGCCCTGCCCCCTTGCCCCCAGCCCTACTCCCTCCCTCCTGGCTTGTCTGTTCCATTGTAATGCCCCTGATCCGTCCCTCCTGCCCTTTATGGTCTGTTATGCTGCAGCTTTCTCTCCTGTCTGTCCATTATGGTCAGCTAGCTACCATTGCCTCTTGCCCCTCTGTTCTCTGTTATCCATGTGCATGGTCCTGTCCCCTCCCTCTTGCTTTCTATGGATTGTTGTGCTGCACTCCCATCCTGCATGCCCTGTGTGGTGTATTGTGCTGCTGCAAACCCTGATGCCTGCCCTGCAGGGTCAGTTTGGTGCACCTCTCCATGTCCCTCCTGTCCTCTGTTATCCAAGTCCATGTCCCTATCCCATTTCCTTCCATGATCCAATGTACCATACTTGCGAACATTTTGAACTTGGTAAGAGGGAGATTTTGAAAAAGAACTGGGGTATTGATTTTCCCCTTTGAGTTACATTGAAAAAGAGGATATTGTAGACAGGAGACAGATCAAATAAAGCCCATTTGAGCTTAAAAACATTGGACGTTTCCTGGCTGAATCGGGTCTGTTGGCATGTATGGTTGTACTACCATTGCCTCTTCCTTCTGCCCACAATGGTCTATTACATTGCCACAGCCTTGAAGGAGGGTAGATTTTGTATCACAGGGGGCCCCTGGCCCGTTCTGTCCACACCTGAAGTATGAGACCCTTGTCCTTGCCCTGCCAGCTGCATTTGTAGGCCGTATTAAATTGACCAGCGGGTCCTGTGTTGCTATATAATTATCCTGAGACATCCTTACCACTCAGCCAGCATAAAACCCCTGTGTAGGCCCTTCTGTTCAATATGTAGGCCTCTTTGTTAAATTGACCATAGCTCTGCAATTTTAGTGTATAGCAGTCTGAAGGCAGGTCTGCGAGGCCTTCTGATCCAAACTAGTAGCCCCCACCCTACCCGAGTGCTCCGTGCTCGGTATCAAAGTTCAACATCCCCCTGAAGCTGTCGACATACAGTAGGCTGCATCCTGGACTGGTACTTGCTTCCTGGGCAGGTTTCCCGCTTTTAAGGAAGTGGCAACCGCAGAGCGTCAAGTTAGGAGAACTGAGGAGATTTTATACATGAATATATTGAATTCCCGTACAATACCCATTATTTTCTGCTTGCTCTATGGAACTTACGATAAGCGATTGGCCTGAGAGACTGACCTTTTCACCCAGTCCATTGTCAGCATTAAGTGGGTAAATGACGAAATGTCTGGTAAAATCTGCAGACGAAGCTTTTGGGTAGCATACGTAGGTAGATGTAGCGTGCAAAGGAGCCCACAAAATGATATAAAAAGGGAGCACCCACATATATCGACGGACTACCTCGCCGTCTGTATGTAGGTTAACAGGCAGTGCAGGTTTTCCCCAAGAGCTGGGAGCTCTTGTCTTCCTTTGCTTAAAATGTCTTGCTCTGCTTTGCTTGAAGTATCTTATTCTATTTTACCTATATGAAATGTCATGTTATGTTTAACCATTGTTCTCTTTACTTTTGCATTTAAAAGATTTTGTATTGTAATTGCAGGAATGCTTGCTCTAAGAGTAAACGTGAGTGTTCCTAGGTAACATTTTCCTTGGTGTAACTTGTTTCTCATGATGCATTTATAGATGTGTTTTCTCTCTCTCTCTGTCAGTACATTAATTGAGATACAGAGAATATTATGACAGCTGTATGATTATCTGGATTCTGTATTTTGTACTTTATGTCTCTATTCTGCGGTTTCTTTGAAGTTGCATCTTCTCATTAAACTGCCATGGTATTCTGCCTCCAATTCCATGTCTCATATGTCTGTTTTCTTCATTTTTGGAGCAAGCGTTCCTAGGCACCCCGGCTCAAATTAAGGTGCCCCTTTTGTCCCTGACTCACTCTCCTGCTCAGTTCTGTGGTGGCTCCCGGGGATCTGGGGACCGCCCCTAGCTTCCTTGACCCGTAATAGATCTTCCCTCCAACAGCCTCTCTTGCAAGTCCTGTATTGTTGGTTTGTTGCCCCTGCCCCCCTTTCCACTGCCCTCCATAGTCTGTTGTGCTTCCACGGCCCTTCCTGCCTGCTCAGTGTGGTTAAATTGTTGCCTTTGCACCCGCCTACCTGCCTTCAATTTTCAGAGTCCGTGCCCCTGGCCTCTGCCTCTCAACAGTATCCTAATGAACAACTAGATTGCTAACATTCTATATTTATTACAAAAGTGTGGAACGCCTGACATCATCTTGATGTAATCAAAACTGTAATACCTAGAGCATTTCCTTTAGAAATTACATATATGAGAGGGTCTTATTGGCATCAAAATTTTGGTTAGTGCTCTAAAAGACTAAAATAAGGACATATTTTCTGAGTTTTCAAATAGAGACAAAGCACTTTTAAATTATTTGTTATCTTTATGTTTTTTTATCCAGTTGACCACTTGATTAAATGTTGCACTTAGGGGAGAGGATGTGGTGTTACTTCCAGAACTGCAGACTTTGCAACTGGGGAACCAGGTTGAAGTTTCTGCTTCAGCTCGACATTCTGTGATTCTGGTCAAATCACTTAGTCTCCCCATGTCTACAACCAAAATGAATTTGTTCTTGTGTGATGTAACCAATGCTCATGTAAAGCACTCCAATACCTGACAAGTCTGCACTATATAACACTGCAAAAACACAAAATAAGTGTTTTGCACACTTCTGTCATTGGGCTATATTTGGGCTACATCTGGGTGATTTTGGGCTACATTTGGGCTCTTTTGTCTCCGGTGGCCATCTTGGGAGATTTATTTGTTATGAAGTTTCCTCATTTCCTCATGTACTGCAGTCTCCTCAGTAGGAAATGCTTTCAGTTTTTTACTTTGATTCCATCATGAAGGTATTCAGATATGTCACACATTTGCCATAAATTCTGAATGTTAGCACTCTAGTTGCTCATTAGATCACTGTAGTAAAACTACTGCACCATGGAAGTCTGCTCCTGGTATTAAAAGTGCATGTTTCAGTCTGCATGTCAGAATTTTTTAATGAAATAGAAGAGGATTTGAGAAGTCACTCAAAATGTGCCCTCATTTTCTTTCTTCAGCATTAATCATAATTTCTATGGCAAAATGAACCTCCTCATTGTGTTCCTTTTTAAATTAAATGTTTTAAGTTTTACCAGTTTATTCCAATCAAGATGGCTTCAGGTGTGCCATACTTTTGTCATAATGAAGACAGTAAGCGCTCTAGTTGTTTTTAAGAACATTCTGGGACATTCTGTCATTGGGCTATACTTGGACTACATCTGGGTGATATTTGGGCTACATTTGGGCTCTTTTGTCTCTGGTGGCCATCTTGGGAGATTTATTTGTTATGAAGTTTCCTAATTTCCTCATTTACTGCAGTCTCCTCAGTAGGAAATACTTTCAGTTTTTTACTTTGATTCCATCAAGAAGGCATTCAGATGTGTCACACATTTGCCATAAATATTGAATGTTAGCACTCTAGTTGCTCATTAGATTACTGTAGTAAAGCTACTGCTCACCAGGGAAGTCTGCTGCTGGTATTGAAAGTGCATGTTTCAGCCTGCATGTCAGAATGTTTTAATGAAATAGAAGAGGATTTGAGAAGTTTCTCAAAATGTGCCCTAATTTTTCTTTCTGCAGCACTAATCATACTTTTTATGGAAAAATGAACCCCCTCATTTTGTTCCTTTTTAAATTAAATGTTTTAAGAGTTACCACTTTAATCTAAGCAAGATGGCTTCAGGTGTGCCATACGTTTATCATAAGTAGGACTGTTAGCGCTCTAGTAGTTCTTTGGAACACTCTGGGAAGCTGCAGTCGAACACAAAGGAATCAACTGACAGTCTCTGCCCTTGTTGGATGTACATGTTTTACTGAGAATGTCAGACTTCATTCTCACATGACTGAGAAAGATAATGTGAATTTACAGAAAATAAGCTCTCAGTTTAGCCTATAGATCACCTTCCAAACCTCTGTGGTAAAAGCATGAGAAAATATTTTTCTCTCAATCATGATATCCCAGCAGAAGGCTTTTTCACATGGTGAAATCACCTTAGAACATACCACAATTCCTAAAATGAGTATGGTACCATCAACAAATGATTTATAATGTAACTAAAGTCTTAAAACCTTCTATTAACTGCAATGCTTTTTAATGAGGTGCTATCATGTATATTGGTCCCAAGATGGCTGCCAACACTTCTTGGATGAAGTGCTGACAGCCAATCAGATCTCAGGATGAGATGTGTGGTTAGGCTCCGCCCACATATATATATGCTTTTAAATGCTATTTTCTCAGGAAATACTGAACAGATTTACACCAGACCTGCAAAAGGCACTTCCTTGACCTTATGGCTACCTCTCTGCCAAATTTCAAGTAATTCTGTTCAGCCGTTCGGGCTGTAGCTGTGTCTAAAGGTCCTATGGAAAAATGCATGGGGAAAACGCGTTTTGGGACCCCCCTTTTTTCTCGGCCCCTGCTTGACGAATCCCCCCGAGACTTTCAGGGTAGGAGCGGAGCGTAGCGCCCCATCTATTTTGAAAATTTCGCGAGGATTCGTCGACCGGCGCCAAAGTTATTCCAAATAGAATGTTGCGGATTTCCTATGGAAACAGGGTCCTAACTATAACTACCTACTGGCGACCGCCAGTAGGTAATGTATATATATATATATATATATATAACAGAAAGAAAGGTTGCCCCACTGAAGCCATCATACACAGAAGGGTATCAGCACAAATGTCCCAGGCTGCTGTAGACTCATTGTACCTTCCACGCTTCGAGTTAAAGCCACACGTGTTTCAAGTATCTTGTACCCTTGGTCATTGGCAATTCATTCACGTCTGACATGTGCGCGGACACTGCAAAAATTATTAGGGACCATGTTTTATTACGTATATGAGCCATGCCCACATAGGCGTTACAAAGGCTTTATGATTAATGTAGTCCATTTTGTAAAAGCCAAGCTCACAGTCCCGTTCAAACCCCAGTGGGTATTTGCATAATGCTGCAAAGGTTCCAAGCACAAGTGAAAATAAAAAAACAAATATTCCTTTATAGATAAAAGCACTTAATAGGTTCGCTGAAGTGCCTCCAATATACACCTGAGGCTCAGGCCCCCTCTGTTCCAAGTCAGGCTGGGGTTTACGAGCATGCAGAATCCACAACATCGGCGGCGGGATGGCTTCATGGCTGAACAGGCCGTATACATCACAGAAAGAAAGGTTGCCCCACTGAAGCCATCACACACAGAGGGGTATCAGCACAAATGCCCCAGGCGGCTGCAGACTCCTTGTACCTTCCACGCTTCGAGTTAATGCCAAACGCGTTTCGAGTATCTTGTACCCTTGGTCACTGGCAATTCATTCACGTCTCACATGTGCGCGGACACTGCAAAAATGATTAGAGACCATGTTTTATTGCGTATATGAGCCCCGCCCACATAGGTGTCACAAAGGCTTTATGGTTAAGGTAGTCCAGTTTGTAAAAGCCAAGGTCACAGTCCTGTTCAAACCCCAGAGGGTATTTGCATAATGCCGCAAAGGTTCCAAGCACAGGCGAAGATAAAAAAACAAATATTACTTTATAGGTAAAAGCGCTTAATAGGTTCGCTGTAGTGCCTCCAATATATACCTGAGGCTCAGGCCCCCTCTGTTCCCAGTCAGGCTCGGGTTTATGAGCATGCGGGATCCGCAACATCGGCGGCGGGACGGATTCACGGCTGGACAGGCCGTATACATCACAGAAAGAAAGGTTGCCCCACTGAAGTCATCACACACAGAGGGGTGCCAGCACAAATGCCCCCAGCTGCACATTGTAACTTTGCGGCATTATGCAAATACCCACTGGGGTTTGAACGGGACTGTGAGCTTGGCTTTTACAAAATGGACCTTTGTATATATATATCCCAAACACCGAATCTTCACAACTCCATCATGCTGAGTCAGACACGGAATGGACACCAGTTTTCCTTCATGCAAGTAATTTATTCAGCTCAGTGTAATACCGCCATGACGCATTTCAGCCCCTAGAGGCCTTGATCACATGACGTACTTGTGTTTCCTCTACCTTTTGAATATATATATAAATACACATAACATTGCAATAATGAAAGAAATAATTAACTGAAAAACATTATATATATATATACAGTAGCAGCCCCTGGTGGGATTGCTGCCGGCCGCTGACGTGGGACAGGGGAGGGGCAGGGTGGGGGGTAGTAAATTGCGGAATATGGCCGCACAGAGGTAAGTACACAAACAAATAAATAAAACAAATTTTGTTGCGCCCGCTGCATCGCATTTGGCAGCATATATATATCTATGTATATGAAAAGAAAATTAAATATAATAATTGTAAATAAACTGAATGAAATAAACTACTTAAAAATTAATTTTGACAAAGGAATACAAATATAATAAAATAATAAGTAAATAAAAAATAAAATTCTCATAATAATTATTATTTAAGACACTATAACCAGATTTATGATTAGAAAATACATTACATTTTACAATATAAATTTAAATCATTCAATTTAATTTTAATAATGCATTACTAAAATTCAGGGTGCTACAAAAATGTGAAACAGTAAAGCAAATATATAACTGAAAATAATAAGCATGCACTCTATAAAATAAATTACAAAACATATATTCAAAAAACGAAAACAAATAAAAGTACAAACAAAATTAAAATAAAAAGTAGCCAAAATAAAAAATAATATAAAAAAGTCTGATAAACATAAATAAAACAGATTCAATTTTAAAAAGAGAAAATCAATATTTCTTACACAACTTCCAAATAACTAACCAAAAAAAGTTAAATAAATAACCACCATACAATTAAATACCATTAAGACAAAAATTGAAAAACACACCTTTATTAAAACAAAATGACAATTCGGCTTTAACAAAAAAGTTTGAAATAAGTTTAAACTTTAAGGGAAATTCGGTAGTATTCTGACTTCAGCCTACGCAACAGTTGTAAAAGTGCAGATCTTTGGAGGTATCAAATGTATTATTTCACCTAAGCAACAGTAATGACTTTGGAACAGTGGAATTTACTATTCCCACTACAACCTATGCAATAGTAGTGCCTTAGGGGGAACATTTTTCTCATGTGTGCCATTTGAGTGAGTGCATATCAGTCTTCCCAATGTCAATTGCTTCATGCTATTTTTTTTTAGATTGCAGCTCCTTTCATTTCATGGGAAAGCAGCCACAATTTTGGAATTGTGTGCACTCAAATTCAGTGATAAAGTTCTCCTTTTCTTGGCAGTTCTCATTGCTGCATTTGCTGCTCTTAGGGACATATTTATGACCCTTTTGGCACATGGCAGCCCAGCACATCAACTTTCTGCGCTGTCTTACCTCACAGGGAAAGGGCAGGAACGCAGCATATTTATCCAATGTGGTGCATGCTTGTCCTCTCCTCTTGCACTGGTGTCTTTTGGCAGCCTAGCACCAATGCAGGCATCCTTGCACCATGGTTCAAGGGTATCTGTTCTGTAGGCAGGAGTGTTTTTGTGCAGAAAGGTGCACCTTCCTGCACAAAAGCAATCTTGATGAGATTGTTCCTCCTTCTGTGTGTGCTGCAGAATGCGGCACACATAGAAAGAGGAAAGAATGAGGAGAAATAGATATTTGTCTTCGTTACAACTCACCTGGGGAGGCGTATCTTTTTGACTCGTTCCCAGGTTCACCAGGTTTGGTAAATCTGGGAATGTGTCAAAAACCATGGGAGTTTTGTGGAGACACCCACACAAAGCCCATGGAACGCATTTCTTGTGCAAACTAATGCAACGCTGCATTGCATTACTCCATAGTTTTGAAGCCATTCAAAGCCACGCAAAGGTGCTTTGTGTGGCTTCAAAAATATGACTTTAGGTTTGGGTCATTCTTGCACTAACTTGCGAAGCAAGCGAGTCATAACCATGTCCCATAGTCTTTAATGGGATTCCCACAGTGATTCCTGCCTCATTAAAGTACATGAGGCATGACTTTTGTGAATCTGACTGAAAGTCTATTTTCCTCTAAACAGATTTGTCGTTCAAATATTGTGACTACTTTGGAACCCGAGGCTTAGTGTATCAAGGTCTTAGAAGAAAGATCCCCTGCGATGCCGAGTATTAAGCATGTATCCTTACTTCCAAAGAGATTGTTTTTCCGCGGAGGAAATGGTGTGTGCACTGGCTTTCTACCTTGTTGTGGAACCAGTTTTCCATTTTTATTATTGGGGTTGCAGAAGTGCTGCTGGTTTTTGGCTTGCTAATTGTGTCTGATTAGTGATATTCTAAATGTCGAAATGCGTTAGGGTGCAAATTGACAGTATTGAGCGACTCCTCTTTGGGAAAAGTGCAATGTGTGTTCTTTTACCAACAAACGCCTCTCTAGTCTGTCTGGGTTGGGGCGAATTTGTATTTCACTCACTGCCTCTCCAGTTCCATATTGCGTAAGTGGTACGCGCATGTCCATTTCCTGCCTATTTCTCGATTTCTAATGGATTTTCCATTTTATGGTTGTTTTTTAAAGTTTCTGCATGCGCATATAACTCAGAACACATAGGCTTAGATTTTCAAAGGTTTAGCGTCGGGTTAGCGTTACTTCTTCAACGCAAACCCGACGCTAAACCTGTTTTGTGATCTACAAACCAGCGGCAATTGGTAGTAGCATTGGTTTGCATCTAACGCAAAACAAAACACTGCTTTGCATTACTTTGTGTCAAGGCTGTTTTACATGGGTGTTCCCATGCAACCACCCATGACTTTTGACGCTAAACCCTATTCACTAACATTGGTAGGAAGGCTTTAGCACCTCAAAAAAATAAACAAAGAAATGTTTTCATTTCTTGTGCTTTTCCTACTTTGCATGCATGCTGCACTGTGGAACACACACACAAAGTAGAACAAGCTTTTATACTTATCTAGGCATAGTATTTTGTGCAAGAAGGGTACCCTTCCTATACAAAACCTACGCTAGACTAAGGCACACCCAGCACTATGGCGCTAAAGTGTGTGCCTGGCCACAGCAGCTGAAATCAGCTTTAGAAAGAAGGGAGGCGAGTACCATATCTCTGTGAATACGGCAATTTCCTGCTCTCTCCCTGTCACCTAGTGCACCCTCTTTGGGTGCTGCAGTGCGTCGCCTGTCCCCTACGAGAAACTGGGCCGTAATATCAACAGTTAAAACATTTTGCTGCATCTTTTATTTTACAGAGAATGCTCTGGAAAAATACATTAGGATACATTATGACCAGACAAGGACCAACCTTGGAAAATGGCGGAGTTAAACCACCTTCCCTGACAGTGTTGGATTCGGAAAGCATGCACCTGTAGCACTAAGTACATCAGGGATTTTAAAAAAAGTGTGAACATATCCTGATGCACCGTCAAGAGCACAATGGCTTTTTCTGTGACTGATATTTCTTAAGTATAAGCTGATGAGCGGAGACGCCTGCTTCAGGATAAGGCTGCCGCCGAGGATAGAGCAGATTAAATTACTAGGCAACACTTGCCGTATTTTTAGGCTCCCTCCGTGTGACATGAGCAGGATCCCTTTTACAATAGGCCCATAGACTACACCTTCCTTAATTATAGCCATTTTATCTTCACAGGATAATCTCGTCATAGAAAGCCTTTCTATAGGATCAGTACATTATCACGCAATCTTGTCACATAATTATCTGTCCGCGAGCTGCAGATAGGCTTCGGTGCAATCAGATCCTAATTACAGATAAGTACCTATGCAGGCAGATCCGCACAAGTGCTCTAGCCTACGCCTCGGATAAAACCCAGCAGTAATCCATCTCAAAGCATGTCACCGAGATCTCACGAGACAGAAGGGCCATCCGAGAACAGACAGGCTTTGACGAGAATCGAAAAACGTGCATTCCACTGTTCCTGGTTTTTAAATCTCAACACAGAGGTGTTCTAAAGATTACATGAAGAATAAATATGTTTTTGACAATTTAAATTTGAAGTAAACTTTCAGAATGTATTTGCACCGCAATTAACGGCTGCTATTGCACAAAAACATTTCTTCTTTGTAGACATTTTAACTGAATATATTTGAGAATTAGTCAAACGTATGTGACTTTAATTATATAACACATTTCAAAAAATGAATCTGTAACCATAGAATTTTTTTTTTTAAATGTGAAGTAAACGTGAAGAAAACTCGCACAAAATATTTGTACCTTAGTATGCTGGTAATAAATAAAAATCCGAATGTGAGGTTTTTGTACCTCAGCTGTAAATTAAGTATATAGCTATTCAAATTTTACAGGTTATTTCTTTTTTTAATTGCAAAATGGAGCATCTACAAAGGCTGCATGTTCTCACACTATTTAGGTGTTCAATGTGAAAAAGTTACTCTGACATTTCAGCTCCCTTTCACACAAACCAGTCAGAAAACTCATGGCACTGCTTAATGCTTACTGGTGACATTACACGTGAAATCGAATAAAAATCATAAAAGTCAAGTTTGATGGAGACACGAGTTATGTCCCAAAACAGTTTCATAAAAGATAAGCAATAGAACATTTTGGGAGGTATTTACTAAGGTTTTACGCAGTTGCTCATGTGGTGAATAAAAACGCAATGTGACACAAATCATCGCATTAATTTTAGCATTGTAAGAGTTTGATGACGCACCATGTGAGTGCCTGCGTAAACTATAGTAAATTACTCCCACTGTATGATATGGGTGAGAGCAACTAAAATGGAGCAAACTAACAGACCATATTATTCATTTGCCCATGGTGTTGCACAAAAGTGTAGTTAACGGTCAGGGACCCCTGGCAACTATATTTGGCCTAGTCTGTAATAGCCAGCATTGAATATGTTGTGTTTCATTACAGCGTGATTACATATCTATAGTCCACTGTTGTGGCTGTGCATCTTCAATTAAATCTAGAAAACATATTGTTCATAATTGAAGGAAATATAGCGCCTGATGCAGCATTTTCGGGCAACGCTCTTACAATTCGTCTGCCAATTGACCTTTTATTATCCGACTGAAGGGTGATGGGAGTTAACATTACATCAATCAGTCCCAATTAATGGTGTAACCCAAAGTCAAAGTCAAAGTCAAAATTTGCTTTATTCGGTTAAAATTTTAAAACCATCAAAGCACAAAACAGCAAACAAAAAAGAGACAGATGCATTACAGATAAATTATTAACACAAATAACAAATACGATACGATTTGGCGCAATGTACAATAAAATGACTCTTTTAGTTAATTCATTCATATGGTTAAAAAACATGGTAAAAATTCATTATGTCCTAAAAAACATTTCATCTACGGCAGCGTGGTGGGCATAATGATCATTATCAAGTAGCTATGTCAACTGGGCCCTATTTCTGACTCTTAGGGCGCCCACTATAAAGCAGGCAACCCCAAAACAAATCAAAGGAGATTCTAACATTTGTAAATAAACCAAGGCAGGCCTAACTTGCTTAAATTGACTATTCTTTAAAATCGGCAAGATGTATTTTTTCCGCTGCAAAGAGTAAAATTTACAAAAAAATAACATGTGCAACATATTTTGTTCAGAAATATTATCACAAGGACAGGGCCCCAGAGTTCCCTCTTTAAAAAATCATTTTGGGTATGCCAAGAGCCAGGGAAGCAAACCATGCTTAAATCTTATTAACAAAAACATATGGAAAGGTTTGTTAATGTAGGTTAGGTAAGGCTGAATCTCGTTCCCTGAACTCAACATCACAAACCTCCTCACTGTCGGTTTCCCCAGCTCATCACTTTCCCTTGACATCATTGCTCTTGACAAAAACTGGGTCTTAATGGCTTTAATTTGCTCTTTACTAATCACACAAGGACTAGAGAACAATTCCGAACACCCAAGTGCGATCAAATTATTTTTAATATAACTTAACCAGGGGATAGACAAGGCTTTTTCCAAGGACAGGCAGTCCTGAATAATTTGTTGGTTTAGGTTTGGTGGCTGTTGTGCCCAAACCCTCAACCAACCTAGTAGCGGGGCCACTGCTATATGGTCGCTAACATAGCCCATCCCTAGGTCCTCATGAATATTAAAAGTGGGAACAGAGGGAGGAAGGGACAGCAGTTTCCGAAAGAAATTATTTTCTACTACCTGGATATTGGGAGAAGCTTTGTAACCCCAGACCTCGCTTCCATAAAGTGCCATGGGCAAACACTTCGCACTATAAATTTTTAATAAAGCGGGGAGTGGTTTACAGCCTAAGCGCTTAGCGAAGCCCAACAAAGCGCCTGTAGCTCTAGCTAGGTTATTCTTTTTTTGAGCACGTTGTATGACCCAAGATGATCTATCGTCAAATGCTACCCCTAGATATGGGAACGTCTGGACTTTCATTAATTCCTGCCCATTGCAGAAAAATTTCACCCTTTTTGCTCTCCCCGAGCCGATCGACATAGAATGTGATTTTTTAAAATTAATTAATAAGTCTAAAGAGACCATAAAATCATAAAATCCATTTAAGAGGGCTTGTAATCCTCTCGCGGTTCTAGCCAACAAAACTGTATCATCCGCGTATAGTAAAGCAGGAATCATTTTGGAACCGGCTTTCGGGGTGTCTTTGCTAATCATGTTCAAGACCGGTCCCAAATTATTGATGTAAAGCGAGAAAAGTAGGGGAGCAAGAATACACCCCTGTCTTACTCCCCGCTTTACCTGCCAGGCATCAGTCTGGCTTCCATCATCCCTATAACGAACGACTGCGGTAGTGTCCTCATGGATTACAGCCAGGAAAGAAATCAAAACTGGATCAAGCCCCAAAACAGTTAATAAGGCCCATAATTTTTGCCGGTTTACAAGGTCGAAAGCGGTGGACAAGTCCATAAAAGCTAAATGGAGGTCCCCCTGCTTAGCGACAGTGTATTTTCCTATAATAAGATGTAGATTGAGGCATTGGCCCACTGTGCCCCTTCCCTGTCTGAACCCATATTGTAGGTCTGAGATTATTGAATGCTCCTCCAACCACACAGTTAAACGAGTAAGGACAACTTTCCCCATAACTTTCATGGCAGAGTCGAGGAGAGAGATAGGCCGGTAACAAGCCGGGTCTTCTCTTGAACCTTTTTTAAAAAGAGGGACAATAACGGCTTTGGCCCACGATCTAGGGACACCGACCTCAGAAGCTGCGTTAAAAGCACAGGTTAAAAGTTTCGCCCAAAGCCTTGGATCTGCCCTATAAAGGTCCGCTGGGACACCATCCGGACCAGGGGCTTTACCAGACGCCGTGGCGTCAATGGCCTCCCGGACTTCCTCCTCCTTGAAGAGGATTCTTGAGGCTAAAGTGTAATCCACATAATTTGTGGGATTAGCTTCTTGTATCTCCGAATAGAGACCACTAAAGTGTGCCACCCATTTATCTGGCGGGATAAGACATTCTTTAATGGTATTCTCCGTCTCATTAAAGAGGGGGCTATTTATCACCTTCCAAAACTGGCTACTATTTTTCTGTATGCTTGCGTCTGTCAAGTCATCCCATGCCTTAGTCTTTAGCTCGCTTTTCCTATCCTTTATTGCTTTTTTATAACGTTTTCTTGCCTCAGTTATCTTACTGGGGGTGTTTCCAGCTTCCTTAAGTGCCAGTAAGAGAGCAGAGTGAGCACTAGAGCAGGCATGGTCGAACCAGTTTTTAAACTTCCTAGGTTTTGGTTTCCCATGGGAGGTGAGACTCCCCACAACGTGTTTAGTGATTCTGTCGAAAGCGTCCAGAATCACCTTCGGTTCAGCCCCTAAAGAAAGACACAAGCTAAAATCCTCTGTTTTGCTTTCATATAAATTAACCAGGAAGTCAGCCGGGGTAATAACCTCCCATCTTAATCGTCTACCCTGACTTGTAGGCTCAAGATTTAAATTAGAGATCAAAGGCTGCGGAACATCTTTCCTCAAAGCCTTAACTTTGATTTCCAACGTTAGTGGGTTATGGTCACTTAGGGCATTTTGCGTAACATGAAACGTGCCCAATAGGTTCAACATGTTACGTGGTACAAAAATATAATCAATTGTACTACAGTGGCCTTGGCCAGTAAAAGTATGAACCGGGTCCAACAAGTCTTGAACCGGCATGTAGAGATAATAAGACGATACCATATTCTCTAAAAAGATCCCGCCTTTAGAGTGCTCAAAATGAGTCACTTCTTTTGGGCAAAAATCTAAGTGATTATTTAAAAAACAGTTAAGATAACATAAGTGTATATTAAAATCGCCAAAAAGTAAAAGAAGATAAGGTTTATCAAACTCATCCAAGAAACTGAGTAGTGCTTTGAGATGTTCCAATTCATCCGACCTAGTAAATGAATTGTAGAAATTAACCACCAAAAATGATGGTAAATTAACACATTCCATTTTCACTGCTAAGATGTGAGGAGAGTTAGTTGATAATAACTCAATATTGTAACGAAGCTTTAGGCTGAATAATAACAGGAGGCCCCCTCGTGGTCTCCCCATATCCGATGGCGTTGCATATTTAATAAAAGATTGGCAACCATCCATAAAAAAAGGATCTTTAGCCTCCCATGTTTCTTGTAAGGCAGTTAAATGATGTGTGGAGAGAAAAGCCAACCAATTTTGATTACCTCGTTTGGAGCGAAGACCAGCTATGTTCCAAGATAATACAGAAATTGAATCTGCTGCTGGGGGGCCCATTACATGCCCTTGATCATTAGTTAGGCTGTTGACCAAATTAGGTAAAAAAGGTAATAGAGCAACCTCTACTCCATTCGAAGGTAAAACCACGCCCATGTTATCACCGTTAAAAATGGGCGCATTTCCTCTCTCAACTGCATCCTCAGATTGTGATGGCAAGTTATTAACTGTCACAGTGGGAGGGGCATTGTTAGCCGCAACAGGTGACCTAGCAGATAAAGGCCCAGAAGAATTAGAAAAGTCTGAACTAAAAACATCATTATTTATATAAGCTCCATTATCACTGAGTCAATCGTTAGTGTCTAGAGTGCTAAGGGCTTCAAATCTGTTTGTTAATAACAATGGGTTGCTAATAGGGGCGTGCTGAAGGGGACGCTCTCTCTGTCTGACCGGTCCTGCGGGAAATGGTGGGTAAAAGAAGCCCAGAGGAAGAATGTTAATGTGATCCTGGTGAATTCTAATAGACCCTGCTTGTCTAAAAATGTGATCGACTATATCAGGGGAACTGAAGTTCACCACAACACAGTCGCCCCTCAGGGCCTTATTAGATTTCCCCACCCACGGGACCCTTCTCACCATTTTAAAACAATCAAAGAGATGACTCCCCAGAACTGTCTTCCCTGCCAGAAAATGAAGGGTTTTATTTTTCAGAGAAGACCAATGCTCTTCTTTACCATCACTAGTTTTTGGAACATTGGCCAAAATGACCGTGTAAGGACAAGCCTCTGGGGGCAGGTTTAATGAACGTTCCTCATATGCCAAATGTCCCTGTGCTCTTCGGCTTTCGATAAGATCCCTCGGTCCTGAGCTAACACCGTTAATTCTCAGGACAGGTGGTAAGGGGATTGCGGGACTTGCAACAGCAGTTGCCATGGAGTCAACCATATCAGACACTCTAGTGGTGACTTCACCGAGGGGTAGTAAATCAGAAGGGTTAGACCTTAGCACCGGGGCACTTTGAACAGCAATGTGGCGCTCAATAAGAGTAAGTCTATTATCAATCTCGCTGAGTCTATCCAGGACTGGCGATATGCACCTACTCAATCGTTCATCTAGCTGCTTGATCACATCAGCTAACATGTCTCTCAGAATAACAGCCCCCCCTGAGCGAAAGGCTCCATACCGCCACTAACTGAATGAGGGGTAGCCTCGACCACTGGGCGGTCTACCGGGTGAGTCGACCCCTCAATAGGATCGTTATTTCTAGATTGCTTAGCATAATGGCGGGATCCATTAGGGGCATGGATGGCTTTCCTCTTACCTTTGGAAACTTTAACATGAGCGACAGAGGAAGTCTTTGATTGCCTGGTGCGTAAGACTGGGGGAGAAAGAGAGGGAGAAGGACTGGACACATTCAACAGAGATTGAACGCTGGGGAGACAGGACTCTACTGCAGGCCCAGAGGAAATAGAGTGAGAAACCATTGTGGGAGCAGCCAACAAGGGTTGAGAAAGGGGCTCTAGTGACAACCTTTTTTCCACGATCTCAATTTCTTTAGAGACAGCATGTTCGGCCTTTTTCAAGAAAGCATCTAAAGTCCCAGATCCTCCCTTATTGAAATTTTTAGCCATGACTTGTGCAACACAAATAACACAAGGAGCTTATAACCACAATTCACACTACATGCCACACCGTCGTAGGCAGAGCCTTGCAGTAGACTGTATATAACAACACCAAATCACCGTGTAACGATCGTGCAGGATAAGGGGGGTGGCCCAGCTCAGCCCTATCCGGCCCCGGACGGCCACAGACGGCCCGCCCTCTGCCCGGGCTCAGCCCGGCGCCGCCCGCGCGCGTCCCGCGACGCGGAGGGAGCCTCTGTTTTTTATAGCCCCTCCGGGCGCTGAGCAAGCCGGAAGGAAGTCCTGGCTGGCGCTGTGAATGCCGGGAGCTGTAGTCCCCCCCCACTGCGGCCAACAAGCACTGGTGGCGGCGAGGGGAACCGACAGCGTGTGCGTCCCGTCCCTGGTGGTCTAGCGGCGTTCCTGCGGCGTCAAAGCAAGACAAGGTGAGTCCCCCGCTCCACCGAGGGAGCCTCTGTTTTTTATAGCCCCTCCGGGCGCTGAGCAAGCCGGAAGGAAGTCCTGGCTGGCGCTGTGAATGCCGGGAGCTGTAGTTCCCCCCCACTGCGGCCAACAAGCACTGGTGGCGGCGAGGGGAACCGACAGCGTGTGCGTCCCGTCCCTGGTGGTCTAGCGGCGTTCCTGCGTTCCTGCGGCGTCAAAGCAAGACAAGGTGAGTCCCCCACTCCACCGAGGGAGCCTCTGTTTTTTATAGCCCCTCCGGGCGCTGAGCAAGCCGGAAGGAAGTCCTGGCTGGCGCTGTGAATGCCGGGAGCTGTAGTCCCCCCCCACTGCGGCCAACAAGCACTGGTGGCGGCGAGGGGAACCGACAGCGTGTGCGTCCCGTCCCTGGTGGTCTAGCGGCGTTCCTGCGGCGTCAAAGCAAGACAAGGTGAGTCCCCCGCTCCACCGAGGGAGCCTCTGTTTTTTATAGCCCCTCCGGGCGCTGAGCAAGCCGGAAGGAAGTCCTGGCTGGCGCTGTGAGTGCCGGGAGCTGTAGTCCCCCCCCACTGCGGCCAACAAGCACTGGTGGCGGCGAGGGGAACCGACAGCGTGTGTGTCCCGTCCCTGGTGGTCTAGCGGCGTTCCTGCGTTCCTGCGTTCCTGCGGCATCAAAGCAAGACAAGGTGAGTCCCCCGCTCCACCGAGGGAGCCTCTGTTTTTTATAGCCCCTCCGGGCGCTGAGCAAGCCGGAAGGAAGTCCTGGCTGGCGCTGTGAATGCCGGGAGCTGTAGTCCCCCCCCACTGCGGCCAACAAGCACTGGTGGCAGCGAGGGGAACCGACAGCGTGTGCGTCCCGTCCCTGGTGGTCTAGCGGCGTTCCTGCGTTCCTGCGGCGTCAAAGCAAGACAAGGTGAGTCAATCCTAGGGGTCCATTAGGATGGCAGGCGGAGGCTCCACCGCGGTGCTAGCGGAAAATGTCATTTTCCGCACGCTAGCAGAGGCCCTTACGCCCGCCATATTACAATGGGCAAACATAGCCCATTTCCCGTCTGTCGCGGTGCGACGTGAACTGCCATAAAAATGCGCCCGCCACAGCGGCGGTGGGAGCCAATAGAGACTAACCGCCATGCAGAATGACGTCCCGCCCACCATACAAATTAGGATGCCCCAAACCGCTGCAGAAAACCACCCAAACGGAGACGGCAGAAGCACGACAGCGGAGCACCAAACCAGACTCCCGGTCCCCTCCACCCAGTCCGGAACGCAATGGATCCAGCTCTACACGTCAGCTCCCTTTCACACAAACCAGTCAGAAAACTCTCATGGCACTGCTTAATGCTTACTGGTGATATTACACGTGAAATCGAATAAAAATCATAAAAGTCAAGTTTGATGGAGACACAAGTTATGTCCCAAAACAGTTTCATAAAAGATAAGCAATAGAACATTTTGGGAGGTATTTACTAAGGTTTTACGCAGTTGCTCATGTGGTGGATAAAAACGCAATGTGTCACAAATCATCGCATTAATTTTAGCATTGTAAAAGTTTGATTACGCACCATGTGAGTGCCTGCGTGAACTGTAGTAAATTACTCCCACTGTATGATATGGGTGAGAGCAACTAAAATGGAGCAAACTAACAGACCATATTATTCATTTGCCCATGGTGTTGCACAAAAGTGTAGTTAACGGTCAGGGACCCCTGGCAACTATATTTGGCCTAGCCTGTAATAGCCAGCATTGAATAAGTTGTGTTTCATTACAGCGTGATTACATATCTATAGTCCACTGTTGTGGCTGTGCATCTCCAATTAAATCTAGAAAACATATTGTTCATATTTGAAGGAAATATAGCGCCTGATGCAGCATTTTCGGGCACCGCTCTTACAATTCGTCTGCCAATTGACCTTTTATTATCCGACTGAAGGGTGATGGGAGTTAACATTACATCAATCAGTTCCAATAAATGGTGTAACCCATTTGGCTACACAATAAGGACCAGGAATAAGTAGCTATACTTAAGAAGGTTTATTACAAGTTAGCAATCAAGTTTAGGTGCACAACTCTCAGCACCATGCTATAAAGATACAGAATAACAACTGGGGAACCCAACCTCCTAAAGAAGTTTAGGCATGCTAGTATTAAACATCAAAAAGTTCAGTCACAGCAATACAAAAGATTAGCAGTAGTATCTGATGCTCAGAGAAAAGCCTCAGATTTTCTCGTCTTTACATAGGATAAATCTAGAATTAGCTACATTAGTGTCCAAGCTAACAGGATGGTTTTGAAACCTAAAGGATCTCAAAAATCAAGTAACTGCAAAAAACTAGGGAATGCGGAAAAGTTTGAGATGTGAGGGAAGATGTAAACCTTGCAAAAGTTCAATCAAGAGTCTTCTTGGGTCAGGGAAGTGAGTGTTTGCCTAAGCCACACTCAGCAAGAATTGAAGGGAATAAGCAGAGAGGTCTAAAGCTCTTAAAGTCTAAGGAAAAGTTCTCTAAAGGGTTTAGAAAGGTTCTAAACTCAAACAATGGGAACACTAGATTTTTTAACACAAGTCTCTTGAGCAACACCATTGTCCTTTTCCATTCTCACATTGTAGACTGCAACATTAGCAGAAGATCCCACATTTGACATGAGAACAACATTGTCCATGTGCAACCAGGCAGGTTACAAAAGATGCTGAATAGGCCTTTCAGTTAACATTCTGGCTCTCCATGTTCTTTCGTCAAGGTCTTCTACTCAGGCTCTCGCCTTTTATCACTAGTACAGTAATGTATCTATTCTCAAACTAACAATGTGTGTGAATACCTGCAAGAAAGTCAAGTTAGCAGAAAATGGAAAACAGTATTTTATGCAGCATGTAAGTGTAGGCCTAAAATGTCAACTTAGCATGTTAAAGCAAGAGTGCACATTTAGGTGCCGATTACGATCCGGTAAAAACCGGGTACGAACCGTCGGTCGGAGCGTCTTCCCCGTCCGACTCATACCCGGTCGTAAAACTTCACAAACATGGAATTACGATTCGCACGGAAACACCATTTCCGTACGAATCGTAAAAAACACCGACCGACGAATACGTACATACATACGAATGTGATCCGGGAATGCTGCGACGTGACGTCGGGACGCTTTCAGGCAGCGTTTCACGACCCAGGAATTACGATTTGAACCGACAGCACTCCGGACGGCAATATTTTCACGGCACCCAAAAAGTGCCGGAAAAGCGAAGTACGGCGCGAATCGACCAGAGTAGGTGGCCCGGTACGCGCCGACCCCCCCCCAGCTCCCGTATGTACGCGCCGACCCCCCGTGTATGTACACCCGTGTACATTCGAGTCGAACCCCCCCGTGTACGTTCGAGTCGAACCCCCCTGTATGTACACCCGTGTACGTTCGAGTCGAACCCCCCCCGTGTACGTTCGAGTCGAACCCCCCTGTATGTACACCCGTGTACGTTCGAGTCGTACCCCCACCCGTGTATGTACGGTGCGTACCCCCAGTACGCACTGTACATACACGGGTGGGGGTACGACAGGGGGGTTCGACTCGAACGTACACGGGGGGGTTCGACTCGAACGTACACGGGGGGGTTCGACTCGAACGTACACAGGGGGGTTCGACTCGAACGTACACGGGGGTTCGACTAGAACGTACACGGGGGGGTTCGACTCGAACGTACACGGGGGGGTTCGACTCGAACGTACACGGGGGGGTTCGACTCGAACGTACACGGGGGGGTTCGACTCGAACGTACACGGGGGGTTCGACTCGAACGTACACGGGTGTACATACAGGGGGGGGTCGGCGCGTACGTACGGGGGCTGGGGGGGGCGGCGCGTACGTACGGGGGCTGGGGGGTTCGGCGCGTATGCGGGCACGTCTCCATGGTTGCTATGGGAATTCGGTGCGGACGGTCTTTTAACCATACGGTTGTACATTCGGACGCCCGGGACGGATCGTGATTCCCCGGTCGGACTTCACTTTTCACGTTTGTACGGTAAATCGTCCGAGGACGTGTCGGACACTTTTTCCGACCCGAGGACATGTGGGGAATTATTCCCAATGCGACTCGTATGGGCTTTTTACCATGCGAATCGTGATTGCCAGTTTGTACGGCACTTGTACGATTCGTACGGTAAAAAGACCGGATACGAGTCGCACGGGGAAATTTTTTACCGGATCGTAATCGGCAGCCATATGTGCGTGTGCCCTTTCAAACACAAGTAAATGTAAAATGTCAGTACATTAGGTTCACATTACATGTGGCACACACTAAAATCTTAAATTTATGTGTGTAAGTATGTATCAGAACTAGATTTTAAGGTAATATATGAAACATTAGTATATCCTTTAAATAAATCAAATTAGTTTCTAATATAAATGAAATTTCATAACATGGGGATGGTTTCTACTCAACATCTAAACAGTAAATGTCATTTAATGTAGTAAGGCATAAATCATGTAAATCTATTTTGTTTTATAATGAGTACATGTCTTATAAGTAAAGGTGGTTTATTCATCAAGCCTTCCAAAGACATCGTTTAATACAGTTATGGCACACAATATGAGTAAATTCACGAATCCTACTGTGAATGCACTCTAGTGATAAACATCAAGTGCAACCCTTATTTTAATGGTGTTAGAGCACACAAGAAACGTGCTAAGTGCATGTGTATGGAACGTAATTGTGACGTGTAAAGATGTAGCCAGTTGTGTGCTGCACCACACCCTTCACATTCTCAGTATACTTTGGCATAAAGTTAAAGTACTCTTTAGACAAGAGGGGGCCATTAAGGGTGGGGGCTAAGATGGGAGAAATTAATAAATTATGATCTCAGGGGAGAAAGTAGGACAATACATTATCTTGCTGATTTGGGCCACTCATTATTTTTAATTTAAAACATATATGTTTATATTAGTATTTCCAAAAAGAACACATACAATCATTCACATTAAAATAATAAGGCACATATATGTTCGTCCTGTCCCAGTCAGGGTTGTGGAACATAACCCATAATATAGTTGTCCAGTTCAGAGTCCTGCTATCAATATGATATGAGTTTCATGCATTCTAGCTCCAAACATGAGGAGTCATTGGTGAGGCCATGAGATGGAAACAGCAGTCTGGCAGGAAGTGTATGAGCAAACTTAAAAATATCAAATAATAAATGTATAGCAACAAAAAATGATAAAGGAAGTAAACAAACAGTGCGTTCTGATTGATTGGGGCTATAGGTTTGGAAACAGGAGACATGCAGTAATGCACATACATAACTCCAGACCCCAGGGTGGACAGGCAATGGGCAGCCGTCCAAACTTAGACATAACAAAGTGGAGAAACAAGTACCATGACCACGTTACTTACCATACCAAATAATGGTCACGGACCTGTGTGTGAAGGGGGGAGAATCTAAATCAGCATCATGTGCTATCACTCCCATTAGGCACCACCACATTAGTGCAGCTGAATTTTTGATGTCAAGTGTCAATGTAATCGAACTGTCAGGTAGGGATCAGTGGCGATCCCCCTCTTTTTCACAGCATTATTCAATACCTCACATTAAAACACACCCCTGGGAACATCAGGGATGCAGGCAGACTGGGACACCCCCATCCAGAAAACCATGGACAGCCTCCCAGAGGGCCCAGAGCACCAGCAATTTCACAGCAACCCTAGGCAGTCAAACCAAATCCAGAAGATCCATATTGCAAACATATAACAGACATCCTATATGCTGATACACAGATATGTGCATATCAATGGCCATCACAACCCCTCGATCAGGACCCCCTGACCACTAGCCACATTGAAAGTCAAATTAAGTCATCCGCAGACTGAGTTGTGGCAAATTTCATTTGTCCACTGAGGTGGCATCAGAGATAGGCCTGGGCTAAAATTCCATTCCGCTCGCGGAAATTGCGATAATTTGCCATTTTCGCGTTCCGCGGAGAGCGCGAAAATGTCAACATTTCCGCAATCCACATTTTACTGGAAATTTTTTGCTTGCTCGCGCTGTAAAATAATACATTCTCGCATGCGCGCGATCGCCTTACCTGAATCACCGCGTTCGCCGACAAGTTTTCCCGATCCGGTCGCGTTCTCCACGAGATGTTGGATTGTTGGTAGCCATTTGCGCTGTATCGCGACAGTTCGTGCCCGCAGTAACATCATTCGTCGCACGATCACGTCTTTCTTCTCGCGATCATGCACCGCGAGACAAGTGAAAACAAGATGGCCGCGCCCGCGAGCAACCGCATGGGTAAGTTGGCGAGCTGCGACCACGCAGAAAATACCGCAAACGGGCGGGAAAAAAACTTCTGCATCTTCGCGATATTTCCGCGTGTTTATGGAGATTTTTAACATTTTCGCGATAATTTGCGAAAGTGAATTTCGCAAATTCCGCCCACCCCTAATCAGAGACAGAGTCCACACAGTGTTTGTCTGAGTTGGATCCCAGATCAGAATCCAACTAATGACTCCGGCTGAGGTCCTTCAACACCATAAAGGCAGCTGCCCTGTCTCTATCTGCCTGAGCTCTCACTGGGCCGCGTACCATGCTCACAGTCAACTTACCATGCCATCTCCGCTTCAGACGTCTGTGTGGTGAAGGTGATCTTTCAGGTACCCCAATAGTCAAGCCTTCTACCCTGTACTTGTCTAGCCATTCCAAGGACTCAGCTGGGGTCAGAAATATGCTGTCCCATCCAACATGATCTGCAATTTGGTAGAGAACAGCAGATGCCGGAATCTCGCAGTTCATGTTTAATTTAAAGGAAGGGCCCTTGTTTGACCTGTACACCTGTAGTGAAGTCTGGACACAAAGTCACTGATGCATTGTCTATTCGAAAGGGGCCATCTATGTGGGCTTTCTGCAACAGGATGTTGTAATCCCGGTATTGCAGCAACCAGGCTACCACCTGCCATGGGGGCCACCAAGGAGCTTGGGGCCTCACCAGGACCCGGTGTGCACAATCCAGCACAAAGAAGGGAGAAAGTTCTGTTGGAGCCACCTGTGTTTTCATCCATTTCCCTAGCTATGCGATCATGTCAACACCTTCAGTGCCCTCCGGTAGACCCACGATGTGCATGTTGGTTCTTCCTCCATTCTAGGGTCTTCACACGTGCAGTAAGGTCTGTCAGGTGAGTCTTCAATAGTCATTTGGCCGGTTCTAGTTCCCCTACTGCCACTTCTGTCTCTTTGACTCTATCTGTAAGTTTGTGGTGGCTGGCCCTCAAGAGGCTTACTTCTTCTACAACAGAGCCAATCTGTTCTTGCAGTGAGGCCTTTGAATTTGCAAACGCTGCCATTATTTAATCCAGTATCTGCAAGAGTGCAGGAGGCACACTGGCTTCCTTACTCCCTGATGGTGCACTTTAAGACACAAATGTCCTCTGTGGGTTCTAGGTCGTGCCCTTGTCTTTGCCCTTGGGCTTGCCCATCTCAACAGTGCTGGTGGGGTTGGGTGGTTTCTCCATTCTGCAGTGTAGACATCTTCTTCTGCAGCTGGTACCAGCAGGGTGCTCTGGAAGCAGCCATCTCCTCTCAGCTCTGAAAAGACCTAGCCGGTGGAAAATCAAAAGCTATCTCCTCTCTTCTGTAGTATCCGTTTGTTAAAGCCATATGCAGGGGGTCTAAGATTCCTCTGCAGGCCTGGGTCTAGTCACATACAGCCAATGTTCATGGTCAAAGCAGCAGTATTATGCAAGATGAGGCATCACATATAAGTCCTGAGGGCGTGTATCGGGGCGGGTAGGAATACAATGAATCCTACAGAGTGATGTCCAGTATTGGCTATGACCAGGGCTCCACCAAATTGTCAATTCCCCAATCAGTCGACAGGCAGCAATCCCTACCGTGAGCCCCTTCCACTTAGGAGTCGCTTGTGAGTTGGCAGCTGTTCATACATGCTGCAAGGGAGGTGACCAAAGTCCCTCCCAGAGAACATCAGTCATGGAGCTTCTTCACCACTCCTCAAATCCACCCCATTTCCCGGGGTGGCCAGGCATGTGTTCAGGGGCCCTTGCATTCCGGCCTTCTCCTTACTTTAAAGGGCTGTAGCTACAGGTGGCTAGGCACGTCCCTGATTATTTTCTTGTCCTCGCTCCCTCTGTCCCTCCACCTCGCAGCCCCGCTCTATAGTGCCCAACTGCCTTAGTCCTCCAGGAAGGTCGGTGTCCTCTGCTGAGCTCTTATCAGAGCCAATGACTGGATCTCCGTCCAGGAAGCCCCTGCATCTCAGGCCAGTCTCCACCCTCTCGTAGCAGAGGCTGGAAAAAGAAACCGCGCCCTGGGCTCCAGTGCTCCATACAGGGATTCTGGCTCTCAGGCTCACTGCACGGCCATGCAGAAGCCTGACCCCACACAGCTCCGCTGGATCACCTGGTTCTTCACTGCTCCCAGTGAGGAAGAGTGCTGCAAACCAGCATGTAATCAGGCTGCAGCTCTTGTGGCAGCGGTGTGAAGCCAGCCACTAGGCCGAAGGTCAGCGGGTGCCATCCAAGCAACCTTTATGGACCCCAGGGTGTTCTTAGCAGGCACCTCCCTTTCCCCCAGTCGTGTGTTCAAAGACGATCAGAGTCTGCACAGGTATGGGACAGGATAACAGTGTGGTGCAGGGCAACTTCCCTCTATCACATCTGCTCTACCATATTGCGTAGCCACACCTTCCTCATAACCTTTTATGAGAAAATAGCCAAGTAGCCTGTTTTTTCATCCAAAATACACACATTAGAATGACATAGGTCACGAAATACTAAGGGGTTTATGCTTTCTTTAATACGTATTTCTTGGTTTAAATTATATGACTAGTGTTGAGCCAAGGTATACCAGCCTCATAGCCATTCTGGATCATCCAGTCTCTACACCCAAAAAAAGAATCTTATCACTGCACAAATGCGCTGAGGGAACCCTGTCCACCAAGGCATGAATGATCAAGAGGCATATGAGTGGAAGTGGATACATCCTGTGTGCGCTCCATTCCCACTGAACAACTTTACTTCATGTAGGATTTCCAGTCATCTTCTCCAACTAAGGCCAAATCCCATTGGGGCCAGTGAATGGCATTTTTGAAAATTTGGCCGGTCTAACCACCAGTCAGGGCAACTGATAGTTACTATATAGGACTAGGTTACTTAGAAGCCTCATGCATAGAACTATATATTTTAAGTATAAGCAAACACATTCCTGTCTGAGGTCCAGACACATTCTGAGGGCAGAGAAACACAAGGAGGATCTCAGAGGAAGTTAAAAATATTTGAAATAGCTTCTTTTACGTGTATTATTTATTTATTAAAACATGGATATTTATGTAGAGTTGATCTGGTACAAGGGTGCAGAAGAGTGCTTTAAAGAGGAGAGTTTTTGTGCAGTTCCTTATATATTATACACAGAAATGCACAATGTTAAAAATCAAGTCGGATACAGTCAAGCCCATTGAAAATGTACATGGAATATAGATATTCCCTGTATTTGCAACATCCCATTTTATATGTAATTCTGTCGTCACTCATGATTACATGAAGTGTTCATGGGTAAGGGTACAGGGTGGAAGGAAGGAAAATGGTGGATGTCAATTATCAGTAATTGTTGAACGATGTGCGAAAAGGGCCAAGTCAAAAGTTAGTATAAGTCTTTTACATGATAGAGGGAAGAGAAAAGGTGTGTTTCTTTGTCTTTTTCTGCTCAACTCTTGGGGTTAGAACTGCGGTAGGTGTTGAGTTGGACTGGTATGAAGAGCTTCTTGATTACGTAGTTGGGCTTGCTGGAGTATAAAGCATTGTATATCACGTACAGAGCATTATATTGAATGCTTACCTGAGGGGGGCATTGGAGGGTTTCCAGTGCCATTGTGTGTCTGGGGTCGAGTTATTTATCTGCAAGGAGGTGACTCCTGCCTATTTATTAAATACAATCTTGTTAGGCCACAACACAGTCCTTAGAGATGCTCTGGTAGTTATGGCACAAGTGTCAGATAATCTCCAAAGAAATGCAAGGTAAATGCAAGAAGTACCAACAATTTTTAAGTCAAGAAAACCACAAAAACAAATTCTAATATCAATTTAGAAAAATAGAGAGAAATATAACAAGTAAAAATAAACCAAAACGAATAAAATCAGAAAAGTGAAACCAGAGGCATGATTTTCTAAAATATTAAGGCAAATTGCACCTAGAAAAGCATGGCATCAATCCTAGGGGTCCATTAGGATGGCAGGCGGAGGCTCCACCGCGGTGCTGGCGGAAAATGTCATTTTCCGCACGCTAGCAGAGGCCCTTACGCCCGCCATATTACAATGGGCAAACATAGCCCATTTCCCGTCTGTCGCGGTGCGACGTGAACTGCCATAAAAATGCGCCCGCCACAGCGGCAGTGGGAGCCAATAGAGACTCACCGCCATGCAGAATGACGTCCCGCCCACCATACAAATTAGGATGCCCCAAACCGCTGCAGAAAACCACCCAAACGGAGACGGCAGAAGCACGACAGCGGAGCACCAAACCAGACTCCCGGTCCCCTCCACCCAGTCCGGAACGCAATGGATCCAGCTCTACACGTCAGCTCCCTTTCACACAAACCAGTCAGAAAACTCTCATGGCACTGCTTAATGCTTACTGGTGATATTACACGTGAAATCGAATAAAAATCATAAAAGTCAAGTTTGATGGAGACACAAGTTATGTCCCAAAACAGTTTCATAAAAGATAAGCAATAGAACATTTTGGGAGGTATTTACTAAGGTTTTACGCAGTTGCTCATGTGGTGGATAAAAACGCAATGTGACACAAATCATCGCATTAATTTTAGCATTGTAAAAGTTTGATTACGCACCATGTGAGTGCCTGCGTAAACTGTAGTAAATTACTCCCACTGTATGATATGGGTGAGAGCAACTAAAATGGAGCAAACTAACAGACCATATTATTCATTTGCCCATGGTGTTGCACAAAAGTGTAGTTAACGGTCAGGGACCCCTGGCAACTATATTTGGCCTAGCCTGTAATAGCCAGCATTGAATAAGTTGTGTTTCATTACAGCGTGATTACATATCTATAGTCCACTGTTGTGGCTGTGCATCTCCAATTAAATCTAGAAAACATATTGTTCATATTTGAAGGAAATATAGCGCCTGATGCAGCATTTTCGGGCACCGCTCTTACAATTCGTCTGCCAATTGACCTTTTATTATCCGACTGAAGGGTGATGGGAGTTAACATTACATCAATCAGTTCCAATAAATGGTGTAACCCATTTGGCTACACAATAAGGACCAGGAATGAGCAGCTATACTTAAGAAGGTTTATTACAAGTTAGCAATCAAGTTTAGGTACACAACTCTCAGCACCATGCTATAAAGATACAGAATATCAACTGGGGAACCCAACCTCCTAAAGAAGTTTAGGCATGCTAGTATTAAACATCAAAAAGTTCAGTCACCACAATACCAAAGATTAGCAGTAGTATCTGATGCTCAGAGAAAAGCCTCAGATTTTCTCGCCTATACATAGGATAAATCTAGAATTAGCTACATTAGTGTCCAAGCTAACAGGATGGTTTTCAAACCTAAAGGATCTCAAAAATCAAGTAACTGCAAAAAACTAGGGAATGCGGAAAAGTTTGAGATGTGAGGGAAGATGTAAACCTTGCAAAAGTTCAATCAAGAGTCTTCTTGGGTCAGGGAAGTGAGTGTTTGCCTAAGCCACACTCAGCAAGAATTAAAGGGAATAAGCAGAGAGGTCTAAAGCTCTCAAAGTCTAAGGAAAAGTGCTCTAAAGGGTCTAGAAAGGTTCTAAACTCAAACAATAGGAATACTACATTTTTTAACACAAGTCTCTTGAGCAACACCATTGTCCTTTTCCATTCTCACATTGTAGACTGCAACATTAGCAGAAGATCCCACATTTGATATGAGAACAACATTGTCCTTGTGCAACCAGGCAGGTTACAAAAGATGCTGAATAGGCCTTTCAGTTAACATTCTGGCTCTCCATGTTCTTTCGTCAAGGTCTTCTACTCAGGCTCTCGCCTTTTATCACTAGTACAGTAATGTATCTATTCTCAAACTAACAATGTGTGTGAATACCTGCAAGAAAGTCAAGTTAGCAGAAAATGGAAAACAGTATTTTATGCAGCATGTAAGTGTAGGCCTAAAATGTCAACTTAGCATGTTATAGCAAGAGTGCACATTTAATGTGCGTGTGCCCTTTCAAACACAAGTAAATGTAAAATGTCAGTACATTAGGTTCACATTACATGTGGCACACACTAAAATCTTAAATTTATGTGTGTAAGTATGTATCAGAACTAGATTTTAAGGTAAGATATGAAACACTAACTATGGCCAAGTGTCCTGTACTCTTACCAGCTTAGAGACATGTTTTACCACATCCACCAACGTAGACCATCTTATAATTGGCGGTGACTTTAACTGTCACTATGAACCCCTGAACGGGCTGATCAGCTCAGTATCCCAGGAAGAGGATCAAGCATGGGCTATCCCCCCGACTAATACCTATTCTACGAAGGCTTGGACACCCTTGGTCCTCCAACTTACCTCTATCACATACACCTTTTCGTTAAGGGCATGTAATTGAAGGTTCCCTGCAGACAACCCAGGTAATTCTACTTTTGAAAGAAATGGGCAAACCTCCATTATTGATTACATAATGCTTAGTATGGGACTGTGGCCTAGGATTTTGGACTTTCAATTAAAGAAACGATGTGAAAGTGACCACAACCCCATCGTTGTAACTATGGAGGGTTTTACTAGCTGCCTTCATCCCGCTAATGATTTAACTACCCCAGCCCCCCTGGTTACAGCCTGCGGTGCCCGCAGAGTCAGATGGGAGAAGATCGCCCAATCCCAAAGGGATCTTAGTGCTATGTATACTGAGATCTATCCCCTTCTGGAGAAGTTTTTGGGTGAAGTTGCCTCGACAGAGGGCTATCTAGATCAGGATCTGATAGGATCTACCCATTTAGAACTCTGTGGTATCCTAGAGACCCACTTCCATCGGGTAACCAGGAGACATTCGGCACCCGTGAGGGGGAATAATACTTGGTATAATAAATCCTGCAGGGAAGCCAAGTCAATGCTTTTGACAACTCTCAAAAATGGCAATAAGCCACTAATCAAGGAAGCGAGGGCATATTTTAAGAAAATGACTGAAGAAGCGAAAAAAGAATGGGAAATAAGCAGATGGGAGGAGATTTCCTCTGCATTGAAGAACAGGGATTCAAGGTCATTTTGGAATCTGGTTAAAACTGGGTCGTCAGGCTCCCAGCAAGCAGTCCAACCTAACATCGGGGAAGAAATATGGCGTGGTCACTTTGAAGATCTATACGCTTCAAAGACACTAGTAGTAAATTATCCTCCCTCCCTCCCTAACGTTTTTATACCACATACTCAGGGGATGGGTCAAAAGTGCACGTTTAACGAAGTTAAAATGGCACTTAGTAAAGTCCTCCCAAATAAAGCTCCAGGCCTAGATAGGATCCCAGGTGATCTATTTAAGAGCGAGCCGGACATCTGGGTGCCCTATCTATATGGTCTCTTTAATGCAATTCTAGCTGGTATGCCGCTACCACTTACATGGGCGGGTGCCGAGATCATACCAATTCACAAAAAGGGCTCCCCCCTTGATCCGGCAAATTATAGGCCGATCAGCCTAATTGATGTCGCCCAGAAGATTTTTGCGCGTATTCTTTTATGGAGATTGCAAACTTGGATGGGTGATTCTAACATTCTAACCCCTCTGCAGGTGGACTTTAGAGCCAAAATGTCAACAGTGGACCAACTGTTTAGGTTACAGATGATTCACTGGAAATCCATTATTTTAGAAGGGGGCAGCCTTTATCTCACGTTTGTAGATTTAAAGTCTGCCTTCGATATGGTGGATCGCCGCCAGTTGTGGGAGCTGTTAAAAGGGATGGGAGTCCCTCTTTACCTATGCGACCTACTAGAGCGACTACATAAAGATACCTTTGCTAGAGTGAGGTTCGGATTGGATCTCTGACATATTATCGACAGACACATTATCGAACTACACAAATATCGCATCAAATATATCGACATCAAAAATATCGACATTGTATACTTATTTAAAAAACTACACTAATATCGACACTACAATATCGTAATACAATTATATCGATCACACAAATATCGCACACATTAATATCGCAATACTAAATATCGACATTAGTTAATAAATATGACACATGTCACAAATATCGATAACCAAAATATAGACATCAATAATATCGTTTTTTTAAAATATATCGACAATTCTAATACTAATAAAACCAATACTTTCAACAACATAAAGACAATATTTTCCCAAAACATACATTTTCTAATGAGATTCTACTTAAACATAAACATAACATTTATAGCGATCTCAATATTTAACAACATAATAAAAAAACACTGAAATAATTATCACATTGGCATTTCGAACACATTTAAATAAAATTACTACACATTATAAACAATCTTTTTATATATAATGATTTAAAACTCTCCTCCTTTAAAACTAAATATACTCTTACTTAGCATTTTCCATAAAAGGAAACCAATTAACTTAAAAAAATTCAAACCATCCAATAGAAAGGCCACATACAGAAAACAACCAATAACATTCAAGAAACAATTTGAAACCACTATATAAACCAATTAAAACAAGTCTTCTACTGTGCCTTAAACCAAAGCATTGAACGAAGAAGAAACTCTACTAAACAGAAGAAACCTACATCCTACTACTATTCTAAAAACGTAAGTAAATATTCTTTTCTAACTAAACTGCCAAATTAAACTAAAACACTAATTTATCTTTACTCAAATAAATAACTAACTTATATATTCCATCTCTTTATGTTTCCACTACAGATATTACTCCAAACAGCTAAAGAAAATATTGAAGATTCCCAGAAAAGACTCACTAAAAAGTAAGTATACTATCAAAATACTTTATAAAATATTAATTAAATCCTACTCAAACCCCAAAACATCCTAAACCCCTAAACAAATCCATGTTCTCTTTTTTAAATTTTTAAAAACCTGTATAAATTAACACCTATAGTCTATACCACTGGGCATGAGGGTAGCCTCTGTTTGCTTAGGGAGAGGTTAGGCTACTTCATCTTATTTATTAGGCAGGAGGGGCACATAGTAATAGGGGTAGGGGACGGGGGTACATTGACATGTGGTGGGGGAGGGGGGGGGTAGAGAACTGGGTGGAAAGGTTGTTCATTCTCCTGAATAATTGGTCTAGATGATAAATGTGTGGTACTTCCGGGACAGGTGAAGGCGGGGGAATGTTTTTTGAGTTGTTAATTTGTAAAACAATAAAATACGTTTCTACAATAAAAATATAGTCTATACCAAACAGCAATACCACCCAACTTAAAAAACTAAACCAACCACAACAATAAATGTTCTTTAACTTTCAGAGACTACATCAACTAAACAACATTATGGTGCTGATTACGATCCGGTAAAAAATTTCCCCGTGCGACTCGTATCCGGTCTTTTTACCGTACGAATCGTACAAGTGCCGTACGAACTGGCAATCACGATTCGCATGGTAAAAAGTCCATACGAACCGCATTGGGAATCATTCCCCACACGTCCTCGGGTCGGAAAATGTGTCCGACACGTCCTCGTACGATTTACCGTACAAATGTGAAAGGTGAAGTCCGACCGAGGAATCACGATCCAACCCGTGCGTCCGAGGTTACAACCGGATGGAAAAAACACCGTCCGCACCGAACTCCCATAGCAACCATGGAGACGTGCCCGCATACGCGCCGACCCCCCCCAGCCCCCGTACGTACGCGCCGACCCCCCCCAGCCCCCGTACGTACGCACCGTACCCCCCCCAGCCCCCGTACCAACGTGCCGACCCCCCCAGCCCCCGTACGTACGCGCCGACCCCCCCCCAGCCCCCGTATGTACGCGCCGACCCCCCCTGTATGTACACCCGTGTACGTTCGAGTCGTACCCCCACCCGTGTACGTTCGAGTCGAACCCCCCCGTGTACGTTCGAGTCGAACCCCCACCCGTGTACGTTCGAGTCGAACCCCCCTGTATGTACACCCGTGTACGTTCGAGTCGTACCCCCACCCGTGTACGTTCGAGTCGAACCCCCCCGTGTACGTTCGAGTCGAACCCCCACCCTTGTACGTTCGAGTCGAACCCCCCTGTATGTACACCCGTGTACGTTCGAGTCGTACCCCCACCCGTGTATGTACGGTGCGTACCCCCAGCGCTATGCGCTGGGGGTACGCACCGTACATACACGGGTGGGGGTACGACTCGAACGTACACGGGTGTACATACAGGGGGGTTCGACTCGAACGTACACGGGGGGGTTCGACTTGAACGTACACGGGGGGGTTCGACTTGAACGTACACGGGGGGGTTCGACTTGAACGTACACGCGGGGGTACGCACCGTACATACACGGGTGGGGGTACGACTCGAACATACACGCGCGTACATACGGGGGCTGGGGGGGGTTGGCGCGTACGTACGGGGGCTGGGGGGGGGTACGGTGCGTACCGGGCCACCTACTCTGGTCGATTCGCGCCGTACTTCGCTTTTCCGGCACTTTTTGGGTGCCGTGAAAATATTGCCGTCCGGACTGCTGTCGGTTCGAATCGTAATTTCTGGGTCGTGAAACGCTGCCTGAAAGCGTCCCGACGTCACGTCGCAGCATTCCCGGATCACATTCGTATGTATGTTTTCGTCGGTCGGTGTTTTTTACGATTCGTACGGAAATGGTGTTTTCAGGAGAATCGTAATTCCATGTTTGTGAAGTTTTACGACCGGGTACGAGTCGGACGGGGAAAACGCTCCGACCGACGGTTCGTACCCGGTTTTTACCGGATCTTAATCGGCACCTTTGTCTACAAACAACATCTTCATTCAAATACAACCAAAAACACTTGGTAAGTATATATAAAAAAAATGCTTTTTTGCTATTTTCATTTAAATATATAAAGTACTATTGCATATATTGTCATATACATTTTTTCCAGATTTGTAACACATCACAATGACAGAAGAAGCCCAATTTATAACTTCGCAGAAAGGAAAATTCCTATTGTGTTACATGGGTTACACATACACCCAAGAAAAGCAGACGGACCGAAAAGTGAACTGGAAGTGTACTAAATATTATTCTAACAAATGCTACGGACGAGCAACAACAAGAGAAACAACTGTACTATATACAAGAGAGCATAACCATCCACCCAATCTCTCTGAAATAGAAGTCAGATCAACTCTTGAAAATATCAAAGAATTAAGCACAGGTTCACAAACTGCTACAAGTGTAATCCTAAAAGAACTATTACCTAGAGTGCCCAAAGAAGCAAGAGGCCAAATACCATCAATTGCTTCTATAAAAAGAACTATTGCTAGGACCAAAAAAGCAACCACGACAACTATACCATCCCCTAAAACTTTTCAAGAGATCATCATTCCACCAGAATTAAGTATCATCCACAATAATGAACCTTTTATTTTTTATGATAACAAAAGCCCAGAAAAAAGAATCATAATGTTTGCTACTGCAAACAATATAACTAAACTGCAACAATGCCAAACATGGATGATGGATGGCACCTTCACAATATGCCCAAAACCATTCTACCAGCTTTACACAATACACGGTCAATATCACAACACTTCCATACCTTTAATTTATGCACTATTACCTAACAAACAAAACACAACATATAATGAAATGCTAGGAAAACTAAAACAAGAATCAAATGATTTTTACCCTCAAAGAATTCTCATAGACTTTGAGCAAGCCATGATAAATTCCATTCTAAAACTGTACCCCCATACAGCTATCCAAGGATGTTACTTCCATCTAAACCAATGTATATGGAGACATTTACAAAAATCTTCACTAGGGTGCCGATTACGATCCGTTAAAAACTGCGTACGAACCGTCGGTCGGAGCGAATTCCCCGTCCGACTCGTACCCGGTCGTAAAACTTTACAAACATGGAACTACGATTCGCACGGAAACACCATTTCCGTACGAATCGTAAAAAACACCGACCGACGAGAATATACATACAAATGTGATCCGGGAATGCTGCGACGTGACGTCGGGACGCTTTCAGGCAGCGTTTCACGAACCAGGAATTACGATTCGAACCGACAGCAGTCCGGACGGCAATATTTTCACGGCACCCAAAAAGTGCCGCAAAAGCGAAGTACGGCGCGAATCGACCAGAGTAGGTGGCCCGGTACGCACCGTACCCCCCCCAGCCCCCGTAGGTACGTGCCGACCCCCCCCAGCCCCCGTAGGTACGCGCCGACCCCCCCAGCCCCCGTAGGTACGCGCCGACCCCCCCCCCAGCCCCCGTAGGTACGCGCCGACCCCCCCTGTGTGTACACCCGTGTACGGTGCGTACCCCCGTGTACGTTCGAGTCGTACCCCCACCCGTGTATGTACGGTGCGTACCCCCCGTGTACGTTCTAGTCGAACCCCCCCGTGTATGTTCTAGTCGAACCCCCCCGTGTACGTTCGAGTCGTACCCCCACCCGTGTATGTATGGTGCGTACCCCCCCGTGTACGCTCGAGTCGAACCCCCCCGTGTACGTTCTAGTCGAACCCCCCCGTGTACGTTCTAGTCGAACCCCCCCATGTACGTTCGAGTCGTACCCCCACCCGTGTATGTACGGTGCGTACCCCCCCGTGTACGCTCGAGTCGAACCCCCCCGTGTACGCTCGAGTCGAACCCCCCGTGTACGTTCTAGTCGAACCCCCCCGTGTACGCTCGAGTCGAACCCCCCCGTGTACGTTCTAGTCGAACCCCCCCGTGTACGCTCGAGTCGAACCCCCCCGTGTACGTTCTAGTCGAACCCCCCCGTGTACGCTCGAGTCGAACCCCCCCGTGTACGTTCTAGTCGAACCCCCCCGTGTACGTTCTAGTCGAACCCCCCCGTGTACATTCTAGTCGAACCCCCCCGTGTACGTTCTAGTCGAACCCCCCCGTGTATGTTCGAGTCGAACCCCCCCTTGTACGTTCTAGTCGAACCCCCGTGTACGTTCGAGTCGTACCCCCACCCGTGTATGTACGGTGCGTACACGGGTGGGGGTACGACTCGAACGTACACGGGGGGGTTCGACTCGAACGTACACGGGGGGGTTCGACTCGAACGTACACGGGGGGGTTCGACTCGAACGTACACGGGGGGTTCGACTAGAACGTACACGGGGGGTTCGACTAGAACGTACACGGGGGGTTCGACTAGAACGTACACGGGGGGGTTCGACTAGAACGTACACGGGGGGTTCGACTAGAACGTACACGGGGGGGTTCGACTCGAACGTACACGGGGGGGTTCGACTAGAACGTACACGGGGGGGTTCGACTCGAACGTACACGGGGGGGTTCGACTAGAACGTACACGGGGGGTTCGACTAGAACGTACACGGGGGGGTTCGACTCGAATGTACACGGGGGGGTTCGACTAGAACGTACACGGGGGGTTCGACTAGAACGTACACGGGGGGGTTCGACTCGAACGTACACGGGGGGGTTCGACTAGAACGTACACGGGGGGGTTCGACTAGAACGTACACGGGGGGGTTCGACTAGAACGTACACGGGGGGGTTCGACTCGAACGTACACAGGGGGTACGCACCGTACACGGGTGTACACACAGGGGGGGTCGGCGCGTACCTACGGGGGCTGGGGGGGGGGGTCGGCGCGTACCTACGGGGGCTGGGGGGGGGTCGGCGTGTACCTACGGGGGCTGGGGGGGGGTCAGCGCGTACCTACGGGGGCTGGGGGGGGTCGGCGCGTACCTACGGGGGCTGGGGGGGGTCGGCGCGTACCTACGGGGGCTGGGGGGGGGTCGGCACGTACCTACGGGGGCTGGGGGGGGGTCGGCGCGTACCTACGGGGGCTGGGGGGGGTACGGCACGTACCGGGCACCTGTTTGGACGTCTCCATGGTTGTTATGGGAGTTCAGTGCGGACGGTCTTTTCACCATACGGTTGTACATTCGGACACCCGGGATGGATCGTGGTTCCCCGGTCGGACTTCACCTTTCACGTTTGTACGGTGAATCGTACGAGGACGTGTCGGTCACATTTTCCGACCCGAGGACGTGTGGGGAAATATTCCCAGTGCGGTTCGTATGGACTTTTTACCATGCGAATCGTGATTGCCAGTTCGTACGGCACTTGTACGATTCGTACGGTAAAAAGACCCGATACGAGTCGTACGGGGACATTTTTTACCGGATCGTGATCGGCACCCAAGTGTAGAATATGCCACTAACATAAGTTTTGCACATCAAATAAAACTTCTAACAGCCCTAGCTTATGTACCAACCACAGATGTTGCAGAACATTACAATCTTTTATTAGAAAGTCCATTCTACAAACAAAATGAAGTAAAGTTATCTCCCCTCTTAGATTATTTTGAGGATACCTGGGTGGGGAGACTACACAGATCAGGCCATAGACGTCAGCCCAAGTTCCAAATACCTTGGTGGAATGTATATGTAAGTACACTCAACCAACAAGCCAAAACTAACAACGCCGTAGAGGGCTGGCATAATGCATTCCTAACTTCTACTGGGAGAACAACTCCAACACTACAAAAACTACTAATTGCCATACAAAAGGAACAAAGTTTCCAAGAATTAAGAATGCAACAATCTGTCCTACAATTAAAACCAAAACAGTCTAGACAAACTACTCAAATGTATAATTACCTACAACAACAGGTACAGCTATACCCATCCACAAGAGGACTTGAGTACTTAAATATAATAGCTCAAACTCTCTTCTAAACCCTTTCCTAAATATTAACCCACAATTCTACTAAAACAACTATCACAACATAAATAAACCACTTTATTATATCACATATTTAATTATGTGGTCTAAAATATATACATCATTTATATGGACATATATTTAGACAACATAATTAAACAAACCAAGTACACAACAACAATATTAAATATATAAGGTTTGGCCACCAACAATACAAATATTTAAATGAACTTACCTGTGTAGTTGCTCCAATGGGATAATAACATTCCTTCCAAATAAATCCAGGGAGTTCAAAATCCATAGGTATCCAAAAAATAAATCCCAATAAAATGTAAAAATACAACTGTTTATCGAAAACAACGTCTACGGAAAAAAACGACTATCCATTAACCATAAAAATTCCGAAAAATATTAAAAAGGTAAATAACCGCTCCTGGAAACCCGAACAATAAAAGTTTTATAATTTACGTTGGGTTCCGTGTTTGTGGCTTTGTTAGTGTTTTGTTATTTCGGTGAGTTAAAGTTTTATAGTGTTTGAATAACGTTTGTAGTGATGTTTTTAGGTGCGTTTTGTGTGTTTGTGGGTGGGTGGGAATGTTTGTTTCTCTTTTGTAGGTTTTACGGCTCGAGTCGGGGTACCACGCGGGTGGACGGCGTCCCCCCACTTATTTTACTGGGTTGTTACCGGGTGGACGCCGTCCCCCCTGCCCAAAAGATGTAGCCGGTATCCGAGTCTGCACCTACGTGCGAATGAATGCCTTTCAAATGCACCCGAGGCTCAGAATAATCTCCCCTTCCACCTCGCGCCCTCCCCTTGCCAGCCTTTCTCAGAGCCAAGCCGAGGCGCCAAGGCTTCAAGGAGCTGCGCTATCAACACGCCGAGCATGTCACTTCTAGGGACCCCGACAGATGCCCGTACTGCCTACGGCCCGAGTCTGTAATAACCGTGTAATCCAAGGAATGGGTCCTGTGTATAGTGTGTTCTTGTGTTTTGAGTGACTGCCACTTATTAAAGTATTATACTTCTACTTGTATCTTGTATGTATTCACGCATTTCAGACGGAGACCAGCAAATTTCGTGACAATTCCTGTTGTGACGTGACTTCCGTTGACACAACCTAACTCGAACGTCCCCCCACTTCTTTTTTAGGACTTAAAACCGTATACAAACTATTACTAACACCCTAACTTCTAAAACATCAATCAATACACACTTATTACAACATTACTACTTCCACAAAACACTTAAAACTATTTAATAATAAAGAAAATAACTCTTACCTTCTCAAACGCGAAACAGCTCCGGACCGCGACCTGGATTCGACCAAAATAACCCAAAACAACAGCGAGCGGTTACAAAATAAAAGACCCAAACAAACATAACAACTAAAAAATACCAATAAATGGCCTAACTATTTATTTAACATTACACATTACTTTAAAAATTAGTAAAACATTAGAATACAATACTCAAAAAGAATACCAAATTTTTGTCTCTACGTGAAAATTCTTTAACGTATAAAAATAAATATAATAAATAAAATAATGTTATTAATATATCAATAAAACAGTATATATTAACAAAATAAATAGATGAACATGATATAATTAATATATTGTATCTACAACATACCAAAAAAATAATTAAAAAAAATACATATTCTAAAATGTTAACAATTTCAATATTAAATATATAAAATAAATATTAATAATTAAAATATATTAGTCATATATTTCAAAACATACAATTTCTTATAAATCCAAATAAAATCTAAAAAATTTCAGAGTACACAATAGAAATGTATAAATATTATACAGCTATAAAAATCTGATTTTTTAATTTTTATTTATTTTGTGTATTCATATATTCATGTCCAAAATATACATTAAACAAATATATATGCATTATAAAAAAATTATAACTATAATACAAATGTTAAATATTAATTATTTTATTACATGTTTATTTCAATGATTTAATTATTAGAATATGCGTAATAATAAACAAAATTTTCTCTCTAATGAATATACATTTCAACAACTATAAAATAAATATTATTTTCCTTTCTACTATTTAATAAAACAAAATTGTATTTGCATTCTGATATAACTTCTATCTTGTATCCAACCAAAACAAAAATCTACAGTGTTTTTGTAAATCATATCCAATTAATTTAACTATTCCTATTCAACTCTATAATTATTTCTAATATTTGCTATTTACCAAACTTAATTAACATACTACTCCCACTACATACTGAACTTAATTAATTTACTATTCTCAGTCCAATCTATATTTAATTAGGGTAGATGCTGGACACTGAACTTAAATAATGTACTATTCCCACTCTAGTCTATATTTAATTAAGATAAGTGCTGGACACTGAACATAATTAATTTACTATTCTCACTCTAACCTATATTTAATTAGAGTATGTGCTGGACACTGAACTTAATAATTTACTATTCTCACTCCAACCTATATTTAATTAGAGTATGTGCTGGACACTGAACAGAATTAATTTACTATTCCCACTACAATCTATATTTAATTAAGATAAGTGCTGGACACTGAACTTAATTAATTTACTATTCTCACTCCAAACTATATTAAATTACAGTACGTGCTGGACAATGAACTGAATTAATTTACTATTCCCACTCCACTCTATATTTAATTAAGATAAGTGCTGGACACTGAACTTAATTAATTTACTATTCTCACTCCAACCTATATTAAATTAGGGTAGGTGCTGGACACTGAACTAAATTAATTTACTATTCCCACTCCAGTCTATATTAAATTAAAATAAGTGCTGGACACTGAACTTAACTAATTTACTATTCTCACTCCAACCTATATTTAATTAGAGTATGTGCTGGACACTGAACTGAATTAATTTACTATTCCCACTCCAATCTATATTTAATAAAGATAAGTGCTGGACACAGAACTTAATTAATTTACTATTCTCACTCCAAACTATATTAAATTACAGTAGGTGCTGGACAATGAACTTAATTAATTTACTATTCCCACTCCACTCTATATTTAATTAAGGTAAGTGCTGGACACTGAACTTAATTAATTTACTAATCTCACTCCAACCTATATTAAATTAGGGTAGGTGCTGGGCACTGAACTAAATTAATTTACTATTCCCACTCCAGTCTATATAAAATTAAAATAAGTGCTGGACACTGAACTTAATTATTTCCTATTCTCACTCCAACCTATATTTAATTATAGTATGTGCTGGACACTGAACTGAATTAATTTACTATTCCCACTCCAATATATATTTAATTAAGATAAGTGCTGGACACTGAACTTAATTAATTTACTATTCTCGCTCCAAACTATATTAAATTACAGTAGGTGCTGTACAATGAACTTAATTAATTTACTATTCCCACTCCAGTCTATATTTAACTAAGATAAGTGCTGGACACTGAACTTAATTAATTTACTATTCTCACTCCAACCTATATTAAATTAGGGTAGGTGCTGGACACTGAACTAAAATAATTTACTATTCCCACTCCAGTCTATATTAAATTAAGATAAGTGCTGGACACTAAACTTAATAAATTTAGTATTCTCACTCCAACATATATTTAATTAGAGTATGTGCTGGACACTGAACTGAATTAATTTACTATTCCCACTCCAGTCTATATTTAATTAAGATAAATGCTGGACACTGAACTTAATTAATTTACTATTCTCACTCCAACCTATATTACATTAGAGTAGATCCTGGACAGTTAACTTAATTTATTTACTATTCCCACTCCAATCTATATTTAATTAAGATAAGTGCTGGACACTGAACAAAATTAATTTACTATTCTCACTCCAAACTATATTAAATTACAGTAAGTGCTGGACAATGAACTTAATTAATTTACTATTCCTACTCCAGTCTATATTTCATTAAGATAAGTGCTGGACAGTGAACTTAATTAATTTAATATTCTGACTGAAATTAATATTTAATTATGGGATTTGTTAAAATCTAAAATATATTTAAAATTTCTAAATATTTTTATTTTTTAATTAAAAAATATATAAACATTTTAAAATAACTTCCCACCCTTATCCCCTATAACCCAACATTCTGCTCCTAAAATTATTTGTAACATTCTAAATTAAAGTTACAATTTATAAATTATTTTTTTTTAAAATTAACAAATATATAAACATTTTTAAAACACTTCCCACCCTTATCCCCTATTAACCAACATCCCACTCCTAAAATTATTAGTAAAATTCGTAATTTATTTTACATTTTCTATAAAAAATTTTTTTTTAAATTAACAAATATATAAACATTTTTAAAAAACTTCCCACCCTTATCCCCTATAAACCAACATCCCGCTCCTAACAATTTTTCTAAAATTCTAAATTTATTTTACAATTTCTAAATAAATTTAAAAAAATTTTAAACAATATATAAACATTTTTAAAACACTTCCCACCCTTATCCCCTATAAACCAACCTCCCGCTCCTAAAATTTTATTTAAAATTCTACATTTAATTTACAATTTCTAAATTAATTTTTTTTTTAAATTAAACAATATATAAACATTTTTAAAACACTTCCCACCCTTATCCCCTATAAACCAACATCCCGCTCCTAAAATTATTTCTAAAATTCTAAATTTAATTTACAATTTCTAAATAAATTATTAAAAAACTCAAACAATATATAAACATTTTTAATACATTTCCCACCCTTATCCCCTATAAACCAACATCCCGCTCCTAAATTTTTTTTTATAATTCTAAATTTAATTTACAATTTCTAAAAATGTAGTTTTAAAAATTTACAAATATATAAACATTTTTAAAACACTTCCCACCCTTATCCCCTATAAACCAACATCCCGCTCCTAAAATTATATTTAAAATTCTAATTGTAATTTACAATTTCTAAATAATTTTAAAAATAATTCAAACAATATATAAACATTTTTAATACACTTCCCACCCTTATCCCCTATAAACCAACATCCCGCTCCTAAAATTTTTTTTTAAATTCTAAATTTAATTTACAATTTCTAAATATTTATTTTTTAAAATTTACAAATATCTAAACATTTTTAAAACACTTCCCACCCTTATCCCCTATAAACCAACATCCCGCTCCTAAAATAAATTTTAAAATTCTACATTTAATTTACAATTTCTAAATTTTTTTTTTTTTTAAATTAAACAATATATAAACATTTTTAATACACTTCCCACCCTTATCCCCTATAAACCAACATCCCGCTCCTAAAATTAAATATACATTTCACATTTTAAATAAAATTTACTAATTAATTTTTACAATATATTAAAAAAATAAATTAACTTTTTTAAAACACTCCCCACCCTTATCCCCTATAACCCAACATCCCGCCCCTAAAACAATATAAATATTTCTCATATTATATACATTTTAACTATTTATACAAACAACTTCAAAATATTTACTAAACACACAATGACGATATTTTCACATGTCGATATTATTACTAACGATATTACTTATATCGACATATAAGTAAAAAAAAAAAAACAATATTTTTCACATCGATATTAGCTATTTCGATATTTTGGACATTCGATATTTTTGACTCGATATTTATGTCCCTCGATATTAAAAAGTCGATATATAGACTGCTCACCGTTCGGATTAAATGGAGAACTTACGCTCCCATTCGGAGTAGAGAAGGGAGTGAGGCAGGGTTGCGTACTAGCTCCAACCCTTTTCTCTCTTTTTTTAAACGGGTTGGTTGAGGATATCCTGGCCCTAAGAGACATAGACGCACCTAGGCTGGCGGGCAGGAAAATATCTGCATTCATGTTTGCAGATGACACCCTGCTTCTGTCCAGGACTCCCATGGGGATGGAAAGAATCCTGGATGGATTTGCTTCATTTTGCAGGAAAAGGAACTTAGTTATCAATGTGAACAAGACCAAATATATGGTCCTGCATGCAGACACTATAAACCGCCCTACGCCAAAACTAGATGGTCTGCACCTAGAACGGGTGAACATCTTTGATTATTTGGGCTTGACACTCAATACCAAAATGAATTGGGGGCCCCAGATCTCAAAAGTAAATCTAAAATTTGCACAGATAACTGGAGGAATTATAAAGATGCACAAAAATAGCCCATTAAAGTTGATTAGCCCACTGGTGGAGGTATACAAAGCCCAGGCGAGGGGGGTGGTGGCCTATGGCGCTGAACTATGGGGCCATAACACAGTACAGATTTTAACTAAGTCAGATTTTTTAGACAATTATTGGCACTTCCTATGAGCACTCCTATGCAGCCGCTCAGGATGGACCTGGGCATACAACCCGTTGCGGATTTGGTCGCCTCAAGACCGGTAATGTATTGGCGCCGACTATGGAGTACCCCCGAACTTGTTAATTTTCGGGAGGAACTTAAATCTATTTTGTTGATCCCAAAGGCAGGCGCCATTCCCTGGCTAGCATTTGTAAAAAAATCGCTGAGGGCAATAGGGAGAGAAGATCTTTGGCTCACACCTGAGGAGTCGTGCCCTTTTCTTTCAAAAAAGTCTCTGGCAAAAACCCTGGAGGAACACAATCTGACTCAGGTCTTTCGATCAGCGAATAGCCCTAACTTGTCCTCGGTATTTCTCGAGGTAAAAAATGGCTATTGTTGTGAGCCTGCACTAGATTTGATCCACCCGGTTATCGCCAAGAAATTATATATACAATTTAGGAATGGCCCTCTTCCCCTCTTCTCGAGAACAAACAAGTGGGCTGGTTTTAGTAGACAGTCCTGCCCGGGGTGTGGTGTTCACGAAGAATCAGAGGCCCATGTCATATTTTTCTGTCCAGCCTATAAAACCCCCCGTCGAAAATGGATTATTCAGCTTGCAAAAAACACGGGGGCTAGGGACTATAGAGACCTGTTTAGGTTGTTGAAGTTTGACCCTTCTCCCTTTTTTGTCACGGTGATTGCCAAATTCTTATTCTCAATGTGGTTAATCAGACTACTACCACATTAAGGTAAATCCTGAGATACTACCCATCCTAAATATAGTGCCTTTTTTTTCGTGAGGGTTTATGTGCTTGCTCGTATGTTCTTATATTTACATTTTTAATTCTGTATTATTCTTCCATATTTATTGTTCTTGTATCATTGTGATTTATGAACTCTTATGGCTGATAGCCGAAATAAAGTTTTTTCTGACTCTGACTCTGAAACACTAGTATATCCTTTAAATAAATCAAATTAGTTTCTAATATAAATGACATTTCATAACATGGGGATGGTTTCTACTCAACATCTAAACAGTAAATGTCATTTAATGTATTAAGGCATAAACCATGTAAATCTATTTTGTTTTATAATGAGTACATGTCTAATAAGTAAAGGTGGTTTATTCATCAAGCCTTCCAAAGACATCGTTTAATACAGTAATGGCAAACAATATGAGTAAATTCACAAACCCTACAGTGAATGCACTCTAGTAATAAACATCAAGTGCAACCCTTATTTTAATGTTGTTAGAGCACACAAGAAACGTGCTAAGTGCATGTGTATGGAACGTAATTGTGACGTGTAAAGATGTAGCCAGTTGTGTGCTGCACCACACCCTTCACATTCTCAGTATACGTTGGCATAAAGTTAAAGTACTCTTTAGACAAGGGTGGGGGCTAAGATGGGAGAATTTAATAAATTATGATCTCAGGGGAGAAAGTAGGACACTACATTATCTTGCTGATTTGGGCCACTCATTATTTTTTATTTAAAACATATATGTTTATATTAGTATTTCCAAAAAGAACACATACAATCATTCACATTAAAATAATATGGCACATATATGTCCGTCCTGTCCCAGTCAGGGTTGTGGAACATGACCCATAATATAGTTGTGCAGTTCAGAGTCCTGCTATCAATATGATATGAGTTTCAAGCATTCTAGCCCCAAACATGAGGAGTCATTGGTGAGGCCATGAGATGGAAACAGCAGTCTGGCAGGTAGTGTATGAGCAAACTTAAAAATATCAAATAATAAATGTATAGCAACAAAAAATGAAAAAGGAAGTAAACAAACAGTGCGTTCTGATTGAGTGGGGCTATAGGTTTGGAAACAGGAGACATGCAGTAATGCACATACATAACTCCAGACCCCAGGGTGGACAGGCAATGGGCAGCCGTCCAAACTTAGACATAACAAAGTGGAGAAACAAGTACCATGACCACGTTACTTACCATATCAAATAATGGTCACGGACCTGTGTGTGAAGGGGGGGAATCTAAATCAGCATCATGTGCTATCACTCCCATTAGGCACCACCACATTAGTGCAGCTGAATTTTTGATGTCAAGTGTCAATTTAATCGAACTGTCAGGGAGGGATCAGTGGCGATCCCCCTCTTTTTCACAGCATTCTTCAATACCTCACATTAAAACACACCCCTGGGAACATCAGGGATGCAGGCAGACTGGGACACCCCCATCCAGAAAACCATGGACAGCCTCCCAGAGGGCCCAGAGCACCAGCAATTTCACCGCAACCCTAGGCAGTCAAACCAGATCCAGAAGATCCATATTGCAAACATATAACAGACATCCTATATGCTGATACACAGATATGTGCATATCAATGGCCATCACAACCCCTCGATCAGGACCCCCTGACCACTAGCCACATTCAAAGTCAAATTAAGTCATCCGCAGACTGAGTTGTGGGAAATTTCATTTGTCCACTGAGGTGGCATCAGAGATAGGCCTGGGCTAAAATTCCATTCCGCTCGCGGAAATTGCGATAATTTGACATTTTCGCATTCCGCGGAGAGCGCGAAAATGTCAACATTTCCGCAATCCGCATTTTACTGGAAATTTTTTGCTTGCTCGTGCTGTAAAATAATACATTCTTGCGTGCGCGCGATCGCCTTACCTGAATCACCGCGTTCGGCGACAAGTTTTCCCGATCTGGTCGCGTTCTCCACGAGATGTTGGATTGTTGGTAGCCATTTGCGCTGTCTCGCGACAGTTCGCGCCCGCAGCAACATCATTCGTCGCGCGATCACGTCTTCCTTCTCGCGATCATGCACCGCGAGACAAGTGAAAACAAGATGGCCGCGCCCACGAGCAACCGCATGGGTAAGTTGGCGAGCCGCGACCACGCAGAAAATACCGCAAACGGGCGGGAAAAAAACTTCCGCATCTTCGCGATATTTCCGCGTGTTTACGGAGATATTTAACATTTTCGCGATAATTTGCGAAAGTGAATTTCGCAAATTCCGCCCACCCCTAATCAGAGACAGAGTCCACACAGTGTTCGTCTGAATTGGATCCCAGATCAGAATCCAACTAATGACTCCGGCTGAGGTCCTTCAACACCATAAAGGCAGCTGCCCTGTCTCTATCTGCCTGAGCTCTCACTGGGCCGCGTACCATGCTCACAGTCGACTTACCATGCCATCTCCGCTTCAGGCGTCTGTGTGGTGAAGGTGATCTTTCAGGTACCCCAATAGTCAAGCCTTCTACCCTGTACTTGTCTAGCCATTCCAAGGACTCAGCTGGGGTCAGAAATATGCTGTCCCATCCAACATGATCTGCAATTTGGTAGAGAACAGCAGATGCCGGAATCTTGCAGTTCATGTTTAATTTAAAGGAAGGGCCCTTGTTTGACCTGTTCACCTGTAGTGAAGTCTGGACACAAAGTCAATGATGCATTGTCTATACGAAAGGGGCCATCTATGTGGGCTTTCTGCAACAGGATGTTGTAATCCCGGTATTGCAGCAACCAGGCTACCACCTGCCATGGGGGCCACCAAGGAGCTTGGGGCCTCACCAGGACCCGGTGTGCACAATCCAGCACAAAGAAGGGAGAAAGTTCTGTTGGAGCCACCTGTGTTTTCATCCATTCCCCTAGCTATGCGATCATGTCAACACCTTCAGTGCCCTCCGGTAGACCCACGATGTGCATGTTGGTTCTTCCTCCATTCTAGGGTCTTCACACGTGCAGTATGGTCTGTCAGGTGAGTCTTCAATAGTCATTTGGCCGGTTCTAGTTCCCCTACTGCCACTTCTGTCTCTTTGACTCTATCTGTAAGTTTGTGGTGGCTGGCCCTCAAGAGGCTTACTTCTTCTACAACAGAGCCAATCTGTTCTTGCAGTGAGGCCTTTGAATTTGCAAACGCTGCCATTATTTAATCCAGTATCTGCAAGAGTGCGGGAGGCACACTGGCTTCCTTACTCCCTGATGGTGCACTTTAAGACACAAATGTCCTCTGTGGGTTACTGTGATGTGTACATCAGTAGTGGACATGGCAGGAGTGCACCATACACAAATAGATAGAGTGCTCACTCACAATGGGTAGGTTTCAGAAGCACAGATAGAGGATGGTACAACTCCACATCGCACATGCCAGACTGCAGCAAAAAATGGCTCAAATGACAGCAATGCATGAGAAAACACACCCACAATGTCAGTGTGGCTGAGCAGGTCTTGACAGTGAGCACAAACAGTACCAGGACACATAGCTGATGAACAAAACACAACACTGATTTGCCAGTCACACACTCTGCATACTCACAATTGGCACCAACAACAAGTAGGTGTCCCCCAGTACTGCAAGGACACACCAACACACTGCACAGGGCACAACCTACAACTCCCACATGTGCATACAATCACAAGCAAAGGGCTGACCAATCCAGCTAACAGGCACTTAAATCCAGGTTGACACATGTGCAGTTGCCATCGCAGGGGCACACACACATCAACACTACTGACAAAGTCACCCCTTTCACACTGCACACTTCATGACCACCCAAGTGCACACATTGAAATTTACCCATGTGACTAGGATGACTGGCCATCACAAGATGAGCATACAGCAACACTGCTGTTCACACATCAAGAAAGATCACACAGACATGATGGACCCTGGCCAGCCTGCCTGCAATCCTGTGGATAGAATCCCACTCTGTGCTGGCAGTGCATCCAAACATGACATGTGTACAATTTAGCTAACGTCACCATAGATTGATTATGATAACAGTAATTCATCACAAACAACTGTCATTGCACCCCTAAACCTCAGAGTCAAAAAGAACTGAAGTGCCTGTCACCTCTGCAAAACCCTGAAAAAGTGAATTCAGCCATTGGCAGTGTTAAAGTGGCATACAGAGCATGTGTCACATTAAAGCATACCAACACATAAAACCCTTCATTTAGCAAGGACACTGACGAAGCAGAGAACTGGAGTAACTGTCTTTATTCACATATTACACAGATAGGCATCAAAAGTAGACAAGACCAACACCAGTGGGCAGTACAAAGTGCAAAGTAGGTACATGAGAACCTGCACATGGAATGGGCAAACACAGTAATAAACAGCAAGGCCAGTGGCCAGTCCAAAGTACAGAGTAGGTACATGAGAACCTGCACAGGGAATGGGCAAACACAGTAATAAACAGCAAGGCCAGTGGCCAGTCTAAAGTGCAGAGTAGGTACATGAGAACCTGCACAGGGAATGGGCAAACACAGTAATAAACAGCAAGGCCAGTGGCTAGTCCAAAGTGGAAAGGAGGCACATGTGTGCATGAGAATCTGCACAGGGAATGGGTGAGACTGTACACTGCCATATTCAGCAACACAGTTAGGGGGATAACAATGGGCAGTCCAGGCATCGCTGTGGGAGAGACAGGTGTGTGAGGGGGACTTTGGCTCAGACTTGGCTGTCAGTCGGATTGGGAGGTGGCTGAGTGTCAGGGAAAGTTGGAGGACTGAACCTGGGAGAGAGAGGACCAGCTGAGGTAGAGGCATCAGTGGCTTTGGAAGCCAGAGGGCTGCATGGACCGGGTGGTGTAGTAGCACATGGAGGTGGAGTCATGCTGCCGTGAGACACAGTGTGGGAGAGAAAATGTGGAGGGGTGCCTTTCCACTTCTTGGGGACTCGATAGGGAATTATTGTCTTGGTCGGAGTGGTAAGTGCGTCGGGCACTACAGGCACACTCTCCACCAAAGCTGCATCAGGTGCAGGCGGTGGGCCTCCCTCTGGAGACCTGCTGGATCCGGAGGTATGCTTGGCCTGGCCTTGCCTTTTCCCCTCCATCACCTGTTGAGCAGGTGAACCCCCTACACTGACCTCCTTTCTGGATGGGAGTAGAGGTTGTGGGTGAATCTGCCTTAGCTGCCTTTTTCTGTGGAGTCTTAGCAGGCACCAGCTTCACAGCAGGAACGGGAACTGACTGCTTTTCTTTGTGAGATGCTTTTGGGACAGGATAGTCCTTGGCTGGGGATGCCTCTGAGGCATGTGAGCCTGAGGCCTGCTTCTTGGCTTTATGTCCCTGAGTGTCACCTGAAGGGCTTTTGCCTTTGCGCTCTGGGTTGGCTTTGGTTTTTTGGGGGGATGGTGTCTGCGCTCTGGCCCGCTTGGGCTGCTGCTGTTGTGTTTCGTGTATGCTTTATCTTGAGCCTAAGGTCGGTGGTGTGTGGTCACTATCATCAGATGTAGCCACTGGCAGGGGGGTGACCAAAGGGACTGGAGCTGGACTCTGAGCCTGTGACAGCTGAATGGCTGCTGTCACTGTGGAAGACAAAGACTGGACCGTCCAGTGTAGCCCACCCACGTCTGAATGAATGCCCTCCATGAAGGCAACTACCTGTGCCAACTTTTTGTCATGGTCTAGGAACTCATTGAGGAAAGTTGTCTGACCACACACAGCTGGTTCAAAAGGTCCACAGCCTTAACACTGATGGCACCAGGAGAGACAGGGGCAGGGGTAGCCGTGCCCGGGTTGAAGGACTCTCTTCCCTTCTTACAGGTGCGAGCACGTGCAGCACTAGTGGAAGTATTTGGGAGGGTGGGCACTGGACAATGTGTGGTGGAAGAGGAGGCAGAGTTCCCGCTCCCTGTGCCTGGCAGCATAGCTGTGTCACCGCTGGCGTCAGATGATTTTGAGGTTGGTGTCTCTGGCTGTGCTTCCTCAAGCAGACTCCTGTCACCCTCCTGGGCACTGGTCACATCAGTGTCAGTGTGCTCGTGTGTAGCAGTCGTGCTTGATGCCTCACCACTGGTGTCCGTCCCCTGTCCTTCTGTGCCCATGGTAGATGCTGCAAGAGACAGAGACGTAGGGTCAGTTCAGTGACATTAACACAAACGTCATATGCAAGCAAAGCACTAAACAAGATGATGATATCCCCATGTTGCACACCACCCTGTGCAGTAACATTGTGCAACCTCCATTCCAAACTCAAATTTTGCGTGTTATCATGCAAATTTGGCATAAGTGACCCATGTGATGACCACACAGCCAAATACCCTGCCTGTGGCTCCCGTGTAACCAGACATTCAGATCCCTCTGAGTAGGCCTGGGCTAAAATTTCGTTACGTTCGCGGAAATTGTGATAATTTGACATTTTCGCGTTCCGCGGAGAGCGCGAAAATGTCAAAATTTCCGCATTCCGCAGCTTAGCGATAATTTGGTTCTTGCTCGCGCTGTAAAATAATACATTCTCGCGCACGTGCGATCGCCTTACCTGAATCCCTGCGTTCGCCGACAAGTTTTCTTGATCCGGTCGCGTTCTCCATGAGATGTTGTATTGTTTTTAGTCATTTGCGCTGTCTCGCGACAGTTCGCGCCCGCAGTGACGTCATGCGTCGCGCGATCACGTCTTTCTTCTCGCGATCATGCACCGCGAGACAACTGAAAACAAGATGGCCGCGCCCGCGAGCAACAACATGGGTAAGTTGGCGAGCCGCAACCATGCAGAAAATCTCGCGAACATGCGGGAAAAAAACTTCCGCATCTTCGCGATATTTCCGCGTGTTTGCGATAATTTTTAACATTTTCGCGATAATTTGCGAAAGTGGATTTCGCAAATTCCGCCCACCCCTACCTCTGAGCATACCTAGGGCCCTGAGGGCGGAAAAGATGTACCTCCCAACATGTTGCCACATTCACATCTGGAGGCAGCAGAAGGGGACAACACAGATACAGTCTCCAAAATATCAGCCCACAATGGCCATGAGCTCATGCCATCCACCATGTCGTACTTTGGGGCACAACTACAGTTGCACATTGATGTCAGATGTGTAGTACTCACAATTCTGAGGGCAGGCAATGCACACATTGATGTAAGCACACTCAGATGAGGCACACTGCCATTCCCTTCCATGGGATGTCCCTGACTTCCCCAATACAGACGTTGCCAGAAGGCCACAACTCAGAATGCAATGTCAAGGGCCAGTACTTCAATGACATGAGAAAGTACAGGTGGGGAAAATGCATGACAGCTGCAACCAACAGAGATGCCACTTACAAGCCATTGCAGCTAACCTTCCAGTCCAAGGGAGCAGCCCCAGCGTCATCTCTGCCACGTTCTTGCTCAACCGGCAGATGTCATCCCACCTCTTGTGACAGTTTGTTTGCCGTCGGTTGGAGACACCCAGAACCCGCACCTTGCATGCAATGGCCATCCACACGGCCTTACGCTGGTGGACTTAGAGCTGCAGGCATGGGAGACAAGAGGGGGAAAATCAGTGACACAGGGTTATGTACCAATATCTCTCAGTACAGGAGCATGATACTAACTCAACACTACTTCATAGATATGTCTAGCAGAGACAATGCAGCATCTCACATAGCACATAAGCATGGGAGAACCATACAAAAATGCATGCAGAGGTATGAGGGTGGACACAGTACCTACCCATCTCATACACATGCAGAATGTCCGCACAGAAAGCTATGTGTAGGGGGCCCACATCTGTTATCCAGTATGTGGGTGAGCAAGACATACATTACATTGGAAACTGTGTTTCAGGGCAGACTCACTGTATCCAACACTGCGCAGCCCTCAATGTCCTTCCCCTGTGAATGGCTCACTATGTCATGGAGGTCACATTTAGGGACATGATCTTACAATCTCACACTCTTCACACAAAGTCTGTTGTGTGCAATCTACAGGGCTGAGATAGCTCTTTGATGGATAGTCTAGCAGACAACCCTAATGTTTCACTCTGTACATTCAGTGATGTGTCCTTGTCAGATTGGGCAGTGACTGTGCAGGCCAGGTGAGCTCACACTGAGGTCCAATGTGGGGCATCAGAAATGTCACATGCAGGGACAATATGAGAGTGTAAACAGTGCATACACATGCGAGTCAGTACACATGCTAATGAAAATCTAAGGGCTCTGTACCAAAGTACAACAATCTGCTGTGTCATAGGTGAATTACCACCAAGAGTGTCACCCCCGGGCATTTAAGTCCTGTGTATAGTGCTGACCTATACATGGTGGCAATTTTGAGTCAGACACCTTTCCATCAGTACCCTCTGGACGTAAACCCTTGGTGATGTCACAGATGAGCCTGTTAAGAACATCATGGACCCACACATCCACTCACACAGGCAATTTCTGTCCTGACTCCCGCTTAACCAACTTGCTGTGTCACTGTATGGCTGAAAAAACAATGCATGTCCCTCCCATTCTGATGTGCAGCCAGAGAAACGTGTAAAATAGGCTACACACCCCTTTCCCCTGGAGTCAGCATGCTAGGCAGTGTATGACACAACCCCACACTCTCAGGCACATACTGCAGCTGATCAACTTCATGTGTGCACTCCCTGCACTCTCACTTCCCCTCTGAAACACTTACCATGACATCTGGAGCACCATATAGCCTCCAATACTGTGTGAGCACCTCGTCCACCAGGACCTCCAGCTCCTCGGTGGTGAAGGGACGGGCCCTGATCGTCTCAGTCCTCACCATCACTGGGTCCAGGAGACAGGAGCAGGAGCGGATGGTGGTGAGGGTGTCAGGTAGCAGTGTCTGGAGACAGGAGCAGCAGCGGTTGGTGGTGAGGGGTGTCAGGCAGCAGTGTCTGGTAGCAGTGGAAATGTGAGGCTCTCTCTCACACATATATAGCCCCCTGGGGTAGTTTCAGTGGTTCTAAGCTGCTGCAATTGGTGTTCCAGGTCCGCTTTTTTCAAATGCATCCAATGACCGGCTCCGCTGTGGCGGAGCACGCCGACCGCGATTTTCAAAATTGTATTAGGCTACCCAGATTGCGGTTCCCATTGGCTGTAAGGACTTGGGCATTGGCGGTGACACACTGCAGGGGCCAGGCGGTCGCTACCACGATATGGCTGCTATACATTGCTGGCAATAACTGTGATTTGGGTGGCGGAGCATGCCAACCGCCATTTGACTAGAAACATATATGTATCACTACTGCAAGTGTGGCTTTGGCTTTGGCATTAGCGGTGACACACTGCAGGGGCCAGGAGGTCACTACCGCGATATGGCTGCTATATATTGCTGACAATGACCATGATTTGGTTGGCGGAGCATGCCAACTGCCATTTGACTATAAACATACATGTATCTCTACTGCGAGTGTGGCTTTGGCATCGGTAGTGACACCCCGCAGAGGAAAGGCGGTCGCTACCGCGATATGGCTATGGCTGCTATACTCTGGATCCAGTGACCGTGATTTGGGTGGCGGAGCATGCCAACTGTCATTTGACTAGAAACATATATGTATCACCACCGCGAGTGTAGCTTTGGCAGTGACACACCGCAGGGGACAGGCGGTCACTACTGCGACATGGCTGCTATACAATGGTGCCTATGACCGTAATTTGGGTGGCGGAGCACGTTGACAGCGCCTATGGACAGATCATGCTGTGTCAATAGCAATGGCCAGTTCTCAACTGTGTACTGTAGACACATGATTCATGGCACAAGATAAGGCACACAATGCCAACGTAACATGTAGTCCACTGCTGACTACACCTACCATGTTGGTGTATATGATTGCAAACAATGGTTTGTACTCCCTCACATGTCACTTGTGATCTTGCTGGCCATGTACACAGAACAATGTTGTGATGGACTCTCCAATGGGTACACATGTCAATGTGTGATATGGCTGAGCAACTCCCAGTGATGAATGTCTGACTACACAATGTGCATATTTCATTGTCTACTTTGCTTGGCTCATGCGCTTACTTGATCTAAATGCACAGACTATGATCATTGTGTTGTTGATGTGTGCCCTGTTCTACTTACGCAAGAAGGTGTGGCAGGTACAGCAGCTGGGTGGGAGACAGCAGTGTTGCTGTTTCACACATATGCTGTATGAACCGCTGTCAGTGCTGGTTATGCAACATGTGGCAATATACCATTGGGCATTCACATAGTCAGATGTTGTTTTGGAGGGACTCACTGTGTGAACAGTGTGCAAGTGTGCGACTAGTGTAGCTGATGGTGTCCCTACAAGTAAGTTGTGCTGTAAGCTGAAGTTTGCTGCCAGTCATTGTTGGCGTTGTGTCAGTAAAAATGTGAGATGTTGGACACATCACATGGTGGATTGCAATGACATGTGTCCCCTTTCATCTCACCTAGGAGGCGACCAAATGTGCATCATCCCTTCTCAGTGCTGGCGGATATGGAGGATGGGGACGCCATACGGAATTCCGTCTGGATTGACCCACCCTACAAGACCTATGTGCTCTGTTGGAACCCCACCAGGGCCTCACAGAACATATTCAACTGCTTTGACACCAACGTGTAAGGTGATGGCGGCCCTGCATTTCTTTGCTACTGGTTCATTCCAGTACACGGTGTGCAGCGCCGGTGTGATGTCGCAACTTTTGTTCAGCATGGTGCTACGTGATGTCCTGTCCGGTCAGCATTGTGCCACAGCTGATAGCTAGTCTGCTTCCGGAGCATGCATGGATTGTGGGTGAGTACGCAGAGTCAAGTAGAGTGCTGTGTGTGTGACATGCTGTCCTCTGCCACAGTTATGTGACAAAATTGTTCTGTGTATCTCACACCTAGGTGACTTTGCATATCCCAACTGTCCTTGGTTGCTGAGCCCACTGCGGAATCCCAGGACCCCAAGTGAAGTCCGCTACAATGATGTCCATTGGAGGAACACACGTCGTGTGATGGAGCGTACTTTTGGTGTCCTGAAGTCACGATTTCGCAGCTTGGACAAGACCGGAGGTGCACTGATGTACTCGCCCAAAAAGGTGTGACAGATAGTAGTTGCATGCTGCATGCTCCACAACCTGGCCTTGCGCAAGGAGATCCCCCTGCTCCTGGACGCTGATGAGCAGTCAAGGGCCCCGCCTGCAAACTAAATTATGTCCGGTGACGAGGATAGTGGAGAGGAGGAAGGTGTTGACCTGCATCAACAGTAACCCTGGGCGTAGTACTACCCTATGCTCGCGGAGCGTGCGTAGTTTGCGCAACTACACAAATTGCACGTAGCACAGTGCAAAAACGCGTAGCGTAGCATAGTGGGCATTTTTTGCTTGCTTGTGGTCCTCAACGTCAAGTTGGTGACCGCATAGTGAGCAAAATCAACATCCCAGCGAGACTTTTTCGTCGTTCGCGATCAGCAACATCAAGTTGCCGATCGCGAGCGTGGAAAATAAACCTCCCGCAGGATTCTCAACAAGGGGAGGTCAGGTTTCTCATTGCGAGTGGTCACGTATACTCGCGACCGCTCGCGATGAGAAACTACCAGTCCGCGTTGAAAAAGCCGCCGCTCGAGTACAAATCTACTCCGACAGCTTGCACTGTGCAAAATGCTGTTTGCAATGATTGCACAGTGCGGAAAAGCATCCAGCACTGTGCAATCAGTACGAACAGCATTTCCCTACCGCATTACGCAGTTTGCGCTACTACGCGAATTGCACGTAGCACAGTGCAACAACGCGTAGCATAGCGGGCATTTTTTGCTGGCTTGTGGTCCTTAACGTCAAGTTGGCGACCGCATAGTGAGCAAAATCAACATCCCGGCGAGACTTTTTCGTCGTTCACGATCAGCAACATCAAGTTGCCGATCGCGACCGTGGAAAATAAACCTCCCGGCGAGATTCTCAATGCGGAGAGGTCAGGTTTCTCATTGCGAGTGGTCGCATATACTCGCGACCGCTCGCGGTGAGAAACTACCAGTCCGCGTTGAAAAAGCTGCCGCTCGAGTACAAATCTGCTCGAGCAGCAGTAAACGACAGCTTGCACTGTGCAAGATGCCGTTTGCAATGATTGCACAGTGCGGATAAGCATCCGGCACTGTGCAATCAGTATGAACAGCATTTCCCTACCGCAGTACGCAGTTTGCATAGTTACGCATAGCGCACGTAGCGCTACTACGCAAACTATGCCCAGGGTTAATCAACAGCTCATCAACCGCTACTTCCCTTGAAGGTGAGTGTAAATGTACAACGGGGCGATTGTCTGCTGATGTCGTTGTTGGGGAAAAGGGGTGGGTGAGCTTTGTGACTGCTGCCTGTTGTTGACTCTGTGCTGGCTGCTAAGGTTTTGGGGACAGGGTAGTTTAGCACAGATACAGGATGTCTATGTCGGTAATGTTGCTCATTGTAATGTGTGCAGATTGGAGCACCTTGATAATAAGTGTTGTGTGATGGCTGTGGTGCCACCGCCTGACTGGTGAATATTGTTCTTTTGTGTTTTCCTAGGTCCCTTCAGACTCTCCTTTAGGCCTGGGCGGTAAATTCCGTTCCGTTCGCGGAATTTGCGGAATTTGGGTAATTTCGCGTTCCGCGGAGAACGCGAAATTGCCCCAAAATATGCGTTCCGCAACTTCGCGAAATTTTTTGCTTGTTCGCGTTCTCAATATGCGTGTTCGCGAGATATTTCACCCCGAGCACGCAAACAGTGATCGCGAACAGGAAAAAAGTATCGCGAACAAGCAATTCCGCGTGTTCGCGGAATTTCTGCATGTTAGCCGAGATTTTTTACCATTTCGCGGAGATTTGCGTAACGCGATTACGCAAATTCCGCCCACCCCTACTCTCCTTGCCTACAAACAATCTGTGCCCCTGGTACATTGTAATCATGGTGAACATTGCACATCCTGTGATAAACACGGAGCAGACACAACAACATAGGTGTGTAAGTTTTTATTTACAATGGGTACATGTGACAGGGGAGTGAATATTTACAAAAAGCTGACTAGTGAAGCAATGAGTTGTCAGTGATGGAAGATGAGACAATTGAGTGGTGACCCAGTCCAACAGACGGATGCCATTAACATGGCAGTGTGGGGAAGGACAGTCAACAAAGTCAATGGTAAGGTGAAGAGGGGTGTCATCGTGGCTGGCTCCTTGACTGGCGTTTGGCAGGTGCTTTGCCACAGGATCCGCCCTTGGATTTCTTTGGAAGGCCCCTTTGTTTGGCATGGAGGGGCGCTTCTGCGGGGCCAGTGGGGTTTGAGGAGTCCTCCCTCTCCGTGGCCGCAGGGGAAGATGTGGAACTGTCATCCTGCGGGCCACTGGATGGAGGTAGAGGGGTTGTTTGTGCTGCAGACCTGTCCCTCAAAACTGCCACTAACTGGCACAAGAGGTCCACGATTTGGCCCATGCGGGTGTTGATGGACCTCAGCAGCAGGCGGAGCCTGGCCCGTTTGTCCCTGGTCCCGTTCATAGGCCCCAAGGACTCTGGTGATGTTGTCCAGGGCTTCAATCCCAGTGTCCTGTTGGCTTTGACTCCCCCTTGCCCTCCCACCTGCCCTGCTGTCACGGACCTGTTGCCTCACCACTGTATCTACCCGCCTACTCTCCCTGCCCTCCGCAGTTGGAGGGGTGGGGTGGTCATCCTTTGGGGCAGGGAGAGTGTTGCTGGCAGCACTGGTGGTGGTGGTGGTGGTGATGGTGGTGGAGGCCGCACAGTAGGCCTGGGCTAAATTTCCGTTCCGCTCGCGGAAATTGCGATAATTTGACATTTTCGCATTCCGCGGAGAGCGCGAAAATGTCAAATTTCCGCATTCCGCAGCTTAGCAATAATTTGGTTCTTGCTCGCACTGTAAAATAATACATTCTCGCGCGCGCGCACTCGCCTTACCTGAATGCCCGCGTTCGCCGACAAGTTTTCCCGATCCGGTCGCGTTCTCCACAAGATGTTGGATTGTTGGTATGTCTCGCAACAGTTCGCGCCCGCAGTAATGTCATTGGTCGCGATCACGTCTTTCTTCTCGCGATCATGCACCGCGAGAAGAGTGAAAACAAGATGGCCGCGCCCGCAAGCAACCGCATGGGTAAGTTGGCGAGCCGCGACCATGCAGAAAATACCGCGAACGGGCGGGAAAAAAACTTCTGCATCTTCGCGATATTTCCGTGTGTTTGCGAAGATTTGTAACATTTTCGCGTTATCGCTGTCACACCTTACAAAAAAGAAGGAAGAGAGAATCCAGCCAAGATGGACCCTTTGTATTGTGATCCATATGGAAAGATTTGTGGCAGGCTTATCCTGAACACATATTCATGAGTTATTCTATGACCCGACTATATTGACAAGCTGATAGGCTCATTATCGAAGTTTTAAGTGTGACAGCTACAAACAGAAATGGATTGTTGTGCCTTTATAGAATTTAATTCTGATTTTGACTCTGTGATCCGACTCAAATCTTGGCCATTCTTTAGAAGATAAAGGTATAGTCTATATACTAGTACATATATTGCAAATGTACATACTAACAGTATTGCCTGCTACTATAAACATGAGAATAGAACCAAGTGATCTTGCATGATCATCTTGTGTTTGGCAAAGTTGGGTCTTGGTTCTTCTCATCTTAGTTAATTCTAGAATGATGTTGATGGCAGTTTGCTTGAACTCAACTTTGACTATATGAAAATCAGTGGCAACTATTGAACGATTTTGTTATGTGCCAAGGATGCATTGTTTTTGTTACACCCATAAATTTTGATATTATAGGTCCTAGAAGAAGTTTACGTTTTAACAAATGGTCTGGTCATGAGGGCCATGCAATGTTAATGGTGAAGTACATTATGAGAATTCCCAGCAATTCCTTAAAAATAAACGGTGTGCTGCGGATTTGGTGATCACATTTGATTACTTGGGTCTATGGTTCGAATCTTCAATGTCCTGGGCTGAAGTCAATGTCAGATTCACTCATCTTATTTCATAGGTGGCCAATGTCATTACAGAGTTTATAACCGCCCATTGCCGCTAGTGCTTGAAATCTGTAAAGGATGTTTATGGCCTATGCGGGATCAGCAGCAGGATAGTGGGCTGAACTCGGGGGACATTGTTCAGCGGGCAAAGTTCAGGTGTCAACAATTAATATGTATGCAGCCTGCCTAGAATACCACTGACGGCTATTGGAACTGGGTAGCATTAACTTTTCTGATATTATTGCGTCAATAACAGTTTGGTTGCAGGTTAAAATATGAGTAAATGATCTCACATCATGCAATTTACATGCTACCAAAGTAATTTTTGAATTAGCAGGTGCTGCAAAAAGATCATTTTTTTGCATAAATAACCATGTAGGGACAGTAGTTTGTTGGGGATTTTGGGAGTACTGTACTGTTTTTATGGAGATGCTATGACACTGGAGCATACTTACTTTAATTTTGGGGCAAATAGTGAACAAAACACATTATATAGAGTTAATAGCTGCGGCAAGGATACAATGGGCGGACAATTTTCCTGTAGAGCTCGGTGTCTTCTAAAACATATCAAATCAAAGAAACAAGACAACATATATTTCCTACTCCTATTTTTTTCCCAAAAAATAATTTATTGTAACCCTTATTTATGTGATTGTAACTTTCTTCTTACTTTTTTTCTTCAGACAACTCAAAGTACAAGAGATAAAATCTGTCATAGTTTTATGTGTCTCTGTAATTGTTTCAGCTAAAATGTGGAATCAAGGACGATATTCAACATACGCTAGACCTCATATGCAGGTCTATCTTGAAACTACGAAGAGCAAAGGAAATTAAAGTTTCGGTCTAGAAGAAGCACAGGTTGGCAAACAGTGCAATTTTTCAAGTATCGCCCGAAAATTTTCTGAAAAAACGTTTGCATACAGGGCCGACTCTAGGGCCATGCAAGTGGTGCCACCATACCGAAGCACCGAGCTCGCCTGCATTTTGAAATGCATTATGCAGTTAAAAGTACCTGCTAGAAAGTTCCTTGCACACCCAGCAATTTTAAGGCAACAATAAAACCATGAAAATCACTCTGATACTAATGTACCTGCTGGCAAGAGATTGGAGTTTTTTTGATAGTTGCTGGTTTGACTAACCATAAAGTAGCAGGAATGGTTATTGTACTTGCTGCAATGAACGAGCACCATGCAGATCATAGAGGGGAATTATAACGCAGTCATTAAACAACCTACCTTTACAATGCAACTGTTACAACCCAACTGCCCTTACATCGTATGCCATTACAATGCATGCCATTACAATGCATGTCAATACAACGCATGCCATTACAACGCATACCATTACAGCGCATGCCATTAAAACGCATTATAAGGTAAGCAATGGAGATTTTTTTAGTATTATAAAGGGGAATGCGATTTGGGGTACATGGGAATAGTAATTTTTACCCCTACGCTATCCAACACTTACTCTACTGTGGCCCTAAAGGTACAAAGCGTTGTAATGGTATGCGTTGTAATGGTATGCATTGTAATGGAATGCGTTGTAATGGTAGTTTTTAAAAATGCATTGTAATGGCATGAATTGTAAAATCATGCAATGAAATGGTAGTTGCGATGTAAAGACTTTCATTGTAAAAGCATGCGTTGTAATTGCATGCTTTGTAACGTCATATATTCATCACAGAGTTGTATTTAATGTAGCTAGCTCAGTGGGTTACTGCTTTTTTCACAGATATCTTTTTGTTACTTGTGGCTCATGAGCAACAATCCTAATATATCACAGTGAGCTAGAACAGGCGTCAAAATGTTGCTTGCAAACTGCAAGACATAGTTTAAAGCCTACAAGTATGGATGACATGCGAGTCCTGCACCTTGTAGTCCTCATTGCAATATGTAAGATTTCCTGCACATTGATTTACACACCCATCTCATGATTCATTGTATGATATGCGTGTGATGTAAAGGCTCTGACACCATACAAAGAAATGAAATACGTGTGCAGAAGGGCTATGCAGAGATGAGGGGCAGCGTTGTAGGGTGGTAGTGAAGGAATCCATGGAGAATGCGGCCCCTAAGGGTGCCAACAAATATTGTAGCACTGTGCGCCACCAGCGCTAAAGGAGGTGCAGTATGTAGGGATACATTTCTCTTCTCATCCAATAAACTGTTTAACACACAGAAAAGTACATTTCTAAGAAAGAATATAAATTTATAAGCAATTTATATGTTATGTTTTTTACAGAATAGTACAGAGTAATTCAAGGAATCTATTCTTTCATCTATGGTGTGGAAAGATAGAGTCAACATATTAGATTACATATTAGCCTCCATGTTTAATAATGCAGAGAATTAAAAAATTGTAAATAATTTCCACAATCTAAACATTTACAGTAACAAACATCAATAAAAGAAGCACAGTAAGCGACATCAAGAAATGAAGTACAATAAGCAAGTGTTTTTTAGCGGAAAATAGAGATATCTGCGAAACACTCCAACACAAGGCAATAGCTGAAAAGAATGAATATCGAATTTTACTCAGAAGGTTCAGTATTTTCATACTGGGTAGTCTTTCGTCAGTATTCTTTTCCTGTGATAATACATATTAGTATGAGCAATGTCTTTTAGGTCAGACACAGTATCACGTCAATTATTCACCCACTCATTTATAGAAAAATCTTTTGAAAGCATTTTGTTTGATTTCCTGTACTGTAACACAGATCTCCTCAAAAACACGCACTAAGCCCCTATTTAGACAGGAAATTGCCAGATACTGAGTGTGACGTAGACGCTCATTAAATGAATTAGCCAGTTTAATTGGCTGCTTTAGATAGTAAGCACAAGGGTTTACGGAAGGAGCAGATTGTTGTTCTTTGCAAAACTTTAAGGCACTAGGCAATCATTATTAAGTCACACGTCAGTACCTCCGAAAAGTTCAAATAATTTAACTTTGTGGAGAGAAACTTAAATGTTACAACTCAGGGCACCTCAGTCCTTTATAATCACTTTCATATTCTTCTACTTGATTTTAATTTCATTGCCTTACCCTCCATGAGGGCTATTCATAACATGTAACTATTAAATCCAAAAGCAATATGTCAAAAGCTCCCTAGATCTGACAGTACCGATATTAAAATACTGAAGCTAACTCCACTGGTGCAAATTCATAGTATAAGATGGCAAAAGGGTTTTTACTTTCATAAATGAATATTACGCATTGTAAACATGGCTAGAATTTAGGGTATTTGTAGCGAGACAACTGCATGTTGTTGCCAGAGTATGATACATTCGAAGCAAATCAAAGATCACTCACTGAGCTGAAACGCTGACTCAAGATGGCGTCTGGATCATTCTTATTTTCGGTTAAATAAATTGCAGGAAATATTTTCAGATACAGCAACTTCTAAAAGAACAATGCTACTTAAGCGGCCGCGGAGGACATATTTATTTCTGTGCGAGGGCACACGGCAGAAAATAGAAAGAACATGGAGACTCTGAAATCTGGGGAAAACACGGTCATTTTATTTACCTTTTAGTATGGATGCTTGCTTCTATAAACCAGTAAGTCAGCAGCGAGAACATAGTGCTGAGTTAACATGCATCATGTACCTGGGCCCAGCATCACTAGTACTGTGGGTAAAACCGCAGTGCCATGCTGTCTTGTTACAAAACCAGCTGCGGCACAACTTTAAATGTGTTGCATTTGATTGCCTCCACTCATATTTTTTAGTTCGAGCATTCGAGACCTCTTGTATATACTTTAGTATATACTTTAGTATATACTTATATGTGTATGTACTTTGTGGCCTCTGGAGATCAGCCCTAGGACTTGTCTGCTTCCGCTTGGGGATTTTTTTTCTGTTAAAATGCCTCTATTTAACTGTCTTGATAGAAAACGACCAGCAGAGGTCAGTAAAATACCAGAATTGCTTTCTGCTGAGAGACTTTCTTTTTTTAAATTCTTCTGGCAACTGCCTCTATTTAACTTTCCTGATACAAAACGACCAGCAGAGGTCAGTAAATACCAGAATCACTTTAGCATTCTCTAGTTTCGAGTCCATAGAAATTATCTTCACGAGGACACGTAGACAATAATATTTTTTTCATAGCTTGTGTTTTCAGTGATATGACAACCAAAGGCCCTGCTTTTATATTAAAAAAGAGCTTTGGACTATACCATTTCCTGTTGAAAGGCAATTTTTCTCTCAATGTGTTCCAATACCTGGCGTGTCACACAGTTTGGTGCTTACGTTCCCTCCATGTTAAAGAACAGTAGATGTTTCAGCACCCAGGCTAATGTGCTGCATAGCTAACTACATATAAGGTCCCAAAGGCAAGACCGATTGCATTGCAAATGCTTGTTTTATTTGGAAGAGGCAGATGAGCTTTGAAGAGACAAGGACAATGCAGCGGAAAACTCATTTTGAGGGGCAGAGAAAATTAAGGTAACTGCGGATTTGTGATCAATTTGTCTCTTTCCTTGCTTTAGGATGTTCTACATTTTATTTTGCTCTTTCCTGGTCCATTCTATTCTATTCTATTCTGTTCTATTCTATTTTATTCCAAAATCTTTGAGGAATTCATATTTGACATCTGGCAGAATAAATCACACTCTGTGTGTGCCCTTGAGGGCCTTGTAGACTTGTGGAAGAGTGAGACACATGCCGAAGTGTAGTTCTGTAAAACCTGTATGTATGACTGTGGCAAAGTCAAACAGATGGGCTTGAGGAGCAGTAGCTGCATTCAATAAAAGATGCACCTGTAGAGTCAAAAACATCTGGCTACATGTCATTCTCACCACACACTTAAATATTTCTAATACTTATGCCACCATGAAGACAAATGTGCCTCCAGCTGGCATATGATAATTCCAATATATCAATCAACCATTGGCAAAGCCAATAGGTCTCTAGATTTTCTAAGTGAACGCAATTCTTCATTAATAGGCTAGTTCATGTATGTGTGTTTTGTGAAATTCCCAGAGTTTGAATGTGATAATGGAGGCATAGTTGGCTGGATGAGTGAGTGCATGAATGGATTGATGATGGAGAGATTTACAGTGTGCTTAATTTACTAAGGAATGAGTGATAATGAATTGAAAGCCAGAATGATGCATGACTTCAGAAGAGCTTTACCCAATACCTAAGAAAAGTAAATAATGAAAACACTACACAGAGACCAGTAAGTGACCACTGGTTGTAGACTGAGACTCACCTGTAAAGCTGAGAAAGACATATCTATAACCAATTAACTATTGTTCTTATAGGGAACAAGGTGTGTCTTCTTATTCGTTTCACTAAACATTAACCACCAAGAAAAGGTTTCCCTTTAAAAGTAACTTTAAAAAAGCTAGTAATGAGCAAAAATTGCAAATCCTTCTAGGTAAAAAATATGAAAAGACCAAAAAGGTAGCCAAATGCTAACCGTATGTGTGTGAAAAATTGGATTATTAGCTGGGGGTTGGGCTGTGAACCCTTCTCAAGCAACAACCACAATCTATTGTCAAGTTAAAGCTATTAAATTACTTGACACAAAAACATAAAACAATCCCATCAGTAGAACCAGAGACATACATTTTCAAAAATGTAAGTAAGTATAGCGGCTAAAATCACAAATCGCCACTCAAGGTTATCTGAGTGTGCAAGACAGGGTGAAAGTCTCTAATTCAGGCCGACAGCAATGGAGTGTGGCCCGGATACAAGGACCAATTTAGTCCCACTGAAAAAGTTACCTTCTAAAGTCTAGCACAAAGAGTTCCGTTTGTTATGGAGGAGTCCACGTGGAGACAGGAGATCGTCGTAGATGGTCATCACTGGAGTGTGTAGAGCAGGCCGGGTGTCTCAGACAGTCATCTCTGTAGCGCATAAATCCTGACGGTTGCCACAGGCTGTCGATGCTGTAGGGTGAATGCAGATCTTGCATTGATGGTTGTCACTGGCAGTTGCTGTAGGGGAAGAGAGATGTTCACCAGAGCTTTACCTTGAGGGTCAGCATGGGCAGAAAGATCTTGGCATCAACAGTCCTGTTTGCGATTGCAAAGAGCCCAAAACTTCAGTATTTCTCTTTTTCTTCTAGCAAAAGTTCAACTGATGTCACACCAAGAGTCCAGGATCTAGGAGGCACTGCTTGGGGATCAGGAACTCACTCCAGCAGAGGCCAGCAGGGCTCATGCAGGTCCAGTTGTGGCAAGTCAGCTGGGCAGTTGCATAGAGGCCTCTGGATCTTATTGCATCCCTGTAGCTCATAACAGGGGGTCAGTCAGCTGACCCATGCAGTCACTTTAGTCTAGGATGAAGGTTGCAGGTCTAGTCTTCCCTATCATCAAGGCAGCCCTTCTTCTGTAGTATCCACAGGTCCAGAAATGAACTGAAGAGTGGGTCCAAGAGTCTGATTTTTATATCGGATGCCTCCTTTGAGGTGGGAGAAGCTTCTGGAGTTTTCCCCCTGCAGAGGTGTCTGGATTTGTTTCCCTTCCTGCTTTCAGTCTGTTTTATGGCACAGTAGGCTAGTGTGAAGTCCTTTGTGTGAGCTGGGTCAGTGCCTTTGAAGTGCCAGCGTGGTAGCTGACAGCTCCTCTCCCATCCAGTCAGGATGGCCCATCCTGCCAACACCCAGAAACTCCATTTTGATACTGTTTAGGAGAAAGACACAAAATCAAACTGTCAATTACACCTAGTCATGTTACCCAGGATACAGGATGCAGGCACCAAATGGTTAGGGCAAGAACATTTCTCCTTTTTAAAAGTGGCATTTTCAGAATTATGACTTAAAATCCAACTTTTCCATGAAGGATGGTTTTGAATAATAATTAGGGTCACTGCAATTATGCGATTGTGCAGCTGGAGCAATAGATGCATAAATAAAGATGTGCCACATTTGCAATTAATCCATTATCTGCCACATATTCTGCAGATTTTAACAAAGAAATGTGTTTCTAGCTCAAATGGTTCAAAAGTTACTAAAAGTACAACAATATGTATTGCCTCAAAGTAGGTTGCCCTTTGCAATGCGCAACTGATCACCTTTCTGTTGCTTAGTGATATATTTGGGTGTTATACTGGCACTAATGTGGAGCAACAAATGCCCAGACAGTGTTAATAAGTGAAGAAATTGCAAAATAGTGAAGTAATACTGTTACAAAATGTGACGCATTATGCCACATAATTTGCCTTTTCTTGCTGCATAATTTACTCAACCCGGCCACATAATCTGGCCCTCTCCTGACGCATAATTCCAGTGGCCCTGATTATAATTCCTCAGACACCAAACATGACATTCCTCCTTGCTCCCAAACAACAGTTATTCCTTAATAAATGTAATAAGGTAACCCAAAGTTATCCTGTGAAAGAGTTAGGCCTCACAGTAGTGAAAAATAGATTTGGAATCTTTCAACTACCAGGAAATGTAAAGCTTAAAAGTACATGTAAAAATGTGAAAGTACAATGCACCCTGCCCTACGGGCTACCTAGGAGCTATTTTAGGGGTGACATATGTAATAAAAATGGAGTTTTAGTCTTGGCCAAGAGGTTATTTTGCCAAATTTTATGGCAGTTTAAAACTGCATAAATGCTACAATGGCACGTCTGAGACATGTTTTCAGGGGCTATCTAAGAGGGTGGCCCAAACAGTGCTGCAAGCCCACTAAGTAGCATTTAGTTTACCAAATCTGGGTATATGGTATACCACTTTACTGAGGATTTATACATTAAATATGCCAATCAGGTCTAAGCCAATGTTACAATGCTTTAGCACAATCACTTTAGCACTGGTTAGCAGTTTTAAAGTGTACAGAGTCCTATGGCCAACAAAAATGAATTTAGGAACCATTGGAGGAGAGAAGGTAAAGTGTTTGGAGGACTACCACACAAGGGTTTCAGGCTTAACAATGTAGCAATATAATGTACAGAAATCTTGACAGAACACGCAACACTGCCAGGACTAAAAGGGTCTGTACTCAATAGATCAACATTATAAAATAATTAATCTATTCCATTTCTTCTCAAACCTTTATTGCATAAACAATCAAGCAATGGAATCGCTTGCATGTTGAACCATGCAAATATAGCATTATTATGTGTATATGAATCCAAACATGGTTCCAGTCTGCAGAACACCAACTGGTAACAAGCCAGGGGTGCTACCATCACTGTAATGCAGCAATTATTTTGGGCTGCCAAACGTTACTCCGTTTCTGCCCCTTGCAATTGCAAGACAGAACTCCAGATAGTAGGGGCCTTTGGTAATAAATCTTTATATAACTGAACAGTACAGTAGATGTTGAGTAAAGGTAATGCACCTCACCTTTGTAATTCAGTAATGGTAGCAGAATAAACATCTCCTAGTAACAACTTGTGAACTACAGTGCAACTTTGATGAGACAGTAATAGTCCTGAAGTAAAGCATACTATCACTGCCCAGGGAAAAGTGGAAAATAATTGATTATACTTTTGTAAGGCTAAATGTTTTGGCTGGATGCAGTGCTTAATTTGTAAAATAAAATTAGTGCCAGGGCCCTCATCAGGCGGCCACTGCAGTCTGCATTACCAATTGCCCTTGCCAACACTGCCAATGACAGTACCTACTCAACTACTAAACATAAAACACCTACATGTCTGACAATTCAGACTATTTCATCAACCCAAAGCCTGGGTGATAGGTATTAGTAATTTGTAATGTATATTGAATTTATAAACAACTGTTGTTCTGCTCATCCCTAATTTACGCAAACAGTGCCACCATGTGGCACACTGTCATAAGTGCCAGCGTTGACAATTAAGTTCCGAGCAACTGAAACCACAGGCTAAAATTAAGCACTGGCCGCTGCAGTGAATTCGTTATAATATGGAACAATGAGGAGAGTGCTCGTATACCTCAGAAACAAAAAATAAGACAGCCTTTCAACAATTTTATTATGTATCAGTAGTTAATGTCCAGCACATTCTAGACAATGGTCGAAGCGTGCAAGAACCAGGAGTCAAACTATTGAGGAGACCATTCAGAAGGCTGATATGTTTGGGGTATAAAGGCAACGGAAGTATTATATTTAAGACACGGCATCCCAAAATTAATCAATACAAAATAGCACTGGGTGGAAAGAGGGGACAGGCTGACCGCAAGTAGGAGGCACACCTATAGGATCTGCTTCACAAGCATCTTCTATAAGATCAGCTGGTAACCAGCCCATTGTAGCTCTATCAATGTAATGCAGCAATGCGCTCAGGTTCCAAAACGTCACCTAGCAACAGCTTGTGATACTTCAACCCCGAAAATCAAGGATATTTTTAACTAGAACTACTCCTAGAAAGGAGCTGTGCTACTGCATCTTTATGGTCTCGGCCAGCTTTAGAGCTGTTGGTGCTCAGTGCAACCATCATTTTTGAAACCCCCACCTCCCCCATGACCACCTCCTTGGATTTCCTCATGACCACCCAGCAAAAGTGGCCCCATCTCTCCATAGCCCCTCTCTCACATACATTTTTTTTTACATCTACACAAGCAAACACTTTTCAGCAACATTAGGAACAGATAATGAAAGACTAGAGGAAAAATACGAAAGTCCTAACCTATTTTATGCACTTTGCGTGCAGCGTTTTTATGACAGTTCGTAAGTCACTGTTCTATATTATGTTTGTGTCTGATTAACTGTAGTAACAAAAGGATCTCTATGACAAAAGCAGTAATCCACTCAGCTAGGAAAATAAAATACAGATCTGCGATCTTCACGGTACGCGTTCTTTGCAGCAGGCATATTAACCCTCTGCACAACTTCATGGCGACGCCCCCTAGACAAACTCTGATCCCTCTCTAGCAGGAACATTAATCACAAGAGTTATCTTGACATTTTTAATGGTGCCTGAAAACTGGATGCACAAGGAACTCTGCTGAAGGTGTATTTTAATCGTAAGTTATTGTTAAACAGCTGTCCCACCCTGAGGTCAAGGCCCCCGCTCTCAGGTCAGCGCCCTGTGTGGCCGCACCAGTCGCACAGTCCGAAAGCCGGCCCTGATTATGGGCTCATGTGTAATGCTCTATTGTAATTCACTGAGGATTGACAGATCGCCTAGTAAATGCTTCTGGTACTGCAGCCCTGTTCAGCCAGTAATGGTAAAAAAAAATCTGATTTTGCTAGTCTAAGCGATTGCCAAGTCATTTCTAGATAGTGGTTGAAGTGAAAGAAGGACTAGTGAGCTGAGCGTTTAGGGTACAGTAGAGAACGGGGGCTCTTCTAGAACATCAAAGTATTGTTCTTAAGACATGCCATCCAAACTCAGGTCATAAACAACAAAATATTAGCATTGGCTTGAAAGTGTAGACTAGCAGACAACAAAAAGGTAGAAATCTGTATTGAATAGTTCTAGAGTCACAAACATGCTCTGCACCTCTGGGCAACAACTGACCAAAGGCTGGAGTCCCTTGGTTGGAATTTCATACTGAAGAAATGGATTATGAACTAAAGCTGTTTGTTAAGCTAATACTCCACTCATCTCTGCTGCTGCTCAGAGAATCTTGTACACTCATAAATCTAATGGACCAAAGAAATAGGAGCATAAGGGCAATACACCTGAGGTTTGATAGCAAATATGAATGCCCCATTGACAAAATGGCTGACGTGTGATTTGAAATAATTTTGCACATAGCAAGAAATCTTTTCTTCTGATTGCAAAAATCTTTCACAATCTTTCCCCAAGATTGCTCTGTTATGTTACAGAATGGCGCAACCACTAACCACTCATTGTCATTGTGTGCTGAGTGCTTGCAGGAGCAATATGATCCCAGTTCCCATTTATCTATCTCTACTTCTTCCAATATTGCTACATAACAGAGAACATTGAGGTTAGGATGGATGAAAGGGTGAAAGAAAAATGCATATTTATATGTTGATTTGTTCCGGTCAGGTCTGGGCATGAGAAACTACAAGCTGAGTCTTGTTGTTACTGAACTTACTGGCAGCCTCTGATTCCCCAAACTTTTATGACCTTCAGAAAAAAAACATGCCTTGTTCAACTCAGTACTTCTGTGCTCTTGGTTCAAGGTGTACACTGCAACAACTTGTCCTAATAAATGCTCAAGGCATTCCCTACTTTTGAGTGCTTCCAATCATTATGACTCTCCAATATGTCACATGGCAGTGTTTGTAAATGTGCCATCATTAACCACTCTTTTCTTTCATTGATTTTCTTCAGATCCATGAACTGCTGAATTTACAGACTTTAAATGAAGTACAGAGGAGCAGATGAAAAACAGGAACTGGAGGGGGAATGATGGTGATCAGAAGAACTGGAATCATCTTAGAGGATGAGGACTCAGGTAACCTTTCTCCTTAGTATTTTGAGTTATTGGTGTGGCTGTATCATTGGCTGTAGGTTAAATGAGGTCCATCTCCTACTTAGCCTCCAAGTCCTGGAACGACCCCTCCCCACCTGCGCACCTGTCCCTCCCTCCCGAAATTCAGGAAAAGGCTCAAGAACTGGCTCTTTGACCTAGGACAACAGAACCCAGTGCCTGGAGACCCCCTGGGGTGATTTGTCACGCTCTACAACAACCTCATGATTGATTGATTGACCCAATATGTCCTCTGAGTGTTCACATTTAATGATTTATCCATAAATGCTTGTCTTGCAGAACCCTCAAGGATCAGGCAATGAAGAGATGTCTGACAGTCCTTGAGTGGCCAAACACTCAATGTTTTGCAGGGATATAAAATGACGCTCTGGGCATGGAGTCATTGCAGCACCAATGAGCATTTCAGTAGCACCCACTGAATCAAACGTTCTCAGAAGTGCAGTGCGGAGTGGTTCTGAGAAAGACAAATCAGTCCCTGGACAAAGCTGATGAAATTATAACAGTAGCCACTGAACCCAGCCCCTCAAAAGCGTTTTTCACAGGCTTTGGTTTACCTGTATTATGCAAATGAAGCACATACTCAAGAGAGGATGCATGCTTTCTGCCCTCCCAGCTATGAGATAACATAACACACTTTATATATGATGGTCATCAATCATGATGGGAGATGGTGGCTTAGAAAGTGTAGTGTTTAAAAGGATCAGTTTTAACATGGAAGCAAGCAATGCAAGATCAACCCATATTGTTTTTTTTTATATAATTCTTTTTATTGAACAGTTTCGACATAACTCACCATCACAAAATCCAGAGTAAGCGACATCATAATTACGTATTTCTAAACATCAACATCATATGTCAGGTCACATTTACAATACGAGAGAATTCAAGGGGTTTCCAGAGTTCCAGTATCCATCTGGGGAGTAGGTGGATTACAGCTACCCGCTCTATATTGATTCCATGCCCCCCATACCTTTCCCCATTTACCGGGTCAACCCATATTGTTGCTGACAATCTTAGTTTTACTGCCAGTGGGTTGATAACCTGAATAATCTCATATTCCTACAAAACATGTTTGTCATTTGCTCTGTCAACATAAATGCGGGTTTTTTGTGTGGAGTCGCACTTTATCATCAGTTTTATATGGTGGTTAAGCGATGCAGTGCTGATCAGCCTGTGTTTTGTAGTAGTTTTTGACTTGAGCCAAATGACATCAAAAGTCTGCAGTTCATCATTATGCAACTTCAGTGTTGGCACTTAACTCCTGATTGCATATTCCAAAGCAATGCATTTGGTTGATAAGTAAAAATCAAGCAGGTTGATCAGAGTTAATATATGCAAGTTTCACTGCTCATTGAATGGATGACCAGTTGAATTCTACAGACAGTGTGAAACAACATAGAATTGTTATTGTGTTTGGTCAAAGTGATTGGCTTAGCCATCGATTTGAGGGTATTAACTCAAGGATAACTGAGGTTGCATGTACAAGGCCCCTGACACGATACTCCAGAAACATGGGACACACTGTGAATACAGGCAGCAAACCACGTAGTTGTACAAGATTGACTAGGAACTGTGAAACTAACTCAGCTGCAGAGGTTATTGACTTTAACTGTGACAAAAAGGAAAGCCTTGGTAAGATGAGTTAATAGCATTAATTTCAGCTTTTGGATTTGGGTAATTTCACTATGAAATCTGTTGAAACCGTAAACCTGGGCATTGAAGGCACTAGTATGTGCCAAAGAAGGCATTGTGGGGTGATTTAGGTGTGTTTTCCTGTTCCCAGGTAGAACATATTGACATACATGGACACCGAAGGCCAAACAAATTACTGCAGTAAATGTAAAGTTTTCTGTGGACAAGAAAGACTTACAAGCAAGCTGTCATGACTGATTTTCAGGGCTTCATGTTGAGGAGGAGAATCAATATTATATAAAGCTGTAGCTAATGTGGTTTCAGAACCTTCAAGCTGAGATAAAACATCTGCTACTCCATTTTCCTTACCCACTCTTCAGGTGATTGTGAAGTCATAATCAGTGAGGAATAACATCCAACATAACTGCCTGGCAGGGGTGGGGGTCATGTAACTATAAGCAGATTTTTATAATCCCTGGTGAGTGAAAGCTGCCCATTTGAATCCCCTCCCCCAGTGTAGGATATTCAGTACAAATTAGACTTTGGTGCTGTGGGCACTGTGAAATAATAACCAAAATTGTGTTTGCATATGAGGAACCCCCTAGGTCTCCCCTAAGTGATGCAGGGGTGGGGGCTCTAATTATGAGCAGGTGCTTCATAAAAGAGGTTTTATAAACCCTGGAGAGAAAGGGATTACGCATTTCATTCTTTCCCCTTGAAGATAGCAGGCCTCATAGGCTAACATAGCCATATGTTATGGACGCATAACTATTGCTGGGAGGGTCTGACCAATATAATTCAATGACTGAACAGAATGGTATTGATAAATCCAGAAACTTGGCATTCTTGAATTTATCATAACTTGTACAGAAAAGAAGTTACAAGACTTTCTTTTCTCTGAGCCAAAATTATATTATGCCTCTAGCACTCTTCCTTGATAGGTCAGCCTCGAGGGGATTAGCCAGACTGCCTTGATTAGGTGATAAGTGGCCTGGCCAGGCAGAGGCTAGCTGATGGAGAGAGCTCTGTGGGGCACATGAACACCAGAGCAGAGGTTTGGGCCATAAAGCTCCGGTTTCAAAGGAAGAACAGGGCAAGGAAGCCTTGTAGCCAGGGCCACCCCCTCTCCCTGCCAGATGGGAAGCTTAAGGAAGGAATTTACTGATGTGAGTGGGGGAGTTTACGGAAATAAGCCATACTCTGAGTTTTGTTTAGTCACCTCTTGTTGCTCTGCTGAAATTTCAGCTATGATGGATTTTGAGAGAATAGTGCTTTCTGTGACAAAGCTATGCTACACTTTGGAGGAAGTTGTCATGGTTTGGGCTGTTGCCCTGCACCTCATTGGACAGGGGTGCTCCCCTGCTTGTTGCCAGAGAACACTGGATAAATATGTAAGAGGTGCAGAGCCTCACAGTTCTGCTGCCTGAAACTACAAGAAGAAAGAGTGTTGTCCTGATGGAATCCTAATCTGCACACAAGGGCATGCCTGGTGAAGACTGTGTCTGCTGCATTATCAAGGACTACATCTCTGAGGACTTTACCTTGCTTCAAGAAGGAGTGAAGAGTCGACTCCATGCAGCTACAGATTAACAGAGCTCAACTCAGTGTTCTTCAGCCAGAGTCCCCCTCCTGGAGTGCATCCAGTGGAGTTTTAAGGAGTTGACCAATTGCATTGTGGGAAGTGAAGTCCAGGCCTGCCAAGGACCATCTATGAGATTCCAGACCCATGGATTTCGTTTTGGACACTTGGAGCCCACCAGGAGACCTTCTGGAAAGACTTCCAGAAGTTTGGGAAACTTTTTGGAAAAAGCCCCAGGAGGTGACCAACCCGACCACAAGATCCAAGCCTGGCCACCTTCAACCACGACCCAGCCTGGATTTCAGGTTTTTCCCCCTGAATGACTCTAGAGGTCCGACTTCAAGAGCTTGACTGGGAGCTCCATGAAAGTCAAACCTGCAAACCCTCCCCGAATCTGGACTGGCGGAGAGCAGAGAGGGCTCTCAGTTGAAAAAGCTCCAGAAAAGTTTCTAGGTCCAAAGGCAGAATTTTGACCGAGGCCTACAATGAGTGGTATCCGAGCAGGGCTCCATCGCAGAAGGCCTCAAACTTTAACTTTGTCCCAGTCAAGCTCAACCAGATGTCCAGAAGTGGCACTATTGGTTTCTAAGCACTGCAAAGTGTTTATTCTTTACAAATTCATATCTCCTGTTCCCTAAATTGGATGTTCATGGTTTTGGTGTCATTTTGAAGATAACATGTTTTCTATTTATATAAATGAGTGTCTTTTTTTGTGGGTGCTGTGTCTTACGTATTCACTGTATTACATGCCTGTCTCCTTAGTTAAGCCTTATTGCTCGGTGTCAGCTACCAAGGGTTGAGCAAGGGACTAATTTATAGAGACCCTATTCAGGGCCTAATACTGGGTTGAAGCTGGTCTTAGGTGCCTACCTACCACTCCCTAAAGCCCACCTTCCAACACAGCCTTACTACCTAGACATTCTCAGAAATTGAAAAGTATCTTTCACCACACAATGTTTTTGCTGAGCCACCCCATATATTGAAGAAATGATCTCCCCAAAGCATGAGAGGCATCTTCGTCCTTATGAAGCATTGAGATGGGTTTATGTGATCTTGAATCGGGTCAGTTGACAAATTTATGTTTCAAAACAGTAATGCCCATCCAGCAGACTTGTACTAGAAAAATATCACCCAGCTGCCAGAAATTCAGAAAACACATGACTCTATAGCTGGATGGGATTTGCTTGATTTCTAGTTATATTATTGGGCCACTATGGCGAAAAAGAGGCTTAGGCCCTTTACTTCTTTTTCTGGTAACAGTTTACCCACCAACTTTTAAATCTGTTTAGGAGGTCTAGCTCTCGTTTAATTTCTTTATAATATGAATACAATTTCTTTTATATGTAGGAAAATTCAGTCTTCTCTTTCAATTTGGAAAGTGTAATGACTGATGTTTCAAACTACTCAACAAGCCAATACACTCTTTTAAGGGAGAGTCTTTGCTCCGTAATATTTTTAAAGTTCCGTTTGTTGAAACTTGGTGAGCTAGGAGATTGAAATATTTGTTGGTCTGCGGAATGAAGGGGCAGTGTGATCACTCATCTACGTGCTGTCATGTTATTTTTGGTCAAAGGTGACCCAGGGAGAATTAATGTGGGAAAGAAGTCTCTGCTAGAATTATTGATGAATGGTCTGGAAACATGCCATTCGTGTTCTATATAGCTACTTTCTCCCAACATTTATTGTGGGCATCGATCAACTATTAATTAGATGTTGTCAATGTCTGATTACTTATATTTCGGAGAGGTGTTACTATACTGTACGAATTTAGGACCTAAGATTATTCGAGCAGCTAATAAAGGTATTACATGATGATAGTATTCATCTTTGAATTTGCTCAAAATAGAATTTATAAAATAATTCTTAATGTCCCAGGTGTCTGGCTGAGTACACAGGGGATATTCATATACTTTGTGATTGTGCTGCTTTAAACAGATTTTGGAAAAATGTGCAATTTAATTCTGTGCTGAAAGTATGTGCAATTATGATGAGTACTGTTGAAAATATTATGGCAAGTGTCTCTACTTTTTGACTGATTGAAATCACAATTGCCAAGTGATGCATTGAGAAAAATTGGATCTGCCCCGGACCAACATGGTTTGAACAGCAGTCACTTGAACTGAGGCACACTTAATAAAGATGCTGCCATCTATCTGACAAAGGGGTTCCGAGTGCACTGACTTTTTATATGGGACCGATATATGATTAGTCTCAAGGTTATGGAATCACTCTTTTTTTTATGGTAAAACTTTCCCTTCAACTTTAACTATTGTACTGTACTTTTAATTTTGTTAGTATGTTGCATACTTCTTTCTCAATTAAAAGAAAAAAAGAAAACATGACCGACCAGCCAATAAAAACTTGAAAAACTCAGGAAACTATTTAAAAACTGATATCTGGTACACAGGTAGGCAAGTAGTATGACAGAATAGCTTCATTTGTTATCAGTTTTTCTAATTTCAAAATGGAAAGGACATGACCTAAAATTCCACTTGTGTTATGCGAAAGACACTTCTTTTTTTATTTAGCACGCAAACTATGGGAATACAGTTGTAGCTCTTTCCTGACTCACATAGTCTTGCACCAATTCTATTTTGTTCATGTAAATCTCTCAAAAGTTGTGCAATGAAAATATGGAAGGCTGTGTGTATGTGCATGATTCGATATTAATAGGGGCCGTAATTGGTAAGGAATGCAGTTTCCCACTTGTCAACTTCTCAGACTCTAATGAGTGAGCTTCCCACTGGTCCAACTTTGCACAGGTAACTACCTCCATCACCAGATCCAATATCACAGTGGTAGGTGGCAGAGAATACTTGTTCTTAATATCAACTCTGTTAAGGGTTCAGTAGTCTTGACACATTATCAGTTCTCCTATTTGTTGGGGACAAAAAAAGAGGAAGAAGATTCTGGAGATTTAGGGGCATATTATCAAGCCAGGCGATAAAATTATCGCCGCTTTAGCGGCAGAAAACTGCCACTAAAACGGCGATAATCAGCTTGATAATATGCTCTATGGAATTCCAATTGAAGCCCATGTTAAATGTGAAGGACGATAATTTTATCGCCTGGCTTGATAATATGCCCCTTAGAATGGCAGATACATTAAACTGCCAGACATTTTTCTAAATATTGGTGAAGACATTACTGTGATAGTTTAGACACTACATATTCAAAGGTTGGGAGCAGCAGATTGATCCAGAGGTGAGTTTCTTTCCAGTAATTGGACACCCTTCATAAGGGTAATATTTTATTATATTAGGTACACCCAACTGTACTGCAAACTGGATATCAAGAAACAAGTTAGGTGCTTGATAGCTTGAAATAGCTGACAAGCTAGTCAAAGTAACAGTATTTACTATTGAGCTGTACAGTAGTTAGATGACCAAAAGACTGGTGGGGGCAAGGGAGACTGTAGTCAGGCAAGGGGGAGGATTAAATGCTCTCCCTGGGTCATGACAGAGGGACAGGAAAATGGGGTTGGTCTGCATTGTAGCCCTTTTGCAGCAGGTAAAATTTGGATACACTGTTCCTGCACTCAGTAAATCCGGGTTCAGGAACAACGACCCATTCAAGTTTCGTCAGAGTGGAATTCTACACAGATATTATCCTCTGCTCAACTGCTAATCAGTGCCTTAATGTATTGACACAGCGCAGTCTTCTGTTGGATTGACTATTTGTGAAAGCGGGTCTTTCAATTCATTCCTAAATCACTGAAGAAAGAAAGATGCCTACCTTTCTTCAGACTAATTCATCTCAATAGAGAATTGATTAATTGTGGTGATATAATGCAGCAAATCATTAGACCCTGACCATAAACTCAGCAAGTTGTTGTGAGCTGACATCAGGGTACCTCATGCCAACAACTTTCCTTCTTTAGATGCAAAAGAGTTATGTCATCAGGGGGATGGACCATGTGTACAAAGTACCACTAGGACCAGGAAAAATGTAGTTTATGTCAGAGTAATCTTGTGTAATTTTTGTCTTTTTGTGATATGCTTGAACATCGAAATGTGCCACATCAGATAATTGAGAATTGGTTTGGATGAAACTCATATCGCAGAATCATGACAACAATGTGAATAAATAGAGTACATGTGTCTGTATGACCTACCACCTGCAATTTTGATCTGTGAAATGTGAGACATATCCTTGTTCCCAAAATGGACATGAAGATGATTTCATTCTAAAAAGTAGCCAGTCTTACATTTCACATAATAATACCAATTTTTGCATAATATTTTGGGTGTTTCCTGTAATTTCCTCGGTGGAATTTTTTTTGATTTCGAACAGGCCTGCTCCCAACCCAGATAAGAAAGTTCGACCTTTAATGCTTTATCAGCAGTGCAGTTGAGAGACCAGATGTGGAGTCCCCCAGAGATCCTCGAGGGATCCTCCCTCAGCCCCACCCTCTTCAACAACTACATGGCCCCCCTCGCAACCATCGTCATAAACCACGGGCTCAACATCGTCTCCTAAGCCAAAGATACCCAGCTCATACTCTCCCTCACCAAAGAACCCAACATCACCAGACACCACTTCCAAGAAGGGATGAAAGAAACTCAGCTCCGAGAAAACAGAAGTCCTCATTCTAGGCCCCACCCCCACTGTGTGGGATGATACAGTAAGCTCCCGACCCCGACGAACCATGCACAAAATCCCGGCATTATACTTGACTTATCGCTCACAATGAACCACCAGATCAACGCCATATCCTCGGCCTGCTTCAGCACCCTCCGCATACTCCAAAAACATTCAGATGGATCCCATCCAAATCCAGAAAAAACGGTCACACAAGCCCTCATCAGTAGAAGACTCGACTACGGCAACACTCTCTATGCCGGAATCAACAAGAAACTGCTCTGCAAACTCCAGACAATCCAGAACGCCGCAGCCAGACTGACCCTAGACATCCCCATCACATCCACATCACCCAACACCTCCGCGATCTCCACTGGCTCCCCATTGAAAGAAGAATAACCTTCAAGATCAGCTAATCTTTCCCTAGCCACCATCCCACGCATCTACAAGACCAGAACAGGAGGAAAATCCTTCTCCTACCTTGCAGCCAAGTCCTGGAACGACCTCCCCCTCCACCTCTGGCAAGTCCCCACACTGCACCAGTTCAGGAAGGACATCAAGACCTGGTTCTTCGGATGACCCCAGCAATCCATGGTGCGACCCTCCCCACCCCAGCGCTTTGAGACCCTCGTGGGTGAGTGGCTGAGCTTTACCAACCGTGATTGATTGACATAATGTAATTGACACTAATGGCCTTATTACGATGTTGGTCGAACGCACGTCCGACCGACATCGTTTCAGAATGGAAACTGCCCGTCTAGTAGTCGGCGGTTCCATCTGACAAATTAAGATGAGACCACCCATAAGGCGTTCGAAAACATCAATTTTTCCATTGCGGCTTGTGCTGCAGCCGAAAAAGGGCTGCAGCATAAGCCGCATTGGAAAAAATTATGTTTTCAAATATCCATGCCCCTTGTGCCAGGCACCATGTGGTGCCTGGCACAAGGGGTATGGATGTTTGGGGTGGGCACCACAGGTGCCTTTCAGGCTTCAAAGTAGAGGCTGTGGGAGGGTGCCCTCAAAGCCCGTTTCTGACAGCCTTTCTTTGGCAGTCAGACCACCATTGAAAGGCTGTTGGAAAGGGACATTGTGATCCCTATGGCAGTGCCTGAACAGGCACTGCCCCTATTGTAGGTTTTTACACTCCAACCGATGGTCCGACGGGCTCCTTGAGCCTTTCGGAAGCATAAGTCAGTCCCTATGCCCGCTGCCTCTGAATGTCAGCATCATAATGCAGCAGTCAGACAACGGCGCAAGATCTGACCAGCATCGTAATAAGGCCCTCATTTAGGAAAATCCAAAATGTTGCACTATCCCCACAGAAATGTTCCAGAGATGCTAAAGGAACAGGAAAAAAGCAGTCAATTGAATCTGGTGTTCCATAGGAGGCAATTTTGTTTGAACTAACGGAGAAGGGGCTGGAGTCTAAAAGACTGCTGGATTCGGTAACAATTTTGGACTGGCGCTCTAGCTACAATGATGCTTTGGGCTTACTTTTTTTAAAGCATTACATTTAACGAGAAAATTACTTTTTTCAGTGGGCAGGCATGACTAAGCTTCGAAAGGAAGGTTAATGTTTTGACTGTCCTCTAAATAAAAAGGAGCCATTTGGAGTGAAGCCTCATACAGCATGGCCAGCATTCATTAGGAATGGAGATGTTACACAGACGGCAAGTGACAGGCATGGAATGATAATGAAAGGAAGACTGAAAGCCCATGGTGGCAGGGTGTATTGACTAGCATGTTGGCTACCTCACCACTGTTCCTCTATTTGGAAAATATTATGCTATTAATGCACATGTCCGTCTCACGGAACTTCCTCCCACTTGGGAATTGCAGGCTTAATGCAGAAGCATAAAAGATAGGTAATAGGTCTTTCAGCCAGATACAAGAGGTACTGTGACAATCAATGGAGAGGCTGGGCTAGACTCACACATCACTTTCTGCTGTCTGCTTGCAAGCAGGCACATTGAAAGTAGGAGTGTACGAGGTTGCACAATCCAGCATATCACAACGTTGTTTAACTTTTTTCTGTTTACAAGTTGGGAAATTGGTGAAGATTATTAAAAGAGAGGTATGGTCTTTGTGACAGTGGGGAAGGGTTCTTGCTTCTACTTGAAGATGAAAGACCTTATTTACAGTTTAGCGGACGAGTACTCTTTTACAAACGTGACAGATATCATGCCTGCCTTATTAAAACTGCATTAGACTATAATACATAGAATTCTGTTGATGGGATATCTGTCATATTTGTTGAGGTGTACCCATATGCCTAAATCTGGCCTCAAGCCTAGTGGGTTGCTGCCACTTGGCCACCATGCATTGGTGGCTTCAGGGGTGCAAATTCACATGTCAGAATGCAACTAATGTATGTTGACAGACGACCTGCTGTTTACCCAATGCAGCTCAAGGCTGTGAAAATCTGTGAGCTGGAGTAAGTAAAACACCCCTGCCACCAGCCAATAAGCCTGCAGGAACTGAGGGTACATCACCCACACACAACGGTCACATACTTTCTCACATGTAGCAGAGTTATACAAGATGTGATCATTTTGCTCAATCAATGGGATGAACCAATAGTACCCATTACCACCAGGGTCTGGCAAAATGTAGTTTATTCCAGAGTAATCCTGTGTAATTTCTGTCATTTTGAAGTAAAACTTTGTCTGTAGAGAATTCCAAAACGTTGACCACCGTTCGAGAAGGCCACATTTCCCAAATCGGCTTGATTTAATTGGCAACGTGCATAGCTTTGCCCACCCCTAATTGCCATACAGACAGTAAGGGAAGCTCAGATACACAAGCAATCAGAAAAGAAGATGGACTTTTGTTCACCATTGGCAGGATGTCAGTTTTGATTACAAATATGTTAAACTCAAGCATGGGTTATTTTTATTTACGTTTGAAAAAACAATGTACAATACATTTAGCATTTGCAAGATCTGTCACACAGACATAGGGACAAAATATCACTTCATTTATATTTTTCCTTTTTCAGAAAATGGTATGAATGAGATTGGAGAGGCAAAATTTCATCTGTGTAAGTTCTTGGGTCACATTATCCAGTGGTTTCGCTCTTCTCAGGTGTGTCATGCCATGTCATGTCATATTGTGACAGTTTCTTGACAGATTCTGAAAATATGTTTCTCTTTGACATTTGGTTTCCCTATCAGTGCTGCCCGGTCCTCCACTTTGACCTATACTAAAATTAGTGGAACAGAATCAGGCAGTTCACATCTGTGTGATTAATATCTATGGAGCCCTTGCAGAGAACAATAATGGAAATAATAAACGTGTCGTGAGCTGATATATTTTCAAGGTGGACAACAAATCTGGTGCTCTTTGAATTTGGTGAATAAATGAATACATTTAAGTCAACATACAAGAAAGAGGACATTTATGCGAAACAGGTGAGGGAAGTGAATACATTTAATAAAACATGGTTACTGTTCAAGCATTGTTAAAAATAGTCTCATGATTTCTATTTTGATTGAAATATACGTAATCCATTGTACCGTAAATGATACAAGTGTAGAAACAAGAAGATAGCCAAAACCGGAATTTTCAGCTTCTGGTGAAATATTTTGGAATATAAAAAAATGTAATGTATTATGAACCTCGAATAAAAGCAAAAATACGATTTCTGAACAGTTGTCTGAAACACATATGGACAATATTAATGGCTGAACAGATGGGCACCTCTTAAGATAAAAAAAAACAAAAAACTATGGGGCATATTATCAAGAACGGCTTAAAAGTTATCGCCGCTTTGGCGGCAGGAAACTGCTGCTAAAGCGGCGATAATGGGCTTGATAATATGCCCTTGAGAATTCCAATAGAAGCCCATGTTCTGGTGTTAACATACAACAAAAAACAATGTCTCAACTGGAGGGTATTTTAAAAGGAGGAAACAATTTAGCGAGGTGAGGTCAATCACAAGTGAACGGGGGAAAAGGGAGGGAGACCACAGCATGAGCCAAGGGTAGAGAAATTGAAGTTTATATACAATTCTGCAAGTAGTTATGAAGCACTACAGTACACATATTTTTGTACAATGACCATAACACACAAGGTGAGCACTGAACGTGCTGGTGAATTGTGAACAACGCAGTGACACAAGGGTGTGAGAAACAGCATGAACGGCTCAATGGAAAAGAAATACAAAGGTCAACAAACAATGTAAATATATACAATTATGTAAAAAATTATTTTGATGGTTCAGTTGACCACAGAAGTGCCTAAGTTCTAGGCTGTGTAGTCGACAGCGTTTCAACCTGGATAATTTCAAGTCATCATAAGGACAGAGGTCATAGGTTAGAGGGCAGTGCTTCTAATACCAAGGGGAGAGAAAGGAGATCAGAAAAGGTCCGAGGGGACAGGAAGGGTGAAAAATTAGATGGGTAGCGTGGTAATAATTAACTGGTAGAAACTAAGGCGTCGCGTAGATAAGTGAATAAATAGGTGGACGCTGTATGATTCAAGGATTCTGTGGGTAAAAGGAGAAAAGGCGCGAGGTGTATGAGGAAAGAAGTTCCTAGGGTGAATAAAACAGATGACAAGAGCCCAATGGACGGAGGAAACAAGGTAGGAAACAAGGTACAGTAATTACCCAGCCCGGGATCCAAGGGGAGAAGGACGCGTGCTGGCCAGCCGGCCAGAGCGTGAGGATGAAGGGGAGGATCCGAGGAGGGAACCGGTACTGGGCGCAAGGGCAGTATCTGGAAGGGAACGGGCAGAAAGGTAGAGTCAGTCCAACTACCGCAATTTAAAGGTCGGAGCAGTCTGATATGGGAGGACGGCGTGTGCGCCCAACTTACTTTAATTGTGGCGTCCCAGATGAGTTAGGAGAGGAGAGTTGATCAATCCAGGTACGAGGAACGAAACCTCTGGGCAGTTGGCAGAATTGTCCGATGCAGCCGCACCAGAGACGCATGCAAATAAAGGAAACCCGGAAGTGGTGCACGTGACCGGCAGGTCACAAGGGGGACGACTAGAGCGGTGATGGAAAAGATCGGGCTGGTGCCCCGGGGCTGCTCGTGAGGAAGACTGAGGGAGGAGAAATTAGCAAGATGGAGAGGGGGAAGGGAAGGAAGGAGAGGGGAGAGAGGGTTAAGGAGACTTAACAGAGTGAAATGTCCAAAAGAAGAGGCAATTATTTAACCAAGGGGTTACTCCAATTGTGGAGCTGTAAATTACGCAAGTCTCAATGGTGACAATGAATAAAATACAGTGTAATACAATGTTGTTATGCAAAAATACAATCTGAAATGGATATTGGACAAGGGAAGGCAGGGTGGGAAGGAAGAGGGATAAGAGGTCAACCAATGGAAGCCAAGGAAGAACCACAATACAAAAACAATAGCAGACCGAATGTTACAGTGTACAACAATTAAGGTTGTAAACATATAGTCGATGTATCGATCTAAAATGTACCAATCTTGCATTTGGGAGGGGGATCAAAAAATGAAGAATAATAAACAATATACAAAATAAAAGAATGGGACAGTGGCGGGGGGGCTGGGAACAAGGGAAGGTTGTCAATAAAGAAATAATCAATAATGCAAACCAAAATAAACGCAAGCAGTGGTGGTGAGGCATGAGTACTTATTTAGCTATAAGTACTGTGTTCCATTCATCAAGAGTGTTAAGCCCATTTTCCACTGTGTTACAGCGTGCGATCCATCTGCATTCACATTTATTGAGAAGCAGTTGTAGGTTACCACCCCTGAGAGGTAGTTTGGGGCAATCAATCACCTGCCAAGTAAGGTCAGTATCAGCATGATTTTTTTCTTTATAGTGACTGACCAGTGGTGCTGTGTCTACACTTCACCTAATGCGGCTTTGGTGTTGGAGAATGCTTGATTTGACCATCTGTGTGGTCTGGCCAATGTATAGTAGGTCACAGGGGCAACGTATAGCATAGATGACATTTATAGTCCGGCAATTGGTGAAGTGATTTAGGGGCTTATTATCAAGCCAGGCGATAATATTTTCACCGCTTTAGCGGCAGAAAACTGGCGCTAAAACGGCGATAATGGGCTTGATAATATGCTCTATGGAATTCCAATTGAAGCCCATGTTACATGTCCTTCACATCTAACATGGGCTTCAATTGGAATTCCATAGAGCATATTATCAAGCCCATTATCGCCGTTTTAGCGGCAGTTTTCTGCCGCTAAAGCGGTGATAATTTTATCGCCTGGCTTGATAATATGCCCCTCAGTTTGTATATATGGCCATCGTTAACAAACTCCTTTGTATTGAGTGTGAAATTACACGCTATACATGATTGCCATTTGTAGTGACCTACAACGGGTGGGAGTCTCCAGAGTGAGGTAACCGTTTGATTTTCTTGTCAATTTGTGGCCATGTGATGGCATGAACAAGTTTGTCCGGGAGATTGTTACCCCTTTTAAAGGAGAACAAAGGTGGTTCTTTGAAGGGTGCGTAGAAGCGAAGAAGGGGCCAGTGTCTTTTAATTACGCCACTCACAAGGTTGCTAGATGGGCTGTATGTAGACACAAAAGGGATGTGTGAGTTGGTGCGTCTGGGGGACGGGGAGAGTAGAACCTCCCTGTGGCAGTACCAAGCCCTTTTAGAAGCACGAGTGACAATGCGTTTGGGGTAGCCTCTATTAACCAATTTTATGGAGAGAATGGCAGCTTCTTTGAAATAGTCCTTGCGCCATTTACAATTTCTCAGAATGCGGAGAAATTGGCCGTAAGGTAGGCCATCCCTAAGGGCCCTGGGGTGGTAGCTGGAATACATCAGGAGAGTGTTACGTTCAGTGGGTTTTCGGTAAAGGGCAGTACCAATACTGCCATCTTCTGCATGTAAGGTGAGATCAAGGAATGGTAAGTCATTAGGTCGGATGTCTGAAGTGAATCTCAGATGTTGTTGGCAGTTGTTGAGCCAATTCATAAAGGATGTGATATAATCCTGTGTGCCATGCCAAAGTAAAAGGATGTCGTCAATATAACAACGCCAGAGATTGATCTGGTTAAGAAATGGATTACGTGCGGATAGGAATAAGGTAGTCTCAAGGTGGTGGACATAGAGGATGGCAAAGTTGGGAGCAAATCAAGCACCCATGGCTACGCCCTTGGTCTGTAAATAGAATGTATCCTTATACAACAAGTAGTTTCCTGTAAGAGCAATGTGCAGTAGGTCGGTGATGAATTCTGTGGGTATACGGACTGGTCTGGGACGTGAGTCAAGGAGTTGTGTGATGACAGAGAGACCTTTGATATGAGGGATGTTGGTATATAACGCCTCCATATCTAAACCAACCATGAGGTCATTATCGGTGTCGAAGGGGGAATCCTCGATGATGTTTCTGAGGTGTGTACTGTCTCTTACAAAAGTGTTGGTGGTATGGACAAATTCTTTGAGAAAGAAATCAATGTATTTTCCCAATGGTTCCAAAATGGACCCGTACCCCGAAACTATGGGTCGGCCGAGCGGATTGGTAATGTTTTTGTGGACTTTGGGTAGTATATAGATGACAGTGGTACGCGGATGTGGGTTATTGAGAAAGGCATATTCTTTTTTGGAGATAATGGCAGAATCCAAGGCTTGCTTGGTGATGGACTGTATTTGTTTTTTGACTTCAGGAAGGGGGTCTCCGGGTAAGGGTTGATAGTGAGATTGGTTATGTACTTGGCGTAAGATCTCTGCGTCATAGTTATCCATCCCCATGATAACTATTCCACCGCCTTTGTCAGCGGGTTTTATGACAATCTGTTTGTTCTCTTGTAGATTGTCTAGGGCCTGTTTTTCATGGAGGGATAGATTGTAGGGGATAAACTCTGTGCGCGACTGAAGTGTCTTCACCTCATGTAGGACTAATCTCTCGAAAGCAAGGATTTCGGGTGGCATCATAGACGTGGGAGGGAGGAAGGTAGAGGCAGGGTGGAATGGTTTAACCTCCGGGGAGATGTCATGTGGTTTGTCAGAAAAGAAATGTTTAAGGTGAATGCATCTGAAAAAGAGAAGCAGGTCTTCTTGAAGTTTGAAGAAGTTACAATCTTCTGTGGGAACAAAGGATAGGCCCTTGCTGAGGAGTGAGATCTCATCTGAGGACAATGTATGTTTGGAGAGGTTGAATATCGGGATAGGTGACATCTCCGGGGTGTTGTCATCTGGGGTAGGGTAGGGGTCAATTCTGACAGAGGGGAGCTGCTCCAGAGATGGATGCTGGTGTATATCGATAGCCAAAGGAGGGGATGGCAAATCAGACTCTTGGTTTGTGATGTTTTGTTGGTATATAATACTGTCTATTGGGGGCTGTCTGATGCTGTCACTGTTGTGAGCTACTAGCGAGGGGCTATTGGTCACACCAGTCAAAATTGCAGAAGCTGCCACAGGGGTATGTATCATGCTGGGCCACATTGGTAGAATTTTCGACGAGTTTGTCGTTCGCTCGCGTACTGGTACTGGTAGTTTGGTCTTGTTCTTCCCCGACCCCGTCCTCGGCTCCCCCCTAAAAAACCACTGGACAGTAAGGGCTAGGAATGTGGTCTGGTCTGAGGGTGCTCAGTGCTAGAACCTTCTCCTGGGTCTGAGTCCTCAATTAATGTGTTGGATGAGTCAGAAAAGGTAATAGCTTGGTTATTCCTATATCTACCCCAATTTCTGTTTTTGGTGGTTGGTACGGTGTGTTGAAGAAGGTATCGAGGAGATATGGATATGTGGTGTCTTTGTTGTAATGCTTTATGTCTCTTTGTATTTTGGAAATGTTCCTATTTTGTTCAAAATTGAGAAAGGTGGTGATAGTACTGTTAACTCTGTCTAATAGTGATTTAGCGTCAGAGAGAGTGGTATCGGATAAGATGAGTTTCTCAAGTTCAGCGATTTCCTCTAACTCTTTTCTACTGTGTTCTATGGCGGTATCTATGCCTAGAACCATCCAGTGTCTGGAGCAGGTTGTAGCCATATGACTGAAACCAGTGCGGAATTTGGGATCTTGTGTGAAGATGGCCGGGATGTTACATATTTGGAGGCCAAGTGGTATAGTATCTGATTTAAGATACTCTGTGAGCCTGCGCGCATGGAGGTCTTTGTGAATTTGATTTTTCTTTAGATTCTCAAGTTTTTCCAGAAGGACCCTAGAAGAATTGGGGGCAGTGGCGAGGAGGGTAGAAGTGTAAGAGAGTAATGAGGGACCACTCAAGATGCGTTGGATGTAGTCATCCGTGTAAGCTGGGGTCTCCCTGGAGGACATCATGTGTGTGTTAATCGAACATAATGTTACACCTTAATGTGTAAAATAGAGTAGAGAAACTCTCGCAACCCAGCGGTTGCTCATTAACAGTAACAATAAACAGGAGTAGAGCCCGTTAACCCAGGTGAGACCAGGCGTAATATGCAACAAAAAACAATGTCTCAACTGGAGGGTATTTTAAAAGGAGGAAACAATTTAGCGAGGTGAGGTCAATCACAAGTGAACGGGGAGAAGGGAGGGAGACCACAGCATGAGCCAAGGGTAGAGAAATTGAAGTTTATATACAATTCTGCAAGTAGTTAAGAAGCACTAAAGTACACATATTTTTGTACAATGACCATAACACACAAGGTGAGCACTGAACGTGCTGGTGAATTGTGAACGACGCAGTGACACAAGGGTGTGAGAAACAGCATGAACAGTGCAATGGAAAAGAAATACAAAGGTCAACAAACAATGCAAATATATACAATTATGTACAAAAATTATTTTGATGGTTCAGTTGACAACAGAAGTGCCTAAGTTCTAGGCTGTGTAGTCGACGGCGTTTCAACCTGGATAATTTCAGGTCATCATCAGGACAGAGGTCATAGGTTAGAGGGTAGTGCTTCTAAAACCAAGGGGAGAGAAAGTAAATCAGAAAAGGTCCGAGGGGAAAGGAAGGGCGAAAAAAATAGATGGGTAGCCTGGTAAAAATTACCTGGTGGAAAATAAGGCATTGCGTAGATAAGTGAATAAATAGGTGGACGCTGTATGATAATGGCAGAATCCAAGGCTTGCTTGGTGATGGACTGTATTTGTTTTTTGACTTCTGGAAGGGGGTCTCCGGGTAAGGGTTGATAGTGAGATCGGTTATGTACTTGGCATAAGATCTCTGCGTTATAGTTATCCATCTCCATGATAACTATTCCACCGCCTTTGTCAGCGGGTTTTATGACAATCTGTTTGTTCTCTTGTAGATTGTCTAGGGCCTGTTTTTCATGGAGGGATAGTTTGTAGGTGATAAACACTGAGCGAGACTGAAGTGTCTTCACCTCGTGTAGGACTAATCTCTCGAAAGCAAGGATTTCGGGTGGCATCATAGACGTGGGAGGGAGGAAGGTAGAGGCACCATCCCGATCTTTTCCATCGCCGCTCTAGTCGTCCCCCTCGTGACCTGCCGGTCACGTGCACCACTTCCGGGTTTCCTTTATTTGCCTGCGTCTGCGGAGCGGCTGCATCGGACGATTCTGCCAACTGCCCAGAGGTTTCGTTTCTCGTACCTGGATTGATCAACTCTCCTCTCCTAACTCATCTGGGACACCACAATTAAAGTAAGTTGGGTGCACACGCCGTCCTCCCATATCGGACTGCTCCGACCTTTAAATTGCGGTAGTTGGACTGACTCTACCTTTCTGCTCGTTCCCTTCCAGATACTGCCCTTGTGCCCAGTACCGGTTCCCCCCTCGGATCCTCCCCTCCATCCTCACGCTCTGGCCGGCTGGCCAGCATGTGTCCTTCTCCCCTTGGATCCTGGGCTGGGTAATTACTGTACCTTGTTTCCTCCGTCCATTGGACTCTTGCCATCTGTTTTATTCTCCCTAGGCACTTCTTTCCTCATACACCTCGCGCCTTTTCTCCTTTTACCCACAGAATCCTTGAATCATACAGAGTCCACCTATTTATTCACTTATCTATGCGACGCCTTATTTTCCACCAGGTAATTTTTACCAGGCTACCCATCTACTTTTTTCGCCCTTCCTGTCCCCTCGGACCTTTTCTGATCTCCTTTCTCTCCCCTTGGTTTTAGAAGCACTACCCTCTAACCTATGACCTCAGTCCTGATGATGACCTGAAATTGTCCAGGTTGAAACGCCGTCGACTACACAGCCTAGAACTTAGGCACTTCTGTGGTCAACTGAACCATCAAAATAATTTTTGTACATAATTGTATGTATTTACATTGTTTGTTGACCTTTGTATTTCTTTTCCATTTCGTCGTTCATGCTGTTTCTCACACGCTTGTGTCACTGCGTCGTTCACAATTCACCAGCACGTTCAGTGATCACCTTGTGTGTTATGGTCATTGTACAAAAATATGTGTACTGTAGTGCTTCTTAACTACCTGCAGAATTGTATAGAAACTGCAATTTCTCTACCCTTGGCTCATGCTGTGGTCTCCCTCCCTTTTCCCCGTTCACTGTGATTGACCTCACCTTGCCAAATTGTTTCCTCCTTTTAAAATACCCTCCAGTTGAGACATTGTTATTTGTTGCATATTACGCCCGGTCTCACCTGGGTTAACGGGCTCTACTCCTGTTTATTGTTACTGGTGTTAACATGGGCATCTATTGGAATTCTCTAGGGCAAATTATCAAGCCCCTTATTGCCGTTTTAGCGGCAGTTTCCTGCCGCTAAAGTGCCGATAATTTTAACGCCGTTCTTGATAATATGCCCCCATGGCTGCTATTTCTTAGAGGAATTGCTCACCGGCTGCCAGGAGCACACCTTCAACTAGTTTCACCCTTAATTTAGATTGATTGGATGCTTTTAGATATTTTTCTAATCACGAGGCCTCACTACATTGCTAGTGAGAAACTGCTGCCCCTTCAGCACTGCTGCCGGTTTTGTTTCAGGGGCCGATATTGCAGCAATGCTGCAAAACCGGCCCCCACTAATAAAACCGACCCCCACCGCAGGAAACCGACCCCACCCTTCCGGCCCATCGGGAAAACGCCCGGTGCTCGTCACAGCCAGTCCGGCCCTGGCTCAGATCCCTCAATGATAGTTTCTCGGTATCTCTGCTGGGGCTGGTAAAATAGAAAATACCAAACTGAATGAGCGAGTCAGTCAAATAACTTTATTCGGTTTGTTTGTACAAAACCATCAAAGTATACAAAGGATAAAAACATTGTCAATTCACAAGTTAAAAAATATAAAAACAAGTACATTTTCGAATAGCTTATTAAAAGGGGCGATAGAAATGGACAGTCAAACATACATCAAAATACATTAAGAGACAGATATGGGTACAAAAGGTGCATATTTTACAAGACAGTTCATAATACAGTACAATCTATAATAAACTCTTTTGTCTGATTATCCAGAAAGCAAATAAAAAACGACTGACAGAAAAAACTACAGGTTCAGATACATTTGTTTTTCAAATTCTGTACGCTATCTGATGCTGCCCAGCTCCTAAATTGAGGCAGATTGGTCTTATCCACCTCCTGCGTATCTGCTGGTATCTAGGACAGAAAAACAAAACGTGTTCTTCAGTTTCTCTAACTGTAATGCAGGCAGGACATAAATCCAATACTAGGCCAACCGCCTCCTTGCCAGGAAATATTTGGAGCAGATTGCCGTATCTGACTCTCAAGTATAAGCTTTTTGAGGGGGAGAGATTTGGTCCAGAAAGGGTTTAAATTGTATGCATGACTTTACAGCTAGGAATTCGATGTTAACTGGCCCCTGGTCAGATGATTGGTAGAGTTATTGCCCACCACCTCCCAATATCTGGCTTTTAATCTCAATAAATCATCTCTTGTGGCCCTGTCCGGATTTTCCCACAGGTCCCTCATACTTAATGTCTTGCACCAGTCTGCGATATGTTTAAACCATGGCAAGCTTTTTGCACCATTAATCATCATAACCTCCCGTAAAGAATTTCGATAATCAATAAGTTGGGGGGGGGTTATCCGTAGGTGCAGCCAGTAGGTTAAGGGTTTCAGAGCAGCCAAGTCCCCAATTCTCTTCAACCCAAGATCACAGAAAAGGGGATTCTCTTCAACCCAAGCGAGTCAATAAACAATGAATGAAATCCTCAGAGGAGCTCCATTGTTCAACTTTTGCGCTCTGGTAAGTCTTCACCACAAATTAACTGTGCCCCTGACATTGGTATCTTCAGCAGTGCAGAATTACTACCTCCCATTACAAGCCACTCATACTGAGGGCATGAAGGGAAAGAATACAAGCTGTGGAAGGTGTAAAAGTCTAATCACCTTGCAGTATTTTCAACATCATCCCAAAAATTAAGGTTAGAAGAGCAGTTCCTAATCCATGTTTAAGTGAATGTAAACAGGTTTTCATCTTGTAAGAGTGACATTTTACCTTAAACAGAACATGCAGCTATATTCATAGCCATTTTCTCTTGATAACATTGCACCCAGTTGGCGTACGCAGATAAATTATAGAACCGTTCAGGACAGTCTTTCAAGAAATTGTACAACAAAACAAATCTCTTTTTCACTGGATATGTTTGCCCTCTACAACTAAGGCAAAGTCACAACCAAGGGGAGAATCAAAGATTTAATGCTGACTTCAAAACAAGCCAGTGAGATAAGTTTCCTGGAATACAGAATAGAGAATAAAGCATCTGCCGTTAAATCATGGGCTGTAGGCCATAGAGTGGTCATGCATTCCTTCTGGAAGGAAATACAAGCAATTAAATAATCTTTACAAACTAGTTAAATAATGCCTGTGATGTGCTTCTGGAAACCAAATTATCCTGTTCTTTTTCATAATAAATGAATATTTCTATACGTGGACTATGGTATAGTAGATAAACATTGCCAATGGAGTGTGGCAACTATTTGTCTATAACGAAGATTTTCATATTACTTAGCTCGATTAATAATTTTTCTAATCTATGAAATTTTTCTTTAATTAAGTCCTCTCTTCCCATGAATAGAGAAAGTCTAGGGCAGAATTATGCAAACAGCGCGTTTTCATCTTTTGCGCCAGGCACACCTTTTGAAATGGTGAATGCGCTGCTCCAAGGGCTACTTTGAAGCTGCTCTGTGTTTTCACAGTAGGGGGAATAGAGTTCCCCTTCTAGGCAGGTGCAGTGAGTGACTGCACCCACCTGCAAGGGAATGTCTGAGGGTCCACGGGACCCTCTTTTGCCCTTCCAGAGGGTTGCCATCAGGGGGCGCACTGACAGTGCGCCATCTTATAGTACAAGTATCTTTATTCGATTGTATTCTTTACAATCATAAAAGTTCATATCACAAATATACATACATAAAACAAATTTCACAAATAGACAATTAAAAAGTTCATATCATAAACATACAATCATGGGCAAGATTACACAAATAGAGAGGTGAATCCTCCAGTTCCCCTTTTTTTTTTGAGCAGCAAGGATATGAGACAAAATATATTGCGAAACTGTTTTAAAACCAGAGCAGCAGACAAAACGAACCAGTTAAAAATATAAATAAGAATGCAAGATTAAAATAAAGGAGAAGTACAATATTAAGTACAGCATAATTAACCCTCCATACTATTCCTGAAAGTGATAGCTAGTTTCAGGAAGCTGCATATATATAAAGTGCAGTCACTATTTAAAAGTTGAAGGTGAAAAAGTGCTGGTTTAATCTGTGTAAAATTTAGTTTTTTTAAACAAGGCTTTAGGTATAACTTCCGCGGTACTGTATAATAAGGACAAATAAATAAAAAGTGCACCAAATCTTGCGGAGACTTCCCGTCGCAGCCGCAAGCAGGAAGCACTTGACCTCGGTGTGCCCCTTTCGGAGTTGCTAACAGGAGGTGGAATAAATCAAAGCGGAACCTTATCAATAAAAAGCGCTCAAAGCCGGACATAGGCCATGTTAGATATGGTTCCATACTTAGGCTTGTTTGAAGTAAAGCATGTTTCCTAATACTAGCTTTCAACAATTCACCCTCCTCCCGGGCAAAGTACCTAGTGAGTAAGAATGTTTTTTTCACAAAGGTTACATCGGCTCTAGTTATAGTCTCTGGGGCTGAGAACAAGTCAGGTCGTCCCAATTCCGTGAGACGGTCATTTATGTACCTCAACCATGGTACCTTAAACCTGCCGTCCCAGGTTAAGGCTTCCTTTAAGATGTCATGAGTGAGTGGTATATCTTTATTTAGCCAGGAGGTCAGCCAACATAACAGGGGACTTGCTGCTAATCTATCACTTAGAAAGGGTACCCTTAACTCCTCATGCACCGAGAAGTTTCCAGTTCCCCTTGGCAGCCTCAAAACCTTCTTTAAAAAGTTATTTTCTACAATCTCCAGGGCTTGTGTTTGGCTGTAGCCCCAGAGCTCGCTGCCGTAACAGGCAATGGCAACACTTTTAGCTTGGTAAAGTTTAAGTAAAGCAGCCACCGGGCTATTACCCATTTTTCTGGCAAACCCGAGTATGGCTGCATTAGTTTGTGTTACCTCACCCTTCTTTTTAACAACGGCTGGGCCCCAAGTTAATTGGTTGTCAAGTAGGACACCAAGATAAGAGAAGGTTTTAGAGTTTGGGATTTTTCCACCGTTTATGGATAAAAAATTAGGCTTTCGCATTCCTTGGCCTATTTTCATCACATATGACTTTGAGTTATTTATACTCAAGCCTCGAGAGCACATAAAATCTTGAAATGAGTTTAAAAGTAACTGGAGACCATTTGCCGTCCTAGAAATAAGGACGGCATCGTCCGCGTATAGCAGAACCGGGACGCCTTTTCGGCCGACATAGGGGTAATCAGCTCCTGTTTTTATCAGGTGATCTTCTAGCTCATTAATGTATAAATTGAACAAGAATGGGGCTAGGATACACCCTTGACGAACTCCCCGATTAATTCTAATGTCACTTGTTACTTTCAGGTCTTGCGTGTAACGGACATTAGCTCTAGTATCTGAGTGCAGGTCAGCCAAAATATAAATTAGGTTCTGCTCAACGCCCATCTTGAACATGATGTCCCACAGTTTACCTCTATCGACGCAATCAAAGGCGGACGATAGGTCCATAAAGGCCAAGTGAATCGTTCCCTGCCGAGCCAGGGTGTATTTGCCCACTATTAAATATAGATTCAAACATTGGGTTATTGTAGAATGACCAGGTCTGAAACCATATTGTATAGGGGATATGATTTTATTCTCTGATGCCCATGTTGATAACCTATTCAAGATTGCGCCACCTATCACTTTAGCTACAGAATTAATTAACGATATTGGCCTGTAGCATAGTGGACTACCACGGTCGCCCTTCTTGAATACAGGAACTATGGTTGATTGTCCCCAGGACTTTGGACAACCAGAGATTATAGCTGCATTTATCACCCTGGTAAGGACAGGTGCCCATACCGAGGTACAAGATTTAAAAAGATCCGGTGGCAAGCCATCTGGACCTGGGGCCTTATTTCCAGTTAAACCTTGGATAGCTTTTTCTATTTCATTATCTGTAAAAAATAAAAAGTTCTCCTTAGGTGTTAAAAGATCAGTTGCTGTCTGTTGGTCATTACTTTTAAAAATTGCACTAAAATGAGTAACCCAGTCTTTCTCTGAAATGTTTGTACCTAATGCAGTATCACTCGGGTTGTCAAACATTGGTTTATTTACAATTTCCCAGAATTTACTACTGTTACCCAAAACTAAGGGATCAAGTAGACGCTCCCAGGTATAGGCTTTTATTTCCTTTTTCCGTTTAATAAGAGTTTTTTTATATATCATACGGAGATTTTTAATATTTCCTGGGTCTCTGGGTTTAATTTTTAACGCCTTTCTTAAGTTATTACTTGCCGAGGAACATGCGTTATCAAACCATTTAGGGTTATTTTTAGCCGTCCCCTTTACTGGGACTGATAACAGCGACCCTACTGTTGTCACAATTCGTTCAAAAATGTCTAAAATTTGTTCTGGGGGCAAACATGTTAATACACAATCCATTAGGTCCCTGCCATCTTATAGGTGGGGAATCTGTCAGCGCACCTCCTGACAGCTTCTTTGCCTCTGCGCCCATGTCTATAATAAGCGCGGGCGCAGAAGCAAAGGTATCCCTTATTTGCATGGGGCCACCCACCCATGCAAATGAGGGACCACCCTCTGAAGATAGATCTGGTGATTTATGTGTGCCAGTGATATTGGCATTACAGAAGGGAATGCACAAGAATCTGTGGCCCTTTCTGTAATACCAAAGGGTCCAGGGGGGCACGCAAAGCGGACACAAATGCCCGTTGCACCCCCAGGGCACTTCTATAAGACAGCCCCTAGTATAAAGGTAGCGTTAACATGTCCGATCTCTGAGTAATCATTCGGGTGATCATAGTTTATAGTGCCTGATCAAATTTTATGAACCTTTTCCATGCATTGAGACTGGCCCGCTTGTAAGCATTTTGAACAAAGTCTATCCCTGACTCCTTAGGGCCTGTTTTCAAAAGGATCCATTGAACTTGAGCGCCCATTTTCTTCTTTCTATTTATAGGTTCTTCAGGTTTATTCACAAGGTACTCCTTATTATAGCCTCTTTACAATATTTACAGTGTGGTCTCCTCTATTTGCACAATGATCAATTTTACAAAGATAGAAAGAAGATAGATTTTGCAACCTGCAGCAAAAAGTGCTAGGCATAATCTGCAAATATCATTAGCATTTTCATACTGCGCTTGATTCACTTAACTATTTATGGGACTAATTCTAGGATTATAGGCTAAAATATCTCAATGTATCCTTTTCAGGAATCTCCAAAAGGATATCAGGCAGGTGCAATTACCCTTACTACTCCTTAATTAAATGATACTGATGACGCCGGATTCTTGTCTACCTTACCATCACCAAGTATCCTCTCAGGTCGCCAGGATCTTTTTATCTGCTAAATAGAAATTCAATTCTTTGTACATAATCCACAGAATCAAATCTCAGTTCCAAAGGACCAATGACCCTACATTTTTCTGAATGTCTCCTCACACAGATCACATAGATTTTTGAATTCAGAACGAAGCTGGAAAGAAAATGCATGGAAAAGGGGTATGTTCCGTCATGACCATTACCCTGAAGTATTTAGGATGCCAAAATGTTTTTGAAAAATAACCATGATCTAGATGCACTATGTGGATCGATTTCCATATTTGCAGTTTATGTAGCAACATCTTCTAAAAACTATAGACATTGGTCTCCATTTACAGTTTCATGGATTTGGAGTAAGACCTTGCAGAATTTCAATTACGCTGCATAAATCGGAGTAATTTCGGTAATTCTGCATTAATCTTTGATGTGGAAATTGCTCTCAATAATGCGATTCATCCTGCTCGTCCAATTAAGAGTAATTTGTGGGAAAGAAATCCTATTGCGAGAGAACATTTAGGGGCATATTATCAAGCACGGCGTTAAAATTATCGCCGCTTTAGTGGCAGAAAACTGCTGCTAAAGCGGCGATAATGGGCTTGATTATATGCCGCAGAGAATTCCCATAGAAGCCCATGTTGACACCAGAACATGGGCTTCTATGGGAATTCTCTGCGGCATGTTATCAAGCCCATTATCGCCGCTTTAGCAGCAGTTTTCTGCTGCTAAAGCGGCGATAATTTTAATGCTGGTTCTTAATAATATGCCCCTTAGTGAGCGCCGGCGGACGCTCGCTATCCGTGTTCCGCTACTTTTAGTATTCTTTCATAACACAAAAGGCATTATTTCATTCGTTTTGGACACAAGGGTAAATATTGCCCTTAATGCCGGGAGTAATTTAGGGGAACATGCTATCCCAAGAGCACATTTAGGGATTTCGCTATTCCTGTTCTGTAGCATTGTATGCTATTTCTTACAGCAAAATGCATTATTAGTCCCATTTTGGACACAAAAGTGGGCATATTCACGCTAAGAAATAGCTCTAAATGCACAATTACTCTACTCGCATAATTGTGCATAATCTCTCGGAATTCTTAGTAAATTCTGCATGATTACTCTACACTGGATTACCGAGTTGGCCCACCCCTAACCTGGAGGACTACATAAATCAGCGGGGCTCACTTCTCACCAAAGTTGCAGTCCAACTGCTCTTTGCAGGGGATGAATCTGGACGTGAAACTGGCAATACTGAAGTGAAACCTTTGCCTAGACCCTGCTAAAGTGTGAAAAATGACAAAATAATGAAGAAATGCTATCATAAAATGAGTGGCATTAAGCTGCATAATTTTGTCAACCTTGCCACATAGTTTGAAACACCCCTGCCAAATAATTCCAGTGGCCTAGCCCGTACCCCACTGAGATTATCAAATAGTTTACTGTCAAAATCCTCTCACTTTGCAGAGAAAGAAGAGTAAACATCTCTACATTAAAAGAATAAATAGTGGTGTCAGAAGACATAGTCTGAAATTTAACCTCTATCATTGAACCAGAAGCAAATATAACTAGAAAAAAAAGGATTTTTTTATTGCTTATTCGCCTCCTGCACTCCAGCTTGTTTTGTTTTATTGGAGTGCATACATTCAAATGTGAATGCAGTTTAGACAAACTGAGTTAAAACTTTTTTTTAAATAAATAGTGTGTCATCTGCCTTAGTCATTTGGGGGGGGGGGCAAAGATTACTATGGCTGGGCCTGGCCCTCAAATGCCCCGTGGCTACGGCCCTGCTTATGCGCTCACTGGAAAACTTGTTTAAATTGAACTACACCTGATTGGTACATTTCATTTATTTGGTAAGTGCCTAGCTTATAGTAATGCAAGGCATAAATGCTGCTATTGGCCCGCATCACTCATTATGCCACACACTAAAGTAGCCTTTTCAAAAATGCCTGAGGCCTGCCACTGCAGCCTGTAGTGCAATTTTAAACAGCCATTTCGACCTGGCAAAAAGACCTTTTGCAATGCCGAAACCTTCCTTTTTAATATTTGTAATTCACCCTACGATAGGCCTTAACCACTCCTAGGGCAGGGTGTGTGAAATTTAAATTGTAGGACGTGTGTTTAGACTGTACCTGTCCTGGCAGGGAAAGCTTATAATGGTTTTTTACTACTGTAAGGCTATCTCTGCCTTAGACTATCACTGGATTACCTTATTGTACTGTAGAAGCTAGGTGGGCGTTATCGCAATGCAACACACACAATATTGTATGTAATTAGGTGGAAACGTTTTTTCATGTATCTTCATTACAGCACAAGTATTCAACTGCAAACATCTCTACAACATACATTCCATACTAGAACATCGATCCTACAGTGAACATTCGTGGGCATCATAGGCAAGCATTAGATCACCACATACACTTAGGGCCTCATTATGAAATAATTTCCAACCAAATGGGATTCAAGGAGTCCGACTGACCGATTACGATGTTTCCGAACACCTTTCGGTCAAACTCCCATTGACTTCAATGGGAGCCTGTGTTTCGACCGACAGCACAGGCTCCTATTGAAAAACGGGGTGGTTGTGGAAAACCTTGCACCCTGTGGCGGGCGCCCCATGGCGCCTGTCACACTGTGCATGGTTGGAAAGAGGGGTCCCGTGTGTACCCCCACAGGCCCCAACTGGAGGCCTACGGGTGAAGGGGGGCCTGCTACAGGAACCCAAAGTCAGATTCCGACAGCCAATTTGTGTTGTACAACATGATTCAGAAAGGCTGTCCAAATTTTGAAATCATAATGCATCGGTTAGAAACATGGTCTGTAGACTTGTACAGTTCGGCTCTGACCGACTCGGTTTCTCCAAATGCCGATCGGAACAGAGTCGGAACGACCGAACGGTTTCTGACTATCGTAATCAGTCAGTCGGATGTGTTTCCGAATCGAATGCGTTTCGGACCCTTTCTGACTGACATCATAGAAATATTGCTATTGGTTGAAGGGGTGAAAGCCTTACTAAGGCAACAACCACAGTACTTGTCGGGGTGAACCACAAAAGTCCTTTTTTATGTTTGCATGTCTTTTCTGTCTTTTTCTGTCTTTCTCTTTTTTGCCTTTATGTGATTCTGCATTTTGTTCCCTTTTTCTCTGTTTGGCTCTGTTCTCGCAGTTTTCCCCCACTGCTGCCCCTGCGGCACCACCCCCAGCGTGTTCCCGCTCCCACCTCCCAGCTGCTCTCCCTCCTCCAACCCCTACTTAATGGCGCCCGCTGTGTGACGGGGCAGGCAAGACCTCTGACCTCCTGTTCAGGGAAACTGCTCTCCCCTCGTGCAGCTCTGTCATTATGGCACTGCCCCCAGTGCCTTACTGGTTCCCAGGTAGGTGTTCGAGGCCCTCCTCCACCCGCACTCTCCTGCCTACGCCTCATCCCTGGTGGTCCAGTGGATGAGCCTGATCTTCTGCTGGTTCGCTCTGTGTTTGTCAGCCTTTTCTGTTCCTTTTTTCAGTTTCCCGTCTCTTTTCTGTCTTTCTCTTTTTAGCCTTTTTGTGATTCTGCCCCTTTTGCCTGGTTGCCCCTGTTCTTGCACTTTCCCACCGCTGCTGCCCCTACGGCCCCTCCCCCCTGTGTGTTCCCGCTCCCACCTCCCTGCTGCTTTCCCTCCCCTTCCCACTCTTAATTGCGTCCGCTGGGCGGGCGCTTGTAGCGGGCGCAATGCTGGTGCATCGAAGGTACATCAATGGCAAACTGGTCTGCCCCTGTCCACGACCAGTGCCAGGGACCCTCTACATACGCTCCCTGCAGGGACACAAAGTAAAAGTTTGGGATCTCCTCAACACCCTCTCACCCAAAGTCACCTTCCTCACAGAGACCTGGACCACCTCCAGCTCCGCTCCCGACATCGCAACCGCCATCCCCGATGGATACAAGATCCTGAGGAAAGACCACCCCAACTGCCCCAGAGGAGGCCTCACCATCATCCACAAAAGCTCCCTCCAACTGACTTTGCATTGCGCACTTGACTCGGATTTTTGGGGGGTAAAGTCACAGTGTGTTAGGAAATATTTTTTGTGCAGTCAACATGCTGTGGCAGTTTACCGAAAATTTTGTATCACGTTTGATTTGGTCCAGCACTTTGTGTCAATGAGATTGTCTACTGGCAACAAATTCCAATTGAATGAAGCCCAACTACTCTGCACATTGTGCCATCGCTTTTCATGTGTTTCATTGGTCTGGATTTGCGATGTCAAAGGCATGTTTTTATATACCGTCTTGTGCGTGTATTACATATACGGGGATTGATGTGATACATGTTTGAACTTCAACCTTGGTATCAGCGGCCAGAGCGGGACATTTGGTAAGACAATTTTTGACTCTCATGTGTTTTTGTTTCAGCTTGAGGACCCCCATGAAGTAATTGGTAGTTAAACTGCTGTGTTGTGGTTTAAATACAAAGACATGAGTCGTGTTTAGCGCGTGCACTCTTACCTCCGTCTTTCAGTCTAGCTGAGATATTTCTTTTTCCTCTTTGTTGCTATGCAACTCAGCAAGCTGCTGCTGGATGCTTTGCAGCATGAACGCACCGGAAGCCACCCAGCACATGTCTCTTGTGCGTGCTGCCATCTTGTGGTTGGGTGCAAAAACAACAGTTGATGGACAGAATGCAGAACAATGTCATACATTCACCCCAGTACAGAGATCTGAGTCCTGGGCTCACTGTGCCGCTGGAATCAAGCTATTCTGGCTGAAGAGGGGTGAAACCCTGAAACCGGTCCTAGGATGCTTGTTTCCGGTCCATGGAGGACCTGGTTTGGCAGCTCGGGCTGGACTGTTCCCATGAGGCACAGGGTCAAGACTGATTTGCATATGGCCAGGTCTAAACTGGGGTGGCATGGTGAGCAAAAGAATGATGGATTTAACCCAGATCTCTTGACTGGGGGTGAATGTTTTGATTTGTTCTGCATTCCATCCATCAATTGTGTGTCTTTTATCTTGTGGTTGGAGGCAGCACACAACAAGCTTGGCAGCACCCTGAGGCTGAGCCTGCCGGTGATTGTCACACTTACGTTCCACCAACTTTGTTTATCTAGATGCTTACATTCTTTATTTCTTGCCCGTGAATTTAATCTGCTCCAGCCCGGAGATCATCATCTTTGTTTTTTTGTCATCTAGACATACTCCAAAGGCAAGATCTCTTCTACCGAAGCGTGAACTAAAATAGGTTGGTGCGTTTACATTTCTTGGGCTACTTTGTTGTGCCTACGTGCCTACGTGCCAGATCAAATCTTCTTGAGGGTAAAGAGTGCGATTTGTTGGTTTTGGGAGCTTGTTTAGTCTGACTTTAATCCGTCACGGTCGAAACATTCATGCAGCACTCTAGTTACAGTCCTTAAGAAAATTAACGCTGTAACTGGTGTACCCATTACGGGAGTGTAGCCAGTGTAACACTTCTCAGGTGGGAGATCACTTACCTGCAGACGTCGTTGACGTTTCTGGCCTTTGCTTTGTTTAAATATTATGTTCTGCATTTTTGCCTTTTCATTAGGGATTATTCTATTGTTTATTTATCACTTTGTGCTGCACTTATCCTTTGAGTGTCATTTTGTGCATAAGTCACCTTGTGCTGTACGTCGTTTATGTAGTGTTAGAAGCCCTTAGATGGGAATGGGTTATTGTCCCATTTCCACGCCATAAGTCACATTACTCTTTCAAGAGGGGTGGCTTAAAGGGGTGTCACTCCCTTTTTCACAGGTGATGGGTTGTAGTTCCATTTCAAAGCATTTAGTCATGTCCCTTACTGGAGGGATGGCTTAAAGGAGTGTCATTCCCTTTTTAACAGGTGATGGGTTTTAGTCCTACTTCCAGGCTGTAAGCCAATATTCATTTTCATGAGGGGTGGTTTAAGGGGTTTCTCTCCCTCTTTCACAATATATGCGTAGTAGTCCCATTTAACGCATTGTAGTCATGTCCCCAATGTGTGTAAGTCACCTTGTGCTGCACCTTTGACATGTAGTGTAATGGTCATATAGTGTGCATAAGTCACATTGTGCTGCACGTTTGTCATGTGTGTAAGTCATCTTGTGCTGCACTAGTATTTGTTGTCTTAATGGATGTCAGTCCCATCTTTACATCTTACAGTTCGCATTATGGGTCACAGTCCAATTTTCCCTTACAAGTGTGGTGGTGAGTTGGGTTGCAGTCCCTTCTTCCAGTTTGTGTAGTTTTGTTCCTTTTGTAAGGAAATTATTCATGGGTGCAGTCCAGCAATAGTGTTAGAGTTTTGGGGGTGCGTTGCTTCCTTGTTTCTCTTCACAGTGTTTCACATGTCTTTTCATGTGGTGTTATCTCACTTTGTGTCAGTGAGCTTAACGTTCTCAAAACCTTCCTTTTTTTTAATATTAAGGGAGGAGGATGTGTGATATTTCATGTGTATCTTTCATTCTCCTTTCCTCCTCTGTTAGTCTTTGTTCCCTCTTGTGATGTGGTTTTTACCATTCATCCCTGGGTCATGGACTATTGACTTTATTTGTACATTGTTGTGTATTGTTGTTTTCATTTTAGTATGGTTTAATTCATTTTCAATTTTAAGGGAAGAAGATAATGTAGTATCTTCCTGTTGTGGTTATAATGTTCCCTGTTACTTGGTTCCTAGCTGCTCAGCCAGTGTGAGTGTGTGACATTTTTGTGCATGTGTGACAAGGTGCAGCAACACTAATTGCGAATGGCATGTGTGAATGAAATAATGCATGTATGTTCATCCCATAGCCCATATGGTTTTTGAACAATCGTGTTTGAGTGTTACTGGTATGAATACTTTTACGGCGACCAGATCAGAGCACTGTCCTTTTGTGGTCTACACAATACCAGCCCCTTCTGCAGTTACATTTTAAGGGGAACAATACTATGAAGCTTCACGGCAGCAGCATGCCTCCTTCTGGCTTTACAACAAATATGTTAAAAATAGTTTGTATATTTGTTTTATTTGTCCTTTTTCTTCTTGCTCTGTTTTCTTTTACAGGTAATTCCTCTTAGAAAACAGCAGCAAGTATTAGACTTGTCTCAAAAACATCCTGCAGTGTGACACATATAAGTTGCTTGCCCACTTCACACTCACATCTTTGGGGGAAGTGACTTCTTTGCACCCCACACTATTGAAAGCCCAGGACAATCACTAGGCCAATAGAAAGGGTTGAAACTTGTTGGTATTTAGTTTAGGGTCATAGGACCATTACATCCTGTTACCCTACTATAGTATTTTTTTAACCTTTTCTCCCACTCCACTAATAAACGATACTTTAGGAGTGGGGCATGAATTGTATCTTTAAATGTTAGGCCCCCATAGACAAAATCTTCATAAGTGCTCCCTGAAAGAAAGTTAAACCCACCCGACATTTAGATGTTGGGGTGAGCCAGATGCTGGAGCATGTCACTATTAGAGTGAGTGAGAGCTATATTAAGAAGAGGGTCTCTTTCCCTTCCCACCCATAACAGGGGGTGACAAAAGACTGGCGTGGAAAATTCCTAACACGGTGTCATCTTAAAAAAGAACACACCCCCCTCTTCTACACAGCTCTCTCTCTCTCTCCCCTTTGTTTTTTCTCTACAAAGAACCACTGTGGTTCCAGAAGAGATACTTTATTGTTTTTTTGGTATAATTTATAGGGAGGATGTATCCCTTCCTACCTCTTTTGTGAGGACCACTCTACCCTTTCAGGGCCCATCCAAGGTCCCTAACCTTATGAAATAGATATATGTTATCTATTACCTAGGGCAATAGATGTCATTTAACTCAGGAGCATAATATTTTATAAACATTTGTATAACATTTTAAAGATTTTAATAAAAGGATGATTTCCTTGATATAAATTAAATGCCTTTTTAAAATATTTGTTTTTAGTGTTGTATCAACTGAATGAAATGAAATCCTACTGATCCAGCAGTTCAACAACAACAGATACTCCACTACCATATACTCACCTGGGCCCATAAACTCACAGTGTGTAAACCGCTGGTTATCAAGTTTGTAATTTTCCCAAATGTTTAGGATTAGTTATTTAATACTCCTAACTAACCTTTCACTGATCAAATAGTTCTTTCCTCTGGTCAATGGACCATTAGTTGAGCTAGTTGATGGTGATAATTAACATAAAGGTAGCTTGCTTATAGTTTAAATTTGATAAATAAACCACAGACTCAGGAAAGTTTTAAATCTTTATCTGAATTAATTACAGTGCAGTCACCAACACTCATGGGAGAGAAGATTCAATTTCATAAATGCCAAGCATATACTTCGGACTCATACAATAATCAATGCTCAGAAAGGGAGAGGACAGAGAGAAAAGAACATCTGCAAAATAACAAGAAATTATATTTACCAATGATGGTGTGAAAGACCAACCCCCTGGTCAAAGGGCTGGTAAGGGTCCCCCGGGATATGTCAGGAGACAAAGACTTCAGGACAGAATTCAGGACAGGATAGTTGACCTCTCAAGAATACCAATGATTGTGCCACACCCCTCTCTGACACTCTCTTCCTCCTCGAGATTCTTCCGCAATCTTCTGATCTAACCCAATTAAATTAGGATAGAAAGTTCTGCTTCAGGTTCTGCATTTGGCTCTTCATCAGCATCACACAGCATCTCTCCCAGCTAACTAAAGCTATCTTAATTATACCTTTCATTCTTCATGTCCCACCCACAAAAGTTTCAATATCGTAAAAATACTAAATATGATTGGTTAGGCAAGTGGAGAAGCTCCATCACACCATGCTTACATGCCATTAAATCAGTTCAACTATTGTTCGCAAACCCATCCCCTTAATTTTGTATTCATAAATGTGATTCTCATATGCTTTCACATCTCACTTTGAAACAATATAATAGCATTTTGAATAAGAGTCTTCCTCGTTGAACTCTTCACTCTCCGTTCCCAGGGTATAACACTTGTCCTTGGCTCCGGGTTAACTTTCAGTGGACATGCGCAGACTTCCCGTTACTCAGCTTAATTCAGTTATACGAGAGAGGTCCAAATGCGCACTAGTGATAAAGTCAGAAAGACAAATATTAATTTCACAAATGAAGTGGCCGCACTGTATACCACCCACCTCTACTCTATTCCCTTTTACTTGCTAATACTTTTCCTGTGTTAGCATTAGTAAAATAGCTTGTTTTCTTTTCAAGTAAACAGATGCCATGCACGCAAGTCTACAAGAGTCCATTTTAGTGTCTTCTGCTAATGCGCCAGAATTTCCCTCCATTAGACAAAATGGAGTGACCCTGTGTCCCTCAGAACCTGGGTATATATGATATATAAAGAAGTGGTTCTATCGAGAAAATGTCAATTGCTTTGTTCAATGAAATCAATGTATCCACAACATTCAATTTTTGTGAAGAACAATTTTGAGAAAGGTTCAACGTCACTATTTAGAGAATCAAACCGTAATGCTTGAACACACCACAAGGACAATCATTTTTTGGTCAAAAATGGCACTTTTATTATATGGATATTGTGTACGCAAATTAGTGAACATGGCTGTCCATCAAACAATATAATGCAGGGTAATAAAGTGATTAAAGTGAAAAAAGTGACTTTGTGGTGATAAGTGAAAAAGTTCTATACATGTATTGTACAAAAAGGTAACACATAAAAGCAGTAATGTTGTACTGTCCAATCTTCTCAATGCATGAATACAAGCCCAAAAAATGTCTTTGTGTTGGGGCCTGAGAAACTGGGTGGACTAGTGTGAGTGCAACGTCAACGTTTTGACCCTAGGAATTAGCGCAGCTTATTATGCGTCAAGGGCGGGTCTTCATCAGGACAGGGGGTAGATGAGCAACAGTTGACAGCCGCAATTAATGATGTGAATCCTATGAAGTGAATGGTGTAGGATCCAAATGAATGCCGCACAAGGAGAACCACACCTGACAGTTGTGGTCTGAAACAAGGAAGAAATTCATTCGATCTCCACCAGCCGGTTGGAGCCGAAAATTCAAATGTTCAAGTTATGTAATTTAATTAACGCCGCCAACAGGCGATCGTTAGGATGGAGAGGAAGAGACGTGACCTATTCAGTCTGCTTCCGTCAAGTTACTAATGTGACTTTAGTAACTTGACGGAAGCAGACTGAATAGGTCACATCGACGTTCATTAATTTGTGTACATAATATCCATATAATACAAAGTGCCATTTTTGACCCAAAAATTATTGTCCTTGTGGTGTGTTCAAGCATTACGGTTTGGTTTCACTTCTTTATATATTAGAATTTCCCTCTAAGCGTTACTTCGTCATACTGCGTAGATGCAGTTGACGCATGCACACAACAGTTCCCGGTTAAAAGCGGTATTAGTCCGTCTTCATTGTTATCCACATTAGTACACACATACGCAAGCTTCACTAATGCGCGTATTCATGTGGTGCATATTATTTATTCACGTAACTTTTGTTAATAATTTCGTTAGTAAGTTAAACGAGTGGATTGCATCCGAGCAAGTCTCTTTTCTACGAAACCTTGCTCCATCAATCCCCTCTCTGATGGCATTTTTGAGCCATCACAAAATTACCCATCCCTTCCCAGATGCCAACTTTAGCATATCTCAGCTTCTTTTCCTCTCCCCTTATTTTCATCAGGTTCTCCTTTCCCTTCCAAATTTTCCATTTTTTTATATAGCTTTCCTTTTATTTCTTCTAATTGAATTTCTTCATATTCTCTCTTTTGTTTATTTCCTTTTCCTTCCCTTTCTAAATGTATTCTTCCTTTTCCTTTACTCCTGCAACACTTATATGTAATCAATATTGTCAATACTATTGTCATTATCACAACTACTGGTAATATTAGTTGACCTAGGAAACTTTTCCCAAAATTAGCAAACCATTTCCTTATTTATGTTATACTCTTTGTTAATTTCCCCCATACACTGTCAACCTCCAGTTGGGTGAAATCTTTATGCATTCTTGTAATATTTTCAATATACCCTTTAATTCCCTTACTTAAACATACCACAGACTCAGCCCTCTTTTGCCAAAAAGGTATCAAGAGCAAGACGATTTTGTAAAACCATAGACCTTATCGCAACCATTTCTACATTATTCATCAAGAATCCTCCAGCACTATCAGTCAATAAACGATCAACTACTGTTGACAATTTGCAAATTTTGTGTGAATTTAGAATGACTCCAACTGAGGGTATTCACGCACCAAACATATCACCCATTATTTCAGAAAAACTAGCTCTCCCTATCTGTGTTAGTCCATTAGATATTTCATTGATTCCATTGATTCTGTCCACATGGTATATCTATGGAAAAACTATTCCAAAATAAGAACTACCATACCACCTTGCAGGTAACCTATAATATGCATTAATAAACTCCTGGAAATACAGGATCAGTTCCCCCTTTTAGTCTCCATCCCCCTAAAATTAGGAAGTTGTGTTCACATTCACTGGAACCAATGAAAATGTTATTATAATCTGTCTCTAACCTATGCAAGCACAATATTCCCCTTTTCACAAAGTCTAGGGACATTGCAGCATGAGCCTCGCCCTTTGCATACATTCTCTCTTTCTCAGCCCATAAAGGTACATGAGATTTCTGTTCAGCAGCTTTCTTTGTTAAATCCTGTCTTGTTTCTTCTACTAAATTCAAAAACTCTCTTTCTTCTTCACGTAATATGCATGTTAGATTATCCTTGTGTGCTTGTGCTATATAACTATTGAGCTCATTGTTAAGAAAAATTCACCCATAAACTGTGCATCTTTACTAGAAAGCATTGGATCCATATTCTTTCTAATAGGTAGTTCTGAAAATACTACATCTAAGTTTGAATAAAAATACTGAAGCTTTCCGGTTACATAAAATAAACTTGCTAGAAAGCTACATGATATGCCATATATCAAGGGTATATGGTGATAAGTCACCCCCTCTGACACTAATGACGGTAATTTCATACAGACATAACAATCACTAATTTCCATTGTGCTAGCGTACTGAAATAACAATTTAATAAACACATTTAAAGACGCATCATTGTCTGATTCATTATGATGATAGTTTATCTCATCTTCTACTCCTATTTCTAGTTTTGTCCCTTTTATTCTATCTACTTTCTCATTAGTAGTTGTATGATTCTTGCTACTTGTTACCATTAACAACGGTACTCCCACTGTTAGAAATAACCACACTAATGCTAATAATAAGATACTACATAAGCAAAACCTAAGACATTTTCGTTTTATACTTCCCTTCGGTTGTTCAGTGACTTCAACTTCTGCCATTTTCAATCTGAGAAAATGTCTTTTCTCTTTTCTTTCTTTATTCACAGTTCAGTTTCTTGTATTTCTAAGGTGGTCTTAATCTGTTGTCATCAATCTGTGCGACATGAACTTTCTCAGATTCCTCACGTAAATCAAAATTTTCAAATTCTTCTAGAATAACATAGGTCCACTCAGTGACCTTGTATTTTCTGTTTAAATTCCTCAGTCTTGGACTTCTTCGAGTGAATTTTTCTTTTTTTTGTTGTTTTCTTAGCAATTTCTATTTTATATATATAATTTTTGTAATACAGCATCATAGTAAACATACAGTTGTTACTCGAGGAATTGTCTAAGAGCCATAGTATAATACAAATTCATGAAAAACAGCTAAATAGGGAGAGCATAAAAGACAGAGCAAGAGAGAGAGGCCCCAAACAAACATATAAACCAATTCATCTTAAAGACATGAGGAAACAAATTTGTCATTATTTCAGGTAACATTGTAGTTCATATGGTGCCTTGATACTAAGATACAAAACAGTGGGCATCAGCCTGTTTAAATTAGATCAGATCTGCTATCATTCAAATCCTCCTTCCATCTATAAATAGGCACCCAGATGCGCCTGCTAAGCTTTTTCCCTCTCTTACCCTTTCTCTCATAGATCCCTTTTTCTAAATTGTAGGTAGCTAGCAATTTAGTGAGCCATTGCTGAAACGTTGGGGCTGATTGATCCAGCCAGGCAGAGGCAATGCAGATATGTAGAACAGCCATGGCAAGGAACAGAAAGTAGTAAAATGAGTCTTGCCTCCCTTAATATTGATCCCAAGAGCATTAAAGCAGGATCAAGAGAGACTTTTAAGTTCAATATTTGATCCATAAATTTTTCAATTGCGATCATCAAGTTTTACAACTGGGGGCAAGTCGAGAACATGTGAATTAGATCAGCATCCGAGCTATCACAGTGTGGGCATATAGTTTCTTCCTGTCCCCCCCATTGTGCTATCCTAGCTGGCATGTGATATAATGAGAAAATAGTTTTAAAGTGCTGAGCTTGGAGCCCCGCAGAGCACAAGATAGTTTGGCCCTGCTCCAAAGAGTCAGAAAAACAATCTTGGACTATGCCAAGCTTGTCGGCCCACTTCTTCCCATGCTTATCCAGATCGTCTTGCTTGAATGATGACAGTTCTGCATAAATTCCCTTAATAGTATAGTTCTCTCCCATTCTTATAACGTCTATAATTGTATCTTTCTGAAAGTCATTCGGCCCGCCCTTTTTCTCCCTACTAACTTCCCCAGTTCAGGCAGAATATCAATGCCCAAATAAACAGCTGAGTCAACCACCCGTGAGTCCTCCAGAACGGCCGCTGTATTTTTAACTATCTGCGTCTTCAATCTATTTAGTGCATACCAGGCAACCAGGTCCAAGGCTTGAGCCTCTACCTCAATTGAGACTATGGCATCTTGAGGATTAGGAGTAACCACGGCAATATCACCCGCATAGGCCAGCGTTTTTGTTTCCAACCCATGGAATCGCATGGGGCTAATGCAGCTGCTAGCCTCCAGTTTCCTGATCAAAGGATAGGCGAGCAAGGGCAGCCCTGCTTTTTGCCTCGATTAATTGTCACAGGTGCCAAGTACCCCCCATTCCGTCTAAGCCGGGCTGTCAGTGCTTTATATATAGCCTGAATTGCCATAATAAAACCTCCCCCGATGCTATACAATTTCATAACCTCCCAAAGGTAGTCCCAGGAGACCCTATCGAATGCTTTTTCAGCATCAATGAGTATCAAAGGCATAGGGTCCCCTGAGACTTCAGCTGCATCGAACAGGGTTATAACCCTACGGATATGCTCTGTGGTTCCCCTCCCCGGAATAAACCCATGCTGGCAAGGGTGGACTATTTTCCCAATTATTTAATTTAAAGGGGTCACCAGGGCTTTTGAAAAGATTTTAGCATCGCTACTCATAAGCGTTATTGGCCTGTATGAGCCAGGTTCTCTAGAGGGCTTGCCCTTCTTTAAAAATACTATTATATACGCCCCGGCCCAAGATTTGGGGACTGAGCACCCTTGCTGGGCTTGACCTACTATATCAACCAAATCAGGCCCAATTACTTCAAGAAAGGTTTTATAAAACTCGAAGGGAATCTGTTCCGGTTCTGCAGCTTTCCCGGAGGGAAGGCTCCGTAGTGCACCATATATCTCTTCCTGGGTCAGTGCGGTATCAAGTGCCTCCCTATCTTCAGGATCAATACATTGTGCTGGAATTCCGCTTAGATATCCTTGAATTAGGCTCTGCTCCCATCGTTGTTCCTCGCTACATAGATTTTCGTAAAATTGGCGAAAAACTAGGTCTGGGTGGTAAATTCTGTTGTGCTCCTGGAATTTGTGGAATTTGTGTAATTTCACATTCCGCGGAGAACGCGGAATTGTCAAGAATTCCGCGATACGTGGAATTTTTTGCTTGTTCGCACTTTCAAAATGCGTGTTCACGAGATATTTCCCCCAGAGCACGCAAACAGCGTTTGCGAACAGGAAAAAAGCTTCACGAACAGGCGGAACAAGCATGTCCACATGTTTGCGGAACTCTGCATGCTCGCGGAGATTTTTTTAACATTTTGCGGAGCTTTGCGTAGCGCGACTATGCAAATTCCGCCCACCCCTACGAAAAACTTCCCAGATCCCAGGCGAACCCTCAATTAAATTCCTGCTACTGTCTATTATATCCCGAATCTCCCCCGCCAAGCTCTTTTGTCTGAGTCTGACTGTCAGAGTATGCCCCACCTGCTTGCTAGACTCATAACAGTGTTCCCTCCTAGCCAGAAATCTTTCCGCTGCCTTAGTCAACGTGATATCTCTTATTTCTGCCTTTGCTAAAGCCAACCTAAGCAATATATCGTCCAATAATTTGCTCACCCGGATTGCTACTGCGAGCTCCTCCTCCACTTCCATCAATATCTTACAAAGTGTTTTCTCCCGCAGACTCTCCTTCTTCTGCCGAAACAAACTGTAACTCAGTGTCTCTCCTCTGACCCCTGCTTTAAACGTATCCCAGACCATCCCCGGGCTAGCGCTCTCTCTGTTAATCTCCCAGAACCCCTTGATCCATTTATTCATATGAAGCACATATTCTGGAACCCTTAACAGCCCTTTTTCAAAATTCCAGACCGCTCCTGTCTTCCCCCCCCTGCAAGGGTAATTTTTAAGATTAAGGGGTTATTGTCTGAGATTATCCGAGGGTGTTTCTCTCTTCTGCACCTCAAAATTGGCAAGTGTGACACAAAAAAGTAGTCAAGTCTGGTTACTAGCTTATGTGGTGCGGAGATAAATGTACTACCAGGATCATCGGGTGTTAGCCATACCCACACATCAGTAAGTACGTTGTTCTGCACCAAATTGGTGAGTGCTCCAAAGACTTTTCTTTTCTGACCACCATAACTACCTCCCGCATCCCCCAAAGCACTCCCAAACTGTTAATATTAAAATCCCAGCACATTATTACTGGGGTAGGCCATGATGCTAGTTCAACATCCAGAAATTCAAGGAGTTTGGGGTCATCCCTGGTTGAGCCATAAACAAAGCATAAAGTAAATGCTTCCTCATGTGTCGTACATTCTGCCAGCACCCAGTGACCCCATTTGTCAGCCATTTTCCTCTTAAAGACAATATTGCTTCCACGGGAAAGAATGGCAACCCCTCTCGTCTTAGTGCCCTGTTTGGTATTAATAACAATTTTAAACCCAAGCTGCTCCATTACATTTCCCCTATTACCTTCTATATGGGTCTCTTGAACACATAAAATATCTATATGAAGTGCTTTCAAAATTATTGCGGCTCTTTGTTTTTTGGCCTGATCATTAAGGCCGCAAATATTAATTGAGGTGACTCACAGACTCATCACCTAATATTAAACACATTTCCTATCACCATACCAGCTTTATTAAATATTTGCTCTCCTGAATCAGCTCTTTGATCACTCATTTTCCTTCCTATTCTATGCTTGCTTAGAATATTTGATCTCAAAGACTGTGCTGTACTGTGCCCTCCCCCCACTTGCCCTTAGTCCCACCTCCACCAACCTGCCCCTCCCTCCCCCACCCCCCGAAAAACCCTCACAGGCAAATAGGTCAAACATGACCTATGTGGGGCAACCGTAGCTCACATCTCAAGTCACTGCAAATTGCCCCCCCCCCGAACTCCTAATACACCACTGTGTTCCACTTATGATTCACATATATTGACATATAAAAAGAGAAAAAGAGAAGGGAGGAAGAAAAAAAACAGATCTTAACATACTCTAGGGTCCCCCTTGAGTCAAGTCAAGTCAAGTATTTCTTTATTGAGTTTTTAGCAGATAAAAAACCATAAAAGCGATCACATAAAAAAAACATTTACATTTCATAACAGTTTTAAAAACGAAATACTGACAGTTAATACAAGATAAAAGTACTTTTTTTCTTTTAAAAAACAATGAAAATTGCTTAGTTACTTCGCTATGTTTTAATTATAGTGTTAGCACAAATTTATTACTAATAAATACAACGTTCTGGTGAGATGTCGCTCTCACTTTGCTCAGTTGATTTACTTTAAACTGGGCACGTTTACAGATTTAGTCGATGTCAAAAAATGCATTTCAGAAATTTGACAATGCACTTCGACATCCACTCCTCCCCTAATGATTGTAAGAATAACAGGGCCGGACGGCATCTTCTTATTCCTACATGTTTTAATAGCGGGATCAGCCAGATCTTTCTGTGCTCTCTATAAAATTTACAAAAGAAAAGGGTATGGATAGTGGCCTGAATTGAGGTCTCATCACACGGGCACAATGATGGGACTGTATCCCAGTTGTTTCTTTCCGGGAAAGCAACCAGACGGTGAAAAATATCCAACCTGAATCTTATTAAGAGAAATCTCTCAAAAGTGGTAAGATCGTGGGTTAAGTATGGCTGGATTGATAAGGTTGTTTGGACAGCAACGCAGTGTTGCACAGATGGTTTAAAAGCTTCTTTCATTAACCACATTTCTTCTAGATGGGCCAATGAGAGCGCCTGTAATGCCTTTCTTGATAGTGACCGGATTGTAGCGGGAGCCAGATAGTATTTTTCCAGTCCCAAATCAAGTAAGAACCCTTTTATATAGGCCAACCAGCCAATTTTAAATGAGTGGTCCAAAGCAATACAATCTAAAATAATTTGCTGGGTGAGTGTGTTTTTATCCCCGGACCATATGCGATGCCAAAGAAGAAGTGGCTGAATTTTTACTAGGTCCATTAAATATGAAATTCCCAGTTCTGTATGGCATGCGAAGGTGTATGTGCTTTTAGGTAGCGCTAGGAAGAAACAGAGGAATGCATTTTCTGTCACTTGTAAGTTTTTAATATTTGCATACCCCCACACTCCTGCTCCATATAGCGCTAATGACTGACACTTGGCTCTGTATATTTTTATGAGCTCTACTGGTGGTCTTCTGCCCAATTTTTTCGAAATGTTTACAAGAGCCATAGTAGTTCTTACTAGATGGAATTTTCTAGACTCTATTGCGGGGGACCAGTTTAATTTGTGATCGATAGTAATGCCCAAGTATGGATATTGAGCTGTTACATCCAATTTCTCATTTTGTAAGAATATACTCTTTGGCCTTTGTTTCGCTAATCCAACACTCATAACAAAAGTCTTTTTGATGTTTATATGTAGGTTCAACTCTCCCATAAATTGGGAATACCTATTTAGGGCCTTCTGAAGTTCTAGGGGGTACGTGCCAATATCACGGCGTCGTCCGCATAGAGCAATGCCGGAATCGGACGGTTGTTAGCTTGGGGAAGGTCCTGGCTCCCGTTCAGCATGGCTTGCTCCAGGCTGTTGGTATCAAGCGTGAAGAGAAAGGGAGCCAGGACACATCCCTGTCTCACTCCCCTCTCCACTTTGAACGGCGCCGATAGCTCCCCATTTGCACCGTACCTCACTCTAGCTGATGCATTGGTATACAATTCACGCAGAAAATTTACTAAAGGTAGTTCCACCCCCATATTTTAGCATGGCAAACGCAGTCAAAGGCAGCGGACAGATCCACGTAAACCATGTGGATACTGCCCGCTTTTGCACATACGTATTTCTCTAGGAGCAGAGTTAGATTCAGGGCCTGTTCAACTGTCCCCCGGCCCTCACGGAATCCAAACTGGATGTCTGAAAGTATCCCGCCATCCTCCGCCCACTGCTGGAGATGCTCCAAGATGATCCTGCCTGCAACTTTACCCAAAGAATCCAGCAGGGAGATTGGACGGTAACACGATACCTCCTGACGCTCCCCCTTTTTAAAAATTGGGACCAAAATTGATTTTGACCATGAGTCCAGTAGTCCCACCTCACAGGCTGCCCTAAGTACCCTTGTATGTATTGGTGCCCAAAGCTCTTCATTTGACTTAAATAGGTCTATTGGGACACCGTCGGGTCCTGGGGCTTTACCGTTTTTACTGGTTTTGATGGCTCGTTGAACTTCACCGATGTCAATATCTATTTCTAGTAGATAGTTGGTGTTGGGTGGAACAGCAGATGAATCTGCGCTTATGTCTGCTGGGCCCCCTCCAAATATCTTTGAGAAATAATCTACCCAGGTCAATTCATCGATTGCCACATCAATAGATGGTTGATTCTTTTGCTCTAGCAGAAATGGGGATTTTACCACAGCCCAAAACGCGGAGCTATCTTTAAGAATACAGCTTTTGTGTAATTGATGCCATAGGGCCTGTTTGAGTTCTATTTTCCTATCCTTTAAAGCTTTGTTATACTCCCGCCTTAAGTCTGCTATTTCTTGGGGTACCCTGTTTGGGTTTTGCAAGGCAACTTTCAGTTTAGAGTGCGCCACTGTACATCGGTGGTTAAATCATCTCGCTTTCTTCTTTTGAGTATTATTTAATTTTACAAACAGTACTGCTTGTATTGCTTTTGTGACCGCCTCAAAATTACTTATTACTGCTTCACTATGTACAGACAAATCTAGGCATTTAAAGATCAAACTGTAAACAATTTGAATGACTTTCCTTGTGATTTTTTGGGGATCAGTTTTTTCCCATTTCAATGAGAAACCATTGAGTCTGTCCAAGTGTAGGGTATTTTGCCTCAGTGCACTAACTATAATTTGCGTGCTGTCCTCTCGCAATGGGTGGAATGTTATAGTAAGGGCACAGTGGTCACTTTGTGTACTAACGAGGGTTTGAAAGTTGGTGGCGCGGTTCCCTGAGAAATTAGAAATCGAAATGAAATCTATGGTGGTTTGACTGCCTCTTCCAGTGTAAGTTGCATCTAACCTCTGAGTTAAAACATTTGTTTTATTTACAATTTTTAAGTCCAGATCGAGTAAGGATTCGTTTAGGCAGTTTCCAATACTTGAGTGGGAAAAATGTACCAATGGTTCTTCATTCTCGTCCATTAACCCACACAAGTTATGGTTGCAATGTTCACAGGGATGTTGATTAAAATCGCCCCCCCCCCAGAAAATGGTGACCCCTTTTGCAGAATCCCTAGACATGATGGATAATTGGGAGCACAACTGTTGCACAACAGTTTGAAGTTCCCTGTCTGGCAGATTATTATAAAAGTTCACTAATAGAACGGACTCGTCTTTACTAAAACGGAGGGGCAAGGATTGATAATTTGATTTCCAAGGCTAGTGGAGTAATGACCAGGCCCCCTATGGTGTTTGAAATGAATACTGTCAGGCCGCCTTTTGCTCTACCTGAGGTTGAATGTATTGCAGGGGAAAAAAAGGTTTTGTAACCTACCAGATGGATTTCAGTTGTTAACCAGGTCTCCTGGAGAGATATAATATTAAATTTCTCCAGGAAATTTATCCCCATACCATTTTATATTTTTCGGCGTAATCCGGCAATATTCCAGAATAGGAATGCAATCTAAGAGTCTGTCTTGGCTGGGGGAGTTTCCACTAACCCTAAAGGTTGTTCCATTGAAGACTCTTCAGTAAATTCCACAACATCTACTTTTTCGTGCGTATCGATGCCCGGTGATGGTTCTCCTGCCATGGTACATTGATTTTCTACCTCATGGTAGCTTATCGGCCTATATACAATAGGATTCGGGGTTTCGTGCTGTTTATCGGGCTTTAAGTTAACTTTTAGAGTTGGTAAAATTTCTGATTTTCTAGAAACATGATTCACCCCGATGTCTCGTTTAAGCAGTCAGTCAACTCCTTCCAGCCCAGAGAGCAAAGAGAAATGATTAAATGTGGGAACATTAAAACCAAGGCCATTTAGACCAAAGTTTTCCCTACTGCGCCTATAAAAGGCACTGGATCTTGGGGGATGGGCCAATAGGGATTGTGGGTAGAAGTGGTTGAGGTCGTGAGTAGAAATTTCTTCCCCTCTTTTCTCGGAGTACCAGTCAACAATGTGTTTGGTTAATCTACGGTCCCTAAAGTTTATTATAACTACATCACCTCTGATATCTTTTGGTCTACATCCTACCCACCCTAATCTTCTAACATGATGAATTTCCCCGTTTATATTGGGGGGTAGTGGCCTGTTATTCCTCAGCCAAAATATGACTTTGTTTTTAAGTCCCTGTTGGCCCACAGTTTTTCCCACTGGTAGTTCCGGAACCCCAGTTAAAACCACGACATAGGGTACCGCTTCTGGTGGTAGGTCAATTTTTTGCTGGTATGACATTTGAGATTTAGCGGAAAGGGACTTCCTAGCTACACTAGTCTGGGAATTGTCTGTCCTATTGATTGTCCCGTCCACTTTATCGTCCCTGTTCGTCATTTGGGGCTCAATAGGAAAAGGCTTCGTGAAGGCATTGGTCTTAGACTTATCTTTTGGTGTTGCCTGGCTCTCCGAGCTCACTTCCTGAGGTCTAGAATGTCTTTTGTCTGTTGTCAGGAGGGCTGCAGTTTTCTTAACTTGTGTTGTTGACGTGATATTACAAGAGGTTTTCGCCGCTGTTTTTGGCCCATTTAGTATCGTGCGATCTTGTTGGTGGGGCCTAGCCTTAACTAATTCATTGAGTAAATCTGTATTGATTGTGGATGCTTTTTCTATACTCGCCAGTTGTTCAGTCATTCTTTTGATTCGCTCTATTAACGGCAGTATTAGCGATTTAACTAATTTCTCCATACTACCCATTAAGTCGTTGGTGAGATTGGTGGGTTGAATGTAATTATCCTGTATTCCCTTTCCCACAATTTTCTCGGTGTTCTTTGGATTGTTCCTGACTAATTTAGGCATTTTTGTGTGTTTGCGGTCCTGGTGTGTCCCCCCACGCTTCATTTTACCTGTTGTTTGCCTGGGGGCGATTGTGTTGTTATGCATTTCCTTGAGCGAGGAATCCCTAGAGGAAATAGTAGTTATTAACTCCTCTGAGGTAGTATCTGAAGTTGTGTCAATGGATATATCACTCGTATGTGGTGGCGTTAAGGAAGTTCGGTCTTGAGGTTGATATGGGATACTAATGTCAGTCTCTTGGGAATTATCAAGGATCTGAACCGTTGGAGTGGTTGCTGACTGTATTTTGCCCAAGGATGAGCGTTTACTATACAAGAGTTCGGAGGATAGACGCCTTTCCGTGATTTCGATCTCGCGTTCGAGCACGGAGGTAGCCCTTGTAATAAAAAGATCAAGAGTCCCTTGGACCGAGCCTCCCACCAGAGATTTCCTAGCTTTATTACGTCGACCACTCATCTTCCTACAAGGGTTAATATAAATGCAGATTGGAAAAGGAGATGACAACAAACCAGTTTAAACGATTGATGAATCAATTTGTTAGATGAATTAAACACTGTATTATGACACAGAGTAATCCTGGCATAGACAAGAACAAATAATAAGGTTAGGTCGAAATTTAAACTAAAGTCTTACTTCGCATATCTTGAAGTCAGTGTCAGGGGGGGTACCCCAACCCAGCCTTGGCCAGCCCCGAACAGCCACAGATGGCCTGCCCTTTGCCTGGGCTTCGCCCGGCTCGTCCCGCGACGCGGAGGGAGCAGCTGTGTTTTGTGCCTCCGAGCACGGAAGTGCTGGTTGGTGGGCGGGTCAGCGCAGGAATTGTGGGAGCTGTAGTCCCCCCACTCAGCGGCCACTCGATGTCAGCAAGCGGCGGAGAGGGGGACTAACAGCTGTAGATGGTGCTGCGCTTCCAGCGCGATGTCTTCCAAGATGATAGGCTCTCTCAGCGCAGCGACAACAAAGTGGGTTCCCCGGCGAACAAAATAATACGAAGGCTCCCGCGACGCGGAGGGAGCAGCTGTGTTTTGTGCCTCCAGGCATGGAAGTGCTGGTTGGTGAGCGGGTCAGCGCAGGAATTGCGGGGGCTGTAGTCCCCCACTCAGCGGCCACTCGATGTCAGCAAGTGGCGGCGAGGGGGACTAACAGCCGTAGATGGTGCTGCGCTTCCAGCGCGATGTCTTCCAAGATAATAGGCTCTCTCAGCGCAGCGACAGCAAAGTGGGTTCCCCGCCGAACAAAATAATACGAAGGCTCCCCTTGAGTCAATCGCTCTCCTCCCTCTTTCCCCCTTGCATCTTTCAGTTCAGTCAAATATTTCTGTGCCTTGATTTCTGAAAAAAACACCTGCACCCTCCCATTTGTGATAACCTTGAGCCGAGCGGGGAACAACAGATATGCTTCACAACCGATCCCCTGAACGGGGGTTATCAGCTGTCGGAGTATCCACCTCCTTTTGACCGTGGCGTGACAAAAGCCAGGCCGAGCGAAGAATGTGTGGCCCTCGAATGTCCGTTTTGCATCGGGTCTTGCTCTGTCCAGAATAGCCTGCCAAAGGAGAAAAATACCAATGTATATAAGAATGGCTCTGGGCTGCTCCCCTTGCCCTGCAGCGTTGCCTCTTCTTGTGTCAATGGGAAGCGATGCGCCCTCTGAACCTCCATCGCCCAGTTCCATTGGGCGAGATCAGGGAATGCTACCTTTAAGAGAGTAACCACACATGACATAATGTTCTCCCCTTCGGTGTTTTTGGCAATGCCCAACAGCCTCACGTTATTTCTTCGCTGTCGATTCTCGAAGTCTACGAGCTTCCAAATCACATCTTCAGATTGCTTCTCGTGTGACTCCTTATAAACATGTAGTTTCCCGATTTCCTCCTCCATTTAGCAGTTCTTTCCTCAACATGAGCTACCTTTTCTGCCATATCTGTACATAGTCTGTTTACTTTCTTTAGGGACCCCTGCAGTTTTTTGGTAGCTTGATGTGCACTACTGCTCTCCAACCTCGCTTCTCCCTGCATCTGTTTTAGGGTGGAATACACTAAATCTAGCAATGGTGAGGCAGAAGAGTCGACTGAGCTAACAGGCCCCCCCCTGTGCTAATACCTCCCCCTCTTCTGCATACATCTGGCTTGTAGCTGAGTAGTCCCACTTAATTTTACAGGCTGTTGTTGTTGCGGTATCCACCTTGGAGGGGCTGGGGCTGGATTTAGACTTGCGCCTCTGAGTGAGGGTCTTAAGACGTTGTGTCTTTTGTGTTGCCGAGGAGTCCCCAAAGGAGTCACCAGAATCAGACCCTTGGGATGAGTTCCCATCACTTGTAAGTGAGAGATCTGTGTCATCATTAAGAGAAAAAAATGAGTTCCCCTCTGGAGATCCCAAGGCTGGTTTGGACCATAATGACATTTGGTTTTGCCCTAATGTTTTTACTCCTGCTGTTTCCCCTGTTGTTTGGTCCCAAGGCCCTAGCACATCCACTTAAGAAATATCAGATATAACAAATGACAAGCCTGTACCTTTCCCATCTGCATCTCTATCGGCAACCAAATTAGCCTCCAAAGCAGCTCCCAAGTCAGAAGGTGATCCAGCATATCCAGGCGCACTGCTCCCACTGCCTTGCACAACTCTCAGTGGTTCCTGCCGCTCCGATGCAGCCTGTAGTCCAGGCTGATTAGTCAGTCAATCAACAGGCTCTTCCACCTCCTCCTCCTGCCGCTCCAGACCTGGCTCCAGTCTGGTCTGCTGCTGTATCGCCGCAGCCACAGCTTTGTTTATTTCTACCTGGGTGTGTTCTTCTTTCCCTATCTTTTCCTCCCTATCTTCCTGTCTCTCTAATGTATTTGTTTTGACAACAGCTTCAGGTATTTCAATCACTGGTATCCACCCTTCTTGACTTGTGCTCAGTTGTTTATCATCTATTTGTCTTTCAGAATCTGTCACCTTAGATTCTTCGACTCCACAACGCTCAGCTTCTGGTGTCTCAGCTTATTCGGTCAGTTGCTGCTCTTGTTCTTCAGATGGGCTCGGAATTATTCTGGTATGGCTAGCATGAATCCAATTGGGTAAACCTGCACACGTCACTGCTGTGGTAGTGATTAGTATGACTTGACGTGGTTTATCCCACCTGGGTGCGAGACACGATTTTCTTGCGTGTTTCTTCACTAACACCCAATGTCCGGAAGGGACGGAGGAACATGGTGGCCGCCAGCTAAGCGGCCGCGGTCATGTCTTACCTTGGGCTTCAAGACGGCGGTCCGAGGCCGCGAACCTGACACCACAAACACGCTCCTGATGCTAGATTCAACCCCTTCTTCGACCTCGAGTTCTATAGGGATTTTCTTCTTCCTCACATTGCGCCACGGAGTGGGCAATGCGGGGTGTTCTCTGTGGTTCCTCCAAAGGCAGGTGCATAGTTTCGCTCTCCTGCCCCTGGGAGGCGGGTGACTGGTTGTGGGAGGAGGCAGCGCGGCTGCAGAGATGCCGGGACGCTGCCTGCTTCTGGCTCCGTGTCGCCGGGGTCAGAGACAGCACTGGTCCCGGTCTCTGTCTGGATGTTGCCGTGAGGTTTGGGCGGCGGCAGGAAGGTAAAGAGCTGCAGTTTGAAGGCGGGAGGAAGTATGTAGCGCTACAGTTTGGTTTGATAACACGCACAACCTGCAACCTAGCCAGTTTATCACACATAGCCTGTTCAGCAAACATATTGTGTGCATTGAGTGTATTGAGTGTACCAAGTGCATGCTTTTCCCCGGCTGTGGGGGGGGGAGTAAGTGAGGATTTTCTCTACCGTATGGAGGTTGATGAAGGAGGTGGAATAGAAGCTAAAGGGATCTCCTCCCCTCCCAAACTCGGTCAGTACACTCTGCGTGCAAGAGTTGCCCACTCCTCACAGAATATCGACATCACTCAGCCCATATTATTGATGCCCAAAAAATCTCCTCCTACCCTGGAAACGAATGCAATAACCAAACAGCGTAAGCGAGGGGTTACGACTGATGAGGTAGACTTAAAGGGGAAAGAGGTTTCTAAGAGTAGGGGGAGAGGTAGGGCAAATAAATAAAACATCTTTAAAGGTGAAAATTAGCCCCTCTTTAAAGACCTACTATAAAGTTATGTCCTCCTCTGTCGCAGCCACAGCGAGCCAGATAAAATAATTACCCAAGAGGAGCTTGAGGGGGGTCCTTCTAAGCCCAAGCCCAAGCCTAAGACTAAGGTGGTTAATGACAAAGGGCAACCTTCAGCCCTCTCCCCAGCCCTTACTCCATTCTTGCAGTGTAAGCAGAAAGGACTCAAGCAGCAGGGGGGACCTATAGTAACCTCATCAGTAATTCCACCTGCATCCCACCTGGCACTGAGCCTGTCTAACAGGTATAATGTCCTTGAAATCCAAGACTCTCAAGACCTCCAAGACAGTGCAAATGGAATAGTAACTGAAACAGAAACAGTGACTGAAACAGAAACCGGGAAAGCTGGAGAAGCAGGGGCCCAAGGATCTATGCCTTGCTCTTTGTCCGTTATCCTACTCGCCATGAAGGAGGAGATTTCGACTAGGTTCATGATCTCGGAAACAAACCAGGCTGAGTTGGTCAGTAGATTTTCTGTGTCTGAAGCAAACCAGGCAGCAATTCAGTCATCGTGCGAGGTGTTAGCTCAGAAATTGGAGGAGGTCACCGCAAGGACTGATTTAATCGAGTCGGAAATCCCCATAATTAAGGAAGCTTTACACTCCGCATCAAAGGACATGGCAAAACTGACAGCACAGAATAAAGAGCTTAAGGATGACCTAGAACGGCTGGAAAACCATTCTAGAAAAAACAACCTGAGACTCTTAAATATCCCTGAAGCCCTTGAGGGGTCGGATATCAAGGGATTCGTCATCTCTTTGATACAGGGAACTGTTCTAAAGAACTCACCTAGCGTCAACCTGGCCCATGAGATTCAAAGGGTACACGAGATCCCTACAGGAGGAATCCTGTTAGACAAAAACTCAGGAAGATTTTGATCAATTTCCTCTCTTACTCTGTCAAGGAACAAATACTATCTGCTGCCCTCAAGGAAGGCTCTATAACTTTCTCACCTACAGGTCAAGAATAATTTTCCTTTTTGATAAGATCTGATATTTCACACACCACAGCAACAAGGCAATGGGAGCTAGGGAGCAGAGGCCCAATTGAAATTTCCAGCCCAATTATGGGTGATGTATGATAATCAGATGCATCAGTTCCGCGCAACAGAGGAGGTGGACGCCTTTATGGCGAAGATCAAAAAAGGAAAATGCAAACAGAAGAGGGAGGCGATAATGGTGTCAGGGGCTCTCCGGCTTTAGATCTCCAGACAGTTTCTACTTTTTCTTCTTGTAAACCATACAGCCCGAGGGAGTAGTGACCTAATAGGCTTCGTCTATTGGAAGGGAGGGTTCCTCACAGGAGCAAAGGGACACAGGAGGGAGGGGAGATTGGGGGGGAGCACAGGGTGGGGAGCAATGGATAAAAATAAAAAATATATCTCATCTCACTTGAAGGACATAAAAAATTGGTCAATCGATTTATGTCAAGGACTTGTAAGCCGATGGCAGGTGATTTGATAAAATATGTTAGGATGAGTTTTATCTCTTGGAACGTTAACGGGCTGAAATGTCCAAGGAGGCAAAGACTGATATTGAAATACTTGGAGCTTTCCACAGCACAGGTTTGTCTCTTACAAGAGACACACTTGACTTCGGGGGAATCTAATTCATTGTTTTCTAGTATTCCTTGGATTAAAGGTCATTGTTCTTCCGAACAAACGATTCACTGTAGGGGAGTCGCAATTTTGATCAAGCAGGGGATCACTGTTCCATAAAATCGGTACAGACTGAGCAAACAGGGAGGTGGATCATAGCACAGTTGGACCTTGGAGGCACAGAATAAACCTGTGCCTCCTTTTATGGACCAAACGTGGATGATCCAATTTATATTCTTAAGCTGCAGTCCAAGTTAATCACGGAACCCCCCCCCTATGATAGTTGGTAGGGATTTCAATGTCCTTCTAGATCCTCTAAAAGATAGGTCAAACCAGATGCATTATGTAGGGGCCCCCCGAATTCATCGTGCCATGAAGAATTTGATACATGACTTGGAGTTGGTCAACGTTTGGAGGAGAAAGAAGGGAGATCACCCCGGGTTTACGTTTTATAGTAAAAAATACCATCATTCCTCCAGGATTGATTATTTTTTAACTATCAGAAATGTCCTGGATACAACGTCTGAGGTTGCCATATTACCAAGTCATCTTTCAGACCATGCTCCAGTATTGTTCTCATATAAAAAAAAAATTAATATGACACATACAAAATGGACGCTCAACAGGGCAAAACTAGCAGACCCTGAAATTATTGAGGCCAATAAATTATCTTCCTTAGAGTTTTTTTACCTAAATATTGGGTCAACGGCTATAGAATTTGTTTGGGACGGCTTCAAGGCCAATCTGAGGGGCCGGCTTCACGGCCTCATATGCTCCAAAGGTAAGATTAATTGAGGAAAACATCCAGCAGCTTGAAGCCGAAAGGATTTTATCAACAGCAGGGAGCCCAGGAAGGGTGGGTAAGGTGCAGGATGATCTTGATAAGGCTAGGCAAGAGTTTAGGGGGAAATTAGATGAGAAATGCAAGGCTCAGTGGCTTGTTAAGAAGATGGAAAATTATGAATGTGGGGAGAAAGCAGGTGCCCTTCTAGCCTGGAAGCCCAGACTTCACTGTTCCAAAAATAATATCAATGAGCTAGTAATAATATAACAATGGGGATAAATCTACTAGTATAGAGGATATACAGACCTGTCTCCTCACTTTATTCTCAGATCTCTCTAAAGAGAATTTAACACCCTCAAAGGAACAAATACAAACGTGGCTGAGTAGTAAATCTCTCCCTACTTTAAGTCAAGCCAGCCGAGACCTTCTCGAAGCTCCTATTGCGTTGGAAGAGATAACAACTCAAATTAAGATATCTAAGAACAATAAAGCATCAGGTATGGATGCATTGCCAAATGCAGTTTTCAAACTTTTGTCAGATGAATTGACCCCAGCTTTGGGAACTCTGTTTCAATCAACATATAGTCTAACAGGCCAAATTCCTAGCTCCTGGAAGGAAGCAACCATTGTCCTAATATTAAAACCCGGGAAGGATCCACTCAAAGCAGATTCATATGGTCCGATCTCCCTGCTATATGCCGATTATAAGATCTTTATGGGTATTTTGGCAGGGAGATTGGCTAAGTTGGTTCCTGGATTAGAAAGGTTTTATAACTGGCCAATATATCCAGGAACAGACGCAGCTGCTTATCGGCAATATTGATCTGGCCATAATAAGATCAGACCCCTTAGCAGTGATCGCTCTTGACGCTGCCAAGGCTTTTGATAGGGTCTGTTGGGCCTATCTCTGGGAGGTACTGGAGGCAATGGGTTTTGGTCCCATATTTATACAAACTATGAGGAAATGTTATCAGGGAGCATCAGAAAAAATCTTGATAAATGGTACGCTTACCTCCAGTTTTAATATTCAGAGGGGGACTAGGCAAGGTTGCCCTATCTCGCCTCTGTTATTTGACTTATATATAGAGCCATTGGCACAGGCTATTAGACTAGAAGATCGAATCCCCCCTTTTAAATCTCAGCTTTATCAATGTAAAATAGCTTTATACGCTGATGGTATAATCCTATACACTAGTAACCCAGAAGTGACTATCCCATGGGTCGAATCCCTCTTGGAGGATTTTGGCTCCATCTCTGGGTATTTAGATAATTCCTCCAAGACAGAGGTGATGTGCTGGAATATCAATCAGTGAGGGGGAGCGATTAGTAAAGAGTTCAAATATCTGGGCATTAATATCGTTAAAGATCTCGAGAAATTCCCCTTATTTATTTGAATAAAATCATCAGGGAGATAGATCGTCTCTTAGCAAGGTGGAGAAATCTTCCCCTGACTATCTATGGGAAGGTCAACCTAGTGAAGATGATTATTCTTCCAAAGCTGACTTACTTGTTCAACGCAGTCCCCCTGACCTTCCCCCAACAGAATAGCTCCAAAATTCAAAGTAAGATTGGGAGTTTCGTTTGGGGGGATAAGGTAGTAAGGCTGTCATGGAAGAAATTGAGGCGTAGACTAATTAAAGGTGGGTTCGCTCTTCCAGATATCAGCTGGTATTTAGTCGCATTCCAATTTAAAGCTACACGGATGCTACCGTCTAAACCAGCCGGAACCGCATGGGGAAGGCTGCTCAGCGAATTGGCAATAAACGAGAGCGGGGGAGGCGCAGAAGGGTTTCTTTTTAAGTTTGAGTCTCCCAAGTTCTTTAAAAGAGTGCGCTTGAAGGTTCTTAAGACTGCGTTAGAAACTTGGTTTAAAGTAAGAACCAGATGGGAAATTAGCTACTATTCTGACTTTGCCCCTATAAGGGGTTCCCCAGGTACACCACCCTGCCTTCAAGATGGGTTAGCTGGCCCCATTAAGAGAGCGGGAATCTCTATTTGGTCTGACCTGGGGGATGTAAACGGAATCCATCCATGGGAACTGCTAAGGGCCAAGATAGGTTGTAGTTTTTCAAAGTTTAAGTTCCTACAACTTAAATCTTGGTTTGAGGCAGATAACGGGGGCGTAAGAGTGATTTGGGATTTAGAGATCCTTTTTCAATCTGTCCAGCCATTGAAGAAGGAAATTTCCATTTGGTATAGAAAGCTTTTGGATGCAGACGATTTACGAATCCCACCACAGTCATCGTCTTGGAATCAATCTCCCTTCGAATCTACTATTGGTGACCTTTTAGAATCATCTTTAAAACCATTGTATAAGTTCATCAAACCAGAACTTCTAAAGAAAAATCATTTTTTTGTCACTAACCAAATTTATTATACACCCGCCAGAATCGCTAAATTCGCCCCATTTCCCGAGCCAAAATGTCCCAGATGCGTGGCACCTAAAGCCAATGATATCCACATGTTCTACGAATGCCCCGACTTAGATATGTTTTGGAAGGTGGTAGGACACTATTTGTGTAACATCTTCAAAGTTAACATCGAGATTAATGTTTCATTAGTGTTTTTCGCTAATGATGGTCTTTCCACTTTAGATTTAACACAGACACACAGAGGGTTGTTGTTATGTCTGATTTTGCTTGCCCGTAGGGAAATCTGTATAAAATGGAAAGATCCCCACGCCCTAAAATAGAAGAATGGCTAAAATCCTCACTTGCAATGGCCCGCATTGAATCTGCAGGGAGCAGTGATAGATCAACGAATATTTGGCAACCCTTTATCATCATGGGTTGGAGAGCTGAGACTACTATGACATATATGGTTAAAATCACTTGGTCCTATGATTACACCAAAACCCCAAAAAGGGGCTGGTCGGGTGACCTAAGCAAGTGCAGGAAGCCTAAGGGCACCTAGTTTGAAAATGATGGCTTGTTAAGATCTACAGTAGCTTATTGGTGAGATGAGGATAAAAAATAAAATCTAACACCCAATCTCCAGGATTCAAACCATGCACCTGGTCTGCCTGCCTTGCAACTGCGTCTTCTCCAACCTGATGAGAGACAGAACACACCATTTCAGCAAATCCTTTACAATAGTCCAATACCAGATCATCAGTTATATTCATCAATTTATTTCAAGGAATACATTCTTGTCTCATTGCCCTTTCCATGAGTACTTCATGAGGACTCAATCCTGTTTTCCCGTCAGGAATGCTCCTGAGACCCATCAACAAAAGATGCAGTGCATCTGGCCATTTTAGCATTGTGGATGCACACACCTTCCCTAACCTTGACTTGATTGTGCTGTTAAGCTGTTCAACTATTCCAGAAGCCTCTGGACGATACGCACAGAGCAGTTTTTGTTCAATGTTAAATGAAGCACAGATTAATCAACTTATCTCATTATTAAAATGAGGTCCTCTATCTGATTTCAAAGATACTGGAAAACCGAAATGAGGTATCAACTCCCTCAACAATAGTTTAGCAACTGTGAGACTGTCATTCCTTCTTGATGGGTATGCCTCCACCCATCTCGAGAACAGACACACTATGACAAGTACATATTTCAATCCATTGCTTGGAGGCAACTCAATAAAGTCAAACTGCTGTCTGGTAAAGGGTCCGTCTGCCTTTCCAATCTTTCCCCAGCAAACCACTGTCTTTCTACCTGGGTTATGCTGCTGACAGATCAACCATCTTTGGCAAAGGCTCTCAGCTACTACCCTAAACTTTGGATTATACCAACTTTGTCTGAATAGTCTGATTATTGAATCCCTGCCAATATGTGTTGTCCCATGGTATTCTCTTGCCATTTGAGAGAGTAAGCAATCTGGCATGACTGGTCTACCATCTAAGTACACCCACACTTCATCTTCTGTCCTTTTTGTACAACCTGACTTTATCCAGATTTCCTTTTCCTCAACTTCTTCTTGCAACTGTCTGACCTCATCCCATGTTTCTGGAACTGAGAAAAACATAAGTTGGAAGCTGGTTTCACCTATTTCCACTTTTCTGTTAATTGCCATGGTATTTTTCGCACAGTATTGAGCAATTTGGTCTGCATATTTATTACCTGCCGTCACATAGTAATTGCCTGTCTGATGTGCAGCACATTTAACAACAGCTATTTCTTTTGGCAATTCTAGTGTGTCCAATAAATCCTTTACATTTTTACTCTTTCTGAAGAAGTCAGAAATCTCCTCTGCATCCAAATCTTGCCAAAGTCATGCACAACCCCGAAACCATATTGACGATCTGTAAATATGGTTACTCTCCAATTTTTCCCAATTTTGCATGCCTTTGTTAGGCCATAAATTTGGCTACATGTGCAGATTTGACTCCAGGTAAACAGGATGCATCAATGACTCCTGATATTTTGCATACAGCATATGCAGCACTTAGCCCTCCTTCTTCTGTTCTCAGACAGGACCCATCCACAAACAATTCATGATTAGATTCCTTCAAGGGTGTTTCTTTAATATCTGGTCGGGGCTTAGTACATAATTCAGTCACATCCAAACAATCATGATCTATCTCATCTTTCTCTTCCTCACAACATGGATCTCGCAAAAATGTGGCAGGATTCATTATTATACATCCTATCACTGTCACATTCTCAGCTCCCAAAATCACTCTCTCATACGAAGTCATCCGACTTCATATGAGAGAGTGATTTTGCTTTGTTCGCGTCCTTGTTAATAGAATCTCAACTGAGTGTGGAACTTATAACTTTACAGGATGTCCCATCACAATTGACTTAGTCTGCCCCAGACTTATACAGGTAGCAGCTACTGCTTTTAAGCAGCCAGGTAAAGCTGAAGCCACTGGATCCAAGGTGGCGGAGAAATATGCCACTGGACGTCGGCTCAATCCATGTCTCTGTGTTGAAACTGAAAGTGCACAATTTTTTCTCTCACAACAAAACAGCGCAAATTCTTTTGAATAATCAGGCATGCCTAGGGCAGGGGCCTCACACAGATAATTTCGCAATTTCACAAATGCTTCCAAGCATTCGTCATTCCAATCAATTGGATCTTTCGTTCTTTTCCGAGTCAAGTGTATCAATTGTTTGGCTAGCAGGGAGAAGCCACTGATCCACTGCCTACAATATCCAACCACTCCCAGCAACATTCTCATCTCTTTCTGTGTCTAAGGTAGTTGCATTTGTTTGATTATTTTTATTCTTTCCGGGGTGACTTTTCTAACTCCTCTTTCTATTTTATGCTGTAAATATCTAACTTCTTGTTGACAAAACTGCAATTTTTCTGGAGACACCTTGTGTCCTCCTTCGTCCAAATTGTTCAGTAACTCAATTGTGTCAGTGACACCATCTTCTTGTGTCTTTGATGCCACCAATAGGTCATCAATGTATGGAACCAGAACTGATTTCCCAGTTATAGCTAATGACTCTAAACACTTTTCAGGATTTGATTGAAAATTGAGGGCTCTCTGTGTACCCTTGAGGAACTCGGCACCATGCCAAAATACGATATTCAAACCGCAAGGCGAAAAGATGCTGGCTGTCTGGGTGTAAAGGAATGGAAAAGAATGCCTGACACAAATCAATCACTGTATACCAACGTGCGTTCCAGGGTATTTGATAAAGAATCACCGCTGTATTTGGCACCACTGGGCAACAAGGTATTACAATTTTGTTTATTTTTCACAAGTCCTGCACTATCTTGTACTTTCCACTAGGTTTTTTGAGTCCTATGATTGGTGAGGTACAAGAACTACTCATTATCTTTTCAAAATTCCCTGTTTAATCATCTGGTCAATTACTGGAGCAACTTCTGCTTTTACTTCTGGACTCATGTCATACTGTCGTGTGTTTGGGAAAACAGCACCTTCTTTTAATACTATTTTCACCGGATCTACATGCGCCATTAGCCCTATATCTTTTCCTGAAAAGTCCCAGACCTCTGGATTTACTGTGGCTCTCAATTCTTCTGGTAATTCACTTTGAGTTACTAATGAAAACATTTCATCCACTTCTGTACCTTGCTAAGCTAACATCATCTTGTATACAACGTCCTCATCAGGTGTTTGGAAAGCAACACCATAGCACGTACAATAGATCGTGCAGTTCATTTTGCACAATAAGTCTCATCCTAACAGATTTACCGGACTTGAATCGCAAACAACAAACCGTTGCATGTCTTTAAAATTTCCAATATGCACTTCCATTGGTTTTGTAACTGGGGTTCTAATCTGTTTGTTTGACACTCCTACAACTTGGATAGTTTCTCCCGACAGCGGTAGGTTTGGGAAGTCTGCTGTTCTCATAGTAGACCGGGTAGCACCAGTGTCCAATGGAAAAGTGATGTCACTACCTTCAACTTTCCCATCGATAAATGAGACCTGTCTGATCTACCGGCAAGGATGCTCCAAGCACACACTCCTCTTCCTTGCCCCTCAGGCACAGTCATTGCACATAGTTCGATTCGTCATCATTCTGCAAAAAATAATGTGAAACCACAGGGTAATTCTTACCACTTTCTCCGTGAAATCCAGTGTTCGCACTGTATTTTTGAATATTCACATGGTTTGACATAGGAGGTTGTGGCACCTGATACTGTGGAGTAACTCTCTGTGGCTACTGTTGCTGTTTCATAACCCCTTCATTCTGAATCTGTGAATTTAAATTTTGATTTGGCCCATTATTATTCTGGACATTTTTACACTCGTTCTTCCAATGTCCAAGTTTTCCGCACGCATGACAAGGAAATTTCTTCCTTGCTCCTCTCTATTCATTTGTCCTTGTCCTTTACCACCTCTCGATACTTGTTCACTTTGACTCTGGTCTTTAATCTGATTATCAGTCTGAGAAATTAATTTTGCTTCCTGCTGCTCTGCCAATTTCACCTGTGGCCACATCATTTTCTCTTTTAGCTTTCTATGTTTTGCCTCAATGTCGTCATCACAATACTTTTCATATTTCAATATTTCATCAATTGACTTACTCTGTCTGCACAACATGTGCTGTTGAATCATCTGACTAATCTCTGGTTTCAGACCATACACAACCGACATACAAAATGTCCCATATCTTCATCTTCAATGTTCTCAAATCCACTATACTGCTTGAATACCTGTAGCAACCTTTCATAATATGCATGCATTAACTCTTTTGGCTCCTGAGTTGTTCTATCTATTTTTACCCAATCCTTCTCTTTAGGAGGAATTTTCCCTTTCAAAAACGCAATCACCTGGTGATACTTTTTCATCACCTCCTCTGATGGAGCTCCTGTTTTAGAATCTCTCGGATATTTCTCATTTGGCCAATCAACTGTAATTTTACCTTCTGTCCATCAATCAGCCGGTACCACAATATCAAATAAACCATCCAAATCCTTCCACAAAATATTTGAAACTTTCACAAATCTTTCCACCTGTTTGTGCCATTCAACTGGTTTCTCTCCCGACCTAGGAAAATCATTTGTAAATGACAAAATATCCTGTCTACTCCAAGGAACATGAACATATCCACCACCAGGAACTTCTCTCATTGGACATATTCTCTCAACCTTATCTGTTTCTTTCACTGGAAATGCAGATGACACATCTTTTGCTTGTGCTTCCTCTTTCTTTCTTGTCCACCAAATGCTCCAATTGTCAATGTCTCCCCACTTTCACAAAATATTCATCAACTCTTTTATCTGTAATCTTTTATCACAAGTATTCACACTTTCTAAATCCTTTGCCGTAAACTCCACTCGATATGGTTTTTGCAATATTTTCAATTTCCCTATGTCTATTCCATTCTCTGAGGCAACTTCTGTTAATTTCTCATGATATACCTTTGCTCTTCTCGTTATGCTCTTGCATAGGAATAATAACCCCTCATCATTGTAAATGTTCAGTCTTTCTGTGCTCACATTGCCAGCTATCATTTCTTCCAAATCTACTTTTAATCTGCTGATATCCAGAATCTTTGGTTGTGAGCTTCTTTTTTTCTATTCCCCGTGCCCATCTCTCTAAATCTTCAGGAGTAACTGCTGTTAAACCTCCTGTTCTTGTAGGGACCATAGACCCTTTTTGTTTCAAAATCTCGGGTGAAACTCCCTTTGGGGTTTCTGCTAAAGGTTTCATTATTGGAAGATCCATTAATGAAATGACTGAATCACTTTCACTGGCTTGATCATCGGACATCACTACTTCTTTTCTGGGATTATTCAAAGGAATTGTCACTGCTTGAGGATTTGGGCAAACCTTTTTATCTCCATATAATGGGATAACAGGGCCAATAGTAACTGGTACTGTCAAAGCTTCGGCATTTAAATTCAATTGGCTTATTTTCTGAACTAATTCTTCCCTAGTTCTATTTAAAGCTTCTCTCTTCTTATCTTGCAACACCCTATTAATTGACGTATCATGTAAAATTTGTGGGACTAAGGGTGTTCCTATCCCAGGCGCACTCGGGGTGACTCTACTAGGTTCTTCTTCATATGGTGGAGGGTTCTTAATTTAAATATGCTCCAATAATTCATCATCTGATTCTCCATATCCTGTCGTATTCATGTGTTTCGTCTTTTCTTTACACTTGCCTCCTGGCTGCTCTTCAGCCATTAATACTGGATACAAACCCTCTGTCACTACAGCTCTTCTCCAACGCTTCATTTTATCTCCACTTGACTCATACGGATATCTAGACAAAAATACTCGAAATCTCTAGCCACTTCTTTAATTTTCACGATCAAATGCCTCAATCTACCATTCTTCCAAAGCTTCATACTCTGTCATTCAGGGATTTGGTTCTAACATAATCATTCCATTGCTCAATTTCGGAAGTATCTTTAGATTAAAAGTACCATGCTCCGGAAAAGCCAAAACACCATCACCTTTTGTATACTCCACCCAATTCTCCAACCATACACACGTGTGATATCCTTTCTCCATCATCATGAATGAAGCTGGCGTTTTAGGTGGCAGAATAGGAATTCCCTCTCTAGTCATCAAAGGCTTGTCTTTCTTGAAGAAATGTTTAATTTACTTTATTAACGTAATTTTCTTTCGTCCTCCAAACATTTCAGACGAATGATATAGGCAAGAGTCTTCCGTATATCTTCTAGCTGTATTATCTAAGTCACATCCTATATCAGCACAGCTCACACCCGTAGTCAAATCAGGACTCAAATACAATTATTTTGAAGCAACCCTAGCGCGGCTTTTATCTATCAATCAATCAGATTCAGCCTTGCACTCATGGTATGACCAATGCCAGCGCGGTCTTTTGTGACATCAGTATTGCTGCTCACTACTTACCCTCCCTTTACAATCTGCTTCTTTCTCACGCCCGCTATTCCAACCAATCCCAGAGTGGCTCTTTGTGATGTCAGTACAACTCTTGCAACTGACCCTCCCTTTACAAAGTAATACAAAAACGTATTTCTTTAACTTATCTTAAATAAACTTCGTTAGTAACAACATAAAAACATTCACTACTCTGTTTGTTCCACTAAACAAAGAATAGATCTAAACTTATTCCAGAATTTTTTTACTTCAAGTAAAAACCCCTGTTTACCCTTCATTCAAGCTCAGGAGAACCTGTTACTTCTTCACTGTCACCCGTATTGGGAAATGAGACCAAAGTTTCACCAGCGAACCCTTTTGCTATCATTTGCACTCTACTTTTACATGATATAATCCCTAATACAACACTGCCAGCCCTCCGTAACCTCTCAGTGTTATGACAACAGACGAGTAACCTCCTGCATTATGGCTTCTATCATCACCCGCTATTCCATTCCTGGGATGCCCAGGCAACCTCTGTACCTGTGCTTCTAGACAAAATAAAACAAGAACTAACTCTTTTGTTAAACATACATCAATAATTAATAATCAATATTTATCACCAAACTAGTCAATAATAACCATAGTTCTGCTACCAGAAAATTGATCCAGCGGTTCAACAACAGATACTCCACTACCATATACTCACCTGGGCCCATAAAATCACAGTGCATAAACCGCTGGTTATCAAGTTTGTAATTTTCCCAAATTTTTAGGATTAGTTATTCAATACTCCTAACTAACCTTTCACTGATCAAAGAGTTATTTCCTCTGGTCAATAGCCCATTAGTTGAACTAGTTGATGGTGATACTTAACATAAAGCTAGCTTTCTTATACGTTAAATGTGATAAATAAACCACGGACTCAGGAAAGTTTTATATCTTTATCTGAATTAAATGTATGTGAACCATCTCAAAAATACAGTGCAGTCACCAACACTCATAGGAGAGAAGATTCAATTTCATAAACGCTAAGCATATACTTCGGACTCATAGAATAATCAATGCTCAGAAAGGTAGAGAAAAGAACATCTGCAAAATAACAAGAAATTATATTTACCAAGGATGGTGTGAAAGACCAACCCCCTGGCCAAAGGGCTGGTAAGGGTCCCCCGGGATAGAACAGGAGACAAAGACTTCAGGACAGGATTCAGAACAGGATAGTTGACCTCTCTAGAATACCAACGATTGCGCCACACCCTTCTCTGACACTCTCTTCCTCCTCAAGATTCTTCTGCAATCTTCTGATCTAACCCAATTAAATTAGGATAGAAAGTTCTGCTTCAGGTTCTGCATTCGGCTCTTCATCAGCATCTCACAGCATCTCTCCCAGCAACAGCATCTCCCGCAGCAAAGACAGCACCCACGACTCGCAGCATCTGTGTCTATCTAACTAACTAAAGCTATCTTAATTATACCTTTCGTGTTTCATGTTCTACCCACTAAAGTTTCAATATCGTAAAAATACGAAATATGATTGGTTAGGCAAGGGGGGAAGCTCCATTACACCATCCTTACATGTCAATAAATCAGTTCAACTATTGTCCGCAAACCCATCCCCTTAATTTTTATTCATAAATTTGATTCTCATATGCTTTCACATTTCACTTTGAAACTATCATTTCTTCCAAATCTACTTTTAATCTGCTGATATCCAGAATCTTTGGTTGTGGGCTTCTTTTTTTCTATTCCCCGCGCCCATCTCTCTAAATCTTCAGGAGTAACTGCTGTTAAACCTCCTGTTCTTGTAGGGACCATAGACCCTTTTTCTTTCAAAATCTCGGGTGAAACTCTCTTTGGGGTTTCTGCTAAAGGTTTCATTATTGGAAGATCCATTAATGAAATGACTGAATCACTTTCACTGGCTTGATCATCGGACATCACTAATTCTTTTCTGGGATTATTCAAAGGAATTGTCACTGCTTGAGGATTTGGGCAAACCTTTTTATCTCCATATAATGGGATAACAGGGCCAATAGTAACTGGTACTGTCAAAGCTTCGGCATTTAAATTCAATTGGCTTATTTTCTGAACTAATTCTTCCCTAGTTCTATTTAAAGCTTCTCTCTTCTTCTCTTGCAACACGCTATTAATTGACGTATCATGTAAAATGTGTGGGACTAAGGGTGTTCCTATCCCAGGCGCACTCGGGGTGACTCTACTAGGTTCTTCTTCGTATGGTGGAGGGTTATTAATTTAAATATCCTCCAATAATTCATCATCTGATTCTCCATATCCTGTCGTATTCATGTGTTTCGTCTTTTCTTTACACTTGCCTCCTGGCTGCTCTTCAGCCAATAATACTGGATACAAACCCTCTGTCACTACAGCTCTTCTCCAACGCTTCATTTTATCTCCACTTGACTCATACGGATATCTAGACAAAAATCCTCGAAATCTCTGGCCACTTCTTTAATTTTCACGATCAAATGCCTCAATCTACCATTCTTCCAAAGCTTCATACTCTGTCATTCAGGGATTTGGTTCTAACATATTCATTCTATCTCTCAATTTCTGAAGTATCTTTAGATTAAAAGTACCATGCTCCGGAAAAGCCAAAACACCATCACCTTTTGTATACTCCACCCAATTCTCCAACCATACACACGTGTGATATCCTTTCTCCATCATCATGAATGAAGCAGGCGTTTTAGGTGGCAGAATAGGAATTCCCTCTCTAGTCATCACAGGCTTGTCTTTCTTGAAGAAATGTTTAATTTTCTTTATTAACGTCATTTTCTTTCGTCCTCCAAACATTTCAGACGAATGATATAGGCAAGAGTCTTCCGTATATCTTCTAGCTGTATTATCTAAGTCACGTCCTATATCAGCACTGCTAACACCCGTAGTCAAATCAGGACTCAAAATACAATTATTTTCAAGCAACCCTAGCGCGGCTTTTATCTATCAACCAATCAGATTCAGGCTTGCACTCATGGTATGACCAATACCAGCGCGGTCTTTTGTGACATCAGTATTGCTCCTCACTACTTACCCTCCCTTTACAATCTGCTTCTTTCTCACGCCCGCTGTTCCAACCAATCCCAGAGTGGCTCTTTGTGATGTCAGTACAACTCTTGCAACTGACCCTCCCTTTACAAGGTAATACAAAAACGTATTTCTTTAACTTATCTTAAATAAACTTCGTTAGTAACAACATAAAAACATTCACTACTCTGTTTGTTCCACTAAACAAAGAATAGATTTAAACTTATTCCAGAATTTTTTTACTTCAAGTAAAAACCCCTGTTTACCCTTCATTCAAGCTCAGGAGAACCTGTTACTTCTTCACTGTCACCCGTATTGGGAAATGAGACCAAAGTTTCACCAGCGAACCCTTTCGCTATCATTTGCACTCTACTTTTACATGATATAATCCCTAATACAACACTGCCAGCCCTCCGTAACCTCTCAGTGTTATGACAACAGACGAGTAACCTCCTGCATTATGGCTTCTATAACCACCCGCTATTCCATTGCTGGGATGCCCAGGCAACCTCTGTACCTGTGCTTCTAGACAAAATAAAACAAGAACTAACTCTTTTGTTAAACATACATCAATAATTAATAATCAATATTCATCACCAAACTAGTCAATAATAACCATAGTTCTGCTACCAGAAAATTGATCCAGCGGTTCAACAACAGATACTCCACTACCATATACTCACCTGGGCCCATAAAATCACAGTGCATAAACCGCTGGTTATCAAGTTTGTAATTTTCCCAAATTTTTAGGATTAGTTATTCAATACTCCTAACTAACCTTTCACTGATCAAAGAGTTATTTCCTCTGGTCAATAGACAATTAGTTGAACTAGTTGATGGTGATACTTAACATAAAGCTAGCTTGCTTATACGTTAAATGTGATAAATACACCACGGACTCAGGAAAGTTTTAAATCTTTATCTGAATTAAATGTATGTGAACCATCTCAAAAATACAGTGCAGTCACCAACACTCATAGGAGAGAAGATTCAATTTCATAAACGCTAAGCATATACTTCGAACTCATAGAATAATCAATGCTCAGAAAGGGAGAGAAAAGAACATCTGCAAAATAACAAGAAATTATATTTACCAAGGATGGTGTGAAAGACCAACCCCCTGGCCAAAGGGCTAGTAAGGGTCCCCCGGGATAGAACAGGAGACAAAGACTTCAGGACAGGATTCAGAACAGGATAGTTGACCTCTCTAGAATACCAACGATTGCGCCACACCCTTCTCTGACACTCTCTTCCTCCTCAAGATTCTTCTGCAATCTTCTGATCTAACCCAATTAAATTAGGATAGAAAGTTCTGCTTCAGGTTCTGCATCCGGCTCTTCATCAGCATCTCACAGCATCTCTCCCAGCAACAGCATCTCCCGCAGCAAAGACAGCACCCACGACTCGCAGCATCTGTGTCTATCTAACTAACTAAAGCTATCTTAATTATACCTTTCGTGTTTCATGTTGTACCCACTAAAGTTTCAATATCGTAAAAATACGAAATATGATTGGTTAGGCAAGGGGGGAAGCTCCATTACACCATCCTTACATGTCAAGAAATCAGTTCAACTATTGTCCGCAAACCCATCCCCTTAATTTTTATTCATAAATTTGATTCTCATATGCTTTCACATTTCACTTTGAAACTATCATTTCTTCCAAATCTACTTTTAATCTGCTGATATCCAGAATCTTTGGTTGTGGGCTTCTTTTTTTCTATTCCCCGTGCCCATCTCTCTAAATCTTCAGGAGTAACTGCTGTTAAACCTCCTGTTCTTGTAGGGACCATAGACCCTTTTTGTTTCAAAATCTCGGGAGAAACTCTCTTTGGGGTTTCTGCTAAAGGTTTCATTATTGGAAGATCCATTAATGAAATGACTGAATCACTTTCACTGGCTTGATCATCAGACATCACTACTTCTTTTCTGGGATTATTCAAAGGAATTGTCACTGCTTGAGGATTTGGGCAAACCTTTTTATCTCCATATAATGGGATAACAGGGCCAATAGTAACTGGTACTGTCAAAGCTTCGGCATTTAAATTCAATTGGCTTATTTTCTGAACTAATTCTTCCCTAGTTCTATTTAAAGCTTCTCTCTTCTTATCTTGCAACACCCTATTAATTGACGTATCATGTAAAATGTGTGGGACTAAGGGTGTTCCTATCCCAGGCGCACTCGGGGTGACTCTACTAGGTTCTTCTTCATATGGTGGAGGGTTATTAATTTAAATATCCTCCAATAATTCATCATCTGATTCTCCATATCCTGTCGTATTCATGTGTTTCGTCTTTTCTTTACACTTGCCTCCTGGCTGCTCTTCAGCCATTAATACTGGATACAAACCCTCTGTCACTACAGCTCTTCTCCAACGCTTCATTTTATCTCCACTTGACTCATACGGATATCTAGACAAAAATCCTCGAAATCTCTGGCCACTTCTTTAATTTTCACGATCAAATGCCTCAATCTACCATTCTTCCAAAGCTTCATACTCTGTCATTCAGGGATTTGGTTCTAACATATTCATTCTATCTCTCAATTTCTGAAGTATCTTTAGATTAAAAGTACCATGCTCCGGAAAAGCCAAAACACCATCACCTTTTGTATACTCCACCCAATTCTCCAACCATACACACGTGTGATATCCTTTCTCCATCATCATGAATGAAGCAGGCGTTTTAGGTGGCAGAATAGGAATTCCCTCTCTAGTCATCACAGGCTTGTCTTTCTTGAAGAAATGTTTAATTTTCTTTATTAACGTCATTTTCTTTCGTCCTCCAAACATTTCAGATGAATGATATAGGCAAGAGTCTTCCGTATATCTTCTAGCTGTATTATCTAAGTCACGTCCTATATCAGCACTGCTAACACCCGTAGTCAAATCAGGACTCAAAATACAATTATTTTCAAGCAACCCTAGCGCGGCTTTTATCTATCAACCAATCAGATTCAGGCTTGCACTCATGGTATGACCAATACCAGCGCGGTCTTTTGTGACATCAGTATTGCTCCTCACTACTTACCCTCCCTTTACAATCTGCTTCTTTCTCACGCCCGCTGTTCCAACCAATCCCAGAGTGGCTCTTTGTGATGTCAGTACAACTCTTGCAACTGACCCTCCCTTTACAAGGTAATACAAAAACGTATTTCTTTAACTTATCTTAAATAAACTTCGTTAGTAACAACATAAAAACATTCACTACTCTGTTTGTTCCACTAAACAAAGAATAGATTTAAACTTATTCCAGAATTTTTTTACTTCAAGTAAAAACCCCTGTTTACCCTTCATTCAAGCTCAGGAGAACCTGTTACTTCTTCACTGTCACCCGTATTGGGAAATGAGACCAAAGTTTCACCAGCGAACCCTTTCGCTATCATTTGCACTCTACTTTTACATGATATAATCCCTAATACAACACTGCCAGCCCTCCGTAACCTCTCAGTGTTATGACAACAGACGAGTAACCTCCTGCATTATGGCTTCTATCACCACCCGCTATTCCATTGCTGGGATGCCCAGGCAACCTCTGTACCTGTGCTTCTAGACAAAATAAAACAAGAACTAACTCTTTTGTTAAACATACATCAATAATTAATAATCAATATTCATCACCAAACTAGTCAATAATAACCATAGTTCTGCTACCAGAAAATTGATCCAGCGGTTCAACAACAGATACTCCACTACCATATACTCACCTGGGCCCATAAAATCACAGTGCATAAACCGCTGGTTATCAAGTTTGTAATTTTCCCAAATTTTTAGGATTAGTTATTCAATACTCCTAACTAACCTTTCACTGATCAAAGAGTTATTTCCTCTGGTCAATAGACCATTAGTTGAACTAGTTGATGGTGATACTTAACATAAAGCTAGCTTGCTTATACGTTAAATGTGATAAATACACCACGGACTCAGGAAAGTTTTAAATCTTTATCTGAATTAAATGTATGTGAACCATCTCAAAAATACAGTGCAGTCACCAACACTCATAGGAGAGAAGATTCAATTTCATAAACGCTAAGCATATACTTCGAACTCATAGAATAATCAATGCTCAGAAAGGGAGAGAAAAGAACATCTGCAAAATAACAAGAAATTATATTTACCAAGGATGGTGTGAAAGACCAGCCCCCTGGCCAAAGGGCTAGTAAGGGTCCCCCGGGATAGAACAGGAGACAAAGACTTCAGGACAGGATTCAGAACAGGATAGTTGACCTCTCTAGAATACCAACGATTGCGCCACACCCTTCTCTGACACTCTCTTCCTCCTCAAGATTCTTCTGCAATCTTCTGATCTAACCCAATTAAATTAGGATAGAAAGTTCTGCTTCAGGTTCTGCATTCGGCTCTTCATCAGCATCTCACAGCATCTCTCCCAGCAACAGCATCTCCCGCAGCAAAGACAGCACCCACGACTCGCAGCATCTGTGTCTATCTAACTAACTAAAGCTATCTTAATTATACCTTTCGTGTTTCATGTTCTACCCACTAAAGTTTCAATATCGTAAAAATACGAAATATGATAGGTTAGGGAAGGGGGGAAGCTCCATTACACCATCCTTACATGTCAATAAATCAGTTCAACTATTGTCCGCAAACCCATCCCCTTAATTTTTATTCATAAATTTGATTCTCATATGCTTTCACATTTCACTTTGAAACTATCATTTCTTCCAAATCTACTTTTAATCTGCTGATATCCAGAATCTTTGGTTGTGGGCTTCTTTTTTTCTATTCCCCGTGCCCATCTCTCTAAATCTTCAGGAGTAACTGCTGTTAAACCTCCTGTTCTTGTAGGGACCATAGACCCTTTTTGTTTCAAAATCTCGGGAGAAACTCTCTTTGGGGTTTCTGCAAAAGGTTTCATTATTGGAAGATCCATTAATGAAATGACTGAATCACTTTCACTGGCTTGATCATCGGACATCACTACTTCTTTTCTGGGATTATTCAAAGGAATTGTCACTGCTTGAGTATTTGGGCAAACCTTTTTATCTCCATATAATGGGATAACAGGGCCAATAGTAACTGGTACTGTCAAAGCTTCGGCATTTAAATTCAATTGGCTTATTTTCTGAACTAATTCTTCCCTAGTTCTATTTAAAGCTTCTCTCTTCTTATCTTGCAACACCCTATTAATTGACGTATCATGTAAAATGTGTGGGACTAAGGGTGTTCCTATCCCAGGCGCACTCGGGGTGACTCTACTAGGTTCTTCTTCGTATGGTGGAGGGTTATTAATTTAAATATCCTCCAATAATTCATCATCTGATTCTCCATATCCTGTCGTATTCATGTGTTTCGTCTTTTCTTTACACTTGCCTCCTGGCTGCTCTTCAGCCATTAATACTGGATACAAACCCTCTGTCACTATAGCTCTTCTCCAACGCTTCATTTTATCTTCACTTGACTCATACGGATATCTAGACAAAAATCCTCGAAATCTCTGGCCACTTCTTTAATTTTCACGATCAAATGCCTCAATCTACCATTCTTCCAAAGCTTCATACTCTGTCATTCAGGGATTTGGTTCTAACATATTCATTCTATCTCTCAATTTCTGAAGTATCTTTAGATTAAAAGTACCATGCTCCGGAAAAGCCAAAACACCATCACCTTTTGTATACTCCACCCAATTCTCCAACCATACACACGTGTGATATCCTTTCTCCATCATCATGAATGAAGCAGGCGTTTTAGGTGGCAGAATAGGAATTCGCTCTCTAGTCATCACAGGCTTGTCTTTCTTGAAGAAATGTTAAATTTTCTTTATTAACGTCATTTTCTTTCGTCCTCCAAACATTTCAGACGAATGATATAGGCAAGAGTCTTCCGTATATCTTCTAGCTGTATTATCTAAGTCACGTCCTATATCAGCACTGCTAACACCCGTAGTCAAATCAGGACTCAAAATACAATTATTTTCAAGCAACCCTAGCGCGGCTTTTATCTATCAACCAATCAGATTCAGGCTTGCACTCATGGTATGACCAATACCAGCGCGGTCTTTTGTGACATCAGTATTGCTCCTCACTACTTACCCTCCCTTTACAATCTGCTTCTTTCTCACGCCCGCTGTTCCAACCAATCCCAGAGTGGCTCTTTGTGATGTCAGTACAACTCTTGCAACTGACCCTCCCTTTACAAGGTAATACAAAAACGTATTTCTTTAACTTATCTTAAATAAACTTCGTTAGTAACAACATAAAAACATTCACTACTCTGTTTGTTCCACTAAACAAAGAATAGATTTAAACTTATTCCAGAATTTTTTTACTTCAAGTAAAAACCCCTGTTTACCCTTCATTCAAGCTCAGGAGAACCTGTTACTTCTTCACTGTCACCCGTATTGGGAAATGAGACCAAAGTTTCACCAGCGAACCCTTTCGCTATCATTTGCACTCTACTTTTACATGATATAATCCCTAATACAACACTGCCAGCCCTCCGTAACCTCTCAGTGTTATGACAACAGACGAGTAACCTCCTGCATTATGGCTTCTATCACCACCCGCTATTCCATTGCTGGGATGCCCAGGCAACCTCTGTACCTGTGCTTCTAGACAAAATAAAACAAGAACTAACTCTTTTGTTAAACATACATCAATAATTAATAATCAATATTCATCACCAAACTAGTCAATAATAACCATAGTTCTGCTACCAGAAAATTGATCCAGCGGTTCAACAACAGATACTCCACTACCATATACTCACCTGGGCCCATAAAATCACAGTGCATAAACCGCTGGTTATCAAGTTTGTAATTTTCCCTAATTTTTAGGATTAGTTATTCAATACTCCTAACTAACCTTTCACTGATCAAAGAGTTATTTCCTCTGGTCAATAGACCATTAGTTGAACTAGTTGATGGTGATACTTAACATAAAGCTAGCTTGCTTATACGTTAAATGTGATAAATACACCACGGACTCAGGAAAGTTTTAAATCTTTATCTGAATTAAATGTATGTGAACCATCTCAAAAATACAGTGCAGTCACCAACACTCATAGGAGAGAAGATTCAATTTCATAAACGCTAAGCATATACTTCGAACTCATAGAATAATCAATGCTCAGAAAGGGAGAGAAAAGAACATCTGCAAAATAACAAGAAATTATATTTACCAAGGATGGTGTGAAAGACCAACCCCCTGGCCAAAGGGCTAGTAAGGGTCCCCCGGGATAGAACAGGAGACAAAGACTTCAGGACAGGATTCAGAACAGGATAGTTGACCTCTCTAGAATACCAACGATTGCGCCACACCCTTCTCTGACACTCTCTTCCTCCTCAAGATTCTTCTGCAATCTTCTGATCTAACCCAATTAAATTAGGATAGAAAGTTCTGCTTCAGGTTCTGCATTCGGCTCTTAATCAGCATCTCACAGCATCTCTCCCAGCAACAGCATCTCCCGCAGCAAAGACAGCACCCACGACTCGCAGCATCTTTGTCTATCTAACTAACTAAAGCTATATTAATTATACCTTTCGTGTTTCATGTTCTACCCACTAAAGTTTCAATATCGTAAAAATACGAAATATGATTGGTTAGGCAAGGGGGGAAGCTCCATTACACCATCCTTACATGTCAATAAATCAGTTCAACTATTGTCCGCAAACCCATCCCCTTAATTTTTATTCATAAATTTGATTCTCATATGCTTTCACATTTCACTTTGAAACTATCATTTCTTCCAAATCTACTTTTAATCTGCTGATATCCAGAATCTTTGGTTGTGGGCTTCTTTTTTTCTTTTCCCCGTGCCCATCTCTCTAAATCTTCAGGAGTAACTGCTGTTAAACCTCCTGTTCTTGTAGGGACCATAGACCCTTTTTCTTTCAAAATCTCGGGTGAAACTCTCTTTGGGGTTTCTGCTAAAGGTTTCATTATTGGAAGATCAATTAATGAAATGACTGAATCACTTTCACTGGCTTGATCATCGGACATCACTACTTCTTTTCTGGGATTATTCAAAGGAATTGTCACTGCTTGAGGATTTGGGCAAACCTTTTTATCTCCATATAATGGGATAACAGGGCCAATAGTAACTGGTACTGTCAAAGCTTCGGCATTTAAATTCAATTGGCTTATTTTCTGAACTAATTCTTCCCTAGTTCTATTTAAAGCTTCTCTCTTCTTATCTTGCAACACCCTATTAATTGACGTATCATGTAAAATGTGTGGGACTAAGGGTGTTCCTATCCCAGGCGCACTCGGGGTGACTCTACTAGGTTCTTCTTCGTATGGTGGAGGGTTATTAATTTAAATATCCTCCAATAATTCATCATCTGATTCTCCATATCCTGTCGTATTCATGTGTTTCGTCTTTTCTTTACACTTGCCTCCTGGCTGCTCTTCAGCCATTAATACTGGATACAAACCCTCTGTCACTATAGCTCTTCTCCAACGCTTCATTTTATCTCCACTTGACTCATACGGATATCTAGACAAAAATCCTCGAAATCTCTGGCCACTTCTTTAATTTTCACGATCAAATGCCTCAATCTACCATTCTTCCAAAGCTTCATACTCTGTCATTCAGGGATTTGGTTCTAACATATTCATTCTATCTCTCAATTTCTGAAGTATCTTTAGATTAAAAGTACCATGCTCTGGAAAAGCCAAAACACCATCACCTTTTGTATACTCCACCCAATTCTCCAACCATACACACGTGTGATATCCTTTCTCCATCATCATGAATGAAGCAGGCGTTTTAGGTGGCAGAATAGGAATTCGCTCTCTAGTCATCACAGGCTTGTCTTTCTTGAAGAAATGTTTAATTTTCTTTATTAACATCATTTTCTTTCGTCCTCCAAACATTTCAGACGAATGATATAGGCAAGAGTCTTCCGTATATCTTCTAGCTGTATTATCTAAGTCACGTCCTATATCAGCACTGCTAACACCCGTAGTCAAATCAGGACTCAAAATACAATTATTTTCAAGCAACCCTAGCGCGGCTTTTATCTATCAACCAATCAGATTCAGGCTTGCACTCATGGTATGACCAATACCAGCGCGGTCTTTTGTGACATCAGTATTGCTCCTCACTACTTACCCTCCCTTTACAATCTGCTTCTTTCTCACGCCCGCTGTTCCAACCAATCCCAGAGTGGCTCTTTGTGATGTCAGTACAACTCTTGCAACTGACCCTCCCTTTACAAGGTAATACAAAAACGTATTTCTTTAACTTATCTTAAATAAACTTCGTTAGTAACAACATAAAAACATTCACTACTCTGTTTGTTCCACTAAACAAAGAATAGATTTAAACTTATTCCAGAATTTTTTTACTTCAAGTAAAAACCCCTGTTTACCCTTCATTCAAGCTCAGGAGAACCTGTTACTTCTTCACTGTCACCCGTATTGGGAAATGAGACCAAAGTTTCACCAGCGAACCCTTTCGCTATCATTTGCACTCTACTTTTACATGATATAATCCCCAATACAACACTGCCAGCCCTCCGTAACCTCTCAGTGTTATGACAACAGACGAGTAACCTCCTGCATTATGGCTTCTATCACCACCCGCTATTCCATTGCTGGGATGCCCAGGCAACCTCTGTACCTGTGCTTCTAGACAAAATAAAACAAGAACTAACTCTTTTGTTAAACATACATCAATAATTAATAATCAATATTCATCACCAAACTAGTCAATAATAACCATAGTTCTGCTACCAGAAAATTGATCCAGCGGTTCAACAACAGATACTCCACTACCATATACTCACCTGGGCCCATAAAATCACAGTGCATAAACCGCTGGTTATCAAGTTTGTAATTTTCCCAAATTTTTAGGATTAGTTATTCAATACTCCTAACTAACCTTTCACTGATCAAAGAGTTATTTCCTCTGGTCAATAGACCATTAGTTGAACTAGTTGATGGTGATACTTAACATAAAGCTAGCTTGCTTATACGTTAAATGTGATAAATACACCACGGACTCAGGAAAGTTTTAAATCTTTATCTGAATTAAATGTATGTGAACCATCTCAAAAATACAGTGCAGTCACCAACACTCATAGGAGAGAAGATTCAATTTCATAAACGCTAAGCATATACTTCGAACTCATAGAATAATCAATGCTCAGAAAGGGAGAGAAAAGAACATCTGCAAAATAACAAGAAATTATATTTACCAAGGATGGTGTGAAAGACCAACCCCCTGGCCAAAGGGCTAGTAAGGGTCCCCCGGGATAGAACAGGAGACAAAGACTTCAGGACAGGATTCAGAACAGGATAGTTGACCTCTCTAGAATACCAACGATTGCGCCACACCCTTCTCTGACACTCTCTTCCTCCTCAAGATTCTTCTGCAATCTTCTGATCTAACCCAATTAAATTAGGATAGAAAGTTGTGCTTCAGGTTCTGCATTCGGCTCTTCATCAGCATCTCACAGCATCTCTCCCAGCAACAGCATCTCCCGCAGCAAAGACAGCACCCACGACTCGCAGCATCTTTGTCTATCTAACTAACTAAAGCTATCTTAATTATACCTTTCGTGTTTCATGTTCTACCCACTAAAGTTTCAATATCGTAAAAATACGAAATATGATTGGTTAGGCAAGGGGGGAAGCTCCATTACACCATCCTTACATGTCAATAAATCAGTTCAACTATTGTCCGCAAACCCATCCCCTTAATTTTTATTCATAAATTTGATTCTCATATGCTTTCACATTTCACTTTGAAACTATCATTTCTTCCAAATCTACTTTTAATCTGCTGATATCCAGAATCTTTGGTTGTGGGCTTCTTTTTTTCTTTTCCCCGTGCCCATCTCTCTAAATCTTCAGGAGTAACTGCTGTTAAACCTCCTGTTCTTGTAGGGACCATAGACCCTTTTTCTTTCAAAATCTCGGGTGAAACTCTCTTTGGGGTTTCTGCTAAAGGTTTCATTATTGGAAGATCCATTAATGAAATGACTGAATCACTTTCACTGGCTTGATCATCGGACATCACTACTTCTTTTCTGGGATTATTCAAAGGAATTGTCACTGCTTGAGGATTTGGGCAAACCTTTTTATCTCCATATAATGGGATAACTGGGCCAATAGTAACTGATACTGTCAAAGCTTCGGCATTTAAATTCAATTGGCTTATTTTCTGAACTAATTCTTCCCTAGTTCTATTTAAAGCTTCTCTCTTCTTATCTTGCAACACCCTATTAATTGACGTATCATGTAAAATTTGTGGGACTAAGGGTGTTCCTATCCCAGGCGCACTCGGGGTGACTCTACTAGGTTCTTCTTCGTATGGTGGAGGGTTATTAATTTAAATATCCTCCAATAATTGATCATCTGATTCTCCATATCCTGTCGTATTCATGTGTTTCGTCTTTTCTTTACACTTGCCTCCTGGCTGCTCTTCAGCCATTAATACTGGATACAAACCCTCTGTCACTACAGCTCTTCTCCAACGCTTGATTTTATCTCCACTTGACTCATACGGATATCTAGACAAAAATCCTCAAAATCTCTGGCCACTTCTTTAATTTTCACGATCAAATGCCTCAATCTACCATTCTTCCAAAGCTTCATACTCTGTCATTCAGGGATTTGGTTCTAACATATTCATTCTATCTCTCAATTTCTGAAGTATCTTTAGATTAAAAATACCATGCTCCGGAAAAGCCAAAACACCATCACCTTTTGCATACTCCACCCAAATCTCCAACCATACACACGTGTGATATCCTTTCTCCATCATCATGAACGAAGCAGGCGTTTTAGGTGGCAGAATAGGAATTCCCTCTCTAGTCATCACAGGCTTGTCTTTCTTGAAGAAATGTTTAATTTTCTTTATTAACGTCATTTTCTTTCGTCCTCCAAACATTTCAGACGAATGATATAGGCAAGAGTCTTCCGTATATCTTCTAGCTGTATTATCTAAGTCACGTCCTATATCAGCACTGCTCACACCCGTAGTCAAATCAGGACTCAAAATACAATTATTTTCAAGCAACCCTAGCGTGGCTTTTATCTATCAACCAATCAGATTCAGGCTTGCACTCATGACCAATACCAGCGCGGTCTTTTGTGACATCAGTATTGCTCCTCACTACTTACCCTCCCTTTACTATCTGCTTCTTTCTCACACCCGCTGTTCCAACCAATCCCAGAGTGACTCTTTGTGATGTCAGTACAACTCTTGCAACTGACCCTCCCTTTACAAGGTAATACAAAAACGTATTTCTTTAACTTATCTTAAATAAACTTTGTTAGTAACAACATAAAAACATTCACTACTCTGTTCCACTAAACAAAGAATAGATTTAAACTTATTCCAGAAGTTTTTTTACTTCAAGTAAAAATTTTACTTCAAGTAAAAACCCCTGTTTACCCTTCATTCAAGCTCAGGAGAACCTGTTACTTCTTCACTGTCACCCGTATTGGGAAATGAGACCAAAGTTTCACCAGCGAACCCTTTCGCTATCATTTGCACTCTACTTTTACATGATATAATCCCTAATACAACACTGCCAGCCCTCCGTAACCTCTCAGTGTTATGACAACAGACGAGTAACCTTCTGCATTATGGCTTCTATCACCACCCGCTATTCCATTGCTGGGATGCCCAGGCAACCTCTGTACCTGTGCTTCTATACAAAATAAAACAAGAACTAACTCTTTTGTTAAACATACATCAATAATTAATAATCTATATTCATCACCAAACTAGTCAATAATAACCATAGTTCTGCTACCAGAAAATTGATCCAGCGGTTCAACAACAGATACTCCACTACCATATACTCACCTGGGCCCATAAAATCACAGTGCATAAACCGCTGGTTATCAAGTTTGTAATTTTCCCAAATTTTTAGGATTAGTTATTCAATACTCCTAACTAACCTTTCACTTATCAAAGAGTTATTTCCTCTGGTCAATAGACCATTAGTTGAACTAGTTGATGGTGATACTTAACATAAAGCTAGCTTTCTTATACGTTAAATGTGATAAATAAACCACGGACTCAGGAAAGTTTTATATCTTTATCTGAATTAAATGTATGTGAACCATCTCAAAAATACAGTGCAGTCACCAACACTGATAGGAGAGAAGATTCAATTTCTCAAAAACGCTAAGCATATACTTCGGACTCATAGAATAATCAATGCTCAGAAAGGGAGAGAAAAGAACATCTGCAAAATAGCAAGAAATTATATTTACCAAGGATGGTGTGAAAGACCAATCCCCTGGCCAAAGGGCTGGTAAGGGTCCCCCGGGATAGAACAGGAGACAAAGACTTCAGGACAGGATTCAGAACAGGATAGTTGACCTCTCTAGAATACCAACAATTGCGCCACACCCTTCTCTGACACTCTCTTCCTCCTCAAGATTCTTCTGCAATCTTCTGATCTAACCCAATTAAATTAGGATAGAAAGTTGTGCTTCAGGTTCTGCATTCGGCTCTTCATCAGCATCTCACAGCATCTCTCCCAGCAACAGCATCTCCCGCAGCAAAGACAGCACCCACGACTCGCAGCATCTGTGTCTATCTAACTAACTAAAGCTATCTTAATTATACCTTTCGTGTTTCATGTTCTACCCACTAAAGTTTCAATATCGTAAAAATACGAAATATGATTGTTTAGGCAAGGGGGGAAGCTCCATTACACCATGCTTACATGTCAATAAATTAGTTCAACTATTGTCCGCAAACCCATCCCCTTAATTTTTATTCATAAATTTGATTCTCATACGCTTTCACATTTCACTTTGAAACAATATAATAACATTTTGAATAAGAGTCTTCATCGTTGAACTCTTCACTCTCTCTTCCCAGGGTATAACACTTGTCCTTGGCTCCCATTCGATCTCTTAGTCATCGTTCCGGGTTAACTTTCAGTGGACATGCGCAGACTTCCCGTTACTCAGCTTAATTCAGTTATACGAGAGAGGCCGAAATGCGCAATAGTGATAAAGTCAGAAAGACAAATAATAATTTCCCAAATAAAGTGGGCGCACTGTATACCACCCACCTCTACTCTATTCCCTTTTACTTATTAATACTTTTCCCGGGTTAGAATTTGTAAAATAGCTTGTTTTCGTTTCAAGTAAGCAGATGCCATGCACATGAGTCTTCAAGACTCCATTTTAGTGTCTTCTGCTTATGCGCCAGAATTTCCCTCCAATCGTTACTTCGTCATACTGCGTAGATGCATGGGCACAACATTTCCCCGTTAAAAGCGGTATTAGTCCGTCTTCATTGTTATCCACATTAGTACACACATTCGCAAGCTTCACTAACCTACGTGTTCATGTGGTGCATATTATTTATTCACGTAACTTTTGTTAATCATTTTGTTAGTAAATTAAAAAAGTGGATTGCATCTGAGCAAGTCTCTTTTCTACAAAACCTTGCTCCATCAGTACGTTCTGTTATGCATTCTTTTAAATGCGAAATAAAGTTATGGTTGATGGGAACTCACAAATCTTCAGTTGCCTCAGAGCTACTGCTGATTTTCCCGGCTCACTTTTCATTTTCCGCTTGCTTTCGCCATAGGTCGAAACACGTGTCGGCTGCCAGCTTGTTTAACCGTACTGATAAGAGAGAAATCAGAAAATAAAAGAAAAATATTTTGAAATGGACTGCCTCTGATTACTTTATCGTTACTGACCTACAAACTTTGTGGACTGCTTTTTGTGTGCCTCTGTATTTGTATATCTACATAAGGTCTACAGATAACTATCTTATCTTCAGATGACTACTCAAGAGTTGGTTCTTCCTTACATAACAACCATACTCAAACTAAAATGTACAGCATATCCCAGTGTATATGAATATTGAATTTGATTAAATGTATATTTCTAGATATGTGTATTTCTTTGTATAAATATGTATATTAATTATTTTTCTAAATATATATTCTTTAGTCTGCTTAACAAATGTATATATTACTTATGGTTCAAATATATATATATATATATATATATATATATATATATCCAAAAGCGCTTCTCCCCTTCCGGACGGCTTGGGACCCACGTAGAGTGGTGCACACACCGGCAGGGAAATCCGGTTCATAATCTCATCAAAACCAATTTTAGGATAAGTACACTCTCAGAAACACAAAACTCCGTACCAGGGTGAAATCGCCGTTTATTCACAACGCGTTTCGCTCGCCCTCGAGCTTGATCACGTGAATGTAGGCTACCGGATGGAAAAGCAACTATGTAGAAAACAACAGTAATAGAAAGATGGACTAATGTGCTGGGTGCAGCAGACATCTTGAAATGGTGTAAATACATATAAAAGATCTGTCCCCAACATCGTCCCAATGATCAAATGACATGAAAACAGATGAAATATCTGGACATATGGCGCTGCATATGGTCACAACGATTAACTCAATTGGACAATTGAACCACAATTGTTGTAAGTATACTGTGCTTTAAAAGAAAAAATAAATGAAACAAAACACAGAAATGTCAACGCTCACACTGTTTGAATAAACAAAATGAGGTAAGAGCATCCTGCGACCCGTGACCTAAGCAATTCGCACAAGAAAGCCACAAATGAATGACACGTGGGGGTCTAGTGCCCCGTGTTAATCCTAATGAAAATCACAAGCATTAAAGTCATATCTCATGGGGTTATAGTGCCCAGTTCAAACAGAAATGTCCATCTTAGTCATGTTGTCATAAGGGATGAACATGATGCATGAAATTGCTTAACATTGAAAGGTAAATACCACAGCGTCATCCTCATATGCTCATGTTTTTCAAATGATGAAGTTGTGATCAAACTTCCCATCCGGAAAGAAGAAAGATGTGAGTGATGTACAGGTTCCTGTGTCATGTGAAGAATTGGTAAAAAACTTGTGCTGGTGAGATTTGATAGAAGGGCCAAGTCCTTGGCTCTAGTGACTAAAAAGAAACACAGGAAACCAGAATTAGAAAAGAAGATCAAAGAGGAAGATCAATCAGTCATAGAGCAAAGAAAATTAATTAACTGGTAATGGGTAACTGCGATAGTGACACCCTCAAATGAAGAGAGGGAGGTAGCATGTTCCGCACTAGTGGCGGCCACCTATCCAGCAGTGTAGCTATAACATGAGCTGTAGCTAGTTAAAAAGTACATCCCAAGTTCAGATGAACAGATGTCAGGAAAGAGAAAATATATACAAAAAGCAAGACAACTATAATGATGAGAAGCTCCAAATTCGCAATGACTAGTATTTACAGAAATAAGTGTATGTGCAACAATGACACACCCGGTATTATCTGGGTATCTACAGGATCATTCTTTAAGGTGTATTGACAACTCCTCGTCCTGGTTCAATCCAGTGGGATTTTTCGTTTGAAAGTCTATGATATATTTCGACTCTCTTTGCCTTAACATGAGTAGCCTGTTCCCTCCCCTAGGATGTTTTTCAATCTGTTCTAGGATGAAGAAACTCATGTCGTTGGTGTTAGAGCAATGTGTCTCTCTGAAGTGACGCGCTACTGGGTATTTGGGGTCCTGATTTTTTATGGCCCTAGCATGTTCCAGAATACGCTTCTTTGCCATGCATGTGGTGCTGCCGATGTACCAGAGGTTGCACGTACACTCAATGGCATACACCACAAATGTCGAACTGCATGTGAGGAATTGGGTGAGTTCCTTACTGACACCATTGTATCTGACATGTTTACGATAATTGCTTCTGTTGCACGCTTTGCAATGGCCGCAGGGGAAAAAGCCCCTCAGGCCATGCAGATCTTTCTGCGGATAGATAGTGACATCACTGCGTACCAACATGTCTCTAAGGTTTCTCCCTCTCCTAAAAGTTATATTGGGTCTGTCTGGAATCACTCCCCCAATAACGTTGTCACTCTTGAGGATACCCCAATGTTTCGAAATGATGTGCCTGATCTTGTTGGCATCAGTGCTGAAAGTGGTAATTATTCTGGGGGAAGCCTCACCCTCCATCTCATCACCAGATTTATCAGCAATGGTGGTAGATCTATCTACCAGTTTGGCTCGATCAAGTGCTCTCTTAAGTACCCATTTCGGGTAACCTCTCTCTGTGAACCGAGTGATGATGTTGTTACTCTCAAGTACATATACCTCTTCTGTGTTGCAGTTCCTTTTTGCTCTCAGTAGCTCACCATAAGGGATACTCCATTTGAGAGTATCCGGGTGGCTGCTGAGAGCATGCAGGATGCTGTTACCTGCTGTGCTTTTCCTAAACAGGGAGGTGTGTATTTTGTTCTGCCTTACTTCAAGCTTCACATCTAAATATTCAGCATAGATATTGCTGATATTCCCGCTGAGTTTGATGTTATACTCGTTGTCGTTGAGTTTCTCAATGAACTCCTTAGCCTCCCGCTCTGTCCCCCTCCAGATAATGAACAAGTCGTCGATGTAGCGAAGCCACAACGCCACCAGTCCAAAATCAGAGATGAGATCCGGATGGGATCGAACAGTCTCCTCCCAGCTCCCCATGAAAAGATTGGCGAAGCTGGGAGCAAAGCACGAACCCATCGCGGTACCGGTAGTTTGGCGAAACAGAGACCCATCAAACATGAATATATTGTTCAGCAGACAGAATTCTGTCATGTCTATGATCATTGAAGTATGATCACGGAGTCTGATGGGCCTCTCCTTCAAATAATGCTTACACGCCTCCAAACCTTGCTGGTGATTGATGATGGTATAGAGGCTGTGTACATCTAGTGTGATCATGAGGAGCTCACTGTTCCATGTGAAGTTATCGATTTTCTTGAGGAAGTCCTTGGTGTCACGTATGTAACTCGGAAGAGTCACAACATACTCCCTTAAAAAATGATCTATGTACTTGGAGATACATTCTGTCACACTGCCTCTGGAGGACACAATAGGTCTCCCTGGGGGCATTTTGGGGTCCTTATGTATCTTCGGAAGAAGATACAGGACAGGGAGGGTAGGGAAATCCCTTTTCAGATACCCATATTCTTCCCAAGTCAAAATGCCCTTGTTTTTCCAGCTTTCCAGAAGATCCCAGATGGCCAGAATGCTATCGTTGTACCTATCTGTACTGACTTTTTCATAAAATTTGTCATCACTCAGCTGTCTACAAGCTTCGTTGATGTATTGTGCACGATCTAAAATGACAATATTGCCCCCTTTGTCCGCAGGGCGGATAATGATGTTTTTGTCTTCCATCAACGATTTGAGGGCCTGTCTCTGCTTGAATGAAAGGTTAAAGTCCCTTTTATATTGGTTACTTTGACTCTTGAATCTGAATTCGTTGAGTGCTTTGCTGACACATTCATGGAATGTGTCAATGTTGTCGTGTGCTGTCATGGGCAGAAAATTGGACTTAGGTTTGAAGTGGGTAACTGTGGATGCATCAGTGGTGATGTCAAGTTCGACCAACATTTGTGTAGTAGTGACATCTTGCTCATTGTTACCATTCCCTTGCTCTAAGGAGATCATGGTGTTCAGTGTGTCAATGTCATCAATGTTAAGATCTTTATTACTATCCAATGGGGTCACCCGTGCTGTACACATGTTGGTGTTCCCTTTGAGTTTGTGCCACTTGTTAAGTTTGAGTTTACGCACGTATTTAAAAAGATCTATCCTGGTGTTGGTGTAATTAGAGGGAAATGACGGACAAAACGAGAGGCCTAGGCATAGGGTTCTCTTTTCAGTGTCACTTACAACTCTAGAAGACAGGTTGATGATAGTCATGTTGATCATTGTGTTGTCCATCAATAGTTCTTTCTGGCGCGTGTTTTGGCATTTCCCATTGCGCCACGGCCCCTGCCTCCTCTGCCAACGTTGCCTGATTCTTGCTCTCCGGTTGCTCCGTGTCCTCTTCCTCGGCCTCGTCCCCTCCCTCTTTGTCCCCTCGTTTTTGGCACTGGTGTTTCTCTCGTAGTCTGTTTTCCCCTTCTCAGAGTTCGATACTCGTCTAAAAAAGTAACCTGTCGGTTACTTCTTACAGTTACTGGCAAGCTGCTCGCAGAGACGTCTGATTCGCTTCCGCTGGTTGTAGCGGTCTCCTCCGTGGGGATCTCATTGTTGTTGTCCACATCGTCCTTGTCATTGTCCTCTTGATTATAAAGATGATCGTATTTGTGGCTGAAAGTTAAAATTCTCCCACTGTCGTAATCATTATAATCACGAATCATCTTCCTTTGTTTGCGCGCTCTTATCTCATCCTCATGTCTTTTGAGGCGTTCCTTGATTGCATCGAGCGCTGTGTTGAGTGCTTCGCTTTCCATGTTCTTTTTTAAATCTTCCATGATTAACTTGATTTCATCAATAATGCTTTCTCGGTCAGACCAAGCATATTTTATCAAGATTTCCAGCATTTTTCTTGAGCTTTGTGCCGAATTCGTTGCCCATTCGTCTAACATCTTGGGGTTCGGTTTGTCGTACATTGGTGTTATGAATATCCTGAGACCCCTGGGCCCCTTTGCAGAACTACATTGAACAAGATATGGTGCCCAGGGGTCTCAGGATATTCATAACACCAACGTACGACAAACCGAACCCCAAGATGTTAGACGAATGGGCAACGAATTCGGCACAAAGCTCAAGAAAAATGCTGGAAATCTTGATAAAATATGCTTGGTCTGACCGAGAAAGCATTATTGATGAAATCAAGTTAATCATGGAAGATTTAAAAAAGAACATGGAAAGCGAAGCACTCAACACAGCGCTCGATGCAATCAAGGAACGCCTCAAAAGACATGAGGATGAGATAAGAGCGCGCAAACAAAGGAAGATGATTCGTGATTATAATGATTACGACAGTGGGAGAATTTTAACTTTCAGCCACAAATACGATCATCTTTATAATCAAGAGGACAATGACAAGGACGATGTGGACAACAACAATGAGATCCCCACGGAGGAGACCGCTACAACCAGCGGAAGCGAATCAGACGTCTCTGCGAGCAGCTTGCCAGTAACTGTAAGAAGTAACCGACAGGTTACTTTTTTAGACGAGTATCGAACTCTGAGAAGGGGAAAACAGACTACGAGAGAAACACCAGTGCCAAAAACGAGGGGACAAAGAGGGAGGGGACGAGGCCGAGGAAGAGGACACGGAGCAACCGGAGAGCAAGAATCAGGCAACGTTGGCAGAGGAGGCAGGGGCCGTGGCGCAATGGGAAATGCCAAAACACGCGCCAGAAAGAACTATTGATGGACAACACAATGATCAACATGACTATCATCAACCTGTCTTCTAGAGTTGTAAGTGACACTGTAAAGAGAACCCTATGCCTAGGCCTCTCGTTTTGTCCGTCATTTCCCTCTAATTACACCAACACCAGGATAGATTTTTTTAAATACGTGCGTAAACTCAAACTTAACAAGTGGCACAAACTCAAAGGGAACACCAACATGTGTACAGCACGGGTGACCCCATTGGATAGTAATAAAGATCTTAACATTGATGACATTGACACACTGAACACCATGATCTCCTTAGAGCAAGGGAATGGTAACAATGAGCAAGATGTCACTACTACACAAATGTTGGTCGAACTTGACATCACCACTGATGCATCCACAGTTACCCACTTCAAACCTAAGTCCAATTTTCTGCCCATGACAGCACACGACAACATTGACACATTCCATGAATGTGTCAGCAAAGCACTCAACGAATTCAGATTCAAGAGTCAAAGTAACCAATATAAAAGGGACTTTAACCTTTCATTCAAGCAGAGACAGGCCCTCAAATCGTTGATGGAAGACAAAAACATCATTATCCGCCCTGCGGACAAAGGGGGCAATATTGTCATTTTAGATCGTGCACAATACATCAACGAAGCTTGTAGACAGCTGAGTGATGACAAATTTTATGAAAAAGTCAGTACAGATAGGTACAACGATAGCATTCTGGCCATCTGGGATCTTCTGGAAAGCTGGAAAAACAAGGGCATTTTGACTTGGGAAGAATATGGGTATCTGAAAAGGGATTTCCCTACCCTCCCTGTCCTGTATCTTCTTCCGAAGATACATAAGGACCCCAAAATGCCCCCAGGGAGACCTATTGTGTCCTCCAGAGGCAGTGTGACAGAATGTATCTCCAAGTACATAGATCATTTTTTAAGGGAGTATGTTGTGACTCTTCCGAGTTACATACGTGACACCAAGGACTTCCTCAAGAAAATCGATAACTTCACATGGAACAGTGAGCTCCTCATGATCACACTCGATGTACACAGCCTCTATACCATCATCAATCACCAGCAAGGTTTGGAGGCGTGTAAGCATTATTTGAAGGAGAGGCCCATCAGACTCCGTGATCATACTTCAATGATCATAGACATGACAGAATTCTGTCTGCTGAACAATATATTCATGTTTGATGGGTCTCTGTTTCGCCAAACTACCGGTACCGCGATGGGTTCGTGCTTTGCTCCCAGCTTCGCCAATCTTTTCATGGGGAGCTGGGAGGAGACTGTTCGATCCCATCCGGATCTCATCTCTGATTTTGGACTGGTGGCGTTGTGGCTTCGCTACATCGACGACTTGTTCATTATCTGGAGGGGGACAGAGCGGGAGGCTAAGGAGTTCATTGAGAAACTCAACGACAACGAGTATAACATCAAACTCAGCGGGAATATCAGCAATATCTATGCTGAATATTTAGATGTGAAGCTTGAAGTAAGGCAGAACAAAATACACACCTCCCTGTTTAGGAAAAGCACAGCAGGTAACAGCATCCTGCATGCTCTCAGCAGCCACCCGGATACTCTCAAATGGAGTATCCCTTATGGTGAGCTACTGAGAGCAAAAAGGAACTGCAACACAGAAGAGGTATATGTACTTGAGAGTAACAACATCATCACTCGGTTCACAGAGAGAGGTTACCCGAAATGGGTACTTAAGAGAGCACTTGATCGAGCCAAACTGGTAGATAGATCTACCACCATTGCTGATAAATCTGGTGATGAGATGGAGGGTGAGGCTTCCCCCAGAATAATTACCACTTTCAGCACTGATGCCAACAAGATCAGGCACATCATTTCGAAACATTGGGGTATCCTCAAGAGTGACAACGTTATTGGGGGAGTGATTCCAGACAGACCCAATATAACTTTTAGGAGAGGGAGAAACCTTAGAGACATGTTGGTACGCAGTGATGTCACTATCTATCCGCAGAAAGATCTGCATGGCCTGAGGGGCTTTTTCCCCTGCGGCCATTGCAAAGCGTGCAACAGAAGCAATTATCGTAAACATGTCAGATACAATGGTGTCAGTAAGGAACTCACCCAATTCCTCACATGCAGTTCGACATTTGTGGTGTATGCCATTGAGTGTACGTGCAACCTCTGGTACATCGGCAGCACCACATGCATGGCAAAGAAGCGTATTCTGGAACATGCTAGGGCCATAAAAAATCAGGACCCCAAATACCCAGTAGCGCGTCACTTCAGAGAGACACATTGCTCTAACACCAACGACATGAGTTTCTTCATCCTAGAACAGATTGAAAAACATCCTAGGGGAGGGAACAGGCTACTCATGTTAAGGCAAAGAGAGTCGAAATATATCATAGACTTTCAAACGAAAAATCCCACTGGATTGAACCAGGACGAGGAGTTGTCAATACACCTTAAAGAATGATCCTGTAGATACCCAGATAATACCGGGTGTGTCATTGTTGCACATACACTTATTTCTGTAAATACTAGTCATTGCGAATTTGGAGCTTCTCATCATTATAGTTGTCTTGCTTTTTGTATATATTTTCTCTTTCCTGACATCTGTTCATCTGAACTTGGGATGTACTTTTTAACTAGCTACAGCTCATGTTATAGCTACACTGCTGGATAGGTGGCCGCCACTAGTGCGGAACATGCTACCTCCCTCTCTTCATTTGAGGGTGTCACTATCGCAGTTACCCATTACCAGTTAATTAATTTTCTTTGCTCTATGACTGATTGATCTTCCTCTTTGATCTTCTTTTCTAATTCTGGTTTCCTGTGTTTCTTTTTAGTCACTAGAGCCAAGGACTTGGCCCTTCTATCAAATCTCACCAGCACAAGTTTTTTACCAATTCTTCACATGACACAGGAACCTGTACATCACTCACATCTTTCTTCTTTCCGGATGGGAAGTTTGATCACAACTTCATCATTTGAAAAACATGAGCATATGAGGATGACGCTGTGGTATTTACCTTTCAATGTTAAGCAATTTCATGCATCATGTTCATCCCTTATGACAACATGACTAAGATGGACATTTCTGTTTGAACTGGGCACTATAACCCCATGAGATATGACTTTAATGCTTGTGATTTTCATTAGGATTAACACGGGGCACTAGACCCCCACGTGTCATTCATTTGTGGCTTTCTTGTGCGAATTGCTTAGGTCACGGGTCGCAGGATGCTCTTACCTCATTTTGTTTATTCAAACAGTGTGAGCGTTGACATTTCTGTGTTTTGTTTCATTTATTTTTTCTTTTAAAGCACAGTATACTTACAACAATTGTGGTTCAATTGTCCAATTGAGTTAATCGTTGTGACCATATGCAGCGCCATATGTCCAGATATTTCATCTGTTTTCATGTCATTTGCTCATTGGGACGATGTTGGGGACAGATCTTTTATATGTATTTACACCATTTCAAGATGTCTGCTGCACCCAGCACATTAGTCCATCTTTCTATTACTGTTGTTTTCTACATAGTTGCTTTTCCATCCGGTAGCCTACATTCACGTGATCAAGCTCGAGGGCGAGCGAAACGCGTTGTGAATAAACGGCGATTTCACCTTGGTACGGAGTTTTGTGTTTCTGAGAGTGTACTTATCCTAAAATTGGTTTTGATGATATATATATATATATATATATATAATATCCAAAACAGCCTCCGGCGAACAGAAGGAAGGGGCCACACAGGGAATACAGGAACAGGCCTTTAATTGGACAGTAGTGTAGGCATAATATATTTCGGCATAATTGCCTTCCTCAGATGCCGCTGCTACTCTGAAAACAGCACCACGCCTCTGCTTTTGAATAGTTCTGTAGTCCTCCTGTGATTGAAAGGACACACCTCCCCAGTCATGTGATCGCTCACCTGCTGTAAGCCGGTAAGCCCTACAGCTCCCAGAATCCATTATCCCTGAGCAGGTGGTGCGTGGGGGAACTTCTGATGTAAAATCCATGTGGCATTGGTGTGCTGCAAAGCAAGGCGCGCTGTATCCAGTGTCATTAAAAGTCCTCAGACCTCCCTGGGTCCCCGCATACGCTCTAACCTCCAAGATGCAAGTCCGCCGGGTCATGGGCTGATTTAAGTAAACCAACACACCTCGTGAAGTCACGAGCTGCCAGCTGGCACCGTCCCTTGCATGACCTGCACTTAAGAGGTGGGCTGGAGCAATCCGATACCTCGGGCAAAAAACAAGCTGCAAAGCAGAGCGCCAGTAATGCCACCAGCCAACTTGACAGAGCAGGGCCCCTTAACGCGTCTCTGGCTGACGCGACAATATCCAAAACGGTCTCTGGCGAACAGAAGGAAGGGGCCACACAGAGAATACAGAAACAGGCCTTAAATTGGACAGTAGTGTAGGCATAATATATTTCGGCATAATTGTCTTCCTCAGATGCCGCTGCTACTCTGAAAACAGCACCACGCCTATGCTTTTGAATAGTTCTGAAGTCTTCCTGTGATTAAAAGGACACACCTCCCCAGTCCTGTGTTCGCTCAGCTGCTGTAGGTCAGTAAGTCCCACAGCTCCCAGAATCCATCATCCCTGGGCAGGTGGTGCCTGGGGGAACGTTTGATGTAAAATCCATGTGGCATTGGTGTGTGCTGCAGAGCAAGGCGCGCTGTATCCAGTGTCATTAAAAGTCCTCAGACCTCCCTGGGTCCCCGCATACGCTCTAACCTCCAAGATGCAAGTCCGCCGGGTCATGGGCTGATTTAAGTAAACCAATACACCTCGTGAAGTCACGAGCTGCCAGCTGGCAACGTCCCTTGCATGACCTGCACTTAAGAGGTGGGCTGGAGCAATCCGATACCTCGGGCAAAAAACAAGCTGCAAAGCAGAGCGCCAGTAATGCCACCAGCCAACTTGACAGAGCGGGGCCCCTTAACGCGTCTCTGGCTGACGCGACAATATCCAAAACGGTCTCTGGCGAACAGAAGGAAGGGGCCACACAGAGAATACAGAAACAGGCCTTTAATTGGACAGTAGTGTAGGCATAATATATTTCGGCATAATTGCCTTCCTCAGATGCCGCTGCTACTCTGAAAACAGCACCACGCCTCTGCTTTTGAATAGTTCTGTAGTCCTCCTGTGATTGAAAGAACACACCTCCCCAGTCATGTGATCGCTCACCTGCTGTAAGCCGGTAAGCCCTACAGCTCCCAGAATCCATTATCCCTGAGCAGGTGGTGCGTGGGGGAACTTCTGATGTAAAATCCATGTGGCATTGGTGTGCTGCAAAGCAAGGCGCGCTGTATCCAGTGTCATTAAAAGTCCTCAGACCTCCCTGGGTCCCCGCATACGCTCTAACCTTCAAGATGCAAGTCCGCCGGGTCATGGGCTGATTTACGTATACCAGCACACCTTGTGAAGTCACGAGCTGCCAGCTGGCAGCGTTCCTTGCCTGACCCGCACTTAGGAGGTGGGCTGGAGCAATCCGATACCTCGGGCAAAAAACAAGCTGCAAAGCAGATCGCCAGTAATGCCACCATCCAACTTGACAGAGCGGGGCCCCTTAACGCGTCTCTGGCTGACACGACAATATCCAAAACAGCCTCCGGCGAACAGAAAGAAGGGACCACACAGGGAATACAGGAACAGGCCTTTAGTTGGACAGTAGTGTAGGCATAATATATTTCGGCATAATTGCCTTCCTCAGATGCCGCTGCTACTCTGAAAACAGCACCAAACCTCTGCTTTTGAATAGTTCTGCAATCCTCCGGTGATTGAAAGGACACACCTCCCCAGTCATGTGATCGCTCACCTGCTGTAGGTCGGTAGGTCCTACAGCTCCCAGAATCCATCACCCCAGGACAGGTGGTGCGTGGGGGAACTTCTGTTGTAAAATCCATGTGGCGTTGGTGTGCTGCAGAGCAAGGCGCGCTGTATCCAGTGTCATTAAAAGCCCTCAGACCTCCCTGGATCCCTGCATTCGCTCTAACCTCCAAGATGCAAGCCCGCCAGGTCGTGGGCTGATTTAGGTAAACCAGCACACCTCGTGAAGTCACGAGCTGCCAGCTGGCAGCGCCCCTTGCCTGACCTGCACTTAGGAGGTGGGCTGGAGCAATTCGATACCTCAGGTAAAAAACAAGCTGCAAAGCAGATCGCCAGTAATGCCACCAGCCAACTTGACAGAGCGGGCCCCTTAACGCGTCTCTGGCCGACGCGACAATATCCAAAACAACCTACGGCGAACAGAAGAAAGGACCGCACAGGGAATATAGGAACAGGCCTTTAATTGGACAGTAGTGCAGGCATAATATATTTCGGCATAATTGCCTTCCTCAGATGCCGCTGCTACTCTGAAAACACATATGTATATATATATCCTATGATTAACATGTATATAGGTCACTGCGTAGTTTTCATATAAGGTATTTGATTAGTTGCTTATGAGTTTTTCATTTATTTATCTGTCACAATATTTAAATATTATCATACCTATTCATCTACAATTGCTCTACTATAAAAATAATGAAAACATATTTAATTAAAAAAAACTAAATACACAAATAAATTAGCTTATAGTACAGCAACATTTGAAAGTCTTAATTTGTCAAATACAATTCAAATCTTTATATATTACCTTCCTTATACATGTATACTCTCCATGTACTTATGTATCTATATTTTTGTATTACTTTACCTACTGTAAAATAAAATACAATAAACAAAATAAATAAATGAATTTAAAAAATCTGAATTCCTATGTTTCACCCTATACCTCTCTCTGTACATCCTCTACCTCCACTCTCTGACTCCTCCTAAACCTCATTCTACTACTATGATCGCCAGAATAACCCTTTATAGACTCTTTCCTCCTCTATCTCTCCTTGGATCACACCAAACCTCATTGAACTACTTTGATCTCTCAAACAACCCGTTCTAAATTCTCCCCGCATGTATCCCTCCTTAGACTCATCCAAAAACTAATTTTACTACTATGATCTCCCTTATCCACTTCTAGAGACTCTTCCCTCCTCAATATCTCCTTTACTCATCCCTATTCTATCCCGTCATTATCCTTTTCAATCCAACTAACAGACTCAATGCCAATGGCATTATAAATAAGCGCAAATATGGGGGCTTAATGAGATGGATTATGTCTTTTTCATCCGAAATCATCTTTTTGCAAGAGTTTCATCTCAAGAGTTCTCAGCAAATATTCTCTGCCATTTTTGCCTCTGCTCAGGCAGCGGTAAGAGGGGAAGCAATTTACTTGGGTAGGGGCATTGACTATGTTGTTCAGGAAGTGATCCGAGATCAGCTAGGTAGGTGGTAATGGGTAAAGGTCTCTGTTAATGGGCAACTTTTGAATTTGTTCAACTCCTATGGCCCCACCAGTGATGATGTTAATGCACTTAGATCCATAATGTTGCAATGGGGGCCGAGGGCCCTTTGATTCTGAGGGGTGATTATAACTTCATTTAGGATATGGCATTGGACACATTAAACAAAGTGAAGAAACAGCTGAAACCCAAAACCAAAATGGTGATTAATACCTTGAAATCAAATTTTTAACTAGTAGATCCCTGGTGCGAAGACCACACTCCTGTTTTTCACATCATATTAAAATCACATCATGCCTCGATTTTTTCCTGTTTTTCAAGGCAATTAAAAGGGCTGGGTCAGATACTTGGGCAAATTTCTTCTCCGATCACTCAGTGGTTTCTATTATGATGGAACTGGGTACTGCTAACAGAGAGAGGTCGAGTTGGCAGCTCGATGGATCTCTTTTATCAAACCCAAAGAGGATGGGCGAGATGAGTCGGCTCATCACAGAGAATTTTCTCATTAAAAGAAATACTGCTTCTCTCTTTGCAGTTTGGTAGGCCTTTAAGGCCACAGTTAAAGGGAGCATCATCATCTTCAAAGCGAACCGAGCCAGAGAACGCACCTGGCAAATAGCGGGATTACAATCAGTGATACACAATGCCATCAAAGCCAGTGAGGAGGTAGCTGGTACGTGGAGCATAATCTTAGGTATTTTTTTATTCTTGAGGAAATAACTATCTCCAATGCTTAATAGCAAAAACTTTGCAAAGAGAACCTGCAGGTAGTCAAGCATTTATCCTGGTCTACCCGAAATAAGAACGAGAAACCTACATTTAATCACATTGAGAACCCGGCTACCACTAAAATGGCAATAGAGCTGGATGAAATTGCTCAGGTTTTCTTGCAGCATTACAGAGGCATATGTCAAACACAGTACTCTTTTCTGCTGTCCAGCTTAGGACATGGTTATGCCTCTGTTCAGCTACCCCACCACTGAATTCTTTGACTCAGGCAATCTTGGGAAAAATAATAACCATTAAGGTTCACAAAGCACTTTAAAAGATGCCTAATGTTAAGGCATGTGTAAATGAAGGATTTCCTTCTGCGTTTTATAACATTTTTGCTAAAGAGCTTCTGCCTTTTTTACACATATATTGTTAATTATATAAAAGAGGGTGGGGAGGTTCCTTCCACTTTCAAGGAATCTACTATAGTAAGCTTTCTCAAGAAAGATAAAAATCCATGAAATATGAATTCCTTTTTTTTCTGAGCTTAAAATAGCACAAATTTGACTCAAAGGTATTGGGTATCAGAGTGCTTCACATGCTCTCCAGTTGTGCTACACAAGGACACATTCATTTTTGTTAGGCAATGGGAGATTAAGTGATTTGCCCAGAATCATAGGATGTTGAGCATTGTTGCCCAGACTCAACCCGGTTCCCCAGATTTGAGGTCGACCGCCCTAGCTGTTAGTCTATCTATTAGCCTCCTGAACATCAATTATAAATTTTGGATGAAAGTTTGGGCTACTCAGATTATGCTTGCAGCCCAGCTTTAATCCATAAGGATCAGGGTGGGTTTGTTGCTAATCATTTTATGACAGCAAATAACCAGTTTTTAATGCAGGCGATAGACTATTACTCGACCAACCAAACAAAAACGGTGATAATGAGGATCGATGCTGAAAAGGAGTTCAATCTCGTTAATTGGGATGCTTTGTGTTTTAGCTTGCATAAATTTGGGTTCCCCCCGCAATTTACCTCGATGCTGATGAATTCATACCATGTTGCACAGGCCAAAGTCATTGTCAATTCTAGAATGGCCGGCACAGTTTTAATTAACAAAGGCACACGCCAGGGGTGGCCTCTCCCCAATACTATTTACAATTTGATAGAACCCCTGGTTGACAAAACACACAGCGGGAATATGAGGGCACCAGTGGAGGCGATGGCTCGCTCAAGCTACTTGCAAATGAAAATATTCTTTACCTGCAACCAGATGAGGAGAATAAACAAGGGGCTTAGCAGCGGGTTGAGTAATTCACAGGTACTGGTGCCTATAGGATAAACTGAAGGAAAACTGAAATTTTGCTTTTCAACTAACCAGCTGCAAATCTTCCAGCTTCGCTACAGCCACAAGCAAGATAGCAAAATCCTATATGGTATCTAGGGATAAATGTCTTTAACAATATTACTCAGCTGTGTTGGTTGAATTATAAGACAATTCTTCGGAAAATGAATGGGTTACTGGAAAGCTGGCCTCTTCTCCCTCTGAAAATAAGTGGGTTTATTAGAGGGTTGCTCTAATAATAATGTCTATCCTAACACTACTCATATATTTATTTTTAATATACAAATAAAAGTCAGAAACAGCTATCAGCTATTTGCGGGATCTGGAATCATCTCTAAGGGGTTTCATTAGGAATAAAAAGCACCCTCGGGTGAAATTGGGTGTTCTTCAATTAGATAAGCTCAGGGTGGTTTGGCGCTCCCCATTATCAGGCAGCTTTAATGTATATTTTAGTGAGACTATTAGAAGGCAGCGTTATTTTAGATGATTTATTTCAGTAGAATGGTGCAGGAGTTTGGAATTAGCATTCCAGAATTTATTAAAACAGCAAATCACCCAAAAGATGAGTTATATGTCTCTCCAGTGGGTTAGAGGCCGACTGAGTGCCCTATGTAAATCTTAACAGTTTACCATTGATTATTAATTTATGCAATTCCAGGAGGTTCAGTCTGTTGTAGGATTGTCTATATCCAGTAGGGAGATCAAGTTCTGGAATTCTTTAGGCTTTAATGAGTTTGGAGAATTCTTTTTAAAAGGTAAATGTATTACATGGGAGAAACTTACTTCCAGGAGCAGAAGTAAGTGTACGCGATTTTTCCTAAACTTTCGACAGATAACTAATATTTTGGCAGTCAATGTCCAGGGAAAGAGACAAGGAACTCACCCTGTTTTTTATACTCTAGTAAAGAGCAAATTGACAGGGATAGGTAACTAGTATAGGCTGATGTGTAACCATTCTTCAAAAGATGATATGAATGCTCTTCTGGATAAAAGTTTAAGAAACAACACACAGCAGATCATCTGAGGTAAACTGGCACGCTATTTCAGAGATTGGACATAATTCTCTGAGATTGAGAAATTTGAAAAGAATGTCATTCTTGTTCCCGCTCGATGGTGTATTATACTCCAGCGACTCTCCGTAAAATATATCCGACTGTCTCTGATAAATGTTTTTGTTGTCAACAGGAAGGTGCAGGAGATTTGTTTCTTAAGTTATTCATTTGTCCGCAACTATCCCAATTCTGGGAAGGGCTATTTTCTTCTATCAGCTAGGCTTTGTAGTCTAGGATAGTTCCAGAAGCAGGTTTAGTGCTGTTTGGAGTCTTCAAGGACAGTCTACGGTTTAATGAGGGAGGGCAGTGTTTCATATCATCTCACTTACAATGGATCGTTACTTCATTCTTCAATATTGGAGAACCAGCTGGGTTCCAACTATCCAGGGCTGGAAGGAAAAGATGATACTTGCCAAGAAATTTGATGAGGCATATGCAAAGATTGTGGGGGTTGAAGAGGTTTGTGGCTGTATGGCACCCTTTCGAGGGTATTGAAGCTGAACTTGAGCCATAGTTTCTTAATAGATAGTTTGTTTCCATCCAAGTAACATGTTTGGTTGATTTATGGAGGGGGGTCGTCTCCAGGTATTCGCTTGAACAAAAATGTCTACAATGGGTGAAAATTGTGACAACCGTGAATGCTGCTCGCACTCTTTACTTTTCAGTTTCATGCATGTAGTGTAATTTTTGCTAAACTCACCTTAAGTCATGTGTGATTTGATATTTCTTTTTGGAACACTTTGGTCAGGGTGATTCAGGCACTTCTGGCCCTTCTGCACTTTGGTATTTATTGCTGTACAACGGAATCATAGATTGTATTTGTAGAGTATAAATGTGAACGCTGCTATTCAGTTATTTGTTAATTTGCTGTAAAATTGCCTTATTGTTTTTTTTGTATTATGTCTATTTCTGCTCAATCAAAAAAAATCCAACTAACAGGCTCACATATTCACCACTCAAATTAACTTAGATTTTCCCATACTAATTCACCAGTATTCCTTTTTGGATTCCGGAGAAGCATGATCCTCGCCGGAAAGTGCTTTGATGCCTCATCAGGGATAGTAAGTGCTATATAAATACAATTACAATTAGAATTCATTAAAAAGGCCATATTTCTATAAACAATTTACATAATATTTTATGCTGTGCACATTGGTTCAATTATATTCCTGCCACCTTTGAAATTATTTGTGATGCTGAGTACTAGCTCCAATGGAGAATTCATTTCTACTAGTTAATTATCAGCAATTTAAACACATCAGTACATACTATGAGGTTTCCTAGAGTACTTATGCTTTCTGCAATGTACTTTTATAGAAGTAGCACTCAGGGTCAAATGCACATGAATAATCCTTACAGAATTGGGCATCTTCATGTTTAACTATGTTTTTTCTTTTCACCCATGGGGCTAATTAAGGTACTTTTCCTGTGAACTTCCCCTTCTCATAAATAACCCCCCTGAAAAAAGGCGGTGTCCCCTTCTATTGTAATTTTCCAGTGGTACTTACTCCTGACTTCAATGGGTGAGATTCATAACTGCTTAAAGGGAAAGGTCAAACCTACAAAATGTTTAGTAACTATAACCCTTATTATGATGTATCGTGGACTGCCACTGACACTCCGTTGATGTTGGACTGCCCGACATCCAGGCTATTGGTACGACTGTCCGATTACAATACCGGCGGACAGAGCAATTATGTCAGAGGTGAAGATCACCACCTCTGACAGGCTTAAGAAGCCAGTCGGGGCGGAGTTCAAACTCTAATCCCTACAATGGAGGCAGTGCCTGTGCAGGCACCGCCATAGGGATTAGGAAATCCCTTTCTGACTGCCTGTTCATGGCAGTCCCACTGTCATGAATAGGCATACCGAGAGGGGCTTTGGAGGCCCTCACCGCTGTGGGCCTCTACTTAGTGACCTGGGGGGGAACATGTCCTGCCCCCCACACATCAATGGTGCATGGATGTGCACAAAATGCTTTTTTCTAGTGCAGTTTGTGCTGCGGCCCTTCTCCTGGGCCACAGCACAAGCCGCACAAGAACAAAGCATTTTACCTCCTCCTGAATGTATCCTAATAGGGTGGGTGGCACCGCCGACTCTTTGTGGGATGGTTCCTGCCTGCAGTGATGGCGGACAGTAAGTATTTGATCCTTGAACACCATGGTCATTTTAATTTATGCGTGAAAATTTAGAGTGGCTGTGCTCACGAAGGTCTATGTGAAAATGTGTAACTATGGGATGATTGAAAAGGTTTTCTCTATTCTGTGTTCGTGAGATAATCATGTAACAACAACTGCTAAAGTGAGTCTGCCAATAAATAGTGACGCAGTTGTGCATAGAAAAGCTTTGCAAAATGCCATTCGAGAGAATCATTGTGCAAACATTTAACAGTGTAGCTAGAAAGCATTATTAGTAGTTAGTGGCTCATTTATGAGCTTGTGACAGCATGCGGCACAGCAAGTCACCTTGTTGCACTGCAGTGAGTGACAGGGAAAGGGCATGAATGCAACCTATTTAAGTCAACACGGCACATTCCTGTACTTTCCCTTGCGCTGGCACCCTTTTAGCAGCCTAGTGCCAGTGTAGGCACCCTTGCACTATGTTGCAAGGAAGCCTGTGTTGCATGCAGGATTGTTTTTGTATGGTAAGGGGCACTTTCTTGCACAAAATAACCCTTGGAGGCATAGAAAGAATAAGAAACGGGGAGAAATAGAGTTATTTCTCCTCATTGCACCTTCTCTCTGGAAAGGTGTAAGATTTTGGTGCATCCCCAGATTTGCAAGTTCTTGTAAATCTGGGTTGCATCAAAATCCATGGGAGATGCATGGGATCACCCTCACAACACCCATGGGACGCCTTTCAAGGGAAGGACAACACAAGTGGCTTTGAGTGGCTTCAAAAATCTGACCTAAAAGGTTTGCTTCATACATGTACCACGTTGTGTGGTGCAAACGTGATGCAACCCTCTCATAAATAAGCCCTTTAATCTTTTCCAGTTGGACTGATTTAGCTATGTGAGAAAATTACCTTCAAATGAAGAAAAAAGTAACTCTGGAGAAGGTAGACCAGATATTTACCAACCTTTGTAAAGGGCAACAATCCGCAACTGCTTAAAACTGTTTTAGTTGAGAATATGCATAGGATATTCATGCGCGGTGTGTGAGGGAGGGAATAACTAACCTCATTACAAAATAATGTATGCACATGCATGCTGTGAATGCTTAAAATGCTGCGTTCTCTGGTAATGATAGATAATTGAACATCCAAGAAAATAACTCATAGAGGTTTTTTTTTTTTTAATCGGCACATTTTTCTGTAGGAGAGTTTACAACAAAAATAGCTGACAATTAGCAATTTCTTTGTCTTATTGTTCGACAGTTAGGACGGAATAGCAATCATTTTGTTGACAGTATGTGTAAACCATTTTGGGATACCCTTTTGATAACAGATGCTAAAATTTGCCAAATTCTTTCACTGTCTCCTCCAACCAGCAAATTTACATTTCAGTTAATTTCTCTTGATTTCACATGCTTCTTTTCTGTGCAACAGACAAATTGTACTGAAAAAATGAAAGCAGCAGTTCAACAAGTCTATGTATCAGGGACATCTGAAGGATTTTGGGGGCCCTGTGCTAGACATATTGGAGGGCCCCTGTTTGGAGCATCTTTGAATTTATGATTCAATTTTAGATTTGTCATGCCCTCTGAGGCCAGGTCACTGACACTGCACAGACAAATGTTAAAAGTGTTTTCATGTAAAATTAAGGGATAATGATGTGTAATATAGCAGCAGCTCCCTAATATTATTGCAAATAATCTCTGTGACCCACTGCCATGTATTATTCAAAGGAACTTCATGGTGCTGAAAAACAAGCACAGCATTTCTATGCAAAATGTCTGAAATAGACTCCCAAACATTGATGCTATGTATCACGATGCAGTTTGAGTCATCATGGAAAAAGCCTATCCCTACTTAAAACACTCAAAAACCAACACATAACCGCAGCTGCCTTCAAAAATCTAACCTGTGGAGAGGTCAGGGAATGGATATTTTGTGACACCCTCATGCACTTCAAACTTAAGGATCATCGCTGCAGAATAGAAGTGAATCTGAATATCAAAAAACTTCTTTGCATCGCTTTCTAAGGGGAGAGGAGTGGCGCAGCGGCCATTGCGGCTTACTACGGCGCACGGTTCGATCCCATGCGGCAGCTCACCCCAGCACCATGTGACTCTGGGCAATAGCTTGCTTAATCTTCCCGATGGCCCCCAGCGCCTTAAGACCCTTAGGGGTGATCAGTTCATGATTTACAAATACCAGGGTATTATTTATTTACAAAGGGGGTATTCCCATATCACCCCACATAACCTGGGCTGCATACTATACAAAAAACAAGGAAGTTCATAGTGTGGATTAGTGAGATATGTGATATGAACGTTGGCATGTTTTGCATCATAAGTACGTCTTTTCTTGTCTTTCTTTTGTCCTGGCGAGGCCACAAACCATTATTGCCTTAACGTGTCGTCTTTAAAGTCGTGGGAGTGCATCTACATGAATGGCATTACGGATTTTGTCTTTCACAAGGAATAAAAAAATAGGGGGTGGAATCCCCGGTTAATTCCCTGTCAGTCTGACTAACTCTAGGTGGAGTATGGGCTAAAATGTTGATATCAACACCTGTCATCTTTATCACTAAGAAGGAACAAGGAACATATGGACATGGTGTAATCCTGCTCTCAACAGGCACTTGTAATATTGGTTCTATTGCAACTTTGTGAAATATGTGAAAGTCTGGTGTTTGGTGATTATGTGTTTTTGTTCAGCTTCTCCTGGAAACAGAAGCTTTAGCACAGACTATTAACTTGATTGCATTTGCTGATGAAATATTGTATTTTGTCAGCCCTTGCAATATCATATGTTTACAAGAAACATGGCCTCTACTGGAGTTCTCCATAAAAGACTTTCATGCATGTTTGTACTTGTGATAAAACAATATGAGTATCAGGGGCAGTGGCGGTTTTTCTTCAGTAGCATTTGAGCATTGCCCCGCCACCCGAGACCTTAACAAACACTATAAAATATAAACATGAATTACCCCATCTTTATTTAGGCTGAATCAGCACTTCAACTTTGCCGTCACGTAGAACAGAAAGTGTAGCCCTCCTGCTTTGCATCACTCAAGAGAATGACAGGGGCTGCTGTAGGAATGTGCGCATGTCAGGCGGGCATGTACTTGGACACTGCACTTTGAACTCTCTGTACAGGTTCTGTATTAGAGAGCCAGATGGATAATGACAGCAGCCCCTATTCTCAAAAGGAGCGCTGAGGAGCCCTGCCCAGACCAATCCGGAGGCTGTACCTATACAATGTTGAAATAACCCCGCACTCTTTATTTTAAAGAGCAGCTTCTGGATTGGCTGGGCTGGGCTGGGCAGGTCAGTGGAAAGCAGAAACTGAGGAGCTGATCCTCTCACAAAGAATAAAGGTCATCGCACGTCTGTTCGGCTCATGAACAGTGCTTGGATATAAACACACAGTTTGGAAACCCAACTCTAGGGTCACCACAATAAACACATTTTCTCTTTCATGACAGGTGAGAGAAAAGTAATTTTCTTTATGATAATGTCCTGACGTCGGCTGAACATCCTGTGATTCTCAGCAAATCACTCAATCTCTTTATGCTTAAAAAGGACCCAGATCTTGTAAAATTTAACTGGTGTTCTTGCAGAGTGCTCCGGTCCAATTTATTTGGGCTGAGTTTGCAACATACATTAAAAAAATAGTAATGCATGCATGCTCGCTTTTTGAACTTTGGAACCGTTTTTTACGCCCTGCCACTTTTAAATCTCATCAGCCACCACTGATCATAGGGCCTTTTCATGGACATCACTAACATTAAGAAGGTTGTGAAACAGTTACACCTGTGCACGCCATCTAAATGCAACAATGATACTGACCTCCCCTCACGTTACAGTCCAAGTATGCATCATTATTTAATATGCAATGTATAAAAAACCAAACACAACATCAAGAAAAGAAGCAGTAAGGCCATTGTCCAATATCATTACTAAATTTGAGGCGGAGAATTATAATGCATATATTATAACACAAAGGGACTTTAATTTTATTCTGTTTTGGAATGAGGAGAATGATGAGTGGTTTGAGGCAGATAATTCTTAATGGAAGATTCCCACCCATTGCATACCCAGACACGAAAGGGATAAATAGGGTGAAGAATAGGGGAGGATGATCAGTTCGACTCCGCTGGCCGAGTTGTTGGACTTTTGGCCACTAACGCAGAGTTCCGGCCAAATTCCACCAACTGCAGCGTGGTGGAGTTTTTTCTCATGTGCGACTTGAAAATGATAAGTTGGCGAGAGCAAGTGAGAAATGGCATCCCCTAGCATGATATTGGGAGCTAGAAGGGCACTAGGTGAGATTTTCCCAATACAGGCAGTCGTGACTGTTTGTGGTGAGAAAGCTGGTGCTTTAGTAGAAAATCTACTTGAGCAGCAGCAAAACCAACTCAACAAGCAGCTCCCTCTGATGCGCCATGTGGTGCCGTTTGGGCCGATTTGTCAGAGCAGAACAAGTTCCCGGCGCTAAAAATCAGCACAAGCAGCTCAATGTGCCGATTTCCTCCCATTCATGGATCTCCGTGGAAACTTACAGAGTTTTCATGTAACTCCACAGAATTCCGCTGAGTGAAACTCTGTTAGTTTTCCCCCTCCCCTGCCCAGTAGAGAACTACTAAATGCCTTACACCAGCGTTTCTAAAACTCTGGGACACGACCCACTGGAAGAATTGCGTGAGACAATTCTTTCTGGATTGGAAAGTCCAAGCAATAAATAAGGATGGCTTTAAATTCTGTGTTTATATTGTCACATTTGCCTCTGCTTCAAAGACAGAGGTCAAATGGCAGACTATGGCTTCTGACAAATTGCTGCTTATTCTTTTAGGATGTGTTTGTGATTACTTATCTTTCTCTGAGTACAAAGTGAGGGGAGTTTTTGAAGTGAATTATGTGGTAATGTTGCTGGAGTACACAAAGTATGGTGATTTTCTTACAACATACAACAAAATGTAAATACCTGTAAATGAACTGTATGCATTCAGCAGCTAGGTAAACGAAAATGTAATTTTAAAGTGTGCTGGAAATCAGAACAATTTATGTGTTGATGCGCAAATGACAAATATTCACTGAAACCTAATTTCAACACATGATCATTTGTGTGCTATATAGTTTTTCATTAAAACAGTATGTCTTTGCAAAGTTAGTGGCCATTTCAATGGAAAATGTGTTGTCTGTAAATGACAATGCACTACCATATGATGCTTTAGTTACATTCTAAAATGGCCTCTCCTCATGTTCATTAAAGATAGATGGGTCGCAGAAGTTTGTCGTTCTATAAAGTGCGTCATGGTTCTGAAAAGTCTGGAAACCACTGCTTTATACAGTTTGGGTTTTCTCAAAATGTTGCTTGCATGTTGTAATCATTACACATCAGACAGAGGAGCAGCACTAGATTGTACTCTACTGTCTGCGGAAGATTTTAAAGACCTTGACAATTTTGCTTTTATGGTCTAAAGTGATCACTTCCACCAGTTGGTTGTGATTAGATGTTAATCTGCCCCAGTGAACCCTTAAAATGTTTAGCGGAGGTAATAGATATTAGGAAACTGAAAAAAATAATATGGTATAAGTTTAATGAGTCCGGTCTATGTAAATGGCTGAGCAATATGGAAAACACTAAATATTACACTAAGGAGGAATCTCAAATATATTAAGGTACAATCAGTGATGAGTCCAGGTCCAATTTATTTGTGGATTTATGTATTTGACTTGCTGATAGTGACCCAATAAAGTGGAAAAAGAAGCTAGCAAGAAGAAAATGAGAAAATAAATGGGTTACTAAGGAACTGAAAGCCATTAGAAGAAGATTTAAAAAAGTAACCAGAAAGGCTAGAAAAGTAAATTATGGTCAATTGTAAGCATTTGATGCCACAGAGAGGAGAACTAAGTATAAAAACTCAATGTCGCAAGAAAAGAAAGAGGATGAGAAAAGACAATAGATAGTGCACCTTGGAGAATGCAAAGAGAGGCCTTCATGCAAGTTTTGGAGTTATGTGAACAATTTCATGAGTGAGACTTCAGTCGCTCCTGATAGCAGAGTTACCCTGAATGACAATGTCACTTACTTAAAATAAGCCTTTGTTGCAGATGCAGGGGTATATTTATCAAGGTTTGCATCACCTGTGCGCCATTTAAGGGGGGCGAAGGATGACGAAAAACCTAGAAAAACATCTACTAAGCCACGCAAGGCCACCTTACATAGCCTGAGTGGTTTGGTAAATGTGGAGTAACGCAAGGCAGCGCAAGTCACTGCCTCGTGGCACTCTGCCCTAGGGAGGCATTCATTGGTGTAGCGTGGATGTTCCCCCCCATCCAACCATAGATATTGACACATTACCAGATATACCAATAGTGGTAGACATGGGAATGCGACAAAATGCTGCGCCTCCACAGGGGAGGTGTAATGAGGAGAAATATGCAGCACACATAGAAAGAGGAAAAAGCCTCAGAAGATTATATTTGTGCTGGGAGGTGTCCCTTCATGCGCAAAAACAGTCTTGCCTACAGCGCAGACCCCCTTGCACAATGGTTCAAGGATAACTGTGTTGACACTAAGCAGCAGTTTGTGTGCCAGCGCAGGCAGAGAGCAGGAAAGAGACGCATAATGTTAAATATGGCACATTCCTGCCCTCTTCCAATCACATAGCTCCGCAAGGTGGCTTGCTGTGTTGCGCGAATAGTTGATAAATATGCCCTGAAGTAACTAACTATTTAGAGCACTAAACACTAAGATTTCATGGAGATAGTGATAACCGGGAGAGAGTGCATAATAATCTGACACCAGTAATCTTAAAGAGGGCTTTGGGTACAAATGACTTTGCAAAAGCTGTGCATAAGGGATAGCCAACATTTTGGGCTGGTTTATTTAGACCCCAATTTTTATATTGTGTGCACATCTTGTTCCTATGACTTGGAGTTGATCACTCTCCATACATTACAATGCATAAAATGGGTCTCACACCTCTCACACAAACAACCGCCTAATTGCTTTATTTGATAAGGAGAGTATATCCTACTCTAAGATATTCTTGTTAAATTGGAAACCAGGGTTAGAAACACCAAGATCCTTAATTTTTGTCAGTCCATTTTCCAGTAGGGTTGCAGGATCAAGGAAAATCTGACAACCCTGCCAGACTTGGCACTACATGTTGCATTTATTGATTTCCAAACAGCCTTTGACAGTGTTGACCAACATATTCAGTCAACTAAACTGGCCACCGCCATTGCTGAAAGTCATAATCACAGTTTACTTGAAAACCTCAATAACACCTTTTATTTGGGGCCTTTGCACTCATCTGATATTGTCTTCATGATTAAAGTTTTCATGCCGGGGGATGGTTCTGGCACCCTTGCTATTTAACATGATCAGAGGTGATCGGGGGAGTGCACCCAATGGAACGTCCCCTTGATACAAAGTGAAACAAAGCAGAACAAAGGAGCACAAAGCACTATTTGTGCTACAAAAAGGCACTTTTCAACTGCAAAATAAGATTTGCACTGGAAGGGAAATACTATATCAAGACTTTTATCACCTTTGCATCACTTTGTGTTGCTTTGCGGCGGCACAAATGCTTTATAAATCTGCTGCATGGAATTCAACATGCAAAAATAAGTCCACGTTCAGAAAACCTACGTGAAAACTGTTTGTTTCAAACTTGGAACAGTGCCTGTAGAGGCTTTAAATAAATCTTACCTGGCAGAGAATTAATGAATCCAATCCAAAATATGATAGCTCTTGGAAACAATATTTTGAATCATCTATTTATAATATGAAGCTTGATTAACTACGGCGTAAACAGTTACCAGTAATAAATGATAAAATGCTGGTTGTAATCAGGTCAAATTGTTGTCATTCATAGACGATCATATCAATGAAAAAGGAAAAATGCCTGCATGACCGTGTTGCAACGTAAATTGAATGGGCTAAGATTTTGCTTCTCTTCCCATAACTCAGTTATAGAATTGATGAACAGTCATTGGCAGGGCTGTATGCGTTTTGATATTAAAAAAAACACGAATACAGATTTTATATATTGGCTGGTGTCTGGTTGAAGAGCACAAATTAATTTTTGAATCAATTTTTGTCTACTTAGACATTAGGAAATGCAAATATGCACTAATTGCTTGTCTGATGGAAGATAACTCACAGAATTTTTAAAAAAAGTTATAGACCATATTGCCCTTAATCTTGTCCAGTTACCGGTTTACCTTAGTTCGCATTATTGATTGTTATATTTAGATGTGATCAAATGGCAGCGTACTTAATGTTTTTTCTTTTCTGTTACTTAGTACAGTGGTATTTTTTCATTCTACAATAAATGACATTTATTGCTGTAAAAAATTGGGATATTGATTGAGAGGGGTGTTGGCAACAGTCACAATTCTTGTCACATTCTTGTGAACCAAAAAAGGCATTAAATTAATCTGTGCTTAACCCTGTGGTCGCTTGGCACAAAGCAGTCAGACTTCACTTAGAGGCTATGTGTAAAGTATTTATGCAGCCAACAAACAGTAATGAAATAGAAACATAACACACGAAAAATCCTAAACCAATACAGAAAAATAGAGTGCATTTTGATAAATAAAATGATACCAGAATGACTAAAATCCAATCAGTTGAACCGGAGATTTTCAAGTCGAAAGGTTTTATTGAATATAGTGCCTAACAGCACAAAGCTCAACTCGCGGTCATCTGGTCGCACTAGAATGGAGGAAAGTCACAAGTTCAGGATGACTGCAATGAAGTGTGTGTCAGATAATGGGACCAGGTTAGTCCCCATGAAAAGCTACCTTCAAAGTTTGGCGCAAAGAGTTCCATTTGCGTTGGAGGAGGAGGCTGGGAGAAGCAGCTAGAGCACTATGGATGGTAGTCGCTATAGCGCCAAGATCAGGCACGACATCACAGATGATTGTCTCTGTAGCATGACGAGTGAGTCGAGTATAGCCGATGGTTGTTGTACTTTTGCGTTGACAGTCCCTGTGGTCTGTCGTTGCTATAGCCAGAAATGTAGCTCTCGCGTAGCCTGTTATGCTCGGTTGCTGTCGCACAAAGAGCAGGTCTCACCGGACCTTCACATTGAGGTCCTCATGGGTGGCAAAGTCTTGGCATAAACAGGTGCATTTGCGGTCATGCGCAGCCCAAACATCAGGATTTTCACCTTTTCCTGTAGAGGAGTACACTCTGATGCTAGCCAAGTGTCCAGGGCCTGCAGAGGCACCTATTGGGGATCAGGGACTCACACAAACTAATCAGACTATCAATTTTTAAATAAATGAAATTAGGAAATATATTGGAGTTGTCCCTCTCTGCAGGCTGACCCCCAATCCTTTTGCTGTCACACCTCAGAATTTTATTTTTCGTGGCCTTAAGACTCTGTGCACTTAACCACTGCTAGCCATTGTTAAAGTGCTTGTGCTCACTCTTGGAAAATGGCCCTCTCTGAAGGGTCACTCCAAATGTTTTGCCTTCCTCCTCCTATTTGTCTGACCTTCATAGTGTTTGCTTTAGGACTCTGAGCACTTTAGCACTGCAGACCACTGCTAAAGTTATTGTGCCTCTCGCCTAAACATGGTAACATTGGTGTATACACAATTGTCATATTTAGTTTACTTGTAAATCTTTTGTAAGGTGGTTGCTACATACCCAAGGCCTATAGCCTAACTGCTACTAGTGGTCTAGCAGCACTTATTGTGCCACCCACAGAATTAGCCTTTCGATCCTGTCTCAGGCTTGCCATCACAGGGCCTGTGTCGCAGTAGACTGCCATTTCAACTTGGCACTTAAAACTACTTTTTAAACTCCCCTTTTATCACACTTAAGTCACCACTAAGGTAGGCCCTAGGTAGCCCATAGGGCAGGGTGCTGTGTAAATAAAAGGTAGGACATGTGCTGTTAAGTTTTGCAAGTCTTTGTAGTGGCATACACCCAAATTCATTTTTTCAGTACTGTGAGGCCTACTCCTCTCATAGGTTCGCATTAGGAATTCCTTAATACACTTTTACGCTGTAATTCCTGACCAGAAAGGAAAAGCAGCATCATGTTTTATATCTTTGGAATGGTAATGATAAATCATCTTTAATGGTTATGTTGGATTTAACACTACTATTTTAAAAATGCCACTTTTAGAAAGTGGGCATTTCTCTGCTCTCACTGCTCTGTATGCGTGCAGCCTGTCTCCAATACACGTCTGGGGTGGGTGGCAACTACACTTTGTGCATTTACTCTAGAAATCCACAAACACAGGAAGGCTGGGTATGACAGAAAATCCATCTACATTCTGATAGTTCTTTCTGGGCAGAAAAGAGGGGATAGCTGACACTTACACCTGAATAGGTTGTTTCCAAATCAAACGGCTGATTAACCTCTACTGATTGTCTGAAGCCTGGGCTAGGAAGAAAGGCCTTCTTTGAAGTCACCTCCACTTTAAAGGCAACACAGGCTATACGTACTGGGGGCTCTGACCCTACCAAGACAGTACACTACTGGACCTGGGAAGAACTCTGCCATGTGTATTGACTGCTATGCTACAAGGATTGCCACTCTGTTTGACTGTTGCTCTGGAAGAACTGATTTTCTGCTTTGATGTGCTGCCCTGATGCCTGGTGATCTCTGCCCTGCTGAGGACAAGGACTGGGCCCATCACTCTTGAACCAAGAGTATCTCCAAGGGCTTGCTGGCTTGCTCCCTGTTCTGAAGTCTCAAGGCCATCAAAGAGATTCTACAACAGGACCTGGACTCTGTCATCTGTCAGTCCTGCCCTGAGATGCCAATCCAGTCCTGAGCCCTTGAAAGTGAGCTTCTGCTGTGCAGAATTATTAATATGGATGCAGTGATGACCTTGCGCATATAGGAACTGACACATTGCCCTTTGATGCTGATGCATAAGCTGATTGATATCATTGCGTTGATGGACTGCACAGCTCGATGACGACGAACAGCATGGCTCAACAATGATGCATCGCCTGCATCATAAAGCAGTTCATCGACAAAACTCTCATCACCTATGAGGATCAGAACCAACACATCGAGTCTTCAGCATCGACGGTTTCTCCATCCAAGGTACTTGCGTGAGTCCTGTAGCCAGCCTGCTCTCGGTCACAGTAGGCCTGAAATTTGTATTTATCCCCCATCAACACGACCTCAAGTAAACCCCTAAACACAATTTGTTTCTAGCACTGCATTTTGGTATATTCTTAAAAAAATCGGAACTCCAGTTCTACTTATTAGATTTTTGTCATTCTGGTCTTCCTTTGCTCATAAAAATATAATCTATCTTTATAACCCTATGTGGAGTATTTTTGCGGTGTTTTCATTGTGTTACTGTGTGTGTGTTGTACAAATACATTACACATTGCCTCATTAAATAAGCCTGACAGTTCTGTGCCAAGCTACCAGAAGGTAAGCACAGGTTATCTTTTAGTGTGTATCTTTTAGTGTGTATCTAGCTTACCCTGATAGGAGTGGTGGTTCCTTCTTGGACAGGGTGCATACCTCTGCCAAACAGAAACCCCATTTCTAGCACTCACTCCCTGAAACATGGTAAAGTTGGTTTACACCTAATTGGCATACATCATTTACTTATAAGTTCCTAGTAAAGTTGTACTGCATGTACCCAGGGCCCTTAAATTCAATGCAACTAGTGGGCTTGCAGCACTTATTGTGCTGCTCACATAATGAGCCTTTTATACATATCTCTAGCCTGCCATTGAAGCCTGTTGGTAGTTTTAAACTGCCAATTTAAGCTGGCAAAATAACACCTTTGCCAAGCCCTAAACTCACATTTTATTACATATAAATCTCCCCAAAAGTAGGCCCTATTGGAAATGTGGGTTTGCAATTGAATAGTTGTACATATACTTTTAAATTTGGTAGTGATAAACTCACAAATGTGTTTTTCACTACTGTGAGGCCAATCCTCCTGTAGAGTAAAATTGATTTACCTTATTACGTTTAATACGTTTAATTAGTCTTTTTAATTGTAATTTCTCCATCATCCATGTAAACAATAACAAAACAAATGTCATGGTAGGACAAAAACCTAGACATACCGTGGTCAAATACAGGGCAAAATAAATCCAGTGAGTATTTGCATACAAGATAGCGTGATGTCTAATAAACATACTCTGGGAGCACCCTCACTCTAATACAGAAGGAGCTATGGTCACCAAGCATGGTCTCGCATGAGGACCTCCAAAAATCACCCATTTAATCAAAACTCAAACCACAAACTCCCCCCTCCTCACACTGACCATGCTGTGCCTGCCACAGGTGCAGGAATATGTAGCGAGGCGCCATGGGTGCCCCCGAGTACCCACAGCTCAGGGCCAGGAAAGAGGGGGGGCTGCTGCGGGTCCCCAAAGTGCCTTTCCAACAGCCTGTTCATGGTGGGTTAACCGCCATGAATAGGCAGACGGAAAGGGACATCGCAATCCCTATGCTGGTGCCTGGTAGGCACCGCCACCATTGTAGGGAATACCAGGCCCTCCACCGCACCTGCGTGTGTGAGAAGCCCATCGGATGTATGGCAGTCGGTCTTTCTGTCCGCCATCAAACCGTCCTCCATCCTAATGTGGCGGGCAGGAAACTTGCTCAGGATGGTTGTGAGACTGCCACCAAAGGGCTGTCGGTGGCAGTCTGACTGCCATCCTAATCAGGCCCTAAGTCCAAACATAGGAATCTTCACTGTGACTTTTGTTTGCTTGTTCGCGCTGTGTACCGAAAAGCTGAGATTTACATTGTACTTGAAAATCTATATCCCTTGAACCCTCTGGTGGATTTTACACATCTTGGTATCTAAAAATTCATAAAGATATCATATATTTTTATAAATTGGTGTCTGATTCCTTCATATTGTGTGACTTTCCTATTTCGCTGTTTGGTTCTTCTAAATGCTTGACACTAATTCATTTGTTAAAGCCTTGCTGCACGAAGGCTCAGGGTTGAGCACATTTTTTTCCAAATGAGTCTGATTGGATCCAAGACAGTTTTGCGAGTGTATTACATGGTAAGTTCACACAGCCATACCATATAATACACCACAATCCTCTCAAGTATATTAAAAATAAGCCATAAAGAGAAATAAAAAAAAAATCTTTTTGAAAATAGCATCACTGAGCATTTTTCTATGTGATGGCACTGTCTTGGCATGTGCATCATGACACCAAATTCTAGTGCAAATGTGACATATACACCAATCGCCCAGAGAAAAAACAACATATGCACTGAATCGCCCTGTAAGAAAATATGCATTTACTTTTTGGTCAGTGTTAATCTAATTTTTAGGTTTAACTTATAAACACTAAAAAACAGCATGTTTGCTCAAGCATACTGCATATAATGTCTAATATGGACCAGCAAGTAATGTGTGAGATTAGTAGCTTGGCAGCTGTATGAGCTGTCAGCATTAAGCTTCAAGGACGGGTTTTGATGTCATCAACTTATTCTTTAACAACAATTGCTATTTTGATCTATTTGGTACTGATGGAAAATATGTATCCTCTTCACAAAAATCATTCCTGTCAGGCAATGTATTGCCTGATGCCAGCGAGCTCCTGGTATTTTGACATTTTCAAATGTCCCATTGAAATGATGAATTGCTTGGGCCCATTTATTTGGGCCTGGCACTTCAAATACTTGAACGTGTTACCTAGGAGATTTTTTTGATGGGAATATGAAACACAATGAAAGTAGAGAAAAGCTAAAGTAACAGAAAGCTGCTATGAGAAAAAATGTAAATTTCCATCAAAACAAAACGTGCTAAATCGTTAAACAGAGGGTGACTAAATATTTGAATTTATTTTTCTGATAGCTGCACAGTACTTAAGTTCATGACTGATACATTCAGGCAGTTATATTGTGATAGCCAAAAGGAACACGGAGTCCTGGACTAGAGTTTTGCATTTATTACTGCATGTTGGCTGGCAAGCCAGTAAAAAAAACGGTACCAGCCGATGGAATCCCACATCAGGAGGGGCACTAAAAATACCCACTATTGTACATTGCCAGGGTCATGTATTGATCATCGCTCTCAGACACAATTGTACATGCTGCCTTGTACCAGTGAAATACCCTTCACCCAGTGTGGCCCCTTGAAGGACGAAACCCATCCTACACCTCATACACAACACCTGGTTCTTCCAGATGCAGTGTATCCAGAGCTCACATGTGGCTCAACGCACAGTTTTCTCATGGGGCATATAACCTAGTGTTTCTCTCAGAGACATCTTTCATCTACATTGAAGTGCATCAGTGTTTCTCAAATGGGGCTACTTACCCTAAGTGTCCTGGAGGCCCAAGTGTGTAAGGTGTGTGTGTGCTCATCATTTGTCCTCACTAGCGATAGAGCGCGGGTCACCAGCTCTGGTTAAACACACATATACCTAATACTCACCTGGGCCCAGACCATTCATACAAATGAGCTAGCAAACCCCGCTGATATCAGTTTTTCAGTTTTACCCGTAATTTAATTTCACCTTTACCAAGTCTTACCAATTTGATCTCCCTAATAATTCCTTTTGCAATCAGGTTTCTGAGATAGTTTAAGGTAGAAAATGTCATTTAACTTAAAACTTGAAATAACCACGAACTCAAAAAGTTTAAAAAAACTTTATCTAAATCAATAATTTTGTGAGCCAGAATCAATTACAGCATAAACACATTCTTTCAAGAGGCAAATTAAAGTCAAATAAAGCAAAGTCATAATAATGATCAATGAAGGCGGTACCTGGAGAAAGGAAAAGGAGAGAGCAGGTACAATGACAGTTTTCGCAGAATTATATTTATCTAAGGTGATAGATGAACCCAACTCTTTGAAGATAGGCCAGATAGATTCTGCCAGGACAGGATGTAGACAGAGGATTGGACAGATTCGGATCTGGGAAGGTGACCTCTTCTAAGTGCAACGCCAGCGTCGCACCCCTCTCTGATACTACTCCCCTCGGGTGTCCCTCTTCCGAAATCCCCTTCTAGATGATTAGATTAGCGATCAGTATCTCACTTTCTTGAGCAGAGTTTCTGGCAGCAGCAGGGTCTGAGACAGCGTCTCGTAACAGAGTCTGTAGCAGCATACGTGTTGGGTCGGTGACAAGTTGCAATGACGGATCTGACAAGTCTGAAAAAATTTCTAGCTAACTTACCTCAATTATACTATTCTGTATTCGTGTACCACCCCCAAAAATTGCAATATTCATATATTCCCCTATTCTGATTGGTTAGGGCGAGGAGGTGAGTTCATCATACCGTATTAAAAGTAATAATTTCTCTTTGGACTATTGTTATATGTTTCCACCCCTTAATTTACTTTCCCATAGCTTTAGTCCCACCCGCATTTCACATTATGATCAATACAAGTTATACAATTTATTCAAAATTGCTGCTTTCATTCGGTTCAGGGGTTTACTTTCCCAAGCGTCTATGCCTGATGTGGCCTTGGCTGTGACTCAAGTGTGTCATCCTGGTTTCCGGCAATTTTTAATGCGCATGCGCGCAGATCATGTGGTGTAGGGATTTCAGTCACTCTCCGAGGCCCAAACGGGAACTAATAATAAAGTCAGAAAAAGTCCCGTTAGAATGTGACAATAAACAATTTCACTGTATACCACTTATCTCTACTCTATCCCCATTTACTTATTTAATATTTTCGGAGTAGTGCTTAGTAGAACTTATAGGTTTAGTTTAAGCGATAGCATGTGCATTACCATGTGATTTTCAAGCGGCCATTTTTAAAGCTATTGTGCAGCTGCAAAGATTTCCCACCAAGTGACAGAATATGTCATACTACATAGATGCAGTAGACGCATGTGCAGAGACTTTCCCACATTTTTGACGGCCATTTTAGACACTCAGGTTAACTTGTTAGTAATACACATAGGCAAGCGTCCCCTAGATACAGTATGTTCGTATGTGATGAAATATTAATATTACAAGACGTGTTGGTTACGTGGTTACATGTTATTTGGGAGGATTGCATACAAGCAAGTTTCTTTAAATACAAAACCTTGCTCCATCGCTAGGCACTTTGTGGCCACTTCTGTAATGTGGATTGTGCTGAGGCAAAATATTTGGAGTGCAATCCCAGGAAGGTGGTCCATCATTTCCATGAAAGCATGGTCCTATGCAAATGAAGAAATTCCTTTGCCTTGTGACCTCACCATATTATGGATGTAAGTGAAAGGGCATACAAGCCTTACTTATTTTGGCCCAAAGGGTATCCCTTGGCATGAGGGTAGGGAGATCTAGGGGCCCTCAGGTATCTCCCTGTACCCATATGCTGCTGCAGTGATTCAATGCACACTCCTACGTGGTATATAAACCCACTGCAAGTGTCCTTGCATTGAAAGATAAACTGACTATTTGAAACAGCCAGTCTTACTGCCAATGCTCTACTGTCTATGAGTAAGCAGTAGTGGCAACTGCATGGGGATATACACAATGTCATGTTTACCACGGCACAGACCAGGCGAGTGTACCTGATCTTCAATTTGGTGCCAGGTGCACATCACCATGTGCCGCCTGACCAACCTCTCTTTGTGGCCCCTGCTGCACATACTTCTCATCATCCTGTATTTCTCCTGTGCACATTACTGTATGCCCTACGCCCATGGTTGTGTATAACTGATGTTCTGTGTACATTTATATCTATAGAAAATATGGTTTATATACATAAGTGCTTGAAACTTCTTTAAACTAAGTGGAACTAGGTGCCAAGTGGAATCTCAGTCTTCGTTTACTTTCTTTGTGAGGATGTGCATGTTGTGGACGTTGTGTGTTTCTGTTTGCACCCATTAGATAAAAACAAACCTTATATTTTTACCTATAACAGTACTCTAGCCAGCACACGTTTTGTAGCAGTTTCACTGCACACGTGCAATATTACCTATTCTGCTTGACAGTCTTTCCCTAAACTGAGCATTAAGGGGTTTCCACAACACAGTTCAGGTCTGTCTAATGTAATTGAAAAATCACAAAATTCATGATAAATTATTATTATGCTTATATCTTTATTCTGATAATACACAATGATGTAAACCTCCAAACAATAGGTCTTAATTGTGGCTGCCATATGAGGACATGAGTTTGCTTGAGACTGCCCAAGAAATCGCAAATATGTGATTGTTAAATCAAGCACAATCTTTATTAGAGGTTATTGTAGACATAGTGGCATGGACAATTTAAATTTGGGTAACTTAATATACAAAAATAAAAAACAGACTATTATGGTTCTCTTCATGTGTCACAGAGAAAATTCACATTGGATATTTTTGAAGGAGCCAACAGAATAATTGTGCAATTCCAAACTATCATGGCACCTAGTAAGGAAATGGCTATAACTGTCCCAGTAACCACATGCTAAAACAATCTGCCCATATTGATCCATTGTGAAGTAATGTCAAGGCGATACTGCTTTTTCCTGGGTTCAGAGAATACACTGCAAGCCTCTAGATTTGCTCCACTGGGGATCACTTAGGCATTGGGGCAGGTAAATTGAGAGTCTTTTGTATGCCAGAAATAATGTCTGCCAAAGGTTGCAATATGGATTCGCAGTCAGCGGGGACTGGTGAGCGTATGCCATCATTACGAACCATATTCTGTGCTATAATCCACTGCTGTCCTGATACAGGAGGCTAGAACTCTGTGTGCTCAAGTGTGCATAATAATGGGTGATCAGGAAAGATTGTGCAGCATTATAAACACAATAGGAGCTGTTTCCTTTTCTTTTGAATAAAAATCCATATGTCAATAAACAACAGAATAACATCTCCAAAACCCACAGTTTATAATCATGTATCAAAGACATTTATTTCCTATAGTACTAGAACATGAACTATCTTCTGGTGCTGATAAGGGACTGAGCTTATTTGGAGAAGAAAACATTCAATTGTATTTTCCGAGGAAAAAAATATTTGCAGGTACATTTTCCTAATTCTAAAAGGAAGTGGTCATAATCAATGCCAATCCTATCAGCAGAAGCCTTGGTTACCAAAAATATTTTAATTTTCAATACTCAGATAGCATTGGAAATGTCTACTGTATGGCTAGTACATCCCATTGCATAAAATAGCTTTATAGCCCACTGTTGCGGGCTACACTGGCCATTAAAAGCCCACGGCAGCATTAAAGACCTGAACCAAAGGCAAGGTCACTTAACACAGGAGTGAGCCATTAATGGGCAGTATAGAGCTGTTAGAACACTTCGCCCCATGAGGGCAGAATGTTCTAATAAAAAAAAACAAAGGCCTCTTGGGGCCCAGGGGGATGAAATCCTCATTGGCTCCAAAGAACTGTTTACATCTCTTGCTGTGAGTGTTTTACAGTTAACAGCCACACGCAGGACCATGGCTATTAGCTGTTGAACATTTGCAGCAAGAATTCTGAAAGGGGGCTGAAGTCTGCTCCTGGTTCTCCCCAGCTTGGCTGTACTGCTTTTTATAGCTCAGCCCAGCAAGGGAGATCAAGGAGCTGAGAAGCATTCACCCCTCCCTCATTCTAAAGTCCTAGTGACACTGATCTACAAGAGGAGGGAAGGACGAAGGCTCCGTGTTTTCTCCTACATGACCTCTGCCTTTTGCTTTCCTCTGCCTTATTAATAAATTTTTGAAAGGCAGGGTAAAAGGAAAGGCAGAGACTGTGTATTAGGTAATTGAAATGTTGAGAGCAGCTGGCCTATACTAGTTCATATGGGCCGCTGCTGCTCCAATGTCTTTAACCCTTTCCGTGCTCATGACGGAACCACTCCGTCATGAGCCACGGGTGCCGTGTGCTCATGACGGAGTGGTTCCGTCATGCTGCGGCCGTTGGCGGCCGCTCTGCCCACGCGGTGCTAATTACCCGCCTGTGCGGGCGATTAGCGCAGTGGGTGGAGACGTGACGGAACCACTCCGTCATGGGCACAGCTCACCCGTGGCTTGTGACGGAGTGGTTCCGTCATGAGCACAGCGCCACCGCACCTGCCCCCAAACCCCCCCAGCGCCGGGGCGGAATTCCTGCTGCGGCGAAGGGGTTAATGGGGCGCTCAACATTCCAATGCTCTAATAAGGCCTTATAGTCTGCCATATCAGTATATACTGGACATTAGAGGCCCATACTAGCATTAAAGGCCTGAGCCAAAGGCGAGGGTCTTTAACAAGAAAGCATATCTTTAATGGTTGGTATAGCACTATGGCGCACTATAAGGCCATTCGAAAATTCTGCCCTTTCAGGGCAGAATATACTAATTATAAAAACATGGGCTTCTCAGAGTTTGATGGGGTTGAAACCCTGAGGCTCAGAAGCCTTTGATTCACAGCGGTGGCTGTGTTGTTCAACAGCTAACAGCCATAGGTAGGGCCATGGCTGTGAGCTGTTGAACATTCACAGCAATATCTGTGAAAGGGACCTGGTTCTCCCTGGGTTCGGCTAAACTGCTTTTTCTTGTTCAGCTGGTCCATGGAGACCCAAGAGCAGAGCAGCATTCTCCCTCCTCCTTCTGAGGTACAGAAGTGAGTCTGTGATCTGCAGGAGGAGGGAGGGGGAAGGCTCTGGTGTGCCCTACAGCACAGACTCTGCATTTTGCTTACCCCTCCACGCTCCACGAATTTTGGAGAGGCAGGAGAAAAATAAAAGCAACGGCAGTGTATTAGTACAATATTAATATGTTGAGAGCAGTGGGCCAATACCAGTTTATATAGGCCGCTGCTACTCTATTTTTTTAATGGAGCCCTCAACATTTCACTGTTCTAATATCCAGGACATTGCAGTACATTAACAAAGGGTCTGATGCACAAAGATAAATTTAGACAATTGTTCTAAGTTTACAACTTTTGGAATTCACAATGGGCATTTACGGGTACTAGCTTTCTGTCTGCACAAATATAAACAAGGTGCACTCCAATGTGGGTTTTCGTTTTCCCATGAAGGCAAATGTTCGGCCCTACGACAAGTCTGCAAAGGTTGTGGGAAAGAGAACTGATTCAAATCTGTGTACTGAACCAAGAAAAATCAAGTGCGTCACGATAGTGATGGACCAAGGTTTCGTAAATAAGAAACTTGCTTGGATGCTATCCTCTCAAATAACGTATAATACCCTAATCAATCTGTTTGTGAATACTAATATCGCATTACACAACAATATATCTTATCAAGGGTATGCTTGCCTATGTGTATTACAAACAAGTAACCTGAGTGTCCTAAAATGGCCGACAAAAGGCAGGAATTTCACTGCGCATGCATCTACTGCATCTACGCAGTATGACGTTTTCTATGCATGGAAGGGAAACCTTTGCAGCTGCGCAATAGCTTCTAAAATGGGCACTTGTATGCCTTGCTTAAACAAAATCTTGCAAGTTTTACTAAATTGCTAATGCAAAAAGTATATATAAGTAAATGGGATTAGAGTAGTGATAAGTGGTATACAGTGAATTCATTTATTTTTGTATTCTATCATGTCTTTCTCTGACTGTATTAATAGTTCATATTTGGACCTCGGAGGGTGACTGAAATCCCTACCCCACCTGACCCATGCGCTTGCGCACACAACCCTGCCCGGAACAATGATGACACCGTTGTATCCAGCCAAGGTCAAGCTGGCAAGAATCACATGAGAACTTAACCCATTGACCCGGACAGAGGAACAAGAAATTACAAATTCTGCATAAAAATGTATTGAGCATAAATGTGAAATGTGGGTGGGAATAAAGCTTTGGGAATATAAATTAAGGGGCGGGGAGATTGAACAATGAACCTAATGTAAAATATTACATTTAACATGGTGTGATGAACTCACCTCCTTGCCCTGTCCAATCAGAAGTAGGGGATTTCACTATATTGAAACATTTGGGAGTGGTACACGAACACAGAATAGTTTAATTGAGGTAGGTTAGTTAGTTAGATGTCACTGATCCATCACAGACCCAACACAGATGCTGCCACAGACTCTGTCAGATACGCTGTCTCAGACCCTACAGATGCCAGAGACCCTGCTCGAGAGACCGAAATACTGATCGATAATCCAATCATCTAGAAGGGGAATCGCAGAAGTAAATCGAGGAGAGCAGTGCAAGAGAGGGGTGCGACGCTGGCGTTGCACTCAGAATAGGTCACCTTTCCGAACCTGAATCTGTCCTGATCTTTGTCTCCCACCTGTCCTTGTGGACTCCACCTAACTCATTTTCAAGGAGTTGGGTTCATCTATCATCTTAGGTAAATATAATTCTGTGAAATCTGTCCTTGTACCTGCTCTTTGTTTGTCTCCCTCTTCAGGTACTGTCATCACAATATTTTAATGAGTCTTATATTGAACTAAACTTGATCTCTTTCCTGAATGAACCCGATGTTAACATGTATTTGACCTTTGACTCATAAAATGTTGCTTGTGGGGGGGGTAAGGGAGGGTTCCTTTCTAAGTTTGGTTCACCAAAATTCTTTAAACGAGTAAGGTTGAAGGTGATTAAAAATGCCTTGGAAGTCTGGTATAGCATTCGGTCTAGATGTGGGATTGGTTACTACTCTGATCAGGCTCCGAACTGGGACTCCCCCGGGACCCCCCTCTGTCTTCAGGACAGTATGGCCCTCCCCATTAAAAGCGCCGGAGTTGCCATATGGTCCGGCTTGGGAGATGAAAATGGTATACATCCTTGGGAGGTATTAAAAGCAAGAATAGGGTTGGGGTTTTCAAGATTTAAGTTCATCCAATTAAAATCCTGGTTTGAAACAGAAAAGGAGAATTTTAGGGGCAATGGAGAGCTGGAAGCTGTGCTCAAAAACACTCATCAGCTGAAGAAGGAAATCACAATTTGGTAGAGGTTCCTAATTAACGCAGATGATGTAGGCATTCCACAACAGGTGTCAGCTTGGAATGACTCCCCTTTTGAAGCTGATATCGGAAACCTTTTGGAACCTTCCCTGATCCTGCTCTATAAATATACAAACTCAGCCAGTTTGAAGAAAAATCATTTTTTTGTTTCTAATCAAATTTATTATACTCCGGAGAAGATTTCGAAATTTGCCCCAAACCCCGAACCGAGATGTCCTAGGTGCTTGCTTCCCAAAGCCAATGATATACATACCTTTTTTGAATGTCCCAAATTGGGAACATACTGGGAAGGGGTGTGTAGATATCTATGTAAGACCTTCGGAATAGACATTGTTTTGAATGGGTCTCTGATCCTTTTTGCCAATGACCAGGTGTCCACTGTTCATATGGAACAATCCCACAGAGGTCTGCTGTTATGTCTGATTTTGCTGGCCCGAAGGGAAATTTGTCTTAAATGGAAAGACCCCCTCCCCAAGAAAGTTGAAGACTGGCTAAAGTCTGCCCTGGCAATGGCTCGGCTAGAAATCATAAGATCCAGCCCCAGCCCCCCCACACTCTGGGCATCTTTTATACGTCTGGGTCAGGAATTGAGACTTTGTTGATTCTATTCTGTCGACTTTATGGGTCAATAAATATCATGGTCCTATGATTAACACCTAAATCCCGGATGATAAAAGGGGATTGGTTGGATAACCTAAACAAGTGCAGGCGGTCGGTGGGCGACCCGCTATCAACGCTGACCGGATATGTCCTGCTAGCAGTTTATAGGTGAGATGAGGACACAAAAAAAATGCTGCTTAGATAAAACTTTTAAAACTCTTTGAGTCTGTGGTTATTGGAGAAAATCTTAAACGGTATTTCTACCTATTCCACTAGCTACTAGATTCATTGACCAGAGGAAATTTATTGACAAGGAGATTAGATTGGTAAGATTTAGGTAAAGATAACAAAATCTTGCAGGTAAAACAAAACTGACTCCTTTCTAGCTTATTTGTATGAATGGGCCCAGGTGAGTATATGGTATGTGAGTAACCCAAGCTGGTAATCCGCTGGATCAATAGAAAGAAAAGATGAATGTGAGAATGTCCCAGAAGCACTCTCACCACTACCCCAAAACCAAAAAGCAACATCATCTACGACAAGTGGAAACCAAGCAAAATCAATTGTCGTCAAGTTCGCCATAAATAAGTCCTTCTTTGTCACTATTGAGTGCCAGCAAAGAAGATGAGCTGATTTCCTTTGCTATTCTGTGGCCTTGGAAAATTCAAGAAAAAGAAATTGCAGCTTCATATCAGTGAAGACATTCACCCTGTTGTTTAGCAGCACCATATAGTTGCTTTTCATCTACAACAAGCTATAGAGAAAGAATTGGAAACACTTTAAAAACATGACATCATTGAATGCTTCATGGGCCTGATACCATGGGGTTGGCCCACAGTAGTTGTACCAAAAAAAAGGCAATAGCAGCAAACGCCAAACAAATCAAGAAATTGAGAGAGGGAGACACCCTGGTCCACACATAGCAGACATGAGCATGCAATTGAATGGAGCCAAAGTCTTTTCTCGTCTTAACCTGAATAAAGAATGCCATCAACTCAAGCTGGAAGAGAACTGCAGGTATATTACTACTTTTTTGACTCATCTTTGTTTGTTCAGATATAAAAGACTGATTTTTGGAGTCTATTTGGCTGCTGAGATATTTGAGGATGTTATTGGCTGAGCAATCCAACCTGTTTCACATGCTTTCAATTACAGTGACAGCATTACGGGATTTTGGGAAAACACAGAAAGAACATGACAAAGCCCTTACACAAGTGTGACAGTTTCTTACTGATACAGGACTCACACTGAATGCAGCAAAGTGTGAATTTCACAGAGCCAAACTTAAGATGTTTTGGCACATTTTCTCTGTGGGAATGACTCCATACCGAGACAAGGTGCAAGCAATGTCATCCACTTGCTCCCCACCAAGGATGTTACCACTCTGCAATCCTTTTTAGGCATGGCCAGCTATTGCTCAAGATACATTTGCAACTTTTCTGCAGTGAGTACCCCTTTAAGAGACTTGACAAAGCAAAATGTCCCATTTTAGTGGCCTCCTTAATTAGGGGTGGGCGGAATTTGCGTAATCGCGCTACACAAATCTCCGCGAAACGGTAAAAAATCTCCGCGAACATGCAAAAATTCCGCGAACACGCGGAATTGCTTGTTCGCGATACTTTTTTCCTGTTCGCAATCGCTGTTTGCGTGCTCGGGGTGAAAAACCTCGCGAACACGCATATTGAGAACGCGAACAAGCAAAAAATTTCGCGAAGTTGCGGAACTCAGATTTTTGGCCAATTTTGAGTTCTCCACAAAACGCGAAATTACCCAAATTCCGCAAATTCCGCGAACGGAACGGAATTTACCACCCAGGCCTATCCTTAATGTGACTGAAGTGGACTACTTCGACCCCAAGTTACCTACTGAAATAACAGTTGATGCAGGCCCAGTGGAACTGGTAGAAATTCTTGCTCAACTCAACGGCCACTTGAATGCTCAGGGACACATTGTGGCCTATGAAAGTTGAAGCTTGTCTGAAAAAGAACTTGCCTGCTCTCAGTCAGAGAAAGAGAGTCCAGCTGTGGAGTTGGCTTGCGAACATTTTTATGTATTTCTCTATGGAAAATGGCTCACCGTCATCACTGATCTCAAGGTGTTGCTCACCATCTTTGTAAACACGAAGGCTAAAATGCCCCCTCACATCAAAAGGTGGGGGTTAAGACTGCAAGAGTCCAACTATGAGATTGTACACAAACCCGGGAAGGATCAAAACCCAGCAGAATACTTTCCACATGTGCAGCTACATCGTCACAGTTCGACATCAAGGACAGCAGAGGAATATCTCAATTTTATTGTAATGTCCAGCACACCAGCGGCTCTGTCTGTGGAACAAATAATTGCTACCATCAACACAGACATAGGGCCTTATTCCGATGATTGCCGCAGTCGTAGTGGCAGTCTGACCACCGCTACACTGTGGGACCACAGCAGTATAAGTCTGGCGGTTGGACCACCACTGAACCACTGCTACCACCGTGGATCAAGGATCTTGCAGCAGTCTGGCAGTGGTTTGAGGCCAAACTATGCTGGCCTCCGCTGCCAAGCATATTTTGAGTTGACACTTAATATCACCCTTTTCATGGCAGTGCAGCACCGCGAACATATTTTGAATTGCCTCACTGGCACCCTTTTCATGGTAGACACACTGTGATAGCGATGACTGCTTTAATTTGTGTACCACAGCAACACCTTCTCCACCACCTCACACCTTTCAAATGTCTGTCACACATAAGACTTGACCTTTCGCACTTGTCTGTAATGCCACCACGTATCTTTACTAGTTGTGCAGCTCACCATTTCTCAAGTCTTGATAAAGTTAAATTGAATTGACTACAACTACCAAGAGGCTTTGGGATTCCAACTCCAACCAAAATGCCTCAGTGAATATGACATGATCACAATATACACATCCCTGCTCCTGTCGTAAGGTTGAAGTAACATTAGTATGGATCCGTCCTCAAAGTAAAACACACCTTCTTAGCTACAACTCAGTAGTCAACTCTCACACATATCCCACATCAAAAGGAAATGTCATTCAAAGGGATTACATATAATAAGTAGGAAAAACATCCTAAGGGCACAATGGAAACACACTCTACTGGATACTCATACCTCCATCGGGGAACCCTGAACGCCTGGGGTGATGGGCCACACTTCTTCCTGCACATACCTGACAAATTCCATGAGCATTGGACTTGGGAACTGAAACGTATCAGGGACAAACAATAGAATAACTAAGTGCCAGGCATGTGCAGGCAATGGGCAAACACAGCATCAACAGCACCAGGCACACACCTAGAGGAAGTAGCTGTAAAGTATAAACTGCAAAATGGACACATGGCCATGGAGAAATACACAAAGGAATGAGAAGTTGGTACCCTCCACATGTGGATACACAAGTATCTAACTTCAACACACCTAACACATACCCAAACTCCATAAGAAGAAGAAGGGCAAGCTAAATGTGGTTTACTGTTGCCAATCTTCAATACTTAGCTAATGAAAAACCACACATGTCCCCTCGTCTCCAGCACAGGTCAGGTCACACTCACCACTTCCAATGGACCACCAATCTAGCTAAAAGTTACTCAACTGTAGTTGCACATACTGAAGGAAGCCAAGCAGCCAATAGCGTAAAATGGAATAGCAGGAATAAGGTATCATCAATTAGTGAATAATTCAAAAGATAAAAACAAAGGCCAATGGCCAGTCCAATGTGTCCCAGTACAATGCTGTACCACTCCACTTGACTAACAAGACACTCCAAGGGAAACCTCCCATGGAAGGGACATCCAGTGGGCAGGCCAGGAGTCTCAAAGATGTGATTAGGGAGGGCTGGGGTCAGTAATGGGATGGGATGGGATGGGATGGGATGGTTCGACTATGGGGGAGTAGTGGCTGTGGCAGAGGGAAGTCTAAGGGGAATCAGAGGGTTTTCAATGGGACCCTCAGGAGGTGGGATGACAGGGAGTGTCCTTTGGGAGGTAGAGGGAGTGTTTGTCTGTGTAATGGGTGTGCCTGTTGTTGGTGCTGGTGGCTGTGGGTCTGACATCTGGTGCATCTGGGCTGTCTCTGTTGTTGTGGGCTCTGCAGATATGTGTGTGGTGGGGCTGGAGAGGTTGGTGAGGGCTTGTATGGTGGGTGTATGTTTTGATTTTTTGCTACGTTTTGGGGTGGGGTTCTGCATGTGGATGTTGTTGTGGATGCATGCTTACGTTTGCTTGGGGCAGGTATAGGAGAAAGGATTTGCGATGGGGAAGAGGCTGGAGGTGGGGTAGAAGACTGGGCTGGGGGAAGGCTGCCATTAAGGAGGATTCTGGAGCCTGAAACAACCTCTGTAGGGCAGACATACTACTGTGAATGCCTCCCAGGAACTCCAACATCTGTGCCATCTGGCAGAACAGACCCTGGTTCCATTCAGCAGTGCATCCTGCCCAATAGTGTTCTGTGCCAGGAGGTTAATAGCCTCCTCACTCAGGATGGCTGTGGTCGCAGGAACAGGGGATTAGGTGCCTGGTATGGACACAGGTCCTGTGGGGTTCGATGCCACCAGGGAGCTGTCCCTGCAGGCCGACTCAAAAGATGAAGATGTAGAATCTTGCTCCTCCAGGTGTTATATTCCATATAGGTACCCTATATAGGTGCAGATATGCAGATAACACTGCAACCTTTCACCTATATCTTTCCCAACATTACATACATAATGGTTCTTAGGCACTGACCTTTTACCTAGATACAACACTGCATTCAGAACACAGGTTTTCCCTGGTTCGATACTCATACATTATGCATGAGGCTTCTTGGAAGCACAGCAGGACGAACAGCAGTATGAACATCTCCTGCATAATATCTATGTTAAAGTTCAGGTCTGACGTAATCCTTTAGGCCGACACAGTAACACAGCAAGGTAGGACCCCTGGGAAGACCTGTGGGTATATATACATCATATCTTGCTTAGAAATACAGAGGAGACCGTGACTTCCCGGCTGACCAGAGACGCTGAGGTTCCTGCATGCAGATGTTTCAGCTTGCAGCGGTCTAACATCCCTCGCTGGGTGTCTAACTCGAGACCAGGACGGGGTCCTACATTCTCTAATTCTCAGTTAATGGGGTGGACTAGATCCTAGAGGGTTTCTTGGCATAACACCTGCACAGATGCTAGATACATTTAGGTACATCTAGTTAGGGAGGCATCGTAGGAGTACGCACTTTCTCATCATGTGTTTTATGTACTTGTATATAATCATGATTACTGCAAAATGGTAGAACTGTACCATCCTTTTACTTTCGTAGTATTGCTAACCATATATCTCTGTTACTGTCTAATGGTTGTTGCAGCTCATATATTCTACACTGGAAAAACAACTGTTCAATAAATACTTATTGAAACGCCCAGACTGTTTATTATGTGTATCTCTGAGACAAACCAAGTGAGTATGAGTGACTGAGCGAAACGTAGTATATTGGTTCCACGATCCTGAGGGATCAGGGTTGTCATGTTCTGAGGTTGCCAGAAACTACTCTCTCTCTGATAAGAGGAGATTCTAGTGGCACTGTGAGATAGCTAATACAAAAAGGCTAACGTATACAGTGGGTGTGCTCGGAACCAGTCTGCCACAAAACCCCCAGTTTATGTTATCCGAAGCACGCAGATCCTGTATAGGATATATAGGAACTACACGACACAGGGCACGCCCATCACCTTCCTGTTCACTGACTCCATTGTTGTCAGTCTCCTGACCCAAGCCACTGTGGCCACCTACATCCCCAAAATCGTTGGCACCATCTCCTCTGCTTGCCTCAGTTGATGCTCCAAAGACAGTGGAAATAGGTGTAAGACATCTGTGTTAACTCATTGTACAAACACATCTCAACAAAAACATTATTAAATGGGCACAGATCACTCCACCATCAAGTTCACCTACAACGCCCATGGGGAGAAGGTGGCCTAAGTTTACTCTCAGCAGCAGCAAAGATATCCATGGCTACAGGCATCCCCACTCCACATTGGTCTTGGTAGCAACACATTCTCAGGTTGCATGTTGACAACTCCATAGAATAGTGACATGCTTAAGAGGTTCAGCTAAGCTCCAGTCCATGATAATGAGCTGTCACCTGCGTCCAAAAGGGAAGGCACATGACACTGCCCAAAAACTTCTGCACACACAAAGACCCTGGTGTTACACTGTTCAAAAACCTACATATCACCACACCAAATCGGCATGCCATTTCTAGAAGCATGTCATCAGTCAGTGAAAGCACCTTCAACAGTGGACATGTGTAGTTCACATGACTCCACACTCCCACATCAATGCTAGTGAGGGGCAGTTTGTGTAACACAACTGTAAGTGGACATACCATCATATACATAGCCTCAACATTAGGATATACGTTTAACAAACCCTCCCATGTCTACACACCTCAGTATGAGTATACACATAACCTGCATTCCGAGCTTGAATGGACATTTACCTTTGCACCATGGCCAACCTTCAGCCCTAACCAATATACACCCTTACATCATAGGTTATGTTCTTGTGCAGATAATATCACAAAAAACCTACACACGCCAGCATGTAGTCATAAATTCAGATGGAAACAATGTTGTGTGTCATCTCACAATACTGTACATACCCCACGCACCAAGGCCAGGTATGGGTCATTCACTGCATCCTATGTGCACTGAATGCCATGTCACATGTAGCAGATCCCTAGGACAAGATGTACAGTATTGGGAACATCACTCCTGACAAAAAGAAGACACATGGTCTGTCAGGAACAGCTGACACACACAACATAAAATATGTGTAGTTGAAATGTCACATTAGTCAGTCATGTGTCTGCACAAATCTGAAGATTGACATGTGACTCCACTCATCTCTGGATCATGCCCACAAGACATAAGTCTTTCCCTAAAATCATGCACCAACATCAATACCTACACAGGCAACAACACCGATAATCTACAACGTAATTGGGGCAACTGCTGCTTGTAACTGGAGAAAAATGTTAATGCGCAATGTCTGACTTGGCAAAATACTCACCCCTCCGAGCTGCTTTTGGGCCCTTAACTATCCATCCAGCTCTGAGTCAGCGTCTAGCGCACGCACCTACGACCTGGGGAGGACATCCCCAGCTAGACCTCTGTGATTGTCCTGGCCCATTGTCTCAGGTCCTCCCACCTCTTCTGCAGTGGATGTTGTGCTGGCTATAGACCCCCAGGGCTAGCACTTTCTGGGCAATAGATCTCCACAATCCCTGCTTCTGATGGGCATTGACCCGTATTGAAGCAAAATATTTTAACTAATAGTAGATTGGTCAATGTGGGACTCCCACACATCTGTGAGACAACTAGCAAAAACAAGTAACAAATCTTAATAAGCTACATTTGTACTCCTCATATGCTTAGCACCACTAATAGTGGTATTCACATTCTGAAGTCATTAGCGGACTGTCCTCTAGCCTGGTAGTGTACTACACTGACAAACACAGAGCACCAATACCATGCAGGGCAGGGTCCTTCCAAATGGACTTTGTTTTTTCTTTTTTCACAAGAGAGAGTGAGAGAAGCAGTTCAGTGGCGGTCTCCCAAATATTATGTTATCACAAAGAGCAACTGCTGATATCTGTTTCCCAGGATGTTAAACAGATTTCCAGAATCAGTTTTTTAATTTTATCAAAGGATCCTATACAGAAGGTTCGTCCTGATACATAACCATTGTAGGTGTTGGGGTATCCAAGATATTGGAGAAGACGCCTCACTCACTAATAGTGACATGCTTCATCATTGGCGTCTTTTCACACCCAGGTAAGATGGTACTACCTGGGCGGACTCAACCAAAAATGTTATGGGAGTTCTTATAAAAAATACCGACAGGTATACCCAAAGGCTTTGCTTTATTCGTAGGGTGCCTGAGGTATAAGATAAAATTTGTGTATTCAATGGGGTTCTTTTGATATCAATTGGTTCAAATGATGAGTGCAGCCCACCATGATGCACATGTACACTACATAGGTGGTCTTCGGCATGCACAGGCACAGCCATTGTCCCGCAACTTTAAAATTAAGAAATGTAACCAAATGACTGTATCTGCTATACTCCCCACTGCCTACAGAACATACAACTTCCGCCGGCACTAGCTGAGCATTGAATCTCTGATAAGTATCATCAGGCAGCTGCCGTTTTGGCCCTAGAAAGTGGATTATACCTCAACAGTGTAACAACATGCCTACAAGGGGTCTAGACCAATTCTCTGGAACTACCAGTTCATAAACTGGACTCTACAGCATTCATTCTTATGCCCCCACCATTTCCGCCGTGAGTGTGACCACAGCTATGACAAAAATAAATGGGGTGCAAACATACATATATAGGACAGGTGGGTGTAGAGGACCCAATTGGAGTATGTATAATATGTACCTCACTGAAATGCACAAATGTGGAGACCAGATAGTTAATTTAATGGGATACAAATATGTTACTCAGTAAATAAGTGGATGGATGTGTTGTGCTTACATATCCAGAACTTTTTGTGCATGTAAGAAATTTGTTTGTTGCCTCACAGATGTCACTGTGGACACTGTGATCCTTGTCAAAATATGTGTACATCACACATATAGAAAGTTTTGGGCAGTAGCTCGATGGTAGGTCTCACTTTCTCTGCCATTTCCAGAACATGAAACCATGGAAGTAAGAGATGTCATTAAGTACTACGCAACAAAAAGTATGTCCCCATACATGATAGCACTCAATCCACCATGTGTGTACCTAACAGGCTGAGTGCCTAGGCCACAGACAATGTTGCACATGGCTCTAGATCCCCATGTGCACATTAGCTTGGACTTAGTTCTTAACCGAGGACCAACATTATCACAACCAACAGTCATGCTAAATATGGAATAGTGGAAGGACTAGTAGGCTCAGTAACCACAGCAGAATGTGAATGTGTGAGACGGGAAGAAGCGTTAGGTGAAAGGCCAATAGCCATTTGTGGACATATGCCCAGTACAACTAATACCACATGAGGTCTACGTATATACATCCATGTCTGGTGATCCACATTAATTACTGTAACACATATCCACACTACACCATCAAAAGACCTTTAAGCCAAATAAGACTCACAATGTCCAAGAGTAGTCAAAATTCTCTCTATATGATATCCCACCTCATTCCATGTCATCCTATATGTTCATCCTTGGAGCTGTTAGCCATCTCCTGTGGTATATCATCACTGGGGCATATTACTGGAGCACTATAATCTCTGCTAATGGCACATCATACTATATGTAGGAGCCCAAAATGAAGTGACACATCACAAACACAATGACTACTTCACATTCAGATCAGAAACAGTGGCAGAACTCATGTGTATCAAAAAAGCTGTAATTTTTTATTTGGATCACAGATTTAAGTGAAACATATCAGGCCATTGACCAGCCCATATTAGTGAAGGTAGTGGCAGGTAAGCAATAGGTTTGCTACCTATCTTGCTTATAACACACTGCCAGGTTAACCTCCCCAGGAAGGGGCAGCTGGTGGAGTGGACTCTGCCCTGAAAGTGGTTTTCTTGGGTTGGGGATGGGGCTTGGCTCTTCTCCTCCTTCTAATGGTGGATTTGGGAAGAGGTGGCACATGAGGTGGAAAGATAGGGGATAGGAATGGAAAAAGAGGTCCTGTGTTTGGGGTAGGGAGGTTTTCAGCAGGGCAAAGTCCAAGGGAAAGGAATTATTAGTCACTGGTAGATGGTGTGGGATAATCATAGGTGAGGTCAGGTTGGGAGGTAGCGGGAGTACAAGTGTCTGGTGTAGGTGGGTCTGATGTGGGTGCAGATGTAATGTCTTTGTTGATGCTGGCTTGCATTGATGGGTTTGTGGGTGCAGATTGTCTGTTTTGGCTGATGGTGGGTGGTGTTGATGGGTGTGTCAGTACAGGTGTGCTGTCATGATTGATGGCGGGCGGTGTTGATGGGTGTGAAGGTGCAGGTGTGCTGTCTTGGCTGACGGTGGGTGGTGTTGATGGATGTGTGCTGCTTGTGTCCATTTGGGTGGGTGTATGCACAGGTGTGTGTGTGCTTTGGGCAGGGAGAGGAGCAGGGTATTGAGATTGGGATGACGTATAGGAAGGATGTGGAATGGAAGGCTGGGTGGTAAGGCTGTCATTAGTGAGGAGGCCAGAGCCTGAAACGATCCCTGTAGGGCACACAAACCTCTGTGAATCCCACCCAAGTAGGCAACCATATGAGTCCATTGGGAGCCCAGAGTAGACCCTGGTTGGCATTCAACAGTGCAGTCTGACCAACAGGGATCTGTTTCAGCAGGTCAATACCGTCCTCACCAAGGGCAGCTGGGGACACAGGGGAAGGTGGCTGAGGTGTCTGGAGCTAAGGAGATAGCTCCCCTCTTATGGGAGTGAGTCCGGAGAACTGGGTTGGGAGCAGCAGAGAGGGCAGAGATGGGTCGGGTGACGGACAGGGATGGCGTAGCACCAAAATGAGTGGGGTCCACCACCACCAAGGAATGGCCACCAAGGAATGGCCACTGGAGTCCGAATCGGTGGCTACAGTCCTCCTCCATGGCAATTGCCTTGCCTTCTTGGCCACTGGGTCCATCTGTATTAGTATTCCGGCTGCACCCACTTGGTTCAGCTGCTTCCCCAATGTCCTGGGCCCTGTCTCATCTGCTTGCCTGGGTAGATGCTGAAAGGATAAATGAGCTTGGTTAAAATTTACAGCTTTGACACAGGAGGAACAGCTCAGTACAGATAGCACAATGAAATTGTTGTTATCATGCCACCTACTAGGATAGCTAAATTGACTTCAACCTTAACAGTAGCACATGATGTCTGGACCACAGTCTGACACAATTGCATGAGTCACCTTGACAATAGTCAATCTTCTTGTAATTTGTAGGCTATAACTTCATCCTTTATACTTTGCCCCTTTTCACATACTACATTGACCATGTGACATCAAATTGCATGGGCATTCTTACAACAGTCTTACCCATTCCACACAATGACCTGCTACAGCCACTAATCGTTTCTGAAACCTACTTTCCTATGCACTGATGTGAGCCCTTTGCAAGTATCTCCCAGCAATATGTGTGTTAACAAGGAGAATATGTCTAAGAAAATGCCAAGTCCACACTGTTCAAACTACCATTTTTACACTTCTTCAAATGTTCTCTGTCACAACACATCTAAATATTGAATAAAAGGTCAAGATTAGCTATGTATGATGTGTCTCACACCAAAGTATCCTGGAGACAATGTGACTCAACTTTGGTTGAGATGCCATTACATGAAATTATATGACCTGACACCACCTAGGCCTAGGGACATTCCCATCCACTCCACTCCACACCACAACCATTTCCCCAGAGCAAATTGTATACCTTTTTCAACAGGCAAGAATGAAGAGACACAGGGAACGTCCTGTCCATGTAGTGTATGTTATACATGTAGACCATAGGGAGGGGACATCACAGCACCTAATGTTTTCTCACGTATACATATTTCAATTTGTTGCTGACAGTATACACTCACATATGACTCCAAAAAGTATGAGTTACACTAACTGCTGGATGTCAGAAGGCAGTTATAGTTCTTCCACAATTCCACATGTGCATGCCACTTAAATGTCTACTGCCATCTCACCAGCATGGGACATCACATTGTGAGACAGTACTGTCACTCGTCAGACCATGTAAGTAATTGCATCAACATTAGCATTAGATATTTTTCAATAAACTATGTAAATGAGTGTGTGTGACACACCAGCCCAAGTCAACACACCTCTGACACCAGCCCATGTCCACACACCCCTGTTTGTGATAAGACATGACATGTATGCACATCACCTGTCACAAAAGTCCTTGACACCTTGGCTAACACATTCAATTGTGATGAACACAATGCCATATATGTAGAGCCAGAGATCTTGAAGTAAACAATTCTGCATATGATCATACAACACAGATATGTTACCAATGCAACCATGGTACTCTTCTATATGGTATAACATTAGTCAAGCTCCATGTTGATGTGGTTGCAGGTGCCTGTAATAATCATAGATAATTCAAACATGTGGTAGGCCACCACCAATATGCGGGCCATTAGGTGAGTCAGGGTCTGGTGCATGCCCCTACGATGTTGGGAGGACTTTCCCAGATGGACTTCTGCCATGTTCCTGGTCCAGCATCTCAGGTCCTCCCACCTCTTCCTGCAGTGGAGGCTGCGCTGGGGATAGACTCCCAGGGACAGCACATTCCTGTTGATGCTTTCCAATGTCTTTGCTTGATTCGGGCATTGACCTGGATGGATACAATAGATGAGGAGACTGAGTAGACATGCAAGGCAGAGGTTATTTGTGTAGCTGATAAAGAAGTTGTAGACACCTCTCATGTTCAAGTAGAACTTGACAAGACCACAAATGTGTCGTCTCGTTTGATGCCCATGTACACTGAAATGAGGCAATGTTAAACTAATCATCTTACGACTATACCAAACTCTGGTTGGGTTGTTTAAGGCCAGGGCCTCTAAAAATGTTCTGTTGATTTAGACAAGATGTACCACTACACACCATTGGAAGCACATGGCAGTGGAGAAAATCTGCATGACTGTACAGACACTTTAACAGGCTAGACGTGTGACTCTGTGCATGCTATTCACAAAATATCTGTTACCCTACCCTGTGATACATCCCAAAAACTTGTTTCAACATGGAAGCTCTGGCATTTGTCACACTTTGTGCTCACAATCTGGAAAATAGTGGTCATGTGTACAAAGTCATGTAAAAAAGCAGTATGACTCATTGAGTGTGTGGTCAGTGTCCTGGCAGCAGAGCTAAGCCAGTTAGCACTTTCAGTCACTGTCACAGGGGAAAACATCAACCTTCCATTCTACAGACAGTCTGTTAACTTCATGTGGCAAACCTGGGGATGCAGTGATGGACTTGACTGTTCTACTCCACAACTATATTCAGAGTACATGTGTCAAGAGTGCAGATACTCTGCCCAATTAGAGCATGAGTCAGGATCCTGTCCTTAGGCAGCGTAATACATTGAAAATCAGTATAAATGGCAAGGACACTAAGGTCTGTGGCTCCTGTCAGGTCTAGTCTTATAGGTGGCTTTACTAAAATGTCTTAGGGCCTCCAATTGTCCTTGAACACTGTTTCGGAAACTATCAGTGGGTCAGCAAATCTCCTTGAAGAGGACACTGTGCTGCAGTGCTATGTCACATATACCTCATCTAATTATGGGGCCAGAGTGGTTAGAAATCATGGACAGGATTAGTTTTCTGCACGCTTACCATCGTGAACCCACATTAACATCATATTTACAACTTGTTAATAGGTTTTTGTAGATATAATGGTCATCAAATACAGGACAACAACGTTGTGTTGCTCACATAACATGTTTGTGATGTCCTGTCACTCCCAGTCAGGAGGTTGGTGCAGACTGATATGTGTTGAGAGAGCTGGGGGACCATACACATTCCTGCATTCAACTACTGCTGCACCTTACATGCTACCTCCTCTAGAAATGCATTGCTACATGATCATTCCTTGGCAGATTGAATATTATCTCCATATGAAGCCCATATTACTCCACATCACACTTCAACTAACAAAGAAATTGATAGCAAGGAACTAGCCCAGATGAATAGTGTTGCAAGCAAATAAAATGCGCCTTAAACAATCATAGAGATAATCTACTTGAACCGCGTCCCACACGAAGCGGACAAGAAGAAACGAGACCTATCTGTATAACTACATACAGCATAGCTGCAGATAAAGTCTCCAAAGTCATCCAAAAACACTGGCGGATTTTGAACAGTGGTAATTTGAACATACCCAAGCCTATGTTCTCTCACAGAAAAGGAAAAAGCCAGAGGGATATGCTGGTACACACCCGCCCCAGACTCACGAATACGAGACCAGTGAGTCAAACTATTACTGAGACAACATCAATGGGCCATTACCCCAGCAGGAATTGCACCGTTTGCCATCCCACTGAGAACACGAAAACTGTGATTTTCAACAATGGAATGAGGTGGGAATTATGTAACCTTACTAGTTGCAACACTGCAGGGGTAGTCTACTTGATCACGTGCCCTTGCATTTTGCATTGTGTAGGCATAACCACTCACAAAATTAGAACCAGAATATGCGAGCACCGTAGTATTTTCAGGTGCCAACGCACCACAACGAAGATGTCATCCCATTTTTTGGAACTGAAGCATACACCCCTTAGATTTGAAATGGGTGATCCTTCAATACATCAGGAATACAGGCAACTGTGAACAAAGGCTTCTAGAAAAGGGGCAGAGATGAGTTTTCAAACTCAGAACTGATACCGAAGGACTTAATGACAATATCCCTTAGGGCCTTTTCCTTTGATTTCTCTTAGATTTTACATCTTCTTGGAAATGTACGCATTAGTCATGAACCAGTTGACTAACCCTTTTAGAGGATCCACACTGTAGTGAATAACACTGTATTGGTGTCTGTTACAATATTTGAAAAATATGAGATCACCGACATCCTGGTGTATTATCCATTGTAGAGGATCTACACTAAAGTGAGCAACTCTGTATTGGTGCCTTGGCAATATTTTAAAATATTCAAAGAAAGATGTGACAACCTGATGTACCGACACACTGCCGTTTTCAATCGCCTAACTGAAACTAAATGAGAATACAGGATCCTCTCCCTTTGTAGTTGTATATATATGTATATGAACCAAGAATTCCAACATGGACTCGCCTTTGGCCCGCAGCAGGTGGCCATTTGTCAGATCACTGAGTGGTCTAGTCTTTTTTGCAAACAAGACACGTGTGCCGAAGGAGCTGCTACACGTCAGTTGAAAAGGGTAACCCGAGACACACATCAGTAAGATGCGGTCTCTAGGGATTCGAATGAGGCACAAAGGCAGAGGAAGGCCTTGATGAAGTAAGTAAGCCGGGCAGTCTTGCGAAGCATATCTCCTGATAGCCATGAGTGGAGGTATTCATTCTCTTACCTTCATGCTATTTTACACCGGCCACTTTATGCCGTTTACTATTGCCGGACGATTTGATGTTCCATTTTGTCCTTCATTATTTCCTTCATGTAGGGTTTGACTATAGGCCCCCTCCTCCCTCGCAAGACCATGAAGCACTAGTACAGAGTCATAAATGTATGTAAAATGTTGTCTGTGTGTTTGTTTTGTCTCACAGTGCCTCACCAATCAAGTAGAGGTGTTTTTACAACTGCTGTGTAAAAGCAACAATGATGGGCAATTTTTGTTTTCTCACATACAGATTGATCACTTATTTTCAGGTTTATTAAGCACCTTCACAGCAGGGTGTTTTACATTATTGCTTGTATATATAATACAAGGTTTGTCAGCGGGGGCTGATGAGCTTTGTTTTTAAAAACTTCTCCACTGTTTTTTCTTGTTACAATTACGGAATGACATTACAGGTTACAGTATGTATAATAGGGCTATGCGTATGGCATGCTATTGATATATAGGTTTTCATATAGGTCCTGAAGAAGAGCCATTAAGGGAAAGGCTCGAAACATGTTGGCCGATTAGTTTTGAAGAGAACGGACTCATAATAGTCTACTCCTTCAAACACAACCCCTGATTTTAATGTTACCGGCCAGAGGCAGAAATAAAACAAGAGTCCTACTAGTCCGGTATTTTTAACCTACCAGCACTTAATTTCCACTCCTTTCACCTACAACGTCCTTATCATAGACGCCATTGCTAAGTGTTCCTGCATAAACGTCTGGTCGTAGCACGCCTCGATCCCCAGCGGTTTGGGATGAACCCCAAAGATGAAGCATGCCACCAAGGGGCAACCCTGGTGGGTGAGGGTTCTATAGGAAAAACTACATTTTCCTAAAACAATCTTGGTGGAGATTTATTGCTTAGTTGTACACTCTTCCCCAGGCTGGGCTTTTTGGATTTTGAATACATAGTGCATACTCATGTGACAGCCCTGTGTATGCCTGCATGTGGAGGACTGCTGGACAAGTCGGATTGTACAGTCATAAAGTCACATGCGTAGTGCTTCTTAATGCATAAATGTACAAACACATGACTTTGGCCTTACAAGTCACATATAGGTAAGTTTGCAAACTGAGACCAATATTCATGTTGCATTTAATTCTCACATAGGTAACCTGGGAGAGGGAGGAGACCGTATCCTCCACTGTTCCTCCCATTCCCAGAAATACACACCATGCAAGAGTGTCACATAATTCAGAAGTTCAGACTGAATCGTCAAGCAATCCTGGATCTCAGTCATCAGTTTGAGCCTGACCTCCCACCTCACCTCAGTAACCCTAACTCAATACCACGACTAGGTAAACTCATATCTGTTTTGCATTTTCTGGCCATAGGCTCACGTGAGCAGCTACATCCAGTTCCCCAGATGTCAGGATTTAACCACTGTGGAGGAAGATTTTATGGTTTTGGTCACATCCCACATGTAATTTGATCGATTAATTGCACCCGTATTGGCTTAGTGCCACCATGCAACAGGGAGCAAGTCTACCGGAATAGGAAGCACTTTCATTCTATCAAACTGCAAGTTGTCTGTTTAGGGATTTCTTCAACATCTGTGCCCAGTTCCCAGGATCTGCACATGATTACTTCGTACTGTGGAACAGCACCATGCCACAGCTGATGTCACAACTCCTTCTGGAGAGGGCCTGGCTTGTAGGTAAGTGTGATGTATTTAAGCTTTGTTTTGAGTAAAGTGAGGTAGTATAATTTCGGTTTGTGTGATATTACATGCTGCCCGTCTAGCTATCTCCCATCTAGGAGATTCAGCGTATCCCAACCGTCTATGGCTGTTGGTCCCACCGAGGAATCCTACAACGCCAGGGGAATTACGCTTCAATGAGGCCCATGGGCCATGATAAAGCAAGGTGGCCATGGGAGTGGGCTTTAGGATCCTGAAAGCCAGTTTCAGTTGCCTGGGGAGGACTGGGGTGCCCTCCTCTACTCATCCGGGAAGGTGTGTCATATCACAGTGGCCTGCAGCATGCCCCACACCATTGCCCTACGGCGGAACACCACTTACATCACAGAGGACGCAGGCCATGAAGACCCTCCGGGTGGGGACCCTGAAATGTCAAATGAAGATGATGATAGTGGTAAAGATGATGGAGCAGATTTGCATCAGAATCTCATCCAGACCAACTTCTCCTGAATGTAAATTTTGTGTGAGATGTGATGAATGAACAATCTAGGAAATCTTGTAGTGGTGTTCTGAGGCTGAATATGAAGTTATTAAATGGGACTATGTAGGTTTGGGAAACATCTTGGGAAAGGTGTGTGTTTTGGTAGTGTAGCTTTGTTCAGCTGTGAATGTTGTTTAGGACTGTGTTCTATAGAACTTGACGACAATGTGATGTGTGTAGTGTGTATTTTTGCACAGCTAATTTCTCTGTGTTCGTCTGTTTTAGGTACTTTCTTCATGTCATCTTAATTTGGCTATTCCGGAGTTGAGATATCAGCAGGTATAGGTTGCGGCTCAGCCATACTAAGTGGACATGGATTGTTCCTAGGAATGTGTGTCACAGAGTTTTGGTCACAAAGCCGGTACCAAGACAGCTTGCACAGCAATAGGATGGAAGTTACCTGGCTTCAATTGGACTTTTTGTTTGTTGTGAGTTGGTCCTAATGCAATATGTGTGCTATCATTTGAGCTTACAAACTGTAGTGTTGTAGCCAAATCATGCTACCCTGCCTTCATATTGTCTGACTCCTCATTGTCTATTAACTGTATGAAGGTGTTGCTGTGTACCTCATTGTCAAAGAGCTTGCAGCACATCACTGACATTTGTTTGGGACATTCCACAGGATGCATTCTATACTGTATTGAAAATACACTGTGATCAGAAACTGTGGTACTGACATGTCTGTGTACTACTTTATTTGATGTAGTATTCCTTTTGTGAGCTCACATCATGTCAGCCTATGAATTGACAAATGTAATAAAGATGTTGTAAGCCCAGACACTCATATATATGCCTTGTTGTGACATAGTAGTGTTCCGGATTGGTTCTTCTTTTAACAGACAACATATCCATGCTTCCATTAGTCCCAACTAGCACACACAGGGGACACATTAGGAATTACCTTTCTTGTTAGCGAAGGTGTCTTTCTTGCCATCTTACGCCCCTGAAGTCTTACATTGACACCCCCTCTTTTTGACAGAGGGGAGATCTTGAGCTGCGTGGCCAGGGGCGCTTGCAGGAGTATCCTCCACTGTCAGGGCCTCCCTTCCTGTGGCTGCAGCAGAAGTTGCTGGTCTGGATGTACAATGTCCACATGGAGGGGTAGATGACAGTGGAAAATTCCTTCAGAGGGTGGTGTTAATGTCCTGCAGCACCCCTACCAGAGAGGCCACATTGGAATGGAACCTGGCCACCTCAGTGTGGACCCCAGCCACCTCAGTGCATAGGCCTTCAACCTCAGTGTAGATGCCATCCACTTCCACCTCCACCTGTATCTCGGCAACCTCCTGGTATATGCCTTTGTGCAGTCCTTTCATTTCCCCTTCTCTGTAATGACCTGGCCCAGCACACTGTGGGTGTCCTTGTCTAATCCCAGAACTTCTGTGATTGCAGACTAGGTGCCAGTACCCTCAGTGGGCTCCCTCTGGGGGCCCATATTTACCCTCCCTAGCCCTGGCTTGCCCCACTACCCTGTGCCCTGGGCACAGACTGTACCCTCCCACTGGGTCCTGACTCCTCACTGACTGGGGTGGTGGTGGCAGCCATCTGAGAGGCCAGGACTGGTGGGCAATGGATGGTACTGACAGTGCTAGGTGCACTGGTTGTCAGACCAGTGATTAGCTGTGCTGTTGCCCTGTGGTGGGAAGTGTGTCCACAGCGAGCCCAACTGTAGGCGTCTGCTCAGGCTGACCAGATGGGCCAGGACAGTCGTCCATGTCCACCCCTTCAGGAGCATTGGCATCACAGAGGGCTTCATCTTGTTTCTGAGTTGGAGATGGACTCTGGTGGCTTTCCTGCTTCTGCTCGGATGCGACGGTGGGTTTACTTGTTGCAAAATGCAAAACCTAATCAATGATTGAATTGAGGTATGTACATTGAAGTTGTTTGTGTCTGGTTAATTGTGGAGCTAACAGGACTGAAGAGAAATTAGTTGTTACTTCAGTCAGTGATTTTTACAGAGTTTTATTTGGCTACTAGACATTAGGAAACATTCAACTTATGTATATGATTTAAGCAGCTCATTGGATGTGATGCTATATGTTCTTTGGGGTTTGGAGATAGTAGTAACATCTCTAACACTCAGCTACACACACAATGTAGTCATATCATGTGTATTTGTCAATTTCACAGCATCTTTAGGTAGAATTCAGACAAACAGGCAGCCAACTTGTATAAGTGGCATTGTTCATCTTGTTAGGATTCTATAGTCAAGTGGTCATCTGGCATTGGAAATGAGCTGTGTGTCTTTGATTGCTGACATATATTAAGGGTACTCCATAGTTATGGCGTAACTCAGGCCAACAATAGTTTGAGTTGATGTGTCCAGGACACCATCAAGCAAAGTGTTCAGATGTGTAATTGTGATGAACATTGTCTGTACTTTACACATTTCATGACTAATATAGCTCAGTGGTAAGATGGCCGACAGGTGAAAAGGGGGCTACGGAGTATAGCACCTTAGTTGTAGTAGCACAGCCTCATGATAGCTGCAGTCAGTTGAATGTGACTTTAGGCAGAGGTGCATGAGATGAGCAGTGTAGCTCAGTGGTTAGATGGCTGACAGGTGAGAAGGGAGGGAGGAGTGTATCATCTTAGTTAGAGTGACAAGTTCTCATGGGAGTAGTGGTAGCTATCAAATCTCACTTTAGCGACAGTTGAGAAGAGTTAAGCTGCATGACAAGTGTAGATAGGTAGTAAGATGGCTTACAGTGAGAAGGGGCAAAAGTAGTCTGGCATATTGGTTTGAGTTGGAGTGACAAGGCCTTATGGTAGTTGTGGTTTCTTTTCCATCTCTTCTTACCGAGAAATGGTAACCAGCATGACTAATGTAGATCAGCAGTAACATGGGCGACAAGTGAGTGGGGACCCAACCAGTCCAGCATTTGTAGTCAGTTCTATGTCACTTTTGCAACACTTGATGAACGTTAAGTGTACCATAGCTGTTGACGACATGCATTTGTGAAGGACCATAGATTTCCATAATGCCACATGTCATAGGTCCTAGGTTGTTATTTTGATGATGATGATGATGCACTTACAGACAGCATTGCAGCATATGGCAGGTCAAAGATTTGTAGGCATGTGGTGTCATATGCACCGATACTCATTGCCACAGACAAGCAGACATCTCAGATACAGTCTATGTTGCATTTTATAAGAGTAGATGTAGGAAACAATAGCAAAGGAGGAGTCGAGAGCAAACAGGTGTAAGTGAAGTGTAACGTACCAGAGTCAAGTCCCCCAGGTATTCCTGACAAGCCCTCAGAATGTAGGATGACCAAGACTTTATCCTCCCAGGACATGAGTTGTAATGTGTGCTAAGAGGGCCACTGCCAGTCCTCTGTGCCTCCTGGTGGTAGCTGGAATACTTGCCACACACCTTGTGCCTAAATTCATTCCACCTCTTTCTGATGTATGTATGCGCAGTGTGGTCCCAACAGCATTCTCTCTTTTGACTATCTTGTCCGACATTTGTGCTTTCCTAGTGTGAGTAGAATGCTGGACTTGGCCTCTAAAAATGTGGGTTCTACTCTAATGATTTCACCCACAAAGACTGTCAACTCTTGCTCAGTCAAGGTAACTTTTTTTTGGGCCATGGCGTTTAAAAAAAATGAAGTGTGAGTGGGTTTAAGGAAGAGATACAGAAACAAATGATAAGTTTGAATAAATGGTGCCTGATCAAAATTAAGTGAAGTATGTGGTGGTGCCTGTTCTGAGGTTTGGAGATTTTTTGCAAAGGATGCTGGTTAGGGCCGGGATTTGTTTTATGGTGTGATTTGCATGAGTGTCCACTTGCCAAAGCACATCAGGTGTGTAGTTTTAAATTCATCTAATGGTCAGTGTCATGTTTTTATTCCCTTTTTGTGTGCACTGCTGTGGTCGGGCACTGCTCTGAGACCACCAGTACTGTATAATTGTAATACGCTCAGCGGTAGGACTGCAGGCCTGGCGGCAGCTGCTAACAATACACCAACATTTTCAACGGCCGCAGGACCGCTGGGTGAACCGCCATGCAAGCGGTCTGGGTGTCAGACTGCACAACTTGTAATACAGAGGTCAGTCTGGTGCTAGCTCAGTGGTGGCATGGACGTGGCGGCCGCGGTTCTCTGTCGGTCAGACCACAAAACTCGAAATTAGGCCCTAAGTCTTTTGAAGAACCCTGGCTACGGAAAACTATAGGATCATGGTTTTGTGAGTTAAGAAAGAGTTTTGGAAAGGTTGGTGAGCGACTAGGTAATTTAGGTGGGAATACTTTTCCGGCTATATTAACCCCTCTTATAGTCATAATGATTTGTGCATTTGTTCTATTTCTTTTGCTAAACTTTTCTTAGTGTATGATCAGTAGATATAAAAACAAGGGCAAAGGTCTAAATGGGATGAAGAAAAGGAAAAGATCAATGGAAGTGGAATTGGAATGTCTTAAGGATCATGGCTACAACCACTTAAAGATGGTGGAGGAAAATTCCTGAAAACAAGTAAAGATGATCACGACAACTACTGACTTGTGGCTGATAAAGTTTATCAATGGAATTAAAGTGATTATAAAAAAGTAATCGGGGGGAACTGTGAAGCGCTTTCTAAATGTGCAATTTTGGATGACAATATATTTTGGAATACTAATGATTTTTATGATGAATGTAGTTGTAACCAATACATTATTAGTGTTGCATTTGAAACAATTTTATTTGGAGGTTTAAAAGTGTGTTTTTAATGTAGTTTAGTTTTGCCACATTTTCATACAGACACTATTTTATTAGAATGGCTGCTTTTTGTTATCTTGATAATTTTGCTCCAACTCATTACCCCTACCAATGAATGTCCACCCTGCGTGTCTTCTCTCCTCACAGTTTTTGTAGAGTTCAGAACACTGTGATGCCATTGGCATGTATTATGAATAAAACTTTCATTATGTTCCTAATGTAACTGATGTTATGTTCCTAGTGTAACTTCTGAAGGGTCCTTCTTTTTAGATACCTTTATTAACATTTTTACTTCAGCATTACATTGCCAACCACATACTGTGACAATTAAATGTCTGATGTTGGTATCATAGTCAGGCAAAGAAGGAACATTATGTTACATTAAGGAGCTATGTACAACATATTTCTGCAACCCGCCCCCCCCCAAGAGCAAGCCTTTGCTTCCATAGGTAGCCGATGCATGATACTGTATGTAAGAAAAAAAACAATAAATGGTGCCACACTTTCTGATAGTTTCTGAGTGACACATGCTGGAAATTCTGATGCATGCTTGCACTGATGTATAGGTCTTTCTTTGGAGGTGTTTCATATTGTATTATACGGCTCTGGACAGCACTGTTGTTATGGGAGCTAACAGAAGATTTCATTGAGCTTAGAAGTGGGTTAGTGCTCTAGCTATTTGTGTGACGTACCTCATTCTGTTTTGTCTGATATGTGTTATTACTAGTAGTGCAGAATTTGCAGTTTTGCATATTTCTCATGCATAAATGTGTATAAAAACATTGTTTTCAGGGATGAGCTAGATACATTTTCTTTTCTATCAAAGATCCTGTTGGTATTCCTTGTGAATCTGACTGATTTACTAGAGATGCTGTCTGATTTTGTTTTCCTCACAGGACTCTCCCTATTAGCCTGATGACCTTTCCTTAGAATAACTCTGATTTCTGACTATTGATCTATCCTGGCATATATTTTGTTTTATGCTGTAATGTCTACATTGAAATTTGTAATAAAACTACTTAACTTTCATTGATCTAGAACTCAGTTACTGGGTGGTCCTCAACCCGGTCACTTTTTCTATTGAGTTAATTTTGATGTTGAAGAGGGTAGTTATTCTTATCGAAGATCAAGGGTGCCGGTGCAGAGCTGCCAAAGGTACATTTTGGGGTGATCAAAATATTGCACAGCAGTAAAATATTGGTGTTGAGCTCCCATACTGGTAGTGCAATCCCTACTTAAACTAAATTCTATGAGACTCCCTTGCAGTTCCCATAAGAGGTCAAGTGTGGTCTGTGGCTTACTTGAAGGCTCAGCTGTTGTAGATATGATTAATTTTGGTCTTGACAACCACTGCAGGAAACATGGTAGTAAATGTAGTCTGCAGCAATTGTTTTATTCTTTAGTAGGCGTGTTTTTCTGTCTCTCTCCTCAATTTTTAATATTTGCAGCACCCCTTTTGTCATAGAAATTCCCCATTTTCCAGTCACTGCCCAATCTGCTTCCCTCATTCCGACCACAAGGATAGACCACCATGTGCAGTGTTCTCTGCCCCTGCTGAGGGGAACTCAGGACCTAAGAGATAAGAAAGACAGCGATCTCTACCTGGAACTTGATAAATATTATCCAGCATCAGGGTAATAGCTCATATTGTAGAACAGCCTTCAGCTACTGGTTGAAGTCTTCATGGGAATAGTGGTTTCTATCCACACTCACTTCTCCCTCATCATATCCCCAGCTACATAATCCTAGGTGGATTGAAAGCAGGTGGGTTGGTGGGGGACCAGGTGTGCTGTTCGCTGAGATAGGCCTTGAAAATGGTTTTTGCCCCCTAGTTGACTGGGCCACCTAACTTGGCCCTGCATCTTAAGGGGGGTCAATAAATGAGGGATCCTGTAAGAGCTGTATAACCATGGCTTTTTGTCTTGCATTATCCTTCCTTGAAATCCAGAGATGATCTCAGTGCAATTTTGCAATGTTCTTGAAACATCTCACAAGACCCGGACCTTTGGACTTTGTCTATTTTTTAGATTTAGTTTAATGCTGCATTTATTATACTCTGAAAGTCATCAATGCAATTAATATCTATGTCATTTTATTTGACTGCTTTATTGAGAGTACATTTTATTCTTAATGAATTGCACTTCTAATAAATCTGTATGGCTTTCCTAAACTTCTGATCTGAAATGAGTTATTTGTTGAGTCCTTTTTTAATTATTACCTATTTTGAAATACTATTTTGTATCTTCTCTTTAGGGATAAATTGCCTTATCTATTCTTGTGGACAACACTGTTCCCGACCACGCACATTGGCCCCATGAATATTATGCCCATCCTGCAGATTATCTATGAGATAGTACCCACATAGATGACATTTCAGCAAGTCAAATCAATCAATTAATCAAACAGGATTTGCAAAGCACTGCTAATCACCCAGGAGTGTATCCCGGCGCAAGGAGTATGCTGCTGCTGAGGATTCAGTCCATAAAACAGGTTTTTAGGCCTTTCCTGGATTCTTGTTGGGTTGAGCTGTTCGGAGGTGGGGGGGAGTTCATTCCAGAATTTAGGGGGCAGATGCAAGAAGGTGTGGCCATCACGCCTGTTGATGCGGGTGGGGACCAAGGAGAGGGATTAGGAGCATAGTTGTCGGGCGGTTTGGTAGAAGTTCACTCTGTGGTTAAGGTATGCTGGCCCCTTGTTGCATAGGGCTTTGTAGGCATGGATTAGCAGTTTGAACTGGCACCACTGTTTGCTGATAGGGAGCCAGTGTAGAGATTTGAGGTGGGGGTGATGTGGGTCTACCTCAGGAGGTCGAGGAAGAGCCTGGCTGCAGCGTTCTAAATGGTCTGAAGCCTGTTTAGTGGTTATGAGGTGATTCCCATGTAGAGGGAAATCCCATAGCCTAAATGTCTAGTGATGATGGCCTGGGTGATGGTGCATCTGGCGCTGATGGAGAGGTATATGAAGATTTTCCAGATTGTGCGCAGGGTGAGAAATCAGGTAGATGAAATAGCATTTATCTGCTTCCTCATCATGAGCTTGCTGTCGAGTTTGATGCTGAGGTTCCTTGACTGTGCTGTGTGGTGCAAGTGAGAGGCTGAGTTCCATTGCTACCAGGAATCATCCTATAGTGAGGTGCTGCTCCTAAAAATGAGTATATCTGTCTTGTCAGTGTTGAACTTGAGGCATCTGTTCTGCATCCAGCTTGTGAAACTTGTCATGCACCTGTAGAAGTTAGATTTGGTGTTAGTGGGGTCTGAAGATAAGAAGAGGATGCGCTGAGTATCGCCCACGTAGGGGGTTATGTTCATACTGTAGGATCTGACCTGGGTGGCCAGGGGGCTATGCAAGTTATTTAAAAGGGTTGGGATTAGTGAGGATCCTTGTAGGACACCGCAGATTATGTTTTTGGGACAGTGGTGTACGCAGGAGGCAGACACTTTGAGTTCTTCCAGAGAGGAAGGATGCAATTGATTCATGGGTTTTCCCACCGGGTGGAGTTCATGTTGGAAATTATATTGGGACATGGTGTCAAAGGCTGCAGAGAGATCGATGAGAATCAGGGTGGTGGTTTCTTCCCTGTCTATTAGAGGCCTGATGTCATACGTTGCCGAAATAAGGGCAGGTATGGTGCTGTGATTTGAGCAAAAAACAAAATTGGGAGAGATCCAGCAGGTTGTTGGTTTCTAGGTGGGTGGTAAGTTGTAGGTTTATTGCTTTCTCCAGATCTTTAGCTTGAAATGGGAGCAGGAAGATGGGGCGGTAATTTTTGAGGTCTTAAGTTAAGTTTTGAGGAGCTGTTTTACTTTTGTGTGCTACCACCCCTCTAGAAAGGATGCCGAGATGATGGCTGCATTGATGATCGTGGTGAGTTCCTTGCTGATGGTGATGTTCCCCAGGTTGAACATGTGGTAGGAGCAGGGATCTCTAGGTGCTCCTGAGTGGATGGTGTTCATGATGGTTCTAGTTGTCTTGAGAGTAGTTTCTATGTGGTCAATTCGTTTTTATTGGGGTCAGTGAGGTTGAGGAGTCTGGTGAGTTTGGTTACAGGCAGTTAGGGGTCGAAGTTTTCATAGATGGTGGCAATTTTGCTGTAGAAGATGACTGCGAGGTGTCACAGAGATCCTGGGTGGAGGTGACTGTGTTCTCTGTGACTGTGGGGGTTGGAGAATTCCTTGATGATGCAGAATAGTTCCTTGCTGTGGTTGGAGCTGGCTTGGAGGTAGGTAGCCAGGGCATTTTTCTTGGTGCTTTTGAGGTGCTGGTGGTATTTGTTCAGGGCTAGTTTGAATTTAAATTGGTCATAAGGCATTTTGCTGGTGTACAAGATCCTTTCAAGTCACTTGCCCATGCCCTTGTAGGATTTGAGCTTTGGGGAGAACCAGCTGTGGTGTTTGGAGGATCTGTTGGCTTTGTTGGGTTTGTGGGGTGCAACTTTGTCAGCATGATTGCTGATCCATGTGTTGAGATTTTTGACTGCCAGGTTGGTGGTGGTGCCGGTAGGTGTGGTGTGGAGGGTGTTGCTCCAGATGATCTTGGTAACCCTAAGGGGTTCTTGGCGGGGTGATAATGATGTGAAAGTGGATGATTGAGTGGTCGGAAGAGGGGATTTTGGTGGTGTGGCTGTACCTAATTCTGTCACTGGCTAGGGATATGAGGTCCAATATGTGTCTGACGATATGTGTGGGGTCCATGACTACTTAAGAGAGGCACAGGATGTCCATGCCATTGAAGAGGTTGGTTGTTTTGGTATGAATAGGGCAGTCCAGGTGAAAGTTGAGGTCCCCGAGGAAGAGAAAGTCTTTTGAGTTAATGGCCATCAAGGTGATGATGCAGAGATGGCTCGCAGAAGGTGGGTGAGATCCTAGAGGCCCATTGGTGAGGGAGCCTTTGACCGTTGTCCTGCTGTGAGTTTTCATTTTATAGCTGAGGTGTTTCATGATGGCCGTGGTGCTGTCGCCGGTGGCTGTTCAGTTGAGGGACTCTTTGTGAAAGAAGGCTTTTCCACCTCCGTTTTTGTTGATGTGGTGCTGGTGAATTATCTTGTATCTGTTTGGTGGGGAGGTGGCAATGTCGGGTGCTGATGATGGGTTGAGCCATGTTTTCATGAAGTAGATGATATCTGGCATGAGGGATGTGATGGTGTCCCAGATCTCGACGGCGTGCTTGTGGAGTGAGCTGGTGTTGATCAGCAGTCAGTGGAGTTTTTCTTTTGTAGCAGAGGAGGGATGGCGTTCCAGAGCAGGAAGGCTCTGTGCTGCGGTAGAAGGGGCAATGGTAGCAGGACAAAAGATCTGCTGTTGATCGAGGAAAGGCGAAGTTGCAATTGTTGCTGCGTTGTCCAGCTTTGGCGGTTAGTAGTTCAGCACTGGTGCATCTGTGAATGGGTAGGGGACCAGGGATCTGGGTGCTGGGTGCAGTCCAGACACAGACGGGAGAAGACGGGTTTGCCTTTGGTCATGCTGCAGCCTCCAATAAGTAGGTTTTGCTGGAGGGGTAGGGGTACAAGGCAGGGTCAGAGGAAGGCAGAAAGCCTGCGGGACGGGGAGCACGAGGGACAGTCTTGAAGGAAAGAAGCAGGAAAAAGAGAGATTAGCCTGAGGAGAGAGTGTGGTTAGAGGAGCCTGTAAAAATAAATCAAGTTTAGAGGAAGCAAAAAATGGTCAATGGAACTTAAAAGGAGAACAAGTTTTAGAGGGAGAGGAACAGGTTATGGGGCCGTGAAAAGGAAGGATGCAGTAGTGTGGGGAGAAAAGCGGGTTACAACGGAGAGAGAAACAAAGGTTAAGGGGGCCTGAAAAGGAAGGATGCAGTAAATGGAGGGAGAAAAGGCAGGTTACAATGGACAGAAAAACAAAGGTTAAGGGTGCCTGAAAAGGAAGAATGCAGTCAGTGGAGGGCAAAAAAGCGGTGGTCTCTGCAGTCCCGAGAAAAAGCAAAACACGTGTTGACTGTTGTTTTTTATGTGTGCTATCAATGTTGGAACCAAGTAATTAAAAATTGGCAAACTTTGCCGTCTGAGAACTCAACTACATACCTCTTGGAAATCATTATTCGGTTATTCACGTTGGATTAAGGGGCACAGACCTCTACCAGAACTTGAAAAGAGAGATTAGCCTGTGAAGAGAGAGTGGTTAGATGAGCCTGTAAAAGAAAATTGAGTTTAGAGGCAGCACAAAATGATCAAAACAGTCTAAAAGAAAAACAAGTTTTAGAGGATGAGAAAAAGGTTAAGAGGGCCTGAAAAGGAATGATGCAGTCAGTGGGGGGAGAAAATCGGGTAACAACAGACAAAAAGCAGGTTCCAACACAAAGAAAAACAAAGGTGAAGGAGGCCTGAAAAGGAAGGATGCAGTCAGTGGGGGGGAAGCAGGGTGCAATGGAGAGAAAAATAAAGGTTAAGGGGACCCGAAAAGGAAGTATGCAGTAAGTGGGGGAGAACAAGCAGGTTAGAACAGAGAGAAAAACAAAGTTTAAGGGGGCCTGAAAAGGGAGGATGCAGTAAGTGGAGGGCAAAAAGTGGGTTAAGCAAAGGTTAGGGGGTCCTGAACAGGAGGGATGCAGTCAGTGGGAGGAGAAAAAGCAGGTTGCGACGAAGAGAGAAAAACAATAGGTTAAGGTGGCCTGAACAGGAAGGACGCAGTCAATGGGGGGAGAAAAAGTGGGGTACAATAGAGAAAAATGTGTTATAAAGGAGAGAAAAGCAAGGGTTCAGGGGACTGAAAAGGAACGATGCAGTCTACGATGGGAGAAAAAGTGGGTTAAAATGAGAATTCAGCGGCAGTGCTGGCATAGCGAGCATCAGGGGAGAGCTGGCCCGGGGACATGCTCAATGGAGTCGCACTGCTACTAAACTAAACTAAGCTACTAAAATATAAACATTAAACAAAAACAAATGAAAATTAAAATATATAGTTAAATAATACGCCCAAAATAGTACAACTAAAACATAAGTATATATGTAATATTATAAAATAAACACTAGCGATAACTATAAAAGGCAAAACCTGAAAAATGACATCAAACTGAACAAACACTAACCAATAAAAACAAACTGTAGAGCAAAGTAAACAATAATATCATATTTTAAATTAGACTAACAATATTACTCGAAAACAAAATGCCACGAAAGCAGCCATATGACGATACTCTGCTGGAATTGCTACAGAAAATGTGAAAACAAAAGTGAAAGAATGCATACACATAACTTCTAAAATGAGTAAAAGATTTAGGCCCAGATTACGACTGCAGTTGGTAGGAAGACGACCTCTATTACGGCAGTCAGTGGACAAGCAGGTGCCGGTCTGACCGCTGCATTTTGATGCGACTGCTGGGCTGCTGGTTCGAAAGATGTCTGTATAGCAGTGGTGGCATGTATATTCCAATGTAAATAGCCACAGCACATGCTACCGCCTTGCAGCACCGCCAGCAGGTCCATGCACCTTGTGCCCTGCCCTATGCATTCAATGGCACATGCTTCAAGGAGGTGAGTGGGGGCACTGCATGTGCCCCCATGGTCACTTCTCAGTGGCCTACGATGCCAGGGGGCACTGTTTGGGGCCCCCATATCACTTTCTGACAACCTTTTAATGGTGGTTTTCCCGCCATCTATAGGCTTTCGGAAAGGGATAACCAAATCCCCATGGCGGTGCCTGGCTCAGCACTGCTGCCATTCATGGCCACCACTCCGAAAGCCTCCCTGTCGAAATCTGAGATCCTGGTGGAGGCGGCAGTGTCGACTCCAACTGTTGTAGTCCGACAGTCAGTATCAGAATGTGGCCGACGGACCACCACTGACGGCCTCTCAGTGCTGCTCCGACCGCCATTGTAATCAGCCCCTTAATTAAACAAACATATAAATAAATTAATGTAAAAATATTTAACAATGAATAAATAACTAGTAACTCTTTTTTTTTAATGTCTTAAACTTTAGAAATTGAAGACAAATTATTGCACAATCAACAAAATACAAAGCCACCAAGAAACTCCAGCCATCACTTACCTGGAAAGAGGCACACAAAAAGTAAGTACAATTAAAAAGAGTTCTAAATAGCAAGTCAACCTTAAACCCTAAAAATAAAAGTAAAATCTCTCAGCCCCCTACTAGCTACCAACAAACAAAAGTTTAAAATAAAATTAAAGTAACCTTTTTTCACCAAAAGAAAAGGAGACACCTGTTCCACATTATAATACCCCCAATAGAAAACAAGAAAATAAAGACTGCAATTACAAGCAAGAACACATATAAAAAGTATAAAATAGAAAACAATTGCCAAAACTTTGCATTTAGATTATAAACGTAGAGCACATTTCTTAACATTTTATAAATTGTATTATTACACTATTTTTAGACTTAGGTGCCGATTCCGATCCGGTAAAAATATTTCCCGTACGACTCGTATCGATATTTTTTTAAGTACGAGTCGTACAAGTCCCGTACAAACGGCGAAGTACGATTCGTACCGTTAAATTACATACGAATTGCCTCGGGAAAAGTCTACGAGACGTCCCCGGACAGATTTACGTATGAGTCGTAAAACTGAAGTCCGAGCGCACAAGTCCGATCCGTACCGGCGTTCCGAATCCCCAAGCGTATGGAAAACGTCCCGTACGGAGCGAACTTTGTACGACCACTACCCCGGTACACTTGGGCCCAGGGTATGAGTCGTACGGACCCCCCACCCCACCCACGCATGTACGCGCCGTACCCCAGCACCCGTGTATGTACGCGCCGGACCCCCCCACCTCAGCACCCGCGCCTGTACGCGCTGTACCCCAGCACCCACATATGTACGGGTCGTACCCCCCCAGCCCAGCACCCGCGCATGTACGCGTCGTAACCCAGCACCCGCGTATGTAAGCGCCGTATGCCCCACCCCAGCACCCACGTATGTACGTGCCATACCCCCCAACCCCAGCACCTGTGCATGTTCATGCCGTACCCCCCACCCCAGCACCCACGTATGTACGCGCCGTACCCCCACCCCAGCACCCACGCATGTACACGCCGTACCCCCCACCCCAGCACCCACGCATGTACGCGCCGTACCCCAGCACCCGCGTATGGTCGCACCGTACCCACCCACCCCAGCACACGTGTATATAAGCGCCGTACCCCCACCCCAGCCCCGTACTCGGACTCACCATACCCCAACACCGTACCCCAGCATCCCCCCATGTACGTGCCGTACCCCAGCACACGCGTATGTAAGCGCCGTACCCCCACCACAGCACCTGCGTATGTATGCCCCGTACCCCCCACCCCAGCCCCGTACTTGGATGCACTGTACCCCAACACCATACCCCAGCATCGCGTATGTACAAGTCGTACAACACCATTGCACATGTGAACACTGTACAACAACATAGCCATGGACGTACCTTACCTACGCGAAAAAGACTCGTACTGAAACAGGACAGTGTAAAACAGCACAAGGACCGTCAATTCGACTCGCACAACACCACAACACACGTCTTCAGGACAAAAAACAATTAAAAGACTGACCTGGCACATCCAAACAGTCAAACAGAGGCCCAAAATCACAACCACCTCTTATAACACACCCACCAAAAGTTCAAACACAGCCACACCAACAAATGGACCAATAAAAAGGGCCCACAAACACAAACCATGAGCCTTTGCAACAGACCCACTGCTGACAGACATCACACACAAACAACTGCACCCATACACCTTAACTCACACACCTTCACACAACCTCCTTCACACAGACCCCCTCTACACATACACACACACCTACACATTCACACCCACACACCCACAACCATCCACACCCACACCCCACACCATGCCCACAGACAAGAATCCAAAGTTCACAACGGAGGAGCTGGACTTCCTTGTCAACGAAATCATCAGTGTCGAGCCACAGCTGTTTGTAACATTGGTCAGACAGACCAGCATATCCCAAAAAACTAGCCTGTGGCAGAGGATCGTCGATCGGGTGAATGCTGTTGCGCCCATCAGAAGGACCAGGAATGAATGTCAAGCCAGGTGGTACGATCTGCGCAGGGCAGTCAAGCGCAAAATGAATGAGGAATACGCCCAGAGTAACATCACAGGAGGTGGGCTGCCCCGCAGACTGGTACATTACCATCCCTGGGAGGCGAAGGTGATGGCCCTGCTTCCGCCGGTGGGAGTACACGTAGTTGAAGGAGTCCGAGAGCCTGGTGAGTACACAAACAACTCACGTAACATGAGGGGAATGGCATCCACACACCAACTACAACAAATGCACTCACCTACCCCCAAGCCCTCACCTGACACAACCACACTCTAAACAACGCTCAGGCCACTAACATGAGTATGCCCCATTTACAAAGCAAGGCCATGCCATGTCCCAGCCTACACAAACCATAAACCCAAGACAGGATGTCCGGGATGCTGGGAGGGTGGGGATCACTAAACATATTGTACAACTCTGAAACAGACACCAATGCCCTCAGCCCATATGGCCCAGGTACATACCCATGCACCATGCGCAATGCACAAGGACTGGCAAAGTACTGACAAGGTAGCTGACACTTGGCCCTGCTGTAGGCAGCACAAGGCCCTCCTGTGACAACTGCAAAATCTAACACAAACAAAACCAGCTCAGATATCTAGGACAGGAACTCACACTCACTTACATGGCAGCATGCGCCATGGGGGGACAGATACATCACCTGGGAGACCAACTGCCAAATCACACTACACCCACCAGCAGGCACCGTCAATCAATCAACAATCGATCTGGGTACTTGTAAGGCGCGCTACTTACCTGTGAGGGTCTCAAGGCGCTGAGTGGGGGGGATTCCAATACTGCTCGAAGAGACAGGTCTTGAGGAGTCATCAGAAGGCAAGTAGGTCTTGGGTCAGTCGTAGGTGGGTTGGGAGGGTGTTCAAGCTCCTGGCGGCGAGGTAGGAGAAAGATCTGCTGCAGGCGGGGGGGGCATATGTTGGATGCGGGGGACAGCTGCGAGGGCGAGGATGCCGGAGCGGAGCTTGCGGGTGGGGGTGTAGAAGCTGAGTCTGATGTGCAGGTAGGCTTGTCTAGCGGTGTGGAGTGCCTTGTGTGCATGGCTGAGGAGCCTACAGGTGATCCTCTTGTCGATGTGGACCCAGTGCAGGTCTCTCAGGAGGGGGGTGATGTGGCTGTGGCGAGGGGCGTTGACGATCACTTGTGCCGAGGCGTTGCAGAAGCATAGTATCCTCCGTTGGTGTGTGGATGGGAGTCCTGCGTAGAGTGCAGTGGCGTAGTCCAGTCAGCTGCTGACGAGGGCCTGTGTCACTGTTCTACTTGTTTAAGTCGGGATCCACCAGTAGATCCGGCGGAGCGTGCGTAGGGTGTCGTAGCAGGAGGAGGAGACGCTGTTGACCTGCTTGGACATGGAGAGGGAGGATGCGAGGATCAATCCTAGGTTGCGTGCGTGTTTGGTGGGTGTCGGTGATGTCCCCAGAGCGATTGGCCACCAGGAGTCGTCCCAGGCTGAGGGTGTGGGTCCCAGGATGAGGACCTCCGTCTTGTCCGAGTTCAGTTTCAGATGGCCACTCCGCATCCAGTCGTCTATGGCCCTCAGACCCTTGTGGATGTTTGTCTTGGCGGTGTGAGGGTCCTTGGTGAGGGAGAGGATGCGCTGGGTGTCGTCGGCGTAGGAGATGTCTTAGAGGTTGTGGTGGCGGGCCACTTGTGTGAGGGAGGCCATGTGGATGTTGAACAGCGTCAGGCTGAGTGATGATCACTCACCCCTCACACAAGCACACACCCCCGGGGCAGCCAAGGGAGTCACACACTCTCACAATGGACATGTGACACAACAAGATCAAGCCTCAACCAAAAAAGCATCCAAGGCCAAATGCGACAAAGACCCTGGATAACTTTTCAATCAGTCCCCTGCAACATACCCATCCACAAGTGAACATTGATGTGAATGCTAGGCACATACAACTACCTGGAGTAACTGTGGCAACCTGAACATGTATGAAACATGGATGTCGCATGAAACAGCATTAACATTGTCTCTCTCTCACACACAGGGCAACGTCATGGAACAATCACAGGCCCAGGCTCGGCAGGAAGATGATCCCCTCATGCAGCGACGACTCTCAGCACTCTGTGGATGACCCCAACCAACCTGGACCCTCTGGTGCCCCAGCCCCTGCAGCACCTGCGTCAGGTACATCTGTGCCAACCACCACCCCCATTCTTGCCACATCCCAGGAGACACCCAGGAGCCCTGACCGCACAGAACAACTGAGCCAGTCTGACCTGGAGGGACAAGGTTCTCCGGCCACCCAGGAGGAGGCAGACAACTCTGCAAAGGCCATCCCTCAGGGGTCCCGTAGACCCGATGTGCCCACAACGGCAGGCCAGGCTCGTGTGGGCAGGGGTGGTGGGAGTGGAGGCAGGCGGAGGCGCGAACCTGACCAGCCAACTGAGGGAACCGGTATGTCACACATACGCCACATCTTAGAGACATACCGGCGTGACACCAGGGGCATCAGCCAGGTAGTGGGGACCCTCAACAAGATTAAGAACCAGCATTCCGAGCAGCACGCCAGTCAACAACAACACCAAGGAAGGATGGAGGCAAGACTGACTGAGCTCCTGGCGGTGCAAACGGACATAAGCCGTTCACTCCGTCGGATCACCGACAACATGGGCAACCCTCCCTGTGCCACCAGGCGAAGACCAGCACCAGCCACAGGGAGGGAGGAGGAGGAGGATTCATCTGACGGAGCGTCCCAAGCATCGTCAAGGCCTGCATCTGAGGGTCCCGCAAGGAAGGTGGGTCATCCACGGAAAAGACCGTGAGAGGCAGCGGACCATCCACATCTCCCAGGTCACCTGGCCTGGCACCTGGCCCTCTGGCGCAAAAGCAGCACCTCATCCAATGACATTCTCTGCCACATGGACTTGCTGGTCACAGTCTGACCAATGAACACCAACACTGTGGTCTGGACTCTGATGACTCCAACTGACAAGGATGCCATCTCCCCCTCTGAACTTTGGATTCCATGCACACTGTATAGCACCTATTTGTCCACACTAAACAGGCCCCCCACCGAGAATAAATCTCTTTTTCTACAATTACATGTTGCATTCATTTTGCATGAGTACACAACTTACGTGTGGGGAAATGTCAAACTATGCATGAGTGTTTAACTAACTCCAGCCATCCATACCCTGGAATCTGAGTCTGGGACAGGACACACATGGGTCACAATGTATCATACTATACAGACATGGAGCACAATACTCACCCGTGATGGCCTCAAGATGCTGAGGGGGGGCATGCATTACTGTGCGGACAGACCAATTGGGAAGAGTATCCTGAAGGCGTAGAGGTCATGGCTCATGTGGATGTTGCCGGGGAGGGATTAGCAGGTATGTCTTGCCAGGTGGGAGAACTATGTCCAGCATGCTGGAGTACGGTGGATGTGAAGAATGGTGGCCAGGGCAAGGTTGGATGCACGGAGTTGGCACAACGGGGTCTCGGATGATAGACGGCCAAGGTTGGTGTGGGGTCTGGGGTTATGTCCTGCCTCCTGAGTGTGGGTGAGGTGTCTGATAGTGATCATGCAGCACATAGTGATACATTGCAGCTATCTGTGGTGGACGGTGATGTGGCTGGGGCACAGGATGTTGAAGCTGAGGTGTGCACATGCAGCCTGGATGTGGACTGGTTTCCCGGGTGTTAGGAAGTACTTACTCCGTAGAGGGTGGGGCAGTAGTTGACACGGCTGTCGTGCTCCTGGGGCATGGTCTGTCTTTCCCTGGAGTGGATCTATCTGTGGATCATGTGCATCATGCAGAGGGTGTTGCACCCTGAGGTACAGATGCTGGTGATTAGCATAGCAAATGTGAGTGACAATTCCATGATGCACACCATCTTGTGTGTGTGGCCACTGGGTGCATGTGCAGGGCTCTTGCGGGTGGGACACAAGCAGTTGACCCACCTGTAAGGGGACAATCCTCAGATGATTACCTCAGTCCTGTACAAGTTCAGCCTCAGGTGGCTGATGTTCAGCCATCCATCAATGGATCTCATGCCTTCTTGAATGTTGGAACTGCCAATGGCTCCGTCTTTGGTGAGGGTGAGGTGCACCTGGCTGTCAATGGCATACGAGCTGATGAAGAGGTGCTGTGTGCATGTGATGCCAGTGAGGGGGACCTGGACACATTGAGGATTGACACGCTGAGAGATGATACCTGGGCCATGTGCCAGATTATGCCACTATACTACATGCTGAAGGCTTGAGTCCCACTCCCATGGCCTTGCTGGTGTACGGAGCTGGTGGGGAGTAGGAGGGACATTACCTAGTTGGTGTGACAGGGCCTGGAAGGCGGGGCAGCGCTGTGTAGGCAGTTGGAGTTGCACAATCATCATGCAAAGGTGTTGTGTGTGCGCCTAGGGTATGACTGAGAGCAGGCGGTAGATCCTTGGATGGACAATGCTTGAAGGTGGCTGCAACATCAGACTGTAGTGTGATGTGGGTCATGTAAGGACATGAGGTTTGTGCAATGTGCAAGTTGCATGCGCTGACGGTCCAGCCCTTGGCACCGCGTGGGCGCAACAGTGGCACAGACAAGCTGATGCCAGACAAATGAATGGGTGGAGGGAGGAAGGGTGGAGCATCTTTGAGGTGTGTGTGTTGCCGAATCTGTAAACTCTCTGTGCCCTCGCTGCAGGGGCTGCAGCAGCAGGCGGCATGACCTGGAAACTATGCCACTAGTTGCACACAAAGACAAGGATGTCAGAAAGGACTACTGCAACAGGCGTATGTAAAGGAGGAGTGTCCGGTGTCCCATGGCACACCCAGAGACAATGGATGCACAATCCCCAAAGATGACTGACACCGGATCATTAAACTGAAGGACGAGCTGCGCACAGGATACACACCCTCAGCAGGTGTTGACGGTCTGTTGTGGCAACCAACATGCCCAAATACATACACAACCATGGACATCATGCACAATGGATATTCTAATCTCTGAAGAACTGCATGCATGTTGCTAAACTACATATAGACTCATATGCCCAATCTTTGACAACTATGCCAGAGATGCCGCATGCAAAGTGGAAAGAGACCAGCATTGACAGAGATGAGGCACCTTGGAGGGTGAGGTACACCTTTATTACTCAGGTTCACACCTAGGGAAATACATCATTATGAACAGACTCACAGGTCATTTTGCAGGACATGTGGGAGCTACACTTGACACCCCCTTCACAACACAGATGCTGTAAATCCATTGAACTAGCACACAAGTGAAAAGGTGTGAGCCAAACACCCCCTGCTGCACACGGAGGGGCTTCAATTCCCCATTTATCCTCTAATGGGGATGTCCCACACTATGTCCACCCGTAGAATCCCGTATGTTTCAGAGGGAAGTTGTACACACATTGATGCCCTCATCAGAATCCACTGTCCCATCACAGATGACTGCTACGAAGGGTGACTATCAATACATGGGAGTCATGCAACATGTCATGTGCCCCATGGTGAGTCGACATGTATGTATAGTAACACAACATGCACAGGAGCAGTGCCCACACATTACAAACACCTACGAACACCAAAATGCTGTGCAGCAATCCTTAACCAAATAGAATTTTCCCCATGTCCGTGCATGGGATGCTGATTCAGCACATGTTGCAATACTCATGAGAGAATAGCGGGATCCCAACGATGACACAAGCAGACAGCATGCGAAACTACCTGGGGATGACAGACACATAAGAAGTCAGGGAAGAGATTGTCATCCGCATGCATGGTCATTTACTCTACAGGAATAAGTGTGTCACCATGCTATATTAAAATTGAGTGTCTAAGCTAAAATGTGTGGAAGGACATCATCACCCGAGTGACACATCTGAACACACATCTAAGTCACTTAGCATACAGTCAGCTGGACACACACATTGCAACACATTCCACACAAGGCACTAGGCGTGCACACTCAGACCCATGGACTCACCATTATGAGAAGAAGTTGCGTATGAGCTGACTCTGGATTTCGTCCTCCTCCTCCTCCTCATCGTCACTTGCCTCGTGACCAAGCCCTTCATCCTCCACGGGTGGATGTTCCTGCTCATCCGGATCCAGGATGAGTGGCACAGCCTTCTCCACTGCCATGTTGTGCAGCATGCAGCACACGAGGAAGATCTTGCAGGCCTTCACCGGTGCATATGGGAGGGACCCGCCTGTCTTGTGAAGGCACCGGAATCTGCTCTTCAGGAAGCCAAACGTCCTCTCAATCACTCGCCTGGTCTGCCCATGTGCGTTGTTGTAACGGTGATCTGCAACTGTTCTGGGGTTGCGGAGGGGCATCATCAGCCATGGCATGTTGGGATAGCCAGAGTCCCCTACATGGAGACATCATGTAAAGAAGTGGGTCAGGAGATGCCGTAAGATACAAAAATAGCGCAAAACAAAGGACAAACAGAGTATACCCACCAACAAGACATGCTTGTTCGTTGTGCAGCCGCAGCATCATTTGTGGCATCCTGCTACGCCTCATGATGTAGGCATCGTGTGCTGACCCTGGAAAACGTGCACAGACATTGGAAATCAGCATGTTAGCAAGACACACCACAAGGGCATTTATAGAGTGGTAATGTGTACGGTTGCGATAGGCGACCTCCTGTGCCTGTGCTGGTACCAAAGCCACATGTGTCCCCTCAATAGACCCAATGACATGGGGCATCCCTCCCAGGGCATTGAACTCACCCTTGACACCTGTCAACTGCTCACGAGTTGGAAAATGGATAAATTCATCCAGGTGCTCCAACATGGCTTCTAAAAAATCATGCAGGACACGGCTGAACATGGTCTGTGACATGCCACCCACATCAGCTATGGTGAATTGAAACATACCGGTGGCAAAAAAATGTAGGGCTGCCATCACCTTCATCTTGGTGGTCAGCGCAGTAGGATACCTGTGTCGCGGTTGGAGGTGTTGTTCAAGCTTTGCTGGAAAGTTCTCAATCAACTGTTGCGAGAAGCGGTAACGTTTTATGCAGTCACGTTCCCTCATGGCAGCCCAGTCTGGCATTGGTCGGGGGAGAGGCGGTGCCCTGCAGAAAATTGGAAGGAATAACGAAGAGTGAGTACCTAACAACATCAATGTCAATGAACTGAGCACATGCTCTACTGCTACTACACATCTGTTAAATACAGAGTCAGGTCTGTGCTATACATCCAGGACACGTATGCCAGCCAGGTGATACTCCTACGACAAGCCAGCTACACCCGTTGATAGTCAAGTTCTACATGACATGGCCCAAAACTAGCTGTGGGCCAGTGTAAGTGAACAGCCAGAGACATCACAGGAGTGACATACATCCACATATCTGCATTTGAAGGATGTCATCTCATACAGACTGCTGGCGGCAATCTAGACGCACAGGTCCCATGTCATTGGAAATGTACAGATCATACACATAGCGATGAAGTGGTACACATGAAAAATGAAAACACAGACATGGATACGGCGCAGATATGTCCTCATGTCATAAAATCATCTTTGAAGCATCCAGACACACGTAACGTGTGAATCCACATGTGGCATGGTGTGCGTATATGTGTGCCATGCCCATCTACACACAGACACATGTTGGATGCAGCAACAGCAGATGCAGTTGACGGAACAACGACAGCAAGCTCATGGGAACACATGACACACACAGGACATAGTCACATCAAGGCACGCTGGTACTTAGATGTCAGGTGTTAGTGTCCCTGTCCCTGGCATCAGGGGACATTTGCGGGTGTTGGTGACTGTGCCATACCAGTGATGCAGTGCTTGACACGTTTGTACTACATGCACACATGTGCAAAGTGGGAAGGGAAAGTGTGCCACATACTGCCCCATCACATATGACATGTGTACACAGGTCATCACACATCTATTGTGCTAAAACATGAGGAGACATGTGCCACATCACTGCCTGACATACCTAGGCCCTGCACATGTAGGACTGCAATGACTATGACTTGATGTACAGCCGTGCATGAGTCTGACACCTCCATTCTATTCGTGTGCGCCTCCAATCACCTGTGTAAGCTGTGAAACGCACCGTACACACGCTCTGAGGGCGTGTGAACGGTCTGTATCATCACATTGGTGTTCCCGCCGGAGTACGGGTGTGTGTACGGACCGTACACACGTACGTGTATGGACCGTACACACGTACGTGTACGACCAGTGTGTACACGTACGTGTACACACTGCTCGTACACGTATGTGTACACACTGCTCGAACACGTACGTGTACACACTGGTAGTCCACGTACGTGTTCCCACTGGTAGTCCACGTACGTGTTCATACTGGTAGTCTGCACCCACCCCTCACATGTCTCTGTCCACTGCTGGTATTCCTCTGCACTGACCCCTCACATGTCTCTGTCCACTGCTGGGAGTGATAGGCACCCACCCCTCACATGTCTCTGTCCACTGCTGGGAGTCCTCTGCACCCACCCCTCACATGTCTCTGTCCACTGCTGGTATTCCTCTGCACCCACCCCCATGTCTCTGTCCACTGCTGGTATTCCTCTGCACCCACCCTTCACATGTCTCTGTCCACTGCTGGGAGTCCTCTGCACCCACCCCTCACATGTCTCTGTCCACTGCTGGTATTCCTCTGCACCCACCCCTCACATGCCTCTGTCCACTGCTGGTATTCCTTTGCACCCACCCCCATGTCTCTGTCCACTGCTGGGAGTCCTCTGCACCCACCCCTCACATGTCTCTGTCCACTGCTGGGAGTCCTCTGCACCCACCCCTCACATGTCTCTGTCCACTGTTGGTATTCCTCTGCACCTACCCCTTACATGTCTCTGTCCACTGCTGGTATTCCTCTGCACCCACCCCTCACATGTCTCTGTCCACTGCTGGTATTCTTCTGCACCCACCCCCATGTCTCTGACCACTGCTGGGAGTCCTCTACACCCACCCCTCACATGTCTCTGTCCACTGCTGGGAGTGATAGGCACCCACCCCTCACATGTCTCTGTCCACTGCTGGGAGTCCTCTGCACCCACCCCTCACATGTCTCTGTCCACTGCTGGGAGTGAAAGGCACCCACCCCTCACATGTCTCTGTCCACTGCTGGTATTCCTCTGCACCCACCCCTCACAAGTCTCTGTCCACTGCTGGTATTCCTCTGCACCCACCCCTCACATGTCTCTGTCAACTTCTGGGAGTGTTAGGCACCCACCCCACACATGTCTCTGTCCACTGCTGGGAGTGTTAGGCACCCACCCCTCACATGTCTCTGTCCACTGCTGGGAGTCCTCTGCACCCACCCCGCACATGTCTCTGTCCACTGCTGGGAGTGATAGGCACCCACCCCTCACATGTCTCTGTGCACTGCTCTTATTCCTCTGCACCCGCCCCCATGTCTCTGTCCACTGCTGGTATTCCTCTGCACCTACCCCCATGTCTCTGTCCACTGCTGGGAGTCCTCTGCACCCACCCCTCACATGTCTCTGTGCACTGCTGGTATTCCTCTGCACCCACCCCATGTCTGTCCACTGCTGGGAGTCCTCTGCACCCACCCCTCACATGTCTCTGTCCACTGCTGGTATTCCTCTGCACCCACCCCTCACATGTCTCTGTCCACTGCTGGGAGTGATAGGCACCCACCCCTCACATGTCTCTGTCCACTGCTGGGAGTCCTCTGCACCCACCCCTCACATGTCTCTGTCCACTGCTGGTATTCCTCTGCACCCACCCCCATGTCTCTGTCCACTGCTGGTATTCCTCTGCACCCACCCTTCAAATTTCTCTGTCCACTGCTGGGAGTGATAGGCACCCACCCCTCACATGTCTCTGTCCACTGCTGGGAGTCCTCTGCACCCACCCCTCACATGTCTCTGTCCACTGCTGGTATTCCTCTGCACCCACCCCTTACATGTCTCTGTCCACTGCTGGGAGTCCTCTGCACCCACCCCTCACATGTCTCTGTCCACTGCTGGTATTCTTCTGCACCCACCCCCATGTCTCTGACCACTGCTGGGAGTCCTCTGCACCCACCCCTCACATGTCTCTGTCCACTGCTGGGAGTGATAGCCACCCACCCCTCACATGTCTCTATCCACTGCTGGGAGTCCTCTGCACCCACTCCTCACATGTCTCTGTCCACTGCTGGGAGTGAAAGGCACCCACCCCTCACATGTCTCTGTGCACTGCTGGTATTCCTCTGCACCCACCCCCATGTCTCTGTCCACTGCTGGTATTCCTCCGCACCCACCCCTCACATGTCTCTGTCCACTGCTGGTATTCCTCTGCACCCACCCCTCACATGTCTCTGTCCACTGCTGGTATTCCTCTGCAACCACCCCTCACATGTCTCTGTCCACTGCTGGTATTCCTCTGCACCCACCCCCATGTCTCTGTCCACTGCTGGGAGTCCTCTGCACCCACCCCTCACATGTCTCTGTCCACTGCTGGTATTCCTCTGCACCCACCCCTCACATGTCTCTGTCCACTGCTGGTATTCCTCTGCACCCACCCCCATGTCTCTGTCCACTGCTGGGAGTCCTCTGCACCCACCCCACACATGTCTCTGTCCACTGCTGATATTCCTCTGCACCCACCCCTCACATGTCTCTGTCCACTGCTGGGAGTGTCAGGCACCCACCCCTCACATGTCTCTGTCCACTGCTGGGAGTCCTCTGCACCCACCCCTCACATGTCTCTGTCCATTGCTGGTATTCCTCTGCACCCACCCGTCACATGTCTCTGTCCACTGCTGGTATTCCTCTGCACCCACCCCTCACATGTCTCTGTCCACTGCTGGTATTCCTCTGCACCCACCCCCATGTCTCTGTCCACTGCTGGGAGTCCTCTGCACCCACCCCTCACATGTCTCTGTCCACTGCTGGTATTCCTCTGCACCCACCCCTCACATGTCTCTGTCCACTGCTGGTATTCCTCTGCACCCACCCCCATGTCTCTGTCCACTGCTGGTATTCCTCTGCACCCACCCTTCACATGTCTCTGTCCACTGCTGGGAGTCCTCTGCACCCACCCCTCACGTGTCTCTGTCCACTGCTGGTATTCCTCTGCACCCACCCCTCACATGCCTCTGTCCACTGCTGGTATTCCTTTGCACCCACCCCCATGTCTCTGTCCACTGCTGGGAGTCCTCTGCACCCACCCCTCACATGTCTCTGTCCACTGCTGGGAGTCCTCTGCACCCACCCCTCACATGTCTCTGTCCACTGTTGGTATTCCTCTGCACCCACCCCTTACATGTCTCTGTCCACTGCTGGTATTCCTCTGCACCCACCCCTCACATGTCTCTGTCCACTGCTGGTATTCTTCTGCACCCACCCCCATGTCTCTGACCACTGCTAGGAGTCCTCTACACCCACCCCTCACATGTCTCTGTCCACTGCTGGGAGTGATAGGCACCCACCCCTCACATGTCTCTGTCCACTGCTGGGAGTCCTCTGCACCCACCCCTCACATGTCTCTGTCCACTGCTGGGAGTGAAAGGCACCCACCCCTCACATGTCTCTGTCCACTGCTGGTATTCCTCTGCACCCACCCCTCACATGTCTCTGTCCACTGCTGGTATTCCTCTGCACCCACCCCTCACATGTCTCTGTCAACTTCTGGGAGTGTTAGGCACCCACCCCACACATGTCTCTGTCCACTGCTGGGAGTGTTAGGCACCCACCCCTCACATGTCTCTGTCCACTGCTGGGAGTCCTCTGCACCCACCCCGTACATGTCTCTGTCCACTGCTGGGAGTGATAGGCACCCACCCCTCACATGTCTCCTTCCACTGCTGGGAGTCCTCTGCACCCACTCCTCACATGTCTCTGTCCACTGCTGGGAGTGAAAGGCACCCACCCCTCACATGTCTCTGTGCACTGCTGGTATTCCTCTGCACCCACCCCCATGTCTCTGTCCACTGCTGGTATTCCTCTGCACCCACCCCTCACATGTCTCTGTCCACTGCTGGTATTCCTCTGCACCCACCCCTCACATGTCTCTGTCCACTGCTGGTATTCCTCTGCAACCACCCCTCACATGTCTCTGTCCACTGCTGGTATTCCTCTGCACCCACCCCCATGTCTCTGTCCACTGCTGGGAGTCCTCTGCACCCACCCCTCACATGTCTCTGTCCACTGCTGGTATTCCTCTGCACCCACCCCTCACATGTCTCTGTCCACTGCTGGTATTCCTCTGCACCCACCCCCATGTCTCTGTCCACTGCTGGGAGTCCTCTGCACCCACCCCACACATGTCTCTGTCCACTGCTGATATTCCTCTGCACCCACCCCTCACATGTCTCTGTCCACTGCTGGGAGTGTCAGGCACCCACCCCTCACATGTCTCTGTCCACTGCTGGGAGTCCTCTGCACCCACCCCTCACATGTCTCTGTCCATTGCTGGTATTCCTCTGCACCCACCCGTCACATGTCTCTGTCCACTGCTGGTATTCCTCTGCACCCACCCCTCACATGTCTCTGTCCACTGCTGGTATTCCTCTGCACCCACCCCCATGTCTCTGTCCACTGCTGGGAGTCCTCTGCACCCACCCCTCACATGTCTCTGTCCACTGCTGGTATTCCTCTGCACCCACCCCTCACATGTCTCTGTCCACTGCTGGTATTCCTCTGCACCCACCCCCATGTCTCTGTCCACTGCTGGTATTCCTCTGCACCCACCCTTCACATGTCTCTGTCCACTGCTGGGAGTCCTCTGCACCCACCCCTCACGTGTCTCTGTCCACTGCTGGTATTCCTCTGCACCCACCCCTCACATGCCTCTGTCCACTGCTGGTATTCCTTTGCACCCACCCCCATGTCTCTGTCCACTGCTGGGAGTCCTCTGCACCCACCCCTCACATGTCTCTGTCCACTGCTGGGAGTCCTCTGCACCCACCCCTCACATGTCTCTGTCCACTGTTGGTATTCCTCTGCACCCACCCCTTACATGTCTCTGTCCACTGCTGGTATTCCTCTGCACCCACCCCTCACATGTCTCTGTCCACTGCTGGTATTCTTCTGCACCCACCCCCATGTCTCTGACCACTGCTGGGAGTCCTCTACACCCACCCCTCACATGTCTCTGTCCACTGCTGGGAGTGATAGGCACCCACCCCTCACATGTCTCTGTCCACTGCTGGGAGTCCTCTGCACCCACCCCTCACATGTCTCTGTCCACTGCTGGGAGTGAAAGGCACCCACCCCTCACATGTCTCTGTCCACTGCTGGTATTCCTCTGCACCCACCCCTCACATGTCTCTGTCCACTGCTGGTATTCCTCTGCACCCACCCCTCACATGTCTCTGTCAACTTCTGGGAGTGTTAGGCACCCACCCCACACATGTCTCTGTCCACTGCTGGGAGTGTTAGGCACCCACCCCTCACATGTCTCTGTCCACTGCTGGGAGTCCTCTGCACCCACCCCGTACATGTCTCTGTCCACTGCTGGGAGTGATAGGCACCCACCCCTCACATGTCTCTGTGCACTGCTCTTATTCCTCTGCACCCACCCCCATGTCTCTGTCCACTGCTGGTATTCCTCTGCACCTACCCCCATGTCTCTGTCCACTGCTGGGAGTCCTCTGCACCCACCCCTCACATGTCTCTGTACACTGCTGGTATTCCTCTGCACCCACCCCATGTCTCTGTCCACTGCTGGGAGTCCTCTGCACCCACCCCTCACATGTCTCTGTCCACTGCTGGTATTCCTCTGCACCCACCCCTCACATGTCTCTGTCCACTGCTGGGAGTGATAGGCACCCACCCCTCACATGTCTCTGTCCACTGCTGGGAGTCCTCTGCACCCACCCCTCACATGTCTCTGTCCACTGCTGGTATTCCTCTGCACCCACCCCCATGTCTCTGTCCACTGCTGGTATTCCTCTGCACCCACCCTTCAACTTTCTCTGTCCACTGCTGGGAGTGATAGGCACCCACCCCTCACATGTCTCTGTCCACTGCTGGGAGTCCTCTGCACCCACCCCTCACATGTCTCTGTCCACTGCTGGTATTCCTCTGCACCCACCCCTTACATGTCTCTGTCCACTGCTGGGAGTCCTCTGCACCCACCCCTCACATGTCTCTGTCCACTGCTGGTATTCTTCTGCACCCACCCCCATGTCTCTGACCACTGCTGGGAGTCCTCTGCACCCACCCCTCACATGTCTCTGTCCACTGCTGGGAGTGATAGCCACCCACCGCTCACATGTCTCTATCCACTGCTGGGAGTCCTCTGCACCCACTCCTCACATGTCTCTGTCCACTGCTGGGAGTGAAAGGCACCCACCCCTCACATGTCTCTGTGCACTGCTGGTATTCCTCTGCACCCACCCCCATGTCTCTGTCCACTGCTGGTATTCCTCTGCACCCACCCCTCACATGTCTCTGTCCACTGCTGGTATTCCTCTGCACCCACCCCTCACATGTCTCTGTCCACTGCTGGTATTCCTCTGCACCCCCCCCTCACATGTCTCTGTCCACTGCTGGTATTCCTCTGCACCCACCCCCATGTCTCTGTCCACTGCTGGGAGTCCTCTGCACCCACCCCTCACATGTCTCTGTCCACTGCTGGTATTCCTCTGCACCCACCCCTCACATGTCTCTGTCCACTGCTGGTATTCCTCTGCACCCACCCCCATGTCTCTGTCCACTGCTGGGAGTCCTCTGCACCCACCCCACACATGTCTCTGTCCACTGCTGATATTCCTCTGCACCCACCCCTCACATGTCTCTGTCCACTGCTGGGAGTGTCAGGCACCCACCCCTCACATGTCTCTGTCTACTGCTGGGAGTCCTCTGCACCCACCCCTCACATGTCTCTGTCCATTGCTGGTATTCCTCTGCACCCACCCGTCACATGTCTCTGTCCACTGCTGGTATTCCTCTGCACCCACCCCTCACATGTCTCTGTCCACTGCTGGGAGTGATAGGCACCCACCCCTCACATGTCTCTGTCCACTTCTGGGAGTCCTCTGCACCCACCCCTCACATATCTCTGTCCACTGCTGGGAGTCCTCTGCACCCACCCCTCACATGTCTCTGTCCACTGCTGGGAGTGATAGGCACCCACCCCTCACATGTCTATGTCCACTGCGGGACTCCTTGGCAGACACACACCCACCCCCCCACCCGCACCCTTGGTGCTGTACACTGCTGGCCTGGCCATGTACACACCCCAATATACTGGTTATATGCTGCACCAGGCCCTAAGCCAACATTTGTGGCGTGTGTACGCCTTGTATCACTAATGTACTGGTGCCCTAGAGGTACGGGTGATGCGGTCCGTACCCCCCGCTCTGAGGGCGTGGGTACGGCCCGTACCACCATTGTAGTGGTGATGTAGGTGTACGCGCCGTACCCACGCCCTCAGAGCATGGGTACGGCCCGTACCACACGTACCCCTACATCACCACTACAATGGTGGTACAGGCCGTACCCACGCTCTGAGGGCGTGGTTACAGGCCGTCCCACCATTGGAGTGGTGATGTAGAGGTACGCGCCATACCCACACCCTGAGAGCGTGGGTACGGCCCATACCACGCGTACACCTACATCACCACTACAATGGTGGTACGGGCCGTACCCACGCTCTGAGGGCGTGGGTACGGCGCGTACTCCTACATCACCACTCCAATGGTGGTACGGCCGTACCCATGCTCTGAGGGCGTGGGTACGGCCCGTACCTTCATTGTAGTGGTGATGTAGGGGTACGCGCCGTACCACCATTGTAGTGGTGATGTAGGGGTACACGTCGTACCCACGCCCTGAGGGCGTGGGTATGGACCGTACCACCATTGTAATGGTGATGTAGGAGTACGCGCTGTACCCACGCCCTCAGAGCGTGGGTACGGCCCGTACCATGCGTACCCCTACATCACCACTCCACTGGTGGTACGGGCCGTACAAACACCCTCAGGGCGTGGGTACGGCGCGTACCCCTACATCACCACTACAATGGTGGTACGGGCCGTACCCACACTCTGAGGGCGTGGGTACAGCCCGTACCACCAGTGTAGTGGTGATGTAGGGGTATGTGTGGTACAGGCCGTACGCACGCCCTGAGGGCGTGGGTACAGCCCGCACCACCATTGTAGTGGTGATGTAGGGGTACGCGTGGTACGGGCCGTACCCACGCTCTGAGGGCGTGGGTACGGCTCGTACCCCTACATCACCACTCCAATGGTGGTACGGCCCGTAACCACGCCCTCAGAGCGTGGGTACGACCCATACCACCATTGTAGTGGTGATGGGTACGTGTATGCGGGGATTGGTGGACACGCCCCCCGAAGTGACCAGACCCTGGAGGTAATGTATGGACAGTATATGGTATATTAAAAATTAGGTGGAGGTTATGTTTCCTGGCCCTCGCCCCCCCTTTGCCCCTGGGTGTTGAGCTGACCTTCTGCGGCATGCGCGGCAGTTTTGGTGCACCAGGTCGTAGGCTAGGAGGGCCGGGATGACACGTAGGATGGGGTCCATGGCTGTCTGTCACGTCCCGCTGCTCCTTCTTCACGACGTCCTCAATTTCCCGGGAGTTTTTGGCTGCCGTAACAAATGATCCGTGCGGAGTGACGTAGGCCCGAATCGTACTTGCTGGTCCTTAGAACGCTGCCTGACTCCATCCGGACGTCACGTACGCGATGTCCCGGATCGGAATTGTGGGTATTTTTTCATCGCACGTAGTTTTTTACGATTCGTACGGAAATGGTATTTCTGTACGAATCGTACTTGCTGGTTTGTAAGGTGCATTTCCCGGGTACGAGTCGTACGGAGAATACGCTCCGTACGACCATTCGTACCCGGGTTTTACAGGATCGGAATCGGCACCATAATGTGAGAAAGAGCAAGATACCTCACATAACAGAAAGGGAAACAAATACTTTCTTGGGGCCCGATTCACAGAACTAACTTAAGACAAAATCCTAAACTTACTACCATTTTGGTATTCACAGAAGGCACTTACTCAATTCGGTATTCACAGAAGTTAGGAGTCCTAACTTTAGGACTCCTAAATGCCTTCTGTGAATACCAAAAGTTTTAAAGTAAGGATTTTTCTCAGTTTAGGAGTCCTAAAGTCAGGAGTCCTAACTTTACTGCTCCTAAACTGAGAAAAATCCTAGCTTTAAGACTTTCGGTATTCACAGAAGGCATTTAGGAGTCCTAAAGTTAGCACTCCTAACTTTACTACTCCTAAACTGAGAAAAATCCTAACTTTAACACTTTCGGTATTCACAGAAGGCATTTAGGAGTCCTAAAGTTAGGACTCCTAACTTTACTACTCCTAAACTGAGAAAAAGCCTAACTTTAAGACTTTCGGCATTCACAGAAGGCCTTTAGGAGTCCTAAAGTTAGGACTCCTAACTTCTGTGAATACCGAAATTAATAAGTGCCTTCTGTGAATACCAAAATGAGTAAGTGCCTTCTGTGAATACCAAAATGGTAGTAAGTTTTGGATTTTGTCTTAAGTTAGTTCTGTGAATCGGGCCTTGGGCCCTAAGTAGCCAACAATGGACTGAGCATGATGATCCTAATCTGGCAGCCACAGAGTACTCAAATTGGCTCATGGCAGCCATTGATTCTCTCGCCCCCTCAAAGAACTTTACGTAGGCAGAAAAAATCCCACAGCTCCCTGGAATTCAGAGAAGCTTAGAATACTCAGACAAGCCTGTCGCCCCCGAGAGTGCATCTGGCGGAGACCCTTTGACCCGACTGTTTCTCTCTTTCTCTGCATGCAAGCAAGCATCCATGGCCCCGATTCTGCCCGGGATGGAAAACTGTAATGCACTCTACTTGGTTATTAACAAGGCTTCTATTCATGAGCTGCAACTTGTCCAGAATGCTGCAGCCAGACTTATCTTGGATCTCCTTAAATTCCACTCGATTTCTGCTGCCATTCGGAAACCTCATTGGATTCCTGCTGAAAAATGAATCCTGTTCAAGGCCCTATGCATTGTTCATAGGGCACTTCATAACTCAGGTCCAGAGGGAATCAAACACCTCTTCCAACGTTATGTCCCTACTAGACAGCTGTGTTCTGCCAATAAAAATCGGCTGGTTGTTCCCAGGTTTAGTAGGGCAAGGTGAGGAGAAAGAGCCTATGCTGTGGCGGCCTCTAAACTTTGGAACACTCTCCCTATATCAGTCCCCTGCCTTGAGTCACATATATCCTTCAGTAAATCTTTAACGACCTGGCTCTTTGACCTTTACCTGTTTCTTAGAGTGGTGATGCTTCCATCCTTCTGACAGTGGAACCGCTTTAGCACCTTGACGCCTTTGGGCAATTGTTTGTGCTTTGCAAGTTGGTCATTCATTCATTCCCTTTCCCGCATAGACTTCTCTTACAGCCAAGAAAGTACACACACCAAAAGTATCAATAGGAAATGTACAAAATATTACCTTAATTCTGTTTATTGGAGGGTGAATATAAAAGATGAAGTTGTTATTAATGTGAAAGAACACAACCACCCCCCCAAATGTCACAGAAATTGAAGTAAGGCATGTACTACAAGATTAATGAGAGGTAAGCACTAATTCCCAAGAGCCCATGACTAAAATACTAAAAGATATACTTCCTAAAGTAACCTGATATAACAGGCCAGCTACCAGCTATACCCATCTTGAAAATGCCTAATAGCACAAACTAAAAAAGCCACGAGTGATCATTGTTCTGTCCCTAGAGGATACCAAAATATCCAAATTCTGAGAAATGAGCCCCAAACTATTCACTCAGATATACACCATACATGGTGAATATCATGCTAATTTACCATTCATATGTGCATTGCTACCTAATAAATAAAGTAGTGCTTACCACGAACTACTAAAACACATTTAAATGAAAACAAAACTACCACTCCCCACATAAAATAATCAACTTTGAACAAGACATGATACAAACTTCTTAACCTATGCCCACACACAGCCATACAGGGTTGTTACTAACATTTTAACTAAAGCATTTGGAGACATCTCCAACAATCTGTACTGTGTGCTGAATATCCAACAAAAAAGTCAATTTGCCTTTAAAATTAAAACAAATGATTACACTGGCCTATGCCATATGTCCTGGTTATAGATGTAGCTAACCACTACTACCTTCTTATATAAAGTCCATTCTGTCAATGAAAAAAGCACCAATAAGGGCCAGTTTATGAGTTAGGCAGAATGTGGACCGCCAAACTCACGGTGGTGCAGTGGTGACACTGCGACTACCACCGCACAACAGCTTTATTACAACTTTGGTTGTGATCTGTGATCTCTCTGGGGTCTCACGATGGTCTGGGGCAGCAATATGTGACTGTGCCTCTGTGGCACCTCCAAGCATATTACAACTTTCCAGACATATACACTTTTCATGGTGGTCAGCCCGCCATGAAAAGTGTGGTGGTCAGGAAAGCATGGTGGCCCTACTGGGCCCCAACGTGCATGGGGGTGTATGCATGGGGCACATGTTGTGCTCACCTATGTGCATGCATCCCTGCTCCAGCATGGCATGGAATGCACAGTCCATGCTGTGCAGGAACGGGCTTTGGCATTCCCTCAAGGCCGCAGTTCTAAGGCTCACATATAGGCCTTAGAACTGCACCGCCGCAGGATTGCCAAAGAACCGCCTGCCAGACCACAAGGAAACTCGTAATCTGACGAGCAGGTGGCAGATGACTTTGGTGGTGTGGCAGCAGGGTGGTGGTATGCTGGCCCGCTCCCACACCGCCAAAGTCATAATTAGGACCTAAGTACCCTAATAGACCACTTTGGAGACACATGTGTAGACAGACTGCCCCTCTCTGGATACAGATGCCAACCAAAATTTCAACTACCATTGTGAAATGTCTATGACAGCACTATGGCTCAAGAAGCCAAACCAAACAACACAGTAGAAAAATGCCTTCCAATCTATCTTCAGCAGAACTCAAACTACACTCTACAAATTCATAGAAGCCCTACAAAAGAACAAAGCTAACAACAAGTAAGAATAGAGTAAGCAGCAACCCAAATTGAACTTACATTTAATAAACAAACCAATAAGACTTGTCTTTAATGTGATGTTAAACTCTTTATTAACAACAAAGGACTACACTACTTAGAGTCAATAGCCAAAAGCCAATTATAAAAATACAGTTCTACAGCCAACAAATAACATGAACTAAAATGCAAACCAGAATAGCTAAAATATTTTTAACTAAATATTAAACAATTTATTTTTATACATCATTCAAAATAGCATACAAGTAAAATATAAAAAAAGACTAATACATACAAATAATTTGCTTATTAATTAGTTAAAAATGAAGAAATCACCAACCGCGAAGCTCATAATTACAAATAAAATCAAGTGGGACCAAGTAAATACAGCACATAAAATTTAAAATAACATTGAACAATAATATCAAATGCACATACATAATAAAATGTAACATTTCCCACCAAAGAATATTTACTCAAATAAATCTCACTGTTCTGTAACTGTAGATCTTCATCCATAGCCACATTGTCAAAATGTGATCCATCAAAAAGTGCAAAAATAATTTTTTTTAAATCCCCCCAAAAATGCTAAAATAAAGCAGGTCCAATTTATATCCAGCAAAACAATTCAAAGCCATGAAACTAGAAACCAAATTATTTTCCTTTAAAAAATAAACACAAAATCCAAACGTCCATGGGATAACTTCAGATCTGTAAATAATTATAAAATATATATAAAAAAACAATATCACACTCCCAAACTCTTAGTAGGCCTAACAGGGAACAATTACACAAAGTATACGTAAACTTTCAAAAAAACTAGAAAACAACAGTATAACTAGCATTAGCTGGTGCTCCCTACATCCCCATACCTTCAAAACTCTGTAGAACCCCTTAAAACAAGTCTTACCTTATCTGATGAACAGCAGCATCTTCCTGCAACTTAGTCAAGGAAAGTGATCAAACAATAACACAAATAGTTTATAAAAGTAAAGCTAGCAGTAAAAAGTTAATGAAACTAAAAGAAAAAGACTACCTCCCCATAGAAATAAAGAGCAGTTTAAAAATAAGGTGGTTACAAATGTTAAAAATATTAGCGTATAGTTTATAAAAAATGCAAGACATGCCATTAAATGATACATGAAAATGCAAAACATATATATAAACTATAAAATAAATAATTATGAACATAAACAAAACAATAGTTTTATTTATAGTTTAGCTAAAACAGCATTTAAAAATTGCCAAAAAAGTCATTATATTAGACAAAAGTATATATTTATAAAATATAAATGTACCATACATGAAAGCATAAAGAAATATGCTAAAAATTTAAACTAATGTCCTGAAACTATATATCTTTTATTAAATGTTAAAAATTTCCTAATATGTTGTTTAGAAATGACAGGGAATGATTTTTCTTATGTGTAAAAATATATATGCATTTAAGAATGTATACATATACAGTGAATAAATGGTGAAATAAATTACAAACTGTACTGTGTACCTTTATTAAATATTAATTGTGTATGTGAAAAATGCTTACACCTACCACAATCTAAACCATCTAACAGGAAGAGTTGCACACCAAAGGAGTGACATTTGCTATTTCTACTCAAAACTAAACCTTTTTGGCGAAAATGTTACACACTAAAGGGGCTACATTTATTATTCCCACTCCAACTTAAACCATTTAGGGGAAACTGTTGGACACTAGCGGGGTAAAGCTCATTATTCCCACTCCAATCTAAACCAATTAGGCAAAGGTTTTGGGAAAAGTATGAGAGACTAAAGAGGTCAGATTAACTATTCTCACCGATCTGATCCACTTAGGGGAAAGTGAAGTGGTGGGCACTAAAGGGGTGCCATTTACTATTCCCACTCCACCCTAAGCCATTTAGGGTACAGTGTTGGACACAAAAGAGGTCACATTTACAATCCCCACTTCAGTCTAAACCAATTTAGGAAAGTGTTGGACACTAAAGGGAATACACTTACTATTACCATTCCAATCTAATCAATTTTAGGGAATGTGTGGACAACTATACTGTTAAGATGTACCTTTTCCACTCCAATGTAAACCACATAGGGAAAGCAGTTGGACACTTCAAAGCTCAAATTTACTATTCACTCTTTAATCTAAACCATGTAGGGTAAGATGTTGCCTGATAAAGAGGTGACATTTAGTATTCCCACTCCAATCTATTTTAATTTGTGAAGCTGTTGGACACAAAAGCATTAACATTCACTATTTTCACTCTGTTGTAACTCACATCTTAAAGAAGGTGTTTAATAGTAAACGGATTACATTAACTGTCCCTCTTCCTACTCACTACCTTTTTTCAAATATAAATAACAGCACAAAATACCAAACAAATAAATACCTTTCCAAAATTGTAAAGCGTAGTTAATAATAATACATTCTTAAAAGGAATATGTGTACTATATAACATAACACAATAACATAAACTAAATACATTGGCAAACTCCATACATTAAGTATACATTATATATGTAAAATAAAATATATTGTTTATTATACATATATAATTTATAATCATTTTGGATTACACAACTAAATAATTCTGTTTATTTAAAAATTACCCAAATAATCATAATTCAAACAAAATATTTTGTAAAAAATATATATATGTTAGTTTGTAATAAAATATTTTAAAATTACACCAATATATAAAGTTCCACATTATGTTTAAAAATGAAATGCAAATCTTATTTAATACAACATAATCATGTACATATTCATGTAAAAAAAGAACATTAAAATAAATGTGGTCAACATTATTTTTACAATGTTATAATTTTTTTTTTTTTACAATTCATTACTAAAGCACTAGGTGCCTGATTGCAGGCCCCTCTTTTTGGAAATTGTTTTAATCCATGTGCTTTAATGAGTACTTACAGCCATTGGGCCAGGGCTGGAATTAGAAACATTTACTCTGGGAATCCATAAATTTGGGGGTCATGATATTGCAGAGGAAAGGAGGTGGAGTCACAAGGAATGGAGCTTGGAAAGAAGACACAGACACTCAACTTATACATTTATTCATTCCTCCAACTTTTAACCCTCATTGTCTTAAGTACCATAATCTGTACACTAATTTACACACTTCTATAATTTATTATGTCTGTGTGATGTAAAGCTCTCTGACTCACTACACTGGGAGAAGTTGTGCTAATAAATAACTAAATACAAAATTAATTAGTTGATGCCATTTAAGTAATTATTGGTGTTACTACTCATATACAGAGATAAATCATGCATTCTTACACTGCAAGCTGCATGCACATCTCTTACATAGGGTTGTTTAGGAAAATAAAAAACCTTCCTCCAAATCATAGTTTCTCTAAAGTACTTGTGAAGTGATACTGTGGGCCTTTGCTTCCATCCATTGCATAGGCATTTAGGTGTTAGGATCCAGATGGTTCCCAGCCAGGATGATACTCGAGCAAGAGAAAGGATGAGGGCCATTTAAATCAGGCCTTTGCTTGTGCCTGACTGGAAATGAAAATAGGATAGCCCCCTCACTGCCTGCAGGTTGCTGCACTGAATGGAATGCAGATAACGTACAGGTGCTGCTGAAATGTGTACTGGTATTGAAAAATTAAACTAGGACAAATTCTATATATTTCCATGGATTGGCAGGATCTGGCTGGTGGGCATGATCCTGCCCAGAAATAGCCACTTGAATTCGTATCCGCCACAATTTTCCTACGTCCTAGCACTGCATTGGGCTTTTATACATGAAATTGAGCCTTTTTATAGGCGGTCCTGTTTTGATCTTGTTAAAGGTACTAATATTATGTTGAACACTGAATGCCTTTTTTGCACAGTTATGCAATTAGCCTGTTTTTTTCCTTCCTTTTATGTCATTTACAATGGTGGCAATGTTGGTTTATTCCTATGACTGCCTCATCCAATGCAAGACTCTAAGAGCTTTATAAAATCCTAAAAGACTTTACGTACCTGACAATTTGTAATGCACAATTGATAGGGAAAGCTCATCAGAATCTTTGGCTAGCTCCCATCTACAACTTTGGAGTCATTTAATCCTGCGCTCCTGAGCAAGTATTGGTCGTGCTTAACAGGATTAAATATGGATCTCCTGATGATCATTAACCTCCTCACATTATGGTTTCTTTAGCCCCAATACTTCTAGCTCCTATTCTTCAAAAAACAATGGCCAACCCCACAGATTTGGTCAATTATAGACTAATATCATTGCTTCCCTTTCTGGGGAAAGTTACAGTATCCCTGGTTAACCAACAACGTGTTTCTTTTCTAGAAACCCATTCCCTATTGGACCCCGCCCAGTCAGGTTTTCGTGCTTCATGTAGCATAGAGACAGCCTTGATGGAGACCACTGAAACAATCAGGCTTGCCTTAGATCAGGGGAACTCTGCCATGCTGGTTCTCCTGGATCTATCTCTGATTCAGGGAAAATTGGTTTCAGTGTCAGAGTTCTAGGATGGCTGAAAACGTTTCTGCTGGAGCGAACCCACATGGTACAAGTGGACCTCTTTAACTCCAGAACCATGGTCCTGGGTAAAGGGGTTCAGCAGAAATCAATGTCAGGTCCTACCTTCTTTAATATATATGTGGCTCCCCTGGCTAAGGCTATCAGGTCATGCAGCTTTGATGCCATTTCATATGCTGATGACATCCAACTTGCCATCACTAAAGGGCCAAATCCGTAATCCACCAAACATAAATTTAGGGACTGCATGTTAAAAATTGCTTCCTGGATGATGGATAATTTTCTTCAGCTTAATTCCAGTAAAACAGAAATTCTGCACTTTGGGGAGGCCCTTGTAGTCTGGCCAACTGAATTAGAACGGACTCCTACTCAAACAAAATGGCTAAAGATCTAGGTGTAGTCGTAGATGACAATCTTTCCATGAATGCACATGTCAATTGAATTTCTGGGACATGTTTTTGTGTGATGCGCATGCTCAGAAAAGCATCTCATTGGGTTCCTTTGCAGACCAGGAAAACACTGGACCAGGCACTGATAGTGAGCCGCCTGGACTACGGCGACTCTTTTATAGTTGCAATGAATGAAGCGTGCTCTTTTCAATTTTCTTTGTTTGGTTTTCAAATCTTTGCTTTTGAATGGTTGATGCTGTCTCAAAAACAAGCTGCAGCTGTATATTCCAACTCGCCAACCTAGATCTAATGAATGATTATTGTTATGTCCTAGTCGTATTCATACTGCTAGGCATGAGGGCCGCTCTTTTTCTTTCTTGGCCCCCAAACACTAGAACCTGCCACCCCTAAAGCTAAGTTCTTGTCCGGACCTAACTTAGTTTAAGAAATCTCTGAAAACATGGTTGTTTATTCTTTAATATTATCATTGAACTGTGCAGGCTGCTCAAGTGCTGAGAGATCCCCTTGGGGATAATTTGTACGCTCAATAAATCTATAGAATCTAAATCTAAATCTAGACCAACTTTGAAATGACTACCCTCTTTCAATTGGTGAAATAATTCAGAACTGTTTACACTTCCAAATGAGTTCCTTTTTCCAGTACATGTGGGAACTTTTCTGCTGCATCTTTTACATTGTATATAACCCAACACTGAGTCACTTTTTGCACTACAACATTAGCACTTAACAGCAATAATTCCAGAATTGATATTTTATATATATTTGATGTTTCCTTTGAGTACGTTTTGTGATTAGGTGCAATACAGGTCTCATCCTTTATTAACAAAGTACAGATTTTGTTCTGACAGATTTGAATTAGATCAGTCACATAGGTATCATTTCTTAGGTAACCAAAGCAATGCAAAGTAGATAAAAGCTGTAGCAATGATTTGCGTTCAGTATAAAAGGCATTTTGTGCTGGAAAGGTGCCCTTTTCAAAGTGCTTAATTCACTTAGCTCCACTTGGCATCACATGGACGTTATGGGGACAGATCAGTGCCAACACCCATTGGTTTTGACACAAAACACAATCAAATAAGATAGCCAGATTGAACTTTGCAAAATAATGTAAGCATTCTGGAAGCAGGCACTTATAATGTATTTCCAGAAACCAATGCACTCTTTGTGTGCTGCACTGCACACATCCAGTGCATCAGACCCTTCTGCGACTGTCTACACATAGGAATTCGTACTGGGAGGTTATGCCTCCAGTATAAATCTATGCAAGACTGTGCATGCTCTCCTCTATGCCATGGAGCAAGGTTGTGCTTCACACAAGGCAGTCCATTTGTGCACCAGCCCATGCGATGACTATAGAAGCAGGCCGATCTTTGTAGGTATTGCACTATGCTGTGTTTCCCCTTTGCCAAAAGCAGTGTAGCAAATTTGCATGCTGCTCTGCATTGTATGAAATGTTATTAAATCTGGGACCTGGTTTGATATTGAGTAGGATATTGCAAAGTATGCCTTCTGTGATTCAATGGCACCTGTTAAGCAGTTGTCCATTGATCCTTGCAGTAAATGTAGATATGGTATAAGCCCAGTCCCCTGTGCTACACAAAGAATGAGTACTTGTATCAAGACTTTCACAGTGGGAAATTTCACATGGTAATCCCTTCCAGAGTCTCCACTTAAAGTCTGAATTTCAGTCTGGACTATGGAAATGCCATATTTGTGGAAAACACATAAGTCCATATTTCCACACTCAAAGGAATAGTACAGTGATTGACTAGGCTTGGTGCCAACATTAGCATGTCTATAAGTGACTTGAATGGGGGGGTGTAAAATGTGCCCAAGATAAAAATGGTGGGTCCCAGCTATGACCTGCAATGTGAAGAATGTGTGATTGCATGTGTTTGTATATATGTATACATATATTAAAAATGGCATTCGTTACAGTTTGGAAATAGAGAGGTGGAGGTTTATTCCAATGTCATTAGACAAACTGCTAACAGACAGGGTTCAGGCACTGCGGTATGGACACTTTGATAACAATTTTTTTTTAAACCTTACGTCTTTGCAAATTCAAGCACTCAGTGCCACATTTGCTCGGTTGTTGAGGAGGGAGTCGCAAGTAGCATTCCTAGATGGCGCATAGGAGCTTGCTCCTATTTTTCTCTCACACATTGCCACCCAGTGAGTTGAGAGCAGAATTGAGGATTCTTCCCATACATAGTGGCTGCAGACAGGAGGCTTAATATTTGGTATGACTGCCCCCATATAAAAGGCATGGGGTGAGGGAAGCACACAATTCACTCTTCGGTCCTCTTGAACAGGGGGCCTCAGGAAACCCTTCCATGTGAGAGAAAGTCTGCGCTTATGTTTTTGTTCTTTTTCTCCTTCATCACTTCCTAGGAATATTAGGCCCCTTCCCGAGGAGCAGTGTCAGTAGTGGGAGGGTGGCCCCACACATGCCCCCTACTAGCTCTACTTGCTGTTTGTCATTCAATTTGAAATCTAGGGAGTGGGATGCCATGTGCACCTGGTAACAGATGTCATCTCCAACTCAAACAGCTTCCTTCTTTTTTTTTTCTCTGGCCCAGTATGGACTATTCTAGTGATCATTGTGTCATTTTACTCTTGGTGGCAAACCCTAGTCACCAGAAGCGTTTTCTCTATTCGTCCTGACATCTAACTTTTATGTCTCATGTGGAGTTTGATTTTTGCTCGCTCTCCCTCTGATGAGCGTGAGATCAAACCTGCCCTCCTGCCCTTCAGTTCCTGGTGCTATACCTGTCCTCTGTTTGGGATCCAAGCACATGCCTTCAGTTGGGGATTTATTCAGCAGCCCCTGCACAGTGCGCCTGCCAAGTATCCTTCTAGCTGCAGGGCACCTATGTGTCACCAGCTGAGTCAGTGCCCCCCTCCTGAGGGGGTCACTCATATGCAGAACGAGTCCACAGAAGATACAGGGGACCCCTCCATTTTCCTCTACCTGCAGGCCAATCGCTCCACTGGCCCTGGAGAAACACTTCAAGTCTCTGGGTACTAGCTGAAGTCCAAAGGTCCAAAAGTCTGTCCTTGCAGTGGAGTCAGGGGGCTTCTCCTTCTAAATGTGCATTACTTCAGCGTTGTTGCTCCCATGTCCAGAAAGTTTTGAAAATATCTCCCTTGAGTAGGGATTTTTATGTTAAGGTGGAAAGTTTTAGAAGGTAGACATCTCTTTTCAATCTGGCAATGACACATCATCATTCCTCCCCACCACAACCCTCCTCCACAGCATTGTGGGCCATCTCAACATGGTGATTTGAAGGGGTCTGCTGACAAATATCTGAAATCCTCCGTTCTGCTCCCAACATACACAGCTGCTTGAATTGTTAATTGTTAATTGTAATTTGTAGAGTGCCTAATACCGGCAGGTTTCTATGTGCTGTGAGAAGAGTAGCTACAGTCCCCCCAGGTGCGGGGAATCCTCTTGAGTTCTGGCTACCCTCCTTTCTTTCTGTGGGAGTGAGCCTCTGTTGCGTGTCTAGTACTTAGCACTGTAGAGTTTTCTTTGTATTTTGCCTTTGCTTCTCGTCGTTGCCTCTGTTTCAGCGTATTTGTGCCCCCTGCCGCGTTCCCGCCCTCTCCCCGCCACTGCTCCCATGCGGCCCCGCCCCTTTCTTTCTGTATCCCTCCCATTGGCCGCCCCGCTCCCGCCTCCCAGCTGCTCCTCCCTCCCACTTCGCCATTTATGGTGGAGTGCACACGTACGCGCAGCGGTCACGCGCAGCGGGCGCGCCGATGGTGCGCCGAAGGCGCGCCAAAGGCAAGCCCGTATGCGCCCGTCCGCGCCTGGACCGCGCCCAGCGCCAGGACCCCTGGCCCCCGTGGATGCCAGCCCACACGACGGACTTACGACTCCACCACTCTCTACGCAAACAACGCCGGCCGAAACCCCGCCTGCTACCGAGCCACCCCGAGACGCACCCACGGACCCTTCACCTGCCAAGCGTGCAAGTTCTCCTGCTCCCGGACCTGCACCGCTCCCGCCAAACCGAGCCCCAGCACCCACCGCCTGAAGTGCATCCTGCTCAACACCCGATCCGTCCACAGGCACGCCATCGAACTCTGGAACCTGATCGACACTACAGCACCTGACGTCGCCTTCCTCACGGAAACCCGGATGAACGCCTCCTCAGCGCCCGACATCGCCATTGCCATACCGGACGGATACAAGATCACCCGGAGGGACCGCATCAACCAGACGGGAGGAGGCATCGCCATCGTACACAAGAACACCATCCGCATCTCGACCAACTCCGACGACACCTTCACCGCCGCCGAACACCTCCACTTCCAGATACACACCGACCCCAAGACGACCCTCAGAGGCACTCTCATCTACAGACCCCCGGGACCTCACACACAATTCAGCGAAGACATCGCAGACTTCATCAGCCCGCACGCCCTCCCCTCCGCCGACTACATCCTCCTAGGGGACCTCAACTTCCACCTGGAGAACAACATTGACAACAATACCACCACCCTGCTGGACAACCTCGCCAACCTCGGACTCAAGCAACTGGTGAACACCCCGACCCACTACGCCGGCCACACGCTTGACCCCGTCTTCTCTTCCAGCAAGCACATCTCCTTCAGCCACTCCACCGGACTTCATTGGACTGACCACAGCTGCGTCCACTTCAGCTTCAGAAGAACCACGACCCACCACCACCCGCAACAGGCCCCTCGCCGGAGCTGGAACAAGATCACCGCCGAGCAGCTCACCGCCTCCCTCAACCAGAACCCTCCCACCAGCACAACGGACCCCAACAAAGCAGCCAGCAACCTCACACAGTGGCTGACCGCCTGCGCCGATGACCTCGCACCACTGAAGAACCCTCCCAGCAGACCCGGCAGCAAGAAAACCCCCTGGTTCACCGACGAACTCAAGGACTCCAAGAAGAACTGCCGCACCCTCGAGAAAGCCTGGCGCCACGACCAGACCACAGACAACAGGACCGCCCTCAAGCACGCCACCCGCAAGCACCACCAGCTGATCTGCGCCACCAAGAAGACAGCACTCAAAGAACGACTGGACAACAATGCCCACGACAGCAAGGAACTCTTCAGCATCGTCCAAGAGTTCTCCAACCCCAGCGCCGGAAACAACGACATCACCCCCTCGCAAGACCTCTGCGACTCACTCGCCTCCTTCTTCCACCGCAAGATCGACGACATACACAACAGCTTCACCACACAGACCACGCACACAACCACCGAGCCAACACCCGCCACCACCACCCTCTGCAACTGGACCCCGGTCAGCACCGAAGACACCACCCACACGATAAAAACCATCCACTCCGGATCCCCTACCGACCCCTGCCCCTACCACGTCTTCAACAAGGCCGATGCCATCATCGCACCCCATCTCCGGGACATCATCAACGACTCCTTCCACACCGCCACCTTCCCGGAGAGCTGGAAGCACGCCGAGCTCAGCGCCCTCCTGAAGAAACCAACAGCGGACCCCACCGACCTCAAGAACTTCCGCCCCATCTCTCTCCTCCCTTTTCCTGCCAAAGTCATCGAGAAGACCGTCAACAGACAGCTCGCCGCCTTCCTCAAGACGAACGGATCCCTCGACCCCTCACAGTCCGGCTTCCGAGCCAACCACAGCACCGAGACCGCCCTGATCGCAGCCACCGATGACATCAGATCCCTGCTCGACAACGGGGAAACAGCGGCCCTCATCCTCCTGGATTCTCCGCAGCATTTGACACCATCTGCCACCGCACCCTAGTGCAGCGCCTCAGCAACATCGGAATCCAAGGGAAGGCACTGGAGTGGATCATCTCGTTCCTCGACGGAAGAACCCAGAGAGTCCGCCTCCCCCGTTCAGATCCGAAGCCACCGAAGTCATCTGCGGCGTACCACAAGGATCATCACTCAGCCCTACTCTCTTCAACGTCTACATGAGCCCCCTCGCTGCCATCGCACGCCAACACAACCTCAACATCATCTCCTACACCGACGATACCCAGCTGATCCTCTCCCTCACCAACGACCCCGACACCGCCAGAGCCAGTCTACATGAGGGGATGAAAGACGTCGCCGAGTGGATGAAGAACAGCCGCCTGAAACTGAACTCAGACAAGACAGAACTCCTCATCCTGGGATCATCGCCCTCCGCCTGGGACGATTCCTAGTGGCCCCCTGCCCTGGGCACCACTCCCAAACCAACGGACCACGCACGCAACCTCGGCTTCATCCTGGACTCCTCCCTCTCGATGACCAGACAAGTCAACACCGTCTCCTCTTCATGCTTCAACACCCTGCGCATGCTCCGCAAGATCTTCCGATGGATCCCCACCGAAACCAGGAAGACCGTCACCCAGGCACTCGTCACCAACCGACTGGACTACTGGAACACCCTCTACGCCGGAACCACGGCCAAACTTCAAAAAAGACTCCAACGCATCCAGAACGCCTCCACATGACTCATCCTGGACATCCCACGACACAACCACATCTCCGGCCACCTGAAAGACCTGCACTGGCTCCCCGTCAGCAAGAGAATCACGTTCAGGCTCCTCACCCACGCACACAAGGCTCTCTACGACCTGGGCCCAAAGTACCTCAACGACCGCCTGACCTTCTACACGCCCACCCGCCAACTACGATCGACCAGCCACGCCCTCGCCTCCGTACCACGCATCCGCCGAACCACCGCCTGAGGGAGATCCTTCTCCTACCTGGCAGCCAAGACTTGGAACTCCCTCCCCATCCACCTTCGGCTGACCCAGGACCACCTCTCCTTCAGGAAGCAGCTCAAGACCTGGCTGTTCGAGCAGTGACGGACCCCTCCCCCCAGCGCCTTGAGACCCTCCCGGGTGAGTAGTGCGCTATACAAATGCCTTGATTGATTGATTGATTGAGTATTCTCAGGCCAGGTGAAGTGTGAAAGGTAGTTAGCACATGGAGATTTCTTCTCCAACACTCTGAAGAACAAATTCAACCAGTAGCAAGGAACCCTATTGTGTGGAGAGACCTTTGATCCTATTGCATGCTGGACGGGAATTAACTTGGCCAAGGAGGGGGAACAAAAGCTAGAATCTATTTGCTAAGTTAGAGAATCATTACAAATCCTCAAACGCCAAATGGAGAGTAGATATCACTCATTACATTGGATCTACACTCGAAGAACATTTTTGCTACCTCACAATAACCTCTAGACCTAAGTAGGGTGAAACTGTACTTTGCCCATGAGATATAATTCAGTGCAGCTCACAGACATTCAAGTAGACAGTACAAATGAACAAATGGTCATTTTGGGCAGAACAACTATTTAAAATCATTTTTTAGTAACTGTTTATATGAGGTAAGAATTGGGTCAAGCGCAGAGACATTAGAAGAAAGACATATCAAAAAACGTTATGTAAAGAACACATAAACTGTTTGAATTACAGTATTTTTCATGTATTGAACCAATCAAAATCAAGATATTTACATAGAAAATGATGGAGGCTACTCCATAAGTGCAAAGTGAGGATGCTCATGCAGTACAACAAGTGAGAGTGTGTGACTGAGAACACAAAATGCAGATTCAGTACAACAATCTCCTAGAGATAACCTGTCTTAAGAGTTAATTATTCTTGGTTGCCCTTCAGGGATATGGAATCAGAACTGGCAAGTACCAGAGAAGTTGTTGACATTTTGACCCAAAAATCACGTGGTTAATCGGAAACATCTTTGTGGGTCTTCATCTGGATATGCAAAGGAGCAGACTAGAGTCCCATGAAGCCTTATAAGAAACGCTTGGAGAGGGCCTGGGTAATCTTCCTTAAAGTAAGTAGTCAGCTGAAGCACTTACTAAGAGGCTGTAGTGCTCGGTGTCATATACTCTCTCAACCTTCAAGCAGTGAAAAGTAACTGCAAAATGTTGATGATTTATCTAGTACTTTTCTGTAGCAATGAGTATAGACCCACACCCATAAACACAACTCAATTAGATAACCATGCATCCATCAATCTACCTTTGTGCAACCGGATTGTTTTACAGCATCTATGTTGTCTTTGTGCTCCTGCTTACCTGTGTGTGTTTCTTATTTTTGAAGGGCTGCACTATTTGCATATGTTCTTTCATGTCTTTGATAAAGGACACCCCACTGTGTTGGTCTATGTGTGAATGCCTCTATGCAGTTGTTCTGTACCTACATGTGTATCTATCTATGTCTCCAGGGTGTAAATGTGTCGTGTCTGTTCATTTTGTGTGCATGCCCTGCACAAACCAAACCTACTGGCATTGACAATACTGATTATATATGCGATGTATACAAGGAAACATGCTATACCTTGCAGGGACTGTTTTAGCTGACAACATTCTGTTTTCATTTTTCTGCATGCCATTGTGCACCCATTCCTTCAGTGGCCTTTTTTCTATCACCCTTCTGTGCACTCATTGAAAGTGCTTGCATTCTATGTGGTAAGGTAAAACCCTCTAAGATGTTAACAAAATGCAACAAACATTCTATGAAGAAGAGATCTGGAGTATATTTAACATACATTTCAAACATACATAATTAAGGCTACTTTCGGTACTCTGCCAAGTTTCCCACATTCACTGAATATAGGTTCCCGGAGGCGCTGAAGTGCATAGGGGGAGAACAACATAAATATTTGAAAAACATAAACGCATCTACCCTCTGATGCAAATTAGACAGTTTAGTTAATTAAAGTTGTTCAGTGTTTAGTCTCACATGGCTGACCGATTTTTGTTTCTGCCGGAGTCCTCGTGAAGGTATCTGTGGAGTTTGATTTTTTTCGACAAAATTCGCATGGCCTCTTGAGACATCCTTTTGCTAAATGAATGCTCATTGCGCATAGGAAACAGGTAAGCAGCCTCGGGCAATACAACGTTCCTTGCTGATAGTTTATCCTAATATGTTAATAGGCTTTACTCCAAGTTATTAGTACGGCTCTAAAATGTATAATACATCACGCCACCATAAAAAATGCAACAAATGCGTTAATTGTGCTAATTGTTATGAGCACAACGTTAATGGTAATGTGTAAATATTCCTAAGACTCTCTGTGTATGAAGAGGTTTGCTATTGGATCTGAGAATGGTATGACATGTATACATATTAATTTCCATTTAACTTTTATTGAGTACATATTCTGAGTTTAATTGCTTCACTTATCTATTCCAGCTCTTGAATATCTAATTTATGTACTAGCCACATTCTGTGAGCGTGCTTACTTATTCCTACTCAAAGCATCAGAGTCGGGGGAAAACGCCTGAGCAATGGATTGAAAATAGATTGCTCGTCTGTTTCTGATAAGACAGGGCAATTTGATAACTTTGAGGAACTGTGCAGTTAACAGTTTATTCTTTGTAAATTAGTGAGAGTGTAGGTTATAGGAGACATTTTTAAACTTCAGTGTGAGTGCGCTTAATGGTTGAGAAAGGTGCATGGCATCACATTCAGTAGCAGTTCTATACACGTTAAATAACATTTATTTAGTGTATTATAGTGCGCGAATGTGACCTGTTAGGGTATCAGAGCGCTTTACAGAGAAAACACTCTACATTCAAAGATTAGGAGCATACGATCATGAATTGAATCCAACATCTACATTTCAGGCAATTTCATATCCACTCCGAATCCTGCTGATACTGGCTTGATCATGGTATTCACCAGTAACTATACTCCCGGCCCCCTGATATGCCTCAGTAAAAACATTGTTGTCCAGAAATTTCCATTTTTGTTTTGTGTTTTTGGATAATCAAAAAAATAATTTCGCTTGGATAGACGTTGTGGATCTGACCCAAAATGTTCCGGAGGACATTTTTAAAAATGGGGGTTGTGTTGCAGTGATGATATTATTTCAGGAATCATGAAACCTATATACTTCTTTTTGATGTCAAAACATATGTTTTGTGGGTCAAGTATTCTTATAGAGACAGAAAATGACTCCTTAGAGCAACCCTTCCGCCATTTTCTAAAATGGTGGCTATAATAGAGGAAGAAGAAGAATAATGTATTTTAATCCTTTTATGTGAACACCAAACAATGTTTATGATGGGAAAATGAAGAAAAAAAATGTTTATCACTCCTGTTTTAGACACATTTTCATAGTTCACTTTATTTATTTGTTTTGGCAGTCACGCATGGTACATTTGCAGAATGTTGAACATTTGAGAAGAGCATAGCAACAGGGACATCTTTTTGTAGCACAGGTATTGCAAGTCAATGTACATGTAAGTCCTGCGGGTAGAGGCTTTAGACATTTCGTAGGTTTTAGCACCCCATCAATATCTTCCCAACCAAATTCACACGGATCTTTCTCTACTTATGCATGATACAACACATTTACACATCTTCATATCAAGTAGAACGTTCTTTTCATGTGTCCATGCACTAAATATGACGTCAGTGGAAGGTCACTTAGCAGTACTGTTCTCTTGAACTCAATGTACTGAAGATCTTCAAATGTGTGACAGTCAGAACTCATTTTCCACACAAGCACAAGGTATTTTTCTACATCTTTAAAGTCACATTCTTTTGCTTTCTCAGCATATCCTTTTAGAAGCTTTACTGGTTTAGCCGTCTAAGCTCCAAGCTGTGTTCAAATTTTGCTCATAGTGTTATCGCCCATAGGAATACCTCTCTGAAGTTTTGCATTGATGAAATATTGACCATTCACAATTGTGACGTATAGTCCACAACAACAGTAGTTTTCAATGAGGATACCTTTTCAAATAGAAATTCTTGAGGTGAAGGTTTTTTTAGAGCTCTTGTACAAGCTTGTGCTTCACTGTTTGATTGCAGCTTCTCTTTTAAATAATGCATTTGTTGGAAGAATCGTGCAGCAGAATGTCCTTGATAAATTAATCCCTTTCTTTTGCTACATCCATCTCTCTATGTGTTTTTCCAAAGTTCTTCTTTTGTAACCTGTTTTGTGGTGGCTGGTTGGACAAAACTCTGACTATGACAATTTAAGTGTGGATGTTTAGCTTTAGTGATTATGTCAAACAACTTTTTCTCTTTCAACACAAAGCTCTCCTGCTTCAGTTCTGCATATAGTTTCGATCCATGTTCCAGGACATCTATTAGACGTGTCAATATATTGTTGCCCTCACATTGTTTGGTTATGAAGTTGTGTAATCACAAAGGCTCAGTCATTTCAAAGGGGTTTCCTGGCTGCTGCATGACATGAAGAAGGCTGTCCACATGTTTAATAAAATGCTCCCCTCTATTTCCCACAAGTATGTGGTGTGGAACAGTTTCATGATGGTCCATTAATTTTGAATTTATCATGTCTCTCAAAACATTGCCATTCAACAACATATTCGCTTTTACGTTTCTGAGCAGCAATTTCTTTGGAGCTTTACTGTGATCTCTAGATCGTCTGTTCCAGTTTCGTATCTGTCACAGCATTGAACCTTTCCTCTATGTCTTTCACCACAACATGTCTTTGGATGAATTTTCTGTAAAGGTATGGTTTTTCCACCTCTGGGTTCTTCACTCATTCCAAATACCAGGACCCATATCTCAGGTAGTTTATGCATTCAAATTTATGAAACACAGTAATCAGTGACTCCACAGTCTTCATGTGCAGCCCTCCATCACCTTCCCAATCAGCATGCACCAAGTTTTCTACTACCACTGTCATGCGTTAAACATTTTCCCAGTACTTGCAAAGCTCAAATTTCTCTTCATATTATTTGACAAACTCTACAAATGTGGTTTTCAGGTTTTTCGATTTTGATTTGAGTGTATTGAACATTGCTCTGCTTTGCATTAAGTCTTTTGAATGAAGTGCACACTATGCCTTGTTCACTTCAGAAATAAAATATGCAAACCTAATTTGTAATGTTTGTTCAAGAATGCATTCTAATGCAATGTTTCTATAGCCTGAGCTATGATGAGCATACCTTGTTAAGAACAAATATAATGAATTCCACTAAATACGGACTGGACAGTTTTGCTTCCAAAGATTTCAGCCTCAATAATTGCACTGTCTATGCCACATCCACTGAGATAACTTCCTGCACACCACAACAAAACTTTTGTCATGTGGAAAATGCCCATCATTGAATAAAGATCATCAAATTCTACAGGATTACTCATAAAAATGTCAGCTACTATATGGAAAACACCTTCATCTTCAAGCTGAGCCCGCACATTTTGGACATTTTTTGAGTTGTGTATACTGTTGCGCAGTTTGTGACTGGAGATGGTATTACCGGTCAAACCCCAGCCTTCTTCAGTGGGACAGCATTCTAGGAGATCAGAGCATGAATTTTAGCCCACAGAGGACTGGCGTTTCTTCATCCCTCAGTCCGCAACAAATAAGCAATATGATAAATTCAGTTAAATCAGCTTCACAGATCAGAGCGTCATGTAAAAGAAGAAGGCACTTTGAAACTTTCTGGTAGACTAGGATGTGTTGATGGCATGTAGTTATTTTGCACACGCTGGCAAGGCAGTTGGGTTATAAGTTTGCAGCTTCATTAATTTATGCCTACAGCTGACACAGCTTTCTTTCCAGCAAATAATTCATTGGTACAGTCCTGAAAAAGCACAATGGTATCATGTGTGCTAGATGTTCCAGACAAAGAAGAGCTATCTTCCAAATCAAAATTATCAAGTGCAGCAATTGTAAATCCTTTCCTGGTAAAGTGACTTGGAAGTGGTGTGCTGTCGGATTCACAGGATTTTACAGCTTGAGCTGTTAACAAGTTCCTGCTCCTTACTATGTCATTATAACTTGTTGATACACCAATCCTATTCATTTAAGTGATTAGCTCTCTTCATTTGCACTTGTCGTAGATTGTGTGGGCAGTCATCATGTGTAGCAGAGCTTTCGTTTCGTCACAATGTAATTAATGAAACATGATTTGAAAAAGACAGTACATTTGCACAGCATAAGCCTGCAGTTTGTGGGATTGTCTTCCACTCCTTCGCTTATATCTTTAAATCCATCATCAATGTTGTTGGCTTCTGTCCCAATTCCAAACTCAAGAACTTTAGTTTGTAACAGTTTTGCTTTGCTAATATTAATCAATGATGTAAATAAAATGTTAAGACAACATCATGCATTTTTGGTGACTTACATGATTTGCGGACCACTTGGGCATCACAAAACTTGTCATTAAATCCAAAATCTGAATCTTTCAGGACATTTCTTAAAATGGTTCCTGCTAATTTTGCTACATCCTGTGATCTTATTTTGACAGCAAGAACTTAAGGAGTCAAATCAGCTGAGAACACCATAAGTGGCTCATTTTTTTTGTTGGATTGACAAAAAGGAATTCTGTCATTGTACATTCTCATCAGAAAACTCTTCATTTCATTATTATGGATCAATACAGTTTTATCAATGTTGACCATTATTTCTCTGATCTCACTGAGTTCGAACCCATAGCCAGCACTCAAGAGTGGCATTAAAACTTAATTTTCTTTTTTAAAGAGTCCAGACTTAACCGAAGGCTGAAAGTTACGTTTCTGCTGGGAGCCCATTGTACATGCATATTTTCGAATGTATGCAGCTCGCTTGGGCATGCAAATCTGCTGAAAATGCATTCACCTCGCTGTTTAGATCAGCTACTTGGTGGAAAACTTAATCTAGGGAGAAACTAGCTGCAGATAAAAAAAACATGTTTGCCCTTTGGGACTCACATACTCTGTTCTTTCATCAATCCCTTTGCCCTTTGTTCTGGCTATACCACAGATAAAACATTGAAGACTTTCTGCTTTCTGATGAGTTGCTGAATGTGGACGAGGGGTAGTCCTCGATCTTCCAGGTGGATGGGCTTTGGCTTTGGTTGTCGTCGCTTTCTCAGAAGACTCAGGTCCTTGTTGCGATTCATTGGTTTCTGCTATTTTTTGACACATTTTTTCCACACTTTTTTCTATTGTAAATTAATTGTAGCACTTCTTGCTATAATGATAAAATATTTGATCTTCTTCACCCATCAGTTTACATTTTTTGTGAACTTTGTTTTGCTGTATTTCTGCAGCATCTCCAACTCTCTTCAGTCCAGACGCAGTTGATGTTAGCTTTCTTTCTTTTGGATTAGTTTGGTTTATGACACATTTTTCTTTGTTGAACGAGTCGTCAGATTTTGGAGTTAGCAACACTCTGTCAGGAGGTAAAGATACTCCGCTATGACCGCCTTCACTCATGTTTACAAATTTGAATCAACAAAAACAATATTAAAATAAATTACCAATACGATTGCTAAAACACAACTATGGAGCGCCATTTTGGAAAATGTCTGAAGGGTTGCTCTGAGGAGTTATTTTATGTCTCTATAAGAGTACATGACTACCAAAACCTATGTTTTGACACCAAAATGAAGGTCTCATGGTTCCTGAAATATTCCATCATCACTGATACACATCTGCTTACTCTGCATTGCGAAGGCGTTCCATTGGCAGAGCGTGGGTGTTTCCACGCAGCCATCCACAATTTTTAGTTCACTCCCAGATTTACTAAGATCAGTGAACCTGGGAATGTTTCAAAATGCTACACCTTCCCCGCTGAGGGATAACTAGGAGAAATATGTTTACTTCCCCTCACTATTTCCTCTGTCTACGTGGGCTGCATTCTGCAGCATACATAGTAATAGTAAAATGTCTGTAAAAATTGTTTTAGTGCAGGTAGCTGTCCCTTCGGAGAAATTGAGAGAGGCTGAATGAATCTGAAAGGCTTCTGGAAATACCAACCACCTGAGATTGCTCCACCAGACATAGAATTGTCCTAATCAGATCCTGGCCAGGGTATTTAAATAGGGTCAGGCTGATTCAAGCATGAGAAGTGTAGGATGACAAAAAGGGGTATGAAGTAGGAACTAGAAGTGGGCAGGGTTTTTATGAAGAAATGATAAATTCTGGCAAATGTTCAAACCAAGACAACATAATTAGTGAAAATAATTCTTCATATTTCTGTTTATGCACCAAGTGAGACTGAACAAACTTCTCTTAATTAAGGCCTCTCTTTTGTCAAATTACAATACTGGAATTGTAAATAATATATAGCATTGGTTCATAGTTATTAGTTGAATTAAATTTTACAAATATTCTTAAATAGCTAGGCACATCCTGTACAGTTCCTCTAGAGTGAGATTCCATGCTTGACTGCAGAATATTGGAAATATGAGCACTGGAGCAATCCTGATTATACTTGGGATGCGAGGAACATCAGTGAAGGACTTCGAGTCCCAGAAGCCGCTTCACCTGCATGGAGGATGTGGAGTAGGTGGGCCCCTCCATACAGCACACGCTATAAAGTGTTGCCAGCACTCCTGCTGCACAGAAGGTGAGTAATTTTCATCCGTCATCGCCAAGAAGAAGCAGGGCATGACCATCCCCCTTTCATTTGATTTTCTATGCAGACATGACTTGGCATTAGTAAGCTCAAAAGTTTGTTTCCTTAGTCTTTTATATTGCTTTGTCAAGTTGACCATCAACTAACAATACCAAGTACCTATATTGGACAACATGTGTGCCTTTCCTTTTAATTAACATTGATCAGTGGGTCTGTTTGCCAGAAATTACAGGGTATGGTTCCTTTGTAAGTCGCTTTTTCTCTTTTGAGTCGAAATAGAGATTGTCCAAATGGGTAAGAGAAAGGCAGGTGAGACTTGGTAGGAAAAGGCCAAATATATAATGGAAGTCCGACATGTGCTGAAAACAGTAGTTTAAATGGTACTAATTTCCAGATAGAGGGGGCCGAGTCTATTTTGAGCCAGGAAAGGAGGAAAAAAGTCCTGACCTGAACCATAATGTCTCCAAGTTTTATGAGAAAGGCCACAATGAGACTCGTGCATGCGGTCCATGCATCAGACGCAAAGACTGTTGCTACCGAGATTGATATTTGTACAAATAACATATTCTTATGAGTCTCACCCCCAGCCAGGTACCTCAGAGTCATACAGAACTGAACATTAGTTGTAACCCTGGGCAGACAACTACGCTACGCTCGCGAAGTTTGCATAGTTTGTGGTACTTCGCGCTACGCGAGTTGCACGTAGCACAGTGCAAAATCATGTAGCGTAGCATAGTTGGCATTTTTTGCTCGCTCGCGGTCCTCAACGTCAACTTGGGGACCGCGAGCGAGCAAAATGATATCATGAGGTCAGGTTTCTCATTGCGAGTGGTCGTGTATGCTCGCGACCGCTCGCGATGAGAAACTACCAGTCCGTGTTGAGAAAGCTGCAGCTCGAGTAAAAATCTACTCGAGTGGCAGTAAACGAGAGCTCGCACTGTGCAAGATGCCGTTTTCAATGATTGCATAGTGCGGACAAGCATCTGGCACTGTGCAATCATCGCAAACAGCGCACTACGCAGTTTGCGTAGTGCTACGCGTATCTCACGTAGAGCGAAGCGCACTTCGCGTAGCTACGCGTAGCGCTACTTCGCGAATTATGCCCAGGGTTAATTATTTGTCAAAATAATGCTCAGTTCCGCTGCTGGGCAATGTATGCAAACCACAAGAACTAGCAGAAAAAGAAACACACAATAAGGGGAACCCAGAGACTCCAAGTATTGGGATGGTAAAAAGGGAAATCTTCTTAGCATGGTAAAATGATTAAGAGCTGAAATCAGTCAGGTAAAAGATATGGTCCAGAATTTAATTGTAAAATTACAAGAGGTTCTTGGTGGTCCAGACTTAAACCATAAAATTATAAGTGGTATTCGAAAAGGAAGTAAAAATGGTAAATGTTGGAATAGGAATGAGCCAGTCTACCATGATGGTTATAATAAAACAGCCCTCCCTTGCTAGGCTTCTGAATGAAAAGAATGAAGTGAGAGTGTAGAGAAAATTATCCAATATGCTAATACAAGTGTCACACATGAGTTAAGACAGGCAAGCAAGTCTTTCTGTTAGCCTTATCCATCTAATAGAGGATGCATTTTAAATAAAAAGGTTGCCCGTATACATTTGAATCGAAAACTACCATTACAATGCAGGCATTATAGCGTAATGCCATTACAACGACTCCATTATAATACAGGTACCATTACATCGCATTCCGTTACAATTTTTGCTATTACAATGCAGGTTCCATTACAACATGTCATTACAACCCATTTTTGTTAGTTTAATAATTTTTGTAATATTTTAAAATAAGTATATAATTAGTGATTATAAAAAAAAATACTTTTATATAAACAAAATACTTTTATGCTTTTTCAAAAAAGGACATGTACATAGCCTTTTAGGTTTGGGGTGTGACATATTTAGAAGTATTGAGTGGGGAATCGTATTAATATTCAGGTATTCATTTTAAATTAAAATAAATAAGATGCAATACATTTTTAATCATTTAAATTCTTTAAACAAAATAAAGAACACAACCTTTAAGCCACATGGTATTGAGGGATGTCACAGGGTCCTGACTTTTACACCCCCACCCCCCCTCCCATTTCTCTATGGGAGCTTGTGTTACTGCCGTAAACGGGCCGTAACACACGCTCCAATTAAGAAATGGGAGGATGCGACCGAACAGTGTTCGGTCTCATCGTAATCATGTGGTCGGAACAACTGACCAGAGGTCGGTCTGTCCTGAGACTGTGACAGTGTCGGTCGGAGGCAACTTTGACCAATATCGTAATAAGCCCCAATGTCTTTGTCTGTGGTTAGTTATTACATACTCACTTTACTTAGATATATGTTTTTATTTTGTTTAGTGAGATTGTGTTAGGAGTGATTTTACATTTCCATTCTTAAATTGCTGCACATTTTAATACTTATTTTTAATACTTTATGGAATGTAACAGTTTCTTGTTTACATTTTTTACTTGTTGAGCTATATGAATATTCATAAACTATTGGGATCATTTTTTTCTGTTGTGTTGCGGAATTAAAACCTTTTATTTTATAAGGTAAGAATTTGTAGTTCTGGTAAAGAAAGGATAATTTGAGTATTACTTGCAGTTCAGGCTTCCCTTTTTTTATATTCAAGTACAGTTGTGCAATTGTTTCAGGACAACACCCTTAGGGCTACTTGTACTACTTGTACTTTACTGTGTTAAACACTTGTCAGAGTAGGGATAGTAATTTTGCCCCCCCCCCGCCACCATCGGGCTCCATCCCTGAGACAAACACCTTTCGGAGTAGGAATAAAAAAGTTTCCCCCACCGCCATCCAGCACCTTCCCTGGGGAAAAAACCTGTGGGTGTACGAATAGTAATTTTGGCCCCCCACCACCATCCAGTACCTTTCCTGAGGCAAGCACCTGTCAGAGTAGGAACAGTAATGTAGTAATGTTGCCCCCAACACCACCCAGCACCTCCACTGAGGCAAACATCTGTCGGAGTAGGAATAGTAATTTTGCCCCGCCATCACCATCCAGCACCTTCCCTGAGGCAAACACCTGTCAGGGTGGGAATAGGAACTTTGGCCGCCCACCACCATCCAGCACCTTCCCTGAGGAAAACATCTGCTGGAGAAGGAATAGTAATTTTACCCCCCACAACCATCCAGCACCTTCACTGAGGCAAACCCCTGTTGGAATAGGAATAGCAATCCCCCCCCCACCATCCAGCACTTTCCCTGAGGAAAACACCTGTTGGAGTAGGAATAGTATTTTTAACCCCCAGCACCATCCAGCACCTTCACTAAGGCAAACACCTGTTGGAGTAGGAATTTTAATTTTGCCCCCCATCACCATCCAGCACCATCCATGAGGCAAACACATGTCGGAGTAGACAAAGTAATTTTAACCCCTCCCACCATGCAGCACCTTCCCTGAGGCAAACACCTTTCAGAGTAGGAATAGTAATTTTAGCCCTAGCTGGAATGTCTGGCCGGTGTCACTTTCGACTGTCTGCATTGTAATTCTGCGGTCATAAGTGTAACCCATGGTGACAGTCGGAAAGCCTCCGACATGCGGTCAGAGGCGTTCTGAGTTTAATCGTGATGAGGCCCTATATGTTTATTCTCAAATTCTTTTTCTTACTGCTATCTCAAAATTAAGTGTTACAGCTTTTTACAAAAATGCACCAGGGGCTTGCAAACACTTTTTTAATATTTACTATAATTGTGTTGTAATGGTACACCTTGTAATGGTATACGTTGTAATGGTATGCATTGTAATGGTAGTTATAATGTAGCTCCATTAGCCTGCTTTGTAATGCTATTCGTTGTAAAATCATGCGTTGTAGTGGTGTTTGCATTGTAATGCCCGCGTTGTAAAAGCATGCGATGTGATGGTTTGAGTTGTAACGTCATACAGCCCATTTGAATACTATTGGCACCCAGAGACTCACACAGGAGCAGGGCACCATCCTCATCATAGTGTGTCTTCACACACTTTGATGAGGATGGGTTTCCATTCTTTGAGAAAGATGCAATAGTCTAATAGTCTAATGTTGCAAATATCTGTTTGAATATGTGAGTTTTGTTTAAAACTAAAGTAATTCATTGGATGAGGCACACACAACAATGTTATTCATGAATACATTCTAAATCACTGCACAGTGTAGTGTTATTCCTCACCTTCAGAACCTTATGTTTTTCTTAAATGGTTCTTAACAGATACAAATTTTGCAAAGGGCATTGTGGCTTTGGGTCTAAGTACCATTCCATAAAACAATTCTAAAATTTAGTTCAACTTTAACATACTAACATCTATGACATCTCCACTTCGGGACAATCCAGTATCATAAATATATTCCCCATCCTGATTCTGTTTAAAATTAGATTGATTGACTGATCAATCCACCATCAGCAAACCAGGCTTTGCTCAGACAAATATGTTTGGATGCAGTAATTAAACCTGAACTGAGTACAAAAGTAATTGACAGCATTGAGGAGTAGCAAACTTTTCTGATAGGTTAGGTATCTGAAAGTAATTTTATTAATAAGCAGGGAAGTACTCATAGTGAGGGCAGTGTATCAATGCAAGTGGGTTTTTCCCATTGTAGGTAGTTTCATAGAACGTGGCAGGCTTGAGTGCTAAGCTAATTGATCCATCCTAAGTGTACTTTGTTGATAGGTTTCATATATGTTGGATCCAAGAAACATGAGTCACTGTGCCAATATTTAGGGCATGGTAGCTAACTGTTAGTATAGAGGCTTATCCCTCGAGTGCGAGTCGACCCTTCTATGGGCTAATTTGGGGAAAAATCACACCAGATTATAACATTAGAAGGTTAGACATTGATTTACTCAACATTTTAAGTTTATAAATAAACTCAACAAATGGCTTTTCCTTTTTGTTTTACAACATTTACAATCGGAAGCCCTAAGAATAAAGAGTCACCTATTTTGCGTGTGACTGGGGATCATAGCAGTCACAACTACCCACTTTTAATCATAAAAAGGTTTTAATATGACATATGAACTCCGATAATGTGTGAGTCCTCTCAATGAATGTGAAGATGAGACATGGGGTATTCCAGCGTTGGAGGCCAAACCCATAAAGAACTTGTCAGCCACAGCAATTTGATCCACCTCTTTGACTTTAACGCACAACATTTGCTCATGCAATGACTGAACTCACTGGGACAGAAAAGGTAAATTTACGTTTAAATGGGTAAGTTATAAAAGTAGAAAAGATTAGATATTATCCTAGATGTCAAGCTATAGCCAGTCCTCCAAGAAATGGAGATTATAAGTAGATTTGGCAGTGACCACAATGCACCCGATTTGACCATGAAAGATGTTTAAATCCAAGACCTTATTACAGCTAATAATCCAGCCGATTTGCTGCCAATGATTAGTAATAATTGTAGTGAGAAACAAATGTAAAAGTATTTCTCTACCAGGACATGTAAAACTAAAAATTACAAGTCCAACTTTTCAATACAATGCACCCTGTCCCTGGGGCTGTCCAGAGCCCAACCTAGGGGTGACTTAAATGTATTGAAAAGGAAGGATTGGGCTTGGCAAAAGGTTTGTTTTGCTAGGTCATTATGGAAGGTTAAAACTACACATGCCGGCTATGCAATGGCAGGCCTGAGACATGTTTAAAGGTTGGGTGGCACAATTGGTGTTGCAAGCCCACTAGTAGAATTTAATTAACATGTCCTGGGCACATGTAGGGATCTTTACCAGGTACTTATAAGCAAATTAAATATGACATGGGTACAAGTCAATTCCACCATGCTTAGAGTAGAGAAAACACGCACTTTAGCCCTGGAAAGCAGGGGTAAGGTGCAACAAAAACAAATTCAGCAAAAATAGGAGAAGGAAGGTAAAAGGTTTGCAGATGAACCTACACAAAGGACCATTTTTCAACAATGTGCTTTTAAATCGTCTCATGAGTTAGATGGCTCCTGCTGGAAAGTGAAGTAGTTGGGTGTCTCAAGCTTGAGCAGTGTTTGTTGCCCTAGCCATCTCTGATTGCAGATTCAGACTACTTACTCTACTCTGCCTCCCAGCTGAATATTGTGTGTGGGTTGTGGCATCTAAAGAATGTAGGGGTCTTTTTCCATCTAAGCCTCTGCATGCCTCTCAGGAGGCATGCCATTGAACTGTGTATGTTTGATTGTCCAGTCCATTTTGTAGGATCAGGATTAGTGCTTTACTGTAATCTGTCAGCTTGAAGCAAGAATGCACAGCGTGGAAAAATGATGTGTCTTCAGTGCAACATCTAGAACAGTTACTAGAGAGGTTTGGGTTGATGAAGTTGAGTGTTGCAGAAGTCAAATACGTCTGCCACAAATAATTAAACTGTATGTATTTGAATATGGCTTTTCATGAAACATCTGGGGATGGTCTAGTATTTTATCACAGTCTTTCCCCATGAATTGCTTGCACAGATTTTCTTCCCTTTTGGAATAAATTCCCTCGGATATTAGTGATGTTCTGCATCCTTGTGTATTTAGGCCCCAGCCTTAAGTTCTGTACTTACTGTATGAAATGTATGTAATGCATTATGCACCAGTGTTCTTCTCTACGATCTGCCACTTCTTGCGTATTGCTTATACTAATCTGTTGTTAGATGCACATTGTAGGTCATGGTCCCTTCTAAGTTTGTCAAAGGTCTTTAGTTTTAATGTCTGAGAGATTTTCGCAGCTCATCATGTGGTTGTCCTTACTGTCCATCTCAAATCAGCTAGCAGTCTCACGATCTGTACATGTAGCTCAGGTGTGTAGCCAGTACAGTTTGTCCCATCTCTGGTATACCATGTCAAACAGCTCACTAGACTTACTAGTTTCAGCAGCATCCCTGTAAATTGGAGCTTGTCTCAGTTTACACCAGGTAGTTAGATACGACTGTAAGAAATTGGGTTGTTGGTTGAAAGGGTGTGACACATGTTCAAGCAGCAATCACAGTACTTGTCAGGGTAACCCACAAAAGTCACTAAATTAACCATTGCTTAAACCTGTCAGCGTGGCACAAAAGCTGTCAGGCTTCACTTAGAAGCAATGTGTAAAGTATGTATGCAGCACACAAACAGCAATAACCTAAAAACATAACACAAGAAACATCTGACACCAATTTTAGAAAAATAGTGTAAACTGTAATAAATTATTTAACACCAAAACAATAAAAATCCAATCGGCAAAACCAGTTATGCATTTTTTGAGTTTTTAGTAAAAATTAGCACCTAAACAAATCAAAGTGCCAACCGCAGATATCTATTCATGCAAGACCCGGTCAAAGTAAAAAAAATACTGTGACAAATAATGGGTCAGATACAAGAAGTGGATTGAGCCCAGTGTGCGCTTACCTTTGAACTTAGAAGAATTTGCAAGAAAAAACATTCTGAGAAGATAAAGTTCAGATGGCAAGGCTGCAAGTGATGCCCCCGGTTGGAGGCTTCCCGACCGACATCTCAGTTTTCAATTCCGACCACCTAATAACAATGTAGGCGGTTGGAACTGAAACGAGACGATCATTCCAGCTGGATTCCAACAGGCTAAAGGAGCCCGTCAGGCTGTCGGAGACCGCAACCCAATTGGACGGTGTTTCCGCCATCGGGATCACAATGTCGGTTTCCAACAGCTTTTCCGTGCCAGCCTTTTCAACATGGAAAGGCTATTGGAAAGCAACTTTGGGGGCCCCTAGTAGACCTTTTCCCTGTGGCCACTGGTTGGGGGCAAAGGGGTACCCCTTTAAATCCCTGCACCTTGTGACAAGCACCATAAGGGGCCTCCACAGGGTGCAGGGATTTACACAAACTCCCATTTCTCTATGGGAGCTTGTGTTACGGCCGATTTACGGCTCGCAGCACAAGCTGCCATTGAGAAATGGGAGTATGTTACCACAGACTGCGCAGTCACATCTAAATCATGGGGTCGGGACCAATGTTCCCTCTAATGTTTTTCCTCTGTGTGCGGCAGTGTAAGGGCTCTGTGCGCTGCAACCAAGGCTATGTGCGCCAGGAACCAGACCGCGCGTGTGGATGCAGGGCCAAATATCACTCCAAAGTTTTGCTTAAAAAGTGAAAAGATGGTGCATTTCCACACATGCAGCGCCACATGAAGAGTCTTAACGCAGGTTTTCAATTTAGATACACACGCCATGACATGAATTGGTTACACAAGCAAGTACACTTTGGGTTTAGAAAAGCACAGGACTCCAATGGTGGTACCATAGTAAGATTTTACTAAAGATCCTCAACTCGAGCACTTGGTCGCATAGGGCCTGATTCACACACCTGACTTAAGACAAAATCCTAAACTTACTACTTTTGGTATTCACAGAGGGCATTTAGTAGTAGTAAAGTTAGGATTTTGTCCTAAGTCTGTCCTAAGTCTGTCCTTCTACTTTTGGTATTCACAGAAGGTATTTAGTAGTAGTAAAGTTAGGATTGTGACTCAGGACAGACTTAGGACAGACTTAGGACAGACTTAGGACTTACTTAGGACAGACTTAGGACAGACTTAGGACAAAATCCTAACTTTACTATTACTAAATGCCTTCTGTGAATACCAAAAATAGTAAGTTTAGGATTTTGTCTTAAGTTAATTCTGTGAATCGGGCCCAATGTGTCTAAGTAGGGCAGATTATTATGTCCACAGAGGTGTATTTTAGAGCTGCTAAAAGTTCCCTGAATTATTGTTGACATGTTTTCAGTAAAACAATTTTTGCTGAGTGATAGCTAGTTTATATTTTTTTGTAGTAACAGGTAGATCACCTTCTTGGCACTCTGTGTTGTTCCTGCGGTTAGTATTGGCTCTCCATTTAGTTTCAAACATATAGGCTTAATCATGTATCAAGGTGGAATAGGAGACATCCTTCTGGAAGGCCTCTATGATACCAGGCTAGTTGTAGATTGAGAAATATGCTACTGAACATGAGAGATGTTTGGTGAGAAGTGTGAAGGCCAGAAAGGTGGTCTTGTATGTTGTCAGTTGTGAAGGGCATGTAAGCTCTTTCACCATGGACTCGTTGATATTGACTGCTGAGTTTGTGCGTTCTTTCCTGGAAGTTGACTGGAGTGACTATTGAGATACTCACTGCAAAAATGTAGAAGCTCGACAAATTGGTTAAGAAAATGCCTATGTCAGGAATTTTGTGTAGCTGTGCCTGGAACCCTCCTTCAAGGGCGCTACATATCCATTCCAGTATGAAGTCAAGTGACAGTGATCCAAAAGAAGAGGTCTTGAAATTATTTGCACAATTTTCTTAAATTTGTGTGGGGACGTACTAGTATGGTAGAGGTGGCATGTGCTATAGTCAAAACTCCACTACATCATAATCCTGATATTCACAAACAGATGCTAGCCAAAGCCTCTCTAGGGCAACAATGTCTGTTTTCAAGTTAACCACTGACAATGTGAATGATTTCGATTAACACTCACTCTATAACAATTATTTGTAAATCTAGCAGGACCTGCATGGAATAGTACTTCACTAAGGTATTATTTTTATTCAGTTTAAATGGGAAACCTTGTATCTCACACATGCCAATATGAAACCTTGGCAGCTATAAAGCACATGTCATGTTTCAGATTTGCTGCATTCCTTTTATTAATAGTGCGCGGCTGCGGGCTGAATGTGGCCCTTTGAGATAGTATTCATGTTAATTGCAGAGCACACTGGCACTGCGATTTAGATGAATACTATCTCAAAGGCCCATGATCAGCCCCTCAGCCGCGCACTATTAATAAAAGTAATGCAGAGTCTCAAACATGATGTCTGCTTTCACGCATGGGCAGTTCATTAATTTGGGCTTTGGGGCTCAGCCCCCCGCACTCCTTCCTGCCTCCTGTTTTCTGACTTCGTTATCACTCTGATTTTAGTTTCAGGACCCTCATCCTGCCCGAAGGTTAGGCAGTCAGGGCACTTTTGATGGGCACATGCACTGGTGCCCATATGCCATGTTGCAGGCTATCCAGGGCAAACCTACTTCCAGCCCTGGTTTCTGTGGCCACACCCTCCTGTGACGCAGAACACCCTTGCTTTAAGCTTAAGCCCTGTGCTGCCAGAGGCTGATGTCAATCAGAGAGGGTGCTCCTGTCTGACATCATCAATAATCATTCTGGGTCAGAAACATGTGTTTTTTTAGTTTTTTTTAGAGTTTTATATAGTGCAAACTAGACCCAAAGATATCAGGTATCAGAGCCCTTTACATCAGCACCAGTTTCATTACAGATGGACCCATTCATTTTTGTTAGGCACTGGTGAAAGTAAGTGATTTGCCCAGAATCACAGGATTGATTTTTGTCTGCACCAGCTTTTTCTTCCGTTCTTCAATGTTGATAATATGGATTCTACTTTGTTGAATATTTGGAGCACTGGTTTTGTACAAAAGTTCAAAATGGAATACCCAGAAGCACTCGCTTGAAAATTAGGAAATGGTTTTGAATAAAATTCCTTATATGGTAGCTGTCAGCTGAGAGAACATCATTCACGATCATCAATGACACAACACTTAACTGTTACCTCACCACTTTACAAGCAAGAGTAGCGGACAGCATGCCTCCATTTCACCCCCTAGCAAACAAACCCAAGATTCAGAATCATCTCTGCATCTACTCTTTTTTTGTAAAAATGTGCTTTCAGGCTGCCCGATAGCTCAATGCAAGTGGTATCCATGTAACCCTATTTTTATCCATTGTGAGTGTACATCAAATTAAACATGTTTTCAAGGCGATAGTGAACAGTAAACTTGTCAAAAATGATGTCGCCACTCCCTAAACCCTGAGATACACATTGCAAAGCAAGAGTTCGGTTGAAGACAGCACACAATAAAAATGACATCCTGTTTTCCTCTCCATATTTGAAGTGAAACTCTGGAGTGCCTACTGTCCTGCATTCAATATATTGTGTGTTGAGCTCAATGTGTCAGACAAATATAAGGTCTTGTCTTACACCCTTGTCTTACACCCTGCAACTTGTTACACCAGCTGCCACTAGTTTTCAGAATCTTCTGAAAGCAGACATCGTGTTCGAAACTCTGCATTTCTTTTATTAATAGTGCAGTGCTGATTTTGGGCCTTTGAGTTAGTATTCATGTGGTAAAAATATGCGTGCTAAAAAATGCGTAGTAAAGGCACAACGAGGTAAAAATCATGTTGCAAAGACTGTTTCCCATCTGTCTCCAGTCAAAAGTTACCACTTATTAAATGTAATAAGGCAACCCAATGTTATCCTATGATACAGGTAGACCACACAGCAGTGAAATATTTTTTTAGTCATTTTTCACTGCCAGGACATGTAAAACTTAAAAGTACATGTCCAACCTCTTAATTACAATGTACCCTGCCCTAAGGGCTACCTAGGGCCTACCTTAGGGGTGACTCTTATTCAATTGAATGCAAGTTTAACCCCTCCAGTGCCAAGGACGTAACGGTAACATCCTCGGTTGCAATGCTTCAGTGCTTAGGACATAACCATTAAGACTTGGCACCCACCCTTTCAACCCCTCTAGCAGAGATGGCATTGGAAGTGCTTCTACTGCCACCACCAACTCTCCCATTGGCAATCTGATGACGTTGGCACGCTCACTGCACGCCAACATCATCAGGTGCAGTAGGGGACATGTTGGAAGCCATTTGCTTTCAGCGCATACAAAGAAAATACATCTATTCGGTAAGTCCTTCTCAGGGGGTGTTTGTTTATCAGAAAACAGACACAGGGGGAAAGGAAAATCTCTTGTACCTGTACGAAGTGGATTCCAGCTCCACGATCGATGGTGGTGACATGATCATGGAGCAGGAGACCAAACCCTAGACCACCAGGGATTTGATGTTGGGGGAGCGACCTCTTAGGCAAGGGTCGCTCTCCTTGGGGCATATAATATCCATTTTCCGACCCCCCTCAGGGGTAGATCAAAATTTTATTTCAGCCGATCTGTTCCCAGGGGGCTGAAACCCACTTCACCACCAGGGATGTTTACTTAGACATAAATAACGGGGAACGACAGCTTGGGAAAGGGTCATTCCTAGGCCTGGGTGTGAAATTCCATTCCATTAGGTAAATGTGATTTTGTGGCTAAATTTGAGGTTTGCGGGGATTCGGAGTACAAAAACGTTGAGGGATCCATGCAAGCCACACTTACCTGGACTCCTCCAGGTATCTAGTTTTCAGGAATTTGTGGGTTTGGTAGCTTTCCCAAGATGGCCACCTAGCCCGGGACCAGATATGCAGGTGACCTCCATGGAAAACAAGGTTATTTTGTGATAGATAGTTTTGATGTTTCCACAATATGTTTTGGGCCCTTCCACCCACACTAGTGAGGTAGCATTTTTTATCGGGAGACTTGGAAAAATGCTGGGTGGGTGAAAGTTTGTGGTTCCCCACAGATTTCAGAGATTTCCATCACAGAAGTGTGAGGAAAATGTGTTTTAGACACATTTTGAGGTTTGCAAGGGATTCTTGAGTAACAGAACCTGGTATGAGCAACACAAGTCACCCATCCTGGATTCCGCTGTGCGTCTAGCCTAAAAAAAGTATAAGTTTTCTAGGTTTCCCTGGATGCTGGCTGAGCTAGGGACTAAGATACACAGCTAGGAACATTTTAAAAAAGGCTAATTTTTTAGCGGAAAAATGTGATGTGTACACGTTGCATTTTGAGCCGTTTCCTGTCAGGAGCACTAGCCTTCCCACACATGTGAGGTGCCATTTGTATTGGGATTCTTGTAGGTATTTTAGGTGCATGGACGTTTGTGGTTCCCCATAGATTCCCGAACTCTCCATCACAGAAATGTGAGGAAAATGTTTTTTTAGACACATTTTGAGGTTTGCAAGGGATTCTGGGTAACAGAACCTTTTGAGAGCTACACAAGTCACCCAATCATGGATTTATCTTCGTGTCTAGTTTTCACAAATGTACAGGTTTGCTAGGTTCACCCAGGTGCTGGCTAAGCTATGACCCAAAATCCACAGCTAGGCACATTTGAAAAAAGGGTCAGTTTTCAGTGGAAAAAACATAATGTGTCCAAGTTGGATTTGGGCTGTTTCCTGCCGTGGGCACTAGGCCTACCCACACAAGTGAGGTACCATTTTATTGGGACTCTTCGGGGAATGCTAGGTGGAAGGAAGTTTGTCAGTCCCCTCAGATTCCAAAACTTTTCATCACAGAAATGTGAGTAAAATGTGTTCTTTGGACAAATCTTGAAGTTTGCAAGGAAATGCGTGTAACAGAACATTGTGAGAGCGGCACAAGTCACCCCATCCTGGATTTCCCTGGGTGTCTAGTTTTCACAAATGTATAGGCTTGCTAAGTTTCCCTTTGTGCCGGGTGAGCTAAAGCCCAAAATCCACAGCTAGGCACATTGCAAAAAAAGCCTCCATTTTAAGTGGAAAAATGTGATGTGTCCATGTTGGGAGAGTACCTTTATTCAGGACTACTATTCTCCTTGCAAGGCCACAGATTAAATCAATGAGTAATGATTTCAAGTCCCTGAATGAGCTCTGAGGGAGAATAATGGGTTTGTTGAAAAAATAATATAAAACCTTAGAAGTACCACCATTTTAGTCTGAGCCAAGTTGCCCACAACTAACATTGGTAGCAAGTACAAAATATTAGGAGTTCATGCACAAGGTAGGAACTGGTCTGGTATAGCCATGTTGTATGGTTTCTCTATGTTCTAACCCCCCGGTACTTGATAGTGTATGGTGTCTGTTCAACTCTCCAGTTATCACACTCTATCAATCCGTGATCCTTCTTGTTTAGGACAGAGAAAGGGCAGGTCTTCGCTCTGTTCAGACAGGGACCTGAAGCTCAGTTGAATTTATCAAATGCCTGTGTTATCCCTTCCATTTCTTCCCTAGGGTCTGAAATGTTAAGTAGTGCGTCGTTGGAATACAGAGATATTTTGTGGGTTTCAGATACACTATTGTCTCTCTGCACCCTTGTCTCTCTGAATGCTCTCTCTTTTTTAATTAACTGTTCTATTAGCCTCCCTGTTCTATGCGCCCTGTATGGATTTTATCTGTGTATTCCTTGTAATAAAGTCGGAGTAAGACCTCCAAACCTTGGCCTAGGTCCACTCTCTCCCCGCAGCTCTGCTGTGCCGTCTCTTGCCTCCAGACCCTGACCTCCTCCTTAGGAGGTTCGAAGCTGCTGTCCGCTCCGGAGACTGCTGCCATCTACAACTGGGACCAGATTGCCTGCAATCACTGTAACCTTTCTCAGCTGTTTATTTTCCTGAATTTTTCCCTGTTGTGCCACTGTTATTATACCCATCTGTGTCTTGCTCTAATTCCATCACTGTTTTTATTTTCTTGTGCCTGCCTGTTCCTTTTGCCTTTTGACGCTGCTGCCCCTGCGGCCCCTCTCCCCTGGAATTCCCCTCAGGAATTCCCCCCCAGAATTCCCCCCCGAAATCCCCCGCTCCCGCCTCTCAGACTCTCCTCCCTCCCGCCTCCCCTACAAAGGCAAGCCTGTCTGCGCCCGTCCGTGACCCGACCGCGGCCAGCATCAGGAACCCTGGACCTCGCACTACCCATCGCTACGACACCACCACCCTCCTCGCACTCAACCCTGGAAGACTTAGAGAATGCCAACAGGCCTCACTGAACACGACCCATTGCCAGTTCTTCTACCTTCACTGCCACCAGACCCTCACCGCCACCCCGGCCTCCAACACCATGGGGAGAGGATGTAGCCTTATGGCTAGAGCAGTCGACTTCAAAGCTGGGGAACCGGGTTCAAGTCTCTGCAGACGCTCAAAATCCTGTGATTCTGGGCAAATCACTTAATCTCACTATTCCTAACAGAAAAAAAAAAAAAAAAAATGAATGTGTCCTTGTGTAACGAAACTGGTGCTATGTAAAGCGCTCTGATATCGGGTCTAGTTCGCGCTATATAAAAACACTAAAAAAAGAAAAATTTAAAAAACCACCGCCGACGTCAGCACCGGCGACACCCTAAAATGCATCCTCCTCAATGTACGTTCCGTACACAAACACACCATGGAAATCTGGAACCTACTCGACTCTCTCTTGCTTGACATCGCCTTCTTCACAGAGACCTGGACCGACGCATCCTCCGCCCTGACATAAGCACCGCCATCTCAGACGGATACAAGATCCAGAGGAAAGACAGCCCCGACCACACAGGAGTTGGCCTCGCCATCGCCCAAAAGAGCACCCTCCGCCTCACCACCGCCAGCGAAACCTTCCTCTCCGCTGAACACTTGCACTTCCAGATCCAGACCATCCCCGAGGAACCCTAGTCTACAGACCTCCCGGCCCCTAAACACCCTTCGCCACCACCATCACCGACTTCATCGCACCCCACGCCATCGCCTCAATAAGCTACATACTCATTGGAGACCTGAACTTTCACCTCGACAACCCCAGCGACCCCGACTCCACTATCCTTCATGACAACCTCGCCAGCATCGGGCTTAAACAACTCGTCAACACACCAACCCACAGAGCAGGACACACCCTCGACCCCATCTTTGCGGTAGGAAACAACATACAATTCAGCCGCACAACGCAGCCGCCATGGACCAACCACCACAACGTATACTTTGCCGTCAACAAACTCAAGGCACCCAAACCAGCCCCACTCCCATCATGAAGGAACTGGAGCAAGGTTACCAACGAGCAACTTAACTCCACCCTCACCCGAGACAACCACACCTGGGCACCCGACGCAAATGACGTAGCCAGAGAACTCCACACCTGGATCTCCGACTGCACAGAGGAGCTCGCCCCGCTACACAACCCCAACAGACAGCGCCCCAGGGAAGACGCCTGGTTCACCACCGCTCTCCAAGATGCCAGATGCACCTGCAGACACCTGGAGAAGAACTGGAGAAACACCAAGACAACCGAAAACCACACCACCTACAAAGATGCCACGATGGACTACCACAACCATATCAGAGCCTCCAAGGAACTTTTCAGTGTCATTCAAGAATTCACCAACCCATGCAGTGAAGCCACAGACATCAACCCATCCCAAGACTTCTGTGACAAGCTTGGAACCTATTTCCACCTCAAGATCAAAAATCTCTATGACAACTTCATTGACCATCCACCAGGTGCCACAGACGGCCCCCGCCCCCCAGAAACACCAGCCAGCCCACCATCTCCAACTGCACACCGATCATGGCCGAAGACACCGCCTGGACCATGAAAAGCATCCACTCGGGGCCCCCCCTACCCCTGCCCCCCTCACTTCTACCACAGAGCCGTGGCTGCCATCACACCTAAACTACAACGCACCATCAACACCACCTTCAAAGCAGGCACCTTCCCAGATGACTGGAAGCGCGCAGAAGTCAGACCTCTGCTCAAGAAGCCCACAGATGACCCCACCGGCCTCAATAACTATCGCCCCATCTCGCTCCTCCCCTTCACAGCCAAAGTTGCCGAGAAAACAGTCAACAGGAAACTGACACGATTCATTAAAGAGAACACCATCCTCTACCCATCCCAATCCGGATTCCGAAGCAACCACAGCACAGAGACCATCCTACTCACTGCCACAGATGACATCCGCACCCTCCTTGACCAAGGCCACTCCGCAGCCCTCATCCTACTCGACCTATCAGCGGCCTTCAACACTGTCTCCCACCACACATTAGTCACCAGACTACATGACGCAGGCATAAAAGAAACAGCCCTGGACTGGATCTGATCATTCCTCACCGGAAGAAGCCAAAGGATCAGACTCCCACCCTTCCTCTCCGACCCCACGAAAATCACATGCGGAGTTCAACGGGGTTCATTCCTGAGCCCCACCCTCTTCAACATCTACATGGCCCCCCTCACAGCCATCGTCCGACAACACGGTCTCAACATTGTATCCTATGGCAATGACACCCAGCTCATCCTCTCTCTCACCAAAGACCCCACCACTGTCAAACTCAACTTCCAGAAAGGAATGCAAGACGTCACAGTCTGGACGACCAAAAGCTGCCTGAAACTCAACGCCGAGAAGACAGAAGTCCTCATCCTCGGTACCACCCCTTCTGCATGGGACAGCACCTGGTGGCCGACCGCCCTAGGAAGGCCACCTAACCCCTCAGACCATGCCAAGAACCTCGGCATCGTACTCAACACATCACTCACCATGAACCGACAGGTCAACGCCATCACCTCCAGCTGCTTCAACACCCTCCGCATCCACTGCAAGACCTTCAAGTGGATCCCCCCTTGACTCAAGGAAGACAGTCACCCACGCACTCATCACCAGCAGACTGGACTATGGAAACGCACTCTAGGCCGGCATCAACAAGTCCCTACTCCACAAACTCCAGACAATACAGAACACCGCCGCCAGACTCGTCCTCGGCATCCCCCAACACAAACACATCAGTCAACACCCACAAAGTCTCCACTGGCTCCCCGTGGAGAAAGAAATCACTTTCAAAATCCTCAAAATGCCTACACAACGGACCCAAATACCTCAATGACAGAATCAACTTCCACGTACCCAAAAGAAACCTCCGATCTTCCAACATTGCACTGGCCGAAACCCCGTGTATCCACAGAGCCAGAGCAGGCGGAAGATCCTTTTTGCACATTGCAGTCAAGACCTGGAACGAGCTACCGGCAGACATCAGACGTGCCCCCTCCCTGAACACCTTCAGGAAGACCCTCAAGACCTGGCTCTTCGACTAAACAGATCTGCGGACCCCCCCTCAAAGCCTTGATACCCTCACGGGTGAGTAGCACGCTTACAATTCCCTAATTGATTGATTGATTGATTGAGTGTGATCTTTCCAGTGTGGTTCCATAATTTTCCCTGATCACAAGCAATTTCTCTTCTTGTAACTCCCTAGTGTAGATCTTTGCAGCGGAGTCTGGGTACAAAATAAATAAAGAACAAGTCTGAAGTGATGCTGGTGAGTTGTTTTGGGCATGCATTTAACCTCTTCTATGCCCATGACGAGATAGTCTCGTCATGGAGCGCGGTTGCGCTGTGCCCATGACGAGACTATCTCGTCATGGACCCCGCCCACAAATACAATGCCCGGCACAGGAGGGGGAAAGGGCAGGGCACTGAAGGGGTTAAAATACAAGACAGGCATACCAAGCTAGGCTATTCAAATATTGAGAAAGCCTGTTCAAATAAACCTCAAAACTACAGGGCAGCAATTATTGCATAAAGCTTTACAGAAGATCAGAAGAATAGATGAAATGCGGCCACCAAATTATCACTTGAGAGAGATGACTGAAAATAATGATCGCACCTTTAGTTAGGATTCTAATGAGTGTGATTCTCTGTATTCGTTTTTTTAGCTCACTTAACAAATGAGCTACATAATTTCTTTGAAAGAGCAAGAACTAATCTCAGAGCTTAATAAGACTATGTACAAGTACAGAAACTAGACTTACAGTGTTGTTCATTTCTAGAAATAAGGCTTGACGGTTCTACGTGACAAAGTATTTTTTTTTAGTGATGGGACAATAAGTCTAGTTTTAAAACTGCATTCAGGTTGTTTTGATTTTCCGGGTTTCTCCAAACAGTATAGGCCACAGTGACACCATAAATATGTTTGCCTCGATCAAAAATTGTGGAAATAAAAATTGGTGATAGCATAGAAAAAAATATCAGATTCGGTACACACAAAAACCCCTGAAAAGTTTTCAACTGATGTGATTTTCTGAGTAGCAATATGCAAGCACAAGTGCTGTCCAGGTTGCTCTTGATGCTAAATATGTTATTCCTTTCATTCCACTTCAACATTTCAGAGATGCATGTATTCCTTTATCCCTCTCAATCACAGCAAGCTCTACTGTTCCTAAACAACAAGCTCATGTATCATATGAATGAAGAGCTTGATTGTGGCTTAAAGGAAATTTAGGCATGGGAAAGAGGCATTTCACAAAATCACGTGATATTTTGAGAAAAATATGATCCTCACTAAGGAAGGCGCTTACAAAAGCAATGTTTAGCTTTAACCAGAGAGAACATTGTATGCTTGGGGTTGTGAGCACCAGCCTAACTTCAAACAATGCAGCTAAGCCTATCTGTTGGCATTGCAAAGCTTACCTAAACACACTCATGAATATCATCTTTGATATGCATAGATCTGCAAATTATGTGATGAAAGAAGGCACACAACATAAGAAATCTACGCCATAAACATGCTTATATCTCCAGATATAATGATCCTTGGCAGTAATACACACAAAGACAATTTGCAAAACAGCAGTGGCCTCGCTTGTGTTTTGCATAACTTCTCCACAGTTTACAGTTGTATTCTTCCACAATCTGTCAAGTGCTCTAAAGTAACCAAATGGAGATAAGAACCAGTTTCTAGAACGTCTTATGGAGTTAACAAAGAAACAAATACAAAATAATAATGAACAAATAACTGCATAAATGAAAACAACTCTGCATTTAGCTTGCAACTTTGAAACTACATCGAGAACTATTCCCTAAACCAAATCCACGAATTCAGTACATAGCCAATGTACAGGAGTCACATGAGAAACCAATGTACAAACAGAAATAGGTGTTACTTAACCTATAAAAAAAAGACAGTTACCACAAATTAGTACATGTCGTGTGAACTGTACATATTGTAGGCTATTTCATACAGATACTTGGATACTTTTGTATACATTATTTATCTTTAGGGAAGTATTATTCAGAGGATTATCTTACTGGTTTTCTAATATCTTGCATAAAATGTTCTGATTTTATCTCATAGTCATTGTTCAACAAAACCAGTTACCCATATTTGGATTTCATTTATTTTTAGGTGTCACCTGCATAACTGTGTTGGAAGAGACCTCATTTGTCAGATTCATGATTCAATGTCAAGACTCAGGTACAGCTCTATGTTCACCCCCTTGTACACCAAGGTGGCAATCTCTGAGGACACGGGGAAAGGGAATTGGAAAAGCACACGTGCCGAATAGCACAGACACTGGGAACTGGTATGGATTCTTCTCCTGACTTGCTATCCTCTGATCCGAAATGAAGTTAGCAAGGCAACATTAACTCAGATATCTTACTGATATAACATTTGCAAGAATATTGCTTTAGAATTTACATTTAAGTCCGGTAAGTACTCTGCAGATACATGTGTAGATTAAGTAGTTCTCCTGTAATACATATGACTAAAGTCTTTACATAGGTTTTCAAATCCCTTTCTAGGAGTGTAAAGTGTATGCAAGTACATAATAGCCACAATACATCATAAGTATAAATGGATATTGATTGCTGCTTGAGACATCCAAATATCTTAGTTCCGAGTCTTGCAGTAGAAATGGTTGTTAACATCAGTGTGGTTCAGCTTAACATATACTGTTCAGTAAATGGAATCCAGAAACACATTACTGCCTTTTTGGAAACAACTATATACATTCAGCTTCAGGTGACTGACTTAGAGATGAAAGCCTTGGTCAGTGATGATACTCCATATTCCTGGAGTCAAAACCACTGAGAACACTGATCCATTGATGGTTTTAGAAACAACTGCTTTCAAGCGGATAGATACATGAGCAGACAGCAAGCGGAGCCATGTGTTGACTCTTGATCGATTTTAAGATTGGGCTAATGATTAGAAATGGATACATGAAATTTAGTGCATTTGGAGAAAGGACTAACGAGTGGCACAGGATTTAAAGATGGCCGCCAAAGCAAGGTTGCATTTTGAAGTGAGAAAATTCGGTTTAGTCTTCACGTTCCACCCTGTTGTATGCAGGTCCGCCCACATGACCAACACTAGCGTTGCTTGAAAACTCGAGGCAAACAGAGTACCGGTATTGTCGGTGGACCTTGCCTGGGAAGAGGACCCCCGTTGGTCTTGGAGTAGTAAGTGGGAACTTGCTAAGGGTGATTAGAACAACGTATGGACTGGTTTGTGAAACGTTGGCTTTCAGTTCGCGATTTTGGGAGGAGGAGTCTCTCTTCGAATAATCTGTGTACCGCTCACGTATCTGATGGAATGCATGCACGAATGCAGCGATGCACAGGTTTTAAACTGAGGTTGCCCTCCTTATAACATATACGGAGTGGGGGAGTACATGGTCACTGGATAGAATCGGGTAGGTTTTCTATTTTAGAGTGTGACGAATAGATCACGGTCCCACGACAGTCCCGGGTTTAGCGACCTGCTTATAAACTCGGGTAAGAAACCTTCACATTTACTATACAGTGAGAGTGAGAATGCGTGGACATTTTTTGCCCACGATAAGCGATTAAATTGGTCTGACATCGAAAAAGAAAGATGGGTACCTAATTAGTACCCTTTGGGTTACGTGTTGTCCCATTTTTAACCCCACGGTGTGTGAGTGCCATATAAAGACTAGTTGAGTGGTGATGTCCACCTTTTAATATATATCACTGATAAACACTTTTTAGACAATTTGATATAACACAAGGAAGTTGATGGACGGGGCTATAATTGAGCGAGAAAGGAAGGTGAGGCATATGAGTACACTATTGCCTCCTTTTTTGTTTCTCTTTACAGTAAATGGTGTCCTCTATGGAATACGTAGAAGGCAAAGTGGAGATTTTCCTGTTCTCATCTTGTTGAGACCCCAGTGAGGGGTAAGACCACGTTAATTTAAGGGGTCTATACCCTGAGAAAGGCCGCCGTGACACTTGGGGGCATTTTAAAATAGGCCGAAACATGTTGGTTCCTGCATCTGGGATATAGGGGCATTGATCTCCCCTGTATATCCTAATTTTGATCTTTTAACCCTATCGAGGGGAACCAAGAATAAAGGTAACTTTTGGTATCCTCTGAGATAGTTTTACTTCCACTTGCCTGCACTTTACGATCCCTTCTTGAGGCAGCATTTTTCCCTTTTCTTTTCCTCTTGTTTTCGTCCACTTTCTTCCCTCACCACACTATATATTTAAAAAAAAGTTTTTTGCGCTCCGTCCAGTGTGTTGGTCTGCACCTGGACTTCAGATGCGGCCCTATGATGAAGCATGACACTGCAAAGTATTAAGAAAATTAACTAATTTCCCTTTTGCTTTGGCCCTTGTTGTATGAGTTATAAATAACTCATAGTGAGAAGAGGGAGCAATAATAGATTTTATGATTTTGATCTCAGTCCATTTGTTTGTTTTACCTAGTCCTTCTCTCTATTTTTGTAAGCTTTGTAGGGGGAGTCAGAGAAGGCTCATTCCCTTGTCTCTCTTTATTGGGAGTTATATTAAGCAGCAATTGGCAAACATGGATCTAAATTGTCAATATCTTGATATACTGGAGGTTCAAAGATTGTGGCCACCAACCAGTTCACTTTTTTCTCTCTTAAGGGTCATAATCTAGTACTGAGTCAGCCACCACCTTGGATTGGGAAAGTGCACAAGTGAAATCCAATGTGTTAATGTTCCTGACATCATATTACCAATGCACAACTACATACATGTAATTTTAAATATGCTGTATACAGGGAGACTGGGCCTTTTGGTCCTCCCGCTTGAGCCACTGGCTGTTAACATTTCTTTTAAGTGAGGCCATTAGTTGAGTGGGCTGTCCTTACAGCAGTGCAATTTTTTGGAAAGTTACATGCTTTCCTGGGATCTTTAAGTAAGCTCTATGTTGTTCCTCCTACCCCCTTACTCTCTGTGAGCATTCCAAAAAACCCTGTGCAATATATGGCCCCTGCAGTCATCTTCCACCCACTGCCAGTGTTGGCTCCTTGAACTAATATATTCGAACGGCTAATGCTCAGGATAGGGCCATGTGAGTTCCAAATGACAAGGGGCCTTCAACAAATAAAGAAAAATTAGCAGGACAATAGTCAAAGTCAACACCATAAAAGTTTATTCACAAATGAGAATCATTACAAAAGGCAAAAGATAGCTAGTTTGTCAGAGTAAAATCAGCATCAACAATGCATAAAAATAAAGCTAACTGCGAGAGATCATAACATAAGAGAATTAGTCATCACAATATATGGTTCAGTAATGAACTAGCATGAATCTACTCAGATTTATAAGTCAAAGAGGTATAATCAGCAAGAAGACTGACATTTAATCTTCCTCCGAAAGAGAGAGATAAATAAACAAATAAACTACCATGGAGACCGCTCTGTTCAAAAGCAAAGAAGAGTCTAATTATAAAGTCAGATAACGGTCTGACCTGGGTACTGTTTGGTATGTTAACAAGGAAAAGTACTTAGGCATAAGTTAAATAAAGATACTATCACTGAATCTTCCTTCGTAGAAAAGAGCAAAAGGTCTTCAGAAAGACTCTGGCAAGTCAAAGCAAAAGTCCTAGAAAAGTCTGGCACACATCCCCAAAAGGGCGCATTTTATGGTTCAGAGAAGTTGTGAGAAGCTGGCCTGGTATATGATGTCTACTAATGTAGGTGGGCACCTTGCACCAGTGCAGACAACCCTTATGGTGATTTAAGAGGTCTCAGACAACCTTAGAAAGCTATCCAAGTGGTAGCTGTGAAGAGCAGCCTTCAGGCTTAATCGAGAAGGAGTGTAAAGCAGCTTGTTTCCTAGAGTGCAATCTTAAAGTATATATTAAATGAAAAAGAACCACACAATGTATAAAAATATGTATTTATTATATAACACTATCTAGTACGTTTCAGTATCTCCTGCATAGAGATAAACACAAAGCACACAATACTTTAGCAAAGAAATCACAGTAAATATTACTAATACACGGTGGGCCCCAGGGGGGGGCCAAACCATATACTAAGAAAGTGGTATAAGAACCATGACTCGAGTCAGCACAATGTTGAGAGGACGTAGAATTTCTGGGGACCCACAGAACCACCCAAGGTAAGTAGATAGGGACCCCATGGAGAGCGTTTGCTGTACGTGAACATGACTGCATGCTCCGTACAAGTCTATGTGTAAGTCACAATTGGAATTTTAAAGATTAGGGACCCTTACCAGTGGACCCTGAAGAAACCCCATGGAAGACAAAAGGTTGGAGAGCCACCCCACCCATGGATACCGTGGTGCCCAAGTTACCTATTCCAGACGAGCTGGGTGCATAGGTGTGAAGTGGCATTGGAAACCACGACAAACCCAATGGAGGGGTTCATGAAAGTGCCACTGCTGGAAGAGGAGAAAGTGTCCAGGGGAATCTAAACATGGATTCTGGAAAAGGAGTACCTAAAAGCAGGGGGGACAGTGTCTATGTCACTCAGGATTGACCAGGGGACTTGGAAGACGGATGCCCTCCGATGTCTGGTGCTTCAGGTAAGATGATGTTGACCTTGACTCTGCAGCTGCGAGGACCAGGCAATGCTGAGGATGACCAGGACTTGCATATGAGCTGTGCCATGAAGGATGCCGAGAGGTGCTGAGAGGTCGGAGTCTGTCAGGAGCAACAACAAGCCTTGGCAAAGGCAACCCCCTCAGGAAGTCAAGAAGGTGCACGGTTGGGACCAGCAAGGTACAGGAGACTCACCACAAGCAGGGGAGTCAGGACAGGCCCCGAGCACTCAGAAGAGCCCAAGGAAAACAAAGATGACCCTCAATTGGAGGCACAGGGATCACAAGAGGACCTTGAGCAGCTCACCAAAAGGAGAAGGCCAGGGTGCCCACAAGGTGGTGTGGCTGAAGGTCTTAGTGGAAGAAGTTGCTTGAGGTTAGGGCTACTGGAAACCCAATGCACTTGTTGCAGAGTTGCCAACAAGCATATGAACTTGCAAAAGTACAAGGTGCACAGCGGTTCGGTTAATGCAGCCCCCACAAGGGATTTTGACTTCAGACATGGTGAGAGGGCAGCTCGGGCCTCAGGAAATGAAGATAACTACCACCTGTGATGTTGAACCCTTCAGAATCTGAAGGAGCTTGGGATCAGCAGACCAGTCAGCAGTGTTGACGTACCTACGAATGTAGGGGAGTGACTCCTTCACTCCAAGGGAGATTACTTTGATTGTCCTTGATGCTTCACAGGCCTTGGAAGGTTCCTGTATGATGCACAGGCACAGACGATGCAGCAGACTTGAAGGGAGATGAAGTCAGGTCCAAACGAACTCCGGCGAAGTCCAGAGTGCCCAGGCAGTAGAAGTGCAGGGGTTTCAGTTCTGAATCGTATCCCATGACGAACCTAGGGACCTACACCCAGGTAAGCCCTTAAGTTCCCTAGGGAAAGGGCTGGCAAGATTCAGGGGACCCTTCCAGGGGAGGGTCTGCACAGGGGGAATTTACTCCCATATCCTTTGTCCAGTTTCATGCCTGAGCGGGAGCCAATGGCTCCCAGGACTAGATTGAACTGGACTGTGCACAGGAACAACAAATGTGCCCCTCATGCAGACTTTCAGGTGTGGCAAGCACACCCACACAGCCCTAATACACTAAATCCTGTCTGGGAGGTGGTCACATCTCACTTTGACAGGATACCTATTGTTCTGACTTCCCCTGCTCGAGTTTGGCTCAGCAGCAGGAGGGCAGAAATGTGTCTCTGGTCAGCAGCAACCATTTTGTGCCGTCCGGGACAAGAAGGCTGGTACCGAGAGCACCGAGAGCCTAATGGAGGGTTCTGCCAGTGCTTGGAATCATACCTTCCACACCGTTCACGGTGTGGGGGTATGATACCAACATGTTTGATACCAAACATGATAGGATTCGTTGCAGCAGGTTTCGAGATGGTCATCGTGCTGTCACTTGATGCCCCTCTATCTAGTATATGGCTGCTTCACTGACAACCTGGGAAAATGGACCCCATAAGGTGCAGGGGTGTCCTGCTCATGCAGGGGCACCCTCTCACTAAGAACCCTCTCACCCTGCCCTCAGGATTATAAATGCCTGCTATGGGGTGACTTATAGGTTTTAAGTGCAGAGACCCTTAGATATAGTAAACCTATATCTTTAGTAAGTGGTGCATCCACCAGCTTATACAGGCTGCAATGGCAGGCCTGTAGTTCCATTTTGAGTGGTCTCTCATGGGTGGCATAATACATGCTGCAGCCCATGGGGGACCTCTGGGGTACATATGCCATGGGTACCACATACTAGGGACTGACAAGGGAACCCCAGTATCCAATCTGGGGTGTACCTAAGTACTGAACACAACAATTTAAGGGAGTAAGCAGATAGACTAGGTTCCTTATTAGCAGGATCCCAGTCAGACTAGTCAAAACACAGCTTAACACCAGGCAAAAATTGGGGGTAACCATTCAGAAGGATCCTACCTTCCTACAGAAGTGAACACACTCGACATAGTGTGAATTGATATCATAGGGCGGCACTAACAATGATATATGATGTAAACATTGTGCTACATAGAATAAGCTACTTTATCAAATGCCCAAATCCTGCAAATAAATGCTAAATACCCTTTACTGTACAAGCAAAGGAAATTACATAGCACTATTGAAGCAAACCAAACAATACGCCATTTTAGAAATGAATGAAGTACAGCTGTGGCTTGGGCAGCAGTATCCTCGATTATTGCAACATTCTACAACATCTCAACATCACTTCTTTCTAAGGCACACAGATAAACACATTTTTTTCAGTTCATGAAGACAACACCGTAAAATAAATCAATTTTCGACTATTTTATGACAAGAAAAAACACAGATGAGAAAAATACACATAAGAAACTTGTTCAGGCAATTTTAAAAGTCACATTTTCTTCATTAACTTTAAAATGGATGTAAGTGCAAGCAGGCAAATGCCCAGTAAATTCAATTCATGGCCTAGTTATGCTAAATAAATCACATGTAAATATACATTATTTTCGAATTAATACAAAACATTTTCACACAAGTTGCATATTAGTTGTCTGGATATCTCATTCATAATTGTAATTAGGAGGGGCAGTGAAGGGGGTATCCTATATTAATGATTCACAGTGGTAGGTATTACAGTTTTGCCTCCGCAATTATGTTCATAAACCATTGAAAATGTGTAACTCCTGAAAGGAAATGGTCACTCATTCACACAGGGGAATCTGTTGCCGTCGGACAGGTTTACTTTGTAAATGTTGTTATTTGCCACAGTGAAAGTAGACAATGGTCTAAGGGAACAATGACATGCTCCACCCAACAGTGTACTGTGATGGAAACAGTTTGATTTTTGAAGCAGCACCTGTTTCATTAAGAAACATAGCAAGCTTTAAAAAAAAAAAAAGTTTCCCGTTTGGGAATGCAAAAGCAGGACTGGTGGTCTGTCATTCCTTGCAGGCCACCAACCATGTGTTCAGAATCACAGGGGTCACAAACAGGGACTTGACTCATTAATATGCATTAGGGATGTTGCTGTCTGACCAGCGGTGGATGCTCTGCAATGGCGGAGGAGCGTCGCCCCTCTGGCTCAGAGCCAGCAGCTGGAAAATAAAACAATATTTTACTATTGTTTTAGTTTTTAGCTGCTGGCTTTGAGCCATTGCATGTAGGGACGGGCGGGCCTGAGCCATGGGAGGGGGGAAGGAATGTTGTGCACTTCTAAGTGCGCATGTCTGTTTGGCCGGCCGTCCTAGGGCGGCCAAACAGACCCTAGGGCGGCCAAACAGACATGTGCACTTAGGTTTCTCTAAGCCAGTTGTATTGTACAGCCGGGTTATAGAAAAGCACAGACTCCCTGTGCCTGAGCAGAAAGTAAAACCAGCCTACTCAGGTCTATCCCCATGCTGCTCTCATAGTATGAGAGCAGCGTCTGGATTGGATAGGGAGTCTGTTGTCCCAGGGACTGCAGAGGGCAGCAGAACAGTGGAGCACCAAAGCATGAGGCGGCCGCAGGACCAGGAATTTTTTATATTTTTTATTATTTAACCCCCCCACTCCGCCCCTCCCATCTGACACTCTTGCTTCCCTGCCACCCTGCCACACCATAGTGGCAGTAGCCGCAACTGTCTCTGACCCCCTGTGATTTGACTTTTGTGGCATGACCGATTTGGTACATAGGTTTTATCACAAAAGGAAAAGCAGTACAAAAATGTCAATGCACAGTTTGCACCCACAATTTGCAACCTGCTTTCTTATACATCAGGGACAGTGTTCTTCAGAAAATCCACCATCTGGGGAATACAGTTTGATCTTTGAAACTAAGGGGCATATGTACGAGGAAGTAGCGGAGTGAGGCGTTAGCTGTCATGTCTTAAAGCCTCACTCCACAACTTCAGAAACGCAAGGCTGCATCATGTTTACAAGGATAAGCCGCCTTGCATTTCCCCCCATAGTGCAAGGGTGTCTGCGTGCAGGGGAGGATTGTTTATTTGTAGGGAGGTGTCTCTTCCTGCACATAAACAATCCTGAAAAGTGCCATTTTGTCACTTTTATGTGTGCTGCTTCATGCAGCACACATGAAAGTGACAAAATGGAATTTTTTACAGATTGTTTATGTACAGGAAGGGGGACCTTCCTGTACATAAATAATCCATGGCAGTTTGCTTTTTCCATGTTTGCTGCACAAGGGAGCACACATGAAAAAAGCAAAAACAAGGAGAAATAACGCATTTCTCCTCATGTCGCCAACTTTAGACCAGGTTTTCCCTGGTCTTAATTTTGGCGCTGTCTTCTATGTGCGCTGCCCTTGTACATAGGGGGCAGTGTCGAAATCAATTGGTGGAACACCAACAGCAACACCCACTGCCCACCCCTTTCATGCTAACCATTGTGTGAAAGGGGGCCCTATTTACAAGTCAGCATTAAGCCACGTTAAGTGGCTTAACGCTGCCTTACAAATAAGGCTGAGCCGCTATCGCCACCACAACGTCGGAAAAAGTGACGCTGTGATGGCGAAAGGGGATTGTACATATGCCCCTAAGAGTCTCACAATGACGATCTACCATTATCATCACAAGATGTGGTATTTGTGAACTGAATGGGGCTTAGGTGAGTATGCAATATTGTGAATCATGTCCTAAACCTTTAGCATTTTGCCCGTTTAAAAAGTATTTTAACTTCACCCTATTTATGTACCTTCAATCACTGGCAAACCATTCTTGACAGTTATTGCAGGATATATGAGATTGCGAATAGGGATTGGAAAATCAATGTACTGTTCAACTTGTTCGAATTTCTTAAATTAGAAAGAAGAAGCATTTCAGAAAAAAACCCAAAAGGTTGACATTTGAATTTAATTTCTCTGCTGAGTGCAAGTACCGATTTTCAGCATGGAAAATAGAGCTTTAAATAGTACCGTTGATATATTAAAACTGCAAAATGCAGACAAACAGAAACTTGGGAATGAACAAAGCGGTAAACAAGTAAAAAAACAAGAGTTTTGAGGTTAAAAACTATTCATTTAGGCAAGGGAGTGCAGAACATCTAAATATGTTTAGCCAGAAGCGCAATAATTTGAAACTCTGCAGTAACACAAGTCAGAGAAAAGTGCTCTGCTATGGTGAAAAAGTTGCTGTAATAATTAGCTAAATCACCCGTAGTGTGCCTTGTAAGCCACTGTGCTGGATGCTTAATGTACATAACAAATACATGCTAAAGGTTAAAGAAAATACATCCCCACACTGAACATCTACAATATGTTGTTCTGCATGTTGAAGGTAAAGTTGTTTTGTTTCAGAGGCTCCAATTGTGAATTAACCAGAACGTTTCCTATTTCACCTAGAGAAATGATAGAAAGTCACTAAAGTAAAAGTAAAAGAACATTTATAAAAATCTAGATCATTAGTAACAGTAGATTTTTCATATGTGGTGGAAAGCTAACTTTTAAAAACCTGTCCCACTGGTAGTGGTGGTCTCAATTAGGTGTGCACGTTGCACTGTGTAAGTGGTCTGTGGTATACTCTTGTCTAAGATGTAAGTGGTATACTTGATGGTAGGAGGCAGGAATACTGTTCTCTAGCAAACACTTAGCTGGAATGGTCAATGTATGAGTGGGAGTAAACAATGGGCATCAAAAATGATGACCGCAACATCTTTCCTTTTCAAATGAAGATGTCATGAGGAAGCCCAGGTGACAGACATAAACATTTTGATCCAGACATTTCTCCCAAACATCCACCTCTGCCCTAAGCAGGAATGAAGACTAGTCACATACCAATGGGGGAAGGGGCTGGGCTTTAATACGGCTAGATGGGGGAGGGGACTCAAAGTTTGTGAGAGAGAAGACTGGCTTCTGCCATTTTTGATAGCGACTTCAGCGAAGACCCGCTGGAGATTTATCTACATTTTCAATTTAAAAAGTCATACATTCTGTCTTCATCTCAGATTCTCCATTTTTGCATCATTTTGATTCTTACATTTTCAAAACTGGTTTGGGATTACCCTATAATGTGCTCTTAATTTATGTAATTTAGTCCTACGTGAAGCTGTCACATATTTCTCTCAATAAACAAGTTGTTCTTGTGCAATAACTACCAGGATTTGAGGAGCTTTCTGAGTGAACTTTGTTGTAACTTAACAGAAAGGTATTTCATTAAGTTGATAGGGTCCCCACCATGACCAAAGTAATAACTCACTTTCTGACAGATAATTTAGAAAGAATTGTATTCACCTCTTCATTATCACTATTAGTATGATGGTTGTCTCATTTTCATGATCCATCTTCTTTCCCTCCAAATATACAGGCCTGCAAACACAGTTTTGGGACCTTACCTTTCACTTCTTTCTACACTTCTGATGATTAATTAATAGCAGATGGCATCGTTCTGAACCTGAGTTTTCATATATGGAAAAAAAGAGCGGTTTTAGAAGTGCAGTTAATGAACTTTCTACAAGTTTCAAAACACTGATTTTTATGAAAGTTAGATCAAAACAAGTTCTTATTATGTTACTCAATTGCGTTCACTTTACTTTCTTGGCATGAGAATTAATAGAATTGCTGTAAACAGAATTCAGACAAGTATCTTGTACAATGAGGCACACTGTAGAGCAAATGAAAAACACATATTATTATTAGTTTTCTAAGACTGCTAAGAGTGCATTTGTTGAAAAGCCCAGATGTTATGTAGTTTGGGATTTTAGCAAAGTTCTATAATAGCAGAAGCCAAACTAAAAATTAAAAGCAATTTTCATTGTGTACTGATATTTCACTGTTTGTGTGTTAGCTAGAACGTTGTGCCTTTTATTAGAGATAACTGCCTTGCCGTTTCTGGGACATTTTGCTAGCATAAAAGAAATGTTCATAAAGTTATGAAGTTGTGACTGGCAGGAAATGGATGTATATTTTAGTCAATTTAAGATGGTTTACAGTGTAATAGAATACAATTGTGTTAACTAAAAACTGATATCTATGTGCTACTACTGAACGTTAGCATAGTCGCGAATATGGTTATCACCTTCTATGCAACAGGAATTAGTAGGGGTTTTCTGCATAAGTAATGGGGATGTTGGTGAGGATAGTTGGGGTCTCAATGTTGTTCTATCATTACCTAAGCAGTTCCGTTTTAAGTATTTTCCTGAAAATTAATATTGTTAACCATGCCTTATGGCCTATAGAAGACTATTTAAAGAGTTTTGACACTGTGCAACCAAGAATGTGCCCTTTTTTGTTTTAGCCCTTTTAATTGAGACTGGCAGGGGTGTCAGCCTTGACTGATCTAGTGCTGACAAATCCACACAGGTAATGCTTTACCAGCTGCCCTTTCACAATCAGCCACATTCCACTCAAGGACACCCTTCATACCTGAAGCTTTCCTGGTGCAAGAAGTTAGACAAGAGCCATTGCTTTAGTTTATAGGCGCTACTTATAAGCCCGAATTAGATCCAAAATATCATTGAACACCCATAAGTTACTATAGTACACTCAGACTGCCCTTAAGAAATAAACTTTGAACCACGGAAGAGAGAAAAGCACAAGAGGAAAAACCAGCCTACTTGTAGAAATATAGAAAGTAAGAAAAACAAAAATCTGAAACAATGATTCTACTGTCTAACTTCAGGACTAAGGATAATACATGAATACATCAGATTTAAAATTAATTTACTTTCCTTGTAAAAAGATCTAGAGACTGTCGTTTTTAAAGTTCACCTCAAACATAAAAGTCGATTTTCCACCACACCATTTCTATGGCACTTTACGTCCTCGCAAACTTACTATAGATGGTATGGGCATTAAAATGTACCTAAAATAGATGGGTCATCATGTTTTTTGACCAATTGTTCTATGTCTCCTACTGTCAAATTGCATGTTGTTTTTGAAACTTTGAGGAGGAGAACATTTACTTCTAAGGAGATGATACTGCTTTTCTTGTCATTGTTGGACCTGGCCCTCCTTGCAGGGCCATGCCAAACATTTTGCCTTTACCGTCTGCTATTTTAAACTGTTTGTGCACACCCTCCTAAACATATTGACATTAGTTGACACCTGATTGGCATATTTCATTTACTTATAAGTCTCTTGTAGAGTGGTATACCACATACGCAGGACCTGTAAATTAAATCTTACTAGTGAGCCTGCAGCACATATTGTGCTGCCCACTCAAGAACCCCTTAAAATCAGGGTAGCTGACCTCCTTGAACTGTCTTTGGCTACAGCCTCCTGACTAGTCCAACTGGAAATTTTCAACGTCCAGAAAAGTGTCCAAGGCAAAATGTAGAAAGCTTCACTGCAACGTCATCCAGAGACTCCCCAACGATGACGATCCTTCCTCGGGCACCGCCTACAGTCTTGCCCTGAACTTTACCTTCTCAGAACATTTTTCTTGAAAATTCTTCCAAGTATATAGGTATGCACAGACTAGGTAGCCCATAGGGCAGGGTGCATTGTAATTAAAAAGTTGGACATGTACTTTTAAGATTTACATGTCCTGGTAGAGAACATTTCCTAAATTCGTTCTTCACTACTGTGAGCCCTACCAGTCCTATAGAATAACATTGGCTTACATTTAATAAGTGATAACCTTTGATTGGGAACAGGTAAGCATTTGCACATTGATGTCCTAGAATTTGCAAGTAAAAATAATCGTTAATAGTGAAGTCAGATTTTAAGTTACAATATTTTTGAAAGTGCTACTTTTAGAAAGTTGCCATTTTCTGCCCTAAACTATTTGGTGCCTGTAGCCCATCCTGGGTCACATGACTGGGTGTAGTTGGCAGTTGTACTTTATTTATTCCTCCTGGAAAGCCCCAGAATGGAGATATTAGCTGGGCTGGATGGGCCATCAACTGGCAGGATGGGGACAGAGCAGGGCACAGCCTTATGTACTACGGAATAGGCACTGTTCTGCCTTCACACATAGGACTTGTCTATCCAGCCAGCTTGAAGCCAGTGCAGGGAAGTCAGGAAACCTTCAGCACTTCAAAGGAAATTCTCTATAAACTTCTCCTACTTCAAAGGGAGTAGCAGGTATAAAAAAGGGACCATCAGACCCACTCTTTAGTACACTCCTGGACCTGTGGATGCTACAGAAGAAGAACTACTGTGCTGCTTTGCTGCCAGAAAGACTGCCACTTTGTTGCCATAATATGCTGCTCTGTGGCCTGCTGCCCTGCTTGCTGAAAAGAAAGACTGAACTTGCACCCTCAATTCCAGGACGAAGTGACTCCAAAGGTCAGTCAGCTGGCCTCTTGTTCTGAGGTACTGGAACATAACAAGCTTCAGAAGCTCCCTGAAACTGTCCAGGTGACCTGTTAATGTTAATTTAAAGGAGATTTATAGAGTGCATGGCTACCCACAGGCTTCCCAACGCTAAGCAGTGGACTAATGAAATGACAGCGGGAGAACAGGGACTTAATTGTCCTCGGTAAACAACCATGTTTTAAATGTTTTTTCTAAATGTTGCCTCTGAGGATGTAAATTTCCTCTCCCGTGGGAGTGAGTTCCACAGCTTAGGCGGCAGGTGGGAAAAAACTCTCCCCCCCCAATCTGGCCCTTTTTATTCTGGTGGTTTTTTGCAGGCGCTCAGAGCCTGACCTCAAACATCTGTTGGGAAGATGTAGGCACACCAGCTTCCTAATCTTGCTGGGCCCTTTGTTATTTATAGCGTTGTGGGTTAGGCGAAGTGCTTTGAACGTAATTCTAGCCTCAATCGGAAGCCAGTGTAAATTTCTGCGGTGAGCTGAAACCGATACATTCATTGGGATTTGACACAGGAGTCTGACCGCAGCGTTCTGAACTACCTGTAACTTCCTAATAACATATTTGGGTGAGCCTAGGAAGAGGGAGTTCCCTTAATCCAGTCGTGAGGTGACCAAGGAATGTATGACCATTTTCCTTAACTGTGCAGGGATAAGCATAAGGATCTTGCGAGGCATTCTCAGTAGCCCAAAGCACGTGCCTGTCACCTTCCGTGCTTGGGTCTCCATAGTCAGCTCCTGATCCAACCAAAAGCCAAGGTTCTTGATGGCCGTACTGGGGACTGGAGAAAGTCCCAAGCAGCCAGGCCAACTTACTAGGGGCCTAGGAAGCCTACCTTACCAAGGACCATAATTTCAGTCTTATCACCGTTCAATTTCAGACAGCTCCCTGTCATCCATTTAACTACTTGCTCCAGACAAGGAGCCAGCTGACCAGACTTCCCATTGGTCCTTGGGTCAAATGATACCACCAACTGCGTGTCGTCGGCATATGAAGTGACGGAGATACCATGTTCCTGTACTATATCAGCCAACGGCTGCATGTAAACATTAAGCAGTGTGGGGCTTAGTGATGAGCCTTGTGGTACTCCGCACTTCAAAGACTTCCTGTCCGACAGGAAGTTAGCTTCCTGGACTTGAAAGGACCTCTCCTCCAGGAAGGATTCAAGCCATTGCAATGCTTTGCCCTTAATACCTGTTTCACTTAGTCTGTGTGCCAGCAATTCATAATCCACCTCATTGAACGCTGCACTTAGATCTAGCAAATGTGTTGCAGCAGATCCCCCCTGATCAAGAGTCATCTTTAATTCTTCAGTTACCTCTATTAGAGCCGATTCTGTACTATGCTGTGGGTGGAATCCCATCTGTGTGGGGTGTCGCTGAATATGATCTTCCAGGAATTGTGACAACATTTAATTAACATGCCTCTCCAAAATGTTGCTATTAAATGGGAGCAATGATATTGGACCTGTTGCCTGGACCTGCAACTGGTCCTGCCTGAGCCCTGCTGACCTCTGCTGGAGTGAGCTCCTGACCTCCAAGAGGAGCCCCTCAGCTCTTGGACCCTTGAAGTGGCATCGGTTGAGCTTTCTCACCAAGAAAAGGAGAAATCTTGAAGTTTTGGGGTCTTTGGAAATGCAAATTAACCAGTTTGTGCCAAAATCCTGCCGCCTACACTGCCCGCCAAAGCAAAGTTCCGGCGAACTCAACTTTTCATGCCACAGCACTGGCAGTAATGCCTATCAGTGTGAGATCTGCACTTCGTGATACAGCATCGACAACTCACAGTGACCGCCAACATGAAGCTCCTGCAACCACCGTCCATGATGCCCAACAGAATCTTCGCACTACAGCGATGACCATCCATGATATTTGGCCTACACTTTGCGCTAGATTGACGACCATCTGCAACACTCTCCCTGCTCCTCATGACCCCTTCCACTGCAAAAGAAACTCTTCACTCTGAACTTTGAAGGGAACTCTTTCAGCATGACAATCTGTCCCCTGTATCTAGCCCTGCTCCATTGTGGTCAGCTTGAACTTGTGACTTTCACCTGGTCTCACACGGCCAGATAACCACATGTGCTGCTTTGTGTTTCTTGGCACTATTTTCACTTAAATCTTTAAAGCTGCATATCTCCAGTTCTATTCATTGGATATTTGTCATTTTGGTGTCAAATAATTTATTTAAACATTTTTGATTTTTCTAAATTGTTGTGGGATTCTTTTTGTGTTATGTCTCACTTTGATACTGTCTGAGTGCTGCATAAATACTTTACAAATTGCCTCTAAGTTAAGCCTGACAGCTGTTTGGTTATTAAACCAACAACCCAATTTTTCACCAATACATGCACCAAACCTAAGTCCCTGTTCAAATTTAATTGCAAATTTGATGTAATTAAGTTTGCTGTTTATTCTAGAAGAGAGCAAAAAATCTTATGGTATTTAATATTGAGAACACAACTGGATTAAAACAAGCACTACCAGAGTTATTAGCAAATCAAATGTTGTCTGACTTACCAATCTTCAAAGGAAAGTGACAATAACAAAGACAGACACTATTCAGCCTTCTGGCAAGCCCATCACTTCATATTTGCTGTAACCGTTTGATGCTGTTTGATACCACTGTTTGATACCACTGATGAAACTAATAGGTGAAACATTTCAATTAGGCAGGTCTAGACCTGTTTCGTTGCCCAATTTATTGAAAAGAAAGTGTGGCCAGAAAAGATTGATTTAAAGGTACCAAAATGAATTTTGTAATTGCCCTCTACAACAGGCTTTTGTAATTGCCCTCCACAACTGACTTGTGTGATTTCCCTCCGCAACGGACTTCTGTAATTGCACTCCATACTCCAGAATACAAAACTTACCAAAACTGTCAAACAACAAATGTTACAAATTACTGCTTTCATATTGACAATGCCAACAAAGATTTAATATAGCAGGCTTATTTTGCTAAAGCTGACCAGGCTCCAAGCAATCTAGCCCCACTAAGGGCATTATTACGACTTTGTTGTTGCGGCACTAGGTCCGCCCCATTGCCGCACCGCCAAAGCCTTGGTCGGGCCACCCATCAGATTAGGCATTTCCTCCTGACTGGTGGGCTTTTTTGGGCATTCCCAGGTGGTGAATATCAAAATGGACACCAAAATGGGAACTCCAAAAACATTTCATGTCTGCCGTGGACTGAAAAGTCCATGCTGTTCAGGAACTGGGGTGCATGCACACAGGGGGAACATGCTGCGCCTCTCTCTATGCACCCCAGGGCACAGAGGCACAATGGAGCCCTGTAGGACCCCTTTGTTTTCTCTCCGCTTGGGTTTTCATGGAGAAAGAACCACCATGACAACCATGGCGGAAGAGGAAACTCCTAATATGCTTGACGGGACTGTAGTGGTCCCTCCAAGAATACTGATGCCTCCTGAGCATTGCAACACTGCCAGGGAACAGAGGTTACTGGAAGTGTCCAAGGAGGAGGCATCATCATAGGGAAACCACTTGATGAAGATTCCTTAGTTCGGACTTAGTCATTTTTTTGGAAATTGAAAATCTCTAGTGGGACAAAGATGCAGGCTGTAGCCGACAAGGGCTCAATAAGGCTGGATATCCGTTCTGTGAGGAGCCAATGAACAGGATGTGCTGCTGCTGAGAAGAATGCAGTTGGAGCTGCTGTGAAGTCAGGCCGTTTCCCTCTCGGTTCCCAGAGCACGTTTTGTTCCAAGTCCCAAGTTTTAGATTTGAGCTATCTTGGTATCTTTAGCACCACTTCCAAGGGTTCAGGACAGAAGAGAGTATCAGGACTTACTTTCGTCACTCAGAAAAACCTGTGTCCACAGAAGCGAAGATGTGTTTCAACTCTCCGATAAGGTATAGTCAGCCCAAGTAATCAGTCACTAGGGTAATGCCTAATGCCTCCTAGAAGAGAAGAGACTGTCAAGGGAGGACCACCAGGGGGCGACCAGCAGCTGAACAGGGGTGCTGAAGTAGGAAAATGTATAAGCCTGTGTTTCCAGGCTGCATAACAAGAAGTACAAAAAAAGGGAAAGAGAAAGCAATACAACTAATGCTAACAAAATATATCTCAAGCAAATCGTGTCAGTTAGGAGAATTTCTCCAAAAGAACCTTCAGCATTGTTAATAGTGTACTATTAACTTACTTCCACAGTTACTGTGCCGGGGCTTTAAACACGAGGTCTCTTTAAGGTTAAGCAAGAAATAAAACGTATTTAGGGGCATATCAACAACAACCGGCGATAATTATCGCTCAGCGCTCTTAGCGTGAGGATAATTATCGCCGGCTAGCGTGAATTTTTATCGCTGAGATAGCGTGCTATTAGCAACGCTTATCTCAATAGCGATAAAAATCTACACGCTAACAGGCTAACGTGAGATTATCGCTGGAAACCCAGCGATAATCACACGTTACCTTGTTGATAGGGACAGGCAAACTTAGCCATGATATCCTCCTTCCATAGGATATCATGGCTAAGTCTGAAAATTAGCAGACGTAAAAAAGCAGCGTTAACCGCGGTTAGCGCTGCTTTTTTTGTCTCTAACAGGGTTAGCGACATTCTTGATAATAGGAGAAATGTCGCTTAGCGACATTTCTCCTATTATTTTACTCTGGAACGCCCCCTTTGCATCTCATTAGAGATGCAAGGGGAAGCGTAGAGTAAAAGGGTGCTAACATGCGAATTTGCGTGTTAGCACCCTGTTGTTGATAGGGCGCTAGTTTTATCTCTGCTTTTTTGGCTTTTAAAGCCAAAAAAGCAGAGATAAAGCCCTTGTTGATATGCCCCATGGTTCGCTCTATTTAGCAGAGCCGAGGTGCTCAAGTGTTGCCGTCTTGCAAAGTCAGAGGCAAACATCCTCCTTCTGTCTTAAATGAGACCGAGTGCACCAGAAAAGAAAAACTGTCAAACATCAGTGACTAGTTGCAAGTCCTGCTAGATTTGTAGCTGTGTCAGTTACTAAAAAATAACAAATCAGTCACTGCTCACTGAGTGTTCTACAGAGGCTCTCTGCAACCAACGGAAAGTCTTTGCCAGGCGATAAAGAAATTAACAGGGTCAGGCAGTCACAGAGATCAGCGTTTACGAAAGCCAACAGAAACAGAAAGGAAACAGCTGACCTGTGATCCTCGGAAGAGATACAATGTAGGGAAGGCTTCGCTGGTAAAAGAATCCAACTTGGGCTGGGAAATCAGTTCATTGTGAAGGGAGGCAGGCAATCTCCTAGCGTCAGCGCAGACACATGCTGGGAAGGGCTTGCAACCTTGAAGGGAGAAGTCAGCTGGGTCGAAGGAGAGGCAGGTAGCCCCTCCTCAGAAGCGCGAGCGCACACTGGAACAAAAACTAGGGTTCCTGGAAACGCTGTGTCGAAGGTTCACAAGGCTCTCAGGACAAACAGGAAGAGCACATCACAGGGGGCGTAGTGCTATTCCAAGGAAGAAGTAAACCAAGCAACAATGTGGATGGGGAATCCACCTTTATACCATGTGAGTCATCTGACCTGGTGATGCCTGGGTGTTTTCGGCAACAGTACTCTGTTAAGAACACAGGATGACCAACAAGGTGCATTATGGGCAATGTAGTGAGGTGGTTTTCGGCCATGTCAGCGCGCACGAAGCGTGGCGCGTAACAGTGAGGCACCACTTGGAGGGTCATAATTCACTCAGGCAGAATCCAGGTGGGGGTTCAAGATAGTTGGAGCCTTTTCTGTCCCTGTCACTCTGATTAGGAGGCCAAACAACTAGCCCTTGGAGTCACTTATGGAAGTCCTGGGATCAAGGTGAAGAGCAGGGCTCAAACAGAAGAGCAGACTTCTGGTGCTCAACGTAGGTTTCAGGGTGCAAAGTAGTCCTTCTTGGTACTGCAAAGCAGTCCTTCTGAGGTACACAGCAGGCCACAGCAGCAGGCAGTCATCTGAGAATAGTACCACAGGTAAAGGAGTGAACTGAAGAGTAGGCTTGAGGGTCCTATTTTTATACCTGTTTCCTCTTTTGAAGTGGGAGACATTTCTGGGGGCTTCCCCCCATTCAAGTGTATGGAATTCCATGCCTCACTGCCCTGGCTCCAGGCTGGATACAGGCACAAATGGCTAGTGTGAAGTTCTTTTTGGGTGAGCAGGGCCAGGCCTATTGATGTGTAAGTGGGGCTGTACACAGCTCTGCCCCCCCCCCATTCTGCCAACACACACCAAGTCCCTCTCTTAAGTGGCTGTCTGGGAGGAATATACTAAGGCCAACCACCACTCAATACTAGGCATATGACCAAGGCACAGGCGCCAAATGGTTACTACAAGAAAATGCCAACTTTCTAAAAGTGGCATTTTCAGAATTAAGACTTAAAACCCGACTTTACCATTAAAGAGGATTTTGAGCTACCATTCCTCAGATACTAAGCATTACTTTCCTACCTGCTTCCAATCAACCTTGAGCACTTATTAAATGTAATAAAGTAACACAATGTAATCCTATGGGAGAGGTAGGCCTCACAGTAGTGAAAATAAAATAGTGAGGACATGTAAAACGTAAACGTACATGTCCAACTTTTTAATTACAATGCACCCTGCCCTATGGGCTGTCTAGGACCTAGCTTAGGGGTTATATATGTAATAAAATATTAGGCTTAGTATAGGGGTTATTTTGCCAAGTGGAATTGGAAGTTTATAACTGTTGGAAGGCTACAATAAGAGGCCTGAGGCATGTTTTAATGGGCTACTCAGTGTGTAGCAAAATAGGGGCTACAGTCCTCCTAGTAGAATTTAATTTACCAGCTCTGGATGAATGGATTATCACATTACTAGGGATTCATGAGTAAATTAAATATGTCATTCAGGTGTAAGCCAATTTTATCATACTTTAGGGAGTGAGCACAAGCACTTTAAACAATAAACTGACAACCAAGTAGGAATTCACAAGGTAGTATTCAGGGAGAATGTAGATGCTAATAAAGATTTCCTGCACCTGACTCACAAGCTGGTTTGCTGTAAAGGGAAATAGTAGGATGTACGTATGTATTTAGAGTCCACCAATAGAACATTTTTGCAATGCACTGAATTCCATTTGGAAATGTACATGAAGTAATATCGTGATTTCTACCAGCAGAAACGTCTGCTAGGTCACCTTAATATTACACAGTAAAACAAATTACTACGGTCTAAATATGACAGTTTCCAAGGGTTTGGACCCAAAATGGGAATAGCTCTTGAAAATATATCTGGTTATTAGGAGTGCCATGTGCTTCCACCTGCAGCTCTGCAAAAGTATAATTCAAGAATGTAGGGAATCCATTTCAATAAAGGATTTACCCACTATTACTCAGGGAGTATTACAAGCTGCGCTGGCTCCAAAGTGCATCTATCAAGCCAGTTAAACATCACACATAGGTCAAACACTCTTCTATGCCAAATGAAAGAGTATCAAGTACTGTAAATGGTGATTGGTGCAATTGTAGATGCACAGTCGGCGTCACCTCAATCAAAATATATTCACACAAGTGTGCCCATGTACAAAAGAAACACATGTGTATTTTCAAAATTGAATTTGATAACACAGTGAATGAAAACATAAGAGGTACTGTCAATCAAAACAATACCCATGTAACAGTCAACATGGATACTGAAAACAGAAATGTCACATCAACTCATTATAACAATAATAATAATGATGATGCAAAACACATCCACTTACAATAGAAATGCTTCAGAAAGTCTATATTTGAAAATGCTTGCAGCCACTTACCAGTGAAATAGTGGGGAGCCTCGTTAATAACTCCTGCATCACCCCACATCCCAGATGAAATTCATCAACCCACCAACCAATCACATACAAGTCAGCACCATAAGTTACTCAGCAACCAGCACACCATCTTTCCTCCATGAAGTGGTCAACGTTTGTTGTACTACACCTGATTCTGAGGTATGAGTCCGTCAGGAGAGTAAGAAAAATACAAAATGTTGCACTCATTGCCATGTCGGACAAAGCAGGGCTGGTACATATTGTTTCCTCCATGAGTGATCTTGGACAATGCTGCAGACTGTACAGGAGTGTCCTTTGCCAACAGCTCTCTCCACAGCCATTGCTTCGCAGGTTAAAGTGCTGGCTGCACTTACCTCCATGGCACTGGAGCCTTTTAGAGGAACAGCAGCATCATTGCTGGCATCACAGATACAATCAGGAGTTAGTCAACATCTATGTGAAGCAATGCATAACAATGCTTAACCCCTGACCTTCTGGCCGGGATACTGCTCTCCCTGCGCACAGCTCCACGTTGTGTTACCTCTTCCCTGCATCCCTGCTGACTGCGGTTTGAGGCCTGTGCCTTGCCCCGCTCCTGTCCCTTCCGTCTGCTCTCGTCCTTTTCAGCCCAGTTCCCTGTTTTTGTTGCCCTTTCTTATTTTATGTTTGCCTTTCTTCTTCTTCATTTTAACTTTCTTTACCCCTTTTTTAACTTTCTTTTCCCTTCTTTCCCTTGCCCACTGCTGCTTCCCCCATGGCCCCTCCTGCGCTTCCCCCTCCCACCTCCCAGCTGTTCCGCCCTCCCCTGACCCCTACTTAATAGCCGCTGCAGTTCGGCCGCGCCGCTGGCGCGCCGTACGCATGCCAAAGGCAAGCTCATCTCCGCCCGCCCAAGACCCAACCGTGATCAGCGCCTGAAACCCTGGTCCTTCGCCTGCTAGCACTACAGCTCCTCGGCTCTCTATGTACTCAACACCGGCAAGAACAACAACTGAATGCTCTCTTGACCTCTCGACACTCACTGACCCTTCGCCTGCTTACTCTGCCGCCACTGCTTCACCTTCGCCGAGACCCAGGACCCACCTCCAACCATCATCAACAACCTCATCGCCCCCTAAACCAAGCAATGCATCCTACTCAACGTCCGCTCCCTCCACAGGCATGCTGAGGAAATGTGGTACCTCCTCAAAAGCACCACACCTGACATTGCCTTCCTTACCGAAACCTGGATGAACACCGCCTCGGGACCTGCCATCGCGATCACCATCCCTGAATGCTACAAGATCACCAGGAAGGACCACCCCAACTGCCCCGGAGGTGGCAACGTCATTGTTCACAAGTCCAACCTATGCCTGAGCACCCACACCGACGGGCCCACAGACCTGATGGAACACCTCCACTTCAGAATACAGACAAACCCGTCCACCACCTTCCATGGCACCCTCATCTACAGACCCCCTGGACCCCATGCACCTTCCTCTGACTCCATCACTGACATCATCACCCCGCAAGCCATCACCTCCACTGGCTACACCCTGCTGGGAGACCTCAACTTCCACCTCGACAACCTCCAAGACCCTTACTCCACCTCTATCCTGGACAACCTCCGCAACATCAGACTCAAACAGATTGTAGCAGAACCAACGCACCCAATAGGACACACGCTCGACCCCATCTTCACAGCAGGAAACTCGATCACCTTCAGCCACTCCTCCGAACTCAGATGGATGGACCATCGTTGCGTCCACTTCACCTTCAAAACTAACATCACCCACAAACATCCTCACCAGCCCCAGCGCAGGAATTGGAACAAGATCTCCAACGACCAACTCACCGCCTCCCTCAGCAACTCCTCTCCCACCCCTACAGACGACAACACAACCACCCCCGCCCTTAACCTACACAACTGGATTACCGACTGCGCCAACACCATTGCCCCCTCAAGAAAACATTCAACCCCCACTCCAAGAAAGCCAGCTGGTTCTCTACCGAACTCTGAGAATCTAGACAAACCTGCAGATGCCTCAAAAAGCTATCGAGGAACTCCAAAACAACAGATGAGTTTGACAGCTTCAAAGCACCACCACCCCCCCAAACTCATCGGACACTCAAGTAAAAAAGCACCTCAGGACAGAATCTCCACCCATGCACACAACAGCAAGGAACTCTTCAGCTTCATCAAAGAGTTCGCCCAACCCAACAGTGAGACTACCGACATCCCACCCTGCCAGGACGTCTGCGACATACTCAGTGCTTTCTTACTTCTCAAAATCAAGACCATTTATGACAAATTAGACAACAAACTCCCTGAGGAACCCACACCCACCATCCCCCACAACACGCAGCTGTCACTTGGCAGCTGGACTGCCCTCAGCATTGAAGACAACCTGAAGACTATGAAGTCAACCCACTCCAGGGCTCCCACAGACCCCTGCTCCCACCACATCTACCACAGAGACGCAGATATCATCACGCCCGAGCTTTGACGAGTCATCAACTGCTCCTTCGAGACCACCTCCTTCCTCTATGTCTGGAAACATGTCGAGATCAACCCTTTCCTGAAAAAACCCTCGGCTGACCCCACCAACCTCACAAACTACAGACTGATCTCCTTACTCCTGTACCCGGTGAAAGTCATGAAAAATGCCATCAACGGTCAACTCGTCTCCTTCATAGAAGAAAACAACATCCTCGACTCCTCACATTCAGGCTTCAGGAAGAATCACAGCACCGAAACCGCACTTCTCGCCATGACAACATCATTCACTCCTTCCTCGAGAGACTGTAGCCCTCATCCTCCTGGACCTCTTTGCTGCCTTCAACACAGTCGCACAACAAACCCTAGCCTGCAGACTCCACAACGCAGGTATCCGGACTAAGGCCCTTGACTGGATCTTCTCATTCCTCTCTGGCAGAACTCAGTGGGTCAGACTCCCCCCTTTCCGCTCAGAACTCACAGCGACCACCTGCGGAGTCCTGCAAGGATCCTCCATCAGCCCCACCCTATTCAACATGCACATGGCTCCGCTTGCATCCATTGTCAGATCACATGGACTCAACATCGTATCGAAAGTCGACGACACCCAATACATCCTCTCCCTATCCAATCAACCCAACATGTCCAAACACAATTTTCAAGAAGGAATGGAAGCAGTCACCAAATGGATGAAGAACAGCTGCCTACAACTAAACACGGACAAAACCGAAGTACTCATCTTGGGTCCCACAACCCGATGCCTGGAACGACACCTGGTGGTCCCCCACCCTTGGGAACCCCCCCTCCCCTATGCACCATGCGCAGAACATCGGAATCATGCTGGACTCCGAATTCAAAATGGACTGCCAGATCAACGCTGTCACCTATTCCTGCTACCACTCCCTATGCCTCCCCTGAAAGACCTTCAAACGGATTCGCCCCCCAAACACAGAAAAACAGTCACCCACGCCCTCATCAGCAGCAGACTGGACTATGACAACCCACTTTACGCCGGGATCAATAAGAACCACACCCGCAAACTCCAGAACGTACAGAACGCTGGCGCCAGGCTGGTCCTCAACCTACCAAGCCACTGCCACATCAACCAACACCTACGGAGACTACTCTGGCTCCCCATTGAGAAGAAGATCGCCTTGAAGCTCCCACACCAGCAAAGCCCTCCACTACACCGGACCAGCCTACATGAACTACCGCCTCTCGTTCCACGCACCCCAAAGATCCCTCCACTCAGTCCAGCTCTCCCTTGTGACGGAACCACGCACCAAGAAGACAAGAACAGGAGGACGCTCCTTCTCCTTCCTCGTGGCCAAGGCATGGAACACCCTCCCTCTCCACCTCCAACACTTGCCAAGTTCTTGAACGGACTCAAGACCTGGCTCTTCGACAAAGCACAGTAACATCCTAGAGCCACGTACCCCACCTCAGCGCCTTGAGACCCTTCGGGTGAGTAGTCACGCTTCACAAACCTGTGATTGATTGATTGATTGAGTGAATGCTAAAGCCACAACAGGACAGTTTTGGGTTGTCAGAGCAGGTATATACCATAAGCCATGCTCCCCAGGTTTTTGCAACATTGACTGCACACATTTAGAACTCCAACTACCACAGCATGCTGAATAACTTTGACACAAAGGACACCGCTGGCAAGCATCACTGTGCAAGCTATCTCGGATGCCAGCAAACTCTTCAGGCATGTATAGGACTTTTCCAGCTGCAGCACAAGAAAGCATCAATTAGTGTAAGTCGTTGTTTGCTCTACAAATGAATGCTGTGAATTATGGAGAAATGTGCAGGCTAGGTGAGTATCCGAAGATCCAAGACTCCTGCATGCCCAGATTGTGCAATCCATAAAGGTGACTGCCACTCATTAGAACACTGTACCCTTCACAAGACCCATAGCAACTTACAAATGCCTGCAAGACTTAGCCATATATGAATGAGCAGATATTACCACATTTAGTCATATTTCCTTTCTCTTCACAGGTTGCTCTGCATATTCAATTTCTTCTAATTTCCAGGCTCTCTTCCAACATCCCATGCCCTTCAGTCGTGCTGGAGTTGGGGTGCTTCCATCAGTGTTGCATTACTGAAGTCACGGGGACTGTGAAAAATCCAAGCATCACAGAAAGAACAAGTGTAGCAAATGGGCAATGCTCTTTTAGCAGTAGAGTGGTATGAGTGTGACATGTAGCTGGTAGTGCTTTTTGGAACACAGTGTCACAACTATATTACTAAAGCATGGTGTGGTAGTACACTGTCATTTACAAACAGCATGCTTTCCATTGAAACAGCCACTAAATTTGTACAGACGTGATCTTGCAGACAGTACTATACAGCGCAAATGATAAAATGTGGAAATTGAGTTTCAGTGAAAATATTTAAACTTTGTGCATCACCAAGTAAAGTGTCTTTGTTTTTTGACTTAATAAATTAGTTTTTTCATCACACTTTGGAATTACAAAACAAAGGGGCAGATTTACAAGCCCCTTGCGTCACTTTTGTGCCGTCGTTGCGTCACTTTTGTGACGCAGCAGCGGCGTAAAAGTTGCGGGCCATTTACAACGTGACGCATTTAGGGAGATGCGTCACGTTGTAAAGCCCTGCGTGACATTATACCTGCGTCAGGTATAATGTATGCAGGGTAGGTGTTGCCACGCAGGAAAGCCTCGTAAAAGTAACGCAGTGAAATCTACAAGATTTCACTGCCTGACTTTTAGGTCGCCACTGCCTCAAAACCTTACGCCTGCCTGAAGCAGGCGTAAGGAGTGACGCAGTGTATTGGGAATAGGCCGCAACACTCATTGCTGGAGTTGCGTCATGCTTGCGACACGACTCCAGCAATGCGTGACTTTTCCGTCAACAGATGCGTCAGAATTTCTGACGCATCTGTCAATCCTTGCGCCATGGTGCGCTGTATTATAAATACGGAACATCCATGGTGACGCAATGGTTTTGCATGGTAGCGCAGGGAAAGTGACGCATCTGTACAGAAGCGTCACTTTCTTGCAAATCTGCCCCAAAGTGTTCATTTGTGCTTTCCTAACTGCTGAAATATTTGCACAGTTCAGTGTTTGCTGTGTGTTGCAAAATAAATGAGTATCCTATAGCTTTTCCTTTCACACTCAGAAAGATTGTCACATAGATTACACATTACAAGATTCTCTCACTTTGCAGTCTGAGAAAGAAAAGTTAGCACCATTCTCTCTGTTAAAAGAAACAATTTGTCAGAACACAGAGCCTGACATTTGACCTAAAAATCCTTCTGAACTCCAGCATGGTTATTTTGTAGGTGCTGCAGCACCCCCAGCACCCCTACCTCTAGCGCCTAAGCTTGGCACCTGTGCCACAAGAGAAGTAAAACAGATTCAACATAAAAATATTCATGACATCCTATAACTCACAGTTATTCTCTCCAAGTCATGCTTCACGTACCCGGGTCACATGGGGGGGTGGTGGAGAAGTGTGGTGATAAACCCCTCTGAATTTGTGGGCTTGTCATCCTTGCTTCTTTTGTCTCTTACAATATCACCCGCACTAGGTCCTGATCAAGTGGCTTTACCAATTTCTTTGTCTTGTTCTAGGTTGGTTCATCAATGCCTCAAAAGATTTTTTTTTTTTTTTTTAGAATATGTACTGCCAGGCTGTTTATATCGGTTGTGTTACGACCAGTTATAAATAATTGACTATTCACAAAGAGACAATACTCCTACATTATTACAATACAGCGGCGGTGCCTCCATTAGAGGGGAAGAGCATCGCCCCTCTGCTAGAGAGCAGGAAACATGCAAAATAAAATAGCAATAAAAAATATTTATTACCATTTTATTTTTCGCGCTGGCAACAGCCAAGTCTGGGGGAGGGGAAGCAGCAGGGAGGAATATTATGCACTTAGTTTAAAGTGAACATGTCACTTTGGCCGGCTTTCTTGCCACGACCAACCTGACATGCACTTTAAACACTCCAACCCAAACTGTCTCAGGGAGCAAGCATAGTCCGACAGTGTTTTAGGGCGCATCGCACCAGCGCACACCAGCCAATCCTGGTGCTTCTCTCAAGCTGCTGAGAGAAGCATCTGGTTGTGTGAGGGGAGGGGAGGATCGCTGGGAACCTGTGCTGCTAAGATAAAGAGGAGCACCCAGCACGAGGCAACAGGTATGTAAATCGTTTTTATCTTGTTTAAATATAAAGTTGCTTTAATTTACTGGCAGGCACTTTGAAAAACTCGCAGTGCCTTCAGTCTCAGCTCCAGAGCTCTCAATCATGGCTCCTTACAAACACAGTTGAAAACGGACCACGATTCTGGGCTTTGGCTTTGGGCCTAAGGGCACTGCTGGTTTTTATTAGTGCCTGTCAGAAGGCCTGTCGCCCCACCTGTGTTAATTACACCTGGCCGTCACTGTTACAATAAAATGCTAGCTGGAGCAGAGTAAGCCATTAAATCACCTAATGGGAGTCTATCTTTGCTAGACTTTTCTTTAATTCCACATGGTAAAATATTTGCAACTCGATACAAGATTTAGACTATTGGCTCTGTTGACAAAACAATCATATGGGGGGGGGCAGGAGAAACCCATTTCGGTATTTTATTAGTATGTATGACTTCAATTATTTAACAATAATTCAATAAGGTACCAGGACTGCTTTTGATTTTTGCATTAGGATTTTATTCTTGCATAACATCTTCGCTTATTGATAGTCTAATTTTATCGTAATAAAATTCACTTCGAAAGCTCCCTTTAGTACAATCTATAGCTTTTAGGCATCAACCATTAAAAACGTCAATGCATTATTTTTGGAATTGATACTCGTGACGCTTTTATCGGAGCTGTATTGTATTTAGTGGGCATACAACATTCTGATTACTCCAAATTCACATAAACAGTACCCTAGGTAAAATATTGAATTCACATTAAAAAGTGACATTGGTCGATAAAGTTACATTTATGCTCGGCATTAATGGTTTTATTTCAATGATAGTTATTGCCAGGCAAATTCAGATGAGGGCTGTTCCAAAACCTTTTTTACCTTACTAGCTATTTTTAAATGCTCACACAGGATTTCAGATAATCTGTAATTTACTTTTCTTTATTTTTTCTGTAGATGAAATTGGGTAATAATCATCTTATGTAATAATGATCTCATATCCTCCAGATCGAAAGATATAATTTCCTGATAAACCGTTGTATATATATGAACAGAGGTGTCGATGAGAAAAACCTTTTTTCTCTTCAGCCTCGAATTTTGATTTAGTTCAATAGCAGACATGTGTTAGCTTTTTTTCCTGCTCGAGAACATTTACTTAGTTTCCTGCAATGTTTCTTTCACTTTCAGGTCCTCCGTTGAGGCAGCAACAGTTCGTTCATAGGCCCTCCTGCTACGAGTGCGGCAAGCGTGAAAAATCAAGTATGTGCTAAAACGATTTTATTACCACTTGCACCCATGGAATAGTACTTCATGTCAACCCCATATGCCAGTGGCGTAGCTGTGGTGGGGGGGTGCAGGGGTGGGCACGACCGCACCAGTGGGCACGAGTTTTGGGGGTGGCGGCAGGCCCCCCTCCCCCCGCTCTTACCAGCAGCCGACACGCCCGCAAGAATAAGCAGCACCCCGTCAACCATTCCCCCCCTTTTTACCTGCGGCTGCATGATTTGCCAGCACCCCCATGCTCTTCGATCAAGCCGCCGCATGTGGAAACCGGAGGGCCCTCCACGGGCGGCCTAAGGCCTAGGTACGCCACTGCCACACCATATGCATCTCTGTAGGTCCTCCTCCCAACACTTTGTACACCTCTACTGACAGGTTATACACACCTTTTGGTTCTACCCACACCAGAGCAAAAGTGTTGTGTGCATCCACGGTTGGCATGAAAGTAGTCATACAACCATGTACAAGGACTCTCAGGACCCTGTTTGGAGGGCCACAGGCTAGCAGGTGTTACTGGGCCCAAACGTGGGGGTTGAGGCCTCCTACTCCTCATGTCCTTGGGCGCAACCTGCTATGGATCCTGAGCAACTGGGCCAAGTACCCCTTCAGTATTTGACTCGCAGGAATAGTGTCGTCCGAGCAGTCAAAGGCTCCCTTGGGATAGGTAAATACAGACGGTGAACAGAGGCTCACAACTCAAAATCCACACAGCAGTAGCAACATGGTATTGTCCAGCCAAAAACTCAGTCTCCCCACTGAACACAGGCTCCCACCGAATCAGCACAGCAGAGTCTTTCACAGCTACCCTTTCTGGCTCGCCATTGCACACTGGCTACAGTCCACTCAGCATGGCAATCTGTCCACGGTGGCCCATCCTGGCATAAGGGGTCAACACTCCCTCACTGCACATAGGCAATGACCTGTTCGGCATAGTGATGTTCACAGCTCACTTTGCAGTGGTCACTCCTGGCATATGGGGTCACCATTTCCTCACTGCTCAAAGGCAATGACCAGTTCAGCAGAGAGACAAATACAGCTCACTTCGTGTTGCCCTCCTGTTGAATACGAGGGTCGCTGACTTTTTCCTCCACACAGGCAATGACCGTTCAGAGCGCCAGCTTTCTCCTAACACCTTGCTATGGGAGTCCACCCAACAGGATTCCCCACTGAACCTTGCCCCCTCCAATACGTTCATCTTTCTTACAGGGCACACTGATCTTAGCAAGCAGGCAGGAGCTGGTGCTCCAGGCTCCAGAGCAGGTGGTCTTGGATACTCCCAGCTGGGAGGCTAGCAGGCCTTGGCCCTCGGTCCTGGTCATAGGCAGAAGCCTTGCAGGGTTTCTCCTCCTCACATAGCCAGACTGTCTGCTTGACAGTTACTTAACATTAAAAGAATAACACATTCTAACTTAAAAACAACACAATTAAATAATTCAAGAAACAATATTGTGTAAAACTATATATTTTGAATATAATATTTGGGCAGAATACTAGGATTTATGACTGAGTCAAAATAACTAAACAGGATCTGAGTGTTAAACAAGGCTTACATTATTTGAATATTTTTCAATGGATGTGTTTTATCATTTGACATTTCTTTCATCCACACCGTGTGTCAACATGATCGTGAAATGTCGAGCTCCTGCCTTGTTGTTGCCCAAGTGTAATGTTGCTGCTCAATGTGATTTCGATTATGGGAAGAAAAGGAAGAAAGCCCAATCTGTGCATTGGACCGATTAAGTATTAATGAGAAATTGCATGAGTTTTCTGACACATGATTTACCTTAAAGTACATTGGTGCTATATTCGCCCATGTTCAGTAAAGATCGACAATGTTCTGAAAGGTATACCCTTGGTAACAGACTGGAATGTGATGACATAAATGGTATGAGTGGCGTACCAGTTGCACATAGGTAGGCTGTCATATGAAATGTAAACCCTTTATGAGAAACACATACTTGAGCCTATAGAGACCATTAGAAGAGTGGTCCTTTTTATGACGAGGTAAGATTATTTTTTTTTAATCTATATGCATTCAAGAAGAAACCTGTGTACTGTCACATATTGTGTAGATCATAATTCTACCTACTAAACCTGGGGAAATCTTTACTGCATAGGGTAATTATATAAGTAAAGGTATTGCTATAGGCATATGAGACACCTCGGGGCCTGTGAATAAGCGTGTTTCATGACTGCTGTCAATAAAGGCACCATGAGTGGTTGGCTGCATGTCAGATTGAGTCTGTTGATCTGTTGAAATCAAGAAGAGTATTACAGAAGCACACAATTTGCAGAGACTGAGCATGGAGAAACAGTTTCCAGGTTTTGCATAAAGGCAGCTTGGAGAGGTGATACTAGGTGGCATATTTACAAGTCCCTATTTCCACGGGAATGTCGCTTTCATCGACGTTCCTGTGGCGATAGGGGCTTTGCCTTATTCACAAGGCAGAGTTAATGCCGTCTTGTGAATAAGGCACCTTTTCACGCTATACTTCGCGTGAAAGGGGTAGGCAATGGGTGTTGTGGTGGGTGTTCCACCGCAACAGCCATTGATTTTGACGCTGCTCCATATTTACAAGGGTGGCGTAAATATGGGGCAGCGACAAAATCTGGACCAGGGTAAACCTGGTCTTAAACAGGCAAAATGAAGTGAAATGCTTTATTTTGCCACGTTTTGCTGTTTCTATGTGTGCTGCATTGTGCAGTACACATAGACACAGCAAAATGCCATGTATGGTTGTTTTTCTGTGCAGGAAGGTCTCCCTTCCTGCACATAAAAAATCATGTTAAAATGAAGAGTTACAACTTCTATTTGTGCGGCACACAAGTTACAAATCACCATTTATGACTGTTTATGTGCAGGAAGGGACACCTTCTTGCACATAAACTACCATTTCCCACAAAGCAGGGACCTAGGCAGCTACATTTAGCACCAGTGCAGGGAGAAACGCAGGACCGCACTGTATTGTTGTAAATATGGTGCAGCCCTGCGTTTCTAAAGTGACGGGGCACAGCGTTAGCCTTCATGGCTGTAAATATTGGTTGCGAATGTGCCCCACAATTTGGAGTGGGGAAATGCCAAAAGCCGTTAAGGCCTATTTTTTGTTTACCAACTCAATTCTTGGATCTAATTTGAAATGTGTGTAGTTGGGTGAATAATCTAACTGATATTGTACATTTGATTTGGTTTGCTTACTGGAGCCGACTGATTGTACTCTAGTGGGGCCAAGTCCGATGGTGTACAATCAGGAACTGGTGATTAAGCCAGGTAGTAGGAGAAGTCTAGATTAGGTTTTATTAACATTCAGGTCACCGATCGTGGGTGAAGTCCATGACCAGAGCATAAAGCTTAAACTGAGTTGCATTTGGAATATTGGCTAACGAGGCGTGAGAAGTGTGATATATAATTTCCTTCTAGGTGACAAGATTGCAGCACCAGAAAGTGGCAATAAATGCCAAATTGATATGGCTTGTTAAGGATTACTGGGGTGTACATGTACAAAGCAATGTCGGCTTTGCAATTACTGGTTTCTTGGTTAGAAAGGATGGTGTGCCGCTTTGTAAGGGAATGCCTTGTACTTGTATAGAGGGAATTGCGGACTGTGAGGTGCAAACAGGTCCTATGATATCTGTGCTGTTAATCAACCCTAACATAAGGCCACATATCTCTAGATTTTGTAGGTTCTCTGCATAATGAGAAACACTGTAATATCATTCTCATAGATCTCTACTCTGTAGGCTGAGGAGTGTTTTGCGATGCATGTAACAATGAGATAGGGCAGTGAATTAGATTCATGGATGAATATTCCAACGAGGGTAGTTACCTAAGGGCTCATTATGATGTTGCTTGGAATGACTTCTGCCCGACACTACTCAGTCCTGGGACGGACCGACACCCGGTTGGCAGTCCTGAACGGCCTATTATGATGAAACCGAACACGGTTCGGTCGCATTCAACTTTTCTCAATGGGAACTCGTGTTACGGCCATAGACTGGCCATAACACAAGCTCCCATTGAGAAAAGGGATGTGCAGTTCATCCCTGCACCCTGTGGTAGGCACCCCAAGGTGCCTGCCACAAGGAGAAGGGATCAACAGGGGGGCTTTCCGACATGCTTTCCATTTCGGACAGACCGGCATGCAAACCATGTCAGAAACTGTGATCATTATCTCAAGGGCAGAAAGATTACTTGCCAGCTTCCGCCTGGTGGACAGGCTCTCTGAGCCCGTCAGAAGCCAGCTGAATGACTGGCAAGTTTCCTTTCGATTGCCTCCAACATAATGAGGCAGTCGGAAAGGAAACTGAGCGGCCCATTAGGGTGCAGCCTTAAAGGCTCCGAGCAGAGATCGGAGCTTTTACGGGCTATATCATAATCGGCCCCCTAATGTTTAACTGATAGATAAGGGCCAGATTTTATCAGGCCAGATGGAAGACTATATTAAGATTGATTATATAAGGCACGCAATATCACCCTTGTATCATACCAAGATGAATTTGATAATTACACATTTCATCCACGTGTGGTGGGTGGTCCTGGATTGTTTGGGGTGGTTGGGTATAATTGAATGGAATCCAGTAGTTGCATAGTGTGCAAATATAGGCTGACCCCTCACCCTGTGACTTGAAATGTACTATTTGAAATGCTAATGGGGGAGAAAACCAGCTTGCGTTGTGTCTTGAGTTTTCTGGTCACACTGGTATGAATGAGCATGATCGTTTGTGATAGAAATGCAGGCTGATGTGCAGGTGAGATTGGAAGGACTGCTCTATGGATAGTAACACTTTACTAATTCATAGCATACAATGGAGTTATACTACTTTCCGACCACCATAGTGTAAATGTAAAGGTGCCTCTCAGTAGGTAGAAACGTTACACAAATGCACAAGGATGAGAAAGAAAGGATTGCTGCCAAGGGCAATGTCTTGTGACACGTAACACATTCATATCCTTATCTTCAACTAACAGTGAGTTTGCGTTGCAGGAATATTCCTTTAACTATCTGCACCGTATGAAACTGACCCTAGCACATAGACATTCGCTATAATAAATGCCCATTCACATAAACAAACGTAAATTTATTCTAACGAATCCAAACTTGCCTCAAGGAGATACACTCAAATCTATTACTGTTTATCTATTCTGCACAAAGTACATCTACGCCACTGAATATGTGCTTGAATAAATAACTTTATACACAAGCCATATCTGGAAAACACCTCGTTCATTGAAGTCAGTTAGCCATGCATCCAAGAAAAATACCATAATGCTTACACAAGCATCCAAGAAACACGTTTAGAAATAATATTTATTCAAAATGAACAAACATTTTACCGTGTTCTACATGATTCTGCTTACTGAGGCATTTACCCAATGCAGGGTTTAATTAATGCACAGGGATGCAGACTACAAGACTTTCACCAGCATTGGTAAAGGTGTTAGGTCTCGCTTTAATGTGTTAATGAGAGCAAACAACATTTTTTCCTGCCTATGTTTGCATGTGTAAGCATGTCAAAGCCAGAACTATTGGCTTGGAATAGGCTATTGACTCGTTTAATGATACATTCTGGCACTTTTGTTCACTTCAAGCATTGTCCTGTGGCATATCACCAGTCTAGCGTCAATAATTATGTTAGTGCCAGAAATTACATTTCATTACAATTCACCGTGAAAAGACTAATAATGACATTTCACTCTGTTATATGCTTCGCATATATGGTGTAATTTCTTCAGCATGTTTTACACAAAACGTGTACTATAATCACATCTTAAAAGTGCAACCATTCCTTCCAAAACAAAATTTCATGTGAGGAGGCAAAGTGCTGCACTGTTATTCATCTTGTGACCCTTTTCCATCCAAAAAATAACTAAATATATGCCAATCTGTAAACAAAACCGTAACTGCTAAATTTTAGAGTGGTATTATACTAAACCTTATGCCTTCACCCCTCCAAGTTTTGCTGATCTCGTTTTTTATTGGCCTAGGACTCTGAGTACCTTATCACTGCTAACTAGTGCTTACATGCTTGTGGTGCTCTCTCCCCTAAACATGGAATATTTAATTTACATGTAAGTCCCTAGTAAAGTGGTACCCTATGTATCCGTGGTCTGTAAATTGAATGCTACTAGTTAGCCTGCAAAAGGAACACATGATGGATGGAATGCTGAACAATGCAAACATTCACCCCCAGTCACAAAGATCTGCAGCACTGATTGTGCCACCCACTTAAGTAGCTCTCTAAAACATGCCTCAGGTCTACCATTGCAGCCTGGGGTGCATTTTTTGAGCTGCCATTTCGACCTGGCAAAGAAAACCTTTTGCCAGTCCCACACCTTCCATCTTAGTACATATATGTCACCCCTGCAGTAGGCCTTGAATATTCCAGAAGGCAGGGTGCAGTGCATTTTAAATGTTGGGCATGAGCTTTTAAGTTTTTCATGTCCTGGTGGTGAAAAACTCTTAAATGTGTTTTTCTCTACTGCAATACATACCTCTATCATAGAAACGTTGGTTTTCCTCATTACCTTTAAAAAGTGCTAACTTTCAATAGGGTGCAGGTAGACATATCGAGTTTGGTGTCTAAACAATTGTGATTAAAAGCCCCCTAAAGTCGGATTTTAGGTCATATTTCAGAAAATACCACTTTTAGAAAGTGCCCAGTTTCTTGTCCAAACCATTTGGTGTGCCAGCCTGTCCTTGGGTCACACGACTAGGTGTAAATCGTAGTTGGTCCTAGTGCATAGCTTCCAGACGGTAAGACAAAGGAGCAATAGGTGTTGGAAGGATGGGCCACTCTGACCTAAAGAGGAGGAGGAGCTGTCACCTACCACACTTACCTGAACATACTCACAAAGGGTTTACCACTAGTCTTTTGTGTCCTCAACAAGCTGCAGCCAGGGCAGGGAGGAAGGGGATCCCTGACACCCCAGGGGGGTGAAAACTTCCAGAACCTTCTCCTACTTCAAAGTAGGCACAAATTATGAATAATGAACCCTCAGAACCATCTCTTCAGTACACATCAGGACCTGTGGCAGACTCAGAAGAAGGACTACTGTACTTCAAGAAGGACTGCAACTCTGCTGCCCTGCTGCCCTTCTGCCTGAGTGCGGACTGAACATGCATCATGAACCCAGAACCACCAGAGTGACTCCAAGGGCTAGTTGGCTGGCTTCCTGATCAGCGCCTCAGGGACAGAACAGGCCCCAACAACCTAGAACCCAGCAACTGGGCTCTGCCATCCATGAGTACTACCCTCCCAAATTCATGCCACCCCATCTTTGACCCCTGGAAGTGGTCCTGAAGGTGCTCTTCAAGCCTAGCTGTGGTCACATCAGAACCGATGCAGCGTGATCCATTGCCTCCAAAACTCTGCATATTAGCCGCAGTGCAATGCATCGCCTCACACAACTCTGCTTCAAAACTGCTGTGCAATGCATCCCAAACACTGTACTTCACACCACAGCTTGCAGCTTGCAGCTGCCTCGGAACAGCCACTGCGTGTTGCATCCCAAATGCAGGTCTTCACATGGCCAGCCCTTCATTAACACATCCTCAATGATGATGCAGGACTCCACGTTGCAAGACCTGCAACTTCTTCAGAGCCAGCTGGTGCACGACACATCTTTGATGCCGGACCTTGCATCACAAGCCCCTCTTCGATGGCATCCTTGATGAAAATACAAGACTCTGCGTCGCAAGCCCAGCAACTTCTTCGGGGCCAGCCAGCATGTGACACATCTTTAATGGACAACCTTAGATCGTATGCCCCTCATTGACGGCATCCTCGACAATGACACATGTCCCCACAGATCAGCCTCGCAGCTTTCCGGAACTGACACTGCATGACGCAACTTCACACCAGGACCTCGCCTGCGAATGTAGCACATTACAATGCGTGCTTTTACCATGCGGTAGGTAACAACGCTGTGGTTACATCGACCGCGTTGTTACCATGCGTGGCATTACATCGAAAGTCGTTTCAACGACTTGCGCTAGGTGGCGAGCTGGACTTAGGAATAGTATTAATCACTATTCCTACTCCAGTTAGCGCAACAGCTGGGAAGGTGTTGGATTTAAAACACATTCCCTGGTTTTGCATGCCACCTAGCGCAAGTCATTGAAACGTCTTGCGATGTAATGCCACGCTTGGTAACAACCGCGTTGTTACCTACCTGTGTGGTATTGACAGCGTTGTAAGCGTTGTTTCCCCTCGCCGGCGCAACGCATTGTGGACGTGGGATCTCACAATACTCCGCAACCAGGAGTTAAGCTACTCTTGTTCAGCGACCCTAACTTGGTCCCTCTATTCGGCCACCCTCCATTGCAATCGGCCTGAACTTGTGACTTTATCCCGGTCTGGCATGACTAGATAACCACAGTTGGCACTTTTTGTGCTATTTTCACTTAAATCTTTACAATCGTATATCTCTGGTTTCTACTAATTGAATTTTTGTCATTTGGGTCTTAGATTATTTATTACATTTTCCTATATTTTTCTAAATTGGTGTATTTTTTCTGTGTTGTGTTTCACTTTATTACTTGTCAACTTGCTGCATAAATAGTTTACACATTGCCACTAAGATAAGCCTGACTGCTCTGTGCCACGCTACCAGAGGGTTGATCACAGGTTAATTTGGGGTTTGCTTCTGACTTAACTCTGACAAGGGTTGTGATTGCTGCTTGAGTAGGGTTTGACCCCCTAAACCAGGAACCCAATTTCTTATGGTGACCAGCTCACTTAAACATGTATGTTAATTTGCCTTAGAGGTCTGCAGTGTGTTGCAAGGTGTAAGCGTGTGTACCTCGTTCTCCTTTCGGGCAGCCCAGTTTTACATATTCATAAATATCTCAATCAGACTCAGGTTTTCAGTGACCTGCTCCTACTGCAAAACTCACCAAGTATGAGGACAAACTGCCCACAAATCAGTTACGCTTCAGATGGGTCATTAATAGCTATTTATTAGGTGTTTTGTATACAACTGTGGCCCAAATGTGGTAAATTCAGGCAAGTTGATCGTCCTGTGAATTGTTTTAAAAACATGTCAGCGCATGTTTACAAAGAGTACATGACTATGATGTCACTGCATGCAGTTATGCAACAAAAAAAAACATATTATTTGAAAGTAAAACATTGCACCACTATACAAAGCGTATCCTGTGTGTAATGCTCACGAATGATGCCACCCCCAGTGCAAATTTCAACAAAACCGGTGTATGCTGCGTAAAATTATTCATTAGAAGTGGATATATCCTGCGACATTCCGCTTGCTAATTGGTAACACATGTTTTGATATAATGTTAGGTTTCCATTCAGATTAGGGAAGGTTTCACTTTGTGTGGCATATCAGGCGTGTTTTTGTTGTCCTGGTTCCATTCCACCTTCTTGGCATAGGTTAGCAGATCTTTGGGGCTACGAGACATAAAGGTATTTGGCCTGCACCACCTTGGAAAAAACCACAAATTACTTTTTGTAATAGCAAAATGCAATTCCTAGGTAAAAAGGGAAGGCCACACTCCCATATTTAATAATGGTGCAGGGGAGGAGTCTCCATTGTGAGAAATGCTTGAATGAGGACAAACAAATGTCAAGTGGGAATTCCTATTTCAACATTATTTACTCTTACAGACAGCCTTATTGGAGCATTTTGGGAAGAAGTACTGTTTGAAATCTCTCTCTATCATAGATTTTCAGCACTACTCCTTGGATTATTTTTGAATCTCTCAAATGTTGGAAATCACATACATAGAGGAATCTAGGAGGGTCGATTTCTGATTATTTCACACATACCTATATGAATAGAATTATTTGAGAGAATTATCGACAAAACAGTAACCCCAATAATGAAGACATTTCAGAGAGTCATGTTGAATGTAGCATGAATTAGAATGCACATATAACATATTCTCATTCCATTTTTGAGAATGTATGCACGTTTTGTTTGGCCAAAGACCAGCAATGAAATATAGTACATCATTGGAAAGATAAGGTCCAGTGTACGGTGAGCACCATTTCATAACTTTAACAAAAAGTAAATAATAAAAATATTCTGCAATACCTTTGAATATTCCCTGTGATATGTTCTTACTGAATTCTTTTCTCTGGTTCATGTCATGTCACAATTGTTTAAATTGAACGTCGGATTAATTTTGTCTTTTCTATTTAGTTCTACATTTACAATTTAAGAGTATTACCATTTAGATAGGTTCCTATAATGCATAGATATTACAAAAATTTGAATTTGAATATATATTTCGGAGAACTCATAGAAACCTTCTGCTGATTTATTTTTTTGTCATTTGCCAGAAAGGTCTCTGCTATATGTACTTTGTACTTCACATCTTAAAGTCTAGAGCTTTCTGGGATTTGTATTAATACTGTAAATAACCTCTGCTGAGACAGCAGGAGTGAAGTGTCAAATCCATTTCCTATGCTGTTTTCAAGGAAGCAACTCCTATCCAATCAATGCTGCCTAGAAATACACAGAGATTATCTGCATATGTCGTGGTTCTTTTCACTGTACTGCCGGCCACTGTGTTTGAATGGTCATGTGGTTTCTTGGGTCGTTGGCTTATCCTGTTATGAGATATTACTTTTTTTGTCAGCACATCTGTAATCCCTCACGGCTCCACATTTTTACAAAAATAGCAAGAGCTCATTACATGAATCTTGGTAAAATGAGATGGTAAATCCGCACCTCCAATATTGAAAAACATAGGATTTGATTTTAAGTGGTTGCAGTATTAGTAGAATGGGGTGTAGCGTGGCATTGGCATGTGCTTTCATTAGTTTGTGGTGCACAGTATCAGAGTGTGCAATGTTTTACTCACACCAATAGACCAGGTGGTACCTGCAGAAAATCATATGCTCAGCAGTAGCCACAGAACTTTGAATCCAGATTCGGGCACAAACTTGTGGACCGCCATACCGGCAGTGGCAGTCTGAGCATGGAGAGCTTGGTGGTCTGACCGCTGTGTTACGAGTTGGGTGGATTGCCTATGCAAAGATCGTGGTTGAACTACCAAGAACACCAGCAGACTTCCAACCACCAGGTTTGCGGTCGGGATAGGCAACTGCCATAGGGTGGTACAGAAGCGCAGCACCACTCTGTGTATTACGAGTTGCCTTTTCCACAAGCTGATTGCGGCGGTTTAACTGCCTGCTTCAGGGTGGCAATGCCAAAGGATTTGGACTGCATTCTCACCCCTTTCTTGTTCTCCCAGGCAGATTTCAACATAGAGCCCTTTCTTCATGTCCCCCATTGCGGCAGGATCTTCACCCGGAGGAATACAACCCATTTGTGATGAACTACAGGTAGGACCCTTTGATACCATATACCCATTGCCAGGGCTGCCCACATATGGGCAGATCCCCGGCAATGGGTAGCTGGTATTTTTCCACATGTATCATACATATGTGTGCATCCAACACATTTGTAATTGAAATGCACACACAGTCATTGATATACTTGGAAAAAGTTCTCACCACCATGGCAAGGTCTCCGTAGCCACAGCTTCAGCACTATGGTCAATCCATAATACGGCGGTCTTTGGACTGCCAGTGCCGTGGGCTACTGGCGGGGGTGGATGCGGTTCTCTGGTGGTCTGTCCACCAAATTACGGGGTAACCTTGTGCTGCAAATAATATTAGCAAGAGTTATTAGGTGTGGTCTGCCCCTGATTATAATCTTGGTATTAAATATTATGGAATAAGGTAAGCAAACTTTTTTTTTATCGCTTTCAAACTGTTATCAGTGGTAACTACTGTCTGTTAAAAATACAGAGCAAATGTAGTTTATATTGATCTTCTAGTATCAATTTAGAACACTCATTTCTTCCATTTTAACTCTTCTCATGGGTATAAATAACCATGTAAGTACAAATATATGAGAGATATAAACATTTACATGGTCTTATATTATTTGCCGGGTGGTTAGAAAGCCAAGAAGGTCAGCTGAGGCCCTGTCTCTACTGCGCTGGCAGGGGACCTGCAGCCACACTTAGATATCTTTGCCGGCCTATCGGGGATCTTGGTGTCTGTTTTGAACCCACTTCTGTGACACGTGTATTGAAGGCACAGGTGAATGCAGAGTGGGTGCCATAATTGTTTTGCCTGCTACGCATTTTGCTTTTTATAAGGGTGGGTGGAGTTTGTGGAGTTGCACTGCATGGATTTCTGCTGTGTTGCAGAAAACCTCAGTGGAATTCCATGGAGTTCCGCTTCACCCTAAATTCATCTCTCAAACATGCCTTTAGCTCCACCGTGACTTCTTCCAACCATCACACGTCTGCTGCACTCACACCAGTACATACGTGAACTACTGCATAATAATCCTTGGGGTTTTGTCTTCATTGTGACCGCCCGCCAGCATGCTCTCTGTGCCTCAGGCGGAGTGCCTTCCAGGACCTCAACGAGTGAGTGCACAAAGCAACAGCCCAGCTCTCTATCACTCCACCTCTAGTGCCAAGGCATGTCTTGCACGGGACGTTCTCATTTCTCCAAGCTGTCTGACTTCCGGTTGGAGATGGCGACATCCATAGCAGGCCAAGCTGGAAAAGTTGCCTGTAATTTATCAGCGAGGAGGCGTTTTTTGAGCAGTGGCCAGCTCTGCATAATATGTGTGAGTAGAGCAGGCAAGCTCAGATCCAGATTGAGCCAAGAGAATGTCCTGAGTATTGTGAACACAATCATTGCCCGCCCTCTGCAAGTCAACCCGTTTCAGGCATTCTCCAATTTTCATCGCAAGATGGCAATGTAACAAGTTCAATACTGCACCAGCATAGTGCATAATTACATACAAATTATGTAGAAATAATTATTATGATTTGCATAAAAGGGGGCGTGGCTTCCGAGCCGTTGGTGATGGCCGCTGCTTTCGGGAGCTCCGCGGCGGCGTAGGCAGCGAGGAGTCTCCAGGCTTCTTTTCCTCTGTATCGGACCACGGAAACCGACATTTCAATCGTCGGAATACCTCAGCTACCGCTGCGATGATTCGCGGAGAGTTTCCATGCCGTTAAGGTGACTTTCTATCGTAAAATGCAGTCAGTCAGAACAGCGGCCGCCATTTTGTTTTCTGTGATGATATTTTCCTGACACATTTGTTGCCTTATTATCAGTGCCATTCGCTACAGGATTTCTACTATAACATATGAACAAAGGCTTTTCTTCAACTGTGTTGTAATTTCCCGGTCTTCTTTGTGACAGTTATTGGAGTACCTCTTGCAGACTCTTTTTTCTTCATTTTTCTTTTTTCTTTTCATCAACGCTTTTTTGCGGAATTCCTCTAATTTTGACAATTATTGCTATACGATCCGTCTTTCCTTGTGACCTTCTCTACCATCACCAAAAGGGACTTTGTCTTCTTTTTCTTCATGGCAATGCTGCGTGGTGCTCGTAGTGGTTCCCGTAGTGGGGCTCACCAAGCTATATCCCTACCACTGGCTGATAACAACCCCTTTAATGTTCTACGAGATAATATGGATGAAGCTCCCCCGGAATCCTCTGAACCTAAGGCCTCCTCCTCGGTGGATACTCGCCCCAAACAACTCTCCAAGCTACCAGCGGCTTCGCCTTCTGGCAAACGGGTAAAAATTAATCCTCCTTCTCCTACTAACCCACCTTCTTCAGTCTCTCTGGAGCTTCTCCTTGATGAAATTCGTGCTCTGAAGCCTTATATGGAGGGAACTAATTTGCGCTTACAAAGCCTTGAAGACAATTGGTCTCACACCATCCAGAGAGTTGTGGCCCTTGAACAAAGAGTTGACGCGTCTGAGGAGACCATGCATCAAGTCCCCATTTTACATACAGAAATTGATCATCTTAAGCAACAAGTCGAACAATTGGAAAACCGCAACAGGCGCAATAACCTTCGTATTTATGGTTTGGTTGAAGGTCTTGAAGGTTCTAATCCAATCTCATTTTTCCAGTCATTTTTACCTTCTCTTCTTGGTCTTCCTGAATCCCCTCCTTTGAACATTCAACGCGCTCACCGTTTGGGCCGGATGTCTGCTTCTTCCTCCTCTTCAGCGAGACCTAGAGGTACTATCTTATATTTTCTGGAATATACTGACCTGCTCAAGGTACTCCAGGCTGCCAAGCACAAAGGAAAGATTTCTTGGCAGGGCTCCAATCTATTTTTTACTCAGGACTATGCCAAAGTAACTGCAGATCGTCGGAAAAGGTTCCTGGAAATGAGACCTGCTCTTCGAAGTCTTAATGCTAGATATGGCCTTTTTCACCCTTGCCTTTTTAAAGTGACGTATAACAACAAGACTACATCTTATGAAGATCCGGCTGTTCTTCAACAATTTTTGAATACTTGTTGTCATGATTCTATGGATGTTTCCAGACTGTAATGGCTCTGTTTTCCTCATGTAGACTATTTGCTGTTTTACTGTATTTGGCTCTAATGTTCTACGTTGTTAACATATGTATTTTGTCTTTTTCTCCTTAGTTTTGGATATTTGGGCCCCTGTATGTTATCCTCTTCAGTTTTCCTGGATGACGTCCTCCCTGTCGTTGTTGCCCGGTGGTTTCCCGTTCGGCGTCCCATTTCCCTGATGTGGTTCCAACACCCTCATCCTTTCTTGTTTTCTTGTGGTATGTCTTTTGCTATTGTGCTCTTATGTTTATGGAATTGGTTTATTTTGCTTTGTTGTTCTCTTCTCTTTATTCTATTTTCTTCCTTTGCTTCTCATATCCTCTTTTGCTACCGTTGCTTCACTCCTTTTCTCTTTACTCTTACTTCTTGTTCTTTTCTTTTTCTTTATCTCTTTCTTTTTAAACATTTACCTCAATCTATTTTTTGCTTCTCTTTTTCACCCGTTTATTCCCATTCTCTTCACATGTTTCAATTTCGTTTTCTCTCTGTATTCTTTGATTTTCTTGCCTTTTCAATACAATGTGTTTATGGCGGTTCTTCTGTTGTATTTACTAAATTATGTATCTTCTTTTCTTTCTTGTATTTGGTATTATTTCTTCTCCCTGCAATGTTCTGTTTTTCCTTCTCTTACTAATGTAATGATTACTATCCAGTTTTTAACTATTCATGCTTTTCTGCTTTCTTTTTATTTGCATTTTCTCCCTTATCTGTAGATGTCTTTGAATATTTTATCTTGGAATGTTAAAGGTCTTGGTTCACCTATTAAACGCCAAAGAGTTTTGTCTCATGTAGCAAATTTAAAAGGGGATATTGTTTTATTACAAGAAATTCATGTTAAAGATACTGAAATTCCTAAGTTACGTCGTAATTGGGTTGGTCATGTTTTTGCCTCTCCTGGGTCTGGGAAGCGCAATGGTGTCGCTATTTTATGCCATAAGAGGCTAGATGTTCATCTTGTCAAACAAGATAATGATGCAGATGGTAGGTGGGTAGCAGTTTCTCTGTTGATTAATAAAATTCCTTTGACCATTCTCAATATCTATGCTCCCACTGTTCCGGATAAAGTTTTTTGGCCCCATGTTCTTTCCCTGCTCATGCAATACACTGATGATTATCTGATTTTGGGTGGTGATTGTAATATGGTTATAGACCCCTTTTTAGACAGAAGATCTGACTCTAGGTTCTCCCCCTCTCACATGCATTCTTTGTTTACCTCCACTATTTCCCAAAGAGCTCTTGTTGATTCTTGGAGGCTTTGCCACCCTACTCTTAGAGAATACACTTTTTACTCACCTCCTCACTCTTCCCAATCCCGATTGGATTATATTTTCATTTCCAAAGCCCTCACTCAACTCATCACTCACTCGGACATAGGTTCTATCTTAATTTCTGATCACGCTCCAGTTTCTTTAAGTCTGGATTTACTCCCCCCCGTGAAGGGCACTAGGAGATGGAGGTTTAATTACTCTCTTTTATTGGACCCACAGTTTACACCAGCTTTTATGGATTTTACCTCTTCATTTTTTGAGGACAATGATTCGCCTCAGTTAACCCCTTCTCTTATTTGGGATACCTTTAAAGCCGCTTCTAGAGATTTCATTATTACATTTGTTGCCCGTAAGCGTCGTAAAGCCTCTCAATCTATTCAGTTGCTTAACGCACAAATTAAACAATTAGAACACTCTTTTTACCTCTCTAAGAAACAATCTGACCTAGATGATCTTATTAAGGCTAAGCTTTCCTTTAATAACATTTCTACTGACTCTGCCAATTTATTTTTACTTAAGTCTAGTGCTAAATACTACACCGCACAAAATAAAGCCGGTTATCTTTTAGCTAGATACCTCAAAATTAAGAAAGAACGTACTAAAATTGAATCCATTGTTACTTCCTCTAATGTTGTGGTCCATAAAGACGAGGATATTTTAGCTGAATTTACGGATTTTTATCAACGTTTATATACTCCTGAGTCCTCTCCTGCCTTGTCTGAAATTACCCGATATTTATCCTCCATTGCTCCACCTTCCTCTTCAGAGGTTGATTTCTCCCCTTTAGAAGCTGATATCACGCATAAGGATATTCTGGAGGCTATCCAAGTTCTAAAGAGGGGTAAGGCCCCTGGCCCCGATGGGTTTACTATAGAATTCTATTCCCATTTTTCCTCCCTACTTCTTCCAAGCATTCATCAACTATTCTCATCCTTTATAGCATCTCAAAAATCTGAGGGTACCTTTCAGGAAGCCCTTATTTGTCTTCTCCCCAAGGATGGTAAAGATCACACCTTTTGTAAGAATTATAGGCCCATTTCCTTAATTAATTTAGATTACAAAATTTTTGCTAAGATCCTTGCACTTCGTTTAGAAAAAATTCTTCCACAATTAATCGCCAAAGAACAATGTGGTTTTATCAAAGGACGTCACCTATCTGATAATACCCGTCTTTTCTTTAATGTCCTAAGTAAATCTCATTCTCATAAGACGTCGTTGGCAGCTATTGCATTGGACGCTGAGAAAGCTTTTGATAGAGTCAACTGGCAATTTATTTTTTCTTCCCTTTCTTGGTTTGGTTTTGGCCCTAAGTTTCTTTCATATGTCTCAATCCTCTACTCTTCTCCTAGGTCCTTTATTTTGGCCAATGGCCTTGTCTCTTCCTCCTTTCCTCTTCTTCGTGGTGTTCGGCAGGGTTGTCCGCTTTCTCCGCTCCTATTTATATTAGCATTAGAACCCTTCTTAACTAAGATTCGTATGAACGTTGATATTTCTGGCTTCCCTTATGGTTCTACACAGTTAAAGATCTTTGCGTACGCAGATGATATTTTGTTATTTCTCTCGAACCCTCATACGTCTCTCCCATCATTTTTATTAGAGGTTTCGAACTATGCATCAGTGTCTGGCTATAAGCTTAATGTAGACAAATGCGAAATCCTTCCTCTTAATAAATTCTGTTTTCATGCTGATTTCTTAACTTCTTCCTTCAACTGGAGCCCAACCAAAATCAAATATCTTGGTCTTTGGTTTACACCTTCTATTAAAGGTACTGTGGCTTTGAACCTTAAAAATTTACTAATAGCTCTTACTGCCTCTACGAAACAATGGCATCCCTTGTTCTTATCTTGGTGGGGTAGATTAGACTCTATCAAGATGATGTTGGTACCGTTAGTCTTATTTCTCTTATCGAATCTTCCAGTTCACATTCCCAAATTCTACTACAAGTATATTTATTCCATATTATCTAAATTTTTATGGCAAAATAAAACTGCCAGAATGTCTTTTTGTAAACTTAAATCTCCTAAACACTTAGGTGGTGTTAATTTTCCTGATTTTTCCTCATATCATACTTCCTTTTTTCTCACTCACTCTACCTCTTTCCTTTCTGATCATATTCCTGATCCCTCTTCTTGTCCTTTGTGGGTAGAGGTCGAAACTTCCTTTTTTCATCCCTTTGCGTTTGAAGAGTTTGTCTCATTGTCGCAGGCTCCAAAGAAATTTTCTCTTCCCATCCTTCAGCATGTTCGCAAGACCTTTCAACCTATTATTTTGCACAACCTGGATGACCGTGCTCGTTTTTTACAATCTCCTATTTGGTATAATTCTCTTATCAAAATTAAAAATAGATCTATTTTTTGGAATGACTGGTTATCTCTTGGTCTTAAATGGACTTATCAGCTTTTTCATGATGGTTCTTTTATCCCCTTTTCTGTTCTTCAAGACCGTTTCTCTCTCCCCCTCTCTTCTTATCCCAAATATATTCTATTAAGAACGGCGGCTCAAGCTACTTTTGAGGCTCTTACGGGTACTTCCATTCAATATAATTCTTCTCTCATTTCCTTACCATTTTTACACTCTTCTCCTTCTGCTTCTCAAATTTACAAAAAATTGCGAGATTCGTCTGCTCAGCGAGTGAAATCTGCTGTAGAGTGTGCTTGGGAATCAGATTTAGATTACTGTTTTCCCCTTACTACCTGGGATAACATTTGGATCAAAATAAGGAAATCGTCTAGAGCGGCAAATACAACTCAAACTCTATTTTTTATATACAATAGACTTTTAATCACCCCATACAAACTACACCACATTGACTCTTCTATCCCGTCCATCTGTTGGTCCTGTTCGGCTTTAGTGGCTGATCTTAAACATATGTTCTTTACTTGTCCTGCTGTTCACCTTTTCTGGTGCAAAGTATGGCAGCAAATTAATTCCATTTTTTCCACCAATTTCCCCCTTTCTCTTTCTCATATTTTTCTTGGTAGTCTTTCACAAATATGGTCCTCCTCCAGTGCTAATACCTCCATTGTGGATCTCCTTCTTGCTGTGGCATTTCAACAGATCACGAAAGCTTGGAAGGATACCTCCCTTATTTCTTATCAAGCCTGGTGGTATGGGGTTTGCTATAACCATAGACTGGATAGAGCTTATGTTCACCCTATTTCCCTTGCGATTAAAAGGGACTTATTATGGTTACCCATTACCTCCTTCCTGAACTTGTCTGCCCAACCCCTTCCTTTACATAATCCTTGCAGGGAAGAAGTATCTAAACCTCCTTGATCTTCTTGTTATTATTAATAATTCAGATATTATTATTGTATGAAGTTTGCCAATTTGTTCTATCTCTTTTTGAAGTATTAATTCCTGTATTATGAAGTTATATTTTTTCTTTATTCTGCTATTTATTTATTATATATTGTTGTAATATGTTTCTGTTGATATCCCTTTTTCTTTTCTTCTTTTCTTCTCTCTCTTTTTCTTTCTACTCCTTTTTATTTCTCTGAAATGTCTTACAATGCATTTTTTCCCACAAATGTATATTATTACTGTACTGCAACTTTTTTGTTCTTCAATAAAATCCTCTTTAAACTCAAAAAATGATTTGCATAAAAATCAAATTATATTCTGTCCCAAAGGATAAAGGGAGTGGAGATATGACCTGTTTGCGAAAATGTTGAACTACGAGGTATGGTGCACAGCATTTTCACCCCTTCCCCCAGTTCCCCAAATCGGGTGATGCTCTGTAAATCGCTTTTATTAATTCGCTTTCTGTTTTCTCGTCCCTGCCATGATGGGGAGTTTTTATAAACATGCTGAGCATTAGTAATAATACTAGGTCTTTGGGCATTTTCTTATCACATAAATCGTCTTCCAGAGCCACAGCAGAACAGCCCTTTGAAGGCCCAATAGGCACACCGCCTTTGACATCTGGATCCACAGCAGAACTGGGCTTCACCAGTCCATGAGCTACACCACCAGTCCATCCAGGCCCACGGCAGAACCATGTGCACCCCTGACATACACCGCTGCCAGCTCTTCCAGACACATGGTAGGGGCACACAGCCAAAATGCATGACAAGAAAGGGCAGGGCGTGTGCTGCACTTGTACATCTCAATTCAGATTGAAGTATTGTAACAATTTGTCATAAATAGCCTGTTCTGCGTGAGGCTGGAAGTGCACTGAGCTAGCTCTGGAGTATATGTTGTCCACTGTTCATTCTGTTTTTTTCCCTTTTTTCTTTCTAAAGTAGTCATGTAAAGCAAATATGTAGCTTTATTTCTTTCTTGCCCCCCCCCCCTCTATTCCCTGCCTCTCTTTCTTTACTTCATTTTTCACTGCTCTTTTCATTCTCCTACTTTTCGCGGGCTAATCTGTTGCTCATCCGAATTTTGAAATAAAGCGTGTCAGCGGGAATCCCATTTACTGCAGCCAAAATAAATAAAAATGGGTAAAATTTCTGGTCACTAACGCAGGGGCCCTTCAGAATGATTCAAGCATTTAAACAGGGATCTGGCAAATATTAAACTGGCATCGTTGGCAGTCTTGCACTTTCTAGAGGTGGGCGGCGAGGACAAACTTTGCCAAGAGGCGGAATCAGAGTTTTTTGCCGAACTCCACGCTCCCAGCAGAGTACGGAGTTGTCAAAACTCTGCATACTCCTCTGGTGGTTCAGAGTTCACCGCCCACCCAACAAAAACAAAAAGATAAATAAAAAAGAGTGGTCCTGATGGACAGAAATGTTTCTCTTGCTGTTGGAGATAATTGATTGTTTTACCTGTCCTGGCGGTCATGTGCTGTGACAATCGGTGAAAAAGTCACAACACTAATAGAGTTGGTCCCGTGCCCCTATCACCATCTTTTACAGTGGTCAGTGGCCCACGGGGTGAAGAGCTTCAGCCAGTATAGCTACTCTCTACCCTCAGAACTCCAGTGGTTCCCTTGACTTTAACTGAAGTGGGGAAACCACAAGCCTGGAATGGGTAGAGCTCTGACAATTTAAGGTACTTGGTCCAGTCTCCACCATACTCTGAAGAGGCCCAGAAATCTGGTTGGGAATCCCGCACTCATTTTTACTATTACTGCAGGAACACTAATTCCCACATGTGCAATCCCCTCATGATTATGGGTTCTTGTAATAGAAATAGGGAATAACCTCGAAATCTGTGGTTTCACACTGTTATCCCCAAATAAAAGGTAATTTTCCCTCTTAATGATTCACCAGTCTGTACATGAAAAATGTGAATGAGGAAATGTCTGATGTGCAGGTTTTCCAGCATTACATATAAACCTGATTGAGCTAGTAAATCATGTTAACATCTGAATTGGGTTTCATGCCCAATGCATATTGAGAACCTTATAGGAAAAAACAAGATTTTAGGCTTCTTTGTGAAAGTAAAACAGTCTGCGGTTTCGCAGACAAAGATATTTCACATACCAATGAGCAAGGCACTGAAGGAACTTTCTCATGAATTTAACCTTGTGACACTTTTCAGAAATACCCTAGCGTTGAGATTCGATTTAAATGTTCGTACAGAGATTTTCCTAAATCATGCCCTTATACAGGCACAATTCGCATTGCCCTTATTTGGGCATAGAATCCCACCCCTTATTTAGGCATTAGCCATGCTATCCAAATACAGGCATGGTAACCCAAATCCGTCCATTCCAACGTCACAAGTTCACAACGAGTTCTTAGAAACCAGACCCTTAAGCCATTGAGACTTTCCCTAGCTAGGATTATTGATTTCCCCAAGAACTCATCTATTATGCATGAACTACTATTTTTTAGGCGTTCATGCATGACGTCTTCCTCTGCCCGACTTTATGTCAATGCTAACATTCGTAAGCACCTTCCAGGTATAAATATACCTTCCCTTAGCATGGCAAACCACAGTTCGGCTGCACAGCTCGCTACAGCTCGCCACAGCAAGTTCGGAAGGAATTTGAGTCCCCGCCTGATGCACTGACCAGACGCTGTCATCCCCGCTCGCAGAGAATCCAGCTTCCAGTGTTCTGACTCCCTTCACGGGGTCTTAGAGTTTGAAACCCGGAAAGAGATTCCCAACTCTTTCATTCTAAGGTATGGAGCTGACTAGAACCTAGAGGGACTCTTGGCATATGCAAAACTATAGCGTACCATACTATAGAAGACAGTACCTACTTCTTACCTTGTACTACACTTAGGTTAGGTACACTGGGGTAGAACTATTTAGAAGCATCAGACGAGTATCCACTTTTTAGCCTGTGTTATTTATGTATGTATATATGAATATATGTCATAGCTAAATGACAATGCTATTGCAGTATTATTCTTACTGCTTACGCTGTACGTATTATATCTCGTATACTGTCTTGCGATTGTAACAGCTCATATCTCTTACACGAGAAACAAGACTGTTCAATAAATCCTTTTATTGAAACGCTCGTCTACTACTTCTGTGTAACTCTGAAGAAACTAAGCATGCACGATTGACTGAGTGAAACTGTTATCTGTTGTTTCCATGATTCTGAGACATGTTCCGATTCTAGGGGAAACAAAGTTGTCATGTTTATGCAGTTGCCAGAAACTACTCCCTTCTTGTTTATTCACGGAGTTTCTAGTGGCCTCTGAGTTAGCTGGCACACAAAGTAATTAAGTTTAATGTACTCGATAGAAGCATTCTGACCTCAGTCCTATGCCACAACTATAGTGTATATTATTCCAATGCACAGAGCCTATACGGGAAATAGGAACTACACTACACTAGAGTCAGCCAGTGAAGGGGCTGCATAGTCTCTCTTGCCTATGATAAGTCAACGAGGAGTCACTTCGGGATAGCTCCTAAAGTGCTTCCGGAGAGCATATTTTTTTTTCTATTTTTTTAGTTAATACCTATTGTGCTTGTTCACAGTTCATGTCTACACATTGTGAAGGGCATGTTAGCTCATTTGCATGGGCTGTAACCCTCTGCACTTGAGGGATCATCTTTTCCCATCCGCTGGTATAACATTATCAATTTGATCACAGGGCATATGGCTCTTGTGGCATACTAAAAGTTCACCACCTAGGAAGTTGCACAAAGTCTGTGTTCCTTCAAGGGTGAGTTTTGGGAGGGTGAGTCCCACTGATCTCCCCAGAAGCCTCCCTAGAGGTGATGTGCCACCCATTAGGGGTTGCATGCTTTCTCAAAATTAATACAGGTGTGCCGGAAGTGAAAGACAAAGCAGGAGTTTCAAATTGACACTCCATCTGTCACTCTGTGGAGGTAGCGCAAATGCCAGATTTTGCACATATGCTGGAGGCTGCATATTCTTTTGTAATTGGATGCAATTAAATGTGGTAATTTTGCTTCACCTGTCTTGCAATCAGGGCCTTAGTGTTCTACATTATCTGGATACTTGATTAGACATTGGGAAAGCTGAGGTACTATTTAATGAAACGTCCCTCGCAAACCCCCCAAAAGCCATCACAATATTCTTGTTGAATGTAATCATTGAAAGAAAACTCTAGTACAACAGAGTTTGGCAAAGTGTCGGCTTTTAAGATATTTGATCTAGGATTGGGCAACAGAGAGTTGGAACTTCATTGGCTATTGGTACAAGTGTATTTGCCCCCTTTGTTATTAACCTCTTTTCATTTAGGGGCTCATTTATGAGCTTTGTTATCAAGTGCAGCAAGTCACCTTGCTGTGCTGCACTGCATGGCAGTGAAAGGGCAGGAATGCACCGTATTTAATGGAGTACTGTGCATTCCAGTCCTTTCCAATGGACTGGCTCACAATGGGCTGCCTAGCACCAATGCAGGCACCTTTGCACTGTGGTGCAAGGGTGTATGTTTTGCATGCAGGATAATGTTTGTGCTAGAAGGAAAACCTTCCAGCACAAAAAATATCCTGGGAGGCATATTCCTCTTTCTATGTATGCTGCAGAATGCAGCATATATAGAGAGAAGAGGAAACAAGGAGAAATATAAATATTTCTCCTCGTTACACCTCCCGGGGGAAGGTGCAAGATTTTGACATATCCCCAGGTGATACATCAAAATTCATGGGAGCTGCGTGTGAACACCCATGCAAACTCATGGAATGCCTTCCCAGGGCAGAGTGACACAATGCCATGATTTGTACTGCGTTGCGTTACTCCGAATTTTTGAAGCCACTCAGATCCACGCAAAGTGGCTTCAAAAACCTTACTTAAGATTTGCGTCGCTTGTACACCAGGTGCAAGAGAGACGCAAACAAGGTCAAAAATAGGTCCCTAGTCCTTAGCCCATGTAAACCCTTGTACTATCAGTAAATGTGCCCTTAGTCATGTTCTCGTCCTGTATGGTAAGTTGCAACGTCAGCAATCCACAGCAGGCAGATTCAAAGTTAGTTCAAAACGTAAGGATCTTTTTATTGAAATTGTTGTTTTTCCCTTTAACAATAGTATTATCTTTTTTTTTTATTAGTAACAGATCCCCAAGACTATTGGCTTGCCATGCAGTTTCTATTATTTACAAATGAGCCACAGTAACATGCAGACAGCAGCAGCGCACATTTTAGGCTTGCATCAAATACCCTTTCTGCTATTTCTTGCAAAGTAGCAGGTAGTGGCAGTATGCAGGTAACCATTTTAGACTCTTCCCTCCTCTACCCCACCTTGTATCATCTCATTCCTCCTTTACTAGTCAGATCTCCCAAACAAGCCTTTATAAACCCTTCAATCTGACTCTCCCCTCCACTTCCCCTTTACTCATCCCAAACCTCCTACAACTGCTATGAACTCCCAAAACAAAATAACTTTCTTCACCCTTCCCTCTTTTATCCCTCCGCTATTCCTTTTCAATCCAAATAAGATACTAACATGTCTGCCACTCAACTTAATTTCATATTTCCCTATACTAATGCTGTTTGGGTTCCGGAGTAGCATGCTACCCTCCGAAAAGTGCTTCAACATCTCATGACGGGTAGGAAGCGCTATATAAATGCAAACCCTTCACTCCTCTATCCCTTTACTACCCTTTTCAATTCAAATATTAGACTAACATGTCCAACGCTCAAATTAATTTTTATATTTCCCTATACTATTTCACTACTAATCCTTTTTGGATTCTGTAGTTGTGTGCTAGTCGCCAAAAAGCATTTCAACACCTCATCAAGGGTAGTAAGCATTATATAAATGCAAACTCTTCCCTCTTCTATCCCTCCACTGTCCTACTCAATCCGAATAGCAGGCTACAATGTCCACCGTTCAAATGAATTTCATATTTCCCTATACTAATTCACCACTAATCCTTTTTGGGTTCCGGAGTAACATGCTAGTTGCCGAAAAAGCACTTTGATGCCTCGTCAGAGGTTGTAAGCGCTATATAAATGCAATACAATGCAATTGCAATACATATCATCAGATGAATAGGGCCATGAGGGTATGTCTTCAATTAATCAAGTCGTTGGATGTGACGGACAACTTGATGCTACTTCAGTACTATTGGACTAGAATACAAACATGCCATCATGACACACACCCAATAGGATACTGAACTAAATATTTACAATGGCAGGCTCATGCCCCCAGCACTGAAGTTAGAAAATATTCTTGCAGCCCTACATCAAAGATCCTTTAAAAAAAAGTCACAACACACTTGGTTCCAGATTTACAACCAGGTGATACATGTACTAAAAAGCATGCCATTCGCAACATCTCTGCTCCAGAGATCAACAGAGTCTTACTGTAGTCAAGTCAAAATAATATTCACAGGGTTTTAAAATGCTGTTTATGACCTTGCTGCAGATACATTCCTCCAGTCACCACAGAAGTCAGGTAATGGAAGAATAAAATAGCTATTCATGTTAAAACGATGAGTGATCTGCAAGGATTGTCATTGTCCCATGGAACAACTATCTGTCACACATAATAGAAACATAACATCACACACACACACACACACACACACACACCCACACGCACACACACACACTAAGGCACTCTTAAATCCATCATTATAAACAGGAGAACAGCAGGTACCTTAGACATTGTTCACCACATGCTTTTTACTGCACATATGAACACAGTGTATAAATGCATAATAATGCAAAAGTGATCTGGCTTTACTGGTTGAACGTTCACCTAAGATTTGCTAATAATACACAAAACACCACAAGTTTCAGGGCATTTTTGTAGTACACCAAATGTAGCATCTCCTGAGGTCTGTTATGTTGGGGTTCATGGAAATTAAGCTGAGCCACTGATTGATATATCCTCTGCCTCTGGCTCATCCACTTCTTAATCAACCGCCTCATCCTCTACTTTAATAGACATGATCTTCATGACGCAAACATCTGAGGTGCTGGAAAACCTCTGACACAAAGGTGATGGTAGTTACCACATATGTTTGTGGAGTGTAGTTGGAGTGATGCGTAGGTATGTCTGTGAAGTCTAATGGACAGGGCACTGGTCTTAAGCTGGTGTACTGGGTTCATTGTATCCAGGTCTCCAGGTTTCCTTTATGCACTCCATTTGTAAAATAATGTCATGATTTTTGCTTTCAGTGGTCTGAGGACGATCAATAATGAAATACCTCCTCCACTAGCCAGGGACTCCCTCATGTGGCTGAGATCCTACTATGGACAGGACTATTTGTGTTATTTAAAACTAAATTCAATCTATGTTTTGCATGTAGGTTCCGTAGCTGTTAAATTTTTAACACACATTCTCCCCCTATGCACGATCCATATATGTCGAGTTATGTGTACAAGGAAATGGCCACGTATTCTGACATCCTCCTTGTTAACTGACACACTTTGTCATGCAGCAGCTCCCATTGAAAGTGTGCCTACCTGCACTATTTGAGGGATTGTTCCAATTTGCTTCTCTTAGATCACACTTTAACGCCAATGCCAGAAATTGCACCGCATTTGGTGACCAAAGGAATAAAAGCAATTTCAATTAAGTTTTGCATGGACAGGCCAGCTGTCACTTAATGCGCTACCATGTGTTACCAGCCCGCTTAAAGGTTCAGGCCTTGGGTTCCACATTTAAAAGATTTCTCCTTCCCTCATCCCCCTAGATACATCAGTCTGCACATAGGATTACTTGAGATATGCCAGCCCCGGGAATCCTCAGTTGCATGAAATATACAACATATTTACACCAAATGTACACTTTCTGAATCCATTCAGTAACTTGGGCTGAAGCTGTGTCTAAACTTCCTATGGAAAAATGAATGAGGAAAACACGTTTTGGCACCACCCCTTTTCTCGGCCACCACTTAATGGATCATCCTGAAACTTTCCAGGAAGGTGCTGAGGTGCATCATACTTTTTCTGGAAAGTTTTGTGAAAATCCATAAATATATAATGAAAACAATGAATGCTTTTGCTATGTAAAGTGGTTCTTACTATAAATACCCAATAGCAAACATCACTGGGTAATATACATTTATAAGAGGCCAATCTAGGAAAAGGATGGTCACCATTTACATACTGGGCTGCATTGAGAGATTCCTAGTTACCCGTTATAATCTCCAGAATGCCATAAACACCCAGAGGTAACGCGATATTAACAGTCCACATCAAAGTTGCTTTGCAAAGTGCTTAATTCCAGGTAGGTGCCATCTATAGGGATGCCTCACCTATTTAATAATAAGTATTCTTCATTTTGCAGACACTCAAACATACAAACGAAATACAGTTGCTGTACGGAAGCTAAGAAAATTGCATTTAAATGTAATGGCTGGTATATACTAATTAAACAAATGAAATTGACAATGCAAGTCCACAAGTTGCTTCTGTGACCGTGGTTTTAAGTCTGAGCCTTGTTATTTTGAGCTAACTTGCAATTTTCTTTGTCTCTGGGCAGTGAGCTAGCCAGCCTCACCATTCGCTTTGCAGCTCTTTGTCACTTCAGCCTCCCGCTACCCACCTGCTAGCACCCCTCCAAGGATCTACTTAATGGAGACGTGCCTAAAGGCAAGCACATCTGCACTCGTCTATTACTGGACCATGCCCAGCACCAGGAAATCTGGATCCCCGTCACCCACAGCTACACCATGCCAAATTCATAGCCTTGGACTCCATACCCAGCAACAACAACTGCTGCTACACCTCTCCATGCTTAACAGTGGGACCTTTCACATACTGCCACTGTCTCTTCTCTTGCAATAAAAGAAAACCTGCACACGCAATCGCCGCCACCATGTCAAAGATGACTGCGCTTGGACAACAACTCCACTGCCTCCTGCTCAATGCCCGATGCTCTGCAAACATGCCACAGGGATCTGGGACACCATTGTCTTCCTCACCCCCTACATCATCTTCCTCACTGAGACCTGGATAAACCCTGAATCCGTACCCGACATCGCCAAGGCCACACCTAGCGGCTACAAGATAGCAGACCGGGACCGTATTAACATACACAGAGGTGGAATCGCTATCATCCACAAAAAAGGCATCCACTGGACCATTGCCACAGACAGCTCTACCACAATCATGGAACACCTTAACTTACACTCAGAACAAATGGCAAAACCAGCATCAGAGGCACCTTCACCTACAGACCTCCTGAGACACGACCTGGCTTCTGTGATGCCGTACCCGAATCCATTGCACCATTAACCATCAACACCGAACAATACATCTTCCTTTGAGACGGTTTTCATCTAGGTGAGGGCCAACACAGCCAACTTCCTTGAAAGCATGAACAACATCAGCCTCACCCAACTAGAAACTAACCCCACACTCATTGCAGTGCACATGCTCAACTCTATTTTTACAGCTGGCGACAGAGTCATGTCACTGAGCTCACATGGACGGACCACTCAACCATCCACTTCACCATCACAGCAGCCCTCAACACTGCCACCAAGCACCTCACACCACAGCTGGAACAAAGTATCTGAAAGCCAATGGACTGACACCCTAAAAATCCTCCCACCTTGACAAAACAACCAACCTGGAACAGGATGTCAAAAACTTCACTACCTGGATCACAATCAACACCAACAGAGTCACCCCCATCAAAGCCACCAAACTCAAAAGATTTGTCAAAAATACCAGTTGGTACACTTTGGAAGTGAGATCCATGAAATGAAACTGCAAGCAGCTAGAATGGAATTGGCGCAACAGCAAAGAACCCACAGTCTGCACCACCTTCAAGACACTGCTCAACCAATGCCTCAATTTCTGAAGGAGATAAAAAAGAACATCCTAGCTGACCCCATTGAAGCTATCTCCAACCACAGCAAAGAACATTTCAGCATCATCAGGGTGTTCTCCAAACCCCTCAGCAACCGGAAACATCATCACCCCCTGCCAAAAACTCTGTCCCACCATTGTGGACTTCTTGCATGAAAAGATCTCCACAATCTACAAACACTTAGAACCATAAACTGCTGCCTCCAACATCCTCGGCCTCCTTGCCCCCACTGATGCAATCTCTGACTACGGATCAATGCCAAGGACCAGCTCACCACACATAGCACCACAGCCATCATGCACTCCATCCACTCAGGAGAACCTATGGACCCCTGTCCCTGCCACATGTTCAACCTCAGAAGCAGGACTATCAGCAACAAGCTCAAAACCATCTCCAACATATCTATCACCTCTGCCACCTTCCTAGAAGAATGGAGACATGCTGAAATGAAACCCCTCCTCAAGAAGCTGTCTGCAGACCCCAACAAGCTCAAGAACCACTGGCCCGTCTACTTGCTCCCCTTTCGTACCAAAGTCCTTGAAAAAGCCACAACTCTTGAAATACCTGGAGAGCAATGATCTTCTGGACGCATCCCAATCTCATTCCACAAGAACCACAGCACCAAAACTGCCTTAACTGCAGCCTCAACGACATCACAATGTTCAGAGACTGAGAAGGAACAGTTGCCCTGATTCTCCTCAACCCCCCAGCAGCCTGTGGCATCCTGTCCCATCACACCCTGATCAAGAGGCTTCATCAGATCGGAGGACGCCCTCAAATGGGTCGCATCCTTCATCACCGGAAGAACATAGAGAATCCTCCTTCCACCCTTCACTTTGGGACCCAAGAACATCATCTGCAGAGTCCCTCAGGTTCATTTCTCAACTCTACTCTGTTCAACGCCTTCATAACCCACTGACCAACAACATCAATAACCACTGCCTGGCCTTCCACCAACCCCCTTTATTCAGTTTAGTAAGTTTACAGAAATATAAAATAGATTGGTTGGAAGTCAGCATTAGAAAAATACACAGTGTTCCATAAAGAAACCCTATAAACTAACTAAAGGATCTATGCTAGATAGAACCCATGTAGAATCACTCTGAAGTAGAGCAAGTAAGAAATTGACCTCTCATAAAGAGTAGTTCTGAAAAATCATCTGACAACCCTACAGCTGCATTTTCTGCGTGACATGATTCTGCCTACACCATAACTTGTCAACTCACAGCTCGGTCTCACAAGTGGATCAGCAATGTAGGGAGAAAGGGGTATTTTGGCTGGTCCTCTGAGTGAGTCAGTCTGTACTTCCCTAACCCTCACTTGGTGATTGATCTTAGAAGGATGGACGTCAGTGCCTGTGTTTATGTCTTCCCTAAAAGTTATCTTGGCAAGATTGATACTTTTAAAGCAAGCCATCCCTTATCTGAAAGGTGTTTCTGTACATTTTAAAGGGTATTGTAGAAATGTTCCTCTTTATTTACCGAAAAGGTAATCTAACTTTTATATTGTCTTTCCACTCAGCCAAAGTGCAAAGTGTTCCCTTACTCCAATTTTTCAATACACTTTGAGGTAACAAACTTGTCTTCAAAATCTTTCCTTTCTAATTGTTGTTCTCTTGTATGCTCAGTCAGGACCTTGTGAATTGTCAAAATAAATTGTATCACTTTAACTTTACATGACAAATGTCACTATGCCGGGTACAGCTGTTGACATTGGAGAGGGGAACCGGCACTGATTCCAAGGACTTCCGCATGTCTCTGGTATCCCTTTAGGACCTGCTATGTGTTAGGTGTCATGTCCTCTGTCCCTTCATTGGATTGGGTTTTCAATACTGGCAACATACCTTCTCCCCTCGGAATGGTCTGCCCCTACAGTCCCATTTATTTGCAAGCATCAGATCAGATCAAATCTCATTTAATAAATATAAATAAAATAGGATAGGATTCCACTTACCCAACAGCCTCTTCGTAGTGTGCTGTATTAGTACTTCAAGGACAGTGCAATGACCTGGCCGGGTTACATCACAGTTGTGGTGCAACACAGCAGTGCGCAATGCCCTGATGCATTTGGCTGTCTGCAGCTCACATCTATTAAGGTGCTAGAATATGCCCATTTTTAAAAAAAACATTGGGAATGAGTGCAATGCACATTATTTAATTAAGCAAAAAAAAGTAGATAACGTGTTTACAATGCTAAACTTTCTGTATGTTGAGCTGACCAAAGATATATAAATAATAATTGTGTCATCAGTTCAGAGTTCTGCAGTTCGGGCTAAAATGTTCCTGTTAGAAATGTAATTCCTGGTTGGCTGAGGTAAGCACCCAGACCAGGCAGGCACTAAAACTCTATTCAGGGTAAGCTAGAAACACACTAAAAGATAACCTGTGCTCACACTCTGTAAGCTTAGCACAGAGCAGTTTGGCTTATGTAAAGAGCCAATGTATTAGTGCAACACTGACACACAATAGCACAATGAATACACCAAAAAAGGACTCTAAACAGGTTTATAAACAAATATTAATATATTATAGATAAAACAAGTCCAAAATGATAAAAATCTAATGTATAGAAGTTGAGATATTGTATTTTAAAGAAATAAGTGCAGTATAAAAGGTTACTTTAGATCACGCTGGATTGGAGAACAGTCAAAGGTCAGGCTGGCCACGATGGAGCACTGGCCGGCTACAGGTCTCATGCAGGCCCTGTTGAACAAAATACCTTAACTGGTTGCAAACAGTGAGATGCGCTGATGCTGAAGCCTGCAGGTGCAGGCTGTGTCAATCTTTTTCATGTAGTGAAGGTGATGCGTCAGTTCCAAAGACGCGTGCCGGAGCAGAGCGGTGTTGAGCGATGTGCTGGATTCTGTCACACAGTCAAGGAGATGTGTTGATCTCACCAAGTATTTGAGCCACTTCCAGGTAGCCAGACACAGGAGCAGGGGTAGAGACTTTGACATCCCTGAGTCTCAAACAACAGGAGGCAATCTAAGAAGCTCTTGGAGATCACTTTGAGTGAAGGCAGAGTCCAGCTCTCCTTCAGCAGAGTTAGAGAGCAGCTGGCAGCAGGCCAACTAACAGAAATGCCAGCCTTCTATATCAGCAGTCCAGTTGAATCCTTTAAGCAGCAAAGCAGTTCTACCGGCAGAGCCTCAGTCGCAAGTCCAGTAGTGTCTGATCTTAGGGGGTCAAAGACCCAGTACTTATACCCAAAAGTGCCTTTCATGTGGGGGTGACTTCAAAGCAGTTCTCTGAAGTGCACCAGTATCCCTTTCAACCCAGTACTGTCTGCCATCTGTGAGGGGTAATTAGTCCTTTGTGTGGGGTCAGGACACCGTCTAATCAAGTGAAGTGTTAGTCCCTCCTTTCCATTCTGTCCAGGCAAGGTCATCAGAATGCTGATGTAAGTAGATGGGTACTCAGACAAACTATCCTTCCTGTGTGGTAGCTGTCTAGAGGGAATGAACTAAGTGTAGCTGTCACCCACCCCAGACATTGGAGACAGGCTGTCAGGCACACAAGGCAGAAAAGTGCAGAGAACTGTCCACTTTCTAAAAGTGGCCTTTCTAAAACAGTAACGTTAAATCCAATTTCACCAGTAAGGAGGATTTATCATTACCATTTCAAAGATGTGAAACATGAAAAAGCTACTCCTCTCTGATCAGGAATTACAGCTCAAAAGTGTCTTACGGAATTCCAATGCTAGCCTACGAGAGGGGTAGGCCTCACTGTAGTGAAAAACGAATTTGGGGGGTTGTTACTACCAGGAAACGTAAAGGTTAAACACACATCTTACCTTTTACATACATGGCACCCAGCCTTTAGGGTTACTTAGGGCCTACCTTATGGGTCATTTATATGCAATAAAAGGTGAGTTTTTAAGACTTTGCAGGTAGTTTTAAATGCCAAGTCGAGGTGGCAGTAAACTGCACACAGAGGCACTGCAGTGGTAGGCCTGAGACAGGTTTGGAAGGCTGCTTATGTGGGTGGCACAGTTAGTGTTGCAGGCCCGCTAGTAGTATTTGAAGTACATACCCTGGGTATATGGTATACCACTTTACAAGGGACTTACCAGTACATCAAATATGCCAATCAAGTATACATCAATGTCAACACATTTAGGGAAGAAGCACATGCACTTTAGCACTGGTTAGCAGTGGTAAAGTGTTCAGAGTCCTAAGTCCAATAAAAAAATCAGCAAAAACAGGAGGTAAAAGGAAAAAAGTCTGGGGGAAGACCACCCCAAGGATGCCATGTCTAACAGTTACTATTGGGGTATGATAAAGGCTATATGTATATAGGTATGTATATGGGTGGTCTCTGTATAAAGTGGAATATTGTATGAGAAACAATGGACTGGAACAATGCTGACAGGGACTGCCAGCGGGTGTGCTTTGCAACCATTCCTCCAAACCTTTTTGTGTTGACGTTTTCTGGAGATAAAAAGGAATAAATAAACATATGATACTGTTTATCTAGCCCTGCATCACTAAAATGGAAAACAATGGTCACATTACAACGTGGCTTTGTCAGATTTCATCTCCTGGGACTTGGAGGTCTATTGTAAAATCAATCACCAGATGACCATTATAATATATATTTCGTCAAAAAAATACAATGATGATCATATATTTAAAACATATAGGCCTCATAACCAACTGCTCAGAATAGTACCCGTTATTTTCCTGCCCTTAAATTAGCGCTACTGGTATTATAAGAATAGCCAGGGGAACCATTGATGAGGCTATGTATCGTCAAATTAGGGAATGTTCCTCTTTGGGTATTAAGTAAATCTGATAGTTAACTGAAAAAGGCAAGATTTTGAATGTGGCATAAGTTTGGTCACTTCAAATCACTCTAAAGAATTTAAATAAAGTAACACAACAATTCTCTGGAGGGAGCTTACCAACTGGTGATTATCAGGCACAGTTAAAATAAAAACAGACATGCTAAATAAAGTGAATAAATCATGATGTGACTTAACAAAGAAATACTGTAACGTATGAGCACACATTAAACTCTGCAGGTAGTGATCAAAATATAAGAAATAAAAGAAAGAACTGCACCCCAGAAAATCACCAGGTCCTAATAACAACACAACTGAGCTAATGAAGTAGGCAAGTTCATGTATTTGCTAGATGTATTGTTAAATCTGTCAGGGAAAAGAGAGAAATAGCAACATTTCTTCTTGGAATCTGCCCACATGATATTGCATGAAAGGAGAAATACCTTACCGTACCTAATGAGTGCTAGATTCTCAGAGCGGCAGTGAACACAAATTATATGTTGATGCATGGCACAAAAGCTGAGTCTCCCTGTGGTAACTTTTCATGAGCCGGTGCCTGTCAGGTGGTTCCATTGTAAGCGAAGAAAAATGTTAACATGGTGGAGAAAAAAGCAGACTTTACTGCACATGCTTCTATGATTAGCAGACAATGCACTCCCGAGCCCAGGCTGTGTGGCTGACATGGATCCTACAATCTGCATACATAAGTAGGCTGCAGAAATGACAGCTGGAACACGAATATCCCTTGCATGGCGTGTGGGTGGGTACCCCTACTCTGAGTGACCTGACACAGTAGCGGTCCGTGGAGGGAGTTCGGTGGGGCAGTGAGGCAGGGCGGGGGAATGTAAACACCGGAATATGGATGAACGGAGGTAAGTACACATTTAAATAAATAAAACGAATTCCTTTGCGCGCGCTGCATCACAAAATGCGATGCAGCGCGCGCAACGAAACGAAATGTAAATCACAAACTAATAGGAAAAGCTCTTCCCCCTCAACGGAAGTCCATCGCATTCCTACGCTTATATTGGACAAATCCCAGGGAAGTCACCCTAGAACCTGCAGCACGTTAGCCACAATGATTGTATTCGGGAAGCTGCTTGCTGACCCAGGGCTGAGGGAAATATCAACAAAGCCACTTCAATAGACAGACAGGGATTAGCCCACAAGACTACACCTTGTGGGGTTAGGGAGTCCAATCTTTCACCTTGCAAATACATACTGAATTTGCAGTCTGCAGTTTGTCCGTACATGGTGGTATTAGCCGGTATCCCTGCTCTTAAATCTAGTTATAAAGAATCGTGGATACAACTCAGGAATAAAACTGCTCATTGGTTGAATAGACATATATACTTTGATCTAAGTCATATCGATAAAAAAATTATGGTTGGAAGGGTGGCCTGCATGGGCAATGGTCTTAAGAACATTTCAGGGGTCTGTATTGTGGTTAATTTTAGGAATCCTTTTCTTGTGTGTAATATCTTGAGAATGAAGGAACAGATATATTTTTCAAATTACCAAATTGCAGCATTTCCCCCTGGGATACTTTCATAGGCCAATTTCACCCACAGCCCACGGAGCTGCCTCCCTATGGCAGGCACCTCCGCTTACCAGTGATTACTGATTTAATGTTCCAGGTAGTCTGGATAAAGTTGAATGACTACAAGAGCCTTTGTCACCTAACCAACCCTTCTTAAATACGTTACCATCTAAAGCAGTAAATTCTGTTGTTGATCTGTTGCATATCCAGAGTAGCCCCTTTGAACTGAGAGCTGGAATGTGGCTGGACTACGCTTTAAGCTCTGCTTGCCTGATTGGGTATCATATATTAAGAGTTATGATGTTAATATGCTGCAGGAGATGAAGGAAATTGGGCCCACAAGTATTGAGGGTTTCCACTGTTATAGCATTCCAGCTACCCAGTCACGTTGTGATTGAGCTTCTGATGGCTTAGCGTGTGGCTGAACATAGCTCTGGGGGGGGGCCTTTGTAAACATCGAGGGGCCAATTCCGATACTGGGTCAGACAGCTGTTCGTAGCCTTACCGTGCGACTGTCACGTACCCGTAGCCAGTCCGTCCTGTAGAGTAAGTACGATGCGCAAAACTGCCAAAAACACGACCGACACGTAGGCTGTGAGTCAAGCTCCATTCCCCATCTGAGCCGTAACTCCTAACGCTGAACCGAGTCGCCCAGAAGCACTATCCATAGCAGTTTCCGGTATGACAAGTTTGATGCGTACTTCCTACGCGCGGGACGGGTCGCCACGTACGGAATGTCACAGCATCCGGAAAACAAGCATATCAGCTACGATTCGCGCCACAACTCAATCCACGGCTACGAGACGGACCAGCTTGCAGCGGGTACGAGACGGAGCAACAAGCAGCGTGTACGACACGAAGACATCATGAATCCCATCGCGCAGGTCATACCAGTACTCTACATCTATGACCGGCTCAGGAACCAAAGACGACTGCGCAGGCGGAAAGTCAGACACCTACCACATAAACAAACGACATGTACCCGCAAAATGGCACACACACACAGGGGATCCACATCCTGGTCACTAACAACAGCCCACCATAGGGGTTGCATGGCCAGCACCACTAACACCCACACCCATAGGGGACCTGTTGCACATCACTACTGCCAACCCCAGCCATAGGGCTTATGTTGCCCATCACTACTGCCACCCCCAGCCATAGGGCTCATGTTACCCATCAAACCTGCCACCCACACCCATAGGGCTCATGTTGCCCATCACTACTGCCACCCACACCCATAGGGACTATGTTGCCCATCACTTCTGCCACCCCCAGACATAGGGGACCTGTTGCCCATCACTACTGCCACACCCACCCATAGGGCTTATGTTGCCCAGCACTACTGCCACCCCCACTCATAGGGGACCTGTTGCCCATCACTCCTGCCACCCCCACTCATAGGGACTATGTTGCCCATCACTACTGCCACCCCCAGCCATAGGGCTAATGTTGCCCATCACTCCTGCCACCCCCACTCATAGGGACTATGTTGCCCATCACTGCTGGCACCCCCAGCCATAGGGCAAATGTTGCCCATCACTACTGCCACCCCCACCCATAGGGACTATGTTGCCCATCACTACTGCCACCCCCAGCCATAGGGCTCATGTTGCCCATCACCCCTGACACCCCCAGCCATAGGGCTCATGTTGCCCATCACCCCTGCCACCCACACCCATAGGGACTATGTTGCCCATCACTACTGCCACCCCCAGCCATAGGGCTTATGTTGCCCATCACTACTGCCACCCCCAGACATAGGGGACCTGTTGCCCATCACTACTGCCACCCCCACCCATAGGGCTTATGTTGCCCAGCACTCCTGCCACTCCCACTCATAGGGGGCCTGTTGCCCATCACTCCTGCCACCCCCACTCATAGGGACTATGTTGCCCATCCCTACTGCCACCCCCAGCCATAGGGCTTATGTTGCCCATCACTACTGCCACCTCCAGCCATAGGGCTCATGTTGCCCATCACCCCTGCCACCCACACCCATAGGGCTCATGTTGCCTATCACTACTGCCACCCTTAGCCAGTGGGCTTATGTTGCCCATCACTACTGCGACCCCCAGACATAGGGGACCTGTTGCCCATTATTACTGCCACCCCCACCCATAGGGCGTATGTTTCCCAGCACTCTGTCACCCCCACTCATAGGGGACCTGTTACCCATCACTCCTTCCACCTCCACTCATAGGGACTATGTTGCCCATCACTACTGCCACCCCCACCCATAGGGACTATGTTGCCCATCACTACTGCCACCCCCAGCCTTAGGGCTTACGTTGCCCATCACCCCTGCCATCCCCAGCCATAGGGCTTATGTTGCCCATCACTACTGCCACCCCCAGCCATAGGGCTCATGTTGCCCATCACCCCTGCCACCCACACCCATAGGGCTCATGTTGCCTATCACTACTGCCACCCCCAGCCAGAGGGCTTATGTTCCCCATCACTACTGCCACCCCCAGACATAGGGGACCTGTTGCTCATCACTACTGCCACCCCCACCCATAGGGCGTATGTTTCCCAGCACTCTGCCACCCCCACTCATAGGGGACCTGTTACCCATCACTCCTTCCACCCCCAGCCATAGGGCTTATGTTGCCCATCACTACTGCCACCCCCAGCCATAGGGCTCATGTTACCCATCACTACTGCCACCCCCACCCATAGGTACTATGTTGCCCATCACTACTTCTACCCCCAGCCTTAGGGCTCATGTTGCCCATCACTACTGCCACCCACACCCATAGGGACTATGTTGCCCATCACTACTGCCACCCCCAGCCATAGGGCTGATGTTGCCCATCACTACTGCCACCCCCAGACATAGGAGACCTGTTGCCCATCACTACTGCCACCCCAGCCATAGGGCTTATGTTGCCCATCACCCCTGCCACCCCCAGCCATAGGATGGGTGATGCGCAACACATCCAGCATACTCCTACATCAGGTATGTCAGCAAAATACATCCCCCCTAACATCATGACAACAGTGTGTAGTCTGTGACAAATGCCCACAACAGTGATTATGACTTCGAACATACAATGTAACTAACAGCACATGTGTGACCAACACATGAGTCTGACATACACCAGGCAAGCATCACTATAGCACTGTGGCAATGTAAAATAACACCCCTCACTGTGTAGAACAGAAGTTAAGTGGGGGCTTCCAAAATGCAGCAGATGTTGAGCATTGTGGTGATGGGGACTAAACCCCCCCCTCATCACAGTGACCAAAAGGTAAGTGACATCATGGTCAAAGCTGCAAATAACAAACAGCATGTATGATCCCTGCTCCCAACACATTAAACACTTCTGGGGCAAACTAGTGGTTGTGTCCCATTCCCACAGAGATGTGGTGAGGCTAACAGTGCTGTGAAAACATAACACACTCTCGGCCATGTGCAGACAAGCACCACACATGGGGGCTGACAATGCATACAGTGTACAATGACACAAGAGCAGAAGTGACCATCACCAAGCATGCACACATCTCGAAAATAGACACACTAATCAAAACAACATGTGTAGACTGTAGGTGTCAGCTCACAAAATCACATTCCATGCCAGCAATGGCACCTAACAACCAGGATGAATGTGCACAATGATGTGATATGACTCACAGGGACAGCAGGCAAAATCACAGAAACAGCATCCAGACAAAGGCCCACAACAGCAATACCAATGCACTAGTGCAGATGCACATACCCAAACAGGCAACCTCACACTGCACATCTGACACAGCATGTGTGTGTGTGTCACAGTATCACCAGGCAACTACACAACACATGAGGGGGGCTGAACCACAGTGACACAGATGTGGACACAGTGCCATACAAAAGTAAACCATCATTGGGACACCCTCAGTGGGCAATCAGGCATTGGGAGATGAGAGGGAGCACAACAGACACACGTGACACAAGCTGGAATGAACACCAACTAACACAGCAAGAGAGTGACACACAACAGCACTACCCCCAGGGACCAGACATTGGGGTGACACAAGCATGCATGACACCTCCAATGTGATGACAAAGGCAGATGTTGTACAAACTGGGAAACCCAGACATGTGTCCTGTGCCACAAACGTACATCACACATACACAAACACAAATCACTCAGCATGGCCCCTCATCCATGGACAAACGGGAGCTAGGGGACCATCCATGCAAACATTTACATCAGTCCACCCTCAACACCACACACCCTGAACTGCAATAATGTGTATCTGTTAAGCCCACATGGACAGGTGACATTGCACATGCAACCATGACAAACACAGCAATGTTGGGAGGAACTAAGGTACACAGACACATCACACAAGGACAGTTTACAACCCTGAGGAATGACAGACATACTGCACAGTATGCGGTACATGGCCATGACCTCAAAGCTCACGTAACCTTCAGAATCCCTGCCACAGTCCCAGGACAATGCAGAAGCCAAGGAGAACCACAAGGCACACATGCTGACATCTGCCAGCATCGCAGCCATGAACCCGACAACTGGGAGCAGTCACACACACATACAAATGTCTTAATCACAGAAAGGTACCACCTAGGGACCACTACATGATTTAGCAAACAAACAGGTGCCTTGGGGAACCCTGACTGTGTCCCATCTGTGTCTGACAACATCATCCCGACTCAGAACTGACAAATCCCAATGATGATACACCAATTAACAGTAGTGGGTCATGCACCCACACATCTGGTAGCCCATTGGAAAAGTAGTGGGATGAACCCAGTACCACTCAGCAAGCATCAACAACAGGAACATATCAAGGGAACACTGTCTGTGAATGAACAGGGATGTGGACACACACACATGCTCATACAACACACACCATGGGCCCAGGCCATGTCACTGGTCAACACACTTACTTGAGGGGACCCAACTCCTGTGGAAGCCCAGCTGTGCCAAACATATTCACTGCGCATTTTACTCATGTCTGCAGAACACTTGGTCAGTCAGCCATCAGTTACCACACAATGAAGGCTCTGGTCACAACAGCCTGGATACAGGAGTCTCCCCTAAGTCATCTGCACATACCCAAAACATATGTCTAGCAAGTTGCACAGAGGACCTAGTTGCTCCTATACCAATGATGTCCACACCTGTAGGTCAAGTGTTGATGAGCACAAAGTCTGTGGAAGTGACAAATTGGACAATGGGAAGCACATCATATGTGCAGGGGTGCAAGGCAGAGATGTGACCATGCAAATGAAATGTTCACAGAGATGTCCACAAATAGTTGATCCTGACACACCCAGGTAGCTGCAAAGGATGACATGGATACCAACCAGAATAGGATACATATCTCATGGACCACAGGGAGTACCTCACAGCAACACATCAGTATTCAACATTGGAAACCAAGCATCACAGGTGCAATGGCATGTTAAACATCATCAACATGATGTACACCTAAATCTAGTTCACAGGGATAAAGAAAAAAGCTTTATTCAGCATATTAAAAGTTAAATGTCTGTTCAAACAAGAGGCCAATGGCCAGTCCATGTCCAAATGCCAAGGAGTGAACTAGAGTGACAACTGTCACACCTTGCTTGCCTGCACTGCTAAGGACCGGGGTCATTCCCTCAGAGGGGCATACATGGGGGCAGGCCAGGCACCGCAGGGACAGGATCAGGGCGCAGCAGAAGGAGGCAGTGAATAGGTGGTGGATGCAGGCGAGACACTTGCAACTGCAGTGGAGCTGACTGAATTGGTGGGTGCTGTCACAACTGTGGGGCACAAGTCAGATGAGGTGTGTGCCGGCACAACTCCAGTGGGCAGGTCAGATGGAGTGGATTGGGTCATCATTGCAGTGCCCAAGTCAGACGGGGTGGTCGTGGACTCCAATGCAGCACCTACATCCATGGGAGCGGAATGGGGAGCAGGTGAGGTCAGCAGGGCAGGGGGGACACGGTCCCCACATCAGTGGCACCAACCGTCTGACCAGGTATGGAGGAGCAAGTGCTAGGGGGGATGGCCTTAGCATTTTGGGGATGGTGTATCTGTGGGTGGGGGAACCCGGGTAGGGAGTGGCGGGGGAACCTCTGGAGTGGTGGCCTGGGGGATGGAGGATGGAGACTTTGCCTTGGAGCTGCGTGGTGGCAGGGGGTCTTGCTCTTCCGGCTCCAGGGGGACTTGTGGGTGGAGTCTCAGTCTGACTGTGCCTGGGGGAGGGTGTCTGGGTGTGAGGGGCACTCCTCTCTGTGTGTGGGGACTTCCTCTTCCCCTTGTAATCAGGATCTGCTGGGTCGGTGGGGAAGAGGCCAAAGTCACAGAGGAAGAGCTTCTGGGGAGATGGGGTTGCAGGTGATGCAAGGGAAGGGGGCTGGGAGGGAGAAGTCTCAGAGGACTGCGGAGTGGTTGTGGATGACTGTGTGTGTGTCTGCAAAACTGCCCCCGTGAGTGTGGTATCAGTCCCCTGCGCTTGCTTGTGTGCACGTCTAGACCTTGGTTTAGGTGTTTGTGTGCTTGGGACAGGTAGGCTGCTAGGAATCGTGGGTGGTGCAGGGGTAGGAGGGGTGCGGGACTGTTGGAGGAGGGACACTGCTGCCATCAGGGAGGAGGCCATGGACTGGTCCTCTGTAGGGCAGACATGCCCGAGAAAATGCCCTCCATGAACGATACCAGTTGTGTCAACTGACTTGTGTGTGCATGGAGGACCTTCAGCATTGACATCTGCCCTACATGGATCTGTCTAAGTAAGTCCACAAACTCCTCACTCAGGGCAGCAGGGGATACAGGGGCAGGGGGTGCGGTGCCTGACACAAAGGAGACATGCTCACGAACACGGGAGCCTACAGGGACCTCTGGGATGGGAGCCGATGGGAGGGTGGTGGTGGTGGTGACGGGGACAGCCACACTAGCTGGGGTTTGGTGGCTGCTGACACCCGCCTCCACAAGGGAGTCATCCGCAGAGCTGCTGTGGCCCTCAGCTGGGGGTGATGGTACTGACGACTCCTCTGTGTGGCTCCACTCGCCCTCCGTGCCACTGGGTCCCCCCGACTCCTCTCCTTCTATCCCTGTCAGGCTCTGTGGCTCCTCCTGGTCCATGGAGCTGTCCCCTCCTGTTGCCGTGGATGTATCTGGATAGGAATAGGAAGTAAGAGAACAACATCAGTCACCTGCACCGACTGCACACACCACAGTGAGTTCATCACATCAAAGGGCAAGCCCTGGCATCATCAGCTGAACACAGCTCAAAGTGCCAACACTGTTTAGAATAAGCCAATTGTCATTCTCAACATCAACCATGGCACACATATCCCTCCTTGACTTGCACACATATGTCTGTTGCATGTTGGATGCTAACACCCCAATGTGGCGACATGCACCACCCACACCTCATTTGGACATGCAAGTGAACATGTAGGGGTATGTCACTATACACACAGCACATCTCTTGCTACTGACTCAGTACAGGTGTCCGGATGAAGGGATGAAGGGATGGGCACATACTTATTTCACATGCTTGTGATGCATGCCAGCAACGCACACTATGATGTTCTCATGACCTGATGGGCAATGCCACAATGGGGTGCATGGTGTACACTTGAACACTATGCAGGATCACTCATAGCAAGTTAAATGCCATGGCACTGGGATGCCCTGAAAGTCAGTCAACACTGTCTCCTGTCACAGGGGCAGGGCATCCAGACAACAACAATATGCACTGACTCACAATCCTAGCTCAGGGGTAAAGCTAACTCTGCAGATGACCGGCGCTTTTGCCCATCCCCTGCAAACAACATATACCGGACCCAGAAGACCCCACATCATGCAAATCAGACACATGAGTCTCTGCAAACACAACTCCCTGTACATTAGCACATCACAGTCTGCCATGCATGTAACCCAGCTGCATGAAGGACACAGTTGCATACACCATTGTGCGCTGTCAGATGATCACACACCTATATGTCACACAGGTCTTGTCTCTCACAGTCACATCTCAGATGTCATGCTGACCCTCTGAATCATGGACACCCCAGTTGTATGTAATAACAAACCACACCCTAATGACACAGAGGCAGACACCTGAGGGCACATGTCACTAAGCACAACCTGTTATTTGATACACAGGATTGGGATTACAGAGTGTTTCTAAATGCCCTTGAGGAGCCATGACTGGCAAGGTCTACATGAAACATTGTTTGGCCCTGGACAGTAGTCAGGTGGCTAAGCAAGTGTGACATACTTGATATACATACTCCTGAGGCCCCAAAATTGGAGTCCCCTGCTACATGGGATTGTTTGGAATACCCCAGCCACATGTGGCGAGTCAGACCAGCAATTGGAAAACATCTCAAGGGCACACACAGATCACATGTCAAATCTCAGGCATTGGGTAAACAATTGACCCACCCATGAAACACACACAAGAGTCACGGGAACAGATGCTGTCCGGTAGATGAAGCATAGCTGACTGCAGGGACACAGTTCCCCAGCGACACAAACAACAGACTGTAGGGGCCACACCTGTAGAACAGATGAGGAGGGTGCATAACACAATAGAGGGACCTGAGTATTGGACTACAAGACCTACGTAATGTGGAAGTGTGACCAGGCCAAAAGACTGCAATTGGCATGTCAGACATAGTACACAGATTAGGCATGGATTTACCCCCTTCCTGCTGCTGTTTGGCCATCAGCTGCCTATCCAGGTCCGGGAAGACCACCGCCAGGATCCGGAGCATGTGGGGGGTCAGGGTCCGGTGTCCACCCCTCCAGCGCGGAGGTGCAGCTTCAGCCGGACTCTAGCTATCCTCCGGGTCCAGCCCCGAAGGTCCTGCCACCTCTTCTGGCAGTTGCGGATCTGGCGCTTGTAGACCCCCACCGAACGAACAGCCAGGGCGATGGTCAGCCAGATCTCCTGCTTCTGGTGGGCATCAACCTGTGAGGATGACAAAGTGAAAAGTACATTAACATACATGCCCCAGATTTGTGCAGCACACATTTGGATATACATGTCATCATCACAAAGGGAAATGAGTTACACAGGTAGTGCAACTATGGGGAAGGAAAAATCACCTGCATGTCTGACATGTTAACAATGCCTGGATAGTTTAAGCTTGCACCAATGCACTTTAGCAGCAGGACACCTGTTCATTACATGTACCTACACACTTTGGATCATGAAAGTAGTCAGTGAGAATGCTTGCCACTGGTGTACACACTGCTAATCCTGCTAGTCAGACAACATGCATAATTAGGAAGGCAGTGGACTGCAAACTCACCTGCTCCCCTGGTTTCCCGTAGAGATTGCTGTACTGTGGAAGGAGCCCGTCCAGCAGGTCCTGGATCTCCTCCTCAGTGAAGGCTGGGGCCCTCTCCAGTGTACGTGCCATAGTAGGAGCCGGAGGATGCAGAGACAGCAGCAGTGATAGCAGGGATGTGGTCCAGTAGCATGTAGTGCAGGCAAGTGAGCTCCCTGGGGGCCAGCCAGAATTATATCTGTGCTGCAGAGGCAGAATCTGTGCCATGTGTCTAAAGTGATAGGTCCAACACGGTTGCATTCTATGAATCTGGCCAATCCATTTAAATGTAAGACTCGTACACGCCTTCCACATCGTTCAAATCTTCACCTTCATGGAACACTTGAAATTGCAACATTGTTGTATGCATCCAACTGAATTTCCAGTGCACAACTCGTACAAGTTTTGAATCTGCATCCGTCTCCATGACAGTCCGGAGCCAATGGGTGCGCCCGGCTCGTTCAACTGACTGTACAACGCGTATTTTGAAAATACACATGCACCCGTCTCCATACGATTCAATAGCCAAGGCGTATGCCTGTCTTGGACCATGCCTGCCCGACGCATATGCATGATAGTCACCCGCGTCGGACCTCATTGCATTCAATGACAAAGTGTACGCACGGCTCGGTCATGAACCGTGCAATGCGTACGCATTGTCACCCGCGTCGGACCTCATTGCATTCAATGACAAAGCATACGCATGGCTCGGCCATGAACCGTCCAATGCGTACGCATTGTCACCCGCGTCGGACCTCATTCCATTCAATGACAAAGCGTACGCACGGCTCGGTCCTGAACCGTGCAATGCATACACATTGTCACCCGCGTCGGACCTCATTGCATTCAATGACAAAGCGTACGCACGGCTTGGTCATGAACTGTGCAATGCGTATGCATTGTCACCCACGTCAGACCTCATTGCATTAATTGACAAAGCGTACGCACGGCACGGTCATGAACCGTGCAATGCGTACGCATTGTCACCCGCGTCGGACCTCATTGGTGAGACTATTCTACGAACACACATTTACTGGCCAGAGACACCTGTGCACACCTACCACACTACAGCATTGGCCACACAGTGTCCCATGGCATGTAAGGCTGCATTCCCTGGGTGTTTGGGGGGGGCCACATCTGGTTTGTTGGGTGTCACTTTTGTGCAGCCACTCCCAGGCTGTGCACGTGTACATGGGGGCAGAATCCTTTGTGGATTGTGTACATTACCACTGTGATGTGCAATTGTACGGTAATGGGCATGAGTCACGGACACAGTTTCATGTTGGATATGTTTAGGGCATGTCACATACACCGAGTCCAGGGGCTGATGGCATGTACGTCACAGTGAGACCTGTAGCTACAATACTGATGTGCACCGACAGTCTGTGTGCATGTTGTGTCTCAGATGTGTCTGATCAAATGTGCCCAATGGGTGGAAGTCTCCACATCCATGTGGTATATGCATCAACCTTGATGGTGTGTGTGTGTCTAAGAGACGTACATGTAGATACAACAACTAGTAGGTAGTAGTGTTCCTTTCAAAGGAAAAGTGGCACACCAAAATATAATACATAATTTGTTAAATAAAGCACATTTTGTCAAGGCGCTTATTTTCAACAATTCAAAGTTAAGTCGGGGTGCTCAAGGGCAATTTTGACGTCTACTACCTAGAGACATCATCAGCATGTATAAAACATGCATATATTAACACTCAAAAGAGAGACTGAACAGCACACCTTAATGTAATACATTTTCAATCCTGCATTAGTGTAAATTGATCAATTTATCCAAGTCACATATGCTTGTCAAAAGAAAGTGGAAAAGATCAGTTCCATCAATCAACGGTCTTCATTGGCAACAAATCCAAACCACTTCAGTTGGTTGTCATCTTTATTTTATTTAAACAGAAATCCCAGCACACGAACCAGCCAACACGTGTTTCGTCTTAGAAATACTTTTTCCTGGCTGGAAAAATAAATGTATCAACTAAATACATTTTACTAAAAACACACAAATCGACAACAATATATACATTTCAGTTATAAGAACTTAGTGCACACCCACACTGGTGGTACTGATAATCATTACAAAATAATGAATATTCTCACATTCATGTTCAGTTTAGTTAATACACATTACTGAACAAAAACATGGTCCAATGACTTGAGAACCTTTGTCTCTTAGTACACATAAAAAAATGCTTACATGTGTATCATAGAAAGAGCGATGTACCAATAGAAACCAAATCACCAGTGCTCACGATTGACATTAAAATCCATATTAAATAATCATACAACCAATTATAAAAGAGGATGAAATTCTTTGATAGACCAGATAAGCCCACCACTGTGACAAACTGTACTATTTTGTGTCCAATAGTTGGAATATAAATAACGAGACCAAAGAAAGAAAACTTCATGTACAGCTCTAAGTTACAAGCCTATGAGGCAAGACCAGCCAGGAGTAAAGATGAATAGAGACCCACCGATTACTGCATAATAATCATCTCCGTTGATGTATGTAGAAGGCCATAAACAAAACGTCCAGTCAGTCCAAAGTCCCATTAAATTAAGAAAGATCATCAATCTAATAATAAGAGAGAACAATATCTGATATGAACCGAAATTGTGCTGTCCTCACATTATATCACATAGAATTGAAATGGGGTTACAAAAAAAAAATAAAGAATAGAAAAATAAAGAATTAGCAGATACTCCATAGTTAAGAATCTCCCTAAGAAAAAGTCTAATAATGTTAAGCTCAATTGATGTAAATTCAAACAGGCACTCTCAATATAGTTTATCAAGACCTTATCATGTTGTCATACCTCAATTGTGAAAGTGGCCACATCAGGTCAATAAAACATGTTCTAATCCTAGTGAATAATTGTCCTCGTTCACTATATATAAGTGTCCCAAATGGACCCAAACAGTCTCTCATCATTAAAAAATGCAACTCTGTTTTACACAGACCCAACTCGATCTAAATTAAGCTCGGGAGAATCTCAAAAGTATCAGAAATGCAATGTCTCGTACCCCCATTTCAATAGCAAACATACCTTCAAGTAAAACGTAGTGTCAAGTGAAGGTGTAGATTGAATAACGAAGGAATGAGCTTCAGTCCCGCTCCAACAGTGTTCCGTACAACTTCTTGATACAAGTGTACGCACTGCCTGCATGTCAACGAACCCAAAGACAAAAAGAGAGGAGAAAAGAACCCCCATAAGTATACACTAAAGTAGGTCCAATAAATCAAAAATCACAACCCACTCCCGCACTCACCTGACCCAGAACGGAAATGTATGCATCCACACTCATCAAGGTCCCGCAGACAAATAAAAAGCGCAAAATGGGGCTGCAATGTCAGAAATAAATGGTTTCAACACCCGAGTCACATGATTCCTAATACCGATCACGTGATCATGGCGTGGTGATACAGCAGAAACATCAAAAAGTGGGGCCGCCATGTTGGAGAAGGTTACCATATTCCACCTAATGCAAGAATAGTCCCAAAAGAAAAAAAAACTTGGAATATTAGTAAAATGGCTCTTAAACAAACGCAAAAGTGATACGCAAAAAATTATTTCTCCCATATGTCTAATCAGTATACGAGTCAAAAGTGGACTTCCCCTACACAAGTCAGCCAATACGCCAGTGTATATTATCACAACTGGCTATTGTATCACAAAGCATTACCCATATTTCTAGTAATGTTGTGGCATATTAAAATACATGTCGTAACATCGTCCAGTATTAGTGCAACACCCCAACTTTTACGGTGTGCATGTGATTCAATTAGTCCACTTCCTGTATACAGCATGTAGTGTCGCATTCCCTATTAGTCAATGATCCCATGATTCAAACCCGAAGAGAATTACCTCTGATTTAAGCAGTTACCCACGTAGCTAGTGAAAGGTAAAATCATCTGGCTATTAGTGCCCCTTACGTATCTATTACGAGCCAAATGAGTTAAGTACTCGTGAGGCATGCAGTACAGTAGAAAGTAGATAAGGACATTGCAAATCAGTCGACATAATAAATCCCATGGTGTGGAACACCTCATGACTATTATTGTCCACATTTTCAATATGCATAGTTAGGTATCTCTTTACCTACAATGCAGAACACAATCAAATCTGGATAGAATGTTTATAAATACACAAATGTCATAATTAGATGAATCAGGTTGCCACACCAAACATATGGCCCAATAAAAAAATAAGGCAGGACATAATGAAATTGAATACACATGTGTCCGATTGTCTCAAATTCAGAAACAAGTTGATCAGGAACATGTCGCAGATGATCATCATTTAGACAAAATTAACCAAAGTCGGTCTTTCAAGAATACATGAAGCTCTCTATCAATGTTCAGACCTAAATCAACCGTCCTTAACTTGATCAACCATTTTGATTCAAGTTTCCTCAGAGCCAATGTCTTATCTCCTCCTCGTGGATTGCCAGTTATTATCGCGATCCCATGAAATCTAATTCCTAGAACTTCTGAATCCTTATGTGTGGTATTGTATTGTACCGCCAGAGGGTAGTCCATGTTATTTTTGCGAATCGCTCTGATATGCTCTTGTATTCGCTCTTTGAGCGGTCTAATGGTACTGCCCACATAGATAAGGTTACACTGGCCGATAATGCAATAAACTATGTATTTCGTATTGCAATTCATAAAATTATGTATTTGATGTGTCTGCCTAGTATTGTAACAAAAGCTTTTCAGTTTGTTCTCAGCAAATTGGCATACACTACACATAGTGCATTTAAAAAAACCTTTTGGTATTCCTGGTAGCCAAGTGTGTTTGTGTTCTGCATTTTTGTTCCCCACAATAGATGGACTCAATAAATTACGTAGGGTTCTACCTCTCTTGTATGTGATTCGTGGTTTGTTGGAAATATAAGGATCCAATTCGGAATCCAACTTAAGTAAATGCCAATGTTTGTGGATCGTCTTGAATATCATATTGCTATGTGAGTTGTACTCAGTTATGAGTGCAATCCATTGTAATCCTTTCTCTTTTTTCTTTTTCTGTTTGGACTGGAATTTTAGAAGTTTCTTGCGTTCAGTACGATTAATCCTAGTGTGTGCTTTGTCCAATATATTCTGATCAAAGCCCCTATTGAGAAATCGATGTTTAAGATTGATGACCTCTGCTTGAAATGTATTGTCTCTACTACAATTACGTCTGAGACGGGTCATCTCGCCAAAAAGGTATGGCGCAAATTTGAGAAGTAGTGTGAGCACTACTAGCATGGAGAACAGAATTGCATGCTGTATTCTTGCGAAATAGTTTTCTCTCCAATTTGCCTCCTTCAATATAGAGTGTAATATCCCAAAAGTCTATCTGTTTTGCATTGATTTCATGCTTAAAACTCAGATTGTAGTCATTGTCATTAAGGTGTTGAATAAAACGTTCCAATGATACTCTGTCTCCATCCCATATCATTATGACATCGTGAATAAATCTACCCCAGTACACGATGGAATTTGTTAGTTCAGGGGGTCATAGTTTCCAAATGTGGTGTTCCTCATAAAAGCCCATATAGATGTTAGCAAATGATAGGGAAAATTTCGCACCCATAGCAACACCAGAATGTTGTTTATACCAAGTGCTGTTGTGCATAAAATATGTTCATATAGAGTCGCGTCGCGTTTTGATAAAAAATAGGTCAATGCATCCAGGCCCTTTACAAACGGAATACTTGTGTAAAGGGCACTGACGTCTAAAGTGACAAAAGTGAGATCATTGGTCCAAACTAAATCTTCCAGCTTATTTAACAGGTCCTTGGTGTCCTCAATAAAGGCAGCTACATTTCTGACTATTGGTTGCAAATAGATGTCAATAAACTCTGAAATACGTTCTGTTGGTCCACCTATACCTGATATGATGGGCCTACCAGGAGGAGTATTAGGATCCTTGTGGATTTTTGGTAACGTATATATACATATATGCTATTCCTGGTGTTTGATTGAACATGTACTTGACCTCAATGTCTGATAGTACGCCCAACCTCTGCCAATATCTGAGTGTTTTCTCAACCAACCTATTGACTTCCAGCATTGGACATTTAGATATTTTTGTGTAGGAAGCCTTTTCAGCTAATTGATTGTTGATTTCTCCAATGTAGTGATCCCTGGTCATTAGAACAATATTGCTACCCTTGTCCGCTTCCTCTATAACAAGATAAGGGCAATCTGACAATTCCCGTAATGCTTTCCTTTCATCCTTACTTAGATTGTCTTTGGACCTATTGGGCATACTGAATACTTTGTTTTCTAACTCATCCAAATCTCGAGTAACAGCCTTATAAAAACAATCAATCATATTGTTTGGTGTCAAAGTTGGTATAAACATAGATTTTGACCTCAATCCACTGTTGGTTCCTGTATTAGGTTCAATGTTCAAGTCCAGCAGTATTTCATCCATACTTGGTACAGTCTCTACACTATCATCCAATGATAATAACATTCGTATGTTTTCAATGTCCCTGATCGTCTGTCCACTTGGAACAGCTGTATATATGGAAACCGGACACAGTTTGTCATTGCTGTCAAAGAATTTGTTTGATTTCAACTTTCGAACAAACTGAAATAAATCTACATGGATTTGTGTAAAATTTGGTCTGGACATAGGACAAAAACTTTAACCCTTTTTGAGGACATCAATTTCTGCAACACTGAGTACTTTGTTTGATAAATTAGTAATAGATAGATCATTGTGTTGATCGACATCTGTTGGTTTTATAGACAAATCATTGGCTACCAGGAAAACCCAAAGGTTTTTTTATATGCACTATGTGTGGGGAACAACCTTTACAACGCAACTTTTACAACGCACTACCATTACAACGCATTTTTTACAACGCATAATCCATTACAACGCATGATATTACAACGCATGACACTACAACGCATTTTTAAAAACTACCTTTACAACGCATTCCATTACAACGCATACTACCATTACAACGCATACTATTACAACGCATAATATTACACTATACTATCCAACACTTACCCTACTGATGCACCCCCTGGAGTTAGAATAGTAATTTTTACCCCTATACTATCCAACACTTACCCTACTGATGCACCCCCTGGAGTTAGAATAGTAATTTTTACCCCTATACTATCCAACACTTACCCTACTGATGCACCCCCTGGAGTTAGAATAGTAATTTTTACCCCTATACTATCCAACACTTACCCTACTGATGCACCCCCTGGAGTTAGAATAGTAATTTTTACCCCTATACTATCCAACACTTACCCTACTGATGCACCCCCTGGAGTTAGAATAGTAATTTTTACCCCTATACTATCCAACACTTACCCTACTGATGCACCCCCTGGAGTTAGAATAGTAATTTTACCCCTATACTATCCAACACGTACCCTACTGATGCACCCCCTGGAGTTAGAATAGTAATTTTTACCCCTATACTATCCAACACTTTCCCTACTGTTGCACCCCCTGGAGTTAGAATAGTAATTTTTACCCCTACACTATCCAACACTTACCCTACTGTTGCACCCCCTGGAGTTAGAATAGTAATTTTTACCCCTATACTATCCAACACTTACCCTACTGATGCACCCCCTGGAGTTAGAATAGTAATTTTTACCCCTATACTATCCAACACTTACCCTACTGATGCACCCCCTGGAGTTAGAATAGTAATTTGTACCCCTATACTATCCAACACTTACCCTACTGTTGCACCCCCTGGAGTTAGAATAGTAATTTTTACCCCTACACTATCCAACACTTACCCTACTGTTGCACCCCCTGGAGTTAGAATAGTAATTTTTACCCCTATACTATCTAATACTTACCTTAAATGTAATTTAATATTATGCGTTGTAATGGTATGCGTTGTAAAGGTAGTATGCGTTGTAATGGTAGTGCGTTGTAAAGGTATTTTTTAAAAATGCGTTGTAGTGTCATGCGTTGTAATGTCATGCGTTGTAATGGATTATGCGTTGTAAAAAATGTGTTGTAAGTGCATGCGTTGTAATAGTGTGCGTTGTAACGTCATACATCCACTATGTGTAGTGTATGCCAATTTGCTGAGAACAAACTGAAACGTTTTTGTTACAATACTAGGCAGACATATCAAATACATCATTTTATGAATTGCAATATGAAATACATAGTTTATTGCATTATCTGCCAGTGTAACCTAATCTATGTGGGCAGTACCATTAGACCGCTCAAAGAGCGAATACAAGAGCATATCAGAGCGATTCACAACAATAACATGGACTACCCTCTGGCGGTACACTACAATACCACACATAAGGATTCAGAAGTTCTAGTAATTAGATTTCATGGGATTGCGATAATAACTGACCTTCCACGAGGAGGAGATAAGACATTGGCTCTGAGGAAACTTGAATCAAAATGGTTGATCAAGTTAATGACGGTTGATGATGTACAATGTGTCTAATATAAAAATGGCAAAAAAAATAAGTTACAAAAAAAAAAAAGTTAATAACGGTTGATTTAGGTCTGAACATTGATAGAGAGCTTCAAGTATTCTTGAAAGACTGACTTTGGTTAATTTTGTCTAAATGATGTTCATCTGCGACATGTTCCTGATCAACTTGTTTCTGCATTTGAGACAATCGGACACATGTGTATTCGATTTCATTATGTCCTGCCTTTTTTTTTTATTGGGCCATATGTTTGGTGTGGCAACCTGATTCATCTAATTATGACATTTGTGTATTTATAAACATGCTATCCAGATTTGATTGTGTTCTGCATTGCAGGCAAAGTGATACCTAACTATGCATATTAGAAAATGTGGACATGAATAGTCATGAGGTGTTCCACACCATGGGATTTATTATGTCGACTGATTTGCAATGTCATTATATACTTTCTACTGTACTGCATGCCTCACGAGTACTTAATTCATTTGGCATGAAAACGAATCACAAATACTAATATGCTTTAAACCTATTGTTTTTTATTCTAATATCCTTTCTGGTTACTCTTTCTTTTTTCTCTATATGCTCGTAATAGATACGTAAGGGGCACTAAGAGCCAGATGATTTTACCTTTCACTAGCTACGTGGGTAACTGCTTAAATCAGAGGTAATTCTCTTTGGGTTTGATTAATGGGATCATTGACTAATAGGGAATGCGACACGACATGCTGTATACAGGCAGTGGACTAATTGAATCACATGCACACCGTACAAGTTGGGGTGTTGTGCTAATACTGGACGATGTTACGACACGTATTTTAATATGCCACAACATTACTAGAAAGTGTGAAATATGGGTAATGCTTTGTGATACAATAGCCAGTTGTGATAATATACACTGGCGTATTGGCCTGCTTGCGTAGGGAAAGTCCAATTTTGACTCGTATACTGATTAGACATATCGGAGAAATAGTTTTTTGCGTATCACTTTCGCGTTTGTTTAAGAGCCATTTTACTAATATTCCAAGCTTTTTTTCTTTTGGGACTATTCTTGCATTAGGTGGAATATGGTAACCTTCTCCAACATGGCGGCCCCACTTTTTGATGTTTCCGCTGTAGCTTTCACCAGGCCATGATCATGTGATCGGTATTAGGAATCACGTGACTCTGGTGTTTGAAACCATTTATTTCTGACATGGCAGCCCCATTCTGCGCTTTTTATTTGTCTGCGTGTCAAGAATTCCTGTCATACAAGGGAAACACGCCCTTATGTAAACAGGAGAGCTGTTACATAACTCAAGGGAAACAAGCCCTTATGTAAACAGGAGAGCTGTTACATAACTCAAGGGAAACACGCCCTTATGTAAACCGGAGAGCTGTTACATAACTCAAGGGAAACACGCCCTTATGTAAACAGGAGAGCTGTTACATAACTCAAGGGAAACACGCCCTTATGTAAACAGGAGAACTGTTACATAACTCAAGGAAAACACGCCCTATAAAGGGAGGAACCGGGAGGTACAAGGCTGTCGGATATTGTGTTTACACCGACGTACCTGCTTCGTGAAGAGCAGTGTTCCGGAGTGGTGCTCCAGTAAGGCAAGAACGGAGGTAGGTCGAGTCGTTACTCCCTGGGCCGTGTCTTGCCCCATCGTCACCTGTGAAGGACCCGGAAGCTCTACCGGTCAACCATTGAGCTTCGCTTTTTGACTCGGCTGAGTCCAAGCGCAGTGGCGCTTTTGCTGGTTGGAGTCGTAACTCCCAGCCCGACCAGAGACACAGGGACTGCCAGCTGTAACGCACACCAGGAGGTGTTTGCCGCGTTACAGACTCGGAAGTCCACAGGATCGATCGAGCGGCTGCTCTCGGTTCAGTCTTCTTGCTTGTGATTGGGGTATCGGTGATGCATCACCAGGAGGTGACTCCGCGTCCCGGTGCAGTCTGAGGAAGAGGTTGAGCGGCTGCTCCCTTCAGGTAGAGACCCCGGCTGGGTGTTTCCCTGACTCCTCGATTTTCCCCAACACTCTTCGTGCCCCTCACAGCCTACCGATTGGCATTGTCGGCCATTTCATTTCTGCCCTCTGTTGGCATACGCCGGGATCGGCGTATATGCAGAGGACGGTTAGGACCATCCGTGCTGTGGGCTGGTAACGTACTTAGCCTGGAGGATTCCAGTGACTATAACTTTTGTTTGTTCTTTGTATTTTATTTGCCTTTATTAAAAGAACTAACCCTTCACAAGTGGTTGCGTCCTCATTGTCGTGTCTGTTAAACGATCCTGAGACGTTCAGGGCGTTACAAAATATCCGACCTTAATAACACTAACTGTCTCCCGGTCGATAACAGACATGGCAACACTTGATGATGTGCTGGCTGCTTTAGCGGCCATGCAAGTTGAAGTGGCTGCCTCTAGGCAAGAAACAGCCGATGTAAAAGCCAGACTGGATGCTATCCAATTGGACCCGCTCACGCCCAGCACCTCCCTCACGAACCAGACCCCTGCGGTAGTGGTGGAAATGCCGGTAGCCATCCCCTTGGCAACACCAGAGAGGTACAGTGGGGATCCTAACACAGTGCAGGTATTCCTCACACAAGTGGCGCTACATTTATCGTGCAAACCAAAGGCGTTCCCCACGAGTCAGGCTCGTGTGGCTTTCCTTATATCCTATTTGGCTGGAAACGCGGCACAATGGGCCGTACCTCTGGTGAGCAGGGACGACCCCCTCTTATGTGATTGGGGTGCTTTTCGCGAGGAATTCCTGAAGGTATTCGACAGAAGGGCTGACACGTACACGGCGGACCGTGAAATGCTTGAGTTGAGACAGGGATCCAACGACCTGGTGCAGTATCTCAACGCGTTCCGAAGGCTGGTTGCGGAAACCAAGTGGCCTGTTGCTAAACAGACGGCGCTCTTCCATCAAGGGCTGTGCGATGAGCTCAAGGACGCCGTGGCTCATATTGACCCTCAACCCAAGACATGTGAGGGCCTTATCAACCTGGTATTACGGCTGGAACATAGGCTAAGTGAAAGAAAGGGGGAGCATGGGAGAAAAGGAAAATCCCTTCCATCCTATGTGACGGTGGGAAGTCCTGAAACTTCCACCGCATCCAAGGGAGAACCCATGGACATCAGCGCAATACGAGTGAGCCTCACAGCCACGGAGAAAGAGTCACGCCGTAAACAAGGATTGTGCCTATATTGTGGCAAAAAAGGCCACTACGTACGTGAATGCCCTGCCAAACCGAAGACGTCACGTTATCGGGCCAACCGGTCGGTAACAGCCGTGGTGGACATACCGGCGGAAAACTAGAGGACTCCAAGACCAGAGAAGGGGCATCTCGGAGTCACTCATCCATCCCTTCACTTTCCAACTCGGTCACTAAGGGACAACGACACCTGTTTATCACGGTGCACGTGGGAGTGCATGACCAGTGGATACCCGTTGTGGCCATGGTGGATTCAGGGGCCACTGGCATGTTTATGGACCACAACGAGGCATGCAGGCTAGGGCTAGTGCTTCTTCCCAAAGCAGTACCCGAAGACGTCTATGCGGTAGACGGAAGGCGATTGGTGACGGGGCCCATCGGACAGCACACGGGGGTCCTTCCGATGAGATATGGGAGGAACCATTTGGAACAAATCGATTTTAACATCATCCGAGCGCCCCAATATGGCGTCATATTGGGATTGCCGTGGCTACAGAAACACAACCCCTTTGTGGATTGGCCAACACATCGCATCGAAATGACGTCACCGTATTGCATCCTGCATTGTGGAATAAGAACGGAATCCCTTGACGCAGATGAGAGCGGGAGTCAGACGGTGGCTACAGCGGCAGAAAAAGATGTGGCTCTCCCCCAGGCTTATCACAGTTTTGAGGATGTATTTGATGAGGTGAAGGCGGAAGTGCTACCACCACATAGACAGTTTGACTGCCAGATCGACCTGGTGCCAGGGGCCAGCGTTCCCAGCGGCAGGCTGTATGCCCTGACGGAGCCTGAAAACGTGCATCTCCGGGGGTACCTGGATAAACTCCTCAAGCTAGGATTCATCCGCCCGTCCAAGTCTCCGGCCGCCTCGCCACTCTTCTTCATCCCGAAGGCTAATGGGGAGCTGAGAGCCTGTGTGGACTTTAGGGCATTGAATGCGATAACCATAAAAAATCGGTACCCCTTGCCTCTCATCAGTGTACTTCTGGAACAGGTCAAGAAAGCTCGTATCTACACCAAGTTGGATTTGAAAGGGGCATACCATCTGGTGCGCATGAGGGACGGAGACGAGTGGAAGACCGCCTTTAAGACCAGGTTCGGCCTTTTTGAGTACCTCGTCATGCCGTTCGGTCTGTGCAACGCCCCGGCAGCCTTTCAGTACTTTTTGAATGAGGTATTCAGAGAGGAGTTGGATATCTACGTGGTCGTATATATCGACGACATCCTCATCTATTCGTCCAGTGTGGAGGAGCACGTACACCACGTCAAAGCTGTGCTCCAAAAGCTGAGGGAAAACATGCTGTTTTGTAAACTCAGCAAGTGTGACTTCCACGTCACATCCGTGGAATTCCTCGGAGTGATGCTGAGTCCAGAGGGACAGGAGATGGCAGAACGAAAGATCAAGGCGGTGAAAGAATGGCCGGTGCCCCAAAGCGTGAAGGACGTCCAAAGTTTCATTGGCTTCGCCAACTTTTACAGGCGGTTTATAGATGGATTTTCAGGAGTGGTGGCCCCAATCACACAGCTACTGAGGAAGTCCAAGGAGTTTGTCTGGTCCCCTGAAGCGAACAAAGCCTTTGAGGCCCTGAAAAGCGCCTTTGGTAAGGCGCCGGTGTTGGCTCACCCCGATCCGGATCTCCCCTACGTGGTGGAAGCGGACGCGTCGGATGTGGCGCTGGGGGCTATCTTGTCCCAACGCAACCACGACACAGGGGTGCTTCATCCCGTTGCGTACATGTCCCGCAAACTCAACGACGCCGAACGCAACTACCATATTGCGGAGAAGGAGCTTCTCGCAATCAAGGACGCCTTCACCGAATGGAGGCATTGGTTGATGGGGGCAAGACATGTGGTATCGGTGTACACGGACCATCGGAACCTACAGTTCATGACGGCCACTAGACACCTTTCTCCCAGGCAGCTGCGGTGGATGATCTTCTTTGCGGGGTTCAACTTCCGCATCACATATCGGCCGGGGACGGAAAACCGGAAGGCGGACGCCCTGTCCCGTCAATCTGCAGTTAAGGAACCATTGCCTGCAACCGAGCGTTCCATCATTTCCCCGAGGATGGTATTGGGGGTTATCCAACCGGATACTTTCCTGAGGGGAATAAAGAGAGCGATCAGGTCATTCGCATGGCGGAGGTGGCTCCTCAGTCACAGAGAATGGCAGCTGAAGGACGGGATACCCCTGAAGGGCAGGTGCCTATTGATACCCACGCCTAGGCTAAGGAAACAAGCATTCATCTGGTGCCATGACTCTCCATGCGCAGGTCATTTGGGCTTTGAAAAAACGGTGGCTAGCATGGGACGGCATTTCTGGTGGCCAACCATGAGAGTGGATGTCAGGAGGTGGGGACAGGAGTGTCCTACGTGTGCTACCATGAAGGCCGACCATGGCCGAACCCAAGGGCTCTTACATCCACTTCCGACCCCGGATAGACCATGGGATAGCATATCACTGGACTTCGTGGTGGGCCTACCGGTAGACCAGGGGATGACGGCAATACTGGTGGTGGTGGATTACTTGACGAAAATGGGGCACTTCATCCCCTGCAAGAGAGTCCCTACGGCCGGGGAATTGGCGTCACTACTCCTAAAGAATGTGGTACGACTGCATGGATTACCTGGGGTGATCGTGTCGGACCGGGGGTCACAGTTTACTGCGCAATTCTGGAAGACTTGGTGCACTGCGCTGCATGTTAAGACCGCCCTGTCCACCAGCTACCACCCTCAAACGGACGGCCTAACCGAGCGCCTGAACCAAACGCTCAAACAGTATCTGCGATGTTTTGTGGACCAGGGCAGGGAAGAATGGGTCGACTTGCTATGGGTTGCAGAGATAGCCTATAACAACGCCACTCACAGCTCCACACAGTCATCTCCGTTCTATAGCAACTATGGCCAACATCCCAGGTTCTTGCCATTTCTACATCCGTTCAGAGAGGACAGGATTCCCGCCACAGCGGACAGGGTGGCACACATAAAAGACACGTTGATGCGCTCAAGGGCTGTCCTAATAGAGGCCAAGAGAAGATACAAGGCTGCGGCAGATAGGAAGAGAAGGCCCGGGCCACTGTACCGCACTGGAGACTACGTCTGGATATCCACAAGAAACATGAGGTTTCGAAAGAACAGTGTGTTCCATCCCAAGTACATGGGCCCCTATCGAATTACCAAGTGTATGGGTCCCGTGAACGTGAAGGTGTGCTTGCCCCAGTCATTGCGGATACACCCTGTCTTTCATGTATCATTGCTCAAACCAGCACCCTCCAAGCCGTCTGGGACACCTAGGCCGGTATGCGTGGAGTCGGAGGTGGAGTATGAAGTGTCGGGCATACGGGCGTCCAAATGGCGCAGGGGGAAGCTGTGGTGCCTGGTTGCGTGGATAGGCTATGGCCCGGAGGAGCATTCATGGGAACCGGCTGAAGGGGTTCATGCTCCGCGCTTGGTCTCCTTGTTCCATCGGCGTTTTCCTGCCAGCGCTGGACCCGTGGGGAGCCGCTGAGAGGGAGGATGTACTGTCAAGAATTCCTGTCATACAAGGGAAACACGCCCTTATGTAAACAGGAGAGCTGTTACATAACTCAAGGGAAACACGCCCTTATGTAAACAGGAGAGCTGTTACATAACTCAAGGGAAACACGCCCTTATGTAAACAGGAGAGCTGTTACATAACTCAAGGGAAACACGCCCTTATGTAAACAGGAGAGCTGTTACATAACTCAAGGGAAACACGCCCTTAAGTAAACAGGAGAGCTGTTACATAACTCAAGGAAAACACGCCCTATAAAGGGAGGAACCGGGAGGTACAAGGCTGTCGGATATTGTGTTTACACCGACGTACCTGCTTCGTGAAGAGCAGTGTTCCGGAGTGGTGCTCCAGTAAGGCAAGAACGGAGGTAGGTCGAGTCGTTACTCCCTGGGCCGTGTCTTGCCCCATCGTCACCTGTGAAGGACCCGGAAGCTCTACCGGTCAACCATTGAGCTTTGCTTTTTGACTCGGCTGAGTCCAAGCGCAGTGGCGCTTTTGCTGGTTGGAGTCGTAACTCCCAGCCCGACCAGAGACACAGGGACTGCCAGCTGTAACGCACACCAGGAGGTGTTTGCCGCGTTACAGACTCGGAAGTCCACAGGATCGATCGAGCGGCTGCTCTCGGTTCAGTCTTCTTGCTTGTGATTGGGGTATCAGTGACGCATCACCAGGAGGTGACTCCGCGTCCCGGTGCAGTCTGAGGAAGAGGTTGAGCGGCTGCTCCCTTCAGGTAGAGACCCCGGCTGGGTGTTTCCCTGACTCCTCGATTCTCCCCAACACTCTTCGTGCCCCTCACAGCCTACCGATTGGCATTGTCGGCCATTTCATTTCTGCCCTCTGTTGGCATACGCCGGGATCGGCGTATATGCAGAGGACGGTTAGGACCATCCGTGCTGTGGGCTGGTAACGTACTTAGCCTGGAGGATTCCAGTGACTATAACTTTTGTTTGTTCTTTGTATTTTATTTGCCTTTATTAAAAGAACTAACCCTTCACAAGTGGTTGCGTCCTCATTGTCGTGTCTGTTAAACGATCCTGAGACGTTCAGGGCGTTACACTGCGGGACCTTGTCGAGTGCGGATACATACATTTCCGATCTGGGACAGGTGAGTGCGGGAGTGGGTTGCGATTTTTGATTTACGGGACCTACTTTAGTGTATACTTAAGGGGGTTCTGTTCTCCTCTCTTTTTTTCTTTGGGTACGTTGACATGCAGGCAGTACGTACACTCGTATCACGGAGTTGTAAGGAACACCGTTAGAGTGGAACTGAAGCTTATTCCTTCGTTATTCAATCTACACCTTCACTTGACACTACGTTTTACTTGAAGGTATGTTTGCTGTTGAAATAGGGGTACGAGACATTGCATTTCTGATACTTTTGAGATTCTCCCGAGCTTTATTTAGATCGAGTTGGGTCTGTGTAAAACAGAGTTGCATTTTTTAATGATGAGAGACTGTTTGGGTCCATTTGGGACACTTGTATAGAGTGAACGAGGACAATTATCCACTAGGATTAAAACATGTTTTATTGACCTGATGTGGCCACTTTTGCAACTGTGGCATGACAACATCATAAGGTCATGATAAACTGTATTGAGAGTGCCTGTTTGAATTTACATCAATTGGGCTAAACATTATTAGACGTTTTCTTAGGGAGATTCTTAACTATGGAGTATCCGCTAATTCTTTATTTTTCTATTATAAAAAAAAAAATTGTAACCTCATTTCAATTCTATGTGATATAATGTGAGGACAGCACAAATTCGGTGCATAACAGATATTGATCTCTCTTATTATTAGATTGATGATCTTTCTTAATTGAATGGGACTTTGGACTAACTGGACGTTTTGTTTATGGTCTTCTACATACATCAACGGAGATGATTATTATGCAGTAATCGGTGGGTCTCTATTCATCTTTACTCCTGGCTGGTCTTGCCTCATAGGCTTGTAACTTAGAGCTGTACATGAAGTTTTCTTTCTTTTGTCTCGTTATTTTTCTATCTGTACATCGCTCTTTCTATGATACACATGTAAGCATTTTTTTATGTGTACTAAGAGACAAAGGTTCTTAAGTCATTGGACTATGTTTTTGTTCAGTAATGTGTATTAACTAAACTGAACATGAATGTGAGAATATTATTTATTTTGAAATGATTATCAGTGCCACCAGTGTGGATGTACTTATAATTGAAATTTATATATTGTTGTTTATTTGTGTGTTTTTAGTAAAATGTATTTAGTTGATACATTTATTTTTCCTGCCTTGAAAAAGTCTTTGTAAGACGAAACACATGTCGGATGGTTCGTGTGCTGGGATTTCAGTTTAAAAAAAAAATAAAGATGACAACCAACTGAAGGGGTTTGGATTTGTTGCCAATGAAGACCGTTGATTGATGGAACTGATCTTTTCCACTTTCTTTTGACAAGCATATGTGACTTGGATACAGTGATCAACTTACACTAATGCGGGATTGAAAATGTATTACATTCGGGTGTGCTGTTCAGGCTCTCTTTTGAGTGTAGACATACATGTTGGGCCGGCAGGAACAACGGTGGCCACTACCTGTGGGATTTACGCTTGCCTTGTGGTGTGTACGTGATACGCTATGTCCATGCCAGTGTCGATGTGGCAATGCAGGGACCCTGGGTTTCTGCATGGCAAGGATCTGTGATGCCTGGGAGACATCAGGCCTCACTAGTCACTGTGGTGTGTGTTTGGAACGTTGCAGCAGTAGATAGGTTGGGTGACACAGCCAGATGATTGGCCATTGCACTACATGGGACTCATGTGGACATGTGAAATTGAGATGTGAGGTGGTGGTCATGTAGGTGACATATGTGTCCATGCACAACAGCACACACCTCAGTACATTGTGTAATGTCATGATCTATCATGTGCAATTGAGCCTGGTCATGGCCACATGGGTGGATGAACTGACAATCTTCCTTTGTGCATCTCTGTACTGCAGGGCACCAGCTGTCCATCGACCATTCCCAGACCTTGCAACCATGCAAGAACGTGACTGCATCAGATGGTGCCGCTTCACCAGGCCACTGATTGAGGAGTTGGCGGAGCAGTTGGCGCAACATCTGCTACCTGGCCGGACATACCCTATAGCACTGACCCCAGAGGTGAAGGTTATGGCAGCCCTGCACTTCTTTGCTACTGGTACCTTCCAGTACACAATGGCTACTGCTGGTGGTATGTCGCAAACAATGTTTAGTCGGGTGCTACGCCATGTCTTGGAGGGGATGTTGCATTTCCTAGACCTTTACATCAAGTTCCCTAGCCCAGCTGAACTCCCGGAGATAATGGATGCCTTTTATACACTGGGGAGGATGCCGAACGTCATCGGATCTATTGATGGGACACATGTGGCCCTGATACCACCACAGGCATACCGGAACAGGAAGCACTACCACTCCATCAATGCTCTGGTGGTATGTCTTGCCGACATGTCTATCAAACATGTGTGTGCATGGTTCCCTGGTTCTGCGCTCGATGCCTACATTATGAGGTGTAGTCGCACTGCAACGTTGATGTCACAGATGCCAGCTCAGCATGCCTGGCTTGTCGGTGTGTACTGACTGTTTCTCATTGTGTGTGTTTGTCAATGTTGTATTCCGCACTCCTACAAAACTCAGCTACTTGTTCATTTTTGTGTGTGTAGGTGACTCCGGATACTCCAACATGCCGTGGTTGCTGACACCCTTCAGGAACCCTGTGACACCAGCCGAGCTGTGCTACAATGAGGCACATGGTCAGAGCAGGAGGGTGATTGAGCGGACATTTGGCCTACTTAAAAGCCACATTCGCTGCCTGGACAAGACCGGTGGGGCCCTCCCATATGAGCCTGCAAAGGTGTGTAAAATACTCCTTGTATGCTGCATGTTACACAACATAGCAGTGTGGAAAGAGGTGCCTCTCATCCAGGATGACGATGAACAACCGCCGGCACCTGTGGAGGATCCCGGGCTGGGCCAAGATGCCAGTGATGATGAGGATGAGGGTGACGTCCGCTCACAGCTCATCAACAGCTTCTTCAGCTGAATGTGAGTTTTAAGTGTTGTTATGTGAATGTATGGAGGTAGCCTGGAATGTGTTGTGACAGCTCTGTTGCTGTCTGAGTGTTTCTGTGTGCCACTTGACTGGATGCGTGCAGTGATGTGTCCATTCAGGTGGTTGTACTCCACAATAGGGTAGTGCTGCTAACCTGTTTTTGTGTAGGTTTCTTGTGACATGTTTCGTGCATGTGTATTTCATTTCTCTCCTGTTCTGCTGTGCTTTTGACTGTGTCTTGTGTCTGTCCTTCCCAGGGTACTTTGCCTGTTGTTTGGTCAACACTGACCCCCAACACCCAGAAGCCAACACCAGTGTGGAAGTTGTCAATTCCCATCAACTGATGTACCACACATCCCTGAACTTCAATTCGCCAACACTATGTGAGTGTGTGTCCACTGCTAAGTGGAATTACCGTGCAACTATTGTGGAATAAACATATTGCTGATGTGTAATGAACCTGTGCTACGCTTTGTTATGTGCGCTGTCTGTCTTCCCACATCTGAGTGACATCTGCTTACCTCACCTGAGGACTTGTTACCACTGACTGGGGTTGGTGTTGTGTCTGTGCATGCCAATGTGTTTCAGGTCAACATCATTGTGTGTGATGAGTAACATGGCCATGGTGAGTATGTGTTGTGGTGCCATAGTGGTGTGTCTCCCTCACATGTGTCACATCACCATGACTCACCTTACGTTGGTCACATTGTTGCAGTATTTGGCATGCACTGTGTTGTGTAGTAGATCGACATCTCCCTGAACATGAATGGAATCACAACAGATGCAAGTATGGTGTACTGGTGAGTTTATTTTTAAACATGTGTGAGGGAAGTGCACAGGATGGTGGGTGCTGTACATTGTTTTTGGAATCCAAAGCTCAAATTAGAGTTGGAAGTGCTGGTAGATGAGATGTCCAGAGTAAAGTGCACAGTCATCTGCTACATTGGCCCAACATGAACCCTCCATGTCATGTGGGCGAGTTGTGTGCGATTGGACAAGTTGAACGGGTTGCGCAAAAAGAACATTGTCCAGAACAGAGTCCCTGCGGGATGTGCTGGGACATCTGCCTCTCACATGTCCTTCTTCGGACGACCCCTCTTCTTCCGGTGGGGGGGATCCTCATGTGCAGGCCTCTACGGTGCAGGGGACTCTCCACCAGAGTCCTCCTCCCTCCCTGTGGTGCTGGCAGATGGTGTTGCGACAGATGTTGTGGCCACCCAGGGAGGTGTGGATAGGTTGATGTTGATCTGGTGGAGGCATTGGAGTATGTCCCGATGTGCCGCAGTAAGGGCATCCCACTTGGCCTCCATGCAGGCATGGTGGGCGGCCTGCTCGTGTTGCATGTCCTTGAGGATCCTCACTACCTGGCCAAATCCTCCGGTGCTATCCTAGTATGCATCTAGGATGCGTGCCAGGTGGGGGTCATCATGCAGTCCAGACCCCTCTGCAAGGCGCACCCTCTGCCTCCCACCCCTCCCAGCACCCCATCCACACGGGCAGGACCAGCGGCGGGACGCACAGGTGACACTGGGAACCCTTGGGTGGTGTTGCTGGTGGTGTTTTCTGTAGCTTCCTGGGGGTCCTGTGTCCCTGTGCTGTGGGTGTTCATTGGCCTTGGTCTGTCCGTGTTGGTGGTGGTGCCCTGTCGGTGTACAGATGCTGGAGGCGTGGGTACAGGGGGTGCAGATGTTGATGCTGCTGGTGCTGCATGATGGCTCACACCGGAAGGTGCCAGGTTGGTCGTCGTCATCCGAAGAGGACAGAGAGAGAGTCAGACCAGAGAGCTCAGTGTCCGCCAGAGTCTGGGCCGGGGAATCCTCATCATTTGGTGCTGGGTGCCCAGCACCACCTGTGTTTGGAAGAGTCACATGATGTGAGATATGTTTCTACATGCATTGATGGTTCACAAACATGACATTTTCAACTTTTCGAACAGATGCCTGGCCTGCCTGTACACTGCTTTTTCCCAGCTTGTTATGGACAGAGTTTGATATTGTTGGCCATTTCCCAGCATGACCTTGTGCTCCCCACAACAGAGCCCAGTGTCAGACATCTTGTCAGTCCCTTCCCACTCCCTGTGAGGCGAGTATGGTTCAGTGTGAGCTTGCTGGGCCATGTAGGTGGGTGTAGATTGTCTGTGACTGTGACTCCCATCATACTCTTGGCTACACCCCCTTCCCAGCATGCCCATACTTCCTTCCTCTTGACTCTGCTTCCCTGTGAGGGGGTGTGACAGCAATGGCAAGATGGCTGACTGTGCAGTCCTGGTGTTTGTGGTTGGCCATTTTCCAGCATGGCCTTGTGCTCCCCACAACAGAGCCCAGTGTCAGACATCTTGTCAGTCCCTTCCCTCTCCCTGTGAGGCGATTATGGTTCAGTGTGAGCTTGCTGGGCCATGTGAGTGGGTGTAGATTGTCTGTGACTGCGACTCCCATCATACACTTGGCTACACCCCCCTTCCCAGCATGCCCATACTTCCTTCCTCTTGACTCTGCTTCCCTGTGAGGGGGTGTGACAGCAATGGCAAGATGGCTGACTGTGCAGTCCTGGTGTTTGTTGGTGCTCAGTTCCCAGCATGGCCTTGTGCTCCCCACAACAGAGCCCAGTGTCAGACATCTTGCCAGTCCATTCCCACTCCGTGTGAGGTGAGCATGGTTCAGTGTGAGCTTGCTGGGCAATGTGGGCGGGTGTAGATTGTCTGTGACAGCGACTCCCATCATGCTCTTGGCTACACCCCCTTCCCAGCATGCCTATACTGCCTTCGTCTTGACTCTGCTTTCCTGTGAGGGTGTGTGACAGCAATGGCAAGATGGCTGACTGTGCAGTCCTGGTGTTTGTTGGTGCTCAGTTCCCAGCATGGCCTTGTGCTCCCCACAACAGAGCCCAGTGTCAGACATCTTGTCAGTCCATTGCCACTCCCTGTGAGTTGAGCATGGTTCACTGTGAGCTTGCTGGGCCATGTGGGTGAGTGTAGATTGTCTGTGACTGCGACTCCCATCATGCTCTTGGCTACACCTCCTTCCCAGCATGCCCATACTTCCTTCCTCTTGACTCTGCTTCCCTGTGAGGGGGTGGGACAGCAATGGCAAGATGGCTGACTGTGAAATCCTGGTGTTTGTTTGGCTACAAGTCCAAAGAGAGCCCTTGCGCTTCACACTGCAGCACCCAGTATGGGGTATCTTTTGATATTTCAATGAGGTGTGTATCAATGCATTCTACCCAGTGAGTTGTGTGGAGATTGTGTTGAGGGGGGGTGTCTCTACATACTGGTAAGTATGGTCAGGGCTGTCAGTCCTCCTTCCCATCATGAAACGTGCTTCCATTTTAGGGCATGCAAGTTGACTTTCAGGATGTCAGTCAGTGGTGTCCTGCTTCTGATTTGCACACAACCCCGGGCAGGGCCTTGTGCTCCCCACAACAGAGCCCAGTATCAGACATCTTGTCAGTCCATTCCCACTCCCTGTGAGGTGAGCATGGTTCAGTGTGAGCTTGCTGGGTCATGTGGGTGGGTGTAGATTGTCTGTAACTGCGACTCCCATCATACTCTTGGCTACACCCCCCTTCCCAGCATGCCTATACTTCCTTCCTCTTGACTCTGCTTCCCTGTGAGGGGGGGTGACAGCAATGGCAAGATGGCTGACTGTGCAGTCCTGGTGTTTGTTGGTGCTCAGTTCCCAGCATGGCCTTGTGCTCCCCACAACAGAGCCCAGTGTCAGACATCTTGTCAGTCCATTCCCACTCCCTGTGAGTTGAGCATGGTTCACTGTGAGCTTGCTGGACCATGTGGGTGAGTGTAGATTTTCTGTGACTGCGAGTCCGATCATGCTCTTGGCGACACCCCCTTCCCAGCATGCCCATACTTCCTTCCTCTTGACTCTGCTTCCCTGTGAGGGAGTGTGACAGCAATGGCAAGATGGCTGACTGTGAAATCCTGGTGTTTGTTTGGCTACAAGTCCAAAGAGAGCCCCTGCGCTTCACACAGCAGCACCCAGTATGGGGTATCTTTTGCCGATATTTCAATGAGGTGTGTGTTAATGCATTCTACCCGGTGAGTTGTGTGGAGTTTATGTTGAGGGGGGGTGTCTCTACATGCTGGTAAGTATGGTCAGGGCTGTCAGTCCTCCTTTCCATCATGAAACGTGCTTCCATTGTAGGGCGTGCAAGTTGTCTTTCAGGATGTCAGTCAGTGGTGTCCTGCTTCTGATTTGCACACAACCCCGAGCAGGGCCTTGTGCTCCCCACAGCAGGAGCCAGTGTCAGCCATCTTGTCAGTCATTTTCCAGTCACTGTGATGTGGGCATGTTTCAGTGAGGTATTGATGGGCCAATCAGGAGGGGGAGCATTCTCTGTGACTACATGCCCCATCATGCTTTTGCATACACTAACATCACCTGCATCTCCCCAATTCCTTGCTGTCAGTCAGCTGCACTGTGACATAGTGTGTTTGTTTTGGCAAACTGTCGGGCAGTGTCTATTTAGCTTTGTGCCACTGGCTTGCTCTATTTGTTTGTAGGTTGGTGCATGTCATGACACAGTTCCAAGTCACTATGAGATGGCAGGTATTGTGTTTGTCTGACTGGCATACACATCTTGGGATGATTATCTATTGGTTACTGTAGCTTTGCTTGTGGTGCATGGTTTCACTGTCCCCTTACCACACAATCTTGGATATGTTGTTTGTGTACTCACCAGGCTCTGGGATGTCTGTTAGGCCATGGACTCTCTCTGGTGGTAGGATGTCCCGCACCTTCTCCTCCCAGGTCCTGAAGTAGACTGGTTTGGCAGGAGGGCCACTGCTGGTGCACTGACTCAGGGCGTGATCTTTTTCGATGAGTTTCTTGACCCTCCTGCGCACGTCATACCACCTGTTCTGGATATCATCCTTTGTTCACCTTGCTGGTGCTTGGGCGTTCACCTTGTCCACAATCCTCGCCCTCATCTTTGTTTTCTGTGACATGGTGGTCCTTTGGACCAATGTACCAAACAAATGTGGCTCTACTCTGATGATCTCGTCTACCTGCACTTCTAACTCACTATCTGTGAACTTTGGATTCTTCTTTGGGGGCATGGTGATGGGTGGTGGTGGTGAGGGATGTTTGTGTGAGGTTGCAAGTGAGGGTGGGTTGGTGTTGGTTTTGCTGGCTGTATGTATGTGTGCTTTTGGATGAGGTGCTGATGGTGTGTGGGTTATGTGATGTGTGAGTTGTGAGTGTGTCTGTTGTGCTGTGTAATGGTGTTTGCTGCTGGCTGTGTCTCCTGTTTGCTAGGGATGATGGTAGTGATTGTAGTCCTTTATATAGTTGGAGTTGTGGGTTTGTCTTTGTCCCATGTTTTTTTATTTGGTATTTATTGGCTTTGTCATTGCTTGTTTGGTCCTTTTTTTGTCTTTTTTCCTTTGGGTTTTGTAGGCATGAAGGAGACGTTCATGTGACGGAAACGAACGCTGCTGTTGTCTCGTGCAGGCTTCTCCGCCTCGTTCACGCTGCCTATCTTTTGTGTTAGATACGCGTCGGTCGCGAAAGTCTTTATTGCTTGTATGTCCGGTTTTCTGTGCGTGTTGATCGTGCGGCTTGGTCTCCGTGCGAGTCGGTATGGTTTTACACGCATTGCATCGTACTGAGCGGATTTGACATCGCGGGTACGGGTCGGTCGGGTTCATTCCGGGTTTGTGTCGGTCGGTGAAATTCGCGTCGGTTTTCCGGCTGGATCACTATTTTCCCTACGGCTCGGTCGTACTGCTTCTATTCCGTACGTGTCGGTTATAATTCACTCGTGTTGCATCAAACGGCACGGGTTGTACGGTGCTGGTTCGTGTCGGTCGGTATTGGGTCCGGGTCCGTGTTGATCGATTCTGTGTTTATTTACAAAAAAGAATATGTTTGTATATTTTTGGATGATAATAGTGTAACTCATTGTTTTATTTCAAATATTTTTGCACTTACCATTGTAAGTATAGTAACATTATATTGTGGTAAACAATATTTCTGATACGATATTTTTGTCAACTATATTGTTTACCACAAAGTTGTGTCATTGGACCATTAACTCATATAGCTTGGAGTTTAGAAATATCTCTAATACATTTACTAATGGGTCAAATGTCAGAATAGCAGCTCCCTTCAATGTTACATTCTGACTGTCTGTGTAGTATTTCTTGGCGCCTAATGTTTGAATATATTACAAACTTTGAACCTCACTTGAGTGGTTGGCGGGGAAGGATGTAGGGCAGATTGCCACTGCCATGTGGGCGGTGGTGATCCGCCCTTCATCCTAATGGACCCCTCGGTCTTTTCATGGGGGAACACACTGACACGCTAGGCTGGGCACAGATTTAGACCTGCCTGGTTGTTTTGCTTTCACATAGGGTGACAGTCTTCTACACAAAACAGTCCGGAATACATGCAGGTGGGGTGTATCTTCCCCCACTCCCTTCCCTCTAAAGTTTGCACCTCACCACCCATAGTGCTGATATCTTTTTTTTTTTTTCTTTCTTTTGTTGTTTGCACCCTGGATGTTTGACGAAGAGAATTCCATACAAGAAACACTACTGTCCCCAAAGAATAGAGGAAGGAACTTCACTTTTCCATTCTGTACCTGATAATCATAATAAAAGCAAAATACTTCTTCTGGTCTCACATTTTCATTCAACCCGCAACACTGATTTTGTTGATTTCCAATAAAAAGAAATTTGACATAGCAATCAGGCATAGCAGTAACAGGTATGAAGAGAAGATTCAATAGTTATAAGGGCATAATATGCATCCATTGAAAGAGGAATGGATCAGCCATTTAGCCATCTGATTGAGAAACAGTTTAACTCAAGAAGAGCAGAGAGACTAAGAAGAAAGAAAGAGAAAAAAAAACAAAAGGAAATCCTAATTGAAAACTATTGATTCCTCAATATACAGGAGAGTGAGGTCTCTGAGGCCTTGTGGTCCATAGTGTGCCTGACGGAGAAGCAAAAGATCACTCACTTTGTAAGCTTAGAAACATGTTGTAAAGGGGATGGGTAATGAATGGATTTTAGGGTGGTAAGGACGAGGGAGGGGTTAAGTTAGGGGGTAGTTGGAGATGACAAAAGGGTGCCCCCATATAGCCGACCTGCAGTAAATACACCTGAAGAGTTTAGGAAGAGGTGGGCAGGACTGAGGGAGGAGTAGGAGGTCAATTCCATGAGTTGTGTTAGGTGGTGGTGAAGTGGAGTCCGATGTATCCAACTGTGCATCTTATGTCAGAGCTGGATGTGATTGTAAATAAGTGCATAAATGGTTGCCAAATGCCCCATGCTCTCAAAGTTGGTGGTTGTAGTGCTGCATATAGCTCATTGGTAGTGCCACAATATGGTGAGTCAGTCAGTGGCAGTCAGGGGTAGTCTCGCTCCCCAATGGCCTGCAAACACCCATTTAGCCAGGAGAAAAGCAATTGCAGTAAATATTCTTACATTCTTGGGGAGATCAAGTACGTAGCCTAGTAGAGCCATAAGAGGGCAAGGGCTCAGATCTACTTCCGTCATTTGGGATAATTTGCAGAAAATCTCTCGACAGTAGGGTATCTTTTGGTTGCACATCCAGGCCACGTGGAGAAAGTCAGCTTCTGGTGTGTGGCATTTTGGGCAGTGTGGTCGTATTGATGTTGGACAGAGGGAGTCACATGAAATTTAACGTGCAGGAGTTTGCGGTGACGATTATGGGAAAACAATCTAGTTTGGGTGGAGCTTGTAACCCATATTCTGTCCATTATTGGTTTCCTAGATCGTGCTCCCAGCACTCCCTGAGCTTCTCGTCATGGGTTGGCAGCAGAGCTACACCTGCATGACAAATCTTGGACACCAGACACAGTCCGTCATGATCTATAATAATTAGCTTCATATGAGAGAACTCTTCCGGTGGCAAAGGATAAGTAGAAATGAGGGAACGCTGTGCAGCATGCATGCGGCTCATCACAAAGCGGTCCATGAGAGGAAGTGTTGCAAAATGCGGGTCTGTGGAGTGGGGTACGACATGTCCCCCCAGGGAACAGGTCTCCAAATGTACAGAAGTCATACCGCACAAGTGTGCATTTCACCAAGGTCGCACAGGAGCTGGGAAGCCATGGGTTATCTACCAATGTCAGAACTGGGGAGTATAGAATGACACCTCCCAAGAGATGCCAGAGTTTCCTCCATGCCCATCAATTAGTGGACAGTGTTTGAATATCCTTAGGGTTCTAGGTAACCCCCTTCAGTAAGAGGGAGGCCGGAGGTATGGGGGCAGCGAGGTCCCTCTCGGGTTTAGCATACAATAATCGGGCATCGGCGTGGTCTCAGTGGTGAACATACTGGCATTGTGCAGCTAAATAGTAAATCAAAAAATGAGGAACACCGAAGGCCCCCTTCTCATATGGGAGTCCCAAGGTGTCCCAGCTGATACACGGCCTTTAACCTACCGATATTACTTTAATGAGTAAGCCACAGAGAGTGGAGAAAAAAACATTAGTGAGTGGTATGGGAATATTGAGCAACAGGTACAGGAATCGAGGGAGAATCACCGTCTTAATGATTGCGATCCTGACAGCCATAGAGAGGGGTAGTCAATTTGCATTGATAGCGTGTCCACCGCCTGCCATAGTTGAGTCGCATCACCTGGTCTTTATCCGAGTGGCTCATGACCCCAAGATATTTTACTGGGCCATTGCACCATGTCAATGGGTACTCGCTGTACAAGTGCTGCATGAGTGGTGTGATAAGAAAAAGGTCAGATTTGGACCAGTTAATTTGGAGTCAGGAGAGATCCCCGAATCGTACCAACTCAGCAAGGAAGGAGGATAAGTTCTCCTCTGGATGTCTGTTAAATAATAATATATCATACGCCTAAAGTGAGATGAGGAGGGTGCCTGGTGTGAATTAGAGCCAGTGATGCGAATGGTTCATATGAAGATGACACACAAAAAGGTCGAGTTCAAGAATAAATAGACGTGGGGACAGCAGGTATCTCTGATCCGTGCCATGTGTGTTGTCGAATGGTGCTGTAAGGGAGCCATTTACCCTATGACGGGAAGTGGGTTGTGTATAGAGCAGATTACTCATTCCCAGTTTATGGATAACAGCACAAAGGAAGGGCCACTCCAAGGAGTCGAAGGCCTTCTCGGCATCTAAAAGTGCGATAGCAGCAGGGGTGTCCGGACAGATGCTGTGGAACACCGAGAACATCACTCTCAGGTTTAGTGATGTAGAGCAATGGGGACCAAAACCCGACTGCATAGGAGAAATTATCTAGGCCATCAGTCGTGAGATACAGTTTGAAAGGACTTTCTCCAATATTTTATTGTCTAAGTTTAAGAGTGATAATGGTCTATAAGAACAGGAGTGCAAGGGGCCCTGACCGAGTTTGGGATGGAGAGTAATTACAGCCTTGCGCATGGAGGGAGGGAGGATGCCCTTCCAGAGGGATTCATCATATACTGCAAGTAATTTCTGCGCAAGGATATGATTAAAGAGGTTATAAAACTCTCCAGTGTAACCATCTAGGTCTGGGCTTTAGAGCCATCAAGGTCGTCTATGGCCTGTATTATTTCCTTCCATGTTTTTGGCTCACTTAGAAACTGAGATTGTGGACTGGCAAGCCATACCACGGCTTCCTCCTCGAGATATGCCGTGTGACTCTCACCATCTCCTGTAAGATGGGAGGTCTATAATTGATTATAATACCGGAGCAGGGTCTCCAAGATATCTGCATTAGAAAAGACTCTCCGGCCCCCTTCTGCATTTAGCTCAGGGAGGTATGAGGTTGTCTAAGCAGTCAATCGAGTGTGTGCCTAGGGTTCTCGCCCTCTCCATAGCTACACGCCCTAGAGTTTTCCCAGATAAACCACTTCTTTATCAGCCAGGTACCGGAACTCGGTCAGCAGAGTTGTTTGGGCTAATGGTTCGAATGTGGCTGTGCAGTTTGGCACCTAGCGATCCATTTAGGTCATGGCACCCTCCAAGCACACAAGACTTCTCCGCAGGTCCCTGAGGACCACAAAGGGCTTTGATATACACATGCCTTCAATGTAGGCTTTAAAGGCTTCACAGAGGGTGAAATTGGAGTCAATTGTACCCTCAATGAGCTGAAAATATTCTAAGATTGCCGTACGTAAGTCTGTGCAGCACAGCTTGTCCTGCAGTGCCAAAGTACGAAAAAGCCTCTGTCTCTCCTGGCCAATCCAAAGGGCATATGAAATGCAACCAGGACTGGAAAGTGGTCCGAAAGTGTGTGGGATAGATATTGGGTAGAGAGTAACCAAGGGCAGAATGTGGCAGATAGGAGACAATAATCAATGCACGGCCACGTATTATGAGGGGCCAAGTAATGTGTAAAACTGATTTCTGAGGTGCGTTGTAAGTGCCAGGCATCACGCAACAGGTATGTGTCGCAGATGTCATGCAATATCTGAAGGGACTGGGTTTAGGGGCTGGTGAGGGTGCTGTGGTGTCATTGGTGGGGTCCATGAGGAGATTGAAATCTCCAACCATTATAAGATGATCAAAGTCCAACCGATCAAGGTGGGCAGAGAGAGACAAGTAGAACTCTACAGAGTCCGCTTTGGGTACATAGATTTTAGCCAGCAGGACCGAGTGTCCTGCCAATATTTCTACAACCAGAATGTAACGGCCCCCGTCATCCGCAACAGTGGAGGTGTGTCTGGAGGGGTCATTCTTATGAATGAGAGTACAGACTCTGGTGTATGAGCTATAGTTAGCAAAGAACCGGTTTGTGCCCCAACTGCTTGCATAGGATGAATCTCTCTCAGGGGGAAGATGAGTCTTTCGGAGGAAAGCTATGTGGGCATTGTGTTGTGTTATCTATAGTAGGACTTGTTTACCCTTTCATCTACCATTAAGCCTTATAATGTTCCATGACAACAGCGTGAGAGGTAAGCGATTTATCTCAGGAGAAAAACCCCAGACCATGGGGCAAATTATATGTAGCTGGAAAATATGCCAAAAAAACGACCATTGTATGTCGAGCAAAAATGAAGAATACAATATTCAATGAAACAAACATATCTAACTACCTCCCCCACACATACTTGGCACAAAGGTGCCCAGTGTCAGGTTATCAATGCACTCTTACCTGCAAGATCTTGCTTTCTTACCTGTAAGGTGCTTGACTATGTTTTCGCAGAGACGCTATGAGCTAACCTCCCAGAACCCCGAGAATATAACCAGTATTCAGTTGTTTTATACTATGGCTACAATATAGAAATCAGGGAGGAGGGCCAGACTTGGGCGTTGTTGATTTTTCCTGTTGTCGACCTGCGAGGCAACAAGAAGTGGGTTTTTTTTTAAGGACGTGAAAAATAAGTACAGGTGTTAACTAACTCTACTACTCTAAGTCCTATCATTCATGTCAGGCTAACTGAACTATGCAAATGTCCTACCTGCGAATCACAGGAATGGTCTTGGCGCCCTGGTTGTCGTCGTGGGATGATTATAGTTGTTCAAATGTGGTTGGTGTAGTTGTGTCTGTATTGAAGAAGCATACGATGTTCTTCTCTATTGTAAATGTGATAAAAGAAAAGACAGTATGACTTTTCCAATTCAATTACACAAAAGGCTTTTCACATATTGGTGCCGATTCGGATCCTGGAAAAATTTCCCCCGGCCGAATTGAATCTGGACTTTTTCCGTCCGAATCGTACAAGTAGCGTAAAAACTGCCAAGTACGATTCGCATGGGAAAAACTCCATACGAATCGCATCCGGAAAATTTCCCCACATGTCCTCGGGTCGGAAATTGTGTCCGACACATCCCCGGACGATTTACCGTACGAATCGGAAAAATGAAGTCCGACCACGCTAGTACGATCACTCCCGTCCTTTCGATTTCACAACTGTATGCAAAAAACACCGTACGGACCGAACTCCCACAGCAAGCATGGAGACACGTGCCCGAATATGCGCCGAACACCCCACCACAGACCCCGCAAGTACGTGCAAAATGCCCCCGGCCGCGGATGTATGTGCCAAACCCCCACCCGTGTATGTACGGACCGTACCCCCACCCCACCCGTGTATCTACGGACCGTACCCACACCCGTGTATGAATGGAGCGTACCAACACCCCACCCGTGTATGTACGGACCGTACCCCCACCCCACCAGTGTATGTACGGACCGTACCCCCACCCCACCCGTGTATGTACGGACCGAACCCCCACCCGTGTATGAATGGAGCGTACCCCCACCCGTGTATGTACGGACTGTACCCCCACCCCACCCGTGTATGTACGGACCGTACCCCCACCCCACCCGTGTATGTACGGACCAAACCCCCACCCGTGTATGAATGGAGCGTACCCCCACCCATGTATGTACGGACCGTACCCCCACCCCACCCGTGTGTGTACGGAATGAACCCCCACCCCACCAGTGTATGTACGGACCGTACCCCCACCCCACCCGTGTATGTACGGACCGAACCCCCACCCGTGTATGAATGGAGCGTACCCCCACCCGTGTATGTACAGACCGTACCCCCACCCCACCCGTGTATGTACGGACCGAACCCCCACCCTACCAGTGTATGTACGGACCGTACCCCCACCCCACCCGTGTATGTACGGACCGAACCCCCACCCCACCCGTGTATGTACGGACCGAACCCCCACCCGTGTATGAATGGATCGTACCAACACCCCACCCATGTATGTACGGACCGTACCCCCACCCCACCAGTGTATGTACGGACCGTACCCCCACCCCACCCGTGTATGTACGGACCAAACCCCCAACCCACCCGTGTATGTATGGACCGAACCCCCACCCGTGTATGAATGGAGCATACCAACACCCCGCCCGTGTATGTACGGACCGAACCCCCACCCGTGTATGAATGGAGCATACCAACACCCCACCCATGTATGTACGGACCGTACCCCCACCCCACCAGTGTATGTACGGACCGTACCCCCACCTGTGTAGGAATGGAGCGTACCAACACCCCACCAGTGTATGTACGGACCGAACCCCCACCCCACCAGTGTATGTACGGACCGTACCCCCACCCCACCAGTGTATGTACGGACCGAACCCCCACCCCACCAGTGTATGTACGGACCGTACCCCCACCCCACCAGTGTATGTACGGACCGTACCCCCACCCGTGTATGAATGGAGTGTACCAACACCCCACCCGTGTATGTACGGACCGTACCCCCACCCCACCAGTGTATGTACGGACCGTGCCCCCACCTCACCAGTGTATGTACGGACCGTACCCCCACCCCACCCGTGTGTGTACAGACCGAACCCCCACCCGTGTATGAATGGAGCGTACCCCCACCCGTGTATGTACGGACCATACCCCCACCCCACCCGTGTATGTACGGACCCTACACCCAGCCCCCCTGGTATGTACCGTGGGAAACACCACCACCGATGGATGGTGCGGACCAACACCCTGCCCGTGTTCATACGCACCCTACCCCAGGCCCACACACCAGCACACTCACCCAACATCGGGCATGTATGAGTCGTACTAAGCCATAGCAAAGGACAGCACTGTACAGCAACATGGCCCATGTACGCACCGTACAGAGGCTAAAAACACTCCTACTGAACCAGAACTAACCAAAAAAACACAAGGACAGTCAATCCGAGGCACACAACACCACAAAACATATCCAACAAGGCCAAATACATCCTATACACTGACCTGCAACTGACAAACAGATAAACAGAGGCCCAAACCACTACCACTCCTTATAACACACCCACCCAAAGTTCAAACACAGCCACACCCACGAATGGACCAATAAAAAGGCCCAACACACACAAACCATGATCCTTTGCAACAGATCCACTGCTGCCAGACCCCAGAGACAACACACTGCACCATACTTCAACAATCAATACACCTTACACTTGCACTCCTTCACACAACCACCATCACAAACACACCTTCATCACATTCACACACACACACCTGCACACCCACAACCATCCACACCCACACCCATCCACACCCCCACCCCACAACCATCCACACCCACACCCCACACCATGCCCACCAACAAGAATCCAAAGTTCACAAAGGACGAGCTGGAGTCCCTTGTCGACGAAATCATCAGAGTCGAGCCACAGCTCTTTGGAACATTGGTCAGACGGACCAGCATAGCTGAAAAAACTGCCATGTGGGAGAGGATAGTCAATTCCGTGAATGCTGTTGGGTCCACCAGAAGGACCAGGCATGAGTGCCAAGCCAGGTGGTACGATCTGCGGAGGACGGTCCGCCGCAAAATGACGGACGAGCACAACCAGGCCAACATCACTGGAGGAGGGCCATCCCGCAGACCGGTACACTACCATTCCTGGGAGGAGAAGGTGATGACCACGCTGGAGCCGTTGGCAGTAGACGGACTAGAAGGAGTCCGAGAGCCTGGTGAGTACACAAACAACTCACCTCACATGGGGGGAACGCCATATACAACCCAAATACCAATCATGCACGCAACCCCCCCAAAGCCAGCACCGGACACAACCACACTCCAAAAACACACACATGCCACTAGCGCCTCCATGCCCCATGCCCCAAGCAAGGCCAGGCCAAGTCACAGGCCACAAAAAACATCAACACAAGACAGGATGTCCCCGATGCCGGGAGGGTGGTCCTCAAAACTAACATAGAGCAATTCTGAAGCACACAACAATGCCCTCAGCCCATATGGCTTAGGGCACAGCCATACCAACAGTGTGTCCTCACACAGTACTGTTTTGCCTGCTAATGGTGGCCACGTTGCAGGACGACATGGGTATGAAGGCACAATTTGCACATAACAGCAGCCAATGAAGACGCAGCACACTGAAAGAGTCAGCACACACCGCCACAGCAGCAGCGCAGACTCACACACTCCGCCCAACGGGTGCCCGCAGAGAAGAAACAAACCCACATGAACAAGCCAATGGCCTTTGCAAGACCTGCAAACTGTGTGTGCCCAGGAAGCTGGGCTGAGGTGACAGAGGGTAACACACAGAGGGAGGAAGAGGGGCAGAGAGAGGGACAGAGACAGAGGTGGACACAGGGAGACAGACAGAGGGAGGGAGGAGGCTGACAGAGGGAGGGAGAAGGGGAGAGGGACAGAGGGAGGAGGCTGACAGAGGGAGGGAGAAAGGGAGACGGACAAAGGGAGGAGGCTGATAGAGGGAGGGAGAAAGGGAGACGGACAGAGGGAGGAGGCTGATAGAGGGAGGGAGAAAGGGAGACAGAGGGAGACCAAATCACCCTTGGGTGGTGTGGCCATGTCTGCTCGTCAGTAGGTGGACTGTGTGCATGTAGACAAGGTTTGGCAGTGCCTTAACCCCCCTTCAACCTTTGATAAACACTAGGCCATGTGTCAATCTGTGCACGAGTACATCCGTGCTGCAGGCACAAACAGAACCTTACACCCAGTATACCTACCCACTGTGTTCGTCAGAACCCTGTCACAAATTGTTAAGTTACCTACCTGCATTCTCAAATAGCATGGAAAAAACACCATTTGGCCACGTACAGTGCAACACGTAAAGCGGCTCTGCATGGCTTGCTACGCCCGCTCACTACACTGCTGACTGCGTCCCCAAAATATGCATCAACTAAGATTGTGTCACACATAGGTAAAGTGTCGAAAGCTGTGGCCAAGTGACATACCCATGCACAAGTGCACTGTGTGAGGAATGCTAGCCAAATCCAACCACCCAGAGGAACTGTGCCAAATCAAAAAAGAATGAAACATGGATGTCGCATGTAACCCAATTAACACTGTCTCTCTCACACACAGGTCAACATCATCGATCTCCCCCCAACACTGGGGGGGAAGACTCACAGGACCAGGCTCTGCGCGAAGAGGACCCCACCGCCAGCGACGACTCTCACCACTCCGTGGATGACCCAGACCAACCTGGCCCCTCTGGTGTCCAACCACCTGCAGCACCTGCGTCAGGTACAACTGTGCCAACCACCACCCCCATTCCTGCCACATCCCAGGAGACACCCAGGAGCCCTGCCCGCACACAACAACGCAGCCAGTCTGTCCAGGAGGGACAAGGTTCTTCGGGCACCCAGGAGGAGGCAGGCGACACCGCAAATGCCATCCCTCAGGGGTCCCGGAGACTCGATGTGCCCACAACGGCAGGCCAGGTGCAAGTGGGCAGGGGTAGTGGGAGTGGAGGACGGCGGAGGCCCGAACCTGCCCAGTTGGCTCAGGACCCAGCTATGGCACATGTCAGAACCATCCTGGACGCATACCGGCATGACTCCAGAGGCATCGCCCAGGTAGTGGAGACCCTCAATGAGATGAAGGCCCTGCAGGTTGAGCATCATGCCAGGATGGAGGCAAGACATGCAGAGCACTTGGCGGTGCAGAGGGACATGAGCCAATCCCTCCGTCAGATCGCCCAAAGCCTGGCAAACCCTCCCTGTGCCACCAGGCGTAGAGCAGCACCAGCCCCAGGAGGGAGGAGGAGGAGGATTCATCTGACAGAGCGTCCCTTGCACCGTCAAGCCAGGCGTCTGAGGGTCCCCGCAGGAAGGTGGGTCGTCCACGCAAAAGACCGTGAGAGTCAGCGGAACATCACCATCTCCCAGGTCACCTGGCCTGGAACCTGGCCCTATGGCCCAACAGCAGCACAGCAGCAAAGGACATTCTCTGCCACATGGCCTTGCTGGTCACTGTCTGACCAATGTTGACAAAGACTGTGGCACAGACTCTGATGACTGTCAATGGCAAGGACACCAACTCCCCCTGTGAACTTTGGATTCTACACTCCCGCCAAGCACCTCTTGTCACCCCCCCAAACACGTACCCCAGCACTAATAAAATTCATCACAATCACAAGATGATGCCGTCATTTTGCATTATTCCACTACATGTGTGTGTTGTAAAGTCAAACCATGCCTGATTACTGAATTAACTCCGAACCACCATACCCTGGGGTCTGAGTCAGGCACAGGACACACATGGGTCACAACGTACCATCCAAGACAGACATGGAGCACCATACTCACCCGTGATGGGCCCAACCAGCAGAGGGGGTGCCCGCACAACTGTGCCCACAGACCTATTTAGAAGAGCAACAGTCATGCGCAGAGGTCAGGGATCATGTGGAGTGTCCTGGGGTGGGAGTCCCAGGTATGTGTAGACACGTGGCAGAACCATGTCCTGCATGCTTGAGTCAGGTGGATGTGGAGAATGGTGGGTCAGCCAAGGTTGGATGCATGGAGATGGCACAATTGGGTGTTGGATCACAGTGCCACAAGGTTGTGTTGTGGGTGTGGGCTGCATCCTGAGGGTGTGCGTGGATTGAGAAGGTCATCCTGCAGCTGGCAGTGATCCACTCCCCCCATCTCTGTTGGACGTTGATGTGGCCTGGTCGGCGGATGTAGTAGCAGAGCTGTGCAGATGCACCCTGGATGTGGACAAGTATCATGGGATTTCTAACGCACATGTCCGTAGAGTGCAGGGTAGGAGTAGACACGGATGTCATAGTTGACCTGGGGGATGGTCTCCCTCTTGCCTTGAGGTGGATGGAACTGGGGATCTTGTGCATTATGCAGAGTGTGCTGCCGCATGAGGCACGGATGCTGCTGATCAGCATAGCACATGTCAGCAAGCAATCCATGATGGACACCAGCTCGTTTGCGTGGACAATGGGTGCCTTTGCAGCAGGGCCTGCAGCAGCATGCGCCATGTCCAGGAAACAATGCCACAAGTAGCACACAAAGACAAGGATCTCAGGAAGGAACCATGCAAAAGGTGTATGTCAAGGAAGGAATGTCTGCTTCAACATGGCACACACACACACAATGGATTCACATGCAGCACAGTGGCCGTCGTGGAGACTGACATGCCACAAAACCCACACAGCCATGGACATCATGCACAATACAGAATCTAATCCCTGACAAACAGCTTGCATCTTGCTACTCTACACATAGACTCATATGCACCATCTCTGAGAACAATGCCAGACATGCCGCATGCACAGTGGCAGCAGACCACCATTGACAGAGATGAGGCACCTTGGAGGCAGAGGGACACCTTTATTACTCATGTGCGTCGGAATGCTAATGCAACTCTGTCAACACATACACAGGTCATGTGGATGAACACGTGGGACCAACACTGGCACCCCCCTTACCACCACAGATGCTGGAAATCCATGGCACTGGCACACAAGTGACGGGTTACAGCTAAACACCCCCTGCTGCTCACGGAGAGCCTGCTATACACCATTGAGCCCCTAATGGGGAATTCACACACCATGTCAACCCGGTGCAACCCGTATGTTTCCGAGGCCAGTGTTACACACATTTATGGCTCCATCACAATCCCATTACAGATGACTGTCACCAAGTCTGACCATCAATTCAGGTGAATTCTGCTCCAGGTCATGTGCCCCATGGTGATTCTACATGTATGCAAAGTAACCAAACATGAACAGGAGCAGTGCACACACATTCAAAACAAATACCACTCCCAAAAAGCCGTGCTGCATCCCTTACCCAAAGGAGATTTTCAAACTTGTCCGTGCATGTAACGCTGATTCAGCACATGTTGCTGTGTTCATGAGGAATAGCAGGAGCACAACAATGCCACCAGCGGACAGCATGCGCAAGTACCTGTGGATGGGAGACACACCAGAAGTCAGCCAAAAGAAGTACATCCGCATGCATGTGCATGTACTCGACACGTATTAGGTAGTAAACATGCTAGGTGACAATGATGACTCTGGAAAAACATTCCTCTATTGCACCATCTCTCGAGTGACACATCCAAACACACCTCAGACTCACTTGGAAGACATGCAGATGGACACACACATTGCAACACATGCCACACACAGCCCAATGCGTGCACACTCGACACTGGAACTCACCAATAAGCAAAGAAGTTGCGTGTGAGCCGACGCCGCATGTCCTCTACCGCCTCCTCCTCCTCCACATCACTTGCCTCGTGCACAAGCCCTTCATCCTCCACGGGTGGATGGTCCTGCTCATCTGGATCCAGGATGAGTGGCACAGCTTTCTCCACTGCCATGTTGTGCAGCATGCAGCACACGAGGAATATCTTGTAGACCTTCACCGGTGCATATGGGAGTGCGCCACCGGTCTTGTGGAGGCAACGGAATCGGCTCTTCAGGAGGCCAAACGTCCTCTCTATCACTCGCCTGGTCCGCCCATGGGCGTTGTTGTAGCGGTGATCGGCAGCCGTGCTGGGGTTGCGGAGAGGCGTGATCAGCCATGGCATGTTGGGATAGCCAGCGTCCCCTACATGGAAACATCATGGACAAGAGTGGGTCAGGAGAAGCAGTAAGACAGGAAGATGACGTTAAATACAGGACTGCCAGAGTATACCCACCAACAATACATGCTCGTTCGTTGCGCAGCTGCAGCATCATTTCAGGCCCCCTGCTACGCCTCATGATGTACGCATCGTGTGCTGATCCTGGAAAACGAGCACAGACATGTGAAATCACCATGTTGGAAAGACACACCGCAAGTGCATTAATGGAGTGGTAATGCTTGCGGTTACGGAAGGCTACCTCCTGTGCCTGTGGTGGTACCAAAACCACATGTGTTCCATCTATGGACCCAATGACATGGGGCATCCCTCCCAGGGCATAGAACTCACGCTTGACAGCTGTCAACTGCTCAGGAGTTGGGAATTTTATGAACTCATCAAGGTGCTCCAACATGGCCTCTAAAAAATCATGCAGAACACGGCTTAACATGGTTTGGGACATCCCACCCACATGGGCAATGGTATGTTGAAAGGTACCCGTGGCCAAGAAATGTAGGGCTGCCATCACCTTCATCTTGGGTGTCAGTGCACCAGGATACCTGTGTAGCGGTTGGAGGTGTGCTGCCAGCCGTGTCATCAAGTACTCAATCAAACGTTGGGGGAAGCGGTGGCGGCGTATACAGTCATTTTCCCGCATGTCAGCCAAGTCCGGAATTGCTCGAGGGAGAGGCGGAGCCCTGCAGTGAATTAGAAGGGACAACGAAGAGTGAGTACAGTACACCACCAATGTCAATGTACTGATCACATGGTCAACAGGCAATACACATATGCTACATACAGAGTCAGGTCTGTGCAATATGCCCTGGACACGTATGCCAGCCATGTGACACTCCTACCAAGAGACAGCTCCAAACGTTTATTCTCAACCTCATAATGCCATGCCATGAAACTAGCTGTGGGCCAGTGTAAGTGAGCAGGCAGACGCATTACAGGAGTTACAGACAACCAAATATGTGCAGAGAAAGGATGTTTATTGTACAGACAGGTTGCGGAACACTAGAGGCACAGGTCATATGTAATAGAAAAAGGACAGACCACACACCTTGCTATGAAGGATTACATTTCAAGAATGATCCCACATACATTGAGAGTATGCAGTAGTCATGGTATCCTGAATCCAATTAGAGGAAGCTAAGAGGCACCCATCCGAGTCCTGAGGGAGAAGTGGCCTACCGGCCGATAAAGCCGTAGCAAATTTGGCGGGCTCAATTCTTTTAAATGGAGGTTTACGGGAGACAGAGGCCATTGAACTAGGAAAGGACACCGCCCAAGAAAAGAAGGTCAAAAAATGATCCGACCAAGAGACTGGAAGGGAGTCATTGGCTTTGATGGAGAAATTAGCAAAGATGGGATCAAGAATATGGCCCCCTTGATGGGTCGCTTGAGTGACCCATTGAGAAAAATGAGCTAGTTGAAGAGTATCAAGGAACTCTAATGAGTCCCTAGAATCTCTCTGATCCAGATGTATATTAAAATCGCCAAGTATCAGATAATGAGAAAAACGCAGAGCCCGGGCAGTCACTGCCTCATCACGGGCCTGATGAAAGGATTTCGCCGGGCCTTGAGGATGATAAATCAGAGAGCCCCCCAACGTGAAATGAGCCGAGAAGCGAACGCTAAAATCAAGGGCTTCGCACCCACCCCAGGTACTAAAGTCACACTTGCAAAGCTCCCACTTATCTTTAAAAATAATAATAATAATAATGTGATGGTCTAAAAATGAACATTGTCTCAAATATATCCTTCAGAACCATCTTTGTGTAATACTTTCATATTGAACCTATGCTGCTCATCTAAATAGGCCTGGTTAGATATAATTTTAGTAAAAGCATGCTCAAAAGGAGCGCAAAGATCCTCTAGTCAGTCATCAAAATGACTATGGCACGTACAGCGATTACTATTAAAATTCTACAACATTTCACTGTGGTTGACACCATAGTTTCTCTAAAGTCAGATCAAAAGGAAAAATAAGGAAAGGGGAAAAAAACCATAAATCTACTTGTTGAGTATCGTGCAAATCTGAAAAACTTTCAGTTCTTTTCACTGTAAATCTGTTAGCTCAGGTTAACTTTAGGATGAGGTACCTACAATATTCGACTGGATACCTAAAGGGAAATTCTACTAGATACCTATATGAACCTATTATCTTTGTCTGAATACCTAAGGTGCAAAATATGAGGTTTCAATGTTTAGACGTACATACATCTAGGCATTGAAACCTTATGTTTTACACCTTAGGTACTCAGACAAAGTTCATATCACTTGAGTTCGGTAATCAAAAATATTGTTCAATCTTTAACTGTGGTAGCATTTTTCGTGGGGGGGTTTCAAAAGCACTTAGATGATTCTTAGTTTTGTTGACTCTAAGATCAGCCCCGCTTCTGTCGAATTAAGTCCACTCAGGAGCTCAATACCTGCAGTTTAGCAGTGTTTGTTCTACTGACTTCTGGTTGTTTACTGTCATTAGTACTCTGCTCAGTTTCCTTAGCACACTCAAATAGGACTTCAAACTAGCCTTTTGTCACCTCAGACACCTCAGACATCCTGGGACCAGGGCAGGGAGAAAGGAAAATCCAGAATCATCTGTGAGGGGAAATCTCCAGACTCTTCTTCCACTTCAAAGCTAGCTCCAGGTATAAAAATAGGACACTCAGACCCACTCCTCAGTGGACACCACAGAAGGACTTCCCTGCTGCCAGAGGACTGCCCTGATGCCTGAGGCCTGCCCAGCTCCCTGAGAAAGAAGACAGGACCTGCTCCCTTCATCCCAGGCTACCTGAGTGACTCCAAGTGTCAGCTGTCTGACATCCTGTCTGAGATACAGGGAATATCACACAGAGGAGTAGGGAAAAGAGGAAGTACAACAATGTATATACATAGACAACAGTATATGTGGGATGTGGAAAAAGTGCCCTCTCTCACAAAACAGACAATCTTGTGCAGTCCAACGCCTGGGGTAGAACAACAGGGAGGGGAAGACAACACAAACAATGAGATATTTTGGGGTCACCGAAGAAAAAGTGAATATAGTGAAGTTTAAAACTAGCTCAGATGTGTACCCACTGCCAAATGTATTCCTGGGCCATCTGGCTAGATTAAAAAATGTGAAGGATGGAGGCGAAAGGAGAAAAATAGGGATTCCTTCACCCCTCCTTTACTGCCAAAGTGTCAAAATGTTTCTGCCATGGAAGGTGTGCCCATACAGAAGGGGTCACTCGGCATTCATCAGGACCCTTCGGTACCAAAAAAGTGGAGGTCCCCTCTGATCCTAACTCTAGTATCTGTGGAGAGTGTTCCTAGTCATGCAGAAATACCTGAACAACACACAAATCGTGTTTGAGTTTCATAGATAAATTTTCTAGAACTGTTGAGGTGTGGGGTGACCCCCTGTAGTCACATTTACATCAAGGTGGGTACACCACCGAAAGATTCCCAGCCCCTCGCCGCAAGACTAGGAACCCTCTAGCCTGATGGCCCCGGAATAAATTTGTCTGTGGGTACACATCTGATTGACAGGACTTGTGTCACATTCAGCAAATTTGTGGTCATCTTCGAAGGGAGCCTATTTTACAGGGACCCTAGCTGAAACAGGGTTTGTATTTTGTCTACTTGGGATACAACTTGGACTGGCATGTGTCTCAGTTGCACCTTGAGGGAAACACTGCCATTTTGCATATATACGGTTCTTTCCTAAAGTTGCCTTCACTTTTACACAATGACTTCTGATACACATTTCCATCTAAGACAGTCTGGATTAATGTCTTGGAAACTATATTTGTTTACAGAATCAACTTCGCAAGAACACTATCATGCTACCTTGACTCCATGTACCAGGTGTATACATGGTAAACAGTCATAATATCGAATAAAAAATATTTACTGGACAGAATATCGAGTTTTAAATATAGAATGGACAGAATATCGAATTGCCAAAATATAGTGGTGAAGAATATCGGAAATCAGGTAAGAAATATCGATTTACATAATATAGAAGTAGGTAATATCGAGAGTCATAATATAGTTGTTAAAAATATCGAATTTTTTTATAGTGTTTTAAGTGTTAGTATATGTGTTAAAAGTATGTATTAATTTTGGAATGTATGTTTGAATATTTTTAAAGTAATGAATTTTATGTTATTTAATTTTTGTGTAATTTAATTCCGTAGCGGGTTGTGGGTTTATAGGGGATTAGGGTGGGAAGTAATTTAATTATAGTACATTAAGGTGCCGATTCCGATCCGGTAAAACCCGGGTACGAATGGTCGTACGGAGCGTTTTTTCCGTCCGACTCGTACCCGGTAAAAACACCTTACAAACTCGCAAGTACGATTCGCACAGAAATACCATTTCCGTACGAGTCATAAAAAACAACGACCGGCAAAAAAATACATACAAATCTGAATCTGGACGGCGCATACGCGACGTCCGGACGAAGTCAGGCAGCGTTCTACGGACCAGCAAGTACGATTCGTGCCGACATCACTCCGCACGCAGCATTTTTTACGGGAGCCAAAAACTGCCGGGCAATTGAGGACGACGCGAAGAAGGAGCACCGGTACGCGACGGACGGCGATGAACCCCAACCTACGCGTCATCCTGGCCCTCATAGCCTACCACCTCGTGTTCAGAAACCGGCGCAGATGCCGCAAAAGGTCAGAACAACCCCCAGGGGCAAAGCGGGGGGGGTGTGCAAGGGGCAGGAAATATAACCCACACCCCACAAAATACTAATACATCCTGCACATTAATTACCGCCATGGTCTGGTCACTTCGGGGGGCGTGTCCACCAATCCCACGTCCCGCCACAACGGAAGTGGACGTGGACGCGTACCCGTCACCACCACAATGGCCCGTACCACCATTGTAGTGGTGATGTAGGGGTACACATGTACGGACTGTACCCACGCCCCCAGAGCGTGGGTACGGGCCATACCACGCATACCCCTATGTCACCGCCACAATGGTGGTACTGCCCGTACCCACGCCCCCAGAGCATGGGTACGGGCCGTACCACGCGTACCCCTACGTCACCGCCACAATGGTGGTATGGCCCGTACCCACGCCCCCAGACCGTGGGTACGGTCCGTACACGCGTACCCCTACATCACCACTTCAATGGGGGTACGGCCAGTACCCATGCCCCCAGAGCATGGGTACGGGCCGTACCACGCGTACCCCTACGTCACCGCCACAATGGTGGTACGGCCCGTACCCACGCCCCCAGAGCATGGGTATGGGCTGTACCACGCGTACCCCTACGTCACCGCTACAATGGTGGTATGGCCCGTACCCACACCCCCAGAGCGTGGGTACAGTCCTTACACGCGTACCCCTACATTACCACTACAATGGTGGTACAGCCCGTACCCACACCCCCAGAGCATGGGTACGGGCCGTACCACGCGTACCCCTACATCACCGCCACAATGTTGGTACGGCCCGTACCCACGCTCTCCAGAGCATGGGTACGGGCCGTACCACCATTGCAGTGGTGATGTAGGGTACGTGTGTACGGAGCGTACCTACGCCCCCAGAGCGTGGGTACGGTCCGAACACGCGTACCCCTACACCACCACTACAATGGTGGTACAGCCCGTACCCACGCTCCCCAGAGCGTGGGTATGGGCCGTACCACGTGTACCCCTACGTCACCGCCACAATGGTGGTACGGCCCGTACCTACGCCCCCAGAGCATGGGTACGGGCCGTACCACGCGTACCCCTACATCACCGCCACAATGGTGGTACGGCCCGTACCCACGCTCTCCAGAGCATGGGTACGGGCCATACCACCATTGCAGTGGTGATGTAGGGGTACGCGTGTACGGACCGTACCCACGCCCCCCAGAGCGTGGGTACGGGCCCCATTACATGATGGATACAAGGCGTACACATGCCACGGATGTAGGTGTACAGCTTGGTGCAGCACATCAGCTGTAAATTGGGGGTGGTGTATGCCCAGGACAGCAGTGTACCACAGCAAGGGCGCAAGTGGGTGGGTGGGAGGGTGCAGGGGACACCCAGCAGTGCCCAGACATATGAGGGGTGTGTGCCTATCACTCCCAGCAGTGCCCAGTCATATGAGGGGTGTGTGCCTATCACTCCCAGCAGTGGCCAGACATATGAGGGGTGGGTGCCTATCACTCCCAGCAGTGCCCAGACATATGAGGGGTGGGTGCCCATCACTCCCAGCAGTGCCCAGACATATGAGGGGTGGGTGCCTATCACTCCCAGCAGTGCTCAGACATATGAGGGGTGGGTGCAGAGGACTCCCAGCAGTGCCCAGACATATGAGGGGTGGGTGCAGAGGACTCCCAGCAGTGCCCAGACATATGAGGGGTGGGTGCCTATCACTCCCAGCAGTGCCCAGACATATGAGGGGTGGGTGCCTATCACTCCCAGCAGTGCCCAGACATATGAGGGGTGGGTGCAGAGGACTCCCAGCAGTGCCCAGACATATGAGGGGTGGGTGCCTATCACTCCCAGGAGTGCCCAGACATATGAGGGGTGGGTGCAGAGGACTTCCAGCAGTGGCCAGACATATGAGGGGTGGGTGCAGAGGACTCCTAGCAGTGCCCATACATGTGAGGTGTGGGTGCAGAGGACTCCCAGCAGTGGCCAGACATATGAGGGGTGGGTGCAGAGGACTCCCAGCAGTGCCCAGACATATGAGGGGTGGGTGCAGAGGACTCCCAGCAGTGGACAGAGACATGGGGTGGTGTACATCATTATCAGATGACCACAGCTCCATGGGTGAATGTACGTATCCCTAACTTAGGACAATGATGATAGTGCCATAACAACACATCACTGACAGCATTGTCCCACTCACAGGAGGAAGGAGGCCTTACCCCCACTGCATGACACACCACATGTGGGTGTGAGGACAAATAACACATGCATACCCACCACTGGCAGATGCAGCACAATACACACACTGAGATCATGCCACAAGACTGTATAGTCATGTCACTGCCTAACAAACTAAGAGAGCCAAAGAGAACACACACTGTCACGCACATCCCAGGACTGATAGGAATGTTCAGGTGCTGGGCTAGCCACCAAGATGTTGTCTGTCATGGAAGGAATAGTGTGGAGTTCCCAGAGATACAATGGCCACAATTGTGAGTCAGATGTTCAAATACCCAGCAGAACAAGTACCATATGTGTACTAGGCTGGGATTACACACATGCATTGTGCGGAAAAGGGACCATTTATCCATGAAGGCATGGCAAAATACTCTATACACAAGTACAGTGAGTACCAAGGATGGCACAGACGATGCAGCCGGACACATTGCTGAGCAGGCATGGCCAGAGTTGAAGGGATCCATCACCAACAAAGGACATGTAGACACAGGGCAACACAACAATTGTGCAACTCTCTGCAGGGGAGATGTCAGGTGCCACAGAGGAAGGAACACCCCTTGGGACAATGTATCCAAACACAAAGAGCATACACGACAAAGAATCTTTGCAGAGATCGCGTGATGGCACACAGATACCAGGTTCCACCCCATAAGCAGCAGACCACAACATGTCCCTGAAACATAACACATGCCCACAACCCCAACTCCTGTAGCATCAGCATCAACATCAATACCTGAAATGCAAGACTTTTCCAAAGAAAAAGAAAATACTTTATTCAGCATGAAAATAATAATGTGTAAACAAGACTATTCACAAAGGCCAATGGCCAGTCCATATCAGCAGTCCTTGGGGGGGACACATGGCCATGCGTCTCCCCTAGCTTGCCTGCACATCACAAGAGTGTTTCGTCAACTGGGGGGGGGGGCATCATGTGGGGAAGGACCAGGCACCGCAGGGACAGGAGGGGGAAGGGTAGATGTTGTGGGTGCAGGGACGGATGACTCCACCACAGGGGGTGGGGCAGCGCCAAAGGTGGAGGTGAGCTCAGCGCTGCACACTTCTGCCAGTTCTTCAAGCGTCTCCCCTGCACCCGGAGAAACAACAGGCCCCAAGGAGGGGGTGGGTCAGAGGGATGGGTTGCAGCGCTACTGGGGGAGGTGGTGGACGGGCTGGGGGTCTTAACTCCCCTGTCCGTGGAGTGCCGTGACCGTTTGCGTCCAGGTGAACTAGTGGGGCTGAGGCCCAGCCCAGCAAAGTAGGCCTCCTTCTCCGAATTTGGGGCAGGGGAGCCAAGGGGAGTGACATCGGAGGGACTGGGGAGTGAGTCATGTGGATGAGGACTGTGGCTGCATGCCTGCCTGTGTGCCCCAGACCCAGTGGGTGTGCCTGCTACCCCCTGAGTGTGCGTGTCAGGAGGTGTGCGCTTGCCCTTACGTGGTGGTGTGCTGCTTGTGTCTGGTGGGGTGTGTGTGTGTGGATGTCTTGGTGTGCTTGGGACAGGCATGGGTGTTGGACTTGTGGATGGGCCAGGGGTATGGGGGGGAGGCAGCGCTGCAGGTGACTCGCTACTGCCGTCAGTGACGAGTCCAGGGACCTCAGCAACATCCGTTGGTCAGACATCGCTGATGACATGCCCTGCATGTACGGCACCATCTGGGTCAGCAGTCTGGTGTGGCCATGGAGGACAGTCAGGATCGATGTCTGCCCAACTTGCAACTGCGGTACAAAAGGGGGTGGTGATGGACAGAGCATCAGAACCAATCAAACACTCACACCCAGTCAATAGATCTGGGTTTGATCCATCACCGTTATTTAGCCCACTCTGCCACCCCAGTTCAGACATGGCCATAGGCAAATCAGTCTAACCCTGTGCCTCATGGGAACAGTCCAGCCCGAACTGCCAAGCCATGCCTTCCCTGGACCGGAAACAAGCTTCCTAGGACCGGTTTCTGGCATGTCAGCCGTCTTCAGCCAGGCTTGCTTGAATCCAGTGGCAAAGTGAGCAAGGGACTCACGTCTGAGCATACCCTGCCAACTTATGGCAAACAAAGCGGTACAAAAGGGGGTGGTGATGGACAGAGCATCAGAACCAATCAAACACTCACACCCAGTCAATAGATCTGGGTTTGATCCATCACCGTTATTTAGCCCACTCTGCCACCCCAGTTCAGACATGGCCATAGGCAAATCAGTCTAACCCTGTGCCTCATGGGAACAGTCCAGCCCGAACTGCCAAGCCATGCCTTCCCTGGACCGGAAACAAGCTTCCTAGGACCGGTTTCTGGCATGTCAGCCGTCTTCAGCCAGGCTTGCTTGAATCCAGTGGCAAAGTGAGCAAGGGACTCACGTCTGAGCATACCCTGCCAACTTATGGCAAACAAAGCGGTACAAAAGGGGGTGGTGATGGACAGAGCATCAGAACCAATCAAACACTCACACCCAGTCAATAGATCTGGGTTTGATCCATCACCGTTATTTAGCCCACTCTGCCACCCTAGTTCAGACATGGCCATAGGCAAATCAGTCTAACCCTGTGCCTCATGGGAACAGTCCAGCCCGAACTGCCAAGCCATGCCTTCCCTGGACCGGAAACAAGCTTCCTAGGACCGGTTTCTGGCATGTCAGCCGTCTTCAGCCAGGCTTGCTTGAATCCAGTGGCAAAGTGAGCAAGGGACTCACGTCTGAGCATACCCTGCCAACTTATGGCAAACAAAGCGGTACAAAAGGGGGTGGTGATGGACAAGAGCATCAGAACCAATCAAACACTCACACCCAGTCAATAGATCTGGGTTTGATCCATCACCGTTATTTAGCCCACTCTGCCACCCCAGTTCAGCAATGAAGCACCAACAGCAAGCACTGGCCAACATCACGGGGGCACTGCACGATGACTTTCTGTACTGCGAATCATCACACACAAGTCAGAACTGGCAATGAAACATCAGGGTTGAACATGTACGCCCCTCCCGCACACACCCACCCATACCTGAGTCAATGTGACTGATACCAATCAAGAAGTGAAAGCTCTTATTCAGGGTTACAATAACTGCTTGAAAACTAGCTTCATTGACACGATATCACTTTGTAGGGCTGGCAAAACATATTGGTCACAAACAAACATCAACAGATTGTTGTGAATAGCCACACAGGCACTGTCCAGTGTGAGTATGCACAAGCAAACTGCTGCATCCCTGTCCAGTGGGCAAATGTATCACACATGTGAAAACTACTACCTAGGCCAGGGAACAATGCCACAGAGGCAGAGCCATTATGAACCCACAGTGAATGTGCACAGTGTTGGATGACACACATGAGTAGGAGGGCAGGCTGTGACTGGGGACTGTAGTGTGAACACTGCTCCATGGTCCTGGAATGAGCTGATTGTTACAGGAGCAACCGTCCCGGCACTATGCATATATCCCACTCATGCACATCATGTCTGAGGCCACGACATTGGTAATGCATGCAGCAAGTCTGTACATTTGAAACCTCACACCCCTATGTTGGGACTCAGCATCAGTGGCAACAAATATGCACCCCCTAATGACTGTACAGGACAGGGCACAGGCAGACCACCCCCACACATGATGCTGAAAGCAGTGTGCACCTTGATAAACTGGCAGCCTAGATGACCATGTGCAATAGTGATCACGCACAGACCAGGTAACACATGTCAAGGAGGGGAAGGGAGGAAGAACAGCACAGGTTGACTGTGGGGGAACAGGATATGCACTGCACATATATACCCTGGCAGTGTCTCCAGGCGACTGAGCAGCAACAAAAGCTGGCGACACACAACAAACACACATGTACCTCCCCCCTTCCTGCTGCTGTAACTCCTGTATCCGCCTATCCAGGTCAGGGAAGACCACCGCCAGGACACGCCGCATCTGGTGGGTCAGGTGCCGGCGCCCGCCATGCTTGCGAGGAGCCTCCTCCTTCAGCATGACCCGGGCGATCCTCCGGGTCCAGCACCGGATGTCCTGCCATCTCTTCCTCACTTGTGGCAGGCGTCGACTGCGACTCTCCGCCGATTGCACGGCCTTGACGGCGTCCTTCCAGATCTTCCCCTTGTGGTAGGGGGATACCTGTGTGGATGACAAAGTGGGGCAACATCACTACACCTGCACCATGTCACAGAGACACACAGTTGAACATCTTAGATTTGTAGAACAGGGCATAGTATGCTGGCAAGTAATAGCACCTTAGTCATAGGGACTCTTTCCACTGGGAACGCAGCAATGCACTACATGGCAAAGTAAGTACACAGGTGGCATGAGGGGTGCAAACCAATCCCTGATCATGGCACACACTGTGCATCCCAAGCAACACAAGGCTGATGGACAGCAACGCAAAGCAGTCACATGCGCCAGGCCACTGACGAAACATCAGCAGAGTACACAGACACACACAGGCACACATCAATCACCTGCCATTGGCAACAGCGGATGCAAACCTCACTCTGCACATGTGCCACTTGCCATGGGGGGCAATGGTAGACAGGAATTGATACACAATTTATTTTTGAAAATAGCACATTTTAATTATCCTCTCTCTAGTAAATCAATCTAATAGAAATATATCAAAACATTTTAGCCATCTACATAAAACGTGACGTCTAATCAGGCTTATATTATTGCATTTCACTGGGTTAAGATGGCCGCCGTTTTGCCTCTGATGTTTTAACCCCTCACTAGAGTAGTCCTCTTTCTATCTTTACGCAACTGGTTGAGCGTGGGGTGTATAGACAGCAGTGCTCTGCGAGACACTACGCGTGACGGACGGCGTTGGCGGTGGGTTCTAGCTTTGTGCAGGACCAGTAACGATTTATAAGTAAGTGCCTGGGTGACAGGGATACGCGCGTTAATGTTATAGTCCCGTCATCCCTTTGGAGGCGAGAATCTAGTGCCGGTAGACTTCGTGCAGGGAGAATTTTGTTGAAGTGAGAACGTGTGGTTTACATAGTGTTCTCTTTGTAGATTCGGGACCAAGACAGACGAGGGAGAGCATTGGCGACACAGGAGCCCGTGATCTGGGCCCAAGGTACAACGCTGGCGCTCATTTTAGCTGGAGGGTATGGAAGTTCACTGGCCGTAATGTTGTCTTCAGTGAGGTTTTATCATGTAAAGGTGTGTATCCCTTTTCCCCCTTAGGTGCCCTGATTTTGCCGCGAAGGCATTTTGGAATTGAGCGACCTTTAATTTCTGAGTGGCAGGAGGAGCTTACACGGACGTGTAAGTATATGGGCTTTCTCTACCAGAGAGAGCAATACATAAGTATAGTAGAGGTGTGCACGGCTCTCTGTTTCCTCACGTAGACTGATTAATATGAGCAGTGGCAGCTGTTGTGCACCCTAGTTTGTAAGCCGGCGGATTCCGGTTGACACCTGGGAGTTAGATCCTAGTACAGCCCACGGGTGTCTCCCTAGTAGGGATTAGTTTGCGAGTTTGTTTTTTAACTGTTGGCACTTGTGGTCACATTTTGCTGCACTTTCGGTGATTTTTTGGTGAGGATTCTGACTCTCTATGGCGTGCGGGCTTCTACCTTCACCCTCACTTGCTCGGGAGACATGCAGTGTCTTGGCAATACCCTTAATGTGTTTTTTATTGTAAATATTGTGTATATATATTTTTTGTAGTGTGGGCACAGTTTTGCAGTAACCCTGTCCTGAGGAGGCCAAGGAAAGATTAAGGCCGAAACGCATGTGCGTAGACACATTTTCTTGAAGGAGGAGTCGTAAACATGAAGTTTTGATTGCATACAACGCGACAGTATTCTGAGAGGGTCTACATTGTTGGATAGATTTCCAGTATACTACCTTGACTACCTCCGAGTGGTTCGCCCTGATTAAGTGGGAGGACACTAGTGGAATATACTTGTGGGGTTAACGTATGTGTATAGGTGTTGTGTGTTATGTTTCCTTTTTGTAAATTAGTACATAAGTTTGTATAGATGTTTTGTTATTTCTCGCCTGATTAGACGTCACGTTTTATGTAGATGGCTAAAATGTTTTGATATATTTCTATTAGATTGATTTACTAGAGAGAGGATAATTAAAATGTGCTCTTTTCAAAAATAAATTGTGTATCAATTCCTGTATACCATTGCTTTCTGTATAAAATTACGTTCCATACCCAGGTATATGTAGGGTCAATTGGGTATAACCCTGTTGTTTTTTGCCATTGTTCTTTACACTTTGTTAAGTGTGAGGTATTGTTTTCCCAAAGAATTATTACAGTGTATATAAGAAAAAAAGTTCAAATTAATCCTGCATATGGTGATGTCTAGTTTAATGGGGAATATTTTTTATTGATTTTGATTTTGTACATGTTGAATGGTAGTACATTGATTTGCTGATAGAGAAATGTCTGAACCCTACATGGTGAGTTATTCAGATGAAGATATCAACAGACTAAAACTGATCCCGTCATTATTAGGAGGTGATGCTCCTGGTGTAAGCAACCTCAATTCAGATAAAGGGGATCGTCTTATCCAACTGAGAAAAAAGAACACCAGAACTCAGCTTCACGCTCAAGTTCTATTGGAATACTTGAAATCTAACACTATACCTGCAGGCCTACATGTAAAAAATATCCCTGTGATTTTTGTCAATGACAAGGCGTATTTAGTTGACTTTAGTGGGGTGGGTACTAAATGTTCTCGCGATTGGATTGTTTTATCGATCCAGACCGCGTTGAGAATAAGCGAAGAGGAATTGAAAGAAATTAAAAAATTGGAAGAGGAGATTGGGGGTGATACGTCGTTAGCAGATGCTAAATCATTGCTAGAAACCATAGAAAAAACTTTGGTAGACTTTAAAACACACACAGTAAATTTGAAAACAGCTAAGGTACTGAAAGATATAAAAAACGTCAAACTGGAGTGGGTTTATCCGTATCTGAAAGAGGATTTCTTTAAGAATAATAACCCAAGTAGTCTGAACCTACAATATAGAGGAAGATCTCGTACCAAATTTGTGACCTTTTCCGAATCGTCTTCATCTGATTCAGACCAAGGGAGTGGCCAGTTCTACCAACCTTACCCACCATACCAACCGTATTTTCAATATCCTAGATCCCAACCTCCACCCCCTTTTTTAGACAGAGGTGGGAACAGGGGCCGGGGCTTCAGAAGAGGATGGCAAACGCCGATGCAACAAAACCAAGAACAAGGTTTTTTCAGAACACGACACAGAACCTACAGGAGGTAGAACTAAGAAGTATGAATGACAATCAGAGTGAGACAGTTACCATGCCAATTTATAACTTGTCCAAACACCTATTAACTGACACAGAAACTAAAGTACTTCAAAAAGGTTTATCATTTGTTCCCACAGTATTGCAGGATCCAGTAGATACCAAAACGGAAGTGCTAAATTTTTTGAGGAAGATTAGACTTAAAGTTTTCTTTTCTGAGTACAATGAGACCAATGAGACTAATATCAGTGGACTTAAGAAAAAATCCAGCTTTTGCCCCCAACGTATGGCTATGCCGGAGGAAGTTTTGGTATTTGAAGACCAAATCCTGCGGGAAGTAGATCTACTTAACACTAAAAAGATCACTTTCAAATCAAATTTTTCCAAACAGGAACAGTTGGCACTCAAAGACCTGTCCCAGAATCCCCTTACGGTTATAAAACCAGCCGATAAGGGAGGGGGGATGGTGCTATGGGATACTTATCAATATGATGCAGAAATTATGCGACAACTGGGGAATAAGGATCACTATCGACTTATTACAGAGAACCCCACAGCCCGGCTGAAAGCCCAAGTATTACACCTAACTACTGAGGCGATGGAAGCCGGATATCTTTGTAAAAAGGAATACGAATACTTGAATTTCACGGAACAAAAGGTACCAAACATATATGTATTACCTAAAATACACAAGAACAGCACCCAACCCCCGGGGAGACCCATAATCGCATCATGCGGATCTATTCTGGAGCCATTGGCTAAATATATCGACGTTTTCCTAAAACCCTTTGTCCCTATGACGAAAGCTTATATTAGGGACACCATGGATTTCATTTCCAAGATAGAGCACTCAATGTTCGATGGAGCCCAGCAATTGCTGGTCTCCTTCGACATTGAGAGCCCATATACTAATATACCCCAGGACGAAGCCCTTTTGGTCATGCGACTGATATTTGACCAAAGACCCAGACCTCATTCTGTGCCCACAGAGTTTCTACTTTCCCTAGCACAAATCTGTCTGAAAAATAATTTCTTTTCCTTTAAAAGAGAACTTTTTTTACAGATTAAAGGTGTAGGGATGGGTTGTTGTTTTGCACCAGAAATCGCCAATCTGGTAATGGACCAATTTGAAAATGGACACGTCTTCCATGTTGCGGCCCCCTTCAGGGAGCATTTCCTTGAGTGGGTCCGCTTCATTGATGACGTGTTTATGATATGGAAGGGGACGCAGGAACAGCTGTCACAATTTCATACGTGGCTTAATGCCCGTACTACTGATTTAAAATTCACTATGGTGTCAAGCAACGAACGGATCAATTTTCTAGATGTGTGGATCATGGATAAGGAAGGCAAGCTGGAGGTGGACCTGTTTACCAAGCCCACTGACAGAAATACGCTATTGGAATATTCTTCAGGACACCCGCGCAATCTCAAGGATAACTTGCCCTACGGGCAGTTTTTGAGGGTAAGGCGTAATTGTACTGATAAAACTGACTACTTTAGGAATGCCAAAATTCTCCAGAAAAAACTCACTTCTAGAGGATACCCTAGGAAACTTGTTAGGGGAGCCCTTAAGAGGCCTTGGTACACCCCAAGAGAGTCGCTACTTACCCCTAAAAATAGACTAGAAACAGAACAATTGGTCTGTGTCTTGACATTTAACGCTAAGGCGAATAAGGTCAAACAGATCATTTTGAGAAATCTCAGATTAGTGGAACATCTTAATATTCCGAAACCATTATTTGCGTTTCGTAGAGGAAAAAATCTGAGAAATTTTCTGGTGAAAACAACCCGCCTGGCAGCAAGTCAAAGAGATGTACGTAGCATGCTAGGGTTGCCATCACTCGTTGGACATTACCGATGCAATGGGTGCGGGGTGTGCCCGCAAACTAAAGACTCTAAATCTGTAGAGATAAACAATATGGTACATTCTCAGTTAAGCTTCTCGAATTGCAACACAAAAAATGTTGTGTACTCAGCTACGTGCCCATGTGGGAAGACATATATTGGGCAAACAACCCAAGCAATTAAGATGAGGATTTTGCAGCATAAATCGCGTATACGCTGCGGGATCGTAGGGGCGCCTATGGTTCAACACTTTATCGATATGAACCACAGAGAAGACGAATTGTACTGGACAGTATTAGTAGTGGCAAAAGGAGCCAACAAAACGATTATGCAAAAGAACTTGAACCGCCTTGAGGCACGGATGATAGAACGATACCATACAGCAACTCAGGGGTTAAATGACCGAGATGAGATCTGGGCTTTAATTTGAGGATGTTGAGAGTAGAGAACATAGCTGTCTGGTGAGGGCTGCTTGAGGGTTGATCAACCATGGTAGGTTTCTATGTTTCTTGTGACTGCAATGTTGTAGACCATGTGTGTAAATATGTATAATGTGTTCCTTTTAATTAGGAATGGTGTTGCTTGGACACTGCTGCTCCACTTGGGGGTGAGGTGAGACTTGTCGAAGCCCGTCTGATTAAGGTCACCCCGTTGACACTATGTATATGTTTATCCCCTTTCTCTCCTCCCCGGTTGCCTTCACCGCACCTGCATGAGTTTGGGAAAACCAACAGGGTTGACCCAGCTTATATTATTGCATTTCACTGGGTTAAGATGGCCGCCGTTTTGCCTCTGATGTTTTAACCCCTCACTAGAGTAGTCCTCTTTCTATCTTTACGCAACTGGTTGAGCGTGGGGTGTATAGACAGCAGTGCTCTGCGAGACACTACGCGTGACGGACGGCGTTGGCGGTGGGTTCTAGCTTTGTGCAGGACCAGTAACGATTTATAAGTAAGTGCCTGGGTGACAGGGATACGCGCGTTAATGTTATAGTCCCGTCATCCCTTTGGAGGCGAGAATCTAGTGCCGGTAGACTTCGTGCAGGGAGAATTTTGTTGAAGTGAGAACGTGTGGTTTACATAGTGTTCTCTTTGTAGATTCGGGACCAAGACAGACGAGGGAGAGCATTGGCGACACAGGAGCCCGTGATCTGGGCCCAAGGTACAACGCTGGCGCTCATTTTAGCTGGAGGATATGGAAGTTCACTGGCCGTAATGTTGTCTTCAGTGAGGTTTTATCATGTAAAGGTGTGTATCCCTTTTCCCCTTAGGTGCCCTGATTTTGCCGCGAAGGCATTTTGGAATTGAGCGACCTTTAATTTCTGAGTGGCAGGAGGAGCTTACACGGACGTGTAAGTATATGGGCTTTCTCTACCAGAGAGAGCAATACATAAGTATAGTAGAGGTGTGCACGGCTCTCTGTTTCCTCACGTAGACTGATTAATATGAGCAGTGGCAGCTGTTGTGCACCCTAGTTTGTAAGCCGGCGGATTCCGGTTGACACCTGGGAGTTAGATCCTAGTACAGCCCACGGGTGTCTCCCTAGTAGTGATTAGTTTGCGAGTTTGTTTTTTAACTGTTGGCACTTGTGGTCACTTTTTGCTGCACTTTCGGTGATTTTTTGGTGAGGATTCTGACTCTCTATGGCGTGCGGGCTTCTACCTTCACCCTCACTTGCTCGGGAGACATGCAGTGTCTTGGCAATACCCTTAATGTGTTTTTTATTGTAAATATTGTGTATATATATTTTTTGTAGTGTGGGCACAGTTTTGCAGTAACCCTGTCCTGAGGAGGCCAAGGAAAGATTAAGGCCGAAACGCATGTGCGTAGACACATTTTCTTGAAGGAGGAGTCGTAAACATGAAGTTTTGATTGCATACAACGCGACAGTATTCTGAGAGGGTCTACATTGTTGGATAGATTTCCAGTATACTACCTTGACTACCTCCGAGTGGTTCGCCCTGATTAAGTGGGAGGACACTAGTGGAATATACTTGTGGGGTTAACGTATGTGTATAGGTGTTGTGTGTTATGTTTCCTTTTTGTAAATTAGTACATAAGTTTGTATAGATGTTTTGTTATTTCTCGCCTGATTAGACGTCACGTTTTATGTAGATGGCTAAAATGTTTTGATATATTTCTATTAGATTGATTTACTAGAGAGAGGATAATTAAAATGTGCTCTTTTCAAAAATAAATTGTGTATCAATTCCTGTATACCATTGCTTTCTGTATAAAATTACGTTCCATACCCAGGTATATGTAGGGTCAATTGGGTATAACCCTGTTGTTTTTTGCCATTGTTCTTTACACTTTGTTAAGTGTGAGGTATTGTTTTCCCAAAGAATTATTACAGTGTATATAAGAAAAAAAGTTCAAATTAATCCTGCATATGGTGATGTCTAGTTTAATGGGGAATATTTTTTATTGATTTTGATTTTGTACATGTTGAATGGTAGTACATTGATTTGCTGATAGAGAAATGTCTGAACCCTACATGGTGAGTTATTCAGATGAAGATATCAACAGACTAAAACTGATCCCGTCATTATTAGGAGGTGATGCTCCTGGTGTAAGCAACCTCAATTCAGATAAAGGGGATCGTCTTATCCAACTGAGAAAAAAGAACACCAGAACTCAGCTTCACGCTCAAGTTCTATTGGAATACTTGAAATCTAACACTATACCTGCAGGCCTACATGTAAAAAATATCCCTGTGATTTTTGTCAATGACAAGGCGTATTTAGTTGACTTTAGTGGGGTGGGTACTAAATGTTCTCGCGATTGGATTGTTTTATCGATCCAGACCGCGTTGAGAATAAGCGAAGAGGAATTGAAAGAAATTAAAAAATTGGAAGAGGAGATTGGGGGTGATACGTCGTTAGCAGATGCTAAATCATTGCTAGAAACCATAGAAAAAACTTTGGTAGACTTTAAAACACACACAGTAAATTTGAAAACAGCTAAGGTACTGAAAGATATAAAAAACGTCAAACTGGAGTGGGTTTATCCGTATCTGAAAGAGGATTTCTTTAAGAATAATAACCCAAGTAGTCTGAACCTACAATATAGAGGAAGATCTCGTACCAAATTTGTGACCTTTTCCGAATCGTCTTCATCTGATTCAGACCAAGGGAGTGGCCAGTTCTACCAACCTTACCCACCATACCAACCGTATTTTCAATATCCTAGATCCCAACCTCCACCCCCTTTTTTAGACAGAGGTGGGAACAGGGGCCGGGGCTTCAGAAGAGGATGGCAAACGCCGATGCAACAAAACCAAGAACAAGGTTTTTTCAGAACACGACACAGAACCTACAGGAGGTAGAACTAAGAAGTATGAATGACAATCAGAGTGAGACAGTTACCATGCCAATTTATAACTTGTCCAAACACCTATTAACTGACACAGAAACTAAAGTACTTCAAAAAGGTTTATCATTTGTTCCCACAGTATTGCAGGATCCAGTAGATACCAAAACGGAAGTGCTAAATTTCCTTCACCCTCACTTGCTCGGGAGACATGCAGTGTCTTGGCAATACCCTTAATGTGTTTTTTATTGTAAATATTGTGTATATATATTTTTTGTAGTGTGGGCACAGTTTTGCAGTAACCCTGTCCTGAGGAGGCCAAGGAAAGATTAAGGCCGAAACGCATGTGCGTAGACACATTTTCTTGAAGGAGGAGCCGTAAACATGAAGTTTTGATTGCATACAACGCGACAGTATTCTGAGAGGGTCTACATTGTTGGATAGATTTCCAGTATACTACCTTGACTACCTCCGAGTGGTTCGCCCTGATTAAGTGGGAGGACACTAGTGGAATATACTTGTGGGGTTAACGTATGTGTATAGGTGTTGTGTGTTATGTTTCCTTTTTGTAAATTAGTACATAAGTTTGTATAGATGTTTTGTTATTTCTCGCCTGATTAGACGTCACGTTTTATGTAGATGGCTAAAATGTTTTGATATATTTCTATTAGATTGATTTACTAGAGAGAGGATAATTAAAATGTGCTCTTTTCAAAAATAAATTGTGTATCAATTCCTGTATACCATTGCTTTCTGTATAAAATTACGTTCCATACCCAGGTATATTTAGGGTCAATTGGGTATAACCCTGTTGTTTTTTGCCACTTGCCATGGGGGGGTCACAGGTGTGGGGCTAGCTCAGCAAGTCAGACACACAGCACGGCTTACTTCACACATCAGATGGATTGAGCAGTTGCCTCCTCCATGCAGCTGTGGTGCAACACTCCACATAGACACTCATCCACATGACAAGAAACATTCACACACATCAATGTCCAGGGGGCATACACATCATTTGGACACTCTCACCACTCTCACCACAGCTCCACTCAACTCTCACACACATCTGTGGGTGCAGTCACCTGTCACACCGGGGTGACCACTGAATCACCGCAGGACAATAGAACAAGAATGTCCAAGAGGATTTGACTGGCGGAATGTGCCATGCACTATGCATTGAATGTCACAGTAAGTACAATGCAAGTGAGGAGTGCACACATGAACTACATCAAGCCCTGCATGAGAGACATAAGCCATCACCCCCCCCCCCCGGGACCCACTCCACCCAACATTGCATGTCTGTCACACCTGGCCACAATGCCAGAAGTGACAGACACAATAAAGGTGCACAGGCAAAGGTACTGGAGTCAGCACTCCCCTGGTGGACCATACAGCATGGGGTACTGTGGGAGGATCACATCCAGCAGGGCCTCGTTCTCCTCCTGGGTAAAAGGCTGGGCCCTCTCCACAGTCCTTGACATGGTGCCAGAGGGAGACAATACAGCAGCAGTGGTATCGACTGACATGTTGTGCAGGCAAGTGCCCTCTCATGGGTTCTGCCTGCCTTATATCTGCCTTGCTCGCCTATTTCATTTACAGGAGTACAGAGTGATTGGTCAGACTCATTTGCATCCTACGTTTCCTCCAATCCCTTTAAACATACACCAGTGACAGCCTTTGCATCTTTCGATTTTGCAGCTTCATGTCAAGTCAACAACCACTTTGCAACAATGTTAAATGTGGCCAACTGATTTTTCCAGATCACATGATGTAAAATTTTGAACTTGAAACTCGGTAGCCATGACAACCAGCATGCATTTAGGCCCTAATACTTGTCCCTCATGTGTCCCCATTGTAATTCTTAAATCCCCACAAAGGTATGGCGCTTTTCACACGTACCCCTAGGGCACCATCACTACAGGGATACGGGCCGTACTCACGCGTGTACAGCCAGTACACGCGTGAGTACGTGCCTATCACTAGGCCCTACGGTACCCCCAACGATAGTGATAGGCACGTACTCACGCGTGTATGGCCCGTACACGCGTGAGTGCGTGCCTATCACTAGGCCCTACGGTACCCCCAACGATAGTGATAGGCACGTACTCACGCATGTACGGCCCATACACGCATGAGTACGTGCCTAGCACTAGGCCCTACGGTACCCCCAACGATAGTGATAGGCACGTACTCACGTGTGTACGGCCCGTACATGCGTGAGTATGTGCCTTTCACTAGGCCCTACGGTACCCCCAACGATAGTGATAGGCACGTACTCACGTGTGTACGGCCCGTACATGCGTGAGTACGTGTCTATCACTAGGCCCTACGGTACACCCAACGATAGTGATAGGCACGTACTCACGCGTGTACGGGACGTACACGCGTGAGTACGCTCCTATCGCTAGGCCCTAAGGTACCGCCAACGATAGTGATAGGTATGTACTCACGCGTGTACAGGCCGTACACGCGTGAGTATGCGCCTATCACTATAGTCGTGTTACTGTAGGTCCGAGTGATACGGCACGTACTCACACATGTACGGGCCATACACGCGTGAGTACGTGCCTATCACTAGGCCCTACGGTACCCCCAACGATAGTGATAGGCACGTACTCACGCGTGTATGGCCCGTACACGTGTGAGTACGTGCCTATCACTAGGCCCTACAGTACCCCCAATGATAGTGATAGGCACGTACTCACGTGTGTACGGCCCGTACACGCGAGTATGTGCCGTATCACTAGGCCCTACGGTACCCCCAACGATAGTGATAGGCACATACTCACACATGTACGGGCCGTACACGCATGAGTACGTGCCTATCACTAGGCCCTACGGTACCCCCAACGATAGTGATAGGCACGTACTCATGTGTGCACGGGCCGTACATGCGTGAGTACGCGCCTATCACTAGGCCCTACGGTACCCCCAACGATAGAGATAGGCACATACTCACGCGTGTACAGGCCGTAAACGAGTGAGTATGCGCCTATCACTATAGTCGTGTTACTGTAGGTCCGAGTGATACAGCACGTACTCACGCGTGTACGGGCCGTACATGCGTGAGTACGGGCCCTACACACGCCCTCAGAGCGTGTGTACTGCGTTTCACTGCTTACACTGGTGATAGGAGGTGCACGCGAAAGGAATGGAGGTGTCAGACTCGCACAAGGCTGTACATCAAGCCATTGTCAGTGCAGTCCTTCATGTGCAGGTCCTAGGTGTGTCAGCCAGTGATTTGGCACATGTCTCCTCATGTTATGGCACAATAGATGTGTGATGAGCTGTTTACACATGTCATGTGTGATGGGGCACTACGTGGCACACTTCCCCTTCACACTTTGCACATGTGTGCATGTGCGACACATGTGTCAAGCACTGCATCACTGGTATGGCACAGTCAGCAACACCCGCAACTGTCCCCTGATGGCAGGTACACGGATAATTACAGCTCACATGTGACTCCCAGTGTGCCACTATGTGACTATGTCATGTGTGTGTCATGTGTTCCCATGAGCTTTCCGTTGGTGTTCCGTCAACTCCATGTGCTGTTGCAGCATCCAACATGTGTATGTGTGCATTTGTGCATGACACACATATACGCACACCATGCCACATGTGGACTCACACGTTACATGTGTCATGATGGTTCGAAGATGACTTCCTGACATGAGGCAATATCAGCGTTGTCTCAATGTCTGTGACATCAGTTTTTGACATGGACCCCTTAATGGAAATGTGTGTCATCTGTCCATTTCCAGATAACATGTGACCTGTGTGTCTAGACTCCCGCCAGCTGTCAGTATGAGATGACATCCTTCTAATGCTGATATGTGGATGTCTGTCACTCATGTAATGTGTTTGGCTTGTCACTTACACTGGCCAACAGCTATTTCATGGCATGTCACGTCAACATTGCCATGCAACTATTGTGGCTGGCTATTCGTAGGAGTATCACCTGGCTGGCCCACGTGTCCTGGATGTATTGCACAGCATGGACTCTGTATTAAGCAGATGTGTATTAGCTGTTGAACATGTGCTCACCTCAGTGACATTGGTGTGGTAATGTACTCACTCTTCGTTATTCCTTCCAAATCTCTGCAGGGCACCGCCTCTCCCCAAACGAATGCCAGACCTGGATGCCATGCGTGAACATGACTGCATACGCAGATACCGATTCTCGCAAGAGTTGATAGAGGACTTGACCTGCCGGCTTGCACCACACCTCCAACCACAACACAAGTATCCTACAGCTCTGACCCCCAAGGTGAAGGTGATGGCAGCCCTATATTTTTTTGCCACCAGCACTTTTCAATTGACCATAGCTGATGTCGGTGGCATGTCCCAGACAATGTTCAGTCGTGTCCTGCATGATGTTATAGAAGTCATGATGGTGCACCTGGATGAATTCATCCATTTTCCCACTCGTGAGCAGTTGACCGGTGTCAAGGGTGAGTTCTATGCCCTGGGAGGGATGCCTCATGTAATTGGGGCCATTGATGGGACACATGTGGCTTTGGTACCACCACAGGCACAGGAGGTAGCCTTCCGTAACCGTAAACATTACCACTCCATTAATGCCCTTGTGGTGTGTCTTGCTAACATGCTGGTTTCCCATGTCTGTGCATGTTTTCCAGGGTCCGCACACGATGCATACATCATGAGGCGTAGCAGGGTGCCAGAAATGATGCTGCAGCTGCACGCGGAACGAGCATGTCTTGTTGGTGGGTATACTCTGTTAGTCCTGTGTTCAGCGCTATCTTTGCATCTTCACATGATGTTTCCATGTAGGGGACTCTGGCTATCCCAACATGCCATGGCTGATGACGCCTCTCCGCAACCCCAGAACAGCTGCAGAACACCGGTACAACGACACCCATGGGCAGACGAGGCGTGTGATTGAGAGGACGTTTGGACTCCTGAAGGGCAGATTCCAGTGCCTCCACAAGACCCGCGGTGCCCTCCCATATGCCCCGGTGAAGGTCTGCAAAATCTTCATTGTGTGCTGCATGCTGCACAACATGGCAGTGGAGAAGGCCGTGCCACTCATCCTTGATCCGGATGAGCAGGATCATCCACCCGTGGAGGATGAAGGGCTTGGGCATGGGGCAAGTGAGGATGAGGATGAGGACATCCGGAGTCAGCTTATCCGCAACTTCTTTTCATTATGGTGAGTCCCTGTGTCTGAGTGTGCACGCTTTGAGCCTTGTGTGGCATGTGTTGCAATGTGTGTGTCGAGCTGACTGTGTGCTAAGTGACTTGGAGGTGTGTTCTGATGTGTCATTCAAGTGATGATGTAATTCCACACATATTAGCTGGGACACTAAATTTGTTAAGGGCATAGTGACAACATCATTCCTGTCGAGTACATGTACATGTCTGCGGATTACTAGCTCTTCGCTGAATTGTTGTGTGTCTGTCCTCCCCAGGTTCTTGCGGCTGTCGTCTGCTCATGTCATCATTGCCCTCCTGCTATTCCTCAAGAGTATTGCAACATGTGCTGGATCAGAGTTACATGCACAGACATGGTGAAAAGTCATTTGGGGAAAGGAGTGAAGCAAGGCATTTTGTGGGTGGTACGTGTTTGTGATATGTGGGGACTGCTCCGGTGCATGTTGTGTTACCATGCATACATGTCGACTCACCATGGGCCACATGACGTTTTTGCATGGCTCCCATGAATTGATGGTCACCCTTCCTGACAGTCATCTGTAATGGTGTGTGGATTCTGATGAAGACATCAATGCGTGTATAACGGCTCCAAGGAACATACGGGATGCTAATGGTGGACATAGTGTGGGACATCCCCATATGAGGCTCAATGGGGAATTGTAGACTCTCCGTATGCAGCAAGGGGTGTTAGGCTCAACCCCTTCACTTGTGTGCCAGCTCAGTAGGATTTACACATCTGTGTGTTGAAGGGGGTGTCCAGTGTAGGTCACACATGGTCAGCCAAATGACCTGTGAGTCTGTTCCAATTGATGCATTTCCCTTAGTGTGAGGCTGAGCAATAAAGGTGTTTGTCACACTCCAAGGTGCCTCATCTCTGTCAATGCAGGTCTCTTGCCACTTTGCATGAGGCATATCTGGCATAGTTGTGGAAGATTATGCATAGGAGTCCATGTGTAGTTTAGCAACATGCATGCAGTTGCTCATGGGTTAGGCTCCCTATTGGGCATGAAGTACATGGTCGTGTATGTTTTTTGGCATGTTGGTCCACACAATGGGCCACCAACAGCTGCTGAGGGTGTGTCTCCTGTGCGCAGGTCGGCCTTCAGTTTCCTGACCCGGTGTCATGCGTCTTTGGTGATTGTGCATGCATTGTCTCTGGGTGTGCCATGTGACACTGGACACTCCTTACTTTACACACGCACCTGTTGCAGTTGTCCTTCTGACATCCTAGTCTATGTGTGCAAATTGTGTCATTTTGCAAGGAGATGCCGCCTGCTGCTGCGGCCCCTGCAGCAAGGGCCAACAGAGTATCCAGATTTGGCAACACACACGCCTCCAGGATGCTCCTCACTTCCTCCCTCCACCCATTCATTTTGCTGTCCTCAGCTTGTCTATGCCACTGTTGCCGCCACGCGGTGCCAAAGGCTGGACCATCAGCACATGCAAGGTGCACATTGCACCACCATCCTGTCCTTGCATTACCCACATCACACTACAGTCTGATGTATCAGCCACACTCCGAGCTATGTCCATCCGCACATCTAACGCCTGCTGTCAGACATACCCTGGGCACACACACAACACCTTTGCATGCTGAGTGTGCAACTCCAACTGCCTACACTGCACTGTCCCGCCTTCCAGGCCCTGTCACACCAACCAGGTCACGTCCCTAATACTCCCCACTGGCCCTGTAGCCCAGCAAGGGCTTGGGAGTGGGACTCAAGGCTTCAGCATGTAGTATGGTGTCATCGTCTGGGACATGGCACAGTTATCATCTCTCAGCATGTCAATCTACAGAGTGTCCAGGACCCTCCTCTCCACCATCACATGTGCTCCTCACCCTCAACAAAGACACAGACATTGGCAGTTCCATCATTCAAGTATGCATGAGATCTATTGATGAATGGCTGCACACGAGCCACCTGAGGCTGGACTTGTACAGGACTGAGGTGAACATCTGAGGATTGTCCCCTTCCAGCTGGGTCAAGTGCCTGTGTCCCACCCGCAAGAGCCCTGCACAAGCACCCAGTGGCCACACACACAAGATGGTGTGCATCATGTTTGGCTCACTCACATATGCCATGCTAGTCCACAGCATCTGTACCTCATGCTGCAAAGCCCTCTGCATCATGCACATGATCCACAGATAGATCCACTCCAAGAAAAGACAGACCATCCCCCAGGTCCATGACAACATCCATGTCAAATACTGCCCTGCCCTCTACGGAGCAAGTACATCCAAACTCCCAGGAAACTGGTCCACTTCCAGGGGGCATCTGCACACCTCAGATTCAACAGCCTGCGCCCCAGCCACCTCACCGTCCACCATGGATATCTGCAATGGATCACTGTCTGCTGCAGGGTGACCTCCACACTCCCCACCCACACTCAGGAGGCAGTCCACAACCCCGACCCCAACCAACCTTGTACGTCTGTCATCCTAGATCCCGTTGGGCCATCTCCGTGCATCCAACCTTGCCCTGGCCACCGTTCTTCACATCCACCGTACTCCAGCATACAGGACATTGTTCTCCCACCTGGCCACACATACCTGGGACTCCCTCCCCGGGAACCTCCACATGAGCCATGACCTCTACGCCTTGATGATGATCTCCCAAATAGGTCTCTCCGCACAGTTTAGCAAGCCCCCCCTCAGCAGCCAGAGGCCATCACAGGTGAGTGTAGTGCTCAATGCCTACATTGAATGATACCTTGTGACCCATGTGTGTCCTGTACCAGACTCTGATCCCAGGGTATGGATGGCTGGAGTTGGTTCAACACTCAGCCATAGTTTGACATTTCCACACACATATGTCGTTGAATGATGCAAAATGACAGGAACGTCTCATGTCCAAAGTGACATATTTATTTATGGTGGGGTAAGTGGTTTGGTAGATACAATTGGGTGCTGTACCGGGAGAATAGAATCCAAAGTTCAAAGGGGGAGATGGTATCCTTGGCATTGGAAGTCATCAGAGTCCAGACCACAGTGTTGGTCATCATTGGTCAGACTGTGACCAGCAAGTCCATGTGGCAGAGAATGTCATTGGATGAGGTGCTGCTGTTGCGCCAGAGGGCCAGGTGCCAGGCCAGGTGACCTGGGAGATGGGGATGGTCCGCTGACTCTCACGGTCCTTTCCGTGGACGACCCACCTTCCTCCGGGGACCCTCAGATGCAGGCCTTGACAAGGCTGGGGACGCTCCGTCAGATGAATCCTCCTCCTCCTCCCTCCCTGTGTCTGGTGCTGATCTACGCCTGGTGGCACAGGGAGGGTTTGCCAGGCTTTGGGCGATCTGACGGAGTGATTGGCTCACGTCCCTGTGCACCGCCAGGAGCTTAACCCATCTTGCCTCCATCCGTCCTTGGTGTTGTTGATGACTGGCATGATGCTCGACCTGCAGGTTCCTAATGTCATCGAGGGTCCCCTGCATCTCGGAGAGTCTTGACACGCCCTGGTTGATGCCTCTGGTGTCACGCCGGTATGAGTCCAGGATGTTGCGTATGTGTGACATACCGGGGTCCTGAGCTGGCTGGTCAGGTTCGCGCCTCCGCTTGCCTCCACTCCCACCACCCCTGCCCACTTGAACCTGGCCTGCCCTTGTGGGCACATCGGGTCTACGGGACCCCTGAGGGATGGCATTTGCAGGGTTGCCTGCCTCCTCCTGGGTGCCCGGAGAACCTTGTCCCTCCTGGTCAGACTGGCTCTGTTGTTCAGTGTGAGCAGGGCTCCTGGGTGTGTCCTGGGATGTGGCAGGAATGGGGGTGGTGGTTGGCACAGATGTACCTGACGCAGGTGCTGCAGGGGCTTGGGCACCAGAGGGTCCAGGTTGGTCGGGGTCATCCACGGACTGGTGAGAGTCGTCGCTGCCGGTGGGATCGTCTTCACGCGGTGCCTGGGACTGTGATTCTTCCCCCCCAGTGTTGGGGGGAGATCGACGACGTTGCCCTGTGTGTGAGAGAGAGAGACAATGTTAATGGTGTTTCATGCGACATCTATGTTTCATACATATTCAAGTTGACACATTTCCTCCAGGTAGTTTGATGTGCCTAGCATTCCTCTCAATGTCCACTTGGGGATGGGTATGTTGCGGGGGACAGATTGGGATGTTCTCCTGAGTGTTTGACCTGTAGATTGTTTGCTCTGATGCTTATTTGGCTGTTGATCGGTCTTGTTGTGTCACATGTCCATTGTGGGAGTGTGTAAATCCGTTGCCTGCCCCTGGTGTGTGTGCTTGTGTTAGGGGGGGGTTGTGACCAGGCCTGCTGTTGTGTGTAGTGTGAGTTGTCATTGGGTCTCCCAGGGGATGTGTCTGTCCCCTCATGGTGCATGCTGGCATGACAGTGAGTGTGAGTTCCTGTGCTAGATACCTGTGCTTGTGGAGTTGGTGTTTGAGTGTACTGTGGTCCCAGGAGGGCCTTGTGCTGCATACAGCAGGGCCAAGTGTCATCTACCTTGTCAGTACTTTGCCAGTCCCTGTGCATTGTGCATGGTTATGTACCTATGCCATATGGGCTGAGGGCATTGGTGTCTGCGTCTCATTTTCACAATGTGTTGTGTGGGGCCCACCCTCCTAGCCTCTTGGACATCCAGTCTTGTGTTTGTGGTTGTTGTAGGCTTGGACATGGCCTTGCCTTGATTTGTGAAGGGTGCATGGTGACGTTAGTGGCATGAGCGTGGTTTTTGAGTGTGGTTGTTTGCGGTGAGTGCTTGGGGGAAGTTGCATGCATTTGGTGTATATGTGGTGTGGACCCCATTGCCCCCATGTTACGTAAGTTTTTTGTGTACTCACCAGGCTCTGTGACTCCTTCGACTCCGTGTACTCCCACCGACGGTAGCAGGGCCATCACCTTCTCCTCCCAGGGATGGTAGTGTACGGGCCTGCGGGGCGGCCCACCTCCAGTCATGTTAGTCTGGGCATATTCTTCCTTCATTTTCCTCTTGACCGCCCTGCGCAGATCGTACCACCTGGCTTGGCATTCATGCCTGGTCCTTCGGATGGGCGCAACAGCATTCACCTTGTCAACAATCCTCTGCCACATGGCATATTTTTGAGCTATGCTGGTTTGTCTGACCTATGTTCCAAACAGCTGTGGCTCGAATCTGATGACTTCGTTGACAAGGAGGTCCAGCTCCGCCGTTGTGAACTTTGGATTCTTGTCTGTGAGCATGGTGTGGGGTGTGGGTGTGGGTGTGGATGGTTGTGGGTGTGTGGGTGTGAATGTGACGGTGTGTGTGTGAATGTGAAGAGGGGGATGTTTGTGGATGAGGTTGTGTGAAGGTGTGTGAGTGAAGGTGTAGTGGAGGTATGAGTGATGTGGAGTAGTTTCTCTGTGGAGTTGTTTCTCAGTGGGGTCTGGCAGCAGTGGGTCTGTTGCAAAGGCTCATGGGTTGTGTGTGTGGGCCCTTTTTATTGGTCCATTTTTGGGTGTGGCTGTGTTTGAATTTTGGTGGGTGTGTTATAAGTGGTGGTTGTGAATTGGGGCCTCTGTTTGCCTGTTTGGATGTGCCAGGTCAGTCATTGAGATGTATTTTGTCATGTAGACGTGTTTTGTGGTGTTGTGCGAGTCGAATTGACCCTCCTTGTGCTGTTTTACAGTGTCCTGGTTCTGTAAGAGTCATTTTCACGTAGGTACGAACCATACATATGCGATGCTGGGTGAGGGTTCTGGGGTACGGTGTTGGAGTGCGGTGTGTACATGCGGTGGGGGTTCGGTGCGTACGCGTGCGGCCCTGGGGTATGGCACGTACATGCGGAGGTACGGCATGTACATGGGGGGAAGGCGCATACATGGGGGGAGGGGGGCACGTACAGGGGGGAGGAGGGCGCGTACATCCGGTGGGGGTACAGTGCGGACAGGTGCGGCCCTGGGGTACGGCGCGTACATGCGGAGGTGCAGCGCGTACATGAGGGGGTAAGGCGCGTACATGCGGTGGGGGTACGGTGCATACACGTGCAGCCCTGGGGTACGGCACGTACATGCGGAGGTATGGCGCGTACATGGGGGGGTAAGGCGCGTACATGCAGTGGGGGTACAGTGCGTACACGTGTGGCCCTGGGGTACCGCGTGTACATGCGGAGGTACGGCGCGTACATGCGGGGGTGAAGCGCCTACGGGGGGGTACGGCGTGTACATGGGGTGGGGTATGGCGCATACAGGTGCGGGGCTGGGGTACAGTGCGGACGGGGGTAAGGCGCGTACATGGGCGGGGTACGGCGCGTACATGGGGGGGTGCGGCGCGTACAGTTCTGGGGCTGGGGTACAGTGAGGGCAGGGTGGTGTACGGTGCTGACATATTTGGGGGTGGGGGGGCTGTACGGCTCGTACACGGGCATGAGTTTACCCGTGTACATGTGTGCTCCTGCGTTGGCTCCGTACGGGCCTTTTTACTAGGGGTGGGCGGAATTTGCGAAATCCACTTTCGCAAATTATCGCAAAAATGTTAAAATTTATCGCAAACACGCGGAAATATCGCGAAGATGCGGAAGTTTTTTTCCCGCATGTTCGCGAGATTTTCTGCATGGTTGCGGCACGCCAACTTACCCATGTGGTTGCTCGCGGGCGCGGCCATCTTGTTTTCAGTTGTCTCACGGTGCATGATCGTGAGAAGAAAGACGTGATCGCGCGACGCATGACGTCACTTCAGGCGCGAACTGTCGTGAGGCAGCGCAAATGGCTAAAAACAATCCAACATCTCATGGAGAACGCGACCGGATCAAGAAAACTTGTCGGCGAATGCCGACAAGGGTTTCAGGTAAGGCGATCGCGCGCACGCGAGAATGTATTATTTTACAGCGCGAGCAAGAAACAAATTATCGCCAAGCTGCGGAATGCGGAAATTTTTACATTTTCGCGCTTTCCGCGGAACGCGAAAATGTCAAATTATCGCAATTTCCGCCAACGGAACGAAATTTTAGCCCAGGCCTACTTTTTACGTGCGATTGTGTATTCGGATGGACGGTCGGGATCGTACTTGCGCGCTCGGACTTGTGTTTTACGATTTGCACGTAAAAATGTCCGGCTCACTCTCGTACACTTTTCCCGACGATATTCGTAGTTAGTTTTCACGGACGAATCGTACTTTGCCGTTTGTACGGTGCTTCTACGACTCGTACGTAAATAAATACGGATACGGGTCGTACGCAAATTATTTTTAACGGATCGGAATAGGCACCTAACTAATAATTTTTAGGAATTAATAATTATTTTTAATTTAATTTTGCGTTTTAATTCTGTAGCGGGTTGTGGGTTTATAGGGGAATAGGGTGGGAAGTAATTTAATTGTTATTAAGTAATTATTGATTGGTATTGAAAATTAATTGGTTGTTGATTAATTATTAATTGGTAAATAATTTGTATTAATTGGTAATTAATTTGTATTAATTGTTTAATTGATAATTATGTTAATTGTATTAATTTATTATTTGTAGCGGGTTGTGGGTTTATAGGGGAATATGGTGGGAAGTAATTTAATTGTAAATAATTAATTATTGAAAAAAAAATTGTATATTGATAATTAATGTATTAATAATTAATTATTAATATGTATTATTTGCATTTATTCATTGTTGGTATTGAAATTTAATTGGTTGTTAATTATTTGTTAATAGGTAATTAATTTTTAAAAACATATTGGTATTTATAATTAATTAATTATTAAATATTGTGTGATTGTTAATTAATTTTATTACTTTTTTTGGTATTAATAATTAATTTATTTTTAATCAAATATTAAATTATTATTTTCCCTACTATTGCACTCACTGGAGTGGGAATAGTAACTTTTACCCCTACGCTATCCAACGCTTTCCCTACTATTGCTCTCACTGGAGTGGGAATAATAATTTTTACCCCTACGCTATCCAACGCTTTCCCTACTGTTGCACTCTTTGGAGTGGGAATAGTAATGTTTACCCCTATGCTATCCAACGTTTTCCCTACTGTTGCACTCCTTGGAGTGGGAATAGTAATTTTTATCCCTACGCCGTCTGACGTTTTCCCGACTGTTGCACTCACTGGAGTGGGAATAGTAAATTTTGCCCTCCCGCTATCCAACGCTTTCCCTACTGTTGCACTCTCTGAAGTGGGAATAGTAATTTTTACCCCTACGCTATCCAACACTTTCCCTACTGTTGCACTCTCTGGTGTGGGAATAGTAATTTTTACCCCTACGCTATCCAACGCTTTCCCAACTGTTGCACTCTCTGGAGTGGGAATAGTAATTTTTACCCCTACTCTATCCAATGCTTTCCCTACTGTTGCACTCTTTGGAGTGGGAATAGTAATTCTTACCCCTACGCTATCCAACGGTTTCCCTACTGTTGCACTCACTGGAGTGGGAATAGTACATTTTACCCTCCCGCTATCCAACGCTTTCCCTACTGTTGCACTCTCTTGAGTTGGAATAGTAATTTTTACCCCTACGCTATCCAATGCTTTCTGTATTATTGCACTCTCTGGAGTGGGAATAATAATTTTTACCCTCCCGCTATCCAACGTTTTCCCTACTGTTGCACTCTCTGGAATGGGAATAGTAATTTTTACCCTTCCGCTATCCAACGCTTTCTCTACTATTGCACTTACTGGAGTGGTAATAGTAAATTTTACCCGCCCGCTATCCTACGCAAAAAATATTGAATATTTTTAATTAATATTACGTTAATATACATGTATTATTTTTTTTTTCTTACTTACATTAATTATTTATTAATTTTAAAGTTATTTAAGTATTTTTAAGCATGTTTTAGTTAATTATATGTATTATTTTATCAATGTTACATTACTTTTAAGACATTTAAAAAATTCGATATTTTGACCAACTATATTTTTTACAACGATATTTTGGAATCTATATTTTTGTACTTATCTGTTTGTAGATAGGGATTCGATATTTTGGCATTCTATATTTTTTCCTCGATATTTTTGCAAGTCGATATTCTCCTTCTCCATATTTCATCAGTGATCCGTATACATTTGTTGTGCAAATGTGCTTGTAGTCGTTGTACATATGACGACATAGCTATCTAAATACACAAACACTGGCATCCGGATCAAGATCTTGGCCCAAGGCAAGGATGCCTTTTGTTATAAACATCAGATTCCGAGTGTTGGCACCATCATGAAAAACAACTCCCTACTTCCTTCACTGTCACCAGGAACATAATTAAAGCCGAATCTGCCATATACAGACCATTATGACGTGTTGTTTGCAGCAATTTGGTCTGTGCCAACATTAATTTCTCATCAATGAGGCTTAGCATATATTGGTATTATATGATCCTTGAACTTGCTGTTATAAATTGGTTTTCTGGTTGTCAGAGTATGCACCCTGTACACACAGAAACCACAATCATAGTTAGGGTAAGTCAGATAAACACTTAGAGATTTCCTGCGCTCACCCCCTGGTAGCTTGGCACAGAGGAGTCAGGCTAATCTAAAGAGGCAATGTGTAAAATATTTGTGCAACATACCCACACAGTAACACAATGAATAACCCACACAAAGACTCCTCACAGGCTTAGAAAAACAGATTATATTCTGAACAAAACAATACCAAAACAACAAAAATTAAATGTATAGAATTTGGATTTTAAAAGAGTAAATGCAGTGTAGCACTCAGAAGCAAATAGCGCTAAAAATGGGTTATCTGGTCGTGCTGGACCAGGACAAAGTCAAAGTTCAGGCCAACCACGATAGAGTGCGGGCCGGATACAGGACCCATGTAGGCCCTGGTGAACAAAGTACCTTTACTGGTCGCAGCAGCTATGTCGGGAACAGTGTTGATGCGGGTACCAACTGCAGTCAAGGGAAAGCATAGCTCTTCTCCACGCAGTGATGGCGATGCGTCTAATCTGCTACTCACAGAGAGGAGATGCATCATAATCTGTGTTGCAAGTATCTGGACCACTTCCAGTTATCCAGGCGCTGGAGCAGGGGTGGAGACTTTGATATTCCTGAATCTCAAGCAACAGGGGCAAGTCAACAGCTCTCAGGGATCACTTAGATGGAAGGCAGGGCCCAGGTCTCCTTCAGAAAAGTCAGAGAGCAGCAGGCAGCAGGGCAACAAATAGAAAAGCAGACCTTCAAGATTCGCAGTCTAGTTGAGTCCTTTAAACAGCACAGCAGTTCCTCTGTTAGAGCTTCAGTCACAAGTGCAGTAGTGTCTGATTTGATAGTGTCAGAGCCCCAGTACATATACCCAAAGGGCCTTTGATGCAGGGGGGTAACTTCAAAGTAGCTTCCTAAAGTGCACAGCCCCCCCCTTTATTCCCAGCCCTGTCTGCCAGGCTATTTATGGGGGTAAATCAGCCCTTAGTGTGAGGACAGGACACTACCTATTTAAGTGAAGTGTTATCCCCTCCCTTCCATCTTGCCCAGGCAGGGCCATCAGAATGCAGATGTATTTAAATGGTTACTCAGACACACCAATCCTTCCTGTGTTTGTGGTTGTCTAGAGGGAATGCACCGAGTGTAGCTGTCACTAACCCTGGGCGTAAAACTCCGTTCAGCTCTCAAAGTTTGTAGATTTTTTGCAACTCTGCGTTTCGCGTAGAACGCGGAGTTGCCGGAAAGCTCGGCACTCCGCAATAGAGCACAATTTTTATTGTGTTCGCGTGCCCAAAGTGTGTTTTCTGACACGTGTGAGCGACTTACCAGGTGCCTGCGATCCCTGATGAGATTTCCCGAGCCGTTCACGATCACCATGAGATTTGCTAGGCGGCCGCATGATCCCGTAAGCGTGCCAGCGGACTTCCGGCAGGGGTTTTGTGAATATCGTGATCCCGAACACAAAGAATCTGCAATCTGGAGAAGGTTCTCTCCCAAGCAGCATCAAAATTTTCTCGAAATGAAGATTTGGATTAAAAAAACTCCTCAGATTGACATTTGGCTGTACTTTTTTGTGTAAGTCCTTTTTCTTTTTTGCTTTTTTTTTAAGAGGAAGGCAGTGCCAAGAGTCTCCAACTTCCTGTTTCTGTCCAACAGGCTCCTCCCAGTGCTTTGTCAATCTCCTGTTCACTTTCCATTTGGATTTGGAGCTGGAAGGATCACTCTTTGGGTCGGCTGCATCATATATCATTGGATTTGAGATTTCACAAGTAAGGTGGAAAATTTGTGTGGTTTGTTTGATTGGGGCCATGCACATAGATTTATTTGTACTTTTCATCGTTTTTTAAAACTTTATTGTGGTGGGTGGCCTGCAGTTTCAGTAGGGGTCTAGTGGTTTCTTTGTAAGTAATGTTTCCTCTTTTATAAAGGAAACAATTTGCACAGTTCACTAATTTTTCTCCAAATTTTGAAATCAAATTGCAATATTTATTTAATTCACTAGCCCAGTAGTCTGCCAACCGGCCTTTCAGGCAGTAGGCCCAGAGGTACTCATGGAAGCATGAAACAACTGTTTCTGTGGTATCTGTTGAATTTAAACATCATTTAGGGCTGAGATGGCATTGGAGTGAAATGCAAAATGTGTTTTTTTTGGTATTTCACTTTCTTTCATGTGTGTTAAATAAATGCCTTTGTTGGATGCGTGTGGTTGTTCTAACTTGCAAACCTTTTGCCCTGTGGATTTTCATTTTGGGCATTGTTGCATTAAAGCTGTGCTGTTTAGCATGCCTCCTTTGTCTGTCCAGTGTGTGAGTGTATTTGCAATAGTGGGCCAGCATTTGCCTTAGCTGAGCCTCCCCATGTGGCCAGGGGCCATTTTGTAAAGTCTGTGTCCATATAGGCCTGCTTGAGTTCATTGTTTTCCAGGCCTCCTGCTTGTTGTTGTTGTGAGTGACCATGTGGCTGGTGGCCATTTTGTAGTGGTAGTTAGTGTGCTTTTGCCATAGGCCTGCATGTCTTTCCTTTGCTCCTCTTGGCTTATTGCTTCTTGTTGTGGTAGCCTGGCCATGTAGCTTGTGGCCATTTTGTGAAGGGAGCCAGTGTGCTTTTGCTGTGGGCCTGCATTGTCTGTCTTCCCTTTCTTTTTGTTGTGTCCTGGCCATGTGGCGGTGGCCATCTTGCAAAGGCAGCCAGTGTGCTTTTGCCATAGGCCTGCATTGTCTGTCTTCCCTTTCTTGTTGTTCTTGCCTGGCCATGTGGCTGTCATTCATTTTGTGAAGGGGCAGCCATTGTGCTTTTGCATTAGGCCTGCAAGCCTTCTTTGTGGAGGCCATGCCTTCTTGCTGGTTGTTGTTTTGCATGCAATTTTCTTCTTTTATCCAGCAAACAATGTAGCACAGTTCACTACATTTTCTAATAAATTTGCAATGTTATTGGTTTGAATTGACTCACTATGTGGCCTAGTCTGCCAATGGGTTTTCCAACCAATAGGCCCAGAGCTACTCATGAGTTATTGAAACAACTGTTTCTGTTGTGTCTGTTGACTTTAAAATATCATTTAGGGTATGGATGGCATTGGATTGAAATGCAATTTTTTTTGTTGATAATTCTCTTTTTTCATATGTGTTAAGTAAATGCCTTTGGTGGATCTGTGGGGTTGCTGTAGCATGCACACCTTTTTTAGCCCTGTGGATTTTCATTTTTGGTATAGTTGCATTAAAGCAGTGTTGTTTAGCATGCCTCCTTTGTCTGGCCAGTGGGTGAGTGTGTTTGTAATAGTAGGCAAGCATTTGCCTAGGCTGAGCCTCCCCATGTGGTCAGGGCTAATTTTGTAAAATCTGTGTCCAACTCCATATAGGCCTGCTTGAGTTCATTGGTTTCCAGGCCTCCTGCTTGTTGTTGTTGTGACTAATGTGTGACAATGTGGCTGGTGGCAATTTTGTGGTGGTAGTTAGTGCGCTTCACTTCTTTTGCCTTAGTACATACAGCACAGGATTGTCTATTATGTATGCATATGTTATCATTTATAATATCCTTAATCCTTTGTATAACTTCACATTTTATTGATGATGCCCAGACATCATAATTAATATAGACCAAATATATAAATTATGCAACCTGTAATTACGTGAGTGTACATTACTTGATTAAGAAATCTTGATTTATTTCTATTCTTTTTGTAGATGTAAACATGAATTCAGCCCAGCGAAGGTGTTTCATCCTAAACTGATTTCACCAGGGTTGTAATTAAATGCTCAAAACCAGGTCTATCATCTCTAGTTAGGCTTTGTATTGTAATTAAGTGGATTCTAAACGATAGTATCAAATATGAGTCATCAAATATTCTATGTTCAACTCCAACTTATTTATTCCAACCCTCCATCTTTCTCATCAGAAGTGAATTCATTATGATCAATTATATTGCTCTTCCAAGGATTCAAAGCCACCGCTATAATCTACCGGGTTCAGAGTGGTGGTAGAATCACAAACAGTTGAGTATCTGGGTCCAACTAATTAACTGATACAGATAAATACTATTGTGACTGTCCTATAGCCCTACTGCCTTTCTTTGTCTTATAAAATTGCTTTCACCATAGGCCTGAATGTATGACGTTACAATGCATATATTTACAACGCATGCCTTTACAACGCAGTTTTTACATCGCAACATCCTTTACAACGCATTATTTTACATTGCATGCCATTACATCGCATTTTCAGAAACTATCTCTACAACGCATTCCATTGCATTGCATTATACCTTTACAACGCATACCATTACAATGCATACCATTACATCGCATTTGGGTAAATGTTCAATAGTATAGGGGTAATAATTACTATTCTAACTCCAGTGAGTGCAACAGTAGGGTAAGTGTTGGATAGTGTAGGGGTAAAAATTACTATTCTAACTCCAGTGAGTGCAACAGTAGGGTAAGTGTTGGATAGTGTAGGGGTAAAAATTAATATTCTAGCTCAGTGAGTGCAACAGTAGGGTAAGTGTTGGATAGTGTAAGGATACTATGCGTTGTAATGGTATGCAATGTAATGACTTGCGATGTAATGCCTACATTGTAGTGACATGCATTGTAATGACATGCGTTGTAGCGACATGCAATGTAATGGCTGCAATGTAATGACATGCGATGTAAAGGATGTTGCGATGAGTGTTATGTAAAGGTAATGCGATGTAATGACTGCGTTGTAGAGGTTGTTTCCATATAGGCCTGCATGTCTTTCCTTTGTTCCTCTTGTCTTATTGCTTCCATCCATTGTCAGCTGCAGTTCCCTCAATGCTGCAGCCCACGTGATGCACAATACCAAACTGGGTCTGTTACATTTGTATTTTTGTTCTTCTTCTTTCCTATCCTTTCTGGGTGTACTGTACAATGTGCAGTACACCATGAAAGCAATTGTTGTTGTCAAAGTCTCACAAATGGCTACACTGTATTGTTATGTCTTTTTAATAACTGAGATTCTAAATGTAATACTATCAATGACACTAAAAAGTGGGACCACACACTAAGTTATATATTATATTTGTTTGTTTGTACTAGTAGTGATTGAACCACAACAATGAACGCCACGGGGGTCGTGGCTTGGCGTCAATGAAGATGGCGGCCTAAAAGAAGTGCTCTGCCAGAGCCGCGACAAAACCCCCTAATATCCTGCAATCAACCGCATCATATGAGGTTAGAGTGTCTATGGTGACTGCGGAGCCCCCTACTGCTGAATCCTACCGACGGAGCGGCCCATTTGCCGACCACAGAGCTGTCCTCCACCTCGAGCCAGGGACCGGGTGCCATCTTCTACAGCACACCCGTGGCGGCGTCGGCCCATGACGGAGGCGCTTTATTACAGCAGATGGCGCCTGCCTTTTGCTCGCGGCTTGGACATCTTGCCCCACCCGGCTGAGAAGCCCTCCCCTCCTGGAATGTAATCCACTCCTTTGAAGCTGCGACTGAGGGAGCAGAGAACCGGCATACGAGATAACGCTCCCCTGCACTGCGCGGTGAAGGCGGCGTGTGCCCTCTCTGTCTTTGCTGGTAAAGTGACTCTCTCCAGGGCCTTATTGACTTAGCTGCCGCTCCGCCCTAAAGTGGATACGCTTGCCCCACTGCCGGATGGCATATCCCTCTGCCTGGCTGCGGCCGGTACCACGCCAGCGCTACTCCATTTCGCTTGAGGACAGAGCCCCATGGGCTGTAGCAGGCATGGCTCCTTCGATGGCCTGCCACTCGGCACCGAGTAGATACACACCTTGAGTGAAGACTGGTGGGTCTCCATCCCTGCACAGTGGTTACCGGACGAGGGAGGCCCCGGAAGCTGAGGGCATATTAGCTGCGATTTTGGGGCGTTGTATAGCTGTAGTCTACCCTGCATGTGTTAAAACCGACACCACCTGACAGATTGCGAACTTCCCACTGGACTGACTTCCCTGATAAGGTGGGCCAGCTGGATGCTAGTGTGACCCGGCTACCTTCAAGGGCTGCTATGTACTCAAAATCCTGCAGCAGTGACTCTCACACCACACCATAAACTGTGCACCCACCACTGGTCCACCCCACATGCCAAGTTATTGTTACCCCAGAGTAAAGCCAGCAGTCCAGTGATCGATCTGCTTCCTATTCGCAACCGCTTGACCTAATATCGCAATGAAGCCTAAGGGAGGTCCACCTGTACAATCTAAAAAATTGGACAAATATGCAGACTAAGCAACTCACGCAGGAGGATGGGGCTGCGAGTGGCACTGCTAGTGACTCTGAACCTTCACTGAGCTCCATAATGACAGCAATTCAAGTACTGGGAACCACACTGGAAACAAAGATCGACAAAGTCTCCATTGAAATGGGCTGATATGAATTAAACAACAGAACGCGTTACTCAGACCGAAATTAATGTCTCAGAACTCCAGAACAAAACCCGAACACCGGAGGAAAGAGTACAACAGTTGGTTCACCTACAGTGTCAGGTGGCTATCAAGATGGAGGACCAGGAAGGGCGAGCCCGCCACAACAAAATCTGTGTGGTCGGGCTTCCGGAAGGGGCGGATGGTCCAAGTGTGGACCTCTTCCTAGAAGACCTTCTACGAAACTGCCTCATACCTAAATGCCTCTCTACCTTCTTCACAGTGGAACGGTCACATAGGGCCCCCATCCCCCGGCCAAAACTGGGGGCAGCCCCCAGGACAATCATAGCCAAAATCCTCAACTACAGAGATCGGGACACAATACTACAGTCGCACCGCCTCCATGGAGATCTCAAGTATGAAGGCGCAACTATCAGGTTCTTCCCAGACTTTACCCTCACAGTTCAATAAGAAAGCTGCTCCTTCGACAGAGTGAAACGAGCTCCCAGAGACAGGGGCATCAAATACATGATGTTCTTTCCAGCGAAGCTTAAAATTATGGTAAACGGCAAATCATGGTTCTTTACGACCCCATCGGATGTAAAATCATGGCTGGATAGAGGAGGCCTATGAACACTGGTGACTGGCAGACTTCCCGTGAGAGTACATCCAGCTCCCACGACGGCAAAGCAGACTCAGACAAGAGGAGCCTGCGATCCTGGAGATCTCGGTCCATGAGCCCGGCTCTATCTGTGACTGGCGGAGAATGATCTCTCCTTGACTAGCGACAACAACTGAGACTCTTCACGTCATTTTGTAATGTATACAATTTGTTCTTTATAAAGGGTTGCAGACAGTAAGTGTGCGGGACACTGTGCTAATAGTGATACGTAACAAGGCCTCCTTCCTCATTGGGGCTAGAATTGGGCTCTGATGGGCCTACAACGGAGCTACTTAACCCCCCTGTAGTAGTAGTTTTCAGTTCATTCGGGTGACAGGCGCTCTGCTAGTTGGGTATGTGGGTAGTTTTGAGCCTACACAGCAGGGTAGCAGGGAGGGAGGGGATGTTCTGGGGAGTTTTTCTTCTATTCTTTATCCTCTCCCTATTGTTGAGGAGCCAGGAATGGGACAGGGTGGGGGGTGGTGGGTTGATACTGTAGAACTGTTAATTTTTGTTGAGGTTACATCAATAGTACGTCCTGGTCTTTACACAGAGGACCTCATATTTTATCATTGACAAAATAAATACGCAATGGGACAAAAGTATTAATATGCTTAGCTGGAACGTTAATGGGCAGAGGGATAAAATCAAACTTAGTGTTTGTAAAAGAGTAGGATCTGCTTCACATGTTTACCTCCACTTTTTGCTGGTGTTTCACTGTTTTTCAACTTTAGTCTGGCTGGGATCCTGCTATTCAGGACCCCAGCCTAGCTGCTTCCACTCTAAAATGATTCCATGTACGTTAGGTACATTACATATTGGATCTGAGGTGCCCTTATAAGTCCCTAGTATATGGTATACTATGTACCCAGGGCATAGGTGCCCCAGAGGCCTACCAGGGGCTGAAGCATGTATTAGGCCACCCCTGGAAAGCAACCCAAAATGACACCACAGGTCTGCTACTGCAGCCTGGGTACGGTGGTGCATGCACCCCTTACTGTGATATAGGTTACCTATATCACCATATATATATATATATATATATATATATATATATATATATATATATATATATTATCTACTATCGGTCGCCAGTAGATAGTTATAGTTAGGACCGTGTTTCCATAGGAAATCTCAAAATTCTATTTTGAATAACTTTTGCGCTGGTTGACGAATCCTCGCGAAATTTTCAAAACTAATGGGGCGCTTTGCTCAGCTCCTACCCTGAAAGTATCGGGGTGATTCGTCAAGCGGGGGCCGAGAAAAAGGGGGGGTCCCAAAACGCGTTTTCCCCATGCATTTTTCCATAGGACCTTTATTCGCAGCTACAGCCCGAACGGCTGAACAGAATTACGTGAAATTTGGCAGAGAGGTAGCCATAAGGTCAAGGAAGTGCCTTTCGCAGGTCTGGTGTAAATCTGTTCAGTATTTCCTGAGAAAATAGCATTTAAAAGCATATCAATATCTATACGCGCGCAGGGTGCGCGCACTGTGCAAGCCCTGTGCGCGCACCCTGCCGTGCGCGAGCATAATTCTGATTGGTTGTTAGATGTCAGTAAACATCGAATCGGTCGAAATCAAGAAATGTCGGCCGCCATTTTGTCTGTCGCACTGAAAAGGAAAGGTGGAGAACGTGTATAGGGGGCAGGGTAGGGAGTTCTTGACCCCCTAGCCATTGTCAGGGGGTCACAGTAGGAACACGAAGGGCAAAAAAAAAGATTTTAATTTAATTTAATTTTTTTTGAAAACATCGCGAGGTGCGCGCACTCTGCGCGCACCCAAAAAAAACATAAAAAAAAATAGAAATAAAAATCAAGTTTAAGTGTTTAGATATTAGGTGGCTCTAAAAAGAACCCTTGTGTTTATTGAGTGTTTTTTGGTACCTACAAGTAAGTACCGATGCAGAGTCTAAAGTTCAAGAGGAAGACTCTGTTCCCTTCATCATTGAAATGTACACCGTCTCCTCTATAAATGTCTTGCATGTTGTAACGTAAGTTGTTGTGGTATATAGAACCCATACCATAGTCTCTGAGGAAAGCAGAAACAGACTTATTGACGTGCTTTCTTGCTTTGTCAATCTGCGGACAAAATTGGTTGGACCAGTTCCACTTTTGCCTTTGGCATATATTAGAATATACAAAGGCAGTTTGTGGAAAAAGTGACATCAATTGCACAAAGGTGTCCTTAATAAGCATTTCCAGACCTACCCCAGTTAAAGTGCCTAGGTCATTTCCACCACAGTGCACAATAATAAGGTTAGGCTGTGGGAAATGTAGAAAGGTTTTCACCAAAGGCATTAATTGGTGCCACTTTAACCCTCTCTGACCAATCCATTTAATGTCTACATTTGGCAAAGCAAGGTCTTTGAAAATAGCACTTTTTTCTGCATACTTTTCACTCCAGAAGACATAGCTATGACCTACAATCCACACTGTGAACATCTTCCAAGGAGAACAGGATGCACTCAGGAGGTGTCTTTCAGTAGAATGGCAATATGAAAAGAAAGACAGTTGAAAAATGGAGGCATACATACTTTTTTTAATAAAAAGAACTCATTGGCTGATTCAAACCATTTTACAGTTAAAACTAGGCTGTATGTTTACATTTTTAAAAGCATGTTTTGGATTGGTACAGAAAAATGTGTTCCCACTGAACATTACTTTGGATTTGCTGTTAGGTTTGAAAAGTCAAGCACTCTTGCTGTTTGGATTAGAAACATTGTGTGCTGAACTTCTGACCTCTCTGCTCACACCAGTGTTCCATGACCTGTTGCTATGGTAGCAGGCAGAAGTCATGTTGGGGGAAGGGATGATTTGGAAAGGGGTTGAAAGTTGCAACCAATAGAAATGTGTGATTCCATTTGAAAAAATGTGGGAAGGACTGTGATTTTACATTAACATGTATATGTGTGAAAAAAGACAGGGAAAAATTGCCATTTACTGGTTGTGGTGAGAGGAGAGAGGTGTACAGCTCTGAGATTCTGGCTCAGATGATCTGCTGTTTGAGTGCCACATTTCTTTCTCAACTAACTAATTTTAAAGGTGAGTTATGAGTTTGAGAGGGGATGTATGTGGTGTATTTTGATATAAATAATAGAATTGTCATTCTTGTTTTAAAGTTGTGTTTTACATTTTGTGTTTTAGGAGATATTTAACTGTCTTGAACTTGTAAGATATTATGGAGTATGTCTTCACTGTAAGTTAAGGTGTAGTGGTATCACTGAGGAATACTGTTTTGTGCCTAGAATCACATCATGAGTCTGTCTGCACACAGGATTTGTTGTCAGAGATTTAATTTGTGTTGCTCTTGTTCTGTTAGCCTTGCACTTGCAGAAAAGGGGCAGTTTGTTTTCTTAAAGTATGATGGTTAGCATTTAGCAGAAATCAGTAATTCACAAATGAGAGGCAAATGCAAACACATTTGAAAATAGCATGGTACATTTTCCTACCACTTTAAAAGTTGTGTTTTACATTTTATGTTAAGGAAGATATTTAAGTGCCTCTTGAACATGTTAGATATTATGGAGTATGTCTTTACTATAAGTTAAGGTGTACTGGTATCACCGAGGAATACTGTTTTCTGCCTAGAATCACACCATGAGACAGTGTGCACACAGGAATTGTTATCAGAGATTTAATTCATGTTGGTCTTGCTCTATTACCCTTGCACTCGCAGGAAAGGGGCAGCTTGTTTTTTGTAACACATGGTCATGGTCTCAAGGAGCTGTTAGGACATGTGCTCTTTTCTGCATGTCTAAAATATAAGAAAAATGTGTCAGGCTGTCACAGTAATTATTACTTGCTCCTCCACAGTAGTAAATGTGCTTTGAAATTGCCAATCAAATATCGTTTTCTGCCTAGAATCACACCATGAGTCTGTGTGCACACAGGAATTGTTGTCAGAGATTTAATTTGTGTTGCTGTTGTTCTGTAAAACTTACACTTTCAGGAAACGGCCAGCTTGTTTTCTTCAAATGTGTTGGTTAGCACTCAGCAGAAATCACTATTTCAAAAATGAGAGGCAAATGCAAACACATTTGAAAATAGCATGGTACATTTTCCTACCACTTTAAAAGTTGTGTTTTACATTTTATGTTAAGGAAGATATTTAAGTGCCTTGAACATGTTAGATTTAATTTGTGTTGCTGTTGTTCTTTAAAACTTGCACTTTCAGGAAAGGGCCTGGTATCACCCAGGAATACTGTTTTGTGCCTAGAATCACACCATGAGACAGTGTGCACACAGGAATTGTTGTCAGAGATTTCATTTGTGTTGCTGTTGTTCTGTAAAACTTGTACTCGCAGGAAAAGGGCAGCTTTTTTTCTTAAAGTGTGATGGCTGGTACTCAGTAGCAATCCTGATCTCAGAAATGAGAGGCAAATGCTAACACATTTGAATTCAACAGGGTAGATTTTTCATCCAATCTTGTAATGGGTGAGGTAGTTCCTACATGTTCAAAACTCCAATTAACCCTTACCACACATGTACTCTTACACACATATCTGCAGTGTTTATGCAGTTGTGCAAGTCTCCATGCAGATCTCTCTTGCAACTGACAATACACAGTCTCCAGAAACACACTCTTTGCACACATGCAGCAGCTTCTCCTACACTCCCATGCGTAATACTCAGCTCTGTGTTGTGTTTGAGATAGCAGTGTGTAACGCAAACACATTCAACGTCATTAAGGCTCATTTCCTTTGCTGTAGTCTAATCACTCACCCTGTAACACATGGTCATGGTCTCAAGGAGCTGTTAGGACATGTGCTTTTTTCTGCTTGTCTAAAATATAAGAAAAATGTGTCAGGCTGTCACAGTAATTATCACTTGCTCCTCCACAGTACTAAATGTGCTTTCAAATTGCCAAAGGAAATATCGATTTCTGCCTAGAATCACACCATGAGTCTGTGTGCACACAGGAATTGTTGTCAGAGATTTAATTTGTGTTGCTGTTGTTCTGTAAAAGGTATGTTTACAATTTTGTTGTTTACAATATTGGTGTGTTGAAATTAGAGAGCTATACTTTATGTGTCCAAAACTTTTGGTTGACTCTGGCCATCAGATATGGTTATGTCGTATTAGAAGGCTCCGTTCAAAGATGGCCGACTGGTTTCCCTCCAATCTAGGCGGATTTCGATGACGCTAAGGTTTAAATGACTTCCGCACTCGTGGGTGGTGGCTTCTCGGATTTGTTTGGCGAGTGGTACGGAGAGAGCCGACTTGGAGAAAAAGAAGTAAGCTTCATTCCTGGGAAGGGTTTGCAGCCTCTAAATAACAGTAGTTGACGAGTTTCATCTGACCTGGTGTCCTTTATTTCAGATTTTGGAAGCACAGACGAAGGTTGCCGCTTTCTTGTAAGTATAGGCAGACAGCATGGTTAACAGACTTTCGTACTGAAAGAGGTCCTCTGATATGATTTAGGACTTTCCGTTCTGTTTTGATCTAGTGCTCTCGCAATAAATTGGAATACGTGATCTAAAGGTTTCACATGAAAGTACGAGTAAGTGTTTTTGTTTTGATTCAGGGAGGCATAGTTACATTATGGCGTCTCTTTATGAGACATTATGTGTGGTAGAAATGATGTCTATCCACATTATAGTTCTTTCCATGGCACAATTTTTTTGGTGATGGTTACTTGGGTGTTCGCTACGTGGATCTGACACCCGGCTTGTTTTCTTTGGTTGTTTTGTGTCACCATGGGAATGTAGACTGACACACTATATCGGGTGGTTCAAATGGGATACACCTGTTTTCCTTCATTGAAGTGACAATACTAATAGATGAACTCAGATGGTAGGATATGTTGGTAATTTATGTATGTGTTTTTATGATAGATACATGGTGCAACTTGAGTCCTGATGATGGTCTCGGGGATTAAACTTTAGGAGACCGAAACGTCGACGCTGTGACACTTCTTCAACATAAATAATTTCCATGTGATGTGTTGCATATATTACAAATATGTAAATTGATCTTATGTCATATGACCAATTGTGTATGGTGCATATTTATGAACAAGTGTCAATAACTACTGCTTAAGTTGTGAAATAAGACAGTAGTCTTGGTTGCCAGTGTTCAAATTGAATTACGTTTCTTTACTTAATCAATGAAATGTGTTGAAACATTCTAAAAAGAATTATTTTAGATATAAAAAGAACACAAAAGAATGAATTGTGGTTTTGTATGAGTTCTTTGGAAATGGTGTTCACTACGGTGACTATTTAATTGAAAAAATATAAGTCAAATAAATCCTCAAGGTTTATTTTTGTCTTAGGAGAATGGAAGCATAGTTCAAGTACTGAGCCATTTTTTAATGAAGAGAGTTATCTTCAAAGTAATAGTTTGTTGCATGCAGTTGACACCAATGGTAGAGCATATGAAGTGAAAGATGGTTGTGTAATGGAAAAGGAGAAAATGGTTCCAAGAAATGAGGAAGAAGTGATGGCTGATGAGCTTATGGGGAGACGTCCTAAGGCCCCAGTGTACACTTGGAATTGTAGTAGTATTTGTACTGTGCGTCAGGAATCTATTGATAAATTACGTTACTTTCTAAGAGAATATAGTAAAAAGAGTGTTAAACAGAAAATTAAGGTGCTTCAAAGACTAGATCCATGCAGAGTGAGAGAGAATACTGGTTTGCTAGGACATTCTCTGGCTTGTCTATCTAGGAAAGTGTGTCAAAGTATTTTTCACCATTTTAGGATGCTGGCTGGTCATCATACTGAAATGAGAAAGTTTGTGAGAACATTGTATTTTGCTAAAAGTCCAGCACTGAAGTTAAATGAGTTGAATAATGCTCTGTTCCGTGGATCTGTATCAGATGTAGTGAAGGTTACTGATGAAATTCAGTTTTGTTACTTTGGTCCAGAGCAAGAAAGTGCAGAAAATGACACAGTTATTGATGAAAATGTGGAAGAGAATGTAGAACTTACTGTTAGTAAAAATTTTGAAGATCAAATGACAAAATTTACTATCATCTCTAATGAAAGACCAAATATTACTTGTATTTGTTGCTGGAGAAGCCATTATAAAAACCAAACAAGGAATGTTGATCTGAATAAAAAAAGTGAAAATGAAGATAATTATAAGTGGAAAGATTTTGCAACATATATATTTCTGGAAAATTGTTTTGATTTGGGAGAAGATCAGCGTATTTGTAAATACTGCTATAACAAGTTAGAAGAAAATAGAATGCCAGCTAGAGCTGTACATAATAATTTAGAATTGGTTGATATTCCTCCAGAACTTTCTGATTTAAATACGTATGAGTCTATACTCATTCAATGTGTCCATCCATTTCAGACCATAGTGCGTATGGAGCCAAAAACTGGTAAATTACCTCCTTCGGATTTACAAAGAGGTTTAAAAGGAAGAGTTGTCTATTTGCTATTGGATTTGAAAAAAAATATGGAAACAATTGATGCAGATACTTTGGAAACTGAACCATTAGTTATTCTGGTTAATGGTGTACCTACAAAGAATAAGAAAATTTGGCAGGAGCTGGTGGATGTACGAAAAGTACAAAGAGCAAATTTGTATTTGACAAAAAATAATAAATGGTATGAAGCCATTTATATGGATGAAGATGAAGAAGAAATACTAGAAGACACAGGAATACCAACTGGGCAAATTGAAAAAGTGGATAAGTCAAAAGAAGAAGAAATTTATGAACATTTCAGCATACATCCTCTTCATTCTAAAGAAGTTATGGGAAACGCTATTGATCTGTTTCAGATGAAGAAAGCAAAAGGAACTCCTGTGAGTGTATGGGAAGAGAGCTTGGAAGCTCGTTGTTTTCCCCAACTGTTTCCTACAGGAGAAGGAGGACGATATGATGAACGTCCAGTACAGATTCCTGCTTCGGAGTATCGGACTACAAGATTATATGCAGAAGATCCCAGATTTCATCAAAGTATTCCTTATTTGTTCCATCTTTTATTTGAAAGTGACTTGTCAGCACTATCTTATGCAGTAAATCACATTTTGAAAACTGGAGTACATCTACGTAATGTGACTGCAAAGGATTTTATGAACAAAGTGCAACTGCGAGATGATCATTTGGAATCTCAATTGATCAATTTGATGGCTTGTCAGCGTGGGACTAATGAATATTGGTACCGACGCCATGGAGAACTGAAGTGTATGTTACGGAATTTAGGAACTCCTACGTGGTTTCTGGCCCACCTATTACATCCATTGTAAGGGGCTCAAGGGGTTCTCATGATATATCCCCAGTTAGCCTTCCATGTATTGATCTTCCCCCCGCATCCAACCACTATGTGTGCATTTTGACAGGAGTCCCGCCATTGAGACCTGGCCAACTAGAGGAGTACACTGATCTGAAAAATAAGTGTATTCATTGGTTGAACAAGAACCGCCCTCTCCCATTTGGAGTTAAGGCCAAAATCTTATACGCAAGAAGGGTGGATTGGGTTGGACAAAGACAGAAGTCAACCGAGGGGGATTGTATCATCATTAACTTCGGGGACCCCAGAGCAGGGAGGCATATATGCAGAGAACATTACCAAGGCACGGCCTCCAAGATAAGACCGGTCCCTCTAACATTCTTCTACCCTGCCCCCTCTCAAAGCTTCCAGCAGCCTTGGGCTCGTAGGTCCAACATGACGGGGTGGCCGAGGGGTGGATTGGATGTTCAGTTGGGAAATAGATTTGAAGCACTATCCGGCTTAGAGGAGTGTGATTGACTACAAATTACACCTTTTGAAAATAATCCAATTCACACTCCCATAGGCCCCGCCCCCCCTAGTGAAGGTAGGCCCAATTTCGACTCGACTCAAGGAAACCCATGTGCCTCTAGCCATTCTATTGTAGGGTCTTTATCATTTACAGGGACAACTGGTGGTTACAATATGGAACCACCTGAGGGGCCACGATTGGTTCTAGACTCCTCTCCGACCTCTGGGCATTCTACCATGCCAAATACCCCATCCATCCAAAGTTCCCCAACCTTAAAACTTTTATCCTGGAATATTGCAGGGTTGGGTTCTAAGATGGCACACCCTGAATGGGTAGAGTTTATTGACAAACATGATTTATGTTTCTTTCAAGAAACCTGGGCTACCGCGCCCCTTTTTCGCCAAGGATATTTATCTTTCCAGGTCATTGCGACCAAACAAGCAAAGGGCCGCCCTATGGGGGGCCTGGTTATATGGGTACGACAGGCACTTTGCTGCAAGGTCACCCAAATACCTACAAATTGTAATGACATCCTTGCCATAAAAATTAGCAGAGATCAAAGCCCCTCTCTATACATTTTTAATGTTTATGCAAGAGGATTGCCTGGCGGTCGCTGTTCCCATGTTATAACATCGTTGGAAAGACTGTTGGATAATATCCATAGGGATTTCGAGTTGTTGGTTGTGGGGGATTTTAATACCACGTTTGAACCTTTGGGTGATACTGCTTATAATCTTATGGCAGAAGAGGACGAAATTTGGGGTATACCCCCATTAGAGGTTGTGCCTATAAAAAAATGGACAGATGCGGCAATCCAAATATCTGGATTGTGCCTCGGATATAAACTGAGGGCCGTAAATGGACGCACACCCTCTGACATGATAGGAGCAAATACATTTAATAATGGGCGTAGGGCAAGTCGCATAGATTATGTATTGATAGGTTTGTCCCTTTGGCATTGTGTGAAGGACATGGCTGTAGTCACCCGAATAGAAAGTGATCATGACCCTCTTGTTGTCACATTGGAGGGCTTATTGGGTGGAGCAATGCCAGCTAGCCCAGAGGAGGGACATTTAGGTTTAGTGTTGTGCAATGACATACGTCATCTGCGGTGGGAAAACGTCTCTAGATCCCAGGAGTTATTGTCGAATATGAATTCCGAGATGGCCAAGGTATTGGATGTCTGGGCTTCAGGAGAGGGAAACCCAATCCCCCTGACTCAATTTACTGACATGCATACAGCCCTGTTTGAGAAACTTAAACTGTTCTTTTGTAGACCTGTGGGGTGTGGGCAGGCTAAGAGGAAAGGAAATAAAACTGAGGGATGGTTCTCCGTCAATTGTCGACAGATGCGAAGAAACCTGGGGTTAGCCCTGGGTGAAGGTGACCCAGGGAAGGTCAGGTTGGCACGCACTTCTTATAAACTAGCACTTAAAGATGCAAAAAAAACCTGGGACCAGGCAAGATGGTCCGAGCTTAAAGCTGCCTGTTTGTCGCGGAACCCTAAAGTGTTCTGGGACACTTTTAAATGGGACCGGGGGGGATCCCGGACCCCCCACAAAATAACGTTCCCCAACATCATTGGGTGGAGTTCTTCAAACCCCAGTATGCTTCCCCGGAGGACGAACAGTCCCTAGGGACACTCGAGCAAACATTCTACTCTGGTGAGTTGTTCACTTTGGGGGACGTGGATAGAGCTTTGAACACCATCATCTCTGGTCGTGCTCCCGGGATGGATAACATTCCAGGGGACGTGTTCACAAATCATAAACCATCTTGGCGCCTGTACATCAGACATTTAGCAAATGCTATCGCTTGTGGGGCTCCGATCCCGGCCTCTTGGAAAGGGGCCGAGATTATACCGGTCTATAAAAAGGGCGATAAATCAGTTGCGGCAAACTACAGACCAATTAGTCTCATCGACGCCATCCAAAAGATCATGGGGCGTCTGATTCTTTATAAGATACAGTCTTGGATGGAAGAGGAAAATATTCTTTCCCCGCTTCAAGCTGGTTTTCGTCCCTTTATAAGCACTATAGACCAGGTCTTCCGGTTTATTAACATCTACTGGAAGACCGCTGTTTTGGGAAAGGGAGCCCTATACGTGGTATTTGTTGATCTGAAGGCGGCTTTCGACCTGGTGCCACGACGAAGGTTGTGGGACGTTCTCAGTAATTTAGCTATTCCTTCTGACTTGCTGTCCTTGATCATTCGTCTACATGAGGACAATCATGCACGAGTCAGGTGGGGCACAAAAGGCGAAGTCACAGACTCATTCCCGGTTGCAAGGGGTGTACGGCAGGGTTGTGTGCTTGCACCTACGCTGTTTTCACTCTTTGTAAACGGGGTGGTTGACTTCCTTCAGGAGTTCCCCACCGATGCTCCTGTGTTGGCAAACGAATGCACACCAGTCCTCTTGTTTGCGGATGATACCTTGATAGTGTCCAAGACCCCCAGTGGTTTACAGAAGGCCCTGAGTAGATTCGAAGCTTTTTTCTCGTCTCGTGGTCTGATAATAAACACAGACAAGACAAAATTCATGTCCTTTAACGAACACAAGTCCTTCCAGGGTAAGGTTTTTATGAACAATGTTCCTCTGGAAAAAGTAGATGCATTCACCTATCTGGGGGTTCTACTTCCGGCAGACATGAGCTGGGCTAAGCAAATTAAATCATTTACCCTGAAGCATAAGCAACAGACAGGGATTCTGGTAGCTAACTTTAATACCTCCTTCACCAAACCGATCAGCCCATTAATGGAGATATACAGCCTTAAAGTTTTAAGTTCTACCCTTTATGGTGCCGAACTTTGGGGGTTCCAGAATTTATCCACCTTAACTGTAGCGGAAAATTCTTTTTTGCGAAAGACTATTGGTGTCCCCCAAAGTACTCCTATGAGCCCACTACTACTAGATATGGGTAGGAAATCTATAAGGGATTTGGCCAACCTCCGCCCCCTCCTATATTGGAGAAGACTATGGTGTACGCCAGAGCTCTCACACTATACTAAAGGCCTCAAAGACGTGATGGACTCTGATCACCACCACAGGATCAAATGGCTGGGGGAACTAAGATCACTGTTGGCCAAATTAGGCTTAAGTGATCTTTGGGAGGACCCCCAAAATGCTTCTTTTCCCTCAAAGAAGGTCCTAAAGGAGTTATACTGGGACCTGATAATGGTTTCAACGCGTACTAAGGGTGTATGCCAAGAATTGTCTGGTAGGTTCCTTGAGATAAAATCTAAGCCCGCTTTAGAAGATTATTGGGACTTTATCGAGAAACCACATGACAGGAAGTTATACTTCCAACTGAGGATTGGCACCCTATCCGTAGGATCATTTAATGGTAAATGGGGTGGGGTTTACAAGAAAGTTTGCCCAAAATGTATCGATAAAGATGAATCCATTAGCCACTTGTTGTTCTTTTGCCCACTATATAAGAAACCTCGTGCAAAATGGATTATACCTATCTGCAAGATTTTGGGTTTTAAGAAGCATGATGAGGCCCTGAGAATACTTACAACGGACCCCCTACAGCCTATAGCAATAGCCATGGCCAAATTCCTAGGTTGGGCTTGGTCTATTAGGTCCAGGGCGTTGTCCCAGTGTGTTTAATTAGTTTGGCCCTAGTATTTTGGGCAAGCTACCTTCTGTCGTCTTTGGTCAAGACTTTTTAATCAAACAAGGGTTTTTTATAATTCACAGATGAAGGGAATGTTCCCTTTCCCATTTTTATGTCAATTTATTCGACAGTCACTAAGTTTAATCTTTTTTTTAACGTTTTTAGAATTCAGAATATTTATGTCTTAATAATATTGTATGTATGTGTTGCTTTTATGACAATACTGTCGAATAAAGCTTTTGGATTGGATTGGTTCCTTACCCTAAGCTGTGCTGAGTACGCTTGGGATGATCTTCTGAATTTTCTTCGAGAGGCAAATTCAAATATTGAAAACATCCAATACAAGACAGCAGGAGAATTGTGCTCATTGGATCCGGTTAATGTTTGCAGATATTTCAATCATAGATTTGGATCTCTGACATATTATCGAAAGACACATTATCGAACTACACAAATATCGCAACAAAAATATCGACATCAAAATTATCGACATTGTATACTTAATTAAAAAACTACACTAATATCGACACTACAATATCGTAATACAATTATATCGATCACACAAAAATCGCACACATCAATATCGCAATACTAAATATCGACATAAATAAATAAATATAACACATGTAACAAATATCGATAACCAAAATATAGACATCAATAATATCGTTTTTTTAAAATATATCGACAATTCTAATACTAATTAAACCAATACTTTAAACAACATAAATACAATATTTTCCTAAAACATACATTTTCAATTTATATTCTACTTAAACATAAACATAACATTTATAACTATATAAATATTTAACAACATAATAAAAAAACACAGAAATAATTATCACATAGGCATTTCGAACACATTCAAAAAAATTAAAACACATTGGTGCCGATCACGATCCTGTAAAAACCGGGTACGAACCGTCGGACGGAGCAAATTCTCCGTCCGACGTGTACCCGGTCGTCAAAATGTACAAACATGGAATTACGATACGCACGGAAACACCATTTCCGTACGAATCATACAAAACCCCGACCGACGAAAATAAACATACAAATGCGATCCGGGAAAGCGCCGACGTGACGTCGGGACGCACGCAGCCTGCCATTCACGAACCAGGAATTACGATTCGCACCGACGTCATCCCGCACGGTGAATATTTTCCGGCTGCCAAAAACTGCCAGGAAATCAGGACGACGCAAACAAGGAGGACCTGTACGCGACGGACAGACATGGACCCGAACCTACGTGTCATCCCGGCCCTCATAGCAGTCGACCTCCTCTACAGGTTACGACGCAGATGCCGCAGAAGGTCAGAACAACTAAGGGAGGGTGGGAAAGGGGGGGAAAGGGGGGGGGGGCAGGACCAGGGGCAGGCCACAAAACCACCACCAATGTCACACAGCACACATGCCCTGGACATACCTGACCCCCATGCCCTGGTCACCACGAGGGGGTGGGGGCGTGTCCAGCAAAGCCAGCGTCCGCCACAAAGGAAGTGCCTCACGACGCGAACTGGCAACACAACTATACAGGTACATCCCGTACCCACACCTTAAGAGCGTGGGTACGAGTCGTACCACGCCCACACCTACGTCACCCCAACAATGGCAGGACGGCTGTACCCACTTGGCAAAGGCCTGGGTATGGGTCGCACAAGCATCACATAGCGTGGTTACGGATATGTACGTACCGTACCCCCACCACCGTATGCATGGAGCGTACCCCCAACCCCAACAGTGTAAGTACGACCCGTACCCTCACCCGCGTACGTATACGTCCCACCCCAACAGTGTAAGTACGACCCGTACCCTCACCCGCATACGTATGGAGCGTACCCCCACCCCAACAGTGTAAGTACGAGCCGTACCCTCACCCGCGTACGTTTGGAGCGTACCCCCCACCCCAACAGTGTAAGTATGACCCGTACCCTCACCCGCGTACGTATGGAGCGTACCCCCACCCCAACAGTGTAAGTACGACCCGTACCCTCACCCGCGTACGTATGGAGCGTACCCCCACCCCAACAGTGTAAGTACGACCCGTACCCTCACCCGCGTACGTATGGAGCGTACCCCCACCCCAACAGTGTAAGTACGAGCCGTACCCTCACCCGCGTACGTTTGGAGCGTACCCCCACCCCAACAGTGTAAGTACGACCCGTACCCTCACCCGCGTACGTATGGAGCGTACCCCCACCCCAACAGTGTAAGTACGACCCGTACCCTCACCCGCGTACGTATGGAGCGTACCCCCACCCCAACAGTGTAAGTACGACCCGTACCCTCACCCGCGTACGTATGGAGCGTACCCCCACCCCAACAGTGTAAGTACGACCCGTACCCTCACACGCGTACGTATGGAGCGTACCCCACCCCAACAGTGTAAGTACGACCCGTACCCTCACACGCGTACGTATGGAGCGTACCCCCACCCCAACAGTGTAAGTATGACCCGTACCCTCACCCGCGTACGTTTGGAGCGTACCCCCCACCCCAACAGTGTAAGTACGACCCGTACCCCCACCCGCGTAAGTATGGAGCGTACCTCAACCCCAACAGTGTAAGTACGACCCGTACCCTCACCCGCGTACGTATGGAGCGTACCTCCCACCCCAACAGTGTAAGTACGACCCGTACCCCCATGGAGCGAACCCACACACGTGTATGGACTAAGCGTACAAATTGTTAAATAGGAGGGGTGTGTGCCTATCACTCCCAGCAGTGCCCAGACACAGGAGGGGTGTGTGCCTATCACTCCCAGCAGTGCCCAGAGTCAGGAGGGGTGTGTGCCTATCACTCCCAGCAGTGCCCAGAGACAGGAGGGGTGTGTGCAGAGTCCTCCCAGCAGTGCCCAGACACAGGAGGGGTGGGTGCCTAGTCCTCCCAGCAGTGCCCAGAGACAGGAGGGGTGGGTGCAGAGTCCTCCCAGCAGTGTCCAGAGACAGGAGGGGTGGGTGCCTATCACTCCCAGCAGTGCCCAGAGACAGGAGGGGTGGGTGCAGAGTCCTCCCAGCAGTGCCCAGAGACAGGAGGGGTGTGTGCAGAGTCCTCCCAGCGGTGCCCAGAGGCAGGAGGGGTGGGTGCAGAGTCCTCCCAGCAGTGCCCAGACGCAGGAGGGGTGTGTGCAGAGTCCTCCCAGCAGTGCCCAGAGACAGGAGGGGTGTGTGCAGAGTCCTCCCAGCAGTGCCCAGAGACAGGAGGGGTGTGTGCAGAGTCCTCCCAGCAGTGCCCAGAGACAGGAGGGGTGTGTGCCTATCACTCCCAGCAGTGCCCAGAGTCAGGAGGGGTGTGTGCCTATCACTCCCAGCAGTGCCCAGAGACAGGAGGGGTGTGTGCAGAGTCCTCCCAGCAGTGCCCAGAGACAGGAGGGGTGGGTGCAGAGTCCTCCCAGCAGTGCCCAGACACAGGAGGGGTGTGTGCAGAGTCCTCCCAGCAGTGCCCAGACACAGGAGGGGTGTGTGCAGAGTCCTCCCAGCAGTGCCCAGACACAGGAGGGGTGGGTGCCTATCACTCCCAGCAGTGCCCAGAGACAGGAGGGGTGGGTGCCTATCACTCCCAGCAGTGCCCAGACACAAGAGGGAGGTGTGCAGAGTCCTCCCAGCAGTGCCCAGACACAGGAGGGGTGTGTGCAGAGTCCTCCCAGCAGTGCCCAGACACAGGAGGGGTGTGTGCCTAACACTTACAGCAGTTCCCATGTAACGCAAAGGGTGGAGTAGCCACAGATACCATGCCCACAAATTTCAGTCAGGTGCACAAAGACCCTGCAGTACATGTACCACATGTGTGCGAGGCTGGGAGTATACGCATGCATAGCGCAGAAAAGAAAACATGTCCACATGAAGTCATGTCAATAGTCCACATACTCAAGTACAATGACTATCAAGAATGCCACGAATGATGCAGGTGGAGACATCGCTCAGCATGCATGTGCAAAGTAGAAGGAGTCCGTCACACACCCAGCTAATGTACACACAGCTCTGCGCTAAATATTGGGAACACCCTGCAGGGAAGATGTCAGGGTACACAGAGGAAGGAATACACCTTTGGACAATTTCACCATGCAGTAACTGCTTACATGAACACAGAAACCTAGCTAACACCGTGTGATGGCACACAGATCCCAGGGTCCCCCCTATGACCAGCACACTACTACATTTCCCACACAACCAACACATGATCACCACCCAAAATCATGTAGCAGCCCCACCAACAGCAATATCAGAAAAGCAGTAGTGTTCAAAGGAAACAAAAATGGCTTTAATCAGCATGATCAAAAATTGTATGTTCGTATAAAGTTCAATATTTACAAAGCCCCTAGGGCAGTCCAGAAGTCACAGCTGGATGGGGGACACAGTGGGATGCGTGTCCCCTAGCTTGCCTGCACAGTTACATTCCGTCGTCTTCCACAGGGGTGAGGGCATCATGTGGGGGGGATGAAACAGGCACCGCAGGGACAGGAGGGTGAAGGGTAGGCGTCGTGGGTGCAGGGATGGAGGACTCCACCACAGGGGGTGGGGCAGGGCCAAAGGTGGAGGCCAGGAGCTCGCTGCACACCTTAGCAAGGTCCTCCAGGGAATCCCCTGCACCCGAAGGAACTACAGGCCCCGAGGAGGGGGGGTCAGAGGGATGGGTCGCAGCGCCACAGGGGGGGGAATCAACCACCCTGACCGAGGACTTCCTTGACCGCTTGCGTGGTGGCGTCACTGTGGGGCTCAGGGACAGAGCGGCCATGAAGGAGTCTTTGGGGGAGATGTGGCCAGGAGAGCTGAGGGGAGGGGATTTGGAGGGAGTGGATTGGGTGGAAAGCGGATTCCCACTCTGGCTGCGTGTCACACGTTTGCCCCCCGACCCAGTGGGTGTGCCTTCTTCACCCTGTGTGTGCGTGTCAGGAGGTGTGCGGTGGACCTTCCCTGCTGGTGTGGTGCCTGTGTGTGTTGTGGTGGGTGCATGCTGACGTCTGGGTGTACGTGGGACAGGCATGGGAGTGGGAAGTGTGGATGGGGCAGGGGTAGGGGGTGGGACGTAGCGCTGCAGGAGACCCACTGCTGCAGTCAGTGTCGAGTCTATTGACCTCAGCAAGCTGCGTTGGTCAGCCTGTGATGAATGAATGCCCTCCAAGTATGCCTCCATGTTGTGCAGCACTTGGCTGTGGCCATGGAGGACATTAAGGATCGCAGCCTGACCAACCTGCAACTGCCGCTGGATGTCCACAGACTCGGCATTGGCGGCAGCAGTGGAGACAGGGGCAGGGGGTGCGGTGCCTGGCAGGAAGGAGACATGTGGTGACCGGGCACGTTGGGAAGGGACACGAGCAAGTGGAAGGCGGCTGATGGCAATGGAGGGGGCGGGGCGAGATGTAGTGCCGCTGTCAGCTGCCGGTGCAGCCACCGCCCACTCGGAGAGATCATCCTCGAACCCGTCAGCTTCATACTCTGTTGTGCCAGTCGACAGGTCCCCAGCTTCACTCTCCTCCACCTCAGTCCCACTTGATGTGCCAGCCCCGATGTCACCGCTGGCACTGGTGCTCGGTCCCTCTGCTCCGTCTGTGCCCATGTCTCCCTCCGTGTCCCCCGACGATGCTGTGAGCAGGGTGAAGAGACAGAAATTAATCATACACCTGTATACATATGTCACATGAGTCCAATCTACATAGGTCACAGTGCATAGCCTGAAACAAAAGAAGAGTTACATCTACCAAACAAGGTACATATGTAGGGCATGCAAGACACAGTTGTTTGACCCACCATGCCACCCAAAAACTATGGAGAGCATGACACAATAGCAAATGAGATGGAATGGAATTTTGACTGAGGAGCAAGGCCCTGGGGACAATCCAGCACTGCATCTGCACCACACAGCGTGGCAGGAAATAGGGATGAGCAGGGACCATATCCAGGAACAAGAGGCACATGCAGCATAGGTTATACTGAAAACATGGCCACCATGACTGGCCCACTGCACCTTGAGTGCATGTCCAGACAAACATCACACACAGGCCAGTCCTAGCAAGGAGATATCAGGTTGTGACATGAAGGCCATGCCCGCACCACCCACCCCCTACATGAGACTATTATTTGGAGACACAGGAAGCACTTACATCCCTTAGTCTGGGTGAAATACACATGGGATGCAACAAATCAAGGTTGCACACAAAATACCCAAGGTGCGCCTGTCCAAATAATCATGTACAAATGGGCATCATCAGATGATTGTAACAAGACACACAGGCAATGTCCACCGTGAGTATGAACAAGGAAAATCAGGTCAGGCTGTACAGTGGACACTTGTACCACATTTCACGTCAATATATATTTGGCCAGGGGACAATGGCCCAGAGCACAACCTATGCTGTAGACACAGAGATTGTCAACATATTCGGATTACACACATGATACCTAGAAAAATATGCCCCTGGGGACAGTAGTGGCAACACAACTCCATGCTCCTGAATGGGAATGACTGCAACACACGCTACCATCCCCGCACTATGCGTACCGCACACTCATGCACATCATGTCACAGGCCACCACATAGGACATGCGTGCTGTAAGGCCTCACACTTGAGAGACTAACTCCCATGTCTGGACTCATCATTAGTGCCAACTGACATGGAACCCACAAGACCAGAACTGGACAGGGCACAGGCAAGGTCCCAAAACCTGTTACACACCACCCCCACACATGATGCTGCAGGCATTGTACACGTGGAGAAGGTGCCAGGCTACATAACCTTGTGACGGAGTGACTTCACACAGACCAGGGAACACATTGCAAGGAGGGGAAGGGAGGCAGGAGAGCACTGCAATACTGTGGGTAACAGGATCTGCACAGCACCATTAAACCCTGGCAGTGCATCCATGGAACAGTGCACTTACAAATGCTGGTGAAACACAACAAACACACATGTACCTACCCCCTTCATGCTGCTGCATCTCCTGTAAGCGCCTGTCCAAGTCTGGAAATACCACCGCGAGCACACGCTTGTGGATGTGGAAGAGACGGCGGCGCCCGCGGTTCTTATGGCTCTCAGGTGAGTCCCCCAGCAGGACCCGTGCGATCCTCCGCGTCCAGCACCGGATATCCTGCCAGCGTTTCCTCACCTGGGACAGGCGCCGCTTCCGACCATCCGCACTCCTCACGGCACTGACGGCGGTCAGCCAGATCTGCTCCTTGGCAGAGGCGCCTACCTGTGAGGATGAACAAGTGACACTACATCAATACACCTGCAACATGTCACAGAGACACATATGAGAACAAATTAGCTGGTTACAACAAGGCATGTCATGCAGCCAACGCATTGCACCTTTGCCATAGGGACATACTCCTCTGGGGAAGGGCAAAAGCAGTACGTGCCAGTGAAAGTACACAGGTGGAATGAGGGCAAAGACACAATCAATTATAAAGGCTCACACTGTGCATCACACCCACCCCTCCTGTCTCTGGGCACTGCTGGGAGGACTCTGCACACACCCCTCCTGTGTCTGGGCACTGCTGGGAGTGATAGGCACACACCCCTCCTGACTCTGGGCACTGCTGGGAGTGATAGGCACCCACCCCTCCTGTCTCTGGGCACTGCTGGGAGTGATAGGCACCCAGCCCTCCTGTCTCTGGGCACTGCTGGGAGGACTAGGCACCCACCCCTCCTGCGTCTGGGCACTGCTGGGAGGACTCTGCATCCACCCCTCCTGTCTCTGGGCACTGCTGGGAGTGATAGGCACCCACCCCTCCTGTCTCTGGGCACTGCTGGGAGTGATAGGCACCCACCCCTCCTGCGTCTGGGTACTGCTGGGAGGACTCTGCACCCACCCCTCCTGTCTCTGGGCACTGCTGGGAGTGATAGGCACCCACCCCTCCTGTCTCTGGGCACTGCTGGGAGTGATAGGCACCCACCCCTCCTGTCTCTGGGTACTGCTGGGAGTGATAGGCACCCACCTCTCCTGTCTCTGGGCACTGCTGGGAGGACTAGGCACCCACCCCTCCTGCGTCTGGGCACTGCTGGGAGGACTCTGCACCCACCCCTCCTGTCTCTGGGCACTGCTGGGAGTGATAGGCACCCACCCCTCCTGTCTCTGGGCACTGCTGGGAGTGATAGGCACCCACCCCTCCTGCCTCTGGGCACTGATGGGAGGACTCTGCACACACCCCTCCTGTCTCTAGGCACTGCTGGGAGTGATAGGCACCCACCCCTCCTGTCTCTGGGCACTGCTGGGAGTGATAGGCACCCACCCCTCATGTCTCTGGGCACTGCTGGGAGTGATAGGCACCCACCTCTCCTGTCTCTGGGCACTGCTGGGAGGACTAGGCACCCACCCCACCTGCATCTGGGCACTGCTGGGAGGACTCTGCACCCACCCCTCCTGTCTCTGGGCACTGCTGGGAGTGATAGGCACCCACCCCTCCTGTCTCTGGGCACTGCTGGAAGTGATAGGCACCCACCCCTCCTGTCTCTGGGCACTGCTGGGAGTGATAGGCACCCACCCCTCCTGTCTCTGGGCACTGCTGGGAGTGATAGGCACCCACCCCTCCTGTCTCTGGGCACTGCTGGGAGGACTAGGCACCCACCCCTCCTGCGTCTGGGCACTGCTGGGAGGACTCTGCACCCACCCCTCCTGTCTCTGGGCACTGCTGGGAGTGATAGGCACCCACCCCTCCTGTCTCTGGGCACTGCTGGGAGTGATAGGCACTCACCCCTCCTGTCTCTGGGCACTGCTCTGAGTGATAGGCACCCACCCCTCCTGTCTCTGGGCACTGCTGGGAGTGATAGGCACCCACCCCTCCTGTCTCTGGGCACTGCTGGGAGTGATAGGCACCCACCCCTCCTGTCTCTGGGCACTGCTGGGAGGACTAGGCACCCACCCCTCCTGCGTCTGGGCACTGCTGGGAGGACTCTGCACCCACCCCTCCTGTCTCTGGGCACTGCTGGGAGTGATAGGCAACTTCGAAACTCGGCAACGGAGACCTGCGAACTTGGTAGCTGGGTCCCTGCTGGCGCTTTTACTCACCTGCCCTGCTGCAGCTGCTCCCGGGCTCCTGCGCTCTCTGCATACCGGGTCTCCCTCGAGACTACATTTCCCAGGCGCCCCAGCGCCCGCCTGACGCCATCCACGCGCCCAGAGGCGCACTAAAAGCCCGCTGCTTCCTCGGGGGAGCGGGAAACTTCGAAACTCGGCAACGGAGACCTGCGAACTTGGTAGCTGGGTCCCTGCTGGCGCTTTTACTCACCTGCCCTGCTGCAGCTGCTCCCGGGCTCCTGCGCTCTCTGCATACCGGGTCTCCCTCGAGACTACATTTCCCAGGCGCCCCAGCGCCCGCCTGACGCCATCCACGCGCCCGGAGGCGCACTAAAAGCCCGCTGCTTCCTCGGGGGAGCGGGAAACTTCGAAACTCGGCAACGGAGACCTGCGAACTTGGTAGCTGGGTCCCTGCTGGCGCTTTTACTCACCTGCCCTGCTGCAGCTGCTCCCGGGCTCCTGCGCTCTCTGCATACCGGGTCTCCCTCGAGACTACATTTCCCAGGCGCCCCAGCGCCCGCCTGACGCCATCCACGCGCCCGGAGGCGCACTAAAAGCCCGCTGCTTCCTCCGCGTCGCGGGACGCGCGCGGGCGGCGCCGGGCTGAGCCCGGGCAGAGGGCGGGCCGTCTGTGGCCGTCCGGGGCAGGAGGAGGCAGGGCAGGGCCACGGACCTGTGATCTTCGCTTAATTTGTAAGTGAACAGTCCTATAAAAATACCAGTTTTAAAAGTCACTGTATATGTCTACACTCATGTCGAAATCCAAGTCGTCCAATCAATCTGGTGCAGGGGATAAGAGGACAATGGACAATTATCTGGTAAAAGTTGTAAATAAGATTAATAATGATCGGAGACTTTCATTGGGCAGATCTAACCTAGAAACTTCCCTAATGGACACATTAGCACCTAATACTGAAATACCCGTTGATAGCAGTACGGTTAATACAGACAGTGCTGATGGGATTGCTGATGTACTCTCTGTTACGGATATTGTTGGAAGTATTGATGAGCCCACTTCCCAGTTGAACTCTTCTATCACACCGACTACAGCATCCTGTTCTAAAACTACCCTAACCCCCTCCCCGATGCAGAGGAAAACACGGGCGTGTAGGAAAGCACCAGCAAAGAGAGCGGTGACCTATAAGCCAAACAAACAGGGCTCTTCTCAACAAGGAAGGGGGGTTTTACCGGAGTCGTCCAAAGAAATATCAGGGACTAATGATAATACTGAGGGGGTCTTTCTGCATGCAGCCACAATAGGACATTTGGTTTCAATTTTTGAGACCAAATTAGAGTCTATAATTAGTCCTTTGTTGGCAAAATTAGACGTAGTCTCAGCAGAAGTAGATAATTTAAAGGGCCTTTTGGCTTCTTATGAAAAACGATCCTCCCCCGCGTTAACCCCCGTTTTTGCCGCTTCGGCCCCTACCGTCCATAAGCCCACAGAGGGTGCCATGGAACCTATTTTGCATCCGTCTGGTACCCATAACACGGGAGCTCCTTTGGGATTGGGGGTCAGCGGTCAGTTAAGTCGACCTATGGATGCGCCATCCACTGTGATATCAGTTTTTGCGCCACCTACAACAGCCACTTCAGCAGGAAAAGTAATCTCTGCACATACATGCTCAAGTAATATTCAGAAGCCTGTAGCCAGGGGAGATGTTGGGCATATTAAACACAAGAGAAACCATATCGTTAACCTCCCACCACAGTGTGCTCCTTATACAGTGGTATTGATTAATGTCCCGGAGGTAGACTCTAGCATGCCTAACTCTAGCCAGAATTCTCATGATTCTTTAAAAAACAAATCACTTGCCTGGCTTAACAAAAATTGTGGATTTCCGTTGGCATTGTCGCAAGATATTTTATCTACCCGCAGAGTCGGCTGGATAGGAGAAGGCAGGAAAACTACCACAGGGGACTGTATACTTGTTAACTTTAAATACCCACAACACGTGGCAACTGTCCTCTTAAGAGCCGCCTCCCTACCCAACCAAGTTAACTTGGTCTCTGCTAGGCCTTTAGGCTATTTTTATAGCTATTTAGATGGCCCACAATTGCCAAGGCCCCAACAGATTGAGCTGTATGAACCCGGTTTAACTAGGGGTGGGGTTAGTTATCCTCCCTTTTTGCCACCAAGAGCCCCGCAGTATTTTAATAGAGGGAATATACAGTTTAATGAGGAATTCAGTAGGCAAAGGGACTATACCATCCCCCTCTTCAACCGTTACTCTGCCCTGTCCTCATTGGAGGAAAATGACTGACTGTCCGATAACACTAAGAACACGAATGAGAAATCAGTTAGTGGTGTCCGCTCTGATAAAGTAGTGACTGTTCCCCCTTCACCTCAATCTGAACCTAATAGGGTGGAAGCTGTTTTGGAGAACACAGGAATCAATAAGACTCAGAATTGTTGTACCATTGTAGATCCTTCTTTAAATCCAGACTTTTCCTTGGTAGACCCAGTAAATGATCATATAGGGGCTAAGTGCGATCTTGATACAGGTTACCGCGTTGTTACGTGGAATATTGCTGGTCTGAAGAGGAAGTTAGACTCCCCTTTGTGGAAGGATTTTATTAATATAGGGTACGATATAATATGTCTTCAGGAAACGTGGTGTGAGGAACCCATTTTTATTGAGGGATATTTAGCACACAGCTTGAATGCAGTGAGTTCAATTGCAGGAAGAGCTAAAGGTGGTCTTTTGCTTTTAATATCCACTAAATTAAAATCCTGCAAAGTCAAAAGTTGTGTCTCAGTGGATGTCCATTCTCAGGTCCTATGTCTAGAGTTTGACAAAGGGAAAGATTTGTTGCTGATAAACTTTTATAATAATGTATTCACTGCCGACAGAGGTAAAATCCTGACTCAGCTTGAAAAAGAAATTGAGAGGAAACAGGCAGTTACAGGTCACCAATCTATAGTTCTTTGGTTGGGTGACTTTAATATAAGTCCTTGTCCTCATGCCTCGAGTAATTCATGTGGCCTAACAAGGGAAAGTGGTAACATGGAGGGAAATGATTGTTTACACTTCCCACACTGTATGTATGGCACTACCCTTAACATGATGTTAGCAAAGTTTGATTTGGATATGTTAAGTTGCACGAAGAATAGTAACAACGTTAACTGTCCAACATTTACTGGAAGAGGAGCTAATTCATATATTGACCACATTTTACTGTCCAACGATTGTGCATACTCCAACTTGTGTGTTAATGAGCAAATTTTAAGTGATCATAACAGCATCTCCTTATCATTGCATTGTTGGGGTCCCAAAAACATGGATGTTAACAATCGTATTAACTTTATCGAGGCTGTAAGACCCAATGGGTTTAGGATTAAATGGACAAAGGTTGTCCCACATGAGTTGTTGGAGGAGGTTTTAAGAAAGTGTACTATGGAGATAACCTATTGTATTAGCGACGAGGTACATCCGCAAGTTATATTAAACCACCTATGTACTATTAATGAAACAATTGATAATTTACTCACAAAATCGTATAAGGGGAAAAGAGTAATCAACACTGGTTGGTTTGATAAAAGTTGTACACATGCTCTTCACGCCCTAAAACAGGCGATGAGCATTAAACCACGTGATTGTACAGCAATTAAAACTTGTCGTTCTGTCTATAAAACATCGCTTACCAAAAGGAAAAAAGCTCTCCAAGAAGAGGCTTGGTACAATCTCAGCTGTGCGGCTGAAACAAATGATAGTAAGTTATACTGGCAGACCATAAATAGTCCTTTCTTAAAAAATGACTCAGTGCCTGAAATAACCTCTCATGTCGACTGTCAATCATGGATGCACCACTTTTTAAATATTTTTAATCCGGATAGGTTAATTTTAGACCCCCATATGGACAACGAGTATACTTGGCCTAGATTGCCTTTAGATATTGGTCTTGATGAGGTTTACGAAGGCCTACGCAATAGCAAGGGCGGAAAGGCACCTGGCCCGGATGGAGTCCCGCTGGATTTGTATAAATCCGAGTTAGATCTGTGGGTACCCATCCTGACCAGGTTCTTTAATGCAATAGCGGAGGGTCAGATGCCAACTTCCTGGGGCCAGTCAATAATTATTCCTCTTTTTAAGAAGGGATCCAGGTCTGAGGCAAGTAATTACCGTCCCATTTCTCTATTAGACGCATCGATAAAAATATTGAGTAGAATAATTTTAAAGAGACTTGAGACTTGGGCTGAGGATAACACGATAATTTCAAAGGCGCAATATGGATTTAGGAAAGGTCTGGGGACGTTGGAACAGTGTATTAATTTAGACCTCCTAATACATAAACATACCGTTGCAAAGGATAGGAATCTTTTCCTTTGCTTCGCAGACCTAAGCAGCGCCTTTGACCTTGTAGACCACAACATCCTTTGGGACACCTTGTTAGATCTCGGAGCCCCCAAAGAGTGTGTTTTCTTTCTGGCCCGGTTATACTCCGGCCTTTCATGTAAAGTACGCTATGGTCCTATGGGAGAATGTACACCTTTTTTTAAAGTTGCAAGAGGGATTCGTCAAGGGTGCGTTTTGGCCCCGTTTTTATTCTCATTATTTATAAATGAAATTGATTCGATTTTAAGCAAACTATCCTCAGACGCCCCCCTGATCAACGGCAGCGTTACCCCTATTTTATTATACGCAGATGATGCAGTTCTTTTATCACGAACACAGAATGGTTTGCAACGCCTCATAGATAGATTTGTGCTATTTACCAAAGAGAGGAAACTGATCATTAATAAAAGTAAGACTTTTGTTATGACCTGTGGAAAGAGGGTGAAATCCAATTCCTCCTTCTTCATTGATAAAGTGAAGATTCAACCGGTTAATAGTTTTTGTTATTTGGGGATAACATTCGCAGGCAACGGGAAATGGACGAACGAGGACGAGAACGTGAGGTTAAAGATGAACAGAAACACCAGTAGTATTTTCAGATTTGCAGCTAAGCTAGGGCAAAGGAGTGTGAAAGACATGCTGGCTATTTACAAAGCTAGGTGTATTTCATCTGCTTTGTATGGGGCAGGAGTTTGGGGCCATCATTCTGTTAATGGTTTACAGAATGACGAAAATAAGTTCCTGAAGAAACTGCTACGTGCCCCATCCTCGGCTCCCAACATCTTAACTCATATGGAGGCCGGTATTGACTTTATCGCGGATTTAGCCGCATTACGCCCATTGCTTCTTTGGCGTTCTATCTGGTCCAAATCCGAGACTGTATTCACACAAACAATCATCAAGGATTGCTTGAAACTTGATAATCTATCTCGTATACCTTGGTTGAGTTATATTTACCACTGGTTTATTCTTCTGTTTGAGTGTAATATTCGTCTGAACCCCGAAGCAGCTGCACTGATACCAAAGAAAGACATAAAATCTAAGTTCCTAGCATTTAAGAATCTGGCTAGAGAAAATCAGTCCAAAAATCTAACAACAGTTGCTTCTTACCTCGATTTGAATTTAAGGGTAGGTTTCCAGACATACCTTGCGATCGTGACTCATAACTCACATAGATTTGTCCTAACCCGTTTAAGGCTTGGGATCGTGCACCATCTAGTCTCTTTCCCAGATATTAAGATCAAATCTAATATGCTGTGTCCTTGTGACAATATGTCAAAACAAAGCTGCTGTCACTTTTTATTGTTTTGTAAATTTTATTGTCATTTTAGGAAATTTTACTTAAAACCTATCCTTTTAAAAAATAAGATACGCTCCACTAAATCAGCAATGAAGTTCCTAACAACTCTAGAAAGCCCTGACACCTGTTTTTTTGTGGCATCCTATGTGCTTAAATGCATGAATATTAGGAAGTCTATAGTCTGCGCCGATTAATTTTATCTGGTCACGTACTTTGTATATAAAGATACCGTCCAGACTTCGATATGAACTTTGTAGCTTGAAGTAAAATTATGATGAATTGTGTAATATGGGATTGTTACCATATTTAGCATCTTTTGTATATTTGCACATATTGGATAATTTACCTGGAATCTGCACCTCGTTATAAATATAATGTGGATGCCTTGTTGGAAGATTAAGTTTAATTGTGTATCATTCAAGGAAGCACTATGCACTTTAACAATGTGTTAAATATGGTTTTCTGTTATGCCTTGTGTATTAGACATTCTAGTCTAATATGTATTTTTAAATGTTTGTTCTGCTTATATGGTTGTATTTTTACATACCGAATAAAGCTTTTGAACTGAACTGAACTGATAGGCACCCATCCCTCCTGTCTCTGGGCACTGCTGGGAGTGATAGGCACCCACCCCTCCTGTCTCTGGGCACTGCTGGGAGTGATAGGCACCCACCCCTCCTGCCTCTGGGCACTGCTGGGAGGACTCTGCACACACCCCTCCTGTCTCTGGGCACTGCTGGTAGACATCAGGCATCCCCCCCCCCTGGGACCCCCCCTACAGTACATAGCATGTGTGTCACACCTGGACACAATGGCAGAAGTCACAGTCACAAAAAAAGGGACACAGTCTGTGCTAGTAGCTCTGCACTCACCTGATACCCTGGTCGCCCATACAGCATGGGGTACTGTGGGAGGATCACATCCAGCAGAGCCATGTTCTCCTCCAGGGTGAAGGGCTGTGACCTCTCCACAGACCTTGACATGGTTCCAGGGAATCAGTAGAAGCAGCTGGGTCGTGGAATACAGAGATGTGCAGGCAAGTGCTCCCTCATGGGACCTGGCTGCCTTATATCTGCCTTGCTGGCCTGTTTCATGCACAGGAGTACAGAGTGATTGGTCACTCACCTTTGCATCCTATGTTTCCTCCAATCCCTTCAAACCTAGCACAGTCAGTGGGTTCTAATTGTGTTTTTTTCTTCAGCATGATGTCAACCCCACAAATACTTTGCAACAAAGTAGATTCATTCCAACTGACTTCTGCTGTGCACCTTCCAGAACAAATTCAAACTTAAAACTTGGTCTCCATGACAACCAGCATGCATGTAGGCCTTAATACTTGTCCCTCATGTGTCCCCTATGTAATTTTGAGCTTCACACACAGGTACGGTGCGTTCCGGGGCCCTAGGGCACCCCAAATGCATAGCAACGGCCCGTACAGGCGTGCGTACTTTCACTATCACCATGGGTGTCCTCGCGTATGCGTACTCGCAGTGGTACGGCCTGTACACACGCCTGTACACCTCGCGTATGCGTACTCGTAGTGGTACGGCCCGTACACGCGTGCGTACGTTCACTATCACCCTGGGTGTCCTCGCGTATGCGTACTCGTAGTGGTACGGCCCGTACACGCGTGCGTACGTTCACTATCACTATGGGTGTCCTCGCGTATGAGTACTCGTACTGGTACGGACCGTACACACGCCTGTACGTTCACTATCACTACGAGTACGCATACGCGAGAACACCCATGGTGATAGTGAACGTACAGGCGTGTGTACGGTCCGTACCACTATGGGTGTTCTCGCGTATGCGTACTCATAGTGATAGTGAACGTACAGGCGTGTGTACGGGCCGTACCACTATGGGTGTTCTCGCGTATGCGTACTCGTAGTGATAGTGAACGTACAGGCGTGTGTACGGTCCATACCACTATGGGTGTTCTCGCGTATGCGTACTCGTAGTGAATGTACAGGCGTGTGTACGGGCCGTACCAGTACGAGTACGCATACGCGAGGACACCCATAGTGATAGTGAGCGTACAGGCGTGTGTACGGGCCGTACCAGTACGAGTACGCATACGCGAGGACACCCATAGTGATAGTGAGCGTACAGGCGTGTGTACGGGCCGTACCAGTACGAGTACGCATACACGAGGACACCCATAGTGATAGTGAGCGTACAGGCGTGTGTACGGGCCGTACCACTACGAGTACGCATACGCGAGGACACCCATAGTGATAGTGAACGTACGCACGCGTGTACGGGCCGTACCACTATGGGTGTTCTTGCGTATGCGTACTTACTGACCGTACACATGCCTGTATGCTCACCATCACTATGGGTACACATACGGCAGCACTCCCATAGTGATATGGGAACGTACACAGGCCCTCTTAGCAGCAGTACGGTGGTATTCACACATCACAGTGGTGACAGGCAGCACACAGGAAGGAATAGGGCTGACATACTTGTCCATGGATGGACATCAAGGCATTGTCTGGGCAGTACTACATGTGTGGGGCACAGGTGTGACAGGCTGTGATGTGGCACATTACTCCTGAGTCGAGAAGGCACCAGATGTATGATGAGATGTGTACAGATGTAATGTGTGACGGTGCAATGTGTGCCAGGCATGCCCTTGACTCCTTTGACATGTGTGCATGTCGTACTGCACGCTTGGGATGAGCGTCACTGGCATGGCACGGACACCAACACACGGAAGTGTCCCCTGATGCCCGGTACAGGGGTTACCACACCTGACATGTCACTACCCACAGTGCACGATGTGACTATGTCATGTATGTGTGGGGGTTCCCATTAGGATGATGTTGGAGCACCCTCAAAAGCTGCAGCTGTTGCAGCAACCAACATGTGTCTGTGTGTAGATTGACATTGCACACTGTTCCGCACACCATGCCACATGTGGTATCGGATGTGAGCTGCATATGTATGCATGGGGCACGGAGTAGCGTAACAAGGACATGTCTGCATCCTCTCTATGAATGTGTGGTGAGTCATGACATGACATGTACACCTTCATGGCAAGGTGTGTGGGCTGTCCTAGTGTAATGGCATGTGACCTGTGGCTCTAGTGTTACCAGTCTCTGCAATCGACATCCTACTTCTGCTGATGTGTGGATGTATGTCACTCCTGTGTTGCGTCTGGCTGTTAACTTGCACTGGGACACAGCTAATCCCATGCCATGGCATGTGGAGGTTCACAATCTCCGTGTGTAGCTGGGTCTTGGTAGGAGTGTCACCTGCCAGCCATACGTGCCCAGGGCATGTGGCACATACCTGACTCCGTATGTAGCATATGTGTATAGACAGATTAACATGTGCTCAGTACATATAAATTGTTGTTGTGGTGCACTCACTCTTCCTTGTCACTTCCAAATTACTGCAGAGCGCCGCCTCTTCCCCGAGCAATTCCGGACTTGGCTGCCATGCGTGAGAATGACTGTATCCGGTGCTACCGCTTCCCCCAACGGTTGATTCTGGATTTGACAGCGAGACTGGCACCACACCTGCAACCGCTGCACAGGTATCCTACGGCACTGACACCCAAGCTGAAGGTAATGGCAGCCCTACATTTTCTAGCCACGGGTACCTTTCAAAATACCATAGCTCATGTTGGTGGCATGTCCCAGAGCATGTTCTGCCGTGTGCTGCATGATTTCTTAGAGGCCATGTTGAATCACCTGGATGACTTCATCCATTTTCCTACCCCTGAACAGCTGACTGTGGTCAAGCGTGGATTCTATGCCCTGGGAGGGATGCCCCATGTCATTGGGTCCATAGATGGGACACATGTTGCTTTGGTACCACCACAGGCACAGGAGGTAGCGTACCGGAATCGCAAGCACTACCACTCCATCAATGCCCTTGTGGTGTGTCTGTTCAACATGGTGATTTCTGTGCTCTTTTTCCAGGATCAGCACACGATGCCTACATCATGAGGCGTAGCAGGGTGCCTGAAATGATGACGCAGCTGCGCAACGAACGAGCATGTGTTGTTGGTGGGTACACTCTGGCAGTCCTGTATTTTGCGTAGACTTCCAGCACGACTGCTTCTCCTGTCCTGCTTATGTCCATGTGCTTTCCATGTAGGGGACGCAGGCTATCCCAAGATGCCATGGCTGATCACACCTCTCCGCAACCCCATCACGCCGGCCCAGTTCCGCTACAACACCGCCCATGGCCGGACAAGGCGAGTGATAGAGAGGACGTTTGGCCTCCTGAAGAGCCGATTCAGGTGCCTACACAAGACCGGCGGCGCCCTCCCATATGCCCCGGCGAAGGTCTGCAAAATCTTCATGGTCTGCTGCATGCTGCACAACATGGCAGTTGAGAAAGCTGTGCCACTTATCCTGGATCAAGATGATGAGGACCATCCACACGTGGAGGACGAAGGTCTTGGCAATGGGGCTAGTGATGTGGAGGATGTGGAGCCGAAAGAGGACATCTGGACTCGGCTCATACGCGACTTCTTTGCTTAGTGGTGAGTACCAGTGTCTGAGTGTGCACGCATTGGTCCCCGTGTGGCATGTGTTGTGATGTGTGTCTCCACATGCATGTATGGCACGTGAGTCAGAGGTGTTTGTGGGTGTGTCACTGGAGTGATGGTGCCAGTGATGGTTGTATTTCCCCAGTCATAATTGTGACCTAGCATGTTGTCATCCATACATGTGTCGAGTAAATGCACATGCAAGTGGCTGTGCTTTTTGTGGCTGACTTCTTGTGTGTCTCTCTTCCCCAGGTACTTGCGCATGCCGTCTGCTGCTTGCATTGTTGTGGCACTGCTATTCCTCATGGACACGTCATCGTGTGCTGACTCAGCGTTACAGGCACGGACACGTTTGGAAGTCTCCTTAGGGTAAGGGATGCATCAGGGGTGTATTGGGTGTGGCAGTTGTTCACGATGTATGCACACTGCCCCTGTCGATGTTTGGTTCCTCTGCAGACATGTTGCATCGCCATGGTACACATGACATGCAGCTGGGTACACCTGAATAGATGGTCAGACTAGTTGACAGTCATCTGTGATGGGATAGTGGATTGTGATGATGGCATCAATGTGTGTAACACTGCCCTCGGACACATACAGTTTGCATTGGCTTGACATGGTGTGGGACTTCCACATCAGAGGATCAATGGTGTATGGCAGCCTCTCCGTGAGCAGCAGGGGGTGTTTAGCTGTTAGCCGACACTTGTGTGCCAGTTCCATGGCTATCACGCATTTGTGCTGCAGAAGGGGGATGCCAGTGTTGGACCCACATGTTACTCCACATGACCTGTGTATGTGTACGCCGAGTTGCCTCTGCATTCCCGAATACATGACTAATAAAGGTGTCCCTATGCCTCCAAGGTGCCTCTTCTCAGTCAATGCTGGTGTGTTGCCACGGTGCATCCGGCATGTGTGGCGTGGTTTTCCCTGATAGTGGCTATGTGTCTATGTGTCGAGTAGCAAGATGCAAGCTGTGTGTGTGGGATGAGACTGTGTATTGTGCATGATGTCCATGACTGTGTGGGTATTGTGACATGTGCCATCCCCATGCATCCAACGTTGGCCAGGCCCCCATTATCTGCATCCACCGGACTCAAGCTTGCAGGACATGGTTCTGCCTCCTGTCTACACATACCTGGGTGCCCCCCAGGACACTGGACATGATCCCTGACCTCTGCGCATGACTGTTGCTGTACTCAATATGTCTGTCGGCACGGTTGTGCGGCCACCCCCTCAGCTAGTTGGGCCCATCACGGGTGTGTATGGTGCTCCATGTCTGTCTTGCCTAATACACTGTGACCCGTGTGTCCTGTGCCAGACTCAGGCCCCAGGGTGTGGATGGTTGAAGTCAAAAGAGAACTCAGGCATGTTTAGACTTAACAAGACACATGTAAGGTAATAATGCAACCAGCAGGCATCTTCTCTTCATGGTGTGACTTTTTATTTTTGTGGGGGGGTGGGGGGGGGGTATGACGTGAGGGGCTTTCCGGGAGTTTGGAATCCAAAGTTCAGTAGGGGAGTTGGTGTCCTTGCCATTGGAAATCCTCAGAGTCCATGCCACAGTCTTTGTCAACATTGGTCAGACAGTGACCAGCAAGGCCATGTGGCAGAGAATGTCTTTTGATGCTGTGATGCTGTTGCTCCAGTGGGCCAGGTGCCAGGCCAGGTGTCCCGGGAGATGGTGATGTAGCGCCAACCCTCACGGTCTTTTCCGTGGACGACCCGCCCTCCTGCGGGGACCCTCAGAAGCAGGCCGTGACGATGTTTGGGATGCTCCATCGGATGTTTCCTCCTCCTGATCCCTCCCTGTGGGTGGTGATGTTCTACGCCTTCTGGCACAGGGAGGGTTGGCCATGTTGTCGGCCATCCGACGGAGTGTTGTGTGAATTCCCGTGAACACCGTCACGAGCTCAGCCTGTCTGTCCTCCATCCTCCGTTGGTGTTGCAGTAGACAGGCATGTAGCTCCGCATGTTGCTGGGCCTGCTGGGTCTTGATCCCCTCGAGGACGGACACAACCTGGGCCATGCCCGTGGTGTCCTGCCGGTATGCGTCCAGGATGTTACGGACATGGGAATATACCGGATCCCCAGCCAACTGGTCAGGCTGGCGCCTCCGCCATCCTCCACTCCCACCACCCCTGCCCACTTGCACCTGGCCTGCCCTTGTGGGCACATCGGGTCTCCGGGACCCCTGATGGGTGGCATTGGCATTGTCGCCTGCCTCCTCCTGGGTGCCCGGGACACCGTGTCCCTCCTGGCCAGCCTGGCTGCTTTGTGGTGGTGGGGCAGGGATCCTGGGTGTCTCCTGGGATGGGGCAGGAGTGGGGGTGGTTGTTGGCCCCGTTGTACCTGACGCAGGTGCTGCAGGTCGTTGGACACCAGAGGGGCCAGGTTGGTCGGGGTCGTCCACAGAGTGGTGAGAGTCGTCGCTGCCGGTGGGATCGGCCTCCCGCAGAGCCGGGTCCTGTGAGTCTTCCCCCCCAGTGTTGGGGGGTGAACCACGAGGTTGACCTGTGTGTGAGAGAGACAATGTTAAATTTTGTTCCATGCAACATCCATGTTTCATTAGTTTCAAAGTTGGAACATTTCCTCTGGGAATTTGGATCTGTCTTGCATTCCACTCACAGTGCACTTGTGCATGGGTGTGTCCCTTGGGCACAGCTTTGGCGACTTTAACTATGTGTGGCACAGTCTTACTTGCTGCGTCAAGTGTGACTGCAGTCAGCAGTGGAGTGGGCAGGTGTGGCGAGCCGTGCATTGGCGCCTTCCGTGTTGCACTGTACGTGGGCACATGAAGTTGTTCCACACACTTCAATGATGCAGGTAGCTGTTGTTGTGCTCGTGCACAGGTTGTGACATGGCCCTGTGTTTTGCCATGGAGGAGAGGGGGGGTTCTGGCACTGGCCACCCTTGTCTACATGCACGCAGTCCACCTGCTGACGAGCAGACATTCCCACACACCACAAGGCTGATTTGCTCTCCCTGTGTCTCCCTCCCTCTCTGTCCCCCTCTCTCTCCCTCTCTGTCCCCCTCTCCCTCCCTCTGTGTGTCAGCCTCCTCCCTCTGTCCGTCTCCCTGTGTCTCCCTCCCTCTCTGTCCCCCTCTCCCTCCCTCTCTGTCCCCCTCTCCCTCCCTCTGTGTGTCAGCCTCCTCCCTCTGTCCGTCTCCCTGTGTCTCCCTCCCTCTCTGTCCCCCTCTCCCTCCCTCTCTGTCCCCCTCTCCCTCCCTCTGTGTGTCAGCCTCCTCCCTCTGTCCGTCTCCCTGTGTCTCCCTCCCTCTGTCCTCCTCTCCCTCCCTCTCTGTCCCCCTCTCCCTCCCTCTGTGTGTCAGCCTCCTCCCTCTGTCCGTCTCCCTGTGTCCCCCTCCCTCTCTGTCCCCCTCTCCCTCCCTCTCTGTCCCCCTCTCCCTCCCTCTGTGTGTCAGCCTCCTCCCTCTGTCCGTCTCCCTGTGTCTCCCTCCCTCTCTGTCCCTCTCTCCCTCCCTCTCTGTCCCCCTCTCCCTCCCTCTGTGTGTCAGCCTCCTCCCTCTGTCCATCTTCCTGTGTCTCCCTCCCTCTCTGTCCCCCTCTCCCTCCCTCTGTGTGTCACCCTCTGTCACCTCAGCCCAGCTTCCTGGGCACACACTGTTAGCAGATCTTTGAATGGCCCTTGGCTTGTTGATGTGAGTTTGTTTCTGATTTACAGGCACCCATTGGTTGTAGTGTCTGTGTGTGCGCTGCTGCTGTGGTGGTGTGTGCTGCCACTCTTTCACAGTGTTGGCTGTTCATTAGCTGCTGTCATGTGCAAAACAGTGCCTTCACCCCCATGTGTTAATGCAAGGCGTCTGTTATTTGCTGGCGAGTCTTTCCTGTGTGGGGACACACTGTTTGTCTGGCTGTGACCTAGGCCATATGGGCAGAGGGCATTGTTGTCTGCTTCTGAGTTGCACTATGTGATTTTTGGGGCCCACCCTCCCGCCATCCGGCTTACCGTGTCATGTGTTGGTGTCTTCTGTGGCCTGTGACTTGACATTGTCCAGCTGGGTGCATGGGGCATGGTGGCGCCAGTGGCATGTGCGTGTTCATGGAGTGTGGTTGAGTCATGCGATAGCTTGGGGTGGTTGCGTGCCTGTTTGTGAGTTTGGTTGTGGATGACGTTCCCCCCATGTGAGGTGCGTTGTTTGTGTACTCACCCGGGTCTCGGAGTCCTCCTAATCCTTCGACTGCCTCCACCGGCAGTATGGCCATCACCCTCTCCTCCCAGGGATGGTAGTGTACGGGTCTGCGGGACGGCCCTCCTCCAGTGACGTTGGCCTGGTTGTGTTCATCCGTCATCTTGGCTCGGACCCTCCTCCACAGATCGTACCACCTGGCTTGGCATTCCTGCTTGTTCCTTCTGGTGTCTGCAACAGCATTCACAGCATCAACGATGGTCTGCCACATGGCTGTTTTTGCTGAAATGCTGGTCTGTCTGACCAATGTTCCAAAGAGGTGTGGCTCGACTCTGAGGATTTCATCGACAAGGACCTCCAACTCTCGGTTACTGAACTTTGGATTCTTGTTAGTGGGCATGGTGAGGGGTGTGGGTGTGGATGGGGGGGTGTGGATAGTTGTGGGTGTGTGGGTGTGGTTGTGCAGGTGTGTGTGTGTGTGTGAATGTGATGAGGGGGTGTTTGTGAAGGTGGTTGTGTGAAGGTGTGCAAGTGTAAGGTGTGGTAAAGCTTGTAGTATGGTGCTGTAGGTTGTCTGTGGGGTCTGGCAGCAGTGAGTCTGTTGCAAAGGCTCATGGTTTGTGTGTGTGGGCCCTTTTTATTGGTCCATTGGTGGGTGTGGCTGTGTTTGAAGTTTGGGTGGGTGTGTTATAAGGAGTGGTGGTGTTTTGGGCCTCTGTTTGTTTTTAGCAGTTGCAGGTCAGTGAATGTGTTGTTTTAGTGGTTGTTGGACATGTTTAGTGGCTTTGTGCCATTCGAATGGTGTATTCTTGTGTTGCTTTGGTTTGTCCTGGTTGTGTACGTGCGTTTTTAGCGTGTGTACGGGGTGTACATGGGCCATTTTGTTGTACAGTGCTGTCCTTGTGTGTGGCTTGGTACGACTCATACATGCGGTTGTGGTGTTGGGGCCTGGGGTGCGCTCCGTACTTAGGATGTTGTGGTGGGGGGTACAACTCTGACATACACAGGTGTACATACACGGGTGGGGGTACGACTCTAATGTACACGGGTGTACATACACGGGGGGTGTTGACACGTACAGGGGTGTACATACACGGGGGTACGACACGTACAGGGGTGTACATACACGGAGGGGTACGACACGTACACGGGTGTACATACACGGGGGGTAGGACACGTACACGGGTGTACATACACGGGGGGTTCGACACGTACACGGGTGTACATACAGGGGGGGTAGGACACGTACACGGGTGTACATACACGGGGGTTCGACACGTACACGGGTGTACATACACGGGGGTACGACACGTACACGGGTGTACATACACGGGGGGTTCGACACGTACACGGGTGTACATACAGGGGGGGGTAGGACACGTACACGGGTGTACATACACGGGGGTACGACACGTACACGGGTGTACATACACGGGGGTACGACACATACAGGGGTGTACATACACGGGGGGTACGACACGTACACGGGTGTACATACACGGGGGTACGACACGTACACGGGTGTACATACACGGGGGGTAGGACACGTACACGGGTGTACATACACGGGGGGTTCGACACGTACACAGGTGTACATACAGGGGGGGTTAGGACACGTACACGGGTGTACATACATGGGGGTACGACACGTACATGGGTGTACATACACGGGTGGGGGTACGACTCTAATGTACACGGGTGTACATACACGGGGGTAGGACACGTACATGGGTGTACATACACGGGGGTACGACACGTACACGGGTGTACATACACGGGGGGTTCGACACGTACATGGGTGTACATACACGGGGGTACGACACGTACACGGGGGTAGGACACGTACACGGGTGTACATACACGGGGGTTCGACATGTACACGGGTGTACATACAGGGGGGGTAGGACACGTACACGGGTGTACATACACGGGGGGTACGACACGTACACGGGTGTACATACACCGGTGGGGGTACGACTCTAATGTACACGGGTGTACATACACGGGGGTAGGACACGTACACGGGTGTACATACACGGGGGGTACGACACGTACACGGGTGTACATACACGGAGGGGTACGACACGTACAGGGGTGTACATACACGGGGGGTACGACACGTACAGGGGTGTACATACATGGGGGGTACGACACGTACAGGGGTGTACATACACGGAGGGGTATGACACGTACACGGGTGTACATACACGGTGGGGTAGGACACGTACACGGGTGTACATACACGGGGGGTTCGACACGTACACGGGTGTACATACAGGGGGGGTAGGACACGTACACGGGTGTACATACACGGGGGGCTCGACACGTACACGGGTGTACATACACGGAGGGGTACGAGACGTACACGGGTGTACATACACGGAGGGGTACGACACGTACACAGGTGTACATACACGGGGGTACGACACGTACAGGGGTGTACATACATGGGGGGTACGACACGTACACGGGTGTACATACACGGAGGTACGACACGTACAGGGGTGTACATACAGGGGGGGTAGAACACGTACACGGGTGTACATACACTCGGGGTAGGACACGTACACGGGTGTACATACAGGGGGGGTACAACACGTACAGAGGTGTACATACACGGGGGTACGACACGTACAAGGGTGTACATACACGGGTGGGGGTACGACTCTAATGTACACGGGTGTACATACACGGGGGGGTAGGACACGTACACGGGTGTACATACACGGGGGTTCGACACGTACGTACGGGGGCTGGGGGGGGTCGGCGCGTACGTACGGGGGCTGGGGGGGGTCGGCGCGTACATACGGGGGTGGGGGGGGCGGCGCGTACGTACGGGGGCTGGGGGGGTCGGCGCGTATGCGGACACATGTCTCCATGGTTGCTATGGGTGTTCGGTGCGGACGGTGTTTTTTCCATACGGTTGTAACTTCTGACGCACGGGATGGATCGTGATTCCGCGGTCGGAATTCACTGTTCACATTTGTACGGTGATTCGTCCGAGGACGTGTCGGACACTTTTTCCGCCCCGAGGACGTGTGAGGAATGATTCCCAATGCGATTCGTATGGTCTTTTTCCCATGCGAATCGTAATTGGCAGTTTGTACGGCACTTGTACGATTCGTACGGTAAAAAGACCGGATACGAGTCGTACGGGGAATTTTTTTGCCGGATCGTAATTGGCACCATTATAAACAATCTTTTTCTATATAATTAATTAAAACTCTCCTCCTTTAAAACTAAATATACTCTTACTTAGCATTTTCCATAAAAGGAAACCAATTAAATAAAAAAAAATCAAAACATCCAATAGAAAGGCCACATACAGAAAGCAACCAATAACATTCAAGAAACAATTTAAAACCACTATATAAACCAATTAAAACAAGTCTTCTACTGTGCCTTAAACCAAAGCATTGAACGAAGAAGTAACTCTGCTAAACAGAAGAAACCTACATCCTACTACTATTCTAAAAACGTAAGTAAATTATCTTTTCTAACTAAACTGCCAAATTAAACTAAAACACTAATTTATCTTTACCCAAATAAATAACTAACTTATAAATTCCATCTCTTTATGTTTCCACTACAGATATTACTCAAAACAGCTAAAGAAAAGATTGAACATTGCCAGAAAGGACTCACTAAAAAAGTAAGTGTACTATCAAAATACTTTCTAAAATATTAATTAAATCCTACTCAAACCCCAAAACATCCTAAACCCCTAAACAAATCCATGTTCTCTTTTTTAAGTTTTTAAAAACCTGTATAAATTAACACCTATAGTCTATACCAAACAGCAATACCACCCCACTTAAAAAAACTAAAACAACCAAAACAATATATGTTCTTTAACTTTCAGAGACTACATCAACTAAACAGCATTTTGTCTACAAAGAACATCTTCATTCAAATACAACCAAAAACACTTGGTAAGTATATATAAAAAAGTTTGTTTTTTGCTATTTTCATAGCAATATATAAAGTACTATTGCATATATTTTCATATACATTTTTTCCAGATTCCTAACACATCACAATGACAGAAGAAGCCCAATTGATAACATCGCAGGAAGGAAAATTCCTATTGTGTTACATGGGTTACACATACACCCAAGAAAAGCAGACGGAACGAAAAGTGAACTGGAAGTGTTCTAAATATTATTCTAACAAATGCTACGGACGAGCAACAACAAGAGAAACAACTGTACTATATACAAGAGAACATAACCATCCACCCAATCTCTCTGAAATAGAAGTCAGATCAACCCTTGAAAATATAAAAGAATTAAGCACTGGTTCACAAACTGCTACAAGTGTAATCCTAAAAGAACCATTACCTAGAGTGCCCAAAGAAGCAAGAGGCCAATTACCATCAATTGCTTCTATAAAAAGAACAATTGCTAGGACCAAAAAATCAACCACAACAACAATACCATCCCCTAAAACTTTTCAAGATATCATCATTCCACCAGAATTAACTATCACCCACAATAATGAACCTTTTATTTTTTTTGATAACAAAAGTACAGAAAAAAGAATCATAATGTTTGCTACTGCAAACAATATAACTAAACTCCAACAATGCCAAACATGGATGATGGATGGCACCTTTACAATATGCCCAAAACCATTCTACCAGCTTTACACAATACACGGTCAATATCACAACACTTCCATACCTTTAATCTATGCACTATTACCTAACAAACAAAACACAACATATAATGAAATGCTAGGAAAACTAAAACAAGAATCAAATGATTTTTCCCCTGAAAGAATTATCATAGACTTTGAGCAAGCCATGATAAATTGCATTCTAAGGTGCCAATTACGATCCGGTAAAAAAATTCCCCGTGCGACTCGTATCCGGTCTTTTTACCGTACGAATCGTACAAGTGCCGTACGAACTGGCAATCACGATTCGCATGGTAAAAAGTCCATACGAACCGCATTGGGAATCATTCCCCACACGTCCTCGGGTCGGAAAATGTGTCCGACACGTCCTCGGACTATTTACCGTACAAATGTGAAAGGTGAAGTCCGACCGAGGAATCACGATCCATCCTGTGCGTCCGATCTCACAACCGTATGGAAAAAACACCGTCCGCACCGAACTCCCATAGCAACCATGGAGACATGTGCCCGCATACGCGCCCAACACTCCCCCCCGCCCCCGTACGTCCGACACGTACCCCCCGTGTATGTACACCCCCACCCGTGTATGTACACCCCTGTACGTTCGAGTCCTACCCCCACCCCTGTACGTGTCGTACCACCGTCTATGTACACCCCAGTACGTTCCAGTCCTACCCCCACCCCTGTACGTGTCGTACCCCGTGTACCTACACCCCTGTATGTTCCAGTCGTACCCCCACCCCTGTACGTGTCGTACCACGTCTATGTACACCCCTGTACGTTCGAGTCCAACCCCCACCCCTGTACGTGTCGTACCCCGTGTACCCACACCCCTGTACGTTCGAGTCCAACCCCCACCCCTGTACGTGTCGTACCCCCGTGTACCCACACCCCTGTACGTTCGAGTCCTACCCCCACCCCTGTACATGTCAAACCCCCGTGTACCTACACCCCAGTACGTTCCAGTCCTACCCCCACCCCTGTACGTGTCGTACCACCGTCTATGTACACCCCAGTACGTTCCAGTCGTACCCCCACCCCTGTACGTGTCGTACCACCGTCAATGTACACCCCTGTACGTTCGAGTCCAACCCCCACCCCTGTACGTGTCGTACCCCGTGTACCCACACCCCTGTACGTTCGAGTCCTACCCCCACCCCTGTACGTGTCGTACCACCGTGTACCCACACCCCTGTACGTGTCGTACCACCGTCTATGTACACCCCAGTACGTTCCAGTCCTACCCCCACCCCTGTACGTGTCGTAGCCCCGTGTACCCACACCCCAGTACGTTGGAGTCGTACCCCCACCCCTGTACGTGTCGTACCCCCGTGTACCTACACCCCAGTGCGTTCCAGTCCTACCCCCACCCCTGTACGTGTCGTACCCCCGTGTGCCTACACCCCAGTACGTTCCAGTCCTACCCCCACCCCTGTACGTGTCGTACCACCGTCTATGTACACCCCAGTACGTTCCAGTCGTACCCCCACCCCTGTACATGTCGTACCACCGTCAATGTACACCCCTGTACGTTCGAGTCCAACCCCCACCCCTGTACGTGTCGTACCCCCGTGTACCCACACCCCTGTACGTTCGAGTCCTACCCCCACCCCTGTACGTGTCGTACCACCGTGTACCCACACCCCTGTACGTGTCGTACCACCGTCTATGTACACCCCAGTACGTTCCAGTCCTACCCCCACCCCTGTACGTGTCGTACCCCCGTGTACCCACACCCCTGTACGTGTCGTACCACCGTCTATGTACACCCCAGTACGTTCCAGTCCTACCCCCACCCCTGTACGTGTCGTACCACCGTGTACCCACACCCCTGTACATGTCGTACCACCGTCTATGTACACCCCAGTACGTTGGAGTCGTACCCCCACCCCTGTACGTGTCGTACCCCCGTGTACCTACACCCCACTACGTTCGAGTCCTACCCCCACCCCTGTACGTGTCGTACCACCGTCTATGTACACCCCAGTACGTTCCAGTCGTACCCCCACCCCTGTACGTGTCGTACCACCGTCTATGTACACCCCTGTATGTTCCAGTCCTACCCCCACCCCTGTACGTGTCGTACCCCCGTGTACCTACACCCCAGTACGTTCCAGTCCTACCCCCACCCCTGTACGTGTCGTACCACCGTCTATGTACACCCCAGTACGTTCCAGTCGTACCCCCACCCCTGTACGTGTCGTACCACCGTCAATGTACACCCCTGTATGTTCGAGTCCAACCCCCACCCCTGTACGTGTCGTACCCCCGTGTACCCACACCCCTTTACGTTCGAGTCCTACCCCCACCCCTGTACGTGTCATACCACCGTGTACCCACACCCCTGTACGCGTCGTACCACCGTCTATGTACACCCCAGTACGTTCCAGTCCTACCCCCACCCCTGTACGAGTCGTACCCCCGTGTACCCACACCCCAGTACGTTGGAGTCGTACCCCCACCCCTGTATGTGTCGTACCCCCGTGTACCTACACCCCAGTACGTTCCAGTCCTACCCCCACCCCTGTACGTGTCGTACCCCCGTGTACCTTCACCCCAGTACGTTCCAGTCCTACCCCCACCCCTGTACGTGTCGTACCACCGTCTATGTACACCCCAGTACGTTCCAGTCGTACCCCCACCCCTGTACGTGTCGTACCACCGTCTATGTAGACCCCTGTACGTTTGAGTCCAACCCCCACCCCTGTACGTGTCGTACCCCCGTGTACCCACACCCCTGTACGTTCGAGTCCTACCCCCACCCCTGTACGTGTCGTACCCCCGTGTACCTACACCCCAGTACGTTCCAGTCGCACCCCCAACACAACCTCCTATGTACAGAGCGCACCCCAGGCCCCAACATCACAACCGCATGTACGAGTCGTACCGAGCCACACACAAGGGCAGCACCGTACAACCAAATGGCCCATGTACACACCGCACACACGCTCAAAACGCACATACACAACCAGGACAAAACAAAACAACACAAGAATATACTATTCGAATGGCACAAAGCCACTAAACATGGCCAACAAACACTAAAAAAACACATTCACTGACCTGCAACTGCCAAAAACAAACAGAGGCCCTAAACACCACCACTCCTTATAACACACCCACCCAACAAACACAGCCACACCCACCAATGGACCAATAAAAAGGGCCCACACACACTAACCATGAGCCTTTGCAACAGACTCACTGCTGCCAGACACCACAGACAACCTACAGCACCATACTACAAGCTTCACCACACCTTACACTTGCACACCTTCACACAACCACCTTCACAAACACCCCCTCATCACATTCACACACACACACACCTGCACAACCACACCCACACACCCACAACCATCCACACACCCCCCCCACCATCCACACACCCCCCCCACCATCCACACCCACACCCCTCACCATGCCCACTACCAAGAATCCAAAGTTCAGTAACCGAGAGTTGGAGGTTCTTGTCGATGAAATCCTCAGAGTCGAGCCACAGCTCTTTGGAACATTGGTCAGAAACACCAGCATGGCAGCTAAAACAGCCATGTGGCAGACCATCATCGATGCTGTGAATGCTGTTGGGGACACCAGAAGGACCAGGCAGGAATGCCAATCCAGGTGGTACGATCTGCGGAGGAGGGCCCGAGCCAAGATGCAGGAGGAACACAACCAGGCCAACGCCACTGGAGGAGGGCCCTCCCGCAGACCCGTACACTACCAGCCCTGGGAGGAGAGGGTGATGGCCATACTGCCAGTGGAGGCAGTGGACGGATTAGAAGGACTCCGAGACCCGGGTGAGTACACAAAACAACGCACCTCACATGGGGGGAACGTCATCCACAACCAAAATCACTAACAGGCACGCAACCACCCCAAGCTATCGCATGACTCAACCAGACTCCATGAACACGCACATGCCACTGCCGCCACCATGCCCCATGCACCCAGCTGGACAATGTCAAGTCACAGGCAACAGAAGACACCAACACATGACACGGTAACCCGGAGGGCGGGAGGGTGGGCCACAAAATTCACATAGTGCAACTCAGAAGCAGACAACAATGCCCTCTGCCCATATGGCCTAGGTCACAGCCAGACAAACACTGTGTCCCCACACAGGAAAGACTCGCCAGCAAATGGCGCACGCCTTGCATCAACACATGGGGTGAAGGCATTGTTTTGCACATGACAGCAGCTAATGAACAGCCAACATTGTGAAAGAGTGGCAGCACACACCACCACAGCAGCAGCGCACAGACACACACTACACCCAATGGGTGCCTGGAGATCAGAAACATACTCACATCAACAAGCCAAGGGCCATTCAAAGATCTGCTAACAGTGTGTGCCCAGGAAGCTGGCCTGAGGTGACAGAGGGTGACACACAGAGGGAGGGAGAGGGGGACACAGAGGGAGGGAGAGGGGGACAGAGAGGGTGGGAGACACAGGGACACGGACAGAGGGAGGAGGCTGACACACGGAGGGAGGGAGAGGGGGACAGAGAGGGAGGGAGAGGGGGACAGAGAGGGAGGGAGAGCGGGACAGAGAGGGAGGGAGACACAGGGACACGGACAGAGGGAGGAGGCTGACACACGGAGGGAGGGAGAGGGGGACAGAGAGCGAGGGAGAGGGGGACAGAGAGGGAGGGAGAGGGGGACAGAGAGGGAGGGAGAGGGGGACGGAGAGGGAGCGAGACACAGGGAGAGCAAATCAGCCGTGTTGCGTGTGCGAATGTCTGCTCGTCAGCAGGTAGACTGCGTGCATGTAGACAAGGGTGGCCAGTGCCAGAACCCCCCCTCTTCTCCATGGCAAAACACAGGGCCATGTCACAACCTGTTCACGAGCACAACGACAGCTACCTGCATCATATAAGTGTGTGGATCCACTCCATGTGCACATGTACAGTGCTACACGGAAGGCGCCAATGCATGGCCGCCACACCTGCCCACTCCACTGCTGACTGCAGTCACACTTGACGCAGCAAGTGAGACTGTGCCACACATAGCTAAAGGGGCCAAAGTGGTGCCCGAGGGACACACCCATGCACAAGTGCACTGTGAGTGGAATGCAAGACAGATCCTAATTCCAAGAGGAAAAGTGCCAACTTTGAAACTGATGAAACATGGATGTTGCATGGACCAAAATTAACATTGTCTCTCTCACACACAGGTCAACGTCGTGGTTCACCCCCCAACACTGGGGGGGAAGACTCACAGGACCCGGATCAGCAGGAGCCTGATCTCACCGGCAGCGACCACTCTCACCACTCTGTGGACGAGCCCAACCAACCTGGCCCCTCTGGTGTCCAACCACCTGCAGCACCTGCGTCAGGTACAACTGTGCCAACCACCACCCCCACTCCTGCCACATCCCAGGAGACACCCAGTATCCCTGCCCCACCACCACAATGCAGCCAGGCTGGCCAGGAGGGACACGGTGTCCCGGGCACCCAGGAGGAGGCAGGCGACAACGCCAATGCCACCCCTCAGGGGTCCCGGAGACCCGATGTACCCACAAGGGCAGGCCAGGTGCAAGTGGGCAGGGGTGGTGGGAGTGGAGGACGGCGGAGGCGCGAGCCTGACCAGTTGGCTGGGGAACCGGTATTTGCCCATGTCCGTAACATCATGGACACATACCGGCAGGACACTACGGGCATGGCCCAGGTTGTGTCCATCCTCGAGGGGATCAAGACCCAGCAGGCCCAGCAACATGCCTGTCTACTGCAACACCAACGGAGGATGGAGGACAGACAGGCTGAGCAAGTGACGGTGTTCCAGGGGATTCACGATACACTCCGTCGGATGGCCGACAACATGGCCGACCCTCCCTGTGCCAGAAGGCGGAGAACATCACCACCCACAGGGAGGGAGCAGGAGGAGGAGGAGGAAACATCCGATGGAGCATCCCAGACGTCGTCACGGCCTGCTTCTGAGGGTCCCCGCAGGAGGGCGGGTCATCCACGGAAAAGACCGTGAGGGTCGGCGCAACATCACCATCTCCCAGGACACCTGGCCTGGCACCTGGCCCACTGGAGCAACAGCATCACAGCATCAAGAGACATTCTCTGCCACATGGCCCTGCTGGTCACTGTCTAACCAATGTTGATGAGATTTCCAATGGCAAGGACACCAACTCCCCTACTGAACTTTGGATTCCAAACTCCCGGAAAGCCCCTCACTTTATCCCCCCCCCCCCCAAAATAATAAATCACACTATGATGAGAAGATGCCTGCTGGTTGCATTATTACCTTACATGTGTGTTGTAAAGTCTAAACATGCCTGAGTTCTCTTTTGACTTCAACCATCCACACCCTGGGGCCTGAGTCTGGCACAGGACACACGGGTCACAGTGTATTAGGCAAGACAGACATGGAGCACCATACACACCCGTGATGGGCCCAACCAGCTGAGGGGGTGGCCGCACAACCGTGCTGACAGACACATTGAGTACAGCAACAGTCATGCGCAGAGGTCAGGGATCATGTGGAGTGTCCTGGGGGGCACCCAGGTATGTGTAGACAGGTGGCAGAACCGTGTCCTGCAAGCTTGAGTCCGGTGGATGCAGAGAATGGGGGCCTGGCCAACGTTGGATGCATGGGGATGGCACATGTCACAATACCCACACAGTCATGGACATCATGCCCACTACACAGTCTCAGCCCACACACACAGCTTGCATCTTGCTACTCGACACATTGACACATAGCCACAATCAGGGAATACCATTCCATGCACCGTGGCAACAAACCAGCATTGACTGAGAAGAGGCACCTTGGAGGCATAGGGATACCTTTATTAGTCATGTTTTCGGGATTGCAGAGGCAACTTGAAGTACACATGAACACATCTTGTGGAGTAACATGTGGGTCCAACACTGGCACCCCCCTTCTGCAGCACAAATGCGTGTTAGCCATGGAACTGGCACACAATTGTCGGCTAACAGCTAAACACCCACAGCTGCTCATGGAGAGCCTGCCATACACCATTGATCCGCTGATGTGGAAGTCCCACACCATGTCAAGCCAATGCTAACCGTATGTGTCCGAGGGCAGTGTCACACACATTGATGCCATCATCACAATCCACTATTCCATCACTGATGACTGTCAACCAGTCAGACCATCTATTCAGGTGTACACAGCTGCATGTCGTGTCCCATGGTGATACTACATGGCTGCAGAGGAACCAAACATCGACAGGGGCAGTGTGCATACATCGTGACCAACTGCCACACCCAATACACCCCTGATGCATCCCTTACCCTATGGAGACTTCCAAACGTGTCCGTGCCTGTAACGCTGAGTCAGCCCACGATGACGTGTCCATGAGGAATAGCAGTGCCACAACAATGCAACCAGCAGACGGCATGCGCAAGTACCTGGGGAAGAGAGACACACAAGAAGTCAGCCACAAAAAGCACAGCCACTTGCATGTGCATTTACTCGACACATGTATGGATGACAACATGCTAGGTCACAATTATGACTGGGGAAATGCAACCATCACTGCCACCATCACTCCAGTGACACACCCACACACACCTCTGACTCACGTGCCATACATGCAGGTGGACACACACATCACAACACATGCCACACGGTGACAAATGCGTGCACACTCAGACACTGGTACTCACCACTAAGCAAAGAAGTCGCGTATGAGCCGAGTCCGGATGTCCTCCTGCGGCTCCACATCCTCCACATCACTAGCCCCATTGCAAAGGCCTTCGTCCTCCACGGGTGGATGGTCCTCGTCATGTTGATCCAGGATGAGTGGCACAGCTTTCTCAACTGCCATGTTGTGCAGCATACAGCAGACCATGAAGATTTTGCAGACCTTCGCAGGGGCATATGGGAAGGCGCCGCCGGTCTTGTGGAGGCACCGAAAGCGGCTCTTCAGCAGGCCAAACGTCCTCTCTATCACTCGCCTTGTCCGGCCATGGGCGATGTTGTAGCGGAGCTGGGCCGGCGTGATGGGGTTGCGGAGAGGTGTGAGCAGCCAAGGCATGTTGGGATAGCCACCGTCCCCTACATGGGAAGCACATGGACATCGTTAGAACTGGTGAAGCGGTCGTGCTGGTAGGCTATGCAAAATACAGGACAGACAGACTGTACCCACCAACAACACATGCTCTTTCGTTGCGCAGCTGCATCATCATTTCAGGCATCCTGCTACACCTCATGATGTAGGCATCGTGTGCTGATCCTGGAAAACGAGCACAGACATGTGAAATCAACATGTTGGACTGACACACCACAAGGGCATTAATGGAGTGGTAGTGCTTCCGGTAGCGGTACGCTACCTCCCGTGCGTGTGGTGGTACCAAAGCTACATGTGTCCCATCTATGGACCCAATGACATGGGGCATCCCTCCCAGGGCATAGAATCCACGCTTGACCGCAGTCAACTGTTCAGGGGTTGGGAACTTGATGAAGTCATCCAGGTGAATCAACATGGCCTCTAAGAAATCATGCAACACACAGCAGAACATGCTCTGGGACATGCCACCAACATGAGCTATGGTATATTGAAAGGTACCCGTGGCAAGAAAATGTAGGGCAGCCATTACCTTCAGCTGGGGTGTCAGTGCCATAGGATACCTGTGCTGCGGTTGCAGGTGTGGTGCCAGTCTCGCCGTCAACTCCAGAATCAACGGTTGGGGGAAGCGGTAGCAACGGATGCTGTCATTCTCCCGCATGTCAGCCAAGTCCGGAATTGGTCAGGCAAGAGGCGGCGCTCTGCAGTAATTAGGAAGTGACAAGGAAGAGTGAGTGCACTACGACAACAATTCATATGTACTGAGCACATGTTAATCTGTCAATACACATATGCTACATAGGGAGTCAGGTATGTGCTACATGCCCAGGACACGTATGTCTGCCAGGTGACACTCCTACAAAGACCCAGCTACACACGGAGATTCTGAACCTCCACATGCCATGGCATGGGAATAGCTGTGTCCCAGTGCAAGTGAACAGCCAGACGCAAGACAGGAGTGACATACGCCCACACATCTGCAGAAGTAGGATGCCGATTGCAGAGACTGGTAGCGGAACACTAGAGACACAGGTCACATGACATTACACTAGGACAGCCCACACACCTTGCCATGAAGGTGCACATGTCATGACTCACCACACAATCATTGTGAGGATGCAGACATGTCCTTGTTACGTTACTCCGTGTCCCATGCATACATGTGCACCTCACATCCGATACCACATGTGGCATGGTGTGCGGAACAGTGTGCGATGTCCATCTACACACAGACACATGTTGGTTGCTGCAACAGCTGCAGCTTTTGAGGGTGCTCCAACATCAACCTGATGGGAAGCCCCCACACATACATGACATAGTCACATTGTGCACCATGGGTAGTGTCAAGGCAGGTGTGGTAACCCCTGTACCGGGCATCAGGGGACACTTCCGTGTGTTGGTGTCCGTGCCATGCCAGTGACGCTCACCCCAAGTGTGCAGTACGACATGCACACATGTCAAAGGAGTCAAGGGCATGCCTGGCACACATTGCACCGTCACACAGTACACCTGTACACATCTCATCATACATGTGGTGCCTTCTCCACTCAGGAGTAATGTTCCACATCACAGCCTGTCACACCTGTGCCCCACACATGTAGTAATGCACAGACGATGCCTTGATGTCCATTCCTGGACAAGTATGTCCATCCATGGACAAGTATGTCCATCCATGGACAAGTATGTCCGCCCTATTCCTACCTGTGTGCCGCCTATCACCACTGTGATGTGTGAAAACTGCCGTACTGCTGCTAAGAGGGCCTGTGTACGTTCCCAAATCACTATGGGAGTGCTGCCGTATGTGTACCCATCGTGATGGCAAGCGTACAGGCATTTGTACGGTCCGTACCACTACGAGTACGCATACGCAAGAACACCCATAGTGGTAGGGCCGTACACACGCATGTACGCTCACTATCACTATGGGTCTCCTCACGTATGCGTACTCGTAGTGGTACGGGCCGTACGCACGCATGTACGCTCACTATCACTATGGGTCTCCTCGCGTATGCGTACTCGTAGTGGTACGGGCCGTACACACGCATGTACGCTCACTATCACTACGTGTATGCATACGCGAGGAGACCCATAGTGATAGTGAGCGTACATGCGTGTGTACGGCCCATACCACTACGAGTACGCATACGCGAGAAGACCCATAGTGATAGTGAGCATACATGCGTGTGTACGGCCCGTACCACTACGAGTACGCATACGCGAGGAGACCCATAGTGATAGTGAGCGTACATGCGTGTGTACGGCCCGTACCACTACGAGTACGCATACGCGAGGAGACCCATAGTGATAGTGAACGTAGGCACGCGTGTACGGGCCGTTGCAATGCATTTGGGGTGCCCTAGGGCCCAGAAACGCACCGTACCTGTGTGTGATGCTCCAAATTACATAGGGGACACATGAGGGACAAGTATTAAGGGCTACATGCATGCTGGTTGTCATGGAGACCAAGTTCAAATTTCGAATTTGTTCTGGAAGGTGCACAGCAGAAGTCAGTTGGAATTCTTCTACTTTGTTGCAATGTGTTTGTGGGGCTGACATCATGCAGGAGAATGAAACCGATAGAGAACCCACAGACTGCTAGGTTTGAAGGGATTGGAGGAAACATAGGATGCAAATGTGAGTGACCAATCACTCTGTACTCCTGTGCATGAGATGGGCCAGCAAGGCAGATATAAGGCAGCCAGGTCCCATGAGGGAGCACTTGCCTGCACATCTCTGTATTCCACGACCCAGCTGCTGCTACTGATTCCCTGGAACCATGTCAAGGGCTGTGGAGAGGTCACAGCCATTCACCCTGGAGGAGAACATGGCTTTGGTAGATGTGATCCTCCCACGGTACCCCATGCTGTATGGGCGACCAGGTTATCAGGTGAGTGCAGTGTCCACTGCCACAGACTGTGCCCCTTTTTTGTGACTGTGACTTCTGCCATTGTGTCCAGGTGTGACACACATGCTATGTACTGTAGGGGGGGTCCCAAGGGGGGGGAATGCCTGATGTCTCCCAGCAGTGCCCTGAGACAGGAGGGGTGGGTGCAGAGTCCTCCCAGCAGTGCCCTGAGACAGGAGGGGTGGGTGCAGAGTCCTCCCAGCAGTGCCCTGAGACAGGAGGGGTGGGTGTGATGCACAGTGTGAGCCTGGATCATTGATTGTGTCGTTGCCCTCATTCCACCTGTGTACTTTCAATGGCATGTACTGCTTTTGCCCTTCCCCAGAGGATCATGTCCCTATGACAAAGGTGCAATGCGTTGGATGCATACTATGCCTTGTTGTAAACAGCGAATGTGTTCTAATCTGTGTCCCTGTGACATGTGCCAGGTGTATTGATGTAGTGTCACTTGTCCATCCTCACAGGTAGACGCCTCTGCCAAGGAGAAGATATGGCTGGACGCCGTCAGCGCCGTGAGGAGTGCGGAAGGTCGGAAGCGGCGCCTGTCCCAGGTGAGGAAACGCTGGCAGGATATCCGGTGCTGGACGCGGAGGATCGCACGGGTCCTGCTGGGGGACTCACCTGAGAGCCACAAGAACCGCGGGCGCTGCCGTCTCTCCCACATCCAGAAACGTGTGCTGGCGTTGGTCTTTCCTGACTTGGACAGGCGTCTACAGGAGATGCAGCAGCCGGAAGGGGGTAGGTACATGTGTGTGTTTGTTGTGTTTCACCAGCATTTGTAAGTGCAATGTTCCATGGATACACTTCCAGGGTTTATGGTGCTGTGCAGATCCTATTCCCCACAGTATTGCAGTGCTCTCCTGCCTCCCTTCCCCTCCTTGCAATGTGTTCCCTGGTCTGTGTGTAGTCACTCCATCACAAGGTTATGTAGCCTGACACCTTCTACAAGTGTACAATGCCTGCAGCATCATGTGTGGGGGTGGTGTGTAACAGGTTTTGTGACCTTGCCTGTGCCCTGTCCAGTTCTGGACTTGTGGGTTCCATGTCAGTTGGCACTAATGCTGAGTCCAGACATGGGAGTTAGTCTCTCAAGTGTGAGGCCTTACAGCATGCATGTCCTATGTGGTGGCCTGTGACATGATGTGCATGAGTGTGCGGTACGCATAGTGCAGGGATGTTAGCGTGTGTTGCAGTCATTCCCATTCAGGACCATGGAGTTGTGTGGCCACTACTGTCCCCAGGGGCATATTTTCCTAGGTATCATGTGTGTAATCCGAATATGTCGACAATCTCTGTGTCTATAGCATAGGTTGTGCTCTGTGCCATTGTCCCCTGGCAACATGTATATTGACGTGCGATGTATTACAAGTGTCCACTGTACAGCCTGACCTGATTTTCCTATTACATACTCACGGTGGCCATTGCCTTTGTGTCTTGTTGCAATCATCTGATGCTGCCCATTTGTACATGATAATTTGCACAGCCGCACCTTGGGTAGTTTGTGTGCAATATAGAGGTTTTGCATCACATGTGTATTTCACCCTGACTAAGAGATGTACGTGCTTCCTCTGTCTCCATAGATTTGTCTCATGTAGGGGGTGGGTGGTGCGGGCATGTCCGACATGTCAAGACCTGATATCTCCTTGCTAGGACTGGCCAGTGTGTGATGTTTGCCTGGACATACACTCAAGGTGCAGTGTGCCAGTCAGGGTGGGCATGTTATCAGTATTACCTATGCTGCATGTGCCTGTAGTTCCTGCCTATGGTCCCTGCTCATCCCTATTTGCTGCCACGCTGTGTGGTGCAGATGCAGTGCTGGATTGTCCCCAGGGCCTTGCTCCTCAGTGAAAATTCCATATCATCTCATTTGCTAATGTGTCATGCTCTCTATAGTTTTTCCATGGCATGGTGGGTCGAAAAACTGTGTCTTGCATGCCCTACATATGTACCTTGTTTTGTAGATGTAACTCTTCCTTTGTTTCAGGCTATGCACTGTAACCCACGTAGATTTGACTCATGTGACATATGTATACAGGTGTATGATTACTTTCTGTCTCTTCACCCTGCCCACAGCATCGTCGGGGGACACGGAGGGAGACATGGACACAGACGGCGCGGAGGGACCGAGCACCAGTGCCAGCGGTGACATCGGGGCTGGCACTTCGAGTGGGACTGAGGCGGTGGAGAGTGAACCCGGGGACCTGTCGACTGGCACAACAGAGTATGAAGCTGACGGGTCCGAGGAGGATCACTCCGAGTGGGCGGTGGCTGCACCACCATCTGACAGCAGCCCTACATCTGGCACCGCCCCCTCCATTGGCATCAGCCGCCTCCCACGTGCTCGTGTCCCTTCCCAGCGTGCCCGGTCCCCACATGTCTCCTTCCTGCCAGGCACCGCAACCCCTGCCCCTGTCTCCACTGCTGCCGCCAATGCTGAGTCTGTGGACATCCAGCGGCAGTTGCAGATTGGTCAGACTGCGATCCTTAATGTCCTCCATGGCCACAGCCAGGTCCTCAACAACATGGAGGCATACTTGGAGGGCATTCATTCATCGCAGGCTGACCAACGCAACTTGCTGAGGTCCATAGACTCCACACTGACTGCAGCAGTGGGTCTCCTGCAGCGCTACGTCCTACCCCCTACCCCTGCTCCTTCCACAATTCCCACTCCCATGCCTGTCCCACATACACCCAGACGTAAGCATGCACCCACCACAACAGACACAGGCACCACACCAGCAGGGAAGGTCCGCCGCACACCTCCTGACACGCACACACAGGGTTCAGTAGGCACACCCACTGGGTCGGGGGGCAAACGTGTGACACGCATCCAGAGTGGGAGTCCGCATTCCACCCAAACCACTCCCTCCAAATCCCCTCCCCTCAGCTCTCCTGGCCACATCTCCCCCAAAGACTCGTTCATGGCCGCTCTGTCCCTGAGCCCCACATTGACACCACCCCGCAAGCGGTCAAGGAGGTCCCCGGTCAGGGTGCTTGAGTCCCCCCCCCTGTCCACATCCTCCCCCAGTGGCGCTGCGACCCATCCCTCTGACCCCCCCCTCCTTGGGGCCTGTAGTTCCTTCGGGTACAGGGGAGTCCCTGGAGGACCTTGCTAAGGTGTGCAGTGACATCCTGGCCTCCGCCTTTGGCCCTGCCCCACCCCCTGTGGTAGAGTCCTCCATCCCTGCACCCACGACGCCTACCCTTCACCCTCCTGTCCCTGCGGTGCCTGTTTCCTCACCCCCACATGATGCCCTCACCCCTGTGGAAGACAACGGATTGTAACTGTGCAGGCAAGCTAGGGGATACGCATCCCACTGTGTCCCCCATCCAGCTGGGACTCCTGGACTGCCCTATGGGCTTTGTTAATATTGGACTTACGTCATACTAGTTTTTTGCTCATGCTGAATAAAGCTATTTATTTTTTTCCCTCGGAACACTCCTGCATTGCTGGCATTGCTGTTGGTGGGGCTGCTACATGGTTGTGGGTGTTGGTCATGTGTTGGGTGTGTGGGAAATGTAGTAGTGTGCTGCTCATAGGGGGGACCCTGGGATCTGTGTGCCTCACACGGTGTTAGCTACCTTTCTCCATTCATGTATGCAGTTGCTGCATGTTGCAATTGTCCCAAGGTGTATTCCTTCCTCTGTGTACCCTGACTTCTTCCCTGCAGGGTGTCCCCTGACTTTAGCACAGAGCTGTGTGTCCATTAGCTGGGCGTGTGACCTAGTCCTTCACCTTTGCACATGCATGCTGAGCGATGTCTCCACCTGCATCATTCGTGGCATCCTTGGTAGTCATTGTACTTGTGTATGTGGCCTATTGACATGACTTCATGTGTACATGTTTTCTTTTCTGCGCTATGCATGCGTATACTCCCAGCCTCGCACACATGTGGTACATGTACTGCAGGGTCTTTGTGCACCTGACTGACATTTGTGGGCATGGTATATGTGACTACTCCACCCTTTGCATTCCATGGGCACTGCTGGGAGTGATAGGCACCCACCCCTCCTGTCTCTGGGCACTGCTGGGAGTTATAGGCCCCCACCCCTCCTGTCTCAGGGCACTGCTGGGAGGACTCTGCACCCACCTCTCCTGTGTCTGGGCACTGCTGGGAGGTCTCTGCACACACCCCTCCTGTCTCAGGGCACTGCTGGGAGGTCTCTGCACCCACACCTCCTGTCTCTGGGCACTGCTGGGAGGCCTCTGCACACACCCATCCTGTCTCAGGGCACTGCTGGGAGTGATAGGCCCCCACCCCTCCTGACTCAGGGCACTGCTGGGAGGACTCTGCACCCACCTCTCCTGTGTCTGGGCACTGCTGGGAGGTCTCTGCACACACCCCTCCTGTCTCTGGGCACTGCTGGGAGGCCTCTGCACACACCCCTCCTGTCTCAGGGCACTGCTGGGAGGCCTCTGCACACACCCCTCCTGTCTCAGGGCACTGCTGGGAGTGATAGGCCCCCACCCCTCCTGACTCAGGGCACTGCTGGGAGGACACTGCACCCACCTCTCCTGTGTCTGGGCACTGCTGGGAGGTGTCTGCACACACCCCTCCTGTCTCTGGGCACTGCTGGGAGGCCTCTGCACACACCCCTCCTGTCTCAGGGCACTGCTGGGAGTGATAGGCCCCCACCCCTCCTGTCTCAGGGCACTGCTGGGAGGACTCTGCACCCACCTCTCCTGTGTCTGGGCACTGCTGGGAGGTCTCTGCACACACCCCTCCTGTCTCAGGGCACTGCTGGGAGGACTCTGCACCCACCTCTCCTGTGTCTGGGCACTGCTGGGAGGTCTCTGCACACACCCCTCCTGTCGCAGGGCACTGCTGGGAGTGATAGGCCCCCACCCCTCCTGTCTCAGGGCACTGCTGGGAGGTCTCTGCACACACCCCTCCTGTCTCAGGGCACTGCTGGGAGGACTCTGCACACACCCCTCCTGTCTCAGGGCACTGCTGGGAGTGATAGGCCCCCACCCCTCCTGTCTCAGGGCACTGCTGGGAGGTCTCTGCACACACCCCTCCTGTCTCAGGGCACTGCTGGGAGTGATAGCCCCCCACCCCTCCTGTCTCAGGGCACTGCTGGGAGTGATAGGCCCCCACCCCTCCTGTCTCAGGGCACTGCTGGGAGGACTCTGCACCCACCTCTCCTGTGTCTGGGCACTGCTGGGAGGTCTCTGCACACACCCCTCCTGTCTCTGGGCACTGCTGGGAGGCCTCTGCACACACCCCTCCTGTCTCAGGGCACTGCTGGGAGTGATAGGCCCCCACCCCTCCTGTCTCAGGGCACTGCTGGGAGGACTCTGCACCCACCTCTCCTGTGTCTGGGCACTGCTGGGAGGTCTGTGCACACACCCCTCCTGTCTCAGGGCACTGCTGGGAGGACTCTGCACCCACCTCTCCTGTGTCTGGGCACTGCTGGAAGGGCACTGCACACACCCCTCCTGTCTCAGGGCACTGCTGGGAGGTCTCTGCACACACCCCTCCTCTGGGCACTGCTGGGAGGCCTCTGCACACACCCCTCCTGTCTCAGGGCACTGCTGGGAGTGATAGGCCCCCACCCCTCCTGTCTCAGGGCACTGCTGGGAGGACTCTGCACCCACCTCTCCTGTGTCTGGGCACTGCTGGGAGGTCTCTGCACACACCCCTCCTGTCTCAGGGCACTGCTGGGAGGTCTCTGCACCCACACCTCCTGTCTCTGGGCACTGCTGGGAGTGATAGGCCCCCACCCCTCCTGTCTCTGGGCACTGCTGGGACGCCTCTGCACACACCCATCCTGTCTCAGGGCACTGCTGGGAGTGATAGGCCCCCACCCCTCCTGTCTCAGGGCACTGCTGGGAGGACTCTGCACCCACCTCTCCTGTGTCTGGGCACTGCTGGGAGGTCTCTGCACACACCCCTCCTGTCTCAGGGCACTGCTGGGAGGACTCTGCACACACCCCTCCTGTCTCAGGGCACTGCTGGGAGTGATAGGCCCCCACCCCTCCTGTCTCAGGGCACTGCTGGGAGGACTCTGCACCCACCTCTCCTGTGTCTGGGCACTGCTGGGAGGTCTCTGCACACACCCCTCCTGTCTCAGGGCACTGCTGGGAGTGATAGGCCCCCACCCCTCCTGTCTCAGGGCACTGCTGGGAGGTCTCTGCACACACCCCTCCTGTCTCAGGGCACTGCTGGGAGGACTCTGCACACACCCATCCTGTCTCAGGGCACTGCTGGGAGTGATAGGCCCCCACCCCTCCTGTCTCAGGGCACTGCTGGGAGGTCTCTGCACACACCCCTCCTGTCTCAGGGCACTGCTGGGAGTGAAAGGGCCCCACCCCTCCTGTCTCAGGGCACTGCTGGGAGTGATAGGCCCCCACCCCTCCTGTCTCAGGGCACTGCTGGGAGGACTCTGCACCCACCTCTCCTGTGTCTGGGCACTGCAGGGAGGTCTCTGCACACACCCCTCCTGTCTCAGGGCACTGCTGGGAGGTCTCTGCACCCACACCTCCTGTCTCTGGGCACTGCTGGGAGGACTCTGCACACACCCCTCCTGTCTCAGGGCACTGCTGGGAGTGATAGGCCCCCACCCCTCCTGTCTCAGGGCACTGCTGGGAGGACTCTGCACCCACCTCTCCTGTGTCTGGGCACTGCTGGGAGCTCTCTGCACACACCCCTCCTGTCTCAGGGCACTGCTGGGAGGTCTCTGCACCCACACCTCCTGTCTCTGGGCACTGCTGGGAGGACTCTGCACACACCCCTCCTGTCTCAGGGCACTGCTGGGAGTGATAGGCCCCCACCCCTCCTGTCTCAGAGCACTGCTGGGAGGACTCTGCACCCACCTCTCCTGTGTCTGGGCACTGCTGGGAGGTCTCTGCACACACCCCTCCTGTCTCAGGGCACTGCTGGGAGGTCTCTGCACCCACACCTCCTGTCTCTGGGCACTGCTGGGAGGACTCTGCACACACCCCTCCTGTCTCAGGGCACTGCTGGGAGTGATAGGCCCCCACCCCTCCTGTCTCAGGGCACTGCTGGGAGGACTCTGCACCCACCTCTCCAATTGCACAATATGTACGCTCATGACATGCACGGATGTGGGTACGCTCCATGCATTCGAGGTGGGGGTACGTGTCGTACTTACACTGTTGGGGTGGGGGTACGCTCCATACGTACGCGGGTGGGGGTACGTGTCGTACTCACACTGTTGGGGTGGGGGTACGCTCCATACGTACGCGGGTGGGGGTAGGGGTCGTACTTACACTGTTGGGGTGGGGGTACGCTCCATGCATTCGAGGTGAGGGTACGGGTCGTACTTACACTGTTGGGGTGGGGGTACGCTCCATACGTACGCGGGTGGGGGTAGGGGTCGTACTTACACTGTTGGGGTGGGGGTACGCTCCATGTATACGGGGTGGGGGTAGGGGTCCTACTTACACTGTTGGGGTGGGGGTACGCTCTATACATACGCGGGTGAGGGTACGGGTCGTACTTACACTGTTGGGGTGGGGGTACGCTCCATGCATTCGAGGTGAGGGTACGGGTCGTACTTACACTGTTGGGGTGGGGGTACGCTCCATACGTACGCGGGTGAGGGTACGGGTCATACTTACACTGTTGGGGTGGGGGTACGCTCCATGCATTCGAGGTGAGGGTACGGGTCGTACTTACACTGTTGGGGTGGGGGTACGCTCCATACGTACGCGGGTGTGGGTACGTGTCGTACTTACACTGTTGGGGTGGGGGTACGCTCCATACGTACGCGGGTGGGGGTAGGGGTCGTACTTACACTGTTGGGGTGGGGGTACGCTCCATGCATACGGGGTGGGGGTAGGGGTCGTACTTACACTGTTGGGGTGAGGGTACGCTCCATGTATTCGAGGTGAGGGTACGGGTCGTACTTACACTGTTGGGGTGGGGGTACGCTCCATACGTACGCGGGTGAGGGTACGGGTCGTACTTACACTGTTGGGGTGGGGGTACGCTCCCTACGTACGCGGGTGGGGGTAGGGTCCGTACATATCCATCCCCACGCTATGTGATGCTTGTGCGGCCCGTACCCAGGCCTTTGCCACGTGGGTACGAGCCGTCCCGCCATTGTTGGGGTGACGTGGGTGTGGGCATGGTACGACTCGTACCCACGCTCTTCAGGCGTGGGTACGGGACGTACATGTCTGGTTGTGTTGCCGGTTCGCGTCGTGACGGACTTCCGTTGTGGCGGTCGCTGGCTTAGCTGGACACGCCCCCACCCCCTCGTAGTGACCAGGGCCTGGGAGTCAGGTATGTCCAGGGCATGTGTGCTGTGTGACTTTGGTGGGGGGTTTGTGGCCTGCCCTGGTCCTGCCACCCCCACCCCACCCAACTTTCCCCCCTCCCTTAGTTGTTCTGACCTTCTGCGGCGTCTGCGTCGGAACCTGTAGAGGAGGTCGAGTGCTATGAGGGCCGGGATGACACGTAGGTTCGGGTCCATGTCTGTCCGTCGCGTACGGGTCCTCCTTGTTCGCGTCGTCCTGTCTGTCCATCGCGTACTGGTCCTCCTTGTTCGCGTCGTCCTGTGTGTCCGTCGCGTACTGGTCCTCCTTGTTCGCGTTGTCCTGTGTGTCCGTCGCGTACTGGTCCTCCTTGTTCGCGTCGTCCTGTCTGTCCGTCGCGTACTGGTGGTCCTTGTTCGCGTCGTCCTGATTTCCCGGCAGTTTTTGGCTGCCGGAAAATATTCACCGTGCGGGATGACGTCGGTGCGAATCGTAATTCCTGGTTCGCGAATGGCAGGCTGCGAGCGTCCCGACGTCAGGTCGGCGCTTTCCCGGATCGCATTTGTAGGATTATTTTGTTCGGTGGGGGTTTTTTACGATTCGTACGGAAATGGTATTCCCGTGCGAATCGTAATTCCATGTTTGTATTTTTTTACGAACAGGTACGCGTCGGACGGAGAATATGCTCCGTCCGACGGTTCGTACCCGGTTTTTACAGGATCGTAATTGGCACCTCATACTGTACCCCCATACAGCTATCCAAGGATGTTACTTCCATCTAAACCAATGTATATGGAGACATTTACAAAAATCTTCACTAAGTGTAGAATATGCCACAAACATAACTTTTGCACAGCAAATAAAACTTCTAACAGCCCTAGCTTATGTACCAACCACAGATGTTGCAGAACATTACAATCTTTTATTAGAAAGTCCATTCTACAAATAAAATGAAGTAAAGTTATCTCCCCTCTTAGATTATTTTGAGGATACCTGGGTGGGGAGACTACACAGATCAGGCCATAGACGGCAGCCCAAGTTCCAAATACCTTGGTGGAATGTATATGTAAGTACACTCAACCAACAAGCCAAAACTAACAACGCAGTCGAGGGCTGGCATAATGCATTCCTAACTTCTACTGGGAGAACAACTCGAACACTACAAAAACTACTAATTGCCATACAAAAGGAACAAAGTTTCCAAGAATTAAGAATGCAACAATCTGTCCTACAATTAAAACCAAAACAATCTAGACAAACTACTCAAATGTATAATTACCTACAACAACAGGTACAGCTATACCCATCCACAAGAGGACTTGAGTACTTAAATATAATAGCTCAAACTCTCTTCTAAACCCTTTCAAAAATATTAACCCACAATTCTACTAAAACAACTATCACAACATAAAGAAACCACTTTATTATATCACATATTTAATTATGTGGTCTAAAATATATAAATAATTTACATCTACATATATTTAGACAACATAATTAAACAAAACAAGTACACAACAACAATATTAAATATATAGGATTTGCCCACCCACAATTAAAATATTTAAATGAACTTACCTGTCTACTTGCTCCAATAGGATAATAACATTCCTTCCAAATAAATCCAGGTAGTTCAAAATCCATAGGTATCAAAAATGAATCCAAATAAAATGGAAAAATACAACTGTTTTTCGAAAAAAACGTCTACGCCAAAAAACGACAATCCATTAACCATAAAAATCCCAAAAAATATTAAAAAGATAAATAACCGCTCCTGGAAACCCGAACAATAAAGGAAGTGTAAAATAAATATTAGTAAACACAACTAATACACACTTCCTTTAAAAAAAAACGGTGTTTGAAAGAGACGAAAATATCTTCTCCGTAAAACCTACAAAAGAGAAACAAACATTCCCACCCACACACAAACACACATAATGCACCTAAAAACATCACTACAAACATTATTCAAAGACTATAAAACTTTAACACACCTAAATAACAAAACACTAACAAAGCCGCAAACACGGAACACAACGTAAATTATAAAACCGTATACAAACTATTACTAACACCCTAACTTCTAAAACATCAATCCATACACACTTATTACAACATTACTACTTCCACAAAACACTTAAAACTATTTAATAATAAAGAAAATAACTCTTACCTTCTCAAACGCGAAACAGCTCCCGACCGCGACCTGGATTCTACCAAAATAACCCAAAACAACAGCGAGCGGTTACAAAATAAAAGACCCAAACAAACATAACAACTAAAAAAATACCAATAAATGCCCTAACTATTTATTTAACATTACACATTACTTTAAAAATTATTAAAACATTAAAATAAAATACTCAAAAATAATACCTATTTTTTTTATATATGTCAAAATTATTTAACTTATAATAATAAATATAACAAAAAAATATATATTTACTAATATAATAATAAAAATGTATATTTTACCAAAAAAAATGCATGAACATGATATAATTAATATATTGTATCTACAACATACCAAAAATAAAAATAAAAAGAACTATTCTAAAATGTAAACATTTTCAATATTAATTATCTAATATAAATAATAATAATTAAAATATATTAATCATATATTTCAAAACATACAATTTCTTATAAATTCAAAGAAAGTGTAAAAATATTGCGAGTACATAATATAAAATTAAAAATATTAAACAGCTATAAAAATCTGAAAAACAAATATTTTAATTATTTTGTCTGTTCATATATTAATGTCCAAAATATACATTACAAAAATATATATGCATTATAAAATAATTATTACAATAATACAAAAGTTAAATATTAATTATTTTATTACATGTTTATTTCAATGATTTAATTATTAGAATATGCGTAATAATAAACAATATTTTATCTTTAATTAATATACATTCCAACAACTATAAAACAAATCTTATTTTCCTTTCTACTATTTTATACAAAAATTTGCAATTTGCATTCTGATATAACTTCTATATTTTATCCAACCAAAACTAAAATCTACAGATTTATTGTAAATTAAAACAAAGTAATTTAACTGTTCCTATTCAACTCTATATCTAATTATAATAATTGCTATTTAACAAACTTAATTAATGTACTACTCCCACTACAGACTGAACTTAATGAATTTACTATTCTCACTCCAAAATATATTTAATTAGGGTAGGTGCTGGACACTGAACTTAATTAATTTACTATTCTCACTCCAACCTATATTAAATTAGCGTAGGTGCTGGACACTGAACTTAATTAATTTACTATTCTCACTACAACCTATATTTAATTAGAGTAGGTGCTGGACACAGAACTTAATTAATGTATTATTCCCACTCCAGTCTATATTTAATTAAGATAAGTGCTGGACACTGAACTTAATAAATGTACTATTCTCACTCCAACCTATATTAAATTAGAGTAGGTGCTGGACACTGAACTTAATTAATTTACTATTCCCACTCCAGTCTATATTTAATTAAGATAAGTGCTGGACACTGAACTTAATTACTTTACTATTCTCACTCCAACCTATATTTAATTAGAGTATGTGGTGGACACTGAACTTAATTAATTTACTATTCTCACTTCAACCTATATTTAATTAGAGTATATGCTGGACACTGAACTTAATTAATTTACTATTCCCACTCCAGTCTATATTTAATTAAGATAAGTGCTGGACACTGAACTTAATAAATGTACTATTCTCACTCCAACCTATATTTAATTAAGATAAGTGCTGGACACTGAACTTGATTAATTTACTATTCTCACTCCAACCTATATTAAATTAGAGTAGGTGCTGGACACTGAACTTAATTAATTTACTATTCCCACTCCAGTCTATATTTAATTAAGATAAGTGCTGGACACTGAACTTAATTAATTTACTATTCTCACTCCAACCTATATTTAATTAGAGTATGTGCTGGACACTGAACTTAATTAATTTACTATTCCCACTCCAGTCTATATTTAATTAAGATAAGTGCTGGACACTGAACTTAATTAATTTACTATTCTCACTCCAATCTATATTTAATTAGGGTAGGTGCTGGACACTGAACGTAATTACTTTACTATTCCCACTCCAGTCTATATTTAATTAAGATAACTGCTGGACACTGAACTTAATAAATTTACTATTCCCACTCCAACCTATATTTAATTAGAATAGGTTCTGGACACTGAGGTGCCGATCACGATCCGGTAAAAAATTCCCCCGTGCGACCCGTATCGGGTCTTTTTACCGTACGAATCGTACAAGTGCCGTACGAACTGGCAATCACGATTCGCATGGTAAAAAGTCCATACGAACCGCACTGGGAATCATTCCCCACACGTCCCCGGGTCGGAAAATGTGTCCGACACGTCCTCGGACGATTTACCTTACAAACGTGAAAAACCAAGTCCGACCTAGGAATCACGATCCATCCCGTGCGTCCGAGGTTACAACCGTATGGAAAAAACACCGTCCGCACCGAACTCCTACAGCAACCATGGAGACATGTGCCCGCATACGCACCCAACACTCCCCCCAGCCCCCGTACGTCCGACACGTACCCCCCGTATATGTATACCCCCACCCGTCTAGGTACACCCCAGTACGTTCCAGTCGAACCCCCACCCCAGGACGTGTCGTACCACCGTCCATGTACACCCCCCCACCCCTGTACGTGTCGTACCCCCCGTGTACCTACACCCCAGTACGTGCGAGCCACACCCCCACCCCAGGACGTGTCATAGCCCCGTCTACCCACACCCCAGTACGTTCCAGTCGTACCCCCACCCCAGTACGTGTCGTACCCCCCGTGTACCTACACCCCAGTACGTGCGAGCCACACCCCCACCCCAGGACGTGTCATAGCCCCGTCTACCCACACCCCAGTACGTTCCAGTCGTACCCACACCCCAGTACGTGTCGTACCACCGTCAATGTACACCCCCACCCCAGTACGTGTCGTACCACCGTCCATGTACACCCCCCCACCCCAGTACGTGTCGTACCACCGTCCATGTACACCCCCCCACCCCTGTACGTGTCGTACCCCCCGTGTACCTACACCCCAGTACGTGCGAGCCACACCCCCACCCCAGGACGTGTCATAGCCCCGTCTACCCACACCCCAGTACGTTCCAGTCGTACCCCCACCCCAGTACGTGTCGTACCACTGTCAATGTACACCCCCCCACCCCAGTACGTGTCGTACCACCGTCCATGTACACCCCCCCACCCCTGTACGTGTCGTACCCCCGTGTACCTACACCCCAGTACGTGCGAGCCACACCCCCACCCCAGGACGTGTCATAGCCCCGTCCACCCACACCCCAGTACGCTCCAGTCGTACCCCCACCCCAGTACGTGTCGTACCACCGTCAATGTACACCCCCCCACCCCAGTACGTGTCGTACCATCGTCCATGGACACCCCCCCACCCCTGTACGTGTCGTACCCCCGTGTACCTACACCCCAGTACGTGCGAGCCACACCCCCACCCCAGGACGTGTCATAGCCCCGTCTACCCACACCCCAGTACGTTCCAGTCGTACCCCCACCCCAGTACGTGTCGTACCACCGTCAATGTACACCCCCCCACCCCAGTACGTGTCGTACCACCGTCCATGTACACCCCCCACCCCAGTACGTGTCGTACCACCGTCCATGGACACCCCCCCACCCCTGTACGTGTCGTACCCCCCGTGTACCTACACCCCAGTACGTGCGAGCCACACCCCCACCCCAGGACGTGTCATAGCCCCGTCTACCCACACCCCAGTACGTTCCAGTCGTACCCCCACCCCAGTATGTGTCGTACCCCCCGTGTACCTACACCCCAGTACGTGCGAGCCACACCCCCACCCCAGGACGTGTCATAGCCCCGTCTACCCACACCCCAGTACGTTCCAGTCGTACCCCCACCCCAGTACGTGTCGTACCCCCCGTGTACCTACACCCCAGTACGTGCGAGCCACACCCCCACCCCAGGACGTGTCATAGCCCCGTCTACCCACACCCCAGTACGTTCCAGTCGTACCCCCACCCCAGTACGTGTCGTACCACCGTCAATGTACACCCCCCCACCCCAGTACGTGTCGTACCACCGTCCATGTACACCCCCCACCCCAGTACGTGTCGTACCATCGTCCATGGACACCCCCCCACCCCTGTACGTGTCGTACCCCCCGTGTACCTACACCCCAGTACGTGCGAGCCACACCCCCACCCCAGGACGTGTCATAGCCCCGTCTACCCACACCCCAGTACGTTCCAGTCGTACCCCCACCCCAGTACGTGTCGTACCACCGTCAATGTACACCCCCCCACCCCAGTACGTGTCGTACCACCGTCCATGTACACCCCCCCACCCCAGTACGTGTCGTACCACCGTCCATGGACACCCCCCCACCCCTGTACGTGTCGTACCCCCCGTGTACCTACACCCCAGTACGTGCGAGCCACACCCCCACCCCAGGACGTGTCATAGCCCCGTCTACCCACACCCCAGTACGTTCCAGTCGTACCCCCACCCCAGTACGTGTCGTACCCCCCGTGTACCTACACCCCAGTACGTGCGAGCCACACCCCCACCCCAGGACGTGTCATAGCCCCGTCTACCCACACCCCAGTACGTTCCAGTCGTACCCACACCCCAGTACGTTCCAGTCGTACCCCCACCCCAGTACGTTCCTGGCGCACCCCCAACACAACCTCCTAAGTACGGAGCGCACCCCATGCCCCAACATCACAACCGCATGTACGAGTCGTACAAAGCCACACACAAGGACATAATCGTACAACCAAATGGCCCATGTACACACCGTACACACGCTCAAAACGCACGTACACAACAAGGACAAAACAAAACAACACAACAATACACCATTCGAAAGGCACACAGCCACTAAACATGGCCAACAACCACTAAAATAACACAATCACTGACCTGCAACTGTCAAAAACAAACAGAGGCCCAATACACCACCACTCCTTATAACACACCCACCAAAAATTCAAACACTGCCACACCCACCCATGGACCAATGAAAAGGGCCCACACACACAAACCATGAGCCTTTGCAACAGACCCACTGCTGCCAGACACCACAGAACCAGACTACAAGCGACACCACATCTTACACTTGCACACCTTCACACGACCACCCTCACAAACACCCTCTCATCACATTCACACACACACACAACCATCCACACCCCCCCCCAACATCCACACCCCCCCCACACCCACACCATCCCCACCCACACCCCTCACCATGCCCACTACCAAGAATCCAAAGTTCAGTCACCGAGAGTTGGAGGTCCTTGTTGATCAAATCCTCAGAGTCGAGCCACAGATCTTTGGAACATTGGTCAGAAGCACCAGCCAGGCAGCCAAAACAGCCATGTGGCAGACCATCGTCGATGCTGTGAATGCTGTTGCGGACACCAGGAGGACCAAGCAGGATTGCCAGAACAGGTGGTACGATCTGCGGAGGAGGGTCAGAGCCAAGAGACAGGAGGAACACGACCAGGCCAACGCCACCGGAGGAGGGCCCTCCCGCAGAGCCATACAGTACCATCCCTGGGAGGAGAGGGTGATGGCCATACTGCCGGTGGAGGCAGTTGAAGGAGTAGAAGGACTCCGAGACCCGGGTGAGTACACAAACAACGCACCTCACATGGGGGGAACTGCAACCACAACCAAAATTAATAACAGGCACGCAACCACCACAAGCCATCGCATTACTCAACCACACTCCATGAGCAGGCACATGCCACTGCTGCCACCATGCCCCATGCACCCAGCTGGACAATGTCAAGTCACAGGCCACAGAAGACAACAACACATGACACGGTAACCCGGATGGCGGGAGGCTGGGCACCAAGAATCACATAGTGCGACTCCAAAGCAGACAACAATGCCCTCTGCCCATATGGCCTAGGTCACAGCCAGACAAACACTGTGTCCCAACACAGGAATGACTTGCCAGCAAATGGCGGACGCCTTGCATCAACACATGGGGGTGAAGGCACTGTTTTGCACATGCCAGCAGCTAATGAACAGCCAACAGTGTGAAAGAGTGGCAGCACACACCACCACAGCAGCAGCGCACAGACACAAAGCAGACAAAATGGGTGCCTGGAGATCAGAAACAAACTCACATCAACAGGCCAAGGGCCACTCAAAGATCTGCTAACAGTGTGTGCCCAGGAAGCTGGGCCAAGGTGACAGAGGGTGACACACGGAGGGAGGGAGAGGGGGACACAGAGGGAGGGAGAGGGGGACTGAGAGGGAGGGAGACGGACAGAGGGAGGAGGCTGACACACAGAGGGAGGGAGAGGGGGACAGAGAGGGAGGGAGAGGGGGACAGAGAGGGAGGGAGACACAGGAAGATGGACACAGGGAGGAGGCTGACACACAGAGGGAGGGAGAGGGGGACAGAGAGGGAGGGAGAGGGGGACAGAGAAGGAGGGAGACACAGGGAGAGCAAATCAGTCCTTTGGTGTGTGGGAATGTCTGCTCGTCAGCAGGTGGACTGCGTGCATGTAGACAAGGGTGGCCAGTGCCAGAACCCCCCCTCTTCATCATGGCAAAACGCAGGGCCATGTCACAACCTGTACACGAGCACAAGGACAGCCACCTGCATCATATAAGTGTGTGGATCCACTCCATGTGCACATGTACAGTGCTACAAGGAAGGCGCAAATGCATAGCTCGGCACACATGCACACTCCACTGCTGACTGCAGTCACACTTGACGCAGCAAGTAAGACTGTGCCACACATAGTTAAAGGGGCCAAATTGGTGCCCAAGGGACACACACATGCACAAGTGCACTGTGAGTGGAATGCAAGACAGATCCTAATTCCAAGAGGAAATGTGCCAACTTTGTAACGGATGAAACATGGATGTTGCATGGATCCAAATTAACATTTTCTCTCTCACACACAGGTCAACGTCGTGCCGCACCCCCCAACACTGGGGGGGAACACTCACAGGACCCGGATGTGCAGGAGACCGATCCCACCGGCAGCGACCACTCTCACCACTCTGCGGACGACCCCGACCGACCTGGCCCCTCTGGTGTCCAACCACCTGCAGCACCTGCGTCAGGTACAACCGTGCCAACCACCACCCCCACTCCTGCCACATCCCAGGAGACACCCAGGATCCCTGCCCCAACACCACAATGCAGCCAGGCTCGCCAGGAGGGACACGGTGTCCCGGGCACCCAGGAGGAGGCAGGCGACAACGCCAATGCCACCCCTCAGGGGTCCCGGAGACCCGATGTGCCCACAAGTGCAGGCCAGACGCAAGTGGGCAGGGGTGGTGGGAGTGGAGGACGGCGGAGGCGCGAGCCTGACCAGTTGGCTGGGGATCCGGTATTTTCCCATGTCCGTAACATCCTGGACTCATACCGGCAGGACACCACGGGCATGGCCCAGGTTGTGTCCGTCCTCGAGGGGATCAAGGTCCAGCAGGCCCAGCAACATGCGGAGCTAATAGCCTGTCTACAGGTACACCAACGGAGGATGGAGGACAGACAGGCTGAGCAAGTGACGGCGTCCCAGGGGATTCACGCTGAACTCCGTCGGATGGCCGACACCATGGCCGACCCTCCCTGTGCCAGAAGGCGGAGAACATCACCACCCACAGGGAGGGATCATGAGGAGTAGGAGGAAACATCAGACAGAGCATCCCAGACGTCGTCACGGCCTGCTGCTGAGGTTCCCCGCAGGAAGCCGGGTCGTCCACGGAAAGGACCGTGAGGGTGGCTGCTACATCACCATCTCCCAGGACACCTGGCCTGGCACCTGGCCCACTGGAGCAACAGCATCACAGCATCAAGAGACATTCTCTGCCACATGGCCCTGCTGGTCACTGGCTGACCAATGTTGACAAAGACTGTGGCATGGACTCTGAGGATTTCCAATGGCAAGGACACCAACTCCCCTACTGAACTTTGGATTCCCTAATCCCGGAAAGCCCCTCACTTTGTCCCCCCCCCCCCCAATAATAAATCACACTATTAAGAGTAGATGCCTGCTGGTAGCATTATTACCTAACATGTGTCTTGTACAGTCTAAACATGCCTGAGTCATCTGTTCACTTCAACCATCCACACCCTGGGGCCTGAGTCTGGCACAGGACACATGGGTCACAGTTTTTTAGGCAAGACAGACATGGAGCACCATACACACCCGTGATGGTCAGAACCAGCTGAGGGGGTGGCCGAACAACCGTGCTGACAGACACATTGAGTACAGCAACAGTCATGCGCAGAGGTCAGGGATCCTGGCCCGTGTCCTGGGGGGCACCCAGGTATGTGTAGACAGGTGGCAGAACCATGTCCTGCAAGCTTGAGTCCGGTGGATGCAGAGAATGGGGTCATGGACAACGTTGGATGCATGGGGATGGCACATGTCACAATACCCACACAGTCATGGACATCATGCCCAATACACAGTCTCAGCACACACACACACAGCTTGCATCTTGCCACTCGACACATTGACACATAGCCACAATCAGGGAATACCATGCCAGACATGCAGGATGCACCGTGCCAACACACCAGCATTGACTGAGAAGAGGCACCTTGGAGGCATAGGGACACCTTTAATAGTCATGTTTTTGGGATTGCAGAGGCAACTTGAAGTACACATGAACACATCATGTGGAGTAACATGTGGCTCCAACACTGGCACCCCCCTTCTGCAGCACAAATGCGTGATAGCCATGGAACTGGCACACAAGTGTCGGCTAACAGCTAAATACCCACAGCTGCTCACGGAGAGACTGCCATACACCATACATCCGCTGATGTGGAAGTCCCACGCCATGTCAAGACAATGTTAACCGTATCTGTCCGAGGGCAGTGTCACACACATTGATGCCTTCATCACAATCCACTATCCCATCACTGATGACTGACAACCAGGCAGGCCATCTATTCAGGTGTACCCAGCTGCATGTCATGTCCCATGGGGATGCCACATGTCTGCAGAGGAACCAAACCCCGACCGGGGCAGTGTGCACACATCGTGAACAACTGCCACACCCAATACACCCCAGATGCATCCCTTACCCCATGGAGACTTCCAAACGTGTCCGTGCCTGTAACGCTGAGTCAGCCCACGATGCCATGTCCATGAGGAATAGCAGTGCCACAACAATGCAACCAGAAGACGGCATGCGCAGGTACCTGGGGAAGAGAGACACACAAGAAGTCAGCCACAAAAAGCCCAGCCACTTGCATGTGCATTGACTCGACACATGTATGGATGACAACATGCTAGGTCACAATTATGAGTGGGGAAATACTACCATCACTGCCACCATCACTCCAGTGACACACCCACACACACCTCTGACTCACGTGCCATACATGCAGGTGGAGACACGCATCACAACACATGCCACACGGGGACCAAGGCGTGCACACTCAGACACTGGTACTCACCACTAAGCAAAGAAGTCGCGTATGAGCCGAGTCTGGATGTCCTCTTGCGGCTCCACATCCTCCACATCACTAGCCCCATTGCCAAGCCCTTCGTCCTCCACGGGTGGATGGTCCTCGTCATGTTGATTCAGGATGAGTGGCACAGCTCTTTCAACTGCCATGTTGTGCAGCATGCAGCAGACCATGAAGATCTTGCAAACCTTTGCCGGGGCATATGGGAGTGCGCCGCCGGTCTTGTGGAGGCACCGGAATCGGCTCTTCAGCATGCCAAACGTCCTCTCTATCACTCGCCTTGTCCGGCCATGGGCGGTGTTGTAGCGGAGCTGGGCCGGCGTGATGGGGTTACGGAGAGGTGTCAGCAGCCAAGGCATGTTGGGATAGCCAGCGTCCCCTAAATGGAAAGCACATGGATATCGTTAGAACTGGCGAAGCGGTAGTGCTGCTCGGCCAAACAGAATACAGGACAGACAGACTGTACCCACCAACAACACATGCCCGTTCGTTGCGCAGCTGCATCATCATATCAGGCATCCCGCTACGCCTCATGATGTAGGCATCGTGTGCTGATCCTGGGAAACGAGCACAGACATGTGAAATCACCATGTTGGACAGACACACCACAAGGGCATTGATGGAGTGGTAGTGCTTCCGATTGCGGTACACCACCTCCCGTGCGTGTGGTGGTACCAAACCTACATGTGTCCCATCTATGGACCCAATGACATGGGGCATCCCTCCCAGGGCATAGAAACCACGCTTGACCTCAGTCATCTGTTCAGGGGTTGGGAACTTGATGAAGTCATCCAGGTGAATCAACATGGCCTCCAAGAAATCATGCAGCACACCGCTGAACATGCTCTGGGACATGCCACCAACATGAGCTATGGTATTTTGGAAGGTACCCGTGGCAAGGAAATGTAGGGCAGCCATTACCTTCAGCTGGGGTGTCAGTGCCGTAGGATACCTGTGCTGCGGTTGCAGGTGTGGTGCCAGTCTCGCCGTCAGCTCCAGAATCAACGGTTGGGTGAAGCGGTAGAGCCGGATCCTGTCATTCTCCTGCATGGTGGCCAAGTCTGGAATTCTTCGGGCAACAGGAGGCGCTCTGCAGTAATTTGGAAGTGACAGGGAAGAGTGAGTGCACTACGAGAACAACTCATGTCTACTGAGCACATGTAAATCTGGCAATACACACATGCCACATAGGGAGTCAGGCATGTGCTACATGCCCAGGACACGTATGGATGCAAGGTGACACTCCTTCCAAGACCCAGCTACACACGGTGATTGAGAACCTCCCCATGCCACGCCATGGAAATAGCTGTGTCCCAGTGCAAGTGCACTGCCCGACGCAAGACAGGAGTGACATACACCCACACATCAGCAGAAGTGTGATGCCGATTGCAGAGACTGGCAGCGGAACACTTGAGCCACAGGTCACATGACATTACACTAGTCCAGCCCACACACCTTGCCATGAAGGTGCACATGTCATGACTCACCACACATTCCTTGTGAGTTTGCTGACATGGCCTTGTCACGCTACTCCGTGTCCCTTGCATACATGTGCACCTCACATCCGATAACACATGTGGCATGGTGTTGGGAACAGTGTGCAATGACAATCTACACACAGCCACATGTTGGTTGCTGCAACGGCTGCAGCTTTTGAGGGTGCTACAACATCAACCTGATGTAAATCCCGGACACATATATGGCATAGTCACATTGTGCACTGTGGGTAGTGACAAGTCATGTGTCATGACCCCTGTACCGGGCATCATGGGACACTTCCGTGTGTTGGTGTCCGTGCCATGCCAGTGACGCTCACCCCAAGTGCGCAGTCCCACATGCACACATGTCAAAGGAGTCAAGGGCATGCCTGGCACACATTGCACCCTCACACAGTACACATGTACACATCTCATCATACATCTGGTGCCTTCTCCACTCAGGAGGCATGTTCCACATCACAGCCTGTGACACCTGTGCACCACACATGTGGTAATGCACAGACGATGCCTTGATGTCCATTCCTGGACAAGTATGTCCATCCATGGACAAGTATGTCCGCCCTATTCCTACATGTGTGTCGCCTATCACCACAGTGATGTGTAAAATCCGCCGTACTGCTGCTGAGAGTGCCTGTGCATGTTCCCAAATCACTGTGGGAGTGCTGCCGTATGTGTACCCATCGTGATGGCGAGCGTAGATGCGAGTGTACGGTCCGTACCACTACGGGTACGCATACGCGTGCAGACCCATAGTGATAGTGAGCGTAGATGTGAGTGTACGGTCCGTACCACTACGAGTACGCATACGCGTGCAGACCCATAGTGATAGAGAGCGTAGATGTGAGTGTACGGTCCGTACCACTACGGGTACGCATACGCGTGCAGACCCATAGTGATAGTGAGCGTAGATGCGTGTATACGGCCCTATCACTATGGGTCTGCACGCGTATGCGTACTCGTAGTGGTACGGACCGTACACTCACATCTACGCTCACTATCACTATGGGTCTGCACGCGTATGCGTACCCGTAGTGGTACGGACCGTACACTCACATCTACGCTCTCTATCACTATGGGTCTGCACGCGTATGCGTACTCGTAGTGGTACGGACCGTACACTCACATCTACGCTCACTATCACTATGGGTCTGCACGCGTATGCGTACCCGTAGTGGTACGGACCGTACACTCACATCTACGCTCACTATCACTATGGGTCTGCACGCGTATGCGTACCCGTAGTGGTACGGACCGTACACTCACATCTACGCTCACTATCACTATGGGTCTGCACGCGTATGCGTACCCGTAGTGGTACGGACCGTACACTCACATCTACGCTCACTATCACTACGAGTACGCATACGCGTGCAGACCCATAGTGATAGAGAGCGTAGATGCGAGTGTACGGTCCGTACCACTACGGGTACGCATACGCGTGCAGACCCATAGTGATGGAGAGCGTAGGCATGCATGTACGGGCCGTTGCCATGCATTTGGGGTGCCCTAGGGCCCCCACATGCAACATACCTGTGTGTGATGCTCCAAATTACATAGGGGACAAGTATTAAGGCCTACATGCATGCTGGTTGTCATGGAGACCAAGTTCAAAATTCGAAATTGTTCTGGAAGGTGCACAGCAGAAGTCAGTTGGAATTTGTCTACTTTGTTGCAATGTGTTTGTGGGGCTGACATCATGCAGGAGAATGAAACCGATAGAGAACCCACAGACTGCTAGGTTTGAAGGGATTGGTGGAAACATAGGATGCAAATGTGAGTGACCAATCTCTCTGTACTCCTGTGCATGAGACTGGGCAGAAGGGCACATATAAGGCAGCCAGGTCCCATGAGGGAGCACTTGCCTGCACATCTTTGCATTCATCGACCCAGCTGCTGCTACTGATTCCCTGGAACCATGTCAAGGGCTGTGGAGAGGACACAGCCATTCACCCTGGAGGAGAACATGGCTCTGCTGGATGTGATCCTCCCACAGTACTCCATGCTGTATGGGCGACCAGGGTATCAGGTGAGTGCATAGGCCACTGCCACAGACTGTCCCTATGTGGTGACTGTGACTTCTGCCATTGCGTCCAGGTGTAACACACATGCCATGTACTGTCGGGGGTGTCCCAGGGGGGGGGTGCCTGATGTCTCCCAGCAGTGCCCTGAGACAGGAGGGGTGGGGGACTATCACTCACAGCAGTGCCCTGAGACAGGAGGGGTGGGGGCCTATCACTCACAGCAGTGCCCTGAGACAGGAGGGGTGGGGGCCTATCACTCACAGCAGTGCCCTGAGACAGGAGGGGTGGGTGTGATGCACAGTGTGAGCCTTGATCATTGATTGTGACATTGCCATCATTCCACCTGTGTACCCACTGTGGCACGTAGTGCTTTTTCCCTCACCAGGGGATGATGTCCCTATGACAAAGGTGCAATGCGTTGGCTGCATGACATGCCTTGTTGTAACCAGCTAATTTGTACCCATATGTCTCTCTGTGACATGTGGCTGGTGTATTGATGTGGTGTCACTTGTTCCTCCTCACAGGTAGGCGCCACTGCCAAGGAGCAGATCTGGCTGACCGCCGTCAGTGCCGTGAGGGGTGTGGATGGTCGGAGGCGGAGCCTGCCCCAGGTGAGGAAACGCTGGCAGGATATCCGGTGCTGGACGCGGAGGATTGCACGGCTCCTGCTGGGGGACTCACCTGAGAGCCACAAGAACCGCGGCCGCCGCCGTCTGAGCCACCTCCACAGGCGTGTGCTGCCGGTGGTCTTTCCAGACCTGGAGAGGCGCTTACAGGCGATGCAGCAGCCGGAAGGGGGTAGGTACATGTGTGTTTGTTGTGTGTCACCGGCATTTGTAAGGGCACAGTAGCATGAATTCACTGGCAGGGTTTAAAGGTGCTGTGCAGATCCTGTTTGCCCCAGTATAGCGCTGTGCCCCTGCCACACTTCCCCTCCTTGCAATGTGTTCCCTGGTCTGTGTGTAGTCACTCCTTCACAGGGTAATGTAGGCTGGCGCTTTGTCCACGGGAACAATGACTGTAGCATCATGTGTGGGGGTGGTGTGTAACAGGTTGTGGGACCTTGCCTGTGCACTGTCAAGTTCACTGCATGTGGGTTCCATGTCAGTTGGCACTGATGCTGACTCCAGACATGGGAGTTGGTCTCTCATGTGTCATGCCTTACAGCGCGCATGTCCCATGTAGTGGCCTGTGACATGATGTGCATGAGTGTGCGATACACATAGTGCAGGGATGGTGACGTGTGTTGCAGTCATTACCATTCAGTAGCATGTAGTTGCGTGCCCACTACTGTCCCCTGGGGCACCTTTTCCTCAGTGGTGTATGTGTCATCATAAACGTGGCCACTGTCAGTGTCTACAGCGTAAGTTGTGCTCTGTGCCATTGTCCCCTGTCACCATGTATATAGACGTGCTATTTTGTACAGGTGTCCACTGTGCAGCCTGACCTGATTGTCCTTCTTCATACTCACAGTTGCCAGTGCCTGTGTGTCTTGTTATACTCATCTGAGGATGGGCACTGGTACCTCATTATTTGTACAGGCGCACCTTGGCTGTTTGGCGTCCAATCTTGCTTTTTGCCTTCCCCCTGTGTGTATCACCCAGACTATGAGATGTTGGTGCCACCTGTGTCTCAACAATTTGCCTCGTGTAGGGTCTTGTTGGGGCGGGCAATGCCTATGTGTTAAATCCTGATTACCACTTGCTGGGTCTGGGCAGTGTGTGATGTGTCTGGACACACACGCAATGTGCAGTGACCGAGTCATGTTGTGAATGTTTTCAGCATTACCTAAGCAGCATGTGTCTCAAGTTCATGGATATGGTCCCTGGTCATCGGTATTTTCGCCAACGCTGTGTGGTGCAGATGCAGTGCTGGATTGTCCCCAGGGCCTGGTTGCTATGTCAGACTCCTTTTCCTGTGTTTAGCTATTGTCTCATGCTCTCCATGGTATTTCAGTGGCATGGTGGCTCAACCAACTGTGTGTTTCATGCCCTACATCGGTACCCTGTTCAGTAGATGTTAGGGATCTTCCTTTTCAGGCCATGCAATGTTACCTATGTAGATTGGACTCATGTGACAGATGTGTATAGGTGTCTGATTAATTTCTGTCTCTCCACCCTGCCCACAGCATCGTCGGGGGACACAGAGGGAGACATGGACACAGACCAGGCGGAGGGACCGAGCACCAGTGCCAGCCGTGACATCGGGTCTGGCACATCGAGTGGGACAGAGGCGGAGGAGAGTGTGGCCGAGGACCTGTCGACTGGCACATCAGACTACGAAGCTGACAGGTCCGGGGACGATGTCTCCGAGTGGGCGGAGGCTGCACCAGCAGCTGACAGCGGAACAACACCTCGCACCGCCCCCTCAGTTTCCACCAGCCGCCTCCCACTTGCTCGTGTCCCTTCCCAGCGTGCCCGGTCACAGCATGTCTCCTTCCTGCCAGGCACCGCACCCCCTGCCCCTGTCTCCACTGCTGCCGCCAATGCAGAGTCTGTGGACATCCAGCGGCAACTGCAGGTTGGTCAGGCTGCGATCCTTAATGTCCTCCATGCCCACGGCAAAACCCTCACCAACATCGAGGCTTTCTTGGAGGGCATTCATTCATCGCAGGCTGACCAACGCAACTTGCTGAGGTCCATCGACTCCACACTGACTGCAGCAGTGGGTCTCCTGCAGCGCGACCTCCCCCCACCTACCCCTGCCCCATCCACACTTCCCACTCCCATGCCTGTCACACGTACACCCAGACGTCGGCATGCACCCACATCAACGGACACGGGCACCACACCAGCAGGGAAGGTCCACCGCACTCCTCCTGACACGCACACACAGGGTGAGGTAGGCACACCCACTGGGTCGGGGGGCAAACGTGTGACACGCAGCCATAGTGGGAGTCCGCATTCCACCCAGTCCACTCCCTCCAAATCCCCTCCCCTCAGCTCTCCTGGCCACATCTCCCCCAAGGACTCCTTCATGGCTGCTCTGTCCCTGAGCCCCACAGTTACACCACCACGCAAGCGGTCAAGGAGGTCCCCGGTCAGGGTGGTTGAGTCTCCCCCCCTGTCTCCACCCTCCCCCGGTGGCGCTGCGACCCATCCCTCTGACCCCCCCCCCTCCTTGGGGCCTGAGGTCCCTTCGGGTGCAGGGGACTCCCTGGAGGACCTTGCAAAGGTGTGTAGTGCCATCCTGGCCTCCGCCTTTGGCACTGACCCACCCCCTGTGGTGGAGTCCTCCATCCCTGCACCCACAACGCCGCCCCTTTGCCCTGATGTCCCTGCGGTGCCTGTTGCGGAAGACGATGCCATTTGACTGTGCAGGCAAGGTAGGGGACACGCATCCCACTGTGTCCCCCATCCAGCTGAGAATCATTGACTGCCCTATGGGCTTTGTGAAGATTGAACTGCCTGCGATCCACGGACATTGTGCTCATGCTGAATAAAGCTTAATTTTGTTTTCATTATCACACTACTGCTATGCTGGTATTGGTGTTGGTGGGGCTGCTACATGGTTTTGGGTGGTGTGTAAGGGTTTGGGTGTGTGGGATATGTAGTAGTGTACTGCTCATTGGTGGGACCCTGTGATCTGTGTGCCATCACAAGGTGTTGGCTAACTTTCTTTGTTCATGTAAGCAGTTACTGCATGGTGCACTTGTCCCAGGGTGTATTCCTTCCTCTGTGTACCCAGCTTTCTTCCCTGCAGGGTGTTCCCAATGTTTAGCGCAGAGCTGTGTCTACATGAGCTGTGTGTGTGACGGAGCCCTTCTACTTTGGCCATGCATGCAGGGCCATGTCTCCACCTGCAACAATCGTGGCATCCTTGGTGATCACTGTACTTGTGTGTGGAGTCTGTTGACATGAGTTCATGGGGACATGTTCCCTTGTAGCCAGTATGCATGTGGATAATTCTGGCCTCACACACATGTGTTACACCCCTCCTGTCTCAGGGCACTGCTGGGAGTGATGGGCACCCACCCCTCCTGTCTCGGGGCACTGCTGGGAGGACTCTGCACCCACCCCTCCTGTCTCAGGGCACTGCTGGGAGGACTCCACACCCACCCCTCCTGTGTCAGGGCACTGCTGGGAGGACTCCACACCCACCCCTCCTGTCTCAGGGCACTGCTGGGAGTGATAGGCACCCACCCCTCCTGTCTCAGGGCACTGCTGGGAGGACTCTGCACACACCCCTCCTGTCTCAGGGCACTGCTGGGAGGACTCCACACCCACCCCTCCTGTCTCAGGGCACTGCTGGGAGGACTCTGCACCCACCCCTCCTGTCTCAGGGCACTGCTGGGAGGACTCCACACCCACCCCTCCTGTGTCAGGGCACTGCTGGGAGGACTCCACACCCACCCCTCCTGTCTCAGGGCACTGCTGGGAGTGATAGGCACCCACCCCTCCTGTCTCAGGGCACTGCTGGGAGGACTCCACACCCACCCCTCCTGTCTCAGGGCACTGCTGGGTGGACTCTGCACACACACCTCAGATTTCAGGATATGTGCGCTTGGCACATACACGGTGGGGGTACGCTCAATGCATTCGAGGTGAGGGTACGAGTCTACTGACACTGGTGTGGTGGGGGTACGCTCCGTACGTCCGCGGGTGTGGGTACGGGTCGTACTTACACTGTTGGCATGGGGGGTACGCTCCTTGCATTCGTGGGTGGGGGTACGGGTCGTACTTACACTGTTGGGCTGGGGGGTACGCTCCTTGCATTTGCGGGTGGGGGTACGGGTCGTACTTACACTGTTGGGCTGGGGGTACGCTCCTTGCATTCGTGGGTGGGGGTTCGAGTCGTACTTACACTGTTGGCATGGGGGGTACGCTCCATGCATACGCGGGTGAGGGTACGGGTCGAACTTACACTGTTGGGGTGGGGGTACGCTCCGTACGTCCGCGGGTGGGGGTACGGGTCGTACTGACACTGTTGGCATGGGGGGTACGCTCCTTGCATACGCGGGTGGTTGTACGGGTCGTACTTACACTGTTGGGCTGGGGGGTACGCTCCTTGCATTTGCGGGTGGGGGTACGGGTCGTACTTACACTGTTGGGCTGGGGGGTACGCTCCTTGCATTCGTGGGTGGGGGTTCGAGTCGTACTTACAATGTTGGCATGGGGGTACGCTCCATGCATACGCGGGTGAGGGTACGGGTCGAACTTACACTGTTGGGGTGGGGGTACGCTCCGTATGTCCGCGGGTGGGGGTACGGGTCGTACTTGCACTGTTGGGCTGGGGGGTACGCTCCTTGCATTCGCGGGTGGGGGTACGGGTCGTACTTACACTGTTGGGCTGGGGGGTACGCTCCTTGCATTTGCGGGTGGGGGTACGGGTCGTACTTACACTGTTGGGCTGGGGGGTACGCTCCTTGCATTCGTGGGTGGGGGTTCGAGTCGTACTTACACTGTTGGCATGGGGGGTACGCTCCATGCATACGCGGGTGAGGGTACGGGTCGAACTTACACTGTTGGGGTGGGGGTACGCTCCGTACGTCCACGGGTGGGGGTACGGGTCGTACTTGCACTGTTGGGCTGGGGGGTATGCTCCTTGCATACGGGGTGGGGGTAGGGTCCGTACATATCCGTCCCCGCGCTATGTGATGTTTGTGCGGCCCGTACCCAGGCCTTTGCCACGTGGGTGCGATCCGTCCCGCCATTGTTGGGGTGACGTGTGTGGGCGTGGTCCGACTCGTACCCACGCTCTTCAGGCGTGGGTACGGGACGTACCTGTCTGGTTGTGTTGCCGGTTCGCGTGGTGATGGACTTCCGTTGTGGCGGTCGCTGGCTTATCAGGACACGCCCCCACCCCCTCGTGGTGACCAGGGCATGGGAGTCAGGTATGTCCAGGCCATGTGTGGTGTGTAACTTATGTGGTTGTTTTGTGGCCTGCCCTGGTCGTGCCACCCCCACCCCACCCCACTTTCCCCCCTCCCTTAGTTATTCTGACCTTCTGCGGCGTCTGCGTCGTAACCTGTAGAGGAGGTGTACTGCTATGAGGGCAGGGATGACTCGTAGGTTCGGGTCCATGTCTGTCCGTCGCGTACTGGTACTCCTTGCTCGCGTCGTCCTGTCGCATACGGGTCCTCCTTGATCGCGTCGTCCTGTCGCGTACGGGTCCTCCTTGGTGGCGTCGTCCTGTGTGTCCGTCACGTACTGGTCCTCCTTGTTCGCGGCGTCGTCTGTCCGTCGCGTACTGGTGGTCCTTGTTCGCGTCGTCCTGATTTCCCGGCAGTTTTTGGCTGCCGCAAAATATTCACCGTGCGGGGTGACGTCGGTGCGAATCGTGATTCCTGGGTCATGAATGGCTGGCTGCGAGCGTCCCGACGTCAGGTCGGCGCTTTCCCGGATCGCATTGGTAGGTGTTTTTTGTTCGGTCGGGCTTTTTTACGAATCATACGGTAATGGTGTACCCGTGCGAATCGTAATTCCTTGTTTGTAAAAATTGACGACCGGGTACGCGTCGGGCGGAGATTATGCTCCGTCCGACGGTTCGTACCCGGTTTTTGCCGGATCGTGATCGGCACCTAAATGTAATTAATTTACTATTCCCACTCCAGTCTATATTTAATTAAGATAAGTGCTGAACACTGAACTTAATTAATTTACTATTCTCACTCCAACCTATATTTAATTAGAGTAGGTGCTGGACACTGAACTTAATAAATTTACTATTCCCACTCCAGTCTATATTTAATTAAAATAAGTGCTGCACACTGAACTTAATTAATGTACTATTGTCACTCCAACCTATATTTAACTAGAGTAGGAGCTGGACACTGAACTTAATTATTTTACTATTCCCACTCCAGTCTATATTTAATTAAAATAATTGCTGGACACTGAACTTAATAAATTTACTATTCTCACTCCAACCTATATTTAATTAGAGTAGGTGCTGGACACTGAACTTAATTAATTTACTACTCTCACTCCAATCTATATTTAATTAGGGTAGGTGCTGGACACTCAACTTAATTAATTTACTATTCCCACTCCAGTCTATATTTAATTAAAATAAGTGCTGGACAATGAACTTAATACATTTACTATTCTCACTCCAATATATATTTAATTAGGGTAGGTGCTGGACACTGAACTTAATTAATTTACTATTCTCACTCCAATCTATATTAAATTACAGTAGGTGCTGGACACTGAACTGAATAAATTTACTATTCCCACTCCAAAATATATGTAATTAGGGTAGGTGCTGGACACTGAACTGAATAAATTTACTATTCTCACTCCAATCTATATTTAATTAGGATAGATGCTAGACACTGAACTTTATTAAATTGCTATTCCCACTCCAGTCTATATTTTACTAAGATAAGTGCTGGACACTGAACCTAATTAATTTACTATTCTCACTCCAATTTATATTTAATTAGAGTAGGTGCTGGACACTGAACTGAATTAATTTACTATTCCCACTCCAATCTATATTTAATTAGAGTAGGTGCTGGACACTGAACTAAATTAATTTACTATTCTCACTCCAGTCTATATTTAATTAACATAAGTGCTGGACACTGAACAGAAAAAATTTACTATTCTCACTCCAATCTATATTTAGTTATAGTAGGTGCTGGACACTGAACTGAATTAATTTACTATTTTCACTCCAATCTATATTTAATTTAGATAAGTGCTGGACACAGAACTTAATACGTTTACTATTCTCACTCCAATCTATATTTAATTAGGGTATGTGCTGGACACTGAACTTAATTAATTTACTATTCCCACTCCAGTCTATATTTAATTAAAATAAGTGCTGGACACTGAACTGAATTAATTTACTATTCCCACTCCAAAATATATTTAATTAGGGTAGGTGCTGGACACTGGACTTAATAAATTTACTATTCTCACTCAAATCTATATTTAATTTTGGTAGGTGCAAAACACTAAACTTCATTAATTTAGTATTCCCACTCATAAATATATTTAATTACACTAGATCATGTATACTGATCTTAATTAATTTTATATTCCCACTCCAATATGTATTTAATTACAGTAATTGCAATACAAATATATAAATATTAATATATTAAAAAATAATATGTTTTAATCATTATTAAAAATTCTACATAAAACAATACCCACACTTATCCTCTACAAATCCAACTCCCCAATCTAAAATTTATCCCAAAATACTATATTATAATATATATTTTTTTAATATAAATTACTCAATATTACTAATTTTAAATACATTTTTAAAACACTCCCCACCCTTATCCCCTATAAGCCAACATCCCACTCCCCCAAAAATTTTTTAATTGTACAATCTAACTCAAAATTAATAAATACTTTTTATACAATATTACCAACATTTTACACATTTTTATAAAACTCCACACCCTTATCCCCAAAACACAACATCCCACTCCTAAAATTAAATATAACATTCGAAATTTTATTCTAAATTTCTAAATTTTTTCTACAAATTATTCCTACATTAATCAAAATTTTTTTAAAAACTCCCCACCCTCATCCCCTATAACCCAACATCCCACTCCTAAAAGAAAATATAAAAAAAAAATGTTATTCCAAATTTCAAATTAAATTTATTAAATAGTCCAAATTAAAAACAAAATTTTACAACACTTCCCACCCTTATCCCCTGTAACCCAACATCCCACTCCGAAAATTAAATATAAAATTCTAAATTACATTTAAAAATTATAAAAAAATTTTAATAAACATTCTAAAATATATAAACATTTTTAAAACACTTCCCACCCTTATCCCCTAAAACCCAACATCCCGCTCCTAAAATTAATTTTAAAAATCTAAATTAAATTTAAAATTTCTAAATATTTTTTTTTTTTAATTCTAAAATATATAAACATTTTTAAAACACTTCCCACCCTTATCCTCCCCTATAACCCAACATCCCGCTCCTAAAATTAATTTTAAACTTCTAAATTAAATTTAAAATTTCTAAATAAACTTTTTTTAAAAATTCTAAAATATATAAACATTTTTAAAACACTTCCCACCCTTATCCCCTATAACCCAACATCCCGCTCCTAAAATTAATTTTAAAATTCTAAATTAAATTTAAAATTTCTAAATACATTTTTTAAAAAATTCTAAACTATATAAACATTTTTAAAACACTTCCCACCCTTATCCCCTGTAACCCAACATCCCGCTCCTAAAATTAAATGTACATTTCAAATTTGAAATAAAATTTACTAATTAAATTTTACAATATATTACAAAAAAATTTAACTTTTTAAAAACATTCCCCACCCTTATCCCCTATAACCCAACATCCCGCTCCTAAAATTAAACATAAAATGCAAAATGTATTTCAAATTTTCTATTTAAATTTAAAAATATGTTACAAAATTAATAAATATTTGTAAAACACTCCCCACCCTTATCCCCTATAACCCAACATCCCTCCCCTAAAAGAATATAAATATTTCTCATATTATATAAATTTTAACTATTTATACAAACAACTTCAAAATATTTACTAAACATACAATAACGATATTTTAACATGTCGATATTATTACTAACGATATAACTTACATCGACATATAATTAAAAAAAAAAGATATTTTTCACATCGATATTATCTATTTCGATATTTTGTACTTTAGATATTTTTGACTCGATATTTATGTCCCTCGATATTAAAAAGTCGATATATAGACTGCTCACCCATAGATTTGAGGCTATGATGTCCTTCATCTGCAATAAAAAAAATCCACCTCTTGGAGAAGTTGTGGATTTCTTTTGGAGAAAAGAGCACCAAGCCAGAGGTGCTCCTTATATTCATATGCTGTTGTGGATCAAGGATGCCCCAAAATTTGGAACAGATTCTGATGATGCAGTTTTAAGTTTCATCGAAGAATATGCAACATGTGCTATACCTAAAAGCACAGAAGAGAAAAATTTAAAAGAGCAAGTTTTACGTTTCCAAAGTCATCGGTGTGGAAAATACTGTCGACGAAAGTACAGATAAATTCTACACAAAATGTCGATTTGGATTTCCACGACCTGTTCTTTCAAAAGGAAGAGTAAACAGTTTTATGTCAGCTGTGCGACATACTATTACAAGAAAATCGCCTAAGAATACCTACAACCTAAGAAGAAAAGAAGAGTCAAAATATATAAATGACTACAACCCAGTCATTTTATCCATGTGGAATGCTAACATGGATATACAGTATGTGGCTGACAATTCTATTGCTGTTGCTCGCTATGTCACATCTTACATCACTAAATCTGAGAAAACGGAATTGAAGGGAATGTGGGAAGAGATTTCTCACGAGAAGACTGTCAGTAAGAAGCTATACAGTTTCAGTTTAAAGATGTTATCACATCGAGAAATTGGATCCTACGAATGCTCAGATAGGTTATCATCTGCAAGTCTGTACTCGAAATCCAGAAGAATAATTTGGGTAAGTTTAGGTCTTGCAGGAATGCGAAATCAGGTACTGAAATCTATTCGAGAAATTGAATATTTAGCAGAGTTCGAACCAGAAAGTACAGACATTTTAAGAACAAACATGTTGGACACATATTATCCACAAAGAAGTCATCACCTTGAGAACATGTGTCTCTATGAAGTGCTGCAGAACTTCATTTTTACACGGAAAGCCACAGAAGACATCAACAATGGAAAATATAAAGTCAGTGGTGAGGAAGGATGTTTGGTGAAGCAAACAAAAGGAAGTTTGATAAATCACCGGAAGCTGAGTTGCGACACTCCTGACAAAAAGGAATTTTACTACTTGGCACTTTTGCAGCTGTTTAAACCATGGCGTTCAGAGGACGAACTACTTGGAGAATTCCAGAGTTATGAAGATTCCTTCAATGCTAGCAAAGACAGCATAGAATGCAGTACTTTCACAACTTATGTTCAAATGTTAAATGAAGAAATTGAACAAGCAGCAACAATTGCAGCTGAAGTAGCTAGAGACAGTTCTCAAGACAGTCAAAGTTCTGGGACATTCAGTCAAGATCCTCTAGGACAACCAATCGTAGAAAATGAAGCAGCAATAGCCATGAATGAAGTGGAAACAGCTATGAATCAAGCTCAGGAAGATTTAGTAGACTTAACATATTTGGAGCAGCAACTGAATGAAGAACAAAAACAAATTAATGAAGAAGTCAGGAAAAAAATTGATCACAGATTACTACATGAAAAGAAAGAGTGCTCATGCGCATCCTTTGAACCAATCAGGATGTATGTGAGTGGACAAGCAGGAACTGGAAAAAGTTTCTTAATTAATGTAATTAGAAGCTACCTACAGAAGAAAATGGATTCCATTTTGTCTTGTGTTGTTACTGCTCCAACTGGGTTAGCAGCGTATAACATAAAAGGAGTTACCTTACATCGTTTGCTAATGTTACCAGTAGAGCACGAGAACAAAATACAGTACCACAAACTAGCAGGAGAAGCATGCTTGGAAGTTTCAAGAGTATTGAAGAAAATGAAAGTACCCATTATTGATGAGGTAAGCAAGGTATCAAACTTAATGCTTGCCTTTGTGCATTTAAGAATGCAGCAAATTCTGAAGACAGACTATGACGTGTTATTTGGAGGAAAACACGTCATAGTTTTGGGGGATCTTTTGCAACTTACTCCAGTTAAAGGACAACCGGTATTCCATACACTTACACATGAAGACACGAAAAAGTCGTTAGGAAGTATAGGCAATGTAAATATTTGGACATATTTTGAGTATAAGGAACTCATTACCAATATGAGGCAAGCCAATGATGAGGACTATGCAAGTATTCTGAAAGATATAAGAATTGGACTACTCACAGAACATGGCAGAAAAGTATTACAGAGTCGATTGCTGAGTAATTTGTTTACAACAGAAGAAATAGTTCCAGAGAAGATATACAAGAAAATTGCTGAAAAAAATACTGTGATCTGCTTAATGCCAACACTACATGAATGCTCTGTATTCAATCAAGAACTTTTGAAATTGGAAAATGAAGAGATCATAAAACTGGAAGCTGTGGATAAAATTCAACATGAACGAATAACTATTATATTGACAGGCAAATTGGCTACTAAATTGGATTCTCTGGAGAAAAACATTTCAAAAACAGCTGGTTTGGAAAAGAATCTTTATGTGTATATGAACTGTAGAGTAATTTTAAGACGTAATTTGGATGTAGAAAAAGGTTTAGTGAATGGAGCTATGGGTAAAGTTGTGGGTTTTGTAAAGTACCAGAAAAAAGATGGAATTGAATTCTTAAAAATAAAATTTGATCAGATTGAAGAGGTTAAAGTCATTAGCCGTTGTTCAGTTTGTTTCTTGCTAGTGAAAGACTTATATGTACGTAGGAAGCAGTTTCCGATTTCTCTAGCATATGCTGTAACTATTCACAAGTCTCAAGGATTAACTGTTGATAGTGCTTTTGTAAACATTGGATCTACTGTGTTTAAAGAAGGTATGGCATATGTTGCTGTGTCACGTGTGAAAAATTTATCTGGTTTATTCATGATAGACTTTGATGACTCAAAAGTAAGTGCTGATGCAAACTGTGTAAAAGAGTATAATAGATTAAGAAGAAGCTATGCTCCTCATTTAGGTCAGTATCCTGTGTTTGAAAAACGTGTTGTTTGTCGGAAAAGGAGATTTGAGAATATCTGTAATGAGGATGTACAGAAGAGAAAACAAAAGGAGAGTGATGTGATTCCAAGCAAAAAGAAAAAGGACAATGTTGAAGAGGTTGTTGGTTGCCATTTTGAAAATAGCTCTGGTGTCAACTGCTACGCAAATGTAGTGCTGAATGTTGTATTTTATCTTGACAGTTTGAATGAGCAGATAATACTAAATCATGAAAAAAGATTCTGTTCTTTGCTGAGTCTCCTTTATGAGAAGCTGAGTAATGATAAAACTAAAATAGAAAGTGCTTCTGATGTTAGAAATCTTTTAGATGTATGTTCTGGATGTACACAGTTTACACAAAATGTCCAGCAAGATGCACAGGAATTCTTGATGTATATCCTGATGGTACTGGAAGATGAAGGGGTAGAAGTAGAAAATGTATTTGGTGTCTCTTATAAATGGGAACATTGTTGTGATATGAACACAAGCAGTACTAACATTGATTCTGAAAGGTTCATATATTTACCATTACCAGAGAGTAAAACAGTGACTTTTAGTAAATTAGTTAAAGATGCTAATCACAACATATAGGTGCCAATTACGATCCGGTAAAAAAAATTCCCGTACGACTCGTATCCGGTCTTTTTACCGTACGAATCGTACAAGTGCCGTACAAACTGGCAATCACGATTCGCATGGTAAAAAGCCCATACGAGTCGCATTGGGAATAATTCCCCACACGTCCTCGGGTCGGAAAAAGTGTCCGACACGTCCTCGGACGATTTACCGTACAAACGTGAAAAGCGAAGTCCGACCGGGGAATCACGATCCGTCCCGGGCGTCCGAATGTACAACCGTATGGTTAAAAGACCGTCCGCACCGAACTCCTATAACAACCATGGAGACGTCCAAACAGGTGCCCGGTATGTGCCGTACCCCCCCCCAGCCCCCGCATGTACGCGCCGTACCCCCCCCAGCCCCCGCATATACGCGCCGTACCCCCCCCAGCCCCCGCATGTACGCGTCGAACCCCCCCCCGTGTATGTACACCCGAGTACGTGTCGAACCCCCCCGTGTATGTACACCCGAGTACGCGTCGAACCCCCCCGTGTATGTACACCCGAGTACGAATCGAACATCCGTGTATGTACACCCGAGTACGTGTCGAACCCCCCCGTGTATGTACACCCGAGTACGTGTCGAACTGTACGTGTCGAACCCCCGTGTATGTACACCCGAGTACGTGTCGAACTGTACGTGTCGAACCCCCCCGTGTATGTACACCCGAGTACGTGTCGAACCTCCCCGTGTATGTACACCCGAGTACGTGTCGAACTGTACGTGTCGAACCCCCCGTGTATGTACACCCGAGTACGTGTCGAACCCCCCGTGTATGTACACCCGAGTACGTGTCGAACTGTACGTGTCGAACCCCCCGTGTATGTACACCCGAGTACGTGTCGAACTGTACGTGTCGAACCCCCCGTGTATGTACACCCGAGTACGTGTCGAACCTCCCCGTGTATGTACACCCGAGTACGTGTCGAACTGTACGTGTCGAACCCCCCGTGTATGTACACCCGAGTACGTGTCGAACCCCCCGTGTATGTACACCCGAGTATGTGTCGAACTGTACGTGTCGAACCCCCCCGTGTATGTACACCCGAGTACGTTCGAGTCGTACCCCCACCCGTGTATGTACGGTGCGTACCCCCAGCGCGTACATACACGGGTGGGTTTACGACTCGAACGTACTCGGGTGTACATACACGGGGGGTTCGACACGTACTCGGGTGTACATACACGGGGGGTTCGACACGTACAGTTCGACACGTACTCGGGTGTACATACACGGGGGGGTTCGACACGTACTCGGGTGTACATACACGGGGGGTTCGACACGTACAGTTCGACACGTACTCGGGTGTACATACACGGGGGGGTTCGACACGTACTCGGGTGTACATACACGGGGGTTCGACACGTACAGTTCGACACGTACTCGGGTGTACATACACGGGGGGTTCGACACGTACAGTTCGACACGTACTCGGGTGTACATACACGGGGGGGTTCGACACGTACTCGGGTGTACATACACGGGGGGGTTCGACGCGTACATGCGGGGGCTGGGGGGGTACGGCGCGTACATGCGGGGGCTGGGGGGGGGTACGGCGCGTACATGCGGGGGCTGGGGGGGTACGGCGCTTACCGGGCCACCTACTCTGGTCGTTTCGTGCCGTACTTCGCATTTCCGGCACTTTTTGGGTGCCGTAAAAATATTGCCGTCCGGACTGCTGTCGGTTCGAATCGTACTTCCTGGGTCATGAAACGCTGCCTGGAAGCGTCCCGACGTCACGTCGCAGCATTCCCGGATCACATTCGTATGCATATTTTCGTCGGTCGGTGTTTTTTACGATTCGTACGGAAATGGTGTTTCCGTGCGAATCGTAATTCCATGTTTGTAATGTTTTACAACCGAGTACGAGTCGGACGGAGAATACGCTCCGACCGACGGTTCGTACCCGGTTTTTACCGGATTGTAATCGGCACCGGAATGTTCTGAATGTAAATCTGAAATGTTGTCAACGTTATTGTTAAGGAAATATGGACAGTATGTAATTTTAATGGTACAACGTTGTAGAGCTGATGGAACAAAATTGGAAACTTTACTAAAGAAGTTTGTTGGTAATCAATTATCTATATCTGGAAAAACTTTTGTAGCAGTTGCAATAATTTTTCATGACGGTCCTTCTATAACTTCTGGTCATTACACAGTTTATCTTAAATGTGAAAAAGGATGGACACTGTGTAATGATTCTCAATTGATTTTCAAGCAACGTTTGCCTTATGATTTACCCAATTGTTACTTAATTTTTCTGAAACCCAAATTTTAAATACTAAAATCAGCATCGGAAGAAAGCATTATTTAAATTTTAAAGGATTAAAATTGGATATTTCACTCAAAAAGGATTTTAAAATTACCATTTGGCCTCAAGGAAAGGTAAAACAAACAATTGTGGACTTCTTTGGCAGATATTATTTTGGAAAATGTTCTTTTGCAACAAGGTTTACAGATGTTATTTCTTGAAAATTGTTAATGTACTTAAAAGGTATTTTTGACATTTCTATTAAGGTATGATTTAGTGAGGATACATTTGGGGCTTTTTTAAACAATCTTTCAGATTGTTTTTTTTTTTTGCCCGCTGTTAAATGATGAATACAATTGATTTCACTATTTTCAGTGAAAATCAAAACATTCTGAAAACAGCAAAAAAGGGCAAAAAATTGCTTTGCTAAATATGAAAAAACATGTACTGTTTAATAAAATGTATTGTTGAATATTAATATTTTTTTTCTTTTTTTCAGAACTAGAAAGAAAATTTAGAAAATGTAATTCAGTTTCTTTGCAAATAAAAAAAACATTTATTTCTAAATAAGTTACTTTGATGGTCAGGTAAGTTTAACATATCTGTATGTGTCACTGCTTTCGTTTCATGCTTCCTTTTCTTCACCTCTCCTTACTCTGCTTTTCTCATTTCTATTCTCACTCTCTCTTCCTGCTTTACTACTCTTTTGTAACTCCCTCACTCCTTCTCTACTACTCCCCTACCTTTACTACCTCCATCACTAATTTTTCATCCATGTTTCTTTCTCTGTATCCATATGTCTTAGTCTTTTTAACTGCCTTACTCCTTCTCAGTTGTTTGCTTTCTGTCTCTGTATCTGTCACTCTCTGTTTCTCTGTTTTACCCTTAACTTCCTTAACATCTCTGGGGCAGATTTACAAGCCACCTGCGCCACCACTACGTCACTTTTCTTGACGTACTAGTGGCGCAGGGTGCTCCTTCATATTTACAAGGAGAGGATAAGCCACTCTGTGTGTCTTTTCCTCTCCTTGTAAATACAGCCAATTCAAACGCAGCACTAAAATGAGCTATTATCTTTTTTGATAGGTTTAGGGTACCTATACGTAAGTACTGATGCAGAGTTTAAAGTTTGATAGGAAGACTCTCTTCCCTTCATCTGTGAAATGTACACCATCTCTTTTTTAATTACTTTGCCGCTCCCCTCTCTTTGTCAGGGAGTCCCTGAAGGTTTACTAAAGTTGAAAAAAAAAATTTTTTTTTTTAAAAAACGTCATTGGGTGCGCGCAGGGTGCGCGCACCCCAAAAAAAAAAATGACAAAAAGATTCAAAAAACAAGTTTTTGTGTTTAGATTTTAGGTGGCTCTAAAAAGAGCCCTTGAGTTAATGTAGGGACAGAGGAAGAGAAAAACGAAAAAAAAAAAAAAAAAAATATGGCCTAGTGCAAGAGTGCTCCTCAAATTTTCTCTGAATGAGATCAACACTGCTCTCACCCATTGTAATAAGAATACCACAATCCATGCACCGTGTACTCATCCTCCCAAAACAAGGATGAATATCCAGAGGTGTGTAAGAAGGTGAAGGCACCATCGCAGAAGAAGTGCTCGGCTGAGCTGCCGAAGATGTGCTCGGCTTAGCTGCTGCAGTTGTCGTTGGCTGAGCAGGTGGAGGGTTTGCTCCAGAAGCTTGACGAAAAGTCACAGGATGCATTTTCTCAACGTGCCTCATCATTGTGTGAATACTAAAAGAGTACTTCTTATTAGCATTCCCACGTGACAAGATGCGTTGAAAAAAATATGCAGGTGACCTTTGGTGCATTCACCTTGTTTTGTCCCTCTGGAAAAGTGAAAAACTGCCATATAAAGGAGTCTTTCTGTTTCCTCTGCCTCTGTCTCTCAAGAGTGTCCTGCTCACTCTCAGAAGGTGGCTGGTGCTCTGCCATTGTCTCACAAAAACAGAGTAGCTCCTTCTCCAAGGGAATCAGAACTAATAATGAGGGGAGTGGGTGTAGTTTTGGAAGAATCTGGAACTGAAAGTACTTTGAATCAATGAAAAGTGATGTTTCTTGATCACATGACTTGCCATGAGAGGATTGGGTGTGGTTTTGAAACAATCTGAAACTGTAATGATGAAAAGTGTTGATTTATTAATCACACAACCCGAGGTGCGCGCACGGAGCAAGCTCAGAGCGCGCACGGTGCAATTACGCATGCGCAAACGCGTACGCGCTTGCACATAAGTATTATGCGCGTACGTAACGCGCATAAGCAGCACGCGCGCATGCGCGAACGTCAGCACGCGTACTCTACGCGTATATGAGAGTGTAGCATGCGGAGCACGTATGCGTACTGGGTGCGCACTGCGAGCGCGTACTAAAACGTACGTATGCGTACGTATATAACTTATGCAAGCGTACACAAAAAACGTACGCAAACGTACTAGGTTCGCGCCCAGTGCACGCACCCTAAAAATGTATAGAAAAAAAAAAAAGAAATAAAGTGGACATAAGTTAATAGAAGATATTAACTATGCTGTTCAACTTTATCCAAATTCAAAGTAAAAAAAAAATGAGCCACACCAAATTAAAGGATAAAGATAATTTATAAATGTATACATAGGGAAATTTTTGTAAAAGAAATATATAAAAAATATATTAAAAAATTCTAAAATTAGCATTTAAAAAACCTTTGAAATTAACTGAAAAAAACATAGGTTTCACACACGTTATAGTTAGGAATTAGCATTTAAAAAACCTTGCAAATTCACTGAAAAAACCATAGATTTCACACACATTATAGTTAGGAAATAGCATTTAAAAAACCTTACAAATTCACTGAAAAAACCATAGGTTTCACACATGTTATAGTTAGCTGGACATTTTACTCGTAAAAAACCAATGAAATTCCCCCGTTATTGTTAGTTCAGCTAACTATAACTCGCGCGCCCGCAATCCACTGCTGATGACGTCACATATTACATCACTCATGACATGGTCAGTGACATCACTCATGACATGACGGATGACGAGTAAAATGTCCAGCTAACTATAACATGTGTGAAACCTATGGTTTTTTCAGTGAATTTGTAAGGTTTTTTAAATGCTAATTCCTAACTATAACGTGTGTGAAACCTATGGTTTTTTCAGTGAATTTGCAAGGTTTTTTAAATGCTAATACCTAACTATAACGTGTGTGAAACCTATGGTTTTTTCAGTGAATATATATATATATATATATATATATATATATATATATATATATATACACACATATAAACCTATAAGTCACTCCTATGGCAGGTCTTATCAATCCTGTAGGCAGAGTGCTTGGTTCTTATGTGAGAGGATGCCCCTGCATGAGCAGAGCCCCTCTGCAGCGTTCGGAGACCCTTCTCTGATGCTGTTTGTAGTGCAGCCTGACCATATGCTCTTAAGTGCATTATAACCAAATGGTAAATGCTAACCTTGGACTGGCTGCATGGAAACATGTCGTGTTTGGTGTCAAAAACCTTGGAATCATATCCCCCACACCAGTAACTGGTGTGGGAGTATGATCCCACCCTTCCAGAGGGAGAGACGTGACAGCCCTGGTATACCCGGCAGAAACTTAATAGAGCCCTGGCATCACAAAATGGATGCTGCAGCCACAGACACGGGTCTGGCCTCCTGCTGCTGACTGAAACCCCAGCAGGGGAGGTCTGGACAATAGGTTTCCTGTCACAGGGAGGTGTAACCACCTCCCAGACAGGCTTATGTGTATTGGGTCTGGGTGGGAGCACTCTTTGAGTGCTTTGAAGTCCTGCACTGGGGGCACATTTGGTGTCCCTGTGCATAGTCCAGCTGAGACCGGTTCCGGGGCTTCCAGCCCCTGCTCTGGCATGAAACTGGACAAAGGAAATGGGTGTAGCCACCCCTCTTTCCAAACCCTCCCATAAGTGGGTCCCCAGAGCTAGTCCAACCCCTTCCTTAGGTATAAGTAAGGAACCTCTGTAACCAGAACTTTAGATTACCCTGGATGAAACTCTGAAGCCGAATCCTGGACCTTCGATGCTCTGCTCAAGACCAGAGGAATGAATAAATCTCCCTTGGGGTCAAGGAGTGACTCCCCTGCTTGGCATGCACAAACAAAGCACTTTGCCGGTCTGCATTATCGAAGCTCCTGCCGGACTCCAAAGTATTTGCAGCCAAGGAAGAGGATTTCCAGACATCTCAGAGGCTGTCCCGAGTCTCCAGCAAAACTGAGACCCTCAGCCCTCGTGAGTAGCGTGGAACCGGAACTCCTGGTCACAGTGTATTTCTGGAAGTGCATGGACTTCTCAACATCTCCTGAAGTCGTGCTTGGGCTGACTTTTAGCCCCCACCTCGAGCACTAAATTCACCAAAGATTGTCAGCCTGGTCATTCCGAGTATCCCGTGGGCCGCCATTTTGTGTTTTGTCTTGAGGTCCCTTCATGATCCCTGGTCCATTGACTGGTGGGTCCCTGAGATGGTAACTTTGAATTTCCGTGGGCTTTCCTTATTGCTCCAGACGTGCCCCGACTCCCTACCAAGTGGTGATCCCCACAGACCTTGCTGGTCTGCACCGAAGCATCTTTCTTGTTTCTGCGTGGGTTGCTGTTGCCAAGGCTTGCTGTGTCTAATCTGGGCACCGACAATGCAGCACTCGACATCCTTTGTGGAACAGCTCGAATCCAGCTCCTGGTTAGCCTCAACGCCTCCTGGTCCTCGTGGCTGAAGAGTCAAGCTTCATCTCTTTCATCTGAAATCACCCAACATTGGTGGGCTCCTGTCCATCACCTTCCTGGTCACTGGCTAGTGACCCAGACTCTGTCCCCTCTACTTTCAGGTTCTTCTCATCTTCGATCCAGGCTGGGATCTCTTCGGACACTTCGCATCTTCACGGCAGCAGCACTTCTTCGCCAGCTCCCATTGAAATCGACGACGCGACCCGACACCAAAAGACATCTATGCAACCGGCTTCCCTGGGTGATGTAACACAAGTACTCCGGTGCTCCTGTGGGTGCTAGCCATAGAATTTCCTAAGTCCAAAAGGGTTTGGTCCTGACTCATTTCTAAGTGTCCCTAATCTTTCAAAATCTAACCTCGACTTTCCCCATTAAAGCTAACGGGAGCTCGCAGCTGTGTTCACACACTGCACACAGCCCCAGTGGATCCCCTGTGTCACTACCTTGGGTGGTTCCTTGGGGTCCCAGCAATTCTACAGGCACTAGGCCTTGTGTCTAGTTAAGTCGTGGTTCTTTTACCATTATTTTAGTATATGGTTTGGCTCGCCCATTGGGACTGACGTGTATTTGTGCTATTCACTTCTAGAAGCTGGCCTGTCTGTGTAATAAAGGTGCTGTGACTGTCTGGCTTGTGATTGGCTGGTGTGTCTGTCTCCAGGAGTCAGGATGGGTCTGCCCCGGTGGTGAGTGAGTTATATGCGTACGTATATAACGTATGCAAGCGTACACAAAAAACGTACGCAAACGTACTAGGTTCGCGCCCAGTGCACGCACCCTAAAAATTTATAGAAAAAAAAAAAAGAAATAAAGTGGACATAAGTTAATAGAAGATATTAACTATGCTGTTCAACTTTATCCAAATTCAAAGTAAAAAAAAAATGAGCCACACCAAATTAAAGGATAAAGATAATTTATAAATGTATACATAGGGAAATTTTTGTAAAAGAAATATATAAAATATATATTAAAAAATTCTAAAATTAGCATTTAAAAAACCTTTGAAATTAACTGAAAAAAACATAGGTTTCACACACGTTATAGTTAGGAATTAGCATTTAAAAAACCTTGCAAATTCACTGAAAAAACCATAGATTTCACACACATTATAGTTAGGAAATAGCATTTAAAAAACCTTACAAATTCACTGAAAAAACCATAGGTTTCACACATGTTATAGTTAGCTGGACATTTTACTCGTAAAAAACCAATGAAATTCCCCCGTTATTGTTAGTTCAGCTAACTATAACTCGCGCGCCCGCAATCCACTGCTGATGACGTCACATATTACATCACTCATGACATGGTCAGTGACATCACTCATGACATGACTGATGACGAGTAAAATGTCCAGCTAACTATAATATGTGTGAAACCTATGGTTTTTTCAGTGAATTTGTAAGGTTTTTTAAATGCTAATTCCTAACTATAACGTGTGTGAAACCTATGGTTTTTTCAGTGAATTTGCAAGGTTTTTTAAATGCTAATACCTAACTATAACGTGTGTGAAACCTATGGTTTTTTCAGTGAATATATATATATATATATATATATATATATATATATATATATATATATATATATATATACACACATATAAACCTATAAGTCACTCCTATGGCAGGTCTTATCAATCCTGTAGGCAGAGTGCTTGGTTCTTATGTGAGAGGATGCCCCTGCATGAGCAGAGCCCCTCTGCAGCGTTCGGAGACCCTTCTCTGATGCTGTTTGTAGTGCAGCCTGACCATATGCTCTTAAGTGCATTATAACCAAATGGTAAATGCTAACTTTGGACTGGCTGCATGGAAACATGTCGTGTTTGGTGTCAAAAACCTTGGAATCATATCCCCCACACCAGTAACTGGTGTGGGAGTATGATCCCACCCTTCCAGAGGGAGAGACGTGACAGCCCTGGTATACCCGGCAGAAACTTAATAGAGCCCTGGCATCACAAAATGGATGCTGCAGCCACAGACACGGGTCTGGCCTCCTGCTGCTGACTGAAACCCCAGCAGGGGAGGTCTGGACAATAGGTTTCCTGTCACAGGGAGGTGTAACCACCTCCCAGACAGGCTTATGTGTATTGGGTCTGGGTGGGAGCACTCTTTGAGTGCTTTGAAGTCCTGCACTGGGGGCACATTTGGTGTCCCTGTGCATAGTCCAGCTGAGACCGGTTCCGGGGCTTCCAGCCCCTGCTCTGGCATGAAACTGGACAAAGGAAATGGGTGTAGCCACCCCTCTTTCCAAACCCTCCCATAAGTGGGTCCCCAGAGCTAGTCCAACCCCTTCCTTAGGTATAAGTAAGGAACCTCTGTAACCAGAACTTTAGATTACCCTGGATGAAACTCTGAAGCCGAATCCTGGACCTTCGATGCTCTGCTCAAGACCAGAGGAATGAATAAATCTCCCTTGGGGTCAAGGAGTGACTCCCCTGCTTGGCATGCACAAACAAAGCACTTTGCCAGTCTGCATTATCGAAGCTCCTGCCGGACTCCAAAGTATTTGCAGCCAAGGAAGAGGATGTCCAGACATCTCAGAGGCTGTCCCGAGTCTCCAGCAAAACTGAGACCCTCAGCCCTCGTGAGTAGCGTGGAACCGGAACTCCTGGTCACAGTGTATTTCTGGAAGTGCATGGACTTCTCAACATCTCCTGAAGTCGTGCTTGGGCTGACTTTTAGCCCCCACCTCGAGCACTAAATTCACCAAAGATTGTCAGCCTGGTCATTCCGAGTATCCCGTGGGCCGCCATTTTGTGTTTTGTCTTGAGGTCCCTTCATGATCCCTGGTCCATTGACTGGTGGGTCCCTGAGAGGGTAACTTTGAATTTCCGTGGGCTTTCCTTATTGCTCCAGACGTGCCCCGACTCCCTACCAAGTGGTGATCCCCACAGACCTTGCTGGTCTGCACCGAAGCATCTTTCTTGTTTCTGCGTGGGTTGCTGTTGCCAAGGCTTGCTGTGTCTAATCTGGGCACCGACAATGCAGCACTCGACATCCTTTGTGGAACAGCTCGAATCCAGCTCCTGGTTAGCCTCAACGCCTCCTGGTCCTCGTGGCTGAAGAGTCAAGCTTCATCTCTTTCATCTGAAATCACCCAACATTGGTGGGCTCCTGTCCATCACCTTCCTGGTCACTGGCTAGTGACCCAGACTCTGTCCCCTCTACTTTCAGGTTCTTCTCATCTTCGATCCAGGCTGGGATCTCTTCGGACACTTCGCATCTTCACGGCAGCAGCACTTCTTCGCCAGCTCCCATTGAAATCGACGACGCGACCCGACACCAAAAGACATCTATGCAACCGGCTTCCCTGGGTGAGGTAACACAAGTACTCCGGTGCTCCTGTGGGTGCTAGCCATAGAATTTCCTAAGTCCAAAAGGGTTTGGTCCTGACTCATTTCTAAGTGTCCCTAATCTTTCAAAATCTAACCTCGACTTTCCCCATTAAAGCTAACGGGAGCTCGCAGCTGTGTTCACACACTGCACACAGCCCCAGTGGATCCCCTGTGTCACTACCTTGGGTGGTTCCTTGGGGTCCCAGCAATTCTACAGGCACTAGGCCTTGTGTCTAGTTAAGTCGTGGTTCTTTTACCATTATTTTAGTATATGGTTTGGCTCGCCCATTGGGACTGACGTGTATTTGTGCTATTCACTTCTAGAAGCTGGCCTGTCTGTGTAATAAAGGTGCTGTGACTGTCTGGCTTGTGATTGGCTGGTGTGTCTGTCTCCAGGAGTCAGGATGGGTCTGCCCCGGTGGTGAGTGGAGAGATCTGCATGTTGATGGCAGGGAGGAGTACACCTGGGACCAGAATAGGGCTGGGCTTTCCCTACACAATGCTGGCTCCACCCCCTGTGGTGCGTCTGATGTCCCTGGCCTGTCCTGTGAATAGGGAGAGGGGCTGAGCAAAACAAAGTGCTCAGGAACCAGTTGCATCTGGTTCGCCCCTTCCCTGCACCTTTGGAGACAAAGGATTCTGTTTATAAAAGAGGGGCTGAGACCCCATGAAAATGTTATTGTTCTTGGACTAGAAACTACCAGGGGCATGCTGCTGCTGGGGCTCAGGGGAAGGCTTGCCTCCCTGGGCCCTGCCCAGCCCCTGGATGCCTGATGGACTTCTGGGACCCTTGGGGATTTATTTTCTTTGCCCCAGGACCTTTTGCTGTACTGGCATCTGGTGAGCGCTGTTATTTTAATTTGACCAAGAGGTGAGGAGAAAGGAGCCCGTGGGCCTGGCAGCGCTGAGCTGCGTCCCCTTCTGAGGGAATCCCGATGTGGGGATTCCCCCGCATCGCATAGGGAGAGCGGGAGCCCACTCCGCGTTTTACCGATCTCAGCGGGAGCCTACCCCTCTTTATACTTCTTGCCGAAGCGGGTGCCCACCCCGCATTCTTTATGAGCCTAAGCAGGTGCCCACCCCGCTGTATATTTTGTATTACGGAGGGAGCCTACCCCTCATTGCCCCCGAGAGCCGAGATCACCGCTGCCGCCCGCGGCCCGCCTGGTTGTGGGCGGGGCCGCCGGACGGAAGCAGAAGTGCCGGCGTACGTGTTGACACAGGGCTCCCATGCTCGAGGGAGAGCCCCGCGGTGATGGCCAGATAGAGGAAAAGCCCCGGGTCCCTGGAGGGGGCCCGGGTGAAGAATCCAATCAATCCAGGCGGGAGCCCACCCCGCGCTGGACCTTGAGGAGAGAAGTGGCGCCGCTGCCTGTTCCCGGGAGGGGGCGCGAGGCACATTGCCGGTGCCTGCCCCCGCCGCATCCAGAAGAGGAGTCCCCTGCACCGGAGCCCGGTGAGTAAGGGCTGGGCAGGGGACAGGGCTGCATATCACTCACGCTCCACCAAGGGAGCAGGTTTTGTTTTCGGTGCGTGGCACCGAGTCAGAGCGGCCCCGTCTGTCAGCGGGCCGCTCCACCGAAGGGGGCATTCTTACCCTACAGTCCCAGGTGGCTCCAATGACGGGCATCATTGTTTCTAGAGCCCCAGGTGGTTCCAACGACGGGCATCATTGTTTCTAGAGCCCCCTATGGCTCCAACGTTTGGGGGCATGTTATCTTCAGAGCCTCCATGGCTCGCACCAATGCACATTTTACAGAGCCCCGTGAGGCTCTAACGCATGGTGCATATTTAGTGCAGGAGCCCATGCGCTCCATGGGGACATGTTTGTTTTCAGAGCCCAGGTGGCTCCAATGTTTTGACATTATTTCAAGGGCCATTGAGAGCCCATGCCTCATTTGACTTCCCCAGCTGCGCAGCACTTAGTGCCAGCTGCAGCGTTTAGGCCCTGTTCTTGTCCCCAGCTGCCCAGCAAGTAGTGGGCAGCTGCTACGTTTAGGTTCTGGCGCAACCTGGACCCTAATGTGATTTAGGTGTTATTGTGATTTATATACTAATGCGTTGGGTGTTAGCAAATGTACTGTGTGTAGTATGTTTTGCGCACCCTGTGTTTTATACCCCTAGATATGATTTCTGCATAGGAGGTTGTTTTACCTGTTTAGGTTGATGTTAGGGAGGTAATACTTCCCTGTGTGATGTACGCCCCTAGTGTAATTATACTTAGGGGGTAGGGTCTAATGCGTTAGACTTATGAGAAATTGCATAAGGTGTTTATGCCCCTGTGATGGATGCAGGATAGGTTTTATACCTGATTCTATTATGATAATGCTGAGGTCATTATTGCGCCAGTAGTTACTGGTTGTGCTCTACAGTGATAATTTGTGTTACAGTTGGTATATGTTCTACATTTACAATTGGTGATTTGTGCTAATTCTGACAGTGGTCCAGGTGGCCCTGTCTTGTGTAAATAGTCCCCTGTAAAATTCTGCCCAGTGCCAGTTGGCACAGTGTAAATTATGTGATTATCATCTAATGTGTTTATTATAATACAAAGGCTATTTGTTATATAAACCTTGTGTGGAGTTTCTTTTGTGGTGGGCCTAGGGTGTTGTTGCTGTGTGCGCGCGCAAACGCTTTACACATTGCCTCCAGGATAAGCCTGACTGCTCGTGCCAAGCTACCAAGGGGGTGAGCAGGGGTTATCTTTGGCGTGTAACTCCCCAGCCCTGACTTAGAGTGGTGGTTTCTGTCTGGCTTTGGCGCAAGCCCTAGCCAACCAGAAATCCCATTTCTAACACCTGGTGTGGATATATTTCATTTAGTGACTCAAGAGATTATAGACTGGTAAAACTAGTTGCTTTACATTCCTTCAAGACTTAGCCTGAAGGCTGCTCTCCATAGCTACCACTAGGATAGCTTTCAATAAAGGTTGTCTTTAACCTATAACCAATAAAGGGTTGTTTGGACTGATTCAAGGTGCCCACTATAACTAGTGGACAGCATATATCAGGCCAACTTCTCACAGTGTTGTCCTACAATATATTAAACGCCATTCCCCGGAAGTAGTGTTACTACAAGAAACGCATCTGGTGGGCACCTCCTGCAAAGCACTTCATAGGTGGGGCTACAAACTACTAGCTCACGTAGGCTTCACTACTAGCTCATGGAGAGTAGGTATCTTGGTCAAGAATTCCTTCCCTCTGGCCATTCAATCATCCTGGACTGATGACAGAGGTAGATACATAGGGGTCACGGGCTCCTGGGAGGGTTACACGTTAACACTACTGTCAGTTTACATACCACCAGGCCTACAGAATACCACTTTCAAAGATTTAGGCACTCTTCTACTCTGTCTTCCTGAAGGTCTTTTGGTGGTTGGGGGGACTTTAACTCAGTTGCCTCGGGTACACTGGATAGATACCCACAGCGGGAACTTGGGTCTTCCCACAAGTGGCTACCTGATTTTCTAGATGCATTGGGGCTTGTTGACGGATGGAGGACATACCACCCAGAAAACATCCAATATACCTTCCATTCCGGAGCCCATCATAGCCTTTCCCACATTGACTATGTCCGGACCCAGGCTTCCCAGGCTGCACACATCCGCGAAATTAAACATCTAGCTAGAGGGATATCAAACCACTCTCCGATATGTGTTCAGGTAGTACCTGGCCAGACGCGGGTGGGATGCATCGCCCCCATTAACCCATGGCATCTCCAAAACGCTAACATCCGGAAAGCATTGTCAATAGCTATCGACTCATACTTCCATGAAAATGACGGAACAGTAGATTCTTCTCAAACTCTTTGGGAAGCCTTCAAATCGGTTATTCGGGGTCAAGCGCTATCACTAATTTCTGGCGCTAAAAAAAAGAGGCAGAAAGCGATTGTGGACCTGGAGGAGGAACTTGGCAGGGTAGAAACCGACTTAGAAGACGAGGTCACACAGGCAAAGCTTCACACACTGCATCACAAACAAGATGAATATAAAGCTCTAGTGACAGACAGGGCCAAATGCTTAGGGAGGGAGAAAATGGGAAGAATATACTAACTGGGAGACAAGGCAGGGAAACTAATCGCCTGGCTTGACAGGAAAGAGTTGGCAAATTGACTGGTGCCCGAACTCATAGGTGCTGATGCAAAATCCATTACTGACCCTCAATCTATTGCGAATAATTTTGCCACCCACTACTAGATGGTCTATACATCCAGCTCATCTCACACAGAGGAGGAAGCACAGGACCTACTGCGAGACATTAGACTTCCAACCCTGTCCATAGATGACCGCCACTTCCTAGACAGTGCCTTAACGAATGACGAAATAGCACAGGCCATTAGAGCTTTGCGTTCCGAGAAAGCCCTGGGCCCCAAAGGTCTGCCAATCGAGCCCTATAAACTTAAGCCAAACAAATTAGCCCTGTATCTAAAATCCATGTTTGAAGAAAGTAAAGAGTTTGGAATACTACCGCAGGACCAGAGGATAGTCACATTAGTCACTATCCACTAAGAGGGTCGACCCAAAACAGATTGTGCCTCTTACAGACCAATCTCTCTTCTAAATGCTGAACCCAAAATCCTGGCCAAGCTCCTGGCAAACCGCCTGATCAGGGTGATTGGGGGGCAAGTCCATCCTAATCAGTCAGGTTTCATACCACACTGCAACACCGCGCTGAACCTGCGCAGACTACATGGTGAACTGGGTAGAGTAACCGCTATCCTTGAAGATGCCCTGGTGATGTCACTAGACGCCACCATGGCATTTAACACCATTGAGTGGCCCTACTTGTTTGCTGTACTTGCAAAACTGGGCTTTGGCCCTGAATTTATCCGATGGGTGTGGATCCTGTATTCAGAACCCCATGCACAGGTCATGGTCAACGATAAGAAATCAGCCCCTTTCATACTAAGCCAGGGTACTCGACAGGGGTGCCCCCTCTCTCCCCTGAACCACTTTTGGCATGGGTTCGTCAAGACCCAGAGATAAGAGGCCTGCTCTGGTCCCCTGAGTGGGAGGACCGTATCTCCCTTTATGCCGATGACATCCTCTTATACCTTCCCTCCCTGAGGAAATCATTAGTGTGTGTCTTCGATATCATGGCAATATTTGGTAGATATTCCGGATTATTCATCAATTGGAAAAAATCCCTCATTTACGTCCTAGTGGGAGGCCCTCCTGTTACGCCGGGCACTTGCCCGATTCCAGTTAATACCGTGGGCTTCAAATATCTGGGTATTTTTATTACATTAGATCCTAAACTTCGTTACACCCAAAACTTTCTCCCACCTTTGGAAAGACTTAAGCGCAACATAGCCAGTTGGAAAACCCTCCCACTGTCGGTGTTAGGCAAAGCGGCCCTCTTCAAGATGATGTCACTGCCCTGCTTCCTCTACGTTTTGCAGAACGCCATGGACCCTGTCCCAGCTGGATATTTTAGAGAGGTTGAGAGCCTCCAGAGAGACCTGCTGTGGGACGGTAAGCTTTGTATCGCTTTGACCAAACTCACACTTAACAGGTATGACGGGGGATCAGCCTCCCAGATATTAAAAAATATTACTGGGCAGCGCACCTTGCAGCCATTAATCAGGGCACCTATGGTCAACTTGGTGACCCTGGCTATGCCATAGACAGATGGACTCTACCGGGTGGGAGCTTCAATCGGGAAATATAATCCAAGCCCAAGCGATACCCCCTTACCGGTCCAACTAACCACTCTGTCCACATCTGGCCCACAGTTAACAAAAATCTGGGCTGGGAGCGAAGACTCACACTGGCAACCCCCCTGTGGGACTCTGAGAAACTAGGCAGCTTATGGGAATCAAAAGGATTTGATAAGTTGGATCTTATCGGAATCTCATTGATTAAAGACATGTGGGATAAGGACGAAGTAAAGTCCTTTGCCTCTCTGCAGCAGCAGTATGAGTTGACCAACTCAGAACATTTCAGATACGCACACATTCGTCATGCACTAGGATCCCAATTCACTGCCGGCTCCTCCCCTCCGGCACCTTCCCCATTAGAAGACAGATTGTTGGATGGACATCTACCCAAAAAAGCCATATCACTAACCTACAAAAAACTAATAAACAATATGACAGACCCACTCGGGCCACTACATGAGAGATGGGTATGAGATGGCCTTGAATTAGACGATGAAGATTGGCAGGAGGCTTTGTCCTCACCTAGAGTAGTGGCCATTTCAGCGAGGCTTAGGATAGTCCAACTTAAAATTCTTCACAGAGTCTACATCACTGGGCCTACTCTGGTCCATATGGGTAGGTCCGACTGGGGAGATTGTAGGAGGGGGTGTGGGTGGGAAGGGTCATTTCTGCACTTGATATGGGAAGGTGAATATATCAAAACATACTGGCACAAGATCCACGAAGTACTGAGTGTGGTGCTTGCAGTTGTCTTACACTCTGAAGCAAGGTGATGCCTCTTAAATATTTTGGAGCCCACTGATTTAAATGTTTATCACACGCAATGGGCCACGCTAGGAATTATGGTGGCAAAAAGGAATTTAGCATAAAAGTGGGAAGCGCCACAAGCACCTGAGGTGAGCGCCTAGAAAGAGGACCTAGACTGGTGAATTTACAGAGAAAAGACAGTCTTTACGGCTCGTGGCTGCCCCAAAAATTGGTCTAGGACATGGGAACCCTGGAACGCCTACAGATGACATATCTGTGCCCCCCGATTGCAGTTGACCCTGACGATCCCCCAACCCCATAATGTGTACCCATTGTGCTCCTGCACTGTCTGTTACTCATTACTACCATTGCTGAATATACTGTACTTGCTTCCTCTGTAATGTTTACTATATCTTGATGACTATTCAATAAAAAGATTTATAAAAAAAACAATGAACACCACATTTCACTGATGTTCTTCTTGCTTTTTTGCTTTTAGACGCACAAAAGAGGAAGAGACAACATCACCCATTGTACTGCCAGACAGAAATCCTGCTGTGCACGACGTCACGTGATGTGTGACCACAGCCATCTCTTCAACTTGTGCCACTGCGTGCTGCTGGCATCTTCAAGATGGCCCCAAAGAAAGGTACCAGGTCCAGTACCAAGAAAGTTGCCAGTGAGAAGAAGGCACTGCCACTTACCAAGACCAGTATGTTGCCGAAGACCTTTTTTGGGAAACCACAAATTGTGCCTGCATCAGCGGTGTCCGAGGAGCAAGCTGGGAGCACCACCCCTGCATCAATGGACCCACCCCACCAACCTGGGCCCAAGCCCATGTCTGTGTCAGAGGCTGCCAGTCTAATCACGAGTCCAGCTCTGACGAGCAGTGATGTTGAAATTGATTTATCGTTATTGCAAAGTAGCACCCAATTAATCCAGAAAACACAGATAAGTGGGGAACAACAACTTCAACAGCAACCACCTCCAATAGTAGTTAACCTCCCGAAGTAGGGGCAGTTCAGTAAATGGAGCTTCCTGCAGAGGAAGAAGAAGAGCAAGCCACTCTTTCAGAACATCCGTTGTCTTCCAAATCCCCAGCAAGGAAAAAGAGGGTTAGTCCATCAACTTCTTCTGAAAACCGCCCTTCTGATGATCTAGAAGCCACTTGGAAGCCACCTCAGTCTGAGTGTGTGACACGCCACGTGACAAGGCTAGGGAAAAGGAAGGTTCCAGAAAGCCTTATGGAGGTAGATATAGAATAGGAGAATGATGACAACGAGCCAGTCATCATGGACATTAGTCCGGCCTCAGTAGAAACCAACATTACTCCATCCCAAATTGCTTATGATACCACCGACACCCCCTCCAGCTTCCATATTTCGTTCGCAGTAACCTACATTCACCACAACCACCTCAGTTGAACTAGAAGTAGGTACTGCAGAGAGTCAAACATCACGCCAACCTACCAGTTCATCGGACATTGCAAGTGACACCAGCAGCACCAGAAAACGAACCTCCCCAGTTTGGGACTTTTTTCGATTAGCAAGAAGGAGGTGAACATTGCTATATGCTCCATTTGTGGACAAGGTGTTAGTCGGGGTAAGCTTGGTACAAACTATGGTACCGGAGACCAAACATCCCATCTGAGAAAACACCACTTGATCCAGTGGGAGGCGCACCTTGGCGGACAAAAAACAGCACATGTTGTTGGTGGTGGAGGGGATGAAGAAGAAGATTTGATCACGGTGGTAGTTGAACAAGAGGGAGACGTTTTCTCTGTTACACAAAGCAGACCTGTCCCCTGCAGTATAGTTGTACCGCCCAGATGATCATCAGCAACATCGCAATGGCACAAGAGTCAGGCTGAGACACCAAGGGGTCCAAGGCAAGAGAGTACCGTAATGAAAAAACATGTATTGAGCATAACTTCTGGTGTCAAGAAGTCACCTACAGCAGTGGCATGAGAAAAGAAAAAAATTGAGGCTGCCATTCTCAGCATGTTTAGGTCGGAGGAGCAGTACAAACGTGACCACCCAACGGCACGTTTGTGCAAAGCTGGCTAAAATGTACGCGATGAACCTCCTCCCTTTTTCTTTTGTGGAAGGAGTGGGTTTTCTTGAATTTGTGGCAGCCATCTGTCCGAAATGGAAGTTACCCAGCCGTTTCTATTTCACCAGAGTTGCTGTTCCAGCTCTATATCACGAGGTGCTGGAATTGCTTCGACAAGCTTTGCGGCAGAGTGCAGTTCACACTATTCACCTGACAACTTACATGTGGACCAGTTACCAAGCCACTGATTACATGTGCATTACTGCACACTGGATCCCTTTTGTGGGGGTTAGAGAAAAGATATCTGAAGGTTTTGACACTGCTGAGATTTTTAATGCCGCTCGGAAACATGCAACTGTAGCCATGTTCACCATGGAAAAATCTCATACTGCTGCAAACATTTTGGAAGACTTTGACAGCAAGGTCTTTGAATGGCTGCAAACAAGATGACTCAACATTGGTTTTGTTGCCACAGACAATGGCAGTAATATAGTTAAGGCCATGGCCGATGGTGGCTATATCCGGGTCCTGTGTTTGGCACACTGTATTAACATCATTGTTAAAGACTTTCTGAAAAAAGAAGAATGAGTCAGGAACTTACTGACCACCTGCAGAAGAATCTGCACACATTTCAACCATTCTTTTAAAGCTGAGAAGCAGCTGCCAATCATTCACTGTGATAATAGAATGCCAGTTAAAGCACTCATCCAGAAGGTGCCAACATGTTGGAACTCAACTTATTACATGCTTCTACATCTGTTTGAGCAGTACAGACCAACCAAAGAATATTTCATGTAAAGAGGGGATGCTACTGTGAAAGGCATGATAATTGAGATGGACCAATGGGGGCTAGGTAATTGCCTGATAGAGATGCTACTTTCTTTCAAGGGCTTCACACATCAAGTCAGCAAGGACTGTACTATGGGACAAGTTATCATATTGTTGTACATGCTACAGGAACAGCTAAAGGGGGTGTCTGCAATGTATGCAGGTGTGGAGGAAAAAAAGAACCATATGAGTCGGTGGAGAGCTTAACCCGTCACTTATCTGAAAATATATTGGTGCAAAGAGGCATTTTGTCATCCAACCATTACATTCGTGCCACAATTCTTGAGCCACTGTACAAACCATTACTGGGATGGGGATGTTGCCAGCTACAAAAGTTGGATAGTTGTGCAAGCCAGTCATCTACAAAAAGAACGGCCGGGAATTGGAGGCCCACTCCTCCAGGGCACAACTAGTACTACAGGTCAGCCTTCAAGTTCAACTTGGGAGCCTGAGGGCAGTGCGGTTGGCTCACAGCAGCCAAAACCACCAACAACACGAAGAACAACATCAACAACAACAAGAACAGGAGCATCAGCCCCAAAATCGGCACACACATGGTTTCTACAGGCAGGGCTTAAGCCCAGTGCTGAGGCAAAGGCAAAAGAGGTTGAGCAAAGCGGAGCACCCATGAGCATTGAGTGGATGGTCCAGGCCTATCTGGATGACCCAACAGAGGTCTACTGTGATCAAAATCCATTGCTGTATTGGTATGGAAAAAGGCCCCAATGGCCAGTGCTCAGAAGGTTGGTGATAAACTATCTGGCTTGCCCTGTCACAAGTGTCTCTTCTGAGCATGTTTTCAGTGCTGCTGTTTCTGTTCTGACAGTGAGAAGGACCAATCTCTTGCCCCAAAATAGTGAGAGGTTAACCATGATCAAAATGAATCTGCACTTTTTACCACCAGATTACAGCTTACCTGAAGTAGCATAGCAGGAAGATGATGATGGCGACTCAGGTCATGGAAGTAGTGTGTTGGGTGGCCTACTTCTGGGTGAACCACCAAAGTTTGAGGATGAGCTCTACTTCCCAGACAACTAGGCTTTTAAGCTACTTTCTTTCTTCCTTTGGTGCCCCCCAAAAAACCTGTGTGCAGTCAGTGAAGAAGTAAGTCGACTCCCCCAAGTCCTGACTTGCCCTAAATCCATTTCCCTCAGGCCAGACATTCGATGGAGAATAGTACAACAAATATGAAATGTGTGCCCGCTTAAAGTGACAGTCCCTCCGTGACTATCTATCCTCCTTTCCGAGCCTGAAGGGACTGCCCCGGAAGAATAGGTAAATGATGGCAGGCATTGCACGCTGACTATCAGTGATTTGTGTTTGTTGTGCATGATGTCTACTAGTATTCCAATCTACACATAAAAAAGTGACTCAAGTCAATGTTTCCCTTCTTGGTGTTCAATATTTAAAATTGTACTAATGCAGGCTTGTTAGAAATGGGATTTCTGTTTGGCTAGGACTTGCGCCAAAGCCAGGCAGAAACCACCACTCTAGTCAGGGCTGGGGAGGTACACGCCAAAGATATCCCCTGCTCACCCCCTTGGTAGCTTGGCACGAGCAGTCAGGCTTATCTCTGAGGCGATGTGTAAAGCGTTTGCGTGCGCACCCAGCAACAACACCCAAGGCCCACCACAAAAGAAACTCCACACAAGGTATTATATAAAAATAGCCTTTGTATTCCCAAAACACATTAGATAAAAACACACACTTTACAATGTGCCAACAGGCACGGGCAGAATTTACAAGGGATTATATGTACAGGGGACAGGGCCACATGGACCACTGTCAGGAATTAGCACTTTGTAGAAATACGCACTTAGAACATAGGAATAATACTTTAGAACATAGCACATACAATCACTGTAGCACTAAAAATAGAACATGTAGCACACACCCAGTAACTACTGGTATCTGGTAAGTACCACCTACGCAACCCTAACCACCTTAGGAGAATATCGCGCAGGGAACCAGGACCTCACTAGCACCACCTGTACTAGGAGAAAACAACCACTCAAGTATCACAATACCTGTAGGGGTAAACGCACATTATACATGATGCATCACATTCAGAGGTGTAGGGAAGGAAAACACATGATGCATAAAATACATTCAGCGGTGTAAAACAATGGCACATGACGCATAAAAACACATTCAGAGGTGCAGGTAGGAACAACAGCGCAACACTCACAGTCGCCACCACCTGTGGCAGTCCCTAGGCCAACTGGCCTTGTCGGGGCTAGGACGCCCTGCGTCCCAGCAAAGTCAGGGCGCGACTGCGCAGGCTGCGCAAGCCAGGCGCACAAGGCACAACCTAAACGTGGCAGCTGCCCACTAAGTGCTGGGCAGCGGCAGGGACTGGGGCCTGGGCACCTCTGGGCCCTTAGAACAATTATGGCAGTCGTTGGAGCCAGTCTGGGCTCTGAATCAATAATGCCCCCGTAACGTTGGAGCCTCGTGGGCTCTGAAACAAACAATGTGCCCCGTTTGGAGTCCCTCTGGACTCTAGCCAATGTCGCCCCCAACGTTGGAGCCTCGTGGGCTCTCAATCACAAATGCCCCCGTATAGGTTGGAGCGGCCCGCTGCCTTCCGGGGCCACTCTGATCACCACCGAAATGCCCCCGTCTGTTGGAGTCCCTTTGGACTCTTAGTAAGGATGCCCCCTTGACGTTGGAGTCCCACTCGGGGGACTCAGCAAAATAAACGGCCCTCGTAGGTGGAGCGACCTCAAGGCTCTAAATCATAATCAGGCCCCCCAACCGTTGGAGTCGTACTCACCGGGGCAGCTTCCTGCTGGTCGCGCTGGACACCTGCGGGGCTCTCCACGTGGCTACGGGAGCTCCGCACACCAACCGGTCGTCTCCAGGCTTCACCTCAGGCGGTGGGGGCGACGGGCATGGAGCACGCGCTGCTCCGATGTCTCCGGTGGTGGCGGCGGGGCTCTCTCCTCCTTACGAGAGCCCTGCTTGGCTATGCTGCACTTCCGGGGTCTTTCCCGAGGACGCGCTGGCATTGGGCAGCCCGCACAGCTTCCGGGTGGCCCGCCCCCAACCAGACAGTCCCGGGCAGTCCCGCCTAACTTCCTGTTGGCCGCTCCGACGCGGCAGTGTATGTGGAGCTCGGGCTGCGGCGGTGATTCTCGCAGCGGCAATGAGGGGTAGCTCCCTCTTCAGTCACACAGTGCGGGGTGGGAACCCGCGACAGCACCAATATGCGGGGTGGGCTCCCGCTATAAAAATAATTAAATAAGCGGGGTAGGCACCCACGAGGATCGCCAGCGGGGGAATCCCTACGTCGGGGTTCCCCTGTAAAGGATCGCAGCTCAGCGCTGCTGGGGCCACAGATAGAGCGCTCCTAGCGCTATAAGTAAAAAAACGCTTCCAGGCTCTTGGGGGAGAAAGCACGTCCAGCCAAAGTCTTGGCAAAGTTTTTAAGAAGGTAGGCAGGGGGCAAGGCTGGGCCCAGAGCCAGCTCACTGGGCCTCCAGGCAGGGAGGTAGTCCAAGTGGCGGTCCTCTGGCCCAGCAACAGCAGCAGCCCCCTCAGGCAGGATCCAAAGCAGAACAGTTTCTGTGGGGACACAGCCCCATTTTTATACACTAAAACCCTTTGTTCTTGGTTCAGGGTGAGGGGGAAAACCAGTCGCAGCTGGTTGGGGAGCACCCTTGATGTGCTCAGCCCCTCACTCTATTCACTGGCAGGGCTAGGGTCATCAGTCGCACCACAGGGGGCGGAGCCAGCATTGTGTGGGGAAAGCCCTGCCCTATTCAGGTCCAAGGTGCACTCCTCCCCAGCCATCAGCATGCTAATCTCACACTCACCACTGGGGCAGACCCAACCAGACACCTGGAGCCAGGCTCACCAGCCAGCTCCAGCCAATCACACGCCAGACACACTGCACACAGAAGTGCCCACTTCTAGAAGTGGCACTTCCACACTAGGTACATGCACGCCGCACACATCATCGCGCAGCATTCAATCACACGAGTCCGCACATACCAAACTTGGGCCTACACACCCCACGCATCAAGAACTACTAGGGACACATACATTCCCCATGCATTCCTATGGGAGGGCAGGCCTATCTCACCACATGCACTCAGAGAGCGCACGCACTTTACCCTGGGGCACAGGGAAAGTGCGCAGAAGCCAAAAATCACCACACCAAGTCACCAATAAAAAGCAAAAAAGTTCAGGGGTGAACCTGCCAGAAGGGCCAAGTCCAACACAACCCCCTTCCAGCCAAAACGCAGGGAAGACCAATCACCACCGTGATGGACTTCCCTGCTTGGTGCGATTGAACACGGACGCGGGCCCGCAACTGCAGGGACACCCTCCGGTTCTACGCCACGGTGAACCCATGGAAATCTTTCTAACACCACTGTCTGGACCAGCTGGGCAACCCCACTGGTACTCCCAAGCTGTCCGCGGCCAAGACCAGGCCCTAGGCCACCCAGGTGCCACCGGCCTTTGCCTAACCATAGAGTGGGGGGTAGGAACCCCTGGCACATAGCGTCCATTCTCCACTCTTCCTGTCTGCAAGACAGGACTAGACTGCCACTGGTTCTCCAGCCTAGGGTCTGCACCCTCAGGCGGACCAGGAGTCTCGGGGAAGCCTCTCCTCCCCCTACCTCTTATCCTAGGGTTCCTCCTCCTCCGGCGAGGGGTACACCTAGAACGCCATTCCAACCCAGGGTTTAACCCCTCAGGTTGCAACGGGGTTAGAGGTGGGCTCTTCCACCCTCTGCACCCCCTTCCAGAGCCCTGCTCCCTACCAACTGGGGCGGTACCTCTGGAAGAATAACTGGTCGGGACGCTGGTTACAGACGTCCCACCCTTCAGGACAGGCGGATCCCGAACCTGGCCTTCCAACCTCCGGCCTAGAACCTTTGGTGGAATAATCGCCTGGCACTCCAGGACTTTGGGGGATTTACGCTCCATCCCCCTGAGGCTAACAAACGACACATACGCCGTGTGACTGTCTGTCTGGCGCAGATCTCCCATCCCCTGTCCATCTGACAGTGCGCAGAGATCCCCCAGAACAGAAGTGGTGTCACCCTGGTCACTACACGGGATCCTAGCCCAACTGGGTAGTCCCTGACCCACTGGCTCTTCCACTGGGCAACTCATCCCCCAATCACTCCTCACGCTGGACTCCTGTACCCTCCCTACCGGAGCTGTACTGCCAGCCTCTAGAACCACAGGAGCCCTTGTTACAGGTGCTCCAGGTCCTCTACTCACTAAGAGATCTTCCTCAAGTGTAGTAACAGGACAGACTAGGTCCCCAACTTGGTGTTCCCTCATGAAACCATCCAAGTCCTGAGGCAGGGTTTCATACGTCTAGGGACCCTCGGTCACCCACTTACTCCCGCTCCACTGAGCCAGGCCGTAAGCCCCTACACCCACCTCACTATCCTGGGACCTAGCTGGGCTACACTGAGCCTCTTCCACCACGCTGGGCTGGAAGATACCTGAACCACTACTTTTGGATTCCCTCCCTAATGACTCTAGAGAACCTCTAGCACTGTCCCAGCGCTCTGCTTCATCCGCAAGCTCAAAGGGCTCAGACAATCCACACCCCAACAGGTGTTGGCGCAACCCCGGCACACAACAACTGAGCAGGTGTTCTTTGAGAACTAGATTACACAGTATATCAAAATCACTTGTTGTGGGAATCCAATCAAACATTGCATCCTCACATCCATCCACAAACTCCTCCCAAGTCTGGTGAGACAGTTTCCTACTGCCCCTGAATTTCAACCTTAACTCCTCCTCCTGGGAAACAGGTACCAGACTGGGGGGACTGGGATTTCCTACACTGGAATCTATATGGCTGCCACCACTGGGCTCAACCCTCCCTGGGGAGCCCAGAAAATTAAAACTGCGCGCAGGGGATAGTCTACCCTCCAGGGCTGATTTCTCCCTGGTGAAGGCCCTCTCAGCCTCCGCTATCCTCTCCTGCGCTAAGACCCTCTCGGTCTCCAACTTTTTCTCCTCCACATCCAGCTGTTGCTTCTCGACCTCCAGCTGCGCCATAGCCTGGGCATGCTCTAACCTGAGCTTTTCTAATGTCAGCTGGTGCTCCCTTTCTTTCCTCCTATGTTCCCACTCCTCTCGGGACAGGGAAAGGGATGAGGCGCTGCCTCCTACGCTGGACCCAGCAAGGGACTCCCTACCTATGGGGTCCTCACTCTCTACTGGCGTCCAGGTACTGTCATCTTCTTCCTCCTCTTCTGAATCTTCAGGGCTCCCCACAGACCCACCACCCTCCAGGTGTGAGGCCCAGGCCCTTTCCGTACTGTGCTCAAGATCCCATGGACCCTTTTGCCATAGGACCAGGAGGTCCTGAAGTTCGTACAGAGTGTCGGACTCTCTCTCTGTACAGGACCTTTCTAACTCCTGCCTCTGGCGCCAAGCTAGCTCATAGGGATCACAAGCAGGCTCCATTCTGGCGGACGGTATGGTGAAAAGATTATACAGGGAACCTAGGGGTCTGAGCTTAACAGGAGCACACAATTCACAAAAAGATTCAGCCAGCTCTCTAACCCAGAGAACTCACACTCACTTGAATAGTGCCACACACCATCCATCCACACACAACCCTCCCCTCGGACTGGTAAGGCAGTTTCTACCACCCCTGATTCCTCAACCTGACCACAAGTGACACAGGTACCAACTCTGGGCGCAGGGTGGGGAACAAATGTACTGGAGACTATTATCCTGCCACCACTGGATCCCACCCTCTGGTGAATCCAGAAAACACAATGCACTTAGGGGGATGATCTACCCTCCCGAGCTAGGGACACCTAACTCACAGTGCACAAGAAACACATTTCCAAAGAAATGACATTTAAAAACAATCTTAGACCAATAATCCCTATACAATGTGATTATCTAAATGCAGAGTTTTGTGGTGCAGCCAGTCGCTGCTGCGGTACAGCGCAAACGCAAGTCCAAATCCCACCGCTGATCACCAATGTTAGAAATGGGATTTCTGGTTGGCTAGGGCTTGCGCCAAAGCCAGGCAGAAACCACCACTCTAGTCAGGGCTGGGGAGGTACACGCCAAAGATAACCCCTGCTCACCCCCTTGGTAGCTTGGCACGAGCAGTCAGGCTTATCTCTGAGGCGATGTGTAAAGCGTTTGCGAGCGCACCCATCAACAACACCCAAGGCCCACCACAAAAGAAACTCCACACAAGGTATTATATAAAAATAGCCTTTGTATTCCCAAAACACATTAGATAAAAACACACACTTTACAATGTGCCAACAGGCACGGGCAGAATTTACAAGTGATTATATGTACAGGGGACAGGGCCACATGGACCACTGTCAGGAATTAGCACTTTGTAGAAATAAGCACTTAGAACATAGGAATAATACTTTAGAACATAGCACATACAATCACTGTAGCACTAAAAATAGAACATGTAGCACACACCCAGTAACTACTGGTATCTGGTAAGTACCACCTACGCAACCCTAACCACCTTAGGAGAATATCGGGCAGGGAACCAGGACCTCACTAGCACCACCTGTACTAGGAGAAAACAACCACCTAAGTATCACAATACCTGTAGGGGTAAACGCACATTACACATGATGCATCATATTCAGAGGTGTAGGGAAGGAAAACACATGATGCATAAAATACATTCAGCGGTGTAAAACAATGGCACATGACGCATAAAAACACATTCAGAGGTGCAGGTAGAAACAACAGCGCAACACTCACAGTCGCCACCACCTGTGGCAGTCCCTAGGCCAACTGGCCTTGTCGGGGCTAGGACGCCCTGCGTCCCAGCAAAGTCAGGGCGCGACTGCGCAGGCTGCGCAAGCCAGGCGCACAAGGCACAACCTAAACGTGGCAGCTGCCCACTAAGTGCTGGGCAGCTGTAGGGACTGGGGCCTGGGCACCTCTGGGCCCTTAGAACAATTATGGCAGTCGTTGGAGCCAGTCTGGGCTCTGAATCAATAATGCCCCCGTAACGTTGGAGCCTCGTGGGCTCTGAAACAAACAATGTGCCCCGTTTGGAGTCCCTCTGGACTCTAGCCAATGTCGCCCCCAACGTTGGAGCCTCGTGGGCTCTCAATCACAAATGCCCCCGTATAGGTTGGAGCGGCACGCTGCCTTCCGGGGCCGCTCTGATCACCACCGAAATGCCCCCGTCTGTTGGAGTCCCTCTGGACTCTTAGTAAGGATGCCCCCTTGACGTTGGAGTCCCACTCGGGGGACTCAGCGAAATAAACGGCACTCGTAGGTGGAGCGACCTCAAGGCTCTAAATCATAATCAGGCCCCCCAACCGTTGGAGTCGTACTCACCGGGGCAGCTTCCTGCTGGTCGCGCTGGACACCTGCGGGGCTCTCCACATGGCTACGGGAGCTCCGCACACCAACCGGTCGTCTCCAGGCTTCACCTCAGGCGGTGGGGGCGACGGGCATGGAGCACGCGCTGCTCCGATGTCTCCGGTGGTGGCGGCGGGGCTCTCTCCTCCTTACGAGAGCCCTGCTTGGCTATGCTGCACTTCCGGGGTCTTTCCCGAGGACGCGCTGGCATTGGGCGGCCCGCACAGCTTCCGGGTGGCCCGCCCCCATCCAGGCAGTCCCGGGCAGTCCCGCCTAGCTTCCTGTCGGCCGCTCCGACGCGGCAGTGTATGTGGAGCTCGGGCTGCGGCGGTGATTCTCGCAGCGGCAATGAGGGGTAGGCTCCCTCTTCAGTCACACAGTGCGGGGTGGGCACCCGCGACAGCACCAATATGCGGGGTGGCCTCCCGCTATAAAAATAATTAAATAAGTGGGGTAGGCACCCGCGAGGATCGCCAGCGGGGGAATCCCTACGTCGGGGTTCCCCTGTAAAGGATCGCAGCTCAGCGCTGCTGGGGCCACAGATAGAGCGCTCCTAGCGCTATAAGTAAAAAAACGCTTCCAGGCTCTACGGGGAGAAAGCACGTCCAGCCAAAGTCCTGGCAAAGTTTTTAAGAAGGTAGGCAGGGGGCAAGGCTGGGCCCAGAGCCAGCTCACTGGGCCTCCAGGCAGGGAGGTAGTCCAAGTGGCGGTCCTCTGGCCCAGCAACAGCAGCAGCCCCCTCAGGCAGGATCCAAAGCAGAACAGTTTCTGTGGGGACACAGCCCCATTTTTATACACTAAAACCCTTTGTTCTTGGTTCAGGGTGAGGGGGAAAACCAGTCGCAGCTGGTTGGGGAGCACCCTTGATGTGCTCAGCCCCTCACTCTATTCACTGGCAGGGCTAGGGTCGTCAGTCGCACCACAGGGGGCGGAGCCAGCATTGTGTGGGGAAAGCCCTGCCCTATTCAGGTCCAAGGTGCACTCCTCCCCAGCCATCAGCATGCTAATCTCACACTCCCCACTGGGGCAGACCCAACCAGACTCCTGGAGCCAGGCTCACCAGCCAGCACCAGCCAATCACACGCCAGACACACTGCACACAGAAGTGCCCACTTCTAGAAGTGGCACTTCCACACTAGGTACATGCACGCCACACACATCATCGCACAGCATTCAATCACACGAGTCCGCACATACCAAACTCGGGCCTGCACACCCCACGCATCAGGAACTACTAGGGACACATACATTCCCCATGCATTCCTATGGGAGGGCAGGCCTATCTCACCACATGCACTCAGAGTGCTCACGCACTTTACCCTGGGACACAGGGAAAGTGCGCACAAACCAAAAATCACCACACCAAGTCACCAATAAAAAGCAAAAAAGTTCAGGGGTGAACCTGCCAGAAGGGCCAAGTCCAACAAGGCTGATCTATTGCATTTTTTAGTCTGGACTCACTCGGGACACTAAAGAGTTGGACACCATTAGCATACCATACTCGCAGTCAGTCAGTGGGATCAGAGATGATTGATGGAATAATTCAGGGCATTTCATGAAGTGGCATAAAAGGTAAACAACAACACTAGATCTACATGTCTTTGTAGTGGTGGAGGTGAGTGTGGTAATGTGACTGACACCGGTGCATTGAATTTATTACTTAATTTGGAAAATTCTATGTCCCTGTGTGTGTATATGTGCTCAGTGTTGTCTGGCTCAAATTCTAAGCTAAGTGGAGGATGGGTGGGGGGCCTGCTCCTGTGGTTGGAGGTAACTGCTGGAAACAGACATGATTTAGCCATGCAGCCTTTAAATGTCTTCTTGTTGCACTCCTCCTTAATTTATGCAGTTTAACTTTAATTTTCTCCTTGATTTTTCAATATCCTTTTTGTTTTTCCATCTAGAGGCCAGCCTTTACCCTGCGCTATACTGGGAAAAACAACTCACACTAACCTTCCCAAACCGCATCCACCAGGCAGGCACCCAAGATTGACAGACGGACAGTCCAAGGAAGGGCCAAGAGGAATGCTGAGATGCAACTCTCAACTTGGCAATAATTATAGTATCATTTCATTTGATTATTTTTTTCTCTTTTTCTTTTTTCTGCTTATATTGGACACCTACAGATATTTTGTAATTTTCTTTGCTAGCTTTCAGAGAAAGCATGGTACAACAGAACATAAAATGTATGTAACGTAGTTCTCTCTGGGGCACACAAGCAAGGCAATTGCATAATAATCAATAATATATTGCTTCCCTGTACTACTAGTTTAGTACTACTCATCAAGTCATCATCATGCATGCATTTCCTTTTTCTCCCTTAACAGATTTATGATGGTCGGCTGCCAAGATTGTGTGTTTCCCATGAGTAGTGTTTGTCTTTGTCAAACCTTTCCCTCAAATCCCCCTTCCCAACCATTCATCAAACCCTAACCCTCTTCCACCGGGCTTTGTGATTTATATTGAGGTGTGACTTAATTAACTTAACACCAATTATTGATCACACACTTGCTGGGGCATACGTGGTGAATGCAACACTAACTCAAGGCAGGACAAGGATCTTTTTCTGCTCTAAGTATATATACTTTAGTCCACACTGGCAATAATAGATTGCCCACCCACGCACAGTATTTGATATTCATTTTTTTTTTCCAGAGGAACATAATCCATCATAATAATATAATTGGTTGCCAGCATCAAGTCATCAATCATCCTAGTTCCAGCACTAAAGTTTACGGATCCGCTCTTCCGCTTCATCATAGCTCAAGTCGACTTCAGTATGTAACTTGTACTGGGCTAGCCCTCCAGGCATTCTGGTTTATTTTACATTAGCATTGCTTATCATCATCATGGTTTCTTGTTTGGCAGTCTCCTTATGTACTGTACTTCTACTACTCATTACAGAGTCTCCCTCAGGTGACTGAATGTCTCATTTTCTTTTTTTGCAAATGCTACTGTCAGTGTCTTCTACTACTATTACCACCATGTTACCTTAGGAAACCAAACCATCACCATGCAGTCATCACTTTGCCTAAATATATTTAAACATCAATCACAGGTAAGAGAAGAAGGGGAGGCATAATACTATGGAAATTAATTAATTAATACACACACCCACATCCTTCCGAGTCCATAGGGGTTTTAGTTGCAGACTGCATTGACTAGGAAGGGAGACTGACAGTACTAACAGAACAACTCACAAGTGAGGGTACCACATCTATCTGTTGGTGTGTTAAACTATCGACAGATTTCAATCAAAAACTGTTTGCTGCCCTGCTGCAGCAAATGAAACAGTGTGAAGTAAAAGAGTAACCCCCATAAAAGATACATCATATGTAAAGTATAAATAATTTATTCCCCTGATAAATAAACTAACTAGAATGAAAAAAAACATAGCACTTGACCCACCCCTCTCCCTAATCCCAACCAATGTCCATCATTAAGAGTCCAATGTCCATAAAAAAAACTTTTCCCCAGGGTGACTTATAGGTAATAAAAGGGTAATTTAAGGCTTTGCAAGTAGTTTTATATGCCAAGTTGAAGAGACAGTACACTGCACACCCAGGCCTTGCAGCGGTAGGCCTGAGACAGGTTTGAAAGGCTAGTTCTGTCAGTGGTGCAATCATTCTTCCAGCCCTCTAGAATCATTTAACTTGCAGCCCTGGGTGTATGGTATTCCACCTTACAAGGGACTCACAAGTAAATTAAATATGCCAATCAGGTATACACCAATTACACACATGTTTAGGGAAGAAGCACGTGCACTTAGCACTGATCAGCAGTGGTAAAGTGCTCAGAGTCATAAGAACAATAAAAACATTCAGCAAAAAGATTGGGAGAAGACCACACTAAGGATGCAAGGTCTAACACTTGCATTTTCTGCATTGGGATTGCATTCATATGTTGCACTTGAACATTATTTTGCACCCAATTCTGATTCAACCTACACTCTTGCTTCCAGTGGCCCATCATTGTTAAAAATATGACAAGCATTGGTCTTCTTCAACATGTTATGTGTAACTCTTTATTCCGATCGGCAGCCATCCCTCGGCCTCTACCTTGCGAACCAATATTCCCTGTTTTTACCATCTGATCACCACCATGAAAACCAACTCCCTGCATTCCTGCACTGACACCAGTGTAGGAAAGTGGAGTATTATCTAGTGATGCTGGTTAGGCTTCACTATGCAATATCTCACAATTCCTCAGAGATGGTCCTTGCAGTCACAATCATAAATACTTAGCTCAGTTCTGGTAGTGGAACAAAGAGCAGTCAGACTTTACTAGAGGAACATTGTGAGAAGGTGGCCTGATATATGCTGTCCACTAGTTCTAGTGGGCACCTTGTATCAGTCCAAACAACCCCGTATGGTGAATGGTTACAGACAACCTTATGTGAAAGCTATCCTAGTGGTAGCTATGGAGATCAGCCTTCAGGCTAAGTCTTGACGAAATGTCAAGCAGCTTGTTTTACCAGTCTATAATCTCTTGAATGATCAAATGAAAGGACAACCACACCAGGTATATAGTTAAAATTTATGTATTTAGGTTAACACACACCCCTCTAGTCTCTTTAGGAGACTGGAGTTCGAAGTACTTAGTTTACAAGTGAGCAAGCATCAGTGAAAGCACAAATACACAATTGGGTCCTAGGGCCTACCAAACCATATACCAAAAAAGTGGTATAAGAACCACGATTGAAACAGGCACTAGGCCTATTTCCTCTAGAATCGCTGGGACCCCAAGGAACCACCCAAGGTTGTGACACAGGGGACCCACGGGAGCTGTATGCAGTGTAAAAACACAACCGCGGGTTCCTATTATCTTCTATGGGCAATGTCGCGGTTGGAAATTTAAAGATTAGGGACACTTCTAATCGAGTCTGGACCAAACCCTTTTGGGCTTAAGAAGTTCTAGGGCTAGCACCCACGAGAGCACCGGAGTACTCGAGTTACCTCACCCAGGGAAGGCGGGTGCATAGGTGTCTTTTGGTGTCGGGTCGCGTCATCAATTTCAATGGAAGCCTGCAAAGAACTGCTGCTGCCGGGACGAGGAGAAGTGTCCGAAGAGATCCAAGCCTGGATCTAAGAGGTAAGGAACCTGAAAGCAGAGGGGACAGAGTCTGGGTCACTAGCCAGTGACCGAGGGCAGGATGGACCAATGCCCACAGATGTCGGGTGCTTTAGGTGAGTTGATGGGTGTCTTGACTCTTCAGCCACGAGGTCCAGGAGGCGTCGATGAAGTCCACGAGCTGGATTCGCGCTGTCCCACAAAGTCAGTCGAGTGCTGCGGTGTCAGCGACCAGAAGGCACCCAAAAAGTCTTGGCAACAGCAAGTCACTGGAATTCAGAGAAAGGACTGCGGAACAGACCAGCAAGGTCTGAGGTACTCACCCAGCAAGGGTAAGTTGGGGCACGTCTGGAGCAACTAGGTAAGCCCAATCAGAAAAGGTGTCACCTTCATGGGGACCTGCTAGCCAACGGGCTAGTGATCGCGGAGGAGCCTCAAGCGGTCGCACTTGAAGCTTGCCCACGGGTCACTCGTGGAGTGGAGGCCAACAATCTTCGGTGCATGAGGTGAGCAAGGCTGGGGATACTCGGAGCCCAAAGCACAACTTCAAGGAGGACCAGAAAGATAGTGTTGCTGCAAAAGTTCACGGTGTCCAGGGTTCACGGATCCACGTCACCCCCTATAGCCACGGCCCTCAGCTTTGCTGTGGACTCAGGGTAGCCTCAGGGAAGTCTGGAAATCTACCTCTGGGGATGCAGAGACTTCGGCGTCCGGCGGGAGCGTCAGAATTGCAGACCAGTCAGTTGCTTCTTTGGTGCCTGCCAAGCAGGGGAGTCACTTCTTGACCCCAAGGGAGATTTATTCAGTCTTCTAGTCAGGATAGAACGTCGAAGGTCCAGGATGTATGTTTGCAGAGTTTCGTCCAGGATAATCTAAAGTCCTAGGGACTGGATTCCTATACTTATACTAAGTTTAGGGGATGGACTAACTCCAAGGCCCCACCTATGGGTGGGCAAGGAAAGAGGGGTGGTTACACCCATTTCCTTTGTCCAGTTTTGCGCCAGAGCAGGGGCAGGTAGCCCCTGCAACCGGTTTGAACTGGAGTATCCACAGGGACACCAAGTGTGCCCCCAGTGCAGGCCTTCAAAGCACCAGAGAGTGCTCCCGCCCAGCCCCAATATACATCAGCCTGTCTGGGGAGGTGGGGACACCTCCCCTCGAGTTTCGGTCAGCAGCAGGAGGCCAGACCCGTGACTGTGGCAGAGGCATCCATTTTGTGATGCCAGGGCTCAGGAAATTCCTACCGGGTTTAGCCAGTGTGAACATGTCTCTCCCTCTAGAAGGTTGGAATGCTACCCCCGCCGCCAGGACTGGCGTGGGTAGTATTCCAAAGCGTTTGACACCAAACACAACATGTTTTGATGCAGCCATCCCAAAGTTAGCATTTGCAGCGAGGTTATAATGCACTTCAGAGTATATGGTATGGCTGTATCACAGAACAGCCATAAGGAAGTATTTCCAAAAGCTGCAGAGGGGCTCAGCTCATGCTTGGGCACCCTCTCGCATAAAACCAAGCACTCTGCTTTCAGGATTGTGAAGGCCTGCCATAGGAGTGGCTTATAGGTTTATATGTGTCTGTATAAGGTAGTGATATAGGTAGCCTATACCACAGTAAGGGGTGTAAGCACACCCTTACCCAGGCTGCAGTAGCAGACCTGTGGTGTCATTTTAGAGTGCTTCCCAGGGGTGGCATAATACATGCTGCAGCCCCTGGTAGGCCTCTGAGGTACCTATGCCCTAGGTACATAGTATACCATATACTAGGGGCTTATAAGGCACTCCAGAATCCAATTAGATATGTACCTAATGTACATGGAAACCATTTTAGAGAGGAAGCAGCTCGGCTGGGGTCCTGATTAGCAGGGCCACAGCCAGACTAAGGTCGAAAAACAGTGAAACACCAGCAAAAAGTGGGGATACCCATGTGATGCAGATGCTACTCTCCTACAAACATGTGTTATGCATTTAAGAGTACCAACATGGAAGATAAGTAATTGACACGACTGAAAAGAAATTCAACATCAATTTATAAATATAAAGCAGATTTTTAGATAAATGTAGACACCAACGTAAAGTCAATCAGATAAGGACAACTGGAGTTATGGGTTTTAGAACCAAAATGAAATCATTCCAAAGCAGAACTGCTAAACCTTACCATTGCAGCCAACGGTAAAAAGCACTAGTGACAATTGGTCATCTGCAGGTCGAGTTTCATGGAATCCAGGAAGGGTTAAGGTGATGCAGGTTCCGGGACCATTCCACAACAGTCAGTTTGATTTTACCTGGCTTGAGAAACCCAGATGCAGAGTTGTACTGGCAGTCCGTGGTGCTGAAGCAGGAGCTGCGGTGGAGCTGGCTTTACCTCCTACACAGTGCTGGTTAGGAAACAGGTGCAAAATTCAACAACCGGGCCACTGCTGGAGTCAGGTGAAGGTGTTACAGTGTTCCCTCGAGTTGCAGCATAGGTTAAAGGTGGTGTTTGCGGGATTGGACACCAACAAACCTTAGCAGTGGTAAGGTCATCAAGAACTTATTCAAACATCTGAAAGTCCAGGGGAATACTGTAGCCACCTGAAACTTGTTGTAGGTCCTGATTACATATTCCACAATGCACCAGACTTTCTAGCTTTGGGCGATCCCTCTGAGGACCCAATGACTAGCGGTTCTTTGTTTCCAGTACGCTGTTTTTCCCTGCGTTATGCATGGAAACAGTGCCACTAGACCAGGGGAGTCTGGAGTTGCCTTTGGCTCTCAAAGGGGTCCGTCTGTCTGGCGGAACGGGTCTTTGGTCTGGGACAAGTCACAGCCGTGCAGGTCCAGGAAGGCTGCCACAAGTGCAGAGCATCATGCCTTTCATTTGTGCATCTCCTGTTGTAAAAGACTGGGGTCTCTTCTGTGTACCTTGTTGCAAGTCAGATCAGAGTTGAGGTTCTAGGGCTAGGGTTGCCCCTTAAATCCTAGATTTAAGGGGGTTAGGAGTGTGGGTGCTAGTGGCCAATGGACTACTAGCCCCAGCAGCTAATCTGCCCTGAGGTGACCACATTGAGGATGGGGTATCGCCTTTTCTGCCCAGAGCCCTCTATTCTATCACTTTAAAAATGGCACAAACCTTCCTTAACTGCACACACCGGGTAGCTAGCCTTCCGACGGTGTACACCGCCTGAGTACATAATTATTCTTCCTTCTTGGGTGCAAATGTCCCTGGGGGCATGGGAGACAGCCTGTTTGCGTATCGTAGGCGGTGTAACCTTTGAAGATCACTGCCTTGATGTGCCATTTCACTAGCCATCCAGTCAGGAAGAGAGGTGTGACTTCCTTCTCATCCAGGCCATTGTTTATGACTCCTGGGAGAGTTCACCCCTCCTGGCAGCGGGTTGGACTCCTGTCTTGGTGGCAGCAGCTGTGGCCGCCAGCCAGAGCACAGGAAAGGCTGAGGTAACCAGGTTGGCAACCTCTAAGGTAGAAACCTGGGTGCATGCACAACCACATCACCCTCAACATGAGAATCATTTCAGGGGTGATAAGGCACGTTGTTTGATACCAAACATGACTTATTATGGCAGTACCATCATGGAGCTGGCAAACTTGAGTTTGCCCTATTGCCAACCCATGTTATGCTATGGACCAAGGATCACTTTTAGTAGCCCTTAGTGGAAAAAGCCACTATAGGGACATATAAGCTTGCACTTATATATCCACACCTTTAATATCATGCACCCTGCCTCCTGAGCTCAGGGGGCCTTCTTTAGGGGGTGACTGGCTTAGAGTAAAATAGTTCTTTAACCTTGCCACACATGGTGAGGGAAAAGTTGAGTTTAAGCAGTTTGCACTGCTTGTGCACTGAGGAATGACAGGACTCCTGTCATCAGCTTACGTGGGTCACTCAGGGTGCCACAAACATTGCTTCAGGCCCTGGTTACCCCTTTAATTCCTATGCCCTGGATACCACTGATACCATTTACCACTGACTTATCAGGTGGTTAAATTAGTGGCCAAATAGGATTACCAATTCACAACTATCAGTTTTAGGGAGAGAGCACATGCACTGGGTACTGAGCAGCATTCTACGTTCACTTTCAGAATCATTACCATCAGTGTTGGAGGAAAAATGGGTGGTGACCATATAAAAAGGGCACTTTCCTACATGACACCCCCCAGACGAAAAGTGATGAGCATATAACCTAGCCCCAGCTAGTTCTCACCATCTAAGTAGAAAAACTTGAAAAGGCCATCTGCATTTGCATGGTCCTTTCCTGGTCTGTGTTCCACGGTAAAGTTAATAACCTGTAGGGAAATGTACAACCTCAACAATTTGGGGTTCTCTCCTCTCATCTGCATCAGTCATCTGAGAGGCCCATGCTCGGTTTGAACCTCGAAGTGAGTCCCAAACAAGTATGGTCTCAACTTCTTCAGGGACCAAACCACAGCAAATGTTTCCCTCTCAATTGCACTCCAATGCTGCTCTCTAGGGAGGATTCGCCTGCTGATATAGGCAACTTTTTGATTCTGGCCCTTATCACGTGTTTGTGACAACATTGCCCCAATCCCATGTTCAAAAGCATCTATTAGGAGAATTAACTCTTTTCCATCGTCTGGTGCCTTCAGGAGAGGTGCTGAACACACAGCCTCTTCCTGCGTGTCAAAAGCCTTTTGGCATTCTGTGGTCCAGATTACCTTCTTAGGCTGTGTTATGAAGGTAAGCTCAGTGAGTGGGCTACAATGGGGCCATATCTCTTTGCAAACCTCCTGCAATACCTAGTCAAGCTAAGGAAAGCCCTTGCTTGGGTCTGTGTCTTAGGAACCTCCCACTACAGAATTGTCTAGATTTTGGGTTGAGGAGGTTATTCTTGGCCTCCACCTACAAGGTGGCCCAAGTAAACAAACAAAAAACCTGCCCTATCTGGCATTTATTGGTCTTGATAGTTAGGCCTGCCTGCTAAAGGGCCTGTAGAACTTCCTTTAGGTAGACCGGGTGATCCTCCGAGGTGGAACTAAATACAGCTATATCATCCGGATATGCTGCACTATTTTTCTCCAGACCTGAAAGAACTTGATCCACCAATCTTTGGAAAGTGGCAGGTTAATTTTTCTGACCTGAAGGCATCACCTTAAATTGAAATTGGCCTGCAGGGGTTGAAAATGCTGATCTCTCCCTTGGTCCCTGGATGATTACAATCTGCCAGTACCCTGATGTTAAATCAAAAGTCCTGAGAAACATGGATGCACCCAGCTTATCAATAAGTTCATCTCCTCTTGGTATTGGGTGTTCATCTGTTTTAGTGACTGAATTTAAACACCTGTAAAATACACAACACCTCACCTCTGGTTTTCCACCCTTTGAGTGACGCTTGGGGACTAGTACCACTGGGCTAACCCGGGGACTGTCAGAGGGTTCAATTACCCCTAGCTCTAGCATCTTGCTGACCTCAGCTTTGATTTTGACTTATTCAGACAGCATGCAAATCTTCTTTTTGACAGGGAGGCTGTCACCAGTGTCCACATAATGGACACATCATTTTGTCTGACCAGGGATTAAAGAAAAGAGCTCAACAAACTAGCCTAGTACTTGCCTGCAGTGAGGCAGTGAGATTGCTATAGCAGAGTAAGAGAGTCTGATAAAGCCACATCATCTACTGATCCATCTTGTGAGGTATTTGACAGTAGGTCAGGGAGGGGTTCACTTTTCTCCTCCTGGCCTCCATCACTGACCATAAGCATTGTCATGTTAGTTATATACTCTTTAGACAATTGTGATGGAAAACTCTTTGAGGACTCCTAGGGGTGCCTTCGTCTACCATGTAGGTGACTTCCCCTTTCTTCTCTAAAATGGGGTAAGGTCCAGTCTGCTTGTCCTGGAGGGCAGTTGAAGCCACAGGCTCCAACACCCACACCAACTGACCTAGTTGGTAGTCAACATGTGTTGATGATTGGTCATACCAGTGCTTAATAAACTCCTGGCTGGCCTCCAGTTGCTTGTTTGCTCCCTTCATGTACCCAGCCATGTGTGAACCTAGGCCCAGTAGATAGTCCACTATGTCTTGTTTGGGCTCTTTGAAAGGTTTCTTCTAGCCTTCCCTCACCAACGTTAGAGGACCCCTTACAGGATGAACAAACAGAACTTTAAAAGGGCTGAAGCCAATCCCCTTCCGTGGCACTTCTCTGTAGGCAAACAAGAGGCAAGGTAACAGGACATCCAATATCCTTCTGAGTTTTTCAGGGAGGCTCGTTATCATGCCTTTCATGGTTTTGTTGAATCTCTACACCTAACTGTTTGTATGGAGGTGACAGAGGGTGGCGAACTTTTAGCTCACACCACATTTATCCCGCATAGCATTTAGGTATGTAGACATGTCATTTGTGACTCTATCAGATACCACCTCTTTGGGAAGCCTCTCTCTGCTGAGGATACCAAGAAGGGCCTTTGCCACTGTAGGTGCAGTGACTGTCCAGACAGGTGTTGCCTCTGTGTACCTAGTGGCATGGCCCGCTATCTCTAAAATGAATCTGTTCCAATATGAAGTTTAAAGGGGACAACAATGTCAATCCCTCACCTCTCAAAGGGAGCCCAAATGACTGGAAGTGGAATGAGGGAAGCCTGACCGTGACACAGGAATGATAAAACTGCTTCACTTTTTCAGACATCTGGGGCCAATAAAAATGGACAAATAATCAGTCTTAGGTTTTGGTTTGTCCCAGATGTCTAGCTAAAAGGATGCCATGGGCTAAGGTCAGAATTAACTTTCTGTACACCTGGGGGGCCACCATTGTCCTGGCTGCTCCTAGTATGGGCCCCTGGCCTTAGTGTACAGAAGTCCATCTTTCCAGCAGACCCTGTGGGTACCACTGACATCTCCCTGTTCTTGCCTTGTAGATTGCTGCCTAAGGCCTTCAAGAGTTGAGCGTGACTTTTACCCTTGCCATAGGGCATCTCCGGAGGCTCCCCTTGCATGTAGGAGCTCTGCCAGTTCAGGCCAGGCTCCTTCAGATGCAGCTCCCTACTCAGGCATCAGGGCACTTCCCTCAGGAGAACTCTCCCCCTGGTCCTGTGACCTCTTTGAAGTTGCCTTAGCAGACCTCTTGTCCTTTCTTTTGATTTGGGAGCCTCGGTCCATTATTTCAGCCTCCAAGCTCCCATGACTTCCCTCGTATGTTGCTTGTGCTCTTGTGGTAACACACACACACACACCAAGGGAGACCCTTAATTTCTGCATGAGCCTTCTTCTCCACTTCTGTCCAAGCAAAAGTATCCAGATCATTCTACAGGGATGGCAGGGGACACATTCACCTTCTTTGGGACAGAGTCCACTTTCCACTCTAGGCTTACCAAGGCAATTCGATAGAGCTTAGTCTCATTGTCAGCATTGGTAACCTGATGAATGACACCATGTATCATTTGGTCTGGGGAAACCCGTCTAGGTGCCACCATAGTGACACTGACACCAGTATCCCTCAGAGCCTCTACTTCAGTCCCATTGATCTTTTGCCTTTGTCCATACTTCTCCATGCTCAGAGGTGAGACAGTCAGGGCTTCAATATCCACCCCACCCATGGAAACAAAAGTAGCATCAGTGTAACCTCTGGCCTCCCCAGAATACACCTCCATCCCTACTCTAATGCTTGTCAATCCCTTGGATTGTCCACCACTGGGGGACATCTTGGAGCTTGCTGCATCTCCTTTCTTTTGTCCTGGCTGATGACAGTCATGACATAACCCTGAAGCCTTTCCAGGGTCCAGGATCTCACCCTGACCCCTACCCTTGGTTTGGGTGAGTCTTGGGCCCACACTCCTAAGAAGAATTTGGGGGGGCCTTTTGAGAACTTCTTTTTATCTTTGTTATTGCTCACCTCTTTCCTTTTCTGGGAAGTCTGAATTCCCTTTTTCTGATCACTCCCACCATGGGTCTTTCTGGACACCCTGGTTATACCCTATATGTCAACTTTCTTAACCAGCTCTCTAGGGGAAGACAGCTTGGAAACCACCAAATGCTGATCAATTTCTCTGTGGTCCAGTTAGTCTAAATATGCTCTTTCAATATTAACTTATATAGCCCATAATAAGTGTCCACCTCATTGCCTTTTATCCAGCCTTCTAGTGCTTTGACTGAATAGTCCACAAAGTCCACCCATGTCTAGTTGTTACCTATATGGTTGTCCCTAAACGACAATCTGTATTCGTCTGTGGTGAGTCCAAGTCCTTCTATCAATGTCTCCTTCATATGTTGATAGGACTCAGCTACATCCTCATTAAGAGGTCAGAAGTCTATCTCTGCCCTTTACTGAGAATAACTCTCATAGTAGAGAGCCCCAGTTCTGGTGACCTATCTGCCTCATTTGGCAGGCCCTCTCAAAGCTGAAAACGAATTGTCAATATCATCACTATCACTAATCTTTGGGTAATCCCTTTGGAGATCTTAGAGTCAAAGATTTTCTCTTTTTCCCTAATAAGGTTGTTGCCACTATTATCTTTGGGCTTCTAGCCAATCTCGACTCTTTTTTCTATAAGTGCTAGTCTCTATTCCTTGAGTTCAATCTTTTTCTCCTCTAGTGAGAGGAGATCTAACACTTCCACAAGGCTTGCTACCACCTTACCTATAGGGGGTCTGCTAGAGTGGCATCTGTCAAATCTCACTGGCGATGAGGGTTTTGGAACGGGTGGATAGTTTTGGTCCTCACCTTCTTTCCCATCATCTTCAATCTGGGCTAGGGCATTATCCTCACCCTCTTCAGTGTCTTCTTCTGAGGAATAGCCCTCTTGCTGTAGTTTCTCTTTCTCATAGGAACTAACGACTTTTTCAAGTTTCTCCTTTTTAGCTGTTATTCCATAGCCAATGCCCCTTGTTTTGCACAACACCCTTGGTTCACTGATCTTCAGGGCTGAAATTACTGACAGGTTGAGATTCTTGCCCGTGTTCATTGTGCCTAAACTTTTTAGTGAAAGCCGATATTTTTTTTTTTTTACTTTGGAAAACCTTTACACCTTTTCTGAACTTCAGTCTTTTGTTTTACTATTCAAAATGGGGGATCTACACAGGGTCCTGAAATTCAAACTAAAAAGACATTGAAAATGCTTTTGAAAAAGACATTTTTGAGTCTAAAGTCAATGGTCCCACCGCTATAACACCAATGTAGCAAAGTGGAGTATTATGTAGTGATGCTGGTTAAGCTTGACTATGAAAAACTCTCATAATACCTCAAAGAAGGTCCTTGGATTCCCAATATCAAGAGGAACATGTGTTAAGCATTTCAGAGTACCAACATGGACGATAAGTAATTGAAATGGCTCGTACGAAATCTGACACTAATTTATAAAGAGGAAAGCAGATTTACATGTAACCTTTTACACAAAAATGAAGTTAACTAGATAAGTACAACCAGAGTTATGGATTTTAGAAGCAAATTTGAATCAGTGCAAATCAATACTGCAAAAATTCAGCATTGCGGTCAATGGTAAAAAGCACTAGTGATGATAGGTCACTTGCAGGGCGAGTTGCGTGGAACACAGGGAGGGTTAAAGTGATGCAGGTCCCAGAACCAAGTCAGTACTTTCAGGAACCTGCCTTGGAGTGCTTCAGCCTGTAAAAGTACTTTGGAAACTGTATATCTGCTGTTGTACTCTGATTCGTCAAACCAAATTCAAGGTGGAGTTGAGAGATGGGGTAATAATAGGAAGAACAAATATAATCCGAATTGCTACTGAAAAGATTTTATCGAGAATATAATTTAATTATGCCCAATGTCATGGTGAGCCATAAGTGAGTGCCAGAATCAGTTTTGCTCTAAAGGGCTCTATTATCGAAGAGCCAATTGGACAATGGTACAATTTCCTCATGTTGAGCTGTAAATGTTGTGCTCTGTCTCAGATGGCTGCTAATTGAACTTTGTGGTTTAGTTCCTCACACCCAGGTACTGATATGCATTACACTGATCCACCTTTTTTCCACCAATTCTCTAGACATATTTACAGTTGTTTTGCCATATTGTATTATCGTGTTTGTTTAAGTTCTGCATGACATCCGTGCAGATATTGTAAAACTGAAGGCAAGTAAGAACTCTTTGAAGACCAATCAGTGTACAGTTCAGTAGCACTATATAATCTGCATATTGAAGGGCAGGAAACGGTATAGAGCCTAATTTTGGTGGAAATATTCTTTAAGGAGAGTTGAGACAATATCTATTGTATAGATATTGCATATATATGGGCCAAGTTAGATGTTGTGGCATGTATTACAGCAAACTTTGAGAGGCACCATTGAGATTTTATGACAGTACAGCAACCTTACTGGACACACATACCAGACGTGCAAAGTTTCTGCATTTAGGTGATCACCTATACAGAAATTATACATGGTTGTCTCTTCCTTTTAATTTGGGTGCCCAGCTATACAGAATTTATGCAAAGTGGCCTCTTCTCTTATTGTTAATACTACACATTTAAACAAACTGGATAATTCTGTTTGTGTTACTTCATTCTAATCCCGACAATTTTTGTCTCATGATGATGGTCTGAGTTCCTTGTTCAATCACACAGCGCATACAATTCTGCATGTATGTTGCTGTAGTATATTCTTTATGTACCCAGGACCAAGCTGTGATTATCAGTATGATTTTACCTGGCTCTAGAAGCCTGGGTACAGAGTTCTCCTGGGTGTCTGTGGTGCTGAAGCGGGAGCCGCTGTGGAGCAGGTTTTACCACTTACAGGGTGCTAGTGAGGAAACTGGTGCAAAAAGTTGACAACAGGGCCACTGCTGGCATTGGATAAAGTTGTTGCAGTATTTCCCTGAGTAGCAGCATTGATTAAAGGTGGTGGTTGCCAGACTGGCCACCAACAAGCCTTGATAGCAGTAAGGTCAGCAAGAACTTATTTAAAATTCCAGAATTTCACAGGAAAACTGTAGCTGTCGAAAACTTGCTCAAGGTCAGGACTACATTTCCCACAATGCACTGGACCATGTACTTTTGGACGATTCCTCAGAAGGCCCAATGGCCAGCAATGTTTTGTTTCTGGTATGTTGTTTTTACCTGTGGTGTGCAGGGATATAGTTCCACTAGTCCAGGGGAGCTGGAATTGCCTTTGGCTCTCAAAGAGGTCCCTCTGTCTGGGGGAATCTGTCTTAGGTTGACGTAAGCGTCATGGTCATACAGTTCCAGAAAGATTGGCACAGGTGCTGAGTATCACACCTTTGGTTTGTGCAACTCTTTTCCTTCCCCTATGCCATGCCTCCCTGCCCACTTCCCTCCCTTCCTTCTTCCCTAACTCTAATCCCTGTGCAATATCAGGGCCACTGCAGATGCTGGACCGCTGGTTCAGAAAACAAAATAAAAGCCTTCTTGACTTGACAACACATTTCACAGTTTTTAAATAAAGCCTACTGGTTTGGATATACACATAATGTATCTGCCTATAAAGTCTGGCTGACATTTAGGCAGACATAAAGCATACATGTTATGTTATATACATTTATTACGCGCAGTTACTCAAGAGTATCCCGGCGCGAGTCTATAAGGGTGCTATATTCAACTTCAAACAAAAAGATAGGTTTTCAGTTTTTTTCTAAAAATATGGATGGAAACATAAAGGGGTGCCTATTCTAAAATTGCACTTTGTAATATGTGTAGTAATGCTAAAATAGTACACTCACATACTACAAAATGCTAGTCACAAACATACTTGAAGAAATCTCCACCTCCCCTATATTTTTAATGCAAAGTTCTGCACCCCAGAAAGGGAAATCCCTGCACTCATACGCTTGCATTATTGTAGTAAATGTGGGAGTGACAGGGAGGAGTGGCTACAAAATGGGAAATACTTACTACAAGATTGTAGGGATTCTTGGGAGAGATAAGGAGGGAGGTACTATAGGAGGGTTAAGGAAGGGTTTAGGGAGTGACAAATACCTACCCACACGCACCCATTGCTATACACAAACTGGTCTTCTGTAGTAAGTTCTCTTACAAGTGCACTTGCCTTAGCTAAGTACCTACAGACAAATACACATATTTTCCTGCCCACCTACCTGAAAAGTAAAATTAAGAAGTGAGGCCCAAAAAACACGTCCTCCTGGATTCTGTGACAATCTTTCTCCTGTGCCAGACAGTGGAGCTGGCTGTTCCCACTGTTACACAGGTCTACTTTTTTCTTCTTTGGGCACACAGATTGGTGGATCAGCAGGTAATGCTCCTAGTGGGCATCTTCAACAGCTCAGGCTATGTTGATGAGCTGGGGGCTCCCCTGAGGTGAGGGTCTAACTTTTTCCAACCCCACTGGTCATAAGACGCAAGGGCAGGTTCCCAAACCTCTAGCAGACAAAGCTGCTCATTTTCGAACTGGGGAATCAGGCTTGAGAAATGGTGCCAGCTCATTGTTGTGTGATTCAGGGCAGATCACTTAGGGCTAAATTCAACAAAGACTTGCATTGCCCTTGCTTCATGCAATGGGGCACAAGAGCGAAACTACTCTTAAATTAGATTTATCAAACCACACAAATCCACCTTGTGTGGCCTTCCGTATCTTTATAAATCTAAAGTAATGCAATGCAGCAAAAATCACTGCTTTGCGTTACGGTGTCCCAGCGAGGCCTTCTATGGGTGGAGTGTGGATAATCCCATGCATCCACCCATGGATTTTGGTGCATAGCCAGATTTACCATTACTGGTAGACCTCGGAATGTGTTAAAATACTACGCCTCTCCAGGTAAGGCAAAATAAGGTGAAATGTATTTATTTCTCCATGCTACTTCCTCTTTCTATGTATGCTGTATCCTGCAGCACACATAGAAAGAGGAAAATGCCTCTCAGGATTGTTTTTGTGCAGGAACATGTCCCTTCCTCCACAAAAGCAATCCTGCTTACAATGTAGGCACCCTTACACCATGGTGTAAGGGTGCCTGAATTGGCCCTAGGCAGCACATTGTGCACTAGTGCAAGGAAAATACAGGAATGTGCTCTATTGTGTTAGATACTGCACTTTCCTACCCTTTCCCAATCATGCAGCTCAAGCTGCTCTGCATGATTTTCTCAATAAATATGCCCTTTAATATCCCCATGCCTAAAAAAATTAATTTGCCTCTGTACAATTTATTCTGGTTCTTATTTAAAGTGCTCCTTTACCCTAGGGCCAAATACTTGCTGTGTAAAACTGCAAGAGTGCAGGAGTGTGTGATGGTCCCTCAAGTTGAAACCAGAGCAACAAGTGGTGTTGCAGGAATTCTGCACATATACAGAACTATGCACAGGAAAACCGGACCTCAGTGAATAGGGGTGTACCAACCTATCACGTTAGTAACCAAAATCCCAAACCGACTAGCTATAGTGTCTCATTCATTCTCCGTCTATAGCGAAGCTACCAATGATTAGACAACCCAGAACACGTCACTCGCTCTTGGGAATCGCGGGAGCCAGACAACTCTTTCACTCACTCACTCATACTTGTCCACAATGCGAATAAACAGAGAGGTGGTATAGTTTAAAATGTTTATTTTAACTAACGCGCTCTATGGTACAGTACATGTGCCGTTACTAGCAGCAAAATGCGAAAACACAATATAGTCAGCATTGTCACAATTCCATAGAATACAAACGGGGATTTTATTTTATAAAGACTGTGGAAAAGGGACTAAGAGACCTAACCACCCTCCCCGTTTTAAGAAATTATTTTTTTTTTAAAAAGAAGACCTCTGGGCTTTGTCAGCAGACCCCGTACATCAAGGCCTAGATGAAATGTTCACATCACAGGACAAGCACAGCTCTTCTCTCTGGAAAGGTGTCTCTCCAAGCGTGTCATTACATGTTTTGCTTGCAATATTAAAGCACGCGATTTCCAGTAGTGCAGCTGTGGGTAGTATGTTATGTCTAGGTGCGAGGGACTAACCAGAAAAGAATAACAAGGGGCATTGTTGATCGACCTTATACATCGTGTACAGACTAAACCTCAGAACATAGCAGAGAACTCGAAAAGCAGACAGTACTCATTTGAACGGGGCACAAAGAGAGTCTTGTGAAATATATGCTTGCATCGTCGCGCGCAAAAGCAGCCTCATGGCAGCGAAGCTCATGCTAAGTTAGCAAATTTCGACAATGGGCCCATAAGCTCTACTACAGTGGTGACTGTGAGGCAATGAACAATAATGCTATGGATTACTTTTTACCGGTGATGGCCAGAGCTCAAGTACACCGTCTGCAAAAAGTGCTGCAACCAAGAAGCAGAACCAAACTTAGATTTCTCAGGTCCCATAAATTGACTAGATGGGGATTAGCGCATTGTGTGCCAGGTTCCTCATAAAACTACACCAGCAGTTCGAGGCCCTCCTGAGCCTTTATCCCTTGAGGATTCTATCAAGCCTGAACAGCCTCTGGCACTGAAGCTTAGTACTCTTCAGAAATAGCAGCTTCTCTTTAGGGAATCTGGGCTTGTCCTCTTACCCAGCCCTGGTGATCTCCTGAATTGAGACTGTTTCTGACTAGTGACTCACAGGTCCTCAAAGGTAGGCCTTCCTTGTCTGTACTACCCAGACACCCAGGCCTTGAGCCTCTTGCAAGGTGATGGTCTACAAAAGTTCAAAAGTCTACAGCTCTTACTAACTGTAAGTGCTGCAACAGGAAATATGTGATAGAAATACACAGGTTCCCGTCCTTTAGAGCTTTTCATCAATCTCCACAAGGACTCTGCATCAGTCAGTGAGCTGGTGACAGCAAAGCTGGAGATTGTCCAAAGAGACCTTAAGTACAGATCAAGAGTGGATGTTCCTCAAATCCTCCTGAGAGGAATTATAACATGACTGAACATCCTGAATGGGTGCTGGTGCCCAAAACTCTGCTCAGAAGCCCACGGCCAGTGCAAATAAATGGAAGCGCACAAAATACCAAAGCTGTGTAATGTTGAGTTCAACCTCAGGCTTCTTTAACCTAGTTCTTGACTCTCCCTCCCCCTTTATCTCACTCTTGCAGGTTTCTACTTTCTCCATTTGAGAAGATATTTCCGTCTTTCTCTTCCTCAGTCTTTTCGCATTGTATTTTTTCCCTCTCTTGCTATTGGTATATGTGTGATGCGGGAAAATAATTCCCAGTCCCCAAAAATAGGTGCTGGTGGGCCTCACCAGCAACCACTGGCTCAAATTAAACAATGGTAATTCCTACCTTTGTAATAGCTTAAGAGGAAAGGTAGAGCATTCTTTGATTGGTGGGGAGCCAGCCAATTTAGTAGTCCCACATCATCCATCCACCTCCCAGTGACAATCATCGAACCAGTCAAATGTCTCTGCCACCACTGTGAAGATTCTGGGTGGCTTACAATATGGCAGCTCTATCCGAAATAAAAAGTACATAATTTTCTGAGCTTGTCTCTGCTCACGCAAGACTTTTCCGTCCATATTTTTCAAAGGGGAGAACTTCCGGGCAACAGGAATGTAAGCCTTTCCTTTCCCCATTGTTGTCACCAGGTGATTCCCCTGTATTAATTAAAGGTAATGTGCTAGTGACACCTTATAGAAATTACATCTCATTCTCTCCTTTATCAGGGGATTCTTAATCTCCCTAGAATGGGCCTGTGTTCACAGGGGCCTTGGATCTTCAAGGTGGTGGAACATAGTAATTAACTCACTCTTCCAGTCAGCTCAATGGACAAGTTTCCTTATGAGCTCCTTTAGAGAAACATTTTCTTATATAATTGCACTGTGGAATTGATCTATGGCACATTTGATTTTAGGAATGAAGTTGAGGCTCATTAAACTGTATAGAATAAAGTGATTCTTGTCTTTGTGCTATGTGCCAATCCGAAGCGTTACAGATAAAGCATGTTGCACAGTGGTTGTAGTAGGTAGTATGCTGCAAAAACAACAACTGATGGACAGAATGCAGAACAATGTCATACATTCACCCCAGTACAGAGATCTGGGCCTAAATCTATCGTTTTTTGCTCCCCATGCCATTCCAGTTTGAACCCAGCCATGTGCAAATCAGTCCCAGGATGCTTACTTCCAATCCAGGAAAGACCTGGCTTTGCAGTTCGGGCTGGACTGTCCCCATGAGTCACAGGGTCTAGACTGATTTGCATATAGCAGAGGCTGAACTGGGTTGATGAAGTGAGCAAAAGAACGATGATGAATTCAACCCAGATCTGTGACTGGGGGTGAGTGTCTGAAAAGTTTCAGCGCTCCCTCCATCATCTTCTTGTGTTTGCTTTGTTTGTCCTAAGTTGGCAGGGTGTGCCCAGACGTGGGTTCCTTGCTCACTTTGTCAATGGATTTAGGCTGGACTGTTCCCATGAGGCACAGGGTTGAGACTGATTTGCATATAGCCAGGTCTGAACTTGGGTGGCGAAGTGAGCAAAAGAACAATGATGGATTCATCCCAGATCTGTGACTGGGGTGAGTGTCTGATAAGTTTCAGCGCTCTGTCCATCATCTTCTTGTGTTGGCTTTGTTTGCCCTAAGTTGGTAGGGTGTGCCCAGACGTGGGTCCCTTGCTCACTTTGCCAATGGATTCAAGCTAGCCTAGCTGATGAGGGGTGTTACCCCAAAACCATTCCCAGGATGCTTGTTTCCGGTCCAGAGAAGACCTGGCTTGGCAGTTCTGTCTGGACTGTTCCCATGAGGCACAGGATCGAGACTGATTTGCATATACCCGGTTTGAACTTGGGTGGCGAAGTGAGCTAAAGATCAATGATGGATTCAACCCAGATCTGTGGCTTTTGGTGAGTATCTGAAAAGTTTCAGCACTCCGTCCATCATCTCCCTGTGTTTGTAGGTCGTATGCTGCCTAGAGGTCTATGTTTGTTATCCTAGAAATATGATATACGTTTATTGACTGAAATTAGGATCATGAGTTGGTATGCATTTGTCCATTGGTGTTTAGTGCTTCGGTTGGGGGTTGGGAGAAGAGTCTTGCTTCTGTAATGTTTCATATATACTGTTTTATTGCTTAAGTAGTGGAAGAATAGTGTGAAGTTACAGAGGTATACCAATATGGCATGGCACAGCTTTGTTTTAATAGGGTAAGTTTAAAAGTATTACTTTACTTTCATCTAACTCTTTTCTGTTACTTATTTCAACTTCAATGCATTGTTACTTCAAAGTTATGTTGTAGTATGTTGTGGTGTGTGCTGTTTTAAATGGGGTTATTTCGAGTATTGATGTGAACTATTATTTCCCGAAGATGAGTGGTAGTATGTTATGTACCATTTTGCATTATCAATTCTTGTTGGTGTGATTTGTTATAGTGCGGTAATTTAAAGTCAATTGCGGTTTTTTTCTGTTTAATAAGATTAGTTGCTGTAAGTGGATGCGTAGATATATTTGTGTTTCTTGCTTCATTGCTGCATTCTCTTTATTCCCTGTTTTAGGATAGAGCTGGTTTCCACTGATTCCCAACTACACACGTGCACATTGATGTGTGAATTAATTGTGTTGATCTGTTTCATTCAATTTTGCTACACTTTTACCCCATATTTTTAAATGCCTATATATAGAGCTTTAATTTGATTTATTGGATGTTTTGGTTACAGTCTTACCCTACTTTATGAGAAGGATTTTAAAAGGTTATGCATGTAGTGTGGTAAGAGTGATGATTGTTGCATGGTTTTGACATCATTATTCGCCACATTTGTAACTAGCCATGTTTCTATTTTTTTTCTGTGTTGAAATTTTTTATTAGCATTTCAGAATCATTAAACAAAAACAAGAAAACTCAAATACAAGTAATAAGGGTAAGGATCATATGATAGAGATTAAAAAGTAAATTCATATATAAAACAATATTTAATATTATGCTATCTAGGACAATAAATATATATAACAATATATAAAGGCAAGAGTGTTTCTATTTTTTTGTCTGAAAAGAAATACAGAAAATTATTTGGCAACTAGCTGTTAGGTACGTACTGCACCCCCTTGGGTTGACATCCTGGACTGAGACAACGATGGGCAACAAGAGGACTTTTATTTGGATCATTTGCTTGTCCTGCATGTCCACATTGTAGAGAAAAGTAGAAGGGCATGCAGGAAGTAGACTGAGATGGCTTTGAAGGTGGAAATGTCAGGATGAACACACACTTCAAATTGACATCTGCTACCGGGGTGTAAGATGCAATTCTGTTGCGAACTCTGAAATTGTCTCTTACTTCTACTTCATCTGCTAGTCTTAAGGGGGGATGACAGACAATGGAAGAAAGAGCATCCGCAGTATGCCTCATGCAGTTCAGGTGCCAATTCTGAAATTGCCTTACTTCTCCTTGACCTGCTTTTCACAGAGCGAATGATTATCCATGGAATGAAGAGCGTCCATGTGATGCACCAAGCGGTCCGGGTGCCAGTTCTGGACTACAGGGTAAATTGATGTACCTGATGGAGGGAACACATTTCGGAATGATCAATGTCTCCTAAATTTTACATGGATTTCGTGTAAGAAATGTTGTTGGGGAATCATGTGTTTAAATACCATGATAATAATAGGAAGACATAACTCGGGGATTAGATTGTGCTGATAAATATCACCAATATTATTTTGGCAGATATGCAAATATAGATGAGTTGTTAAGTGTTACTCTTAATTTAATCTAGTATTTCAATTTGAAATACCTGGGTATAGAAAAAGAAATTCGGAGTGAAGATTGTCACCAAAATTCGGTTTGAGGTTAGTTTGCCAACTTTATCCTGTCTTATATGACTATGCTCTTTTTCTTCAGCTCCATTCTCGGACGAAAAAGATGGCTCTTTGAAAGAATCCTATCAACATATGTGTTTGATGTTTATTTTTTAGGGGAAAACTTTAGGAATGCTGACTGTCTCTGACGTTCTAGTTGCACTTCATTTTTTGAATTGCGTTAAGAAATATTTTGTTTAAAACTGGCTAGTACATGTGTCAGCGAGAACAGATGGTGACGATGATTGTCACCAATATGTTATTTGCAGGCAGGTATGTAAATATGGATGAGCAGCGAAGTGTTACAATCAATTTAATCTTTGACTATCACGTGAAGTGCATGTCTCATGTGAATAATCATTTTGGAGAGAGAATGATTGTCTAAGGTGATATTTTTAGTTAGATTCAATTCTCCAAAAATGTAAATTTACTGAGAAATAATTTGAGTTTCAAAGTGAGTGTGATTTACAATAAATACAATACAAAATACAATGGGCTCTGCTTTTTTTTAAATATTTGTGTCTGGTTACATAGTCAAAAATGTACTTGAGGTCCCAGCAAATGACTTAAACAGCAATATGACAGTCAGTAACCTTTTTTTATTACAGCAATCAGTGCTATTTTGTACTTGCAAAGGAACATCCTTCACCCTCTGGTCCAGTTATCTTGACAGGAAGCATTGTGGCGGAATGTACTTCCAGGTTACCTGACTGTTACTACCCTAATGCATTACTTTCAAACCAATGAGCACACAGTTTTGAACTTACAAGAAATAGGCATTAGTTGAAGACATGGGCCATGTTGATAAGAAGTCACTCATAATCCAGAAAAAGCAACGAAGGGCAAGTGCCTTTTGCAGTTCTATTTATATATCCTTCGTATCTCTATTTAAGTTCTCACATTTTAAAAGATTATACATTATTCGGTAGAAAATATAAAGATGTATGTGTACTACATATGCACATCTTCTCTAAGCAATGCCAGAACCAAGGGGCATATTTAATAAAAAATCTTAGCGGGCTTGGACTATCTAACATGATACGGCGCATTCCTGGCTTTTCTCCATGCTGGCGCACAATGTGCTGCATAGCGCCAACAGTTGCCTGTGTTGTAAGCAGCATTCTTTTTGGACAAGAAGGGACACGTTCCTGCACGAAAATAATCCTGAGAGGCATTTTCCTCTTTCTATGTGTGTTGCAGAATGTAGCACACAAGGATAGAGGAAGCATCAAGGAGAAATAAAGATATTTCTGCTTGTTACACCTCCCCCAGAGAGGCGTAGCATTTTGATGCATTACCAGGTCTACCAGTAATGGTAAATCTGGGAATATGCACAAAATCATGGGTGAATGTGTGGAACACCCACGCTCCACCCATGGGACGCCTCCCTGGGGCAGAGTAACGCAACACAGCGATTTGTGCTTTGTTAAATTACTCTATATTTATCAAGCCACACCAGGTCACGCAAAGTGGCGATACAACTCTTTAATAAATATACCGCCAGGTGTTTCTTCAACAATTACTTAAATAGCCAAGTAAGAACCTGCCCCTGTATATCCATAGCTGCAATAAATAACTCAATGACCAGATAGACCTAGGACTAAACAACACATTTTTAATTAATTTTGCGAAATAATTAGGATTTGGAAAATATAAATACATTCAGTGTGTCAGGTGAAACAAGCTTTATTCAGTTTTAAACGAAGCTATAAAAGCACTCATATTAAAAATGCATGCCAATGCTATATACAAAACAATAACCACATCAAGAAGCAGTGCAAGTGATATATAAAAAGTTAAAAAGATAAAAACAGCACGATCAGGTAATAAATTACATGCAATGCCAAAATATTAAACATCCACAGTATAAAACAGGCCTAAAAGGTGCATTTATATAATATGTTAGAATCAATACTTAAATAATTAAGCTTTCTACAAACTGCTGGACAGATACAGGAAGAAATTACTTTGCCAGAAACACATCCCTTCATTTCTTTCACCCATCCTCACTTTGGAATATTCCTGAGTACTTTACCTCCAAGTTTCTGACTGCATCCCTTCAACAATTACTTAAATAACCAAGTAAGAAACTGCCCCCATATCCATAGTTGCAATGAATAACTCAATGATCAAATAGACCTGGGACTATTTAACACATTCTTAATTAATTTTACGTAATAATTAGGATTTGGAAAATACAAATATATTCAGTGGTATTTGCATTAAAACATCACAGAAATAAAAAAAGTAAACATGATCAATAGCCAATATTTCTGTGGTCGCGTGGAAGAAGACCTTTTGGTAGTGAGCAGTAAGCTCAACACGTACTAGGAAACAACGAAAAAAGATAAAGGTCTCCGCGATAGAGAGTCATAAGGTCTGATTCACAAAGGTAAACTAGGACAAGTCTATCTTTTTATGTGCGGAGTTCCCCGTCTTCCCTGCTAAGTCTCAGCAGTGGCAACCATACTATTAACTCATAGTTTGTGAATAGCAAAACAACTGTAAACTTACACAAAAGAGTAAGTTGATCTTTGTGAATCCTGACCATATTATATTATGTTTTATCCTTGGCAGTACCAGAGCCACTACCACTATCATCCCATGGTGTGGCTGAGCACCTTCCATGTTAACAGCTGTTTGCTGATGTTTTGGGTACCTCGCTCCTTCTCACAGAGAGAAAGGAACTGGAGTAGGTGGCAACGTCTTACAGGCTTTCTCAAGGAATTCACAAGTGTTGTGAGAAGCATCCTGCTACATGTCACAATAATCACACACACAACAAATATATGCCACAAAAGGTCAAGAGTATATGATTTGGGCACATGAACACAGGAAAGGATTTGACTTGAGTACTTGTCATCATCATGGCTGTAGGTTAAAAAAAAGGCTTTTATGAAGGTATTTGTAACCAAAGGCCTCTTTTTAAATGATCACCCCCGTTTTGTAAACTGATGCTGCTGATGTTTTGACTGTGCACCCGGGCTCTGCTAATTAGGCCCCAGTCATGTGGTACGAGCCCTAAAATATGTCGAAATTGCCAATTCTCCCAATTGGAACATTCATCTTACCTATAAGTCCCTAGTATATGGTTCCCTATGTACCCAGGGATTTTAAGTTAATTGTCACTAATTGACTGTTTCACTTATTGTGCCACCACTAGAGTGACAAAGTAAAACGCCTATCAAAATCAACATTTTATTGGCCTAAATCTCCGTCTTTTAATACTAACAAGTCACCCATAAGGTAGGCTTTAAACTCCCATTGGGCAACGTGCATGGTGTTTAAAAGTAGGGCAAGTATGTTCAATGCTTTACATGCCCTGCCTGTGAAAAACCTCCAAAGTCATTTTCCAGTGCGGTATGCTGGCTTCCCCAGTGTCAAACACTGTCTTACTCTATTCCATATAATAAATGCTAAATTCAGTTCGAATTTAGCTGGAAAAATGGTGCAATGGCTCATTTAAATATTAATTTAAAATCCATCTTAATGGTGAAGTCGGATTTTATGTTTCTATGAGGGAGCTGACACTTTCATTAAGTTATCTGTTTCTGTCCAAAAGCAAAAGGCTTTCATGACAGTGTGCAGATGTCACCGGACCTCTGATGGCTCCCTTGGAGTGAAATGTAGATTGCTCCCAGAGAGTGGACAAAGGAGATGTGTCTTTTGTCCTTGAGCAGGAGGGCCTGGAGGCTGACTTTCTAGGGCTGCCTCTACCATCACTGGCACACACAGGTCCCACCTGGACCTGCATTCCTTTTGTCTTCCTCAACAGGCTAGCTCCAAACTTAGTGGTAAGGGACTATGTCCCAGAACTGGCGTATAGTGATGTGATGGAAAGTTTTCCCCTTTCCATAGCCACTCCACTGGGTGGGCACATGGAGCACTGTATAGAGTAAGAAAGGTTCTGCTTATGGGTAGATAAGTGTCGTGTGGGATTGTTTGCTGGCAGGCAAACTGGAACAGCTACCAAAGTGGGTAGCCGTGCCCCTGGGAACCTCTTTCGCTTTTATATAGGGAGAGGCCAGAATCAATGATCCCTCAAATTTGTTTTCCTGTGTGCGATAGTGAATGGTCTCAGTGCACTGCAGCCAAGGTCATGTGTGTCAAAGACATGTGACAACTCACTAAGTAAGCAAATGAGCTACCAGAATGAGTGGTATTTGCCAGAAGTGAAATCACTCACCCTTTAACCCAAGATGACACCCCAGGGCTGATCACATGTCTGACCTTTAGCAGCCATATATCGATGAGTCGATAGGAGACGGAAGAACCAGGAGAGGACGCTACAGAAAGTTAACAGATCATTTAGTATTTTATTCCAATTACATTTATATAGAACCTACCAGCACCAAAACATACTTTATGTCAAGCAGCATTCTGCTTAGGAACCAAGGTAGGTGTTTAATCCAGTTTTTATTGGTTATTGTTGGAATAGGGTTTTTTCTGGGTTTCTCAAAGAGACAATTCCATGTCTCCATTTCCATTTCAGTATCTTTGATGTGAATTCAAATTTATATCAATTTGGTATGATCATTAGTGGGTGGGTATGTGAGTTCATGTAGATGGCTGTGGGATTAGTAGATGAGCTATAGGAGATTATGTATTTCCTAGTAGCACCGTCTGATTTACAAAGAAGGACAGGTTAATGCGAACGTGCAGGACGTGGAGTAGGCTTTACTCAGAGGGTAAGCATGCAGAGGATTGAAAGCCAGAAGAGAGTCAATCAAAGAAAAATAGGAGTGGTAACAATTGGAAGTTTAGAGGCACATAGAGTCGATGTTTGACATAACATGCACACTGAGGATGCAAAACTGTAAAAAGAAGCATCAATATTTACATGTGATATGGTTCTATATTAGGCACCTAGAAGCAGGTGAACAGTCAGTCCACTTCTAGGCTATTGATAGACCACTGCTTCAGCATGGACAGCTCATCAGCTGAGGGGTTGGAAGCATAAAATAATGGCTAGAAGTATATATAACGAATTATTAAGCACTTTAGGCTACGCTATAATATCGTACCCTGATGATCAATCCAATGTGATTTAATATCCAGGGAAAAAATTGCAAATAACAATGGGCAATTTTGCAAATGATGAAGTCTGATGTTTGCTCCTAAAGTTAGTCTTACAAATGCTTTGCCTAAGTACGAAAGGAAAGCATTTGTAGGCCCCTAGTTTAGCATGGCACAGAATGGACATGAGAACTGCCGTCCAAACAGTGGGAAGCTATTTTCACCAGCTGCCTTCCTGTAGCTGTAGGAAGGAAACCCAGACAATGAAGGGAGCGCGAAAACGGACTACATACAAAAATTAAATGACACCTGACATCATTCATTTAACAAGGATTTGCAGATTAGTCTACTTGACCACTTCAATTTGTTGGATAGCAGGTAGTAGAGATGTAGCTGCAGTTTTTTTTTCATGGTAAGGAAGTTTCTAGGTCAGGTGTGTAATTTGAGTGTCCCTGATTGATGCTTCAGGAAGGATGATGACAGCCAGCTCCTGAGCTCTCACACTCCTTAGTGCCCATGTTGTGGATGCTCCGGCCTAGAGACATACCCAGCTCTTACTGCTGTGGGAAATGTTGCTTTGGATAAAGGATGATTCTTGAGGGTAGCCTGAGAAAGATATGTCTCACTATAGAACAGGACTCAGGTAGGAAAATGAGCAATGCATGTAGGGGACAAGGCATGTGGTTTACTGTGCAGGATTTAAATTGTACTCCTAGGAGTGAAATAATTTACACGGTCTTGTGCAGGTATGCTGCCTGTATACTGTGAGTGGAAAGGCAAAAACGTTCTGTGTTACCAACCCTCCAGAAAAGAACTTCCTTAAGTTACTCCTGTTCAGTGGCCTGCTACTACCTCACCTGAACTCATAGTTCCTTATTTGGGTAAGATACTTACACTCGTTGAACATTAGCACAATTAGAGTAAGGCTGCTGGAATTGTGTACTTTGCACTTTTATAAACTCTGCAAGAGAAGATATCATCCCATAGGGTGTATAAATTCAACTGCCTGCAAATAGAAGTCCTTGGGAAACATTGACCATGGAACAGAAAGGATGAATCTTAGAACATGGCCTAATAGGTGAAATGAGTCTACAGCCCCTGCACTTCCAGGGTGAGATATGTTTACTGCTGTTAGCCCAGAAGTTATCACAGCTCCTGAAGAGGTATTCAAGTTAACACTAAGTCCAAGGTCCTAAAGTGGAAGGTTCACTCAGCCTTTTGTCGTTCTCAGGGAGTGAAAAAAGTACCCTGAGTTTGGTGATGGTACCAAAAGCATTCCAATTTTAGTGTGAATTGCAAAGTCTGTTTTATGATCAGCATGGCAACTGCAGCAGAAGCCCTATAAGATATGAGTAATCAACTCACTTCAGCACACCTTTCCCATTTCAAATATAAATAGTTCTACTAGCCCAGATGTTTTTGATAAATTAAGGTGCTTTTTTATTAGTTTATCTTCTAGGAAATTTAGCCCGTAAAAACAACACTGGGCAAGTTATCAACAACTGACACACTCAAGTGAGCTCTTTGGAACATACTGTCTTGACTTGTGCATGTTGAGAATATTACCAGGGCTGCACTACACCACTTGCATGTGAAGAAACAAACTGAAACAGCTTTACAGATTTACAACATTTTAAGAATGGCACCAGTCAGACATGTTTTCACAGTATGGGAGGTATACCTACAAATCAGCTAGCAAACGTGAAAAAATCCAACCAGCATCTGCTTGTTTTTAGATTAGTTATAATATAATGGAGTAGCGGTTTACAAAGTCATTTGGTCCCAAGAAAACTATAACCCTTCAGTTTTCTGAGCCAAAGTCAAAGCCAAAGGGATTCAAGGTCAAGGCAGTCCAATATCAGTAAAACAGAAACACACACACATCCATTTGCAGACTAGCAGTAATAAAGTTCCCTCTCCCAGTGCAGACATGGTGTTTCTTAATTTTCTTAGAATAGTTTAACATTATATTAAGACTCATATTTGCATATTTTAATGTCAGAAACTCAGGCTACACTGACCAAGGGACTGGTTTGGCTCTTAGAGCCAGTGCATGAGCCTAGCCTTTAAAATATAAATCATACAACAAACATATTTAACATGTTGAAGCTTAGGCATAAATATACCACATTATAGCACTGCACTTTATTAAAAGTGAAAGCTTTTAAACATGAACTGTTAGAAAACTAAGAGGCAATACTGTTGTCATGTAAACCCTGCACATGGCAGAAAACCCATTTCTAACATTGGTGATCAGCGGTGAGGATAGGACTTGTGTGCAATACCATATAGTACCTCATTGTTAACTACAACTCTATACTAATACCATTTCGAACCTTATTCAATTCTCTCTGATTGGCCTTTTTTTATTGTTTTCAGCTAAAACCATGTCTCTCCGGGCGAAGTAGCACCTGCACCTGCAGTAAATGAATTTGAGCTGGCCAGGTTAGAGACTTACACTGTGCCCCAGCTAAGAGATTTTTGCAAGGATTTTCAAGTTTCTACAAGAGGCTTCACCCAGAAGGCAGAGCTGCCGCAAGCTTTGAGGGCCTGGGCAGAGACCCAGGTTGCATGGTATGAAAATCCAGAGGAGGAGCAGGAAATTCCTAAGGAGGAGGATGACCTGATTCTGGGATCTGATGTGGCTCTGGAACTGCCTGTTGAGGAGGTCAACAACTTGCTAGAGGCAGTGGTGGTCCCCAGAGCAGGGAGCAGTGTATCCTCAAAGAATATGTCCCCAGATGAGCTAGCATAGAGGAGGGAGGAAAGGAAGTTTAAAATGGAGCTTATTAAATTGGATCAGACCAGAAAGAAGAGGAGGCTATCAATGCAGGAGAGGAAAACCCATGTGCTCAACCTCGTAGAGATGGACATTAGAGCCCTACAAGTTGAGACAAGCAACAGTAATGGTGGCAGCATACCCAGTGTCCATTGATGAGCCCAGACTGAAGCTACCCAAGGAGTTGGTGCCCAGTTATGTAGTTGGGGATGAGTGGTATGCGGCCTATGAAGTGGGTCTGAGAGTGCACAAGGTCCCTGAGGAGTTTTGGGGTGGTATTTTATGGAGTTATATGCCCACAGTGGGATGAGACACACTCCTTACACTAGAGGTAAAAGACCAGACATGCTACACTGCTAAGAAGGGAAACTTAGTCAGTAAGTTTGGACTGACCCCTGAGAGGTATATACCCGGATTCAGGAGCACTTATGGATTCTCCACACAGGCATGGGTAGATTTCTTGGATTATGCTAGTAAGTCACTGAAGCGATGGGTGAGGGACAGGAAAGTTAATGATTATTCAAGCAACATATTTTTAAAGGAGTACATGTTTGATACTTGTTTTCCAGAGTTGCACCAACACCTGGTTGATAGCAAGCTTACTGGCCCCAGGAATATTGCTGAGGATGCGGACATCTGGGTCAGCACCAGAGTGTTCAAGAAGGTATCTGGCATTGACTCCCAAATGGACGAGCAGGGTTACCACCAGAAGAAGAGGGGAGATAAAAAGACAGGGTTCTTTAAAGACCCCCAAAACAAATCAAAGGGGAAAGGGTCTGGTTCTCATTACCAACGTAGCCTCCAGAACATAAACTACACTAACAAAATTCAGCAGCCCAAGTCCATCAAGTGCTATGAGTGCTATGAGTATAAACACTATAAGGGGGATCCCAAGTGTCCACAGAGAGCACCACCTTCCTCTGGAGTAAAGGTTCCAGGGGTGGCTAGTATAGTGCTGGGTGACAAGTTTGCCCCAGTTATTGGGGGTAGCTTAGTTGGATTACCCTAGTGTCCCTGGGTGATAGTGAGATGGTTCATCAGATCCATTTGCTCTCAAATACTGCAAATTATAGGCAACAGGTCACCATCAATGGTCATGGTGTTGAGTATCTGAGGTATGCAGGTGCCAGCATGACGATGGGAAGGAGTTAGCTCGTGTCACAAGAGCAGGTGATTCCCAATGCCTTCCGCCATGTTGTTGTGGCTTACAACAGAGAGGGTCACTGCCCATTGGCCCTTGTTCCAAATGAGTGATGGGAGTTCAGGGCTAATGTGGAGATGTTGAGGTTACTTGACTTGATCTGTGCTACAACAAGGTCCATGGATGCCTAGGATGGGAGTCAAAAAGGGCTAGAGCCTGTAATAATGGCCCAGGCAGCTGCTCAAAAGGACAAAGGCAGAGGGCGTTGGAAGCCAGCCACTGAATGTCTTCCTAGTGATGTGGATGGGACACCTGCAGTGACCGCCCCGGAGTCCACTGAGGAGGGCATTGCTCCCCTTGGTGACCTGCCTGAGCTGCTTGCTGGATGGCATGTGGAATGAGGAACCACCAAGGAGGAGTTCTGTGAGGCACAGTGACAGTTCCATACCCTTGCAGTAATAATGCAATAGGCAGCAGGTGATGCCTCCAGGAGTCATCACATTTCCAAGGAGGACAGCCTTCTTTACAGTGAGCCTAAGGCCCCTGTGCATGGGACAACAAGGGCCCTGGTGTTCCCTTAATTCTACAGGGCATTCATATTGGAGCTGTCTCATGAAATTCCCCTTGCAGGACACCTGAGCCAAGACAGGACCTATGCAAGGTTTGTCCCCCACTTTTATTGGTCTTGGATCACACTTCCTCAGATGCGTTCTGTAGGGGTTGTGTGACCGGCTAGGCCAATGGGTAGACAGGGCAGAGGCTTAAAGCCCCCAATCCCTTGCCTGTCCTTGGAACACACTTTGAGTGGGTGGGAATTGACATTGTCGGTCCTATTAATCCCCATACTGCTTCAGGCAACAGGTTTATCCTGTTTCTAGTGGGTCAGGCCACAAGGTAACCAGGAGCAATCCCTCTGAGGGCCATGACTGCACCTGCAGTGGTAAAGGCCTTGATGGAGATTCTTTCCCAAGGAAGTGCTATCTGTCAGGGGCACCAACTTCATATCTGCTTATGTGCAGTCAATCTGGAAGGAATGTGGGGTAACCTACAAGTTCTCCAGTCCTCACCACCTACAAACAAATTGGCTTTTTGAGAGATTTAACAAGACCCTGAATGGCATGGCTAGAGGCCTACTTGAGGCCTTAAGGAATACGTGGGACATCCTCTTGCCATGCCTGTTGTTTGCCTACAGGAAAGTACCACGGAAGAGAGTCGGCTTCAGCTGTTTTGAGCTTCTGTATGGGCACCCTGTAAGAGGACATCTGAGTTTGGTGAAGAAAGTGTGGGACAAAGCTCCCAGGAAGACTCCCCAGGATGTAGTGATAAAGTGAGCTACACACTAGCCTTCAGAAGCCAAAGGCTATGTTGTGCAAGCAAGCTGCAGACAACTTAGAAGCCAGTTAGGCGGTCATGATGCAGTGGTATGATCAAAACTTCTACCACTGTGTGAATTGACTCCTGGACAGAAAGTGTGGGTGATGGAAGAGGTGGAGCCCAGGGCCCTCTAGGGCCGTTTGACTGGGCCCTATTAGAAGAATTGTGAGGCGACCTAGCTGGTGAACTTCAAGACCAATAGACAACCTCACAGGGTGCTCCATATCAATCGCCTCAAACCCCACATTGAGAGGTATGAGCTCACCATGCTGTTGATGACAGATGGAGAGGAGGAGAAGGATAGTGAACCTCTCCCTGACCTCTTAGACCCAAAGAAGAAAGGTGGATTTGTGGGGGGGTAATCCTGTCCCGCAGTCTGGGGACTGCCACCCAGTGTTGGGAGAGTACTCCTCTCTGTTCTCCCTCATCCCTGGGACTACACACCAGTGTATTGACAGGAGACAACCTCCCCATCAAGAAGAAACCTTAGAGCTTGTCTGATAAGGAGGGGACCAGCCTTAATAATGAAGTCTCTTAAATGCTGGAATTGGGGATGATAAAACCCAATTCCAGTAGCCCCTGGTTCAGTCCTGTGATTCTGGTACCAAAGGTTGCCCCACCAGGAACCAAACCTGAACTCAGGTTCTGTGTGGTTTACAGAGGACTAAACTCAGTCACTAAGACAGATTCTTACCCCATCCCAAGGGCTGATGAGCTGATTGACCGGTTGGGTGGCTGCCCAGTAATTAAATACCTTTAACCTTATGTCTGGGTACTGGCAAATCCCCCTAACAGAAAGTGCCAAGGAGAGGTCAGCCTTCTCCACTCCTGTAGGCCACTACCTATTTCATAAGATTCCATTTGGACTTAAAAATGCCCAGCCATCTTGCAGAGGTTGGTAAACCATGTCCTTGCTGGCATGGAGTTCTTTTCAGCTGCCTACCTGGATGACATAGCTGTCTATAGTACCAGCTAGAAGAACCACCTTTTGTTCACCTCCAGAAAGTGCTTCAGCCTCTGCAACAGACAGACCTGATAATCTAAGCCAGTAAGAGCCAGATAGGACAGGGGTTTGTGGTCTACTTGGGACAACAGGTGGGCAGGGGTAAGGTGCAGCCCCTCCAGGCCACGATAGAAACTATCATGGCCTGGGTTCTCCCCAAACCCCAGACTGAGGTTGGAGAATTCTTGGACATCACTGGATACTACAGGGGTTTTGTCATGGGATATGGCACCATTGTTGCCCCTTAACAGACCTGACTTCTAAGAAGCAGAAACTTGATTTTGACAGAGGCATGCCAAAAAGCAATTGACTCCCTTAAGCAGGCTTTGTGCCCCTGTGCACAAGGCTTCTGACTTCTCCCAGCAGTTTATCATTCAAAAAGATGCCTCAGAAAATGGCATAGGGGCATGTGTGTCACAGCTAAATGAAGATGTTGAGGCCATACCTGTTTGGTACTCACTTCATGATTCAGACTGGCCACAGGCCCCTTAGGTGGCTCATGCAAACTGTTGAGGTGGTGCTTTTCCCTACGGGGTATGGACTTCAAGGTTCTAACAAAGAGCAGGGGCAGACCATGTTACTGCTAACTGTTTGTCCAGATTTTCAATCTTAGTGATAAGAACTCCCTAGAGGTTCAATCAATCAATCAATCGGGGATTTGTGAATCGCACTGCTCACCCATGAGGGTCTGAAGGTGTTGGGGAGGGATTCGCGAGGTTGGTTAGATCTCCCCACTATCATCTAGGAGACACGTGTTAGACCTGCCATCGCAGGGTGGTCTTTCCCCCAAAATTTGGCCTGGTCTCTTCCTCTTTTTTCTAGTTCCTTTTTTTGGGCTTAGGACTCTGAGCACGTTACCACTGCTGACCAGTGATAAAGTGCATGTTCTTCTCCCCTAACATTTTTAACATTGGTGTATGTTGTTTACTTGTAAGTCCCTTGTAAAGTGGGATCCATACAACCAGGAGCTGTGACCTAAATACTACTAGTGGGCCTGCAGCACTGATTGTGCAACCCACACAAGTAGCCTTTCAACCCTGTCAGAGGCTTGCCATTGCAGGGCCTGTGTGTGCAGTTTACTGCCACTTCGACTTGACATCTAAAACTACTTGCCGGGCCAAAAACTCCCCTTTTATTACACATAAGTTACCCTAAGGTAGGTCCTAGGTAGCCCATAGGGCAGGGTGCCGTGTAAGTAAAAGATAGGACATGCACTTTTATGTTTTGCGTGTCCTGGTAGTGACAAACAGCTACATTAATTTTTTACTACTGTGAGTCCTATTCCTCTCAAAGGCTAGCATTGGGAATTCCTTAATGCACTTTTAAGCTTTAATTAGGCCTGGGCAGTGAACCCCGCTCCGTTTGAGGTGTTTGCAAAGTTTTCCCAAAAAGCTCAGCTCCGCACAGCGGAGCAGAGTTTTTTCCTCAATCGCGCTCACCAACGTTAAGCTGGCAAATACCAGCAAGGAAAATCCAACGCTAGACCACCTCCCAGAGAGATTTCTCAACAAGGGCGGTCACGGATGGTCGCAACCACTTGCGTTGAGAAACCATCCATTCGCATTGAGGATGCTGAGGGACTGAACTATGATGCCGGTTGGAAAGGCTCCGAATGGCATTCGGTTTGTCCGAATCCGATTCGGAACCTGCCTTTCCGACTGACTCAGAAACCCTTCCGACCGACCGATTACGAGTGCCGGAAGGCATTCAGACTTTTCGACTCGGTTCTGACTTGGTTCCGAATGGCATTCTGAGGAACCAAATAGATGGGACCCGACTCGTTCAGGTCTATGGACCGCGTTTTCGACTGAGTGATTGCAATTTGTGATTCAGACAGCCTTTCCGAATCGGTTGTTCCAACACAAATCGGCTTTCAGAATCGGACTTTTAGGGCCTGTAGCAGGTCCCTATTCATCTAGGGGCTTCTGAATGGAGCCTGTGGGGGTACCCTTAGGTCTCCCCTTTCCAACCATGCACAGTGTGGCATGCACCATGGGGTGCACGATTTTCCCCACTGGCCCCTTTCTTCAATGAGAGCCTTTGTTGTCGTTGGGAACAACGGCTCCCATTGAAGTTGATGGGAGTCCGACCAAACGGTGTTTGGACACATCGTAATTGGTCGATCGAACTCCCCAAATCCGATTCGGTCAGAAACCATTCTGAGACCAAGTTGGTCAGAGTACTTTCCGGTCAAGATTGTAATCGGCCCCTAAATTGGATTGGATTTCTCAGCGAGGGCGGTCGCGGATGGTCGTAACTGTTGGCGTTGACAAACCATCTGTTCACATTGAGGAAGCAGCAGCTCAAGTAGAAAATCTACTCTAGCAGAAAGAAGCAGCACCCTCTTGCGCTGCGTATGGTGCAGTTTGTGCTGGTTTGCCAGTGGGCGGCAAAAACCCAGTGCTAAAAATCAGCACAAACAGCACAACTTAACGCACTCCGCTGCTGGCGGAAGTCTCGGTAACGCGGCATAGGTTTTTGGTCACTTCGCGAAGTTCTGCATAGCACAACCCCGCGGACTCCGCCTCGGTGTAATTCCTGATTAGAAAGGAGTAGGTACATCAAGTTTTATATCTTTGAAATGTTAATGATAAATCCTCTTTACTTGTTAAGTTGCTCATATTTAGCAACAAAAAATGTATGGTTTGAATGAATTCAGATAATGCTCCCCCAACATAGTTTGAAAGAAATATTGAAAGACTAGTTTATCCATTTGCAAAGTACTACTGTAGATTCTGAATTTATTGATACAGTGCTGTTGATTGAACACAGATTACAAGTGAGACACAAAGGAAAGAATGAATTTCAGAGGAAGTTATTCTACATTTTCAAGAATGTCTTCAACTGGTCTGTTAAAGGTTCAACTGGATTCTCTGTCTGAAGAAGGAAATGTGAAAATAGGAGCAGAGAAGTGTCCTGTAGATAAAAATAAAAGGGAGGCTTGGCAAAAGCCTGGACTGTGCCTATATTGGGGTGATGCTAATCATATGATTCAAGAATTGTGCTACTTACCCTCAAAGTCATTCTGGAAGAAACAATCTCCTGAGAAGAAAACAGCATCTTTATATTGGATCTTCTGTCAATAATACTGACATTCATTTGCACCTTCTACTGATTGCTTATTAATAATTCTGAGATCAGAAGATGGAAAGGTTATTATCTCTGCAGTGTTGGATAAAGGCACGTGCAGAATTTTTATTGTTCAGCACTGGGCCTCTAAAAATAATATTCCGTAAAAAGTTAGGAAAACTCATGAAAAGATTGGAAATGTTGATAGTTTACCATTAATTTAAGGTCTTGAATGAGAGGCTTCTTCTGCACTGCAAGCAAGCATCATTTAGGGATCATGATGAAGTGTTATCCTTTGAAATTATTGTTTCTCCCAATTACGCTGTAATTTTTGGAAGTCCTTGGATAATGAGGCATAATCCATTTGACTTGGTCAACCAGAATAATATCCTGGCCAACACATGTTTTCATTCTTATGATAGCAGTTAGCTTTTCTTCAATACAACTACAAAACCATGCTTTTTCTTCAGTTTTTCCTAAGTCTTTAGTGTGTTCACTTACTCCTCATAAGTAATATGGTTGCATGATATCAATCAAGCCTAGCACTTTTGTTCCTTAACTGAGAAAAGGAAGAAGCTACAGATGGTTTATTTATACATGATTAGCAAAGCTAAATTTGAATATCTATTATGCCTTTGGAGCTGTTTTTTTTGCCCAAAAAGAAGCAGGTCTTCGACCTTATATTGAGTATAGAGGCTTAAATCACGTCAAGATCAATGATACTTTGCCTTCTATAAAGGACATCTTGGTGATAATCAATGAAGCACAAGTCTTTACTAAACATGGTTCTCAAGGTGGTTATCTTCTGTTACATAATAGAAAGACGGCCAACAAGTGGAAAATGTCTTTCAACAATCAATTTGGGCATTTTGAGTACTGTGAAATGCTGTGTGTGTCTGTGTAGCCCTCCCGCCATTTTTCAGCATTTCATAGATTTAGTATTCTTTAATGTATTGAATCTGTTTACATTACTTTACTTGGATCTTACCTGCTATCATGATTTCAGCAATATAATTTGTCTTGCAGACATGACCAGTGGAAATTCCAGAAGTAGTTGAGTATCTTGGATTTAAATTGAAAGTTTCTGGAATTTCCTTCGATCCACAAACGTTTTCAGCTGTTTTTGAAGAAATGTAAAACATCCCTGGATTCACACATTTTTATCCAGAATTTTGCATAGATGAAGAGGTACAGCATTTGTCTTTAAAAGAAGGAAAATAGCAAGAGAGATTTTTGCTGAGGAGATCAGGGTTAAATAGCTTTCAATATTCCTGAATCAGATGTTTACTTCAGCCCAAATCCCATGTCATCCGGATTAAACATGAGCAAAACTCACATGATATTCTTTGTGTTAATTAACAAAATGCATTGTGCGCAAAATGCCAGCTCAGGATTTTGCACTATTCTTTTGCATTTAATGTACCCTTAGGCTGTATTTTGTGCGAGGAATGGATGTTTTGCAAATGTAATGATACAAATAACAGCCACTTACATTCACTTTGTCTACATTATTTCTGTGCTCCCACAATAGGATTTATACTTGATGCAGGGTAATGGCATATTCTCAATATGAAATGCCAGAAATTATGTAAGATTACAACCACAAAAATGAAAATATCACCTGGGCCTAATCCTGACACTGAAAAATAGTTTATTAATGAAACAGACAATTTTGAAAGAGCAGATGGGGTTTTGTTTAATGAGAAAGACAATTATGAACAAGAACACCCTGTCTTTTATAATGTGATATTTTGTCAGAGTCTGAATAGAACTACTTATTGAAATATAATTTTTAGCCATGACGATGGCGTGTACTGAAGGGAGACACTTTTTGATTAGCCTTGAAGAAACATTTTTACATTTGAACTGATATTTGGAATTTGTCATGTATGTGAAATCTAAGGTACAGGAATAGTTGCAAAGTAGATGGACAGTTTTCATTGCACACTATGATTTTGTTGTTACTCATAGTCCTGGTTCATAAAAATGTGTGGGTTGATGCTCTCCACGGTCATTATCCTGAGCCATCACATATTTATAATCAGCCTGTAATTACCTATCAGTGTGTGATTGGAATAGTTCAGTCATTCTTAACCAAAGTCACGATGGCTCAAAAATAGATAGAAAAGAACAAATGACCATCTAAAGTCACCTTTTAGTAGGACAAAAATAACTATATTTCAGCTAGCACATTATTCTTATGTCAACTAAGGAGTTACAGTTACATGTAATAAATGTGTAAAGACTCAGTCATTTCTAGTCACAGAGGAGTTAAGACTACATTGAATTTAATTGTAAACTATCAATCAATCAATCAATCAAGCATTTGTATAGCGCGCTACTCACCCAGAAGGGTCTCAAGGCGCTGGGGGAGGGGGGTAAGTTACTGCACGAACAGCCAGGTCTTGAGTTGCTTCCTGAAGGAAAGATGGTCCTGGGTCAACCGAAGATGGATGGCGAGGGAGTTCCAAGTCTTGGCTGCCAGGTAGGAGAAGGATCTTCCTCCGGTGGTGGCTCTGCGGATGCGTGGTACGGCGGCGAGGACGAGGCTGGTCGATCGTAGCTGGCGGGTGGGCTCGTAGAAGGTCAGGCGGTCGTTGAGGTACTTGGGGCCCAGGTCGTGGAGAGCCTTGTGTGCATGGGTGAGGAGCCTGAACGTGATCCTCTTGCTGACGGGGAGTGAGTGCAGGTCTCTCAGGTGGCCGGAGATGTGGCTGTGTCGGGGGATGTCCAGGACGAGTCGTGCGGAGGCGTTCTGGATGCGTTGGAGTCTTTTCTGCAGTTTGGCTGTGATTCCGGCGTAGAGGGTGTTCCCGTAGTCCAGTCGGCTGGTGACGAGTGCCTGGGTGATGGTCTTCCTGGTCTCGGTGGGGATCCAACGGAAGATCTTACGGAGCATACGCAGGGTGTTGAAGCACGATGAGGAGATGGGGTTGACTTGTCTGGTCATCGAGAGGGAGGAGTCCAGGATGAAGCCCAGGTTGCGTGCGTGGTCCGTTGGCTTGGGAGTGGTGCCCAGGGCGGGGGGCCACCAAGAGTCGTCCCAGGCGGAGGGTGATGATCCCAGGATGAGGACTTCCGTTTTGTCTGAGTTCAGTTTCAGGCGGCTGTTCTTCATCCACTTGGCAACGTCTTTCATCCCTTCGTGTAGGCTGGTTCTGGCGGTGGCGGGGTCGTTGGTGAGGGAGAGGATCAGCTGGGTATCGTCGGCGTAGGAGATGATGTTGAGGTTGTGTTGGCATGCGATGGCTGCGAGGGGGCTCATGTAGACGTTGAAGAGGGTTGGGCTGAGTGATGATTCTTGTGGTACGCCGCAAATTACTTTGGTGGCCTCGGATCTGACCGGGGGGAGGCGGTCTCTCTGGGTTCTTCTGGCGAGGAACGAGATGATCCACTCTAGTGCTTCCCTTGGATTCCGATGTTGCTGAGGCGTTGTACTAGGGTGCGGTGGCACACAGTGTTGAACGCTGCAGAGAGGTCCAGGAGGATGAGGGCTGCTGTTTCCCCGTTGTCGAGCAGGGATCTGATGTCATCGGTGGCTGCGATCAGGGTGGTCTCGGTGCTGTGGTTGGCTCGGAAGCCGGACTGCGAGGGGTCGAGGGATCCATTAGACTCGAGGAAGGCAGCGAGCTGTCTGTTGACGGTCTTCTCGATGACTTTGGCAGGAAAAGGGAGGAGCGAGATGGGGCGGAAGTTCTTGAGGTCGGTGGGGTCCGCTGTTGGTTTCTTCAGGAGGGCGCTGAGCTCGGCGTGCTTCCAGCTCTCCGGAAAGGTGGCGGTGTGGAAGGAGGTGTTGATGATGTCCCGCAGTTGGGGTGCGATGATGGAGTCGGCCTTGTTGAAGACGTGGTGGAGGCAGGGGTCGGTGGGTGATCCGGAGTGGATGGTGTTCATCGTGCGGGTGGTGTCTTCGGTGCTGACCGGGGTCCAGTTGCAGAGGGTGGTGGTAGGGGGCGTTGGTTCGGCGGTTGGGTGCGTGGTTGGTGTGCCGAAGCTGTTGTGTATGTTGGCGATCTTGCGGTGGAAGAACGAGGCGAGGGAATCGCAGAGGTCTTGCGAGGGTGTGATGTCGTTGTTTCCGGCGCTGGGGTTGGAGAGCTCTTTGACGATGCTGAAGAGTTCCTTGCTGTCGTGGGCGTTGTTGTCCAGTCATTCTTTGAATGCTGTCTTCTTGGTGGTGCGGATCAGCTGGTGGTGCTTGCGGGTGGCGTGCTTGAGGGCGGTCATGTTGTCTGAGGTCTGATCGTGGCGCCAGGCTTTCTCGAGGGTGCAGCAGTTCTTCTTGGAGTCCTTGAGTTTGTTGGTGAACCAGGGGGCTTTCTTGCTTCTGGGCCTGCTGGGAGGGTTCCTTAGTGGTGCGAGGTCGTTGGCGCAGTTGGTGAGCCACTATGTGAGGTTGCTGGCTGCTACGTTGGGGTCCGTTGTGCTGGTGGGGGGGTTCTGGCGGAGGGAGGTGGTGAGCTGCTCGGCGGTGATCCTGCTCCAGCTCCGGCGAGGGATCTGTTGTGGGTGGTGGTGGGTTGTGTTTCTCCTGAAGCTGAAGTGGACGCAGCTGTGATCAGTCCAGTGAAGTCCGGTGGGGTGGCTGAAGGAGATGTGCATGCTGGAGGAGAAGACGGGGTCAAGCGTGTGGCCGGCGTAGTGGGTGGGGGTGTTCACCAGTTGCTTGAGTCCGAGGTTGGCGAGGTTGTCCAGCAGGGTGGTGGTGTTGCTGTCCTTGTTGTTCTCCAGGTGGAAGTTGAGGTCCCCTAGGAGGATGTAGTCGGAGGAGGCGAGGGCGTGCGGGCTGATGAAGTCTGCGATGTCTTCGCTGAATTGTGTGTGCAGTCCCAGGGGTCTGTAGATGAGGGTGCCTCTGAGGGTCGTCTTGGGGTCGGTGTGTATCTGGAAGTGGAGGTGTTCGGCGGTGGTGAAGGTGTCGTTGGAGTTGGTCGAGATGCGGATGGTGTTCTTGTGTACGATGCCGATGCCTCCTCCAGTCTGGTTGACGCGGTCCTCCGGGTGATCTTGTATCCATCCGGGATGGCTATGGCGATGTCAGGCGCTGAGGAGGCGTTCATCCAGGTTTCCATGAGGAAGGCGACGTCTGGTGATGTTGTGACGAGCAGGTTCCAAAGTTCCACGGCATGTCTGTGGACTGAGCGGGTGTTGAGCAGGATGCACTTGAGGTGGTTGTTGCTGGTGCTCGGCTTGGCGGGTGCGGTGCAGGTCCGGAGGCAGGTGAACTTGCAGACTTGGCAGGTGAAGGGTCCGTGGGTGCGTTTCGGGGTGGCTCGGTAGCAGGCGGGGTTCCGTCTGGCGTTGAGTGCGTTGAGGGTGGTGGTGTCGTAAGTCCGTCAAGTGGGATGGCGTCCTCGGGGGCCAGGGGTCCTGGCACTGGGCGCGGTCCAGGCGCGGACGGGCATAGACGGGCTTGCCTTTGGCGCTCCTTCGGCGCACAATCAGCACGCCCGCTGCGCTTCCGTGCGGCGACCTCCATAAATGGCGAAGTGGGAGGGAGGAGCAGCTGGGAAGCGGGAGCGGGGTGGCCAATGGCAGGAACAGAAAGAAAAGGGGGCGGGGCCAAAGGGGAGCAGCGGCGGGGAGCGGGGAGGGGAAGAAGCGGCAGGAACAATCACGGGTGCACGGGGACGGCTAAATATTCAGGGGCACAGCAAAAAACAGGAATGGCAAAACAGCAGTACAGAAGAGAAGGAAACGGTGAAAAAACGGGGGCACAAGCAGAGACAACAGAATACTGGCACAAGTCACAGGAATAGCGCAACAAACCGGCGCTCAGCCGGAGCGAGGCAGCTGCGGAGGTCAGGGGTCCTGGCACTCGCGCGGTGTATCGAGCGACCGGCCCTGCAGGCAGGGGCAAAGGTCACTATCTTTGGTGACCATCTTTTCTTTCTAAAGTAAGAGCATGTTCCTGCCTGTTTTGTGTCTTCCTACATAATTACATATAATTGCATATATTCTAAGCTGTTTGGATATGTGGGTTTGTTACCTGTGGCTCCTGAACCTTTCCATGAGGTTTACACAGATTTTATAACATATCTTCCCAATTCAGAATAATAATATATTATAGTGGTTTCAGTAGACACTTTTTGAAAGCTTACCCATTTCCTCTCTATGTCTAAGTTACCAACAGCTGAAAAATGATCCTATGTTTTGACTGATGTTTATCGTTTTCTACTATTGCCTCATTCTGTCATTTTTGATAGAAGTACTCAATATCTTTCAGGTTTATAGAGAGCTTTGTGTAATGCATTGGGGATAAAATAAGCTGTTTCTCTGGTAATGTGTCCTGTCAAATGGCCAGCCAAAAGGAAGCACAGATTGGAGCAATATATACAGTGCTGGTGTAATGCAACTCAAGAAAATGTCACCTTTAATTGTATGCAAGGAAATAATCAAGAGTTTATCCATTGACCCTTTGGTTTCATTTATTTGAATCAGGTAAAGAAGCCCAAGCACATTTTAAGGTCAAAGAGACGGAATAGGCTGAGACATTAAGATCAAATTCTTCTTGTTTTCCTCCAGCAGTGAAAGCCTGTCTGTTTTCTCACTTTCTTCTGTTCAGACACTGCCAGTTGATTTTTAACCTGTTGGTATAACTCATCAGACCAACCCTGTGGGTTTCCCTTGAATTTGCTCCACACTCTGCAGATTTATTCTGCCAATTATCAGTTCCATCTTGATGCATTATGTTCCTGAGCTCCATCTTCAGTATGCATTTGAACCTCTACCACTTATGGCACCAGGGCAACCAGAATCTGAGGTAAAAAAAAAATGTGAATGTCAGACATTTAGAGGTTGTCTTCAAATTCTGATCTACGCACAAAATGATCCTCCCAGAGAGTGTTCTTGGGAAGATACTTCTTCAGTTGATGCTTTGCATTTAGTCTGCCATTTCTTTCATTAGCACCCGAGAAAACAAAAGCTTCAGTATACTGTTCCGACTGTCTCAAGGTCTGCGTCAAGAGGTTACCACAGATCCCATGCCTTCAGGAGAAGACAGAATATTGCTGGTTTACTTAAGTGGTTAAGTACCATCGTCACACAAACTGCTACGGTGTTCGTTTCTGTGCACATGCTCACTTAGAGAGTTGTTCCCTTTGCCACATGGCAAAAGATGTCAACCTTTTACTAGGGGCCAAGTGAGAAAGTTAGAATTAATATATATGCTTAAGAAAGAAGGTTTTAACTGCAGTTTAGGCTGCATCTATAATTTAACACGCGCAAAAACATAACTTAGCTGTTTGAAAACATATCTATATCTATATCTATTTCTATCTATATATTATATATTATATATATATATTATCTACATCTATATATATTATATATTATTTATATATAGATTTTTAAAAATATATATATATCCACTGAAAAACCAGGGATGTTATGGTTAGGATGACAATTCACTCGTACAAAACCAGAGAAATTCAGCAGTTATTGTTACCAGAGCTAACTATTACTCACGCCCCCGCAATGCACTGCTTATGACCTCACATATTACATCACTGATGACATGGTCCATGACATTGCTAATGACATCACTGATGACATCTCAAATGACATCACTGATTACATCATCCAGTGATTGTGAGTGTTTTCTAAAAGTTACTGAGTGTTAAATATATATACCAAGGTAACTAACTGTGGGAGTGCCTGTAATAGGTGAGTGAGTGGATGTGTATGTGATTTATAGAAGAGTGACTGGGTATATGAGAAACTGTATACATGAGATAGTGGGTGGATGTGTGAGTTTTTATATAGCTGAGTGAGTGGGTGTGGCAGTGTACGTATGAGAGAGTGAGTGGCTGTGTGAGCATCTGTATAGTTGGCTAATTTGATGTATCAGTGGTTTTAAATATTGAATGAGAGGGTGCATGAGAGGTTGAATGGTTGCTTGAGCATGTACATAATTGTCTGTATGGGAGAGTGACAGGGTACATGAGTGGCTGTCTCGGTGCATCAATGGGTATGTAAGTGGGGGTATGGGTGAGTGAATGAGTGTATGAGAGCCTGTATATGTGACTGGATGGGTGTTTGAGTGGTTGTATGGGTGAGTAAATAAACAAGAGAGAGGTTGTATGGGAGAGTTTATGGTTCTCTCAGTTACTGTATAGGTAAGTGAGTAGATGGATTTGTATATTTATAAGTAACTGAGTGCCTGTGTGAGTAATTGTATGGGTGGGTTAGTGGCTGTGTGAGTGACTATGGGCAAGTAAGTAGGTATGTGAGTAGCTCTAAGGGTAGCTCATTTACTGTGTCAGTAGCTGTATGGGTATGTAAAAGTGTCTATGTCTCTATAACAAGATCTGTGAGTGGTTGTATTGGTATGCACGTAGGTGCATGAGTGGCTGTATATATGAGTTAGTAGTTCCTTTAGTGGCTCTATGGGTGAGTTGATATGTTACTGGCATGATGAATGAGTGATGAGATGTATGAGTGTTTGTATGGGTTCTTCGTGATTGTGCGGGAGTGGGTGAATGACATGTTTTATGGGGGTATAAGTGGGTGTGTCAGTGTTTCTGTGGATGATGTAATCAATGATGTCATTTGAGATGTCATCAGTGATGTCATCAGTGATGACACTGACTGTGTCATGAGTGATGCAATATGTGAGGTCATAAGAAGTGCATTGCGGGGGCGTGAGTTATAGTTAGCTTAGGTAACTATGACTGCTGAATTTTTATGGTTTTGTATGAGTGAAATGTCAGCCTAACTATGACATCACTGTAACCTTTTTTTGTGAATTTCTAAGGTATTTTAAATTCTATTTCCTATCTATAAGGACCCTGTAACCTTAGGTTTTTCAGTGAATTTCTAAGTTTTTTTTTAAATTCTATTTCAGAACTATAATGTCTCTGTAACCTTTGTTTTTTTCAGTGAATTTCTAAGGCTTTTTTAAATTGCATTTCCTAACTATAATGTCAATGTAACCTTTGGTTTGTTAGCCAGTTTAAAAGATTTTTACAAGTATATTTCCTCACTATAAAATCTGCTTAATTGTGCTAGTTTTGAGCACAATTTAACCATTTCATAAAGAAAAGTGTAATCTGTTAAAATGAATTTTCTAGAAAATGTATATTTTATCTGAATGAATACTGCCTCTATATTTATTGAAGACAAACCAACTGTTTTGCAAAACACCTCTCTCCAAGTGGTTTAATTGTTAATGCCTAATTACAAAGTGGTACCCAGCGCATTTTTTGTATGATCTATGTCCTACAGTACAATGCTGTAAAAAAACACTAACAAAATGTGTCCAATGCGTTTCTGTGTCAAAGTGTGCTATTTTGATTGTTGCTCAAGCATCTTTAACTAATAGCTGTACTATGAGTAGTGCCTGGGTGATTTGATGAGTGTATGGGTAGTGCCTGGGTGATTAAATGAGTGTATGGATAGTGCCAGCATGATTGGATGAGTGTGTGGGTAGTGCCTGGGTGATTGTATGAGTGCATTGGTAGTGCCTGGATGATTCTATGGGTGCATGACTAGAACCTGGGTGATTGCATGAGTGCATGGGTAGTGCCAGGGTGATTGGATGAGTGCATAGGTGGTTTTTAGGTGATTAAATGACTGTATAGTTAGTGGCTGGGTGATTGCATGAGTGCATGGGTAGTGGTTAAGTGATTGGTTAAGTGTATGGGTAGTGCCAGAGTGATTAGGTGAGTGCATGGGTAGTGTTAGGGTTAATGAATGCCTGCATCACTGCTTAAAAAATATGTTATACACATATTTGTCTTGTACATTTAAAAAATGTGTTGGTGCTCTACTTTCTGTCCTTTCGATGACGCCTAGAGGCGTGACGATTGCGCCTTTTTTAACAGATGTAAAACAAATCGATGCACACATTTAAGTGTTATAAACACTAGGGATCTATTAGCACATGGTTTAAAATCATATTTTTCTAGGTAGTTTGTATAAAATTCATCTTTAAAACCAATTTTCTGTTTTCGCGGTGACTCCAGGCGCCGCGATAACGTCGGTACCAGAGATCACCACAAATATGTCACGAAATGCCAAAACTAATGTAAACATTCAATAGCCACTACCACATTCAAAACTTATAACTGCAAAATTGATTATAACCAACACAGTAAACACATTATTGTCTAAATGGCTCTGTAATAGCATGTATAATTCCCTTAATATCTCTATAACACAGTGTGCAACTCATTCAGTGGAATCTGTGACTGCATGCATCACTGTGTCAGTAATTCTCTCATTCACTGTATAAGTATTTGAGTGGATCTGTGAGACAGTGCATCGGTCTATTAGTTCTGTAACAAACTGCATGACTTTCTCAGTACATCTATGTGTGGGTGCAATGGGTCTGTGATTGGTTGAGTGAGTCTCTCAGTTGATGTGTGAGTAGGTGCATGAGTGCCTTAGTACATTTGCAAGTAAGTGTATGACTTTTTGATTGGATCTGTGAGAGGACACATGAGTGTCTAAGTGGGTGTCTGAGTGGGTGAGTGAGTGGGTGCATGAGTGCCTGCATGGCTCTGTGAGTGAGTGGATGAGTCTCTCAGTGGGTCTGTGACTGGGAGTGTGAGAGCTGAGTGGTTCTATGATTGGGTGTGTGGATCTTTGAGTGGGACTGTGAGTGGGTGCATTGGTTCCTGAGTAGGTCTGTGACTGGGTGCATGTGTCTTTGAGTATATAAGTGACTAGGTGCATAAGTCTCTGAGTGGGTCTGTAAGTGGGTGTGTGAGTGACTTTATGGGTGTGTGAGTGTTTGACTTGGTCTGTGAGTGGTTGTATGAGTGTCTGAGTGGATCTGTGAGTGGGTGTATGAGTGTCTCAGTGGGTTTGTGAAAGAGAAAATGGATCATGCATGAATCTCTGAGTGGGTCTGTGACTGGGAGGGCAAGTGTCTGGGTGGGTCTGTGAGTGGATGCATGAGCCTCTGAGTGGGTGAGTGAATGGGTGCATGCTTATCTGAGTGAGTCTATGAGTGGGTGTGTGAGTCTCTGAGTGTATGAGTCAGTGAGCGCATAAGTCTCTGAGAGGGTCTGTGAATGAGTGTGTGAGTGACTATATGAGTGTGTGATTGGGTGTATGAGTGTCTGAGTTGATCTGTGTAGTAGGTGTATGAGTGTCTCAGTGGGTCTGTCAGTGGGTGTGTGAGTGTCTCAGTGGGTCTGTAAGTACATACATGAGTGGGTCTGCACATGGGTGCATGACTCTCTGAGTGAGTCTGTAAGTGGGTGCATAGGTATCTGAATGGGTATTTGAGTGTATACATCAGTAGCTCAGTGGATATGTGACTGGATGTATAAGTGTCTGAGTTGGTATGTCAATGGCTTTATAAATGTCTGAGTGAGTCTGTGAGTGCTTACATAAGTCTGTGACTAAGTCTGGGCGGTGAACTCTGCTCCACTCATGGAGTTTGCAGAGTTTTCCATACTTCGTGTTACCTGGAGCTCACGGAGTACTGAAAAACTCTACTCGGCAGAGCAGAGTTTTTTCCCTCTCTTGTGTTTGTCAACGTCAAGTTGGCTAGCGCAAGTGCAGAAAATCCACCTCCCTGTGAGATTTTTCCTCATTCGTGATCGCCAACAGCAAGCTGGCGAGCGCGAGCATGGAAAATCAACCTCCCAGCGAGATTTCTCAACGCGGGCGATCAGATTTCTCATTGCGAGTGGTCGCATATGATCGCGACCACTCGCATTGAGAAACCATCCGTTCACGTTGAGAAACATGCTGCTCAAGTAAAAATCTACTCGAGCGGCAGAAAGGAAGCAGTGTCCACTTGCGCTGTGCATGGTGCCGTTCACGATGATTGCACAGTGCGGACAAGCACCTGGTATTAAATATCACCGTGAAACGCATTTATCTAATGCACTCTGCTGCTTCAGGAGCTCCGCGTAGCCCAGGCTTATCTGTGACTCTTACCAGCAAGTATGTACAAATATATATATTTTTCACCAATTTCGCGGTGTCATCATGATATTTGCGATGACTCTGCTATGGCTAGTGAATTTCGTGCGTGATTAAAAATAATTTTGGGGCACATAACTTGTTTCACCAACACCCCCTTTCTTCAAACATGGGGTCTGAGTACCTACACCCTGACCCCTTATATTACCTTTCACACACGTTTTCAGCCCTGGGAACCATTCCTGATTGATAAAATGGTGGCCGCATCATTCTGCTCAGGTTGCATCCAGCCAATCTCAGCATTCCGGTTGGCAAGCGCGTTTCACGACTGACCGCAAAATCGTCACAAAATATCCACGGCAAGAGATATCACTATCATTTTGACTCAAATTTATAAAAAACTACTGAATGGATTCGCACCAAATAACAAAAAGTGCAATCTTCTTAACAACATCCAGAATTCTGCCAAATTTGGTGTAATTCCGTCCAGCGCTGCAGGCTGTAGGTTCATATGGGAATTACAATGGGAAAATGCACTTTGTTAACCCCCTTTTTCTCGCGCCCTACTGAACGCATCACCCCGAACCTTCTAATGCACAACACAACTTACTTTGGTACTTTTTGGGGAAAATTTCATTAAGATTCGTGAAACTGTGCCAAAGATATAGATAAGTCAAAAAATGCTTTTCCTGTGAAAACTAGGTCCAAACTATAACTATCTACTGGCAATATCTATATATATGTTCACTGAAAAAGACCAAAGGTTACAGGACCATTAGAGTTAGGAAATAGAATTAACGAAATCTTAGAAATTCACTGAAAAAAACAAAGGTTACAGGGATTTTATAGCTGGGCTCAGATTTCACACGAACAAAACCAGAGAAATTTTGCAGTTATAGTTAGCTGAGCTAACTATAACTCGCACCCCCGCAAAGCACTGCTTATTACCTCACTTATTACATCATTGATGATATGGTCAGTGAAATCACTGAAGACTCACTGATGTCTTCTCAAATGTCATCACTGATGACATCACTAATGACATCATCCACAGAATAACATGCACACGCTCCCCCCAATATAACCTTTCAGACACCTATTTCTATTTCCTAACTACAACGGCCCTGTAATCTTTGTGTACAATTTGTTCTCCTGGAAGTGGAAAAAGGCCTGGATATTGCCCTGATAAATGTATATTCAAGACCGACTAAGAGGGGCCTTGAATCAGAGGCCATTACTGTATTGTCTAACCTACTGCAGTCGCTTGACTCCTCTACTGTGATAATTCTGGGCGGAGATTTCAACTGCCATTTTGAGCCTTTACTGGACTCAAGTATGGGAGACCGCGATGATGTGGATATATTATGGAATATCCCTGATCCATTTACTCCACCGGTAAAAGCATAGACTCCCCTTGTCTTGCAAATGCAGTCTTTCTCTTTAGCTGCATCATTGCGAGCATGTAATGGTAGGGTAATGCCAGATAGACCTGGGAAAAAGACCTTTAACAAAGCTAGCTACACCTCAATAAATGATTATATCTTTATTGAAGCTAAGTATTGGGATAGACTCTATGATTTTATGGTCATGGAGAGGTTGGACAGCGATCACAACGCTCTAGTCCTGACACTTAAACCAGGAAGCTTCGGGCTTAAAAACTCGACCCCGGTTGAAAATCCTGTACCCGAACCACTAATAATTAGAAACTGTAGAAGAAGAGTAAAGTGGCCAGTATTTCAAATCTCTAGCAGTAAGTTAGCGGAACTGTATGGTATAATAATTCCATTTATTGAAAAGATGGGGGCCGTCGGACCCTTGGTCAGCCCTACCGACATCCATGGGAAATTGGTCATTGCATTACGGGATATTCTGTATCCAGTAAAAAGGGCCATATATCCTAGGACTGAAACGGCTAGATGGTTTAATAAAACGTGCTGCCTAGCTAAAAAGGACCTGCTGTTTGTAATAAAAACAAAAGATAGAGAAGCAATTAGAATTAATCGTTCTCTATATAAAAAGGCTATTGTTGAAGCAAAGAAAGCAGGGGAAGTTGTACTGTGGGAACAGTTGGGCCATGCGCTCTGTTGTAAGGACACTAAATCATTTTGGTCCATTGTTGCAACTGGAGTAAATGGGTATTCTTCTGCACCTGCCCCAAATATAGCTGCCTCAATTTGGGAAAAACACTTTTGTGACTTGTATGGAACACATGACCTTGATAGAATTTCTGCAGATACCTTTGATTTCTCTCTTGTCCAAGTGGATCTTGCCTCTATTGAATTTTTTACTTTGGCCGAGGTGGAATCTGCAATTGGGAAAATGCTCTCAAATAAAGCACCAGGTCTTGACAAATTGCCCGGAGATCTATTTAAGTTCCAACCAAAGATCTGGGCACCCTACCTGGTTGTCTTATTTAATAGCATTCTACAGGGGGCTGAAGTGCCCTACACTTGGCTTGGGGCAGAAATTGTACCTGTTTTTAAAAAGGGTTGCCCATTGACTCCCTCCAACTATAGGCCGATTAGTTTAATAGACACCTCACAAAAACTAATGGGGAGAGTCCTTTTGGACAGGGTCCTTGGCTGGATTGAGGAGAATGAAATCCTGACCACCTTCCAGGGAGGCTTCAGGGCTGGTACTTCCACCTTAGACCAGATCTTTCGCCTGCAGGTCCTGTACTGGAAAACTGCCTTGGTTGAGGGTGGCAGCCTCTACCTGGTGTTTGTGGACCTGCGGGCTGCTTTTGATCTGGTCCCTCGTGTCAAATTATGGCAAGTCTTGGCAGACCTGGGCCTTCCATCTTACCTATAGGCTGTCTTAGTTAGGCTTCATGCCAATAATTATGCCCAAGTAAGATGTGGTAAATATGGTGAACTCACTGATCGCTTTCCTGTTTCAAAAGGAGTTCGCCAAGGGTGTGTCCTGGCCCCCACACAGTTCAGCCTTTATATCAATGGCCTCATTGACCATTTAAATTCTATAAAAAATACTGACACTCCCAGACTAGCTTCAGGACGTGTGCCCGCATTGATGTTCGCGGACGATACTTTGTTATTATCTAGAACGTCGACGGGCATACAAAACACGCTGAATGGTTTCGCCAAATTCTGTGAATTAAGAGGACTCGAAATAAATCTGGAAAAAAACAAATATATGATCTTTAACCCCCCTGTGCGGGTGCGTCCCAACCCAGTTTTATTTGGTATTCCCCTCGAGAGAGTTAAAACCTTCGTATATTTGGGTGTGACTTTAACTGAGAAATTTTCTTGGAACTCCCAGATTGTTAAGTCAACACTCAAGCTCGCTCAACTGACAGGGGGCTTGAATAAAGTTTTTAAAAGATCGAGTTTTAAGCCAGTCTCTCCCGCCCTTGAAATTTATTGTAGACAGGCTAGAGTGGCCGCAATATACGGGGCCGAACTTTGGGGACACAAGCAGTCAGTGTCTCTTTCAAGGGCTGAGCAATCCTTTTTAAGATCTCTCTTGGGGCTTCCTTCCAGCACACCGTTGATCCCTCTTAGGCTTGATCTTGGGTTGGTCCCCATAGAGGAGATCATCAGTGCAAAACCTATCCTCTACTGGAAAAGGCTTTGGTCTGTGCCCGAACTGACCTCATTCAAATTAGAGTTTGCTGAGATCTGGCCTGCACTTAAACCAAAAAAGATCCCTTGGCTTTTGTATATTAATAAAGCTTGTACTTCATTAGGACTTCTGGAAATGTGGGCGAATCCGGAGGAAAGTTTCCCTGCGATATCAAAGAACGAAATTCTTTCTTTGGTGTCCTTGGAAATCTCTTCTTCACACCAGAGTTCTTCAACTATGGGTAGGCTGACCTTGGAATTCCTCCTGGTTAAACAAGACTCCAAACTCGAGGAATTCATGGACCAAATAGAACCCCCACTTGCACGCAAATTGTACATCCAGCTAAAGTAAGGCACCCTACCGGCTAGGTCTTTTACTTCTAAGTGGCAGGCCCAAAACTTGGAAAGCTGTCCTGCTTGTAAGCATAAATCTGAGTCTGTTTTACACGCTCTGCTATTTTGTCCCGCGTATCACTTAATCAGGAAAAGTTGGCTGATCCCCATTTGTAGGAACCTGGGTTTTCGCCATTTTAAGCAGGCCTACAGGATTCTAGTTTATGACACCGACCCAAAAATTGTTTTCGCTGTATCCCGCTATCTCTACAGCATGTGGCGAAGGAGGCTAACGTTCTTAACCTAACTACTTTCATATTGATGACTTTAAGTTTAATCTCTTTTTAAAAAAAAAAAACAGGATTTTTAACTTTGAAATGTTATTTATTGTTTTATTGTGTATATGTATTTGAGGATGTATGTTTGTACGCTTTTATGGTCTTCTGACCGAAATAAAGTTATCAAATGAAATGTAATCTTTGTATTTTAGTGAATTTCTAAGGTTTTTTAAATGCTAATTCTTAACTATAACATCCCAGTAACCTTTTTTTTTGTTTTTTTAATTTATTTTTTATTATTTCAAGCCAGAGTCAACAAATGAATACCACCTAAAACAAAATAACAATTAGCAACAATTAAGAAGGATACAAAGGATGGTGCACTTAATTCAGGCATAATTGATTAAAACCCAGAACAGGAGACATAAAACAAAATCAGGGAAAAGCTCCAAACAGGAATAGACAAGAAAAGGTTTTTGTTTTGTTCAGTCATTTTAATATTAGTAATGGTCCAACAGGACTATTCCTATTGCAAACTAGCCCAGATCCTTTTTAAACTTAACAAAGCACCAAGGCCTCAGGCCTCAGCCAGGGCCAATTCAGAAGCAAACACCTGTCTAAGCACCAGAACTCACTGACATTTGGGGTAGTAGAATTTATCCAAACCCTAGTGATACATAGACGAGCACATACAATCATGATAGAGGCCAGCGACTTCTCATGACAGATAGCCTGATATTTAAACCCAAGGAGGATTTTGTTGTCTGTAATCGAAACTCCCGACCCATGCGCCCTGCCAGCAGAGAAGAGATGTCATTCCAGAATGCTTTTAACATAGGACAATCAGCTAACATATGCTTAAAATCTGCAGCATTGAGCTTGCTTTAAGGGCAATACACTTTATCAGAAACTCTGAGAATTGCCCATTTGGAAATAAGCTCTGGTATATAATACAACATAAAGACTACCTATGCAGCTGCAATTTCAAACTAACAGAGGCTACTGATTGATCTATGGTGTCCAAGGCCTCCTGCATATCGATTGCAGTGACATCAGATGCGAGAAAGCCGGCTGAGTTTAGCAGATATCTGCATGCTATCATCCTGTGCTGATGAAATAAGTCTTTGATACAATGAACTAATTGAAGTTTTGACAGGCTTCCCATAAATACCAGACAATTTTTCAGAAGTAAATGGCATATCTTGCAATTCCCGACTGTATACAAAATAATCCCATATTTGCAAGTATTTAAAAAACACAATTCTGAGGGAGCCCAAACTTCTCTTTAAGTGAAAGAAATGAGCGGAACTCCTGGCTGTCATAAAACTGACCCAGGTTGCTGACACCCATATAATGCAAGACTTTCCCAATGTTATCCTGAAATATTTCTGGAAATATTGGGTTGCCCCAGAAGATAGTGAAATAGTGTAGCAGCGGCAAGGAGTGTATCCCACAGATTTCCTGCCACATCCTACTTGTGTCCCTAACTACCTTAAATCTGACCCCTTTTGTAGAAGTTAGGATATGTGATCTTGTAGAGAATAAACCCAATCAATGGTTTACAAGCTAGTTGGTAAGCAAGTGAAGATAAACCAGCTTCCCATATGTTTAAAAGGCTCTGAATCCGCCTGGCAAAAGCAGCCTAGTAATATAGCTTAAAATCTGGGAGCTTAAATCCCCCCTGTTTGTAAGTCAGTTTGATAAATCTTAGAGCCCTTCTGGCCCACCTATACCCCCAAATAAAGCTACCGATAAATCTTTCGAGACGTTTATGAAAAGATCCTGGGACATGTAGAGGGATCGAGCAAAATAAATATAAAAATTTAGGGAATATATACATTTTGATAATGTTACACCTGCCGAGGATGTTAAGAGGAAGCCGGTGCCAAGATCGTAGTTTAACTGTAACTGACTTAAAAAGTGACTCATAATTGAGTGTTATTATGTCCTTCATTTGGCTACTGAGGCAAATAACTAAATATGTAGCGGTATCTGAGACCCCTAAAGATGTTGACGGGGTATACAGTCGATAGTTCAGGATAGTCTGCGTTTTGACCAAATTGAGCTTGTATCCAGAGAAGGAGCCAAAAAGCTCAGCCTCATCTGAATTATGAGCTATAGCATCTACTGGATCAACAGAAAAGATGGCAATATCACGCAGTAAGCTTAAGTTCCATTCCATTCAGGCAGACTTGGAGGATCCTAGGGTTACGCAAAAGATCTATTACAAAAAGCTCTATGTTTAGGGTGAATAGCAGTGGGGAGAGTGGGCACCCCTGCTGTGTGCCTCTCCGAACTGGGAAATATGTTGATGAAATACCATTTAACTTAACTTTGACTACCGGGTTCTTATATAATTTCTGAACCAGAGAAATAATCCTGCTTCCAAGTGCGCACGTAGTCATAGTAGACCAGAGTGCATGCCATTCCACTCTATCGAAAGCTTTCTCGGCATCCAGCATTATCATACCGGTATGTTCTTTTAATTTGCCGGACTCATCAAAAGCTGCGATAGCAGTGTTAACGTGAGCCAAGGAGTCCCTGCCTGGAACAAACTTGTTTTGTTGTTCAGAAACTAAACTATGAATGAGAAGAGCCAAGCAGTTTGCCAGTATTCTTGAAAGAATTTTAGTATCAGAATTGATTCATGAAATTGGGCAGCCTTTGGTTTTTTTCAGTGAATTTCTATGCTTTTTTAGGTAGCAATGGTGTTTGCAGAGTGGTTGGGAAAGGTGACGGGCTCTCTGACCAGCTCATAGGTATCCCGTTGTGTAGAACTTACAGAAAGTACAAGGAGGGCTTCTTGGTCCCCAGTTCCCTTAGCATTCAAAACAACTTCATTTCCCAATCAGTAGTGTGCCACAAGACGCGTTTGCAGAGTAGTGCAGAAAGGGGGCATGGCCTCCAAAGACCTCTTAGCAAACTGAATGTGTGGGACTTGCTTGAGGTAACAGGAGGGGTAGTCACCCCCCAACGACCCTCAATAGCCACGGGGACTTCATCCCCCGAACTAGTACTGTGCCATTATATGCGCTTGCAGATTGGTGGAGAAAGGACGTCCTTCATGATTGCACAGATAGTGCTTGTGTGATTATATGAGTGCAATTGCCAAGGACACACTGCGAATACCAAGTGTTTTTGAGAAAGTTTAAAACACATATATAGACATATTTTACATAAAGTTTCAGTGTAGTTATTTAGTAAGATACTAATTTAACTTTCCCCTTGGTATACATTTGTCGAAATAACTACAACAAAAATGCATTTTCATTCTTCACAGCAACACCAAAGGTCGCAATGACATCAGCAGTCACAAATACAAATGACAAAATGTAAAATAGATATTTAAACATATTTTAAAGTTTGAGTCTAGCTGTTCAGTAACGTAATTGTTTAACTTTATTTTAACAACACATTTAACATAAAGAACAATTTTAAAAAATAGTATCTGAAATCACGAATAAAGCAAAACGTGCTGCCTAGCTAAAAAGGACCTGCTGTTTGTAATAAAAACAAAAGATAGAGAAGCAATTAGAATTAATCGTTCTCTATATAAAAAGGCTATTGTTGAAGCAAAGAAAGCAGGGGAAGTTGTACTGTGGGAACAGTTGGGCCATGCGCTCTGTTGTAAGGACACTAAATCATTTTGGTCCATTGTTGCAACTGGAGTAAATGGGTATTCTTCTGCACCTGCCCCAAATATAGCTGCCTCAATTTGGGAAAAACACTTTTGTGACTTGTATGGAACACATGACCTTGATAGAATTTCTGCAGATACCTTTGATTTCTCTCTTGTCCAAGTGGATCTTGCCTCTATTGAATTTTTTACTTTGGCCGAGGTGGAATCTGCAATTGGGAAAATGCTCTCAAATAAAGCACCAGGTCTTGACAAATTGCCCAGAGATCTATTTAAGTTCCAACCAAAGATCTGGGCACCCTACCTGGTTGTCTTATTTAATAGCATTCTACAGGGGGCTGAAGTGCCCTACACTTGGCTTGGGGCAGAAATTGTACCTGTTTTTAAAAAGGGTTGCCCATTGACTCCCTCCAACTATAGGCCTATTAGTTTAATAGACACCTCACAAAAACTAATGGGGAGAGTCCTTTTGGACATGGTCCTTGGCTGGATTGAGGAGAATGAAATCCTGACCACCTTCCAAGGAGGCTTCAGGGCTGGTACTTCCACCTTAGACCAGATCTTTCGCCTGCAGGTCCTGTACTGGAAAACTGCCTTGGTTGAGGGTGGCAGCCTCTACCTGGTGTTTGTGGACCTGCGGGCTGCTTTTGATCTGGTCCCTCGTGTCAAATTATGGCAAGTCTTGGCAGACCTGGGCCTTCCATCTTACCTATTGGCTGTCTTAGTTAGGCTTCATGCCAATAATTATGCCCAAGTAAGATGTGGTAAATATGGTGAACTCACTGATCGCTTTCCTGTTTCAAAAGGAGTTCGCCAAGGGTGTGTCGTGGCCCCCACACAGTTCAGCCTTTATATCAATGGCCTCATTGACCATTTAAATTCTATAAAAAATACTGACACTCCCAGACTAGCTTCAGGACGTGTGCCCGCATTGATGTTCGCGGACGATACTTTGTTATTATCTAGAACGTCGACGGGCATACAAAACACGCTGAATGGTTTCGCCAAATTCTGTGAATTAAGAGGACTCGAAATAAATCTGGAAAAAAACAAATATATGATCTTTAACCCCCCTGTGCGGGTGCGTCCCAACCCAGTTTTATTTGGTATTCCCCTCGAGAGAGTTAAAACCTTTGTATATTTGGGTGTGACTTTAACTGAGAAATTTTCTTGGAACTCCCAGATTGTTAAGTCAACACTCAAGCTCGCTCAACTGACAGGGGGCTTGAATAAAGTTTTTAAAAGATCGAGTTTTAAGCCAGTCTCTCCCGCCCTTGAAATTTATTGTAGACAGGCTAGAGTGGCCGCAATATACGGGGCCGAACTTTGGGGACACAAGCAGTCAGTGTCTCTTTCAAGGGCTGAGCAATCCTTTTTAAGATCCCTCTTGGGGCTTCCTTCCAGCACACCGTTGATCCCTCTTAGGCTTGATCTTGGGTTGGTCCCCATAGAGGAGATCATCAGTGCAAAACCTATCCTCTACTGGAAAAGGCTTTGGTCTGTGCCCGAACTGACCTCATTCAAATTAGAGTTTGCTGAGATCTGGCCTGCACTTAAACCAAAAAATATCCCTTGGCTTTTGTATATTAATAAAGCTTGTACTTCATTAGGACTTCTGGAAATGTGGGCGAATCCGGAGGAAAGTTGCCCTGCGATATCAAAGAACGAAATTCTTTCTTTGGTGTCCTTGGAAAACTCTTCTTCACACCAGAGTTCTTCAACTATGGGTAGGCTGACCTTGGAATTCCTCCTGGTTAAACAAGACTCCAAACTCGAGGAATTCATGGACCAAATAGAACCCCCACTTGCACGCAAATTGTACATCCAGCTAAGGTATGGTACCCTACCGGTTAGGTCTTTTACTTCTAAGTGGCAGGCCCAAAACTTGGAAAGCTGTCCTGCTTGTAAGCATAAATCTGAGTCTGTTTTACACGCTCTGCTATTTTGTCCCGCGTATCACTTAATCAGGAAAAGTTGGCTGATCCCCATTTGTAGGAACCTGGGTTTTCGCCATTTTAAGCAGGCCTACAGGATTCTAGTTTATGACACCGACCCAAAAATTGTTTTCGCTGTATCCCGCTATCTCTACAGCATGTGGCGAAGGAGGCTAACGTTCTTAACCTAACTACTTTCATATTGATGACTTTAAGTTTAATCTCTTTTTAAAAAAAAAAACAGGATTTTTAACTTTGAAATGTTATTTATTGTTTTATTGTGTATATGTATTTGAGGATGTATGTTTGTACGCTTTTATGGTCTTCTGACCGAAATAAAGTTATCAAATGAAATGTAATCTTTGTATTTTAGTGAATTTCTAAGGTTTTTTAAATGCTAATTCTTAACTATAACATCCCAGTAACCTTTTTTTTTGTTTTTTTAATTTATTTTTTATTATTTCAAGCCAGAGTCAACAAATGAATACCACCTAAAACAAAATAACAATTAGCAACAATTAAGAAGGATACAAAGGATGGTGCACTTAATTCAGGCATAATTGATTAAAACCCAGAACAGGAGACATAAAACAAAATCAGGGAAAAGCTCCAAACAGGAATAGACAAGAAAAGGTTTTTGTTTTGTTCAGTCATTTTAATATTAGTAATGGTCCAACAGGACTATTCCTATTGCAAACTAGCCCAGATCCTTTTTAAACTTAACAAAGCACCAAGGCCTCAGGCCTCAGCCAGGGCCAATTCAGAAGCAAACACCTGTCTAAGCACCAGAACTCACTGACATTTGGGGTAGTAGAATTTATCCAAACCCTAGTGATACATAGACGAGCACATACAATCATGATAGAGGCCAGCGACTTCTCATGACAGATAGCCTGATATTTAAACCCAAGGAGGATTTTGTTGTCTGTAATCGAAACTCCCGACCCATGCGCCCTGCCAGCAGAGAAGAGATGTCATTCCAGAATGCTTTTAACATAGGACAATCAGCTAACATATGCTTAAAATCTGCAGCATTGAGCTTGCTTTAAGGGCAATACACTTTATCAGAAACTCTGAGAATTGCCCATTTGGAAATAAGCTCTGGTATATAATACAACATAAAGACTACCTATGCAGCTGCAATTTCAAACTAACAGAGGCTACTGATTGATCTATGGTGTCCAAGGCCTCCTGCATATCGATTGCAGTGACATCAGATGCGAGAAAGCCGGCTGAGTTTAGCAGATATCTGCATGCTATCATCCTGTGCTGATGAAATAAGTCTTTGATACAATGAACTAATTGAAGTTTTGACAGGCTTCCCATAAATACCAGACAATTTTTCAGAAGTAAATGGCATATCTTGCAATTCCCGACTGTATACAAAATAATCCCATATTTGCAAGTATTTAAAAAACACAATTCTGAGGGAGCCCAAACTTCTCTTTAAGTGAAAGAAATGAGCGGAACTCCTGGCTGTCATAAAACTGACCCAGGTTGCTGACACCCATATAATGCAAGACTTTCCCAATGTTATCCTGAAATATTTCTGGAAATATTGGGTTGCCCCAGAAGATAGTGAAATAGTGTAGCAGAGGCAAGGAGTGTATCCCACAGATTTCCTGCCACATCCTACTTGTGTCCCTAACTACCTTAAATCTGACCCCTTTTGTAGAAGTTAGGATATGTGATCTTGTAGAGAATAAACCCAATCAATGGTTTACAAGCTAGTTGGTAAGCAAGTGAAGATAAACCAGCTTCCCATATGTTTAAAAGGCTCTGAATCCGCCTGGCAAAAGCAGCCTAGTAATATAGCTTAAAATCTGGGAGCTTAAATCCCCCCTGTTTGTAAGTCAGTTTGATAAATCTTAGAGCCCTTCTGGCCCACCTATACCCCCAAATAAAGCTACCGATAAATCTTTCAAGACGTTTATGAAAAGATCCTGGGACATGTAGAGGGATCGAGCAAAATAAATATAAAAATTTAGGGAATATATACATTTTGATAATGTTACACCTGCCGAGGATGTTAAGAGGGAGCCGGTGCCAAGATCGTAGTTTAACTGTAACTGACTTAAAAAGTGACTCATAATTGAGTGTGATTATGTCCTTCATTTGGCTACTGAGGCAAATAACTAAATATGTAGCGGTATCTGAGACCCCTAAAGATGTTGACGGGGTATACAGTCGATAGTTCAGGATAGTCTGCGTTTTGACCAAATTGAGCTTGTATCCAGAGAAGGAGCCAAAAAGCTCAGCCTCATCTGAATTATGAGCTATAGCATCTACTGGATCAACAGAAAAGATGGCAATATCACGCAGTAAGCTTAAGTTCCATTCCATTCAGGCAGACTTGGAGGATCCTAGGGTTACGCAAAAGATCTATTACAAAAAGCTCTATGTTTAGGGTGAATAGCAGTGGGGAGAGTGGGCACCCCTGCTGTGTGCCTCTCCGAACTGGGAAATATGTTGATGAAATACCATTTAACTTAACTTTGACTACCGGGTTCTTATATAATTTCTGAACCAGAGAAATAATCCTGCTTCCAAGTGCGCACGTAGTCATAGTAGACCAGAGTGCATGCCATTCCACTCTATCGAAAGCTTTCTCGGCATCCAGCATTATCATACCGGTGTTGGACTTGGCCCTTCTGGCCGGTTCACCCCGAAACTTTTTGCGTAATATGGTGACTTGGTTTAGTGATTTTAGTGACTTCTGCGCACTTTACCGCTGTGTCCCAGGGTAAAGTGCGTGCGTGTTGTGAGGTTGGCCTGCCCTCCCATAGGAATGCATGGGGGAATGTATGTGTCCCGGTAGTTCCTGATGCGTGGGGTGTGCAGGCCCGTGTTTGGTATGTGCGGACTCGTGGGAGTGAATGCTGCGCGTTGATGTGTGCAGCGTGCATGTACCTGGTGTGGAAGTGCCACTTCTAGAAGTGGGCACTTCAGTGTGCAGTCTGAAATGTGTGGCTTGTCTGGTGATTGGCTGGTGAGGTCAGGTGACGGACTAGGGAATTCCCCAGAGTCAGGAGGAGTCACCCAGTGGTGAATGGGGAATTAGCATGTTGATGGCTGGGGAGGAGTGTACCTGGGTCCTGAATAGGACAGGGATTCCCCCACACAATGCTGGCGCCGGCCCCTGTGGTGCGTCTAATGACCCTAGCCCTGCCAGTGAATAGGGAGAGGGGCTGAGCAAAACAAAGTGCTCAGGAACCTGCTGGAACTGGTTCGCCCCTTCCCTGCACCTTAGACAAAGCCTTGTAATGTATAAAAAGGGGCTGTGTCCCCACAGAAGTTGTTCTCTTGCAGGATCCACTTGAGGGGGGGCCTGCTGCTGCTGGGCGCCAGGAGAGACCGCCACTGGGGACTGCCTCCCTGCTGGAGGGCCCTGTGAGCTGGCTCTGGGCCCAGCCTTTGCCCCCTGCTCTCTGGAGGACCTTTTTGTTGCTGAACCCTGCTTGCAGCGCCTGGGAGCGCTTTTGGGACTTCCTAGCGCTGGGCGCGCTGTTTTGCTGGACCTTCCTTTGTTTATAGCGCTGGGAGCGCTGGTTTACTTTATAGCGCTGTGAGCGCTTGGGATCCGATAGCGGGTGCCCACTCCGCGATCCGGACGGTGTCTGCCAAGTTCGGCGGGTGCCCACTCCGCGATCCGGACGGTGTCTGCCAAGTTCGGCGGGTGCCCACCCCGCCGTTGTGCTCGCTGGCGAGGGAGCCTACCCCTCTCATTTGCCAAGGAATTCACCGCCGCGGCCGGGCTTCAGCCGGAAGTCAGGCAGGCCTGGGGGCGGGTCCCGAGACGGAAGCAGGAAGCGGACGGGAGCCTACCCCGCGCTCCTGTGCAGTGAAGATCCAGGCGGGAGCCTACCCCGCGCTGGACCCGAGCGAGGAGAAGTGCGGCCGGAGCTGGTGCGGAGGGGGCGCGAGGCACATTGTCGGTGCCTGCCCCTCCGCGTTGCAAGGAAGCCTCGGCGTCCGCCGGGAGGAGAGACAACGCGGGAGTCCCCGATCAGCCCGGTGAGTGTGTAGCAGGGCTGGGGGACTCCGCGCATGCGCTGGGGGTGCGGGGGCCATGTCAGAGCCCCGTGAAGGCTCCAACGTTGCCTGGCCGAGTAGTGGCCACCGGAGCGGCCCCAGAAGGCAGTGGGCTGCTCCAGCGTGAAGGGCACCATTCTTTCCGAGCCCCGTGAGGCTCCAACGACGGGGGCATTTCTTGTTTAGAGCCTGCGAGGCTCTTGGAGGCATTTCCGGCTGTCTTGGGCCCACGAGGCTCCAAACGAAGGGGAGCACGATTGTTTCTCGAGCCCAGTGAGGCTCCAACGTTGTGCCGAGCCACGAAGGCTCTAGGGGGCATATTTTACATGGTCAGAGCCCAGAGAGGGCTCCAGAGGCACGCAGAGTGCCTGAAGTCCGTTTTCCAGCTGCCCAGCACTTAGTGGGCAGCTGCCACGTTTAGGTGGGGGACCATTCTTGTTCTAGTCTGCGCAGCTGGCGCAGCTTAACTTTGTTGAACACAGGGCGTCCTAGCCCCTTCCAGGCCAGTTGGCCCAGGGACTGCCACAGGTGGTGGCATAGGAGTTTTGCGCAATTGTGTTCCTACCTGCACCTCTGAATGTGTTTTGATGCGTCATGTGCCATTGCTTTTACACCTCTGAATGTTTTTAGGCATCATGTGTTTTTCCTTCCATACACCTCTGAATGTGATGCATCATGTGTAACGTTCTATTACCCCTACAGGTATTGTGATACGTAGGTGGTTGTTGCTTTCTCCTAGTACAGGTGGTGCTAGTGAGGTTCTAGTTCCCTGCGTGACAGTCTCCTAAAGTAGTTAGGGTTACGTAGGTGGTACTTCCCCGATACCAGTAAGTACTGGTTGTGTGCTATACATATTATTTTCGTGCTACAGTGATTTTATATATTTTGTGTGCTAAATATCTAAAAAGTGCTAATTCCTGACAGTGGTCCAGGTGGCCCTGTCTTGTACATAATCCCTTGTAAATTCTGCCCGTGCCTGTTGGCACATTGTAAAGTGTGTATTTTTATCTAATGTGTTGTGTATAATACAAAGGTTATTTTTATAGAATACCTTGTGTGGAGTTTCCTTTGTGGTGGGCCTTGGGTGTTGTTGCTGGGTGCGCGCGCAAACGCTTTACACATCGCCTCAGAGATAAGCCTGACTGCTCGTGCCAAGCTACCAAGGGGGTGAGCAGGGGTTATCTTTGGCGTGTAACTTCCTTGCCCTGACTAGACTGGTGGTTTCTGCCTGGCTTTGGCGCAAGCCTTAGCCAACCGGAAATCGCCAGGTCTAACATTGGTGATCAGCGGTGGGATTTGGACTTGCGTTTGCGCTGTACCGCAGCAGCGACTGGCTACACCACAAAACTCTGCATTAGATAAATCACATTTTAGGGATTATTGTTTTGAAGTTCCTTTATTTCCCCTGAAGGTATCATTGTGTAATTGTGTCCAGTACATTTGTCCCCCGCCCTGCGCCCAGAGTTTGGTACCTGTGTCACGTGGTGGTCAGGTTGAGGGATCAGGGGTGGTAGAAACTGCCTTACCAGTCCGAGGGGAGGGTTGTGTGTGGATGGTGTGTGGGGCACTAGACAGTGAGTGTGAGTTCTCCAGGATAGAGAGCTCACTGAAACCTTGTGTGAATTGTGTACTCCTGTGTAGCTCCGACCCCCAGGTTCCTTGTGTTGAACTCTTCTCAGGAACGTCCGCCAAAATGGAGCCTGCTTTTAACTTCTGTGGTCTGTTTAGGTACAGTAGGTTGGAGCTGGTAAGGTTCTGTGAGGAGAGGGACATAGAGGTGGGTGAGTTAGATACCCAGTCCAAACTGAGGGACAACCTGATCACTTGGCAAAAGGTTGAGTGGGAGCGAGAGCGCAGCGAGGAAGATAGGGCCCGGGCCGCACGCCGAGAGGGTGGTGGGTCTGAGGGGAGCCCTGAGGAATCTGAGGAGGAGGAAGGTTACCTGACAGGGACGTCAGTAGAGAGTGGAGACCCCATAGATAGGGAGTCCCTTGCTGGGTCCAGTGTCAGGAGCAGCACCCCATCCCTTTCCCTGTCCCCAGAGGAGTGGGTGGATAGGAGGGAAGAGAGGGAGCATCAGCTGGCCATGGAGAAGCTCAGGTTAGAGCATGCCTGGGGAATGGCGCAGCTGACGATGGCAGAGAAAAAGCTGGAGACCGAGAGGGTCTTAGCGCAGGAGAGGATGGCGGAGGCTGAGAGGGCCTTCGCCAGGGAGAGATCAGTGCTGGAAAGTAGATTATCGCCTGCGCGCAGTCGAAGTTTTCTGGGCTCCCCAGGGAGGGTTGAGTCCAGTGGTGGCAGCGAAATAGAGTCCCGTGCGACAAGTCCCACTCCCAGTTTCCCCAGTCTGGTACCTGTTTCCCAAGAGGAGGAGTATAGGTTGAAGTTCAGGGGCAGTAGAAAACCGTCTCACCAGTCGTGGGGGTTGTTTGTGGATGACTGTCATGATGCACTGTGGGACTGGCTGGAGGTCAACACGGAAGAGGATTTGGATGTAGTGCTCAAAATGATTGTCAAAGAGCAGATGCTCAGGAGTTGTTCTCCAGGGTTGCGCCAGCACCTGGTGAGGTATGACTACTTTTGTCCTTGGGCGCTGGCAGAGGAAGCGGAGCGCTGGGAAAGCGCTAGAGGTTCTCTGGAGTCATTAGGGAGTGACTCCAGTTGTGGTTCAGGTACCTTCCAGCCCAGCGTGGTGGAAGAGGCTCCGTGTAGCCCAGCTAGGTCCCAGTATAGCGAGGAGGGTGTAGGGGCTTACGGCCTGGCTCAGTGGAGCGGGAGTAAGTGGGTGACCGAGGGTCCCCGGACGTACGAAACCCTGCCTCAGGACTTGGGTGGTTTCATGAGGGAACACCAAGTTGGGGACCTAGGCTGTCCTGTTAGCCCATTTGAGGAGGATCACCTAGTGAGTAGAGGACCTGGAGCGCCTGTAAACAGGGCTCCTGTGGTTCTAGTGTCTGGCAGTACCGCTCCAGTAGGGAGGGTACAGAGGTCCAGCGAGAGGAGTGGCATGGGGCTGTGTTCCCCGGTGGAGGAGCCAGTGGGTCAGAGACCAGCCGGGAGAGCTGAGTCTCCTAGAAGTGACCATGGCGACTACACGTCTGGCCTGGGGGATCTTCGCGCACTGTCAGGTGGACAGGGGACGGGAGATCTGCGCCAGGCAGACGGTCATGCAACATATGAGGCATATGTTACTCTCGGGGGGATGGTGTGTAAATCCCCAGAAGTCCTGGAGTGCCAGGCAATTATTCCACCGAAGGTTCTAGACCGGAGGTTGGAAGGCCAGGTTCAGGAGCAGCCTGACCTGAAGGGTCTGACTACTGTAACCAGTGTCCTGACCGGTTCTTCTTCCAGAGGGACCGCCCCAGTTGGTAGGGAGCAGGACTCTGGAAGGGGGTGCAGAGGGTGGGAGAGCCCACCTCTGACCCCGGTGCAACCTGAGGGGTTAAACCCTAGGTTGGTAGACCAGCTCTCAGGGAGGGGTCCTGAGCTGGTTGGTGAGGTATGTTACGAGGGTGCCTCTCAAAGGAGGAGAGGGCGGAACCCTAGGAGAAGAGGTAGGGGGAGGAGAGCCTCACCCGCGACTCCTGGTCAGCCTGAGGGTACGGGCCCTAGGCTGGAGGATCAGTGGCAGTTTAGAACTGCCCTGATGAGGGGTAGAGTGGAGAATGGCTGCTATGTGCCAGGGGTTACTACCCCCCACTCTGTGGTTAGGCAAGGACCAGTGGCACCTGGGTGGCCTAGGGCCTGGTCTTGGCCGCGGACAGCTTGGGAGTACCAGTGGGGTAGCCCAGTTGGTCCGGAGAGTGGTTTGAGAAGAAACCCCAGGGGTTCACCGTGGCGTAGAACAGGAGGGTGTCCCGGCAGTGGCGGGCCCGCGTCCGTGTTCTATCGCCCCAAGCAGGGAAGTCCATCACGGTGGTGATTGGTCTACCCTGCGTTTTGGCTGGAAGGGGGTTGTGTTGGACTTGGCCCTTCTGGCCGGTTCACCCCGAAACTTTTTGCGTAATATGGTGACTTGGTTTAGTGATTTTAGTGACTTCTGCGCACTTTACCGCTGTGTCCCAGGGTAAAGTGCGTGCGTGTTGTGAGGTTGGCCTGCCCTCCCATAGGAATGCATGGGGGAATGTATGTGTCCCGGTAGTTCCTGATGCGTGGGGTGTGCAGGCCCGTGTTTGGTATGTGCGGACTCGTGGGAGTGAATGCTGCGCGTTGATGTGTGCAGCGTGCATGTACCTGGTGTGGAAGTGCCACTTCTAGAAGTGGGCACTTCAGTGTGCAGTCTGAAATGTGTGGCTTGTCTGGTGATTGGCTGGTGAGGTCAGGTGACGGACTAGGGAATTCCCCAGAGTCAGGAGGAGTCACCCAGTGGTGAATGGGGAATTAGCATGTTGATGGCTGGGGAGGAGTGTACCTGGGTCCTGAATAGGACAGGGATTCCCCCACACAATGCTGGCGCCGGCCCCTGTGGTGCGTCTAATGACCCTAGCCCTGCCAGTGAATAGGGAGAGGGGCTGAGCAAAACAAAGTGCTCAGGAACCTGCTGGAACTGGTTCGCCCCTTCCCTGCACCTTAGACAAAGCCTTGTAATGTATAAAAAGGGGCTGTGTCCCCACAGAAGTTGTTCTCTTGCAGGATCCACTTGAGGGGGGGCCTGCTGCTGCTGGGCGCCAGGAGAGACCGCCACTGGGGACTGCCTCCCTGCTGGAGGGCCCTGTGAGCTGGCTCTGGGCCCAGCCTTTGCCCCCTGCTCTCTGGAGGACCTTTTTGTTGCTGAACCCTGCTTGCAGCGCCTGGGAGCGCTTTTGGGACTTCCTAGCGCTGGGCGCGCTGTTTTGCTGGACCTTCCTTTGTTTATAGCGCTGGGAGCGCTGGTTTACTTTATAGCGCTGTGAGCGCTTGGGATCCGATAGCGGGTGCCCACTCCGCGATCCGGACGGTGTCTGCCAAGTTCGGCGGGTGCCCACTCCGCGATCCGGACGGTGTCTGCCAAGTTCGGCGGGTGCCCACCCCGCCGTTGTGCTCGCTGGCGAGGGAGCCTACCCCTCTCATTTGCCAAGGAATTCACCGCCGCGGCCGGGCTTCAGCCGGAAGTCAGGCAGGCCTGGGGGCGGGTCCCGAGACGGAAGCAGGAAGCGGACGGGAGCCTACCCCGCGCTCCTGTGCAGTGAAGATCCAGGCGGGAGCCTACCCCGCGCTGGACCCGAGCGAGGAGAAGTGCGGCCGGAGCTGGTGCGGAGGGGGCGCGAGGCACATTGTCGGTGCCTGCCCCTCCGCGTTGCAAGGAAGCCTCGGCGTCCGCCGGGAGGAGAGACAACGCGGGAGTCCCCGATCAGCCCGGTGAGTGTGTAGCAGGGCTGGGGGACTCCGCGCATGCGCTGGGGGTGCGGGGGCCATGTCAGAGCCCCGTGAAGGCTCCAACGTTGCCTGGCCGAGTAGTGGCCACCGGAGCGGCCCCAGAAGGCAGTGGGCTGCTCCAGCGTGAAGGGCACCATTCTTTCCGAGCCCCGTGAGGCTCCAACGACGGGGGCATTTCTTGTTTAGAGCCTGCGAGGCTCTTGGAGGCATTTCCGGCTGTCTTGGGCCCACGAGGCTCCAAACGAAGGGGAGCACGATTGTTTCTCGAGCCCAGTGAGGCTCCAACGTTGTGCCGAGCCACGAAGGCTCTAGGGGGCATATTTTACATGGTCAGAGCCCAGAGAGGGCTCCAGAGGCACGCAGAGTGCCTGAAGTCCGTTTTCCAGCTGCCCAGCACTTAGTGGGCAGCTGCCACGTTTAGGTGGGGGACCATTCTTGTTCTAGTCTGCGCAGCTGGCGCAGCTTAACTTTGTTGAACACAGGGCGTCCTAGCCCCTTCCAGGCCAGTTGGCCCAGGGACTGCCACAGGTGGTGGCATAGGAGTTTTGCGCAATTGTGTTCCTACCTGCACCTCTGAATGTGTTTTGATGCGTCATGTGCCATTGCTTTTACACCTCTGAATGTTTTTAGGCATCATGTGTTTTTCCTTCCATACACCTCTGAATGTGATGCATCATGTGTAACGTTCTATTACCCCTACAGGTATTGTGATACGTAGGTGGTTGTTGCTTTCTCCTAGTACAGGTGGTGCTAGTGAGGTTCTAGTTCCCTGCGTGACAGTCTCCTAAAGTAGTTAGGGTTACGTAGGTGGTACTTCCCCGATACCAGTAAGTACTGGTTGTGTGCTATACATATTATTTTCGTGCTACAGTGATTTTATATATTTTGTGTGCTAAATATCTAAAAAGTGCTAATTCCTGACAGTGGTCCAGGTGGCCCTGTCTTGTACATAATCCCTTGTAAATTCTGCCCGTGCCTGTTGGCACATTGTAAAGTGTGTATTTTTATCTAATGTGTTGTGTATAATACAAAGGTTATTTTTATAGAATACCTTGTGTGGAGTTTCCTTTGTGGTGGGCCTTGGGTGTTGTTGCTGGGTGCGCGCGCAAACGCTTTACACATCGCCTCAGAGATAAGCCTGACTGCTCGTGCCAAGCTACCAAGGGGGTGAGCAGGGGTTATCTTTGGCGTGTAACTTCCTTGCCCTGACTAGACTGGTGGTTTCTGCCTGGCTTTGGCGCAAGCCTTAGCCAACCGGAAATCGCCAGGTCTAACAACCGGTATGTTCTTTTAATTTGCCGGACTCATCAAAAGCTGCGATAGCAGTGTTAACGTGAGCCAAGGAGTCCCTGCCTGGAACAAACTTGTTTTGTTGTTCAGAAACTAAACTATGAATGAGAAGAGCCAAGCAGTTTGCCAGTATTCTTGAAAGAATTTTAGTATCAGAATTGATTCATGAAATTGGGCAGCCTTTGGTTTTTTTCAGTGAATTTCTATGCTTTTTTAGGTAGCAATGGTGTTTGCAGAGTGGTTGGGAAAGGTGACGGGCTCTCTGACCAGCTCATAGGTATCCCGTTGTGTAGAACTTACAGAAAGTACAAGGAGGGCTTCTTGGTCCCCAGTTCCCTTAGCATTCAAAACAACTTCATTTCCCAATCAGTAGTGTGCCACAAGACGCGTTTGCAGAGTAGTGCAGAAAGGGGGCATGGCCACCAAAGACCTCTTAGCAAACTGAATGTGTGGGACTTGCTTGAGGTAACAGGAGGGGTAGTCACCCCCCAACGACCCTCAATAGCCACGGGGACTTCATCCCCCGAACTAGTACTGTGCCATTAGATGCGCTTGCAGATTGGTGGAGAAAGGACGTCCTTCATGATTGCACAGATAGTGCTTGTGTGATTATATGAGTGCAATTGCCAAGGACACACTGCGAATACCAAGTGTTTTTGAGAAAGTTTAAAACACATATATAGACATATTTTACATAAAGTTTCAGTGTAGTTATTTAGTAAGATACTAATTTAACTTTCCCCTTGGTATACATTTGTCGAAATAACTACAACAAAAATGCATTTTCATTCTTCACAGCAACACCAAAGGTCGCAATGACATCAGCAGTCACAAATACAAATGACAAAATGTAAAATAGATATTTAAACATATTTTAAAGTTTGAGTCTAGCTGTTCAGTAACATAATTGTTTAACTTTATTTTAACAACACATTTAACATAAAGAACAATTTTAAAAAATAGTATCTGAAATCACGAATAAAGCAAAACGTGCTGCCTAGCTAAAAAGGACCTGCTGTTTGTAATAAAAACAAAAGATAGAGAAGCAATTAGAATTAATCGTTCTCTATATAAAAAGGCTATTGTTGAAGCAAAGAAAGCAGGGGAAGTTGTACTGTGGGAACAGTTGGGCCATGCGCTCTGTTGTAAGGACACTAAATCATTTTGGTCCATTGTTGCAACTGGAGTAAATGGGTATTCTTCTGCACCTGCCCCAAATATAGCTGCCTCAATTTGGGAAAAACACTTTTGTGACTTGTATGGAACACATGACCTTGATAGAATTTCTGCAGATACCTTTGATTTCTCTCTTGTCCAAGTGGATCTTGCCTCTATTGAATTTTTTACTTTGGCCGAGGTGGAATCTGCAATTGGGAAAATGCTCTCAAATAAAGCACCAGGTCTTGACAAATTGCCCAGAGATCTATTTAAGTTCCAACCAAAGATCTGGGCACCCTACCTGGTTGTCTTATTTAATAGCATTCTACAGGGGGCTGAAGTGCCCTACACTTGGCTTGGGGCAGAAATTGTACCTGTTTTTAAAAAGGGTTGCCCATTGACTCCCTCCAACTATAGGCCTATTAGTTTAATAGACACCTCACAAAAACTAATGGGGAGAGTCCTTTTGGACATGGTCCTTGGCTGGATTGAGGAGAATGAAATCCTGACCACCTTCCAAGGAGGCTTCAGGGCTGGTACTTCCACCTTAGACCAGATCTTTCGCCTGCAGGTCCTGTACTGGAAAACTGCCTTGGTTGAGGGTGGCAGCCTCTACCTGGTGTTTGTGGACCTGCGGGCTGCTTTTGATCTGGTCCCTCGTGTCAAATTATGGCAAGTCTTGGCAGACCTGGGCCTTCCATCTTACCTATTGGCTGTCTTAGTTAGGCTTCATGCCAATAATTATGCCCAAGTAAGATGTGGTAAATATGGTGAACTCACTGATCGCTTTCCTGTTTCAAAAGGAGTTCGCCAAGGGTGTGTCGTGGCCCCCACACAGTTCAGCCTTTATATCAATGGCCTCATTGACCATTTAAATTCTATAAAAAATACTGACACTCCCAGACTAGCTTCAGGACGTGTGCCCGCATTGATGTTCGCGGACGATACTTTGTTATTATCTAGAACGTCGACGGGCATACAAAACACGCTGAATGGTTTCGCCAAATTCTGTGAATTAAGAGGACTCGAAATAAATCTGGAAAAAAACAAATATATGATCTTTAACCCCCCTGTGCGGGTGCGTCCCAACCCAGTTTTATTTGGTATTCCCCTCGAGAGAGTTAAAACCTTTGTATATTTGGGTGTGACTTTAACTGAGAAATTTTCTTGGAACTCCCAGATTGTTAAGTCAACACTCAAGCTCGCTCAACTGACAGGGGGCTTGAATAAAGTTTTTAAAAGATCGAGTTTTAAGCCAGTCTCTCCCGCCCTTGAAATTTATTGTAGACAGGCTAGAGTGGCCGCAATATACGGGGCCGAACTTTGGGGACACAAGCAGTCAGTGTCTCTTTCAAGGGCTGAGCAATCCTTTTTAAGATCCCTCTTGGGGCTTCCTTCCAGCACACCGTTGATCCCTCTTAGGCTTGATCTTGGGTTGGTCCCCATAGAGGAGATCATCAGTGCAAAACCTATCCTCTACTGGAAAAGGCTTTGGTCTGTGCCCGAACTGACCTCATTCAAATTAGAGTTTGCTGAGATCTGGCCTGCACTTAAATCAAAAAATATCCCTTGGCTTTTGTATATTAATAAAGCTTGTACTTCATTAGGACTTCTGGAAATGTGGGCGAATCCGGAGGAAAGTTGCCCTGCGATATCAAAGAACGAAATTCTTTCTTTGGTGTCCTTGGAAAACTCTTCTTCACACCAGAGTTCTTCAACTATGGGTAGGCTGACCTTGGAATTCCTCCTGGTTAAACAAGACTCCAAACTCGAGGAATTCATGGACCAAATAGAACCCCCACTTGCACGCAAATTGTACATCCAGCTAAGGTATGGTACCCTACCGGTTAGGTCTTTTACTTCTAAGTGGCAGGCCCAAAACTTGGAAAGCTGTCCTGCTTGTAAGCATAAATCTGAGTCTGTTTTACACGCTCTGCTATTTTGTCCCGCGTATCACTTAATCAGGAAAAGTTGGCTGATCCCCATTTGTAGGAACCTGGGTTTTCGCCATTTTAAGCAGGCCTACAGGATTCTAGTTTATGACACCGACCCAAAAATTGTTTTCGCTGTATCCCGCTATCTCTACAGCATGTGGCGAAGGAGGCTAACGTTCTTAACCTAACTACTTTCATATTGATGACTTTAAGTTTAATCTCTTTTTAAAAAAAAAAAAACAGGATTTTTAACTTTGAAATGTTATTTATTGTTTTATTGTGTATATGTATTTGAGGATGTATGTTTGTACGCTTTTATGGTCTTCTGACCGAAATAAAGTTATCAAATGAAATGTAATCTTTGTATTTTAGTGAATTTCTAAGGTTTTGTAAATGCTAATTCTTAACTATAACATCCCAGTAACCTTTTTTTTTGTTTTTTTAATTTATTTTTTATTATTTCAAGCCAGAGTCAACAAATGAATACCACCTAAAACAAAATAACAATTAGCAACAATTAAGAAGGATACAAAGGATGGTGCACTTAATTCAGGCATAATTGATTAAAACCCAGAACAGGAGACATAAAACAAAATCAGGGAAAAGCTCCAAACAGGAATAGACAAGAAAAGGTTTTTGTTTTGTTCAGTCATTTTAATATTAGTAATGGTCCAACAGGACTATTCCTATTGCAAACTAGCCCAGATCCTTTTTAAACTTAACAAAGCACCAAGGCCTCAGGCCTCAGCCAGGGCCAATTCAGAAGCAAACACCTGTCTAAGCACCAGAACTCACTGACATTTGGGGTAGTAGAATTTATCCAAACCCTAGTGATACATAGACGAGCACATACAATCATGATAGAGGCCAGCGACTTCTCATGACAGATAGCCTGATATTTAAACCCAAGGAGGATTTTGTTGTCTGTAATCGAAACTCCCGACCCATGCGCCCTGCCAGCAGAGAAGAGATGTCATTCCAGAATGCTTTTAACATAGGACAATCAGCTAACATATGCTTAAAATCTGCAGCATTGAGCTTGCTTTAAGGGCAATACACTTTATCAGAAACTCTGAGAATTGCCCATTTGGAAATAAGCTCTGGTATATAATACAACATAAAGACTACCTATGCAGCTGCAATTTCAAACTAACAGAGGCTACTGATTGATCTATGGTGTCCAAGGCCTCCTGCATATCGATTGCAGTGACATCAGATGCGAGAAAGCCGGCTGAGTTTAGCAGATATCTGCATGCTATCATCCTGTGCTGATGAAATAAGTCTTTGATACAATGAACTAATTGAAGTTTTGACAGGCTTCCCATAAATACCAGACAATTTTTCAGAAGTAAATGGCATATCTTGCAATTCCCGACTGTATACAAAATAATCCCATATTTGCAAGTATTTAAAAAACACAATTCTGAGGGAGCCCAAACTTCTCTTTAAGTGAAAGAAATGAGCGGAACTCCTGGCTGTCATAAAACTGACCCAGGTTGCTGACACCCATATAATGCAAGACTTTCCCAATGTTATCCTGAAATATTTCTGGAAATATTGGGTTGCCCCAGAAGATAGTGAAATAGTGTAGCAGAGGCAAGGAGTGTATCCCACAGATTTCCTGCCACATCCTACTTGTGTCCCTAACTACTTTAAATCTGACCCCTTTTGTAGAAGTTAGGATATGTGATCTTGTAGAGAATAAACCCAATCAATGGTTTACAAGCTAGTTGGTAAGCAAGTGAAGATAAACCAGCTTCCCATATGTTTAAAAGGCTCTGAATCCGCCTGGCAAAAGCAGCCTAGTAATATAGCTTAAAATCTGGGAGCTTAAATCCCCCCTGTTTGTAAGTCAGTTTGATAAATCTTAGAGCCCTTCTGGCCCACCTATACCCCCAAATAAAGCTACCGATAACACTTTCAAGACGTTTATGAAAAGATCCTGGGACATGTAGAGGGATCGAGCAAAATAAATATAAAAATTTAGGGAATATATACATTTTGATAATGTTACACCTGCCGAGGATGTTAAGAGGGAGCCGGTGCCAAGATCGTAGTTTAACTGTAACTGACTTAAAAAGTGACTCATAATTGAGTGTGATTATGTCCTCCATTTGGCTACTGAGGCAAATAACTAAATATGTAGCGGTATCTGAGACCCCTAAAGATGTTGACGGGGTATACAGTCGATAGTTCAGGATAGTCTGCGTTTTGACCAAATTGAGCTTGTATCCAGAGAAGGAGCCAAAAAGCTCAGCCTCATCTGAATTATGAGCTATAGCATCTACTGGATCAACAGAAAAGATGGCAATATCACGCAGTAAGCTTAAGTTCCATTCCATTCAGGCAGACTTGGAGGATCCTAGGGTTACGCAAAAGATCTATTACAAAAAGCTCTATGTTTAGGGTGAATAGCAGTGGGGAGAGTGGGCACCCCTGCTGTGTGCCTCTCCGAACTGGGAAATATGTTGATGAAATACCATTTAACTTAACTTTGACTACCGGGTTCTTATATAATTTCTGAACCAGAGAAATAATCCTGCTTCCAAGTGCGCACGTAGTCATAGTAGACCAGAGTGCATGCCATTCCACTCTATCGAAAGCTTTCTCGGCATCCAGCATTATCATACCGGTATGTTCTTTTAATTTGCCGGACTCATCAAAAGCTGCGATAGCAGTGTTAACGTGAGCCAAGGAGTCCCTGCCTGGAACAAACTTGTTTTGTTGTTCAGAAACAAAACTATGAATGAGAAGAGCCAAGCAGTTTGCCAGTATTCTTGAAAGAATTTTAGTATCAGAATTGATTCATGAAATTGGGCAGCCTTTGGTTTTTTTCAGTGAATTTCTATGCTTTTTTAGGTAGCAATGGTGTTTGCAGAGTGGTTGGGAAAGGTGACGGGCTCTCTGACCAGCTCATAGGTATCCCGTTGTGTAGAACTTACAGAAAGTACAAGGAGGGCTTCTTGGTCCCCAGTTCCCTTAGCATTCAAAACAACTTCATTTCCCAATCAGTAGTGTGCCACAAGACGCGTTTGCAGAGTAGTGCAGAAAGGGGGCATGGCCTCCAAAGACCTCTTAGCAAACTGAATGTGTGGGACTTGCTTGAGGTAACAGGAGGGGTAGTCACCCCCCAACGACCCTCAATAGCCACGGGGACTTCATCCCCCGAACTAGTACTGTGCCATTAGATGCGCTTGCAGATTGGTGGAGAAAGGACGTCCTTCATGATTGCACAGATAGTGCTTGTGTGATTATATGAGTGCAATTGCCAAGGACACACTGCGAATACCAAGTGTTTTTGAGAAAGTTTAAAACACATATATAGACATATTTTACATAAAGTTTCAGTGTAGTTATTTAGTAAGATACTAATTTAACTTTCCCCTTGGTATACATTTGTCGAAATAACTACAACAAAAATGCATTTTCATTCTTCACAGCAACACCAAAGGTCGCAATGACATCAGCAGTCACAAATACAAATGACAAAATGTAAAATAGATATTTAAACATATTTTAAAGTTTGAGTCTAGCTGTTCAGTAACATAATTGTTTAACTTTATTTTAACAACACATTTAACACAAAGAACAATTTTAAAAAATAGTATCTGAAATCACGAATAAAGCATAACTATAAAACACCCATAATACTACCCATTCTTACCCAAGCTCAAAAGGAATCAAAAACTGCTCCAAAACTAGTACAATGCACACTGTGTGAAAAGATCCACTCTAGAGGGACAAATAAGAAATATTCATGTGGGATGACATCCATGATCTAGCATCTTAAAAGCTAACATAGAAAAACATCTCTAACTGGAAATCAAATAGAGGGAAGCTGGAGGACCATCTACATCAGTGACACCTGCAACAGTTTCGACCCAGAAAGTCCTTTGAGAGGTGCAGACTACTGCAACAGATATGGATCCAGAGTTTTTATGAATGGCCACGTACAAAACCACAAAACAATTCTACAACAAAACAGGAAATCATGTCACTGAGAAATAAAGGAATATCATTGGATAATACACTTTTCAATTATAAAAAATAAATCTATCCATCTTGAACATTCTTTTCTCTTCAGAAGCACCCACATCACACTCCATCTCAAGAAACTACACTGGCTCCCGATTCACAAGAGGTGCCAGCTCAGGATGTTACTCATGCTTACAAGGCCTTGCCACAGGACCCGCATACATCAACAAATGCCTGACCTTCTATCAACCTACCAGACATCTTCGATCCGCTTCCCTTTTCCTCACAGATACCCCACAGATCAGCCAAACCAATAGTGGAGGATGCTCCTTCTCGCACCTGGTAGCCAAAATGAAACAACCTTCACCTGCAACTCAGGACCACACGGTTGCTCTAGCAATTCAGGAAAGAACTAAAGAATGACCAAACCACAACACGGCAGCCATAATCTCCAGTGCCTCAAGACCCTCATATGTGATTTGCTGTGCTCTATACATTTTGATTAATTGATTGATTGATTCAGATGGCAGTTCATAGCTCACGGTGCTAGATTACGAATGTAACCTATCAACTACACAGTAACAACAGAATCTCTGTAACACAGGCTGTAACCCACTGAACTATCCACATAAAATATTGTTCTTTGACATGCATGTTACAGTTCATTGCAGCAGGCATGCTAACCCTCGGTGCTACCTTGGATAAGTGAAAACTGCCCCAAGACAATACTCCGTCCTATCTCTCTCCAGCAGGTACATTAATAAATCACCAGAGTTAACTTGACACTTTTATTGTTACCTGAACACTTCTGCATATACAAGGCACTTTCTAGTACTTGTAAAACTGCTGCACTGCTGCAAAACCATCTTCCACTAACAAAACCTGCCCACCATCTTTCCAGGTAAATGCCTGCCTGTCGCCCAATGCCCTGTACGGCCATTCCAGCCTGGGTGGTGTTCAAAACAGCCAATGTCTAGTTGGCCAGTCCACTAGCACAGTGAATGCTGTGGCTACATGGATGCAGTGTTCTATATAAAGCAATGACAATTAATGTGTTATTTACATTATCTAAATGATGGCTAGATCACTAGAAGGGTTGAACCTGAAATTTGTTCTCTTTAACTATCATTTTTGAAGTTTTGCAGGGCATTTAAAAACTTTTGTCAACTCCAAAAACAGATAATCTTATCTTACTTTACTTGTTGCTTTTATTAGAGGTTTACCCAAGGCCCGCAGCTCACTGGAGTCACTATGGCCGGCACCACCACAAGGGGAGTCGGAACGTTGTGACTCTAGTCAAGTTAATGTGACAACTCAGTCAGTCTAACTCCCACTCAACCTCACCTGCTCGTGGGCCGCCCGAGGTCCTACCGTCCAACTCAGTCAGAGGGTGACAATTAAGAAATGCAAGTCACTCGAGGCCTGGTCCCAAACTTGAGTTGATTCTAGTCAGTCCCTCTAGAGTCTTGACACCCAACACCCACGCAACAGGCACAAGTCCAACTCGACTCCGAATCCGAGGCCACGACGTGTCAGCATGGGTTTGTCAGCCGTGCGGGGGCTGGACAATCATTTTTGCCAGAGCCATTATCATTGGTAGCACTTTTGCTCTACCAGATTGACTGCCCTAGTAACCGGTCGGTGGTCCCAAACATGCTGGCACATATTCCACACTAGTTGCCACGTCCTCAGCCAGAGTAGGGTGCAGCAGGTACACGCTCACACTTACACACATGTGCTGCTAGCTGTAGCACATGTAGTTAGTCACTGTCCAATCTTACCCAGCCATGCTGCACTTGCTTCGTGCTCATTCGCTCAGCTTCCTGCCCCAGGCCCACAGTAGATAAATGCAATGCATCAAATCAAGGGCTGCACGGGCCAACCTGACCTGGGCTCACCATAGCAACAAGTTCATTCCCCCTCCCAGGCCCAGCTTGCAGGCCATCATGATATCGCTGCAGTCAGAGCTTCAGCAAAGCAGTGCAATCAAGCGCTGCCCACTCTGCAGCTAATTTGGTGCCATCAGAGCCCTTGCTAAGGCTGATAAGCAGCCTGATGTCACAGGGGTCGCAACGGTTGGCCCCACATTGATGTCCATGCAATTAGAGGAATGTACATCTTGTATACTTAGCAACCACAATGTCATAGCTGGGAATGACATAGGTTTGTTGCTCTAATGGGAATGCTGCCTTGACAGGAACATTATTTTGCGGGCCGCCCGAGGTCCTACCGTCCAACTCAGTCAGAGGGTGACAATTAAGAAATGCAAGTCACTCGAGGCCTGGTCCCAAACTTGAGTTGATTCTAGTCAGTCCCTCTAGAGTCTTGACACCCAACACCCACGCAACAGGCACAAGTCCAACTCGACTCCGAATCCAAGGCCACGACGTGTCAGCATGGGTTTGTCAGCCGTGCGGGGGCTGGACAATCATTTTTGCCAGAGCCATTATCATTGGTAGCAATTTTGCTCTACCAGATTGACTGCCCTAGTAACCGGTCGGTGGTCCCAAACATGCTGGCACATATTCCACACTAGTTGCCACGTCCTCAGCCAGAATAGGGTGCAGCAGGTACACGCTCACACTTACACACATGTGCTGCTAGCTGTAGCACATGTAGTTAGTCACTGTCCAATCTTACCCAGCCATGCTGCACTTGCTTCGTGCTCATTCGCTCAGCTTCCTGCCCCAGGCCCACAGTAGATAAATGCAATGCATCAAATCAAGGGCTGCGCGGGCCAACCTGACCTGGGCTCACCATAGCAACAAGTTCATTCCCCCTCCCAGGCCCAGCTTGCAGGCCATCATGATATCGCTGCAGTCAGAGCTTCAGCAAAGCAGTGCAATCAAGCGCTGCCCACTCTGCAGCTAATTTGGTGCCATCAGAGCCCTTGCTGAGGCTGATAAGCAGCCTGATGTCACAGGGGTCGCAACGGTTGGCCCCACATTGATGTCCATGCAATTAGAGGAATGTACATCTTGTATACTTAGCAACCACAATGTCATAGCTGGGAATGACATAGGTTTGTTGCTCTAATGGGAATGCTGCCTTGACAGGAACATTATTTTGCGGGCCGCCCGAGGTCCTACCGTCCAACTCAGTCAGAGGGTGACAATTAAGAAATGCAAGTCACTCGAGGCCTGGTCCCAAACTTGAGTTGATTCTAGTCAGTCCCTCTAGAGTCTTGACACCCAACACCCACGCAACAGGCACAAGTCCAACTCGACTCCGAATCCGAGGCCACGACGTGTCAGCATGGGTTTGTCAGCCGTGCGGGGGCTGGACAATCATTTTTGCCAGAGCCATTATCATTGGTAGCACTTTTGCTCTACCAGATTGACTGCCCTAGTAACCGGTCGGTGGTCCCAAACATGCTGGCACATATTCCACACTAGTTGCCACGTCCTCAGCCAGAGTAGGGTGCAGCAGGTACACGCTCACACTTACACACATGTGCTGCTAGCTGTAGCACATGTAGTTAGTCACTGTCCAATCTTACCCAGCCATGCAGCACTTGCTTCGTGCTCATTCGCTCAGCTTCCTGCCCCAGGCCCACAGTAGATAAATGCAATGCATCAAGTCAAGGACTGCGCGGGCCAACCTGACCTGGGCTCACCATAGCAACAAGTTCATTCCCCCGCCCAGGCCCAGCTTGCAGGCCATCGTGATATCGCTGCAGGCAGAGCTTCAGCAAAGCAGTGCAATCAAGCGCTGCCCACTCTGCAGCTAATTTGGTGCCACCAGAGCCCTTGCTAAGGCTGATAAGCAGCCTGATGTCACAGGGGTCGCAACGGTTGGCCCCACATTGATGTCCATGCAATTAGAGGAATGTACATCTTGTATACTTAGCAACCACGATGTCATAGCTGGGAATGACATAGGTTTGTTGCTCTAATGGGAATGCTGCCTTGACAGGAACATTATTTTGGCGTCCCTAGTAACCACATCACGTCATTGAACATGGGCGCTGTGCATGGAAAGGAGCACCCAGCGGCAGCAAAATGAGGCGGGCAAGTGACAGCAGAGTTCTGTGGTCTTATAAAGACACTTAACCTGTGGCTTCAAGCATTTATGCAGTCTCTGAACTCTTCAGTGTCTTGCAATATACTGGTAACATGCTGATTGGGGTACCCTATGCATAATTTTTGTTTTTTATTAGTAACCTCACATGTCGTCACACATATTGTAACTGGTGACCTGTGACTTCAGTTAACAGCACAGAGAGGAACGCAAGGCCACCGGAAATGTATGCATACTCTGAGGTCTACACTCCACTTTATGGAAAAGCGAAATGCTTTTGACTCACAGTGCTGAACTTTACAATAATACACTTCAGTCATCTTAAGTATTAAAATATGTTTCTTAACTTCCGTTCACCTCTTAAATGCGTCCAAACGGAAGAAGCAACTGCAATGACGGAGTTACATGAAATAGTATATTTAATCAAACGCGTTTTTTAATTGTATTCGTTGACAAATATTTCAGTACTATTATGAACCACTGGGTTGGCGATCTAATGCTTTACATAGCGCAGCATTTCACTGTTTTCCATTCACTAATAATGCAAAATTATGGAGATATGAGCCTGCATATTTTAGGTCAAAGGTCACTGAGAAAATTTGTGAATTTTCTCATTGTGAGTTTTAACAAAGTGTGGCGATAAAAATTCAGCAGGAGAGATATGACATTTATCGATACTGTGCCTCTGTGTTTCCAAATTTGTTTTCATCGTTTAACATACATTGTACAGTAAACGTGACTGTCAGCTCAGGCGGCTTAGGTGAAAAGACAGACCCACATTCTGTTCTATAAATAGTTCTCAAAGAAAGGAACCGGAAGTCCCTGAGGATTCTCCGGTAAATTGTGAGCATTTAATAATGCTCCATCCGTGTGAGACCTTGCCCAAGGAATACAACATAATTGATTGAGCATTTGACGACCTTGTGCAGCCCTCCTAAGAACTGTCATCTATCATGAAGTCCTGGAACAATGCTTGAGGCTGTCCCCAGGGCCATCTTGTCAGTGGAGGTAAGCTGTTGTGACAATGAGTCCTTGTTAGGCTTTGATTACGGGCCAAAGACGATCCTTTTCTACTGAGCAGTCCTCTTTTCTTCACGAATGGCTATCTGGCCTATTGACAGGAACAAAATGGCCAACAATAGCAGAATGAGTGCAGAAAAAGGATGTTTGTAAAGAGACTTTAGTACATAATATAGAACAGCATTAAACCTGCATTGCAAAATATTTAGGCAAATTGAACACGAATACTGCTTATTGACTTACACCCTTTACTCAATAGTTAAAAACCCATTCAAAATAATGTATCTGTGTAGCTGGGTGGGTAGTGACATTGACGAAATATAGGGGCATATCAACAACAACCGGCGATAATTATCGCTAAGCGCACTTAGCGCTAGGATAATTATCGCCGGCTAGCATTGATTTTTATCGCTGAGATAGCGTGCTATTAGCAACGCTTATCTCAATAGCGATAAAAATCCTCAAGCTAAGTGGCTAACGTGAGATTGTCGCTGGAAACCCAGCGATAATCTCACGTTAGCTTGTTGATAGGGACAGACAAACTTAGCCATGATATCCTCCTTCCATAGGATATCATGGCTAAGTCAGAAAAATACCAGACGTAAAAAAGCAGCGTTAATCGCGGTTAGCGCTGCTTTTTTTGTCTCTAACAGGATTAGCAATATTCTTGATAATAGGAGAAATGTCGCTTAGCGACATTTCTCCTATTATTTTACTCCGGAACGCCCCCTTTGCATCTCATTAGAGATGCAAGGGGAAGCGTAGAGTAAAAGGGTGCTAACATGCGAATTTGCATGTTAGCACCCTGTTGTTGATAGGGTGCTAGTTTTATCTCTGCTTTTTTGGCTTTTAAAGCCAAAAAAGCAGAGATAACACCCTTGTTGATATGCCCCACAGAGAGTGAACAAATGTACAGCGTGTACTCAACAGAAGGGTGGTGAAGATAGCCTCTAGATATCTTAGCCTGGCTGTTGACAAGCAGAGCTAAAAATGAATTCTGATTATAGGCCAAGTAATGTTGAGCTGCCAATATACCGACAAGACCAAAGAGCACATCATCTGACATGAAACAGGGTTTGGTTCGGATTTCCTAAACTGCCCAAGTGCACTAATTTGCAACAAGGTACATTTTAGCCCAATATTCCACATCCCAAGGATGTTCATTTACTCTACAGAAATATGAAATTTGATGCTAACTTCTGCCAGACAACGCTTCTGCAGAAAAAAACACTCGGACCAATAAAAGAACTCGCTTGTAAAAGCTCTGTTCACACTCAGGGCTATACTGGACCATTTGTTTCATGGAGCTCTGTGCTGTTTTGTATGGCAGCGATAATAGAACGGCTCTGATTCAAACTCCAACCCAGAAATGTGCAGGTGCAACTTTTGAGTCCAACAGTTCATATTTGCGCTGGAGCTCCGTAGTGAGTGTGTGTGTGGGGGGGGTGGGGGCGGAGTAGGCCTTCAAGCGTAACAAATCAGCTGGAGCATGAAGGGAACTTCTATCATGTGAATTGGCTCCATGAGACACACGAGCATGGTGACAGGGCCCTGCTGGTGGCTTATGTCTATAGCCACGTCCCTCTGAGAACAATATTGCATGCACAGGCGTTGAAGAGTCCATCTATGTCAAGGTATACATTCACATTTCCGCCTCTGAGTTAGCGGGGCATTGTTCATCTGCATTGCACCTCACATGTATTTCATGAGTCTTGGAGTTCAGGTGGTGTAATGCAGACAAGGGACATTTTTTCTTTGTATTGTTCATTCGCCTGTGGTGTCCCTGTGCCAGGTCAGATCATCTATAGCCGCAGAATTGGCAGGTGAAGGGTGCAGCGCTTTAGGGATGTGTTGGAATCCGTGCACTCCACACACTTGGCATGTTCCTAAGAGCAATATTTGTGTAGGAGCAAGATGCACGCGAGTAAGTCAATTTGTGCACTATCAATCCATTTTTTTAGCATTGCACAATGGGCATTTACTCGGAGCTGCATAATGGCAAATCAGACGCAAACTCAATGTTCTTCTTTTGTGTACAAACAAATAATGCGAAATAGATTTTGTTTTTCAATAGCAGACCAGCATGTGCTACCGGAAAAGCAAATACGGAAAATGGTGCAGCTTTACAAAATTGAACGCAAAAAAATTAAATAATGAATTTAATGAAAATTATGTGAAATTATATGGACATTTTCAAAATTAATTTTGAAATATCTTAAGTAAAATTTGAACGCAAGGTCATTCCTTGTATTGAGAATTCATATAAGGATATCAGTATAGGTAACTCATTTGAAAATAAAATGTTTCCTGCAACACATTTCCTGTTCCTGCAGCACATTTATTTTCTGCACAAACCTGTCCCTTTAAAACAACACTGTACAGAAATGTGCCAATTTTGTCAGTGTAAGAAATTTGGTTATTATTTGTGAAGGATATGAGGCCAGCGCACGTAAGAGGTCCACAATTGTCTCCTTACTGGAAACTATGTACCCCATTGTAACACTTGACTCTCTCAGGGTAGTAAAGCAGGGCATTCAAGGTCTACTGAGGGAAGGTGATGTGGGCTAGTGATCCAAATCCCCTGGCACACAACAACAATGCTCAATATATTATTGTCCAGTCATTGCTTTTTCTCTGCAAAAGGAAAAGCAAAAATATTATACGCATTCTACTAAATACTATCCATTAATTTACAAATATATAGATAAGGTAGATGAAAATACCTAGTCGGTCATGAACCCAATCAATCACAGAATCCCCCACCTACACCACATCGCAATATAAGGGGCTGTCATTTTAAATAAACTAGGCCTATTCAGCATTGTCAAGGGACCCCCACATTAACATCTAAGGAAAGTCTAGTGGCTTTATCAAGGAGTAACCACATCAATATACAAGACAAGTCTTTTGACCTTGTCAAGGGGACACTACTTTAAAATATAGGGCAAGCCCATTGAATTTATAAAGGGGTTGCTGCACCATTTAAGCAATAAACAGAGAATAAGATGCACCCTTTAGATCCATGAAACCAATAACAATTCAAAAATACAATCATCCTGAATATAACAATTGCAATGCCCAATAATCTTCAGTACCAATAGAGTGTTTATATTCAAACCAATATGAAACACATGTTAAAGTCTATCTTATACCACTTCAGGCCACATAATGCAGTAATAGGACTAACCACTAGAGGCCCGTGCAACACCAAGCTGAAGAGAGGTAGACCCCAGCACCGGGAATGGTTGAAAATTTTTGAAAAGTCTCATGCATTCTATGACTTGGGAAACAAATAGTGAACTCATTAAATTCTTCCTGGGGGCTGCTACGCTCCCTGCAGCTCACCTACAACACCTACAAAATATGTTCTTGGTGCCCCTGCCCCTCCTTGAGGCACCACAAGGGAGAAAAATGTTTCAGGAAGGCCCTTCATGTGCATTATGAGAAGCACCAGGCTCAAAAGAATAAATACTTATAAATAATTAAGCTGCATTAGGTTTCAGCTTCTCTCTGCTTTGTTGAGTTTTTTAAATTGTAAGTGTGTCCTAGTCCCACCCATGACACTAGTGGTGAGTATGTGGGGGGAGCCCCAGGTCCCACACAACCCCGCCGTCTGCCCACACTTTCTGGCCTCCTGTGCATGGCAGCTGGCATCTTCCATTTCGCTCTCTTCCCTGCATTCACCATACTACTATGGGCGTGTAAAGCGCAAGCGGTCTCATCTGACTTGACCCAATGACCTCATGGCCAGGACGGTATGGTGGGCAGCCTCCTGACTCCTGCGCCGCCAATTGTCTCTTCTGTCCCGGGTAATAGGATTCCCTGGGACTCCATGCTCGCATTATACTCTGGGAGAAGGGGTCTCCAGGTCTGACTTAACATCTAGGGAGGGAGCCTCATGCATGCCCACTCTCTTTCTAGGTTGGAAAAATAGATTTGCCTCTACCGCCATTGGGCTTGGACCATGCCAGGGTTTTGAAAAGGAGATCTGAGCAGAGCCCCACACGTTTTCAGTTTAGCCAGGTTTAAATGGACAAGTCCACAAAGTGCATAACTCATACCCCATTGGGCAAATTTTGAAGATTTGGGCTCATTTCATACAATATAACCTTTATTCGGCAAGTGCTGCCATAGAGGTTCACATAAAACATTTAATAAGGATAAAACCAATAAAATCCTTGAAAGCCATCATAAAAAACTACTAATGAGCAGTAAGTAAGTAGCAGCATAATCTGTAAACATTGCTAGTCATGTAATTTCACAAAATAGGTTACAACCAAATAGCTTATACTTCTGATTCCAATAGAAATTTAGCACCTCATTAGAGAAGGCTATTAGTTTAGATGGTCAGTGCAGTGCAGTATTCAGGGCCCTACATGGCCCTGTCTAGTTCTCCACACCACCAGTAAGATGTGAGATACAGCAAATATGATCAAGGGAGCTGTATTAGATTTGAGGATTCTAGAAACACTCCTAAAATCCTTAATCTCCATAATCCAACAGATTGGTAATATTCACTTTTTCCTGTGGTTATAATGACGTTGACAGAAACATAAAATATGATTGTTACATTTCTTTGTCTGGGGACAGAAAGGGCAGGCTGTCTCTGAGTCAGTATTATAATGCCCCCATTTAGTAGTAAATGTGTCCCTACTCATGATCCTGCTCAAATCTACTTCTATATACCTCCAGTAAATCACTTCAAGTACAGCCTTTGACACACCTGTCATAGCTTCTGGATTAGTCCACAGGTGTTCATATCCCAGCTTTATCAGGTAGGTCTTGATGTGCTAAAATCAGGGGATTCTGAAAACTCCAGGCTGCCTAATTAGCTCCCCCAATGCAACCTGATATAAAATTAAGTTCACAGAGGCCCATAGCCATCTCAATACAGCAAAGGTCTAAGGGCTGCTTTATGGGCGATGAACCTGCGGCCTAGATCCAACCGTAGTGGCAGGAGTGGGGTACTAGCTAGGAGATTCACAAAAGATCGTAAGAATTGGTTCTCACCCACCTCCAAAGCAGCGACCGTCTCATGTCCCCACAATTCTCCCCCATTTAAAGACCCACCCAGTGCTTGTAGGTTGAAAATTTGGATAACCAGACATACTGGTCGAAAGCTAGAACCCTTGAAAACCCTCAAGATGCCGCCTGCATCATGTTTGAGCTTCAAGTTGCTCTTGTGGATCTGTGCAGACCAATCAAAATTCTCTGCCAGGGTGAGACCCAGATACTGAAAGGTGCAAACACTCTCAAGGGTAGCACCATTGAAAAACAGGTTTAGGCAGGTTGTGTGGCCAGAATTAATGACCATATACTTAATCTTTTGGAGGTTGATCTCAAGCCCTCTCTGCTCACAGAAGACACCGAACAAGTCCAGGAGATTTTGGATACCCATAAGTGATTCGGATACCAGTAGGATGTCGTCTGCGAACAGGAGGGCTGGGAACTTCCTACCCGCAAAGCTCAAGGCGCCATGACTGTACTTCTCTAACTGAGCTACCAAATTGTTAATATATAGTAGAAACAAGGTTGGGGCAAGAACAGAGCTCTGTCTTACCCCCTCGCATCCAGTTTCGATGTTGTCAGTTCCCTGTGTTTGCCGTACCTCACCTGTGCAAAGTTCTTCTGATACAACCTCCTTTTGACATCAACAAGATATTCCAGGGGGGCATGGCTAGGTGCCGATGGAGTAGGAGGTTTTGAACTGCACTCCCGGTGGCGAGCCCCAATCCGGCACCATCCTGAATAAATAATAGACACCCAAGGGCCAATATACCAAGGGCTGTTCCCAAGGAGTGAGGGGTGCTCTGACTGCTGATCTGGCATGCCCTAGCAGTGGGAGAGGCAGGAGAAAATGACGGATGGGTGCAGATTGCCCGGAAAACAAAATGGCGACCGAGGCCGATGGCCCAAAAAATCTATGAACGCCCACGGCGGCGGAGCTTCAGGTGAGCGATTGTGGGCTGGGGATCTACCCCCGGGGGACCCCTGCCACCCCAAGTAGTAAAACACAGTGAAAGGAAGTTCAAGATGGGGCTACAGCCTGCGACCAAAAGAACCCAGAAGTTGCGATGAGTGTGATCGCAGTAGACAGCGGAGGCTGTGGGTGGAGCCTCTCCTGCGAGCGCCTACAGAACCGGAGCCTGCGGTGTGTGTTGGTGGGCCGGGGATGTGGCCCTATGTGACCCCTGCTACCCCAAGAAGCAAATTTAAGGGAGAGGGGGCATGGGAAATCGGACCGGGGCTGAAGGCCATGAGAGCCCAGGAGCTGGGGCAAATGTGGCCGTTGAAGGTGACAGAGGCAGGGACTCAGTCCCCACAGCGCGAAGACTGCCCTTGGACTAGCAGGCAAGAATTGAGCATTGGCCTGACCCGTCTGACCCCCGCTGAGGCATAATAAGTTCAAGCCCACAGAGAGAAGAATGAAGGTGCGTACAGTGGCCTAAAATTCGACGTGCCTGACTTTCAAAAAGCACCAGGGGAGGCAGGATCTTGAAAGCTGGCTGCAAGCCTGCAGAACCCAGAAGAACCGGTGTGGGCCACACCCTGGCACCAGGAAGGATTGGCAGATTTCCTCCAAGTGCTCCAGAGCCCCCTCCAGAGAGGAACACAGTGAGAGAACCAAAAGGAAGGAAGTTCCCTCCAAGGTATAAGAAGAGGGGGCCTGCATGGGGATAAAGAGACCCACACAAGAAGATTTTGGGGAGGTGACAGGGACTGCTATACTGGAGAGGTGGGTATAAAAATACATGAGAACCAAGAAAATTGGTCACAACATGGGGAAGACCACCAGGAGGAAAGATCCAGATCCACAAGCCCAGGAACTCGATAATGTCGAAGGCTCAGAGACAAGGGGCAGTGGAGAAGTGGACCAACAAGAGCCTACCCCCGGCCCAATGCTCTAGGACATAATCCAGGCCATAGAGACCTCCAGGATGGACGTGGAAAACAAAATAGATACCCTGAGAGAGGACTTGGGACTTCTAAGAAAGGATCATAGACGCCTGGCTGAAAAGGTCAGAACTAATGAGAGCGATTTCAAAGACCTAAGGCCGCTGGTCACCGCTGCGACAGATAAAGTTGCTGACATGGAAAAGAGAGTACACACCCTAGAACACGAGACTTCACCCGAGACTGTATCTGCGCTCTAAATATTGCCTGAAATCAGCGAGATAACGGCGAGAAGCCAATTGTCCACCGCTGCCCCCTGCTTGCAACCAGGGTCTAGGGATGGCAACGGGTGTACAACAGAAAGGTCTGGGGCTCAATTGGAGGAAGCAATTTCAGTTACCGCCATGCCAAACCCACAGCAGGGAAATCCCTCGACCAAGAAACAAACCGCCTCCTCGAACCACAGTGAGCAGGATATGGATTGTTTATTTTCCTTATCAGACGGAGTCTAATCGGGATCAGGATCCAGATCAGATTCATTAGCTGATTTAAGTGAGGAGATCTTGGACAGTGATAAAAAGAAACCAAAAGCGACAATGCGGAAGGCAACAAGAACAAGCCACCCCAAACGGCATAAAAAAAGCCTAAAATGGGATCATTCAGGGACAGAATTACTTAGTATTCACATAACACCACCCCCTCGGGCGAAAATACCCTTCCCTTGACACCCGCAACCCTAGATACTGTCCTCCAATGTATACTCTCTCATCGTGAGGAGACGCGTCAAGACAGTAGACAAAGACACAGACAGCCATGCGAAAGATTCAAGGGGCTGTTAGGAAAGTCGCAAAGTCATGCAATATAATCAATGAGCGCCTGACAACCCTTGAAACAACAACGGAAACTTTAGAGAATGACCTGGCAGATACAAGAGCAAGTACTATCGCACATGATGCTCAACTAACTGACATACAATGGAAGTTAGAAGACCATGAAAATTGGCAACACCAGAATAATCTACGGGTACTAGGTGTACCAGAGGCAAAGGAAGGGTCGGAGACCCGGTCATACATGGTTGATATGCTAACTAAAGCATTTCCGGACTTAGATGGATGGAACTGGGCTCTGGAAGTGCAGAGGGCACACCAAGTTCCATTTAACCTCAAACAACCAGTGAGAACAGACACGAAACGCAAGGCCATTTTGGTTTACTTCAGTAACTTTCTACTGCGTCAGTCTATCTTTGATAAAGCCAGGCCAACAACAAAGCGCAGTGGGGGGAACTTTTCATTCTTTGTTCATCCAGATTTCTGCCATTACACAGTTGAGAGACGATGGCGGTTATGCCAGATGATTAAGCCAGTGCAAGATCTGGGGGGACAAGCCTTTTTGTTGTATCCTGCTTGCCTGAAAGTAATTAAAGGCGACCACACTCGGTTCTTCACATCTGAGGTGGAAGCTAAAGAATATCTGGAGAGCTGGGAATCAAAGTCTTAGGTCAACAAATATAGTAATGGGGTCATACCTGAAATTTCAAGGGGAAAGAAGAATAACCCGTCCCCTTTCTTTTTCTTTTTCCTTTTTCTCGCTAAATGCTGCTATGTAATAAGTCATATTGATCAGGGGGCAGCAACCATCGCAACAGACTGACTCCAGTCTGGATGCCTTTTAACAGGGGAAGAGGTGGTGTAGGGCATCAAGGGCACAGGGGGAGGGGTCAGGGTGGAACAGAAGGGGGGGGTATGGGTAGGGGTGTTAAGGGTGCAGGGCACAGGGTGGGCAAAAAAAAAAAATGGAGAGAGTGTAATTAAAGGTTTGAGAGAGCAAAATAAAAATAGTCAAGAACAATTAAAGATGAGAAAACTATATATTCTAAATGGGTAAAATCATCATTTGTTCAATCAATGTTTGAGGGTTTACTAACAAAGTAAAAATTATCCGGGTTGCTGAAGCACTAAGAACGCTAAAAGCTGACATAATATGCCAACAAGAAACGCACATTCCCTGGGGCAAGCGTGACATTTTAAGTATAAAAGGCTATACCCTCGTAGCATGCTCCATTCAAACCTCGATCATTAGAGGTGTAACAATTTATGTCAGGAATAGCATAGGATTTTGAGCACAGCCCTCAGAGGGGGAGGCATACTTAACGGGTGAACAGCGTAAACTTGTGTTCTATTTAATTCTCCTAGCAAGACGAGAAATATGCAAAAGGTGGCGTCGGGCAGATCCTCCACCTTGGATGGAATGGTGGAATTCAGTCAGATTTTCTAAAGATTTGAATCAAAAGGTTAATTCCCATAATAATAGAAACGAGCTTGGGCTATTTTGGAAATTGCTAGACTCAGAGTAATTGGTATGGCTGCTAAGAACTGTTCAATGATTACACCTCTTGGTCAGCTTACGATGTGTAACGTGGGCCTGGTCCCATAGAACATCAGCTGAGATCAGACCCCAATATATAAGCAATTGGGTTGCTAGAACCAAGAGGATGCTTATAAAATATTATGGAGGTTATATGAAAAAAAAAAAAAAATGGCATAGGCCCTGCTAAACGATATATGGAACAAATGTGGACGATACACAAATCTTTAATGATCTTGAAATTGAGCTTGCATTATGGCCGGGTCCATTAATAATATGTGGTGACCTGAACATTCATTGTGAAGTAAGCAGTATCAGAAATAAAAACTACCTGGAGTGAAAACCACATGTTCATAAGGCTCTATCGGCTTTGAGGATTAGCCATGATTTGATAGATGTGTGGGAGGCAAAACACCCTGCTGACCCATGATATACCTATTTTTCAAACCCCCATATGAAATATATTAGATTAGATTATTTCTTGCTTTCTTCATCTCTGCGCACGGCTGTAGAAATCAAGAAATTACCGAAACTGTTATCTGACCAGAATCCATTAGGTATGGATTTAGTATTTCAAATCAGTGACCGCTCACAAACCAAATTGACATTTGATAGAACCTTACTAACAAATGAACAGTATCTGAAACATATTAAACAATGGGTGACAGAATATTATGAGATGAATCGCTATAGCTCATCAAGATGTATAGTCTGGGACAGCTTTAAGGCGGGTCTTCGGGGGGAAACAATTAGCTTTGGTGGTAAGGCCAGAAATCAGAAGAAAAAATGTATTAATGCTTTGATTGAAGGCTTTGAAGAATTAGAAATACAACATACTTGTGCTATCAGGCTAAAGCAGGAGACTATGGAGATATCATTGCAGCAGGAAATAATGGTAGCGAAAACCAAAATAAATAGCTACTACTGTAAGAAATGGACGGCTGCTTTCCAGGCACATAAAAACGAGAGTTATGAATATGGGGAATCTGTGGGCAAGATGTTAGCTCTTCGGACTAAACAGTGAGGTGTCAGAAACAATATTACTGAAGTTAAGGGACAGGATGGTACACCCTTTACAGATATAAAAGACATCATTAAGGTTTTCGAGGCGTTTTATCATGATCTATATCAACAAGAGTCTCGATTCTTTTTTGTCTAATGAAACTGAAACAGTTCTGGGAAATCAGCGCAAGGTTTGTGAAGAAATTAAGTAAGAGATGGAAAAGGAGATCACAATGGAAGAGATATTATTAGCCCTACAGTCTATGGCTCCAGGAAAAGCGACAGGTCCCGATAAAATTTCTTTGGAATTTTATAAAGCAATTCAAGAGGAAATCGCACATGCTATTTTTGGATCTCTTTCTTTGAGTACAGTACAGTGGGGTGCCTCCTGATCCTGGCAAGGAGTGCAGATAGTGGTCTTTTTGAAAAAAAGGGAAGCCCCCTGACAACCCCGCATCTTAAAGACCCATATCCCTCATGAATGTAGATACTAAACTTTATTCAAAGGTTTTGGCGACTCGATTAGGGGGGATCATAGCTCATCTAGTCTCACCATGGCAACACGGCTTCATACCGGGAAGAGGTACAACATATCATATCAGACGTGCTATAGCCTTGTTTGATATAACTGAGATAACCGGAGAGAGGATGAATATGATCCTCTGAGATGCAGAGAAGGCATTTGAGCGAGTCTCATGTCAATACCTATGGTCTACCATGGAACAGAGAGGGTTCGGACCTGGTTTTATAACAGCTATACAGGCAATGTATTATAGTCCATATGCCAAACTAAATATAATGGGTCAAGAATCTAGCCGCATTGACATTGCAAGAGGGACAGGACAGGGCTGTCCTTGCTCTCCGATACTATTTGCCTTATATATTGATTTTTTTATACAACAAATCCTTCAAGACCAGGCAATTGCACCAGTCTGTTGCAATGGCCATGAAACAAAGATAATGGCATATGCCGACGATCTTTCGGTAGTGACCACCGATCCAGTAAAAGCAATCATTCAAATTCAAGTTGGCCAGTGATTATGACCGTAAATCTGGCTATTTCTGAAATCCTGAGAAAACTCAGATTTTATGTAACTCTAAAACCCCCTGTAATGATCCCCAAAGACAAGATGAGGTAATCTATCTTGGGATCAAGATTAGTTGCAATGTAGATTCCATCTGAAAAATAAACATGTTGCCCGTAATCAATAAGATCGGCACGGATCTACGATCCCTAGATAGACTCCATTTTACACTTATAGGAAGATGTAACATACTCAAAATGGTCATGCTCCCGAAGGTTTTATATATGTTTAGGTCCATCCCTCTGAAAATTGAAAACCTATTGTTAAAAAACTGGATGGTATCTTTAGGAATTTTGTTTGGAAATACTCAAAAGTTCGACAAGCCCTTAAATTTTTAACATTACCGCAAGATCGAGGTGGATGGTCTGCCCCTAATCTTAGATTTTACTACTTTGCAATTTTTTTACAACAGATGACCTTCGTGACCTCATCAGAAAATGGATATAGAATAGAACAAGGAAGTAAATAGGGCTCTTCCCTCCATATATGAGCTGGCGATAGGTAATGCAGTGCAGGGGGTACTTCTATGACAGGTCTAGGCCAGTTATTATAAGAAGACAAGGTTCAAGGTGGTAATAGCTATTTGGAAAATTTGGATCAAAATGCTAGGGCTTATGCAAATACAGAAATATAATAGATATACACCTTTGTGGCGATACCCCTTATTTCCCAGGTCAATGTATGACAACTTGGGTAGGCAATGGGAGGAAAGGGGAATCTTGAAGATTGGGGATCTAATCTTAATTGATCAGAGGCTCTCATTCACTGAGCTGCAGCAAAGGTTTGGCAAAACAGCTTGGACTTTGTTTAAAATATAAACAGATCATCAGTTTTTTAAATCAAATTAATGAATAAAAGATCTCTACAAACAGGATACCTTTAATGGAGGCTATGTCTCAATCCCAGATAATAATTAAAAACATTTATAAAATATTGATAGACACACTCCCTGATGACCTGGAGTCAGTAGAAACCAAGTGGGCTACCAAATTAGGAGACCCTGATGTCGATCTTTGTTAATCACTAGCACTAGGTAAAGGGACATTTCTTGCAGCTAACTTAAAAGCCCAGCATTATTATACCATTTATGACCTCTATTTCACTCCAGCAAAACTTTACAGGTGGGGAAAAAGAGAGGATGACAAGTGTCCTCGATGTGATCAAGGGCCAGCGGACATAATTCATATGTTCTACGGGTGTGAGAAATTGGAACCCCTTAAAAAGGGAATAGAGGAATTTTTATTAGCAGCAACAGGGAGCACAATCTGCATAACCCCTACATTAATGCTGCTAGAATCTGATGAGAAGGCACAATATGAATATTGGAAGAACAAGTTTGTCTTTATCTCATTAACCGTGGCCGGACTGCTTATCGCCACACAGTGGAAGGATGTAGATCCACCTATGTACCATGCTTGGCTGGGTCATCTTCTGGCCATTTATAATCTCGAAAAGGCATTATATAACTGTAAAGGCAGAGGTGCTAGTAGGAGAGGTTGGAAAATCTGGGCTCCAATGAAGAAATAGATTACAAGACAAAGTGCAGGTAGAAATTGGTTGGCTTAGGTTGAAAAATTTATGGGGTCGAATAGCGCCCTATTGTCTTCCCCACCTCTCATATTTTTTTTTTTAATCTCTTTTCCTATGGCCTTTTTAGGTGTTGCTTTTACTGTATGGATCAACTGAGTGTAGATGTTATCCGTACTGTTTATGTACATGAAATGTTGGGGGAAACAAATTCTTGAATATTTGTAAGCATATATTAGTTAAAATGAAATGTTGAAAAAATTCTTGATTATTTGTAAGTATATATTAATTAAATTGTTTTCAGCTATGCATATGATAAACTTTTTTTGTACTTTGTATATTCTCACCAAATAAAAATAAAAAAGAAAGGGAGTCCACATAGCTCTCCTGCAGGAAACGCATCTCATGGCTCCTGAAGGGGCTGCATTACAGTGTAGATGGCAGGGACAGGTCTACTACACTTCATTCTTGGTATTTGCAAGAGGGGTACTGATCTGGATAAAGGCATGGGTCCCATTCCAATGTACAGAAGACTGGGCTGACCCAGAGGGTCGATATGTAGTGTTCACTGGACGGCTGAATGGCTAGGATGTGACAATTATCAATCTGTATGGCCCTAACTCTGACCAAAGTGCATTCCTTACTGACATGTCCGGCACATTGGCACCCATTGGCACCCCATCTGCTACACACCACTATTCTGGGGGGAGACTTTAACTGTATGGCGGACCTGATGTTGAACCGCTCACACCCGCCACTTCGAGAAGCCCCGACCTTTAGGATAGTGAGAAACTTCACGGAGTGGCAAACTAGATGGGGGCTGGTGGACACATGGAGGCGCACACAGAGACTATTCCCATTTCTCGCACATACATGATTTGCACATTCTGCTGGATGCCTTCCTGTGCTCCACTGACAGACATACCCTTGTGCAGGGGGTGGAATATCTTCTGCTCACGATATTAGATCACAACTTTGTCTTGATGAGATTATGATGGGGACTGGGCCATCAGCCCATTCCCACTTGGCGGCTCAAGCTTGAAGCCCTGGAGGATCAAATATTCCTTGAGGAAACATGAGGCCATATTGCTCATTATTTTCCATAAACACAGAATCCACCTTGTCCAGGCTGACAGAATAGAACGCCTTTAAGGTGGTGATCCGGGGTTGTTGTAGGGCCACCTCCATAGGAGTGTGTTGCACGCTGGTGACAGATATGGAAAAGGTGGATCAAACATTACGTGACCTAGAGAAGCGTAGACCCAAACACCAAGAGATTCGACGGGACCTCCTAGATGCAAAGGAGAATGTAGCGGCTCTTGAGGAGAGGTTGCGCTGCTTCGATTATAAAAAATATATGGAGCGAACCCACATGGAGAGAAGAGAAGATGGGATCTCTATTGGCATGGCTGGCCAACCCGACTCTCAGGGGTACCCTTATAGATGACATCGTAGATCAGAGTGGGCATCACTTATATAAGCAGGGGGAGATAAACACCAGGTTCATGGAATACTATAAGTCCCTTTAAAAGAGCACAGAAAGACTGGGGAGACAACTCTGACAGACTTTCTGGGTCCACTTCCCCTCCCTACCCTGATGGAAGAAAATGCCACAGCTTTGAGGGCAGCAATTACAGAGAAGGAAGTACGGGGGGCTATTAAAGACGTAGCTAGAGGCAAAGTCCCGGGAACGGACGGGCTTTCAGATGAATTTTATACAACCTATACGGAGGAGTTGGCCCCAAGGCTGGTAGAGATGTATGAAGCGGTGAGGGAGGAGGGAGTGCTTCAGATAATTACAAGAGATGAACTTGTGATACCACTGCTTAAGCAAGGCAAATCACCCCTAGACTGTACGGCCTACAGACCATTATCAATGCTTAATGTAGACTTTAAAATATTAAGCAACATTTTTGCAGCAAGACTTCTCCCCTTCATGACTACACTGGTACATCCGGATCAGGCGGGTTTTTTCCCGGCAGAAACACAGTTCTTAACATCAGACGGTTACTGTCTATACTAGAGGCAAGCGACCGGGAGATCGGAGATGGAGCGGTTTTTGCCATTGATATAGAAAAGGCTTTTGATAGCCTGGAATGGGGGTACCTATACAAGGTCTTGGAATGAATGCAACTGGGGCAAGAGTTTATACACTGGGTACAGCTGTTATATGTGGAACCTCTGGCAAGAGTGCGAACTAGCAGGGCGATCTCTGGGCAGTACAGGGTGGAGAGAGGGGACACGCCAGGAATGTCCTCTCTCCCGCTGCTGTTCGCCCTAGCTATGTAGCCACTAGCTAGCCTAGCCGGGCTGTGAGGAAAATACCAAGGTTTACAAATTGGAGGATATGCACATCGCATTACACTTTGTGCAGACGATCTGCTCCTTTTCCTTAGGGATTTGTGAGGGTAATTGCAAGGGGCTAAGGAAATGATGGCAGAATTTGCTGAGTTGTCAGGGCTCAAAGTAAACTGTCAGGAGCCCAGACGATTGTCACTAGTGTGGAACCAGAAACCGCAGGAAGAATTGGGAGAACTGGTGTGGGAGCCCAATTGTTTAAAGTATCTGGGCATCAGGATAAATCACTCCCAACATGGGCTCCAAGAGTTGAATATAAGTGGGATGTTAAGATCCTTAAAAGATAGTATAACATTTTGGCGCTTGCTCCCTTTATCAGTCACCAGCAAAGTAGCATTACTAAAAATGATAGATCTCCCACGCCTATTATATCTGTTTACTGCACTACCTGTGTGGATACCGAGGGCCTGGTTTTTGGAGATAGTCTCATGCCTGGTGTAGTTTATCAGGGGGACAAGCCGACGCAGAGTGGCCCTGGCAACTCTAAAACGACCAACTGAGGAAGGGGGACTGGCAGTCCCCGACTTTGAATCATACATGGGTGGGCACCATTGAGCTGCATGTGGTCCAGCATTGCTGGGGGGGATGCCTACAAAAAACACAAACTCAAGTACCCTACTCACCAGACCTTCCAATGACGATGTTGCAGGCATTGCCACACGGGGGACAGTGGGGAGGACTAGAGGACTGGACGCAGGCAGGGGCCACTAAATTGGGGAATATTTACGAGGAAGGTGAGATCGGTCATTTGAGGACTTTAGAACAGACTGGGACATCCCTCAGGGACATTTCCTGCTATATGGAGCAGTAACAGCAGCGATTAGGAGACACTGGGGAGTGGGCACTGTAGAACACAAAAGTCACAATATAAGTGGATACATAGGAACAGCAGGTGGCAAGATCAAGGAGGTAACATGCCTATATAGAACGTTTGGTAGGGATTCCATCCAACCTCTGATGGCACTAAGGAACAGATGGGAGGCAGACTTGGATATCCCGATGGAGGACGCTGACTGAGTCAATATGTCAGATAGAACCTATAAGGTTTCGAGGCACACTCGATTCAAACAAATTAATTTTTTTAGACTTCATAGGGCCTACCTCACCCGGAGCATATTAATAGATACTTCCATATGGAAGATGCGAGTTGCCCAAGATGTAGAGAAAATGGAGTGGATATGATGCACATGTTTTGGAATTGCTAAGTGTTGCACAGATACTGGCAGGAGGTCATGGCTGTAGTATCTGCAATAATAGAGCGCATAGTCCCACGTGGGCCAGCACAATGCCTTCTCAGCTCATTCCCCCACACAGCTAAAACTAGGGTTACCTATACGTTTCAGGACCTTGCATTAATATTAGCTAAGCGAGAAATCACATAACACTGGAAGACACCAGGGGGACCCAGTATAATCCGTTGGAAACGGAAACTGGAAACATGGGAAGGATGCGAGAGCAGTGTGCTATTCAGAAATGCTCGTAGAGGGATAGGAGCACTAGAACGGGCTAAGGCGTGGGAGGAACTGGTAGAGAGAATGAGAAACCGGGAACCAGACTCGGGCAGATCCTCACCCTCAACACACTCACAGCGGGGGACCCCACCACGGCATGAACAAGATGTGAAAATGGAAGGGGTTCAATTATATCATTTGTCAGGAACATGAAACAGTTCCAACATTGCTGATTGAGCATAAAATGATTGATCAGAAATAGGGGATGAGTAATATTATTTCAGTATTATTCTAATGTATACACAAAAACAAAGCCAAATAATAACGGAACCTGCAGTAAGGGGATGGGAGGGGGGAGTTAGTTGGGGAATGTTTTTCATATGTACAGTAACAAGTAATCTATGATGGGCATAATACTTGTCAACTGTAATGAGAACACAGAACACAGTGTGTAAGTGATTATTATAAGTATTTGTAAAAATAATAAACCATAATGGAAACTAATAAAATCTGTTTAAAAAAAAAAAAAGGATATTCCAAGGTACACTGATCTATCACAACTTTCCACAAGGCCTTCCTTGGCACAATATCGATGGCAGTGATGAGGTCAACAAAAACTACGTAGAGCAGACCACCTCCCAGAGCGACAAACTTTCAGTATGTGATTTTTAGTCGAAATACTTGGCCGATGGTACTGATACCTGATCTGAACCCTGCTTAAAGGGGGGTTAAAAGGCCCAGGGCCTCAACCCACTTGCGCTGCTTATCCAACAGTATGCAACTGATGAGCTTTTGAGAGCTGTTAATAAGGCTGATTGGCCGATAATTGGATGCCAGGGACCGTGAACCTTTCTTGTAAATTGGTACAATCTCGGCCTCTGCCTAAGTGGGGGGAGTGGGGGGAGCGAGCAAGTCTTCCAAAATACAATTAAAATACATAACAATATAAGGGCCCCAAATTGCCTTATCTGCCTTGAACAGGTCCCCAGGCACCTTATCTAACCCAAGCGCTTTTCCTGGAGTGATCCAGTCTATGGCTTTTGATAACCTCCCTTACGGAAATTCACACCCAGTAAATTCAGACAGGGCCTCCTTGTGTAAATAATTCTGTACTGTCATGACTGTGAGGCACTCAGTACTACCAGAGGGATTCCTTGCCTCATCAATGTGTCCGCCCCCGGTGCACAACCCCGAAACATAATCCATACTACTTCTGAGATGGTAGAATTCAATGGGGCGACAAAATTTACGGTTCTAGCGGCCAAAATTCACGGTCCTAGCGGCCAAAGTATGCCAAAACAACTGATGGTCTTTCAATTTTGCTGCAGTCAACAGGAATTTCCATTTCTCCATTTCATACTCGTGCTTAGCCCTAGCTAGCATAGCTTTCTAAGAGGCCCTTGCTTCCTTGATTGAATCCCTCTGGCCACTCTTGATAGCAACTGAGTGGGATATCCAGGCAACCCTACAAGAGTGGCACCTAGATTCCACTATAAATAGATCTAGATATTCCCCCCCCCCATCAATAGGACTGCTTCCAAGGCAGTAGCAAGACCCTCATAAATCTGCTTCTGAATGGTCCCGGTTGAGGCGATAACACTCCACCTCAGCCTTCGCCAATTGCTTGGGGGACGAGCCTCTTGTTGAATGGTTCATTAGCACTAGAGGAGGCATTAGGCCCCAATAAACGAAGAGTGAGATCCAAGGCACTGTGATCACTATCTTGCTGCTGTACCACTTCAATATCAACAACTAGTGGCCATAGTCTCATATAAAGATATATGTAATCTATTTGGCTCAAGCCCCCCTGCCAATTGAACGTCTCCCGCCCCTCCTTATTTGAAAAGGTTCTCCCATTGCATGCTTTCAAACCATTGCTAAGAGCAAAAGCATTCAGCTGCAAGACAGCAGCTGATCACCTTCTAATTGGTGTTAAGGTGAGGGCAGGAATCGCTTATAGTTCATCCTCTTCTTCACTAATGGAACCGAACCCAGCATCAGTTGGTTCAAAGAAATAATTAAAATCCCCCTTCATTATTCTAAGTGCATCGGGTGGGAGAGATGCCAGATGGACGCTGATTAGGTCAATGACTGCTAGATCCGCCTTGTAGTTTTCATTCCTACAGCAGAAATCATTTAACCACAAGAAGACCCCCATGGAAAACTTCAAATTAACCCACATAACATAAGGGGAACCTAGGTCAATCATTCTAGATGAACAAAAGTAGTGTTAATCCATTTCGCCAAGCCTCCTGTTGGATGGCCTCTCCCTCATGAAAGGGCAGGTTGGTCAAAACTGACCTCTACAAGGCACACATAGAGGGAGCTGGTTTTACAGGATCCCTGCAGCAGTCTTCTCCTCTCATGACTCCTGGGGCTCCTTTCCAGCTGGTGGGGGCATCTTGCACAGACCATCTGCTAACAGCTAGCAGAGCACCTTACTAGCCACACTCACAATCCCCCGTGTCGTCTGACTGTCTTGTTTTGCACAGCACTAGGGGTAGAAGTCTGGATCTTCCCCCAACTGGTCCTTAGTGGGGCCAGCACCACACAGACCCTGGAGAGACCCATCTAAACCTGGGGGACAGCTGCAGACAAGTCCTTAGTCCATCGATTCTGTGCTGGGGCCACCTTCCAGGTCAGGTGTATTGCTCACTCATTCCCACTTGTGCAGGGAGTTATGTGTGGTTGGAAAGTTCTAGAGGTGTCTGGCCAGTTCTAGGATGCCACATCATCCTTCCACCCCTTTCTCAACCCTCCTGCATAGCATCCTGGGACAATCCAACAAGACACCACCAACTGTTCTCTGTAAAGAACACTCTCTAAGAGTCTCAGCTGCATCTATAGTCAAGGGTTCAATTACGCAATGCCAAACACCTTCCCACCAAAAAAGGGGAGCCTCTCTTTTGTTGGAGCTAAATGTTTGTGGTGCCCCTTTTTTGAATGGGTGTGTCTGTCCCATCCCAGGTACATTGTAACAAGCTAATTATCAAATGTGGATTTTTCTCCCCACCCTATCCTGTTCAGGAACTGATTCAATCACTGATAACTATCCCTTGTATGGGGAGGTCTTTGCTCCCTCTGCTGGGGAGCAGAGTAATTAACTTGGCCCAGCAAGTGGACAATGGGCCTGGAATCTGACTATGATCTGAGTTAGAGTAATATGGCATTTACGGGCAACCCTTGAGATGTACAGGTATATCACTGGGACCTTCGTATTCCAACGCACCTTGCATGTTTCACCCTATTTTGACACCTCACTGGACTGTATAGGCCTAAGGGGATCGAAACTAGAGGAGGTAGATTTCACTGGTGTATTATACAGTGAAGCACTGCAGATTTTTTCTAGTACACCATACTGAATGCCCTCTAATATTATAAGGCCTTCCCCATGTCAGCACCTATCCTTGCAGCTTCTCTTCTGTGCCCGGCTACCTGTGTGCAATTACTGAGCTACACTTGATAGTCTCACACATGCAGCCACATATATGTGCCCACACATATGCACCAGTGTTTACGTTACCATCAGCCCAGTTCCACTCACCCTAGCTGAGCTGCAGTGACCTTATCTTAAAAAGCAGTGCCTTGGTGATAAACATGCTCAGTCCAGTTACCATGAAATTTCAGTGTGTGTGACTCAGATTAGGAGCCTCACCCACAGCAAAGGTCCAAAAACTGGGAGATAAAAATTGAAAAATGTGGGTGAACTAAAATGGGCAGAACACATCTTGCTATAATCTGCATAATACCATTTGCAAACATAGCACATCACTGCAAAGTAATACCACCCCAAAGTTTTATGTAATCCATCATGAGGTGATACCTGTAGGTGCTGATATTTTATTTATTTTTTGGTTATAAACATATGTGATTCAAGCAAATAAACGCAGTTAAAGAAAATGATGTTAAAAGTGGACAGCATTTTTAATTAATGATAAATTAGGACAAACAGGGGAAAGTTGTTTAGCTCTCGCATAGAAAGTACATTTTAACATCAAGAGCACAACCTGGAATAATTCCATAATAAAACAGATGACCAATCAAGCTTAAAGTTTTCCAGAAGTAGTAGTCCATTACTTGGCATCCAGGCATGGGCCAAATTTTAATTACGCCAGAGTAATCAGAGTAAATTTAGTAATTCCGCTTTACTCTTTGTTGTGGAATTACCAGTATTCCCATACCCATAATTAAGAGTAATTTTGTAGGGACAAAATCCTACCACAAAAGTACATTTAGCAAATGCGAACGACTGCTTGCACTGCTCTTTATGTTCTGCTGCATTTAGCGCTAATTTCTTACTGCAAACAGCATGTTAGCAACCATTTTGGGCGTGAGGGGGCATTTTTGTGTTAAGAAAATTGCGCTAAACGCTGAATTATCCTTCTCAAATAATTCTACATGATCTCACTGAATTTTTGGGCAATGCTGCACAGAAAAATGCCAGTTAGGCCCACCTCTATTGGCAACAAGATGTTGTTTGCAACTTCTGAATGCTACGACTTTCCCAGTGCTACTAGTCAAAACCTTCAAGGAAGTAACGTGTCACAGCCCGACCACAGTACAGCGTGAATCTGTAAAGACATTATGATTCATACAGCATGCTAATTTATGAATCTATTGTGTGAATTTGATAAAAATATTGCATTAAATACTTCCATGATCCCTAAAGCAACCACAATTCCATCAAGTATTGTGCTAACAATACTTGAAGGAAATAATTTCCAAAATACCTTTTCTTTTGTGTAAGAGCCTGAGGCATATGCAAGTAATGTGGGCTGCAGTCCTTCAAGCCAGATTAAACAGAGGAGACAATGCCACTTGGTATTGATGACTGGTTGTGGTAATGCTTTATGTATATTAGTGCTGTTCTATGTAGAATGCCTTTTCCTTTGGGCTCTGGAATGTAGAATTCTTGGTTCGGTTGCTTAGCACTTTGGGCCAGTTACAGTTGGGAGCCTTGTGCTGAGCCTTCATAAGTAGGGCTCCCGGTGTTATGGTATTTAGTTTTTTTGCCTTTTCCGTCTGTGTTTATCCATATTTATTTTTTGCGAATTTTATCTGTATTTATCTATATTTATTTTGGGTTTTGAGGAAAAATTAAGCTGAAATCAGTATATTTCCACATTTATTTAACCGAGAAATATGCTCTTATGCTTGAATGTCTGACAGGTTTCAGTGCTGTGAACACCAGCAGAAGATAAATCAGTGCACTTATATGAAAATATGCAAAGTTCAGTATCAAACCTTATGCATATCTGCTGCTGTTAAAGCCTCTTTACTAAAATTCCTTTCTTTTTTAACCCCTTAACTATCAATCCACACATCTATTGGCCTGGCAGTCATGGCAGACAGTATTTAGAATTACTCAAAAAGCAACTCAATTTCCGTTTTTATCCACACTTAAAAATAAATACAGACAAAAAAATGAATGTTTTCTGTCTGTATATATCTGTAAAAATCAGTAAAAACGGAAAACAGGGAGCCTTATGAATCATAAGTAACTGAATAAACTACTTTTACTCTTCACTCCTGCCTGATGTACTTCATTACACTGGCGACGACCGGAGAAGATTTGAACCCACTCAAGACCAACCAAGGAGACATTATTTGGTTTAAACGTCCTAACACATGTAAGTTTCTTTTGAAACTTTAAGGTACTGTACTTCTTTTCTACAATATGTGCAACTCTACTGCCTCCAACTAGCGCGACTTTTACTTAAAATATAAAGGGAACTCTTTTGTCTGCTGTCTGGAAGAGGAAAGAATTGCAGACTTGCAACCAGTTCATCAAGCTTAACCCTTTGTTCTCCTTGGCCTTTCGTGTGTCAGTGCTTCTAACCTCGCTGATACACACAGCTCTCACAATTGTTTTTTTTTTTCTTCTAAGATCTGTTTGTCAACATCGCGCTGACACGCACAGCAATTCGTCTTAAGATAACTTCGGGAGCTTGCTGCTTCGCAACCAGGAAAGAGAATCTGAACCCTTTGTTCTCCTCTATTTTTCGTGTGTTGATGCTTTTAACTTCGCTGATACACACAGCTTTCTCCACGTTTTTTTTTCTGGAGAAAGACTCAGTCCTGCTTGTCAACCTCACGCTGGCATGCACAGCAAATCGTTCTACGATAACTTTGCTGATACAAAAAGCTATTTTCACTTACTGCTGGGTGGCAAATCTACGTGGTTTACCACGTTGACACACACAACAGGTCAACTTCTCTCAACTTCGCTGATACGCACAGCAAATTTTTGAGTAATTTTCTGTGTCAAGTTAAAGGTCTTTCTTTATTCTCGTTGACACATGCTACATATATTACTTAACATTTTGTATACAACTTAGTTTTACAATAAATTCAATAACGCTTTCACGCTTGTACTATTTACTTCTGCTTCAAGTTTTAATGTAACTTTAACATTTGTGACTAATTATATCTAAATTCGTGTTTTAAGTTTACAAAATGCAAAATGTCACTCCTTCACTTTTTTTCCTCTCTAACCCTATCGAACCTACGTTACGTTGGTCAAAATGGAAAAAAGTGTTTTTAAATTATGCAAGAGTTTGTGGAGTATCTCTGAGCGCAGAGAGGAAATCTGCTATATTACTACATTGTCTTGGTTCTGAGGGGCAAGAGGTGTTTGAACATCTCCCTGATTTGTCAGATAATGAAACTGATAGTCTTAACGAATTTGAAATATAATTTAAAATCAGTACGATCCTAGAACGGTACCATTTTGGGAAGCGTGTACAAAAGTCTGAAGAATCTGTTGAGGCTTATATTACTGTCCTGCGTACGTTAGGTGCTACGTGTAAATTTGAGTGGTCTCTTGAAGAACGGATTTGTGATCAATTTATGCTGGGATGCAATATTGAGAAAATCAAGGATGAACTTTGGCAAAAAGATGACCCAAAACTTGACGAGGTCATTATTATAGCCAAAAGGATAGAACACTCTCTTGCTTGTGTTGATGTCATCAAAAAAGAGATTGGGGTCAAGAAGGAGAAGGTTCACTTTGTCAGTAATAACTCCGTTAAGCCATCTTAGAAACAGCATGAACATTTGCATTTTGATTCCTCTTTGTCTTCTCCTTCTTTTTCGTCTTCTTCTTCTTCTTTCTCTTCTTCTTTCTCTTCTGTTAAACCGAGGGGAAACTCAAAGATGAAGTGTTTTTGATGTAACTCAAGTGGTCATCTTGCCAATAACAAGGCGTGTCCTGCTCTTTCCTCCAAATGTCTCAATTGTGGGAAATTGGTCTCATAGCCAAAGCTTGTAGAGCTCAAAAGAACAAACAAAGAAGACAAGTTACAGAAGTTACTCTTGATTGTGAGAGTGATTCAGACTGTGATTAACTACATTGTGGGGAAGCTGTATTGCAAGAAGGTTCGATCAAGTGTAAAGGACCTGTAGATAAAGTATGTGTGAACAATTGCAACATTAAAATGCTTTTTGACTCAGGGGCAAAAATCTCTCGTATCCCCAAAGAAATCTTTGATATGAAATTATCAGGGAAGGTGAGGATATACAAGCCGGACATTAATCCTTTGGCATATGGTGAACAACCCCTAACATTGTTTGGTTATTTCTTAGGTGAGATTGATTACAAAGGGAGGTTAACTGCTGGGAAATTTATATTTCTTGTAGAGGTGACAGCATAATTAGCTGGTTTCACCAAGCTGATCTAGGGGTATCATTATTTCCTAGATGTGATCCATGCCCTTAGGGCATGTATGTGTGCCACATGTGCACTCATGCTTATTTCAGGGATGCAACAGGGTGCCCTTTTGACACCCTTGAACCTTAGAAATTGCATACTCTATTTGCGATTCTCTAATTGCTAATTGAGAATGTCTTCCCATTCATTCCTATGGGCCTCTAGGCCCATAGGAATGAATGGGAAGGTATTCCTTAATTGCGAATCGCAATTTGATATTTGCAATTAAGGAATATGTAGGATTCGCTAAATTTATTGCAAATCCTACATACATAGCATTTCGCGATTCTCAAATAGCGATTCGCAAAAAAACGCTATTTGAGAATCGCAAATGAGGATTTTGATACATATGGTCCCTAGTCATTTACGAAATTTTATTGTAAATTGATGTATAATGGTTAACTCCTTGCTCATTCTTTACTGATCAAGACACTCGTTATGGTTCTTCTTTCTGTACTTTTGCTCCTGTCATGTTTTATTTTTCTTTGTGTTTAGGGGGAAGGTGTTTGGGAATGCTTTATGTATATTAGTGCTGTTCTATGTAGAATGCCTTTTCCTTTGGGCTCTGGAATGTAGAATACTTGGTCCGGTTGCATAGCACTTTGGGCCAGTTACAGTTGGGAGCCTTGTGGATAGGACGTTATCTTCATAAGTAACTGAATAAACTACTTCTACTCTTCACTTCTGCCTGATGTACTTCATTACACTGGTCTATTATTTATTTAGTTGTTATTTCTTTTTTTTCTATTTTTTTTTTTTTAGAACGTAGCAAAGTACCCAAAAAAGAAGGAAACAGTGATAAATACAACTCAATTTAATCATTATAGAAACGCAACTTAATCTTAGTACAAATTTTAAAATGTCTAAGTTCCATACTTCTCAAAAACAGGAACAAACAGTATTGATGACTTACTGCTTACAGAATTAGGTATATTTGTAGACTGCAACCTCATATGTAGGAAATTGGACTAATACCATAATTCATATATTTATTAAAGACGTTTGTACAGGTAACATAAAGATTGCAGTTTAAACAGAAAACAGTACTGTTATAGTAGAAGGGCAGACAATGGGAAGTGAGATAGCTGCATTATTTGAGTTCCATTTTGAAAACGTGAGACAGCTACTTGCACCTTTGTAAATATGTGATAATCAGTTAATTTAACCAGAGTTTTTTTACTGCTGAAAGCAGACGACATGTTGCGATGCAACACTAGTGTAAAAATGAAAAAATAATGGGTGAATCTGCCTCAGAATTTTAGTTTTCCCTGTTGTAATTCCTTATTTCTCAGGGGAACCACTGCACCCTTTAGATTTATGGGTTTCTGCGGTATTGTAATGTTGGGGAAGGAGGGAAATCCGGTGTATGAGGGATTTCCACCTTCAACTCTGTTCAAATCAGGATGAGAATGATCAGGCTTTTGACTGCCAAATTCTGCCTTTCTTATACATTTTAACAGGGCTGGGTCGAGTTAACGTTTTTTGATCGTGTTTATAATTTTGAAGTATATTTTTTTACCCTTCATCCTGTTTTTGAAGCCAGTTTACATTAAATAGGGGACTTTAAAAATAATAGACAGTCGAAGAAGGACTTTAATTCGAGTCCAAAGTAAATGAGTAATATATTGTGGTATGCTGTACAGTTACAAAAGATTACATCCAATTTCGAGTTTAGCTGCAATAAAAAACGTGTGCACTACATGAGGCTCTCATCTGCAGGTTATTGCTTTGAGAATGTACACCTAGGAACGTAGGGCCCTATTGCGATGGCGGTGAGACCGCCACCCACAGCCAGTCGGTTGTGGTCCCACCGCCATCAGTGACTGTATCACGGCCTGCCACATTACGATAGTTGGAGGTGTATTGGCGGTCGTAAAGCCTGACCACCACGCATCCGACAGGCTGAAGGAGCTCTTCAGTGCATCGGAGGCAGTCATAATCCCTACAATGGTGGGGGTGCCTACCGGTCACCGCTGTAGGGATTATGATATCCCTCCCCGCTAGCCGTTTCATGGTGGTTTACCCGCCATAAGAAGGCTGGCGGAAAGGGACATTAGGGGCCTGCAGCGTGTTCCCCTTTTCCCCTGGCATTTAGTTTTGGGTGTTGGGGGCCACCTATGGTGCCCCCCTACATATCCCTGCACCTTGTGGCAGGCCACGTGGTGCTGGGATAGGTTTTATGCCTATTTTTTGTACTGCGGTGTGTGCTGCAGCACGCAGCACCCGCTGCAATACAAAACAGACATTGCGGTCGCCTTGGAGGCAGTGGCATTGTAATTGCATTGACTGGACTGCCGACAGCAAGTAGGTCAATCCCGTTTTCCGCCGCCATCCCAATCAGCCCCTTACACAATAAACTGAGCGAAAACTATTTGTAGCAGAAAATACAATGAGCATGATTGTTTTCATTGTCATCCAATGCTCCCTTAAGTTTAAAGGAAGGTCAACAGACATAGGGCCAAATTCCGAGTTCGGCAGTCAATACAACCGCTGAACCTGTGGTGGCTGTCCGACCACAGTATTTTGACTGTTGCGGTCAGTCCGCCACAAGACCACTGACACTGCTGTGTTCAAGGACCCCTTGCAGAAGAGGCAGCAGAGGTTGAGGCAGCAGTATGTAGGAGGTGCCACTGCAGCACTGCTGAGCATATTACAAATTGCCTCACCACCACCCTTTTCATGGCGGTGAGCCAGCCATGAAAAGGGTGGCAGTGAGGCAACTAAGGGGGCCCAGGCCCCTTGCCACTGCAGGGCCCAGGGGTTGAATGTGGGGGGCACAAGTAGCATGTATGCCAGACTCTTTAATGAACCTGGCAGACCGCCACTGTCAGACCGCTGCAGGACCGCCCATCAGACCAGGATTTTCCTCCCAATATGGCAGGCGGTCACACCCCAGGTTTGGCAGTCTCACAATAGACGGCGCACTGCACTGTCCACTGCGGGACCACTAAACTCGTCATCAGCCCCATAATCATTGTTTTTAATATTAACTTGGGCTAGTAGGATGCCATCCAGTGACCACTGGTGTTGAACATTTTACAAACACAATATTTTTGGACCTCGGAATGGAACATAATGCACTCTTACGGCCGGATCACGAGTTGCATGTTAATGTCCATCCCGTGTGTTAACCCGTGTCTACGCACAGCTTGGAATTATGTGTTGTTATGTATTTAACACGTCATAATTATCAGATGTGCTAAATAACTCAATGTTCCTTAAATTTTGGCAGGACAAACTTGACAAAATTTAACAGGGGAAAACTATACGGTATTTACTGTATCATGCAGGTTTCGGTCATTCAGAATGCTAAAATCCACATGTAATTTCCAAGAAACTCTTAACTGGTGACATTTATCGCCTTAATAATAAATGTGCCCCATAGTAAGAGAAAAACAATGTATAAAGTAGCCTGGTGCCATTGTTAAGCACTTTAATGCCACCTTGCATGGCTTTTCGTGGCCTTGTAAATACGGCCCCTTTTCAGGCAGCACTTTGCATAAAGGGGCATGCCATGGGTGTTACTGTGGGTGTTCCCACGCAACACCCATGGATTCTGCCGCATTCCCACATTTACAATGTTGCGTAAATCTGGGAATGCATCAATATTCTACGCCAATCCAAGGGAGGCATAAGGAGGCACAATGAGGAGAAATACTTTTATTTCTTCTAATTTTATTCTTCTTTCTATGCGTGCTGCATTCTGCAGCACACACAGAGAGGGGAAAAACCTCTTGCGATTGTTATGTGCATGAAGGCCTCCCTTTCTGTGCAAAAACAATCTCCGCTAAAACGAAGACACCCTTGCACCATGGGGAAAGGGTGTCTGTGTGGGTGCATGGCAGCCAATTGTGCACCAGCACAGGGAGAGCTCAGAGATACGTCATATTGTTGTAAATATGATGCATGCCTGTGCTATGAAAGTGATGCAGCACAATGCAGCCAAATGGCATGAGGTGCAGCACTGCATCACATTCTTTTAAATAAGGCCCGATATTTTTACCTTGGACATTCATGTTGATGAAATTTCTGAAATCCTGATATTATTGACACAATATTTTTGAATCACAATATTTTTTCCCGATATTTTGTTCAAACACCGCTCTCCGAACTCAAAGGGAAAGTTGAAATGCATTGACCGTGAAGAATGCATGAAGGATATTGAACTACCCAGGGTACATTAGCAGAATAGTGGATCCTTTCAATCCCATTAGGTTTTGCCCAAATCCAGCTAATGCTCTAAATGAATAGTCAGCAAAGTGTAGTAGAAGCTATCAGCCACATGTTGTGCTGTGCCATTGAAAATCATCCCAAATGTTACCAATCTTGTCTCATAGTTGAAGTTTTTAAAGGTAACATCTTCCCAATTAGGCAATGATCTTAATCAGATAAGGCTAATGTTATGTTATGTTATTTAATTTGTAAAGCACAAACAAATACCCAAAGGTGTCAAGGCGCTATCGCAAAGGAGAAGGGAGACCATAAGGCCCGCTCACTTACTTAGGGAACAGCCATGTTTTTAGGTTCTTCCTGAACAGGGACAAGTTTGGAGTGGACCTGATGGACAGAGGGAGTGTTTTCAAATTCCTTTGCTGTAGAGTTTACAAATCCTCTACCTCCCAAGTTTACTCATTTAAATCTTTCGACAATGAGTTTGTATGTACCTTAGGATATTAAGCATCCTCCAGGGACATATCATTGGAATTCTGGGCCTGTTCTGTGCAAAGATTTGTGGGCAAGGCATAAAGCTCTGAATTTAATCTGTTGCCTAACAGCAGCCCGTGAAGGAGTTTGATGGCTTGTGCCGCAGATTGGTATTTAGGGTTGCCAGTTAGCAATCTGGGTACTGCATTTTGCAGTACCTGTAATTTATTAAGATGTTGCTGCTGTGTGTTTAAATATAAAGCATTACAGTAATCGATTTTGGAAAGTATAAGAGCAGTGATCACAGTTTTTTGTAGGTTAAGTGGAATGAAAGGGAGAATTTTTCTTAACATTTTTAGGCCAAAGAAAGTCAAGGATACAGCCACATTAACCTTCAATCCAAACGTCAGCTTGTTATCCATAATCACTCCACGGCTTTTGGCATTAGACTCAGGTATCAGAAAAGAACCCAACTTAGTTGGCCAACAAGATGAAGTCCATAAAGATGGGGCGTTTCCAAACATGATGACCTTAGTTTTCCTTAAATTAAGTCTTAGACAGTTCCGGGACATCCAGTTTCCTACTGCTGTCATACACTTGCAAAAGATGGAACCTGCCTGATTGTTTAAGGATCAAAAAGTCACCGCAATTGCGGTATCATCTGAGTAAGAGGTAAGATTTAGCCCAAATGATCTGTAAGAGAAGCCAAAGGTTTAACATAAATGTTAAACAGTGTGGGGCTAAGTGCAGAGAACTGTGGGACCCCGCATGGTAATGAAAAAGCATTGTACACAAATGGCTCCATAACTACCACTTGGTATCTTTCACATAACAAGGATTTTAAGAGTTTTAGAGTCAGTCCCTCGATCCCAACAGCTATGAGATGCTCGAGCAACAAATATATGTCTGGAGGGGGGTAATGTTGCTTTGATTCCTTATCTCTGACATGTTTGGTGATCAATGGCCTCAAGAAAATAAGAGGATCAGCCTTAGTCCAGCTAATTGTGCATGAATCAGAACAGAATAAAAGCCCCACGAATAACAGTGGCTTTAGTTTTGTTGTTCTGGTGCATTGTCTGTAACTTTGTACTGCAAATGGCACATAATTATGGCAAATGATTTAATGTCATAGTTTTGGGAATTTCACGCAACAAGTGTAATGCTAAATTTCCAAAATTTCACCAGTGTGATGTAAATTTTGCCCTGCCTAGTTTGGACCTGCCTTCAACTTCCAGATGTGGGAATGTGTCTATAATACCCATAAATCAGCTCAACATCATTAGTTTCTATGTTCTGGGATCATTCAAACATCAATAACAATTTGGACATGATTTGAGAAACCAAGTATTTATAATGAGAAGCATATAATACAGTGAAACTATTGTGCAGTGTAATGGTCTTCGAGATTTGATCCCAGGCATCAATGTATACTTCAATAGAAATATCAGCCTATCTCCACTTCAGGACGTATTCATCAAATGTTTGATTTCAAATGTACTGCGGTAACTTTCCCCGTCTTACTGTTTTGAGTTTCAAGAAGTTTTAAATGACAGCCTTAACACTAATCTGACTTTAGCTTCTTCAAAAACAATAACTTTAGATGTATAATGACCTTGAAATGCAGAATACTCCTCTTTTAATACTTGTCATAATTATTGCCATGATTTATGTAGTGATGAAGTTATGATATAGGTTTAGTTGTTTTCATGCACTGCAGGAGGCTGTCTTAAATGAATTAACTGCATTTATGTTCAGTGAAGAAACACTTTATTGAAAAAAAATTAATGAGCCCCGGATTAGTTATTTTGCATCTCTTGTAAATTATGTACTAGGTGTGATCATACTTAGGGCCTGATTTAGGGTTCGCCGTACGGGTTACTCCATCACAAACATGACGGATATACTGTCTGTAGTAATTACAAGAGCCATAGGATATATTGCGCTTGTAATACGATGGACGAGATATCTGTCACATTTGTGATGGAGTAGCCTATCCGCCAGATCTAAACCAGGTCCTTAATATTTATTACATGTTTTTCTGTTCTTTGCCATCCTTATTTTTAATATGCTATTGCCATGTTCTATACTTTTAGGTGACTGTTTCTTTTTTCTTTCAATTTATCTTACTCCATTTTGTAGTGTGATATTTTCTTGTGCAAGATTTGAAATTTCGTTCCATAAAATAGAGACTTTACCTGGGTATCTGAAGATGTGAATGGATATATATGGTTGTTCTCTTTATATGCGTCTGTATTGCATGTTTGAGGCCATATCTATAAATATGAGAGCTATGATGCAGGTAATGTACAAATGTTTGACATGTGGGAAGTATCTGGAGTATAATGGCATTGTCCGACAATACGATGCTGGTCTTAGGGCCAGAGATATCAAGCTAAATTGCTGAATTTCAGCGTCTGCGATCGCAATTTAGCTGTGTGCAATGCAGGTAAGAAAAACCTATTTGCAAAATAAGGAATTGCAAAATTTGCAATTCCCTATTTTGCGCAAGCATTTAGAGAACCGCAATTTGCGATTCCCTAAATGCTACTCTAGTAGCCATCGCAAATTGAGATATTGCTGTAAGGAATCACAAATTACCACAAACTTCAAGTTGGTGGTAATTTGCGATTACCTTGAAAAATCCCCTTTTAACATTTTTCAAAGTGCCATGTGGCGCACATACATGCCCTTAGGGCATGTATGTGGCCACATGTGCACACATGCATGTTTCAGGGGTGCAACAGGGTGTCCTTTAGGAACCCTTGCACCCTTGAAATTGCGTGCGAAAATTGCACATGTAATTCCCATTCATTCCTATGGGGCTCTTGGCCCATAGAAATGAATGGGAAGCCATTCCTTATTTGCGACACGCAATTTGCGAGTCGCAAATAAGGAATGTGTAGGAATCGCAAAATATTAGCAGATTCCTTCATACATTGCATTTTGCAAATCTATAAGAGCGAATCGGTAAAATTCGCTATCATAGGCTCGCAAAATGTAATGTTGATAAATCTGGCTCTTAGTGTTTAAAATTAGCACCTTACCATATTACACTGGGCTGTAATATGTTAAGCTGTTTTTCAGCACATAAGGCGATGCCTGTGAATATGAGGATGCAGTTATGAACATTCAGTTGTACCATGAATTTAAGACAGTAACTGAGCAAATGATGGTATGTCCTGGCATAAGGCTCTACTATCTATATTAGGCTGTGCTATTCAAATAAAGCTGTACTGGTCATCTAAGGCTGTGCATGAGAATTGCGACTTTCCTGAGTATATTGGGATTGTTCTTGGCCTTTGAGTGTGTGTCTGCAATTAAATGGCTGTTTCTAAGTGGATAAAGCACTACCTTGCACAACTGAAAGGCTAGTTATTTATAAAATATCAACAGTAAAGTGGTTACCTCAGTGCTTGTTTTTCATTTCATTTATTATATTGTGAACATATGCTACACTTAGGTGGCTGCATGTATTTTTCTTTTAATTTTGTAGCATATGCTTGGATTAAAAAATAAAATAAAAACCATAGCACTAGCGAAGAACATAAATATTGTATTTGCTAATGATTGTTTGTAGGATACCTGCACAATGATTCAGTACTTACTAAGATCTCTGGGGCCTGACACATACTGGTGTGTTTGGCAGAGCTCTTCCTTATCACATCAGCCACTCAAACAGATGCAGCTGTGCCACTCAAAAAAGGCAGAAACTGACATAATAGCGGCACTTAAACACACAAAGTTGCAGGCAGCATTTTAAACACTATTTAGACATTTGAGATTTAACTGGGGTGTACAAGCGTAGGCATTTAAGGCTATATTTTGCATATGAGAGCTGCCCCTTCATAATTAGTAAGTACTTTACCAAAATGACTCTGCAAGTTAGGCACTCTTTGGCCATGTTTTGGGTAATGTTTAGGCCACGTTTCACCATAAGGGTGTAAGATTCAATCATGACAAAGTCAACCCAGGCTCCTATACTGTCAGATGCAGCGGTTTTTCCCCCTGCCAGCCATGATCCGACCGCCTGTATCCTAATGCGGCGGTCGGATCCAATGGGCTGGATGACGGTGGGTCCGCCACGGATGGCCTGGCAGTGGCGGTCCCACTGTCATCATAATCAGGCCCTTAGGGTAAGGAATTGGGTGATTAGTTGTGCATGATGGGCGTCCGGTACAAATAATAGGTATACCACTAAATCTTTACTGGGAACCATATACTCTCGTGCTGCAATTCATTTCCTTTTTGTTTCTTTTGTCTTTTTATGGGATGTTTTGGTCCCACCCGGAGCACCCACAGTTGCCTGCATCATTGGGCAGCATGGGGAGCTCACTCTCACACTGCCTGGCCATCTCCCTGACCGACAGACAAGATCTAATGCCTGTTCAGGGGTTGGCATGTTTATTTCTCTGTCCTAACAGGCAGGTTTTTGCTGGTGCTGTCCATCACTTCCCCAGCCATGGGCATGGGAAGTGGGAGGCAGTACAATTGCATGGGAGAGCAAAGGAGTACTGTCCTCCAACTCTATTGCCCCAGGGGATGGGGGTCTACTAGATATTGTCTGCGTCAGGCCCTAGGGAATGGTGTGCCTAGGGCTGAAGTATGACTTGGGAAGTGAAGCTCTCGCCTCAGAAATTAAATAAAGTTGTGTTGACCCCTGGGTCCTGACCCATCCCGGGGGTAATTATCAAAAGCAGGGGAAGAGCCCTATGTGCTCTGTTTCTCTGCTTCAGGAAAAGGTCAAATCGATGCTGGTGTATAACTCAGGCCCCAACGGGATGAATGTCATGATTCTGGGCTCGTTTTCCTCCTGGCGGTGAGGTATAGCCATCAGGAGTATTTTCAACAGACCTCTGGCCTCTGAAAGGTACAGCTTGCTGGGAGCTTGGTTTACTTGCTCCCTGCACCAGTCTTCTGCTCTTCTGGCTCCTGGTGATCGTCTACTGGCGGGGATTCTTGTGTGGCCCCTCCACTACTAACTAACAGAACACTCTCCTGCCCACACTCCCAAGTCCTAAGTTGTCATGGCTGTCTTGCAGAGCCTGATTGGCCAAGGAGAGAACGGAAGGGGGCAGGCCCTGGCGTTGTCAATATCTGCCGTTGACAGGGTAAATCTCTTTCAAGTCATTCAAGTTACCTGGCACAGTCCCCGGGCCATCTAGTCAAGGGAAAAACAGCAACTCCCCACCTCCAAGGCCCTTTGTCTCTCACGTGGGAGCAATTCACACCTCACTATAGGGAGCCATCTCGCTGGCAGTTAACAGATGAATACTTACAGAAAGTCCTTGAGAGCCTATAGGCATGAAAATGGCATTTTACCGAATAATTAGGTAAGATTTGATTTCACCATTAAAGTGGATATTTGATTCCTGAATTATTTCTCTGGCTGCTAACAATCCAAATGTTGTGCTTAATAAGTGTGACAATGTAGCCCAGTGTTACCATATGCAAACAGCCAGCCATGCTAAAGGAGAAATAGTTTACATTTATTTCATTGCAATGTCACGGGAAACAGTAAACTTTTACATGTCCTAATTTTAAATGCCATTCATCCTGTTTTGTGTTATATAAGACCTGCTTAGGGGTGACTTATTTATACTTAAAAGGAATATTTAGCCCCATCAAATTGGTTTACTTTTACTGGTCGAATTTGCAGTTTAAAAGCTGCCACAAGCAGACTACTTATGTGCAATTACTTGGCTGTGCAGGAATGTAATCTCTCCGGCTCAGTCTTTAAATGTCTGCACAGACATGTGCACAGGAGTTCACGTGTAACCCGCCATGGCTACTCAACCTAGCTGCACCACAGCAGCCTTATCTTAAAAGGTGGACACTGGTGGTAAACATGCTCCATCTATTTACCACGAAATTACTGTGAGTGAGACCCAGGCAGTGAGATGTACACAATAAGGCCCTCATTAAGATGTTGGGCATATTGCCACCGACAGTCCGTCAGTGGCAGTCTGCCTGACATCTAGGACAGCGGTCTGGCCACCGGATTGCAATACCAGTGGTCAGAGCGCAGAAGGTGGGGGAAAAACAGCCACCTTTGACAGGCTCAGGGAGGCCGTCAGGACAGCGACCAGACTGTAATCCCTACAATGAAGGTGGTGCCTGCACAGGCACCGCCATAGGGATTATGATGTCCACTTCCCACACCCTTTTCATGGTGGTTCCACCGCCATGGAAAGGCTGTTGCAAAGGGACTTTGGGGGCCCCTAGCTGAACACCGTCCCCCGTCGGCCACCGCTATGTGGCCAGGGGGCACATGTGATGCCCCCTCAAACATCCATGCACCGTGTGCCCAGCATCACATGTTGCCTTGGCACTCAGTGCACGGATGTTTGAAAACATGCAATTTTGTTCTGCCCTTTTCCGGACCACAGCACAAGCCGAAATAGAAAAACTGCATGTTTCCGACCACCTAAATGGCGTTCTTATCCTAATGAGGCAAGTGGAACCGCCGACTACATGCCAAGCAGTCTCCATCCCAAAGTGATGGTGGTTGCATGCTCGTATGACTGCCATCATAATGAGCACCTTTGTGTGGGCAGAACTAGTTTCATTCTGCGGAATTCCATGGTGTTACAGGAAAACTCCTCGAGATTCCGCGGAGTTCCATGAGCGGGAGGAAATTGGCATGTCATGCTGATAATGCTGATTTTTAGCACCAGGAGCTTTTTCTGTGCTGCAAAATCAGCAGGACATCTCACCGGGTGCCCTCAATGCACTAGGGGACGGAGATTCTTGCTTGCGCTCACCAACATGCCCGTTGAAAAAATTGCTGTGCAGAGGTTGGTGGATTTTGGCCAGAACTCCATGTTACAAGCATATCCTAGAGTGGCCAAAACTCCATGAACTTCGACGGTGGAGCGGAATTTATCACCCAGCCTTGGGGCACACAGGAAAGCTTCAAAAATCGGGTGATCAAAAGCAAAACATCCTACTGGACTAAATGGGTTGAACACATTTTCAACACTTAGCAATTGGAAAATGGCAGTATTGAGTGAAGGATAAAATCAAGTATTATTTGGTGTATTACCAAATGATGCCTGTTCAAAGGCATATGAGCTCATGTTCATTTAATGTCATGGCTGCATTTCTAGCATATCACAGCATATCAGAGTAGCTTCTCATTTTGTATATGTTTTCTGACTAAAAATCAAATAACTGCTTTCTTGAGATGTTTTCTTACTGTTTTTTGTGCTACCATTTATGAATGTATCCTTATTTGCAGGCAATAGAAAGCCTGAGTTACAAAAGCTGTACAGACTCCATTACACTGCTGAAGTGGTCTGCATCCCAAACCATCCTACCATCCTAGAAAGAAGAGACGTTTGAAAGTCTTACAGGTGATAAATACAATTCCTAAGCATTAATTTTGCATGTGCATGTAATGCCTCTGGTTGGTAATGTTTCCATTTTACAAGATACCTAGAGCAGATGTATCAAGACTTTGTGCAGTTGCCAAGTTACACAAATGATGCAAAGCAGTTCAAAGGGCTTATAGGGTAATTTGTCCTCAGTGGAAATTCAATGATGCTAAAGTAATCAAAGTAATTTTTGTAATTCTGCATTACTCTTTGACGTGGAATTATCGATAATTGCACAATTACTCATCGTCGTGTAATTTGTAGGAAAAAATCCTAGACCAAGAGTAAATTTTGCAAAAGCGAGTGGCTGTTCCACTCTCCCTAAGCTGAAGCATTAATCGCTATTTCTTAGTACAAAAATGCATCCTTGCGTCCATTTTGGATGTGAGAGTGCATTTTTGCAAAGACAATAGAGCCACAAGCTGAGAGTAATACCCCAAGAGCACATTTAGCGAGCATGAGCAACCGCTCACTAATCATGTTCTGTTGCATTCTGCACTATTTCGTACAGTAGAAATAATCCTGTGTAATTCTTAGGTAATATCGCATGATGGTGCTACATGGAATTGCGTGAGTAACGCCCACCCCTAGTATTTACTCTCCAGTGCAAATCTTTATCCTAGAAAAGTGTAGAGCAAATAGCACTCAGTAGGGCTTTGCGATGCTTTGATGCCACGGAGCATTTCACGAATGGTACATGGGCATTCCAGGGCAACACCCCATGGTTTTTGATGGAAAACCCTATCTCCTAAAATTGTTAGATTGCGCTTTGTATCAAAAAGGTACGCCTCCTTAGACAGGTATAAACTTGGAGAAAGGTTTCATTTCTCCTTACAATTCACACCTCCAGTGAGTGAAATTTTTCAAAGTTTGTATAGGCATAGCATTTTACCTTGGAAGGAAATCCTTCGAGTACAAAATATCGCTAGACACATTTGCATTATGATGGAAAAGTGCTTGCATGGCTCTAGGCAGCCGGTTTTGTGCGCTAGGACAGAGAAAGAGAGCAGCAGCAGCACCCCGTATTTAGGAGAATTAGCTTCTTGCGTTTTAAATAGCGCGAACTTGAACCAAAGGTATCAGAGCACTTTACATGAGCACCAGTTGTGTTACAGACAGACACATTCATTTTTTGGTAGGCATGGGGAGATTAAGGGGCATATTTACAAGCTGGCGCTAAAAAATTATCGCCGCTTTTGCGGCCATTTTTGGCCGAAAAGCGGCGATAATTTTATCGGCTAATTAGCAAGGCCACGCTATCGCGTGAAACCTTGCTTTAGCGTGGGGATTCCTAACGCCCAGCTTTGCATCTCTAATGAGATGCAAAGTGGGCGTTCCTGACCTAACATGACAGGAGAAATGTCGCTAAGCAACATTTCTCCTATCATCAAGCCCTACGCTATGAAGCATAGCGGCAAGAAAAGTAGCGATAACCCCTGTTATCGCTACTTTCCTTACGCCTGCTTCAGGACTGATTTAGCCATGATATCCTATGAAAGGTGGATATAATGGCTAAGTTTGTGAGGCCCTATCAACAAGCTAACGCCACATTGCGTGAGATTATCGCTGGGTTTCCAGCGATAATCTCACGTTAGGCAGATAGCGTGAGGATTTTTATCGCTGAGGAGATAAGCGTTGCTAATAGCACGCTATCTCAGCGATAAAAATTCACGTTGCCCGGCGATAATTATCCTCACGCTAAGAGCGCTGAGCGATAATTATCGCCGGGTGTTGCTGATATGCCCCAAAGTGATTTGCCCAGAACCACAGGATGTTGCACGTCCCTGCACAGACTCGAACCCGGTTCTCCAGCATCGAAGTTGACAGCTCTAGCTGTAAGGCCACATCCTCTCCCTCTCTGATGTGCTGTGTTGCCGTACTATTTAGTAAATCTTTTCCCAAGAGTTAAAAAACCATCAGGAACAAATAAGTGTTTTATCAAATACACGACAACCAAGACATTTAATACATCTTTTTTTAAGAGTATCCATGTTCAAGAGCATTCAATAATGTTCATTCGAAACTTAGGTGCTGGTTTAGAGTTTGGTGCAAAGGGTACTCCATTGAAATCATACCTGAATACCCTGTCTGCTACGATCTCGATCTGCCCACCTCATTTCGAGATGGGCAGACCCCATGTTTTCTGTTGATGGTGCCCCCATAGGCTCTATGGATGGAAATGTTCCTCTGACGGCATGATGGAGTAGGGGATATCAGAGGAAGAGCATTACACCATTTGCACTATTTAAGGCAGATGTTGTGATGTCCTTTCTTTTCTGTCCATCACAACCTGGAAAACCGTGGTAGTGTGTGACAGGAGGAAAATAATGTCCCCCACACCCTTTGAGAAAACTCCAAGTGCATGGGCATCATTAGATTTTGTATGTGAAAAACAAGCTCACAAAGTGGGAGTTTGTTTTTGAAAAACAAAAAAAGTTAAAGGTTTGGTGGATAGCTAACAAAACTGATGGCAGCCATTGACCAGGCTTTTATTACCTTAAAGGGAATCCATGTGACAGCATTTCCTTCTAATATATGGCGTCTAATTACGATTCTGGTGCTCCATGGACAGCCAGAATCGTGGGAGTGTGGAGGTGGCAGTCTTTCGACCACCCTATTACAATTAGAACCTGATTACGAGTTTGGCAGTGCGGTGCCCAGTCCGCCTCACTGGTGCACTGGCAAGCCCGTAGTCAGGCCGCCTGCCAGATTATGAGTGTTTCCCTTTTCTGGCATGATTTTTTTCGATCTTCCCATGGTGATGCCCTGAAAATGGGTACCGCAATGGGAATACCAAAAACAGTTCCTGTGCAGCATTGACTGTAAAGTCCATGCCATGCAGGAACTGGGGGAATGGACACAGGGGGGCAAATGTTGTGCCATTGTACAGAGGCACCTTTGTTTCCTCTCCACCCTGGTTTTCATGGAGGAGGAATGGCCATGAAAACCGTGATGGAGAGGAAACTCATTATCTACTTGGCGGGACCACCGCAGTCCCGCCAAGCATATTTTACCCCCAATCACTGCAATACCACCTGGGAACAGTGGTTTTTAAGGTGGCTGTGGCTGGGCAATGGCGGTCCGAGCGCCCTAATTGTAATAGAGCGGTCGGACGGAAGTCTGCCAATGCCGTACCCCTGTTTACCACCAGAATCGTACTTAGGCCCATATGGTGGTCGAACCGCCATTGCCCCGCTGTAGCCATCAGGGAACCGCCATTCCCTGGTGGTGTTGCGCTGTAAGACCATCGCAGCTCCGCCAAGCATATTACAAGTTTCCTCTCAATCATATTTTTCATGGTGGTTCTTCCTCCATGAAAACAATGGCAGAGAAGAAACAGGGCCCCCTTGTGCCTCTGCGTCATGAAATGCATACAGGGGGGCACAACATGTGCCCCCCTGTATGAATTCACCTGAGTTCCTGCACGGCATGGACTTTACAGTCCATGGCGTGCACAAACTCTTTTGGGTATTCCCCTTGCGGTGCTCATTTTCAGGGCACCACAGTGGGAAAATTAAAAAAAATCTGCCAGACACAAGAAACACTTGTATTCTGGTGGGCAACCTGACCACATGTTTGGCAGTGTAGCGGGGTGGCAACAGAGATGACCATTGGCAGGCATAACTGTGAGTCAGAAAAAAAACAGCAGAAAAGAGACGTGCTGCTGGCAGATACAATTTCAAAACCAATAGACTGTGAGAAGCTTTAGAGTTTACTCCACCAAACGTGGTGATATTTGTTTGTTTTTTTACCTTTTATTAGTACTGAAAAAGAAACATATGAAACTCTTTTGAAAATTGAAACTCAGCATGTTTTAGGCCCAAGAGCAAAAAGTGTTCTTTACTCCTGGATTAAGCATGGGAATTGTAGTAGGGTTAAGCAAATTTTTTTTTACTAGCAATTTTTTTTACCCATAGATAATATTATTGTTTTCTGGTTTACCTTCTCTTAACCTGTTTTAAGATAATTTACATCAATTATATTATAATTTTACCAATATTGAGATGATTTTCCCTGTTATCAAACCTCATCGATAAATATATGCAGAATATTCCAAGAAAAATTGCACAACTGCACATGTTTGCAATATTTTTTCTATACTCGATGCCAGTACAAAGAAAAAGGCTCACTCAGACTTTGGTGGATGGTCTATGAGTACTCTGATGCACTGAAGGCACCGCCTGTGCTGGGTCATTTTAGGACCAACCTCTACGTTTTCAAAACCCCCAGCCCAGTGGGAATCTTCTCCACTAATTCTGATCCCATCTGCACACCCTTTGCAATGGCATATTGGTGGATTAGGATTAATTTTGTATTTTAGAAAAAGAGCATAGTGAAGGTGTGTTTCTCAATTACAGAGAAACCAAATCCTCTGAAATGCAAGTATTTTGTTGTATTTTTGTCCAGAGGCTTCGAAGATTTTGTCTGGCCAGGTCCACCATGCCTTGCATTGTAGATTTAAGCTTGACAATTCTGCTTCAGAAGGCATACACTAAATAGTAGGCCTTACTTGCAGTGGAGCTGAAATTATTGCGTCTGAATCACAGATTTAGGATGGTAGTTGAACCCCTGCACTCTGCCCCCAGTATGAGGCATAACATGTGGAGTCAAAAATAGTGGGACTTTTACAAATGTAAATTCTCCATGCTAGGCACAATGCCACTCAAATTTACCTCCTGCTTTATGCAGATGTTAAATAAGAACCAGTAGGCTCTATCCAGGACACTGGATGGGGAGGGCTTAAAGAATTTTAGGGGGCAGGGCAGGCTCTGGGCAAGCAAGAGTAACATTCCATGATCCTCTGTGCCAGAGAAGTGGCTCACTCAGGGGCAGGCTATGCATATGACTCCAGCTCCTGCTTGAACAGAATGTTTAATTGTTAGATTTAGTGGTAGGTAAAATCAGGCCCAATGTCTCGCACTTAAGATTTTTTTTGTTACACAATTTGATAAATATGGTTTGATACAGAGGAAGAGGAGCATATCCTTGAAGGTATGGTTCTTTAACACTGTAACTTTGTGTTGAGCAGCTCCTTAGTGTGCCATATTCCAATTCATTATTATATGCACACAGGTCCTTAAAAAACATGTATAACGTAATGATGAATATAGACCAGGATCAGTACTATATTGTAGGATGTTCAGCCGGACAAACGATTTAATCATTCAAAGAATTGTTAAGCATATTCAAGAGCACACAAAGAGATACAGTGGAACACAATTGTGCGTCCTACATACAAAAAAGGACAATTACATTTGGACATTTAGTAATTCAGGTGAACAAACAAAGGAAGCTTATGGTCAATGGAAATAGAAGACAACCTTTCCATGAACAATATTCACACTGGGTATAACACAATGGTTTAACGTGTAAATATGTTACATAGGTCAATGGCGTTTCGATCCCCTTTAACTCGATATTGGGATCATCATCAGGATGGTACAATTATTTGCCTGAGTATAATATACTGCCTGTAAAAAGGAAAGGAGGATTGGAAGGCAGAAAGACAACATATTATGACAAGAAGATGAAAGTAATTCTCTTTCAAAAAAACTAAAACTTGCCACACCATGCATTGACGTGAAAAAGAGTGCAGGGTGGTTTTCAGCGTAAACTGAATGGTTTGTGGGACCAGAAGTGATCAATACAGTGAGTATACTTCTGATAATCAACACATGAGCAGCTACGGTGAGTAACTACATGTTCTAGGCCTGGTGCCGCATTGATAATCTAGGTGCGAAGGTGCTTACAACCTGAGTAGATCTAATATAAGCGGTTTGAGGCATGAAAACGGTGATAACAGTGGCAAGGTGCAGTGAGCTAATAGGTAAACTGCTGTGCACTGTTAGAGCGTGTCGTGTGTAGAGTGGTGACGGTATTTGATCAAGCTATTCGGGCCCCAAGGCAGGTGGTGTAATTTAAACAAAACGGACGTGGCGCTAGATAACAGAAGTGAAATTGTAAACGGCGGCAGGTGAATTGCCGACTATAACACCGGGGGGTTATGGCGGGCGGGATGAAAGGCTCAAGGTAAGGAGCGATTCAGCAAGCAGCGAGAGCCGTCGATGTTTTAACCGTTGTGGTGTCGGAGGATTGTGAAGTTTGCTCGCATTAGTGGATGAGGCGCCGCTGTGAGTGGAACGTTAAATTACTAAAAGCGCGGCGACACTAACCTTGAATAAAAGGACAAAATCATCTATAAGGGTGGAGTGAGGATAATTAGCTCTTGCCGTAGCAGTGATCAATTGAGGGCACCTGCATCTGGGGAGATAAGGGGGAGTGTGGTAAGAGTGTGGCCGATCCGTGTTCAATTGGAGGCGGAATAACCATTAAAGTGCGGGAATTACCTTTACGCGAAAGCTCGAGAGTGAGCCAGAGTCAATGGATACAATTGGCACTGGACGATAATACGATCCTGTAAAAAGGTAAAGGCCAGCTATTAGGGAATTAGCCAGGATTGTAAGGTTAGTAAGTCTCATGAGCAAAAAGTAGCTTTTATGCTTATTTTCTACTGAACCCCACACCCACAACACACCCTTCCGCCCTACTTCCACCTTCTTCCCCACTTCAAGTATGGTCCCAGGCGAGATCGCGACATTTGAAAAAATGGTACTTAAGGATCTCACCTCACTAGAAGTAAAGAAGCGCTTCATTCTCTACAACATATCACTTGATGGGAGGAAAGCTATTGAGTCTCTTAAAAAGAATGAGTCACTAATCATTAAATCTGCAGACAAGGGTGGTGGGATTGTTCTTCAAGAGAAAGATATGTACAAAGTTGAAATCCTACACCAACTTGCCAACACCGATCACTATTGTAGATTGCCCACAAACCCTACTAAGGAACTGCAGGGACTCATCACACAGATCACAACAGAGGCACTAACCGAAGGGTCCATAAATAGAAAAGAAGTAATCTTTCTAAATGTCAAAACGCCCAGAATACCTGTGATATACACGCTCCCTAAAGTTAACAAAAACCTGACCAGCCCACAGGGGCGCCCAATAGTTTCTGGCTGTGGGTCCATTTTGAAACCTTTAGGGCAACACGTCGACTTTTTCATAAAAGACTTTGTACCCGAAACTGCATGTTATGTGAGAAATAGCATGTCAATGATAAACCTAGTCGAACACTATCCATTCAGCCCAAACTCAGACTTGTTGTGTACAATGGATGTTGAATCCTTGTACACCAACATTCCACAGACAATAGCCATGATGGTCATCCAGAAAGTCCTTGATTCCAGGCCTCGCCCGCATACTGTCCCCACCTTGTTCATACTTCAACTCTTAGTTCTTTGTCTGACCAGGAACTTTTTCACTTTTGACGACGAGTTCTACCAACAAGTGAAGGGCACGTCAATGGGGCCTGTTTTGCCCCAAATCTGGCAATTCTTTTTATGGATTATCTAGAGATGACAGCCATCTTGTCACCTTCCAACCCATTTTTCTCAGGTATCAAGTTATGACGCAGATATATAGATGACATTTTTCTTATCTGGCACAATAATGATGATACACTACATCAATTTTTGCATTGGTTGAACAACAACTGCCTAGGCCTAACATTTACCCTGACCATTGACAAATCTGCCATCCCATTTCTAGACCTTACCATCTACCACTCAGAGGGAGAACTACTGACAAAACTCTTTAGAAAATCTCCTGAGCGTAATACACTTTTATGCTAAGGAAGCAACCAGCCCAGAGCTTTAAGAGACTCTCTTCCATACTCCCAATTCTTACGCATCAGGTGGGATTGCTATGCGAAGAAAGACTACTTCCTTGAGGCCGCAACATTATCCGACAAGTTAAAAGCACGTGGTTATCCTAAAAGATTGGTATGCAATGCACAGAAACGGGCATGGTATTGCCCCAGAGAAGTGCTGCTCACGCCCAAAGAAAAAACTAATTCTAATAGAATAGTCTGCATCACAACATTTTCCCGTTTCCAACCCCGTTCGCAAATCCATTCTTAAACACCTGTCTGTTTTGAATGCAGGTAGTCTAAACATTGAACGGCCCTTATTCGCTTTTCGAAAAAACCGCAACTTGAAGGATCACCTCGTAAGAGCAGCACTACCTAGCCCCAACTCACACACCACTCTTGATGCACATTGGGGGTTGGTGCCATTGATTGGTCACTCAAAGTGTGGTAATTGCAATGTATGTGATTTTACAATAGAAGGCAAGTCATTTAATTTCAACAATGTTGTGGTGAAATGTCGTACCTTTTCTAACTGTAATACAAACAATGTTATCTACCTTATCCAATGTCCCTGCCCAAAGATTTACATTGGAAAAACTACCCAGAAGATTAAGACTCGGATTGGTCAACAGCGCAGCAGGGTGAGATGCAAAACACCCAATGCGCCGCTAGTTGAACATTTCAATCTTGTCGGACACAATGAGGATGATATCAAATGGACAGTTCTGAATGTTCTGAAACTTCCCCAAGAGGAGGAGATATGGCTTCACTGCTCAACAAGGGGGAATTGAAAATTATAATTCGTATGGACAGTATCAGAAATGGTCTTAACAGGAACGAAGATTGGACTTCACTACTCTAAACCAATCTTTCCGCACCTCATTGTTGCCCGACTGAAATACATAGCACTGTAAAAGTGATATCTTACATGTTTCCAAATGCATAGATCCTTCACTCTTATTTTCAACCAAGCACGTATTGTTGAATGTTTTTTCTTCAATATGTCTTAATTCACCAATTTGACAAGGTTTCAGTCAGCCCAACGCCTCCACTGGGGTTGTGACTTGGCTCATTAAGCAACCTTGTTCAGACTATCTCAGCCAGCACTACATTTGTATGTATCCCATTATGGTTTTGATTCAAATCATTGTACAATCGTGTAATTATTATCCTTTATTTGAAATATCAGCCTCAAAATTACATGTAACTTAATTGTTATGTTTTTTATATTATATTTCTGGCTCTCAAGTCTCAGAAATAGCAATACACTACCTGATCACCTTTTTAGTCTCTCTACTGTATCTATGAAACCACTCACCCAACATGGCCGCCGACAATTAGAGCACCTTGCATGCTTATTTAAACATGCTTTTCTAATCCTCACGCATCACTGCCATAGCGCCCAAGGATTCCCTTTATCCGGCAACCACTGTCGCTTCGAACTGGTAAGCTACTTTTGGCTCAGGAGGCTTACTAACCTCATATACAATCCTGGCTAATTCCCTAATAGCTGGCCTTTACCTTTTTACAGGATCATATTATCGTCCAGTGCCAATTGTATCCATTTACTCTGGCTCACTCACGAGCCTTCGTGTAAAGGTAATACCCGCACTTTAATCGTTATTCCGCCTCCAATAGAACACGGGTCGGCCACACTCTTACCACACTCCCCCTTATCTCTCCAGATGCAGGTGCCCTCAAATGATCACCGCACCGCTACGGCAAGAGCTAATTATCCTCACTCAACCCTTATTGAGGATTCTGTCCTTTTATTCAAGGTTAGTGTCCATGCGCTTTTAGTAATTTAACATTCCACTCACAGCGGCGCCTCATCCACTAATGCGAGCCAACTTCACAATCCTCCGACACCACAGCGGTTAAAACATGGACGGCTCTCGCCGCTTACTGAATCGCTCCTTACCTTGAGCCTTTCATCCCGCCCACCATAACCCCCTGGTGTTATAGTCGGCAATTCACCCGCCGCCGTTTACAATTTCACTTCTGTTATCTAGCGCCACGTCCGTTTTGTTTAAATTACACCACCTGCCTTGGGGCCTGAATAGCTTGATCAAATACCGTTACCACGCTACACATGACTCGCTCTAACAGTGCACAGCAGTTTACCAATTAGCTCACTGCGCCTTGCCACTGTTATCACCGTTTTCATGCCTCAAACCGCTTCTATTAGATCTACTCAGGTTGTAAGCACCTTTGCACCTCGATTATCAATGCGGCACCAGGCCTAGAACATGTAGTTACTCGCCGTAGCTGCTCACCTGTTGATTATCAGAAGTATACTCACTGAATTGATCACTTCTGGTCCCACAAACCATTCTGTTTATGCTAAAAACCACCCGGCACTCTTTTTCACGTCAATGCATGGTGTGGCAAGTTTTAGTTTTTTTTAAAGAGAATTACTTTCATCTTCTTGTCATAATATGTTGTCTTTCTGCCTTCCTATCCTCCTTTCCTTTTTACAGGCAGTATGTTATACTCAGTCAAATAATTATACCGTCCTGATGATGATCCCAATATCGAGTTAAAGGGGATCGAGCCGTCGTCGAACTATGTAACATAGGTAACTGGGTTTAACACATGGTAAACCATTGTGTTAAACCCAGTGTGAATATTGTTCATGGAAAGCTTGTCTTCTATTTCAATTGACCATAAGCTTCCTTTGTTTCTTCGCCTGAACTACTAAATGTCCAAATTTAATTGTCCTTTGTTTGTATGTAGGACGCAGGACTGTGTTCCACTGTATCTCCTTGTGTGCTCTTGAATATGCTTAACAATTATTTGAATTATTAAATTGTTTGTCCTTCTGGACATCCTACAATATAGTACGGATCCTGGTCTATATTCATCATTACGTTATAAATGTTTTTTAAGGACCTTTGTGCATAATAGAAAGTTGATACCCAAGGTCCTTAATTACCTTGTGGGTTCCCTTGTTGACTATAAAACATACTCCAAGTCATGTCCCCTGTATTATTATTTTTACAAATAATGTCTGATATGGTAGACTTAAGGCACCCCTCCTATCCAGTGTTAGAGTATTAGTTTCACCTAATGGTACAGATATTCGATTTTACTTTGAGTACAATGTTCCATGAGTGGCCGCCCTCATCAGCAACTACTTTGGTGATCTCAACCAGGAATTGCCAACTCATATTTTGAAGGTTCCAATGAGAAAAGCTGCTTTAAAAGTCTCTCACTATACCTGCAACCAATGCCTTTTAAGTGAATTAAAATCTTTATGTCATGAACTCCTTGATGCAAGCATTAAAACAAATATTAACAGTCCATCTCATCAGCATTTTTGTACCAATAATTATCCACTGCTTAAACACTTCACTGCTAGCTAGCCCCCTCCCCCCCCCCCCCGTGCTAATCCTTTTTTGGGCTATTTGGGGTAATTCCTGCTTATGTTTCTATAATATTTGTCCAAATAAGCTATCCACACCCAATGTGTGTCCTATTTTCCAACATCCTGAAGATTCTAAAGGGACCCAGGGTTTGTGGATTCCCCTGGGGGGGGCTGAGGCATTAGCCAAAATATAACTAACTTTTGAGGTTGTGGGGAAAAAGTGCTGCAAAAGAAAGTGTCTGTTTTTTCCCTGCTAATGGCATCAATGAAGGGGTTGTGGTGCTAAAATCACCATATTCCCAGCTTTCAGCTAATTTTTCCTATTTTCTGTGCTGTCAACATCCTTCCAGATTGCGGTGGAAACAGTTGTGCAACCCATGGTGGATCCCAGTAAGCTATACATTTCTCAAAACTAGACAATATTCTAAATTCAACAAGGTATAATTTGTGTAGACGCACAGTAACAGTTGAAATAAAAAAATAATTAAAATTGAGTTGAAAAAACCTGCCATTTGTGTCTACATTTTAATCTGTAACTTCTTCTTACTATGGCAGATTTTCAGAAGCAATATATCGTTACGTCCACTGGACCTTTCTGTTTGTGTGAATATGTATGGCTTGTAGGTTATTCAGGAACCCAAGGTACCCAGAGCCAACAACCGAGCTGCACCTTAGAATTTTTTTTATTGTATATTAACTATACAGCAACTCATATGAGAAATTATAAAGAATGTAAAAAGGGTATGAATATGTATATCTGAAATGTACATCAGATACTGAGTTTATGAACAGTGGTTGCTTGTACATCTCTGAATTTATGAGTACCCATGCTGGCATATGCTTCAGAGGGCATTTTGTAAAATGTCTTCTCTGTTACACATTTGCTTACATTTGAAAGGCACAAACGTGCAGATATTAAGTTGGTAATAACAAATTTTCACTATTCTGTATTTCCACATGTCTCATGATAGAAATGGTATCCCACTTGTGTGGCTGGGCTTGCGCTTGCAACAAAAAACACCCCAAAACGTGACCTAAGAGACATCCTATATCACCCAGCAAAATCTATGTTTTTTTAAAAGGTGGCTAGCTGTGGATTTTGGGGCCGAGCTCAGCCGACACCAAGAGAAAAACACCAAACCAGCAATTTTTTTTAAAACTACATACCCGGAGGAGTCCAGGGTGGGGTTATTTGCGTGGCTCTCACCAGTTTTTTTTTACCCAGAACCCCTTGCAAAGCTCAAATGTTGCCTGAAAAAGCAAATTTTCCTTCTATTTCTGTGAGGAAAAGTCATGGAATCTGCAGGCAGCCACGCATTTCCTAATACCCAACATTTCCCCAAGTCTCCAGAGAAAAACTGAGGCTCGCTTGTGTGGGTAGGCTAAGAACCCCTGACACGAAAGGGCCCCAAACATAATGTAGTCAATGCAGAGTTTTCCACTGAAAAACAATCTGTTTTTTTGCAATGTGGGTAGTTATGGATTACGCTCAGCCGGCACCCATGGAAAACTACCAAACTAGCAAATTTTTGAAAACTAGATACCTGGGTGGAGTCCAGGGAGGTGTGGCCTGAATGGATCCCCCAATGTTTTCTTGCCTCAAATTCCCTGCAAACCTCAAATTTAGCAAAAAAGTCAAGCCAAATTTTCCTCTCATTTCCATGTGGGAGAGTCGTGTGATCATCAGGCTGGCACAAATTTAATAACACTCAGCGCCCCTCCAGGTCTCCCAATAAAATCAACATTCCACCATTGCAGGCTATTCTGGATAAGAAATGTTAGTGGGATCTATGCAACCCACACCTCCTTAGACTCCTCTGGATGTCTAGTTTTCAGAATGTCTTGATTTGGTAGGGTTCCCTAGATGGTCACTTAGCCTGAGACCAAAAATACAGGTGACCCCCTTGCAAAACCAGTTCATTTTGTTATAGATCATTTTGAGCCCTTCCCTGTCGTGGGCACTTAGCCCACCCACACAAGTGAGGTAGCATTTTTATTGGGAGTCCTGTGGGAACGCAGGGTGGTAGGAAATTTGTGCCAGCCTGGTGATCCCACACCTTTTATACACAGAAATCTGTGGAAAAGTGACTTTTTAGACAAATTTGAGGTTTGCAGGGGATTCTGGGCAAGTAAACAATTCGGGGGATCCACACAAGCCACACCTCCCTGAACTCCCCCAGATATCTAGTTCTCAGAACTGTCTGGGTTTGGTAGGTTTCACTAGATGGCCACCGAGCCCGGGACCAAAAACTCTGGTGCCCCTCCTCGCATATCCAGGTCATTTTGTGAATTATTTCAGCACCAGATCAGAGAACCACTGACCTACTGCTCGTGAGCTGTAAAGTCATGTCAAGGCACCAACCACTGTAAAGTCCATTCACACGCCTTTCAAAAGTTACACATAGAAAACCATTCACATGGCCAGCTGCGGGCCCAACAAAATACAACACTTACATTTACAAACAGCACCACTCAAGGGCCCATCACTCTCGTACGCCACCAGGTTTTACACACCAATCACACCACCAGGTACCCAAACATCAGACAACTGACAAACACACCTTAAGCAAGTCAATACACATGCTGGCTACAAGCCACCAACACACCATCAGTCCACACACGCCACCAGCCAAGCACCAGTCCATGCACACCACCAGCCAACACCAGTCTACACACACAACCATCCAAGTGTTAGTCCACATACACCGCCAGCCATACACACCACCAGCCAAGCACCAGTGAACGCACACCGCAAGCCAAGTGCCAGTCCCTGCACATAACCAGCCAAGAGCCAGTCCACACAACCCACCTGCTAAATCCCCATTTCAAACACACCATCAGTTAAATGCCAGTCCACAAACACCACCAGCCAAATGCCAGTACACACATAGACAGCTAAGTGCCAGTACAAACAGACCATGAGCCGAACTCCAGTTCTCACACATACAGAAACTTTCACTGGTGTCTAGTGGTTTTCTGCCCTCCTTGAGGGCAGATCGGCCTAAAGGTATGGCTAATCGGCCCAATCAAAGCGAGCGACCCTTGTGCAAGGGGCTGCTTCCCGATATACCTATAACATCATCCCTGGTATCTAGTGGTTTTTTGCCCCCTTTGGAGGCAGATGGCCTAAAACTATGGCAAATCTGCCCCCAGAGGAGGCAGAAAATGGCCAAAATATTTCCTCCATAATGGGGAGCAACTCTTGCCCAAGGGGCTGCTCCCTGACATATAAATAAGTAAAATCCCTGGTGTCTAGTGGCATTCTGCCCCCTTGGGCACAGATGGGCCTAAAACTAAGGTAGATCTGCCCCCACGGGGGCAGGAAATTACGAAAATTTTGCCTGCATAATTGGTAACAACCTTTGCCCAAGGGGGTGCTCCCCAACATATAAGTAAGTTGAATCCCTGGTGTCAATTGTACTTCTGCCCTGGGGGAAAATGGGCATTAAAATAAGACTGATCTGTCCCCGGGGGGCAATAACCAAACAAAAAAGTGCCTAGGTTATTGGGGAGTGACACTTGTCTAATGTGCCGCTCCCCTACACCAAATATAAACATATCGAGATCCCTGGTGCTAGTAGCGGCATTCCTGCTGTGTCATCACGGCCCCACCCATGATGGCACAGTAGGAATACACTGCAAGAGACACTGGAGGAGAGGATAAACTTCTTGCTTTCCCCTGTTCCTCTTTGCCATCCCCAATCCCTCGCAGGAGGTGAAACTCACCAATTCCTCCGTTGCACTGGTGGCAATGGCTTTCAGTGCCTCCCTGGCCTGCTCTGATGATGTCGGCCTGTGGCATGCTCTCCAACATCATCAGATCATGAGGGGGTGGCAGCTGAAATCCTTCCACTGCCACCCCAATGTAGGCACATTACGGGAAGCCTGTGGGGGGAGCGCCCGCGCTCCCAACATGGGTCGGTGTGAGGGCTACTCAGAGATGTCGTCAGCATATTCCCACCATGGCTGAAGATGGCTCTGAGCTGCCCTCAGCATGGAATGGGTTAAACAACAAGATATAATGTATTACTATAATGTCTTTATTGTTATTGTTTTGTGTAAATTAGAACCTCCTATAGCACCGAATCAGCCCTTGTGGAAACTAGGAAGCCATTCGGGAGTGTCTGGATGCTGGCGGAAGGGCAGCTTTGATCTTGCTGGATCTTTTGGCAGCATTCGATACCATTCCCCACTCCCTGTTGCTTGCTCGACTTACGGACATAGGAATAATGGGCACTGCCTGGTGCTGGCTGAAATCATTTTTAGAAGGTCGCTCGCAGCAGATATGGCTCCCCCCGTTCGTCTCTTCATCGCAGAGGGTGGCCACTGGGTTGCCTCAGGGGTCCTCTCTGAGTCCCCTTCTTTTTAACATTTATGTGACCCCTCTAATTCAGCTTGCGGAGGACCTTGGTGCTAAAATCATTGCTTATGCAGCTCCTGTTTGCTTGGAAAAAAGCTGAGTGCCCTACTTCATCCTCTAAAAACTGTCTGTCAGCTGTCTTCCATTGGCTCTCCTCGGCACAACTCAAATGCAATGAGGACAAATCAGAAATCCTCCTCAACGGCAGCTTCCCACCTCAGTTTAGGGAAGCACTTTGGCCGGTTGGCTATCCTCTGCCGGCCTCAACAAAGCAACCCGCAAAGAATCTTGGTGTCTGGTTTGAAGATAATTTGTCTTTCTCTACCCAGATTAAGAGACTTGCTGGGTGCTGTTTTGGGATCCCTAAATCCCTCAGGAAATGTCTCCTGCTTCTCCCTAGGGATGCCAAGGATACAGTCACTCGAGCTTTGATAATTTGACGTATCAATTATGCCAATGCCCTGTATGTTGGCCTACCAGGCTACTTACTTAACCGACAACAGGTAGTCCAGAATGCAGCGGCCAGGCTTCTTCTCAATGTCCACAATAGAAGCAGTGTAAGGCAGCATCTGCGCACTCTCCACTGGCTGCCTGTGGCCAAGCGAGTTAAGTTCAAAGCCCTAGTCTTGGAGCACCTTGCTCTGCTGGATTTCGGCCCAATCTATTTAAGGAAGCACTTTATGTTCTACACGTCAGCTAGACATCTTCGTTCAGCCTCCCAGCTTCTAGCACACATTCCTTTCTTTCGTTTGCAGAGGATGTGTGGCAGCTCTCTAGCTCTTAGGGCTGCGTCTGCATGGAATCAGCTCCCATTTGCTCTGCGCAGCATCCAGGACCCCAATCTTTTTTTAAAAAAGATTGAAAACATTCCTTTTCACTTAATTTTTCTATCTTTCACTCCTCAAGGTTCACACCAGTACACTCCTTGGAGCATCCTTGCGCGTTATAAGCTTGAATAACATAACATAACATAACATAAATTAGCAATTATGGCTGTAAGGGGCTTCCCTAGGTTACTCCTTTATAGTTCATTACTTCCCTTGGACAGCGGGTGTCAGTTCTGGAACATGTTCAAATGACCTGCTGATGCTGATGACTCGTTTGTGCTGAATCTGGTGAATTTATTGTTGTTTCCCTTTAGTAGCGGTTGTTTGCCTGGAACATGCTCAATTGACCAGCCGACCCTGATGACTCATCTGTTTCTGTTGACTCTGATGACTTCATTGTTGTTTCTCTGTGGCAGCAGATGCAAGTTCTGGAACATGCTTGATGGCACCGCCTTCTGAGACGGCATCTCTATTTAAAGAGGTTGTGTTCTTTCAGCTGCTCTTGCTATTCATGTTTGGTTCTGAAAAATATGCCACATCGAGGAGACAAACACCCAAGAGGTTCTCTTGATTTCAGAACACTGTTCTGGTCTTCCTATAGATCAAGGCTGCAAGTGTTTCTTTACACCGTGCTCTCTAACTGCATGCTATCAGTCCCAGCGCCCGTCCTTCAGACGTTCAGATGAGGTACCGCCTTCCAGTGCTCGTGCAGACATTTTGCTAGCGAATTGGAAAAAATAGCACTCTGGTAAGGTGACAAGCTGGGGGCCACATTTACGTCTGCACTAGTGGTTGGTGAAGGGAGATCAAGCAACCATAGCATGAGAGACTTATTGGGAACTAACTACGCCTGGGCGTGAAATTTTGCACCGCTCTTGGAGTTTATGGAGTTTTTTCCACTCCGCGTAGAGTGCAAAGTTCTGAAAAACTCTGCATAAGGGTGCAGAGCAGTTTTTCCTCTCCTGTGGCTCTCAAACGTCTGGACTTTGCTCTCTTAGTGGAAACAACCAGCATTTTCTTGTGTGAAATGTAAAAATAATTATTTGTGAAAGTAAAATGAATACTTGTTGATGAACTCTTTTCCTTTCAGGCCTCCTTCCCTGCAGTACCCACTCCAACTTCCCTTTTCCCCGTTTGCCACATCGACACACGGGTGAAATATAAATCTTGGAGTCGGTGCAGCCAGAAGGAGGGCATATTTAAAGCATTACTTCTGAGGAGCCAGGCCTGACACTTTAATGAGGCAGATGTTGCCTTTAGATGTATTTTAAATGTGGTTAACACAGCAATGCTTTTAGCCCTTTAGAAATTAAGCTAATAACTTTCAGGGTCAAGAACAAAGTAGGAATGTCATGCTATTTTCACAATTAGTAATGCATACCTCAGGGGAGCAGAGGCAGGTCAGCTGTCATGACAGGCCAGGCCAGGCTGTGAGTTCCATTGACTAGTGGCTCCATTTTTACCCCCTCTACAGAATGACAACAGTGAAAAAATTCTTAAAGATAATAATAACTAGGGAAACATCTAGGTCATGGAGCCAATGAATATTCCCACTGCCAAAGAAAGCATATATCTCATTCTGAAAGAGGTCTTGGACCTCACCCTCCATACCCCTCATCCCCCACTCTCAGGTTCCCAAATCTCCCTTAGCAGAGTTTTTTGGGGTGGTAAGAACTAGTGATCATTCAGTCTGGGAGTCTGATCTCTTCTTGGATGCATAGCAGATTTGTCATGTTCCCCGTTCTGATATGGCTGGCGCACGAGGTGTTGTGTGTGCGCATGCGCGCGCGAGCTCTCTTTGCTGAACTTAACTGAGCAGGTCAGCCGTCTAGTCTTCCTAGACGGGACCTGCTTCGCATCATCAGCTGACTGGCACTTCCGGGGGAGGACCTATATTCGAAGTGAAGCCGCCATAGTCGGCGCTTCCTATTGCCATACTGAGCTTCGCAGGAGTGAATGCTCTATCCGCAACCGGACTTCCTCCAGACCGCACAAGGGCGCCTACAGACCCTGAACTGGCGGCTCGTGCAAAGGCACGGAGCCACACTTCTTACGGCTTTCCAGAGCAGGAGTGCTTGCAGCGACACACGCAACTCGTGCAAAACGCACGGAGTCGCCCCCACGTTGTTCTTTGCTTTCCAGCGCAGGAGTGCTTTCAGCGACACACGCGACTCGTGCAAACGCACGGAGTCGCACCCACGTTCTTCTTTGTTTTCTTAAAGCACAGGAGCGCTTTCAGCGGCACCCCCGACTCGTGCAAACGCACAGCGTTGCACCTACTTAGTTATTGATTCCCCCAGAAGCGCAGGAGCGCTTTCCTTGGTTTCAGGCGACCCATGGCTAACAAGGGGTTGCTTTTACTTTTGCTTTTCCTCGACTTGTGCAAGGCAAGAAGTCATTCCTTGCGCACAGCGCCCGAAAGCGCAGAGGTGCTTTTGTTTTCCTTATATACGCATATTATCCTTTGGCAACAAGCGCAGGAGTGCAGACCCTTTCCTTTTCCACAGCAGCCCATGGAGGGGCAGGTGATTGCCGTTCAGCTACGCACGGAGCAGTGGTGTTCGTGACATTTGCTTCTTTTGGGGATCAGAACACTGCTAACTGGTCTTCTTCACTCTGTAAGCACTGCGTCTCAGGTGACTACACTTTCTTCTTCTATTTTGTGTCGTTTATCCTTGTTACCTGTGTCTGGTGTGTATGCTACATGTTTCATCCCTTAGGTAGCGTCCACCACGAGACCCCAAAAGGATCCAAGGGCAGATCACTCCCAGCATCCTTCTACGCTGCTTACACCATATATTGGTTGCCTCCCCCGGTCACCTCTTCAGCCTAATTAGTATTCTGCCCTGTCTAGGAAACAGAGGGAGCCGAAGGGGGTTGTCCACGTCGTCCCTGCAGGATTACTCCACAAACAAACGGTGGGTTTTGTTTCGGACCTGACAGATTGTTCTTCCACAGACCTCCTGATACAAATCCGTGTGTGATCCAAAACTTTCATGGGGGGAAATATCCTTTACAGCGCAGTCTTTACCATTCAATGCCTTTACCACATGTCCTTTACCAAGCAATGCCTTAACTACGCATTGCATTAATAACAGTTGTCTCTACTATGCATATGCCTTTACCATGCATGCCTTTCCAACGAAGATTGTAAGTATATATCAGGTAAGTGTGTGTATATTACCAAACACAGAGGACTCAGCACTCAATACATGAAATGGTTCCTAATAATACACAAAACAGTTAGGCCACGTATGAGAGCAAATGCATGGCTACGTTAACTAAAAGAAGAAGTTGTTCGAACACAGGGAAGACCGTGAATAAAGAAACCAACTTTGTTAAACAAAATAATCATTGAGCCTGTGCATTGTGTGACTTGTTTGCATTTACTCTCAAACCTGGACTGTTTGTCATATTATTAGTAGGGGTGGGCGGAATTTGCGGAATTAACCTTCGCAAATTATCGCGAGAATGTTTAAAATTATCGCAAACAAGCAGAAATATCGCGAAGATGCGGAAGTTTTTTTCCGGCATGTTCGCGCGATTTTCTGCATGGTTGCGGGTCGCCAACTTACCCATGTGGCTGCTTGCGGGCGCGGCCATCTTGTTTTGAGTTGTTCTCGCGGTGCATGATCGCGAGAAGAAAGACGTGATCGCGCGACGCATGACGTCACTGCGGGCGCGAACTGTCGCGAGACAGCGCAAATGGCTAAAAACAATACAACATCTCATGGAGAACGCGACCGGATCAAGAAAACTTGTCGGCGAACGCAGGGATTCAGGTAAGGCGATCGCGCGCGCGCGAGAATGTATCATTTTACAGCGCGAGCAAGAAACAAATTATCGCCAAGCTGCGGAAACCGGAATTTTTGACATTTTCGCGCTCTCCGCGGAACGCAAAAATGTCAAATTATCGCAATTTCCGCGAACGGAACGAAATTTTTGCCCAGGCCTAATTATTAGGGACCTTTTCATGTATTGAGTGCCGAGTCCCCTGTGTTTGGTAATAGTCATGGAGTTTCTCCTGTGAGGAAGATTAAGATGACTGATGTTCCAGACTCGAGTGCCATTGTATCCTCATTACAACCTCAACCATTTTAGTGATAGGTGCGATTTAGTCTTCCCTCAGTCTCTTTATGTAAATCACTTGAAGTGTGCTTATGTGTATATATATTCACTTAAAAAACCATAGGTTTCACACATGTTATAGTTAGGTGGATATTTCACTCGTTAAAAACCAATGAAATTCCCCCATTATAGTTAGTTCAGATAACTATAACTCGCGCGACCGCCACTCTATCACAAGGATGATGTCATCAGTGATGTCATGAGTGATGCCACTGACCATGTCATGAGTGATGTGATATGTGACATCATGAGCAGGATTTCGGGCGCGCGAGTTATAGTTATCTGAACTAACTATACCGGGGGAATTTCATTGGTTTTTTACGAGTGAAATATCCACCTAACTATAACATGTGTGAAACCTATGGTTTTTTAAGTGATTTTGCACGGTTTTTTAAATGCTAATTCCTAACTATAACGTGTGTGAAACCTATGGTTTTTTCAGTGAATTTGTACGTTTTTTTAAATGCTAATGTTTTTTTTTTGGTTTTTCACCGTGCGCGCACGGTGTGCGCACCCCGCGATTTAAAAAAAAAAAAATTAAAATGTTTTTTTCTGCCTTCGGGGTCCTTCAGGGACCCCCTGACAAAGGCTAGGGGGTCAGGAACTCTCTACCCTGCCCCCTTTTCAAGTTCGCCACCTTCCTTCTTCATTCTCGCACTGAAAACAAACAAAATGGCGGCCGACACTTCCTGATTTCGACCGACTGGAATGTTTACTGTCATGTAACCACCAATCAGAATTACGCTCGCGTACGGCAGCGTGCGCGTACGGTATGCTTACCGTACGCGCACGGTGCACGCCTATAGATATATACTTTTAACTGAAATTTTCTCAGGAACTACTGAACAGATTGACTCCCGATATTCAAAAGGCACATCCCTGACCTGAGGACTACCTCTCTGCCAAATTTCAAGTAATTCTGTTCAGCCGTTCGGGCCGTACCTTGGACTAAAGGTCCCTATGGAAAAATGCATGGGGAAAACGTGTTTTGGGACCCCCCTTTTTTCTCGGCCCCCGCTTGACTAACCACCCCGAGACTTTCAGGGTAGGAGCGGAGCGGAGCGCCCCACCTATTTTGAAAAATTCGCAAGGATTCGTCAACCGGCGCCAAAGTTATTCCAAATAGAATGTTGCGGATTTCCTATGGAAACACGGTCCTAACTATAACTATCTACTGGAGACCGTCAGTAGATAATATATATATATATATACATATATACATACATACATACATATATATATGTATTTATACTTACATACATACATACTATATAGATATGTATTTAAACATACATACATACACACATGTATTCACTGAAACAAACAAAGGTTACAGGGACATTATGGTTAGGCTCAGAGTAATTTAATATGTGAGGTCATACTCAGTGCATTGCGGGAGCGTGAGTTATAGGTAGGTCATCAAACTATAACTGCTGAATTTCTCTGGTTTCATACGAGGCAAATGTCAGCCCACCAATAACGTCCCTATAACCTTTGGTTTTTTCAGTGCATTTCCAAAGGGTTCACTGACATAACATCGATGTACAAAATATTGATGTAAAAAATATCGATAAAAAAATATAGACAAAAAAAACATCGACTCCTATACATAAAAAGGTAAGTACAAAAATATTGAATAAAAAATATAGATGTAAAAAATATCAATTTAAATATATATATATATAAAATAATAGATATTTAATATATTAAATATTAATAGTAATTGTAACAAAATAATTTACATTTAATATACATTGTGACAAAATATAACAAATAGAATTAATTAAAAAAATTAAACATGCATACATAATAATTTATACTTATATATAAAATTCACTTAAAAAACCATAGGTTTCACACATGTTATAGTTAGCTGGACATTTCACTCGTAAAAAACCAATGAAATTCCCCCGTTATAGTTAGTGCAGGCAACTATAACTCACGCAATCCTCTGCTGATGACGTCAGATATTACATCACTGTATTTAGACACTTATTTACCCATGTCTTCTTCCATTAATCTTTAGCTATACATATATTACGAATATTTATTTTTCAGAAAGACACATATGTCATCAGTGATGTAATATCTGACGTCATCAGCAGAGGATTGCGGTCGCGTACGTTATAGTTGCCTGCACTAACTATAACGGGGGACCCATGGGTCTCCCCCGTGTCCTAGTCGTAAGGCTGCAGGTGACGGGGGGGTCCGACGCAGACACCCGAAGTCCGACTCCGGGAGCTTTTGTGAGCCGGACGCTCCGACTCGATCCGGCTGTCCAAATCAAGCATCGTACTAGTTCGGTCGTGAAACGTCTCCATTCCGTGCCACGGTTTGCTTGCGACCGAGTCGTACAGAACGGTTCAGAGCCGGAAACGATTCGGGCAGAGATTTCACGCTTGTTTGCATTTTACTTCAACGTACGGACCCGTGTACGACTAGGACGGAAAATCAGCCTCCGAATCGGATCCGCTAATGCCGAACCCGATTCTATGCCCTACCGACCGAAATCGGAATCGACCCCTGAGTGTTGGATAGCACAGGGGTAAAAAATATTATTCCCACTCCAGTGAGTGCAACAGTAGGGACAGTGTTGGATCGCAGAGGGGTAAAAATTACTATTCCCATTCCAGAGAGTGCAACATTAGGGAAAGTGTTGGATAGCGGAAGGGTAAAAATTACCATTCAAACTCCAGTGAGTGCCACAGTAGGGAAAGTGTTGGATAGCGGAGAGGTAAAATTTACTATTCCCACTCCAGTGAGAACAACAGTAGGGAAAGTGATGGATAGCGGAGAGGCAAAAATTACTATTCCCACTCCAAAGACTGCAACAGTAGGGAAAACGTTGGATAGCGGAGGGGTAAAAATTACTATTCCCATTCCAGAGAATGCAACATTAGGGAAAGTGTTGGATAGCAGAAGGGTAAAATTACCATTCAAACTCCAGTGAGTGACACAGTAGGGAAAGTGTTGGATAGCGGAGGGGTAAAATTTACTATTCCCACTCCAGTGAGAACAACAGTAGGGAAAGTGATGGATAGCAGAGGGGCAAAAATTACTTTTCCCACTCCAAAGGCTGCAACAGTAGGGAAAACGTTGGATAGCGGAGGGGTAAAAATTACTTTTCGCACACCGGTGAGTGCAACAGTAGGGAAAGTGTTGGATAGCATAGAAAAAAGATTACTATTCACACTCAAACACTTAACAAACATAATAAAAATAAAATAAAATAAAAATAAATAAACAATATTAAAAAATATATATATATATATTAAAACGTATAAAAAGAAAACATTTAGGTGCCGATTCCGATCCTGTAAAACCCGGGTACGAATGGTCGTACGGAGCGTATTCTCCATACGACTCGTACCCGGGAAATCCACGTTACAAAGCAGCAAGTACGATTCGTACAGAAATACAATTTCCGTACGAATCGTACAAAACTACGTGCGGCAAAAAAATACCCACAATTCCGATCCGGGACATTGCGTACGTGACGTCCGGACGGAGTCAGGCAGCGTTTTATGGACCAGCAAGTACGATTCGTGCCTACGTCACTCCGCACGGACCATTTTTTACGGGAGCCAAAAACTGCCGGGAAATTGAGGACGACGTGAACAAGGAGCACCGGTAGGCGACGGACAGCCATGGACCCCATCCAATGTGTCATCCCGGCCCTCCTAGCCTACAACCTGGTGCACAGAAACCGACGCAGACGCCGCAGAAGGTCAGAACAACACCCAGGGGCAAAGGGGTGGGGGGGCGTGAGGGGCAGGAAACATAACCCCCCCAAGTTAAAACATATATATCCTGCACATAACTTACCCCCATGGTCTGGTCACTTCGGGGGGCGTGTCCACCAACCCCACGTACCGCCACAACGGAAGTGGACGCGTACCCGTCACCACTACAATGGTGGTACGGGCCGTACCCATGCTCTGGGGGGCGTGGGTATGGGCCGTACCATCATTGGGGTGGTGATGGAGGGTTACGCGCCGTACTCACGCTGTGGGGGCATGGGTACGGCCCGTACCACCATTGTTGTGTTGATGGAGGGGTACGCGCCGTACCCACGCCCTCACAGCATGGGTACGGCACGTACCCCTCCATCACCACTCCACTGGTGGTACGGGCCATACCCACGCCCCCCAGAGCGTGGGTACGGCCCGTACCACCATTGGGGTGGTGATGGAGGGGTACGCGCCGTACGGCCCATACCACCATTGTTGTGGTGATGGAGGGGTACGCGCCGTACCCACGCCCTCACAGCGTGGGTACGGCGCGTACCCCTCCATCACCACTCCACTGGTGGTACGGGCCGTACCCACGCCCCCCAGAGCGTGGGTACGGCCCATACACCTCCATCACCACCCCAATGATGGTATGGCCCATACCCACGCCCCCACAGCGTGGGTATGGCGCGTACACCCTATGAATGTGGGGTTAGGGTCCGTCCCACCTGTACCCCTACGGCACCAGTACAGAATGGATACAAGGCGTACACACGCCACGAATGTTGGCATAGGGCCTGTTGCAGCATATAAGCAGTATATTGGTGTGTGTGTATGCACAGGACAGCAGTGTACTGCACCAAGGGGGCGGGTGGGTGGCTGCAGAAAACTCCCAGCAGTGGACAGAGACATGGGGGAGGGTGCATATCACTCCCAGCAGTGTCCAGACATATGAGGGGTGGGTGCAGAGGACTCCCAGCAGTGCCCAGACATATGAGGGGTGGGTGCATATCACTCCCAGCAGTACCCAGACATATGAGGGGTGGGTGCATATCACTCCCAGCAGTGCCCAGACATATGAGGGGTGGGTGCAGAGGACTCCCAGCAGTGCCCAGACATATGAGGGGTGGGTGCATATCACTCCCAGCAGTGCCCAGACATATGAGGGGTGGGTGCATATCACTCCCAGCAGTGCCCAGACATATGAGGGGTGGGTGCAGAGGACTCCCAGCAGTGCCCAGACATATGAGGGGTGGGTGCATATCACTCCCAACAGTGCCCAGACATATGAGGGGTGGGTGCAGAGGACTCCCAGCAGTGCCCAGACATATGAGGGGTGGGTGCATATCACTCTCAGCAGTGCCCAGACATATGAGGGGTGGGTGCATATCACTCCCAGCAGTGCCCAGACATATATGGGGTGGGTGCAAGGACTCCCAGCAGTGCCCAGACATATGAGGGGTGGGTGCAGAGGCCTCACAGCAGTGCCCAGACATATGAGGGGTGGGTGCAGAGGCCTCCCAGCAGTGCCCAGACATATGAGGGGTGGGTGCATATCACTCCCAGCAGTGCCCAGACATATGAGGGGTGGGTGCATATCACTCCCAGCAGTGCCCAGACATATGAGGGGTGGGTGCAGAGGACTCCCAGCAGTGCCCAGACATATGAGGGGCGGGTGCATATCACTCCCAGCAGTGCCCAGACATATGAGGGGTGGGTGCATATCACTCCCAGCAGTGCCCAGACATATGAGGGGTGGGTGCATATCACTCCCAGCAGTGCCTAGACATATGAGGGGTGGGTGCAGAGGCCTCCCAGCAGTGCCCAGACACATGAGGGGTGGGTGCATCATCCTCAGATGACCACAACTCCATGGGTCCATGAACGCATCCTCAATGTGCGACTATGTTGAGAGTGCCATATAAACACATCACTGACAGCAGTGTCCCATTCCTATGAGGATGGATGTCATTCCCCCACTGCATGACACACCACATGTGGGTGCGATGACAAATGACACATGCATACCCACCCCTTGCGGAGGCTGCACAATACACACACTGAGATCATGTCACAAGACTGTATAGTCATGTGAAACCCACTAAACTAAGAGAGCCAAAGGGAACACACACTGTCACGCACATTCCAGGACTGATAGGAATGCACAGGTGCTGGCACAGCCACCAAGTTGTTGTCTCCCATGGAAGGAATAGGGTGGACTTCCCACAGATACAATGCCCACAATTGTCAGTCAGGTGACCAAATACCCTGCAGAACAAGTAACATATGTGTGCTAGGCTGGGAGTACACACATGCATAGTGCGGAAAAGGGACCATTTCCCCATGGAGGCATGGCAACATACTCTATACACAAGTACAATGACTAACAAGGATGGCACAGACGATGCAGCCGGACACATTGCTGAGCAGGCATGGACATAGTTGAAGGGATCCATCAGCCACCAAGGGAATGTAGACACAGGTCAGCACAACAATGGTGCAACTCCCTGCAGGGAAGATGTCAGGTGCCACAGAGGAAGGAACACTCCTTGGGACAATGTCTCAAAACACAAAGAGCATACACGACCAAAGAATCATTGCAGAGACCTTGTGATGCCACACAGATACCAGGGTCCACCCCATGAGCAGCAGACTACTACATTTCCCAGATACCCAACACATGATCACCACCCCAACTCATGGAGCATCAGCACCAGCATCAATACCTGAAAAGCAATTGTGTGCAAAGGAAAAACAAAATGCTTTATTCAGCATGAAAACAAAAAGTAGAAAAGGACACTATTTACAAAGGCCATAGGCCAGTCCAGACACGAAGTCCTGGGGGGACACATGGCCATGCGTCTCCCCTAGCTTGCCTGCACATTAGATACCTCTGGTTGATCGACTGGGGTGGGGGCATCATGTGAGGAAGGACCAGGCACCTCAGGGACAGGAGGGGGTAGGGCAGGTGTTGGGGGTGCAGGGACGGACGACTCCACCACAGGGGGTGGGGCAGCGCCAAAGGTGGAGGTCAGTACTGCGCTGCACACGTCCGCAAGATCTTGCAGCATCTCCCCTGCAACCGAAGGAACCACAGGCCCCAAGGAGGGGGGGGATCGGAGGGATGGGTTGCAGCGCTACTGGGGGAGGTGGTGGACAGGGGGGGGACTCTACTCCCCTACCCGTGGAGTGCCTTGCCCGTTTGCGCGCAGGTGAAACAGTGGGGCTGGGGCCCAGCACAGCCAAGTAGGTCTCCTTCTCAGACTGTGGGGCAGGGGAGCCGAGGAGAGTGACATCGGAGGGACTGGGGAGTGAGGCATGCGGACTCCTACTGTGGCTGCGTGTCCGCCGGTGTGCCCTAGACCCAGTGGGTGTGCCTTCTTCCCCCTGAGTGTGCATGACAGGAGGTGTGCGCTTGCCCTTCCCTGTTGGTGTGCTGCCTGTGTCTGGTGTGGTGCCTGCCTGGGAAGGTGTGTGTGTGCTTGGGACAGGAATGGGAGTGGGAAGTGTGGATGGCGCAGGGGCAGGTGGGGGGACGAAGCGCTGCAGGAGACTCACTGCTGCTGTCAGTGACGAGTCCATGGACCTCAGCAACATCCGTTGGTCAGACATTGTTGATGACATGCCCTCCATGTACGACACCATCTGTGTCAGCAGTCTGGTGTGGCCATGGAGGACAGTCAGGATCGATGTCTGCCCAACCTACAACTGCCGCTGAATGTCCACAGACTCGGCAGTGAGGGCAGCAGGGGAGACAGGGGCAGGGGGTGCGGTGCCTGGCACGAAGGAGACACGTTGTTGCCCTACACGGACAGAAGGGACCCGAGCAACTGGGAGGGCGGTGATGGGAATGGAGGGGGCGGTGACAGTTGTAGTGCTGCTGCCAGCTGTTGGAGCAGCCTCCGCCCACTCAGGGAGTTTAGCCTCGGACCCGTCTACATCGTAGTCGGTGGTGGTACTACCCAGGTCCTCCGCCGCACTCCCCTCGCCTTCCGTGCCACTTGATGCTGCCGACTCGCCAGGTGTGGTGGCACTGGTGCTGGATCCCTCCTCCACGTCCGTGCAGGTGTCTCCCTCGGTGTCCCCCGATGATGCTGTGGGCAAGGTGAAGAGACAGGAAATAATCAGTCACCTGTGTACATCTGACACATGAGTCCAAACTAAATAGGTCACAGTGCATATCATGAAATGCATCATGAGGAACATCTAGAATACCCAGCACATATGTAAGCCCTGCACTCCCCAGTTGGTTCACCCAACATGCCCCCTGAAATAATGAAAATCAGGACACCACAGCAAATAACTGGATATCCAATTATACAGAGAAGCTAGTGTCTGTGAACAGTGGAGCACAGGCAGACCATGACGGCATGCCACCTCCTGGTCACTGTGAACGAAATAGTATTGGTGCACCCAATGCCAAATAACAGACGCCAATGCTGAAGGGGTCCCCACACTCATAGACCTGTGAGTACTGTAGAAAAGCAAACGTAATACTATCTGATCCATTGGGAAGCGCAAAACTTTACACAATTGACATATTTGGAATGTGTGAATGTCCCACCTGTGGAACAGAACACACATGTGCATGAATATCAGAAGTCACACAAGTAGGTGCACACAAAACTACATTTACACAGTCATCGTATGAGCTGCCCGCCTAATGCCAAGAAGCCAATGTTAAAAAGAAATGTGGTATCATGAAGTTCACATACATGGCACCACGGTGGTCGGGATGACTTGACACCGGTAAGTTGCCTTCAGCAACAACCAAGGACTAACCCAAATGCTAACACACTGTGGGAACATGGATATGTATAAATCCTAAACAACTTTTGGCCTGAAATGTGCCCATGTTCTAATTGTGCCAGTGTGTTCCACAAAAGTGTAAAAGTGGTACTTGTGCACTCCCTTGGGAGACATCTGTCATGCAGGCACATCATTGTCCTTCACAAAAATCAAAGTGAAGCATATAAACTATTGGGACATGTTGACAAGTGTAGTGAGTGCCAGGGCACATGCCTTCTTGAATAACAACTTAAAATATGCCACCTGTCACATGGCCATCCGTACCATGATGACACAGTTGGCAACACATCTGACACACTACCTGTCATGTGGAGTGGCACACATGTCCAGACACAGGACAATGCATTAGCAAATGGCCCTGAAATTGTGTTGGAATAAGGAGCACCTGGACTGAGGAGACACCCTGATGTGAACGAAGAATGTCCACACAGATGTCAGCACACACAGACCAAACCACATAGCATTTGGAGCACACACCTGTGCCAATAATGGATGAGCAGGAAACATGTTTTTTACTTGTGACACATGCTGCAAAGCACAAACATGACACCCTGCACAACATGCCTGGGTCACTGCACGTTGAGTAACTGTCCAGACAATCATCACACACTGGTCAGACCTGGCAAGGAGACATAAGGTATGGACATGTAGTCCTTGCCCGCAAAAACACCCCATACCTGAGACAATGTGATTGAGACAGCTCAAAAAGTGACACCTCTCAATCTGGGTTTACTAAAAAGTGCATCAGGAAATCCTAAATGTACTCCACATCACCTCGTGAGGTTGCCAACACATATTTGTGACACAAAACCTCAACAGATTGTTGTACATACACACACAGGCACTGGCCAGTGTGAGGATGCAGAAGCAAAATGGGGTCAGCCTGTACAATGGGCACATGTAGCACACTTTAGATAAATACAAATGAGGCCAAGGGAACAATGCAACAGAGGGAAAACTATGCTGAACACATTGAGAATGGGCACAGTGTTGGATGACACACATGATACCGAGGCAAGGGTGTCTTAGGGTACTGAAGTGGGCACACTGCTCCATGGGCCTGGAATTATCTGACTGTAACATGAGCTACCGTCCCGGCACTATGCATATCTCCCACTCATGCACATCATGTATGAGTCCACAACATTGGTCATGCATGCTGCGTCTGTTCATTTGACCACTCACACTCCTATGTTGAGACTCAGCACCAGTGCCAACTGATATGGACCCCCAAATGACTGAACAGGACAGGGAACAGGCAAGGTAACAACACATGTCTCCGACCCCACCCCCACATGATGCAGACAGCAATGTGCACTTGGATTAACCGCCAGCCTAGATGACCATGTGCAATAGTGATTACACACAGACCAGGGAACACATGTCAAGGAGGGGAAAGGAGGAAGAACAGCAGCGGATGACTTTGGGGAACAGGAAATGCAATGTACATATTAACCCTGCCAGTGTATCCATGCGACTGGGCACTTCCCAAAGCTGGTGACACACAACAAACACACATGTACCTACCCCCTTGCTGCTGCTGCATCGCCTGTAACCGCCTATCCATGTCAGGGAAGACCACTGCCAGGACACGCTTCATTTGGTGGGTCAGGCGCCGGCGCCCGCGGTTCTTGCCTTCTTGTGAGTCCCCCAGCAGGACCCGGGCGATCCTCCTGGTCCATACTATCTTAGTATGTGATGGCATCTCCTTCCACTCCGTGTACTCCCACCGGTCATGCAGCTTGGACCCCCAAGAGGGCTACAACACCCACCGCCACCACACCCAGGACCACAACCCCCCCAGAACCCCCTCCCAGACCACCACAGAGGCAGCACGGACAAAGACAGCGGACCCACAGGAAACGCAACAGCCTCACAGACTTAACACCATAGGATGTCTGTTGGACAGGCCACACGAAGGGCTTGCTCCCTCCCCGCATGACAGGGCCCAAGCCCCGGCCCGCCAGGCGTGACCCACGAAAAGCACCCGCAACCCGTCTCCCGACGGAACTCCTGTCCTCGGACCTCCATGTATCACGGGCCCCAGCCACCACCGGCTCCCCCGGCCGGGTCAAGCCGCCATCTTGGGCCCTGCACCACGAGGCCGCGTGGCCTCCACCCGACCCTAACCCTGGGCCTGGCCGGCCCCGACATCCCGGCACCACCATCCACCCAGGAGGTGAGCGGACCACTTGGCAGGTCAATGGGAGAACGAAGCGTCAAGAGCTCTTCCCCCGCCAGGTGCCGATCGCCTCCAGCTCCCCCAGGCGCTGGCTCCACCCCCTGCTGGGTGTCTGGACACCTTCATCCCGGACCCTCCGACCTCCAAGTGCGAGGGTCCGGACATCAAAGGGCGCCTGCCCTATAACTGGAGCAGCTCCGGAGCAGGAAGGCAGTTGTATCCTGGAGTCGAGAGACACCGAGAGAACTCAGCCTTGACGGACTACTGGCGCTGCCGTAGCCCTATCTTGCGAACTATCGTCCTGCCTGCTGGCGCTGCCGCGGCCTTCTGCAACATCCATCCTCGTTGGGACCTGCTGGCGCTGCCGCGGCCCGTTGTAACGACCATCCTCACCGGGACCTGCTGGCGCTGCCGCGGACCGTACATCGACCATCCTCACCAGGACCTGCTGGCGCTGCCGCGGACCGTGTATCGACCATCTCTACCGGGACCTGCTGGCGCTGCCGCGGCCCGTACCAGCAAAACCACCAAGCTCGAGGATTGTGAGCTAATCATCATCTCATCCGAACTACCAGACTGGTAAACAGACTGTCCCGCTACCCCTTTCCCTATCCTGAGAGACTTAAATAGAGGGGACCCCTGAGTCCAGACCTCCTTGTACCATTTCATCGTACCTTAAGAAGTGCATATAAAGAACGCTAATCTTATCCTTGTGTGGTATCTGTCTGTGGGGGGGAAGTTATTTGTCTGTACGATCGCTGGAGACGGCTCTCCCCGGAGACCTCTCCCCCTGACCTCGGCCGACCCTCCCGGTCCGTCTAACATTGGTGGCCAGCGGCGCGATCCGAATCAACGCGTAATCGTACAGAGAGTAGCTCACCCCACGACAAAACCACGATGTCAGCCAAAGATAGCGGTTCCACTGAAAAATTCCAAATGGATAAGTTGGAAGAATATAGCCACCGCGAACTGAAACAATTCTGCATGGAACTAGGCATTGCTACCACCGGCCTGAGTACCAAAGATGATTTGAAGCGCGCCCTTGAGTCGTGGACAGAAACTGGGATCGCCGGACCCTCCGACCAAAACAGTGTCACACCAGAGGGGAACGCCACGGCTCCCGAGGAGCGGGGAATGGGCCTCTCGCAGGAGGAGATCCAAGAAAGAGAAAGAACCAGATTACACGAGTTGGAAATGGCACGACTCAAGATGGACGGTGAACTCAAGTTAGCCGAGCAGAAACTAAATCTAGAGCATATGCGGCTCCGAGAAGAACGAGAAGAAAAGCGGAGACAGAGAGAGCTTGAGGAAAAAAGAATAACACTCGAACACGAGCGCAAACTGGCGGAAATAGAACTTCGGAAACAGAATAAAGAACCGGGGGTGCCTGAGCGACCGCACACCCCGGGGCCAGCCGAGAAAAAAGTCCACATCCCCAAGGATGTTGTCCGAGAGTATGTCCGAGAAGACGACATACAACAGTGGTTCAAAGCCTACGAGATCGCCATGACCTCCCACCGGATCGACCGGAGTGATTGGGGAGCCGGACTATGGGGGAGGTTCGTCAACGAAGGTCGCGATGCCCTGCTGCAGCTCCCAGATCACCAAATGTCGTCCTACGACCACATGAAGGCTGCCGTCCTCACCCGCTACGGCCTCACACCTGAGATGTACCGCCAGAGGTTCAGAGATTGCACCCGGATCCCGGGTACAACTTGGGTGGAGTACGTTAACTATTTCAGCCGAGCCTTCGAGGGTTGGATCAAGGGGAGCCATGTCATGACCTACGAACAACTCTTTAACCTGATGGTATGGGAACACCTGTCGAACAACTGTTTCGTCGAGCTCAGGCAGCACCTCCTCGACAGTAAACTGACTGACCCCCGGCAGCTCGCCGCCGAAGCTGACCGATGGGAAAGCACCCGAGTGGGCCGGAGAGGGCCACACGAGCAAAACCGAAGCAACCAAGGCCAGCACCGTCCTCGGGGAGGAGGAGGAGGCCAGGGGCGAGGGAGAGACGCCCTACCGGCAACACCCGTGGCCAGCACCCCGCCTCCGGCCGGCCGGGGCAACCCCCCGATGCGTCCTGGGTTCCGAGCCAACGTCACGTGCCACCGATGCCAGCGAGTCGGCCACTACGCCAATGACCCGAGCTGCCCGCAGAACCAAACACCCAAGCCCCGCCAGGTAGCTGCCGCCGCCCTGGGGGAAGAGCGATTATCAGAGGAACAGGAGGAGTATGAGCCGGCCCAGCAAGAGTGGGAGCCGGCCGCCATGGTCCTGGCGTGCCTAGTGGGAAAAGACATGGTCCCGCGGGCTCCCCTACCCGCTAACACCAGGAAATACAGTCAGTGGGTGACCATTAATGGACATCGGGCCGAGGCCTTGCGTGACACAGGCGCCAGTGTGACGGCCGTCCGCTGTCACCTGGTGAAGCCCGAGCAGATCCTGCCGAACATTCTCTGCCCCGTCCGCTCAGCCGACAATTCTGAAAGTCTGTGTCAAATGGCCTGCGTCCCATTCGAATGGGGAGGGGTCTCCGGCCTGTTGAAGGTGACGGTCCGGGATGATGCCCCCGTGGACTGCCTCCTGGGGAATGACCTCGAGAGTTCCCCGTGGGCCACCGTCGAGAGAAGAGAGCACCTGGGGATGCTGGGCCTCCCGGACTGGGCCTGCATAACCACCCGGTCCATGGCCGCCCGTGCCGTCCCCCGATCAGAAGAACCGGAATGGCCAGCACCTCCGCCCCCGGTCGCCCCAGTAGGAGACAACGACGAGGCCAACCCCACGGAACCGACGACCAAAGGAGACGCGCAACCCCCGGACTTTCCCGGCCTGGCTCAGTGGCGTCAAGAAGGGGGGCCCACCCAAGAACAGTTCCGCCAGGAACAAAAGACCTGCCCCTCCCTTGAGGGACTCCGCCAACAAGCCAGCGCCCAGAGCGCAGGGGACTCCACCGGATCTCACTGGGTCTACTGGGATAACGACCTGCTATACAGCAAACAAAGAATCGCAGAGCTAGGGGCCGGTCGAGTGCTGGTGGTACCTCTCCGCTTCAGAGACTTCCTACTCAACCTGGCCCACGATGTCCCCCTGGCTGGACACCTGGGCCAGGACAAAACTTACAGTCGCCTAGTGACCCACTTTTTCTGGCCGAAAATGAGGAACGACGTCCTGAACCACTGCCGGTCCTGCCCCACGTGCCAAGCCAGCAGGAAGAGTGGCCGTAAGCTGAAAGCCCCTCTGCAACCCTTCCCTGTGGTCACCACCCCGTTCGAGAGGGTAGGAATAGACATTGTGGGGCCCCTGGACCCCCGCACGGCACAAGGACACAGGTTCATCCTGGTACTGGTGGACCACGCCACCCGCTACCCCGAGGCGGTGCCCCTACGAACTGTGACAGCTCCGGTGGTTGGCCGGGCCCTAATGGGGATCTTCTCCCGGGTGGGCTTCCCCCGAGAAGTCGTCAGCGACCGAGGCACGAACTTCATCTCCAAATACATGAAGTCCCTCTGGCAGCAATGCGGGGTCACCTACAGATTCACGACCCCCAATCACCCCCAAGGGAACGGACTAGTGGAGCGTTTCAACCGCACTCTCAAGGGGATGATTGGGGGATTGGAAGAGCCCCTCCGTCGCCAGTGGGATGTACTACTCCCGTGCCTCCTCTTCGCCTACCGAGAAGTTCCCCAGAAGTCCCTCGGCTTTAGCCCTTTCGAACTCCTGTACGGGCACCCTGTGCGAGGGCCCCTCAGCCTAGTCAAGGAAGGTTGGGAGATGGCCCCCCTAAAGACCCCTCCAGACGTCTTCAAATACCTCCTGGCCCTACGAAATCAGACCCGGCGCTTCAGGGAGATGGCCAAGGCGAACCTCGAGGCCAGCCAGGAAGACATGAAGAGATGGTATGACCACAATGCCTCCTCCGTCGAGTTCGAGCCTGGTCAACAAGTGTGGGTGATGTCCCCCACCGAACCATGTGCCTTGCAAGATAAGTGGACGGGGCCCTTCAAAGTGGTCGAGCGCAAAAGCCCCGTCACTTACCTCATCGACATGGGGACCTCCCGGAACCCCCTTCGGGTCCTCCACACCAACAGACTCAAACCACACTTTGTGCGCTCAGAACTCAGCCTCCTGATGGCTACAGACAGTGGGGCAGAGGAAGACTCCGAACCCCTCCCGGATCTCCTGAAGACTCAGGAGAAGGACGGTTCCGTGGACGGGGTCCGGCTCTCTGATGCCCTCACACCGGAGCAACGCCAGGGCTGCCGGAACCTCCTGCTGCGGTTCGCTACACTGTTCTCCCTCACCCCCGGGATCACCCCTTGGTGTTTGCACGACGTGGACACCGGGGACAGTCCCCCTATCCGACACCGGGCCTACCGCGTACCAGATCGGGTACGGGCCTGCATACAAGAGGAAGTGGCCAAAATGCTCACGATCGGGGTCATCGAGCCCTCGGACAGTCCCTGGGCCAGCCCGGTTGTATTAGTCCCCAAAGCCGCTGCCCCCGGCACCACACCTGAACTGAGATTCTGCGTCGACTACCGGGCTTGAACGCTGTCACCCGGACCGACGCTCATCCTATCCCCCGAGCGGACGAATTGATCGACCGGCTGGGGGCCGCCCGCTACCTCAGTATCTTTGACCTAACAGCGGGCTACTGGCAGATCGGTCTCACACCCCGGGCTCAGGAACGGTCAGCCTTCTCTACCCCCGATGGCCACTACCAATTCAAGGTCATGCCCTTCGGCATGAAGAACGCCCCCGCCACGTTTCAACGCCTTGTGAACCAGGTCTTGGCGGGGCTCGAAGAGTTCAGCGCTGCCTACCTGGACGATATCGCTGTATACAGCCGCCACTGGTCCGACCACCTCCTCCACCTCCAAGAGGTCCTACAGGCCCTCCAGCGGGCCGGCCTCACAATTAAGGCCGGCAAATGCCAAATTGGCCAAGGGTCCGTGACCTACCTTGGGCACCAGGTGGGAAGAGGGCTGGTGGCCCCGCTGCAACTTAAGATTGCTGCCATCCAGTCCTGGCAGCCCCCCGTCACCCAGACCGAGGTCCGAGCCTTCTTGGGGCTCACCGGCTACTACCGACGGTTCGTGAAGGACTACGGCAGCATCGTGGGGCCCCTCACGGGTCTCACGTCCAAAAACCAACCAAAGCGGATTAACTGGACCCCCGATTGTCAAGCGGCCTTCGAGAAACTGAAGGCCGCCCTGTGCACCGCCCCTGTGCTCCAGGCCCCCGATTACAGTCGGGAATTCGTGGTACAGACAGACGCCTCCGACCACGGCATCGGAGCGGTTCTTTCTCAATTGAACCCCGAAGGTCATGACCAGCCGGTGGCCTTCATCAGTCGACGTCTCCTGGCCCGAGAACAGCGCTGGAGCACCATCGAGAGGGAGGCCTTCGCAGTGGTGTGGGCCCTCAAAAAGCTCCGGCCCTATCTCTTCGGTACCCACTTCCGGGTACAAACCGACCATCGACCCCTGCAGTGGCTGATGCAGATGCGGGGGGAGAACCCAAAACTATTGCGCTGGTCCATTTCCCTGCAGGGAATGGACTTCACCGTGGAGCACCGACCGGGCCAAGACCACGCCAACGCAGATGGCCTGTCACGCTTTTTCCGCCTCGACGAGGAGAGTCCCCAAGAAGATGGGTGACTCTCCCCGCCTTCAGCTGGGGGGGACGCATGTTGGACAGGCCACACGAAGGGCTTGCTCCCTCCCCGCATGACAGGGCCCAAGCCCCGGCCCGCCAGGCCTGACCCACGAAAAGCACCCGCAACCCGTCTCCCGACGGAACTCCTGTCCTCGGACCTCCATGTATCACGGGCCCCAGCCACCACCGGCTCCCCCGGCCGGGTCAAGCCGCCATCTTGGGCCCTGCACCACGAGGCCGCGTGGCCTCCACCCGACCCTAACCCTGGGCCTGGCCGGCCCCGACATCCCGGCACCACCATCCACCCAGGAGGTGAGCGGACCACTTGGCAGGTCAATGGGAGAACAAAGCGTCAAGAGCTCTTCCCCCGCCAGGTGCCGATCGCCTCCAGCTCCCCCAGGCGCTGGCTCCACCCCCTGCTGGGTGTCTGGACACCTTCATCCCGGACCCTCCGACCTCCAAGTGCGAGGGTCCGGACATCAAAGGGCGCCTGCCCTATAACTGGAGCAGCTCCGGAGCAGGAAGGCAGTTGTATCCTGGAGTCGAGAGACACCGAGAGAACTCAGCCTTGACGGACTACTGGCGCTGCCGTAGCCCTATCTTGCGAACTATCGTCCTGCCTGCTGGCGCTGCCACGGCCTTCTGCAACATCCATCCTCGTTGGGACCTGCTGGCGCTGCCGCGGCCCGTTGTAACGACCATCCTCACCGGGACCTGCTGGCGCTGCCGCGGACCGTACATCGACCATCCTCACCGGGACCTGCTGGCGCTGCCGCGGACCGTGTATCGACCATCTCTACCGGGACCTGCTGGCGCTGCCGCGGCCCGTACCAGCTAAACCACCAAGCTCGAGGATTGTGAGCTAATCATCATCTCATCCGAACTACCAGACTGGTAAACAGACTGTCCCGCTACCCCTTTCCCTATCCTGAGAGACGTAAATAGAGGGGACCCCTGAGTCCAGACCTCCTTGTACCATTTCATCGTACCTTAAGAAGTGCATATAAAGAACGCTAATCTTATCCTTGTGTGGTATCTGTCTGTGGGGGGGAAGTTATTTGTCTGTACGATCGCTGGAGACGGCTCTCCCCGGAGACCTCTCCCCCTGACCTCGGCCGACCCTCCCGGTCCGTCTAACAATGTCATTGCCCACTACAGGCTCAAAAGGACAACCATCCTACGCATCCTGACCATCATCGCCCAACAGGCCGATGGCACCAACACAGCGGACAACCAACATCTGACCCCACACAAAGCTGCTGGCTGTGCTGCACCTGTTGGCCTCTGGTACCCCCCAACCAACACCCGACAGAGTCGGAGGAGTCTCGCAGCCAGCCGCATCCAAGTCCCTCAAACCAGTCCTGGATGCCATCTTCTGCCTGGTCCTCTGCTCAGCACTCCCGGTGCCACTAACTCAGTGCACCATGAATCATCGTCCATTACTGTTTTTGGTATGTGCTGTGGAGAGTTCACACTGCAATGTCAGCTCAGGCAGTGTGGGAGACCTGTGATGACGATGAGGAAGATAATGCCGGTGTGACACCCCCCCACTGCAGCTGCATAAGGAATGTCCGTAAGAGACACAATCCTAGACATTTTCTTCACATGAGTGTGCTCAGCTCTCGTGCCCCAAAATCTGCGCACTGCAACTCACGGACACTTCTGTTTGCTCATTATGTGAACTCTGGACTTGCTCCGGCTACCTCCATGATGCACCGCAGTTGTCCCTGTAATGCTGGTGTTGTCTGTTTCCGTATTCATAGTGTTCACTGTTGTATTTGTTGCCAGCACCAACAACTCCCTGAGGGCTGGCTTGCACTCACCCCACACACATCCAGCACAGGAGTCACTGTACATATGGCCCTGCCAATAAAGGGGCCGGGCGCACGTGCCCGTAGCCGGTTCAACATAATATCTGCGTGTGTCCCTGTGGTCTCGTTGTATGCATGAGGGCCCTGGCCCTGCGACATTACATTGTGCTGTGTACAGCAGATGCAGACTTGTCACCGCAGGCAGCAGCTTGGAGCTTGGACATGTAGCTTTGTCATCACCCACTCAATTCGTAAGGGGAGTGGACTGGGCCGACGTGGGTGTGTAACTGCTATGTGTGTGGTTCTGTACTGGGAATGTGCATCTGCATGTGTCTCTAGGGCAGTGTGGATCTCCTTTGTAGGGTGTAGGTGGTCCCTGAGGGGTAATGGACACCCACGTATGTGTTCCAGTTCGCCTTCCATGGTTTCGGACCACACCTGCACCTGTTCAGCCACCTCCTTTTGGTGTTCTGTCACCTGGCATTGGGGTGCTATGTGTGGGTCGGTGATGTGTTGTGAGCCAGCCGTGCTTGCGGGTGCTTCATGCTGTGTGGTCTGTTGCAGGGGTTGGCTTCTCCTCCAAGTAGCTTGTTTGCCCTGTTCCTGGTGGTGGGCTGCGTGGGATGTTCATGGGCTGTTGTAGGGCCTCGGTGTCAAAGGTGTGGAGGTCGTCTCCGGCATAACTGATGGGTTGTCTGGTCGGACCTGCTGGAGGTGTTGTTTGTCCCTCTGCAATGTGAAGGAGAGATGCATGTTGACATTGTGTTGACATTTATGTTGGAGCACTGTTCTTGTAGACATGCAGACTGTGTGACAGTGTACATTGTGAATGTTTGGGCGGTTCTGGCAATTTGAGGGGGGACAGTGGACATTTGGACTACATGACTGATGTGAGATTGTACACTTACAAATTCATCTCACAGTTCCCTGCTCTGTCACATGTGATTGGCCTGTTTCTGTGCATGAGCGGACACAGTTGTGTCCCCTGTTCTGCAGTGTCGGTGTTGCACTTTATGCCGCATTGTCATGGGATGTGCTGTGATTGCTATGTGTGTGTGCTGCAGTGTGCTACGGGGATGGGGACATGACCTTGGGTAATTGCGGGTGTGCAGTGTGCTACACATAGTTGTGCATGTGTGCCATTGTGCCCATCTCCCCCCGTCCCCCCAGTCCCTGTTCGTTCCTCACTCTGTTGTTGTTGTGTCAGGTCCTCTCGGGCTGTGTCCGTACTCCCACCTCCTTGCACCGTCTTCACACTGATGACTGGCCTCCATTTCCTCCAGCTCCTCCTGTGGCACAGGACTCCCACCTCCTGTCGCCGTTGTTGCCTTCCTGTTGGCAGCGGCTTTGGTCCTGGTTTAGGTTTTCACGTCATGCCAGCGCCTCTTGGCCTCCTCCATTGGCCTCCTCGACACTCCGGCTGCATTCAAGGTGGTCTGATTGTGGGTCAGTTGCTGGTTGTGTTCTGTCACCTCAGTGACACTGGTCTTGTTTTCCTGCAGACTGCACCCCGTCTTCCTCTCCCTCTTCTCCTTGACCTTCCCCAACCCCGTTGTTCCTTGCTGGTGGTCTGTGGGGCTTGTGGGGTTCACGTTGGCCTCTGCGCTTGGTCAGGGTGCATCCATGTTGCTACGCACTTTGTATTCTTTCTGATGTGTTGTATTTGTTGCTATTATAATGCATTTTCCTGCCAGATGCGTGGGATTTGCAGGCCTGCCGCTGGTTTTCGCTGCTTTTTGCATCGCGATTGGCCTCATCGCAGCTTTTTTGGCGTTCGTGTTTCGCATTTTGGCGGCATGGCGTTGATTTTATCGTGGCCATTTGACGCGTTGTCTGGGAACTATCGCATGGTACCGCCGTGTTGTGAATACTTGGTTAACAAGGCGTAAGTTTCCCGCGATAGACTGCGATGTTGAAGGTTGCTTTAAGTAACTTTTGCGATGGTTATCACACCTTCTTGAGAATATACCCCATTGACTCTGTTTCAGCTTGGAATAGGCTTTCTTTTTGGTGTGGATTCACCACCATTTGTGCTCCAACACTACGCTGTACTCAATCAGGCTTTGCCTGAAGTCCGCATGCACTATTAGGACCTATGTCATTGTCACCATAAGGGTTCTTAATGATCACGGTTAGCTGTTTGAATTCTTTGGTAATCTTATTCTCTAAACTCTGGTGCCTCTCCCCACACTCAGGATCATTCCTTTGAATGTCACTATCCTTGAAGGTGTTTGTTTTACCGTTTTGATATCTAGAAAACATATTTGTGACGCACGTTGTTCTCTATGTTGTTTCCAGCCCTGAAGAAGTCAAGGGTTCAACACCCTATTGTCAAAACACGTGTTGGCTGGCTTGTTAAGCAACACACCATTAAAGTGTACATTCCAAAATCAGGACATCATTGTCTTCATCTTAGACCAACAGAATTTGTTTTGTACTGTCATTTACATATATGCATGTTCATAGGACCTGTTTGTTGTATATAGCCGGACCCTAGGATCCTAATGTGAGGGTTTAGGGGTTTTCCCTCACCTATGACCCCACATCTAATTGTTTCCTTTTGTGTAATATCACGGTATTTCGTTAGCGACGTTTAGATGTCCTGTGAAAATTAACACCCCCTTTTCGTTTGTAACTCTATATTAATTAATTAGGGACAAATTACTTCTCGGCCTTTAATCCTATAAACACCACCACACACACTTAAAATTAATTACAGCATTACCGTAATTGATCACCAATTAATTAATAACAAATAATTACTAAACCAATTATTAATTCATCAATTAAATTGCTTCCCACCCTTTACACCTATAAACACCACAATACACAACTAAAGTTAATTACACAATTACTAAAATTAATTACAAACTAATTAATTAAAATTAATTAACAACCAATTATTAATTCATAAAATAACAACAAATTACTTCCCACCCTTTACACCCATAAACACCACAACACACACCAAAATTAATGACACAATTACCCAAAATGAATTACAAATCAATTAATTAAAATTAATTAACAACCAATTATTAATTCATAAATTAAAAATAAATTACTTCCCACCCTTTACACCTATAAATAGTAAAACACACACCTAAATTAAACTCCACAATTACCAAAACTAATAACCGATTAATTAATTCAAATTAATTAAAAACCAAAAAACAATTAATTCATAATAAATTACTTTACACATTTAACACTATAACAACTCAATTAAACAAACATCAATAAATGAAAATTAATCAATAAATTTAATATAATTAAATTACTTCCCACCCTATTCCCCTATAAGCCCAAAACCTGCTACGGAACTAAAAATGCAAAATTCCATAACAATGGAGGTGGGTCTGTGTGGCCCCCCTCCAAATATTTGGTTTAAAGCCCCAGAGAGGTGGTGGTCCAGAGTCTCTTATGAGTAGGCCTGGGTGGAGTTTGCAGAGTTCTGCTATGCGGAACTACGCAAAGTGGCAAAATAACTCAGCACGGTTCCGCAAGTGGCAGAGTGCAGTTCGAACTGCCGTTTGCGCTGATCTTCCTACCACTGGAGTAGAAATTCAACCCGAGCGCCAGCTCGCGCTCACCAATTTACCATTGTCAAGTGCGAGCAGGGAAAAAACAGAATTTTCTGACCTCTGCAAGCACCATGGAGAATCGAGTGCAAAAAACTCTACAAACTCGGTGAATGGAGTGGAGTTCACGGCCCAGGCCTACTTATGAGCTTAGGAGGGGGCTGCACAGCTCCCCTTCAATTAAAAGTTGAATCGGCCTGCCCCGGGGAGGTGTTTTTTCCCGAGGTTCAAGCTGCCCATTATTTACATTTAAATATGTCACTGGGACCTGGCCCAACCAGGAGCTGAGTTTTAAAGAAGCACAGGACACATTACTTCTGTTTTTTGTTTGCTGCAAATTCGCAAAACTTCACAATTTTATTGCAAATTCTTTTTTTTAAATGATTTTTGGCCCTGGTGGGGCCCTTGGGGGACCCCAGCACTTGGAGTTCATGGTGTCCCTACCCTGCCCCCTTTTCTTTACTTTTACATTTTCTTGTGGGACTGGCTGAGCCCGAGTACCAAGATGGCTGCCAACACTTCTCGGTTGAAGTGTTGGCAGCTAATCAGATCTCTTCATGAGGTTGTCAATATTCGTGCCACTTTAACCCTCTCTGTCCAATCCATTTAGGGGCCGATTCCGATCCTGAAAATTTTTCCCCCGTACGAATTGTATCCGGATTTTTTTTCGTACGAATCGTACAAGTAGCGTACAAACTGCCAAGTACGATTCGCATGGGAAAAACTCCATACGAATCACATCCGAAACATTTCCCCACACGTCCTCGGGTCGGAAAATGTGTCCGACACATCCCCGGACGATTTACCATACGATTCGGAAAAATGAAGTCCGACCGCGCAAGTACGATCACTCCCGTCCTTTCGATTTCCCGAACCGAACTCCCATAGCAACCATGGAGACATGTGCCCGCATACGCGCTGAACACCCCACCACAGACCCCGCATGTACACGCAAAACGCCCCCCGGCCGCGGATGTACGCGCCGAACCCCCACCAGTGTATGTATGGAGCCTACCCCCACCCGTGTATGCATGGAGCGTACCAACTCCCCACCCGTGTATGTACGGACCGTACCCACACCCCACCCGTGTATGTACAGAGCGTACCCCCACCCGTGTATGAATGGAGCGTACCCCCACCCCACCAGTGTATGTACGGACCGTACCCCCACGCGTGTACGTACGGACCGTACCCCCACCCCACCAGTGTGTGTACGGACCGTACCCCCACCCCACCAGTGTATGTACGGACCGTACCCCCACCCGTGTAGGTACGGACCGTACCCCCACCCGTGTATGCATAGAGCGTACCAACTCCCCACCCGTGTATGAATGGAGCGTACCCTCACCCGTGTATGAATGGAGCGTACCCCCACCCCACCAGTGTATGTACGGACCGCACCCCCACCCGTGTATGTACGGACCGTACCCCCACCCCACCAGTGTGTGTACGGACCGTACCCCCACCCCACCAGTGTATGTACGGACCGTACCCCCACCCGTGTATGTACGGAGGTACCCCCACCCCACCAGTTTATGTACGGACCGTACCCCCACCCGTGTATGTATGGACCGTACCCCCACCCCTCCAGTGTATGTACGGACCGTACCCCCACCCCACCAGTGTATGTATGGACCGTACCCACACCCCACCAGCGTATGTACGGACCCTACACCCAGCCCCCCCTGTATGTACGGTGCGAAACACCCCCACCGATGGACGGTGCGGACCAACACCCTGTCCGTGTTCGTACGCACCCTACCCCAGGCCCACACACCAGCACCCTCACCCAACATCGCGCATGTACGAGTCGTACTAAGCCATAGCAAAGGACAGCACTGTACAACAACATGGCCCATGTACGCACCGTACAGACGCAAAAAACACTTGTACTGAACCAGGACAAACCAAAAAAACACAAGGAGAGTCAATTCGATGCACACAACACCACTAAACATATCCAACAAGGCCAAATACATCCTATACACTGACCTGCAACGGACAAACAGCTAAACAGAGGCCCAAACCACTACCACTCCTTATAACACACCCACCCAAAGTTCAAACACAGCCACACCCACAAATGGACCAATAAAAAGGCCCAGCACACACAAACCATGATCCTTTGCAACAGATCCCCTACTGCCAGACCACAGAGACAACGCACTGAACCATACTACATACATCAACACACCTTACACTTGCACTCCTTCACACAACCACCATCACAAACACACCCTCATCACATTCACACACACACACCTGCACAACCACACTCACACACCCACAACCATCCACACCCACACCCCCACAACCATCCACACCCACACCCCACACCATGCCCACTAACAAGAATCCAAAGTTCACAAAGGAGGAGCTGGAGGTCCTTGTCGACGAAATCGTCAGAGTCGAGCCACAGCTCTTTGGAACATTGGTCAGATGGACCAGCATAGCCGAAAAATCTGCCATGTGGGAGAGGATAGTCAATTCCGTGAATGCTGTTGGGTCCACCAGAAGGACCAGGCATGAGTACCAAGCCAGGTGGTACGATCTGCGGAGGACGGTCCGCCGCAAAATGACGGACGACCACAACCAGGCCAACATCACTGGAGGAGGTCCGGCCCGCAGACCGGTACACTACCATCGCTGGGAGGAGAAGGTGATGGCCACGCTGCCGCCGGTGGGAGTAGACGGACTAGAAGGAGTCCGAGAGCCTGGTGAGTACACAAACAACTCACCTCACATGGGGGGCACGCCATATACAAACCAAATACCAATCATGCACGCAACCCCCACAAAGCCTGCACCGTACACAACCACACTCCAAAAACACACACATGCCACTAGCGCCTCCATGCCCCATGCCCCAAGCAAGGCCATGCCAAGTCACAGGCCACACAAAACACCAACACAAGACAGGATGTCCCCGATGCCGGGAGGGTGGGCCTCAAAACTAACATAGACCAACTCTGAAGCACACAACAATGCCCTCAGCCCATATGGCTTAGGGCACAGCCATACAAACAGTGTGTCCCCACACAGTACTCTTTTGCCTGCTAATGGTGGCCGCGTTGCAGGACAACATGGGTATGAAGGCACAATTTGCACATAACAGCAGCTAATGAAGACGCATCACACTGAAAGAGTGTCAGCACACACCGCCACAGCAGCAGCGCAGACTCAGACACTCCGCCCAATGGGTGCCCGCAGAGAAGAAATAAACCCACATGAACAAGCCAATGGCCTTTGAAAGACCTGCAAACTGTGTGTGCCCAGGAAGCTGGGCTGAGGTGACAGAGGGTGACACACAGAGGGAGGGAGAGGGGCAGAGAGAGGGACAGAGACAGAGGTGGACACAGGGAGACAGACAGAGGGAGGGAGGAGGCTGACAGAGGGAGGGAGAAAGGGAGACGGACAGAGGGAGGAGGCTGACAGAGGGAGGGAGAAAGGGAGACAGAGGGAGACGAAATCACCCTTGGGTGGTGTGGCCATGTCCGCTCGTCAGCAGGTGGACTGTGTGCATGTAGACAAGGTTTGGCACTGCGTGAACCCCCCCTTCAACCTTTGATAAACACTGGGCCATGTGTCAATCTGTGCACGAGTACATCCGTGCTGCAGGCACAAACAGAATCTTACACCCAGTATACCCACCCACTGTGTTTGTCAGAACCCTGTCACAAATTGTTAAGTTACCTACCTGCATTCTCAAATTGCATGGAAAAAACACCATTTGGCCACGTACAGTGCAACACGTAAGGCGGGTCTGCATGGCTTGCTACGCCCGCTCACTACACTGCAGACTGCGTTCACAAAAGATGCATCAACTAAGATTGTGTCACACATAGGTAAAGTGTCGAAAGCTGTGGCCAAGGGACATACCCATGCACAAGTGCACTGTGAGAGGAATGCTAGCCAAATCCAACCACTCAGAGGAACTGTGCCTAATCAAAAATGAATGAACATGGATGTTGCATGTAACACAATTAACACTGTCTCTCTCACACACAGGTCAACGTCGTCAATCTCCCCCAACACTGGGGGAGAAGACTCACAGGACAAGGCTCTGCGTGAAGAGGACCCCACCGGCAGCGACGTTTCTCACCACTCCGTGGATGACCCAGACCAACCTGGCCCCTCTGGTGTCCAACTACCTGCAGCACCTGCGTCAGGTACAACTGTGCCAACCACCACCCCCATTCCTGCCACATCCCAGGAGACACCCATGAGCCCTGCCCGCACACAACAACACAGCCAGTCTGTCCAGGAGGGACAAGGTGCTCCGGGCACCCAGGAGGAGGCAGGCGACACCGCAAATGCCATCCCTCAGGGGTCCCGGAGACCCGATGTGCCCACAACGGCAGGCCAGGCGCAAGTGGGCAGGGGTGGTGGGAGTGGAGGACGGCGGAGGCGCGAACCTGACCAGTTGGTTCAGGAACCAGTAATGTCACACGTCCACAACATCCTGGACACATACCGGCGTGACTCCAGAGGCATCGACCAGGTAGTGGAGACCCTCAATGAGATGAAGACCCTGCAGGTCGAGCATCATGCCAGTCATCTACAACACCATGGACGGATGGAGGCAAGACTGTCTGAGCTCCTGGCGGTGCACAGGGACGTGAGCCAATCACTCCGTCAGATCGCCCAAAGCCTGGCAAACCCTCCCTGTGCCACCAGGCGTAGACCAGCACGAGAAACAGGGAGGGAGGAGGAGGAGGATTCATCTGACGGAGCATCCCTAGCATCGTCAAGGCCTGCTTCTGAGGGTCCCCGCAGGAAGGTGGGTCGTCCACGCAAAAGACCGTGAGAATCAGCGGAACATCACCATCTCCCAGGTCACCTGGCCTGGCACCTGGCCCTCTGGCCCAACAGCAGCACAGCAGCAAATGACATTCTCTGCCACATGGCCTTGCTGGTCACTGTCTGACCAATGTTGACAAAGACTGTGCCACAGACTCTGATGACTTTCAATGGCAGGATACCAACTCCCCCTGTGAACTTTGGATTCTACACTCCCGCCAAGCACCTCTTGGCACCCCCCCCAAACACGTACCCCAGCACTAATAAAATTCATCACAATCAAAAGATGATGCCGTCATTTTGCATTATTCCACTACATGTGTGTGTTGTAAAGTCAAACCATGCCTGATTTCAGAAGTAACTCCAAACATCCATACCCTGGGGTCGAAATCTGGCACAGGACACACATGGGTCACAATGTACCATCCAAGACAGACATGGAGCACCATACTAACCCGTGATGGGCCCAACCAGCTGAGGGGGTGCCCACACAACTGTGCCTACAGACCTATTTAGAAGAGCAACAGTCATGCGCAGAGGTCAGGGATAATGTGGAGTGTCCTGGGGTGGGAGTCCCAGGTATGTGTAGACACGTGGCAGAACTATGTCCTGCATGCTTGAGTCAGGTGGATGTGGAGAATGGTGGGCCAGCCAAGGTTGGATGCATGGAGATGGCACAGTTGGGTGTTGGATCACAGTGCCACAAGGTTGTGTTGTGGTTGTGGGCTGCATCCTGAGTGTGTGTGTGGATTGAGAAGGTCATCCTGCAGCTGGCAGTGATCCACTCCCCCCATCTCTGTTGGACATTGATGTGGCCTGGTCGCCGGATGTAGTAGCAGAGCTGTGCAGATGCACCCTGGATGTGGACAAGTATCATGGGATTTCTAACGCACATGTCCGTAGAGTGCAGGGTAGGATTAGACACGGATGTCGTAGTTGACCTGGGGTATGGTCTCCCTCTTGCCTTTAGGTTGATGGAACTGGGGATCTTGTGCATAATGCAGAGTGTGCTGCCGCATGACGCACAGATGCAGCTGATCAGCATAGCACATGTCAGCAAGCAATCCATGATGAACACCAGCTCGTTTGCGTGGACACTGGATTCCCTTGCTGCAGGGCCTGCAGCAGCATGCGCCATGTCAAGAAAACAATGCCACAAGTAGCACACAAACACAAGGATCTCAGGAAGGAACTATGCTAAAGGTGTATGTCAAGGAAGGAATGTCTGGTTCGACATGGCACACACACACACAATGGATTCACATGCAGCACAGTGGCCGTCGTGGAGACTGACATGCCACAATACCTACACAGCCATGGACATCATGCACAATACAGAATCTAATCCCTGACACACAGCTTGCATCTTGCTACTCTACACATAGACTCATATGCACCATCTCTGAGAACAATGCCAGACATGCCGCATGCACAGTGGCAACAGACCACCATTGACAGAGATGAGGCACCTTGGAGGCAGAGGGACACCTTTATTACTCATGTCGGAATGCCAATGCAACTCTGTCAACACATACACAGGTCATGTGGATGAACACGTGGGACCAACACTGGCACCCCCCTTACCACCACAGATGCTGGAAATCCATGGCACTGGCACACAAGTGACGGGTTACAGCTAAACACCCCCTGCTGCTCACGGAGAGGCAGCTATACACCATTGAGCCCCTAATGGGGAATTCACACACCATGTCAACCCGGTGCAACCCGTATGTTTCCGACGGCAGTGTTACACACATTGATGGCTCCATCACAATCCACAATCCCATTACAGATGACTGTCACCAAGTCTGACCATCAATTCAGGTGAATTCAGCTCCATGTCATGTGCCCCATGGTGATTCTACATGTATGTAAAGTATCCAAACATGAACAGGAGCAGTGCACACACATACAAAACAAATACCACTCCCAAAAAGCTGTGCTGCATGCCTTACCCGAAGGAGATTTTCTAGCTTGTCCGTGCATGTAACGCTGATTCAGCACATGTTGCTGTGTTCATGAGGAATAGCAGGAGCACAACAATGCCACCAGCAGACAGCATGCGCAAGTACCTGTGGATGGGAGACACACAAGGAGTCAGCCAAAAGAAGCACATCTGCATGCATGTGCATGTACTCGACACATATAAGGTTGTCAACATGCTAGGTGACAATGATGACTCTGGAAAAACATTTTTCTATTGCACCATCACTCGAGTGACACATCCAAACACACCTCTGACTCACTTGGCAGACATGCAGATGGACACAAACATTGCAACACATGCCACACACGGCCCAATGCGTGCACACTCAGACACTGGAACTCACCACTAAGCAAAGAAGATGCGTATGAGCCGGCTCCGGATGTCCTCTACCGCCTCCTCCTCCACATCACTTGCCTCGTGACCAAGCCCTTCATCCTCCACGGGTGGATGGTCCTGCTCATCTGGATCCAGGATGAGTGGCACAGCTTTCTCCACTGCCATGTTGTGCAGCATGCAGCACACGAGGAATATCTTGCAGACCTTCACCGGTGCATATGGGAGTGCGCCACCGATATTGTGGAGGCAACGGAATCGGCTCTTCAGGAGGCCAAACGTCCTATCTATCACTCGCCTGGTCCGCCCATGGGCGTTGTTGTAGCGCTGATCGGCAGCCGTGCTGGGGTTGCGGAGATGCGTCATCAGCCATGGCATGTTGGGATAGCCAGCGTCCCCTACATGGAAACATCATGGACAACAGTGGGTCAGGAGAAGCAGTAAGACAGGAAGATGACGTTAAATACAGGACTGCCAGAGTATACCCACCAACAATACATGCTCGTTTGTTGCGCAGCTGCAGCATCATTTCAGGCACCCTGCTACGCCTCATGATGTAGGCATCGTGTGCTGATCCTGGAAAACGAGCACAGACATGTGAAATCACCATGTTGGCAAGACACACCACAAGGGCATTAATGGAGTGGTAATGCTTGCGGTTCCTATACGCTACCTCCTGTGCCTGTGGTGGTCCCAAAGCCACATGTGTTCCATCTATGGACCCAATGACATGGGGCATCCCTCCCAGGGCATAGAACTCACGCTTGACACCTGTCAACTGCTCAGGAGTTGGGAATTTTATTAACTCATCCAGGTGATCCAACATGGCCTCTAAAAAATCATGCAGAACACGGCTGAACATGGTTTGGGACATGCCACCGACATGCGCAATGGTATGTTGAATGGTACCCGTGGCAAAGAAATGTAGGGCTGCCATCACCTTCATCTTGGGTGTCAGTGCAGTAGGATACCTGTGTAGCGGTTGGAGGTGTGGTGCCAGCCGTGTCGTCAAGTCCTCAATCAAGCGTTGGGGGAAGCGGTAGCGGCGTATACAGTCATGTTCCCTCAGGTCAGCCAAGTCCGGAATTGCTCGAGGGAGAGGCAGAGCCCTGCAGTGAATTAGAAGGGACAACGAAGAGTGAGTACAGTACACCACCAAAGTCAATGTACTGAGCACATGCTCAACAGGCAATACACATATGCTACATACAGAGTCAGGTCTGTGCAATATGCCCTGGACACGTATGCCAGGCATGTGACACTCCTACCAAGAGCCAGCTACAAATGTTGATTCTCAACCTCAATATGCCATGCCATGAAACTAGCTGTGGGCCAGTGTAAGTGAGCAGGCAGACGCATTACAGGAGTTACAGACATCCAAATATGTGCAGAAGAAGGATGTTTATTGTACAGACAGGTTGCGGAACACTAGAGGCACAGGTCACATGTCAGAGAAAAAGGACAGACCACACACCTTGCCATGAAGGATTACATGTCAAGACTGATCACACATACATTGAGAGTATGCAGATATGTCCTTGTTTTGAAACTCCGTGTCGATGCATACATACACACCTTATGTCGGATTACACATGTGTGCTGGTGTGCGTAACAGTGTGCCATGCCCATCTAAACACAGACACATGTTGGTTGCAGCAACTGCAGATGCATTTGACCAAACACCTACAGCACACCTATGGGAACACATGACACACACATGACATAGTTACAGCGTGCAACGCGGGCATTCACTTGTCAGTTGTAACATTCCGTGTACCTGGCATCAGGGGACATTTGCGGGTGTCGGTGACTGTGCCATGCCAGTGACGCATGGCTCACCAAGTCTGTACTACATGCACACATGTCAAAGGAGTGAAGGGGATGTGTGGCACATAGGGCACCATCACACATGACATGTGTACACAGCTCATCATACTTGAATTAGCTTCACACCTCAGGAGTATGGTGCCACATCACAGCCTGACCCACCTGTGCCTGACACATGTAGTACTGCACAGATAATGCCTTGATGTCCAGCCTTGGCCAAGTATGACAGCTCAATTCCTTCCTGTGTGCCGCCTGTCACCACTGTCAGGTGTGAAACGCACCGTACATACGCTCTGAGGGCGTGTGTAGGGTCCCTATCACTATGGAAGTGCTGGCAAATGCGTACGCCACAGTGATACGGACTGTACACGCGTGTGTAGGGTCGGTCCGTATCATTAAGGGGTACGCATACGCCAGCACTCCCATAGTGATAGGGACCCTACACATGCGTGTACGGTCCGTATCACTGTGGCGTACGCATTCACCAGCACTCCCATAGTGATAGGGACCCTACACACGCGTGTACGGTCCCTATCACTATGGGAGTGCTCGCGTACGTGTACGCCATAGTAGTTCGGACCGTACACACGCGTGTGTACGGTGCATTTCACTATGGCGTATGCATACGCGAGCACTCCCATAGTGATGGGGACCATACACACGCGTGTACGGTCCGTTGCAATGCATTTGGGGTGCCCTAGGGCTGTGGAACGCACCATACCTGTGTTTTAACATAGGATTGACATAGGGGACACATGAGGGACAAGTATAGGGGCCTAAATGCATGCTGGTTGTCATGGAGACCGAGTTTCATATTTGAATTTTGCATCATGTGGCCAGCAGAAGTCGGTTGGAGACAATCTACTTTGTTGCAATGTGGTTGTTGACTTTACATCATGCTCAATTTTTAAACCATGCAAAGCCTGTCACTGGGGTAGTTTTGAAGTGATTGGAGGACACGTAGGATGCAAATGTGACTGACCAATCACTCTGTACTCCTGTAAATGAAACAGGCCAGCAAGGAAGATATAAGGCAGCCAGGTCCCTTGAGAGAGCACTTGCCTGCACATCCTTTCATTCCACAACACTGCTGCTGCTCGTGATTCCTCTGGCACCATGTCCAGGTCTGTGGAGAGGGCACAGCCATTCACCATGGAGGAGAATATGGCATTGGTGGATGTCATCCTCCCACAGTACCCTTGCCTGTATGGGAGACCAGGGGAGCAGGTGAGTGCAGAGTCCACTAGCTTAGACTGTGCCCCTTTTTTGTGGATGTGACTTCTGGCATTGTGTCCAGGTGTGACAGACATGCAGGGTTCTTCATAGTGGGTCCCAGGGGGGGGAAGGGCTCATGTCTCCCATGCAGAGCATGCTGTAGTTCCTGTGTGCACTACGCACTTGCATAGTGCTTACTGTGACAATCACTGCATGGAGCATGCCGCTTTCAGACTTCCTAATCCTCCTGGAAATGTTGTTTCTACAGTCCTGATGTGAGTCTGTGCTCCCCCCAGGGTGACAGGTGCCAGTACCCACAGATGTGTGTCTGTTCAGTGTACCTGTGGTGAGAGTGTCCAAATGATGTGGTCGTCCCCTGGACATTGGTGTGTGTGTGTGAGTCCCCTGTCATGTGGGTGTGTGCATATGTGGAGTGTTGCACCCCAGCTGCATGTGGGATGGATATACCCTGCCCATCTGATGTGAGCAGGGAGCTGTGCTGGATGTCTGCCGTGCTGAGACAGCCCCACATCTGTGACACCCCCAGTCTAGTGGCACATGTGCAGAGTGAGGTTTGTAGCGGCAGTTGCCAATGCCAGGTGATTGTTCAGTGCCTGTCTACAGTGTCTGTGTACTCTGCTGAGGTAGCGTAAGTGGGCTGGGGCATGTGACTGCTTAGGAGTACTGTTCAGATTCCTGGTGTAGCTTGGGCTGCACAGTGTGAGCCTGCATCATTGATTGTGTTGCACCCCTCATGCCACCTGTGTACTTTCAATGGCACCTACTGCATTTGCCCATTCCCAGGAGGATGATGTCACTATGACAAAGGTGCAATGAGTTGGCTGCATACTATGGCCTGTTCAAACATGCATAATTTGTAATATGTGTGTCTCTGTATCATTGATAAGGTGGATTGATGTATTGTCACTTTTGCATCCTCACAGGTAGGCGTCTGTGCCAAGGGGGAGATCTGGAAGCAAGCCGTCAGTGCCGTGAGGAGGACGGAGGGTCGGAAGCGGCGCCTAGTCTAGCCCAGGTGAGGAAACGCTGGCAGGATATCCGGTGCTGGACGCGGAGGATCGCACGGGTCCTGCTGGGGGACTCACCTGAGAGCCACAAAAACCGTGGGCGCCGGCGTCTGACCCACTTCCATAAGCGTGTGCTGGCGGTGGTCTTCCCCGACTTGGACAGGCGCTTAGCGGAGAAGCAGCAGCAGGAAGGGGGTAGGTACATATGTGTTTGTTGTGTGTGACCAGCTTTTGGAAGTACGCAGTTGCATGGATACACTGCCAGTGTTTAAATGTGCAGTGCATATCCTGTTCCCCAAAGTAAAGCGGTGCTTTTCTTCCTCCCTTCCCCTTCTTGCCATGTGTTCCTTGGTCTGTGTGTAGTCACTCTTGCACAAGGTTTTCTAGGCTGCCAGGTAATCCAAGTGCCCAATGCTTGCAGCATCATGTGTGGGGGTGGTGTGTAACAGGTTTTTGGACGTTGCCTGTGCCCTGGCCAGTTCTGTCATTGTGGGGTCCATGTTAGTTGGCACTGATGCTGAGTCCCGACATGGGAGTGTGTGTTTCATGTGTACTGCCTTACTGCCTGCATGTCGAATGTTGTGCCCTCTGACATGATGTGCTTGAGTGTGAGATATGCATAGTGCAGGGATGGTGGCTTGTGTTCCAGTCATATCCATCCAGGGCCATGGAGTAGTGTGGCCACTACAGTCCCCTGGGGCACCTTTTCCTAGGTATCATGTGTGTCATCAGACAATGTGGACATTCTCTGTGTCTTCAGCATTGTACCCTGGCCTCATTTGTATTCACGTATACTGTGCTACATGTGTCCACTGTACAGGGTGACCTAATTTAGCTGGTGCATACTCACAGGGGCCAGTGCCTGTGTGTCTTGGTACAACTATCTGATGATGGTTGTTTGTCAGTGATATATGTGGACTGGCGCACCAGGGGTAGTTTGTGTACAATCAGGATTTATTGCAGGCCATGTGTTTTTATCCCAGACTAAGAGGTGTAAGTACTTCCTCTGTCTCAATCACATTGTCTCAGGTAGGGGGAGGGTTGGTGCGGGCAAGGCCTACATGTCCAAACCTGAAGTCTCCTTGCTCGGTCTGGCCAGTGTGTGATGTTTGTGTGGACAAACACTCAAGGTGCAGTGACCCAGTCATGTTGGCCATGGTTTTCAGTATTACCTTTGCAGCATGTCCCAAGAGTTGATAGACATGGTTCCTGCTCATCCCTTGTTTGGCTACGCTGTGTGTCGCAGATGCTGTGCTAGATTGTCCCCAGAGCCTGGCTCCTCTGTACAATTTGATATCAAGTTATTTGCTACTGTGTCATGCTCTCCATATTTTAACAGTGGCATGGTGGGTCAACAAACTGTGTGTTGCAGGGACTACATATGTACCTTGTATTGTAGATGTTACTCTTGTTGCTTTTCAGGCTATGCACTGTGACCTATGTAGAGTTGACTCATGTGACATATGTATACAGGTGTCTGATTTCTCCTGTCTCTTCACCTTGCCCACAATATCGTCGGGGGACTACGAGGGAGACACTGGCACAGACCGTGAGGAGGGAGCGAGCACCAGTGCCAGCAGTGCTGAGTTGGCTGGCACATCGAGTGGCATGGAGGCCGACGGGAGTGCAGCGGAGGACCTGTCCACTCAAACCACCACCGACTATGACGCTGACGGGTCCGAGGCTGAGCTCTCCGAGGGGGCGGAGGCTGCTCCCACAGCTGACAGCAGCACTCCATCACTACCCGCCCCCTCCATTCCGATCACCGGCCTCCCACTTGCTCGTGTCCCTTCCCGCCGTGCTAGGTCACCACGTGTCTCCTTCTTGCCAGGCACCGCACCCCCTGCCCCTTTCTCCACTGCTGCCACCAATGCCGAGTCTGTGGACATCCTGCGGCAGTTGCAGGTTGGTCAGACTGCGATGCTTAATGTCCTCAATGGCCACAGCCGAGTGCTCAACCAGATGGAGGCATACATGGAGGGCATTTCAGCTGCGCAGTCTGACCAACGCAACTTGCTGAGGTCCATAGACTCGACTCTGACTGCAGCAGTGGGTCTCCTGCAGCGCTACGTCCCCCCCTAAACCTGCCCCATCCACACCTCCCACTCCCATGCCTGTACCAAGCACACCCAGACGTCCCCATGCACGCACCCCACCAGACACAGGCACCACACCACCAGGGAAGGCAAAGCGCACACCTCCTGGCACGCACACACAGGGTGAAGTAGGCACACCCACTGGGTCGGGGGGAAACGGAAGACACGCAGCCAGAGTGGGAGTCCACATTCCTCACGACCACCACCCTCCAAATCCACTCCCCTCAGCTCTCCTGGTCAAGAGTCGGACACAGGGTCAGTCCTGCCCAGTGTGTCCATCAGCCCCAGTGTGGCACCACCCCGCAAGCGGTGGAGGCAGGACACCAGCAGGGGAGTTGAGTCCCCCCCTGTCCACAACCTCCCCCAGTAGCGCTGCAACCCATCCCTCTGACCCCCCCCCCCTCCTTGGGGCCTGTGGTTCCTTCGGGTGCAGGGGAGACGCTGGCCGACCTGGCAGTAGTGTGCAGCGCCATGCTCGAATCCACCTTTGGCGCTGCCCCACCCCCTGTGTTGGAGTCGTCCGTCCCTGCACCCACAACACCTACCCTTGCCCCTCCTGTCCCTGCGGTGCCTGGTCCTTCCCCCCCACATGATGCTCCCCCCCCTGTGGATGACAAGGTAGTCTGAACTGTGCAGGCAAGCTAGGGGACACGCATCCCAATGTGTCCCCCACCTGGATTAAAACTATGGACTGCCCTATGGGCCTTGTGCATATGGAACTTTTCATACAATACATTTTTGTTCATTGCTGAATAAAGCTATTTAATTTTCCTTAGCACACTACTGCTTTTCTGGCATTGCTGTTGGTGGTGCTGCTCCATGATTTGGGGTGGCGATAATGTGTTAGGTGTCTGGGATATGTTGTAGTGTGCTGGTCGTGGGGTGGACCCTGGTATCTGTGTGCCATCACACAGTATTTGCTATCAAACTTTGCTCATGTAAGCTGTTACTGCATGGTGACATTGTCCCAAGGTGTGTACCTTCCTCTGTGGACCCTGACATCTTCCCTGCAGGGTGTTGTGAAGACATTTGTGCAGTGCTGTGTCTACATTTGCTGGGTGTGTGACGGACCCCTTCAACTTTGGCCATGCATGCTGGGCAAGGTCTCCACCTGCATCATTAGTGGCATCCTTGGGGGTCACTGTACTTGTGACTGGAGTATATTGACATGACTTCATGTGTACATGTTACCTTTTCCGCACTATGCGTGTGTGTACTCCCAGCCTCGCACACATGTGTTTCGTGTTCTGCAGGGTCTTTGAGCACCTGACTGACAATTGTGGGCATTGTATCTGTGGGTACTCCACCCCTTTATTTCCATGGGCACAGCTGGGAGGACTCTGCACCCACCCCTCCTATGTCTGGGCACTGCTGGGGGGACTCTGCACCCACCCCTCCTATGTCTGGGCACTGCTGGGGGGACTCTGCACCCACCCCTCCTGTGTCTGGGCACTGCTGGGGGGACTCTGCACCCACCACTCCTGTGTCTGGGCTGGGAGTGATAGGCAACCACCCCTCCTATGTCTGGCCATGTACGCTCCATGCATACACGGGTGGGGGTACGCTCCATACATACACGGGTGGGGGTACGCTCCGGACATACACTGGTGGGGTGGCAGTACGCTCCATTCATACACGTGTGGGGGTACGCTTCGTACATACCCGTACCCACGCTCTGCGGGCCTGGGTACGGGCCGTACCCATGCCTTTGGAACATGGGTACGGTGCGGACCCCCAATGTTGGCGTGCCGTAGGGGTCCACGCCGTACCCAGCACTTCAGAGCGTGGGTACGGGTCGGACCACGCGTACCCCTACATCACCCCAACAATGCTGGTACGGCCCGTACCCAGGCCTTTCGAACGTGGGTACGGGTCGTACCGCCATTGTTGGGGTGACGTAGGTGTGTGCGTGGTACGGCCCGTACCCACGCTCTTAAGGCGTGTGTACGGTACGTACCGGATTTGTTGTGTTGGCGGTTCGCGTCATCACCCACTTCTGTTGTGGCGGATGCTGGCGTTGCTGGACACGCCCCCACCCCCTCGAGGTGACCAGGCCCTGGAGGTCAGGTATGTGCAGGGCATGTATGGGTGGGGGTTTGGTTTCCTGCCCCTGCCCCCCCCCTTTGCCCCTGGGTGTGGTTCTGACCTTCTGCGGCGTCTGCGTCGGTACCTGTAGAGCAGGTGGACTGCTATGAGGGCCAGGATTAATTAATATTTGACACAAGTTGTTTATTGATATTCTCTTTAAATCAAATTTTTGGAAGAATTTGTTCAATTCAAAGCCTTACATTTGGTGTTGTGTGATCACGGCGATGCAGGACCTCTTGATGACGTCAGTAACCGCGATGAACGCATGCTTTTGGTAAAGTGTAAAACACATACATCTACACATATTACAGGGCCCGATTCACAGAACTAACTTAAGATAACATCCTAAACTTACTACTTTTGGTATTCACAGAAGTTAGGATTTTGTCTCAAGTTTGTCTTAAGACAAACTTAAGACAGACTTAAGACAGACTTAAGACAAACTTAAGACAGAATTAAGACAGACTTAAGACAGACTTAAGTTAGGATTTTGTCTTAAGTTTGTCTTAAGTCTGTCTTAAGTTTGTCTTAAGTCTGTCTTAAGTCTGTCCTAAGTTTGTCTTAAGTTTGTCTTAAGTCTGTCTTAAGTCTGTCTTAAGAAAAACTTAAGACAAAATCCTAACTTCTGTGAATATCAAAAGTAGTAAGTTTAGGATTTTGTCTTAAGTTATTTCTGTGAATCGGCCCCACAGTATTTTACACACTAGGGGTTTCTTACAGTATTCTCTAAAGTCATGTTTTCTAGAGAGTTTCTATAAAAACCATCTCTAAAACCTATTTTATATTTTCATTGTAACTCTGGAGATCGCAATGACGTTGATCATCGGGATCCTCCCCGGACACGTTGCGAAAATGGAAAACAAAAGCAGACATTCACAGACCACCAACACATCCAAAAATATGATGTAAAAAAATCTATTTTTAACATTGCCCTACACATATTACTATATACATACTTCTTTCAAAGCATGTTTAAACTCATATTTTTGTACGAAGTTTCTTTAAAAACCATCTTTCAGACCTATTTTCCGTTTTCAGTTATTTGGGATGTTGCAACGTTGCCGTTAACCGCGACAATCACACCTTTTCCATAAAGTGAAAATACAGACATGCACACATATTACAGTATTTTATACATTAGATGTTTATTACTGTACACTTCAAACTCATGTTTTTCTAGTATACTTCTAGAACAACTCTCTCTAAAACCTATTTTCCATTTTCACGCTGAGGCCGGTGTTTGCGATGACATTGGTAATCACGATCTCCTCGGACACGTCACGAAAGCAGAAAGCAAAAGCAGGAATTCAATAGAAACCACCGCTTTAAAAAATGATAACTATATAATTAATTCTAACCATCACAGTACATAACTCACTATATAAATAACTCTATAAAAACATTTATCAATATCTCAATATCTCTATAAAAATGTATTAATGAATCATTGACATATTTTTTTATATTTTCACCAATATTCGTGACAACATTGATAGTTGCAATGTCCCCGCAATGGTACTCGGGGGACGTACTGGCATGCGTGGCATTGTCGCACATATCGCATGCATAAGTTTTGTCACTAACACCTCCATTTCTCAACCATGGGGTCAGAGTAGCTCCACCCTGACCCCTTCTGTTGTCTTACACACAGATTTTCAGCCCCGGAAACCATTCTCAATAGAAAATTGAAAAAATGCCAGCTGCTACTTTCTATTCAGGTTGCGTCCAGCCAATCAGAGCATTCCAGTTAGCATGTGCATCCGCGATTCATCATTAAACCACTGCGAAATATCCACGGCCAGAGATATCACTATAATTTTAAACTTAAATTTCTCAACAACTACTGAGCAGATTTACACCAAGTAAGCACAGGGCACTTCCTTGAGCCAACATCTACCTCCTTGCCAAATTTGGTGAAAGTCTATTTAGTGGTTCAGGCTCTAGGTGTGGCTAAAGGTTCCCATGAGAATAAGCATTACAAACGCAACCTTATTTTGCACTCCAAATTCTTGGTTCCCACTGCACGGATCACCCCCAAACTTTCGATAACAATAGTACCCACCGTGACACTTTTGGCAAAAGTTGATGCATCTTTGTCAAATGATGCTAAAGTTATAGCCAAGTCAAAAAATGCTTTTCCTATGGAAACTAGGTCCTAACTATAACTACCTACAGGCGACCGCCAGTAGGTAATATATTTGAAGGCGTTTCACATGCCTGATATAAACTTACATTTTTGCTGTACAGGTATGCATGGTATAGGCATATGTGTGGTAAAGACTTGCATGGTAAATGCACTGCGTGGGTCCTTTATACATTTCTTTTATGGGGCCTGCAAGCTGGCCTGTCTCTTATGGAGTCATGCATAATCTCCTGATTGGCTTGCCTTCAGTCCTGCATAATAGGGCCCTAATGCATATGTTATTTCCTCAAGATGTATTTCCCAAGGGTGTGTGTTTGAATTGAAACTCTACATTCTATTACCACATGGTTTGAATGATCACCCACATTTGGTGTTGGTCTTCTGAGCAGTCAATAATAATAATAATAATAATAATAAAGACATTTGTGGAGCGCACAATTACCACGACTGTGGTGTCCCAGAGCTAAAGCCGATAACAACAGAGCAGAGCCAGAGAAGAGCTAGCCTTTTCGCCTGAACAGCCAGGTCTTCAAGGCCTTTCTGAACTCCTGTTCAGAGTGCAGCACACGTAGTTGAAGAGGCAAGTCATTCCAGCATTTGGAGGTTCCCACTTCGAACGTTCAAACCCGACCCTCGCTTTAGCAAAGCGGGGGATGGTGAGGTAGCGTTAATGGTTGGACCTCAACGATCTGCCCTGCTGGTAAGGGCGAAGTCTCTTCCTCAGATAGTTAGGGCCTCTGCCCTGGTAGGCCCGGAAAGTGAATGTAAGGGCCTTGAATTCAACTCTCTTGGCCACCAGGAGCCAATGAAGTTGTCTGAAGAGAGGGGAGATATGCTGGCGGAGTGGAAGCTTAGAAGACCAGTCTAGCGGCCGCATTTTGCACTATCTGCAGCCTATGGATCAGGCTGATTGGCAGGCCTACGTAGAGTTTGTTAGCGTAGTCAAGGTGCAAGGTGACTAATGCAAGAAGCCGATGAATTTTCTGATAGTTTTCATCTTGCCAAAGTAGGCCACAGATACGTGCTGGACATGGGCAGAAAGGGATAAGTCTTTGTCCCATCTGACTCCAAGGTTCTTGACCGAGTCCTTCGATACAGGCGTAGTCCCCAGTTCTGCAGGCCACCACAAGGCAGCCGGGGGAGGCACTGCTTGGTTGAAAAACAGAACCTCCATCTTATTGGCATTGAATTTTAAGAAATTGTTGCTCATCCAGATGAAAATGCTTTTGAGACAGTCTCTGAAGGAGTCAAAGACTGATGATAACACTTCGCTGAAGGAGAACATCAGTTGGGTCTCATCCGCATAGGATATCACTTTAATCCCCATGTTCACAATGAACTCCGCCAGTGGTGCCAGATAGATATTAAAAAGGAGTGGGCTTAGAGCCGAGCACTGAGGCACACCCCATCTTAGCGGTTTTGCAGCCGAGGTGAAAGGGTGGAGAAAGACTTGTTGGTCTCAGCCATGCAGGTAAGAAGCGATCCTGTCCAGCGCCATCACACGGATGCCAATTTGCTTAAGATGATCAAGCAAGATAGAGTGAGACAACGTGTCAAACGCCGCTGACAGGTCGAGGAGTACCAGTTTTGTCGCAGAGCCCCCACCCACTAACATTCAAATGGAATCAGCCATCTCAATCAGTGCCTATTCAGTGCTGTAGCTAGTGCAAAAGCCAGACTGGAAGTCATGCAGTAGCCCATTGGATTCAATGAATGCTGCCAGCTGCTGATGAGCTAATTTCTCTAGGATTTTAGTGGGGTGTGAAAGAAAAGAAATGGGCCTGAAGTTGCTAGCTAGGGTCAGTGTTGGGTTTCTTCAGTATGAGGAGAAGGAATGCATGTTTCCAGGCTGCTGGAAAAAACCCCAGCCTGAGTGAGGCGTTCCAGATGGCATTGAGTGGGTGGGTTAAGCCGCTCTGCCAGTAAGCTGTATTGTCTAGCTGGCCAAGACTCACCAGGTGACCCGGATTTGCATTTCTGAAGTTCAGCGAGAGATGCATCAACGGGAATTAAAGAGAACTCAGAAAACAACGGTCTGGCTATGGCCACAAGAGATGTCTTTCCACTTAAGGAAGGGAGCCGCAGGAAAGGAGGCATAGATCTGAGAGATTTTTTCCTCAAATAAGATCAAAAGGCTGTTGCACAGTTCCTGTGAAGGAACCACAGCGTGCATAAGTGCTGAGGGGTTGGTGAAGGATTTTAAACACTTCCCTAGAGGAGTTCCTAGCACTGGCAATACAGTCGTCCAGGAAATCTCTTCTCTTATTAATGAGAAGTTTGTGAAAATCTTTCAGAGCAGCTCTATAAACAATTTTATCCTCTGTTGCATATGATTTTCTCCACTTACGCTCCAATCTTTTGCAGTTGCTTTTTTTAGCTCTGATGTCCTCGGTAAACCAAGGAGCTGACGGGCCTCAGTGGCGCAATTGTGTCCAGGGCCTCCATGAACCAAGCATTAAAATTTACAATGCTATCATCAAGGTTGTTTGAAAGCGGGGGCTTGGAGTCCTGGAGGAGAGGGGCTAGGGACTCTGGAGAGAACCTACTCCAGTTCCTCCTTGACTCCTTAGGGAGTGAGGTGACCCTGGCCTAACCTTTAGGTTTAGCTGGAAGAGGACCAGGTAATGGTCCAACCAAATCACCGGGGTGGGAATGTTCACTATGGCCTCCTGCACTTTAGAACAAATGAGGTCCAGCGTATGGTCCGCTTTGTGCGTTGGAGAAGAGACCAGTTGGGTCAGGTTAAAACCAGCAAACGACGTAATAAAGTTCGCACTATGTAAAGAGGAAGGATCATCAACATGTAGGTTAAGGTCACCTAGGACCGTAAAGTTCGAATAACGTGTGCTAGCCTGAGCGAAATAGTCTGCCAAAATAGGGGACGAACTATGTCAGCAGCCTAGGGGCCTGTAGAGAAGGAGCCCCCCAAAGGAGGCAGAGGAGGACAGTTTAATGCAGAAGGGGAGTCCTTCAATACTACATCTCCCAGGTCTCTTTATGGATAATTGCCACACCACCCCCAGTCTATTATCTCTCCTATTAGCACAAACTATGCTATAGTCCTGGGGAAGGGCTAAGGCCACTATCGGGTTGGAGTCTTCGCGCAGTCAAGTCTCGGTCAGGAACATAAGGTCCCAGTGATTGTCATCTAGGGATTGGTGTATGTTGAGGACATGTTTCGGCAATGACTGACAACTAATGAGGCCAGAGGGCTTTGAGGACCTTGGAAGGGTCGGACAAGACTCCTTAGTCACCCAAAAAGTGCGGCTAGGATTAAGAGTAAAGTTACAACAAGGGCAGTGAAAAGACCCATCTATTTCTCTCAGTGAAGTGAGCGCCTGGCACGGGCAAGTGGAGGGCCTAAGTAAAAGGAGCTCATCTCTGTCCCAGCTATGCATGCAGGCAGCAGCATTTTGGGAAGCATAACTGGCCCTGGCCACGGTCTGGATGAGGAAGGGGGCAGACGGGCTTGCCTATGGCGCGTCTGCATCCCCGTGGCAGCTAAATAGCAGCCAGAAGAAAACTTGACTGCTAACCCCAAGGATGGCGGCAGGGTATGTCCCCACCGTCGTAGGAAAAATCACGCTCAGGCGGTACAACTTCCTGCCCCACCGTGTCCCAGGGCGAAGAACAGGAGAAGCAGAGCGTGCCCCCAAGACTGGACAAATAATCAGAAAAGGTGAGTGCGAAGAGGTAAAGGCGCTGAGCACCCTGCAACACACAGAAATGCACAGCACCGTGAAGGACACACAGTGTTTAAAAAGTAGTACAGTAAAAGTCAGCACAGGACTAAAAAGTGTTTAAAAATCAGCAGAGTGAAAGTCAGCAGAGTAAAACATACAAGGACACCCTGCAACATGCAGTGGTGTCCAATACAATTGAATATTACGCCACTGTGGGGAAAGGATTACCAGGACATACGGGCAGCAGTTCGATCTTCTGCTCAGAAGTCCGCTGCCCTTCCCTGTCCCCGTGGCACTTAAATGGCAGCCAGAAGAAATCTGGACTGCTTACTCCCAAAGATGGCGGTGGGGGATGTCTCCACAGGCATTGGAAAAATGGCGCTCAGGCGGTACAACTTCCTGCCCCAACGTGTCGCAGGGCAAAGAATAGGAGAAGCAGAGCGTGCCCCCAAGACAAGACGAATAATCAGAAAAGGTGCGGGCAAAGAGGTAAAGACGCTGAGCACCCTGCAACATGCAGAAATGCACAGTGCCGTGAAGGACACTTTGGGGCCCATTAGGATGGCGGGCGGAGGCACAACTGCCGTGCTAGCGGAAAATGCAATTTTCCGCACGCCAGCAGCGGTTCTCACGCCCGCCATATTAGTATGGCTAAACATAGCCCATTTCCCGTCTGCCGTGGTGCGACGCGAACCGCCATCAAAATGTGCCTACCCCCATGACGGTGGGAGCCAATGGAGACCCACTGCCATGCGGGATGACATCCTGTCCGCTGTACAAATGAGGATGCCCCAAACAGCCAGTCGCACCGCACCAGAGAAACCGCCCAACCAGAGATGGCGGAAGCATGACTGCAGAGCGCGAAACCAGATTCCCGGTCAGTTCCACCCTGTCCCGACCGCAATGGATCCAGTTCTACACAGCTTCCCAGTGCTGTACCTGATACACTACCAGCAATTTATGCACCGTCGCGGACGCCGCCGCAGGTACGCAATAACACAACTCCTCACACAACAACAACACACAACTCATGGGCAGATATAGGGTTCCTGTCCACACCAGACACCCTGGTGGGGACAGGAACACATCCACAAGTGTCCCCAACCATGTCCTACCTGTCACCAAATCACCCCTCCGCATCCAGGTCTTCCACCAACCGCGATATTGATGCAATGTCCTGGTCACGTCACTACAGTGGTGAAGACGCGGCAAAACATGCGAACAATGCAGAAGGCAGGGCCAGCGCCAGGCATGGGCAGTGCACAAAGATCATAGGGCCACACCTCCACTCTCCACACACCAGGTCCCCCCAAACATGAAGGGACATGCCATGTGCCTCTCCTGTGCTCCCCCATGCACAATAACCAGCCAGGTAAACCTACACCCTGCACCACACACCAAACAAATAGGGAGACAGTCTCAGCAGGTGGGGCTGCAGAGGAACACACAGCACAGAAGCACAGGGATAGGGCAACCCTCACACCACATTTACACTACACTCATGGCAAGAAAACTGAGTCCAAGCACAAAATAAACACTCATACAGAATGTGAACAATCACTCAGCTGGACACATAGCTTGTCAAGTCACACAGACATACCTCACACTGACACACAGCCACATACACAGACCAGATGTCAGCAGCAATGAAGGACAACAAATAGTAAAGCTAAAGTGAGGTGCACACAAATGGAAGGCCAAGGAGCTAACCACTAAACATGTGTACATCACATGCAAGAGAAGGAACATATAACAACACCCTTAGCCCATCAAATCACACATGGCTGACACAGTGAGTAAAATAAAACCACAGTCACCTCTGTGCAACAACTCAGGGACACAACAAGGCAACCCATGTATAGGCACAGGGATGAAAGGAAGTCTCTGAAGTCAAACAGTGAACAGCCACACATCTGTATACAACTACTCGACAGGTGTATGTCAGCAGCAAAACACACAGGACCCATTGTCACACTCCATGACTGTCAAACTCAACTTGGATCCTTCACACATACCCCCCACAACCTCACACCTGCAGCACACAACACCAGTGTCAAACACAGAAGGGTGCCAACAATGTCCAGTCAATACACTGACAAACAATCACACTCCCTGGGGGCATCTACAAACATCACAGACACACACTCAGTGATGCCTGAACCAATTCTGGCACAAAACAACAGCCAAACACAAAACTCACTAACAACATACACAGAAGTACAACAAGACTAGACCTGTGCAGCAAAACTGTGGAAAGGCAATGGGAGCCCAGAGAGAACAGGAGTACACAACAGCATCAGTCAGGAACAATGCACAGACAACATACCCCAACACAGACAAGAAGTGCATCATCTCAAAACAATCATGGACACAAACTGGGAGCAATGGGCCTACAATGAAACACAGACAGATATACCACACCACCCATCAAGTCAACATGGTGTCATAATGTACCACATGCTTGCACATGCACAATCCTGACAAGTGACAGGTCAAATATGAGAGGAGAAAGCCCCAAGGATGCACCCAAAACAAGTCCAGGAACAAGAATAGCCCTAAGTGCATGTGACAGACACACAAGTAATGCACACTACACTGACAACACACATCTGAATAAATCAAAACACATCAACAAATAGAACATCTCATACAGAACGTCTGTCAGTTGCAAGAGACAACACAGCCCAAACAATGCACACATCCACATCAAACACACAACAGATGCACATACCAATACATCACATGCAAACACAGCTGGACAAGCAGTGTGTGCACATCAAACATACCAGTTCCACACAGATATGAGTGACACACCATGAATCCCCACAACACAAATCAGCATAGCACACAGACAACATCACACTCAGGAAGGGAAGCAGTACCTCAGTAAACACACATACAGCTAACCCAACACCCACAGATGCACAAGTCTGCATATGAGCAACCATGACTGCAAAACAGTACAAGAAAATCACATATAACCAATTGGGAAACTGTCCTGAGTGGCACATTGGTCCTGTGCACAGATCAGCACCACAAAGCATAGTGTAACAAAGAGGTGGGGAGGCACACACACTGGTAACCCAAGGGGACCGCTGACATGAGAGTGAAGTGGTGTGTACGTCAGTAGTGGAAAGGTGAGGAGCGCTCCATACAAAAATAGATGGAGTGCAGACTCACAATGGGTAGGCATCAGAAGCATAGATAGGGGATGTTATGACTCCACACGCCACATTCCATACTGGAGCCAAAAAAGCCTCAAGTGACAGCAATGCATGAGAAAACACACCCACAATGTCAGTGTGGCTGAGCAGGTCTGCACAGTGAGTACAAACAGTATTAAGACACATGGCTGATCAACAAAACACAACACTTACTTGCCAGTCACATACTCACAACAATTAGGTGTCCCCCAGAAGTGCAAGGAAACACCAACATACTGAACAGTGCACAACCTACAACTCCCACATGTGCACACAATCACAAGCACAGGGCTGACTAATCATAATAACAGGCACTTAACTCCTGGGTTACACATGTGTGCAGTTGACATTGCAGGGGAACACACACGCAACACTACTGACAAAGTCACCCCTTCACACTGCTCACTTCTTGACCACCCAAGTGCACACATTGAAATTTACCCATGTGACTGGGATGACTGGCAATCACAAGATGAGCATACACCAACACTGCTGGTCACACATCAAGAAAGATCACATAGACATGATGATCCTGGCCAGCCTGCCTGCAATCCTGTGGATAGAATCCCATTGTTTGCAGGCAGTGCATACAAACATTACATGAGTACAATATAGCTAACCTGACCAAAGAATGATTATGATAACGGTAGTTCATCACAAACAACCATCATTGCACCCCCAAGCCTCAGAGTCAAGAAGAATTGAAGTGCCTGTCACCTCTGCAAAACCCTGAAAAAGTTAAACAAGCCATTGGCAATGTTGAAGTGGCATACAGAGCATGTGTCACTGTAACCCATACTCACACAGAAAACCCTTTATTTAGCAAGGACACTGATAAAGCAGACAACAGGAGTAACTGTCTTTATTCACATATTACACAGATGGGCACCAAAAGTAGACAAGAGCAAGGCCAGTGGCCAGTACAAAGTGCAGAGTAGGTACATGAGAAGCTGCACAGGGAATGGGCAAACAGCAGTGAACATCAAGGCCAGTGGCCAGCCCAAGGTGCAGATGAGGTACACGAGATCCTACACAGGGAATGGGCAAACAGCAGTGAACATCAAGGCCAGTGGCCAGTCCAAGATGCAGATGAGATACATGAGAAGCTGCACAGGGAATGGGCAAACGGCAGTGAACATCAGGCCAGTGGCCAGTCCAAAGTGCAGAGGAGGTACATGAGATCCTGCACAAGGAATGGGCAAACAGCAGTGAACATCAAGGGCAGTGGCCAGTCCAAAGTGCAGATGAGGTACATGAGATACTGCACAGAGAATGGGTGAGACTGTACCCTGCCATGGTCAGCAAGACAGTCAGAGGGGTAACAATGGGCAGTCCAGGCACCGCTGTGGGAAAGACAGTTGTGTGAGGGGGACTTCAACTCAGACTTGGCTGTCAGTCAGACTGGGAGGTGGCTGAGTGTCGGAGACAGTTGGAGGACTGGAGCGGGGCAAGAGAGGACCAGCTGATTAGAGGCATCAGTGGCTTTGGAAGCCAGAGGGCTGCTTGGACCGAGTAGTGTGGTGGTACGTGGAGGTGGAGTCATGCTGCCTTGAGATACAGTGTGGGTGGGAGAATCTGGAGGGGTGCTTTTCCACTTCTTGGGGATTCTAAATGGCTTCCCTGTCTTGGGAGGAGTGGTATGTGGGGCTAACACAACAGGCACACTCTCCACCAAAGCTGCATCAGGTGCAGCCAGTGGCCCTCCCTCTGGGGACATGCTGGATCCAGTGGTACACTTGACCTGGCCTTGCCTTTGCCCCTCAATCCCCTATTTACCCGGTGTACCCCCTACAGTACCCTCCTTTCCCTACTTCACAGGGCTCTGGATGGGAGTTGAGTTTGTGGGAAGATATGCCTTGGAGCTCTTTTTATGTGGACTCTTAGCAGGCACCAGCTTCTCAACGGGAACGGCAACTGTCTGCTTGTCTTTGTGAGATGCTTTTGGGACAGGAGAGTCCTTGGCTGGGGATGCCTCTGATGCATGTGAGCCTGAGGCCTGCTTCTTGGCTTTATGGCCCTGGGTGTCACCTGAAGGGCTTTTGCGCTCTGGGGTGGCTTTAGTTTTTGGGGGGATGGTGTCGGCGCCCTTGACTGCTTGGGCTGCTGCTGTTGTGTGCTGCGTGTGCTGTATCTTGACCTTGAGGTCTGTGGTGTGTGGTCACTATCGTCAGATGTAGCCACTGGCAGGGGGGTGGCCAAAGGCACTGGAGCTGGACTCTGAGATTGTGCCAGTTGAATGGCCGCCGTCACTGCGGAGGACAAAGACTGGACAGTCCGATGTAGCCCACCCATGTCTGAATGAATGTCCTCCATGAAAGCAACTACCTGTGCCAGCTTTTTGTCGTGGTCTAGAAAGGCATTGATGAGAGTTGTCTGGCCCACACACAGCTGGCACAAAAGGTCCACAGACTCAACACTGATGGCATCAGGGGAGACAGGGGCAGGGGCAGTGGTGCCTGGGGTGAAGGACACTCTTCCCTTCTTACTGGTGCGAACATGGGCAGCACTAGCGGAAGTAGGTGGGAGGGTGGGCACTGTATGCTGTGTGGTGGAAAAGGAGGCAGAGTTCCCACTCCCTGTGCCCACCAACATAGATGTGTCACTGCTGGTGTCAGATGACGTTGAGGTTGGTGTCTCTGGCTGTGAGTCCTCAAGCAGACTCCTGTCCCCCTCTGAGGCGCTGGTCACATCAGTGTCACTGTGCTCGTGTGCAGCAGTCGTGCTTGATGCCTCACCGCTGGTGTCAGTCCCCTGTCCTGCCATGCCCACGGGAGATGCTGTATGAGACAGAGATGTATGGTCAGTTCAGTGGCATCAACACAACCATCATATGCAAGCAAAGCACTAAACAAGATGATGATATCCCGATGTTGCACACCACCCTGTGCAGTAAGATTGTGCAAACTCAATTCTAAATTCAAATTTTGCATGTTATCATGCAAACGTGGCATAAGTGAGCCACATGATGGCCACACAGCCAAATAGCCTGCTGGTGGCTCCTTGTAACCAGACACACAGATCCCTCTAAGCACAACTAGGGCCCTGAGGGGGGAAAAGATGTACCTCCCAACATGTTGCCACTGTCACATCTGGAAGCAGCAGAAGTGGGCAACACAGATACAGACTGCAACATAACAGTCCACAATGGGCATGAGCTCATACCATCCACCATGTCGTACTTTGGTGCACAATTACAGTTGCACATTGGTGTCAGATGTCTAGTCCTCAAATTTTGACATCAGGCAATGCACACATTGATGAAACCACACTCAGATGATGCACACTGAGAGTCCCTTCCATGGGATGTCCCTGACTACCCCAATGCAGACGATGCCAGAAGGCCACGACTCAGAATGCAATGTCAAGGGCAATTACTCCAATGACATGAGAAAGTACTGGTAGGGCAAATGCATGACAGCTGAACCCAACACAGAGGCCACTTACAAGCCACTGTGTCACACTACCAACATCACAGAGCCCAGTGCTAGCCCAGGCTGTGAACAAATGCAGCCACTCACAACCAAAGTCACCCTTCCCAGAATACTCACCCCAGCTTGCTGCTGATACTCCTTCAAATGTGCTTCCAGCTCAGGCTTTGTCACAGCTAAGATGCAGGCCATTAATGGTGTCATGCTCCTGCACGCCAACCTGCCACTCCGAGGGAGCATCTCTGCCACATTTTTGCTCAGCCGGCAGATGTCATCCCACCTCTTGTGACAGTGTGTGCGCCGTCGGTTGGAGACACGCAGAGCCCACACCTTGCATGCAATAGCCCTCCACACGGCATTACGCTGCTGGACTTTGAGCTGCAGGCATGGGAGGCAAGAGGGGTAAAAATCAGTGACACAGTGTTATGTACCACTATCTCTCAGTATAGGTGCATGATACTAACTCATCACAACTTCACAGATATGTCTAGCAGAGACAATACAGCATCTCACATGGTACATTATCATGGGAGAATCATACAAAAATGCATGCAGGTATGGGGTGGACACAGTACCTGCCCTTCTCATACACATGCAGGATGCCAGCACAGAAAGATATGTGTAGGCTGCCCACATCTACTATCCAGTTTGAAGTTGAGCAAGACATACATTACATTTCAAAATATGTTTAGGGGCAGACTCACTGTGTCCAGCACTGCACAGCCAACATTGTCCTTGTCCTGTGAATGGCTCACTGTCATGGAGGTCACATTGAGGGACATGATCTTACAATCCCACAACCTTCTCACAATGCCTGTCATGTGCAATCTACAGGGCTGAGATGGTTCTTTGATGGATAGTCTAAAAAACAACAAACATGTTACACTCTGTACATTCAATGATGTGTCCTTGTCAGATTGGGCAGTGACTGTGCAGGCCAGGTGGGATCACACTGACGTCCAACATGGGGCATCAGAAATGTCTCAAATTGAGAGCGTAAACAGTGCCTACACATGCCAGTAAGTACACATGCTGGTGGAAGTGGAAGGGGCTGTGCACAGAAGTAAGACAATCTGCTGTGTCATAGGTGAATTACCACCAAGAGTGTCACCCTCTGGTATTAAAGTCCTGAGCATAGTGCTGACCTATACATGATGCAAATTTTGAGTCAGACAGAAATCCATCAGTACCCTTTGGACGTAAACCCTTGCTAAGGCCACAGATGAGCCTGGGAAGGACATCAGGGACCCACACATCCATTCTCACAAGCAATTACTGTCCTGACTCCTGCATTACCAACTTGCTGCGTAACTGTATGGCTGACAAGACAATACATGTCCCTCCAATTTTGATGTGCAGTCAGGGAAACGTGTGAAATAGGCTACACACTCATTTCCCCTGAAGACAGAATGCTAGGCAGTGCATGACACACCCCCACACGCTCAGGCACATACTGCAGCAGATCAACATCATGTGTGCACCCCCTGCACTCTCACTTCCACTCTGAAACACTTACCATGACATTTGGAGCACCATATAGCCTCCCATACTGTATGAGCACCTTGTCCGCCAGGACCTCCAGCTGCTTGGTGTTGAAGGGACTGGCCCGGATCTTCTCAGTCCTTGCCATCACTGGGTCCAGGGGACAGATGCAGCAGCAGTTGGTGGTGAGGGGTGTCAGGCAGCAGGCTCTGGAGACAGCTGCAGTTGGTGGTGAGGGGTGTCAAGCAGCAGCATCTGGATACAGCAGCGGCAGCAGTTGGTGGTGATGGGTGTCAAGCAGCAGGCTCTGGAGTCAGCAGGGGCAGCAGTTGGGGTGAGGGGTGTCAGGCAGTAGGCTCTGGAGACAGCAGCAGTTTGTGGTGAGGGGTGTCAGACAGCAGGCTCTGGAGACAGCAGCAGAAGTTGGTGGTGAGGGGAGTCAGGCAGCAGGATCTGGAGACAGCAGCAGCAGCAGTTGGTATTGAGGGGGGTCAAGCAGCAGGCTGTGGAGACAGCTGCAGCAGCCGTTGGTGGTGAGGGGTGTCAGACAGCAGTCTCTGGAAGCTGTGTAAATGCAAGGCTCTCTCCCACACATATATAGCCCCCTGGGGTAGTTTCAGTGGTTCTAAGCTGCTGCAATTGGTGTTCCAAGTCAGCCTTTTTCAAATGCATCCAATGACTGGCTCTGCGGTAGCGCAGCACGCATACCGTGATTTTCAAAATTGCATTAGTCTACCGCAATTGCGGTTCCCATTGGCTGTAAGGGCATGGACCATGGAGGTGACACACCGCAGGGGCCAGGCGGTAGCTACTGCGATACGGCTGGCATACATTGCTAAAAATGACCGTGATTTGGGTGGCGGAGCACGCCAACCGCCAATTGACCATGGGTATATGCCTATCACTACCGCGATTGTGGCTTCGGCATTGGCGGTGACACGCCGCAGAGGCCAGGCTGTAGCTACCGCGATATGACTGGCATACATTGCTAAGAATGGCCGTGATTTGGGTGGCGGATCATGCCAACCGCCATTTGGCAATACACATGTCACTATCACTACCGCGATTGTGGCTGCCATACATTGCTAAGAATGACCGTGATTGGGGTGGCGGTGCCGTTTGACAGCACCTGTGGACACATCATGCTGTATCAATGGCCAATGGGCAGTTCTCAACAGTGCAAAGTGCACAAATGATTAATGGCACATGATTGCGCACACAATGCCAATGTAACATTTACCCCACTGATGACTACACATGTCATGTTTGTGTATATGATTTTAAACATTGGCATGAACTCCCTCACATGTCACTTGTGATATTGCTGGCCATGTACACAGAACAGTGTTGTGATGGACTCTACAATGGGTACACATGTTAATGTGTGAAAGGACAGAGCAACTCACAGTGATGAATGTCTGACTACCCATTGTGCATATTTGACTGTCTACTTGTCGTGATTCATGCACAGACTTGTTGTTTACACACAGACTGGGCTCATTGTGTTGTTGATGTGTGCCCCGTTCGATTAACCAAGAAGGTGTGGCAGGTACAGCAGCTAGGTAGGAGACAGTAGTGTTGCTGTTTCACACATATGCTGTTGGAACTACTCCCAGAGCTTATCATGTAAGATGTGGCCATATCCATTTGGGCATTCACATAGTCTGATATTGTTTAGGAGGTGCTAGCTGTGTGAAAATTGGACATGTGTACAGATGTTGTAGCTGAAGGTGTCCCTACATGTGTGTTGTGCTGTAAGCTGCACTGTGATGCTAGTCATTGTTGGCGTTGTGTCAGTCAAAACGTAAGATGTTGGAAACATCTCCTGGTGGATTGCATTGACATGTGTCCACTCTCATCTCACCTAGGAGGAGACCAAATGTGCATCGTCACTTCAGAGTGCTGGCAGAAATGGAGGATGTGGAGGTCATACAGAAATTCCTTCTGGATCGAGCCATCCTCCAAGACCTATGCGCTATGTTGGAGCCCCACCTGCAGCCTTGCAGGACATATCCGAGTGCTTTCACACCAACGTCTAAGGTGATGGCGGGCCTGCATTTTATTGCTTCTGGATCATTCTACTACATGGTGTCCAGCGTAGGTGGGATTTCGCAACCTATGTTCAGCATGGTGCTACGTGATGTCCTGTCCACTATGATGATCTACAAGGACAGATACATATATTTCCCCAGGAGGCATGAATTGGTGGCTGTGAAGGGAGATTTTTATGTCCATGGGCACATCCCCAATGTTGTTGGTGCCATTGACTGCACACGTGTTGGCCTGGCTCCACCACAGGCATGTGAGCACATCTACAGGAACAGGAAGCATTTCCATTCCATCAATGTGCAAGTGGTGTGCCAGGTGAATATTATCATCCCACACATCTGTGCCGAATTTCCTGGCTCGGCCCATGACTCGTACATCATGCGTGACAGCAATGTGCCCCGACTGATGGATAATCTGCTTCCGGAGCAGGCATGGATTGTGGGTGAGTACAAAGTGTCAGTTAGCATGCTGTCCTCTGCCACAATTACATTACAAAGTTGCTCTGTGTATCTCACACCTAGGTGATTCAGCATATCCCAACCGTCCTTGGTTCCTGAGCCCACAGCGGAATCCCAGGACCCCAGCTGATGTCCGCTACAATGATGCCCATGGGAGGACACGTCGTGTGGTGGAGCGTACTTTCGGTCTCCTGAAGTCACGTTTTCGCTGCCTGGACAAGACCGGAGGTGCACTAATGTACTCGCCCTAAAAGGTGTGTCAGATTGTAGTTGCATGCTGCATGCTTCACAACCTGGCCCTGCGCAAGGAGATTCCCCTGCTCCTGGATGCTGATGAGCAGCCAAGGCCCCCGCCTGCAAACCAACCCATGTCCAGTGACGAGGATAGTCGAGAGGAGGAAGGTGTCGACCTGCATCAACAGCTCATCAACCGCTACTTCACTTGAAGGTGAGTGACACTGTACAACGGAGCCATTGCCTGCTGATGTTGTTGTTGTTGCAAAGGTGTTTGTGAGCTTTGTGAATGCAGCCTGTTGTTGACTCAGTGCTGGCTGCCAATGTTTCTGGGACAGGGTAGTTTGGCACAGATACAGGATGCTTATGTTGATACTGTTGCTCATTATAATGTGTGCAGATTGGAGTACCCTGATGACAATTGTTGTGTGATGCCACCACCTGACTAGTGAATTTTTTCTGTTGTGTTTTCCTTGGTCACTTCTGCCTCTCCTTGCCCACAAACAATCCGTACTCCAGGCACATTGTAATCATGGTGAAGACTGCACATCCTGGAATAAACACTGAGCAGACACAACAACATGTGTGTGCAAGGAGTGTTTTTTTACAATGGGTACATGTGACAGGGGAGTGGACAGTTAAAACAAAAAGATGAATAGTGAAGCTGTGAGTTGTCAGTGATGGTAGATGAGACAATCGAGTAGTCACCACATTGATGTGGTGACCCAGTCCAACAGACGGATGCTATTAACAAGGCATTGTGGGGAAGGACAGTCAACAAAGTCATTGAAATAGTGAAGAGGTTTGCCATCATGACTGGCTCCTTGACTGGCGTTTGGCAGGTGCTTTGCCACGGGTTCCTCCCTCGGATTTCTTCAGATGGCCACTCGGTCGTTTGGTAGGGGGGCCTCTGCTGCAGGGCCAGTGGGATCTGAGGAGTCCCCCTTCTCTATGCCTGCAGGGGAGGATGTGGAACTGTCATCCTGCGGGCGACCGGAGGGAGGTGGAGGTGTTGGTTGTGCAACAGGCCTGTCCCTCAGAACCGCCACTAGCTGGCTTAAGAGGTCCACAATTTGGCCCATGTGGGTGTCAATGGACCTCAACTGCATGCAGAACTCACTTGAATCTTCCTCAGTCCGGCCCGTTCGTCCCTGGGCCTGTTCATAGGCCCCAAGGACTCTGGTGATGTTGTCCAGGGCTTCTGTCCCAGTGTCCTGTTGGCTCCCACAGACCCTTGCCCTTCCACCTGCCCTGCTGCCACTGACCTGTTGCCTCACCACTGTAGGCAACCACCTCCTCTCCTCCTCTCCCTGCCTTCCACAGTTGGTGGGGTGGGGTGGTCATCCTCTGGGGCAGGGAGAGTGTTGCAGGCAGCACTGATGGTGGTGTAGGCTGCACATGTCATTACAGCAGGGGTCAGCATAGATGTTGTCGCTGCTGCAGAGGTGGTAGGGGGGACAGTGGGGTCCTGGGATCTGTTGCACCCTGGATCACCAGATGGGCCGGCTTTGCGCTCCGTGTCCCCGAAATCCAGGGAGTCCTCATCTGAGAGTCCATGTTTCGGGGGTGGAGACTGGCTCTGCAGGTTGATGTCGTCCTGTGCAGTCAGTTCTTGGTCACCTGTGGGACAGAGGGGAAATGGTGATTGACGTACACCCCTTAGCTTTGTGTTCGATGTATTTTATATTACTGGTTAGGCAACACACAGTTGACCATTTCACACATTGTATGTCTGCACAGTAATGTTCCTCATTGCATGATTTGGAGGTACATACATTACATTTCCATGGTGTGACATGTCGAAGGATACCATGCCCCACATGTCGATTTTGTGATTACGAGGACATGTTGTCATCTGACAACTTGAGGCAATACGACTTGATGTGATGTATCTTTGCTGATTACTCTGCCTGTCAGGCGTTACATCTGCGCATGTACTAGGCATTGTCATCTCATGCATACCTTTGTCATGTCCTGGGCTTAGATTTCTAGGTTTGACAGACCATGCTTTGTCTTTTTCATATGGTCCTTCAAGCTCTGCCCCCCATGTAACTTCCAGATAGCATTCAGTGCTGTGCATGTTTGTGCCCTCATTTGCTTTGAGATGGGATTTGGTGAGTCACACTTCTGTTTCTGTGACAGTTACATACACTTAGCTGTCTACACACTGCAAATGGCAATTGTGTCTGTGTCAATTTTGTTGGGATGTGAGGTCTGGTGTTGTCATTTGGCTCCATGCTTTTTGAGAGGAATGGCAGGGTGCGTGCACTGTCTACTTACCTGTTCTGTTGTCACATTTGGGTGGAATTTATGACACATCTCTCTGGGTGTGTGGTGGAGTGCTCCATCCTGCTCAGAGGTGGGACAAGAGAGCATAAGGTGGCTACCTACCAGTTAGGTGAAGGTGAACAATGCAATGGCTGACACATGCTTCTGGGTGGGAGGGAGTGTTCCATCCTGCTCACGGGTAGGAAAGGGGTGTCTGGTGGGAGTAGTAGTGCAGGACTCCCAGCCCCAAACAGCACGACCTGGGAAGATGGCTACCTACTTGTAAGTTTGGTTGTTGTACTACAATGGCTGCCACATGCTTCTGGGTGGGAGGGAGTGCCACATCCTGCTCAGGGGTGGGCCATGGGTGCCTGGTGGGAGCAGTAGTGCTGGCCTCCCAGCCCCAAGCAGCACAACCTGGGAAGATGGATACCTACCCGTTAGTTGGAGGTGAACTGTACAATGGCTGCCACATGCTTCTGGGTGGGAGGGAGTGCTACATCCTGCTCAGGATTGGAACAATAGAGCATAGGATGTCTACCTACCTGTTAGGTTAGGTGAAGGTGAACAATACAATGGCTGCCACATGCTTCTGGGTGGGAGGGAGTGCTCCATCCTGCTCAGGGGTGGAACAGGAGAGCATAAGATGGCTATCTACCTGTTAGGTGAAGGTGAACAATGCAATGGCTGTCACATGCTTCTGTGTGGGAGGGAGTGATCCATCTTGATGAGCTGTGGAACTAGGGGGCCTGGTGGGAGTTGTAGTGCAGGCCTCCCACCCCCAAACACCACTCCCTGTGAAGATGGCTACCTACCTCTAAGTTTGGTTGTTATAATACAATGGCTGCCACGTGCTTCTGGGTGTGGTGGAGTGCTACATCCTGCTCAGGTCAGGGTTGGGACAAGGGGGGCTGGTAGGAGTTGTAGTGCAGGCCTCCCACCCCAAACACCCCTCCCTGGAAAGATGGCTATATAACTATTGGGTGAAGGTGAACAATGCAATGGCAGCCACATGCTTCTGGATATGGTGGAGTGCTACATCCTGCTCAGGGTTGGGAAAAGGGGGCCTGGTGGGAGTTGTAGTGCAGGCCTCCCACCCCCAAACCATTTCTCCCTGTGAAGATGGCTACTTACCTGTGAGTTTGGTTGTTGTAATACAATGGCTGCCACATGCTTCTGGGTGTGGTGGAGGGCTACATCCTGCTCAGGGTTGGGACAAGAGGGGCTGGTGGGAGTTGTAGTGCAGGCCTCCCACCCCCAAACACCCCTCCCTGGGAAGATGGCTACCTACCTGTTGGGTGAAGGGGAACAATACAATGACTGCCACATGCTTCTGGATGTGGTGGAATGCTACATCCTGCTCAGGTGTGGGACAAGGGGACTTGGTGGGAGTTGTTGTGCTGGCCACACACACACACTCACACCACTCCCTATTAAGATGCCTACCTACCTGTTAGGTTGAGGTGAACTGTACAATGGCTGCCACATGCTTCTGGGTGGGAGATAGTGCTCCATCTTGATAAGCTGGGGAACAAGGGGGCATAGTGGTAGTAGTAGTGCAGGCCTTCAACCTCCAAACAGCACAACCTGGGAAGATGGCTACCTACCTGTCAGGTGGAGGTGAACTGTACAATGGCTGCCGCATGCTTCCGGGTAGGAGGGAGCGCTCCATCTTGCTAAGCTGGGGAACAAGGGGGCATGGTGGGAGTAGTAGTGTAGGCCTCCCACCCCCAAACAGCACGCCTGGGAAGATGGCTACCTACCTGTCAGGTGGAGGTGAACTGTACAATGGCTGCCACATGCTTCTGGGTGGGAGGGAGTGCTCCATTTTGATAAGATGGGGAACAAGGGGGCATGGTGGGAGTAGTAGTGTAGGGCTCCCACCTCCAAACAGCACAACCTGGGAAGATGGATACCTACCTGTTAGGTGGAGGTGAACTGTACACTGGCTGACACATGCTTCTGGTTGGGAGGGAGTGCTCCATCTTGATTAGCTGGGGAACAAGGGGGCATGGTGGGAGTAGTAGTGGGGGCTGCCTATACACATGCAACCCTAGGAATGTTGCAGGCTACCTTTGGGGTGATTTAGATGGAGAGGATGTTACATCTGTGGTACCTGTGTTGGGTATTGTGGTTCATATGAATGTACTTGGGCCTAGAACGTGTAGCTTTGTAGTTGTGCAAGGCAGTACATGGCAGTGTAATGGTTTACATTTGTTTGTTCTTACCAGCCTGCACTCCCCCGGCTATTCCTGTGAGACTCTCTGGATGCAGTATGGCAAGCACCTTCTCCTCCTATGCAGTGAATATTTTCGATGCAATGTGAGGGCCACCGCCAGTCCTCTGAGCCAGCTCAAGGTTTGTGTTCCTCTTTTCTTTCACAACCCTCTTCAGGTCATGCCACCACTTTATGATTTCCTTTTTGGAGCGCGGGGTGGTCCCTACTGCACTGACCTTGTCGACTATCCTTGCCCACATCTGTGCTCTTGTGGCTGATGGTGTCTGTTGGAGCAGGATACCAAACACGTGTGGTTCTACTCTGATTATCTCATCTACCATGACTGACAACTCACTCTCTGTGAATTTGGGCATTTTCTTTGTTGTCATGGTGTGTGATGTGCTTTCTTTTTTTTATTTAATAAACTTTTATCTTTTTTAACACAGCATCCTAACACATCAATGAAAATACAAAAAAACATCTGAGATATACACATATTTAACATTATGTGTAAAAGACAAAATGAAAAGGAAAAAAAAAATCAGAAATCATCAGCGGCTAAGAGAGAAACAACCTATAATGACAAAGAATCACACCCTGGCAAAAGATAATAAGCCCTGGTTACATTTTCTACAATAAATGTTAATATTAAGTAATTCATTCTCCAATTTCGGGCACCCCATCAAAGGGCCACCCGCGGGAAGGTAATGGGGGATGCTAATTGCTACTAGTTTTCCTTCCATCTGTCAATGGGTCCCCAAATACGTTTGCGAAGCATCCTTCCCTTTTTCCTCTTTCTCTCGTAAATCCCCTTCTCGAACTTATAGGTAGACAACAACCTAGCAAGCCATTGTTGAAAAGTTGGAGCTGCTTTGTCCACCCACGCTGGAGCAATGCAGATACGCAGTACAGACATGGCCATAAAGAGGAAGTATTGTGATGGATCTTCCTTATCCTCGCTATTTATCCCAAGCAGTATTATGGAAGGAGTGAGAGATATTTTAATTTCTAAAATTCTATCCAAGAATAATTCTATCGCATTTCTCAAAGCCTGCAACTGGGGGCATGACGCAAGCATATGTATTATTTCAGCATTCATACTTTCACATCGAGGGCATCTAGTGCCTGTCACTCCCCCCCCATTGCACTATCCTTGCAGGAGTATAATACAAGGAGTAAATTGTTTTATACTGTTGAGCTTGAAGCCCTGCTGAGCACAAAATGGTTTGACCTAGTTTTAATGAGTCTCGAAAGCAATCTTGATCAACACCAAGTTTGTCTGCCCATGTCTTCTCATATTTTTCAAGATCGTCATTTTTAAATAGGGAGAGTTCAGCATATATCCTCCGGATGGTACAATCTTCCCCTCCCCTAATAACATCCATAATTCTATTTTTCTCAAATCTGTGGGGCCCCGCTTTTTCCCACCAAAGAAGCTCCGAATTTGAAGATATTTTAAAAAAAATATTTTGTTGATACCATAGCTATTCTGTATATCTATAAACTGGCAAATTCCATGTGGCCCCATTAGATCTCCCAGTTTCCGATTCCACTCCTCTCCCATTTCGCCATTCTGGTGTCTGCAAAGATTTCCCCAGGTAAAATTGGATTCCTAAATAGCTGAGTGTAGCCTTCAGCCTGCCGAGACCAGTTTTTTTCTGAAATGCTGTCCAGACCTTATATGCAGCCATTAAGGTTTTAAACCTAGTTCTTTTGAAATAACTGAGGTCAGTGAATTTCAAGAAACAATTCTCCGCATCACCTCCGAAAAAGATAGAATACATATCTACCGAGCAGTTCTTAACCTGAGGATCAGACACATCTCCACCAATTAACCCGCTCATATACTGAAAGGCTGCCGCCCAATAGTACATTCTAAAATCAGGAACACCCCATCCTCCCCTTGCCCTTGGCAAAGACATAAATCATAGGGCCCGCCTAGTTTTCCCATGCGCCCAAATAAATCTATTAACTATATGTTCCAATGCTGAAAACCATTTTCCCTCAAATTCGAGTGGGATCGCCCTAAAGAGAGACAATTTTTTTTATAAGAACGCCATTTTCACCACGTTACAGCTCCCAACTAACGATAAATGTAGATTATGCATTCTGTCAAAATCTTTTTTAGCTTTAGATATTATTGGCTCTATATTTCTATCTACAGTCTTTCCCAGAACTGCAGATATGTTGACTCCTAAATAAACAGCAGATTCAACAACACGTGAATCATCTCATATAGCCCCTGCATTCTTAACTATCTGGGTTTTAGACCCATTTAGAGCATACCCTGATACACGGCCAAAGGTTTGAGCTTCCAGCTCTACTCAAGCTAGGGCATTTCCCGGAGATGGGGTTACCAATGCGATGTCGTCTGCATATGCCATAGTTTTATATTCTAAGCCAAAAAACTCTATAGGAGCAATACCACCTTTTGCCTCCAGCCTCCGAATTAGGGGGTCAATATAAATCGCAAAGAGCAACGGTGAGCATGGACACCCCTGCCATGTACCACGCTTGATTATTAAAGGGGCCGTATATCCTCCGTTAACTCTGAGTCGAGCTGCAGGATCTTTATACAAAGCCTGAACTGCTTTAACAAATCCCCCCCCGATGCCGGTCCGCTTCATAACAGGCCCAGAGATAGTCCCAGGAGACCCGGTCAAATGCCTTTTCTGCATCCATTAACATGACCGCCATGGGTTCTCCTGAGACTTCTGCAGCGTCAAAAAGAGTTACCACCCTGCGGACATGCTGTGTTGTTCCTCTCCCAGGGATAAAGCCGTGCTGGCTAGGGTTAACCATCTTGCATATAATCTTACTAAGCCTGGTAGCCATAGTTTTAGAAAAGAATTTTGCATCACAGTTCATTAATGTGATTGGCCTGTATGACCCTGGCTCTCTGGGTGCCTTCCCTTTTTTAAAAAACATTACTATGTCTGCCCCTGCCCATGAGCCTGGAACAGAGGTACCGATTTGTGCCTGCTGTATTGTTTCATTTAATTCAGTCTGATTACTTCCTCAAAGACCTCATAAAATTCTAGGGGAATCTGATCAGGCCCAGTTGCTTTGCCCGATGGAAGGCTACCCAGAGCAACCAAGATCTCTTCGATGGTCAGTGGGGCTTCCAGTGCCTCCTATCTTCATCAGTAATTAATTGTATAGGGATTTCACTAAGATATGTTTGGATTTCCAAAGGGTCTTTCGCCTGTTCTTCATTATATAGATTTTCATAAAATTGTCTAAATATCTCTCGGATTCCTTCTGGTTCATTAACTGAACCCCTTTCTTTCCGATATCTCTTTAACCTCCCCAAATGCCATTTTCTGTCTTAGGCGCACCGCTGATGTATGCCCAACCCGCTCGCTAAGCTCATAAGATTGCTCCTTTCTTGCCAGGAAAGTCGCAGCTGCCTTGGTAGCTATGTGTTCCTGAGCTTCAGATTTAGCCAGCGTCAATTTTAATATAATATGATCCAGCGATGCACCCATTACAATTGCGGCATTCAGCTCCTCTTCTGCATCAGTTACTGCCCGGCATAATTTTTATAGCTACCAATGTCTCCTGTTTCTGTTTATGCAGGCTATAGCTCAACGTCTCACCTCGTATCCCGGCCTTAAATGCGTCCCAAGTGACCCCAGAACTAGTACATCCTCTATTAATATCCCAGAAGCCCACTATTCATTCCTTCATGTACTGTACATATCCCGGATCTCTAAGTAACCCTCTCTCAAACGTCCATACCCACTCAGGTCTATCCCCCCTTGCAATGTCTACTGTTAGAATAATAGGGTTGTGATCAGAGATGATCCGGGGCAGCTTCTCAATCTGACACCTTGACATCAGCAAGTTGGATACAAAAAAGTAAATAAGCCTAGCAACCACCTTGTGGGAAGCCGAGAAATATGTGCTACCTGGGTCGTTGGGCTTCAATCGTGCCCACACATCAGCCAACAAGTTATTCCCAGCTAAATTAAAGATTGCTCGAAAGGTCTTCTTCTTCCGACCCATGTACTGATGCCCAGTCTCCGTCCAGAAGCCCCCCATCCCATTTATATTAAAATCTCCGCTAATTATAACTGGTGTAGGCCAGGAGGGTAATTCTGAATCTAAAAATTCAAAGACGCCAGGGTCATCCTCGGTCGAGCTATAGACCGAGCAGACAATAAATGCTTCATGCCCTATCATGCACTCCACCAAAACCCACCTACCACACTGATCTTCCAACTTTCTTTTGACTGTTATATTACCCCGTCTAGAAAGTATGGCTACCCCTCCGGTTTTAGTCCCCTGTTTGGTGTTTGCGATTAAAGAAAAAACTAGCGGTTACATTAAACTCCTCCTTATACCCTCTATGTGTCTCTTGCAAACATAGGAGATCCAAGCGCATTGTTCTCAAGATTGAGGAAGCTCATTGCCTTTTGGCCTGGTCATTCAATCCACACACGTTAACTGAAGCATTTCGTATACTCATTAGTGCACATCAATCATCTGTCCATGCTGTTTATCCTTTAAGTTTATTTGAACTTTTTCTATCTTCATTTTTAAATTTCCTCTTTCCTTATTTTTTATTTTTCCATTACAAATCATGTGTCTGACCATATATCTCAGATATCTTACTGTGTTGTACCTTGCTCTTTCACCCCTGCACCCCCATAACCTCCCTACCCTCAGGTCCCCCCCACCGAACCTCCCCCCTCCCCCTTCACAGGCAAATAGGTCAGTGAGAGGTAGCTGAATCCCATAGCTGAGTCGCATCTCCCCTATGCAACCCTTACTCCCTCTGAAAGTGCTCCTTATAAACTATTCTTCCAGCCATCATGTAATTTTTATAGCCAATATACAATGCATATACAAATATCATAGCTTACTAAAACAGCAGTAATATTAGCAAGGATCATCTCATATCAAAGTAATCAGATCCCTACACTTCACCCCTTCTTTTCTTTTATCTCAGTCATATATGCATGTGCCTTGATCTCCGAAAAAAACATTCAGACTTGACAGTTAGTTATTACTTTGAGCCGGGCTGGATACAGTAAATAAGCCTCACATCCCAATCCCTGGAAAGGAGCAATCAACTGTCTTAACCTTCACCTCCTTTCAACCGTGGCGTGGCAGAAATCTGGACGGGCGAAGAATGTCCTACCCTCAAATGTTCATCTGGTGTCTGGCCTTGCTTTGTCAAGGATTGCCTGCCTGAGGAGAAAATTGCCAACATACACTAAAATTGCCCTAGGCCTGTCACCTTGAGTCGAAGTATGCACTTTCTTTTGAGTCAGAGGGAACCAGTGAGCACGCTGCACCTCAGTCTCCCAGTTCCATGAGGCCAAGTCAGGGAATGCGCCCTTCAACAGGGTTATTACAAAAGCCATTACATCTTCTCCCTCCAGCCCTTCTGCCAAACCCAAAAGTCTGATATTGTTTGTTCTCTGGCGATTCTCGAAATCTTCGAGCTTCCACTGAAGATCCTCCGCCAGCTTCTCCTGCGTCTCCTTAAAAGCCTGCCATTTATTGACCTCATCTTCAAGTCTTCCGGTTCTCTCCTCTACGTGGGTGACCCTGTCTACGATATCATCATATAGTTTATTTACCTTTCTTAGAGAGCCCTGCAATTTTTTAGTTGCCTGCTTCGCTCTTCGGCTCTCTAGCCTGGCCTCCCCCTGCATCTGCTTTAACGTAGTGTGGACTAAATCCATTGAGGGGGTCTGCGCTGTACTATTCGAGTTGGACTGCCCTTCATGATCAGGTAATGCCCCATCATCCTGATATAGCTGAGTGGAGGCAGAATAGTCCCATGCAAGTTTTCGAACCGTAGCAATGTCCAATCTGGAGGGGTTCACTGTGGTTTTAGATTTAGATTTAGACCTGCTTTTATGAAGAGTAGCTCGATGAGCGACCGGCACTCTTTGCACTGATGAGGTCTCTGCTGAATCTGAACAATTTGTTGAATTGCCATCACTTGAAAAAAATGAAGAGTCTGTATCATCATTAATGGAAAAAAACAATCACCTTCTGGTGATCCAGCGATTGCTTTGGAATGGCTGGGCCCCTGTACCTGTATCTGTTCGGCTATTTCCGCAATTTCCGCTATTTCCCCTGAGGATGCTTTCTCTAAGAGGAGTTCTGCAGCCTGATGACCAAGTTTATTTTACAAGCCCCGTTAGTAACTTCCGAATTAAAACAAAGGTCACTTACGGTCAGCTCTTTAGACCCGATGCATGCTGAATCTTGTTTGTGTTCCTCCGGGAGAATCTGCTCACCCAGCTCATCCGTATGCTCACTGATTGGCTCCACTTGTCTGACTATTGACTCGGCGTGAAGCGGCAACAATGTATCTTTGCTGGATGCATTTTCAGCGTTCTCAGCATTCTCCAGCTGCTCGGTTAATCTGGCTCTCGCTGAGTCACCCATTGTCATGGAAAAAGACTTGAACAAGGTCGGCTGCCGGAGGCTGCTTCCCCTGGTTTTGCTACTCCCTTCGTTACCGGCCCGACCCAAGCCACCGCTGCCGCCATTATCGTTATTGCCGCCGCTGCTACCAGTGTCACCGCTCTCTCTCGTCTTTTTTATTAGCGGTCTGCGGGATTACGCTGGACCTCATACAGTGTTGGCCGCAGGTGCAGGGGCTGTCGAATCCTTCTGCGAATCCTTTGGTTGCTTCTGTTGCTTGTTCGTTCTCGGTGCCATCCTGCCTCCCACAGCTACGCGCTGACAGAGAAGATGAACTGTACGGCTGACTCCCTGAACCGCTAGCTTCACCAATGCCGCCAATTCCCAACTCCAGCGCTGCCGTGATCCACAACCAATCGCCAAGTCAATGAGCCGATCCAAGAGGTAAGGGTAATCTACCATTTTATCTTTTCCTGCATCAGGAGGGGAGAGGAGTTACTGCGACTTCTCGCTACGGCCGGTCAGCGGCCATCTTGCCTCATCCCCTCCTCTTCTGTGTTAATGTTTTGAGGTGCAGTTGTGGGGGTGGTATGTGTGTGTGTGTGTTATTGTGCTGGTGTAATGTGTGCAGATTTGCCTCTCCTTTGTGCTCTGGTGTTGGGCCCTTCAGTTGTTGAGTATTGCAAAGGATTCTGGTCAGGGAAGGGGCTGGTTTTATGCTCAGCTATGTGGGTGTGTCAAACGGGAGTATTGCTGTCAGGTGTGTTGTGTGGGTTGTGCTGGGATTTGTATTTTTGATTTTGCCATCGGGGTGTGTCATTGGGATGTGTTAGGTGTTTTTGGGGGCAGGGCTAGTTTGCTGTGTGCACTTGGTGGCCTTGTTGTGATTTTTTTTGTCAGCCGCCATTTTTTTCACGGAGAGTCCGCAGCGATGGCTATGCTACATCCTTTCTGCCGGCTCTCCCATTCATCACTGTTTGCGACCGTGGCGGTCGGAAACAGCAGAACATACCGCTATGACAACGGGGATATCCTAATTTTCTCTGCAGTCTCTCCACTGTCCTGGCAGTGGTTTGGTGTGTTTCTGCCACAAATCCGACCACCATGGACGAATTTTCACCTGCGGTTGATCCTAATCGGACCACCGGTTTTGCCGCGGTACCGGCAGTCGGTTGATTTCCGCTACCATGGCGGTCGGGGTGGTTTTCCGACCGCCATCCTAATAGGCCCCTTAGTGTTCAAAAAGTAGTACAGTCAAAGTCAGCAGAGGACTAAAAGTGTTTAAAAATCAGCCGACTAAAAGTCAGCACAGTAAAAAATAAAAGGACACCCTGCAACATGCAGTGGTGTCCAATACAATTGAATATTACGGCAATGTGGGGAAAGGATTACCAGGACATAACGGGTAGCAGTTCGGGCTTCCGCTCACAAGTCCACTGTTCTGTCTTGGTCATCCACTCTGATGCCCAATGATGTAATCTCAACCTTGAATCTAGCAAGCAGGATTTGGAGTCCACTTTGATGGTGCTAACCTCCAATCTAACGTTTTGCAGGAGTAACTTTAGAAAACCTTGCTTGTCATTCTAGTTGCTATCAAAAGCCCAAATATTGCCCACAAAGGAGACACAATATCAGGACCCAGAAATAGTGACGACATGATACTGGATATGGTGGTCAGGATAAAGTCTGACGTAAATATTTTGTCCTAAGTGTCACATGCAATACATATTTCCTTATTGGAGTTAATAGAGCATCTACGCTCAAATAGAACAATATTTTTGCTAACAATATTGATGCGATTTCTAACCACTATATTCTGATGTCCAACCTTAAAAATCAAGATTGTAAACAGTCTATGGGCCTTTTTATGACTTTGGCTCCCTGCGGGAGGACCGTCAAAGCCATGCCCCCACCGCCCACTGGATTACGATTGTGATCCGTGGCAGGCGGTGGGAAGGCGAAGCTGCAATAGCGGTGGTCTGTAAGGCTCATTGGAGAGCCCTACATTCAGACTGTTGCAGTGATAGCGCCATCTGCAAGTTCCTGCATGGTTCAGGAACTGGGGTGCATAAACACAGGGGGCACAACATGAGCCCCAGTGATTGCACCCCCAGGCCCTGGAGCAGCAGGGCGTTGCCTTTCTACCACCTTTTCGGTTGAACCACCATAAAAAGGGTGGCAGTGAGCCAACTCAAAATATGCTTGGCAGTGCTGGCTGCTGCACCGCCAGCATATTTTTCCCAGGGAAAGACTGCCGGACCAGTGGGATCATTGATCCCGGCGGTGCCAGCGGTCTGTTGGCAGTCCGAGCGCTGCAGTTGTAATACTGCAGGCGGTCCCGCAGGGCGGCAGTCATTGGACCGCCACCACGAATACAGCGGTCTAATGGACCACTGTAGTTGTAATAAGGGCCTGTAGCTGTTAGTACTCTGGACCATAGGAAACTTTAATAGACCTGACTTTTTAAGTTTTCTATTTTAAAAACAATATTAAAAACTTTTCCGGTGGGTAACTGACATATTTGAAACACTTTTAATTCTCATCTTCTCTGTAACGGATGAAGCTTAAATATTGGCCGCATTCAAAAGGCTATATACAGGAGACCAAGCATAAGCCTAATTTCAAGTGCGACCGGTATATATTAACATCCCTTTTTTTGAGACAAAAACTGGATTGTGAATATTGTATGTGGGCAATTCAGCAAAAGAATTGACAGAATACCTACAGGAAAACTTTTTATTTTTATTTACATTGTAGGAGACTACAAAAAGTTATTATTTAGCAATCCTAATGCTAAGTAGCAGGAAAGCACAATTACCTTTGTAGGATTTATGTAGCACGAAGTTGTGCTGTAATAGAATTAATCAATAGCATCTGACACATCTGGGAGTTGGAAACTTCCTTCTTATCATGATCTCCCATCATGACAAATTGGATTTCGGCTTTGAAACAGCATAAAATATGCAGCTGCTCAAGGTGAAATGCTTTTTTGTAGCAATACACAGAAGGACACATTCTCTTTTTAATTATCTAGAATTATAATAAAGAAAAAAACTGCCTTAGTCTCATTTGCATTTACTTCCCACACTGACCTCACTGATTTTAGGCTCCTTTCTCTAAGACAACGTGTGATCAAGCTGCATTTTAAAACCACATTTACATGCATAACAGCCTTTCAATCATATCACATTTTTGATAGAGTGAGTAGGAGAGAATGTTCATAGCAATGTAACACAGAGCTGTGCTTGGTGTGAGTGTATTTGTACTGCTAGTTCCCCGGTGTTCCTCTTTAAAGTAGAAATATAGGAATATATTTTATGTATTAAAAACGGAGGCAAGGGCTGGAGCAAATCTCTCTTCAAGGTTAATGGGGGAGAGTTTTTCTCTGGGGGAAAAAAAATCATAGTGTAAAAGAATGGAAGTGACGCCACCATTCCCCATTGTAGAATTATGCTGCTCCGCAACCTGGTTAACCTGTGGTCATGTCCCGGGTAAGAAAGGGTTACAGAGTAGTTTTCAATGCCCAGAAACTGAAGTGTTCATAGGTGTCAGTTGTCTTAGAATACTCATCATGACTTGTAATGCCCATTGCAGACCCCTAGGGGGCTGCAATCACTGGTGGTCTCCCCAGCATTGCATTTTACCAAAGGTGCTCTTTGTGGCAAAATGTCTCCCTAGTGCGGCGGAGAACTGTCAAAGTGCAGGGGCATCAGTCATCATAACAGTTATAAGCAGGTGCGACCGGCACAGGTAAGAGTGGTGAGGCGGGGCGAAAGTCTACAGACAACGGTCTAGGTACAATTAAATAAAAAAAGAAAAAAAACACTTACCTTGCGCTCGCCGCATCGCCGACTCAGTATCACAATAAAGGTGTTTCTCCTTGTTGCGCCTCAAGTTTTTGGCACTACCTCAGAGTTATGGTTCCTCATAAATCTGGGGTATTGTCAATAAGACATGGGTGGTGCTGGGAATATCCACGACAACACCCATCGCACACCGCTTTAATGGCAGAATACTGCATTAAAGGGAACAATATTTACAAGGCTGCATTAAGCCACACAAAGAGGCTTAGTGTTACCAGGTAAATGTGGAGCAGACACCTGCGCCACCGGAGCATCGCAAAAAATGATGATCCAGTGGCACAGACTCATTGTAAATGAGGCCCCCAGTGCGTCACCAGAAAGTCCCTTTTCTTGACGTTTCGGCACGTACATATGTACGAGGCCACAGAAAGTCACCCTGCGTGGCTTTCCGCGGCCTCATAGATATGATGTAAGGCTCGCATCTCAAGTAGCTGTGTTGGCTCACACTCCATGGGGAGGTGTGCCATGGGTGTTCCCACTCAACGCCTATGCTTTTTTGACACATTTCCAGATTTACAATGTAGCGTAAATCTGGGAATGCGTTAAAACAATGCGCATGTCCAGGGCAGGCACACAAACACAACCCAATTTCAATACATGCACTCATGCATCATGGTGCAAGGGTGCCTGCGTGAGCGCAAGGCAGCCAGTTTTTTTTGCGCCAGCGCTGTGAAAGATTACAGAAATGCACCATTTCTCATAGATACGGCGCATTCCTGCCCTTTTTTTTTACGCAGCGCAGCACAGCAAGACGTCTTGCAGCAGTGCCCTGCCACAAAATATTGTAAAGGAGGCCCCCCTGTGTCTTCTTCATGCCCATAGCCTCTATCTCTCAGCGTTCTGTTGCATCCCTTTGAAAATCATCAGTTTACCCTACTAGCATCCCTTCACCACATCGATTACACAGATGTATGCTTGGATAAATATACACAGCTGTGTCCTGGACGAAAAGCAAAGACCTATAAACAAAGTAACCCTGTATGGTATGGACAGGCGTAATAGTGATTGCCTCATGCTTCCGCTTGGTAGGGTTTGCCGCAAATGTCACAGCAAACCAGCAACCACTGCAAATGTCCACAGTTTTATTCTTGGTACGTTTAACACGTTTAATGCCATTAACATCACATACTCAAGAGCTTCAACACTTATAGGTTTAGGAGGCTCGTGACATTGGACCTCCGGCACGCTTTGTACGAGACCTGTGTCCTAAGCCTTCTTATTAAGCCTTCGAAATTTGAAAATGTTATGATTTTCACTTTTCGTGAATTTGATGAAATCTCTCGAAATATCATATTACTCGATTTCCCCATTTTTTCCCCAAGTGTCTATGTTGCTAATGCAATTAAATAGGAGAACAGTTTGCGCAGAGTTTCAGTTTAAATTAAACACTTTAGGGCAGATTTATAATAACTGGCGCATCCCTGCATATCAGCAGGGATGCGCCAGTTATTGTGCGCCAGTTATTGTGCGCCACAGCTCCGCCACCATGGATGCGCCGCATTTACAATGCGGCGCACCATGGGGCAAAAACGGCACAGATGCGTGACGCATCTGACCGTAAGAGTGGCGCATTGCTGGAGTTGCGTCGTAAGCGCGATGCAGCTCCAGCAATGCTTTGGGGGGACCTATCTTCACAATGCTGCGTCAATCCTTACGCCTGCTTCAAGCAGGCGCAGGGTTTTGACGCAGCATGGGCTCAAAAGTGACTGAGTGAAATATTGTAGATTTCACTCAGCCAATTTTAGGAGGCGTTCCTGTGACGGAACGCCCCCCCCTGCACAGGTACGCCTACTGCTTGCGCAGGGACTTACAACGTGATGCATCTCCCAGATGCGTCACGTTGTAAATACCCCACAGCATGGCGCAGGATTTGCGCCGCCGCTGCGTCACAAAAGTGACGCAACGGCGGCATAAATGAGGCGCAAGGGCCTCATAAATCTGCCCCTTTCAGTTCATAGACTCTCGCGTGCAAACAGACAAAAACGATTAACAATTTGAATGTCAGGTCCTCGCCACTCAGTGTGAATTTAGACAAGAACATTTAAAATAGTCAAATAATTAATTTCAAACCGTGGTATGAAAGAGGCTATGGTGCAAATCACAACATAATGGAACATTAATAGTAAGAGACTATTAATTATTTGATGAGGGAATTAAAACGATGAACTCGCAGAGCGTTATTTTCTGCTCAAAACAGCATCCTGCCAGTATCCAGTGAGACTTGTGTACCTGAGGTGCACGCTTGGATAAAAGAAGTGATGCACAGCACACACCTCCAAATCACATGTTGCTACTAAAATGTAATTTTGTGAATTAATTTTTCATGGTATTTCACGACACAATTTACTTGAAAAAATTGCAGTATTCAGCATCCTCCTCAACAGAGGCCTTATTTATTAAACCCCATTTCATTCTTGTTGTGAATTCTCTTTTAGTACCTAAAAAGTGAGTAACCACTACGGTCTCATGACTTTCATCTTGATACCTGAATAATCTCTATCAGATTACTCAGACTTTGTCCATTTCACAGTCATTTAACAGTGCACTGTTATTAAACAATAGATAAAAATCAAATCATGTTTTTGGGACAAATTCCTTATTCTCCATTTCTCATTAAATACCATGGGGCAGATTTACAAAAAAGTGACGCATCTATAGAGATGCGTCACTTTCCTTGCGCCACCCTAAAAAATGCTTGCACCACCATGGATGCGCCGTATTTACAATACGGCACACCATGGGGGAAGGATTGACAGATGCATCAGAAATTCTGACGCATGTGTTGAGGCAAAAGTCACGCATTTCTGGAGTCGTGTTGCAAGCACGACGCAACTCCAGCAATTAATTTTGTGGCTCATTCGCTCTACACTGAGTCACTCCTTACGCCTGCTTGAAGCAGGCGTAAGGTTCTGACACAGTGGCGTCCTAAAAGGGACGCAGTGAAATCTTGTAGATTTCACTGCGTCACTTTTACGAGGCTTTCCTGCGTAGGAACGCCCCCTGCATACATTATACCTGATGCAGGTATAATGTGATGCAGGGCTTTACAACGTGACGCATCTCCCTAGATGCGTCATGTTGTAAATAGGACACATTGTTTGCACCGGTTGTATAACGTTTCAACGCATTCCGTTGCAACGCATGCCTTTTCCACGCATGCGTTACAACGTGAATGCCTTTTCCACAAATATTCTTTACATCGAAAATCCCTTTACCACGCATACCTTTACAATGATTTTCGTTGTATAGCTATGCATGATAATGGCATTTTTATGGTTAAGGTTTTAAATTTAGTATAAACTTATACACTCCCCGTTTTTCTTTTCTTTCTATGGACGGATTTCTTTTTCTTTCGCTGTTTTCTTTCGTCCTTTTTCTATTTTGTGTTAATGCAGTACGTAGACGCACGTACGCAATAACGTTGTTAATGATGCTCCTCGCCCGAAGGACAAGAAACTCAGAAGAGCGTTGATCAGGTAAAATTTTTCTTTTTTTTTGTGGGGGGGAGACCCCCCTTTTTTATTTTCACCGTTAACTCACATTCCTTTACTAGGCATCTCGTAGTAAAGGAATGCGTGGTAAAGGTCATACGTGGTAACCACGCACGCGTTGTAAAGCATGCATGGTTAAGTGTATGCATGGACACGGCCACGTTGTAGTGGCAGTTTCCTGTTTGCGCCGCCGTTGAGTCAAAAAAAGTGACGGAATGGAGGCGCATGGAGGCGCAAGGGGCTTGTAAATCTGCCCCATTTTTTTTTTATAAATCCAATTCTGCATTTCTAAACGCTGATTCGAGGGGCGTGCATTGGCTATATTTTCAATGTAAATAATAGCACACAAACGCTACCCCTGAAACGGGCATCTTGATAAGGAGAACTCTTCATTTTGGGTGTGGTATTGCACAGAATTTCAGCGAAAAATCCACTAATGGAAAGGGGGGGCTTTTGGCCCCCCCGCCTGCATGGCTGTGCGGCGACCTCCCCCCGGACTACTCGGTGGTGGGGCGCGTCACTAGGGGGCGCGCCCTACCGCCGATTGGCTGCCTGGATGACCCGGATGTCGTTAATCGACATCCGGGTCGGAAGGGAGGGGGGCGGGCCACTGGGGGGGGGATAAAGCGGTGGGGAGCGCCCAGGTGACCCCCTTGTTCCCTGGACGCTCCCCCACTTAGGACGTGCCCCGGCGCTCGGGGCAGATAACTTTTCCCCACCCACCATCCCTGGAGTACGTGGTTGATGTGTTGTTAGCCCAACTAGCGGGCATTTGGGCGCGGGTAATTGTCATGAAATGTTAGTTTCTGATGAGGTTGTTCTGTTAGGACTTTTTCTCCCATTGTAGTGATCAATATGGTATTGTGCAGTTATGTTTTGACTATGCTTTTTGTAGCCCTTTTTCTCCCTAGGTAGCGATTGATTTTTGATTATGTGTAAACTGTTGCAGTCGTGTTTAGGCCTTTTCTTTCCCTAGTAGCTTTATGATGTTGTACATGACCTGTGTTTTTAGTCAGTGTAGTTGTCCTTTAGAATTTTCTCCCATAGGTCGTCGTATTTATTAGGTATGAGGGGCATGCGGTAAGGTCATGACCGGTGAGCAACTATTTGAAGGTCTGAGGGGGCGGGCATCATCCTACGGAGGTGCCCGCCCAGGGGGAGGGGCCATTGGCCCCTCCTAGAACTTCAGGGGCAAGGTAACTGGTGCTTCAAAGGGGCGCGGGTTGGGGAGTCACGCTTTCCTTAGGCTGGTAGCCACCCCGCGCGCGCATACTCATGACGTCACCGGATGGCGCAGAGTAAGGGCCCTCCTTTAGTGGGTAAATGAAGTTCACGGCGTGGACCGGGTAATTACCGGGCCCGGCTGCGCATGCGCACACCTGTAGGGGAGGCGCAGCTAGTAGGACCTGACACCGGTTAGCGACCTTGCCATATGGCCCAGAAATGTTAGTATACAAAATTGCAGAGGAGGATGTTAGATTCGGTTAGGAAACAATTTGTATTAGAGTCTTTGTTAAGGATAGACACTCACACCTGTTGACAATTATGTATCTAATGTCCTGCTGAATTTTGTATAACCGTTTATCATGCAAATTTGAAATTTATTGTTTTTGTACTTAATAAATACGGCCGGGGGGTTTCGCGACCCCCCGCCTTCCAAAGATACCACGTCTGGGTGCTGTGTCCGGGGGTGGTGTGGTCATAGGGGGAGGGCGGTAGCCAGTCACTGACCATGTGGAGGATGGGCCACTTTCTCCGCAGATCACAGTAACTATTTTCCATGACCTTCCGATTCTAATTCAGGTTCTAAATGTCATTACAAACAAGCTTGTTTTTTGTATAGTATGAAGAGAGTTTATAGAATTATATCACATCTCAGAGTGGGTTGGGACCTACTTTACTTATAAAACGCACCTCAAGTCTTTCTTTTGAAACAATTCTTTGGAAGTGAGCACATCATCTCTCTGACAGATCTGGGACTTGAGGCACATTAGCTAAGGAGTGTGGGAATCTCAAATTGCACTGTGTGAAAGCATTACCTAATAATATCTCTTTGAAATCCTTCAAATATAAAAAAGCTGTACAGATCTTGACATTTATACATAGAGTAAAGAGATGACAGGCATGATTCGCTCTTCGAATGCTATGGACATTTTTCACCACAAGCCCTATCATGGAAAGTGCGCTAGTTCAGCTCAGTGCCAAGTGCTTGTTTTTAGGCGCTTGCACTTTCTAAAGTGAATTAATTTAACCCCATACTTCTCCAAAGCAAACACAACGAGCAGGGTTTGCTTCTTTACTTTTTCTGAGCTGTTCTATCTGAAAATCTTGCAATGGTTCAGAGAAATATCGGGCGGAATGAACGCCCATGATACTGGAAGTGCATAAAAATAGGTGCTTTCCTACCTGCTTCCAATCAAATCTTAAAATTTATTAAAAGTGATAAGATCCAATGCTATCCTACGGGAGAGGTAGGGCTCACAGCAGTCAAAAACGTATTTATGAGTGTTTTACCACCAGGACATGTAAAACTTAAAAGCTCATGTCCAATGTTTTAATTACAATGCACCCTGCCCTGAGGGCTGTCTGGGGTCTGCTTAATGGAATAAATATTTTATTCATTTTCACAACTTCATAACGTCAGATAAGCCCATAGACACTGGATTATTTAGAATAATATGTATATGGAGAAGGACACAGTTACTCGCCTACAACCCCAGGGGCCGGCAGCGATTTCAAAGACAGCAGTAGTATTTTTACCAGTTCCATGTCAGTGAAGGGCAAACTGTCATGTTTATGCTAAATCCTGTAGATCGTGGAAAGAAAACAACAGCAAGAGAGAAAAATAGAAGTGAATACAAAGAAAAGACCAAGGGGCTCATTTATGAGCCCCTGCGTCACTTTTGCGCCGCCGGTGCGTCACTTTTTGTGACGCACCAGTGGCAGAAAACATGCGCCATGTTGCGCCATATTTACAAACTGACGCATCTAGGTAGATGCGTCACTTTGTAAACCCCTGCGCCACATTATACCTGCGCCAGGTATAATGTATGCAAGGGGGGCGTTTTGACGCAACAAAGGGTCGTAGAAGTGACGCAGTGAAATCTACGAGATTTCACTGCGCCACTTCTAGTGTGCAAATGCGTCACTTTCTTGCGCCTGCCTCACAGCAGGCGTAAGACTGACACAGGCCCTTTCACATGGGGCTTGCCCCATGTGAAAGGACACATTGCTGGAGTTGCGTCACTTTTGTGACACACTCCAGCGATGCGTCACTTTTGCGCCTACAGATACGTCAGAAATACTGACGTATCTGTGACTCCTTGCGACATGATGCGTCATACTGTAAATATGACGCATCAATGGAGTCGCAGGGAGGGCGCAGTGAAAAGTGGCGCATCACTGTTTTCACGCAGTGATGCGTCACTTTTCATAAATGAGGCCCCAAGAATACAATAATGAAAGTAAATCCAACCAACAACAAAGGATAGCCCCTCCCTCTGCCCATAACTCCCACCCACCCAAGTCTCCCCAGCACCTGGCGTCCCTCCCAAGTCACACCAATAGCGTTTATCACTGTCTAGGGCTGTTGCCCATCATCTTTGCGTGCGTCCTCATCCCGGGTGGTGTAAGGGAGGCGAAGGATTCATAGGAACCTGGGACATGTGACTTCCCTAAATTCTTTTCTTAGAATTGTGATGAATGGGGCCCAGAGCTCTGTGTATGTGTCAGCGTTGTTATCCGCCATCATAGATAAGCGTTCCATAGCTAGCGCTGACCACAGCCGCCTCATTCATGCTGTGTGGTCAGGGACCACCGCTGAGCTCCAGTGGGCAAGTAACTCCAGCCGAGCAGCATGAAGGGCTAGGGCTATATACCTCCCTCTAAGCGAGTGCAAGGGGCAGTTAAGGGGGTTCAGGAGACCTAGCTGTGTGTAACCCAGGAAGCCAGGATATCGGTGTTGAATGCTTTGTTTATATCCTGGGTTAAGTCCCAATATCGTATAAATTTGGGACAGTAAGTGCACCAGTGAGCCCATCTGCCCGCTTTCACACCAGCAGGAGGCTGGATGGTCTTTATTCCAGCAATTTAGTTTGGCTGGTGTTAAGTACCAATAGGAAGCAACTTTGTATGCTGCTTCTGTGTCAGGGATGTCATGTGCTGTATGATGGGTTCTTTAATGAATATCCTGCCATTCTGTATCTGTGAGTGTTCTGCCTAACTCCTTCTCCCACCTCAGCTTCCCTTTAGATTTGTGTACATTTTTTCCACTGAAAGAAAAGTGAACAGCTCCGATATGACACGTTTATCATCCTTTTTAGTAACTAGCCACTTTTCAAATTTCGTCATGTGCCAAGAGGCTCCCGCCTTCATCTCCGGGGAGGTAACCCAGTGAAAGGCCTGGTTGTAAGTGAAAAGATCAGATGCCGGGATTGCGTAATCTTCCCGAAGATGGTCGAATGGGATGATCCCATCCTGATAGCATAGCGAGCCTATCCTCTTGCAACCCTTCACATGCCAGCGTTGAAACGGTTCTGATTTACAACCCGGGGGGAAGACAGGGTTGTCCACCAACAGAGTCATCAGTGAGGGGAACATTGTTAGACCATGTCAGGTCGCTGTTGCATCCCAAATTCTTACGGGAGTCACCGTTATTAGGGGAGAATAGAGTCCTCACGCATTACGTTTACGTGGAATCCACGCCTCTCTCCATATGTTTGCCCCTTAAATAGCTTGGTCCATAAATTACCAATGTTTCTCTAAAAGAGGGCAGTTCCATTCCAGCCTCATTCACGTCCTGCCCACGAGAGGCCCATTCGACCCCAGGTAGCAAGAGTCCCAGTGGTTTGCTCCAGAAAGTGGGCCATAGTTAGGTACGTTATGTGATCTTTAGCCCAGGTAAAAGGAAATTGTTGACTTAAGGCCGCTACTGTTTCAGAGGATTTTGAACGATTCAGTATTTGCGACTTGGAGAGATTCGCTTTGAACCCAGATACCCTTCTAAAGCCACTGAACTCGTCCACTAAAGCCATAAGTGAAGTCTTGGGTTTTGTCAAGGATATTACCATGTCGTCAGCATATAGGCCTATGGTATGTACGTCTGCCCCTAGGCGAATCCCCGTTATCAGTTGGTGCTCCCTTATTCTTTGTGCCATCAGCTCCACGTATAGAGCAAACAATAATGGTGACATGGGGCATCCTTGTCTTGTACCTCTACGTATGGAGAAGGAACCAGAGGAGAATCCATTTACTCTAATAGAGGCCCTGGGCTTATTGTAGATGGATCTCATCCAGGCAAGGAATCCTTCCCCAAACCCAAAACCGCAGAGTGTGTCGAATAGAAACAGCCAATGGACCCTATCAAATGCCTTCTCCGAATCCACAAAGAGGAGGGCCTCCGTTCAAGAGCAGCTGACAAGGTCCGTGAGGTATATGAGCCGTTTGGTGTTATTCCCACATTGTCTCCCAGGAATAAACCCAGCTTGGTCTGGGTCCATCAGACCAGCCATTTACGGATTAATGCAAGTGACCAGTATGCTTGAGAAAATGTTCGCATTGACTTAAAGTAATGAGATCGGGCGATAAGAGGCATACTCCAAGGGGTCTTTAAATAGTTTGAATATTACCGAAATTGAGGCTTCTGAGAGGGAATCAGGCAAACACCCTGTCTCCATAAGCGAGTTAAAAAGCTGTGTCAGCAGACGGGCTAGAATCTGACAAAATTTCTTATAAAATAGCTTGGTAAATCCATCCAGGCCCAGAGATTTGGAAGTTTTAAGGTGGCTATTGCCGTTACCACCTCATAGCTTTGAATGGGACGGTCGATATGGTATGCACTGTCAGGGGGAAGCCTGGTCCGACGGACGTCCTTGATATATGCATCAATATCGCCCATAGGAGCTTCTTCCCCCACGTAGAATGGTACATTGGAACAGCGGTCCCAGTGGACAAACGAATATACATAAAAAGGAAAATACTTTACAAAGGATGAGGAAAAACGTATTCAACAATTGTTATATGATGTTTAGTCTTATGTTAACTGAATCAGATGCAGGCTCCAGAGTAACCCCTTCACGCTAAGGTCACAGCCAGCCAATGTTATACGTGGTCCCCGAGCCAAGTTGTAAATGAACATGGTTCAATATTATTTCTATATTATCTCTTGAATTACAGCTGATTTTACCATTTGTGCTTCCTTTTTATTTTTATTTTAATTATATCATGCTCAAGAGCCCGGTGCAGGCTCAAAATTATTTCCAAACTTCAGCCCGTCGAGGGTCAGCTCGGTTACTACTGACACCGAGTCTGTCTTCCCTGGCTTTATCTCTCTAAATCAGTACCTGCGTTTTGACACGTACGAGCGTGTCACTAATTGATGCATACACCGCTATATAGAGAACGAGTTAGTTCCAGTGTCCCACTTCCATGGAGTGAGATGAATTTGCGGACAGCGGTAAGCTTTAGCACACGAACGGCACAAACTCTAGCATGCTTAGCATTTAGTTTAAATCCCTTTAGGTGGCTCTTCCTACTTGAGCTCTTAACCCCTAATAGGCGCGCAACTTTATCGATAGTTCAACCCAGCCTTTAACCAACAGCGCGCTGATCATCAACTTGTGCTTTCTAACTGCTGTACCAAGCCCCCTTGCTTTCACGTAACGCCACACGGCGTGCCAATGCATTGTTTCAAGCGGCACAATCTATTGCATGCTTGTTATTCTGTGTAACCTGTCTGTGGTTCTTCCTGCATGTATGCTTAACCCTTATTAGATGCGTAATTTTGTCGACTGTTTAACCTTACCCAGCCTTTAAACAACAGTCAGCGGTGGCGCACAGATGAGCCACTCGTGCTCTTTTAAACAGCTGTATTAAGCCCATCCAAATCCATATAACGTCAACACGGCGTGTAAATGAGAGAAAGTAGGTCGCACACCGCTCGTCACACCAGCGAGTTGCCCCAAAGAACTGTGGGAAATGTAGTGGCGACGGCGGGTACGCCTGTGCCACAAAAAGTCAAAAGAACAGTATGTGTATGCGTTAGCCATCCCTGGACACGTGTTTCGAGGTAGTTGCCTCTCGTCAGCAGGGAGCAGGTCAGTGTAAGGGGGTGCCGCGTGGACTGCCAAATGTAATTAAAAGCAGGTCAAGTACCTCTCCTGGCGCGCAGGTGCAGACTCAAGGCTCGTCAGCCCGCCAGCCGAAGCCGTTTAAATTGAGAGAAAGTAGGTCGCACACCGCTCGTCACACCAGCGAGTTGCCCCAAAGAACTGTGGGAAATGTAGTGGCGACGGCGGGTACGCCTGTGCCACAAAAAGTCAAAAGAACAGTATGTGTATGCGTTAGCCATCCCTGGACACGTGTTTCGAGGTAGTTGCCTCTCGTCAGCAGGGAGCAGGTCAGTGTAAGGGGGTGCCGCGTGGACTGCCAAATGTAATTAAAAGCAGGTCAAGTACCTCTCCTGGCGCGCAGGTGCAGACTCAAGGCTCGTCAGCCCGCCAGCCGAAGCCGTTTAAATTGAGAGAAAGTAGGTCGCACACCGCTCGTCACACCAGCGAGTTGCCCCAAAGAACTGTGGGAAATGTAGTGGCGACGGCGGGTACGCCTGTGCCACAAAAAGTCAAAAGAACAGTATGTGTATGCGTTAGCCATCCCTGGACACGTGTTTCGAGGTAGTTGCCTCTCGTCAGCAGGGAGCAGGTCAGTGTAAGGGGGTGCCGCGTGGACTGCCAAATGTAATTAAAAGCAGGTCAAGTACCTCTCCTGGCGCGCAGGTGCAGACTCAAGGCTCATCAGCCCGCCAGCCGAAGCCGTTTAAATTGAGAGAAAGTAGGTCGCACACCGCTCGTCACACCAGCGAGTTGCCCCAAAGAACTGTGGGAAATGTAGTGGCGACGGCGGGTACGCCTGTGCCACAAAAAGTCAAAAGAACAGTATGTGTATGCGTTAGCCATCCCTGGACACGTGTTTCGAGGTAGTTGCCTCTCGTCAGCAGGGAGCAGGTCAGTGTAAGGGGGTGCCGCGTGGACTGCCAAATGTAATTAAAAGCAGGTCAAGTACCTCTGCTGGCGCGCAGGTGCAGACTCAAGGCTCGTCAGCCCGCCAGCCGAAGCCGTTTAAATTGAGAGAAAGTAGGTCGCACACCGCTCGTCACACCAGCGAGTTGCCCCAAAGAACTGTGGGAAATGTAGTGGCGACGGCGGGTACGCCTGTGCCACAAAAAGTCAAAAGAACAGTATGTGTATGCGTTAGCCATCCCTGGACACGTGTTTCGAGGTAGTTGCCTCTCGTCAGCAGGGAGCAGGTCAGTGTAAGGGGGTGCCGCGTGGACTGCCAAATGTAATTAAAAGCAGGTCAAGTACCTCTCCTGGCGCGCAGGTGCAGACTCAAGGCTCGTCAGCCCGCCAGCCGAAGCCGTTTAAATTGAGAGAAAGTAGGTCGCACACCGCTCGTCACACCAGCGAGTTGCCCCAAAGAACTGTGGGAAATGTAGTGGCGACGGCGGGTACGCCTGTGCCACAAAAAGTCAAAAGAACAGTATGTGTATGCGTTAGCCATCCCTGGACACGTGTTTCGAGGTAGTTGCCTCTCGTCAGCAGGGAGCAGGTCAGTGTAAGGGGGTGCCGCGTGGACTGCCAAATGTAATTAAAAGCAGGTCAAGTACCTCTCCTGGCGCGCAGGTGCAGACTCAAGGCTCGTCAGCCCGCCAGCCGAAGCCGTTTAAATTGAGAGAAAGTAGGTCGCACACCGCTCGTCACACCAGCGAGTTGCCCCAAAGAACTGTGGGAAATGTAGTGGCGACGGCGGGTACGCCTGTGCCACAAAAAGTCAAAAGAACAGTATGTGTATGCGTTAGCCATCCCTGGACACGTGTTTCGAGGTAGTTGCCTCTCGTCAGCAGGGAGCAGGTCAGTGTAAGGGGGTGCCGCGTGGACTGCCAAATGTAATTAAAAGCAGGTCAAGTACCTCTCCTGGCGCGCAGGTGCAGACTCAAGGCTCGTCAGCCCGCCAGCCGAAGCCGTTTAAATTGAGAGAAAGTAGGTCGCACACCGCTCGTCACACCAGCGAGTTGCCCCAAAGAACTGTGGGAAATGTAGTGGCGACGGCGGGTACGCCTGTGCCACAAAAAGTCAAAAGAACAGTATGTGTATGCGTTAGCCATCCCTGGACACGTGTTTCGAGGTAGTTGCCTCTCGTCAGCAGGGAGCAGGTCAGTGTAAGGGGGTGCCGCGTGGACTGCCAAATGTAATTAAAAGCAGGTCAAGTACCTCTCCTGGCGCGCAGGTGCAGACTCAAGGCTCGTCAGCCCACCAGCCGAAGCCGTTTAAATTGAGAGAAAGTAGGTCGCACACCGCTCGTCACACCAGCGAGTTGCCCCAAAGAACTGTGGGAAATGTAGTGGCGACGGCGGGTACGCCTGTGCCACAAAAAGTCAAAAGAACAGTATGTGTATGCGTTAGCCATCCCTGGACACGTATTTCGAGGTAGTTGCCTCTCGTCAGCAGGGAGCAGGTCAGTGTAAGGGGGTGCCGCGTGGACTGCCAAATGTAATTAAAAGCAGGTCAAGTACCTCTCCTGGCGCGCAGGTGCAGACTCAAGGCTCGTCAGCCCGCCAGCCGAAGCCGTTTAAATTGAGAGAAAGTAGGTCGCACACCGCTCGTCACACCAGCGAGTTGCCCCAAAGAACTGTGGGAAATGTAGTGGCGACGGCGGGTACGCCTGTGCCACAAAAAGTCAAAAGAACAGTATGTGTATGCGTTAGCCATCCCTGGACACGTGTTTCGAGGTAGTTGCCTCTCGTCAGCAGGGAGCAGGTCAGTGTAAGGGGGTGCCGCGTGGACTGCCAAATGTAATTAAAAGCAGGTCAAGTACCTCTCCTGGCGCGCAGGTGCAGACTCAAGACTCGTCAGCCCGCCAGCCGAAGCCGTTTAAATTGAGAGAAAGTAGGTCGCACACCGCTCGTCACACCAGCGAGTTGCCCCAAAGAACTGTGGGAAATGTAGTGGCGACGGCGGGTACGCCTGTGCCACAAAAAGTCAAAAGAACAGTATGTGTATGCGTTAGCCATCCCTGGACACGTGTTTCGAGGTAGTTGCCTCTCGTCAGCAGGGAGCAGGTCAGTGTAAGGGGGTGCCGCGTGGACTGCCAAATGTAATTAAAAGCAGGTCAAGTACCTCTCCTGGCGCGCAGGTGCAGACTCAAGGCTCGTCAGCCCGCCAGCCGAAGCCGTTTAAATTGAGAGAAAGTAGGTCGCACACCGCTCGTCACACCAGCGAGTTGCCCCAAAGAACTGTGGGAAATGTAGTGGCGACGGCGGGTACGCCTGTGCCACAAAAAGTCAAAAGAACAGTATGTGTATGCGTTAGCCATCCCTGGACACGTGTTTCGAGGTAGTTGCCTCTCGTCAGCAGGGAGCAGGTCAGTGTAAGGGGGTGCCGCGTGGACTGCCAAATGTAATTAAAAGCAGGTCAAGTACCTCTCCTGGCGCGCAGGTGCAGACTCAAGGCTCGTCAGCCCGCCAGCCGAAGCCGTTTAAATTGAGAGAAAGTAGGTCGCACACCGCTCGTCACACCAGCGAGTTGCCCCAAAGAACTGTGGGAAATGTAGTGGTGACGGCGGGTACGCCTGTGCCACAAAAAGTCAAAAGAACAGTATGTGTATGCGTTAGCCATCCCTGGACACGTGTTTCGAGGTAGTTGCCTCTCGTCAGCAGGGAGCAGGTCAGTGTAAGGGGGTGCCGCGTGGACTGCCAAATGTAATTAAAAGCAGGTCAAGTACCTCTCCTGGCGCGCAGGTGCAGACTCAAGGCTCGTCAGCCCGCCAGCCGAAGCCGTTTAAATTGAGAGAAAGTAGGTCGCACACCGCTCGTCACACCAGCGAGTTGCCCCAAAGAACTGTGGGAAATGTAGTGGCGACGGCGGGTACGCCTGTGCCACAAAAAGTCAAAAGAACAGTATGTGTATGCGTTAGCCATCCCTGGACACGTGTTTCGAGGTAGTTGCCTCTCGTCAGCAGGGAGCAGGTCAGTGTAAGGGGGTGCCGCGTGGACTGCCAAATGTAATTAAAAGCAGGTCAAGTACCTCTCCTGGCGCGCAGGTGCAGACTCAAGGCTCGTCAGCCCGCCAGCCGAAGCCGTTTAAATTGAGAGAAAGTAGGTCGCACACCGCTCGTCACACCAGCGAGTTGCCCCAAAGAACTGTGGGAAATGTAGTGGCGACGGCGGGTACGCCTGTGCCACAAAAAGTCAAAAGAACAGTATGTGTATGCGTTAGCCATCCCTGGACACGTGTTTCGAGGTAGTTGCCTCTCGTCAGCAGGGAGCAGGTCAGTGTAAGGGGGTGCCGCGTGGACTGCCAAATGTAATTAAAAGCAGGTCAAGTACCTCTCCTGGCGCGCAGGTGCAGACTCAAGGCTCGTCAGCCCGCCAGCCGAAGCCGTTTAAATTGAGAGAAAGTAGGTCGCACACCGCTCGTCACACCAGCGAGTTGCCCCAAAGAACTGTGGGAAATGTAGTGGCGACGGCGGGTACGCCTGTGCCACAAAAAGTCAAAAGAACAGTATGTGTATGCGTTAGCCATCCCTGGACACGTGTTTCGAGGTAGTTGCCTCTCGTCAGCAGGGAGCAGGTCAGTGTAAGGGGGTGCCGCGTGGACTGCCAAATGTAATTAAAAGCAGGTCAAGTACCTCTCCTGGCGCGCAGGTGCAGACTCAAGGCTCGTCAGCCCGCCAGCCGAAGCCGTTTAAATTGAGAGAAAGTAGGTCGCACACCGCTCGTCACACCAGCGAGTTGCCCCAAAGAACTGTGGGAAATGTAGTGGCGACGGCGGGTACGCCTGTGCCACAAAAAGTCAAAAGAACAGTATGTGTATGCGTTAGCCATCCCTGGACACGTGTTTCGAGGTAGTTGCCTCTCGTCAGCAGGGAGCAGGTCAGTGTAAGGGGGTGCCGCGTGGACTGCCAAATGTAATTAAAAGCAGGTCAAGTACCTCTCCTGGCGCGCAGGTGCAGACTCAAGGCTCGTCAGCCCGCCAGCCGAAGCCGTTTAAATTGAGAGAAAGTAGGTCGCACACCGCTCGTCACACCAGCGAGTTGCCCCAAAGAACTGTGGGAAATGTAGTGGCGACGGCGGGTACGCCTGTGCCACAAAAAGTCAAAAGAACAGTATGTGTATGCGTTAGCCATCCCTGGACACGTGTTTCGAGGTAGTTGCCTCTCGTCAGCAGGGAGCAGGTCAGTGTAAGGGGGTGCCGCGTGGACTGCCAAATGTAATTAAAAGCAGGTCAAGTACCTCTCCTGGCGCGCAGGTGCAGACTCAAGGCTCGTCAGCCTGCCAGCCGAAGCCGTTTAAATTGAGAGAAAGTAGGTCGCACACCGCTCGTCACACCAGCGAGTTGCCCCAAAGAACTGTGGGAAATGTAGTGGCGACGGCGGGTACGCCTGTGCCACAAAAAGTCAAAAGAACAGTATGTGTATGCGTTAGCCATCCCTGGACACGTATTTCGAGGTAGTTGCCTCTCGTCAGCAGGGAGCAGGTCAGTGTAAGGGGGTGCCGCGTGGACTGCCAAATGTAATTAAAAGCAGGTCAAGTACCTCTCCTGGCGCGCAGGTGCAGACTCAAGGCTCGTCAGCCCGCCAGCCGAAGCCGTTTAAATTGAGAGAAAGTAGGTCGCACACCGCTCGTCACACCAGCGAGTTGCCCCAAAGAACTGTGGGAAATGTAGTGGCGACGGCGGGTACGCCTGTGCCACAAAAAGTCAAAAGAACAGTATGTGTATGCGTTAGCCATCCCTGGACACGTGTTTCGAGGTAGTTGCCTCTCGTCAGCAGGGAGCAGGTCAGTGTAAGGGGGTGCCGCGTGGACTGCCAAATGTAATTAAAAGCAGGTCAAGTACCTCTCCTGGCGCGCAGGTGCAGACTCAAGGCTCGTCAGCCCGCCAGCCGAAGCCGTTTAAATTGAGAGAAAGTAGGTCGCACACCGCTCGTCACACCAGCGAGTTGCCCCAAAGAACTGTGGGAAATGTAGTGGCGACGGCGGGTACGCCTGTGCCACAAAAAGTCAAAAGAACAGTATGTGTATGCGTTAGCCATCCCTGGACACGTGTTTCGAGGTAGTTGCCTCTCGTCAGCAGGGAGCAGGTCAGTGTAAGGGGGTGCCGCGTGGACTGCCAAATGTAATTAAAAGCAGGTCAAGTACCTCTCCTGGCGCGCAGGTGCAGACTCAAGGCTCGTCAGCCCGCCAGCCGAAGCCGTTTAAATTGAGAGAAAGTAGGTCGCACACCGCTCGTCACACCAGCGAGTTGCCCCAAAGAACTGTGGGAAATGTAGTGGCGACGGCGGGTACGCCTGTGCCACAAAAAGTCAAAAGAACAGTATGTGTATGCGTTAGCCATCCCTGGACACGTGTTTCGAGGTAGTTGCCTCTCGTCAGCAGGGAGCAGGTCAGTGTAAGGGGGTGCCGCGTGGACTGCCAAATGTAATTAAAAGCAGGTCAAGTACCTCTCCTGGCGCGCAGGTGCAGACTCAAGGCTCGTCAGCCCGCCAGCCGAAGCCGTTTAAATTGAGAGAAAGTAGGTCGCACACCGCTCGTCACACCAGCGAGTTGCCCCAAAGAACTGTGGGAAATGTAGTGGCGACGGCGGGTACGCCTGTGCCACAAAAAGTCAAAAGAACAGTATGTGTATGCGTTAGCCATCCCTGGACACATGTTTCGAGGTAGTTGCCTCTCGTCAGCAGGGAGCAGGTCAGTGTAAGGGGGTGCCGCGTGGACTGCCAAATGTAATTAAAAGCAGGTCAAGTACCTCTCCTGGCGCGCAGGTGCAGACTCAAGGCTCGTCAGCCCGCCAGCCGAAGCCGTTTAAATTGAGAGAAAGTAGGTCGCACACCGCTCGTCACACCAGCGAGTTGCCCCAAAGAACTGTGGGAAATGTAGTGGCGACGGCGGGTACGCCTGTGCCACAAAAAGTCAAAAGAACAGTATGTGTATGCGTTAGCCATCCCTGGACACGTGTTTCGAGGTAGTTGCCTCTCGTCAGCAGGGAGCAGGTCAGTGTAAGGGGGTGCCGCGTGGACTGCCAAATGTAATTAAAAGCAGGTCAAGTACCTCTCCTGGCGCGCAGGTGCAGACTCAAGGCTCGTCAGCCCGCCAGCCGAAGCCGTTTAAATTGAGAGAAAGTAGGTCGCACACCGCTCGTCACACCAGCGAGTTGCCCCAAAGAACTGTGGGAAATGTAGTGGCGACGGCGGGTACGCCTGTGCCACAAAAAGTCAAAAGAACAGTATGTGTATGCGTTAGCCATCCCTGGACACGTGTTTCGAGGTAGTTGCCTCTCGTCAGCAGGGAGCAGGTCAGTGTAAGGGGGTGCCGCGTGGACTGCCAAATGTAATTAAAAGCAGGTCAAGTACCTCTCCTGGCGCGCAGGTGCAGACTCAAGGCTCGTCAGCCCGCCAGCCGAAGCCGTTTAAATTGAGAGAAAGTAGGTCGCACACCGCTCGTCACACCAGCGAGTTGCCCCAAAGAACTGTGGGAAATGTAGTGGCGACGGCGGGTACGCCTGTGCCACAAAAAGTCAAAAGAACAGTATGTGTATGCGTTAGCCATCCCTGGACACGTGTTTCGAGGTAGTTGCCTCTCGTCAGCAGGGAGCAGGTCAGTGTAAGGGGGTGCCGCGTGGACTGCCAAATGTAATTAAAAGCAGGTCAAGTACCTCTCCTGGCGCGCAGGTGCAGACTCAAGGCTCGTCAGCCCGCCAGCCGAAGCCGTTTAAATTGAGAGAAAGTAGGTCGCACACCGCTCGTCACACCAGCGAGTTGCCCCAAAGAACTGTGGGAAATGTAGTGGCGACGGCGGGTACGCCTGTGCCACAAAAAGTCAAAAGAACAGTATGTGTATGCGTTAGCCATCCCTGGACACGTGTTTCGAGGTAGTTGCCTCTCGTCAGCAGGGAGCAGGTCAGTGTAAGGGGGTGCCGCGTGGACTGCCAAATGTAATTAAAAGCAGGTCAAGTACCTCTCCTGGCGCGCAGGTGCAGACTCAAGGCTCGTCAGCCCGCCAGCCGAAGCCGTTTAAATTGAGAGAAAGTAGGTCGCACACCGCTCGTCACACCAGCGAGTTGCCCCAAAGAACTGTGGGAAATGTAGTGGCGACGGCGGGTACGCCTGTGCCACAAAAAGTCAAAAGAACAGTATGTGTATGCGTTAGCCATCCCTGGACACGTGTTTCGAGGTAGTTGCCTCTCGTCAGCAGGGAGCAGGTCAGTGTAAGGGGGTGCCGCGTGGACTGCCAAATGTAATTAAAAGCAGGTCAAGTACCTCTCCTGGCGCGCAGGTGCAGACTCAAGGCTCGTCAGCCCGCCAGCCGAAGCCGTTTAAATTGAGAGAAAGTAGGTCGCACACCGCTCGTCACACCAGCGAGTTGCCCCAAAGAACTGTGGGAAATGTAGTGGCGACGGCGGGTACGCCTGTGCCACAAAAAGTCAAAAGAACAGTATGTGTATGCGTTAGCCATCCCTGGACACGTGTTTCGAGGTAGTTGCCTCTCGTCAGCAGGGAGCAGGTCAGTGTAAGGGGGTGCCGCGTGGACTGCCAAATGTAATTAAAAGCAGGTCAAGTACCTCTCCTGGCGCGCAGGTGCAGACTCAAGGCTCGTCAGCCTGCCAGCCGAAGCCGTTTAAATTGAGAGAAAGTAGGTCGCACACCGCTCGTCACACCAGCGAGTTGCCCCAAAGAACTGTGGGAAATGTAGTGGCGACGGCGGGTACGCCTGTGCCACAAAAAGTCAAAAGAACAGTATGTGTATGCGTTAGCCATCCCTGGACACGTGTTTCGAGGTAGTTGCCTCTCGTCAGCAGGGAGCAGGTCAGTGTAAGGGGGTGCCGCGTGGACTGCCAAATGTAATTAAAAGCAGGTCAAGTACCTCTCCTGGCGCGCAGGTGCAGACTCAAGGCTCGTCAGCCCGCCAGCCGAAGCCGTTTAAATTGAGAGAAAGTAGGTCACACACCGTGTCCAGGGATGGCTAAATGCAACACATACTGTTTTCTTTTTACACATCGTGGCATAGGCGTACCCGCTGTCGCCACTACATTCACCACAGTCCTTTGGGGCAACTTGCTGGTGTGACGAGCAGTGTGCGACCAACTTGTGTTCAAATTATTACGGCTCCCGTGAGCTAACGGGCTGACGAGCCCTGGTTCTGCACCTGCGCGCCATGAGAGGTATTTGACCTGTTTTAATTACATTTTGGCAGTCCACTCGGCACCCCGTTACACTGTCCTGCTCCCTGCTGACGAGAGGCAACTACCTCGAAACACGTGTCCAGGGATGGCTAAATGCAACACATACTGTTTTCTTTTTACACATCGTGGCATAGGCGTACCCGCTGTCGCCACTACATTCACCACAGTCCTTTGGGGCAACTTGCTGGTGTGACGAGCAGTGTGCGACCAACTTGTGTTCAAATTACGGCGTGTAAATGCACTGTTTCAAGCCCAAATATCCCCCTGGGTATTGCCTAACACCCCCGAGTTCGCGGAGGCGCGAGCACACACGCTGCGGCCTAGGCCACACGCACCTCAAACTTCAACATTTTTTTACTACAACGCTAGCGCGTTAGTTTATTCAGGTCCATTATGCAACATGCCTGGTTTGTTTATATAATGCTGTTTGAGCTCGTACCATTACCGAGAGTAAGCAATCTTTAGCATTTCATTTTGACACCCCGTAAGCGCCAGCACTCATGCTGAGACCCAGGCCCCGCTTACCTTAACCCCTGTTTGGAGTCGGTTTTTGTTACTGGAACTTCAAAACTCTTACTCTCTCCTCCCAGAGACTTCTACACGGGGCTGTTTTGCCCAGAATTGTAGTAATATGTTGGATTAATTCATCGGCCCAGCTGATTTAATGAGCCGGACCACCCTCCAATGATCCAGTGGACTGACACCTTCTATTGAAAGTCGACCAACAGGCCTAATCTTGCTTAAATTAATATTGTGGACCATTGAGCCACTAGTGAACCTGCCTATTATCTTTGCAGGTTGTTTGCTCTCGCTCGTCCAACAGGAGCCTATGTGCCCACACTCCCCTCTAGGCCCATCGAGGACAGTTTCATGGTAAATCCCTGGGCCTAGGCCCTGGATACGCTGCCTATACCCACATTTAAATTCGCAACATTGAATAGTTATTTATGTTCTTTTCCCAGATATCTACCCCTCCCTCCCCCCATCACTGTCCTGAGAAAGACCCCGACGTAAGGGACTCAATAACCTACTATCCTCTAGGGGTCGAAACATCAACATCTGATACACTAGCCAGTCTTAACAACAGCGATGAATCACTGTGTTTTCTAATATTGACCATGGCTTTGAAAACGTTTTTTGATATTGTGTGAATAACTTGGCTTAAAAAATGAGCCCTCGTATTGTGTAAATAGTAGATTTTGTGAATCACACTTACCTTTTATTCACTCCCTCATCCTCACTTCAATCACTATTATCCCCACCTTCTCCCCCCCCATCCCCGTCTGGGGCACTGTTGTATCACTGTGTTAAAAATGTTATGAATCATTGACAGTTCAGTGTGATTAAATAACACTGTACGCAAAGCTTAATACTTGTTTCCTCATCCTTTGTAAAGTATTTTCCTTTTTATGTATATTCGATTGTCCACTGGGACCGCTGTTCCAATGTACTGTTTGATACCTAGGTCCCAGTGACTTTATTTGGGTTTACCCTTCTAGGTAACTTCTCCCACGTAGAGCCTGCTATACAAATCTTAGAAAGCATCTGTAATTTCTGAATCTGAGTAAACTATTGCCCCCGAGGGGGCTTTAACCGCCGGTATTGTTCCTGAGACCTCCTTCTGGTGCAGCCAATGGGCTAACATGCGCCCTGATCTATCACCATTAATAAAGAATTTGTGCCATAGTCGCAGTAGGGCGTACTCTACTCTGTCAAGGTCTAAGCGACATAAAATTAAGCGTTTCTTTTCAAGCTTCCTCCATATGCGAGAAGCACCTGTACTCTTATGTATGGATTCAAGTTCTGCTACTGCCGCCTCTATCTTGTTTCTCTGCTCCTTAGGGAGCTTGTTTTCTCCCACAGAAGTCACTATGAATTTGCCACGAATTACTAATTTTAAGTCTTCCCATACAGAGGTGAGACGAACCTCCCCACTATCGTTTGTGGCAAGGTAATCTGAAATTGCTTTATGAATTGCCTTTGTCATCTGGTCTGATTGCAGCATGGCATCTCTAAGGCGCCAGTGGGTTGAGCGTGGCTGTAGGGTGCCTAGATTCAGCATTAGCATGATCAGGGCATGGTCCAAGAGAGAGCGAGGTTCAATTGTTGCTTCAGTTGCGCATCCCTTTAAGGCATCAGTGATCAAAAAGTGGTCTATACGCACGCAGGTCTTACGTGCGGCAGAGAAGAAAGTATAATCTCTTTCGGAAGGGTGTGTTTGTCTCCATATATCTGTAAGGGAGCTGCTCGTAGGCCATTGTTGGCCAGTCTGTAAAAGAGTTCCTGCTGGTGTAGTGCGTTGCCCAGAGCGTTCTAACTCAGTATTCATTACGAGGTTTAAGTCACCTCCTATCACCACTGCTCGGTCAGGCGTGGCTAGAATCTGTTTAAACCTCCCTGACGCTGATAGGTGCATAGACCAGGGCCACTGTAAACTGTGCCTGTCCCATTGAAACCTGATCCCTAATGCTCTGCCCCTAAGCTCAGCCACCGTATCCACGACCTTACCACTGAACTTCTGGGCAAGCAATACAGCAACCCCTTTTTTTGTTGTATCGGAAGATCAGTACTGTCTGGGAATCTAGGGGTGCACTTGCGGTGTGTGTCTTTGTTTAATAGGTGTGTTTCTTAAAACAAGCAAATGTCCCCCTCTGAGTGTTCCAAATAGGATAGGATCGCTTTGCACTTCACAGGGTTATTGAGGCCTCGTACATTAAGGCTGACTATGCAGAGATTATGCGTCATATGTTCTCAAAGTGCCCTATTGACGCTGATTCGCTATATCCCCTTCGGAGTGACAGGGTAGTGAGAGGGCACTGTACTGTGCAGACCCTAGAACCATTTTTCCTGCGGGGGAGAGAGAAGAGAAAGAAGACAGACAGATACCCATGTCAAACAAAAAGGATATAACTGGTAAAACTTCAAATGACCAAAGTCTGTCAAAACAAACGTGTAAGGGTGCGGAGTGGCCACCCAAAGGATGATAGATCTATCAAGGGGTCTCCCAAAGGACCATAGATGTATCTCTTGGGCAGCATAGGGCAGAACGTCTGCAGTGTCTGATTTGGTGAAGTGTTTCTTCGTAGCGATAAATGATATGGAACGGGTGACCCCATGCATTGGGCATGTTGGCTTTCCTTAGGAATTCTATGACCAGATGAAAGTCTTTACATTTTTGCAAGGTAATCCATGAGAGATCTTGAAAGAAAGTAGGGGAGTGGCCTTTCAACTGTACTGGGTGTGATGATTTGACTTTCATAAGGATGTCCTCCTTCATCTGGAAGTCATGTTCACATGCCAGGATGTCTGCTGGGGGGCCCTTTTTGGGCCTTTCAAGCCCCATTCTGTGGACCCAATCTAGCTGTAGGGTTGAGTCCTCTGCATGCCCTAAGGGATGCCGAAATAGGTCTGTGACATATTCACATACGCTGGAGCCTTCTGCTTTAAATGGTACACCTTTGATCCTGATGTTGTTCCTCCTGGATCTGTTCTCCAAGTTTTCATTATGTGCCTGGCTCATTGTGACTTCGATGTTTGCTTTCTACTAGCCTAAAACAGGTTCTAGGGTTCTACCATAAATTATTATACATGCTCTTAAATTTGTTCCCTGAGTTCTGTATCATGAATTTAGGTATTTTTGTGTATTGATTGTGTTGTATACAGGGTCACCCCCAAACTTTTTGCCATCACCCTCCTATGTTTCTGACTAGTTTCTGATGGCCTTAGGACTCTGTACACTTTAGCACTGAAAGCGAGTGCTAACGTGTTTGTGCTCACTCTCTAAAACATAGTGAACCTAGCTAACAACTGACTGGTACAATTATTTTACTTATAAGTCCCTAGTAAGTAGTATACCATATGTCCAGGGCATGTAAATTAAATGCTACCAGTGCGCCTGCAGCACTTATTGTGCCACCCACGAAGTAGCCCCTTAAAATGTGTCCTAGGCCTGCCATTGCAGATTGCATGCAGTTATAAGCTGCCAATTTGACTTGGCAACATAACCTCCTTGGCAAGCCTAAAATTCCCTTTTATTACATCCAAATCACCCCTAAAGCAGACCCCACGGATTGCAGCATTTGGGGGAGAGGGCCCCCCTCCTGCATTGGCGACTGGCCGGGGTGGAGGCTCAGTGGACCTGGTGGAGACAGTGGTGTAGCATCACTGGGCTCCCCCTGGCCTGCGAAGCTGGTGACAGGAAGCGTGAGAGGTGAAGCCCCGGGTCAGGTCGCTGGACCGAGGGGCCTCCTGGCCTGAAGACGGATCTGTCCGACTTCGGAGCATTGCTTAGGAGGACGGTGGCTCCGGTGTGATTGTATGGGGCTGCAGCTCCTGATACACGCAGAGAAGAAGGTAGGCCCCACCGAAGTTCCTCGGGCAGCCAACGAAGAAGCCGCGGCCCACGGAGGCAGTCTCCCCTCCCCTCCCCTCCTGCCCTCCTGCATTCAACGACTGCGGGGAAATGCAATATATACGTGACTGCTGTGAGGGGGAGGCAGAAGCACAGGGACAAGCCAAAATGCATTGGAAAAGGCCGGGCCCCCGGAGCTGCTTACTGTAATTAGCCTGGGCTGTGCAGAACCAGCTACCCAGGGGGCACCAGAAAAACGAAGCACAATTGCCAGGCCCAGCTCCCTAAGAGCAGTACAGGGCAGGATCTCAAAGCTGAAACAGGGCAGTAACCGGGCCAGAGTGAGTGTCCCCTGTGCAATGAGCCTGCCTGGAAGGCACCAGGAGACATCAGAATAAAACCCGTAGCCCAACAGTAGCACTGGAAGGTGCAAGGACTGTGCGCCTGGCATCTTTATCGGAGGTTCCTAAGGGTGTGACCAGAGGCAGAAACGAGGCTACTGGGACTACCCTGTGATGCAGGGCTAACATGAGGAGGTCGCTTTGGAGCATTAGCAGTGCTGTACTCTGGCAACATGGCCGGGAACAGGATGAAGGAAGAGCGCTCCATAAACGACATGTTCACCAAGCCAGGAGGCTCCCTTGTAGAGGACAAACAAGCAAACCCAGGGCTGGATGCCAGGCCAGACAGTGAAGATGGCGAGGGGCCAGTAACTACGACATTCCTGGAAGCGCTGTTCTCCTCCCTGCATGCAGACTTCCAGACAATGAAAACAGAAATCGCAACAGAGATACGGGAAATGAGACACGATGTCGACGAGATGGGAGAAAGAGCGGCTGAGCTGGAAGAAAGAGAATCCGGTAGAGTGGAGGAGGTCACCTGGCTTCAACAAGAAGTCCTCAAGCTCCAAGAACAACAATAAGAGCAAAAACCTAGAACCTGTTTTAGGCTAGTAGAAAGCAAACATCGAAGTCACAATGTGCCAATACACCAATGTCGTCCTCCAGTTTCCTAGTAATTGCAGTTGAAGATCGATTGAACCTGCTCTCCTAGGCTATGAAAAGAAAGCTTGGAATGAAGACTCTTAACGGTTAGAGCTCTGGGGTCACAAAAAGTCTGTCGGACTCAGGAAATCCTGCAGCGCCTATTTTATCTAGGACTTTTGACCCCCATGGCCACATTAAGAACCATAGTAGGCATGAGCATAGTTGAAGCTGCACCAGTCCTCACAACAATTCTGTACTGGATCTGAATATTAACCAAACTTTATCTGGCTATCTATTTAAAAGCCCATCGATTAATCTGGCAGTGCATTCATTCACGGAAACTGCACTGGTTCAAACATATCACCAATAAATTATTCGATCTAAGCTGTGCAGGGTTCTGGATCAACCCTGAGATGATGGAATCCTCAGGCATGCAATGAATTATGGGGAAATATTGTGTGTGTCAGGAAGTAAAGCAAGGAGACAAAATAACGTCACGATTCCAGAAAATTAAGCTGTTTGCCCAGTTCAAATAATACATGGACCAGTTATTACCAGGGATAAAAAGATCATTGTATATGAAGTTCAAGCTAGAACACTGCGAATGATGACGTAGACAAACAACTGGTCCAACAAAATGTCATGCTCAACCACTTGTAATTATAAGCAAGGAGGTGATGAAACAGCTTGCAGTTTCTGTAAGTTTGCACTAATTATTTGCAGACAAGGAGGCTGTCACTTTCCTGCCTCTACAGCAAATACAATATAAGACACTTTATGGACGCAATGTCTTCACGCCTTTGAACGTGACCTGAAGCATTTTCTAATCCGGGTGGCACCATGCAGCTATGCCGCCTAGAAAGCCACTAGAGCCTGTCTTTCATACGCTCACCTCCATCATTGATCCTGGAGGATTTGTTGGGATCTATAGAGCTTTATTAAAATGTCATTCGAATATCGTATCCCACCAGCACATTTGTATAGCAGAGGGGGACCAAGATGTTGTTGCACTTTCTCACACTGCATATACTGCATTAAAACACTAGCATATTTGCACAGTAGAAGGGGACTGAGATGCCCCTGCACTTTAGACCACGTTGCACATATTGAGGTAGGAGCAACCGCCTGTAGCATCTTTGCACACAGCATGACTTTTCTGTCCCCTCTAGAAATCTGCTGTTAGCTAAGGGCCTTCAGGTTAGGAATTCACTGCACTAGACCTGGGGGAGGTGCCTTCTCCTTTCTAGGGCCATCTTCATGGAATAAATTCCCACTCGAGTTATGCTCAGTGGACGCTATCACGTTGTGGGGGGAGAAAACGGAAAACTTGGCTTTTTAAGCAATAATAGATGGCCCGATTGTACTCTGCAAGGTTACCGATGAGCACTACTCCCAGACACTCCTTGGAGTAGCCGTGCACTATACAAGTCGCATTTCATTCATTCACGAATACCGTATTTTACATAGCAAGAGGAGAGGAAGGCATCTAGTATTTAACGTTGCATATTTAGGAATTAATAGCCAGAGGTAGGTAGCTAAATACTGGTCGGTAATACCGAAAATCGGTAGATTTTAGCATTAGCGACCGGTATTTAGCAATCCCCAATGTAGGAAAGGAATCGGTAATAAGGAATCGGTAAATACGGATTCCTTATTACCGATTCCTATTTTACAGATTCGGAGTTACCGAACCCCCAAATACCGAATCGGTAAATAAGATTTTGGTAAAAATGACAAAAGAGATGTAGAAAAATTTGGTAAAACCAAATTTCCTCAAATTCGGTATTTAAGAGTCGGTAATTACCACTGACTCAAAGCAGGTGGTAATCAGGTGCACTGTATTTAAACAGCCCCAAAATGCAACAGTGTGATCACTATGGCAGCCCTCTATGTTATTGCAAGGCGGCTACGGCTACAGGCAGCAGGAGTGAGGATCTGGAGACAGGAGGAGCGCGTTTACAGACAGCGCATCACACTCTTCCAACTGACTGAGGCAGAGATCCATGAAAGGTACAGGCTAGACCCCCAAACCATTCTGGACCTGATAAGGGACCTGCGCCCACTCCTGGAACATTTAACACCAAGGGCACACGCTATACCACCACATGTGCAGGTGCTCTGTAGCCTACACCTACTTGCATCTGGCAGTTACCAGGGGGTGATGGCTGCGGTAGGTGGTGTGTCACAGAGTTGCCTGTCCCGTTTCTTTAACAAGTTCCTGGATGCCATGATGCAGAGAATGCATCACTACATAAGCTTCCCAACCACACAAGCGGAACTGCAGAAAACCAAGACAGACTTTTACCAAAAGGCACAGTTCCCTCATGTTATAGGGTGCATTGATGGGACACACATTCCAATCTGCCCACCTGCAGCCACTGAGTACATCTACCGAAACCGAAAATCCACCCATTCCATTAATGTGCAGGTAATCTGCGATGCAGCCAACTTAATCACCGACATTGTGGCCAAATTTCCAGGGAGCACCCACAACTCATACATTTTCCAGAACAGTGGGATCTACACACGCCTGGCTGTGGGAGAATTTGGAGAAGGATACCTGCTAGGTAAATCACTGTGACACACCCTGATGTATACTGCAGATGAATGTGCTGGTGACTGTTATTAATGGCACTGTCTTCCCCACCTAGCTGATAGCGCATATGCTGGGCGGTCATTCATCCTCACTCCTTACCTAAACCCATCAATCCCAAGTGAGAGACGATACAATGTGGCGCCAAATCAACATGCAACGTTGTGGAGCGCATGTTTGGACTTTTGAAAAGCAGGTTCCGCTGCCTCCACAAAAGCGGAGGCGCACGTCAGTACCAACCCATCATCTGCTGCAAGATCATCGCAACTTGTGCTATGCTGCATAACCTTGCCACTAAGCAAGGTACAGCAGTTGAATTAACTGACTCTGAGGGCAATGATGATGAATTTGCACAGCCAGAGCCCAACGCAGCAGGAGTGGCACCAGCACCAGATGGGAGACAAAGACAGGCTGAGATCACATGCAACTATTTTTGAGTAAGTTAGGAGACACAGCCAGTTGTTGTATTTGAATGACGTAGTTTAATATATTGGCACTACGCCACCACATGAAGGGCTCAACATGGCAGTCCTATTTGTAAACACCCTACAAAGATGTAATGGGTTAAGTCACCCAGTTAGCTAGACTAAGTGTGGCTTGCATTACCTCCTGCGGCCACGCAAAACATTGCTGCATTCCATTTGCAGACTGTCGTCACTGGCAATCAATCCAGTGCCAGCACCTTGACGTCTGCTGCTCCTCCTGGACTCAGTTACAGGGCGCGTTACACTGCTGCGACTTGTCTCCTCACTGTCGCCCACATCACCTGCACCAGTATTGGCAGCCCGATTATTTAGGAGCACTTCAAGTGCAGTGGTCACTGTCACAAGCCCCCTTGACACATTACGGCTGCAGAGTGCCATCTCATCCTGCATGGCCGCAGAGTGCCTGCAGAGCAGAGAAGTGGTAGTGGAGAGGCAGTTCACCGCCTTGGTATAATTCTCCATTTTGTGCCTCTCCCTGCGCCGTGCCATCCTGTCCTCATCAAGCTTGCTGCACAGCAGCCTCACTGACTGGGACATGTCCCTCATGCCCTCAGCCATGTCCCTCATGCCCTCAGCCACGGTTGTGTTCATTGAGCAGATGCTCTTCTCTATATTCTGCATGTTTGCTATCACGTGTCCCATCTGCCACTGAACTGATTGGATTGCTTTTGCTTGCAGGCGCTGGACCTTTAACATGTTCACCTCCAGACCTGCAAACACACCATGATCCTCGCCCTGCAAAGATGGACTGGGTTCCCTAGCCCTGCAGCGTCTGGCACCTGTGTGTGATCGCTCTGTGGGAGACTGTGATCCTTCATTATTGCCATCCACTGGCACCGTTGACTGTTCTCCATCCCTGCAGTCTTCCACGGACAACTCCATCTCTTGGAGTCTGGCAACTGCATGCCTCTTGGGTCTTGGTAATGCCAGTGGTGACCCTGCTAGTGATGCGGGTGGTGGTGCTGTTGTTGCAGGAGGTGGTGTTGATGCCGGTGGTGTGGTGTGACCTGCAGTTGAAATGGCCTCCTACGTTCTCTCCCTCTGGGGTGTCTTTCCTGCCTTGACATGTGCAGACCTGCGCTATGTCTCGCCTGTGGAGACAAATTGTACATTAGATCACTTGTCTGGCAGCATTAAGAAAAAATAAATGTACATGTCTGCCAATCTATCTGACTGTCCTCTGCTTGCTTATCACTGATGTGTGTCACATGCCTTTGTGTTCAGTGGGATGACTGTTATGATAGGTGTTACACTGACTACATCTCCCATAATGCATTGCTGGAGTTTACTAAAACATGTACTGGAGTGGGATTCACACTGCCTCATTGGGAATGGGGTTAGGGAGTGGGGGGGCGCAGCTTGGTGTGCATGCATCTTACCTTGTTTGTTGCCAGCTCTGGCTGAGCTGTCTGCATCCCCGATCCTGATGACACTCTCAGGCTCAATGGTGGACTCCACCACCAGTTCCAATGCAATCAGTGCAGGTGCTCTATTTCTTCCTCCACCTGTCAGGCTGGCTTGTTTTTTCCTTTCGCCCATCTTCTTCTTTTCCAGGCTCCTGACGTCGTACCACCTATTCTTGAGTTTGTCTATTTCACGGTGGATCACTCCAATGGCATTTACATTTTCCTGTATTCCAATCAATATTTTTCTCTTCTGGGATTCTGGATGTTGCAGTGACTGTTTCCCAAACAGTTTTGTGTGTTCTCTTGCCACCTTCTCAATCAGGACCTCCAGCTCCCTTTCACTAAATTTGAGTTTTCTTTTCCTTTCTGCACCATCATTTTCACTCTCCTTGTTGGCCATTCTGCAGTTTGTATCAGAAAATGTTATTTCCGTTGCTCCTGTGTTCTCCTCTGCACTCCCTGCCTCTCCAGCCGATTCTGATTCAGTGCAGCTGCATGGGTGTGGCCACTTCCTAGTTGGGAGGTGTGTGGATGCACAGGATTGGCTGAATCTTCAATTGCTGTTTTTTTGAATTACCGAATCGGTATTTACCGATTTGGTATTTAGGAATCGGTAATACCGATCGGTATTAAGGAATTGGTACATTTTATCGATTATTACAGATTCGGTATTTTTTTCCGATTTGTTATCTACATCGGAAATACCGATTTCTTAATACCGATTCGGTAAAATTCGATATTAAGAATTCGGTATTTCTATTTTACTTACATCTGGCCCTATATCATGACGATTGTTGCTGTATTTTATTATTTATATTATGATCTGTGATTTTGTAAGTAGGTGTACAGATAGAAGCTCGAGGATTCTGAACTATACTCCATCTACTTCTCCTTGACATCCAAAGTAATTTTAATGGTAATTGCACAGTACACATTTATATAGAGGCAAGTCGAAAGCACTGAATACATTTCTTAACAGTTTTATCTCCACCATGGGTATTCCTGTGTCGCAGGAGCCAAACTGTACATGTGGACTGGGTTTACTGATTTTTTATAGTCTTTTATATCATTTTATAACCTCTGGTGTACACTGTATGGCTGATATCCGTAAAGCTGAAACAATACATTTGATAATTGTTGAAAAGTTAGGTGGGGCGCAGGCCGGTAAAAGGCATTGTTTTCCTCATGGTTTTCTCAGCTTGCCTCTCCTCTCTGCGTCAGGGACGAACTGGTCATAGTGGGCACCTGGCATTTCCCTGGTCGGCCGCCCGCCAGGGTGGGGACCAGTTTTGGGCCATGGGGGCCGTTTGTGGTACAGGGAGTCAGCAATTTCAGCCACCTGTAACAAAATCAGCTGAAACCAGCCCTAGCAAACAGCTTGGTAGCACCACACCCGCCCACCCCCCAGAGGCCAGCCGAGCAGTTTGCCAGGGCCGGTTTCGGTTCCCAGTCCGGCATTGTCTGCATTCACTGGAGAGTGCGCCTTCTACTTCTGTCGGCTTACCCACCTCTGGGTAGCCCCCACCTCTCACTCAGGCTAGTGCCGCCAGGGGCAATTGCCGATCGTCTGAGGCCCCTCCTGTGAGGAGCAAGGTCAGAAACCACCTCCATTCGCTGACTGTTGTGTCAGCGGCAGTCAATGGCATTCACAACTTTGTTTAGATCCTTTGACTGTCACTTTGTGCTCCTCTGAGGCCGCAACTTGCTCTGAGGCTGTCATACAAGCATCTGGCCTTCAGTCAACTCTTTCTTGCAGCAGTTTTTGTTTTATGACCAATGGTCATAGTTCCAACTTCGCCCCTCATTGTATGTTAAGCAATGGTAATTTAGTTCAATTTATCCAACATTTAGCGGTTTTGAGGGCCTTGTCAGGGGACCGACTCACCTCACCACAGGTCTCCGCCTTAGCCATGCCCCTTGACATCATGCATATATTAATAAGGCGGTCTAGAATTGATCACTGGTCAACTTATTTAGGAGTTTGTCTGTGCCCAGATAGGCAGAGGCACCAGCACACTCTATAAAAGCCCCTCCAGCATCAGCAAAAGTCTGTTTCCCTACTGGTGGTGGACAAACAAATAGTGAAGAATCCATCACCATGCGTGGTGAAGCCCTTTTCCCTATTGATGCAGATACACTTCTTTAATATATTCACATCAATATGGCAACAAAGACGTTAAATGAAAGACTATCAAGTCATAGTTGACTTTCTTGAAAACAATTTTGGTGCATTCAGAAAACATGGCAAATGAGTCAGTTCAAATTGTGGAAATGGATGTCTTGAGACTCTTCAGTGATTTACATTGAGTGGAGCATGTTGTAATTGTAATAGTAATTGTGTTTATATAGCGCATACTACCCCTTACAAGGCATTGAAACACTTTACGGCAAGTATCACAAAACTCTGGAACCCAAGGTTAGTGGTTAATCCTGTGGTTGAATGTTGGTTATTGCGATTAGTCATGTGCTCCCAAAAATAAAACGTTGAATGCATTTACTCCATTAACTCAGTGATAGATTATATTAATACCAGCTAGGTGTGATCATTAATAGGGGCTCTGTGGTTGCAGGTGAATGGTTAGTGAGATAAATAGACTGAGGAAGATTAAATCATGTTAGGCTGCAGAGATAGGGTTTTAAAGCAGGATAGGTTGTGATCTTTTAAATGAGGTGTCAGCCTTTTGCAGAATTACAGTAAGAGAAAATAACGCAGACAGGCATGAGACTGAAAGGGGGCCACACTGAGGATGCAAAAACCAGTTCCTGCACGACATGGACTGTAAAGTCCATGCTGTGCAGGAATTGTAGTGCATGCACACAGGGGGGCACATCGTGTGCCCCCAGCATGCATCCCCATGCATATGGGCAACAGGGGACCCTGTAGGGCCCCCTTTGTTTCAGGACCACCAGTCTTTTAATGGAGTAAAGACCTCCATGACACTGCTGGCAGTACTGAAACTAGTAATATGCATGGCGGTGACGCAGCAGCACTACCAGCACATTGCTGAGTCCCTGACCACCGGGCCAAAGCCAGGGAATGGCCTTTCCTTGGAAGTTGCGGTGGTGGAATGGCAGTCTGACTGCCAAAGTTGTAATTGGGAGGACAGACCGCAAGTGCAGCAGTGGCTGGACCACCACCCTTGCGCCCCTGTGAATCTAGCGGTCCTCCGACAGCCAGACTCATAATTTGGCCCTAAGAGTCTAGCCTGCAGTGTTCCCCCCTCGGATAACCTTTTTAAATATAGTTTGGAGTATGCCAACCTTGGGACCGGATCTGAGCCCTTTTGGAAGTGCAATAATGCAGAGAAAGGAGACTGCTGTGGTGGGAAATTAAATGTTCATGAACCCACATGTACCAATAGAAAGTGGTCTATGGAATTTCCCACCACAGCAGTCTCATACTCCAACCTAGCCATAATGAATGCCGCATTCAGCCAATCCTCTCTTTTCGGGGGGAGTGGATCCTTCCATCTCTTGCATATCTCTCTCCGGGCCAATAGTATCAAGTACATTAGTAACCCTTTATCCTGCTCTGTGGCGGAGCTAGAGAACTGCCCGTCGGCTCCAAAGAACACCAATGAGGGATTTACTTCCACCTTGGATTTAAAAATGTCCCGGAGGGATATCCCCACTTCGTTCCAGAATGCCTCCAGATGTTCACATTGTAAGAAGATATGCTCATCATTGGCTAACGGGGTATGGCACCTTGGACATTTAGGAGGGGGGAGGGGGGCAAACTTAGCAATCTTATAGGGAGTGTAGTAGAGTCGATTTATAACAAAAGAGTCATTTTTCTTTAGGCAGGCTGGCTTTATAAATTTATAAAGAGTTTTTAAAGAAGGCTCAAAAAGAGCTTCAACTTGAGGGCCCATATTGGAGTATTTCCATACTTCAATCGCCTTGGGTATTTTGATGTCATCTGCCGCTAGAAGAAGATTATACCAGACCAAAATCTCCTTCTTTATTAGGGGCCCTTGCTGACACAATCTCTCAATTTCCCTATTGCCTTTTATCTCGTCCTTCTCCTTTTCCACCCCAAACCAAGAGGTTATCTGGAGGTATTTAAATCTGGACAGGCCAGGACCAATCCTAATTCTTAGATATTCCCAGGAAAAAACACCTTCGCCATCCAACAGATCTGACCAAATAGAAATACAAGCACGTTTTATTGGAATGGCTAGGGAATCCTTAAGCCAAAGAGGTGTGCCAGGAGAATCCCATATAGGAGCCAGATCTGAGTAATAACCAATCCCCCAACTCGTTCTCACTTTATACCATAACTCTAAGGCAGCCCTCAATATCTTTAGTCTAACCTGCTTGAAAAATCTGGGGGAACCAAATTTATAGAGAAAAGCCTCTCCTATATCCTGATAAGAATGACCATCTTTACAAGGTTGACCTTGCCAAAAATCGTCAAAGGAAGATTACCCCATTTGTTTAGCAGACGGACTATTTCCTTGGAAACTCGATCTAGATTAATTTGAGGGATTCTATCCATATCTGCGACCACTGTAATTCCTAGGTATCCAAACTCAGTGGACACCTTCCCACACCAACTGTCTATGTTCCAACACATGACCTCCGTTTTTGAGCTATTTACTTCATAACCAGATAAAGCACCAAATGAGGCCACTAAGTTTTCAATAACCAGGATCGTGGTTTCCGGATCACCAGTATATACTATTAGGTCGTCCGCATAGAGAGCTAGCTTCGAGCTGTATGGGCCAGATTGAAAAGGGACTATTAGATTATTTAGCCTAATCGCTTGGGCCAATGGTTCAATATAAATATTAAACAATATTGGGGAGAGCGGACAGCCCTGCCTAGTCCCTCGTTGGATGTAAAAAACAGAGGTAAGCACACCATTCAGGAGTATCCGGGCTGAGGCCCCCTGATAACATCTCTGAAGGGTCTCAATAAAAACCGGACCAAATCCCATCGCCTTAAGGACAACCCACATGTAAATCCAACAAACGTTATCAAAGGCCTTGGCCGCGTCTAGCGCGACCAAAGCCATGGGAACTTGCCTTTGTACTGCAAGATCTATATTTCCTATTAATATATGGGTCAAATCATCTAAATGTCTTCCGGCCATAAAACCCTTCTGGTCCTGATGGATCAATTTCGGAGCCAGTTTTGCCAATCTCCATCAGGACTGGTGTCCTAAACATGTCTTTGCTTATCCACAGCAACTGTGGATCACTGATGTGGCTGAATAATGTTGGAATACAGTTGGGTTGTTTGTGCAACTTGAGCGGGAACATGGCTTAACAGTTCTGTCTGAACAACTACTTCTGGGGTGAAGTAAAGACAGATGTGAATGTGGTTAGCACACTTTTGTAGCCATACAAATGAGCAAATGATGATGGAGTGGAAAAGAAGGTAATTTTAATGGAAGTACTTCCATCAATTACTTCTTGTTGGGTACCATCAACATGTCTTGGGAGTGAAAGGTCTATGAATGGGGCAGAAGCTAGATAGGTGGAGGGCCATGAGAGAGCTCACAAGGAAATTGGCTAGCCCTTCAGCTCAAACGGTCTTAAATTACGAAGAATCTGTGTGCTACAAAGTCTATTCCGATTAGGCATGACCAAATGGCAAGCAGAAGTACTTTGATCACCCATTTAACACTGCTATTACAATGAAAGTCTGAAAAGTGGAGAAATGGCTTAGTCAGTTGACCATAAAAGACCTAAAAAGCTCCAAGGATCCTAAAGCAGTTTGCCAAACACATTATCAAAGAATAAATAAATGCAATGATGTAAGTGTTTAGTAAAAGCCAAAGATGTCAAAAACGGTAAATGAGCAAAAATGATACTGAATAGAGTCAAAGTCTCAAAAAACAGATGACTTTTTTTGAGATTTGCAGATTAAAGTGCAGAAAAAAGAAGAGAACTCCTAGCATGCCCTGACACTCGAACCTATAAACGTATGTTAAGCCCTAAGCCTAAGAATAAAATCCTTCTACCCCTTCCCTCTCACCAAGACTTGAGCAGGTTCAATCGATTAGGCCAGGATTTAAGAGAGCAAAACTATTTTGCAACTCAACAGCACAACATAGCTTTAAGGATAATCCATCATTTGGAGAGCAAACAAATAATTCTAAGAACTGTACTAAAAGTTGCAGGGTCCTCTCTTTGCAGGGTTAGAGAGCTGAACCCAGCAAACGATTTTTAGACAGTTCACGGCTGGTTCACCAAATGAAACCAAATCCCAACATTACTCTTTCTTTGCTAGGAACTTAGAAGCACTTCAAGACACTAACAAGCATCTCTAAGGTAAGTAATCAGAGGATCTACTAAAACCAGAAAAACCCCATTGAAAAATAAAGTACCAGGTGCAGAGCTGCATTTAAAAAAAAGACAAGTTTATCATGACAATCATTTTAATACCAGTGAAGGAGAGCAATGTGGGATATCCCGAGGTTGCTTCAGAAATTTTCTCCTGTCATTCCACAAAATGCCTTATACAGTACCAAAAAGAGAATTTTTTTAATTGGTTCAAAGGGTGACACAAAGTGCTCCCCAAAATACGTTTTATGAACTCCGATCAGGCATGGAGAGTCCTAAGGTAAGAGGCACTTAACATGTATGCCAGAATTAATATATCATGCGTTTGTGACCTGCTAAAAAGAAAAAAGGCAATAAGCGAAAGGCAGTAAAAGGGGTGTTCTCTGGTTATGGCACATACAAGAGTGACAGGAGCATTGCAGCATTTATTTTAAGTGCACAAGGCAAAAAAGTGCACTGTGCAATGAGCAAAAGAGGGGAATCCCCAGATTACCTCGGATGTGATTTTTTAAAGCATTTCGCAAAGTGCAATGTGTAGAGACAGTAAAGCATCGTCCTATGGTTGCTTAGCATTACCTCGAAGTGCTCTGCGAGAATACCAGGCAAGAATGGAAAGTGCTGGTGCTGGCTGGATGCTTATCTCAGGATTGAAAGGCAGAGGGAAGGAACGGCCCAAAGTTCCTTCAAGTATTGCCTCCGAGCGTAGACCAGCAGTTCGTTAAAAAAAAAAATGCAAGCAAAACCCCAAAAGGTTTAAGTCAGTGGCAGCTGCCCGAGAATGTGCCATGCAGGGATCTACTTGGGGACGGCATATATTAAGAGGCGCCGCAGAGCTGTATTAGTACAGTAGCAGGAATGATCAGATTTTAAAGAGCAGGTTTTTGCAGCACAAATATAATTTGCGGAGCCCAGTTTAGCCGCAGCCATCAGGAGGAACTTAACAGCTTTAAGGTTCAGAATAGTATTAACAGACTAGCTATTACCGCCTGATGGCAAGCTCGAACTCTTAAACGAATAAAATAACTGTGGAAGAAGATTTTTCTTTGCTGTAGCAGGAACGGGCAGGTGCATGGTATATGAAGGATGGTTTCCTTTTCAAATATGCAGAATCCGCACATTACATCATGGGTTTCTGAGTGACGTCATGCCGGAAGGTCAACTAGCCTGGCCTTTATCCACAGCGGGTATGTGCAGGTGACATAGTTCTGTTGTTTTCTAAGAGTATAGGAGTTGATTACTGGCCAGGCATGAGAGCGCTTACTCAGTGTTGCCATGCCCTCTAGCCTTGACAACTCTTTTGCGTTGGCTGTTGGAAGCTTTTTAAAGACCTGCTGAAAGAGGATGCTTAACCCAAGCCTCTGTGAGTCAGAATCCTGTTAGTTCATCATCGAGGATGCGCTTGTAGGTCGAGCTTCAGCCTGCACCAGCTAATTCAAGCCAGATTAAGCCATATGTAGAGTTTTGTGGTGCAGGTCTGAGCCTGTGACAAAAGTTGGAAGCTGAACTTTTTCTGGTCCAGAACTATTTTACTATATTGAAGCGAAGCCTTATTTGCTCTGCAGATACTCTGTTTGGCAGGCAAAGACAGGTTTGTAAATTCGAGTGATGTAATTATCCAGAGTAATGACTTCCCGCCCAATGTGATTTCACTCCAGCAGGATGGTGCAGGGATGACCTTAGCTTTCATCACCTGGAGTAGGTGGTCGAGACCCGGTCCTAGCAGTTTCTGTGAAACAGAAGAGAGAGTGAACATTAGGTTGGTGCTTTGGTTTTCATACCGTGCATATGGGATTTGAGTGATCCTCTGCTGTCCAGTTAGATGTACCTTCAGCACAGAGCGAACTGTGAAATAGGTGACATTTAATGGGTGCTCCTTTTGATGAATGTGTGACTAAAAAGGACCCCTCCCCCATGTGACCATGATGCTGGTATCCCCTAAAAACAAGGTTTTCAAGTTCCCGACAACCAAGGTACAGGTAGGATAGACAGATAGGGCCTAATTAGGAAGCCTCCATGAGTAACTAAAATAGTCTACAGGCTAGACTGTAGTTTTAAAAAACATATCACCATTAGGGATCCAAAAGCCCTAATGAATGCCCTAGACCTTTTAGGCTATTTACGAATGGGCAGAAACATGTTGACAGGTAGCGGATGAGTGTGAGCCATTGCACACTAGATATCTACCCAATTTTGACTTTTCACCATATCTAGTGTTACATAGAATAAAAGGTATTATCCAAGGTTCACTAAGGTATTTTTACGTTTACATTTGGATCCTCATTTCTGTTGGTGTTATCCAGTAAGATTTATGTAAAAACTCCCTCCTGTCGAGCCAGTCTTCGAGGAGGTTGAGTCCGCCCTGGTGTCACTGTCCTACCAGAGTGGGGAGGGATTCCTATGATGAAGCATAACACTAAGAAGTGTGTGAGGTTTCCTCTCCCACTAAGGCGGACTTTTCACAGATAATAATCTAAAGTTGAAGCTTGTGGTGTACTATACATACATGTATGAGCCAAAAATCATGGGATATTGAATACACGGCTTATCATGCCGTCACTGGTGCCACCATTCCAATATTTTGTATTATGTGTCCAGTTAGATGCCCAGATATTTGTACTCTGGGCTAAGGTGGAGCCATTCGGTATTAAGATGCCACCTACCTCGACCTGCTTTTTTTGCTCCAAATGTAACCGTTTTGGTTTTTGTGTGTCTTTTGTCAAGTCTAACGCTGAAGGACAATATTGGTTAGGCTGTAGAGCACATGGTCATCGGCCAATAGCAGGTGGGTCATGCGTTGACCTCCCAGTTTGGGCAGATGGCAATTCACTTTGTCAAGGTATTCCGACAGATCAGCAACATATAAATTGAAAAGCAAAGGTCAAGCATGCATCCTTTCTTTGAATCTGTTTTTGTGAGGATCTTTCTTGAGATGCATGAACCGTCCCCTAATTTGACCCGCAACCAGGTACTAGGGTACAGTTGCCCAATTGGTCTTAGTAGGGCAGCTGATAGACCCCAAACCTGCTACCTGCTCCACAACTGGCGTTTTTGTATGCGTCTAGGTAAGCTATCGAATGCAGCTTTGAAGTCTACGAAACAGGTATAAAGTGCAGATCCGCATCGGAGAGTTTTGTAGCACATAAGGATAAGGCCATCAAATTTGAGGTGGTGCCACAGCTGTCTTTGAAGCCACACTGGTTTCTAGAAATGATCTGGCCATCATCTGCCCACGCTCTTATGTCATCAAGAGGAAAGCTGGCAAAATGCTTAGCGTCATCGTCAATTAGAGCAATGAGGCAGTAATGGCCAGGATCAAATGTTGTGCCTCCTTTGAATAACGGCTGGATGATAGATCCTCTCCAGGAATCTGGAATGCTGTTTAATATCAGGCAGAATTCAAATAGGCAAGGTAATGTTTTTGCCCAAAATGTAGTATCCGATATAAAAAGGGCTGTTAGAAGCCCGTTTGGGCCATGTGCCCTGTCTTTCCTCAGCCCTGCCAGCTTCAATTCATAGCATTACTCTAATGGGCTAGTTGTAAGATTTCATTAGCTGAACGGTCGCCGGTCATATCGCTTGCAGACGTCTTTGTTTCTTCTGGAGTGACAAAAAGATCACTTAACAATTGATTGAAAGGTGGTAGGGCCCCAGATATGGTGTCAGTTGAGAAATGTGATGTCATAAATTAGACCCAGGCAATTTCTGAGATATTTGCATTGGTGTCCCTCTTGCTCCTGGTTGCAACTTGGTTAACCATCAACCAAAATTGTTTGGTGCTCTTTTTTCTTGCTTGCAAGTAGAAGTTAAGCCTAAAATTCATGTTTCTTTTTTCCTTTGGCGAGCCAAATGGATTTCCTAAAATTAGCCCTGGCATTCTTTAAGTTGTTTTTTGCAGTTGGAGAGAAAGGGCGCTGCAAGAGGATGCACAGGCAGCGGTTGACTGCTTTTCAGGGCCTTCAAGGCCCTGGTAAATTTAAATTTGGTGGATGTATTGGGTAACTTTGTGCAAGGGTGAAAATATGCTTGAAAGTTCTGAAGGATCTGGCCTGTGAAGAGCGACCATTGCCTGACAGAAGAACTTGTTTGAAAGGTGGTTGTTCTATAATGTGCTCTAACCCAGGACAGAGCTGCGGGGCTGATTTTATTGTCCCTTTTTAGCCGTTTGAGGTTTTCTGTGAACACCCACAGCTGATGGAGGAGCAACTTCCAGTTTTGCTGGACAGATAGTAAGTATAGATTTGTTGTGGCCTGTGGTTGCTGTTGATACGAAACCCTAGGGAGAAGTTATTGATAAACCTGAAGTGGGGGGCTGAGCATAGGGTAAAGTCGGTATAAGAAGTGAGCTTTCCTGATGCTCGCATCCAGCCGGGTGACACATCTCCTCTGTGTTGAAGTTGCCAGATAGCACAAAGTTTGCCAGCGGAAATTTTAACCTAAGCTCCATTATTATTAACATCAGTTCTCTGGGTTTTGTCCTTCTTCCCTCATCTGATTTATATAGTCATTGATGAGAGAGTGCTTCTCATTGCAGTAAGATGTGCTGAAATCAATTGCTTGAACCCATGATTTATTTTGAGGAATCTCCTGTGCTGTGTAGAGCAGTGATGTAGAAATGTAGATTGTTAAACCACCCATTGGCCGGCCATAGCTGTTTACTTTAATGGCTTGCTTCTAATATTCAATATGCCCTGTCAAGAGGACTGTTGATTGTGTCCATGTTTCATGCAGAATAAGAAGGTCAAAGTTGCTCCCAAATGTTGCAATACCGTTGCCGTCTAGTTTTTGCCTAAGGCCGTGAATGGACCATGAACAAAATTTTGACTTTTCCTTCGATATAAGTTGGCTGACGGGGCTCATACCACTTTGTCAGAGACTTTCTGGTCTGATGGGCCATTACCATCCAGTTTCAGTCATTGGAATGGACCTCTGTGTTTTGATCACCTTGTCTTCCATGTGCATTTTTTAAGACTGAGTGCGTGGGTTGGTTAGCCAGGCATGTAAACTAGTCAGTGTTTTTATGCCCTTGTGCTCCTGTGCATTTTTCCGGATTGAGTACTTAGGAGGATTGACCTGATGATTGAGCACGGTCGGGTATCCTTCTGCCCTCACTCTTTTAGGTACAATGGCCCAGCATTCTAATAGTGCTGTTTACGCCAGGATTGCTTCCACCCATGTAGGAGATGCAAACATGCCCTGGGTGGGTGCCAATTTTTGGTCCCCTCTGGGTTGAAGAAATTCTATTGATAAAATGACAGTAGATTGTATTTGGTTTAAATCGGGGATCAATTGAAACAGCAGAATCATGTTTCCCCTATTTAGAATATGCTCCTACGAGAGCATGGAGAACTGAAGAGACTTGCTGGGGTTTTTGCTAGGCTTTGAGGTGCTTGCAGTGCTGTTTCCTTGAGGGATATGCTCACTTGCTTGCTGCTGGTGAGGGTGAGAAAGAGGAGGAGGTCTAAGTCTAGATGGGGTTGGGGAGCAATACTGCACAGAGTCCTGGCTCAGTCACCTCCATTGCACTCACACTCACCACCCTGGCAGGGACCCTCGCGCTGGGGGACTCACACCGTGCATACCAACCTCTCCCCCCAAGTCCTCCGGGACTGCTCTTCACCAACATAGCCTGACTTAGCTGCAAACCAATGCTGAATTGGCAATTTATAGCTGCAGGCAGTCCTGCAGGTGGGTGAGCAAGGTCTACTCCAAATACCTGCCCTGGACTACCTGCTACCGTGTTCAGTCCTGGTAAATGTGTCCAATGCAGCGGCTGCCTACCTGCACCACTCCCTTCTTGAACTCACACCACACCACACCCACAAGACTCCACTGAGTTTCTGCTTCCAGCTCTGACGGTCCACTTCTGTACTCAGCACAGGAGTGAAGAGGGCAGTCAGGAACACCATTCATTTAATCCCAAAATCAGTGTTCACAAATGCATTTGATTTCACCTTGCACAGCTGTTTCTCATAAAATCAAGGCATTGGCAAAGATGTCATCTGTCATAAGTTTTGGGGATAGCATTGGATAAACATGTACTTGATGTGAACTTGCAGCATATGTTCACTAACACAGGTTGCTCCTTTCTCTGAGCTTGCTTAAACCTTGATGTAATTAAAATTATTTACATTTGTGCTTTGGCTCCATCGTTACATGAATACCAAGAGCATTCCAGGAATTGCCACCATTAACCAGGGCCAGCATTATTCATTGATAGGCACAATTATGCCACGCATGGACACAACATGCTATTAATTGCCACCATAAGAGAGGGACCAGCATTATAGCAAGTGTGAGTGTCAAGGATGTCTGCAATATTCCAGCAATTACTGCAGTTGTGCAATGGATGTTATCAAATATGTCAAAAATTACCACCAAATATTACCACCACACTACTAGAACCAAAACTCTGCAATGGCTATCATCAATACTCCAGGATTTACCACCATTGCGCAACAGGCAGCATTTTACCAGGGGAAAACAATGCACACCCTCCACAATTTTTGAAGAATTGTCACAACTTTGCCAGGGCAAGGATTTTACCATGGAGGGGATAGGCAACATGCCATGGATGCCCATATTATTTTGAAAAATATGCCCATTACGCCATGGACAGCATTTTATCAAGGATAGGAATCAGGCAATGGATGCCCAAAAGTTGCCATGAATTAGCACCATTAAGTGAAAGCCAGTATGTTATTAAGAGTGGGCATAGGGTATCCTTACATGGATGGCCCACATGTTGCAAGAATTACCACAGTGATGCCAGGACTAGCATTTTACCAGGGTGGGAATGGGCAATGTGCCGTAGGTGCCCACAAGTTTTTTAAAAGTATCACTATTGTGACAGTGTAATCTTTTTACCACAGATGGGAAAGGAGAATCACCCCATTAATGTCCACAGGTTGCCAGGATTTATGACCACTGTGCCAGGGCTACCACAAAACCAGGGAGGGCAATTGATATTCTCTTATGCCCACAAGATGCCACAAATTAACACTATTTTGTGAGTGCCAACATTTTGCTAGAGAGTGTGGCATAATTCAACAGATGCTTATAGGTTTGCCAGGAATTACCAATATTGTGCCATGGCTAGCATTTTACCAGTGTGGACAACGGTCATCACTTTATGCTTACTAAGCACTTGCCTGGAATGACCTATTGTACTTTAAATATTAGATTCATTCGATACATAAAGTAAATCGTTAAACAAATATACAAAAAAATTAACATTTAAAAAGCTTAAGAAACGCTGTATCTAAGGTTACTGGGAAATAAGGGTAAACTATCTATATAGTACATCAAGTTGAAGAATATCTAACACGTCAACATTACAGTGATTCTGCAATTTGGTAATATAGTTTCGATAATTAATGGAACTTGTCATTATGAGTTGCTATAAACTATAGGATACTATACTTTGGAGCCTTTTGACTGATATGACAGACCCTATATTAGTTCTGGTAAGGCAGTAATGTATGCTACAACTCTAAAGTATTCACCGAAGGAAGATAATTGAAGGGAAGCAGCATATATAGCCTTCCCAGCTCTGAATCCATGAAAAAAGAGCAATATCTACATAATCATATGATTATTCAAGTTACATACATTATTTAAGATTACAATGAATTTAAATATGATCATTCTCCTCAGATTGTACTTATATGAAGATTGATTTTTTTAAATCATCATTTTACCGAGCTAATAGCAACATTGATTTTTAATTATCTATTTATAAATAGGTGTGATATTGTGCTATAATTGACCAGATCATTTAGGTCGGATTTCTTAGCCTGGCTTTCATGTGTTGTAGTGGGACGAATGTTCTGTTTCCCCCTTATTATCAGTGCCATTGGATTTAATGTACCTGTAATACAGAATACGGGATAACCGTCAAACCTATGACGGAGTGACCCATTCACCAATTTCACCTTAACAACATCCAGTCTAGTTACTAATCAATTATTAGGCCAAGGTAGTTACATTCAGTTGCAACTTATAATTTTAATTATTACTACATTGCACAGTAGTTTCTTGCGATGGCCCTTGAAATATGTCATTTTACTTTTATATATCTTCAGAGTATTAACTTTGCAGTTAGTATTTTATTTAATTAGCAGTCTTAGTTTAGATCCCTGGGTGTGCAACAAAAAGGGATGATACCATCTACATAAAAAAAATGTGGAGATGTGCCTCCCAACTTAGGTGGCAAGCCATTGACTTTCAGAAGTTTTCAAAAATTGGAAATTGATTTAACATTAGAAGAACTAATAGGCAAATAAAATTCACTCCATTTCCCAATTAATATTCTCCTTAGTGAGTCACTACAGCCCAGCAGTTTTAGTACAGCAGTAATCATCCACTGGTGTCAATATTAAGCTAGAATGCAGCAGAAGAGGAGTAATTAAAACATTTCTCCTCATTACACCTGTCTCGAGGAGGCACAGGATTTTGGCACAAATCCCTGTCTACGAGTCTTTGCATGCACCACCCATGGACCGCACCCTTGATGCCACCACTACACTTTTTTTTTTTTTTGTTGAAACATTTTTTATTATTTTCCAAATCAACAGTGTTCATTACATCACGGGTCCCCGTGTTCATTAAGATTATCTTCCCTCCCAACCCCAACTCGTCCCCTCCCCCCCCACCCCCATGTCAGTGCTCCTCTGCCCCCTACTTCTCCCCCGATATGCCCCCCCTTCCAAGGAGTTCATTTACAGTTGCTCACCCCCTCTTTGCGTAAGCAAATCATCCCTCTTGTCCAGGCCTCCGGTATATGCCTGGGGACCTCCTTCATTTCCATCTCATCTCATTCCCCAGTTCCCCTCGCCTCTCCCACCACTACACTTTGTGTCGGGTTTGCTTTAAAATTGGAACGCAAACCCAAAGCAAAGTGTTTGCAAATCTTGGCCCCACTGTTGTTTAAAAGAAGACAGTACTGTGCTTCCCATAAAATTATGGTGTCATTTGATATATTTTTGACAATCTAAAAATTCCATGGCTCAATTATTTCCCAGCAGTGCGTTTCATGATACAAAATAATAGGTAATGTGTAAGAGTCAATCCCTTGTTTTTTGGAGTTTAATAACTAAACAGAGGGAAGTTCATTCATTTTGACTACAAGTGTTCTAGTTGAAAATGCTCGGAACAACAGAAAGTAGAGCATCTGTTCAGATTGGTAAGAGTAGGATTGAAAGGTGAACGTGTGAAATTTCCAAGAGCTACAAATGTTAAAATTAGCAAGTTGTCTTCATTTAGTTTCTGTTACAGCGCTGCTCAGCCCTATGCAGGGTGTCATAGCGCTTTACATCAAAGGTACTATACCCATGCAATGAATTATATTAATGTGTAAGTCAATGTATACAGGTATTTGGTGGTTGAGTGCAGTGGGGCTGGAACAATTTTTGGGGGTGCTGTCAATAATGTTATATCACTGAAGTCGTAGAGATTGTGAAAAATCCAAGATTTATACAAAAAACAAGTGTAGCAAATTGCATGCCCATTCAGGAGGAGAGTGGTAGTAAGGGCGTGGTATGTAGCTGGTGGTGCATTTTGGGCTCAACAGTTTTCCATTGAAATGGCCACTAGATTTGCATAGACATTAAGTTGTACTGGTAAAACCATATAGCGCAAAAACAACAATGTGAGGAAATCATATTCCAGCAATTATAAGTTCAGAATTACAAAAAAAGGCTTCTTTTGTGCTTTCATAATTGTTGATATCATTTGAAATATGCATACAGTTAATTTACTGATATTTAAATGTCTCTTGTGAGTTAGAATAAATCTGACATCCTACAGCCTTTCCTTTCTTTTCCTGTACCTCAGCAGGAATGTCACCTGCACCACTTTTACAATCTCCTCTCACTTAGCAGTCAGCGAAATACAAGTACACTCCAGTTTCCAAAGAAGCAGAAATTTGTCAGAAGACATAGCCTGGCATTTGACCTTTGTCTTTGAACTCGCAGCTAATGTGACAGATAAACACAACATTCAAAAGCCTCTTTATTGCTCATGGCCATCTGATCTCCAGCATGAATATTTCTGGGGGTTCTGCAGCAGCCCCGTGCACCCTTATTTCCAGGCCTATGCTTATGTATGTCACTGGTTGAATCCACCAGGTACAACGCTTGCTCACTCTTTTTTTTAAGTTTGAGTTTATTAAGGAATAAAGCAGGAAAAGAAAAAAAAACTGTGAAATGATAAAAAAAAATACATCTTATTCAATAAAAAGATAGAAGGGGATGGGAAATTGCAAACAATGTATACCAATGGAAATGTACACTGTAAGCATAACAATAATCAAGGAAAGACATAAAATTATAAACTCATCAATCATAGAATAATAGTTAACAGGAAAAAATAAAAGGCAATGGGGGAAGTTACGGTGGTTTCTGTACCTCGTCTGATCTAGTTGTAGAAGTAGAGCTCGAGGAACGCTTGCTCACTCTAATGTTGAATCCTATATGGATAGCCTCAGAAGCACTAGATTAATAAATGTGGCCAATTAGCCCTGGTCCAAGTGCATCCTGGGAGAAGGCAGCCATGTTTGAAGACTTTCTAGAGCGAAAGGACAACACTGGAAGTCATGAAATCAGAATGTAACTATGGAGACGCATATTAAGGCAAGGTCAGACATTCACAGCACTCTATAAAGATGTCTTACACGAAACTAATCGTCTCGCTGCCTGACTGCGAGCAATCACTGAGGTTTCTAGCAGACCACAACGATCTTATGATGCATCTGTCCTTTCAATCGATGAACCAGTCACGCTCCTGATATAGCTGTGACGAAAAAAGAAAACGTAGCGTCTTTCAGAAGGACATACCAAGACGCGGTAGACGATGAAGTAATGTCAAAAGAATTCTTTGCCAGAATTTAAAAAAAATACGTGCGGAGGAGTAAGTGGGCTCTAAATGTTCCTAAAATATTAACTGATACAAATGGCAGCTGTCACAAAAGGGACAGCGTGACTTTGTCTGGAGTAACAATGCCTCGTTAATGCACAAGTACATAGAACAACCATAAATCACAGTTTTGTCTCATACTTTCAGAATGAAGCAACTTAAACAAGGTGCTTTTGCTTGGAACTGCAACCAGGGCCATCTGTAGTGAAGTAACCTAGGTAGGAAGTCCCCTCAGCTTTCAACAAAGCACACAATTGCTCGTTGTGGTATTTTCTGTGGCAAGTTTACCCTTGGAGTACGCACTTAGGCCCAGTCCATTTGAATTCCAACAGTTCACATTTTAATATGTAGGAAAGTAAATTTGATTATCCTGCTATGTTTTCAAAAGAAATATATTACAGCTCTGGATTGTTTTTTATGTTTTAGGTTTATATAGCGCATACACGACCCAAAGGTGTCAGAGCGCTTTACATGATCACCAGTTGCCTTACAGACTGACACATTCATTTTTGTGAGGCATGGGGAGATTAGTGATTTGCCCAGAATCACAGGACATTGAGCGTCCCTGCCGAGGATCGAAATCGGTTCCCCAGCTTTGAGGTCGACGCTCTAGCCGTTAGGCCACATCCTCTCCCCCAAATAATTGCAGTATTTGTCGGTTATAATTTCCACGGAATGTGTGAAAACAGATGTGACATATGGTAAGATGCTGACTAATATCTTTTAAAGTGCATCTGCACTTGCCATATAATAAGTGCAAAGAGGATTGTTCTAGTTAAGGTCCAGAGGCAAACACGCCACTTATCACTGGGCCGTGACAAATGTCTGGCCTGGAGCTGGGTTTGGATCTATACTTTTTAGTTAGGAATTTGCTGATTGCTGAAGTTGAACTGGATCAAAGATGGTGCCTTCATAGGTATCAATCAGGATTATCCAGAGTTGGCATATGCTACCCCAGGATCGTCCTTGACATCGCCCTTGCTTCCAACGAATGATGGGGCATATTTACAAGGGCTTTATCTCAGCTTTTTTGGCTTAAAAAGCCAAAAAAGCGGAGATAAAACTATCGCCCTATTTACAAGAGGGTGCAAACATGCATAATCGCATGTTAACACCCTTTTTCCCAGCGCCTCCCTTTGCATCTCTAATGAGATGCAAAGTGGGCATCACTGGGCGTACCCCGGATGGACTACCTTGCAAATATCGCCGATGTTCACATCGTGATATTTACAAGGCAGCCCATAGGATTTTAGCAGACGTTAGATTTTGGCGAAAACGGCCGTTTTGGCCAAGATCTAACGTCTGCTAAAATCCTGACTTACCTATGTTTGACATAGGGGGTGGATTATGCTGATACGACCACAGGGTCGTATCAGCAAGGTTATCGCCGTTTTGCAGGGAACATCGCTGGAAAACCTGCGATGTTCCCTGCAAAACGGCGATAACCTCGCTATCTCTGGAATTTTTATCGCCCTGGAGTAACGCATTGGTAATAATGCGCTACCAGGGTGATAAAAAACAGAGATAGTCTGCGATAAGAAAGTTATCGTTAAGCACGGCCTCGTTGATAATATGCCCCGGCGAGCGCTAGCAGGTGCCTACGCTCAACAAATGTGCTCTTGCGGTAGGATTTTACCGCCGCTTACTACTGACATTTAGCGCATATTTCTTAGCACAAAATTCACCCTTCATCCAAAGTGGGCATGAAGATGTATTTTGCACTAACAAACAGTGCTCAATGCAGCAGAACACAAATAGTGAGCTGCCGATCGCGCTCACTAAATGCACTCCCACATTAGGATTTTATTCTCCCAGATTACTCTTAACTACGCAAGGAGGAGTAATCGCATAATTATCTGAAATTTCACATCAAACGCAGAATTTCTGAAATTACTCCGGCATAAATGAAATTCCGCCTAGGCCTAGTAAATAGGGCTCTAGGAGCCTGGTGGCATTCTCTAAGCTGTGAAGGGACAAGGGCTCAATATTAATATGGCAACAGTGGTGAAGGCATGCCTGATGTAAAATTTCATTCTGCGGCTATTTTTATAAATTGACTCGCATTGTTTACTGTACAGCACATTTTCTGTGATATATTTTTAAATGACTTTGCTTTGTGTGAATCAGTCACTGGCCAGCAGCTGTTTGACTTTCAAAGTGAGCCCAAAATTCTGTCTCTGCTTGGCTTAAGAAATGTCTTTCTTGCCACCACTGCATAAATGGTGTTGTCATAAGCCGGATGTTGTCCCGATTGCGTGAAGGGAGGAAAAGGCAACTTCCGGTCTTGGGGGTTAGCGTTCTAGTCTTCGCGCTTCTTCCTCCATGGCTATGCTGTTGGACGATTTAAAACCTGATGTCCTCTTTTTACCTGAAACTTGGCTCCACAATGAGTCTGACCCTACTCTTGTGCAAACCATCCCTCCTGATTATGCTATAAATCGGATTGATCGGAAGACTGGTAGAGGAGGGGGTATAGCCATTATTTATAAAAATACCTTTCTATGCTGTATTACTGCAGATCCGTTATTAAACTGCGAGAGTCTGGCATTCTCCTTAGTGACCTCTCCTACTAGCACTTTCTCTGGCATTTTGTTGTATCTCCCTCCTGGGAATGCTAGACAATTTCTCAATGCGCTTCCTTCCGCAGTGGCGGACTTAGCCCTGGGACCAGCTAATTTTACCATACTAGGTGATTTTAATGTACACCTAGATAATTCATCTGATAAAACGGCTATGGAGCTGATTGAGAATCTGTCAGCTCTCCAGCTCATGGAGAAAGTATTGAATCCCATCCACTCCAAAGGTCCTCTTCTGGACCCAGTCTTTAGTAATTGTAGTGAACTTACTAGCGGACTTCCCATGCCTCTTCCCTGGACTGACCATTTCTTGATCCCGCTAAAATGGGAAATCCCCGGTCCCGCTCGTTCCCCCAATGTAATCCCGGTGTGTGAGCGAAACTGGTCTAAACTCTCTATTGACCAGTGGAAATCTGCCCTGGAAATCAACAGGCCATCCTGTGAAGAAAATTTTAATCCGAGGAACGCGAATAAGAGATTCAATTCCTGGATACAAGGTTCCCTAGATACAGTGCTTCCTAAGAAAGCTGCGTATATAATTAATAGGACAAAAACTGCACCGTGGTTTACTCATAATTTGAGAGAACTTAAACAGCGTTGCAGACGGCTTGAAAGAAAGTGGAGGCTGGATTACTCTGATATTAGTAAAACGGAATACAGGGAATCCATCAGATGCTACAAATTGAAAATTAAAACTACTCAAGCAACTTTTTATGAACAGAAAATTGAATTAGCTGCTAACTCTCCCAAAGAAATTTTTAAAATTGCTAGAACCCTTACCAAACTGCCCCAAAAGCCTCCTAGGTTGCAGGACCCTTTGACGCACTGCAACACTCTGGCAGAGTTTTTTCAAAAGAAAATCCAAACTATCTATCAGGCTTTCTCGCCCCCTAAATCTACTATTCCCATTACCACCCCCGCTGAGCTGTCTGTAGAGCCCCATATTTTGCTAGCACAATTTCCTCTCCTCAACTCTGCCATGCTGGGTTTAATCATGGCACACATAAAATCGGGTTCTCCCACAGACCCAGCCCCTCCCCAGGCTCTCACCTTAGTAGCCGACACTATTCGCCCTATAATTTTGGATATGGTGAATTCTTCTATCTCTTCAGGCATAGTCCTGTTGGCATGGAAATGTGCTATGGTTAAAGCCCTTTTAAAAAACCCCAATCTGGATCGGGACAATCTTGCCAATTATCGCCCCATCTCTTTCCTACCTTGGGTGATAAGATTCTAGAGAGGCACGTAAACAATACTATGGTAGCCTTTCTGGAAACTAATAACTTACTCCACCCGTCCCAGATGGGGTTTCGTCCCCAATTGGGTACGGAGACTGCTCTCCTTGCGGTGATAGAGGAAACAAAAAGGATTTTGGATCAGGGGGGCACTGAGGCCATCATCCTTCTTGACCTCAGCGCCGCTTTCAATACTGTTAATCATACTACCCTGCTCCTCAGACTTAAGAATGTGGGAGTATCAGGTATGGCAGTACAGTGGCTTCAATCCTTTCTCAGTGACCGCTCGTTCAGGGTCTTTGAGGGAGATGTGGTCTCTAACGAGTTTCCCCTTAATTGCGGGGTTCCTCAGGGCTCGGCCCTTAGTCCTACGCTTTTCAGCATATACTTGAGACCCCTGGCAGAGATCGTCCAACCATTTGGCATAAAAACCGTTTCTTATGCGGACGACACCCAGCTTGTGATGTCACTTAACCACGCTAAAGGGCCATCTGGCACTCTAAGCAGTTGTTTAGAGGAGGTTTCCAAATGGATGGAATATTTGTGCCTTAAACTTAACGGGGACAAAACAGAGCTTATGCTCCTGGGCAATTCCCCCGTCTTCGACCCGGCATCTCTTTGGCCTGATTGCCTAGGCTCTGCCCCGGCCCCCAAAGAGCAAATCAAGAGCCTGGGCATCTGGATTGACCACTCCCTTACATTTAGTCACCAGGCAGAGAAACTCTCTGCAACTTGCTTTGGGCTACTAAGGACGCTTCATAAGATTCTGCCCCTTCTTCCTTTCCATGCCAGAAGGATCATGGTACTAGCCCTGATCCTCTCTCGCCTGGACTATGGGAATGTATTATACCTGGGAGCTCTGCAGTACACCATCAATAAGCTCCAAGTTATTCAGAATTCTGCTGCTCATAGATTGCTTCAGATTTCCCGTTGGCACTCGGCCAAACAAGCACTAAAGAGCCTGCATTGGCTGCCAATCAGGGAACGGATCCATTTTAAAGCTATGTGCCTGGTCCATAAAGCCTTCTGGAAGAATAGTCCTCCCATTCTTCAGTCCCTGATCACCCCCTACCACCTGAAGAGAGACCTCCGGTCATCTGTATCCCTCCTTGTCCGTCAACATAGAATAAGGGGGGCCACATGTGGGGGGCGGTCCTTCGCATATAATGGCGCCATTGGCTGGAATGCCCTTCCATTTCAATTACGGAAATAATCCAATCTTCTATCTTTTCGCAAGCTCTTAAAAACCTGGTTGTTCTAGCTTTCTCCTTTGCCTTTGTTTTCAGCATGTTCTTTGTCTGCAGCACTGGGAGGCCTTCGGGTAGCTATTGCGCTTTATAAATTTGATTTTATTCATTCATGTCCGGACATGGAAGTGACTGATGCGTGTGTCGCTGTTGTAGTGTTCATGGGACCCGGTACACAATATGCAATGTAGCACCCTCTGACTGGCATCCCACAGGATGAGCATCATTGATGCAAGGGAAATCACTGTCTCTACATTCATCCACACATTTATACATGGATGATGAAAGAAATAACACAGCAGAGCGTCACTGGATGTTTATTGCACACCCAGTGCAGTTCTGCAGCTGGAGCGGTACAGGGCAATGCCGAGCACACTACACAATATGGGCCTGTGGAGGGCCAGCCAGAGTCCATACGGGGATGACAAGTACTGCGGAAGAGGAAGGGTACAGTCCGCAGTCTGGTCGCTGTGTCATTGGTCATCAAACAGGATATGGCAATCCATGTCGCTGTCCAAGGTGAGTGCATCATAGTGTATCGGGGGTCAGTGGAAGGTCATGGGGCCATGTGCGGCACCAAGCAGAAACAGGCCAGGCGGCGGAAATGAATGCTAGTTTCTCCTTATCACAAACCCATCCACGACCTCGTCCCCGGATGTGTGCTCTGCCTCACCTGTGGGTGTTGCAGTACCGGCTGAGGCACTGTGTGCCACTGACAGATCAGGTGCCGGAGTGGATACGTCTGCCGCACTGTGAGGCAATGGCACACCAGGGGGCGGAGATGTGGATGGTGTGGGGGCAGCAGCATTCATCATCATCACACCATGTGGCAGCAATGCCATGATGATGATCTGCAGGACATGGTAGATCCCAGCAACATTTCAATGGTGTGCAGTGGTGGCTGCCATCCTTTCCACCTCCATCCGCACCATGTCCTCCATGAGCCTCCGCATGTGTGCCAGCTCACTGCTGGTATCGCTGATGCCCCTCTGAGCGGACAGGTGTTCTTCTCTCCACTTCAGGACTCCAGCGATGTCAGTCAGGGCTTGTTGGAGACCATGGAGCGTGCCTAGACACCCATGGATGGAGTCCAGTTTGGTAGCCAGGAGGTCGAACCCCACCTGCACCTGCTCAGTCGTCTCCCTCTGGCCCTCCAGCACACGGCATTTGAAGGCCGTGTGTTGTTCCTGGGGGCCTTGGGAGCCTGCCGGGGCCGTGGGTGCCTCCTGCTTGGTGGTTTGGGTGGTGGGTGGGGTCTCCTTGATGCAGCTGGTCAGCCCTGATCCTGGAGGTGAGTCGCTGATGATGTCAATGATGTCTAGGAGGGCTTGGGCGTCGATGCTGGGGTTGTCCTCCTCGTCATCAGTGAAGAGTGGCTGAGACTGCTCTGCAGGGGATGTTGACGGTGGCCCTGCAATGTGAAGGGGAAATGGTGTATTGCAATGTGTCCACATGTATGTAGCCGCATGGTACATGTTGACATTCAGACAGCATGGCATCGTACTTTGTGACAGTCTATAGATCTGGGCGATGACCCAGAGTCATTAAGGGTGTGCACTGTGCTCTGCTTGATTGTGCATGTGTGCCATCGTGGCCATCTCCACCCGTCTACCCAGTACCTGGTGGTCACTCACCCTATTGCGGTTGTGTTGTGTCCTGATGAGTAGTGTCCGGTCCCCTGACTCCGGCCACAGTATCCACACTGATGACTGTTGACACCAGCTCCTCCATGGCATCCAGTACAAGCTGTGGCGCTGGGCCCCCTTCTCCAGTCTGCATTGCTACCTTCTGGTTGGCTGCGAGTTTCATCTTGGTCTTCCGCTTAATGTCATCCCATCGCCTCTTGACCTCATCCATTGTCCTCTTGTGCTCTCCAACGGCATTCACCTTGACCACGATGTCCCGCCATATTCCAGTTTTGGTGCCCAATGACACATTGGAAGTGACGAACAGTTGTGGATGATGTTCCATCAACTCCGTGACCATGATCCTGTTCGCCCGTGGACTGAACTTCGTCTTCCTCTTCTTCTTGTCCTTGCTCTTTCCTGTCCCCGAGGTCCCGGGCTGGTTGTCCGGGGTGCTTGTGGGGTTGCGCTCATCCTCTGAGCCTGCTCCAGCTGCCTCCATGGTGCTTGGGTGTTGGTCAGTTTGGGTTTGGGTGTTTTTTCTACTTTTATGGTGCTTTTTCCAACCTGCCTGGTGTGTGTTGCGGGCCTGGCGCTGCTTATTGCTGATTTCCTCATCACGCTTTGGCCCATCGCAGGTTTTTTTGTGTTGTGGATTGTGTTTTTATCTCCATCAAGGTGGTTGTATCGCGGACATTGGTCGCCGTTTCAGCAGACTATCGCATGGTACCGCCTTGTTGTGAATTCCACGTTGACACGTGGTTATTTCCCCCAGATAGGCTGCGATGTGTAAAGTTGCGTTAACATTTTTTGGTGATATTTAGCACAGGTTCTTATGAATATACGCCTTAGTGTAGGTACACAGCTATATATTTACATTACTGTGGAAATTAATTGAATATATTACAAATTAAAGAACAGTAGAAAGATCAATTGGTGTTTATATCTTACATTGCTTTCAAAAGAAGAATTTGAGCATTATTACCACACCTCGTTCAACTAGCTTCTTTAAGCACAACAGGTAATGAATGTGAGTCTGCAAACTGTTCTGATAACTGAAAGTGGCTGTAAAGGAAAAACAAGCATTTGCAATGTTACGTCTCGCATTTGCAAGAGTTTAAGCTATTGACATTGTAAATGACAATGCCTTTTATTTATCTGTTGTTTTTAAAACAGATAAATAAAAGGCATTGTCATTTACAATGCCAATAGCTCACACTCTTGTAACTGTGAGACCTATTCATTTTCAAAGAAGCGGCAGCCACTGTCCCTGGCTGTTAGGGAAGTGAAAGCTGAATGTTGCAGGAAAGCATGTTGTGCCGTTAGTAGAAGAAACTTGTTAAAAACAATATTGCAACAGATTAAATAAGACATACAGCATAACAACAGAAGTAAAAGGGCCAATACATAGAAATGCCTACATAAGTAAAACCTTAATTGATGGAAGCTGCATAATATGGACTTACAATATACGCAAGAGTTAAATGTAAATCAGCAGGAAGGCTCAGCGAGTTGAATGTTCACCACTGATAAATGCAGCTCACAGATTCGAATCCTAGCCTTTCAGCCTTCCAATTTGAGGAAAATGGGCACCATTATATTAGAAAATAATAAACCAAACCCATTAAGTGTAATGTCTAAAAGTTGCTGAAATGAGATAAAAAGCAGTATGCAACAAAACAAATGATTATTAAGACTGCAAGCACATTAGGTGATTAATATGCACATGTAAATACTGGTTACTAATAAATAACACTAAAAATAATGGACTGAAAATGCTTTGGTATAATGGAGCTAATAGGTGCTCTGCAGCAATTTACCAACAACACAGTAGGGCATGACTTCATCAAGGCATGATCTGTTCACCTGCAATAAGTGGCAGTGCACCAAGGGTACCCGTAACATAAGACCGCAAAGGGAAGCAGGCACGACACCATGCACATGTGGGGTCGAACTCAAATTATTCACGCACTTGCTGTTGTGAGAACCCTGCAAATGATTTTACATTTTAACATAAACTCCTGCAATGCTGTATAATTTATCCGTACGACCTGGTTCTGGATTAGGCGGGCACCAGGCCATGCAAAGCAAATAAAGGATGGGGTGCAGCCCCAAGAGGGGGGAGAGCCAGGAGAAACCACATAGATGTTACAGAGGCAAGCATGCAGAAAACAGACACTGGCAGTAGTCCAGACTGAAGAAACGAAGAGATCAATTAAAGGTAGAGACATTCGAACAAGTAGAAGTTTTACTGGAATGAATAAATAAATTAAAATATTTGGAAAGCATTACAGTTGCCCGAAAGGGCGTCCTGACGCTACAGTAATATAGGAACGACAGCATGCTAACTTAATTAATGAGTATTAACCAGCCATGTTTTCAATTTTTACAAAATTGAGTCTAGACAGAAAAGAGACACCGGAATAGCTGTATATCTAGGCAGTCACTGGTTGATCACAAGACAAACAGACACGTGAATGAAATCCACACATGTGATGAAGCAGACCAACATGGGTGGGCTGCAGGTCCTGTCCTCTAGTACTCACTCGCTTACAACAGCTGTGAGATGTCCTTTAATGGTATGCTGACTAGACAAAAAAATAACTTGATTGGCAGAAGATTCTCTCACAAGTGAACATGTTGAAGAGTGAGAGAATTCCGGACAGGCAGAAGAGACACTGATACATATAGAGAAATTAAGTAATAAAGTTTAGATAGGTAAAAGAGAGGCAACTGAAAGATAAGTGGCATTGGGAAGGGCGGAAAAGAAACGCAGATATGTGGACAGGTAGTAGTCTGATAATACTGAATAGGCTAAGGAGAGACTGACATCTGGTGAAGATATAAACAGTGATTTGGATAGGAAGAAGAAAGAGAATCGGACTCAGATATGAAATACATGGGTATTTACATAGGCAGAAGACAGACATGGTTATACAACAGCAGACAACAGAGATATGGATATAAAAGAGAGACCGACGGAGAAATAAGGAATGCAGAAAGAGACCGAGACACATTTGAAAAGGGAGGTAAGATAAACGGGCATGTAGAAAGGTAGAGAGATGGAAATAGTGTTTGACTAGAATGTGAATTTGGGGGATCAGGGTGTCCACTGTGTGGAACTCTGGGGTGGGTTTAGTTGGTAGTTGCTGCCCGACCTTGGGAGCCGACGGCTTAATCAACAAGAAGCTCCTTACCTCAGTTTCTGAGCATTTTAGTGGCGATGGGCTGGTCTGTCGGCTCCAGCGTCTTCCACTGGATCAGTTGTGCCTCATCCATGCTGTCGAGGCTGCCCTAGGAGTGTACACTCTAAACCAACTGCTGCGCGCTATGTTGTAGTGGCGGTCATTGTTGGTGCATTGTTTCCGCTGCAGTTTGAGGTGGGTGAGCAGTGTCCTTGTCCTGCCTCCCCTTGGACTGCGATTGTAGGAAGTTGCAGGTACAGTGCACATGTGTGCACACATCTTTGCGGCGGCCGTGTGAAGTTCGGCATTGGGGCACTGCGCCCGATCTACTGTATGTAAAAAAAAGAAAGTGCTGCAAAGTGACTTTTAAAGCGAAAGCGGTCCAGCGTGCATATCTAATTGTGACGGCCATTGTAGAGGGAAATTTGGGGGGGATGGGGGGTTGTTGTTGAAAATAATGCGGTCCGCCATTGGCTGCTTACGGTTTTGTGCCGTCATAGAAGGACGCCCTTGTCGACACTTTGTGAGAGTTTTAAAGATCAGACTTCTACATCCAAACATGTCCACGGCTTGCGAGTCTCGAGACAGCTGTGTGTTCGAGGGTGTCTTCAGCACATCTCTGCGTTGTTAGCCAGTTGGTGGAACAGCTGTGAGAAGAACGGTAAAGTCGCAGTGAAGTAGCAAGCAGTCGCCGTGAGAGTTCAGTGACCCACGAGAAGCAAAAGAGAAAGGCACATGTGCGCGTTGTGCCTCACACAATGTCTGAAACGGCGAGAGCCAAAGAGACGCACGTGCACGTGCACATCTCCTGTCCGGGCAGGCACGGCGAGCAGGAGACAGGGAGGGAACAAAACATGCCTCCCTCCCAATTAAAAGCACGCATTTGCGAGCCGTGCTAATCAGAAGCATGGGTGGAGCTTCCACCCCCGCTTCGGAAGCTAAATCAACGACAATAGATCTCGCAAGCGAGCAGCGCATGCTCTGCATCGCTAGGTGAGACCTAATGATACCAAGATTTCTGTTCAGGCTGTTTTTCAGGATAGTTATCATCACTCCTACCTATCTACAAAAGAAAATATAACCGTATTTACGATCTACGTTTGCATTGAATTCTGACAGTTGGCTACTGCCAGGGCCGGACTGGCCGTAGTGGGCACCGGGTATTTCCCTGGTGGGCCGGAGGGGTGGGAGCGAATTTTGTGCCTGTGGGGGACAGTTTTCTCACTGGGGGGCAGTTTTGAAGCAATGCTGCAATATCGGCCCCCTATAGCAAAAGCGTGGCTAGTCGAGCAGCAATCTGCCAGGGCTGGTTTCTGTTCCCAGTTCGGCCGTGGCCACTGCCCTCCACCACATGCCAAACAATGCTGAGCTAACTAGGTTATGACACATTGGGCCTTATTTTGATGTTGGGCAGACTTGTTGCAGACATGGGTCTGACCAACCTCTGGTTGGAAGTCCAGACCGCTGAATTTTGATGCAACTGCACATGGTGCCGTCACAAGCTCCCATACAAAAAGAGAATTTGTGTTCATCCCTGCACTGCGTGGCAGACACCTCTTGGTGCCTGCCACATGGTGCAGGGCAGAATAGTCCCAAATGGGAGGCCGCTGGCTGAAAGGGCCCTGCTTTCATACAGGGTTTCCATGTCGGAAAGACCGGCATTGAAACCCTGCCAGAAACCAACATTGTAATCCGTATGGTGTAAAATGCCTTCAATAGGGATTACGTACCGGCTCCGACTGGCAGACGGGCTCCTTGAGAACATCAAAAGCCAGCCAGAAAGTCTGGCTGGTTTCAAAACTGACAGCCTCCATTGTAATGAGGCTTTCGGTTTTGAAAGCACGAAGAGGCCCATTATGTGACCTATAGAAGTTACACAGCAGTGGACTTGTTCCTCTTGAGGAGCTGGAATCTAGTAACCACAACAATGCCATAAAATACTGAAGGGCTCATTTATAGTTTGGCCTTATTACTAGTGCATTCAAATATAATACACTTGTAATAAAGCAGACAAGACATCCGCCATGTTTGTGATTAAGTAAAACATCTGTCAAATTCTAAATCGGGTGCTAATAGCATACAACACGACCAAAAAATGAATATCGAAACTGCAAGTCAGCCTAAAAAGTTATGAAAGAATTAGAATTAATTGGGGGAGATTTACTAAGCTTTTGCGTCGTGTTTGTGTCACAAAAGTGACGAAAAACGACGCAAAATCTTTTTCTGGTAATTTACTTTCCAGCGCTAAACTTGTTTAGCGCTGAAAATAATGTAAAAGTAATGCCAAGCAGTGCATTGCGCTGCTTCGAGTTACTGTGCGCCATGAGGGCGTACCAAAGGTGATGCATGGGCATTCCCATGCAGCCACCCAATGTTTCTCACGCTAAACCCAATTTACTTAAAACAGTAGATTGGGTTTAGAGTGAAAAAACAGCGACCTTTTCAACTAGGCACAAGGAAGGAGAAATGCTTTCTTTTCTCCTTCCTTTTCTGACTTTGTTTGCGTGCTGCACTGTGTAGCACGCATGCAAAGTGGGAAAAGCTGTCCCTTGTGTCTAGCATAGTATTTTGTACAAGAAGGGTACTCTTCCTGTACAAAACCTATGCTGGACTCATGCACACACCGTAGCACTGTGGCGCTAAGGTGTGTGCATGGTGCACAGCAGTAATCAGCACCGGCGCAAGGGAAAGGGGAGGAGATAGCCATATCTATGAAGATATGGCGCTCTCCTACTCTCTCCCTGTTGTGCAGCGCAGCCTCGCGGGACGCTGCGCTGCCCGGCATGACTTTTTTGTAAATCTCCCCCGCTGTTTCTAAAGTTAAAATCACATCCACATCCACACTAATGGGAATCCCTGGTATAGACTTAAGCTGTGAGGACTTACCCAGGCTTTCCCATTTTCTTTTATGAAATGATGCATGATTTGTGTAGTGTATAATGTGTGAAGTTTAACAAAAGGGTAACTTTTTCATCTGTTCACAACAGCGTGAAACTGTTTAAGTGAGGGAGCATAAGAGGCAGTGGTTGGACGCTTGTCATGCAGCAATAGTGACCAGTGAGGGCTAACACTCAAGGACATTCCCTGCCCCATCCGCTGCCTCTGAGACAGTCCCCTGATTTTAAGCCCCTCTCAAAGTCGTAGTGGCAAAATCCATTTCATGAACCCCCCACTGTCTCCTACAGCACATCCCTTCACAGGCTTCAACCCCCACCATTTGTCCCCTACACGGTCACTGCCCTGTCTTTCACTTCCAGTGGTTATTTCCAGTTGCAGGTTGTTCTTTGCTGGCTAAAGAAAAAACTTTGCCATGCCTCTCATAATTGCCACCCTCAAGGCAAGCAGCAAATTCACACATGTTTTTATCAAGTCGCTCATTGTGAATTTACCCCTGGTATGATAACATCTGGCATGTGGCTAGGGCCATTTGCTTCTACCACTGAGGGAGTGTGGGCACATTTACACAAGCGCATTGGAGAAGCACCAGCCAAAATGTATATCTATTCCCTTTCCTTTGTAGAGTTCACGCTAGAGTCCATCTCAAGCCTAACAGGGGGTGATTTTCACTCAGAATTCTAGAAGAGATTACTAAAGATTCTAATACAGCATTGGCTGTTTCCACTTCTGGCTGACTCATGCAGCAGTGTCGCGGTGAGGCAGTGTCGGAGAAACGGAGCATCAGAGCACTGACCTCAGGGGAGACTCGCGTCTGCAGAGGGGCTGTGTTACATGACCGGCGGCGGCCGCATCTTGCTCACAGCTTGTTCAACCCACGGGCTTGAGCCCCCCCCCGTGGAAGTGGCCCGGTGGTCCCAAGACCGGGTGCGGCTTGCGGTGTGTGGTGCGGCCTGCCGTGTTGGTGCTCGGGGCAAAGAGCTCTGCAGCAGGGGGGCTGTGTTCCGGGGCTGGTGATGGCAGCAGTGGCTGTCTCAAGCCGATTTTGAGCCACTTCACGGATGATCACAGCAAGCTTCCGGTGCAGAGAGTAGCCGAGTGAGCTGAGCGAGCTGTGGAGCAGAGCGGTTGTTGCTGGGCGGTGCAGTCAAATAAACGGGGTAAAAAAAAACATTGCAGAGGCAGGCAGCACTTCAGAAGCTGCGGCGCAGTGGACATGAAAACTCCCAATGGAACCCTGAAGGGAAGTGAAAGCGCAAGGGTAGCGGAAACGGCAGAGGAGGGTAAGTAAGTGAACAGAGAGCGCGGCCACCATTAGCAGCGGCCGTTGAGTGTGAGCCCGGAGAGTCCGCGGAAGTGCCCCAACTAGGTTGGATGCGGCTTGCTACTCACCAGTGTGCCCTGCTCCCTACCGATCTGCCCTCCTGCCTCACTGGACCCCAATAGCCCTAATCAGCCTCACCCAGGCAATTATCAGAGGTAACCATCAGAGCTCTCGTTACGGATTAAAGTAAAACAGCAGAATAAAGCTTGCACTAACAGCCCAAGGGGGCAGGTGTGAGAGCCGAGGCTTCCCAAAATGCCACCTGTTTCCTGCTTAACCTGAAGCAGCATAGTACAAACTAACAGGCTGGAGCATCAGACCACAGAGGCTGCCGCAGAGAGTAGAGAGCATTGGAGGCAAAAAAAGGACACCCCAGCGTTGCATTGCTCCAAAGATCTTTGCGCCTTTTGGCCTCTGGCCTGGCCTGCCCCTCTAAGCCCCTTGAGCATCCCCTCACATTACATCCCTCCACACAGGACCACACAGGATAATCGGCACTCCTCCTCCTCCCTCCCACTCCTCGAGGCCGGTCACAGGTGCCGTAATGTCCAAAAAAAGCATCCCCTTGCCAATATCAAAACAGAACCCATAGCTCCTAGTAGCGGACATGCCTACAAACAAGGCTGTCATGGGGTCACCCGATTACCCCAAGTACCAGCACAAGGCTGGGAAATCGTACGATCTGCGTGGTTGGGTACGGGTCCAGAACCTCTCATCTATAGAGAGCAGCCCAGTGTGGACAAACTTGGATGCCGAAAACGTGGACGAAGAGATTCCAAAGGGTCTTGAACCTCTCATAGTCATCACAACCTCCACACTCATAAACGAGGATGACGAGGTCTTCAAGGGTCTTGAACCTTTCACAGTTGGCACGACCACCACAACCATAAAAGAGGAACGCCCAAAGGCCACCATCAAGACAGGCGAGGATGATCCAGGACCAGTCCCCCTAACAACGGGAATGGCGCCACCCCACCGATCGAGTACGTTTATACTGCCTAAGGGGAGAAAGAAATGGACCCAGTCTTGCTACTGTTTGGGAGCTTCCCCAGCCCTATTGGACCTTTTATACACTGGTAGTCCGTATAAAAGTCCAACAACCTCGGCTGACAACTACCATACCCCCAAAAATGACATGGTCACCACTGCATTGTTGTATGTCGCAACCACTCACAATAGTAAGGATGGACCATGTATCACCATAGGCTCCTCCTTTGAGCCTGAGCCAGAGCCAAGTGACTCTACACAGATCACCATCGCCTTTGCTGTTTGAACTCTCATGCGTGCAGGACAATCTGCTAAGGTCAGTCAGTACTTCCCTCTCCACTGCCATTAACGCCCTAACATGGCAATCGGACAAGCTCAAATTACAAATGGACACAATCCAAGCCATGGCAACAAAAATGGCTGAGATGGCCATGAAAATCGATAAACTGGCTGCAACCAGTAGCAACCCAAACCTTTCATCTGCCTCTCCCGAATACTTAAGCCCAGGTCTAATTGACAAATTGGCATTGCTCCTGATGGTACTTTCCTTGCTGGTGGAGGAATTAAAACTCAGCATTAGAATACACTCAGATTCCCGCAAGCCTGGAGAAGAGCGCAAAGGACTTCACTGCAGTGGCCAGGGACGTAGATCTAGAATCAATTATACTCCACCAATCGCCAATAAGTATAGTAACCCGGCCGTTACTCCCTTCATACCTAGAGGGTAGGACAGGAGGGAGCAACTATACAGCGGACCTCGCCTCCAACACAATAGGGGCCTTGGGTACACTGGAAGTATCTCAGCCAGCCCCGCTAACAACAAGGAGGGAGAAGAAACGTCTTAAAAAAACAAAAAAAGCACACCAATAGACTACTATCAAGAATCCCCCAGTGAAACTTAATAGCCTTGGAACAAGAAAAAGAATCAGCAATGAACCTGAAAACAATCAACCTCTTTTCCCCATATTGTGCAAAAATCCCTGTATGAAACTTCCATGAGCACCAGTCTCATCTGCTACGCAAACAATCACTCTAACCCCACATGTGCAGGCTGCCATAGGGGAACTCTCCAGGCAGATGGGGAGCAACACACCCGGGGACTTAGCAACACAGGCTGTGCTCACAAATTCTGCAACATCTATCATTTACAAGGCCCAATCATGGTCCACAATCGCTCAAGCCAAAGAACAGGCATATTGTACAGTGATTCAGGGAAGGGCAACAAAAGGCATTACCCAGCATTGCATGATTCAACACTGCCCCAGCACTCTACATCCACACCATCCTGCCCAACTCCAAACACCGATAGGGAGACCAGTGTGGCGGGGGTTGAATGAGGGGAAAGCCCTTCGATTGGGAATATTGTCACTACCTGGCCCTCAATCTGGCCCCCAAGCCCCATCAGAACACAGAGTGTTACCGGGCATGGGAAAAACCAAATAAAAAGCCAGTGCAACATTAATGGAAAATCAACATCACAGCCTTATCAGGCTAATGCCGCCCCCTTGAGAACAGAACCTACAAGATCATACCAAGTGACTGAAGTGGGCCTCGTGGCCTCCCACAGGTTTCTCAGTTTACGCTGGACCAAGCTGACAAACTTTAACAACTCAAAGGCCTCTCCACAACGGCTGCATCTTTAAGCCATATACGCTAGTGCCAGGGGGAGGGTACTCGGCAAAAAGGAGCATGACTCCGTTGTACATCTCGAAGGGTAACCTTGATACTCTTAATAGAACAAATATTCTGACACTCCTTCAATACATACAGTCAATGCCCATATCACAAGCAGGGACATCGTCAGGGTGCAATTTGTCCCCTTGCCCTCACAATCAGGGAAGGAACAAACCATCGTAACTTGGGAGAACCCGGATATGGCTGCAAGCGTTTATATGGAAAATTAACAATTTGCAGAATGGGGAATCTACATTTGGAGGATGGAGCACGAGAAGTATCCTTTCATCTTACAGGTACCCACAATGAATACGCCCACGGTTAACATACTGAGGGGGATTCGCTGAGGAGAAGGCACCCTCGAACAAGCAAATATGAACATATAATGCAGGGTTGATGGTTTGTGTGGGGGGAGACAGGTCACTTCCATCTTCAAAATCTTCTCCCCCTATCGCGGTCCATCCTCCTCAGATTCGGCCTATTGGGGCTGGGTCAACTCCAACTTGGCTGAAAAAATCAGGCCCCCATCAAGTAAGGCACCTTGGCCATCAAAACCCAGACCCTCTCTAAGCAATGGGTATGTCCAGTATAGACGCACATCAGCTAGCGCCCAACCATTAAGCATCATGACATGGAACGTTGCAGGGATGATCAAGGTTCTGCAAAGCCCTTCGGCGATTACATTCCTTGAAGGGGCCGATTTAATTTGTGCCCAAGAAACGTGGGCAACTGAATCCATCCCAATAGCAGGCTACGCATACTTCATACCTGCAATCAAAGGGAACATATTCGGGGGACCCTCCGGGGGCATCTCCATATACATCAAGCATGCCCTAAAACTACATTTCACAGAAATAAAAGACCCCTCTGACATGTTCCTAGCTGGCACTCTGAAAGGCCTCAATACGGTAGACGGCCCATTATCAATACTTTTAATTAATGTATGTTATAACCCTCACGGTCAGAGCTCCAAGGATAAGCTTACCCAGCTGATTACACAGATTGAAATTCTGCTCTTACAATTCGCATCCATGGAACCCATCATTCCTGGGGACTTCAATACGCACAATATAGGAGCGCAGTCATCTGATGGCAACCCGTCTGGGAGTACTGGGAGATTTAATGACCTCCTTCGGGCATACAATTTGGTAGCTACTCATTCTTTATCCACAGTGGCTAAGCCAGGAGCAATCTACGCTCCTACTTACAACAATCAGACTACTATAGATTATATCTTACTTAGTGAGAGGCTACGAAAACACATGCTAAATTATGCAGTACTCCCACGGAGCCAAAGCAATCATGCCGCCTTACTGCTGCACTTAACCACCACAGCGGAACCCCGTCATATCCTCTGCCCATTGGAGCATCTAAGGGTGAAAAACAGCACCGGCTCCTTAGAAGAATCAAATGGGGACAGATGGCAACTAACAAATTTGACTCATGGAAATTGACAGGGAGTGGCTGGCAGACCGGCACAAACAAGTGGGGTCTCATAGGCAAATGGGATAAACTTGTATACGAGCTAGCTTTGTTGCTCCGAGGGAGCACCACCTTCAGAATGATAAATAATCCAACACACACCCTGGGTCAAGTCCCATCAATCAAGCAATGTGCTAAACAACTAAAGACCAAACAAAGGGAATATCAAAACACTGGATCGGAGTCTGCCAAAAAACAACTGAAATCAGCAGCAATGATACATTCTCAACAGGTTTGAAAGGCAAAACGTGAATCCGCAGAGACAATATGGCTGAAGGTCTTTGCGTTGTTGACTCCGTGCAAGTCCCAGGAATTCTGGCAATATCTAAATAATCTAATTCACAGGTCTTCCAGCAGAGCGAACACTTGGGTAGCTCATGTGAAGTCCCTGTACACTGTCGACTTGAAAGCATCTTCACCAAATAGTGCCACAGTACCAGGGAGAGGAGTGGAGAACATCACAGCAGAGCCCACCGGATCCCCGGCTGACTTAACTTTTCCAGTCAAGGCAGTAGTTCAGACAGCCATAAAAAAAGATTCAGCATATGGAGCACCCGTCCCAACGGATTGCCTGGCTCTCTCTTTAGGGAGTACATGGACTTTTGGTCCCACAATCTTGCACAGCTATACGCAGAATGTAGGCTTTTAGAGGACGTCCCAGATTCCTGGAGGGAATATATTCATCTTTTACAGGAGATTGCCATCAGAACCGCAGACATTTTGGCATCTATCACTATCTGAACATATTTGAACTTATTGCACAGGACCGGGAACTTTTGTGTCCAATAGAAGACTGGGTTAAATTTAAAACACAGGTACTATTGACCATTATAGCTATCAATAGGCACCGATAATGATGAATATATCTATACAATGTGTTAATAGTAAACCCTACCCTGCTCTTTTCATTTTCTATTTAAATAGATAATCCTACCAAAAGATTCAAAGTCATACTTGCGGCTGGATTTCTAGTAGCCGCTTTCAGGCACAACAAGAGGTAAATCGATCTCTATGCAATTAATTATTCATGCATAAAACTATGGTCATTGATTGGAATATCACATGAATGCAGCATGTCTAGTCCACTCATCAAGACTGCACCAAGCTTTTAACTTTTAACACTGTGGTTGGTTTTCAGAATCTATCTTTCATTCACCTGGGTATAAGGTAACTGTCTCAAATTTAAACACATATGCCCATCATAGCTAGATGTGGAAAAAAAATTCTAACTCCAACTCTTTAACTTTGTGCACCCGTAGGTTCTCCACCCTTCTATACTTAATGAAATAAATGAAGACGATTTAAATTTAAACGTCATACATAAACATATTTATCAATTATTTTGGGCAACTGATCTATATGTGCATATATATCATTATTAATACCGAGCATGTGCTCCATGCAGTGTAAGCTAAGATGGTCCCCTGATGAAGGCACACATGCCGAATCGCGCGTAGTTCCCATCTACCACTAGCCTTCCTACGACCTACAGTGACATTGGATCTCTTTAGTGAACCAAATATTATGACATGGAAAATAACTGATCTGTTTCTCCTAGATACATGATTATGTGGTATTAATGGCTTTAACTATTTAAAAAAAAAAGTGTATTGTTTATAATGACTAAAATATAAATTAAACAATTATAACATTGTTACATATTTCTTTCTCTTTTCTTCTTTGTTTGAATTGATGCACATTGTTCATTGTTAAAAAATAAGTTGCTTTGTTGCCCAGAAAATTAACTACCAGATCATTGCCCTGCTGGACATCGAGGGTAAGGCCCACGCAGGTACACTATTGCAGGAACTAGTTGACTGGGTCTGCACCAAAGGTCTTTTGCCATTTTACCAGACCGGGTTCAAACCACATGGCTCTACTGTAGATAACATCACAGCCCTGTCATATTTAGTCCAACAAGCGGTGGCCCATCGCTCCCTGCTGCTCTTCGCCTGCTTCATTGATTACACAGCAGCCTTCAATGGGGTAGATCGTACCTCCTCTGGCAGAAATTGGCACACTGGAACATCAGCCTGTCACTACTACAAGCCATTAGATCGCTGTACACTCGAACCTGGGCATGGGTCAAACTTTTCAGGGAGTCTGCCACGGAGAAAATTGCCACAGATTGGGGGCTAAAGCAGGGACACGTCTTTGCATCAATGCGTTTTAATTTGTACACCGCTGAGCATTGCTACTTCAGCTACTCCTAAGATCGGCAATATAAAGATCCAGTTGTTGCAATATGCCAACGACCGTGATAGGACTTCAAAAATCACTTATGGCCCTCTCTGAATATAACGCCAAAAACAAGCTGGTCACTAACTCAAGCAAGTCAAAAATAGTGATTTTTGGCCACTACCCAAAGAAAAAACTCACGAAATGCAGATTGGTCCCCTGATTTTAGTCTGCATATAACAACTATCTTGGGTCCTGGTTCTGTGAAACGGGCCGCAAACGGGTCCACCTCCATAAACTGAGGCAGAAAGGAAAGATGGTCACCCATGCCCTCTGTAAATTATATGCCAACTTAGATAGTCAAACATCTACGGCCATTCGAAGAGTATTGAGGGCTAAATTACTAACGGTCCTTAATTACGCGCAACAGGCATTTCCAGGGAGGCTCACACAGGACTTGGAAAAAATACACTGCATAGCATACAAATAGATATTTTGTTTACCAGCCTGTACTAGAAACATCTTGATTCGCCTTGAATTCGATCGTAACCAGCAAAGACCAGAAGAGCTGGCTGCCCTGACGAAATACTTTTACTTAACAATGGCGGCTCCGGAGAACACCATGAAGGCTGTCCTAAAATCCATGGAGAACTGGGATCCTAGTATAATCAACTACACTACCATCAAAACAATAATAAAAAAGCAACTATGCCTATGCTTTTGCAGTCTGGACATGGAATCCGTGGCAGCCAGAGACTTTCATGAAACTCAAAGTCCTACCCACATTCTGCTCAGTCACAAACCCAACCTCACGCAGCCCGTGGGTAGACAAGCTCTACATTGGATCCTAGCAGCCAGACGACATCTGCTCCCCTTAAAGAATTATATCCAACAGGGAAAGCACGGCTGGGCATTATGGAGTGTCGCCGCTGCAACTACAAAAGAGAGTCTCTGGCACATATTTTACTTTGCTGCCCTGCCTTGCGGCTAGTTCGTGAAATCCATCTCAGACCTATTCTCCTTCCACTGGGCACCTAAACAGCAAAAGAGGCTGTCCAACAGCTCTATGCTTTGGACATTGTGAAGCACATGGCCAACTTTGGGAAATTTGTTTATCATACTCGCACAACTATGAAGGACAGGTCCCCACAGACAGAGTGCAACAAACCGCCCGGTGGCCCCTAAACACCAGGGTCACCGTCTTGGAGGTCCGGCCATCACTGAATGAGTGACTCTTCTCAGGGATTTTTCAGTTTTAAATCCTGTCCCTATGTCTTATGTGTCATACAAAAGAAGAACTGATTTTAATAACGCTCTGCCCATATATTTTTTTCCTGATCTACTAATGTTTTTAACGCTGTTTTTTGTAATGGTTTTAAGTAACCACACAAATAAATCCATTCATTCATCATTCATTCATTCAATACAGTGAGTACAGTGAGTACAGTGAGAGTGATGTTAGTTTCACAAGGCCTTGCCCTGACCTTCACCCCATACACCTCCTGTTTCAGCTTCCCTGAGCAGCAAGCTGGGATTTTTACACATGCCACTACCACTAGACTCCAAATGTTCCAAAGATCTATCACTCTACTAACCGGCCCAAGAATAGGTGTGTATTGTCATGTCATGGATGTTCACTGTATGTCAATAATCACTACCATTATGCTAGTTAAGTATTAAGGAAGAAAGATGTCAAACACTGTAGGACTGTACCTATGCATCTCCACCCAAAAAAGGACAGCAGTACTGTAGTCTTGCTGTCAAACACCTCACACGTTCAGCAACACTGTACCTGTATCCACCCATCTCAAAACAGTGCAGCTATTGAGTCAGTCAGATGTCACCCCTACTGACCCTGCAAACCAGGCCAGAAGTTGCTCTGCACAAGGCACATACCCTGAAAGGAAAGAACGTTTGTCCTTACCCCACTCACATCTCTCTATTATTCAATTAAGCAAGGGAATACAATGTGGGCTGATGTCAAGTATGAATAATTCAGCATTTCTTGATTTTCAAACAAAATCCTGTTTTTGCATGTAGTTTATTTTTTTTACAATGCAAGTGGAGGCCTAGAACTCCCAGCAAGCAAAGTCCTAAAAAGGCGGAAGAGGTAAAATATGCCATGCTGGTAAGTTAGGGCCTTATTTATTATCTTTTGACGCACTGCAGGCCATCAAGCCTTCCCGCTGCACTGCCGTGCATCAAAATGAAAGGGAAGGAATGTGCCATATCTACAAGATATTTATTTTGTGCTACAATGGTCCATAGGGAGGTAGTGATAGGAAGTAATAAATTAATACAGACCCAATCAGTGCTGTATTGGTTAACTTATCCAGCCGGACAGAGGTTCAATATTTAATTTATCAGCAAGTTTTTTGGATATAATCAAACACAAATGCGGAAAAGTGGGACACAAGCCTGCATCCTACTACACAAACATAAAATAGGGAGAACATTTAAGCGAGGCTCAGGCAACGCTTACGGTTTGTTTTGACAAGTAGTATGAATTTTAAGAAACAAATCGCAGGTAACGTCTCTACACAGTTAACAATGTCATCACATTTCGTGCATGAGGCGTTTTAAGGTGTTGACGGCGTTTCGATCCAAGTGAGCAATGCGTGGATCATCTTCAGGACATTATATTAGCATGCCTGTATATAAGTGCCTAAGATAACTGTAAATTAGACATAGGTCAAGAGAAGGGAGGAAGAAGACATAAGGAGAAAATTAGGGGAATGTATATCATCGGTATACAGCCTCGAGAGAACACAAGCCAGTCTGGACAAAACATTTTTAGCTTCAAAGAATTTTCAAGACGCATTGGTGAAAAACAGTGGTAATAATGAATCACGTGGTGCAGTGAGAAGGAGTAAGTGATTTAGTGAGACAGTAAGTCTTGGAGTTAGTGTGACTGCATACATTTAACGCTTGGTCAAAACGATTGTGTCATGTTGATAAGGTATCAATACATTCAGCAGTATGAGCTTTTATGGTAGTAAACTATCATTTTAATAAACAAGAAAATTGCGGTGCAGTGGTTACGTGGAGGAGAAAAAAGAGAGAAATAGATCAAGAACGTCGCAGTGAGTGAGGAGAAAGGTTCTGTTGCGGGTATTAGACCATATTTAAGCATAAAAACACAGCGCAGTGACTGTGTGATTTAAAAAGGACAAGAGGATGCCGTAGTGAAAAGGTAGAAACTCTAGGTTGACCACCGTGCTTGGCAGACAAGGGAATGTAGCAGCAAGAGTATAGGGGCTCAGAGATAACCGCCGTACGCAGTGGACGGGGTTGCCGTGGTAGAGGATGAAAGAATATAGGCACAGAAGGATCCTTACTTGGGGAAGTCCGAAGGGCCTGCCACGAGACTGTGGGTGTGCCAACACGGGATGCGGGAACGTCCGGGCTCGGTAGGGGCTCCTACGGGAGAGGGGGAGTACCCAGAATTAGCGGAGGTGAGGAAGCGGGAGTGCGAGGAAGAAAGTGTGGACGATGATGCTTACCGGCTGTCACAGATATGCGGTACTGGCAGGTCGAGGATCAGGGGGCGCTTCAGGGAAAAATCAGGAAGGGCTGCGCGTAATACGAGTTCGCGATGGCAGCGTGATGGCCTGAAAGCAATGGGGGAGTTAGTTCGTACCGGAGAGAGGTAATGTAGTGTGGCAGATGCACAGGACAGGGACTCACCTCAAGTTAAGAAATTGGAGGGATTCACGGGAGTGGAGCCTCAGGCGTGTGCTCGAACGGCGTAATGACCTGGAAGGAATTGACAGGGTGTCAATTCGGCTGACAGCAACTGGGAATTCAGGAGCTAAAAGAGCGCTGTGGAGGCGTGCTTACCAATAGTCGATTAATGCGCCGTACTGCTCAGGGGGTCAGCATTCGGGATAGTGGAGGGAAAGGTGACTAAGGCTCTGCTTCAAGTAGTGAGAGAAGTGCCCTGATAGGTTGGTAGAGTCATGTGATGGAAGTTCATCAGAAAGTGAAGAAGGGCCTGGAAGATGGAAACGCTGGCCATATTGGAGTGGGGTGAGTTCCATAGAGTGAGAAACTAAACTAGGATTCACAGGCTGCCTTCAACGCCTGGGATTTTTAATTAATCAGATGGTCCCGCTTCAAACTGGTGCTAAACACAATGCCCAAATAGCTAAAATCTGCTGTTTTCTATATTGGAGTATAGCCACTGAAAAAAACTTTGCACGGGTGGTCTTAGGCCCGCATGTTAAAATGTAGGATTTATCATTGTTTACCCTGAGGTTTAACCCCTGCCTAAACTATCAAAACCCATCTAAAATAGCTTGCAGGCCATTTGTGGGTGCGGGCCAGGAGGACAGTAATGTCTGCATATAATAAAACTGGGACTGGGCTCGAACCAATTTTTGGGACGTCAGGGGTGCAGTCTATTAAAAAGCAGTCAAGGGCATTAATATAAAAAAATAAAAAAATAAAGGGTACCAGGATGCAGCCTTGTCTCACCCCACAGGTAACTTGGATGGGGGGAGGGTCTGGTCGTCAGACTTGGAGTAGTGTACTCTCATATTTGTGTCTTGGTAAAGACTTTTTAACACATGCAATACGGATGAATCCACTCATGCAAGCCTCATGATGTCCCACAATTTATTTCTATTCACTAAGTCAAAGGCACAGGAGAGGCCCATAAAGGCCATGTGTATGGCCCCTCTCCTGGCCTAGACATATTTACCCCATAATAATGAGAGATTCAGAGCTTGCTCTGTCGTACCCATTCCTGGATGAAACCCAAATTGTGCTTTGGTAAAAAAGGAGTTTTCACTCGCCCAAGCCTCCAACTTCTCTAAAATGACCCTGCCAAAGATTTTACTTGAAGAGTCAAGCAGTGCAATTGGGTGGGAGTTAGACGGAACATTCTTATCACCCTTTTTAGGTCTTGCCTACGCAGCGCACATGCGCTGCAATGGAAAGAGACCTTTAGCAATCGGCACAGCTTTCCCGTCAAAAACGTGCACACGTTGCATTGCTTCCAATGGCAACCCGTGCACGTCTGGCGATTCACTTGCGGGAGCGAGCAGCTGGCACCATATGTTATTAATTATCGCGCCTTGCTGCTGGAGGGAATCGCGCAGGCCCACTCCTCTCTCCCATCCCCCTGCTACCGCTCGAGGCGCGCACATGCGCTTGTGCTTGGTTTATAATTTACATCCGCAGATCGACGTTACGGTACATGTTAAAATGGCAGAAAAAAAGCTGAATTGTTCTACCAGATTCTACTTAAATGTATTGTAATTGCATTTACATAGCGCTCACTACCCCTGACGAGGCTTTGAAGCGCTTTAATTCAATACACGTACAGTGCGCCACACCCCACACTGACTGGTGACTTGCCAGTGGTTTGTAGATTACGGAGAATCCAACGCACACTGCAAAGTCTTTGAAGTTGATGGGCTTGCCTGGAGAATGTTGTTGGGTGGGGGCGGGGCAGAGTTTAAGGACCACTGGAGGGTCTGTGCAAGTTGACCACCCACAGCAGGACACCACCTGCTAGTTGTCTTTCAAGCCTGTGTCGAGACCCAACTGCGAGACAGGCATTCCACATACTCCTGGTAATTTGTGTTTCTAATGCAATTACGCGTTCATTAGGCTCTTTACGGTGTTTGCGACTAATGTGCAACAATTGGGGGGGGGGTGCTTCCGTCCTTGCCTACCCTGGAAAAGAACATTCTACACAAGCTAGGAAAGGCAAATTGTTTACTTTCTGCAGTAGGTACAGTGAGCCTTTCTATCACTGTAGGGATTCCTTCTGCTGAGACTGTTTTGTTTAATGATTATTCTGCAGGAAAGCATACAGACTTTAAAATGCAGAGAGAGTGGTTTCCTTCATGCAGGCCTGCAGCTATATGCAGTTTTACCATGGCTAGTGTGTAGCATAAATAAACAACGCAGTTCTATTTCCGTGATCTCCAGGTGTCCAGACCAGGACGTCATTTAGTCTTGGCTTTTAATTTAGAGCATGGCATAAGCGGGCACCAAGAGCAAAAAAAGAAAAACAAACACACACAAAAAAAACAAGAAACAGAACGCAAAAAAATATATATGACCACACCAGGCACAAGGTGGGGTTTTCTGGTGTTCACTTGTTTCGAGAATTAATTTAACAGGCAGTCTAACTACCATTATTTCTGGCAATTCATAAAAACATAACTCTTATAGGCAACATTCAGGTAAAGACTTGGTGACAGCAGAGTAGGGCACGAACCCGGAGACTGATTCAACGTTAGTGAGCCTGGACTATTGGATAGTATGGGTGGGGTCGCTGCTTACATTTGGTTAGACTTCTCCTACCCAAATATCTAAAACTTTAATTCATGAACAGCACAGCCCTCTTAAGTAAGTCAGGCGACATGTAGCACTACATAAACCTCCCTCGATAAATATGCAGCACTCATTGAAAACACGGCAAAGGAGTTCAACGGGTGTCAAAATACAATCATTCATGCAGATGTAATTCCTGCAGATGTCCTTCCCTCACGGAGGGTTTGCTAGGCTGGATCACAGGGAACCCATGGAATTCAGCCCTGCTGGTGGCAGCATGTGGGGGATCACTGGCCGAACAGACCGGAAGCACCCTCTGTACTTCCACAAACCTTTGCAGCACTAACGCTGCTTCAGACAGCACCAGTTAGTGCAGGGTTCTCCAAAGTCGGTTGGGGGGCCGGCTCCATGCCAGATTTTTTGCATATCCTCATTTAGATAAATATAGTTATCTTAAAAATCTGGCTTGGATCCGGCCCTCCAGGACTGACTTTGGAGAATCCTGATTTAGTTACTGGCATCTAAAAACAGCAAGCAGTGGCAGCGCCAGCAGGTCTGGCATTGACATCCAGTCTTTTGGCTGCGTTAATGCTTTTTTCATCATGGTTTTTGCTAAACTTTATTCTTGGGAAAGCTGCCTAGCTCTCAATAAAAATAAAAACAAGCATTGGCATAGCCAATAGGTCTCGCCTTTGGGACCTTATAAGCGTTTAGTTATCCAGCACAATATCCTTGGTGCAACAACATCAAGTGTTGCATGGCTAAACACTTATAAGGTCCCAAAGGGAAGACCTATTGGCTATGCCAATGCTTGTTATATATAGGAATTGTAACTGACTTCCTCCATAACTCAATTGACCCACCAACTATTATAGACCTAAAGACATTTGTGAGCAGCGGGCCAAGAGATTTAAATTGTGTTTAAAAACTCCACTGGTACCCCGTCCGGTCCCGCTGCCTTCCCTGATGCTGAGCAGAGTATAGCTGTGCATGCTTCCTCAACAGAAATGGATTTGATAAAATCAAGTAGTGTCATGCTAGTTGCAACATGATCAGTAGGTAGCCTAGGATTTATCCAAGGCATTTCAGGGTTAAATTATTTTTGCAAAATGAGCAACCCTATCTTGCTCTATTATATATGGCAGTCAATGCCTGACTGGCTTTTTAGTGAAAAAAGGCCTATTCACTATTACCCAGAAGGCTTGGTTATCTTTCAGGGCTGCTGTTTGTTCCAGGTCATGCCGAGCCTTGGTTCTTGTTTCAGCCTTTCTATTTTCGATAGCTTTTTGGTAATTCCTCCTGGCCTCCCTTACCTCCAGTGGATTCCACAGCATTTCGTGTGTTACGTTTTTGAAAGTTCTATAGCTGTTTTGTACATTCTGAATCAAACCATGTGAAAATAGGGTGTACCAACCGTGGGTTATGAATCAGTAGGGAATCAGAAATTGAATTGCAAATCCTCGTAAAATGTTCACACACAGTAGCTGGCTCAAAGTTTTCTCCCAAGCAATTTAAAATGTCCATATAATTTCTCCTCACCACTTCTGTGAGACTTTTGCAAGGATCGACATGTTGCCATTTTTTCTGTGCACCCCCTTATTTTTGGTATAGAACATAGGCTGTGCTTTGCCTGGCATTGAGGGAGCTAAAGGCGTATAGGCAAGCGTTATAGTAATGGGATATTGATCGCTAAAAGGCCAAAGTATCTGACACTAGAATATGGTCAATGGTCGTTCCTTTGCCTCTTCCCACAAACGTTGGAATATCTATCTGGTTTTTCGCCATTAAATCCATTGCAAAGGTCAAGTTATTAACTAGTATTAGCCTTGTTAATGCTTTCCCGTACACTGAGTGCTTAAAGTGAGCAGCAGGCTCACCCAGCCCATTATAAATACCAAACACATGATTCCCACTATAGAGGCATTTTGTTACAATAAAATTCCCCACCCATATTGGATGAAGCCTCCTTCAATTCTCTATCAATTTTCTCCTGGACAATTTGCTCCAAATTCTCAATAAACTCCACCATTTGAACCCTGAAGTGATTGTAATAAAAATATAGATTACGACTATGTCAAACTCTATGGGGTACAACATCTTCACCAGTTGAAAAAGAGGATTAAAAAACAATGGGGCATATGCATCAACATTAGCATTTGCGATTCCTTATTAGCGAAAAATAAGGAATCGCTAATAAGGTATAGCAAAAGGCTATGCATGTAGGAATCGCTATTCAAATAGCGATTCCTTAACATTCCTTATTACCGAATCGGTAATACCGAATCGGTAATAAGGAATACCTACCCATTCATTCCTATGGGCTTGGAGGCCCATAGGAATGAATGTAAAGCCATTCTGTATTAGCGATTCGGTATTACCGAATCGCTAATAGCGGGAGCACTTTCAAGGGTGCCAGGGTGTCAAAAGGACACCCTGTTGCACCCCTGAAAATGATATGTGCACATATGTTGCACACACACATGCTCTAAGGGCATGTGTGTGCGCAACATGAAACTTTGAAAAATGCACAAAAGTGCATTTTTCAAAGTTTTTGCAAATTACCATGCAGTTCATCTTCATGGTAATTTGCTCCCCTTATTAGCGAAATCGCTAATTTTTTAACTTTGATGCATTGCATTTAAGGAATCTCACTTTGGGATTCCTTAAATGCAATCGCTATTTAAGGAATCGGATTTTAAGGAATCCCTATTTAAAGAATCGCTATTTAAGGATTCCTTAAATACCGATTTCTGCTTTTGGGTTGATGCATTGGGATTGGGTATTTTTTACTTAATACCGGGAGCTAATAAGGAATCGGTATTTTACCGACTGGATTTTGGCTTGATGCATAAGGGTGAATGTGTTTACTTGAACATTCCCCATTGCAGTTGATACCAGAAGTAGGAGACTACCCTTCCTCCTGAACAAAAGGACTTGAACCTGTTTATTGTAACATGTTCATAGGCCCATGTTTTCGGACAACCTATGATGTCAAAGGTTTCGACAAAATTTAACCAATCATTTTAGGAAATCTTTTGGTGGATCCCTGCCATTGTTGCTGGAGAGCATCCGCAAACCCTTTGTACACTGTGTGTGGGGGTTTCAGACGGCGACTGTCCTACCTGAAGAGGTAGGATAGCGGCCGTCTGAAACTGGGGGGAGGGGGTTTGTTTGAAGATATCATCTATTCTAGGGGCTCCTTAACGTTCCCAATACCCAGCAAGCCTTCTTGTAATAACACTGACCTGCTGTTGATGACATGGCAACTAGCTTTATTGGGGGAGAGCACTATGGATGGGTCCAGTCTGGCAAAGTCTATTGTCCAAAAACGTTGCTCTTTTTAGTGGGCCACATAGGTATAAAGTCAGTCATTTGTATCTAGCGCAAAGAGTATCTGGAAACTGTTATACGTGGGGATCCAATATGCTCTCCAGGAGTTTACACATGGGTGAGGCAAGGAGGCCGCCCTTTCACCCTGGACACCCAGTGCCAACACACAATAAACAAATCCCAGGGGGACAACAGAAAGCAGAGCAGGGAAACTCTTGTTCCCACTCCTAGTACCAAAATTGATTAGACGATTCACCAGCTCTGGAAACCTACTACTCACCATGAGGATGTCATCAAACTCCCACTTTGTCAGTTCAACGAGTCTCCCTTTATTTTTCAGAGCCTCATAATTTTCATAAGTATGTGCTGGGATGGGGGTACCCCCACCAGAACTGTTATATAGGGGCAACACACTAGCAGCAAGTGTAAGACTTGATGTGCATGTGGTTGAAAGGGCTACTGGAGGTGAGAATGAACAGCATAAGCCGGTGAATCTTTTGTCAGTTCACATCTGTGTCCGGCCTGCAACCAGAGACCCCTTGGGGCCGTACAAAGTCTGTTTACTGTGGCGGCTAGTTTTTTTTTAAGAGGGGATAGGACCCGGGTTCCTGTGTAAAATCGGGAGCTGATTATCACCACCCCATGAAGTACCCTGGCACTAGGGTTGTTTAAAGGATTTATAGAATCATGTGGGCATGTGAATGGTTGCTCTCTTGTTCTCCTGAGGCGGAAAGCCGGGAGTGTGTTTTTTAACCTGTTTTAATTTGATCTTAAACATTGGACTGTCACATTATTTACTTGCTGCACTTCCTACCTCCTTGCTCTCCCTCTTGGCACTTGAACTCTTCGTTGGAAGGCGCTGCAGCAGAGGTCAGCGCTGCCGCCATTCCGTCGTCGAGTGAGGCCACGCCCCTTTTTCGAAGCCACGCCCCCCTCGAGGGCGCGCGAAACTGACAGAGCTTTCATAAGGACGCTGATTACAAGCGCCAGTGGTTGCTCTCTTGTTCTCCTGAGGCGGAAAGCCGGGAGTGTGTTTTTTAACCTGTTTTAATTTGATCTTAAACATTGGACTGTCACATTATTTACTTGCTGCACTTCCTACCTCCTTGCTCTCCCTCTTGGCACTTGAACTCTTCGTTGGAAGGCGCTGCAGCAGAGGTCAGCGCTGCCGCCATTCCGTCGTCGAGTGAGGCCACGCCCCTTTTTCGAAGCCACGCCCCCCTCGAGGGCGCGCGAAACTGACAGAGCTTTCATAAGGACGCTGATTACAAGCGCCGGTGGTTGCTCTCTTGTTCTCCTGAGGCGGAAAGCCGGGAGTGTGTTTTTTAACCTGTTTTAATTTGATCTTAAACATTGGACTGTCACATTATTTACTTGCTGCACTTCCTACCTCCTTGCTCTCCCTCTTGGCACTTGAACTCTTCGTTGGAAGGCGCTGCAGCAGAGGTCAGCGCTGCCGCCATTCCGTCGTCGAGTGAGGCCACGCCCCTTTTTCGAAGCCACACCCCCCTACTGACGTTATCTGCAGCTATAAAACATGTGCTTCCATCGGAAGCGCAGCGGACGAGCGCAGCGGGAGCGCCGTTTGCGCGCCGAAGTCACGCCTAAGTCCAGCCCGTCTGCGCCCGTCCGCGCCGGACCCGCGCCCAACGCCGTAACCCCTGCTCCACTTGCCCCAAAAATTCGTTGGTCCTCTGATCAACTTCTTCACCTCCGTCCTGATACCTGTGCCCCCTTTACTTGCTGTAACATTGCTAGCCTAGATACTACTGTTTATTCCTGCCCTCACTGTAACTTTTCTCTCCCTATAGTACCTAGACCTCGGCGTCTACCCTCTAAAATCAATGATCAGCCATCCACCATCTTAAAGGCCGCATTAGTCAATTGCAGATCTCTCCCAGCCCATGCTCATGACATATGGCTATCTCTTGAAACCCACAATTGGGACCTATTGTTTCTTACTGAAACTTGGTTAAAAGACTCCTCCAAACCGGACATCACTCTTGCTACTCCCCCTGGTTATCATTTCATTGGCATTAATCGAGACAACTCTAAGACCGGAGGAGGTCTTGCGATCATTGCTAAATCCCATCTCAAATTAAACCTCACGAAAATTCCCAACCTTGGCATCATCGAAGCCGCTCACTTTTCAATTATGGACCCTGCTTGTTCCATCTGTGCAGGCATACTGGTCTATAATCCCCCGGCCGTCACCTCTTCCTCCCTTATCACTCTGATTCACTCCATCGCCGATTTTTCTCTCAAACACCCCCATTTTACTGTTTTAGGAGATTTTAATATTCATATTGATAATCCCTCCTGCACACTAGCCTCCTCTCTGTTAGAAACCTTACAAGGACTCACCTTGCCTCAACTAGTGACAGGTCCTACTCACATAGCAGGCCATACCCTTGACCTCATTTTTTCCAATCTTCCTTCCCTCTCCACTCTCCCCCCCACTCCTTTGACATGGACCGATCATTATCTTATCCCTTTTTCTTTCACAGCCCCCTCCCCTCCTCCCCCTATCCCCCTTAATCGAGTTAAAGGTCGTAAATGGACCAAAGTTACATGTAACTCCCTGGAAGCTCATCTACATTTTCATTTTAACCAGCTAAATGACCTCAATTTAGAAACATTGAGATTCAATTCGGCCCTCTCGGATGCACTTGACTCGGTTTCCCCTCTGGTCCCCGTCACTTCCTCCAGATCCCGTCCTTCTGCCCCTTGGTTCTCCCCTCTGTTGCGTGAGGAAAAGAGCAAGTGTAAGCAGTTGGAACGTAAATGGAGATTGAACTATGATCCTGTAGCCAAATTGGCCTACAAATCTGCCCTGAGTAAGTTCCACAAACTAACACGCTCGTCCATGAGAGCTTACTTTTCTAATTTGATTCAACAGGCGCAGAATTCCTCAAACTCTTTTTTCCATAGTGAATGACTTCGTATATCCTCCTGCTTTGAAATCCCTCTTTACTCCCACTCAAGATCTCTGCAATGGATTGTCTGATTTTTTTCAAGAGAAGATAGTTAAACTCTCCTCCTCCTTTGCAGCAATGGCTCCGGATTTCCCTGATGATTGCCCTGGCCTCCCCTCTTGTTCTTTCAACTCTTTTAGCGAGCTAACTCTTGATCTCGCGTTAGCTTTATTACGCAACGTTAAGTCTGGTTCCCCCCTGGACCCAGTTCCTGCCAAAATCATGGGTAATCTCGCCCCTTTCCTTGTGAACCCGTTTCTTTCCATCTGGAATGCCTCTTTGTCGCAAGGTCTATTCCCCTCAGTTTGGAAACAGGCCAGGCTGGTCCCCATACTGAAAAAACCTGGTGCAGACCCTCTGCTTTTTAGCAACTATCGACCTATTTCTCTCCTGCCTAAACCTGCCAAGATACTGGAGAAGGTGGTACAGAAACAAGTGGCACTGTACTTAGAGTCAAATCAGCTGCTACACGACTCTCAGTCCGGTTTTAGATCCGGCTATAGCACCGAGACTGCGCTGCTTGAAGTCTCTGAAATTATCAGGGAATCAGTGGATCGGGGCGAGGAGGCCATGTTGGTCCTCCTCGACCTATCCGCTGCTTTTGATACTGTCTCCCACAAAATACTTACCTCCCGCCTACAGCAGCTAGGGGTCGGTGGGACAGTGCTGGCCTGGATTATTTCTTTCCTGTCTAGCCGTTCCCAAAGGGTTACGATGCACCCTTTTGAATCCGAAGACAAACCCCTCCTGTGTGGAGTGCCCCAGGGCTCTGCCTTGAGCCCTCTACTGTTTAATGCTTATGTGGCTCCTCTGGCCAAGGTAGTTGAATCCTGGGGCGTCAGGGTGGTCTCCTACGCTGACAATACTCAGCTTATCTTTTCCTTTCGAGACCATTCTGACTCCCTCTTCTCCAACTTTAGAAACTGCCTTGGTAACATATGCTCCTGGATGTCAGCCAATCACCTTGCCCTTAACACCGACAAAACCGAGGTTCTCTTTTTCAGTAAAAAATCCCCCCCCCTGCAACCCTCTGGTGGCCTACCATTCTGAATCCCCCACCCTCTCCCGTGAAGGCAGCTCGTAACCTGGGCTTCATTTTTGACAACTCTTTGTCCGGAAATGCCCAAGTTAACAAAGTGGTAGGGGCCTGTTTCTCTAAACTTCGCATGATCAGAAAAATCTTCCCCTTCCTCCCTCTATCCTCACGCAAAACCGTAGTCCAGGCCCTTATCATCACCCATCTTGACTATGCTAATAGTCTATATGCAGGTGCCCCGCACTATCTTATTGACCGCCTGCAAATAGTCCAAAATGCGGCAGCCCGGCTCATCGGTAACATCCCTGCCCGTACTTCAGTCAGAGCCTACCGAGAAGAACTTCATTGGCTTCCCATTTCACGACGCATAGACTTTAAAATTCTGATCCTGACATTTCGGGCTATCCATGGTACTGGCCCACTTTATCTGAAAAAGCGTCTCAAGATCTCTGTTTCAGCCAGACATCTCAGATCCAATAACCTTCGTCTTCTGTTGGTTCCTAGATTCAGGCTTTCTCGGACTGGCGGAAGATCTTTCACCGTCACTGCCGCCAAGCTCTGGAATAGCCTCCCCCTTGACCTCAGGTTCTGCGAATCTGAGCCAGCCTTTCGCCGCAAACTCAAGACCTGGCTGTTCACTAGGCGGTAGGACTTGGAACTGTCAACTCCTCACCGTTTCCCATTTTCTCTGTGAGATATGATCTTGGTTACTCCTCATGGGGACAGTTATGTAATCTTAGCGCCGGGATACCTCCTTCGGAGGTAGCTGCGCGCTCTATAAGCTCCATAAATAAATAAATAAATAAATAAATAAATAAATAAATAAATGCTAGGGGAACAGAGGTAGGCTTACTCTTGGAGACTAATTCCTTAATCATCCCTTCTAGGCTATTTAGTCTCTCCAGGATTTGTGCGATGGCAGACGTTAGACACCCCATTATTTTTTTCTACTAATCTGTCTCCAAGCACACTTAGCTCCGGCTGGCTAATGTCTTGATGTCTTGTGTCACAGCTGGGGAGGTAGGCTAGTTGATGCAGACCCCCATGATTCTGCTAAGTGGATCCAGTTTTTGCCCTGATTTTTTTATTGTAACAGAAGCTGGGCCTGGTTTCAGCTTCCTTTTCTTTTTCGCTACGGGCTCGCATGGGCTGTTGTTGAAGCCGGGACAAGGACTTGGACTGGGACTGAATGTGAGTGCCAGTGGTCTGGATGCATTTGGAGCAGACCCCCCTTCCACTCCCACAATAGCTCCACTAGGGCCAGACAAAGCATCCTCCGGGACTGGGATGCCTCAATATCAGCAGTTCTTACAGGTTGCAATAGTGGAGTTCTCAACCAAGAGATAACTAGGCTTAGGTCTTCTCCACATTGCAGCGACAGCCGTTTCTCTGCCAGTTTGAGCTCCTTTGATACTTCACTAAGAGCCCGCACCAAGAATGACTCCAGTGTAGTTCCTGTGCCAGAGTTGGTTGAGGAATTTTCCCTCCTGTGTGGCTGTTTACATTTACCCATGCATCACTCACGTAAAAAAACCCAGGCTTACATGTGGGACAATGTCAACACTGGCAAGAAGCAGGAGACAGAAGTCAGAAGGTACAGACATAAGACAAATAGGCAGATAGGCTGACCAAAGACAAACACTTGTCACTTACCTCCTCCCCAGGTCCCAACCTGCCGCCTCCACCCACACATCACACACCATCAATCCAGGCATCCAAGTGCCCGCTTACAGCCACCTTAGATAGATGGACACCAGCGAGCCAGATTCCAATAGCCTCTCACAGCTTCACAGCCTTGACAGACTCATAGTGGACCTCCAATGAGTCTTGGTCCTTTGTTGTTTTCTTTGATCACTCCAGTTGCTCCAAGGGATAATCAGGAATATGGTCAGGGGCACTGGGAATGAAAGTCACTGCATATTTTTATAATGCAGAACCACAAAGAAGCACCCACCACTCTGCCGAACAACTGAAGTTCACCCATCTCTGACAGATGAGTGAGGCGCAGTGAAGGCAGGCACTTAGTGCAGCACCGGCAGGCAGAGCAAGGTGACCCAGCTTCTCAGTGGTCCTGGTGGCCAAACAACGTAGAACCACAATTGGTTGCCACATATCCCATCCCTCCTCCATTTGCTTCCTCTGCCACCCTTAATCACCCTCAACCTCTCTCTCCCCAGACTGTTTCTCACCAAGGGAGAGTAGGGGTGAAAAGCAGAGACTCTTCGTAAGTCCACGTAGGTCCACAACCACTGGTATCTCTGGTCCACCAGGCACCAACCCCGTAAACTAGACCAGCAGCACTGCATGAGCTCCTATAGCAGGAACTCCAGTGGCAGCCGTGTGCGGAAGGGTGTCTGAGCGGGCACGACCCCGGCAGCGGGAGAAGGAGTGGTCAAGGTGGCCTTATGTTCATGTGAGTGCTACACAACTAGTAAAAATGGTGTAGCAGTTGCGTATTACCAGCAGCAAAGCAAATCAGGAATAAAATTAAGGAGTTCTCATGCCAGACTCTAGTGATCATTATAGTGAAACTGGATGTGTTACATGGCTACAAGCGGTGCTACCAATACTCACAGAGCGACTTTAGAAACTGTGTGGAAAATACATTCTGTGGATATCTCTATTGACTTTTGTATGGAAGGAAATACATCACGTACAATTTAAAAACTAAATAATTATGAATGATAGTTTACATAAAATGTATAATTATCACAAAAATTATGCCTTTTGTGATTAGAAAGGATTTTGGCATTTGGCAAACCCCTAATTTTAAACCATACCAAGCAATGTGGTTTAGTTCTGGAAAGTTATTCTCCAGCAGAGTCATTGAAATCATAAACGTCCACACTGAATGTAATCAGGCAACAATGAGACATAAGGGGAGAGGATTACACATCAAAAGATGATCTATGAACCTTCTCAAAAAGAGGTTTTACAGTTATACTGTGAACAAAACAACCTGATTAGACAGTAATACAGAAAAGAGTTTCTTTCACATTTCCTTTTTTTTCAATTTAATACAAAATAGAATTTCATTCTAAAAACATGATGAAAATGAAGCTTAAAACAATCACCTTAGAATACTTGTTTTGTGTGTGTGGGCCTACTGAGTAAAGCTACAAACACCATAATTTTACTGCAAATCTAGCCACCAGCAACTCCGCGCATAGAGTTCTGTCCCAACCCTGCCATCTAGCTCAACTGATCACTGAAAGATGTATGGTCTCTTTACAAGTGCCCCTTATAATTTTGATATATATGCGGCAACTTCTGTAACAGCACATATTAAAAATATAAGCTCTGGCAATTTTATCTCCCCTAGTGAACACCAGGGGAGTCATTACAAGTGGCATGATTAAATGTAATTTGTGCAGTAACTTCTGTTTCCACACATATTGAAATAAGTGCTTAATTTAGGGGAGAGGAGTTGGCCTAACAGCTAGGGCAGTCAACCTCAAATCTGGGGAACTGGGTTCGAGTCTCGGCAATGATGCTGAACATCCTGTGATTCTGAGCAAATCACGTAATCTCCCCGTGCCTAACAAAAATGAATGTGTTCTCATGTAATGCAACTGGTGCTATGTAAAGCGCTCCGATACTCGATTCGGGTCAAGTTCGCAAGCTATATAAAACTTTGTAAAATAAAAGAAAAAAAATAAATTGTAAACTAATAAGTGCTGGGGTTCTAGTCAGGAGGACACTGCGGGTTGCACGAGCCACTGCCCCTGTCAGCACATCTACTAACTGCCAAACTCTTACAAGTGTGACAAATCATATTATTCTAGGCCCCAAAGCTATAACAATGGCTTGGGTGGCAGGTGTCAGTCATGGTTAATGTATATTGAATTAATAAACAGCTGCTGTTGTGCTCACACCTAAATTAGGCAGACAATTCCGCCATGGGTCCTGACAATTGAGGGCTGGTGCCTGAACATCGGAAATCACCCTCTCAAATTGAGCACTGATTGAAATTATAGGTTCCATGCTAAATATCAACAGGTCAAACCTGCTGATACACATCAAAGGAACAATGCCTGGTTATGAACGGAACATGCAGAGTTTGGTGTGGTAAGCAACAAAATCTGCGTGTTATTCTCTCAAAATTCGGAATTGGTTAGTATTTATTAAATACGGTACATTGGCTGGTCAGACTTCATCAGGTGCGATAAATATCAATCCATTTACCAGGTTGCTCATTATGAGGGCCCATGTGTGATAAAATCAGTACCCTCTGGACAATTCCGGAAGGTCATATCCTTACGAAATTGAACAGGGGAAAATATGCCCGGAAAAGCCAGAGCCATGGGGATTTTAATTAACCCTGGGCGTAGTGCAAGTAGTAGCGCTACGAGTAGCTATGCGAAGTGTACTTCGCAAAATACGCGTAGCACTACGCGAACTGCTTAGTACGCTGTTTGCGATGATTGCACAGTGCCAGATGCTTTTCCACACTGTGCAATCATTGCAAACGGCATCTTGCACAGTGCAAACGGTCGTTTTCTGCCGCTCGAGTAGATTTTTACTTGAGCGGCAGCTTTCTCAACGTGGACTGGTAGTTTCTCATCGCGAGCGGTCTCGAGCATACGTGACCACTCGCAATGAGAAACCTGACCTCCCCGCATTGAGAATCTCGCCCGGAGGTTTATTTTTCATGCTCGCGATCGGCAACTTGATGTTGCTGATCGTGAATGAGGAAAAAGTCTCGCCGGGATGTCATTTTGCTCGCTCGCAGTCGGCAACTTGATGTTGAGGACCGCGAGCAAGCAAAAAATGCCAACTACGCTACGCGATTTTGCACTGTGCTACGTGCAATTCGCGTAGCGCGAAGTAGCACAAGCTACGCAAACTTCGTGAGCGTAGCGTAGTTGTCCACCCAGGGTTAATTTTAATGCGGTAAGCACCAAAAGCCACATGTAATGCCGCATTTGCAGTAAAACTTGTAATAGGTGATAATGTTTGGACACAATAAAATCCAAAGTCCTCGGTGTCTGATTTTATTATGTGCAATAATTATTGTGCAACACAGTGGTACACTCGTAATGAGAAGACCCTAAATGCAAGCCTACCTATTAATGTTACTCATGCTAAAAAAACAACAATCTATTCCTAGCTTCCACATTTGGTAGGCTTATCACATGCTACTCTTTAGGTCTGAAGGAGTACATAAAACAATTTATATAATGGGCAGAACTAAAAAACTAAAACAAAACAAAAAGAAACGTACTGCAAAAAAGCCTTAATAGTACGTCAGCAAAGCTCGGCATTGGATGCTCAACCGTCAAATACGTAATTCAGGGAAGACAAATGAGTTTTGGTCTATAATAATTTATGATTAGCTGCTTTGTTCTATATATTCCCAATTACATCAAGGCTTAGACATGTGACCGGTACTGCATGAAAAGGATTGTCTATAATCTGGAATGCGGAGTCCATGCTGCGTGCTCACCAGCCGCGGCGCGTGTAGGTAAGAGCAAGGAGGGGGGGTTTGACATACGACGACGAAGAAAAATAAACCTACATGGGCCACGTCTGGTGCTCACTCTATCTACTCACAATAGCACTGACATTGCAATCTGAGAAACAGTCTCAGGGCAGCCTGAGTGCTAGTTCCATGCAATAGAGCAACTATAATACCTGTTTAACTTCTCACACATGATTGCTGGTTGTTGAAGGGACCTCTGCAACCCAATCAAAGCCTCCCTGATGCACAAACCCGCTGCCTTCTGGGTCTGGCCTGTCTCTGATGGTCTTCTGGTTCACTCAGCAATAAGCATCATTAGATCTACTCCAAAAGTGCAGTCATTCATTCCAGTGATATGGTAGTGAGTTGCACAATAACCAGCTTCTTTAATGCTCACAGCCGCCATTACACTGCAGCTACAGAGCAAAAAACATAACAGATAGAAATGACTGGAATAATCCTAACCACCAGTAACCATATTGATGCTCTTGATAAGGTGTGTTGAGCTTGTATGTGTCATTACAGACAGAAACCAACCATTTGCAAACCAGTCTTGCTCTTGTCCTCTATTTATTTAATTATTTATTTAAAATATTTATAAAGCGCGACTGTCACCTGGCAGGTATCCTGGCGCTGGTAGCTACTCTTGTGGTTTATTGACGGGGGTGAACTGGAACTGGCCGGTTTTTATAGGGACAGGGGAAAGAGCCATGTTTTGATACGTTTCCTGAATGGGAGGAGGTGAGGGATATGGCGAATGTCGACAGGTAGACTGTTCCATAGCTTGGCTGCAGCTACTCGGAACGATCTTCCTCCCATCCTGGCCTTCTTACATCTGGGCACTCTCGCGAGGCAGGCAGTTGTGGACCTGAGTGTTCTGGTGGGAGTATACCAGGAGAACAGACGTTGAAGAGGTCTGTGTCCTATTCCATGTAGTGCCTTGAAGACCAGGCAAAGGGCCTTAAAGGCAATGCGTTGCCTCAAAGGCAGCCAATGCAACTCGGCCAGTGCGGCAGTGGCCGAGGATCTCCTGGTCCATCCCAGAGCCAGTTTGGCTGCTGCCGACTGGACTCGTTGGAGTCTGTCCAGTAGTGTCGCAGGGGATTCAAGCAGCAGGGCGTTGCAGTAGTCAAGGCGACTAAGAATAGTACACCTGACTGCTAGAGCTCTGGCGGAGGATGGAAGTAGAGGCAAGACTTTGCGCAGTGAGCGCATAAGGCCAGAGCAAGTTGCGACTGTTCTTGAGACCTGTGTTTCCATGCTTAATTAATGGTTGAGCATGACGCCCAGGTTGCGAACGGTGGTGGCTGGTAGGGGGTTGTTGGAGTTTTCCGGGGGCCAGAACTCAACGGGCAGAGGGCGAGGTATGCGACTCGCAGGGCAGTACATCACCTCGGTTTTCGAGGAGTTGAACTGAAGTGAGTTCCGGTGCAACCAGCATGCCGTGTCTCGTAGGCAGTCATGGAAGGCTTGCAAGGGGATGGAGTCTTCGCCTTCCCACGAGAGAAGGAGTTGTGTATCGTCCGCATAGTTTACTGTGGTCATGTTGTGTGACTTAATTAACGTGACCAGAGGTTTTAAGTAAACATTAAAAAGAATCGGACTGATAGAGGAACCCTGGGGGACACCGTGAGGGACCGGGGAGAAGACCGATTGGAAAGGGGGGAGGGAAACAGCCTGTTTTCTGTCGCTGAGGTAGGAGTGAAACCAGATCAGGGCCGTGCCGTCGATCCCTGCCGCTCTCAACCGCTGGAGCAGGATCCTATGATTGACGGTATCGAATGCGGCAGACAAGTCAAGTAAAATGAGGGCCACGGCTTGGCCCCTGTCTGCGCGCATTCGGAGCTCCTCCATGGCCGTGAGCACCGCGGTTTCAGTGCCATGGGCTGGGCGAAACCCAAATTGGAATTCGTCCAAAAAATGGTGCTGCTCGAGGTGGGTTGAGAGGCATTTACTGACCCAGCGTTCGAGCACCTTCACCGGGAAAGGCAGGAGTGATATGGGGCGGAAGTTAGACAGACAATCTGGGTGTAGCGTGGGTTTCTTTAGCAGCGGGGTTATAAGCGCTTGCTTCCAGGAGTGGGGAACGACGCCGCAGCTCAGGGATTGATTACAAATCAACCGGAGGGTGTGAAATAGTAGGTGCCCACAGGTTTTCCATATTTTCGGTGGCAGAGGGTCAAGGGGGGATCCGGAAGTAATGCCCTGTGCGACTATTTCAAATTCTGTTTGAGGAATAAGAGGGAAAGCCAGCAATTTATTCGTGGGAGGACAGGTTGGCCTCAGAGATTCAACATCTTTGCAGGTGAAGTTAGAGTCCTTATTATACATTAAGACCCTGATTTAACAAGCCCTTGTGTTGCCATTGCATCACGCTAGGCGGTGCAAGGCAACACAAGGGCTTCCGTGAGATTTGCTAAGCCACAGAAGCCGCCTAGCTTGGCTCTGTGTGGCTTAGTAAATCAGGAGTAAAGCGAGGCAGCGCAAGTTGCTGCCTTCCATTACTCTTCTCAGGGAAGGCGTTCCATGTGGGTATTCTCATATATTCATCCTTGGATTTTAGTGTATTCCCAGATTTACTGAGTCTAGTAAACCTGTAAAGGCATCAAAATGCTGCGCCTTCCCAGGTGAGGCGTATCAAGAAGAAATGTGTTTATTTCTCCTCATTTTTAGGTCTCTTGTATTCAATATATCTTAAAAGGGGGCTCTTATCAGTTCCCGTCACTAAATTACTGTGTTCATTCGCTTTTGTGTGGAACCTTTTTTTTGTTAACTTCCACTGGCTGCATGCATTTACCATACTTCTACTAAAGCTGTTCACACTGTTTAAGCACTATTCACTGTCAAGATAAGATCTCTTTGCATGGAAAAGGCAGACAGATTCTAACAGTTTGCAGGAATGTCTCATTTTTTTAACTTTGTTGTGTAAAGCAAATGCATGAACCTTAGAACATTTGTGATATTTCCTTCTTATGCATCAGTACCATTCTTTGCACTTTGTAGACTTTATTGGATCACATTTCTCTACTTAATCTATTAGGTCATTATGATCAAATTCTAAATGTTGTAATAAACATTGTATGCTAAAAATAAAGTTAATATACAAGATCTATGCGATATTTTGCTCCTAAACAGGCAGCTGCCAGTGCAGTTACCTTGCAGACAACTGGGCTGTGATTTGAATGGTGCAGCAGATGCAGTAGCACCTAGACTAAAAGTTGTCAGGACTCCTCTTAACACATAATATTGCTATATTTTACTACCAAACAGGTTGTCACAATTTCAGTTAGTTTGCAATTGAAATGGGCTTGATTTAAATGCTGCAGCTGGTGTAGTGGTACCGGGGCCCAAGGTTGTCATAGAGCCACTAAGCACCAAATATTGCTATATTTTACTTCTAAACAAGCAGTCACAAGTGCAGTTATCTTGCAGGCAACGTGGTAATTATTTGAATGGTTCAGCAGGTGCAGTGGAACGTGGGCCCAAAAGTTGTCAGAACTGCTCTAAGCACCTAATATTGCTATATTTTATCATAAGTGCAGTTATCTAGCTAGCACCAGGGTTAATATTTCAATAGTTCAGCAGGTGCAGTAGCACCAGGACCAAAAGCTCTAGGCACCGCACTAAACACCTATATTTTACTACTAAACAGGCAGTCAAAAGTGCAGTTACCTTGCAGATTACAGTGTCATGAATAGAATGGTGCAGCTGATGCAGTGGCACTAGGCCCAAAAGCTTTAGGGATCCCACTAAATGCAGAATATTGCTACATTTGGCTACTAAACAGGCAGGCAGGGCCATGATTTCAATGGTGCTGCAGGTGAAGTGACACCAGAGCCAAAAGTTGTCAAAACTCCTCTAAACACCAAATATTGCTATATTTAACTACTAAATAAGCAGTCACAAGTGTACTTTCCTTGCTGGCACAAGGGTCATGATTTCCATGGTGCAGCAAATGCAGTGACACCGGGGCCCAAAATTCTAGGAGCCCCTCTAAACATCAAATATTGCAATATTTTACTACTAAACAGACAGCCATAAGTGCTGTTACCTTACAGGCAACAGGGTCATGATTTGAATGGTGTAGCAGGTGCAGTGGCACCAGAGCCAAAAGTTGTCAGAATTCCTCTAAACACATATTATTGCTATTACATCAAGTAATTCTATTGTTTCCCTCTTACATTTCATTTTTTCAAAATGTTGCTGTTACTTACCTGCACTATACCACTAGTAGCAGCACAATATATTGGCTTTTTGTACATAAACAAGACATAACCCTTTAGCGGACTCCCTGTGACTTATATTGTACAACTACTCAGCAAGCTGCAACTTACAACAAAAAACAGCTTATTATTGATCACTTAGGTGAAACCTAATGCATTTACCAATGCTTGTTTTTCCTCTTTCTTTGTGTGCTGTATTCATACAATTAAATGGCATAAAAGTGATGGATGGAAATTCTAGAATTAAGCCGGATCATTGGTACTTCCTCCGGATCCATTCATTCTAAAATATATCATCTTTGTCGTTACATAAAGGGACAAAACATAGGAAAATCGACTTGACCTTGCCCCAAAATGGGACAGATCAGCAAAATCTTGTAGGCCCTGTTCGCTCTTATTTGGCTCCCAAACAACACCAAACAAATTTTTGTCTTAATAGTCCTCAGCAATGAAATGCAACTCCCATCCCTATGGCTCAGTGAAAGTAATGATCACTGACTAAAATTATCTTAACACTTCATTGATTGACTCTTTTTTTTATATATGTAGCACAGACTCGACCAAAGGTTTCAGACCACTTTACATGAGCACCAGTTACATTACAGACAGACACATTCATTTTGTTAGACATGAGGAGATTATGTGATTTTCCCAGAATCACAGGTTGTTGAGCTTCCCTGCCAAGACCCAAACCAAGTTCCCCAGCTTCTAGGTCGACTGCCCCTACCATTAGTTAATATTCTCTCCCCTTTAAATGAGAAACCTGGTTACTGTAGAACGCTGTGATCTCGAAGCCAAGCTGCAACTCCCAGATGCGGCTGTTCACTAGAACTTCAATGGAATACCACATAAAACAATGGAGCCAATACCATGAAAAAGGAAAGAAAAACCAAGGGAGATGGCAAAATAAACAACACTTAGGGGGTCATTATGATGGTGGGCAGATCGCCACCGCGCAGCCGGCGGTGGCGATCCGCCCACAATCACTATATGATTTACCCACCGGAAAGTCCGTCCGCCGCTTTTCCGCCCGTCGGCAATCGTTACGATTGCCAGACGGGCGGAGCTGTAGTATAACATGGTGGCGGTGCCTTCCAGGTACCGTAAACCATATTATGTTGATGGGTTGACAGGGCCTTTCCATGGTGGCGATGCCTCCACGGAAAGGATGGTGGGAATTGCTTTGGGGGTCTGTTGTGGGCCCCCGAGGGGGGTGGGGGGCTGTACTTGGGGGGTACCTATGGTACCCCCCTTCATTGCCATGCACAAGTTGGCAGGCACCGCACGGTGCCTGTCACGTAGTGCATGGCAATGCACAGCATGCCTCTTTGGCATTGGGGCGGGTGATGCTTACAGCAGCACCTGCCACAATGTTAAAGATGCAGAATGCGACCGCCATGGTGGCGGTCGCATCCTAATTGGCGGTGCGGGACCACTGCACTGCTGGCGGCCGGTCCCAGCACCGCTAGGGTAGCGGGTGGACTTCAGTCTGCCCGCCATCCTAAAAAGCCAGCAAATACGGTTCACTGATAGAATATCGATGCTAAAAACATTAATGTAAAAAAATATTTAAAAAGTATAGAATGCACAAATATTGACTCCCTATACTTAAACAGGTAAGTACAAAAATATCGAATCAAAAATATCGAAGTTAAAAATATAGATGTAAAAAATATCGATTAAAAAATATAAATAAAATAATCTATATTAAAATATTAATATTATCTTTAACAAAATTAATTAAATTTAATATACATTTTAACTAAATATAAAACATAAACTTAATTAAAAAATAATAATTTATACATATACATATATTTACTTTCAAATAATGTATTAACTATTATCTTTTTTAATTTTTAAACTTGTAAATTATATAAAAATCCAATATATACAAATATCAATAATTTAAAATTAAAACAAACCTATAATTAATTAAAACATTTTAAAAAAACTTTACACATTTAAAATGTATGTTTTACAATACAATAAATACAACAGTAGGGATAACGTTGGATAGCGAAATAATAAAATGTACTATTCCAACTGCAGTGAGTGCAACAGTAGGGAAAGTGTTGGATAGCGGAGTGGTAAAAATTACTATTCCCACTCCAAAGAGTGCAACAGTAGGGAAAGTATTGGATAGCGGAGGGGTACACATTACTATTCCCACTCCAGTAAGTGCAACAGTAGGAAAGGTGCTGGATAGCGGAGAGGTAAAAACTATTAGTCCCACTCCAATGAGTGCAACAGTAGGGAAAGTGCTGGATAGGCGGGGGGTAAAAATTACTATTCCCACTCCAATGAGTGCAACAGTAGGGAAACTTGGAAAGTGTTGGACAGCAGAGAAAGAAAAAATATTAATAACATTTAAACAATTGAAAAAAATTAAATAATCTTAAAAATAAATCAACAATATTTTAAAAAAATATATACAATTACATATATTAAACATATAAAAAGAACACATAATATAATATTAATTACATATAACAACAAGCATTGGCATAGCCAATAGGTCTCGCCTTTGGGACATTATAAGTGTTAAGCCATGCAACAGTTGATGGTGCACCAAGGATACTGTGCTGCATAATTAAATACTTATAAGGTCCCAAATGCGAGACCTATTGGCTATGCCAATGCTTGTTTTACTGTTCTATCCCTCCTTACTTTACCATTTTGTCAATCCATGTTTTCATTACTACACGCTCCCATCCATCCACATATCCTCACACCTCAAGCCATTCATCCTTCCTTTTCCCATCCATATATCCATTTAAGTTCATCCATGATTTTACCCTCCTTTTATCAGCTCACCCATCCATCCAGCCTTTCACCATTCTTGCTCTTATTTCATTTAACCACTCATGCAAAGGTTGTTTTACGCTATATCCATCAGTCATTTCACCAATGCATTGCTCTTCTAATGCTTTTGGCTGTTCCTTCTGGTCAAAGTTACTTTCTTCTTTTCATATGTACTTACTTTCACTCTTCCTTAGAGACTGCTCTCTCTCGTGACCAGTGTAATGTGGGCCCTAATGCAAGGAAGGGAATGTGCCCCTGACTGCTACTTGTATAATAAAAACATCGCAATAAACAGAGTTCAGTGGGCTCTTCACGCCGCTGGCCCCGGTGCCACTGAACCTGCTGCACCAATGGAAGCTAGGCCCCTGCACACTCTTTCCCTCTCTGTCTCTCATCATTTTACCTCTTTGGCTTCCTTTATTTGAAAGACTTGTATATCTGACCCCTGTTGTGATTGGTGGAAAGTCTCAGCTGCTCGGAAAAGTGCACGAGTATGTCTAGAGGCCCAGAGCACTGCATCTTTCTGATTGGTGAATTCCGGTGTTGCACTAATGGACGTTCCTGTCCAGTGCATCATCATGTGGGGCAGACACACCGGCCAATTGAAATCCAGCAAACACACATGGACAGAGAGCTGCCCAGGACAAGCACTGTCCCCAGCACGGTAATTCAACTCCATCATCCGATTACCACCACCATTACTGCATTACAAAGGTTACTGTGACCCGTTCTACCAGCTTCCAGCACCACCCACACCATTACACGATTACCCTGTCTCTGCACACCCTCTTCAGCCCTCACTACAGTTGCAGGGCACTAACCTGACAGCTTCGTCACTACAGTATCGCCACTGTGCTGCTGCTCACCTCCATTTTTACTACTAATGCCAAGCAAATGACCTCTTCCAGGCATTATTCTCCACACCAGCACCACACTATTAGCTCCAAAAGACAGGCTTCCGCCGCCCGCACAATGCCCTCACTTACACATTCACTCAACTGGTGCCCACCTTCCTGAATTAGCACCCACGTCAGAGGTTCTATTGAACCAGCACCCGACTATCACAGTCGGAACTGCACTGCCAACCCCAGCTCCACCCTGCCGGCCCCCGCCATGCTATTACCACCTCGACGCTGCTACCACCTATTCACCGTCACTGGTTCCAGGCTATTACATTATGTTGTGTTGTTTCTTTGGTAGAATTAGGGACGTGAAACCAAAATAATGTATGTTGGCGCTGAGCTAAACCATGAAATATTTATCCCAGGATCAACATATTTGGTTTTAGCGACTGACGCCAAAGTGGAGAAAAATGTACTTGAGGTAACTACTTCCGGGTAGATATCTCTATGTCACATGTAATGGCTCGACATTTTCTGTTCTTGCGAGGAGTTAAAACCATTATAAACTACTCCAGACGCCTGCCTGTCTCGGCGGTTGAGTCAGTGCAATGATAACATGCGGAGGCGCCTATGTGCTACAGCATTCGAGAACAGGCTCTTTGAAGCGCTACAAGGATGAAGGGCCCTAGAGATGTTAAAATGTAGAGTGGTTGACTGGCGCATTGGTGATTTTGTGCAACTGAAAGAACTTGTGTATAGCGTTACTGCACTGCCCTGGCTGCAGCTTCGTGGCGCTGTGAAACAGTAGCCGTCTCTTGCCAGATTAAACACGGTTAAACATTCCTGGGGGGATTATGGGAAAGCGGGTCCTTAACCTGTGGGTGACCTGCAAATTATCACTCCCACCCCCATTTTCTGGCCTCTTGAACCTAACAGCATATCCAGGCTTCAGGGGCCGCCAGCAGAGAGCACCTTCTGTGACATTTGCAAGTGAAGCCTCTGCGGGACGCCGGACCTGGGCGAACCCCCAGGGCTTGTGATGAGTCCTGATGGGCAGTGACAGGAGGCGGGAATGTGTGGCTTCTGTGGGAACACCCCCGCTAGGGGTGGGGCGAGCGGCCTGATTCATATGCGGGAATGTGAGGCTGATTCCTGAACTTGATTAACTGGCAGCTGTCCTGAGGGGGGCATCTGCCCAGGAGAGCTTTGTGGGCTTAGAGTTTGTCCCATTGAAATGCACACACCTTGCCCCCCGTACAATCTCCTCTTAATCTCAGAACACAAAGGGATTATTGGAAACAAGAGCCTTTTTGTGGCAGGGGTAGACCCCACCCCAAGCACTCAGGGGGCCTTCACTGTACCCAGAAACTCCTAGGCCTCGCCTTGCCGACACATCTTGCCACCTTCGGAACCGGCGGGCTCCCATGGACAGTAACCTTCTCAGTGGGCAGAGATCTGAAGGGGGGTAGGGCCCTCTACCTGTCCTGGGACCCTCTCTCTCACAGCCCAGTGCTGCTGACACCCAATAACCGTTGCACCTCGAGGATCAAACACAGTTCATAATATACCCTTTGAGTGCACTAGGGCCTCTGGTACAGCAGACCTGATGCCGGGCACTGGCAAACATGCCAATGCTGAAACGCATCGGACCACCTTCTCTTGCTCTCCAGGAGGAGAACAATTGTCATTGGCAATTTTCTGGTAGTGGGTAGCCTGGCACCCTTCCATCCTGCATAGACCCCTCTTCCCTCACAAGTCATGCAGAGGTGGGCCACTGAGTCGAGGGTGGCAGAATGTTATAGTTCCAGGACACTAGCCGGACCCTGCTTATAGTGTCTCGAGTCCTGCAGGCCGCCACAACACCCCCAGGTACTTGTGGCCACCAGACATTGGTCCTGGCGCCCCTGCCTCCCGGCCCTAATATGTTAATTACATAAGTGTGTGACTCACCCCGAAGGGTTTCTGGGTGCTGCAGGTATTTAACCCTCCCAGTCCAGCTGAGCCACGCCCTGTGATAGGAGCCCTCCGCCAATGCGACCCCAGAGCGCGCTCACGTGAAAGCCCCAGTCTCCTGCCCACAGCAGTGCACCCTTGCTCCTGCATCAGGACCGGACCGAGCCATCAGTGGGACACAACCAGAGAGAATAGCTTAGCACGGTGGCAGTGAGTGCATCAACCAAACAAGTCAACCCTCTCAGCAGCACAGCATACAGCCAGCCTCCTGCCTGCAGCTTCAATGCGCTCTTCCCATCAACCTGGCCAAGAAACTCTCTGGACCGCACTGGCCCTGCAGCAGGACACGTCAAGGTGGCACAGATGAGTGTCGGAGCGGGGTCAATTATGATTTAATGGGGCAAATACTCAGCATGGCTCAGGTGCACAGATCTGGGATTCATTGGCCTTGGAAGCAGGCAGGGTCGGATTGGGCCATGGGGCCAGTACTGGGGCCCAGCTGTTAGCCAGAGCATTTTTACCCCCAGTGCCTCGTCTGTGAACCCAGCTGTCAGGTACACGTCATACAAACCACTGTTTGTAGCCGTAGAAAGGTGTGTATTCCACACAGCCTGCACGACCCACTCTCACGCACAGAACTTGTGAGCCCTTTGCCTTCTCCGAACTGATCATGTGCTTGGCCTGAGCATCCTCTAAAAGTGTGGGGGGGGATAGGGGTGAGGTGGAATAAAGCAGTTATGTTGCCCCAGCCCGCTAAGGTTAATTGTGCATTTATCAGCCCCGGTGGCATCAATGCCTTTTTGCACCACTCTGGCCTCTCGGGGTGTTTCAAGCAGCCCACGGGGCTGTAAAGACTGAGGCCAAGGTTGATGTGGGACGGGCCCAGTTACAAACAGTAATGGTCCCTACCAACTCCAAGGGTTCGGGGGAGACCAGATGGTGGAAGGGGTTCTGGTGGCAAAATTAAGCTCTCCAAAGTTGAGTGAAAGCAGTGTGAGTTTCATTCTCATACAATCTCTGGACTCTCTGCAGAGCACAGAACGAAGGTCATATTTGTGCCACTTGGAATTACAATTATTGCTGCGGGTGACCGAAACGGTTAGTAAAAAATGTAGGTTAGTCTGTTTATTTCAGTAGTAGAGGTGCCGCAGGTCAAAACTGACTGGGGTGTTGTATAAGTTTTTTGTGGAGTGCCCTGTCACAGCTGTGATTGCCGGGAATTAAGCGTCAGCTGCTGAGGTTGGTTCAATACTGGGCTACAGGCAGCTCCCATACAAGGCAGAAACTTTGCTTATTTACGAGTTGTACATAGCGCACCAGTTGATGTCCAGGCGCTTTACACAACCGAGCTAGTGCAAAAAAAAAGTGCAAAACTCAAAAAAGGAACATGGATTAAAAATCACCACTCTGGGCCTACATTGGTTTTTACACAGTGTGTGCAGTGCAGCTTGTCGCATCTCACACTGAGTGGGGCAAGATATGCACTGCATACTCTGAATATGTCTCCTGCCTTGGGGTGCAGCACAGTTCTGCCGAGGTCATGGGGCATCATTCCTTTATGCGGTGGATTCCCTAAGAGCAGGTCTGCATTTGTGCAAAGTGCATCAGGCCAAGACCCGCCATTGCAGAGTTCAGGAAACACACCTCAGCTCTGGGGGTGTCCCAGAAGAATGGTCCTGTCAGTCTGGGAGATGCAGAAGGGGTCTCTTGTCACTGAAGGACACGGCAAGAAGCACAGGCAGGTCAGGCTAAGGCTGCAGAAAGAAACCGGTCTACCTGGTGCCAGTGGGTATAGAGGGAGCATTTGGGTGGAGAAGGCACCACCCTGCTCTGAGGACACATAGATTTGTATTGGTACAAACAAGCAAGCTTTCTGCTTTTCACTTACTGTACCGGAAAACATTACCCCGAGTGATAAAGTGATAAGCAAGGTGTCATGGTAGGCCATGGTCCGTACACGCTGGATGCTTTTTAGGGTGTCCTGGCCTATTTTAGTCCCACTCCAACCCTTCTTGGAAGCGCCCTGGAAAGGAAACGGGTCCAAGGAGGGGGTGGGGCCAGCAGCGACTGTCACTGAAGGAGGCCCTAAGGTTGCCTAGGTATGTGAGGACACCTGATACATGGGCATTCCGCCCTCCCACTGCAGGGCGGCTGATAGGTTTATAGATGATCACACCTAGACGCCATGAACCAGACAAGTGAACCAGGGTTCGAGCCTCGAGGATGCATCCACATCCTGTGATTCTGGGCAAGTCACTTAATCTCCCCGTGCCTGAATTTGTAACGTTACCCGGTGCTTATGTAAAGCGCTCCAATACCTTCGGGTCGAATTTGCGCTATATAAATTCAGCAACAAAAAAAAAAAATGCAGACAGGAAGCATGCAGAAATCACTCCAGCGTTAACAAAGACCTCCAGCAAAGACACGGCGTGTGAGACGGGTTGTGCGGCCTGTGTTTATTTTAAGAGACCATATATTATAGCTACTGTAAACCAATGAGGGAGAGGAAGAGAGAGACAAGCGCTCGCCATTCTCGCTGCGTGGATGCAATTGTCTGCAAGTAATCCCTAAATAAAACTAACAAAGTCAGACAGCGCAATAAAACAGTAGTTGGTGTGGGTGCTGCTTCCGATAAAAACGGAAGTGATGCATCTGAGCAACAGCCAACAGAAATAGGCCTGGGCAAAAATTTCGTTCCGTTCGCGGAAATTGCGATATTTTGACATTTTTGCGTTCCGCGGAGAGCGCGAAAATGTCAAAAATTCCGGTTTCCGCAGCTTGGCGATAATTTGTTTCTTGCTCGCGCTGTAAAATGATACATTCTCGCGCGCGCGCGATCGCCTTACCTGAATCCCTGCGTTCGCCGACAAGTTTTCTTGATCCGGTCGCGTTCTCCATGAGATGTTGTATTGTTTTTAGCCATTTGCGCTGTCTCGCGACAGTTCGCGCCCGCAGTGACGTCATGCGTCGCGCGATCACGTCTTTCTTCTCGCGATCATGCACCGCGAGAACAACTCAAAACAAGATGGCCGCGCCCGCAAGCAGCCACATGGGTAAGTTGGCGACCCGCAACCATGCAGAAAATCGCGCGAACATGCCGGAAAAAAACTTCCGCATCTTCGCGATATTTCTGCTTGTTTGCGATAATTTTAAACATTCTTGCGATAATTTGCGAAGGTTAATTCCGCAAATTCCGCCCACCCCTAAACAGAAACAAAGATAACAACAGCAATGCCAGACTTAGACAAATACAAGGGGAAGGAGAAATTCCACAGACATTGAGCCAACATACAGATTACTTTAGGTCTCGCTGAGACAGCGCATGCAGCGCATGTGCTGCCAAGCCGAGACCTAAAAAGGTACAAATATTATATAAAATAAATTAATAAATACATTTATAAACAATATTTATTTAAAAGGAGCAAATATTAACAAACACACACATTATTTAAAACATAAATGTATTTATTTTATTTCCTACCCTATAACACCACACCAATAAAAAAAAACTTCAACATTTTTATCTAAATGTATTTCCATAATTAACATAATTAATAATTAATTAAAAATATGAACAAAAAAAGATAATAAACATGTATGAGTACACATTCTTTAACACTATAATATCCACAACACACACCTAAAATTAATTACACAATTACCATAATAAATTACTAATTAATTGTTTTATATTAATTAACAACTATCAATCAATCAATCAATCATGCAATACAATATATGCATTTCTTGTCCATGGTGTGAGGTGTCAAAACTAACCATGCACCACGTGAGGGATTAAAACGGACATTACCAAATGAGGCCCATCTGTGGGTTTTCAAATTTGAAGGGACAGTACCATCTTGGTTTGATAAGACTACGTCTCCCACAGTGCTCCACAGGCCATGTGACCTCCTATTTAGGGGGGTGTGGAAACACGTAATTTAAGTGAAATGGGAGGCGTGCACACAACTTTCCATCCAGCCTTTGAAGAAGAAGGAGATTCCTTCGAAACGCGTCGGCATTGATGGATGGGGTGACTGAGACCTGTTCATGAGGCAGTGCACGTATGTACTCAAATAAATGCCTTTATGAGGAACGCCGGTGTGGAGTGCTGCTTTTGCAAGGGCAAGTTTGGAGCGTTGATATATATATATATATATATATATTCACTGAAAAAACCATAGGTTTCACACATGTTATAGTTAGCTGTACATTTTACTGATAAAAAAACCAATGAAATTCCCCCGTTATAGTTACTGTAGGCAACTATAACTCACACGACCGTAATCCTCTGCTGATGACATATGTGTCTTTATGAAAAAAAAATATTTGTAATATATGTATAGCTAAAATTTAATGGAAGAAGACATGGGCAAATAAGTGTCTAAATACAGTATTAGCATCAGCAGAGGATTGCGGTCGCGTGAGTTATAGTTGCCTACAGTAACTATAACGGGGGAATTTCATTGGTTTTTTATCAGTAAAATGTACAGCTAACTATAACATGTGTGAAACCTATGGTTTTTTCAGTGAATTTGCAAGGTTTTTTAAATGCTAATTCCTAACTATAACGTGTGTGAAACCTATGGTTTTTTCAGTGAATATATATATATTTTTTTTTTCGGGTGCGCGCTGGGTGCGCGCACTCGGCGATATTTTTTAACAAAATATTAATCTTTTTTTTTTGCCCTACAAGGTCCTACTTTGACCCCCTTACAATGCCTACTGGGTCTATTTCTACCCACTCTGCCCCCTTTTCAAGTTCTCCCCCTTTGTTTATCACCCCCTCTTTATGCGATAGACAAAATGGCGGCCGCCGCTTCCTGATTTCCACCGATTCGAATGTTTACTAAGATCTAACAACCAATCAGAATTGCGCTCGCGCACGGCGAGGTGCGCGCACCCAGCGCGCACGGAGCGCGCTTAGATATATATATATATATTGATTTAAAGGCTATTTTCTCATAATCTACTGAACAGATTTACACCAAACCTACAAAAGGCACTTCCTTGACCTGGGGACTACCTCTCTGCCAAATTTCTAGTAATTCTGTTCAGCCGTTCGGGCTGTAGCCCTGTCTAAAGGTCCTATGGAAAAATGCATGGGGAAAACGCGTTTTGGGACCCCCCTTTTTTCTCAGCTCCCGCTTGACGAATCCCCCCGAGACTTTCAGGGTAGGAGCGGAGCGTAGCGCCCCACCTATTTTGAAAAATTCGCGAGGATTCATCGACCGGCGCCAAAGTTATTTAAAATAGAATGTTGAGGTTTTCCTATGGAAACGTGGTCCTAACTATAACTACCTACTGGCGACCGCCAGTAGGTAATATATATATATATATATATACATATATATATTACCTACTGGCGGTCGCCAGTAGGTAGTTATAGTTAGGACCATGTTTCCATAGGAAATCCGCAACATTCTATTTGGAATAACTTTGGCGCCGGTCGACGAATCCTCGCGAAATTTTCAAAATAGGTGGGGCGCTACGCTCCGCTCCTACCCTGAAAGTCTCGGGGGGATTCGTCAAGCGGGGACTGAGAAAAAAGGGGGGTCCCAAAACACGTTTTCCCCATGCATTTTTCCATAGGACCTTTAGACACAGCTACAGCCCGAACGGCCGAACAGAGTTACTTGAAATTTGGCAGAGAGGTAGTCCTCAGGTCAAGGAAGTGCCTTTTGTAGGTCTGGTGTAAATCTGTTCAGTAGATCCTGAGAAAATAGCATTTAAATCAATATATATATCTGAGCCAGCTTACGGTGCGCTTACGGTGCGCTTACGGTAAGCTTACCGTACGCGTACGGTGACGTGCGCGAGCGCGATTCTGATTGGCTGTTAGATCTTAGTAAACATTCGAATCGGTCGAAACCAGGAAGTGTCGGCCGCCATTTTCTCTCTCGCACTCTGAGGGTAGTGGAGGAAAAGCAAACTCGGAAAACAATAAAAGAGGCTTGTTAAACAGCTCCCAACCACCCAGACATGTTTATGGTGTCCTCAAAGGACCCACAAAGGCAAAAATTTAATTTTGTTTATTTTCGAAAAATCGCCGATTACGCTTACCGTACGCGTACGGTCAAAAATAAATAAAAAACAAAACAATATACATGTTCTCCACACCCCGTGTGCAAAAGGTGCCCGAAGGGCACCTTTTGTGCTTGGCTTATTTTTGACAAAAACCAATCAATAGATATCCTTTAACAACGATGCGCCTAATACGGCCTCCGTGTGCGGACGTTGCGCGAAGCGCATCGTGCGTACATGGCCCATCTAGCGTAACTTGGGCACGCGGTGCGCGTAGCGCACCGCGTGCCCACCCTGCGTGCACGGCACTAACTGCGTAAAGTGGGCGCGCGGTGCGCGAAGCGCACCGCGTGCTCACTGTGCGCGCACGGTGCGCGAAGCGCACCGTGCACGCACGGAACGAACTGCGTAAAGTGGGTGCGCACGCCACGAACGGCCTAAAGTAACTTAGCATTTAAAAAACCATACAAATTCACTGAAAAAAACATAGGTTTCACACACGTTATAGTTAGGAATTAGCATTTAAAAAACCTTGCAAATTCACTGAAAAAACCATAGGTTTCACACAAGGTATAGTTAGCGGACATTTTACTGATAAAAAACCATTGAAATTCCCCCGTTATAGTTAGTGCAGGCAACTATAACTCACGCGACCGCAATCCTCTGCTGATGACATATGTGTCTTTATGAAAAAAAAATATTTGGAATATATGTATAGCTAAAAATTTATGGAAGAAGACATGGGCAAATAAGTGTCTAAATACAGTATTAGCATCAGCAGAGGATTGCGATTACTTGTCCAAGATCAAGAAGTCTGAGGTGTTAGCGACTTCTAAGCACCCTTCCTTTCTGTCACATTTAAACTATATGTTGACTGTTGCTTTTCACTTAAGACTTCCCTCTTTACCATTTTATGTTTTATAACTTATCACCTTGATCAAGTGTGGTTTGAGTGAAGAGAGTGCACACTCTCTTACCAGGTTTGCCCTTTTTCCTACCAACCCCTTTCACTAATTTCTCAGCATGAGGGTGTCCCGGAGATTTCTTTACTCCAGAGCATAGAGTGTATGATGTCATGTAAAACAATTTTAATGCATAATTGTACCTTTACAAGCATAAATACAATGGTTATCTTCGAACTCCTGAGCTATCTCACGAAAAAGATGAAACTCCTGTGTGACTGCGCTTAATAATTTCCATTATGGATATTCTTTTATAGGGCCAAGCCGGCCAATACCACCCATAAAAGTATCATAACACTCTGTAGGATCCTGTGTCAAGCTCCCTGGTCCCCAGCTGCACTGCCAAAATTTGCATCTGGACCGCCACTATTTATCACAACCTTTTGCATAAGTACACTGGCTGCTTCATTCTGCAATTGTGTACACTCCTCTCTCAAGATCTGCAACTTTATCAGTGTAGCCGCTTTAGCAACAAAGAATCATTCCACCCACTGAACTGTGCCAGAGGGGATACACAGTTTCAGTTGCAGCAACCTTTGTAGCTGCTTATGCACCAAGCATGTTCTTTTCACAGCATTTCACTGCTGCTGAGGACACTCTAGGCACCAGAGTCAGACGAGTTTCACTGCTTCATCTATTCGGCAGTTCACTGCATGACTGCAAGAGATTGGTGTCCGATGTTTAAAACATTCTCTGGTGCAAACTTTCTGGTTCAACAACACACAATGTTCACTCAAAACATCTGTGCACTGACCCACAAACGCTGAACACTGGCTACCTCAATGAAACAGCCGTGTCCTTGCCACAGCTGTGATGCCCATTGAGTTAGTGGTTTTTTTTTATGTTTCCTTTTTATATTTGAGTTTTAAATTAATTACATGTGTTTCTTTTATTGTTTGGTATCAATATTTGTTTCCTGTTGACAATTGGTCCCATGTAATAAAACATTGTGTAAGCGCAATGACTCTAATGCAAGCCCTACATTAAAAAGAGAATGTTACTGGTGGGCAATGATAATTATCCTGTTGCTATTATAACACATTTATGTTCCAAAGTGTTGTTTGCACATATGCATTTTCTTTGTCACCCAAAAATAAATAAAAAATAAAAAAACAACTGACATAATTTTATAAATTAGGAAAACATACTCCATTCTTGAAGCAGGACACTGGCATTTTTCTCTCTCTCAACCTTCACACAGGCCTACACTTCTTGTATATTATACACAATCATTTGTTATTAATTTTGTAAGCGTTTTACGTTAAAGCTATTACAATATCTAAGATGTCAACCTAAAATCCACAGAAGGGGTTGAATATTTAGTTAAGGCTGAACAAAACATGCTGCTGAGTTTGGAATCATTTATAACCTGTATGTATCAGATTATGAAGGATTTGGATTGATGCATTAAAGGCAGTAATTAATGTGTTCCAGTGGTTGCAGGTGGTGGGAACCAACCAGCGCTTAATTTGAAAAACAGTAGGTGCCAGTGCCACAGATATTACTTTGAAGGCCACCACCGATTTCCACCATTGGGTCCACTCACTTTCACATCTTGGGCGAACCACTGTCTTCATGGATGCCACCAAAAGCCAACTGCACTAAGCAGGTTTTCCATCCACAAGTGTGGTTCAGGGGGTATAGGACAATGGGGAGGAGGCCTCCTCCCATGACATTTTATTTTTAAAATGGAGTCAAATTGTGAATTTTGCGTCACAATTTTCACTTATGTTTGCCAGAAAGCCTTAGGTTGTGAAATAGCACTCAAGAAATAATAATTTTCTTATATTTTCTTGTTCTAGTTTGAGGACAAAGGCTACCAGTAGCTTCTCAGGACTTCCAAGGCATAGATGTTCCATCATTCTAAGAAATGGGGTCTCTAGTTGGCAGAGGTATGCACCCTCTCCAAGTAGGGACCACCACTCTATTCAGGGTAAGCTAGTTACACACTATGGGGTTGGGCGGAAAGCCCCCTCCCGACAGTCGGATTCTCCCGACAGTGGGCCCAATTCTGATGCAGGTTAGATATCTTCCTGATTGAATGGGTTTGGGAATGGTTTCCGACTGACTCAGATCAGGAGAGTCCGACCAACCGAGTACGATGCATCCGGATGCTTCCAGATACAATTCGATCAGACTCCCATTGACTTCAATGGGAGCCTATGTTCCTATGCATAGGCTCCCATTGAAGAAAGGGGTGGCTAGGGAAAATCGGGCACCCTGTGGCAGGCAACCCCTTGTGCCTGCCACAATGTACATTGCTGGTAAGGGGGGAACCATGGGTACCCCCACAGGCCCGATTGGGAAGCCTCCGCGTGAAGGGGGGCATGATACGGGCCCCCAAAGTTCGATTCCGACTGCCGATTCGAGTCAGACGGCACGATTTGGAAAGGCTGTCCGAATCAAGCATCATCCTCGGTCGCTCGGAAATGCGACCCGTAGAGACGTACGATTCTACTCTGTACGGCTCAGTCATTCCAAATGCCGCTGGGTTTGGATTGTGATATTCCTAACGCCTAACTAGCATCGTACTCGGTCGGTCAGAAACCTTTCTGAGTCGGTCAGAAAGACATGTTTCCGATCCGATTTGGATGGAGCAAATGCTGTTAGGAAGCTTTTCTAACTGCATCGGAATCGGGCCCTGTGTCGCAGCTCTTCCGACCGACTCGGTCGGTTTACAATCCGTCCGACCGATTAGGATGTTGGCGGTTGGAAAGTAAACCGCGCTGCCATTTCGAATCGGTTCCGACCGGCTCTCGGAGGATTTGTTTTAGTCGTAACTGCATTGTACATCCCAATGGACAGTGTTTCTGACCTCGGAATTACAATGTCGATTTCCAACAGCCTTTCCGCGTCGGCCTGTCCGAAACGAAAAGGCTGTCGGAAAGTGACTTTGGCCACCTGGCAGGGCCCCCTTCATCCTGTGGCCTCCTGTTGGGGGCTGATGGGTTACCTAAGGGACCCCCTCTGTTAAACCCTGCATTGTGTGGCACGCAATGTGGGGTGTCCGTGACAGGGTGCAGGGTTTTACACACACACCATTTTTCCATTGGAGCCTGTGTTACTGCTGGTTGTCGGGCAGAACACAAGCTCCCATAGGAAACAATGGGAATCCGACTAAACAGTGTTCAGTCGCATTCTAATCAGGCTGGTGGAACCAAGTCAGTGTAGGGCAGAAAGTATCTGGCTGACATCGCAATTGGCCCCTTAGAGTTAACTTCTGATCACCCTCTGGTTGCTTGGCATTGAGCAGGCTTATCTAAAGAGGCAATGAGTAAAGTATTTGTGCAACACACATACAGTGGCACAATGAATACACCACAAAAAGACTCCAAACCAGATTAGTAAAATAGACAATATTTGTATGAGTAAATCAAGACCAAAATGACAGAAATCCAATAAGTAGAACCGGAGTTACGATTTTTTAAATATTATTTTAAAATAAAGTGCTTAGAGTCATAAAACGCCAACTGGGGACATCTGGTCACGCTAGATTGGGGTCAATTCAAAGTTCAGGCAGACTGCAATGGAGTGCAGGCTGGCTACAGAACTCACAGGTCCCGCTGAAAAATGGACCTTGGATGGGGAAGCGATGATGTCAAAGACCTGATGCGAGGAACAGTTGTCGATCCAATGGATGGAGGTGGTGCAGTTTCTGATCCAAGCAGTTAGTGAGACTTCGTTGATGAACCCCGTTGCAATGAAGGCAATGCGTCATAAATCTGCGCAGTCTGTCATTGTCGAGACACGTAGTCCATCTGCGTGATGACATTGAACAGCAACTATGTCTGTGTCAAAGGAGATGCATCTGTTCCGATCAGCACAAAGTAATTGATGCATTGATTCTGCTGGACCAGCACTGAAAAGTCACTTCCAGGGTCCCAGGACTGGGTTGGCACCACTTAGCAAGGGAAGGCTCACAGATGGCAGAATCCAGGTGCTGTTGCATGGTTGAAGGAAGACTTTGAGGGCCCTGAGACTTTAGAACAGGGGGCAAGCCCTTGGAGTCACTCGGGTTCAAGAGAGATGGGCCCAGTCCTTTCCTCAGGAGGGCAGAGGGCAGCAAGTAGCAGGCAACAGGCAACACAGCAGTGCAGAAAAGCAGTTCTTCCAGAGCAGCAGCCCCACAGAGTGGCAGTCCTTGTAGCAGCACAGCAGTCCTTCTTCCTGGCAGAGTTCTTCACAGGTCCAGTAGTGTACTGTCTTGGCGGGTTCACAGACCCAGTACTTTTACCCAGTTGTGCCTTTATAGTGTAGGTAACTTTGAAGAAGGGTCTTTGAAGTACATAGAGGTCTATTTTCCCCGATCTGGATCCAGACTATTAGTAGGGAGTAATCAGCCCTGGCAGCTCCTCCCTCCCACCCTTCCTGCCGAAGAAGGGCCACCAGAGTGCAATTGAGTGCTCGGACACACCTAACCTTCCTGTGTTTGTGGCTTTCTAGTGGGAATGCACACAGTGAATGTGTCAACCACCCCAGAAGTATATGGGAGACAGGGTGCCGGCATTTAAAGCAGTAAGAGCAGAGAAATCCAACTTTCTAAAAGTGCCATTCCTAAAATAGTAATGGTAAATCCAACTATCATAATAAAGAGAATTTATCATTACCATTCCAGTCATTTAATATAACACACGACATGGCTACTCAGGAATTACAGCTTAAAAGTGCATTAAGGAATTCCCAATGTTAACCTTTCAGAGGAGTAGGCCTCACAGTAGTCAAACATGAATTTGGCTGTTTGTCACTACTAGGACAAACTCAAAAGTACATGTCCTACCTTTTACTCACACAGCACCCTGCCCTATGGGCTTCCTGGTGACTTTGGTGTGATAGAAGGGGGACTTAAAGCTTGGCAAGGGGTATTAAATGGCAAGTGGATGTTGCAGTGAACTGCACACACAGGTGCTGTAGTGACAGTCCTAAGACAGGTTTGAAAGGCTACTGTTGTGGGTGGCACAATTTGTGCTGTAGTCCCACTAGTAGCATTTAATTTACAGACCCTGGGTATATGGTATACCACTTTACAAGGGGCTTACAAATAAAAATTAAAGATACCAATTGTGTATACACCAATGCTATCATGCATGGGGATAAGCACATGCACTTTAGCAGTGGTCAGCAGTGGTAGGGTGCTCAGAGTCCAAAGACTTAGAAAAAAGATACAGCAAAAAGAGGAAGTAAACAGGCACAAAGTTTGGGGGAAGACCACCCTAAGGAGGTCAAAAGCAACACCCATGGTGTAGGTTCAGAAATATCTTGTGGTCTATGTTATGAAAATGGGTGACATTTGTAGACAATACAGTTTGAGTCAAAATTGGGGCCAGGTTGAAGGAGTAACTAAATATGGGTGAGTCTGTCAAAAGGGCAATGTGTCTAAATAACTTAAAGCATAATTTAGGTAAAAATTGTAAACAGAAGTTTTATTAAGGGAAGTAGGAGTTGTAGGTATGATTTGTGTTTACAGCTAGGATATTACACCCATAGGAGTATCACTGTGATTACAGAGGTTTTCTTAGAATCTGTTTTTCAGAAACCAGAAGTATTCAACATTTTAACAGTGTTGAACATGAATATAACTAACATTTACATGTGATCTTGACTGTGCTTGTTTGTGCAATGTAATACCCTATCCAGGTGAGCATTTAAATCCCTGTTTGCCTGTGACTTGCAGAAATTGAAGCCATTAAGTTCATGTAGACCCTTACAAAGTTCACTTTGGAATCAATGAATTCCTATTTTGGAGCTGCAAATGAGAGCAGGACTAGACGTAGTACCAATGCTGGAGCGGGTAGTACAAAATTAGAATATTGCATGATATATGTTGCTTTGTGACGTAGTTGTAAGTTGCACCAGATGACATCACTGGGTGAATATAAACGCTTTGAATGTTGCTATCATGCTAGATAATTACTTACACATAAGGGAATTAGTGAGGGTTTAACATTTTATTAGCCATTTCAATGTTTTAATTACGTTTTGTGTTTGTTTTACTTAACTTGACCATTTGGGCCTAAGAAAAGATGGCCGACTGAGACACACAACGTGACTTCTAACATTTCACAAGGTTTTGGGTGAAGTGCGCCTGCGCCACCGCCAGCAACAGTGGCCTCGTCCTGACCCCAGGCAAGATGTACCCACCAAGGACACCCTGGGAGCTTCGCCAAAATCACGAAACAAAGGACTGTCTTTAAAACGGAACCAGCAAGTGTGATGACTTAACCTAACGGACTATGTGAGAACTTTAACGAATGACCCTAAACCAGCCAATCAGGACTTTCTAAAACTGATTTTTGTTACATTTTGATGTTAGTTTCATTATAAAAGTGGGTAGACAAAGCGAATTGAGAATCCTTCCTTTGAGCGAACTTTCATTTTCCTGACGTTATGCTGACGGAGAGGACGGTGACACTGCTGGACAGCTGTTATCCTGAATCTTTGAAAGACTGAATTGCCACCTGACTTGAATGAATTAAAGACCTTTTCACGACTTGATTGACTTAGAGGACGACTAATAACCAGATTAGGTAAATATGATGTTCAGTGATTTGGTTTATGACTTATTGAAATTGAAATTGATTAGATAAACAAAATTATTATTCTAACAAACAAATGTGTCGAGTGATTTATTTAGAGCAATTAGAATAAGATTAAATGTAGATTAAAGAATTGAGTCACCAAATATCCAAAAACAACTAACTGATCTGTCGACTAAATGAGGGGAATGTCTCGAGGTTCTGAGTTTTATAAAAGTACTTAATGTATGTTCAGGTAAATTAGGTTCTTATAATTGAAAAATATTCCTTTCATGTCAGCGTTTGGATAATCTATCTCTCCCGTGAGAACGGATCAATGAAGCGTGAGTGTTGGTGTTTTGGGCCCCACCAATGAATGTATTGAGTGAATGTGCTAGTGTAATATTTGATCTGTGACGAAGGGAGGATTAAAAATTCCACGCTGCATCAGTTTTTCTGGTAGCAAGATGATGGTTGTTATTGTTTTGGTTTGGTGAATATAGCTTGTAAATTGCTTATTGATTATTGGTTATTGATTGATATTGGTTTATCTATTAACACTCTATGTTGAGTTGCGTCGAGTTTTATGTTGTTTGCACTGCTTCTGGGATGTAGGAAGTCGGAAGTTTGTAACGGTTCCGTAGTAGAGCAGAGGTAAGCGCTGCTCTCGGGATAGACGGAATTGTTGTTGCCCTGTAGGTACACAGGGAGAAACGTGTAACAATTGAAGTTGCACAACGCATTGTCTGGGTTTGATTCAGTGACATCGTCGTGTGTTGCCATTAGAGACATTCTCTGTGTGAGAGAAGAAGTGTATGGTAGCGAAGGTCACCTGTGAAGTTTTGGTCTTAGGTACCAGGAGTCCAAATGGCATTCCGATAACGCTTATCACTAGAAAGGTAATAGGTGCTCCCTAAACTTGCTAGAAGGGTAAAATAGAGGGAAGTGCTACTTTATCAACGTATGTCATAATTCTGTATTAGGACAGACTGATCGCTGTTCTCGGGAAAGACAGGATTCTGCATGAATGTACTACATTTTCTCATGTGAAAGTGCGTAAATGTGTAGGCATTCAGGTTAATTGTGAAACTCTAGTTTTATTTCTCAGGATCATTGGGTCTCCAACCAAGTGTCTTAAATCTGGAGAAACGGTTAGGTAATGCTTGTTAGAAGGGTAAGGTAGAGGGATGTGCTACTTTATCAACGGAAGTAACGAATCCGTAGTAGGGCAGAGGTAAGCGCTGCTCTCGGGAAAGACGGAATTCTCGTGAGAAAGGTCTATTGCTATTCCTTGGTTAGCGAAGCGGACAATGGTGGTGTTTTTGTGTTGCTACTAACAGAATTGTAAATTTGAAACAAAACTTACAGAGTGAATTTTGTAAAGGAGGGGTAGACAGGAGCAGGAGCTGCGGTTGGGGCTGCTGACGTCAGAACGACCACGCTGGGATTGGCCAGTCAGTCAGAAACATAGAACGCTCCGGATTGGTGCGTTAGTGTACGCCGCGCTAGGATTGGAGAATCACAAGGTGACGTAGACGCTCTGGATTGGTGCGTTAGTGTGAGTCGCGCTGGAATTGGAGAATTAGAGAGTGACGTGGACGTTCCGGATTGGTGTTAGTGTGAGTCGCGCTACAGTTGGACAGGAAAGCAGTACGATCGAGAGGAAAAACTAGTGAGACACGAAAAGACAGGGAAAATGTATTATGACCCCCCAGAAAAGGAGAAGAAGTCCTGGTTCGGTAGAATTAAAAAGTGATTTAAGAAGGACAAACCGATTGTAACTAGGGAAGGACAATTACTTCCTCCACCGAAAACCCCGCATCCCTTATGGTTGCGAAATATGGATATCACACCTGTATTTGGTTAGACAATTGGGTCAAGTATACTAAGAAAGACGGAGTTTTGTCTTTTCCAGAACATGGTTCATTTAATTTGGCAGTTTTGAGAAATTTAAGAGAGAAAATGATGAATTTAGAACCAAGACCTAGACCGACACAATTTGAAGCCTAGGCAGAATGGGAAGATGAGATGCATGACCGAGAAAGACAGAGAAGTGGCGGAAGGTATAGATACATGTTTGGTAGGTCATACGGACATGAAAATCATGATGATCGAATGAGAAGATGGCGGAATGCGAGTATAACTGAGGGTTTGTTTCCCGTAAGAACTGCAGGAGAAAATGAAGGAAGACAATGCGCAGAAAAGAGACATAATGTGGAAACGAGAGGGTATGGAGTGAATGAATCAGAGGACGATGTTCTTGATCACATGTTCTATAAAAAACCACCCCCATATCGGCCAGAACCAGAAATATTAACATCAAGTGCCCCAATGAAAGAAACTTTACGAATCATAAAATCGGAACCAGAGTTCCAAGATTTAGGAAAAAACAATTCCATTAGAGAGGAAGAAAAGAAGTCCGGAGGTAGAATAAATGGTGAAAATTCAGCGGAACTAGCAAAGACAACTTTAGAATCAACAGAGAAAATAAGAGAATTAACCAAAAATCTGGAAGCTGTAACAGTTCCAGTAACGATAGGTCCAGTAATGCCTATTTTCAATAAACAAAAAGATGTCGAACATTGTTTAACGGTCCCTTATAAAAGTAATAAACAGGTTGAACACCCAAAACCGAGTCAAAATGATAATCCGTGGAGACAGACAATAAGTATGATTGAACCAAATGTTTCAAATAATCCGTTTGTAGGCCAGGATTGTGCAGAAAGACGTATAACAACAGTGGAGTCAATCAATATTAGAAACACAAAAGGATTCTGGACAAGGTAATGTAGAGAAGTCAGTAGGATCATCTACAGAGGAATTAAGTGAATGGTTGAGAAGCTTCCGAAAGAAAGACAAAGAATTTCAGTCAATAGATGTGGCCAAACTACGAATGGTACTGGAAGAGTTAATTGTAGGAACTATCCCTATGGAGAAATTAAAAGCCTACTAGGATGAGGAGTTGTTATTCCGGTGTAAAAGCATTACGTGGAAAGCAAAAAGTCTCCATGAAAGATTAGAAGAAGTAGCAAATGAAATGGGTATAGATGCTGAAAAGGTAAAAACCCTACAGAAACCATATCGAGTAAGTTTCACTGAAAAGGACATTGAGAATATGAATACCACAGGACGAATGAGTCAGATTAAGGAAATAGATATTTTCTTGAGAAAATGGGGAGATGTCGACAAATGGAAAAGTAGATGGTATTGAAAACGAGATGATGTTTCAGATAAAACCTTTTCAGCTTTCCATGTTAGAGAAAAAGAGAAGGTAGTAACAGAATCCCTATGAGAGAAATTCCAGGAGGAGGATATGTACATGTCCCATGGACTAGGCAAGATATTTTGTCATTCACAAATGACTTCCCTCGACTACGTGAAAAACCGTCGAGTGGTATAGACAGGTGGACAGATTTGTAAAATTATCCAAAGTATTGTGGATTGATCTAAACAGCTTGTTTGACATAATAGTACCAGCAGATCTATGGACAGAGTGCAAAATCATGATAGATTGGCCAACACAAGAATACCCGAGGTATCCAAAAACAGGGGCTCCAGACCCCGAGGTAATGAAGAAATACGAACAGGTTATAGCCTTTCTGAAAAATAAGGTTCCACCTAAAGAGACAGATTGGGTAAAAATTGACAGAACACATCAGGAAAGCAAAGAGTCAGTACATGCATATTATGAGAGGTTGATTTTGGCCTTTAAACATTTTAGTGGAGATGGAAATCTGAGTGAAAAGGATCTAAGTCACTTTGTATACAGGTTTGTATATGGTCTTCGTCCAGAAATTAGTGAGATGATAAAACAGCATACTGTAGACTGGCAAAATAAGAAAGTAGACGAAGTACTGAGACATGCTAAATATTTCAGGGATGAGATTGAAGCAAAACAGTGAAAATTTAAAGAAAAGGCTATGTGGGCACAAGTGAAGGTACCAGAGAGACAGGAAGCTCAATTAGCAGAACAAGCGAATAATACAGGATCAAGACAAAAATTCAGTCCTGGGAAAGGTAAAGGAAATATAGAGGAAGCTAAAAAGAAACGTCTGTGTCATAATTGCGGTAGGATAGGGCATTGGAAATCCGAGTGTAAATTTCCCCCAAGCACTAACGATGAAAATGCATCATTGAATCCACAGGTGCAGAATGAGGTGAGTGGTCAACCGCAGCAGGTTGTTACCCAACAGAATCAGGTGCCAAAACCGCCTTTTCCACAGACAAAAATTCCCAGAAGTATAGTAATGAAACAGGATTCTACAACGGAGAACAGGTAAATAAACCGCCGCGCGCTAGCGCTGCTTCGCAGTATTGGCTGCAACGCGATGAGAGTGATGCAGAAGAAGGTTATTGACGTGCTGAAGGGAGGAAAAAGAGTGCGTACTTGGCGCAACTCTAGAAGTAGACCAGTCAGGCCCATTTGTAGATGGAAAGATCAATGATGAAAGCATTACTTTCCTAGTTGATACTGGTGCTACACGATCAACAGTCAGATCAGCTGATGTTAAGAATCTTCCTCTCTCGGATGAAATGATCCAAGTAGTTGGTGTATCCAACAGGCAGATTAAAACTTACCTTACAGACCCAGTGAAAGTTAGCATAGGGAAATTTTCTGAAATGCACCGTTTTGTCGTGTGCGATACCAGTCCTGTGAATCTATTAGGTAGGGATCTGTTGTGCAAAATGAACTGCACTATATTTTGTACCCCGGATGGGATAGCATTTAAAACTCCAGATGAAGATGTGCTGTATAAAATGACAATGACAAACAGGGAAAATAAGGTTATTGAAACCTATGCTGTATTTAACCCTGATGCATTACCTAAAGAATTAAAACAATCTGGTAAGGCAGAAGTTTGGGATTTCACAGGAGAAGATGTGGGATTAATGAGAAATGTAGATTCAGTAAAAATAACAGTAAAAGAAGGAGTAAGTTATCCAAATGTTCTCCAATATAAATTGACACCTGAAATAATTGAAGGAGTGACTCCTGTGGTTGAAAAAATGATAAAACAAGGTATTTTGAGAGAAATAATGAGTAGTCCATGTTATTCACCAATAATGGGACTGAAAAAGCCTAGTGGGAAGTTCAGAATAGTACAAGATCTGAGAAAGATAAACAAAATTGTTGTGTCATGTTGTCCCATTGTACCAAATCCATGTGTGATTTTATATCAGATCCCTCATGACGCGGAATGGTATACATTAATTGATCTATGCCATGCTTTCTTTTCCATCCCATTGCACCATGACAGTCAGCAAATTTTTACATTTCGTTTCGACGAGCGTATTTTGGCTTGGTGCCGAATTCCACAGGGGTATCCAGAAAGCCCCTCGATATTTAATCAGCTATTGAAGAAGTCTTTGGAAAGTCTAGAAATGCCCTAAAATTCAGTATTAGGCCAGTACATCGATGACCTTCTTGTGGCATCGAAAACCCGTGAGGCTTGTGAGCTTGACACGATAGCCTTGCTGAATCATTTGGCAGATGGAGGACTTAAAGTGTCACCATCAAAATTACAATTTTGCAAGAAAGAAGTACAATATTTAGGACATCACATTGAAAAAGGACTGAGAAACATAACGATAGACAGAATCAAGATCATAAAAAGAATGAGTGCACCCATGACCCAAAAAAGGTGAGAATGTTTCTGGGAATGGTTGGATATTGTCGTCAATGGATTAGCAATTTTTCGTTGATTGCAAAACCTTTGGTACGACTGACAAGAAGTGATGTGAAAGATCCCATTGATTTGAACAAAGAGGAATTGGCAGCATTCAAAATATTGAGAGATGGGTTGTGTGAAGCACCTGCATTAGGTATGCCTGACTATGAAAAAGAGTTTGAGTTGTATTGAAGTGAGAGAAATGGATGTGCGCTGGAAAACTGAGGAGACCAATTGCATATTTTTCATCAATGTTGGACCCAGTAGCTGTAACTTTACCTGGGTGTTTGAAAGCAGTAGCTGCTACATGCCGAAGTTTGGAACAAAGTGAGGGAATTGTGATAGGATATCCTGTGAAAGTGTTCGTACCTCATGATGTGGCAATCCTTTTAACAAGGAGTCGCACTCAGTATATGATACATAGTTGGCTGACTAAGTATGAGAAAGTTATACTAGGTGCCACAAATGTAAGTCTTGGCAGATGTTTGAACGTGAATCCTTCAACCTTACTGCCTGATGCTGAGAATGTGGAAGTCAGAGATGAAGCAGATCATGACTGTCTGGATGTACTTGATTTCTGTACAAAACCTCAACCTGACCTAAAGGATGTACCCTTACCAGAAAGTGATTTAGTTCTGTTTGTGGATGGGTCTTGTTTGAGAACAGATTATGGAGTGTTAAGTGCAGCCTATGCGGTATGTACAGTTGCAGCAGTGGTGGAAGCGTCATATCTGAAAGGAGTAAAATCAGCACAAGTAGCTGAACTTGTCGCTTTGACTAGAGCATGTAAGATTGGAAAGAGTGTGAGAGTGACTGTGATGACTGACAGCCAGTATGGATTCGGAGTCGTACATGACTTCGGTCAAATATGGCTGCAGAGAGGCTTTTTGACATCGAGTGGAACTCCCATTAAGAATGCTGAAGTGGTTGGAAAATTGCTTGAGGCGATACAGTTGCCTAGGCAATTGGCTGTTGTGAAGTGTGCTGCCCATAGTCAAAGTGGTGATTATATCGCCACTGGTAACAAATACGCGAATGACATGGCACAATACTGTTCACGAAATCAGAATTCAATTAATCGGGCTAAGGAAAGAGAGGTGATTTCTTGCTCTTTGATGTTTACTAACACTGTGGAAACATGGGAAGAAGTGAGACAATTGCAGGAAGAGGTAGGAGAAGATGAAATGAAGCAGTGGGTAAAAGCAGGATGTGCACCCAGAGCGAAAGATCATGTGTGGGTCTATCAAGATGGAAGACCAGTCATGCCTGATAGCATGATGTCTGTCATGGCACGGATGTATCATGGACAGGGACACATAGGGAGAGATGCTATGGTCAGGTCCTTTAAACAAACCTGGTATAATGCAAAATTCAGACTTGTAGCAGAAAGTCTTTGTCAGAGATGCCTAATATGTCAGCAATACAATCCAGGAAGAAAGACAGTAGTGAGTCTAGGAACAATAGGTCGAGAAGGAGGGCCTTTTACCAGAATGCAAGTGGATTTCATTGAGATGCCTCCCTGTAACAGACTGAGATATGTTTTGGTTATGGTCTGTCTGTTTTCTAGATGGGTAGAAGCATTCCCAACAAGAAGAAATGATGGGATGACAGTGGCAAAATTACTTTTGAGGGAATTCATCCCTGGATTTGGATTCCCAGTGACAATTGAATCAGACCGAGAAGGACATTTTCATAATGAGATCATAAAACTGATTTGTGAAGCATTGAATGTACAACAAAAACTGCATTGTGCCTACCGACTAGAGACTTCTGGTGTGGTGGAACAAATGAATGGGACTATCAAAAACAGGATAGGGAAAATGTGTTTAGCCACAGGTATGAAATGGCCTGATGTCTTGCCTCTAGTACTCATGACTATTAGATCAATTCCAGATAGAACTAGAGTTAAGTCCTCATGAAATCATCATGGGACGAGCCATGCGGCACGTGTTTATACCAGTCTAGAAGCTGATGACTATAACTGATGACATGGTGTTGGAATACTGTAAAGGCCTTGCTGACGCAGTCCATTCTGTGTTTCATCAGGTTAGAGCGGATGCCACCACCCTTGAAAAGAAGCAAGCCCATGATCTAAGCCCAGGGGACTGGGTGAGAATAAAAGTACACAGAAGAAGAAACTGTTTGGTCCCAAGGTGGGGAAAACCAAGACAAGTCATCTTGACCACAACAACAGCTGTAAAGTGTGCTGGATTGAAAAATTGGATCCTTGCAAGTCATACATTGAGAATTCCAAATCCAGTGGACAGCACAGAAAAGGAGTATTTTGATGAATCAGAATCCAGTACTGAGTCAGATGACGAAGAGCTAAAAACAAAAGAAAACCCTTAAAGTGGGGAAGCAGAACAAAGTCTAACACATGTTCCAAGAAGCATTTCCCTTCTGATACCAGTTCAGACTCAGAGACTGAACAAGGAGCGAAGTGTTCAAAGAGAAAACAAGAGGAAACCAAAGAAAAAGACAGTGAAGAGACAATAAAAGAGATTCATGAGAAGGAAGTGCCAGAGGAAAGATTGAGAGAAATTCTACCTGAAACACACATTTAGATGGACAGGTGCCAGATACAGAGAGAGAGGGAAAGATTATTGCGGAAGACCCCCGAGGAGGTGTAGGGAACTCCAACATTCAGTTAGAAACAGGGACAAGTAGTCAGCAGGAAGATTGTGTGACGGAGATTCGAGGAGGGACAGAAGTAGGGAAAACAAAAGAAGTGGTGGAAAAAGAAACGGTTGAAAATAAAAAGCAAGTTGAAACCGAGTCAGAAGAAAGCGAAGATGAAATACCTGAAGGTCGAGTTCTAAGAAAGAGAGCTTGGAGAACTGAAAAGAATGATAAAGGAGGTAGATTGAAAAGAGCAGCGAAAGATGATGTTTGGCCGAATGAAATAAAAAGATTGAGATAACGACTGACACGAGTAAGTTCACCAAGAGCTGAACAGGTGAATGAAGTGACAAGTCAGGTGAAATCGAAAGACGAAGTAACCACTGAAATTAAAGAGAGCAAAAGAACCAGAAAACCTAACCAGAAGTATAAATCACCAGAATGGACGTATGTGGCCCTGCCTGAAGTAAAAGAAGAGGCGGATAGCCAAGGAAATCCAGAGGTGGTTGTACCCGAAGTGGTTGAGGAAGACGAAGAATCGGAAATCCTGAGAGTTATCTTGTCTGATATTGTCTGATATTGGAGGAGAAGAAGCGGATGTTCAGGACATTCTGTATACCGATCACGAAGGAAAAGTGAAAAATGATGAAATGCCAAACTGAATGAGACAAGAAAACGACTGAGAGAAAGACAATAAAATACTGAAAAAAGACAAAAACTGGTAGAACCACGTAGGTGCTTAGAGCCTTGGGTTAGAAAACTAGTAGTGAAGTAGAAGCGGCTAAGTCAAAAGACACAGTCCATTTTAGCAAAGATGGCAAACATAGATAGTAGAAAAGATAGATGTAGATTTTTGAAGAGATGGTGTAAAATGTTTTGTTGTTGTACAGGATTACGAATGCTTCTATGGAGTATACTTGCTCTACTGATCTCATTTAAAGTTACTATAGATACATTAGAAGGACATAGTAAAAACATAACTAATATAGGGAAGATTCAAAAGGTAGTTCCGACTAGAATAGAGAAAAACTATTTACATAAAGACAGGTCTATAACTAACTTTTCTAACAATGTGTTTTCGAAATTGTTGTATGAATATGTAAAAACAATGGATGTAAGGGACTGCTACGTCCGTATGCAGTTACCTGCTTCTGTATCGGAGGGAGTGACTTATCATCACCTTCCAGTGACTTTTGGAATAACATGTAGTGTAATAGCTAGTTTATTTTATCAGACAGGAAAATTAGAATATTATTTTTCAGATGTAGATACTATATTTTCACAAGTACCATCAATTAACAAGTTAAATAAGGCAAAACCTGCAAAGGTGTTAGGTGAATTTTTCTTAGAGACTAAAGAACTAACTTTAGAATACATATTTAGAAATAATTTGACTTGCAGTTTAAAGAAAGAGGAAAAGACATTTTTAGATATGGTTGAAGAAAGGAGACTGAAAATGCAAAGAAAGGCTTCAGAAAGAAAGGTGGAGAAAACAGTATGGGACGTAGAGATGGAAAAACACTTGAAAGGGGAAACGAGTCCAACTATGGCTTTAGATTGGCCTCAGAAAGGGAAATTGTGCATTAGAAGGAACCAAACTGCATATGATAATTATTTTGTAGGGAATAGCGAGTGCCATGATACATACCGAATCATGGGTGGATGGGGATTTAAAGGTGGAAAAGATCCAGTTTTTCCTGGACTATATTTCATTTGTGGGAACAGGGCATATTATCGTTTGCCAGACCATTGATATGGCACATGTTATGTTGGCCTGGTTTTTCCAAAGAGTTTTCCCATGGATAGAGGAGAAGATGGTGTACATAACTTAGGTAGTAATTTAGTACGTAGTAAGAGAGAATCTTGGGTAGAAATTGTAGGTGATATTTTTGGAGCATTGATACCGGCAGTGGGAATATCTCTGAATGCAAACAAGATTAGAAGACTTTCAACAGTAGTGGATCGCTTGTCAACAAGCACCGCTGGAGGATTTTATTGGTAAACACTGAAATGGTTGCCATGCGTGCTATGGTAAAGCAAAATCGACTTGCCCTTGATATCTTATTGGCAAAAGAGGGTGGAGTCTGTGGAATGCTGAAAGTTAAACATTGTTGTACTTACATTCCTGATGAAAGTAAAGATTTGAAAATTTATATTAAAAATATTACAGAATTGCCTGACGAAATTGTACCACTTGAGGTTGAAGGTGTATGGGAATAGATTGGAAGGAAGATATCAGCTATTAAAAATTTCTTAGTAAAATTAGGTAGTACCTTTATAGGTAAGATATTTCTTCCATTAACATGTGTGATGTTTATAGTATTAATGATAAGATTAGGGTGTATTTGTTGTAAAAAGCATAAAAACCAGAAAAGGTTAAAAAGAGAAAATTTAAGGAGAAAAGACGTAAAACAAGAAAGAGAATTTGATGAGATAGAATTAGAGGAAATAAAGGAGAGTATGTATAAATCAGCAAAAAGAGAAGAGACAGGGGGAACTGAATTATGAGTAAAAATAAGAAATCACTTTGAATTTCCCTAAAAGGGATACAACATTTTTGATGGTGTTGTGATAAATTCACCAAAGGGGGGATTGCTGGAGCGGGTAGTACAACATTTTGTATACCCCCCCATTTCTGCATGTTTATATTAATCCAAATAATCTATTAATTGTAATATTATTTATCTGTTTGAAGTGATAACTTACCAATTATATATATAAAGAATTACACGTGAGATTTGCATTTTGCATGGCTAAACTAATTGTATACTAATATATGTACGCATACTAATGGTAGAAAATTAGAATATTGCATGATATATGTTGCTTTGTGACTTAATTGTAAGTTGCACCAGATGACATCACTGGGTGAATATAAATGCTTTGAATGTTGCTATCATGCTAGATAATTACTTACACATAAGGGAATTAGTGAGGGTTTAACATTTTATTAGCCATTTCAATGTTTTAATTACATTTTGGGTTTGTTTTACTTAAGTTGACCATTTGGGCCTAAGAAAAGATGGCCGACTGAGACAGACGACATGACTGCTAACGTTTCACAAGGTTTTGGGTGAAGTGCGCCAGCGCCACCGCCAGCAACAGTGGCCTCGTCCTGACCCCAGGCAAGATGTACCCACCAAGGACACCCTGGGAGCTTCGCCAAAATCACGAAACAATGGACTGTCTTTAAAACCGGAACCAGCAAGTGTGATGACTTAACCTAACGGACTATGTGAGAACTTTACCGAATGACCCCAAACCCGCCAATCAGGACTTTCTAAAACTGAGTTTTGTTACATTTTGACGTTAGTTTCATTATAAAAGTGGGTAGACAAAGCGAATTGAGAGTCCTTCCTTTGAGCGAACTTTCATTTTCCTGACGTTATGCTGACGGAGAGGACGGTGACACTGCTGGACAGCTGTTATCCTGAATCGCCTGACTTTGATGAATTAAAGACCTTTTCACGACTTGATTGACTTAGAGGACGACTAATAGCCAGATTAGGTAAATATGATGTTCGGTGATTTGGTTTATGATTTATTGAAATTGATTAGATAAACGAAATTATTATTCTAACAAACAAATGTGTCGGGTGATTTATTTAGAGAAATTAGAATAAGATTAAATGTAGATTAAAGAATTGAGTCACCAAATATCCAAAAACAACTAACTGATCTGTCGACTAAATGAGGGGAATGTCTCGAGGTTCTGAGTTTTATAAAAGTACTTAATGTATGTTCAGGTAAATTAGGTTCTTATAATTGAAAGATATTCCTTTCATGTCAGCGTTTGGATAATCTATCTCTCCCGTGAGAACGGATCAATGAAGTGTGTGTTGGTGTTATGGGCCCCACCAATGAATGTATTCAGTGAATGTGCTAGTGTAATATTTGATCTGTGATGAAGGGAGGATTAAAAATTCCACGCTGCATCACCAGCACATGGTAGATATTTCTTTCTAGAAATAAAAAGGAATTGTTTCACTCCTCCATACTTCCAGCTCACTGCAAAGTAACAACATATTTTAAATAGGAACAACATTACGTGTATTAGAAAGCATGCGTACACCATTTTCTTGTTTCTTGGTGTAAAATAATCAGTGTTTATTGATACTCCACTCAATGGAGTCCATTTTATCGACCTAAGAAGTATGAAAAGCTGAGTGAACTTACCAGGATTTGAACCTGTGGCCATTATTTCAAACATAGATTCCAATAACATGTCATGGGTTTCTTCATAAAATGGATGCAAAATACACCATTGTTTACTGGAATTTGTGAGAGGGCTAAGATGAAGAGATGAATTCTGGAATAATAGGTTATATAATTCAAGAAGTTCATAGCTTTATGGACCTATTTTCATGTGAACACATTTAGACAATCCTGATTTTTGTAAAAACATAAAAGCATCTTTCATTCTGGAATACATAGTTTCACTGTTTCCTGTTTGTGGCACCACAAGTCACAGAGAAAAGCCATTTAGTAAAGCAAAACTGAGTGAGATGTGCTAAAAATTTCCAGGTTCTAATTAGTTTTTTTTTAGAAACCAATTTTTCCTGGCTTTGCTTTTTATAACAACTAACAGTACAATGAAAGCAGTAGAATTAGTTTTATGAATAAGAAAACAAAACCGGGATTCTTACTGATCACTCCAGTGCATATTAATCCCACTATCTACCCCCCAAGGTTTTATTGTGCTTTTCAGGGCAGCTGCAGGCCACATAAATAAGTTTATTTGCACCAGCCCATGATGCTATGCCATAAGCAGAGTTCCAAGCGCTGGCAATGTCCCTTTTGTAAAGCAAGGTGCCCAATCACAAGACAAACTCTCTCCCCTGCATCCCTTCAAGTCCCCCAGAAGACATAGAAGTGCAAAAGAGCTGATGGGTCAATGGGTCACTACAAAAATACATGAAAGTAGATGAAAGATGGTAACTCAATACCTCGAAATATATGGGCAGTTCCAGGCCACATGGAAAACACATCACTTCCTTCAGAACATCAGAAACTTGCAAGATATGAGCACTTTTGTGCTTACCACAACCTTAGCAGCATCAGGTAAGTAATATGCATATATTTTCACTTGATAAGCTCAAGGATATCGCCTATCCTATTTGGGCCTTTCTGGCTTCTATTCAATCGCCATCCTCCAGTGGACCCACCCACAATTCCCATTTGGCTTTTGAAAGTTCAAATAGATTCAGAGAATTATTGATCAATCGTTAGAAATTGGGCTTCTGGCTGGCAGAGTTATACACCCTGTCCAAGCAGAAACCACAGTCTTAGTTGGGGCAGGTCAGAAACGCATCCTAAATTAACATGTGCTCACCTCCTGGTAGCTTGACACAGAGCTGTTAGGCTTAATTTAAGAGGCAATGTGTTAAGTATTTGTGCAACACTACAAACAGTAAAACTGTGAAAACACCACACAAAAAGATACCACACCTGGTTAGGAAGATATAGCTTAATTTGATTAACAAAACAAGACCAAAATGACAAGACTCCAAAAAGTAGACCCGGAGTAATGAAGTTTTAAAGAATAAACTGAATTGTAGTGCTTAAAAGCATAAAGTACCAACCGGGGCAATCTGGTGATGGTAGACCACAATGGAGCATGGGTCGGATACAGGGACCAACCTTGACGCACTGCAAAGTACCTTGTTTGCGTTGATGTCAAAGGAGATGCGAGGAGCAGAGGAGGCGGTGCGTCATCATCGTTCCTTAGGATGGAGGCGAAGCATCAGCTCCAAGCCGCACAAAGTTGGAGATGCGTGCGATATGAAGACAATTTGCTGCCCCATCTGTGATGTCATCCACTCGATTCTTGCAGCAGCAGCAATGTGTGGCTGTCGAGGGAGATGCGCAGGTTCTGAGCGGCCCAACAGCATTGATACATGGATTTATACTGGAGCAGCATATTATACTCACTTTCAAGGGCCGGGAACGGGAGTGGCACCACTTGGCACGGCAAGACACACAGATGGCAGAGTCCAGGTGCTGTAGCAGGATGAGTTGGAGGTCGTTGATGTCCCTGAGACTTCAAAACAGGAGGCAAGTCAAATCATTATCGCCTTAATCATCTCCCAGATAGACCACACAAACTCCCTTTACCTGGGCCTTACTATAGGCCTAAATCATCTAATAAAATTAGCACAGAACCAGGCAGCCAGGCTGGTTTTCCACCAGCCCAGGCACTGTCACATCACCCCGCTGATATGAAATGTGCACTGGCTCCCCGTAACGCTAAGGACCGTCTTCAAAACTGGATGTATTATTTTCAAAACCTTTTCCGAAAGAAGCCCAGCCTTTATATTATCCTGAATTTAGAAATCCACCCATAGTTGAAACTTAAGGTCCATCCTTTTGAATCTACTGACTATCCTAAAGTTCAAAAAGAAGAAATTAGGTGGAGCTAGATTCTCTGTGCTTGCCCCTTGAATATGGAATTCCCTTCCTCTTGACATCAGATCCACCCCAATATTGTGATATTCAGGCAACTCCTAAAAACATGGCTCTTTAGACAAGCATAGGACTAAACCTCAGGTAGCATCAAGCACCCTGTTACCCTCGCACCAAGAAACCAACCCAGTGTACGTGAGATCTATACATTCCAAGTAACATAACATAACAAGCCAGCAAGTCCCTGGATTCACACTTTTGGTTCTTAGTTCAAGTGATGTGGGTCCAGGCCTTTTCACCCAGGCAAGGAGGGCAGCAGGTCTGCACAGCAGAGTAGCAGTCCAGCAGAGTGGCAGTCCTATCAGCAGCACAGAAGTCCTTCTTCCTGGCAGACTATCCATAGGTCAAGACATGTACTGAAGTGGTGGTGACTGAGGTCCACAACCTATAGCCAGTTGTTCCTTGGAAGTGGGGGAGACTACAAAGAGCGGCCTTTGAAGTGCACAGAGTCCTTCCCTTCCATGTCCGGGGTCCAGACTCACTGCAGGGGGAAATGCAGCCCTTTGTGTGGGGACAGGACACTGCCTATTCACGTGTACGTGAGGCTGTGTCCAGCTCCTCCCGCTCATCCTGCCCAGGATGGCCCATCAAGTCCCACCAATGCTCCCCTTGTGTGTCTTTCTAAAGGGAGTGCACAAAGTCCATCTGTCACCAACTCTAGACATGCATTCAGACAGGCAGCAGGCATCAAATGGCTAAAGTAAGCAAATACCAACTTTCTAAAAGTGCCATTTGCAGAATTAGAATACAATATTCGGCTTCACCATAAGTTGTGATTTCAAATTGTGATTTTAGAGACACCAAACATGGCAGTCCAATCTCTTCCCAATTGGATATTACCCTTATAAAATGTAATAAGGTGTCCCAATGTTCTCCTAAGGGAGAGTGAGACCTTAGAGTGGTGAAACACAAATTTAAGAGATTTTCACTAGTAGGGCATGTGCAACAAAGGTACATGTCCTACTTTTTAAATACACTGCATCCTGCCCTTGGGCTGTCCAGGGACTACCTTAGGAGTGACTTATTTGTACTAACAAGGAAGGATTGCGCCTGGCAACAGAGTTAACTTCCCAGATCGACATGGCAGTTTCATACTAAGCACACAGGCTCTGCAATGGAAGGCCTGAGACATGTTTGACGGACTATTGTAGTGGATGCCACAATCAGTGGTGCAGGCACACTAGTATCATTTAGTTCATAGGCCCTGGGCACATGTAGTTCACTTTACTAGGCACTTATAGGTAAATTAAATATGCCAATTGTAGATAAGCCAATGTCACCATGTTTTAAGCAGAGAGCGCATACAGGTTAGCAATGGTAATTTGCCCGGAGTCTAAAACCAACAAAACTTAAGTCAGCAAAGCAGGAGTTCTTAAAGCAAACCACATCAAGGATGCCGGGTCTAACACTAATGATCTGTAAATGCAAGAGATACCCCCTCTTTCCAGTGGCCCCATAAGTAGTTGAGCTTCTTACAGGTTGAATTCAGGAGCCTCTTCAAAGATGACCCATAGGACGTCAGGGCATGACAGAGCTGCAGGAAGCTGTAGAACTGAGAAGGCTGAAGGCCAAATTCTACCTAAAGCTCCAGGAACAACCTCATATGAGACTCCTGCCACACATCCCCAAGTTTGGAAATACCAATTCCCTCTCATCAGACCACCTGCCCCAGCCAACTTCTCCATTAGTTGGGAGGGTGAAGAGTAATCCGTCTGTTCCACCCAATCAAACACAACACCACCCTCCAGACTATGATCACCACCCCAGAGAGCTCCCGAAGGGTTCAAGGATCGGTTACCCTGAATGACATGCCAGTTATTGCATTGTAAACCATAAAAGCCATTTCAGTCTGGAAGGCCGGGGCTGCCTAGCCTCCACTACTCCATCATTCAGGACCATGAACTGGGAGGCTCAGTTTCTGACTCTATTCTTGTTCTTACAATGATTTTTGCATTTCTGTCTGTTGGTAATGTGTGGAGTAAGTGGGCAACAGGATCCTAAGAAATACTTTGGACCAGTCCACACATTTAAAAGCACTGATTAAAGGGCCAGCAACTGAATGATGCCAAATTATGTCTTAATGCCCAAACGGAAATCACAAAAACAAGTCCTGCTGGAATTCCTTACTGTTAGAGCTTGTGAAGCAGGATTAAGTAAAGAGAAATTGTTTCTCTTTGTTTTCGCACGAGGGTCCCTATAATTCCATGTGCCATACATGCTTGTGCGACGGAGGACTAGGGGTGGGCGGAATTTGCGAAATCCACTTTCGCAAATTATCGCGAAAATGTTAAAAATTATCTCAAACACGCGGAAATATCGCGAAGATGCGGAAGTTTTTTCCCCGCATGTTCGCGGGATTTTCTGCATGGTTGTGGCTCGCCAACTTACCCATGTGGTTGCTCGCGGGCGCGGCCATCTTGTTTTCACTTGTCTCGCGGTGCATGATCGCGAGAAGAAAGACGTGATCGCGCGACGCATGACGTCACTGCGGGCGCGAACTGTCGCGAGACAGCGCAAATGGCTAAAAACAATACAACATCTCATGGAGAACGCGACCGGATCAAGAAAACTTGTCGGCGAACGCAGGGATTCAGGTAAGGCGATCGCGCGCGCGCGAGAATGTATTATTTCACAGCGCGAGCAAGAACCAAATTATCGCTAAGCTGCGGAATGCGGAAATTTTGACATTTTCGCGCTTTCCGCGGAACGCAAAAATGTCAAATTATCGCAATTTCCGAGAACGGAACGAAATTTTCGCCCAGGCCTACGGAGGACATGAGTTTGCTGCGGAATAGAGCATCAACTGGCACAAATCAGTGATGGGAGCGAAAACATAATTTTCATTACAGGGCTGTAGTGTACGTTTTCCTCTTAACTAAATTGTTTTATGAATTTTACTTGGAAAGCTGGTCGGTTACAGCGATTTCACCTTCATCTTAAGTCCTTAAATCTGATCTGCTCACCCACCAATCATAGCTGTCATATCTGACACCTCAGGCTGCTGCAACATTTGTCTTCCGCACTGCTTTCGGCGCTCTGACTAATATTCATATATGTATTACTGCTCTTATCTGTCTTACTTTTGTTGTATAAACTGGATTGATTTGTATTTCGCGTAGGCCCATATCACTCGATCACCATCATTTATTCTACATGCTATCAGTATTTCTTTTATTTTACGCTTTTCGTTATTCACGCTTGCTGCATTTCCTATCTGTGACATTCATCCCGCCACAGCTCAAATACGAGCTGCATCATGGCACGTTTTCTTTGAAAATAAAATGTTCTGAGCAGAAGGTTTTTTTTGTTATCTTGAACAGAAAGCGCTCAGTTCAACAGCATTGCGTGGGAACTGGTTCACGAAAAAAATGAGAAACTTACCCTAGTTCTGCTCCTAATTTTGGAGAGAGTTTTTGACTTTTCAGTAATTCACAGGAATCACAGTATAAATGTATCTCTTTGGCCCATATTTTCATCACATCTTTTTGTTCAGTATCAGTTGTTGGATTAATTGGGAATCATGGGGCATATCAACAACAACCGGCGATAATTATCTCTAAGCGCACTTAGCGCTAGGATAATTATCACCAGCTAGCGTGAATTTTTATCGCTGAGATAGCGTGCTATTAGCAACGCTTATCTCAATAGCGATAAAAATCCTCACGCTAACAGGCTAACGTGAGATTATCGCTGGAAACCCAGCGATAATCTCACGTTACCTTGTTGATAGGGACAGGCAAATTTAGCCATGATATCCTCCTTCCATAGGATATCATGGCTAAGTCAGAAAAATACCAGACGTAAAAAAGCAGCGTTAACCGCGGTTAGCGCTGCTTTTTTTGTCTCTAACAGGGTTAGCGACATTTCTCCTATTATTTTACTCTGGAACGCCCCCTTTGCATCTCATTAGAGATGCAAGGGGAAGCGTAGAGTAAAAGGGTGCTAACATGCAAATTTGCATGTTAGCACCCTGTTGTTGATAGGGCGCTAGTTTTATCTCTCCTTTTTTGGCTTATAAAGCCAAAAAAGCAGAGATAAAGCCCTTGTTGATATACCCCATAAAAGATGCAGAAGTGGCACACTGTTTCTACTAAAGAAATTGGGAAAGTAACTCAATTGGGAAAATACTGGGGGAATCGTTCCTAAATATACCAAACCTACTAAGAATGCCTCACTTTTATGGGCATCTTAGCTTCTAGGTCAGAATAACAAAACACACAAGATGATGGACAGAATGTTGCACATTGGCAAAACATTCACCCCCAGTCACAGATCTGGGCTTAATCCATCGTTATTTTGCTCACCACGCCACCCCAGTTCAGACATGGCCATATGCAAATCAGTCTTGACCCTGTGCTTCATGGGAACAGTCCAGCCCGAACAAAGGCCGGAATACAGCACTATTCCTACATTTTTAAATTACTGATACGGATTAGAGACCCACGTTATTGTTATTTCAGGGAGCAACAATATTATAATGATATGTCCAGCTCACTTGTAATGACAGCCTCTGTGGAATATGAGCAAATCATGAAGAAATTCTCAATTCCACATGTAACTTTATTTTTAACATTAGGAATAGTCTCCTATCACATCCTCCATTAAGTATGTGTGTTTCCTAACCTTTCCACCAATGGAATGAGAGTTCTTCCTTGACCAGGAGTAGGTTTATTTGTTTCCCCTAATCAGAATCTACCTGTAAAGGGTATGTGAATACCCACAAGTTTACAATTGTGTAGACATTTTCTGCATGTTGCAAGAGTATCCTCAGAAATGTGCCCTTTCCTGCCACTTAAAATGAATTTAGGCCATAATATTATTCATCAAACAGAATGATTTTCCACTGTTGGAGAGAATCAGATTTTGATCCATGAAAAACTAATTTTTAGAAGTTAGGACCTCTGCTGAAAATGAGTAGACAGTGGGGGAGGGACTGCTTGTCTCACTCAGCCTGACATCTTTTCACAGATAAAACTGTTGCAAATGGGACCTGCTTGAAATTGATTGCGGCCTGCTAAATAGCCTTATAATTCAATTGGACATTCAAAAATAACTTGTTATGTGGTTCAATAGGGCCCATGCACAAAAGCATCCATTTTGATCTGCATGTTCATTCTTGACATCTGTTTAGATGGTGACTTTTTACATGCTTTGCACATACATGAGAACATACACAGAAAATGTTCTGCTTGCAAGCACCTTTTTGTGAGCATGTTATCATGACACTTGTACATTCTGTCCAAGGCTAAAAAACACTGAGCACGTTGCCCTTGCATTTTGTTGTCTGTTTGGAGACAGCTTTGAATCGGAAAGGCAAACATTCACATCAGCCTTGCACCTCTGACACAGTGTGTAAATGAAACCAGGCTTTGTTTATATAAACTGCCTCTAAGCTAAGTTCTTCTACGGATTATCCTGGACGCTGTCACTGAGGTTCAGCCCTGATGATTCCAAACTTTATCCTGCAAAGGACTGTGGCCTGTTCTACACCAGACTGGCTCCCTGATACATCTTCTACAGGTATGGGGAGTTGGGTTCACCCAGCACTTGGGCAGAGAGTACTCTCACTATGCTCTTTATAGTATAAGTACTATTAGGTAGGAGTATCAGCATGACATATATTCATAAATCACTGCAACATTATAATAGTTGAATTGTTTATTTTTTTCCCTATTTTTGCAATGCTGCTAACACTGCTTTGTTTTCTTCTGCTAATAATTGCAGCTTGTGTTTTTTACACAAGAAAAATGTTGCTTCTTTAAATGTTTGAAATGCCACTTTTTCTATTTCTTGTGTCTCCCTCTGGGCATGCCTAAGTAACAACAAAAGGGCAGATCTATTTCCACCAAACAGATCGTGGGAGAATTAGAGTGGTCATGTTATGAGGTTGCAGATATCATCTAGTACTCTGGAAGGTTTAGGGTCTGGATGTGGCACCGTGAGCTAGCTAGGAATTGTGGCACCATACTCTGATGGTATGGATGGACTCAGTCCCCATATTCTGATGTTTATGTTATCAGGATACACAGTCCTACATAATTTGTAGGAACTGTATGACATATAACCATCAATGTTCTACATCATGTACATATTTAATGTGTCTCCTGAATAGTTCTTACATGTGCCCAGAGCCCCTAGTCACCTTATATGGAGACATCAGTGTTGTTAGGGAGTAATCTTCCTCAGCTATATAGGATAACCTATTTTTGTCTGAAGGTTGTTCAAGGTTGAAGCTTTAAAAGGATCACCCAATTATAACTTTTACCTTCTCTGATTTCTATTAATTATATATGGCGAATGCAGTACCTGTGGTTATTCCACTATTGTGCAGACATGCAGTAACACAAATGTTACAACACCAAGGGCCTCCTCTTACAGGGGAGATGTTACCTTTGTGGGAGAGGTCCACGAAGCATATAAAACAGAGGTATTCTATTCATGGGTCACTTTTCCTGCAGCAGATGCCAAACTCAAAAACATTTCATACCTGCACAATAGCTGTAATACCAGGCCAATACAGAGCCTATGAAGATTTAGAAATACCATTAACATTTCTGAAACATATAAATTTGTTCCAAGGCACCCTATCACATCCATCAAACAATGTGAGACTGGGTCTCCTCAGCAATGATGGGGCAACATGGCCAGTCGTAGCTGGCTATACACCATATCCAACATTAACACTTCTCACTGTAGTAGAGCTTTGCACTTGTAGCATAGCTCTGTTATGCAAACAATAACAGCAACCCTTCAAGCTGTGCTGCCAGACATGGCAGCACCTGCAATTAGTAAAGTGACATTAATGCAATTATGGGTAAGGTTCCCACCAGACGGGAGGAAATTCCGTTCTGGATTACACAAAAATCAAACCAGCTTCAAACAGTATTTCCCTACAGGGGACTCCAAGATAAACATTGAATTATGTACCTACGACTGGGGATGGTTACCCTGGTAGATGCAAGCCAAAGTGTGCCATTCAGTTGCAGAGTTTAGTCCACGGTTGACTACATCAGTTAGACAAATGAGTCTTTGTATTTTGAATATAAATTCAATTTTTACGTATACACCTGACTTTATCTTTTTCTTTCTCCTCCTTTTTACTCATTCATTGTACTTAGGTTGATATGTGGTGATACATTCGCATTATCTGTACCTTTTTTCCAGTTACACTGAACCTATTTTTTAAGAATATAAAACTTGCTAAAGAAATAATAACTGTAGGAATTCAATCAACCTACATTTCATTCATTGTTGGAATTACACAAATTAATTGCTAAACAAATCCCTTGAAGGCACCTCCCTACCTGTTTATTCATATTTGCCCGAGCCCTCAAGGGTATATTGGGTTGTCCACTGTGTTTACTCTAATCTAGAATATAAAGGTGGCATTGAGCTTTGTATCTCACCAATAAAGAACCCTCTGTTTCCAGTATTAAAACCAGATCATTAATGCCACCTAATATTAGACTACAGACATAGAAGCAGTCACACATGCACATATACAGTACAAAATTGACAGAGTGCAGCACTAATGAATGACATAGTGCACAAAGAATATAACACAACATGGGTCATTTCAAATGGCTTTTACTGTCAAAACATAGCACCTGAATGCAAGGATTTTACCACATTCACCATATTTGGGGTCCCAAAAAAGATTCTGTAGACTCCCTCAGGTGTATAAGAACAACCCTGGTCTTATCTCCACCCGAGTAACATCAATTTTACAGGAAATTAACTCAGAAACATAGTTCCATGTTGATGACATATATCTTAAGGATTATGACTTAAACACACATCTAGCCAGAGCAAATCACACTGTCATGGCATTTGCTGAACAAGGCTACACATTCAACCTCCAAAACACAAAAAATGCCTATCTCAGTGTTCTGTTCCTGGATACATTTTATCAAATGAGGTAAAAGCTTAGCATCACATTTCCTAGAAGTGTGCCCTCCTCCAACCACCAAATACAATTAAAAAGCTACAATTGGGGGCGTGGCCTGACTCACAGCGGAGTAGGACTCAAGTTTCAACCTCTCCGGGCCCCTGTAAGGATCGATCCCCATCCAACTCACCGGGCCCCTGTGAGGATCGATCCCCATCCAACTCACCGGGACTAGCCGGACCACTGTACGGGAAATGGGAGCCACCTGCTTCACTCCCCTGTGTGGTGAAGGCAGTTTGAAGGGCCGCCCATGCAAGAAAGTGCAGGCCCTAAGTCTTGGCTTAGCCTTACCAAAGCCACGATCTTGGATGAAGTGGCATTGACTGCAGCACTGAAGGCCTTCTTACAGGTTGCTAATTCCGAGCTCGGAGACCCAGTGCCAAGGAAGCATGCAGTGAGGGGGTATGTGTGCCTGAGAGACACTCCTCTGATGACAGATACGGCAGGCCGCCTGCCCAGACAATCTCCCCACACACTGCCCGACAGGGGCAGGAAAGCTGAAGCAGCTGTGTGGCTGCCAGGTGGTAGCCCGCTCTGGCGAAGCGGCTGTGTGGAACGGCCTATTGCTGTGGCTACACCATGGGGTGGTGCGAGAGTCGATTTTGGTGCCTTGACAGGGAGATCTGCCCTACCGCTGTTTCCTGGGCCCACATGTGCGGAAGACTGGGTGCGTGTGCCTGGGAAACTGCCTCAGATGAGCCGCACGGCAGAAGTATCCTGCATCACTGCCCCCTCTTGCCTGGCTGTACCAGAGGCCTGAAAGGCACTTCCTGACTTTGTTGCAGCCCTCCTGGAGGTATCATTGCCCAAGAACATCTATCTATTGGGTGCCCAGCTGGTCTGGTTGGGAGTACAGGGCCTGGCACCCTGGGCTTGACCCCGTGGGGCTGTCACTTGCCTGTATGCTCATCGGAGAGGTGGCAGAGCTTTGAAAATGTGAGCCATACTTAAGGGATGCCCCAACAAAGTGACTTGACTTTCGATCTGCATAAGCTTAGAGGACTGCTTTGGGGGTGCCGGGCTCATTGTGGGAGTTCTTTAAACAGCTGGCTGTGCCACTCACATGAAAAGCCTCACCACCTACATGGACCACCCTGAGCCGTCTCCATCGTGCACTCCCAGCAGGAGAGTGGCACTATTGGTTGGGGTGTTTGTCAGCCTTCATATGCTTCGTGATCAGGTTGATGACTGTTCTCGCTTTGCTTGGTGGGCCCTGGTTTGGCGCGCACTCTCTCCTCCTTGCCAGGCCCTCATGGTGGTGCAACCTCTCCCAAGTGACTCTACAGCCAGGTGCTCAATCGCCATTGGGCTTGGGGGACATGCCATTGCAGGTAGTGTCTTGGAGCAACCACCTTGACTTGAAGGCTGATGTCCTATCACTGACATGCCACGTACCAATAAAACTGCTAAGGAGACACCAGTGACTTCCATCTTGGGCAAGGCAGCACCGCAACGAGGGTTTGACCAACTGCACTCCAAGAGAATCCTGCTGCAGCTCCTATATCCCAGGACTACGTGAATCACTTCCTCCAAGGAAATCAAAACTGAGATTGGCTCGCATAGGGCGATTTCAAGGTGTGCATCAAAGATCTCAAGAAGGATGTATCAGACATAGGAGAGCAAGTAGATGATTTATAGTGAACAGTGGATGCCTGGTCAGAAGACCAGGAAATGCTCTGGTGGCGCATCTCATAAGTAACAATAACAGTTCCAATACTGATGGACTTTTACTCCACTTTCTTATGTGGGAACATTTTGAAAGGAAACAAAATGAACGAGGACCTTTTGTTTAGTCGATTTAATCAATCTATTTGTACGTTTTGTTTTCAATTTACCAAAAACTTTTTTTGTGTATTTCCACAATTTACATTAAACAAATAACAAAAAATTATTTACTGTACATAAATAGGCACATTCAACCGCAGTCATATCAACATTCACTCCCATACCACACTGGACAGTCCAGAACCAAACATACTCTAAAAAAGCAATCTAAATTCACTTTAAAGACACAAATTACAACATGGCCATAGAAAAATAGTATACTCTGTAGGGAACAGTGTAGAGAGTTCCAAGTAATTCTTTAAGTTCGTTAGGCCAAAAGATAAAGGTCGACGCGTTTCAAGCCCCTTCTAGTACTGGGGCTCTCATCAGGACCTGGGAGCTGAAAGGAGAACACAAGGGGAGTCTTACTAAACTGTCACCTCCTTTTTCATGCAACAGCGTATTTCTTAGTACAAGTTATACCTGTGATTGATGTGTCCACCAGACCTCTTGCGGTATGAAATCTAAATGACAAATTAGACCAAAATTCAATCCAACTGTACCATATTTCGAAGCTACAAACATTAGAAGACCACCAAACATCCAAGTGACATTTATGCTGTTCAACTTACGTGTAGAAGTGTTAGGACGGAATTAATCTGCAAAAATAATAAAATGAGAAAACGATGTCAGGTCGCTGTCTAATCGAGAACGGGTTGCTAGATTCAAGCATCTGCGGTGTGTCAAATGCGCCTTGCGCGCCGCTCAGAGGCAGTTAGCCTACCTTGAATCTCGAAGCTGTTGAAGAACAAAATCTCTTCCTATATTCAGTTGCGTTTGTCATTAAGTGTTTTTCGTCGTGATCGGATCACTGAAAAAACGATAAAAAGGGAGTGTATCAACGGGGTTGGAGACCGCCAAAGAAGCGGATGCGCTTTGAAGAATTTGTTGAATCGTCTTCATACCTGTGTTCGTTGCTTCTCACTCTTCAAACTCGGAGGGAATGAACTTCCGTGTTTGTTCTCCAAATCTCATGTGAATATAATCTTGTCAAACGCACTCAGTGTGTTCTGGGTAATGTAGTTTATGATGGTGTATTCGCAGGACAGAATCAATTCAAAAAATGGTTGTTGTTCAATCTATGACGCGACATGTAAATACACTTTTCTTCGCTCAGCGGATGTCCATTCATGTGAGGGACAGTTTAAAATGTGAAGCTTGTGAACTGGCTTAATCAGAAAAGGTAAGCAAAGTAGGCATTTGAGTGCGCTGTTTTGTTCACTCGAATGGGTCAATATAAACAGAGCAGTGGGCTGACTTGTGATGGCTCGTCAGGATGAGAGCCTTGAGCAATAAGTGGCAGGGAAAACAAGGAGGTCCCACTATCATCCACTACATTTAATGGTAATTCATTCCTGGCTGTATTTAGTCAAAGATTATAGATTTCCGATAATTCATTAAGACCGTTCATGGCTGTGTTGAACTTCACAATGAGCATTGCTTCGCGCCGCGAGAGTTGTCGTTCAAGGTCACCACCTCTTGAATCAGGATCCACCTTGGACATAACAGTCCATTTTAAATCGGTTATTAGATGGTTGTAAGTTTTCCAATGTTGGACCAGCGGGGCATTTTGGACATTTTTATTGATCCGTGATTTGTGTTGTGATATTCTAACTCTGATTTCCTGGCTAGTTTTACCTATATACAGTAGTCCACAAGGGCAACGGATCGCATAAATCACATTTTTACTTTTGCAATTAGTAAAACAGTCATGTTTCCAGTATATTGAATTATGTGCAAATAAATCCCCTTCTTCTGTTGATGGACAACAGGCACATGTACCGCATTTGTGATGGCCAGTTATTGGAAGGAGGCCTACATATTCTCTTAGGGATTTTTTGGTTGTTGTTGGCATAGACGCTCGTACTATTTGATTGGAAATGCTGCGATCTTTTTTAAATGCAAACAGAGGATAGTCACTTAAAGAGGGGTCAAGATTCTTGACTAAGTGCCAATTTTGGCGAATGATCCTCTTTAATGGGTTAGAGTTTGGACAGAATGTTGAGACACATACAATCTTCTGGAGAGGGGATTTTTCTTTCTGTGTTAAGAGCTCCTCTCGTGGTGTCCACCACGCTCTTTTCATGGCTCTTTTCAATAATTTCTTAGGATAACCTCTCATTTTTAAGTTATCCAGCAGATTAGTTGCATGGAGAAAATATTCATCCTTAAAGGAACAATTTCTTCTGATCCTGAGAAACTGCCCATAGGGCAAGTTCTCTCTTAAATTCCTCGGATGACTGCTGGTGAAGTGTAGTGTTTTATTCCGATCTGTTGGTTTTTTATACAGAGTTGTCACTAGTCCATTGTTTGCTGGATATACCTCTACATCCAAAAAAGGTATCTTGGTCTTAGAATAATTCAGACTGAATTTGATGTCTTCCGTGCGGTTGTTGAGCCAGTCGTGGAACAGGTCCAGGTTCTGTTCATTGCTTGTCCAGATCATAAAAACATCATCTATATAGCGTACCCATTTTCCGATGTAGTGGGAGAATGGGTTGCCATTATAGATGAATTTCTCTTCATACTTGGCCATGAAGAGGACTGCCAGTTCAGGAGCAAATGGACAACCCATTGCTACTCCTCTTATTTGATAATAAAAGTCTCCTTTGAACTTGAAATAGTTCTTCTTCAGGGCAAAGTCAGCTAGGTCCATAATGAATTCCGTGGGAACTCTCGTTGGTTTTGGTCTACTCTCCAAGTACAATTTAATCACTGCCAAGCCTTCATCTTGGGGTATTTGGGTATACAGTGAAACAACATCTAGTGTGACTAGATGATGTTCGTTTTGCTCAAAGACCGATTCTTCCAGATGATTAATGAAATTGGTCATGTCACGTATGTATGATGGTACTTCTTGAATAAATGGTTTGAGGAAAAAGTCAACAAATTTGGATATCGGTTCTAAGAGAGATTCGCAGCCGGAGACTATCGGTCTTCCAGGTGGTTTTGAGGCATTTTTATGTACTTTAGGAAGTACATAGAAGAGAGGAATCCTTGGATTCTTATTCTTTAAGAACTCGAATTCTTTTTTGTTCAGGAATCCTTGTTGGAAGCCTTCTTCGATTATCGGAAAAAGTAGATTTTGGAGCTCAGTTGTCGGATCATTCTTAATTTTCCTGTAACAATTAGTATCTTGAAGTTGTCTAAGCACTTCGTCTGTGTAGTCTAAAATGTCCCAAACTACAATAGACCCGCCTTTGTCAGCCTGCTTTATTATAATGGACGAATCTTTCTGAAGATTTAAAAGTGCTTGTGTCTGAGGTTTCGAAGTGTTGAATTTCACCCATCTTTTTTCTTTTCCATTTCTGTGATTGCTGATAAAATTGTTTTTTCAAACGTCACCACTTCTTTTGGAATCTTGCTTGTGGGAGGACAAAAGGAGGATTTTCTCTTTAGACCCGTGTTCTCCGTCAGTTCGATACATGGGTTCAGGGCAAAGAAGGTTTTCAACCTGATTTTTCGACAAAATTCAATGACTTCCATTTTTAGTCGTACAAAGTTTGTGTTCTTGGCGGGTACGAATGTTAGCCCTTTTTCCAAAATGCTTTGTTCTTCTTTAGTCAGAGTTTTTTTGGATAAATTGTACACTAGTGATGGTTCTAGTTTTTGTAGTTTTGCCTTCGGGTGGACATTTCCCATGGTTGGGAGTTGAATCTGACCCTTCCTCGCGACTTCTGTTGGCCCCTGCCTAAAAAAGGCGTTTGTTGTTGTTGTAGTTGTGGTACGAAGTTTCCTCGTCTGTTGTTATTTCTGTACTCTTCACTATTCTCTCTTTCACTGCCACTTGAGGTGGATGAAGTGTTGGAAAAAGTGATGAAATTCTTCGATGACCTGCCTTGGTATTCTGATAAATATCTGCGTGAGTCAACTCGAGAATAGAAGTCCGGCTGCAAATAGGGGTATACTTTTTCAAGTGAGAAATTCCTTTTATCTTTGTCGAATTTGTTACCTTTTTGATTGACTGTGTAGTCTCTAAACTCTCCAATTTCCTTTTCTACTTTGTCCAGTAATGCTTTAGAATCCGTAATAATTTGGTTTGTTTTAATCTCTGATTCTAATGTCTCAATTTCCTCAAGTTGTTGTTTTGACAGACGTTGTGCTGTTTCCACTGTTAGAACCATCAAGTCGCGGCTGCACTTAGTTTCAATTTGGCTGTATCCTTTTTTGTATTGAGGGTCTTCGGTGAAGATCACTGGAATATTCTTAATTTGTAGGCCTCCTGGGATAGTGCCTGCTCTAAGGTGTTGGATGAGGAAATGTCCATGTAGGTCCGTCCTTATTTGTTTTTTCTTTAGACGTAGGAGCTTGTCAGCCTCATTTTGGTTTTTTGCGGAGGAGCTTAGTGTAGCCGATGCGAAAAGGGGGGGGGGCGTCTAGTAGTTGTTTAATGTGTTCTTCGCTGTACGCAAAGGTGTCTTTTTCTGACATACTCTCACTCAAAGTGCAAAAGAAACCAACATTCACTCAACTTTACAAAAATAACACAAACTACAAGTGAATCTTACCAGAAGATTCTGGGCAATCTGCATCAACTCTTCTAACAAATTGAACACCCAAATTAGTGGGTAACCACCTCGCAGAGAGTCCTCTGCTAATAACTATTGAACAAAAACAGGGTTTAGGCTATACTCAGTAAGGCCGTGCCTCATATCATAAGTAACAATAACAGTTCCAATACTGATGGACTTTTACTCCACTTTCTTATGTGGGAACATTTTGAAAGGAAACAAAATGAACGAGGACCTTTTGTTTAGTCGATTTAATCAATCTATTTGTACGTTTTGTTTTCAATTTACCAAAAACTTTTTTTGTGTATTTCCACAATTTACATTAAACAAATAACAAAAAATTATTTACTGTACATAAATAGGCACATTCAACCGCAGTCATATCAACATTCACTCCCATACCACACTGGACAGTCCAGAACCAAACATACTCTAAAAAAGCAATCTAAATTCACTTTAAAGACACAAATTACAACATGGCCATAGAAAAATAGTATACTCTGTAGGGAACAGTGTAGAGAGTTCCAAGTAATTCTTTAAGTTCGTTAGGCCAAAAGATAAAGGTCGACGCGTTTCAAGCCCCTTCTAGTACTGGGGCTCTCATCAGGACCTGGGAGCTGAAAGGAGAACACAAGGGGAGTCTTACTAAACTGTCACCTCCTTTTTCATGCAACAGCGTATTTCTTAGTACAAGTTATACCTGTGATTGATGTGTCCACCAGACCTCTTGCCGTATGAAATCTAAATGACAAATTAGACCAAAATTCAATCCAACTGTACCATATTTCGAAGCTACAAACATTAGAAGACCACCAAACATCCAAGTGACATTTATGCTGTTCAACTTACGTGTAGAAGTGTTAGGACGGAATTAATCTGCAAAAATAATAAAATGAGAAAACGATGTCAGGTCGCTGTCTAATCGAGAACGGGTTGCTAGGACTATGTGAATCACTTCCTCCAAGGAAATCAAAACTGAGATTGGCTCGCATAGGGCGATTTCAAGGTGTGCATCAAAGATCTCAAGAAGGATGTATCAGACATAGGAGAGCAAGTAGATGATTTATAGTGAACAGTGGATGCCTGGTCAGAAGACCAGGAAATGCTCTGGTGGCGCATCTCAGCCCTGGAAGAACAATACATCCAACCTCCGGGCCAAGCAGGAAGACCTTGAAAATTGCAGTCGCCGGAACAACATTCGTGTTCAGGAGGTGCCACAAGGACAGGAAGGCACCGACTTCCTGGCATTCAAAAAAGACCCCCTCCAGGCATTTCTGGGAGATGCAGATAAAACCCCCTGTCTTTGATAAAGTGCACTGAGTAGCCTCTGCCCACGAACCAACCAGATGTGTCGCAACCCATCTTGACACATGTCCATTACTTCACAGAAAAGGAGGCACTACTACACGCTGACTGGAAGAAGGTGGACCTGGTCTTTAGGGGTCTCATTATCTAATTATTTCAAGATCTCTCACCTACAACCTTGTGACACAGATGGGATTTCAAATTGATCACAAAAAAGCTGAGCACTCTGGACATTAAATATCAGTGGGGCCACCCCTTCACTCTGCTATTCACCTGGGAAGGCAAGCTGCGGTCTCTCTGCTCCCTGGCAGAGGCGATGCAGCTCCTGGGAATGTGTTCCCCTGATGTGGGGGGGCCTCCTCCTCAGCACACACCCAGGGACACTTTGAAACCCATCTAGACCACGGTGGGCTCCCGCCGCTACAACAGTTGCCCGGCGAGAGCGATTGCCCTGGAAGTGAAACTGGACATTATTCAGCGCCTCCGGAGCATGGACAAGGAAGCATACTTTGCACCCTCCAAAACTGGATATGGTTAGTGAGGACATCTTTGTAGTGGCTGGGCTCCCCCCTGACACGAGAAATAGACATACATCTGGCAGAAACCAGGAACTTGGGATGGTGGTGGTGAACGGGGTGTCGAGAGCTATAAGGACAGTCCCCTGATCTGTAGTTTCCTCCTCCTTGGCAGGTCGACCCCATGTGTCATGTGCCCAATGAGGGTGACTCCTCTAGCGAGATGCAGGCACCTCGGTTCCGGTGTCAGTGGGAAGCGGATGCACGTGTTGGGCCCAGTTAGCCTGCAACAGTTATTTGGTTTGTTATGATGTTTTATCTCTACAGGTATCAGTGTACTGTGCACATTGTGAAGATTGTGGGTAGATTACACTGGATGCTTCACTCCATGACATGCTGCATGGGGGGGTGATTCCATTCCAGGGGCTATCCGTATACATACTTGGGATGACTGCTACTATCCCCCTTCTCTTTCATGGGCAAGAGTCTTAAAGTACTTTCTCTGAATGTCCGTGGCCTTAACTCTCCCAACAAACTCAGGCAGGTTTGGGCTGACATCCTCCCCCATGATCTCAAATTTGTCTTTTTACAAGAGACTAATCTTCATGCAGTATACTACCATTGGATGACACACCCACCATACCCTACGTCACTGAGCCTACATTGACTCCAAAATACTGGGGATGGGAATACTCTAAGTCCTACTTTGGTCCCACCATCACAAAAGTAATGAGGGACAAGAAGGGCCGATTTCTGACACTGCATTTGACCAAAGGGCAATGCCATCTCACATTACTTAACCCCTTCTGTGCCCTTGACGTGCTGGACATGTCATGGAGCACAGTCGCGCTGTGCCTATGACGTGTCCAGCACGTCATGACACCCACCCACGGGGGAAGCGCTGGCGCTCCCCCCGTGAGTGATCGATCTTTTTTTTTTTATTGGGAAGGCAGGGGAAGACCTTCCCCTGCCTCCCCCGCCCCCGCGTCATCAATGACGTCAGCGCGCGAGCCGCGCTGACGTCATGGAGGTTCCCCTTTGTTCTCCGAGGCGCAGGAAGCCATTTGCTTCCTGCGCGTCGGAGAGGAAAGGTGAGTTTTGGTGCTTGGGAGGGGGGTATTTTGCAGTCGGTCGGTTAGGTAGGGTGGGGGCACAATGTTGGGGGGAGGAGAAAGGTTTCATTGAAGGCTCCGCTTGGTTCGTGCGGTTGGTTCGTGATAATTGCAGTTGCTTCCATGTGAAATGGATCCAAAAAAGAAACGCACGCTTGAGAGAGATGCCCTTTTTCTCTCGTTTTCTCTCTGAGGGGTGCTGCTAGCGTGGGAATGGGAGGTGGGGGTTAGGTTGGAGGCACAATGTTGGGGGGAGGAGAAAGGTTTCATTGAAGGCTCCGCTTGGTTCGTGATAATTGCAGCTGCTTCCTTGTGAAATGGATCCAAAAAAGAAACGCACGCTTGGGAGAGATGCGCTTTTTCTCTCGTTTTCTCTCTGAGGGGTGCTGCTAGCGTGGGAAAGGGAGGTGGAGGGGTAGGGTGGGGGCACAATGTTGGGGGGAGGAGAAAGGCTTCATTGAAGGCTCCGCTTGGTTCATGCGCTTGGTTTGTGATAATTGCAGTTGCTCCCATGTGAAATGGATCCAAAAAAGAAACGCACGCTTGGGAGAGATGCCCTTTTTCTCTCGTTTTCTCTCTGAGGGGTGCTGCTAGCGTGGAAAAGGGAGGTGGGTGGGGGCGATACAGCAGGTTCCTAACTAAATAAAGCAAGTCAGAGGGGTTGCAAAGTGGCCAGATTGATTTTATTTACATCCAAATACACCAGCATCACAGAGTTTGTCATCGAAGCGCTACTTTCGTTTTCTCTTCTTTCTTTGAACAGCATTGTTGTTCCCAGGTTGGGAGAGTGTACCATTCCTGGAGGTACTGCAGTACCTGGTTGATGGGTTGTTTGGAAAACACAATGTGTACCATGGCTCTGTGTTTATGGATGTAGTCTTTTTATCAATAACAACAGAACAACGTGGGAAAAAGGTCCAAAGGGAAGGATTTTAAAGACCAGCAGGTTGTATATCCCCTTAATCAAATCACTATAACACTTGTCAACCCGGGTCTAATGCTGTGTCAACAAAAAAGAAAAGAAAACATCTCTACTGTTTCCGACATCTCTTAGTTAGAAGAGAACCCTTCTTGGAACAGAACCCATCAATCACCGAGGAGTCAGTGCGTTTGTCATCATCTGGGTCTGGCTCTCTTGATACACCGCCCCAGGTCTAGATGGAATGACCCGGTTGCGAGTAAAGAGAAGTGGCATACAAGGGTTGCTGTCAGATCTCCAACAAAGAGAGCACAAAAAATATAGTAAACACTCGCTCACGTGAGAGGGTTTCTAAAAGTGCAGCACTAAATCATAAAAAGTGACTAAAAATGGCTAGGGTAACTCAAAAGTGCTTTAATTAGTAGAGTACCTCTGCCAATATTAAAAAGCAAAATGGCAACTCAGCATAAATACTTTGTCATTATGCTCATTGTCCATAGTATCTGGTCGACATGTTTCTGCCCACTGGGATCTGCGTAGTATCAAGGGCATTCATCAGGACCTAAATTGCTGCTACTATGTAAAAGTGTGTGAAATTATAAAAAATTGTTACAGACATTCCTACCACCGGTTGAACTCAACAGATGTCTTAACCGGATACCTAGGAAAGTAAAGAGACATGGATAAGAAATGCAACAAATCATCAATGTTGACAAAAACAGCCAAAACAACAGTATTTAAATACCGTCTTGAGAAACACGAATTAGTGCTTCATACATCCAATCATTTATTAGATTGCACTTACCCCAGAATTCTGGGTGATACCCTCACCTCAACCTGGTCTTTGCTCAGGGAAAGGGGCCCCGCTCTGATAGGGGGAAGAAAAAGAAAAAAGGCTGCTAAATAACATGCCAAAAAAACTTCATACTCCCCATCGGGGTGGCTCAAAAGTGTAGACATTGTCCATGTATTAAAAGTAGTGATGGCAGACAGCATGGCTTTAAAAAAAGGTTTTGACCCTGGCTGGGAGTCACAAGAACTCTAGAAGTTCTGAGAATGATTAGAATTATAGTGACAAGCAATGGAAAGACCCTAACTGAGTCTTTGAAACCTCGCAACAGCCGCGAGTGTTGTAGACTCCTGTGTTGCAGAGGCAGACTTAGAATTTGAAAAAGCAGTCACAGAGTGCGGGCCACGCTTACCTCTCCGTCGGTACCCCGGGGCGGTCTATGAGTAAAGACCGGAGGTACCGACGTGAGAGGCAGGGAGTGCTTTATAGCGTACTCGATTCTACACAGCTGAGTCAGTTACACAGGGGTGACTTCAGCAAAGCCTGTTGTTTTTAGATCGGCGTAAGGACCCAAAATGGTTTGCACCGGAGATTACTGCGCATGTGTTACTAGCACGCTTACCCTCAGGAGTGCGCATGTGTCAAGTGGTATAAGTCCGTTTCGTAGGGGTGACTCCGACACAGCCTGTTATAATTGGAACGGCGTGAGGACCCAACCTGGCTCACGCCGTAGAGTGCTGCGCATGTGTTGATAACGAGCTTACTCTGTGTCCCTATTAGTGCGCATGTGTCAGGTTGTACACACTGTTCTGACACAGCGCGCATGTTATGAAAGTGCTTAATCTAGACCGGTCTCACTAAATGACAAAGAAAATTCAAAAGAAATTAGATTTTATTCGCGGACTCTTGCTGCTGGATGTAGACCATGATGGTCATCACAGAACCTGTTAAATTTGTAATTAAATGTGGCGTGGGTGCCCAAAACCGAGCTCGCAGTAATAATGAGCTATGCATAAGTAAATGTGTCAATGTGACAACTTGGCCCCTTGCCTACATGTGTGTCTATCTACATACACTAATCGAACCTGGCCCAAGAATCACAGTAGAGGTAGGGTCGAACCTAGCAGACAGAGTCATAGCTGGAATAAGAGTGTTGTCTAGTATGATATTCATTAGAGACAAACTCCTAAACGCGCATGTATCTCATAACAACAGCCAGGGGATATCGTCATTAAGCCCTGTAGTATCCGAGTGTAGACGATAGACCCATCTTTGTTCTCTACAGAGGAGAAAACGTTGGATATCCACAATGTGTTGGGGAATATGAGGTTGTTCAAGTATTACCCAACGTAGATCAGTTTCTCTGTGGCCAGCTGTGATGAAGTGGCTGGTGAGTTTGGTAGCACTCTTTCTGCACCGAATAGTGCTCTTATGTTCTGCAATCCTCAATTTAATTTTTCGAGATGTCATCCCCACATAGTTCTTGTCACACGGACACTTTATAAGGTAAATGACCCTGTCACTGTTACAGTTAGTGTGTTTGTCAAGGCGCCATGGTCTGTCCGTACCAATGTCTATTTCCGTGGTGTGCGAGGTCTGGGGGCACACTGAACAGTTCCCACAGGGAAAGTGTCCTTTAACTGGAGGTAGACCCCAAAGGGGCGCATCTGTGGATCTACTAGGTGTTCGAGGACGTGTATGTATCAACTGGTCCTTGATGTTATGACTCCTTTTGTAGGCAAATAAAGGAGGAGGTAGTGTCTTCCCTTCAATCTTAACCACTCTCCAATTCTTAAGAATGCTCTTCTTCAGTGCATTTGAGTAGCTAGAAAAGGTATTAACACAAGTAATCCTGTTCTCCTCAGTACTTGGATTACCAATTCGTTTCTCCAGAAGAGCCTCCCTGTGATTATTAAAAGCTCTCTTCATTGATGTTCTTATGGTTCTCTTAGGATATTGCCTATCCAATAGTTGAGAAGAGAGTTGGTTGGCATGTTCATAGTATTTCAAAGTAGTTGAACAGTTTCGCCGGATCCGGAGAAATTGCCCAAAAGGCAAGTTCTCCCGTAGAGCTCTCGGATGGAAACTTTGAAAATGTAGCAAAGAGTTCCGAGCCATTGGTTTCTTATAGAGTTCCGTAGTGAGTATCCCATCCTGAGAACTAATCAGAAGATCTAAGAAAGGAAGATTCTTTTTCAAAGCCACGCAAGTGAACTTGAGAAAGCCATTTCTGTTGTTCAGCCATGAATGGAAGTTCTCGATTGTCTCCATAGAACCTCTCCAGATGACCAAAATGTCATCTATGTATCGTTTCCAGGACAAAATATGGCCTAGAAACGGATTAGTAGTAGACAGTAGTAGACCTCTCAAACAGGATCCCACCAAGAAGCTTATGGCCATCATTAAAGAGGGAGTAGATGACGCTTTGGAACAAGGCTGGATCACAAACCATGAAGCATTGTTTTTGAAAACCACTTTTCCAGTGGTACCATACTTTTATGTATTACCAAAAATACATAAAGGGGTGTTACCCCCTCCAGGTAGACCCATAATCTCAGGGATAGGGTCACTCCTTGAACCCCTATCTACCTTTGTAGATTTTTTTCTGAAACCCCTAGTGAAGATAATGCCCACATACGTTGAGGACACGAAGGATCTTCTACGCATCTTAGATGGGATGCCTTTTGACACCACACAAGACTTCTTAGTGAGCTTTGATGTGGAGTCACTATACACCTGCATCCCACAGGATGAGACTTTATCTGTTATCAAAACACTCCTGGAAACAAGAGATCTCCAGAGTCCTACGCCAGTTGAGTTCATCATGTTCTGTGCGACACTGGCGATGAAAGAGAATTTCTTTCAATTCGAGGATGAGCTATTCCTGCAGATCTCCGGAACATCTATGGGGAGTATTTTTGCCCCTTCCTTAGCCAATCTTTATGTTCACCAATTTGAACAGACAGAGATACTGTCTACTACTAATCCGTTTCTAGGCCATATTTTGTCCTGGAAACGATACATAGATGACATTTTGGTCATCTGGAGAGGTTCTATGGAGACAATCGAGAACTTCCATTCATGGCTGAACAACAGAAATGGCTTTCTCAAGTTCACTTGCGTGGCTTTGAAAAAGAATCTTCCTTTCTTAGATCTTCTGATTAGTTCTCAGGATGGGATACTCACTACGGAACTCTATAAGAAACCAATGGCTCGGAACTCTTTGCTACATTTTCAAAGTTTCCATCCGAGAGCTCTACGGGAGAACTTGCCTTTTGGGCAATTTCTCCGGATCCGGCGAAACTGTTCAACTACTTCGAAATACTATGAACATGCCAACCAACTCTCTTCTCAACTATTGGATAGGCAATATCCTAAGAGAACCATAAGAACATCAATGAAGAGAGCTTTTAATAATCACAGGGAGGCTCTTCTGGAGAAACGAATTGGTAATCCAAGTACTGAGGAGAACAGGATTACTTGTGTTAATACCTTTTCTAGCTACTCAAATGCACTGAAGAAGAGCATTCTTAAGAATTGGAGAGTGGTTAAGATTGAAGGGAAGACACTACCTCCTCCTTTATTTGCCTACAAAAGGAGTCATAACATCAAGGACCAGTTGATACATACACGTCCTCGAACACCTAGTAGATCCGCAGATGCGCCCCTTTGGGGTCTACCTCCAGTTAAAGGCCACTTTCCCTGTGGGAACTGTTCAGTGTGCCCCCAGACCTCGCACACCACGGAAATAGACATTGGTACGGACAGACCATGGCGCCTTGACAAACACACTAACTGTAACAGTGACAGGGTCATTTACCTTATAAAGTGTCCGTGTGACAAGAACTATGTGGGGATGACATCTCGAAAAATTAAATTGAGGATTGCAGAACATAAGAGCACTATTTGGTGCAGAAAGAGTGCTACCAAACTCACCAGCCACTTCATCACAGCTGGCCACAGAGAAACTGATCTACGTTGGGTAATACTTGAACAACCTCATATTCCCCAACACATTGTGGATATCCAACGTTTTCTCCTCTGTAGAGAACAAAGATGGGTCTATCGTCTACACTCGGATACTACAGGGCTTAATGACGATATCCCCTGGCTGTTGTTATGAGATACATGCGCGTTTAGGAGTTTGTCTCTAATGAATATCATACTAGACAACACTCTTATTCCAGCTATGACTCTGTCTGCTAGGTTCGACCCTACCTCTACTGTGATTCTTGGGCCAGGTTCGATTAGTGTATGTAGATAGACACACATGTAGGCAAGGGGCCAAGTTGTCACATTGACACATTTACTTATGCATAGCTCATTATTACTGCGAGCTCGGTTTTGGGCACCCACGCCACATTTAATTACAAATTTAACAGGTTCTGTGATGACCATCATGGTCTACATCCAGCAGCAAGAGTCCGCGAATAAAATCTAATTTCTTTTGAATTTTCTTTGTCATTTAGTGAGACCGGTCTAGATTAAGCACTTTCATAACATGCGCGCTGTGTCAGAACAGTGTGTACAACCTGACACATGCGCACTAATAGGGACACAGAGTAAGCTCGTTATCAACACATGCGCAGCACTCTACGGCGTGAGCCAGGTTGGGTCCTCACGCCGTTCCAATTATAACAGGCTGTGTCGGAGTCACCCCTACGAAACGGACTTATACCACTTGACACATGCGCACTCCTGAGGGTAAGCGCGCTAGTAACACATGCGCAGTAATCTCCGGTGCAAACCATTTTGGGTCCTTACGCCGATCTAAAAACAACAGGCTTTGCTGAAGTCACCCCTGTGTAACTGACTCAGCTGTGTAGAATCGAGTACGCTATAAAGCACTCCCTGCCTCTCACGTCGGTACCTCCGGTCTTTACTCATAGACCGCCCCGGGGTACCGACGGAGAGGTAAGCGTGGCTCGCACTCTGTGACTGCTTTTTCAAATTCTAAGTCTGCCTCTGCAACACAGGAGTCTACAACACTCGCGGCTGTTGCGAGGTTTCAAAGACTCAGTTAGGGTCTTTCCATTGCTTGTCACTATAATTCTAATCATTCTCAGAACTTCTAGAGTTCTTGTGACTCCCAGCCAGGGTCAAAACCTTTTTTTAAAGCCATGCTGTCTGCCATCACTACTTTTAATACATGGACAATGTCTACACTTTTGAGCCACCCCGATGGGGAGTATGAAGTTTTTTTGGCATGTTATTTAGCAGCCTTTTTTCTTTTTCTTCCCCCTATCAGAGCGGGGCCCCTTTCCCTGAGCAAAGACCAGGTTGAGGTGAGGGTATCACCCAGAATTCTGGGGTAAGTGCAATCTAATAAATGATTGGATGTATGAAGCACTAATTCGTGTTTCTCAAGACGGTATTTAAATACTGTTGTTTTGGCTGTTTTTGTCAACATTGATGATTTGTTGCATTTCTTATCCATGTCTCTTTACTTTCCTAGGTATCCGGTTAAGACATCTGTTGAGTTCAACCGGTGGTAGGAATGTCTGTAACAATTTTTTATAATTTCACACACTTTTACATAGTAGCAGCAATTTAGGTCCTGATGAATGCCCTTGATACTACGCAGATCCCAGTGGGCAGAAACATGTCGACCAGATACTATGGACAATGAGCATAATGACAAAGTATTTATGCTGAGTTGCCATTTTGCTTTTTAATATTGGCAGAGGTACTCTACTAATTAAAGCACTTTTGAGTTCCCCTAGCCATTTTTAGTCACTTTTTATGATTTAGTGCTGCACTTTTAGAAACCCTCTCACGTGAGCGAGTGTTTACTATATTTTTTGTGCTCTCTTTGTTGGAGATCTGACAGCAACCCTTGTATGCCACTTCTCTTTACTCGCAACCGGGTCATTCCATCTAGACCTGGGGCGGTGTATCAAGAGAGCCAGACCCAGATGATGACAAACGCACTGACTCCTCGGTGATTGATGGGTTCTGTTCCAAGAAGGGTTCTCTTCTAACTAAGAGATGTCGGAAACAGTAGAGATGTTTTCTTTTCTTTTTTGTTGACACAGCATTAGACCCGGGTTGACAAGTGTTATATTGTAGTCTTTTTATACCATACTGTTTACGTTTTGTAAGGATATAAGCAATGGACATTGAAACTGTTCCCTTCAGGGCCCTCTAGTCATGTCCATAACTTTTCAGGTGAAACCACTCTCTGATTTCTGAATAGTGAGTGAGAGATCGGGTAACCATGTTGTTTCTGCTTACATTTCACATGCTTTACTTATTCTTGCATTCCCTATGAGTGGTTGCTTTTACTTTTTTTTAGGCAGCATATTACTCTTATCAAGTGAATAATTTGTTTTAAACCACACACAAGTGTTTATAGCGGGCACAAGTTTATAGCTGATGGCAGTGCGAGTTTCTCTCAGTGGGGAAGTATGGTGTTCAGTGGGAGAGAGGATGTGGCACTATGGCCAGAGCTGTCGAATTTGGTACTGGGGAACCGGGTTCAGCCGCCGCTGCCCCCAATGTCTCTTTTATGCATTCCTGCTGCACGATCGTGCAACAGGAATGGCCACTAGCGCCAGTTTTTTTTTCTTCGTTTTTTAGGTTTGGAGTTGTTTGTGGGAGCGGCACCTTAGTCAAGGGTCGCTCCCCTTATGCCCCCATTATTTTTCAAATATTTTAAAGCGCAAACAAAATCAAAGAGGTAGCAGAAGATACGTTACAAGAGGAAAAAGTGATGTGTGCATGTTACAAAAGACTACAAAATACAAGTAGAGGTAAAATAGTGCAATAAATGGCAGACACTCAGAAAACAAGAGCAAACGTTACGTTACATGAGGCAATGGTGGTAATTGTGCATGTATCAAAAGCAAACAAAATACAAGAGGTAGCAAACAATACGTTACAAGAGGAAAAGTGACATGCGTTTGATTGATCTCTGGAACGATCCATTAAATGCTGTTTTCCCCTCCAAGGACAAACTGAAAGCAATGTACTGGGAATGGGTATTTAAGGTAGAAATCACACAAGGACTTTCAACTCATTTAACATGTCGATTTCTTGACTTAAAAGTTCGCCCATCCTTTGAAAGGTTCTGGGACATAATTGGAAAACCCCTCGACCGCAAATTGTATTTTCAGCTGCGGGTGGGTACTCTACCCGTTGCTGAATTTACTGCTAGCTGGGGGGGTCACCAAAACAAAAATGATAAGTGTTATAGGTGTGTAGATGAACGTGAATCTGTAGGACATCTATTATTTTTTTGTCCCATGTATGCTGAACCTAGAAGAACATGGATAAAGCCCATTTGCAGATTTTTGGGCATTAGGAGATATACAATAGCTCTCCGCATTTTGTGCACAGAATCTAAACCCCCTGTATGTATAGCTGTGGCAAAGTTTTTAGGGTGGGCCTGGGGCATACGGGCAAAAGCCTTGAGGATTGGGGTAAATCCCCTCTAAATCATGTGCATTTGGAAGAATATTTATGTTATAGTTAATATAGGCTGGTGATTAAATCAATATGCTCATCAAACAGTCCCACGACATCATAAGAGCAAATGGATTGGTTTTTTGAGATTGGTTTAATATTTTTACAAAACATTGTGTTCGACGGTTATTCAGAAATTTAATTGTAATTTTAACTTTTTAGATAATTTAATACCTGTTTTATGTTATGAATGTAATGTGCTTTTATGACTTAAACTGTCGAATAAAGCTTGATTGAATTGACATGTGTGCAAGTTACAAAAGAGTACAAAGTACAAGTAGAAGTATAAAAGTGCAATAAATGGCAGACACTCAAAACACAGGAACACACTGGGAAGGCACTTCTATAGGCATAGAGAACAGAATTTCCTATAATGTAAAGACTTCCTTCAGACAATAGAGAGGGCGTGAATTAAGTTTGGAAGTGTCTTTGCAGGAGGAGAACTTTGAGGTCAGTTTTGAAGGACTGGGAAGAGGGGGTGGTCCGGAGCTGAGGCTGAGTTCCAGATTCTCGCCGCGTTGCCTGTAAAGGATTGGGCCATCGATCTTTCCTTGTTGAAAGTGGGAGGGTCAAGCAATACATTTCGCGCAGTACGTGATGGTCTAGAGCATTATATGCATATGTGACATTAATGTTTTTTTCTCCTTTTTATTCTAGCCTAAAGCTTTTGATTCCTGTTTCTGGTTTCGTGTTCTGCAGTTTTGTGTAGTTGCATTGTTTTGGTAAGAATTTTTTTGTTGTTCTATTTACTCCAAATGAGTAATATTGTAATGTTTGAATGAATTTTTTTGTAAGTGATGTCATAATGGCAGCATATTTAGTTAGTGGTTTGAGCATGAACTTCTTTGCGATGTGTTTCGCATAGTCTTATGTGTAATTTCTTTTCTCTTTCTTTTTTAGTGGGATATTGTTGATCCATACTGTGTCTGTACAGAGTAGGTGGTGGTGAGTAGTTTAGCTGCCTCTGGCAAGTGAGTAGTATTGTTTTGGAGTATATATGTGTTTTTGATAAAGGTGCTTTTTGTTTATTACTTATTTTACAAAGTGTTTGTTGTTGTTGACTTGTTTGACAAGCTACCTTTTTTAGTAAGCATTATGGCTGGCCGTAGAATGACTGCTCAACAGGTGGTTGGTATGCTTCTTGAATCTTCCTCTGAGCATGATTATGAGACTGACAGTGCATCTGAGGGAGAGGAGGGAGGGGAAGATTCTGGCAGTGAGTTTTCTCTCCACATGGAATCATCGGATGATGAAGGTACTATCAGTGCAGATGAAGGTACTCTTGGTGTGGATGAAGCAACTCTCAGTGCGGATGAAGTGCCTGTCTTAGAGGAGGAAACTGCTGTGCCGATGGTGCAAGAGGCATCTGGATTGCAGTCTGAGGCTGCTAGGCTTCCTACTGGAAGTGCTGGACTTTGGGTTGATCCAAACATGGTGCAGCCGGTGTTGCCTGCCTTTAGCGGTGATGCAGGGTGTACAGTGGATTGTGAACACTTTTCGCCTATACAGTTTTTTCAGTTGTTTATGGATGATGTATTTTTGGGTGAGATTGTTGAGCAGACGAATTTGTATGCTGAACAGTTTTTGAGGGACAACAGTGACAAACTTAGGCCCCAGTCTAGAGCTACCCGGTGGACTCCCACATATCTGGAAGAGATTAAGAAGTTTTTGGGTTTGACTTTATTGATGAATGTGTTAAGGAAGCCAACCTTGGCTTCATATTGGTCTACTAGCCCATTGTTGGCAACTGCCATATTTCCTGCAGTTATGACTCGTAATCGGTATTTACTTTTGCTACGTATGCTGCATTTTGTTGATAATTCTATGGCGTTGCCACGACTGTGACCGTCTTTTTAAGATTCGGCCCGTTCTTGATCACTTTGTAGACCGATTTTCTGAGATCTATACTCCAGGGAAAGAAATATCTATTGATGAGTCTTTGGTCTTGTTCAAGGGCTGTTTGGTTTTTAGGCAGTACATCCCTAGCAAGAGGGCACGCTATGGAATTAAGCTGTATATGTTGTCTGAGAGTAGGACAGGATATGTTTTTAATTTTCGTGTGTACACTGGTAGAGATTCTACTATTGACCCCCCAGGTTGTCTGTCCACTTTTGGAGTTTCAGAGAAAATTGTGTGGGATCTTGCAAGAAGACTATTTAACAAAGGCCACCATTTGTACCTTGATAACTTCTATACTGCTGTGCATTTATTTAAGGAATTGTATAAAGTGGACACTTTTGCATGTGGCACAATCCGCTCTAACCGTAAAGGTTATCCGAAAGAGCTTGTTTGCAAAAAACTTCAGAGGGGGCAGTGCAGTTCCTTGCGTAGAGATGAACTACTAGCTGTAAAATTTGTGGACAGGAGGGATGTGTACATGCTGACTACCATCCATGATGAGAGTACTTCACCTGTAGCTGTTTGGGGTCAGGTTGTTGAAGTGTGCAAACCTGTGTGCATTCTAGACTACAATAAGCACATGGGTGGTGTTGACAGAGTAGATCAGAGGTTGGAACCTTACTCTGCTATTCGGAAGGCTTATGTTTGGGATAAGAAGTTGGCCATCCATTTCTTCGAATTAGCAAATTTCAATGCTTTTATTGTGTTCAAGGAGTGTTCTCCTGCGTCAAACTTGACATTTCTTCAGTTTCAGCACTCTGTGATAGCTAGCCTTGTTGTTGTGGAACAGGCATGTGTTCCTAGATTTGGAGTGGTGGAGGATGTGGTTCGATTGAAAGATCGCCACTTTCCTGATCTCATTCCTCCCACACCCTCAAAAGATTTTCCCTGTAGGAGATGTAGAGTCTGTTGGCGAAAAGGTACGCGGAAGGAGATTCGTATGTACTGCCCCGACTGTCCTTCTAAACCTGGGCTGTGTGTCCCTGCTTGTTTTAGAGCGTACCACACGCAAAAGAATTTTTGGGAGCATACATGAGTGGTAAAGTGAACTGCCTGGTCTGTATTCTTTGAAAAATGTGATTCTGTTTCAAGGTTGGCGTTAGTGCAATGTATTTAGTTTCTGATTTTGTGTTTGTAGATTTCTATCTATTTGCGATTTGTTTGTGTTTTTATTTTTGTCTAAAAAAAATCCTAAATGTGTTGGCGGTGTGTGTGGACTGGCACTTGGTTGGCGATGTGCGTGGAATGGTGCTTGGCTGGCGGTGTGTGAGTAGTGACTTGCTGCTGGTCACTATACACACTGCTAGCTGAGTGCCACTCCACGCAATCCATCAGCTTGTGTAGTTGCTGTGTCAGGAATGTGGGCGTGTGAAAGTGATGGGCCCTTGAATGGCGCTGTGTGCTGGTGTGAGTTTTGTTATGTGATGGGCCCGCGGCTGGCGGTGTGAATGGTTTTGTATGTCTCACACGTATGAAAGGTGTATGAATGGCCTGTAAAGAGGTTGGTGCCTTGTCATGGCTTTACAGCTCACGAGCTGTGAGTCAATGGTTCAGTTTCTCGCCCTTTCAATTATTAACAGTGCCTTTCATTTTTGTGAAATCACTTGCTAATACAATTGTATATACTGAACCATCACTCTCCCTCGTGCCAAATCCAACCAGTATGTGTGTGTGTTTGAGGATTAGATGGCTGTGCAGTAATATTTGCCTTTCTGAAGCAGGGTGTACCTTGTCCCTTCTGTGAATTTTGTAATGTGTTGTTTTTGTGCCTGGTGGTGCGAATGGTCTTGTGTGTATCACGTATGAAAGGTGTGTGAATGGCCTGTAAAGCAGTTGGTGCCTTGACGTGGCTTTACAGCTCACGAGCTGCGAGTCATTGGTTCAGTTTTTTCTCCATTTAATTATTGACAGTGCATTTAATTTCTGTGAAATCTCTTGTTAATAAAATTTAATATACTGAACCATCACTCGCCCTCGTGCCAAATCCAACCAGTATGTGTGTGCGTTTGAGGAATAGATGGCTGTGCAGGAATCTTTGTCTTTTTAGTTTCTCTGCCAAGGTGTATGTTCCATGTAAGAATAACCCACCAACTGTAGATATTGTCGTAAACCCACGGGAGTTCATGGTGATATCTCTCTTGTGAATTCCAAAAAGTTATTTTATCCACAATGTCCTGCAAACCTCAAAATGTCTGTCACATTTTCCTTGCAATATTGTGCCAAAATTCTCACGCTGTTGAAACAATGTCAAAACGATCTGGTTTTGCAAGGGGGTCAACTGTCTTTTTGGCCCGTGCTCGGCGGCCATCTAGGGAAACCTACCAAACCTATACATTTCTGAAAACTAGACACCCGGGGGCTTCCAGGGAGGTATGGCTTGCGTGGATCCCCCAACGTTTCCTTACCCAGAATCCCCTGCAAACCTCAATTTTAGCTGAAAAAATCACTTTTTTCACACATTTTTGTGTGGAAAAGTTTTGGCATCACCGGGCTCACTCAAATTTCCCACCTCCCAGCGTTCCCCTGGGTCTCCCGGTAAAAATGGGCCTCCCAGGTGGTTTTGAGATAGGCAATTTTGATGTCACCTCACTACATTTTGGGCCCTTGCCTGTCGCGGGTACTTGGGCCTCCCACACATGTGAGGCACTATTTTTACTGGGAGACCCAGGGGAACGCTGGGAGGTGGGAAATTTGAGTGAGCCCGGTGATGCCACAACTTTCCCACACAAAAATGTGTGAAAAAATTGATTTTTTCGGCTATAATTGAGGTTTGCAGGGGATCCTGGGTAAGGAAACATTGGGGGATCCACGGAAGCCATACCTCCCTGGAAGCCCCCGGGTGTCTTTTTCAGAAATGTATGGGTTTGGTAGGTTTCCCTTGATGGCCGCCGAGCACCGTGCCAAAAACCGAAGTGACCCCCCTTGCAAAACCAGGTGGTTTTGAGATATGCAATTTTGATGTTACCTCACTATGTTTTGCGCCGTTTCCTGTCGCGGGTACTAGGCCGACCCACACAAGTGAGGTACCGTTTTTCTCGTAAGACTTTGGGGAACGCGGGGTGGGTGGAAATTTGTGGATCCACGCAGATTCCGGAACTTTCCACGACAGAAATGTGGGGAAAATGTGGTTTTTTTGACAATTTTTTAGGTTTGCAAGGGATTCTGGGTAACAGACCCTGGTGGGAGGCAGTCAAGTCACCCCATCCTGGATTCCCCTGGGTGTCTAGTTTTCAAAAATGTATAGGTTTGCTAGATTTCCAAAGGTGCCCGCAGAGCTAGGGTTCAAAAACTACAGCTAGTCATTTTGCCAAAAAAGGGTCATTTTTCACTGCGAAATTGAGGTGTGACCACGTTGCGTTTTGCGCCGTTTCCTGTCGCGGGCACTCGGCCGACCCACACAAGTGAGGTACCGTTTTTCTCGTAAGACTTAGGGGAACGCAGGGTGGGTGGAAATTTGTGGATCCACGCAGATTCCGGAACTTTCCACCACAGAAATGTGGGGAAAATGTGTTTTTTTGGACACTTTTTTAGGTTTGCAAGGGTTTCTGGGTAACATACCCTGGTGGGAGGCAGTCAAGTCACCCCATCCTGGATTTCGCTGGGTGTCTAGTTTTCAAAAAAGTATAGGTTTGCTAGGTTTCCCAAGGTGCCCGCAGAGCTAGGGTTCAAAAACTACAGCTAGTCATTTTGCCAAAAAAGGGTCATTTTTCACTGCGAAATTGAGGTGTGACCACGTTGCGTTTTGCGCCGTTTACTGTCGCGGGCACTAGGCCGACCCACACAAGTGAGGTACCGTTTTTCTCGTAAGACTTTGGGGAACACGGGGTGGGTGGAAATTTGTGGATCCACGCAGATTCCGGAACTTTCCACGACAGAAATGTGGGGAAAATTTGTTTTTTTTTTACACTTTTTTAGGTTTGCAAGGGATTCTGGGTAACAGACCCTGGTGGGAGGCAGACAAGTCACCCCATCCTGGATTCCCCCGGTGTCTAGTTTTCAAATATGTATAGGTTTGCTAGATTTCCCAAGGTGCCCGCAGAGCTAGGGTTCTAAAAACTACAGCTAGTCATTTTGCCAAAAAAGGGTCATTTTTCACTGCGAAATTGAGGTGTGACCACGTTGCGTTTTGCGCCATTTCCTTTCGCGGGCACTAGGCCGACCCACACAAGTGAGGTACCGTTTTGCTCGTAAGACTTTGGGGAACGTGGGGTGGGTGGAAATGTGTGGATCCCCGCAGATTCCGGAACTTTCCATGACAGAAATGTGGGGAAAATTAGTTTTTTTTGACAATTTTGTAGGTTTGCAAGGGATTCTGGGTAACAGACCCTGGTGGGAGGCAGTCAAGTCACCCCATCCTGGATTCCCCTCTGTGTCTTGTTTTCAAAATTGTATAGGTTTGCTAGGTTTCCCAAGGTGCCCGCAGAGCTAAGGTTCAAAAACTACAGCTAGTCATTTTGCCGAAAAAGGGTCATTTTTCACGGCGAAATTGAGGTGTGACCACGTTGCGTTTTGCGCCGTTACCTGTCGCGGGCACTAGGCCGACCCACACAAGTGAGACACCGTTTTTCTCGTAAGACTTTGGGGAACGCGGGGTGGGTGGAAATTTGTGGATCCACGCAGATTCCGGAACTTTCCACAACAGAAATGTGGGGAAAATGTGTTTTTTTGGACGATTTTTTACGTTTGCAAGGGATTCTGGGTAACAGACCCTGGTGGGAGGCAGTCAAGTCACCCCATCCTTGATTCCCCTGGGAGTCTAGTTTTCAAAAATGTATAGGTTTGCTAGGTTTCCCAAGGTGCCCGCAGAGCTAGGGTTCAAAAACTACAGCAAGTCATTTTGCCAAAAAAGGGTCATTTTTCACTGCGAAATTGAGGTGTGACCACGTTGCGTTTTGCGCCGTTTCCTGTCGCGGGCACTAGGCCGACCCACACAAGTGAGGTACCGTTTTTCTCGTAATACTTTGGGAAACGTGGGGTGGGTGGAAATTTGTAGATCCACGCAGATTCCGGAACTTTCCACGACAGAAATGTGGGGAAAATGTGTTTTTTTGACAATTTTTTAGGTTTGCAAGGGATTCTGGGTAACAGACCCTGGTGGGAGGCGGTCAAGTCCCCCCATTCTGGATTCCCCTGTGTGTCTAGTTTTCAAAAATGTATAGGTTTGCTAGGTTTCCCAAGGTGCCCGCAGAGCTAGGGTTCAAAAACTACAGCTAGTCATTTTGCCAAAAAAGGGTCATTTTTCACTGCGAAATTGAGGTGTGACCACGTTGCGTTTTGCGCCGTTTCCTGTTGCGGGCACTAGGCCGACCCACACAAGTGAAGTACCGTTTTTCTCGTAAGACTTTGGGGAACGCGGGGTGGGTGGAAATTTGTGGATCCACGCAGATTCCGGAACTTTCCACGACAGAAATGTGGGGAAAATGTGTTTTTTTGGACAATTTTTTAGGTTTGCAAGGGATTCTGGGTAACAGACCCTGGTGGAAGGCAGTCAAGTCACCCCATCCTGGATTCCCCTGGGTGTTTAGTTTTCAAAAATGTATAGGTTTGCTAGGTTTCCCAAGGTGCCCGCAGAGCTAGGGTTCAAAAACTACAGCCAGTCATTTTGCCAAAAAAGGGTCATTTTTCATTGCGAAATTGAGGCGTGACCACGTTGCGTTTTGCGCCGTTTCCTGTCGCGGGCACTAGGCCGACCCACACAAGTGAGGTACTGTTTTTCTTGTAAGACTTTGGGGAACGCGGGGTGGGTGGAAATTTGGGGATCCACACAGATTCCGGAACTTTCCACGACAGAAATGTGGGGAAAATGTGTTTTTTTGACAATTGTTTAGGTTTGCAAGGGATTCTGGGTAACAGACCCTGGTGGGAGGCAGTCAAGTCACCCCATCCTGGATTCCCCTGGGTGTCTAGTTTTCAAAAATGTATAGGTTTGCTAGGTTTCCCAAGGTGCCCGCAGAGCTAGGGTTAAAAAACTACAGCTAGTCATTTTGCCAAAAAAGGGTCATTTTTCACTGCGAAATTGAGGCGTGACCACGTTGCGTTTTGCGCCGTTTCCTGTCGCGGGCACTACGCAGACCCACACAAGTGAGGCACCGTTTTTCTTGTAAGACTTTGGGGAACATTGGGGTGGGTGGAAATTTGTAGATCCACGCAGATTCTGGAACTTTCCACAACAGAAATGTGGGGAAAATGTGTTTTTTTTAAAAATTGTTAGGTTTGCAAGGGATTCTGGGTAACAGACCCTGGTGGGAGGCAGTCAAGTCACCCCATCCTGGATTCCCCTAGGTGTCTAGTTTTCAAAAATGTATAAGTTTGCTAGGTTTCCCAAGGTGCCCGCAGAGCTAGGGTTCAAAAACTACAGCTAGACATTTTGCCAAAAAAGGGTCATGTTTCACTGCGAAATTGAGGTGTGACCACGTTGCATTTTGCGCCGTTTCCTGTCACGGGCACTATGCCTACCCACACAAGTGAGGTACCATTTTTATCGGGAGACTTAGGGTAATTCCGATTTGTAATGGAACTGTTATTATCTATTGACTTTCGGTGCATTTATGCCTTCCAAATGAAAGATATTGTGTAAAAAAGAAGTCATTCTAAGAAAATGACTGATAATTCTCATGCTAGTATGAGTATTCCCAATTTCAGAAATGTGCAAATATCTACTGTTTCTAAACTCTATATTTTGTTCCCATTTCAGAAATACATAGGTGTCTTTCATACCGATTTTTCCATGTACATATTTTTACTGAATAATTACTATATTCCCGGTACATAATAAAAAAACATTGCAAGTTGCTGCTCAGTTTTTGGCTCTGGGTTCGTCGGGTTCTTGGTGAACCTACAAGTCCTATATATCCCCACAACCAGTAATGTCCAGCGGATGGACCGGTATATTGCTTTCAAAGAGCTGTCATAATTAGAAGAAGTTACAGGTGAAAACGTTGACACAAAAGGCTGTTTTTTTCTACTGATTTTCAATTTATCCTATATTTAACTGTTTTTTTCTATCAAAAAACCTTGATGATCTACACAAATGACCCCTTGCTGAATTCAGAATTTTGTCTTTTTCTCGCAAATGTATAGCTTTCCAGGATCCATTATTGCTTTCGTACCCATTTCTGCCATTAACTGGATGGAGGTCAAAAGCACAAAAAATAGCAAAAATAGGCTATGTCCCAGAAAAATGCCAAAACTGTGTAAAAAATGTTGGGTTTCTGACAAAAGTCTGGTATCCCCCAAAAAGCTGGGAAAATTGTGATTTCAACCCCACAAACCCTTTTTTGATAACAGTTGCAGGGAAAAACCCAGATGCTTTCATTTGCAGCCCGTTTTTCCAATTTTTGAGAAAAAAAAACAAAATTTTGCTGTATTTTGGCTCATTTCTGTGACCCCTCCAGGGGAATCTACAAACCCTGAGTACCTTTAGAATCCCCATGATGTTGGAAGAAAAGGACGCAAATTTGGCGTGGATACCTAATGTGGTCAAATAGTTACAGGGGCCTAAGCGCGCACTACCCCAAATAGCCAAAAAGAGGCTTGGCACAGGAATGGGAAAAGGCCTGGCAGCGAAGGGGTTAACATATATGTCCCCAATTCTTCACAAGACTCCTACTTTCACTGTATTATAAGGGAGCAACTACACAGAGCTACAGGGGATATCATAGCAGGGTCTTCAATCTAGTGTTAGATCCTGTGATGGATAGAAATGCTACCTCATATCAGGGCACAGGGGCCATGTCCATGTAGCTGAAAATAAAGAGAGCGGACCTCGACCTTGTTGATGCCTGGCGTTATATCCATCTGGAAGCCAGGGATTACTTCTTTTATTCCCAAGTGCATACCTCTCACTCCTAAATGTATTATACAGGACAGAGTGCTCCCTTTTGGCCCTCAAAAAACAATAGTGTGAGTGGGGCAATAAAGTAGGCACTCTACTGGCATGTAGACTGCGCCAAACACAAGCAAAAGTGCATATTGCCAAACTCGACAGGAGATGGGTTACTGTGGAGCATGATAAGAGGAAAGAATTCCATAGCTATTATCAGGCCCTCTATGGCAGTGAGAAGGCCTTACTGGCATAACCCTGTAGATCCTGTGTTTTATTATTTTAAACTTTCCTCTTCCCCAGTGAAGAAAAATATGCTGACTGAAACAATATCGGTTTATTCAGCTTCCTTTATTTGCCACCTGTCCATAAAATATTACTGATTTTGGAAAGACAACATTGATTTAAAATCAATTTGAGGAACGAGAAATTGGCAGGTCTAAGGCAATGAGGCTTTGTTTAGGGCTTTTCTAATACCAAGACAAATGAATTTTCTGAAAAAACAGTACATCAAACAACATGCCTGGGTTTGACTAAAACTAAAGATATGACCATACCAAACATTTCCTCTATTTTACATTTTGATAATTGGCAACATTTGACAAAATACACAGAGGAACAGCTCAACAATATGCTACAGAATGATGCATATAATTCTTCACTTTCTGTTTCAGAAATATGGTTAGTGTGACCATTAGACACTAATGGTTGTCATACATGCTTTTTAAAAAACACAAAGGATTTACAGCAAACAGACCAAACCCACATTATGTGCAGATGCAACACTCAGGTGTGGCTACTACTTACAGTATGGGACAGTTATGCCAGCATTGGATACAGCATTTGACTTTGGATGCAGTTAAGGAACATTTGTTTCTCCTTTCTGATTACGTGGATTTACAGGATTTCTTGTCAGGTCCTAGATCACCTTGTCATAAATGCTTTTTATTTGCCATATAATGACCTTTGAAAAGCTTCCCAGCAGGAAGCAGCTGAACTGATGAGATATTAACAGGGCTAATTTGGAAAAGGCTTTGGCTGCTGTTGATAATGGCATTACCACATTATCAACTAGGATTTATTCTCTGAATGTTATTTTGGCCTCCGTAATTAATATCATAGAGTGACATGTCCCTTCACCAGCACAGGCAAAGTGAGCTTAGGACATTTATGCAATTAACCTGGAAAATGCAGGTTTTTAAATCTAGTCGCGTACCCTGGAAATACTTAAACGTGACTGATTTATTTTTGCCTTAAAATGTAACATGCTCACAAAAAATATTGGCAAAAAACACACAATTTACAGAATGTTAAGCTCTGAGCGTTTAGAGAAATTTTCCTTCACAGTAGCCTATTGCTGTGGCTACACCATGGGGTGGTGCGAGAGTCGATTTTGGTGCTTTGACAGGGAGATCTGCCCTACCGCTGTTTCCTGGGCCCACATGTGAGGAAGACTGGGTGCGTGTGCCTGGGAAACTGCCTCAGATGAGCCGCACGGCAGCAGTATCCTGCATCACTGCCCCCTCTTGCCTGGCTGTCCCAGAGGCCTGAAAGGCACTTCCTGACTTTGTTGCAGCCCTCCTGGAGGTATCATTGCCCAAGAACATCTATCTATTGGGTGCCCAGCTGGTCTGGTTGGGAGTACAGGGCCTGGCACCCTGGGCTTAACCCCGTGGGGCTGTCACTTGCCTGTATGCTCATCGGAGAGGTGGCAGAGCTTTGAAAATGTGAGCCATACTTAAGGGATGCCCCAACAAAGTGACTTGACTTTCGATCTGCATAAGCTTAGAGGACTGCTTTGGGGGTGCCGGGCTCATTGTGGGAGTTCTTTAAACAGCTGGCTGTGCAACTCACATGAAAAGCCTCACCACCTACATGGACCACCCTGAGCCGTCTCCATCGTGCACTCCCAGCAGGAGAGTGGCACTATTGGTTGGAGTGTGTGTCAGCCTTCATATGCTTCGTGATCAGGTTGATGACTGTTCTCGCTTTGCTTAGTGGGCCCTGGTTTAGCGCGCACTCTCTCCTCCTTGCTAGGCCCTCATGGTGGTGCAACCTCTCCCAAGTGACTCTACAGCCAGGTGCTCAATCGCCATTGGGCTTGGGGGACATGCCATTGCAGGTAGTGTCTTGGAGCAACCACCTTGACTTGGAGGCTGATGTCCTATCACTGACATGCCACGTACCAATAAAACTGCTAAGGAGACACCAGTGACTTCCATCTTGGGCAAAGCAACACCGCAACGAGGGTTTGACCAACTGCACTCCAAGAGAATCCTGCTGCAGCTCCTATATCCCAGGACTACGTGAATCACTTCCTCCAAGGAAATCAAAACTGAGATTGGCTCGCATAGGGCGATTTCAAGGTGTGCCTGGGAAACTGCCTCAGATGAGCCGCACGGCAGCAGTATCCTGCATCACTGCCCCCTCTTGCCTGGCTGTCCCAGAGGCCTGAAAGGCACTTCCTGACTTTGTTGCAGCCCTCCTGGAGGTATCATTGCCCAAGAACATCTATCTATTGGGTGCCCAGCTGGTCTGGTTGGGAGTACAGGGCCTGGCACCCTGGGCTTAACCCCGTGGGGCTGTCACTTGCCTGTATGCTCATCGGAGAGGTGGCAGAGCTTTGAAAATGTGAGCCATACTTAAGGGATGCCCCAACAAAGTGACTTGACTTTCGATCTGCATAAGCTTAGAGGACTGCTTTGGGGGTGCCGGGCTCATTGTGGGAGTTCTTTAAACAGCTGGCTGTGCAACTCACATGAAAAGCCTCACCACCTACATGGACCACCCTGAGCCGTCTCCATCGTGCACTCCCAGCAGGAGAGTGGCACTATTGGTTGGAGTGTGTGTCAGCCTTCATATGCTTCGTGATCAGGTTGATGACTGTTCTCGCTTTGCTTAGTGGGCCCTGGTTTAGCGCGCACTCTCTCCTCCTTGCTAGGCCATCATGGTGGTGCAACCTCTCCCAAGTGACTCTACAGCCAGGTGCTCAATCGCCATTGGGCTTTGGGGGACATGCCATTGCAGGTAGTGTCTTGGAGCAACCACCTTGACTTGGAGGCTGATGTCCTATCACTGACATGCCACGTACCAATAAAACTGCTAAGGAGACACCAGTGACTTCCATCTTGGGCAAAGCAACACCGCAACGAGGGTTTGACCAACTGCACTCCAAGAGAATCCTGCTGCAGCTCCTATATCCCAGGACTATGTGAATCACTTCCTCCAAGGAAATCAAAACTGAGATTGGCTCGCATAGGGCGATTTCAAGGTGTGCATCAAAGATCTCAAGAAGGATGTATCAGACATAGGAGAGCAAGTAGATGATTTATAGTGAACAGTGGATGCCTGGTCAGAAGACCAGGAAATGCTCTGGTGGTGCATCTCAGCCCTGGAAGAACAATACATCCAACCTCCGGGCCAAGCAGGAAGACCTGGAAAATTGCAGTCGCCGGAACAACATTCGTGTTCAGGAGGTGCCAAAAGGACAGGAAGGCACCAACTTCCTGGCATTCACAAAAGACCTCCTCCAGGCATTTCTGGGAGATGCAGATACACCCCCTGTCTTTGATAAAGTGCACTCTGCCCACGAACCAACCAGATGTGTCGCAAGCCATCTTGACACATGTCCATTACTTCACAGAAAAGGAGGCAATACTACACGCTGACTGGAAGAAGGTGGACCTGGTCTTTAGGGGTCTCATTATCTAATTATTTCAAGATCTCTCACCTACAACCTTGTAACACAGATGGGATTTCAAATTGATCACAAACAAGCTGAGCACTCTGGACATTAAATATCAGTGGGGCCACCCCTTCGCTCTGCTATTCACCTGGGAAGGCAAGCGGCAATCTCTCTGCTCCCTGACAGAGGCGATGCAGCTCCTGGGAATGTGTTCCCCTGATGTGGGGGGCCTCCTCCCCAGCACACACCCAGGGACACTTTGAAACCCATCTAGACCACGGTGGGCTCCCGCCGCTACAACAGTTGCCCGGCGGGAGCGATTGCCCTGGAAGTGAAACTGGACATTATTCAGTGCCTCCGGAGCATGGACAAGGAAGCATACTTGGCACCCTCCAAAACTGGATATGGTTAGTGAGGACATCTTTGTAGTGGCTGGGCTCCCCCCTGACACGAGAAATTGAAATACATCTGGCAGAAACCAGGAACTTGGGATGGTGATGGTGAACGGGGTGTCGAGCGCTACAAGGACGGTCCCCTGATCTGTAGTTTCCTCTCATTGGCAGGTCGACCCCATGTGTCATGTGCCCAATGAGGGTGACTCCTCTAGCGAGATGCAGGCACCTCGGTTCCGGTGTCAGTGGGAAGCGGATGCACGTGTTGGGCCCAGTTAGCCTGCAACAGTTATTTGGTTTGTTATGATGTTTTTCCTCTACAGGTATCAGTGTACTGTGCACATTGTGAAGATTGTGGGCAGATTACACTGGATGCTTAACTCCATGACATGCTGCATGGGTAGGTGATTCCATTCCAGGGGCTATCCGTATACATACTTGGGATGACTGCTACTATCCCCCTTCTCTTTCATGGGCGAGAGTCTTAAAGTACTTTCTCTGAATGTCTGTGGCCTTAACTCTCCCAACAAACTCAGGCAGGTTTGGGCTGACATCCTCCCCCATGATCCCAAATTTGTCTTTTTACAAGAGACTAACCTTCATGCAGTATACTACCATAGGATGACACACCCACCATACCCTACGTCACTGGGCCTACATTGACTCCAAAATACTGGGGATGGGAATACTCGAAGTCCTACTTTGGTCCCACCATCACAAAAGTAATGAGGGACAAGAAGGGCCGATTTCTGACACTGCATTTGACCAAAGGGCAATGCCATCTCACATTACTTAACATATATGTCCCCAATTCTTCACAAGACTCCTACTTTCACTGTATTATAAGGGAGCAACTACACAGAGCTACAGGGGATATCATAGCAGGGTCTTCAATCTAGTGTGAGATCCTGTGGTGGATAGAAATGCTACCTCATAGCAGGGCACAGGGGCCATGTCCATGTAGCTGAAAATAAAGATAGCGGACCTCGACCTTGTCGATGCCTGGCGTTATATCGATCTGGAAGCTAGGGATTACTTCTTTTATTCCCAAGTGCATACCTCTCACTCCTGAATGTATTACTTTTTTGTGACATATTCCCTTCTTTACACTTTTGACACTGCTAAATATCCGATGTCTCTGTCTCTGATCACATGCATGTAGCACTGATGTGGCCCACCATAGCTACATATACCAGAGTAGCCCACGGTGGGGTTTGCCACCAATGCTGCTCTGTCACCCAGTCGATGTAAAAGTGTAGAGGAGATACGCAAGGGCATAGTTGACTATTTTAGCCACAACACAATGCAGGACGTTTCTTTGCCTGTACTGTGGGATGGGTTTAAGGCCACCATACGGGGAGTAGTCAATAGCCATAACTTGAAACAGGGAGCTGTGCTTAGTCAAAAATAAACTGTTCGCAAAGATAAAGACGTTAGAGGCCTAAGACAATGTGAAACCCACTCAATGCCTCAAAAGACAATTAGCAGTTTTGCAGGTACAGTTGCTTGTGCACCAGACAAACAGGACAGAGTGCTCTCTTTTGGCCCTCAAAAAACAATAGTGTGAGTGGGGCAATAAAAAAGGCACTCTACTGGCATGTAGACTGCACCAAACACAAGCAAAAGTGCATATTGCCAAACTCGACAGGAGATGGGTTACTGTGGAGCATGATAAGAGGAAAGAATTCCATAGCTATTATCAGGCCCTCTATGACAGTGAGGAGGCCTTACTGGCAACAACCCTGTAGATCCTGTGTCTTATTATTTTAAACTTTCCTCTTCCCCAGTGAAGAAAAATATGCTGACTGAAACAATATCGGTTTATTCGGCTTCCTTTATTTGCCACCTGTCCGTAAAATATTACTGATTTTGGAAAGACAACATTGATTTAAAGTCAATTTGAGGAACGAGAAATTGGCAGGTCTAAGGCAATGAGGCTTTGTTTAGGGCTTTTCTAATACCAAGACAAATGAATTTTCTGAACAAAAAAGTACATCAAACAACATGCCTGGGTTTGACTAAAACTAAAGATATGACCATACCAAACATTTCCTCTATTTTACATTTTGATAATTGGCAACCTTTGACAAATGACACAGAGGAACAGCTCAACAACATGCTACAGAATGATGCATATAATTCTTCACTTTCCGTTTCAGAAATATGGTTAGTGTGACCATTAGACACTAATGGTTGTCATACATGCTTTTTAAACAACACAAAGGATTTACAGCAAACAGACCAAACCCACATTATGTGCAGATGCAACACTCAGGTGTGGCTACTACTTACAGTATGGGACAGTTATGCCAGCATTGGATACAGCATTTGACTTTGGATGCAGTTAAGGAACATTTGTTTCTCCTTTCTGATGACGTGGATTTACAGGATTTCTTGTCAGGTCCTACATCACCTTGTCATAAATGCTTTTTATTTGCCATATAATGACCTTTGAAAAACTTCCCAGCAGGAAGCAGCTGAACTGATGAGATATTAACAGGGCTAATTTGGAAAAGGCTTTGGCTGCTGTTGATAATGGCATTACCACATTATCAACTAGGATTTATTCTCTGAATGTTATTTTGGCCTCCGTAATTGATATCATAGAGTGAGATGCCCCTTCTCCAGCACAGGCAAAGTGAGCTTAGGACATTTATGCAATTAACCTGGATATTGCAGGTTTTTAAATCTAGTCGCGTACCCTGGAAATACTTAAACATGACTGATTTATTTTTGCTTTAAAATGTAACATGCTCACAAAAAATATTGTCAAAAAACACACAATTTACAGAATGTTAAGCTCTGAGCGTTTAGAGAAATTGACCTTCACAGTAGCGAAGACACCATCGCAGAGTATGGTTACTCTGCGGATATATCTCACTGTCATTTTCTATGTTTCACTTTACATCTTGTTTGAAACATTTTTAAGCGGGCAGATATGAGTTGCTAGGGGAGAAATCTGTACATAAGGCATGCCTTTCGATTGCAGGTGTTGAAATTGGGAAACTGAAGTATTTCTCAGAGGTCACGCTTCATGGCCCATGTAATGTGCTCATGGGCAATTTGGCGCGTTATCTGAAAGGTGCCCTATCTGCCTTGTTTCAGCCAGCATCCAGATTGCATTCTAATGGAAGTTATTTGATTCTAAATGACCAGGGTTGTTTTGGGATGAAACCGGAAGTACCCTATGTGGTAACGGTTTCCAGGGCGGTGGCTTTTTCTAATAACGTAAAAACAACAGTTGACGGACAGAATGCAGAACAATGTCATACATTCACCCCAGTACAGAGATCTGGGCCTAAATCCATTGTTTTTTTGCTCACCGTGCCCTTCCAGTTTGAACCCAGCCATATGCAAATCAGTCTTGACCCTGTGCCTCATGGGTACAGTCCAGCCCGAACTGCCAAGCCAGGTCCTCCCTGGACTGGAAACAAGCATCCTAGGACCGCTTTCGGGGTTTCACCCCTCTTCAGCCAGGATAGCTTGATTCCAGTGGCATGGAGAGCACGGGACCCACGTCTGGGCATACCCTTCCCACTTGGGGTGACAAATGCAAAAACAACAGTTGATGGACAGAATGGCGAACAATGTCATACATTCACCCCAGTACAGAGATCTGGGCCTAAATCCATCGTTTTTTTGCTCACCATGCCGTTCCAGTTTGAACCCAGTCTTGACCCTCTGCCTCATGGGTACAGTCCAGCCCGAACTGCCAAGCCAGGTCCTCCCTGGACTGGAAACGAGCATCCTAGGACTGGTTTCGGGGTTTCACCCCTCTTCATCCAGGTTAGCTTGATTCCAGTGGCATGGAGAGCACGGGACCCACGACTGGGCATACCCTTCCCACTTGGGGTGACAAATGCAAAAACAACAGTTGATGGACAGAATGCAGAACAATGTCATACATTCACCCCAGTACAGAGATCTGGGCCTAAATCCATCTTTGTTGGCTCATCATGCCCTTCCAGTTTGAACCCAGCCATATGCAAATCAGTCTTGATCCTGTGCCTCATGGGTACAGTCCAGCCCGAACTGCCAAGCCAGGTCCTCCCTGGACTGGAAACAAGCATCCTAGGACCGGTTTCGGGGTTTCACCCCTCTTCAGCCAGGATAGCTTGATTCCAGTGGCATGGAGAGCACAGGACCCATGTCTGGGCATACCCTTCCCACTTGGGGTGACAAATACAAAAACAACAGTTGATGGACAGAATGCAGAACACTGTCATACATTCACCCCAGTACAGATATCTGGGCCTAAATCAGTCGTTTTTTTGCTCACCATGCCATTCCAGTTTGAACCCAGCCATATTCAAACTATAATGTTGCACTATTTGACATAAACTTTCTATTTAACCATAGCATACTACAATTGGCAGATGAAATTAGAGAATAGCCTCTATCCTAAATATATTGATTGTCAGGTCCCGGTCTGTGTGTACACGGTTAAAATGTTTATGATCTATTTGTTTGCAATGCTGCTGACATATTCTGTATTACCAGCTTTGGGAATATTATGATCCAACTAACAAAACTAGTGGTTGTGTCCCCTTTAAAACTGATGTTGTTCTTAATTGGTGGTGGTGAAAGGGTAGTGTTTTCCCTTTAAATTGACACTTTGCACTTTACTCTATGTTCCAGTAGATGTCACAAGCCGAAACGTGTAGGTCATTTTTGCTTGTTTGCACCCCTGCACTTTGCTGGTTATGGCCCTGTGATGAATAGAGGCTGATTTACCTCTGAAAAAATAAAACGAGTTACCTCATTACGAAGGGTTTGTCTGTGCTGCTCTTCTGCTTGCCCTCGAGACCGAGACGCGTGGAGAATTGGAGGGCTGTTTGCATATATATATATATATATATATATATATATATATAACAAATTCACTGAAAAAACCATAGGTTTCACACACGTTATAGTTAGGAATTAGCATTTAAAAAACCTTGCAAATTCACTGAAAAAACCATAGGTTTCACACATGTTATAGTTAGCGGAAATTTTAATGATAAAAAACCAATGAAATTGCCCCGTTATAGTTAGTGCTGGCAACTATAACTCACGCGACCGCAATCCTCTGCTGATGCTAATACTGTATTTAGACACTTATTTGCCCATGTCTTCTTCCATACATTTTTAGCTATACATATATTACAAATATTTTTTTTTATAAAGACACATATGTCATCAGCAGAAGATTGCGGTCGCGTGAGTTATAGTTGCCAGCACTAACTATAACGGGGCAATTTCATTGGTTTTTTATCATTAAAATTTCCGCTAACTATAACATGTGTGAAACCTATGGTTTTTTCAGTGAATTTGCAAGGTTTTTTAAATGCTAATTCCTAACTATAACGTGTGTGAAACCTATGGTTTTTTCAGTGAATTTGTACGGTTTTTTAAATGCTAAGTTACTTTACGCCATTCGAGGCGTGCGCGCCCACTTAACGCAGTGCGTTCCGTGCACGGTTTTTATCAACTTTAATAAGCCCTGTACATTTGGTGGCCTTCGGCCACCAAAAGCACAGGGGGTGGGGTCAATGTGGATAGTGTTTTTTTTTATTTCGATTTTATAATTTCATGTTGCCAAAATATAGTTTTTTTACTGATGTAATAAGCCCTGTACATTAGGTGGCCTACGGCCACCAAAAGCACAGGGGGTGGGGAAAGTGTGGATAGTGTTTTTTTTATTTCTATTTTTTACCGTACGCTTACGGTAAGCGTACGGTAAGCGTACTCAGCGAAATTGCCGAAAAAAAAATAAAACCGTTTTTGCTCTTGGGGGATGTTTGTGGACTCCCTCAACATGACTATGTGGGAGGGAGTTGTCAAAACAGCCCCGTAACATGTTTTTGGGCATCATGTTTGATAAATAACACTCAGTGCGAGAGACAAAATGGCGGACGCCGCTTCCTGGTTTCGGCCGATTCGAATGTTTACTAAGATCTAAGAGCCAATCAGAATCGCGCTCGCGCACGCCACCGTACGCGTACGGTAAGCGTACGGTAAGCGTACCGTAAGCGGGCTCAGATATATATATTGATTTAAAGGCTATTTTCTCAGAATCTACTGAACAGATTTACACCAAACCTACAAAAGGCACTTCCTTGACATAGGGACTACCTCTCTGCCAAATTTCTAGTAATTCTGTTCAGCCGTTCGGGCTGTAGCTCGTTCTAAAGGTCCTATGGAAAAATGCATGGGAAAAACGCGTTTTGGGACCCCCCTTTTATCTCAGCCCCCGCTTGACGAATCCCCCCGAGACTTTCAGGGTAGGAGCGGAGCGTAGCGCCCCACCTATTTTGAGAAATTTGCGAGGATTCATCGACCGGCGCCAAAGTTATTCAAAATAGAATGTTGCGGATTTCCTATGGAAAAGGGGTCCTAACTATAACTACCTACTGGCGACCGCCAGTAGGTAATATATATATATATATATATATATATATATATATATATAATCTACTGGCGGTTGCCAGTAGATAGTTATAGTTAGGACTGGACTGTGTTTCCATAGGAAATCCGCAACATTCTACTTGGAGTAACTTTGGCGCCGGTTGACAAATCCTCGCAAAATTTTCAAAATAGGTGGGGCGCTCCGCTCCACTCCTACCCTAAAAGTCTCGGGGGGATTCGTCAAGCGGGGGCTGAGAAAAAAGGGGGGTCCCAGAACGTGTTTTCCCCATGCAATTTTCCATAGGGACCTTTAGTCCAAGGTACAGCCCGAACGGCTGAACAGAATTACTTGAAATTTGGCAAAGAGGTAGTCCTCAGGTCAGGCATGTGCCTTTTGCATATATGGTGTCAATCTGTTCAGTAGTTCCTGAGAAAATCAAAAGTAAAATCACATACATATCTGGGTGGAGCCTAACCACACATCTCATCGTGAGATCTGATTGGCTGTCAGTACTTCATCCAAGAAGTGTTGGCAGCCATCTTGGGACCAATATACATGATAGCACCTCATTAAAAAGCATTGCAGTTAATAGAAGGTTTTAAGACTTTAGTTACATTATAAATCATTTGTTGATGGTACCATACTCATTTTAGGAATTGTGGTGTGTTCTAAGGTGATTTTACCATGTGAAAAAGCCTTCTGCTGTGATATCACGAACCATGTTTGAGAGAAAACTATTTTCTCATACTTTTCCCACAGAGGTTTGGAAGGTGATCTATAGGCTAAACTGAGAACATATTTTCTGTAAATTCACATTATCTTTCTCAGTCATGTAAGAATGAAGTCTAACATTCTCAGTAAAACATGTACATCCAACAAGGGCAGAGACTGTCAGTTGATTCCTTTGTGTTCTACTGCAGCTTCCCAGAGTGCTCTAAAGAACAACTAGAGCGCTAACAGTCTTACTTATGACAAAAGTATGGCACACCTGAAGCCATCTTGATTGGAATAAAGTGGTAACACTTAAAACATTTAATTTACAAAGGAACAAAATGAGGGGGTTCATTTTGCCATATAAATTATGATTAGTGCTGCAGAAAGAAAAACTAGGGCACATTTTGACTTCTGAAATCCTCTTTTATTTCATAAAAACATTCTGACATGCAGACTGAAACATGCACTTTGAATACCAGCAGCAGACTTGCCTGGTGAGCAGTAGCTTTACTACAGTGATCTAATGAGCAACTAGAGTGCTAACATTCAGAATTTATGGAAAATGTGTGACACATCTGAATGCCTTCTTGATGGAATCAAAGTAAAAAACTGAAAGTATTTCCTACTGAGGAGACTGCAGTAAATGAGGAAATTAGGAAACTTCATAACAAAGAAATCTCCCAAGATGGCCAAAAGAGACAAAAGAGCCCAAATGTAGCCCAAATATCACCCAGAATGTAGCCCAAGTATAGCCCAATGACAGAATGTCCCAGAGTGTTCTTAAGAACAACTAGATCGCTTACTGTCTTACTTATGACAAAAGTATGGCACACCTGAAGCCATCTTGATTAGAATAAACTGGTAACACTTAAAACATTTAATTTAAAAAGGAACACAATGAGGGGGTTCATTTTGCCATAGAAATTATGATTAGTGCTGAAGAAAGAAAAATTAGGGCACATTTTGAGTGACTTCTCAAATCCTCTTCTATTTAATTAAAAAATTCTGATATGCAGACTGAAACATGCACTTCTAATACTAGCAGCAGACTTCCGTGGTGAGCAGTATCTCTACTACAGTGATCTAATGAACAACTAGAGTGCTAACATTCAGAATTTATGGCAAATGTGTGACATATCTGAATACCTTCTTGATGGAATCAAAGTAAAAAACTGAAAGCATTTCCTACTGAGGAGACTGCAGTAAATGAGGAAATTAGGAAACTTCATAACAAATAAATCTCCTAAAATGGCCACCAGAGACAAAAGAGCCCAAATGTAGCCCACATATCACCCAGATGTAGCCCAAATGTAGCCCAATGACAGAAGTGTGCAAAACACTTATTTTTTGTGTATTTGCAGTTTTATATAGTGCAGACTTGTCAGGTATTGGAGTGCTTTACATGAACATTGGTTACATCACACAAGATCAAATTCATTTTGGTTGTAGACATGGGGAGATTAATTGATTTGACCAGAATCACAGAATGTTGAGCTGAAGCAGAAACTCCAACCTGGTTCCCCAGTTGCAAAGTCTACAGCTCTGGGAGTAACACCACACCCTCTCCCCTTGGATGCAACATTTAATCAAGTGGTCAACTGGATAAAAAAACTAAGATTACAAATAATTTAAAAGTTCTTTGTCGCTATTTGAAAACTCAGAAAATATGTCCTCATTTTAGTTTTTTAGAGCACTAACCATAATTTTGATGCAAATAAGACCCTCTCATATATGTAATTTCTAAAGGAAATGCTCTAGGCATTACAGTTTTGATTACATCAAGATGACGTCAGGCATTCCACACTTTTGTAATAAATATAGAATGTTAGCAATCTAGTTGTTCATTGGAATACTGTTGAGAGGCAGAGGCCAGGGGCACGGACTCTGAAAATTGAAGGTGTTGCAGATCGGCGCATATAAATTCTCCCTACTTCCACGGACAGAGTAAATCCACAGTCACACGCACATACACTCATCATACGCCAGGGCCCATCACACTAAAATTCACACTACTACTCTATCCACACTGTATATAGGAGAGAAAACCTAAACCAATCTGCATCTACAATGAGGTCAATGCGACCATAAAGACATTGTCCTGAGTCATGATTTTAAACATAGGAAATACATTTGAAACTCAGTAAATGACAAAGAAATAACCACCCGACACTGGAATTCAAACAAATGCTTATTTATCTAAATTAGTTCAAATGAAAGTCAATCAATAGCAAAATCATTATTCTCATAGTTACCTATTCTAGCTAAATGGGTCAGGACTGGTTTCTCGGTAAAGTCTCTCGAGCTGCCGTCCTCAGCATAGGTTCAGGAAGAAGTCCAAAACGCAATGACCGCAAAGAACGCAATGAATGTAATGAACGCAATGAACACGGACCCTCTCTAGTCTAGCATATTTATAACAAAAATGACAAAATAAAAGTTACAAACAAACTTTGAATATCCGTTGAGCCGCTGAGCAGAGCGAGCAGGAAAGGATGTCACTTGGTTACATTTAGAAAACCTCCGCTCAGGAAAAATCACAAAAATAAAAACACGGAAGAAGGAAACTCGAGTTTGCAAGTGTTACTTTCGTGAATGCTCTTCCTTGGTACCATAGCAGAGCCACCACAGATTTGTCATTGTTCATTGTGGCTTTATCCTTCTCCAAGGACAATTGGAAACATGCCCAGAGCTGCTGTCCTCATGGAAACTTTTAATTCAGGCAGAGGCTGTGGTCAGGTGACTTTCAACCATATTCAGCAAGGCCTCTCGTCAAAATTCAATCACTCGAGCGCAGGCTGTAAATAGCAGCCATCTTTGTTTAGGCCAAAACGAACCATCTTAATTAAAAGAAACACAAAACAACGTTACCACATCATAATGATTGTACAGTGTTAATCCCCACTAATACCCTTATGTGTATGTAATTATCTAGCCTTCTGCAACGCAATAAAGCATTAGCACACGTTATTTTAAAAGCACAAACTCGAAACAAATAACACTTTTGCGATACTCATTTAATTAAATTGCGCATATTATTAAGCCACATATATGCATTCCCACGTGTAGTTTTCTCTCATTAGTAATGTTGATTAATTTGGACTTTTAACAAAACAAACTATTAATTAATGATTTCAAATTAGTAATTTTAATCATAACATATAGACAAAACTGGAGCTTAAAACTCGATAAATTTTCAACAGAAAACTCTGCTCCAGCAAAGGCAGGTAGGAAAGTGCAGAGGCAACAATTTGACCACACTAGGCAGGCAGGAAGGGCAGCACAACAGACTATGGAGGGCAGTGGAAAGGGGGGCAGGGGCAACAAACCAACAATACAGGACTGGCAAGAGAGGCTGTGGCAATATAATAGACCATTGTGGGCAGAAGGAAGAGGCAGTGGTCATACAGCCATACATGCCAACAGACCCGTTTCAGCCAGGAAACGTCCAATGTTTTTAAGCTCAAATGGGCTTTACTTGATCTGTTTCCTGTCTACAATCTTCTCTTTTTCAATGTAACTCAAAGGGGAAAATCAATACCCCAGTTTTATTTCAAAATCTCCCTCTTACCAAGTTCAAAATGTTCCCAAGTATGGTACATTGGATCATGGTAGGCAGGAGGAATTGGGGTAGGGACATGGACTCGGAAAACAGAGGACAGGAGGGACATTGAGAGGTGCACCAAACTGACCCTACAGGGCAGGCATCAGGGTTTGCAGCAGCACAATACACCACACAGGGCATGCGGGACGGGAGTGCAGCACAACAATCCATAGAAAGCAATAGGGAGGGGACAGGACCATGCACATGGGCAACAGACAACAGAGGGGAAGGAGGCAATGGTAGCTAGCTGACCATAATGGACAGAAAGGAGAGAAAGCTGCAGCATAACAGACCATAAAGGGCAGGAGGGACGGATCAGGGGCATTACAATGGAACCGACAAGCCAGGAGGGAGGGAATAGGGGTCTGCACATGGAAACAGAGGGCTGGGGGCAAGGGGGCAGGGCAGGAGCAGCAAGATGACCATGGAGGTCAGGCAGGATGGGCACTAGAAACAAGACACACCATGTAGAGCAACAGTGAGACTATGATGGCATACACACAGACCATGGAGGGAAGGTGGGAGGGGGTCAGGAGCAGCTAAGTGACCACACAGGGAAGGTGGGAGGGGCCATGGCAGCACAAAAGACCATGCATGGCAAGCGGGAGGGTTAGTGGCAGCACAATGGCTATGATGGGCAAGAAGGAGGGCGCAGGGGCATGCACAAAGCACCATGGAGGATAGAAGGGAGGGTCAGGACCTGGGCACAGACAAGAGAGTTCAGGGGAAGGGGCCTCACAACAGACCACGCGGGGCAGGCAGGAGGAGCAGTTGCAGCACAACAGACCAGGGAGGGCAGAAGGGTGTGGCAGTAAAATGGACCATGGAGGACAGGAGGAAGGGGATAGGGGCATGGCATGTAGACAGGCAGGGTGGAGGTGGCAGGGACAGGTTACAGTCATCTGACAAGGCTAGGCAGGTGGTAGGGGAGTGGCAGCTCAACAGAACACTCAGAGTAGATAGGAGTGGCAGGTCCATGGAACATGGTGGTCAAAAAGGATGGAGCAGGGGCATGCACAAAAACATCGGAGGGCAGGGGGAAGGAGAATAGGGGCAGCAAGCAAAGCACAGAGGCTAAGCAGGAGGTCAATGATGGGCCATAGAATTGGGCAATGGAGGGCAGGATGAGTGGACTGGTACATCATGCTAAATGCAGGGCAGTGGCAGCACATCAGACCATGCATGGCAGGAGGCTAGTCCATGGATTCAGACAACAGAGGATAGGGAGGAGGTGGATGGGGCAGCAAGCTAACTGTTCATAGAAGGTGGGTGTTAGGAACTTTATTGTTTTTAAAATGTGTGTCTGTGCGAACTACTTAAAATATGAACAAGTATGCAGCATAATCTCACTTTTATTCAGGAAGAAGAGGACGTTTGGGACTGTGACTCCGGGCTCACTTGGCAGAAACATCCCCTGACCCTCCACCCCCATCGCAAAATGTAATGCCCATGAAAAGGGTAGGTGGACGCAGTGTTATATAGAACATAGTCCTGAGAGCACGATTGAAAATGAAAACTAGATATAGTATATGGTATAAACTATGCACCAGAAAGTGTGATATAAGATGAACCGGGGCGTGAAATATAGTATGCAATACATTGTGCGCAATGACAAATTCATTGGAGAGCGCGAGATAGCACAGGCACTAGCGCTTGCTATGTGATATGCGCCTTGGAGTGTAATATGCACAGGGCAGTGTTGTGTAACCTAAGTAGTCTCTAAAGTTGTAATATAAAATATGTGCTGGGTAGTGTAACATTGCATATGCACTGTGACAAAGATATGGATCCCAGATTGTAATATGTATGGCATAGCGCTGTGCTTTATAACATAGGCATCGAGGAAGGCACGTTAGATGGGGCAATATAACCCGTGCGAAGGCAAGTGTAGCATGACATATTCATGGGGTGGTGTTACAGTGCACATGGGCTAGAGAGTGTCATAGCATACGCACTAGCTGGTGGAATACAACACAGAGGTGTGTGGCACTCGGCGGGCACTGGTGGGTGTAACTCAGCATTGGGCTCAGCCAGGAGCATGCTGTGACTCTCAAGTGAGGTTTGTCTCCTTTCCAGAGAGTAAAATAAAAAGTATTACACATCCGGCGGTGGATGTGTGTTTTATTAACCGTGAGGGGGTTTCTTGCATAGTTTGGTCGAATTTTTGTCGAATCCCCTTTGAATGGCTTGGTGTGCATGTGTATTAAATGTGCCCGTCAATAGCTACCCATGTTTGTATAAATAAACGACAAGGGTGTCAACTTGGAGAGTACCCACCAGCGGGGGCGCCGGGATTAGGCACGGTAGGGTGTCAGACATGTCAGAGCTTCACTAGCGGTGTGACTACATTCTACGTGGATTCATTGTATGTATAGTTGCCTTTTAATGAATATCACGCAAATCGTCATGGTGATAGGTACATACGGTTTGTCCAGCATGTCCTAGGTGTTTCTATAAATATATATTTAAAAAAAATGAAAAACAAAGGCCGGCCCCGGGGGATGGGGTCCCCGGGGCCATAAGTGGCCTGAGGAGGGGGGCAACACAGCCCCCCTCCTAAAGAATAAAAAAATCAAAAAAAGGCCATGACCTGGGGGTTGGGGTCCCCGGGGCCGATTAAGTCCTTGGGAGGGCCAAATTAATTTTTTTCAACAAAAATAATTAGGGTGCAGGCCCTGGGGGATGGGGTCCCCAGGGCTAATAAATTAGAAAAAGAAAGGGGGCCACACAGCCCTCCTTTTTAAAAATAAATAAATAAAAGACCGGCATCGCGCCGGAGGCCACGCCCCCTCCTTGCAGCACTCTGCAAACGCGCCCCCTGGCCAGTTGTAAGTTGAGGAATTAATTCCCCTTCAATACTGAGGGTCCCTGAGGGCCAACTAGCCCAACAGGTATCTCCAGTATGTGCCAGGGAGCTGCGTTGCAGACAGGTGTTCTGAGGCCACTCCCCTTTTTACACCTCCATGCAACGCAGCTCTGTGGCGCTTACTGGAGGTACCTAGTGGCTAGTTTGACCCTAGGGACCCTTAGGATTCAAGGGGACTTAATCTCTTAACTCAGAATGCCCACAGGCCCTGTGGCGCGTTTTTAAGTTGGGGAAATAATTCCCTTTCAATCCTGAGGGACCCTGGGGCCCAACTAGCCCACCAGGTGCTTCCAGTAAGCAACACTGCTCTGCGTTGCAGAGAGGTGGTGCAGGCCGTGCCACTTTTTACACCTCTCTGCAACGCAGCTCTGTGGCGCTTACTGGAGGTACCTAGTGGTCTAGTTGGACCCTAGGGACCCTCAGGATTCAAGGGGACTTAATCTCCCAACTTAAAACTGCTACAGGGCGTGTTTACACAGTGGGGAAGGGAGGGGACGGGGCATGAGGTGACGTGTTCAAACACGCCCTGTGGTGCGTTTTAAGAGGTAGTTTTAATCCCCTGCCCTATTATATACTAGGGGCTTACAGAGGAGGTCATGCTAATCACAGGGGGACCCCAACACATAGTGTGCCCTAGTGTATGTAGGTGTTTTCACTGTATTCTGAGTGTCTTTTAACATAGCACTGGCTCTAGGACTGGTTAGTCAGACTCAGTTACCACCAGTATCCGTCTGAAAAAGTTGAGGGTACAGGATGATTTTGCAACAAGGCTTGTTTCTGCTCTTCTGTTTGTTCTTTCTACACGTTATACTTCTTCCTGCACTTTTCTTCGTCTTTGAGGACTTCTGTTGCTTCTTTCTGCATTTCTTTTTTTTCTTTCTGTGCATTTTTCCTTCTTTCTTCACATGTCCTATCTCTGTAGGCATAGCTAGAAATTAGCATTTAAAAAACCTTTGAAATTCACTGAAAAAAACATAGGTTTCAGGCACGTTATAGCTAGGAATTAGCATTTAAAAAACCTTAGAAATTCACTGAAAAAACCATAGGTTTCAGGGGCGTTATAGTTAGCTGCACTTTTCACTCGTACAAAACCATAGAAAGTCCCCCGTTATAGTTAGTTCAGCTAACTATAACTCGCGCGCCCGCAATGCACTGCTGATGACGTCACATATTACATCACTCATGACATGGTCAGTGACATCACTCATGACATCACTGATGACATCACTGATGACATCATCCTTGTGATAGAGTGGCAGACCTCCTCTCCCCCTAATATAACCTTTGATACACACATTCAAAAATAGAAATTAAAATTTTCAAATAATTTTTCAAAACAATGGACATACCAATACCAGTTACAACAACCTATTCAGTAATTGTAAGAACCACGTCCACATCCACTCATTCACCAACAGTCCTATACAGTCACTCATACATGTACTCACTCATCATATGTACTCATACACCTATACATCCTGTTACACAATGCCACTCATCCATAAAGTTACTCACACACATAGTCACTCATGCTAATAAAGAATCAAACATCCGTTTACCTGCATATACAGTTATACACGCACCACCACACTTACTTCTACAGAAACTTACACATACTTAGTCTTTTTAACAATCACTTATAGAAACACACACTTATTCATACAGGAACTCTTTCAATCTCTCACTCTCACATATACTCACTTATATACACCAATAGTCACATATACTAGTTTAAAACATATGTAGTTACTCATAGAGACACTATTGAGACAGTCATTCACTCACTAACACACCCATGCACACACTCATCCACCCATACAGTCCTCCACACATGCTGTCTTCAACACATACAAACAGTGCGTCACTCATTCATGAACCTATGCACTACGTAATACCCCCACCGAACCATACAGACATCAAACACTCATACTGATACTCAAAAAACCAACTAATAACTAGGCCTGGGCAAAAATTTCGTTCCGTTCGCGGAAATTGCGATAATTTGACATTTTTGCGTTCCGCGGAGAGCGCGAAAATGTCAAAAATTCCGGTTTCCGCAGCTTGGCGATAATTTGTTTCTTGCTCGCGCTGTAAAATGATACATTCTCGCGCGCGCGCGATCGCCTTACCTGAATCCCTGCGTTCGCCGACAAGTTTTCTTGATCCGGTCGCGTTCTCCATGAGATGTTGTATTGTTTTTAGCCATTTGCGCTGTCTCGCGACAGTTCGCGCCCGCAGTGACGTCATGCGTCGCGCGATCACGTCTTTCTTCTCGCGATCATGCACCGCGAGAACAACTCAAAACAAGATGGCCGCGCCCGCAAGCAACCACATGGGTAAGTTGGCGACCCGCAACCATGCAGAAAATCTCGCGAACATGCCGGAAAAAAACTTCCGCATCTTTGCGATATTTCTGCTTGTTTGCGATAATTTTAAACATTCTCGCGATAATTTGCGAAGGTTAATTCCGCAAATTCCGCCCACCCCTACTAATAACCTATATAGACACTCATGTAGCTACTCACCAACCCATGCAGCCACTTATACACAAAGTGAGAGACTGATACAGATATTTACATATTTAAACATTACTCACTAAGCCATGTATTCACTAAGATACACTTAATCAGTCAGTTATACAATCAATTTTTCAAAAACAAATCATCCATTTAGACACTTATATACCCATTTATTCTTCCATCGACCTTGAGATATACATATATAAAACATATGTAATTTTCAGAAAAACACACATTCACTGGATGATGTCATCAGTGATGTCATTTGAGATGTCATCAGTGATGTCATGAGTGATGTCACTGACCATGTCATGAGTGATGTAATATGTGATGTCATCAGCAGTGCATTGCGGGCGCGCGAGTTATAGTTAGCTGAACTAACTATAACGGGGGAATTTCTATGATTTTGTACGAGTGAAAAGTCCAGCTAACTATAACGCCCCTGAAACCTATGATTTTTTCAGTGAATATATATATATGTGTGTATATTATTGCACATGCTGCCCAAGTCAAGGCCAATATATGTATACCGATTTTATTGTGAAATTATGCACAGAAGAATCAATTTGGGCCAAAGAATATGAACATTATACTGTCCCATTTCGCACATGTAAAGAGAACTGTACATAAGATTATTGATTACAGTCATCAATTTCCTGTATAACTTGTGATATAACTGTGATAATGCTGTTAAGAAAACAAACAGGCAGTCTGTTTTCAGTTGTTACTTGCACTGGCACTTTAAATTGTGGGGGAATTATGGGTACGTCATGTGATCAAGGCCTCTAGGGGCTCAAACGTGTCATGGAGGCTGAGCACGTTTTTAAATAAAGAAATTTCATGCAGTTAAGAGGTGTCCGTTCCCTTTCTGATTCCGGTGGCAGGGAATCGAGCAGAAGTGGTATGGTGTATATATATATATATTTATATATATATATATATATATTATCTACTGGCGGTCGCCAGTAGATAGTTATAGTTAGGACCGAGTTCCCATAGGAAATCTGAAAATTCTATTTTGAATAACTTTGGCACCGGTTGACTCATGTTCGTGAAATTTTCAAAACTAATGGGGCGCTCCGCTCAGCTCCTACCCTGAAAGTCTCGGGGTGATTCGTCAAGCGGGGGCTGAGAAAAAAGGGGGGTCCCAAAACGCGTTTTCCCCATGCATTTTCCCATAGGACCTTTAGTCGAAGGTACAGCCCGAACGGCTGAACAGAATTACTTGAAATTTGGCAAAGAGGTAGTCCTCAGGTCAGGCATGTGCCTTTTGCATATATGGTGTCAATCTGTTCAGTAGTTCCTGAGAAAATCAAAAGTAAAATCACATACATATCTGGGTGGAGCCTAACCACACATCTCATCGTGAGATCTGATTGGCTGTCAGCACTTCATCCAAGAAGTGTTGGCAGCCATCTTGGGACCAATATACATGATAGCACCTCATTAAAAAGCATTGCAGTTAATAGAAAATTTTAAGACTTTAGTTACATTATAAATCATTTGTTGATGGTACCATACTCATTTTAGGAATTGTGGTATGTTCTAAGGTGATTTTACCATGTGAAAAAGCCTTCTGCTGGGATATCATGAATCATCTTTGAGAGAAAACTATTTTCACATTTTTTTCCCACAGAGGTTTAGAAGGTGATCTATAAGCTAAACTGAGAGCATATTTTCTGTAAATTCACATTATCTTTCTCAGTCATGTGAGAATGAAGTCTGACATTCTCAGTAAAACATGTACATCCAACAAGGGCAGAGACTGTCAGTTGATTCCTTAAAGTTCTTCTGCAGCTTCCCAGAGTGTTCCAAAGAACAGCTAGAGCGCTAACAGTCTTACTTATGACAAAGGTATGGCACACCTGAAGCCATCTTGATTGGAATAAAGTGGTAACATTTAAAACATTTAATTTAAAAAGGAACAAAATGAGAGGGTTCATTTTGCCATAGAATGTATGATTAGTGCTGCAGAAAGAAAAATTAGGGCACATTTTGAGTGACTTCTCAAATCCTCTTCTAAAAAACTGACAGTATGCCTACTGAGGAGACTGCAGTAAATGAGGAAATTAGGAAACTTCATAACAAGTCTCCCAAGAGGGCCACCAGAGACAAAAGAGCCCAAATGTAGCACAAATATCACCGAGATGTAGCCCAAGTATAGCCCAATGACAGAAATCCCAGAGTGTTTTAAAGAACAACTAGAGCGCTAACAGTCTTACTTATGACAAAGGTATGGCACACCTGAAGCCATCTTGATTGGAATAAAGTGGTAACATTTAAAACATTTAATTTGCAAAGGAACAAAATGAGGGGGTTCATTTTGCCATAGAAATTATGATTAGTGCTGCAGAAAGAAAACTTAGGGCACATTTTGACTTCTCAAATCCTCTTCTATTTCATTAAAAAGTTCTGACATGCAGACTGAAACATGCACTTTGAATACCAGCAGCAGACTTCCCTGGTGAGCAGTAGCTTTGCTACAGTGATCTAATGAGGAACTAGAGTGCTACCATTCAGAATTTATGGCAAATGTGTCACATCTGAATGCCTTCTTGATGGAACCAATGTAAACAAGCATTGAAAATGTAATAGGTCCCGCCCTCGTTTAAGTTAAAGCAATTCTGTTTGTAATTAGGTGGCTTTTTAGCTTTGCTTTTATTAGTGTTTTTCAAAATTTAATGTACATAACATGCATATATGTTTATGTATGCATGCATTTATATTTGTATTTATATAGATATGCAGATTATATATATGTTTATATATGTATGTATATATATATATACATACATATATATAAATGCATATGCATATATGTGCATATGTGTGCGTGTAGAGAGAGGTAGAGAGAGGTAGAGAGGTAGAGGTGTAGAGGTAGAGACGTAGAGGTAGAGAGGTAGAGGTAGAGAGGTAGAGAGTAGTAGAGAGAGAGGTAGAGAAAGGTAGAGAGGTAGAGAGTAGAGGATGAGTAATAGAGAGTAGAGCGAGAGTAGTAGAGAGTAGTAGAGAGAGTAGCAGAGAGTGAGTAGGAGAGAGTAGTAGAGTGAGTAGTAGAGAGTGAGTAGTAGAGAGTAGTAGAGAGTGAGAAGTAGAGGGAGTAGTAGAGAGTAGTAGAGAGTGAGTAGTAGAGAGTGAGTATTAGAGAGTGAGTAGTAGAGAGTAGTAGAGAGTGAGTAGTGTAGACTGAGTAGCAGAGAGAGAGTAGTAGAGAATGTGTAGTAGAGAATGAGTAGTAGAGTGAGTAGTGGAGAGTAGTAGGGAGAATAGTAGAGAGTGAGTAATAGAGAGTGAGTAGTATAGAGTAGTAGAGAGTAGTAGAGAGAGAGTAGTAGAGAGTGAGTAGTAGAGAGAGAGTAGTAGAGAGTGAGTAGTAGAGAGTAGTAGAGAGTGAGTAGTAGAGAGTAGTACAGAGTGAGTAGTAGAGAGTGATTAGTAGAGAGTAGTGGAGTAGTAGAGAGTGAGTAGTAGAGAGTAGTAGAGAGTGAGTATTAGAGTGAGTAGTAGGGAGTAGTAGAGAGTGAGTAGTAGAGTGAGTAGTAGAGTGAGTAGTAGAGAGTAGTAGAGAGTGAGTAGCAGAGAGAGTAGTAGAGAGTAGTAGAGTGAGTAGTAGAGAGTGAGTAGTAGAGAGAGAGAGTAGTAGAGAGTGAGTGGTAGAGAGTAGTAGAGTGAGTAGTGGAGAGTAGTAGAGAGTCAGTAGTAGAGAGAGTAGTAGAGTGAGTAGTTGAGAGTGAGTAGTAGAGAGTGAGTAGTAGAGAGTAGTAGAGAGTAGTAGAGTAGTAGAGAGTGAGTAGTAGAGAGTGAGTAGTAGAGAGTAGTAGAGTGAGTAGTAGAGAGGGAGTAGTAGAGAGAGAGTAGTAGAGAGTTGTAGAGAGTGAGTAGTAGAGTAGTAGAGACTGAGTGGTAGAGAGTAGTAGAGAGTAGTAGAGAGTGAGTAGTAGAGAGTGAGTAGTAGAGAGTAGTAGAGTACTAGAGAGTAGTAGAGAGTGAGTAGTAGAAAGTAGTAGCGAATGAGTAGTAGAGAGTGAGTAGTTTAATTTAAAAGGAACACAATGAGGAGGTTCATTTGCCATAGAAATTATGATTAGTGAGGAAAAAAGAAAAGTTAGGGCACATTTTGAGTGACTTCTCAAATCCTCTTCTATGTCATTAAAAAATTCTGCCATGCAGACTGAAACATGCACTTTCAATACCAGCAGCAGACTTCCCTGGTGAGCAGTAGCTTTACTACAGTGATCTAATGAGCAACTAGAGTGCTACTTATGGAAAATGTGTGACACATCTGAATGCCTTCTTGATGGAATCAAAGTAAACAAGCATTGAAAATGCAATAGGTCTCGCCCTCGTTTAAGTTAAAGCAATTCTGTTTGTAATTAGGTGGCTTTTTAGCTTTGCTTGTATTAGAGTTTTTCAAACTTTCATATACATACCATGCATATGTATGCATATATGTATATGTATATGTTTGCATGGATTTATATTTATATAGATATGCAGATTATATTTATATGTTTATATATATATATATATATATATACACATACATATATATAAATGCATGTGCATATATATGCATATATATATATGTGCATATGTGTGCATGTACAGAGAGGTAGAGAGGTAGAGGTGTATAGGTAGAGGTAGAGGTAGAGAGGTAGAGAGTAGTAGAGAGAGAGGTAGGGGAGGAACTTACCGCCATTATCGCCGCATCGGAGTGCTTTGCTTGTGCCACTCACATCCCTGAGGCCTCCTGAGCCATCTTTCTCTGCCCTGCTTGTCTCCCTCCCGGCGCCGTGTCCGCTGCTCTCGCGGCCGCGTCACGAGGGGGACTACATTTCCCATCAGCACCTGGGGCGGAAGCTCTCGGCCAATCATCATCGCCCGGAGGCGCTACAAAAGCGAGGCTATCCCTCGCGTCGCGGGACCGCGCGCGGGCTGAGCCCGGGCAGAGGGCGGGCCGTCTGTGGCCGTCAGAGGCAGGAATAGGCTGGGCTGGGCCAGTCCCCTAACATCCTCATCAACTGTGAGTACTGCCATTGTTATAACTCTATCTGCTCATCATGCCTGCTAAAGGGGGAGCAAAAAGGGCATCCATAGGAATGGTCGCAGGGACTCTCGACCAATTCATAACAAGAGCGTCATCGGTACTGGAGAGAGAAATAGTCCTGACGCAGCGTCGTCTCTCCCAAGATCCGATTTTTACGAGAAGATCTTCACTGGGTCCGATTGCTCATGTTAGTTCACCAGCCCCTTTCCAGTTAAACAGAGATACTGTGCTCCCTCCCGTGGATGATACTGAGACCAATACAGGGGCCCAACTAGATACTTCCCTCCGATCACAAGATCCAACATGTGACAACGGCACACATTCACAGTTGGCTATAACGGAAGCGAACACCAATAAACAAATGACCTTACGTTCCAGGGAAGGCGCAATTCCAAAAAAAACCAAGAATGGTCCCGGTGTTGCCCCTCCGGCAAAAAAATCAAAAATGTCTAAACAGCCAAAACCTACTAGCGCTCACACTATAGGAGCACGCAATGCTGAGCTGCTTAAAGATACTCCTCCCATGGCCACTGGTGACTCTGAAATCTCACGTCCCCCCTATCTAGATTCCCTGGTGGAGAAGTTGAGTGTGGCTATATCTTCTCTTATTCAACCGGTGCTTTTAAAATTGAACTGCCTAGATGATAGACTGAGGAAACTAGAGTCTTCACTTGGGGGAAATAAGGACCTGAGGACGGACCTCTTAGCTATACAAACCCAAGTTGAAGCACTAGTGACATTAGTCAATATCCCACAGGCAAAACTACAATCAGCATATAGTATTGCAAAGGATCAGCCTATTTTGCCTACTGCTCCAGGTCCATCCCTGGGGTCTAACCCCACTGGCCCTAAAAACTATCCCTCTACAGTGGGAAGAGTTAACCCTGCCAAACCTGTTAACTCACCGAACATCGCCACTATGAGGAAGGAGACAGTTAAGGACAATGAAAACTCCAACGGAGGAAATTTTAACCAACATGACCTACCCTGCATTAACTTACCCCCGGATTGTGCCCCATTTGTAGTAATCCTTACGGAAGTTCCCGAGCTCCCTAGCTCTAAACAGGAATCCTATGAGGAACTAAAAAATAAGACAATTCATTGGTTGAACACATATAGACCTCTGTCTAGACCAATTTTAAGCAAGATCTTGTTTGTTAGAAGGGTGGGGTGGGTGGGACCTAAAACTAAAAATGTGGGTGGCGATTGTATAATTATTAATTTTGAGGATCGTAGGGTTGCCGACCATATTTGTAGATGGCAACCGTCAAGTCCTAATACATCGATCAAACCCCTGTGGTTAGACCATTTTTATTTAACAGATCATGATTATCCTCCCCCTGGTAGAAGGAACTTTGCAAGGCCACAGTGGGAAGATACCCGGTATCACGTTCAGAGAAGCAGGATTGACCAACGTAGGGGAGAAGCAAGTGTAATCCCGTTGAGTAACAGATTTAGCGTGCTTGACCAGGTGGATTGACTTTCTGTATCCCCCAGTTTTGCATCCACCCATTGTTTGGAAAATAGCAACATGACAGTGGTCTCCAAGCCTGTTGGGAGGGATTATATTGAGGCATCTAAAAGTGCCAACAAAAATACATACCAAACAGTGGCCACTTCGCTGTCAACTGGCATATCCTTGACTAGCACAAGGAAGTCTGGGGAGGCTTCCCCTCCTCCGACTTTTGCCCATTCCTCACAGGATTTTCAACTCCAGATTTCTGCTGTGAATCCAACCTTGGCCGTACTTGAGTCTGGATCACTGGGCCATGATGAATTAACCCGCAAGTCTTGTTCAGGGCATAAGCAGACAATGCCATCTAGGCCTCTTAAAATCCTCTCATGGAATATAGCGGGTCTTAGATCTAACCTAGACATTCCGGATTGGTGCACCTTTGTGGACTCCCATGGGATCTGCCTATTTCAGGAAACATGGGCGGTCGATCCACCTCACAGATCGGGGTTTGTTACCTTTGGGGAACCTGCTTTTAAGGGCACCAGAGGAAGACCCTTTGGGGGACTGTGTATCTGGGTGGGCACCCACTTAGGTTTTTCGTTAAAAAAAATCGAGGCCAACAGTCCCGACATTTTATGCATCCTGATGTCCCACAGTAACACACCTAAATTAGCTTTGATTAACGTCTACTCCCGGCCTGTACAATCCGGGAAAACATCTACAACCCTGGATATTCTGACTGCATTACTACACAGGCTTGGGGGTGACGTAGTCCTGTTGATTGGAGGGGATTTTAACTGCCATTTTGAACCCCTTCAAGGGGTCCCTCCTATCACATCGGCTGAGGATGACATCTGGTCAGTCCCGCCATCTAATGCATATCCAGTAAAAAATTGGTCTGCCCTTGCTATCCAGTTGACCTCCCTTACTTATTCGTTCTCTATCAGAGCCTGCAGTGGACGCTTTAAGAGCGACACTCCCGCCAAATATACCTACAATTCTTTGGGGCACCCGTCTATTATAGATTACTTCCTGGTGAGTTTGGCACTTTGGTCAAAAATTTTAGATTTTAGTGTGTCTTCTCGCACAGAAAGTGACCATAACCCCCTGATACTTGAGTTGGATTATCAGCTATCTAGTGGGGACAGCGCCCCAGATAACCCTCTAAGCAATAATCTAAGAATAGTAGACGGCGGGAGAAGAATCCGCTGGGCGGATGCCTATTCTTCCATTGAAACTATGGCTAAACTTTATTATGATGCCATTCCATTTCTTGAAAGGGCACACTCCACCCTAATTGAATCCCCTACTATGGTGGCTGAGACAATGGCTGAAATTCACAATGGAATGGCTACTCTCTTAAAGGACACTTTTTATAGGGAAGGTGTTATCAAATCCAAACAATGTAAAGGCAAAAATCTTTGGTTCAATAAATCATGCAGAGATGCCAAAAACGTGCTATTGCAGGCCTTAAAGCTAGGCAATAGGCACAATGTCATCACAGCTAGAGTGGAATATAAAAAATTGCTAAAAAATGCAAAATTAGAATGGGAGGTGGATCGCTGGGTGGCCATCACATCTGCACTTGAAGCTAAGGACCCAAGAACCTTTTGGAATTTAGTTCACACAGGGACTCCAGAAGGGAGAACTACGATCTCCCCGAATATCTCAGAAGAAGCTTGGTCTATATATTTTAAAGATCTATACTCACTTCCCCCCGCTTGTATAAATCAAGCTCTCTCTGGGCCTCCAGCTATGAATCTTACATGTCCAACGCAATCCTTCACTTTGGAGGAAGTAAAGCTGGCCATTTTAAATATTCAGTCTAATAAAGCGCCGGGACTCGATAAAATCCCCGGGGACTTATTCAGAGATGAGCCAGCAGTCTGGGGCCCATATCTCCTGGTGTTATTCAATGCGGTCTTGAAGGGCCTACCATTGCCAAGTACCTGGTTAGGGGCTGAGATCATTCCCATCTACAAGAAGGGTTGTCCCCTCCAGCCCTCAAATTATAGGCCGATTAGTTTAATTGACGTTACTCAAAAAATTTACGCTAGATTACTGCTTCATCGACTAGAGAGTTGGATTAATGATAATGATATACTGACACACTTACAGGCGGGGTTCCGGGCAAAAACATCAACAATTGACCAATTATTCCGGTTGCAAGTTCTCCATTGGAAGCACGTGACCTTGCAAGGGGGTAGTCTCTACCTTACTTTTGTTGACCTAAAGTCAGCGTTTGACATGGTGGAACGGAATCAGTTATGGTCCATATTATTATCAATGGGGGCCCCACCATATCTCTGCCAACAATTGAAGCGTTTACATGATGGCACCTATGCGAGAGTACGTTTCGGTAATCAAGGACAGTTAACTGGTCCTTTCCCGATTGAGAAAGGTGTCAGACAGGGATGTGTCCTTGCCCCGACATTATTTTCCTTGTTTCTCAACGGGCTTATCGAAGACCTACTAGCCGTAAACGATATTGACTCCCCCAAACTGGGTTCCCGGAGATTCCCCGCTCTAATGTTTGCGGATGACACGCTTCTACTATCAAAATCCCCGATGGGGATGCAGCGCGTGTTAAACCAATTCTCTAAATTTTGTTCCAAAAGAAACTTGGTGATCAATGTAAATAAGACTAAATACATGGTCTTTAACGCCAATACTGTTAACTGTCCCCATCCAACATTGGATGCCAGTTCACTTGAAAGGGTTCCGATCTTCGAATATCTGGGTCTGACCCTCAACGATAAAATGGGTTGGGGTCCACAACTGACCAAAGCAAACCTTAGGCTAACACAATCGGCTGGAGGAATTTTGAAAGTGCAAAAGAACTGCTCACATAAAATAATAAGTGCCCCCCTTGAAATTTTTAAAGTCCAAGCCAGGGCATCTTCCCTGTACGGGGCAGAACTTTGGGGACACATATCAGTTAGTAATTTATCAATAACTGAAAACAACTTTTTAAGACAGCTGTTGGACTTGCCTCAAAGCACACCTTTGGTCCCCCTAAGGCTAGATCTTAATATTTATCCAATTGCAGAAATCATTGCTCTTCGGCCCTTACTTTATTGGAAGCGCTTGTGGAGCACCCCAGAACTGGTGCACTACAAGGAGGAGCTTAAATTTGTGCTAGCCACTATGGGATCCGGTAAGATTCCATGGTTGGCCTTTGTAAAAAAATCACTTATCTTGTCTGGGCTCGAGGAACTCTGGCTTAATCCTGAAACCTCCTGCCCAGCCATTAGTAAACAAACTATGATAAGTATGATTAAGGAAAAAAATTTAATGAACCTCTTCAGCTCCACAAAAAGTTCAAGTCTGACCGATAATTTCTTGGATATCAAGTTTTCCTATAGCTTTGAGTCTGTGATTGACCAAATTCAACCCACACTGGCGAAGAAATTGTACTTACAATTTAGATATGGCACCCTACCTCTCTTTCAGATAATTGATAGTTGGAAAGGGGGCACTGTACGACCTTGCCCAGGCTGTCTACATGAGAATGAATCTCTGGTACATGTTATGCTCTTTTGTCCAGCTTATTCCTACATTAGGAAAAAATGGATAATTCAGCTATGTAAGAACTTGGGCATGAGGCAATACTTGGCCTTTTTTAGGGTTCTGAAAATAGATACTGACGCATTGATCGCCTTTACTGTAGCTAACTATTTACACTCTATGTGGATTACACGAAGGAAGTTGATAAACGACACTGTAGCACTTTAATAATAAGTATATGACCAACAAGTCCCTAGACCTACCTTTTTATGTTTTTAATGATCTGTTTCTTATCAATTTTACTACCTTTTAACTTATTTAAATTTTTTAAATATAATGTCTAATAATCACTCAGGAATATGAGATCCATGTATCGAAATGTATTAATCGACTTGTGATTTGCTTGTATTCTTTTTTTTTTCTGTGTATGCTTTTATGGTAAATCTAACCGCAATAAAGCTGATTTGAATTGAATTGGTAGAGAAGTAGAGAGTAGAGAGCGAGTAATGGAGAGTATAGAGTGAGTAGTAGAGAGTAGTAGAGAAAGTATCAGAGAGTGAGTAGTAGAGAGTAGTAGAGTGAGTAGTAGAGAGTGAGTAGTAGAGAGTGAGTATTAGAGAGTGAGTAGTTGAGAGTAGTAGAGAGTGAGTAATAGAGTGAGTAGTAGAAAGTAGTAGAGAGTAGTAGAGAGTGAGTAGTAGAGAGTAGTAGAGAGTGAGTAGTAGAGAGTGAGCAGTAGAGAGTAGTAGAGAGTGAGTAGCAGAGTGAGTAGTAGAGAGTAGTAGAGAGAGAGTAGTAGAGAGTGAGTAGTAGAGAGTGAGTAGTAGAGAGTGGTAGAGTGAGTAGTAGAGAGTGAGTAGTAGAGAGAGAATAGTAGAGAGTAGTAGAGTAGTAGAGCGTGAGTAGTAGAGAGTGAGTAGTAGAGAGTATTGGAGTAGTAGAGAGTGAGTAGTAGAGAGTAGTAGAGAGTGAGTATTACAGTGAGTACTAGAGAGTAGTAGAGAGCGAGTAGCAGAGAGCAAGTAGTAGAGAGAGTAGTAGAGAGTGAGAAGTAGAGAGAGTAGTAGAGAGTGACTAGTAGAGTGAGTAGTAGAGAGTAGTTGAGAGCGAGTAGTAGAGAATCAGTAGTGGAGAGTGAGCAGTAGAGAGTAGTAGAGAGTGAGTAGTAGAGAGTGAGTAGTACAGAGTGAGTAGTAGAGAGTAGTACAGAGTGAGTAGTATAGAGTAGTAGAGTGAGTAGTAGAGAGTGAGTAGTAGAGAGAGAGTAGTAGAGAGTGAGTAGTAGAGTAGTAGAGAGTGAGTGGTAGAGAGTAGGAGAGAGTAGTAGAGTGAGTAGTAGAGAATAGTAGAGAGTGAGTAGTAGAGCGAGTAGTAGAGAGTAGTAGAGTAGTAGAGAGTGAGTAGTAGAGAGTGAGTAGTAGAGTGAGTAGCAGAGAGTGAGTAGTGGAGAGTGAGTAGTAGAGAGCGAGTAGTACAAATTGAGTAATAGAGAGTGAATAGTAGAGAGTGAGTAGTAGAGAGAGAGTAGTAGAGAGTGAGTAGTAGAGAGTAGTAGAGAGTAGTAGAGAGAGAGTAGTAGAGAGTGAGTAGTAGAGAGAGTAGTAGAGTAGTAGAGAGTGAGTGCTAGAGAGCAGCAGAGAGTACTAGAGTGAGTAGTAGAGAGTAGTAGAGAGTGAGAAGTAGAGAGTAGTAGCGAGTGAGTAGTAGAGAGTAGTAGAGAGTGAGTGGTAGAGAGTAGTAGAAAGTAGTACAGTGAGTAGTAGAGAGTGAATAGTAGAGAGTAGTAGAGAGTGAGTAGTAGAGAGTAGTAGAGCATGAGTAGTAGAGAGTGAGTAGTAGAGAGTGAGTAGTAGAGAGTAGTAGCGAGTGAGTAGTAGAGAGTGAGTAGTAGAGAGTAGTAGAGAGTGAGTAGTAGAGAGTGAGTAGTAGAGAGAGAGTAGTAGAGTAGTAGAGAGTCAGTAGTAGAGTAGTAGAGAGTAGTCAGTCAGTGTCAGTCAGTCAGTGTCAGTCAGTCTGTCAGTGTCAGTCAATCAGTGTCAGTCAGTCAGTGTCAGTCAGTGTCAATCAGTGTCAGTCAGTGTCAATCAGTCAGTGTCAGTCAGTCAGTGTCAGTCAGTCAGTGTCAGCTAGAGCAGCTCTGCTGACCTGGTTCTCTGGCTCTAAAGCAGCTCTGCTGACCTGGTTCTCTCTCTCTAAAGCAGCTCTGCTGACCTGGTTCTCTGGCTCTAGAGCAGCTCTGTTGACCTAGTTCTTATGCTACAGAGCAGCTCTGCTGATATAGTTCTCTGGCTCTACAACAGCTCTGCAGACCTGGTTCTCTGGCTCTAAAGCAGCTCCGTTGACCCAGTTCTATGGCTCTGAAGCAGTTCTGCTCACATGGTTCACTGGCTCTTTAGAAGCTCTGCTGACCTGGTTCTCTCCCTCTAAAGCAGCTCTACTGACCTGGTTTCTCTCGCTCTGCAGCAGCTCTGCTGACCTGGTTCTCTGGCTCTAGAGCAGCTCTGTTGACCTGGTTCTTAGGCTCTAGACCAGCTCTACTGACCTGGTTCTCTGGCTCTAAAGCAGCTCTGCTGACCTGGTTCTATGGCTCTAAAGCAGCTCTGCTGATTTGGTTCTCTGGCTCTAGAGTAGCTCTGCTGACCTGGTTCTCTGGCTCTAAAGCAGCTCTGCTAACCTGGTTCTCTGGCTCTAAAGCAGCTCTGCTGACCTGGTTCTCTCCCTCTAAAGCAGCTCTACTGACCTGGTTTCTATGGCTCTGCAGCAGCTCTGCTGACCTGGTTCTCTGGCTCTAGAGCAGCTCTGTTGGCCTGGTTCTTAGGCCTCTAGATCAGCTCTACTGACCTGGTTCTCTGGCTCTAAAGCAGCTCTGCTGACCTGGTTCTATGGCTCTAAAGCAGCTCTGCTGATTTGGTTCTCTGGCTCTAGAGTAGCTCTTCTGACCTGGTTCTCTGGCTCTAAAGCAGCTCTGCTGGCCTGGTTCTCTGGCTCTAAAGCAGCTTTGCTGATCTGGTTCTCTCCCTCTAAAGCAGCTCTGCTGACCTGGTTTCTCTGGCTCTACAGCAGCTCTGCTGACCTGGTTCTCTGACTCTAGAGCAGCTCTGCTGACCTAGTTCTTAGGCTCTAGAGCAGCTCTGCTGACCTCGTTCTCTGGCTCTACAGCAGCTCTGCTGACCTGGTTTTCTGCACTCACGACACACGCACCCGACTTCGCGAAAATATATTTAAAAATAAAATACGTTTCTTATAAGTACAAATATATTATTTTGATGAATATCTTACATAATCTCTTGCCTTAATATGTATATTAAAGACACATACATATCATTTTGGAACATAATTTTTTTTTGCGGGAGTCGCGCACCCAGCGCGCCCCAGCACGTATATGATGTCACGCGGGACCCGCAAGCGTGCAAACATCTCGTACCATAATGTGCATGTGTCGCGAATGCGCGGGAGCAGGAGTCGCAGACTGGTCGCATACCAATCGCGCATATCACGTGATATTAAATGTATATGATGTAACTGAAAAACACGCAGCCGTCGCACACCATACACGGATCCTTCATGACTTTTCTAAAATGGCGGCTAGAATGCGCGCACCCACCGCGATGTGTACACTTTGAGTGCGCGACTGCGAAAAAAATTGGATTTTTTAAAAAAAAGAAAATGATATAAATATATTAAAATAAAAAATGAAAACAAGAAAATTAATCAATATTTCAGTTTTAATTAAAAAATGTTTTTTTGCAATTTTCAGAGAAATATATAATGTTATTTAATGAATAAAATATTTATAAATCAACAGTTAAAAAACTGTAGAAAATCAGTACAAAAAATAGATATAACTACTATCACACTTAAAAGTTAGCATTTAAAAAACCTTTGAAATTCACTGAAAAAAAACATAGGTTTCAGAGACATTATAGTTAGAAATTAGCATTTAAAAAACATTAGAAATTCACAGAAAAAACCATAGGTTTCAGGGGTGTTATGGTTAGCTGCCCATTTCACTCGTACAAAACCATAGAAATTCCTCCGTTATAGTTAGTTCTGCTAACTATAACTCACGCGCCCGCAATGCACTGCTGATGATGTCACATATTGCATCATTCATGACATGGTCAGTGACATCACTGATGACATCACTGATGACATCTCAAATGACATCACTGATGACATCATCCACTTGACAATCCGATACACCACATCATACACTAGTATAACCTTTCATCACTCACTGTAAAATACAGAGTACCATATTTGAAACCATTGACACACCAATACCAGTTACTACATACCCACTCACTGAATCCTAAGTCTACACACACAACTACCCATTCAACAACAGAATCATCTATACATGCAGTCATTAATTAATAGAACACTATCAAATGCACTTATACACATATATAGACATTGACACATCAGCAGTCATCTTAGTCAGTTATGCAGTCATCCTACTCACTCATGAAAACAATGTATCGCACTTAAATTTACTCACTTACACAATTATCCACCGACACCTCATTTATTCAAACACATAGTAACTCATCGTTAATATGTTAAAAAAGCACCATTACATTTATACACTCATTCATATATTTACTCTCACAATCACTGACTCTTACACAAACTTATTTACATACACCAACTCTCACATACAATGCCTTTTATTTTTTTACTTTGTTGAAGATGTACAACTAAAACATATATTCGCTCACCAACACACAAATAAATACACTCAGTCACCCAAACAACTGTTTCCACATGCACTCTTAAACCCATACACCTAGTCAATCAACCATTCACACATCTATGCATAGAGTTACACACACCCCATCCAACCACACACAAACTCAGTGTCCCATACAAATACTCACCCAACTAATCAATAACTAATATACACACTCATGTAGTTAGTGACCAACTGAGGCAGCATGTTATACAACAACAGAGACAGTGCTGCACACATTCACATAGTTTAGTTACTAATCCATGTATTAAGTGAGACACTTTTAATTATGAAATGAAATGAAATGAAAACAGATTTCTAAAGCGCATGGCTGCCCTTGAGCGTCCCAGCGCTAAGTAATACACTGAGCCACTATCCCAGAACATCAGAAGGAACCTACAAAGGGAAAAGAAGGGTCTTAAGTGTTTTGCGGAATTTTATCAGGTTGGATTCATTGCTCAGAACCACTGGTAAGGAATTCCAAAGATGGCCCGCATTAATAGAAAAACGACGTCCACCTGTTTTCACCTTTTTTGCTCTGGGTATCACTACAAGGTTCCCAGCTTCAGAGCGAAGGGCACGGGAGGGTTTATAGGGGCGGATCAAATCTCTAAGAATGGGGGGGCCGGATCCTTGTAGAGTCTTAAACACCATACAGAGGGATTTGAATTTGATGCAAGATCTAATTGATAGCCAGTGCAAGGCCTCCAAGGCAGGCCGAGCTGAAGAGGTTTTGGCTGTACCAGTGAGCATCCGCGCAGCTGCATTCTGTGCTCTTTGAAGAACATTCAGAGTCGATTCAGGTGCCGCCAGGAAGAGGGCATTGCTGTAATCCAGCCTCGAAAGCACCAAACCCTGGATCAGAAGTCTCCTGGAATTATCAGGAAGGAGCAGCAGGATTTTTCGGACTGAGCGAAGCAGCCCGTAACACGTCCCAGCCACTCGCTTGGCTTGAGTAATAAAAGACAGCTCAGGTTCCACCCATACCCCAAGACTTTTTATAGCGTCCTTGGGGGCCGGAAGGGCTCCCATACTGGCCGGCCACATACAATTGGGCAGTGATGAGCACAAATTGCCAAGAAGCATTACCTCAGTTTTTGACCCATTCAGTTTAAGCCGGGATTCCGCCATCCATGCCACGATGTTGGTGAGGCAAGCAGCGAACTTCTCCCCCTGGCTTTCTGAAAGAGACAGGGAAACAATCAATTGAGTGTCGTCTGCATAGGTTGCCATAGTCACTCCGAAGGGTGCCACCACCTCCTCCAGCGGGGCCATATAGACGTTAAAAAGCGTGGGGCTCAACGAAGAGCCCTGCGGGACTCCACACTGGAGGGGAATAGGCGCAGATCTAAAATCGCCGTCGCAAACCTGATAAGAGAGACCACTCAGGTATGACTGAAGCCACTGGAGTGCCCGTCCCCCTACTCCAATATTTCCCAGACGGTGGATCAGAATATTATAGTCCACCGTATCGAAAGCTGCGCTTAGATCCAGGAGTACCAGCGCCGCGGAACCTCCTGAATCTAAGATGCATCTGCCTTCCTCCACCATCGCTAGCAAGGCTGTGTCAGTTCCCTGGCCTGGGCGAAAGCCAGTCTGCGTCCGGCCTAATAGATTGTTGTCTTCCAGGAAGCCGGAGAGCTGGCGATTAACAAACTTCTCCGCGATCTTATTCAGGCCCGGCAGGAGTGATATAGGGCGGTAGTTTGCCAAATCAATGGGGTCAAGGCCAGGCTTTTTTAAAAGGGCCTTGACAATGGCCTGCTTCCAGCTTGGTGGAACAATTCCATGGGTGAAGGAGGCATTCAGAAGGTCAATTGCAGGACCAACAATCGGATCCACACATTGATTGAGGATCCGGATAGGCATAGGATCCAGTGGGGAGCCACTCTTCAGAGCCAACAGCTCCTCACAGAAGGCCTCCCTTGAGATGGGGGAGATAGAATCAAAACCCTTCATGCCTAAAACCCCCTTCGGGGCTGCTGTGCTCATATTGCCTGAACTAGGGGGAAGGCTAGCTAGGATATTTTGTATTTTGGTGTCAAAAAACTGAGCCAGCTCATTGCATCTATTGGGATTCTCCACCTGAGAGGGTGGGGGGATGGGAGCCGTAATAAGCTCTTTGAGAATTTTATAGGCTTCCTTTGAACAATTGCCTGCCTTATTTATTCGCTCCTCGAAGTGGGCGGCCTTGGTGGAGATCCGTGTGGCTTTATATGCTCTCATAGCTTCTCGATAGTTATGTTTACTATTGGCGGCCCAGTCCTTCCGCCATTCCCGTTCAAGCCTTTTGCAGTTCTTTCTCATCATCCCCAGCTCCGGGGTGTACCAAGATGATTTGTGGCTGTTAGTTTTGTTTGTACACTTTTTTACGGGCAGAACCGCATCTAACGCGTGGCATAGCCAGTCATGGAAAGCGATATCGGCCTCCAGAGGCCCGTGGCCAGGTGGGGGACTGGACTCAGCGAGGGAACGCAAGAGGCTGTCAGTAGGGAGTTGGGACCAAATTCTCTTGTAGATCGGGGGGGGTCTTCTGAGGCCGGGAACAAGAAGAGTCCAGGCTGACATTGAGCTCCCCTACCACAAGGAAATGGTCCGACCAGGGTAAGGGAAGAGGGGGGCCTGTTTGGAGGTGCGCAATATTTGAAAACACACAATCCAACAGGTGGCCCTTCACGTGCGTAGGTTCCAAATTGTGTAAATTCATATTGGCTGTTCTAAGTTCCGATCGAAAGTCATTTATACTATTATCTTCCTGTAGATTGAAATGGAGGTTAAAGTCCCACAGAAACATGAAATAGGGAGAGGATGCCGCTAGGACAGGGACATGATCCAAAATAGAGCTGGCAAATTTTTTAATCGTCCCGGGGGGGCGATAGACCAATAATCCAGCTAAGGAAAAATTCGGAGAAAGCTGTATGTGAAAGTGACCACTTTCCGCGTCCAAAATAGGGCCTCGGACTACTCTGCAAGAGAACTTGTCCCTGTAGATGATGGCTAAACCGCCTCCTTTTCCATGCGGTCTATGGAGGCAGTGAATCAAGAAGCCGGGAGGAAGAGAGTTGACTAAATCAAAATTTGAAAAGTCTGACGTCCATGTTTCCGTGAGATATAAAATATCTAATCGTGTGTCTAGAATCAACTCGGAAATTTGAATAGAGTGTTTTGGTAAAGATCTACAATTAAGAAGTCCTATTTTAAGAGGGTCCTTCACAGAGGTTTTGTTACGACACTCCTGGATTCTACGGGGGGGACAGTACTCACAGGGTATGGAAGGAACAGCAAGTTTAAGTCCCTGTGAGCAATAGCGTGAGTCAGACGGCTTTAGCGTGAATAAGTCTGCTGTGCAGTATTTAATCAGGTTACCTGTAGAAACCGGCAAGGTCCCTGGCCCTAGGTCCGTTCTGGCCCGGACGGGCCCAGACGGGCTTGCCTCTGGCGCGCCATCGGCGCGCCCGCTGCGCCCGCCCGCTGCGCGGACGGGGATTCGTCGCCATTTATGAAGCGCGAGGGGCAGGAAACGCCCTCGCACTAGAGCGCCAACCGAGCAACCGCCTCACCCAAGATGGCGGATGCGTCCGGTCGCGCTAGTTGGCAGTCAAAACAAAGCCCCAGAGCCCTCAAAGCGTCTTAAAAATGCCCCTTCGTCCCTCCAAACGTAAGTCACAGCAATACAATAAAGAAATACAATTTTTAAAAGCAACCATCAAGTAACTAGAAAACGCTCCCAATAATTTTTAAAAATAAGTTTCAGCTTTCTTTAAAATGTAAATAGTTCAGGCAAGACTCCCAGTGAGTGCAGGGGAGCAGCCAGTGTACTCACTTAAAAAGACAGTCAGACAGCTACTAAATCCTCCATCCAGACAGTTATATATCCACTCAATCTTCAATACAGATTGGTATATATATAATACATATTTAAATTTCAAACTAAACCACATTCAGTGGATGATGTCATCAGTGATGTCATTTGAGATGTCATCAGTGATGTCATCAGTGGTGTCACTGACCATGTCATGAATGATGCAATATGTGACATCATCAGCACGTAAGTTATAGTTAGCAGAACTAACTATAACGGAGGAATTTCTATGGTTTTGTCCGAGTGAAATGGGCAGCTAACTATAACACCCCTGAAACCTATGGTTTTTTTCTGTGAATATATATATATATATATATATATATATATATATATATATATATATATATATATATATATATTCACTGAAAAAAACAGGTTTCAGGGGCGTTATAGTTAGCTGGACTTTTCACTCGTACAAAACCATAGAAATTCCCCCGTTATAGTTAGTTCAGCTAACTATAACTCGCGCGCCCGCAATGCACTGCTGATGACGTCACATATTACATCACTCATGACATGGTCAGTGACATCACTCATGACATCACTGATGACATCTCAAATGACATCACTGATGACATCACTGATGACATCATCCAGTGAATGTGTGTTTTTCTGAAAATTACATATGTTTTATATATGTATATCTCAAGGTCGATGGAAGAATAAATGGTTATATAAGTGTCTAAATGGATGATTTGTTTTTGAAAAATTGATTGTATAACTGACTGATTAAGTGTATCTTAGTGAATACATGGCTTAGTGAGTAATGTTTAAATATGTAAATATCTGTATCAGTCTTTCACTTTGTGTATAAGTGGCTGCATGGGTTGGTGAGTAGCTACATGAGTGTCTATATAGGTTATTAGTTGGTTTTTTGAGTATCAGTATAAGTGTCTGATGTCTGTATGGTTTGGTGGGGGGTATTACGTAGTGCATAGGTGCATGAATGAGTGACTCACTGTTTGTTTGTGTTGAAGACAGCATGTGTGCAGGACTGTATGGGTGGATGAGTGTGTGCATGGGTGTGTTAGTGAGTGAATGACTGTCTCAATAGTATCTCTATGAGTAACTACATATGTTTTAAACTAATATATGTGACTATTGGTGTATATAAGTGAGTATATGTGAGAGTGAGAGATTGAAAGAGTTCCTGTATGAATAAGTATGTGTTTCTATAAGTGATTGTTAAAAAGACTAAGTATGTGTAAGTTTCTGTAGAAGTAAGTGTGGTGGTGTGTGTATAACTGTATATGCAGGTAAACAGATGTTTGATTCTTTATTAGCATGAGTGACTATGTGTGTGAGTAACTTTATGGATGAGTGGCGTTGTGTAACAGGATGTATAGGTGTATGAGTACATATGATGAGTGAGTACATGTATGAGTGACTGTATAGGACTGTTGGTGAATGAGTGGATGTGGATGTGGATCTTACAATTACTGAATAGGTTGTTGTAACTTTTATTGGTATGTCCATTGTTTTGAAAATTGTAATTTCTATTTTTGAATGTGTGTTTCAAAGGTTATATTAGGGGAGAGGAGGTCTGCCACTCTATCACAAGGATGATGTCATCAGTGATGTCATGAGTGATGTCACTGACCATGTCATGAGTGATGTAATATGTGACGTCATCAGCAGTGCATTGCGGGCGCGACAGTTATAGTTAGCTGAATTAACTATAACGGGGGAATTTCTATGGTTTTGTATGAGTGAAAAGTCCAGCTAACTATAACGCCCCTGAAACCTATGGTTTTTTCAGTGAATATATATATATATATATATATATATATATATATATATATATATATATATATATATATATATATATATATATATATATATAATATCAAATATACAATGTTTTAAATAATATAAAATAATACAGTAGATTTAATATACATTTCAAAAAATAAAATAAATAATCTTAAATAAAAAAGCTAAACACACATACATTAATAAACTGTTAATTTTAATTTAGTTTATTATTTCAAAATGATATAAAAATTTACAGATTATATATATATATGTGTGCGTGTACCAATAACATAAAATCTAATTAAAAAAACATTCTATTACAAATAAAAACATTAAACTATTTAAAAAATGTCAAACTTAAATTTCCCACTCCAGTGAGTGCAACAGTAGGGAAAGTGTTGGATAGCGGAGGGGTAAAAATCACTATTCCCACTCCAGTGAGTACAACAGTAGGGAAAGTGTTGGATAGCAGAGGGGTAGAAATTACTATTCCCACACCAGTGAGTGCAACAGTAGGGAAAGTGTTGGACAGCGGAGGGGGAAAAATGACTATTCCCACTCCAGTGAGTGCAACAGTAGGGAAGGTGTTGGGTAGCTGCGGGGTAAAAATTACTATTCCCACTCCAGTGAGTGCAACAGTAGGGAAAGTGTTGGATAGCTGAAGGGTAAATATTACTATTTCCACTCCAGTGAGTGCAACAGTAGTGAAAGTGTTTGATTGCAGAGGAGTAACAATTATTATTCTCACTCCAGTCAGTTCAAAATTAAAAACAAACAACATTTTAACAATAAAAATATTTTAAAAACAAAACAAATTAAAAAATATATATGTTAAAAACTTCAAATACACATATATGCAATATTACATTTAAAAAAACATATTTTAATGGAAAATATATATAACAAATACCTACAAATATTATATTAAATACATTAAAATATAATTTCCAAACAAATACATATTTTTAATTAAAAATATTTAGAAACAAAAACATTAATTATTACATAAATTTACTTTTTATTTCCTACTGTAATACAACACACAATTCACAACCCAAATCTAAACTTTAAAAAAATGTACTTTCTCAACTAACATAATTATTTACCAATTAAAGTAACATAATTCATTTGAAAAACAAATTAAAACTCATAAAAAGTATTTAAATTTCCACACTTTACCCCTATAATCCCCACAACCCACAAATAAAATTAAACAGAAAAAAAAGTTCATTACACAATTAAAACTTGTTTTCAATTTAAAAAAACTAAAGTATTTAACAACTAATTATAAAGTACATAAAATGAATTTACTCCCCACACAGTAACCCTATAACAATAAAAACCACATACAAAAAATATACACAAATACCCTAATTAAATATAAATAAATTAATTAATATTAATGATCAAATCATTTTTATTTATTTAAACAAAAATTACTTCCCACCCTTTACCCCTATAAACCCCAAGACCCACACCTAAAATTAAATACACAAATTCCATATAAACGTTCAATTAATTAATTAATTAATAATAATTAACAACTAATTATTAATACATTAAACATAAATTACTTCCCACTGTTTACTCCATAAACCCCACAACCCACAACTAAATAAAATAACACAATTACCATAAACAATTATCAATTAATTAGTTAATATAAATTAACAACTAATTATTAATTATTTAAACATAAATTACTTCCAAACCTTTACCCCTATAAACCCCATAACTCGCACCTAAAATGAATTACACAATTTCTGTAGTAAATTTTCTCGCAATTAATTATTAATAAACAAGAAGTCATTATTAATTAATTACAAATAAATTACTTCCCACCTTTTACCCCGAAACCCCCACAACCTACACCTAAAAAAGTCACACAATTGCAAAAATTAATTATCAATTAATTAGGCAATATAAATTAACAACTATTTATTATTAATTAAACATAAATGACTTCCCACCCTTTACCCCTATAAACCCCACAACCCGCTCCTAATTTTTTTATGCAATTACCATAATTAATTATTAATGAATAAATTAATATTAATAAAAACAATTAATAATCAATTACAAATAAATTACTTTCCACAATTAACACTATAACATCTAAATTAAATAAATAAAAAATCATTAACTTATTATAATTAAATTACTTCCCACCCTATTCCCCTATAAGCCCACAATCCGCCACGGAAGTAAAAAAGGCAAACTTTAATTAAAATAAAATTCATAACTACTCAAAATGTAACACATATATTAAAAAAGATGAACAATACTGATACAAAAAGCATACATCACATACATTTAAAAAATAAACTAAAATACATAACACTAATAAAAGATCGATATTTGAAACATCTATATTTTTGCAAACAATATTAACGACTTCTATATTTTTAAAAACGATATTTCTTACCTTAAATTCGATATTATTGACCGCAATATTCTTGCTGTCGATATTTCTGAATCATGATATTTCAAACTCGATATTTGTGTAAGTCGACATTTCCAACTCAATATTCTGTCTCAGCATTATATGGATATGGATCTGAAGGTCTTTCGATTGAGGATTCATCTTCACTGGTGTCCTATGAGAATACCTTTGCTGCAAGATGTGTACCATGAGTCTTTAATGGATGCTTCAGCTCCTGGATTACTGGATATTAGCGTCTCCTCTGTAGGTACACTGCTGGCTGACACACCATCAGCAACTGCTGATTTGGTTGGATATGACCATGTTTGTTCTTGGAACTTTCAGTTCGGTGCTCACCGAAAACATCGTCTGCTGTAGCTGGTTCCTTCATGGATCCTACAGACTTTAGGAACATGGAAAACATTTTGAGAGGCGCCAGAGTTTTCATTCAGTATTTTGTTTTTATTTCAAGTTGATTTTAATTCATTTTTATTAATTGTGTGTTTTTCATTGGCATAATTTAGCCTGAATTTCATTCACTTGTATTATTAAAGTGCATTATGATATTCCTTTTATAATTTTAGGCATATATATATATATATATATATTTTCAGACCTCATTCAGCTCCTCCTGGGATATCCGCCCATAGTCTGGTGGCGCACGGGGCCGGTAGAGCCACAGCCGGCACAAATTTTAAATCCAATTCCAAAGTAAAGCGCGCTCTCAGTTTAGGGTATAATAACGATCTTTTATTCCGACGTTACGCGTTTCGAGAGTAAACTCTCTTGCTCACACGTCGAATGCCAGTGACCCAGTGCATTACATACAGTTCGACAGCTCAACATAGAAAACAGACTCATAGTGAGGTAATGTTTCAAGGTACACATGGTCGCCATCTTGGAACATGTCATATTCAATACATACAACTGTTCAGTGCCGTTATACCAACAGATATTATTGTTACATTGTAAATTCAAAGTGGTGCATTCACAGTTAATGCCAAGTGGCACTTCGATTCTGCTGATACAGTTCCTGTTCACTGTGACAACATTGAATTTTTTCGTGCACCCTTTGGTATGTACTTCGCATGGTATGCAGAGCTCATATGCTACAGACCGCTGTCTCCTAATGCGCGTCATAGCAGGGAGTTACTACAGACATCGGTATTTGTAATTGCATCAACACCGAGTGGTGTGCAGTAAGGTGAATAGTGCGCAGTGACCGCCTTAATCATAGTAGTCTACTTCTAACGTCCTATTTTAGCACCTATGCTATTGTTATCGCTCCAGTGGCTAATTGATTAGCGCCGTGTGGCGTGCGATTATTGAAGTGTGTGGCGCGCACTAATAGCCTTAATCGTACTAGTCTAATTCAAACGTCCTGTTTGGCACAATTACTACTGCTGGCGCTCTAGTGGCTAAATAAACAATAAGGCATGGTACTGATAAGTGAGTAGCAGTCGAACAGTGAAAACTATAGTGACAAAATAAATGTGAAAGTCCTTATCTAGTTTCTTCTTCGGTGCTCTCCCTGGAGTATTGAAGAAAAGGGTAGGTGGCCCGTGAATGTGCTCGTGTTGCTGTGATGGGCCCCTTCCTTTCTTCCTGCATAGAAAGAGAAAATACAAGTTAAAATACATTAGAGCACAAAGTGTTCTAAGTCATAAAATCAAAACATGGTAATTGCATACGTAGGTACATTTACATACTCATCATGAATTTAACACAAGCGATCAAAAGCCAATCCACACTTATTCTTCTATCAGGTGAGTCGCCATCTCCTCATCCTGATTGTGTCCCTTAGGCTGCCTAGTTTCGAGGTCTAAGATCCATTTTGATTCCTTCCTTCTAAGGGCCAGCTCCCTGTTACCCCCTCTCTGTTTGGCAGATATCTGTTCTATGACAAAATATTTGAGCAATCTACTGTTGGATAGATGAAATTCCGCAAAGTGGCGTGCCACTGGGTATTGGGGGTCCTTATTTGTGATGGCTCTGAGGTGTTCCAGGACCCTCTTTTTTGCCGTCAGCGTGGTGCTCCCGACATATCTTTTGTTACAGGGACACTCAAGTATGTAAATGGCATATGTTGTGGTGCATGTGAGGAACTGCATGATTTTAAATTTGGTTGTTTTGTATGGTATGCTAAATTCCTGCACCATACCGCTGTTCCTACAGGCCTTGCAGTGGCCACATGGATAGAACCCCCTAAGGTCATGTTGGCTCTTGCTTGTCTGTTCTGTTATGTCTCCCTTCATGAGTATATCTCTGAGGCTTCTACTCTTCCGGTACGTGACTCTGGGTCGGTCCCAAATCTGTTTACCTATTATGGGGTCACTTTGTAGGATGTTCCAGTTCTCATTAAGTATCTTGTATACTTTCTGGGAGTCCTCATTGTACGTGAGAATGACTCTACTTCCTGAGTCTTCATCCTGATTCTCTTTAGGTTTATCCTCCATGGAGGATAAACCTAAAGAGAATCAGGATGAATCAGGATGAAGACTCAGGAAGTAGAGTCATTCTCACGTACAATGAGGACTCCCAGAAAGTATACAAGATACTTAATGAGAACTGGAACATCCTACAAAGTGACCCCATAATAGGTAAACAGATTTGGGACCGACCCAGAGTCACGTACCGGAAGAGTAGAAGCCTCAGAGATATACTCATGAAGGGAGACATAACAGAACAGACAAGCAAGAGCCAACATGACCTTAGGGGGTTCTATCCATGTGGCCACTGCAAGGCCTGTAGGAACAGCGGTATGGTGCAGGAATTTAGCATACCATACAAAACAACCAAATTTAAAATCATGCAGTTCCTCACATGCACCACAACATATGCCATTTACATACTTGAGTGTCCCTGTAACAAAAGATATGTCGGGAGCACCACGCTGACGGCAAAAAAGAGGGTCCTGGAACACCTCAGAGCCATCACAAATAAGGACCCCCAATACCCAGTGGCACGCCACTTTGCGGAATTTCATCTATCCAACAGTAGATTGCTCAAATATTTTGTCATAGAACAGATATCTGCCAAACAGAGAGGGGGTAACAGGGAGCTGGCCCTTAGAAGGAAGGAATCAAAATGGATCTTAGACCTCGAAACTAGGCAGCCTAAGGGACACAATCAGGATGAGGAGATGGCGACTCACCTGATAGAAGAATAAGTGTGGATTGGCTTTTGATCGCTTGTGTTAAATTCATGATGAGTATGTAAATGTACCTACGTATGCAATTACCATGTTTTGATTTTATGACTTAGAACACTTTGTGCTCTAATGTATTTTAACTTGTATTTTCTCTTTCTATGCAGGAAGAAAGGAAGGGGCCCATCACAGCAACACGAGCACATTCACGGGCCACCTACCCTTTTCTTCAATACTCCAGGGAGAGCACCGAAGAAGAAACTAGATAAGGACTTTCACATTTATTTTGTCACTATAGTTTTCACTGTTCGACTGCTACTCACTTATCAGTACCATGCCTTATTGTTTATTTAGCCACTAGAGCGCCAGCAGTAGTAATTGTGCCAAACAGGACGTTTGAATTAGACTAGTACGATTAAGGCTATTAGTGCGCGCCACCCACTTCAATAATCGCACGCCACACGGCGCTAATCAATTAGCCACTAGAGCGATAACAATAGCATAGGTGATAAAATAGGACGTTAGAAGTAGACTACTATGATTAAGGCGGTCACTGCGCACTATTCACCTTACTGCACACCACTCGGTGTTGATGCAATTACAAATACCGATGTCTGTAGTAACTCCCTGCTATGACGCGCATTAGGAGACAGCGGTCTGTAGCATATGAGCTCTGCATACCATGCGAAGTACATACCAAAGGGTGCACGAAAAAATTCAATGTTGTCACAGTGAACAGGAACTGTATCAGCAGAATCGAAGTGCCACTTGGCATTAACTGTGAATGCACCACTTTGAATTTACAATGTAACAATAATATCTGTTGGTATAACGGCACTGAACAGTTGTATGTATTGAATATGACATGTTCCAAGATGGCGACCATGTGTACCTTGAAACATTACCTCACTATGAGTCTGTTTTCTATGTTGAGCTGTCGAACTGTATGTAATGCACTGGGTCACTGGCATTCGACGTGTGAGCAAGAGAGTTTACTCTCGAAACGCGTAACGTCGGAATAAAAGATCGTTATTATACCCTAAACTGAGAGCGCGCTTTACTTTGGAATTGGATTTAAAATATATATATATATATATATTCACTGAAAAAACCATAGGTTTCACACATGTTATAGTTAGCGGAAATTTTACTGATAAAAAACCAATGAAATTCCCCCGTTATAGTTAGTGCAGGAAACTATAACTCACGCGACCGCAATCCTCTGCTGATGCTAATACTGTATTTAGACACTTATTTGCCCATGTCTTCTTCCATAAATTTTTAGCTATACATATATTACAAATATTTTTTTTTCATAAAGACACATATGTCATCAGCAGAAGATTGCGGTCGCGTGAGTTATAGTTTCCTGCACTAACTATAACGGGGGAATTTCATTGGTTTTTTATCAGTAAAATTTCCGCTAACTATAACATGTGTGAAACCTATGGTTTTTTCAGTGAATTTGCAAGGTTTTTTAAATGCTAATTCCTAACAATAACGTGTGTGAAACCTATGGTTTTTTCAGTGAATTTGTACGGTTTTTTAAATGCTAAGTTACTTTACGCCATTCGTGGCGCGCGCGCCCACTTTACGCAGTTAGTGCCGTGCACGCACGGTGGGCACGCGGTGCGCTACGCGCACCGCGTGCCCACGTTACGCTAGATGGGCCATGTACGCACGATGCGCTTCGCGCACCGTGCGCACATGGAGGACATATTATGCGCTTCCTTGTGATAGGTAATCTGTTGAAATTTTTTGGGGAAATGCTGTGCTCTTATATGCCATGTACAAATGGTGGCCTTCGGCCACCATTTGCATACGGGGTGGAGAGAGTGGTTTTTTTTTTTTTAATAATTTTTTACCGTACGCGTACGGTAAGCGTACGGTAAGCGTAATCGGCGAAATTTTCGAAAAATAAAATTTACCGTTTTTTGCCTTGGGGGATCTTTGAAGACTCAACTAACATGGTTATGTGCATGGGCGCTGTCTAAACAGCCCCTTTATATGTTTTTGGCATTTGTTTATCAGCTCCCCCCTCAGAGTGCGAGAGAGAAAATGGCGGCCGCTGCTTCCTGGTTTCGACCGATTCGAATGTTTACTAAGATCTAAGGGCCAATCAGAATCGCGCTCGCGCACGCCACCGTACACGTACGGTAAGCGTACCGTAAGCGCACCGTAAGCTGGCTCAGATATATATATTGATTTAAAGGCTATTTTCTCAGAATCTACTGAACAGATTTACACCAAACCTACAAAAGGCACTTCCTTGACCTGAGGACTACCTCTCTGCCAAATTTCAAGTAATTCTGTTCAGCCGTTCGGGCTGTAGCTGTGTCTAAAGGTCCTATGGAAAAATGCATGGGAAAAACGCGTTTTGGGACCCCCCTTTTATCTCAGCCCCCGCTTGACGAATCCCCCCGAGACTTTCAGGGTAGGAGCGGAGCGTAGCGCCCCACCTATTTTGAAAACTTCACGAGGATTCGTCAACCGGCGCCAAAGTTATTCAAAATAGAATGTTGCGGATTTCCTATGGAAACGTGGTCCTAACTATAACTACCTACTGGCGACCGCCAGTAGGTAATATATATATATATATATATATATATATATACAAAGTTACAGATCATCACATCATCACCTTTTCATCGTCTCCTCAGCTCATTGAAGATCCCAAATTAAATTTAAGCTACATCCCACTGCCCAAATACAAATTACAATCAGCGCAAAAACCTAAGGTGCCGATTCGGATCCTGGAGAAACCGGGTACGAACCGTCGGTCGGAGCGTTTTCTCCGTCCGACTCGTACCCGGGAAATAAACATTACAAACATGGAAGTACGATTCCCACGGAAACACAATTTCCGTACGAATCGTAAAAAACACCGACCGACGAAAAATTACATACGAATGTGATCCGGGAATGCTCCGACGTGACGTCGGGATGCATTCAGGCTGCGGTTCACGAACCAGGAAGTACGATCCGCACCGACGTCACCCCGCACGGATTATATTTTCCGGCTGCCATAAACTGCCGGGAAATCAGGACGACGCGCACAAGGCGCACCTGTACGCGACGGACAGCCATGGACCCGAACCTACGTTGCATCCCAGCCCTTATAGCAGTCCACCTGCTCTACAGGCACCGACGCAGACGCCGCAGAAGGTCAGAATAACACCCAGGGGCAAAGGGGGGGGCAGGGGCAGGACACATAACCCCTACACAAGTCACAAATTACACATGCCCTGGACATACCTGACCTGCAGGACCTGGTCACCTCGAGGGGTTGGGGCGTGTCCAGCAACGCAAGAGTCCGCCACAACGGAAGTGGATGTTGACACGAACCGGCAACACAACAATACCGGTACGTACCGTACCCACGCCTTAAGAGCGTGGGTACGGGCCATACCACGCCCACCACTACGTCACCCCAACAATAGTGGTACGGCCCGTACCCACGTACTAAAGGCCTGGGGACGGGCCTTACCAGCATTGTTGGGGTGATGTAGGGGTACACGTGGTACGACCCGTACCCACGCTCTGAAAGGCTGGGTATGGTGCGTACCCCTACGGCACCCCATTGGGGGTCTGCACCCTACCCAGGCCCTCAGAGCGTTGGTACGGGTCGTAACACGCGTACCCCTACATCACCCCAACAATGCTGGTACGGCCCGTACCCAGGCCATTAGAACGTGGGTACGGGCCGTACCGCCATTGTTGGGGTGACGTAGTGGTGGGCGTGGTACGACTCGTACCCACGCTCTTAAGGCCTGGGTACGGTACGTACCCAGGCCTGCAAATCGTGGGCACGGGAATGTACGGAGCGTACCCCCACCCGTGTATGAATGGAGCGTACCCCCACCCATGTATGAATGTAGCGTACCCACACCCCACCAGTGTATGTACGGAGCGTACCCACACCCGTGTATGAATGGAGCGTACCCACACCCCACCAGTGTATGTACGGAGTGTACCCACACCCGTGTATGAATGGAGCGTACCCACACCCGTGTATGAATGGAGCATACCCACACCCCACCAGTGTATGTACGGAGCGTACCCACACCCGTGTATGAATGGAGCTTACCCACACCCCACCAGTGTATGTACGGAGCGTACCCACACCCATGTATGAATGGAGCGTACCCCCACCCGTGTATGAATGGAGCGTACCCACACCCCACCAGTGTATGTACGGAGCATACCCACACCCATGTATGAATGGAGCATACCCACACCCCACCGGTGTATGTACGGAGCGTACCCACACCCGTGTATGAATGGAGCGCACCCACACCCGTGTATGAATGGAGCGTACACCCACACGTGTATGAATGGAGCGTACCCACACCCCACCAGTGTATGTACGGAGCGTACCCACACCCGTGTATGAATGGAGCGCACCCACTCCCGTGTATGAATGGAGCGTACCCACACCCATGTATGTCCCGACCGTACATGCCCAGACATAGGAGGGTTGTGTGCCCATCACTCCCCGCAGTGCCCAGACACAGGAGGGGTGTGTGCAGAGTCCTCCCAGCAGTGCCCAGACACAGGAGGGGTGTTTGCAGAGTCCTCCCAGCAGTGCCCATTCACAGGAGGGGTGTGTGCCTATCACTCCCAGCAGTGCCCAGACATAGGAGGGGTGTGTGCAGAGTCCTCCCAGCAGTGCCCAGACACAGGAGGGGTGTGTGCCTATCACTCCCAGCAGTGCCCAGACATAGGAGGGGTGTGTGCAGAGTCCTCCCAGCAGTGCCCAGACACAGGAGGGGTGTGTGCAGAGTCCTCCCAGCAGTGCCCAGACATAGGAGGGGTGTGTGCAGAGCCCTCCCAGCAGTGCCCAGACACAGGAGGGGTGTGTGCCTATCACTCCCAGCAGTGCCCAGACATAGGAGGGGTGTGTGCAGAGTCCTCCCAGCAGTGCCCAGACACAGGAGGGGTGTGTGCCTATCACTCCCAGCAGTGCCCAGACATAGGAGGGGTGTGTGCAGAGTCCTCCCAGCAGTGCCCAGACACAGGAGGGGTGTGTGCCTATCACTCCAAGCAGTGCCCAGACATAGGAGGGGTGTGTGCAGAGTCCTCCCAGCAGTGCCCAGACATAGGAGGGGTGGGTGCAGAGTCCCCCCAGCTGTGCCCATGGAAAGAAAGGGGTTGAGTACACACAGATACAATGGCCACAATTGTCAGTCAGGTGCTCAAAGACCCAGCAGAACACAAAACACATGTGTGCGAGGCTGGGAGTACACACATGCATAGTGCGGAAAAGGTAACATGTTCACATGAAGTCCTGTCAATATACTCCAGTCACAAGTACAGTGACCCCCAAGGATGACACAAATGATGCAGGTGGAGACCTTGGCCAGCATGCATGGCCAAAGTTGAAGGGGTCCGTCACACACCCAGCAAATGTAGACACAGCACTGCACAAATGTCTTCACAACACCCTGCAGGGAAGATGTCAGGGTCCACAGAGGAAGGTACACACCTTGGGACAATGTCACCATGCAGTAACAGCTTACATGAGCAAAGTTTGATAGCAAATACCGTGTGATGGCACCCAGATAACAGTGTCCACCCCACGAACAGCACACTACAACATATCCCAGACACCTAACACATTATCGCCACCCCAAATCATGGAGCAGCACCACCAACAGCAATGCCAGAAAAGCAGTAGTGTGCCAAGGAAAATAAAATAGCTTTATTCAGCAATGTTCTAAAAAGAATTGTATGAAGAGTTCCATATGCACAAGGCCCATAGGGCAGTCCATAGTTCCAATCCAGGTGGGGGACACATTGGGATGCGTGTCCCCTAGCTTGCCTGCACAGTTCAGACTACCTTGTCATCCACAGAGGGGGGGGCATCATGTGAGGGGGAAGGACCAGGCACCGCAGGGACAGGAGGGGCAAGGGTAGGTGTTGTGGGTGCAGGGACAGACGACTCCAACACAGGGGGTGGGGCAGCGCCAAAGGTGGATTCGAGCACGGCGCTGCACACTACTGCCAGGTCACCCAGCGTCTCCCCTGCACCCAAAGGAACCACAGGCCCCAAGGAGGGGGGGGTCGCAGGGATGGGTCGCAGCGCTACCGGGGGAGGGTGTGGACAGGGGGGGTACACAACTACCCTGACCGGGGACTCCTTTGACCGCTTGCGGGGTGGTGTCACTTTGGGGCTCAGGGACAGAGCGGCCATGAAGGAGTCTTTGGTGGAATCCTGGCCAGGAGAGATGAGGGGAGTGGATTTGGAGGGTGGTGGTCGTGAGGAATATGGACTCCCACTCTGGCTGCGTGTCTTCCGTTTCCCCCCCGACCCAGTGGGTGTGCCTACTTCACCCTGTGTGTGCGTGCCAGGAGGTGTGCGCTTTGCCTTTCCTGGTGGTGTGGTGCCTGTGTCTGGTGGTGTGCGCGCATGGGGACGTCTGGGTGTGCTTTGGACAGGCATGGGAGTGGGAAGTGTGGATGGTTCAGGGGTAGGAGGGGGGACGTAGCGCTGCAGGAGACCCACTGCTGCAGTCAGTGTCTATGGACCTCAGCAAGTTGCGTTGGTCAGACTGCGCAGCTGAAATGCCCTCCATGTATGCCTCCATCTTGGCCATGGAGGACATTAAGCATCGCAGTCTGACCAACCTGCAACTGCCGCAGGATGTCCACAGACTCGGCATTGGTGGCAGCAGTGGAGACAGGGGCAGGGGGTGCGGTGCCTGGCAAGAAGGAGACACGTGGTCACCTAGCACGGTGGGAAGGGACACGAGCAAGTGGGAGGCCGGTGATCGGAATGGAGGGGGCGGGTAGTGATGGAGTGCTGGTGTCAGCTGTGGGAGCAGCCTCCGCCCCCTCGGAGTGCTCAGCCTCGGACCCGTCTGCGTCATAGTTGCAGGTGGTTTGACTGGACAGGTCCTCCGCTGCACTCCCGTCGGCCTCCGTGCCACTCGATGTGCCAGCCAACTCAGCACTGCTGGCACTGGTGCTCGCTCCCTCCTCACGGTCCGTGCCAGTGTCTCCCTCGTAGTCCCCCGACGATGCTGTGGGCAAGGTGAAGAGACAGGAGAAATCAGACACCTGTATACATATGTCACATGAGTCAACTCTACATAGGTCACAGTGCATAGCCTGAAAAGCAACAAGTGTAACATCTACAATACAAGGTGCATATGTAGTCCCTGCAACACACAGTTTGTTGACCCACCATGCCACTGTTAAAATATGGAGAGCATGACACAATAGCAAAGAACTTGTTATCAAATTGTACAGAGGAGCCAGGCTCTGGGGACAATCTAGCACAGCATGAGCGACACACAGCGTAGCCAAGAAAGGGATGAGCAGGAACCATGTCTATCAACTCTTGGGACATGCTGCAAAGGTAATACTGAAAACCATGGCCAACTTGACTGGGGCACTGCACCTTGAGTGTTTGGCCACACAAACATCACACACTGGCCAGACCGAGCTAGGAGACTTCAGGTTTGGACATGTAGGCCTTGCCCGCACCAACCCCCCCCCCCTACCTGAGACAATGTGATTGAGACAGAGGAAGTACTTACACCTCTTAGTCTGGGATGAAAACACATGGCCTGCAATTAATCCTGATCGCACACACACTACCCCTGGTGCTCCTGTCCACATATATCACTGACAAACAACCATCATCAGATAGTTGTACCAAGACACACAGGCACTGGCCCCTGTGAGTATGCACCAGCTAAATTAGATCACCCTGTACAGTGGACACATGTAGCACAGTATACGTGAATACAAATGATGCCAGGGTACTATGCCACAGGGCCCAAACTATGCTGAAGACACAGAGAATGTCCACATTGTCTGATGACACACATGATACCTAGGAAAAGGTGCCCCAGGGGACTGTAGTGGCCACACTACTCCATGGCCCTGGATGGATATGACTGGAACACAAGCCAACATCCCTGCACTATGCATATCTCACACTCAAGCACATCATGTCAGAGGGCACAACATTCGACATGCAGGCAGTAAGGCAGTACACATGAAACACACACTCCCATGTCGGGACTCAGCATCAGTGCCAACTAACATGGACCCCACAATGACAGAACTGGCCAGGGCACAGGCAACGTGCAAAAACCTGTTACACACCACCCCCACACATGATGCTGCAAGCATTGGGCACTTGGAGTAACTGCCAGCCTAGATGACCTTGTGCAAGAGTGACTACACACAGACCAGGGAACACATGGCAAGGAGGGGAAGGGAGGAAGAACAGCATCGCTTTACTTTGGGGAACAGGATATGCACTGCACATTTAAACCCTGGCAGTGTATCCATGCAACTGCGCACTTCCAAAAGCTGGTCACACACAACAAACACACATGTACCTACCCCCTTCCTGCTGCTGCTTTTCCGCTAGGCGCCTATCCAAGTCAGGGAAAACCACCGCCAGCACACGCTTCTGGATGTGGGTCAGACGCCTGCGCCCACGGTTTTTCTGGCTCACAGGTGAGTCCCCCAGCAGGACCCGTGCGATCCTCCGCGTCCAGCACCGGATGTCCTGCCAGCGTTTCCTCACCTGGGCTAGGCGCCGCTTCCGACCCTCCGTCCTCCTCACGGCACTGACGGCTTGCTTCCAGATCTCCCCCTTGGCACAGACGCCTACCTGTGAGGATGCAAAAGTGACAATACATCAATCCACCTTATAAATGATACAGAGACACACATATTACAAATTATGCATGTGTGAACTGGCCATAGTATGCAGCCAACTCATTGCACCTTTGTCATAGTGACATCATCCTCCTGGGAATGGGCAAATGCAGTAGGTGCCATTGAAAGTACACAGGTGGCATGAGGGGTGCAACACAATCAATGATGCAGGCTCACACTGTGCATCCCAAGCTACAACAGGAATCTGAACAGTACCCCTAAGCAGTCACATGCCCCAGCCCACTTACGCTACCTCAGCAGAGTACACAGACACACACAGGCACTGAACAATCACCTGGCATAGGCAACTGCCGCTAGAAACCTCACTCTGCACATGTGCCACTAGACTGGGGGTGTCACAGATGTGGGGCTGTCTCAGCACGGCAGACATCCAGCACAGCTCCCTGCTCACATCAGGTGGGCAGAGTGTATCCATCCCACATGCAGCTGGGGTGCAACACTCCACATATGCACACACCCACATGACAGGGGACTCACACACACACACCAATGTCCAGAGGACGACCACATCATTTGGACACTCTCACCACAGGTACACTGAACAGACACACATCTGTGGGTCCTGGCACCTGTCACCCTGGGGGGAGCACAGACTCACATCAGGACTGTAGAAACAACATTTCCAGGTGGATTAGGCAGTCCGAAAGCGGCATGCACCATGCAGTGATCGTCACAGTAAGTACCATGCTAGTGCGTTGTGCACACAGGAACTACAGCATGCTCTGCATGGGAGACATGGGCCCTTCCCCCCCCCCCCTGGGAACCACTATGAAGAACCCTGCATGTCTGTCACACCTGGACACAATGCCAGAAGTCACAGTCACAAAAAGGGGCACAGTTTAAGCTAGTGGAGTTTGCACTCACCTGCTCCCCTGGTCGACCATACAGCATGGTGTACTGTGGGAGGATCACATCCACCAACGCCATATTCTCCTCCATGGTGAATGGCTGGGCCCTCTCCACAGACCTGGACATGGTGCCAGAGAAATCACAAGCAGCAGCAGTGTTGTGGAATGAAAGGATGTGCAGGCAAGTGCTCTCTCAAGGGACCTGGCTGCCTTATATCTTCCTTGCTGGCCTGTTTCATTTACAGGAGTACAGAGTGATTGGCTCAGTCACATTTGCATCCTACGTGTCATCCAATCATTTTAAAACTACCCCAGTGACAGGCTTTGCATGGTCTTAAAATTGAGCATGATGTAATGTCAACAACCACATTGCAACAAAGTATATTGTCTCCAACCGACTTCTGCAGGCCACACGATGCAAAATTCAAACCTGAAACTCGGTCTCCATGACAACCAGCATGCATTTAGGCCCCTATACTTGTCCCTCATGTGTCCCCTATGTCAATCCTATGTCACAACACAGGTACGGTGCGTTCCACAGCCCTAGGGCACCCCAAATGCATTGCAATGGACCGTACACGCGTGTGTACGGTCCCCATCACTATGGGAGTGCTGGCGAATGCGTACGCCATAGTGATACGGACCGTACACGCGTGTGTAGGGTCCCTATCACTATGGTGGTGCTGGCGTATGCGTACGCCATAGTGATAGGGACCGACCCTACACGCGCGTGTGTACGGTCCGGACTACTATGGCGTACACGTACGCGAGCACCCCCATAGTGATAGGGACCGTACACACGTGTGTGTACGGTCCGGACTACTATGGCGTACACGTACGCGAGCACCCCCATAGTGATAGGGACCGTACACACGTGTGTGTAGGGTCGGTCCCTATCACTATGGGGGTGCTCACGTACGTGTACGCCATAGTAGTCCGGACCGTACACACGAGTGTGTACGGTCCCTATCACTATGGGGGTGCTCGCGTACGTGTACGCCATAGTAGTTCGGACCGTACACACACGTGTACGGTCCGTATCACTATGGCGTACGCATACGCCAGCACCACCATAGTGATAGGGACCGTACACACGCGTGTACGGTCCGTATCACTATGGCGTACGCATACGCCAGCACCACCATAGTGATAGGGACCCCACACACGCCCTCGGAGCGTATGTACGGTGGGATTCACACCTGACAGTGGTGACAGGCGGCACACAGGAATGAATTGAGCTGTCATACATGGCCAAGGCTGGACATCAAGGCATTGTCTGTGCAGTACTACATGTGTCGGGCACAGGTGGGTCAGGCTGTGATGTGGCACCATACTCCTGAGGTGTGAAGCTAATTACAGTATAATGAGCTGTGTACACATGTCACGTGTGATGGTGCCCTATGTGCCACACATCCCCTTCACTCCTTTGACATGTGTGCATGTAGTACTGACTTGGTGGGCCATGCGTCACTGGCATGGCACAGTCACCGACACCCGCAAATGTCCCCTGATGCCAGGTACACGGAAAGTTACCCCTGACAAGTGAATGCCCGCGTTGCACGCTGTAGCTATGTAATGTGTGTGTCATGTGTTCCCATAGGTTTGCTGTAGGTGTTTGGTCAAATGCATCTGCAGTTGCTGCAACCAACATGTGTCTGTGTGTAGATGGACATGGCACACTGTTACACACACCAGCACACATGTGTAATCCAACATTAGGTGTGTATGTATGCATCGACACGGAGTTCCAAAACAAGGACATATCTGCATACTCTCAATGTATGTGTGATCAGTCTTGAAATGTAATCCTTCATGGCAAGGTGTGTGGTCTGTCCTTATTCTATGACATGTGACCTGTGCCTCTAGTGTTCCGCAACCTGTCTGTACAATAAACATCCTTCTTCTGCACATATTTGGATGTCTGTAACTCCTGTAATGAGTCTGCCTGCTCACTTACACTGGCCCACAGCTAGTTTCATGGCATGGCATATTGAGGTTGAGAATCAACGTTTGTAGCTGGCTCTTGGTAGGAGTGTCACATGCCTGGCATATGTGTCCAGGGCATATTGCACAGACCTGACTCTGTATGTAGCATATGTGTATTGCCTGTTGAGCATGTGCTCTGTACATTGACATCGGTGGTGTACTGTACTCACTCTTCGTTGTCCCTTCTAATTCACTGTAGGGCTCCACCTCTCCTTCGACCAATTCCAGACTTGGCTGACATGCGGGAAAATGACTGTATACGCCGCTACCGCTTCCCCCAACGCTTGATTGAGGACCTGACGACACGGCTGGCACCACACCTCCAACCGCTACACAGGTATCCTACTGCACTGACACCCAAGATGAAGGTGATGGCAGCCCTACATTTCTTGGCCACGGGTACCTTTCAACATACCATTTTCCCATGTCGGTGGCATGTCCCAAACCATGTTCAGGCGTGTTCTACATGATTTTTTAGAGGCCATGTTGGAGCACCTGGATGAGTTCATTAAATTCCCAACTCCTGAGCAGTTGACAGCTGTCAAGTGTAAGTTCTATGCCCTGGGAGGGATGCCCCATGTCATTGGGTCCATAGATGGAACACATGTGGCTTTGGTACCACCACAGGCACAGGAGGTAGCCCTCCGTAACCGCAAGCATTACCACTCCATTAATGCCCTTGCGGTGTGTCTTGCCAACATGGTGATTTCACATGTCTGTGCTCGTTTTCCAGGATCAGCACACGATGCGTACATCATGAGGCATAGCAGGGTGCCTGAAATGATGCTGCAGCTGCGCAACGAACGAGCATGTATTGTTGGTGGGTATACTCTGGCAGTCCTGTATTTAACGTCTTCCTGTCTTACTGCTTCTCCTGACCCACTCTTGTCCATGATGTTTCCATGTAGGGGACGCTGGCTATCCCAACATGCCATGGCTGATCACGCCTCTCCGCAACCCCAGCACGGCTGCCGATCACCGCTACAACAACGCCCATGGGCGGACCAGGCGAGTGATAGAGAGGATGTTTGGCCTCCTGAAGAGCCGATTCCGTTGCCTCCAAAAGACCGGTGGCACACTCCCATATGCACCGGTGAAGGTCTGCAAGATATTCCTCGTGTGCTGCATGCTGCACAACATGGCAGTGGAGAAAGCTGTGCCACTCATCCTGGATCCAGATGAACAGGACCATCCACCCATGGAGGATGAAGGGCTTGGTCACGAGGCAAGTGATGTGGAGGAGGAGGAGGCGGTAGAGGACATGCGGAGTCGGCTCATACGCAACTTCTTTGCTTAGTGGTGAGTTCCAGTGTCTGAGTGCGCACGCATTGGGCTATGTGTGGCAAGTGTTGCAATGTGTGTGTCCATCTGCATGTCTTCCAAGTGAGTCAGAGGTGTGTTTGGATGTCTCACTCGAGTGATGGTGCAATAGAAGAATGTTTTTCCAGAGTCATCATTGTCACCTAGCATGTTGACAACCTAATACGTGTCGAGAACATGCACATGCATGTGGATGTGCTTCTTTTGGCTGACTTCTGGTGTGTCTCCCATCCACAGGTACTTGTGCATGCTGTCTGCTGGTGGCATTGTTGTGCTCCTGCTATTCCTCATGAACACAGCAACATGTGCTGAATCAGCGTTACATGCACGGACAAGTTCGAAAATCTCCTTCGGGTAAGGGATGCAGCACGGCTTTTTGGGAGTGGTATTTGTTTTGAATGTGTGTGCACTGCTCCTGTTCATGTTTGGATACTTTACATACATGTAGAATCACCATGGGGCACATGACATGGAGCAGAATTCACCTGAATTGATGGTCAGACTTGGTGATAGTCATCTGTAATGGGATTGTGGATTGTGATGGAGCCATCAATGTGTGTAACACTGCCCTCGGAAACATACGGGTTGCACCGGGTTGACATGGTGTGTGAATTCCCCATTAGGGGCTCAATGGTGTATAGCAGCCTCTCCGTGAGCAGCAGGGGGTGTTTAGCTGTAACCCGTCACTTGTGTGCCAGTGCCATGGATTTCCAGCATCTGTGGTGGTAAGGGGGGTGCCAGTGTTGGTCCCACGTGTTCATCCACATGACCTGTGTATGTGTTGACAGAGTTGCATTAGCATTCCGACACACATGAGTAATAAAGGTGTCCCTCTGCCTCCAAGGTGCCTCATCTCTGTCAATGGTGGTCTGTTGCCACTGTGCATGCGGCATGTCTGGCATTGTTCTCAGAGATGGTGCATATGAGTCTATTTGTAGAGTAGCAAGATGCAAGCTGTTTGTCAGGGATTAGATTCTGTATTGTGCATGATGTCCATGGCTGTGTAGGTATTGTGGCATGTCAGTCTCCACGACGGCCACTGTGCTGCATGTGAATCCATTGTGTGTGTGTGTGCCATGTTGAGCCAGACATTCCTTCCTTGACATACACCTTTTGCATAGTTCCTTCCTGAGATCCTTGTCTTTGTGTGCTCCTTGTGGCATTGTTTCCTTGACATGGCGCATGCTGCTGCAGGCCCTGCAGCAAAGGCACCCAGTGTCCACGCAAACGAGCTGGTGTTCATCATGGATTGCTTGCTGACATGTGCTATGCTGATCAGCAGCATCTGTGCCTCATGCGGCAGCACACTCTGCATTATGCACAAGATCCCCAGTTTCATCCACCTCAAGGCAAGCGGGAGACCATCCCCCAGGTCAACTACGACATCCGTGTCTAATCCTACCCTGCACTCTACGGACATGTGCGTTCGAAATCCCATGATACTTGTCCACATCCAGGGTGCATCTGCACAGTTCTGCTACTACATCCGGCGACCAGGCCACATCAACATCAGACAGAGATGGGGGGAGTGGATTACTGCCAGCTGCAGGATGACCTTCTCAATCCACGCACACATTCAGGATGCAGCCCACAACCACAACACAACCTTGTGGCACTGTGATCCAACACCCAATTGTGCCATCTCCATGCATCTAACCTTGGCTGGCCCACCATTGTCCACATCCACCTGACTCAAGCATGCAGGACATGGTTCTGCCACGTGTCTACACATACCTGGGACTCCCACCCAGGACACTCCACATGATCCCTGACCTCTGCGCATGACTGTTGCTCTTCTAAATAGGTCTGTAGGCACAGTTGTGTGGGCACCCCCTGAGCTGGTTGGGCCCATCACGGGTGAGTATGGTGCTCCATGTCTGTCTTGGATGGTACATTGTGACCCATGTGTGTCCTGTGCCAGACTCAGACCCCAGGGTATGGATGTTTGGAGTTACTTCTGAAATCAGGCATGGTTCGACTTTACAACACACACATGCAGTGGAATAATGCAAACTGACGGCATCATCTTGTGATTGTGATGATTTTTATTGGTGCTGGGGTACGTGTTTGGGGGGTGACAAGAGGTGCTTGGCGGGAGTGTAGAATCCAAGGTTCACAGGGGGAGTTGGTATCCTGCCATTGAAAGTCATCAGAGTCTGTGCCACAGTCTTTGTCAACATTGGTCTGACAGTGACCAGCAAGGCCATGTGGCAGAGAATGTCAGTTGCTGCTGTGCTGCTGTTGGGCCAGAGGGCCAGGTGCCAGGCCAGGTGACCTGGGAGATGGTGATGTTCTGCTGACTCTCACGGTCTTTTGCGTGGACGACCCACCCTCCTGCGGGGACCCTCAGAAGCAGGCCGTGACGATGCGTGGGATGCTCCGTCGGATGAATCCTCCTCCTCCTCTTCCCTCCCTGTGGGTGGTGATGTTCTTCGCCTGGTGGCACAGGGAGGGTTGCCCATGTTTTCTGCAATCCAACGGAGTACACGGGTCATTTCCGTTTGCACCGCCACGAGCTCAGCCTGTCTTGCCTCCATCCGTCCTTGGTGTCGCAGTTGACAGGCATGTTGCTCGGCCTGCAGGGTCTTCATCTCCTCAAGGGTCCCCTTGATGTCTGTGAGGGTGGACGCAATCTGGACCATGCCCCTGGTGTCACGCCGGTATGAGTCGAGGATGTTGCTGACGTGTGACATTACCGGTTCCTGAGCCAACTGGTCAGGTTCGCGCCTCCGCCGTCCTCCACTCCCACCACCCCTGCCCACTTGCGCCTAGCCTGCCGTTGTGGGCACATCGGGTCTCCGGGACCCCTGAGGGATGGTATTTGCGGTGTCGCCTGCCTCCTCCTGGGTGCCCGGAGAACCTTGTCCCTCCTGGACAGACTGGCTGTGTTGTTGTGTGCGGGCAGGGCTCCTGGGTGTCTCCTGGGATGTGGCAGGATTGGGGGTGGTGGTTGGCACAGTTGTTCCTGACACAGGTGCTGCAGGTGGTTGGACACCAGAGGAGCCAGGTTGGTCTGGGTCATCCACGGAGTGGTGAGAGTCGTCGCTGCCGGTGGGGTCCTCTTCACGCAGAGCCTGGTCCTGTGAGTCTTCCCCCCCAGTGTTGGGGGGAGATCGACGACGTTGACCTGTGTGTGAGAGAGGCAGTGTTAATTGTGTTACATGCGACATCCATGTTTCATTCATTTTTGATTTGGCACAGTTCCTCTGGGTGGTTGGATTTGGCTAGCATTCCTCTCACAGTGCACTTGTGCATGGGTATTTCCCTTGGCCACAGCTTTCGACACTTTACCTATGTGTGACACAATCTTAGTTGATGCATCTTTTGGGAACGCAGTCAGCAGTGTAGTGAGCGGGCGTAGCAAGCCATGCAGAGCCGCCTTACGTGTTGCACTGTACGTGGCCAAATGTTGTTTTTCCATGCTATTTGAGAATGAAGGTAGGTAACTTAACAATTTGTGACAGGGTTCTGACAAACACAGTGGGTGGGTATACTGGGTGTAAGGTTCTGTTTGTGCCTGCAGCACGGATGTACTCGTGCACAGATTGACACATGGCCCAGTGTTTATCAAAGGTTGAAGGGGGGGTTCACGCACTGCCAAACCTTGTCTACATGCACACAGTCCACTTGCTGACGAGCGGACATGGCCACACCACCCAAGGGTGATTTGGTCTCCCTCTGTCTCCTTTTCTCCCTCCCTCTGTCAGCCTCCTCCCTCTGTCCATCTCCCTTTCTCCCTCCCTCTATCAGCCTCCTCCCTCTGTCCGTCTCCCTCTATCTCCATTTCTCCCTCCCTCTGTCAGCCTCCTCCCTCTGTGCGTCTCCCTCTGTCTCCCTTTCTCCCTCCCTCTGTCAGCCTCCTCCCTCTGTCCGTCTCCCTTTCTCCCTCCCTCTGTCAGCCTCCTCCCTCTGTCCGTCTCCCTTTCTCCCTCCCTCTGTCAGCCTCCTCCCTCTGTCCGTCTCCCTTTCTCCCTCCCTCTGTCAGCCTCCTCCCTCTGTCTGTCTCCCTCTATCTCCCTTTCTCCTTCCCTCTATCAGCCTCCTCCCTCTGTCCGTCTCCCTCTATCTCCCTTTCTCCCTCCCTCTATCAGCCTCCTCCCTCTGTCCGTCTCCCCTTCTCCCTCCCTCTGTCAGCCTCCTCCCTCCCTCTGTCTGTCTCCCTGTGTCCACCTCTGTCTCTGTCCCTCTCTCTGCCCCTCTCCCTCCCTCTGTGTGTCACCCTCTGTAACCTCAGCCCAGCTTCCTGGGCACACACAGTTTGCAGGTCTTGCAAAGGCCATTGGCTTGTTCATGTGGGTTTGTTTCTTCTCTGCCAGCACCCATTGGGCGGAGTGTCTGAGTCTGCGCTGCTGCTGTGGCGGTGTGTGCTGACACTCTTTCAGTGTGCTGCGTCTTCATTAGCTGCTGTTATGTGCAAATTGTGCCTACATACCCATGTCGTCCTGCAACGCGGCCACATTAGCAGCCAAAACAGTACTGTGTGGGGACACAATGTTTGTATGGCTGTGCCCTAAGCCATTTGGGCTGAGGGCATTGTTGTGTGCTTCAGAGTTGCTCTATGTCAGTTTTGAGGCCCACCCTCCCGGCATCGGGGACATCCTGTCTTGTGTTGGTGTTTTGTGTGGCCTGTGACTTGGCATGGCCATGCTTGGGGCATGGGGCATGGAGGCGCTAGTGGCATGTGTGTGTTTTTGGAGTGTGGTTGTGTCCGGTGCTGGCTTTGGGGGGGGTTGCGTGCATGATTGGTATTTGGGTTGTATATGGCGTTCCCCCCATGTGAGGTGAGTTGTTTGTGTACTCACCAGGCTCTCGGACTCCTTCTAGTCTGTCTACAACTGGTAGTGGTTTGGGCCTCTGTTTATCTGTTTGTCAGTTGCAGGTCAGTATATAGGATGTATTTGGCCTTGTTGGATATGTTTTGTGGTATTGTGTGCCTCGAATTGACTCTCCTTGTGTTTTTTTCGTTTGTCCTGGTTCAGTAGGAGTGTTTTTTGCGTCTGTACAGTGCGTACATGGGCCATGTTGTTGTACAGTGCTGTCCTTTGCTATGGCTTAGTACGACTCGTACATGCCCGATGTTGGGTGAGGGTGCTGGTGTGTGGGTCTGGGGTAGGGTGCGTACGAATACGGGCAGGGTGTTGGTCCTCACCGTCCATCGGTGGTGGTGTTTCACACCGTACATACAGGGGGGGCTGGGCGTAGGGTCCGTACATACACGGGTGGGGAGTTGGTACGCTCCATGCATACACGGGTGGGGGTACGGTCCGTACATACACGGGTGGGGGTACGGTCCGTACATACATGGGTGGGGAGTTGGTACGCTCCATGCATACACGGGTGGGGGTACGGTCTGTACATACACGGGTGGGGTGGGGGTACGGTCCGTACATACACGGGTTACATACACGGGTGGGGGTACGGTCCGTACATACACTGGTGGGGTGGGGGTACGGTCCGTACATAAACTGGTGGGGTGGGGGTACGGTCCGTACATACACAGGTGGTAAGTTGGTACGCTCCATGCATACACGGGTGGGGGTACGGTCCGTACATACACGGGTGGGGAGTTGGTACGCTCCATGCATACACGGGTGGGGGTACGGTCCGTACATACACTGGTGGGGTGGGGGTACGGTCCGTACATACACTGGTGGGGTGGGGGTACGGTCCGTACATACACAGGTGGTAAGTTGGTACGCTCCATGCATACACGGGTGGGGGTACGGTCCGTACATACACGGGTGGGGAGTTGGTACGCTCCATGCATACACGGGTGGGGGTACGGTCCGTACATACACAGGTGGGGTGGGGGTACGGTCCGTACATACACGGGCGGGGTGGGGGTACTGTCCGTACATACACGGGTGGGGGTACGGTCCGTACATACACGGGTGGGGTGAGGGTACACTCCATGCATACACGGGTGGGGGTACGGTCCGTACATACATGGGTGGGGTTACGGTCCGTACATACACGGGTTGGGAGTTGGTACGCTTAATGCATACACGGGTGGGGGTATGGTCCGTACATACACGGGTGGGGAGTTGGTATGCTCCATGCATACACGGGTGGGGGTACGGTCCGTACATACACGGGTGGGGGTACGGTCCGTACATACACGGGTGGGGAGTTGGTATGCTCCATGCATACACGGGTGGGGGTACGGTCCGTACATACACGGGTGGGGGTACGGTCCGTACATACACGGGTGGGGAGTTGGTACACTCCATGCATACACGGGTGGGGGTACGGTCCGTACATACACTGGTGGGGTGGGGGTACGGTTCGTACATACACTGGTGGGGTGGGGGTACGGTCCGTACATACACTGGTGGGGTGTTGGTACGCTCCATTCATACACGGGTGGGGGTACGGTCCGTACATACACGGGTGGGGAGTTGGTACGCTCCATGCATACACGGGTGGGGGTACGGTCCGTACATACATGGGTGGGGTTACGGTCCGTACATACACGGGTTGGGAGTTGGTACGCTTAATGCATACACGGGTGGGGGTACGGTCCGTACATACACGGGTGGGGAGTTGGTATGCTCCATGCATACACGGGTGGGGGTACGGTCCGTACATACACGGTGGGGGTACGGTCCGTACATACACGGGTGGGGAGTTGGTATGCTCCATGCATACACGGGTGGGGGTACGGTCCGTACATACACGGGTGGGGGTACGGTCCGTACATACACGGGTGGGGAGTTGGTACACTCCATGCATACACGGGTGGGGGTACGGTCCGTACATACACTGGTGGGGTGGGGGTACGGTCCGTACATCCACTGGTGGGGTGGGGGTACGGTCCGTACATACACGGGTGGGGAATTGGTACGCTCCATGCATACACGGGTGGGGGTACGGTCCGTACATACACGGGTGGGGAGTTGGTATGCTCCATGCATACACGGGTGGGGGTACGGTCCGTACATACACGGGTGGGGTGGGGGTACAGTCCGTACATACATGGGTGGGGTGGGGGTACGGTCCCTACATACACGGGTGGGGGTACGGTCCGTACATACACTGGTGGGGTGGGGGTACGGTCCGTACATACACGGGTGGGGTGTGGGTACGGTCCATACATACACGGGTGGGGAGTTGGTACGCTCCATGCATACATGGGTGGGGGTACGCTCCATGCATACACTGGTGGGGGTTCAGCGCGTACATCCGCGGCCAGGGGGCATTTTGCATGTACATGCGGGGTCTGTGGTGGGGTGTTCGGCGCGTATGCGGGCACGTGTCTCCATGGTTGCTATGGGAGTTCGGTCCGTACGGTGTTTTTTCCATACAGTTGTGAAATGGAAAGGACGGGAGTGATCGTACTTGCGCGGTCGGACTTCATTTTTCCGATTCGTACGGTAAATCGTCCGGGGATGTGTCGGACACAATTTCCGACCCGAGGACGTGTGGGGAAATTTTCCCGATGTGATTCGTATGGAGCTTTTCCCATGCGAATCGTACTTGGCAGTTTGTACGCTACTTGTACGATTCGGACGGAAAAAACGTCCAGATTCCATTCGGACGGGGGAAATTTTTCCAGGATCCGATTCGGCACCTAAATATGTCAAAATTAGAACTAACAATAAATACTAATCAGGAAATAATACATTTAGGGGCCGATTCCGATCCTGTATTTTATTTTTCCCGTACGACTCATATCCGAATTTTTTTCCGTACGAATCGTACAAGTCACATCTGACCTGTGAAGTATGATTTGCAGAGCTGTCCAAGTGGTGGGCACACAGATCATTATCCCGTTACCTGGACGTGGGAAGAGTGCCAAGAGGTTTGAGGATCACTCTAGCGCCAAGTTACAAAAATCCTGACCCGGCAATGCTTGTGGAGTGGGCGGAGACGAACCTTGAATCCTCCAGCAAACTAATGATGATATTGATCAAATATGCGGAAAGCGACCGTGCTAAGCTACAAACACAAATAGATCTTTTGGAGATAGAGATTGATAAGGTTGAGAAAAACGAGCGAACCAAGAAATTCAGAGATGATATGCTGGTCCGCCTGAATAAAGATGAAGATGTCATCAAAAGAAGGAAAGCTTTCAAGTTTGAAAGAGACCGAGCCGATTATCAGAATGGCCAAATATTTACCTATGCGCGTAAATATGACGCTTTCAAGGCGCGGGGGAACAGATCCACACAGAGAAAAACTAGCGAAGCAACTGTATTATTTACCTCGGCTTCAGAGCTCAGTGACCCAGAAGGGGATGCCACTAGAGTACAAAAGTTGGGGTTCACCAAGCTATCCCTAGCACAGGAGGTCGATTACCTGTGCCAGGACAGACGAGAAACATTGAGACCTCGTGGACCCCCAGCAGCAAGGAGCAAAGACACAATTACAAACGAAGCCAGAGACGTAAATGTGCCAAAAGAAAACAAAAACGTGTGCAGAAAAGCATCAAGGGGGAAATGGTATCGATTCCAGAACAAGAACTGAATGGAAGTGGGAATTTCAAAGCAGTAATTAACTTAACGAATATACAGTTAACATCTGCTGAAGAAAAAATCTTGGGTTTGGGACTGTCATACTGTCCACCCTGTGACTTTAACTATGTGGATACCAGAATGGATACTTACTGTTTTGTAAGAAAGCTTAAACTCCACAAATTTCATACACTCCAACCAAAAAAGACCATAGCCCCCTTGGTGACCAATCCTATTAGCCCCCCTCTACTTACGGCGGGTGATGCAGATCTGTTTCAAGATGCCTGGTCTCTAGTGAAAGAACAAGAGGAAGGAATAAGAATGAAGGAACAAGGGCAATTGGAAGACAGAGGAACTTTCAAAACTCCTTTTAAACCAAAATCAGTCTTCCAGCCCATTATGTTGCATGATAACTTGGACGTCTACCACAAACTGGTGACTCAGGATTTGAAAAAATTGTATATTTCCTCCAATAAGGAGTATCATGGCACAAATAGACAAAACCTTGGTTATCACAGACTTATGAAGAAACTTGAATCCGATACCAATATAATTGTGAGACAGGCGGACAAGGGGGGCAACGTAGTTTTATGGCCACGACATCTATATATGGAAGAAGCGAGATCACAATTAGATGATACAGCATGTTATCGGAAGAGTAACATCAATGTGGTAAAAGCGACATGGCAAGAACAATATCTCAAACACCTTGGTTGGAGAAGTGGAGGATAATTGACAGAAGCTGAATATCGATTTTTAAAGAAGGAGTATCCAGTTATCCCTTCCTTTTTTCTTATTCCCAAAGTACATAAGAGCACTACAACTCCACCAGGCAGACCCATAATTTCAGCTATAAACAGCATAATGGAAAACACCTCCAAATATATTGACTTTTTTCTGCAAGAGTGGGTTCGGGGCTTATCCTCATATGTACAAGACACTTCTGATTTCCTACGCAAAATCGATCAAGTAAAGTGGGGGGAAGATATGTTTTTAATGACTTTAGATGTGACATCACTTTATACTTCAATAAGACCCTAAAGGCAATAGAACATTACTTAAATTTGAGACCTATGAATTGCGTAGCTCACAACAGAATGCTAATGTCAATGGTGTTGCGATGGGGGCCTGCTTCTCCCCTAGCTACGCATGTTTACACATGGGGCTGTGGGAGGAGCAGGTCCTGATGGGCGATCATTTGGCAATTATGAAAGATCATGCATTGATTTACCTGAGATACATTGATGACTTGTTTTTTATTTGGAGGGGCACGGAGAAAAGTGCACAGGATTTCGTAAACTTGTTGAACACTAATTGTTTAAATCTTCAGTTTACGTCCTCGATTAGCAAGCAAACAGTCGACTTCTTAGATGTTGAGGTATTTGTTCAAAACGATACTTTGGCCACAAAACTTTATAGAAAGTCGACTGGAGGTAACACCATTTTGCATGCTTCTAGCCATCACCCTCAGCACCTTATACGCAGCATCCCATATGGGGAGATGCTCCGCATTAGGCGAATTTGCAGTTCAGATTCTGAATGCAACATTGCCCAGGAGGCAAGCAAAAATCGATTTCTCGCCAGGGGCTATTCACTTAGTGCAGTTGACCAGGCCATAAAAAAAACGAGACTTCTCTCTAGAACAGAAACCTTGCTCCCAAAAGTGAAACACAATACTATATTGGATGTGGCCCCTGCTTTTCAATCCAGGATCATCCTTACGTTCAGTAAACAACATCAAGAACAGAGGAAGATTTATAATCGGAATTGGAATCTAATCCAGGGTGACCCTATAATTGGGGGCGCTGTAACCAACAAACCTGCTTTAACATTTAGAAAAGCATTCTCTATGAGTGATGGTTTAGTGAGGAGTAGTCCTGAATCAGTTTCCACAACCACCTGGATGGCCCAAGCAAAAGGGTTTAGAAAATGCCCCAGCTGCAAAGCATGTAAATTTGGATGCAGCAAAACTCATTTTTTAAGTCCATTCAAATCCAAACCTATTGAGATCAAAAAAAGATTAATGTGCAAAACCGAATTTGCTATATACGTGCTGGAATGTCCTTGTGAGCTCAAATATGTGGGCAGCACTAAACTGCCGGCTCACAAAAGGATACTGCAGCATATCAGGGCCATCTCCAATAAAGATCAGGCCTACAACGTGGCCAGACATTTTGAACAGGTGCACAATGGCAACCCTAGCTGCCTTCAGTATTATGTTATTGATACGGTGTTGCCAATGAAACGGGGGGTAAGCGAGAGGCCAAACTTCGCTTGTTCGAGGATTTTTACACTTGTTTATAGCTTTCGATATTTGTGTCATTTTTAGAGGTTTTACAATGTGGGCTCACATTGCAATCCTATAAGGAACATGGTGACTTTGTTTTATAGACTACATTATTAATTTAGTTTGGGAGTTCCTTTTTCCTGAGAAATTGTATAAAACAAATAAAAATAATAATAACTAATAAATGAAAAAAGAAAAAGAAAAAGGGGGGGGGGGAATAAGCAAAACACACTCCAATCTAGATCAGAGTAATAAGAGGACAATTTTTCAGATGAATATTTTTAGACATACTCTCTGTGTGGGAATGCAAATGAAAGATGGAGGACAGAGTTTCTGTCTCCATAGTCATTAGGGGTTTTTTATGTATAAACAAACTTTTGCACTATTTACGCCTAATGAGTTTTAGCGGCTATTTTGGTAAACACTTTTAGGATGTCATATGATTAGCGCAGCGTACATCAGCCCACTGGGGCAACATTGAATGGGTGTACGAATTGAATCCAGACCAACTTAGAATGTACTGTATTGAGGTAACCTAATTTATGGAGCCAGCAAGATGCACAATCCTTTATAAATTATTATTATTTTTTTAAAACACATGTACATTTGGCTCAATTTAGCACAGATGTGATGTTTAATTGATATTGATGTTTTTGTGTATTTAAAGGGATCTTAATATTTATTTAACATGAGTATTTATTTATATATTTATATATTTATATATTTATATAGTTACTGATGAATGAAAGTGATAATATGTTTGGATTGTGCACAGTACCTCTTCTAAATGGTGGGAAGTAGATTTTAAAGCGGAACTTTTCGCTGTCTATTGATTTGTGCAGATAATGTAATTTCCTGCTGTGTTGCCCTTTAAATGCTGCTTATTCCCACAGCAACGCGTCATGTGATCAAGGCCCGAGTGGGGGTCGAAACGCGTCATGACGGACAGGCTTGACAAATATGCAATAAAATAAAACTTGATTGGCACTGATGGCTGGGTCCGCTCTCCGTCTTTTCCTACCCGTGGGAGGCAGAGACTAAAGGCGAATTTACATTCATATATATATTCAATGAAAAAACCAAAGGTTTCACACACGTTATAGTTAGCTGGACATTTTACTCGTAAAAAACCATTGAAATTCCCCCGTTATAGTTAGTTAAGCTAACTATAACTTGCGCGCCCGCAATGCACTGCTGATGACGTCACATATTACATCACTCATGACATGGTCAGTGACATCACTCATGACATCACTGATGACATCTCAAATGACATCACTGATGACATCACTGATGACATCATCCAGTGAATGTGTGTTTTTCTGAAAATTAAATATGTTTTATATATGTATATCTCAAGGTCGATGGAAGAATAAATGGGTATATAAGTGTCTAAATGGATGATTTGTTTTTGAAAAATCGATTGTGTAACTGACTGATTAAGTGTATCATAGTGAATACATGGCTTAGTGAGTAATGTTTAAATATGTATATATCTGTATCAGTCTTTCACTTTGTGTATAAGTGGCTGTATGGGTTGGTGAGTACCTACATGAGTGTCTATATAGGTTATTAGTTGGTTTTTTGAGTATCAGTCTGAGTGTCTGCATGGTTCGGTGGGGGGTATTACGTAGTGCATAGGTGCATGAATGAGTGACTCACTGTTTGTATGTGTTGAAGATAGTATGTGTGCAGGACTGCATGGGTGGATGAGTGTGTGTATGGGTGTGTTAGTGAGTGAATGACTGTCTCAACAGTGTCTTTATGAGTAACTACATATGTTTTTAACTAGTATATGTGACTATTGGTGCATATAAGTGAGTATATGTGAGAGTGAGAGATTGAAAGAGTTCCTGTATGAATAAGTATGTGTTTCTATAAGTGATTGTTTAAAAGACTAAGTATGTGTAAGTTTTTGTAGAAGTAAGTGTGGTGGTGTGTGTATAACTATATGCAAGTAAACGGATGTTTGATTCTTTATTAGCATGAGTGACTATGTGTGTGAGTAACTCTACGGATGAGTGGCATTGTGTAACAGGATGTATAGGTGTATGAGTACATATGATGAGTGAGTACATGTATGAGTGACTGTATAGGACTGTTGGTGAATGAGTGGATGTGTATGTGGATCTTAGAATTACTGAATAGGTTGTTGTAACTGGTATTGGTATGTCCATTGTTTTGAAAAGTTTAGTCTCTATTTTTGAATGTGTGTATCAAAGGTTATATTAGGGTGAGAGGAGGTCTGCCACTCTATCACAAGGATGATGTCATCAGTGATGTCATCAGTGATGTCATTTGAGATGTCATCAGTGATGTCATGAGTGATGTCACTGACCATGTCATGAGTGATGTAATATGTGACGTCATCAGCAGTGCATTGCGGGCGCGCGAGTTATAGTTAGCTTAACTAACTATAACGGGGGAATTTCAATGGTTTTTTACGAGTAAAATGTCCAGCTAACTATAACGTGTGTGAAACATTTGGTTTTTTCATTGAATTTCTAAGGTTTTTTAAATGCTAATTCCTAACTATAACGTGTGTGAAACCTATGGTTTTTTCATTGAATTAGCAAGGTTTTTTAAATGCTAATTCCTAACTATAACGTGTGTGAAACCCATGGTTTTTTCAGTGAATTTGCAAGGTTTTTTAAATGCTAATTCCTAACTATAACGTGTGTGAAACCCATGGTTTTTTCAGTGAATTTGCAAGGTTTTTTAAATGCTAATTTTTTTTTTTCTTCTATTTTTTTAAACATATTTTTAATTTAATGTTCTAACCTTTTATAAAGACTATGGTTAAATTTTTAAAATTCTTTAATACGTTTTTTTAAATATATTTCATAAAATAAACAACATTTTTTGCAGTACATTTTTTCCTTTTTTTTTAGTACGCGTACCGTAAGCTTACGGTAAGCGTACGGTTTACGCAATGCCCGTAATTTATCTACGCTGTTTGCATATAGTTACGCAATTTGCGTAGCCGCGCGTACTGTAAGTGTCGGGTAGTGACTGTTATGCGCATGCGCGCAAGCGCGTGTCTTTTTTACGCGCATGCGTACTTTTGCCGTAAGCGCACCGTAAGCGTACCGTAAGCGTACGGTAGGTCATGTGATCATGAAACACAACTTTTGATTGGATGAAACTACTTTCAGTTCTAGAACTCTCCTACACCACACCCATTCCCCTCATTTCTGCTTGTGATCCCTTAGGAGAAGGAGCTGGGTTGTCTTTGTGATACGATGGCAGAACAGCAGAGCCCTTCTGAGAGTGAGGCTAGCACTAGCAGCACTACCTTGAGGCAGAGAGCGAGGAAACAAAAGACCTCTTATGTATGGGATTATTTTACTTTTCCTGAAGGCCAGCTAAAGGTAAATGCACCCTTAGTGACTTGCAAGCTGTGTCAGCGTGTACTTTCAAGAGGTAATCCTGACAGGAAGTATTCCTTTGGGAATCATACCATGATGAGGCACCTCAAGGATGTACACAAAAGGACACATGCTCGACTTTTTGGAGGTAACCCTTCAGAAAGTCAACCAAGCACATCCACAGCAGCTCAGCCTGGACCATCATCTGCAGGGCTGACTCCTTCTTCTGCAGGTCAGGTGAGCCCTTCATCTGTGGGGGGAGCATCTCCTTTTGCTGGCCCTCTGGAAATTAACCCTCGATTTCTGAGGGTTGATATTCGATGTGCCTCTTGTCATGATCTAATTTGTCATAGGGAGACCAGTGTTTCCCTAGTGAACCTCAAAATAGATCAGCACACTTGTCACAGAGACTAATTTTCCCATTCTTTCTTTCCTCTCTCCCTGCATGAACACAACGGCTCTTTTAAGAGCCAACCTTATCTTTCATCTTTTTTTTATATATGTTTTTAAAAACTTTTTTTTTTTTTTTTACCGTACGCGTACGGTGCGCGTAATTTTTTTTTTTTTTTTTTTAAAAACACTAAAAATCAATAATCACATTACAAGGTCTTTGAGACACTACAATTATTATTATTGACTTACCATACCCACTCAAAAAAATATTTATTCATTTGTTTTTTTAAAAAAAAATTGCTTTAAAAATGGTTCTAGTTTTCGAAAATTTTCTATATCAATCTGAAAAAAAAGAAAAAAGTATTAATATTTTTTAAACATTTTAAAATACAGTACACGTATTTACATATTTACCAAAAAATATTTTTGCCTTATTTTTGCTGTTTTCAGAATATATTGCATTTCACTTTAAATTGTGAAAGCAATTGCATTCATCATTTAACAGCGGGCAAAAAAAAAATAACAATCTCAAAGATTGTATTAAAAAAGCCCAGAATCTCTTCTCACTTAAACTTAACATTACAGAAATGCATAATATTCTAAAAAAATATCATCAAAAAACAATACTTATTTCTTTAAAATACCGTCTGATATTTTTGTTTCAGAAGTATAATCACAATATTATATCTCAAATAACTCCACAATACATCTGATTCAATTTCCTTTAGGCCAAATAGTAATTTTACAATTTTTTTGGGATTAAATTTCCAATGGTAATCCAATAAAATTCTAAAGTTTAATTTGTCCAGATCTCACCGATTCTCTGTAACATTTTGGTTCCCGAAATTTTTTTAAATAATTTATTAAGTCCACAATAGAATTGGTTACTTTTCCGCATGGCCAAATAGTAATTTTAAAAATCTTATTTGAAAAAATTTCCAATGGCACTCCAATAACATTCCAAAATTTAAATTGTGCAGATGTTACCGATTTTCTCTAAATTATTGGTTTTTGAAAGTTTCATAAAAAATTTAAAAAGTCCACATTACAATTGGTTATCTTTCCATTAGGCCAAATGATAATTAAAAAATTTTTTTTTTTAGAAAATTCCAATGGTAATCCAGTAAAATGGTAAAATTATTTTGTCCAGATCTTACCAAGTCTCTCTAAAATTTAGGTTTCAGGAAGATTAGATAGGAATTTGCTAAATCAAAAGGCAAACGTTGTTTGAAAATCAATTGGGAATCATTACACAGTGTCCAGCCTTTTTCACATTTAAGATAAACTGTGTAATGTCCAGAAGTAACAGTAGGTCCATCATGGAAAATTATTGCAACAGTTACAAAAGTTTTTCCTGAAATTGATAATTGCTGTCCTGTAAACTTCTTTATTAAAGTATCCAATTTTGAACCATCAGCTCTACATCGTTGCATCATTAAAATTACATACTGTCCGTATTCCTTTAAAATTAATGTTGAAAACATGTCAGATTTACACTCACCGCATTTCATGCTATGATTAGCATCTTTAACTAATTTTGCAAAAGTGACTGTTTTACTCTCTGGCAATGTCAAATAAATAAACCTTTCATTATCAACATTAGAGCCACATATATTATAACAGTTTTCACAACTATGTTCCCATTTATAAGAGAGACCAAATAAAATATCAATTGCAACTTCTTCTTCTTCCAGTACTTGAAGAAAATACATCAAAAATTCGTGTGCATCTTGCTGTTCATTTTGAGAAAACTGTGTTCGTCCTGAACATACATCTAAAAGTTTTCTAATTTCAGTAGCACTTTCTATTTGAGTTTTATCTTTACTCAGCTTTTGAAAAAGGAGACTCAGCTCAGAACAGAATCTTTTTCCCTGATTTACTATTATCTGCTCTTGCAAACTTTCCAGATAACATGCAACATTCAGCACTACATTTGTGTAGCAGTTGACACCAGAGCTATTTTCAAAATGACATCCTACAACCTGTTCTTCATTTTCCTTTTTCTTTTTGCTTGCAATTACATCACTCCTCTTTTTTTCCTCCTCTCTACATCTTCATTACAGATATTCTCATTTTTTCTTTTACGAGAAACTACACGTTTCTCCAACACAGGATACTGACCTAAATGAGGAGCATAGCTTCTTCTTAATCTATTATACTCCTTTACACAGTTTGTATCAGCACTAACTTTTGAATCATCAAAGTCTATCATGAATAAACCTGATAATGTTTTCACTCGTGACAAAGCAACATATGCCATACCTTCTTTGAACACAGTTGAACCAATGTTCACAAATGCACAATCTACAGTCAATCCTTGAGACTTGTGAATAGTTACAGCATATGCTAGAGAAAACGGAAACTGCTTCCTACGTACATATAAGTCTTTCACAAGCATGAAACGAACTGTACAACGACAAATATCTTTAACTTCTTCTATCTGATCAAATTTTATTTTTAAACATTCAATTCCATCTTTTTTCTGATAATTAATAAAACCCACAACTCTTCCCATAGCTCCATTAACTAAACCTTTTTCAACATCCAAATTTCTCCTTAAAAATACTCTACAGTTCATGCAAACATATAGATTTTTTTCTAATCCAGCTGTTTTGGAGATGTTCTTCTCTAGTGAATCCAATTTATTTTTCAGTTTGCCTGTTACTGTGACAGTAATTCTTCCATCCTCAATTTTGTCCACTGCTTCCAATTTCCTGATCTCTTCCTTTTCCAATTTCAAAAGCTCCTCATTAAATATTGAGCATTCACGTAGAGTTGGCATTAAGCAGATGACACTTTTGTTTTCTGCAATGTTCTTGTATATTTTCTCTGCAACTATTTCTTCCTTTGGAAATAAATTATGTAGCAGCCGACTCTGTAATGCTTTTTTGCCAACTTCTGTGAGTAGTCCAATTCTGATATCTTTCAGAATACTTCCATATTCTTCATCGCTTGCTTGCCTCATATTAGTAGTAAGTTCCTTGTACTCAAAGAAGGACCAAATATTTGTATTTCCGATGCTTCCCAATGACTTCTTCGTGTCTTCATGTGTGACAGTATTAAACACTGGTTGTCCTTTAACTGGAGTAAGTTGCAAAAGATCTCCAAAAACTATGACGTGTTTTCCACCAAATAACATGTCATAGTCTGTCTTCAAAATTTGCTGCATTCTTAAATGCACAAAGGCAAGCATTAAGTTTGATACCATGCTCACCTCATCAATAATGAGAACTTGCATCTTCTTCAATACTCTTGAAACTTCCAAGGATGCTTCTCCAGTTAGCTTGTTGTATTGTATTTTGTTCTCATGCTCCACTGGTAACATTAGCAAACGATGTAAAGTGATTCCTTTTATGTTATATGCTGCTAACCCAGTTGGAGCAGTAACCACACAAGACAAAGTAGAATCTGTTTTTTGCTGTAAGTAGCTTCTGATGACTTTTATAAGGAAACTTTTTCCAGTTCCAGCTTGTCCGCTTACATACATCCTGATTGGATGAAATGATGTGCATGAGCACTCTTTTTTTTCATGTAGAAATCCGTGATCAATTTTGTTTCTGATCTCTTCATAAATTTGTTGCTGCTCTTGATTGAGTTGTCTTTCCAAATTTTCTAAGTCTATAAATTCTTCTTGAGCTTGATTCATAGCCGTTTCCACTTCATTCATGGCTATTGATGCTTCATTTTCAACGATTGGTTGTCCTAGGGGATCTTGACTGAGTGTTCCTGAACTTTGGCTGTCCTGAGAACTGTCTCTAGCTATTTCTGCTGCAATTGTAGTTTCCTGTTCAATTTCTTCATTTAACATTTGCAGATAACTTGAGAATGTACTGCATTGTATGCTGTCTTTGCAAGCATTAAAAGAATCTTCATAGCTTTGAAATTCTCCCAGTAGTTCATCCTCTGTACGCCATGGTTTAAACAACTGTAAAAGAGCCAAGTAGTAAAATTCCTTCTTGTCAGTAGTGTCGCAACTCAGCTTCCTGTGATTTATCAAACTTCCTTTTGTTTGCTTCACCAAACATCCTTCCTCACCAACGACTTTATATTTTCCATTGTTGATGTCTTCTGCGGCTTTCCGTGAATAAATGTAGTTCTGCAGCACTTCATAGAGACACATGTTCTCCAGATGTTGACTTCTCTTGGGATAATATGTGTCCAACATGTTTGATTTCAAAATATCTGTACTTTCTGGGTCATTCTCGGCCAAATATTCAATTTCTCCAACAGATTTCAGTACCCGATTTATCATTGCTGCAAGGCCTAAACTTGCCCAAATTATTCTTCTTGACTTCGAGTAGAGACTTGCAGAAGATAACCTATCTGAACATTCGTAGGATCCAATTTCTCGATGCGATAACATCTTCAAACTGAAACTGTACAGCTTCTTACTGACAGTCTTCTCGTGAGAAATCTCTTCCCACATTTCCTTCAATTCTGTTTTTTCTGATTTCGTAATGTAAGACGTTACATATCGAGCAACAGCAATGGAATTGTCAGCTACATACTGTATATCCATGTTAGCGTTCCACATGGATAAAATGACTGGGTTGTAGTCATTTATATTTTTTGATTCTTCTTTTCTTTTTAGGTTGTAGGTATTCTTAGGTGATTTTCTTGTGATAGTATGTCTCACAGCTGACATAAAACTGTTGACTCTTCCATTTGAAAGAACAGGTCTAGGAAATCCAAATCGACATTTAGTGTAGTATTTATCTTTGCTCTTGTATTTCCGTCGACAGTATTTTCCACACCGATGACTTTGGAAACGTAAAACTTGCTCCTTTAACTTTTTCTCTTCTGTGCTTTTTGGTATAGCACATGTTGCATATTCTTCAATGAAAGATAACACTGCTTCATCAGTATCTGTTCCAAACTTTGGGGCATCCTTGATCCACAACAGCATATGAATATGAGGAGCACCTCTTGCCTGGTACTCTTTTCTCCAAAAGAAATCTACTACTTCTCCAAGAGGTGGATTTTTTTTATTGCAGATGAAGGACATCATAGCCTCAAATCTATGATTGAAATATCTGCAAACATTAACCGGATCCAATGAGCACAGTTCTCCTGCTGTCTTGTATTCGATGTTTTTAATGTTTGAATTTGCCTCTCGTAGAAAATCCAGTAAATCATCCCAAGCGTACTCCGCACAGCTTAGGGTAACGAACCATGTTGGTGTTCCTAAATTCCGTAACATGCATTTTAATTCACCATGGCGTCGGTACCAATATTCATTTGTCCCACGCTGACAAGCCATCAGATTGATCAGTTGTGTTTCCAAATGATCATCTCGGTGCTGCACTTTCTCCATAAAATCCTTAGCAGACACATTTTGTAAATGTACTCCACTTTTTAAAATGTGATTTACTGCATAAGACAGTGCAGACAAGTCGCTTTCAAATAAAAGATGAAACAAATAAGGAATACTTTGTCGAAATCTGGGATCTTCAGCATATAGTCTTGTAGTCCGATACTCAGAAGCTGGAATCTGTTCTGGACGTTCATCGTATCGTCCTCCTTTTCCTTTAGGAAACAGCTGGGGAAAACATCGAGCTTCCAAGCTCTCCTCCCATACACTCACGGGAGTTCCTTTTGCTTTCTTCATCTGAAAGAGATCGATATTATCTCCCATAACTTCTTTTGAATGAAGAGGATGTATGCTAAAATGTTCATAAATTTCTTCTTCCTTTGACTTGTCCACTTTTTCAATTTGTCCAGTTGGTGTTTCTGTGTCTTCTTGTAAATCTTCTTCTTCTTCTTCTATATAAATTGATTCATACCATTTGTTATTCCTTTTCAAATACAAATTTGCTCTTTGTACTTTCCGCACATCTACCAGCTCCTGCCAAATCTTCTTATTCTTTGTAGGTACACCATTAACCAGAATAACTAATGGTTCAGTTTCCAAAGTATCCGCATCAATAGTTTCCATATTTTTTTTCAAATCCAAGGGCAAATACACCACTCTTCCTTTTAAACCTCTCAGTAAATCAGAAGGAGGTAATTTACCAGTTTTGGGCTCCATACGTACTATGGTCTGGAACGGATGAACACATTGAATGAGTATAGACTCATATGTATTTAATTCAGAAAGTTCAGCAGGAATAGCATCCAATTCTAAATTATTATGTACAGCTCTGGTCGGCATTCTATTTTCCTCTAACTTGTTGTAACAGTATTTACAAATACGCTGATCTTCACCCAAATCAAAACAATTTTCTAGAAATATATATGTGGCAAAATCCTTCCACTTATAATTATCTTCATTTTCACTCTTTCTGTAGAGATCAACATTCCTAGTTTGTTTTCTATAATGAGTTCTGCGGCAACAAATACAAGTAAAATTTGGTCTTTCATTAGAGACTATTGCAAATTTTGTTATGTGATCATTAAATGTGTTACTTACAGAGGGTTCTACATTCTCTTCCACTTCTTCCTCATTTACTGTGTCCTTCTCTGCACTGTTTTGTTCAGGACCAAAGTAACAAAACTGAATTTCATCAACAACCTTCTCTACATCTGATACCGTTCCTCGGAACAGAGCCCTATTCAATTCATTTAACTTTATTGCTGGACTTTTGGCAAGATACAACCGTCTCACAAACTTTCTCATTTCAGTATGATGAACAGCCAGCATCCTAAAATGATGGAAAACACTATTGCACACTTTTCTAGATAGACAAGCCAGAGAATGACCCTGCAAACCAGTATTCTCTCTCACTCTGCATGGATCCAGACTTTGAAGCACCTTAATCTTCTGTTTTATACTTTTTTTACTATATTCTCTTATAAACTCTCGAAATTTGTCAATAGATTCCTGACGCACAGTGCAAATACTACTACAATTCCAAGTGTACACTGGGGCTTTAGGACGTCTCCCCATAGCCTCATCTGCCATCACTTGTACCTCATCTCTTGGAACCATTATCTCCTTCTCCATTATGCAACCATTTTTTACTTCGTAAGAACGACCTCTGGTGTCAACTGCATGCAGCAAACTATTACTTTGAAAATAGCTCTCTTCATTAAAAAAAGGTTCACTACTTGAACTATGCATCCACTTTCCTAAAAACACTTTACAAAAGTTTGTTCTGTTCACTACTCTTTTCCTTTTGCTATGTGATTTCAGTACATTAACCATTTTGTCTAATGTACGCATCCTATTCAAAATTAAAATGAATAGTTTCCTTTTTAATTCTAATGCCTTTGCTGCAATGGCTTCTATTTCTTTTTTTCTTTTATAAAACTTTGTCTTTTTCTTATATTTCTTCACATCCTTCATCAAATTGGACATAACTCTTCTCTGAAACATTTTTCTACGTATCTCTTTAAACGCTGTTTTTCTATTTATATAAATCTTTTCAGTTGCTGAAGGTATATTTGCATTAACTAAATTGTCAATTTTTTCCTCTCCTTTTTTTTTCAAAACATCCTTTCGAGTACAGACATTTTGTACATTTTTCATTCTTTTGAATATATTTTTTAGAAATTGTTTTTTCTGCTTACCAGAAGATTTTTTCTTTTTCCCAACATGAGCATCTTCTACTAACTTTGGTCCTCTAGTTGTCTTCAAATATAGGTTTTTTTTGTGCGTTTTTTGAACTCTGGATTTTGTAGGCATCTTAAATTTTGTCCACTGCTCTTCAGCAATACCTGAAAAAAACTAAAAAAAAATTCCTTTATTTTATTTAAATATATTACTACATTTCTTTTCACAATAGTCACAAAACGTAATTTCTTTGCCAATTTGAATGCACACTTACTGCTCTTTTTTTTTGGCAAGTTAAAATCACTTTTACAGACTGACACATTATGAAACCACTTTTCAGTTTTTTTAAAAAGCCCATGTCCAGACTGCTTTTTCAGACCACCACCATGTGTATCCTCGGTGACTGCCTACACTCCAGCAAGGGCAACCAGCCTTAGTGATGCTGAATGTATTTGCATTATAGACTGAAACCTCAAAACCCCACTCGCTTCTAAATACTGTGCATGATTATACATGGAAAGGAGCTGGGTGTGTGCTAAGAGTCTGCTTCTTCCCCCAAAAAATCGCTCCCCCTTTTTCCTACTAATGCAACTGTGAAATCACCAGAGCAAAACGCAATAAATCTCTGCCTGTAATTCCTATTTCCACACAGAGTCATGTTTTCACATTAGTCCCAAAACGAAATTTCTTTGCCAATTTGAAAGCACACTTACTGCTCTTTTTTTTGGGCAAGTGAAAATCACTTTTACAGACTGACACATTCTGAAACCACTTTTCAGTTTTTTTAAAAAGCCCATGTCCAGACTGCTTTTTCAGACCACCACCATGTGTATCCTCGGTGACTGCCTACACTCCAGCAAGGGCAACCAGCCTTAGTGATGCTGAATGTATTTGCATTACAGACTGAAACCTCAAAACCCCACTCGCTTGTAAATACTGTGCATGATTATACATGGAAAGGAGCTGGGTGTGTGCTAAGAGTCTGCTTCTTCCCCCAAAAAATCGCTCCCCCTTTTTCCTACTAATGCAACTGTGAAATCACCAGAGCAAAACGCAATAAATCTCTGCCTGTAAATCCTATTTGCACACAGAGTCATGTTTTCACATTAGTCACAAAACGAAATTTCTTTGCCAATTTGAATGCACACTTACTGCTCTTTTTTTTTGGCAAGTGAAAATCACTTTTACAGACTGACACATTATGAAACCACTTTTCAGTTTTTTTAAAAAGCCCATGTCCAGACTGCTTTTTCAGACCACCACCATGTGTATCCTCGGTGACTGCCTACACTCCAGCAAGGGCAACCAGCCTTAGTGATGCTGAATGTATTTGCATTACAGACTGAAACCTCAAAACCCCACTCGCTTCTAAATACTGTGCATGATTCCACATGGTAAGCAGCTGGGTGTGTGCTAAGAGTCTGCTTCTTCCCCCAAAAAATCGCTCCCCCTTTTTCCTACTAATGCAACTGTGAAATCACCAGAGCAAAACGCAATAAATCTCTGCCTGTAATTCCTATTTGCACACAGAGTCATGTTTTCACATTAGTCACAAAACGAAATTTCTTTGCCAATTTGAATGCACACTTACTGCTCTTTTATTTTGGCAAGTGAAAATCACTTTTACAGACTGACACATTATGAAACCACTTTTCAGATTTTTTTAAAAGCCCATGTCCAGACTGCTTTTTCAGACCACCACCATGTGTATCCTCGGTGACTGCCTACACTCCAGCAAGGGCAACCAGCCTTAGTGATGCTGAATGTATTTGCATTACAGACTGAAACCTCAAAACCCCACTCGCTTCTAAATACTGTGCATAATTATACATGGAAAGGAGCTGGGTGTGTGCTAAGAGTCTGCTTCTGCACCAAAAAAATCGCTCCCCCTTTTTCCTACTAATGCAACTGTGAAATCACCAGAGCAAAACGCAATAAATCTCTGCCTGTAATTCCTATTTGCACACAGAGTCATGTTTTCACATTAGTCCCAAAACGAAATTTCTTTGCCAATTTGAATGCACACTTACTGCTCTTTTTTTTTGGCAAGTGAAAATCACTTTTACAGACTGACACATTATGAAACCACTTTTCAGATTTTTTTAAAAAAGCCCATGTCCGGACTGCTTTTTCAGACACCACCATGTGTATCCTCGGTGACTGCCTACACTCCAGCAAGGGCAACCAGCCTTAGTGATGCTGAATGTATTTGCATTACAGACTGAAACCTCAAAACCCCACTCGCTTCTAAATACTGTGCATGATTATACATAGAAAGGAGCTGGGTGTGTGCTAAGAGTCTGCTTCTTCCCCCAAAAAATCGCTCCCCCTTTTTCCTACTAATGCAACTGTGAAATCACCAGAGCAAAACGCAACAAATCTCTGCCTGTAATTCCTATTTGCACACAGAGTCATGTTTTCACATTAGTCCCAAAACAAAACTTCTTTGCCAATTTAAATGCACACTTACTGCTCTTTTTTTTTGGCAAGTGAAAATCACTTTTACAGACTGACACATTATGAATCCACTTTTTAGATTTTTTTAAATGCACATGTCCAAACTGCTTTTTCAGACCACCACCATGTGTATCCTCGGTGACTGCCTACACTCCAGCAAGGGCAACCAGCCTTAGTGATGCTGAATGTATTTGCATTACTGACTGCAACCTCAAACCCTTAAAGTATTCCTTATTTTTACCAGTACACCTTAATTTATCATGAAAAAATAGTCCATATTATTTTACATGTTCCTCACATTTAAATTTCTCCCAAAACAGAAAATAATAAACACAACTTCTACAAAAGGAATTCCAATTCTATTATTCATTTCTTAATTTACCATATACATCCCCTCTCAAACTCATAACTCACCTTTAAAATTAGTTAGTTGTGAAAGAAATGTGGCACTCAAACAACAGATTATCAGAGCCAGGATCTCTGTTCTCTACACCTCTCTCCTCTCCGCAGAACCAGAAAATGGCAAAGTTTCCCTCTATTTTTCCACACATATACATGTAAGTTTCAAATCTCAGTGCTTCCCCCTATTTTTCAAATGTAATCACACATTTCTATTGGTTGAAAACCAACCCTTTTCTTAAAGTACCCTTCCCCCAACTTGACTTCTGCCTGCTACCATAGCAACAGCTCATGGAACACTGCTGTGTGGAGTTAGGTCAGAAGTTCGCCAAACAATGTTTCAATTCCACAGAGCAAGAGTGCTTGACTTTTCAAACCTTACAGCAAATCCATAGTACTGTTCTTTGGTAACACATTTTTCTGTACCAATACAAAACATGCTTCTATAAATTTACACATACAGCCTAGTTTTTAGTGTAGAATGGTATGAAACAGCCAATCAGTTCTTTTTTTTTATTTAAAAATATGTATGCCTCCATTTCCAAACTGTTTTTCATTTCTTTTTCCCATTCTACTGAATTACACCTCCTGAGTGCATCCAGATCTCCTTTGAAGATGTTCACAGTGTGGATTGTAGGGCACAGCTATGTCTTCTGGAGTGAAAAGTTTGCAGAGAAAACAGATATGGTGAGAGACCTTGCTTTACCAAATGTAGACATTAAATGGATTGGTCAGAGAGGGTTAAAGTGGCACCAATTGATGCCATTGGTGAAATCCTTCATGCAAAACCAACACCCTGACCTCATAATAGTGCACTGTGGTGGCAATGACCTAGGCACTTTGACTGGGGTAGGTCTGGAAATGCTTATGAAGGACACCTTTGCACAACTGTTTTCTCTTTTCCCTAAAACTGCCTTTGTGTTTTCCAACATATGCCAAAGGCAAAAATGGAACTGGTCCAATCATTTCTGTCCGCAAATTGACAAAGCAAGAAAGCACGTCAACAAATCTGTTTCTGCTTTCCTCTGTGACTATGGTATGGGTGCCATTTACCACAACAACTTGCGTTATGACATGCAAGACATTTATAGAGGAGATGGTGTGCACTTCAATGATGAAGGGAACAGAGTCTTCCTCTTGAACCTTAGACTCTGCATCGGTACTTACTTGTAGGTACCACTTAAAAAATCACTTCATAAACACAACGGCTCTTTTTAGAGCCCCCTAATATCTAAACTCTTAAATCTGCATTTCATTTCTTTTTTAATTTTTTTTTTCTACCGTACGCTTACCGTACGCGTACCCCGTGATTTTTTTAAAAATCAATAAATGTTTTCTTTGTACTTTTCTGTCCTTCTTTGACCCCCTCACAAATGTAAGGGGGTCTGTAACTCTCCTCCTTGCCCCCTTTTCTTGTTTTCACTCTTTTTTTTCTGAGTGAAACACACAAAATGGCGGCCGCCGCTTCCTGGTTTCGGCCGATTCGAATGTTTACTAAGATCTAAGAGCCAATCAGAATCGCGCTCGCGCATGCCACCGTACGCGTACGGTAAGCTTACGGTAAGCGTACCGTAAGCTGGCTCAGATATATATATTGATTTAAAGGCTATTTTCTCAGAATCTACTGAACAGATTTACACCAAACCTACAAAAGGCACTTCCTTGACCTAGGGACTACCTCGCTGCCAAATTTCTAGTAATTCTGTTCAGCCGTTCGGGCTGTAGCCCTGTCTAAAGGTCCTATGGAAAAATGCATGGGAAAAACGCGTTTTGGGACCCCCCTTTTATCTCAGCCCCCGCTTGACAAATCCCCCCGAGACTTTCAGGGTAGGAGCGGAGCGTAGCGCCCCACCTATTTTGAGAAATTCGCGAGGATTCATCAACCGGCGCCAAAGTTATTCAAAATAGAATGTTGCGGATTTCCTATGGAAAAGGGGTCCTAACTATAACTACCTACTGTCGACCGCCAGTAGGTAATATATATATATATATATATATATATATATATATACACGTCTATATATGTATATATATATCAATGCTCCAAAGTTCTCACCTGTGGAGACGCACTCTGATATCCACTGCAACAACCTTCATGAGGTAAATGACTGTCGCACCTCTGAAGAGTGCAATGAGCACGAAACGCGTCAGGCGTGAATCGACAGACATGCTGTAAACTGGATCCGCCCGCTGTTCCGGCTTTTACCTCATGAAGGTTGCTGCAGTGGATGTCAGAGTGCGTCTCCACAGGTGGGAACTTTGGAGCTTTGATTTATACGCGGCCTCCCAGCTGTGGGGGATGCACCACCCGATAATTTGGGGCCACAGAGCTCAGTATCACTGAGTTTCAATGTGGAGGCATCCATGGAGGATTGACAAGCCGGATGTGCGAGTGGAGGCCCATTGGTGGGCTTGAAATGTTTCAGACAGTGGCACATAACTTAGGCATGCACCACAAGACCCACAAACCAACGCGGACTCACTTGTGGACCCAACCACTCACATAGCAAGTTATACATTGGATGTAATTTACTCCAATCCAGAACAAATCACTATTCAAGAAAATCCACCTGTCACATTTACAGATCATTTACAGATCATCACATCATCACCTTTTTATTGTCTCCTCAGCTCATTGAAGATCCCAAATTAAATTTAAGCTAAATCCCACTGCCCAAATACAAATTACAATCAGCGCAAAAAATTAAATATGTGAAAGTTAGAACGAACAATAAATACTAATCAGGAAATAATACATTTAGGGGCCGATTCCGATCCTGTATTTTTTTTTCCCGTACGACTCATATCCGTATTTTTTTCCGTACGAATCGTACAAGTCACGTCCGACCGTGAAGTATGATTCGTACGGAAAAAGTACATACGGATCGGCCCGATCCGTACGAATCGTAGCGGGAAAAGTTGTACGAGACGGACCCGGACACTTTTCCGTACGAATCGTAAAAAGACAGTCCGAGCGTACAAGTAAGATCCGGACCGGCTTTCCGATTTACGATTCATATGGAAAACGTCCCGTACATGGGGAATGACTTGTACCAATGCAATGTCGGTGTACGCACCGTACATACGCAATGTCGGTGTACACACCGTACATAGCAATGGGGTGTATGAACCATACATAGCGATGGGGTGTTCGCACCGTACATAAGCGATGGCGGGGTACGCACCGTACATAGCAATGGGGATGTACGCACCGTACATAAGCGATGGTGGTGTGCGCACCGTACATAGCAATGGGGGTGTATGCACCGTACATAGTGATGGGGGTGTTCTTACCGTACATAAGCGATGGCGGTGTACGCACCGTACATAGCAATGGCGGTGTACGCACCGTACATAAGCGATGGCGATGTATGCACCGTACATAGCAATGGGGGTGTATGCACCGTACATAGCGATGGGGGTATTCGCACCGTACATAAGCGATGGTGGGGTACACACCATACATAGCGATGGCGGTGTACGCACCGTACATAAGCGATTACGGTGTACGCACTGTACATAGCAATGGGGGTGTTCGCACCGTACATAGCAATGGCGGTGTACGCACCGCACATACACAACATATGGGGGTGTGTGTCTGTACGACTCATACCCCTGTACCGTACTGAACCACGGACACTGTAAAACAGCACAAGGAGGGTCTATTCGAAACACGTCTACACTGCACAAAAAATAGAAAGGACTGACCTGGACATATCCAAACAGGCAAACAGAGGGACAAACTCACAACCACCCCTTATAACACACCCACCAAAAATTCAAACTGAGCCACACCCACAAATGGACCAATAAAAAGGGCCCACACACACAAACCATGAGCCTTTGCAACAGACTCACTGCAGCTACAGAGCACAACAACAACAGCACCCATCCACCTTAACATTCACACCTTCACACAACCTCCTTCACACATACCCTCTCTACACATTCACACCCACACCGTCACATTCAGACCCACACACCCACAACCATCTACACCCTCACCCTACACTCTGCCCACAGACAAGAATCCAAAGTTCACAAGGGAGGAGCTGGAGATCCTTGTCAATGAAGTCATCAGAGTCGAGCCACAGCTGTTTGGAACATTGGTCAGACAGACCAGCATAGCCAAAAAATCACGCCTGCGGCAGAGGATTGTCGATAGGGTGAATGCTGTTGCACCCATCAGAAGGACCAAGAATGAATGCCAAGCCAGGTGGTACGATCTGCAGAGGGCGGTCAAGTGCAAAATGAATGAGAACTACGCCCAGAGCAACATCACTGGAGGTGGTGCGCCCCGCAGACCAGTACATTACCATCCCTGGGAGGAGAAGGTGATGGCCATGCTTCCGCCGGTGGGAGTACATGGACTCCAAGGAGTTGCAGAGCCTGGTGAGTACACAAACAATTTACGTAACATGGGGGTAATGACATTCACACCCCAACTACACCAAATGCATGCAACTACCCCCAAGCCATCACTGGCCAGTACCACAGTCAAAAACTACGCTAATGCCAATAACATGTGTATACCCCATTGAGAAAGCAAGGCCATGCTATGTCCCATGCTACATGAAGCCCCAACCCAAGAATGGATGTCCGGTATGCTGGGAGGGTGGGTGGCACAAAACGCATGTTTGAATCATAAATCAGACACATTTGCCCTCATCCCATATGGCCCAGCTACATACACATGCACCATGCGCAATGCACAAGGATTGGGAAAGTACTGACAAGATAGCTCACACTTGGCCCTGGTGTAGGCAGCACAAGGCCCTCCTGTGACCAGTGCAAACACAAACACCAAGACAACAAGGTCATATATCTAGGACAGGAACTCATACTCACTGTCATGGCAGCATGCTCCATGGGGGGACAGTTACATCACCTGGGAGCCTCAGGGCCAAATCACACTACACCCACCAGCAGGCCCTGTCACACACACCCCTTACACAAGCAGACACCACCAGGACATGCAATGGATTTACCCACTGTCACAATGGACATGCAACACAACAAGACCAATACATAGCCGAAGAAGCATCCAAGCCACAAATCGACATGTCAAAGACTCAGGAGAACATATCAAACTGTCCCCCGCAACATACCCATCCACAAGTGAACATTGAGGAGAATGCTAGGCACATACAACTACCTGGAGGAACAGTGCCAACTTAAATGTGTATGAATCATGCATGTTGCATGAAACAGCATTAACATTGTCTGCCTCTCACACACAGGGCAACATGGTGAATATCCCCCCAACAATGGGGGGAAGAATCACAGTCACAGGCTCTGGAGGAACCTGATCCCACCGGCAGCGACACCTCTCAACACTCTGCGGATGACCCCGACCGACCTGGACCCTCTGGTGTCCAAGCCCCTGCAGAACATGGTTCAGGAACATCTGTCCCAACCACCACCCCTATTGCTGCCACATCCCAGGAGACACCGAAAAGCCCTGCCCGCAGTGAACAACTGAGCCAGTCTGACCAGGAGGGACAAGGTGCGGCGGGCACCCAGGAGAAGGCAGAAAACACCGCCACTGCCATCCCTCAGGGGTCCCGTAGACCCGATGTTCCCACAACGGCAGGCCAGGCTCGTGTGGGCAGGGGTGGTGGGAGTGGAGGACAGCGGAGGCGAGAACCTGACCAGCCAGCTGAAGGGACCGGTATGTCACACATCCACAACATTATGGAGGCATACCGGCGTGACACCAGGGAGTTCAGCCAGGTAGTGGTGACCCTCACAGTGATCAAGAACCAGCAGGCCGAGCAACACGCCAGTCAACAAGAACACCAAGGACGGATGGGGGCAAGACTGGCTGAGCTCCTGGCGGTGCAAAGGGACATAAGCCATTCACTCCGACGGATCGCCGACAACATGGCCAACCCTCCCTGTGCCACCAGGCAAAGACCACCACCAGCCACAGAGAGGGAGGAGGAGGAGGAGGATTCGTCCGACGGAACGTCCCAAGCATCGTCAAGGCCTGCATCTGAGGGTCCCCCGAGGAAGGTGGGTCGTCCACGGAAAAGACCATGAGAGGCAGCGGCCCATCCACATCTCCCAGGTCACCTGGCCTTCATGTGCGACAGCATCACCTCATTGACGGACATCATCTACCACATGGACTTGCTGGTCACAGTCTGACCAATGATGCCAAACACTGTGGTCTGGACTCTGATGACTTCAAATGCCAAGGATCCCATCACCCCATGTGAACTTTGGATTCTATGGTCCCTGCATAGCACCTTTTTCTGTGCACAAATCATGCCCCAGAGATATAAAATGAAATTTTATGTTGCAGTCATTTAGCATGAGTCCACAACATACGTGTGGAGATGTGTCGAAGTATGCCTGAATGTGGAACAAACTCCAGCTATCCATACACTTGGATCTGAGTCTTGTCGAGGACACACATGGGTCACAATGTTTCACAAAATACAGACATGGAGCCCAATACTCACCTGTGATGGCCTCAAGCTGCTGAGGGGGTGCTTGCAATACTGCTCAGACAGACCAATTTGGAAGAGTATCATGAAGGTGTAGAGGTCATGGGTCATGTTGATGTGCCCGGGGAGGGAGTCCCAGGTCTGTTTGGCTAGGTGGGAGAACTATCTCATGCATGCAGTTTTTATGTGGATGTGATGAATGGTGGCCAGGGCAAGGTGGGCTGCATGGAGTTGGGCCAATGGGGTGTTGGATGACAGACATCCAAGGTCGGTGTTGAGTCTGGGATTGTGGACTGCCTCCTGAGTGTGGTTGAGGAGTCTGAAGGTGATCCTGCAGCACACAGTGAGCCATTGTACCTATCTCAGGTGGATGGTGATGTGGCTGGGGCGGGGGATGTTGCAGATGAGGTGTGCGGATGCACCCTGGATGTGGACAACTTCTCCTGCAGTTTTGCTGTTGTGCTCCGTAGAGGCCGGTGCTGTAGTTGAGCCGGCTGGTTTCGTGGACCAGGGGGACGGTCTGTCTTGCCTTGGAGTGGATCCATCTGTGGGTCATTTGCAGCATGTGGAGGGTGTTGCAGCATGAGGTACATATGGTGGTGAGTTGCATGGTAATTGTGAGCGATGGGTCCATGATGAACACCAGCTTGCGTGCGTGGCCACTAGGTACTGGTGCGGTGCACAGACCAGTGGGACACAAGGAGTTGACTCAGCTGTAAGGGGACAATCCTCAGATGATGACCTCTGTCCTGTCCAAGTCCAGCCTCAGGTGGCTGATGTTCAGCCATTCCTCAACGGATCTCATGCCTTCTTGAAGTTTGGATCTGGCAATGGCTGTGTCTTTGGTGAGTTTGAGGAGCAGCTGGGTGTCAATGGCATACGAGATGATGATGAGGTTGTGTGCGCATGTGATGGTGGAGAGGGGGGTCATGGAGACATTGAAGATCGTCACGCTGAGAGAAGAGCCCTGTGGCATTGGCCACATGACCCCAGTGTACTACATGTTGCAGGGTGGAGGCAGACTCCCTAGGCCTTGCTGGTGAGCGACTTTCTGATTTAACCCTGGGCCCTCCTCTGGATACCAGTGTTGGAGATGTGTGAGCTGACAGTGTGGTAGCACATGGTGTAGGATGCCATTGAGAGGTCAAGGGTGGTGGCCTCACCATTGTCGATCATGGCAAAGTTGTTGTTGGTGGTGGCAATGCTGACGGTTGCTGTGGTGTGATTACTGTGGAAGATGGTCTGGTGCCGGTTGCCTGGAGATGGTTGCATGGAGGAAAATTGTCTTTTGCTTCTTGAGTGTCTTCCTGATGACATTTGCTGGGTAGGGAAGCAGGATGATGTACCAGGAGATCCTGCGGTACTTCCGTCCATTGTTTAAGAAGGGCCTGGTTCTCTGCATGCCTCCTGCACCCATGGAATGTGGCAAACTCAAAGGAGACATTCAGGACGCGCTGGACGTGGGCTTCAAGGATGTGGAATAATGTGGTTTTGATGTTGTGTGGGAAGGGGCCTGATGGAGAGCCAGAGTGTATGTTGCACATGAGCCAGGTTGTGTCATTGCTGCTGATGGGAGTCCATAACCTGATGGGTTTGTCCTGCGGATAATAGTGCTGTCTGCCTCTGGGTGCCAAGGCTGTCATGTATGCCCATGAGCTTGCAGTGGTACAAAGTTGCGAGGGATGTGATCTGCCTTGCAAGGGTGGGGTGTCTTGGATGGAGATCTGCTGTCAGTTCACTCACAATGCTGATGAGCTCCTTGATGTCGTGTGTTTGGGTGTCTCGGCACTATCTGAAGGATCTCCACTTGTCCTTGCTGATGATATGGCGATGGCTGTGTGTGGTGTTTACCAGGGTTGTAAGGCAAATGATGGCTCTTTGTGTTGCAAGGTTTGCACAAGAGTCCGGCTAAGTCTGTAGGAGTCCAGTAGGTCTGCCTTGTCCCAGGTGCCTTAACTGTTGTTCTGCTTCACAGGAAAGTCCGTCAATGTGGCAAGATTGTTGGATCAGTTGCTGATCCAGTGCGTTAGGTTGCAGAGTGTGGCGGGGGTGTTGTTTTGAGTGTCCCATACAGCTTGTCTGTGGTGACTTACTTCAAGCATCTTTGGGGGATCGGTAGCGGGGTGTGGGGCAGTGTGTTGCTTGTTGGAGACGTGGATTCAAATGTTGATGGACCAATGATGGATGGTGGTGTGGTTCCCTTCCAGCAAGAAGTTACTGGCCCTCAGCCACATGTAGCCCGTGGAGGTGAGGGCATGCGTGCAGATGTACGTGTTGATGGCTTAGCGGAATAGTGGATGTAGGCCTGCAGATCTGTAGAGGAGTGTTACACTGAGGGTTGCCATGGAGTTGCAGCAAACCCGGATTTGTAACTCTGAGGGTGTACTTGTGAATAAATAGCAATTCATCCCCCGGGATTGGTGTTGCCGTCCCTGTGGGTGATCTTGTATCCGTCTGAGATGGCAATGAAGACGTCATGTGCTGAGGATGCTTTTGTCCAGGTTACTGTCATGAAGGTGATTTGTGGGGCTGTTGTGTTGAGGAGGTAACAGAGTCCAATGGCGTGCTGGTGGACGGAGCGGGTGTGGGGTAGGAGGCACATTACCTGGTTGTTCTGACAGGGTCTTGTAGGCTGGGCAGCGCTGTGTAGGCAGTTGGAGTCGCACACTCAGCATGCAAAGGTGTCGTGTGTGTGCTTAGGGGTTGCCTGAAAACAGGAGGATGATTGTCACAATGACACTGCTTGGAGAGTGGCTGCAGCATGAGCCTGTTGTGTGACGTGGGTCATGCAAAGACTAGAGGGCTGCGCACTGTGCATGTTGCAGGCGCAGACGTTCCTGCCTTTGGCACGGCGCTGGGGCTACAGTGACACAGAAAAGCTGCTGCCTGCATTTCGAATGGATGGAGGGGGAAGGGCTGAGCATTTTTGAGGCGTGGGGGTTGCAGAATCAGGGCACTCGGTGGGTGCGGTGCCGCAGGTGAGGCAGCAGCAGGCGGAAGGGGTTAGAAATTAGGCAAAAAGTAGCACACAAAGACAAGGTCTGAAAGGCACAGTGCAACAGGTGTATGTAAAGGAAGGAGTGTCAGGTTACTCATGGGTCACTACGAGAAAATGTATGAACAATCACCATAAATTACAGCCACTGGATCAGGCAACAAAATGCGGAGATGCGCAAAGGAGACACACCATCAGCAGGTGTTCATGTCCCGTTGTGGGGAGCAACCTGCACAAATACATACCCAACCAGGTACTCCATGCACAATAGAGATCATTAGCCATAAAGCACTGCATGCATGTTGCCAAAGTACACATACACACAGATGCTCAATCTTTGAATATTATGCCAATGAACTGGCACACAAGTTAAGGGGATGAGCCAAACACATCCTGCTGCACACGGAGAGGCTGCAATTCCCCATGGAGCCTGTTGTTGTGATGTCCCCCACTATGTCCACCGTAGCATCTGAAATGTTTCAGAGGCAAGGTTTACACACATTGATGCCTTCATCAGACGCCACACTCCACTACAAATGACTGTCAAGAAGGGTGACTATCATGTCATAGGAGTGATGCAACATGTTATATGCTCCATGGTGAGAAGACATGTATGCATGGTACCACAACATGCACAGAAGCAGTCCCCACACATTCCAAACCCGTACCACCACAAAAAAGCCTTGCTGCAAACTTTACCAAGACTGACCTTTTCACATGTCCGTGCATGGAACGCTGATTCAGCACACGTTGCAATCCTCATGAGGAATAGCAGGAGGACAACAATGACATGAGCAGACAACAGTCGCAAAATACCTGGGAATGAAAGACACACAAGAAGTCACCTAAAACAATGATCACTGCACACATGGACATTTACCAAACATGAACTATGTTTGACACATGTAAATTGCAAAGAAAGTCTCTCTGCAAAACTGTGTGGCATGACATTATCACTCGAGTGACACATCAGAACACACATCCAAGTCACTTTGCATTCAGTCAGCTGGACACACACATTGCAACACATGCCACTCAATGCAACAAGCTTGCACACTCATACCCAGTGACTCACCATTATGAGAAGAAGTTGCGTATGAGCTGACTCCGGATATCATCCTCCACCTCCTCCTCATCACTAGCCTCGTGAGCAAGCCCTTGATCCTCCACGGGTGGATGTTCCTGCTCATCCGGATCTAGGATGAGTGGCACTGCCTTCTCAACTGCCATGTTGTGCAGCATGCAGCACACGAGGAAGATTCGGCAGACCTTCTCCGGGGCATAAGGGAGGGACCCACCTGTCTTGTCCAGGCACCGGAATCGGCTCTTCAGGAGGCCAAACGTCCTCTCAATCACTCACCTGTTCTGCCCGTGTGCATTGTTGTACCTGTGATCTGCAGCTGTTCTTGGCTTGCGGAGAGGTGTCATTAGCCATGGCATGTTGGGATATCCAGAGTCCCCTACATGGAAACATCATGTAAAAAAAGTGGGTCAGGAGATGCCATAAGAGCCAAAGATACCGCAACACACAGGACAAACAGAGTATACCCACCAACAAGACATGCTCGTTTGTTTTGCAGCCACAGCATCATTTGTGGCACCCTGCTACGCCTCATAATGTAGGCATCATGTGCTGATCCTGGAAAACGTGCACAGACATGGGAAATCAGCATGTTAGCAAGACACACCACAAGGGCATTTATCGAGTGGTAATTTTTTCTATTGCGATAGACTTGTTCCTGTGCCTGTGGTGGTACCAAAGCCACATGTGTACCATCAATGGACCCAATGACACGGGGCATCCCTCCCAAGGCATAGAAATCACCCTTGACATCTGTCAACTCCTCAGGAGTAGGAAATGTGATGAATTCATCAAGGTGCTCCAACATGGCTGCTAAAACATCCCGCAGGACACGGCTGAACATCGTCTGTGACATGCCACCAACATCAGCTATGGTAAATTGAAACGTACCTGTGGCAAAAAAATGTAGGGCTGCCATCACCTTCATCTTTGGGGTCAGTGCAATAGGATACCTGTGTCGCGGTTGGAGGTGTGGTGCCAGCCTGTCGGTCAAGTCCTCAATCAACTGTTGAGTGAATCTGTAACGTCGGATGCAGGCACGTTCCCTTATGGCACCCAAGTCTGGCATTGGTCTTGGGACAGGCGGTGACCTGCAAGACATTGTTTGTAGGAATGAAGATTGAGAGTCTGCCAATATCAATGTCAATGAACATAGCACATGCTACACTGCTAATAAACATCAGGTAACTATGGAGTCGGGTGTGTGCAATACATACAAGACACATATGCCAGCTTGCTGGCACTCCTACAAAAAGCCAGATACACCTGTTGATTGTCAAGTAAACATGACATGCCCTGAAATGATTTGGGGGCCAGCCTGAGTGAAGAGCCACAGATATCACCGGAGTGACACACAACCACATAGCTGCATTGGAAGGATCTCATCTCATCCAGACAGCTGACTGAAAGGCACATGCACAGGTCACATGGAATGTTAAATGTACATATCAAACACAGTGCGATGAAGGGGTACACGTGACAACACAAAGACACAGCCATTGAAACAACGCAGACATATATGACTGGGAAAATATGATGTCCGATGCACACAGACCCCACAGCCATGTGAATCCACATGTGGCATGGTGTGCGTCGATGTGTTCCATGGCCATCTCCACACAGACCCCTGTTGGATGCACCAACAGCAGATGCCGTTGACGGGACACTGACATCAAGCTCATGGGAACACATGACACACACCTGACATAGTCCCAAAGGGGCACGCTGCTCGTGACAGGTCAGTTGATAGAGTGTCCCTGTCCCTGGCATCAGGAGACAGGTGCGGGTGTTGATGACTGTGCCATCCCATTGCTGCTGTGCATGACACAGTTGGACTACAGACACACGTGTGGCAAGTGTCAATGTGATGTGTGCCACATAGTGCCCCATCACACATGACATTTGTCCACAGGTCATCACACATCAATTGTGCAACTAGATGAGATGACCTGGGCAATATCACTGGCTAACACACCTAGGGCCTGCAAATGAAAGTATGCAATGACAAGTACTCGATGGACATCCTTGTGCGACTGGTAGCCCTCCATTCCTGTCATGTGTACGCCTGTATCACCATTGTAAGCGTGTGAAATGCGTACCCGTACGTGTACGGACTAGTAGTACACGTATGTGTACTACTAGTGCGTACCCATAAGGGGATCGCACTAGTAGTACACGTACCTGTACGCACTAGTAGTACACGTACGTGCACTACTAGTGCGTACCTGTAAGGGGATCGCAATAGTAGTACACGTACGTGTACTACTAGTGCGTACAGGTACGTGTACTACTTTTGTGATCCCCTTACGGGTACACACTAGTAGTACACGTACGTGTACTACTAGTGCATACCCGTAAGGGGATCGCAATAGTAGTACATGGACATGTACTACTAGTGCGTACCCGTAAGGGGATCGCAATAGTAGTACACATACCTTGGGTACGCACTAGTAGTACACGTATGTGTACTACTAGTGCGTACCTGTAAGGGGATCGCAATAGTAGTACACGGACGTGTACTACTAGTGCGTACACGTACGGGTCAAACGCACTGTACAACAGGTGCCGTAGGGGTACGTGTGAAATGCACAGTACCTGTGTGTGGATTTAAAAATTACATAGGGGACACATAAGGGACAAGTGTTAGGCCATAAATGCATGCTGGTTGTCATGGATACCGAGTTTTCAGTTGAAATTTGTCCATCAGGTGTCCTGGAAAAGTCAGTTGGCAACAAAATACAATGTTGCAAAGTGGTTGTTGACTTGACATGATGCTCAAATTTTGAACGATGCAAATGCTGTCACTGGTGAATTTTTAAAGGGATTGGAGTAAACTTACGATGCAAATGATTCAGATCAATCACTATGTACTCCTCAAAATGAATGCCCCTCAGCAAGACAGATATAAGGCAGCTAGAACCCATGAGAGGGCACTTGCCTGCACAACTCAAGAGTCGACAACACTGCTGCTGTCTTTGCTTCCTCTGGCCATGTCACGTGCTGTGGAGAGGGCCCAGCCATTCACCCTGGAGGAGAATGAGGCCTTGCTGGACGTCCTCCTCCCACAGTACACCTGCCTGTATGGGAGACCAGGGGAGCATGTGAGTGCTGACTCCACTACCTTTGCCTATGCACCTGTTGTGTGACAGTCAAAATAGTGCCCAGGTGGGACACTCATGCAATGTTGTTTAGAGTGTGTCCCGGGGGTCATGCTTATTGCTCTAATGCAGAGCATGATGTAGTTCCTGTGTGCACTCCTCACTTGCATAGTGCTTACAGTGACTTTCACTGCATAGTGCATGACACATTCAGCCTGGCAAATCCTTGGTGGCTTTTCTTGCTGTTGTCCTGAGGTGATTCAGTGGTCCCCCCGGTGTGACAGGTGACTGTATCCACAGATGTGTATGAGTTGAGTGGACCTGTGGTGAGAGTGTCCAAATGATGTGTATGGCCTCGTGGACATTGATGTGTGTGAATGTTCCTTTTCATGTGGGTGAGTGTCTAAGTGAAGTGTTGCACCACAGCTGCATGTGGAGGCAACAGATCTACCCATCTGATGTGACAAGTAAGCTGTGCTTTGTGTCTGACTTGCAGAGCTAGCACGACACCTGTGACTCCCCACTAGGAAATGGCACATGTGCAGAGTGAGGGTTGTATTCGCTGTTGTCAATGACAGGCGAGTGATCTGTGCCTGGGTGTGTCTGTCTAGTCTGCTGAGGGTGCGTCAGTGGAGTGGGACATGTGACTGCTTGGTACGTGCTGGCCATCAGCCTGCTGTTGCATGTGCTGCACAGTGTGTGGCATGATCAGTGAGTGTGTTGCACCACTCATGCCACATGTTGACTTTCAATGCCATGTAGTGCATTGGCGCTTGCACACAGGGCTATTTCTTGTTGTGAATGAGGCAATTCATGTCAGCATCCTATGCCCTGTTCAACATTTCAAAGATGTTCTAATGTGTGTATCTGGGACATGGAGCAGGTGTATTGATGTTGTGTCACTTTGTCATCCTGACAGGTAACTGCCTACGAGAAGGGGGTGATCTGGAACAACGTCGTCAGGGCCGTGAGAACTGTGGGGGAGCGTAGTCGGCAGCTGCCACAGGTGCGCAAGAGGTGGCAGGACATCCGGTGCTGGACCCGGCGGATCGCCCTGGTCCAGCTGTGGCTGGACCCTCCTCGCCCCCACGGCGGCCGCCGACGCCTGACCCCCCACATGAGATGTGTTCTGGAGGTGGTCTTCCCTGACCTCGATAGGCAGTTACAGGAGAGACTGCAGCAAGGAGGGGGTAGGTACATGGCTTTTGGTTGTGTTATGTGTCGCCTGCTTTTGAAAGTGCTCTTTCACATGAATACACTCCCAGAGTTGATATGTGCAGTGCATTTTCTGTTCCCCATTGTCACCTGGGGCTCTTTTTCATCCCTTCCCCTCCTTGACATGTGTCCCCTGGTCTGTGTGTAATCACATTTGCACATGGTTATCTAGGGTGCCAGTGAATCTAAGTGCACATAGCTTTCTGCATCATGTTGGAGGGTGGTCTGTGACTTGTGTTGGTACCTTGCCTGTGCCATGACCTGTTCACTATGTTGGGGGTCCATATTTGTTGTCACTGATGATGATTCTCAACATAGGAGTGTGAGCTTTCGACTGAACCCCCTTGCAGCATGCATGACCAATGTTGTGGCTTCAGACATGATGTGCATGAGTGGGAGATATGCCTAGTGCCATGACGGTTGAACATGGTACAATCAGCTCATTCCAGGACCATGGAGCAGTGTGCCCACTACAGTCCCCTGAGACACCCTGGCCTCCTAATCATGTGTGTCATCCAACACTCTGCACATTCACTGTGGGTTCAGCATAGGTCTGCCTCTGTGGCATTGTTACCTGGCCTAGTTTGTATTTTTCAAATGTGTGCTACATGTGACCACTGGACAGTGATACACCATTTTGCTTGTGCATACTCACACTGGGCAGTGCCTGTGTGGCTATTCACAATAATCTGTTGATGATTGTTTGTCACAAATATGTGTTGCCAGCCCCACGAGGTGATGTTGTGTCAATGAAGCAAGTTTTCAAGCACAGTTATTGTAACCCTGAATAAGAGGTGTCACTTCTTGATCTGTATCAGTCACATTGACTCAGGTATGGGGGGGGGGGTGCGGGAGGGGCATACATGTGTAACCCTGATTTTTCATTGCCAGGTCTGACTCGTGTGTGAGAATTGGCTGTAGAGAAAATCAACGTGCAGTGCCCCTGTGATGGTGGCCAGTGCTTAATGTTCGTGCTTTGCAGCCTGTGTCAGTTTTTTACAAACATGTATCGTGCTCATACATTTTTGGCATCTGTGTGTGGTTCAGATGCAACGCAGTTTTGGCTTTGTGTGCTGATATCTGTGTGTACATTCTGGCTTGCCATGAGGGTGTCCCCACAGTACAGCTAGGCTTTTTTTTAAACTAATTGCAGGCCCATTAGCTCATGCATTGTCCTGGGTGTGGACATGTGTGCCACTCCAGATGACAGGCAGTAGGTCATATGTGTAGCCAACTGTATAATCAGGTGACGTATAGCCATGTAACAAATGACATCATTCAAGTTGTTACTCTAAATACATTGTACCTTGGCACTCACAGCACTTGTCAACAGTTTTTCATGTTTTAAATGTGGTAATTTGATGATTTGGGTTAAGAACAATGATGTGCCTGCATGAAAGATATCTCCAGAGGAAGTGCACACCAAACAGCATTTCCACTTTCATTGAACACAGTAGCACCTTTTCAAAGAAGCCACTGTTAGAATTAATTGGTGTTGCAGATTCTCCATATACATGTTCCCACTGAGGTCCGGATTTTGTGAGACTCCTTTGTTGTTGGTGATACAAACTAACGAGTGTCAAGACATCAAGCCCTCCGTGGGCACATGTATATGTACTTTCTGCAACACCATTTATTTCTAACTGTGGCTTCTTAGAAAAGGTGTCAGCTTCTTCAATGACAGGGTAAATGTACTTTTGTGTGCACTGCCTTGTGTGACATATTTCATCCAGGCACATGAGTGTTCTTTTCACGAGATGGCGAATTTCCACATTCAAAACATGTTGATTGTGTAAAGTATTGTGAGTCCCAAGGTAACCACATTTTTTTGTTTTGTGTTACAAAGTACTTACAGGTCTCTGAGTGTGGTGACACCTTGAGTATTGAGGTGTGTTAGTTTACCTTGGGTGCACCACTACTTTTTCTTTCAGGGTAAAAAGAGGTGGCATGACTTCATTGTATTGCTGTGCTCACCGGTTCACAGACACTAGCTTCTCAGTGTATTTCTCATTTAAGTTGTGGCCTGGTGTGTTCTATTTTTTCATTGTGTCCAAGTGGCATAGTGGGTCTACCTACTGGGCAGTACAGGGCATACATATGTGCGGAGTAATGTAGCTGTTACTCATGATACATTGCCGGATATGCACTGTGACCAATTGTTTTGTGCTCATGTGTCGGATGTATACAGGTGACTGATGCAGTTTGGTTTCTTATCCTTGCCCACAGCATCATCAACCGAACACGAGGGAGACACCTGCATGGACCTAGAGGAGGGACCCAGTGACAGTGCCGCCAGTGCTGTGGAGTCAGCAGGAGCCAGTGGCACGGAGGGCGAGGGGAGTCAGTTGGAGGACCTGTCTGGAGGCGAGAGCAGCTACGACGCCGACGGGTCCGAGGCTGAACTCCCTGAGAAGGCGGAGGCTGCAACACCAACTGGCAGCATACCCACATCTGTCCCGCCTCCTCCATTCCCATCTCCGCCCTCCCAGTTGCTCCCGTCCCTCCTGTCCCTGCAGCGTCCCACCGTGTCGCCTTCGTGCCAGGCACCGCACCCCCTGCCCCTGTCACCCCTGCTGCACTCAGTGAAGAGTCTGTGGACATACTGCGGGAGTTGCAGGTTGGGCAGGCATCAATGCTGAATGTCCTCCATGACCACACTAGACTGCTCACACAGGTGGTGTCGTTCATGGAGGGCATGTCAGCAACGATGTCTGACCAACACAGGATTCTGCGGTCCATGGACTCTTCACTGACGGCAGCAGTTACTGCCCTGCAGCGCTCTGTCCCCCCCCTACCCCGGACTCATCCACACTGCCCTCTCCCATGCCTGCCTAACACACACCCAGACAGTCACGGGCACGCACCCCAACAGACACATCCAGCACACCCACAAGTAAGGCACAGCGCACACATCCTGGCACGCACACTCAGGGGGATGTAGGCACACCCACAGGGTCTGGGGGAAGATGACAGACACGCAGCCACAGTCATAGTCCGCAGTCCTCACAACCCATTTCCTCCAAAACCACTCCCCTTAGCTCCCCTGCCAAACTGTCACCCAAGGACAGCTACATGGCTGGTCTGGCCCTCAGCCCCACTGTGACACCATCCCACAAGCGTGCAAGGAAGTCACCGGGCAGGGGAGTTGAGCCCCCCCATGTCCACCCCCTCCCCAAAGAGCTCTGCACCCCATCCCTCGGCCACCACACCCTCCGTTGGCCCGGGGGTATCTTCAGGTGCAAGGGTTAGGATGGAGGCCTGAGCAGAAGTGTGCAGCGCCGTGTTCACCTCCACCTTTGGTGCTGCACCACCCCCTGTGGTGGAGACGTCCACCCCTGCACCCACCACACCTACCCAACCCCCTCCTGTCCCTGCGGTGCCTGGTCCTGCCACAGATGATGCCCCCCCCCCAGTCGACAAACCTTGAGGTTAGTTTGTGTAGGCAAGGTAGGGGTGGATTGCATTTCAGGTACTTGATTTTGGTGATGAGGCTCATGAAGTTGATGTTCTGGAAATGTGTTAGGGTTCTGAGATATGTTTTTGTATGATGGTCATGAGGTGGACCATGGTATCTGTGTGCCATCACAATGTCTGTGCAAATAATCATTGGTAGTGTGTGTTCATTTCCTTTGGAGACATTGTCCCAAGGAGTGTTCCTTCCTCTGTGGCACCTGACATCGTCCCTGCAAACAGTTGCACAATTGTTGTGCTGACCTGTGTCCACATTTCCTTTGTTGTTGATGGATCCCTTCAACAATGGCCATGCCTGCTCACCGATGTCTCCTGCTGAATCGTCTGTGTCATCCTTGCTACTCACTGTACTTGTGTTTTGGGTATGTAGGAATGGCATCAGGGACAAATTGTCCCTTTTCAGCACTATGCATGTGTGTAATCACGGCCTAACACACACATGGTACATGTTATGCAGGGTATTTGGGCACCTGACTCACAACTGTGGGCATTGTATCTAGTGGCATTGAACCCTATTCCTTCCATGAGAGACAACATCTTGGTGGCTGGACCAGCACCTGTACATTCCTATCAGTCCTGGGATGTTCGTGACAGTGTGTGTTCCCTTTGGCTATCTTAGTTTTGTATGCAGTTACATGACTATACAGTCTGTTGGCATGAAATCAGGGTGTGTATTGGGCTGCATCCGCCATGGGTGGGTATGCATGTGTTATATGTCCTCACACCCACATGTGGTGTGTCATGCAGTGTGTGAAAGACATCCATCCTCCTGGGAGTGTGACATTGCTGGGAGTCCTCTGGACCCACCCCTCATATGTCCGTCCACTGCTGGGAGTCATATGCACCCACCCCCATATGTCTGGATACTGCTGGGAGTCATATGCACCCACCCCTCATATATCTGGATGGACACTGCTGAGATTCATATGCACCCACCCCCATATGTCTGGACACTGCTGGTAGTGATATGCACCCACCCCCAAATGTCTGGACACTGCTGGTAGTGATTTGCACCCACCCTTCATATCTCTGTCCACTGCTGGTAGTGATATACACCCACCCCCATATGTCTGGACACTACTGGGAGTCATATGCACCCACCCCCATATGTCTGGGCACTGCTGGTAGTGATATGCACCCATCCCTCATATCTCTATCCACTGCTGGGAGTCATATGCACCCACCCCCATATGTCTGGACACTGCTGGTAGTGATATGCACCCACCCCTCATATCTCTGGACACTGCTGGGAGTCATATGCACCCAACCCCATATGTCTGGACACTGCTGGTAGTGATATGCAACCACCCCTCATATCTCTGTCCACTGCTGGTAGTGATATGCACCCACCCCCATATGTCTGGGCACTGCTGGGAGTCATATGCACCCACCCCCATATGTCTGGGCACTGCTGGTAGTGATATGCACCCACCCCTCATATCTCTGTCCACTGCTGGGAGTCATATGCACCCACCTCCATATGCCTGGACATTGCTGGTAGTGATATACACCCACCCCCATATGTCTGGACACTGCTGGGAGTCATATGCACCCACCCCCATATGTCTGGACACTGCTGGTAGTGATATGCACCCACCCCTCATATCTCTGTCCACTGCTGGGAGTCATATGCACCCACCCCCATATGTCTGGACACTGCTGGTAGTGATATGCACCCACCCCTCATATCTCTGTCCACTGCTGGTAGTGATATGCACCCACCCCCATATGTCTGGACACTGCTGGGAGTCATATGCACCCACCCCTCATATCTCTGTCCACTGCTAGTAGTGATATACACCCACCCCCATATGTCTGGACACTGCTGGTAGTGATATGCACCCACCCCTCATATGTCTGGATACTGCTGGGAGTCATATGCACCCACCCCCATATGTCTGGACACTGCTGGTAGTGATATGCTCCCACCCCTCATATCTCTGTCCACTGCTGGGAGTCATATGCACCCACCCCCATATGTCAGGACACTGCTGGTAGTGATATGCACCCACCCCTCATATCTCTGTCCACTGCTGGTACTGATATGCACCCACCCCCATATGTCTGGACACTGCTGGTAGTGATATGCACCCACCCCTCATATCTCTGTCCACTGCTGGTAGTGATATGCACCCACCCCCATATGTCTGGACACTGCTGGTAGTGATATGCACCCACCCCTCATATGTCTGGATACTGCTGGGAGTCATATGCACCCACCCCCATATGTCTGGACACTGCTGGTAGTGATATGCTCCCACCCCTCATATCTCTGTCCACTGCTGGGAGTCATATGCACCCACCCCCATATGTCAGGACACTGCTGGTAGTGATATGCACCCACCCCTCATATCTCTGTCCACTGCTGGTACTGATATGCACCCACCCCCATATGTCTGGACACTGCTGGTAGTGATATGCACCCACCCCTCATATCTCTGTCCACTGCTGGTAGTGATATGCACCCACCCCCATATGTCTGGACACTGCTGGGAGTCATATGCACCCACCCACGCACCCCCTTGGAGCTGTACACTGCTGGCCTGGACCTACACACACACCAATATGATGTTGACATGCTGGGCCAGTCCTCTAAGCCCACATTCATGTACACCTCGTATCCAAAGAGTAGTGATGCCGTAGGGGTACGTGTGGTACGCACCGTAACCACGCATTCATCCATGGGTGCGGTCCGTACCACTGTTGTAATGGTGGGTACGGTCCGTACCACTGTTGTAATGGTGCCGTAGGGGTACGTGTGGTACGCACCGTACCCACGCATTCATGCGTGGGTATGGTCCGTACCTGAGTTGTAATGGTGCCGTAGGGGTACGTGTGGTACGCACCGTACCCACGCATTCATGCGTGGGTACGGTCCGTACCACTGTTGTCATGGTGCCGTAGGGGTACGTGTGGTACGCACCATACGCACGCATTCATGCGTGGGTACGGTCATCCGTACCACTGTTGTCATGGTGCCGTAGGAGTACGTGTGGTACGCACCATACCCACGCAACATGCGTGGGTATGGTCCGTACCACTGTTGTCATGGTGCCGTAGGGGTACGTGTGGTATGCACCATACACGTCCACTTCCGTTGTTGCGGTACGCAGGGGTTGCTGGACAAGCCCCCCCAAGTGACCAGAGCCTGGTGGTAATGTATGGCCTACATATTATACGTTTTGGTTTGTGTATGGGGTATGTTTCCTGCCCCTCACCCCCCCTGGCCCCTGGGTGTTGTTCTCACCTTCTGCGGCGTGTGCGTCAGGTGCGGTGCACCAGGTCGTAGGCCAAGAGGACCGGGATGACACGTACGATGGGGTTCATGGCGTGTACGTCGCGTACCGGGGCTCCGTTGCGTAGAGGTTCGCGTCGAACTCTGCTTTTCCGGCTGTGTTTGACTCCGGTAAAAAAAGGGCTGAACGGAGTGACGTAGGGACGATTCGTACTTGCTGGGCCGGAAACCGCTGCCTGAATACGTCCGGATGTCGCGTACAAGCTGTTCTGGATGAGAATCGTAGGTATTTTTTCCACGTACGTTCTTTACGATTCGTATGGAAATAGACTTTCTGTACGAATCGTACTTCCTAGGTTGTAGGGACAGTTTACCAGGTGCGAGTCGTACAGAGAAAACACTCCGTACGACGATTCGTAGTTCCTTTTTACAGGATCGGAATCGACCCCTTAATAGAAAACACTCTAAGACTGAGTGACCTATTAATACATAGGTCAATTCACAAAATAAAAATACTCTTTTAGTTAATGCATTATTTGTAAATGAGGGTCCAGTTTACTCCCAAAGTGATCCAACAGATTATCAATATCATCTCAATGTAATGACTCTCAGCCTATCGACAGATGACACTTCATGACCCTATATAATCAAATAAGAAACATAGGAGCCGAATACCTTGACAACTACCCCTTTATTAATTCTAGAGAGAACTATATGCACATATAAGCATGTCATCCATACACACATCTAAACCTAATTCATAACATAATAATTTTTTTTTTTTTATTTTAAATTGTTTTTATTAAAGTAACAGAGACAATACAATAACTCTTCCGTAGACAAAGTTCAAAATAGTCATATCCATACATACAAATACAAAAAATAGAAATGAGTGACAAGACAAATGAAATGGAGAATAAAACCCCGTTCCAGCTCGCATCATCAAATACAGGTACATTCCCATTACATTGCTTCGTGTGTGGGCGCAGCGCCCCGGACTCGAGGGGTCAATCACGCCTCACCTTACAACAACCCCACTCAGAGAGGCCAACCACAGTATACCTCTCAAGGTGGCTCGTAATGAAAGGAGGATGCATCCAACGATTTCCAAAGCTTTTTGTTAGAAGGGCTCCAGGTAGAAGCCTGCAGCGCCGGATTGCTAGACCCCCTCAGGAAAGATAGCCATTCCTGCCAGATTTTAAAGCTCACTTCAGTCGCATTTTTCCATTTGCAAAGAATCACTTTACATGCCATTGTTAACATTAAATCCATCAGCTGGCGATCTTGGTCAGTTGTTATTTGTGGGTCCAGTGCCCCCAGAATGACGTAAACAAATTCCTGTATAGGTTTTATCTTAAAAACATGAGAAATGCAATCAAATATCTTCCCCCAATAATCCCCTAATGAAGAACAGGAAAATAGCATGTGTGCAAGATCCCCAGTACCTGACTGACAGTTCCAGCACACAGGGGAATCTCTTAATTTACATCTGAAAAGCCTGTCGGGCGTCCAAAAGGCCCTGTTGAGAAGCATATATTTCGTCTGAAATAGGATGGGTGAGACTTTATGTGTAAGGGCTAACTTATGAATCACTTCCCAATCAAAGGATATGCCTGATAGATTTGGCTCCGCCTCCCATACGCCCTCCACTCTTTTGTGTTTTTTCATGGGTAGAGGCAACAACATTTTATATACCTTCGACACAAAGTGTCCAGCATGTATTAATCGTGGGATATGCTGTAATAGCCATGGGACATAAGGAGAGAAGTTACTCGCTGTCAGAATCGATTTAAGTTTTAGGAAATCATAAAAATCCATCGGGGTAAGATCATGCCGGTGCTGTAAGGTCGAGAATGGCAGCGGAGCCTTATCATCATATAAGTCCTTCACCAAATTAATGCCCTTCTTGGACCATGACTCCCAGAATATACTACTACCCTTATGTTTAAGATGGGCATTCCTCCACAGGGACATAAATGATGATCTGGCAAATGTCAAGTTTGTTTTATGCGTTTGGTCGAGTCTAAGTAAGGCCCTTCTAGTATTAAGCATGATATATTTAGAATGAGGAAGGTGTGACAGGTCCATCGTAAGGAGGGCCTCCAAAGGCGCGTGATCCACCAATGCCTCTTCAATATTAATCCATAATGGTGTATATGCAGGGGATTTTAACAGCCACTGAGCACCCTGTTTGCACAGAAACGCTGTCTGATAGCACCTGAAGGAGGGGAGACCCAGACCGCCTTTGTCTTTTGCTAATTGTAATTTCTTCAGTGAGACTCTGGCCTTCTTGCCCTGCCACAGAAAATTCCCAAACAACTGATCCACCTTAGTAATAAAAGCATTAGAGAACGTCATAGGGAGCATACTGGCCAGATAGTTGACCAACGGGGTCGACATCATTTTAAGCGTCTCTGCTCTACCCCACCAGGAGAGAAACTTTGGGGACCAACCTTCCAGTAATGTAGAAATCTTTTTCAGGGTCAAGTCTTCATTTACTTTCAGCGTGGAGATCAAATCCTTATCAAAATCCAGCCCAAGGTATTTAAAACACCGAGGCTGCCATGTAAGCCCAGAATCTCCAATAATTCCCTTGTCCCCAACACTGTTCAAAAGTTTTACCTCCGTTTTATCTTTATTGAGTTTATATCCAGAGACTCTGGAAAATTCCTCAATGTCAGTCATGAGCGCCGGAATTGCTTCATCCGCTCTTTCCGACATAATCAGCACATCGTCCGCATAAGCCGTTAATTTTACAGTGCAATCACCAAACGGTATACCCGCTATATTTGGGTCATGCCTTATATGATATAAGAACGGTTCAATTGCCAACAGGAACAGTGAGGGTGACAGGGGGCAACCCTGTCTCGTGCCTTGTTGTAAGCAAAAGGGAGAGGAAAAGGATCCACCAGCCCTAACACGCGCCGAAGGGCAGCAGTAAAGGGACATTACCAGTCTAGTAAATGACTCCCCTAAATTGAATTTACAGAGAACAGCACGGAGGAAGGACCAATCAACCTTATCGAATGCTTTTTCAGCATCTAGTGTTATTGCTGCAGTCGGTGTGTCTAAAAGTTTCGCTTTTTCTAGTACGTGCGCCAGAATTCTTGTGTTGTCACTGGACAAACGATTCTTAAGGAAGCCAGCTTGGGATGGATGGATCAGCTGCGGGAGAACCCCCTGCAGGCGGGCGGAAAGTATCATGGCCAGGAGTTTGCAATCAATATTAATCAATGAGATCGGCCTATAGTTTTTCGGTAGCGAGGGGTCTTTCCCATCTTTAGGAAGTACAGCAATTATGGCCTCTGCCAAAGTACCTCTAACCTCACCCGATTTATTAATACCTTGAAATAGCTGTAGGAGGGGGTCGACCAAAAGGGAGGGTAAGGTTTTATAACATTTTGCAGTGAATCCGTCAGGGCCCGGGGCTTTCCCTACTTTTAAGCGTTTAATTGCAGTCTCTATCTCTGAAGAACTAATTGGACCATTAAGACTGACCCGGTCCTCATCCGAAAGCTGTGGGAGATCACACTCATCTAAGTAATCCTTAATTCTAGATTCCTCTACCGCCCCATTTTTTGCATAGAGGTCCTCGTAGAAAACTCTAAACACCTCCGTTATTTTGTCAGGGTCTGAATGCGAATGCCCCAATGCATCTTTAATGACACTAATAGAGTTCTTCTGAACCTTGAACTTCAAGTATGAGGCGAGGGATTTACCTGCCTTATTAGACTCACAAAGCTTAAAACGCCTGCCCTTGTCAAGCCAGACTCCCGCTCTCTCACTAACTATTTTATTATATTCATATTTTTTATTCGCCAACGCAGCAAGAGACACCTCATCCCTATCTTTTAGATGTTTAATCTCTAGATTCCTAATGTCCATCTCCAAAGCCTCCAACTTCTCATTATAAGATTTATTCATCTCAGACCTAATTTTAATACACACTCCCCTTATAGTACTTTTCAGAGCCTCCCACCTAATGGGATCGGACGTGTCCCCCTGTTTATTAATCTGAAGGTAGGAGGATATCGCCTCCTGGATTGTGGACCGGTGTTTGTCACTAGTTAGGATTTCATCATTCAGCCTCCAAGATGTCTGACGAGAGGATGGTTTAACATTCGTAATTGTTAATGAAATGCACGAATGATCCGATAATACACGAGGTTCAATGGTTGTAGAGTCTAATCTAGGAACGCCATTCTGTGTGATAAGGAGGAAGTCAATCCGGGAATATGAGTCGTGTGGTGGAGAATAGAAAGTATAATCCCTCTCAGTGGGATTCTGGAGTCTCCATGTATCCACCAAGTTAAAGCGCTTACACATACTAAGAAAAGCTTTATGAGCTTTTGTTGGTTTAAAGATGCAGTGTGAGTCTCTATCTAAAATTGCATCTATTGGAAGATTGAAATCCCCAGCTACTATGTGCAACGCATTGTCCGGAATAGTTTCAAGGTGTTTATTTAGTTTGTCCCAAAAGACCAGGTCGCTAGTGTTGGGTGCGTACACGCTAGTAACATAGAACTCTGTATTATCCTTACTCATCTTGGCCGTGACCCATCTACCATCTGCACTAACTTCAGACGATAAAACCTCCACCTTAGATTTCCTCGCAACAAGTATCAGGACACCATTCTTTTTATTCACAGCCTCAGCACCCACCACCTCATTATAAAATGTATTCCTCAGGTGGTAAAACTGCTTCGCATCAAGCTTCGTCTCCTGGAGTAAAACAATATCACCCCTCAGTCTTTTAACATAATCTAATATCTTCTGTCTCTTAACAGGCTGGTTCAGGCCCTTAACGTTAAACGACAGTACCTTCAGTCTGTCCAAATTACATACTCCCATCGGAGAGCTAAGTGAGCTATTTAGCATCAGAAGGTTGCATCAACATCACAACAAGCATATACTTCACAGTGTAAGCGGATTTAAAGCCGCAGTAGTGCCCGGCACCACCCACACCCACGAGAAGCAAGAAGATGGAGACCATGCAAGCCGGAACAAACAAAAACAAGAGCAAAAAACAAGGAACACATACCCCTACCCAAAAAACCCCCAGCCCCCCACCCTCCCCACCCCAACTGTACGATTTAGGCATGGTGACTGGAAAGAGAATGCGTCAGAAACCCCCCCCCGTGCATAGCCGTTACAGAGAGATAACAACCATGGAACAGCGGAACTATCACCCTTAAACTAAGGCCTGTTACCACCCCTTAGGCATCAACACCCCCCCACCAGCACAACCTTCGGGTACCTCATCAACCATAATAGACCAGCCGTTTAAACAACAGCCCACCCCCGTCAATCACTACAAACCCACCTAATAAACCTGTGAAACATTATACATGACCATTAGCAATCTTGGCCCGTTAAACTGAAACCCATCTATTCGAAAGGTAATAATTCTAAAACATATTATGTGGCCAGGTACCCTGAGCATCTGCAACTGCATACTGCCAACAAAACTGTCCTTGGAGAGAGCCTCGAGGCAGAGAACATGCCCCAGGCAACCTGCCCCTTCAAGTAGCATTAGCTCATACAGAGCTGTGTTCACTTATAACCTGAGGCTGAGGCCTGCGCTACTGCCCCCATTGAGGCGCTTGTATCCATGTCCAGATCGTCCGGACCATCAAGCATGCGTTTCAGTTTCAAAGGATCCGAGAAGAAATGTGGAGACCCATGGACCAACACACGGTACTTTGCAGGGCCAGCAAACCCATACTGGAAGCCCCTTTTCTTTAGCATTGGTCGCAGTGCCAAGAACGCTTTCCTAACCTCCACCGTCTCTTTACTGTAGTCCTGTGAGATGTATACCTTGACCGATTTCCATAAAATATGGTTGTTTTTCCTCATGAAGTCAAGAATCTGCTCCACATGTTGATATCGCAATGGCTTGCACACAATCGCTCTGGGCCATTTCTGGTTTTTACTTATCTTGCCTGGCACTCTATGAGCCCTATCAAACTCCAGTGGATGGTGAAAGGACAGATTAGTAGCCTGGGTAAACCAAGACTCCAAGAAGGCCCCACAGCTCGCATGTTGATCCTCCGACCCCTCCGGAAGGCCAAAAATGCGTAGGTTCCCCCGCCTGTTCCTGTCCTCCAACTCCGCCAGTTTCCGCATAGTTTGATCCGATGATATGCATAAGCGGTTGATGGCTGCACACGACTTTACTTCTAGATCCTCAAGTCTGCTAATCCTCGATTCTGCCTCCACCAATTTTGCATTGGTTTCGCGATTATCCTGCCTGATAGCCGCCACCTCATCTTTGGTTGCCTTAGCTAGCTCCCTAACTTCTTCCAGTTTATTAAGTATCAGTTCCATCGGGTCCGGATTACCTTTCGCTCCCTTGCTGGGTGAACTAGGATTCGACTGATCAGATTTGAGCCTCTTCATGCTTTTCACCGATTCTTTACTATCAGCCATGGTAGTCCGTCGTGTAGATTCCTTTGCCAGTCAGAAATGTCCCAAAGTGCTTCAGCCTACTCCTATGGAGTGCCTCCTGATCGCCGTTTCCCTCTGCCGACTGGTAGCAGCCAGGTATATTCACTTTAACTTAAAACATCACCACGCGTGCAACTAAGGCTTCATCCCCTGGCGCCTTCCCGTCCGCTATCTGTGTGAATGGAGGATCTCAGAGCATGGCGCTCGTGTTACCCACCTAACCGCAGAGGTACGTGATCACATCCTGGAGACCAGCGAAGACGAACAGGGAATGGTCGCGCCTCCACTCACAGGAACCATGGTACAAGGCACAAGATTGCAGGCGAGATCACACGGTAGCAGGGAAGCCAGGCAGGCCCAGAGCAACACGATAGCAGTAATGAAGGATCACCCCATACAAGACAGCGCCTGAGACAATTACAGCTCCACATCCCCATGTAAGGCACCTCGAACTCCAGATGAATAAAGCAGAGCGCGCCACAGGCGGAGCATCAGATTCGACTTTGCAGGCCTAGTTCCACCCTAGAGGGAGCCATCCATTCCATGCGCGCTCCCACGATGACACGAACACCACCATCATTTCACGGCAGCACTGAAGGGGGTAGAGCCGGCCTCACATCCCAACAACTAACAGCATCAAGGTACGATCCAGTAGGCACACATCACTCACGGAATGCAGATAGCTCAGTATGCTCCAAACTCCCCACAGATTCTGCAGCAGAAGCGTCAGGGCTCTCCCTCTATGTCGCGGTAGCCGCCATCTTGTCTGTGCGATATGCACCAACGACTGCCCATCGCGCTGCGCAGCTCCTCTGCCTCACCACAGGTGCGCTCCTGTTCATATACCGGCTGAGTTCCGATAACAGTCGCACATGGGCTCGATCCACTCCGGCAACCGCCCGGCCGCCGACACACCTCCAGTCACGCGGTCCCGTAGCCTGCCGAAGTCCTCGCGGGCATCGGGCGGATCGCTTAAGGCTGCGGCCGAGCCGCTTCTCATCAGCGAAAAGTCTCCAAACTTCGCCTCACAGGCCCCCTCACATTCCGATCACTGTTTCCACCGTCCGTTGCTGGATAGGAGCGGTGAGACCCGTTCCTCTGCCCTCATTCGTTTCACGCACGGGCAGAGAGAATCACCGAGCCGCCATCTCTCTCGGCGTCCAAACCACGCCCCCCATAACATAATAATTTAATGGAAATCCCAGAGATGGCACAAACTTTCAAATATTCCAGACAAATTGTAAAATACCTCCTAGGTGAACATCCTACCTATTCCCTGCATATTATAATGCAATAAGCCAAGTACAAAGTAAAAATAATTTCAGTAATATTTTCTGTCTCTGTAACTAAATCTAGACAGACTTTGTTAACAGCATCAAAAGCCAAACTAAACAATGGAGGAAGCTGCAGCATATAACACCTGCCCAAAGGTATCAGTTCTCAACCTTTCATTCTATTCTTTATACATCATAAGACATCATATGTTCTCAAAAACCTAATCCCACCATTCTAATAAAACCGTGCATGAAAATGTATCTTGATTTTATAGCTAGTCATTATTTTCTGGTATATCCGTCTCCTTACAGTCCATTGTCTGCATGCCTTAATGCCTCTAAGGGCCTGATTACAAATCTGGCTCTCCAAGGACTGCCAGACTCGCGGGGGCACGGTGGTGGTGGTCCAGGTTCCTCCTCCATGAAACCCGTGGTGGAGAGAAAACAAAGAGGACCCTACAGGGCCCCCTGTGCCTGCTCTGCATGGGGATGCATACAGGGGGCACAACAAGTGCCCCTGTGGGCATGTACCCACGTTCCTGCATGGCACAGAATTTCGAGCCCATGCTTTGCCTGAACCTTGTTGTGTGGTCGCATTGCAGTGCCTGTTTTCTAAGGCACTGCAATAGGACCGCCATGCCACCTGCCTGCCAGACCATTTTAAACTTGTAATCTGGCTGGCGGCAGCGGTGACCTACGGTAGTGCACGAGGCTGGCGGTGGCGTATCGACTGCTCCGACACTGCTGAAAGTCATAATCAGGCCCAAAGTGTAGATTATAGTCTGACATTAACCTTATGTTAGGTGTTGATCTGAGATGAAAACTATCATTTAAAAAACTAAAAAACTTGACTTCACCATTTATATTCAGGCTAACTGGAAATATGCGGCAGAGGAGCGCCAACTTATGCATCATGGTCCCCTAAAGTACACATTAAGAAAAGGCAAATTATGCAGCATCTGGACGTAAGGAGACCCACATAACCTTTGTTTCTCTTATATAAGCTCTACCTTGGTTTCAGTTTTAGGCATAAGGTTGTCCTGTGTACTTTAGTGCACTGTTAAAGACCATGCACAGCTAGGGGTTAACCACCCACAGCAATGATGGGCACAGGATCTGGCCGATGCTTCAGTACAGAGTCCTCCTCAGCAAGGCTTGGAAGAGGTGAAAAAAAACAAAGTGAATTTTCGATGACTGGAGAGTATATGGCAACCTTTTTAATAGGGACATTATTCAAAATACTTTATTCAGACAGTCAAGTCTATCGAAGTGCGAAAGTGACAGGTTGAGTTAAAATAATGAACAGTAACTATTTTTTACAGAACTGTAGACGATTAGGCAGAAAAACCAACATCTTCATGTAGGTTCAATCTATAGTGGTACTGTTAATAATTTAAAATGCATTTCAATAAGCAGCTTATAACTGAATAAGATGGTCTTTGGTTAAAATAACACAGTGTTATATCAAAAATACAAATAGTAAAAACCTTCCTCATTGGACCATATAAAAGCTTGCTATTTCTGTCCGGTCTGCATTAATATAAACAACCTGTGCTTTATTTAAGTGGAAATAGTATATTTCTGTGTAAGAGTTATCTCTGGTACAGCGGCGATTCAAGGTTCGGACGCTTCTTCTTTTCGTAATTCTGGATTATTTCTTAGTTGCTTGTCTGTGTTATCTAGAAATTTTACAAGTTTGGTAATCACTTGCAGCTGTGTATTATTCAAGAAGTGGCTGACGGCAGATGGTAATGTTCTTTATTTATTAGGAACACAGTGAGCCTGTTGTAGGTGGTGAGGGGTGGGCAGTTGGGGAAGGGGTCGTTTTTTTAGAGTATTGTTTTATAGGATTAGAAAGGGGCTGGGCCTGTGGCTAGTGCTGATGGAACAGTTGGGTATGGCAAGAGCTTCATTATGATCATTTTTGGGGGATTTAGGGAGCCAGTTTTCCTATTGTGGGTATAGTGGGTGGGAATTACTTTTTATTAAAAATAAATAGTTTATTTTCCAACTTATGGGTTTTTAATAATTATTATAGTTATTCATTACTTTTATCATGGTTAGTAGTTCTGTTTTTTTTTTACTTTTTACTATATCATCTGCAAAACAGGATGCTCCATGTAGCTACCACCAGAGCAGGTGCTGAGCCCTGCACCTTGCACATCATAAATAATTTGTCTAATTATCTACCCTAATCATTCTTGCTCTAGTCTACTGCGTGATGATTTTGAGACTTTAGATTGCAAAAAACAATATCAACATATCCAGATATTGCCACAAAAATATTAGCAATCAAAATATTGTGATCCTATACTTACACAGTGAAGACAAAAACATTGATAACAAATGCTTCTCAGAACAAATATCTAAATTACAACAATATTGAAAACAAAAATATTAAGGAAACATACCAACAATCTCAAATGTTTATATATATTGAACACCGGAGAATCAACATAATTCAATCCAAAACAAGCCATCTTTGTCAAGAGCCAAGTCGCACTCATCGGAAATACAGGTTCTGTGGGAGAGAAGACTAGGTTGCACACTCACCTTCAGACTAAGCCTCCACACTTGGAAGAACATGAGTGCGGGCAATTAGCCTTTAGGGGAGAGGGGGAAGGGGAAGTGGAGAGAAGAGAAAGAGGAGGTACATTAGTCTGCTCATGGGATGAGTTCCTGACTACAATTGCTTACACTGCCTTCGGTGGATAAGCTACCCCTCAATGCAGGCAGAACACTTTGTGGAAACAGAAAGACAATAATCATTTGCGTATACAATTCTGGCACATCTACACAATGTACAATACTCTGGACCCAAGGTCAATACACTCACCATTCAAGGTTCTTAGTTAGCCTTGAAGAAACTATAGCCCCGTAGATTAGTAGAAGAACATACAACATGGTTTAGAGGCAGTAACCTGTTTTTTATCTTTAGTACACAAGTCTCTGGTCAGCAGTGGCAGTTCACAAGATTAGTAGCACAAAAGGTCCTCTTATTGTTAGCAATCACAACAAGCATTATTTGAAGTGTCAAGTTCCCTTTTGCACACCTATTATTGCATAAATTTTGTTGAAACCCTGACTGTCCTGCACCCATTTCTCACATATGCAGAAATATGTGATGAATGCAATCTCCTAATATCTTTTTGTGTACAGTGCACTGACATTATGGATGTTGCTTCAAGTGCTGTTGAGCACAAGCAATGGTCTTGCTGTTTCTTTTACTTTCTTTTTTTCTAGTGTTTTCTCTTTCAGGTGCCTCAAAATGTCATGCAGTGGGAGTCAGAGCCTCAAGATGTCATGCAGCAGGTCCCAGAGCCTCAAGATGCCATGCAGCAGGAGCCGGAGCCTCAAGATGTCGTGCAGTGGGAGTCGGAGTCTCAAGATGTCATGTAGCGGGAGTCGGATGAAAACAGGATCACTAATGCTGAAGCAGGTGGAGAGCAGGATCACCAGAGCTGGAATGGAGAACCTCCTCCAGGTAGGTACTGAAGCCAAGCAACACGAAAGGCTTAGTACGGGGTTTATATAAGCCACGCCTTAAGATGAACCCCGAGATCGGGTGGGGCCATTTCTCGTGAGATCTCACTCTTCCAGGCCCCCCAAGTAAAGGTAGACAAGGATAAGGTTTAAACAAAATGTGGGGGCTGAGCGTTTTGAGGTTGACAGTGTTATTTTTACAGAAGGCTTTATACAACCAAGTCATGGCCACATTATTTGTACTGCCCTAACAATGCTTGAATTTTATTTTTAAATAATTAAAAACTATTTTTATACTGTAACATCCACAGATAAAATCTTGGAAACAGCAAAATACATAAAATACCAAAAAGGAAGCTGTTTTTAAGTGATAAAAGATATACTTATAAGAAAAGCCCTTCCAGTGAAAAACACTGGAAATGCACAAAATATTATTCTAACACATATTATAGCAGGGCTACCACTAAAACTGAAATAGTAGAATGCACAAGGTAACATTACCAACTTCCTAATGTTACAGTAATAGAAGTGAGAAATATATTACAAGATCTGAACAAGGCCAATATGAGCTCACAAGAGCCAACAGGAATTATACTTAAAAATATGATACCAAACTTTCCTGAATAGGCAACAATGGCCACCTTCCTTCCATACCAAACCTAAAACAGTAATTGGCAAAATATATATGTAGAACATCGAGGAAAACACCAGTAGCACCTAAAACATGTGTAGAAATAGACATATCTCAACACTTACTAAGACACATAAAAAGAAACCGTTTTTAATACGGAAAATACAATAATGAAAAAAGAATTAGCATTTATGCTACTAACATATTTATTAACCTTAATTAACCTTAAATTGTCTCCTCCATCATTTAGTCAATTGTACACAATAAATGATCAGTATTAATATACAGACATCTCATTAGTGTTTACACTTTTACCTATCAAAGTGTAGCCTACAATTAAAGGCTAACACATTATAAACAACAAACTAAAAACTATAACCCTGAGTGCAGGGGTGCTACTATAATATTATCAATACCATAGGGAGGAACCAACAACATATACCCTTAGTATAAGATATGCAACTAATCTAGAATGTGTACACAAAATAACAGATTTAGCATATGCCCCTGTAATAGTCATCAAACATCAGGACATGCTTATTGATTTAGCATGAAATAAAACTGGCCAAATGGATAATTTAGAAGATACTTGGGTTTATCCCCTGCACCACCATTCCACAGAGGCCAACCCAGAAATACATTTCATGGGTGGATGTCTGAAACAGCGCTATGTCCCAAGAAGCAAAGACAAAAAACAGTGGAAGAAAGGTACAATTCCTTCCTAAGAACACTTGGTAGAAGTTACCCTACATTCAACCAATTCCTAGAAATTCTTTAAAAAGAACCAAGAGGCTCATTATGATGGCATAACGATCGCGACTGCTACGCCATCGTAACGTGAAATACCCACCTCCATATTACGATGGTGGTAGGTATTGCGGCGGACGGAAAGTTTTTCTGCCGCTTTTCTGCCGGAAGGCAATCATTACAATTGCCTGCCGGGCAGAGCAGGGGCTCCAGTATGGTGGCGGTGCCTAGCAGGCACCACCAGCCATATTAGGATGTGGATTTTTAAAGGCCTTTACATGGCGGCGATGCTGCCATGGAAAAGCTGGCAGAGATTGGCATTGGGGGCCTGTTGCGGGCCCCCGGGGGGGTGGCAGGGTGCACTTGGGGGGTACCTATGGTACCCCCCTACATGTCACTGCACCAAGTGGCAGGCACCGTGTGGCATCCTAATTCACAGTGCGGGACCGCCGTATGTCTGGCGGCCAGTCCCAACACTGCTGGGATGGCGGGCGGACTCAGGTCCGCCCACCATCCTAATAGGCCCCCAAAGCTACCAGGAACCAAGAACATAGCAATGCCTAGCCCAATTCAATCCAAAATTATACGAACAAAGAAATGCATGAACTCCTAGCATGCAAAGTGACATGCTTTGCCGCCAATCAATATTTCCCATAGCTAGGTTCTATAGCAAAGTGAATTAGTAATTGGGATGACTGGCAATCCACCACAAATAATAAAGTCACTAACCTGTTAGGTCCAGGCAAAATTTCAATAATTTGATCCTTAGCTGAACCCCTTGAAGATGTGTCAATAAGTTTTAAAAAAAGGACATAATAAAAAAGAGTAACATCTAATAAACATAATAGCACCAAATTTCTAAAATCCAATAAAGAGAGCCTTCTAAATGTATGAATTATTAAGTATTAATAGATCAGGATTTTAGGTGATTTAAGGAAGATTTGTGCCAAAAAGCACTAACAACCAATGGTAGTCTAAAGTCAAGGTAGACCGGGAACAAAGCAAGATTTCAGATCAACAGCGAATAGGGGGGCGTGAATCAAATAGCCCAACCAGTTTTTTCATGATTGGAGATTTTACCTTATTTATTTATTTATTTATTTATTTATTTATTTATTTATTTATTTCTGACATTTGTTAAGCGCGAACAAATACCAGTAGGCTTCTCGGCGCTAAACCTTAGCAGCTGTCTTTCCCTGAGGTATGGGTAACATCGGGAGATCATGGGCACTATCACTGGTTAAACAGCCAAGTTTTCAGTTTCTTACGAAACTGTAAAAGTGAGGGGCAGGTTCTAATATGTTGAGGTAGAGTGTTCCATAACTTCGGAGCCGCGACTAGAAACTGACGGTCACCCCAGGACACTGTTTTGGAGCGCGGAACCACTAGTTGGTTCAGAGTTGTAGATCGAAGCTGTCTAGCCGGTCTGTGAGGTATAAGCTTGTCCTTAAGGAGGCGTGGTCCTTGATCGTGAAGCGCCTTATAGACTATACAAAGTGATTTGAACTTGATCCTGTTTTGGATAGTCAACCAGTGGAATGTTCTTATGGTGTCAGCGATAGGTGCAAACTTAGGTGTTCTGGACAGGAGACGTGCTGCTGCATTTTGTATTGTCTGCAGTTTTTTTGTTACCCTGGCTTGGGCATTTAAGAAAAGTGAGTTGCAGTAATCTAATGATGAGAGTACTAGAGAACTGACCAGTGTTTTAGCGGCAGTGTCTGGTAAAAAAGGAATGATTTTCCTTATCATTCTGAGTTTATGATGGGCTGTGGCTGCTACTTTGTTTGCATGCGCCATGAAATGAAGGTGATCATCAAAAATTAGTCCCAGATTCCTGACCTTGGGGGTCGGGCTGGGGGGAGTACCAAAGGCTGGTGGGCACCAGGATACAGGCCAGATTGGGGAAAGAGGACCAAAGATGACCACCTCCGTTTTATCTGAGTTAAGTTTCAGACAGTTACCTGTCATCCACTCTCCGATTGCCACCATTCCATTTTTAAAGCGCTCTGCCACCTCCAGTCCGTCGCCTTTAATGGCCAACACCAGTTGCGTATCATCAGCATATGAGGTAAGGCTCATCCCAAATGCTTTGATCACACCTGCAAGGTCCGACACATAGATATTAAATAGTGTCGGACTGAGGGAGGAGCCTTGAGGAACCCCACACGGAAGTGAACGCTTGGCCGATTGATATGGCCCCAGTGTAACCACTTGCGTTCTATCGGCCAAGAAGGAGGAAAGCAGGTCTCTCGCAGTGTGGTGAATCCCCATCCTTCCGACACGGTCCACCAAGATCTTATGGTCGACCGTGCCGAAAGCTGCCGAGAGGTCTAACAATACAAGTAATGCTGTCCCTCCCTGGTCACGGACAATTCTGATGTCGTCTGCTGCCTTAATAAGGGCGGTTTCCGTTCCGTGATACTTTCGGAAGCCAAACTGTGTGTCATCCAGTAGATGATGTTTCTCTATGTACTCTGATAGCTGCTGGTTCATGGCTTTCTCCGTCACCTTAGCTAAGAAAGGGAGGCTTGCTATAGGTCTGTAATTCTTTAGTTCCTCCTTATTTAAGTTGGATTTCTTAAGCAGGGGTTTAATCAGTGTGTTTTTTAAGGAGTCTGGCTAAATCCCAGAACTCAAGATTGTGTTACAAACATGAGTAAAAACTGGAGCAGTTACATCTATCACATTGGAAAGCACTGAAGAAGGGCAGGGGTCCAGGGCCGATCCGGTTTTAATAGACATGATAATGATTTTTGTTTGATCAGTGGTGAGAGGCTGAAAACTGGACAAGGTGTTTCCTGAGGTGGTTTGAAAGGTAGAGGCTCTGGAGGTGTTAGTTATTGAGATGAAAGCTTGGTATATATTGTTGACTTTAGAATAAAAGAATTCAGACAATGCGTCGCATAATGGTTGAGACGGGGACGGATTTAAATCTGGTACATTGCCAGATAGGGTTTTGGTAATATCATATAGTTGCCTACCAGAGTTTTTGGCTTTTTCGATTTGTTCTGAAAAGAAAGTTTTTTTGGCAGCAGTAATCATAGTTTTATAAATGGTTAAAGTTTCTTTATATTTAATCTTGCTTTCATTATCGTAGTTTCTACGCCATTGCCTTTCCCTGTTCCGACTCAGATGTTTTTGAGTTCGTAGTTCCTCTGTGTACCACGGGGCAGTTGGTGTGCTTCTGTTTCTAGAATGGAGTTTAGTAGGTACTAGGTGGTTCGTGGCAACACCTATCCAAACATGAAATTGACGGGTGGCGGTATTGGGTTCATCAGATATCTCTGGGCATGTTTTGTCCAGTAGGAATTTTAGTTCAATATGGTTTAGATTCTTCCATACTTTAAAAGAGCCTGGCGTGATAGATGTGACCTTCTTCCTCCATTGGTCCTTGATCGTCAGGCCGCTGAATATGGCGAAATGATCAGTCCAAGACATAGGAAGAATGTTTATTATGCGCAGGTCCTCTACGTTGGAAAAAATACCATCCAATGTATGTCCTGCCTGATGGGTGGAAGAGGTGACCAGGTGTCTGAGACCCATTGTGTCTAGGTCTGATGTAAGGGCGGCAGTATCTCTGTAATTTTCTAGTTCTAAGTGGAAATTCATGTCGCCCATTATAGTTGTGGAGTCGTCCGTGGCTATCAATTCAGTTATCACGTGTAAGTTGGTCAGGAAAGCTGCTCTCGACCCAGGGGGGCGATAAAGGAGAACTCCCTTAAAGTTGAAAAGAGCTGTGAACTTTATGTTGAAGTGCATGGCTTCACATGATGTACTAGGAATGGGTGATGTTCGAACCTCGAACCGGTCTCTTGTTATAATTGCCAGACCCCCTCCCTTTTTACCGACCCTGTCCTGTCGATAGGCTTTATAGCCAGGAGGCAGTGCTACCACTAGATCAGGGGCTGATGCATCATCAGTCCACGTTTCGGTGATATAGAGGGCATCTAAATTGTTGTCAATAATAAGGTCCGCTATTTCTTGTCTGTGTTTGCCCAATGACCGTGCATTAATGAGGGCCATAAGAATAACCACCTCATTAACATCGTTTTGCAGTTTAGGCTGGGAATTCGCATTGTTAATGAAGATCGTGCTGTTACACTGAGGGCAGATAAGGCTGACGACCTTAGGTATTTGTAATAAGTTGTGTTTAGTGCATCGAAATGAGGGGGTTGGTTGGAGCTTCATCAGGGCCATACGTGAGAAGGCTAACTTGGGATATGAGGGGGCTATAGCAGGGTTCTTAGGGCCTGATTACGATGGCAGAGGGACCACAACCGACAGGCTGTCATTGGCAGTCCTTTCGCCATCCTAATGCAGTTTGTCACTCGCCATATTACAATGGTGGGCAGAAGTGTGGCGGTCAGAAAGACCGCCCGCCATGGTACAGATGGGCAGACTCTATCCAATCGCCTGTTGGAGCAACCTCTAGTGTCTGCATTGTGGTGGTGGCTGCCAGGCACTGCTATAGGGATTATGATATCCCTTTCCGTCTGTCGTTTCGTGGCAGTCAACCTATGGTGCCCCCTACATATCCCAGCACCATAAGGCAGGCACCGCATGGTGCCTGCTACGTAGGGTAGATATATGTAACCTGGCTTTGTTTTGTACTGCAGCAGGTGCTGCAGACCGTAGCACCTGCCGCAATCCAAACATAGGCAATGTGACCGCCTCAGTGCCGGTCGCATCGTAATGCATATTGTGGGACTGCCATCTTGAAGGCGGATGTTCCCAAATTCGAAATGATGGCAGATTGACAGAAGTCTGTCTGCCATCGTAATCAGCCCCTTAGTCTCTAAAATGGCAGTTGAAATACTCCACCAAGACAAGATTTCAGGCTGTATCGAAAGAAGTCCACTGAAAGTCAGATAGTCATTAGATGGGGCCTGCTGTAGGAATTGCTTTGGTGGGAAAAGTTCTGAGCGGAAAATTCGAATTTTGGGGCAAGGAAAGGCCTTACCTTGAACAGATACTTTTGGTACTTGTGGTCTGTCAAAATGTATGCGTTTGAACTTAGCCCCTCTTTCAGAGCTCAAAATCCCCCCCACAAGACAGGTTTGCAGACTGTATCCTATGATGTGTTCCATGAGGCTTGATACCTTCTTGTCGAGGGCACTCTGAAATGGATTTGCTGCTGTGGAGAATCTCCAAGCAGGAGACACCTCTTACTTCAGCACGTCAAAGTCATGGTGTGGGTGGACTGGCTTGGGTGGTTGGTCCCTGTCCTTGGGAGGTCTGGAAGTCCAGACATTTTTTACGTCCCTACTGTTCAGAGTTGTTAAGGGAAGTCCAGTTAAAGACATATTAGAAGGTCCTAGGACATCAGGAACAGCATTTGAGAGTCAAGACTCACTCCAGCAGAGGTCACCAGCAGGGGACAGTCCAGGCCCAGTTGCTATTGGTCAGCTGGGCAATTCAGGGAAAAGGCCTGTTGCAGCTTGTAGACTACGTTTTTGTTTCCTGTACAAGTGGGACCAGGTCCAGCTCTTCAGGTCTTCTCTCAGGCCTCAAATAGCAGGAGCAGTCCTTATTCTGTTCTTCCACAGTTCCAGAGAGTGTTCTGAGGAAAGTGTCTTGAAGTGTGTGGGTGTGACGCCTGGCTCCTCCGTAACCAATGGTGTTAAAACTTCCAAGGACAACCATACCCACTTTTGCAGAAGTAATTGTTTGCCCTACTGTAAAATATCCCACAGTGCACCTTAGTCTCAAGATACATAATGGGGGACCCCTTTCTCCCTTGTGCAGAGAGGATGTGTGCCAACCCAGAGATGTAGCCAGGGAAAGAAAGGCACATCCCTCCTCTGTGGTAATTTCAAATCTATTCTGGGGGTAACTTCCCTCCCACTGAGCTTAGTGCCAGCCTGGCTGGGTGAACAAAGGGTTGCTTTCTTCATGTCTCGCAGGCCACTTTATAAGTTATTGACATTCATTGGTCCAACCTCACTGGTCTTCCTGCAAAGTTGAAGAACCACAACTACCCACACCCGGGGCGTTGTTCCTGCTCTGGGAGATTTTTTGACACCTCTTGAAGGTGAAGCACTGGTTTGGTAGCTGCTGGAAAGATCTAATACAGATAAATCTTCAGGAGCTTCAGGCAGGGAAACGGTCACTTCCTCAGTGTTAATTTTCTGTCTTAAATATGTATTAGAAATCTTAATCAGAGTGAAACCAGTCTTGGGTCGATTGTGTTCCAGGTAAGGAAGAACATGCTTTGTAGATTAGATTAGATTATATTAGATTAGATTAGACTGGACTGGACTGTTCTGAATAGAGCTGAGTCAAGGCTGATCTGCATTTGGCTGAGTCCAAATCTGATGTGGCATGGTGGTCAAAAGAACGATGGATTGGAATGCTATTCTAAGCGTTTGCCAGTGGTTGAAATTGTTGCAAGCATTCTTCCCATCAATTTTTGTGTGTTTTATATAACAATATAGCGCTACATTACACAATATGTTAAATTTTCGGTATATGTCATCTATAGTATGTTATTTCTTATATATTATGTTATTTTGTATATGTTATATGTGATAGATTATTCATCATATGTTGTGCATATATGTATAGATGCACAGACACACATATATATAGTTAGAAGTTATATGTTATACTATGTAGAATACCTTATATTTTTAACTTTATTATTATACGGTATATATTATATATGTTACATATCACACAGCATATCAAAAACATTTTGCGTGATGTTATTTGTTCTACATTATATGTTATACGTTAAGTGATATATGTTATTTGTTATATGTTCTATACTATATGTTATACATTTCATGTTATATATTATACATTATGGTGCCAATTACGATCCTGTAAAAACCGGGTACGAACCGTCGGACGGAGGCTTTTTTCCGTCCGACTCGTACCCGGTTGTAAAACTTTACAAACATGCAAGTACGATTCGCACGGAAACACCATTTCCGTACGAGTCGTACAAAACACTGACCGACGAAAAGATACATACAAATGTGATCCGGGGAAAGCGCCGACGTGACGTCGGGACGCTCTCAGGCAGCGTTTCACGAACCAGGAAGTACGATTCGAACCGACAGCGGTCCGGCCGCCAATATTTTTACGGCACCCAAAAAGTGCCGGAAAAGCGAAGTACGCCGCGATGCGAGTGGAATTGGGGGCCCGGTACGCGCCGAACACCCCCCCCAGCCCCCGTGAGTACGCGCCGTACCCCCCGTGTACGTACAAGTCGTACCCCCGTGTATGTACGGTGCGTACCCCCCGTGTATGTATGGAGCGTACCCCCGTGTACGTACGAGTCGTACCCCTGTGTATGTACGGTGCATACCCCCCGTGTATGTATGGAGCGTACCCCCCGTGTACGTACGAGTCGTACCCCCGTGTATGTACGGTGCGTACCCCCCCAGGTATGTATGGAGCGTACCCCCGTGTACGTACGAGTCGTACCCCCGTGTATGTACGGTGCGTACCCCCGTGTATGTATGGAGCGTACCCCCCATGTATGTATGGAGCGTACCCCCCGTGTATGTACGGGGGCTGGGGGGTGTTGGGCGCGTATGCGGGCACATGTCTCCATGGTTGCTATGGGAGTTCGGTCCGTACGGTGCATTTTCCATACGGTTGCAACGTCGGACGCACGGGACGGATCGTACTTGCGCGGTCGGACTTCACTTTTCACATTTGTACGGTAAATCGTCCGGGGATGTGTCGGACACTTTTTCCGACCCGAGGACGTGTGGGGAATTATTCCCAATGCGATTCGTACGGACTTTTTCCCATGCGAATCGTACTTGGCAGTTTGTACGGCACTTGTACGATTCGTACGGTAAAAAGACCGGATACGAGTCGGATGGGGAAATTTTTTACAGGATCGTAATTGGCACCTATATCTTATAGGTTATATGCTATACCTTACATCATGTGATATAAGTTATATGTCATAAATTAAACATTCTACAAAAAAGTCATGGTTGGAATGCTTGAAATAATCGCAGCCACTGGCAATTACTCAGGCAACATCGCAGTCCATCCTTATTTTGCACACCATGCCACCTCAGTCTTGACCCAGCCGAATGAAAATCAGTCTTAACACTGCTCCATTAGAAACAGGCAACTTGAACTGCCAGGCCAGGTCTACACTGAACCAGAATTCAAGCAAACCAAGACCAATTTCTCCTTGATTTCAGTGGCGTAATAAAAGCCCCCGCGAGCCGCGTGGTGCAGGGAGCCCCGAGCACCAGGGGGCCCCCACCGGCAATGTGCACCGGTGGAGGCCAAGAGGTCCTGACTGAGAGGCCCCCGAAATACTTTGCACGGGGACCCCTCAAGTTTCATTACGCTACTGCTTGATTTGGGCTCATCAGTCGGGCACAGATTGGTTCCGGTGGCACAGTGAATGTGGGACCATAGTCTGGGCATGCTAATTGCGCTTAGGTCATTGTACTGAAGTAAACAAAAAAGTGGGGATGCAATACTTGAATTATTCCCAGCCACTGCTAGTTACTTTAATCCGCATCCAAGTCCATCATTGTTTGAACACCATGCCACCTAAGTATGGACCCATTTAAATGCGAGTCAGTCATGACTCTGCTCCAATAGGTACAGCCAAGCCAGAATTGCCAGGCCATGCCTCTTGATTCGGAACACAAGCAACCCATCTATGTATCGCTCACTCTTTGGTTCGCAAATCATGTTATCTTATTACCATCAAAATGGAAGAGCAAACCAAATGTCTGCGATTCAGGCCTGCTTTTGAGTTTTGCTGGCGTGTTACTCCTTTGGTGGCAGTTATCATATCTGCATTGTTACAGGTGCATTTTATCCTATGGCACTTTTAATAAGGGGGATGGGAGGTCAGTCAAATTTATTACGGACGAAGTCGTCCAACACACTCAAAATCAGTCCCTCAGTCTCAAAAAAATCTGTCTCTTGAAACAGGAACTCTCACAAATCAATTGCTCATGCTACAGGAGTTTCCAAGCCGTTCATTGCTTCCAACAAAATTCGTGTCCAAAATTACAACGACCCTCATAAAGTGTTTTATAGAAAGTTATCTCAATTATGCCCACCATCTTGCTTTCATCTGGGTAGCAACGCGAATCACAGCACCAGCCGTGCAGCTTCATATGCTATTTGTTAGCCTACATAGAACCAGAGAGTTACAAACTGGCGCCGCAGCCTGTCAGACCGGAAGTATCGTCATTGCCTTTCAGGAAGGTCAAACTCTGTACACCATGTTTGACAACAAAATTAAATGGTCAGCAAATTGTAGCCACCACGTCAACAACTTCTATTTCAGTGGTGGAGTTAAAGCATATACTGCATTGTATGTACCTCGCAAAACGTTTTTAATAACATTCTTCTGTGGACCTATTAAACGTGTTTATTTTTCGTAGAACTAGACGATTTTCCGAACAATAGAGACAATTCCATTTTTACAATGACCGCAAAGAAAGAAAAAAGGTCACTGGGTAATGTCGTCTGTTATTGACATGTTGTAATCCTGTATGCACTGTACAATATCATCCAAGAGGCATCACGATTGATTAGCTTCGCTGAGCTAGACATGAAAGGAAATAATTTCAGCAAAAGCAATTTCCTCATTTTAGCACAGAAGATAGTCCTTGGAGCCCGTACTGGAACAATTGATTACTGACTTTTCTCAAGTTTAGGGAGACCATTTTTTGTAAATTAATACTGCTACTTCAGCTTATCTCCGGCCTGCTTCCGGTTGAACATCTTTTCAATAACACAGTATGAGGCCCTTCACTTTGTATTTTGAAGCGCTAATAGTACACTAGGGCTGGTGTCACTTAGAGAGACTCTCGACCTTGGTGTGGGCCTCTCTGTAGGTGCACACTGAGCGCCCAGACTCTGGTGTGGGACTCTCTGTCGGAGTACACAGAGCGCCCAGTACAAACTCCTATGCCTAAACAAACTCAGAGGTTACCCGAACTTTCAGAGCCGGCTTTAGCACTGGTGGCGCCCAGTGCGGCAATGTTAGTTGGTGCCCCCAGTGACCACCTCCACCACGGATTCTCTCACTAGCACCCTTTAACAGTGACCAGGGGGCATATTATCAAGACAGGCGATAAAATTATCGCCGCTTTAGTGGCACGGCGATAATGGGCTTGATAATATGCTCTATGGAATTCCAATTGAAGCCCATGTTAGATGTGAAGGACATCTAACCTGAGCTTCAATTGGAATTCCATAGAGCATATTACCAAGCCCATTATCGCCGTTTTAGCGGCAGATTTCTGCCGCCGAAGCGGCGAAAATTTTATCACCTTTCTTGATAATATGCCCCCAAGTCTCCATAACCACTTGCTCTCAGATACATTGAATTAGTTAAATAGCGCCTCTCATACCAGTAAAGGATGTCAGTGCAATTTGCATCACACACCCAATCATACATGTGTAAATCTGTGTATAGGAAATGTTACATAAGCCAAAGTATTACAAGTGTAGGGGTCACATGTCATCCATACTGGTAGGTAGTATAGTTTATGAGTGCTTGGTGTGGAGAAGCAAAAACTCAGAATTGAAAAAGAAACAGCATAGTTGGGAGTTCTCTTTAATAATAAGAATTGTTTTTAACTCAAATTAACCCTTTTTGCAACATTAATGTATGCTCTTATGTATAATTTGCAGTGTGTATGAAGTTCTATGATGAAAGTTAATAGCTCACTGTTCTATATTAGGACTTTAAGTTATAAATTGCAAGTAACAAAAAGATGTCTCTTTTAAAAGCAGTAACCTGCTGACCTATTTACATTATATACACTCTGTAATCTGCATGGTACACGTTCTTTGCAGCAGGCATATTAACCCTCTGCACTGCCTTCACATTAGTCAAAACCTCACTACACAAAACTCCTCTCTCTCTCCAGGAAGAGCATTAATCACAGGAGTTATCTTGACATTTTTGTGTTTTGCCTACTAATAGCTGGAGGAAAGGAATGCGGCAGCAGGTGCTTTAAAAAAATAATAAAATTGCAAACACAGCGCCCCCAGGAAGCCAGCACCCGGTGCGGTGGCACCCGTCACACCACCCTAGAGCTGGCCTGCACACATTGGATGTGTGCTGTGCACTTCAGCACACCTGGGTTATTTTTAAAATGAAAACAGATCCCCTTTTCAATGAAAGAATTATTTTTAGGTGTGAAACCCCATCTCGCTCGTAGAATGGACTTTGCAATAAAAACCTATGGATATTTGCACTGATCCATCCTAGTAGTACACCAGTACCGTCCAATTGATGCAAAATGACGTAAAGCAGCACATATAACTTTTTGCTTTGAGAAAAGGGCATTTTACCTACACAAAACAGATTAATAAAAGCCAATGCATCACTTTGCTTCACTTTTTGTTGGTGTAAAGCCTTAGTTCATATGGGATCTAGGCTTCTAAAGGCCCTCAGGCTCATGTCTTCAAGGGTTGGTGATGGGGTCATCATGTAAAATCATGCCATTCCATTAGTAGTAAAAGTGTCAGGGAGCCATGCTTGCAGTATATTATTGACCTCACTTCAGAAGGTGAGGATAGTCCCACCATTATTAAGAAGGTACAATCTGTAATTCACCTGCCAAGTCCTTCCCAGTGACGCCCTGGCAACTTTTCTACTCTTTCTATAGCACATAGTAAAGGAGTTTGTTTAATGTATGCGATTGCAACAGTGACAAGTATTCAGCATGTCTTCATAAGGTCTGTTTCTCAAGTACAAACTTGCATAAACAGAACATACACACAGTTAGCTAAAGATTCCTTAATATCTAATGATGGAAGGCCATCCCAACATTTTACACTCACTTGAGAACTGGGGAGGTATTCTTAGGCAGCACCTGCAAGTCAAGCAGCACAATGTGTTGTCTGGTCAAGTGCTGTATGTATGAGGAAAACAAAAAAAAGAATGGATGGATATCATATTCATAGCAACAACCTGCTGGGATGAAGGACCTTTCATTTATGAAGTTTCAGTTGAGCCTAATTCAATTGCATTACTAAAAGGACCATTATCATCCCTTTTGCTCAAACCAGGCTGGGAGTTTGTGGGAACTTAAAAGTTAGGGGACTGCAAGAAGTTAGGATATTTGTTGAGAGGGGTGAGCACCACAAATAATAACCTCAGTTCTTGTAAGGGTGAACCACTAAAGTCATCCTGCTGAAGAGCTTTACTTTCAGACTCAATTTCAGGAACTGAAGTTAAACTCCTTAGCAGGGCTTGGCAGAAGGTTATGACCAAAAAGAGCTCTAGGATCCAAGTCGTCGGATAGCCTCTGTATGAAGTCCCAGTGACACTTTTGGTGGGAAAGCTCTGAGCAGGAGATTTTACGATTTCACACCCATAGAAGGTCCCTCACTGGCCAGTTCTTAGAGCAAAATGTTGGGAAACATTTCTAAGTCCTAGGTTTCAGGGTTTGTTAGGAGGAGTACACTTTGACACCAGCCAAGGTTCATGGACCTTGGGGACAGCACTTGGGGTTCAAGACTCACTCCAGCAGAGGCCAGCAGCGGGGTCCGGGGCAGGTACAGTTCGGCCGCGGTCCGTGCAGATAACAGCGGTGAGGCAGTGGGGCCAGGTGGCAGGGATTCTCATGGATGATGATGAGGGAAAATGTATTATTTATTTAATTTCCCCTCAGCATCATCCCTCAAAATCCCCCCACCCGACCCCACTGCCCCACCGCTGTTACCTGCATGGACCGCGGCTGATCCAGTTGGATCCGATCAGCTAGAAATGCAGGAAAAGGACTCTTGAAGTTTATTGTGTCCCTGCAGCCTAATCAGGTCAGCCTTATAACCTTTGGACAGTGGAGGTTGGTGAGACGTAAACCGCCACACCAAGGTGCCGATCACGATCCGGTAAAAAATTCCCCCGTGCGACTCGTATCGGGTCTTTTTACCGTACGAATCGTACAAGTGCCGTACGAACTGGCAATCACGATTCGCATGGTAAAAAGTCCATACGACCCGCACCGGGAATCATTCCCCACACGTCCTCGGGTCGGAAAATGTGTCCGACACGTCCTCGGACGATTTACCTTACAAACGTAAAAATCCAAGTCCGACCGAGGAATCACGATCCATCCCGTGCGTCCGAGCCTACAACCGTATGGAAAAAACACCGTCCGCACCGAACACCAATAGCAACCATGGAGACATGTGCCCGCATACGCGCCCAACACTCCCCCCAGCCCCCGTACGTCCGACACGTACCCCCCGTATATGTATACCCCCACCCGTCTAGGTACACCCCAGTACGTTCCAGTCGTACCCCCACCCCAGTACGTGTCGTACCACCGTCAATGTAAACCCCCCCACCCCTGTACGTGTCGTACCACCGTCTATGTACACCCCAGTACGTTCCAGTCGCACCCCCACCCCAGTACGTGTCGTACCCCCCGTGTACCTACACCCCAGTACGTTCGAGCCACACCCCCACCCCAGTACGTGTCACAGCCCCGTCTACCTACACCCCAGTACGTTCCAGTCGTACCCCCACCCCAGTACGTGTCGTACCACCGTCAATGTACACCCCCCCACCCCTGTACGTGTCGTACCACCGTCAATGTACACCCCCCCACCCCTGTACGTGTCGTACCACCGTCTATGTACACCCCCCCACCCCTGTACGTGTCGTACCACCGTCCATGTACACCCCAGTACGTTCCAGTCGTACCCCCACCCCAGTACGTGTCGTACCACCGTCAATGTACACCCCCCCACCCCTGTACGTGTCGTACCACCGTCAATGTACACCCCCCCACCCCTGTACGTGTCGCACCACCGTCTATGTACACCCCAGTACGTTCCAGTCGTACCCCCACCCCAGTACGTGTCGTACCACCGTCAATGTACACCCCCCCACCCCTGTACGTGTCGTACCACCGTCAATGTACACCCCCCACCCCTGTACGTGTCGTACCACCGTCTATGTACACCCCCCCACCCCTGTACGTGTCGTACCACCGTCTATGTACACCCCAGTACGTTCCAGTCGTACCCCCACCCCAGTACGTGTCGTACCACCGTCAATGTACACCCCCCCACCCCTGTACGTGTCGTACCACCGTCAATGTACACCCCCCCACCCCTGTACGTGTCGTACCACCGTCTATGTACACCCCAGTACGTTCCAGTCGTACCCCCACCCCAGTACGTGTCGTACCACCGTCAATGTACACCCCCCCACCCCTGTACGTGTCGTACCACCGTCAATGTACACCCCCCCACCCCTGTACGTGTCGTACCACCGTCAATGTACACCCCCCCACCCCTGTACGTGTCGCACCACCGTCTATGTACACCCCAGTACGTTCCAGTCGTACCCCCACCCCAGTACGTGTCGTACCACCGTCAATGTACACCCCCCCACCCCTGTACGTGTCGTACCACCGTCAATGTACACCCCCCACCCCTGTACGTGTCGTACCACCGTCTATGTACACCCCCCCACCCCTGTACGTGTCGTACCACCGTCTATGTACACCCCAGTACGTTACAGTCGTACCCCCACCCCAGTACGTGTCGTACCACCGTCAATGTACACCCCCCCACCCCTGTACGTGTCGTACCACCGTCAATGTACACCCCCCCACCCCTGTACGTGTCGTACCACCGTCAATGTACACCCCCCACCCCTGTACGTGTCGTACCACCGTCTATGTACACCCCCCCACCCCTGTACGTGTCGTACCACCGTCTATGTACACCCCAGTACGTTCCAGTCGTACCCCCACCCCAGTACGTTCCTGGCGCACCCCCAACACAACCTCCTAAGTACGGAGCGCACCCCATGCCCCAACATCACAACCGCATGTACGAGTCGTACAAAGCCACACACAAGGACCAAATCGTACAACCAAATGGCCCATGTACACACCGTACACACGCTCAAAACGCACGTACACAACAAGGACAAAACAAAACAACTCAACAATACACCATTCGAAAGGCACACAGCCACTAAACATGGCCAACAACCACTAAAATAACACAATCACTGACCTGCAACTGTCAAAAACAAACAGAGGCCCAATACACCACCACTCCTTATAACACACCCACCCAAAATTCAAACACTGCCACACCCACCCATGGACCAATAAAAAGGGCCCACACACACAAACCATGAGCCTTTGCAACAGACCCACTGCTGCCAGACACCACAGAACCAGACTACAAGCGACACCACATCTTACACTTGCACACCTTCACACGACCACCCTCACAAACACCCTCTCATCACATTCACACACACACACAACCATCCACACCCCGCCCCAACATCCACACACCCCCCACACCCACACCATCCCCACCCACACCCCTCACCATGCCCACTACCAAGAATCCAAAGTTCAGTCACCGAGAGTTGGAGGTCCTTGTTGATCAAATCCTCAGAGTCGAGCCACAGATCTTTGGAACATTGGTCAGAAGCACCAGCCAGGCAGCCAAAACAGCCATGTGGCAGACCATCGTCGATGCTGTGAATGCTGTTGCGGACACCAGGAGGACCAAGCAGGATTGCCAGAACAGGTGGTACGATCTGCGGAGGAGGGTCAGAGCCAAGAGACAGGAGGAACACGACCAGGCCAACGCCACCGGAGGAGGGCCCTCCCGCAGACCCGTACAGTACCATCCCTGGGAGGAGAGGGTGATGGCCATACTGCCGGTGGAGGCAGTTGAAGGAGTAGAAGGACTCCGAGACCCGGGTGAGTACACAAACAACGCACCTCACATGGGGGGAACTGCAACCACAACCAAAATTAATAACAGGCACGCAAACACCACAAGCCATCGCATTACTCAACCACACTCCATGAGCAGGCACATGCCACTGCTGCCACCATGCCCCATGCACCCAGCTGGACAATGTCAAGTCACAGGCCACAGAAGACAACAACACATGACACGGTAACCCGGATGGCGGGAGTGTGGGCACCAAGAATCACATAGTGCGACTCCAAAGCAGACAACAATGCCCTCTGCCCATATGGCCTAGGTCACAGCCAGACAAACACTGTGTCCCAACACAGGAATGACTTGCCAGCAAATGGCGGATGCCTTGCATCAACACATGGGGGTGAAGGCACTGTTTTGCACATGCCAGCAGCTAATGAACAGCCAACAGTGTGAAAGAGTGGCAGCACACACCACCACAGCAGCAGCGCACAGACACACAGCAGACAAAATGGGTGCCTGGAGATCAGAAACAAACTCACATCAACAGGCCAAGGGCCACTCAAAGATCTGCTAACAGTGTGTGCCCAGGAAGCTGGGCCAAGGTGATAGAGGGTGACACACGGAGGGAGGGAGAGGGGGACACAGAGGGAGGGAGAGGGGGACTGAGAGGGAGGGAGACACAGGAAGATGGACAGAGGGAGGAGGCTGACACACAGAGGGAGGGAGAGGGGGACAGAGAGGGAGGGAGAGGGGGACAGAGAGGGAGGGGGACACAGGAAGATGGACAGAGGGAGGAGGCTGACACACAGAGGGAGGGAGAGGGGGACACAGAGGGAGGGAGACACAGGAAGATGGACAGAGGGAGGAGGCTGACACACAGAGGGAGGGAGAGGGGGACACAGAGGGAGGGAGAGGGGGACACAGAGGGAGGGAGAGGGGGACACAGAGGGAGGGAGAGGGGGACAGAGAGGAAGAGGGAGAGGGGGACAGAGAAGGAGGGAGACACAGGGAGAGCAAATCAGTCCTTTGGTGTGTGGGAATGTCTGCTCGTCAGCAGGTGGACTGCGTGCATGTAGACAAGGGTGCCCAGTGCCAGAACCCCCCCTCTTCATCATGGCAAAACGCAGGGCCATGTTACAACCTGTACACGAGCACAAGGACAGCCACCTGCATCATATGAGTGTGTGGATCCACTCCATGTGCACATGTACAGTGCTACAAGGAAGGCGCAAACGCATAGCTCGGCACACATGCACACTCCACTGCTGACTGCAGTCACACTTGACGCAGCAAGTAAGACTGTGCCACACATAGTTAAAGGGGCCAAATTGGTGCCCAAGGGACACACACATGCACAAGTGCACTGTGAGTGGAATGCAAGACAGATCCTAATTCCAAGAGGAAATGTGCCAACTTTGTAACGGATGAAACATGGATGTTGCATGGATCAAAAGTAACATTGTCTCTCTCACACACAGGTCAACGTCGTGCTGCACCCCCCAACACTGGGGGGGAACACTCACAGGACCCGGATCTGCAGGAGACCGATCCCACCGGCAGCGACCACTCTCACCACTCTGCGGACGACCCCGACCGACCTGGCCCCTCTGGTGTCCAACCACCTGCAGCACCTGCGTCAGGTACAACCGTGCCAACCACCACCCCCACTCCTGCCACATCCCAGGAGACACCCAGGATCCCTGCCCCAACACCACAATGCAGCCAGGCTCGCCAGGAGGGACACGGTGTCCCGGGCACCCAGGAGGAGGCAGGCGACAACGCCAATGCCACCCCTCAGGGGTCCCGGAGACCCCATGTGCCCAGAAGTGCAGGCCAGACGCAAGTGGGCAGGGGTGGTGGGAGTGGAGAGCGGCGGAGGCGCGAGCCTGACCAGTTGGCTGGGGATCCGGTATTTTCCCATGTCCGTAACATCCTGGACTCATACCGGCAGGACACCACGGGCATGGCCCAGGTTGTGTCCGTCCTCGAGGGGATCAAGGTCCAGCAGGCCCAGCAACATGCGGAGCTAATAGCCTGTCTACAGCTACACCAACGGAGGATGGAGGACAGACAGGCTGAGCAAGTGACGGCGTCCCAGGGGATTCACGCTGAACTCCGTCGGATGGCCGACACCATGGCCGACCCTCCCTGTGCCAGAAGGCGGAGAACATCACCACCCACAGGGAGGGATCATGAGGAGGAGGAGGAAACATCCGACGGAGCATCCCAGACGTCGTCACGGCCTGCTGCTGAGGTTCCCCGCAGGAAGCCGGGTCGTCCACGGAAAGGACCGTGAGGGTGGCTGCTACATCACCATCTCCCAGGACACCTGGCCTGGCACCTGGCCCACTGGAGCAACAGCATCACAGCATCAAGAGACATTATCTGCCACATGGCCCTGCTGGTCACTGGCTGACCAATGTTGACAAAGACTGTGGCATGGACTCTGAGGATTTCAAATGGCAAGGACACCAACTCCCCTACTGAACTTTGGATTCCAAACTCCCGGAAAGCCCCTCACTTTGTCCCCCCCCCCAATAATAAATCACACTATGAAGAGTAGATGCCTGCTGGTTGCATTATTACCTAACATGTGTCATGTAAAGTCTAAACATGCCTGAGTCATCTTTTGTCTTCAACCATCCACACCCTGGGGCCTGAGTCTGGCACAGGACACATGGGTCACAGTGTATTAGGCAAGACAGACATGGAGCACCATACACACCCGTGATGGTCAGAACCAGCTGAGGGGGTGGCCGAACAACCGTGCTGACAGACACATTGAGTACAGCAACAGTCATGCGCAGAGGTCAGGGATCCTGGCCCGTGTCCTGGGGGGCACCCAGGTACGTGTAGACAGGTGGCAGAACCATGTCCTGCAAGCTTGAGTCCGGTGGATGCAGAGAATGGGGTCATGGACAACGTTGGATGCATGGGGATGGCACATGTCACAATACCCACACAGTCATGGACATCATGCCCATTACACAGTCGCAGCACACACACACAGCTTGCATCTTGCCACTCGACACATTGACACATAGCCACAATCAGGGAATACCATGCCAGACATGCAGGATGCACCGTGCCAACACACCAGCATTGACTGAGAAGAGGCACCTTGGAGGCATAGGGACACCTTTAATAGTCATGTGTTTGGGATTGCAGAGGCAACTTGAAGTACACATGAACACATCATGTGGAGTAACATGTGGCTCCAACACTGGCACCCCCCTTCTGCAGCACAAATGCGTGATAGCCATGGAACTGGCACACAAGTGTCGGATAATAGCTAAATACCCACAGCTGCTCACGGAGAGCCTGCCATACACCATACATCCGCTGATGTGGAAGTCCCACGCCATGTCAAGACAATGTTAACCGTATGTGTCCGAGGGCAGTGTCACACACATTGATGCCTTCATCACAATCCACCATCCCATCACTGATGACTGACAACCAGGCAGCCCATCTATTCAGGTGTACCCAGCTGCATGTCGTGTCCCATGGGGATGCCACATGTCTGCAGAGGACCCAAACCCCGACCGGGGCAGTGTGCACACATCGTGAACAACTGCCACACCCAATACACCCCAGATGCATCCCTTACCCCATGGAGACTTCCAAACGTGTCCGTGCCTGTAACGCTGAGTCAGCCCACGATGCCATGTCCATGAGGAATAGCAGTGCCACAACAATGCAACCAGCAAACGGCATGCGCAGGTACCTGGGGAAGAGAGACACACAAGAAGTCAGCCACAAGAAGCACAGCCACTTGCATGTGCATGTACTCGACACATGTATGTATGACAACATGCTAGGTCACAATTATGTCTGGGGAAATACTACCATCACTGCCACCATCACTCCAGTGACACACCCACACACACCTCTGACCCACGTGCCATACATGCAGGTGGAGACACACATCACAACGCATGCCACACGGGGACCAATGCGTGCACACTCAGACCCTGGTACTCACCACTAAGCAAAGAAGTCGCGTATGAGCCGAGTCCGGATGTCCTCTTGCGGCTCCACATCCTCCACATCACTAGCCCCATTGCCAAGCCCTTCGTCCTCCACGGGTGGATGGTCCTCGTCATCTTGATCCAGGATGAGGGGCACAGCTCTTTCAACTGCCATGTTGTGCAGCATGCAGCAGACCATGAAGATCTTGCAGACCTTCGCCGGGGCATATGGGAGTGCGCCGCCGGTCTTGTGGAGGCACCGGAATCGGCTCTTCAGCATGCCAAACGTCCTCTCTATCACTCGCCTTGTCCGGCCATGGGCGGTGTTGTAGCGGAGCTGGGCCGGCGTGATGGGGTTGCGGAGAGGTGTCAGCAGCCAAGGCATGTTGGGATAGCCAGCGTCCCCTAAATGGAAAGCACATGGATATCGTTAGAACAGGCGAAGCGGTAGTGCTGCTCGGCCAAACAGAATACAGGACAGACAGACTGTACCCACCAACAACACATGCACGTTCGTTGCGCAGCTGCATCATCATATCAGGCATCCCGCTACGCCTCATGATGTAGGCATCGTGTGCTGATCCTGGAAAACGAGCACAGACATGTGAAATCACCATGTTGGACAGACACACCACAAGGGCATTGATGGAGTGGTAGTGCTTGCGATTGCGGTACGCCACCTCCCGTGCGTGTGGTGGTACCAAACCTACATGTGTCCCATCTATGGACCCAATGACATGGGGCATCCCTCCCAGGGCATAGAAACCACGTTTGACCTCAGTCATCTGTTCAGGGGTTGGGAACTTGATGAAGTCATCCAGGTGAATCAACATGGCCTCCAAGAAATCATGCAGCACACCGCTGAACATGCTCTGGGACATGCCACCAACATGAGCTATGGTATATTGGAAGGTACCCGTGGCAAGGAAATGTAGGGCAGCCATTACCTTCAGCTGGGGTGTCAGTGCCGTAGGATACCTGTGCTGCGGTTGCAGGTGTGGTGCCAGTCTCGCCGTCAGCTCCAGAATCAACGGTTGGGTGAAGCGGTAGAGCCGGATCCTGTCATTCTCCTGCATGGTGGCCAAGTCTGGAATTCTTCGGGCAACAGGAGGCGCTCTGCAGTAATTTGGAAGTGACAAGGAAGAGTGAGTGCACTACGAGAACAACTCATGTCTACTGAGCACATGTAAATCTGCCAATACACACATGCCACATAGGGAGTCAGGCATGTGCTACATGCCCAGGACACGTATGGATGCAAGGTGACACTCCTTCCAAGACCCAGCTACACACGGTGATTGAGAACCTCCCCATGCCACGCCATGGGAATAGCTGTGTCCCAGTGCAAGTGAACAGCCCGACGCAAGACAGAAGTGACATACACCCACACATCAGCAGAAGTAGGATGCCGATTGTAGAGACTGGTAGCGGAACACCGGAGCCACAGGTCACATGACATTACACTAGGCCTGCCCACACACCTTGCCATGAAGGTGCACATGTCATGACTCACCACACATTCCTTGTGAGGATGCTGACATGGCCTTGTCACGCTACTCCGTGTCCCATGCATACATGTGCACCTCACATCAGATACCACATGTGGCATGGTGTGCGGAACAGTGTGCAATGACAATCTACACACAGACACATGTTGGTTGCTGCAACGGCTGCAGCTTTTGAGGGTGCTACAACATCAACCTGATGTAAATCCCGGACACATAAATGACATAGTCACATTGTGCACTGTGGGTAGTGACAAGTCAGGTGTCATGACCCCTGTACCGGGCATCATGGGACACTTCCGTGTGTTGGTGTCCGTGCCATGCCAGTGACGCTCACCCCAAGTGCGCAGTACGACATGCACACATGTCAAAGGAGTCAAGGGCATGCCTGGCACACATTGCACCCTCACACAGTACACCTGTACACATCTCATCATACATCTGGTGCCTCCTCCACTCAGGAGGCATGTTCCACATCACAGCCTGTCACACCTGTGCCCCACACATGTAGTAATGCACAGACGATGCCTTGATGTCCATTCCTGGACAAGTATGTCCATCCATGGACAAGTATGTCCGCCCTATTCCTACCTGTGTGTCGACTATCACCACAGTGATGTGTACAAACCGGCGTACTGCTGCTAAGAGGGCCTGTGTATGTTCCCCAATCACTGTGGGAGTGCTGCCGTATGTGTACCCATCGTGATGGCGAGCGTACAGGCATTTGTACGGTCCGTACCACAACGAGTATGCATACGCGTGCAGACCCATAGTGATAGTGAGCGTACATGCGAGTGTACGGCCCTCTCACTATGGTTCTGCACGCGTATGCGTACTCGTTGTGGTACGGACCGTACAAATGCCTGTACGCTCACTATCACTATGGTTCTGCACGCGTATGCGTACTCGTTGTGGTACGGACCGTACAAATGCCTGTACGCTCACTATCACTATGGTTCTGCACGCGTATGCGTACACGTAGTGGTACGGACCGTACACTCGCATCTACGCTCACTATCACTATGGTTCTGCACGCGTATGCGTACACGTAGTGGTACGGACCGTACACTCGCATGTACGCTCACTATCACTACGGGTACACAGACCCATAGTGATAGTGAGCGTACAGGCATTTGTACGGTCCGTACCACAACGAGTACGCATACGCGTGCAGAACCATAGTGATAGTGAGCGTACAGGCATTTGTACGGTCCGTACCACAACGAGTACGCATACGCGTGCAGAACCATAGTGATAGTGAGCGTACAGGCATTTGTACGGTCCGTACCACTACGTGTACGCATACGCGTGCAGACCCATAGTGATAGTGAGCGTACATGCGTGTGTACGGTCCGTACCACTACGTGTATGCATACGCGTGCAGACCCATAGTGATAGTGAGCGTACATGCGTGTGTACGGTCCGTACCACTACGTGTACGCATACGCGTGCAGACCCATAGTGATTTTGAACGTAGGCATGCATGTACGGGCCGTTGCCATGCATTTGGGGTGCCCTAGGGCCCGGAAACGCACCGTACCTGTGTGTGATTCTCCTAATTACATAGGGGACAAGTATTAAGGCCTACATGCATGCTGGTTGTCATGGCGACCAGGTTCAAATTTCGATTTTGTTCTGGAAGGTGCACAGCAGAAGTCAGTTGGAATTCTTCTACTTTGTTGCAATGTGTTTGTGGGGCTGACATCATGCAGGAGAATGAAACCGATAGAGAACCCACAGACTGCTAGGTTTGAAGGGATTGGTGGAAACATAGGATGCAAATGTGAGTGACCAATCACTCTGTACTCCTGTGCATGAGACTGGGCAGAAGGCCACATATAAGGCAGCCAGGTCCCATGAGGGATTACTTGCCTGCACATCTTTGCATTTGTCGACCAAGCTGCTGCTACTGATTCCCTGGAACCATGTCAAGGGCTGTGGAGAGGACACAGCCATTCACCCTGGAGGAGAACATGGCTCTGCTGGATGTGATCCTCCCACAGTACCCCATGCTGTATGGGCGACCAGGGTATCAGGTGAGTGCATAGGCCACTGCCACAGACTGTCCCTATGTTGTGACTGTGTCTTCAGGCATTGTGACCCGGTGTGACACACATGCCATGTACTGTCGGGGGGGTACCAGGGGGGGGGTGCCTGATGTCTCCCAGCAGTGCCCTGAGACAGGAGGGGTGTGTGCAGAGTCCTCCCAGCAGTGCCCTGAGACAGGAGGTGTGTGTGCAGAGTCCTCCCAGCAGTGCCCTGAGGCAGGAGGGGTGGGTGTGATGCACAGTGTGAGCCTTGATCATTGATTGTGACATTGCCATCATTCCACCTGAGTACCCACTATGGCACGTACTGCCTTTTCCCTCACCAGAGGATGATGTCCCTATGACAGAGGTGCAATGCGTTGGCTGCATTACATGCCATGTAGTAACCAGCTATTATGTTCACATATGTCTCTCTGTGACATGTGGCTGGTGTATTGATGTGGTGTCACTTGTACTTCCTCACAGGTAGGCGCCACTGCCAAGGAGCAGATCTGGCTGACCGCCGTCAGTGCCGTGAGGCGTGTGGATGGTCGGAGGCGGAGCCTGTCCCAGGTGAGGAAACGCTGGCAGGATATCCGGTGCTGGACGCGGAGGATTGCACGGCTCCTGCTGGGGGACTCACCTGAGAGCCACAAGAACCGCGGCCGCCGCCGTCTGACCCACCTCCACAGGCGTGTGCTGCCGGTGGTCTTTCCAGACCTGGAGAGGCGCTTACAGGCGATGCAGCAGGCGGAAGGGGGTAGGTACATGTGCGTTTGTTGTGTGTCACCGGCATTTGTAAGGGCACAGTGGCATTAATTCACTGGCAGGGTTTAAAGGTGCTGTGCCCATCCAGTTTGCCCAAGTGTAGCGCTGCGCCCCTGCCACCCTTCCCCTCCTTGCAATGTGTTCCCTGGTCTGTGTGTATTCACTCCTTCACAAGGTAATGTAGGCTGGCGCTTTGTCCACGAGAACAATGACTGTAGCATCATGGGTGGTGGTGGTGGGTAACAGGTTGTGGGACCTTGCCTGTGAACTGTCAAGTTCACTGCATGTGGGTTCCATGTCAGTTGGCACTGATGCTGGCTCCAGACATGGGAGTTGGTCTCTCATGTGTCATGCCTTACAGCGCGCATGTCCTATGTAGTGGCCTGTGACATGATGTGCATGAGTGTGCGCTACGCATAGTGCAGGGATGGTGACGTGTGTAGCAGTCATTCCCATTCAGTAGCATGTAGTTGCGTGCCCAATACTGTCCCCTGGGGCACCTTATCCTCAGTGTTGTTTGTGTCATCATCAACGTGGACACTCTCACTGTCTACAGCGTAGGTTGTGCTCTGTGCCATTGTCCCCTGTCACCATGTATATAGACGTGCTATTATGTACAGGTGTCCACTGTGCAGCCTGACCTGATTGTCCCTCTTCATACTCACAGTTGCCAGTGCCTGTGTGTCTTGTTATACTCATCTGAGGATGGGCACTGGTACCTCATTATTTGTACAGGCGCACCTTTGCTGTTTTGCGTCCAATCTTGCCTTTTGCCTGCCACTGTGTTTATCACCCAGACTATGAGATGTTGGTGCCACCTGTGTCTCAGCAATTAGCATCGTGTGGGGGTTGCTTGGGGCGGGCAATGCCTATGTGTCAAATCCTGATTCCTAATTGCTGGGTCTGGACAGTGTGTGATGTTACTGGACACACACGCAAGGTGCAGTGACCGAGTTATGTTGGGCATGTTTGCAGCATTACCTATGCAGCATGTGTCTCAAGTTCATGGATATTGTCCCTGGTCATAGGTATTTTCACAAACGCTGTGTGGTGCAGAGGCAGTGCAGGATTGTCCCCAGGGCCTGGGTGCTATGTCAGACTCCGTTTCCTGTCATCAGCTATTGTCTCATGCTCTCCATGGTATTTCAGTGGCATGGTGGCTCAACCAACTGTGTTTCATGCCCTACATCGGTACCTTGTTTTGCAGATGTTAGGGATCTGCCTCTTCAGGCTATGCAATGTTGACTATGTAGATTGGACTCATGTGACAGATGTGTACAGGTGTCTGATTAATTTCTGTCTCTCCACCCTGCCCACAGCATCGTCGGGGGACACAGGGGGAGACATGGACACGGACCAGGCGGAGGGACCGAGCACCAGTGGCAGCCGTGACATCGGGGCTGGCACATCGAGTGGGACAGAGGCGGAGGATAGTGTGGCCGAGGACCTGTCGACTGGCACATCAGACTACGAAGCTGACAGGTCCGAGGAGGATGTCTCAGAGTTGGCGGAGGCTGCACCAGCAGCTGACAGTGGAACAACACCTGCCACCGCCCCCTCAGTTCCCACCAACCGCCTCCCACTTGCTCGTGTCCCTTCCCAGCGTGCCCGGTCACCGCATGTCTCCTTCCTGCCAGGCACCGCACCCCCTGCCCCTGTCTCCACTGCTGCCGCCAATGCTGAGTCTATGGACATCCAGCGGCAAATGCAGGTTGGTCAGGCTGCGATCCTGAATGTCCTCCATTCCCACGGGAAAACCCTCACCAACATCGAGGCATTCTTGGAGGGCATTCATTCTTTGCAGGCTGACCAACGCAACTTGCTGAGGTCCCTAGACTCCACACTGACTGCAGCAGTGGGTCTCCTGCAGCGCGACCTCCCCCCACCTACCCCTGCCCCATCCACACTTCCCACTTCCATGCCTGTCCCACGTACACCCAGACGTCGGCATGCACCCACCACAACAGACACAGGCACCACACCAGCAGGGAAGGTCCACCGCACTCCTCCTGACACGCACACACAGGGTGAGATAGGCACACCCACTGGGTCGGGGGGCAAACGTGTGACACGCAGCCAGAGTGGGAGTCCGCATTCCACACAATCCACTCCCTCCAAATCCCCTCCCCTCAGCTCTCCTGGCCACATCTCCCCCAAGGACTCCTTCATGGCCGCTCTGTCCCTGAGCCCCACAGTTACGCCACCACGCAAGCGGTCAAGGAAGTCCTCGGTCAGGGTGGTTGAGTCTCCCCCCCTGTCTCCACCCTCCCCCGGTGGCGCTGCAACCCATCCCTCTGAACCCCCCCCCTCCTTGGGGCCTGAGGTCACTTCGGGTGCAGGGGACTCCCTGGAGGACCTTGCTAAGGTGTGTAGTGCCATCCTGGCCTCCGCCTTTGGCCATGACACACCCCCTGTGGTTGAGTCCTCCATCCCTGCACCCACAACGCCGCCCCTTTGCCCTGATGTCCCTGCGGTGCCTGTTGCTTCCCCCCCCCCTGATGCCCTCACCAGTATGGAAGACGATGCCATTTGACTGTGCAGGCAAGGTAGGGGACACACATCCCACTGTGTCCCCCATGCAGCTGGGAATAATTGACTGCCCTATGGCCTTTGTTGACTTTGAACTGCCTTTGATCCACGGACATTGTGCTCATGCTGAATAAAGCTTATTTTTTTTTTCATTATCACACTCCTGCTATGGTGGTATTGGTGTTGGTGGGGCTGCTACATTGTTTTGGGTGGTGTTTAAGGCTTTGGGTGTGTGGGATTTGTAGTAGTGTTCTGCTCTTTGGGGCCACCCTAGGATCTGTGTGCCATCACAAGGTGTTGGCTAACTTCCTTAGGTCATGTCAGCAGTTACTGCATGGTTCAATTGTCCCAGGGTGTATTCCTTCCTCTGTGTACCCAGTTTCTTCCCTGCAGGGTGTTCCCAATGTTTAGCGCAGAGCTGTGTGTACATGAGCTGTGTGTGTGACGGAGCCCTTCTACTTTGGCCATGCATGCATGGCCATGTCTCCACCTGCAACATTCGTGGCATCCTTGGTGATCACTGTACTTGTGTGTGGAGTCAGTTGACATGAGTTCATGGGGACATGTTCCCTTGTAGGCAGTATGGATGTGGGTAATTGTGGCATCACACACATGTGTTACACCCCTCCTGGGTGTGGACACTGCTGGGAGGACTCTGCACCCACCCCTCCTGGGTCTGGACACTGCTGGGAGGACTCTGCACACACCCCTCCTGTCTCTGGGCACTGCTGGGAGGACTCTGCACCCACCCCTCCTGGGTCTGGACACTGCTGGGAGGACTCTGCACACACCCCTCCTGTCTCTGGGCACTGCTGGGAGGACTCACCACCCACCCCTCCTGGGTGTGGACACTGCTGGGAGGACTCTGCACCCACCCCTCCTGTCTCTGGGCACTGCTGGGAGGACTCACCACCCACCCCTCCTGTCTCAGGGCACTGCTGGGAGGTCTCTGCACCCACCCCTCCTGTGTCTGGGCACTTCTGGGAGGACTCTGCACCCACCCCTCCTGTCTCTGGGCACTGCTGGGAGGACTCACCACCCACCCCTCCTGTCTCAGGGCACTGCTGGGAGGTCTCTGCACCCACCCCTCCTGTCTCAGGGCACTGCTGGGAGGACTCTGCACCCACCCCTCCTGGGTCTGGACACTGCTGGGAGGACTCTGCACACACCCCTCCTGTCTCAGGGCACTGCTGGGAGGACTCTGCACCCACCCCTCCTGGGTCTGGACACTGCTGGGAGGACTCTGCACCCACCCCTCCTGTGTCAGGGCACTGCTGGGAGGACTCTGCACCCACCCCTCCTGTGTCAGGGCACTGCTGGGAGGACTCTGCACCCACCCCTCCTGTGTCAGGGCACTGCTGGGAGGACTCCACACCCACCCCTCCTGTCTCAGGGCACTGCTGGGAGGTCTCTGCACCCACCCCTCCTGTGTCAGGGCACTGCTGGGAGTGATGGGCACCCACCCCTCCTGTCTCAGGGCACTGCTGGGAGGACTCCACACCCACCACTCCTGTCTCAGGGCACTGCTGGGTGGACTCTGCACACACACCTCCGATTTCTGGATATGTGCGCTTGGCACATACACGGTGGGGTTACGCACACTGCATTGGAGGTGAGGGTACGAGTCTACTGACACTGGTGTGGTGGGGGTACGCTCCGTACGTCCGCGGGTGTGGGTACGGGTCGTACTTACACTGTTGGGCAGGGGGGTACGCTCCTTGCATTCGTGGGTGGGGGTTCGAGTCGTACTTACACTGTTGGCATGGGGGGTACGCTCCATGCATACGCGGGTGGGGGTACGGGTCGTACTTACACTGTTGGGGTGGGGGGTACGCTCCTTGCATTCGCGGGTGGGGGTACGGGTCGTACTTACACTGTTGGGCTGGGGGTACGCTCCGTACGTCCGCGGGTGGGGGTACGGGTCGTACTTACACTGTTGGGCTGGGGGTACGCTCCGTGCGTCCGCGGGTGGGGGTACGGGTCGTACTTACACTGTTGGGCTGGGGGTACGCTCCGTACGTCCGCGGGTGGGGGTACGGGTCGTACTTACACTGTTGGGCTGGGGGTACGCTCCGTGCGTCCGCGGGTGGGGGTACGGGTCGTACTTACACTGTTGGGCTGGGGGTACGCTCCGTGCGTCCGCGGGTGGGGGTACGGGTCGTACTTACACTGTTGGGCTGGGGGTACGCTCCGTACGTCCGCGTGTGGGGGTACGGGTCGTACTTACACTGTTGGGCTGGGGGTACGCTCCGTGCGTCCGCGGGTGGGGGTACGGGTCGTACTTACACTGTTGGGCTGGGGGTACGCTCCGTACGTCCGCGGGTGGGGGTACGGGTCGTACTTACACTGTTGGGCTGGGGGTACGCTCCGTGCGTCCGCGGGTGGGGGTACGGGTCATACTTACACTGTTGGGCTGGGGGTACGCTCCGTAAGTCCGCGGGTGGGGGTACGGGTCGTACTTACACTGTTGGGCTGGGGGTACGCTCCGTACGTCCGCGGGTGGGGGTACGGGTCGTACTTGCACTGTTGGGCTGGGGGGTACGCTCCTTGCATACGGGGTGGGGGTAGGGTCCGTACATATCCGTCCCCACGCTATGTGATGTTTGTGCGGCCCGTACCCAGGCCTTTGCCACGTGGGTGCGATCCGTCCCGCCATTGTTGGGGTGACGTGTGTGGGCGTGGTCCGACTCGTACCCACGCTCTTCAGGCGTGGGTACGGGACGTACCTGTCTGGTTGTGTTGCCGGTTCGCGTGGTGACGGACTTCCGTTGTGGCGGTCGCTGGATTATCAGGACACGCCCCCACCCCCTCGTGGTGACCAGGGCATGGGAGTCAGGTATGTCCAGGCCATGTGTAGTGTGTCACTCATGTGGTTGTTTTGTGGCCTGCCCTGGTCGTGCCACCCCCACCCCACCCCACTTTCCCCCCTCCCTTAGTTATTCTGACCTTCTGCGGCGTCTGCGTCGTAACCTGTAGAGGAGGTGTACTGCTATGAGGGCAGGGATGACTCGTAGGTTCGGGTCCATGTCTGTCCGTCGCGTACTGGTACTCCTTGCTCGCGTCGTCCTGTCGCGTACGGGTCCTCCTTGATCGCGTCGTCCTGTCGCGTACGGGTCCTCCTTGGTGGCGTCGTCCTGTGTGTCCGTCACGTACTGGTCCTCCTTGTTCGCGTCGCCGTCTGTCCGTCGCGTACTGGTGGTCCTTGTTCGCGTCGTCCTGATTTCCCGGCAGTTTTTGGGTGCCGCAAAATATTGACCGTGCGGGGTGACGTCGGTGCGAATCGTGATTCCTGGGTCGTGAATGGCTGGCTGCATGCGTCCCGACGTCAGGTCGGCGCTTTCCCGGATCGCATTGGTAGGTGTTTTTTGTTCGGTCGGTCTTTTTTACGATTCGTACGGTAATGGTGTACCCGTGCGAATCGTAATTCCATGTTTGTATATTTTGACGACCGGGTACGCGTCGGACTGAGAATATGCTCCGTCCGACGGTTCGTACCCGGTTTTTACCGGATTGTGATCGGCACCCAAGTGTGCAAGATTTAACCTCCTGACAGGTTTTGGAATGTTCAACTTGCCAAGGCATTTTTTTTTAAAATGACAAAAGCAATGCACTTTGCAACACGTCTTCTAAAGAAATTAGCTTCAAATCCAAAGGCTTTGCAGGAATGTTGAAAGTAAAGCTCATCAAAAATATTCCGACAATTTAGAGTCTGCATTGGTAGAAATCATGTACATGACTGACTTGGCCGATTATAAAATTGTGCACCCAGTTGACACACTTGATGCTAAAAGTGTTCTCTACAGAAGGCCATCCTGAATTTAACAGGCTGTGCTCTTCCATATGTCAACACATCATTGTCTTAATCTGTGATACATCCTACTACTCCTATAGGGGCTCACAGATGACTTTTCCAAGGCCTCCTAAGTGCAACCTGCAGTACGAGCTCCCTTTCTAGAGGTGGAACCTACTCACAAATCTGTCAAGAGACCTTAATCTAGGCCTGCAGATTTCCGTGCTACTCCACTACTGAGAAAGAGACATAGCTTTTCAACCGCACTGCTTTTCTGCCATGCAGCAGCATCCATTCCTAAAACAGTCACAAAGATATGCCAAAACACCTGGAACTGGAAGCAATAATTGTATGAAAATGCAAAAAAATAAAATAAATGAATATGATCTCTAAGCAGAGAGAGATTATTGATTATAGACTCCGTATAGCTTCTTCTATAGGGAATGTTTAATATTTTGATAACCAAAGGGCATTATGAAGGATAATTAGATACTAGGACTGATATGAACCAAAACAAATTAGCAATTCGTATACAGACCTGTTTTGAGCTGGTAATGGGATGGAGTACTGCTTATAAAATACAGTATTTTGTTATTGCTACGTACATGTACCAGACTAGACATATACTTAAGCAGTATTTTTTTGAAAAACTGTTGGCTGAATATAAGTGAATATTTTTTCCAATTACCGTTTTCCCCATATTGACATCACTCCTTGAAGGGTGCTACATTCATATACAAGACTAGACATATATTTAAGCATTATTATTTAGAAAAACTGTTGGCTAAATATAAGTGATTTTTTTTTTTAAAATGACGGTTTTCCCCATCATGTCATGTCACGATTAGGAGATAAGAATGTAAATAGCAAGCGTGCTTAGGCTCATCCCCTTTTTTTCTTCGTTTCTGTGGCAATGGTGTTCAACATTACTCTTTCTTTAAACCTCCTTACTCAGATCTCTTAAAATCAATGTTTTTGAGCCCCAACCTTGTGTATTTTCAAACACTGGAAACATCAAAAACCATCAGACAAAAAAATAGCAGCACTCTCTCCTTTGGAGCTCGGCACACAGCGTTAAAGAATCGTTTCTATAGTGTTTCATTAAAGTCCATCCAGCATTACAATTCAGTGCACTAGCATTTCAGTATTCATCGTCTCTTTTTGAAGATTACTTCAAGAGTTCACATTGACAGAATTCAGGCCTTACTTGCCTCCTGCTACAGAGGGAGTCCAACACTACAAAAGCAGGAACTGCATGCCACAAAGCAAAAATCAGCTTTCTTTAACTCCCTCGCGCACAGGCCATCCTTGACTCAGAAGGAGAAGGAAAGAGCATTACGTAAAGCGCAAGGGAACAGAGCATGGTCAATCACTGTATTTGCTTCAAAGTACACAGAGGTTGTCCATGTTCTGGGAACCTCCACCCGCGCACTGCTCCCTGTAAATGTATGATAATACAACGCGTACCATCACAACGCGGTATGTTACATCGCGGTCGTGACAACGCAAATCATTACATCGACTTGCGTTGGAGGGCGCTGGATTTAGGAATAGTGTGAATTACTATTCCAACTCCAGTCTACGTACAGTAGGGAAGGTGTTGGAATAGTAATTCACACTATTCCTTAGTCTAGAGCGCCCTCCAGTGCAAGTCGGTGTAACGACTTGCGTTGTCACAACCGCGATGTAACCATACCGCGTTGTAATGGTTGCGTGGTAAAGGATGTTTCCCCTCCCTGTGCATGGGATTAGGATGACTACCACTCGGCACCCAACCCAATCCAGAAGCTGCTCTCATAGTGCATATTTTAGTGAATAGTATGCGAAAAGCACCAGGACTAGTTGCAGTAGGAAAACCCAATGCTCATTAGGAGACTGGGTGACTGTGTCTGTGTTCCCCTGGGGCTTCCTGACATTGCATAGGTATGAGGAACCTCAAGTGTGCATGTCAGCTTGGGCACAGTAAAACACTGGTCCAACCCAAAATGTGCACTTCATTTCAAGTGCTCGAAGGAGAGCAACTCTTACTTCCTACTGCCAATCAAGCCCCATTCCACCCTCAGCCAGTAAAGCACCTGATCGGCAACACAAGTGAGAGAATGTTTCTAGCAGAAAAAAATCAGTTAATTAAATGGAGTTTGACTTTAACTTGTAGTAGGAGGTGGCTCACAGCAGGGGGCAACATCTTTTTGCTCTGAAAGAGGAACTGCCCCCCCTATGGAGTCCACTTCTTTGTCCTTGATGCAGGAGGGAAAGCAGGTCCAGTCTTAAGGTTCTTCTCAGGCAGCATGCAGCAGGTCCAGTCCTCTTCTGTTCTTCCAGAGGTCCAGAAGTGATCCGAGAAGTATACCATGGGTGCTACTTTTATGCCCTGTGCCAGCCTGTATGTAGGGGAAACTCATGGACCATCACTAGCAAATGGGGTAAAGGTTTCCAGGGGTGACCCTACCCACTTTTGCACAAGTTCCTGTGTGCTTTACACTAAACATTCCCAAAGTGACCCTTTCTGCCCACATCAACATAGCAGAATCATTCCTCCCTTGGGAGTAAAATGTTGGGATGGCCTTCCATCAATAGATATTAAAGAATCTTCTGCTGACTGTGTGTATGTCATGTTTATGTAAGCTTGTACTTGAGAAACAGATCCTATGAAAGCATGCCGAATACTTATCACTGCTGCAATATCAAACATTAAACAAACTCCTTTACGATGTGCTATAAGAAGAGAAGAAATTTTTGTTTGGGAAGGACTTAGCAGGTGAACTACAGATTGTGCAGAGCTCCTGTGCCCACCCCAGAGGTGTGGTCAAGGAAATGAGCAACCACTCCTCTGTGGTCACTAAAAATGGGTTCTAGTGGTAGCTCCTCTCCCACAGGCCCTGGTGCCTGACTGCCTAGGTGAACAAATGAAAGGGACACACCCAGGTGCTAGGCCCTTTTGAAATTCATTTATTTCCTAGAGACAAATCAGAGAAACAGAACATTCTCCCCACACCCAAGGCCTTTGTCTCAGCTCTGGGAGAAACTTCACACTTCATCAGTTAGTAGCTCATGCAATGGGCTTCTAGTGGCTTAAGGCAGGCAACAGGCAACTTTTCTAGATGTACTTGCTTTGAAATGTGCATTACAAATCTGACTTTACCAATGAATTCTCCTTGCAATAAATCATTTGAAAAGTCTGAATATGAATTCTGTAGCTGGTTTCTAAAAGGAATTAGCAAATATTAATGGTATTATTAAATGTAATATTGCATCCCAAAGCTTTCCTATGGAACAGCTATCCCTACTACAGTGGAAATGGCTCTGAGGGCTCTTTCACTGTAAGGACATATTTAATATTAAACCTTTACATGTCCTATTTTTATATACCATGTACCCTGCCTTATAGGCATATAAGGACAACTTAGGGGTAACCTATTCATATTTAAAAGCTGAGATTAGTCCCATGAAATTGGGGTATTTTAAAAGGTTCATTTTTCAGTTTAAACCTGCACTGCCAGGCTACTGATGGCAGGCATACAGTTGTGTTTATATTGCCACTAAAGTGTTAGGAACAATGAGTGCTGCAGTTCATTTGTGACATTTAACTAGGGGTGCGTGATAAACTGTATTCAACCAGTGGTGTTTGCAGAGTTTTGCCCACTTAGAATTGTACTTGTGACACAGAGTTCTGGCAAAACTCCGCCAACCTCTGTGTGATAGAATTATTTCTCATTTGAGGCGCTCCAATGTTAAGTCGGCAGGTTCCAAAGAGAATTTGCATCCCCTAGTGCAATTTTCAGACACTAGAATGCCACCTGGTGAAATTATCAAAACGCTGGAGGTCCCGGCTGGTCGACAAAATTGCTGCTTGAGTAGAAAATCTACGCATGATGCACAAAGAAGCAGTGCCCTCTCGCGTGTGGCGTGGTGCCTTTCACCCTGATTTTACAGTGTGGAACAAGCTCCCAGCAACAAAAATCAGCAAGCAGCATGACATGCCGAATTCTGCCGGTTCATGGACCTTCGCTGAATCTCACAGAGTTTTTATGTAACTTCACGGAATTCTGCAGAGTAAAGCTCCCTGAGTTCCACCCACCCGTACATTTAACTTGGTGTTATGTAATAAACTCCGCTCCACCGGTGGAGTTCGCAAAGTTTTGCACACTTCGTGTTATGCTTTTAACGCGGAGTTCCAGCACAATTCTCCCAACCGTTGCGTGGCAGAGTTTTTTCTCCCACATAGCTTGCTAGGGTAAAGTTGCCAAGTGTGAGCAACAATTTGAGTCCTTTAGCATGATTTTCGTGTGCTAGAACGCCACCAGGTGAAATTTTCTCAACACAGGATGTTCCGGCAGGTTGTGAATATTCGCATTGAGAAATCTGCCGCTCGAGTAGCAAATCTACTCGGCCTGCAGAAATAACCAGCATGCTCTGGTGCACTGGGCGTGATGTTGTTTGCACTGATTTTACAGCGTGGAACAAGTTCCCAGCACCGTAAATCAGAGGGAGCAGTGCGACATGCTGTTTCTGCCTGCTTGCCGTACTCCGTAGATTCTCTCGAAGATTTCCTGTACCACCGTGGAATTCTGCAAAGAGAAACTCAGCGATTTCCGCCCACCCCTACATTTAATTTACAGGCCCTTGGAACACTGTGGCAATATATAGTAGGGACTTACTGGTAAGTTACATTTGCCCAAAAGGGGGATGCCAATTTCATCATGTTGAAAGTGGGCTCACAGGCAGCAAAAACAGTCAGGACAAAAATCTGAGGTGGTACCACACAAAAGATGGTAATTTCCAACAATGTCAATTTAATATCATCAAGGAAGTAAAGACCTGAACTTTTCACTTCACAAGTGCTTAAGAGGCAAGATAATTGGAGGCTGGTTTTTAACTTTCTAAATATCTTTAAGAGATATGCATGTTCTTTGAGAATATCAAATATATATTTCTCTACAAGTAATTATACTAATAATTGTTCATTTGACCTTAACTGAAAATGGCCGTTATGAGTTGAGCAGAAACCAGGTACATTAATTCCACACCCAAGGATACAGTAAAATAAAATGTTCATATATTTAACATCAGCAACATAACACGGGATTTAAGGTGGTTGTTAATTGATTTTCTTTATAACCACAGTCCTTAATATCAAGTATATGAGTCTATGTTACACATTAGGGAAGTATTCGCTTAAAAAGTCCAGCAATATAAAAAGGATTGAATCAAAATGGCATGCAAAACTGATTTCAATGCAAATTTAAATCATTTATTAATATCATTTGTCAAGGAAAGTCCTTAATTGTGTGTTATTGAATAGTCCATGTGCATTACATGTTATTTTTATTACAACTTGTAATGTCATAGGTGCACATATAAAAATAATATTTATTTATAGACATTTCCTGCACTTGCAGGTGATACACACAAGAGAACATGGAAGAGTCCTCTTGAGCTGAGCACTAATATCTGCAAGGAGATCAAAGAGCAGGACTTCCCTATAAAATCCTGATGCTTATTGGTCCACTGACATATCACTGACTATCATTCCTCTTGCTGGAAGCACTATCACCATTACCGCAGTTTCAGTTGATAATGATGCCACTGTAACAACCACTCTTTCAAGTCTCATAAGGGATGTCCAGAAAGTGGATCAATTGCTACAATCGCTATGGCCTGTACCTCCCCCATTATATCAGCTTCCATTCCCAAATGAGCACTAAAAATAATCAATGAAGAAGGGGCTGTGGAAGAGGAAGAGGAAATATCAGTACCTGACATATGGAATGATGTTTCTCCTGTTGGACCTTTTTCAGATGATGAAACACAGCCTCCAACAATAGTACCACATACAACTGATGTTACCAGCAGCAACACTGTGACACAAACTTTAGAACTAATGTGCCATACAATGTCTGCAGTCAATGCTTGAACAACTTAGTAATCGCTGGAGGCCTTTGTGGCTACTGGCAATCAACTACAAACTCTGATCACAACAAAGGGAATATCAATCAGCCATGTCATTGGGTAAGCACAAGTACGAAATCGCCCATATTATAGATTGCCTGGGTTTAGATATACTATTTATAACAGAGACCTGGGCAGATGCGGCATCTGATCCCGATTTTATTACTGCTACACTTGCTGGGTTTAGAGTTATCAGAGTGGACAGGTCTTGTAAACGAGGAGGTGGAGTTGCAATCATTTTTAGGGATCAGTTTTCGGCCATACATCATTCCGTTTCTACGGTCTCCTATGAAGCCCTCCACTTTTCGTTTACACTCAATCCCAAAGTGACATTAAAGGGAATTCTCCTTTGTCGTCCTCCAGGTAATCGTAACACGTTCTTAACCAATTTGGACAGTATGCTTGAGCCAGTTGTTTTAAATTCAGATTTTACTATTCTTGGAGATTTTAATTTTCATTTAGAGGATCTAGAAAACAAAGATACCACGGGGTTACTGGACACCCTAAGTTCTTTTGGACTCACCCAATTGGTGCAATCACCAACACACATAGCCGGGCACACGCTGGATGGCGTTTTTCATCAGCCCATGTCCTTATGGTTAAGGAAACTATTCCGTTAACTTGGTCAGATCACTCATTAATTAAGTTTAATCTCCCTTTTTCCAGGGTGGGAGAGGGTGACACCGTTAAACGTCCAGCCTTCATCGGGAAAGCTTGGAATAAAGTAGACAAACTATCTCTTGAAACATATCTAGAAACCTTTCGTCCTCCCCCTCAGAACCAGGTAGACCTAGCCGTTACCAATTACACAAACTGGATTCTGGGCGCAGTTAATGCTTCAGTCCCTTTAAAAACTTTTCAGTTAATAGATCGACATCATCCGCCCCCTGGTTTTCTGAAGGCCTTCGGCTAGAAAAACAACTGTGCCGCCGTCTAGAACGACGCTGGCGTTCAAAATATGACGAGCCGGGTAAATTAGCCTACAAAAAAGCGTTATTAAACTACAAAAAACTTCTTATTTCAGAAAAGAAAAAATATTTTACCTTCCAGATTGATTCAGCTGCTAATTCACCCAAGGAACTGTTTGTGGTGATTAACAAGCTGGCCATATCTAACAACAGAGGTAGGCAGGTTAATCAGAAATTTTGCAATGATATCGCCGGCATTTTCAAATCTAAGGTTCTAGACATCTTCCAAGTATTTAAAGAGGTTTCTGATTCAGGCTCGCTACCACTCTTAGGCGGCCTAGGTTCTACTAACTACTTGCCATTTGCGTTCTCCCCGATCTCATCAGATGTAGTAAGAAATTATGTTCTTCAAGCTAAGTCTGGCTCACCATTAGATCCCTGCCCACTGAGTTTTTTTAAAGGATTGGCAGATCTGGTGAGTCCAGGCCTCACCGACATCTTTAATTTGATTTTCTCCTCCGGTGTTTTCCCTATTAGCTGGAAGGAGACATCTATTTTGCCTCTTTTAAAAAAACCTACCTTACGGGGGGTGTGGCTAATGGCCGTGGAAAATGGCCGCAGCCTAGAGAGTCTCCGTAGTCCAAGAACCCCGCAAAAACTATCCGATCACTTATCCGGAGGCTCACTCTCATACATACCTCAGCCGATGGTGGCGGAGATCCTGAGGCGCCCGTTCATCCCGATCCGAGGCTGAACGGAGGGCGTGGACGAAGTAGACGGCGAGAAGTCAACAAGGGGCCTACCCCCGGCGGTGAAAGCCGGGGAGTAAAGTTCTGTGGGAGCCATCCGCGGAGACGCGCTGAGCTCCACGAGGCAATATATAGAGCGCGGAGGACTGGAGGCGGAGGTGGCCAGGGGAGGACACACCCCCCCACTGGTGGTGAACCGGAGGTGGCGCTTCCGTGCAGGCGAGGTGGTGAACAACGACAAGTAGGGGCGAAGGGGTGAACGGACTACCGCCTCCCGGACCTGGCGCATCCCCCACCAATATCGCCAATAACCAGGCAGACCGCCACACTGCCGCTGCGATCCCGCGGCCCTCCGAGACAGTGCCGGTGGTGCTAAGGAGAAGCACCGATGCGCTGCCCAGGTACTCTTAATATATGCAACGCATGCCCAGTGTATACAGGCTCACAGCGACGTCGAACTGCCCTGGAGGCCCACTAAAACGAATAGCGCCTCATTGCAACATAGGGTGAAGACGGCGAAGGCCCTCCTCTGCCTGCGCACTGTCTTTCTATATAAGGCTACTTGCTAGGTGTTGCGGACAGCGCCAGAAAGAGCGGACCACGTTTGGTCACGGCGCGCAACGTCTCCAGGTAGCGGCCTAACGGCGCGACACAGGTAGGGGGGCTAAGTTGAAGACTGGACCTGACCACAGCTGTGGAGGGCACCACAGTGCTGTGCATAACGTCGCGCTAACTGGAGGGGGACCATACCTGGATATGCAGACCTGATTCTGAAGGCTGAATCACAGAACACTCTGGAGTGCGGACACAGTCGGTCCCGCAAATAGGGCTGGGTCTACGACGCATCGCACAGCACAATGCTAGAGAAGCAGGGTGGGAAACCCGACAGGCCGCTTGGGCGATATCCGCCCTTTGGAAGGCGGCGGTGATTACCACTCCTGAACGCTTAACCAGTGCGAACATACCCCCAGCGCGACAATGAGCAGCAGAAACGCGAAAGGGCCGAACCAGGCGAAGCTAGAAAAATACACGTACACGAAAGCACAACCGGATCCTGTGAGTCCTGATGCAGCGCCGGGACCGGGTGCGACCACGGGAGAAACCAAAAAAGTGACACTGCAAGATATCATGGCCACCCTGAATAAAGTGCACACATCCCTAGATTCTCACATTGGATCCCTTTCGGCAGAATTATCGCTAATCCGGGCTGACCGTAACAAAATGTCCACTAGAGTGACGGAGGTGGAGTCCGTGACAACCACTCTAAGTAACGACACAGCCACACTGAAGCAGCAAATGCAACAGCTCACGGTGGACAATAAACTGCTAGCTGCTAAGCTGGAAGATCAGGAAGGGCGTTCCAGACGGAACAACATACGTCTTATAGGTGTGCCGGAACAGACTGGGGGCCCTGCCCTTGACCTGTTTGTTGAAGATCTTATAACAACTCATCTACACCCACGGGGACTCTCTACTTTCTCGGTGGAACGGGCACACAGAGTACCAGGGGGTCGGCCCAAACCTGGGGCCCCTCCGCGCCCTATCATCGCTCGCATTTTCAACTACCGTGATAGAGACGTAATATTACAGGCTGCAAGGGTCGCCCCCCTCTGAGGCTCGACAATGCAAATATTACCATATATCCGGATTACACTGAAGCAGTTACGAAGCAGCGCCGCGGGTTTCTTGAAGTTAAAAAACTACTCCGCGAACATGGGGTCAAATACTCCATGCTGTTCCCTGCGAAGTTAAGGGTAGAGGCCGAAGGTAAAGCATGGTTCTTTCTAACACCGGAGGATGTCCAGGACTGGCTAGAGGGATGGCATACCACCGCACGTTCGGAGCGCCGAAAAGGAGGTCACAACCACCGTGAGGAAACCGAAGAGCGAGACGGTTTGGAATAAATGTCTGCAGGAGAAAATGACAATTATTATTGAAGTAAGGAAGGAACGAACAATACTACCTAGGTGATCACAACCTAAATACGACGAATGGCTGCACCCTAAAGCTCGATCGGCCTACCAAACTCACAATGACTTTGTTACGATGTCACCGAGACTTCCTCACGCAAGGGTTTGAGGGAGTGACTACTGCGACAAGACTAATCTGAGGGAGTAAATTCATACTGCCCAATCGCTAACAACATACGAACTGTTAGAGAGAAAAAATGAGACCACTACAGCTACAGAGGAAACAAGGGGGCACCGAGGACAGCGGACGATTGCTCTCACCCTCAAGTTATGGTACTGGGGAAGGGCACTGAGCACTCTGCACTGTTGGGGTGGCGGGTAGTTTTGGGTCTGTCAAGCAGGGAGGCAGGGAGGTGGGTGGGGGGGACGGGAATATTGTTACGAGATTGGCTGTTATTAGTTATTAAGTTCTTGAGGGCAATGGACACAAATCGGTTTAAAGGTACTGGTTACAAGAAATACAGACACTCAATGGCACTGCGGACATGCTGCACGTATGATAATAATGATGGTTCAGGATCACTTAAGGGCTGAGGTGCTGGGGTCTCCCAAGGGCCCGATTGCTCCGTTATCACTGGTTACATGGAATGTCCGTGGGTTGGGAGATAAGATTAAGAGAGGTTTAGTCTTGCAATATCTGAAACAGTGTGCACCAGCGATGGTCCTCCTACAGGAAACCCACTTAACAGGAATGACCTGTAAAGCGCTGGACAGATTTGGTTATAAAATGATTGTACACTCTGAGTTTTCTTCCGGATCACGGGGAGTAGGTATCCTGATAAGAAAACAGTCCCCACTGATTATTAATCAAAAATGGACAGATGATCAGGGCCGCTTCGCGGCTATAGCATGTCAGTGGGAGGGAAGATCTTTCAATATGGTGTCTGTGTATATCCCCCCAGCGCTTCATGCGGTGGCTCTGCCAGTGCTCAGTAAATTCCTACTCGCCCTCCCAGAGGGAGAAATGATAATTGGGGGGGACCTCAATGCTACAATCAACGGGACTCTTGACCGACATCCTCCCAAACCGCACACCAACAGACTATCTCATATAGAGAGTTTTATAGAAGCCCTTGGTCACATAGATGCCTGGAGATGCCGTCACCCCACGACATGACAGTTCACCTACCACTCGAGAGTCCACAATAGCCTTTCTAGGATAGATTACTTCTTGACATCTACGGACAGCCTGCAGAATGTAGTGACCCTAGAGATCAGACCCAGAGGGATATCTGACCACTCCCCTACTTACGCGTGCCACCACATAGTTAGACGACGCATTTATCCCATATACCCGGGGTATTTAAATAATCCCAAAATCATTAACAACCTCAACAGCGCAACACAACACTATTTTAAAGAAAATACAATGACAACCTCATCTTCCATCACCCTCCGGGAGGCCTATAAAACTGTTATCCGTGGGCAAGCCATTACATCCATAGTCGGTTATACACGCGAAAAGCAACGGGAAATATCAGACATAGAATCGAGCGTGCACCAGGCCGAGGACCGTCATACACAACACCCGACGCTAGAAACGGCACAATCCCTATGTGTTAAACAACAGGAATACAGAGAATACTTAAAAGAGATGACGAAGTCCAAATTAAAAGTACGCAACATAAGATGTACGAAGTGGGAGATAAGGCGGGTAGGCTTCTGGCCTGGCTGGACAAAAAAGAACGAGCACGGAGCTGGATAGCGCAGATTAAAACTAGGGAGGGGGGAGTGATCTCTGACCCTGAAGAAATTGTAAACGGACTGGCTAAACACTTCGCCCAGGTGTATGCACCTACGTCGACCAACACGGTGGAAGACGCACAAGCTTATCTCAAAGATATCAAAATGCCCACGTTGGCACCAGAGGCGGCTGCCACACTGGAAGCTGACCTCATGGTGGACGAATTGCAGTCAGCAATTGGGTCCCTGCAGTCGGGAAAGGCGATAGGGCCTAACGGCATTCCTATTGAGTATTATAAGAAGATGGCGGGAGTACTCTCCCCCCCGCTTATTAAAAATGTATACCGAAAGTTTAGAAGCAGGAGAACTCCCGGGGGACCAAAGAACGGCAACCATTGTGGCAATTCCAAAACCTGGGAAGCCTCCTGAGGAATACACCTCATATCGCCCAATATCATTGCTTAATGCGGAAGCTAAAATACTCGCAAAACTTTTGGCAGCTCGATTAACCCAGCACATGACCACCCTCATACACCCGGATCAATCGGGTTTTATGCCAGGTCGTAACACGGCTCTTAATCTAAGACGCCTACACGGGGTGCTGGCCCATACTCCATATATCCAAGAGCCGGCTGCTATTCTCTCATTGGACGCCCGTATGGCGTTTGACATGGTAGAGTGGCCCTTCTTATTTGCGGTCCTAAGGCATTTGGGCTTTGGCCCTAAATTCTGTGCATGGGCACGCCTACTCTACACGAAACTGTTGGCACATGTCACAGCCAATGGGCACATGTCAGAGGACTTCCCGCTGGGACGCGGAACTCGCCAGGGCTGCCCGTTATCCCCCTTATTGTTTGCCATGGTGCTGGAACCACTAGCAGCCCTGATCAGGTGGGAACCAACCATCAGGGGACTAAAATGAGCAGTGGGATGGGAGGACCGCATCTCATTATATGCAGATGACATTTTATTATACTTGGCCTCCCCCAGACGTTCCATTGTGGTGCTACTGAACGTTTGTAAAAACTATGGGAGAGTGTCGGGCTATACTATTAACTGGTCCAAATCGGTCTTATTTATACTACGTGGACCACCACCGCACCTACCGAAAGAGTGCAATCTCCTAATTGCGACAGAATGCTTCAAGTATTTAGGTATTTATGTGACACTTAGGCCGGACGACTTTATAAAAAAAAATCTGCTGCCCCCCTTGGACCGTCTAAAACGGGATACCTCACATTGGCGCACATTGCCCCTGACGCTGCTTGGAAAAGCAGCATTCTTTGAAATGATGGCACTTCCGCGGCTTTTATACGCTTTGGAAAATACGCCGTTCCCAGTGCCAGCGAGCTATTTTAAAGCGATAGCAACAGAGGTCTCTAACTTACTGTGGGGAAACAAGCCGGTGCGTATAGCAATGGAAAAGCTGATTAGGAGCTGGTATGATGGGGGTATAGCCCTACCTAACATACAGCTGTACTACTGGGCTTCACAGTTAAAAATAATCAATCAATGGCTCCACACCCCACAAACCGACCCCGCGTTCCAGGCGGATAGATATCTATTAGGAGATGGAGGAGTCATGTCAGCCTTATACAATAAAAAACGGACTAACCCACTGATTGGGACGACAGCGCATACAATAGACATATGGCATTTGGCACAAAAAAAACTAGGATGGCAGGGGGTTATTACACAGCTTACTCCACTCTGGGATACAGGACAACTGGGAAAACTTAGAAACAGTAAAGGATTCAATAACTGGGACGCCATAGGCATTTCTACGGTGGGAGACCTATGGGTTAGGGGAGGGGTGATAACGTTCGAACGCCTGCAGGATCAACACGAGCTAGCCCCTTCGGAAAAATTCAGGTATATACAGATTAAGCATGCACTACAGGCGGTCATACCGCCAACCACAGTACTGCCGGAGTCCTCTCCCTTGGAGGACAGACTCCTCACTGACCACATGATGAAAAGGACTACCTCTTTTACTTACCGTAAATTAATTAATAATCTACCTGACCCAACGCAGGCACTGAAGAACAAATGGGCTGCTGACCTTGGGGCAATGGACGAAACAGACTGGCAGATGGCACTTTCATCACCGCGGGAAGTTGCAATACCCTCGAGACTGAGACTCATACAATTAAAGATATTACACCGGGTATACTACACTAGATTAACCCTACATAAAATAGGAAATGTCTCTCATCCGTATTGTCTGCGGGAGTGTGGGGAGGAAGGGACATTCTATCATACTATATGGCAATGTCCGAGGGTTATGACATACTGGATGGCAGTGATGCGGACCATATCGCAGGCGGAGGAGGTATCGGTAGCACCAGAGCCTAAAAGATGTTTACTAAATATATGGGAGCCCAATGATCTAACCCATCCGGCACAGGACTGGCCAACCTTAGGAATGATGGTCGCTAAAAGAAATAGAGCTAGGTTGTGGGGCTCCAGATGCCCGCCGAAGCTCAAGGCATGGTGTACGGACATGGATGAGGAAATGGTAGCAGAGAAGACTACATATATTAATCGAGGTTGTCCACAGAAATGGGGGAAGGTATGGGGAGCCTGGAATAAATACAGGGGATTTATCTGCGAACCACCGGCGTTGCCAAGTGAGGACACCTCCACCTGAAATGGGGAAGGGGTGAAGTGATGTGTAGGGGTTCATAGAGGTGATCAGTCGGATATTACGATGTAACAGTGTTTTAAACGTTGAAATAAGAAAAGTGTACCAACAAACTGACAGTATATGTGTTTTTTTACATGATTATGTTATGCCCTAACTTCAATAAAAAGAGTTTAAAAAAAAAAAAAAACTACCTTAGACGCCTCCAATCCTATCAATTATCGGCCCATTGCTAGACTGCCTTTGCCAGCGAAGATAGTGGACAAAATCATGAATAATCAACTGTCACTATTTATCAATGCAAATGAAGGAATCCCTTTGACTCAGGAATGCTAGCTCCTTGATTGTTTTCAGAAAGCAATTAAAAACCTGGCTCTTCCAGTATTAGGGGTGAGGTTGCGGCTGGTTTCTGTTTGTCCTAGCGCCAAGACATATACGTGCGCTCTTATAAATTTTTATAACATAACATAACATAACATGAGTCTTTGAATTCAGATGTGTGCAGCACAAAGGCAAATGCATTGTGGTCTTAGCAGAACAGACTGTAAAGAGATGGGCATCAAACCCCATGGCCCAGGCAATTAGAGAATGTACCAGAAGAATAGCAGATGGTTAAGTGACATTATGGGTTCACTGGAGGCAAATACCAGTGCCTAACATATAGGACAATTACATCATATGTCCAGCTCTCAAGTGCATCCACCATTCACCAGTAGAAGTATTCATTCGCCACTACTGTATACCTCTTTACACACTTACCAATGATTTTCCACCATCAGGCCTCGAATAAGATCTGCCTTCACACCATGGATGCATGACTCAGCACCGACCACAGCCAACAAAAGTGCTCCTTATCTCATCTCAAAATATTTGATCAATGGTAAGGTGTTTGGGAGGAAAGCATTATTACTATGAGGCTTGTATGTGTTGTTAAGTACTCTAGCGGGGTTGTGGTTGAGTGTGTTAATTTGAAGCCTGTGATTAGATTAAGGTACAGATACAGAAGTAGTAATACTAGCTGATTTGGGTTTAGGAAAATATAAACATATGGTAAGCGCATGGTGCAAGATAATGGGTGTTTGGAAAGTGGGATGGGCATGGGGCTGTTGTTGGTGTTTTTTTAATCTTGTTAATATCGTAAGCTTAGTGGGAAACATGAAGATTTACATTGGTATTTCAGCTATGGGCAGTACGAGTTCTTTCATGCTAAGTCCTGCTGTAAAATTGCTTTCTTTTCAATTCATAACTGAAGTTTGCAATTTTTCCACAAGCAGATCTACCCAACGGTAAAACTATATACAGAAAAATCACATGTGGTAAACTTGTAATTGTGCTGGGAGTAATTCAAACATGAAACCATGTGGTCATTTCACTTCACGCAACTCGTTATTAGGGCCGAATTGTCCATTATTACCCTAGAGAACCATTTAAGCGACCTTAAAATATCAAAAGGTTAAGAAAATATATGCATACAGCTAAGCTATATTTAAAGGACTGTAACCTTAGACCTGCACATAACACACGAATCTATGCAACAAAAGCAGCAACCCACTGAGCTATATATGTAAAATACAAATCTGTGACCTGGATGCTATGTCCGAAGCACTGAAGATGAGCCTGGGTGAGAGTTAAATATCTTTTGCCAGGCTGATGAATCATGGAGGTTGCTAAGTCATAGAGGCTTGTTGAGTCACGGTGGCTGCTGCCACAGGCTCATTGACCTTTTATACTACTTTATGGTGAGTCAAATTTTTGATTAGACTGCACATGGATCTCTCCTGCAACTGTATTATTCACCAGGATTATTTTACCGTTGTTATACCTTGGAACATGCTGGCAGCAGAAAGATCTCTCCAGCAGATGCCTTAATCCCATGAAATATGTTAATATGCAGTCTGTTTGGGAGTATTAAGTAAGCCAGAACATATTTACTATCTCATTTGTCCTTGCTGAAAATTCCTTTGGGGGCAGAGTTTTAAAAAAAATGTCACTCTATACGTCTGGTCATTGACAGATCTAGCTGTCTGGAAATCCTCAGCTCATCAATTCTTCAAAAAAGCACAGTAGAAAGTGCCACAAGAGAGTGGGCTTTTGTACAGCTCACAGCAACCATTGGCTTAAATGTGTTTTTCATAGTTTAGCATTGCTTGGATGGAATCTTCATCAACGCTATGACTGTTCACTGGTGGTTACATTATATGATTTGTGTCCCCATTAGGTTATGGTGATGGGTAGAAAATGTCATAATGGTAAGGCTGCACATGAGATAAGATCTGTATCCTTGATGTACTTGCGTTCCAGAAATGATGATATTTTAATTTCAAATTTATGTTATTTTGTTCAGCAATCGAATGTGACTTGGTAGCCTTGGAGTCTCAAAAAGACAGTGCTATTCACAAATCAGCCTTCTGCTTTCGTTTGTTTTACTTTGTTCTCATAATAACATGTTGTAGGAGTTACAGTTTTTATGTTTTCAAGATAAAGACATGTGAGCACAGACTTTCTGAAAACTGAAATCATAAAACTTTCCCTTTGCCAAAAGTATGTGGTTATTGCAAATGTTTACACACTCTTCTTTGAAGGTTTAGGTTCAAGCACAGACAGATTTTAGCTGTCTAGCAGGATCTTTGGCACAGTTTTACAAACAGTTTCGGTTGGGTTTGATTCACAAAAGTGAGCAAACCTGCCCAAATATTTTTCTTTATGTACTTTCCAGAGGCAAAACTAGTTTTGCACTGGAGAGTTGCCTCAAAGTAATGCAAAGCAGCACAAAGCACTGCTTTGCCTTATTATTTTGTGTTGAGGGGGTGTTCCATGGGTGATACATGTGCGTTTCCTTGCAACCACCCATGGTTTTTGATGCAAACCCCTACCTACTAACAATAGAAAATCAAGTGGTGCACCAAAAAAAGAACATCTCTTTGAAGCAGGTTTAAAAAGATGAAATGCTTTTATTCCTTCTAACATTTCACACTTTGGATGTGGGCTGCACTGTACAGTGCACATCTGGGGCCGTATTATACATACGGCACATTTTCCTTGATGGCGCCAGGCACACCTATTAAACGGTGCGCCCGGCACAATCAAGGAAAATGCGCCATATTAGGATGAATGTGCTGCCCCCAGGGCCGCCGCAAACTCCCACTGCCCTGGGAGCAGTGCATTAATGTGCAAAACAGAGCGGCTGCTTTGATGCAGCCCCATGTTTCACAGTGCAGGCGGCACCCCACCTACATTTTTGAAGATGATTAGAGATCCCCTTGCAGGTGGGGGCAGTGAGTGACTGCACCTGCCGGCAAGTGGATGTCTAGGGTGGTCCATGGAACCACCTTTTCCCCCTCCAGAGGGATGCTATCAGGGAGCCACTTACAGAGCGCCATCTTTTAGGTGGCACACTGTCAGTGTCCCTCCTGACAGCTTCTTTGCCTCTGTGTCCGCATCTGTAATACAGCACTTGCACAGAGTCAAAGAGATTCCTCCATTTGTATGGGGCCACACCCTCATGTATATGAGAGAATGTCCTCTGATGAAAGCACTGGCACTTTACGTGCACCAGCGCTGTCAGTATTACAAAAGGGAATGCACAAGCATCTGTGGTCCCTTCTTTAACACCAAAGTGCCCTGGGGGCATGCTAGTCAGGCGGAAATGCCTGTTGCACACCTGGGGAACCTCGGTAATACGGCCCCTGAGGTGGGATTTTACAGTTAGTCTGAGCATAGTATTTTGTAGTGGAAGGGTTCCCTTCCAGTAGAAAACCTATGCTAGACTTAACGTAGACACCTTCGCGCATTGGTGCAAACGTGTGTGTGTTTGTGTGTGTGTGTGTGTGGTGCTAGACAGCCTGATTGCACGGCAGCACTAGAGAGCCGGATAGTGACATATTTTGGTAGACATGGCACTTACCTCCTCTCTTTCTCTCACGCAATGGTGTGCAACTGTTATGTACTTCCTACCAATCTGCAGGACCTGTGCATTGTTCGGATAACATAAACTGAGGGCTTAGCGTCAAGACTGATTCCAGACACCCCCACGGAGTATGTTGGCCTATAGACCAGCTAGATCACAGTGCCTCCATAAACCTCCCTAAACTACCAGGGAGCGAATGGTTTCTGGCAACCGCTGAACATGACAACCCTTATTCCTCATGAATCATGGAAACAGTACAGAACCTTTCGCTCAGTCACTTGTGCTTACTTATTCGCAGAGAAGTATACAGAGAATACACAGTGGGACGTTTTCAATATTAATTGAATCAACGTTATTATTGCATAAAATACATATGCTGCAATGATCAGTAGACAGAAGGAGATAAACGTGAGTACAAGCACTAAGAGTGTAAATAGTGGATAGAGTTCTACCATGGTGCTAAACAATTGGGTATATGCAGGCCTATAAACAAGACAGTAGTCTAGCCTACTCCTACTATGCAAACCCTATTCTAAGTGTACCTAGAGTGTGTGTAGGTGTAGAGCCAAGAATCCCCCCAAAGGACGATCCAACCACCCCATTTCCTGCTCAGACAGAGTGAAGGACCCCATCTTGGTCTCGAGTTGGACACCCCTCACGGAAATGTCAGACTGGTGCATGGTGGATTCTCAGCATGCACGGACCCTCAGTGTCAGCGGAAGTACCTCCTCTACCAATCTATTGGGGTGCCTATTATTTATAATAAAAGGCAGCATCACGATGTGCTCATTAGATAAGTTATGTTATGGCTATGTAGATAGCATTGTCTCCTCGTGGTTTAAGATAGGATGACTTTTGTACCCAGTGCGTAGAGAGGCCTAGTACATGATGTTCAAAGCATCGTGATAATGTTGTGCAAAGATGGATGTGTAAACAAAAGAGTTTCAGAGAAACTAATCCAATATTGTCGTCCATACAAATGTGTGCCAAAGTTCACAGCTCAAATTTAATTTTCTAGGGCAATGTAAGAAATAAGCTGCTTCGCAATATGGGCCTATCTCAGGAATATAACACAACAGCTTTGGTTACTGCACTACTTTGAGTGACAGCTTTGTAAATCAAGACCTTAATGTCACAACTAGGCACTGTGCACCACAGCAAAAACTGTATACCATACAATGTTCAGAAAGGGGCTTTAGATCATACTTATATACACATGGCGTTTTGCCATACTTAATCCACCATAGTACACTACCTATATGTCCTACAATTCCATTCCCTGCCCAACCTTAAACTACTGGTTCTGCTCAACCCTACATATGCTCCATTACCTTCTCCTATGTTTCCTACATAACTTGGTCAATCTACTTTATCCTACCCAAGATACCCTACTCTACTCTACCCAACCCTACACTATATACCCTACCCAACCTAATTCTCTAACATACTTACCCTTCACAAACACAACCCATACAACCCTACCCTACATATCCTAAACTCTTCAAAATTTAACACTATACACTTTTCCCTCTCCTACATTCTCTTCAACATTTACCCTACACACTTTCCCTCTCCTGCATACTCTAACCAACCCTATACTACCTCGCCCAGCCCAACACTACCCTATTCTACCCAACACTAACCTACTGTAGCCTACCATACCCAACCTACTATTCTGATCTATCTATCTATCTATCTATCTATCTATCTATCTATCTATCTATCTATCTATCTATCTATCTATCTATCTATCTATCTATCTATCTATCTATCTATCTATCTATCTATCTATCTATCTATCTATCTATCTATCTATCTATCTATCTATCTATCTATCTATCTATCTATCTATCTATCTATCTATCCATATTTATATATCATTTTTTGAATACGACTACAGCCTGAGCCGCTGAACAGAACTACACAAATTTGGCAGAACACTAGCTGTTGGTCCTTAAAGTGTGCTGTTTGTGATTTGGTGTATATCCGTTCATTAGTTTCAGAGATATTTTAGTAAAAAAAATATAGATATCTGGGAGCCCAACAGCCTACTGAGACTCTACTGAAATTTGATTGGCTGCCAGCACTTAAACTAGGAAGTGTTGGCAGACATCTTGGCACTCAGTTGAATCGAGTTTAGCAAAAAAACCTAGTTGTGCGCCAGGAGGTGTGTTTGCAGAGTGGTAGAGGAAGGTCCGGGTGGCGCCGACACTACAACAGAGATACACGCCATACTTACTTTTGTGGCCAGCCCAGAACTGACCCACGCCCAGAGCCCCGGGCCATTTCTTCACATTCCTCACACGCCTACGTGTGAGCCGCCGCCGCGGCGCTGGGATGTCATGCGCTTCGGAGTACTTCTCCAGATGTTCCACCCAGGCTTTCCAGCAGCCTACCTGGGACGGGGGTGGCCCCAAGACTGCGAAGGGCTTCAGTGGTGTTACCGAGGACATGCTGTTGGCTGCTGGAGGCAGACTTGTGGAGTAGCCCCACGGAACGATGACTTGTGGTGCACTGAGTTAGGCCCACCTGAAGAGCTGAGATGGTGTGCAGCCTGTGATGATGCAGTAGCCCTGGAGGCTGGACGGTGACTTGTGGTGCACAGAGGTAGTGGCACCTGAGGCGCTGCATCTGCCACGGGCCTACCGCCATGTGGCGATGACTTGCGGTAGGCCTGTCAGGCCGGACTGAAAAGGATTTGTCTGAGACCTGCTGGATAGCAGTGTAGGCTGGAGGGAGTAGTCAGCACACACATAACTCCGTGGTGCGGTGGCGCAGTATGCGCTGGGGGCCTGTTGCGCGGAAGCCACAGATCGGCTGAGCATGCTGCCAAGTTGCCAGGCCTCGGGCTTGAAGGTTGAACCAGCACGTGGTGGGCCCTCTCGGAGATAGGTGACAGGTGAGCAGTGAGGCATGGGTGCGCAGGGGAGGGCAATCACTGCTGGGCGCCGGACGGGTCTGGGGACCAGCGGGCTGGGGTGCAGCAGGTGCACAGGATCGCGCAGGCACCTGCAGGCTATAATGCGATCTGCACCAGCGTAAAATCCTTGCCTGGTCTCCAGCTGTTCCTGCGCAGTGTGGGGGAGGTGAAGGTGCTGGGGTATCAAGCTGATGATGGCATCCAAGACAGGTGTGAGGAACTTTGATAGGGCTGGAGGTGAGACTCCTCCGACGCTGGCAGTTGTTGGTTGGAAAGTACTAGGGGCCAGCAAGTGCACCACAGCCAGCAGCTTTGTCAGCGGAGGGGTGTTGCTTGTCCGCTGTGTTGGTACCGTCAGTCTGTGAGCAATGTGGGCCAGGATGCAGAGGATGGTTGTTCTTTTGAGCCTGTAGTGGGCAATGGCATCCTCTGGAGTTATGTCTCTGAGGCTGGTACGTTTTCAGAAGGTCCGCTGTCTTGTTCTGTGCTGCCTCTGTGGTAGTTCGATAGGGTGGTCCTGGGGGTGGTGGCGGTGCGTGTTGTGGCCCTCTTGGGACTCCAAGCTGCATGATTAGTAACTCCATGGCATCTGTTGTTCTTCAGATGTGTCTCTGGGCCGGGCTCCCTTTCTACTGCAGGTTTTTGTCCTACTTAAGACCAGAAAAAAGCAGGTCTAAAGTCCCTGCTGCTAACGTGACTTATCGCCTGTTTTTGGACCGCATCGCCAATCTGGCTGGTCGTTGAGAATATCACGAAGTTGTGTTTTCGTGAGTTTTTGAACGGGAATGCCTACTCTACATATGATTAGCATTAGTTGTTGCTGTCAGCCTTGGCGATGTTTTTAGCGGCAGCTATCGCAGGTAAACTGATTATGTCGGCTGTTGGCGCAGGCTTGTGAATAGGGCGATAAACCTGTCGCAACTTTCGTGGTGGAAAAGTGCCGTTAAATCGGCGATGAGTCATTGAGAATATGCCTCAGAGAATGTGGTGTTACTTCTAGAGCTGCAGACTTTGTAACTGGGGAACCAAGTTGGAGTTTCTGCTTCAGCTCGACATTCTGTGATTCTGGTCAAATCACTTAATCTCCCCATGTCTACAACCAAAATGAGTTTGCCCTTGTATGATGTAACCAATGCTCATTTAAAGCACTCCAATATCTGATCAGCCTGCACTATATAAAACTGCAAAAAAACAAAGGATAAAAAGTGTTTTCCACACTTCTGTCATTGGGCTATAAGGGGGGCTACATCTGGGTGATATTTGTGCTACATTTGGGCTCCTTTTTCTCTGGTGGCTATCTTGGGAGACTTCAATTAAATTCTTTAAACTTTATTCGATCTGATTTAGAAACATAGTTCATAAAAGTGTACATAAAAACAATAAATGCTCTTCCTTAATGCAATACAGTGAGAATTAATTAAAACCAGTAGGCAAAAGCAGGTGTTACAAAGCCCGGTTCAGAGCAACTTCAGGTTAACAGAATAGTAAAGTTCAATGTTTCACAAGATCAATCTCATGTACTTCGTGCAAAATACGCAATAAGGGGACCAAGTAAGATGCAACGCTCCAATATCTGACCAGTCTGCACTACATAAAACTGCAAAAAAACAAAAAATTAAAAGTGTTTTGCACACTTCTGTCATTGAGCTATATGTGGGCTACATCTGGGTTATATGTTTGCTACATTTGGGCCCTTTTTTCACTGGTGGCCATCTTAGGAGACTTATTTGTTATGAAGTTTCCTAATTTCCTCATTTACTGCAATCTCCTCAGTAGGAAATGCTTTCAGTTTTTTACTTTGATTCCATCAAGAAGGCATTCAGATGTGTCTCACATTTGCCATAAATTCAGAATGGTTGCACTCTAGTTGCAATTAGATCACTGTAGTAAAGCTACTGCTCACCAGGGAGTTAACTGGAAGTCTTCTGCTGGTATTGAAAGTGATTGTTTCAGTCTGCATGTCAGAATTTTCTAATGAAATAGAGGAGGATTTGAGATCTCACTTAAAACATGTCCTACTTTTTCTTTCTGAAGCACCAACCATCATTTCTATGGCAAAATGAACCCCTCCTCATTTTGTTCCTTTTTAAATTAAATGTTTTGAGTGTTACCAGTATGTTCCAATCAAGATGGCTTCAGATGTGCCATACTTTTGTCGTAAGTAAGGCTGTTAGCGCTCTAGTTGTTCTTTAGAACACTCTGGGAAGCTGCAGTAGAAGACAAAGGAATCAACTGACAGTAGCTGCCCTTGTTAGATGTACATGTTTTACTGAGAATGTCAGACTTAATTCTCGCATTACTGAGAAAGATAATGTGAATTTACAGAAAATATGCTCTCATTTTAGCTTCTGGAGCACCTTCAAACCTCTGTGGGAAAAGCATGAGAAAATAGTTTTCTTTCAAACATGATTTTCCAGCAGAAGGTTTTTCACAGGGTAAAATCACCTTAGAACACACCACAATTCCTAAAATTAGTAGGGTACCATCAACAAATGAATTCTAAAGTCTGTTATCACCCTTTATAGTTCTCCTTTTGGTGACCCTCAAAATCTTCTATTCCACACAATGCATTTAAATGGGGTACTATCAAGCATATTGGCTCCAAGATGGCTTCCAGCAATTCCAGGATGAAGTGCTGACAGCCAATCAGATCTCACGATGAAATGTGTCGTGAGGCTCTGCTGAGATATAAAACAAAACTATTTTTTAATTTCTCAGAAACTACTGAACGGATTTACACCATTTAACAAAAAAAGGTTGCTTTCTGAACCAAGAGCTACCCTTTTGCCAAATTTGGAGTAATTCCGTTCAGCAGTTCAGGCTGTAGCCGTGTCTAAAGTTTTCCATGGAAATTAACATGGGGAAAATGTGTTTTGGGACCCCCCCATTTTTCTCAGCCCCCGCTTGACGAATCATCCCGATACTTTAAAGACAGGAGCTGACCGAAGCGGGCCATTGGTTTTGAAAATTTTGCGAAGATTCGACCAACGGCGCCAAAGATATTGGCAAAAGAAAAAACGCTTTTTGAATATAAACAAGTTCCTAACTACAACTACCTACTGGCGACTGCCAGTAGGTAATATATATATATACATATATATATTCACTGAAAAAAACATAGGTTTCAGGTACGTTATAGTTAGTTGCACATTTCACTCATACAAAACCATCAAAATTCGGCCGCTATAGTTCGTAGAGCTAACTATATCTCGCGCCCCAGCAATGCACTGCTTATGACGTCACATATTACATCACTCATGACATGGTCAGTGACATCACTGATGACATCACTCATGACATCATCTAGTGAATGTGTGTTTTTGTAAACTTTAACTATTTTTTATATATGTTAATGCCAAGATGTATTGAAGAATGAGTTGGTGTATAAGTGTCTGGGTGGAGGATTTAATAGGTGTGTGACTGACTGTATAAGTTAGTGATTAAATGTCTCTTACTGAATGCATGGGTTAGTGACTAAACTGTGTGAATGTCTGTATCAGTCTCTCAGTTGATGTATAAGCTGCTGCATGAGTTGATGATTAGGTACTTGACTGTCTATATGACTTACTTATTGGTAGCATAAGTATTAGTATGTGTGGCTCAGTGTTTGTGTGTGTAGGTAGGTGGGCGGTGTGTAAGTATCTGCCAACATGTGTGAGTGGCTAATTTACTAGGTGTATGGGTTAAATAGGGCATGTGGAAATAGCTGTTTCGGTGAGTGTGTGTGTGCATCACTGTGTTGGAGAGTGAATGTATATCTCACTGGTATATGTGTGAATAACTACATATGTGAAAGGCAGTATATGCGAGTGTTGGAGTATATAAATTACTCTATGTGATAGTGAGTAATTGTGAGAGTGGCTTTATAAATGAGTGTGTGCTTGTGTCAGTGATTGTATAAGAGAGTCAGTATATGTTACTATTTGTATGAATAGGTTATATACTGAATGTATAACTGTATAGGTGAGTAAACTGCAGTGTTATAGATTCTTTACATGACTAGCTATGTGTGTCAATAACTCTATGGATGAGTGATGGTGTATAAGTGTTTGTATAGGTGTATGAGTACATATAATAGTGCTATATTGATGAGTGACTGCATGTATGAGTTACTGTATGGGTGAATGAATGAATGTGTGTGTATAACTAGGAAGTAGTCAGTGGGTATATAGTAACTGCTATTGATTTGTCTATGGTTTAGAAAATGGTAGTCAGTATTTTAGAGTGGGTGTATCAAAGGTTATATTAGGGTGTGAAGAGGTGCATCAAATTATCACTTGGATGATGTCATTTGAGATGTCATTTGAGATGTCATGAGTGATGTCACAGACCATGTCATGAGTGATGTAATATGTGACGTCATCAGCAGTGCATTGCGAGGGTGTGAGTTATAGTTAGCTCTACTAACTGTAACGGCTGAATTTCTATGGTTTTGTACGAGTGAAATGTGCAACTAACTATAACGTCCTTGACACCTATGGTTTTTTCAGTTAATTTCAAAGGTTTTTTAAATGCTAATTTCTAATTATAATATTCATTAAACCTATGGTTTTTTCAGTGATTTTAAATTATCATTCCATTTTCAACCTGGTGAAAACAGGCAATATCGCCAGTTTTCCAGCAATAGCTTCCGCAAAAAAATATTGCCACAAATGAGAGCAACAACTAATGCAAATAATATGCAGAGTAGGCGTCCCTGTACAAAAATAACACGAAAACACCACTTCCCGATATTTTCAACGAGCAGCCAAATCTGCGGTGCGATCCAAAAACAGGCGATAAGCTGCGTTGGCAGTAGGAATGTGCCATCTGCATTTTACTGGAGTAAAGTAGAACGACTACCTACAGTGTGAAAGGGAGCCCAGCCCAGAATCACATCTGAAGACCAACACATGTCATAGAGCTTCTGATCTTGCACCTTCAACACCCAAGAAGGCCACAAAACCCACTGCCACCACCCTCAGGACCTCCCCCCGGACCACGCCCCCTACTACCACCGAGGCAGCGCACAATAGGACAGTGGGCCTTCCAAAAACGGCATGGCCCCTCAGCCACACAATAGCTGAATGTTGGGAGATATAGCAACCAAACATGTGTGAAGGACGCAAGTCACCCACCAATAATAATGCCCACAATACCAAGTGTAGCGGTGATGTACTGGACAGACCTCACTATACAAAGCACATACCTCTCCATGTGTACATATACTGCTGGTGCTTGTAGTGTTGTGGACAGTGAATGCAACCCTGTTACCTCAGGCAGTGGGGAAGATCTTGGTCATGTACTTGTATCATCGTCCCCTGTAAGCAGAAGCACAGTGGGCTGGTCCAACATACGCCACTCTGGCGTAGAAGTGTGAATAGGGGCGTGGTTCACTTGTGTGAAAGCCAACGCATCTGCCAGAGCAGGTTCCCTCACCCTGCCACGTAGCTGCCGCCATAGCCACCGGCCTCCTCAACACTTATGTCTGTACAGACTACTGTTTTCAAACTACACTGCAGACAGCATGGCTCACAATTCAGCCGCCCAGCTGTGTACACGCTGAGCGCCAGAGGTACCACTAACTCAGTGCACCACAAGTCACCACCACATGGCCTTACTGAGGCAGAATTCTTTAGACAAAAAACATTGCTACCAGTGTGGCCCGCCCGGACCACGCATCATCGCAGGGTGCGCACACGCTGAGTGCTTCAGGTGCCACTAACTCACTGCACCACAAGTCATCGCCACGTAGCCTTACTGAGGCAGAATTCATTAGACAAAAGACATTGCTACCAGAGCGGCCCACCCGGACCACGCATCATCGCAGGTTGCACACACGCTGAGTGCTTCAGGTGCCACTAACTCACTGCACCACAAGTCAACGCCACGTAGCCCTAATATGGCAAAATTCATTAGACAAAAGACATTGCTACCAGTGCGGCCCACCCGGGCCACGCATCACCGCAGGGTGCGGACACACTAAATGCTTCTGATGCCACTAACTCAGTGCACCACAATTCACCGCCACGTGGCCTTACTGAGGTAGAATTCATTAGACAAAAGACATTACTACCAGTGCAGCCCGCCTGGACCACGCATCATCACAGGGTGTGCACACGCTGAGTGCTTCAGGTGCCACTAACTCACTGCACCACAAGTCATCGCCACGGGGACTTATTAAGGCAGAATTCAGTAGGCAAAAGACATTTCTCCCAGTGCAGCCCGCTTGGACGACGCATCATCGCAGGTTGCGCACACGCTGAGTGCTTCAGGTGCCACTAACTCACTGCACCACAAGTCATCGCCACGTAGCCTTACTGAGGCAGAATTCATTAGACAAAAGACATTGCTACCAGAGCGGCCCACCCGGACCACGCATCATCGCAGGTTGCACACACGCTGAGTGCTTCAGGTGCCACTAACTCACTGCACCACAAGTCAACGCCACGTAGCCCTATTATGGCAGAATTCATTAGACAAAAGACATTGCTACCAGTGCGGCCCGCCCGGGCCACGCATCACCGCAGGGTGCGGACACACTAAATGCTTCTGATGCCACTAACTCAGTGCACCACAATTCACCGCCACGTGGCCTTACTGAGGTAGAATTCATTAGACAAAAGACATTACTACCAGTGCAGCCCGCCTGGACCACGCATCATCACAGGGTGTGCACACGCTGAGTGCTTCAGGTGCCACTAACTCACTGCACCACAAGTCATCGCCACGGGGACTTATTAAGGCAGAATTCAGTAGGCAAAAGACATTTCTCCCAGTGCAGCCCGCTTGGACGACGCATCATCGCAGGTTGCGCACACGCAGGTTGCTTAAGGTGCCACAAACTCAGTGCACCACTTATCATCGCTGGCTGCACACACGCTGAATTGCCAATAACTGTGCAGCTCTACTGAACGCCACGTGACTGTGGGCCCTTGCTGACCGCTGCTTCTGGCCTACACTGCGGTCAGCATGGCTCACAATTAAAATTGAGTGTTTATTCATTAATTACAGAGGCCAGTAGGCAACTAACTACAACATCTTCGAAACCTAAATAATATCCTTTTAGTATCCTTGCTTCAAGAACTTTTTTGATATCAATTATAGCTTTAGTACAATCACGAAATTCATCTGCAAGTCCAAAGGAACACTGAATGGCAGTCTACACTGCGGCTAGCAGAGCTCACAGTTCGAATTCAGTCTTGATTCATGAATTTCAAAGACCAGTAGGCAACTAACTATAACGTCCCTGAAACCTACACATACATATTTCATCTTTTGTTACCTACACTGCGGTCAGCAGAGCTCACAATTTATATTGAGACATGATTTATTAATTGCAGACAGAATTGTACTCTATGTCCTTGGATTTTGTCAAGAGGAAGTGACAAAAAGCATTCCTCCATGTCTGTGCTGACTACTGCCTTCATCTACATTTCGGATAGCAGGGCTCACAATTCACATCGTGTCGCAATTGCAGATGACGCAGTCCAGTAGGCAAGGGACATTGCTCCCAGTGCGACCTGCCCAGACCACGTATCATCGCTGGCTGCACACACACTGAATGCTTCTTATGCCCTTATCTCAGTGCAGTACAACTCATGGACCCTTTATGATTCAATATTTTGTGTATAATTTCACATCTGGTGCCCCTACCTCAGTGTACCACAAGTCATGGACCCTTTACAATAGAATATTTTGTGTATTATTTCACAGCTGGTGCCCCTACCTTAGTGCAGCACAAATCATTGACCCTTTATGATTGAATCTCTTTGTCTGATCCAACGATTACTGTTCTACTTGTTGCCAGCACCAACCATTCCCGGAGGGCTGGCTTACACTCACCCCACATGCACCCAGCACAGACGTCATTGGACATGTGACCCTGGTAAGAAAAACTAGTCGAGCGCACCGTACCCAGTACCCAGTTCTCAGTTCCTAGTTCCACTATCTATCTGTGTCTGTGTGTTAATTATGTATGCAACATACTGCCCCTGGGCCCTACCACATTACATTGTGCTCTGGACAGCGTATGCAACCAACTTACCTTTGACAGTGGGAGCAAACTTTGGTTATGTAACTTTGTCTCGGTCATTGTACAATTACGTACATAGAGACTGGATGATTAGAGTACTGCAAGGAGAGTGTATAATGAATTTATAAGTGCATGGGGATTGGCGGAGTGATTGTATAAGTACATATGTTGGCACAGCCTAACTCCGACAACGAGCTGAATTTTGGACTTTGCATGGCCCAGTATTGCTACAGCTGCAATACTCTACTGAATGTGCAATAAACATTCACATCCACACAGATGTGTCATGTCCACCATCTTTCTTGTGTGGAAATATGGATGAATGTAGGGTCAGTGATTCCCCGTACCTTCCATGTTGGCCATGTTGTGGGACCTGACTCACAAAGTGACACATTGACGCTTGCGACCCGGGTGACGGCAGCACTACAACAAGAACTAGCCAAAAGGCAACCAAAAAGTAACCCAAAGTAGCCCAATATTGCTACTTTAAGGAAGGAGGGGCAGGGACATCATCAAGCAGGCGGTGAATGCATTGAAATTGATGTTGCAGCAGGCTGCCAAGTTAATATTTGTCTAATAAAAAGCTTTAACAAACTAGTTTGCTGGAGTGCTGTATATCTATTTATAATCTGGCAACTAGCACAAACCAAACTTTTTCTGCACAATCAGGAAAAATATAGCCCAATTGTGCGTGATCTAGCCCAATCTGGCAACTGTGCCGCATCGGTTGATTCCTCATACAGCTCACGATGGAGCCACGCCCATAGCTCCGGAGTCATTCTTCACAGCCTCACGCAGGACTGGCATACGCCAGGCCAGCCCACTTTGCTTATGCTTACAGGAAAGGACAACAATGCTACATGGCCCAGATTTTCATTGTAGTGATCTGCTGGTCACAGGTCTAGTTGTCAGTATGCCACAGCCACTCCCTCACGGCTGGTATACACCCACACCACACCCATCCAGCACAGGTGTCACAGGACACGTGACCCTACCAATAAAAAAGACCAGGCACACATGCTCTACGCCATCTTAGAGTTGCTCCCACCGCATGCACTGTGATGGCCCGTCCCGGTGGTCCGGACACCTCATGTAGGCCTGAGCCACCGAACAGGGAGGCCTACCGCCACATGCGTAGTCTCACTGGTCACTGAGTTAGTGGCACCGCAATGACTGAGCGGGTGTGCAACCTGCGATGATGATAGGTGCACTAGTATGTCCTCTGCCATGGCAAAATCAAGACTCAGCACTAAATGTGAGACCTGTTGGCCTGCGGAGCAGGACTGCATGATGTGGAGGGTGCCCTGTCCGCGAAAAGGTGAGCAGTGAGGCTTGGGTGCGCCGCGGTGGGCAAATACGTCTGGGCGGTGGGAGTGGATACACAAAGGCAGCACAGCGATTTAGGCGTACACAGTCGTATATACTCTCTCATTACTAAATCTGTGCTATGTTTCAGATGTGGGAGCTTGAGGGCTCCACTAGGTCCTGGCACGTGGTTGGAGACACAACAGTGGTGTAAAGGTGAGCTGTGAGGGTTTTGTCAACAGTATGGGCACTCACTGTCCCTCTTCATCTCTTCCTTTCTCTCCTTCACACTCTTCCTCTCTCTCTTCTTCTCACACTGTTTCTCTCTTTCTATCTCCCTTCCTGTTTCTTACACTCTTTCTCTCTCTCTTCTTCTCTCTCACTGTTTCTCTCTCTCTTCGTCTCTCTCACTCTTTCTCTCTTCCTTTTTGTCTTCCTCTCACTCCTTCTTTCTTTTTCTCTCTCTCTTCCTCTCACTCTCACTGTTCCTCTCTTACTCGCCGTATTCATCTCACTCTTTCTTCCTTTTTCTCTCTGTCTTCCTCTCACTCTTTCTTTCTCTCTCTATCTCTCTTTCTCTCTCTTTGATGGACGCATGACGCACAATCTTATCTTGCTTTTTGTCTTGCAGGCCTGCCATGATGCATGGCCATCCTGCAATCAACACTCAACCTGAATTGTGAGCTCTGATCTACCGCGTGTACACAACGGGTGAGGAGGTTTCTTCGGCATGTGGTGGACCCTCTTCGACACATGCCGGTGGTGTAAGGTGAGCAGTGAGGCTTGTTTTCGCAGCGGCAGGCAGTCACCTCCGGGCAGGAAAGTCGATGGGGCACAGCAGCCTGGGTGCGCAGTAGCACGCAGTCACCTCCGGGCAGTGGGAGTGCATGGGGTGCAGCAGCCTGGGTGCGCAGCAGATGTCATATACCTCTGGGCAGTGGGAGTGGATGGGGTGCAGCAGCCTGGGTGTACAGCAGCGAGTAGACGCCTCTGGGCAGTGGAAGTGGATGGGGTTCACTGGCCTGGATACACAAAGGCAGGACAGCGATTTAGGCATCGCAGTTGTATGTACTCATCCATTACTGATTCCATACTATGTTTCAGATGACTGAGCTTGAGGGCTGCCCTATATCCCGGCACGTGGTTGGAGACACGCCGGTGGCAGAAAGGTGTGCTGTGAGGATTTTCTCCACAGTGTCAACACTCCCTCTCCCTCTCTATCTCTTCCTTTCTGTCACTCACACTCTTTCTCTCTCCCTCACTCTCTATCTCTTCCTTTCTCTCTCTCACTCTCTATATCTCTTTCTCTGTCTCTCCCTTTCTCACTCAATCTTTCTTTCTCTCTCTTCCTCTCTCTCACTCTTTCTCTCTCTCTTCCTCTCTTTCACACTGTTTCTCTCTTTCTCTCTTCTTTGTATCTCACTCTTTCTCTCTTTCTCTCTCTAACTTTTTTTGTCTTTCTCTGTCTTCCTCTCTCTCTCTCTCTCTCACTCTTTCTTTCTTTCTTTCTCTCTCTCTTCCTCTCTCTCACTCTTTCTCTCTTTCTCTCTCTCTCTCTCTCCTTTGCTGGACACATGACACACCATCCTATCTTTCTTTTTGTCTTGCAGGCTGTGATTCACAAATTGTGCACCTGTATGTACTCATCCATTACTGATTCCATACTATGTTTCAGATGACTAAGCTTGAGGGCTGCCCTATATCCCAGCATGTGGTTGGAAACACACCGGTGTCAGAAAGTTGAGCTGTGAGGATTTTCTCCACAGTGTCCCCAGCTCTTCCTTTCTGTCACTCAGACTCTTTCTCTCTCTCTCACTCTCTATGTCTTCCTTTCTCTCTCACACTCTTTCTCTCTTTCTCTGTCTCTTCCTCTCTCTCTCATTCTTTCTTTCTCTCTCTTCCTCTCCCTCACTCTTTCTCTCTCTCGCTTCCTCTCTCTCACACTGTTTCCCTCTCTATTCCTCTCTCTCACACTGTTTTTCTCTTTCTCTCTTCCTTATATTTTACTCTTTCTCTCTTTCTCTGTCTTCTTCTCTCTCTCAATCTTTCTCTCTCTCTCTCTTCCTCACTCTCACTCTTTCTCCCTCTCTCTTCCTTTCTCTCTCTCTTTCTCTCTCTCTTCCTCTCTCTTGCTCTTTCTCTCTCTCTCTTTCTCACTCTTTCTCTCTCTCTTCATCTCTCTCACACTTTCTCTCTGTCTTCCTCTCACTCTTTCTTTCTTTTTATCTCTCTCTTCCTGTCACTCCCACTGTTTCTTTTTCTCTCTGTCTCCCTCTCACTCCTTCTTTCTATTTCTCTCTGTCTTCCTCTCACTCTTTCTTTCTCTCTCTCTCTCTTTCTCTCTCCTTTGATGTATTTTACAGATGACTAAACTTGAGGTTGCACTATGTCATGGCATGTGGTTGGAGACACCGGTGGCACAAAGGTGAGCTGCAAATATTTTCTCCAGTGTCAACACTCCCTCTCCCTCTCCATCTCTTCCTTTCTCTCTCTCACACTTTCTCTCTTTCTCTGACTCTTCCTCTCTATAATTCTTTCTTTCTCTCTCTTCCTCTCTCTTACACTGTTTCTCTCGCTCTCTTTTCCTTCTATCTTACTCTGTCTTCCTCTCTCTCTCTCTCTTTCTCTGTCTTCCTCTCTCTCACTCTTTCTCTCCTCTCTCTCACTCTTTCTGTCTCTCTTCTTCTCTCTCACTCTTTCTCTCTCTCTCTTCCTCACTCTTTGTCTCTCTCTCTTTCTCTCTCTAACACTGTTTCTCTCTTTCTCTCTTCCTTCTATCTCACTCTTTCTCTCTCTCTTTCTCTCTTTCTTTCTCTTCCTCTCTCTCTCACTCTTTCTTTGTTCTTCTCTTTCTCTCTCACTCTTTCTCTCTTTCTCTTTCTCCTTTGCTGGACGCATGACGCACCATCTTATCTTTCTTTTTGTCTTGCAGGCAGTGATTCACAAATGGTCCAGCGATGAGACAACATTTCTGTACATAGTTTTATTTGTTGTTGTTTTGATTTAATAAAATGTTTTATATGTAAATCCATACATTACTACGTTTCTTATTTGTCTTCATATTAAAATTTTTAGAACATTACCCAATTTGTGGGGGGTGGGGGTGAGGGAGAGGGAGGATGGCGGACAAGGGGCATTTGGCAGGGGGTGTCGGAGCAGTGTTGAGTGTCTGACCTGCATTATCGTTGGCTCCATTGCATCTGTTGTCAGAGACTTGCGAGCCGGCAGGCTGGCTTGTAGATAAAGAGATGCAAGTCGACTGGCTGGGTTGTACAGGGAGAACTGTGGCCCATCGGTTCACAGAGGGAGAGCTACGGGCCGGCTCGCAGAGGAACAGCTGCAGGTCGACTGGTATCGGGAAAGGTGCAGGCCGTCTGCTTGCAAAGGGATAGCTGCGGAACAGTGATGTGGGGAGAGGGAGCATGAAGAGCGCATCTCGCAGAGAGAGACCTGCTGTATATTTCCAGTCTTGGCTTCACAGCTACAACTGAGGGCCCGAGAACTCGCACCCGAAGAGCTGTGAGCTGACAAGTGGTTCGCAGAGGGAGACCAGCGGGCCCAAGAATGTTCGTTTGAGGTATGCTGTTGATGGTGGAAAAGGGTGCGTTACCTGCTGATGTAGGGAGGCGCAGCGTGAAAGCGGTATCTCACACAGACAGAGCTCCGGTATATTAAATTGCCCCGGGACCTTTCTTTTATATTTTCAGTGGATGCGAGGCACAAAATGGCTGCTAACACTTCCTGGTTTGAAGTGTTAGCAGCCAATCAGAGGCAAGCTCACGCTCGGGAGTGAGGCACCGTCCAGATATATATATATTTCTTTCCTTTAATATCTCAAAAGCTACTGAACAGATTTACACCATTTCAACAAAAGCATGCTTTCTGGACCAAGACCTTTCTCCCTACCAAATTTGGCATAATTTCGTTCAGCAGTTTGACCTGTAGCCTTGTCTAAAGTTTCCTATGGAAAATGCATTGCGAAAACACTTTTTCGGACCCCTAAACTTTCAAGATATGAGCTGATCAAAAAAGAGAAACTTTCTGGAAAATTTAGTAAAGATTCGTCAATTGACGCCAAAGTTATAAGCACATGGAGGGCTCCAGGAGGGGAGCCGCGCAACCCCCTCCCAACATGAGTGAAGCCCAGGGGTTCCTCGCAGCCCCACCGAGCCCCCGCTATTATTTTTTAAGAAATGCCCCCGGGACCTAGCCCACCCCGGGGTTTCATTAAAATAAAATGCGGGAACCCGCGACCACAGCGCGAATTGCGCAGATATATATATATTTTTTTTAAATGCTTTCTTTGGCCCTGAGGGTCCTTCTGGGACCCCCTGAGCAGGCCTAGGGGGTCAGGGTGTTTCTACCCTGCCCCCTTCTCTTGTTTTATACCTTTGTTTCTCTGTTTTCTGGTGACTCGCTTCTACCGAGTCACAAGATGGCTGCCAACACTTCCTGGTTTGGAGTGTTGACAGCCAATCACAGCGAAGCTCGTGCATAGGACTTAGGCTCCGCCCAGATATCGAAACTTTTATTTATCTATTTTCTCAGCAACTACTGAACGGATTTACACCATTTAGAAAAAAAGGTCTCTTTCTGATCCAAGCACTACCTTTTTGCCAAATTTGGGGTAATTCCGTTCAGTAGTTTCAGCTCTAGCCTTGCACAAAGTTTCCTATCGGAAATTGTTTTTTTGACTCTTATTCTTTGAATTTCTCAAAAACTACTGAACGGATTTAGACCATTTAAAAAAGGTTGCTTTCTGAACCAAGCTCTACCTTTCTGCCAAATTTGGGGTAATTCCGTTCAGCAGTTCAGGCTGTAGGTCGTCGGAACATTTACTATGGAAATTAACGTAGTGAAAATGTGTTTTGGGACCTCCCTTTTTTCTCAGCCCCCGCTTGACGAAACACCCACAAACTTTCAGGATAGGAGCTGACCTGGATAGACTTTTTTTGGGAGAATTTCGTGAAGATTCATCAAACGACGCTAAAGTTATTAGCAAATCAAAAAATGCTTTTCCTATAGAAACTAGGTTGTAACTATAATTACCTACTGGCGCCTGCCAGTAGGTAATATATATATATATATATATATATATATATATATATATATATATATATATATATATATATATATATATTACCTACTGGCGGTCGCCAGTAGGTAGTTATAGTTAGGACCCTGTTTCCATAGGAAATCTGCAACATTCTATTTTGAATAACTTTGGCGCCGGTCGACGAATCCTCGCGAATTTCTCAAAATAGGTGGGGCGCTATGCTCCGCTCCTACCCTGAAAGTCTCGGGGGGATTCGTCAAGCGGGGGCTGAGATAAAAGGGGGGTCCCAAAACGCGTTTTTCCCATGCATTTTTCCATAGGACCTTTAGACAGGGCTACAGCCCGAACGGCTGAACAGAATTACTAGAAATGTGGCAGAGAGGTAGTCCTCAGGTCAAGGAAGTGCCTTTTGTAGGTTTGGTGTAAATCTGTTCAGTAGATTCTGAGAAAATAGCCTTTAAATCAATATATATATCTGAGCCAGCTTACGGTACGCTTACCGTAAGCTTACCGTACGCGTACGGTGGCGTGCGCGAGCGCGATTCTGATTGGCTGTTACATCTAAGTAAACATTCGAATCGGCCGAAACCAGGAAGCGGCGGCCGCCATTTTCTCTCTCGCACTCTGAGGGGGGGGCTGTAAACAAAGGCAAAAAACATATAAAGGGGCTGTTTAGACAGCGCCCATGCACATAGCCATGTTAGTTGAGTCCTCAAAGATCCCCCAAGGCCAAAAACGGTAAATTTTTATTTTTTGAAAATTTCGCCGATTACGCTTACCGTACGCGTACGGTGCGCTTACGCTAAAAATTTTAATAAAAAAAAAAAAACACTCTCTGTGCATGGCATATTATTGTCATCACTTACAAATTAAATTTAACAGATTACCTATCACAAGGAAGCGCATAATATGTCCTCCATGTGCGCACGGTGCGTAACGTGGGCACGCGGTGCGCGTAGCGCACTGCGTGCCCACCTTGCGTGTACGGCACTAACTGCGTAAAGTGGGCGCGCGGTGCGCGAAGCGCACCGCGTGCTCACTGTGCGCGCACGGTGCGCGAAGCGCACCATGCGCGCACGGAACGAACTGCGTTAAGTGGGCGTGCACGCCACGAATGGCGTAAAGTAACTTAGCATTTAAAAAACCGTACAAATTCACTGAAAAAACCATAGGTTTCACACACGTTATAGTTAGGAATTAGCATTTAAAAAACCTTGCTAATTCAATGAAAAAACCATAGGTTTCACACATGTTATAGTTAGCTGGAAATTTTACTGATAAAAAACCAATGAAATTCCCCCGTTATAGTTACTGTAGGCAACTATAACTCACGCGACCGCAATCCTCTGCTGATGACATATGTGTCTTTATGAAAAAAAAATATTTGTAATATATGTATAGCTAAAATTTAATGGAAGAAGACATGGGCAAATAAGTGTCTAAATACAGTATTAGCATCAGCAGAGGATTGCGGTCGCGTGAGTTATAGTTGCCTACAGTAACTATAACGGGGGAATTTCATTGGTTTTTTATCAGTAAAATTTCCAGCTAACTATAACATGTGTGAAACCTATGGTTTTTTCATTGAATTAGCAAGGTTTTTTAAATGCTAATTCCTAACTATAACGTGTGTGAAACCTATGGTTTTTTCAGTGAATATATATATATATATATATATATATATATATATATATATATATATATATATATATATATATATATATATATACATATCCATCACTCAAAGTTGCCCTTTGTGGAGACGCCACTCGTGGGGATTAACACCTTTAATTTAAGACCGCAGTGCAAACAGGATCACACACACCAATTTGAAATTCCTAAAGCCTAACGCGTTTCAAACATTGCTGTCCTTGTTCACAGGCAGGGAAAGAAAGAGCAGCAGCAGCGTTTGTGGACACACCTGTTAAGCATTTCCTAGTTGGCGGTGCCACACGGCATGCTGGTACTTGTTGTCCCACAAATGTTCCTCTCAAGTGGGTTCTGCTACACTTCTAAATAACATCCAATGTCTTACCCAAGTGGGTCAATTTGGTGCCAGAAAACTGTGTGTGCTGCATACCAATTCATTCAAAACGGCCCTCCCCACACATGTAGCGCTTAAAGTTTAAGCTGCCAGGATCCACTTCTGAGCAGTAGGGCGTCTCCGCGACCCGACTGGATGCTCAAATCCATCATTCAAAGTTGCCCTTTGTAGAGGGAAACCTGCTCTCGCTTCAATGAAGCAAAGCAGGATTGCTATTCCACAAGGGGAGCTGCATGTCAGCAGCTCCCCTTGTGGAAAAGCAATGCCAGCTCCCGTAGGAGGCGGGGAGCTGGCGGGACCATGGGGGCATTGTGGCTCCCCCCACGGTTCCCACAGTGAAGCCAGGCCCCGGGGGATGAGGTTCCCAGGCCCAAAAATGCCATGGGAGGGGGGCCACTTGGCCCCCCTCCCGTCTAATTAAAATTAAAAAAAAACAAAGAAAACAAAGAGGCTGGCCCCTGGGGATTGGCCCGGGAGGGGGCCACGAGGCCCACCTCCACTTTAAAAATAATAATAATAAAAAAGAACGGACAGGCCGGCCCCGGGGGATGGAGTCCCTGGGGCCATGATTGGCCTCTGGAGAGGGGTCACACGGCCCCCCTCCCTTTTTTTTTAAATTAAAAAAGGGGTCAGGCCCTGGGGGATGGGGTCCCCAGGGCCCCAAAAATAGTAAAAAGAGGGGGGCCACACAGCCCCCTTCTAAATAAACAAACATTTTAAAAAGCTAGCTTTGTGCCGGAGGCGCCGCCCCCACCCTGCACCACTCTGCAAACGCGCCCGTGGCATGTTTTAAGTTGGGGAATTAATTCCCCTTGAATCCTGAGGGTCCCTGGTGTCCAACTAGCCCACCAGGTACTGCCAGTAATTGCCACAGAGCTGCGTTGCAGAGAGGTGTAAAAAGGGGCGTGGCCTCGGACCACCTCACTGCAGCGCAGCCCTGTGGTGCTTACTAAAGGGTGGGCTAGTTGGCCCCCGGGGACCCTCAGTATTCAAGGGGAATTAATCCCCCATTTTAAAACGTGCCACGGGGTGCGTTTGCACAGTGGTGCAGGGAGGGGGCGGGGCCTGATGTGACAAGTGTGCAAACGTGCCCTGTGGCGCGTTTTAACTTGGGGGATTAAGTCCCCTTGAATCCTGAGGGTCCCTGGGGGCCAACTTGCCCACCAAGTACCTCCAGTAAGTACCACAGGGCTGCGTTGCAGAGGGGTGGTCCGAGGCCCACCCCTTTTTACACCTCTCTGCAACACAGCTCTGTGGTGCTTACTGGAGGTACCTGGTGGGCTAGTTGAACCCCAGGGACCCTCAGGATTCAAGGGGCCTTAATCCCCCAACTTAAAATGCACCATGGGCGCGTTTACACAGTAGTGAAGGGAGGGGGCGGGGCCTGATGTGACATGTGTGCAAACGTGCCCCATGGTGCATTTTAACTTGGGTGATTAAGTCCCGTTGAATCCTGAGGGTCCCTGGGGGCCAACTAGCCCACCAAGTACCTCCAGTAAGTGCCACAGGGCTGCATTGCACAGAGATGGTCCGAGGCCTGCCCCTTTTTACACCTCTCTGCAACACAGCACTGTGGCGCTTACTGGAGGTACCTGGTGGGCTAGTTGGACCCCAGGGATCCTCAGGATTCAAGGGGCCTTAATCCCCCAACTTAAAATGCACTACGGGCGCGTTTGCATAGTTGTGAAGGGAGGGGGCGGGGCCTGATGTGACATGTGTGCAAACACGCACTGTGGTGTGTTTTAAGTTGGAGGATTAAGTCCCCTTGAATCCTTAGGGTCCCTGGGGGCCAACTAGCCCACCAGGTACCTCCAGTAAGTGCCACAGAGTTGCGTTGCACAGAGGTGTAAAAAGGGGCATGGCCTCGGACCTCCTCACTGCTGCGCAGCCCTGTGGCGCTTACTGGAGGTACCTGGTGGGCTAGTTGGCCCCCAGGGACCCTCAGTATTCAAGGAGAATTAATCCCCCAACTTAAAACATGCCACGGGGTGCGTTTGCACAGTGGTGCTGGGAGGGGGTGGGGCCTGATGTGACAAGTGTGCAAACGTTCCACGTGACACATTTTAACTTGGGGGATTAAGTTCCCTTGAATCCTTAGGGTCTCTGGGGGCCAACTAGCCCACCAAGTACATCCAGTAAGTGCCACAGGGCTGCGTTGCAGAGAGGTGGTCCGAGGCCCGCCCCTTTTTACACCTCTCTGCAACACATCTCTGTGGCGCTTACTGGAGGTACCTGGTGGGCTAGTTGGACCTCAGGGACCCTCAGGATTCAAGGGGCCTTAATCCCCCAACTTAAAATGCACTACGGGCGCGTTTGCATAGTTGTGAAGGGAGGGGGCGGGGCCTGATGTGACATGTGTGCAAACACGCACTGTGGTGTGTTTTAAGTTGGAGGATTAAGTCCCCTTGAATCCTTAGGGTCCCTGGGGGCCAACTAGCCCACCAGGTACCTCCAGTAAGTACCACAGAGTTGCGTTACAGAGTGGTGTAAAAAGGGGCGTGGCCTTGGACCACCTCTCTGCAGCGCAGCCCTTTGGCGCTTACTGGAGGTACCTGGTGGGCTAGTTGGCCACCAGGGACCCTTAGGATTCAAGGTCTGTTTTTGTTTTTTAATCCTTATAATTTCATTGAAAAAGAACAAAGGTTAAAGTGATGATATAGTTAGGTGAATTTGTCAGTTATAACATAAAGAATTTGAACTAAAAATCAACAGAAATTCGCCACTTATTTTTAGCAGCACTAACAGTAACTTGCTCCCCGCCATGCACTGTTTATGACCTCACATATGACATCAGTTATGACATGTTCTGGGACGTCATTTATGACATCACTGACATCATCTCAAATGACATCATTGATGGCATTAAGGATGACATCATTCAACCTTTCTTTTCCCACACATTGCTGTATATATATCCATAGGATTAGAGGTCTGAGAGTAAGTACAAAATAGCTCAGGAGAATATCAGCCATCATTATTACCAACACAGAAACAACTCCCTTAGGTATTGAAAATAGGCAGTTTGTGCAGCATTAACCCTATATCATACATTTTACAGCCAGCATAGTTCACAATACCAATCAACTGCAGATATATGGGAAATCCCTATTGCACACAGTGTTCAATCTGAATACAGCTGTTCAGAGAAAGTAAGGTTCCTCAAGATACTCAACGTCTGTTCCACAATTAATGCCCTACTATGGACAGGTTTTATCTGTATCAAACCCCTCTCATTCACCGAACCAACATTGAGAAATGAAGTTGATATAAGTAGAAAAGTGGGTAGTGCAAACATTCTTTACTCTATGGAGAGAGTTTACACTGTAGCACAGTGAAACTCTCAAGAGAAATAAACCACATACTATTAAAAAGTATGCACTAAGAACATTTTACACTCTATGCAAAACGTGTTCAAAGAAACCTTAAAATAACCTGGGTGTGAACGTGCTAAAGGTCATATTAACTACAGACTTCATACTGTGGTGAAACTTTTACAGATAGCCCATCTTCTGAAGCTAAACAAGCACATGTAAATAGGTTAGTACCTGGGACATGCAGTCTTCTATGTTAAGTTGAAATTGGCACGGTGAGATGATTTTGTCTAACAACTTAAGGCACCTTACAATACTTAGGGGCCTAGTTGTGAGGCCGTTTGCATCAGTCTTACTCAAAGCAAAGTGGTGCAAAAGTGATGCAAACCTTAAGACAGATTTTTTAAGCCATGCAAAACCACTTTGCATAGCTCTGAGTGGTTCAAAAAATCTTGAGTTACCTAACGCAGCACAAATCGCTGTGTTGCATTACTCTGCCCTGGGAAGGAGTTGTGTGCAACTCCCGTGGATTTTGACGCATCCCTAAATTTACAAGAATTTGTAAACTTGGAAATGCACCAAAATATTTCACCTTCCCAGGGGAGGTATAATGAGGGGGGACATCTCTATTTCTCCTCGGTTCTTCCTCTTTCTATGTGTGCTTCATTATGCAGCACACATAGAAAGAGTAATATGCCTCCCAGGATTGTTGTGCTGTCGGAAGGTGTCTCACTTCCTGCACTAAAACAAACCTGCATGAAATGCAGGCACCCTTGCACCAATGTGCAAGGGTGCCTGTGTTGGCGTTTTGCTGCCAAAAGGGCACCAGTGCAAGATAAAGGAAAGGAATGGGCCATATTGCCTTAAATACTGTGCATTCCTGCCCTTTCGATGTCACACAGCGCTGTACTGAGTGACTTCCCCATAAATGAGCCCCTCAGTATGTAGTACATAGATTCTTTGCCCTGCTGGAAACTTTTTCAACAGAACCAAAAGACTTGTGTGGAACATACTGGACACAAGTCATCAGCTGTCACGTGCACACAAAATAACTTTTCATGTTCAATACCCCTTCATACCAATGGTGCATGAGGAGCACATGCATTTTCTAAACAATTGCACCTTTTAGCTGGATATAGACTGTACAAAATGAGGTAGAAAAATGATATGGTAGCTACCCATCACTATGTAAATTGTAAAACAAACTAATACACTCATTGGATAATGTCCTCAGTGATATTATCAGTTATGTCATCAATGAGGCCAAAGAATATGTCATGAGTGATGTAATGTGTGAGGCCATTAGCAGTGAATAGCGGGGGAGGAAGACATAGTTAGCACTGCTAACTATAACTGGTGAATTTCTGTGTTTTTTAGTTCAAAATGTAATGTTGTCACTGACAAATTCACCTAACTATAACTTTTTTCAGTGAAATTATGGATACATTTTATGACTTTCTATTTTACAACAGAACTTTTTTTTAGGGAAGGCAGTGAACAGGGAGGGCAATGAAAGAAATTGCAAGGGCATGTCTAGGAGAGAAAATCAGCAGATAAAAATTCCTATTAGTAGCAAGGAGCAGTCAGTGAGGTCATGATGCTGCAGAGGAAGGTCATTTGACAATATCACCCAGGTATGAAGCCTCAGGCTTGTGCGACACTGCTAGAAAAAGATATTGTGATGAATTGTCACAGCCTACCACAGCGATGGCCCGTATGGGGCGTGTTACCGGGGCGGTGACGTCGGGCAGAGGAGGGGCAGGGTGGGGGGTTTCAAAATGCCGCATAATGCTGATTGCAGGTAAGTTACGAAAAAAATAAAGAAAACCAATTTTGTTGCGCGCGCTGCATCGCATTTGGCGATGCTGCGCGCGCAATGAAATTCGTTTTATTTAATTTTTTCGTAACTTACCTGCAATCGGCCGTATGCCGCATTTTGCAACCCCCCACCCTGCCCCTCCTCTGCCCCACGTCACCGCCCCGATAACACGCCCTATACGGGCCGTCGCTGGCCTACCAAAATAACCACATTCTATCCAGTCCCCACCATAGAAGATGTCATGCCTGTGTCATTTTACATCAGGAGCTGATAACAAGCCATGTTGGTTTATCACATAAAGTAGTGCTGAAGCCTACTGTGTTTTATAAATCGATAGTTGTGGGCAGACCTTTTTATCTGCATCACTGGAGTGGAGGCCTAATTGCCCGCTTGTGTAAATTTCCGCTTCTGTACTCCAACCTGTATCCTAGTGCTAACATCCCTACTGTATGGCATGCATGTTTGTATGTGGAATCTGCACAGTACATGCATGGTGTGCATGAGTAAACCAGAGTAATTTAGGCCTGTAGAATCCATTTTGGATATCCCTATCTTCACAAGATGTGAAGGACGGTTGTGTCATCAGACAGTGGAAGTATATTGCTGAAATTCCTGAAGCTGGAGTGAGGAAACTAAACACTAAAGTGAGGAAATAGGAGACAAGATGGGAAACAACCTTAGCAACGTGGTCATTACATCGCGTTACCTTTACAACGGTTGTTACAACAACCGCGTTGTTACATCGCAGTACATCTAGATGGCACTCTAAACTAAGGAATAGTATAATTTACTATTCCAACACCTTCCCTACTGTTGCACACACTGGAGTTGGAATAGTAAATGATACTATTCCTAAGTCCAGCGCACCATCTAGAGCAAGTCGTTGTAACAACTTGTGTTGTAATGTACTGCGATGTAATAACGCGGTTGTTGTAACAACCACTTTGTAATCGGTATATATTCGAGAAGACACTCTATAAATGTGGTTAATTCTTTTGCTGAGAGGAGATTTCGATTAGTCTTATTGTAGCACACCCATTTGGTAAATGGGCTATGAAAAGTAGTTCTGCATCCTCTGTTGTTCAAGGTGAAAGAAACCCCTTAGGTGAGGCAAGCCTTTTGTCTTTCCACTAATCATTCTTCAGTGTAGCTGATGACAGCCAGAAGCACAAAGTACACACCTTGTTGTGCCTCTGTTGTGGGTCCTCCTGGCTGGAGACTACCCTGCTGAGAGGAGCATCTCTCTACACAGAGGCCGTGTCTGTAGAGCAGCCTGCAGAAGAAACTGAAAAGTTAACCATCCGCATCCAATTCTAAAAGTGCAGGCAGTGTATCCACAACTCCTCTCTGCTGCACCATATAAAAGCAGGACCCAGTGACCCACTTGTTTTACCAGTTGCAATCCACCTATGACCAAGGAATGGAGTACTATTCAGAGCACTCAGACAACTGATGTTTAAGCAGAGCTGGGGCTGCCTGACATGAGAGCATCGCAAAGCTGAGAGGACACCCCCTAAGTCTACCTTTTGCTGCAAGAGCTGATTACCTGCCCTGAACTGCTGATGCTGAGAGAGGAAAGTGCCTGTCATTCCCGCAGGAGGAGTAATTGCCCTGTTGGAGTGTGGTACAGTGTCATCACGAAGCATTAGATCGCCAAAAAGAAGTACCGCGACTTGCAATACGCTTTCCCTGATGTCAGAGGGCCCCAGATTGTCCTATGCTAGCACTGCAACGCCAAATCGACGATGTAGAGCACAATGTAATTTGCTTTCTTTCTTTCTTTATTTATTTACTCTACTCCGTTCGGCCCAATTCCTGAGTTTACTACTCCCCACCGCCCCACAGCACTCCCTCGAGGTGCAGCTACTGTTAGTGAACTAAGAGGCAAGTCAGTTGTTATGTACGTACACTCTTTGTGTGGCCTGGGTTCCTATCATACATGAACAACGTTATGGTTTATGAAATAAAACACAGGAGAAACATTTGTACAGCGCACATCCTGAGCTCATGTATGTCGAGACCCTCTTATATGTGATAATGAAGGAAAATTAGTGGAAGTAAAATAAAACAATTGCCTAGGCTCACACAATTTGTTTAAGTGGGTGAAGCCGAGATTAATCTCTAGTTTTCTGGTTTCACATTGTGCAAATCAGCCTCTAGATATTTATGCTTTGCTTTCCCTACACCCACATTTCTGCCAACACCCCCAGCCCCAACCGCGACCGACACCCAGCTGGCATCAATGCAGCCGCTTGGTCACGTCACAGACCAAACATTTTGGCCCTTTGGAAAATGCTTGGGAGTTCCCATGGTTTACACTCAGTAGCCCTTGCTTGTCCTCTGGTCCCGCAAAAAGGGTCTGACAATGTGCATCTATTTTTCACGAAATAGGTTTTAAATGGTTTCTGTTGGATTGAAAATTAACTGACCAATAGGTGGGTTGGAAAGGTTCACTTGAGCAAAGTGGAAGAAAGCTAAGGAAACGTAACAAACTTTACTTATTCTTTCAAAACTTTGGGGCAGATTTATAAGCCCTGTGCGTCACTTTTGCGCCGCCGTTGCGTCACTTTTGTGACGCAGCGGCGGCGCAAAGCCAGCGCCATGCTGCGGCAGATTTACAACGTGACGCATCTAGGGAGATGCGTCACGTTGTAAAGCTTGCGCCACATGTGGGCGTACCTGCACAGGGGGGGGGGGCGTTCCGGCGCAGGAACGCCTCCGAAAAGTGGCTGAGTGAAATCTACAAGATTTCACTCAGTCACTTTTCCGGCCATGCTGCGTCAAATCCCTGCGTATGCTTGAAGCAGGCGTAAGGATTGACGCAGCATGTTAGGGATAGGAGCACCCCGAGCCTTGCTGGAGCTGCGTCGCGCTTGCGACGCAACTCCAGCAATGCGCCAACATTACGCCGGCAGATGCGTCACGCATCTGCTTGTCCTTGCGCCACGATGCACCGCATTGTAAATGCGGCGCATCTGCGGTGGCGCAAGGGCAAACTTGCGTGACGCATCTTCCCTGGCGCATCCATGCTGATTTGCAGGGATGCGCCAGGGAACATAAATCTGCCCCGTAATACGGAAAAAAGGTACACTCCTTTTTAACGCTGTAATTTAAACGCTTTCATAATCTTGAATTCATCACTAAAGCAGAGGCTTACAAAATATGATTTGATACACAGTGGTGTATTTCTTATGCATGTAAAAGTATTTTTTGTTCTGAGATCGTGAAATGAAGCTGGATTTCCATGGGAGACATTGGGGGAAGCATGGAACTAATAAAATTAAATTGTTGTGCCAAAATTATTTAGAAAAGAAGTCAGCTGATTGCACGCCAAGTCGATTTCTTCGATCACTCACTCCATTGGACTATAGTTGTCCCACTGAGAGAAAGGAACATTAGTTACTAACTATACCTCCAATTACTCTTAACTATGGGTCTATCAGTGTCTCACAAACTCATTATTCGCTCTGTGATGGGGATTACTTAATCATGTAATCATATGGAAGGCTGATAATAAGGATGCAATAGTCGAAGGTGACAGCAATTAGGAGAAGAGGATGCAGTTGAGCAAGGAAACTGGTGAAAAAGGGTGAATATGTTAATTATGTTTATATACATCATCATCCAGCGCAATCCAATATGATTGTATTTTTAAATAGGGAGGAAAAAAACACTGGCAGAATGTTTTCTGAAATAATAGTACATTTCTTAGTTCTAAATGTGTCCAAAGTATTTATTAACAATTAAAAAGATTTCACAATGAAAACAGAGGTAGTCGACCATAGCAAAATACGTAAAACAAATAATGATGTGAGACTAATAAAGTCCTAAAATGTTAGCAGGACGATTTTATGCCATTTAGTTCAATATATAAGCACATAGCCAAAACAGAGAGGTTTGCTTACATATAAATCCAAGGTGATGTCGTCCACAATACGCAAAGCAAACAAAACAAACATGATATCTATTTTTTCATAGCTCCAGAATGGATGAAATGTGGTCTAATTGATTTTCTTTCGATCCCTTTTGTAGAGTTAAAGAGGAGGGGACAATGCATAATATACCTTAGCCTTCAGAACTTCCACGAGTAACAGCCAACTAAATGTAAGCTAATCAGCTTCCTCGATCATAACGTAGTGGGATATCTAAATGCAATTTTAGGATGTTTGGCTTCAGGTATGCCCGTGCCTTCCAGGGACTTTTAATCAAGTACAGAGCAAAATTTAATGTTATGACCAATGCAGTATTTTTTTTTCTATCAATCGTATTGGGGCGATTTCTACTTAGGGTTCTCAGAGGCATCTGATATATTAGTACAATCAGTCCAACCCTCTTCTGAGCTTCAAACATTGACTTTGTAGGGTGGCAAGGTGTGTTTGTCTCTGAGTTGTAGTTTTAGGTTTAAAACATTATTGCAGAAATGCATTTTTGTTTAATTTTGTTTTAGAAAATAATAAACTGCATTCGTTCCAATAAACAGCTGATTTGTTTCCACTTACGTGTGCATGTAAGTGTGCACAAAGGAACCACATTTGAGTCCATGGGGTTTGAGTGCATTTCATATTTTCTATCATTTTTTGTGGCTCTGAATCTCACTTTCATGAATCACTGTCAAAACATCTTTCATATCATAGAGTCACAAACACTGGTCTACCAAATAGCCTTCACATATTTAAAACTAGCATAATAACGTCCTTACGATATTGTTGGGCCTTCCATCTGACCCTTTTTTTTATATGGACTGACCATCTAGTTTAGCTGGCAAATCTAATAACCATACTAATTTTCCTGCTGAGACATCAAGATCATTAGTGTCCAACAGGAGACTCATTATAACTGCACCTCAAATTCTGATTCAAGCACGAGTACCTATGTGCACCCAGATGAGGATTCTCCACCCAGCAATAATTGTACACACAACGAAGGGTTATTGCTCTGACATACCGTCAAACTTCACAAATTCAGAGTTTGCTTCTGTTAGAAATGGATTTTTGGTTGAGGAGGGTGTGAACATTTATCAAGCAACAACCACAGTCATTGTCTGGTTGAACCACAAAAAGTCACTAAATTGATCTGTGCTTATCCCTCTGGTAGCTTGGCACAAAAGCCGCCAGGCTTAACTTAGAAGCCTTTATACAACACTACTTCAGTTACAAAGTGAAATCAAAACACAAGAAAAACCGCACAACAATAGAGAAACGGTTAATTAATAAATTGACACCAAAACAAAAAAAATCCAATCAGTAGAACCTGAGGTATGAAGTTTTAAAGTTTTTAGTGTAAAATGGCACTAAAGATCAAAGCCCCAAATGATGGTATTTTGTCATGTGCGATGGGGGTAAAGTTAAAAGTTAAGGCCAACAGCGATGTAGCACGGTTTGGATACATGCGGTCTCGCCTTACCTTTGGACATTAAAGAATTTGTAAAGAAAAATGTCTGAGAAGGTAAAGTTCATCCAGGCAAGGCAACGGCAGAGTCCTAGGAGAAGGCATCATCATCGGGGAGCAACTGGATGAAGTCACAGTGAAAATTTCTATTTTCAGACTTTTTGGGATGTTGAAAACCTCCAGTAGGATGAAGCTGCAGGCTTGACGAGGACTCCACAAGGCACGAGAACCCTTCTGCAAGGAGCTACTGAAGAGGATTGGATGCTTTATAGAAGAACGTAGTGGGAGCTACCACGAAGTTAGGACAACCAGCGATGCACCCTGAGTGGATCGGTAAACAGATAGGTCCCAGTCTCCTATTGGTTCTCAGGCCATCTTTTTTGTAGAAGTTTTTTTAAGTCTCAGGTTTCAGTTTTTGTCTGTTTGTGCATGTTTAGCACTTCTTTCAAGGGCTCCGGACTTTGTGGTCACCACATGGAGTGCAGAACTCACTGCAGCTAGGGTCCAGGTGCGGGTTCAAGGCTGTTGGAGCTCCTTGTGTTTCTGAATCTCAGAACAAGGTGCCTGCCAACTAGCCAATGGAGTTACTTTGATAGTCCTGATTCAAGGAGAGAGTCCTTTCTCCATCAAGCAGCAAGGCAGGCCTCAAGCAACAAGGCAATTTTCTGAAGATCAAGGCAGGCTGCAAGCAGCAGGTCAATTCTCCAAGAAACAAGGCAAGCCTCAAGCAGTAGGGCAGTACTCTAGAGTACAAGTCTGTCCTTCTGAATTCTTCCACATGTCCAGCAGGCAATGTAGTGAAGAGTTGGTCTGTAGGTCCAATACTTATTCCAGGTACCAGGCTTTGCAGTGGGAAAGAATTCTAGGCCCCAAGAGGTCTAGGGTGACAAACAACTGGTGTCAAGTTCTTTGTGAGTGTGTTGGAGACAGACCCTTTAAAATGTAAGAGGGGCACAGAACAGTTCCACAACATTACTGCCCCTCCCATCCAGGCAGATGGCCCATCCTGCAAACATATAGTCCCTCTTTGTCTCACTGTCTGGGAGGAATACACAAAGGCCAGTTGCCAACTACACCCAGTCATGTGACCCAGGACACAGGCTGCTGAGAACAAATGGCTGGGACAAGAAAATTCCAACTTTCAAAAAGTGACATTTTCAGAATTGTGATTTAAAATCCAATTTTACCATTAAAATGATATAAAATTGCAATTCTTTTTAGACCAAATCACAACTACATTTCTACCTGTTTTGAATCAAAAGTTACCACGTAATAAATGTGATAAGGTAACCCAATGTTATCGCAAGGGAGCGGGAAGCTTCACAGTAATAAAAAACGAATTTGAGAGTTTTTCACTACAAAAACATATAAAACTTAAAAGTACATTTCCAACTTTTTAAATGCACCGCACACTGCCATACGGGCTGTTTAGGGCTTACCTTAGGGGTGATTCATATGTACTAAAAAGGGAAATTTAGGCCTGGGGAAAAGTTTATTTTGCAGGTCAAATTGGCAGTTTAGAGTACCTGCACACAAGCTGCAATGGCTAGCCTGAGTCATGTTTCAAAGGGCTACTTAAGTAGGGGTCATAATTAGTTGCTACAGTCCCACTGGTAGCATTTAATTTACAGGCCCTAGGTACATGTAGTTCCACTTTACTATGGATTTATATTGCATTGCATTGCATTTATATTCATATGTCACTTACTACCCCTGACGAGGCATTGAAGTGTTTGTTTAGCGAGTAGCACGCTACTCCGGAGCCCAAAATGGATTAGTGGTGAATTATTATAGGGAGATATTAAATTAATTTCAGAGGTGGACATGTGAGTTTGTTATTTGAATAGAACAAGGATAGCAGAGGGTTAGAAGAGGGAAGGGTTTGCATCAATATAGCGCTTGCTACCCTTGATGAGGTGTTAAAATGCTTTTCGGCAGGTAGCACGCTACTCCGGAACCCAAACAGGATTATTTGGGAATTAGTATAGGGAAATATGAAATTAATTTGAGCGGTGGACTGTTAGTCTGTTAGTTGGATTGAAAAGGATAGTGGAGGGATAGATAGGGATAGAAGAGAGAAGGGTCTAAAAGGTGTTTTTTTCTTTTTCTTTTGGAACTCATAGCAGTAGGAGAAGGTTTGAAATTAGTAAAAGGGGAGGTGGAGGGGAAGAGTAAGAGGGAAAGGTTTAGTTTAGAATGCTAGCTTTTGTAATAGCTGCTAAGGCTGGCATGGGAGTAACAACAATAATGCCTTTCCCTTGCGCAAGCGGTTGTTCTTGTAGGACAGCCATCTGCACCATAGTCAGTATTTTTTCAGTGGAGGCAAATCACATTTCTGCACTGGAATATACATGCAATTTACATGCCATCAGCACTGTTTCACCTTTATTAAGAGTGGTGTAAGTAAATCCAATTGAACCCGGCAATATTCAGATGTGTAGGTTTTTGCTATTTACACATGTATGTAAGTGTCATGTAGCAAGTAAGTCAGATTGCAAAGATCTGAAGGTATAATTTGTAAATTAACCCATACACTGGTTTAAAGCATTGTGCATAATCCGGTATTTATGTTCTGCCAAAATTAAGAAATCCAAGGAGAGACTGTGAATTCTTTCAAGTATTTGGAGGTTGCATTGTGCACAACTCTCCCCAAAAAATGGGTGCAAGTCTCTTTCCCTCATGTGTATGTTTATATCCTAGGAAACGGACACTCAGAAAAGCTGTATTAGATTTCTTATAGTTGAACTTATAGTCAAGGGTGGCAAATCCCAATATAATGTGATCTACTCTGGCTAAATATGGGTTCAAGTCATCATCCTTAAGGTAGATATTATCCACATAGCACCACGCATCTGGGCCAATGTCACGTAGAATTGACAGTATGTGTGCAGCAAAAACCCCAGGGCTATTCTTATAGCCCATAGGAAGCCTTTCATTTCCCATTTGAAATCCAAGCGCAGAGAAAGCTGTTCAATCATGGCTTTCAGGTGCTAGATTGTGACTGAAAAAGTCAGTGGAAAAATCCTAGGTTGTCTTGTATTTTTTACAGACTATATTGTTAATAAGTGCCGTACTGTGTGTGCATGACTGTTTAAATGTCTGTAGTCTAAGACTTTTTGATATGAATGTTCCGGTTTTAAAACAGGAAAAAGAGGATTATTCATTTGACAGACACAGGTTTCAATTACTACTTGGTACTCCAATTGGGAGAGTATTTCTCTAACATATGCTTCAGCATCTCGTTTAATAGGGTATTATGGTTCCACTTGTGGGTTGGATCTTATTGGTATAACATGATAAGAAGAGTCCTTATCCCAGTTGACATGGTTGCGACGTAATGCAGGGGCTAGTGCAAGTGCCCACTTAGCTGCATAAACTTGCTGAACTTGATCAGGGACAAGTGCTTAAAAAGGAGGAAGTATTACATCCTCACCTTGTGGGGATGCTTGTCTGAGTTGGAGGGCCCAGTCGACCTCCGCCAAAAGGATGTCGTAAGACAAGGTAACATTTTCCCAGAAAACTGCTTTAATGGTGCGCTGTATGACACCCTCAATTTGAATATCCAGATCATATAATCAGTCCGGAGAGACTACGGGCCTGTTAGGGTCCCAACGGTAATAAAAGTATAATTTGCTTTAGCTACCAGAAACTCCTAGAGATTCCGGCGCATATGGTGACTTCTGTTGAGGAGAGCCACGGCTTAACTCCTGTTCAGGAAGAGGGTTCTCAGTGTCTTTGATTTATTTAGCAGTAAGAGCTGCTACTTTTTTCTCTGAAAAGGGGCTTTATATTGAGGAGGTTTTTCATGCTTCTTTATTTTCATTTCAGACGAGCTTTGCATGTCCTTCTTAGGCTGTAAATAATCTTCTTGTATGCACTCTGATCACTCTCCTCTGTCATACTGCTTGTCAGTAGGGGTGGGCTGAATTTGCGAAATAAACTTTCGCAAATTATCGCGAAAATGCTAAAAATCTCCGCAAACACGCCAGAAATATCTCGAAGACGCGGAAGTTTTTTTCCCGCCTGTTCGCGGTATTTTTTGCGTGATCCCGGGTCGCCAACTTACCCATGCGGTTGCTCACGGGCACGGACATCTTGTTTTCACTTGTCCAGCCCTCTCGCGATGCTTACTTCCTGTTCCGGGTCGCGCAATGCATGTTCGCGCCCGTTCGCGGTAGATATTTCGTGTTCGCGACCGCTTTTACTTGATCGCGTTGCTTTTTGCTTGCTCGGGGAGAAAATATCGCGCGAACTTGCGCACGTGGTCGCAATGGGCGCGGCCATCTTGTTTTTCACTCTATTGCATGGTTCTGGGGCCTGATTTTCAATCCTCTCCAAATCTTTTCTATCCTTTGTTTCAACCCACTTTTTTTTATCTTTCTTATTTATTATTTCTCTTACTATTTTCCAGCTTCTATATTTTTGGTTTTTGTCTCCTTTCTTTTGTTTTTTAGCTACTTTTTCTCTTTCTATTGCCTGCTATTACTTATTTCCTTTACTTCTTTAATTTTATTACCTTTTCTTACCCCAGAACCATGTCTAAGGGTAAGGCTGGTCGCCGTCGCAGCCAGAGCCGCGACCACCTTCCTTGCGGAAGGCGGCACCCACAAGGGGTGCAGGCACGGGCCCTATTTGGGGAGGTGGAGTTGGCTGCACTCATTTTCTTTGTGCAGCCCCACCTCACCTCAACCCTGGCAGCAGGTGGCAGGCCTGGGTTCGGGTACGGCCTCCGGGAGCATCGGCAGCGGTGGGGGAAGGTGCGCCGGGCAGTGTCGTGTTTCTCTGGGGTCCGGCGCACCCAGGCGCAGCTGATGCACCGGTGGTCCGACATCCTGGACCGTGAGCAGGACCTACTGGACCTGCTAGGAGTGGAGGTTCCGGGGCTTGGTGAGTACCTATTTAATTATTACTACTTTGTGTCTGTTCTTCTGCTCTGTGTTATATATTGCGAATATCTTTTTTTTCTTCCAACCAGCTAGAATGTTGCTGCTTACATTCCAGGTTAATTAAGTTTAAAAGTCTTCTGTGATTTTTTATGACACAGGTGCTCTTCTGCGCTACTACTAATCTTACTTGTTTGCAACTTTGCGTTTGCGCTCGCTTAGCGTGATTCTGTACGAGTTTATTTTAGAGAAATTAAGTTACGTAATGCTACAGTGACTCTAGTCCACTCCTTACTTTGTCCTGTCACTAATAGATAGGGGCGGATTGATACTTAGGTTTAGGTACTTTGTAAATATGAGTTTCTAATTTGTTAGTGGTATGCGTGATGCCCCTTCAGTTACGTGACGTGCTGCTAGTACGGCAGTCTTTATTAGAACCTTTTCTAGTTTGTTCAATGAGTGGTGGTAATTGGCTTAGCACTAGCAGAACATCAGCATCAATCAATCAACCCAAAATTTGGTGTATACAAAAAATGTAGTCATGTGTCCTCCATTTGACCATATGCATTGTTGAGGAATAAAAGAAGTGGAAATGCATACTTAATGTACAATTGGCATGCCTGGAATAGGTGGGCTAGGTTGGGTGGTACGTCGTACTTAGGCTTAGTTGTAACTTAGTATTCTGGAATCAGAATGGAAGACTGGATTACTGTTGATAAATAGTAACTTAAGTAGTCGATCCGTGAATCCCCCAACACTACTTGTTGACCAGATGAGATCGGTCAATTTAGTTATTGCAATTGTTGTTTACATAAGTGTTTTTTTACCGTTGTTGAAAAATATTGTATTTGTTTGACACCATCCATCAATGTTTGTCTCTTTCTTATATCTTTCCTGTTCATCAGCACCCAGGGGCAGACAGACAGGGAGTGGGGGTTCGGCGGGACAACAGTCCGAACAGCACCAGGAGGACACCAATGAGGGCTCCTCTGCTGGCCCCAGTAAGTCTTCTTGTTTTTAATAATATTTCTTATTCCATAACTTTTACTGCACCATATTTTTCACGAACTATTGTTTCAGTTTCCAAATGCTATTTTTTTACCAACAATTATCCTTCGATCTGTACGGTTTCAAAAATCTTATCCCTGCCTCTGCTATGATGACTCTCAGTACTACTACTACTAATACTATCAGTCTGTCTGTACTGTAGTAGCTAGTCTTGCCCAGTTGGCCAGTGCCACTCTTTATGTGAAAGGTTGTAATATAAAACTCATATTCACCAGTAGCTCTAGCCATTGAGTCCAATCCTTTGGGTCGTCTTCTTGTACTACTTCTAGTCTTATTGATCTTGAGCCTTTGTTAATCTTGAGGCTTTGAAAATTCACAGCAACAAAAGCCCAACCATATTTATTACTATTTTGATATGATAGCTTATAGGACATACTACTACTGTTGTAGGGATCTTGCACATACACAGACCTTTGCACACAAAAAATAGGATTTTGGTGATGGTAGGTTGGACCTTCCTCACACACCTCAATCAGAAATTCAGCACCCACCACAATTCCACTGCTCGACTATAGTACTGTCTTGTCATAACTATTAGGTCTCCAAACCCTTCCCCCAAGATACCCAACAAGTAGACAACCCAGAACATAACACACCCAACCTCTCAGTCGTGGAAGCAATGCACATGCACACCCTTACTTTAATTTGCTCACTCGTGTAAGTTAGTCCACACCAAATACCACCAAGTCTATGTAAGTTCAAAATGTTTATTTTGAATTGAGAAGCTCTGTACATTGTTTTATTATAAAATGCAGCACCAACCGGAAAATCAATAACATTAACAAATAAACATTGTTACACTTATACAGTTGGGAATTAAATCATGATAACTGAACAGTGGTGGAAGGCAGCACCACCATCCCCTAAGAATTTAGTTTATATAAATTTATAAATGAAGATGTGAGTGAAGGGACCCCTCACCTTAGGAGAACCTAGTACTGGTAGTTGTTGCATCATTCAGAAGCTCTGCAAAGCTCTGGTCGTAGAAGGGAATCTTCCGTCTGTAATGCGAAAAATGAAATGGTGTGCGTTAGTATATTGCAACTTGCAAGCATTTCTCAGCCGTGCCAAAAAGTGTAGCATTTATGGATAAGCAATATGGACTAACAGTACACCAGTACTTCCTAAAAAAGTGGCTTGTTAATGTTTTTGTTGACTGCTTGTACGCAGCGCGTAGACAGTAGCAGTGTGAGGCAGGTCATGTGGTGTCAAAGGTGTCTTATACAACAAGCTGCAAGGTAACGTCACATGTGCAAAAATAAAAGACACAAAGGTAAAATGGTATCATGGCTCGGGCTAATTAAGCAAAGGCTACAATGACCATATATAACTATTAGTGTCTACTCTACTACTACCTGATTTGTACTAGTGATGTATGTTAGTATTAACTCATTTTTCAACCTTGCTACTGATCAATAGGGGGGAGGTGTATATGACGCCTAATAAATGTGTAATGTTTTCTAGGCGCACTACTGACCACCATTGCCGGGGCCAGTGTAGGCGACGCGGAGGGCGAGGATGCGGTAGTTGCTGCAGATAGCAACGGAGCGGTAGGGGGAGTGGCAGCACCACTGGCGGGCGGTGGTAAGTTAGATTCATAATCCTTAACTATTGTTGAACTTGACAGTACACTCACTGCAAGGGTGTACTGTATGTATATGTATACTGTACTGTTGAGACTTAGGGCCCAATTAGGATGGCGAGCATATTGCCCCCGCCGGGCCGGCGGTATTCACTGCCGACACCACAGGGGCAAACCTCCCGCCATCCCTGTAGAAAGAGTCAGACCCCCCATATGTCGACCAGGTGGAAAAGGGTTCAATATGGCGGTGGTGTCTCTCTGAACACACCGCCAGCCATATAATCTGCATTTTGGAATGCCTTTGCGTGGCGGCATTGCCGCCTGCCACGGAAAGGCATGCAGACATTGCAGAGTATGCTTGGGGGCCCCCATGGAGGGTACCTACCTATACTATGGTACCCCCCGCCTTTCAAAGCAAAACGTGACAGGCTCCGTGCGGGGCCCATCATGTTGTGCTTGGAAAAGAAGTGGGATGGGTATTCCCAGACGTGGGACCCGTGCTCACTACGCCACTGGAGTCAAGCTATCCTGGCTGATGACGGCTGATAGCCAGAAACCGGTCCTAGGATGCTTGATTCCGGTCCAGGGAAGACATGGCTTGGCAGTTCGGGCTGGACTGTTCCCATGAGGATCAGGGTCGAGACTGATTTGCATATGGCCATGTCTGAACTGGGGTGGCGTAGTGGGCAAAAGAACGATGGATTTAACCCAGATCTCTTGACTGGGGGAGAATGTCTGCATTGTCAGCATTCCGTCCATCATTTGTTTGTTGTAACGCTTTTAGCCCTAAGTGGGATGGGTATTCCTAGATGTGGGACCCGTGCTCACTACGCCACTGGAGTCAAGCTATCCTGGCTGATGACGGCTGATAGCCAGAAACCGGTCCTAGGATGCTTGATTCCGGTCCAGGGAAGACATGGCTTGGCAGTTCGGGCTGGACTGTTCCCATGAGGCACAGGGTCGAGACTGATTTGCATATGGCCATGTCTGAACTGGGGTGGCGTAGTGGGCAAAAGAACAATGCATTTAACCCAGATCTCTTGACTGGGGGAGAATGTCTGCATTGTCAGCATTCCGTCCATCATTTGTTTGTTGTAATGCTTTTCGCCCTAAGTGGGATGGGTATTCCCAGACGTGGGACCCGTGCTCACTACGCCACTGGAGTCAAGCTATCCTGGCTGATGACGGCTGATAGCCAGAAACCGGTCCTAGGATGCTTGATTCCGTTCCAGGGAAGACATGGCTTGGCAGTTCGGGCTGGACTGTTCCCATGAGGCACAGGGTCGAGACTGATTTGCATATGGCCATGTCTGAACTGGGGTGGCGTAGTGGGCAAAAGAACGATGAATTTAACCCAGATCTCTTGACTGGGGGAGAATGTCTGCATTGACAGCATTCCGTCCATCATTTGTTTGTTGTAACGCTTTTCACCCTAAGTGGGATGGGTATTCCCAGACGTGGGACCCGTGCTCACTACGCCACTGGAGTCAAGCTATCCTGGCTGATGACGGCTGATAGCCAGAAACCGGTCCTAGGATGCTTGATTCCGGTCCAGGGAAGACATGGCTTGGCAGTTCGGGCTGGACTGTTCCCATGAGGCACAGGGTCGAGACTGATTTGCATATGGCCATGTCTGAACTGGGGTGGCGTAGTGGGCAAAAGAACGATGGATTTAACTCAGATCTCTTGACTGGGGGAGAATGTCTGCATTGTCAGCATTCCGTCCATCATTTGATTGTTGTAACGCTTTTCGCCCTAAGTGGGATGGGTATTCCCAGACGTGGGACCCGTGCTCACTACGCCACTGGAGTCAAGCTATCCTGGCTGATGACGGCTGATAGCCAGAAACCGGTCCTAGGATGCTTGATTCCGGTCCAGGGAAGACATGGCTTGGCAGTTCGGGCTGGACTGTTCCCATGAGGCACAGGGTCGAGACTGATTTGCATATGGCCATGTCTGAACTGGGGTGGCGTAGTGGGCAAAAGAACGATGGATTTAACCCAGATCTCTTGACTGGGGGAGAATGTCTGCATTGTCAGCATTCCGTCCATCATTTGTTTGTTGTAATGCTTTTCGCCCTAAGTGGGATGGGTATTCCCAGACGTGGGACCCGTGCTCACTACGCCACTGGAGTCAAGCTATCCTGGCTGATGACGGCTGATAGCCAGAAACCGGTCCTAGGATGCTTGATTCCGTTCCAGGGAAGACATGGCTTGGCAGTTCGGGCTGAACTGTTCCCATGAGGCACAGGGTCGAGACTGATTTGCATATGGCCATGTCTGAACTGGGGTGGCGTAGTGGGCAAAAGAACGATGAATTTAACCCAGATCTCTTGACTGGGGGAGAATGTCTGCATTGTCAGCATTCCGTCCATCATTTGTTTGTTGTAACGCTTTTCACCCTAAGTGGGATGGGTATTCCCAGACGTGGGACCCGTGCTCACTACGCCACTGGAGTCAAGCTATCCTGGCTGATGACGGCTGATAGCCAGAAACCGGTCCTAGGATGCTTGATTCCGGTCCAGGGAAGACATGGCTTGGCAGTTCGGGCTGGACTGTTCCCATGAGGCACAGGGTCGAGACTGATTTGCATATGGCCATGTCTGAACTGGGGTGGCGTAGTGGGCAAAAGAATGATGGATTTAACCCAGATCTCTTGACTGAGGGAGAATGTCTGCATTGTCAGCATTCCGTCCATCATTTGTTTCTTGTAATGCTTTTCGCCCTAAGTGGGATGGGTATTCCCAGACGTGGGACCCGTGCTCACTACGCCACTGGAGTCAAGCTATCCTGGCTGATGACGGCTGATAGCCAGAAACCGGTCCTAGGATGCTTGATTCCGTTCCAGGGAAGACATGGCTTGGCAGTTCGGGCTGGACTGTTCCCATGAGGCACAGGGTCGAGACTGATTTGCATATGGCCATGTCTGAACTGGGGTGGCGTAGTGGGCAAAAGAACGATGAATTTAACCCAGATCTCTTGACTGGGGGAGAATGTCTGCATTGTCAGCATTCCGTCCATCATTTGTTTGTTGTAACGCTTTTCACCCTAAGTGAGATGGGTCTTCCCAGACGTGGGACCCGTGCTCACGACGCCACTGGAGTCAAGCTATCCTGGCTGATGACGGCTGATAGCCAGAAACCGGTCCTAGGATGCTTGATTCCGGTCCAGGGAAGACATGGCTTGGCAGTTCGGGCTGGACTGTTCCCATGAGGCACAGGGTCGAGACTGATTTGCATATGGCCATGTCTGAACTGGGGTGGCGTAGTGGGCAAAAGAACGATGGATTTAACCCAGATCTCTTGACTGGGGGAGAATGTCTGCATTGTCAGCATTCCGTCCATCATTTGTTTGTTGTAATGCTTTTCGCCCTAAGTGGGATGGGTATTCCCAGACGTGGGACCCGTGCTCACTACGCCACTGGAGTCAAGCTATCCTGGCTGATGACGGCTGATAGCCAGAAACCGGTCCTAGGATGCTTGATTCCGGTCCAGGGAAGACATGGCTTGGCAGTTCGGGCTGGACTGTTCCCATGAGGCACAGGGTCGAGACTGATTTGCATATGGCCATGTCTGAACTGGGGTGGCGTAGTGGGCAAAAGAACGATGAATTTAACCCAGATCTCTTGACTGGGGGAGAATGTCTGCATTGTCAGCATTCCGTCCATCATTTGTTTGTTGTAACGCTTTTCACCCTAAGTGGGATGGGTATTCCCAGACGTGGGACCCGTGCTCACTACGCCACTGGAGTCAAGCTATCCTGGCTGATGACGGCTGATAGCCAGAAACCGGTCCTAGGATGCTTGATTCCGGTCCAGGGAAGACATGGCTTGGCAGTTCGGGCTGGATTGTTCCCATGAGGCACAGGGTCGAGACTGATTTGCATATGGCCATGTCTGAACTGGGGTGGCGTAGTGGGCAAAAGAACGATGGATTTAACCCAGATCTCTTGACTGGGGGAGAATGTCTGCAATGTCAGCATTCCGTCCATCATTTGTTTGTTGTAACGCTTTTCGCCCTAAGTGGGATGGGTATTCCCAGACGTGGGACCCGTGCTCACTACGCCACTGGAGTCAAGCTATCCTGGCTGATGACGGCTGATAGCCAGAAACCGGTCCTAGGATGCTTGATTCCGGTCCAGGGAAGACATGGCTTGGCAGTTCGGGCTGGACTGGCCCCATGAGGCACAGGGTCGAGACTGATTTGCATATGGCCATGTCTGAACTGGGGTGGCGTAGTGGGCAAAAGAACGATGGATTTAACCCAGATCTCTTGACTGGGGGAGAATGTCTGCATTGTCAGCATTCCGTCCATCATTTGTTTGTTGTAACGCTTTTCGCCCTAAGTGGGATGGGTATTCCCAGACGTGGGACCCGTGCTCACTACGCCACTGGAGTCAAGCTATCCTGGCTGATGACGGCTGATAGCCAGAAACCGGTCCTAGGATGCTTGATTCCAGTCCAGGGAAGACATGGCTTGGCAGTTCGGGCTGGACTGTTCCCATGAGGCACAGGGTCGACACTGATTTGCATATGGCCATGTCTGAACTGGGGTGGCGTAGTGGGCAAAAGAACGATGGATTTAACCCAGATCTCTTGACTGGGGGAGAATGTCTGCATTGTCAGCATTCCGTCCATCATTTGTTTGTTGTAACGCTTTTCGCCCTAAGTGGGATGGGTATTCCCAGACGTGGGACCCGTGCTCACTACGCCACTGGAGTCAAGCTATCCTGGCTGATGACGGCTGATAGCCAGAAACCGGTCCTAGGATGCTAGATTCCGGTCCAGGGAAGACATGGCTTGGCAGTTCGGGCTGGACTGTTCCCCTGAGGCACAGGGTCGAGACTGATTTGCATATGGCCATGTCTGAACTGGGGTGGCGTAGTGGGCAAAAGAACGATGGATTTAACCCAGATCTCTTGACTGGGGGAGAATGTCTGCATTGTCAGCATTCCGTCCATCATTTGTTTGTCGTAACGCTTTTCGCCCTAAGTGGGATGGGTATTCCCAGACGTGGGACCCGTGCTCACTACGCCACTGGAGTCAAGCTATCCTGGCTGATGACAGCTGATAGCCAGAAACCGGTCCTAGGATGCTTGATTCCGGTCCAGGAAAGACATGGCTTGGCAGTTCGGGCTGGACTGTTCCCATGAGGCACAGGGTCGAGACTGATTTGCATATGGCCATGTCTGAACTGGGGTGGCGTAGTGGGCAAAAGAACGATGGATTTAACCCAGATCTCTTGACTGGGGGAGAATGTCTGCATTGTCAGCATTCCGTCCATCATTTGTTTGTTGTAACGCTTTTCGCCCTAAGTGGGATGGGTATTCCCAGACGTGGGACCCGTGCTCACTACGCTACTGGAGTCAAGCTATCCTGGCTGATGACAGCTGATAGCCAGAAACCGGTCCTAGGATGCTTGATTCCGGTCCAGGGAAGACATGGCTTGGCAGTTCGGGCTGGACTGTTCCCATGAGGCACAGGGTCGAGACTGATTTGCATATGGCCATGTCTGAACTGGGGTGGCGTAGTGGGCAAAAGAACGATGGATTTAACCCAGATCTCTTGACTGGGGGAGAATGTCTGCAATGTCAGCATTCCGTCCATCATTTGTTTGTTGTAACGCTTTTCGCCCTAAATGGGATGGGTATTCCCAGACGTGGGACCCGTGCTCACTACGCCACTGGAGTCAAGCTATCCTGGCTGATGACGGCTGATAGCCAGAAACCGGTCCTAGGATGCTTGATTCCGGTCCAGGGAAGACATGGCTTGGCAGTTCGGGCTGGACAGTTCCCATGAGGCACAGGGTCGAGACTGATTTGCATATGGCCATGTCTGAACTGGGGTGGCGTAGTGGGCAAAAGAACGATGGATTTAACCCAGATCTCTTGACTGGGGGAGAATGTCTGCATTGTCAGCATTCCGCCCATCATTTGTTTGTTGTAACGCTTTTCGCCCTAAGTGGGATGGGTATTCCCAGACGTGGGACCCGTGCTCACTACGCCACTGGAGTCAAGCTATCCTGGCTGATGACGGCTGATAGCCAGAAACCGGTCCTAGGATGCTTGATTCCGGTCCAGGGAAGACATGGCTTGGCAGTTCGGGCTGGACTGTTCCCATGAGGCACAGGGTCGAGACTGATTTGCATATGGCCATGTCTGAACTGGGGTGGCGTATTGGGCAAAAGAACGATGGATTTAACCCAGATCTCTTGACTGGAGGAGAATGTCTGCATTGTCAGCATTCCGTCCATCATTTGTTTGTTGTAACGCTTCTCGCCCTAAGTGGGATGGGTATTCCCAGACGTGGGACCCGTGCTCACTACGCCACTGAAGTCAAGCTATCCTGGCTGATGACGGCTGATAGCCAGAAACCGGTCCTAGGATGCTAGATTCCGGTCCAGGGAAGACATGGCTTGGCAGTTCGGGCTGGACTGTTCCCATGAGGCACAGGGTCGAGACTGATTTGCATATGGCCATGTCTGAACTGGGGTGGCGTAGTGGGCAAAAGAACGATGGATTTAACCCAGATCTCTTGACTGGGGGAGAATGTCTGCATTGTCAGCATTCCGTCCATCATTTGTTTGTGGTAACGCTTTTCGCCCTAAGTGGGATGGGTATTCCCAGACGTGGGACTCGTGCTCACTACGCCACTGGAGTCAAGCTATCCTGGCTGATGACGGCTGATAGCCAGAAACCGGTCCTAGGATGCTTGATTCCGGTCCAGGGAAGACATGGCTTGGCAGTTCGGGCTGGACTGTTCCCATGAGGCACAGGGTCGAGACTGATTTGCATATGGCCATGTCTGAACTGGGGTGGCGTAGTGGGCAAAAGAACGATGGATTTAACCCAGATCTCTTGACTGGGGGAGAATGTCTGCATTGTCAGCATTCCGTCCATCATTTGTTTGTTGTAACGCTTCTCGCCCTAAGTGGGATGGGTATTCCCAGACGTGGGACCCGTGCTCACTACGCCACTGGAGTCAAGCTATCCTTGCTGATGACGGCTGATAGCCAGAAACAGGTCCTAGGATGCTAGATTCCGGTCCAGGGAAGACATGGCTTGGCAGTTCGGGCTGGACTGTTCCCATGAGGCACAGGGTCGAGACTGATTTGCATATGGCCATGTCTGAACTGGGGTGGCGTAGTGGGCAAAAGAACGATGGATTTAACCCAGATCTCTTGACTGGGGGAGAATGTCTGCATTGTCAGCATTCCGTCCATCATTTGTTTGTTGTAACGCTTTTCGCCCTAAGTGGGATGGGTATTCCCAGACGTGGGACCCGTGCTCACTACGCCACTGGAGTCAAGCTATCCTGGCTGATGACGGCTGATAGCCAGAAACCGGTCCTAGGATGCTTGATTCCGGTCCAGGGAAGACATGGCTTGGCAGTTCGGGCTGGACTGTTCCCATGAGGCACAGGGTCGAGACTGATTTGCATATGGCCATGTCTGAACTGGGGTGGCGTAGTGGGCAAAAGAACGATGGATTTAACCCAGATCTCTTGACTGGGGGAGAATGTCTGCATTGTCAGCATTCCGTCCATCATTTGTTTGTTGTAACGCTTTTCGCCCTAAGTGGGATGGGTATTCCCAGACGTGGGACCCGTGCTCACTACGCCACTGGAGTCAAGCTATCCTGGCTGATGACGGCTGATAGCCAGAAACCGGTCCTAGGATGCTTGATTCCGGTCCAGGGAAGACATGGCTTGGCAGTTCGGGCTGGACTGTTCCCATGAGGCACAGGGTCAAGACTGATTTGCATATGGCCATGTCTGAACTGGGGTGGCGTAGTGGGCAAAAGAACGATGGATTTAACCCAGATCTCTTGACTGGGGGAGAATGTCTGCATTGTCAGCATTCCGTCCATCATTTGTTTGTTGTAACGCTTCTCGCCCTAAGTGGGATGGGTATTCCCAGACGTGGGACCCGTGCTCACTACGCCACTGGAGTCAAGCTATCCTGGCTGATGACGGCTGATAGCCAGAAACCGGTCCTAGGATGCTAGATTCCGGTCCAGGGAAGACATGGCTTGGCAGTTCGGGCTGGACTGTTCCCATGAGGCACAGGGTCGAGACTGATTTGCATATGGCCATGTCTGAACTGGGGTGGCGTAGTGGGCAAAAGAACGATGAATTTAACCCAGATCTCTTGACTGGGGGACAATGTCTGCATTGTCAGCATTCCGTCCATCATTTGTTTGTTGTAACGCTTTTCGCCCTAAGTGGGATGGGTATTCCCAGACGTGGGACCCGTGCTCACTACGCCACTGGGGTCAAGCTATCCTGGCTGATGACGGCTGATAGCCAGAAACCGGTCCTAGGATGCTTGATTCCGGTCCAGGAAAGACATGGCTTGGCAGTTCGGGCTGGACTGTTCCCATGAGGCACAGGGTCGAGACTGATTTGCATATGGCCATGTCTGAACTGGGGTGGCGTAGTGGGCAAAAGAACGATGGATTTAACCCAGATCTCTTGACTGGGGGAGAATGTCTGCATTGTCAGCATTCCGTCCATCATTTGTTTGTTGTAACGCTTTTCGCCCTAAGTGGGATGGGTATTCCCAGACGTGGGACCCGTGCTCACTACGCCACTGGAGTCAAGCTATCCTGGCTGAGGACGGCTGATAGCCAGAAACCGGTCCTAGGATGCTTGATTCCGGTCCAGGGAAGACATGGCTTGGCAGTTCGGGCTGGACTGTTCCCATGAGGCACAGGGTCGAGACTGATTTGCATATGGCCATGTCTGAACTGGGGTGGCGTAGTGGGCAAAAGAACGATGGATTTAACCCAGATCTCTTGACTGGGGGAGAATGTCTGCATTGTCAGCATTCCGTCCATCATTTGTTTGTTGTAACGCTTTTCGCCCTAAGTGGGATGGGTATTCCCAGACGTGGGACCCGTGCTCACTACGCCACTGGAGTCAAGCTATCCTGGCTGATGACGGCTGATAGCCAGAAACCGGTCCTAGGATGCTTGATTCCGGTCCAGGGAAGACATGGCTTGGCAGTTCGGGCTGGACTGTTCCCATGAGGCACAGGGTCGAGACTGATTTGCATATGGCCATGTCTGAACTGGGGTGGTGTAGTGGGCAAAAGAACGATGGATTTAACCCAGATCTCTTGACTGGGGGAGAATGTCTGCATTGTCAGCATTCCGTCCATCATTTGTTTGTTGTAACGCTTCTCGCCCTAAGTGGGATGGGTATTCCCAGACGTGGGACCCGTGCTCACTACGCCACTGGAGTCAAGCTATCCTGGCTGATGACGGCTGATAGCCAGAAACCGGTCCTAGGATGCTAAATTCCGGTCCAGGGAAGACATGGCTTGGCAGTTCGGGCTGGACTGTTCCCATGAGGCACAGGGTCGAGACTGATTTGCATATGGCCATGTCTGAACTGGGGTGGCGTAGTGGGCAAAAGAACGATGGATTTAACCCAGATCTCTTGACTGGGGGAGAATGTCTGCATTGTCAGCATTCCGTCCATCATTTGTTTGTTGTAACTCTTTTCGCCCTACGTGGGATGGGTATTCCCAGACGTGGGACCCGTGCTCACTACGCCACTGGAGTCAAGCTATCCTGGCTGATGACGGCTGATAGCCAGAAACCGGTCCTAGGATGCTTGATTCCGGTCCAGGAAAGACATGGCTTGGCAGTTCGGGCTGGACTGTTCCCATGAGGCACAGGGTCGAGACTGATTTGCATATGGCCATGTCTGAACTGGGGTGGCGTAGTGGGCAAAAGAACGATGGATTTAACCCAGATCTCTTGACTGGGGGAGAATGTCTGCATTGTCAGCATTCCGTCCATCATTTGTTTGTTGTAACGCTTTTCGCCCTTAATGGGATGGGTATTCCCAGACGTGGGACCCGTGCTCACTACGCCACTGGAGTCAAGCTATCCTGTCTGATGACGGCTGATAGCCAGAAACCGGTCCTAGGATGCTTGATTCCGGTCCAGGGAAGACATGGCTTGGCAGTTCGGGCTGGACTGTTCCCATGAGGCACAGGGTCGAGACTGATTTGCATATGGCCATGTCTGAACTGGGGTGGCGTAGTGGGCAAAAGAACGATGGATTTAACCCAGATCTCTTGACTGGGGGAGAATGTCTGCAATGTCAGCATTCCGTCCATCATTTGTTTGTTGTAACGCTTTTCGCCCTAAGTGGGATGGGTATTCCCAGACGTGGGACCCGTGCTCACTACGCCACTGGAGTCAAGCTATCCTGGCTGATGACGGCTGATAGCTAGAAACCGGTCCTAGGATGCTTGATTCCGGTCCAGGGAAGACATGGCTTGGCAGTTCGGGCTGGACTGTTCCCATGAGGCACAGGGTCAAGACTGATTTGCATATGGCCATGTCTGAACTGGGGTGACGTAGTGGGCAAAAGAACGATGGATTTAACCCAGATCTCTTGACTGGGGGAGAATGTCTGCATTGTCAGCATTCCGTCCATCATTTGTTTGTTGTAACGCTTTTCGCCCTAAGTGGGATGGGTATTCCCAGACGTGGGACCCGTGCTCACTACGCCACTGGAGTCAAGCTATCCTGGCTGATGACGGCTGATAGCCAGAAACCGGTCCTAGGATGCTTGATTCCGGTCCAGGGAAGACATGGCTTGGCAGTTCGGGCTGGACTGTTCCCATGAGGCACAGGGTCGAGACTGATTTGCATATGGCCATGTCTGAACTGGGGTGGCGTAGTGGGCAAAAGAACGATGGATTTAACCCAGATCTCTTGACTGGGGGAGAATGTCTGCATTGTCAGCATTCCGTCCATCATTTGTTTGTTGTAACGCTTTTCGCCCTAAGTGGGATGGGTATTCCCAGACGTGGGACCCGTGCTCACTACGCCACTGGAGTCAAGCTATCCTGGCTGACGACGGCTGATAGCCAGAAACCGGTCCTAGGATGCTTGATTCCGGTCCAGGGAAGACATGGCTTGGCAGTTCGGGCTGGACTGTTCCCATGAGGCACAGGGTCGAGACTGATTTGCATATGGCCATGTCTGAACTGGGGTGGCGTAGTGGGCAAAAGAACGATGAATTTAACCCAGATCTCTTGACTGGGGAGAATGTCTGCATTGTCAGCATTCCGTCCATCATTTGTTTGTTGTAACGCTTTTCGCCCTAAGTGGGATGGGTATTCCCAGACGTGGGACCCGTGCTCACTACGTCACTGGAGTCAAGCTATCCTGGCTGAAGACGGCTGATAGCCAGAAACCGGTCCTAGGATGCTTGATTCCGGTCCAGGGAAGACATGGCTTGGCAGTTCGGGCTGGACTGTTCCCATGAGGCACAGGGTCGAGACTGATTTGCATATGGCCATGTCTGAACTGGGGTGGCGTAGTGGGCAAAAGAACGATGGATTTAACCCAGATCTCTTGACTGGGGGAGAATGTCTGCAATGTCAGCATTCCGTCCATCATTTGTTTGTTGTAACGCTTTTCGCCCTAAGTGGGATGGGTATTCCTAGACGTGGGACCCGTGCTCACTACGCCACAGGAGTCAAGCTATCCTGGCTGATGACGGCTGATAGCCAGAAACCGGTCCTAGGATGCTTGATTCCGGTCCAGGGAAGACATGGCTTGGCAGTTCGGGCTGGACTGTTCCCATGAGGCACAGGGTCGAGACTGATTTGCATATGGCCATGTCTGAACTGGGGTGGCGTAGTGGGCAAAAGAACGATGGATTTAACCCAGATCTCTTGACTGGGGGAGAATGTCTGCATTGTCAGCATTCCGTCCATCATTTGTTTGTTGTAACGCTTTTCGCCCTAAGTGGGATGGGTATTCCCAGACGTGGGACCCGTGCTCACTACGCCACTGGAGTCAAGCTATCCTGGCTGATGACGGCTGATAGCCAGAAACCGGTCCTAGGATGCTAGATTCCGGTCCAGGGAAGACATGGCTTGGCAGTTCGGGCTGGACTGTTCCCATGAGGCACAGGGTCGAGACTGATTTGCATATGGCCATGTCTGAACTGGGGTGGCGTAGTGGGCAAAAGAACGATGGATTTAACCCAGATCTCTTGACTGGGGGAGAATGTCTGCATTGTCAGCATTCCGTCCATCATTTGTTTGTTGTAACGCTTTTCGCCCTAAGTGGGATGGGTGTTCCCAGACGTGGGACCCGTGCTCACTACGCCACTGGAGTCAAGCTATCCTGGCTGATGACGGCTGATAGCCAGAAACCGGTCCTAGGATGCTTGATTCCGGTCCAGGGAAGACATGGCTTGGCAGTTCGGGCTGGACTGTTCCCATGAGGCACAGGGTCGAGACTGATTTGCATATGGCCATGTCTGAACTGGGGTGGCGTAGTGGGCAAAAGAACGATGGATTTAACCCAGATCTCTTGACTGGGGGAGAATGTCTGCAATGTCAGCATTCCGTCCATCATTTGTTTGTTGTAACGCTTTTCGCCCTAAGTGGGATGGGTATTCCCAGACGTGGGACCCGTGCTCACTACGCCACTGGAGTCAAGCTATCCTGGCTGATGACGGCTGATAGCCAGAAACCGGTCCTAGGATGCTTGATTCCGGTCCAGGGAAGACATGGCTTGGCAGTTCGGGCTGGACTGTTCCCATGAGGCACAGGGTCAAGACTGATTTGCATATGGCCATGTCTGAACTGGGGTGACGTAGTGGGCAAAAGAACGATGGATTTAACCCAGATCTCTTGACTGGGGGAGAATGTCTGCATTGTCAGCATTCCGTCCATCATTTGTTTGTTGTAACGCTTTTCGCCCTAAGTGGGATGGGTATTCCCAGACGTGGGACCCGTGCTCACTACGCCACTGGAGTCAAGCTATCCTGGCTGATGACGGCTGATAGCCAGAAACCGGTCCTAGGATGCTTGATTCCGGTCCAGGGAAGACATGGCTTGGCAGTTCGGGCTGGACTGTTCCCATGAGGCACAGGGTCGAGACTGATTTGCATATGGCCATGTCTGAACTGGGGTGGCGTAGTGGGCAAAAGAACGATGAATTTAACCCAGATCTCTTGACTGGGGAGAATGTCTGCATTGTCAGCATTCCGTCCATCATTTGTTTGTTGTAACGCTTTTCGCCCTAAGTGGGATGGGTATTCCCAGACGTGGGACCCGTGCTCACTACGTCACTGGAGTCAAGCTATCCTGGCTGAAGACGGCTGATAGCCAGAAACCGGTCCTAGGATGCTTGATTCCGGTCCAGGGAAGACATGGCTTGGCAGTTCGGGCTGGACTGTGCCCATGAGGCACAGGGTCGAGACTGATTTGCATATGGCCATGTCTGAACTGGGGTGGCGTAGTGGGCAAAAGAACGATGGATTTAACCCAGATCTCTTGACTGGGGGAGAATGTCTGCAATGTCAGCATTCCGTCCATCATTTGTTTGTTGTAACGCTTTTCGCCCTAAGTGGGATGGGTATTCCTAGACGTGGGACCCGTGCTCACTACGCCACAGGAGTCAAGCTATCCTGGCTGATGACGGCTGATAGCCAGAAACCGGTCCTAGGATGCTTGATTCCGGTCCAGGGAAGACATGGCTTGGCAGTTCGGGCTGGACTGTTCCCATGAGGCACAGGGTCGAGACTGATTTGCATATGGCCATGTCTGAACTGGGGTGGCGTAGTGGGCAAAAGAACGATGGATTTAACCCAGATCTCTTGACTGGGGGAGAATGTCTGCATTGTCAGCATTCCGTCCATCATTTGTTTGTTGTAACGCTTTTCGCCCTAAGTAGGATGGGTATTCCCAGACGTGGGACCCGTGCTCACTACGCCACTGGAGTCAAGCTATCCTGGCTGATGACGGCTGATAGCCAGAAACCGGTCCTAGGATGCTAGATTCCGGTCCAGGGAAGACATGGCTTGGCAGTTCGGGCTGGACTGTTCCCATGAGGCACAGGGTCGAGACTGATTTGCATATGGCCATGTCTGAACTGGGGTGGCGTAGTGGGCAAAAGAACGATGGATTTAACCCAGATCTCTTGACTGGGGGAGAATGTCTGCATTGTCAGCATTCCGTCCATCATTTGTTTGTTGTAACGCTTTTCGCCCTAAGTGGGATGGGTGTTCCCAGACGTGGGACCCGTGCTCACTACGCCACTGGAGTCAAGCTATCCTGGCTGATGACGGCTGATAGCCAGAAACCGGTCCTAGGATGCTTGATTCCGGTCCAGGAAAGACATGGCTTGGCAGTTCGGGCTGGACTGTTCCCATGAGGCACTGGGTCAAGACTGATTTGCATATGGCCATGTCTGAACTGGGGTGGCGTAGTGGGCAAAAGAACGATGGATTTAACTCAGATCTCTTGACTGGGGGAGAATGTCTGCATTGTCAGCATTCCGTCCATCATTTGTTTGTTGTAACGCTTTTCGCCCTAAGTGGGATGGGTATTCCCAGACGTGGGACCCGTGCTCACTACGCCACTGGAGTCAAGCTATCCTGGCTGATGACGGCTGATAGCCAGAAACCGGTCCTAGGATGCTTGATTCCGGTCCAGGGAAGACATGGCTTGGCAGTTCGGGCTGGACTGTTCCCATGAGGCACAGGGTCGAGACTGATTTGCATATGGCCATGTCTGAACTGGGGTGGCGTAGTGGGCAAAAGAACGATGGATTTAACCCAGATCTCTTGACTGGGGGAGAATGTCTGCAATGTCAGCATTCCGTCCATCATTTGTTTGTTGTAACGCTTTTCGCCCTAAGTGGGATGGGTATTCCCAGACGTGGGACCCGTGCTCACTTCGCCACTGGAGTCAAGCTATGCTGGCTGATGACGGCTGATAGCCAGAAACCGGTCCTAGGATGCTTGGTCCCGGTCCAGGGAAGACATGGCTTGGCAGTTTGGGCTGGACTGTTCCCATGAGGCACAGGGTCGAGACTGATTTGCATATGGCCATGTCTGAACTGGGGTGGCGTAGTGGGCAAAAGAACGATGGATTTAACCCAGATCTCTTGACTGGGGGAGAAAGTCTGCATTGTCAGCATTCCGTCCATCATTTGTTTGTTGTAATGGAAAAGAAGCACAACATGTATTTTCAGCATTGCTTTCGGCACCGCCAACCACAATGTAAAAAAACAGGATGCGCCCGCCACTGTGCCGGGCGCATCATCCCAATTAATTGTCCTCACGGGACTCCCACCCGTTTTAGCATGGCGGGCGGACTTTCCGATGTCGAAAGTAAGTATGAGTTGTTGGGGACGTTTGAAGAATGAACTAGAAGACTAGAATTGCATAGGAGCGGGAGTATTGAGTAAACAATGGCCTCATCTATCTGATTTCAACTCCGCTTTGAAAGTTTTATGGAGAAGAGCACCTGGTGCACTGTTCAACTAAAAAGTGAAAGACGGGTGGAAGTAAGAAGGACGGGTGAGATTTAAAATGTTATGTACTACTGTGCTTTATAGTGCTACTCTACCATGCCACTATGTGTATAAATAATTACCTTCTCTTACTGTTTTTCTAAGATTATATTTTACAATTGTCTTGTTTTTTTCTTTTTGATACACAGCTACTCCTAAACTAAACCGCAAGGAGTTGGCCGCCAAGGCACTGCGCCGGAAGCTGGAGGCAATCCAGTGGGAATACCGGCGGCTGGTGGTCTTAGCCGAGCAGGAGGAGGAGACTGCGGCAGCAATTCAAGCCTCCTCCAGTGCCCCGGGCCCCAGCCACCGCCCTCCAGCGGTACGGCGCCACCGTCTGGCGGCTGCCCGCCGCCACCGTAGTGCCATCTCCGGTGCCCCCCCCACTGTGGCTGCAACTGCCGCGCCCTCAGACGCCGCGTCGCCCGTCTAGAGCACCAGATGCGTGTCCTCCTTGAGTCCCGCCCCACACCTTAGTCCCTGTCATTAAGGTCTGCCCCTTTTTTAATTCTTGTTTGGGTGAGTGGGAACTTGTTTGGGCGTTGGGATTTTTTCTTTACAGACTTTTTTTCCTATGGACAATTGGACATTGGTTGGGGTTAGGGAGGGGGTGGGTCAGCTTTTGTGGGTTTAGTTTATTTTTGTTAGGGTAAATTAAATATATTTTTCTATGTTACAGGCAATGTTGTTAATGTTTTGTAGGTGGGGTAACTGTTTTACATCACACTGTTTCCTTGCTGGTGCAGGGCCGCCCATAGCCTGTGTTTGACTTAAGTAATTGGCTGACTGTGTAAGACACAAACAGATAGATGCGACACACCTCACTGATTGACTTGTCCTTCTAGTACTTTCAGTCTGTCCTCTAGTCTATGCATTCTTTATCTGGACTGGTGTGTGAAAATGAAATCATTGACAACATGTCCATTATTAATTCTGCCTCCTCCAAACTTCTCTCTTACCTGTGCTTGATGTTTATGTCCAACTGTGGCACAGCAATGGCTGCATGATGAAGATGGTTTCCTTTTTCTAACATGCCATGATTGGGGTGGTGGTGGTGGTAGTATAGTAGTAGTAGTAGACACTGGCAGGGCGGCAGCATTTGCAAAAAAAGAAAAGGAGACAGTCAATCGCCTTTGAGAGACTGTTAGAGGAGGAGTAGAATGAAGTACACTACAGAACTTACCGAGCAACAATAATATGCTCAAATATTAGACAACAGAACATAATGGTGGTTGGGATAGCCTACTAGACAGAGTTACAAACTATAGTTGTGTTGAGTCACTTGACTAGGCCTACAGCCTAACAGTTAGTGCTGTATATGAGGAATGACAACAAACAAATCCAATCAATGCCGGCAATTCATGCTGAGGTATATGTTCCTTGGTTAAATAAAATAACCTAAAATATCCTACTCATGGGTGGGCAAGCAGAAGAAGATCATCGCTCTGCCTTGAAATTGAAGTACTGTTGCTTTCGCCACATCCGCCCCAGCAAGTGTGTGATTAAGTATTGGTGTACATTTAATTTAGTCACACCTCAACAATAAGTCACACAGCCCGGGAGAAGAGGGTTAGGGTTTGATAAATGGATGGGAAGGGGGTTTTTGGGAAAGGTTTGACATAGAAAAACAGAATGCATGGACAAACAAACGACAATAATTGAAGACTACCATATCTATTCTAGTTCTTGTTCTGTTGTTCCGGCCTTAATACTTTTACAGATAGCAAATAGAAATTTTAACTATTGGTAGGGAAGAATCGTAAACAGAGAGGAAACCTAATGATGATAATAACAACTCCAAGAACACACTGTTGTAAAGATTGTATACAAAATATTAATCAAATTATTTAAAAGAAGATAAAAGTGGATACTGTTACTGTGTTATCCTGGTAAAAAATGTGTACTGGATTTGCATCTTGACATTCCTCTTGGTCCTCCTCTCGTCCATCAATCTTGGGTGTGTCGCCTCGTCACTCGCCACTGCCCGGCTGGAAACAAAAATGTCGATTTATTGGTAAGGTAAGTGTGGGGGGTCTGACTCTTTTCTACACTCTATTCCACTTCTACAGACATTTGGGTCTGCTGTGGTTGTTGTTGACGTGTTTACCTTTAGGCTTTTAAGTTTATGCCACTCATGAAACGTCCTCCTGACTTCATCATCATCTCCGATACTTTTACTGTCTGACTGTGAAGATCAGCCTGCAGTAGAAGTAAAATTGTTATTACACAACAAGAGTAGAAATATTATTGACTTGAGTTAGTCTTTAGTGTGTACAGAAAGATAGATTACTAGTACACTTTGACTTCACTTTGTGCACAACAAACATACAACGAAAATACAAAGACCAATCTCTCAGAGTCAGGTGTCCAATGCATGCCATTAATTGTCATTACCTGTTCCTTCTCATCTTAAGTTAACGGGCTGTCTATTTCGCCATCGTCATGATGGGCGGTGCTGTTGTGTCATCATACTCATTGCGCAGATATAGTGAGTCCACTTCCTGTATTGAATTAAAAGCAATTTCTTATTTGCAAGAAGGGGAACATTGAATTCACCTTGAGTTAAGTTTAGTGTGTTCTGTAGAAAGTTGATTAGTGGCAGTGCACAATTACATAAATTCATGCACAACAAACACAACAAAATCATTCAGTCTGCGACTCTGCGTCCAATGCATGGCATCAATCATTACCTGTTCCATCTTATTTTCAGTTAATGGCCAGTCTCTCTCGGCTCTTAAAAGGAGGATAGCTATAGTAGTCATCTGATTCATGCTCCACTTCTTTTGGCAGGACTAGGAAAGTTTGATTTTTTTCTTGTAGTATTTTACAATCATCCAATCATCATTCATGAGGGCAATGGATTTGGGCGGGAGATTCAGTATGATGGAGCGGAGGAGCTGGATTCGGAGGACTGTACTGTCAAATTGCAGACACCTGAAAATTGTATATTAAATAAGAAGAGTAGAAGACGGTGGTAATGGATTTGTTGTGATTCACAAGTTTGTAACCGGAACGACAGACACACAAATAACGGTAGGAAAAAAGGGAGGAAGACAGTAAGTGCAAGCCTAATTGTCCGGGAAGAAGAGCTCGTCCTCAAACTCTGGGGGGTCAGCCAGTAGTAGGTAATCATCATGTGACACACTACTTCCGTCACCTGAGCCGCTGTCCTCATCTTTCTCCATTGCTTCATGTATTGTGTAATTCGGTGGTATGAAGTGCTGATTCATTTTGGTCATTGTTAACCTCTCCACGTTTTTGGGCGAGAGACTGGTCCTTCTCAATGTTACAATGGAACCAGCAGCACTGAAAACACGTTCGGAAGAGACACTTGCGACAGGGCAAGCCAGATAGCTTATCGCCAGCCTGCTGAGCTTTGGCCATTCAGACCTTTTCCTATACCAATACTGCAATGGGTTTTGATCAATGTACACCTCTGTTGGGTCGTCCAGATAGGCCTGGACCATCCGCTCAATGTTCAGGGTTGCTGCTGGTAAGCTTTTGTGCTGTTTTTTCTGTGCATCAGCACTGTGCTTATTAATGCCTAACTTTACATACCAATCGTGTAATGATTGTACTCGGCCTAATGATCCAGTTATTGTTTCTGTGGTCAATAGTGATGGTGACTGTTGTGATCCAAACACACTGCCCTCAGCCGACGAAGTTGCACTTGATCCTGCACGGCCTGCTTCAGTACATCTTGTGGGTTGATCTTGCGGGCTTTTAATTAGCAGCTGTTTGTTTTCCAACTTACTGGCTGCTTCAGCTATACAACTTTTGTAGCGGGCAACATCAATCTCGGAAAAAGCAAAGAATGTCTTCAGTCCAAATTTTGCACATGGATCCAGAATTGTGGCACAAATGTAATGTTCTTGTGACAAAATTTTATTTTGTATCCTTACATTTTCAGCTAAGCGCTGGGATAAGCTCTCCACCAAGTCACGGGCTTGCCTTTTGTCCTCTACACCTTTGTATGATTCAGACACATTATTCAGCTGATGCTCTAGCATTTGCAATAATGGGATAGCTTGGCCCATTGTACAGTCCTCCTTGCTGACTTCACGTGTGAAGACCTCAAAAGGACACAGCATCTCAGTCAGGCATTTCATTAGGCTCCATTGCTCCATCTCAAGGTTCATGCCTTTAACAGTAGCATCCCCTCTTCTGTTCCAAACATATTCATGGAGTGACCTGTACTGCTCATACAGACGATCAAGCATGTAATACGTTGAGTTCCAACTTGTTGCCACCTCCTGGATGAGTGCCTTGACTGGCATCCTATGTTCACGTTGGATGATCCTCAGCTGCTTCCGAGCTTTAAAAGAATGGCTGAAATGAGTGCATATTCTTCGGCAGATGACTAGTAAATTGCTGACTATGGGTTCTTTTTTCAGAAAGTCTTGAACTATAATGTTTATGCAGTGCGCCAAACACGGAACCCTGAATTAGAACCAAGTTCCATGGCCTTAAGTACATTACTGCCATTGTCTGTGGCAACAAAACCAATACCAAGCCCTCTTGGCCGCAGCCATTCCAAAACCTTGCTGCGAAACTCGTGTAAAATGTTTTCAGCCGTATGAGATTTCTCCATGGCGAACATGGCTACAGTTGCATGTTTCCGAGTACCTTCAAAAAAATCGCAGCTGTGTCAACAGCACCTCATGCAGATAGCTTATCTATAACCCCCACAAAAGAGATCCAGTGTGCAGTGATGCACATGTAATCTGTGGCTTTGCAACTGGTCCACATGTCTGTTGTCAGGTGGATATTGTGCACAGCACTCTGCTGCAAAACTTGTCCAACCAATTCCATCACATCATGATGTAGTGCCGGAACAGCAATTCTTGCGAAATAGGACCGGCTGGGAACCTTCCATTTAGGGCAGATGGCAGACACAAATTCAAGGAAACCCACCCCTTCCACAAATGAAAAAGGAAGAAGGTCCAGCGCTAACATTTTAGCCAGCTTCGCATTGTACAATCGTGCCATTGGGTAGTTGCGTTGGACCTGCCCCTCCAACCTAAACATGCTCTCAATGGTAGGCTGGATTACTTTCCTTTGTGGTGCTGTTTTCATTAACCCACTAAGGCTCAACGACACAGATTGTCTCATTGTGGTACTCGGTCGCCTTGGTGTCTCACTCTCAGCCTGACTCAGAGTATGGCTCTTACTGCGGTGCCACTCTGATGTTACTGAGGAGGATGTGGGCGTTACCACTGCACTACTGGGGACAGGGCTAGAAATGTCTCCCTCTTCTTCACCTGCCACCACAATAATATGGCTCCCTGATTCATCCTGACCAACTTCAATGGGTCGAGTTTTTCTACTTTCTTTTAACTTAAGTAGGTGATCCTCCTACACAATAGTGTGGTGTATTCTGAGATGACTTGCTTGTCCTCTGGTACCATAGTTTGTACCAAGCTTACCACGCCAAACACCTTGCCGACAAATTGTGCATATAGCAACGTTTCCCTCCTTGGCGCTAACAGAAAAGAAGTCCCAAACTGGGGAGGAGAACTTTCTGGCACTGCTGGATGCGCCACTTTCAATACCAGATGAACTGGAGAGTGTGCTTGAAATGTGACCCTGTGCACCTAGACTGTGACTTTTACTACCACTACCTACTGAGATGGTTGAGCTGGATGTAGGTCCCTGCCGGGCCTTGGAAAATATGGCAGCTGGAGGTAGTGGTGGTGTAACCTGTGTTGGTGATATCCGTGCTACATCCCGCTCAGTAGCAGCCTTTCTGGATAGGGTGAGAATGTGGGTCTCCAATACCTTTGGGGCGGGAGTAATGTGCGTGATGACTGGCTCGTCTTCATCAACATCATCACCCCCCTCTTCTACATCTACCTCCATAACTCTAAGTTTTTCTGGGACCTTCCTTTTCAGAAGCATTATCTTGTGGCGTATATCACTCTCAGACTGAGCTGGTGGCAGCCAAGTGTCATCACGATCATCAGAAGCAGGGCTTGAAGAAGAAGATGATGGACTAAGCCTCCTTTTCCTTGCTGGTGGTCTGGAAGACAATAGATCTTCTGAAACAGTGGTTTGACTTTGGTCCACTCTGTCTGCAGGAAGCTCGATTTCCTGAAATGCCCCTACGTCAGGAGCAACAACTACTATGGTGGGCTGTTGCGGCCGCTGCTGTTCTTGTTGCGGCCGCTGCTGTTCTTGTTGCGGCTGCTTCTGTTCTTGCTGCGGCAGCTGCTGTTCTTGTTGCGGCTGCTGCTGTTCTTGTTGCGGCTGCTGCTGTTCTTGTTGCAGCTGCTGCTGTTCTTGTTGCGGCTGCACACTGATCTGCTGAGTTTGCGCCTGCGTTAAACTTGATTGTGTACTACTTTGTGGTTATGACATTTCTTCAACATCGCTGCTCGTTAGTAGACTGGCTACCTCTGCGACACTAAAGCCCTTGGGCCTAGGTTGGTGGGGTTGGACCCAGCTTGGTTCCCGGACAACGCTGCTGCAGGCATAACTTTTTTGGTGCCAAAAAAAACATTGTCCGGCACACCACCAGTCGTGGTTAATGGCACTTCCTTTTTCTGTTCCTTCTTCTCACCGGCAACTTTCTTGGTACTGGACCTGGTACCTTTCTTTGGGGCCATCTTCTTCAGATGTCAGGCAGGATGCAGATGCACAACAAGTTCTGGTCACACGTGGACGTGATGCGCAGCAGGACTTCTGTCTGGCTGGCAGTACAACGGGTAGCCGGGTGATGCTGATGACACCGCCTCCTCTTTCTTTTGCGCACCTAAAAGCAAATAAGCCAGGAGAAGAACATCAGTGAAATTTTGCATTTGTTGCTGTGGTTCAGTTACTTAGTACTGTACTAGTGCAAACAAAAGACAGTCTAGCCATTTATGACTTTTTTTTTAACAAGGGCTAATGTTATACTACTGTGTACAGTCACACACTACACTCTCAGGAAGGATAGGAAAGTTAATAATAACCACCAAAATCAAAATGTAATGGAAGTGGGGTGGCCCTATTTGCCATTAAATTATTTGAGCATCTCAGCATCCATGGAGCTGCGGCTGGCAAAGGGGGTGGATGGATGGAAGCAGTAAGCCAAATAGCCAATAGGAAAACCATGCAGGCCTATGGCAAAAGCAGGACACTAATAAGTGGATGAAAAAGCAGGCCTGTTGGCAGACAAGGCCAGGCAAGCTTGAAGGGCTAGGCTTCAAAATGGCCACCAGCCACATGGCCAGGCCCAACAACATCAGAAAGACCAGCCCAAAAAAACACACTTCCCCAACTCAATCCAATGCCATCCACGCCCTAAATAATGTCTAAATTCAACAGACCACACAGAAAACACTTGATTAATAAAGCTGTGGCTACCTGCTCTGATCCTAGTGGATGAAAAAGCAGGCCTGTTGGCAGACAAGGCCAGGCAAGCTTGCAGGCCTAGGCTTCAAAATGGCCACCAGCCACATGACCAGGCCCAACAACATCAGAAAGGCCACCCCAAAAAAACACACTTCCCCAACTCAATCCAATGCCATCCATGCCCTAAATGATGTCTAAATTCAACAGACCACACAGAAAACACTTGATTAATAAAGCTGTGGCTTCCTGCTCTGAGCCTAGTGGATGAAAAAGCAGGCCTGTTGGCAGACAAGGCCAGGCAAGCTTGCAGGCCTAGGCTTCAAAATGGCCACCAGCCACATGGCCAGGCCCAACAACATCAGAAAGGCCACCCCAAAAAAACACACTTCCCCAACTCAATCCAATGCCATCCATGCCCTAAATGATGTCTAAATTCAACAGACCACACAGAAAACACTTGATTAATAAAGCTGTGGCTACCTGCTCTGATCCTAGTGGATGAAAAAGCAGGCCTGTTGGCAGACAAGGCCAGGCAAGCTTGCAGGCCTAGGCTTCAAAATGGCCACCAGCCACATGGCCAGGCCTAACAACATCAGAAAGGCCACCCCAAAAAAACACACTTCCCCAACTCAATCCAATGCCATCCATGCCCTAAATGATGTCTAAATTGAACAGACTACACAGAAAACACTTGATTAATAAAGCTGTGGCTACCTGCTCTGATCCTGGTGGATGAAAGCAGGCCTGTTGGCAGACAAGGCCTGGCAAGCTTGCAGGCCTAGGCTTCAAAATGGCCACCAGCCACATGGCCAGGCCCAACAACATCAGAAAGCCCACCCCAAAAACACACACTTCCCCAACTCAATCCAATGCCATCCATGCCCTAAATGATGCTTGAAAATGAAATGCATTCTAAAAGCACCAAAGGAACAGTTGCTTCATCATGCACACACCCATGAGGCCATGCCCATGACTAGCTCGGGCCTACTACTGACTACTACTACCCACAACATTTTTTAAAAAAGGAATGATGATAGTTGCCAAAAATAAATTGTAGTTACAACAACTGCAATGCCCACAATCAAACAGACACAACAACCACTTACTTGTAAAATATCCTATTCAAAAAATGATGCAGCAGACAAAAAGAGTGATCTTTCCAGCTCAAAATCCAAAGGCAGAATGAGCAGGAGATGGACAACGCAATGGGAGGAGCCTGCTGGACAGAAACAGGAAGTTGGAGATTCTGTGTCACTTCTAAGGGTGGGCGTAGTTCGCGAAGTAGCACTTCGCGAAGCTACGCAAAGTGAAGTTCGCACTACGCGAGCTACGCGTAGCACTTCGCGAACTGCGTAGTAACATGTTCGCACTGTGCAAGATGTTGTTTTCAATGATTGCACAGTGCGGACAAGCTACCGGCACTGTGCAATCATTGAAAATGGCATCTTGCACAGTGCGAGCTGTAGTTTTCTGCTGCTCGAGTAGATTTTTACTCGAGCGGCAGCTTTCTCAACGCGAACTGGTAGTTTCTCATCGCGAGCGGTCGCGAGCATACGCGACCCCTCGCAATGAGAAACCTGACCTCCTCGCGTTGGGAATCTCGCCGGGAGGTTTATTTTCCATGCTCGCGATCGCGAACAAGGAAAAAGTCTCGCCGGGATGTCATTTTGCTTGCTCGCGGTCGCCAACCTGACGTTGAGGACCGCGAGCAAGCAAAAAATGACCGCAGCACTACGCAACACTACGCTACGCGTGTTCGCACTGTGCTACGTGCAGTTCGCGTAGTGCGAAGTAGCGCGAACTTCGCAAACTACGCGAGCGTAGCGTAGTGCTTCGCCCAGGCCTAGTCACTTCCTCCCTCTCCCCACCTTTTTTAAAAAAGGACTCCTTGCACAAAAAAGGACAGCCAAATATCAATCTGAGGAGTTGTTTTCATCCAAAATCATCATTTGCAGAAGGTTTCATGCTGCTAGAGCTGATATTCTTCTCCAAATTGAAAATTTTACATGTTCGAGTTCTCGAGCTTCACATTACTTCCGCCAGATGTCGAAGGCGTGTCGAAAATGACACGATCGCGTTCTCTCGCTCCCTGTCAGGTTGGATATGACGTGTTCGGGGTCTCTTTCTCCTTTTCGCGTTCGATTAGACGTGCCCGCGTCCTCACGCTCTCGCTCGCGGTGTAGAATGACGTGTTTGAGATCTCAATCTTCTCATACTCGCGCAATGCATGATCGCGAGAAGAATGACGCGATCGCGCGACAAATGACGTGATCGCACGACAATGCGAGCGCGAACTGTTGCGAGACAGCGCAAAATGGCTACCAACAATCCAATATCTCGTGGAGAACGCGACCGGGTCGGGAAAACTTGTCAGCGAACGCAGGGATTCAGGTAAGGCGATCGCGCGCATGCGAGAATGTATTTTTTTACAGCGCGAGCAAAAAACAAATTATCGCTAAGCTGCGGAATGTGGAAATTTTGACATTTTCGCGCTTTCCACGGAACGCGAAAATGCCAAATTTTTTGCAATTTCCGCGAACGGAACAGAATTTTGGCCCAGGCCTACTTGTCAGTCGATTCCTGAAAGGAACGAGGAGAACATGCATCAGGAACCTGATGCCTGTCTGGAGTCTTAAGTTTAGAGTGAACACAAAAATCATAGCACCTTTCAGAGGAATCTGGGGGTGGTGAACCTGCAGGAGGTGTACCTTTCTGGGGTTTAACAAACTTGCGGTTCTGCTTGGCTTTCTTGCCTGGACTAGGCTTGCAAAGCGGTGGTTTAGTAGGTCTGGTTCCCACATTATTGCACTCTAAGGATGTGTATACATCTGTTATAATTATAGGCAGCTCATGTTTGCGGTCGGTCAGCGCAACCACTGTGAGTCACTGGTGTATAGCCAGATATTCTGCTTCACCATTACTTTATACAGAATCATTGCGGACACTACAGGAAAATGTCCCATTCGTTTCATCCCCAAAGCACAGCAGCAGCTGCCCTGTGTTCCTTCTGTATTTGTTTTAAAACATCTGGTAAAACAGATCGTAAACACAGTGGCAAAATCTGTCTCCCAGGTGTTACAGTCTCCAATAATGGGAACCATCCTGTTGGGTAAGCTCAAAGTTGAAATTCTGTGCTTGACTTGTGGTCCCGTAAGGGGAAAACAGACTTAAGTTGGGTTACGTTTTGGGCGATCCAAAAAGGAATTTCCTCATGATTAGTGGGTCTCTTGCACATAACTGAATGAACAATTACAGGACTTATCGTAGGCACTGCAGGCAACTGGGTATGACCCGGAAGGCCGACCCTTGCTGGCTGCGCCAACAAGGTGCACAAGACAAATTGAGTAAATCATCTAGTAAGGTAACTAGAGCATGGTATAATGCTCATGTGTGCACAATATTTTGATTAGCCATATCAGAGTTTGAAGTATAGCCAGCGAAAGCAGGCCTAGTCGCCCCCTTATTACTAAGGGGACCCATTCGTACAGAGGTAGGTACATGTAGAAAGGTGCCAAACAACCAGTAAGATAAAGGTATTTCTATGACCACATAGGCTATTTATTGATTTGGTTCAGCAGGTGTAGTGTATGTTTGAAATGTACTTGAATTACCATCAACAGCAGGAAAGTCCACCTAAGAATAAAAGACTTCAAAGCGGTAGGCAGCTTCCACTTTGATCGCATGGTGCAGGGATGTTCAAAAACATAAATTGTTCGATTGCAGCTTGTGCTGTGGCTCTTTGCCAGCCTCTGCACAAGCTGAAATCAGGAGCGGCCTATGCAGGTAAGAGCGATGGAGCATCATCTGTCGAGCCTTCCCCCAAGCCTCCCCCCCAACCCACACCACAGCTGCTACCTGCACAAGCCGCTCCTGGCTGCAATATGGCCAGTGGGGAGTTGCATCCAATACTATGGGTGGAACCGTCGACTAATAGTCGGGCGGTTCCATTCTCGTTACGACATTGTAATCAGGCCTAGTATGTTGACCCAGTCAGTGGAATGGCAGTGCTTTTTAAATCATCTATTATTTTCATTCATTTTATAACAGAAACACAAGGCCCAAAATGTTTAGGACCTAGGGTAAGAGGCCCTGGTTGCCAGGTGCTTCTGTAGGGCCTGGTTCATTGTAACTTGAATCTCTGTGCCAGAGGAAACTTGAGACTCAAGTCTACATAATATACTCATGCCACTTAGGTGACTTTGCTAAAAACTGATGGATAGAAATGTCTGGATTTAGCTTAACCAATGTTAAAAGTTCTGTCAATCATAACATGTGATCATGTTGTGCATGGAAAAACAAATCATGCAAATCGTAGAGTGTATTATTGGTAGTGTATCATTCTAGCATCTGATATACACTCTATGTAATATTGATGGTGGCCACTAATAGTATTTGCCATACAAATCCATTAGACATTCACCTTTATTTCTTGAATCCTAGTAACAAATACCTAGCTTGGGGCTTAGGTTTAATTTCTACAATTGTTGTTTACTAGTTTAAGCATGCCCACAGCACTGGCTAAGAAAACCTTTCCAATGAGTACCTTCAAATTTTAGTTTAGATTTTCAGCGGAATTCAGTTAAAGTAACCGTGGAGCCAATGTGCATCAGTTCAGAACTTATGTTTTGTATATTGTTTAAGCAGCAATTCTACTTTTCTAAGCAGTTCTGGTGGAAACATACTCAATATGTGCATAATAAATAAATACATGAATACAAAAATAAATTAACACTTTTGAGTGCATTTGTTGTTCATACTTTGCCAAATTTGTGTGTCTGTAATTACCTCTTTTTGAAGTAGATTTGTGTGTGTATTATTTAATTTAATTATTAGTTTATTAAATATACTTATCGTTTGCTATTTTTGAAGGTGTCTTAAACGAAAGATATTTTATCTAGATGAAAATGTCTTGTCAAACTTCGAAACCTAGGCTAATATGGGTGTTTTTGATTTTTCACATCGCGTGTTAGGTTTGTCATGCTCGGCGTTACCAACCGTAAATGAGAAATGTATAAAGATGCCTTTTCCCCTACTGTTTGCAAATGTGACACCAACGTCTCATATAATTGATACTGACATACCTGACGCTGCAGAAACATTTTAATGGCAAATTTAACAATCTGAAGAACGATTTTTGAGAAATCGAGAAACACCGGGGAATCAGGAATATATATGTGCAGCAGTTGTTATTGTCACTATCAATCACAGCTGATAGTTGCTGCCTTCCTTGAAATGAACCTAAGCATAGGCTTCTAAATGCACCGGCTCCACTGAACAATTTGTCACAAATGGCATACAAAATAAACATTTTCCAGCAGCAGCATAGTGCATGGTTATTAAAGTGATGGGACCACAATATGAATGGTGTGCGGTAAAGGTGAATTGTTTTGAATATATGGTGATAGGTTCTTGACATTGTGTACACTGGGGCACAGATTTACTAAACTTTGACGCAACTCAACACAGCAAGGGAAGTCTCTGTGCTGCATTGTGTCAAAGGGAGAGAGCACAAGTGCCATAGTTCCCAGCACCAATGCAAGAACCCTTGCACCATGATGCATGGGTTCTTGCATTGTGGTCAGAACAGTTTTTGTGCAGAGATACCTTCCTGCACAAAATCTATCTTAAAGGCTTATTCCAATTCTATTGCAGAATGCAGCACACATGCAAAGGGGAAGTAATGAGAAGGAGTAATGTTTCTCCTTGTTACGCCAGCATAGTATAGATGCACTATTTTGGTGCAAACCTATGGTTTACATGGGCTTGCAAAAAAATGCATGGATGAATGCATCTCAATACCCGCACTTATATACACCCTACCTGACGCAAGGTAACACACAGGGAAAATGGAAGGGTAGACAGAGACGGAAACAGTGGATATGTCCATGGCAGAATTATAACAATTTCTCACCACAATTCTACCAACAACACCTCCATCCCCCCTTTTTCACCCTCCAGAGCTTCTGGGATGGAGTAGCCCATAAGGCCAATACATACTGCAACATGTACAACAAGTAACTAGGCTCTCTTTTTTCGCCAGAGACCAAGAGCCACAGAAAGGGAAAATAAAAAAAGAAATGCAGGTACAGTGGGAGGACGGACAACAGAAAGTACAAACAAGGAACACAAGCAAAGATGCAATACCATGGACAAGCTCGACTTAGTAGTCACCTTAACTGATAAACAGTTGAATGATGCACAATTTCTAGTTCTTAAGATAGAATTAGAATTTGTACCAATTCCCATACTGACAAGATCAAGTTGCACTGCGAATCAGTGGAGTTTTTTACGAAAATCAAACTTCGCTCCTTCTTTCATGACAAGGAAACCATAACGGACATGGGTAAAACAGGAATAAAGGAAAAAATATTTGTTATCACCCTCAACATCAGCATTCCAAGTCGACGTCCTATCATTTGAACAGACTGGTCTTAGGTAGATTTGATTGACCCGGACACCCAATATGTTTTTCACAACCTGTCATAGGAAGAACAGCCAGCCCTAAGAGACCTGATTGAAGATCATGATGGTGTGATATAACCGACAGACAAGGGAGGGAGCATTGTCTTACAGACAAGAGCTGAATATAGGAAAACATGCATGAAGCTCCTAGAAGACAAGAGAAACTATCAAAGAATTGAGACTGACCCTACACACAGACTCCTCATAGAGATTTTAAATGCGATTAAAGAGTCTGACATTGGACGTTGGAAATCACAACAGAGCAGCACGGCGGATGCTGAAAAAAAGGATAGGATTAGGAAGTATCAATTATTATACTCCGCTTTTTATGAATCCATCCCTCCCGATGGTTTTCTATGACAACGCTATGAGACAGTGGGAAGATCTAGGGGTGGAAATGATTGGTGATATGTTCAGTACAGATGGAGCTAAGTCATTTTCTGAGATTCAAGACAGGTATGGGGTGGAAAAAAATGACTTCTTTAAATACCTACAGAGCTGTAGCTTTTTAGCGAAGAAAACAGGGGGGCCCAAAGGGATAGCCAAAGACTCCATCATGGATAAGTTGAGGGACGAAGATGGATGCACTATCAGCCTGATTTACAGGAAGCTGATCTTTAAGCAGCCAGATGAGCTTTCTTGATTCTCTGAACATGGGGCAGATTTTATTTCGCTCATCAAAGCTCCAGGCTGTTCATTTTAAAAGATTTTAGATCTCTATTACACACCAGGGAAAATAGCAAAATGGGGTGGTCTCGTGGGCATTAGTTGCCCTAGTTGTCAAGCCCCAAGGGCAGACGTGGTCCATATGTTTTCAACTTGCCCACGGTTTGATCATTTGAAGAGAGCTAGAGTTATGTTTTGAGTCTTCACTGAAGATGAAAGCAGCCTTGATGTCTGAATTAATGTTGCCTGGAGTGAGTAGCTCAGGATCAGATGGTGCACAGCCATACTTTGTAATGCCCTTCTGAGATATTTTATTCAGAACACCCCAACATACGTAAAGAACACAAAATAAGTGTTGGTCTTATTAAAAGACATCCAGTTTGACCCAGAGAAAAATCTACTCAAAAGTTTTGACTTAAAGAGCTTGTACATGAGCCGTCCCAAAATGAAAGACATTATAAGTCTTGGAAGATGTATTATTCCAATAGACATGACCGCATATAATACACCATGTAATTTCATTCTGGGATGCGCTAGGTTTGCGCTTATGGAAATTGAACATTCACTCTATAAACAGGCCCATGGTGCATTGATGGAGAGTGCCTTCAGTCTGAGCATAGCAGAACTGTATGTGCATAGTTCTGAAATGAGATTCATCCTGCACAAATCAAATCCTAATATGGCAGAGGTGAATTGATGATAGCCTCCTAACTTGGGAGGGAGATTTAGACTCCAGCACACAGTTCTTCCCCTGGCTCAAAACCTGGGACCCGTCCCTTAACTTCACTCATACAGTCAGCAATAACAACCTCACATTTCTGGATGTAAAGATGTATGCCAAGTTGGGGGCGACTATACACAAAAACACATCAAAACCCAATGGAGAAGAACAACCTACTAATGTTTGACAGCTTTCACAAAGCCCACTCAGGTAAAATTTGCCTTATAGACAATGTTTACAGCTACGTTGGAACTGTATGAAAGTAGTGGATTACATTTATCTACAGCATGAGTTTTCAAACTGGGGGGCAGGTCCCCTAGGTTAGCCTCAAGTGATACCAGGGGGCGCCAGGCTCTCGACAAAAGAAGCATTTTGCTGATAACAGTGCTTTGTTTGAAGCCATCACTAAACATTTTTTGACATTTATATCCTAGCTGGGAATGTTTCCAAAGAGAAGGAACTCCAAATATTCTTTAGAATCCCCACCCCCATTTCTAATAATCAGACTGAGGATACTTTTACAGGTTAGTAAGGCCTGCCTGAACAGAAGAGTACGTTTGGCAATCATGTATTTGATTACATTTTTAAAACGGTAACAGAACTTAACTCCAATGGTTAAATAAGTCTACACTTATTTAAACATTGGCTATATAATAGAATAATTGTGAAAAGGTTTGAGGGGGGCCTAGATGATTTTAGTTTTCCACTCCAGGCACAGTATTAAAAGGTTTGGAGACCACTGATCTACAGCCAGAAGACCTTGTGGAAAAATGATAAGCCACAAACTATCCAGAAAGAATTATAAGGAAAACACAAAAAAGAGCAAGAAACTAAAACAGGGAAGCCCTGTTGGAGACAACGGTAATGGAAATAACAGAAGATAAACTAATCTGTGTCATAACATGTAACACAACATCGAATGAAGCAACAAAGAATATCAGAAAACATTGGCATTTACCGAATACAGGATCTCTGTCCTTTGAGAAACTCCCTTTTTCTCCCTTGAGAGACATGCAAATACATACAAGAGAAAGACTAAAAAAACACAAATACAAACAAGACATCAACACTTTGGGGCATACCATGGGTGATGGGCGGCATTTCCCATGTAGTGGATATAGTACATGTGAAATAACAATACACACAACATTTCTAGAGCGGGACCAAAAGAGTCCTGGGGTACTTTGACATAATATTAACTGTAATTCAGCATATATCATACATATGATCCCATATGCATGTGGAATAAGGTACATAGGGATGACCTACAGGAAGGTGAAAGTCAGAATAGGGAAAAACAGGACCAGCTTACAATGTAAAAAGAACAAAACAAAAGTCTAACCACAGTATCACCAAAGGACATACCGTGACATATTTAAAATGAGTGGTATCGGCAAACTAGAGACAGACATGAAGAGTCCTGTAAAAAAATATTTTTTGAGAGGGAACAGCATTGGGTTTTCCGGCTCCATACCCACATACACGAGATACATGATGATATTCAGTGGGCATTGATGAACAAATAAATGATTGGGAGACACCACCTCCTCTACAGCTATCCTAAAATAAATTAGTTTCGGGAGTTGTTTTGTCTGGCTTAGAGGCAAGTATTAGGATGTAAAAGTTACATATAAAATCAGAATCTGATTATTTAAGTCTAAAAAAAATTATGAGATATAATAATGTTTACACAGTAAACAACCAGTAAGTGATAGGAGTTTAATGGCAGACATTGTTTGTATGGAACACTTTATGATGCATTACAGGTCAGGTTTTCTTTGAACCATCCATACTGCCTGTATTCATGTACCTTTATACATATTGACTGGATTATTTGGATGAGATGTCTAGGCTTTTCTGTGAGAGTCCTAGTTTGTTGTGAAATGTTCTCATGCTCTTTTCCTTGTTCCAAGTGAGGCTTACTTGACATTGAATTTCCCTACCAAGTGCTTCCAAGAATATTATGAAATTGCTTAGAAATCCATTGTGGATGTTGGTTGCCCTGAGACAGGTACTCAATGGCCTAGAGGCCTCTGCCATCATAGATTGGGCAGGATATAGCTTGTGAGAAAAACCACAACAATAATTTTTATTCCCACAGGATTTAACTGTTAACATTTAGGGTGGCAATGCCTTTCAGGGGTGAATAATTCCACAGTAAAGCAATGTTAAATCATGTCAGGCCAGTTTTCTAGTTCATGTAGGACTTACAGGCATCTCGGCAACCTTTTTGACAAGTATTTCTATTTCCACTGGAACCAGATACAACAGATACTACTACAAGCTCATCACATTGCTTAGTTATCTTCAGTTTAGTCTTTGGCTTTCTGGGGAAGGGAGCAAGCTCAAAAAGTGACTGTGGGGTAGAATACTAGTTGCACTCATCACATGCATATTGCATAACAACTTAAATGTACTGCCAGTATTACATGTTTTATATAGAAAATACGCCTTCCATTAAATCTAAAGGTGTAGAACCATTGACTTTAGAATGTTGCAAGCATTCTTTCATTCTCATCTGAATGGTGTTAACACCCTCCTCAATCACATTCCCTAATACACAGTGGCACAACTTAAGGGCATCCTACATACCAAAGCATGTCTCATCCAGAGGCTGAAATAGTATGATCAAATCATCACCCTCTTGATGGAATTCACTTGGCTGCCTTTTCCGGCCCACATCATTTACAAAACCAGCTGTATCATTTATGAAGCCATCACAACCACAGTAGGTGGTGTGGGCTAGATCTCCAATCCACAGTCATGCAACAAACAACACCCAATAAATCATGGCTGCCAGCAGGTAGGTCGCCCCCAGCCGCCACACGGTCCTCCTGTGCTGCTGCCTGCCAGTGCCCTCGCTGCCGCCGAGTAAGCCCTTCTGTGCCTGTTGTCCCCTCGTCCTTTTGCCTGTGCCCCCGTGACCCCCTCCCCCGTTTTTTCTTCTGTACCCCTGCTCCTTGGTGCCCCCTCACTTTTGCCTGTGCCCCTGTGACCCCCTCCCCCGTTCTTCTTCTGTACCCCTGTTCCTTGGTGCCCCCTCGCTTTTGCCTGTGCCACCCTCCCCCGTTCTCCCCCGGTCCACCTTCCCGCTGCTGTGTCCTGCGGCCCCGCCCCCTGCTGTCCCATTCGCCACCCTGCTCCCGCCTCCCAGCTGCTCCTCCCTCCCACTACCCCTTTAAATGGAGGCTGTGCAGCGGGCGTGCCAAAGGCGCGCCAAAGGTGCACCTAAGGCAAGCCCGTCTGCGCCCGTCCGCTCCTGGACCGCGACCAGTGCCAGGACCCCTGGCCCTCGCTGGAGCCACCCACCTGACGGAGATACGCCGCCGCCGCCCTCCACGCACTCAACACCGGCCGACAGCCAGCCTGCTACCGAGCCACCCCAAAACGCACCCATGGAGCCTTCACCTGCCATGCCTGCAAGTTTACCTGCACCGAGCCCGCCAGAACAGGCACCAATACCAACCACCTCAAGTGCATCCTGCTCAACACCTGCTCCGTCCACAAGCACGCCGTCGAACTCTGGGACCTCCTCGACACAACAGCACCGGACGTCGCCTTCCTCACGGAAACCTGGATGAACGCCTCCTCATCCCCCGACATCGCCATAGCCATCCCGGACGGCTATAAGATCACCCGGAGGGACCGCGTCAACCAAGCCGGAGGTGGCATCGCCATTGTCTACAGAAACACCATCCGCATCACGACCAACACCGACGACACCCTCACCACCGCCGAGCTCCTTCACTTCCAGATACACACCGACCCCAAGACCACCCTCAGAGGTACTCTCATCTACAGACCCCCGGGACCACACACACAATTCAGCGAAGCCATCGCAGACTTCATCAGCCCGCTCGCCCTCGCCTCCTCCGACTACATCCTCCTAGGGGACCTCAACTTCCACCTGGAGAACAACAAGGACAACAACACCACCACCCTGCTAGACAACCTCGCCAACCTCGGACTCAAGCAACTGGTCAACACCCCCACCCACTACGCCGGCCACACCCTTGACCCCATCTTCTCCTCCAACAACCACATCTCCTTCAGCCACTCCACCGGACTTCACTGGACCGATCACAGCTTCATCCTCTTCAACTTCAGGAAAACCACGACTCACCTCCGCCCGCAACAAGCCCCCTGTAGATGCTGGAGCAAGATCACCACTGACCAGCTCACCACCTCCCTGAGCCAAAACCAACCCACCAACACTACGGACCCCAACGAAGCAGCCCACAACCTCACACAGTGGATCACCAACTGCGCCAACGCCCTTGCACCACTGAAGAACCCTCCAAGCAATCCTGACAGCAAGAAAGCCTCATGGTTCAGCGACGATCTCAAAGACTCCAAGAAATCCTGCCGTACCCTCGAAAAAGCCTGGCGCCACGACCAGTCAACAGAAAACATGACAGCCCTCAAGAACGCCGTCCGCAAACACCACCAGCTGATCTGCACCACCAAAAGGACATCATTCAGAGACCGACTGGACAACAACACCCACAACAGCAAGGAACTCCTCAGCATCATCAAAGAGCTCTCCAACCCCAGCGCCAGCAACAACGACATCACGCCATCGCTAGACCTCTGCAACTCACTCGCCACGTTCTTCCACCGCAAGATCGCCAATATACATGACAGCTTCGGCGCTCAGACTACGTACCCATCCACCGAACCAACGCCCCCACCACCACCCTATGCACCTGGAACCCCGTCAGCATGGAAGACACCATCCACATGATGAACTCCATCCACTCCGGCTCCCCAGCCGATCCCTGCCCACACCACATCTTCAACAAAGCCGACTCCATCATCGCACCCCAACTCCGGGACATCATTAACTCCTTCGCATCCGCCACATTCCCGGAGAGCTGGAAGCATGCGGAGATCAGCGCCCTCCTGAAGAAACCCACCGCGGACCCCACAGACCTCAAGAACTTCCGTCCCATCTCGCTCCTCCCCTTCCCAGCAAAAGTCATCGAGAAAACCGTCACCAAACAGCTGACCACCTTCCTCGAGACGAACAGCTCCCTCGACCCATCGCAGTCCGGATTCCGAGCGAACCACAGCACTGAGACCGCCCTCATCGCAGCCACCGACGACATCAGGACCCTGCTTGACAACGGTGAAACCACCGCCCTCATCATCCTCGACCTGTCGGCCGCATTCGACACTGTCTGCCACCGCACCCTGACAACCCGCCTCCACCACGCCGGGATCCAAGGAAAGGCCCTGGAATGGATCACCTCCTTCCTCTCCGACAGAACTCAGAGAGTCCGTCACCCGCCCTTACGCGCAGCGGTCACCAAGATCATCTGTGGCGTACCCCAAGGATCCTCGCTCAGCCCTACCCTCTTCAATGTCTACATGAGCCCCCTCGCAGCCATCGCATGCAAACACAACCTCAACATCATCTCCTACGCCGACGACACCCAACTGATCCTCTCCCTCACCAACGAGCCCGCCACCGCCAGAGCTAGCTTCCAGGAAGGAATGAAAGACGTTGCGGAATGGATGAAGCTCAGCCGTCTGAAGCTGAACTCAGACAAGACGGAAGTCCTCATCCTCGGACCATCCCCCTCCGCCTGGGACGACTCCTGGTGGCCCCCTGCTCTGGGCACCACCCCCAAGCCCACGGACCACGCACGCAACCTGGGTTTCATCCTTGACTCCTCCCTCACAAATCATGACCAAGCAAGTCAACGCCGTTACATCTTCCTGCTTCAACACCCTCCGCATGCTCTGAAAGATCTTCCGGCGGATCCCCACTGGAACCAGGAAGACAGTCACCCAGGCTCTCGTCACCAGCCGACTGGACTACGGGAACGCCCTCTACGCTGGGACCACCGCCAAACTACAGAAAAGACTCCAGCGCATTCAGAACGCATCTGCACAACTCATCCTGGACATTCCCCGACACAGCCACATCTCTGCACACCTGAGAGACCTGCACTGGCTCCCCGTCAGCAAGAGGATCACCTTCAGACTCCTCACCCACGCACACAAGGCTCTCCACGACATGGGCCCCGAATACCTCAATACCCGCCTCTCGTTCTACACACCTACCCACCAGCTCCCCTCCGCCAGCCTTGCCCTCGCCACCGTCCCACAGATTCGCAGAACCACCACCAGAGGAAGATCTTTCTCCTACCTGCCGGCCAAGACGTGGAACTCCCTCCCCACCCCCCTACGACTGAGCCAGGACCATCTCTCCTTCAGGAAGTACCTCAAGACCTGGCTTTTCGAGCAGTAGCGGCACCCCCCTCCCAGCACCTTGAGACCCTCGCGGGTGAGTAGCGCGCTCTATAAATGTTCCTGATTGATTGATTGATTGATTGTTCATTCAGTGCTTTAAATTATAAATAGGAAAAGTACTGCATTACACACACTATGGAATACTACACATTATTTTACAACTATATTCATGATGGCAGGTGGAACTAACTATGGTCACAACCTGTTAACAGTTCAAACTCCTAGCAAACCCTGAAGTCTAAAAGCAAAATACCCCCACAAATGCCAACAAAATATATTGGGGTGTACCTATCAAAATCTACTAGATTTATCAGGGTGCAACCAATATAGTTAAAGGAGACAGTTGCAATAATACATGTTGTCCATTGTCAATAAAGCATTTCAATATTCAATTAGCAGAGAGCATGTATGTTTTTTCTACTTTTACACATTACATAAAGCAGCAACCAACTCTAACTACAAAGGACCCTGCACCCTAAAACCATCAGTCTAAATCTCCACTCACACAACATTTGAAACAGTGCCTCTCCAGGATTCATCCCTACAATCCGCTGGGAGAGTCTGGGTGATTTAAATTTTGAAACAAACCTTCACTATGGCGACTGCTGTGCTCATGGCAGTCGCCTGACTAAAGGTGAAATTGCTGGCATTGCTCCTGCTCCTCTTGGAGCATCATGAGAAAGCATGTGCTATTTTTTTAAGCCTGCGACTGGATATTATGGGGCAATTTCTGGGCCAGTTTTATTGTTTTAAATATGCCCTCTGGTGCTGTTGTCTCATTCTTTAGGATTTGGCTGCACCTAGTCCTTCTATGGGTACCTGAGACGTCACTGACGAAGGGGGCCTTACAGGAACTCCCAGATGCACACCCAAGTCAGCTGCTTAGTGCTCCTGAGCCAAAAATATTTGTTCTCACATCTGTGGTTGCAGGCAGTTCCTTCTCATGGGATGCTCCTCCCTGCTCTCCTCCAACATGGGCATGAAAAGCAGAAGGTGGCGCTATATGGTGCTTCCAGGGCTCTGGCCTTTCACAGGAGCATCCCAACTTTGAGAGCAAGGTAGCACTCAGTAATCTTTGTTCCCATGGAACTGGGGGTTTCCCCTGTACAATTGTCACAAACGTAGATATACCTGTCTTGTAGGGACGCCACATCCTCTGCAGTACTTTCCAACTTGCCCTACCAGAATCCATCACCCAAAAGGAATTCACTGTTGACACGGTAGGGTTCTTGGAGAAAGAGGATTTGGAAGACAACTGGTTTCGGTGTATGTCTCACTGGAGTGCTGAGTTTCTAGTCTCTCTTCAGTGGTAATCTAAAATGAAAGAACAGTATTTAACTAAGCATATGATTGAACTTGGAAAATTCTCTCATTTGGAAAATTGCTATACTTGCTGCTTTCACAAAATTGTGTAAGTGATCTCTTTTCTATGGTAATCATCAAGTATGGCAATCTGCAAAATAAATATACTCTTATAATGTGTCAACAGAGTTAAAAACCACCTCTATGCCGAGGATACTTGAAAGAAATGAATGGTTCATAACACAAAATCAGTTAAATAAATGATTCTCTCCTCATACTGAAACTGCTAAGAGTCAGCACAGAACATTTCTAATTTCTAGATAAATCTAGAGACATCATATTAACCATTTTGTTCCAATATTTCCAGAGACAACCAAAATATGCAAATTTGGATTTAATTAATAATACTGACAACAATACCCCAGGAGAGAGAAGTGGCGCTTAGTGGTTCTCATGCTAATGCAGTTGTTCTTTCTTTGTCTTTGGCCCCTATAGAGATGTGGGCCCCAGGGACATTTCTAAATAAGTTAACGGGGGCACCATTCGACCAGTCCCAAAAATTGTCTTCTATGGTTCTTATGCATTGGTCCGTGGAGAAATGAGAACACCCAGGTTAATTTAGCAGAAAATAAGACAGGATGCCATGTGCACCAAATCTTGTCTGGTCCCTGGGGAGCCGACCTTTGTTAGGCTGTTTTATCTGGCGCTATTGCGACATTTTTTATTCAGTTACAGTTTGTTCCCGGTGGTGTGATTCAACCATCAGTATTGGTTTCTTCACAAGATCTGGTCTTAAAAAGGTTTCCAGTCTTTTTTTTTCTTTTTTATTGAAAGTACAAAAGACAAATACAGAGATAAGAAACCATTTCTAACACGTACCTCCACCCTGCCCTCCCTCAACCCCCCCACCCCGACACTTAAGACATCAGAGCAGGCATTGGATGATGAGTGACCTATTGCAGGTATTCAATGTCTAATGTTTCGAGAATCGATAAAACAGTGGATAAAGGGGGAAAGAAAGAAGAAGAAAAGAAGGAAAAGGAAGAATCGCGGATAAAGGTAGACATCACAGTGCAATATAGCTGTAACATTAAAACTTGTTTATGGAGTCAGCAGTATGAATATGAGGATGTCTCATCTAAAATCAGACGAGATCAGACATTATTGTGGGTACCCTAAATTTCCCTCAGCCAAAGCTTTCCTAGATTTGGATATTGCATGTATTTCTAATTTCAAGGGATACCCATATCCTGCCCTAAAAAGAAAAGAAAAAAAAAAGAGCAAGATCTATCACTTATATGGCTAAAATCCCTGTTGAGTCCATCTATCTAAGCCAAGTGAATGAGGGTTGCCAGATAGCAAGACCCTTTTTTTCCCCTGTTGCCCATTTTGGAGAATATAGCCTTTTCCATATTACAAGTAGAGATCAATCGAGCTAGCCAATGGGAAGATAATGGAGGGTTGGTGTCCTTCCATGATGAAGTTATGCAAAGACGTAGAATGGTCATAGCTACAAAGATAAGTGTGCCTCCGTTCTTTCTGCTGAACTTGTCTTGTGTGCCTAATAAAATAGTCGGGGGTTAGTTGGATTTCCTGTGATAGGACTTTACTAAAAAAGTCTTGTATCTGACCCAATAGAGGCGTAAGTTGGGGACAAGTAGCGAACATATGAATTGAGTCTGCACTGAACTCTGCGCACCTAGGACAGAGCGTTCCTGCCCCCATTCCCCATTTTGCACCTCTGTCCATTGTCATATATCGGAAAAAGGCAGTTTTAAAAATTGTGCCTGTAGTTTAGCTGATCACTCCTGGCAGATTGTACAGCTTGGTTAAATGTGTCAAAAGAGATATTTAGCTTCCTTTGCCATTTATTGGCTGTGACAAGCATATCGTCAGGCATCAAACTAACTAATTTAGTATATATGTATCCGATCCTGGGCAGGGTGGAGTTTTGTAATTTATCAATAAGATCTACTCTAGAAAAAGCCAGCTGTCCCCCCGGTCTTATGGAAAAGTCTCTTATAGCCATATATTTAAAAGGCTCATGTTCCCCCAAATGAAATTTCGTTTTTAGAGCCCAAAAGGATTTAATACCATCAGTAGTCATCAGGTCTCCCATTTTTAGTATGCCTGCTCGATGCCATTCAGGTATATAGGAAGCGCCGAATATCGATGGTAAATTGGGGTTGTTGTTAAGAGGGGTGTAATAATCTAAACTACCCAACCCAAATGTTTTCCGTATATTGGAGAAGATTTTGTAGGCCTTGAGTAAGGTCTTAAATCTTACCCATTTGTCGTAGCCAAAGGAGAGCTTCTTCCAGAGGCACCCATGGGTCTCTTCCCCCAGAAGCAATTGATAGGTTGATGGTAGACCTGTATTTGGGGCTTGTAGATGTGCTGGTAACAGCTCTGCGCTATATTGCATAGCTGCAGCCCAGTAATAAAATCTCAGATTAGTTAGCACCCAGCCACCCCTTTCTCGGGGAAGAGAAAGCAATTTAAAAACTTGCCTTGGCCGAGAATATGTCCAGATAAATTGAGAGAAAATATGATCGAATTTCTGTAGCATTGCTTTACTCATCTCCAAGGGGATGGCTCTGAAGAAATAGAGCAGTTTAGGAAAATAAGTCATTTTAATGACATTGCATCTCGCTACAATGGTAAGATACAGGTTGTTTAAGTGCCCGTTTGGTTTCAGTAGCTAGCGGGGTCAGAATTCTCTCTACTATTAGATCGGTATCAGCAGTTAGAGTAACCCCCAGATATTTTGCAGACTGTACCACCCGGGCATCTGCCCAGTAAATTTGGTTATTATTAATAATCTGGGTTTTGCCTTGGTTAAGGGCATATCCTGATACTTTCCCAAATTTGTTGGCCTCTATTTTTAGAGCATTAATTGCGCTCACAGGATCAGGGGTGACCACCGCCAGGTCATTGGCGTAAGCCATGATTTTAGTGTCTAGCCCAAATCTGCTCACCGCTCGAATACATTGACTGTTTTCAATAACCTTTATAAAAGGATCTATATAAAGAGCGAAGAGCAGAGGTGAGCACGGACAGCCTTGGCGGGTCCCCTGAGAGATTTTAATCAGCTCCGTCAGGGTCCCATTAACAAATACGTTAGCTGTGGGTTTACTATAGAGAGCTTGTATGGCTTGCATTGCTTTCGGTCCAAAGCACATTTTCCTCATGACGGCCCAAAGAAATAACAAGGAGACCCGATCGAACGCTTTCTCAGCGTCAAGTAGAATTAATGAGATCGGGTCTCCCATTACTTGAGCTGCGTCCAGTAGGGTGATAGCTCTGCGGATATGTTCCTTCGTTCTTTTTTTAGGGATAAACCCGTGTTGCCAGTGCCACTGCAAAACCAGAGACTCTATTCTCAATGATAGTCTTGATGTGAATATTTTGGCATATATCTTAGAGTTACAGTTAATTAGGGTTATTGGTCAGTACAATCCCATTTCTAGAGGAGATTTATCTTTTTTGGAAATATTACTATCTTGGCATTAGACCAAGAATCCGGGGGGAGTGCACCACTAAAGATAGAATCTACCAGTGTAGTAAGGATGTTTTTTATCTGAGGGGTAAATATTTTATAAAACTCCACCGGTATGTGGTCTGCGCCTGTCGCTTTTCCATCCGGAAGACTTCCTAGGGCTTTGGCTATCTCTTTCCATCCGGGAGGTTCCTCAAGTTGGTCATGGTCATTGGGACTAAGTACCGCCAGGGTAGTCTGGTCTAGATATACCAGACTTTCATCCTCTCTCAGTTTTAATGACCCTATTTTGTCTTCTGAATAGAGATTCTGGTAAAAGTCACAAAATGCATTACGGATCTTAATTGCATCTTTTGTGATCTCACCAGACATCTGTTGTCTAATTCTGAGAGCAAGTTGATGGCCGATGTTATCACCACATTCATATATTTTTTCCCTAGCGGAAGCCCATTTCTTAGCAATTTTCTCAGCATATATGGACCCTATTTCTGCCTTACAAGCTATCACTTCTAACTGAGCGTTTTCAATCTCAGCCCCCAAATTGACTGCTAGGATTAGTTTTTCCTCTGCTTTTTTCAACTTGTTGTGTGCCCTTGCTAGCAGTACTTTGTCTTATTTGTTCTTTTTATGGAATGCCGCAAGGTCTCACCTCAAATGCCCGCCTTCATTGCGTCCCATACGGTTCTCACTGCTGCTGATCCTATATTGATTTCCAAAAACTCTTTGATCCACCCCTGCATATGTAAGCGGTAGCCCTCATCATACAATAATGCTTTTTTAAAGCTCCAATTTGAGGTTTCCCTCCTAAGCCCTAACCCACTGATATTTAAAATGAGAGGTTTGTGATCTGACATAAATCGTGGGGCTATCTCAATGGAACAGTTTTGGAGTATTGATGAAAACACAAAAAAATTATCTAGCCTAGCAGGTGAGATGTGTGGAGCTAAGAAGTATGTGTTAGCCGGGTGGGTGGACTTTAAATTGTCCCAGACATCACTAAGCCCATGTGTTTGCATTAGGTTAAGTAGGGCCTGATAGACTTTAGGCTTCCTGCCTGTATAAGGCCAATGATCGGTTGCCTTCCAGTTACTGGCTAAATTGATGTTTAGATCCCCGGAGATTGCCAGTGGTAAAGGCCAGTGGGCGAGTTCTCCCGAAATCCAGTTAATGACCCCAGGGTCATCAGTATTGCTCCCATATATGGAGCATAGTGTAAAAACCGAGTTAGGGGGAAGATGACATTCTGCGATAACCCACCTACCCAGAGGATCAGATTTTACCCTGTTGGAGGTCAATGGACGTCTATTTTGAGCCAACACTCCAACCCCTCTCGTCTTTGCCCCCTGGGAAGGTCCCCCGATGACCCAATATCCCAATGAGTTTAGTAGGTGCTTCTGGGATCCCTCTACATGTGTTTCTTGCAGGGTGATAAGTTCAGCTCCTAAAAAAAGCAGACCCTGAGCTACTCTCAGCCTTTTCAAGGAGTCATGTAGACCACAGATGTTAACGGACACAATTTTTAAGGAACATTGATTATTCATATTGTTTGAAATTTTTTACTGCTTTTTCTCCTAGGTGTATACCTTGTGCCATCATGCATTTGGTGTATCCCACAATATACTAATATTCTACTTTTTAGTGCATTTTTTTCCCCTTTAATGTTTTCTTTCCTTTTGTTTTGTGTCTTACCCTTCTTTTTTGGTGTTTTAATTTCACTAGCCAATATTAAAATTGCCAGTGTCGTGAACCCCATCACCACCAATTTGTGACTCCCCCCTATCCCCCTCCCCCCCACAATTAGAGCAATCAGAGAAACCCTAAATGATGGTTGTCAGTTGGGATGCATCACCGCAAGGCTACCCCTTGAATTAAATAGAAAGCATTATCGGCCATGTACTTCAAATTTCTAAGCTCCAGGGAACGAACCACCCAAATTCACAAAATAAACAGATTACACCACCATATAACTAGAGTGGTTTTCCTGACTTATCAACTTACACTTTTCCTGATGATTTTCCCCCTCTAGGCTTTTATTTATTATCCCTTTATTTCGCCTTGATCTCCCCCAGGTATTCCCCTGCCTTGACCTCAGACATGAAAATTCATTTGGACCCATTCAAAATAACTTTCAGTCTGGCAGGATTAATTAAAAACACTTGGGCACCTAGCTGTTGAAATGGGGTGATTAATTGGCGCAGGTGCCACCTGCGCTCTACTGTTGTATGGCAAAAGTCAGGTTTGGCGAGAAACATCACCCCATTAGCCCCTTTTGGAGAGTTCGGACGGGCTTGATCATACACAAATTGTCTAAGGAGGAAGTTCCCAAAGAACACTAAAAAAGCCCTAGGCTTTCTATCGGAAGGGTTACTTCGATTCGGTTTAATATTGAAGGGGAATCGATGAGCTCACTGGATTTCATAGTCCCAGTTCCAGTGTGTTTGAGTCAGGAAAGCTTTGCGTAGTAGCTCTACAATGTAGCGCCTTGAGTCAACACCTTCAACTCCTTCCGGAATACCTAGCAGTCGGAGATTGTTCCTGCGCTGTCGATTTTCTTGTTCCTCCATTTTCATCCTGATGTCTGCCAGGCATGCTTTGTGAGAAGATCCCTGGGTTTTTAAGGCGGTTACCTCCATTTCAAGACTCTCTGTACAGCCTTCAACCATGCTGACCCGGATGCAGATGTCAGTGCATATCTTGTTTAGTTTTTGAAGACCCCCTTGTAGCTTTTTGACTGCCCCCTTAGCTGCTCGGTTGTCAGAGTGAACCTCTTCTTGGAATCCTTTAATCAAGGCCAGTATTGTGGAAAAGGAGGGTTCTGTCATGGGATCTATTGTTGTAATTGGTTTGGCGTTTATCCCTGATAGACGCCTGCTCACCTTCGTTGCATGGAGGAAAGGACATTTGTGAGTCTGAATAGTCCCATTTTAGCTGGCTACGTCTTTTTGGAGGATATCTATTTCTCTTCTGGCGTTGCACTGTCCCTGTATTTTTGGAGAGATCCATATTCAAGTCTTCACTAAAGCTGGTTTGATCTTCATCAGAGGATGATAGAGAGCTGTCTGAAACAGAGTAGAAGTGTTCCCCACTGATCTCTGGGGTGCAGGGGGCTCTAAGACCGGGATTGGGCTCAGCTCTGAGTATGTAATCCGAAATACCTGTAACCAGATGTTTAGATCCAGTCGCACCTTTCCCCGGCAGCTTGGTGTAGCTTAGGTGTGGGATGATTGATGAGGCAGAGTCCAGAATGGACATTGAGCCTGAGACTAATGTGTGTCTGGCAGCCTCTTCAGGAAGAGGAGTAGTAGTGGTCAGATTGTTAAAAGAGCTTGCTGAAGCCGCTTGTCCCTCTGTGCTGCATTTATCTGCCGACTGCTCACTAAGTGGATGAGGATTCTCCTTTTCTGGTATTGTGCAGCTTTCTTGGGGCCCACCCGAATTATGTTCAAGTTCAGGATTCAGATTCTCCCAGGACTCTCCGGGCAAATGAGCTAGTTCTGGCACAACTGGAGGGGTGAGGCTTGGAGTACTACCCAGAGCAGTGTCAGGATTGCAAGACCGTGCCTTTTGGGCCAGTAAGCATTTCTACAATAGTTGGTTGGGAGCCCTCCATAGCTCCCCCAGCACACCCCTCCGATTTTCCCCATGGTGCATTTAAGACAATTGGACTCACATTTACCTCTGAGTGAGTTATCCGGCATATCTGTCTCCCCTGGAGCGACATTGCTTGGTGTGGGCTGGGTGGCCTTTGGCTTGTTGATTTTCCCAGTCCTTGAGCCCCTGGTCAACATCCTCAAATGCAGATACCGTTCTTGTGTAGAAGGAGCAAATCCCTGAGTGAGCACGAGCACCAAGGAGTAGCAGTGGCACAGTAACAAAGGGCAAGAGAGGAGATGCAGCGCTTTTCCTAGCACGTTCCCCAGCGCGAAACACTTTCCGCAGGCAGCAGCAGCTTTTGGAATTTCCAGGATTTGAGAGCAGAAGAACTGCCCCCACGATCTGCACTCTCTTTGGCTCAGCGTTGCCAACAGGAAGTCCAGAGTACATACAAGCCCCACAGCAATACCACAGCACACTGTCCAGAAGTAGGCGAAGAAACGTCTCCCTATTCCTCGCGTAGTGTATCTTCCAGTGTGTCTCCCAGCAGGAAGATTATCTCTGGGGCATCTTTGCGATTGGAAGCAAAGCAGCTACACGTACGTCTTGCTTCCGCTTCCACTCAATTTTATCGCTAAGGATACAATGTTGCACCGTGTCCTACCAAAGAAAGGGAGCAGTGGCGCTCGGTCTGGCACAGGACATTTCCAGTCTTTTTTGATGGTTCCCCGGCCCCGAGAGCTGAGCTGTAGGCCTGGGCGGTAAATTCCGCTCCGTTCGCGGAATTTGCGGAATTTGGGTAATTTCGCGTTCCGCGGAGAACGCGAAATTGCCCAAAAATCTGCGTTCCGCGACTTCGCAAAATTTTTTGCTTGTTCGCGTTCTCAATATGCGTGTTCGCGAGATATTTCACCCCGAGCACGCAAACAGCGATCGCGAACAGGAAAAAGTATCGCGAACAAGCAATTCCGCGTGTTCGCGGAGATTTTTTACCGTTTCGCGGAGATTTGCGTAACGCGATTACGCAAATTCCGCCCACCCCTACTGAGCTGCTGCCCTTGCGTCCTGCTCCCTTGCACATTCAGCATCAGGTCAGTCCAGGTAGCCGATCATCAAAATGCTTGGCGTACGCGGCTGTGCGGCATGAATCACACTGACACCATCTTGCCCTCAAGGTTTCCAGTCTTTAGGAGCTTGGTTTTTGCAGGTCTCCATTTAATGAAGGAAAGCTCAGGGCTAGTGTTCCTGCTCTGTTGCTTCTCATTCAGGACCTGTCTCCTGTCTGGGCACTTGGTACTTCTCGAGGGCCTTCCTCAGAAGCTCCATCGGGATTCCTAGTCAAAGTGTCGTCCTTTCTGCAACCTCAGGTTTCAAGACCTTCTTTGACTACTTGTAGGGAACCTGTGTCAGTGGAAGTCACAAAAAGATGACCAGGTGAAGGATATTTTTTCAAATGGTAGTTCCCGTAGAAAGAATCACAAAAAGATTTTGGAGTAGATACCTCACCCACAACTTTTTGTGGCATGCTTTTCATGGGCACCTATCCACACCCCGGTAGGTGAATACCACCATGGTGGACTTAACCAATCCTGAGAGCTCTTATATAAATCAAAACTGGATAACAGCGTGGATCAGGGTAAATAAAAAAATCTTAGGGTATACCCAAGGGATTTTCTTTTACTTATTGAGTATTTTAGGTATGGTTAAAATTAGAACACGAATGATGTCGGATAGGTAATTGTTAGAAATGGGATTTCTGGTTGGCTAAGGCGTGCGCCAAAGCCAGGCAGAAACCACCACTCTAGTCAGGGCAAGGAAGTTACACGCCAAAGATAACCCCTGCTAAACCCCTTGTTAGCTTGGCACGAGCAGTCAGGCTTATGCCGGAGGCAATGTGTAAAGCGTTTGCGCAAGCACACAGCAACAACACCCCAGGCACACCACAAAAGGAACTCCACACAAGTTATATATAAAAATAGCCTTTGTATTATAATAAACACATTAGATCATAATCACATAATATACACTGTGCCAACTGGCACTGGGCAGTATCTACAGGAGACTATTTACACACGACAGGGCCACTGGGGCCACTGTCACAACCCTCACAAATCACCAAGTACAAATGTAGAACAAATAGTAAATGTAGTGCACAACCAGTAACTACTGGTAAAGTTAGGGACTTAGTATGAGATCCTGCAATGTAAAACAGAGGATGCATAAATCACCTTGCGCATGAATCACCTTAGGCATAAAACTACTTTAGGCCCAAACCTCATTAGCATCCCACATTACGCAATAGGCATCACAGTAGGCATTACAAGCATAAATACATTATGTAATTACCAGCATAAACACATGAGATCTAAACCCCATCCGCATAACACATTACGCATAAATCATAGGATGCATCACATTAGGAATAAAGCATCACCTCAGGCGCAAACCACCTTATGCGCCAACTTAGAACTCTGCGCCCTACGTTCAATAAAGTCAGGGCAGGCTGCGCATGCAGAAAAAGAAGAGTGCGCAAGAGAGTTAGGCCTAAACGTGGCAGCTGCCCACTACTTTCTGGGCAGCTGGAAATTAGCATGGGCACCAGCGTGCCCTATGAACCCCTCTCTGGGACTCTAGCAGAAAAAGGTTCCCCCAAACATTGCAGCTGCCTGCGCGCTCGCAGGGCAGCTGGGGAATGAGCCCAGGCACCACGGTGCCACTGCAGCCTCACTCTGGGACCCTTAAACACCAAATGGCCCCAAGTCTCACTCCAGGACTTCTAACGATACTCGGCCAAAGCGTTGCAGCAGTCCGCGGTGCTGCTGTGACGATCAACAAAACTCTGGCACCACTGTGCCTGGGGGAGTCCCCTGAGGGGGAATCTAAGAGACAAATGCCCCCCAACGTTGGAGCGGCCCGCTCTCCTGCAGGGCCGCTCGGTAACTGGGCAGTCTCACTCTGAAACCCGGGGCTCTCCTCAGGCCACGGGAGCCTCGGACACGTTGCTACTGCAGGGGGGGAGGCACCGGCAAGGCGCCTTCACACACCTCCCTACTCCGGACTCCCGACTCGGCCCTACTCACCGGGGTAGTCTCCAGGACTCCTCCGTGCCTCACTCGGCACCACAGGGCTCTCCCTCGCTCTCGGGGGCCCCAGGTGCAAACGCCGCCTTTGTCCCCACAGTCTTCTTCACTCTTCAGAAGCGCGGGGTAGGCTCCCGTTCGCTTCCTGGTTCCGTCGCAAGGCCCCGCCTTCAGTCAGGCGGCTTCCGGGCCGCAACGGTGAGGCTGTTCCTCTATCTTCCTGGCACAATACGGGGTAGGCTCCCGTCACTAATTACCAAAGCGGTGTGGGCACCCGTATTAAGGATGCATAAACATGCGGGGTGGGCACCCGCTAAATCAGCACCACCAAAAAAACACTGTGATGCGGGGTGGGCACCCGCCTTCAAGGTACCGATGTGGGTGAGCTCCCGCTCGGCTTTCAGCATAAATTAGCAGGGTGGGCACCTGCTCATGAATGAAATACCGACTACGGCATTAACGTGGGGTGGGCTCCCGCTTTCCCCACGCTCAGCAGGGGAATCCCCCACGAGGAGGCCTCGCCCTGTAGGCCCCCAGCAGTCCTCCTGGGCCCCTATACAGTGCTCTCAATGGCCAAAAGTGCAGCTCTCCGCAAAGACAAGCAAAGCGCTCTTCAAAATAAAGGCAAGCAAAGCACCCTTTCATGCGCTAGGTCCTGGGTTTCCAAGGCAAGGATCAGGGGGGCACAAGGCTGGGCTCAGGCAGGCCAGCCCACAGGGCCCTCCAGCAGGGAGGCAGTCCCTTGTAGTGGTTCCTTCTGGAGCCCAGCAGCAGCAGCCCCCAGCATCAGGACAAGCACAGCAGAACCATCATGGGGTCACAGCCCCTTCTTTTATACACACTTTTCCTTTGCTCCCCCAGCACAGGGGGAAAACCAGATACAACTGGTTTGGGGGAGCTTTGGAGCACTTTGTTTTGCTCAGCCCCTCTCCCTATTCTCAGGACAGGCTAGGGACATCAGATGCACCACAGGAGGTGGAGCCAGCATTGTTTAGGGAAGGCACAGCTCTATTCAGGTCCCAGGTGCAACTCCTCCCTCCTATCTACATGCAGATCTCTCCATTCACCACCGGGCCGACCCATCCTGGCTCCTGGAATTCCCCACACCATCCAGCCCCTGTCAATCACAAGCCAGACATGCACTCCACATCAGGCAGGCAGAAACACAGCGCACATATAGTTATAATAAATCTGCGCACATCATTGCGCAGCATTTATTCTTAGGAGTTCGCACATACTAAACTTGACCCTGCACTCCTCTCACAACAGGAATTACCATGGACACATATATCCCCCATGCATTCCTGTGGGAGGGCAGGCCACTCTCACTAAAGGTAACACAGAGCGCACGCACTTTACACTGGGACACAGTGCTAAAGTGGCTAGAGGCCTAAAACCTCTAACACTACATAGGGAAAAAAGATTGGATAAATGCAAACAGTTTAGGGGTGATAGGCAGGGTTGCATCCCTGCCTATCTACTCAATTGTACCTTGCAGAAAGAATAAAGCCTAATTCTCTCACCTACTTGTAGTCTCTTGAAGAGGAAACCCTAACTTTAGGGTGGTTCTGCGAATGTATCAGTAGATCAGGGATACACTTCCCTGTAGTCACACATTCGTCAATCTGTATGAATTTGCATATAAATGTATAAACTGACCTGTCTGGCAGCTGACGAACCAGTGGTGGTGTATATGCAGACACATCCACCTTGACCAATGTGTGACTACATGACAGTGTCCCCCTATCTGCCGGCTCCCAGTCATGTGAAAGCAATCTGATTAACACAATGTCAAAATGCCACATCATCAAACTGGAAAAGGATGTCGAATCATAGCAAAAATTTAATTTAGCATAGAATGCATGGTCCTACTAGTGTTGCAATATGCATTTGTACATACATAAAACTGTGTAGCCATTGCTGTAGATGCATGTTGGTGCTCTCATCTTCATAAATTCATACATCTGACATAGGGCCTCATTTAGTGAGGATGGAGTATCGTCCAATCTATTTAGAGATGACCAGTGGCCGAGTGGTCATCTTTGTACATTCAATAGGAGCAGCTGTTACAGTGGTTGGCATCAAGAACACAAAAACTATGGTGGAAAGCCACAGTCTGTTTTGATGATGTCCAGCAAACGTTTTTTGTTTTTAAAAATAAGCTTCCAAATAGGGTGTTTGTTACTAAAATTAAAAAAACTAATGACTCCCATCCCCAGTAATTTTCTTCCATGGTGCAAGGAACAATATATTTTGTTTGCCACTCACTGCTAGGTTTTCGAGTGGTGAGGGACAAAAAAAAACATCAGTCTTCTCTGTTGGGCCTTTTGTAGGTAGCTTTCCCTTGACGAAGCCAACAGCTGATGATGAACTTGTTTCTATGGGAGGCGGGCCAGCCATGAGTTTGACAGACAAGGTATTTCTATTTACCAAGAAGTACCCTGTCTGCCAATGTCAAAATAAGACCCTTACATTTCTTCTAAGATAGAAGAAAATACTTATATCAACAACAGAAAGGAGTTCAACATTCACATCTGAATCCATGAGTAAAAAAATGTAAGACAAGACAACCAGGTAGCTATATTCTTTTGAATCTTATAAGAATTTTCTCATATCTACATATAGCAGCTTCTTACTCTAGGGTGGCCAATGTAGCTATTTACTTTGATATTTCATATAAATCTATCATTAGGCAGGGGAGGTCAGGCGCTATTATTTAATAGACCTCTCTCGATCGCTCTATGTGTATATCTATCTATCTATATATCTATTTACCTATCTATCTATCTATCTATCTATCTATCTGGCAGTGTATGACAATACACTCAGTGAAAGTCTAGTCAACAACACTCCCTCCACTAGATACATATCCAGTAGATAACACTCCAAACTACGACACTGCTCTGTACAATACGTCACTGTATGACACTCCAGTATACAACACTGCACTTCATTTTAAGGAGATCCACCTTACAACAGTCTACTTCACTTTATATGTGATTAGATATCACTGTAGTACTCTGTTATAAACTTAATATGTACTATTTAACCACCGTAAGGCACACCTTTAACTTACCTTACACTTAACTTTGCTCAATATATTAATTTTAAATTTATTTTTCTGTTACCTGAAAAAATAATGTGAATAATAATTCAAGCTCTTATTATTGAAAATATTTGGTCAGTTCGTAAAATAACTTTTTTTTATTATTTTCTCTTTTTTATGCAAGTGTTATGCCTTTTGGTATAGGTCAACGTGACCAACAAACCAAAACAAGATTCAGAGGAGAGAGGAGGATAAGAAAGGGGACAGCAGACATTAAACTCGGGATGTTGGCGAGGACATTGGTGAGTGAACAAAAGCTACCAGTGAATGTGCAGTTATTTTTCACCTGGCAAAAATTACTGTGTTGCACAGTAAACAATATGTAGCAGTTTTAGGATACTGGTCCACAGAATGCCTATCCTGCCTCCAGAGGTGGACTGGGACGGTGGTACCAGGAGCAGGTACAGACTGGTCAAGAGTGGGTGGTGGTGGAGGCCCAGATGAAGCAGCAGATGTTGAAGGGGCTGAAGTATCTGGAGCAGTGTTCACTAGGGATTTTGCTGCGGCAGCCTCTAGCGACTTCTCCTCCTGCTTCCTTTCCATCCAGGTTAGCCTTGTAGAGTGGATGACTTCTAGCTGCTTCCACATCTCTTTGATTCTAAAGGAGTACTGGTGTTGGGTGCCACACCAAATTACATTCTGGCAGAGTTTGCTTGTCACCAGCTATGCATTGAATTTTTTTTATCTCCAGGTGGAAAGCACATCATTTGGCAGGCTACAGACCTAATTAGCTTTAGACCTCTTGCCCCATCCATTGTTCCTCAAGGTCTTTCTCCCCCTGATGCAGGGCAGGATCTGGCTGCTGAGCCAGCCATTGTGCACTGAGGATAGGTTTCAAATGTAACTCCAGACAAGTATTTTTTGCTAAAGGGAAACAACACCTCCTTCTCCTTACAATTACAGATTCACAGTGGAAATGATGAAAAAGGGGTGCTACATTCCTGCTTTCAGCAATTGAAACTGTTTGAAGCGAATCAAAAGCTGTTTTGTTGAAATAGTATCCAGGAGGTACCGTGGTACCTATGAAAACAAAAAAATAATAATACTCACAAAATGTGTACTCCGCTGCTTCAGCAGAGTTTTACCAACTCCGCGCTCTGCTGGGAATGTGAAGTTGAGGCAAAACTCTCACTCTGTGATGGAGCAGAGTATGCCCCTCAGCCCCTGCACCACGGCCCAAAAGAAGGGTAAAAAAACCACTTACCTGCTCTCTGGCATCTGCGGGCTGTCCTCCTCCTCACCGTGGTGTCTCGACTCTCTCCTTCTCGCCACCGTCCTCGTCCTCACTGCAAACCTTACATTTTACGTCTTCTGTGGACTGCGCATGCGCAGTCCACACAAGATGTAAAACGTAGTGGGTTGCGACCGGCAACGAGGTGGAGGGCGGCGGCAAGGAAGAGACACCGCTGCGAGGAGGAGGGTGGCCTGCAGATGCCAGAGAGCAGGTAAGTGCATTTTTTTACCCTTTTAAAAAAACAATCTGTGGGACTGGGGTGGAGCGGAGTGCACTGAGTTTTATTTTAGCTTGTTAATATGCAAAGCCAACATTATTCTCATACATTTTAGAATCAGTGTCAATAAATGAAATAGATCTACAATTCTTGCAGGCAGGTAAATACCATTTTGTTTGCTATGTGACAAACATTGCCACTAAAAAAGGATCCACATGGGTTTCCTACAGAAAGTAACAATGTAGGTGAAGAGCACACACTGTTGTAAAACCTGAGTCAGTGTGTAACGATACGCGTGCTCTGTTGCAAATATGCCTGCAAAGCATATGTTAAAGAAACCAACTAAGTGGCCTAGACCCTGGTAGGTGACTAGGACTGCAACCTGCACAGCAAATGAACTTTCATACATTCAATTCAATTTTTATTCAAAACAATTTGCAATGAGATATAAACATAATATACGTTTGAATATCTAAACAATTAAGTGCTTTTATATTATTTCCATTAACGAGCCAATATTATCGAATTGCATTTTCTCTGTACAAAATGAAATTATTGCGACACCCAATGCATTTCGGGACGCTGGATCCCTTCGTCAGGGGTATTCTGTAAGAAGAAAAGGAGACCAATTTCAAAGGATGCACACCTGGGTTCAGATAGGGTGTTAAACACTAGTGTGGTATGTGAACGCATCGTGCTCCCTTCACCACGGTGATAAAACAAATAAGAATGGTACCTGACTCTCACGACAGTTACTGTCTTGACTCCGCAAATTGCAACCACTATAGAAACAAACTATAGAACAAACTATAGTGCACCGAAACCACAGAAAAATCAAAGAGAATCTCAAAATAGTGTTCTATAACCAACTGACACATACCTGCTAACTGTACGTGTGTGAATAATCACAATTTCAAGCACATAGTTTCCAACCAGGCGCTTACGTTTGGCAGGTGCTACGGAGCATCCTGATTGCTTGAAGGGGCTCTCAGCCATTCCTGAAATGTCCTGAATCCCATTTATATTATCACACACATATATACTTCGTCTATTTCGAGGTGACCCATGTTCAAAGGTTCTTGTTAGTTGAGAGAATCAGTCATCAGAAACAGTTTATAAACCAGGTACTTTTGTATATCCAGGTGCCCTATACTGTTGGGTGTGATTATTCACACACGTACAGTTAGCAGGTACGTGTCAGTTGGTTATAGAACACTATTTGAGATTCTCTTTGATTTTTCTGTGGTTTCGGTGCACTATAGTTTGTCCTTTTTTCTATAGTGAGTGCAATTTGCGGTGTCAAGACAGTAAGTGTCGTGAGAGTCAGGTACCATTTTTATTTGTTTGATCACTGTGGTGAAGGGAGCACGATGCGTTCACATACCACACTAGTGTTTAACACCCTATCTGAACCCAGGTGTGCATCCTTTGAAATTGGTCTCCTTTTCTTCTTACAGAATACCCCTGGCGAAGGGACCCAGCGTCCCGAAATTCATTGGGTGTCGCAATAATTTCGTTTTGTACAGAGAAAATGCAATTTCGATAATCTTGGCTTGTTAATGGAAATAATATAAAAGCACTTAATTGTTTAGATATTCAAACGTATATTATGTTTATATCTCATTGCAAATTGTTTTGAATAAAAAGTGAATTGAATGCATGAAAGTTCATTTGCTGTGCAGGTTGCAGTCCTAGTCGCCTACCAGGGTCTAGGCCACTTAGTTGGTTTCCCACAGAAAGGACATGCTGGCCTGACTTCGGTACCAGAATACCAGGAAAATGTGTGTAAAATTGAACAGAAACACCATGTGACCCTGCTGGCTGGTCTCAAGCGAGTTTAGCTACAGCATCATGTATGGAATTAATTTCAGTACCTCTTTCCAGGAAGGAGAGGTCTGATATTTGTTTTGGATTTTTGAGTAGTGAGTTAAAGAAGGGATCTAGGGTGTCCTCTGATGGAAGATATTATGGTGTGTGCAAATCTTTATAATATTCAACAAAACATTTGAGAATTTCAGAATCTTTCTATTGCCTATTAGCACTTATCTTAATAATCAATTTTTGGTTTTTACTTTCTCGTTTTTAAGTAATTAGCTAACAATTTTCTAACCGTTTTTTCTCCCTCAATAATATTTAACATGAATAGTTGTTTTCTATAATGCACAAAAAGCATATTCAATAGATGTATTATTAAAGTCTAATTCAACCTGGGGGAGGTGAGCTATGGTATCTTTGTGGGTAGAAGAATAAAATTGAATTTCTAGTTTTTTTAATGCTCTGTAGGAGGCAAGGAATTTTCTGAAGGGCAGTTTTTTTGTTTGCAGCAGACACGGTTAATTACATAATACCTTGCAGTTGCTTTAAAGCAATGCCAAATAAAGTACATGTGCAATCTTATATTTTAGTAATATCAAAGAATTCCATGGCACATTTCTCAGATTTATCAGCAAAAACCTGTCCATGAAGCAATAAATTATTAAACATCCATATTTTTGAGTTTAAGAACTCCAGCAACTAATCTGCATCTACCCTAACAGTAAAATGATCAGAAATTAGAATGCCTCAAATTGCAGTATTTGTCGGGGTTTAGGTAATACTTTGAATTAGAATGATACTACCTTTTCTTGATCAAGTTTGATGGACGGGGGACCAAATGGTATATTGCAGAACAGTAGATTTAAAGATTCTCCATCCATCTATCAATACTCTTGAAGAGACTGACTTTTTATGAAGTCTTTGCATTTTATGTGTAATATTTTTTGTTGGAGCTTCTGTCGACGCTAGGATCCTTAAGCTGATTCTATCGCCAAACACCATAAGATTTTAATTTGAAACAACATCAATTTTGATGATATTGATTGGCACAAAGTTCATATCAACTCCATTAGAGTAACAAACATTTAGAAGGGAGAATGGTACATTGAGTTTAAACCAAGATAATTAAGAAATGGTCTGTCATTATCATCAGCTTCATGCTTGGGAACCTCGAGATTTGGAGCTTTATGAAAAAGAACAACAACTCTATTGTTATTCCTAATGGCGAAGGAATAAATGTGAGGACCAACTAAGGGGCCTATTAGGACGGATGGCGGACATGAGTCCGTCCACCATCCTCGTGGTTTTGGGGCCAGCTGCCAGATATGCCGCGGTCCTGCACCACAAATTAGGATGTGACCGCCACCCTCGCAATCGCATTCCGCATTAACATTGCGGCGGGTGCTGCTTACTGCAGCACCCACTGCGATGTCAAAATTGCATGCCTGGCATTTCTGTGCAACACGTGACAGACACCACGCGGTGCCTGACACTTGGTCCAAGTGCACCCCCCACTCCTTCCCACCCAGAGGCCCGCAACGGGCCCTCAAAGCCAATCCCCGCCAGTCTTTCCATGGCAGCATCGCGGATTTCTCCTTGGAGGTGACCTTGAAGTAAAAATGTTAAGTCAGACCAAATGTTGCATTCATCGATGTCAGGTGAGGAGCCAGGCCCAGAAACTCTTCCCTCCTATTTGCCTAGACTCTTGAAATATCTTTTGAGAGATGCATTTTATGAACAAAGCAAATAATTAGCTTTTATTGCTTTACAGCCAGAGACACGTTCATTATTTCAGTGTATCGCAGAAACAGGGCTAGAATGGCTTCAGGTTTAGAGGGGAAGTATACTAAAGAGATTTTTGCACCTACTAAACAAGATCTTTGAATGACAAGAGTAAGGTTGTCTGATATTCCAACCAATTTAGGATTATTAACTATTAAAAAGGAAACCATATCGGACCCTTCAAACCGCTGAAGTATGCCATATATTCTTTAATTATTTATTTTGTTGGGGTTTTCCAATTTCCAGTTTCTGTTCAAGGAGGATAAATCTTTGGCCATCGAATCAACTTTTGCCCCAGCATCCTGAGTATCATAAATCCTTTTTGTGAACACCCATAACTCTGGATTTGACCATTTGTATTCCATTATTGTTAAGGATATCCTTAGTTTTCTCGAAAAATGTTTTTAAATTTCTTATCTCTTTTTTTTAAATCTTCTAGAAAATGAACAGGAAGATGACTTGGTAGGTGATGCAGAATCTTTTTGAAGTCCCTTGTTTTTATCACATGGTATTTCTTTGACAGAAGTAGTGAATAAAGAATAAGGTTCATTGGGTTTGTGAATGACAGAAATGTTACTGGTCTCCTTAAGTGGTGTCGATGCCACTGTGATATTCTTAGCAGAAGTTGAGCTTCTTTTGGTAAGGTCAGTAGAGAAAGTGGATAGCCTCTTATGACGTCAAAAGTCACACTTTTGCACCTGCCCAAACAGCGACCATTCAGCCATTTCATTGAGTTCTAGAAATCTGTATGCAACTTGAAAATCCATTCAAACATTTGTTCATTCTTTGTGTCCGATTTCAGATCCACAAATCCATCCACCAATTCACCCATCATGTGCATGAGTGAGTAGATATGTGTTGTTATTGGCTAGATGTGTACAGATATGCTTGGATTGTGTGTGTATATTTGTCTATGTGTGCTTTTATGTGTTTTGTGTATGAGCGGGGCCTACATATGCACATGCATCTCTATCTATTGGTTTCTGCGCACAAGTGTGTATATTTACTCTCATCTGTGCTTGATACCAAAAGTAATCTTAGCCTTTGTGCTTTTGGATAACTATAGAGTTGTTCTATGTTTGCGTTTGTGCATTCATGCATGCTGTATATTTTCATTTGGCCATGAATATTGTGCATTTTTAATGTGCTTGTACTACACAAAATTTAGACCTATTGCCTTTGTCAAAGATTTTTTGAGGCTCAACCACCATATTCATATTTGCTGACCCTTAATTTCTTACAACAAAGTTGTGTATAGTTACTCTTGGAAGTCTAAAACATTGCTTCTGTTGTTCAGTAGAATGATAGGTGGTTATTCTCCTCTATAGAGTTGTGTATACAATATCTGGTCAAAACACACTAATTTACACACTGTTCTTGGGCTCTTTATGAGGTAGTTGATGTTCATGTCAAATAGATCTTAGAGAAGCATTCTTTAACAGGATGATGATAACACGTTGCAGGCATCCACACCTACATCCACTTACATAAACACTCGTACAAGCACACAGGCATGGGTGCCCACACACACACACACACACACACAGTGTGCAGCCATGTAGAAATATAGACAGTCCCATATTATTGTTATTATTCATAACAATAATCATTATTACCATTATCACGTTATTCTTCCACTTATCTATGACATGTTATTCAAAGTGTGATTTTACGTATATTATTAAACACTCGCTTAACAGTCACTTTGACTTCTAGATTTAATTCATTTTAACTTATCTCTGCAAGGGGACAACTTTATATGGTTATTCATGAAATAAATTAGCATAACTTAGACTTTAAAACTGGGCACTTTGTTATCAAATCCTTCCCAGGTCTTGCAGATGATGGAAGTGAAAAAGCCTCGACGTTAAGGGCTAATGACTAACTCCGTGTTATTTGCAAGTGTATGCCAGCATTAGTGCTGGCATATCTTTCACAGAGTGCACTTTCAAAGGCATAAAAGTTCAAGATGAACAGAGTGTCAGACTTTGAGGCCCTGTGGTGGTCCAAACCCATTACAGAAAGAAATATCTATTGTGCGCGGTGACAAATTACCAAAGGCATCTTGCATTCATTTTCAGTGTTATGTAAATGAAGGTCAGAGCCGCAGCCTATTTCCATTGCAGCTTTCTGATTTGGTATTCAGCATATTTTTTTTCTGAAGTGATTCATTTTCAAATATATTACAGTTTGTCTTTTTTCGCAAAGCTCTGCTTCTAACTCCCTCGATTTCTCCAGATATTACACCCGACTTGCTCTGCTGTTGTCATTAAGCCCTTTTCTCTGTTAAACTTTGAAATATATTGGCACATGAAAGTCCAGGAAGGAAGAGAATGAATAGTACGGAAGGAACTCTTATTATATTTAAGTTCAGAAAAGTTTTATTGAAATAAGAAGTGCTCAAATATTACATCATAAGATACATGGCACGTAAAGTAATGACAATAACATAGGCTGTAATATGAAACATCAAAGGTTAAGAGTATAATTAAAAAAAAAAATAAGTAAATAAAAAGCAAAAATTGGCAATTGGTAGGAAATAAAGCATTACAAGGGGATATGTAAAATACAATATAATCGATAAACAGTTGAAAAAGAAAAAAAAAAAAAGAGAAAGAAATACCTTATTTAGAAGGAACTCTTATTATAAAAGTGGATGGTGGGGATGGTTTACAGTTTTTAATAAGTGACATTATTATGAAAGAATGGCCTTTGGCGCTAATGCCTAGTGTGTGCAGTTTTCTTGCTCACCCACACAATGCTTAACTGGCATCATTGTAAATGGTACCCATTCTCTGGATAAGAACAAGGTGCGCGTGCCTCACGGGGCACCGCGGGAGATCGGGAACACTGCTCAGTTTACAAAAACGAAAGCCATGAAAGTACAAAATGTTAACATGAGTAAGCGGCAGTGGCGGTGACTAATCTAATTAAGGGAGAAAATAACGAGATATATAAAGTAAAATGCAGCAAATAATTATTCACCAAGAAAATGACCAACAAAACAAAGTAAATCCAGATTATAAAGTGATGTAAGCAAACCAAGCAATTTAAAAAGAAACATGAATTCATACTCAATCCGCACTTCAGAACTTTGAAAACAGTAAAAGTTACTCAGCTCAATACAGTGTACTCATACCTTGCGAATATTCAGGCATTGTGCCCCTTCTTTGCCCCACCCTAATATATTTCAGATTTTTGGATTAATAGGCGCCTTTGAAATTGAAATACTGTAAAAATAGGGGAATATTTATCACTGAGCTACTTCGCACTTGCTCATAGGTGATGCAACTACTAAGTTAGATTTATCAAGTCACACAAGGCGACCTTGTGTGACCCTGAGGGGCACATGCATCAAGGTATGATTTTGTGAGTCCTTAATTGCAAATATTAAGGAATCGCAATTAAGGACTCGTAAAAGCCTATGCATGTAGGAATCGCTATAAAAATAGCGATTCCTAAACAATCCTTAATTGCTACTCGCAATTTGCGAGTAGCAATTAAGGAATGGTTCCCCATTCATTCCTATGGGCCTACAAGCCCATAGGAATTAATGGGAGATAGCATCCGCAATTTGCGAGTACCAATAGGTACTCGCAAATTGCACATGCAAATTCAAGGGTGCAAGGGTGTCAACAGGACACCCTGTTGCATCCCTGAAATTGTGATGTGCACCCATGTTGTGCACACACATGCCCAAGTGCATGTGTGTGCGCAACATGAAACTTTGAAAAATGCACTTTAGTGCATTTTTCAAAGTTTTTGCAAATTACCGACCAGTTTAATTGCTCAGTAATTTGCGGCCCCAAATAGCAAAATCGCTATTTTGAAGTGGTTCTTGCATTGCATTTAATGAATCGCAAAATACGATTCCTTAAATGCAATCACAATTTGAGAAATCGCAATTAATTGCGAATTCTTAAATTGCGAGGGCCTTGAACCGTGATGCATCGCAAAAGTCCTTTTTGAGGGCGCAAATGGCCAATTTTTGCGAATCGCACCGTTTGCGCTTGCAAAAATGGTTGATGCATGTGCTTGTAAGTGGCTTGATAAATTTAGAGTCGCGCAACGCAGCAAACATTGCTGTGTTGATTTGCTTTTCCCAGGGACACATTCCATGTGTGGAGCATGGGTGTTCTCATGCATTGCCCATGGATTTTAGCGCATTCCCAGATTTACCTTTACTGGTACACCTGGAAACACGACAAAATGCTACACCTCCCCAGGTGAGGCGTAACGAGGAGAAATATCTTTATTTCTCCTCGTTTTTCCCTCTTTCTATTTGTACTGCATTTTGCAGCAGACATGGAAAGACGAAAATGCCTCAGAGGATTGTTTTTGCACATGCCCCAAATGAGTTTCCAGGTGAAGAAATACCATGCTAACGCAGACCATACAAAGGGAGGATTTACAGGGATCAAGCCTAAGAGCTTTTCCAGTCCAAGTGCTATGAGTGTTATCAGCTTGGGCATAGGAATGGGGATGCCATCTGCCCCTGCAGGAAAAAAACCCTCTTTAATGGGCTTACCTGTGTTGCGCTGCTGGAGGAATTTGTCCCAGTTCGTTTTTTGGGGACTGCAGATGTTAACTTAGTTTTTTTCTGAGTGACAAGGAGATGGTGGCAAAAGCTCACATGCCTGATAACAATAACAGGTGCGGGCAGTGGCCATCATCGATAGGCAGAGGATAGATGCTCTGAGAGACAGAGGAGACAGTATGGCGCCTACAGTGTGTTATCGGCTGTCTTCAGAACAGATGGTTCTCAATGTAGTCCACAAATTGTGACAGCTAACAACCAGGGGAGTCTCTATCCAGTGACTCTGGTTTCCTGTGGGGGGGGCCTAAGGGTCATTAAAGTAAGCTCTGTGTCCAGCCTTGGCTGTTGACAGTCTGTTAGGAAATGACGTAGAGCACACCCTCTGTAAAAAGGTGAAACTCAGACTCTACTTAGCTACATTGAGTTGTAGTGCATGACCACACAAACAGTGGCCCCGGTGCCTGCCAGGATGAGGACAGGAAACTCACCAGGCAAATTCACATGGTGTGGGAGGCAGCTGATCCTGAGATTGAAGTGCTGGAACCTACAGTGAAAGACATTGCTTACCAGGGAGAACTGCCCAAGCTAGCCAAATGGTATGCTGAAGGAGGACCAACTGAAGCAGAATGCATTAAGGCACAGAAATGGCTGAATCTTGAGAGCGTACAACAGCGATCTGAGGCCCTGGCAGCTGGTGATACCTCTGGTGATCACATAATGTGCTGCAAGATTGGGCTTCTAAAAGTGAGCTTAAGGTCCACGAGCCTTCTGTCAACATAAATGCTGGTAGTACTCCAGTGCTACCAGGCTTTCTTCATGGAGCCGGCTCATAACATTCCGAACATCTGGGTCTGGCCAAAACATTTGACCAACAGGTCACCCAATTATATTGGCCCAGGATGAAGATGAATTATTTTCCATTCTGCAAGTCCTGTGTAACCTGCCAGGACAATCAGAACCTGGGGGCAAAGTATAAGGCCCCTTTGTTCCATTCCCTATAGTTAAAATACCCTTTGCATAGATGGGTATTGATATTGCTGGGCCTCTGCACCCAAAAGAGCCTTAGGCAACAGTTTCATCCTGGTCTTAGTGGATCACGTCACTAGGTACCCTAAGGCCCTACCTTCTGAGGTCATTGACTGCGCCCGCTGTGGCCAGGGCCCTGATGGGGATATTTACCCATGTGAGTTTCCCCAAGGAGGTAGAGTCTGATAAAAGCACCAACTTCACTTCTGCATACATGAAGTCTATGTGGGATGAATATGATGTAACCTAGAAGGTTCTCCCCACCATACAACCTCACAACCAGTGGGCTTGTTGAAAGATTTAACGGGACCCTGAAAGTCATGATTATTGGTTGGCTCTGATCCAGCAAAATAGAAGTTAATGTTAGTGAATATAAGTTGTGTATTCTCATTGCATTTAATTTCCTATATTCTAGACACAGTTAATAATATCCTCTGATGTCTGCAATGTAGATAATAGAAGCCCTACCTTGGCACTGGGAGTGGCAAAGTAACCTTCCAATAAATAGTTTTTAGGTATATTCTTTCAAAACTTCAACTTCCTTAACATTAAGCAGATAGATTCTACCATGTGGTATCTTTGTTCCATGAATTATAATTATAGTACAACTGTAGTCAATTCAATTCAATTCTTTCTTTATTCGTCCTTCCAAAGACAGGACATTAAAGATACACATAGATATAAACATCATTTCAAATCAATCACAGCCAATACAAACTAATTTACCTTTTAAAAAGAATACATCAGCTCACAAATACAGTACTTTTTCTTGAAACTAAATTGGCAGTGCAAAATACTTGGTTTCGTAAGTAGCAGCAGATTTATCAGATGTGGACTAAAATGACAGTGCAAAACGCTTGGGTTCGTAAATAGCAGCAAATATTATCTAATAGTGCAACAAAGAGAAACAACTGCAGCCATCAATAGCAGCAAATATTATCAGAAAATGCATGAGTAATAAAATAGGACCTAAAAACAAGTCAGTAAATTAGGTAGACATTTTAGCAGCAATACCAATGCATTCCATGCAGAAAATGATAAAATACATTGAAGTTAAAACAGCATACTCCTTCTCTTTGCTAAAATGCACTTCAAAAAGCTGCCAACAGCAAAACAGACTTCGAGATCATTCAGTTGCTGCAAAAAGTACAAAGCCGCTTTGCACTTAGAGAATTTGTGTCTGCGCAAAAGAGGTATTAAAAATTTCCTGGTAAATGGAAGATAAAATTGACAAAAAAACACAAAATGTAAAATGGTTTGACTTGAATGTTCATCACAGGGGCAGACCATCCATAATAGATTCTGAAGAATACTGACCCAGGGAGAAGCATATCAACCAGCGAAAAGATCCCAGCCTGAATCTAGATAACAAATTCCTTTCATACACTTTATTTACATATATTAGATACGCGGCAATGTAGGGAGGAACTTGTATAAGACAATAATCCCTGACCGTGGGTTTGGCTACTTCAGACAATTCCCTGGACAGATCCTTGTGTTTTTGGAAGGTCACCAAAACCCGCTGTCGATCCCCTTTAACAATTTGATCTGGGTGCTCAAACATAGAGGGATAACCAAGTTCCGTAAAACAGGTTTTAATGTATTGGAGCCAAGGGATACAAAGATCACAAGTACAGTTCAGACAGTCTATAATAATTGCCCTATTAAAATCAGCTTCTTCATTTGTCCAGATGGAGCACCAGGTAGCTAAAGGTGCCACATTTATAGTATCTTGGATATATAGACAAAAAAAACGTACGGCTAACCAATGTTAAGCACACCAAATCCCAAATCAATACACAATTTCTTAATAGGTGCAAAAACACGTCCAGAGCAGGCCGTACTTGTGCTCTACTGGAAAACCAGATATACAAACTCTTTTACAAAGGGACGGTGCACCAAAGGAAAAGTCTTTTCAAATATTCCAATTGTTGTTCTTTTATTCTCATTCAACTCTCAGAAAAATCAGACTCAGCCAACGCGTTTCGTTCTTTACGAACTTCGTCAGGGCTGTGAAAGAATACAAATAAAAACATACATATGTATAAAACACATCAAGTACAACATGAAACACAACAAACTACATTACTAATAATACATATAAAAGTGACATTACTATATGTTTCCATACAAATAGTGGAAAAACAACGGAGAACATACAAAATAGATTTCACATATACATATATTACACACAAATTTTATAAAAAAATTTTTTGGAACATATTAGTCAGATACATATACAAAACAAGAGTTAAAACTTTCACAAAGAACACATATATATCCTGCCTAGGTATGTACATTGTCCAATGTTCTAAATAGAGAGTTCCATTTAATGTTTAAAAGTCTAGGAACCTGATCTGCAAGTGAGTTAATTGATTTAAGATAAAGAAATGGGTCTTTGTAGATACCAAATAACAGTGATTTAAGTGACTACCACTTTAATAAAAGAAAAAAGAAAAATCTGTTGTTTATATGCCAATTCTTACCATAGATTGTTTTTAAGGAACGACCACCACGAATTTCAAAAGTGGTCGGCTTCCAAGTGGTATGTTTGTTCATATAAAATTGTATGTAACCTAGAAAGAATGAATTTTTTTTAAAAAGATTTTTTTGTTATAGCCTCATGTGGGCATGAAAGGTCGTAATCAAATAGAAATGCGCGAATAACAAAGGCTTTTCATAAGAAAGCGAAAGGCACCTTACCACTCCAAGTAGCTGAAAGGTGTATGTATAAGTACGATCATAAGTGCGTCACCGGCTAGTTCAAATAACAGTCGGACTCTTAGTTCAGTCCATATGTATCATAGGTAAAAATAGAACAACCCTGTTGTTGTATATTTAGGCCCAATGTACAGGCTCCATTTTTCTAAAAAAACAACACAAAACGGAAAATGTCATGGATGTCCATTCTTAATCTTATTTTGTTTCACAAACATCCATTCTTAATCACATTTCCAGATATTAATGTTCCAACCCAATATTGATGGATGCGACAGCTTATATCTCCCATTATATATTTATCCATAACCTAAGACCCGATATTATCATATAACAAATATGTCAATTAGACACAGCAGAGACCGAAACCAGGTTTCTAATACTCTTCACGCAACGGTAATATACAACGAGTTGTAAACCGTAAGTATTCCCATTTTACATTGAACATCTTTATATGGTTCCTACGTAGTTAAACTTAAAATGACGGAGCCGTCACGTAATATACGCCATGAAAAACACAAGACAAACAGAATGTCTTTGTCAATTGATATTTAGTGGTCCTTGGTCGCCTTAAATCATTTATAACAAGAGGATTGTATTGAGGCGATGTCCACGATAGTATTATAAGCAACGCCAAAATCAACCAGTTGACGTGGAAACATCCCTTTAATTTTCATCCCAAGCCCCAAAAAAATATCACGTCAGCGTGTCACTTTCTCAATCCACCAAACGATTCCCGTCTTACCTTCGAACCGGGCGCTTTCTCAGGTTACCGGCGAAACCATGCCCCATAGGTCGAACGTCTTAAGTAGGCCCAACCCTCATGTCACGCGACGGATCACGGAAGTATTAAAATCGCTACTACGATACTAAAGCTGAATTTCCAACCTATGGGCGCCATTTTGGAATGGTGTACGGGTGTCATGTGTACAACGTCTAATCTCAACTAAAACCGAGGTTCATTCGTATATATTGTTTCTAAAAATATACGAAATTAGATTCTATTACCAAAAGTATGCAGCCGTCACGTGACGGGTCACGGAAGTATTTTAATCGCTACTACGATACTTGGGCTGAATTTCCAACCTATGGGCGCCATTTTGGAATGGAGTACGGGTGTAATGTGTACAACGTCTAATCTCAACTAAAAACGAGGTGCATTCGTATATATTGTTTTTAAAATTATACGAAATTAGATTCTATTGCCAGAAGTATACATCCGTCTCGGTATATTTGGAAAAACATTAAAATATCAAAAAAAAGGGGGGGCGGGGGGGGGGGGGTCCCCAAATAACTAGGCGACACGTTGAAATTACATACCGGTTTGTGAAACCAGTAAGAATATTGGTACGTTGGTAATAACCAAGTAAGCATAGCGTTCAAATCTAGGCTAAATACGAAGGCCATTTTTTTATTTAGAACGAAAAGTATATGGGCTAGAATTGATTTGAGCAAAATGACGTTAAAGCCTCTCCTAATAAATACACAATCTTTGCAAAGGAAAATACCATGCAACAGTTAATGGTGTCTATATGATTGAATACCTAGTTCAGCTCTGTTTTAAATTACACAATCAATTTCATAAAAACTAATTGTATGTTCAATACGATAGTTGTCCAATATAAATTCAAATTCAAGAGGGAAGGGATGTGTCGCCTGTCCAATTGGACATATGATATCTAGAGACATTGTTACCCTGCCCAGCCGGGCTCGGTATATAGAATTTCATGTTTCAATCTAGTTTAAAACAGTGGAAAACACCACTTAAAAGGAAGGGGAAGCAAACGAAACAGACAGAATGAAGCCAAGTATCAAACAGAAGATATAGAAGACCGTGAGAAATGTGAAGGCACATGGTCATTTATTCAAAGTCTCCTCTGGACAGGCCTTATAAACAGAATAGGCGAGTTGGTATACCCAATGGGACTTGTAATATGATGACCGCTAGTAGATATTTACAGATTGTTCCGATTCAAAATAAGACAAATAAGGAAAATACAGGCACAGAAAGACAGACTAGTCTAATGGTACCAGCGGGTGTGAGAAAACTCATATTGACCACGATATATTGCAATGTGGAATCAGAACACGTAAATTATATAGATCCCAATGCCCCAAATATACAGGGCATTATCGGCAAAGGTGTAAGACATTCCAAAGGTAAGTAGAGAGACCAGATGACTTTTGAGAGGACCTAGTATATTAAATGTTGTAACCCCCAGGTGTCCTCACCTATAGGAAATAGTGCATTTCCCCATCCGTGTTATGCCCCAGGCTGGTTGCTCTCAAGCGGCAGATCCATTTGGATTCTTTTTGTCTCAGCAACAGATCCCTGTTGCCGCCTCTCTTTGGTTTCGGAACATGTTCAATGGCGTGAAACCAAAAATTCAAATCCTCAGGATGTTCCCTGGCATAATGGTTGGTAATTGGGTATCTGATGTCATTGGTTTTTATTGCCCTCCTGTGCTCCTGAATCCTAAGTTTTAAGCTACGGATAGTACTCCCGACGTAGATTGTACCGCATCTACATCCCAGAACATACACCACATAGGTCGTATTACAGTTTATGAAATTCTCAATCACAAACTGTCTCGAGCTGTTGTAGCAGAAAACAAAGGTTTTGTTCCTGCCCAACGGGCAGACATTGCACATTCCGCAGGTGAAGAATCCTTTGGGTTTGTCTGGTAACCAAGTTTGCATTTTTTGGGGAGTGGTTATATAGCTAGGACAGAGTGTTCTTTTTAAAGAGGTACCCTTTCTATATGTGATGGATGATTTATTATTAATCGCATCTCTTAAGCCGGGAACTCCCATCAAAAGATGCCAATGTTTTCTGAAGATGTTAAAAATAGTGTTACTATGGGAGGTGTACTGAGTTATAAACCTGACTTTGGTGTTGATAACAGGCCTTTTTTGTTTATCCTGTAGTGTCATGTTCCTACTCATCTTACTGACCCTAAGTTCAGCTTTATCCAAAGTAGTCTGATCGTATCCCCTTTTAGAGAATCTGTTCTTAGTGTCACCGATATGTGTATGGAACATGTCTTCCTCGCTGCAATTCCGTCTGACCCTTACCATTTCGCCAAATGGAATGTTTTTCTTTACAGAGTGGGGATGTGCACTCGTCGCGTGTAACACAGCTTTACACGCAGTCTCCTTCCTGTATAGTGTACTGTGTATTTGTGCTTGTTTAATATAAAATTGAATGTCCAGGAAGTTGATGTGTTCTTTATGATACATCATAGTAAATTTGACATTGTACATTGCAGTACCGTGTATCTGCTGGAACCATTCACCATCAAAAAGGAAAAAATTATTATCCAGGATGATGTTAATCATTGAGACAATCATCTCATTGTAGTCATAGAAACTTGCATCTTCTCTATCAAGGAAGGATTGAACTGCTTTAATACCAAATGTCTTATTGATGCAGGTATAAAGACTCTCTACATCTAGAGTTACAAACATCAACTCCTCAGCCCAGTCAAAATCTTTGAATTTCATTAAGATATCTTTGCTGTCCCTTACATATGAAGGTAGATTAGGGACATATTTCTGGAGCTTCAGGTCAACAAATTCTGACATTTTCTCCGTGGGTGAACCCACCCCGGAGATAATTGGTCTACCCGGGGGAAATTTCCCACCCTTATGTACCTTTGGCAATACATAAATGCATGGAAAATTTGGACAATTCACCCACATGAATCGGCACTCATCTTCACTGAGAAGGCCAGATTCCCGCCATTCTAATAGTTTAGCATTGATCTTCATTGTGCTATTGGGAATGGGGTTTTCATCGATCTTTCAATAGTGTGCCTCATTGCTAAGTTATCTGGATATCTCCTGCATATAATCCTCATGATTCATTACAACGATGTTCCCGCCTTTGTCGGCTTCCCTTATAACAATACTCGTATCCTTGTTCAATCTCATCAGGGCTGATCTCTCTGCCACTGTAATATTGTTAGCTAACCTGGGAGTAAATCTTTTGGGCGTTTCGATGTTATAGAGCTCCTCTGTAACCTTATCATGGAAATCATCAATGTTGTGATGATAGGAATGTGTAGGTATGAATTTAGATTTCGGGCGTAATCCACTATCAATGCTCGCACTGTGATTGATGTCAAGATCTTCAAGGACCGTGGTGATATTTACCTCATCATCTGGATTCAGGGAAAGGAGACAGTGTATATCACGAACTTCTCGTATGGTATGCGTACCACTACTTTGAAAACCCTTGTCACCCCCTGGTTCATGAGGTCTGGTCGCAAAGAAATCCTTAAGTTTTAATGTCCTAGTGAATTTGAAGAGATCAATGTGTAGGTTTGCAAAGTCACCACCTTGTGTGGGGCAGAAATTAAGACCTTTACTCAATAAGTTTTTTTCATCATTATCCAAAATTTTATTTGAAAGATTTATGATTTTCAAATCAGTATTCACATTTTGACTGGTCATGGGGTCCCCTGTCGTTCCAAGTCCACCCATAGCTACTTCTTCAATTTGGGCACTGCACCTGATTTGTTTGTCAAGACTCCCCTTTTGATTATTCTTTGATCGCCTCCCTCCCCGCCTCTTTTTGTTTGATCTCTTTTCTGTTGGAGGCGGTTGCTTATCCTGAGGTTGGCTAATTCTTTTTGGAAGGACGAGGCCCCCTCTTCTAAAGGGACATCAGGTAATACATGGCTTGATGTGGAACTACCCAGTGAGGAAAGAGATAGGTTGCTGTTAGAACCTGTTTCCTCACTTATATCTCTATCATCCCTTGTTCTTTTCTTGGTCACATCCTCAGTTCCCTGTAACCCATCAAATTTCTTGGCAAAGGTGTATATTCTGCCATTTTGGTAGTCCCTATCATCCCTTCTTATTTTACTTAGTTTTTTGTTCTTCAAATACAATTGATGATCATCCATCACCTGTTTCAGTATCGAATAATTTTTCTCAATTAAATCTTTCTCGGTTATACTGTTGATTTCCTTTTCCAGAGTCTCAATCTCTGCCTGTAGCTTTTCCCCCTTCTCTGCAGCGTGTCTCACCAATATTTTCATCATCGTTGTAGATGCACCCTCCAGATTACATTCCCATTCCTTAAGTAGATCCCCACTAAGATCTTCAAAAGTCGGGAAGATTAGGATACGGAGTCCCCTTGGAATTTTGCCATTCTTCATGTACTGCTCCAAGGTGACTCCGTCCCACCATCTGCTTAACTCTTGTTTACGCAATTTTTCTAGTTTGACAAACAAGGCTTTGAGGCTCACAGTGGCCGTATTAGTTACAGTTGTTGTGTTTTTAGAGACACTAGTCCCAAAAAGGTCCATAGCCAATTCCTCGCGTCCATCCTGAAATCTAGGCATGGTATCTGAGGGTATAAAGCCCTCAACTTGGATTGATATTTATAAGATAACAAATGGAAAAGAGTGCAGAACGGTCAATTAAATAGAATATAGACAAAAAAAACGTACAGCTGACCAATGTTAAGCACACCAAATCCCAAATCAATATACAATTTCTTAATAGGTGCAAAAACACGTCCAGAGCAGGCCGTACTTGTGCTCTACTGGAAAACCAGATATACAAACTCTTTTACAAAGGGACGGTGCACCAAAGGAAAAGTCTTTTCAAATATTCCAATTGTTGTTCTTTTATTCTCATTCAACTCTCAGAAAAATCAGACTCAGCCAACGCGTTTCGTTCTTTTTGACTGGGCTGAGGAGTTGATGTTTGTAACTCTAGATGTAGAGAGTCTTTATACCTGCATCAATAAGACATTTGGTATTAAAGCAGTTCAATCCTTCCTTGATAGAGAAGATGCAAGTTTCTATGACTACAATGAGATGATTGTCTCAATGATTAACATCATCCTGGATAATAATTTTTTCCTTTTTGATGGTGAATGGTTCCAGCAGATACACGGTACTGCAATGGGTTCCAGGTTTGCTCCCTCTTACGCTTGCCTATTTATGGGTTGGTTCGAGAGGGAGCATGCCTGGAACAGAGATGCCTCCCCCTGGACCAATTACATCGTGTACTGGGGGAGGTATATCGATGACGTGATCTGCCTCTGGTCTGGGTCTATTGACCAACTTGATCAATATGTATCCTTTCTGAATACCAACATGTACAATGTCAAATTTACTATGATGTATCATAAAGAACACATCAACTTCCTGGACATTCAATTTTATATTAAACAAGGACAAATACACAGTACACTATACAGGAAGGAGACTGCGTGTAACGCTGTGTTACACGCGACGAGTGCACATCCCCACTCTGTAAAGAAAAACATTCCCTTTGGCGAAATGGTAAGGGTCAGACGGAATTGCAGCGAGGAAGACATGTTCCATACACATATCAGTGACACTAAGAACAGATTCTCTAAAAGGGGATACGATCAGACTACTTTGGATAAAGCTGAACTTAGGGTCAGTAAGATGAGTAGGAACATGACACTACAGGATAAACAAAAAAGGCCTGTTATCAACACCAAAGTCAGGTTTATAACTCAGTACACCTCCCATAGTAACACTATTTTTAACATCTTCAGAAAACATTGGCATCTTTTGATGGGAGTTCCCGGCTTAAGAGATGTGATTAATAATAAACCATCCATCACATATAGAAAGGGTACCTCTTTAAAAAGAACACTCTGTCCTAGCTATATAACCACTCCCCAAAAAATGCAAACTTGGTTACCAGACAAACCCAAAGGATTCTTCACCTGCGGAATGTGCAATGTCTGCCCGTTGGGCAGGAACAAAACCTTTGTTTTCTGCTACAACAGCTCGAGACAGTTTGTGATTGAGAATTTCATAAACTGTAATACGACCTATGTGGTGTATGTTCTGGGATGTAGATGCGGTACAATCTACGTCGGGAGTACTATCCGTAGCTTAAAACTTAGGATTCAGGAGCACAGGAGGGCAATAAAAACCAATGACATCAGATACCCAATTACCAACCATTATGCCAGGGAACATCCTGAGGATTTGAATTTTTGGTTTCACGCCATTGAACATGTTCCGAAACCAAAGAGAGGCGGCAACAGGGATCTGTTGCTGAGACAAAAAGAATCCAAATGGATCTGCCGCTTGAGAGCAACCAGCCTGGGGCATAACACGGATGGGGAAATGCACTATTTCCTATAGGTGAGGACACCTGGGGGTTACAACATTTAATATACTAGGTCCTCTCAAAAGTCATCTGGTCTCTCTACTTACCTTTGGAATGTCTTACACCTTTGCCGATAATGCCCTGTATATTTGGGGCATTGGGATCTATATAATTTACGTGTTCTGATTCCACATTGCAATATATCGTGGTCAATATGAGTTTTCTCACACCCGCTGGTACCATTAGACTAGTCTGTCTTTCTGTGCCTGTATTTTCCTTATTTGTCTTATTTTGAATCGGAACAATCTGTAAATATCTACTAGCGGTCATCATATTACAAGTCCCATTGGGTATACCAACTCACCTATTCTGTTTATAAGGCCTGTCCAGAGGAGACTTTGAATAAATGACCATGTGCCTTCACATTTCTCACGGTCTTCTATATCTTCTGTTTGATACTTGGCTTCATTCTGTCTGTTTCGTTTTCTTCCCCTTCCTTTTAAGTGGTGTTTTCCACTGTTTTAAACTAGATTGAAACATGAAATTCTATATACCGAGCCCGGCTGGGCAGGGTAACAATGTCTCTAGATATCATATGTCCAATTGGACAGGCGACACATCCCTTCCCTCTTGAATTTGAATTTATATTGGACAACTATCGTATTGAACATACAATTAGTTTTTATGAAATTGATTGTGTAATTTAAAACAGAGCTGAACTAGGTATTCAATCATATAGACACCATTAACTGTTGCATGGTATTTTCCTTTGCAAAGATTGTGTATTTATTAGGAGAGGCTTTAACGTCATTTTGCTCAAATCAATTCTAGCCCATATACTTTTCGTTCTAAATAAAAAAATGGCCTTCGTATTTAGCCTAGATTTGAACGCTATGCTTACTTGGTTATTACCAACGTACCAATATTCTTACTGGTTTCACAAACCGGTATGTAATTTCAACGTGTCGCCTAGTTATTTGGGGACCCCCCCCCCCGTCCCCCCTTTTTTTTTGATATTTTAATGTTTTTCCAAATATACCGAGACGGCTGCATACTTCTGGCAATAGAATCTAATTTCGTATAATTTTTAAAACAATATATACGAATGCACCTCGTTTTTAGTTGAGATTGGACGTTGTACACATTACACCCGTACACCATTCCAAAATGGCACCCATAGGTTGGAAATTCAGCCCAAGTATCGTAGTAGCGATTAAAATACTTCCGTGACCCGTCACGTGACGGCTGCATACTTTTGGTAATAGAATCTAATTTCGTATATTTTTATAAACAATATATACGAATGAACCTCGGTTTTAGTTGAGATTAGACGTTGTACACATGACACCAGTACACCATTCCAAAATTGCGCCCATAGGTTGGAAATTCAGCTCTAGTATCGTAGTAGCGATTTTAATACTTCCGTGATCCGTCACGTGACATGAGGGTTGGGCCTACTTAAGACGTTCGACCTATGGGGCATGGTTTCGCCGGTAACCTGAGAAAGCGCCCGTTTCGAAGGTAAGATGGGAATCGTTTGGTGGATTGAGAAAGTGACACGCTGACGTGATATTTTTTTGGGGCTTGGGATGAAAATTAAAGGGATGTTTCCACGTCAACTGGTTGATTTTGGCGTTGCTTATAATACTATCGTGGACATCGCCTCAATACAATCCTCTTGTTATAAATGATTTAAGGCGACCAAGGACCACTAAATATCAATTGACAAAGACATTCTGTTTGTCTTTTGTTTTTCATGGCGTATATTACGTGACGGCTCCGTCATTTTAAGTTTAACTACGTAGGAACCATATAAAGATGTTCAATGTAAAATGGGAATACTTACGGTTTACAACTCGTTGTATATTACCGTTGCGTGAAGAGTATTAGAAACCTGCTTTCGGTCTCTGCTGTGTCTAATTGACATATTTGTTATATGATATTATCGGGTCTTAGGTTATGGATAAATATATAATGGGAGATATAAGCTGTCGCATCCATCAATATTGGGTTGGAACATTAATATCTGGAAATGTGATTAAGAATGGATGTTTGTGAAACAAAATAAGATTAAGAATGGACATCCATGACATATTCCGTTTTGTGTTGTTTTTTTAGAAAAATGGAGCCTGTGCATTGGGCCTAAATATACAACAACAGGGTTGTTCTATTTTTACCTATGATACATATGGACTGAACTAAGAGTCCGACTGTTATTTGAACTAGCCGGTGACGCACTTATGATCGTACTTATACATACACCTTTCAGCTACTTGGAGAGGTAAGGTGCCTTTCGCTTTCTTATGAAAAGCCTTTGTTATTCGCGCATTTCTATTTGATTACGACCTTTCATGCCCACATGAGGCTATAACAAAAAAATCTTTTTAAAAAAAATTCATTCTTACTAGGTTACATACAATTTTATATGAACAAACATACCACTTGGAAGCCGACCACTTTTAAAATTCGTGGAGGTCGTTCCTTAAAAACAATCTATGGTAAGAATTGGCATATAAACAACAGATTTTTCTTTTTTCTTTTATTAGAGTGGTAGTCACTTAAATCACTGTTATTTGGTATCTACAAAGACCCATTTCTTTATCTTAAATCAATTAACTCACTTGCAGATCAGGTTCCTAGACTTTTAAACATTAAATGGAACTCTCTATTTAGAACATTGGACAATGTATATACCTAGGCAGGATATATATGTGTTCTTTGTGAAAGTTTTAACTCTTGTTTTGTATATGTATCTGACTAATATGTTCCAAAAAATTTTTTAATAAAATTTGTGTGTAATATATGTATATGTGAAATCTATTTTGTATGTTCTCCGTTGTTTTTCCACTATTTGTATGGAAACATATAGTAATGTCACTTTTATATGTATTATTAGTAATGTAGTTTGTTGTGTTTCATGTTGTACTTGATGTGTTTTATACATATGTATGTTTTTATTTGTATTCTTTCACAGCCCTGACGAAGTTCGTAAAGAACGAAACGCGTTGGCTGAGTCTGATTTTTCTGAGAGTTGAATGAGAATAAAAGAACAACAATTGGAATATTTGAAAAGACTTTTCCTTTGGTGCACCGTCCCTTTGTAAAAGAGTATCTTGGATATACTCGATACCCAACTCCAAATGAAGGGGAAAATGCGGCAAAGAAGGGGGCACTCGTAAGACTCTACGGCAAAATCTGTTCTCCTCCTGCTGCATAGCGTGTACATCCCTACATCCCCAGATCCCCATACCATATGTTAAAATCGGAATACATTTACGCTTATAGATCTCTAAAATAGGGGCTATGGGCTTTTTACCTATTGACATTGCAAGTGAATCAGTGGTACCAACTGCGCGTGTAAATCTTGTCATTCTATTTTTTATGCAGGTATGCCACATACAATCTTCATCGAGGTCTAGACTTAAATACGGGAAGGAGCTAACCCTTTCCAGCTTTTTACCCTCTATATTCAAGCTACAGGACTTAGTGTTTTTGGGGCCACAAATCAGGACAAAAGTCTTCTTATTTTTAAGTTTTAAATAGAACTTTATTGATGAAAGATAAGGGTGTCAATCCAAAAGTCACAACATCCAGGTTAAATCAATACATTGTAGTGTAGTACAATAAGAAAATACAAATGAATTGGATTAATAATTACAGACATAGAAAACAGAAAAAAATAATCGGAACAATGCAATTATAAAAACAAAAGAAAAAGAAAAAGATATAAGCATTTGATATCAATTAGGCAATGGATGCCAAGGGAATTAGGGAGGCTTAAGAACTTCTTGTTGAACTGGTTTCAAACGGGAATGACATATGGCACATTTATCTAAGAACAATGTAACAGGGGACCCCAATTCCAGACGTTTCGGTGCCAGATGTAAGGGGTAAACAAAGGAGGTATCTAATCTGTGGTTATGGCAAACAGCATACCACCATGCTTTGTAAGAAATGTTTGTGAAGTCCTTCCAATTAACTGTGATTTGTTGAAAAGCAACCGCAAGCAGTAAATCAATAATTTTGACATTAAAAGTAACTTTCTCCCAACAAGATGAAAGACTACCCAAAAAAGCATGGATAATGGAAAAAGAAATATTAGTTCCGAAAATTAAATTAATTTGAGACCACACCTGTCTCCAAAAGGTATCTACAGTTGGGCAGAAGAATAACATATGTAATGAATCTGCATTCGGGGAAGAGCATGTCCAACAAATATCTGGTGAGTTTGTAAATCTTTTGCTTAAAATACTCGGTGTGAATAACAGTCTGTTATAAATAAAGAATAGCGTTTGCACAATGTTAGCAGCCCTAGAGGATTTACGTATCTTAGACCATATGTTGTTCCATAGAGAAACTGGCCATGACATTGCTAAATCTTTTTCCTAAGCCTCCTCTATTTTAGATTTCTGCCTAGGGTTATCCACATTCCGTAAATAACTGTAAACAGTGGACGCTTTAGGTATGGTCTTCAGCAGGGTATGAAGATGTGAGGAGGGCCTAAGTGTAGCGGACACACTAGGAGTGACAGATATCTGAGAGTAATTATCCATCACTCCTTTCTTAAGTAGGATATACTTATGAATGAAGGAGGGCGATAAATTGAATCGCTGACTGAGTGAGGAAAAAGATAGAAACTCTTCCAATAAAATGGCTTATTATAAATAGTCAAAATGTTATTGTGCCAAATTGTTGAATGAAGAAAGGAGTGAGCAGTAGTAGGCGTGGAGAGAGGAGTAGTTTCCAAGAGTTTGGAGGTCATCCTGATAAAGGGGGTGGAAACAGTCTGTGGCTTGCGTGAGAAGGAAAGGTATTCAGCAAAAGAGAAATGGGAGAGGAAAAGACGCTCTATAGTAATCCATAAGGGACAATCATCTGTGGGGTTGAGTAACCAAAGCGAAGCTTGACATAAAAGGAATGCTTTGTGATATGCCTGGAAATCAGGAAAATTAACCCCCCCTTCTATTTTAGGTTGTGTCAACCTGAGTAGTGACATGCGGGATTTCTTTTTATTCCATAAAAAAGAGGACAGGATTGAATTAATCTTCTTAACGAATTTAACAGGAATAGATACCGGGAGGTTAGAAATGGTATATAATACTATAGGTGACAACATCATTTTAATAGTATCTAGACGGCCCCACCATGATAAGTAAAGAGGATGCCACTTAGCAGTTAAGTCTGAAATTTTTTGTATACATTTAGTCATGCATAAAGCAACTGTATTTGACAATAAGGAAGCAACATGTAGACCTAAGTACTTAATATGGTTAGGACTCCAAGTAAAATTGGAGGCATTAAAATCCGATTTAAACGTGAATTTATTTAAGGGTAAAATTTCACACTTGTCTTCGTTTAATTTGTACCCAGAAATAAGTGAGTAAGCTTGAACTTCCGCCAAAATAACAGGAATCGAGTCCACTGGGTTTGATATAAAAAGCAAAATATCATCAGCATAAGCCGCAAGTTTAACATGTGAATTAGGAGTTAGAAAGCCTTCTAATTTGGGGTTTTGACGAAGTTTAGAAAGAAAAGGTTCCAATGCTAAATTAAAAAGAAAAGGGGGAAAAAGACATCCTTGGCGTAAGCCTCTTTGTAGATTGAAAAATGAGGAGATTAACCCATTGGCGCAAACTGCCGCCTGAGGGTTTAGGGCCAAAGCCAAACCAATGCAGTGTATGGAACATGTAAGTCCACTCAACTCTATCAAACGCCTTTTCAGCATCCACCGCTATCGCCGCTAGGGGATCATTTAGATGGGAAGATTTGGATAAGACATTAAAAAGAAGCCTTGTATTATCGGTAAGAAATCTACCCTTAACGAATCCAGATTGTTCTTTTCCTAACAGATCAGGTAGGTAGGAGTCTAAACGAATAGCCAGCGCTTTAGCAAAAATTTTGTAGTCAAATTTACCAAGGAGATGGGCCTATAATTCTTACAATATTTAGAATCTTTACCAGGCTTAGGAATAAGACATATATGTGCTTCAGAAAAGGAGCCTGAAGAACTACCCAACTTTATGAAGGAAGTAAATAGGGAATGCATTATGGGCAATACAAATTTAGAAAAATGTTGGTAAAATTCTACATTGAAACCATCTGGCCCCGGGGCTTTATCTTTTTTTAGACGTTGGAGAGCTGTTAATAATTCTTGATAGGTTATATCGGCCTCCAAGGGTGAAAGGTCCAGTGTACTATGTGAGGGCTTCTGAATGGTGGAAAAAAAATTAGAAAGAGAGATAGAAGAAGGTTGCGATTCTGAGGTGTACAATGACTTGTAGAAAAGGTAAAAATCATTCAAAATCTCAGAATCTTTAAATTTTAAAATTAATTGATCATCATAAATAGACTCAATATTCAACTTGTTATGTTTGACTTTTAAATAGTTGGCTAGCGTTTTCCCAGCTTTATTCTTGCCTCCGTAAAATTTCGCACTGGATTTTAGCAGATATAAAGAAGCGTCTTCCGTTGATTTTTTATTGAATTGTAATTTGGAATGTATAAGGGCTGTGAGACAGTCTTTCGTAGGTGAGGTGTAATAAGTATGTTCCAGACGTTTGATGTCCTGAAGGAGATCTGCAGTGAACTTACGTGAGATTTTCCATTTTGTTGCAACAAATCTTATTATAAAATCTTGTGCCGAGGCTTTAAATGCATCCCAAACCGTGGCAAGCGTCATAGAAGGGGTTTGATTCAATTCAAAGAATTCCTTAGAAAAATCAGCAAAGGAGGCGGTAAATTTTGGATCTAAAAGGAGAGTATTATTAAAACGCCACCTTCTGGGACCTGTGACTGGAGGGAGAATGTCAAGGCCAATCAAAACTGGAGCATGGTCAGACAACAGAATAGGGCCAATTTCAGCATTTGTAAGGGATTGTGAGACATTATGTGAGACAAATATATAATCAATTCTTGACTGAGTATGATGGGAGGAGGAGTAAAAGGTATACTCCCTAGTAGTTGGATTACATAGACGCCAAGCATCCAGGAGTTTATGTTGAGTTATAGCCTGTATAAAGGATTTGTGTGATTTGCTAGGTACAAAGAAAGTTGTTGAATTTCTATCAAAAAACGGATCAAAAATCTGATTACAGTAACCAGCTAAAATGAAGTTGTCTTGAATACAGTTTGTAATTTGTTTAGCAAAGGTGGTCCAGAAAGAGGGTGTAGCATTTGTAGGGGCATAAACATTTAAAAAAGAGACAGGGACCCCCTTCAAGGATAACTTGACATTCACCCACCTACCATCCGAATCAGACTCTTGAGATATAAAACAAAAAGCGAGAGATCTACGACAGAGTATTATTACCCCATTCCGTCTGCCGTCCCCTGGGGAGAAGAAGACTTCCCCTACCCAGCCTCTTTTTAACTTTAGTGACTCAGATGCCGAAAGATGAGTCTCCTGCAAAAAAACAACATCAGCATCGAATTTAGCTAAATAAGATAAGACTCTCTGTCTTTTGATAGGAGAGTGCAAACCCTTGACGTTCCATGAGATTAACTTTAGTGACATTAATACAAATATAAAAAGGAAATAAAAATTGTCAAATGCAAATCCAATTCATGAAAATGACCATGAGAAGTATGTGAAAAGGAGAAGGAATTGAAAAGAGCAGATACAATATTGGAATAGGATAGAATAAAGATATCGAGAGGTCTGGAGAGAGAATAGAGAAGAGAGGAGTAAAAAATGTAAGGAAAAGTCCCAAGAGATATACAATAAGAGAGGAAAAATTGAAGAAGGATAACAATTGTGATAACCATAATATTAACAAGAGTAAAGAGATAAGAAAAAATGGAAAAATCAAAGACACCATCAATGAAAAAAAGATGAATCAATGTGGGAGAACACACTACAAAAAAAACAACAATCAACAAACCAACAATAAGACAAAAAGGTAACATACCTTAAAAAAAAAAAAGATTCAAAATACATGAGTGGGGGAGGTGAAACCACTTGGACAGGGCCACGAGTCCGAGGGCCGCCAAACAAAGGACCACGAAGACACTACGAAACAGGGCCATGCAATCTGTGAAAGCAACAAATAAAAGAATTAGAGTTAAACAGGAGAAGAGGAGGTTAGAATAGTCAATCAAACCATATCTAGTAAAAACAACATAGAAAGTAAACATATAAAAATGGGGTACATAACTCCGAGTAACAGCAGTTATAACGAAGAAAAATCTAAAGATTCTAGTCTCGAAGGACATAACATTCGAAGAGAATCAGCAGAAACTGGTAAACCTATAACAATAAAAATATTATCATGTATTAGAAGAGGTCGAAGGTCTGGAGAAGTCCATGCCAGTTGATCTGTACGAATTGATGAAACTCTGTAACCTTGCTGGATCCTCATACGTTGTGGTTCTATTGTTATACGTGACCTTAAAGAGGCAAGGATGGAAGAGGCCATACCGAGCTCCCATTGAATGCAAATCAGCTCTCATGCCAAGGAAGGCTTTGCGTCTGTTGGCAGTAGCTTTAGCATAATCCTGCGCAAAAAATAAGGATGAACCTGACCAAGTAAGTCTTGGGGAAGCTTTAACCGCAGAAAGAACTCTTAACAAGTCAGTATACTCCAAGAAGTATAAAATGACTCCTCTTGGTCTTTGTGAAGGAGAGGCTTGAGATGGAGGACGTCCTAACCTGTGAGCCCTTTGAATGTTGAGTGAGATTCCATCAGGCAAATGAAGAAGCTTAGGAAGAAAAGATTTGAAAAAGGTGATTGGGTCGGACCCCTCAAGTCCTTCTTCCAGGCCGTAAAGGTGCAAGTTGTTTCGCCTGTTGCGATTTTCAAGGTCCTCCACCTGCTTCTGAAGCGTGCACACCTGGGAGTTGAGTTGAGAAACTAAGGAGCAAGACTCTTTTAATGAGGCAACAGAGTTCTCGACCTCGGTGACCCTCGCCTCCATTTGAGACCACTTATCCTTGAGAGTTTGCAATTTGCTATTTGTTTCTTCCATAAAAGGTCTAAGGGCTCTTATCTCCTCTAGTAAGAGCTCCATTGAGACAGGTGACGTTGACTTAGGAGGCGAGGGCGGGTCTTTTTTAAGGCGTTTTGTGTTAGATTTCCCTGTGGCGCCAGAAGAAGGATCCATCGCTGTCTCAAGGCCTTGAGACGAAGGTGGGAGAGAGTCTTCAAATTGAGCGAATGCTGTGAAAACTTTAGGATTTTTTATAAATATACGCTGTTTGGAGGAAGGAGGATGAGAAGTTAGGTCTTGAGGTAATGTGTTAAAGGACGTGTGATGTCCTCTCACCTAACAAGGGCACACAATTCTCAAAAATAAATAAATAATTAAAATAAAATATTCCTCAATCTTCACTTATTCTAAAAGAGCTCAGGATGTTAAATAATGTCACAGTTCTGCAAAATAGTAAATGCAGGTGCCAATAACGCAGTAAATTAGGTTTCAGTCCGTCGAATGAGGAGTAGGATAGAGTAGTTATCAAAGGACCAGAGGAAGTCACTCAAAATGGCTGCCAGGCTTTATTACCTCATATAGCACAGAAAAAATAAAAACAAGAGCATTCTGAGCACCAGTCACAGATCCAAAAGAAGACATTGAACTCAGAGCGAAGGTGCAATAGTACTGGAACCTTCAGGAGATAAATAATGAAACACGCGTGTGCAGCTTGAAGTAAAATCTGCACTCGCGGTAAAAATCCAAAATGGCGGCCGCAACATAGCGCGACCGATGCGAGACAAAGTCCTCCAAAATAAATATACTTGCTGCAGGTTTCAAGATGTGGCAGAATCAGCAACCCTGTCCGCCGACCATCCGAAGCTTAAATCCGCCGATACCACATTGTGCAGCAGGTCGGAAGCATGGCGACTCCGAGGTCCGCCGAGGAGCCTCACTCGAACACCGCCGTCTCCATTGGGCGTCAGGCCACGCCCCCCAAAAGTCTTCTTATAGTTTGGCTCGAACCCCAAATCCTTCATAAATTTAACATGGCTGGAAATTAGTTTTTTTAGACCAATCGCAGTCCTTGCCATATGGACTGCGTCATCCGCATAAAGGAGCGCTGGCACAGCCTTATTCTCTCACCTGCGGCACGTCCGCCCCCACCGTAACTAATGTTATCTCCAAATCGTTTATATAAAGGAGAAATAAGATTGGGGCGAGGACGCATCCTTGGCGTACCCCTCGTTTAATAATGAACTGTTCTGAACATTCTCCAGCATTATCATACCTGACTGAGGCAGAGAGATCGTGGTGGAGGAGCCTCAGAAAGGAAACCAGACCCGCGCCGACACCCATATTTACTAAAATGTCCCACAACCTAGAGCGTGAGACATAGTTGAACGAGCTGGTTAAATCCATGAATGCTAGGTGAGTAGAGGTGCCCTTCACATATTTATATTTGGCCAGAATAAGGTGCAGATTAAGACATTGTTCGATCATGCCTAGACCTTTCCTAAACCCATACTGGGTTGTAGCCAGAATATGGTTTGCAGTAATCCAGTCCAGGAGGCGCTCTAGTACGACTCTCCCAATAACTTTAACAACTGTAGTCATAATAGGAGGAAGAATGCCCAGCCCTTCTGTGCTGAATACATCATGAAAGTATTTATATGTAACTGGTAATCCTAATGTATCAGTCTTCTGTAGTGAGAAATATATCACAGATTGTTGCATCTTGGAAGTGGACCCTAGGTAACATTTTTGTTGACAAAGTAAAGAATCCAATATGATTTTTCACTCTGACTATTTTATTATCGGGTCATGGTGCCAAAGCCACAACGTTCATTGAGTCATGGTAAACTTTGGAGCATTTATGAAATCACACTGCAACTGTTTTCAGCCACCTGGGCTATCTTTCAGAACAGCAAGATACTGTTTCTAACTAAGACAGAGCACTTCAGAATAAAATACCCTGATTGTTCACAATAACAATAACAATATGAGCCTTTTCATCATCTCTCTTTTTCAGTTCAGGTTTGCACATGTATCCTACCCTCATAGGTTCTTCTGTAATAGCTTCTACTGGTAACTTTACCATCAAGGACACAACAGGAGATTTATGTGCAGGTCTCTATATGACCCCAGCCTGTTTCTCTGTTGAGCATTGTTTGTCACAAAATACAGGGCTTCCTGCAAACAGTGATAACAAGAATTGGTTGCTACCTTGACAGTCCCTGCAACTTCTGCTATGAGTTGCTAGAAATTAGCTATATAGCTAGAGAGAAAACTGGACTTTTGACATAAAGTCAGGAGCCCTGTGTGTGCTGATTGTAACATTTGACGTTTACCAAAGATTGAGTTGTTGAATAAAGATATCACTGTTTTAAAAGCGCAGTCATTTTTTTCAATTTCACGGGGTTTAGCCCACAGCATGGTGTCCTTTTTATAATTATAAAGAATAAAGGCCACCTTTGCATTATCATTTTGAAAATATTTGAACATTCCCGAAATGTTTCTAGGGAGGCTAATGTATCAATGCCTCTATGAAATACGGGTTGGGCACTCAATAAAATGAAGCACTGTTTGTAATTGATAAAGGAGATGATAGCAATTGATCAATATTATCAATGAGAAAGACTCTCTCTTGTTGAGTTGTTTCCATGTCATCTTGAATTTTAGATGTGACTTGAGCTGCACCCTGTAAGAGATTCACATCTTGTTTCCTTGGGGCCTGGCACATAGTCAATGCCCAATATCACTGTGAATCCAGCTTTAACACTGTCCTTCCTATACTGTTGCAAGTGCTGCCAAGAAAAGGCTTAAGCCTGGTGGGCAGTAGGGAGAGAATGAAAAAGAAAGAGAGAGGACAGCACAGCTCCCCCAATATCACTTTTAGAGTCAGTCAATGGCATGATGGTAATATTGTCCAAGAGGTAGGTTTTTGCTGGTTCGAAGCCCATACCTTAAATCCCAGTTCTTAATCATAGACAAATGCCATATAGTAGGAGGAAATAACAATTGTAAGATGATTCCCCAGTAGGTTATATGCTGATCAGTACTTTTTCTAAAGTGGCTGTATTAGCTGATCAGTACTCTTTGTAAAGTGGCAGTGATGATTGTTGCTTAAAATAGTACTCTGAAATTGGTATTATCTACTTAGGGCACACTCAAAGAGCACCAATGCATTGGAAGTCATCTGTAATATGAGGGACTGTAGTATGTATTTAAACCAAACACATATGGGGAAAAGTCTCTGTGTTTTGTAAGGAAATATATTTTTATAATATACATATATATATTTATAATTGGATAATATGTAAGTTAATTAGTGTGCCTTCTCATCCCATAGGCCTGGGGTTGTAATATATAAAAATGAGTCAAACTACTCGTAAGGAATAGTGTGCCCTCACACTGAGTAAAAAACACAAAATCTGTTTTCATCATGAAGGTCAGGCTCAATTTTCTCCGAACAGGACTAGGTGTGATGGCAATCTTTATTTGTCAAATTTATCAGGATAAATGCCTAGAAAAGTGATTCAAAGTTATTTTCCTCAAAGTTTCAAAAATCTAATTTGATGTTGAAAGATTTTTATTGAAAACATACCTTTATAGAAGTGTACTTAGAGCTGCCCGAGACAAAACTAGTTTAGAAGTGGCTTTGCCTTTCACTAAATAGACATTCCTAGTTATTATGAACTTTCCTCACAGAGGACTATGGATTATCTTTGGGGATCAGGAAAGCAGGAATGTTATAACTGGTCACTTAACATGGATTTGCCATCTAAGATGGAGACTGGAACAGTTGGCAAACCAGAGAACAGCATACACATTTCCTCTTTAAACTTAGAGATGCCAAATGGGGTCCGCAGTTCTTGCTCCCTTTTATTATGAGGGTCATTCCTGTTCTTCTGCCTTCTGCATTCTCAGCAGGAGGGGGAACCAGTTTGTGTCTATGGCAGTGGGAATCAGAGCAACTCTAGAAGAAAGAAAGGGTTAGCTTTTTAATATGGGTGTCTGGTATTTTTTAAAGTAAAGCAAAGATGAAGTGCTACAACAAAAAAGAAACAGAGAGACGGAATTAAGACTGGTTTCCTCCATGAAATTGTCCAGTCACTGGGAAGTGCAAACTAGAAGAATGGCACCCCATCATCACCTTTTCTTTGACCCATCAAGACTACACTCTAATAAGAAGTCCAGGCTGAAAGAAAAAGACTCAATGATTCATGACAGCTGCTGGCACACTTGGACTGAGATTGTTTCCTAGATGGGGTGGATGATCTTCTGTTTGCTTGCTCCAAGGCCACAAAAATGACTACTGATTTGAAGAGACCCAAGCTGAAGACAAAGGACTAGATCCTGCAGTGGACTGCCTAGAAGGATACCTAATGCCTAGAAGCCTGCCCTCAGCACCTGGACAGCAGCAGGGTTTACTAGAAATAACTTTTCCATTAATTGAAGAAAAGTGGGATGTATCATTTTTCTCTACCTCTGGAGGACAAGGAAATGGTGCTTAGTAGGCCTGGACAAAATTTTGATTACTCCACCATTTGTGGCAAAATTATAGTACAGAAATTTGGGAAGAACAGGAACAACCTAAATGTGAGCAGCTGTTGTTTGCAGCAATTGTGTTTTTTGCGCTGTTTTCAGCTTAAAATATATCCTTGCATCAAAAATTGACACACAGCCGCATTTCATTCTAATATATAGCGCAGATTCGAATTTTGCCTAATCATGAGTCATTTCATGTAATTCTCCCAAATGTATATGTATTTATGCTAAAGCAAATTACATTAATTTCACACACCCCTAGTGCTGAGGCTTGCAGAGGGAGGGAGCATCGAAGCTCAGCAAGAATATCTGAGTCTCCCTGATAGGAGGTTTTTGCAGTGCTGAAAATGGGTATACTTGGACTTTGCTATAAATGTATAGCCCTGTGGAGCCTTGCCCAGCTACAGCTTCCAGCCTTGCCAGACTGAAAGAATTTGAGTATCGAAATAGGGCCTGAGTGCCAAGTAATAATGTTGACTGGGGGAAGCAGAAAATCAATTTCAGCATTTAAGTGTCCTCAATAAATTTGAAATTCAGCCTTGTTCTGCCTGGAGCTTTTGGTGCCAAAATTAATGGCTTCAGCGGAAACTCAGTGACAAAATATCTAGGGACTCTCACTGGCATTAGCTTTGGACCTTGCCTCGCTGGATGAAGTAAAGCTCAAACAATTTACTAAGCGAAAACTTTGACAAGGATGACCCTCCTGTTGTATTCGACTTTTGCATCATCGCCATTGATCTGAAATTGTACCTAGGTTCAGGTCCCCCGCAAATTGTTATTTTTTTTTAATGCTTTACACAAATCAAATTTTCTGTTCTTATTAGCTGTTTTGATTGTTTGGTATTGTTTTTGCTTTTTTTTTTATTTCTCTATATTGGAGTGGTAATTTTAGTGTATGCATTTTTTACTTTAACATTTTTGGTGCTATATGATCTTAATATGCATTTCTCTGGGTAATTGTGCGTTGCTTGTGGAAAAGATACAAGGGATTAAGCCAAATTTCATTTAGACTTGTGTTGAACCCCAACCAGGGAATGCTTTTATAGTTTGGGAAAGATCCCCCTCCCAAGTTAATAACCTGCTTTCTGACATTGCTGATCAGCAGTGGAATATTACTTAGTCCAGCAGTTGCCCAACAGATTTAATGGTTTGCAAATTAAAAATCTAATTGCATGTTTAGAGGCAAAAATGTAGTTTTAGTTTTTGCTTGGCAAGACGTCTATTCGAGTAATTTTTTATTAAATCATATTTGTCAGTTTTAAACAAATTTGTCATCTTAATTTTTTGGGAACATCTGTTTACTCTGGTTGGCCTTCATTTTGTTGAAATGAACGCCTTAAGCAGGATATGAAGAAGAGTTAGAGTCATAAATCCAAGTGGGAGGATTGTGAGAAAACACTCTAAGTCTGACATGAGGATGAGGAAGCTGCCTCAAAGGTCATCTTCACTGATGTGGTCCAGGGCTAGTTGCTGGGCGTCGTTTTGTAGCTTGTCCGCAACAGGGCTATAGACTTGCTGATTGTCATATGAGGACATGTTGGTTGTAAGTAATTTGGAAGTGAAATTGGCTACCCTTGTCCTGAAGTAGAAAAAAACAAATCATGTCTATTGAAGAGAGAAAAGCAGTCAGTGACCGTGCTCAAGACAGAAAAAGGCAGCCTAGGCTCTAGAACAGAAAAGGTTTTTCTTTGCCCTTGAGGAGTTGAGGCAGGTAGCTAATGCAAACAACACAGATGCTGCCCTGGCTGCTTAGAAGAAGCCAATCAGACGCCTCCCTGGAAATGGAGGAGAGGAGATAGGCCATGGAGGAGTAGATGGCCTATTAGAAGAGCCAAGCTAAGATGTACTTGGGGCCCAGGAGGTCTTCATAGTACAATGAGGATGGTGACACTTTCTATTAGGTATCCAGTAGGGGCCATTATCACAATGCTGATTACAAGATTTCCATAAAACTGCACAGGATAGTCAGAGTAATGAGGGGGTGTTGTGTGGAGGCATACACCTATCCATAGAAGAGATGTCATCCTGACTCTGGAGGTGGCTGAACAGAATCAGTACCCTACCCACCCATGAGAGCAGTGTTCATTGACAATTTTGGTCATACTCCTGAAAATTATTGCAAGAAGTCACAACAATCTTAGGAGAACTTTGACAATGCCATTGAAAGCAATGTAAGATTAGTGAAAGACAGTAAAACAAATGACTATAACAGGCTGCAAAATGTGGTTTTGGAAGTACATATTTTGAGTCACTATTATATAGAATTGCACTTTTACTTAATGGATTCCAGTTAATTCCAAGCTTGATGCTCACAGGGTTCTTGCGAAAGAGGCTAACTACTTGCTTAGCACCAGTGTCCAAGAAGGTAGAGGATATAGCCACAAGATGGGTCGGGCAGGCCCTTAGCAGAATGCTAAAACGGACAGCCCCTTAGGGCCTCAAACATCTAAAAAAAGAACAACACAACCCACTTCAAGAATGCAGGAAGGCAGGATCAAAGGAATGTAGAAGCCATTTGAAAAAGGCAAGTGCTTTGACTGTCATCAGTCAGAAGGCAAAAGGAGTTCACACTGATACCCAGGAGGGTGCGCATTAGTGGACATTCCATACAGATTGCTAGATTCATGCTGGAAGGAGGTTGTTCTGAAGAGGAGATGGTAGAGCATGCCCTAGTTTCTCCAATTTGGATGTGGACACATATGGTAATCTGGTGATCTCAGAGTTCTAGGAAGTATTTCCTGGGGGTCACAGTGAAAGAGGTCTCTGTCACCGCTCTACAGGATATCTCTGCCAGCCAGATTTTGTTGGTGGAACTTATGGATTCCCTGACGAGTACTGTCAGGAGAGATCTATATGGTCGGGAATGCCAATGGGGTATGTGCCCACTCTATGGCCATGGTCTTTTTGATATGGACAGGGATAGTTGCCCAGGGGGAAGCAGCTCTATGTCCTGGTTTATCTATAGATTACATTTGTGATAATGAAATACCACAGACTGGAAGGGAACCAGTGGAGAGAGCAGCTTGGTTCTCCTTTTAGGATGCAGGGACCCAAGAGGAAAGTAAGGGGTAGATCATGGGAGCCACCCCTAGTCAATGAACCAGCAGGCCATTGTTTACCTCCTTTGAAAGGAGAGCACACAAAGACTGGTACAGGTGAGGGCACTTCTGTCCTAGAGGAGCTGTGGACAGGAGATTTGGACTAGGTAGACCCTTGTATGGCTCAGACAGAGTGTCCCACCCTTGTTGCAGGAAGTTTGTCCATACTTCATTCATAAAGGGAGAGAAAGACGAAAATACCTAGGTATATCCTCCTTATTTGAACACATTCACACAAACAATGCCTACGCCGACAGACCTTTTATTTAAGGTGAAAGAGTAGCTGACCAGAAGTTCTTTAGAGATTCTGGAAAGGTTGTCTCACCTATACCTTATTGTGGCATGTTTCATCGTGGGTTGCCTGTCGACACCAGGGTAGGTAATTAACACTCTGTTTGACTCAAGCTATGACAGGAGTGCTTACATAAGTATTTTCTGGAATATAGCAGGGGTCCAGTTTAATAACAAATATCTCAGGGTTTACACAAAGGAGTTATCTCTATTCATTGGGACACCATGGATATAGATAAACATTAATGAGCTAGTGGTAAAACAACAATGGTTAAACTTCTAATATGGATTAAGTCAAGATGTTTCGATTCAGCAACCTACAGGAAGGAAAGACATAGGTAAAAAGGCATCATTAACCTCTTGATGAATGTGTGACTAAATGGAAGTGTCACCGCACACATTTGAGCCTAGAGCAAATCCATTAGTTAAGGGTCCTCCGAAAAGCAAAAGTAATAGAGGTATAAGAGCATTAGGGTTCACCTATGGGCATAATACATCTGTTTAATTAGGCAGAGAGCATAGGAGAACTGAAGAAGGCAGTTGACCTGAATGGACTTTGATTGTGGCTGAAATATGTGTGCTTCATCTAGATAAATTCATGTATTTAATTAATCTAAAAGCACTTTGAAATGTCAAAGCGAACTGTGCACAATTTTTGCAGCTGATCTTTCTCATTGTAATCTGACCTGCTCTGTTGTGATTATGTGGTGTAGCCAAAAATGAAAAGCCTATTACATCTCAAAAAAGATTGCATTTCTTGTAAACCTTTACAAAAACCTAAACGAGGAGATATGGCCTAATATCACCTTTAATACACACATGGGGGGCTAAGAGGAGATTTAAGGGACCTGCGTGAGCCGTCTCCCCACTAAATCATAATCAATTTCGCAAAAAGAGCCCACGGGTCCTAATTGTAAGTCTGCTGGGTACGTGGAATGTGCTTGCCATGCTCGGTGGGTAATAGGGATAGACGGAAGGGGGTCCCTTATAAAGGACAGTTCCCCTCACACACCAGAAGGTGTCATGCTTCATCATAGGGGTGCCTCTTCGCATCAAGAGCCTAGTCGTGATGTGGGCTATGACCCCCTCGCTATGAGGAAGGAGCTCAGGGATGTTTTTTGTAAGAGAGGATGGTCCTAAAATCCTACAAGGGTGTGGTGTGTTAAGGTAAGGTGTAGTTCTATAGTGAATAAAAGTTAAAACTGCCTACAAGGCTAGTTGGGACAACTTTATTCCACTACCCTGTGGCAGGATTAAAAACAAGTAGCTTGTGATGTAGCTGCCTTCATCAGAGACAGCTGCATCTGAAAACGATCAACATGTTTCAGCCGGTAGACCTATAAAAGTGTTGTGGCCTTCGTCAGGATCAGTTTGAAGGTACTACAGAAAAATCTGCAAAAACAGAAGTGAACAAGAAAACAATGGACACCAGTATGGAATACTACACCAGTTGTCCAGCTGTTCAGTAGATTCGTCGGTGGAACCTGTGGTAAAACAAACAGATAGTGTTCTGTACCAGTCACAATGTGATCAAGAAAATGTAAGGCATGGCAAGACCACAACACAATAGACGTGCCTTGATATTGTGTTAAATAAAACAAACACAACAACAATCACATCCAAAACCAATACTGAGTGGATGTCAATGCGAGACTAACCTACAACAGTCAGGTAATATAACACATCTGTCCTGGTTTATGAGCCAAAGGTACAAACGACGACCATCCTAATAGATTAAGTGGTGGCAAGCGAAGAAAAGAAGACAGTGTGGTTAAAAATAGTATAGAAAGTGTTCCACAGAGGTGTGAACAAGGAAAGCGCAAAATGTGAACTACACTGGTAACAGTGAGAAGGGGATAAAGAGATAAGTGGTGGACAACTGCTCTGCATATGGGGTCAGTGTCAGTGGAAGTTTTGAGCTTGTCTCCCAGAGGAGGGAGGACGCGTAATAAAGATGACTGTCGGAACAGTGGGTTAACACCTGTAGTGGGGCGGAAAAGGTCAGATGCTGACCTTCTGTGAGTGTGGTGGCATAAGGAGAGGGGGAGCTCGAAGCAAACCGAGATGGTGGTTCCTTCTATACCTTATGAGCAACCCCACCTATAGGGAGACTAGTCGATACACAAGGCTGCGCTTCAATGGGCGGGGGTAAGCCTACTAGTGATAACCCAGCGCGATACACGGTTACCCATTGTGGCCAAATGACCTCCAGCCTCTAAGGTTCAGTGACGGTGGCAGCGCATATGCAGGAGTGCCTCAGTAGAGATGGCGGCTGGCGAAGGACCCGCGCTCCGCGGGCGTGAAGTCCCAGTAGATTTGGAAGCTGGGGATTGCAGTCCGGAGGGATTCAGTTCCCAATCATAAAGGTGGGAGGTGAATGGAGGTGCTAAAACTCCTGTAGCAGAGGGGATAGGCTGGATACCTAGGAATAATTAAGGATTCAAACAATGGGCGGCCAAAAACTAAAGCGGTACCTCGGTCGGTGGAAGTAGCGATATTCGAAAAGGCGGTCATCAAAGACTTGGACTTACGGTGGCCCCTCCTACCCAAGATTTACAACAATATTACAAAATGGCAACAACAAGCACTACGCTTCTTAAGTAAGGATAAAATAATCACAATCAATCAATCCAGCGGACAAAGGCGGAGCGACCGTCCTTATGGACACCGACACCTATAGATCATAATGCCTACACCAGTTGAGCATGCCTACATCCTACCGTCCATTACAAAGAGACCCCACAGAAAGGATCAGCAACACCATCGCTGAGATGACCACTGCAGATGGATCACATCCAAAAAAGCAGAGTTCCTGCGTGCAAAAGAACCTGTGACTCCGTACTTCTATATCTTGCCAAAGATTCACAAACCACAGAGGCCTCCACCAGGAAGGCCCATCATTTCTAGCATCGGCTCAGTCCTAGAACCGCTGTCCCAGTTTGTGGACTTCTTCCTGCATCCCTTGGTTTGACTTATGCCTAAATATCTACAAGACACCAAGGACGCTCTCAGTTTGCTGAGGGGCATGGAATTCAATCCAGAGACCGACTTCCTGGTTTCCTTCGATGTAGAGTCACTGTATACCTGCATTCCCCAGGATCAAACCTGGCCAACATTGAACATCTACTGCCACCTTCACTGAACCTTAGAGGCTGGAGCGCATTTGGCCACAATGGGTAACAGTGTATCATGCTGGGCTATCACCAGTAGGCTTACCCTCACCCATTGATACGCAGCCTCGGGTATCGACTAGTCTCCCTATTGGTGGGGTCACTCATAAGGTTTAAAAGGAACCACCTTCTTGGTTTGCTTCGAGCTCCCCCGCTACTTATGCCTCCACACTCACAGAGGGTCAGCATCCGACCTTTTCCACCCCACTTCAGGTGTTAACCCACTGTTCCGACAGTCATCTTTATTACGCATCTTCCCTCCTCTAGGAGACAAGCCTCAAGCTTCCACGGACACTGACACCCATATGCGGAGCAGTTGTCCACCACTTATCTCTTTGTCCCCTTCTCACTCTCACCAGTGTAGCTCACATTTTGCGCTTTCCTTGTTCACACCTCTGTTGAACACTTTCTATGCTATTTTTAACCACACTGTCTCCTTTTCTTCGCTTGATTCTAACGCCACCAATTTATCTATTAGGATGGTCGTCGTATGTACCTTTGGCTCATAAGCCAGGACAGATGCGGTATATTACCTGACTGTTGTAGGTGAGTGTCGCAGTGACATCCAGTCAGTATTAGTTTTGAATGTTTGTTGTTGTGCTTGTCTTATTTAAATCAATATCAAGGCACGTCTATTGTGTCGTGGTCTTGCCATGCGTTACATTTTCTTGATCACTTTGTGGCTGGTACAGAACACTATCTGTTTGTTTTACCACAGGTTCCACCGACTAATCTACTGAACAGCTGGACAACTGGTGTAGTATTCCATACCGGTGTCCATTGTTTTCTTGTTCACTTCTGTTTTTGCACATTTTTCTGTAGTACCTTCAAATTTATCCTAACGAAGGCCATAACACTTTTATAAGTCTACCCACCGAAACATGTCGATCGTTTTCAGATGCAGCTGTCTCTAATGACGGCAGCTACATCACACTAGTAGAATAAAGTTGTCCCAACTAACCTTGTAGGCAGTTTTAATCATCACTCACTATAGCACCGAACCTTACCTTAACACACCATGCTCACGTTCGATTTTAGGACTATCCTCTCTTACAAAAAACATCCCTGAGCTCCTCCCTCATAGCAAGGGGGTCATAGCCTGCATCATAACTAGGCTCTTTATGCAAGGAGGCACCCCTATGATGAAGCATGACACCTTCTGGTGTGTGAGGGAACCATCCTTTAAAAGGGACCCCCTTCCCTCTTTCCCTTTTCCCCACCGAGCATGGCAAGCACATTCCACATACCCAGCAGACTTACCATTAGGACCCGTGGGCTCTTTTTGTGAAATCTAATATCACCTTTGCTTAATGCAACCTAATTTTTATGCTTCTCTTGCCTGTTTTCATATATGCACCTCAGTAGGCCGACCTAACACCATCCCATCAAGGACCTAGTAACTCAGAGGAATTAGGATTTGTAAATGTTCACAGTACCTTCTAAACTGCAGGTAGGTCAGTTGATGATGATTTACTGCATCACCTGCAGTTGATGTTTGCATTGACTCCTTATTTAAATAATAGAATGCTGGGTGCTCCATTGAAGACAATGGATTTTTAGAGGCACAGTAATGATATTCTGCTCCAACATTCTACTGTTTTGTTTACATTATATTCCTGTCTATTTGAGAACATTCTACCTTCAGTGTGTGGAATGTGCTAATATAATAATATCCATGTTGTCTCAGGCTACACTCTTGTTAGAGATCTTTTCTCATTTTACAGGCCCTTGCTAGCCGCTGGGACCTCTAACTCGGTAGGCAGCCTTTTAGATCCAGTGAAGCCCTCAAAAGCAGGGCATTGCTATATTAATAGCTAATCTGTTATTTCCTGTGGAACAGGGTGGCACAATCCTGTGACATTTTTATTAGGTTGTTGCTTGAACATAAAATACCTTGAAAAACACAAGAGATGTTTGGCAAAACAGGAACAGTTTGTTTAATTAAAAAGTGCAGCCAGGAGAGCAATTACAGGCATAGTGTCCGAGGACTGTTTCAATTTACAATCTGTCTAGCATAGACTTTTATACAGTTCATTGGGTGAAATAAATTGGTTTCACCAGTCTTTTTTTTTAAAGGAATGCAGACTGCTGTCTTTGGAGCCATAAATTAATGTGTATATGTGGAATCCAGGTAGGCCTCGACCTTACGTGGACACAACGCAGCCAGTACACAACTTGTCCAGATGTCCGACATGGTGAGTGTGTGATCACTGTGTTTACTGTCTGTGCTGTGTCCTGATTGGCTAACTGTTCCCAACTTTAAGTGCCATCTGACTTTATGCTGTTTTGGGAACGTGCACACCCCTCCGGACACATATGCTTTATTGGAGTGAATCTCCCTGGAACATTTTGGTATTGCTGCTCCTATCTGGGGGTTTGATCTGGCTTTTCCTGTTTGCGCATTTATCTGCTGGCTACCTGCTACCCCACTTGTGATCTTTCATTCAGTGACCTTGAGCCTGGTTCTCAGGGCCTGCCAAACAATGTATTTCTGAGTCGGGGTTGATGCAAAGTTCACAACAGGCTAATTTGTCAATACAGATGCAATTTCATTTCTGTACATAAATGTTTCGTTGTTCAAATTGACATTGACTTTCTCAATATTACCAAGGTGCATTGATCAAATGTAAGATTCATTTGTCTATTCCATTGGACTATTTACTCAACATTGCCAAATAAGGATTAAAAGACAGACAAGAGGAGAAGGAGGTGAATAATGTAACTTTATAAGGGAATTTTGAGACAACTGATGACAAGGATGCAGGAGGATCACATTAAATGACATTTTTTCGCAGCAAATGGACCCCAAAGAAGACACTAGCAACATGCATGCAACTTCTTGTCCATAGATTGGAGGACTCATTTCACACTAAATTGGCACTCTGAAGAGCGATGTTTACCAAAGCAGCATTGCAATATGCAAATCAAGAAGATAGCAACAGTACAACACCGTGGCATTATCAGCAGACATTCAAATGTTGCTGGTTTGACAGGCTCTAGTAACACCTGTGCCTGCGATGAGGTCTTCTTTGGCTTCAATGCAAACATTTGACTTGAAGATGACTGTCAGGACGACAGCAGCATGCAATGCTGATGGAGTATGACTACTACTATAAGGGGAAACATAATTAGAAAATACTTATTGGGGTGATTTCATGTTAAAATTATGAGCATTGTGTGAGTGTTAGTGTTATTGGGGCCTATTCACAAACTGCACTGTGAAATACGTTTAGTAGTACCAGGCACTTTGTCTGGGACTGCATCCTTCACCTTGCTTTTTTTGCAAGTGCCACCGTCCACGCAACCTGTGACCCGTGCCAGGAGGCGGTCAAAAGCTACTCAGGGTTCCCGCAACGCGGGTGCCCATCATCGCACCAAGCTCTTTCTCGGGGACTCCATCCCTCACCTTGCTTTGCGGCAGGCACCACCATCACCGCGACCTGTGACCCGCGCCAGGAGGTGCACAAAGCTGCTCTGGGCTCCCACAGCGTGGGGCCCATCATTGCACCAGGTACTTTCTCGGGGACTCCATCCCCCAACTTGCTTTGCGACAGGCACCACGATCACCTCGACCTGTGACCCATGTGAGGAAGTGCTTAAAAGCTGCTCAGGGCTCCCGCAGCACGGGAAGCACACGGACGTGCCCAGGCTATGCCCGGACTACGCCTGGGCCAAGGGAAGGCCCGTCCTGCACCCGTCATTGACAGGGAGAGGCAGGATAGGGCCATTCCCCTTGGTCCTGTGACAAGGTGATTGACTGTCAAGAGGACATTAATCCAGTAGACCAGGTACTGTGTCAGCAAGTTGACTTGGGACCCTTGTTTCCCCCTTATTTTTATTTTTTCTTTCTCTTTTTCCAATTTAAATCTTTTTAAAGTTCTTTGGAATACATTTTTGGTTTAGTGGGATGGTAAAACATAAGGCTACAGAGGGGGCACCTAGGGCACCGAAGGGGAAAAAATGCCAATGAAGAAAGTGGATAGTGATGAAATAGATAGAATTGATTCACTTTTGTCAGAGTGCACTGACATTATTTCATCTAACTCTGGACACATTAAATCAAGCACAATGGCCCCTCCCAGTGTACCAGCAAAGCGAATTCATAAAATATTTGAAAAGCCGCATTCTAACTCTCAAGTGTCAATGCCTGAGAAAAATGACGAGAACGAGGACTCACCACATCGCGTTTGCTGCGAAAGTCTCCCTGCAACCCAAGACCCTCAAAGGATAGAATTCAGTAATAGATATTCTGCTCTGAGTATTGATGATACGGAAACAGAGAGAAGCACATCTACAGGGAAAAATTTTATGAATACTGAGACTGTTATGATGTTACAGAGCTTGATGGAGGTCAATAAGAACTAAAAGAGCAGGTTAAATTCCTGTGGGAAGTCGCGGTGAGGGGCACACTAAAACCCACATGTGTTGTTGTAGGGGGGTGAGGAGAGGGTGGTGGTAGACTTGAGACGAACGGTGGCAAAGCAAATAATCTATCCTGCCTTCGGATCTGTGCCACCCACCCCAAAACTCATTTGTCCCGCCCTCCATAGCCCAATCTGTGATGCAGAGTCACCTGAGTATTAGTAGGGATTGGATGCCAGCCCGAGGGCTGTGTGGAGAGAAGTGGTATGAAGAGCCCCAGGTTGTAATGAGCAGTGGATGAGGAAGCAGGGGCCATGCTTGATGGAGGTCAATAAGAACTAAAAGAGCAGGTTAAATTCCTGTGGGAAGTCGCGGTGAGGGGCACACTAAAACCCACATGTGTTGTTGAGGAAGCAGGGGCCATGCACTACCCCCCCTGTTAGAACTTGGTGGTTCAGAAGTGTGGCCTTGAGGGGGGGTGGTGGGAGAGCGGATATGTTTCTAGGTTGCCTCTCGGGTTATGGGTAGGAAAGGAGTCATTGATAAATAAAGTCACTTACTGGTTCTGAGAAATCAGACATTTCTACTCAATTATCAGGAGTGATATCCTAAATGTAGAAAGGCTCCCAACCTCAGCTGGTCTGTAAGACCTAATTCAGGTGTCTCTTGTAAACAATGATATAGTGGAGGGATTCATTGCGATTGAAGCCCGCACAATCTCTAATGCACATACCACCATCCAACTTAAATGTTGTGCCTCAACAGATCACTTGAGACCACGTAGTGCTAAATCATACAGGGGCACAGTTGAAGAGACTAGTAGAGCTAGTAGGGTTCCCTTAAGACTACATTGTGCTAAGACAGATAGGGGGACAGGTGAAGCGACTAGTGGAGTTAGTAGGAATCTCCAGTGACAGGAGCCTTTGATCCCGTGCACCTTGAATGTTGATAATGAAATGGGGACAGAGATCTTGTTGACATACCCTTCCCAAGAGGAGGAAGCTCCTAAGGCTAGGGAGATGAACCCAGGGCTTTCTAGTAAATGTTCGAACAGGCAGGAAGTGACGAAAGTACCTAAATTCTATACTGTGTCTACTGATAGAAACACAAATGCAAACTCTACAATATTGGAGATTGAAGTAACATCGGACATACTGGTAAGGATTGCTTTGTGGAATGCAGAAGGATAGGTAAACTATTGCCCGACTCTGAGTGGGGCAAATTCATTGACACCTTCAATATATGCTTATTTCATGAAAAGTTTTGGCTTACTCTCTTGCATAGAAATGGCTATACATCTTTTTGCGTTGAAGCAACTAAGATTACAAAGGGAAGCCCTTCAGGGGGATTGGGTATTTGGATTAAAACCATGCTTTGTTGTGGTATTAGCATTTTGCCCTCTGACTCGAAATACATTTTGGCATTTAGACTTCTGTTTCCTTCAGGCCTATCCCTAAAAATATACAATGTATGTAATAGAGTAGAGGGTAGAAATGAAGAAACTACTACGATTTACCACCTGGAGCACCTGCTCGGGAAACACAGGGAAAAGGACCTTTCCTTGGTGGCAGGAGATGTTAATTCAACATTTGAACCAATAGTCACTGTGCCATACGATTTAACTAGTGAGACGGATAATCAATGGGATATATGTTATAATCTATTTGTTGGTTAACGCATTCTCCCTCTTGTTCTTCTCTTCCTTGCTGCTCAGCCAATGGTGAGGTCATTGGAATGTTCAGAGTGTTTGTGCTTGAGAACGAATCAGTTGGAGTGAATGGGCTGAGCAGCAAGGAGGCTGCTCTGGTGGGGTATATTATGGATCTTACCATCATCCTGTAACCTGTGACTGAAGAAGTAGCCTGAATAATACATATATAACCTTTATCTACAAGACCTGCGTACGTATCATCCTTCATTGTAACACTGGCGACGAGCGTAAAAGACCCAAGCATGAAGGAAAGTTTAATACAAGGCCAAGAAATATTTGAAGTGTCACTAGGAACAAAGAAGAATTTAAGAAGAAGATATGAGGGTAAAGAATTTGAAGACTTTAGATGTGAACCCGTATGGAGGAATTGTGCTTGGCATCCCCACCAGTGTCTATTGGAACAGACAGCCTACAGCCAGTGTTTTGTACAGCACAAGCAGTAAGCTGTTTCTATCCTCCAGACTTAAAAAAAGAACCTGTGTATCTGGAAGCACCCAGCTCCTGTGGTATTTTGCAATAAATGGACTAGTGTTGGGCAGAAATGGTCGGTGTGTGTCCAGAAAAGAGGCAATAGTGCAATAAGGATTTAACACGTTGTGTTCTTGGCTGGGCAGTGTTTATGATGCCCTGAAGATTTTTGGAGGTGAGCCATGTGAGTGCACAGAAGTGAATGGAGTCTACTGTGCTCTCACGCTTGTTTGATATGGGAGCAGAAATTTCAATACTACTTGAGTTGGCTCAATTGCGCTGCTGCTGAGAAGCGGTTCACAACGTTAGTAAGAAATTTGAAATTGGAACTGTGCGCATGCACTTTACCTTTCTGCGGTACCACAGTTGTTTCAAGTGAAGTCTTTGTTTGTTAACACGTCTCCTGTGCTGCTTAGGGATGCTCTGCAGCAAGAACGTGCCGAGAGCCATCCGGCTCAGCGTTGGCTACGTGCGGCCAGCTTAAGTGATGTTCACGCTTTGTCAGACTTTCCATGAAAGGCTTGGAAGTGTCTTCGGAGATCTGGTATGCTGTGAGGAGTTTTGGGTGAGAAGTCGCTTACCATGGACTTCTATTTACCATTCTTAAATTACTGCATACATGTATTATCACTTTTGTTTTGGGGGGGTTTAAGTAATTTTCCGGATCTTGTGAAGTGTGTGCCATGATGCTGGTTATTTTATGTGTGTCGTGTTGTAGTGAGTAGTTCATGCATTTATTGCCTAGTAATATTTGGATGTATGCCATGCTCAATTTGCTATAATGTTTGCCATGTTCCTTCTTAGTCTGTTGTTCTTTTAGCTAGGTGGTTTTGTGGTACCCACTGTGAAGGGGTGAGAGATACCATGTGTGTAGTTGTTTGCCTTGTGTGAGGTCATACCATTTAGCTTTGAGGTTAGATCTGTCCTGCCAAGAGTTGTGTAAGTGCAGTAGAGGGTTTGGAGTCCCTGGTTCTGCCATGAGTTGTGTAAGTGCAGTAGAGGGTTTGGAGTCCCTGGTCCTGCCATGAGTTGTGTAAGTGCAGTAGAGGGTTTGGAGTCCCTGGTCCTGCTGTTAGTGTTGTGCCTTGTGTGTGAGGCAAGGTGGTGTTAGTTATCCACTGTTTGGGGGTTGTGATGATACCCTGTGATTTTGTCAGGAAGATAGATACCCTGTTTGTGTGAAGTAAGGTGGGTTGAGTTATGTATTACCCACTGTTTTGGGGTTGTGAATATACCCTGTGTCTAGTTTTGCCTTGGTGTGAAGCGATGAGGGTACCCTGTTGAAGTGTGCTGGTGTGGTACCCGCTGTTTGTGGGGTGAGATATTCCCTGTGTTGAGTTGTGTATGGAGTGTGAGTTAACGTGGGTGAGCACCCACTGTTTTAAATAATGGAACATTTTTACTTGTGTTTTTCCTCTTTTTCCTAGATTGGATGGGCATGTAATTTCTGATTAATTTATTGGACATGTTGTATGTGTGTCTTATGATCTTACATACATTTGTTTTGTATAATCATTATAAGGGGGAGATGTATTATAATCTACTTGTTGATTAACGCATCCTCCCTATTGTTCTTCTCTGCCTTGCTGTTCAGCCAATGATGAGGTCATTGGAATGTTCAGGGTACTTGTGCTTGATGAAGAATCAGTTGGAGTGGATGGGCTGAGCAGCAAGGAGGCTGCTCCTGGTGGGGCATATCAAGGATCTTACCATCATCCTGTAACCTGTGACTGAAGAAGTAACCTGAAGAATAAATCTAAAACCTTTATCTACAAGACCTGTCTACGTATCATTGTAACAATATAAACCACTTAGACTTACCTGAAGTAATATGGTCCCCAAAAGCAGGTCAGTTGTTGGCATTAACACTAAATTATGACCTTAGAGCCACAAATGGCAGATGTCCCTCGGATCGGCAGGGGAAAATCACTTTTGACAGAACAGGCCATTGTAGTGGAGTTCACTACTTTCTGGTACAAGTTGACCTTTGACCCGCTTTCAGGGACATGGAAGTGATTGATCGAGCAGATAGCGACCACAATGCTCTTAGACTGACGCTATGTATTAAAACATCTTTACATAATGGGAGTTGGGGTAATTGTGATATTGGAGTACTTCAGCCCTCAAATAATCTTAAATCCATTAGGTGGGAATGGGTTGTTAAAAACCCTGCAGCCCTTGATACTATGAAGGGAACTGTTACTGCAGACTATGAACATCTGTCAAACATTTCTAGTGACCTTAGAAATGAAGTGATGGTAAAAACCCATGATGTGCTAGGGGGGAAAATAAGGAATGTCTTGGGTAAGCCAAGAAGAAAAGAGAAACTACACCCAAAACCTGAGTCCTACTACAATAGTGCTTGTAAAGTAGCGAAAAGTGAGCTCCTTGCTTCTCTTAAAACTAAATCGCAAGTACCTCCTCTAGCAAGGAAACTACACCTACAGTTTAGGTATGGCTGTCTACCTGTAAAAGCATTTAAAAGGAAATGGTGTAAAGTAGGATATAGGGTGGATGAAACTGTACCTGTTGCCAAGGGTGTTCAGAGTCAATTGAGCATGTTTTGTTCTTCTGTCCCTTGTACATGCAATCTCAAATAACATGGATAGCCCCATTTTGTAGAAACTTGGGAGTAAGAAAGTACAAGTAGGAGTGAAGAATAATGCAGTCAGACACATCTCGCATTGCTGTCTTCTGTACGGCTAAGTTGTAGTGTAGTTCCTATATCCCTGATAGGCTCTGCGCATTGGAATAATATACACTATAGATTTGACATAGGACTGAGGTCAGTATGTCTCTATCAAGTACATTAAACTTAATTACTTGCGTGTGCCAGCTAACTCAGAGGTCATTAGAAACTTCTCGAATATACAAGAAGGGATTAGTTTCTGCAACTGCATCAACATGACAACTTTGTTTCCCTTAGAGTCGGAACAATCTCAGAACCATGGAAACAATAGATAACAGTTTCACTCAGTCAATCGTGCGTGCTTCGTTTCTACAAAGTTGCACAGAAATAGAGAGACGGGCGTTTCAATAAAAGGGGTTTATTGAATAGTCTTATTTCTCATGCAAGAAATATGAACTCCTACAATCGTAAGACTGGCTGCGAAGTACAATATGTACAGAGTTAGCAGTAAGATAAAATAATACTGCAATAGCATGGTTTGTAGCTATGACATATATTCATAAAATACATACATAAATAACACAGGCTAAAATGAGAATATTCATCTGATGCTTCTAAAATAGTTCTACCCCAGTGTACCTAACCTAAGTGTAGTATGAGGTAAGAAGAAGGTGCTGTTTTCTAAAGTATAGCTAACTATAGCTATAGTTTTATTTTTGCCAAGAGTTGCCAAAAGTTTCTCTAAGTTCTGGTCTGCTCCATACCTTAGAATGTGCGAGGTTGCAATCTCTTTTCCAGGACTCGATATCTAACACCCCGCAAGGGGAGTCAGAAACACTGGAGCTGGATTCTCTGCGAGGAGGATGACAGCGTCTGGTCAGTGCGTTAGGCTGGAACTCTATTTCCTTCCGATCTTGCCGTGGCGAACCGTAAATAGGCAGTCGAACTGGATCGTGCCGGATCCGTGGTTTGCCAGGGCAAGTGCAGTTATATTTATACCTTGAAGGTGTTTAGGAATACCTGTATTGACGTAAAAGTCGGGCATCAGAACGTCATGAATGAACCCCTAAGGAATAGATCTTCATGCATACTAAATGAGTTCTTGGAGAAATCAATATCCAAGCTAGGGAAATTCCTAAAGGCTTAAGAGTCTGGTTTTCCAAGAACTCGTTGTGACGTGGATGGACGGATGTAGGAGACCATGCCTGTTTTTGGTTAGCATGGACAATGCCTAAATAAGGGCTGGATTTTCTATGCCTAAATAAGGGCAATATGAATTGTACCTATATAAGGGCACAAATCAGGAAACCTATATATGAAATCTAAATCTACACACAACAAAGTTTCTAATGGCAATGTGGGTCAGATGTGCCAAGTGTTCCCTTGTTAGTACCTAAACTGTTACCTCATTGAAGGGTCTCGCTAATCTGTATTGTGTAACTTGAATTATTTTGAATTTTATTTTTGATTTACCCAATGCCATATTATGATGGCGGTGTGAAACACTATTGTTCCGCGGTGGTCGGAAAGACCGACCACCACGGTTCAGCAAGGCGGTCCTTTTCCGCCCGCCTTGCAGAACCCGGAACCAGGCAATCATTGTGGCGGTGCCTTGCAGGCACTGCCGTAGTGATTACAATGGGCCTCTCCGCCTGTCTATTTGCGGCAAAAAGGCTGGCTTTGGGGGCCCGTTGCGGTACCCCCCTCCATTTCCATGCACAAGGTGGCAGGCACCGCTCGGTGGCTATTTCACATTGAGGCGGGTGGTGCAGCCAGCAGCACCCGCCGCAATGTTAAATCGACAGATGCGACCGCCGCAGTGGCGGTTGCATCATAATTAGGGTGGCAGGACCGCCGCATGGCAGGCAGGTGGTCCCGTTCCTGCTGGGGTGGCGGGTGGACTTTAATGACCCCCTATGTGTAAAAGATCAGAAGTAGTAATTTGTAAATTAGACTCCACCCCAGGGTCTACACTTCATATAACATTTCACTCCTGAATGGTGAATAGCCAAAAGTAGTAGGCTTACTACAAAATATAAGAATACATTTCTACATGTAGATTTACTTATGTGTACATTTACCATTGTGAATAGCACCCATAATGTTTATGTGTAGAAATTAATTACCAAAAAAGTCCTGGGGCACATATCAACAATTGAGTGAAATAACTAATAGGTGCATACAGATGTCTCCCCTTTTAAAATTCAGACTCCCTTGAAGGTTCTCCAATACAATTAGAAGCAACACTTCCAGTTCTTTATTTGGTTGGTTTGGTGGTGGGTGGGTTATGGGATCGCTGGGCTCAAGACACTCGGAAGCTATAATTCTGGTGTTGTGTTCGGGCCTTTAGATATGCTGGTGCCTGTCTGTGTTGATATGGTGGGGACATGAACAACTTAAAATAATGAAATGTGGAGTTTGTATCATTTTAATATACGTTCTCTTTTCCTCATTTGGAAACATGTCTTTTGTGTTTATATTGTCCTCTCAGTGTAGAAGTTTAATTTGACGCTTGTCATTTTCCTGGTAGACAGAAATGTGGGTGTCTTACAACTAGTGATGGTCTATAGGCACCTTGGAACTCCATCACTGGTCTGTCTTAGCTACTGACTGATGCGTTGCTGACAGGGCATGTGGTTTTGCACAAGTCCACATACCGAAAGCTTTGCACCTGGGCTGGGTGGTCACCCTTGTGTGACAACTGGTTCAACAGTGTTTTGAGGCATAATAGTGTGACTACTCCTGCAATCCACCTACTCTCTGGCCCAATCCTTATTGACTCATCAGTGTAGATTCTGGGGTGGATAAAATGATTGATATCCTAAATGTTATTTTACCTGCTCTGTAGTTTTCTGATCATTGGACTGATTCCAATTTTGAGGACAAATTTAATTACAAATTACAATATAAGTTGTCTTTCTGAATAGAGTAACTAAGAGTCGTGCTACAAATGCATTCAGTGATCTCAAATGGAGTCACAGATTTACAAACACTTTGCTTCAGGTATATGCTACTTATTTAACCCAAACCTGTTGCAAAGTGTTGTGGTAGGATTTACAATTCAAAGTAAATCACCAGTCACAAATAACGCAAAGCTTCTCACAGTGCTGCCTTGCATTATATTTCATCAAGGAGGTGTTGTGTAGGAGGTGCATGGGCATTTCCTTGCAACCACCTGTGGGTTTTGATGCAAATCTCCATCCACGAAGAATTGTACACAGGGATTTGTGTTAAATCCTATACCTCCTCAAAGCAGACATAACAGAGAGAAGTGTTTTAATTTCTCCTTATTTCTCCTACTTTGCATGAATGCATACAAAATGGGAAATACTTTAAAGCATAGATTTTTTTCTGGATGAATTTGAAATCGTGCAAGGTAATGCCAACATGCCAATTTATAAAAGGTAAAAAAAAAGTACATCCGTGTTTGAATAGATTTTTACTCACAAAGATAACATTATACTAAATAAAACATATGCAGAGATTAGGAAAAAATGTTTATGGTGAATAATGCCCAACACAAATCTTTTCAATAGAAGTCCCTCCTCTGAATAAATAACTAATGAAAAATAAAATGTGATCTCAGAGTGATTCATAAAATTTATATAATACTTGACGGTGGGCTTTTAGAGTTCAGAGGTTTCCCTCTGCAAACACTTGGGTGCCGATTCCGATCAGTTAAAAAAATTTACCGTCCGACTCGTATCCGTATATTTTTACGTCCGAATAGTACAAGTACCGTACAAACTGCGAAGTACGATTCGTACGTGAAAAATACATACGAACTGCGTAGGGAAAATGGTCCGAGAGGGAGCCGTAAATTTTTACGTCCGAATAGCGTCGGGAAAAGTGTCCGATAGGGAGCCGGATATTTTTACGTGCAAATCGTAAAACAGAAGTCCGAGCGCGCAAGTACGATCCGTACCGCCCGTCTGAACACACAACCGCATGTAAAAGGCCCCGTACGGAGCGAACGCTGTAGCCTACATGTACACGGGTAAACTTGTGCCCAAATACGAGTACCCCAACACTGTAGCACAGCCCCGCACCTGCACGCACCGTACCCCAACACCGTAGCCCAGCCCCGTACCTGTACGCACCATACCCCAACACCGTAGCCCAGGCCGTACCTGTACGCACCGTACCCCAAAATCGTAGCCCAGCCCGTACCTGTACGCACCGTACCCCAACACCGTAGCACAGCCCCGCACCTGTACGCACCGTACCCCAACACAGTAGCCCAGCCCCGTACCTGTACGCATCATACCCCAACACCGTAGCACAGCCCGCACCTGTACGCACCACACCCCAACACCGTAGCAAAGCCCGCACCTGTACGCACCGCACCCCAACACCGTAGCACAGCCCCGCACCTGTACGCACCATACCCCAACACCGTAGCCCAGCCTCGTACCTGTACGTGCCGTACCCCAACACCGTAGCACAGCCCGCACCTGTATGCGCCGCACCCCAACACCATAGCACAGCCCGCACCTGTACGCGCTGCACCCCAACACCATAGCACAGCCCCGCACCTGTACGCACCGTACCCCAACACCGTAGCACAGCCCGCACCTGTACGCACCGCACCCCAACACCGTAGCACAGCCTGCACCTGTACGCACCGCACCCCAACACCGTAGCATAGCCCGCACTTGTATGCGCCGCACCCCAACACCGTAGCACAGCCCACACCTGTACGCGCCGCACCCCAACACCGTAGCACAGCCCGCACCTGTACGTGCCGCACCCCAACACCGTAGCACAGCCCCGCACCTGTACGCACCGTACCCCAACACCGTACACCAGCACCCTCACCCAGCATCGCTTATGTACGGACTGTACCTACGCGAAAAAGACTCGTACAGAACCAGGACACAGTAAAACAGCACAAGGAGGGTCCAGCCAAACAGCCAAACAGAGGACCAAATCACAACCACCTCTTATAACACACCCACCACAAATTCAAACACAGCCACACCCAAAAATTGGACCAATAAAAAGGGCCCACACACACAACCCATGAGCCATTGCAACAGACCCACTGCTCACAGACACCACAGACAAACAACTGCACCTTACTCACACCTAAACTACACCTTCACTTACACACCTTCACACAACCTCCTTCACACACACACCGTCACATTCACACCCACACACCCACAACCAGCCATACCCACACCCCACACCATGCCCACAGACAAGAATCCAAAGTTCACTACGGCGGAGCTGGAGCTCCTTGTCAACAAAGTCATCAGAGTCGAGCCACAGCTGTTTGGAACATTGGTCAGACAGACCAGCATAGTCCAAAAAACCAGTCTGTGGCAGAGGATCGTCGATAAGGTGAATGCTGTTGCGCCCATCCGAAGGACCAGGCATGAATGCCAAGCCAGGTGGTACGATCTGCGCAGGGCAGTCAAGAGGAAAATGAACGAGGAATACGCCCAGAGTAACATCACTGGAGGCGGGCGGCCCCGCAGACCCGTACATTATCATCCCTGGGAGGAGAAGGTGATGGCCACGTTTCCGCCGGTGGGAGTACACGGAGTCAAAGGAGTCGCAGAGCCTGGTGAGTACACAAACAACTCACATAACATGGGGGGAATGGCATCCACACCCCAACTACAACAAATCCACTCACCTACCCCCAAGCCCTCACCGCACACAACCACACCCTAAAAACCACGCTCATGCCACTAACGTCTCCATGCCCCATTCACAAATAAAGGCAATACCATGTCCCAGGCCACACCAACCACAAACCCAAGACTGGATGTCCGGGATGCTGGGAGGGTGGGGCTCACACAACACATTGTGCAACTCAGAACCAGACACCAATGCCCACAGCACATATGCCTAGGTACATACCCATGCACCATGCCCAATGCACAGGGACTGGCAGAGTAATGACAAGGTAGCTGACACTTGGCCCTGCTGTAGGCAGCACAAGGCCCTCCTGTGACCACTGTACACTCAAACAACAACTCCACTAGCTCACATACCCAGCACAGGATCTCACACACACTGTCATGCCAGCATGCACCATGAGGGGACAGACACATCACCTGGGAGACCCAATGACAAATCACACTACACACAACAGCAGGCCTGGTCACACACCCCCCTCACACAAGCACACACCCCCGGGGCAGGCAACGGATTTACCCACTCTCACAATGGACATGTGACACAACAAGACCAATCCATAGCCAAAAGGGCATCCCAGCAAAAAATCTACTGGCAAACACTCAGGAGCACATACCAATCTGTCCCCCACAACATACCCATCCCCAAGTGTAGATTGAGAGGAATGCTAGGCACATCCAACCACCTGGAGGAACTGTGACTACTTGAATATGTATGAAACATGGATGTGGCATGAAACAGCATTAACATTGTCTCTCTCTCACACACAGGGCAACGTCATCGACCTCCCCCAACAATGGGGGGGAACAATCACAGTCCCATGCTCAGCGTGAAGATGATCCCACCGGCAGCGACGACTCTCGCCACTCCGTGGATGACCCAGACCAATCTGGCCCCTCTGGTGCCCAAGCCCCTGCAGCACCTGCGTCAGGTACATCTGTGCCAACCACCACCCCCATTCCTGCCACATCCCAGGAGACACCCAGGAGCCCTGCTCGCACCGAACAACACAGCCAGTCTGACCAGGAGGGACAAGGTTCTCCGGGCACCCAGGAGGAGGCAGACGACCATGCTAATGCCATCCCTCAGGGGTCCCGTAGACCCGATGAGCCCACAATGGCAGGCACGGCTCGTGTGGGCAGGGGTGGTGGGAGTGGAGGCAGGCGGAGGCGAGAACCTGACCAGCCAGCTGAGGGAACCGGTATGGCACACATGCGACACATCCTGGACACATACCGGCATGACACCAGGGGCATCAGCCAGGTAGTGGCGACCCTCAACGAGATGAAGAACCTGCAGGCCGAGCAACATGCCAGTCAACAACAACACCAAGGACGGATGGAGGCAAGACTGGCTGAGCTCCTGGCGGTGCAAACGGACATGAGCCGTTCACTCCATCGGATTGCCGACAACATGGGCAACCCTCCCTGTGACACCAGGCGAAGACCAGCACCAGCCACAGGGAGGGAGGAGGAGGAGGAGGATTCCTCCGACGGAGCATCACAGACATCATCTAGGCCTGCATCTGAGGGTCCCCGGAGGAAGGTGGGTCGTCCACGGAAAAGACCGTGAGAGTCAGCGGACCATCCACATCTCCCAGGTCCCCTGGCCTGGCACCTGGCCCTCTGGCGCAACAGCACCACCTCACCCAATGACATTCTCTGCCACATGGACTTGCTGGTCACAGTCTGACCAATGATGACCAACACTGTGGTCGGGACTCTGATGACTCCAACTGACAAGGATGCCATCTCCCCCTGTGAACTTTGGATTCTATGCACCCGGTAGAGCACCTTACTTCATCCACCAAAAGACTTACCCCACCAAAAATAAATACTTAAGTTTGTCATGAGATGTTGCTGTCATTTGGCATTATTCACCAACATATGTGTGTGTAAATGTCAAACTATGCCTGAGTGTTGAACTAACTCTACACATCCATACCCTGGGAACGGAGTCTGGTACAGGACACACATGGGTCACAATGTATCATTCAATGCAGACATGGAGCACAATACTCACCTGTGATGGCCTCAAGCTGCTGAGGGGGTGCTAGGGAAACTGTGAGGACACACCTATTTGGAAGAGTAACATTAAGGCGTAGAGGTCATGCCTCATTTGGAGGTTCCTGGGGAGGGAGTCCCAGGTATGTGTTCCCAGGTGGGAGAACTATGTCCTGCATGCAGGAGTACGGTGGATCAGAAGAATGGTGGCCAGGTCAAGGTTGGATGCACGGACATGGCACTACGGGGTCTTGGATGACAGTGGTACAAGGTTGGTTTTGGGTCAGGGTTGTGGCCTGCATCCTGAGTGTGGGTGAGGAGTCTGAAGGTCATCCTGAAGCACACAGTGATCCATTGCAGCTATCTCTGCTGGACGGTGATGTGGCTGGGGCGCAGGATGTTTACGCTGAGGTGTGCAGATGCAGCCTGGATGTGGACAAGTGTCCCTGGATTTTGGATGTGGCTGCTCCGTAGAGGGCAGGGCAGTATTTGACATGGATGTTGTCGTGGACCTGGGGGATGGTCCGTCTTACCTTGGAGCGGATCTATCTGGGGATCATGTGCATAATGCTGAGGGTGTTGCAGTGTGAGGTACAGATGCTGGTAATTACCATGGCAAATTAGAGCAAGCAATCCATGATGCACAACATCTTGTGTGCGTGGACACTGGGTGCCTGTGCGGGGCTTCTATGGGTGGGACACAAACAGTTGAGCCAGCTGTAAGGGGACAATCCTCAGATGTTGACCTCAGTCCTGTACAAGTCCAGCCTCAGGTGGGTGCTGTTCTGCCATTCATCTATGGATCCCATGCAATCTTGAATATTGGAACTGGAAATGTCTGCGTCCTTGGTGAGGGTGAGGAGCGCCTGGCTGTCAATGGCATACGAGTTGATGATGAGGGCGTGTGTGCATGTGATGGTGGATAGGGGATCCTGGACACATTGTAGATTGACACGCTGAAAGATGATTCCAGTGCCATGTGCCTCACGACGAAAGCATACTACATGCAGAAGCCTTGAGTCCCACTCCCATGGCCTTGCAGGGGTACAGATCCGGTGGGGAGTAGGAGGGACATGACCTGGTGGGTGTGACAGGTCCTGGAAGGCGTGGCAGCACTGTGTAGGCAGTCGGAGTTGCACACTCATCATGTAAAGGTGTTGTGTGTGCACTCAAAGCATGCCTGAGAGCAGGCGGGAGATGTGTGGATGGACCTTGCTTGGAGGGTGGCTGCAACATCACACTGCAGTGTGATGTGGGTCATGCAAGGACCTGAGGGTCCTGCAATGTGCACGTGGCCGCAACTGTGGCACAGACAAGCCGAAGACAGCCAAATTAATGTGTTGAGGGAGGAAGGGAGGAGCACCTTTGATGTGTGTGTGTTGCCAAATCTGGAAACTACGTGTGCCCTTGCTGCAGTGGCTGCAACAGCAGGCGGCATGTCCTGGGAATTATGCCACAATATCCACACAAAGACTAGGATGTCAGAAAGGACTACTGCAACAGATGTATGTCAAGGAAGGAGTTACCGGTTTGAAATGGCACACACAGAGACAAAGGATGCACAATCACCAAAGATGACTGACACCGGATCATGAAACTGAAGGCCGAGCTGCGCATAGGAAACACACCCCAGAAGGTGTTGACGGCCTGTGGGGGGGACTAACATGCCAAAACACATACACAGCCATGGACATCATGCACAATAGAGAATCAAATACATGAAGAACAGCATGCAGGTTGCTAATCTACACATAGATTCATATCCTTGACAACCATGCCAGAGATGCCGCATGCACAGTGGCAAGAGACCTGCATTGACAGAGATGAGGCACCTTGGAGGCACCTTGGAGGCTGAGGAACACCTTTATTACTCATGCTCACACCTATGCAAAAGCATCAACATTAACAGACTCACAGGTCTATTGGATTAACATGTGGGACCTACACCGGACACCCCCTTTGCACCACAGATGCTGTAAATCCATTGTACTGGCACACAAGTGAAGGGGTTAAGCCAAACATCCCCTGCTGCACACAGAGAGGCTGCAATTCCCCATTGAGCATCATATGGGGATGTCCCGCAATATGTCGACCCGTAGCCTCCCGTATGTTTCAGACGGAAGTTGCACACACATTGATGCCTTCATCACAAACCACAATCCCATAACAGATGACTGTCACGAAGTGTGACTATCAATTCATGTGAGTCATGCCACATGTCATGTGCCCCATGGTGAGTTGACATGTATGCATAGTAACATAACCTGCACAGGAGCAGTGCCCGCACATTACAAACAACTACCACACCCAAAAAGCCTGGCTGCAATCCTTACCCAAAGGAGAATTTTCACCATGTCCGTGCATGTAACGCTGATTCAGCACACGTTGCATTACTCATGAGGAATAGCAAGAGCACAACGATGCCACGAGCAGACAGCATGCGCAAATACCTGGGGATGAGAGACACACAAGAAGTCAGGAAAAACATAGTCATCCGCATGCATGGTCATGTACTCTACATGAATAAGGTTGACACCATGCCAGTTGTCAATTGAGTGTGTCAGCTAAAATGTGTGGAATGACATCAGCACTCGAGTGACACATCAGCACACACCTCAAAGTCACTTAGCATACAGTCAGCTGGACACACACATTGCAACACATGCCACACAAGGCTCAAAGCGTGCACACTCAGACCCAGGGACTCACCAGTATGAGAAGAACTTGAGTATGAGCTGACTCCGGATGTCCTCCTCCTCCTCACTTGCCTCATGACCAAGGCCGTCATCCTCCATGGGTGGATGTTCCTGCTCATCGGGATCCAGGATGAGTGGCACAGCTTTCTCCACTGCCATGTTGTGCAGCATGCAGCACACGAGGAAGATTTTGCAGACCTTCACCGGTGCATATGGGAGGGACCCGCCGGTCTTGTGGAGGCACCGGAATCGGCTCTTCAGGAGGCCAAACGTCCTCTCAATCACTTGCCTGGTCTGCCCATGGGCGTTGTTGTAACGGTGATCTGCAGCTGTTCTCGGGTTGCGGAGAGGCGTCACCAGCCATGGCATGTTGGGATAGCCAGAGTCCCCTACATGGAAACATCATGTAAAGAAGTGGGTCAGGAGATGCCGTCACATACTAAGATAACGCAGAATACTGGACAAACAGAGTCCACTCACCAACAAGACATGCTCGTTCGTTGTGCAGCTGCAGCATCATTTCTGGCACCCTGCTACGCCTCATGATGTAGGCATTGTGTGCTGACCATGGAAAACGTGCACAGACATGGGAAATCACCATGTTAGCAAGACACACCACAAGGGCATTAATGAAGTGGTAATGTTTACGGTTACGGAAGGCTACCTCCTGTGCCTGTGGTGGTACCAAAGCCACATGTGTCCCATCAATGGACCCAATTACATGGTGCATCCCTCCCAGGGCATAGAACTCACTCTTGATACCTGTCAACTGCTCACAAGTTGGAAAATGGATGAATTCATCCAGGTGCTCCAACATGGCTTCTAAAACATCATGCAGGACACGGCTGAACATTGTCTGAGACATGCCACCCACATCAGCTATGGTCAATTGAAACGTACCGGTGGCAAAGAAATGTAGGGCTGACATCACCTTCATCTTGGGGGTCAGCGCAGTCGGATAACTGTGTCGCGGTTGGAGGTGTGGTGCCAGCCTGTTTGTCAGGTCCACAATTAACCATTGGGGGAATCGGTAGTGGTGTATGCAGTCACGTTCCCTCATGGCAGCCAAGTCTGGCATTGGTCGGGGGAGAGGCGGTGCCCTGCAAAAAATTGGAAGGAATAACGAAGATTGAGTACATTACTACACCAATGTCAATGAACTTAGCACATGTTCAACAGCTAATACACATATGCCACATACAGAGTCTGGTCTGTGCAATACCTCCTGCACACGTATGCCAGCCAGGTGATACTCCTACCAAGAGCCAGCTACAAACATGGATTGTCAAGGTCTACATGACATGCCATGAAAGTAGCTGTGGGCCAGTGTGAGTGAACAGCCAGACACATTACAGGAGTGACATACATCCACATATGTGCATTTGAAGGATGTCATCTCATACAGACAGCTGCCGGCAAGCTAGACGCACAGGTCACATGTCATAGAAAAAGAACAGACCACACGCTTTGCCATGAAGGGGTACAGGTGAAATATGATCACACAGACATTGAGACTACGCACATATGTCCTAAGCTCGCAAGTCCCTGTTAGATGCATACAGACACACGTCACATGTTATTCCACATGTGTCCTGGTGTGCATAATAGTGTGACATGGGCATCTACACACAGACACATGTTGGATGCAGCTACAGCAGATGCCGTTGACGGAACACCAACAGCAAGATCATGGGAACACATGACACACACATGACATAGTCACATCATGGCATGCTGGTAGTGAGATGTCAGGTGTCATCATCCGTGTACCTGGCATCAGGGGACATTTGCGGGTGTTGGGGACTGTGCCATGCCAGTGATGCAGTGCTTGACAAGTTTGAAATACATGCACACATGTAAGAGGTGTGAAGGGGAAGTGCGCCACATGGTGCCCCATCACACATGACATGTGTACACAGGTCATCACACAACTATTGGGTTAAAACATGAGGAGACATGTGCCAGCTCACTGCCTGACACACCTAGGCCCTACACATAATGCACTGCACTGACAATGACTTGATGTCCATCCTTGTGCGAGTCATACACCTCCATTCCTTTCCTGTGTGCCTCCTATCACCAGTGTAAGCTGTGAAACGCACCGTACACACGCTCTGAGGGGTGTGTACGGTCGTATCACAATATGGGGTTTGGGTAGGAGTATGCGTGTGTGCAAGGACCGTACACACGTACATGTACACACTGATCCTTTCCCCATGGTAGTGTTGGCGTAGGCGTATGCCATAGAGATAGTGCTCGTACCCGTGTATGTACGGCCCGTGGCACTATGGCGTACGCCTACGGCAACACTACCCCAGTGCTACGGGCCGTACCGGCGTGTGTAAGGCCCATAGCACTAGGGTAGTGTTGCCGTAGGCGTACGCCATAGAGATACAGGCCGTACATACGCGGGTACGAGCCCTATCTCCATGGCGTACGCCTAAGCCAACACTACCATAGTGCTACGGGCCGTACCCGCGTGTGTAGGGCCTGTAGCACTATGGTAGTGTTGCCGTAGGCGTACGCCATAGAGATACGGGCCATACATACGCGGGTACGAGCCCTATCTCTATGGCGTACGCCTATGCCAACACTACCATAGTGCTACAGGCCGTACCCGCGTTTGTAAGGCCCGTAGCACTATGGTAGTATTGCCGTAGGCATACGCCATAGAGATACGGGCCGTACATACGCGGGTATGAGCCCTATCCCTATGACGTATGCCTACGCCAACACTACCATAGTGCTATGGGCCGTACCCGCGTGTGTAGGGCCCGTAGCACTATGGCAGTGTTGCCGTAGGCGTACGCCATAGAGATAGGGCTCGTACCCGCGTATGTACGGCCCGTATCTCTATGGCGTACGCCTACGCCAACACTACCCCAGTGCTACGGGCCGTACCCGCATGTGTGGAGCCCGTAGCACTAGGGTAGTGTTGCCGTAGGCGTACGCCATAGAGATATGGGCTGTACATACGCGGGTACGAGCCCTATCTCTATGGCGTACGCCTACGGCAACACTACCAAAGTGATACAGGCCCTACACACGCATGTACGGACTGTATCACTGGAGTAGTGGTGCCCTAGGGGTACGTGTAGAACTCACCGTACCTGTGTGTGGATAGTGAAATTACATAGGGGACACATGAGGGACAAGTATAAGGACCTAAATGCATGCTAGTTGTCATGGAGACCGAGTTTCCAGTTCAAATTTTTGCATCAGGTGGCCAGCAAAAGTCAGTTGGAGACAATTTACTATGTTGCAAAGTGGTTGTTGACTTGACATCATGCTCAGATTTTGAACCATGTAAAGGCCCTCACTGGGGTAGGTTTAAAGGGATTGGAGGAAACGTAGGATGCAAATGAGATTGACCAATCACTCTGTACTCCTGTAAATGAAACAGCCCAGCAAGGGAGATATAAGGCAGCCAGGACTCATGAGAGAGCACTTGCCAGCACAACCTTTCATTCCACACCACTGCTGCTGCTCGTGATTCCTCTGGCACCATGCCCAGGTCTGTGGATAGGACCCAGCCTTTCACCCAAGAGGAGAATGAGGCATTGCTGGACGTCATCCTCCCACAGTACCCCTGCCTATATGGGAGACCAGGGGAGCAGGTGAGTGCTGACTCCACTTGCTGTGACTGTGCCCCTTTTTTGTGTCTGTCACTTCTGGCATTGTGTCCAGGTGTGACAGACATGCAATGTTGTTCATGGTGGGTCCCAGGGGGGGAATGCCTTATGTCTCCCATGCAGAGCCTGATGTGGTTCATATCTGCACTCCTCACTTGCATTGTGCTTACTGTGACAATCACTGCATGGTGCATACCACATTCAGCCTGGCTAATCCCCTTGGGAATGTTGTTTCCATAGTCCTGATGTGATTCTGTGGTCCCCCCAGTGTGACAGGTGACTGTACCCACAGATGTGTGTGAGTTGAGTGTACCTTGGGTGATAGTGTCCAAATGATGTGTACGGCCCCTGGACATTGGTGTGTGTGTAAGTCCCCTGTCATGTGGGTGAGTGTCTATGTGGAGTGTTGCACCCCAGCTGCATGGAGGATGCATTTGCCCTACCCATCTGATGTGAGCAGGGAGCCGTGCTGTGTGTCTGACGTGCTGAGCTAGGCCCACACCTGTGACTCCCCCCAGTCAAGTGGCACATGTGCAGAGTGATGTTTGTACCCGCAGTTGCCAATGGCAGGTGATTGTCCTGTGCCTGTGTGTGTCTGTGTACTCCGCTGAGGTTGCGTCAGTGGCCTGGGGCATGTGACTGCTTTGAGGTGCTGTCCATTATCCTGGTGTTGCTTGTGATGCACAGTGTGAGCCATGATCATTGATTCTGTCGCACCCCTCATGCCACCTGTGTACTTTAAATGCCACGTAGTGCATTTGGCCTTCCCCAGAGGATAATGTCCCTATGACAAAGGTGCAATGAGTTTGCTGCCTACTATGCCCTGTTCAAACAAGCCCAATTGTTCTAATGTGTGTCTCTGTGACATGGAGCAGGTGTATTGATGTTGTCTCACTTTGTCATCCTCACAGGTAGCCACCTACGCCAAGGGGGAGATTTGGAAACGGACCGTTAGGGCCATGAGGTCGGTGGAGGGTCGCAGTCGGCGCCTGGCCCAGGTGAGGAAACGCTGGCAGGATATCTGGTGCTGGACCAGGAGGATCGCCCGGGTCCTGCTGAGGGACTCACCAGAGGGCAAGAACCACGGGCGCCGGCGCCTGACCCACCAAATGAAGCGTGTTCTGGCGGTGGTCTTCCCTGACATGGATAGGCGGTTACAGGAGAAGCAGCAGCAGGAAGGGGGTAGGTACATGTGTGTTTGTTGTGTGTCACCAGCTTTTGGAAGTGCTCAGTCGCCTGGATACACTGCCAGGGTTTATATGTGCAGTGCATATCCTGTTCCCCAAAGTCAACTGGTCCTGTTCTTCCTCCGTTCCCCTCCTTGACATGTGTTCCCTGGTCTGTGTGTAGTCAATCTTGCACAAGGGAATCTAGGCTGGCAGTTAATCCAAGTGCCCAATGCTTGCAGCATCATGTGTGGGGGTGGTCTGTGACATGTGTTGGGACCTTGCCTGTGCCCTGTCCAGTTCAGTCATTTGGGGGTCCATGATTGTTGGCACTGATGCAGAGTCTCAACATAGGAGTGTGAGGCTTGAAATGAACTGCCTTGCAGCATGCATGACCGATGTTATGGCCTCATACATGTTGTGCATGAGGAGGAGATATGCATAGTGCGGAGACGGTTGCTCCTGTTGCAGTCAGATCTATCCAGGACCATGGAGCAGTGTGGCCACTACAGTCCCCTGGGACACCTTTTCCTAGGAATCATGTTTGTCATCCAACACTGTGGACATTCTCAGTGTCTTCAGCATAGGTTGGCCTCTGTGGCATTGTACCCTGGCCTCATTTGTATTTACGTAAAGTGTGCTACATGTGTACACTGTAGAGGGTGACCCAATGTGGCTTGTGCATCCTCACACTGGCCAGTGCCTGTGTGTCTGTGTACAACTATCTGATGATGGTTGTTTGTCATTAATATGTGTGGTCAGCCCCACGAGGGGTAGTTAGAGTGCAATTAGGCTTTAATGGAGCCCATTAATGTGATCCCTGATTAAGAGGTGTAAGTCCTTCCTCTGTCTCAATCACATTGTCTCAGGTAGGGGGGGTTTGTGCGGGCAAGGCCTACATGTCCAAAGCTTATGTCTCCTTGCCAGGTCTGGCCTGTGTGTGATGATAGTCGGAACAGACACTCAACAAGTATTGACCCAGTCATGTTGTGCAGCGTTTAATGTTTGTGCTTTGCAGCATGTGTCAAAAGTTAAAAGACATGGTTCCTGCTCATCCATTTTTGGCAACGGTGTGTGGTCCAGATGCTGTGCTCGACTGTCCACAGACACTAGCTTCTCTGTATAATTCGATATCAAGTTCTTTGCTGTTGTGTCATGCTCTCCATTGTTTCAAAGTGGCATGGTGGCTCAACCAACTGTGTAGTGCATGGCCTACATATGTGCGTAGTGTTGTAGATGTTACTCATGATGCTTTTCATGCTATGCACTGTGACCTATGTAGTTTGGACTCATGTGTCACATGTATATAGGTGTCTGATTATTTCCTGTCTCTTCACCTTGCCCACAGCATCGTCGGGGGACACCGAGGGAGACACCGGCACGGACATGGAGGAGGGATCCAGCACCGGTGCCACCAGTGCTGGGGAGTCTGGTGCAGCAAGTGGCACGGAGGGCGAGGGGAGTCAGGCGGAGGACCTGTCCAGTCCCAACACCGACTATGGCGCTGACGGGTCTGAGGCTGAGCTCCCAGAGGGGGCGGAGGCTGCTCCCACAGCTGAAAGCAGCAGTACATCTCTCGCCACCCCTATGTCTCTGTCCACTGATGTGGATTGTAGCACGACACCCACCCACCCGACCACTCGCTCTGAAGCCCTGGGTACGGGCCGTACCACCATTGTTGGGGTGCAGTAGGGGTACGGCCCGTACCCAGGCCTGAACAGCGTGGGTACGGGTCGTACCATGCCTACCCCTACATCACCCCAACAATGGTTGTACGACCTGTACCCAGGCCTGAAGAGTGTGGGTACGGGTCACACCACGCATACCCCTACATCACCCCAACAATGGTGGTACGGTCCGTACCCAGGCCTGATGAGCGTGGGTACAGGCCGTACCACCATTGTTGGGGTGACGTAGGGGTACGCGTGGTGCGATACGTACCCACGCTCTTCAGGCCTGGGTACGGGCCGTACCACTATTGTTGGGGTGACGTAGGGGTAGGCGTGGTATGACCCATACCCACGCTCTGTAGGCCTGGGTACGGTCCGTACCGATACGGCACCCCAACAATGGTGGTACGGCCCATACCCAGGCCTGAAGAGCGTGGGTACGGGCCGTACCACCATTGTTGGGGTGACGTAGGGGTACACGCGGTGCGACCCGTACCCACGCTCTTCAGGCCCGGGTACGGGCCATACCACCATTGTTGGTGTGATGTAGGGGTACGCATGGTGCGACCCGTACCCACACTCTTCAGTCCTGGGTACGGGCCGTACCACCATTGTTAGGGTGACGTAGGGGTAGGCGTGGTGCGACCCATACCCACGCTCTTCAGGCCTGGGTACGGGCCGTACCACCATTGTTGGGGTGACGTTGGGGTAGGCGTGGTACGACCCGTACCCACGCTGTTCAGGCCTGGGTACAAGCCGTACCCCCAATGTTGGGGTGACGTAGGGGTAGGCGTGATACGACCCGTACCCATGCTCTTCAGGCGTGGGTTCGGTGCGTACCACAATTGTTGTGGTGACGGGACGCGTCCACGTCCACTTCCGTTGTGGCGGGACGCAGGCCTTGGTGGACACGCCCCCTCCCGAGTGACCAGTCCCTGGAGGTACAGTATGTACAGGGCATGTATACATTTTGCCTTGGGTGGGGGTTATGTTTCCTGCCCCTGCCCCCCACCTTTGCCCCTGGGTGTTGTTCTGACCTTCTGCAGCGTCTGCGTCGGTTCCTGTGCACCAGGTCGTAGGCTATGAGGGCCGGGATGACACGATGGGGTCCATGGCTGTCCGTCGCGTACAGGTGCTCCTTCCTTGCATCGTCCTCAATTTCCCGGCAGTTTTTGGCTCCCGTAAAAAATGCTACGTGCGGAGTGACGTAGGCACGAATCGTACTTGCTAGTTCGTAAAACGCTGCCTGACTCCGTCCGAACGTCACGTACGCGGTGTCCCGGATCGGAATTGTGGGTATATTTTAGCCGGTCAGTGTTTTGCACGAATCGTATGGAAATGGTATTTCTGTATGAATCGTACTTGCGGTTTTGTAAGGTGGTTTTCCCGGGTACGAGTCGGACGGAGAAAACGCTCCATACGACGGTTCGTACCCGGGTTTTACAGGATCGGAATCGGCACCCTGTTATCAAGAAATGGTCCACAATCTAGTAATTTCACGGATGCTGCTGGGACCTGTAAATAAATGAGGCCTACCCATTTCAAAGACTATACTCTTTGACATCATTTTTTTAAGCAATCTTTACATGACTGTATATCTTGAGGCGGGAATTCATTATGACTCTACTTAACGGTGTGAAATATTTAGACCAGATAGATAGCTATAACAAAAAAGATGAAGACTTGATGACGTCTTCCATATAATTTAAGCCAAGTTTCTCTCATTAGGAAAAGTGGGGGCTTCTTTGAGGAGGACCAAAAAGGCAATGACAAAAATGTTTTTCCTTGAGTTCTAATTTATCAATATTAGAAAAAACCTTATACCTGAGGCATAATGAAAAAATAAGTAAACATTTGATTTTCTGTATCTGATGACCTCTTACCTATTTTAGAAGAAAATTTAAAAAACAGAGACAAAAGACTGTAAAAATAATTTTCTCCTAGCTGATATTAAGGAAGACTAAACACCAGAGGATTCAAAAATCAAACTATGAATTTTTTCAAACGTTTTGCTTTTAACAGTCATGGTCCTAGTTTTAGTATCCTTTGGGCAAGAAATCATGGCATCAGTTTGGAATAATTGCTATCCAAATGATTTTAACCTTTAGTGGTGCATGACAATAATGCAGCAGTGTCCATATGAAGCAAAGTTGGAATAGGGCTGTGTGAAATTTGTGACGTATCTTGGCCATTGGTCACTAGATGAGCAATCAGGTTATTAATGTACAAAGTAAAATTAATGGGGCAAGGACAGAACTTTGCTGCACCCCTCTGTCAAGCTTCAAAAAGCTCGCCTTTATTCCTGTACCTAACATTGGTAGAGAGATTTGTGGAAACTTACAATAGTCTATCCTTGTCAAAACTAGTGAGATTACCACAGTTTTTAGGAGTTCAAAGGGCAGATATTTCTCATTTTTAGTTTTTAGTCTCAGCGATTAGTAGGAGGGACTCCCACCAGCACAACATGCTTTCCACAATACATTCATGCTTAGACTATGGTGCAAGGAAGGCTGTTATAGTGCCTGGCAGCCAAGTGTGCACCAGCACAGGGAGAGAGCAGAAAAGTGCATCAATTTAGTAGATATGGCAATGTTCTGCTTTCACCCATTCAAGCACTGCAGAACAACAACTTTAATTTATGACCTGTATTGCGTGACTTCTATGTAAATCTGGGGCCCAATGTTGCAGCTATGTAGATGTTTCATTTTCCTAATGCAACTTGGATATAGACTTCAATGATTGGCTATAGGAAAAGGTGGATAGTGCTCACCTACACCCTGAATTAACTCATCATTATGTTGAGTCCTGCTTTTTCGTCTGGGAATAAGGCTCAAAGAGCTGCTTCTTCATTCAAGTTGTTTTTGTTAGGATTCCAGAAAGATCTATACATCATTTTGAGCTACAGTAAGAATGGTCAACTTAGTGGTTGTTATTGACATTCTTGTGTTGAGTGCTACTCAACCTCAATAACTAGAAGATTCCACTTGCATTTGTAAAGTTCTCTTTGTTTTGCTTTATAGATCTCTAGTTTTTAAACCTTACCATGGCCAGAGGTCGGTAAGCAGGTTTCTGCTAGTAAATAGTCTATTTACCATGAATTTCCACTCAGTGCTAAAACAAGCACTCTCTTTGGAGCCCATCATCCTAATCATCATCATCATCAAAATCTTTATTAATAAAACAAGAAAGGATACACAAAACATTTCAGTACAAAGGTTACCAATAGTTGAAAGCTTCAGAAATGTAAGTTAGTAAAAAATTAACTTTCTAAAACATTTTAATTCAACTTAAAAATATTAACATATCGATTGCAGAGCAAATTCACACGCTACGGTAGAGAGATTGTGTGGAAAATGTGCACAATATTAAGTAAAACAGCGTCAATATCCTTAATGATTAAAATAGAGCACTGAGGTCCATAACAGCCACATAAGCAAATGCAGGTTTAAACATTGTTTAAACATTGTTTAGTGGCCTTCAATCCTGCTTTAATGCTATATTGCTCATCAGCAAGTACATTATTGTGTGAGGCCCAAGTCACATTTTTTTAAGTAGAACATTCCATGCAACTTTAACTATTGAATCTCTAAGAGAAATAGAGAGGTAGAAATGAAGATAACTCATTTTCCCTGTTTAAAAGTAGGCACAATGATGGAGTGTGACCAGAGGAAGCCATATGAGACCTACTGGCTCAATGTAGGACATTAGTGAGGAAGGGAGCCCATAGCTCCTTGTTGGCCTTGCAAAGATCCATTGGGACCCCAATTAGGTATGGTGCCTTGCCTGAAGTGCTGTAAGTCAATGGTATAGTGAAATCTGCAAATGTAAAAAGAAATTGGGGATCCACCATTAAAGCAGATGGCTTGCAGACATATGCACTGCCGGTCAAAAACAGTGAATACTAGAGAAGTGGGAAACCCAATGGTCAGGCCGTACACGGACTACTAATGGGAAGATATGGGTTCTTGGAAAGAACAAACTGCAAATACTGTTCAAATAGATAGATGCCCCATTACATGGTCTAGCCTGCTGCAACTGGCCCAATATATTTTTTTCTCCAAGCATTGATTTCTTATTTATCATAAAGGCCTTATATTTGGGTGTACATTGAGTAACTTCATCATTGTCTCTCTGTGATCTTTTCAGAGCATTATGGAGTTGGTGATTATCAAGTTACCAGGCAGGGTCAAACCATTTAACAATGTTTGCTGATTTTGATCATTGAGACTTTAATTTTAAAAAAAGTGATTGATAGTAGTACAAATCAATGAAAGGTACATATCAATAGCATTCAGTACAAGTATTAAGATCCATACAGTCAAGTAATTCCACAAAACATGCTGACAATATTTTTGTAAGAACTATATATGAATCAATCATGTTCCACAAAATCTGTCATCATCATTTATAGCTTCACTCTGAGAGATAATAGAACTGGCGGTGCAAAACAAATTATATAAATGAGGCTGTATGATCACTAAATCTAAGATAAAAGAAAGAAGAAAAAAAAGATTTTCAATCAGATTCCTTGCAATAAAGATTTAATCAATGATTAACGAAAAACTTCTATAAGCAAAATTAAGAATACATTTGACATCTAGCTCTTTAACTTTCAAAAAATGTAATTCCATTATAAAATTAAGTAATGATTTGTGTCACTGATATAACTACAGATTAGAAATTTGGTTGTTCCAAAAACGAAAATATTATGTTGGGTTGAATTAGAACCCTAAATCACCACCTAAAATTATTGAGGAATGGCCTGGTTAACCATAATACCTAAGGTAGCAATATTAGTAAAATCAATACTAAAAATATTATAGTTATAAAAATTGTCCAGCAATAGTAGAAGACCACAATGCAATTTTATAATTAATATTTGAACATTTGGACTGTCAGATGGAAGAATCAAAACATCACAATCCATTGAAACTTTACTCCACGCTGGAAAACTACCCTTGGCTCTGCCTGTGGAGGAAGTGATAGTAGGAACAACAAATTAGGGAAAACCATTATAATACCTATCCAACTAAGCTCACGGTTCTTGGACTAGAATAATGTCACACTGATTGGCTAATGAAACCTAACTCTCTTTAGATGATTTAGATGGCAATGCTGAGGTGAAGAGAAAAAATATGAAGTTTTTTATTTCGAAGTACAAGAATATCGAGCTGTAAATATCGAGGTACAAGAATATCGACAGCAGGAATATCATGGACAAGAATATCGACAGTAAGGTAAGAAATATTGTTTTTTTAATCTCGAAGATAGTAATATCATTTATAAAAATATCTTTGTTAATAATATCGGTTTATATTAATGTTATGTATTTTAGTATATATTTTGAATGTATTTGTTCTATAGTATTGCATGTATTTTTAAATATATGTATTACATTTTTGGAAGTTATTAATTTTTTGTAAAGTAAATTTTGCGTTTTAGGTCCGTAGCGGGTTGTGTGTGTATAGGGGAATAGGGTGGGAAGTATTTTAATTATAATAAATGTAATAATAATTTTTAGAAATTAATAATTATTTTTAATAAAATTTTGCGTTTTTATTCCGTAGCGGGTTGTGGGTTTATAGGGGAATAGGGTGGGAAGTAATTTAATTATACTTCAATAATTAATATTATTTAATAACAAATATTTATATATTTAATATTTCAAATTGTTAATTGCGGTAATTAATTTTTTTAATCAATTAGTTATTAATTGGTTGTTAATTATTATTAATTATTTGATAAATACATTATTTTGTTATTTTCTTTGGAGTGGGTTGTGGGTTCATAGGGGAATAGGGTGGGAAGTAATTTAATTATATTTAATTAATTAATATTATTTATTAATTAATATTTATATATTTAATATTTTATACTGTTAATTGTGTTTAGATTTTTCTTATCAATTAGTTATTAATTGGTTGTTAATTATTATTAATTATTTCTTAAATAAATAAATTATGTTATTTATTTAGGAGTGGGTTGTGGGTTTATAGGGGAATAGGGTGGGAAGTAATTTAATTATAATTAATTATTTTAAAAAAAAATTTCATTAATAATTATGTTTTTATATTGCTAATTGGGTAAATACTTTGGGGTCTATTATAATAGAGGGCGGATCAGCACTGCCCATATGGCGGTGGCGATCCGCCCACCATTACCTGCCACCCGCCTCCCATTTCCCCCTGCCATATTACTATGGCTGGGGGGACCCCGGCGGACGGAAACACCGTTCACCGGTTTTCTGCCCGTCGATGAGTCGACCGGGCAGAAAAGGGGCTGGATATGGTGGCGGTGTCTGCAAGACACTGCCATCCATATTACAATACAGGCGGAGTAGTGCCTTTCCACGGCGGCATTGCGGCCATGGAAAGGCATGCGGTTCCTGAATGTGGGGGCCCTTTGACGGCCCCCAGGGTGTTGGGGGTGTGTGGGGTGCACATGGGGGGTACCTAAGGTACCCCCCTGAATTTTCATGCACAACGTGGCAGGCACAAGGTGCCTCCACAGCATTGTGGCGGACGGTGCTGTGTTCACCGCTCGCCACAATGCTGTGGATGGGGGATGCCACCGCCACCGTGGCAGGTTTAATGAGGTTTAATGAGTTACATTAATAGGGGTTATAGAATCAATCACAATAAATCACAAATCTTGCTTTTTAATGCTTCTGCTGAAGATCTCCCCATTGTACTTAGGGAGCAGAGGGAACATACTCGGCCTATTAGGTATCTTGGGGTCTTTGTACCCTCCAACATCTTCAATCTGTATGAGATAAACTATCACTGAATGTTGGACAAAGTTAAGAGAATGTTTTAGTGTTGGAGGGTTTTGCGTTTGTCTTTCATAGGCATAGTTGCTTTAATTAAAGTGTTTATGCAGCCTCTTGTATTATTGTTGTGTTTTAATGTTCCTATTACACTTAGAAATAGGATTTTTAAGGAAATGGATACTTAACCAGCAGATTTATATGGAGACAACAGTGCCCACATATTGATTTGTCAACTTTTAAATTAGACAAGGAACAGGGTGTGTTGGCTCTTCCCGATTTTAATCAATATAACCAAGGAGATTTTCTTGCCAATCATGCATGTCTATATGCTGATCCATTCTCACCTGATTCATCTGTTTTAAGATTGATGGTGTAGGAGCTAGGGGCACTGTTTCAATTTTTCCTGAAATCTTGGAAATGTCCCAAGAAAGCTGTATAAAAAAAGATAAAAATCCTCATTTTGCATAAATGAATACACTTTTCCTGTGCCAAATGGGGTCGTTTCCAACTGAGTTACCGGTGCCTCCGTCCAACTGGGGTCCAAGCAAAACAGGGTGTTCAGGGAAGAATGCCCTCTTATCTCCCTTGCTCTCATCCTAACCACTAGACCACTCACCACGAGAGCCATATTGGATGTATGCCTGTATCTGGCCCTGTTGTATATGTGTCAGAAGGAGTACACAGTAGCATATATACTTCCTCAATGGGGGACCCTGGACCACTGCTGGACATGATAACCTGTGTTCTTCATTAAATGGATCGTAAATAATTACAATAATGCTATATTGGTCATAAGACCTCATCACCACTCTCACAGCTCATTGACATATTATCAGAGTGAATCAATCAATGTTTCATATATAAGTATGAAGTGTAAGCGCTACTATTCCCTCATATCACACAACATAATCTCTAAAGTAAACACAACACCAGGGATATTGTTCTAGTGTGGCAACAGTTTGCTCAGAGTGCCCAAGTGCATATCATGTGTATTTAGGACAAGGAAGCCAAAATCCCTTTAAATTTGCACACAACATTGAGTCTCTTCTCTTTTTCTGTGCTTTTCAGGCGGTTCATCCACCTGCATTTGCGGCTCGCCAATAGGTCTCTCAGGATTAAACCTCTGGTTTCCAATTTCACTGTTTCTAAAACATAACAGCATAGAATATCCTATGTGCGATTTGATTCCTTGTACTGTTTCACCAGCGGCGCTCCCTCAGTTTTGCAACTGATGTGGCTCCGGTGTTGGCAAATCCTTTGTGTCGTCTGGCCAACATACATTAGTTCACATGGACATATGAGATATATCACATTCTTGCTAATGCAATTCGAGTGACCCCTTAGTTGTATATAACTGGACACCACTTCTATTGTCTTTGAGTCATATATGAATCTCCATAATACACAATTGCCACAGTGGTAGTGACCTGTAATTGGTGGAAGTCCCCAAGCCAGTGTTATAGTCTCTGTTCTCATCTATTCTTTATGCGCACTCAATACATGGTCCCTAATGCTTTTGTTTCTTCTGTAGGAAAAAATGCGCGATCCACCCTCTCCCTCCAGATGCCAATGGTTGGTAATGATTTTCCTTAAAGAGTTGCTCATTTGACTGAACGTGGAGACTGTGAGAACTGGGGGTCTCTAGTTGGCAGAGGTAGGAACCTTTGACCAAATAGGGACCCTTGCTTCTACATCAGGGAAAGGGGATTACACTACTGGATTACCCCTGCTCACCTCCTTGGTAGCTTGGCACGAGCAGATTTATCTCAGGCTTATCTCAGAGCCAGCGTGTTAAGCATTTGTGAACACATACAGTAATACAGTGAAGACACTACAGATGGACACCACACAAGTTTTATAAAAATAAGTATTCTTTATATAGGCTTAACACAAACCACAAACAACAAAAAAACACAATACTGTACTCAAAATAGACTTAAAGATGGTAGAAGTCACTTCGTTCAAGTTGATGAGAAATGCGACACAGTTCTCACAAAAGTACCTGGATGCGTAATGCAAAACAAACAAAAGGTTCGCAGGGATGGAGATGCGTCAGTTCCTTACTTTGGGGGAGGTGATGCATCGTGCCTCAATGCTTGCGCAGAGTAGGGGATGTGTCGTGGTCCTTACCGGAGAGGAGGTGATGCATTGATTCTCGTACTGCGTTCCGGTTACGATGTGACAAGATGGAGCCTCGATCCGATGCGACAATCCGGTGCGATGTGATAAGATGGAGCCCTTGATGCGACGACGTGAAGACGATGCGAGCACGCCCGGTAGCTGTGCGGCGAACTCTGTAACTGGAGATGCGACAGGCCCTGCGACACGCTTCTCCGGTGATGCGATGGCAACCTCTGCGGCGGCGACACGCTTCTCCTGTGATGCGTCAGGTAACAGCTTTGACGAAGGCACGCTTTTCTGGTGATGCGGCGGCAACATCAGCGGCAGCGACACGCTTCTCCAGCGATGCAACGGCAACAGCTGCGACTGTGACATGCTTCTACTCGTTGAGTCACGCTTCCAGCTCCCAGCGACATGCAGGCTTCTGCAGACAGAATTCCCAGCAAGGAAATTCAGAGGGGAGCTTGTGGTGAAGTCTTTTGTCCCTGAGACTTCAGCAGGAGGCAAGCACAAGTTCAAGCCCTTGAAGCAATATTCTGCAAGATGATGAAAGTTCTTTAAAAGTTCCTTCTCCTCTCCTTGGCACTGAAGACACCACTGTAGGCCAACCCAGCAATGCAGCACACTGGCAGGGGGGCAGTCCAACTCCTACAGCTTCCTTGGTTCTTCTCCTTGGCAGAGGTTTGTCTTGTTGTTCCAGAAGTGATCTAAAGTCTTGGGGTCTGGGTCCCCATTTTTATACTACTAAATCCTTTGTCCTCTGAAGGCAGAGAGGCATGTACCTAGTCCAAACCAGTTCTGTGCAGTCCTGGAGGACTTTGTTTACAGGACTCCTTCTTTCCTTTGACATGGTGGGCCAGGGACATCAGACGCACCACAGGAGGTGGAGCCAGCATTGTGGAAGGCAGGCACCGCTCTATTCAGACCCAGGTGCTACTCCTCCCACCACTCTACATGCAGATAGGTCTATTCAGCCCTGTGCTGACTCACCCTGTCTCCTGGAATCCCTCAGCCCCTGTCACTCACAAAACCAGACACACAATACACAATCTAGCAGAAGCAGGTTAAATGGTTAGGTCAGAAAATACCTACTTTCTAAAAGTGGTATTTTCAAACACAGAGGGGCCGATTCTGATAGCCGGTCGGACAGCTGTCCATAGCTTTACTGTGCAACAGACACGTACCCGGAGCCGGTCCGTCCTGTAGAGTAAGCACGATGCGCATAACTGCCAAAAACACGACCAACACGTAGGCTGTGATTCAAGCTCCATTCTCCGTCCGAGCCGTAACTCCTAACGCTGAACCGAGTCGCCCGGAAGCAGTATCCATAGCAGTTTCCGGCATGACAAGTACGATGCGTACTTCCTACACGCCGGACGGGTCGTCACGTATGGCACGTCACAGCATCTGGAAAACAAGCATATCAGCTACGGTTCGCGCCACAACTCAATACACAGCTACGAGACGGACCAGCTTGCAGCAGGTACGAGACGGAGCAACAAGCAGCGTGTATGACACGAACACATCATGAATCCCATCGTGCAGGTCATACCAGTACTCTACATCTATGACCGGCTCAGGAACTGACGCCGACGGCGCAGGCGGTAAGTCACACACCTACCACATAAACAAACGACACGTACCTGCAAAATGGTACACACACACAGGGGATCCACATCCTGGCCACTAACAACAGGCCCCCATAGGGGTTGCATGGCCAGCACCACTAACACCCCCACCCAGAGGGCTTATGTTGCCCATCACCCCTGCCAACCCACTCATAGGGGACCTGTTGCCCATCACTACTGCCACTCCCACCCATAGTAGACCTGTTGCCACGTCACCCCTGCCACCCCCAGCCATAGGGCTTATGTTGCCCATCACTACAGCCACCCCCAGCCATAGGGCTTATGTTGCCCATCACCCCTGCCACCCCCACCCATAGGGATGATGTTGCCCATCACTACAGCCACCCCCAGCCATAGGGCTTATGTTGCCCATCACCCCTGCCACCCCCACCCATAGGGCTGATGTTGCCCATCACCCCTGCCACCCCCACTCACAGGGGACCTGTTGGTCATCAATACTGCCACCCCCACCCATATGGCTGATGTTGCCCATCGCCCCTGCCACCCCCACTCACAGGGGACCTGTTGCCCATCACCCCTGCCACCCCCACCCATATGGCTGATGTTGCCCATCACCCTTGCTACCCCCACTCACAGGGGACCTGTTGCCCATCACCCCTGCCACCCCCACCCATAGGGCTGATGTTGCCCATCACCCCTGCCACCCCCACCCATAGGATGGGTGGTGCGCAACACATCCAGCATACTCCAACATCAGGTATGTCTGCAAAATACATCCCCCTTAACATCATGTCAACAGTGTGTAGTCTGTGACAAATGCCCACAACAGTGATTATGGTTACAAGCATACAATGTAAGTAACAGCACATGTGTGACCAACACATGAGTGTGACATACACAAGGCAAACATCACCATAGCACTGTGGCAATGTAAAAAGAACACCCCCTCACTGTGTAGAACAGAAGTTAAGTGGGGGCTTCCAAAATGCAGCAGATGTTGAGCATTGTGGTGATGGGGACTAAACCCCCCTCATCACAGTGACCAAAAGGTAAGTGTCATCATGGTCAAAGCTGCAAATAACAAACAGCATGTATGATCCCTGCTCCCAACACATCAAATACTTCTGGGGCAAACTAGTGGTTGTGCCCCATACACACAGAAATGTGGTGAGTCCAACAGTGCTGTGAAAACATAAGACACTCTCGGCCATGTGCAGACAAGCACCACACATGGGGGCTGACAATGCATACAGGGTACAATGACACAACAGCAGAAGTGACCATCACCAAGCATGCACACATCTCGAAAATAGACACACCAATCAAAACAACATGTGTAGACTGTAGGTGTCAGATCCCAAACTCACATTCCATGCCAGCAATGGCACCTTACAACCAGGATGAATGCGCACAATGATGTGATATGACTCACAGGGACAGCATGCAAACTCACAGACACAGCATCCAGACAAAGGCCCACAACAGCAATACCAATGTAAACAAGCAAACTCACACTGCACATCTGACACAGCATGTGTGTGTGTGTGTGTGTCACAGTATCCCCAGGCAACTACACAACACATGAGGGGGGCAGAATGACAGTGGCACAGATGTGGACACAGTGCCATACAAAAGTAAACCATCATTGGGACACCCTCAGTGGGCAATCAGGCATTGGGAGATGAGAGGGAGCACAACAGACACATGTGACACAGGCTGGAATGAACACCAACTAAAACAGCAAGAGACTGACACACAACAGCACTACCCCCAGTGACCAGACATTGGGGTGAAACAAGCATGCATGACACCTCCACTGTGATGACAAAGGCAGATGTCGTACAAACTGGGAAACCCAGAAATGTGTCCTGTTCCACAAACGTACATCACACATACACAAACACAAATCAGTCAGCATGGCCCCTCATCCATGGACAAACGGGACCTAGGGGACCATCCATGCAAACATTTACATCAGTCCACCCTCAACACCACATACCCTGAACTGCAACAATGTGCATCTGTGAAGCCCACATGGACAGGTGACATTGCACATGCACCCATAACAAACACAGGAATGTTGGGAGGAACTAAGGTGCACAGACTCATCACACAAGGACGGTTTACAAACCTGGGGAATGACCGATATACTGCACAGTATGCGGTACATGGCCATGACGTCAAAGCACACATAACCTTTAGAATACCTGCCACAGTCCCAGGACAATGCAGAAGCCAAGGAGAACCACAAGGCACACATGCTGACACCTGCCAACATTGCAGCCTTGAACCCGACAAGTGGGAGCAGTCACACACACATACACATGAATCAATCACTGAAAGGTACCACCTAGGGACAACTACGTGATATTGCGAATAAACAAGTGACTTGGAGAACCCTGACTGTGTCCCATCTGTGTCTGACAACTAATCACCACTCAGAACTGACAAATCCCAATGATGATACACCAATTAATAGTAGTGTGTCATGCACCCACACATCTGGTAGCCCATGGCAAAGTAGTGGGATGAACACAGTACCACTCAGCAAGCATCTACAACAGGAACATATCAAGGGAACACTGCCTGTGCATGAAAAGGGATGTGGACACACACACATGCTCATACAACACACACCATGGGCCCAGGCTATGTCACGGGACAACACACTTGAGGGGACCCAACTCCTGTGGAAGCCCAGCTGTGCCAAACATATTCATAGCACGTCTCACTCATGTCAGCAGAACACTTGGTCAGTCAGCCATCAGTTACCACACAATGAAGGCTCTGGTCACAACAGCCTGGGTACGTGAGTCTCCCCTAAGTCATCTGCACATACTCAAAACATATGTTTAGCAAGTTGCACAGAGGACACAGTTGCTCCTATACCAATGATGCCCACACCTGTAGGTCCAGTGGTGATGCGCACAAAGCCTGTGAAATTGACAAATTGGGCAATGGGAAGCACATCATATTGTGCATGGGTGCAAGCCACAGATGTGACCATGCAAATGAAATGTACACAGAGATGTCCACAAATAGTTGATCATAACACCCAGGTAGCTGCAAAGGATGACATGGATACCCACCAGAATAGGATACATATCTGATGGACCACATGGAGTACCTCAAATCAACACATCAGTATTCAACATTGGAAACCAAGCATTACAGGTGCAAGGGCATGTAAAACAACATCAACATAATGTACAGCTAAATCAAGTTCACAGGGATAAAGAAAAAAGCTGTATTCAGCATATTAGAAGTTAAACGTCTGTTCTAACAAAAGGCCAATGGTCAGTCCATGTCCAAATGACAAGGAGTGAACTAGAGTGACAACTGTCACATGTTGCTTGCCTGCACTGCTAAGAACCGGGGTCATCCCCTCGGAGGGGCATACATGGGGGCAGGCCAGGCACCACAGGGACAGGATCAGGGCGCAGCAGAAGGAGGCAGTGAAGAGGTGGGGGATGCAGGCGAGACACTTGCAACTGCAGTGGAGCTGACTGAAGTGGTGGGTGCTGTCACAACTGTGGGGCACAAGTCAGATGGTGGGGGTGCAGGCACAACTCCAGTGGGCAAGTCAGATGGAGTGGATTGGCTCACCACTACAGTGTTCAAGTCAGACTGGGTGGTCGTGGACTCCAAAGCAGTGCCTACATCCATGGGAGCAGAATGTGGGACAGGTGAGGTCGGCAGGGCAGGGGGGGGACACAGTCCCCACATCAGTGGCACTAACTGTCTGACCAGGTGTGGAGGAGCAGGTGCTAGGGGGGGATGGCCTTAGCATTTTGGGTATGGTGTATCTGTGGGTGGGGGAACCCGGGGCAGGGAATGGTGGGGGAACCTCTGGAGTGGTGGTCTGGGGGATGGAGGACAGAGACTTTGCCTTGGAGCTGCGTGGTGGCGGGGGGTCTTGCTCTTCTGGCGCCAGGGGGACTTGCGGGTGGGGGTCTCTGTCTGACGGCGCCTGGGGAAGGTGTCCGGGTGTGAGGGGCACTCCCTTCTGTGTGTGGGGACTTCTTCTTCCCCTTGTAATCAGGATCTGCAGGGTCGGTGGGGAAGAGGCCAAGGTCACAGAGGAAGAGCTTCTGGGGGGATGGGGTTGCAGGTGAAGCAAGGGAAGGGGGCTGGGAGGGAGAGGTCTCGGAGGACTGCAGAGTGGTTGTGGAAGACTGTGTGTGTGTCTGCAAAACAGTCCCTGTGAGTGTGGAATCAGTCCCCTGCGCTTGCTTGTGTGCACGTCTAGACCTTGGTTTGGGGGTTTCTGTGCTTGGGACAGGTAGGGTGCTAGGAATCGTGGGTGGTGCAGGGGTAGGAGGGGTGCGGGACTGTTGGAGTAGGTACACTGCTGCCGTCAGGGAGGAGGCCATGGACTGACTAGGCATCCAACAGAATTTCCAGTGCACAACACATTTTGAATCCGCATCCGTCTCCATGACAGTCCTGAGCCAATGGGTGCGCCCGGCTCATTCAACCGACTGTACAACACATATTTTGAATATAAACATGCACCCGTCTCCATACGATTCAATGGCCAAGGCGTACGCCTGTCTCGGACCATGCCTGTCCGACGCGTTTGCATGATACTCACCCGCGTCGAACCTCATTGCAGTCAATGGCAATGCTTACGCACGGCTCAGTCATGAACCGTGCAATGCGTACGCATTGTCACCCGTGTCGGACCTCATTGCATTCAATGGCAAAGCGTACGCACGGCTTGGTCGTGAACCGTGCAATGCATACGCATTGTCACCCGCGACGGACCTCATTGCATTCAATGGCAAAGCGTACGCACGGCTCGGTCATGAACCGTGCAATGCGTATGCATTGTCACCCGCGTCAGACCTAATTGCATTCCATGGCAAAGGGTACGCATGGCTCGGTCATGAACCGTGCAATGCGTACGCATTGTCACCCGCGTCGGACCTCATTGCATTCAATGGCAAAGCGTACGCACGGCTCGGACATGAACCGTGCAATGCGTATGCATTGTCACCCACGTCGGACCTCATTGCATTCAATAGCAAAGCGTATGCACGGCTCGGTCATGAACCGTGCAATGCGTACGCATTGTCACCCGCGTCGGACCTCATTAATGTGACTATTATACAGATACAACACACATATATTGGCCAGGGACACCTGTGCACACCAACCACACTACAGCATTGGCCACAAGGTGTCCCATGGCATGTAAGGCTGTATTCCCTGGGTGTTTGGGGGGGCCATGTCTGTTACTTTGGCTGGCACTTTGTGCAGCCACTCCCAGGCTGTGCACGTGTACATGGGAGCAGAATCCTTTGTGTGTTGTGCATATTACCACTGTGATGTGCAATTGGACAGTAATGGGCACAGTGTCAGGTTGGATATGTTTAGGACACATACACCCTGAGTCCTGGGGGTGATGGCATGTATGTCACAGTGAGACCTGTAGCCACAATACTGATGTGCACCCACAGTCTGTGTGCATGTTGTGTCTCAGATGTGTCTGATCAAATGTAACCAATGGGTGACAGTCTCCACATCCATGTGGTATATGCATCAACCTTGATGGGGTGTGTGTCTAAGAGACGTACATGAAGGGCCGGCAGGAACAACAGTGGCCACTACCTGTGGGACTTACACTTGCCTTGTGGTGTGTACGTGCTACGCCATGTCCATTGCTGTGTTGATGTGGCAATACAGGGAGCCTGGGTTTCTGCATGGCAAAGATCTGTGATGCCTGGGAGACATGAGGCATCAATTGTCACTGTGGTGTGTTTTTGGAACGTTGCAGCGGCACATGGGTTGGGTGACACAGCCAGATGATTGACCATTGCACTACATGGGACTCATGTGGACATGTGGAATTGAGATGTGAGGTGGTGGTCTTGTAGGTGACATATGTGTCCATGACCAACAGCACACACCTCAGTACAATGTGTAATGTCATGAACTAGCATGTGATAGTGATCGTGGTCATGGCCACATGGGTGGATGAACTGACAATCTTCCTTAGTGCATCTCTGTACTGCAGGGCACCAGCTGTCCATTATCCATTCCCAGACCTTGCAACCATGTAGGAACGTGACTGCATCAGACAGTACCGCTTCACCAGGCCACTGATTGCAGAGTTGGCGGAGCATTTGGCGCCACATCTGCTACCTGGCCGGACATACCCTACAGCACTGACCACAGAGGTGAAGGTGATGGCAGCCCTGCACTTCTTTGCTACTGGTACCTTCCAGTACACTGTGGCTACTGCTGGTGGGATGTCGCAAACGATGTTTAGTCGGGTACTACGCAATGTCTTGGAGGGGATGTTGCAATTCCTCGACCTGTATATCAAGTTCCCGAGCCCAGCTGAACTCCCTGAAATAAAGGATGCCTTTTATACACTGGGGAGGATGCTGAACGTCATCGGATCTATTGATGGGACACATGTTGCCCTGATACCACCACAGGCACATGAGCAGGCATACCGGAACAGGAAGCACTACCATTCGATCAATGCTCTGGTCGTCTGTCTTGCTGACATGTCGATCACACATGTGTGTGCACGGTTCCCTGGTTCTGCGCACGATGCCTACATTATGAGGAGTAGTCACATTGCAACGCTGATGTCACAGATGCCAGCTCAGCATGCCTGGCTTGTCGGTGTGTACTGACTGTTTCTCATTGTGTGTGTTTGTCAATGTTGTGTTCCGCACTCTGACAAAACTCAGCTACTTGTTCATTTTTGTGTGTGTAGGTGACTCCGGATACCCCAACATGCCGTGGTTGCTGACACCCCTCAGGAACCCTCTGACACTAGACGAGCTGCGCTACAATGAGGCACATGGTCGGAGCAGGAGGGTGATTGAGTGGTCATTCGGCCTCCTGAAAACCCGTTTTCGCTGCCTGGGCAAGACCGGAGGGGCCCTCCCATATGAGCCTGCAAAGGTGTGCAAAATAATCCTTGCCTGCTGCATGCTACACAACATGGCGGTGCGGAAGGAGGTGCCTCTCATCCAGGATGACAATGACGACGACCAACGTCAGGCACCTGTGGAGGATCCCGGCCTGGGCCAAGATGCCAGTGATGATGAAGATGATGGTGACGTCCGCTCCCAGCTCATCAACAACTTCTTCACCTGAATGTGAGTTTCCAGGGTTGTTATGTGAATGTATGGAGGTAGCCTGGAATGTGTTGTGCAAGGTCTGTTGGTGTCTGAGTGTGTCTGTGTGCCACTTGACTGGATGTGTGCTGTGATGTGTCCATTCTGTTGGTGTGTACTCCACAATAGGGTAGTACTGCTAATTTAGTATTTGTGTAGGTGTCTTGCAACATGTTTTGTGCATGTGTATTGCATTTCTCTCCTGTTCTTCTGTGCTTTTGACTGTATCTTGTCTGTCCTTCCCAGGGTACTTTGCCTGTTGTGTGGTCAACACTGACCCCCAATACCCAGAAGCCAACACCAGTGTGGAAGTTGACAATTCCCATCAACTGATGTACCACACATCCCTGGACTTCCCTTCTCCAACACATTGGGAGCGTGTGTCCACTGTTACGTAGAATTACCGTGCAACTAGTGTGGAATGAACATGTTGCTGATGTGAAATGAACCTGTGCTACGCTTTGTTATGTGCGTTGTCTGTCTTCCCATATCTGCGTGACATCTGCTTACCTCACCTGTGGACTTGTTACCACTGACTGGTCTTGGTGTTGTGTCTGTGCATGCCAATGTATTTCAGGTCAACATCATTGTGTGTGATGAGTAACATGGCCATGGTGAGTATGTTTTGTGTTGCCATAGTGGTGTGTCTCCCTCAAATGTGTCACATCCCCATGACTCACCTTACGTTGGTCACATTGATGCAGTATTTGGCATGCACTGTGTTGTGTATTAGATCGACATCTCCCTGAACATGACAAGTTGGAATCACAACAGAGGCAAGTATGGTGTACTGGTGAGTTTATTTACAAACATGTATGAGGGAAGTGCACAGAATGGTTGGTGCTGTTTAGTGGTTTGGGAATCCAAAGTTCACATTGGAGTTGGAAGTGCTGGTAGATGAAATGTCCAGAGTAAAGTCCACAGTCATCTGATACATTGACCCAACATGAACCCTCCATGTCATGTGGGCGAGTTGTGTGCGATTGGACAAGGTGAACGGGCTGCGCACAAAGAACATTGTCCAGAACAGGTTTAGAGGCCCTGGTGGATGTGCTAGGACATCTGCCTCTCACATGTCCTTTTTCGGACGACCCCTCTTTTTCCGGGGGGGGTCCTCATGTGCAGGCCTCTGCAGTGCAGGGGACTCTCCACCAGGGTCCTCCTCCCTCCCTGTGGTGCTGGCAGATGGTGATGCGACAGATGTTGTGGGCACACAGGGGGGTGTGGACAGGTTGGTGTTGAATTGGCGGAGGCATTGTAGTATGTCCCGATGCACCGCAGTGATGTCATCCCACTTGGCCTCCATGCGGGCATGGTGGGCGACCTGCTCGTGTTGCATGTCCTTGAGGATGCCCACTACCTGGCCAAATCCTCTGGTGCTATCCTGGTACGCATCTAAGATGCGTGCCAGATGGGGGTCATCATGCAGTCCAGACCCCTCTGCAAGGCGCGCCCTGTGCCTCCCACCCCTCCCAGCACCCCTCTCCACACAGGCAGGACCAGCGGCAGGACGCACAGGTGACACTGTGACCCCTTGGGTGATGTTGCTGGTGGTGTTGGCTGTAGCTTCCGGGGGGTCCTGTGTCCCTGTGCTGTTGGTGTTGATTGTTCTTGGTCTGTCCGTGTTGGCGGGGATGCCCTGTCGGTGTCCAGATGCTGGAGGCATGGGTACAGGGGGGGGCAGATGTTGATGCTGCTGGTGCTGCATGATGGCTTACACCGGAGGGGCCTGGTTGGTCATCGTCATCTGAAGAGGACAGTGAGAGAGTCAGACCAGAGAGCTCAGTGTCCACCAGAGTCTGGGACTGGGTATCCTCATCATTTGGTGCTGGGTGCCCAGTACCACCTGTGTTTGGAAGAGACACACAATGTGATTTATGTTTCTACATGCATCGTTAGTTCACAAACATGACATTTTCAACTTTTCAAACAGATGCCTGCCTGTACACTGCTTTTTCCCAGCTTGTCACGGACAGAGTTTGATATTGTTGTTGGCCATTTCCCAGCAATGGCAAGATGGCTGACTGTGAAGTCCTGATGTATGTTGTTAGCCATTTCCCAGCATGGCCTTGTGCTCCCCACAACAGAGCCCAGTGTCAGACATCTTGTCAGTCCCTATCCACTCCCTGTGAGGCAAGTATGGTTCAGTTTGATGTTGCTGGCCATGTGGGTGGGTGTAGGTTGTCTGTGACTGCGAGTCCCATCATACTCTTGACTACACCCCCCTTCCCAGCATGCCCATACTTCCTCCCTCTTGACTCTGCTTCCCTGTGAGGAGGTGTGACAGCAATGGCAAGATGGCTGACTGTGAAGTCCTGATGTTTGTTAGCCGACAAGTCCCAAGTGAGCCCCTGTGCTTCACACAGCAGCACCCAGTACGGGGTATCTTTTGCTGATATTTCAATGAGGCGTGTGTCCGTGCGTTGTACCCGGTGAGTTGTGTGGAGTTTGTGTTACGGCGAGGTGTCTCTCCATACTGATTAGTATGGTCAGGGCTGTCAGTCCTCCTTCCCCTCATGAAACGTGCTTCCATAGTAGGGTGTGCAAGTTGTCTTTCAGGATGTCAGTCAGTGGTTTCCTGCTTCTGATTTGCACACAGGCCCTACCAGGGCCTTGTGCTCCCCACAGCAGGACCCAATGTCAGCCATCTTGTCAGTCATTTTCCACTCCCTGTGATGTGGGCATGTTTCAGAGAGGTCTTGATAGGCCAATCAGGAGGGGGAGCATTATCTGTGACTACAGGCCCCATCATGCTTTTGTCTACACTCACTTCACCTGCATCCCCACTATTCCTTCCTCACAGTCAGCTGCACTGTGAGGTGGTGTGTTTGTGGTGCCAAACTGTCTGGCAGGGTGTATTTGGCTTAGTGCCACTGGCTTGCTCTATTTGTTTGTAGGTTGGTGCATGTCATGACACAGTTCCCAGTCACTATGAGATGGCAGGTATTGTGTTTGTCTGACTGGCATACACATCTTGGGCTGATTATCTATTGGTTAGTGTAGCTTTGCTTGCGGTGCATGGTTCCACTGTCCCCTTGCCACACAATCTTGGGTATGTTGTTTGTGTACTCACCAGGCTCTGGGATGTCTGTTAGGCCATGGACGCTCTCTGGTGGTAGGATGTCCTGCACCTTCTCCTCCCAGGTCCTGAAGTTGACTGGTTTGGCAGGAGGGCCACCGCCGGTGCACTGACTCAGGGCGTGATCTTTTTCGATGAGTTTCTTGACCCTCCTGCGCACGTCATACCACCTGTTCTGGATGTCTTCCTTTGTGCGCCTTGCTGGTGCTTGTGCGTTCACCTTGTCCACAATCCTCGCCCACATCTTAGTTTTCTGTGAGATGGGGGTCCTTTGGACCAATGTACCAAACAAATGTGGCTCTACTCTGATGATCTCGTCTACCAGCACTTCTAACTCACTATTTGTGAACTTTGGATTCTTCTTTGGAGGCATGGTGATGGGTGGTGGTGGTGAGGGATGTGTGTGTGAGGGTGCAAGTGATGGTGGGTTGGTGTTGGTTTTGCTGGGTGTATGTGTGTGTGCTTTTGTATGAGGTGCTGATGGTGTGTGAGTTGTGTGATGTGTGAGTTGTGAGTGTGTCTGTGGTTGCTGTGTACTGGTGTTTGCTGCTGGCTGTGTCTCCTGTTTGCAAGGGATGATGGTAGTGATTGTAGTCCTCTATATAGTTGGAGTGGTAGGTGTGTCTTTGTCCCATGTTTCTTTTTGGTATTTATTGGCTTTGTCATTGCTTGTTTGGTCTTTTTTTGTCTTTTTTCCTTTGTGTTTTGTAGGCATGAAGGAGACGTTCATATGATGGAAACGGACGCTGCTGTTGCCTCGTGCGGGCTTCTCCACCTCGTTCACGCTGCCTGTCTTCTGTGTTTGGTACGCGTCGTTTGCGGCGGTCTCTATTGCTTGTGTGCCGGGTTGTCTGTGCATGTCGGTCGTGCGGCTTGTTCTCCGTGCGAGTCGGTCTGGTTTTGCACGCATTGCATTGTACTGCGCAAATCGTACATCGCGGGTATGGGTCGGTCAGCTTCATTCGGGGTTTGTGTCGGTCGGTGATATTCGCGTCGGTTTTCCGTCCGGATCACTATTTTCCCTACGGCTTGGTCGTACGGCTTGTATTCCGTACGTGTCAGTTGTAATTCACACGCGTTGCATCGTACTGCACAGGTCGTACGGCGCTGGTCAGTGTAGGTCGGTGTTCGGTCCGGATCCGTGTCGGTCGGTTCGTTTTGCGGCCGGAATCGGCCCCAGAAACCAACTGTACTAAAAGATGTATTTTATCATTCTGAGTTCAGGCATACAAAACTAGAATTTATACCATGTTCCCTGGGATCAGTTAGGATTATAAGATGTTATAATCAAACTGCCTATTCTGGCCTATGGGGACCGGTAGCCTTGCAATAGTGAAAAACGAAAATGGCTGTAATTCACTATTAGGACATGCCACACACACCATGGCATGTCCTACCTTATACTTACAATGCACCCTGCCCTTGGGCCTACCTACGGGGTGTCTGATATGAAGAGAAGAGAAGGTTTAGGGACAGGCAAGTGGGTGTACTTACCAAGTCGACATGGCAGTACTCGACTGCACACAGGCTCTGCAATGGCAGGCCTGAGACACACTTTACAGGCTGCTTCTGTGGGTGGCACAACCAGTGCTGCAAGCCCACCAGCAGCATTTGATTTACAGGCCCTGGGCACACATGGTGCACTATACTAAGGTCTGACAAGTAAATCAATTAAGCCAATCATGAAGTCACTAATTAATACATCAATTTAACATAGGGAGCACTTGCACTGTGGCACTGAATAGCAGTGGCACAGTGCCCAAAGCATATAAACTAGCAAAACATATAAAAAACAGAGGAGGCAACCAGTAAAAAATGGAAGGGAGACTCACGCCAATGGTACCAGGTCTAACAGAGACCATGATGGTATTCTGATTATTCTCATCTCCATTCTGTCTGGGTGTAAGGAGAGTTTCTCATGGACAGTACCAGACACGTTTCCATGCTCCATGCACTAGGGTTCTAGGGTGTCCTCTTTCTATCAATTTGAGAGGAAGCAGTTCTTCCTCTTTAAAGCAATGGTCTCTATGTGTACAGCACTGTCTCATCCGGAGAAATTGAGAACATGGTAAGTTGCTGCGTAATGCTCTTGTGTGAAAGCTATTGTATCCTAATAATTACTTTTTATCTGTAGGTTTTATGTACAGTGTTGTATATACTCTACCACCCTCATGTCTTACTAAGATATCTAGATAGTTAATCTGTTCCATACTAGAGTTACATGTAAATTTCATTTTGTGGTCTTGTGCGTTAAGCCATGTTACAAAAGGCATGAGATCTCCCTTGCTACCTTCCCATTTCATGAATACGTCATCTATATATCTTTTCCAAGTCAGTATGCTCATCCTGTATAGATTCTGATAAGGATGGTCTTATTATCAAATTATGCTACAACTGGATTTGCTATGTCTGGGACAAAACAAGCTTCCATAGGTACGCCCTTTTTTCTGCATGAAATACTCTTTCTTTAACATGAAGTAGTTTTTGTTAAGGGCAATACCACTCAGTTGTAAAATAATTTCAATGAGATATTCTTTTGTCACATCTATTTCCAATGTTCTTCTTATAGTTGAAAGGACTGACTCCTGAGGTATTTTGGGATACAACAATTCTATATCAGGAGTTACCAAAATTTGGGTATTATCATAGCAGTCATTCCCTTCAATCAGGTTTATGAAGTCCATATAATCTTTGACATAAGATCGAATCTTGGGGACACATGGTTTGATGAAATTATTCAACCATTTGCACAATGGCACTAGAACAGATTCACATCTAGAAACAATTAGTCTACCAGGTGATTCCTGACTACTTGTGGATTTTAGGTCAAGTATAGATCACTTGAGTCCTTGAGTATTGTTTATTCAGTTTTGCATACTCTTTCTCTGTAATAATTCCCACGCTGTTGCCTATGTCTGTGATATTCCTAATTTCATTTTGAATCTCCATAAGGGGATTCCTTATGAGTCTTGAGTAATGTTCATCATAGTTAAGTTGTCTCGCTATTTCCCTCTCATAGAAAGGAGTGTCCTGTATTATGATAGCACCATCCTTATCAGCAGGTTTTATCATAATCTGTGCATTCTGACTGGGACTGAGTAACGCTTTCTTCTCTTCCTTAGATATGTTATGGTGTATGTACTTGTTTTCTTGTTCTAGTGTTGCGATCTGTATCATAAAAAAGCTTCCCAAGGGTAAGTATTTCTACAGGTATCAAGTGGGAGGGGGCATACAAGGTGGAAGGCAAACAAAGGCATGTTGTCCTCAACTGGTGCTTTGTCCCTGAAAACATTTCTAAGCCTAATCTATCTATCTAAGAATTGGTAGATCTTTGTTTAAATCTTGAAGAAGTCAAGAGGTTCTATTAAGACAAAGCATAGACCTTGTTCCAGTAACTTTAACTCATCATAGTTCAATGTATACGATGAATATAGGAGAGGGACTGTCTTTTGTCGACCTAATGTCTTCCACCACATTGTCTGCCTTGTCCTTTGTTCCTACCTCTCCCTCAGAACTACTATCTAACTACCATCTAACTATCTGAATCTAGGATTTCTTTCTCTTCCAAATAATTTAGACAGTACAACATCCATGTATTTGTCAAGTATCTTAGCTGTAAAAGGTAGCCAACAAATAGGGCAATAATTTGTCCTGACATTGGGTAAGTTTCATTAAGTTGTTTGCTGTAGAGAACATTGGAAATTGTTTCCTATTATTTAGGTTGTAATGTAAAAGGAAAGGTTTCTCAGTATGTGTAGTTGTTAAATGTTCAGGTATGTCTATGTCTTGGTATCTTCTATGGGCAGGTGTAGTATAGCTGGTGTCTTTTTTATTTTGTGCGATTAATCATTTTAAAGTGGGGATAGGTGATAGTTGCCCTGTTTTGTGTTTGGGGACTCTAGGTAGGATGTCTCTCAGGATTTTACTCATGGGTTCCTGGGAGCTAGCACTTTTCTCTCTACTATCATGCAATGTTTCTCTTACTTCTAGTTTTATCAGATTTTGGGGTTGGTTCAACTCTCTTACATGAAGTTTAATATCATCTTTTGTAGTTGCCCTCCACTATCAAGCATTTGAATAATAGTACATTTTCAGTTTATAGTTTCCGATGATGCACTTTCGTGGCTGTAGGTGTAGCCCTTTGAACTGTTTTCCTTTATGCAAAGTGATAGATTTGGTGACCTCTGACATTGTATCTGTAAGTAGTTTAATAGTATAAACATATATCTGTCAACCTCTGCACCTTTGTTATTAACATGTAAAAGAATGCAATTGCTTCTATTTTGTATACTTACATGCATGCTCTGTTGAGATTTTTCACACAGTTTTGAAGTTTTTCCGTTAGTGGGTGTTTTAATGTGGAGCAGGTGCTTTGTTTTCTGCTGAATGAAAACAAATCGAATTTACATTTTGAATGGTACTTTGTTGATAGTTTGCAGAGGTTGAGGTTGTTAGGTTTATTTTTGGTTGCTATTTGGATGAGTTTATAATTTGTTATTTATGTACACTTACTTTCTCATATTTTTTTGCTTCTTTGTGATAGTTGATATTTTCTGGCAGTTTATTGGTTTTAAGTTGACCATTTTTATTTTAGGAGGTCTATGTAAAAAAGATGGAGGGCGTGTTAATATTTATTTGCTATTTCATATTTTTAAGTATTGTAACAGTTACATTTTATTTTAAATATAGGTATTGCTTACTTGATTATTCAAATGTATATTGTTCTTTTTTAATCGTTTGTTGAGAGAATGCCACAGAGTTTCCACGTCTTGCAGGGTATGTTGATTTTGAAGTATTTAGTTGTTTAAATTAGTGTGTCTTTTATATTGTTGATTTAATTGTTTGTTTGATTTTATTGGTTACATTTGTTTATAGTTTAATTTTATTAGTTGATTTAGTACAATTTGAAATTTTTTAATCAAATGAGTCCTTTTATGATAAATGCTAATTTGGGTTTTACTTTTTATGTATATTATATAGTTTGATATTTTTGTTCATATATAAATATATATATATTATTTGTTTTTTTTATCAGTTCCTCCAAAATGCTGCCGCACCACTAGCACGGTTGGTGCTGCAAAGCTGGTGACCCATATATTCATTTATCTTAAAGGAGATCGCACACTCGCGGGAACGTTTTGCCATCAATATTTTTAATATGCTATATACGAAAAAATACTCCAACTAACGCGTTTCGGTGTAAAGCCTTTGTCAATGTTGGTTACCATGGCTATCTTCCGGTTATTTGATCACCATAAGCCATCATTACTATTGGTCAGCATCGTCTGTCCCAACCATGAAACAAAGGACAGACTGTGTGTACATTTGTTCTCACGGTGGCCATCTTAAGGTGGGTCAACATATATATCTAGAATATAATTAATCCATTCAACATTCTATCTTTTCATGAGTGCCTGGTTTACCCATAAGAAGTACAATCATTCATATTATCTTACATTTTAAACTACATTCATTGATTTTTTGATTTTTCAATCTTTTAGTGTAAAACTGCAAACAATCTTACATTTCTGGCAGTTATACAGGACTCAATCGAGCTTCCTATATCATGATTATGCCCTGAATGGGCAAAATATTCTAAAGTGGGTAAATGTAAATCCTTGGCTTACCTATACATATTTAAATTCCTATTAAATTGCATTCAATATTCAATTCCATCATAGACTAATATGAGTTGATGTAAATGTTTTAATCATTCCAAGTTCCTGACAATTATGATGAAGCTCAATTGCATTTTCCTAAATTTTATAATTGCGCCCTAAATGGGCAATGTATCACCTTTTCATGTGCTGCCAGAATATTCTTCTAAGGTCTCTACCTTATCCTCTATGTACCCACATCTCTTCATCACTGTTTAATCCCTTCGAAGCTAGGGTCTGCATTTCTATTATGTATTTTGATTCTGACTGGCATAATTTTCAAACTCTGTCACTTCCCCTTTTCGTTCGGAGTAATCTAGTCCAAGAAACAATAGTGTAAAAAATCTCTGTTTCCCTGATGCATTGCCTGAAAGAGTCTGGCGACAGGATATGTGGAATCAGTATTCATTATGGCACGCATGTGCTCTAACACCCTCTTCTGGCCATCTGTACTGTACTACCAATGTACTTACATCCACATGGGCAGACTAGACAGTAAACCACAAAACGGGAATTACAATTTAACAGTTTTGTGATGGATTTATTTCTCTCACTTGGGACCTCAAATTCCTTCATGTTGGTGCTGTGTTTGGACACCTTGCATTTTAAACAGGGTAAAAACCTGTGATCTTAGGTTGTTCAAATTGTTTCTGGGAAAAAAGGCAAAAACTTTATTTTTCAGCAGATTCCGCGAACCTCTCCATACTAGGAATAAATCATCTATATAGCGTGCCCAGATTTACACGCTGTCCATCCATTTATCATTTTCATCCGCCCTGAGGGTAAGTCACTCTCCCATAAAAAAAAAAGATTGGCAAATGGTGCATTTTAAAGCAAATTAATGTTGCGATAAAGCAAGGCTTAGAAAGCAGTGGGAACGTATAGTCTTGAAATATTAAACACATTAAAAACTACCCCATATCTTCCTGCATTAATATGTTCAACAGTTACTGTAATGTGTAAATTGTACCGCATGACAACTTTAGCCCTTTAAAATGTATGCTTGGCCAGTGCCTTGCACTGCATGCAACATTAACTTTAGAAAAATATGCTCTAAACAGACTTGGAGATGCACCCACAGCTGCTGGCTGCAACCAGTCATATAGAAATATGAGCAGACAGGTCTTTAAGTGAGACATTTTGGTTTTTCTCTGAGAAGTAATTGTATCAAGATAAATGACAAAACAACTGACATATACCTAAAGCCTGTCAGTACAATTGGCTTTGTCCATGAGTGTTAGCTGTATAAGATAAATGAGTAACAACAATTTTTTATAAATAATTAACATTGGAAATGTTTCAATTCTGAAACTGTGAGTCTGTGAATTAAATAGAATTGAGGACTGTAGAAGGAGGTTTGGCCTTCAGTTGTGTGTGCTTTATGTTAGATATGTATCCTATTTATTACTGCATATGTTGTCCATCTGCACATCTTCAACCACCTCTTTTTCCTCTTCAGCATCCTCTTTTCACTCTTCCCCGAATGCATTTCCTCGCATTTCTGTCTCTACACCACCTCCAAACATGCACTGCACTCCCTCAAATTTAAGCACTGTAATTTCTCTCACTTTTGCCTTGCAAATATTTTGACATCTGTGTACCCCCTTCGCACACATATCCACAGAACTTCAGTTGCAAATTGCATACATAAACATTGGGCTGTTTGCTATGCAGAGAGGCCAACCCACTGACACACGTTTTTTTAAGCTTCAGCTTTAGGGCCTGCATGCTCAATCAAAGCCCCTTATAAACACCTGGCATGGCACAAGCCTCAAATATGCATAGAAAAAAATACAGATAAACAATAACATTATAAAATAGCTAACTCTTGCAGAATGCACGATGTAGTAAAGCATGAGAAATAAGAGAGGAACTAAATCACTGAATTGTATTCCTGTAACATTTTTAACATTCATTGTTTGCAAGTCAATTCATATTTTTGGCATCAGTGTTAACTTAGGGGCATGAAGACATGAGCAGTTGTAATCTCAATGTCATACATCATAGAACTGTCCACTGTAAGCACATATTTCTCACCTTGCTTGACTTGGATATTTGGATCAACTTTACAAGGGAACAAGAGCACTCCTCGATATTTGGATACATTTTGTGGGGGAACAAATACAGCAGCTCCTTTTCTAATGGAGCCAGCAATCCGCAACAAGGGCCTGGGGTGTCAGAGTTGGGAGGTTAGCATGATGAGGGGTCTCTGCACAATATACATAACACAACATTAACTTGCAAACACTTACCATTACCGAGAACAAGGCACCAGATCAGGCATGCTTGCATCCACTCTCACGTATGACGAAAGGGTGGAATCTATGCCTTTGAATGATGGATGTCTGAACTAACGCAGGGATGAAGTATCCGATGCCCAAAACTGAAATATTGATTGCGTCACTGGCCTACAGAGTGCATAGAATGATAGACCACAATGGCAATAAAGGGCTTGAAAACAGAAAGCCCTGTGTCATGCATTACAGTTCCAAAAGTTCATTTACTGGCTGCCTTCCGTCTCCTGCTTCAGAGCAAGGCAGGACAGGCAGCCTAAAACAGACAGCCCAGCCCAGACTTACATACATCGATTTATTTAGAGATAGATCGTATCTCTAAATAAATAAATCTATTTAATATGTTTTTATGTAAATGTATAGGAATTTCAGAGGGCGCAGCCCATGAGCTCTAATGGAGAAATCGCCCCTGTGGAAGGCCTTTCCAGGGTGCCGACTATCCTGTTTTAAGGTATGTTTTCAACATGGTAGGCAAGTTTATTTATTTAATTTTTAAAAACATGTTTACGTTTTATTTATCATTTTGTTAACAACGTATAAAGTAGTTATGGTGCATTAATATGCAGGTACATTTTTGCAGGTCCAAAAGAACATAATATAACAGGCACATGTAAACAGACACATTGTCTTCTCTGTTATAGCTGTTGATCTGTTAATGTATGTTTCATGTCTCCCTATTCCTCTGCTCCCGTATCCTATCCCTGGCCTTTAAAACCCATGTGTCATTAAGCATTTTCCTCCGCCTTTAAAGAACTGCAGTTTTTCCCCATTACTATACACCTTGGTTTCCTTCCCACCCCTTTTGGATGGGTTGTGTGTCCCATTCCTCCTGAAGCCAGAGGTATTCCCTTAGGGGCTTCCATATGTCCCCAGGTCGGGATGAAGGCAGTTGTAATTCAGCGTAGAGATCACTTGCGGTGTCGCAATATGACATGGTCTTAAGCCAGCTTTTACATTGGGTTTTTATCTAGTGCCCCAGCAGATGACTATTTCGCCAGGATCATTGCTATTGCTATGAATCGGTGCATGCTTTTGGACAGCGAGTCCACAAAATCCATCAATGCTAACAATGGGGAGATTATCAGCTGCGTCCCAACCATTTGCTGCTCTAGGCTATATATATCTTGCCAAAACCAACAATTGATGGACAGAATGCAGAACAATGTCATACATTCACCCCAGTACAGATATCTGGGCCTAAATCCATCGTTTTTTTGCTCACCATGCCATTCCAGTTTGAACCCAGCCATATGCAAATCAGTCTTGACCCTGTGCCCCATGGGAACAGTCCAGCCCGAACTGCCAAGCCAGGTCCTCCCTGGACTGGAAACAAGCATCCTAGGACCGGTTTCGGGCTTTCAGCCCTCATCAGCCAGGATAGCTTGATTCCAGTGGCATGGAGAGCAAGGGACTCACATCTGAGCATACCCTTCCCACTCGGGGTGACAAATGCAAAAACAACAATTGATGGACAGAATGCAGAACAATGTCATACATTCCCCCCAGTACAGAGATCTGGGCCTAAATCCATTGTTTTTTTGCTCACCATGCCATTCCAGTTTGAACCCAGCCATATGCAAATCAGTCTTGACCCTGTGCCCCATGGGAACAGTCCAGCCCGAACTGCCAAGCCAGGTCCTCCCTGGACTGGAAACAAGCATCCTAGGACCGGTTTCGGGCTTTCAGCCCTCATCAGCCAGGATAGCTTGATTCCAGTGGCATGGAGAGCAAGGGACTCACGTCTGAGCATACCCTTCCCACTCGGGGTGACAAATGCAAAAACAACAATTGATGGACAGAATGCAGAACAATGTCATACATTCACCCCAGTACAGAGATCTGGGCCTAAATCCATCGTTTTTTTGCTCACCATGCCATTCCAGTTTGAACCCAGCCATATGCAAATCAGTCTTGACCCTGTGCCCCATGGGAACAGTCCAGCCCGAACTGCCAAGCCAGGTCCTCCCTGGACTGGAAACAAGCATCCTAGGACCGGTTTCGGGCTTTCAGCCCTCATCAGCCAGGATAGCTTGATTCCAGTGGCATGGAGAGCAAGGGACTCACGTCTGAGCATACCCTTCCCACTCGGGGTGACAAATGCAAAAACAACAATTGATGGACAGAATGCAGAACAATGTCATACATTCAACCCAGTACAGAGATCTGGGCTTAAATCCATCGTTTTTTTGCTCACCATGCCATTCCAGTTTGAACCCAGCCATATGCAAATCAGTCTTGACCCTGTGCCCCATGGGAACAGTCCAGCCCGAACTGCCAAGCCAGGTCCTCCCTGGACTGGAAACAAGCATCCTAGGACCGGTTTCGGGCTTTCAGCCCTCATCAGCCAGGATAGCTTGATTCCAGTGGCATGGAGAGCAAGGGACTCACGTCTGAGCATACCCTTCCCACTCGGGGTGACAAATGCAAAAACAACAATTGATGGACAGAATGCAGAACATTGTAATACATTCACCCCAGTACAGAGATCTGGGCCTAAATCCATCGTTTTTTTGCTCACCATGCCATTCCAGTTTGAACCCAGCCATATGCAAATCAGTCTTGACCCTGTGCCCCATGGGAACAGTCCAGCCCGAACTGCCAAGCCAGGTCCTCCCTGGACTGGAAACAAGCATCCTAGGACCGGTTTCGGGCTTTCAGCCCTCATCAGCCAGGATAGCTTGATTCCAGTGGCATGGAGAGCAAGGGACTCACGTCTGAGCATACCCTTCCCACTCGGGGTGACAAATGCAAAAACAACAATTGATGGACAGAATGCAGAACAATGTCATACATTCACCCCAGTACAGAGATCTGGGCCTAAATCCATCGTTTTTTTGCTCACCATGCCATTCCAGTTTGAACCCAGCCATATGCAAATCAGTCTTGACCCTGTGCCCCATGGGAACAGTCCAGCCCGAACTGCCAAGCCAGGTCCTCCCTGGACTGGAAACAAGCATCCTAGGACCGGTTTCGGGCTTTCAGCCCTCATCAGCCAGGATGCTTGATTCCGGTCCAGGGAAGACATGGCTTGGCAGTTCGGGCTGGACTGTTCCCATGAGGCACAGGGTCAAGACTGATTTGCATATGGCCATGTCTAAACTGGGGTGGTGTAGTGGGCAAAAGAACGATGGATTTAACCCAGATCTCTTGACTGGGGGAGAATGTCTGCATTGTCAGCATTCCGTCCATCATTTGTTTGTTGTAACGCTTTTCGCCCTAAGTGGGATGGGTATTCCCAGACGTGGGACCCGTGCTCACTACGCCACTGGAGTCAAGCTATCCTGGCTGATGACGGCTGATAGCCAGAAACCGGTCCTAGGATGCTTGATTCCGGTCCAGGGAAGACATGGCTTGGCAGTTCGGGCTGGACTGTTCCCATGAGGCACAGGGTCAAGACTGATTTGCATATGGCCATGTCTAAACTGGGGTGGTGTAGTGGGCAAAAGAACGATGGATTTAACCCAGATCTCTTGACTGGGGGAGAATGTCTGCATTGTCAGCATTCCGTCCATCATTTGTTTGTTGTAACGCTTTTCGCCCTAAGTGGGATGGGTATTCCCAGACGAGGGACCCGTGCTCACTACGCCACTGGAGTCAAGCTATCCTGGCTGATGACGGCTGATAGCCAGAAACCGGTCCTAGGATGCTTGATTCCGGTCCAGGGAAGACATGGCTTGGCAGTTCGGGCTGGACTGTTCCCATGAGGCACAGGGTCAAGACTGATTTGCATATGGCCATGTCTAAACTGGGGTGGTGTAGTGGGCAAAAGAACGATGGATTTAACCCAGATCTCTTGACTGGGGGAGAATGTCTGCATTGTCAGCATTCCGTCCATCATTTGTTTGTTGTAACGCTTTTCGCCCTAAGTGGGATGGGTATTCCCAGACGTGGGACCCGTGCTCACTACGCCACTGGAGTCAAGCTATCCTGGCTGATGACGGCTGATAGCCAGAAACCGGTCCTAGGATGCTTGATTCCGGTCCAGGGAAGACATGGCTTGGCAGTTCGGGCTGGACTGTTCCCATGAGGCACAGGGTCAAGACTGATTTGCATATGGCCATGTCTAAACTGGGGTGGTGTAGTGGGCAAAAGAACGATGGATTTAACCCAGATCTCTTGACTGGGGGAGAATGTCTGCATTGTCAGCATTCCGTCCATCATTTGTTTGTTGTAATATATATCTTGCCAGTAGGCATTTATCACACTGCAAGACCAGGTTATGTGTAGAAATGATGCCGCCTGCAAGTTGCATTTGGGGCAGTGGGTGAAGTTGGAATTATTTATCCTGACCATCTGCTGTAGTGTGACATAAGCCCTCCTAAGTATCTTAAAGTGGAGTAGTTTGTGTCTATGGTTGCATGAAACTAGCTTGGTTTGTTTACAGCACCCTTCCCATAATTTATCTGTGAGCGGATGCACTATGTCTGCTGCCCAAGCTTCTCTAATTCTGGTGTCATGTTGTGGCATAAGTGCAAGGCTTGCTTTGTATAGTCTAGAGGTGATATTTTCCCCGCTGTTGTCTGTGATGACGAGAGTGAGTGGACCAAACCCCTCGGGCTCTATAGGGTAGGTTGCAATGACGTCTCTCAATGCACTCTGCATTCGGGTCAATACAAAGTGATCCATAAATGTGGCTGTCGAAAAACGTGGGTCTTCAGTGCGAGAAAATGCATGCCCCCCAGGGAACAGGTCTCCAATGGATTCTAACCCCAGGCGGTAAAGAGTGCACCGAGTCCCAGCTTCCAGTGATGGGGGGAGCCAAGGATTCGCGGACAGTGGCAGTGCTGACGAGTATAATGTCACCCCCCCCCTGTTTTCATAAGTCATTTTTTCCATGCCCATCAAGTGGTGGAGATTGGTTGTATATCATGTGGGTCACGCGGGATCCCGGTGGGGAGAACTGCGTTCAATGGTGTAGGGTCTGCTAGGTCTGTTTCAGGTTTGTCATAGGGTAATTGTGCATCTGGGTGATACCAATGATGTGCATATCCACACTGCGCTACCAGAAAGTAGATCTGCATATCTGGTACCCGGAAACCCCCTCTGTCATAAGGAAGGGTTAGTGTGTCTCAGCTAATTTTTGGCTGCTTCCCTCCCCATACTAGCTTTATTAAGTGTGTGCAGACCTGTGCAAAAAACGCTTTGTTAATTGGATAGGTATATTAGTGAATAAATAGAGCAAGCGTGGCAGTATCACCATTTGATAATGGCTATCCACCCGGCCATTGACACAGGCAGCTTGACCCATTGCTCCACTTGTGCCTGTAGGCGATCTAATGCATGACCATAGTTGAGGCGTAATATCTGTTATCGGTCTCTGTGTAAGTGGATTCTGAGGTACCTGGTATCACCCTCACACCATTTTAGAGGAAGTTCTCTGCATTAACGGTTCTGTACTTCCGTCAGGGGGAATAGCTCTGATATACTCCAGTTGATATGGAGGCCAGACAATGCTCAAAACCGTTCTATTTCTGTTAATAATGGTTGCAAACTGTCTTCTTGCTTTCTAGCATACAGCACCACATCATCCGCGTATAATGTCACTAGTACAGGGCCATGCTTAAACTGGAGGCATCCGTGTAGATGGTCCTTCTGGAAGTATCGTATGAGTGGGTCCATTGCTGTTATGAAAAGTAAAGGGAATAGAGGGCATCCCTCCCTGGTGCCTCTGGTTATGTCAAAAGGTTCTGTTATTGTGCCGTTAAATCAAATGCGGGCCGAGGGACTTGCATATAGCAGTTTTACCAGGTCTGCGAATCCCTTCGGGATGTCCCTCATGGCCAGTATTGCGTGTAGAAAGGACCATTCCACGTAGTACATGCTTTTTCTGTGTCTAAAAAAGCTGTCCCGCAGGCGTTTCGGGGTTTATTCTGTTGACTACCGAGAAGAAGGTCCAAAGATTGAGAGCCGTGGACCTGTGCCTGATGAACCCAGACTGTGCAGGCACTATCATTTGTTCCATTAAGAGGGACAGCCGGATCGTCATCATTTTGGCTAGGATTATATAGTCAAAGTTAAGTCGCGAGAGCAGTCAATACTATCCGCACTGTTCGGGCTCCTTACCAGGCTTGGGGAGTAGTACCAAGACTGCCTCTCTAAACGAGGGGGGAGGTATGCCCACTTCTAATGCTTTGGTGTATACCTTTAAGAGGTGTGGGGCTAGTAATGTCTTATAGGTTTGTATAATATTCCGGAGAAACCATCCAAGCCGGGGGCTTTAGAGCCATCCATGGCTTCGATGGCTTGTTCTATCTTCTCAGATGAAACCGGTTCACTTAGGAACTTCCTATGGGCGTCAAGAAGCCATACCATGGCAACCTCGCCCAGATACTCCTTAATCTCGTTCATGTTGGCTGCTGATTTGGTGGCATATATATAATCGTAATATTGCAGGAGAGTTTGCCCAATGGCAGTCAATCCCGCTATTATCTGTCCTTTCTCTATTTGCAATTTGGTGATGTAGTTCTGTGTGTAACGTGGCCTGAGTAAACGTGTTAAGGTGCGCCCTGGCCGTTCCCCTTCTCCATACTTGCGAGCTGTCGTGTATTTTCTAAATAAAGCACTTCACTGCTTGCTTCTTCCATATACTCTGCTAATAACTCCGCCCCGCCATGCATATATTGCGCATTGTCTCAGACTTGTGCTGCCATGTTCTCTCTATCAAGCGCAGCCAAGTCTCCCTCCAATCTAGCTAGGCGACACCGCAGTTCCCTCAGTACTCCAGTGTGTGTAGAGATGCATACTCCCCTGATACATGCTTTAAAAGCCTCCCAGAGGGTCTTCTGTGTAGTGACTGACCCTGTATTGTTAGCAAAATACCCCCTATCGCTGTGGCCAGTTCTTCTTTAAAAACGGTATCATTCAACGCTATGGAGGGGAACCTCCACTGTTTTCGAATCCACCCTCAGTCGGTAAGTGTAGTGAGAGAGACACTGGGGAGTGATCGGATAATGTGCGGGGTATGTTTCCTACTGCTTTAACCCATGGGATCATCAATCGTGTTATCAACCGGTAATTTAGTCTTGTCTATGTTTTATGCTGCTGCGTGGAGTGTGTGTATTCAGTGCTAGAGGGGTTAAGGTATCGCCATGCATCCACTAAGTTCCAAGCCTGGCACATTTTCATTAATACCATGCAGGATCGAGGTTTGTTAGCTAGGACCTCCGCCGTGCTTTCTAAACGGGGCTCCAGCAAGATATTTAGATCCCCCCAGCAAAATGTGTTCAGTCTCTAGGATGTCTAACTGCACTAGAAATTGCTCATAAAAGGTTGGTTCATCGGTATTTGGGGAGTATACATTAGCTAGTGAAATTGTATGTCCTGCCAGTGTCCCTGTTACTGTCAGAAATCGTCATCCCAGATCCGCTATTATGGCAATGTGTATAAAGGGCAGTCTTCGATTGATCAGTATTGCTACCCCTCGAGTATATGAACTGTAACTAGAGAAATGTCTATGTGGTGCCCAGGCGGACGCAAATTTGGGTGGGAAGGAAGGTGATAAATGCTTTTCTTGTAGGTACACTATGTCTGCGGTATGCTGACACATATACTGGAGCACTAATTTACATTTCTTGGGGCTGTTCAGGCCACGGACATTCCAGGTCAGTAGGGTGATATTTGTGCTACAACGTACCTCTACCTTATGAGCCATTACGAATGAGCTGTTTGTACGTGCTGTCCCTGCATCATATAAGTGGTAAGTCTGACTACCATCTATAACAATAAACCTGCATTCTGCAATGCTTCAAACAATTCTATACCCCTCCCCCACCCCCACCCTCACCCGGCAGCTGTCCCTCAGGTGTTGCCCCTGCTTTCCCCATTATTAACTGTTGTTTCTCATAACGCCAACATGACGATCGCCCCCAACTCGGTAACATTGTGTTCCCACAGGGTTGGTTTCAATGCCCCGAGGGGCCCGCGCACTAGCGTCATCTAAAGGAATTTGTCCCTTCTCTGCAAATCTCTGTTTATCACCGCAGTCCAAAACCACTACCCGTAATATTAAAATCTGGCAGCGTCCGCTATTAGTTCTCTGTTATTCAATGCATGTACGCCCAGCTGCGCGCATTTAACTGGCTGTGAACATGTCAAAAATGCCCGATAGGACTCCCTGTGAAGCTCCTCCCGGGTAAGAGCCTCCATGTTCATCGCCGGCTCCTGCAAAGTGTTTGCAAAAGCTCTGAACCTCCTCAGGGTGGTCAAATATTTTTACCTTACCATTGACATCAATTCTGAGTCTCGCGGGATACAACATCCTGTAGCGCAGGCCCAGCTTTCGGACCGCCGCCTTTGCCCCTACAAACTAGCTCCTGGTTTCTTGTACTAGAGCAGTGAAGTCTGGATATATAGAAATGTTTTAACCCTACCATGTCAATGTTCCAGTTTCTCTAGCAAGGCGAAGCGAAGTTTCCCTGTCCTTGAAGTTCAGGAGTCTTGCCATAATGGGTTTCGGCGGGCATCCTGGATTCAGTTGAGGTCCTAGTGCTCTGTGGGCCCGTTCTACAATGAACGTGTTCGTAAAGTGCTCAGTCCCGAATATATCCGTCAGCAGTCGCTCTACAAATTGGTCCAACATTCCAATGTTGGTAGATTCAGGAATTCCCATAATGCGCACAATATTACACCGACTTTACACTTTTAAATCCTCATTCTTTGCGGCGACCGTCTTCAAGATGCGATCCAGGCATTATACCCACTTAGTAGTTTGAGCCGCCCCATCCTCCAAATCCGATGTGCGTCCCTCAACCGTGTCCAGTCGGGCGTCATGACGATCTATGCATTTCCCCAGGCCGTCGAGGCGTCAATCCAATGCATCGAATCTAGTGACCAGTGACTTAAACCCTGAACAAATTAATGCAGCATTGTCTGTGGGAGCCGCTCTTCCCGTAGCGTCTGTGGTCGTTTCCGCCGCCATGTTTGCGGCCTGCCGGTTGTCCTGTTTCTTGAGCACTTCAAATTGCAGTTGTTTCTGCCAGAGCTACTTGCGCAACATTCCCAAAGGGCCCCGGGCCCTCCGCGCGGCCAATCAACGAAATACAGGGCGTCAGTGCGGTCACCAGCTGCCTCCGCCTCTCTATTCGCTAAGTGGATATGATGGCTTGCCGATGAGTGGGGTTATTAATTGCTTTGCAGCGGGTTCTTTCGCTGGTTCTGCCAGTGTAAATTATAATATCTTGCTTGCTGGTTGTGCACCCACCCCCCAGTTGGCCCACCACCTCCTGCTTGTTGATTTCCTCATGGGCAAGTCTTTCAGGGGTCTATAGTCCCTCGTGCTTCATGCCAGTGGGGGTGGTGCGATGCTCTCTGGGTCGTTGACCTAGGCCACTCGATGGGCCTGGCTTTCGAGCCCGTCCAGGGTGGTTTCTTAACTTATTTGGGACCCCCCCCTCACAGTTCTTCCCCAGGCAGTCGGTCCACTCAATGTATAAATGCAGCCCCTAGCCGCTAGCTCTCACTCACTGGTGGTTCTCAGGGGCGCCCCAGTTCCAGGTGCACAGGCTGCGAGGGCGAGGACTGGCCTCCCAATGCGGTGCCCCCAGTGCGTCAAAGGTCCCAGGAGTTCGCGCTGGGACTCAAGTCGAAAGGAAAAGACTTGCCAATTGACCGTGCAGAGGCCTCTTCCGACAGTCCGCTCTGTTCAGCAGGGCAGCTCCGTCCTCAGCGCCGCCAGTCACGGGTTTGTTACTCTGCAGGCACCATCTTGTCCTCCGGATGCCCGGGATCTCCACGGCTAGTTTCTCTGATCCACGGCATCGTCGAGAGGCGTCATCCAGCACATCAGCCGCTCCACTTGTTCCAACTGCCAAATCGCCGCAGATGTTGGGGATTGCATGCGGTGAAACGCCGCTTCAGGTCACAACGCACTGGGTCTTCACTGAGCTTCTGCTCCAAGCGGCCATTACAGTCGCTGGTCCGGCCACGCCCCCAGGCAAGTATATTTTAAGCATTTATCCACCAAAACCTTTTTGTGGTTGTTGGTCCTCATTCTCACAAACCACAGCACATTCGCTTTTAAAGCATGAGCATTCCGAGAACGTGTTTCTTGCCCGTGTGCATTCTCCATTAACAAAGTAGTCAAGTAGGCTAGTTTTGCTCCCGCTGAACTAATTGCACTAAAACACCCGTAGGTGTATGGGTGTGTAGGTGAAAAGCTTGTAAATGGCAGCAGTGTCCGAAATGGCCTGGAGTGTGGTGGTAAACCCTACCCGACACCAAGCTCACCCCTATTGATTTTTTCAACTTCGAACTACATAAAACCAAAGTCAAAGATGGGGGGGGGGGTGGTGCAGCTAGTTACGCCTCAACCTATTTAAAATCTCTGGCACCCTAAAAACACATGCCAGTACTCGAGGGCTATGCATGAATAATCAAGCGATACGGCCTGTGTTACTCAAATAACGCAATCAAAACGGAGCTTTTCTGCACCGCACATCAAACGTTGTTTCATTTGTATTTTTGTTTCCGTGAAAGGAAACAATTGTCACCGTGTGCATGGAAAATATGAAGTCCTACAGCCTTATCAAGTAGTTTTTTAAATCATTTTTCTTTACCAATTATTTTGACAGGTCTAACTTGGAAAGGCAATTTTTGATTCAAAATAACTCTCCCCTTTCATGGTTTAGGTCCTAAGATGAATTCAACTCTCTGTCATGAAAGCATTTCCCTACACCTTTATGACTCACTCCAGTATTACAGGGAATTCAAAGTCTTCAGCAAATATTCTCGTAGACAAGTTAGGTGCCACGGAAATGTGTCAACAATGGTAATTATAATTTTTCACTGTACACAATTCAGTAGATCGAAATGACAGGCATTTAAGTTATGAAAAGGAGGTTGAAAATAAGACAACATGTCACTTACAAAGAGTTAATAAATCGCTGGTTTGGGGCACGTCTTTGCTGAAAGGAGAGAAGGCAATTTTTGGATGCAAATTGTTTTCTCTTCTGAAGTACTGTGCAACATTATTTGAATTGCTAGTCCTTAAATAAGACCTTTAAGATTGGTATGACTCTTACTGTGCTTTCTAACCTTCTTAAGGAAAAGACAGGTGATATATTGCAAAAAAAAGATTAGTTTAACCAAGGTCACAATTATTACATATTCCGCAAGGTAATGTATTCAAGTTCTTTTTAATGTTACAACAGCATTATCTGTCCGTGTTCAAGCAACCGTAATAGACTGACTAACCTATGTATCACATAGGGCCTCATTTATGAGAACTGACGCATTGCAACGGTAAGGCAGCCATGCATTAGAAAATCTTGCTCGCCAGTTTGAAACGCCGTGGATGCATCATATTTATGGTTGGTGCACCGTGGCGTAAGGTGCCATGGAATGTCATAAAAAACTATACTGACGCCATTGCAGGAAAAGCGATGCTAGACTGCTTTGTGGGTCGTAAACCACAGTTTAGTTGTCGCAAAACACCCTCGCGTCACATTGGAGTGCGTCAAGCGTAAAAGAAAAACCCTTAAAAAGTGATTCATTTAGAAAAAAGCTAGTGCAACAACTCTAACAACCCCAGCCCTAGGCAGGATGTCCAGAAAGACCCCCAGGGGAAGGGGAAGAGGAAGAGTAATTTTTGTGTGGAGGAGAATAAAATATTAGTGACAGAGGTGACAGCATATGAACATCAACTCTTTTTCACCTCCAACTTTGCCATTAGGGAAGAAATAAGCAGTTTGGCAGTCCACAGTGGACGAGATTAACAGTGTTGGACAAGCTAAGAGGACAGTGCCACAGTGCAAGAAGCCCTGGCATGAATATAAGTGTAAGGACCAAGTAGAAACTGGCCAGGAACCTGAAGGCAGTCATGCGGACCGGAGGAGGAGGACCTGAGGAGCTGGAGGAGCTGACAACCTTGAAGAAACAGGTGACAGCAGTCATCCTGTTATATTCCATATAGGGACCCCCATATAGGTCCCGGTAACATCATAACCCTTCACCTACATTCTCTCCTATATGACATACATAACGGATTTGAGGGACTGACCTTTTACCTAGTTACAATACTATACACAGTACGTAGGGTTTTTCCTTGAACACTGGTCTCATAAATTATGCATGAGGATTCTTAGTTTCTTGGAATCACAGCAGGACCATCATCTACTGCATAATAACTATGTATAAAGTGCATTCCTGATGTTATCCTAAGTCTGACACTGGCACAGCAAGGTAGATCCCCCTGGGGATGCCTTGGAGTATATAAACATCACATCTTGCTGAGATAGGGAGAGGAGATCACAACTTCCATGCCAACACACTGACGCAGATATTCCTGCTCGCAGTGGTCTGACATCCCTCACTGGGTGTTCAGCTCGAGACCAGAATGGGGTCACGGATGCTAATATCAGTTAATGGAGTCTGATTTACCCTAGAAGGATTCTTGGCTTTACACCTACTCACATGCTAGGTACACTTGGGTACATCTAGTTAGGGTACATTGTAGGAGTACGCATTTTATTGCCATGTATTTTATATACTCGCCTATATTTATGATTTTAGCAAAATGGTAGAAACCTACCATCTGTTTACTTTCTTAGTGCTGCTACTCATTTATATATGCTACTGTCTAGTGGTGATTTCAGTGCACTTATTTTACGCCAGATTAATAACTGTTCAAAAAACACTTATTGAAAAACGTCCCAACCGTTCATTCTGTATATCTCTCTGAGAACAAGTGAGCATGAGTGACTGAGCGAAAAGTACGTTACTGTTTCCACGGTCCTGAGGAATCAGGGTTGTCATGTTCGATAGTTGCCAAAACCTATTCTCTCCTTGGTAAGAGGAGGTTATAGTGGCATTGTGAGCTATCTGGTACACAGGCCAAAATACCAGGTGGGGGTGTCTGGAATCAGTCTGGACACCAGTCCCTCAGTGCGTGTTGTCTAAATGCGTAGATCCTATATAGGTCTTATAGAAACTACACGAAAATCCTAGCAGAGTCGGTGGTAGGAGTTCCTGGATAGGACAGTGCTGGCCATGACGACCAACAAGACAAGACCTACAGGGTAAGTGGCAACAAGGGACAATATGGGCAAAAATGTAATTTTGGGCAATGCACAAACCTATGCCCCTACACAGCGCTGCGCTGTGTGCAAAGGAATGGATAGTACTCTTTCTAATTTACAGTCATACATCACATAAATGTAAATGATGGCCAGTTACATGTTCTCCAGCTCATTCCAGCTCCGTAAAGTATGTTCATTCCATGTGTGCTGTAAAGCATCAGTCCAGGGTGACCTTTGTATACTGGGATTTGTAGTGGAATGTATAACTTGGCTCACTAGAACTACAAGTACCAAAGTACAAAGCAAAAAACATAGACAAGAACAGCACATCATGCATGGATACTTAAACCCTGTCCAACTTGATGGTGACAATGCTAGCCTCCTTGCACCATGAAGCTAGTATGTCTTACTTGTGCCCATGCCTGAAAATCTTAACTGTAAAGCTATGGAATGGAATGGGGTTGTCAGAGTATAAACTCCTCACCTGAAAGGGGGGGTCAGGTGTGGGCCATGTGAAGTATCACCACATAGGAACATGTGAAGAGCCGCATGCATACTCACTAGCACAAAACTATATTGCACGCATCTGTCCTGATGTTTGAGGTGAGAGCACACATTTGTTGCCTGTCACGGTAGAGACTACTCTAAATCTTGCCATGTACAAATTTATACTGGAGTTTTGGGTCGAATGCAAGTGATGCACACCAGAGTACCATGTGCCTCATTTAGGGTAATTTTGTGTTGGGCAGCTCAGAAAGTCACCTTGCTGCGCTGTCCTTTAACAAAGTTAAAGGGCAGGAATGCACCGTATTTATGCAATATGTGGCATTCCTTTCCTATCTCCCTGTGCTTGTCCTGTTTTGTCAGTCTAGTGCCAACGCAGGCATCCTTGCACCCCGGTGCAAGGGTGCCTACTTTGCATGCAGGATAGTGTTTTGTCAGGAAGGGGCACCTTCCTGCACAGAAACAATCCTAAGAGGCGGTTTCCTTTTTCTATATGTACAGCAGATGTTAAAACATATAGAAAGAGGGAAAACAAGGAAAATACTCCTTCGGAGTCATAATGAATTTGCGCTTCCCCAGGTTTTCACAGTTTTTTTATTCTGGGGCAGAGTCAAAATCCATTGGTGCTGTTGGAAAACGCCCTTAGAAGTCGTCCCGAGCGCAGAGTAAGGTGAGGCAGTGATTTGCACCGTGTTGCCCTACTCAAAATGTATGAGGCCACTCAAAGCCACGCAGGGTGACTTTTCGTGGCTTAAGAAATATGACTCCGAGCCACTTCACATGGTGCAAAGGTGATGCAAGGCTCTCATTAACAAGCCCCCATGTGAAAAAATAGATGGTGTGTGAGCCCAATGTGCTCCTGTAAGTGCAGGGCACTGTAGATGTTGCTGAGAACATTGAACTGGTACTGTGTCAAAATGGGGAGACATTGCAGAGCAAGGAGGTGAGACGTGACGTGTGTACTGCAGGGTAGCCTGACCAATACACATGCACTCCTGCATCTGATAGTGTCACACTTGTATCATAGCTGCTGGAAAGGGATTTCAAAGAAGAGGGCATTGTTCTACTACATTCTACATGTGATGATGACCTGGGTGAAGATTTTGCACATGTTAGGAGGGTGCCAGAAAAAGATATATCTTATCATGTCACATATGTCAAAGCAGGAGGATGTGAAACTCGAAATTGTGAAGTGACAGGATGAGCTAAGTTACCATAACTATGGGCAGGATTCAGGGATGGTTAGAGAGTGAGGTGTATGAGCCTAGTTGTGTTGCAAACCTGGGTAGGTACATGTCACAGAATATCATGACTACTAGCATGTGGGGTACAGCTTCACCCATTGCCCACAAATACAGGCAGTCATGCGGGTTAATTGGATATGGTGACTCACTTTGTTGGTGCTGGTGTCACATGAGAGTCAATATATGATCACGGTGCCATCTGTGTGTGACAGTAGATTAGGATCCCTGAGACAAAATGAACATTGCCAGAGGAGTCATGTACACGTACAAGTGAGCGGAGCTGAGTCAAATGATGTGTGGTACTCTGCAGATAAGCAACTCTGGCAATTATATAATGGGGTGAGCTTCAAGGCTAGCAAACTACCTAGTTTCACTTGTCCTAACCCCTCTGAGTTGGTACGCAGTGCAAACTGTTCAGACCTATGCAACCAAGTGAGTTAGTAATGACATCACATGAGTATACACAAATTGTAAAACCATGGTAAATACCTGCCCTTACACATCCCTGCAGTGTAGCAAGGTTTCTAGCTGTGTAGAGTTGTGTGCATACGTGTGACACATGAGCCCTTGGCCACATGAATATACAATATGCATGTACGACAGCAGAATAAGACTGCTGTGGTGTAGTGTGTGAAAGGGAGACTGCAGGATTAAATCAAACACATGATCAAACCCACATCACTTTCCCTGGAGGAGTGGGCTGATTAGTGGTCAGAGGGAATGCAGGTGCCTAGGTGACTTGGCGCAATGTGCACAGTAGTGGTGTCAACAAGTGAAACCACATTCAGAATAACCATCATGAAGAACAAAGTTAATCACCAAGGCAGATTTGTATCTTACATCACTTTACATGCGCGGGCAGGGGAGGCCAGCAAGCTGCCAAACTGTGTTGCAACGTATGGTCTGACACGAAAAGTCACCCTTGTCACACAGTGGTAGTGTGAACAATGCTGAGATACTGCCACCTATAATTTGTTTTTATTGGCATTTAAATCAAGAAATACAACAGTGCAGTTGCAACATGCTAGAAATATGGGAGGGGTTGAGGAAAAGATAATGTCCAGTAGTGAGAGAGGGTAATGGGAACGAAAAAGGAATTGCACAGTATCACAATAGTGTAACAGAATATAGTAGTTCCATATGGTGACCCAGTTGCAGTATTTCGAAAAAGGCGAATAACTAACTAACAACCATGAGTGTTACAATGATATGTAGTGACCTGGGGTAGAGATTCAGGAAGGCATATCAAGTCTATTTGATGTGTAGCAAATTCCAGGGGCTGTTGGTAATACAATTGAACCTTGATTTGCTGGGAGAGGGTGGTTGAGACCCAGGAGGATCGGGGGGCTTCGGAGAGGGTCCCCAGGCGTGGATGGGGAGGAGTCTCTTTGACGCACATAAGACAAAAAAGGTTCCGATATGTCTTTGGGACGTGAGCGTACGGGCATCAGCTCTCAGAAGTGAGAGAGCTACTCCTGACAATATGTAACATCACAGAGCCAAGCCTTAATGGTAGGGGCAGGACATTGCATTGTGGTGAGCAGTAAGGCAGATGTCCTCTGTCGCGTCTGTGTGCAACTGTCACCATATTTCTTGGAGGTGATTGTCAGGAATGATTGTGTTGCATGTCAATGCATCATTGGGGTGAGGGCATCGGGAAGGTCCTGACTAATCGAATCGGTCACCAAGTATTACATTCAAGTTACCACTCCACAACAGTGCCCCTGGACCTAGGACATAAAGATGCTAAGGTCCTCGGCATTGGGACCGTAGAGTGCAGCCAGGATCACCAGCTGTCTATGTAGGGTGCATACAAGAATGACATAACACCTGCCATTATCGCAAACAGCACGGCAGAGTTTCCAGGACATGCCTTTACATAGTAAATTTGACACGGCACAGGTGAAGCCCGTGTGCAGAGAGTTATTGGAGTCACTGCACCATCTGGAGCCATATTATACAAGTGCCCGGGGGCGCTACAGGCATTAGCGCCCACTTTGCACATCCCCGGGGCATTTTAGTATTACAAAAGGGGCGGCAGATACTTGTGCATCCCTTTCTGTAATACTGATGGTGCTGGCACACATAAAGTGTCAGCACTATCTTCAGAGGGCGTTCCTTCATTTGCATAGGGGCATGGCTGGATGCAAATGAGGGAATCTCTTCTCCTTTGCGCCTACGCCATATAACAGACACGGGCGCAGAGGCAAAGAAGCCATCAGGAGGCGCACTGACAGTGCGATCCCTGATGGAAGCCCTCTGGAGGGCAGAAATGGAGTCCCATGGACCCCCCAGACATCTACTTGCAGGAGGGTGCAGTCACTCACTGAACCCGCCTGAAAGGGGATATATATTCCCCCTTCAAAGTGTAGTCGGGTGGACGCCTGCACTGTGAAAAGACAGAGCTGCTTTAAAGTGGGTACACTACTTTTCACAGGAATGCACTTCCCCCAGGGCAGTGAGAGTTTGCGGCTGCCCTAGGGGCAGTGCATTCACCATAATACGGCTCATTTTCATTGTTAGCGTCAGATGCATCTTTTAAAAGGTACTCCCAGCGCGAACAATGAAAATGCACCATGTCCGTAATACAGGCCCTGGTGTGCAGCCCCTGGGGAAGAGGAATGTGCAAGGTGGAGCTCCTGAAGGAAGGAGATGTCCCCTTGGTGTCTAGCTCTATATTCATTAACCAGGCACACTTTCCTGCAGTAGTCAAGTCCACAGATGTTCCATGTCACACATTTGGTGATTGTCATGGCATTGTAAGGAAAGGGATGTAAGAAGTAAAGTTTGGTCAGGTGAAAGTAGATGACAAGCAATTGGGTAAGGAATGAGACATCCCTGAAGTATATGTCCAGGGAAGAAAACAGAGCAGTAGCAGACAACAGAAGGAAATAACAATCCAAATGAAGCCCCCTCCCACTCCAACCCACAAAAGTGCTTGATTTTGACAATCCCACCCCCCACCCCAGCATCCCAATGTGAAATTAACAAGAGATCTAGGAAACATGCCTGAAGGCGGAGAGGAGCTGTGCGAACGGAATGGTGAAGTGGCCGAATGGGTACAAGACACTCAGAGGTAGGACATCAGCCCATCAGTTCTGTTTGGCATATTGATGAGTGAAACGGACCCCGTGGAAGTCCGGCCCTCCAGCCTGTGTCAAGGGTGTGTGTAATTGGTAGGGATAGACGAAGGCCGCCTAGGAGTGTTTAGTAGATCAAGTCACCTGCGGGTGCCAATAAGTCTCACTATCAATTGTTATCACTGAGATGATCCTCTCTGGAGCCACACAGCAAGTTCCAGGGATAAGGCTTCTTAGCAGTGATGCATTTGTCAAACTTGAATGCCGATTTGGAGTTAGTTAAAATATGAGGTTTTACTTCAAAGTGATGCATAGTTATGCTGGATAGAGCAGGGAAGTGGGAATGTCTGCCTATTGTAGGAGTCTTTTGGCAGGCAAAAACTCTCACCGGGCAGTCTGAACAGTGAGAGTAAAGTCAGGATTGAAAGAAATAGTGTTTCCTTGATATTAGAGCTTTAGACATTCCTGGGCCAACCTCAGGACCACATCTCAGTCCCAGCAGTTTAGGATTCTTGCAAAGATGGGACAGGCTGGTGCACCTGAAGGGGACCACGGTCCCAGCAAGCGGTCCTCTTCACAATGAACACAGTGGAAAGGGCCTCTCTGAACAGATCACGAAGCATAGTTTCCACAAAATCATCCATTTTGTTGATAGTGGTAGACTCAGGGATCCCTGCGATCCAGAGGTTGTTGCGACAGGATTCTAAACTCTCATTTTTGGCCTTGATGAGGTAAAGTATGTTGTTCATATGCAGAACCTGTTCCCTGGAGATGGCCTGGGCATCATCTACATCTGAGACTCTAGTTTTCAAATCGTCCAGCCTCCCTTCGTGCTTGTCACACGTTTCTTCATGTGATCCAAATGGTTTGTGAGTATATATAGCTTTGCATCAATGGCTTTGAGACTGGTTTTGACATCCACAAGGATTTCTTTGAGGTCAATATCATCTTGGGTAGCTCCACCCGCGTGTTCTGGGGCATCCACTGGTGGTAGGTTATGTTCAGCCTCTCTAGTGTGCATTGCTTACCTTCAAAAGTAAGGTTAGACTGGCATCAGTCCTGTTTACCCATGGTTAAAATGCAGTTCAAGATGGCCAAAGAACAGCGGTATCAGCAGAAACCCAGTAAATGGTGGAGGCCAACTGGATTGCAGCAGTGCTGGGATCCACAAGCGCAACCAGTCCAGCAGGGTGACTGTAGCAAAACGTCAGCAGTAAAGAGCAGTCTGTGATGGTTTCCAATCCCCACCACTCCCTGAAGGATGGTCCCCCAAGGGAGGCACGAGCAGGCACACAGGGTCCCACTTATGCAGTCATGAGTGGGGAGATCAGTTGGTGCAATAGAACAGCAGCTCGGGTATCATTCACTTAGTCACAGTACAGCAGGGGCCCCCAGAGTGTGGCACATCAGAGGAAGGGTGGTCTGGAGGGTCTTGAGAGCAGTGGCGGTTGTAATGTCCATTGCAGCCAGCAAAGAGTAGTCTTGGAGTTTTAGCCGTGTGGCACACAATGGCCAATTATAGAAAAGCAAGAGAGGGAAAGGTGATATGCACTCACCTGCTGCCAGAGTGTCTTCAGGTCCATCTGGCATGGGCGATGCATGGTCAGGATGTGGGGGACCCTGTGAAGGCGGCAGTCAGTCACCCATCCAGGAGTCAAAGCAGCCCGAAGGGGCCCGCCCGGACCCACCCACAGGCACGAGGGCTTAGCACTAAGTCCTCCAGCAATGTAGGCCATACCGGCCTGGCGACTCATGTAGCCAGGCCCTGCTGGCAAGCAAGTGGCAGGTACCAACCACCATGTCGGCCACAGCTCACAGCTGCAACTGGGTTATATACAGCAGTCCAGGGCCACTCACATGGGGCGCCTGGGCACCTGTGCAGCATGAACACGCCTGAGTATGGGCAGCCGAGGGGCGGGTTCCTGAGTTTCTGTGCACCGCAGGGAGCGAAGTTCACATGACTCAGCCATCTGCAGCCCCAACCCACTGGGTTGGCCCCAGCAATAGATGAATAAGGTGATGAGTCCGCTATGGCCAGGTTTCATGCAGGATAGTGGTAGAGTCACATATGTCCTACACATCAATGATGAACTCAAAGATAATTAGAATAAAATCTGTATGTCACCTAGTTTGCTCAGGTCAACATTTAGCATGGATCACCATTAACATATTTCTATTTCATTGCAGAGGGAGAAACAACATCTCCTGAACAGCCGCCTATCCTGGATGATCAGCTTGCTGTTGATGACATCCTGCCCCCCATGGATTATGGCATTTTCTGGTACCTCCTCAAATCCATTGGAACGCCTTCTCTGGTTGAGGGAGCTGATAACAGCATTGCAGGGTCTCCAGAGAAACTGCCTACATCAGGACATACCTCATCTGCCAACACAAGCCCGGCCCTGGACTCTCAAGGATCCCACAGTTGTCTTCCAACAGCAGGCCGTAGGAGTCCAGCAGCAGTTTGTTAATGAGCTGCAGGCAGGGATGGAGACCGTCATGGGCATACTAGGAAGTCCGTAGCTGCCTCAGTCCCTATAATTACTCCTCTGAGGCAATAAGAGGCACCTACCCTCCACTCCGTAGATTGGAACAGTCTCTGGCTGACATCTCAGGTGTTAAGAGGCAGAGGCAAGAAAAACAGCACTGCTGATGTGACTCCAGTGAGGCTCACTTTGCCACTGGATTCAAGCAAGCCTGGCTGAAGACGGCTGAAATGCCAGAAACCGGTCCTAGGAAGCTTGTTTCCAGTCCAGGGAAGACATGGCTTGGCAGTTCGGGCTGGACTGTTCCCATGAGGCACAGGGTCAGACTGATTTGCATATGGCCATGTCTGAACTGGGGTGGCAGAGTGGGCTAAAGAACGGTGATGGATTAAACCCAGATCAGTTGACTGGGGGTGAGTGCTTGCAATGTTCAACACTCCGTCCATCATTTCTTTTGGTTTTGCTTTGTTCGCCATAAGTTGGCAGGGTATGCTCAGACGTGAGTCCCCTGCTCACTTTGCCACTGGATTCAAGCAAGCCTGGCTGAAGACGGCTGAAATGCCAGAAACCGGTCTTAGGAAGCTTGTTTCCGGTCCAGGGAAGACATGGCTTGGCAGTTCGGGCTGGACTGTTCCCATGAGGCACAGGGTAAGACCGATTTGTATATGGCCATGTCTGAACTGGGGTGGCAGAGTGGGCTAAAAAACGGTGATGGATTAAACCCAGATCAGTTGACTGGGGGTGAGTGCTTCCAATGTTCAACACTCCGTCCATCATTTCCTTTTATTTTGCTTTGTTCGCCATTAGTTGGCAGGGTATGCTCAGACGTGAGTACCTTGCTCACTTTGCCACTGGATTCAAGCAAGCCTGGCTGAAGACGGCTGAAATGCCAGAAACCGGTCCAAGGAAGCTTGTTTCCGGTCCAGGGAAGACATGGCTTGGCAGTTCGGGCTGGACTGTTCCCATGAGGCACAGGGTCAGACTGATTTGCATATGGCCATGTCTGAACTGGGGTAGCAGAGTGGGCTAAAGAACGGTGATGGATTAAACCCAGAACAGTTGACTGGGGGTGAGTGCTTGCAATGTTCAACACTCCGTCCATCATTTCCTTTGGTTTTGCTTTGTTTGCCATAAGTTGGCAGGGTATGCTCAGATGTGAGTCCCTTGCTCACTTTGCCACTGGACTCAAGCAAGCCTGGCTGAAGACAGCTGAAATGCCAGAAGCCGGTCCTAGGAAGCTTGTTTCCGGTCCAGGGAAGACATGGCTTGGCAGTTCGGGCTGGACTGTTCCCATGAGGCACAGGGTCAGACTGATTTGCATATGGCCATGTCTGAACTGGGGTGGCAGAGTGGGCTAAAGAACGGTGATGGATTAAACCCAGATCAGTTGACTGGGGGTGAGTGCTTGCAATGTTCAACACTCCGTCCATCATTTCCTTTGGTTTTACTCCAGTGAGGTTGCCACCCAGCTGGGGGCTTTCTACACCATCTTTGAATCTATGGAGCGGAAGCAGGACTCCACTATTGCAACAATGGGTGACTTCCGCTTCGATGTTGTTTCTGTGCTGACAATCCAGCAGTCCCTTTTCTGCGCTCTAGTGCTTTCCTTGTTGGCACAAGCAAATGCTGCTGGGAACAAGCGGAGCCACATCTTCTGACCTTGATGTTTATGTGCCTCAGATGCCTCCTGCACAAGCATCACCACCCTCAGGAGAGGCACCACACACATCAGATGATTAAGATGGCTGTGCCACTTGGCCAATTTCTCATTGGACCCGTGATTAGGATCATGTCACTGCCCTTTTTACCTGGTACGGTCCCCTTTATGCATACCCCCCAGTTGATCAAAGCCATTTCTGGACTGTCAGTGTAGCCTGCCTTACCTAATGGCAATTCGGACTTCCTCCTCACTGGAACACTCCTCTCCTCAACATATTGCATGCTATGTATCCCTCTTCGACTCTCTCTGAACATCCCTTGGCTCTCAAACAACGTTGGGGGTGCTGCTGCAAGGACTGTTACTTGCAAATGGCTCAGTTTAACAATTGTAAAAAAAGCACTTACATGAACCCTGGTTTTGTACTTCTGTTGCAAGTAGGACTAACTAGACCATGGCGGATGTGTAAATACAAAACATACTTCTCAGCATCTCAAGGCAATTGCACTACAGCGCCTAACACATGGTTTGGTTGAACATGACCAAGCATCATGTACTTCCAGTGCCATGGCATCATACTGAAAGTTTATTTGAACAATGAAACTTCGTGGCGATCCAATAAACATCAGTGAATAGAGTGGCCCTTAGTGAATAATCCCTACCAATCACACATTTCATTTGCATACATGCACAAATTGTGTCTTGTGAGGCATGTGAGCTACTAACACATTCTCATACATCCACAGATATTTTGCTTATTAATCACAACAATGTCATCATGCACATGTCAGCCTCAATGCTTACATTGAAGATATCACATAAGTACAATATTAAGTTATGCACTGAGAACAAGCGGATATTAATGGCCAGATTTTAATTGTATCATACCTATGCCACTCAAGGATGTAAAGATTCTATGCTACCACTTGGATGTCAGTAAGCATGAACTGCAAGTACCAAGTAATGTGGTTCTTTTGTCAAATAATAAATGGTGTAGTAAGGTCCACTGGCAGACATATGGTTAATGTGTTAATGCGTTCCTCTGTTCCTGAGAGCCCTCACATGCAATGAGTGTGAGTGTAACAACACAAGACATACATTTTACTATATGCACACATATCAAATAGATCACAGAAAAATAGGGCAATTTAAACATGCCAAGGGGAAGAGATAATGTGAGACCAATGTTAAACTAACCTAGCAAGTAGTTGCGCAAATTCACAAGCAGGAAGCACAACACTTAGCAAGTAGTCAATGACAAGGATGATTGAAGTTTACCACCCACGTGGGGGCCACTCCAAAGGATACTAACCAGCAAACAATACTTATATCATAGTAAAATGGTGCCAGGGTGAGTGTGTACATGCCAAGCACCAGTGTGTATCCCAACACAGCGGTCTTTGGTGACTATGGGTTAACAAATCCATCCCTACGATAAATTTAGTTTAACTTACACACACAGAGCAACAGTAGGTGACTACCTGTGTTAGGCAGTTTGTCCATTAACACAAGGAGGCTCACTTACAGTGGGCAAAGATTGTTGGAGATCGCTTTAGTCACTCAATTGAAAATTAGGTATCTCACAAAAGTGCACATATTTACAAACACTGCAGGCAATTCCTACATCATGTGCTCAAATGAACCTAATCTAATATAACAACTCCAAGCAGTAAATCACCAAGCAGTTGTGAAACCTGAAAACTGTATTGGTTTTCCAATCTAAGAAATTGAAAGTTCCTTAAACTATACATAATCCCCCTTCCCTAACTAACTAATGCTATCTAAACTAAGCCTAACATAACTTAACCTATCCTATCCTACGCTTACTTAAATTTACCTTAACCTACCTAACCTTAGCTTAACCTATGTTATACATATAACAAAACAGACATGTTAAACAACAACCCCTACCCCATTAACACACACAGTCACACTATACAAACATCAACTACACCTACACATTAACTACCTACACATTACATCTTAATATATATATATTCACTAAAAAAACATAGGTTTCAGGGATGTTATAGTTAGAAATTAGCATTTCAAAAACCTTAGAAATTCACTGAAAAAACCACAGGTTTCAGGGACATTATAGTTAGTTGGACATTTCACTCGTACAAAACCAGAGTTAGTTCAGCTAACTATAACTCATGCCCCCGCAAATGCACTGCTGATGACGTCACATATTACATCATTCATGACATGGTCAGTGACTTCACTGAAGACATCTCAAATGACATCATCCAGTGACTGTGTGCTTCTATAAAGTTTAAATATGTTTTATATATATGCCAAGGTGTATTGAAGAATGAGTGGGTGTGTAAGTGTCTGGATGGATGATTTAGTAGGTGCGTGGCTGACTGTATAAGTGAGTGATTAAATGTGTCTTTCTGAATGCATGGGTTAGAGACTGATACACACATTCACACAGTTTAGTTTGTCAGTTGATGTGTAAGCGGTTGCATGGGTTGGTGAATAGCTTAATGAGGATCTATATGGGTTATTGATTGGTTGTCTGAGTATCTGTATGGGTGCCTGAGTGTGTGTGGGTGGTTGGGGGGGTGTGACTCTGTGCATAGATGTGTGAGTGGATGATTCACTGTGTGTATGAGTTCAAGAGTGCATCTGTGAAGGGCTGTATGGGTGGGTGAGTGTGTGTATGGGTGTGTTGGTGATAGAATGGATGCCTCAGTGGTACATATGTAAGTAACTGCATATGTGAAAGGCAGTACATGTGAGTGTTGGAGTGTATAAATGTCTATATGTGAGAGTAAGTGATTGTGAGAATGGCTGTGTGGATCAGTGTGTGCTTGTATTAGTTATTGTATAAGAGTGTAAGTATGTGTTAGTATATGTTTGAATAAGTGAGGTAGTGTGTGTATAACTGTGTAGGTGAGTAAATGGGAGTGTGATTGATTGTTTGCATGACTGACTAGGTGTGTGAGTAACTCTATGGATGAGTGGCGGTGTATGAGTGTCTGTATAGATATGTGAGTGCATATGATAATGCCGTTTTTATGGTTGGGTGCATGTATGAGTGACTATATGGGAGAATGAGCGATTGTGTGTGTAGACCTAGGAATTAGTGAGTGGGTATGAACTAACTGGTATTGGTGTGTCTATGGTTTCAAAAATGGTAGTCTGTATTTTAGAGTGGGTGTATCAAATGTTAAATTAGGGTATGAGGAGGTGTATCAGATTATCACATGGATGATGTCATCAGTGATGTCATCAGTGATGTCATTTGAGATGTCATCAGTGATGTCATCAGTGATGTCACTGACCATGTCATGAATGATGTAATATGTGACGTCATTAGCAGTGCATTGCGGGGGCGCGAGTTATAGTTAGCTGAACTAACTATAACGGCCGAATTTCTCTGGATTTGTACGAATGAAATGCCCAACTAACTATAACGTCCCTGAAACCTGTGTTTTTTTGGTGAATTTCTAAGGTTTTTTAAATGCAAATTTCTAACTATAGTGTCCCTGAAACCTATGGATTTTTCAGTGAATTTCAAAGGTTTCTTTAAATGCTAATTTCTAACTATAACGTCCTTGAAACAAATGGTTTTTCAGTGAATTTCAAATGTTTTTTAAATGCTAATGTCTGACTATGCCTATAAAGGTAGGACATGTGAAGAAAGAGGAAGAAAAGAGCAGAAAGAAGCAAGACAAATGCTGAAACAGGCAACAGAAGTCCAGAAAGACAAAGAAAAGTTCAGGAAGAAGGAAGAAATGTGCAGAAAGAACCAACAGAAGAGCCGAAAGTCCTCCTGTGCCCCCAACGTTTTGCTGACGGGTACTGGTAGTAACTTACTCTGACTAACCAGGCATAGAGCCAGTGCTATGCTAAAAGTCACTTAGAATACAGTGAAAACACCTACATACACTAGGGAACACTATGCGTTGGGGTACCCCTGTGATTAGCATGACCTCCTCTGATAATTGCCAGTTAGTGCCTGGGTCATTGCAAGAGTGCATGGGTAGTGACAAGAGGATTAGAGTGCTGAAACAGAGTGTATGGTGAATTTATAAGTGCTTGGGTTTTGACGGAGTGATTGGATAAGTACATGGGTACTGACTGGATGATTAGTGTGCTGCAAGGACAGTGCATGGTGATTTTCTAAATGCTTGCATTTTGGCGGAGTGATTGGATAAGTGCATGATGCTGGATGGGTGATTGGAGGAGTGCATGGGTAGTGACAGACGGATTGCTGGAGTGCATGGGTACTACCTGGGTAATCAGAGGAGTGAATCAGTAGTGTGTAAGTGGTTGGAGGTCTGCATGGGTACTGCTCAGGGGATTGTAGCAGTGTATGTGTTAGTGCCTGGGCCATTGCATAAGTACATGGGTACTGACTGGATGATTAGAGTACTACAAGGAGAGTGCATGGTGAATTTATAAGTGCTTGTGTTTTAGCACAGTGATTAGATACGGACATGGAACTGGCTGGGTGATTGGAGGAGTGCATGGGTAGTGACAAGGAGATGGCTGGACTGCATCAGTAGTGCTCCGGGGATTGTAGCAGTGCATGTGTTAGTGCCTGGGTCATTGCATAAGTACATGGGTAGTGACTGGATGATTAGAGTACTGCAAGGAGATAACATGGTGAATTTATAAGTGCTTGTGTTTTGGCGCAGTGATTAGATAAGGACATGGAACTGGCCTGGGCAATTGAAGGAGTGCATGGGTAGTGACAAGGAGATGGCTGGACTGCATTGGTAGTGCTCAGGGTATTGTAGCAATGCATGAGTTTGTGCATGGGTCATTGCATGAGTGCATGGGTACTGACTGGATGATTAGAGTACTGCAAGGAGAATGCATGGTGAATTTATAAGTGCTTGGGATTTCACGGAGTGATTGGATAAGTACACACATGTCACATCAGGCCCGCCCCCTCCCTTCACCACTGTGCAAACACGCCCCCTGGCGAGTTTTAAGTTGGGGGTTTAAGTCCCTTTTGAATCCTGATGGTCCCTGGGGCCCAACTAGCCCACCAGGTACCTCCAGTAAGCACCACAGAGCTGCGTAACAGAGAGGTGGTCCAAGGCCACGTCCATTTTTACACCTCTCTGCAATGCAGCTCTGTGGCGCTTACTGGAGGTACCTGGTGGGCTAGTTGGCCCTCAGGGACCCTCAGGATTCAAGGGGACTTAATCCCCCAACATAAAACGCACTACAGGGTGCGTTTGCATACTTGTCACATCAGGCCATGGCCCCTCCCTGCACCACTGTGCAAACATGCCCCCCAGTTAGGATCTATTTTCCATAGGAAAAGCGTTTTTTGATTTGACAATATATTTGGTGCCGGTTGACGAATCTTTACGAAATTTTCAAAACTAATGGCCTGCTCTGGTCAGCTCCTTTCTTGAAAGTTTCAGGGTGATTAGTCAAACGGGGGCCAAAAAAAAGGGGTGTCCCAAAACGTGTGTTCCCCATGTTAATTTCCATGGGAAAAATTGAAACAGGCTACAGTCCAAACTGTTGAACGGAATTACCCCAAATTTGGCAAAAAGGTTGGGCACTAAATATTCAAATTTGGGGGTTTGTTACAGACCCCCAGAGACCCCCACCTCCACCGGGCTTTAGAAATGAAGGGGGGCCACGTGGCCCCCCTACAGGAGCCCTTGATGGCCCTGGGGACCGCCACCCCCATAGCCGGCTCCTGCTATTGTCCAGGATGCCCACCCACGGACCATTGTGGTTTGCTATGGCAGGGTAGGAGCACAGCTTCCGCCCTACAATAGCAAATTCTGCTTTGGTTTGAACAGGGGAAGCTGCATGTTAGCAGCTCACCTTGTGCAAAAGCAATGCCGGCTCCTACAGGAGGCAGAGAGCTGGCTGGAATCATGGGGGCATTGGGGCTCTACCCACGGTCCCCAATGGTGTGGCCAGGCCTCGGGGATGGGGTCCCTGGGGCCAGAAGTGGCCTGGGAGGGGTCCACGCAGCCCCACCTCCCCTGTAATACATTTTTAAAAAAAAGGAAATGCAGGCCCTGGGGGATGGGGTACCCAAGGCCATAATTGGCCTGAGGAGGGGGGCCATGCGGACCCCCTCCAAAGAATTAAATAAATTATAAAAAAAAGACTGGCCATGCCCCTGGGGATGGGGTCCCCAGGGCCACAATTGGGGGCCCCCTTCCTGTTTTTGTTTTTTTTTCATAAAAAGGGGTCAGGTCCTGGGGGATATGGTCCGCAGGGCCCCAAAAATTGTAAAGGAAGGGGGGCACCCAGCCCCCCTTCTACAACATTAAATAAAAATAAAAAGCTGGCATCTCGCCAGAGGCCCCGCCCCCTCCCAGCACCACTCTGCAAACTCTCCCCCTGATGCGTTGTAAGTTGGGGAATTAATTCCCCTTGAATAGTGAGAGTCCCTGGGGGACAACTAGCCCACCAGGTACCTCCAGTATGTACCACAGAGCTGCGTTGCAGAGAGGTGGTCCGAGGCCACCCCTCTTTTTACACCACTCTACAAACACGCCTCTTGGCTCACTTTTGGTGGGGTGATGAGGCAGCCATGTTTGCAGAGTGGTGTAAAAAGGGGGAATGGACTCGGACCACCTCTTGACAATCCAGCAGTGTGGCACTTACTGGAGGTACATGGTGGGCTAGTTGGCCCACAGGGACCCTCAGTGTTCAAGGGGAACTAATCCCCCAACTTTGCTGAGTGGTGGAGAAAGAGGGCGTGGCCTTTGTCCACCTCTCAGTTATTCCACTGTGTGGGGCTTACTGGAGGTAAGAGGTAGGCTAGTTGCCCCCTAAAGCACCCCCAGCAGTGATGGGGACTTCAATCCCCATCCAAGAGCGCGCCAGAGAGTGTGTTTGCATTGTGGTGGGTGAAGGGGCGTGGCCTGCTCTGAGAACTTGTTAAAGAGAAAAAAGGGTGCCCTGATATGTGAATGTGGGGTGCTATAATTTTAGGGTAAACAATGGTTCTGTTGTGGCCAAAAGGTCCAATATAAAGTGACCTTGTGAGGGACACTATGTTAGGATTGGAGACAATTAGTTACAAAATTCAAGGGAGCGGTAAATATACAGAGGGACATACAGGTCAATTTATGACACAGGTAAGTGACAAAAAAGCATGACGTGAGAGGTGAGTGTGATTTTAAAACAAAAACATCGCATTCAGAACAATATTGGAGACTCCTTAAGAGTTTATAGAATGTAAGGAGTTCCTGTTGTAGGACCCCCTACAATTGGAACTCCTTACATTCTGTAAACTCTTGAGAAGTCTCCAATATTGTTATCAATGCGATGTTTTTAAAATCACCCTCACCTCTCACGTCACATTTTTTTGTCACTTACCTGTGTGAGCACCTGAAGACTATTGTTTTGAAAAAAAATGTATCAGTCATAAATTGACCTACATGTCCCTTTGTATATTTACCACTCCCTTGCACCATTGTTTGCTCTGAGAACTTAGCAATCCCACTGTGTGGGACTTACTGGAGGTAATAGGATAGTTGGCCCCCAGGGATGTCCTTGGGGGCCTACTACCACTTTTGTTACCTCCAGTAAGTCCCACACAATGGGATTCCTAAGACGTTTTTGGAGGCCATGCCCCCCTTCTTCTACCACTCTGGAAACGCGCCTCCTGGCAGACTACGGGATGAAGTCCAATTTACTCCTGGGGGACTTTGGGGGCAAGGTGCCTCCTGTAAGCCCTACGCAGCGGAATTACTGAGCGCTGGTCAGAGACCCAGCACCCTTTCTCCACCACTCGATTGTATGACATAATTTCGAAAGACAAAAATTCGACCTACAAAAATATTGCAACAAAAATATCGTGGTCAAGAATATCGACATCCTATCTACAACATGGTAAGTACAAAAATATCAATAATTTAATATCGATGTCAAAAATATCGTAATTCAAAAATATCGTTTTTTTTTTAGTTTAAAAATATATGTAAAATAAACCAAATAATACTTATAAATCAAAGAAACATAATTAAATATATTGTATAATATGTAAAATTTATAATAAATATATATAATTAAATGAAACTTTAATTAAACATATATATAACATATAATATATACACTTACTTAATAATTACTTTTAATAATAATTTCTGTAACATATAAATTATTAAATATTTATTTAAATTACCAATACATCTATACACATAAAACAATAACATTAATAAATATTAAATAATTACATATAGCAAATAATTATCAATAATTTTAATTTGAATAATTTTTATTATTAATTATATATTACAATAGCTAAAATATTACAAAACATATTTAATATCAGACACAATAAAACTACTAGTCCAACTTCAACAAAAACAACAGTAAGGAAAATGTTGGATAGCGTAGGGGTAAAAATATCTATTCGAACTCCCGAGAGTGCAACAGTAGGGAAAACATTGGATAGCGTAGGGGTAAAAATTACTATTCCAACTCCAAAGAGTGCAACAGTAGGGAAAGCGTTGGATAGCGTAGGGGTAAAAATTACTATTCCAACTCCAGAGAGTGCAATAGTAGGGAAAGTGTTGGATAGCGTAATGGTAAAAATTACTATTCCCACTCCAGAGAGTGCAATAGTAGGGAAAGTGTTGGATAGCGTAAGGGTAAAAATTACTATTCCCACTCCAGACAGTGCAACAGTAGGGAAAACGTTGTATAGCGTAGGGGTACAAATAACTATTCCAACTCCAAAGAGTGCAACAGTAGGGAAAACGTTGGATAGCGTAGGGGTAAAAATTACTATTCCAACTCCAGAGAGTGCAATAGTAGGGAAAGTGTTGGATAGCGTAAGGGTAAAAATTACTATTCCCACTCCAGAGAGTGCAATAGTAGGGAAAGTGTTGGATAGAGTAAGGGTAAAATTTACTATTCCCACTCCAGAGAGTGCAACAGTATAGAAAACGTTGGATAGCGTAGGGGTAAAAATAACTATTCCAACTCCAAAGAGTGCAACAGTAGGGAAAACATTGGATAGCGTAGGGGTAAAAATTACTATTCCAACTCCAGAGAGTGCAATAGTAGGGAAAGTGTTGGATAGCGTAAGGGTAAAATTTACTATTCCCACTCCAGAGAATGCAATAGTAGGGAAAGTGTTTGATAGCGTAAGGGTAAAAATTACTATTTCAACTCCAGAGAGTGCAATAGTAGGGAAAGTGTTGGATAGCGTAAGGGTAAAATTCACTATTCCCACTCCAGACAGTGCAACAGTAGAGAAAAGGTTGGATAGCGTAGGGGTAAAAATTACTATTCCAACTCCAAAGAGTGCAACAGTAGGGAAAGCGCTGGATAGCGTAGGGGTAAAAATTACTATTCCAACTCCAGAGAGTGCAACAGTAGGGAAAGCGCTGGATAGCGTAGGGGTAAAAATTACTATTTCCACTCCAGATAGTAAAACAGTTGGGAAAGCACTAGATAGCATAGTGATTCTATTAACATTATAACCAATTCAATAATTTCTTATAAAAAAATTGCATGTTAACAATGTTTAAAAAAAAATAATTATTATTAAATACCAATTATGTAAAATAAATATTTAAATAAATACATTTAAATTACATCCCACACTATTCCCCCTTTAACACACAACACACTACACATACAAAATACACAATAGATTTAAATATCAATTTATCTCTTATTTACAATTAATAATACATTCTTTATAATTAATATAGTTATTAATTCACTAATTAATACATATTAACTACGAAATTACAAATATTCACCTATTAATTATTAATTAACAATACATTAATTAGCAATAACAACAAATAAAATAAAATAATCAATTATTTATATTTACTATATTTAACTAACTAATAACAATTAATTAATAATAATTACAAATAAATAAAATATATCATTATTTATTTTATTTTAATTACATCCAACCTTATTCCCCTATAAACCCACAACCCACTACACATAAAAATTCACATAATTAATTTAATTATGAATTAATCACCTAATAAAATTAAATCACCAATTAATTACTAATTAACAATTAATTAATTAACTTTAACAATAAAGAAATATTATTAATAAACTAATTATAATTTATATAATTAACCAAATAATAAATTAATTTTACAATTAATAATTAATTAAACATTAATTAATCTATTAATCAAATTAATTACCAATTATTAATTGATTACCAATTAATTAGTCATAAATACCAATGAAACAATACATATTAATTCATTAATTATAATTACATTACTTCCCACCCTATTCCCCTATAAACCCACAACCCACTACACATAAAAATTCACATAATTAATTTAATTATCAATTAATCACTTAATACAATTAAATCACCAATTAATTACTAATTAACAATTAATTAATTAATAATAACAATAAATAAATATTAATAATAAACTAATTATAATGTATATAATTAACCAATTAATAAAATAATTGTACAATTAATAATTAATTAACAATTAATTAATCAATTAATTACCAATTATTAATTAATTAACAATTAATTAATCATAAATACCAATTAAACAATACATATTAATTCATTAATTATAATTAAATTACTTCCCACCCTATTCCCCTATAAACCCACAACCCGCTCTGATACTAAAACGCTAAATTAAATGTAAAATAATTATAAATCTCTAAACATTTATTTTTAAATGTATTAAAATACATTACAATAATCTTTAACATACAAATAAAATACATATTAAATGACATTACACTAAATAAATATCGATATTATTGACATTGAAATTTTTACTTACGATATTACTTACATCGATATTAATTACTTCGATATTATTAACTTCGATATTACTTACCTTGGGATCGATATTCTGTCCATCGATATTCTTGACTTCGATATTCTGTACCTACGATATTAAAAACACGATATTATTGTAGGTCGAAATTTAAAACTCGATATTTTGGCTAAACACCCCACCACTCTGCAAACATGACTACTAGTTAAAGAAGTGTTTGCAATGTAATAGGTTTCATATTTGCAAGAATTAGAGCTATTGGCATTGTAAATGCAAAACGTTTTTGCTAAGGTTTTTTTAGAGTGGAGTGGATGTACGTTGTATATAGTGGAATTATGTGGTATGTTGTGCAGTGAAATTAGGTGGATAGAAATTATGTGGTATTTAGTGTATATGAATTATGTAGAGTGGGATTCTGTATTATGGAGAGTAATTATGTGGTATGGTAGTCTGTGTTGTGGAGTGGTAACCTCAGGTTTAGTCTTCCCTGTTTCCATAGAAGCTCAACTATGAACTCAGTGAGACAAAAAAGATGGAATCACTGAGGTGCACTTGTGGACCTAGTCAGAGGTATGAGCAGAGCCACTAGAATTATGTGACTGTTTGGCTGCACCGACTTTTGTACAATTATACATTTTCTGCATTAGCCACATAATTTATCGTCTGCACCCTAATCTGCAGATTTGAACAAAAAAAGCCCCGTTTCTAGCTCAAATGGCTCAAACGTTACTGAAAATGCAGCAACAAGTGTTACAGCTTGGTGAAAGGCCCTTTGCAAAACTAGAATGGTCACCTGTTACTTAATGCTAAATGTGGGTGTTAAATTGGTAGTAATGGTGTGCTCTTCCTTCCCTCTGTGCCTCTCTTACCTCTTTCTGCATTTCTTTTGCTTCTTTCCGCACGTTTCTTTCTTTTTCTGTACTTCTCTTGACCTCATTATGCAAATCTCTTGTACTTTCTGCACCTCTCTTCCCTCTTTGTGCACATCTGTTGCCTCTTTCTGTACCCCTCTTATATTTTTCTGCACCCTTTTTGCCTCTTTCGCCACCTCTATTCCTTCTTTCTGCACTTCTTTAGTTTCTTTCTGCACCTATCTTGCTTCTTTCTCTACCCCTCTTGCCTCTCTCTCTACCCCTCTTCCCTCTTTTTACACTTCTGTTGCTTCTTTCTGCACGTATCTAGCTTCTTTCTGCACCTCACTTGCCTCTTTATGCACCTCTATTGCCTCTTTCTGCAGTTCTCTTGCCTTCTTCTGCACTTCACTTGCCTCTTTCTGTAACTCTCTTGCTTCTTTCTGCACCTCACGTGCTTCTTTCTGCACCCCTTTTGCCTGTTTCTGCACCCCTCTTCCCTCTTTGTGCAACTCTCTTGCCTCTTTCTATACCTCATGTCCCTCTTTCTGCTCCGCTCTTGCCTCTTTCTGTACCTTTGTTCCTTGTCTCTTCCCCTGTTTTGTCTCTTTCTGCACCCTTCATGCCTCTTTCAGCACCTCTGTTTCATTCTGCAGTTCTCTTCCTCTTTCTGCACCCCTCCTGTCTCTTTCTGTACCCCTCTTGCCTCTTTGTGCACCTCTCTTACCCCTTTCTGCACCCCTCTTGCTTCTTTTTTGACCTCTGTTGGTTCTTTCTGTACCTCTTTTGCTTTGTTCTGCACTTCACTTGCCTCTTTCTGTACCCCTCTTGCCTCTTTCTGCGCTTCTGTTGGTTCTTTATGCACTGCCCTGGCTTCATCCTGCACCTCTGTTCCAAATGTCTTCATCCCTCTTGCCTTTCTCTGCACCCCTCTTCCCTCTTTTTGCACCTCTCTTGCCTGTCTGCCCACCTGCTCCCTCTTTCTGTACCTGTTTGCCTGTTTCTACAACTCTCTTGCCTCTTTCTGCAGTTCTCTTGCTTCCTTCTGTACCTCACTTGCCTCTTTTTGCACCTCTGTTGATTCTTTTGCACTGCTCTTGTTCTTTCTGCACCTCTCTTGCAAATTTTTGCATCCCTTTTGCCTCGTTCTGCATCCCTTTTACCTGTTTCTGCACCTCTCTTGCCTCTGTCTGTACCTCTGTTCCCTCTTTCTGTACCTCTTCTGCCTGCTTCTGCAACTAGCTTACCTCTTTCTGAAGTTTACTTGCCTCTTTCTGCACCCATGTTGCTTCATTCTGCACTTTCCATGCTTCTTTCTGTACCTGTCTTGCTTCTTTCTGCACCCCTGTTGTCTCTTTCTGCACCCCTCTTCCCTCTTTGTGCAACTCTCTTGCTTCTTTCTATACCTCATGTCCCTCTTTCTGCTCCGCTCTTGCCTCTTTCTGTACCTTTGTTCCTTGTCTCTTCACCTGTTTTGTCTCTCTCTGCACCCTTCATGCCTCTTTCAGCACCTCTGTTTCATTCTGCAGTTCTCTTCCTCTTTCTGCACCCCTCCTGTCTCTTTCTGTACCCCTCTTGCCTCTTTGAGCACCTCTCTTACCCCTTTCTGCACCCCTCTTGCTTCTTTTTTGACCTCTGTTGGTTCTTTCTGTACCTCTTTTGCTTTGTTCTGCACTTCACTTGCCTCTTTCTGTACCCCGCTTGCCTCTTTCTGCGCTTCTGTTGGTTCTTTATGCACTGCCCTGGCTTTATCCTGCACCTCTGTTCCAAATGTCTTCACCCCTCTTGCCTTTCTCTGCACCCCTCTTCCCTCTTTTTACACCTCTCTTGCCTGTCTGCCCACCTGCTCCCTCTTTCTGTACCTGTTTTGCCTGTTTCTACAACTCTCTTGCCTCTTTCTGCAGTTCTCTTGCTTCCTTCTGTACCTCACTTGCCTCTTTTTGCACCTCTGTTGATTCTTTTGCACTGCTCTTGTTCTTTCTGCACCTCTCTTGCAAATTTTTGCATCCCTGTTGCCTCGTTCTGCATCCCTTTTACCTGTTTCTGCACCTCTCTTTCCTCTGTCTGTACCTCTGTTCCCTCTTTCTGTACCTCTTCTGCCTGCTTCTGCAACTAGCTTACCTCTTTCTGAAGTTTACTTGCCTCTTTCTGCACCCATGTTGCTTCATTCTGCACTTTCCATGCTTCTTCCTGTACCTGTCTTGCTTATTTCTGCACCCCTGTTTTCTCTTTCTGCACTCATCGTCCCTCTTTCTGTATCTTTCTTGCCTGTTTCAGCATCTCAGTTGCCCCTTTCTCACTTTTCCTGATTTTTTTTACAGCTATGTTGCTTCTTTCAGCAATTCGTTTGCCTCTTTCTGAAGTTCTCTTACCTGTTTCGGCACCCCTCTTGCCTCTTTCTGCACCCGTCTTCCCTCTTTGTACAACTTTCTAGCCTCTTTCTTCACCTCTCTTCTCACTTTATGCACCACTCTTGCCTCTTTGTGTACCTCTGTTGCTTCTTTCTGCACTTCTCCTGACTCTTTCTCTACCCTTTGTGCCCCTTTCAGCACCTCTGTTGCTTCTTGCTGCACTTTTATTCCTTCTTTCTGCACTCCTCGTGCCTCCTTCTGGACCTCTGTTGCTTCTTTCTGCACTTCTCTTGGTTCTCTGTTGCCTCTTTCCGTATTCCTCTTGCCTCTTAGAGCACCAGTTGTGCTTCTTTCTGCACTTCTCTCTCCTTTTACTGCACCCCTCTTGCCTCTTTGTGCACCTCTGATGCTTCTTTCTGCACTTCTATTGCCTCTTTCTGCACCTGCTTTGCTTCTTTCTGCAGCTGACTTGCCTCTTTCAGCCCCTCTGTTGCTTTTTCTCCAGATCTCTTGCCTCTTTCTGCACCTCACTTACCTGTTTCAGCACATCTGTTGCTTTTCTCTGCAGATCTCTTGCCACTTTCTGAACCCCTCTTTTCCCTTTCTGTACCTCTCTTGCCTCTTTCTGCACCCCGGTTCCCTTTTTCTGCACCCGTCGTGACTCCTTCTGCACCTCTGTTGCCTCTTTCAGCACCTCTGTTGGTTCTTTCTGCCCTGCTCTTGCTTCTTTCTGCACCTCACGTGCCTCTTTCTGCACTTCTCTTGCTTGTTTCTGTACCTCTGTTGCATCTTTCTGCACTCCTCTTCCTTCTTTCTGCACCCCTGTTGCCTCCTTCTGCACCTCTTTTGCCTCTGTCAGCACCCCTGTTGGTTCTTTCTGCACTGCTCTTGCTTCTTTCTGCACCTCACTTGCCTCTTTCTCCACTTCTCTTGCTTCTTTCTACATATCTGATGCTTCTTTCAGCAATTCTCTTGCCTCTTTCTGCACTTCTCATCCTTCTTTTTGTACCCCTCCTGCCTCTTTAAGTACCTCTCTTGCCTCTTTGTGCCTCTCCTACTTCTTTATTTACCCCTCTTGCCTCTTTTTGCACCTCTGTTGGTTCTTTCTGCACTGCTCTTGCTTTTTTCTGCACCTCACTTGCCTCTTTCTTCACTTATCTTGCTTCTTTTTAAACCTCTGTTGCTTCTTTCAGCATTTCTCTTGCCTCTATCTGCACTTCTCTTCCTTCTTTCTGCACCCATCCTGCCTCTTTCTATTCCTCTCTTGCGTCTTTGTGCACCCCTCCTCCCTTTTTCTGCACCTCACTTGCCTCTTTCTTTACCCCTGTTCCCTGTTTCTGCACCTTTCCTGCCTGCTTATGCATTTGTCTTGCTTCTTTCTGCACCTCTGAGTTAGAGGTAGTTTCAACCCCCCTGCCCTATTATGTACTAGGGCCTTACAGGGGAGGTCATGCCAATCACAGGGGTACCCCAGCCCAAAGTGTTCCCTAGTGTATGTAGGTGTTTTCACTGTATTCTAGTTAGTTGGACATTTCACTCGTACAATACCTGAGAAATTTAGTCGTTATAGTTAGTGTATGAGTGCAAATGATAGTGCTGTATTGATAAGTGACTGCATGTATGACAGACTGTTTGGGTGAATGAGTGGACGTGTGTGTAGACCTAGGAATCAGTGAGTGGGTATGTAGTAACTGGTATTGGTGTGTCTATGGTTTCGAAAATGGGTAGTCTGTATTTTAGAGTGGGTGTATCAAAGGGTATATTAGGGTGTGATGAGGTGCATCAGATTATCATGTGGATGATGTCATCAGTGATGTCACTGACCATGTCATGAATGATGTAATATGTGATGTCATCAGCAGTGCATTGCAGAGGCGTGAGTTATAGTTAGTTCAACTAACAAGAACGGCTGAATTTCTCAGGTTTTGTACGAGTGAAATGTCCAACTAACTATAACGTCTCTGAAACCTATGATTTTTCCAAGAAATTCAGCCTCTATAGTTAGTTGAGCTAACTAAAACTCGCGCCCCCGCAATGCACTGCTGATGACGTCACATATTACATCATTCATGACATGGCCAGGGACATCACTGATGACATCACTGATGACATCTCAAATGACATCACCAATGACATCATCCACGTGATAATCTGAAGCACCTTCTCACACCCTAATATAACCTTTGCTACACCCTCTCTAAAATACAGACTACCATTTTCGAAACCATAGACACACCAATACCAGTTACTACATACCCACTCTCCGATTCCTAGGTCTACACACATGTCCACTCATTCACCCATACATTCAGTCATACATGCAGTCACTTATCAATACAGCACTATCATTTGTACTCATACACCTATACAGACACTCACACATCGCCATTCATCCATAGAGTTACTCACACACCTAGTCAATCATGCAAAGAATCATTCACACTCCTATGTACTCACCTATACAGTTATACACACACCACCTCACTTATTCATACAGATATTCTCACATACTTACTCTCTTTTACAACCACTGATGCAAGCACACACTCATCCATACAGCCACTCTCACAATAAATCACTCTCACATATAGTCATTTATATACACCAACCCTCAAATATACTGCCTTTCCATTATGTAGTTATTCACACATGTACCACTGAGACATCCATTCACTCACCATTATATATGTGTGTGTTTTTTTTATTTTGTTTTTTTGGGGTTTATATTTTTTCTTATAACAAACACTAAACATTATCCCACTGAAACCTCATAAAAATCTAAAAAATAAAATCTATTAAAAATATATAAAAAGCTAAAAGCTACTTTACCTAAACCTATCCTATCTAAAACCTACCTTACATTCAAAGCAAAATACCGAAAATGTCCAAAAAACAACCAAATGTTCACATCAGCTGTGCAAGCTGTTCCACAGGCTCCTCAAGGTTTATCAACTGGCTTCCCTGCCGGCGCTGCACCTCAAGGACAGTGTCCAGTTTTCGGTCTAAGTTTTTGAGCTGCTGTATACGGGTGTATTGGAACACCGAGTTCCGAGAAAGTGGGCTGATGGCCTCTGTGGGCTCTGATGTGGCTGCTGAGGGAGAGAGTGGAGCTACACTTGGGGATGGCTGTGGGTGGCTTGGCTCTGGTCTAACCTGGCTTGGCCCTGGTAGGGACTGAGGGTGCACTGGGTCCGGCATTGTTCGAAGTGGTAATAAGTCAGAATATCGACTAGAGTTGGAAATGTCGACTTGAACTAATTGAGCGCAGAATATCGAGATACAGAAATATCAACAGCAAGCATATCGTGGTCAAGACTATTGAGTTTAATGTAAGAAATATTGTTTAAAAAATATCAAAGTAATTAATATCGTTTGCAAAAATATAGTTAAAAATATTGTTTTTTTAGTTATTGTTAGGTATTTTAGTATGTATTTTAACCCCTTGTGTGCCACGCCCTTTCCCCGCCCTGTGCCGGGTGTTGCATTGGCGGGCGGGGTTCATGACGAGCTGGACTCGTCATGGGCACAGCGCAACCGCGGCCCATGACGAGTCCAGCTCGTCATGGGCACAGAAGGGGTTAAAGCTATGTGCTCTATTTTTTGTCTAAGTATTGCATTTGTTTTTTAATATATGTGTTACATTTTTAGAAGTTATTAATTTTATTTTAATTAAATTTGGCGTTTTAGATCTGCAGTGGGTTGTGGGTTTATAGGGGAATAGGGTGGGAAGTAATTTAATTATAATTAATTTAATAATAATTTATTAGTATTTATTTAATTTTGATTTTATAGTGGTCATTTTGGGAATTAATTTAATATCATTTAATTAATATAATTGGATGGTAATTTTCATTGTTTAATTTATTGGTAAATATGTTAATTGTGTCTTTTTTTTAAGAGCGGGTTGTGGGTTTATAGGGGAAGAGGGTGGGAAGTAAATTAATTATAATTAAATTATTAATATGTTTATTAAAACATATTTATTTATTTAATATTTTATATTGGTAATTCTGGAAATTTATGTATTTTTAATTATTTATTAATTGGTTGTTAATTATTATTAACTAACTGGTAATTATGTTAATTGTAGGTTGATAGGGGAGTAAGGGGGAAGTAATTTAATTTTATTACATTTATAAAAAAAAATATATAATATTTATTACATTTTATTTTATAGTGTCAATTGTGTTAATTAATTTATTAATAATTATTTATATTTTGTTTGTTAATTGTTATTAATTAATTGTTAAATAATTATGTCAATTGTTTCAAGTTTTAAGAAATCGGTGGTGGTATTTATAGGGGAATATGTTGAGACGTAATTTATTTATAATTGATTAATTGTTAGGTAATTATTTCTAATTAATTAATACAAATTTAAATATGGCAATTGTGTAATTATTTTGATGTGTGAGTTGTGGGTTTTATAGTGGTAAATAGTGGGAATTACATTTTTTTAAATGAATTAATGGTTTGTTGTTAATTGATATTAATTTATTAATGTAAAATTAGTTATGGAAATTGTGTAAACATTTTTAGGTGTGTGTTTTGGTGTTTTTTGCGGTAGAAGGTGAAAAGTAATTTAGTTTAAATAAATTAATCATTACTTGATCATTTTATTATTCATTTATTAATTGATTAATATTTTTGGTAATTGTTTATTTTTAGTTTCTATAGCTGTAATGTTTCGTTAGCACATTAATTTTTACCTTTTTAAAAGTGATTTTTAATTATTAATATTTGTTAAATTGATAACTAATTGTGTTAATTATGGAGGTATACTTTTTTTCAAATTTATATGTGTGTTGTAAATTGTGTGGTGTTATAGGGTAGGAAAAGAATATTATATTTATGTAACACATCTTTTTTTGATTAAAAGTAATTTCTATTACAAAATATTTATTTGTTAATTTTTTGTTAAACAAATTAATCTTTTTACGTAAATTTCATATTTTTTCTACATTATAATATGTTTATGTGTTTTATATATTGTTTTATTTTTATATCTGTTTTGTTTTTGTGCTTTTTATTATATTTTGTATTGTAGTTGATATTTTGATTGTTTTTAAATTTGAATTTTCTTTAGTGGGAATAGTAATTTTTACCCCTCCGCTATCCAATACTTTCCCTACTGCTGCATTTGCAGGTGTGGGAATAGTAATTGATACCCCTACGCTATCCAACACCTTCCCTACTGTTGCACTCACTGGTGTGGGAATAGTAATTTTTACCCCTCCACTATCCAACAGTTTCCCTACTGATGCACTCGCTGGAGTGGGAATAGTAATTTTTACCCCTACGTTAGCCAATACTTTCCCTACTGTTATCCCCTCCACTATCCAACACTTTCCCTACTGTTGCACTCCGAGTGGGAATAGTAAATGATTCCCCTCCGATATCCAAAACTTTCCCTACTGTTGCGATCGCTGGAGTGGCAATAGTAATTTTTACCCCTCCGCTATCCAACAGTTTCCCTTCTGTTGCACTCATTGGAGTAGGAATAGTAAATTATTCCCCTCTGCTATCCAACACTTTCCCTACTGTTGCACACATTTGAGTGGGAATAGTAATTTTTACCCCTCTGCTTTCCAACACTTTCCCCACTGTTGCACTCCAGGAGTGGGAATCGAAATGTTATCCCCTCCACTATCCAACACTTTCCCTACTGTTGCACTCGGAGTGGGAATAGTAAATGATTCCCCTCCGATATCCAACACTTTCCCTACTGTTGCATTAGCTGGAGTGGCAATAGTAATTTTTACCCCTCCGCTATCCAACAGTTTCCCTACTGTTGCACTCATTGGAGTAGGAATAGTAAAATTTTCCCCTCTGCTATCCAACACTTTCCCTACTGTTGCACACATTGGAGTGGGAATAGTAATTGTATCCCCTCCACTATCCAACACTTTCCCTACTGTTGCACTCATTGGAGTGTGAATAGTAAATTATTCCCCTCTGCTATCCAACACTTTCCCTACTGTTGCACTTGCTGGAGTGGGAATAGTGATTGTATCCCCTCCACTATCCAACACTTTCCCTACTGTTGCACTCATTGGAGTGTGAATAGTAAATTATTCCCCTCCGCTATCCAACACTTTCCCTACTGTTGCACTTGCTGGAGTGGGAATAGTAAATTGTTCTTGATTGAGAGAGAGAAAGCGCACTCTGTGGTTCAAACAAGGTAATCCAGTAAGACGCGGTATGGGTGCAGACGAGTGGATCCCCCTGAGTAGGGATGGATATCAGACAAAAGCACGTTCTAACCAAGAGCGTGTCACTTGAATTGCACTCCAATAAAGAAATTAATCATGGGAGGGCAAATTCCATAGTTTTTGGTTTATTCATGTGAATAATTTGAGTAAATCCTTTGGATAGAATAATTTTCACAAAATTCAAGCATCACAAACGAGTATATTAAAGATCATAACTCGATGTAGCCCAATGCATTTCAGGCCAGTGTGGGCCTTCGTCAGGGGCTGGCACTATAATGGAAGGATACAAAGAAGCAGCTTTAATCAATACATTCATGTATGTCATAAATCAAAAAGATAATGAAGGAAAACTTTAAGTAAATGAGTTGAAAAAGTGTCTGTGTGAATCTGGGTGAAATGAAGAATGAATAAGCAGTATAACAATAGTGCTGTTAAATAAAGCTGTTAAATGAAAAATAGGTCCTGTTGGATGAGTGTTTAACGGTAACAGAAAGTGACAAGCAATATGAAAGTGGATGCTAAAGAGTGGGTAAGAGACGTTGAAAAGTAGATGTATGCAAATAGAAATAGAAAGAAACTGACGAAATGCTGTCAAGGTTTGGTTACGTAAATGCATGTAAAGAAACGTCGGAGGTATACGTGCACAAAGAATATATCAAAGAATCAGAAAGAACCATGGAAAGTGATAGCGAGTAAACATATGTGTAAGATGTGAAGAGTGAAATGTGTGATGAGAGCTAAGTACCGGGTAAAAAGAGAATCAGGAGAAAATTAGTTTGCAAAGTGAACGTGAAAACAAATTTGCAAGTCCGCGTGTACATGAAAGTACCTAATCAAGTACAGAACACTTACGTGATGTAGAAAATTCAAATCAATCGAGGCTGTGAAGCTACAAAGTATCGGCGTTTCAGCGGGTAGGTCGAATGTTTAACGCACATAGGTGCCGATTACGATCCGGTAAAATATTTCCCCGTGCGACTCGTATCCGGTATTTTTACCGTACGAATCGTACAAGTGCCGTACGAACTGGCAATCACGATTCGCATGGTAAAAAGTCCATACGAACCGCATTGGGAATCATTCCCCACACGTCCTCGGGTCGGAAAATGTGTCCGACACGTCCTCGTACGATTTACCGTACTAATGTGAAAGGTGAAGTCCGAGCGAGGAATCACGATCCATCCCGTGCGTCCGAGGTTACAACCGGATGGAAAAAACACTGTCCGCACCGAACTCCCATAGCAACCATGGAGACGTGCCCGCATACGCGACGACCCCCCCAGCCCCTGTACGTACGCGCTGACCCCCCCCACAGCCCCCGTACGTACGCGCCGAACCCCCCGTGTATGTACACCCGTGTACATGTCGAACCCCCCCGTGTACGTTCGAGTCGAACCCCCCCGTGTACGTTCGAGTCGAACCCCCCCCGTGTACGTTCGAGTCGAACCCCCCCCGTGTACGTTCGAGTCGAACCCCCCGTGTACGTTCGAGTCGAACCCCCCCATGTACGTTCGAGTCGAACCCCGCTGGGGGTACGCACCGTACATACACGGGTGGGGGTACGACTCGAACGTACACGGGTGTACATACACAGGGGTTCGACTCGAACGTACACGGGGGGTTCGACTCGAACGTACACGGGGGGTTCGACTCGAACGTACATGGGGGGGTTCGACTCGAACGTACACGGGGGGGTTTGACTCGAACGTACACGGGGGGGTTCGACTCGAACGTACACGGGGGGGTTCGACTCGAACGTACACGGGGGGGTTCGACTCGAACGTACACGGGGGGTTTGACTCGAACGTACACGGGGGGTTCGACTCAAACGTACACGGGGGGTTCGACTCAAACGTACACGGGGGTACACGGGGGGGTTCGACTCGAACGTACACGGGGGGGTTCGACTCGAACATACACGGGGGGTTCGACTCGAATGTACACCGGGGGGTTCGACTCGAAAGTACATGGGGGGGTTCGACTCGAACGTACACGGGGGGTTCGACTCGAACATACACGGGGGGGTTCGACACGGGGGTTCGACTCGAACATACACGGGGGGTTCGACTCGAACGTACACGGGGGGTTCGACACGTACACGGGTGTACATACACGAGGGGTTCGGCGTGTACGTACGGGGGCTGTGGGGGGGGGTCGGCGCGTACGTACGGGGGCTGGGGGGGGTACGGTGCGTACCGGGCCACCTACTCTGGTCGATTCGCGCCGTACTTCGCTTTTCCGGCACTTTTTGGGTGCCGTGAAAATATTGCCGTCCGGACTGCTGTCGGTTCGAATCGTAATTCCTGGGTCGTGAAACGCTGCCTGAAAGCGTCCCGACGTCACGTCGCAGCATTCCCGGATCACATTCGTATGTATGTTTTCGTCGGTCGGTGTTTTTTACGATTCGTACGGAAATGGTGTTTCCGTGCGAATCGTAATTCCATGTTTGTAAAGTTTTACGACTGGGTACGAGTCGGACGGGGAAAACGCTCCGACCGACGGTTCGTACCCGGTTTTTACCGGATCGTAATCGGCACCATAGTATTTGAAGAGTGTCACGTGAGCATCGCGGCGAATCAGAATGGCTCAAAGCCTATCAACCAGTCGTATGGGATTAAGCTGGTAAATGTAACGTCAGGTATGTCATAGAACGGTAAAAACCAATCACGGAGTGAGAATACGAGTCGGATACGATATGTCGGTGATTGTACGTGTGTATCTCTAGACGGTCTATAAAGTAAGAAAAAAAAAATTATAATAATTGTAATTCAGGGAACTACAGAAAAAGTAAATTCGTGGTTCAAAGAAAAACAAACGGTACGATATGTCAGTGAGTGTACATGTGTATCTATTGACGGTCTATAAAGTGAAAAAAAAATTATTCAGTGAACTACAGAGAAAGTAAATTTGTAGTTCAAAGAAAAACAAACGGATTGGTGAACAGACAGGTCAAGTGTAGCCTGGAAAATAATATGTCAAAAAGGTAACCGTGAGAACATGAGAGGAGTGTGTATGAAGGTGCCAATGTATCAGAGTGTTGATAACGTCAAGGCGTAGTACAATAAAACTGTAATAAAGATAACCAGAAGCGTCTATGTACTGAAGCGCTAGAAAGTGTATAACAAAAGAAGCGAAAGTCTGTAAATGCATATGCTGTATAAAGGTAACAGGACACATATATGGTGAAACCAAAGAGAGTGAGTAACAAACATGGTGAATAACAATAATGGTATGTCTCAGTATCTGTGCAAAATACATTTGTTAAACATCAGGAAACATAAAATTGTAGGGTCCCGGGTCTCATGGGAATATATCCTTAAAAATGTGGATGAATATGCATGAGAAGCTGAAAGTCGTGTAAGAATCAAAGAACATTACAAAAAAAACATAGATCATAGCGTTCATTAAGTTCTTTGGGGTGAATCGAATCTAATTTATTGATCCAGAAAACTTCACGTTGTAATAAAAATGGCGTGTTGTTGCGACCTTTGATGAGAGGAACTTGTTCAAGAATCAGGAAACGCAATTGGCAAATGTTATGTTGTAAAAGATCAAAGTGATTTGCAATAGGAGATTTCGTCTGGTGAGTACGTATGTTACTTTTGTGCTCATTGAGTCTAATGCGTATTTTTCTCTCTGTCTTCCCGATGTAGACAAGTCCACAAGGACATTTGAGCAAGTAAATTACATTTTGAGTGTTACATGTGGCTGTTACCATTAGTTTGATGGGAAAACCTTTGTGGGGATGTGAAATACTGTTGCCTTTGATAATAGAGTTGCAATTTCCACAATTCAAGCAGGGGATAGTACCTTTAAAGTCCGTAGTGATTTGATTTTTGGAGGTAGACAAAAGTTGTTTCAAGTTGCAAGATCTTTGATAGGCAAATCTGGGTTGTAAATCAAAAATGTGTTGGAAATCTTGTTCGTTACTAAGTATCGGCCAGTACCTTAGAACAATCTTTTTGATTTGATAACTTCTAGTTGAAAATTTTGTGATAAACGCAGATCTGGTTTCCTGTTTTGTTAGCGGTTTAGGTTGAAGCAAATCCTGTCGAGTAAAGGTGTCTGCTTTGGTGATTGCATTTTCCAGAATGATAGATGGGTAATTACGTTTTTTGAATTTTTCAATGCAAACAGTTTTGCTAGATTCATAGAGGTCATCTGAGCTGGCAATCCTTTTTAGTCTTAGCAATTGAGAGTAAGGTAGGTGTTTTTTTAAAGAAGGCTGGTGAAAGCTGTCATAATGTAACAAGTTATTCCGGTCAGTCGATTTGGTGTAAACTTGTGTCATTAAATGATCTCCTGTGTTGGTAACAAGAGTGTCCAAAAAAGTTACTGAATCATGGCTGATGGTATGGGTAAATTCGATTCGGTGATCGACTGTGTTGAGTGTTTCAATGAGTTGTTCCAATAACCTGGGTGAACCTTTCCAAATGATGAAGATATCATCAATGTATCTTTTGTATAGGATCAGGTTGTTGATCCACTCCTGTTTGCTAAGAATGTGATCTTGTTCAAAACGGTACATGTATAAATTGGCATATGTGGGCGCGGCACAATTTCCCATAGATGTACCCGAACATTGGATGTAATATGTTCCAGACCATTCAAAATAGCTGTGATAGAGTGTAAAATGAATGAGTTCCATGAGAAAGATTTTTAAGTTGTTGGATTTGTCTGTTAGGAGTAAGAAAGATTCAATTGCCTCAAGTCCTTTGTCATGAGGGATAGATGTATACAGTGACTTCACATCAATAGTAGCTAATGTAATGTCTGGGGTGATTTGGTTTTGTATGGATTCAATGATGTTGAGAAAGTTGGTAGTATCCTTGATGTAGGTTGACATGGACTGAACTAACGGTTGCAAATGTCTATCCAGGTATCTTCCCACGGGCTCATGAATTGAATTTACTGTAGAAACGATGGGTCTGAATGGAGGTTTAGTAGCATGTTTATGAATTTTAGGTAGCATGTATATGTATGGAATAGCCGGGTCTTCTTTGATAAGGTATTTTCTGTCGTCATCTTTGATGGTGCCAATCAATCGAGGCTGTTGATTTGAATTTTCTACATCACGTGTGTTCTGTACTTGATTAGGTACTTTCATGTACTCGCGGACTTGCAAATTTGTTTTCACGTTCACTTTGCAAACTAATTTTCTCCTGATTCTCTTTTTACACGGTACTTAGCTCTCATCACACATTTCACTCTTCACATCTTACACATATGTTTACCCGCTATCACTTTCCACGGTTCTTTCTGATTCTTTGATATATTCTTTGTGCACGTATACCTCCGATGTTTCTTTACATGCATTTACGTAACCAAACCTTGACAGCCTTTCGGCAGTTTATTTCTATTTCTATTTGCATACATCTACTTTTCACCGTCTCTTACCCACTCTTTAGCATCCACTTTCATATTGCTTGTCACTTTCTGTTACTGTTAAACACTCATCCAACAGGACCTGTTTTTCATTTAACAGCTTTATTTAACAGCACTATTCTTATACTACTTATTCATTCTTCATTTCACCCAGATTCACACAGACACTTTTTCAACTCATTTCCTTAAAGTTTTCCTTCATTATCTTTTTGATTTATGACATACATGAATTTATTGATTAAAGCTGCTTCCTTGTATCCTCCCATTATAGTGCCAGCCCCTGACGAAGGCCCACACTGGCCCGAAATGCATTGGGCTACATCGAGTTATGATCTTTAATATACTCGTTTGTGATGCTTGAATTTTGTGAAAATTATTCTATCCAAAGGATTTACTCAAATTATTCACATGAATAAACCAAAAACTATGGAATTTACCCTCGCATGATTAATTTCTTTATTGGAGTGCAATTCAAGTGACACGCTCTTGGTTAGAACGTGCTTTTGTCTGATTTCCATCCCTACTCAGGGGGATCTACTCGTCTGCACCCATACCCCGTCTTACTGGATTACCTTGTTTGAACCACAGAGTGCGCTTTCTCTCTCTCAATCAAATTCTTTACCCATTCCTGAGCCATAGAGATCGCGCACCGCCAGATCATGGATGACATAGAAACTAACAAAGAAAGCAGAACAGAGACTTTCATGTACACGCCGAAGAAACGCAACGTATATACGCACTTTTCGAGGACACTACAGGAACCAGCTCCAGTACAACTTCTGTTCAGTCCAATATAAAACAATTGTTATACACTTCAAAAAGAGACATAAACCAATGTTTACACGCTAGCACCCTCATCAGGTATCATAAGGTCCAACGGATCCCAAGAGGTCTAAGGATAGCACTCAAATCAACCTTATTCAAGAATAACCCACGATTTACATTATGTTGGGAAACCATTCTCAATAAATGTTCACTCGACTTAATACTCTTAATCTTGGAAGAGCTATCAAAATTGTTGGAAGAATTAACCAAAGAAATTGAAGACTTAAGGCAAGATATTTCTACAAACCTGTCTGATACGGACTGGAACACGACACTCGCAGACATCAACAAACAACTTGATGCATACACAAATGAGATTAATGAGAGAAAAACCAGAAAATTTAAACGTGACACAGTGGATTATAAACTGGGAGAAGTCTACACTTGGGCCGATGTATACGCCAATAGAAGACAACAACGTAAACAGACAGGTCGCACCTTTGAATCAGATGCTACATCTTCTGATGATTCTTCTACTAACACCAGACCTTCCACTAGTTTACTTACCAAAACAGCTACGGAAATTGCAGAGTCAACAGATACATTACAATCAACCCGTGAAGAACCACCAACCAGTGACAACAGACAACATTTTTTAGGATCAGGTCCAAAACCACCAGGAGATCCAGGAGGAAAATCAACGTTCAAAACAATAGCAAAAAGTACACGCAGTCAGAAAATCTCGTAATTAACATTTCTAGTTACAATCTCACACAATTTCAAATACAAACTTTACAAAAAGGCACTTCATTTGTACCTACTTACCATTCCAACCAGCTTGAAACAGAAGTTAGTCTTTTTAAATTCATGAGATCTCTGAGATTAAAGCACTTCTTTCATAACATCATAAAAACACCGGATATTCCACGTGAGAATACTTTGCTTGGTTTAAGAAACAAAAGCACATTTATGGCTCCTTCGAGCCATAAAGCACTCAACGCTTTTGAAACAATTGTCAAAAAAGACCTCAAAAACATCCCCTATCATACCAAAAGTACTTTTGCTAACCTCACACGTAAAGAATATGATACTTTAAAACAACTGGCGAACAAACCTGAAATTACTTTCAGAGAAGCCGACAACGGAGGTGCCCTGGTTATAATGGATTCTATTTTCTATCTAGAAAATGTCAATGAGCATGTTCAAAATCCAGAAATTTACATGCCCATAACATCTGATCCAACTAAGGAATTCACGAACATTCTCAAGACCATCATTAATATCGCTCATGAAAATGGCACCATCAAAGATGACGACATAAAATACGTTATCAAAGAAGACCCGGCTATTCCATACATATACATGCTACCTAAAATTCATAAACATGCTACTAAACCTCCATTCAGACCCATCGTTTCTACAGTAAATTCAATTCATGAACCCGTGGGAAGATACCTAGATAGACATTTGCAACCGTTAGTTCACTCCATGTCAACCTACATCAAGGATACTACCAACTTTCTCAACATCATTGAATCCATACAAAACCAAATCACCCCAGACATTACATTAGCTACTATTGATGTGAAGTCAGAAGTCACTGTATACATCTATCCCTCATGACAAAGGACTTGAGGCAATTGAATCTTTCTTACTCCTAACAGACAAATCCAACAACTTAAAAATCTTTCTCATGGAACTCATTCATTTTACACTCTATCACAGCTATTTTGAATGGTCTGGAACATATTACATCCAATGTTCGGGTACATCTATGGGAAATTGTGCCGCGCCCACATATGCCAATTTATACATGTACCGTTTTGAACAAGATCACATTCTTAGCAAACAGGACTGGATCAACAACCTGATCCTATACAAAAGATACATTGATGATATCTTCATCATTTGGAAAGGTTCACCCAGGTTATTGGAACAACTCATTGAAACACTCAACACAGTTGATCACCGAATCGAATTTACCCATACCATCAACCATGATTCAGTAACTTTTTTGGACACTCTTGTTACCAACACAGGAGATCATTTAACGACACAAGTTTACACCAAATCGACTGACCGGAATAACTTGTTACATTATGACAGCTTTCACCAGCCTTCTTTAAAAAAACACCTACCTTACTCTCAATTGCTAAGACTAAAAAGGATTGCCAGCTCAGATGACCTCTATGAATCTAGCAAAACTGTTTGCATTGAAAAATTCAAAAAACGTAATTACCTATCTACCATTCTGGAAAATGCCATCATCAAAGCAGACACCTTTACTCGACAGGATTTGCTTCAACCTAAACCGCTAACCAAGCAGGAAACCAGATCTGTGTTTATCTCAAAATTTTCAACTAGAAGTTATCAAATCAAAAAGATTGTTCTAAGTTACTGGCCGATACTTAGTAACGAACAAGATTTCCAACACATTTTTGATTTACAACCCAGATTTGCCTATCAAAGATCTTGCAACTTGAAACAACTTTTGTCTACCTCCAAAAATCAAATCACTACAGACTTTAAAGGTACTATCCCCTGCTTGAATTGTGGAAATTGCAACTCTATTATCAAAGGCAACAGTATTTCACATCCCCACAAAGGTTTTCCCATCTAACTAATGGTAACAGCCACATGTAACACTCAAAATGTAATTTACTTGCTCAAATGTCCTTGTGGACTTGTCTACGTCGGGAAGACAGAGAGAAAAATACGCATTAGACTCAATGAGCACAAAAGTAACATACGTACTCACCAGACGAAATCTCCTATTGCAAATCACTTTGATCTTTTACAACATAACATTTGCCAATTGCTTTTCCTGATTCTTGAACAAGTTCCTCTCATCAAAGGTCGCAACAACACGCCATTTTTATTACAACGTGAAGTTTTCTGGATCAATAAATTAGATTTGATTCACCCCAAAGGACTTAATGAACGCTATGATCTAGGTTGTTTTTTGTAATGTTCTTTGATTCTTACACGACTTTCAGCTTCCCAAGCATATTCATCCACATTTTTAAGGATATATTCCCATGAGACCCGGGACCCTACAATTTTATGTTTCCTGATGTTTAACAAATGTATTTTGCACAGATACTGAGACATACCATTATTGTTATTCACCATGTTTGTTACTCACTCTCTTTGGTTTCACCATATCTGTGTCCTGTTACCTTTATACAGCATATGCATTTACAGACTTTCGCTTCTTTTGTTATACACTTTCTAGCGCTTCAGTACATAGACGCTTCTGGTTATCTTTATTACAGTTTTATTGTACTACGCCTTGACGTTATCAACACTCTGATATGTTGGCACCTTCATACACACTCCTCTCATGTTCTCACGGTTACCTTTTTGACATATTATTTTCCAGGCTACACTTGACCTGTCTGTTCACCAATCCGTTTGTTTTTCTTTGAACTACGAATTTACTTTATCTGTAGTTCCCTGAATAATTTTTTTTTTCACTTTATAGACCGTCAATAGATACACATGTACACTCACTGACATATCGTACCGTTTGTTTTTCTTTGAACCACGAATTTACTTTCTCTGTAGTTCCCTGAATTACAATTATATATTTTTTTCTTACTTTATAGACCGTCTAGAGATACACACGTACAATCACCGACATATCGTATCCGACTCGTATTCTCACTCCGTGATTGTTTTTTACCATTCTATGACGTACCTGACGTTACATTTACCAGCTTAATCCCATACGACTGGTTGATAGGCTTTGAGCCATTCTGATTCGCCGCGATGCTCACGTGACACTCTTCAAATACTATGCGCGTTAAACATTCGACCTACCCGCTGAAACACCGATACTTTGTAGCTTCACAGCCTCGATTGATTTGAATTTTCTACATCACGTAAGTGTTCTGTACTTGATTAGGTACTTTCATGTACACGCGGACTTGCAAATTTGTTTTCACGTTCACTTTGCAAACTAATTTTCTCCTGATTCTCTTTTTACCCGGTACTTAGCTCTCATCACACATTTCACTCTTCACATCTTACACATATGTTTACTCGCTATCACTTTCCACGGTTCTTTCTGATTCTTTGATATATTCTTTGTGCACGTATACCTCCGACGTTTCTTTACATGCATTTACGTAACCAAACCTTGACAGCCTTTCGGCAGTTTCTACATCTACTTTTCACCGTCTCTTACCCACTCTTTAGCATCCACTTTCATATTGCTTGTCACTTTCTGTTACCTTTAAACACTCATCGAACAGGACCTATTTTTCATTTAACAGCTTTATTTAACAGCACTATTGTTATACTGCTTATTCATTCTTCATTTCACCCAGATTCACACAGACACTTTTTCAACTCATTTACTTAAAGTTTTCCTTCATTATCTTTTTGATTTATGACATACATGAATGTATTGATTAAAGCTGCTTCTTTGTATCCTTCCATTATAGTGCCAGCCCCTGACGAAGGGCCACACTGGCCCGAAATGCATTGGGCTACATCGAGTTATGATCTTTAATATACTCGTTTGTGATGCTTGAATTTTGTGAAAATTATTCTATCCAAAGGATTTACTCAAATTATTTACACAAATAAACCAAAGACTAAGGAATTTACCCTCGCATGATTAATTTCTTTATTGGAGTGCAATTCAAGTGACACGCTCTTGGTTAGAACGTGCTTTTGTCCAATAGTAAATTGTTCCCCTCGGCTATCCAACACTTTCCCTACTGTTGCACTCCTTGGAGTGGGAATAGTAAATGATTCCCCTCTGCTATCTAACACTTTCCCTACTGTTGCACACATTGGAGTGGGAATAGTAATTTTACCCCTCCACTATCCAACACATTCCCTACTGTTTACTGGAGTGGGAATAGTAGTTTTGTCCCCTCCGCTATCCAACATTTTCCCTACTGTTACACTCATTGGAGTTGGAATAGTAAATTATTCCCCTCCGCTATTCAATACTTTCCCTACTGTTGCACTCCATGGAGTGGTAATAGTAAATTATTCCCCTCTGCTGTCCAACACTTTTCCTACTGTTGCACTCACTGGAGTGGGAATAGTATTTTTTTCCCCTACGCTATCCAACACTTTCCCTACTGCTGCACTCAATGTAGTGTAAAATGAACATTTAATAATATTAAATATTTTAATATTTAATTGATAATATATATTTTTTAAATAATGTTTATGTTACAGGTGGATGTATATATTACCTACTGGCAGTCGCCAGTAGGTAGTTATAGTTAGGACCTATTTTCCATAGGAAATCTGCAACATTCTATTTGGAATAACGTTGGCGCCGATTGACGAATCTTCGCGGAATTTTCCAAACTTTTGGCCAGCTCAGGTCTGCTCCTATCCTGAAAATTTCACGGTGATTCGTCTAGCAGGGGCCGAGAAAAAAGGGGGGTGCCAAAACGCGTTTTCCCCATGCATTTTCCCATAGGACCTGTTGATGCAGCTACAGCCCGAACTGCTGAACGGAATTACACCAAATTTGGCAAAGGGGTAGTCCTCAGTTCAGACTCGTGCCTTTTGCTTAAATGGTGTAAATATGTTCAGTAGTTCCTGAGAAAATTAGAGTTAAAAAGATAGATATATCTGGGCGGAGCCTAACCAAACATCTCATCGTGAGATCTGATTGGCTGTCAGTACTTCATCCAAGAAGTGTTGGCAGCCATCTTGGGACCAATATACATGATAGCACCTCATTAAAAAGCATTGCAGTTAATAGAAGGTTTTAAGACTTTAGTTACATTATAAATCATTTGTTGACGGTACCATACTCATTTTAGGAATTGTGGTGTGTTCTAAGGTGATTTTACCATGCTTTTCCCACAGAGGTTTGGAAGGTGATCTATAAGCTAAACTGAGAGCATATTTTCTGTAAATTCACATAATCTTTCTCAGTCATGTGAGAATGAAGTCTGAAATTCTCAGTAAAACATATATATCCAACAAGGGCAGAGACTGTCAGTTGATTCCTTTGTGTTCTACTGCAGCTTCCCAGAGTATTATAAAGAACAACTAGAGCGCTAACAGTCCTACTTATGACAAACGTATTGCACACCTGAAGCCATCTTGATTGGAATAAAGTGGTAACTCTCAAAACATTTAATTTACAAAGGAACAAAATGAGGGGGTTCATTTTGCCATAGAAATTATAATTAGTGCTGCAGAAAGAAAAATTAGGGCACATTTTAACTTCTCAAATCCTCTTCTATTTTATAAAAAAATTCTGACATGCAGACTGAAGCATGCACTTTGAATACCAGCAGCATACTTCCCTGGTGAGCAGTAGCTTTACCACAGTGATCTAATGAGCAACTAGAGTGCTAACATTCAGAATTTATGGCAAATGTGTGACACATCTGAATGTCTTCTTGATGGAGCCAGAGTAAAAAACTGAAAGTATTTCATACTGAGGAAACTGCACTAAATGAGGAAATTAGGAAACTTCATAACAAATAAATCTCCCAAGATGGCCACCAGAGACAAAAGAGCCCAAATGTAGCCCAAATATCACCCAGATGTAGCGCAAGTATAGCCCAACGACAGAATGTCCCAGAGTGTTCTAACGAACAACTAGATCGCTAACAGTCTTACTTATGACAAAAGTATGGCACACTTGAAGCCATCTTGATTGGAATAAAGTGGTAACACTTAAAACATTTAATTTACAAAGGAACAAAATGAGGGGTTTCATTTTGCATAGAAATTATGATTAGTGCTGCAGAAAGAAAAATTAGGGCACATTTTGACTTCTCAAATCCTCTTCTATTTCATAAAAAAATTCTGACATGCAGACTGAAACATGCACTTTGAATACCAGCAGCAGACTTCCCTGGTGAGCAGTAGCTTTACTACAGTGATCTAATGAGCAACTAGAGTGCTAACATTCAGAATTGATGGCAAATGTGTGACACATCTGAATGCCTTTTTGATGGAACCAAAATAAAAAACTGAAAGTATTTCCTACTATGGAGACTGCAGTAAATTAGGAAACTTCATAACAAATAAATCTCCCAAGATGGCCACCAGAGACAAAAGAGCCCAAATGTAGCCCAAATATCACCCAGATGTATCACAAGTATAGCCCAATGACAGAATGCCCCAGAGTGTTCTTAAGAACAACTAGAGCGCTTACTGTCTTACTTATGACAAAAGTATGGCACACCTGAAGTCATCTTGATTGGAATAAACTGGTAACACTTAAAACATTTAATTTAAAAAGGAACACAATGAGGGGGTTCATTTTGCCATAGAAATTATGATTAGTGCTGAAGAAAGAAAAATTAGGGCACATTTTGAGTGACTTCAAAAATCCTCTTCTATTTAATTAAAGCATTCTGATATGCAGACTGAAACATGCACTTTTAATACCCGCAGCAGACTTCTGTGGTGAGCAGTAGCTTTACTACAGTGATCTAATGAGCAACTAGAGTGCTAACATTCAGAATTTATGGCAAATGTGTGACACATCTAAATGGCTTTTTGATGGAACCAAAGTAAAAATCTGAAAGTATTTCCTACTAAGGAGACTGCAGTAAATTAGGAAATTAGGAAACTTCATAACAAATAAATCTCCCAAGATGGCCACCAGAGACAAAAGAGCCCAAATGTAGCTCAAATATCACCCAGATGTAGCCCAAGTATAGCCCAATGACAGAATGTCCCAGAGTTTTCTTAAGAACAACTAGAGCGCTTACTAACTTACCTATGACAAAAGTATGGCACACCTGAAGCCATCTTGATTGGAATAAACTGGTAACACTTAAAACATTTCATGTACAAAGGAACAACATGAGGGTGTTTATTTTGCCATAGAAATTATGATTACTGCTGCAGAAAGAAAAATTAGGGCACATTTTGACTTCTCAAATCCTCTTCTATTTCATAAAAAAAATCAGACATGCAGACTGAAAAATGCACTTTGAATACCAGCAGCAGACTTCCCTGGTGAGCAGTAGCTTTACAACAGTGATCTAATGAGCAACTAGAGTGCTAACATTCAGAATTGATGGCAAATGTGTAACACATCTGAATGCCTTCTTGATGGAACCAAAGTAAAAATCTGAAAGTATTTCCTACTAAGGAGACTGCAGTAAATTAGGAAATTAGGAAACTTCATAACAAATAAATCTCCCAAGATGGCCACCAGAGACAAAAGATCCCAAATGTAGCCCAAATTTCACCCAGATGTAGCCCAAGTATAGCCCAATGACAGAATGTCCCAGAGTGTTCTTAAGAACAACTAAAGCGCTTACTGTCTTACTTATGACAAAAATATGACACACCTGAAGCCATCTTGATTGGAATAAACTGGTAACACTTAAAACATTTCAAGTTTCAAGTTTCAAAACTTTATTCGGATAATAATAATCCATAAAAGCACAAGATACAGTAAACATTGCAAATATACAATACGCAAATATTTACAGGATAAAAACAACAATTCGTTCATACTTTAAGACATAGTTAAACGGGCACGAACCACAGTTTTTAAAAAGGAGCCCACACGGAAAACAAGTTCATGATCATCCAGGGTCAATATCATCGAAAGTGTGAGGTCCAGGCTAATTGGTTTCAATTTTTTAAAATACGGAGTTAAAAACCATTTGATATATTTAATGTAAAATTTACAAAAGAATAAAAAATGTAAAATTGTTTGATCACTCCGGCAATCACATAGGCACGGCTCGGCAATTTGATCATTATAATTCCATAGCGGGAAACTGAGAGCATATTTAATAGTACCAGCCCTAAGACGAAATAAGAGGCCTCGCTCCCAGTGACTCATTGGGAGAGTTAAATAGCTGGGTGTGGGATAAGTTAAAAGATTGCGGGCTAGGTATCTAGTAACACTAGGTTTCATGGACTCTCTCACAACCCTTTCATCATTGAACAACGTATAGAGAGCTTGTTTAAGTACGGACTTGGGTGGGAGCTGGGTAGTGGTAGGATCAGAAAAAACGTTTTGAAAGTTCACGCTACAAAGAACGCTCTGCACCCCAGATAGCCAAGGGATGGACATGCCTCTATCACAACATAAACAATCCTCTATGATGTCCTTAGTCAATTTAGCGGCAGGGTTTTTCCAAATAGCCAGCCAAAAAAGAGCAGGGCGAGCACGAATAAAATCCCCTATAAAGTGCAACCCCAATTCTTTATGACATATGTAGTGGGGAGAGGAGATGGGGGCACAAAGGAGCTTCCTGCAAAATCTATTTTCCTCAGCAAGAATGTGCGGGCATCTGGCAGTTCCCCAAACCTCAGCTCCATACGTTGCAACCGGGACGCATTGGGCCTTATATATTTTTAGAGTGGCAGCCAATGCGCCAGTCTTTTTAGGGCGGGGGAGGCTCAGGATAAAGTTAATGGCCTTTGAGAACCTACCCCTGGAGTGGGCAATATGCCCACTCCAGGAGTTGTTCGCAGCAAAGACCACTCCCAAATATGGGAAACTGCTGGTAGACCCCAATCTCTCTGTCCCCACAACAATACTTCCAATGTGTCTTTTCTTCGGGCCACAGGACATGACAAAGGATTTCTTGAAATTGGTCTTTAAGTCCAAAGAGTCCATATGGTCGACGAAACCATTCACTAGGGTGCGTAACGCATTGGGGGTGCGGCCCATAAGGACCGCATCGTCTGCATATAGCAGAGCGGGGAGGTAATTGCCCTGTATTTTGGGGACATCACAAGTTAGAGAAACCAAGAACTTGTGTAGCTCATTAATATAAATGATAAATAAAAGAGGGGCTAAGACACAGCACTGTCTGACCCCTCTATGCACTCTTACCGCATCAGTCACCTCACCCCCTTGGCTAATCCTAATGCAGACCTTCAGATCTCTGTGCAAGTAGGCCAGGAAATGAACCAAAGATTCATCCAGGCCATATTGCAGTAAGGCCCTCCAAAGCATCGACCTATTAACAAGGTCAAAGGCAGTGGATAGGTCCATGAAGGCGAGGTAAATTGGGGATTTACGAGCTACAGTATATTTACCCAAAATAAGGTTGAGGTTAAGACATTGCACTGCCGTACCAACCTTATTTCAAAAACCTAGCTGGCAACTCTCTAAGATATGATTATCCTCGGCCCAGGTCAAAATTTTATTATATAGCACTCTGCCTAGTATTTTTAGGGTGTTGTCAATGAGGGAGATAGGCCTATAACAGGATGGTTGGGACCGGTCTCCCTTCTTGAAGATAGGCACTATTGTGCTCGATGACCAAGTTGGTGGTGGGGAGGTGAGTGTTAGATTATTAAAAACATTCAACAAAAGAGGGCCCCACAAGTCGGGATAAGATTTGATGATATCAATAGGAAGGCCGTCCGGGCCTGGGGTCTTATTCCCCGCGCTCTGAGTAATAGCTTCTTCCACCTCCGATAATGATATTTCTACCCACGAGGGTGGTTAAATATTGGGATAGCTATTACTGAATGCGGGGCGGCCTAGATCTTAGAAAAATGGTCCACCCAGGCTGCACCAGAAATGGTGCAGTCCATTGGGGTCAGAAGCTGGCCTGAGCAACGCAACTCTTTGACCGTGGCCCAAAAGATATCCCCCCTTCCGCGATCAGCAGTTCACGCTAACACCTCCCAGCGCTCTTATAGGATCTCCTCCTTCCTTCTAGTAATGGCCAGTTTGTATCGAATCCTAGCATTTTTCACATCGGTCGGGTTTCTCGGGCAGGAAGATAAAACACGCCGCAGGTCACGGTTGGCTAGAGAACACTCGTGATCAAACCATCTCGGGCCATCCGAGACTATGCGCCGCGGAGTCATGAGTTGGGCTCGGAAAGCTGAGCAGATCTTTATGAAATCCTCAACTGCCTCGGGATTCGGATTTAGGTCAGACAAACATGAGAGGAAAAGGGGTAAGTTATCTCTAACCAGTGTCTGCAAAGTCCCCTTAATATTAATGCCCCTCCATTTTAATCTAAGATTATTTGAACATATGGAGAGGTTCCTAGCTCCACATTCCTTGTTATATACCGGGCGGTGGATTGATTTTAGGCAGACCTTAATGGAGTTGCGATCCCCTTGAGGCATGGGAATTACTGTAGCCTCGCTAATACGGTCAGCCAACCCAGGAGAAATAAAAATGTAATCAATGATTGATAAACAATCTCTGCCTCTGAATGTGGGCACTAGGGGGACTGTTAACAAACAATTAGCCATTATGTCCATTGCATTCTCCAGATTGTGTGAATTCAAAAAGGAAATCAGTTCCACTCCCCTTTGACACCCAGATCCGAGGTTACTTTCCCCCGTGGGTGGACAAGCCACTTTGAGTCTGGCATTAAAGTCACCTCCCAACACAAGCCCGCTAGTATCATCAAAGTCGTGCCTAGATTCCAAAGTAGTAATAAAGTTAGAAAGATTTATATAGTTTATATTTGGCAATGAACTAAAATAATTATTATAAAAGTTAACCAGGAAAAAACTTATTTTCTGGTTGAATAATATGGCCTGGAAATTCTGGTTATACGTTGGTATAACCCTAGTAGTGCCTCCGACGGAGATATTAACCCAGGTAGATAAGCCTCCCGAGGGACGGCCCATTCTGGATTTGGTTGCCAGAGTGTTGTAGCAGTGGAACCCGTTAACGTACAGTTCCGTAGTGGCCCATGTATCCTGTAACATGATTATGTCGTGACTCTGAATTAAGCTGAGCCACCCGGGATCGCGTAGTCTCTGTTGGAGGCCTGCTACGTTCCAACTTAAAACATTTAAGGTACCCGCTTTTGACAAAACTCTCCCTGAGTGACTGTCTAGGCTATTTTGAATAACAAGGACTGGTACTGGGGAAAGAGCAGGAGTAGCCTCAATCTGTAACAGGGCAAGGGGTTCAACACTCACTCTTGGTTGTCAGTCGGGAACATCTAAATCTGACAATGCTGAGAAGCGATTAACCAAAGGAAGGGCCTTGGGCGTGGGCGCACATGCGTTAATAATGGGTTGATAAAAATAACCAAGGGTAAACATACATATATTCGACTTTAGACCTGGCGATAACTCACGGGTTTGCATTAGAGACCGAACAGTGTGGGGTCTACAAAAATTATTAACAATACAATCACCTGTAATGTTTTTAGCAGATTCGCCCACCCATCCCACTCTTCGCACCATTAGGATTTCATGCAATCTGGCCGGATCGAACCCTTTGTGTTTCCTCAGCCAATCCACACATTTGTTTTGAAGGTCCACCCATGACTCCTTCCTAGAATCTGACAAGCAGGGAACTCCTGCCAAAACTATCACATAAGGATAGGAGGCAGGGGGAAGATTCAGAGCCTCAGTTTTAGGAAAAGTCTTTGGCGGCATTGAATCTATGGTGGATTGTCTTGCTTCAGGGTCCGATGTTTGGGGGGGAACAATCACAGAGTGATGTTGCGGTGGGCTACTAGGTGGACACTGGGTCCTATTGTTAGTGGCAGCCGTCCCGAGACCTAGGTTAGCAGAAACCCCCTGCATATGAATGTTTGTAACTAGAGGATTGCGGTTATCAACCGGGAGATCAGAAACTGGCTCCCGGGTTAACAATTGCTCCATGCATGCGAGTCTTTCCTGTAAAGAAGAGAAGTTTTTATCAAATAAGGCCTTGGAGTGGCTAACTATTGCTCTCAAGCCCGACTCCAAGGCAGCCATAATGTCATCCTTGCTTGGGGAGCAAATAATGTCATCGGTGTGGGTGCCAGCAGACACGGTAGTTGGAGCAGCTGGCATTTTTAAGGGAACAGCACTAAGAACTTCAGAGCAGTTGTGGGATTTGGATTTAAGATTGGGGCCCCTTTTGCATTTGGCCGGTGGTTCCTTAGGTTTAGACTCAATAGAAATTTTAGAATTGCGAGATCGAGTACGAACTTTTTGTCTACTTAGGATAGTAACAGAGGGGGAGTCCGGAATTACTAATAAGGAGGATTGGGGAGAAGATGCCTCAGACATAGGAGGAAGGGTAGGTGATACAGGGAGCCAGTGATGTAAAATGTCTCCCTGGGTTAGAGCTTCCAATGAAGAGCGTCTTTGAGCTGTTAGTAAATCTAGGGATAGTTGCCGCTCAGTTAGCTCGATCTCATGCGTGAGTAAGCTCTCTGCCCTAATCATGAATGCATCAAGTGTCCCCACCGCACCCTTACGTCTATTCATACTTATACTATTCTAAACACACCCTGATACAACAATAAACAGCGATTTAATGTAGCAACCGCCCGTGTGTATATGACAGTCACCTGAGGGAATGGTTTGCATTGAACTGCGGGTCCATGGGGGGTGGCCTGGCCCGGCCTCGCCTGGCCCCTGACGGCCACAGACGGCCCGCCCTTTGCCCGGGCCTAGCCCGGCAACACCCGCGCGCGTCCCGCGACGCGGGGGCTGGCCTTGATTTTAAAGCGCCTCCAGGCGTGCGAATCAGCAGCGGCGGCTCCTGCCGCAGAGGACCCTGGGAGTTGTAGCCCCCCTTCTCAGCGCCCGTGCCGCGATGGAGAGGCAGCGGCGGCGGGGGGAGACAGGGACAGCAGGATGGCCGAGGAGGTGGTCAAATGAGCCAGGATACCTTCGTGGCGAAGAACAACGACAGCACAGGACCGTGCAGACAGGCAAAGTCAGCTTTACTACAGTGATCTAATAAGCAACTAGAGTGCTAACATTCAGAATTTATGGCAAATGTGAGACATATCTGAATACCTTGTTGATGGAATCAAAGTAAAAAACTGAAAGGATTTCCTTCTGAGGAGACTGCAGTAAATGAGGAAATTATGAAACTTCATAACAAATAAATCTCCCAAGATGGCCACCAGAGACAAAAGAGCCCAAATGCAGCACAAATATCACCCAGATGTAGCCCACATGTAGCCCAATGACAGAAGTGTGCAAAACACTTATTTTTTGTATATTTGCAGTTTTATATAGTGCAGACTTGTCAGGTATTGGAGTGCTTTACATAAGCATGGTTACATCACACAAGATCAAATTCATTTTGGTTGTAGACATGGGGAGATTAAGGTGCCGATCACGATCCGGCAAAAACCGGGTACGAACCGTCGGACGGAGCATATTCTCCGTCCGACGCGTACCCGGTCGTCAAAATATACAAACATGGAATTACGATTCGCACGGGTACACCATTACCGTACGAATCGTAAAAAAGACCGACCGAACAAAAAACACCTACCAATGCGATCCGGGAAAGCGCCGACCTGACGTCGGGACGCACGCAGCCAGCCATTCACGACCCAGGAATCACGATTCGCACCGACGTCACCCCGCACGGTGAATATTTTGCGGCAGCCAAAAACTGCCGGGAAATCAGGACGACGCGAACAAGGACCACCAGTACGCGACGGACAGACGGCGACGCGAACAAGGAGGACCAGTACGTGACGGACACACAGGACGACGCCACCAAGGAGGACCCGTACGCGACAGGACGACGCGATCAAGGAGGACCCGTACGCGACAGGACGACGCGAGCAAGGAGTACCAGTACGCGACGGACAGACATGGACCCGAACCTACGAGTCATCCCTGCCCTCATAGCAGTACACCTCCTCTACAGGTTACGACGCAGACGCCGCAGAAGGTCAGAATAACTAAGGGAGGGGGGAAAGTGGGGTGGGGTGGGGGTGGCACGACCAGGGCAGGCCACAAAACAACCACATGAGTGACACACTACACATGGCCTGGACATACCTGACTCCCATGCCCTGGTCACCACGAGGGGGTGGGGGCGTGTCCTGATAAGCCAGCGACCGCCACAACGGAAGTCCGTCACCACGCGAACCGGCAACACAACCAGACAGGTACGTCCCGTACCCACGCCTGAAGAGCGTGGGTACGAGTCGGACCACGCCCACACACGTCACCCCAACAATGGCGGGACGGATCGCACCCACGTGGCAAAGGCCTGGGTACGGGCCGCACAAACATCACATAGCATGGGGACGGATATGTACGGACCCTACCCCCACCCCGTATGCAAGGAGCGTACCCCCCAGCCCAACAGTGCAAGTACGACCCGTACCCCCACCCGCGGACGTACGGAGCGTACCCCCAGCCCAACAGTGTAAGTACGACCCGTACCCCCACCCGCGGACGCACGGAGCGTACCCCCAGCCCAACAGTGTAAGTACGACCCGTACCCCCACCCGCGGACGCACGGAGCGTACCCCCAGCCCAACAGTGTAAGTACGACCCGTACCCCCACCCGCGGACGTACGGAGCGTACCCCCAGCCCAACAGTGTAAGTACGACCCGTACCCCCACCCGCGGACGCACGGAGCGTACCCCCAGCCCAACAGTGTAAGTACGACCCGTACCCCCACCCGCGGACGCACGGAGCGTACCCCCAGCCCAACAGTGTAAGTACGACCCGTACCCCCACCCGCGGACGCACGGAGCGTACCCCCAGCCCAACAGTGTAAGTACGACCCGTACCCCCACCCGCGGACGTACGGAGCGTACCCCCAGCCCAACAGTGTAAGTACGACCCGTACCCCCACCCGCGGACGCACGGAGCGTACCCCCAGCCCAACAGTGTAAGTACGACCCGTACCCCCACCCGCGGACGTACGGAGCGTACCCCCAGCCCAACAGTGTAAGTACGACCCGTACCCCCACCCGCGGACGCACGGAGCGTACCCCCAGCCCAACAGTGTAAGTACGACCCGTACCCCCACCCGCGGACGCACGGAGCGTACCCCCAGCCCAACAGTGTAAGTACGACCCGTACCCCCACCCGCGGACGTACGGAGCGTACCCCCAGCCCAACAGTGTAAGTACGACCCGTACCCCCACCCGCGGACGCACGGAGCGTACCCCCAGCCCAACAGTGTAAGTACGACCCGTACCCCCACCCGCGGACGTACGGAGCGTACCCCCAGCCCAACAGTGTAAGTACGACCCGTACCCCCACCCGCGGACGCACGGAGCGTACCCCCAGCCCAACAGTGTAAGTACGACCCGTACCCCCACCCGCGGACGCACGGAGCGTACCCCCAGCCCAACAGTGTAAGTACGACCCGTACCCCCACCCGCGGACGTACGGAGCGTACCCCCACCACACCAGTGTCAGTAGACTCGTACCCTCACCTCTAATGCAGTGTGCGTAACCCCACCGTGTATGTGCCAAGCGCACATATCCAGAAATCGGAGGTGTGTGTGCAGACTCCACCCAGCAGTGCCCTGAGACAGGAGGGGTGGGTGCCCATCACTCCCAGCAGTGCCCAGAGACAGGAGGGGTGTGTGCAGAGTCCTCCCAGCAGTGCCCTGAGACAGGAGGGGTGGGTGTGGAGTCCTCCCAGCAGTGCCCTGAGACAGGAGGGGTGGGTGCAGAGTCCTCCCAGCAGTGCCCTGACACAGGAGGGGTGGGTGCAGAGTCCTCCCAGCAGTGTCCAGACCCAGGAGGGGTGGGTGCAGAGTCCTCCCAGCAGTGTCCACACCCAGGAGGGGTGTAACACATGTGTGTGATGCCACAATTACCCACATCCATACTGCCTACAAGGGAACATGTCCCCATGAACTCATGTCAACTGACTCCACACACAAGTACAGTGATCACCAAGGATGCCACGATTGTTGCAGGTGGAGACATGGCCATGCATGCATGGCCAAAGTAGAAGGGCTCCGTCACACACACAGCTCATGTACACACAGCTCTGCGCTAAACATTGGGAACACCCTGCAGGGAAGAAACTGGGTACACAGAGGAAGGAATACACCCTGGGACAATTGAACCATGCAGTAACTGCTGACATGACCTAAGGAAGTTAGCCAACACCTTGTGATGGCACACAGATCCTAGGGTGGCCCCAAAGAGCAGAACACTACTACAAATCCCACACACCCAAAGCCTTAAACACCACCCAAAACAATGTAGCAGCCCCACCAACACCAATACCACCATAGCAGGAGTGTGATAATGAAAAAAAAAATAAAGCTTTAATCAGCATGAGCACAATGTCCGTGGATCAACGGCAGTTCAAAGTCAACAAAGGCCATAGGGCAGTCAATTATTCCCAGCTGCATGGGGGACACAGTGGGATGTGTGTCCCCTACCTTGCCTGCACAGTCAAATGCCATCGTCTTCCATACTGGTGAGGGCATCAGGGGGGGGGGAAGCAACAGGCACCGCAGGGACATCAGGGCAAAGGGGCGGCGTTGTGGGTGCAGGGATGGAGGACTCAACCACAGGGGGTGTGTCATGGCCAAAGGCGGAGGCCAGGATGGCACTACACACCTTAGCAAGGTCCTCCAGGGAGTCCCCTGCACCCGAAGTGACCTCAGGCCCCAAGGAGGGGGGGGGTTCAGAGGGATGGGTTGCAGCGCCACCGGGGGAGGGTGGAGACAGGGGGGGAGACTCAACCACCCTGACCGAGGACTTCCTTGACCGCTTGCGTGGTGGCGTAACTGTGGGGCTCAGGGACAGAGCGGCCATGAAGGAGTCCTTGGGGGAGATGTGGCCAGGAGAGCTGAGGGGAGGGGATTTGGAGGGAGTGGATTGTGTGGAATGCGGACTCCCACTCTGGCTGCGTGTCACACGTTTGCCCCCCGACCCAGTGGGTGTGCCTATCTCACCCTGTGTGTGCGTGTCAGGAGGAGTGCGGTGGACCTTCCCTGCTGGTGTGGTGCCTGTGTCTGTTGTGGTGGGTGCATGCCGACGTCTGGGTGTACGTGGGACAGGCATGGAAGTGGGAAGTGTGGATGGGGCAGGGGTAGGTGGGGGGAGGTCGCGCTGCAGGAGACCCACTGCTGCAGTCAGTGTGGAGTCTAGGGACCTCAGCAAGTTGCGTTGGTCAGCCTGCAAAGAATGAATGCCCTCCAAGAATGCCTCGATGTTGGTGAGGGTTTTCCCGTGGGAATGGAGGACATTCAGGATCGCAGCCTGACCAACCTGCATTTGCCGCTGGATGTCCATAGACTCAGCATTGGCGGCAGCAGTGGAGACAGGGGCAGGGGGTGCGGTGCCTGGCAGGAAGGAGACATGCGGTGACCGGGCACGCTGGGAAGGGACACGAGCAAGTGGGAGGCGGTTGGTGGGAACTGAGGGGGCGGTGGCAGGTGTTGTTCCAATGTCAGCTGCTGGTGCAGCCTCCGCCAACTCTGAGACATCCTCCTCGGACCTGTCAGCTTCGTAGTCTGATGTGCCAGTCGACAGGTCCTCGGCCACACTATCCTCCGCCTCTGTCCCACTCGATGTGCCAGCCCCGATGTCACGGCTGCCACTGGTGCTCGGTCCCTCCGCCTGGTCCGTGTCCATGTCTCCCTCTGTGTCCCCCGACGATGCTGTGGGCAGGGTGGAGAGACAGAAATTAATCAGACACCTGTACACATCTGTCACATGAGTCCAATCTACATAGTCAACATTGCATAGCCTGAAGAGGCAGATCCCTAACATCTGCAAAACAAGGTACCGATGTAGGGCATGAAACACAGTTGGTTGAGCCACCATGCCACTGAAATACCATGGAGAGCATGAGACAATAGCTGATGACAGGAAACGGAGTCTGACATAGCACCCAGGCCCTGGGGACAATCCTGCACTGCCTCTGCACCACACAGCGTTTGTGAAAATACCTATGACCAGGGACAATATCCATGAACTTGAGACACATGCTGCATAGGTAATGCTGCAAACATGCCCAACATAACTCGGTCACTGCACCTTGCGTGTGTGTCCAGTAACATCACACACTGTCCAGACCCAGCAATTAGGAATCAGGATTTGACACATAGGCATTGCCCGCCCCAAGCAACCCCCACACGATGCTAATTGCTGAGACACAGGTGGCACCAACATCTCATAGTCTGGGTGATAAACACAGTGGCAGGCAAAAGGCAAGATTGGACGCAAAACAGCAAAGGTGCGCCTGTACAAATAATGAGGTACCAGTGCCCATCCTCAGATGAGTATAACAAGACACACAGGCACTGGCAACTGTGAGTATGAAGAGGGACAATCAGGTCAGGCTGCACAGTGGACACCTGTACATAATAGCACGTCTATATACATGGTGACAGGGGACAATGGCACAGAGCACAACCTACGCTGTAGACAGTGAGAGTGTCCACGTTGATGATGACACAAACAACACTGAGGATAAGGTGCCCCAGGGGACAGTATTGGGCACGCAACTACATGCTAATGAATGGCTGAATGGGAATGACTGCTACACACGTCACCATCCCTGCACTATGCGTAGCGCACACTCATGCACATCATGTCACAGGCCACTACATAGGACATGCGCGCTGTAAGGCATGACACATGAGAGACCAACTCCCATGTCTGGAGCCAGCATCAGTGCCAACTGACATGGAACCCACATGCAGTGAACTTGACAGTTCACAGGCAAGGTCCCACAACCTGTTACCCACCACTACCACCCATGATGCTACAGTCATTGTTCTCGTGGACAAAGCGCCAGCCTACATTACCTTGTGAAGGAGTGACTACACACAGACCAGGGAACACATTGCAAGGAGGGGAAGGGTGGCAGGGGCGCAGCGCTACACTTGGGCAAACTGGATGGGCACAGCACCTTTAAACCCTGCCAGTGAATTAATGCCACTGTGCCCTTACAAATGCCGGTGACACACAACAAACGCACATGTACCTACCCCCTTCCGCCTGCTGCATCGCCTGTAAGCGCCTCTCCAGGTCTGGAAAGACCACCGGCAGCACACGCCTGTGGAGGTGGGTCAGACGGCGGCGGCCGCGGTTCTTGTGGCTCTCAGGTGAGTCCCCCAGCAGGAGCCGTGCAATCCTCCGCGTCCAGCACGGATATCCTGCCAGCGTTTCCTCACCTGGGACAGGCTCCGCCTCCGACCATCCACACGCCTCACGGCACTGACGGCGGTCAGCCAGATCTGCTCCTTGGCAGAGGCGCCTACCTGTGAGGAAGTACAAGTGACACCACATCAATACACCAGCCACATGTCACAGAGAGACATATGTGAACATAATAGCTGGTTACTACATGGCATGTAATGCAGCCAACGCATTGCACCTCTGTCATAGGGACATCATCCTCTGGTGAGGGAAAAGGCAGTACGTGCCATAGTGGGTACTCAGGTGGAATGATGGCAATGTCACAATCAATGATCAAGGCTCACACTGTGCATCACACCCACCCCTCCTGTCTCAGGGCACTGCTGGGTGGACTCTGCACACACACCTCCTTTCTCAGGGCACTGCTGGGAGGACTCTGCACACACCCCTCCTGTCTCAGGGCACTGCTGGGAGACATCAGGCACCCCCCCCCTGGTACCCCCCCGACAGTACATGGCATGTGTGTCACACCGGGTCACAATGCCTGAAGACACAGTCACAACATAGGGACAGTCTGTGGCAGTGGCCTATGCACTCACCTGATACCCTGGTCGCCCATACAGCATGGGGTACTGTGGGAGGATCACATCCAGCAGAGCCATGTTCTCCTCCAGGGTGAATGGCTGTGTCCTCTCCACAGCCCTTGACATGTTTCCAGGGAATCAGTAGCAGCAGCTTGGTCGACAAATGCAAAGATGTGCAGGCAAGTAATCCCTCATGGGACCTGGCTGCCTTATATGTGGCCTTCTGCCCAGTCTCATGCACAGGAGTACAGAGTGATTGGTCACTCACATTTGCATCCTATGTTTCCACCAATCCCTTCAAACCTAGCAGTCTGTGGGTTCTCTATCGGTTTCATTCTCCTGCATGATGTCAGCCCCACAAACACATTGCAACAAAGTAGAAGAATTCCAACTGACTTCTGCTGTGCACCTTCCAGAACAAAATCGAAATTTGAACCTGGTCGCCATGACAACCAGCATGCATGTAGGCCTTAATACTTGTCCCCTATGTAATTAGGAGAATCACACACAGGTACGGTGCGTTTCCGGGCCCTAGGGCACCCCAAAAGCATGGCAACGGCCCGTACATGCATGCCTACGTTCAAAATCACTATGGGTCTGCACGCGTATGCGTACACGTAGTGGTACGGACCGTACACACGCATGTACGCTCACTATCACTATGGGTCTGCACGCGTATGCGTACACGTAGTGGTACGGACCGTACAAATGCCTGTACGCTCACTATCACTATGGTTCTGCACGCGTATGCGTACTCGTTGTGGTACGGACCGTACAAATGCCTGTACGCTCACTATCACTATGGGTCTGTGTACCCGTAGTGATAGTGAGCGTACATGCGAGTGTACGGTCCGTACCACTACGTGTACGCATACGCGTACAGACCCATAGTGATAGTGAGCGTACATGCGTGTGTACGGTCCGTACCACTACGTGTACGCATACGCGTGCAGACCCATAGTGAGAGGGCCGTACACTCGCATGTACGCTCACTATCACTATGGTTCTGCACGCGTATGCGTACTCGTTGTGGTACGGACCGTACAAATGCGTGTACGCTCACTATCACTATGGTTCTGCACGCGTATGCGTACTCGTTGTGGTACGGACCGTACAAATGCCTGTACGCTCACTATCACTATGGGTCTGCACGCGTATGCGTACTCGTTGTGGTACGGACCGTACAAATGCCTGTACGCTCACTATCACTATGGGTCTGTGTACCCGTAGTGATAGTGAGCGTACATGCGAGTGTACGGTCCGTACCACTACGTGTACGCATACGCGTGCAGACCCATAGTGATAGTGAGCGTAGATGCGAGTGTACGGTCCGTACCACTACGTGTACGCATACGCGTGCAGACCCATAGTGATAGTGAGCGTAGATGCGAGTGTACGGTCCGTACCACTACGTGTACGCATACGCGTGCAGAACCATAGTGATAGTGAGCGTACAGGCATTTGTACGGTCCGTACCACAACGAGTACGCATACGCGTGCAGACCCATAGTGAGAGGGCCGTACACTCGCATGTACGCTCACTATCACTATGGGTCTGCACGCGTATGCGTACTCGTTGTGGTACGGACCGTACAAATGCCTGTACACTCGCCATCACGATGGGTACACATACGGCAGCACTCCCACAGTGATTGGGGAACATACACAGGCCCTCTTAGCAGCAGTACGCCGGTTTGTACACATCACTGTGGTGATAGTCGACACACAGGTAGGAATAGGGCGGACATACTTGTCCATGGATGGACATACTTGTCCAGGAATGGACATCAAGGCATCGTCTGTGCATTACTACATGTGTGGGGCACAGGTGTGACAGGCTGTGATGTGGAACATGCCTCCTGAGTGGAGAAGGCACCAGATGTATGATGAGATGTGTACAGGTGTACTGTGTGAGGGTGCAATGTGTGCCAGGCATGCCCTTGACTCCTTTGACATGTGTGCATGTCGTACTGCGCACTTGGGGTGAGCGTCACTGGCATGGCACGGACACCAACACACGGAAGTGTCCCATGATGGCAGGTACAGGGGTCATGAAACCTGACTTGTCACTACCCACAGTGCACAATGTGACTATGTCATTTATGTGTCCGGGATTTACATCAGGTTGATGTTGTAGCACCCTCAAAAGCTGCAGCCGTTGCAGCAACCAACATGTGTCTGTGTGTAGATTATCATTGCACACTGTTCCGCACATCATGCCACATGTGGTATCTGATGTGAGGTGCACATGTATGCATGGGACACGGAGTAGCGTGACAAGGCCATGTCAGCATCCTCACAAGGAATGTGTGGTGAGTCATGACATGTGCACCTTCATGGCAAGGTGTGTGGGCAGGCCTAGTGTAATGTCATGTGACCTGTGGCTCCGGTGTTCCGCTACCAGTCTCTACAATCGGCATCCTACTTCTGCTGATGTGTGGGTGTATGTCACTTCTGTCTTGCGTCGGGCTGTTCACTTGCACTGGGACACAGCTATTCCCATGGCGTGGCATGGGGAGGTTCTCAATCACCGTGTGTGGCTGGGTCTTGGAAGGAGTGTCACCTTGCATCCATACGTGTCCTGGGCATGTAGCACATGCCTGACTCCCTATGTGGCATGTGTGTATTGGCAGATTTACATGTGCTCAGTAGACATGAGTTGTTGTCGTAGTGCACTCACTCTTCCTTGTCACTTCCAAATTACTGCAGAGCGCCTCCTGTTGCCCGAAGAATTCCAGACTTGGCCACCATGCAGGAGAATGACAGGATCCGGCTCTACCGCTTCACCCAACCGTTGATTCTGGAGCTGACGGCGAGACTGGCACCACACCTGCAACCGCAGCACAGGTATCCTACGGCACTGACACCCCAGCTGAAGGTAATGGCTGCCCTACATTTCCTTGCCACGGGTACCTTCCAATATACCATAGCTCATGTTGGTGGCATGTCCCAGAGCATGTTCAGCGGTGTGCTGCATGATTTCTTGGAGGCCATGTTGATTCACCTGGATGACTTCATCAAGTTCCCAACCCCTGAACAGATGACTGAGGTCAAGCGTGGATTCTATGCCCTGGGAGGGATGCCCCATGTCATTGGGTCCATAGATGGGACACATGTAGGTTTGGTACCACCACACGCACGGGAGGTGGCGTACCGCAATCGGAAGCACTACCACTCCATCAATGCCCTTGTGGTGTGTCTGTCCAACATGGTGATTTCACATGTCTGTGCTCGTTTTCCAGGATCAGCACACGATGCCTACATCATGAGGCGTAGCGGGATGCCTGATATGATGATGCAGCTGCGCAACGAACGTGCATGTGTTGTTGGTGGGTACAGTCTGTCTGTCCTGTATTCTGTTTGGCCGAGCAGCACTACCGCTTCGCCTGTTCTAACGATATCCATGTGCTTTCCATTTAGGGGACGCTGGCTATCCCAACATGCCTTGGCTGCTGACACCTCTCCGCAACCCCATCACGCCGGCCCAGCTCCGCTACAACACCGCCCATGGCCGGACAAGGCGAGTGATAGAGAGGACGTTTGGCATGCTGAAGAGCCGATTCCGGTGCCTCCACAAGACCGGCGGCGCACTCCCATATGCCCCGGCGAAGGTCTGCAAGATCTTCATGGTCTGCTGCATGCTGCACAACATGGCAGTTGAAAGAGCTGTGCCCCTCATCCTGGATCAAGATGACGAGGACCATCCACCCGTGGAGGACGAAGGGCTTGGCAATGGGGCTAGTGATGTGGAGGATGTGGAGCCGCAAGAGGACATCCGGACTCGGCTCATACGCGACTTCTTTGCTTAGTGGTGAGTACCAGGGTCTGAGTGTGCACGCATTGGTCCCCGTGTGGCATGCGTTGTGATGTGTGTCTCCACCTGCATGTATGGCACGTGGGTCAGAGGTGTGTGTGGGTGTGTCACTGGAGTGATGGTGGCAGTGATGGTAGTATTTCCCCAGACATAATTGTGACATAGCATGTTGTCATACATACATGTGTCGAGTACATGCACATGCAAGTGGCTGTGCTTCTTGTGGCTGACTTCTTGTGTGTCTCTCTTCCCCAGGTACCTGCGCATGCCGTTTGCTGGTTGCATTGTTGTGGCACTGCTATTCCTCATGGACATGGCATCGTGGGCTGACTCAGCGTTACAGGCACGGACACGTTTGGAAGTCTCCATGGGGTAAGGGATGCATCTGGGGTGTATTGGGTGTGGCAGTTGTTCACGATGTGTGCACACTGCCCCGGTCGGGGTTTGGGTCCTCTGCAGACATGTGGCATCCCCATGGGACACGACATGCAGCTGGGTACACCTGAATAGATGGGCTGCCTGGTTGTCAGTCATCAGTGATGGGATGGTGGATTGTGATGAAGGCATCAATGTGTGTGACACTGCCCTCGGACACATCCGGTTAACATTGTCTTGACATGGCGTGGGACTTCCACATCAGCGGATGTATGGTGTATGGCAGGCTCTCCGTGAGCAGCTGTGGGTATTTAGCTATTATCCGACACTTGTGTGCCAGTTCCATGGCTATCACGCATTTGTGCTGCAGAAGGGGGGTGCCAGTGTTGGAGCCACATGTTACTCCACATGATGTGTTCATGTGTACTTCAAGTTGCCTCTGCAATCCCAAACACATGACTATTAAAGGTGTCCCTATGCCTCCAAGGTGCCTCTTCTCAGTCAATGCTGGTGTGTTGGCACGGTGCATCCTGCATGTCTGGCATGGTATTCCCTGATTGTGGCTATGTGTCAATGTGTCGAGTGGCAAGATGCAAGCTGTGTGTGTGTGCTGAGACTGTGTAATGGGCATGATGTCCATGACTGTGTGGGTATTGTGACATGTGCCATCCCCATGCATCCAACGTTATCCATGACCCCATTCTCTGCATCCACCGGACTCAAGCTTGCAGGACATGGTTCTGCCACCTGTCTACACGTACCTGGGTGCCCCCCAGGACACGGGCCAGGATCCCTGACCTCTGCGCATGACTGTTGCTGTACTCAATGTGTCTGTCAGCACGGTTGTTCGGCCACCCCCTCAGCTGGTTCTGACCATCACGGGTGTGTATGGTGCTCCATGTCTGTCTTGCCTAGAAAACTGTGACCCATGTGTCCTGTGCCAGACTCAGGCCCCAGGGTGTGGATGGTTGAAGTGAACAGATGACTCAGGCATGTTTAGACTGTACAAGACACATGTTAGGTAATAATGCTACCAGCAGGCATCTACTCTTAATAGTGTGATTTATTATTGGGGGGGGGGGGCCAAGTGAGGGCCTTTCCGGGATTAGGGAATCCAAAGTTCAGTAGGGGAGTTGGTGTCCTTGCCATTGGAAATCCTCAGAGTCCATGCCACAGTCTTTGTCAACATTGGTCAGCCAGTGACCAGCAGGGCCATGTGGCAGAGAATGTCTCTTGATGCTGTGATGCTGTTGCTCCAGTGGGCCAGGTGCCAGGCCAGGTGTCCTGGGAGATGGTGATGTAGCAGCCACCCTCACGGTCCTTTCCGTGGACGACCCGGCTTCCTGCGGGGAACCTCAGCAGCAGGCCGTGACGACGTCTGGGATGCTCCGTCGGATGTTTCCTCCTCCTCCTCATGATCCCTCCCTGTGGGTGGTGATGTTCTCCGCCTTCTGGCACAGGGAGGGTCGGCCATGGTGTCGGCCATCCGACGGAGTTCAGCGTGAATCCCCTGGGACGCCGTCACTTGCTCTGCCTGTCTGTCCTCCATCCTCCGTTGGTGTAGCTGTAGACAGGCTATTAGCTCCGCATGTTGCTGGGCCTGCTGGACCTTGATCCCCTCGAGGACGGACACAACCTGGGCCATGCCCGTGGTGTCCTGCCGGTATGAGTCCAGGATGTTACGGACATGGGAAAATACCGGATCCCCAGCCAACTGGTCAGGCTCGCGCCTCCGCCGCTCTCCACTCCCACCACCCCTGCCCACTTGCGTCTGGCCTGCACTTGTGGGCACATGGGGTCTCCGGGACCCCTGAGGGGTGGCATTGGCGTTGTCGCCTGCCTCCTCCTGGGTGCCCGGGACACCGTGTCCCTCCTGGCGAGCCTGGCTGCATTGTGGTGTTGGGGCAGGGATCCTGGGTGTCTCCTGGGATGTGGCAGGAGTGGGGGTGGTGGTTGGCACGGTTGTACCTGACGCAGGTGCTGCAGGTGGTTGGACACCAGAGGGGCCAGGTCGGTCGGGGTCGTCCGCAGAGTGGTGAGAGTGGTCGCTGCCGGTGGGATCGGTCTCCTGCAGATCCGGGTCCTGTGAGTGTTCCCCCCCAGTGTTGGGGGGTGCAGCACGACGTTGACCTGTGTGTGAGAGAGACAATGTTACTTTTGATCCATGCAACATCCATGTTGCATCCGTTACAAAGTTGGCACATTTCCTCTTGGAATTAGGATCTGTCTTGCATTCCACTCACAGTGCACTTGTGCATGTGTGTGTCCCTTGGGCACCAATTTGGCCCCTTTAACTATGTGTGGCACAGTCTTACTTGCTGCGTCAAGTGTGACTGCAGTCAGCAGTGGAGTGTGCATGTGTGCCGAGCTATGCGTTTGCGCCTTCCTTGTAGCACTGTACATGTGCACATGGAGTGGATCCACACACTCATATGATGCAGGTGGCTGTCCTTGTGCTCGTGTACAGGTTGTAACATGGCCCTGCGTTTTGCCATGATGAAGAGGGGGGGTTCTGGCACTGGGCACCCTTGTCTACATGCACGCAGTCCACCTGCTGACGAGCAGACATTCCCACACACCAAAGAACTGATTTGCTCTCCCTGTGTCTCCCTCCTTCTCTGTCCCCCTCTCCCTCCCTCTCTGTCCCCCTCTCCCTCCCTCTGTGTCCCCCTCTCCCTCCCTCTGTGTCCCCCTCTCCCTCCCTCTGTGTCCCCCTCTCCCTCCCTCTGTGTGTCAGCCTCCTCCCTCTGTCCATCTTCCTGTGTCTCCCTCCCTCTCTGTCCCCCTCTCCCTCCCTCTCTGTCCCCCTCTCCCTCCCTCTGTGTCCCCCTCTCCCTCCCTCTGTGTGTCAGCCTCCTCCCTCTGTCCATCTTCCTGTGTCCCCCTCCCTCTCTGTCCCCCTCTCCCTCCCTCTGTGTCCCCCTCTCCCTCCCTCTGTGTGTCAGCCTCCTCCCTCTGTCCATCTTCCTGTGTCTCCCTCCCTCTCAGTCCCCCTCTCCCTCCCTCTGTGTCCCCCTCTCCCTCCCTCTGTGTGTCAGCCTCCTCCCTCTGTCCATCTTCCTGTGTCTCCCTCCCTCTCAGTCCCCCTCTCCCTCCCTCTGTGTCCCCCTCTCCCTCCCTCTGTGTGTCAGCCTCCTCCCTCTGTCCATCTTCCTGTGTCTCCCTCCCTCTCTGTCCCCCTCTCCCTCCCTCTGTGTCCCCCTCTCCCTCCCTCCGTGTGTCACCCTCTGTCACCTTGGCCCAGCTTCCTGGGCACACACTGTTAGCAGATCTTTGAGTGGCCCTTGGCCTGTTGATGTGAGTTTGTTTCTGATCTCCAGGCACCCATTTTGTCTGCTGTGTGTCTGTGCGCTGCTGCTGTGGTGGTGTGTGCTGCCACTCTTTCACACTGTTGGCTGTTCATTAGCTGCTGGCATGTGCAAAACAGTGCCTTCACCCCCATGTGTTGATGCAAGGCATCCGCCATTTGCTGGCAAGTCATTCCTGTGTTGGGACACAGTGTTTGTCTGGCTGTGACCTAGGCCATATGGGCAGAGGGCATTGTTGTCTGCTTTGGAGTCGCACTATGTGATTCTTGGTGCCCACACTCCCGCCATCCGGGTTACCGTGTCATGTGTTGTTGTCTTCTGTGGCCTGTGACTTGACATTGTCCAGCTGGGTGCATGGGGCATGGTGGCAGCAGTGGCATGTGCCTGCTCATGGAGTGTGGTTGAGTAATGCGATGGCTTGTGGTGGTTGCGTGCCTGTTAGTAATTTTGTTTGTGGTTGCAGTTCCCCCCATGTGAGGTGCGTTGTTTGTGTACTCACCCGGGTCTCGGAGTCCTTCTACTCCTTCAACTGCCTCCACCGGCAGTATGGCCATCACCCTCTCCTCCCAGGGATGGTACTGTACGGGTCTGCGGGAGGGCCCTCCTCCGGTGGCGTTGGCCTGGTCGTGTTCCTCCTGTCTCTTGGCTCTGACCCTCCTCCGCAGATCGTACCACCTGTTCTGGCAATCCTGCTTGGTCCTCCTGGTGTCCGCAACAGCATTCACAGCATCGACGATGGTCTGCCACATGGCTGTTTTGGCTGCCTGGCTGGTGCTTCTGACCAATGTTCCAAAGATCTGTGGCTCGACTCTGAGGATTTGATCAACAAGGACCTCCAACTCTCGGTGACTGAACTTTGGATTCTTGGTAGTGGGCATGGTGAGGGGTGTGGGTGGGGATGGTGTGGGTGTGGGGGTGTGTGGATGTTGGGGGGGGGTGTGGATGGTTGTGTGTGTGTGTGAATGTGATGAGAGGGTGTTTGTGAGGGTGGTCGTGTGAAGGTGTGCAAGTGTAAGATGTGGTGTCGCTTGTAGTCTGGTTCTGTGGTGTCTGGCAGCAGTGGGTCTGTTGCAAAGGCTCATGGTTTGTGTGTGTGGGCCCTTTTTATTGGTCCATGGGTGGGTGTGGCAGTGTTTGAATTTTGGGTGGGTGTGTTATAAGGAGTGGTGGTGTATTGGGCCTCTGTTTGTTTTTGACAGTTGCAGGTCAGTGATTGTGTTATTTTAGTGGTCGTTGGCCATGTTTAGTGGCTGTGTGCCTTTCGAATGGTGTATTGTTGAGTTGTTTTGTTTTGTCCTTGTTGTGTACGTGCGTTTTGAGCGTGTGTACGGTGTGTACATGGGCCATTTGGTTGTACGATTTGGTCCTTGTGTGTGGCTTTGCACGACTCGTACATGCGGTTGTGATGTTGGGGCATGGGGTGCGCTCCGTACTTAGGAGGTTGTGTTGGGGGTGCGCCAGGAACGTACTGGGGTGGGGGTACGACTGGAACGTACTGGGGTGTACATAGACGGTGGTACGACACGTACAGGGGTGGGGGGGTGTACATAGACGGTGGTACGACACGTACAGGGGTGGGGGGGTGTACATTGACGGTGGTACGACACGTACTGGGGTGGGGGTACGACTGGAACGTACTGGGGTGTACATGGACGGTGGTACGACACGTACAGGGGTGGGGGGGTGTACATTGACGGTGGTACGACACGTACAGGGGTGGGGGGGTGTACATTGACGGTGGTACGACACATACAGGGGTGGGGGGGTTTACATAGACGGTGGTACGACACGTACAGGGGTGGGGGGGTGTACATTGACGGTGGTACGACACGTACAGGGGTGGGGGGGTGTACATTGACGGTGGTACGACACATACAGGGGTGGGGGGGTTTACATAGACGGTGGTACGACACGTACAGGGGTGGGGGGGTGTACATTGACGGTGGTACGACACGTACAGGGGTGGGGGGGTGTACATTGACGGTGGTACGACACATACAGGGGTGGGGGGGTTTACATAGACGGTGGTACGACACGTACAGGGGTGGGGGGGTTTACATTGACGGTGGTACGACACGTACAGGGGTGGGGGGGTATACATTGACGGTGGTACGACACGTACAGGGGTGGGGGGGTGTACATTGACGGTGGTACGACACGTACTGGGGTGGGGGTACGACTGGAACGTACTGGGGTGTACATGGACGGTGGTACGACACGTACAGGGGTGGGGGGGTGTACATTGACGGTGGTACGACACGTACAGGGGTGGGGGGGTGTACATTGACGGTGGTACGACACGTACTGGGGTGGGGGTACGACTGGAACGTACTGGGGTGTACATGGACGGTGGTACGACACGTACAGGGGTGGGGGGGTGTACATTGACGGTGGTACGACACGTACAGGGGTGGGGGGGTGTACATTGACGGTGGTACGACACGTACTGGGGTGGGGGTACGACTGGAACGTACTGGGGTGTACATGGACGGTGGTACGACACGTACAGGGGTGGGGGGGTGTACATTGACGGTGGTACGACACGTACAGGGGTGGGGGGGTGTACATTGACGGTGGTACGACACGTACTGGGGTGGGGGTACGACTGGAACGTACTGGGGTGTACATGGACGGTGGTACGACACGTACAGGGGTGGGGGGGTGTACATTGACGGTGGTACGACACGTACAGGGGTGGGGGGGTGTACATTGACAGTGGTACGACACGTACTGGGGTGGGGGTACGACTGGAACGTACTGGGGTGTACATGGACGGTGGTACGACACGTACAGGGGTGGGGGGGTGTACATTGACGGTGGTACGACACGTACAGGGGTGGGGGGGTGTACATTGACGGTGGTACGACACGTACTGGGGTGGGGGTACGACTGGAACGTACTGGGGTGTACATGGACGGTGGTACGACACGTACAGGGGTGGGGGGGTGTACATTGACGGTGGTACGACACGTACAGGGGTGGGGGGGTGTACATTGACGGTGGTACGACACGTACTGGGGTGGGGGTACGACTGGAACGTACTGGGGTGTACATGGACGGTGGTACGACACGTACAGGGGTGGGGGGGTGTACATTGACGGTGGTACGACACGTACAGGGGTGGGGGGGTGTACATTGACGGTGGTACGACACGTACTGGGGTGGGGGTACGACTAGAACGTACTGGGGTGTACATGGACGGTGGTACGACACGTACAGGGGTGGGGGGGTGTACATTGACGGTGGTACGACACGTACAGGGGTGGGGGGGTGTACATTGACGGTGGTACGACACGTACAGGGGTGGGGGGGTGTACATTGACGGTGGTACGACATGTACAGGGGTGGGGGGGTTTACATTGACGGTGGTACGACACGTACAGGGGTGGGGGGGTTTACATGGACGGTGGTACGACACGTACAGGGGTGGGGGGTGTACATTGACGGTGGTACGACACGTACAGGGGTGGGGGGGTGTACATTGACGGTGGTACGACACGTACTGGGGTGGGGGTACGACTGGAACGTACTGGGGTGTACATGGACGGTGGTACGACACGTACAGGGGTGGGGGGGTGTACATTGACGGTGGTACGACACGTACTGGGGTGGGGGTACGACTGGAACGTACTGGGGTGTACATGGACGGTGGTACGACACGTACAGGGGTGGGGGGGTGTACATTGACGGTGGTACGACACGTACAGGGGTGGGGGGGTGTACATTGACGGTGGTACGACACGTACTGGGGTGGGGGTACGACTGGAACGTACTGGGGTGTAGGTAGACGGGGCTGTGACACGTACTGGGGTGGGGGTGTGGCTCGAACGTACTGGGGTGTAGGTACACGGGGGGTACGACACGTACTGGGGTGGGGGTGCAACTGGAACGTACTGGGGTGTACATAGACGGTGGTACGACACGTACAGGGGTGGGGGGGTTTACATTGACGGTGGTACGACACGTACTGGGGTGGGGGTACGACTGGAACGTACTGGGGTGTACATAGACGGGTGGGGGTATACATATACGGGGGGTACGTGTCGGACGTACGGGGGCTGGGGGGAGTGTTGGGCGCGTATGCGGGCACATGTCTCCATGGTTGCTATTGGTGTTCGGTGCGGACAGTGTTTTTTCCATACGGTTGTAGGCTCGGACGCACGGGATGGATCGTGATTCCTCGGTCGGACTTGGATTTTTACGTTTGTAAGGTAAATCGTCCGAGGACGTGTCGGACACATTTTCCGACCCGAGGACGTGTGGGGAATGATTCCCGGTGCGGGTCGTATGGACTTTTTACCATGCGAATCGTGATTGCCAGTTCGTACGGCATTTGTACGATTCGTACGGTAAAAAGACCCGATACGAGTCGCACGGGGGAATTTTTTGCCGGATCGTGATCGGCACCAAAGTGATTTGACCAGAATCACAGAATGTTGAGCTTAAGCAGAAACTCCAACCTGGTTCCCCAGTTGCAAAGTCTGCAGCTCTGGAAGTAACACCACATCCTCTCCCCTAAGTGCAACATTTAATCAAGTGGTCAACTGGATAAAAAACATAAAGATTACAAATAATTTAAAAGTTCTTTGTCGCCATTTGAAAACTCAGAAAATATGTCCTCAATTTAGTTTTTTAGAGCACTAACCATAATTTTGATGCAAATAAGACCCTCTCATATATGTAATTTCTAAAGAAAATGATCTAGTTATTACAGTTTTGATTACATCAAGATGACGTCAGGCGTTCCACACTTTTGTAATAAATATAGAATGTTAGCAATCTAGTTGTTCATTGGGATACTGTTGAGAGGCAGAGGCCAGGGGCACGGACTCTGAAAAATGAAGGCAGGTAGGAGAGTGCAGAGGCAGCAATTTGACCACACTGGGCAGGCAGGAAGGGCAGTGGAAGCACAACAGACTATGGAGGGCAGTGAAAAGGGGGGCAGGGGCAACAAACCAACAATACAGGACTGGCAAGGGAGGCTGTGGCAATATAATAGACCATTGTGTGCAGAAGGAAGAGGCAGTGGTAGTACAACCATACATGCCAACAGACCGGTTTCAACCAGGAAACGTCCAATGTTTTTAAGCTCAAATGGGCTTTATTTGATCTGTCTCCTGTCTACAATCTCCTCTTTTTCAATGTAACTCAAACGGGAAAATCAATACCCGAGTTTTATTTCAAAATCTCCCTCTTACCAAGTTCAAAATGTTCGCAAGTATGGTACATTGGATCATGGTAGGCAGGAGGAATTGGGGTAGGGACATGGACTCGGATAACAGAGGACAGGTGGGACATGGAGAAGTGCACCAAACTGACCCTACAGGGCAGGCATCGGGGTTTGCAGCAGCACAATACACCACACAGGGCATGCGGGACGGGAGTGCAGCACAACAATCCATAGAAAGCAATAGGGAGGGGACAGGACCATGCACATGGACAACAGAGAACAGAGGGGAAAGAGACAATGGTAGCTAGCTGACCATAATGGACAGACAGGAGAGAAAGCTGCAGGATAACAGACCATAAAGGGCAGGAGGGACAGATCAGGGGCATTACAATGGAACAGAAAAGCCAGGAGGGAGGGAATAGAGGTCTGCATATGGAAACAGAGGGCTGGGGGCAAGGGGGCAGGGCAGGAGCAGCAAGATGACCATGGAGGTCAGGCAGGATGGGCACTAGAAACAAGACACACCGTGGAGAGCAACATTGAGACTATGATGGCATACACACAGACCATGGAGGGAAGGTGGGTGGGGGTCAGGGGCAGCTAGCTGACCACACAGGGAAGGTGGGAGGGGCCATGGCAGCACAGAAGACCATGCATGGCAAGCGGTAGGGTTAGTGGCAGCACAATGTCTATGATGGGCAAGAAGGAGGATGCAGGGGCATGCACAAAGGACCATGGAGGATAGAAGGGAGGGTCAGGACCTGGGCACAGACAAGAGAGTTCAGGGGAAGGGGCCTCACAACAGACCACGCGGGGCAGGCAGATGGAGCAGTTGCAGCACAACAGACCAGGGAGGGCAGAAGGGTGTGGCAGTAAAATGGACCATGGAGGACAGGAGGAAGGGGATAAGGGCATGGCATGTGGACAGGCAGGGTGGAGGTGGCAGGGACAGGTTACAGTCATCTGACAATACTAGGCAGGTGGGAGGGGAGTGGCAGCTCAACAGAACACTCAGAGTAGATAGGAGTGGCAGGTCCATGGAATATGGTGGGCAAAAAGGATGGAGCAGGGGCATGCACAAAGGCATCGGAGAGCAGGGGGAAGGAGAATAGGGGCAGCAAGCTAAGCACAGAGGCTAAGCAGGAGGTCAATGATGGGCCATAGAATTGGGCAATGGAGGGCAGGAGGAGTGGACTGGTACAACATGCTAAATGGAGGGCAGTGGCAGCACATCAGACCATGCATGGCAGGAGGGAGGAGGTTAGTCCATGGATTCAGACAACAGAGGATAGGGAGGAGGTGGATGGGGCAGCAGATTAACTGTTCAGAGAAGGTGGGTATTAGGAACGTTATTGTTTTTAAAATGTGTGTCTGTGCGAACTACTTAAATATGAACAAGTATGCAGCATAATCTCACTTTTATTCAGGAAGAAGAGGACATTTGGGACTGTGACTCCGGGCTCATTTGGCAGAAACACCCCTGACCCTCCACCCCCGATCGCAAAATGTAATGCCCGTGAAAAGGGTAGGTGGACGCAGTGTTATATAGAACATAGTCCTGAGAGCACGATTGAAAATAAAAACTAGATATAGTATATGGTATAAACTATGCACCAAAAAGTGTGATATAAGAGTAACCGGGGCGTGAAATATAATATGCAATACATTGTGCGCAATAACAGATTCATTGGAGAGCGCGAGATAGCACAGGCAGTAGTGCGTGCCATGCGATATGCGCCTTGGAGTGTAATATGCACAGGGCAGTGTTGTGCAACCTAACTAGTCTCTAAAGTTGTAATATAAAATATGTGCTGGGGAGTGTAACGTTGCATATGCACTGTGACAAAGATATGGATCCTAGATTGTAATATGTATGGCATAGCGCTGTGCGTTATAACATAGGCATCGAGGAAGGCACGCTAGATGGGGCAATATAACCTGTGCGAAGGCAAGTGTGGCATGACATATTCACGGGGTGGTGTTACACTGCACATGGGCTAGAGAGTGTCATAGCATACGCACTAGCTGGTGGAATACAACACAGAGGTGTGTGGCATTCGGCGGGCACTGGTGGGTGTAACACAGCATTGGGCTCAGCCAGGAGCACGCTGTGACTCTCAAGTAAGGTTTGTCTCCTTTCCAGAGAGTAAAATGAAAAGTATTACCCATCCGGCGGTGGATGTGTGCTTTATTAACCGTGAGGGGGGTTTCTTGCATAGTTTGGTTGAATTTTTGTCGAATCCCCTTTGAATGGCTTAGTGTGCCTGTGTATTAAATGTGCCCGTCAATAGCTACCCATGTTTGTATAAATAAACGACAAGGGTATCTACTTGGAGAGTACCCACCGGCGGGGGCGCCGGGATTAGGCACGGTAGGGCGTCAGCCACGTCAGAGCTTCACTAGCGGTGTAAATACATTCCACGTGAATTCATTGTATGCATAGTCGCCTTTTAATGAATATCACGCAAATCGTCATGGTGAAAGGTACATACGGTTTGTCCAGCATGTCCTAGGTGTTTCTATAAATATATATTTTTTTTAAATAATAAAAAACAAAGGCCGGCCCCGGGGGATGGTGTCCCTGGGGCCATATGTGGCCAGAGGAGGGGGGCAACCCACCCTCCTAAAGATTTTTTTTTTAAAAAGGCCATGACCCGGGTGTTGGGGTCCCCGGGGCCGATTAAGGCCTTGGGAGGTGGGCCGCGCAGCCCCCTTCCGAATTAAGTTTTTTTAACAAAAAAATTAGGGTGCAGGTCGTGGGGGATGGGGTCCCCAGGGCCAATAAATTAGAAAAAGAAGGGGGGCCACACAGCCCTCCTTCTTAAAAAAATTACATAAAAAATTTAATAAATAAAAGACCGGCATTGCGCCGGAGATCACGCTCCCTCCTTGCAGCACTCTGCAAACGCTCCCCGGGGCAAGTTGTAAGTTGGGGAATTAATTCCCCTTCAATACTGAGGGTCCCTGAGGGCCAACTAGCCCAACAGGTATCTCCAGTATGCGCCAGGGAGCTGCATTGCAGACAGGTGTTCTGAGGCCACGCCCCTTTTTACACCTCTATGCAACACAGCTCTGTGGCGCTTACTGGAGGTACCTAGTGGGCTAGTTTGACCCTAGGGACCCTTAGGATTCAAGGGGACTTAATCTCTCAACTTAGAACAGCCACAGGGTGCGTTTACACAGTGGTGAAGGGAGGGGACGGGGCCTGAGGTGACGTGTGCAAACACGCCCTATGGCGCGTTTTAAGTTGGGGAAATAATTCCCTTTCAATCCTGAGGGACCCTGGGGGCCAACTAGCCCACCAGGTGCTTCCAGTAAGCGCCACTGCTCTGGGTTGCAGAGAGGTGGTGCAGGCCATGCCCCTTTTTACACCTCTCTGCAATGGCGCTTAGTGGGCTATTTTGCCCCTAGGGACCCTCAGGATTCAAGGGGACTTAATCTCCCAACTAAAAACAGCCACAGGGCGTGTTACACAGTGGTGAAGGGAGGGGACGGGGCCCGAGTTAACGTGTGCAAACACGCCCTGTGGCGCGTTTTAAGTTGGGGCAGGGGCGGCCTTAGGCATGTGCAAGCTGTGCACCTGCACAGGGCCGCCAAACCTCAGGGGCCGCCATGAGGAATCGTAATCCGACTCTTTCTTCCTATCGTTCATTTGTTCCCCTGTGAAATGGATGCAAAAAAGAAAAACACTTTTGCTGGAAATGCCGTTTTGACATTTTTCTATTTCAAAGTGCAGCCACGGAAATAAAAGGTTCAAAATATGAAAAATCAATAAATAAAGCAAGACGGAATGTTCCTAAAGTGCCCAGATCGTTTTTATTCAAACCCCAAAAACATTAGCGTCACTTTACTCAGTTTGCCAGTGAAGCGTTGATTTCCCCCGGTGGGGAAGTGCGCCAAACCTGGAGGTACTGCGATACCTGGTTGATTGGTGGATTGGAAAACAAAATGTGTACGGCGGCTTTGTGTTCACTAATGTGGTCTTTTTAAACCATACTGCTTACGTTTTGTAAGCATATAAGCAGTGGACATTGAAATGGGTCCTTTCTGGGCCCTGTAGTTTTCAAGTACTCACTGATTTCTGAATAGTGAGTGTAAAAGCGTTAAGTTCACCATGTTGTTCCTGCTTACATTTCACAAGCTTTTTTAATCTTTCATTGCCAATGAGTGTTTGCTTTTTCCAGGATGTTGTTACTTTTTCCTTTAGGGAGCATATTGCTCTTGCCAGTGCTTAATTTGAATTGAGTCGCATCCAGTTGTTTATAGCAGGTCAAATTGGATTGTAGTTGAAGGCAATGTGAATTTCTCTCAGTGGGGAAGTATGGTGTTCAGTGAGGGAGCGGATGTAGCACTGGGGGCAGAGCTGCCAAATTGAGAACTGAGGAACCAGGTTCAGCCTTCATGAGCAGTCCCCCAGACCACTCTCCTGAGGGAGCACATTCCCACGCTAGACCTTAGAAAACCCTGCAAATCCGGAAAAGCCCTGGTGTCTTAACACCAGCAGGTGTACCCTAACAGTGACGTGTGGGTTCACCTTGAAGGCTTGCCCACCACAATCCATACTGAAGTTCACCTCCAGTCTTGCTGGCAGGCCTAAGAAGTAGCAGACCCTAGAGCAACAGTGAGGTCACAGGACCCCTGAGAAGAGCTGGCACTAGGGTGATGCGACCGGTGTGACCGCAACGGGTGCTTACTTTGAGTGGGGGCATTGTATATTATGGTTTTAAAAGCACTTGCTGCCTCCTTCCTGGCCTACAGCAATTTTCGGCAATAATAAAAATGTCATGATAACTAAGGGTGGGCGTAGTTCGCGAAGTAGCACTTCGCGAAGCTACGCAAAGTGCAGTTCGCACTACACGAGCTTCGCGTAGCACTTCGCGAACTGCGTAGTAACATGTTCACACTGTGCCAGATGTCGTTTTCAATGATTGCACAGTGCGGACAAGCAACCGGCACTGTGCAATCATTGAAAATGGCATCTTGCACAGTGCGAGCTGTAGTTTTCTGCTGCTCGAGGAGATTTTTACTCGAGCGGCAGCTTTCTCAACGCGAACTGGTAGTTTCTCATCGCGAGCGGTCGCGAGCATACGCGACCCCTCGCAATGAGAAACTTGACCTCCTCGCGTTGGGAATCTCGCCGGGAGGTTTATTTTCCTTGTTCGCGATCGCCAACTTGATGTTGCTGATCGCGAACAAGGAAAAAGTCTCGCCGGGATGTCATTTTGCTTGCTCGCGGTCGCGAACTTCACGTTGAGGACCGCGAGCAAGCAAAAAATGACCGCAGCACTACGCAAGACTACGCTACGCGTGTTCGCACTGTGCTACGTGCAATTCGAGTAGTGCGAAGTAGCGCGAACTTCGCAAACTTCGCGAGCGTAGCGTAGTGCTTTGCCCAGGCCTAATGATAACTCCGGTGAATAAACGTCTTACTAGAGCGAGATCGGAGTTTTGTCTAGTGGAAGTTTTGACACATGGAAAGATAGCACAGAGGGTTAATGTGCCTGCTGCTAAGAACATGTACCATGCGCATCACAAAGTGCACATATTGTAAATAGGTTAGTGGGTTACTGCTTTTGACAGTAAGATCCTTTTGCTACTTGCAGTTTATAAGTTAAAATCCTAACAAAGAACAGTGAGCTATTAGCTTTCATCTTAGAGCTGCATACAAACTGCAAGGTATAAACTAGAACTTTATGTTTTTTTTCCCTAAGCCTTTGATTATCCTAATGTTGCAAAAAGTGTTCATTTGGATAGAAATCAATAATGAATATTAAAGGGAACCTCCAATCATGGTATTAAGTTTTAAATTCTGAGTTTGTGTTTCTCCAGATCAATCACTATTAAACTATACTGCCTACTACTATGGTTGTCATGTGACTCCTACACCTTGTAGTCCTTTGTCTGATGTAACATTTCCCATACAATGATTTACACACGTAAAATTGATTGTCTCTGTGTATATTGCTGACAACAGAATATTCATGGCTCAGAAACAAATGGCTTGTTCTTCCACTTTTAAGCATATTTGGGACATTCTGTGATTAGAAACATATCCCACTTTGTGAATTTATTTTAATGTCAATAACTCATATTAATCGTTAAATAATCATGTGTACCCATTGGTTGAATTACATAACATAATAAGCTGTAAGTGGTCAGTGAAATGCCAAACAAATACTAAAGATTGGGATGTTTTGCCAATCCTGGCCACACCTCTAACTCCGCCCACTGATCCAATCCTCAGGTTATTCCCGCCCTCTGATTCTCCGCCCACAGTTCCCCTACTTTTTTTTCCCCACTTCGACCACTGGATACTATACATATTCGTGGCGGCTCCTGGCAGGGATTTGGCGGCCTCCGGCTTTCACTTACTTGCAAACACCCTGACCGTCACCCCCCCTTCCCGCACCTGATTCGCGCCTCCCCCGCAACGGTCTCACGGCGGGGACGCCGCCATCTTGCTCTGTCTGTCTGTCTGGTCTTCTATTGTCCGCCCGCGGCTCGGGACGAAGCCTTTTACTGCTGAGCTGGTGGCGTCCGCGAGATCTGAGAGCCTCCGCGTCCGGCCGAGCCCTGTCACAAGCTCTTATCAGCCTGAGGGCCGCATACCAGACCACGTCTGTCTGTCTGTCCACTCGGGACAGCGGTGACTGGATGCAGGTGAGACATCTGCCTTCCAGGCGGATGAAGCGGGCAACAGGCATGTGTGTCTCTGAATGCAGGGTTCCTTTACTCCCTGTATTTTTCTGGATGTGTCAGTGCTGTCTGTCATTTTGTCTTTCTTTTTGGGTCAGTAACGCTGCCTATTAGTGTTTCTGTGGGGATAGAGTGATCTGCGCAGACTCAACCTCCTCAAACTGCTTCCTGCGTGCGACGTGGCGTGTGTCATCAGTCTGCATTCTTTCTGGTGGTCGGACTCAGAACGTTACGACGCGTGCGGTGCCATCTAGCTGTCACACATTGCCAAACTGTGGTAGGAAGGTGTGTCTCAGTGAGTCTTACAATTTTTTAAATACAAAGAAAAAAACATTTTAGGTGAAGAAGGGAAGAAAGGGAAGCATGATAGGCTTTTGGTAAAAAGTAGGTAAACATGAGTAGTGCGTCACGTGCTGAGGTTGCGGAAATTCGTTTCTTTTGCAGTTTTCCTGGTGTGCCTGGGTGAAAACGAACCCTTATTTACTACATCGCTGCCCGCGTATCCAGAGGACACAGGTACTGTCATGGCCCTGCAGCCGTCTGTGCCAGTCCCTCACGTCGTGTGTCACAATGCCCTCCTCCTCCTCCTCCTCCTCCTAAATGTTATTGTTCTGAGACGAATTCGGAAGGGTAGGAGCAGCCGCAGGTACTGGTAATCTAACGCCTTTTCTGGACGTTTTATTAAAACACCTTCTTGAGCTCCGCCCCGCCCGGACCCCCTCTTCTGGGGCCCCCTACCTACGCTCCCTGCACAGGGCCACCATGAGCCTAGAGCCGCCCCTGGTTGGGGAAATAATTCCCCTTCAATCCTGAGGGACCCTGGGGGCCAACTACCCCACCAGGTGCTTCCAGTAAGCGCCACTGCGCTGCGTTGCAGAGAGGTGGTCTAGGCCGTGCCCCTTTTTACATCTCTCTGCAACGCAGCTCTGTGGCGCTTACTGGAGGTACCTAGTGGTCTAGTTGGACCTAGGGACCCTCAGGGTTCAAGGGGACTTAATCTCCCAACTTAAAATGGCCACAGGGCGTGTTTACACAATTGGGGAAGGGAGGGGACGGGGCCTGAGGTGACGTGTGCAAACACGCCCTGTGGCGCGTTTTAAGAGGTAGTTTTAATCCCCTGCCCTATTATATACTAGGGGCTTACAGAGGAGGTCATGCTAATCATAGGGGGACCCCATCGCATAGTGTTCCCTAGTGTATGTAGGTGTTTTCACTGTATTCTGAGTGTCTTTTAACATACCACTGGCTCTAGGACTGGTTAGTCAGACTCAGTTACCACCAGTATCCGTCTGAAAAGGTTGAGAGTACAGGATGATTTTGCAACAAGGCTTCTTTCTGCTCTTCTGTTTGTTCTTTCTGCACGTTATCCTTCTTCCTGCACTTTTCTTCGTCTTTGAGGACTTTTGTGGCTTCTTTCTGCATTTCTTTTTTTCTTTCTTTTTTTTTTTTTCTTCTTTCTTCACATTTCCTATCTCTGTAGGCATAGTTAGAAATTAGCATTTAAAAAACCTTTGAAATTCACTGAAAAAACCATAGGTTTCAGGCACGTTATAGTTAGGAATTAGCATTTAAAAAACCTTAAAAATTCACTGAAAACACCATAGGTTTCAGGGGCCTTATAGTTAGCTGGACTTTTCACTCGTACAAAACCACTGAAATTCCCCCGTTATAGTTAGTTCAGCTAACTATAACTCGCACCCCCGCAATGCACTGCTGATGACGTCACATATTACATCACTCATGACATGGGTCAGTGACATCACTCATGACATCACTGATGACATCTCAAATGACATCACTCATGACATCACTGATGACATCATCCTTGTGATAGAGTGGCAGACCGCCTCACCCCCTAATATAACCTTTGATACACACATTCAAAAATAGAAACTAAAATTTTCAAAACAATGGACATACCACTATCAGTTACAACAACCTATTCAGTAATTCTAAGATCCACATACACATCCACTCATTTACCAACAGTCCTATACAGTCACTCATACATGTACTCACTCATCATATGTACTCATACACCTATACATCCTGTTACACAACACCACTCATCCATAGAGTTATTCACACACATAGTCACTCATACTAATAAAGAATCAAACATCCATTTACTTGCATATACAGTTATACACACACCACCACACTTACTTCTACAGAAACTTACACATACTTAGGTGCCGATTACGATCCGGTAAAAACCGGGTACAAACCGTCGGTCGGAGCGTTTTCCCCGTCCGACTCGTACCCGGTCGTAAAACTTTACAAACATGGAATTACGATTCGCACGGAAACACCATTTCCGTACGAATCGTAAAAAACACCGACCGACGAAAATATACATACGAATGTGATCCGGGAATGCTGCGACGTGACGTCGGGACGCTTTCAGGCAGTGTTTCACGACCCAGGAATTACGATTCGAACCGACAGCAGTCCGGACGGCAATATTTTCACGGCACCCAAAAAGTGCTGCAAAAGCGAAGTACGGCGCGAATCGACCAGAGTAGGTGGCCCGGTACGCACCGTACCCCCCCCCCGCCCCCGTAGGTACGCGCCGACCCCACCCCAGCCCCCGTAGGTATGCGCCGAACCCCCCCCCAGCCCCCGTAGGTACGCGCCGAACCCCCCCCAGCCCCCGTAGGTACGCGCCGAACCCCCCTGTATGTATACCCGTGTACGTGTCGAACCCCCCCGTGTACGTTTGAGTCGAACCCCCCCGTGTATGTTCGAGTCGAACCCCCCCGTGTACGTTCGAGTCGTACCCCCACCCGTGTATGTACGGTGCGTACCCCCGTGTACGTTTGAGTCGAACCCCCCGTGTACGTTTGAGTCGTACCCCCACCCGTGTATGTACGGTGCGTACCCCCACGTGTACGTTCGAGTCGAACCCCCCGTGTACGTTCGAGTCAAACCCCCCCATGTACGTTCGAGTACACGGGGGGGTACGACTCGAACGTACACGGGGGGTTCGACTCGAACGTACACGGGGCTACGACTCGAACGTACATGGGGGGTTCGACTCGAACGTACACGGGGGGGTTCGACACGTACACGGGTGTACATACAGGGGGGTTCGGCGTGTACCTACGGGGGCTGGGGGGGGGTCGGCGCGTACCTACGGGGGCTGGGGGGGGGTCGGCGCGTATGCGGGCACGTCTCCATGGTTGCTATGGGAGTTCGGTGCGGACGGTGATTTTTCCATCCGGTTGTAACCTCGGACGCACGGGATGGATCGTGATTCCTCGGTCGGACTTCACCTTTCACGTTTGTACGGTAAATCGTACGAGGACGTGTCGGACACATTTTCCGACCCGAGGACGTGTGGGGAATGATTCCCAATGCGGTTCGTATGGACTTTTTACCATGCGAATCGTGATTGCCAGTTCGTACGGCACTTGTACGATTCGTACGGTAAAAAGACCGGATACGAGTCGCACGGGGATATTTTTTACCGGATCGTGATCGGCACCAAAGTCTTTTAAACAATCACTTGTAGAAACACATACTTATTCATACAGGAACTCTTCCAATCTCTCACTCTCACATATACTCACTTATATACACCAATAGTCACATATACTAGTTTAAAACATATGTAGTTACTCATAAAGACACTATTGAGACAGTCTTTCACTCACTAACACACCCATGCACACACTCATCCACCCATACAGTCCTGCACACATGCTGTCTTCAACACATACAAACAGTGAGTCACTCATTCATGCACCTATGCACTACGTAATACATCCCACCGAACCATACAGACACTCATACTGATTCTCAAAAAACCAACTAATAACCTATATAGACACTCATGTAGCTACTCACCAATCCATGCGGATCTCTGACATATTATCGAAAGACACATTATCGAACTACACAAATATCGCATCAAATATATCGACATCAAAATTATCGACATTGTATACTTATTTAAAAAACTACACTAATATCGACACTACAATATCGTAATACAATTATATCGATCACACAAAAATCGCACACATAAATATCACAATACTAAATATCGACATAAGTAAATAAATATAACACATGTCACAAATATCGATAACCAAAATGTAGACATCAATAATATCGTTTTTTAAAAATATATCGACTATTCTAATACTAATAAAACCAATACTTTAAACAACATAAATACAATATTTTCCGAAAACATACATTTTCAAATGATATTCTACTTAAACATAAACATAACATTTATAACGATCTCAATATTTAACAACATAATAAAAAAACACTGAAATAATTATCACATTGGCATTTCGAACACATTTAAAAAAATTACAACACATTATAAACAATCTTTTTATATATAATTATTTAAAACTCTCCTCCTTTAAAACTAAATATACTCTTACTTAGCATTTTCCATAAAAGGAAACCAATTAACTAAAAAAATTTCAAACCATCCAATAGAAAGGCCACATACAGAAAACAACCAATAACATTCAAGAAACAATTTAAAACCACTATATAAACCAATTAAAACAAGTCTTCTACTGTGCCTTAAACCAAAGCATTGAACGAAGAAGAAACTCTGCTAAACAGAAGAAACCTACATCCTACTACTATTCTAAAAACGTAAGTAAATAATGTTTTCTAACTAAACTGCCAAATTAAACTAAAACACTAATTTATCTTTACTCAAATAAATAACTAACTTATATATTCCATCTCTTTATGTTTCCACTACAGATATTACTCAAAACAGCTAAAGAAAATATTGAAGATTGCCAGAAAAGACTCACTAAAAAGTAAGTATACTATCAAAATACTTTATAAAATATTAATTAAATCCTACTCAAACCCCAAAACATCCTAAACCCCTAAACAAATCCATGTTCTCTTTTTTAAGTTTTTAAAAACCTGTATAAATTAACACCTATAGGTGCCGATCACGATCCGGTAAAAAATGTCCCCGTACGACTCGTATCGGGTCTTTTTACCGTACGAATCGTACAAGTGCCGTACGAACTGGCAATCACGATTCGCATGGTAAAAAGTCCATACGAACCGCACTGGGAATAGTTCCCCACACGTCCTCGGGTCGGAAAATGTGTCCGACACGTCCTCGTACGATTCACCGTACAAACGTGAAAGGTGAACTCCGACCGGGGAATCACGATCCATCCCGGGCGTCCGAATGTACAACCGTATGGTGAAAAGACCGTCCGCACCGAACTCCCATAACAACCATGGAGACGTCCAAACAGGTGCCCGGTACGTGCCGTACCCCCCCCAGCCCCCGTAGGTACGGGCCGACCCCCCCCCAGCCCCCGTAGGTACGGGCCGACCCCCCCCCCAGCCCCCGTAGGTACGCGCCGACCCCCCCCCAGCCCCCGTAGGTACGGGCCGACCCCCCCCAGCCCCCGTAGGTACGCGCCGACCCCCCCCAGCCCCCGTAGGTACGGGCCAACCCCCCCCAGCCCCCGTATGTACGCGCCGACCCCCCCTGTGTGTATACCCGTGTACGGTGCGTACCCCCCGTGTACGCTCGAGTCGTACCCCCACCCGTGTATGTACGGTGCGTACCCCCCGTGTACGCTCGAGTCGTACCCCCACCCGTGTATGCTCGAGTCGGACCCCCCGTGTACGCTCGAGTCGGACCCCCACCCGTGTATGTACGGTGCGTACCCCCCGTGTACGCACGAGTCGTACCCCCACCCGTGTATGCTCGAGTCGGACCCCCCGTGTACGCTCGAGTCGGACCCCCCCCGTGTAAGCTCGAGTCGGACCCCCCCGTGTACGCTCGAGTCGGACCCCCCCGTGTACGCTCGAGTCGGACCCCCCCGTGTACGCTCGAGTCGGACCCCCCCGTGTACGCTCGAGTCGTACCCCCACCCGTGTATGTACGGTGCGTACCCCCAGCGCTACTCGAGCGTACATGGGGGGGTCCGACTCGAGCGTACACGGGGGGGTTCGACTCGAGCGTACACGGGGGGGTTCGACTCGAGCGTACACGGGGGGTACGCACCGTACATACACGGGTGGGGGTACGACTCGAGCGTACACGGGGGGGTCCGACTCGAGCGTACACGGGGGGGTTCGACTCGAGCGTACACGGGGGGGTCCGACTCGAGCGTACACGGGGGGGTTCGACTCGAGCGTACACGAGGGGGTTCGACTCGAGCGTACACGGGGGGGTACGCACCGTACATACACGGGTGGGGGTTCGACTCGAGCGTACACGGGGGGGTCCGACTCGAGCGTACACGGGGGGTCCGACTCGAGCGTACACGGGGGGGGTTCGACTCGAGCGTACACAGGGGGGTTCGACTCGAGCGTACACGGGGGGGTCCGACTCGAGCGTACACGGGGGGTTCGACTCGAGCGTACACGGGGGGGTACGCACCGTACATACACGGGTGGGGGTACGACTCGAACGTACACGGGGGTACGCACCGTACACGGGTGTACACACAGGGGGGGTCGGCGCGTACCTACGGGGGCTGGGGGGGGGTCGGCGCGTACCTACGGGGGCTGGGGGGGGTCGGCCCGTACCTACGGGGGCTGGGGGGGGTACGGCACGTACCGGGCACCTGTTTGGACGTCTCCATGGTTGTTATGGGAGTTCGGTGCGGACGGTCTTTTCACCATACGGTTGTACATTTGGACGCCCGGGATGGATCGTGATTCCCCGGTCGGAGTTCACCTTTCACGTTTGTACGGTGAATCGTACGAGGACGTGTCGGACACATTTTCCGACCCGAGGACGTGTGGGGAAATATTCCCAGTGCGGTTCGTATGGACTTTTTACCATGCGAATCGTGATTGCCAGTTCGTACGGCACTTGTACGATTCGTACGGTAAAAAGACCTGATACGAGTCGTACGGGGACATTTTTTACCGGATCGTGATCGGCACCTAAGTGTAGAATATGCCACTAACATAAGTTTTGCACATCAAATAAAACTTCTAACAGCCCTAGCTTATGTACCAACCACAGATGTTGCAGAACATTACAATCTTTTATTAGAAAGTCCATTCTTCAAACAAAATGAAGTAAAGTTATCTCCCCTATCAGATTATTTTGAGGATACCTGGGTGGGGAGACTACACAGATCAGGCCATAGACGTCAGCCCAAGTTCCAAATACCTTGGTGGAATGTATATGTAAGTACACTCAACCAACAAGCCAAAACTAACAACGCCGTCGAGGGCTGGCGTAATGCATTCCTAACTTCTACTGGGAGAACAACTCCAACACTACAAAAACTACTAATTGCCATACAAAAGGAACAAAGTTTCCAAGAATTAAGAATGCAACAATCTGTCCTAAAATTAAAACCAAAACAATCTAGACAAACTACTCAAATGTATAATTACCTACAACAACAGGTACAGCTATACCCATCCACAAGAGGACTTGAGTACTTAAATATAATAGCTCAAACTCTCTTCTAAACCCTTTCCTAAATATTAACCCACAATTCTACTAAAACAACTATCACAACATAAATAAACCACTTTATTATATCACATATTTAATTATGTGGTCTAAAATATATAAATAATTTATATCTACATATATTTAGACAACATAATTAAACAAACCAAGTACACAACAACAATATTAAATATATAACATTTGCCCACCCACAATTAAAATATTTAAATGAACTTACCTGTGTAGTTGCTCCAATGGGATAATAACATTCCTTCCAAATAAATCCAGGTAGTTCAAAATCCATAGGTATGAAAAAGAAATCCAAATAAAATGGAAAAATACAACTGTTTATCGAAAAAAACGTCTACGCAAAATAACGACTATCCATTAACCATAAAAATCCCGAAAAATATTAAAAAGGTAAATAACCGCTCCTGGAAACCCGAACAATAAAGGAAGTGTAAAATAAAGATTAGTAAACACAACTAATACACACTTCCTTTAAAAAAAATAAGGTGTTTGAAACCGACGAAAATATCTTCTCCGTAAAACCTACAAAAGAGAAACAAACATTCCCACACACACACAAACACACATAAGGCACCTAAAAACATCACTACAAACATTATTCAAACACTATAAAACTTTAACACACCGAAATAACAAAACACTAACAAAGGCACAAACACGGAACACAACGTAAATTATAAAACCGCATACAAACTATTACTAACACCCTAACTTCTAAAACATCAATCTATACACACTTATTACAACATTACTACTTCCACAAAACACTTAAAACTATTTAATAATAAAGAAAATAACTCTTACCTTCTCAAACGCGAAACAGCTCCCGACCGCGACCTGGATTCGACCAAAATAACCCAAAACAACAGCGAGCGGTTACAAAATAAAAGACCCAAACAAACATAACAACTAAAAAAACACCAATAAATGCCCTAACTATTTATTTAACATTACACATTACTTTAAAAATTAGTAAAACATTAGAATAAAATACTCAAAAAGAATACCTATTTTTTTATATATGTGAAAATTATTTAACGTATAAAAATAAATATAATAAATAAAATATATTTATTAATATAATAATAAAACTGTATATATTACCTAAAAAAAAATGAACATGATATAATTAATATATTGTATCTACAACATACCAAAACTAAAAATAAAAATAAATATTCTAAAATGTAAACAATTTCAATATTAATTATCTAATATAAATATTAATAATTAAAATATATTTATCATATATTTCAAAACATACAATTTCTTATAAATTCAAATAAAGTCGAAAAATATTGAGAGTACACAATATAAATTTAAAAATATTAAACAGCTATAAAAATCAGAATTTTTTTTTTTTAATTATTTTGTGTGTTCATATATTCATGTCCAAAATATACATTAAACAAATATATATCCATTATAAAAAAATTATGACAATAATACAAATGTTAAATAATAATTATTGTATTACATGTTTATTTCAATGATTTAATTATTAGAATATGCGTAATAATAAACAATATTTTCTCTCTAATTAATATACATTCCAACAACTATAAAACAAATCTTATTTTCCTTTCTACTATTTTATAAAAAAAATTGGAATTTGCATTTTGATATAACTTCTATCTTTTATCCAACCTAAACTGAAATCTAGAGATTTTTTGTAAATTAAAACAAATTAATTTAACTGTTCCTATTCAACTCTATATTTAATTCTAATATTTGCTATTTACCAAACTTAATTAACATACTACTCCCACTACAGACTGAACTTAATTAATTTACTATTCTCACTCCAACCTATATTAAATTAGAGTAGGTGCTGGACACTGAACTAAATTAATTTACAATTCCCACTCCAGTCTATATTTAATTAAGATAAGTGCTGGACACTGAACTTAATTAATTTACTATTCTCACTCCAACCTATATTAAATTAGAGTAGCTGCTAGACACTGAACTTAATTAATTTACTATTCCCACTCCAGTCTATATTAAATTAAGATAAGTGCTGGACACTGAACTTAATAAATTTACTATTCTCACTCCAACCTATATTTAATTAGAGTATGTGCTGGACACCAAACTGAATTAATTTACTATTCCCACTCCAGTCTATATTTAATTAAGATAAGTGCTGGACACTGAACTTAATTAATTTACTATTCTCACTCCAACCTATATTACATTAGAGTAGGTGCTGGACACTGAACTTAATTAATTAACTATTCCCACTCCAGTCTATATTTAATTAAGATAACTGCTGGACACTGAACTTAATTAATTTACTATTCTCACTCCAACCTATATTTAATTAGAGTATGTGCTGGACACTTAACTTAATTAATTTACTATTCCCACTTGAATCTATATTTAATTAAGATAAGTGCTGGACACTGAACTTAATTAATTTACTATTCTCACTCCAATCTATATTTAATTAGGGTAGGTGCTGGACACTGAACTTAATTAATTTACTATTCCCACTCCAGTCTATATTTAATTAAAATAAGTGCAGGACACTGAACATAATTAATTTACTATTCTCACTCCAACCTATATTAAATTAGAGTAGGTGCTGGACACTTAACTTAATAAATTTACTATTCTCACTCCAACCTATATGAAATTAGAGTAGCTGCTAGACACTGAACTTAATTAATTTACTATTCCCACTGAAGTCTATATTAAATAAAGATAAGTGCTGGACACTGAACTTAATACATTTACTATTCTCACTCCAACCTATATTTAATTAGAGTAGATGCTGGACACTAAACTGAATTAATTTACTATTCCCACTCCAGTCTATATTTAATTAAGATAAGAGCTGGACACTGAACTTAATTAATTTACTATTCTCACTCCAACCTATATTACATTAGATTAGGTGCTGGACACTGAACTTAATTAATTAACTATTCCCACTCCAGTCTATATTTAATTAAGATAAGTGCTGGACACTGAACTTAATTAATTTACTATTCTCACTCCAACCTATATTTAATTAGAGTATGTGCTGGACACTGAACTTAATTAATTTACTATTCCCACTCCAATCTATATTTAATTAAGATAAGTGCTGGACACTGAACTTAATTAATTTACTATTCTCACTCCAATCTATATTTAATTAGGATAGGTGCTGGACACTGAACTTAATTAATTTACTATTCCCACTCCAGTCTATATTTAATTAAGATAAGTGCTGGACACTGAACATAATTAATTTACTATTCTCACTCCAACCTATATTAAATTAGAGTAGGTGCTGGACACTTAACTTAATAAATTTACTATTCCCACTCCAGTCTATATTTAATTAAGATAAGTGCTGGACACGGAACGTAATTAATTTACTATTCTCACTCCAAACTATATTAAATTAGGGTAGGTGCTGGACACTGAACTAAATTTATTTACTATTCCCACTCCAGTCTATATTTAATTAAGATAAGTGCTGGACACTGAACTTAATTAATTTACTATTCTCACTCCAACCTATATAAAATTAGGGTAGCTGCTGGACACTGAACTAAATTTATTTACTATTCCCACTCCAGTCTACATTTAATTAAGATAAGTGCTGGACACTGAACTTAATTAATTTACAATTCTCACTCCAACCTATATTAAATTAGAGTAGCTGCTGGGCACTGAACTTAATTAATTTACTATTCCCACTCCAGTCTATATTAAATTAAGATAACTGCTGGACACTGAACTTAATAAATGTACTATTCTCACTCCAACCTATATTTAATTAGAGTATATGCTGGACACTGAACTGAATTAATTAATTATTCCCACTTCAGTCTATATTTAATTAAGATAAGTGCTGGACACTAAACTTAATTAATTTACTATTCTCACTCCAACCTATATTACATTAGAGTAGGTGCTGGACACTGAACTTAATAATTAACTATTCCCACTCCAGTCTATATTTAATTAAGATAAGTGCTGGACACTGAACTTAATTAATTTACTATTCTCACTCCAACCTATATTTAATTAGAGTATGTGCTGGACACTGAACTTAATTAATTTACTATTCCCACTCCAGTCTATATTTAATTAAGATAAGTGCTGGACACTGAACTTAAGTAATTTACTATTCTCACTCCAACCTATATTAAATTAGAGTAGCTGCTGGACACTGAACGTAATTAATTTACTATTCCCACTCCAGTCTATATTAAATTAAGATAAGTGCTGGACACTGAACTTAATAAATGTACTATTCTCACTCCAACCTATATTTAATTAGAGTATGTGCTGGACACTGAACTGAATTAATTTACTATTCCCACTCCAGTCTATATTTAATTAAGATAAGTGCTGGACACTGAACTTATTTAATTTACTATTCTCACTCCAACCTATATTACATTAGAGTAGGTGCTGGACACTGAACGTAATTAATTTACTATTCCCACTCCAGTCTATATTAAATTAAGATAAGTGCTGGACACTGAACTTAATGAATTTACTATTCTCACTCCAACCTATATTTAATTAGAGTATGTGCTGGACACTGAACTGAATTAATTTACTATTCCCACTCCAGTCTATATTTAATTAAGATAAGTGCTGGACACTGAACTTTCTCACTCCAACCTATATTACATTAGAGTAGGTGCTGGACACTGAACTTAATTAATTAACTATTCCCACTCTACTCTATATTTAATTAAGATAAGTGCTGGACACTGAACTTAATTAATTTACTATTCTCACTCCAACCTATATTTAATTAGAGTATGTGCTGGACACTGAACTTAATTAATTTACTATTCCCACTCCAATCTATATTTAATTAAGATAAGTGCTGGACACTGAACTTAATTAATTTACTATTCTCACTCCAATCTATATTTAATTAGGGTAGATGCTGGACACTGAACTTAATTAATTTACTATTCCCACTCTAGTCTATATTTAATTAAGATAAGTGCTGGACACTGAACATAATTAATTTACTATTCTCACTCCAACCTATATTAAATTAGAGTAGGTGCTGGACACTGAACTTAATAAATTTTACTATTCCCACTCCAGTCTATATTTAATTAAGATAACTGCTGGACACTGAACTTAATTAATGTACTATTCTCACTCCAACCTATATTAAATTAGGGTAGGTGCTGGACACTGAACTAAATTAATTTACTATTCCCACTCCAGTCTATATTAAATTAAGATAAGTGCTGGACACTGAACTTAATTAATTTACTATTCTCACTCCAACCTATATTTAATTATAGTATGTGCTGGACACTGAACTGAATTAATTTACTATTCCCACTCCAGTCTATATTTAATTAAGATAAGTGCTGGACACTGAACTTAATTAATTTACTATTCTCACTCCAACCTATATTAAATTACAGTAGGTGCTGGACAATGAACTTAATTAATTTACTATTCCCACTCCAGTCTATATTTAATTAAGATAAGTGCTGGACACTGAACTTAATTAATTTACTATTCTGACTCAAATCTATATTTAATTAATGTAGGTGCAAAACACTAAACTTCATTAATTTAGTATTCCCACTAATAAATATATTTAATTACACTAGATCATGTATACTAATCTTAATTAATGTTATATTCCCACTCCAATATGTATTTAATTACAGTAACTGCAATACAAATATATAAATATAAATATATAAGAAAAAAATAAGTTTTAATCATTATTAAAAAATTTACATAAAACAATACCCACACTTATCCTCTACAAATCCAAATCCCCAATCTAAAATTTATCCCTAAATATTATATTATAATATATTAATTTTTAATATAAATTACTCAGTATTACTAATTTCAAATAAATTGTTAAAACACTCCCCACCCTTATTCCCTATAAGCCAACGTCCCAAACCCCCCAAAAAATTTAAATTGTACAATCAAAATCAAAATTTATACATACTTTTTATACAATATTACCAACATTTTACACATTTTTATCAAACTCCACACCCTTATCCCCATAACACATCTCACTCCTAAAATTAAATATAACATTCGAAATTTTATTATAATTTTCTAAATTTTGTATACAAATTATTCATACATAAATCACATTTTTTAAAACACATCCCACCCTTATCCCCTGTAACTCAACATCCCACTCTGAAAATTTTAACTACATTTCTAAATTACATTTAAAATTATAAATATTTTTTTAAAAACATTCAAAAATATATAAACATTTGCAAAACACTTCCCACCCTTATTCCCTATAACCCAACATCCCACTCCTAAAATTAATTTTAAATTTCTAAATTAAAATTACAATTTCTACATTAATATTTTTAAACATTCTAAAACATATAAACATTTTTAAAACACTTCCCACCCTTATCCCCTATAAACCAACATCCCGCTCCTAAAATTATTTGTAAAATTCTAAATTTAATTTACAATTTCTAAATAATTTTTTTTTTTAAATTAAAAAATATATAAACATTTTTAAAACACTTCCCACCCTTATCCCCTATAAACCAACATCCCGCTCCTAAAATTATTTGTAAAATTCTAAATTTAATTTACAATTTCTAAATATTTTTTTTTTTTAAATTAAAAAATATATAAACATTTTTAAAACACTTCCCACCCTTATCCCCTATAAACCAACATCCCACTCCTAAAATTATTTGTAAAATTCTAAATTTAATTTACAATTTCTAAATAATTTTTATAAATATTACAAAATATATAAACATTTTTAAAACACTTCCCACCCTTATCCCCTATAAACCAACATCCCGCTCCTAAAATATTTGTAAAATTCTAAATTTAATTTACAATTTCTAAATAATTTTTTTAAAATATTACAAAATATATAAACATTTTTAAAACACTTCCCACCCTTATCCCCTATAAACCAACATCCCGCTCCTAAAATTAAATATACATTTCAAATTTTAAATAAAATTTACTAATTAAATTTTACAATATATTAAAAAATAAATTAACTTTTTTAAAACACTCCCCACCCTTATCCCCTATAACCCAACATCCCGCCCCTAAAACAATATAAATATTTCTCATATTATATACATTTTAACTATTTATACAAACAACTTCAAAATATTTACTAAACACACAATAACGATATTTTCACATGTCGATATTATTACTAACGATATTACTTACATCGACATATAATTTAAAAAAAAAACGATATTTTTCACATCGATATTATCTATTTCGATATTTTGTACATTAGATATTTTTGACTCGATATTTATGTCCCTCGATATTAAAAAGTCGATATATAGACTGCTCACCAACCCATGCAGCCACTTATACACAAAGTGAGAGACTGATACAGATATTTACATATTTAAACATTACTCACTAAGCCATGTATTCACTAAGATACACATAATCAGTCAGTTATACAATCATCCATTTAGACACTTATATACCCATTTATTCTTCCATCGACCTTGAGATATACATATATAAAACATATGTAATTTTCTGAAAAACACACATTCACTGGATGATGTCATCCGTGATGTCATTTGAGATGTCATCAGTGATGTCATGAGTGATGTCACTGACCATGTCATGAGTGATGTAATATGTGACGTCATCAGCAGTGCATTGCAGGGGCGCGAGTTATAGTTAGCTGAACTAACTATAACAGGGGAATTTCAACCGTTTTGTATGAGTGAAAAGTCCAGCTAACTATAACGCCCCTGAAACCTATGTTTTTTTCAGTGAATTATAAATAAAAGGAGGACATTTCAATGATTCAGTTTCAGCATTATTCTATTCCATTGTACTGATTTAAATGATGTTTACATGGTGAGATGTATTCTCTTGCTGATTTACTGAAGTGAGACCTATCCACTTGCTAATTTACTGGAGTGAGACCTATCCGCTTCCTAATATACTGGAGTGAGACGTATCTGCTCGCTAAAATACTGAATAAAAGTCAAATAAAGCAAGAGAAATATTAAAAGAATTCCTCGGCCATCACAAATTGCTGAGACTAAGGTGCCAATTACGATCCGGTAAAAAAATTCCCCGTGCGACTCGTATCCGGTCTTTTAACCGTACGAATCGTACAAGTGCCGTACGAACTGGCAATCACGATTCGCATGGTAAAAAGTCCATACGAACCGCATCGGGAATGATTTCCCACACGTCCTCGGGTCGGAAAATGTGTCCGACACGTCCTCGGACGATGTACCGTACAAATGTGAAAGGTGAAGTCCGACCGAGGAATCACGATCCATCCCGTGCGTCCGATGTTACAACCGTATGGAAAAAACACCGTCCGCACCGAACTCCCATAGCAACAATGGAGACATGTGCCCGCATACGCGCCCAACACTCCCCCCGCCCCCGTACGTCCGAGACGTACCCCCCGTGTATGTACACCCCCACCCGTGTATGTACACCCCTGTACGTCCGAGTCGTACCCCCACCCCTGTACGTGCCGTACCACCGTCTATGTACACCCCAGTATGTTCGAGTCATACCCCCACCCCTGTACGTGTCGTACCACTGTCTATGTACACCCCAGTACGTTCGAGTCGTACCCCCACCCCTGTACGTGTCGTACCACCGTCTATGTACACCCCCCCACCCCTGTACGTGTCGTACCACCGTCTATGTACACCCCAGTATATTTGAGTCGTACCCCCACCCCTGTACGTGTCGTACCACCGTCAATGTACACCCCAGTACGTTCGAGTCGTACCCCCACCCCTGTACGTGTCGTACCACCGTCTATGTACACCCCCCCACCCCTGTACGTGTCGTACCACCGTCTATGTACACCCCAGTACGTTCGAGTCGTACCCCCACCCCTGTACGTGTCGTACCACCGTCAATGTACACCCCAGTACGTTCGAGTCATACCCCCACCCCTGTACGTGTCGTACCACTGTCAATGTACACCCCAGTACGTTCGAGTCGTACCCCCACCCCTGTACATGTCGTACCACCGTCTATGTACACCCCAGTACGTTCGAGTCGTACCCCCCCCTGTACGTGTCGTACCACCGTCTATGTACACCCCCCCACTCCTGTACGTGTCGTACCACCATCTAGGTACACCCCAGTACGTTCGAGTCGTACCCCCACCCCTGTACGTGTCGTACCACTGTCTATGTACACCCCCCACCCCTGTACGTGTCGTACCACCGTCTATGTACACCCCAGTACGTTCGAGTCGTACCCCCACCCCTGTATGTGTCGTACCACCGTCTATGTACACCCCCCCACCCCTGTACGTGTCGTACCACCGTCTATGTACACCCCAGTAAGTTCGAGTCGTACCCCCACCCCTGTACGTGTCGTACCACCGTCAATGTACACCACAGTACGTTCGAGTCGTACCCCCACCCCTGTACGTGTCGTACCACCGTCAATGTACACCCCAGTACGTTTGAGTCGTACCCCCACCCCTGTACGTGTCGTACCACCGTCAATGTACACCCCAGTACGTTCGAGTCGTACCCCCACCCCTGTACGTGTCGTACCACCGTCTATGTACACCCCCCCCACCCCTGTACGTGTCGTACCACCGTCTATGTACACCCCAGTACGTTCGAGTTGTACCCCCACCCCTGTACGTGTCGTACCACCGTCATTGTACACCCCAGTACGTTCGAGTCGTACCCCCACCCCGTACGTGTCGTACCACCGTCTATGTACACCCCAGTACGTTCGAGTCGTACCCCCACCCCTGTACGTGTCGTACCACCGTCTATGTACTCCCCAGTACGTTCGAGTCGTACCCCCACCCCTGTACGTGTCGTACCACCGTCTATGTACACCCCCCCACCCCTGTACGTGTCGTACCACCGTCTATGTACACCCCAGTACGTTCGAGTCATACCCCCACCCCTGTACGTGTCGTACCACCGTCAATGTACACCCCAGTATGTTCGAGTCGTACCCCCACCCCTGTACGTGTCGTACCACCGTCTATGTACACCCCAGTATGTTCGAGTCGTACCCCCACCCCTGTACGTGTCGTACCACCGTCTATGTACACCCCCCCACCCCTGTACGTGTCGTACCACCGTCTATGTACACCCCAGTACGTTCGAGTCGTACCCCCACCCCTGTACGTGTCGTACCACCGTCAATGTACACCCCAGTACGTTCGAGTCGTACCCCCACCCCTGTACGTGTCGTACCACGGTCAATGTACACCCCAGTACGTTCCAGTCGCACCCCCAACACAATCTCCTAAGTACGGAGCGCACCCCAGGCCCCAACATCACAACCGCATGTACGAGTCGTACCAAGCCACACACAAGGACAGCACCGTACAACCAAATGGCCCATGTACACACCGTACACACGCTCAAAACGCACGTACACAACCAGGACAAAACAAAACAACACAAGAATACACTATTCGAATGGCACAAAGCCACTAAACATGGCCAACAAACACTAAAAAAACACATTCACTGACCTGCAACTGCCAAAAACAAACAGAGGCCCTAAACACCCCACTCCTTATAACACACCCACCCAAACTTCAAACAAAGCCACACCCACCGATGGACCAATAAAAAGGGCCCCCACACACAAACCATGAGCCTTTGCAACAGACTCACTGCTGCCAGACACCACAGGACCATACTACAAGTTTCACCACACGTTACACTTGCACACCTTCACACAACCACCTTCACAAACACCCCCTCATCACATTCACACACACACCTGCACAACCACACCCACACACCCACAACCATCCACACACCCCCCCCACCATCCACACACCCCCCCACCATCCACACCCACACCCCTCACCATGCCCACTACCAAGAATCCAAAGTTCAGTAACTGAGAGTTGGAGGTCCTTGTCGATGAAATCCTCAGAGTCGAGCCACAGCTCTTTGGAACATTGGTCAGAAACACCAGCATGGCAGCAAAAACAGCCATGTGGCAGACCATCATCGATGCTGTGAATGCTGTTGCGGACACCAGAAGGACCAGGCAGGAATGCAAAGCCAGGTGGTACGATCTGCGGAGGAGGGTCCGAGCCAAGATGCTGGAGGAACACAACCAGGCCAACGCCACTGGAGGAGGGCCCTCCCGCAGACCCGTACACTACCAGCCCTGGGAGGAGAGGGTGATGGCCATACAGCCGGTGGAGGCAGTCGAAGGATTAGGAGGACTCCGAGAGCCGGGTGAGTACACAAACAACGCACCTCACATGGGGGGAACGTCATCCACAACCAAAATCACTAACAGACACGCAACCACCCGAAGCTATCGCATGACTCAACCACACTCCATGAACACGCACATGCCACTGGCGCCACCATGCCCCATGCACCCAGCTGGACAATGTCAAGTCACAGGCCACAGAAGACACCAACACATGACACGGTAACCCAGATGGCGGGAGGGTGGGCCCCAAAATTCACATAGTGCAACTCAGAAGCAGACAACAATGCCCTCTGCCCATATGGCCTAGGTCACAGCCAGACAAACAGTGTGTCCCCACACAGGAAAGACTTGCCAGCAAATGGCGGACGCCTTGCATCAACACATGGGGGTGAAGGCACTGTTTTGCACATGACAGCAGCTAATGAACAGCCAACATTGTGAAAGAGTGGCAGCACACACCACCACAGCAGCAGCGCACACACAGACACTACATCCAATGGGTGCCTGGAGATCAGAAACAAACTCACATCAACAAGCCAAGGGCCATTCAAAGATCTGCTAACAGTGTGTGCCCAGGAAGCTGGCCTGAGGTGACAGAGGGTGACACACAGAGGGAGGGAGAGGGGGACACAGAGGGAGGGAGAGGGGGACAGAGAGGGTGGGAGACACAGGGACACGGACAGAGGGAGGAGGCTGACACACGGAGGGAGGGAGAGGGGGACAGAGAGGGAGGGAGACACAGGGACACGGACAGAGGGAGGAGGCTGACACACGGAGGGAGGGAGAGGGGGACAGAGAGTGAGGGAGACACAGGGACACGGACAGAGGGAGGAGGCTGACACACGGAGGGAGGGAGAGGGGGACAGAGAGGGAGGGAGACACAGGGAGAGCAAATCAGCCGTGTGGTGTGTGGGAATGTCTGCTCGTCAGCAGGTAGACTGTGTGCACGTAGCCAAGGGTGGCCAGTGCCAGAACCCCCCCTCTTCTCCATGGCAAAACACAGGGCCATGTCACAACCTGTGCACGAGCACAACGACAGCTACCTGCATTATATAAGTGTGTGGATCCGGTCCATGTGCACATGTACAGTGCTACACGGAAGGCGCCAATGCATGGCTCGCCACACCTGCCCACTCCACTGCTGACTGCAGTCACACTTGACGCAGCAAGTAAGACTGTGCCACACATAGTTAAAGGGGCCAAAGTGGTGCCCAAGGGACACACCCATGCACAAGTGCACTGTGAGTGGAATGCAATACAGATCCTAATTCCAAGAGGAAAAGTGCCAACTTTGAAACTGATGAAACATGGATGTTGCATGGACCAAAATTAACATTGTCTCTCTCACACACAGGTCAACGTCGTGGTTCACCCCCCAACACTGGGGGGGAAGACTCACAGGACCCGGATCTGCAGGAGCCCGATCCCACCGGCAGCGACGACTCTCACCACTCTGTGGACGACCCCGACCGACCTGGCCCCTCTGGTGTCCAACCACCTGCAGCACCTGCGTCAGGTACAACTGTGCCAACCACCACCCCCACTCCTGCCACATCCCAGGAGACTCCCTGCCCCACCACCACAATGCAGCCAGGCTGACCAAGAGGGACACGGAGTCCCGGGCACCCAGGAGGAGGCAGGCGACAACGCCAATGCCACCCCTCAGGGGTCCTGGAGACCCGATGTATCCACAAGGGCAGGCCAGGTGCAAGTGGGCAGGGGTGGTGGGAGTGGAGGACGGCAGAGGCGCGAGCCTGACCAGTTGGCTGGGGAACCGGTATTTGCCCATGTCCGTAACATCATGAACACATACCGGCAGGACACCACGGGCATGGCCCAGGTTGTGTCCACCCTCAATGAGATCAAGGGGACCCTCGATGAGATAAAGACCCAGCAGGCCCAGCAACATGCGGAGCAACATGCCTGTCTACTGCAACACCAATGGAGGATGGAGGACAGACAGGCTGAGCAAGTGACGGTGTTCCAGGGGATTCACGATACACTCCGTCGGATGGCCGACAACATGAGCAACCCTCCCTGTGCCAGACGGCGTAGAACATCACCACCCACAGGGAGGGATCAGGAGGAGGAGGAGGCATCCGACGGAGCATCCCAAACATCCTCACGGCCTGCTGCTGAGGGTCCCCGCAGGAGGCCGGGTCGTCCACGGAAAGGACCGTGAGGGTCGGCGCTACATCACCATCTCCCAGGACACCTGGCCTGGCACCTGGCCCACTGGAGCAACAGCATCACAGCATCAAGAGACATTCTCTGCCACATGGCCCTGCTGGTCACTGTCTGACCAATGTTGACAAAGACTGTGGCATGGACTATGAGGATTTCCAATGACAAGGACACCAACTCCCCTACTGAACTTTGGATTCCAAACTCCCGGAAAGCCCCTTACTTTATCCCCCCCCCAAAATAAAAAATCACACCATGAAGAGAAGATGCCTGCTGGTTGCATTATTACCTTACATGTGTGTTGTAAAGTCTAAACATGCCTGAGTTCTCTTTTGACTTCAACCATCCACACCCTGGGGCCTGAGTCTGGCACAGGACACACGGGTCACAGTGTATAAGGCAAGACAGACATGGAGCACCATACACACCCGTGATGGGCCCAACCAGCTGAGGGGGTGGCCGCACAACCGTGCTGACAGACACATTGAGTACAGCAACAGTCATGCGCAGAGGTCAGGGATCATGGGGAGTGTCCTGGGGGGCACCCAGGTATGTGTAGACAGGTTGCAGAACCATGTCCTGCAAGCCTGAGTCCGGTGGATGCAGAGAATGGGGGCCTGGCCAACGTTGGATGCATGGGGATGGCACATGTCACAATACCCACACAGTCATGGACATCATGCCCAATACACAGTCTCAGCCCACACACACAGCTTGCATCTTGCTACTCGACACATTGACACATAGCCACTATCAGGGAAAACCATGCCAGACATGCTGGATGCACCGTGGCAACACACCAGCATTGACTGAGAAGATGCACCTTGGAGGCATAGGGACACCTTTATTAGTCATGTTTTCGGGATTGCAGAGGCAACTTGAAGTACACATGAACACATCTTGTGGAGTGACATGTGGGTCCAACACTGGCACCCCCCTTCTGCAGCACAAATGCGTGTTAGCCATGGAACTGGCACACAATTGTCGGCTAACAGCTAAACACCCACAGCTGCTCACGGAGAGCCTGCCATACACCATAGATCCGCTGATGTGGAAGTCCCACACCATGTAAAGCCAATGCTAACCGTATGTGTCCGAGGGCAGTGTCACACACATTGATGCCATCATCACAATCCACTATCCCATCACTGATGACTGTCAACCAGTCAGACCATCTATTCAGGTGTACACAGCTGCATGTCGTGTCCCATGGTGATGCTACATGGCTGCAGAGGAACCAAACATCAACAGGGGCAGTGTGCATACATCGTGAACAACTGCCACACCCAATACACCCCTGATGCATCCCTTACCCTATGGAGACTTCCAAACGTGTCCGTGCCTGTAACGCTGAGTCAGCCCACGATGACGTGTCCATGAGGAATAGCAGTGCCACAACAATGCAACCAGCAGACGGCATGCGCAAGTACCTGGGGAAGAGAGACACACAAGAAGTCAGCCACAAAAAGCACAGCCACTTGCATGAGCATTTACTCGACACATGTATGGATGACAACATGCTAGGTCACAATTATGACTGGGGAAATACAACCATCACTGCCACCATCACTCCAGTGATACACCCACACACACCTCTGACTCACGTGCCATACATGCAGGTGGAGACACACATCACAACACATGCCACACGGGGACCAATGCGTGCACACTCAGACACTGGTACTCACCACTAAGCAAAGAAGTCGCGTATGAGCCGAGTCCGGATGTCCTCTTGCGGCTCCACATCCTCCACATCACTAGCCCCATTGCCAACCCCTCCGTCCTCCACGGGTGGATGGTCCTCGTCATGTTGATCCAGGATGAGTGGCACAGCTTTCTCAACTGCCATGTTGTGCAGCATGCAGCAGACCATGAAGATTTTGCAGACCTTCGCAGGGGCATATGGGAGCGCGCCGCCGGTCTTGTGGAGGCACCGAAATCGGCTCTTCAGCAGGCCAAACATCCTCTCTATCACTCGCCTTGTCCGGCCATGGGCGGTGTTGTAGCGGAGCTGGGCCGGCGTGATGGGGTTGCTGAGAGGTGTGAGCAGCCAAGGCATGTTGGGATAGCCAGCGTCCCCTACATGGGAAGCACATGGACATCGTTAGAACTGGTGAAGCGGTCGTGCTGGTAGGCTATGCAAAATACAGGACAGACAGACTGTACCCACCAACAACACATGCTCTTTCGTTGCGCAGCTGCATCATCATTTCAGGCATCCTGCTACGCCTCATGATGTAGGCATCGTGTGCTGATCCTGGAAAACGAGCACAGACATGTGAAATCACCATGTTGGACTGACACACCACAAGGGCATTGATGGAGTGGTAGTGCTTCCGATTGCGGTACGCTACCTCCCGTGCGTGTGGTGGTACCAAAGCTACATGTGTCCCATCTATGGACCCAATGACATGGGGCATCCCTCCCAGGGCATAGAATCCACGCTTGACCGCAGTCAACTGTTCAGGGGTTGGGAACTTGATGAAGTCATCCAGGTGAATCAACATGGCCTCTAAGAAATCATGCAGCACACGGCAGAACATGCTCTGGGACATGCCACCAACATGACCTATGGTATATTGAAAGGTACCCGTTGCAATAAAATGTAGGGCAGCCATTACCTTCTGCTGGGGTGTCAGTGCCGTAGGATACCTGTGCTGCGGTTGCAGGTGTGGTGCCAGTCTCGCCGTCAACTCCATAATCAACGGTTGGGGGAAGCGGTAGCAACGGATGCTGTCATTCTCCCGCATGGCATCCAAGTCCGGAATTGGTCGGGCAAGAGGCGGCGCTCTGCAGTAATTAGGAAGTGACAAGGAAGAGTGAGTGCACTACGACAACAATTCATATGTACTGAGCACATGTTAATCTGTCAATACACATATGCTACATAGGGAGTCAGGTATGTGCTACATGCCCAGGACACGTATGGCTGCCAGGTGACACTCCTACCAAGACCCAGCTACACACGGAGATTGAGAACCTCCCCATGCCATGCCATGGGAATAGCTGTGTCCCAGTGCAAGTGAACAGCCAGACGCAAGACAGGAGTGACATACGCCCACACATCAGCAGAAGTAGTATGCCGATTGCAGAGACTGGTAGCGGAACACTAGAGCCACAGGTCACATGACATTACACGAGGACAGCCCACACACCTTGCCATGAAGGTGCACATGTCATGACTCACCACACATTCATTGTGAGGATGCAGACATGTCCTTGTCACGCTACTCCGTGTCCCATGCATACATGTGCACCTCACATCTGATACCACATGTGGTATGGTGTGCGGAACAGTGTGCAATGTCAATCTACACACAGACACATGTTGGTTGCTGCAACAGCTGCAGCTTTTGAGGGTGCTCCAACATCAACCTGATGGGAAGCCCCCACACATACATGACATTGTCACATTGTGCACCGTGGGTAGTGACAAGGCAGTTGTGGTAACCCCTGTACCGGGCATCAGGGGACACTTCCGTGTGTTGGTGTCCGTGCCGTGCCAGTGACGCTCACCCCAAGTGTGCAGTACGACATGCACACATGTCAAAGGAGTCAAGGGCATGCCTGGCACACATTGCACCGTCACACAGTACATCTGTACACATCTCATCATACATCTGGTGCCTTCTCCACTCAGGAGTAATGTTCCACATCACAGCCTGTCACACCTGTGCCCCACACATGTAGTAATGCACAGACGATGCCTTGATGTCCATTCATGGACAAGTATGTCCATTCATGGACAAGTATGTCCATTCATGGACAAGTATGTCCATCCATGGACAAGTATGTCCGCCCTATTCCTACCTGTGTGCCGCCTATCACCACTGTGATGTGTGAAAACCGCCGTACTGCTGCTAAGAGGGCCTGTGTACGTTCCCATATCACTATGGGAGTGCTGCCGTATGTGTACCCATCGTGATGGCGAGCGTACAGGCATTTGTACGGTCCGTACCACTACGAGTACGCATACGCAAGAACACCCATAGTGGTAGGGCCGTACGCACGCCTGTACGCTCCCTATCACTATGGGTGTCCTCGCGTATGCGTACTCGTGGTGGTACGGGCCGTACACACGCCTGTACGCTCCCTATCACTATGGGTGTCCTCGCGTATGCGTACTCGTAGTGGTACGGGCCGTACACACGCCTGTACGCTCCCTATCACTATGGGTGTCCTCGCGTATGCGTACTCGTAGTGATAGTGAGCGTACATGCGTGTGTACGGCCCGTACCACTACGAGTACGCATACGCGAGGACACCCATAGTGATAGGGAGTGTACAGGCGTGTGTACGGCCCGTACCACTACGAGTACGCATACGCGAGGACACCCATAGTGATAGTGAACGTAGGCACGCGTGTACGGGCCGTTGCAATGCATTTGGGGTGCCCTAGGGCCCCGGAACGCACCGTACCTGGTGTGAAGCTCCAAATTACATAGGGGACACATGAGGGACAAGTATTAAGGCCTACATGCATGCTGGTTGTCATGGAGACCAAGTTCAAATTTCGAATTTGTTCTGGAAGGTGCACAGCAGAAGTCAGTTGGAATTCTTCTACTTTGTTGCAATGTGTTTGTGGGGCTGACATCATGCAGGAGAATGAAACCGATAGAGAACCCACAGACTGCTAGGATTGAAGGGATTGGAGGAAACATAGGATGCAAATGTGAGTGACCAATCACTCTGTACTCCTGTGCATGAGATGGGCCAGCAAGGCAGATATAAGGCAGCCAGGTCCCATGAGGGAGCACTTGCCTGCACATCTCTGTATTCCACGACCCAGCTGCTGCTACTGATTCCCTGGAACCATGTCAAGGGCTGTGGAGAGGTCACAGCCATTCACCCTGGAGGAGAACATGGCTTTGGTGGATGTGATCCTCCCACGGTACCCCATGCTGTATGGGCGACCAGGTTATCAGGTGAGTGCAGTGTCCACTGCCACAGACTGTGTCCCTTTTTTGTGACTGTGACTTCTGCCATTGTGTCCAGGTGTGACACACATGCTATGTACTGTAGGGGGGGTCCCAGGGGGGGAATGCCTGATGTCACCCAGCAGTGCCCTGAGACAGGAGGGGTGGGGGCCTATCACTCCCAGCAGTGCCCAGAGGCAGGAGGGGTGGGTGCAGAGTCCTCCCAGCAGTGCCCTGAGACAGGAGGGGTGGGTGCAGAGTCCTCCCAGCAGTGCCCTGAGACAGGAGGGGTGGGTGTGATGCACAGTGTGAGCCTGGCTCATTGATTGTGTAGTTGCCCTTATTCCACCTGTGTCCTTTCAATGGCACGTACTGCTTTTGGCCTTCCCCCACAGGATCATGTCCCTATGACAAAGTTGCAATGCGTTGGATGCACACTATGCCTTGTTGTAAACAGCAAATGTGTTCTAATCTGTGTCCCCGTGACATGTGCAAGGTGTATTGATGTAGTGTCACTTGTTCATCCTCACAGGTAGACGCCTCTGCCAAGGAGCAGATATGGCTGGACGCCGCCAGCGCCGTGAGGAGTGCGGATGGTCGGAAGCGGCGCCTGTCCCAGGTGAGGAAACGCTGGCAGGATATCCGGTGCTGGACGCGGAGGATCGCACGGGTCCTGCTGGGGGACTCACCTAAGAGCCACAAGAACCGCGGGCGCCGCCGTCTCTCCCACATCCAGAAACGTGTGCTGGCGGTGGTCTTTCCTGACTTGGACAGGCGTCTACAGGACATGCAGCAGCCGGAAGGGGGTAGGTACATGTGTGTGTTTGTTGTGTTTCACCAGCATTTGTAAGTGCACTGTTCCATGGATACACTTCCAGGGTTTATGGTGCTGTGCAGATCCTGTTCCCCACAGTATTGCAGTGCTCTCCTGCCTCCCTTCCCCTCCTTGCAATGTGTTCCCTGGTCTGTGTGTAGTCACTCCATCACAAGGTTATGTAGCCTGACACCTTCTACAAGTGTACAATGCCTGCAGCATCATGTGTGGGGGTGGTGTGTAACAGGTTTTGTGACCTTGCCTGTGCCCTGTCCAGTTCTGGACTTGTGGGTTCCATGTCAGTTGGCACTAATGCTGAGTCCAGACATGGGAGTTAATTTCTCGAGTGCCAGGCCTTCCAGCAGGCATGTCCCATGTGGTGGCCTGTGACATGATGTGCATGAGTGTGCGTTAGGCATAGTGCAGGGATGTTAGCGTGTGTTGCAGTCATTCCCATTCAGGAGCATGGAGTTGTGTGGCCACTACTGTCCCCAGGGGCATATTTTCCTAGGTATCATGTGTGTAATCTGAGAATGTCGACAATCTCTGTGTCTACAGCATAGGTTGTGCTCTGTGCCATTGTCCCCTGGCAACATGTATATTGACGTGCGATGTATTACAAGTGTCCACTGTACAGCCTGACCTGATTTTCCTATTACATACTCACGGTGGCCATTGCCTTTGTGTCTTGTTGCAATCATCTGATGCTGCCCATTTGTACATGATAATTTGCACAGCCGTACCTTGGGTAGTTTGTGTGCAATATAGAAGTTTTGCATCCCATGTGTATTTCACCCTGACTAAGAGATGTACGTGCTTCCTGTGTCTCCATAGATTTGTCTCATGTAGGGGGTGGGTGGTGCGGGCATGTCCGACATGTCATGACCTGATATCTCCTTGCTAAGACTGGCCAGTGTGTGATGTTTGCCTGGACATACACTCAAGGTGCAGTGTGCCAGTCAGGGTGGGCATGTTATCAGTATTACCTATGCTGCATGTGCCTCTTGTTCCTGCCTATGGTCCCTGCTCATCCCTATTTGCTGCCACGCTGTGTGGTGCAGATGCAGTGCTGGATTGTCCCCAGGGCCTTGCTCCTCAGTCAAAATTCCATATCATCTCATTTGCTACTGTGTCATGCTCTCCATAGTTTTTCCATGGCATGGTGGGTCAAAAAACTGTGTCTTGCATGCCCTACATATGTACCTTGTTTTGTAGTTGTAACTCTTCCTTTGTTTCAGGCTATGCACTGTAACCTACGTAGATTTGACTCATGTGACATATGTATACAGGTGTATGATTACTTTCTGTCTCTTCACCCTGCCCACAGCATCGTCGGGGGATACGGAGGGAGACATGGACACAGACGGTGCGGAGGGACCGAGCACCAGTGCCAGCGGTGACATCGGGGCTGGCACTTCGAGTGGGACTGAGGCGGTGGAGAGTGAACCCGGGGACCTGTCGACTGGCACAACAGAGTATGAAGCTGACGGGTCCGAGGATGATCACTCCGAGTGGGCGGTGGCTGCACCATCATCTGACAGCAGCTCTACATCTGGCACCGCCCCCTCCATTGGCATCAGCCGCCTCCCACGTGCTCGTGTCCCTTCCCAACGTGCCCGGTCACCACATGTCTCCTTCCTGCCAGGCACTGCACCCCCTGCCCCTGTCTCCACTGCTGCCGCCAATGCTGAGTCTGTGGACATCCAGCGGCAGTTGCAGATTGGTCAGACTGCGATCCTTAATGTCCTCCATGGCCACAGCCAGGTCCTCAACAACATGGAGGCATACTTGGAGGGCATTCATTCATCGCAGGCTGACCAACGCAACTTGCTGAGGTCCATAGACTCCACACTGACTGCAGCAGTGGGTCTCCTGCAGCGCTACGTCCCACCCCCTACCCCTGCTCCTTCCACAATTCCCACTCCCATGCCTGTCCCACATACACCCAGACGTAAGCATGCACCCACCACAACAGACACAGGCACCACACCAGCAGGGAAGGTCCGCCGCACACCTCCTGACACGCACACACAGGGTGCAGTAGGCACACCCACTGGGTCGGGGGGCAAACGTGTGACACGCAGCCAGAGTGGGAGTCCGCATTCCACCCAATCCACTCCCTCCAAATCCCCTCCCCTCAGCTCTCCTGGCCACATCTCCCCCAAAGACTCCTTCATGGCCGCTCTGTCCCTGAGCCCCACAGTGACGCCACCACGCAAGCGGTCAAGGAAGTCCTCGGTCAGGGTGGTTGAGTTCCCCCCCTGTCCACACCCTCCCCCAGTGGCGCTGCGACCCATCCCTCTGACCCCCCCCCCCTCCTTGGGGCCTGTGGTTCCTTCGGGTGCAGGGGAGTCCCTGGAGGACCTTGCTAAGGTGTGCAGCGAGATCCTGGCCTCCGCCTTTGGCCCTGCCCCACCCCCTGTGGTGGAGTCCTCCATCCCTGCACCCACAACGCCTACCCTTCACCCTCCTGTCCCTGCGGTGCCTGTTTCTTCCCCCCCACATGATGCCCTCACCCCTGAGGAAGACAACAGATTGTAACTGTGCAGGCAAGCTAGGGGACACGCATCCCACTGTGTCCCCCATCCAGCTGGGACTCCTGGACTGCCCTCTGGCCTTTGTTAATATAGGACTTACGTCATACTAGTTTTTTGCTCATGCTGAATAAAGCTATTTATTTTTTACCCTTGGAACACTCCTGCATTGCTGGCATTGCTGTTGGTGGGGCTGCTACATGGTTGTGGGTGTTGGTCATGTGTTGGGTGTGTGGGAAATGTAGTAGTGTGCTGCTCATAGGGGGGACCCTGGGATCTGTGTTCCTCACACGGTGTTAGCTACCTTTCTCCATTCATGTAAGCAGTTGCTGCATGTTGCAATTGTCCCAAGGTGTATTCCTTCCTCTGTGTACCCTGACTTCTTCCCTGCAGGGTGTCCCCTGACTTTAGCACAGAGCTGTGTGTCCATTAGCTGGGTGTGTGACCTAGTCCTACACCTTTGCACATGCATGCTGAGCGATGTCTCCACCTGCATCATTCGTGGCATCCTTGGTAGTCATTGTACTTGTGTATGTGGCCTATTGACATGACTTCATGTGTACATGTTTTCTTTTCTGCGCTATGCATGCGTATACTCCCAGCCTCGCACACATGTGGTACATGTACTGCAGGGTCTTTGTGCACCTGACTGACATTTGTGGGCATGGTATCTGTGACTACTCCACCCTTTGCGTTCCATGGGCACTGCTGGGAGTGATGGGCACCCACCCCTCCTGTCTCTGGGCACTGCTGGGAGGACTCTGCACACACCCCTCCTGTCTGGGCACTGCTGAGAGGACTCTGCACCCACCCCTCCTGTCTCAGGGCTCTGCTGGGAGGACTCTGCACACACCCCTCCTGTCTCAGGGCACTGCTGGGAGGACTCTGCACCCACCCCTCCTGTGTCTGGGCACTGCTGGGAGGTCTCTGCACACACCCCTCCTGTCTCAGGGCACTGCTGGGAGGTCTCTGCACACACCCCTCCTGTCTCAGGGCACTGCTGGGAGGACTCTGCACCCACCCCTCCTGTCTCAGGGCTCTGCTGGGAGGACTCTGCACACACCCCTCCTGTCTCAGGGCACTGCTGGGAGGACTCTGCACCCACCCCTCCTGTGTCTGGGCACTGCTGGGAGGACTCTGCACACACCCCTCCTGTCTGGGCACTGCTGAGAGGACTCTGCACCCACCCCTCCTGTCTCAGGGCTCTGCTGGGAGGACTCTGCACACACCCCTCCTGTCTCAGGGCACTGCTGGGAGGACTCTGCACCCACCCCTCCTGTGTCTGGGCACTGCTGGGAGGTCTCTGCACACACCCCTCCTGTCTCTGGGCACTGCTGGGAGGACTCTGCACACACCCCTCCTGTCTGGGCACTGCTGAGAGGACTCTGCACCCTCCCCTCCTGTCTCAGGGCTCTGCTGGGAGGACTCTGCACACACCCCTCCTGTCTCAGGGCACTGCTGGGAGGACTCTGCACCCACCCCTCCTGTGTCTGGGCACTGCTGGGAGGTCTCTGCACACACCCCTCCTGTCTCAGGGCACTGCTGGGAGGTCTCTGCACACACCCCTCCTGTCTCAGGGCACTGCTGGGAGGACTCTGCACCCACCCCTCCTGTGACTGGGCACTGCTGGAAGTGTTAGGCACCCACCCCTCCTGTCTCAGGGCACTGCTGGGAGTGATAGGCACCCACCCCTCCTGTCTCAGGGCACTGCTGGGAGGTCTCTGCACACACCCCTCCTGTCTCAGGGCACTGCTGGGAGGACTCTGCACCCACCCCTCCTGTCTCAGGGCACTGCTGGGAGGACTCTGCACCCACCCCTCCTGTCTCAGGGCTCTGCTGGGAGGACTCTGCACACACCCCTCCTGTCTCAGGGCTCTGCTGGGAGGACTCTGCAAACACCCCTCCTGTCTCAGGGCACTGCTGGGAGGACTCTGCACCCACCCCTCCTGTGTCTGGGCACTGCTGGGAGGTCTCTGCACACACCCCTCCTGTCTCAGGGCACTGCTGGGAGGACTCTGCACCCACCCCTCCTGTGACTGGGCACTGCTGGGAGTGTTAGGCACCCACCCCTCCTGTCTCAGGGCACTGCTGGGAGTGATAGGCACCCACCCCTCCTGTCTCAGGGCACTGCTGGGAGGTCTCTGCACACACCCCTCCTGTCTCAGGGCACTGCTGGGAGGACTCTGCACCCACCCCTCCTGTCTCAGGGCACTGCTGGGAGGACTCTGCACCCACCCCTCCTGTCTCAGGGCTCTGCTGGGAGGACTCTGCACACACCCCTCCTGTCTCAGGGCACTGCTGGGAGGACTCTGCACCCATCCCTCCTGTCTCAGGGCTCGGCTGGGAGGACTCTGCACACACCCCTCCTGTGACTGGGCACTGCTGGGAGGACTCTGCACCCACCCCTCCTGTGACTGGGCGCTGCTGGGAGTGATAGGCACCCACCCCTCCTGTCTCTGGGCACTGCTGGGTGGACTCTGCACACACCCCTCCTGTCTCAGGGCACTGCTGGGAGGACTCTGCACCCACCCCTCCTGTCTCAGGGCACTGCTGGGAGGACTCTGCACCCACCCCTCCTGTCTCAGGGCTCTGCTGGGAGGACTCTGCACACACCCCTCCTGTCTCAGGGCACTGCTGGGAGGACTCTGCACCCACCCCTCCTGTGTCTGGGCACTGCTGGGAGGTCTCTGCACACACCCCTCCTGTCTCAGGGCACTGCTGGGAGGACTCTGCACCCACCCCTCCTGTCTCAGGGCACTGCTGGGAGGACTCTGCACACACCCCTCCTGTCTCAGGGCACTGCTGGGAGGACTCTGCACCCACCTCTCCAATTTCACAATATGTACGCTCATGACATGCACGGATGTGGGTACGCTCCATGCATTCGAGGTGGGGGTACGTGTCGTACTTACACTGTTGGGTTGGGGGTACGCTCCATGCATTCGAGGTGGGGGTACGTGTCGTACTTACACTGTTGGAGTGGGGGTACGCTCCATGCATTTGAGGTGAGGGTACGGGTCGTACTTACACTGTTGGGGTGGGGGTACGCTCCATACGTACGCGGGTGGGGGTACGGGTCGTACTTACACTGTTGGGGTGGGGGTACGCTCCATGCATTCGAGGTGAGGGTACGTGTCTTACTTACACTGTTGGGGTGGGGGTACGCTCCATACGTACGCGGGTGGGGGTACGGGTCGTACTTACACTGTTGGGGTGGGGGTATGCTCCATACATACGCGGGTGGGGGTACGGATCATACTTACACTGTTGGGGTGGGGGTACGCTCCATACGTATGCGGGTGTGGGTACGGGTCGTACTTACACTGTTGTGGTGGGGGTACGCTCCATACGTACGCGGGTGGGGCTCGTACTTACACTGTTGGGGTGGGGGTACGCTCCATACGTACGCGGGTGGGGGTACGGGTCGTACTTACACTGTTGGGGTGGGGGAACGCTCCATACGTACGCGGGTGGGGGTAGGGGTCGTACTTACACTGTTGGGGTGGGGGTACGCTCCATACGTACGTGGGTGGGGGTACGGGTCATACTTACACTGTTGGGGTGGGGGTACGCTCCATGCATACGGGGTGGGGGTAGGGTCCGTACATATCCGTCCCCACGCTATGTGATGCTTGTGCGGCCCGTACCCAGGCCTTTGCCACGTGGGTACGAGCCGTCCCGCCATTGTTGGGGTGACGTGGGTGTGGGCGTGGTACGACTCGTACCCACGCTCTTCAGGCGTGGGTACGGGACGTACATGTCTGGTTGTGTTGCCGGTTCGCGTCGTTACGGACTTCTGTTGTGGCGGTCGCTGGCTTAGCTGGACATGCCCCCACCCCCTCGTAGTGACTAGGGCATGGGAGTCAGGTATGTCCAGGGCATGTGTGCTGTGTGACTTTGGTGGGGGGTCTGTGGCCTGCCCTGGTCCTGCCACTCCCACCCCACCCCACTTTCCCCCCTCCCTTAGTTGTTCTGACCTTCTGCGGTGTCTGCGTCCGAACCTGTAGAGGAGGTCGACTGCTATGAGGGCCTGGATGACACGTAGGTTCGGGTCCATGTCTGTCCGTCGCGTACGGGTCCTCCTTGTTCGCGTTGTCCTGTCTGTCCGTCGCGTACTGGTCCTCCTTGTTCGCGTCGTCCTGTCTGTCTGTCGCGTACTGGTCCTCCTTGTTTGCGTCGTCCTGTCTGTCCGTCGCGTACTGGTAGTCCTCGTTCGTGTCGTCCTGATTTCCCGGCAGTTTTTGGCAGCCGGAAAATAATCACCGTGCGGGATGACGTCGGTGCGAATCGTAATTCCTGGTTCGTGAATGGCAGGCTGCGAGCGTCCCGACGTCAGGTCGGTGCTTTCCCGGATCGCATTTGTAGGTTTATTTTGTTCGGTCGGGGTTTTGTACGATTCGTACGGAAATGGTGTTCCCGTGCGAATCGTAATTCCATGTTTGTATATTTTTACGACCGGGTACGCGTCGGACGGAGAATATGCTCCGTCCGACGGTTCGTACCCGGTTTTTACCGGTTCGTAATTGGCACCGAAATGATAGAACATTATGTGACAGCAAGAGTTCTCACAGTTTATTCAACCACATTATATTTATTTCCTAAATATTTATATGTGTTCGTGACATGGAGGAGGTAGAAAAATGAGATAGTGATCAAGATTCATGACTGCTTGTTTTGACATCAACGGATCTATCAATGAATGGGAAGCCATCAGATGGATAAATACACAGGCGCGGTGCGTCCATTGGGGCGTGGGGGCGTAGCCCCCCCGCCCGCGCCTCGTGCCCGCAGCTCTCCCTCTCCTCTGTGAAGCCCGCGCCTCGCGCCCGCAGCTCTCCCTACTCTGTGAATGTCAGTCAGCATGACGTCGGACCGTGGGCGGTCCGCGTCATGTTGACTGACATCATTGTCAGACACATTTGGGAAAGGCAGCACAAGTGCGCATGAGTGGGCATGGAGCTTATTATTTTACTCCGTGCCCAGTCATGCGTACTTGTGTTTTTGCTGCCTTGCGCATGCCCATTAGGAGCCCTTCGGTCTCCTAATGGGCAGGCGGCGGGCGAGGAGTAGGCGGTGCCGTCAGCCAATCCTGGCGCTGCTGCAACGCCAGGATTGGCTGAGGGCCGGGTTGCCAGTCACTTGCGCGTCACGGTGTTCCGGACCGTTTGAAGGAGCAGAGAGGCGCCAACGCGGGCCAGGAGAAGGCGAGGCGGTCACCGGTCAGGTAAGTGTTTTTTAATTTATTTTAGGGTGGTTAAGGTTTCCTGACTGTGACCCGGGCCGTCGCTGGTGTATGTCACGTGGTTCCTTCTGTGCACGTTTGAACTATTAGCAGTGGTCATTCTGCCTTTGTGCATGTGGTGTAATTTAACATTTCCAAAACCTGTTTTACGGGTTTACTTTTCAACTGTATTTACCAAAGGCGCATGCTATCTGCTTTCAAAGGTGTTTTGTTACCAATTGTGTTAACCATAGGACTTAGCCACTGCCTGTAAACGAGCGGGTAAGCCTCTGATTTTCACGAATACGGTTGGGTATCGTCTCCCTGGTATTTGGCAAGTTTGGCTGGCATCCCCTTCCTGACTGTGTTCTGTTTTTTTTTATAACTGTTTTAATTATCCCTGTACAAAATGTGCATAGTGGTTTTGAAATGCAGGGAGCCTCGTTCTGTAACCTGTACTCCAAGGCACTGTAGTAGAAGGGTGCCTGCTCTCATTTTGGAAAAGTTGCAGCTGATAGTTGACGGTGTGAGCGGTTCGTAATGCACCGAAAGCTGTGCATGTTTCGGGTGTATTGGTGTTACCATCGTGTTATTTTACAGCGTCCAGCATGATGTCGAGGCTGTACACCCAGATTACCCCTGAGTGTTTGGTAAATCCATTGCTGCCATGGTCCTGCGGCTGTTTAATGGGTCTGCTACGTATGTTTCGAACGTGTCTTAACATTAGGCTAAAATTAGATATGGACAAATTCCGTTTAGTAACTAAATTAGCTTTTTTAATGTTGTGTGTTTAAGCCCATAAACCGGCTCCCTAGCATTGGCAGCATATATGCCTAAAGCGCATGAAACAGGGAATATCTATGTCGCGATACTCTTGCAGATGGGTGCTCTGTCGTGCCCGCTGTATGTTGAATGCATGTTGTGACTTCTCGGTAAGTAATACTTGAATGCTTTAAACTTTGAATGGAATTCCAGTCCCACGTCTTTGTTGTTGTTCACCTCTCGGGTTGTGGCACTGTCTGTGGACTGAGTGCAACAAGTACAGCATTGAAAACCTTACAGTTGAAGTGGGTTTGATGTTCTCTTCGGAAGTGTTCTGTGGAGAACTGTGATTGTGCAATTGTTTTGCGTCACGTGCGCATAGTAACATAACATTTACCAAAGGCGCATGCTATCTGCTTTCAAAGGTGTTTTGTTACCAATTGTGTTAACCATAGGACTTAGCCACTGCCTGTAATCTAACGTTTTGTGTCTTGTACAACCAAAGCTGGGTGGCTTCAAACTTGTCCCGATATCACCCGATACTCAGTTATACATCATGTTCATCAAATAAGATTGGCTACGTGTTTCACAATTAGCATTTGGTGTTTTAAATAAACCACAACATGCAACACTTATGGACAAAGCCAATAATCATACATTTCACTGGTAGATGTAAGTCATTTGTGTGGATCCCATTTGTGTGGATCCAGGCCTGGAAGTATGAAAGGATAGTGGAGCTGGGGCAGTGACGTTAGACTTACTGGCAGGCCTGGGAGTGCTAAAGGGTGTACAGGAGTCTGTAAGGACAGCTGAGCTGGAGCAGTGCCGGCAGATTTATTGACAGGCTTGTGAGTCTGAAAAGACACTATGACCATTGCTTTATTAACCTTCTTGCTTTTGCAAATATGCTTTAAAATGCACCATTTGCTCACTCTTTTTTCAAAATTTTCTCGGGTAAAACCCCCCGAACCCTCCCTATAACATTGGAGCTCGCTCGCTACGCTCGCTCGCCACCGCGCACTCACCACAAACTTTGCGCCCCACCACTTTCAAATGTCACCAGCCGCCCCTGTAAATACAGTTTAAAGGCTTCTGCTAACAACAGATCTGTGAAGTTGCTCAGTAGTCAGAATGGTAGCTGCACAATCTAGTTATTGCTGGAAGGGCTAATTGAGCAGGGGGCATAAGAGATAAAGATGTTTTGTTTTGTTTTTTAACCCTTTCGCTGCGGCGGGAATTCCGCCGCAGCGCTGGGGGGTGCGGTGGGGCAGCGCGGTGGCGCTGTGCTCATGACGGAGCCGCTCCGTCATGAGCCACGGTTGAGCTGTGCTCATGACGGAACGGTTCCGTCATGACTCCGCCCATTTGCGTTGTCCCCCCGCACAGGTGGGGAAACAGCGCCGCGTAGGCGGAGAGGCCGCCAACGGCCGTGACATGACGGAACCGTTCCGTCATGAGCACACGGCAACCGTGGCTCATGACGGAGCGGCTCCGTCATGAGCGGGGAAGGGGTTAAAAAGGGGGCCCAGAAATGAACAAATTATTTTGGAACCATATCTTAGTGGAAAAATGTGGGTCAAACACGTGCCTAATTTGTGCTGGTAGTTGTAGCTTGTGGGTACAGCAATGGATAAGATTTTGAAGAAGCACTTTCAAAGCTGAACTATCCTTAACTGTAGTCATTTATTATCATATCAGAGTGGAACACACAGAAAGCACCATGTGTAGCAAATTTTAAGTTTGCTACACATTTGGTGCAGTGACACAGTGGCTGCTTTTCTCACTCAAGCAGTTCTTCATGAGACTGTCTACAGTGTTTGTGTGGGTCTGCTATGCCACGTCTTCTTCCTGCCTTTGTGTCCTCTCCTGAAAAGAGGGTACACCTAGAGGTGCACAAAGAGAGATGCACGGGTCAGCTGGAATCCTAGAGGACTACAGTACTGCTAATATCTATAAAAACATACTTTGGCCCATATACTTGTCATGAGTGTCACAGGAAATGTAACAAGTAAGTGAGCTAGAAGAATAATATCTCTTGAAGAGAATGAGGAAGAAAGACTGGGAGAGGACAAATTGGATGTAGGCCCAGGAGCAGAGAAACGTTAAAGCATGATTCAAACATCAGGACTGCACTAGACACATTGGCTCCCTCATCGCAAGCACCATTTTTCAGCATCAGAATAGCCAAAATTTGAGTATCTGTGTGTTTAATATCATACATGACATGTTTGTTTGGAAATATACATGTAAGTATCAAACTCTGAGAGTTTTGTGTCCATATAAACAGTCCATGAACACTTCACAATGGCTTATTCCAATGATACATCACACAATGTTGTAAACTTCAACACAAGTTATCTTCTTTTTTTTAATAAAAATTAAAAACATTCACAGCCAGCAGGAGTTTCATGGCTTCTGCCACTTCCTCACAGCTGGAATACAAAATATACTAATATAACCAACCTCAAAGTCATTAAGTGTTTATCAATTTTACAAAATTCCACAACGTTCTTATGAAAACAATAACTTAAATATGTATATAATAATCCATTCGCCATAGTATGTTTTGCAAATTGTACCTAGTTCACATCCTTGTTGTACCATTAAACATTGAATAAGTGGTTCCATTATTTGAACCCCTCTTGGAAAAAAATGGTGGCATCTGGTAGCAAGAGCCCTCCCACAGTGAAGGGGATGGGGGTCCCTAGGATTGGAAAATCTGTGGAGTCTACTGTTTGGGTATTTGAGTAGCAGTATGGAATTTTTGTATGTCTCTCAGGAGGATTGCAATAGTAGTATGAACTATGTGAGTGTAATATGGGATTGATGTGAATGTCAAAGTGCTCTAGACACCTTAGCACAGTGGTAAAGAGAAAGTATAAAGTATGGATGCTGTGTGTGGGGTTCGATACCATATGATGATGTTGCAGAGTGAGATAGTTGAATTTTAACTGTATTTTATGTGAAGGGTAAGATTTGTAGTTTGGTCAAAAAAGGATATGATTTGCAATTTGGTTAATAAAAGGTGTATTGGAATTAATGTCAAGTTCCCAGGAGGTATTTTTTAGGGTAGTTAGTCTAAATATCGAGTTTTAAATTTCGACCTACAAGTATATCGAGTTGTTAATATCGTAGGTAAAGAATATCAAAGTCAAGAATATCGATGGACAGAATATCGACCCCAAGGTAAGTATTATCGAAGTTAATAATATCGAAGTCATTAATATAGATGTAAGTAATATCGTAATTTCGATGTCAATAATATCGATATTTTATTAGTGTAATGTATTTTAATATGTATTTTATTTGTATGTTAAAGATTATTGTAATGTATTTTAATACATTTAAAAATAAATGTTTAGAGATTAATAATTATTTAAAATATAATTTAGCGTTTTAGTATCAGAGCGGGTTGTGGGTTTATAGGGGAATAGGGTGGGAAGTAATTTAATTATAATTAATTAATTAATATGTATTGTTTAATTGGTATTTATGATTAATTAATTGTTAATTAATTACTAATTGTAAATTAAATATATTAATTGATGAATTAATTGTTAATTAATTTTTAATTGTAGATTAACTTTATTAATTGGTTAATTACATAAGTTATAATTAGTTTAATATTAATATTTATTTATTGGTATTGTTAAATAATTAATTGTTAATTACTAATTAATTGGTGATTTAATTTTATTAAGTGATTAATTGATGATTAAATTAATTATGTGAATTTTTATGTGTAGTGGGTTGTGGGTTTTTAGGGGAATAGGGTGGGATGTAATTAAATTCAAATAATTACTGATAATGTTTCTTTATTTGTAATTAATAATAATTAATTGTTAATTAATTATTAATTGGTAATTAATTGTTATTAGTACGTTAAATATAGTAAATATAAATAATTTATTATTTCATGTTATTTGTTGTTATTGCTAATTAATGTATTGTTAATTAAGAATTAATTTGTGAATAATTGTAATCTGGTAGTTAATATGTATAAATTAGTAAATAATAAGTATATTAATTATAAAGAATGTATTATTAATTGTAAATATTAGATAAACTGATATTTAAATGTATTGTGTATTTTGTATGTGCAGTGTGTTGTGTGTTAAAGGGGGAATGGTGTGGGATGTAATTTAAAGTTATTTATATAAATATTTATTTTAAATAATTGGTATTTAATAATAATTATTTTGTAAATTAATTATTAATATGCTATTTTTTTTATAACTAATTATTTAATTGGTTATTATGTTTATAGAATCCCTATGCTATCCAGTGCTTTCCCAATTGTTTTACTATCCTGGAGTGGGAATAGTAATTTTTACCCCTACGCTATCCAGCGCTTTTCCTACTGTTGCACTCTCTGGAGTTGGAATAGTAATTTTTACCCCTACGCTATCCAGCGCTTTCCCTACTGTTTCACTTACTGGAGTGGGAATAGTAATTTGTACCCCTACGCTATCCAGCGTTTTCACTACTGTTGCACTCTCTGGAGTTGGAATAGTAATTTGTACCCCTACGCTATCCAACACTTTCCCTACTGTTGCACTCTCTGGAGTTGGAATAGTAATTTTTACCCTTACGCTATCCAACACTTTCCCTACTGTTGTACTCTTTGGAGTTGGAATAGTAATTTTTACCCCTACGCTATCCAATGCTTTCCCTACTGTTGGACTCACTGGAGTGGGAATAGTAATTTTTACCCCTACGCTATCCAGCGTTTTCACTACTGTTGCATTCTCTGGAGTGGGAATAGTAATTTTTACCTCTATGCTATCCAATGCTTTCCCTACTGTTGCACTCTTTGGAGTTGGAATAGAAATTTTTACCCCTACGCTATCCAATGCTTTCCCTACTGTTGCACTCTTTGGAGTTGGAATAGTAACTTGTACCCCTACGCTATCCAGCGTTTTTACTGCTGTTGCACTCTCTGGAGTGGGAATAGTAATTTTTACCCCTACGCTATAAAACGCTTTCCTTACTATTGCACTCTCTGGAGTTGGAATAGTAATTTTTACCCCTACGCTATCCAACGCTTTCCCTACTGTTGCACTCTTTGGAGTTGGAATAGTAATTTTTACCCCTACGCTATCCAGCGCTTTCCCTACTGTTTCACTTACTGGAGTGGGAATAGTAATTTGTACCCCTACGCTATCCAGCGTTTTCACTGCTGTTGCACTCTCTGGTGTGGGAATAGTAATTTTTACCCCTACGCTATGCAATGTTTTCCCTACTGTTGCACTCATTGGAGTGGGAATAGTAATTTTTACTCCTAAGCTATCCAACGTTTTCACTACAGTTGCACTCTCTGGAGTGGGAATAGTAATTTTTACCCCTACGCTATCCAACGCTTTCCCTACTGTTGGACTCACTGGAGTGGGAATAGTAATTTTTACCACTATGCTATCCAGTGGTTTCCCTACTGTTGCATTCTCTGTAGTTGGAATAGTAATTTTTGCCCCTATGCTATCCAACACTTTCCCTACTGTTGCACTCTCTGGAGTTGGAATAGTAATTTTTACCCCTACGCTATCCAACGCTTTCCCTACTATTGCACTCTCTGGAGTTGGAATAGTAATTTTTACCCTTACGATATCCAACGCTTTCCCTACTATTGCACTCTCTGGAGTTGGAATAGTAATTTTTACCCCTACGCTATCCAATGCTTTCCCTACTGTTGCACTCTTTGGAGTTGGAATAGTAATTTTTACCCCTACGCTATCCAACGTTTTCCCTACTGTTGCACTCTCTGGAGTGGGAATAGTAATTTTTACCCTTACGCTATCCAACACTTTCCCTACTATTGCACTCTCTGGAGTTGGAATAGTAATTTTAACCCTACGCTATCCAACGCTTTCCCTACTGTTGCACTCTTTGGAGTTGGAATAGTAATTTTTACCCCTACGCTAGCCAACATTTTCCTTACTGTTGTTTTTGTTGGAGTTGGACTAGTAGTTTTATTGTGTCTGATATTTAATATGTTTTGTATTATTTTAGCTATTGTAATATATCATTAATAATAAAAATTATTCACATTAAAAATATTGATTATTATTTGCTATATGTAATTATTAAATATTTATTAATGTTATTGTTTTATGTGTATAGATGTATTGGTAATTTTTAAAAACATTTAATAATTTATACGTTACAGAAATTATTATTAAAATTAATTATTAAGTAAGTATATATATTATATATTATATGTATATGTTTAATTAAAGTTTTATTACATTATATATATTAATTATACATTTTAAATATTATACAATATATTTAATTATGTTTATTTAATTTCTAAGTATAATTTGGTTTATTTTACATATATTTTTAAAGTAAAAAAAAAACGATATTTTTAATAACGATATTTTTGACATCGATATTTAATTTTCGATATTTTTGTACTTACCATGTTGTAGATAGGATGTCGATATTCTTGACATCGATATTTTTGTTGCAATATATTTGTAGGTCGATTTTCTGTCTGTCGGAATTATGTCATACAACCATTTATTAGTCATACAGAGGTATATTTTAAGGGATATAGTTCAAGTGATGTGGGCTTGAGAATGTCAATAATGCATTAGTGTAGTGGATTAGAGAAAGTGAAATTCATGTTCAAGATAAGCAGAGTTCGCTTGCAAGTGCATGCCGAAGCAGATGCAATTTGATTTCATTTTTGGAGATTTAGAGGGTGATAGGAAGTGGGGGATGACCACTTCTTTCGGTTAAAGAAGTGTATTTTTGTAGTTCGAGCAATGAAGTGTAGGTGTTGGCAATATAGAGAGTTTGCACATGAGTAGTAATAGGCAGAAAGGTATTTAAAGGTAAAGCTTGGAAGGAGCACGGTTTGACAAGCAATACTGAGAAGGGAAAGTAAAAGGAGTAGTAGGATCTGTGAGTATTTATGACCGTGGGTGGGAGATATTGATAGATTTAGATGATGGGACTTTGATTTTAAGTTGGATTTTTTTTGTGACTATAGATAATGCCCATATCATGAGGTTCGAAGGACTGCTTAGAGAAATATACGTTGGAAGCATGGGAGTTTGAGCTGAGTATTTTACGAAACAATGCTGAAGGTTGTAGAGAGTCAGGTGCAGACAATAGATGTGTATAGGGTGTAGTGTTAAGAATTTTCATTTGGTGTTGACATATACAGGTAATTTAATTTTATGTTACAGGCTTGGTATGCAATTTGGTTAAAAAGAGAGTATGATTTGCAAATTGGTTAAAAAGAGGTGTAGTGGAATAGATGTGGAGTTCCCAGGAGGAATTTATTAGCCACACAAAGGTATTCTTTAGGAGATATAGTTAGAGTAATGAAACTTGGGCATGTCAAAAATACAATAATGTAGTGTATTAAAGAGAGTGAGATTCTTGTATGAGATAAGCAGGGTTGGATCCCATAGGTCGCATGTGGAATGAGGAGTAATTTTATTTAATTTTTTTAGATTGACTGGGTGCAAGAGGAACAGTAGGATATGATTAGTATTTTTGAATAATGCCCGTATCATGACGTTTGAAGGACTGGTGAGAGAGAGATATGTTGAGAGCATGGTAGTTTGAGGTCAGAATTTTATGAAGCTATGCTGAAGGTTGTAGAGAGTGAGGTGGGGACAACAGATGCGTATAGAGCGCAGTTTTAAGAATTATTGTTGGGTGTTGACATATATAGGTAAAGCAAAAAAAAGGCAGAACTGACAACTTGGACAGATATCGGAGAATTTTAATGGTGAAGTGGTCGCATTACGACTGACACAGATATACACAATGAGATGTAAGTTCATTAATTTGATTTGATTGAGGATAATAAAGCAGTGAAGAGAGATGTGCAGTGTGCAGTATAGTTGTGAGGCTTGAATTCTTCAGAATCTACAAAGACCCAATAAACCAAAGTAAAGGAGGGAGACAAGATTGAAAAGTGAAACTTATACTAAATTGATGAATGTAACTGGTCAGGAATCTATCAAGTGTGGATGGATACAAATCCTATGGTATTTATGTGCTAATTACTGAGATAGTGACCCATTGTACTAGGGTGGGGAGTTCACTGCAAGTGCCACACTTATCGATTAGGGATGAACTGCTTATAGATTTGAAAGGGCTATCCCTTTATGTGGGAAGAGGATGCAAGAAAGAAGAGGGGGTGCAAATAATGGAATCACTTATCCAATGTTTAATGGTACATCAAGAATGTGAACTAAGTACAATGTATATAACACACTATGACGAATAGATTTATATACGTATTTAAGTTATTGTTATCAAGAGAATATTGTGGAATTTTGTAAAGTTGATGAATATTTTATGGCTTTGAGGTTGATTATGTTGGTTCATTTTGTGTTAGAGTCCTGAGGAAGTGGCAGAAGTCATGAAACACGTGTTGGCTGGGAAAGTTTAGAATTTTTATAAACAAAGAAGATAACCTGTGTTGAAGCCTACAAAAAATGCTTGATGCATCATTGGAGTAAGCCATTATGAAACATACATGGGCTGTTTATATGGACACAAAACTCTTTGAGTTTTCATATGTTACATGGCTCTGGCTGGTATCCAGAGAATAAGAGTGCACTAGGCGTGAAATCTTATTACTGTTTTTTTACTACAACATTTGAAAGTATAATTTAATATGTTTGTTGGCATTGCTGTGACAACTTACTCTTATATAGTTTTTATATTTAAACCACAGTATTATGTAATTGTAAGGTTGTTTGCATGATATAATCAAAATTGTAGTTAAATATTTTGAGTAATACATTTTTATAATATTTGTATTGTATTGAATTATATTGATATTTTGCATGAATGCCTATTTTACACTACTATGTAGTTGTTATTGGTGTGTTCTGAATGTGTGTGCATAGCTTTTTGCATGCATCAGTTACTCTTGTGTAAGTTAGTTACCCGTGTACAAGTTACACCAAGAATCTTTATTGACAACCTCAAGTTGAATTAAAATGAGGCATAACAAGGATGTTAACAAAAATACATATTTGAACTGAGTGGATACACCCTCTATTGATGAGTAATGCTAGGTGAATAATGTTAGGGAGTCCTGTCAGACCTTTTGTCTAATGCCCCTACTGTCTTAAAGTTAGCAAAATTCACAAATGTTTTCAAATGCATTTTTCATTGTTCATATGAGCCTGAACTAAGTCTGGAAAGAGTTGGAGCAACTGTGGGTGACCATGTGTGAAGGAATTCCAATCAGTACAAATTTCACAAGCTGTTTGTGGAGTAAAATCGATATTTCATGAAAAAACTCTGTGCAGTAGAAACAAATGTTTCTTTTTTTAAGAACATAGGGGCTGATTACATTGGCGGCGAGGCCGCTACTGACAGGCTGTCGGTGGTGGTCTCACCGCCATCGGAACCACCTTCACATTAGGATGGTGGGCTGTGTGATGGCGGTCGGAAACACCGACTGCCACGCATCTGACGGGCTCCTTGAGCTTGCTGGTGTGGTGGTGGGCCTCAAAATCCCTGCAATGGTGGCGGTGCCTACCAGGCACCGCTGTAGGGATTACAATATCCCTCCCCACCAGCTTTTTCATGGCGGTTCACCCGCCATGGAAAAGCTGGTGGAAAGGGACATTGGGGGCCCATAGCGGGCCCTGATCGACCGCTGCCCCTTCCGTTATGGGCACCGGGGTGCCATAAGTCCCTGCACCATGTGGCAGGCACCGTATGGTGCCTGCACGTAGTTCAGGGATATGTCAAGTTACCCTTTTTTGTATTGCAGCGTGTGCCAGCAGCACCCGAAACAAATTCAAAAGATAGGCATTGCAAACGCCGTGGTGACAGTCGCATCACAATGCTTATGTCGGGACCGCTGACAGTCTGTCGGGGGGTCACGATTTGTGATGGGTTGTCCACCCGCCATCGTAATTAGCCCCTAAGAATTTCGAAACTTGAATTGAAAGTTAAGTCAATTGCATATTTTGCACCTGTTATCATACATTCCCATTACAGAAAGTGCCTTTATATTGTGCATTGCATTAACATAAGAATATATATTAATACATTCTTACCTGTTTTAGAGCTGGGATTTCTAAGCAGTGCAATACATTGAGGTGCCGATCACGATCCGGTAAAAAAATTCCCTGTGCGACTCGTATCCGGTCTTTTTACCGTACGAATCGTACAAGTGCCGTACGAACTGGCAATCACGATTCGCATGGTAAAAAGTCCATACGAACCGCATCAGGAATGATTTCCCACACGTCCTTGGGTCGGAAAATGTGTCCGACACGTCCTCGGACTATTTACCGTACAAATGTGAAAGGTGAAGTCCAACCGAGGAATCACGATCCATCCCGTGCGTCCGATCTCACAACCGTATGGAAAAAACACCGTCCGCACCGAACTTCCATAGCAACCATGGAGACATGTGCCCGCATACGCGCCCAACACTCCCCCCGCCCCCGTACATCCGACACGTACCCCCCGTGTATGTACACCCCCACCCGTGTATGTACACCCCTGTACGTTCGAGTCGTACCCCCACCCCTGTACGTGTCGTACCACCGTCTATGTACACCCCAGTACGTTCGAGTCGTACCCCCACCCCTGTACGTGTCGTACCACCGTGTACCCACACCCCAGTACGTTCGAGTCGTACCCCCACCCCTGTACGTGTCGTACCACCGTCTATGTACACCCCAGTACGTTCGAGTCGTACCCCCACCCCTGTACGTGTCGTACCACCGTGTACCCACACCCCAGTACGTTCGAGTCGTACCCCCACCCCTGTACGTGTCGTACCACCGTGTACCCACACCCCAGTACGTTCGAGTCGTACCCCCACCCCTGTACGTGTCGTACCATCGTGTACCTACACCCCAGGACGTTCGAGTCGTACCCCCACCCCTGTACGTGTCATACCCCCATGTACCCACACCCCAGTACGTTCGAGTCCTACCCCCACCCCTGTACGTGTCGTGCCACCGTGTACCCACACCCCAGTACGTTTGAGTCCTACCCCCACCCCTGTACGTGTCGTACCACCGTCTATGTACACCCCAGTACGTTCCAGTCGCACCCCCACCCCTGTACGTGTCGTACCACCGTCTATGTACACCCCTGTACGTTCGAGTCCTACCCCCACCCCTGTACGTGTCGTACCACCGTCTATGTACACCCCTGTACGTTCCAGTCGCACCCCCACCCCTGTACGTGTCGTACCCCCGTCCATGTACACCCCTGTACGTTTGAGTCGTACCCCCACCCCTGTACGTGTCGTACCACCGTCTATGTACACCCCTGTACGTTCCAGTCGCACCCCCACCCCTGTACGTGTCGTACCCCCGTCCATGTACACCCCAGTACGTTTGAGTCCTACCCCCACCCCTGTACGTGTCGTACCACCGTCCATGTACACCCCAGTACGTTTGAGTCCTACCCCCACCCCTGTACGTGTCGTACCACCGTGTACCCACACCCCAGTACGTTTGAGTCCTACCCCCACCCCTGTACGTGTCGTACCACCGTGTACCCACACCCCAGTACGTTCGAGTCCTACCCCCACCCCTGTACGTGTCATACCCCCGTGTACCTACACCCCAGTACGTTCGAGTCCTACCCCCACCCCTGTACGAGCCGTACCACCGTCCATGTACACCCCAGTACGTTCGAGTCCTACCCCCACCCCTGTACGAGCCGTACCACCGTCTATGTACACCCCAGTACGTTCCAGTCACACCCCCACCCCTGTACGTGTCGTACCACCGTCTATGTACACCCCTGTACGTTCGAGTCGTACCCCCACCCCTGTACGTGTCGTACCCCCGTCCATGTACACCCCAGTATGTTTGAGTCCTACCCCCACCCCTGTACGTGTCGTACCCCCGTCCATGTACACCCCAGTACGTTCGAGTCGTACCCCCACCCCTGTACGTGTCGTACCCCCGTGTACCTACACCCCAGTACGTTCGAGTCCTACCCCCACCCCTGTACGTGTCATACCCCCGTGTACCTACACCCCAGTACGTTCAAGTCCTACCCCCACCCCTGTACGAGCCGTACCACCGTCCATGTACACCCCAGTACGTTCGAGTCCTACCCCCACCCCTGTACGAGCCGTACCACCGTCTATGTACACCCCAGTACGTTTGAGTCCTACCCCCACCCCTGTACGTGTCATACCCCCGTCCATGTACACCCCGGTACATTCGAGTCCTACCCCCAACACAACCTCCTCAGTACGGAGCGCACCCCAGGCCCCAACATCACAACCGCATGTACGAGTCGTACCAAGCCACACACAAGGACAGCACCGTACAACCAAATGGCCCATGTACACACCGTACACACGCTCAAAACGCACGTACACAACCAGGACAAAATAAAACAACACAAGAATACACCATTCGAATGGCACAAAGCCACTAAACATGTCCAACAACCACTAAAATAACACATTCACTGACCTGCAACTGCCAAAAACAAACAGAGGCCCAATACACCACCACTCCTTACAACCAACCCACCCAAAATTCAAACACAGCCACACCCACCAATGGACCAATAAAAAGGGCCCACACACACAAACCATGAGCCTTTGCAACAGACTCACTGCTGCTAGACACCACACACAACTTACAGCACCTTACTCCAAGCTGCACCACACCTTACACTTGCACATCTCCACACTACCACCTTCACAAACACACCCTCATCACATTCACACACACACACACACACACCTGCACAACCACACCCACATACCCACAACCATCCACACACCACCCCCACCATCCACACACCCCCCCACCATCCACACCCCTCATCATGCCCACTACCAAGAATCCAAAGTTCAGGACCGAGAGTTGGAGGTTCTTGTTGATCAAATCCTCAGAGTCGAGCCACAGATCTTTGGAACATTGGTCAGAAACACCAGCCTGGCAGCAAAAACAGCCATGTGGCAGACCATCGTCGATGCTGTGAATGCTGTTGCGGACACCAGACGGACCAGGCAGGAATGCCAGAACAGGGGGTACGATCTGCGGAGGAGGGTCCGAGCCAAGAGGCAGGATGAACACGACCAGGCCAACGCCACCGGAGGAGGGCCCTCCCGCAGACCCGTACAGTACCATCCCTGGGAGGAGAGGGTGATGGCCATACTGCCGGTGGAGGCAGTCGAAGGATTAGAAGGACTCCGAGACCCGGGTGAGTACACAAACAACGCACCTCACATGGGGGGAACGGCATCCACAACCAAAAGCACTAACAGGCACGCAACCACCACAAGCCATCGCAAGACTCAACTACACTCCATGAGCACGCACATGCCACTGCTGCCACCATGCCCCATGCACCCAGCTGGACAATGTCAAGTCACAGGCCACAGAAGACAACAACACATGACACGGTAACCCGGATGGCGGGAGGCTGGGCCCCAAAAAGCACATAGTGCAACTCAGAAGCAGACAACAATTCACTCTACCCATATGGCCTAGGTCACAGCCAGACAAACAGTGTGTCCCAACACAGGAATGACTTGCCAGCAAATGGCGGACGCCTTGCATCAACACATGGGGGTGAAGGCACTGTTTTGCACATGACAGCAGCTAATGAACAGCCAACATTGTGAAAGAGTGGCAGCACACACCACCACAGCAGCAGCACACAGACACACATCACACCCAATGGGTGCCTGGAGATCAGAAACAAACTCACATCAACAAGCCAAGGGCCACTCAAAGATCTGCTAACAGTGTGTGCCCAGGAAGCTGGGCCGAGGTGACAGAGGGTGACACACGGAGGGAGGGAGAGGGGGACACAGAGGGAGGGAGAGGGGGACAGAGATGGAGGGAGAGGGGGACAGAGATGGAGGGAGAGGGGGACAGAGAGGGAGGGAGACGGACAGAGGGAGGAGGCTGACACACGGAGGGAGGGAGAGGGGGACACAGAGGGAGGGAGAGGGGGACTGACAGGGAGGGAGAGGGGGACAGAGATTGAGGGAGACGGACAGAGGGAGGAGGCTGACACACGGAGGGAGGGAGAGGGGGACACAGAGGGAGCGAGACACAGGGAGAGCTAATCAGCCGTGTTGCGTGTGTGAATGTCTGCTCGTCAGCAGGTAGACTGCGTGCATGTAGACAAGGGTGGCCAGTGCCAGAACCCCCCCTCTTCACCATGGCAAAACACATGGCCATGTCACAACCTGTTCACGAGCACAAGGACAGCTACCTGGATCATATAAGTGTGTGGATCCACTCCATGTGCACATGTACAGTGCTACACGGAAGGCGCCAATGCATGGCTCGCCACACCTGCCCACTCCACTGCTGACTGCAGTCACACTTGACGCAGCAAGTAAGACTGTGCCACACATAGTTAAAGGGGCCAAAGTGGTGCCCAAGGGACACACCAATGCACAAGTGCACTGTGAGTGGAATGCAAGACCAATCCTAATTCCAAGAGGAAATGTGCCAACTTTGAAACTGATGAAACATGGATGTTGCATGGACCAAAATTAACATTGTCTCTCTCACACACAGGTCAACGTCGTGGTGCACCCCCCAACACTGGGGGGGAACACTCACAGGACCTGGATCTGCAGGAGCCCGATCCCACCGGCAGCGACCACTCTCACCACTCTGCGGATGACCCCGACCGACCTGGCCCCTCTGGTGTCCAACCACCTGCAGCACCTGCGTCAGGTACAACTGTGCCAACCACCACCCCCACTCCTGCCACATCCCAGGAGACACCCAGGATCCCTGACCCAACACCACAATGCAGCCAGGCTGGCCAGGAGGGACACGGTGTCCCGGGCACCCAGGAGGAGGCAGGCCACAACGCCAATGCCACCCCTCAGGGGTCCCGGAGACCCCATGTGCCCACAAGGGCAGGCCAGGTGCAAGTGGGCAGGGGTGGAGGGAGTGGAGGACGGCGGAGGCGCGAGCCTGACCAGTTGGCTGGGGATCCCGCATTGTCCCATGTCCGTAACATCCTGGACACATACCGGGAGGACACCACGGGCATGGCCCAGGTTGTGTCCACCCTCAATGAGATCAAGGGGAGCCTCGATGAGATAAAGACCCAGCAGGCCCAGCAACATGCCTGTCAACTGCAACACCAACGGAGGATGGAGGACAGACAGGCTGAGCAAGTGACGGCATTCCATGGGATTCACGCTACACTCCGTCGGATGGCCGACACCATGGCCGACCCTCCCTGTGCCAGAAGGCGGAGAACATCACCACCCACAGGGAGGGATCAGGAGGAGGAGGAGGAAACATCCGACGGAGCATCCCAGACGTCGTCACGGCCTGCTGCTGAGGTTCCCCGCAGGAGGCCGGGTCGTCCACGGAAAGGACCGTGAGGGTGGCTGCTACATCACCATCTCCCAGGACACCTGGCCTGGCACCTGGCCCACTGGACCAACAGCATCACAGCATCAAGAGACATTCTCTGCCACATGGCCCTGCTGGTCACTGGCTGACCAATGTTGACCAAGACTGTGGCATGGACTCTGAGGATTTCCAATGGCAAGGACCCCAACTCCCCTACTGAACTTTGGATTCAAACATCCCGGAAAGACCCTTACTTCCCCCCCCCCACTAATAAATCACACTATGAAGAGTAGATGCCTGCTGGTAGCATTATTAACTAACATGTGTCTTGTAAAGTCTAAACATGCCTGAGTCATCTTTTGTCTTCAACCATCCACACCCTGGGGCCTGAGTCTGGCACAGGACACATGGGTCACAGTGTATTAGGCAAGACAGACATGGAGCACCATACACACCCGTGATGGGCCCGACCAGCTTAGGGGGTTGCCGAACAACCGTGCTGACACACACATTGAGTACAGCAACAGTCATGCGAAGTGGTCAGGGATCCAGTCCAGTGTCCGGGGGGGCACCCAGGTATGTGTAGACAGGTGGCAGAACCATGTCCTGCAAGCCGGAGTCCGGTGGATGCAGAGAATGGGGGCCTGGCCAACGTTGGATGCATGGGGATGGCACATGTCACAATACCAACACAGTCATGGACATCATGCCCAATACACAGTCTCAGCCCACACACACAGCTTGCATCTTGCAACTCGACACATTGACACATAGCCACAATCAGGGAATACCATGCCAGACATGCAGGATGCACCGTGGCACCACACCAGCATTGACTGAGAAGAGGCACCTTGGAGGCATAGGGACACCTTTATTAGACATGTATTCGGGATTGCAGAGGCTACTCGAAGTACACATGAACACATCATGTGGAGTAACATGTGGGTCCAACACTGGCACCCCCCTTCTGCAGCACACATGCGTGTTTGCCATGGAACTGGCACACAAGCGTCGGCTAACAGCTAAATACACACAGCTGCACACGGAGAGCCTGCCATACACCATAGATCCGCTGATGTCGAAGTCCCACACCATGTCAAGCCAATGCTAACCGTATGTGGCCGAGGGCAGTGTCACACACATTGATGCCATCATCACAATCCCCTATCCCATCACTGATGCCTGTCAACCAGGCAGACCATCTATTCAGGTGTACACAGCTGCATGTCGTGTCCCATGGGGATGCGACATGGCTGCAGAGGAACAACACATCGACAGGGGCAGTGTGCATACATCGTGAACAACTGCCACACCCAATACACCCCAGATGCATCCCTTACCCCATGGAGACTTCCAAACGTGTCCGTGCCTGTAACGCCGAGTCAGCCCACGATGTCATGTCCATGAGGAATAGCAGTGCCACAACAATGCAACCAGCAGACGGCATGCGCAGGTACCTGGGGAAGAGAGACACACAAGAAGTCAGCCACAAAAAACACAGCCACTTGCATGTGCATTTACTCGACACATGTATGGATGATAACATGCTAGGTCATTATTATGACTGGGGAAATACTACCATCACTGCCACCATCACTCCAGTGACACACCCACACACACCTCTGACTCACGTACCATACATGCAGGTGGAGACACACATCACAACGCATGCCACACGGGGACCAATGCGTGCACACTCAGACACTGGTACTCACCACTAAGCAAAGAAGTCGCGTATGAGCCGAGTCCGGATGTCCTCTTGCGGCTCCACATCCTCCACATCACTAGCCCCATTGCCAAGCCCTTCGTCCTCCACGGGGGGATGGTCCTCGTCATGTTGATTCAGGATGAGTGGCACAGCTCTTTCAACTGCCATGTTGTGCAGCATGCAGCAGACCATGAAGATCTTGCAGACCTTCGCCGGGGCATAAGAGAGTGCACCGCCGGTCTTGTGGAGGCACCGGAATCGGCTCTTCAGCATGCCAAACGTCCTCTCTATCACTCGCCTTGTCCGGCCATGGGCGGTGTTGTAGCGGAGCTGGGCCGGCGTGATGGGGTTGCGGAGAGGTGTCAGCAGCCAAGGCATGTTGGGATAGCCAGCGTCCCCTACATGGGAAGCACATGGTCATCGTTAGAAGTGGTGAAGCGGTTGTGCTGGTAGGCTATACAGAATACAGGACAGACAGACTGTACCCACCAACAACACATGCCCGTTCGTTGCGCAGCTGCATCATCATATCAGGCATCCCGCTACGCCTCATGATGTAGGCATCGTGTGCTGATCCTGGAAAACGAGCACAGACATGTGAAATCACCATGTTGGAGAGACACACCACAAGGGCATTGATGGAGTGGTAGTGCTTCCGATTGCGGTACGCCACCTCTCGTGCGTGTGGTGGTACCAAAGCTACATGTGTCCCATCTATGGACCCAATGACATGGGGCATCCCTCCCAGGGCATAGAATCCACGCTTGACCTCAGTCATCTGTTCAGGGGTTGGGAACTTGATGAAGTCATCCAGGTGAATCAACATGGCCTCTAAGAAATCATGCAGCACACCGCTGAACATGCTCTGGGACATGCCACCAACATGGGCTATGGTATTTTGAAAGGTACCCGTGGCAAGAAAATGTAGGGCAGCCATTACCTTCAGCTGGGGTGTCAGTGCCGTGGGATACCTGTGCAGCGGTTGCAGGTGTGGTGCCAGTCTCGCCGTCAACTCCAGAATCAACGGTTGGGTGAAGCGGTAGAGCCGGATGCTGTCATTCTCCTGCATGGCAGCCAAGTCTGGAATTCTTCGGGCAAGAGGCGGCGCTCTGCAGTAATTTGGAAGTGACAAGGCAGAGTGAGTGCACTACGACAACAACTCATGTCTACTGAGCACATGTTAATCTGGCAATACACACATGCTACATAGGGAGTCAGGTATGTGCTACATGGCCAGGACACGTATGGATGCAAGGTGGCACTCCTTCCAAGACCCAGCTACACACGGAGATTGAGAACCTCCCCATGCCACGCCATGGGAATAGCTGTGTCCCAGTGCAAGTGAACAGCCAGACGCAAGACAGGAGTGACATACGCCCACACATCAGCAGCAGTAGGATGCCGATTGCAGAGACTGGTAGCGGAACACTGGAGCCACAGGTCACATGACATTACACTAGGACAGCCCACACACCTTGCCATGAAGGTGCACATGTCATGACTCACCACACATTCCTTGTGAGGATGCTGACATGGCCTTGTCACGCTACTCCGTGTCCCATGCATACATGTGCACCTCACATCTGATACCACATGTGGCATGGTGTGCGGAACAGTGTGCAATGACAATCTACACACAGACACATGTTGGTTGCTGCAACGGCTGCAGCTTTTGAGGGTGCTACAACATCAACCTGATGGGAATCCCCCACACATAAATGACATAGTCACATTGTGCACTGTGGGTAGTGACAAGTCAGGTGTCATAACCCCTGTACCGGGCATCATGGGACACTTCCGTGTGTTGGTGTCCGTGCCATGCCAGTGACGCTCACCCCAAGTGCGCAGTACGACATGCACACATGTCAAAGGAGTCAAGGGCATGCCTGGCACACATCGCACCATCACACAGTACATCTGTAGACATCTCATCATACATCTGGTGCCTTCTCAACTCAGGAGTAATGTTCCACATCACAGGCCGTCACACCTGTGCCCCACACATGTAGTGATGCACAGACGATGCCTCGATGTCAATGAATGGACAATTATGTCCATCCATGGACAAGTATGTCCACCCTATCCCTACCTGTGTGCCGCCTGTCACCACTGTGATGTGTGAAAACCGCTGTACTGCTGCCAAGAGGGCCTGTGTACGTTCCCATATCACTATGGGAGTGCTGCCGTATGTGTACCCATCGTGATGGCGAGCGTACTGGCGTGTGTACGCTCCCTATCACTATGGGTGTCCTCACGTATGCGTACTCGTAGTGATAGGGAGCGTACAGGCATGTGTACGGCCCGTACCACTACGAATACGCATACGCATGGCCACCCATAGTGATAGTGAACGTAGTCACGCATGTACGGGCCGTTGCAATGCATTTGGGGCGCCCTAGGGCTCCGGAACGCACCGTACCTGTGTGTGAAGCACCAATTTACATAGGGGACACGTGAGGGACAAGTATTAAGGCCTACATGCATGCTGGTTGTCATGGAGACCAAGTTCAAAATTCGATTTTCTTCTGGAAGGTGAACAGCAGAAGTCAGTTGGAATTAAAATACTTTGTTGCAATGTGTTTGTGGAGCTGACATCATGCAGGAGAATGAAACCGATAGAGAACACACAGACTGCTAGGTTTGAAGGGATTGGTGGAAACATAGGATGCAAATGTGAGTGACCAATCACTCTGTACTCCTGTGCATGAGACTAGGCAGAAAGGCACATATAAGTCAGCCAGGTCCCATGAGGGAGTACTTGCCTGCACATCTTTGCATTCGTCGACCCAGCTGCTGCTACTGATTCCCTGGAACCATGTCAAGGGCTGTGGAGAGGACACAGCCATTCACCCTAGAGGAGAACATGGCTCTGCTGGATGTGATCCTCCCACAGTACTCCATGCTGTATGGGTGACCAGGGTATCAGGTGAGTGCATAGGCCACTGGCACAGACTGTCCCTATGTTGTGACTGTGACTTCTGGCATTGTGTCCTGGTGTGACACACATGCCATGTACTGTAGGGGGGGTCCCAGGGGGGGGATGCCTGATATCTCCCAGCAGTGCCCTGAGACAGGAGGGGTGGGTGTGGAGTCCTCCCAGCAGTGCCCTGAGACAGGAGGGGTGGGTGCCTATCACTAACAGCAGTGCCCTGAGACAGGAGGGGTGGGTGCCTATCACTAACAGCAGTGCCCTGAGACAGGAGGGGTGGGTGTGGAGTCCTCCCAGCAGTGCCCTGAGACAGGAGGGGTGGGTGTGATGCACAGTGTGAGCCTTGATCATTGATTGTGACATTGCCATCATTCCACCTGTGTACCCACTATGGCACGTACTGCTTTTTCCCTCACCAGAGGATGATGTCCCTATGACAAAGGTGCAATGCGTTGGCTGCATGACATGCCTTGTTGTAACCAGCTAATTTGTTCTCATATGTCTCTCTGTGACATGTGGCTGGTGTATTGATGTGGTGTCACTTGTTCTTCCTCACAGGTAGGCGCCACTGCCAAGGAGCAGATCTGGCTGACCGCCGTCAATGCCGTGAGGGGTGTGGATGGTCGGAGGCGGAGCCTGTCCCAGGTGAGGAAACGCTGGCAGGATATCCGGTGCTGGACGCGGAGGATTGCACGGCTCCTGCTGGGGGACTCACCTGAGAGCCACAAGAACCGCGGCCGCCGCCGTCTGAGCCACCTCCACAGGCGTGTGCTGCCGGTGGTCTTTCCAGACCTGGAGAGGCGCTTACAGGCGATGCAGCAGCCGGAAGGGGGTAGGTACATGTGCGTTTGTTGTGTGTCACCGGCATTTGTAAGGGCACAGTAGCATGAATTCACTGGCAGGGTTTAAAGGTGCTGTGCAGATCCTGTTTGCCCCAGTATAGCCCTGCGCCCCCGCCACCCTTCCCCTCCTTGCAATGTGTTCCCTGGTCTGTGTGTAGTCACTCCTTCACAAGGTAATGTAGGCTGGCGCTTTGTCCATGAGAACAATGCCTGTAGCATCATGTGTGGGGGTGGTGTGTAACAGGTTTTGGGACCTTGGCTGTGCCCTGTCAAGGTCACTGCATGTGGGTTCCATGTCAGTTGGCACTGATGCTGACTCCAGACATGGGAGTTGGTCTCTCATGTGTCATTCCTTACAGCGCGCATGTCCTATGTAGTGGCCTGTGACATGATGTGCATGAGTGTGCGATACGTATAGTGCAGGGATGGTGGCGTGTGTTGCAGTCATTACCATTCAGTAGCATGTAGTTGCGTGCCCACTACTGTCCCCTGGGGCACCTTTTCCTCAGTGGTGTATGTGTCATCATAAACGTGGACACTCTCAGTGTCTACAGCGTAGGTTGTGCTCTGTGCCATTGTCCCCTGGCACCATGTATATAGACGTGCTATTTTGTACAGGTGTCCACTGTGCAGCCTGACCTGATTGTCCTTCTTCATACTCACAGTTGCCAGTGCCTGTGTGTCTTGTTATACTCATCTGAGGATGGGCACTGGTACCTAATTATTTGTACAGGCGCACCTTGGCTGTTTGGCGTCCAATCTTGCATTTTGCCTGCCCCTGTGTTTATCACCCAGACTATGAGATGTTGGTGCCACCTGTGTCTCAACAATTTGCCTTGTGTAGGGGTTGGTTGGGGCGGGCAATGCCTATATGTCAAATCCTGATTTCTACTTGCTGGGTCTGGGCAGTGTGTGATGTTTGTCTGGACACACACGCAAGGTGCAGTGACCGAGTCATGTTGGGCATGTTTTCAACATTACCTATGCAGCATGTGTCTCAAGTTCATGGATATGGTCCCTGGTCATCGGTATTTTCACAGACGCTGTGTGGTGCAGATGCAGTGCTGGATTGTCCCCAGGGCCTGGGTGCTATGTCAGACTCCATTTCCTGTCTTTAGCTATTGTCTCATGCTCTCCATGGTGTTTCAGTTTCATGGTGGCTCAACCAACTGTGTGTTTCATGCCCTACATCGGTACCTTGTTTAGTAGATGTTAGGGATCTTCCTTTTCAGGCTATGCAATGTTACCTATCTAGATTGGACTCATGTGACTGATGTGTACAGCTGTCTGATTAATTTCTGTCTCTCCACCCTGCCCACAGCATCGTCGGGGGACACAGAGGGAGACATGGACACAGGCAAGGCGGAGGGACCGAGCACCAGTGCCAGCCGTGACATCGGGGCTGGCACATCGAGTGGGACAGCGGTGGAGGATAGTGCGGCCGAGGACCTGTCGACTGGCACCTCAGAATACGAAGCTGACAGGTCCGAAGAGGAGGTCTCCGAGTGGGCGGTGGCTGCACCAGCAGCTGACAGCGGAACAACACCTCGCACCGCCCCCTCAGTTCCCATCAGCCGCCTCCCACTTGCTCGTGTCCCTTCCCAGCGTGCCCGGTCACCGCATGTCTCCTTCATGCCAGGCACCGCACCCCCTGCCCCTGTCTCCACTGCTGCCGCCAATGCTGAGTCTGTGGACATCCAGCGGCAACTGCAGGTTGGTCAGGCTGCGATCCTTAATGTCCTCCATGCCCACGGCAAAACCCTCACCAACATCGAGGCATTCTTGGAGGGCATTCATTCATCGCAGGCTGACCAACGCAACTTGCTGAGGTCCATAGACTCCACACTGACTGCAGCAGTGGGTCTCCTGCAGCGCGACCTCCCCCCACCTACCCCTGCCACATCCACACTTCCCACTCCCATGCCTGTCCCACGTACACCCAGACGTCGGCATGCACCCACATCAATAGACACAGGCACCACACCAGCAGGGAAGGTCCACCGCACTCCTCCTGACACGCACACACAGGGTGAGGTAGGCACACCCACTGGGTCGGGGGGCAAACGTGTGACACGCAGCCATAGTGGGAGTCCGCATTCCACCCAGTCCACTCCCTCCAAATCCCCTCCCCTCAGCTCTCCTGGCCACATCTCCCCAAAGGACTCCTTCATGGCCGCTCTGTCCCTGAGCCCCACAGTTACACCACCACGCAAGCGGTCAAGGAAGTCCTCGGTCAGGGTGGTTGATTCTCCCCCCTATCTCCACCCTCCCCCGGTGGCGCTGCGACCCATCCCTCTGACCCCCCCCCCTCCTTGGGGCCTGAGGTCCCTTCGGGTGCAGGGGACTCCCTGGAGGACCTTGCTAAGGTGTGTAGTGCCATCCTGGCCTCCGCCTTTGGCCCTGATCCACCCCCTGTGGTGGAGTCCTCCATCCCTGCACCCACAACGCCGCCCCTTTGCCCTGATGTCCCTGCGGTGCCTGGTGCTTCCCCCCCCCTGATGCCCTCACCAGTGTGGAAGACGATGCCATGTGACTGTGCAGGCAAGGTAGGGGACACGCATCCCACTGTGTCCCCCATCCAGCTGAGAATCATTGACTGCCCTATGGGCTTTGTGAATATTGAACTGCCTGCGATCCACGGACATTGTGCTCATGCTGAATAAAGCTTAATTTTGTTTTCATTATCACACTACTGCTATGCTGGTATTGGTGTTGGTGGGGCTGCTACATGGTTTTGGGTGGTGTTTAAGGGTTTGGGTGTGTGGGATATGTAGTAGTGTGCTGCTCATTGGGGGGACCCTGGGATCTGTGTGCCATCACAAGGTGTTGGCTAACTTTCTTTGTTCATGTAAGCAGTTACTGCATGGTGCAATTGTCCCAGGGTGTATTCCTTCCTCTGTGTACCCAGATTTCTTCCCTGCAGGGTGTTCCCAATGTTTAGCGCAGAGCTGTGTCTACATGAGCTGTGTGTGTGACGGAGCCCTTCTACTTTGGCCATGCATGCAGGGCCATGTCTCCACCTGCAACAATCGTGGCATCCTTGGTGATCACTGTACTTGTGTGTGGAGTCTGTTGACATGAGTTCATGGGGACATGTTCCCTTGTAGGCAGTATGCATGTGGGTAATTCCAGCCTCACACACATGTGTTACACCCCTCCTGTCTCAGGGCACTGCTGGGAGGACTCCACACCCACCCCTCCTGTCTCAGGGCACTGCTGTTGGTGATAGGCACACACCCCTCCTGTCTCTGGGCACTGCTGGGAGGACTCCACACCCACCCCTCCTGTCTCAGGGCACTGCTGTTGGTGATAGGCACACACCCCTCCTGTCTCTGGGCACTGCTGGGAGGACTCCACACCCACCCCTCCTGTCTCTGGGCACTGCTGTTAGTGATAGGCACACACCCCTCCTGTCTCAGGGCACTGCTGGGAGGACTCCACACCCACCCCTCCTGTCTCAGGGCACTGCTGTTGGTGATAGGCACACACCCCTCCTGTCTCTGGGCACTGCTGGGAGGACTCCACACCCACCCCTCCTGTCTCAGGGCACTGCTGTTGGTGATAGGCACACACCCCTCCTGTCTCTGGGCACTGCTGGGAGGACTCCACACCCACCCCTCCTGTCTCAGGGCACTGCTGTTGGTGATAGGCACACACCCCTCCTGTCTCTGGGCACTGCTGGGAGGACTCCACACCCACCCCTCCTGTCTCTGGGCACTGCTGGGAGGACTCCACACCCACCCCTCCTGTCTCAGGGCACTGCTGGGTGGACTCTGCACACACACCTCCTATTTCTGGATATGTACGCTTGGAACATACACGGTGGGGGTACGCTCCATGCATTCGAGGTGAGGGTACGAGTCTAGTTACACTGGTGTGGTGGGGGTACGGTCCGTGAGTCCGCGGGTGGGGGTAGGAGTCGTACTTACACTGGTGGGGGTGGGGGTACGGTCCGTACGTCCGCGGGTGAGGGTTCGAGTCGTACTTACACTGTTGGGGTGGGGGGTACGCTCCTTGCATACGCGGGTGGGGGTACGGGTCGTACTTACACTGTTGGGGTGGGGGGTACGCTCCATGCATACGCGGGTGGGGGTACGGGTCGTACTTACACTGTTGGGGTGGGGGGTACGCTCCTTGCATACGCGGGTGAGGGTTCGAGTCGTACTTACACTGTTGTGGTGGGGGGTATGCTCCTTGCATACGCGGGTGGGGGTACGGGTCGTACTTACACTGTTGGGGTGGGGGGTATGCTCCTTGCATACGCAGGTGAGGGTACGGGTCGTACTTACACTGTTGGGGTGGGGGTACGCTCCATGCATACGTGGGTGGGGGTACGGGTCGTACTTACACTGTTGGGGTGGGGGGTACACTCCTTGCATACGCGGGTGAGGGTTCGAGTCGTACTTACACTGTTGGGGTGGGGGGTACGCTCCTTGCATACGCGGGTGAGGGTTCGAGTCGTACTTACACTGTTGGGGTGGGGGGTACGCTCCTTGCATACGCGGGTGGGGGTACGGGTCGTACTTACACTGTTGGGGTGGGGGGTACGCTCCTTGCATACGCGGGTGAGGGTAGGGTCCGTACATATCCGTCCCCACGCTATGTGATGCTTGTGCGGCCCGTACCCAGGCCTTTGCCACGTGGGTACGATCCGTCCCGCCATTGTTGGGGTGACGTGTGTGTGGGCGTGGTACGACTTGTACCCACGCTCTTCAGGCGTGGGTACGGGACGTACCTGTCTGGTTGTGTTGCCGGTTCCCGTCGTGACGGACTTCCGTTGTGGCGGTCGCTGGCTTATCAGGACACGCCCCCACCCCCTCGTGGTGACCAGGGCATGGGAGTCAGGTATGTCCAGGCCATGTGTGGTGTGTGACTTATGTGGTTGTTTTGTGGCCTGCCCTGGTCCTGCCACCCCCACCCCACCCCACTTTCCCCCCTCCCTTAGTTATTCTGACCTTCTGCGGCGTCTGCGTCGTAACCTGTAGAGGAGGTGGACTGCTATGAGGGCAGGGATGACTCGTAGGTTCGGGTCCATGTCTGTCCGTCGCGTACTGGTACTCCTTGATCGCGTCGTCCTGTCGCGTACGGGTCCTCCTTGATCGCGTCGTCCTGTCGCGTACGGGTCCTCCTTGGTCGCGTCGTCCTGTGTGTCCGTCGCGTACTGGTCCTCCTTGTTCGCGTCGTCGTCTGCCCGTCGCGTACTGGTGGTCCTTGTTCGCGTCGTCCTGATTTCCCGGCAGTTTTTGGCTGGCGGAAAATATTCACCGTGCGGGATGACGTCGGTGCGAATCGTAATTCCTGGGTCGTGAATGGCTGGCTGCGAGCGTCCCGACGTCAGGTTGGCGCTTTCCCGGATCGCATTGGTAGGTTTTTTTTGGTCGGTCGGGCTTTTTTACGATTCGTACGGTAATGGTGTACCCGTGCGAATCGTAATTCCTTGTTTGTAAAAATTGACGACCGGGTACGCGTCGGACGGAGATTATGCTAAGTCCGACGGTTCGTACCCGGTTTTTACCGGATCGTGATCGGCACCTTAATAATATTCATATACAACTTAAATTACATTTATTGTAATTTTTTAAATCTCCTTATATATCTCAAAACACATACTTAATATTCATGCAACTACTAAATATATGTTAAAGAACCATGTATTATTTTTCAAGATTCTATATTCTTTCATATATTACTCAAACATGGAAAATATTAATACATCAAAGAGCAACATTAAATGCAATTTAAAATTAAATGTAACAAATTAAATTTGATTTGTCAATAAAAATCGAAAACATTAACAGAAATAAAATTTTATCTGGGATAAAAATTCTAATTGAATTTCAAGACAGCAAACATAGGGAAGAATGCACATGTTTGAGGGGTTCAGGCTTGATATTCTACGTCCAATCCCAGCAACAGTGCATACAGTGTGTATTGTTTTGGGGGGGAGGTCCAATTTACAATTTTAACTCCAGTTCCACAAACTTTGAGGACTATGCTTATATCTGTGTGTGTGAGAAAAGGTGGCGGGTGATGGGTCAAAGTTACTAACCTAACTCTAGTCCCACAAACACTGGGGAAAGTTAATATATTTAGATTAGTCTTGAAAATTAACATATATAATTGAATATTTTTCATCCCTAATTATAGTTTTAATGGTATTTTTCAACATGCATATTTTTATGAAATATTGAATGTGCAAACATAAACATATTACATATAAGTTACCTTATACAGCTTAGTACTACAAGCATAAATCATTTTAAAAATAATAAATAATAAAGTAACCACACAATATTTGCTTCCAAGATATTTTAGGTTTACTTGATTTGTTAAAGCCAGTATCTAGGGTCCCTACCTTATTCTTCCTCTTTTAAATCAGTGCATTATGTTGCTAAAATTATCCTCCTGTATTCTCATACTATATACTTTCAAAATGATTGAGTTATAAATATTGTAAATCAGATAGCTGTGCACTACCAAAATGCTACACATGGATTGGCTCTTAACTGGTCAATATCCACCCAGGATATTTAGAATTAGTACCTGAGACAAGCCTCATTATCAGGGTGGCTCCTCCGCTAAGGCAGGGGAATGTTGCCCCACTGTTCTCAGAGCAGAGCAGAAAAAATAAAATGACAATTAAGTTGTTATTATCATTTATTTTTTTGCAGCTGCGGGGTTAGGATAGGGCCCGGGCTGATGGCACAGGCGGAGGAGTGGTTTGCACACTCCCTAAATGCACATGACTGTTTGGCTCGCCCTTTTGGCCCGGCCGAACAGTCATGCGCACTTTGCATGTTCCCCTTCAGTCTGCATTATGCAGCGGGTGAGACATGCAAAGTCTCTCTGTACGCATCTGAGCACCGACCCACGGTGCTCAGACCAATCACAATGCGACATTGCAGCGTTGTGATTGGCTCAGTGGAGCCCGGGAGCCGGGTGCTTCCTGCTGCCGGGACTGTAGAAAGAAGGTAGCTAAACAAAACAGAGGAGAGACGGCGGCCAGTGAAAAGGTTCCATTCCCTGCCAGCTGCTCCTGCTCCTTAATGTATCAGCTCACATATGACTAAGCCTTCCACTGTGCTGCCTAGCTTACAGAGTGTGTCTGCCCTAGCACATGTGCTGTAGGGGAAGACAACTTTAGAACCATTTACTTTCATGTGCAAAAGCTTAATATGTCATGAAATTAATCTCTGCTGCTACAGGATTCTCAAGTATGTGAGTCCCTGAAAATATATCTGTGACGAGGGGGAATTGTCAAAGGACCCCGGGGGCACCAAGTCGCTAGTGCCAGTACTGACTCTACTCACACCCGAGAGGAGGGGCTTGAAGGACCCAAAAGTACCGGAAGCGGACACAGAGATAGAGGAGCGAAATAGGAAAGCCCACACCCTAGAGGGACTAAGGGGTTGCGTATCCCCAAGTGCATCTGAACCTAAAGGGGAGGGAAACCAATAGGGAGGGAAGGGATGGGTACTAATTGCCCCGGTGTTTCTTTTTATTCCGAGGGGACGCCTGGCAGGGCCAGGCCCGAGGAATCGACCACCAGCGACGCTGGGAGGAAAAAGAAACTGGAAGAGCTATACGGCAGCCCAAAAGACCCCTCCCTACCAGACACCTCTCTTTTTGATCCCTTTTTCCTAAACCCCTGGACACGTGTCCGTGAAAACAATAAAACCAAGAATCGAACACAAGCACTAGACTCCTCTGATCTGTGGGGCGGGGCTTGACAATACCTTTCTGAGTGTGGTTGTACTACAGGTTTAAAATAGCCCCAGTATGTGACAATTGTGAAAGTCCATGACAGTTTTAATTGTGTTTTAAATTAGTAACCTCTTTGGACTATCTGATTTAGAATATTGCTTACTTTAAAATATGTTTTAATTATTTAACACTGAATGTCGCTCTTCATTAGCTATCCAGAGTGGCATTTCCTAAATATGTCAAATATATCCAAAATTATATTTTAGTCTTACACTAATTAGGATTGAATCTCATATTTAGGACGCAGGTCATACCTCTAGAACTGGCTGGCTTGAAAATAACAGCCCTGCAGACTTCAAATCCTTGTCATGCTTGGCAAACTGAATTGTACAGCCCCCAATATTCAAATTCCGCTCATGAATTCTCTATTACTCCAGCAAGGCATTCGTGAAAAACGCTGCCTTTTTCCCCAAAACAATAGGACGAATTTAATTTGAAGAAGACCTGACATCATCAGGCCTCATCATCTCAAAGCCATGGAAATATCCCTGTGAGTGACTTGCAAGAAAAAGTTGAAACACGTTGATACATAATTGAATGACATTTGGTGGCGTGGGGCCTTTTGCCTTGATAGACCAGAAGAATCTAGCATTATAACTGAACTTTTGTCCATACTCGTTCCATACCTTGCACGCAACCCAGAAGCATTTAGGTATCTGATTTCAGACACCAACTTCGTGAGTTCCTCTTTTCTTACAAAAGAGAGAGCGGGTGGAGAAATAGAACTATTACTGTGTTTTTTTATTAGATATTCCCAACTTTCATTGCCTACCCCTGAAAATATTGAAAATGTTAATAAATTATTCACTACAAAAAGCACAACACATTGGTGGTCTGTCGGTGACTCTTGTAACAACGCTACAAACGTTTGCAATGAGTTTCCTGTAAAGACGACAATAACAATTTTAAAAGGTTAAAGGTCATAAGAATAAATCACTCTCTGGAAGGGATCTGCATTTTGTACTCTCCATATTTTGTACATGAAAGTGTAAGAACAATGTAGCATCATCAGTTGATCAGTGCACTTGCTGTTAGTTCAAACTACTCGTGATTAATAGCCAATCAAAGGTACTCCATTTCCCTAGATTACATGGGTGCAATCTATTTATTCTGGCTCCAGCTGGCCGGAGCAAAGACGCGTCTTTGAAGTTTCTTCATGTAGCAAAGAAAAGAAAAAATGTACAAACAATGTCGTGCTTTGTTTTTCTTGAGATAACGGGGGCGCAGTGGGAGAAATCTCAATGGGTTTCTCAGTATTGCTGGAGTTTTCAGATAATCGTGCTGCGCTGACGTATGATGAAAAACCTGCTGCGACTGGCTGAAATGTCTGGTGTATTTAAGAATGTTAGTATGTACACCGCGTGCCATCAGCATTTTGCTGCACCGGGTTTATCTACTCCGTGTAAACGCATGCTCTCTGCTTCCACGCTGATTCTCTGTATGTCCCCTGAGAAGGGAGACAGAAGAAGCATTTGCCATTCCTGATGGCACGGAAGTGAAATAAATGGTTACTTATTTTTGTTCAGGAAAACCAATCATTCCGCTCTGTGGTGCGTAGACTTGTGGAACTGAAGGAGTGCTTTCACATCTAGTCCATATATTGGTGATTCGCTTGCATTTGTGTGTCTGAATCATAAGCAGCTGCAATCCATAAAGGTACTCTGATCAGGGAACGCACAGACTTTTGGACTTGGCAATACCGTAGTCCACTTAATAGAGACTCAACCCTCATCCTTGCACATTGCAAGCACCCGGTTGTTCGAAGTGAGTTACAATTTCCTGTCATTTTGCAGCAAGCATCATTCCTGGCTGCTAACTAAGAATTTTTCAACCCTATCTCAGCAGTCAGTCGGATATTGAGCGAGTGCAGAGGGGGAGGTGTTTATCGAGAGCCAGGCATGGTGTTCAACATGGCTGTCCGGAGATTGTTAATGGGCTGACTACATGCCGAACTTCCAAGGGAAGAATAAATTGACTTTTTTAGGATGACTGCTTTTTGCAATAAAACTGTGTAGGGTTTCCAAGGCAACAAAGAGAGTGTTATCAGTGAACAGTGCCGTTTTGGAGCACATACGAGCATCCCGTAATGAAGTGAGGCAGGATATATGGTCGAGTGGCCAGCCACATCCGTCTTTGAAAATAAAGTATACAATGCATTCTGTGTAGGTTTAAATGACCAGAACACCAATTTCATTTTTATTTGTTTACTTGTAGGTTTTCATAAAGAGCGGTGAACCTTTTCAAAAGATTTGAAAAACATTATTTTGCATTTATTTTCTATCTATACGTGGATGTATGTAATGCGACCCTTCTCTAGGCATGTCTCAGAGAGCTGTTCATGCATTAATATAGAAGACATGATGAACCAGGAAAATAAAACTTAATTGAATTTTTACAAGGTAGCAAAATTGGGTGGGGGAGGCTTTACACAGCATGCTCCTTGTGCTGGGTTGACAAGGGGTTAAATTAATACATATCTTAACAAGCATCTGCAATGTAATAGGCCTCGAATTCATGGGAGCTTGAGCTATGTTCATTGTAAATGACAATGCCTTTTATTTATGTTTTGTTTTTGAAACATAAATAAAAAGTATTGTCATTTACAATGCCAGTAGCTTACACTCTCGGAAATGTGAGACCTATTGCATTCCAAATGCTTATTTAAAAGTGTGTGTGTGGGGGGGAGCGAGGGGGGGGGGCAAACAGAAGGTAGCAGAAGGATCACAGACGGGGAGGGTGTGGGGAATCAAACCTGAGGGTGCAGGTGTGGGGAGGCAAAAATGATGGCGCGTTGGGGTAAGGGGCATGGGGCAGCAAATGATAGACAGAGCAATGTGGCGGGCAGAGGGAGAAAAGCAAATGAGTGAGAGCAACGTTAAGCTGCGGGTGAAAGCACACACTTTACAGATAATCTGAGCTGAGGAGCAGCGAGCTGCCACTTTGGAACTGGAGAACTGCTCAGTAAAGCACTCCTATAACTTCTGGTCGATTTCATGCTTGCGACAGAGTGTGTCCAAAGAGACATTTGCAGCTAAATAGATTCTTTCTTTTTTGGATCCATTTCACAGAGGAACAAATTGAGAAAAGAGGGTAAGAGCCCTTTGTTGAGCTCATGGTTTTTAGCAAGTGAGCCTAGGGGCAAATCTAAAGCATATTTATGTTTAACATAGATGTTCGTTCAGAAAATAAACATGCCAGATCTAGCAGAATTTATGTCATGCATCTTTGACCTCCCTGAAGGCATCGCTGAGCGCCCCCTTCTGTCTCCCATGACCCCTGAAGAGCTCCCCGTTTGCTACGAGTTAAATAGACAAGCTGGTGGTCACAACTGCGCATGAGAGAGCCTCCTGCAGTAAGAGAAACTCATTAAAGAAAATAGTGCTTACAGACTAAAGGAGACATACCGTGTAACAACTGAAGTAAAAGGGTCAGTCCTCATGGGAGGTTACAAATGAAGACTAGATGGTACGACGGAGGGACTAACAGGCCTAATAACGAATCAGATACCAGCATTTACGAAGGACAACGATGAAAGCCAATGATAAATATGGGCGCAGATTGGGCGGGGCTTCAAGTACACACTCCAATACAGCATGGCTCGCAGGGTAGCTCATGCACTGCCCAGGCTCAACCTAAAAAGATAGATCACATCATTGAAGGGTATATTTATACAGTGCATTATGTAGTATACAAAGTAGTACAACTGTAATACCACTCATATACTACAAATTGCTAGTCACAAACCTACGGGAAGAGAACCCCGCCTCCAACTCTCGTAGTTTCTCTATGTAAAGGGGTCCCACAACATGGCAGAGAACTGCACACATATAGGAATACATTTTTGACCAAATATGGAAGGAGGCATGGGAGTGACTGGAAAATGGGGAATGTTTACTATTAAATGGAAGGTGTGTAAAAAGGAATAAGCATTGGTTTAGGGAGGGATATTGAAGGGTTCAGTAAGGGACATGGGTGTTTCCCAAGCTACATATCTAAGCTGTCTCCCATTGAAAATATTGGAGGGAAATACTTAACATAATACCACATAGGAAAAAATATTATATTACATAAATTAAATTAAAACAAAGAAATTACACATACATAATACATTATGAATACAAATATTAAGACTAACAATTCATTTGAAAATATATAATTTCAATACATTCCGACCATATTTCTCTACAATACCAGCCACCCCCTACTAAAATATAGATTACTAACAAAAGCCTAAAAATAATATTATAGATCATACTTACAAATAAACTTGAGTAAATAAAATAACAAATATTTAAACCAATAAAAAATATTTTTCAAATAAATATTTAATTTACAATAACAGTAGTAATCAACATATACATTTAATCAATTATAATTTAATTAACTACCCATCCGGCCCTCTTACAAACCCAGCAACCCACTACGAAAATATATATTAAATATAAATTAACATAAACAAATTAAACTTAAATAAAATAACAATTCAATAGTTAAACAATTTACAAGAATTATAATAAATTAAACATTCAAATAACAATAAAATGAACCACCATTAAAACTAAATTAATTATAATTTAATTTAATTCCCACCATATTCCCCTATAAATCCAAAACCCACTATTACATTATAAATTAATAATTACACTTAAAAAATACACATTTAAAATTACAAACCATATTTAAAAAAACTAATATCAATTTTACTAACAATACTAGTGGTTAAATATAGTATAATAAGTAATATTTCTTAAATAAAACAATTTTGATATTTTGGTCCTTCGCCACCGTGATTCCGTCAAATGCATCTAGCATGTATATTCTTCTGTTTTGGAAATGTGTCATGAAGTGGTGATAATCACGCTAATGAAAAACTCATTTAAAATGGTTAAATATCTGCATGACTGCTTAGTTTAGAATTGTTCAACAAGTATCTGCAAGAAAACTCAGATGTGCTCTTTTTACTGTATAGTTTTATAGTTATTCCAGTATCCTTGCAAACACTGTGACCTTTCCCTTCAAGTCTCTATTATGTGCATTATTTGTCTCACCTGACTTCTATTTTCATCACTTGTCTGTTCAAACTTATCAATTTCATTCTTGGAAATTCTGACGTGCTTTGAAATGGTTTTTTAAAATTATTTTTATTTCCTATATACTAGTTTGACTTCACTATTCTTATATAAGATTATTCTCTATTTTTATAAAACGTGTGAAGTTTTTACATACATGTTTAAAAATGTTCCTTTCATGTCTGCTCATTGTGTAACATGACGCATGTTTATCGTTTATTGTTATAGAATCAAATTGGCACTTCTGCTGCCATGATGCTTTTTCCTATTGCTGCTAAGGTGTCCCTTCATTGTTTTCATAATATAAGATAATATTGATGATCAGATAGTATTAAAACCAAGGTATTGAATCTTAGCTAGGAGAGGACTTAATGTGGGCGACTGAGATCAGGATGGGCTCGACTCCAGCTTCCAGCTTATATGAAGAAGGCTCCTTCAAGGCTTGTGCGAGGCTCAGGCCACAATGACTTCTGCTGGGGCTGTGTTTCTTCTCAAAAAGACACAATGTGCCAGGAATAGAAGGCAAGCTCCTCCAGACAACACAACCCATTGACCCAAACCAGGTATGCATTCCACCTCTTAACCTCAAAGAATAGACTCATTATTTGCTGATTCTGCAAGATCTAGCATAGTGCCTAGAGATAGCACAGTGAGGGTGTTAGAGCTACAAAAATTCAATGACTGACACAATTTGTTCCTGTTGTTTTCTCTGTTCATGAACTGTGTTGCTACTTTAATTGTTATGCTCTGTGATTTTACTATCCGTATCCTGTGCACTAGATTAGCAATTAGAAAAATTAGAAAATAGATATTTTAAAGTATCTTTGATATTTTAGTGATCCTTGTGTATGTGAATCATAAGCGAAATTGGGTTTTTAGTTCCACTGTGTCCCTGAACTAATGTAGTGGGACTGATATGACTACTTCTTTCAGAATCATATCATGGAACTTAGCGGGAGTCCGCACAAAGTTACGTAACAGGGATCTTGGTCCCCAAATGATTTCTTTATAAATGGGTATAGTTCTTTTTGTGTCCCAGCAATTCCATCTACATCAGGTCGGGCAAAGGGTGGTATTGCGGTGATAATAACTATAAAATATGCATCTGTAAAAGTCAAATGCATTTGTTCCTCTCTCTGGTATCACCTACTAGCAATCTCTGGCTTGTCCCCGGTCGATCTATTATTGGTAAACCTTTATTATAACATTTTTGATAACAGCAATTGTCAAGTGATAGAGGATGTGCAAGACGAAATCAACAAAGTCCCTGCAAAGAGACAACCTTTGTGTATCCGAAGGGTTGGAGATTTTAATTGCACTCTTTGTAAATCAAGCAATGAATCTGTTAGTGGGTTGGAAGACAATGATGGCCAGTTTATGTTCACTTCAATCACTCATGCCTGGGGAAAGAATTAAATGCCATTCTGGTCTTAAATGACTTAACTTTTTTGAATGATTGTGTTCATGATCCCATTATGCCGTGCCCAAACTATGGGCCTCATCACAATGGCTGAGGGACCGCCACTGACAGGCTGTCGGTGGCGCTCCCTTCGCCATCGTAAAGTTGTCCCCCCCATAAAATGATGGCGGGGAAGCGTGGCAGTCGGAAAGACTGACCCCCACAGTCCAGACGGGGGGATTCAATCCGACCACCGGTGGACTCACCGTGTGTTCCTGAATTGCAGCAGGGCATGCCAGGCACCACCTTAGGGATGATAATATCCCTTTCCTCTGGTCATTCCGCGGCAGTCAACCCGCCACAAAATGACCGGTAGAAACAGATTTGAGGGTCTGCAGCGATACACCCTTAATCCCTGAGGCACGGACATCTGCTCCCCTACATAACCCTGCACCATGTGGCAGTCACCGCATAGTGCCTCCCATGTAGTGCAGGGTTATGTACACTCCATATTTTTTGCATACCTCCCTTGTTCTGAAATTTAAAATTATACCAAACTATTCAAGTGATCATAACCCGGTCACAGCCAATTTTAATATAAATCCAAATATTGGGATCACTGAAGAACCTGCAATCCAGTATAATCCCAATAAGGGAATTAGGTTGAAATCTCAGCAGGTAGTTCCCCAAAGATTTGAGCATCAAATCATCTCAGGTAACCGAAATCTCATGGATGGGTGTCTGAAGCTAGACTCTAACCCGATTGAAATAGTACGGGACTTTGAGGCAAGAAGATTCTTCCAAAACATGCCTCCCCAGTGCACTGGTTCAATAACGAATGCACCAAAGCACACAAAGAGGTAAAGAGCTAAAAGGGGCCCTACATACTATTCCCCATGTATAGTGCAAGTAAAAACCTTGAGGGGCAAATATAAATCAGCGGAAAAGGGAATTAAAAACTGAGGCATGGGAGGACTTGGCATATGCAGGATCCCTTAAAGATTCAAAAAAATTCCAGGAAATCATAAACCGCCCAATGTCCCAATGTTCTCTAAAAATGTGACACAGATTAACTCATTGATCCTAGGGGGGATGTCCGGGAAGCCCACTTCACCTGTAATTTTAACCCCTCACATAGGATGATTGACGCGGTAGCACCGAAGATCTCCCATGACCCAACCCAAGCTTTACAGCTAAGAGAAATCCTAGCCTGTGGGCACCGCTATTAACTAACATCTTCCAAGCAGCTATTATTGGCCCAAGCCCGGGACATGGAAAGTGTCGATGGTGGTCCCCGTTTTTAAAAAGGGAGACAAGAATGACCCTGTGTGCTACAGATCCATATCACTGATTGACGCAATAGTAAATGTTTTGGGTAGGGTCCTCCTTGCATGTTTAGAAGAGTGAGCATCCACAAAAGGGAATCTTTCTAACACAATACGGCTTCAGAAGGGGCATGAGCATGACCAAACTATGCCTCAACTTGTCCCTGATTGTCAGTAAGCACAAAAAGTCCATGAAGAGCTCCTTACACCTAGCCTTCATGGACTTTTGTAGCGATTTTCACACTGTCAACTAGGACAAATTGTGGGCTATGATGGGAGATATGGGCATGGAAGAAGCATTGGTAGTCCTCCTACGTAAGCTTCACACAAATACATTGATTACTATATTCTTTCGACTGAGGGGCTCCATAAAGGCTGCATTTTATACTCTTTTGTATTGCTTATTTACACAAATGGGCTTGAGGGTTTTTTTATTGAAAAGGGAGCTTGATTTCCTGAGAAATGGTAGAAATTGTGTCCCACTGCTCTCATATGCAGATTATACGTCCTGTTGGCAAGGACAGCTATGAGTTTGCAGAAATCCCTTGACACTTTTACAGAGTTTATGATATCCCTTGATTTAAAAGTTAATTTTAAAAAATCATACATCATGGTATATGGCCGGTATATGGCCCTCGGACTACAAAAATAAAAACTTTTGTGATGCAGGGAAAGATGAAAGAAAAAGTTAGAAACGTTTCATACTTGGACAACTTATTCAATACTCAGTTGAAATGGGATCTCCGACTGACCGTTAGAGCTCAGCAGACAAGCAGGGCCACGGATGCGCTCTATTGGTTTGAATCTAAGTTGGGGCAGAAACCAGTAAAAGTACTACCAACTCTTTATAGAGCTAAATGCCTCACTATCGCCACTTACGGTGAAGGGGTTTGGGGGACAATAGATGTCATAAGCTCCAAAAGTAGAGAACAACTTTATTAGAAGATTTCTGATGGTACCAACAAGCACCTCCACAATACTCATAGAGGATCGCATTGGCCTTGCCCCGTTGAGTTTATGGGCTAAGATCTGGCTATCAGAGGACTTATCGTTCTCAAACTTATCAGGGATCAGTGTTGAGAAGGACCCCTGGCTTCACGATTTGAAAGACAGGTTTTATGAGATAGGCCTAGGTCAAGCTTTAAAAAAAAACAAAATATGCCCTCAAACTCCAAAGACACTATCAGACTGGCTCCCTCTATTAGGGGTAACATGTGTAATCGCCAGTCTTCAGGCCATCCCGGAACTCTCCCTTGTTTTGCCCACCCCACAGTTTTATTTAGCTTTTACCAAAGATCTCCAAACCAGATTTGATCTCCCTAGGTTTTGGTTAGGCACTGAGCACTTTCTCACAGCTTTGCCTCGTCAAGTAGGGTGGTCGGACAAGCTTGCGCAATACTTCTGAGACAATTCATTGAAGCAAAGCACGCTGCACTTTGTACTATTTTGTGCACTTTACAAGTCAGTGAGAGCTAGATTTCTGCTCCCATTACTGAGAAAGCATCATCCATGTCTGTATAGTGATGGTTTCAGTTACCTGCATTCACTGGCTTCTACTGATATTTGTATCATGGCAGCAAATTTCATCAGGGGCGCCACATGAGTAAAACCTGCACCAGATTGATAGGTAATGAAACCGCTGAGTCATTCTGTCTTTTTGTTAAGGGTGGAGCATGCTAGTTTGAATCGGTAAATGGCCCATTTCTAGCATCTATGATGCCCTAATCTTAATCTTTTAATCTTTCCCGTACAAGGCACTAAAGAACCATGTTTACTTAATAATCCCTTTTTGGGATATTCCATTTTGCTTTTTTAAATTATTGTTTTCCAAACTACAGGCAGGGATAGTTGGGGAGACATGGACTAGTTTAGTTGAATGGTATTCATTTATGGTCGTCAAGTTTTTTAATTGGCCCATTTATTTTATTTATCTTAGTGACCGTCCAGAACCAGCCTAGGCTGGAACCAAAACAGGAACATGAGAGACTTGACGGACCCTTTACAAGCCCTTCCCTGGGCTTCATACGGAGGTTTTTGTCACCCTGGTCTTGATCGCAGCTTTAGGGCCCCATTTTATTTACAAAATGTACTTTATCAGCAACTGATTATGATATTTATGTTGGTACGGGATGTCACTATGTTTGATGAAGATTTTATGTATTGAGAATTTTATATTGTGCACTTTTATGGCACCCATGAACTGAAATAAAGTTTATTTGACTAACTGACTCAGACGTCCAATGCAATATTGCTCAGTGGGTTGAGTCTGGGTCGCAGTTAAACTGGATTGTTAATTTGTTTACGTCCAATGCAATATTGCTCAGTGGGTTGAGTCTGGGTCGCAGTTAAACTGGATTGTTAATTTGTTTACGTCCAATGCAATATTGCTCAGTGGGTTGAGTCTGGGTCGCAGTCAAACTGGATTTTTAATTTGTTTAGGTGCATTGGACATGGGGGCATATTATCAAGAAACGGCGTTAAAATTACCGCCGCTTTTGCGGCAGAAAACTGCCGCTAAAGGGGCGATAATGGGCATGATAATATGCCCTTGAGAATTCCCATAGAAGCCCATGTTCTGGTGTCAACATGGGCTTCTATTGGAATTCTCTGCGACATATTATCATGCCCATTATCGCCGCTTTAGCAGCAGTTTTCTGCCGCTAAAGCTGCGATAATTTTAACGCCGTGCTTGATAATAGGCCCCTAAATCCTCACAGCAGAGGTTAGCAATCTAACCCCGGTGAGACTGAGCAGGAGGTTGGTCCAGACCACCAATCACTGGCCTGTAAAGACTAAAGAGGGGATCATTGAGGAAAACAATACATTGTGTACAGTAGAAAAGAAAAGCAGATTAGAAGTAAAATGTTCCTGTCATAGTGATTAATTAAAAAGCGAGAGAGGGTCAGGGCATGCAACAGTTGAAGAACAAACAAAATAAACAAATGGTCAGCCAGAGAGCATAAGGCTAGACAGAACGGGGAAAATTAAACAAACCCTGGGAAATGGATAGAAAGAAAAGAATGTATAAAAGTCACACCTGTGTCAGAAATTGACACAAAGGATCCGGTGCATTTAAAAACTACCAAATGAAAAACAAATTAGCAAGAATGAGAAAAAATGATCATTGACAAGGTAAAAGGAGCTTACAAAGAACGAACTAGTTTGCAGCTAGGTGACACATCATCAGCCAGGAGTGAGCCTCACAATGGAATACCGGTAAAGAAAGAGACTCGGGACATGGATTGTAGGGGATCCAAATAGAAAATAATGGAAAATAAGTCAAGTGGAGAAAATGGAGAGAACAAAGGCAAGAGAGGGACAAACTAATGAAATTCATATCTATAGGGTAAGTAAATATTCATATGAAGCTTCATACAATTGTACACAAAAGTCCTCTGAACAGTGGAAGTATACAGCTGTTCCAGTTAAAACACTGTGAGATTAAAATGCTCATCAGTGGTTACAACACAAGAATTAAGAGGAAAACAACTGAATCAAGAGCAGGCAACTGAGATAAACTACAAAAGGCACTCATTAATGAGCAAGGGACCGACCAGAAGCCCACTCTAAGTATATGTATAAATTGGAAACAACAGGTCTGTCAACAGACAAAAGAAGCTGTCTGTGGCTGAGACATAAACATAGCAATGACAGCATTGCAGGTGTTCAATGTTGTGCAGCAGCCCCTTCCTGCAGAAAAGTGATATGATGAAGAAATAACAGGCTTTCAATATCTGCTGAGAAGAACCCTTTGCTCTGTCTGTCAAACTTAAACATTCAGGACTTGGAGCCATGTGATACTGGTACATGTAAAGAATGTCTCTGTGTGTGTGTCTGTTTGTTAGTGTCTGTGTGTGTATGTCTGTGTGTGTGTGTGTTTGGGGGGGCTTCTAATGAGCATTCTGTATTTTATGATAAAAGAACAAACAGAGCAGATGGTCACAAAAGACATGTGCAGTGTTTCCTTGCATGAGTAATAAATAATACCCTAAAAAGCACACTGAAGCTCACCCTGCAAATGCAGTTCACACTCTGCTGCCAAACAAAGTCAGTAAATCAGGGATAAAAACAGCATTCTTTCTAAATAGTTTAGCCGTAGATCTGCTATTGGGAAGCATCTAATACCTGAAAGCAATTTATGAAGGTCGCTCAGTGTACCAGGGGAGATGGAATTCAGTATGTTTTTATTGAGAGGACACAAACATTAGAAGTGAAATTTATGAGTGAGATACAATACCTGTGTTTGTAGTGCTAGGGATATGATGGGAACATTGCACGAACATCATCAGTATGGGTAAAACGGGCAATCCTCTCGATGCAGCTTCCCAGGCATAAAATGAATGTCACAAGTTATGTGGTTCTGTGTCACGTTGATGGAAGACTATGGCTGCCTTATTGAAAGTTCAAAAGATGTAACAAGCACATAAAGCTGACTTTCCAGCAGGCCACTAAATCATGACTGGATCTTTAAAACGTACCCTAGCACATCCTCTCTGTAGAAGCATTCCCAAGCATTGGCAAAGCCAATAAGTCGGGCTTTATTATGCTAACGCATACAGCATTTGTGCACAATGAGCCTCACGCCTGGTGTCTGAGGGCTGAAAAGTAAGTCAATAATAAGAGGTAAGTCTTATATGTTTTAATATGTTTCCTGTCTCTGAGACAACATTCTAGCTAATGGCAGACATTGCCTTCTGTCGGTGCCACAACTTGTACAAAGGATAGCCGCGGTCCCAAGACAAACTTTGTGCTCACTTGTATAAAAGATCATTATATCACAGCATATTTACCCTGCACTATCTTATAAATGATGTACATTAAAGTTCTGAATGAGAGATACTGTGGGGTCTCCCACACCACTGTTTGATGATGCTTGTTGTCTATGGGCCAGTTACTTATCTACATAATTGGGAACTGATGGTGAAAAGGTATTTGTGTAATTATTGAAATATCAAGGTCTATATTTATCAATAGGTTGGCTTAAACATTTCGTAAAGGTTTAAATCAACCCTCCTTGCCAAAGGTACCATTGTCCAAAACAGGCATATCAGGGAATATTTACTAGGAAACTGTGCAGCGCGGTGCTGCGAGCAATTTAGCAGTGCTCCACTGCGTCATTTAAAAACCGCAGGGATGCTTCATATTCACAAGAATACAGCACAACCCTGTGTTTTCTCTTGCGCTGGTGCCAAAAAAAAAGCTGCCTAGTGCAAACACAGACACCCTTGCAACATAGTGCAATGATGTCCAGGGACACCTTCCTGCACATAAACAATCTTTAAAGGTGATTGGCTCTTTCTATGTGTGCTGCCTAATATAACACACATAGAATGAGCAAAAAAATTGAGAAATAAAATAATTTCTCCTCGTTGTTCCAAACTAACACCTGCTATTCAGTGTTGTTAGTTTTTGACGTTGCCTCAGATTTGCACATCCTTGTAAATCTGGGGCAGCATCAAAAAGCAATGGGTGGTGCGTGGGAACGCCCACAGCAACATCCATTACACGCAGATACCTGCGTGAAAGGGGACCATACTTACAAAGCTTCGTTAAGCCACGCAAAGTGGCTTAACGCCGCTTTGTAAATATAGAGCAGGTCATTGTGCCACCAGAGCATCCCAAAACGTGGCACTCCGGTGGCCCAATGCCCTTGTAAATATGCCCCAGCGTGTGTTATTTCTTATATCCACCAGCCTGCGCTGTTTTTATAACCAAAGCTTTGTGAAAGACTGAAGCCTTCATTTAGGCTTCGGCAGGTGGCCTGCCGTCCGCCAGGGGAGTTGAGGTAATAACTTCCAAATGGACCAGAGCCTGCTGTATTTAGACACCTTTGCCTGCATGCCAACGATCTCTATGCCTTTAAGGATCCACCGTCATGGCGGCTCCCCTAAATTAATTCAGAATCTGCTGAGTAGCCACCATGTTTCATCTAGCCGGTCAGCAAACTTCTTTGTATTACAAAACAAACACCCAAAGTGCAAGTTTATTTTTTGTAAAACCCCAAAAATTACCTTCATACCTTAGGGGTTTTCTCCCAGAATGACAGGGTTGTTTTATTTCCTCTTGAAAACCACCAGGCTTTTCCTGGTGGTCCTGAAGAGGAAAAAAATCAATTAGACCATCTGCTCTAAACAGGGCAGATGGTCGGAAGCCCTTACACCAATTAACTCTGTCGGTCTTGCCTTTGCTATAAGGTTTCTGATGGGAGAGGTAACAAGAGCACTGCTGGTAGAAACAGAACAGTCTATCATACTCTAAATAAGATAGTATTACCCTGTCCACCAAACTTGGCCTTAGTTACATCATTCAGCAAATATCTTCTTGAATAAAACAGCTTTTTTACCCTGCTATAAGAGCTAATCTTAACCTGTGATTTCATGAATCTTCAGTGGAACATGTCTATAATTAAGCCTGGGTGAAATGCTTGTTGCCTGGATATCTCCAAATTACATAATTACACCACTTTTTAATTACTTACAACTACATTATTCACCACTCATTGTAAAAATTTACTATGAATGGTGCCATTTGTGGTAAAGATTTGCTTTTCTTCACAGTTATTTTATTTCAATGCATTCTCAGACCAAAAGATGATGCAAGGATATATTTAACGCTAAAATATAGCGCACAGTGACAGATTTGCATTTCTCATAATTATGCATAATTTTGCGTAATTTTGTTTGTAATTTTGCATTATTATGCAAAAACAAATTATACGAATTTCCACATCCCTTGTGTATATAGCAGTTTTCCTGCCTGAGAGCTCGAAGGTGTACATTTTATTTACTGTCCCTATTAAAAAGTTTGTTAAAGTTGCATAGCTTATCTGTGCCTACATTCATTTAATGTTTAGTTTCCTAAAGCAGTACAATTATTTGGATAGTGGCGATTGACTAACATGTGTGCTGTTTCAAATATTTTGCTTAAAAAACTAAGTTGTGCAGACGTCTTCTCAGGCTGAGAATGAGGGAATCTTTGATACAAGGCGTTCATTACTAGGGGGATGATTTGTAATATGTTCTTAAAATGCTGTTATGGATTGTCATGTGGCTAATCATGTGAAAGAACATAGATCACTGCCTGGGATCCCTGTCAGAAATATGTAGCTGGGAGGAATTATAACTTGGATCATGATCATTCATCACCCATCGCCACTTGTGCTTTCTTTACTGGATATTGCAGAATGAAAACAGTCAGGTCAATGTAATTCCATCTCAGTGCAGCAGATCAATTTTCATATTTTTCAGATTAAGTGTCATGACTCACATACTTTGCTTATTTGGGTTCTATCAAGAGTAGTCACGGTTTATGAGATATGGTTCCTGAATTATTTAAACCAAGTCATTTTGATGAATTCCCTCTATTCAACAGTCCATTATGTGAATGATTTCATGAGCTGCAAATGCATGCTCTGTAATATCATCTCCAGTCCTCTCTGCTAAACAATGTGTTCCTGTTCCGTCTCTCTGTCATCAGATTCTGAATGATTCCCTTTATAACTAGAGGTGTGCGAAATTCGCGTAATTTGCTTTTAACGTAATTATGCGAAATTGCAGCAGAATTACACATAATTTCTTGAAGTGCAAAGTAGTCATTTTGCACTATATATTACTGCAAAATGCATCCTCGCAGCAATGTTTGGCTTGAGGATGCTTCTTAACAAAAGCACCATTATATACGGCTGCTTTGGTTCTCGAATGGTGAGTAATTGCATGTAATTGAGTACTTTCAGGAATTTTGCATCACAAACGTGATGCAAAATTACAGAAATAACATTGGTGACATATACATTTCACCCAGGTCTATTTATAATATCTTCCCTTTTTCTTTAATAAGAGATTCAATTGACCTCACAGTAGGTTTACTTTTATAAAACATCTAATTAATGATAAAAAGAGCCTTCTTGCAATAGATCCGATGTAAACAATTTAAATTGGGATCTTGGAAGTCTACCTATAATCCTAAATTGCTGTTTTTGGGATTTAAAATGAAAATGAGAGCATTTGACTAAACTTAATTTATGCAGAGCATATTTATAATGATCTTAATGGAACAGCATAGCTCACTGGTTGAGAACTTGGCTTCACATTGCTTCTCTGAGCATAGTATAATATCAAGCATTCAGTGTATAGTATAGTATCAAGCATTCGGTGTGAAGATCAGACAATATTAGCACATCTGGTGATAATCGGTAACATTTTGCCAGGATCAACCCATTTTCATCTGTCATTGTAGCTTCTCCATCCTCCACCCATATCTTAATCAAGGCAAGTGAGAAGTTGGGTTTGGTAACGTGTCAAGAAAGAGTGAGCTGCTTTTGTGAACCAAATCAGTTTGAGTCCATAAGTGAATGACCCATTTCACCAACATGTCACACCCTCCTTAATACATGAAATGAAATGAAATGAAAAGAGTTTTTATAAAGCGCGATGGCTCCCCTGAGGCGTCCCAGCGCTAGCGAACTGGGTATGCGTGAGTGGGTGAAGGGACCTAGTCTGTGGTGGTAAACAGCAGCATTTTTAACCCCTTTCGGAAGGAGAGATGGTTGGGTTCAGAGCGCAGATGGAGAGGGAGGGAGTTCCAAAGTTTTGAGGAGTTATAGGAGAACAGTCGTCCGCCCGCTCTGGATCTCTTAATTTTTGGGACTGTGGTCAAGAACAAGGACGCTGACCTGAGATGTCTGGTTGGGAGATAAGGGGAAATCAGCGAATGGTTAATAGTGGCGCCAGTCTTCCAGAAGGCGCGATGGGCAATACATAAGCTTTTAAAGGCAATTCTTTCCCTAATTGGGAGCCAGTGCAATTTCCTTAGGCCAGGTTTTATAGAGACGAAACGGGGAGCTTGCAGAAGCATTCGTGTTGCACAGTTTTGGATGACCTGCAGCTTATTGATGGTAGACTGGGGGGCGCCCAGATAGAGGGCGTTGCCATAGTCCAGACGAGAAAGTACCAATCCTTGTGTCATAATCTGTCTGGCTTTAAAGGGGAGTCTGGAGAGAATTTTTTTGATAAGCCTGAGCATACCGACACAGGTGGCTGAAAGCTTTGCCGCCTGGTGTGAGAAGTTAAGGGACTTATCCAGCCAGAATCCCAAGCTCCTAATTGAGTCCTTGGGAATAGGAGTGGGGCCTAGGCAGGATGGCCAGAGGAAGTTATTGATGGCATTTGATGAATTGCCCAAGAGCATCATCTCTGTCTTATCTCCATTTAATTTAAGACAGGAGGAGGTCATCCAAGAAGCGACTGCTTCTAGGCAGTCCCTCAGGTTACTGTTAGTCTGTGTCAGAGTTTGATTAAGAGCGACTACTAACTGCGTGTCGTCTGCATAGGTTACAATTTTTATCCCAAAAGGGCGGACGATCGCAGCCAGCGGGGTCATATAGATATTGAAAAGTGTTGGACTTAATGAAGAACCCTGCGGTACTCCACACCCTAGGGGTTTACGAGGGGAGATGGCATCATTCTCTAAGACCTGAAAAGAGCGGTTGGACAGAAAGGATTCAAACCAGTAGAGAACATGGGTGGAGACTCCCAGATTAGAGAGTCTCTGGAGAAGGATGCTGTGGTTCACAGTATCAAAAGCAGCGCTAAAATCAAGGAGGAGGATGGCAACGGTCCCTCCTTGATCGATAATCCCCCTAGCGTCTTCCGTCACTGCAACCAGAGCGGTCTCAGTCCTATGCAGGGGCCGAAACCCAGTTTGGGAGGGATCTAACAAATGATTGGTTTCGAGAAACTCCGTCAATGCCTTATTGACATGTTTCTCTAGAATCTTACTTAGCCAGGGTAAGAGAGAGATTGGACGATAGTTAGAAGGATTGTTACTATCTAAGTTAGGTTTTTTTAACAGAGTTTTTGCCATGGCCTGTTTCCAAGGAAGCGGGACTATGCTGGTGGTAAGGGAAGCATTACGCAGATCCATGATAATCGGCATATTAATGAGTGGGCTGACCGAGATCAAAGAGCGCGGGGGCGCAGGGTCATTAGGCGAGCCTGACTTAATCTGGGACATCAAAGGCTGTAGGGTGGCCAGATTCAGAAGAGGAAGTTTTTCAGAGTGGCCCGGGAAAGTCCCTCTGACCCGGCATCTTCAGTAGATGTTAGAAAAGGCTGGGTAGTTGGGAAGTTGGAGTAGATCGCTTGGATCTTTCCATGGAAAAAGATCTCCTTTTACGGCGTCTCACATTCTTATCCAATTGATTTCCACTCATTGTTTGCCTCCCCTGATAGAAACCGCAACTTCATTCAGAATGTTTTCTATACCCCCTCCTCAATACCCTTCATTCTTCAGTGGGGACTTCTTGCTTTTAAGACCATCCACCTGACTCCCTTCAGGTGAAAGCACTGGTTTCAAGGCACCTGGCTTTTTTGAATGGGAGAAACTCTAGAATGTTGTCCATTCTCTCATCCAATCCCACCTCAATATGGTTTTGGATGCTCAAACCCTGCCTGTTGATTTTGACAGTCCATAAAACTCTTGCTATCAGGGCAATGCTTTGGGATGTTCTGCTGAAATCACTTTTTTTTCAAAATATCACAGAAGTGAAAGACTGTAAATAGACACCATAATAAGGAATTGTTGCTTAGTAGTGTCATATTACCCAAATCCAAATTACTGGTGCAAAGAAATATGACCACCCAAATCATGAAGCTAAAAAAGTATAATTTAGTCTTGATTGCCAAGAACTTGATCAATTGATTCACTGTAGAAGAACAAGTAGCCATAGATGTGCTGTCGATGTTCAGGTTGAAATATGAAAGAGCATCTCACCTTCTGAAAAATGTGTACACTCATGCCAGTGGGGTATGTCCTAGTCTAATCTAATTCTAGAGCATCCAGTGTAATGGCTAATAATATGAGAGCAGTAGGAGCAGTGGCACTAATATCAGGGCAGGAGGAGCAGTGGCATTGGGGCAAATAGGTGTCAGGGGCTCACTGCAGCCCAACTATGGTTGTTTTTTCACTATCAAATGTGGATTGTGGGAGCTCATTTTCCTTGCCTGAATTAGTGCCAGTGGCCCCTTTGCTATGCCACTGAGCGGTGCTCCAAAATCACACTTAATGCATTAAATACATGTTATACACGTTTTGGAAAAAACATACCAATTAGAGTGAAACAGCAAAAATCCTTCCACCAGCACTGCTGTAAAGGTTTTCAGATATGGTTCTAAATAAATACTTGTGTCCAAGATACAAGAAAGGTCTTATAGAATTCAAGTGGCAAGAAACCCTTCAGTGCATGGGTATTGCTGCCTAAAGGCTGTCATTATCTCACTCACTCATGCACTCACTCACTCAAAATCCCCTCTAGGTCCTCAAGTTATGTATTAGATTGCATTGCAGCATTTGTAAAGTGCTTCATACCCCTGACTAATCCATGAGGCACTCTGAGCTATATCTGGTTCCTGTGCTTCCTTTTGGCGTGCTCTATCAGACGTAAACATTACAAACATCTACTGCCAAGGTGTAATGATAAGGACTTGGTCCCTCTTCTAACTGACATGAACACCGAATCAAGTCCTATTTGTGACCGAAACAGTATTCCAAATCAGGTACATATTTGTCATAATTTGACTACAATATTGTTTCCATGAAAAATCTGCCACCAGTCTCCTAAGCAAAGCAAGCATCTTGTGGTAGGGTTTGAGCGTCATCATCCATTCTGATATCCAGAATTAGAATGATGCAGGGACTACACATCCCTTAATTACAACACACCCTAAAGAAACTCAAATTATGCACTCAATTTGTCCATTATTAGTGCTTATGTTGTGATAATTTCCTTGAGATCTACATGCATATCACAAAAGAAGGACATGCTATTTCTTCCAAGATTCATTTTCTTTCTGTTAATCATTCTATGTGATTTAAAAAAAAAAAGAGATTAGATAACATTATTGGAAACCTAGATGTTAATGCTTTTCATTTTAACATTTTAAACATGAAAAAATTGTTCAGTTCTACTTTATGTAATGTGTTAGTTTAATATACAGACATTGCCACATATATGCGTTTTTAACTTGCTCGACCGCATACTCTGACTTATTCTCTCAGCATTTCTTAAATAACTTGTATCTTATTTTTTCATCTGCATACCATGAATATGATGTCAAAGGTGTGTGCAATTTGATCTAGAAAGGATCCTTCCATAATTGTTTTAGCAAGTTCATGGTCGAATTCAACCAAAATTGGGGCTAAGGTATCAAAAGAAAAGTGGCCCCCTTTATTGAATCAGGCGGGTATAACAGTGGGTTACAATCAAATCAGGTTAGTTTTTCACTAGTAAGGACATGCTTAATAGGTGTTTACAAGCTGGGGGAGGCTAAGTTCATTATTGCTTGCTGCTGACAATGTTTATCAGGGAAATAAACAATAATCATAGGCCCCCCAAACTCAAATGAGTTGAGAGGTCATGCCCAACACCTTTTTCATGATGAAGAGAGTGTCTGTCAGGCTGAACAAAGTTCAGCCTGACAGACACTCTTCTTATTTAGGTCAGGCAGGCAGGAATATTGCACTAAATGTGCAGAAATCTGACTGCCTGAGCTGAACTTTGCCAGGCTGATTATTTCATAGCTCTGTGGGTGCGACCTCATCAGCATGGCAAGAGTGCCTTGCGGCCCTCCCCTCATGATGAGGGGAGCGTCAATGATTGCCTTGGTCCTGGGTGCTTCAGTTTTAAGCCCTGATGTGCCCAGGACTGAGTGCCAATCAGTGACACCTCATCACAGAATAGGGTGGGGTCAGAAGTCTCACTGACCCCCACCCGCTTCTGTGACGAGTGAGGGACTGCTGCCTTCCCACAATGGTTGACCTTAGTGCAGTGTAGTAGCGACTTAACCGTCAGAGCAATCGGACCCATAGATTCAACTACAGATTCGACTTCTGGATCAGGCAACTCTCAAAAAGTCTAAAGTCCCAGGATTATGGTGTTGTAGGAAGAAATATTGATCAAAGAAAAATCATTTAAGTTCTCCTTTAAAAGAGGGGAGAAAGGTGATAGTGCATATAGATGGCAGGCACAGCTGTAATAATATAATCGTCACTAAGTATACAGTAATCCTACTAATTCTGCACAATCTTTCCCAGATATATTTTTATTTGAGAGTTGCATTGTTTTTCATATTTTCATGGTTGTCAAGGATTCTTAACTTCCTCTTTTATTGCTTGGTAATGTTCTATTGTTTATTGGCTGACCTGTTATCTTCTGTGCACCTCACGCATCCTTATTCAGGGGCATGTTGCGGTTGCAGAATGCCTTTCAAAATGAAAGATCTTGGGAACCTAGGTCAATCAGGAAAATACTCCTCTGTTCTCGCTTTCTCTGGAAAATTCCATAACTGACTCAAGCAGGTATTCAGAATACTGAGGCTGTGACCTGATAACCGTGGAGCAGAGTAAGTTTGGTGCCACCCTTTCATGTTTGACCACATAAGTGTATTAGACTTTGTTTTTGCTGGTATAGATGTTATGGGCACTTTGCCCACTGCTATTCAGTGCCAAAGTGCAAGTACTCCCTCTGTAAATTGTTGTCATGGATTACTGCTTACATAATTGGCTTATTTGATTTACTACTGAGTCCCTAGTACCGTGCACTGTGTGTGCCCAGGGCCTGTAAATCAAATGCTACTAGTGGGCCTGCAGCACTAAATGTGCCACCCACACAAGCAGCCATGCACAAGGTTCTCAGACCTGCCATTGCAGTGTCTGTGTGCAGTTTCATACTGGCATGTCTACCTGGCAAGTGCACCCACTTGCCAGGCCCTAACCTTCCCTTTTCTTACATGTGAGTCACCCCTAAGGTAGGCCCAAGGTACGTCTGTGGGCAGGGTGCAGTGTATGTAAATGGTAGGACATGTGTTGATTTGTATTACATGTCCTGATAGTGAAATACAGGGACATTCTTTTTTTCACTATTGAAAGGCTATCTGTCCCTTTGGATAGAATGGGAGTTTATTTATAACATCTCATAATTATAACTTCCCATGGGACAAGATGTAAATACTTATAACATCTCATAATTATAACTTCCCTTTGGGACAAGATAGAAAGATGGAATTTAGTATGCCTGAACTCAGAATATAAAAACGCATCTTTCAGTAAAGAATATTTTTATATTGTGTGTTTGAAAATACCACTTATAGAAAGTAGGTATCGTCTTGCTTAGCCATCATGTATGCCTCTGCTGCTTTGTGGATTGACTGTCTGGCTTTGGAGTGACAGGGGCTCGGAATGTGCATTCACTGTAGAAAGCCACTGGGGGGTTGAGGTATGTCCTGCCTCTCCTGGGTGAGTCATGGCTGGGCAGGATAGACCTGGGCTGCATTTAGAGTAGGGCAAGGAGATTTCCTTGCACCTGATAGGCCTGGTCTGCCTTAAACAATGCAGTATCCACCTTCTGCCTGGAAACTGGACCAGAGAGGACAGAACTGTTTTTTGTTGAGCACAGACACTCTCTGCCACAAGAGAGAAAAGGAATTCTGACTAAAAAAAGTGGAGCCCAGACTTTTAGATTATCTCTGGAATCAAGAGGACCCTCTGCCAAGGAGAAGAACTGGGAAAGCTGAAGGAGAAGTACTGTTCCTTTGCTGTGTGCTGTCTGGGGTTGGCATGCAGTAGCTGTTTCTGCCAAGGAGAGGAACTGTGTGCGCATCCTGCTTGAAGAGTGTCTCCAAGGGCTTGAAAGTAGAGCTTTCTCCCTGTTCAAGAAGTCTAAGGAACAGCAAATACTTCACCATCCCTCTGGGCACCGTCTCTGTAACTGTGGGTTTCAGGTGCCACAGAGGAGAAGAGCAGCCGACTCCGTCACCGAATCCATCGCTGGGCTCGTGTCCTGCAGGCTCTGCAGAAGGAACCACTGTGCTTCTCACTGCAATCCTGGTCTCACCTACACTGTTTGGACGACTGTCTCTGAGCTGCTGCTTGTACCGCGTCCAGTAGGCACCGCACTCTGCACCGCCCGCTGGAACATTGACAGGCTCCATCGCCTGCACTGTGACCTGCCAGCACCACATTGAGCACCGCAACACTCTGCATTGCAGCCCTGGACTCACCGACGCAGTTGGATGACCGTCACTGAGCCACTGCCTGCACCGCATCTTGAGGGCACCGCATGCTGCCCGCTGGAACATTGAGGGGCTCCATCACCTGCACTGTGACCTGCCAGCACCACATCGAGCACAAGCTTACTCCACAACAAAGCCCTGGTCTCACCAATGCAGTTGGACGACCGTCACTGAGCTACTGCCTGCACTGCGTCTTGAGGGCAACGCATGCTGCACCGCTTCACTTCACATCGCAACCGTGACGCTTGCCCCGACTGTCTCATACTAATGGTATTGGACGCAACAAAAAAAGGTACTGTCTATGAGTCTGTTGACACTACAGCTGACCCAATGCGGTCAGCTGGAACTGTTATACTCTGTTGTTTTCAGCATCACGGTAGCCCCGAACAGAGCTACCGACTCAGAAGAACTGTTTTGGGGGATATTTCTACAATTTAAAGGTTATCTTGCAATGTACCTATTTTTCAGTATTCTATGTTGGATTTTATCGTTTTTGGTCTTGTTTGGTTTGGATAAAGATTTGCTATTTTTCTAAACTGGTGTGGTTTCCATTTGTAGTGTTTTCACTGTGTTACTGTATGCCTGCACAAATGCTTTAAACACTGCCTCTGAGAAAAGCCTGTCTGTTTGTGCCAATCTGCCTAGGGGGTGAGCACGGGTTATTTTACAAGGGTACCCCCCTTACCCTGACTAGAAGAACGGTCCGTACTTGAACAAAGTTGCAAACCATTGCCAACTAGAGACCCCAATTTCTAACACTGAGGCTAAACTTAATTTGTCATTTGGGCCTGCCTTTAGTAATTCTGTATGTTTACAATATATTCCTGAGACTCGAGGATATAAGTCTGGCTTTGAATTTGTAATAAATCTATACTTAATCCCATCTTCCGACTCAGAATTTTACTGTGTGGCCAAATGGGTTAAACTGTAATTGTTAAATTGTATTTGATCTTAACTCCTTTTATTCCTCAGGCACCTAGAAAGTTCCATTGCAGGAAGAAAGAGCCTAAGTACTATGCGTTAGCAACCTCATCTGTAACCCGAACCACAAAACGTTTTTGAAGACAACTATTACATGTCCTTTGTGTTAAGGAATGGCTTGCTTGGTGCAAATATCTTTTAGCACTGCATTAAGAAAACAGATTTTTAGAGATACAATGAGATATTTGTGCATATTTCTTGTGTTGCGTAAGGTTCAAGGTTTAATTTATTTGCATAGTTACCATAATAATAATAATAATTTTATTGTTCAGTTAGTTTAAACCATAACAATATTACATTCACTATTTAGAAAAAGAGAAGAATAAAAAATACATTAAAGTTACATTATTCTAAAAACGCCATAAAATATACCTAATTGTAGAAGTATTCTTCAGGTTTTCTCATTGAGCTGCTTTAACTTTCAGTTTTTGTTCATGAATGCGTAAAAACGTAATCAATTTACAGTTCATTTGGGAATCGGTAGCGTCCAGTCCTCTTATAATAGCGGTTCTACACGATTTTATGCCTCTGTCCAAGAACGCTCTCCGTAGCAATGTAATTCGTGCTGGTTGCAGTATCTTACAGTGTTACAACAAACAAATGATGGACGGAATGCTGACAATGCAGACATTCTCCCCCAGTCAAGAGATCTGGGTTAAATCCATCGTTCTTTTGCCCACTACGCCACCCCAGTTAAGACATGGCCATATGCAAATCAGTCTTGACCCTGTGCCTCATGGGAACAGTCCAGCCCGAACTGCCAAGCCATGTCTTCCCTGGACCGGAATCAAGCATCCTAGGACCGGTTTCTGGCTATCAGCCGTCATCAGCCAGGATAGCTTGCCTCCAGTGGCGTAGTGAGCACGGGTCCCACGTCTGGGAAAACCCATCCCACTTAGGGCGAAAAGCGTTACAACAAACAAATGATGGACGGAATACGGACAATGCAGACATTCTCCCCCAGTCAAGAGATCTGGGTTAAATCCATCGTTCTTTTGCCCACTACGCCACCCCAGTTCAGACATGGCCATATGCAAATCAGTCTTGACCCTGTGCCTCATGGGAACAGTCCAGCCCGAACTGCCAAGCCATGTCTTCCCTGGACCGGAATCAAGCATCCTAGGACCGGTTTCTGGCTATCAGCCGTCATCAGCCAGGATAGCTTGACTCCAGTGGCGTAGTGAGCACGGGTCCCACGTCTGGGAATACCCATCCCACTTAGGGCGAAAAGCGTTACAACAAACAAATGATGGACGGAATGCTGACAATGCAGACATTCTCCCCCAGTCAAGAGATCTGGGTTAAATCCATCGTTCTTTTGCCCACTACGCCACCCTAGTCAGACATGGCCATATGCAAATCAGTCTTGACCCTGTGCCTCATGGGAACAGTCCAGCCCGAACTGCCAAGCCATGTCTTCCCTGGACCGGAATCAAGCATCCTAGGACCGGTTTCTGGCTATCAGCCGTCATGAGCCAGGATAGCTTGACTCCAGTGGCGTAGTGAGCACGGGTCCCACGTCTGGGAATACCCATCCCACTTAGGGCAAAAAGCGTTACAACAAACAAATGATGGACGGAATGCTGACAATGCAGACATTCTCCCCCAGTCAAGAGATCTGGGTTAAATCCATTGTTCTTTTGCCCACTACGCCACCCCAGTTCAGACATGGCCATATGCAAATCAGTCTTGACCCTGTGCCTCATGGGAACAGTCCAGCCCGAACTGCCAAGCCATGTCTTCCCTGGACCGGAATCAAGCATCCTAGGACCGGTTTCTGGCTATCAGCCGTCATCAGCCAGGATAGCTTGACTCGAGTGGCGTAGTGAGCACGGGTCCCACGTCTGGGAATACCCATCCCACTTAGGGCGAAAAGCGTTACAACAAACAAATGATGGACGGAATGCTGACAATGCAGACATTCTCCCCCAGTCAAGAGATCTGGGTTAAATCCATCGTTCTTTTGCCCACTACGCCACCCCAGTTCAGACATGGCCATATGCAAATCAGTCTTGACCCTGTGCCTCATGGGAACAGTCCAGCCCGAACTGCCAAGCCATGTCTTCCCTGGACCGGAATCAAGCATCCTAGGACCGGTTTCTGGCTATCAGCCGTCATCAGCCAGGATAGCTTGACTCCAGTGGCGTAGTGAGCACGGGTCCCACGTCTGGGAATACCCATCCCACTTAGGGCAAAAAGCGTTACAACAAACAAATGATGGACGGAATGCTGACAATGCAGACATTCTCCCCCAGTCAAGAGATCTGGGTTAAATCCATCGTTCTTTTGCCCACTACGCCACCCCAGTTCAGACATGGCCATATGCAAATCAGTCTTGACCCTGTGCCTCATGGGAACAGTCCAGCCCGAACTGCCAAGCCATGTCTTCCCTGGACCGGAATCAAGCATCCTAGGACCGGTTTCTGGCTATCAGCCGTCATCAGCCAGGATAGCTTGACTCCAGTGGCGTAGTGAGCACGGGTCCCACGTCTGGGAATACCCATCCCACTTAGGGCGAAAAGCGTTACAACAAACAAATGATGGACGGAATGCTGACAATGCAGACATTCTCCCCCAGTCAAGGGATCTGGGTTAAATCCATCGTTCTTTTGCCCACTACGCCACCCCAGTCAGACATGGCCATATGCAAATCAGTCTTGACCCTGTGCCTCATGGGAACAGTCCAGCCCGAACTGCCAAGCCATGTCTTCCCTGGACCGGAATCAAGCATCCTAGGACCGGTTTCTGGCTATCAGCCGTCATCAGCCAGGATAGCTTGACTCCAGTGGCGTAGTGAGCACGGGTCCCACGTCTGGGACTACCCATCCCACTTAGGGCGAAAAGCGTTACAACAAACAAATGATGGACGGAATGCTGACAATGCAGACATTCTCCCCCAGTCAAGAGATCTGGGTTAAATCCATCTTTCTTTTGCCCACTACGCCACCCCAGTTCAGACATGGCCATATGCAAATCAGTCTTGACCCTGTGCCTAATGGGAACAGTCCAGCCCGAACTGCCAAGCCATGTCTTCCCTGGACCGGAATCAAGCATCCTAGGACCGGTTTCGGGCTATCAGCCGTCATCAGCCAGGATAGCTTGACTCCAGTGGCGTAGTGAGCACGGGTCCCACGTCTGGGAATACCCATCCCACTTAGGGCGAAAAGCGTTACAACAAACAAATGATGGACGGAATGCTGACAATGCAGACATTCTCCCCCAGTCAAGAGATCTGGGTTAAATCCATTGTTCTTTTGCCCACTACGCCACCCCAGTTCAGACATGGCCATATGCAAATCAGTCTTGACCCTGTGCCTCATGGGAACAGTCCAGCCCGAACTGCCAAGCCATGTCTTCCCTGGACCGGAATCAAGCATCCTAGGACCGGTTTCTGGCTATCAGCCGTCATCAGCCAGGATAGCTTGACTCCAGTGGCGTAGTGAGCACGGGTCCCACGTCTGGGAATACCCATCCCACTTAGGGCGAAAAGCGTTACAACAAACAAATGATGGACGGAATGCTGACAATGCAGACATTCTCCCCCAGTCAAGAGATCTGGGTTAAATCCATCGTTCTTTTGCCCACTACGCCACCCCAGTCAGACATGGCTATATGCAAATCAGTCTTGACCCTGTGCCTCATGGGAACAGTCCAGCCCGAACTGCCAAGCCATGTCTTCCCTGGACCGGAATCAAGCATCCTAGGACCGGTTTCTGGCTATCAGCCGTCATCAGCCAGGTTAGCTTGACTCCAGTGGCGTAGTGATCACGGGTCCCACGTCTGGGAATACCCATCCCACTTAGGGCGAAAAGCGTTACAACAAACAAATGATGGACGGAATGCTGACAATGCAGACATTCTCCCCCAGTCAAGAGATCTGGGTTAAATCCATCGTTCTTTTGCCCACTACGCCACCCCAGTTCAGACATGGCCATATGCAAATCATTCTTGACCCTGTGCCTCATGGGAACAGTCCAGCCCGAACTGCCAAGCCATGTCTTCCCTGGACCGGAATCAAGCATCCTAGGACCGGTTTCTGGCTATCAGCCGTCATCAGCCAGGATAGCTTGACTCCAGTGGCGTAGTGAGCACGGGTCCCACGTCTGGGAATACCCATCCCACTTAGGGCGAAAAGCGTTACAACAAACAACTGATGGACGGAATGCTGACAATGCAGACATTCTCCCCCAGTCAAGAGATCTGGGTTAAATCCATCGTTCTTTTGCCCACTACGCCACCCCAGTTCAGACATGATCATATGCAAATCAGTCTTGACCCTGTGCCTCATGGGAACAGTCCAGCCCGAACTGCCAAGCCATGTCTTCCCTGGACCGGAATCAAGCATCCTAGGACCGGTTTCTGGCTATCAGCCGTCATCAGCCAGGATAGCTTGACTCCAGTGGCGTAGTGAGCACGGGTCCCACGTCTGGGAATACCCATCCCACTTAGGGCGAAAAGCGTTACAACTAACAAATGATGGACGGAATGCTGACAATGCAGACATTCTCCCCCAGTCAAGAGATCTGGGTTAAATCTATCGTTCTTTTGCCCACTACGCCACCCCAGTTCAGACATGGCCATATGCAAATCAGTCTTGACCCTGTGCCTCATGGGAACAGTCCAGCCCGAACTGCCAAGCCATGTCTTCCCTGGACCGGAATCAAGCATCCTAGGACCGGTTTCTGGCTATCAGCCGTCATCAGCCAGGATAGCTTGACTCCAGTGGCGTAGTGAGCACGGGTCCCACGTCTGGGAATACCCATCCCACTTAGGGCGAAAAGCGTTACAACAAACAAATGATGGACGGAATGCTGACAATGCAGACATTCTCCCCCAGTCAAGAGATCTGGGTTAAATCCATCGTTCTTTTGCCCACTACGCCACCCCAGTTCAGACATGGCCATATGCAAATCAGTCTTGACCCTGTGCCTCATGGGAACAGTCCAGCCCGAACTGCCAAGCCATGTCTTCCCTGGACCGGAATCAAGCATCCTAGGACCGGTTTCTGGCTATCAGCCGTCATCAGCCAGGATAGCTTGACTCCAGTGGCGTAGTGAGCACGGGTCCCACGTCTGGGAATACCCATCCCACTTAGGGCGAAAAGCGTTACAACAAACAAATGATGGACGGAATGCTGACAATGCAGACATTCTCCCCCAGTCAAGAGATCTGGGTTAAATCCATCGTTCTTTTGCCCACTACGCCACCCCAGTTCAGACATGGCCATATGCAAATCAGTCTTGACCCTGTGCCTCATGGGAACAGTCCAGCCCGAACTGCCAAGCCATGTCTTCCCTGGACCGGAATCAAGCATCCTAGGACCGGTTTCTGGCTATCAGCCGTCATCAGCCAGGATAGCTTGACTCCAGTGGCGTAGTGAGCACGGGTCCCACGTCTGGGAATACCCATCCCACTTAGGGCGAAAAGCGTTACAACAAACAAATGATGGACGGAATGCTGACAATGCAGACATTCTCCCCCAGTCAAGCGATCTTTGGCTGGGTTCAAACTGGAACGGCATGGTGAGCAAAAAAACGATGGATTTAGGCCCAGATCTCTGTACTGGGGTGAATGTATGACATTGTTCTACATTCTGTCCATCAATTGTTGTTTTTGCATTTGTCACCCCGAGTGGAAAGGGTATGCCCAGACGTGGGTCCCTTGCTCTCCATGCCACTGGAAATCAAGCAAGCCTGGCTGAAGACGGCTGAAATGCCAGAAACCGGTCCTAGGATGCTTGTTTCCAGTCCAGGGAGGACCTGGCTTGGCAGTTCGGTCTGGACTGTTCCCATGAGGCACAGGGTCAAGACTGATTTGCATATGGCTGGGTTCAAACTGGAACGGCATGGTGAGCAAAAAAACGATGGATTTAGGCCCAGATCTCTGTACTGGGGTGAATGTATGACATTGTTCTACATTCTGTCCATCAATTGTTGTTTTTGCAGTATCTTACAGTGGCATACAAGATGAACCAAATCTTCCTTTTTATATCCACAATGCCGGCATTTTTCGTTCTCCGTATGCATCCAATGCTGGGCGTCCGCAAGAGTAGGGAACTGTCTATGCTATTAATTGTCTTTTTACGTAGATAGAAAAAGTGGAGTCCAAATTGGCCGCTTGTTTCAGTGTTTTATAACTATTGATCACTGTCCAAGAATGAATTCTTTTATAAAATATGCCTTTATCAACCAGCAGCGAATGGAACTTTGCGGCCTTATTTAATGTTAACTTGAAGGTTTGGTAGGGCATGTGTTTATTCCAGAGATCAGTAGTGCAGGTAACCTTTAGCGCATGTTCCAAAAATGTATAGGCTGGCGAGTTTTTATCCTGTTCCATTTCCTGCCATAAGGATTCGTTGAGACTATTTTCCTCTACATTTTGTTTTATCTGATACCACACTTTTATGTATGTGTAGAGTCTACGCAATGTTTCGTTCAGTAGCCCAAACTCTAAGCGCATTTGCGCTGGTGAGGCAGTCTTAGGGAGCTGTAGAACTTTTTTATAAATACTTGTTATTAGTTTGTTTAGGGTTGCCGAATCCTTTCCATGCATAGCCGCACTGGCGTATGATAGTGTTGGCAGTGCTTTAGCAGAAATAGTCATCAATAATGGTCCTAATGAAGGTCCTTCAAGTTTCTTTGCAAGTGCTTTAAGGACAAATGTTAGAGCCCCTGCTCGCTGCATCATATTTTTTTTTCTGAACCATGAGCCCTTTTGGAGAGAGAAGCCTTGTCCTCGATCCCAGAAAGGAGCTTGACAGTTTTCCATACCAGTTCTTTAAAAGTGGTATTATTGGTAGGTGTGTCCCAGTGCTGAGTTAACCTCGTGTTGATCAGGCTATTGTTGAGATTATTTGAAGCGGGTGAGGCTGCCTGTAGTTGTAGCTCTTTCCACAGGTATTGATTGAGAGTTCCTGAAGTGGCTTTCTGGATTTTATCCTAGGCAATGATATATGCCCCCTGTCATGCCAGGGTCAGTTTCTGTATGCCAAATTCTAGCCTGATCTGTGCGGGTGAGGTGTATTTGGGCAGGCAGACAACAATCCTGTAAACTGTAGTAATCGTTCTCTCTAATGCTTTTGACTCCCTACCCCTCTGTGCATCACAGCCGTAGGTAATTGTTGGAATGAGTTTGGCACGTATCAGCAGAACCAATGGCATTATCGATGGGTCGCTCAGTTTGGAATTAAGGTCCTTTAATGATACTGCCAGGGCAAGGCCCTTACGTCTAATGCAATTTTTCTGAGCAGTAAACTGGTCTCCTTCATCAACAATCACACCTAGATATTTATATTCTAGTGTTTATTCAATATGTGTGCTGCCCCAGAACCAGGTTGGGGGTTTCTTTAAGTTTTTCTTGATCGTCATAGACCTTGTTTTTTCCAGGTTTATAATTAGGCAATTTGCTTCGGAATATTTCTGCGTGGTGGTAATAAGATGTTGAAGAGCTACCTGTGTGTGACTGATCAAGACTATGTCATCTACATAGAAGAGGCATGGTAATACTAAGCCACCCAGACCTTGGTGCATGTGAGTTGCAGGCATTTAGTGCCAGAACAAGATCTGCTAGAACAGATTGAACAGGGTCTGGGCTAAAATGCATCCTTGTTTGAGTCCCTACTCGGTCGGTATATGCCTTGGCAGGAAGGATCCATCTCCCAGCTTTATCCGGGCCCATGTATTTGTATGCAGATTCATTATCAGGTTTAACAACGTCTGTGGTATACCCCAGCTTGCCAACTGAACCCAAAGATTGTTACGATTTACATGGTCGAAAGCGGCCCTGTAGTCAATGAAACATAGGTGTACATGTAATGGCATTTTGTTGACTCAGCCTTGTCGATTAACATCGCCATTTTTAAAATATGTGTTGTTGTTCTGACAGATTTTGCAAAGCCGGTCTGATTTAGGGGAATAAGTGATTTCTCGTCGGCCCAAGCCTAAAGCTCTTCTAGTAGAGTTCCCGCAAAACATTTTGCCTCGTTATCCTGAAGTGCCACTAATCAATAGTTTTTTGGCAAGGACTTATCTCCTGATTTCAAGAATGGGGAGATTATCGAGCCTCTCCAGGAACCTGGAAGTATGCTCAAAAGCCTTATTTCGCTAAGGAGTGGTTCGATGGCCTTTGCCCAGAGGTCTACGTCCTGTTTATTCAGAACTGGTCGGATTCCATTGGCGCCCGGGCCCCCTCTCTCCTTCCCTTTTCTATTTGCCGCTTGAGTCTTCTGATTTTATTTCTTGAGGGTACAACTACTGGCAGGCTCCCCCGCAAAATTTCAGGTACTGATGTTCTGCCTTCTGCCCGATAGATCTCGTGGGGCACATCTTCTGGGGGAAATGTGATTTCTTCTTATGTAGCCAGGGATTTGATTTCCTGATGAAAATGGGCCCTAAGGTGCCCAGTCTTCCGCCGATTTATTCGATGATATTCCCTCATGTGAGGGACGGATGAAGCAGTTGATTGTTCCCCAGAATCTTGCACTATTGTTCTGTTTGGTATTGGTGCATAGTTTTGCTCAGGTTTCATCCTCTGTTGTTCCTTTAGCTTCCCATTTTTGTCTCCTTAACTGTATCTTTTGCTGTTGTAGCAGTGCTAAGTTCAATTTGTCATTTGGGTTATATCAAAGAAGTCTCATTGTGTGATAGATTGTGTTTTTAATAAGTTTAATTCCATTTTTGTGTGATTTTGATATGTGCAGCTTGCTACTATAACTCTGTGGTGTCCTTGATTTGATTGTGATGGCGTAGGTTGCCATCGTTGTGGTGAAGTTCTCCCACTGGCTAGATCCAACCCGTGACTCAAAGTGGAGTGTTGCTACCTGTGCAAATTTTATTCTTCTGTGGTTCGTTGTGAGTTCTGAACCTTGAGGGATCCAAGTCCTATCAAATGTGGGCTTGTTTGTTTCAGTCATAGGTTCTTGAGGGCGATGATCACTGTCAGCCTTGTCGCCCAGCTGAAATGAAGAAATTTGGTGGAAAAGAGATAAGGAGACAAAAGTATAGTCTAATATAGAGTTTACTGTTGATGAGTAATAAGTGACTGCAGGAGGGTTATCACCAGCAGATCTACCATTGATTGCTCTAAGATTGAAATGTTCAAGCTTCTCCAGTAAGCGCTTGCCAGTTTTAGTTTGGCGGCCTAGTTGGATTTTTACTTGTGAGGAAATATTCCAAATTGAGTTTTGAATAAATACTTCATCACCTGTAGAGGAGCCCATGATATTGAGATTTCAATCCCCAGTGAGAATGATGTTTGTTGCTGCCTCTTCACCTATACATGCCTCCAAGAACTCGTGCAGTATGTTTGCCGCCTTGATTTTCCTTTTTGGGTGGAGATAAGAATTTATTAATGTGATATTAGTACTCCTTTCCCCTGATGTTATTGATGGGGTTAGTATATTTATTGCCATGGTTGCTGGAGATGTTGGCCCAACTGCACAGACTATTGATGTACTTGTATTTGAGACGTAAGTTGCGAGGCCTCCCAGGAGATGACCAAAGTTTGCCACCTTGAGTGCTGGGATAAAATAGCGTAATTAACCCTGAAAATGTGGAGGGTCTGTCAACCAAGTTTCCTCTAGTGCTATGATATCATATTGCCTTTGATAGATTACAGAATCTGGATCCGACATATTGCTGGCCAGAGAGATAGGGGGTCCAAGGGAAGTTTAAAGACTGGCAAGGATTGAATCCCCAAATAGTAACTCAGAAACAACAAAGAAATCCTCGGGTCTGGGATGCCAAGGTAAACAGGGAAGAGGCACTAAAGATTTTCTCGAGGAACTTGTGGGGGAATCCCCTTCAGGACAAAATCCTTCACCCACAATAGGTGGCATGCTTCATCATCTAGGATTCTCCTCTTAGAGGGAACGCCTAGCCCCACCAAGGGCTACAACTCCCTCTCTGAGAGGAAGGAGCTCAGGGATGTTTTATTCCTACTCTATTAGGGTATACTAAATCCTTCAGATGGGAAGAGCAAAGTCTGGTTGGGTCGAGGGCACAGCATAACAAAAATACAAACTGTGTGGGTAGTGATGTTAAAACTAGCTAATGGGAGCTATGAAGCTGCCTTTATTAACTCGTTCTCGGTGCCAGGATTAAAAACAGTGCACCTGCAGTATGGATTTATAACTGCACTTGTCAGACGAAAAACAGGTCTACATGTTTCAGCCTCGAAAACCCAAAAAGGTGTCATGGCGTTCATCAGGACCTCGAAAATGCTACTGCAAAAATTAGCACGTTGAAAAGTGATGAAAATAATAATAAGAAAGTGTGAATACGAAACCATTGATCCTGCTGATTTCAGTGCCTGATTTACTGGTCGTACCTGTAGAGAAAAACACAAGCAACAAGGGAAAACCAATGGGTGAGTGACTCTAGACATGTTTGTGAATACATTGTAAGAACCTTGTGGGATAGTATTATCGACACAGGTTTGTTGCATTTGGCACTTGTAGTTGCTGCAAACGTTGCTTAACCATAGTGTACGGATAAGAACCCTCACCTCAACCTTGCTACAGCTCAGGGAAGGGGCACTGCTCTGAAAAACATTATGTGGATGTGTCAAACATATAAAAATGTAATTTGACACAGGTCCTTGTGGATATTGTTATAAGAAATACTGATCCCGTAGAAACCAAGTGCACAAATGTGATTATCAGTTAGAAGGTAAGAACTAGTAGAGTTAAGTAGTTTTAGCCACCCCCCGGTGAGGTGGTACATAGTCTGGGTTTGTTGCACCAAATAGTGAATACGTTGGTCCGTCTGGCTAAGCCCAAATGAATGGCTCCACATGTGAAACAGTAGAGTCACCCTCATGAGCACCGTGTAATACTAATTCCAGGTACAGCACTCCCATGAGATGGTGTGCTCCACGCACAGAGGTGCAATGCCTAGAACTGATATACGTGGAAGTCATAGTGCCTGAAGCACGTGGTGAATATGATTATTGGTGCTGAGCTGCCATAAGAGATGGGAAGGTGTATCCCAGTATTGTAATTTTGTGGGATTGTTTATTGTCCTTGAAATCCATCTCAGGTCAGCTTGCCATAACAATGGCATTGCAGGTTCCACACAACTTCTGATGTTGTCTTGAGGATGTTCTCTGTTAATTAAAGAGTGCCCTGTTGATCCCCTGAGTACTGATGTTACAATTCTTTTTGAATCTACTTGTACAGCGTTTATGTGCTCTGGGATTAATAGGGCAGGAATTACCAGGCTCGGTATATGGAGTAATGCTTATCCCCTAATTACTGAACATACAATTTTCTGAAAGTATTTTTTGGGCAAAGGATGTTGTACTCCAAGTTGTCTTAGTGTCCTCACTTGCCAATTATTCTTTACATCAGATAAATTCTATTGAGGCTAGATCGGAAGTCGTTATATCCCTCAACGATGCTATGTGTGACAGAGCAGACATAGTATATTTCCTCGATTCAAAATATCATGTACACCTTTTGATATGTATTCAGGTGTGAACCTGATGTTCTATACTTCCCTACCATGATTCTCAGTTGATGTAGTCCTGTGTTTTTTCGAGCACTCGAGATTGCTCTCGTTTTCCAGATGCACCCTGTAAATCTAGGCGCGCTTTGACTACCGTTTTTCCATCTCCATTTTGATTAATTTGATTAGAATTGGTTCTGAGTGCTTGCATAAGTAATGGGATGAGTTTTCTTTTTGTGCTGGTGTATTTTTGTGCAGTATTATCGCCTTGTGTTTTTTGTGTATGTACTGTGCCAGTTGTGTTAGGTGTGGTTTTGACTGTTGTGCCCTGCAGAGGTGTAACAGAGGCCCCTGCAGCCCCTGCAGTGCAGGGGACACCCAACCATCCAGGGGGACCCCAATTCTTACAGGATGTACGCATAGAGTCCATGTCCTAGGAATATCTGTAAGAGTATATCTGGAAAATTCCATAACTGACTCAAGCCGCAAGCAGGTATTCAGAATACTGAGGCTGTGACCTGATAACCGTGGAGCAGCGTAATTTTGGCACCACCCTTTCATGTTTGAGCAGGCTACATATATATATTTTTACATATGGCCTCATATACTCATGTAATGTAACATTATTAATGTGATTTGGTGCACTAACTGTACAGAAAGTGCATTCACTGTGTAATGTCAACATATGTATGTGGGTGCATAAGTAATGTTTTCAGTACAGTAACATCTAATTGTAGCTCCTATATATATCTGCATTTGTGTGGTTTGAATAATGCTGATTAACTTGTACAAACTCATGCATTTATTGAATAGTACTCTACATTTATATTGCAACTGTGTATATATCCTTATTCATGCATTTAGCATGTTATGTTGACCAAAGGCCTTAAGCATTTGGATTCAATGTTTTAATTGCCAATTAGAAAGCTTGCCTGGGTTGTGATGCTTTTCTCTCATCTGCAGGTGCACTTGCATGAGATCATGGTTAAAGAAAGGCTCATTGTGCAACAGAGATAGTGAGGCTCGAAAGAAGTATCAGGAAGATGGTTCATGTTATATTTGAAGGCTGGAGGAATACAAGGACATTTCGGTGTGCAGGGATCAGAAAAAAGAAGTTTAAGTGTAGTTTCCAAGGTTTTACAGTAAGAAGGCGGATGTGTTGTGGAACACTTGACAGATGTTCTTGAATTTTCTTAGTGGATTTTAATTAGTGAACCCACATTGGGGTTGGGTCACATTTCCTTTTAGACTTTAAGAGGTTCAGGCCTCTGTGTGACATCTCTGTTGTTTGGCTTCATGCTATACAATATTCTTTCCCTTTAGAGAACTTCTACAGAGGTTCTGCAATGCTGACAATTTTCTCCTTTAGTGGATCAAATTAGGGTTTTCTCATCCAGTATTATTTAGAGTAGATTTAGCTTAGGAAATGTAGATTTTTCTTATGCATAACTTGCAAGAGGGCCACAAATTGTATACTGATTATCAAATCCTTTTTAAATATTAGGTATCACGATTACAGAATTTCCTATATGTTTTAAGCTGCTAAGGCTAAACTTCATTCGTCGTTTTGGCCTTCCTGTAGTAATTCTGTATTTCTACAATATATTCCTGAAACTTGTGGATATCAGTCTAGCTTTGAATTTGTAATAAATCCACACTTAATCCCATCTTCCGACTCAGAGTTTTACTGTGTGGCCAAATGGGTTACACTGTAATTCTTAAATTGTAGTTGATCCTAAATCCTTTTATTTCTCAGGCACCTAGAAAGTTCCATTGCAGGGATCAAAGAAGAAGGGGCCCAAATCATATGTGTTAGAAACCGCATCTGTAACCCAACCACAAAACGTTTTTGAAAACAACGATTACCTGTTCTTTGTGTTAAGAAATGGCTTGCTTGGTACAAATATATTTTACCACTGCATTAAGAACGAAGATTTGAAGAGATACAATGAGATATTTGTGCATATTTCTTGTGTTGCATAAGTGATGTGATGTGTTTCTTTTTGTGCTGATGTGTGCTTGTGCAGTATTATGACTTTGTGTTTTCTTGTGCTGTACTGTGCCTGCTTTTTTTATGTTTGGTTTTGACTGTTGTGCCCTGCAGGGGTGTAATACAGGGCCCTGCTGCCCCTGTGGTGCAGGGGATCCCCAATACTCTAGTAGGCCCCAATCCTTAAAGGGTACACCCATTGAGCCCACGCCCTAGGAATATCTGTAAGATATTGGAAACTGGATGCCCCTTATTGCATTCTGCAGGGGGTGCCTCATCATTTTGCGTAGCATCGCTGGCGCCCTGTTATGTTTTTTTGTATTGTTATTTTGCTTTTTCCTTTTTTATTGTGTTGTGCTTTGTAATGAATTTAGAGATGGTATGATAGTCTGCTACATTTCCAGGCACAGTCTAGGGTAGTAAATTACTGTTCCCGCTCTTCAATTGTTTAAGACACTGTTCATCTCAAACTGTGGCAGAGACTTTGGGGCATATCGCATTAAATGGACATTGGTGTCCATGTCACATGAAATGAGCAGTGACAGGGCTAATTTATGATCAGGGCTCAATCCCAAAACATTTTTGAGGGAGCTATTACATGTCCTAAGTGGTAAGGCATGCACTTGGTGCAAATACCATTTATCAGCGCATTATAAAACCGGATTTGCGGAGGTGATAATGGGTGACACAAATATTTGTGCATTTTTGTTGTGTTGCATTTCTCTGTAGTGTGAAATATGCTTTTTTTGCTCCTGTGTTTGTGACTATTTTGTTGTGCTGTGCACCATATGTTTTTTATTCTGATGTTGCTTTTCTTTGTATTATGTTATTGTGTTGTGCACTATTAAGTTCAATAATTAGGCTGAAGTGAAATGATTATGGTGGTGTTTTCAATACACATGTAACAGTTTAGACATATCAAATAAATGTTAAAGTAATGTCAGTGTTACTATAAATATATAATAAATAACAGCAAATTGCACATCTAAAAAAAATCACAAGAATGTTGTTTTTTATATTTCTTACGTTAAGTTTTTTGTATGTTCACCTTTGTATAGAATAGAAGTTCAGCCAACACGTGTTTCAACCTGTCACAACATGGAAGGCTGGGGCTTTCCCAAGACTTCCATTTTCCTTTATTGTGAGGTGGTTATCTGGTGGCACACGTAAAATCAATATTGTGGTCTGAGGAAGTGATCTTATGTTTTTTACTCCTGTCTGAAGAGGAAGGAAGAGATGCGCCTTCTACCTCCATGTGTTTAGAAAAAGCATTTGTGGGTTTCAGAAGGACCTATTAAGTTTGTATCTGCTGATTTCATATCTGACAAGGTTTCAGATTGCTAGGTGTGACATTTTCACAACATCAGTGTAATTATGAGTGACATTTCAACAACTACAAGTGACACTTTCTCAGTAGCAAAATCAAACAATGAAGATGAGGTAAGCATATAAATATCAGGAATAACACCCATTTGAGCAAAGAGAAACCATAAGAAGATCTTACAACTGCTGCAAAGCACCAGAAATGTAAAAACCCTTACTGAGCAGTATAATTCAAATCAATCTATGAGCACCGCCCCCTGGGGTCTGGTGCGCGTTGCTGCGCAATATTATTAATGAGTTGCACGTATCTCTCAGCAATTAAACTACGGCATGACAAGTGGTAAGTGTTTACTTTATTGGGACAAATACCGCTGCTCACTCTGGCACTTACTTATCATGATACAGGCACTGCGGCCCGGTGCCCTGGAATCGGGTCAGGAGAGTCTGACTGAAGTACACACATATAGTTTAGGATGGCCACAGCCCGCCCGGCCGCAGGCTGTAATATTTCAAAAGTCGCTGACACACAATACTGGCCGGCGCAGGCAACTCAGGACTCACTGTCCGGCCACAGGAGTCAGCTAGCCACTGCGCAGCTGGTGGGCCTGGGTTAAGTTGCACGGAGAGGGTAGGATCCTACCCGGCAACATCCAACTACCCACCGCTGCTGCAATGAGCTGCTGGCTCTCAGCCTGATCCCCTCTCTGCACCCCCGCCGCATTTGACTTAGCTTGCCAGGCGGACAGTAACTTTCACCCCCCCCCCCCGACCTTAGCCTATAAATCTTACAAGCCATGATTGGCCGGGCACTGACTGTGACATGAGTAATGCTCATGTGTCTGGGCTGGGGGTGTCTAACTTAGATCCATTGTTGTAGCGAGACAGCAGTACTCACAGATATGCGAGCTGCCATCCCCTTATCCTGCTGGGAGCAACGCGCACCACGCTACTGCTGCTCACACAGTCATGACATGGTGCATTATAGTAGCGCTCCCCATTGACAGCTGAGCAGTGCTATAATGCATGACTGATGCATTCCAGTGCGGTGATGCGGACTACCACACTGAAAGGCGTTAGACTAACACCTGATGTGCGGTACATGGCAGAGCTGTGATTTTTGTTTGTGATTTAGGACTTTTTGCCTGTGAAAATTATTCATGAAATTTGCATTGAAAGCTATAGTTCACTGAGAAACAGTCTCTCTCATCACTGAGGCACTCGTGTATTTTATCAGCTCAGTGATGACTGGCTTCTGTTCCAAAAAATGTAGCACAATTACATTGATCATACCGGGAGGATGATAAAGAAGGCTTTGGCATAGTTTATTGTAGTTTTACATTTGGATGGACCACATGAGGGCTGATGGTGTTCCTCCTAAAGTATTTCATTTGAAAAAGGCTCCTTGATTAACAATTTTATTTATGGGGACTTGCTGATTTTTGGCAGATTCACCAAAAGTAGAGGATGGTTATAGAAGTCGAGAGTGGGACAATGGGTTTTGGTGAAGAGCTTGTGACAGAGAAATGTAATGTTTGCTTTCTAACAAGCAACTGTGGCCCGGATTTACTAACAGTTTATGCAACACAATGAAGTAAAGCTAGTTGCGGCCCTAAATTGTATGATAGGGAGAGAGCAGAAATGCACCATATCTACTAATGTAAGGCGCATTTCTACTCTCTCCCTCACTGGCGCAATGTGTGATGCCTTGCCTCAATGCCGACAACCTTGCACCGTGTTGCAAGGGTACCTGCGTTAGAGGCAAGATTGTTTTTGTGCAGGAAGGGATACCTTCCTGCACAATAACAATCCTTTTGTGCAGGAAGAGACACCTTTTGGCTCAAAACAATCATTGGAGGCATTTCCATCTATGTGTGCTGCAGAATGCAGCACTCATAGAAAGACGAAATAACAAGGAGAAATAAAGATATTTCTCCCTGTTAGGCCTCACCTGCGAAGGCGTACCATGTGGACACAATCCCAGGTTTACTGACCTTAGTACCTCTGAGATTGGGTCAAAATCCATGGTTGGATGCATGGGAATGCCTAAACTCCACCCATTGAATGCCTTCTGAATACAAGGTAATGGAGGGAAACAATTTGCATTGCCTTGCATTAGTCTGGATTTACTAAGCCACACAGTGTCACGCAAGGTGGCTTTGCATAGCCTAGTCATTCCCACCTGAGGGCCTCCGTTACCTTGCGTAACACACGGGCAGCGCAAGCCGTCAGTAAATCTCAGTTTTATAGGTTCTGCACATCCATTTCACGCAGAAATTTCACATTGGTGGATTGAAAGTAGGACACTTGTAGCCCACAGATTTCATAAAGATGCCTGTGGGTCGCACAGCAACACACTGTGCAGTGGTTCGTTTATGGGAATCAGTCTCTAAAACGCCCAAAGCAGTCAGAATCGAGCACTGATCTTCATGACACTATAAGACAGCTCACAGTGTTAAAGACTTACCAGTGACACATGCAGTGATCTGCTGATAACAGAAGTGAGTCCTAACTTTCCAGCTCCACCTTCCATACTTCTGGGATTGAGAAATGTAGTGCACCTAAATTGGTAAAATATGTTACTTAAAGTGCTTTCTAAAAGGGGAGTGCAGTAAGACAAATAATATAGCATATATTTTCATTCATTGAACATTGGAATTTCTGACCTTAAGTCTGTGCCCAGGCTTTCATAAAGCCAACAAATTGCAACATGTGCTCATTCTTCAGAGCACCTGAATGTTTTCATAATGCATATATGCCAATAAATGTATTTGGAACAATTTGATTTGGGTAGTTGGACAGTATTTTCTAATGATCTGTATTTTTCTGGGTGAATTTTCAATCCATGTATTGTTGAAACTAGGGGGCAGATTTACAAGCCACTTGCGTCATTTTTGCGCTGCCATTGAGTAACGTTTTGTGACGCAGCAGCAGCGTAAAAATGCGGCCCATTTACAATGTGACGCATCTAGGGAGATGAGTCACGTTGTAAAGCCCTGCATCACATCATACCTGCGTCAGGTAAATGTATGCAGGGAGGATGTTCTAACGCAAAAAAGCCTCGTAGAAGTGACGCAGTGAAATCTACAAGATTTCACTTCGACACTTCTATGACGCCACTGCGTCAAATTCTTACACCTGCTTGAAGCAGGCATAAAGAGTGACTCAGCACAATGAGGAAAGGCCTCCCCCCACATTGCTGGAGTTGCGTCGTGCTTTCGACACGACTCCAGCAACGCGTGACTTTTGCGTCAAGACATGCGTCAGAATTTCTGACGCATCTGTCAATCCTTGCACCATGGTGCGCCGTGTTGTAAATACTGCGCATTCATAGTGGCGCAAGGGTTTCTCAGGGTGGCGCAGGGAAAGTGACACATCTTTACAGATGAGTCACTTTCTTGTAAATCTGCCCCTAGGTCTGCAGCGAGCCATTGTTTTTGTACGTATATCACTACCTTTGGTTCCTGATCGGTGTATCAGGGTAACCCTTGTGTTATATTACTACAGACCTCCATAGCTGGCATGCTAATCCACTGAGCTCTCTTTCACAGATAAAATCATGTGTATTCATTCGTTTATAAACTGATCTCTGCTGCCGTTTTCTGAACATCTCTGCCGAATAGCCTCACCCTCCCGTGAGTCCCAAAATATCCCGATACTATCAATAGTAAAATAGGATACATTAGGAGTAATCTCCCAACAGTATCCAGGTAGCAGGTGGAACAAAGCCCAGGTGGAGGAATCTTTGCGAAGAATATGAAAGAGCAAGGAAATGTGAGCCCTAAATAAACAGAAACAGAAAGTCACTGCGAGTGTCTTTAGAACTTTTAAGTTGAACTTTAAGCTGTCGTCAGTTTATGTTTCTAATTTAAAACCCCTGCCTATGAATTTAAAACCATCCATAGACAGGCTCAAATTGCTGACGTTTTTCCTGATTAGTAAATGTACAGGTTGCCGTTTAGAATATTACACTATGCAATGTATACCGTGATTTATGGAATGTTCTTCTCTTTGACTGTAATGTGCAGAGAGGAGCCTATGTTCCAGATTCACGATTCAGGGAAATTCTTTGAGCGTTCTGAGATCCTGTTTGGACAAGAGTTCTTCTGAAGAGTTGTAGAGTGTCAGTGTGAATCCAAGAGAGTCCAGTTGAGTTCCAAAGGGAAACGTCTGGAACAATGCGGGCAGAGCCACGTGTGCCGTTTAAATGCAAACGCAACCACGCTTGCCTGAACCACGCATCTGCCTTAACCACACATATGCGTGGTTAAGGCAGATAGCGATCTGGTGTTCAGGCAGGGCGGGAAGAATAGGAGTAAGCGTTGGAACAGGAAGCTCTTGACGCGAACAGGTAAGTAGGGAAGGGGCTGGGGTTGGGAAGGTAGTTTTTAGGGGTGGGGTCGCTTTTAGGACCCAGGGTGGGAGGAGGAGGCTGGGGTAGTTTTAAGGGCTGGGGCTGAGTTTGGGGGGGCAGTTTCTAGGAGGGGAGTTTAGGGCTCAGAGTGGGGGGTTTGGGGTGCTTTTCTTAATTGGGGCAGGGTTTTAGGCCTCAGGGCAGTGGAAGGAGTTGGGGTAGGTTTACAGACAACACTGGGGTAGTATTTTGGCTCAGAGAGGGAGGCTGGGTTCATGTAGTTTATGTACGGGGCAGGGTTTTAGGCCTCAGGGAAGGGGGCAAAGGGGTAGTTCTAAGGGCAGGGCAGGTTTTAGGCCTCAGAGCGGGGGGGGGGCGAGGTAGGGGAATAGAATTTTAGGGATTAGGGCATGGAGTGAGGTTGGGGTAGTGGCAATCATTACAACGCATACCCCTTTACCAATCATGCCTTTACAATGAAATTGCAAGGTAAAGGAAGATGTGGTTGAGATGCCTTTGTGGTTCAGTCTGCGTGGAGAGGCACATGTGGTTTAGCCATGCGTACCTGTACAATACAACCATTGTAAAAGCAAAACACAGACATCAGTAAGAAGGCAAAAACATGGTGAGACAATTCTAGAGCAGAGCTACATCAATCAGTGAACAAAATGTTTCTTTTTCACCTTTTTATTAGAACATTGGAATGTTGGAAGCTCCATTGAAAACAATGAAGTGCTCCGGGCTTATAATGGCTGGTATAAGCCCGGAGCTCCAACATTCCAATGCTTCTTTGTTCACAGCTCTGGCTGTGAACAAAGGCTTCAGGGAGCCTCAGGGGATTTGAATCCCCTCGCGCTCCCTGAAGGCTTCGTTATATTTGTTAGAACATTCTGCCCTCTAGTGGAATGTTCTAATGTTCTAGTAGCCTTATAGCCCTTCGTAGCAGGGCTATACTGGCTTTTAAAGTCCCTCTGCTTCGTTAAAGTCCCTCGCCTTCGGCTCAGGCCTTTAACGCTGTAACGGGACTTTAATAGCCGATATAGCCCGTTACGGTGGGCTTTAAGGCTATATTAGAAAATTGGAATGTTGGGAGCTCCATTGAACACAATGGAGTAGCTCTGGGCTTATAATGGCTGGTATATGCCTTCTGTGGCAACATTCCAATGTTTGTCTTCCGGTTTCCCTTTTTAAATTTAGAACATTCTACCCTTGATTTGTGGAATGCTCTAATACCCTAATGCCCTTCTGTCTCAGGCTATACCGGTTGTTAAAGGGCCCCACCCTTGTTATAGGCCCTCACCTGTGGATTGAGGGCCTTTAACAACCAGAATATCGCTCAGCAGTAGTCTATACGCCTATAATACAAAAGCATGTTGTCAAAACCTATGAGCAAGAAAAGTGAATGAAATTAACATTTTACAGGGGCTCTTGTGGTAGAAAATGTAATGAAAACAGGACAGTCTTGTCAGAAATTCTGTGGCACCTGGATCAGCAAACTCACTGAATCTGGCACCATCTATCAGTATTAGCCATTTTAGATGCCTCTTCATAGAGCTAAATCTGTAAACAAATAATGTTGTAAAATATTGAGGCCTGGGGCATAATGAGCCCCCATCCCCTTCAGACAGGCCTGTTGCAAGACAAGTCGCAAACATGTTTCCACACTCACACAACAGACTTACACTGTCTGTCTCTTACACAGAAAACCTTCTGGTGAGCAGCAAATGTGGGCGATTCCCTGTAGAAAGAAGCGTCACCATTACTGGAGAGGATATCTGACCGAAGGGACTTTGATGCTGGGTGACCATCTCAGATGACGTCAGGCAGTAGCGTAGGAAGGATGACATGAGCCCTAGTGCAAGCAAGGAAAATGGCCATTTTGACTGCTGTTGGAGTAGTAAAATATTTGTTTATGTGTTTATCGGATTTATAAAGCGCAAGGCTGCCCAGGGAGGACCTGGCTTGGCAGTTCGGTCTGGACTGTTTCCATGAGGCACAGGGTCAAGACTGATTTGCATATGGCTGGGTCTAAACTGGGGTGACATGGTGAGCAAAAGATTGATGGATTTAACCCAGATCTCTTGACTGGGGGTGAATGTATGATTTATTCAGCATTGCGTCCATCATTTGTTTGCGTAGCACTTTTCACCCTAAGTGGGATGGGTATGTCCAGACGTGGGTCCCTTGCTCACTGTGCCACTGGATTCATGCTAGCCTGGCTGATGAAGGGTAATACCCAGAAACCAGTCTCAGGATGCTTGTTTCCGGTCAGGGAGGACCTGGCTTGGCAGTTCGGGCTGGACTGTTCCCATGAGGCACAGGGTCAAGACTGATTTGCATATGGCTGGGTGTAAACTGGGGTGGTATGGTGAGAGAAAAAACAATGGATTTAACCCAGATCTCTTGACTGGGGTGAATGCATGATTTGATCAGGTGACACAATTCTGGGAGATTTAGCACAGATTAGAAACCACCATGAACACACAGAGATGCTCAGCCAAGGTCACAGGGGATTAGCTGAAACCCAGAACTGACACAGAAATAGGTCCAAGGTGGCAATTCGGGTACATAGTAAAGTGCTCACTGACCTGAGAAAAGATCCTCAAAAGGGACAGTTCTTAAGCCACACACGAATTTAACAATCTAAAAGAAAATAATCCAACTCCTAACTAAAAAAAAAAAAAGAAAAATTGAATAGACTAAGCCCTAACCATTTGGAACGACAAAGATGAAAACAAGCGCCAAATGTACGCAGAACGCTGGAAACTCCAAATAAGAAGAGTAAAACAACAAGTACTTAAACTGTCCAGTTATTTACGTTAAATATAATAATTTTTAAATGAAAAAGGTTTTGTTATTGTGGATTCCCCCAAAAGAATGTAAATGTGTACCTTTCACCTGGGCATCGGTCCCTCAAATAAACATACTGACCGTTGAGAATTACAGGGAGTCACTAGAATCTCATATATGTATCAGAATGTACATTTAATGCATAGTCTCCTATGCTTACTGCCCATTTGCTATCACATTTATAAGATTCCTTACACTTTCCTTTGTGCTAGGCCCTGTAATGAGATCTGCTACTCTTTAGCAGACGCACATGCTAATTTCGTAGAAACCATGAAAGGTAAAATCAATCCCCCATTTCATGTTAGTTTGGCGGATAAAGAACATGGTTGCACAAATGCTCTTAGCAATTTGTCTCCTGTCGACACATGTATTACTGGATACATTTCACTGTAAAAATAATGTCAACCAAAATGTAACCTGATTAAAATATACTCTGCTTATCATACCATCCCTCATCCTGTCACCAAGACTGTAATTTTGTGAGAAATCAAACTAGGTTCTTCTTCTTCTTGGACTACCCCCTGCTGGTGCTGCCTTCCCCCGTATCATTTACCATTTCTATTTTAGCTTCAAAATTGAAATGTAATTTCAGGTCAGAGTGGCAGCGTGAATATTTCAATCTGAGCTGAATCCATCGATGGGATTTTGAGCTGTCATCAAAACTGAAATAAAAACACAATTTCCATAAAAGTATAAACATGCCTTATTTCATTGGAAAGAGCAACACAAGTGCAAAAAAATGCACGCTGTAGATTATTGAGAGCGAGTTCCATTCTCGATCAAGCATTATTTTTTTTTAATTTTATTTTTTACTGAATTTCTTGCAGTATACAGCATTCGTGGCAGCGTGACTATAAATACTTGTAATCTGTATTTATAGCAACATCAGCATCTTAATTGTCATAGTATATGCAGAAACTTGATCAAGCATTAGGGTTATTTCCTTCCAATAACCACTTTTACAGATGCCAGCTAATTGAGTGAGAAAAAGTACTTGAAGTGAATTGACTTATGTTTATGCGGTTGAGAGTTGGTATAAATGAATTTATATTTCGCCTTTTTCACAAGGCGACATTGTCCCTAACAGGGTTTCAGATTTAAGGTGTTCATCTCAATGCCCAACCATGATGCTGTGTTGCCCCTTCTAGTGAAGAGATCATGCCTTTATCCTTGATGAAACATCATTTGTTTTGGGTACTCCCTAGCCCTACAGCACAGTAGTCTGCAGTGCATGCATCTGCATCAGGAATGCAGTGCATCTTTATGCTGTACTGGCAGTGGACAAAATCAGCAACCCAGGCTCTTTTGTGTTACAATATCTAACCAAAAGCCCTCCACCCACCTACCTGAACAAGTAGAACTAGTGGTTCCAGGGGAAAACTAAATACCTAGGGGCATATTTACAATAACTGGCGCATCCCTGCATATCAGTAGGGATGCGCCAGTTATTGTGCGCCACAGCTCCGCCGCCATGGATGCACCGCATTTACAATGCGGCGCACCATGGGGCAAAAACGGCACAGATGCGTGACGCATCTGTGCCGTAAAAGAGGCGCATTGCTGGAGTTGCGTCGCAAGCGCGACGCAGCTCCAGCAATGCCCTGGGGGGTCCTACCTAGTTAATGCTGCGTCAATCCTTACGCCTGCTTCAGGCAGGCGCAGGGTTTCGACGCAGCATGGGCCTAAAAGTGACTGAGTGAAATCTTGTAGATTTCACTCAGCCACTTTTAGGAGGCGTTCCTGCCCCGGAACGCCCCCCCCGCGCAGGAACGCCTACATGTGGTGCAGAGCTTTACAACGTGACGCATCTCCCAGATGCGTCACGTTGTAAGTACCCCGCACCATGGCGCAGGATTTGCGCCTCTGCTGCGTCACAAAAGTGATGCAACGGTGGCGTAAATGAGGCGCAAGGGGCTTGTAAATCTGCCCCCTATTGTTTACTACTAATGCCAGTGTGGTCTCCAAGTCATTTGTAGAAATCCCACCAGATGTAAATCCAAAATGTTCAGGCTATAAGCACACCCACAAACATTTACTCATATTATATGTATAACTCAACCTCCTACCATTGCTGGAGAAAACTTTCTGGTGATAGGCTTTGCAACTATGGAACTGCAGGCAATCACTTCTGTAGAGTGATTATCCCTTCACATCCATTTGTACTATTGTATCACTTTCTTATGAAAATTTCACTCTTCACTTCTTCATCCCACGAATAATTCACACTCTCTTCTGATAAGTTACTTCAAAATATATTCTTAAATCTATTTATATATTTCATAGTGGTGCCATGGAAAAAGGTGCTCCAATGCATTTAAGTGACTGTCACAAATTATGTGAAGTAGAAAAAATAGCACATGATATTAATGTCAGTCAATTAAATTCTTAGCAAGCTTTCCCCAGTCTCGCTCCAGTTCCTATATAAAACAATGTCTATAAAAAACAAGACATTTCAATGTCTGTCAACCAAACCAAACGGTTGCATGCTTGATAATGCCTCAACCCAATATGTTTCTCTCTGTACCAGTTGGGTATGTGCATCACAAACGATTGGTTTTTGCAGTTTCAGTGGCTTGGTATGGTATCTACATACATTATCTAGTACAGAGATGTGAATTGAAAGAGCTGTGAGATAGACAGAGGTGAGACAGTAAAGATAGGCAGAGGTATATAGAGGTTTAGGGAAGGATATAGAAAGAGGTAAAGAGAGAACTGTGTTGTAGAAGAGGTGAGGGAAATAAAGGAGAGTGACATAAGACCGAACAACACTTTAGGTAAAGGTAGTTGTGGAGAGTAGCAAATAGAGAAGTGAGTTAGAGTGAAGGGTGGGGTTTTAGAATCTGATTTAGAATATGGCAGATGAGTACTCCATCACAAATCTAATGGTTAGCTCGTCTGCACTATTGCAACTGCATTATATTGTAATAAATATTGTAATAAGGTAGACGGGATATCTGTCACTTTTGTCATGGAGTACCCATCTACCATGCTCTAAATAAGGCCTTTAGGTATTTGTGTGATAGAGAGATGAGATACAACAAGATAAAGATACGTCATGAGGGAGAGATGAGGCAGAGAAAGGCAATGTAAAAAAAGGGCAGTGTTAGCAGGAGAGAGGTAAGGAAGATAGTGGGGGTAGAAGTAAGTAAGACATGGTAGACCAAGAAGTAGAAATGCAAAGAGGAGTGAGTAAAGTAGATATTAGATAACCTGTTCACCAGCAGAACTGTAGAAAGTAGAGCTAAATCACAAAATCCATTTTGCTGTATGTAAAGTTGTACTACAGTAGTAAGACATACTACAAAATGCAATTCGCAAACCTACAGGTGGGAATCCCAACCTCCATCTTTCCTATATTACTAGTTGAGAGACCTCTCTATATGTATGTTCACTACTTAGTACCAAATGTGCGATGTACAAGGGTGGTGGAGGAATTGGGGAATATCTACTAGTAAACTGGAGGGAGAGTGGTGAATTAGGGAGAGGAAAGGAGAAGTTTAAAAAAGGTCATGTTATTACAAACACCCACACACAATAGTGTAAAACCATTGCTATTTACAAAGTATACTTTCAAAGTTACAACTGTCCTAAAGGTCACTAAACATTAGTACATGTACTGAAGTCAAGCCTTGCAGTGAGTTTAGCACTACACAAAGCCATTAACTGATACTGCATCACACTCCCATAGAATATAAAAAGAGGTAGGGGCTTAGCATAACACCCCAGGGGAAATAACATCACAACACACCATTCTCTATGAAAAGTATTCAAATCAGTTCAAGACGCACTTACAAGAAAGTGAATATAGAATTTTAATGCCGCAAACAAAAAGCAAAAGCCAATTCTTTTTCACCATTGTCGATCTTGGTGACCAGCGCAAGGTTGGTGTGGATAATATCACACAGGGCCTCTATAAACATGATGCACCAGCAGCAAACGAAGGCTTAGCGCCATTTAGAATAAATACCTGTGACTATATATATGCATATATGTGTGAATGTGTGTGTGGCATATATACATATATATTCACTGAAAAAAACAAAGTGGGTTTGGCTGCCTTTACAGGGGTTGGTTGCATGCAGAGGGTTGGCCACACGCCCTGTGGCCAACCCCCGCTGTACACGGCCAAAGGCCATGCGCCCATGCGCCATGTGGGGTTGAATTTACGTATGTAATTAAATATTACATTATGTTAAGAAAAAGTCGAAATTCACAGAAAATACAAAGGTTAAAGTAATGCTATAGTTAGGTGACTTTGCCAGTGTCAACATTAATGTTTTGAACTAAAAAAATACAGAAATTCATCAGTTATGTTTAGCAGAGCCAAATATAATTTGCACAACCCCGCCATGTACTCCTTAAAACCTCACATATGACACCACTTCCGAGGACAAATCTTTTACAGCAGTTTGCACTTCTTCCCATGAGAGGGGGGCATCTAATAAATCCTGGTCTTCCACACTAAGGGCCTGATTACGAGTTTCGGCAGTCCTGGAGCGGGTGGCACACCATCGCCCCACTCCAGGACCACTAAAAATCACCCCCTGCCAGATTACAATAATTTTCTGGTCTAGCGGGCAAGGGGCATGGCAGTACTGCAGCAGTGCAGTTTAAAGGCTCATTGTGAGGTTTAAACAGCACTGCCGCGGGACTGCCAATGTATGTTGCTGCAAGGGAAGGAAAACACCATGTCTTGCATTCCATCCCGTCTAGGAACTGGGGGGTGAAAATCTACAGAGGGCAGAGCATGTGCCCCCCTGCATGCACCCCCATGCACAGGGACAAGGTTGCCTCACTGCCATCCTTTGAAAAGGGCAGTGGCAAGGATACTCAAAATATGCTCTGCGGTGCCACTGCAGCACCACCAGCATATTTTGCCTTTGAATATCTTCCATACTATTGCAGAATCCTTGTTTCGCAGCAGTAGCAGCAGTTCAGTGGCAGTCCAACAACCACACTTATAATACTGCAGGCAGTCCCACAGTTTGGTGGAGGTCGAATTTCCATCACAACTACGGCAGTCCCATAGACCTCCGTAGTCGTAATATGGCCCTTAGTCTTCCAAAAGGGACTAAATCTAGGAAGTGTATTTGATCCTCATCTTCATATTTCTCTTCCTTTTCTTCTCTATAGAGTCTTTCATAATACCCACGAAACACCTCTCAAATTCACTCAGGGTCAGACTCAAGGACTCCCTTAGAATCCCTTAACTCAGTTATCCAGGGCTCTGGTGCCTGAGCTGCCCCTCCAAAAAAAAATGGTTTTCTCGGGAGGTTATGGTCTCCGGGGCTTATAGAGCCTTAGGAGGGGGGCCTTGTGCACCCTTTTCTTTTCGTTAAATAAAGCCTCACAGAGGAGGTAGTCCCTGGGGCTCTATGAGACTTAGGAGTGGGGCCCCATGAGCCCCCTCCTTTTAAAAAAAAAATGCCCCTGGGACCTGGCCCACCAGGGTATTCAATTCAAAAGAAGTGCAGGCTTTTTGCTGCAAATATGTTGCTCAGACACGTTTCTGTGGCAAAAATGTAAAACAAAATGTTTTTTTGCCCTGGCGGGATCCCACTGGGAACCCATGACCAGAGCTAAGGGGTCAGGGTATTCCTACCCTGCCATCTTTTCTTTTTTTTCACTGTTTTTTGTGGAACTCTGCTGATGCCGAGTCTCAAGATGGCTGCCAATGCTTCCTGGTTGAAGTGTTTGCAGCCAATCAGATTTGAGCACAGGGACTGTCGGATCCTCGGAGGATTGGTGTCCCTAGCTATACAAATTTGGACTTCTTTTAATAATTAAAAAAATACTGAACAGATTTACACCAAATAACAAAAAGGGTTTCTTTTTGGACCAAGAGCTTCCTTTCTGCCAAATTTGTTGTAATTTCGTCAAGCACTTCGAACTGTAGCCTTGTCTAAAATCTCTATGGAAGTTAAGATTGGAAAAAACACTTCTTTTTTACTCCCCCCCCTTCCATGTGCAACAAGAATCCCTGGTGCACGCTTTTTGGAAAAGTTTATGAAGATTCGTCAAACGGTGCCAAAGACATAGGCAAGTCAAAAAATGCTTTCCCTGTGGAAACATGGTCCTAACTATAATATTACAATGAGTATCAATAGGGATGTGGAGCCTGAGGGTCAAGAAAAAGATGTGCAGACAGTATTGATGAATGAAGTACCCAGCCACTCCAATCCACCCCCAGGCAGGTGTCCAGGGATTAATGATTCTAGCTGTGCCCTGAGTATGGGTAGTATGTATAGCAGAACAAGCCCGAAGGTGCAGTATATGGAATTTGACGCCACTCAGCCTAAGAGATATTAGTCTGTTCCCAGATGGAAATTCTGGAGATGGAATCGGGAAATGATGATGCCTTGACAACGTCAGAGAGTGAGGCTGAGTCCCAGTGTGGTTTGATGGCACATTAAGGGAAAATGAGCACAGATGCTCATAGCACAATGGAATGCCAATCTACAAAAAGTGCAGGAACCCAACAAAGTGAGCCTGTCTTTTTGAAAATCTCCCAATAAAGACCTTGAAGTGGATAGCTCTGGTTCCCTGTTGTTTTTGCTCAGAGACATTTTGGGCGAAGTTAAATGTATGAAAAATCAGCAAGTGGAAATGGCCAATGAGACCAAGCAGCAACTGGAGAGAGTAGAGAAATTGGGCCTGTAAGGTTGAGCATTTCTTTTTTTGTGCCACAGCACACCTTTAAGCAGGTGAGCCAGGTGCAAAGTGGGAAAGTGTGACCTGTTATCAAGAATGCACTGCCATCAGGGAAGCCGCAAGTTCATGTTGCCCCCAAGGCAGTGAATTCAAGAGAAATACAGGGCGGCTGTTTATAAGCTGCTCCTTGTTTCTGTGTGCAGCCGGCAACCCGCCAGCCCTTTCAAATGGGATCCCCTTGTAGGTGGGCGCAGTGAGTGACTGCAACTGCCTGCAGGGGGATGCCTGGGGAGAGTCCATGTGATCCACTTTCTACATCCCAAAGTGGCCTTTAGGAGGTTCCCCCGAAAGCATGCCACCTTTTTCTGGTGCACTTTCAGTGTACTGCATTAAGGCATGTTTGCATTGGCACCCACATCAGTGATACGGAGCAGACGCAGAGGCAAAGTGATTGCCTCAATTGCATTGGGCCATGCCCCAATGAAAATGAGGGAATGTGCTCTCTTGATAGCGCTGGCTCTACATGCATGCCAGCATTGTGTTTACTACAAAAAGTGCCTCATAAGTGTTTGCCACCCCTTCGGTAATGCCAAAGTGCCTTGGGGGCACGCATAACAAACTTTCTGTAATATGGTCCCAGATGGCTTAATCTGCTGATCCTTGTGATGAGCTGGAACAAAGAATCTCAGGATAGAAGGATAAAATAAAGGCAGCTTCATCAAAGTCTGCACAGTTTTCTAAAGAGATCAGACTCCTTCATAAACAAGCATTGGCATAGCCAATAGGTCTCACCTTTGGGACTTTATAAGTGTTTAGCTATGGAACATTTGCATAACTAAATACTTATAAGGTCCCAAAAGCGAGACCTATTGGCTACGCCAAGCGGCCGTACGGCCCAGAAAGTGAAAGTGATCGCGATCAAACCTCAAAGCGGAAAGTGAAAGTAATCTCGGTAAAGTGTGGTGCGCGCGCCCGCGCACATGCACTGTAGCTCTAGGCTGGCCTGGTAGCACTTTTTGGAGCCCTCTCAATAAGTCTTGCCAGACCAGCGCATGCGCTGGGTCAGGCGAGACCTAAAAACAGGGGTATTTGGGAAATCATTCAAGGAGGATTGTTGGAGTGCCTGAAAGAAAGTAGGACAGAGTGAGGACTATTGGTTTTGATCATATGTTCTTCCAGAGTTTTCTCAAAATGTCACTATCATGTGGATGCATAGAGTGTCTTTTCTTAATCCACACAATGCTAAACACCCCCGCACTATTTTGGAAAATGTTGCCAACTATAGGTTTAAAGAAAAAGTGTTGCTTAAGGCTAGCAAAGAACAGTCTTTTACAGTGCAGAATGAGTCTACTTTTCGGCTGTTTTCACATATGACTTTTGAAACTGCACAACGCCGTAAGGAATTCAAGAATATGATTGCTGCTTTTCAGGCCATAGAAACTCAGGCCTCATTGGTCCAAATGGCAACATTGAAAGTTCTGTGCAAAGGACGCTTTCATTGTCTCTTTCAGATAGTAGAGGCACAAGTCTTTTTAGCTGATATAAAACAAGAACTTAGTTGGCTTGGCTGGTTGAGAATTTTAACGGAGGTGCAATGAGTAAATTGATTATATTGATTATGTCAATTGAATGTGATGCAAAGGACGATCATTTTACTGTCCATCTTTACCTATGCCTGTTTGGTTTTAGTAATGATATTGATTTACAAATTGGTTAATCTGAATTGAAAGGTCTGAGCGGGTTGAGGGGTGAGAGGGCTATGTCAGGAACCGGATAACAACAAAGATAGCACCCAGTCATGGTCTAGGTTGCCTTCAGGCAAGGGGGAGGGGGCTTGGGGTGCGAGGAAGGGCAGTGCTCCCATTATAGCAGGAGGAGAAAAGGGGAGGGGGGCGGGTGGGGTGTAAGTGTGCAGTCGAAAAAAGGAGGTACAATATTTGTAGTTGTAGATTAGTACAGGATTTTTGAGAAATGATTTTAATCATCTTGGGAGGTGCCTGAGGTGCAATGCATTTTGTAGGCTTGGTACGCAGTAGGGAGAGCTTAGACCAATTTAGATTACGACGTGTTGGTGCAGACTAGATTTTATTTGCACAAAGGCAAAGTACTATATAAAATATGCACTTTGGTTGTGGTATGAGCTAAAAATTGTAACATTTTACTGAAATGCTCTTATACTGCTGCCATAATTAGGTGCTTTAGGTACTGTAGGCACTTTGAGTATATGCACTTTTTTTCACTACATACCTTTAGGTATACACTGGTGTTGGTGCTCTTAGAACTTGGTTTTGTTGTTTGCATAATTGCACATTTGTATATTTGCACAGAGGAGTGCTTGGGATTGTTTAGACCAGTGGTGTTAATATTATAATGGTATGGCATGATGTAATATTAATATGGTTGTTTTGAAAAGGGTGAAATGATGAAAAATATTTGCATTGAATATCAACGGGTTGAATAATGGGAGGAAAGAATGAAGTAGAAGCCTGGAGTAGGGGACATAATCCGACAGATTATTTTTCTGCAGGAACCCACTTACCTGCTAATAAACTGTTCAAATTTCACATGTTCAGCAATTGGTCAGCTTTCAATGTTTCTCTTCAAGGAGTGCGGCGCAAAGAGGAGTAGAAATGTATATCCATTACAGCACCAAAGCTAGGATCCACATCTGGGAGTCTGACATGAAAAGGTGGTGGTGTTGGGTGAACTGCACAGTAAATCCCCAGTGATTAACATTAGTTAATGTGTATGCCCCTTTTAAGGATGATCCTTGTCTGTTTATAAGTCCTGTTCAATCATTGGCCACAATTGATGGGGAAACTATTGTGAGGTGAGATTTACATTTTCTACAAGAGCCTGGGCTAGATCCTATGATGAGCAATAAGAATATATATAAATAGAGGACAGCAAATTTTAAACGAGTATTTAAAAACGTACTAGCTGACCCCTGGATAGTGACTTTTCCCTGCAAAAGGAAATACACTTGTTTGTCCGGAAGATATAAAACTGCGACCCTCATTGATTTCTTCTTGACATCATCAGAAATAAATTTGAAGCATTTTAATATGCTACCGAATTGGTTTTCCAATCATTCTTCATTAGGGCTTGAGCCATTAAGGGGTCGATTACGATCCCATTCGGAAGGGCTCCGAATCGGATTCGGGTTTGCTGAATCCGATTCGGAACCCTTGTTTCTGACAGAATCGTACGCAATTCCGAACGACAGATTATGTTGCCCGGAAACTGTAAGGGCTCTCCGAATCGGTTCCAAAAGGCATTCGGTCAGCTTGAGCCTTTCAGCGCCGATTCGTACAGCTCTATTGAGATGGTTTCCAAGTGAGCTATTATGATGACAGGTTTGGACAGCCATTCCAATTTGGTTTGCCTGAAATGAAATGGCTGTCGGAATCTGTCTTTGGGGGCCCATAGCAAGCCCCCCTTCACCCGGTCCCTCTGGATCAGGCTCGTGGGGGTACCCATGGGTCCCTTTTTCCCAACCATGCACAGTGTGCCAGGCACCAAGGGGTGCTCGCCACAGGGTGCACGATTTTCCCTAGCCACCCCTATCTTCAATGGGAGCTTGTGTTCACTTGTTCGGAACACAGGCTCCCATTGAAGTCAAAGGGAGTCCGACCGAATCAGATCCAAAAGCATCCAAATCGCTTGGAAGGACTTCCCAGATCCGAGTAGTTTGGAAAGCATTCCGGAACTGAATCCGCCAGAATGCTTTCCAGATTAGATCGTAATTGGCCCCTAAGTATGGAATAGATGTACAAATATAAAGTTGAGAGTGAGAGTTTTATTTAAAAAAGCAAAGGTTCAGTTATGGCCAGTATGGTCCAGGATGCCAGAAAGACTTCCTTCCGAACTTCCATGATCACAAGAGATTTAGCTCAATCTAAAAATCTGAAAAAGGAATGAGACTGTTTAGAGACTCAAATAAATTATGAATATAAGAGAATTTTGATGAATAGTTTGGAAGAGGATAAAAGGGTGTTGGAAGGATCAAAATAAGGAATATTATTATGTTAAGAACTATGTTCAGAATTCCACCCATCTGCAAAAGATATATGAAGAGAGTGATTTTCCAGGGAAGTTTATGTCATGGCAAGCATGAGAGTGGGTCACGAAGAAGACTTTTAGTACTGTTAAATATCTCAAAACAGATGCACGTTCACCTCTGAGGATGAACTTAATTCTATTTTTTAGAGTATATTAAGAGTATATATAGCATCTCCTCTAAGGTGGATAGGTTGAAATTGGATTTTATTTTCACTATATTCCTATTCCAGCTCTGACAGAGGTAGACAGGAGGTTTGTGGATAGTTCCTTTTCCATGCAAGAACTAGAGGAAGTGGTGAAAAGTCTACCTGGGGCAAAGTGTATGGCCAAGAGGGGTTTCATTCTGAATTTTATAAAGCAGTTGCAGAGTTTTTAAATCCCTATGTGCTCGAAGTGGCCAATGTCATTTTTAAATTGGGAGCATCCCTTCCATCTTTCAACATAGGGAATGTGGTTTGTTTTCTTAAAAAGGGTAAAGATCCTGTAGATCCCAATTCTTATCGGCCCATTACACTTGTAAACTCGGGTTTCAAAATTGTAAAGAAGCAGATTGCAAATAGTTTAAATAAATTAGCACCTAAATTGATACATTCAGACAAGAATTGCTTCATAGCAGGACCCCAGCTCTGAACGAACACAAATTATTTAATTGAAACACTATATATGTTTGCTATGAAGCAGGTCCTAACAGCTATGTTTTTTGCTGTATGCAGAAAAACCATTTGATCTTGTGGTCTGGGGAACTCTTCTAGGTATTTTAGAGAGATTTGGATTCTTTATCCAGACCACAAGATTGTCAGAAAAGATGTATCAAAATACTGAAGCTAGGTTGATTCTAGATGCATCTGGAGTGGAGTGGTTGCTTTAAATGTTCAGTGGGGGACATGGCAGGGCTGCCCCATTTCACTGGTTTTTCTAATTTTTTAACGAACCTCCAGCTTTAGCTAATCAAAATGACTGAATCATCCACGCACCCATTCCTCAGATGGTGAAAATTAAACTATTCAGCAATGATATTATGTTAATGCTGACCCCTGAAAGGGAAGTAAAGGTGAGAGATATTTAAATGTATTCAGAATTCCAAAGGTTATGTATGTATATGTAACTGCTCAATAGAAAAATTGCTACCAGAATTTTATATGTGTGTGCACACCTGGCCAAAAAGTTATTTAGGGTTTTTTTTTTATACAGAGGATATTGGAGAATTTAAGTAAACTTAAAGGTTTACTAGCCAAATGAATCCCACTCCCCCTTTTGCTCCTTGGTAGGGTAGCTTTAATAAAAATGGCTGTACTTCCCTTATTTAATTTTCTATTTGAAGCTGTTCCTTGTATAATATATTCTTAATTGTTTAAGGTTGTTGAATCGATGATTTTGTCATCTTTGTTATCTAAATTGAGACCCAGCACCATTAGCACTAGACGCACTATATAAGATAAAGGAGGCTTGGCTCTACCAAATTTTAAATCATAATATTTTGCGCAATTTGCACAATATGTTTTTGAGTTTTGGAAAATATGCACCTTGTGTAGTCACTTGCAGGAAAATCTGATAGACATGATGTTAAAAGAAGTCCAAATCCAAAACCCTTTAAGGTTAACCAAATCTCCCAAAATGTGAGATCTAAAATAATACAATGTTTTTTAAGAAAAAGGCACAATTTCTTATAATGTATCACGTCCGCTTTGTGAACACCCAGACCTATTTAGATCTGGTTGAAGGGAATTCCGGTGCTACCATTGATCCAGCGATTGCTAGAAGTTGGAAGGCCAACAACTTTGTGAAGCTAGCTGATTTTGCCCTTAATGATAAGTTGAAAACCTGGGAAGAGATAGAACCTAATATTAGAAGAAGTAAAGTGTGGTTGCAGTGGTTCTATAAGATTCTTTATGGTACTATCCAGCACATTGACCCCAAGATTATGTTGTATAGGAAGACGTTGGTGCAAAATCTGATGAACACTCCGTCTAAGAAGAAATAGGGTTTTTGAAATTAGTATCTTTTGTCAGTCGAGAAAGTTGATATTTATGGGTGAATCTCTATCAAATTGTTAAGAGAGGGAAGTATAGTATTGACCAAAGGTATTTGGCAAAAAAATAAATGAGTTAAACCTTACAGCATTAAGAGGTGGGAATTTTTGCAAAAGGCATCTTTTTTACAAAATGGTTGAAATATAGGATCCCTCAAATCGCAAAAAAAAAAAATTGGGAATGTCCCAATCGATGTTTTAGGAGTGGTATTCCGGATAGTGGGTACTGGTCACATATAATCTGGCACTGCAGGAAATTGAAGGAGTTTTGGTATAGTATCTTTAGATTTTTGGAAAATCAACTGCAGATCCAAATTCCCCGCAACCCCATGCTCTTGGGATATTGCCCTATGCTGGTTTTTGGATGGAGACATCAGCAGCTGATATTTATTTCAATGTTAGTGGTGTGATCTTTGCTCCTCTAAAAGTGGAGGTTCAGTCTGTTCCCAGCTTCCTTGATTGGCTCAATAAAATGCAGAGTGTCAGGGATAGAGAGATAGTTTTATTACCCAGTCAGGTACGTTTTAAGAAATCTATTAGAATATGGGACCTTGTCTTAGTAGATTAGGCAGAAGGGAAGTACTGTGGTCATTGTTTATGGGGGTTGGATCTGGAATAATGGATTGATGTAAAGTATTTATGTATGGCTTATTAGAATATTGGATAATTGATTATGTATTTGTATTCTGCCTTATCATTCTTCAATTTAGTACCACTGATGAATTGTTGGACAATGATTGCTTTTGGTTCTGTACCTTCAAATAAAAAATAATAATAAGAAAAATGTTAAGAATATTAAACATTGGAAGAGGAAGAGATTACGAGTGACTTCAAAGATGTCAGTACCAACACTGAGAGGCTTTTCGCCAACTAGGAAAGAGATACCTTTTAGATCTAGATGCAATCCCGAATTTTGCATTTGCACATCAATCTGTCCATGAAGAAATAATTTATTACTGTGAAACACGTTTGGCAGCAAGTGGATTGGTGGGCTGTTAACAAAGTGATGATGGTGATATTAAATGCACAAAGAAGTAATAACACAGGACTTTTGAGTGAACATCAACAAGATATTTTACTTCTTCAAGACTGATGAGGGTGATTAAATAGAAGACCTTTGTGTAGCGTGACATTTTTTTCTTTTAAAAATATTTTCTTTTGTTAAAATATTATTTGTTTTTATGTGTGTTTTGTACAATGCATTGAAGGCATCGAGGCGATGATATTTTTTAAAAAAATATATAAAATTATAAAATCTTTGATTTATCTATACATTGAGCTGGCTTACTGTTTGGCTCCCCATAACTGTATATAGACTGATGTTAAAAGTCTGTCAGTGGGGTTACTGACTTAGAGGGTGTTAGTGAGCGCAGGGCCAGGTGCACCCATTTAACCCAAACAAAATCTCAGAGAGTAAGAATACATTTACACATGTAGATTTACTCAAATGCATATTTGCCTTTTTTACTAGGGATCTGTGTGTGTTGGTTCCCAATTAAGGACATTCATCTAGCAGAACTGGGGTGGGGGCATTTACCTTGCTTGCACCACCACCAATGGCACCCTTGATGTGCCACTGGTAGGATGCAACTAGTCAAACAACTTCTCTTACTGAGAAGTTGAAGAGACTTTACAAATACAAGGACATTTATTTATTTTTATGCAACGTCCATTTGATGCATGATCTTCTATTTGTTCAAAATGCTTTTTAGTTAAAGAATCTAACACCAACAAATGATCCCAGCTTGAAAACACATTCTTGACTCTGGGTCTTAAGAAATGAAAGCATTAAAGAGTCTAGAAATACAATTTTCAAAGTTCAAAAATAAACCACCAAGGAGTGTGAAATGTGTTAATAGTAGCCTACTAGAACCACAAGGTAGAATTAGACCAACCCTTGTCAAAAATATACTTTAAATATTGCAGATTATATTCAGTGGGACAGAAAAATTGAGACACATCCCTGTGGATACACCATTTACATGAAGAGGCCTAACAATTGTTACATGTTTTCCTAGTGGATTAGTTTCATGGGGCCTGATAACAACTGGCAGCAGAAAGGAAAAAACCTACATTTCTAAGTCCTTACCTCTCCAATAACATACTGTATTTTTACAGTCTTTGATTAGTTGGAATGAATAACAGTAGTGGAAGGATCAAAGGATATAGATGACTAGTAATAACCCACACATTATCTACCCCCATTTACCCCAGAAAAGGAAACCAGTGCCTCTGTGGCAAATATGGACAAACCACAATCACTTCTGCTTCTTACATTCTGACCTTTGCCAGAATTTGAGGAATCAAAGCAATGCATATAACAGCTTTTTACACCTTTAGAACATCAGTGCAAGAGCAAGCATGTTCTAAAACCTTGAAAAAACTGCGGAAGAAGAGCATTTGGATGATCTTCAACCAGGTCTATTTCTGGATTGTCAAGTCTCTGGAGACTTCCTTTGAAGGTTAGACCTGACCGACTCAGATTCTGGGAAGAAGTAATGATTCTGTTTATAGTGTCCACCATCTGATTGTACCTGCCCTTTACCTTTATAAGAATTCCTCTGATAGGCAGCAGATGTCTCTCTGTCCATTTGTCAATCATGTTGACTAGGAGATTGAGGGATGCTGACACAATGCCAAACTGCCTTTTCATGTTTGACATAGCAATCAAGTTGTTTGTCCTGATTAAAACATATGGTCCCTGTTTCGCCCCTCAATTACCCAAATTCTTTAGGCTGTTGATGGACCCAGAAATGCACCCCAAACCTTCTTGCTGGCATCCATTGTTAACACCAGGTGAGGCTGAGGTGACAAACTAATTCCCCAGTCCAGTTTGAAAGTATCCAACCACCATATAATCTGAAGCATCGCTCTTTCTGGCAGTGGAATCTTGGCATAAAAATCCTCCAAGGCAGGGTCCAAAATTGAGGATGTGAAGAACTAGTGGACCCATTTGGAGAATGGCCCATGAGACAATAAACAGTGTTGCTGTCTAAATGGAAAAACATCAAATAAGTGTGTACAATGAGTAAAGAATGCAAAAATCCTATTAGTAAGCTTCAAGTAATATCGACCATGTATCCTTATACCTGCTGGAATTGTCTCCCAGGAGCTTAATCGTGGTGAAAATTGGCAGCCAGTCTTTCTACAAGCTTGATTTTGTATGCATGATGCAGACAGACCAACCAATGTACATAAGGTTCAGTGATGGCTTTAGCAGCAACTTCTTGTAATTGATGAGGAACTGAACCTTTCCAGTGTGCAATCTACTTGCTAGACATCCAACATGAGAGCCTGTCTTGAGTGAGATACAATCATAAGGTCACCCAGGTAAGGTTTAACTTGAATGTCCTTTTTGTGCAGGCAAGCCATTATTTTAGCTAAAATATTTGTAAGCACTCTGAGAGAAGCCTTCAATACAAAGGCAGAACTTTGAATTGATAATAACTTCCACTTATTACAATTCCCAAAAATTCTGATGGTCTTGCCAGATAGGAATTTGCAAATAGGCATCTTGTAGATCTACTGATGCTAAAACATTCCCCATCTGTATTTGTTGAATCCCATGATCAATTATCCTGAAATGATTGGTTCTCAAAAACATATTCCCAACCTTAAGTTCTATTATCGGACAGAAATCGCCAGACAGATTTCTTCTTCAGAAAAATTCCAGTTAGTACTAGCTCTGAGCCTGTTCCCCCCTGTGGTACAGGAATTATTGCATTTGTCTGCCTCAGGATCATACCATTATGACACCATACTACTCTTTTTGCCAGAACTGTTCACGAGGAGTAAGAGAACAAGCTTCTTAGGAAGAAGCTTAATAAACTCTAGGGCATAAGTCTGGGAAATTATCTGTTTTGCCCAATTGTCATTGATGTCCTCCTGCCAAACAATGTTCAACCCCAAAAGTGTTGCTTCCACATGGTGCAAGAAAATCGGATCTCCAGTATCGCCCAGAACACTGATTAGGCCTACTATTTTGGGATGACTTAGAATCAGTTGCTGACTGCCTAGATTGGAAATGTAACTTATTTGAAGAAGATTTATACTTCCTTCCATTTGGAGGCTCATACGGTTTTTTGATAGACCTGTACAAATTTAAATTTTGAAGACATAATGTTAGTAAATGTGCATAATAAAATGTATGCAAAATTTCTAAAATTATATCACTATCCCGCATCACGTAATTTTGGAGAGACATTTCAATAAGAAATGTACCGTTCGAGTAATTTTTTAACACAAGTTGCATTTCAAGTACATTTTTTACTCAAGCTGACTGCTTCAATAATTTTAGAGCATCAAACTACAAATCCAAATGCAAGCTGCAGTTTCTTTAATGTGAACAGTCAATAAACATTTCAGGTAGATTTTTTACCTAAGCAGACAGCTCGGATAATTTTTGAGCACAAAGCTACAAATCCAAACACGAGCTGCAGTGTTTTGAATGTGAGTGACCTTGAAATCAACTAGAAATTACATTTTCAAGTTGAATTTGTACCTGAATGGACCATTTGAATAGTTTTTTTAAGTGCAAGATGCATTTTGCATAATTATTTGTAATGTTGTGGTAATTTTGCATAATTAAGCTACAGCAATCTTTTTATTCCTATCATAGCCCCTAGTTTGATATTTGAGAGACTACATGTGTTTTCTGCTCTTGACAACCTTATGAGTAACATTCCCTAAATCCTTCCTAAAAAGCTTATCTCCAGAAAATGGCATTTTTGACAGGCAAAGATTTCTGGGATGAATTTGTTTTCCAGTTTCTTCTAGCCATCACTATGCTACTTGTTGCCACAACTGTCACTTTCAAAATATCACCTCATCTCCTTGTTGAGTAGCCACTGACAAAGACTGAAAGTTGTTCACTGTGGACTTTGAGGAATAGGTTTAATATATACCTGCTCTGACAGCTAAATTCTATCCTGTGAAAGCTCCTTTAGGAGAAACTTCTACTCCCCTATCTTCTGGGTCAGCAAGAGACACATCATCCAGCAACAACTTTGCAGACTAACCGGTAAGCATAGAAAGAGCATGATTAACAACCAGTTTCTGATGGAAACCCACATCTTCTTTAGCTAAGGGATATAATCTTTTATTAAAACTGGGTACTGAAGCCCTCTCTGGATCTGTTGTAGGGATTTTGCTCTGGAACAGAACTATGCTTGGAACCATAGAACATCAGCATGACGGGACTCAATCAAAAAGATGTCTTGTAAAGTACAACTACTCACCCGTAAGTGTCTCAAGGCACTGGGGTGGGGGTAGCAGCTGGTCTGAAAGGTTGTTGTGGTTCAGTTGAAGAGCCACGATTTGAGGTCCTTCCTGAAGTGAGTCAGTGACTATGATTGCCTGAGGTGGAAAGGTAGTGTGTTCGCAGTCTTTGTGCAAGGTAGGAGAAGGATCTTCCTCCGGGTGAGGTTTTGCAGATATATGGGATGGTAGCCAGGGCCAGTTAGATGGAGCGGAGGTCTCTGGTGGGTGCGTGGAATGTGAAGAAGTGGTTGAGGTGCGCAGGTCCCATATCATATAGGGCTTTGTAGGCATGTGTGAGGAGCTTGAAGGTGATTCTTTTGTTGGCTGGAAGCCTGACAAGGTCTCTTGGGTGGCTGGTGACGTGGCTGCACTGGGTGATGTTGAGGATGAGTCTTGCAAAGGCGTTCTGAATGTTCTGCAGTTTCTTGAAGAGTTTCTGAGTGATGCTGGCATAGAGTGCGTTGCCTTAGTCGATTCTGCTGCTGATGAATGTGTGGGTGACCATCTTTCTGGACTCTGTGGGGATCCACTTGAAAATATATACAATGTATTTTAAATGAATTGTTTTTAAACTTGCAAAAAACTTTTTTAATAAACTGTTTTTATGAATTATTGACAATGCCTTACATGTGAATACACTGTTTTCTTGGTCAGTAGCAATAACACTCTGGGCTGTATGGAAGTAGTCTGACTTGAATGAGTGCATAAGGTGATCTTAAGTACTTTCCAAAGGACATTCCTTTGTTGTTCTTCATTTAGCTGCTGACAGCCTTCATTCCATTGTGAAAGTTGTTCTTGGCAACTAAGGGTTCATTGGTGAGGGAGAGAATCAGTTGGCTGTCATCGGCATAGGAGACGATGTTGAGTTTGTGGTTCTTGACGATGGCTGTGAGTGGGCCATGTAGATGTTGAAAAGAGTGGGGCTCAGGGAGGAACCCTGAGACACTCTGTAGCTGATCTCTATGCATTCTGAGAGTAAGAGAGTAGCCTGACTGTGTTCGGCTGGTGAGAAAGGAGCGGATCCATTCCTGAGCTTTGTTGTGGATGTCGGTGTCATGGAGTCTTGTGAATAGGGTGCAGTGAGAGACGGTATCAAAGATAGCCGAGAGGTCCAGGAGGATGAGGGCTGTGGTCTCTCCTCAGTCGAGAAGGGCACCGAAGTTGTCTTTGGCGGCAAGTAGGGTGGTCTCAGTGCTGTGATTGTTTCAAAAGCCAGATTGGGAGATGTCAGAGGTGGTTGGCTTAGATAAACGCAGAAAGTTAGGTGCTGATGGCTTTCTTGATGACCTTGGCTGGGAAGGGGAGAAGAGAGATAGGTCGGAAGTTCTTGAGGTCCGTCGGGTCGGCAGAGGGTTTCTTCAGCAAGGGGTTGATCTCTGCATGTTTCCAGTCTTCCGGGAAGGTGGCAGAGTAGATGGAGCAGTTGATGGTGTGGCAGAGTTTCGTGGTGATGGTGGTGGCTGCTCTGTTGAAGCTATGATACGGGCAGGTGTCTGAGGGTGCTCCATGGTGGATGCTCTCCATGATCTTGAGGGCGTCATTCGCAGTGAGGGGAGTCAAGTTGAGCAAGATCTGTTGGGGGCTGGCGTTGTAGGGTGTGGTGGATGTGGGTGGCATGGGAGGGTCTTGGGTAATGATGTTGTTGAAGCTGTCATTTATCTCCTTCATCTTACAGTAGAACTAGATGCCGAGGTTGTTGCAGAGGTCTTGGGATGCCTGCTGTCTCTCTGCTGGGCCTGGCAAATTCTTTGCCCACGGCAAACATTTCTTTACTATTGAGTGCGTTGGTGTTGATTCTTTCTTGCAGGGCCATTTTCTTCGTTGTTCTGATGAGGTGGTGGTGTGCGGTGACTGTGGTCTTGAAGGCTGTTGGTCTTCTGGGGTCTTGGTGCTCCTCCATCTCTTCTCGAGCTGTTTACAGGTGTGTCTGTACTCATGAGGGGTGGAAGAAAACCAGCTGGCTTTCTTGAACTGTTGCTTGCTTGGGGCTTTCCTCCGGAGAGCCAAAGAGTTGCTCAGTTGGGGATCTATCGGTGGAGGTTGTGTGCTGAGGTGTTGGCATCTGTAGATGTCGGTGGAGGGGTTTTGCTGAGGACGGTGGTGAGTTGTTCTTCCGTGATCTTGTTCCAACTTCTGTGAGGATAGTGGTGGGTATGGTGGTATACAGTGGGTTTTGTGAAGGAGAAGTGGACACAGCAAGGGTAGGTCCACTGGAGCTCGTGGTGTGGCTGAAGGTGATGTTGCTGGCAGAGAAGATGGGGTTGAGCATATGTCCTGCTGAGTGGGTCAGGTCCCACGGTGGCAAGGTTCTCCAGCAGGGATGGGGTGTTTTTGATGTTGAAGTTGTCCAGATTAAAGTTGCAGTTGCCGTGGCGTATGTAGTCTGTGGAGGCGAGGGTGTAGGGTGCGGTGCGATGAAGTCGATGATGGAATCATTGAAGGGTGGACGAGGTCCAGGTGGTCTGCAGATAAAGGTGCAGCAGAGGGTGGTGTTCAGGTTGGTCAGGACCCGTAAGTGGAGGTGCTCCATGTTGGTTCAGAGGTCATCCACATGGGTGGTGAGGTGGAGGGTGCTTTTGTGTATGATGGTGATGCCTCTCCCAGGTTTGTTGATGCGGACCTTGTGGATGGTCTTGTAGTCGTCTGGGATGGCAGTGGTAATGCCTGGGGCAGAGGTGGAGTTCATCGATGTCAGTGGAGTCTCCATGTGGTATTTGTGGGGGGAACATGTGTTCAGCAGGATGCAGTTGAGGTGGCCAGTGTTTGTCGGTCGTGCAGTGGGTGGGGATGGTGTGCGGTTGCAAGCAAAGGTGCAGGTGCAGTTATGGCCGGAGAAAGGGCCTTGGGTTTTCATTGGCAATGCCCGGCTACAGGCAGAGTAGCGTCTGGTGTTGAGGGCGTGAAGGGTGTTGGCGTAGTAGTGTTGGATGGTCCAAGAACCAAGTTCAGTGGCGCTAAGCGTGGTCTAGGCATGTATGAGCATAGACAAGCTTGTCTTTGACATGCCTTGGCGTGTCTGCCGCGTGCCCACTGCGTGACCATGCAGCAGCTGCCATTAAGTAGTGTGCAGGGGAGGGATGGACAGCTAGGAGGTGGGAAAAAGTGGGGAGTGGGAAAGTAGCACTCGAGGGGGTGGGACCACAGGGGATTGCTGCTGCAGGGAAAAAAGAAGCAGAGTAGAAAAATGCCCGAAAAGTGGCAAAAGGCAAAAAAGTGGCAAAGGACAGTGGAATGGTGAAAGAGAGAGAAAAGCAAAAAGGAAGAAGGCAGAGCAGAGCAGAAAAACAGAGGACAGTGCAGCAGCAGAGCAGAGACACTCTACCACGGACCCACCAGGGATGAGGTGCAGGTGAAAACCTGTGGGTGGAGGAGGGCCTCAAACTACTGACCAGTGGGTCAGCAGCAGCTACGGGGGCAGCAGCTACCAGGCAGAGCTATGCAGGGGAGGGAGCAGTCCACTGCCAAGCTCAGTGAGGGCCTGATTACGACTTTGGCAATGCTTTGCAGGCTTTGTGCTGGCACAGCACTGCCAAAGTCGTACAAAGACCGCACACCTGATTACAAGTTGAACTCATGCCGGCAGACGGTCCTTTGGCCGTTACCATGGTGGTGCCCTGAAAAGGGCACCACAATGGGAGCTGCAAAAATGTTCCAGCACGGCATGGACTGTGAAGTCCATACCGTGCTGGAACTGGGGTTGCAAGCAGACCGAAGGGCACATGTTGTGTCCCCCTGAATGCATCCCCAATGCGGGGGCATGGGGCCCTGTAGAGCCAGGTTTGTTTTCCCACCACCAGCCTTTCAGTGGCAGGCTCACCACCATGAAAATACTGGTGGTGGAGGAATTTGAAATATGCTCAGTGGGAATGCGCCAGACTCGCAATCAGGCCCTTAGTCACCATATCACCTCAGTGTCCAAGAGTCCAGGTCTGACTAGCTATAGTGCCTCACTTGCCCTTCTAACCTTACCAGAGAAATAAGTGAATTGGCACCCCCAGAACACAACACTCTTGACCCTCTAAGGGTTCACGGTAACAGGACACACCTTTTTGCTCTCTCAGTCTTACTTGTCCACAATGAGATAACCAGGAGACATTAAGAAAGTTTCGAATATTTATTCAAACTATCGTGCTCTGAAATGCAGTATACGTGTCACAATTAGAAAAAAAATGCATAGTAAAAATACTGTTAGCATGGTTATTTCATAGAACAGAGTGATCTAATCCCCCTCCCTTGCTACTAAAGCTGAATGATTATATAAGAGATCTCTGGAATTTCTGGCAGACCCCGGACTTTAGCATACACAGATGGACCATCTACATCTCAGTGGATGCAGTGCTCTTATCTCAGAATTGTCGTTCCATGTGTCTGTTTGTGGCTCATGTACTCATTTATATGATAGGACATGTGTGCGCATAAACAACTGCTGCCTTCTTGTGTTATGTCTAGGTGCTATGTCTGGCCAGAAAGAATTACAAGGGGCAATGTTGTTTTACCTTGTCTGTGGTGCTCAGACTAATTCCCAGTAAAAGAACAGAACACAAAACCATATGCAGGTTCTGTGTGAAAGTATAATGTGGCACAAAGGCAAGCGTGTTTATATAGTAATGTGTGCAAAGGAAAATAAGGCCATCAATATGTACAGTTAGGCTAACATTTATTTACAAATTTATATAGCACATAGCTGCCCCAGCAACGGGGTGTCCCAGCGCTACCCAAAGAACAAGTGTCAAGAGACCACTCAAGTAAACAAAACAGTTACACTGGAAAGAGCCAGGTCTTTATGGCCTTTCGAAATGCCAGATGGTTCTGAAGTTCTCTAATGGAAATCGGAAGGGAATTCCATAGGTGGGCCGCCCGAAACTTAAATGAGCGACCACCAGCTCTGGCTCTCTGAAATCGGGGGGTACAGACCAAACCCGAATTTGCGGAGCGCAGAGGGCGATTTGGAACATAATGGACTAACAGATCCCCTAAAATTGGAGGGCCCTGTTGAGTCAAAATTGTATGGGTTACACACAGAGACTTAAACTGAATTCTTTTAGCTATTGGCAGCCAATGAAGTTTAGGCAGAACATTAGATACCGAACATGACTTGGGGAGTGCCAACAGAGCACGTGCAGCAGCATTCTGAATTCTTTGGAGACATAGAATGTAAGATTTATTAGCACCTAGATAAAGAGACTTGCCATAATCTAACCTGGCTAAGATTGTAGCCTGAAGAATGGTTTGGTGGATTTTTGGTTCAAAATATCCAAGCAGTGGTTTCAACCCCCTTAAGAGTCCAAAACAGGACCCTGCCAAGGCTTTGGATTGGGTATCAAATGAAAGATTGCTATCTATCCGAAAAACCTCAATTCTTAACCGCTTCTTTAGGCAGTGGCACTGGTTTGAGTTTGTCAGGCCACCAATGTTCTGACCAAAGAGCCCTATCTCTCCCTAGCACAAAAATTTCCGACTTGGCAGCATTAAGCTGTAAACACTTTGCTGTCATCCAATCAGCAATTACTAACAAATCCTCTTTAAATTTAAAGAGGTTGTTTTTGCGTTTTTTAGAGAAAGCAATAACTAGCTGGGTGTCATCGGCATAGGATACCGATGACAACCCTCAACTCTTTGCTACCAAAGCTAGGTGTTGGACATAGATGTTAAAAAGCGCTGGGCTCAATATCGAGCCCTGTGGGACTCCAGGCTTAATGGCATACACCCGCGAATGGTAGGGGAACTACATAGGGAAAACTACAATGGGCCATGAAGGAAACACATGACAGATCTTTCAATTTCCTTTTTAATAATCCATGTGACATAGAGTTGACAGGAGATTTAGGGCAAAGAGGTTAATAATAACTTGCCTAAAGAAAGCATAATGCACCAGAAGATGGTTGCCCATCATCTAAAAGTGGATGAAGATTGGAAGAAACATATTAAACCAAATACTTTATTTCGTCCTTCTGGACAAATGTCCCTAGCACAAATACCCAGGTCAGCATCATCAGTGTCATAGCTAGGCTAGAATGAAGACACCAGGAAGTAGAACTAAAAGACATTTTGAATCAATCTGATATTTGGAAGCTAAATGTATCTAAAAATCCTGATATCTCAGTAAAGCATCAGAAATTGACTTGACCGTAAGCTCTATTTGTTTCTCAGATATTCCTTTTTTATGTTTGTGACCCTATAGAAACGATAGCCATCATAGGGATGGTGGCATGCTAGGTTGTGCAGACCACCAAGTCTGTGATTGGTTTTAAATAAAGCAATCTTTTTTTCTTAGAAATGCAGCCTGTTTTCCTTAAAGTAAAATAGAATTTGCTTCAAAAGAAAAAGTGGTCCGTGGTATGTTTTTTAACATTCTCAAAGGGGAAGAGGACCACTACCCAGTTGCGAATGATTAACACTACTTATTCCCCCCAACTCATGATAAGTGTTATTTATTGCACCCGATAAATTAACGTACCTGGTAGTATCTTATTTATCAGGTACAATAAAAAGCACCTAAACTCATAATCAGGGCCATGGAGTTCTTGTTGCACATACTTAGACGCAAGCATACTTTGATTTAACCATATTTGAAAAGCTTGAATTTGTTTAGAACCTCCAGCATGAATATTCTTTTACTGCACTCTATAAACAGATTTCGTAATGTTATTGTATAGCGACTACATTAGTCGATTAAAGGGGAAACACAGCAGGGAACTGGCACCATTCATAGCTCTTGATCTTATATTTCAAATTGTGTGGAAGTAACTGATTTTCTTGTTCAACGCTTTCCCTATATTTAAATACTATATTTAAATATATTCAGCTCTTCAGGCGATCAAAGTACCCTTAGCCCTTGAGTTTTCACCTATAGCTGAACTTATCATTGTAATGCCTAGCAGGTGCATTTGTCATAAAGCATATACAGACAGTGTCAGGTTCATTATAGCAACTACAAATCAATGAAACACAAATATGCTTCTGAACCTTACTTGAAAATGCCCAGGTACCTGCTTCACAAACTGATTCACAAACGGTGCATGTACATTTTAATGCATAAGCTGTGATGTCCACTATTGCTCAACTTCCCCCTAAACGAATACTTAGGGTCTGGCATGTGTTTGGTTTCATCATTTTTAACTGGCTGCAGAAGTAGCTGCTCAGAGGTTTTAAACTGCTAATTTATTGGATCAGCCTGATATACGGTGATTGGTTTTGAATGCATGCTAATCTACTGCTTTTTGGAATTCACAAACATTGGCAGTAGTAGGCTTGGAATTCTACCACAGTCTCGGGGTTTCAATTGGCAATCAAAAAATCGAAAGCTGATGGAACAAATGCCTGCAAATAGTTTACTCATTGGCTATCACACGGGGTAGCATTACAACCCAATATTTTTTGTCCACTCTGGATAGAGGGTCTGATTTAGAGATTGGCAGCTGGAGGAAAGGAAGACAGGGTAGTGGAGGACTTCACTTCAGCTACCCTGCCTTTTCTCCAATAACCAACTTGAGAGAAGTCTGCAGGCCCTGCTGAAGTTTCTACACATTGGCAGAAACTGCCATCATGTGGTTTCTGTCAATGTAGGAAGGTTTTATAGAAGGCTCTGTCAAACATGATGGCTAGAGATCAAACCTTTCCAAAGCTATTTTTCGAAAACAAGCTCCTAAAGAGTGAGTTTGATTTTGAAAACTTACCTAATGACCACCACACCAGGGGATTTATTTCCCATGATGTGTGGGTCATTTTCTTTATTTTTTACTGTTCCTTAGCCTCAGGATGACGGGATGTTGTTATGAAGAAGTACACGTAGTGGAAGTAAGTAATCCTTTATTGTTGAGGAGCCAGTAGAGCATGACCGACACTCCAGCAAACTCCAAAGCAACTGCCATCAAGATCAATAGCAAACATTCCACCTGACATACATAACCTTCTAATCATTATGTAATACAGACCTACCTCATAACATTCCAACAAGAACAACAGGATAAGAACTTAACACATCCCCTTTTTTCCCAAAAGAAGATAAAGATAAAATGTGCTAAGCATTACAATAAAAAAATAAAAAAATAAAAGGAAAATAAAAATAAATAAATGAAGGTGATCCAAGATTAAAACATAACATGCATGGATTACAAATGCACATCCTGGAAGATCAAGAACTGTGTAGCATATTAAAAGAACAGTAGAATGTTACATGTTAAAACAATAAAACGTTACATGTTATTAACGATGTAATCCTTCAACCATAATGGGGCCATCCTTTTCCTTTTCAAATGATGATGAATAATAGCACCATCATCCGTTGAAGTGGGCACAATATCTTCAACCGATTGAGTAATATTTTCACTAGTAGAAGGAGAAATAGTGCTAGATTCTTCCAACCCCTCATTAGGAATTGAACAAGGAGTAACATTGTTAGAATTCGTACCAGGTTCTTCACAAGATTCATCGAACATCCAGTCATGATTAACAGCATTGTCACAAATTGGAGCCTTACTTCTAGCAACTCTCTTTAAATTCCAAACTTTCCCACTTTTAACTCTAACAGCATTAACCAAAATTTCAATGACCTCTTCTGGCTCGAAATATTGACTCTTGCCTTTAGGAACAAACCCAGATTTTGTAATCTGCACCCAATCACCAATTTTAATGTGAGGAACTTTTACACAATGTTTGATATCATACTGTTCTTTACTTTTGTTATGCACTGAATCCAAACGATCACAAACTTCTTTAACAGACCAGAACTGTGTGGTCGGAGGAAATAACCACAATGGGGTAAACTTTGATCGAGGTATCCTACCTCTCATTAACACAAATGGAGAAAAACCTGTTGCATTATTGTTTGTGACCCGATAAGCCCAAACAGTCTTCCCAATTTGAACTGACAAATCTTGACTACTTTTAAGAGCAATTTGAATGGTGCCTTTGAGGACTCTATTGAATCTTTCCACCATTCCGTTTCCGCTTGGATTATAAAGAGATGTTGTTTTGAGTGTAATGTCTAACTTCTTAAAATAAGCTTTTGCTTTTAGTGATAAAAATTGTACACCATTGTCGCTTAAAATAACTGAAGGAATACCTTCTGAGACAAAAACTTCGTCTAAGAATCCTAAAAATGCATCAGTGTCCGCATTATTATCTAACTTAACAACGGGCCACCTTGAAAATAAATCAATAAGAACCAAAAGATAACAATGAGACTCACCTACTGGACCCATTATGTCAATCGCTACCATTTCCCAAGGATTCTTAGGTAGAACCCCATCACTCATTGGAGGACAAAATGTGCGTAAGGATTTGTCAGAAGTAGAACAAGAAATGCAATTCCTAACAATCCTTTCCACTTGCGAATCAACTCCGGGCCACCAGAATAACCTTTTTACCACCGATTTTGTTCTGACAATCTCAGCATGTCCCTCATGACATAAGTCAATGATCACTTGCGTAAATTCTCAGGGGGGACTACCCTTTCACCTCTTAAAAGAGCGTCATCCACCACACTTAATTCTGACCTAATCTCCCAAAAGGGTTTGATAGAGGAACTCAAAAACTCCTTCTTAGGCCAGTCCTGCACGAGGTGTGAAATGACTGACTGAAGAGTGAGGTCATTAGTGTACTCCCTGGTCCACTCATCTTTCCCTATGGCAGAGAAACCTTGATCATGGATAAGAGCCACCTGTAACTCATTCCACTCTTCATTCTCACAATTTTCAAGCATTACAGGCATTCTAGATAAAAAATCTGCTACAACATTGTTCTCACCAGGCATATAGGTAATATTGTAAACAATATTTTGCATACGCATTGAAATTCTTGCAAGCCTTGCAGACGCAGTAATTGCACCTTCGGTGGTAAGAATTTTTACTAAGGGCTTATGATCACTGCGAAGAGTGCAAGCCTTCCCCCAAATAAATGACTTAAAATGTTCTAAAGCTCAAGCACATGACAAGCCCTCTCTTTCTATAATGGGATATTTCTCCTCACAAGGAGAAAGTGATATTGATACATAAGCAATTATACGTTCTTTCCCCTGACTATCCATTTGTGATAGTACCGCACCAAGACCTTTGTTACTAGCGTCAGTTGTGATTACACTATTAAGGGAAGGATCAAAACTACAAAGTGCCGGGGTATCAGCAATAGCTGCCTTGATTGTCTTAAAGTCATTATCACATGCTGAAGACCATACAAAAGTGCTGTTCTTTTTGAGCAATTGACGAATATTAAATACTTTCTCAGCAAAGTTTGGTACGTACTTTGAACAAAATTCAGCCATCCCTAAAAATGACCGAACATCCTCCTTGCTAGTAGGAACAGAAGCTTCAGAAATAGCAGAAACAAGACTGGGCTTGGGTTTAACACCAAATTCATCAATGACATGACCCAAATAAGTAACACTTTTTTGTGCGAATTTGCACTTGGAATGCTCCACAGTTAGGCCAATATTTTCCAAAATCCTTAAAACTCTCTCTTGTCTTACAGCATGTTCTTTCTCATCAGCACCGAAAACAAGAATGTCATCTTGGAAGAAGGTGACTCCTTGCTCCTTGCCAAAAAGTCGGGACATTAAACGCTGAAACACAGCAGCCGCAGACGCCAAGCCGAACGGCATGCGCCTAAATTGGAAGCACCCGAATGGTGTAATGAAGGAGGTGTACTTCATAGATTCAGGTGACAGTGAAATCTGATGATAAGCGGACGAGAGGTCCACTGTGGAAAACCATTTAGCATTCTTAAGGCAAGTGACCATTTCATTAATTTTCGTCTGAGGAAATTTATCCACCACTATGTTGTTATTTAGATGTCTCAAATCAACACAGAGCCTGATTTTCCCATTATTATGTCTGGCTACCACAATGGGAGAAACCCAATCTGATGCCTCAATAGTTTCAATGATGTGAGCATCAACTAATTTATCTAACTCTTTCGATACCTCATCCCTAACCAGTATCGGAATATTCCGACATTTGTGAATTTTAGAAATGGCATCCTGCTTCAATATAATTCTGTATTCAAACCCTCTCAGATTGCCCAATTCCTTACTGAAAACTTTAGGGAATTTATTTAAACAATCCTTGCTAATGGTACTTCCTTCATCCACAACCAAAACTTGTTCCTTGCTGTTGGGATCAAGAATAATATGCTACAATTTTTGATCTAACCATCCCAAAACCGGAGGGCCAGTCCTTGCAATGTACAATTTCCCTCTACTTTCTCACCCTTTAAATCTAAAGGAAAACCAACGATATACCAGTAGGTCATTTTTCTCACCACCATACCTTTCAGGGTGTATGTCTGGTGCTATCAATTGCTTACCCACTTTCTGTACAAAGGAACTCATCCAGAGATCCTTGTTAATGATGGTGTACGGAGAACCTGAGTCGGCGTAAATTTTTATTTTCACCCCCCCAATCTATATCTCACAAATAGGTTTATTTTTTCAAACCTTGTCATATATGCTGAGCACCAGATTACCACAAACATTCATGACCAGTTTGTTAACATCGGAGGCACTGTCATTAAGTTCATCCATACCCTTGAGTTCACCTTCTATACCATCTGTATTACTCACAAACCTAACATTGGACTCCTTCCTTTTACAAGCTTTCGCAAAGTGACCTTTGATGCCGCAATTACTACACTTATATCAAATAGCTGGGCAATTCCTACTATGAGCTAAATGTTCAGAGCTACCGCATCTATAACACCTGGCCTGAGCTTTAACATTAATGTTTTCCTGGGAAGAAGGTAGAGGTGTTCTCCTTTGTAATGGAGTACTGACCTTACCAACAACTTCACTTGCATTGTGATCTTGTTTAAGTACATTCGCACATCTACTAGAAATCTCTGCTTTACGTACTATGGCTAAAATGTAATCCAAAGATGAATCTCCGTTAATCCATAACCTATCCTGAATAACAGGGTTAGAGGTATGCATTACAACTTGGTCTCTAATTAATTCATCTTGAATGGCACCAAATTTGCAGTCCAACGCCAACCTTTTGAGATCAGAGACATAATGGTCAACTGTTTCAGTTTAGTTTTGTTTCCTGTAAAAAAACTTGTACCGTGTTATACCCATAAAAACCTTAGGTGTAAAGTACTTGTCAAGATGAAGCAAAGCTAAAGCATATACATTCAAATCCCCTGGAATTTCAACTTGGGTCATTTCATTAAAAACGTTTAACCCCATAGGTCCCAAAGAGTGTAATAATAATCTCTTCTTTTGAGCTGCGGACATTTTCTCAGCTTCATCCAAAGCATCTATATAATTTGTAAAATATGCTTTCCATTCAAGCCATTTCAGAGCAGGTTCATCCCCAGAGACCCAAAACGCTTGAGGAGGATTAATGTTGTAACTTTGATGGCTCATGATGGAAGGTAGCAGTGTCCACTCATCACCTAAAGATTATTTCCGGGTATAATCCAAGGACTAGTTCACTGTAATATACTTTTTAAAGAAAGAAGGTCTTACCAAAAATAAATAACGTATGAGTTTTCACCGAAGCGTACAGTCATGCACGGAAGCCAAATGAGGAAAAGAAGAAAACAAATAATAAATAAAATCGTTGAAATTCCTTCCTTCCTTCGTATACGAAATCCGATCTTCAGAGATGCATTTTTACAAAATAAAGATGGCCGCTGCGTGAGGTCAGGTAATGTGACCCCACGTAAACGTGATGACAAGCTGATAGTGGAAGACGTCACACGGAAGAGAACAAGGACGCGACGGCGCTCTCGGCTAAGCGTCTCGCATCACACTCACTGGTTCAGCGTCGCACGTCCACAATAACAGCACAGAGACGCGAGCGCAAGCACCGGTCCAGCGTCGCTAGGCAACAGCAACGGTTGAACCTCAGGCACAGTGCCGACGGTGAGCCAGTTCACTTGTAAGTACATTTTTATTTTTTTAAATCGCAGACTGTTTGAGTTCTGATAACACGGCTCACCGAAATTCATGTACTCTCCGCAGTGCTGTTAGATCTCCAAATCGAACTTCAGTTGTCCACAAGAATTTTAGATGCACCAAAACTTGATAAATGACAGGTTTCTCATCTCACGCGTAGGTCCGAATGCTCCTCAACACTCGTCGTCAGTGTTATGAAGAAGTACACGTAGTGGAAGTAAGTAATCCTTTATTGTTGAGGAGCCAGTAAAGCATGACCAACACTCCAACAAACTCCAAAGCAAATAGCAAACATTCCACCTGACATACATAACCTTCTAATCATTATGTAATACAGTCCTACCTCATAACATTCCAACAAGAACAACAGGATAAGAACATCACAGATTTACTGATAAAAAATACATCTGATCATCTACTCTAAATAGGGCAGACAGTCAGATGGTTTACCTTAGATGGCTCCTACTCCATCTTAGGAAGTTTTACACTGGAGTGAATTTTTATTTGTCAGCATAAAACTTGCAGTCTGCCTGGCTCAAAATCGGGTGAGTGCATTTTGAGTTTGGTGGACAGGGCACTTTGTTGCTGTTCCAACAGAGTACCCTGTCCTTCAAACTCTAATGACTGACTCTGCTCCTCATGGGAACAGTCCTTTCTGAACATTGGTCATCTCATCCATTTAACCTGTGGCGAACAGCTTTAGTTAGCATATTTGAGATTCATGTCCCTCGAATCTCACTGACCTGGCAATGACAACGATGGGCAGCAGGGTCTTTGCTCATTTGTTTGAAAGAAATCCCATGTGTGCATAAGGCTAAGGAGCAATGCTGGGGGTGGACATTGATTGAATTATATTGGTGAATGCAGGTGGATTGGGAAAAAATTCCACCATCAGATTCTGACCCAGTGCAAGAGAAGAAATGCAGAAAAATGAGTAAACAGGGCAGAAAAGAAACATAGGAAAACGGTGACAAAGGGGGAATGCAGGGGTGAAAAAGAGCCTGTAAGAGTAAGATACTCAAACAGGACATCTAGGGTGGTGGAAGAAAGAGGCCAAAAGTGGAATCAAGACTAGGCAGTACAGGTATTCAGCAAACATGACATTCAGCAGTACTGGCAGCAATTTCCTAGAAAAAACGTTTTAACCCTGCAGTTTAAAACAAATGGAATCATTGGGGGTGCAATGATGTTGGTTGAAAGCTGGAATATCAAGCACAAAAATATTGTAGCCAGAAAATTGACTTTGAAAGCATTATGATGTTATATATAAACACTTCCTAACTTGAAATCTGATCTATGTACCTTTAAGGCATACACAATATTAACACTTTTGTTTAGTGCCATTTCAAAAATTGCAGTAACACAGCACAATATTAACACTAAAACAGTATCCTGTGTTTACGGTTAATAGCCCACACTGTAGGGTTATGGTCGCCCTTTCAGGAAGACTAGATGCCATTAGATGATAACAATAAACATTTTAGTTACAATTATAACCATGTCCATGCGTGCCTAGATCTTGTCATAAAGTGGGTGAGCAACATCAGTTACAGAAAAGTGGAGAGGTTAGAGGGCGGGCCTGTGCACCTATCTTCGTTCCTAACAGGGACCAGTTCATTGGCGCAGACAGAACTTGACCCCACACCCTGCCCCTCCACAGAGTCAATTGCAGCCCCCACAGACTCCCATGCATCAAACACTTACCTCCATAACAATGCAATAGGTCTGCGGCAGACCCCCATGCCTCCTCCCTCTGCAACGCCCTCTCCTCAGCCAATCCACAGCCTGTGACATCGGTCACCCATGTTTACACGCTAGGTTCCCTGGGCAATTTCCAAACCATGGCCATTCATTACACAGACAGAGCCAGGGCCAAATCTGCAAATCTTTTCCCCACCTTCTTGGGGACCAGGCTACGAAAGAAGCCCAATAAACACACTGCAGCCGTGTTAGCGAGTGACCTAGACAGGGTTTTCTTACGTTGCAAAATTACCTCCATCCAGAACCCTGCAAGACCAGTGCAACCCCATGTCATGTGCCCAAAGTCAGCATCCAGTGTCACCGATTGAGGGTAACCTCTAGGCTCCCCACCGTAGATAGTCTGAATCATATCAGGGATAAGGTACATCCTATGAGTGAAGTTGAATTGTATATATTTAAGACGCATGTTGCGAGAGACATTCTGTGAATATGCAAACACCCGCCCTCATTCAGTGTCTGTCATGTCCTGACCCAAGTCTGTCATCCAGCTAACCCGAAGGACATCCAAAGGTTTCTTAACCAGCCCATTTAGAGCCCTATAAAAGCACAAGACTAGGCGAGTGCCCGTTCCCAGGCTCAGGAGTAACTAAAGGACCACAGGCATGGGAGGCGGAGTAACTAAAGGACCACAGGCATTGGAGGTTCTGCTCCCACATCTCCCCATAGGTTCTGTAAAGCTTGTGTAAGCGCTTCGTAGTCAAGAAGTTGTACCACTGGCAGGTCTGTCTGTCCCACCAGGTCTCTAAAGGGCATTATGACATTCATCTGAAAGAAGTCTTTCAGGGTCACCAGCCCCGCCTCCATCTAGGAGTCCATTTGCCCTGCAGTAAAGAAAATACGTAGATCGCCATGAAGGAGGCCTACCAATAGTAGTTCAGGGGCATACAAGGTTACTGTACCAGTACGCCACAGCCCACATCACCAGCAGGCCAGGGCAGTGGACAAAAGGATACCTGGGCAGGGAATCCGTAAAGCTGGGACCACCAGTTTTGCCTGCAGTAGACCCTGGTTGGATTCAATGCCCAACTGACCGAGGTCTGATAAGACTACTCCATCAAGCCACTTTGTGACCCACTGAAGCTAGACTGCAAGAAAGTACAAATCAAAATCTGGTACTCCCAGGCAGCCCTCAGGTGGGGAGCGGGGAAGTAAAGGTAATGAAAACCACTGACATTCGCTATCCCAAATCAATTCCCGCAGGAGTGCATCAAGCTTCTGAAAAAAGGCCACTGGAATTTTCACCGGGAGGTTGACCAAAAAGTTAGGAAGCCTCGGGAGCATGACCATTTTAGTGAGAGCAATAAGCTCCAGAGTTGGTAGCCTGAGAGTGCGCCAAAAGGACACACAGGAGTTCAGGGACCGGACGGCGCCCAAAGTTCTCCTCTCTGAGATCGTCCTGTTCATGGAATACCTTGATGCCTAAATATTTAAAGGTTTGCAGAGTCCAAAGTATGGAGTCTGATCCATGGATCACTGAAAACACACATGTTATACTCTGGTTTATCCGGAAACCCAAGCACCTTTCAAATTCCTCAAGGAGCTGCAGGGCCAGGGGAATACAACTCACCCCGTCCCAGGGGTAAATAAGCAGGTCATCTGCATATAGTGAAATAACATGAACCAAACCATCTAGCATAATGCTCCGATCTATTTCCTCCAGTCTGAACCTTTCTGCCAGTGGATCTACAGGCAGGGCGAACAAGAAGGGGCAACAAGGGTGAACCCTGTCTAGTGCTTCCAAAATTATTCACCCTGTTTTAACTCTAGCTATTGGGTGGGTATAGAGTTGTCTGACCCATCTTACCCAGTTTGCTTCTAGCCCCATGAGATGCATAGTGACCTCCATGAAGCCCCAATGCACTGTGTCAAAGGCCTTCTCAAGGTAGACAAGACACAATCACTGCAGTAGAGTCAGGTGGCTAATCGTGAGTATACAGGATTGAATAAAATCCACAGAGGTTGTGAGCGGTATTACAGATTGGTATGAATCCATTTTGGTCTCCATGAATCAGGTCCTGCATTTGGTGCAACAACAGATACGCTAATATTTTACTGAATATTTTACAGTCAGATTTCAGCTTAGAGAGGGGTCGGAAGTCTGAGGGAGCTACATCCTGTGAGGTAGATTTGGGCAGGAGCACCACCAATGCCTCCCTTTCGGTTGCTGGGAGGATACCTGTCTTGTAAGTCTCCTCATACATTTCTGCCAATTTAGGTGCCAGTTTACACGTGAGAACCTTGTGGAGCTCCAAAGGGAGTCCTTCTGCACTAGGCATCTTAACCATTGCCTTGGCTTTGATGGCATTATGAACCTCCACGTGACACCGGAGCACCTAGTGGTTCTTGTTCCATCTGAAGGAGAGACAAAAATGGGAGTCCCTCCAAGAAGGTATCCAAAGCTGTAAAGAGGCCTATATCTGGTGGACAATAGAGGGACACATAATTAGACCTAAATGTCTCATTAATATGTTTTGGCAGGAAGATGACCCTCCCATCAGACCACACTAAGCAAGCGATGGGGTGCCCCTACTCTCCACGCGAGCCAGTCAGGCAAGTTGTCTCGACTTCCCCTCCTCTTCATATACCCGGATTATGTCATTTTTATAATTATGGCATCACAGCCGTTCCAGAGCCACATTATATAGTTTGTGTGTCTCCAGCAACCGCAAAGGGCTCCCAGGCTACCAGTCGGCTCATTATCCCGCACATGGAGATCATCCTCCATTTTCTGGAGGTCTCTCTCTAGGTCTTGTCAAATACCCACTGATTGCCCCAGGCAGTGTCCCCTCACCACAACCTTAAGAGTCTCCCATTCTAGGCCACGACTCGATGTTGATCCCAGATTAGTGGCAAAGTATTCAGTGTTTCTGACTGCTAGGGAGTCTCTAAAGACAGCGTCCTCAAGGAAAGTTGGGTTTAGCTGCAATGATTTAATAAGTTGGCATTCGTCCACTGGCTGTAGAGTCAAAAGGAGAGGACTATGGGTTGACAGGGTGTGGCCCAAGTATTCTGTGTGCAATATGCAACTATTAAGGGACTTGGAGCATACAAAGTGATCAATCCTTATGTGGACCTGCCTGGTATGTGCCTGAGAAGAAAGAATAATCCCTGTCTGTGGGCTGTGGAGTACACCAAGGGTCCTCCATATCCCAGTATGTAATCCAAGAGGCCAAACCAGTAGCTGCTCTATGGGCTGCTGCCCCTGGGAGTGGAAGGTTTGAGTGGTCCATGATGTGTCTAAAGCTCAATTAAAACCACTTCCAATAAGGCACGGCCTCCCTGTCAGATGAGCTAATCATACCGACAGAGTATGTAGAGACAAGGTCTGATCATGGTTTGGCGCATAAACACTGCCCAGCTCCAGAGGCTTTCTGCAAAGCCACCCCTCCACCAGGAAATATCAGCCATCTTTCGCTATGCCAATTGCAGTTGGCTTGAAGGGGATTCCCAACCTTACCCAGAGCAGCACCCCTCTTGCAAAGGGTGAGTATGTAGGAGCATGGAGCTGACCCCGCCACCACGATCAGAGGCGATCAGCTTCTGCAAGCATGAGGTGCGATTCCTGAAGTAGGGCAATATGTACACCATGACTTTTAACGCACGTCAGGACTTTGTGACATTTAGTCACATAAACCATGCCACGTATGTTGCATGTCATCAGTTTTTAGTTGTTGAGTGTGTTAGTCATAGGAACAGTTACATGGCAATCCAGCAAAGAACCCTTCCCCAATTATTTCCCCCACCCAACAATCCCCATATATAGCACTTGCACAACAGCTACAGAGGGGGCATAGGACAATAAAAAAACAGTCTTTCCAACTCCCCAGCCCCAGAGCACCCCAGCACCAGCTGACCACCCAAACTATGCAGGGCACTAAGTTAATAAAACATAATACATCCACTCTATATTCCATAAGGCAGCAATGAGGGGGGAAGGCAAAGGCAGGCTTTCAATGCACAGCTGAATCAGCTCAAGAAGTAATTAAGACAAATCCCACTTGGCGTGGCCAGCATAACTAGGGTAAGGAGTGTCGCTAATCAAGCAATTTAATTTGCAGTTTGGTGAGTCACAGCCGGACGTCCACCATTCCCAGTGTGAAGCGAGTCGGAGTCTCTGATGTCCTCTTGGTGGTCTGAGCTACTGTTAGTCTCTTTGTTGGATGTCAGTACCTCAGTCAGTGATGCTGCAACTTGCAATGCTGCCCTCGGCCGATTTCTGATTGCGACTGGGTGGATTTCATTAATGGACCTTCTTGCAAGCCTCTCCTCGACCTTCGGTGCTTTCGACAGTGTGGGGGGCCTAACATTCAAGTGCATGTATTTGCCAGACCCCGAACAGTGCATTTCCAGCAAGGTCCGAGCCTTATATGGGTTCAGGCAGAAGTGGGCATGATCATCCAGCGCAATTTTCAATTTAGCTAGAAATATAAGGGAGTACTCGATCCCCTACTCATGGAGTATCTGCTTCACTTCTACGAGGGAGGCTTGTTTGCTTTGCACTGCTGCCATAAAGTCCGAGCACAATGTGACGTGACCATTTCCCACCCAGAAAGAGTGTACTTCCTGTGCCTGCTGCAACAGTGCATTTCTGTCTTTGTTGTGCAATAGCTTAGCAATTATAGGTCTGGGAGGGCATCCTGGGCCTGGCGGTCAGGCTGATACTTTCCAGGTCATAAAAGGGCCTGAGAGCTGGGTCAGGACCACCACCGACTTCAACCAGGGTTCAAAGAAGGCTGTCGTCTAAGACCTATTATTTGCATGCTGTTTCACCTACTGTGCCCTTCCGCATACTCTGCCCGATGTTCCAGCTGCTGCACTCAATTCGTGAGATGGGTAATTTGGGTTTTCATGGTTTGGTGCAGGGGTGCAGGTCTGCCAGGGCTGTTTCATTGTCTTTCACCCTGGTGGTCAACTTCTGGTGGTCTGCATGGAGCAGGCCCAGTTCAACAGATGCCTTCCCTAGTTCCCATTGAAAGGTGGACTGTGATTTTTTAAAGACCCCTAATATCTTGTCCAGGGTACACTGCAAATTGAATGGAGAAGGGTCTAACAACATCTCTAAGGTGGAAAGGTCCTGCTCTTGATCCGGCTGTATCAAGCACGATCCCTGAGATTTAGCCTTCACTTTCCCCATAGTGACCACAAATCCACTGTGCAGCAGGCTGGAAGGATCGATCATTCAGCTTGGTCACAACTGCAGTAGATACACGAAGGCAGTCAGCCCCAAGGGTATACTACTCCTAGGCCTCCTACACTGCAGGATGCACCGTCACACCTGACTGATCTTTCACCTCAGAGGAATGGTCACACGGTTAGACAATACATGTTGAATTCTCTTCTTTCTCCTCACAGTGTGACAGTTGGACAGAATAGACTACGCATGTGGAATAAATGTACTATTTCATGAACAAGGCTGGCACTGGTGGTTATAAGGAAACAAGCATACTAGTCACATGGAATGCATGCAACTATCTATACGAAGCATAAGCAGTTCAGCCACATGGAACGCTCCATTGTGCCAGCAGTTATCAAATAATGTTTACTTTAGGGATCACAGTATGGCAGATAGGCAACATGCGGAAGCACAGCAAGTAGGCGCCATGCAGAGTGGGTATTCAGTCAGCATGCGTAATGGTAACACACAAGATGTTCACAGTGAGGCAGATAGACGCTATGCTGATTGGTCACACAGCATGCTCCGTGTGTTCACGGTGCAGCAGATAGGCAGAATGGGGAGTGGACACATACAGCAAGATCATAGTGCAGCAGGTAGGCTGCATGCAGAATGATTATGCTGTTACATCGCAGTGAGCAACGCAGTCACAAATAGTTATAAGGACTACAGCCCCAACAGTGAAGATTGCGTGCCATCTTGGGATCTCAAGGTACCTCAAGTGCTTCAATAGGCATAAGATGGGGCTGCTGGTTCTGCTGTGCCTGCATACAACTTCGCCCTGAATGTAGTAGAATAACGTTTTTTATTTAAAGGGAGTTGCTGCTCCTTTCCACCATTGAAACTTCCCCTCACAGGGCTCCTCCTACCATGGGCGTTGCTTGTCTTCAGAAGCAGAACGAGTTCATGCTCACTTGCTTATCACCAAAGACTTCAATTTAGTGAGTTATTTTTCTCTTAGTCCACGCCGCGCCACACGATGATTTCAAGTGCCACACCTGCCATGCATAGGCGTGCAAGAAGCTCTTAAGTTCCCCTCAGCTGAGCATTAGTCACTCACCGCATAGGCTGCATTCATTGTCTCAATTTCCAGGCAAACTTCCCATTGTTTGCTTCCCCCATCACCCGGGTCTGCTCAGGGTCATCTCCGTCCAGCCGCCATCCTCACGCACTATCACCTCAGTCCTGCCGCCAACCGCCAGCCTTACGCTCACTGCCCACGGCAGCTGGGCAATCACTGAATCGTCACTGACTATGGTGGCCTTTCATCGCCCAGGCTTGCTCAGGAACACCTCGGCCCAGCTGAGTCACTAGAGGCCCCCAGTGTGGGAAAATTTGCAGGATTATTTTCGGGCAGATACAGAGCCGCTAGATTATGTGACTTGGCCACCCAACTGCACATTTTGTTAAGGTATATATACATGTGGAGATCATTATAAAATACCGAACCGTACCTATATACTCGCTATCACAATATTTTGGTAGCCAATATTCTAGCTATGATATTCTTACACCAAAATATTTCAAACATATCTTAGTACTATTTCATGCTGGGTAGGTAGCTGACTCTCACCCTTTTTGCGTCTGGAACAGGAAAACACAAAAGTGATGTCAACATGTGTCCACATCCTGTGATTCTGGGCAAATCATTTAATCTCCCTGTGCCTACCAAAGGAAAAAAATAAAATAAAACATTAATGTGTCCTTGTGTAACGTAACCGGTGCTCATGTAAAGCGCTCCAATCCCTTCGGGTCGACGTCGGGCTATATACATCCGCAAAAAAAACCAATCGTACTGATGATTTAGTGGCATGCTGCTACTTGCAAACATTTGTGATTTTAAATACTTGTTGATGTGACGTGGGGTTTAGATGGAATACCAATATATGGGGAATATTATCAAGAAACGGCATTAAGATTATCGCCGCTTTAGCGGCAGAAAAATGCCGCTAAAGCGGCGATAATGGGCTTGTTCTGGTGTCAACATGGGCTTCTATTGGAATTCTCTAGTGCATATTATCAAGCCCATTATCGCCGCTTTAGCGGCAGTTTTCTGCCACTAAAGCTAAAGCTAAAGCGGCGATAATTTTAACGCCGTGCTTGATAATATGCTCCTTTGTTCTTAATTTTTTTTAATGATGATTGGTGTTTGGGATTAGTTCGGACACCAAATACATATTAAGGGGCATATTATCAAGCACGGCGTTAAAATAGAAGTCCATGTTGTCACCAGAACATGGGCTTCTATGGGAATTCTCAAGGGCATATTATCAAGCCCATTATCGCCGCTTTAGCGGCAGTTTTCTGCCGCTAAAGCGGCGATAATTTTGAAGCCATTTATTGATAACATGCCCCTCAGTTTTTTTGGAATGGTTAGTGGTGAAAGTACTTCTACTGTTCAGAAGGAAGGAGTGACAGAACATGTCCTCGTTCTTTTTGTGAGTCTTATGGGGAAATGTGTGTGTTGCCTTAATACTCCACAGATTTACTAATAATAATTTTCTCTTGTTTCTTTTTAGGACAGACAGTGGCGTCATCAGCCCCCCTCTTTAGCAGCTTAAGCTGGGCCCCTCGGAGCACAAGGCATCAAACCGAGTAGAGCTTGTTATGACAGACATCTCCAGCTTGGGGGCATATTATGATGAAGCGGCGATAATGGGCTTGATAATATGCCGCAGAGAATTCCCATAGAAGCCCATGTTCTGGTGTCAACATGGGCTTCTATGGGAATTCTCAATGGCATATTATCAAGCCCATTATCGCCGCTTTAGCGGCAGTTTTCTGCCGCTAAAGCGGCGATAATTTTAACGCCGTGCTTGATAATATGCCCCTTGGTTCGCTTGTTGCAGTGACTGAGCTTTATGGGAATTGTAGTCCGCAGGCCTGTTCCTTTTCAAGGCAGCCTGCTTTTTGAGGAATACAACCCCCAGGGTTTCCAATGGCTGCTTAATATCCCAAGAGATATAATGACATGCAGCCCAATGCACTACATTCCAGTTCCAGCTTGCATCGGCAGACTTTGTTCTATTTTGATAGAAGCTGTGTGTATCAGGAGAGCAAAGTGGTAACTGCCTTTCTCTCTCACCTCTTCTCTAATCATATGTGTCGCTTGGGGTGTTTTGTCCATTTGAAAAGGCTGGCCTGTATGCTTCAATCCTGCAACTCCTGCATGCTAAAAAGATTTCTGTTTTTTTCTGAGGGTTAAAAGCAACAGTACTTATCTACCAGACTTTTACAGGTGTAAACTATGTCTTTCTGTATAGCTTATGCATATGGCTCAATGAAGAAAACTCTGCCACGTAATTTTTATTTTAATCCTGGCTCTTACGAAGGCAGAGGACCAAACGTACAGTTTTTTAGTCTAAATTATAAACATTTTATTATCTTCATTATTTTGTTAGTTCATATTGGGAAAACAAATGGCACAAATGAGGCGGAGTGTTTATCCGAATTAATGGTTGTCTTGGTTCAAAATAGTTACACGCTGGCCAAGACAAGTTTATTATTATTATATGAACTGTTCAGAAGAGATGGGAGGTGAGTGGGAAAGACAGGGGCAAAAGGAGGGATAAGAGAGATTTAAAGGACAAATGGGCAGAGGGAAGAAAAGAGGGGAGAAACAAATTGAATTTGGAGAGAGGTGAGAGACTAAGAGGGAGACAGAGAAGGGTGGGGACGAGTAAAGGTGAGACAAAATGTTCTAGGGAGAAGAGAGAAAAGGGAGGGGAGAAGGAAAAGAGACAAAGTGAGAATAGAGAGAGGAGGGAAAGACAAAAGGAGAAGGAAAAGGAGTGCAATTGGAGAAAAGAGACAAAAGGAGAAGGAATACACAGAAAAAGGGAGGAGAGGGGAAAGGGGGAGATTAGGGAGAGCTACCAGAAGAGAGAAAAAAGATGTACGGTTGGAGATAAAGGATATCCCTTAAAGGGAGAAATGGGCTTGCTCACTCACTGCCATTCTGAAAGTTAGCCCAAATGGAGGTTTTTGTTTTTGGGCTACTCCCCTGAGTACGGACAGGCCAGATTTACAGATCTACAATGATGGCTTTATGTGTTTTCCCCCCATTGTCTTGCAATAAAGAACTGTCACTTTTTTTTTTATTTCTTATCAAGATAAATGTAATTTTTCAACATAAATAAGACCTATTTTTCAAGTGTTTGAGATTGCAGGAGAAGGAATGGCGATCAATTCATGCAAACACAGAGTTCTGACTCTGAATATGAGAATGTTGTAAAGAAGGACATTTTAATTCTGGGGAGAAGATAAACATGTCTTGTTTTTATAAAGTGTTTATCAGACACTCCGAGGGTCACAGGTCAAGTAAGGGCTACTGGGCCTCCGCCCTGGGGATGTGGATGATTGCCTCTGATCTCCCAGGGTTCCTCCTTCTGTGGCGCTGCAAACTAAGCCCCCTACAACCCCTTCATTACTTGACTCTCAGTGACAGCAATGGTGAGGAGTAACAGGTTTATTTGGTACATGGTGGGGTACAACATGCTATGCACTCAAACACTCATCGGCACCATTACTAGTTGCCCAGTGGAGTCGTTGTCTGTATAAAAGAGCAGCACTTTGAAACCCAAGCATAATACTATTGACTACAATATGCAGGTACTCAGTGTCTCTGTAGCAGGGTAACTGTACAATGGGCAGGGGTACCTCTAATGCTTACCCTCCACCTCCCACCTCTCTCTCTTTCTCCATAACAGGGCAAATCTGCAGTAGGTCTCTGGTATAGAATCAATGCCGCCCACCCCTAAGGCAGAGTCATGCGCTCAGAGTCTTAGTGTTATGTTTGTCACCAAATGTGAGTCCACGTGGTAAGCCTTGGCTAGCCTCAGCACACTCAATCTGTGCCCTCCCTCTGGTCGGGTAATAATCACTGCTGTGGGTGTACCTGCCCTCTACGCTGATCCCTGGAGCAGATGTGGGGCCACGTGGCAAAGTCAGGAGTTGGCTGAAGACAGGAGTGTGAGCCATCTTCAGACCTTTGGCCCTCCTCGAGGCATATGATGAGTCGGCAGGAGCTCAGAGCCCATGGATCTAGGCAAGCTCCTTCTGCCACTCATGTTGTTTAGTGAGTCAGCAGCTCGGCTGGACAGACCACTCAATGGGTCAAGACAGTGACACAGTCTGATTCCAGACTAAAATCCAGATGGCAATAGTTGGGCCACTTCTAAGGGCTTTACGGGGACAGCTGAGGCTAGACAGGCCTAATGTGCACACTTGCATTCAGTGCTTTGACACAGCCACTTTCAGCTTTGCAATAACACAGGTCACTTGGACACGCTTGGATAAGTGCCATACGCATGGTAGCAGTCAATTACTCAGCTGTGCCAACCAATCGGGCACACCTGGAACAAGTGCCTTTGGCTGCAATGGCAGGAGTCTGTTCGAACACTTTTGGCAAGTGCAACAGACCAGTAGAAGACAGGTTTAATCAAGGTGATCCACCTTCTGCTTCAGTGAGGGCTCTGAACCAAGAGCACACCCGTCACATTCTCTGGTGTCTCTGGTGGATGGACACTCAACTTCACAGTTAACTGCTCTTGTCCTTGCTTTAGTCAGCTTCACCTGCTGGGCTATCTTACCTCTCAGTCAGGGTACTTCAAGGCCTACCAGAGAAGGGAGACAGCCCTTTCTTCAGAGCAGACACCAGGTGAGATCCTTTTACATCTGGCTGCCAGGCAGACATTAGCTTTGATTGCACAGCAGTTCCCTGGATACGGCGCGAACCAATCCCGCAATGGGAGAAGTTGTACCTCTATAAAAGAGGCAGCTGTTGACCCAATCAGTGGGTCAGCAGCTGTCACTTTTATAGAGGTGCAACAAACAGGAGGTATGTATTCTCTGTCTGCACTCTCAGAACTGGTTTGGGTCAGTTCGCCTTCAATGTGTTCTGCGCCAGATGACTTTCAGACTCGGCCTTTGTGTAGAGTGATCCTCCTCACAGCAAGGTCATCTACAGTTTGGAGCGCCCACAACAAAGGCACAAGGAGGTGTGAGCATTCTGCACCTGGCTATCAACAGCAACACAGACAGTGATTAGGAGGAGAGGCAAAAGGCAGGCATTCTCTAAAGAACACTTTACACTCTGAACTATAAAGACTACAGTTCCCCCTTCCCCCAAACATTTACCAAACGGTAGTGCTCTGAAGTCTAATCAGCAGCTCTCTGCAGAAAAAGGCCTAATCGAATTTCTAAACACATCACTTTTACCTCTTCTTCCACTTCAGTTTATAGGCCCCCTCCCTCCAGACTCTGGAATGTCATCAATACACTTCCCCTGTCAGGGGAAATAACCTTGCCTCCATCTTCAACACATGAACAGGCCAGGTGAGACTAACATTAACCTACTTGCTTTCTTCACTCTGGTTTACTTACACACACACTATGCACGACCACACACATTCATAAAAATACACAGGTACTGGGATGTTAGGACAAGGACCCAGGTTTACATTATAGCGATGTAACTTTACATGAGTGGGACAGTAGGCAACCACTTTGGTGACACAGATAAGGGATCTGGTCACAACTATAGAAACACTAAATTACAGTATGCTACCACCACTGCTCTACATACTAGAACCCATGCCAGGGCTAGTAGTCCACAGTCACAACCACGGCCCATGCAGGTCAGTGTGGGAGAGATCGACAGACAACGACAAGGAAAAATGAATTATTTATTTAATTTCCCCTCGTGGTCGTCTGTCAAATCCTACCCCAACCTGGCCTCACCACCCGACCGCTCTTACCTGCATGGGCTGCACCTGCACAGCCACTAAGGAAAGCACACTGGGTGTGCCTCTCCCGGTCCAGGAAAGGTCCAGGACTGTACTCACGTCAAGTGACAGGATAATCATGATAGATTAACAATCTCGGGTCAAAAATGAGGATACCAGACACTTGCAGTTGGGCGCTCAGGGCAGAGGCATGACTGCACTCCATGCAAGGGACATTTTCATCCCAACAGTGCTGGAATCTGAAGTTCTTCACTCATGCAGTAATACCCCAAACTTTACCCAGTTATGTATCGTTTTCTGTGTTGATTTTGGGAAGTTCAAACTTTGAAATGGTTTTACTTGGATTCGATCCTGTGATTTTCAAGTTACATAGAGATATCGGAAACAGGAAAGGTAATTAACTAAACTAATTAGCATATGTCAAACTGATGCCTGAGTGCTACAAACAGATATCTGCAGCCAACTCACTAGCCCCCGTGTTAACACAACTAGCCCGAAACTCCAGCTTGCAAAAATCGAATGAGACCAGAATTCCCATACTGTGACTTGAACCTTCACTTAGAGATTATTTACAAATCTCTATTGCAGGCTCATGATCAAATTGAGCTACCCTTATTAGGATCACAATGTGTGACGTAACTGTTTTACAACATCTTTTCAGATGATACATTAGCCCACTACACTGCCTTACTGAGATTAAAATTTCTGTTCTACAGATTTAACGATAATCTCTGCAGTGTAGCCTCGAACCCATTTAGGTAATAAAATGCACTCTGAACAAGCATTGAAAAGGCAATAGGTCTCTCCCTCGTTTAAGTTAAAGCAATCATGTTTGTAATTAGGCGGCATTTTAGCTTCGCTTTTATTAGTGTTTTTCAAACTTTCATGTACATAACATGCATATGTATGCATATATGTATATGTATGCATGCATACATTTGTATTTATGAGAGGTAGAGGTAGAGAGTAGAGAGTAGTAGAGAGAGGTAGAGGGAGAGGTAGAGAGTGAGTAGTATATAGTGAGCAGTAGAGAGTGAGTAGTAGTGAGTAGTAGAGTGAGTAGTAGAGAGTAGTAGAGTGTGAGTAGTAGAGAGTGAGTAGTAGAGAGTAGAGAGTAGTAGAGAGTGAGTAGAGAGTAGTAGAGTAGTAGAGAATGAGTAGTAGAGAGTGAGTAGTAAAGCCTAGTAGAGAGTGAGTAGTAGAGAGTGAGAAGTAGAGAGTAATAGAGAGTGAGTAGTAGAAAGTGAGTATTAGAGAGTAGGTAGTAGAGAGTGAGTAGTAGTGAGTAGTAGAGAGTGAATAGTAGAGAGTGAGTAGTAGAGAGTGAGAAGTAGTGAGTAGTAGAGAGTGAGTAGTAGAGAGTAGTAGAGAGTAATAGAGAGTGAGTAGGAGAGAGTGAGTAGTAGAGTAGTAGAGATTGAGTAGTAGAGAGTGAGCAGTAGAGAGTAGTAGTGAGTACGATAGAGTAGTAGAGAGTGAGAAGTAGAGAGTGAGTAGTAGAGAGTAGAGAGTGAGTAGTGAGTAGAGAGTAGTAGAGAGTAGTAGAAAGTGAGTAGTAGAGAGAAGTAGAGAGTGAGTAGAGAGTATTAGAGAGTAGTAGAGAATGCGTAGTAGAGAGTGAGTAGTAGAGAGGTTCGGTGCCTTATGATGCACTGGGTGCAGTTTGTGCTACTTTCATCCGGTTGTAACCATAGTGTATGCTGATTTGTGACAGTGTCCCGGATCTGGTCGCACTTGGCAAACTATACGACTTTGTGTCCATGCTGTGTGCATAAAAGTGAGAGGGCTCTGTGCAGGGGCGTAACAAACACCCCCGCAGCCCCTTCGGTGCGGGGGGGGGGCCCAGTCTTCGGTACGTGAAGGGGGGCCCCCTCAGCTCACCTCATCTGTGCAGAGCTGTGTGTCTTGCTCTATAGCAGATGCAGTGTACAGCCTGCTCTGAGTTCCTCGTGCTGACCCCAGACTGAAGAGAAACAAAGTAACAACTTACATTGTTTCTCTTCAGTCAGAGCCAGGCCTGGAAAAAGGATGGGGGTGGGGGGCCCCAGAGAGAGCATTCTCCATAGGGCACTACTCCTCTGAGAAGGGACGAGGCAGTAAAATGGTGCCCTCAGGTAAGCACTCTTGTTAAAATGCACACTACTTTGTGTCTGCCCTCAGGCGTGTTTAATAATTGCGCTCAGTGTGCCAAGTTGTGTTTGTGTTCCTCTGGTTGCAGACGCCGGAGAGGCGGGGCATTGTAGTGAGAAGGTGGCTGTTCTGGATGCCTGGGGTCTGGGCTCGGGCGCTTGTTCCCACCTTCTCATAATCGTATAGGCGGTACGGCACGCATCCATGGTGTGACATGTGTCTATATTTCCAGTCAGCTGGGATGGAAATCTTAGTTGCCTGGTGCAAGTCCTAGGGCGGTGCCATGGCCAAAAAGGTGATGAGCCGGAGGCCGGCGCGGCGGTGCCCAGGATTGCCCGTGGCACATACATGCCTTTCGCAGCGAAGGGCAACCTGGCACTGAGATGGCAGAAGAAAGGGGTTCAGCGAGGCTAACGCACCCCTCTGAAGCACTGCCTGAAGGTCCAGGGGCCAAGGACGACAGCTCAGAATAGTGAAAGCACTGACTGGGGGGAAAGGTGGGGTGTGAACCACACCAGCATGTTGTGCTCTACAGAAAATCAAAGCTAGAAATGTTCTTCGAGGCTCAACGTTTAACTTAAGCTTTGCGGCCATTTTAAAATCAGTTGTGTACCGGAGTTATCATGGGGAAGCTGTTACATTTAAAAAACACAGCGTGGCCGCTACATTACAAGCGCTCTCTCTGCGTGCTTCCCTTAAGAACAGTCAAACAGCCGGTTTCCCCCGCAGAGAAGTGTGTTGTGTTCCGGGAATAGCCTGGCTCTGGCTAAATCTGGCAGTACATGGCAAGCGAGGCAGAATTGTACTGGCAAGGCAGACCGAAGGGGAGGGCACCCGCTGGCAGAGAAAGTGGACACGTATCGTCGGTTGTTTACCCCCCTCGACGAGGAAGGCAGCCTTGCACCGGCACCGCAGGCATCGGAGTTGATTTGAGTCAGGGGTCCGACCCTGGCGAGGGCATCCCGCAGCACCCCTCCAACTTGGGCAGTAGGTTGCCTCTTTTTCAGTAGCACTATCAGGGATTTTCCATCTTAAAATACATAGATATTTGTGACTTATTGTATTGTGCTTACAAATTTAAAATGTTCCCAGACGACAGTGTGCTTTCAAAAAGTTATTTATATAAGAACAATGCTGCCTTTTTAGTCACTGTTACTCAACGTTGCTTTTGATCGTTATATTTATAAAGGGAGTTACAAAAAGTGAGTGTTAAAAAATGAATCACATGCCTGAATGACATAGATATAGAGAGAAATATCTATTATCTCATTTAGCAAGCAATGATTTATGTCAATGTGATTGAAGTCCTAAAAATATCATATTTACGCAACAACTGTTGTTCCTCTAAACATTATAATTAACCACAACCAGGGTGCAACATAATGACCTGTGGACCTTGCAGGTAATGTACCCATGGCCCCCCAGAGAGAGAGAGAGTAGTGAGAGAGAGAAAGTGGAGAGAGAGAGAGTGGAGAGAGAGAGAGAGTAGAGAGAGAGAGAGAGAGAGGAGAGACAGAAAGTGGAGAGAAACAGAAAGTGGAGAGAGGCAGAAAGTGGAGAGACAGAGAGGAGAGAGAGTGGAGAGAGAGAGAGAGGAGAGAGAGAGGAGAGAGAGGAGAGGGAGAGAGAGTGGAGAGAGAGAGACAGTGGAGCGAGAGAGAGTGGGGAGAGAGAGTGGGGAGAGAGAGTGGAGAGAGAGACAGTGGAGAGAGAGACAGTGGAGAGAGAGTAGGGAGAAAGAGTGGAGAGAGAGTGGGGCGAGAGAGAGACAGTGGAGAGAGAGAGTGTGGAGAGAGAGTGGAGAGAGAGAGAGTGGAGAGAGAGAGTGGAGAGAGAGTGGAGAGAGAGAGTGGAGAGAGAGTAGAGAGAGAGACTGACTCAGAGACTGTGATACTGACTGACTGAGAGACTGACTGACTGAGAGAGAGAGAGAGAGAGAGAGAGAGAGAGAGAGTGAGAGAGAGAGAGAGAGAGAGACTGACTGACTAAGAGAAAGACTGGCTAACCGACAGAGAGAGAGACTGATTGAGAGCGAGTGAGACTGACTGAGAGAGACTTACTGACTGACAGAGACTGACTGACTGACTGAGGTAGAGAGAGACTGACAGAGAGAGACTGACTGACTGAGAGAGAGAGACTGACTAAGAGAGAGACTGACACAGAGAGAGACAGAGAGAGAGAGAGACTGACAGAGAGAGACTGATTGACTGCGAGAGAGACTGACTGACTGAGAGACTGAGAGACTGACAGAGCCAGAGAGACTGACTAAGAGAGAGAGACTGATTGACTGCGAGAGAGACTGACTGAATGAGAGAGAGACTGACTGAGAGACAGCGAGAGACTGACACAGAGGGAGACTGACAGAGAGAGACTGACTGACTGACAGAGAGAGAGAGAGAGACTGACAGAGAGAGCGAGAGACTGACAGAGAGAGCGAGAGACTGACTGAGAGAGAGAGAGACTGAGAGAGAGAGAGAGAGAGAGACTGACTGAGAGAGAGACTTACTATGAGAGAGACTGTCTGAGAGACTGACTGACTGAGAGAGAGACTGACTATGAGAGAGACTGTCTGAGAGACTGCCTGACAGAAAAAGAGAGATTGACTGACTGAGAGAGACTGACTGACTGAGAGAGAGAGAGAGGCTGACTGACTCAAAGAGAGAGACTGACAGAGAGAGAGAGAGAGAGAGAGAGAGAGAGAGAGAGAGACTGTGTGTATGAAGGTATGCAATGCCTCTTAAGATTGCTATTGTCTGCTAATAAAAATGTATTATCAAAATGTGCTCTTTGTGGTTACATCTGCTTTTGAAATACAGCATTGTCACATTGTCTAATGTTTTGAAACAGAAACGAGAAGGAGCAGTGGATGCACTTTTGTCCAAACTGAATGATGAGTGGGCCCGATGTTGTATATCATGACAGGAGTCTGCATCAGGAAGCCCACCTAAAATAGGGCAAACTTCCCCGGCGTACTGATGGCAGGGACCCAGTAGTGAATAGACCACCACCTATGATAGACTGCTGGCAGACTAAGCCCAACCATTAACTCCACCATCTAGTGTTACTTATAACGGCTGTATTGGTGACAGTGGCGTAACAATAGCCCCGCAGCCCCTGCAGTATGGCGGGTCGCTGGCCTGAAAGCTCTTGACTGGCGTGGAGAATGGGAGGAGGGCCCCCTCCATGTAGTTTGCAGGCAGGCCCCCTCAAGTTTCGTTATGCCACTGGCTCTGTGTAGCCGCTCTAGCGCGAGCTGTATTAGTACAACAGGTTAGAAGCAGTGGCTATCAGATGTTTATTTAAAAACTCCCTCGTGTCAATGTTTTTAGTATTCCGAGGGCGAGCTAAAGGCGAAAAATCTCCCATTCCTTGTCATTGGGCGACCTCTGCTTTGCTAAAGCTTAGGGCGTGTCTGACTCCAAGTAAACCTGAACAGGAGGCCTCGGGCATTTCCCTCAATGCAACACTCCAAAAAGCAGTCCTACAAGCCGCAGAAAGCATCTTTGGGACTGCCAGGTCTGTTCTAGAAGGGACTACACGCGCTGCACTGGTGCTGCACAGCCGCCATCATAACAGGGGGATGCCTCCGTTCAGTAAGACTTCACAGCATCCCACCAAATAACTGGCGTGGTAATAATGGCATTAAAACACTTCAAATTACTAGTGTATTAGCCACTCAGTTGCACATTTTGTCGACCTCGGAAGGATGTAAAGCTTAACAAACACACACTGCATCGGCTTTGGAAGGATGAAAGGCTCGCCCCACCCATTAAGAGTTACCAGTAAGGGCCAATTGTACGCTTCCACTGTATGGAAATATTGACAACACCTCACCAGGGTTAGCAAGCACTATATAAATGCAAACCTTTTCCCTCCACTCTCCTTCCTAATCCAAACAACTGACCAACATATCGACCGCCCAAACCACCTCAATATTTCACCATACCAACTCACCATCAATCACTTATGGGTGCCGGACTAGAGCGCCACTCACTGAAAAAGCGCTGCAACACATTATCAGGGGTAGCAAGCGCCACACAAACGCAAACCCTTTCCCTCTTCTAGCCCTCCACCATCCCTCTCAATCCAAACAACCGACCAACATAATCACCACTCAAATCACTTTAATATTTCATCATACCAACCCAACAACAATCCCTTATGGGTTCTGGAGTAGCTTGCCACTCGCCGAAAAAAGCACCTCACAGCCTCGTCAGGGGTAGTAATCACTATATCAGTGCAAATACAATCGAATACACCACAGTAGAGAGGTGTGGTGCAGCGGCCAGGGCAGCTGACTTCGGAGCACAGAGTTCATGGTTCGATCCCTGGCTCCGGTGGCAGCTCAGCTCAGCACCATGTGACTCTGGGCAATAGCTCCCTTCATTTCCATGACGGCCCCCAGCGCCTTGAGACCCGTAAGGGTGAGTAGTTTGCGCTTTACAAATACAGATTTCACAGTCGCTACTTCGAGAGCTGGCCGTTATTGTTAGCATTTGTAACATAACTTGTCTTTTCTGGCAAGCTGCTAAATCTGGGGTGCACAACAAAGGTGCAAGAGAGCTGCAAAGATGCCCCCCTTTCAAGCTAACCATGACATACATTTACAAACTATGAATGCCAATGAACATCATTTGCATCCCCAATTGTTATCTCGGAAGTTGTTGGACAAGCCTGCTCTAAAAACACAAAAAACGACATTTCGCTTTCTCTGACAGTCTCAATACTCGGATCATACACTTTTTCCAGTCAGCTCACCCCCCTCTTCACATTACAATTTCAAGACCACTCAGGAATATGTTGCAGCAGTTTTCCAAAGCTGGTGGCCCGTTGAATTTAAGTACATACATAGGTAGTACAAAAAAAATGCACCTTACTTCAAATAACAAAAGGATAGTACATGGCGCCAGTGACTATGCGAGTGAGCAAGAGTTAGAATGCTGATGTTCTCCTGTCTGCAAAGTAAGTGTGAACGCACTCTTGCGAGAGAGAATGAAAGGGTTGTCTGGGAAGGGCACAAATAGCGCGTAGGTGGTATGTTTTCGTCCTGCTTCAAAGAGAATGGTATGGCAAGCGTTGAACAGATGGCGACGCCGATAACAAGGACATTTCCTGCAGCGCAAAGTAGGTGTAAATGTGACAGCATGTGTCTGAAAGCACAGACTGCTTTGCTTTAGGTGGCGAATTTTACCTAACAAAAGATGGTCCATAGACACCTTGGCAACACTTGCTTAGACGCTAGGAAACTGCCGGGCTGCAGCGCGTGTGGGGACTGAAGCCCGGGGGCACTGCTGTCATCACCCCTGCCGCCGGCAGCACACACGCCCAGGTGCGCAGACACACGCCGGGCTCTGGGCCTGCAGAATCGGGAGAGTAGGAACGCGATGTGGACTGGAAATCAGCAGAGCAAGAAAAAGCAAAACTAATCCAGGCAGCAGTGACAAGCCACGTCGAATTCATCTACGAGGTGAGGCGGGTTCAAAGTGCACTGGGTGAGAGCACCCAAGTGCAGCTTACAAGTAACAAGCGGCAGTGAAAGCGATCGCTTTTTCATTGCTATGACAACGAAAGCATCGCAAGATGGCGTCGGACTGTCCACAGTCCTACGGACACGCGCATGCTGTCTGCTTTGGACAGATGGCGAGAGCAGCCATCTTTGTCCATGCAGGCGCGTGCATGCGCCCACGTGGAGAATTGATTCCAAAAGGTCCCCTCTGGTAAGGGCAGCGCATGCGCTGCTCTCGCTAGGCGAGACCTAAAAATGTGAACTACAGGTAACACCGAGAACACTGTGATACTGGCGCATTTTTTAACTCATGATAGAGGTACCATGTGAGAGTTAGGATTGTTACATTAGTCCAATATCAGTAGATGGTCCAGGCCTATATACACGTCCATTGATAGCAGACTGGGGATAGTTGAGTACTGAAATAGCTGTGCATGGTGTAGCTTGAGATAGAACTGGATATTTGAGGGTTCTTCCTATGTCTCACTTCTAGGATGCCAACTCATAATGCATATAAGGATATAGGTCCATTATGTGAGCTCTTTATGGATGTCTCAGTTTAGGGACTGCATTAGGACAGAGATGGATTGGGAGAGATATATGTAGCTGGTTTTCTATTGCGAAAACATTGCGAATCACCTGGTAAAGGGCCACGCAGTTACCTTAAACATAACCTGCAACGCCCACTGTCAATCCAGTATTCATGACTAATACACTGTTCAGTCAAAAATCCTCATATTCTGGTGCCTTTATTGGATACTTTGATAGTTCATTTTGACAAATTATATGTTTTTTTGATGTAGTTGGATGATTTTATTTGTAAACCTAAATTAAATATGTTAAGACACAAATAATCCTCTCTTGATTATTGGCATAAAAAAAAAGACTGCAATCAAAGGACACTTTACAAATTGCAAAAATGTATCACATTTGAACAACACATATGATGAGAGTACAATAAAGTCGATACGCAAACATGACTCTCATTGCTTCGCTCACCCCACCCCTGCCCCAGCTTTGCTCTCTGAGTGGAACAATGACTGATGAGGCTCTTTCTCTCTCAGTGTTATCAGTTTAGACTGCCCCTCTTTGACTTCAGAGATGTTACACGATGGTGGCACAACCACTTCTTGCTTTGCCCTGATTGTGCCACTCCGACCGTGGGGCATGGTTGCGGTCCTGTAGTCCATAATGTCTTCTTTTAAATGCCTCTGAATGGATTGTATGACGATACAACGTGTGGTGTTACCACGTGGTAGGTATCAACGCGGTTGTTACAACGACTGCGTTGTTACCATTCACGGAATTACATCGCAAGTTGTTTCTATGACTTGTGCTAGATGGCGCGCTGGATTTAGGAATAGTATAAATTACTATCCCTACTCCAGTTAGCGCAACAGCAGGGAAGGTGTTGGATTTAAAATCCAACACATTCCCTGGTGTTGCACGCCACCTAGCGCAAGTTGTTGAAACGACTTGTGATGTAACGCCACGTGGGGTAACAATGAGGTCGTTACAATGACCGCGTTGTTATCAACCCGCGTGGTATTGCCAGCGTTGTAGACGCTGTCTTCCCTCTGAATGCTGTTTTGGTCAGCTGTGAAGCAGGCAGCGTCTGCTTCGATATGACTGTACTGTGACCATAAAATGTGGCTGGGGTTTTCAGGTGAAGGGGAGCTCAATATCCCAGGACGATACGAGCCAAAGTCGGGCTCGGTTGCTCCAGTTTGACAGTGGGTCTCGCGGGGATTCACGTGTCCTGAGGCTTCAGCAAAGAACAGGAGCTGAAGCTGTGAATCTGGCCGGCTCCTCACTAGCAATGGAGCTGATTACCGCCCTAGCACCCTTTTCTCCTGCAGAATGCTGTATCCCACTACGGACTTTGAGAGAAAATAAAGTAAGCCGTTTTTTGTTTGACTTATATGAGGTCTATCTGAGTTTTTTAAAACTTATTTTTGCTTCCTAAGCATTGAACATATTGTGTACAGAGCATGCCATTGAAAGTTTTTAAAGAAGGCAGCATATCGAGCAAAGCGACACCCATAGGGAAGTGCCCGCAAAATTGTGGTTCGAAGGCCCCAGGCACGACTCAATCCCGCAGCGTTAATGTGGATGTGGAGGACCCCCATGAAGTTTCTCTAGCAAGCTGGTCGGGGTCCAAAATGGTGGATTTTGAGCACACACGAGTACTCTGCTGCTCAGGCATTGCAGACCTCCAAACTTCAAGCGTGGTGGCCAGATAGCTGTACACTGTTGAGCAAATCACAAAGGGTGTCACCTGGGGGAAAGGAGTAGCCTGCAGAGATCTCTGTGGAGGGTGCATCACTAACTGGAGAAGTTACATTAAATTCACATGAGAAGCCAGGCAGATGAGGTGCCCCGCTCGCTGGTTCCACTAAAGGGCCGGACCACACAAACCACACAAACTGAGTGTTGCACAAGTAGCAGGGCCTCAGAGTGTCTCTTTCTTAATTGTAACCGGCCCAACACTCCAAGCAATATATTGGTGCCCGGCCAGGAGTCAGGCTCTAAGCCTGTGCCTCCTGCACCTCTTATCTCATATATCCTAATGGGACAAGAAGATCATGAGACCCGGACCCCTTCAAGTGATGAAGCCTCAAGCTCATCATGGATTCAGTTCATCTCAACTTAAGGGGGGCGTCAACACCAGCTGAAGACTTATAGGCAACACATCTTTCCCCGGCTTTTCAAGGTATTTTCTGTGAGATTCTCAATGAGATAAAGTAATTAAAGATTATGCAGCAAGTCATTGCCATGCAGGTCACAAACCGATTGTCTAACCTTGAGGGGAAGGTTTCACAAGTTCTTGACAGGATGGAAATGATGAAGCAGAGCATCTTTGATTGTTAGGATCAACTGACACAGGTCACTGGGTCAGTGGAGCAGTTTGTGAAACAGCTAGATGGAAAATAATTTGCAAAGATCTAACCTGCAAATAACAGGCATCCCAGAGCATAAAGAAGATGCAGAGGGCCTAGTAACTTTTGAAAATAATTTGATCAAGAAATAAGTCCTCCCTGACCAACCGCCAAACCTAACAATTGTACAGGTGCATCACGTGCCTGCCCAAGTCCCGGCTAACTAAAGAAATCCTTGATGTTTTTAATAACTTCGCTGACATCTGGGTTAAGCAAAGGGTCTTAAGAAAGGCATTCAGGCAAAATAGTTTGACGTGAATAAAGAGTATTTGTCCTCATCTTCTTGGACATGACCATGGACTTAGCCCACAGTAGAAAGGACTTCAAGGCTCTGTTCTCCAGGTGGGGATCCAGGCTACTACTTCCCATCTGTCCAAATTGAAGGTTTTTCATATGGCTGGTTTAGTCTCTACACCTCTATTGAAGAGGTGCAGAAGCTCCTGAAGCTATATTAATGAACACATTGATATGGCAATCTGTTAATTGCAATTTAATCTTATCTGTTTATATGCAAGAGTGGGGGCGGGGTTAGGAAGCTGGGCACCTCACCATGGTGCCAGATGAGTTGAGGTTGGGTCTCAGGGGCCACAAGAGGTGGCCCAGGAGGCAAGGTAGGGTTGAGGGTGGGGGCGGACATGGGGTTGGTCTATTCTGGGAAATGGTATTTTTTCTCAGTTGGTTGTGCTAGTGCAGGTAGTGGCACGATGTTCAGTGGTGAGGGTAGACACTGCATGGGGATGGGGAATTCAATTGGGTATAGTAGATGAGTACTGTCTGGAATTGTTAACAGGGCCAAACAGAAACATTGGTTTCTAGTCGATAAAAAAAAAAAAAAAGATTAGGTCACTGCAGGAAAGAAGAGTAATGTTTTGCTTTTCATTTTAGAACTTCAAGGCAGAGTTAGGATTCATAAGTGTGGCAGTATGATCATATATCTAAAGTACTCCCAGCAAGGAAGAGCTGACCCGAGATCAAAGTGCTTTTTTAATATATGCTGCAGTGGAAGGCAGGAGCCCATGTGGCATTTTATTGTATTTGTTTAATTAATCTTTTTGAGTGGGTAGAGGGCCACAGTACATAGTCCCTTTTTATATCCTCACTATAGACCTAGCCCCATATTTATCCAGGTTTTACATTGCCCTTGCATCATGGAGGGGGGCGGAAGGGTGACGCAAAACCTAAGTGAAATTTATCACGCTATGCAAGGCCACCTTGCGTGGCTCTGCATGGTTTGATAAATCTAGAGTAACGGAAGGCAGAGCAAATAGCTGCCTTGCATTATTCTGCAGCAGGGAGGCATTCCATGGGTGGAGCATGGATGCTCCACATTTTGGCACATTCCAAAATGTACCATTAGTGGTAGACCTGGGAATGCATCAAAATACAATGCCTCCCAGGGTGAGGCGAACTGAGAAGTATCTTTACTTCTCCATGTTTTGCCCTCATTCTACATGTGCTACATTCTGCAGCACACATAAAAAGAGGAAAATACCTATCCGCATTGTTTTTGGCAGGAAGGTGTCCTACAATTCAGGCACCCTTGCAGCACGTCACAAGGGTGTCTGCATTGGCACTAGTCACAATTCAGAACTTGAAAAAATACACATAAACAACATTCAGCAGGATTTGCTCTATTGTTGTGCAAGCACAAAATTGCAGTAAAATGGCACAGATATTTATAGAGAGATGACGGTCTCTCATACATTATATATGGAGTATTCAATCCTTTCATACTTTCAGCATATGCTAATATAGATCTTTATAATACGAACTGCAAAAAAGTCATGAAAAAAATTAGCACCCTCCAATTGAACTCCTACTTTGCAGTAAGTGACACACAGGCCATGCTTCAGCTGCAACAAATGGACTGGGCTCGCACACAGCAACATTTAATAAACATCCTCTTGAAGTGCTTGGTAAATTTGCATTCGAATATGTAAATGAGGAGCTTGAGTGAGAGGTCCGGAGTTTACTGCTTGCTTCCCCAATTCAGGAAATCAATGGAACTTAAATGCTAAATTGCCTAGCATGGTTCATTTGTCCTCCACCACATCAAATGATGGAAACTGGATTTAGCTACTGACGTAGGAGGATGGCATTGAGGGCCAGGAAGTCTCCTACCATTTGAAAATCACTGTTATTACCCCAGGTCACATCAAGGACAGGCCACCGGTCAAACCCAGTGCCCCAACAGACAGAAATACAACATGGTTTATTTCAAATGAAAGAGAAATCACTGTACTGCTTGACTGTTCCTGCTCCAAACGTTTGGTTTCCCATGCTTTTAATACTATGATTAAAGTGGATGTCATATCTGTGGAAGAAGAACGTCACGTGTTTTTTTAGCTTTAATATTATGAGTTTAATGTTAGGCAAACTTAGAATACTGTGTCAGAAATCTCATTATTTTGAGTAAATAAATCTACGTTCCAATTAGATATTCTGTTCAGAGAGCACTAATGTATGTTTGCATGTATATGTATATATATATATTCACAGAAAAAAACATAGGTTTCAGGAGTGTTATAGTTAGCTGCCCATTTCACTCATACAAAACCATAGAAATTCCTCCGTTATAGATAGTTATTCTAACTATAACTCACACGCCCGCAATGCACTGCTGATGATGTCACATATTGCATCATTCATGACATGGTCAGTGACATCACTGATGACATCACTGATGACATCTCAAATGACATCACTGATGACATCACTGATGACATCATCCACTGAATGTGGTTTAGTTTGAAATTTAAATATGTATTATATATATACCAATCTGTATTGCAGATTGAGTGGATATATAACTGTCTAGATGGAGGATTTAGTAGCTGTCTGACTGTCTTTTTAAGTGAGTAATTAAAAGTGTCTCACTTAATACATGGATTAGTAACTAAACCATGTGAATGTGTGCAGCACTGTCTCTGTTGTTGTATAACATGCTGCATCAGTTGGTCACTAACTACATGAGTGTGTATATTAGTTATTGATTAGTTGGGTGAGTATTTGTATGGGACACTGAGTTTGTGTGTGGTTGGATGGGGTGTGTGTAACTCTATGCATAGATGTGTGAATGGTTGATTGACTAGGTGTATGGGTTTAAGAGTGCATGTGGAAACAGTTGTTTGGGTGACTGAGTGTATTTATTTGTGTGTTGGTGAGCGAATATATGTTTTAGTTGTACATCTTCAACAAAGTAAAAAAATTAAACGCATTGTATGTGAGAGTTGGTGTATATAAATAAGTATGTGTAAGAGTCAGTGATTGTGAGAGTAACTATATGAATGAGTGTATAATTGTAATGGTGCTTTTTTAACATATTAACAATGAGTTACTATGTGTTTGAATAAATGAGGTGTTGTTGGATAATTGTGTAAGCGAGTAAATTTAAGTGTGATACATTTTTTTCATGAGTGAGTAGGATGACTGCATAACCGACTAAGATGACTGCTGATGTGTCAATGTCTATATATGTGTATAAGTGCATTTGATAGTGTTCTATTAATTAATGACTGCATGTATAGATGATTCTGTTGTTGAATGGGTAGTTGTGTGTGTAGACTTAGGAATCAATGAGTGGGTATGAAGTAACTGGTATTGGTGTGTCAATGGTTTCAAATATGGTACTCTGTATTTTACAGTAAGTGATGAAAGGTTATACTAGTGTATGATGAGGTGTATCAGATTGTCAAGTGGATAATGTCATCAGTGATGTCATTTGAGATGTCATCAGTGATGTCATCAGTGATGTCACTGACCATGTCATGAATGATGCAATATGTGACATCATCAGCAGTCCATTGCGGGCGCGTGGGTTATAGTTAGAATAACTAACTATAACGGAGGAATTTCTATGGTTTTGTATGAGTGAAATGGGCAGCTAACTATAACACCCCTGAAACCTATGTTTTTTTCTGTGAATTTCTAAGGTTTTTTAAATGCTAATTTCTAACTATAACGTCTCTGAAACCTATGTTTTTTTTCAGTGAATTTCAAAGGTTTTTTAAATGCTAACTTTTAAGTGTGATAGTAGTTATATCTATTTTTTGTACTGATTTTCTAGAGGTTTTTTTAACTGTTTATTTATAAATATTTTATTCATTAAATAACATTACATATTTTTCTGATAATTGCAAAAAACAATTTTTTTTTAATTAAAACTGAAATATTGATTAATGTTGTTGTTTTCATTTTTTATTTTAATATATTTATATTATTTTCTTTAAAAAAAATCAAATTTTTTTCGGAGTCGTGCACTCAAAGTGTACACATCACGGTGGGTGCGCCATTTTAGAAAAGTCATGAAGGATCCGCGTATGCTGTGAGACGGCTGCGTGTTTTTCAGTTACATCATATACATTTAACATCACGTGATATGCGTGATTGGTATGCGACCAGTCTGCGACTCCTGCTCCCGTACATTTACGACACATGCGCATTACAGTACGAGATGTTTGCGCAGTTGCGGGTCCCGCGTGACATCATATACGTGCTGGGGCGTGCTGGGTGCGCGACTCCCGCAAAAATAATTTATGTTCCAAAATGATATGTATGTGTCTTTAATATACATATTAAGGCAAGAGATTATGTAAGATAGTCATCAAAATATTATATTTGTACTTATAATAAAATTATATTATTTTTAATATATTTTCGCGAAGTCGGGTGCGTGCATCGTGAGTGCAGAAAACCAGGTCAGCAGAGCTGCTGTAGAGCCAGAGAACCTGGTCAGCAGAGCTGCTCAAGAGCCTAAGAACTAGGTCAGCAAAGCTGCTCTAGAGCCAGAGAACCAGGTCAGCAGAGCTGCTGAGGAGCCAGAGAAACCAGGTCAGCAGAGCTGCTTTAGAGGGAGAGAACCAGGTCAGCAGAGCTGCTTTAGAGCCAGAGAACCAGGCCAGCAGAGCTGCTTTAGAGCCAGAGAACCAGGTTAGCAGAGCTGCTTTAGAGCCAGAGAACCAGGTCAGCAGAGCTACTCTAGAGCCAGAGAACCAAATCAGCAGAGCTGCTTTAGAGCCATAGAACCAGGTCAGCAGAGCTGCTTTAGAGCCAGAGAACCAGGTCAGTAGAGCTGCTCTAGAGCCTAAGAACCAGGTCAACAGAGCTGCTCTAGAGCCAGAGAACCAGGTCTGCAGAGCTGCTGCATAGCCAGAGAAACCAGGTGAGTAGAGCTGCTTTAGAGGGAGAGAACCAGGTCAGCAGAGCTGCTCTAGAGCCAGAGAACCATGTTAGCAGAACTGCTTCAGAGCCATAGAACTGGGTCAGCGAAGCCGCTTTAGAGCCAGAGAACCAGGTCAGCAGAACTGCTTCAGAGTCCTAGAACTGGGTCAGCGGAGCTGCTTTAGAGCCAGAGAACCAGATCAGCAGAGCTGTTGAAGAGCCAGAGAACTAGATCAGCAGAGCTGCTCTGTAGCATAAGAACTAGGTCAGCAGAGCTGCTCTAGAGCCAGAGAACCAGGTCAGCAGACCTGCTGTAGAGCCAGAGAAACCAGGTCAGCAGAGCTGCTTTAGAGAGAGAGAACCAGGTCAGCAGAGCTGCTCTAGCTGACACTGACTGACTGACACGGACTGACTGACACTGACTGACTGACACTGACTGATACTGATTGACTGACACTGACTGACTGACTGACACTGACTGACTGACACTGACTGACACTGACTGACTACTCTCTACTACTCTACTACTGACTCTCTACTACTCTCTACTACTCTCGCTCTACTACTCACTCTCTGCTACTCACTCTCTACTACTCTCTACTACTCACTCTCTACTACTCTTTACTACTCACTCTCTACTACTGTCTCTCAACTACTCACTCTCTACTACTCTACTACTCACTCTCTACTACTCACTTGCTACTACTCTCTACTACTCACTCTCTACTACTCACTCTCTACTACTAACTCTCTACTACTCACGCTCTACTACTCTCTACTACTCACTGTCTCCTACTACTCTCTCTACTACTCACTCTCTACTACTCTCTACTATTCACTCTCTACTACTCACTCTCTACTACTCACTCTACTACTTTCTACTACTCTCTACCACTCACTCTCTACTACTCTACTACTCACTATCTACTACTCTCTACTACTCACTCACTACTACTATCTACTATTCACTCTCTACTACACTCTCTACTACTCTCTCACTCTACTACTCTCTACTACTACTCTCTACTACTCTCTACTACTCACTCTCTACTACTCTATTACTCTCTACTACTCACTCTCTACTACTCTCTCTCAACTATTCACTCTCTACTACTCTACTACTCTCTCTCTACTACTCACTCTCTACTACTCTCTCTCTACTACTCACTCTCTACTACTCACTCTACTACTCTCTACTACTCACTCTCTACTACTCTCTCTCTACTACTCACTTCCTACTATTCACTCTCTACTACTCAATCTCTACTACTCGCTCTCTACTACTCACTCTCCACTACTCACTCTCTACTACTCGCTCTCTACTACTCTCTACTACTCACTCTCTACTACTCACTCTCTACTACTCACTCTCTACTACTCTCTACTACTCTCTCTGCTACTCACTCTATACTACTCACTCTCTACTACTCTACTACTCTCTACTACTCGCTCTACTACTCACTCTCTACTATTCTCTACTACTCACTCTACTACTCTCTCCTACTCTCTACCACTCACTCTCTACTACTCTACTACTCACTCTCTACTACTCTCTCTCTACTAATCACTCTCTACTACTCACTCTACTACTCTCTACTACTCACTCTCTACTACTCTCTACTACTCACTCTCTACTACTGTCTCTCAACTACTCACTCTCTACTACTCTACTACTCACTCTCGACTACTCACTTGCTACTACTCTCTACTACTCACTCTCTACTACTCACTCTCTACTACTAACTCTCTACTACTCACGCTCTACTACTCTCTACTACTCACTGTCTCCTACTACTCTCTCTACTACTCACTCTCTACTACTCTCTACTATTCACTCTCTACTACTCACTCTCTACTACTCACTCTACTGCTTTCTACTACTCTCTACCACTCACTCTCTACTACTCTACTACTCACTCTCTACTACTCTCTACTACTCACTCACTACTACTCTCTACTACTCACTCTCTACTACACTCTCTACTACTCTCTCACTCTACTACTCTCTACTACTACTCTCTACTACTCTCTACTACTCACTCTCTACTACTCTACTACTCTCTACTACTCACTCTCTACTACTCTCTCTCAACTATTCACTCTCTACTACTCTACTACTCTCTCTACTACTCACTCTCTACTACTCTCTCTCTACTACTCACTCTCTACTACTCACTCTACTACTCTCTACTACTCACTCTCTACTACTCTCTCTCTACTACTCACTTCCTACTATTCACTCTCTACTACCCAATCTCTACTACTCGCTCTCTACTACTCACTCTCCACTACTCACTCTCTACTACTCGCTCTCTACTACTCTCTACTACTCACTCTCTACTACTCACTCTCTACTACTCACTCTCTACTACTCTCTACTACTCTCTCTGCTACTCACTCTATACTACTCACTCTCTACTACTCTACTACTCTCTACTACTCGCTCTACTACTCACTTTCTACTATTCTCTACTACTCACTCTACTACTCTCTCCTACTCTCTACCACTCACTCTCTACTACTCTACTACTCACTCTCTACTACTCTCTCTCTACTAATCACTCTCTACTACTCACTCTACTACTCACTACTACTCACTCTCTACTACTCTCTACTACTCACTCTCTACTACTGTCTCTCAACTACTCACTCTCTACTACTCTACTACTCACTCTCTACTACTCAATTGCTACTACTCTCTACTACTCACTCTCTACTACTCACTCTCTACTACTAACTCTCTACTACTCACGCTCTACTACTCTCTACTACTCACTGTCTCCTACTACTCTCTCTACTACTCACTCTCTACTACTCTCTACTATTCACTCTCTACTACTCACTCTCTACTACTCACTCTACTACTTTCTCCTACTCTCTACCACTCACTCTCTACTACTCTACTACTCACTCTCTACTACTCTCTACTACTCACTCACTACTACTCTCTACTACTCACTCTCTACTACACTCTCTACTACTCTCTCACTCTACTACTCTCTACTACTACTCTCTACTACTCTCTACTACTCACTCTCTACTACTCTACTACTCTCTACTACTCACTCTCTACTACTCTCTCTCAATTATTCACTCTCTACTACTCTACTACTCTCTCTCTACTACTCACTCTCTACTACTCTCTCTCTACTACTCACTTCCTACTATTCACTCTCTACTACTCAATCTCTACTACTCGCTCTCTACTACTCACTCTCCACTACTCACTCTCTACTACTCGCTCTCTACTACTCTCTACTACTCACTCTCTACTACTCACTCTCTACTACTCACTCTCTACTACTCTCTACTACTCTCTCTGCTACTCACTCTATACTACTCACTCTCTACTACACTACTACTCTCTACTACTCGCTCTACTACTCACTCTCTACTATTCTCTACTACTCACTCTACTACTCTCTCCTACTCTCTACCACTCACTCTCTACTACTCTACTACTCATTCTCTACTACTCTCTCTCTACTAATCACTCTCTACTACTCACTCTACTACTCTCTACAACTCACTCTCTACTACTCTCTACTACTCACTCTCTACTACTCACTCTCTACTACTATCTACTGCTCACTCTCCACTACTCATTTTCTACTACTCGCTCTCAACTACTCTCTACTACTCACTCTACTACTCACTCTCTACTACTCTCTACTACTCACTCTCTACTACTCTACTCTCTCTCTACTACTCACTCTCTACTACTCTACTACTCTCTACTACTCTCTCTCTACTACTCACTCTCTACTACTCACTCTCTACTACTCTCTACTACTCTCTATAACTCACTCTCTACTACTCTCTCTCTACTACTCTCTACTACTCTCTACTACTCACTCTCGACTACTCTCTCTCTACTACTCTCTACTACTCACTCTGCTACTCACTCTCTACTACTCTCTAATACTCTCTCTCTGCTACTCACTCTCTACTACTCTATAGTACTCACTATTTACTACTCTCTACTACTCACTCTCTACTACTCACTCTCTACTACTCACTCTCGACTACTCACTCTTCTACTCTCTACTACTCACTATCTGATACTTTCTCTACTACTCGCTACTACTCACTCTCTACTCTCTATTGCTCGCTCTCTACTCTCTACCTCTCTACCTCTCTCTACCTCTCTCTCTACTACTCTCTTCCTCTACCTCTCTACCTCTACACCTCTACCTATACACCTCTACCTCTCTACCTCTCTGTACATGCACACATATGCACATATATATGCATATATATGCATATGCATTTATATATATGTATGTGTACATATATATATACATATATAAACATATAAATATAATCTGCATATCTATATAAATATAAATGCATGCAAACATATACTTATACATATATGCATACATATGCATGGTATGTACATGAAAGTTTGAAAAACTCTAATACAAGCAAAGCTAAAAAGCCACCTAATTACAAAAAGAATTGCTTTAACTTAAACGAGGGCGAGACCTATTGCATTTTAAATGCTTGTTTACTTTGATTCCATCAAGAAGGCATTCAGATGTGTCACACATTTTCCATAATTTCTGAATGGTAGCACTCTAGTTGCTCATTAGATCACTGTAGTAAAGCTACTGCTCACCAGGGAAGTCTGCTGATGGTATTCAAAGTGCATGTTTCAGTCTGCATATCAGAATTTTTTTATGAAATGGAAGAGGATTTGAGAAGTCAAAATTTGCCCTAATCTTTCTTTCTGCAGCACTAATCATAATTTCTGTGGCAAAATGAACCCCCTCATTTTGTTCCTTTGCAAATTAAATGTTTTAAGTGTTACCACTTTATTCCAATCAAGATGGCATCAGGTGTGCCAAACTTTTGTCATAAGTAAGACTGTTAGCGCTCTAGTTGTTCTTTCAAACACTCTGGGACATTCTGTCATTGGGCTATAATTGGGCTACATCTCGGTGATATTTGTGCTACATTTGGGCTCTTTTGTCTCTGGGGGCCATCTTGGGAGACTTATTTGTTTTGAAGTTTCCTAATTTCCTCATTTACAACAGTCTCCTCAGTAGGAAATACTTTCAGGTTTTTTACTTTCATTCCATCAAAAAGGCATTCAGATGTGTCACACATTTGCCATAAATTCTGAATGTTAGCAATCTAGTTGCTTATTAGATCACTGTAGTAAAGCTACTGCTCACCAGGGAAGTCTGCTGCTGGTATTGAAAGTGCAAGTTTCAGTCTGCATGTCAGACTTTTTTAATGAAATAGAAGAGGATTTAAGAAGTCACTCAAAATGTGCCCTAATTTTCTTTTTTCCGCACTAATCATAATTTCTATTGCAAAATGAACCTCCTCATTGTGTTCCTTTTAAAATAAACTACTCACTCTCTACTACTCACTCGCTACTACTCTCTCTCTACTACTCTCTACTACTCTCTACTACTCACTCTCTACTACTCACTCTCTACTACTCTCTACTACTCACTCTACTGCTCTCTACTACTCTCTACCACTCACTCTCTACTACTCTACTACTCACTCTCTACTACTCTCTACTACTCTCTCTCTACTACTCCCTCTCTACTACTCCCTCTCTACTACTCACTCTACTACTCTCTATTACTCTCTCTCTACTACTCACTCTCTACTACTCCCTCTCTACTACTCTACTACTCTCTACTACTCTCTACTACTCAATCTCTACTACTCACTCTCAACTACTCACTCTCTACTACTCTCTCTACTACTCACTCTCTACTACTCTCTACTACTCACTCTACTACTCTCTACTACTCTCTACCCCTCACTCTCTACTACTCTACTACTCACCCTCTACTACTCTTTCTCTACTACTCACTCTCTACTACTCACTCTACTACTCTCTATTACTCTCTCTCTACTACTCACTCTCTACTACTCTACTACTCACTCTCCACTACTCACTCTCTACTACTCGCTCTCTACTACTCTCTACTACTCACTCTACTACTCACTCTCTACTACTCTACTACTGTCTACTACTCTCTCTGCTACTCACTCTCTACTACTCTCTACTACTCACTCCCTACTACTCACTCTCTACTACTCATTCTCTACTACTCTACTACTCTCTACTACTCTCTCTACTACTCACTCTCTACTACTCACCCTCTACTACTCTCTACTACTCTCTCTCTACTACACACTCTCTACTACTTGCTCTCTACTACTCTCTCTACTACTCACTCTACTACTCACTCTCTACTACTCCCTACTACTTACTCTACTACTCACTCTCTACTACTCACTCTCTACTACTCCACTACTCTCTACTAATCACTCTCTACTACTCACTCTGTACTACTCTCTACTACTCACTCTCTACTACTCTCTACTACTCACTTTCTACTACTCACTCTCTACTACTCACTCTCTACTACTCTCTCTCTACTACACACACTCTACTACTTGCTCTCTACTACTCACTCTACTACTCACTCTACTACTCACTCTCTACTACTCCCTACTACTCACTCTACTACTCACTCTCTACTACTCTCTACTACTCACTCTCTACTACTCCACTACTCTCTACTAATCACTCTGTACTACTCACTCTGTACTACTCTCTACTACTCACTCTCTACTACTCTCTACTACTCACTCTCTACTACTCTCTCTACTACTCACTCTCTACTACTCACTCTCTACTACTCTCTACTACTCACTCTCTACCACTCTCTCTCTACTACTCTCTACTACTCTCTACTACTCTCTCTCTACTACTGTCTACTACTCACTCTACTACTCATTCTCTACTACTCTCTCTCTGCTACTCAGTCTCCACTACTCACGCTCTACTACTCACTCTCTAATATTCACTCTCTACTACTCTCTACTACTCACTCTCTACTACTCTCTACTACTCACTCTACTACTCACTCTTTACTACTCTCTACTACTCTCTACTTCTCACTCTCTACTACTCTCTCCTACTCACTCTCTGCTACTCTCTCTACTACTCTCTACTAATCTCTCTCTACTCTCTACTCTCTATTACTCATCTTCTACTTTCTACCTCTCTACCTCTCTCTACCTCTCTCTCTACTACTCTCTACCTCTCTACCTCTACGTCTCTACCTCTACACCTCTACCTCTCTACCTCTCTCTACCTCTCTCTACACGCACACATATGCACATATATGAATATGCATTTATATATATTCATGTATATATATACATACATATATAAACATATATATAATCTGCATATCTATATAAATACAAATATAAATGCATGCATACATATACATATATGCATGATATGTACATGAAATTTTGAAAAACACTAATAAAAGCAAAGCTAAAAAGCCACCTAATTACAAACAGAATTGCTTTAACTTAAACGAGGGCGATACCTATTGCATTTTCAATGCTTGTTTACTTTGGTTCCATCAAGAAGGCATTCAGATGTGACACATTTGCCATAAATTCTGAATGGTAGCACTCTAGTTCCTCATTAGATCACTGTAGTAAAGCTACTGCTCACCAGGGAAGTCTGCTGCTGGTATTCAAAGTGCATGTTTCAGTCTGCATGTCAGAACTTTTTAATGAAATAGAAGAGGATTTGAAGTCAAAATGTGCCTTAATTTTTCTTTCTGCAGCACTTATCATAATTTCTATGTCAAAATGAACCCCCTCATTTTGTTCCTTTGCAAATTAAATGTTTTATTTGTTACCACTTTATTCCAATCAAGATGGCTTCAGGTGTGCCATACTTTTGTTTTAAGTAAGACTTTTAGCGCTCTAGTTGTTCTTTAACCCCTTCCATGCTCATGACGGAACGGTTCCGTCATGAGCCACGGTTGAGCTGTGCTCATGACGGAACCGTTCCGTCATCGGCCCGCCCGCGCACGAACCCTTCAGCACCGCGGCGGAATTCGCCCAGCGCTGAAGGGGTTAAAACACTCCGGGATTTCTGTCATTGGGCTATACTTGGGCTACATCTCGGTGATATTTGTGCTACATTTGGGCTCTTTTGTCTCTGGTGGCCATCTTGGGAGACTTGTTATGAAGTTTCCTAATTTCCTCATTTATTACAGTCTCCTCAGTAGGCATACTGTCATTTTTTTACTTTGATTCAATGAAGAAAGCATTCAGATGTGTCACACATTTGCCATAAATTCAGAATGTTAGCACTCTAGTTGCTCATTAGATCACTGTAGTAAAGCTACTGCTCACCAGGGAAGTCTGCTGATGGTATTGAAAGTGCATGTTTCAGTCTGCATATCAGAATTCTTTAATGAAATAGAAGAGGATTTGAGAAGTCTCTCAAAATGTGCCCTAATTTTTCTTTCTGCAGCACTAATCATACATTCTATGGCAAAATGAACACCCTCATTTTGTTCTTTTTTAAATTAAATGTTTTAAGAGTTACCACTTCATTCCAATCAAGATGGCTTCAGGTGTGCCATGCGTTTATCATAAGTAGGAGTGTTAGCGCTCTAGTTGTTCTTTGGAACACTCTGGGAAGCTGCAGTAGAACACAAAGGAATCAACTGACAGTCTCTGCCCTTGTTGGATGTACATGTTTTACTGAGAATGTCAGACTTCATTCTCACATGACTAAGAAAGATAATGTGAATTTACAGAAAATATGCTCTCAGTTTAGCTTATAGATCACCTTCCAAACCTCTGTGGGAAAAGCATTTGAAAATAGTTTTCTCTCAAACATGATTCATGATATCCCAGCAGAAGGCTTTTTCACATGGTAAAATCACCTTAGAACTTACCACAGTTCCTAAAATGAGTATGGTACCATCAACAACTGATTTATAATGTAACTAAATTCTTAAAACCTTCTAGTAACTGCAATGCTTTTTAATGAGGTGCTATCATGTATATTGGTCCCAAGATGGCTGCCAACACTTCTTGGATGAAGTGCTGACAGCCAATCAGATCTCACGATGAGATGTGTGGTTAGGCTCCGCTCAGATATATATGTGATTTTACTTTTGATTTTCTCAGGAACTACTGAACGGATTTACACCATTTAAGCAAAAGGCACGACTCTGAACCAAGGTCTACCTTTCTGCCAAATTTGGTGTAATTCCGTTCAGCAGTTCGGGCTGTAGCTGCGTCAACAGGTCCTATGTGAAATTGCATGGGGAAAAAGCGTTTTGGGACCCCCCTTTTTTCTCAGCCCCCGCTTGACGAATCACCACAAAACTTTCAGTATAGGAGCGTACCGGAGCTGGCCAAAAGTTTGGAACATTTTGCGAAGATTCGTCAACCGGCGCCAGACTTATTGGGAATAGAATGTTGCGGATTTCCTATGGAAAATAGGTCCTAACTATAACTACCTACTGGCAACAGCCAGTAGGTAATATATATATATGTATATTCACTGAAAAAACCATAGGTTTCACACACGTTATAGTTAGGAATTAGCATTTAAAAAACCTTGCAAATTCACTGAAAAAACCATAGGTTTCACACATGTTATAGTTAGCGGAAATTTTACTGATAAAAAACCAATGAAATTCCACCGTTATAGTTAGTGCAGGCAACTATAACTCACGCGACCGCAATCCTCTGCTGATGCTAATACTGTATTTAGACACTTATTTGCCCATGTCTTCTTCCATACATTTTTAGCTATACATATATTACAAATATTTTTTTTTCATAAAGACACATATGTCATCAGCAGAAGATTGCGGTCGCGTGAGTTATAGTTGCCTGCACTAACTATAACGGGGGAATTTCATTGGTTTTTTATCAGTAAAATTTCCGCTAACTATAACATGTGTGAAACCTATGGTTTTTTCAGTGAATTTGCAAGGTTTTTTAAATGCTAATTCCTAACTATAACGTGTGTGAAACCTATGGTTTTTTCAGTGAATTTGTACGGTTTTTTAAATGCTAAGTTACTTTACGCCATTCGTGGCGTGCGCGCCCACTTAACGCAGTTCGTTCCGTGCGCAATGTAATGTAAGGGGGTCTGTAACTCTCCTCATTGCCCCCTTTTCTTGTTTTCACTCTTTTTTTTCTGAGTGAAATACACAAAATGGCGGCCGCCGCTTCCTGGTTTCGGCCGATTCGAATGTTTACTAAGATCTAAGAGCCAATCAGAATCGCGCTCGCGCACGCCACCGTACGCTTACGGTAAGCGTACGGTAAGCGTACCGTAAGCGGGCTCAGATATATATATTGATTTAAAGGCTATTTTCTCAGAATCTACTGAACAGATTTACACCAAACCTACAAAAGGCACTTCCTTGACCTAGGGACTACCTCTCTGCCAAATTTCGAGTAATTCTGTTCAGCCGTTCGGGCTGTAGCTCGTTCTAAAGGTCCTATGGAAAAATGCATGGGGAAAACGCGTTTTGGGACCCCCCTTTTATCTCAGCCCCCGCTTGACGGATCCCCCCGAGACTTTCAGGGTAGGAGCGGAGCGTAGCGCCCCACCTATTTTGAGAAATTCGCGAGGATTCATCGACCGGCGCCAAAGTTATTCAAAATAGAATGTTGAGGTTTTCCTATGGAAAAGGGGTCCTAACTATAACTACCTACTGGCGACCGCCAGTAGGTAATATATATATATATATATATATATATATATATATATATATATATATATATATATATATATATATATATATATATATATATATATATATATATATATATTAAGCCAAGATCCTCCTTTCTGGTGTCCTCAATCTTTAGAGGGTGGCGCGAGACCGGCGGAGCAAAACCGGCTGTAAATATGTCCAAAAAAACGAAGTTCCACTCGCGCTCTCAGGCGGCAAATGCAAAGAACCAGCGGACTCAAATCCAAAAGTAAAGGGGGTTTATTTTAAGTCATAGTCCCGCCGTGACGCGTTTCGCCACTGTCGTGGCTTGTTCACACAACGTTGCACATACAAAAGACACCATTACATACTTTTTGTCTATCATGGAAATAGAAAGAGGCTGTCATCATTGATGTTACATCGGATCAGAAACAAGGAAGCACCATGAGCGCCATCTTAACATGTACAAAGGTTTCAACATTATCATGTTATTATCACCTCATGTTACAAACGGTATAGTAGGGAAAATTCCCATTAAACAAAGATGTTAAGTAAGGTATACTCTATATTACCAACACCATTTTATACATGTGACGAAACTTACTCGTTGTGTATTATTGTTAGAATTCTTGTTTTAGAATTTTTTGAATTTTTAAGTTCGCCCCTCCGTATGTGTAGACAGAATTCTATGCATTTATAAAAGCGGTCATATACACCAAATGAAATATCATCATATCGCGTAAATGCATACAGGCGATTGTTCATTTGTCAAATAAAGTTTCGTTCAAAATCGCAAGGATAAAAAATGTGTGGTTACCGGGGATTTGTTTACCCAAATTCATAGCGTTACCATTATTATCTGATGCGATTTTAGAATCATGTTAAAATCGACAGTCGCTCCCTTGGTGTATTATAAGCCTCCTATTACCAAAGTTCTAATTCCCCTTGTTAGTGGGTAAGAAATCGAGACAGTGTATAAATTATATAAACAGGTAACTTAATTCATTATCTCCTGTTATCTCACAATGGACTTATGTTATTTCAAAATGTACCCTGATTAGTGGGTAAACATAATTTTACTGATGTTATTCTCGATTATTTATTATTTTTGCAAGGTGTCGTATTCTACCCTTATTTCACCTTCTTGTGTTCAAACTATAAAAACCATATTGATTTATCTTACACAAAGAGACGTCGGATGATCTGATGAAGAAAAGGGGGGGGGGAGATTTTGTAGATCTCAAAACTGGGTCAGCCAAAAACACCCTTTCTTCTCTTCCTGTTAAGAAGATAACACATAAAAAAGAGAATATATAAGAATATACATATCAAAACAGTCATTGATATAAAACATATTCATTCATTATACAGATGTATTGCCATTTCTTCATCAAGATTATGGCCATTAGGAAACAAAGTGCACATACTTATAATGTGTTTTGATTCGCGCTGTCTTAATCTCAACAACCTGTTTCCTCCTCTCATTTTGCGTGTAATTTGTTCAATGGCATAGTATATAAGTTAAGAACAATCAGAGAAATGATGACTTGAGAAATGACGGGCAATAGGATATTGTTTATCCTTATTTGTAATAGCCCGCATATGTTCCAGCACACGTTTTTTTGCCATATGAACGGTGCTGCCAACATATCGGAGTTTACATGGACACTCCAAAACATAGATAACAAAATTACTCGTACATGTCAAAAATTGTGAGATACTGATCATGGTATTAGTGCTGGTGTTCATGTATTCTTTGACCATTTTGCTGTTTCTGCAGGCTTTACAATGGCCACATGGGAAAAAGCCCGGTAAATCAATACCTCTCACTTCAAGGTTGAAATTAAGATCACTATGTACAAGAGGGTCCCTGAAACTGCGCCCCTTCCTGTATGTAATCATAGGTTGTGTTGGTAGATTACTACCTATAATGGTGTCATTTCTCAGGATTTCCCAGTGACGTTGTACAATCTTACGGACTTGGGTAGAATGCCCATTAAATGTCATAATCAATCTAGTTTTGTCCTCTTCTTCCTTTAGTGTGGTAGCAATTTCTGGAGTCACCAGAGTGCTAGATCTTTCAACTGACTTTATTCTTTCCGTAGCTTTTTTGAGAACCCATGATGGATAACCTCTTGCTTTAAATCTCTCCATCATTGTTCTCTCTTCTTTCTGGTAGTCTGATAATAAGCTACAGTTTCTTTTTGCTCTGAGTAGTTCTCCATATGGAATACTCCACTTTAAATTATCAGGGTGGCTACTTAGAGCATGAAGCAAAGTATTGCCAGCAGTACTCTTACGATATAAGATTGTGTGTACTTTGTTGTTTTTCACCTGAATACATGTATCTAGGTACTCAACTTTCTCTTTGCTGATGGTGCTTGTTAGTGTGATGTTTTTATTGTTGTGGTTTAGTTTATCAATGAAAAGTACAGCCTCTCTCTCTTCACCTTGCCATACTAAAAAGATGTCATCGATATATCTAAGCCACAAAATGACTCTGGTGAAAAATTCTTGCAGATCAGGTCTCACTAAGATCTCTTCCTCCCACGCCCCCATGAACAAATTCGCGAAACTAGGCGCGAAACATGTACCCATCGCGTGTTCCTGTTTATAAATCATACCATTAAACAGGAAGTAATTGTTCGTGAGACAAAATCTGATCATGTCCAGGATCATACCTGTATGTTCTAGTAGGTTAATACTTCTGCGTTTCAGAAATTCTGCGCAGGATTGGATCCCTTGCTCATGGTCTATTATAGTGTACAATGAGTTAACATCTAAAGTTATAAGAACGTAATCCTCTTGCCACACTAATTCTGAGATTTTGTTAAGAAAGTCTTTTGTATCTTTTACGTAAGATCGGAGTGTAAAAACAAATTCTCGTAAGAAATGATCTGCGTATCGTGAGATATTTTCAAGGGAACTGCCTTTGGATGAGATGATTGGCCTGCCTGGGGGATTGTCCCTATTCTTATGTATCTTTGGGAGCAGATACATTACCGGTAAAATGGGACAGTCTTTTTTTAAAAAACAAAATTCCTCCCACTCTAACAAGCCTTTATCTTTCCATTCCTTAAGTAATTCCAACCCTTTGTTAATGCTGTCTTTATACTCATTATACTCCACCCGTGTCACATTGGTATATGTCTTACCATCCTTGTCTTAGCGCCTCATTAATGTACATGTCTTTAGGTAAAATCACAATATTGCCCCCTTTGTCAGCAGGCAATATTGTGATTTTACCTAAAGACATGGCTTAAAAGTTAGAGTTCGTAGCTCAGGCTGTCTTTATTGGTCTGACATTAATAGGCTAGACTCTTAATTTAAATAGGTCTCCCTTGGGTGGCAAGCACACATTAGCTGAGTCCTGAAATAGTCTGAATGTCTGATTGCATTCTTGCTGATAGGGTTTAGGTACTCGCTGTTTGTACCTTTTAATATTTGCAATGGGCTTAAAGGTTAGAGTTCTTAGCTCAGGCTGTCTAGAGTGTTCTGTTATAAATAGGTTAGACTTTTAATTCAAATAGGGCTTCCTGCGGTGGCGAGCATATACTAGATGAGTCCTGTAATAGGATTGTCTTGCTTTCCGCGGAATATATGGTGGCTAATATTGGAGTTGACTTGAAATGAGGAGTCTGCCAATATGCCTATAATTATGTCCCTCGCCCGAGTAAAACCGCTAATCTCTGGGCTTCTTGGGGCGTCTGGACTGTGTCTCATCCAATATAACGAGCAGGCAGAGAAAGATATAAATGTATTTATAATATATGTTTTCTGTTTTTAGGCTATAGGATTGTATCCACCGTGTACTTACCTATGAGGAGAAAAAAATAGATACTTCCACCGTTTATGACATATTTTGAAATCATCTTTGAGGTTTCGACCCATTTATTCATCTAAGGTAAACTCTATATACTTTTGAGTTTGATTCCTAGAGATATACTTATATATAAAAAATCTAATCTACAATAGACAAATAAGATAGAAGTTTTTTGTCTTCTCTTTTAGACTTTTAAACCTTTTATCCACTAAACGCCCACATCTGCTTCGAAAGAATAAAAACGGAAAAAGATTATACCAGGTAATCTTTGGTGCTGTGGGCATAGCTAGATTAGCGAATATATTCTAGTGATTTAGGCCACTCTAATGTCTGAAATTATTATTAATTACAGTATTTGGCCTATTGAGTAGCCTGGATGAGGCACAAGGAGGAGGCTAATATCCCTTCAGTAGCCGTTGTCTACTCTTCTCTGGTCTATAAGGTATTTAATTGTGGTTTGATGGGATTTTATTATATCCCCGATGAGTGTAAAATCATTGTGTGTTGTGTGTATGAAGAAACGCATGGATGATCACCAGGAGAACAACACTATGCTATTTTGGCCTGTTCTGTCCTCATTGTGAGCTTAAAAATATTTGTCAACACCCGTATATTTGAGCTAGGGTTTATCTATAACATTGTTTAGGTTTTAATGCATTGTCTGTGTTTTAAGTTGATGATTGCAATAAGTGTTTTAATATGTAATCTTTATGATTTGATTTAGACTGTTTTTTGATGACATGGGAGAAAACTATTACTTGTCCTGAAGAAGGTGGTCAGCTATCCACAAATCTCCACCGAAACGCGTCGACGCATTCATAGGAGGGAGAATATAGATTGTTGTGACTCCTAGTTTCCGAATTACCCTAATGTTGACATAATCAACTAGGAAAATAGCAGATCATGATCATATGTCTCCTTTTGCCTGTTGATAAGAGATCAAAATATGTTACTTACTGAGTCTCCCTTTATTTTGCACTAATGTTTGTTGTAGTGTGTTCTATGTATAGGTAGGACACTGTGCATTATTGTTTTGAACAATAATATTTGTCTCATTGTTTTATTGTATTTTTATGAATTTTTGTGTTTTCTTATCTGATCAATTTTATAACTAATAAAAATATATGAAAAATTCTTTTTAACATACATGTTGTTATGGAGATGATTTTTGGGTGTCTTGTCCTGGTGATCGTGTGTATTAAGTTGTGAATGTATTGACAGATTCTGTTCTTCCAAAAGGGGAATTGTTGTTTTGACTTGTGTCTGGTGGTGCTCCACCCCTTTTGTGGCACGGGGCCCCTCTCTTCTGAATTTTTATATATAATTTATACACTGTCTCGATTTCTTACCCACTAACAAGGGGAATTAGAACTTTGGTAATAGGAGGCTTATAATACACCAAGGGAGCGACTGTCGATTTTAACATGATTCTAAAATCGCATCAGATAATAATGGTAACGCTATGAATTTGGGTAAACAAATCCCCGGTAACCACACATTTTTTATCCTTGCGATTTTGAACGAAACTTTATTTGACAAATGAACAATCGCCTGTATGCATTTACGCGATATGATGATATTTCATTTGGTGTATATGACCGCTTTTATAAATGCATAGAATTCTGTCTACACATACGGAGGGGCGAACTTAAAAATTCAAAAAATTCTAAAACAAGAATTCTAACAATAATACACAACGAGTAAGTTTCGTCATATGTATAAAATGGTGTTGGTAATATAGAGTATACCTTACTTAACATCTTTGTTTAATGGGAATTTTCCCTACTATACCGTTTGTAACATGAGGTGATAATAACATGATAATGTTGAAACCTTTGTACATGTTAAGATGGCGCTCATGGTGCTTCCTTGTTTCTGATCCGATGTAACATCAATGATGACAGCCTCTTTCTATTTCCATGATAGACAAAAAGTATGTAATGGTGTCTTTTGTATGTGCAACGTTGTGTGAACAAGCCACGACAGTGGCGAAACGCGTCACGGCGGGTCTATGACTTAAAATAAACCCCCTTTACTTTTGGATTTGAGTCCGCTGGTTTCTTTGCATTTGCCGCCTGAGAGCGCGAGTGGAACTTCGTTTTTTTGGACATATATATATATATATTCACTGAAAAAACCATGGGTTTCACACACGTTATAGTTAGGAATTAGCATTTAAAAAACCTTAGAAATTCAGTGAAAAAACCATAGGTTTCACACATGTTATAGTTAGCTGGACATTTTACTCATAAAAAACCAATGAAATTCCCCCGTTATAGTTAGTTCAGCTAACTATAACTCGCGCGCCCGCAATGCACTGCTGATGACGTCACATATTACATCACTCATGACATGGTCAGTGACATCACTCATGACATCACTGATGACATCTCAAATGACATCACTGATGACATCACTGATGACATCATCCAGTGAATGTGTGTTTTTCTGAAAATTAAATATGTTTTATATATGTATATCTCAAGGTCGATGGAAGAATAAATGGGTATATAAGAGTCTAAATGGATGATTTTTTTTTGAAAAATTGATTGTGTAACTGACTGATTAAGTGTATCATAGTGAATACATGGCTTAGTGAGTAATGTTTAAATATTTAAATATCTGTATCAGTCTCTCTCTTTGTGTATAAGTGGCTGCATGGGTTGGTGAGTAGCTACATGAGTGTCTATATAGGTTATTTGTTGGTTTTTTGAGTATCAGTGTCTGATGTCTGTATGGTTTGGTGGGGGGTATTACGTAGTGCATAGGTGCATGAATGAATGACTCAGTCTTTGTATGTGTTGAAGACAGCATGAGTGCAGGACTCTATGGGTGCATGAGTGTGTGCATGGGTGTGTTAGTGAGTGAATGACTGTCTCAATAGTGTCTCTATGAGTAACTACATATGTTTTAAACTAGTATATGTGACTATTGGTGTATATAAGCGAGTATATGTGAGAGTGAGAGATTGAAAGAGTTCCTGTATGAATAAGTATGTGTTTCGTTAAGTGAATGTTTAAAAGACTAAGTATGTGTAAGTTTCCGTAGAAGTAAGTGTGGTGGTGTGTGTATAACTGTATATGCAAGTAAATGGATGTTTGATTCTTTATTAGCATGAGTGACTATGTGTGTGAGTAACTGTATGGATGAGTGGCATTGTGTAACAGGGTGTATAGGTGTATGAGTACATATGATGAGTGAGTACATGTATGAGTGACTGTATAGGGCTGTTGGTGAATGAGTGGATGTGTATGTGGATCTTAGAATTACTGTATAGGTTGTTGTAACTGGTATTGGTATGTCCATTGTTTTTAAAATTGTAATTTCTATTTTTGTATGTGTGTATCAAAGGTTATATTAGGGGAAGAGGAGGTCTGCCACTCTATCACAAGGATGATGTCATCAGTGATGTCATCAGTGATGTCATTTGAGATGTCATCAGTGATGTCATGAGTGATGTCACTGACCATGTCATGAGTGATGTAATATGTGACGTCATCAGCAGTGCATTGCGGGCGCGCGAGTTATAGTTAGCTGAACTAACTATAACGGGGGAATTTCATTGGTTTTTTACGAGTAAAATGTCCAGCTAACTATAACATGTGTGAAACCTATGGTTTTTTCACTGAATTTCTAAGGTTTTTTAAATGCTAATTCCTAACTATAACGTGTGTGAAACCCATGGTTTTTTCAGTGAATTTGCAAGGTTTTTTAAATGCTAATTCCTAACTATAACGTTTTTGAAACCTTTGGTTTTTTCAGAGAATTTGTATGGTTTTTTATATGCTAAGTTATATATTTTTAATTAAAGATATTTTTTTTTATTAAAATAAAATTACTATATATTCATTTATATATTATCTGTATTTTTTTATAAATTATTTTTTTTAAAAATTCAATTAGGATATTTTTTTTTTTTTTTTTTTTAAATTATTTTATGTCCACTTTTTTTTATTTATTTTTTTAAATTCTTGGGGTGCGCGCTCTGAGCGCGCTCCTAGTACTATTTCGTAAGTTTTTTATGAATTCCGGCGTACGTTATTTACGTGCGCAAATATACTTCATGGTGCGCGCTGGGAGCGCGCACCCAGTACGTATGCGTACGTACGTACGCATGCGTCCTACGCGCTCGACGCGGTTTACTTCCGCATACGCTAAAATTATGCGCAATAACGGTCGCGTATACGCGTGTTCAACGTATGCGCGCTAGGTACGCGCATATGACGTATGCACCTGCGCGTTTACGCGTTTGTGCATACGTCATCACGGGGTGCGCGCTCGGAGCTTGCGCAGTGCGCGCACCTCGGGTTTATACATAATAAAACAATATTTCTTATTGGTTATCATTACTTTCAGTTTCTAATTGTTTCAATACCACACCCAATCCCCTCATGGCAAGTCATGTGATCAAGAATCATCACTTTTGATTGGTTTGAAGTACTTTCTGTTCCCAAACCACACCTACTCCCCTCATTATTAGTTCTGATTCCTTTGGAGAAGGAGCTATTCTGTTGTTGAGAGACAATGGCTGAACAGCAACCTACTTCAGACAGTGACCAGGACACTCTTGAGAGGCAGAGGAACAGGAAGCAGAAAGACAGCTTTATATGGCAGTTTTTCACTTTTCCAGATGATGAGAAAAAGGTAAATGCACCGAAAGTTACATGTGTACTTTGTAAAAAAGTCTTATCTCGTGGGAATCCTAACAAGAAATATTCTTTTAGCATTCACACTATGTTGAGACATGTTTACAAAATGCATCCAGTAACTTATCGTCGAGCTTATGGAGAAAACCCTCCACCTGCTCAGCCGACGACATCAGCAACAGCTCAGCCGAGCACATCTTCGGCAGCTCAGGGGAGCACTTCAGCTGCGATGGTGCCTTCACCTGTTTCTATACCTCTTGTTGGTCCACCTTGTTTGGCGAGGTTGTCTACACGGTGCACTGATTGCGGTTCTCTTATTTCTGTGGGGGAGACCAGTCTTGATCTCCTTCAGAGAAAATTTGATGCGCATCCGTGCACTAGGCCATAGATGTTTTTTCTTTTTTTGCGTTTTTCTCTTCCTGTTTCCCTCCATTAACTCAAGGGCTCTTTTAAGAGCCACTTATAAACTTAACCAAACAAATTCATTTTTTAGAAATTTTTTGGGAAATTTTTTTGAGGTGCGCGCACCCTGCGCGCACCCAAGGTTTTTTTTTTTTTTTTTTTTTTTTTGAGAGACTACAATTAAAAATTGAAAATGTGATTGTAGAGAAGTAGAAAAAAAGGAACCATGATATTGGTGACTTACCATACCCACTCAAAAAAATATTTTTTCATTTATTTTTCTAATAAATTGCTTTAAAAATGGTTCTAGTTTTCGTAAATTTTCTATATCAATCTGAAAAAAAAGAAAAAAGTATTAATATTTTTTAAAACATTTTATAATACAGTACACATATTTACATATTTATCAAAAAATATTTTTGCCTTATTTTTGCTGTTTTCAGAATATATTGCATTTCACTATAAATTGTGAAAGCAATTGCATTCATCATTTAACAGCGGGCAAAAAAAAAATAACAATCTCAAAGATTGTATTAAAAAAGCCCAGAATCTCTTCTCACTTAAACTTATCATTACAGAAATGCATAATATTCTAAAAAAATATCATCTAAAAACAATACTTATTTCTTTAAAATACCGTCTGATATTTTTGTTTCAGAAGTATAATCACAATATTATATCTCAAATAACTCCACAATACATCTGATTCCATTTCCTTTAGGCCAAATAGTAATTTTAAAATTCTTTTTTGATTAAATTTCCAATGGTAATCCAATAAAATTCTAAAGTTTAATTTGTACAGATCTCACCGATTCTCTGTAACATTTTGGTTCCCGAAAGACTTATTAATAATTAAATAAGTCCACAATAGAATTGCTTACTTTTCCGCATGGCCAAATAGTAATTTTAAAAATCTTTTTTGAAAAAATTTCCAATGGCACTCCAATAACATTCCAAAATTTAAATTGTGCAGATGTTACCGATTTTCTTTAAATTTTTGGTTTTTGAAAGTTTCATAAAAAATTATAAAAGTCCACATTACAATTGGTTATCTTTCCATTAGGCCAAATGATAATTTAAAAAATCTTTTTTTTGAAAATTCCAAAGGTAATCCAATAAAATGGTAAAATTGTTTTGTCCAGATTTTGCCAAGTCTCTCTAAAATTTAGGTTTCAGGAAGATTAGATAGGAATTTGCTAAATCAAAAGGCAAACGTTGCTTAAAAACCAATTGGGAATCATTACACAGTGTCCAGCCTTTCTCACATTTAAGATAAACTGTGTAATGTCCAGAAGTAACAGTAGGTCCTTCATGGAAAATTATTGCAACAGTTACAAAAGTTTTTCCTGAAATTGATAATTGCTGTCCTGTAAACTTCTTTATTAAAGTATCCAATTTTGAACCATCAGCTCTACATCGTTGCATCATTAAAATTACATACTGTCCGTATTCCTTTAAAATTAATGTTGAAAACATGTCAGATTGACACTCACCGCATTGCATGCTATGATTAGCATCTTTAACTAATTTAGCAAAAGTGACTGTTTTACTCTGTGGTAATGACAAATAAATAAACCTTTCATTATCAACATTAGAGCCACATATATTATAACAGTTTTTACAAGTATGTTCCCATTTATAAGAGAGACCAAATAAAATTTCAATTGCAACTTCTTCTTCTTCCAGTACTTGTAGAAAATACATCAAAAATTCATGTGCATCTTGCTGTTCATTTTGAGAAAACTGTGTTCGTCCTGAACATACATCTAAAAGTTTTCTAATTTCAGTAGCACTTTCTATTTGACTTTTATCATTACTCAGCTTATGAAAAAGGAGACTCAGCTCAGAACAGAATCTTTTTCCCTGATTTACTATTATCTGCTCTTGCAAACTTTCAAGATAAAATGCAACATTCAGCACTACATTAGCGTAGCAGTTGACACCAGAGCTATTTTCAAAATGACATCCTACAACCTGTTCTTCATTTTCCTTATTCTTTTTGCTTGCAATTACATCACTCCTCTTTTTTTTCCTCCTCTCTACATCTTCATTACAGATATTCTCATTTCTCCTTTTACGAGAAACTACATGTTTCTCCAACACAGGATACTGACCTAAATGAGGAGCATAGGTTCTTCTTAATCTATTATACTCCTTTACACAATTTGCATCAGCACTAACTTTTGAGTCATCAAAGTCTATCATGAATAAACCAGATAATGTTTTCACTCGTGACAAAGCTACATAAGCCATACCTTCTTTGAACACAGTTGAACCAATGTTCACAAATGCACAATCTACAGTCAATCCTTGAGACTTGTGAATAGTTACAGCATATGCTAGAGAAAATGGAAACTGCTTTCTACGTACATATAAGTCTTTCACAAGCATGAAACGAACTGAACAACAACAAATATCTTTAACTTCTTCTATCTGATCAAATTTTATTTTTAAACATTCAATTCCATCTTTTTTCTGATAATTAATAAAACCCACAACTCTTCCCATAGCTCCATTAACTAAACCTTTTTCAACATCCAAATTTCTCCTTAAAAATACTCTACAGTTCATGCAAACATATAGATTTTTTTCTAATCCAGCTGTTTTGAAATGTTCTTCTCTAGTGAATTCAATTTATTTTTCAGTGTGCCTGTTACTGTGACAGTAATTCTTCCATCCTCAATTTTGTCAACTGCTTCCAATTTCCTGATCTCCTCCTTTTCCAATTTCAAAAGCTCCTCATTGAATATTGAGCATTCACGTAGAGTTGGCATTAAGCAGATGACACTTTTGTTTTCTGCAATGTTCTTGTATATCTTCTCTGCAACTATTTCTTCCTTTGGAAATAAATTATGTAGCAGCCGACTCTGTAATGCTTTTGTGCCAGCTTCAGTGAGTAGTCCAATTCTGATATCTTTCAGAATACTTCCATATTCTTCATCGTTTGCTTGCCTCATATTAGTAGTAAGTTCCTTGTACTCAAAGAAGGACCAAATATTTGTATTACCGATGCTTCCCAATGACTTCTTCGTGTCTTCATGTGTGACAGTATTAAACACTGGTTGTCCTTTAACTGGAGTAAGTTGCAAAAGATCTCCAAAAACTATGACGTGTTTTCCACCAAATAACATGTCATAGTCTGTCTTCAAAATTTGCTGCATTCTTAAATGCACAAAGGCAAGCATTAAGTTTGATACCATGCTCACCTCATCAATAATGAGAACTTTCATCTTCTTCAATACTCTTGAAACTTCCAAGGATGCTTCTCCAGTTAGCTTGTTGTATTGTATTTTGTTCTCATGCTCCACTGGTAACATTAGCAAACGATGTAAAGTGATTCCTTTTATGTTATATGCTGCTAACCCAGTTGGAGCAGTAACCACACAAGACAAAGTAGAATCCGTTTTTTGCTGTAGGTAGCTTCTGATGACTTTTATAAGGAAACTTTTCCCAGTTCCAGCTTGTCCGCTTACATACATCCTGATTGGTTGAAATGATGTGCATGAGCACTCTTTTTTTTCATGTTGAAATCCGTGATCAATTTTGCTTCTGATCTCTTCATAAATTTGTTGCTGCTCTTCATTCAGTTGTCTTTCCAAATTTTGTAAGTCTATAAATTCTTCTTGCGCTTGATTCATAGCCGTTTCCACTTCATTCATGGCTATTGATGCTTCATTTTCAACGATTGGTTGTCCTAGAGGATCTTGACTGAGTGTTCCTGAACTTTGGCTGTCTTGAGAACTGTCTCTAGCTACTTCTGCTGCAATTGTAGTTTCCTGTTCAATTTCTTCATTTAACATTTGCAGATAAGTTGTGAATGTACTGCATTGTATGCTGTCTTTGCAAGCATTAAAAGAATCTTCATAGCTTTGAAATTCTCCCAGTAGTTCGTCCTCTGAACGCCATGGTTTAAACAGCTGTAAAAGAGCCAAGTAGTAAAATTCCTTTTTGTCAGTAGTGTCGCAACTCAGCTTCCTGTGATTTATCAAACTTCCTTTTGTTTGCTTCACCAAACATCCTTCCTCACCAATCACTTTATATTTTCCATTGTTGATGTCTTCTGCGGCTTTCCGTGAATAAATGTAGTTCTGCAGCACTTCATAGAGACACATGTTCTCCAGATGTTGACTTCTTTTTGGATAATATGTGTCCAACATGTTTGATTTCAAAATATCTGTACTTTGTGGGTCATTCTCGGCCAAATATTCAATTTCTCCAACAGATTTCAGTACCCGATTTCTCATTGCTGCAAGGCCTAAACTTGCCCAAATTATTCTTCTTGATTTCGAGTAGAGACTTGCAGAAGATAACCTATCTGAACATTCGTAGGATCCAATTTCTCGATGCGATAACATCTTCAAACTGAAACTGTACAGCTTCTTACTGACAGTCTTCTCGTGAGAAATCTCTTCCCACATTTCCTTCAATTCTGTTTTTTCTGATTTCGTAATGTAAGACGTTACAGATCGAGCAACAGCAATGGAATTGTCAGCTACATACTGTATATCCATGTTAGGGTTCCACATGGATAAAATGACTGGGTTGTAGTCATTTATATTTTTTGATTCTTCTTTTCTTTTTAGGTTGTAGGTATTCTTAGGTGATTTTCTTGTGATAGTATGTCTCACAGCTGACATAAAACTGTTTACTCTTCCATTTGAAAGAACAGGTCTAGGAAATCCAAATCGACATTTAGTGTAGTATTTATCTTTGCTCTTGTATTTCCGTCGACAGTACTTTCCACACCGATGACTTTGGAAACGTAAAACTTGCTCCTTTAACTTTTTCTCTTCTGTGCTTTTTGGTATAGCACATGTTGCATATTCTTCAATGTAAGATAACACTGCTTCATCAGTATCTGTTCCAAACTTTGGGGCATCCTTGATCCACAACAGCATATGAATATGAGGAGCACCTCTTGCCTGGTACTCTTTTCTCCAAAAGAAATCCACTACTTCTCCTAGAGGTGGATTTTTTTTATTGCAGATGAAGGACATCATAGCCCCAAATCTATGATTGAAATATCTGCAAACATTAACCGGATCCAATGAGCACAGTTCTCCTGCTGTCTTGTATTCGATGTTTTTATTGTTTGAATTTGCCTCTCGTAGAAAATCCAGTAAATCATCCCAAGCGTACTCGGCACAGCTTAGTGTAATGAACCATGTTGGTGTTCCTAAATTCCGTAACATGCATTTTAATTCACCATGGCATCGGTACCAATATTCATTTGTCCCACGCTGACAAGCCATCAGATTGATCAGTTGTGTTTCCAAATGATCATCTCAGTGCTGCACTTTCTCCATAAAATCCTTAGCAGACACATTTTGTAAATGTACCCCACTTTTTAAAATGTGATTTACTGCATAAGACAGTGCAGACAAGTCACTTTCAAATAAAAGATGGAACAAATAAGGAATACTTTGTCGAAATCTGGGATCTTCAGCATATAGTCTTGTAGTCCGATACTCAGAAGCTGGAATCTGTTCCGGACGTTCATCGTATCGTCCTCCTTTTCCTTTAGGAAACAGCTGGGGAAAACATCGAGCTTCCAAGCTCTCCTCCCATACACTCACGGGAGTTCCTTTTGCTTTCTTCATCTGAAACAGATCAATATTGTCTCCCATAACTTCTTTTGAATGGAGAGGATGTATGCTAAAATGTTCATATATTTCTTCTTCCTTTGACTTGTCCACTTTTTCAATTTGGCCAGTTGGTGTTTCTGTGTCTTCTTGTAAATCTTCTTCTTCTTCTATATAAATTGATTCATACCATTTGTTATTCCTTTTCAAATACAAATTTGCTCTTTGTACTTTCCGCACATCTACCAGCTCCTGCCAAATCTTCTTATTCTTTGTAGGTACACCATTAACCAGAATAATTAATGGTTCAGTTTCCAAAGTATCCGCATCAATAGTTTCCATATTTTTTTTCAAATCCAAGGGCAAATACACCACTCTACCTTTTAAACCTCTCAGTAAATCTGAAGGAGGTAATTTACCAGTTTTGGGCTCCATACGTACTATGGTCTGGAACGGATGAACACATTGAATGAGTATAGACTCATATGTATTTAATTCAGAAAGTTCAGCAGGAATAGCATCCAATTCTAAATTATTATGTACAGCTCTGGTCGGCAATCTATTTTCCTCTAACTTGTTGTAACAGTATTTACAAATACGCTGATCTTCACCCATATCAAAACAATTTTCAAGAAATATATATGTGGCAAAATCCTTCCACTTATAATTATCTTCATTTTCACTCTTTCTGTAGAGATCAACATTCTTAGTTTGTTTTCTATAATGAGTTCTGCGGCAACAAATACAAGTAAAATTTGGTCTTTCATTAGAGATTATTGCAAATTTTGTTATGTGATCATTAAATGTGTTACTTACAGAGGGTTCTACATTCTCTTCCACTTCTTCCTCATTTACTGTGTCCTTCTCTGCACTGTTTTGTTCAGGACCAAAGTAACAAAACTGAATTTCATCAACAACCTTCTCTACATCTGATACCGTTCCTCGGAACAGAGCCCTATTCAATTCATTTAACTTTATTGCTGGACTTTTTGCAAAATACAACCGTCTCACAAACTTTCTCATTTCAGTATGATGAACAGCCAGCATCCTAAAATGATGGAAAACACTATTACACACTTTTCTAGATAGACAAGCCAGAGAATGACCCTGCAAACCAGTATTCTCTCTCACTCTGCATGGATCCAGACTTTGAAGCACCTTAATCTTCTGTTTTATACTTTTTTTACTATATTCTCTTAGAAACTCACGAAATTTGTCAATAGATTCCTGACGCACAGTGCAAATACTACTACAATTCCAAGTGTACACTGGGGCTTTAGGACGTCTCCCCATAGCCTCCTCCGCCATCACTTGTACCTCATCTCTTGGAACCATTATCTCCTTCTCCATTATGCAACCATTTGTCACTTCGTAACCACGACCTCTGGTGTCAACTGCATGCAGCAAACTATTACTTTGAAAATAGCTCTCTTCATTAAAAAAAGGTTCACTACTTGAACTATGCATCCACTTTCCTAAAAACACTTTACAAAAGTTTGTTCTGTTCACTACTCTTTTCCTTTTGCTATGTGATTTCAGTACATTAACCATTTTGTCTAATGTACGCATCCTATTCAAAATTAAAATGAATAGTTTCCTTTTTAATTCTAATGCCTTTGCTGCAATGAATTCAATTTCTTTTTTTCTTTTATAAAACTTTGTCTTTTTCTTATATTTCTTCACATCCTTCATCAAATTGGACATAACTCTTCTCTGAAACATTTTTCTACGTATCTCTTTAAACGCTGTTTTTCTATTTATATAAATCTTTTCAGTTGCAGAAGGTATATTTGCATTAACTAAATTCTCAATTTTTTCCTCTCTTTTCCTTTTCAAAACATTTTTTCCAGTACAGACATTTTGTACATTTTTCATTCTTTTGAATATATTTTTTAGAAATTGTTTTTTCTGCTTACCAGAAGATTTTTTCTTTTTCCCAACATGAGCATCTTCTACTAACTTTGGTCCTCTAGTTGTCTTCAAATATAGGTTTTTTTTGTGCGTTTTTTGAACTCTGGATTTTGTAGGCATCTTAAATTTTGTTAACTGCTCTTCAGCAATACCTGAAAAAAACTAAAAAAAAAATCCTTTATTTTATTTAAATATATTACTACATTTCTTTTCACAATAGTCACAAAACATAATTTCTTTGCCAATTTGAAAACACACTTACTGCTCTTTTTTTTTAGCAAGTGAAAATCACTTTTACAGACTGACACATTATGAATCCACTTTTCAGATTTTTTTAAAAGCCCATGTCCAGACTGCTTTTTCAGACCACAAACCATGTGTAACCTGGGTGACTGAGTACACTCCAGCAAGGGCAACCAGCCTTAGTGATGCTGAATGTATTTGCATTACAGACTGAAACCTCAAAACCCCACTCGCTTGTAAATACTGTGCATGATTATACATGGAAAGGAGGTGGGTGTGTGCTAAGAGTCTGCTTCTGCACCAAAAAAATCGCTCCCCCTTTTTCCTACTAATGCAACTGTGAAATCACCAGAGCAAAACGCAATAAATCTCTGCCTGTAATTCCTATTTGCACACAGAGTCATGTTTTCACATTAGTCACAAAACGAAATTTCTTTGCCAATTTGAATGCACACTTACTGCTCTTTTTTGTTGGCAAGTGAAAATCACTTTTACAGACTGACACATTATGAATCCACTTTTCAGATTTTTTTAAAAGCCCATGTCCAGACTGCTTTTTCAGACCACAAACCATGTGTAACCTGGGTGACTGCCTACACTCCAGCAAGGGCAACCAGCCTTAGTGATGCTGAATGTATTTGCATTACAGACTGAAACCTCAAAACCCCACTCGCTTGTAAATACTGTCCATGATTATACATGGAAAGGAGGTGGGTGTGTGCTAAGAGTCTGCTTCTGCACCAAAAAAATCGCTCCCCCTTTTTCCTACTAATGCAACTGTGAAATCACCAGAGCAAAACGCAATAAATCTCTGCCTGTAATTCCTATTTGCACACAGAGTCATGTTTTCACATTAGTCACAAAACGAAATTTCTTTGCCAATTTGAATGCACACTTACTGCTCTTTTTTGTTGGCAAGTGAAAATCACTTTTACAGACTGACACATTATGAATCCACTTTTCAGATTTTTTTAAAAGCCCATGTCCAGACTGCTTTTTCAGACCACAAACCATGTGTAACCTGGGTGACTGCCTACACTCCAGCAAGGGCAACCAGCCTTAGTGATGCTGAATGTATTTGCATTACAGACTGAAACCTCAAAACCCCACTCGCTTGTAAATACTGTCCATGATTATACATGGAAAGGAGGTGGGTGTGTGCTAAGAGTCTGCTTCTGCACCAAAAAAATCGCTCCCCCTTTTTCCTACTAATGCAACTGTGAAATCACCAGAGCAAAACGCAATAAATCTCTGCCTGTAATTCCTATTTGCACACAGAGTCATGTTTTCACATTAGTCACAAAACGAAATTTCTTTGCCAATTTGAATGCACACTTACTGCTCTTTTTTGTTGGCAAGTGAAAATCACTTTTACAGACTGACACATTATGAATCCACTTTTCAGATTTTTTAAAAAGCCCATGTCCAGACCAATACACCTTAATTTATCGTGAAAACATAGTCCATATTATTTTACATGTTCCTCACATTTAAATTTCTCCCAAAACAGAAAATAATAAACACAACTTCAACAAAAAGAATTACATTTCTATTATTCATTTCTTAATTTACCATATACATCTCCTCTCAAACTCTAACCTCACCTTTAAAATTAGTTAGTTGTGATAGAAATGTGGCACTCAAACAGCAGATTATCAGAGCCAGGACCTCTGTTCTCTACACCTCTCTCCTCTCAGCAGAACCAGATAATGGCAAACTTTCCCTCTCTTTTTCCACACATATACATGTTAATTTCAAATCTCACTGCTTCCCCCTTTTTTTCAAATGTAATCACACATTTCTATTGGTTGAAAACCAACCCTTTTCCAAAAGTACCCTTCCCCCTACTTGACTTCTGCCTAGTACCCTTCCCCCAACTTGACTTCTGCCTGCTACCATAGCAACAGCTCATGGAACACTGCTGTGTGGAGTTAGGTCAGAAGTTCGCCACACAATGTTTCAATTCCACAGAGCAAGAGTGCTTGACTTTTCAAACCTTACAGCAAATCCATAGTACTGTTCTTTGGTAACACATTTTTCTGTACCAATACAAAACATGCTTCTATTATTTTACACATACAGCCTAGTTTTTAGTGTAGAATGGTATGAAACAGCCAATCAGTTCTTTTTTTTTATAAAAAAATATGTATGCCTCCATTTCCAAACTGTCTTTCATTTCTTTTTACCATTCTACTGAATTACACCTCCTGAGTGCATCCAGATCTCCTTTGAAGATGTTCACAGTGTGGATTGTAGGACACAGCTATGTCTTCTGGAGTGAAAAATTTGCAGAGAAAAGAGGTATGGTGAGAGACCTTGCTTTGCCAAATGTAGACATCAAATGGATTGGTCAGAGAGGGTTAAAGTGGCACCAATTAATGCCTTTGGTGAAAACCTTTCAACATCTCCCACAGCCTAACCTTATTATTGTGCACTGTGGTGGTAATGATCTAGGCACTTTAACTGGGGTAGGTCTGGAAATGCTTATTAAGGACACCTTTGTGCAATTGATGTCGCTTTTTCCACAAACTGCCTTTGTATATTCTAACATATGCCAAAGGCAAAAGTGGAACTGGTCCAACCAATTTTGTCCGCAGATTGACAAAGCAAGGAAGCACGTCAACAAATCTATTTCTGCTTTCCTCAGAGACTATGGTATGGGTTCCATTTACCACAACAACTTGCGTTACGACATGCAAGACATTTATAGAAGAGATGGTGTGCACTTCACTGATGAAGGCAACAGAGTCTTCCTCTTGAACCTCAGACTCTGCATCGGTACTTACTTGTAGGTACCAAAAAACAAACAATAAACACAAGGGCTCTTTTTAGAGCCACCTTATATCTAAACACTTAAATGCGATTTTTTTTTAATTTGTTTTATTAAGTTTTTTTTCGGGTGCGCACTGGGTGCGCGCACTCGGCGATATTTTTTAACAAAATATTAATCTTTTTTTTTGCCCTACAAGGTCCTACTTTGACCCCCTTACAATGCCTACTGGGTCTATTTCTACCCACTCTGCCCCCGGCGAGGTGCGCGCACCCAGCGCGCATGGAGCGCGCTTAGATATATATATATTGATTTAAAGGCTATTTTCTCATAATCTACTGAACAGATTTACACCAAACCTACAAAAGGCACTTCCTTGACCTGGGGACTACCTCTCTGCCAAATTTCTAGTAATTCTGTTCAGCCGTTCGGGCTGTAGCCCTGTCTAAAGGTCCTATGGAAAAATGCATGGGAAAAACGCGTTTTGGGACCCCCCTTTTATCTCAGCCCCCGCTTGACGAATCCCCCCGAGACTTTCAGGGTAGGAGCGGAGCGTAGCGCCCCACCTATTTTGAGAAATTCGCGAGGATTCGTCGACCGGCGCCAAAGTTATTCCAAATAGAATGTTGCAGATTTCCTATGGAAAAGGGGTCCTAACTATAACTACCTACTGGCGACCGCCAGTAGGTAATATATATATATATATATATATATATATATATTCACTTAAAAAACCATAGGTTTCACACATGTTATAGTTAGGTGTACATTTCATTCGTAAAAAACCAATGAAATTCCCCCGTTATAGTTAGTTCAGAAAACTATAACTCGCACGCCCGCAATCCACTGCTCATGACGTCACATATTACATCACTCATGACATGGTCAGTGGCATCACTCCTGACATGACTGATGACATCATCCTTTTAATAGAGTGGCGGTCGCGCGAGTTATAGTTATCTGAACTAACTATAACGGGGGAATTTCATTGGTTTTTACGAGTGAAATGTCCACCTAACTATAACATGTGCGAAACCTATGGTTTTTTAAGTGAATTTGCAAGGTTTTTTAAATGCTAATTCCTAACTATAACGTGTGTGAAACCTAAGTTTTTTTCAGTGAATTTGTACGTTTTTTTAAATGCTAAGTTATGTATTTATTATTATATTTTTTATATATTTATTTTACAATAAACTACGTATTACATTTTTTTTTTTTTAATGGTCGCACCCCGCGATTTAAAAAAATATATATATATATGTTTTTTTCTGCCTTCGTGGTCCTTCAGGGAACCCCTGACGAAGGTTAGGGGTTCAGAAACTCTCTACCCTGCCCCCTTTTCACATTCGGCACCTTCCTTTTTGACTCTCGCACTCAAAACAAACAAAATGGCGGGCGACACTTCCTGATTTCGACCGATTAAAACGTTGACTGACATGTAACCACCAATCAGAATTACGCTCGCGCACGTTAGGGTGCGCGCACGGTGCGCGGCTATAGTTATTTATGTATTTTAACTGCAGTTTTCTCAGGAACTACTGAACAAATTGACTCCATATATGCAAAAGGCACGTCCCTGACCTGAGGACTACCTCTTTGCCAAATTTCAAGTAATTCTGTTCAGCCGTTCGGGCTGTACCTTCGACTAAAGGTCCTATGGGAAAATGCATGGGGAAGACGTGTTTTGGGACCCCCCTTTTTTTTCGGCCTCCGCTTGACGAATCCCCCCGAGACTTTCAGGGTAGGAGCAGAGCGGAGCGCCCCATTAGTTTTGAAAATTTCACGAGGATTCGTCAACTGGCGCCAAAGTTATGCAAAATAGAATTTTGAGATTTCCTATGGAAACACAGTAACTATAACTATGTACTGGCGACCGCCAGTAGATAATTCTCCAAATAATGTTCCAATAAAGCGATCACTCAGAGTTTTAGCAAATACCAGAAGGTTGGTTTATTTCAGGTAACGCGTTTCGCTTGCACAGCAAGCTTGGTCACACACTTAAAAGAGTTACCTGGAATAAACCAACCTTCTGGTATTTGCTAAAACTCTGAGTAATCACTTTATTTGAACATTATTTGGAATACTGAGATCTGGCTTGCTCCGCTGGCTGTAAGCGATCCTCCGCGTAGGGCGAGGGAGGATGGAAGGAGCCCAACCTGTGGATTTATATATATATATATATATATATATATATATATATATATATATATATATATATATATATATATATATATATATATATATATGAAAAAAAGGGTTGCCACTTGCTTGGAATGCACTCAATGACAGGCCGGACTTCTGTGTATTGTAACAGCGTCCTTTATTTGCAGCAGGTCAGCATTTCCATAATCCCTTTCAAACGCCAGACGCGTTTCGAAGCCACATTGCTTCTTGTTCACGGGCTGGCACAGAAGTGAGGCAGGATTCACGAGCAGGAACAGTCAGCTGTTTTAAGTTGCATTTTCCCGCCCCCTGGTGAGCTTGCTCAAGTGCGTAGCTCTGGTGCTAAAGGAAAGGCATGTTGGAGCTTTGAGTTCCCACTCGTTTATTTTCTCCCTCCAATGGGTTCTGACTCACTTACAAACCATTTCAATTAGGGAAGAAATCGGACCTCATTGCGCTGTTTCACTTGTCATTCTGCCATTTATGAGGTTCCAGTATCTCAAGGCAGCTCATGATCTCTTCATGACGGTGCAATTCCACGACCATGGACTGGCCGTAATACTTGAAAAAAGGGTTGCCACTTGCTTGGAATGCACTCAATGACAGGCCGGACTTCTGTGTATTGTAACAGCGTCCTTTATTTGCAGCAGGTCAGCATTTCCATAATCCCTTTCAAATGCCCGACGCGTTTTGAAGCCACATTGCTTCTTGTTCACGGGCTGGCACAGAAGTGAGGCAGGATTCACGAGCAGGAACAGTCAGCTGTTTTAGGTTGCATTTTCCCGCCCCCTGGTGGGCTTGCTCAAGTGCGTAGCAATGGTGCTAAAGGAAAGGCATGCTGGAGCTTTGAGTTCCCACTCGTTTATTTTCTCCCTCCAGTGGGTTCTGACTCACTTACAAACCATTTCAATTAGGGAAGGAATCAGACCTCATTGCGCTGTTTCGCTTGTCATTCTGCCATTTATGAGGTTCCAGTATCTCAAGGCAGCTCACGATCTCTTCATGACGGGGAAATTCCACGACCATGGACTGGCCGTAATACTTGAAAAAAAGGGTTGCCACTTGCTTGGAATGCACTCAATGACAGGCCGGACTTCTTTGTATTGTAACAGCGTCCTTTATTTGCAGCAGGTCAGCATTTCCATAATCCCTTTCAAACGCCCGACGCGTTTCGAAGCCACATTGCTTCTTCTTCACGGGCTGCCACAGAAGTGAGGCAGGATTCACGAGCAGGAACAGTCAGCTGTTTTAAGTTGCATTTTCCCGCCCCCTGGTGGGCTTGCTCAAGTGCGTAGCTCTGGTGCTAAAGGAAAGGCATGCTGGAGCTTTGAGTCCCCACTCATTTATTTTCTCCCTCCAGTGGGTTCTGACTCACTTACAAACCATTTCAATTAGGGAAGAAATCGGACCTCATTGCGCTGTTTCGCTTGTCATTCTGCCATTTATGAGGTTCCAGTATCTCAAGGCAGCTCACGATCTCTTCATGACGGTGCAATTCTACGACCATGGACTGGCCGTAATACTTGAAAAAAAGGGTTGCCACTTGCTTGGAATGCACTCAATGACAGGCCGGACTTCTGTGTATTGTAACAGCGTCCTTTATTTGCAGCAGGTCAGCATTTCCATAATCCCTTTCAAACGCCCGACGCGTTTTGAAGCCACATTGCTTCTTATTCACGGGCTGGCACAGAAGTGAGGCAAGATTCATGAGCAGGAACAGTCAGCTGTTTTAAGTTGCATTTTCCCGCCCCCTGGTGGGCTTGCTCAAGTGCGTAGCTCTGGTGCTCAAGGAAAGGCATGCTGGAGCTTTGAGTTCCCACTCGTTTATTTTCTCCCTCCAGTGGGTTCTGACTCACTTACAAACCATTTCAATTAGGGAAGAAATCGGACCTCATTGCGCTGTTTCGCTTGTCATTCTGCCATTTATGAGGTTCCAGTATCTCAAGGCAGCTCACGATCTCTTCATGACGGTGCAATTCCACGACCATGGACTGGCCGTAATACTTGAAAAAAAGGGTTTGCCACTTGCTTGGAATGCACTCAATGACAGGCCGGACTTCTGTGTATTGTAACAGCGTCCTTTATTTGCAGCAGGTCAGCATTTCCATAATCCCTTTCAAACGCCCGACGCGTTTCGAAGCCACATTGCTTCTTGTTCACGGGCTGGCACAGAAGTGAGGCAGGATTCACGAGCAGGAACAGTCAGCTGTTTTAAGTTGCATTTTCCCGCCCCCTGGTGGGCTTGCTCAAGTGCGTAGCTCTGGTGCTAAAGGAAAGGCATGCTGGAGCTTTGAGTTCCCACTCGTTTATTTTCTCTCTCCAGTGGGTTCTGACTCACTTACAAACCATTTCAATTAGGGAAGAAATCGGACCTCATTGCGCTGTTTCGCTTGTCATTCTGCCATTTATGAGGTTCCAGTATCTCAAGGCAGCTCACGATCTCTTCATGACGGTGCAATTCCACGACCATGGACTGGCCGTAATACTTGAAAAAAAGGGTTGCCACTTGCTTGGAATGCACTCAATGACAGGCCGGACTTCTGTGTATTGTAACAGCGTCCTTTATTTGCAGCAGGTCAGCATTTCCATAATCCCTTTCATATGCCAGACGCGCTTCGAAGCCACATTGCTTCTTGTTCACGGGCTGGCACAGAAGTGAGGCAGGATTCACGAGCAGGAACAGTCATCTGTTTTAAGTTGCATTTTCCCGCCCCCTGGTGGGCTTGCTCAAGTGCGTAGCTCTGGTGCTAAAGGAAAGGCATGCTGGAGCTTTTAGTTCCCACTCGTTTATTTTCTCCCTCCAGTGGGTTCTGACTCACTTACAAACCATTTCAATTAGGGAAGAAATCGGACCTCATTGCGCTGTTTCGCTTGTCATTCTGCCATTTATGAGGTTCCAGTATCTCAAGGCAGCTCACGATCTCTTCATGATGGTGCAATTCCACGAGCATGGACTGGCCGTAATACTTGAAAAAAAGGGTTGCCACTTGCTTGGAATGCACTCAATGACAGGCCGGACTTCTGTGTATTGTAACAGCGTCCTTTATTTGCAGCAGGTCAGCATTTCCATAATCCCTTTCAAACGCCCGACACGTTTCGAAGCCACATTGCTTCTTGTTCACGGGCTGGCACAGAAGTGAGGCAGGATTCACGAGCAGGAACAGTCAGCTGTTTTAAGTTGCATTTTCCCGCCCCCTGGTGGGCTTGCTCAAGTGCGTAGCTCTGGTGCTAAAGCAAAGGCATGCTGGAGTTTTGAGTTCCCACTCGTTTATTTTCTCCCTCCAGTGGGTTCTGACTCACTTACAAACCATTTCAATTAGGGAATTGAGTGCATTCCAAGCAAGTGGCAACCCTTTTTTTCATATATATATATATATATATATATATATATATATATATATATATATATATTATCTACTGGCGGTCGCCAGTAGATAGTTATAGTTAGGACCGTGTTTCCATAGGAAATCCGCAACATTCTATTTGGAATAACTTTGGCGCCGGTTGTTGAATCCTCTCGAAATTTTCAAATTAGGTGGGGCGCTCCGCTCCGCTCCTACCCTGAAAGTCTCGGGGGGATTCGTCAAGCGGGGGCTGAGAAAAAAGGGGGGTCCCAAAACGCATTTTCCCCATGCAATTTTCCATAGGGACCTTTAATCCAAGGTACAGCCCGAACGGCTGAACAGAATTACTTGAAATTTGGCAGAGAGGTAGTCCTCAGGTCAGAGATGTGCCTTTTGCAGGTCTGGTGTCAATCTGTTCAGTAGTTCCTGAGAAAATCAAAAGTAAAATCATATATATGTGGGCGGAGCCTAACCACACATCTCATCCTGAGATCTGATTGGCTGTCAGCACTTCATCCAAGAAGTGTTGGCAGCCATCTTGGGACCAATATACATGATAGCACCTCATTAAAAAGCATTGCAGTTAATAGAAGGTTTTAAGACTTTAGTTACATTATAAATCATTTGTTGATGGTACCATACTCATTTTAGGAATTGTGGTATGTTCTAAGGTGATTTCACCATGTGAAAAAGCCTTCTGCTGGGATATCATGATTGAGAGAAAAATATTTTCTCATGCTTTTCCCACAGAGGTTTGGAAGGTGATCTATAAGCTAAACTGAGAGCTTATTTTCTGTAAATTCACATTATCTTTCTCAGTCATGTGAGAATGAAGTCTGACATTCTCAGTAAAACATGTACATCCAACAAGGGCAGAGACTGTCAGTTGATTCCTTTGTGTTCTACTGCAGCTTCCCAGAGTGTTCCAAAGAACAACTAGAGCGCTAACAGTCCTACTTATGATAAACGTATGGCACACCTGAAGCCATCTTGCTTGGATTAAAGTGGTAACTCTTAAAACATTTAATTTAAAAAAGAACAAAATGAGGGGTTTCATTTTTCCATAAAAAGTATGATTAGTGCTGCAGAAAGAAAAATTAGGGCACATTTTGAATGCACTTTCAATACCAGCAGCAGTTTTCCCTGGTGAGCAGTAGCTTTACTACAGTGATCTAATGAGCAAAAAGAGTGCTAACATTCTGAATTTATGGCAAATGTGTGACACATCTGAATGCCTTTGGAATCAAAGTAAAAAACTGAAAGTATTTCCTACTGAGGAGACTGCAGTAAATGAGGAAATTAGGAAACTTCATAACAAATAAGTCTGCCAAGATGGCCACCAGAGACAAAAGAGCCCAAATGTAGCCCAAATATCACCCAGATGTAGCCCAAGTATAGCCCAATGACAGAATGTCCCAGAGTTTTCTTAAAAACAACTAGAGCGCTTACTGTCTTCATTATGACAAAAGTATGGCACACCTGAAGCCATCTTGATTAGAATAAACTGGTAACACTTAAAACATTTAATTTAAAAAGGAACACAATGAGGGGGTTCATTTTGCCATAGAAATTATGATTAATGCTGAAGAAAGAAAATGAGGGCACATTTTGAGTGACTTCTCAAATCCTCTTCTATTTCATTAAAAAATTCTGACATGCAGACTGAAACATGCACTTTTAATACCAGGAGCAGACTTCCATGGTGAACAGTAGTTTTACTACAGTGATCTAATGAGCAACTAGAGTGCTAACATTCAGAATTTATGGCAAATGTGTGACATATCTGAATACCTTCATGATGGAATCAAAGTAAAAAACTGAAAGCATTTCCTACTGAGGAGACTGCAGTACATGAGGAAATTAGGAAACTTCATAACAAATAAATCTCCCAAGATGGCCACCGGAGACAAAAGAGCCCAAATGTAGCCCAAAATCACCCAGATGTAGCCCAAATATAGCCCAATGACAGAAGTGTGCAAAACACTTATTAATTTGTGTTTTTGCAGTGTTATATAGTGCAGACTTGTCAGGTATTGGAGTGCTTTACATGAGCATTGGTTACATCACACAAGAACAAATTCATTTTGGTTGTAGACATGGGGAGACTAAGTGATTTGACCAGAATCACAGAATGTCGAGCTGAAGCAGAAACTCCAACCTGGTTCCCCAGTTGCAAAGTCTGCAGTCCTGGAAGTAACACCACATCCTCTCCCCTAAGTGCAACATTTAATCAAGTGATCAACTGGATAAAAAAACATAAAGGTAACAAATAATTCAAAAGTGCTTTCTCGCTATTTGAAAACTCATAAAATATGTCCTTATTTTAGTCTTTTAGAGCACTAACCATAATTTTGATGCCAATAAGACCCTCTCATATATGTAATTTCTAAAGGAAATGCTCTAGGTATTACAGTTTTGATTACATCAAGATGACGTCAGGCGTTCCACACTTTTGTAATAAATATAGAATGTTAGCAATCTAGTTGTTCATTAGGATACTGTTGAGAGGCAGAGGCCAGGAGCACAGACTCTGAAAATTGAAGGCAGGTAGGAGGGTGCAAAGGCAACAATTTAACCACACTGAGCAGGCAGGAAGAGCCGTGGCAGCACAACAGACTATGGAGGGCAGTGGAAAGGGGGGCAGGGGCAACAAACCAACAATACAGGACTTGCAAGAGAGGCTGTGGCAATGTAATAGACCATTGTGGGAAGAAGGAAGAGGCAATGGTAGTACAACCATACATGCCAACAGACCCGATTCAGCCAGGAAACGTCCAATGTTTTTAAGCTCAAATGGGCTTTATTTTATCTGTCTCCTGTCTACAATCTCCTCTTTTTCAATGTAACTCAAAGGGGAAAATCAATACCCCAGTTTTTTTTCAAAATCTCCCTCTTACCAAGTTCAAAATGTTCGCAAGTATGGTACATTGGATCATGGAAGGAAATGGGGTAGGGACATGGACTTGGATAACAGAGGACAGGAGGGACATGGAGAGGTGCACCAAACTGTCCCTGCAGGGCAGGCTTTAGGGTCTGCAGCAGCACAATACACCACACAGGGCATGCGGGACGGAAGTGCAGCACAACAATCCATAGAAAGCAAGAGGGAGAGGACAGGACCATGCACATGGACAACAGAGAACAGAGGGGCAAGAGGCAGGACCATAATGGACAGACAGGAGAGAAAGCTGCAGCATAACAGACCATAAAGGGCAGGAGGGATGGATCAGGGGCATTACAATGGAACAGACAAGCCAGGAGGGAGGGAGTAGGGGTCTGCACATGTAAACAGAGGGCTGGGGGCAAGGGGGCAGGGCAGGAGCAGCAAGATAGCCATGGAGGTCAGGCAGGATGGGCACTAGAAGCAAGACACACCTTGAAGAGCAACAGTGAGACTGTGATGGCATACACACAGACCATGGAGGGAAGGTGGGAGGGGTTCAGGGGCAGCTAACTGACCACACAGGGAAGGTGGGAGGGGCCATGGCAGCACAGAAGACCATGCATGGCAAGTGGGAGGGTTAGTGGTAGCACAATGGCTATGATGGGCAAGAAGGAGGGTGCAGGGGCATGCACAAAGGACAATGGAGGATAGAAGGGAGGGTCAGGACCTGTGCACAGACAAGAAAGTTCAGGGGAAGGGGCCTCACAACAGACCGCACGGGGCAGGCAGGAGGAGCAGTTGCAGCACAACAGACCAGGGAGGGCAGAAGGGTGTGGCAGTACAATGGACCATGTAGGACAGGAGGAAGAGGATAGGGGCATGGCATGTGGACAGGCAGGGTGGAGGTGGCAGGGACAGGTTACAGTCATCTGACAATGCTAGGCAGGTGGGAGGGGAGTGGCAGCTCAACAGAACACTCAGAGTAGATAGGAGTGGCAGGTCCATGGAACATGGTGGGCAAAAAGGATGGAGCAGGGGCATGCACAAAGACATCGGAGGGCAGGGGGAAGGAGAATAGGGGCAGCAAGCTAAGCACAGAGTTTAAGCAGGAGGTCAATGATGGGGCATAGAATTGGGCGATGGAGGGCAGGAGGAGTGGACTGGTACATCATACTAAATTGAGGGCAGTGGCAGCACATCAGACCATGCATGGCAGGAGGGAGGAGGCTAGTCCATGGATTCACACAACAGAGGATAGGGAGGAGGGGGATGGGGCAGCAAGCTAACTGTTCAGAGAAGGCGGGTATTAGGAACTTTATTGTTTTTAAAACGTGTGTCTGTGCGAACTACTTAAAATATGAACAAGTATGCAGCATAATCTCACTTTTATTCAGGAAGAAGAGGACGTTTGTGACTGTGACTCCGGGCTCACTTGGCAGAAACACCCCCTGACCCTCCACCCCCTATCGCAAAATGTAATGCCCGTGAAAAGGGTAGGTGAACACAGTGTTATATAGAACGTAGTTCTGAGAGCACGATTGAAAATGAAAACTAGATATAGTGTATGGTATAAACTATGCACCAAAAAGTGTGATATAAGATGAACCGGGCGTGAAATATAATATGCAATACATTGTGCGCAATGACAGATTCATTGGAGAGCGCGAGATAGCACAGGCACTAGCGCGTGCTATGCGATATGCGCCTTGGAGTGTAATGTGCACAGGAATTGTTGTATAACCTAACTAGTCTCTAAAGTTGTAATATAAAATATGTGCTGGGGAGTGTAGCGTTGCATATGCACTGTGACAAAGATATGGATCCCAGATTGTAATATGTATGGCATAGCACTGTGCGTTATAACATAGGCATCGAGGAAGGCACGTTAGATGGGGCAATATAACCCGTGCGAAGACAAGTGTGGCATGACATATTTACGGGGTGGTGTTACAGTGCACATGGGCTAGAGAGTGTCATAGCATGTGCACTAGCTAGTGGAATACAACACAGAGGTGTGTGGACTCAGCAGGCAATGGTGGCTGCAAGTGTGATTGGCTCTTTGTGGTAAACAGTTACAGTGGAGGCTGCCAGCTCCTAGTGCCCCATGCCTCTCGTTCCCCCTCCACAGATCTAGTGGAGACTTTTTGTGTGCTAACTAATGGTGGGTGCAACACAGCATTGGGCTCTGCCAGGAGCGCGCTGTGACTCTCAAGTGATGTTCGTCCCCTTTCCAGAGAGTAAAATAAAAAGTATTACACATCCGGCAGTGGATGTGTGTCTTATTAACCGTGAGGGGGGTTTCTTGCATAGTTTTGGTCGAATTTTTGTCAAATCCCCTTTGAATGGCTTGGTGTGCATGTGTATTAAATGTGCCTGTCAATAGCTACCCATGTTTGTATAAATAAACGACAAGGGTGTCTACCGGGATTAGGCACGGTAGGGCATCAGACATGTCAGAGCTTCACTAGTGGTGTAAATACATTTCACGTGGATTCATTGTATGCATAGTCGCCTTTTAATGAATATCACGCAAATCGTCATGGTGATAGGTACGTACGGTTTGTCCAGCATGTCCTAGGTGTGTCTATAAATATATATTTTTTTAAAATAATAAAAAACAGTGGCCGGCCCTGGGGATTGGGGTCAAAAAAATATAATTAGGAGACAGGCCCTGGGTGATGGGGTCATCAGGGCCAATAAATTAGAATAAGAAGGGGAACCACACAGCCCCCCTTCTTAAAAAATTAAAATAAATAAAAGACTGGCATCGTGCCGGAGGCCATGCCCCCTCCTTGCAGCACTCTGCAAACGCGCCCCCTGGCGAGTTGTAAGTTGGGGAATTAATTCCTCTTCAATACTGAGGGTCCCTGAGGGCCAACTAGCCCAACAGGCATCTCCAGTATGCACCAGGGAGCTGCGCTGCAGACAGGTGTTCTGAGGCCAAGCCCCTTTTTACACCTCTCTGCAACGCAGCTCTGTGGCACTTACTGGAGGTACCTAGTGGTCTAGTTTGACCCTAGGGACCCTTAGGATTCAAGGGGACTTAATCTCTCAACTTAGAACAGCCACCGGGCGTGTTTACACAGTGGTGAAGGGAGGGGACGGGGCCTGAGGTGACGTGTGCAAACACGCACTATGGCACGTTTTAAATTGGGGATATAATTTTCCTTCAATACTGAGGGCCCCTGGGGGCTAACTAGCCCACCAAGTGCTTCCAGTAAGCGCCACTGAGCTGCATTGCAGAGAGGTGGTCCAGGCCGTGCCACTTTTTACACCTCTCTGCAACGCAGCTCTGTGGCACTTACTGGAGGTACCTAGTGGGCTAGTTGGACGCTAGGGACCCTCTGGATTCAAATGAACTTAATCTCCCAACTAAAAACGGACACAGGGCATGTTTACACAGTGGTGAAGGGAGGGGACGGGGCCTGAGTTAAAGTGTGCAAAAACGCCCTGTGGCCTGTTTTAAGAGGTAGTTTTAATCCCCCTGCCCTATTATATACTAGGGGCTTACAGAGGAGGTCATGCTAATCACAGGGGGACCCCAACACATAATGTTCCCTAGTGTATGTAGGTGTTTTCACTGTATTCTAAGTGTCTTTTAACATAGCACTGGCTCTAGGACTGGTTAGTCAGACTCAGTTACCACCAGTATCCGTCTGAAAAAGTTGAGGGTACAGGATGATTTTGCAACAAGGCTTCTTTCTGCTCTTCTTTTTGTTCTTTCTGCACGTTATCCTTCTTCCTGCACTTTTCTTCGTCTTTGAGGACTTCTGTTTCTTCTTTCTGCACTTCTTTTTTTTCTTTCTGTGCATTTTTTCTTCTTTCTTCACATGTCCTATCTCTGTAGGCATAGTTAGAAATTAGCATTTAAAAAACCTTTGAAATTCACAGAAAAAACCATAGGTTACAGGCACGTTATAGTTAGGAATTAGCATTTAAAAAACCTCAGAAATTCACTGAAAAAACCATAGGTTTCAGGGGTGTTATAGTTAGCTGGACTTTTCACTTGTACAAAACCATTCAAATTCCCCCGTCATAGTTAGTTCAGCTAAATATAACTCGCGCGCCCGCAATGCACTTCTGATGACGTCACATATTACATCACTCATGACATGGTCAGTGACATCACTCATGACATCACTGATGACATCTCAAATGACATTACTGATGACATCACTGATGACATCACTGATGACATCATCCTTGTGATAGAGTGGCAGACCTCCTCTCACCCTAATATAACCTTTGATACACACATTCAAAAATAGAGACTACACTTTTCAAAACAATGGACATACCAATACCAGTTACAACAACCTCTTCAGTAATTCTAAGATCCACATACACATCCACTCATTCACCAACAGTCCTATACAGTCACTCATACATGTACTCACTCATCATATGTACTCATACACCTATACATCCTGTTACACAATGCCACTCATCCATAGAGTTACTCACACACATAGTCACTCATGCTAATAAAGAATCAAACATACATTTACTTGCATATACAGTTATACACACACCACCACACTTACTTCTACGGAAACTTACACATACTTAGTCTTTTAAACAATCACTTATAAAAACACATACTTATTCATACAGGAACTCTTTCAATCTCTCACTCTCACATATACTCACTTATATACACCAATAGTAACATATACTAGTTTAAAACATATGTAGTTACTCATAAAGACACTATTGAGACAGTCATTCACTCACTAACACACCCATACACACACTCATCCACCCATACAGTCCTGCACACATGCTGTCTTCAACACATACAAAGAGTGAGTCACTTATTCGTGCACCTATGCACTACGTAATACCCCCCACCGAACCATGCAGACACTCAAACTGATACTCAAAAAAACAACTAATAACCTATATAGACACCCATGTAGCTACTCACCAACCCATGCAGCCACTTATACACAAAGTGAGAGACTGATACAGCTATTTACATATTTAAACATTACTCACTAAGCCATGTATTCACTATGATACACTTAATCAGTCAGTTACACAATCAATTTTTCAAAAACAAATCATCCATTTAGACACTTATATACCCATTTATTCTTCCATCGACCTTGAGATATACATATATAAAACATATTTAATTTTCAGAAAAACACACATTCACTGGATGATGTCATCAGTGATGTCATTTGAGATGTCATCAGTGATGTCATGAGTGATGTCACTGACCATGTCATGAGTGATGTAATATGTGATGTCATCAGCAGTGCATTGCGAGCGCGCGAGTTATAGTTAGCTGAACTAACTATAACGGGGGAATTTGAATGGTTTTGTACAAGTGAAAAGTCCAGCTAACTATAACACCCCTGAAACCTATGGTTTTTTCAGTGAATATATATATAGATATATATATATATATATATATATATATACACTGAAAAAACCATAGGTTTCAGGGACGTTACAGTTAGAAAGTAGCATTTGAAAAACCTTTGAAATTCACTGAAAAAACCATTGGTTTCAGGGACGTTATAGTTAGAAATTAGCATTTAAAAAACCTTTGAAATTCACTGAAAAAAACATAGGTTTCAGGGACGTTATAGTTAGAAATTAGCATTTAAAAAACCTAAGAAATTCACTGAAAAAAACATAGGTTTCAGGGACGTTATAGTTAGAAATTAGCATTTAAAAAACCTAAGAAATTCACTGAAAAAAAACATAGGTTTCAGGGACGTTATAGTTAGAAATTAGCATTTAAAAAACCTTAGAAATTCACTGAAAAAACCATAGGTTTCAGGGACGTTATAGTTAGTTGGACATTTGACTCATATACAACCATAGAAATTCGCCTTTATAGTTAGTTGAATTAACTATACCTCGTGCGCCCGCAATGCACTGGTGATGACCTCATATATTACATCACTCATGACATGGTCAGTGACATTACTCATGACATCACTGATGACATCTCAAATGACATCACTGATGACATCACTGATGACATCATCCAGTGAATGTGTGTTTCTGTAAAGTTTAAATATTTTTCATATATATCTATGCCAAGGTCTATTGAAGAATGAGTGGATGTAGAAGTGCCTTAATGGATTATTTAGGAGATGCATGACTGACTGTATAAGCCACTGATTGAACGTATGTTACTGAATGCATGGGTTAGTGACTAAACTGTGTGAATGTCTATATTCGTCTCTCAGTTGGTCTGTAAGCAGGTGCATGGGTTGGTGAGTAGCTACATCAGTGTCTATATGGGTTATTGATTGATTGTATGAGTATCTGTCTGGGTGTCTGAGTGTCTATGTGGGTGGGTGGGGGTGTCTGACTGTGCATACATGTCTGAATGGCTGATTTACTGCTTGTATAGATTCAAAAGTGCATCTCGGAAGGGCTGTATGGGTAGCTGACTGTGTGTACAGGTGTGTTGATTAGTGAATTGATGTCTCAGTTGTCTATATGTGAGTAACTATATATGTTTTTAGACAGTATATGTGAGTATCGGGGTGTATAAATGACTATACGTGAGAGACAGTGATTGCAAGAGTGTCTACATACATGAACGTGTACTTGTATTAGTGATTGTATAAGAGAGTAAGTATGTGTTAGTATCTATATAAATAAGGGAGGTGGTGTGTATATAAATACGTCAGGTGGTGTGTATATATCTCCATAGGTGAGTACATGGGTGTGTGATTCATTTTTGGCATGACTGAGTAGATGTGTGAGTAACTCTATGGATCAGTAGCACTGTGTGAATGTATGTATAGGTGTATGAGCGGATATTATACTGATGTAATGATGAGTGGCAGCATGTATGAATGACTGTATGAGTGCATGTCTAGCTTACAATATATAGATAGGAATCAGTGGATGGGTATCTAGCATCTGGTATTGGTGTGTCTATGGTTTCGAGAATGGCTGTCTGTATTTTAGAGTATGTGTATCAAAGTTTATATTAGTGTGTGAGGAGGTGTGTCAGACTATCACGTGGATGATGTCATCAGTGATGTCATCAGTGATGTCACTGACCATGTCATGAGTGATGTAATATGTGATGTCATCACCAGTGCATTGCGGGCGTGTGAGTTATAGTTAGCTCAACTAACTATAACGGGCGAATTTCTCTGGTTTTATATGAGTCAAATGTCCAACTAACTATAACGTCCCTGAAACCTATGGTTTTTTCAGTGAATTTCTAAAGTTTTTGAAATGCTAATTTCTAACTAGAACATGTCTGAAATCTACGGCTTTTTCAGTGAATTTCAAATGTTTTTTAAATGCTATTTTCTAATTATAATGTTCATAAAACCTATATTTTTCTCATTAATTTTTTAAAAAAAATGATATTATGTAACTTTAATATTAAACAACTACATACAGTATGAAAGGGAGCCCAGCCCAGAGCCACATCTGAAGACCAACACATGTCATAGACCTACTGATCAAGCAGCTCCGACACCCAAGAACGCCACAACACTCACCACCACCCACAGGACCCCCCTACCACTGAGGCAGCGCAGAACAAGACAGCAAACTTTCCAAAAACGGTATGGCCCCTCAGCCACACAATAGCTGAATATTGGGACAGGTGTGAACGAACTATATGTGAAGGAAGCAATTCACCCATGAATACAAAACAATGCACACAATGCAAAGTGTAGCGGTGATGGGCTGGACACATCTCAGTATGCAGAACACGAACCTCTCCATGTGCACAAATACTACTGGTGCTTGTAGTGTTGTGGACAGTGGACCCATCCATGTTACGTCAAACACTAGGGACAATCTCACTCATGTAGCTGTATCGTCCCCCCTGTAAGCATAAGCGTAACCAGAGTGGGCTGGTCTGACGTACTCCACTTCAGCGTAGCAGTGTGAATAAATACGCCGGGGCTCTGGGCGTGGTTCACTTGTGAACTGTGAAGACCAACGACTGTGCCAGACCGGCGGGCCTCATCCTGCCACGAGGGTGCCGCCATGACCGCGGGTCTCCTCGACACAGGCCCCCTGCGAACCCAGAGGCACCGCACCGCAGACTTATGTCTGTACAGACTACTGACTTCGATCTATACTGCGGACAGCAGGCATCATAATTTAGAAGGAGTAGCGATTGCAGATGACGCAGTCCAGTACGCAAGACACATTCCTCCCAGTGCGGCCCTCTCGGACTACGCAATATGCCAGGGTGCGCACACGCTGAGCGCCAAAGGTACCACTAACTCAGTGCACCCTAAGTCATCGACACGTGGCCCTACTGAGGCAGAATTCAATAGACAAAAGACATTGGTCCGAGTGCGTTCCCCCGGACCACGCATCACCGCAGGGTACGTACACGCTGAGCGCCAAAGGTACTCCTAACTCAGTGCACCATAAGTCATCACCACGTGGTCTTATTGAGGCAGAATTCAATAGACAAAAGACATTGCTCCGAGTGCGGCCCCCCGGACCACGCATCATCGCAGGGTACGAACACGTTGAGCGCCAAAGGTACTACTAACTCAGTGCACCATAAGTCATCACCACGTGGCCTTATTGAGGCAGAATTCAATAGACAAAAGACATTGATCCGAGTGCGGCCCTCCCAGACCACGCATCATGGCAGGGTACATACACGCTGAGCGCCAAAGGTACTACTAACTCAGTGCACCATAAGTCATCGCAAGGAAGAGTGAACAGTTTTATGTCAGCAGCGAGGCATACTATCACTCGAAAATCACCCAAAAATACTTAAAATATAAGTGTGGGCTCAGTGCTCCGCTCCGCCCGCGGAGTGTGCGTAGTACTGCCCACTTTGTGCTTCGCAAAGTAGGCGTACCAGGGGCAACTACGCACACCCTGCAGCGGAGCAGAGTTGCCCGCCACCCGCCTCCCTCCCGCCCTCATTTTACAATTACTCAGAAACATTACATAAAGAAAATTACTTACCTGAGCTGCTGCGTCCCGGGGCTCCATCTTGCTGCTTCCTGGATAGCTTCTTCCTCACAAATGCGCATGCGCGGACGTCTGCGCATGTGCATTTCTGTGCACTGCGCCCACACTTATATTATAAGTGTTTTGGATGATTTTCGAGTGATAGTATGCCTCACTGCTGACATAAAACTGTTCACTCTTCCTTGCGATGACTTATGGTGCACTGAGTTAGTAGTACCGGGCCGTGGAGCTTTGACGGGACGTGGAGTGCCCACTTGTACACACTCCAGTGGCAGCAGGTAATTATTTGGTCATGTTTGCTCAGGGGCGGCAGTATCTCTCTCTCTCTCTCTCTCTCTCTCTCTCTCACTTCCCTCTCTTCACTCTCTCTCTCACTCTTCCTTCCTTTATCTCCCTTCTCCCTTTCTCACTCCCTTTCTTTCCTTCCCTCTCTTTTTCTCTCTGGCTTTGTTTTCCTTCTCTATGTCTCGCTCCTTTGATATGCGCATTACACACGTCCTTATTTTGTGCTTTATTTTCCAGGCTGTGTCGTCGACATTCATGGTTCCAACAGGAGTCTTCCACCTTGTTGTTTTGTGTTCATTTTGTTAAATTTACTTTATCATTTATATATAAGTTTACGAAAAAATAAAGTTTGAAGAAAAAAAGTTGTTACTTAAGTGCTGTGTGACTCTTTCGCGTTCTTATTGCTGTTATTTGGTGGTGTCCACCATGGTGTTAAATTTTGGGGCAGTTATCGCGGGAATACTGGTGATGTCTGCAGTTTGCACCAGCTTCTGAATAGTGTGTTAGATTTATCTCAACTGTAGTTGCATTAAAGTGCTGATAGTGAGATGCAGAGTAGGCTTTCCCGTGCAAAAACACACGAGGTGCACCTTTGCGATTTACTCTAAATACTAAAATCATGTATGGAATAGCACTGTGGTAGTTGGTGCATTTACAGTGTACACACAAAATCAATGAAGAAATCTCATTGTATTTATATTGATTGGGAATAGCGGGTCAGGTGCTGGAGCTTGACGGGATACACTGCCCAGTTAATTTATTTTTCTGTACACAAAAAAAACACATCATAACTTTCACAACGAAAGTCAAAAACTGCGATGTTAAACAAATTCCGGCGATAAGCCTCGTTAGCACCAGAGATTTTACACCTGCTGATGTTAAGCAGGACCACTACCTGCAGCATGAAAGGGAACACAGCCAAGAGCCACACCTGAGCACTCACAGGTGCCATAGAGTCAATGAGCATGATACACGGATAACCATGAGGGCCATAACACTCATCGCAACAACCCCAGGACCGCCAACGCCCCCCGAACCCACATCTGAGCAAGTATGTCTGTGTGCTCATTGTGTTAGCATGATAGGCACGGGCTCTGCAACATCACAGTGTGCTGTCTTCAGCGGACGTTACCATGTCACCTCAGCATTGGCAGTGAGCCTGGAGATGTAGCTACGCACGCATCCTCCTACATGTACAAGCGGCAAAGGGAACGGGGTGTCTCACACATGTCCATGTGCAAGAAGTGTGGTAAGTGTGTCTCTGTGTTCTGGTGTGGCCGCCACAAGGGCCGCAGCAGTCGATGTTGTAAAGTGGCATTCACCACCTGTCCACTACTTGGACAGGTGTGGCACAGCGGCCAGAGCACCTGACTTCACAGCATACGAAAAACAAGAGGTGGAGCAATTTCATGCCACATCAAGTCGCACTGCTGCATCGCGCATCATCAGCGCATATTGAAATGTTCAACAATCCTCCTCAAAATTGATCTGTGTAATCCAATATTTTACTTTGTCTTCTACTCATGTTTAATCCACTCGCAGGGGTTTCATGCCATTTTCCAAAGATTCTCATGTTTCAGTAGTGCCCATCCAGACCTCTTACAAAAAACACGTACTGATGCATGATTCGTTCCAGCGATACAGCAGTGCGACTGGATGTGGCGCGAAATTGCTCCACCTCTTGTTTTTCTAATTCTCAGTGTCAGTTGGGGCAGACACATTTCCAGTTCAACGCACGCATGTTAAGAGTACGATGTTAAACTTAGGATAAATTCCGAATTAATAGGTGTGCATTCCAAAACTCGTATCATGTTCACAGCATACGACACACAGTTTTGACTCACGGTTTCATCCCGAGTCCAGCAGCAGCTCAATTTAGCAGCATGACACTCTAGGCAATACCTCACTTAATTTCCGTACCCCACACTTTCAGACCGGTAGGGCTGAGTAGTTCAGCGGGTTTATCCCCGAGTCCAGCAGAAGCTCAGCTTACGCCCCCAGCGCCATCAGACCAGTACGAGTGAGTAGTTTGCACTTTAGAAATACCAAATTGATTTGATATGCGCAAATTTACCTTCGCACTGCCTGTATAATACCCCCTAAGCACCATACACAAGTTACAATGTTCGAAACAAATTGTTCCTCCGAGTAGGTATAACTACATGCTGACACTACTTGCACAGATGTGGCACAGCGGCCAGAGCACATGACTTCACAGCATATGACGCACAGTTTGGAATTGCGCTTTCATCCCCGAGTCCGGCAGCAGCTCAGCTTAGCAGCATGAGACTCTAGACAATACCTCACATATTTTTCATACCCCAGCACTTTCAGACCAGTAGGGGTCAGTAGTTTGTCCTAGTAGGTATAAACACATGCTGACACTACTTCCACGGGTGCGGTGCAATGGAGAGGACACATGACTTCATAGCATAAGACACACAGTTTGGGCTCACGCTTTAATCCCCGAGTCCCACAGCAACTCACCTTAGCAGCATCAAACTCTAGGCAATACCGCACATACTTTCCGTAGCCCAGCACTTTCAGACCGGTAGGGATGAGTAGTTCGCTTTGCACCCCTGTATACCACACCCTAAACACCCCACAGAGGTTACAGTGCTCCTACCCTCCTCTTTCTTACTTTTTTCGCCCTTTTTCCCCTTACTCGCTTCAACTGAACCACAAAATGGCTGCCAACACTTCCTAGTTGCAACCGCTCGCATCGCTCGCAGTCAATAAGCAGCAAGTTCGTGCTCATAACGCCTCAGCCAATCAGATGGCAGAATTCCCAAATATCGATATCTGTAAATTTCGATATTTCTCCAAAACTACTTAACGGATTTACACCAAATAAACAAAAGCGTGCTTTTTAGACCAAGACCCTTCTCCCTGCCAAATTTGGGGTAATTCCGGTCACCCGTTCGACCTGTAGCCTTGTCTAAAGTTTCCTATGGAAATTGCATGGAGAAAACACGTTTTGGGATGCCCCTTTTTTCTCGGCCCCCCTTGATGAATCACCCCCAAACTTTCAACATAGGAGCTGATATGAACAAAGAAATAGTTTGGAAAATTTCATGAAGATTCATTCAACGACGCCAAAGATATAAGCAAAACAATAAAAACTCTTCCTATGGAATCTTGATCCTAATTATAACTACCTACTGGCGACCGCCAATAGGTAATATATATATATATATTCACTGAAAAAAACATAGGTTTCATACACGTTACAGTTAGGAATTAGCATTTAAAAATCCTTGCAAATTCACTTAAAAAACCATAGGTTTCACACATGTTATAGTTAGGTGGATATTTCACTCGTAAAAAACCAATGAAATTCCCCCGTTATAGTTTAGTTCAGATAACTATAACTCACGCGCCCGCAATGCACTGCTGATGACGTCACATATTACATCACTCATGACATGGTCAGTGACATCACTCATGACATCACTGATGATATCATCCTTGTGATAGAGTGGCGGTCGCGCGAGTTATAGTTATCTGAACTAACTATAACGGGGGAATTTCATTGGTTTTTTACGAGTGAAATATCCACCTAACTATAACATGTGTGAAACCTATGGTTTTTTAAGTGAATTTGCAAGGATTTTTAAATGCTAATTCCTAACTATAACGTGTATGAAACCTATGTTTTTTTCAGTGAATTTGTACGGGTTTTTAAATGCTAAGTTATGTATGTATTATTATTTTTTTTATATATTTATTTTACAATAAACTACGTATTAAATGTTTTTTTTTTTTTTTTGGTTTTTCACCACCCCCGCGATTTGTTTTTTAAAAAAAAAAAAAAATGTTTTCTGCCTTCGGGGTCCTTTAGGGACACCCTGACAAAGGCTAGGGGGTCAGGAACTCTCTACCCTGCCCCGTTTTCACGTTCGCCAACTTCCTTTTTCACTCTCGCACTTAAAACAAACAAAATGGCGGCCGACACTTCCTGATTTCGACCGATTTGAACGTTGCCTAACATGTAACCACCAATCAGAATTACACTCGCGCACGTTAGGGTGCTCGCACGGTGCGCGCACGGTGCGCGCACGGTACGCGCTTATAGATATTGATATGCTTTTAAATGCTATTTTCTCAGGAACTACTGAACAGATTGACACCAGACCTGCAAAAGGCACTCCCTGACCTGAGGACTACCTCTCTGGAAAATTTCAAGTAATTCTGTTCAGCCGTTCGGGCTGTACCTTCGACTAAAGGTCCTATGGGAAAATGCATGGGGAAAACGCGTTTTGGGACCCCCCTTCTTTCTCAGCCCCCACTTGACGAATCGCCCGAGACTTTCAGGGTAGGAGCTGAGCGGAGCGCCCCATTAGTTTTAAAAATTTCGCGAGGATTCGTCAACCGGCGCCAAAGTTATTCAAAATAGAATTTACAGATTTCCCATGGAAACACGGTCCTAACTATAACTATCTAATATATATATATATATATATATATATATATATATATATATATATATGCAAAAGAACACACGCACCCATCCGCTGCGTGAAACAGGCCTGTTTCACGCAGCGGATGGGTGCGTGTGTTCTTTTGCATTTACAAGGTGTCTGACACACCGCTAACGGGCCCCGACTCAAGATGCTGAGGCGCTCTCTCTGTCAGAAAAGCTTGTTTGGATATATATATATATATATATATTACCAGCATGCAGCGGTCTGGTTTTACAGCACGAAATGCAGTATCTCTTTAAAGACAGAGGAGGAGCCTCGAGCACAATTCCAGGAGTGGCCAAGAGAACATCTGAATGGCCACCAGGTGCGATGCTCCAAACATCGTAACAGGCACTGATGAAAGCTGAACTGCTGAAACGCGTCTGCCGCATGTTACCGTGTTTTGCGTTGTAAACTTACCCTGGAATAAACCCTCCTGTATGCATCCTGGCTGTGTCAGACCCTTCTTTTCTTCAGAAGTGGGGATTTGGACTTTATGTTTCGCCGGTATTGCAGGCACTGGCTTTTCTGACACGCCCTCTCGGTCTGGATGCACCGTGTTAGCCAGCAACTTGAATGGACTTAGTGTTTGGTAAAGCACAACGTGGCGCCCCCTCGCGCAGCCTGAAGCACCACGGGGTGAAGGTAACACTGCGTGGGGAGAGAGGAGCAGCATTGACTGCAGGGAGCAACAAGGGGTTTCCAGTGAGGATTTTCAACTTAGCAGGAAGCTGTGTGTTGGGTGCAGTCTGGAGGCCACAATGTTGGGACGCCACTGGGTGTTTGGATTTTCCACTTACTAAAGGGAGATCCACACAGAGACTGCAATTACCAGCATGCAGCGGTCTGGTTTTACAGCACGAAATGCAGTATCTCTTTAAAGACAGAGGAGGAGCCTCGAGCACACTTCCAGGAGTGGCCAAGAGAACATCTGAATGGCCACCAGGTGCGAGGCTCCAAACATCGTAACAGGCACTGATGAAAGCTGAACTGCTGAAACGCGTCTGCCGCATGTTACCGTGTTTTGCGTTGTAAACTTACCCTGGAATAAACCCTCCTGTATGCATCCTGGCTGTGTCAGACCCTTCTTTTCTTCAGAAGTGGGGATTTGGACTTTATTTGGAATCTCGCAGTGACAAACTAAGTTATTTCTGCCTTGACCACGTCCCCGTCACTGAAAGGGGTGGGGACAGGGTCAAAGAATTGCGGCAACTGGAGGCACGCTTTATTGTTGAACTCCAGACACGCACTCCGGGGGGTCTCAATATGGAAGAAGAACTGTGGTCCTTTATTGGTTAATTCAAAGTCTAATCCCACAGAATATCAATAGTCAGGTTGAACAAGCAACAAGTGGGGTACTTGCACATACAATTTGTATATATTTTGCATCTATTATGAGACATCAGCCCATTGGAGGGCTCTATTCGGTTAAATTTTCACTTGCCTTATGAGGGATCAATATTTTCAATTAGTTTGGTATGATCAATCATGTAAATTTATGTAAAGGAATGAACTGATTTTCATTTATCCTCTAAGGCATTTGTGTAATTTGTGCATATCCATTTCTATATGTCAAATATGTTTCAAGGGTTCAAGATTGCTTTATGTACCCACACGTATGTTATGGTTTGATGAATTACCCTTCTAATTTTGTCGTTATTTTCTGACAATTGACTAGGTTAAAATGGCCGACACATAACGATTGATTCATTGTGATCGAGTTGACTAGTCCTTTGTTGGTTTTGCTCACCTTTTGTCCTGTCCAATCAAGATAGTGATTATTTATATGTGGCCATTGTAATGCACTAACTGACACTGACGAAGGCCAGGGTGCCGGAACGCGTGTGTCAGCTTTCTACGGAGAATGAAATAAAGATTTAATTTTGAATTACGAGCTCGAGTGCGCTTCACGTTACCTTGGGAAACGTGTGTCTTTGGAGATATATATATATATATATATATATATATATATATATATATATAATATAATTTCACCTTATTCAGGCAGGAACTCACGAGCCACACTGATCAGCAGTTTAAAGGTATTTTATTCAGTTGCTATATCATTTTAATTCAAATATTAAATTACTGTCATCTGTTAAAAATAGCAAGTTATTTCTTGTACTCCAAATCATTTCATTTTCATGATTTTTTCCCATGCTTTGCTTATAGCACTGAACGGTGACGTCCAGAATATGGTGGGACAAGAATATTATATTTAGGGACAAAATACTGAAGGGTAAGTGCGCACAGGGAAGTATAGATTTGAGTATTTCTGACTCCACATCTATTTACCTTGAGGATAAATGTATCGCCAAGGTACATATATGTGAAGATAGGTATGGAAAATCTGTACTTGCTTTTCTGCCGATATAATGTTTTCGATATTGTATCCTCGATATTGTGCCCCATTGACAGTCTGGTGTTGATCGATATTCATGGTGCACACATATGCTTCGTGTAAAATTATTTTGATAACATGACATCATCTTTGCACCAATAGGAATATTATACACTTTCTTCATTGCACGTTTTAAGATATATCCTTCTGTATCCTCCCATCTTGTTGATGGCTGCATTAGGTAATGTTGAAAAAGTCTTAAGTTTCTTTTCACTTTTTATGTTTTGGTACCGACAGGGCTGACTCTGCAAGTATTGCTTTCAAACTACCCCGCTCAAAATCTGACCACTGAGGACAATCAAACTCGGGTAGCAAATTCAATCCATTAAAGAACACTCCCACAAATGTGCTGCATGACCGTCTAATCTCCCTTGCAGCTTCATAAAAGCATGATGCCAGCAGGAACTACCAGGGAATGCTCCCGTAAAAAGAAGGAGTACACATGTTATGTTATGTTAATAGGAATAGCGCTCGTTCACCAACAGTTTTCTTGGCGCTGGAGGAGTTACTTTCCAAAAAGAGTTACTGGTAAGGATGGTCCAGGTCTAGCTGTAAGCTTGGATGAAGAGCCATGTCTTCAACATCTTCCTAAAATGAAAGAGGTCTAAGTCGAGTCTCAATGGGGGTGGAAGAGTGTTCCGGATTTTGGGACCTAATATTGAGAAGTGTGAGCCTCCTGTATTTTTGCGTCTAAAAACTGGGACCTCTAAGTAGTTCATGTGCATAGATCTTAAAGTACAGTGGGGGATGTACCTTTGGATTTTTGATGAAATGTACAAGGCTTTAAAAAGAATACAGCTGGCTTTAAACTTGGAGCGTTGATCCACTGGAAGCTAGTGCAACTCTTTTAGCAGCGGCTTGATGTGACATTGTCTGCCTTGTTGGAATATAATTCTGGCTGCCTGATTTTGTATTAGCTGCAGACGATGTATCTGATTGGGCAGAAGACCTAGTTATATATAGTTAGCATAATCGATTCTTGACAGAATCAAAGAGATGACAATTTGGATACATGCCTCTCTGCTAAAAAATCTTCTGATTTTCCTCAGTTTCTGCAGTTAGAGAAAGCAAGCGGAGGTGACTGCTCCAATCTGCGTGTTCATGTTTAGGTCTGAGTCAATGTGTATGCCTAGGCTTTTCATCGAGTTTTTTAGTGCTGGAGGCGGGCCTAACTCAGAGGGCCAGTGGACGGATTCCAATGCTGGAGTTTATTGTTGGGGATAATGATTTCTGTTTTTTCAGCATCGAGTTTTACTTGATTTTTATTCATCCATTTCATGATGAACAGCGTGCATTTTTTGAGAAATTCCTGAGACTCTGTAGATTCATTGATGGGGAAGACTAGCTGCATATTGTCAGCATAGTTGTAGATTTACACTCCCATCTGCTGTAACGCAATGATAAGAGGGCGGATATATATATTGAAAAGATGTGGGGATAGGGATGAGCCCTGTGGTACTCCACATTTCAAGTTTACTGTGCCCGATTTCTACGGAGAGAGACAAACTGACTGTTTTCTATCCACAAGAAATGATTGTAACCATTACATAAAGTGTAGATGGCTGCAAAAAGGATTAATTGCTCTTGTCCCACCCTGGTCTTCAGTTCATTCTTTCTGTCAGACTTGTTATGTTTTCCTACTGAGTAATATATCTATATATATAGTTTAATGCAGATTTATATAGCGCAAACTCGACCCGAAGGTATTGGAGCGCTTTACATGAGCGCCTGTTACGTTACACAAGGACACATTCAGGCACGGGGAGATTAAGTGATTTGCCTGGAATCACAGGATGGGGATGTGACTCTGAGACTCGATCCTCGGTTTCCAGCACCAAAGTCGGCAATCTAGCCATCAGACCACATCCTCTGCTGTGAGTCTCCTGGGAGGTGCTCCACAGTGAATTAGTAGCTTCTCAGCAGAGTACTCAACTCCTCTGGTCATAGGGATCTGCACCTGGCATAACTCATTTTACCAAGAGTGACAACCAACCCCATAGGTAGACTGTGTAACAGTGGGTGTTTGGTGACTGCTGAATATACCTGCAATATTGTTGGGGCCAAAGCCTAGAAACTCTTTCTGGGAAAATCCAATGAAGTATTCATGTTAGGCATTCTTGACTTCCACCTTCAATGTGAGAAATGAATGGCAAACATGATATGGTACAAGAAGGAGTAGGGCCCCCCCATGTGTGTGGGTAGATCCAAGATAGACTGGTGTTGAAGTCAGCTTTAGACATTTCAGGTATCTGTTTTACCTTTTGCCATGTATGTTCTTTTTGCTGACCATTTCCACCCCTCCCTGCATAGGACTGTAAATTCTACAATGGAAAAGAGTAAAGATCTTTGTACATCTCACACTTGTTTCATACGTTGCTGTCAGGTCAAATGGTATCCAGACAAATGATGTATATTACATAACTTATACCCATAATGCATAAGAAGTAACAAGTAATTTAGCTAATAATTGCTGACATAAAATATAACACATAATGTATAGTATATAACATGTAATATATTAAGTTTACCTCACAATGTAAAATATAAATTGTATAACATATAACATGACATAAACCATAGAACATGTAACGCATAACTAAAAACATATAACATTTATATGTATGCAATAATATATAATGTATAACAGATATACATGCAATAATATACAATGTACAACATATATATGTATGCAATAACATATATGAACAACATGAGACATACATGACAGACCTGTGCACATAAATCTATAACTGATAACATATAATTCATTACATATAACTTATAATGTGTAACAAATAATACACAACAGCTTGCAGACAACATATACGGTATAACACATGAAGTATACCATATAACTTTTTACATATTTATAATGTGTAACAAATAATATACAACAGCTTACATACAGCATATACGATATAACCTATGAAGTATACTAGATAACTTTTTACATGTAAAATATAATATATAATGTATTGCATATAACATATATTATCAAATTTACTAGAGCTCCGGGTTTTATGGTATTTATTTATTTGACATTTCTGTCTGTATTTACCCATATTTATTTTTTGTCAACTTTATATGTATTTATCCATATTTATTGTAGGTTTTGTGAAAAAATAAAGTTGAAACTGGTCTATGTCCGCGTTTCTTTAACCAATAAATATGCAGTCACGCTTCAATGCCTGCTAGGTTTCAATGATATAAGCACCTCCAGAAGATAAATCAATGCACTTATCTGAAAATATGCACATTTCAGTATCACCATTGTGCATATGTACTGCTAAGACTCTTTACTAAAATTCCTTTTTTAACCCCCTCCCCCATCAATCCACACAGTTATTGGCCTGGCAGTCATTGCAAAGTGTATATAGATATTAGAATTACTAAAAAACACCCAATTTCCGTTTTTAACCACATTTAAAAATAAATACACACAAGAAGACAAATGGTTTTCTGTCTGTATTTATCTGAAAAAGTAAGTAAAAAGGGAAAACAGGGAGCCTTATTTATAACATAGCAAATAACATATAACAATATGCATGCAATAACATAAAACCTCATAAGTACACAATGGCATATATATGAATAATGTATAATATTTATCTAACAATGTATACCATAGCACAGGAATATAATTAAAATAATGAAAATATAGTTTACATTATAATGTATTACATATAAAATCTAACTATAAGCATATTATTTATAAACCATAAGTTATATACATGTGCCATATACAATATTACTCATAATGCAAACTTAGAACATAAGATATGTGTGAAGAAGTGGATTATTAGTTGGGGTGGATGGTAGTTCCTAGTACGTTATAATACCACTTTTCTTTTGAGGTCCGATGAAGCTTTCAGTAATTTAACCCTGAGCTCAAAATCCCTAGTAGCATGGGCATATAGCAGACAGCCTTAACTTAAGAAAATGTGAACAGCATTTATAAGTAGTTAAAAAGGTGAAAACACATTGCATTAAAAATCAACTTTAATTTATACAAAATAGAGAATATTTATATGGACAAAATGACACCAAAAACAAAAATCCAATAAGAGGATTGGGAGAGATAAATGTTTAAAGTTTTAAATCAAATTGTGTCAAAAAGCTAAAAAGTGCCAACTGCAGGTAACTGGTTGCACTAGACTGGGAGAAAGGCAAGTGTTAAAAATGACCATGGTTGATCAGTAGTCGGATACAGGGGCTTCGAGTGCCCTTGTGATAGAGTTACCTTTTTCAGATAGAGACAGTTATGAACGTTGACAATTCATTTATGATTTCTTTAACACTGTGGGAAGGAGACTGAAGCTGAAGCAGGGCTGAAAGGTGATGAGTTGCAAGAGGAAGGAGTCTTGGTGTGGTTGTCTGTGAAGGCTGGATGGCTCTGAGAGGGAGAAGTTCACACTTGATCTCAATGTTGCTTTGCAGTTGTTTGCCATTAGTTCTGGGTGATCTGTCTTCAACGTTTCTCTTAAGCTTGAGATTCTCTTAGTGGAGCAAGGTTGCAGCCTGGAGCTGGATGCAGTTTCACCGATTTCCACTCTGGTGAATAATAGTTCCCAAAATGTTTCTTAGTCCCACCTTTAGGGTTAGGCAGGAGATATGCACTCTGACACCACCCAAGGTTCTCAGGACCCAGGAACAGCACTTGGGAGTCAGGACTCACTCCAGTAGAAGTCACCAACTGGGTCCTTTGCAGGTACCATTGGAACTGATCAGCTTGCCTCTACCAGAAAAGAGGTCTTGATGCAGCTTTTGTGTCCCTGTAACTTAACAGGAGGCCCACCAACTTACCCTTGGATTGCATTTTCTTATCCTGTCTACAGTGAGAGCAAATCCTGCCCTTAGCAATCTCCGCACAGGTCTCAAAAGCAGGTGCAGTCTTTATTCTGTCTTTCCCAGCTCCAGTAGTGTTCTGATAAGCGTGCTCAGGGGTGTCAAAATCAAAAATATTTCGTACCACAAAATACAGATGTGATTACGAACCAGACAGACTAAAAATACGAGTTACAATTTTTCCAGATGAATAAAACCATTAGCCAGAACTCCATGTAATGGGTCAATAAAGTTAAGACATAAGTAAATAACATATTTAATCAATGAGGGGGAGGGAGAGAGAATCTACGGTCCATTCGGCTTCCATAGAGTATACAAAGATCAAAAAAGAATGGACCACTTGTACCTGTAGGGTCGGGGTCATTGGTTCTTGGTACCCTCTACAAAAAACCCTCATACACGCACGCAGGTTGAAGGCGGTATATCTTGGTTCTCCGCCTGATCGTGACGTGACAGCATCATCATCGGGTTTGTTATTGGTATGCTGACCTCCACCCGGAGGTAGACCCACTGACATTACAGTAGTGTCCAGAGACCAAATTGTGTTCTTTGGTTGTGAAGAGCTCAAGTGAAGTGAAGTTTAAAATGTCTTACATTGCCAATCTTTCGAAAGTCTTTATTCTATGGGGATGTATAGAATAAAGGGTAAAAACAGTGGTGTGCGTATATAGATCATGTTACCAACTGTACGCACTTGTTAGTCCATATGTGAGGTCGACATGTTTCAGCCCTGTCATGTCCATCCGGGTCTTGGGGCTTTCTTCAGGACATAGAAAGTGCGGAACGGGGTTGTATGTGTAACCGTTAAAAGTGGGTTATTGTTACACCACTTGGTTGACAGGTCAATAGTACCTGGTAGGACATTCTGTGGGCCTCCGTGGGGGACCGGCGAGAAATCACAACCTTCTGTGATGAACATCCAGAGAGGGACCACCATCATCTTGAAGGGAGACTGAGTTAACCACATTCCAGGAAGTTTTACAATCTTTTAAGGCAGATGCTTTTGTTAATGTTTCCCAAGTTTCGCGTTTTATCTCTTTCTGCCCTGGCTAGCTTATACAGATTCCTTAGTTCACAAACGTGTTCCTTATCGCTTAGCAAAATATTTAGAGCTTTCCGAAGATTATGTGAGGCTACTGAACAATTCTTTTCAAACTATGGGGCCGGACTATAACTTTTGTGGGAGTGGGGTGGGTCAGTAGGCTTTTAATGTTAGCTTGAATGTTTTTAAAAGTTTATATCACTGAGTTGCTGTTTAGTTTTGGATCCAAGCAGCAAATGAAATTCTCATAGTTGGATTCTAGAAGGTGTGCAAGTAGCTTAGCCTTGTCCACTTTGTCCCACTTTAGGGTGAAGCCATTTTTGTTAGCTAAAATGTTATGTTATGTTGTGTCATTTGGTATTTATAAAGCGCACTGCTACTCCCAAGAGTGTCCCGGCACTAGAAGAAAAAAACACGTAACAGGAAAGAGAACATCACCCCACAGCAGAAATCGGTCTGATCCTAATGTTGGAAGAGCCATGTTTTTAGTTTCCTCCTGAAAGTAAGGAGGTCCGGTACCTGTCTAAGAGAGAGAGGTAGGCTATTCCATAGCCGAGAAGCCACCACTTGAAAGGATCTTCCCCCTACCCGGGAGAGCAGGACATTCAGAGTAGAGGTCAGGAGCTGAGCAGAGGACATCAAGGAATGTTGAGGTATATAGGGTTGAAATCTTTCCCTAAGGTAGGGGGCACCAATCTTATGAAAGGCTTTAAAGACCAAAACTAGCGCTTTGAAATTGATTATTTTCCGCACCGGAAGTCAATGTAGGGAAGACAGAAGATGGGTCGTGTGTCCCCTAGATCCTGTCAGAAAGATGGCCCTGACCACCACATTCTGGACCACCTGCAATTGGCCAAGTAAGTAATCAGGGAGACCCAAGTACAGGGAGTTTACATAGTCCAGTCTCGAAACCACCAGGGCCTGGACCACTGTTTTCCTGTAAGAGACTTGGAGCAGGAGGAGAAAGTTCCGCAGCATTCTTATCACCCCAAAGCAGGCCCCTGCCACCGATTGGACTTGAGCCTTCATACAGAGAGCAGCAGCCAATTTGACCCCCAGATTTTTCACGGTGGTAACTGAAGAAGTGGGGGGAGACATGTCCTACGGCCAACATGTGTGCTATGCTTCACAAGGACGTGAGTCGAAGAAAATGATCTCTGACTTTTTAGAGTTGCACTTCAGTTGGTTTTGTCTAAGCCAAGAAAATACCTCTGAGAGGCAGGTGTTGATCACATTGCCTTTAAACTCCGCACCCTTCTCGCACATGAACAACAATTGAGTGTCTTCCGCATACGACACTATTTTGGCACTGTATTTCTCGGAGAGGGGTGCACGGGGGGCCCTATATATGAGTTGAACAATATTGGCCTCAAAATTGAGCCCTGTGGAGCCCCAACGTTCATGGGAGGGATAGCGGCAGCAAAAGGAAGGGACCAGATAGTTTGTAAACGGTTATTTAAGAAAGAGGTGAACCATCTCAATACCGTATCTCTGATACCACCCTCCTTAAGTCTTTGCAGTAATCTGTTGTGGGGCACGGTATCGAAGGCCGCAGAAGGATCCAACAACCCCAAAACCGCATTGCCTCCTCTATCCAGTGTGACTTTTATAGTTTCAGCGACTTCTAGCAGGGCCGTTTCCATGCTGAAATTAGCTCTGAAGCCCAACTGGCTCGGGTGCAGAAGATGGTTGGCCTCCACGTAATCCGTGGTGACTGTGTTGACATATTTCTCCAAGACCTTGGAGAAGAAAGGCAGCAGGGATATAGGCCTGTAGTTACCGGCGACCTCAGGGTCTGCCGTCGGTTTCTTTAAGAGCGGGAGAATTTTAGCTTGTTTCAAGGTTTGCGGCATGTGCCCCTCCCGCAGCGCGGTGTTCAAAATCAAGTTTACTACAGGTTTTATCACTTATGCAATAGAAGACAGTACTTTTGCTGGACAGGGATCTGATGGAGAGCCGGACTTAAGAGTTTTCATGAGTGCCAGGGATTGCTCCAAAGTGATAACAGGAAACTTCATAAAGTATTACGGCAAGCGTCAGGGGGCAGACCAATTGCTGCCTCTAGCGCTGGCGAGTGAACTTCAAAAGAATCCTGAATGTTTTTTATTTTATCATGGAAGAAACAGGCCATACGACTGGTCCAACTGCTCGTGGGATCAAATGGCCAGTCAATTGCCATGGGAGAGGAGAAACTTTTTACAATATTAAAAAGTTCTCTGCTTTTATTACCCGCTTGATCGATTTTTGTAGAAAAGAAGAATTTCTTTCCTCGCGGATTTTCGTATAATGGACTTTCAAAGCCTGTTTGTAATTGGATTTATCAGTGGGTCTGTAATTCATCCGCCACACTCTTTCAAAGCGTTTACACACACTTTTCCTTTTCCTTAGGGCATCCGTAAACCAAGGGGCAGAAACTCAGTTTAATTTAGCTGCCCTCGAGGTGGGGGGGCCAAGTTCTAGGGCACGGAGTTGGAGCCAATGTTCTAGGGAGTGCACATCCCACTTGAGATTACCACTGAGGGGAATAGGAAAGCGACTCAGTGCGCACTGCATAGCCTCTGGCAAAATCAAATGGAAGGGCCTAAAACTGCTAGCGTGGGTTTTACCATGTGGTTGGGACCTATCAGGCTCCCTACATTCTCTAAAATCTATCAAGCAGTGGTCCGACCGGGTTAAGGCAAGGGGGACATCCATTTTGATCCGATTCGATGGAAAGATCTGGTTCAATGTGTGCCCTTTTTCATGGGTGGGAAGACAAACATACGAGGTTAGATTAAGTATGTCGAGGGATTCACGCAACCTCATAGGCTCAGGTTCCAAAGGGTTATCCATATGGATGATGAAATCTCCAAGGAGCAGCCAGTGACTATATTTGGCAGCTATGGGAGAGATAGCATGGCTGATAGACTCCAAAAATGTCCCCGCCGGCCCTGGGGGGACGGTAGATTATTAACCCCGCGATGGACTGATGGGCTGAAACGGTCCGAAGGAAACCCAAGCTCTCTGCCCCCTCTATCTCCATGATCGGTAAAGAAACGCAGCTGAGGGAGCTCCTAAACATTAAGGCCACACCCCCTCCTCTCCCCGTGGGATGATCCTTCCTTAGGATCTGATAACCTGGGGGAATTGCGCTAGCGATAGTGGGGTTGGAGGCATCAGTTAGCCATGTTTCAGTTAGAAACATAAAATCGGGAGTTGAGCCAGATAACAGGTCGTAGAGTTGAAGCTCGGGTTTTTTACTGAGCTTGTATTCAGTAGGAAAGCCTTCAGGAAATTACCTACACCACCCCGCTGGATTCTATGTATACCGGTGTTGGATTTTACACAGCGTTCTCCAGGACTGGGGAAGCTACCCAGTTGCAGTATTTACACACAGGAAGATAGTCACTCAACTGCATATGGAGGTGAGGCCTGCAGTTCATACCTCTACCGATGTTAAGAAGGCAATCTCTACCATACCTGATCAAGTTAAGCTGCTCTGAAGATGAACCAGCAGCATTTCCGGCCCTGGTCGTCTCCTGGAGGCCTCCGGACGCAGACGGGCTTGACTTAGTAGCGCCTTCGGCGCGCTAGCAGCATGCTTGTGCAGCGTCACGTTTTAAAGTGCCCAGCGTGCAACAACTAGACCGCACCATCTTGAAAAAAGATGGGGGTGTTAGTCCAAATGCCACCCAGAATCAGGGTTAGATCCCCCTCCCTCTCCAAGCAAATTCCCAGTTTCAACACACTCAAATTCAACAACAGTGCTGATTTAGAAAATGGTTAAAATAGTTTAAAAAGTTTCAGGTAAAGTGCAAAATACGCAAAATTAGCAGCGAGTTCAGCATGGGACATGAATGTCTGCTCAGTTACGGGGGCCCTAAAAAATAGGTTTAGGGGTGACTTTACTAAAGCTTCTCTTGGCAGTGTAGCACAAAAGAGCATGGTCGCCATATTCAGTAAAAGAAACTTTTATCTTAGAAATATTTGTTTTTAAAGGATCGCGCGTAATTATGTAATCGATCGCAGAACAGCGTTGTGCACCCTGAAAAGTGGAGATTTTTGGTCAGTTACTAGATCAATTTCATTTCAGGGCTCTATTTGACATGTCACCAGTACATTATTCAGGACAGTGCCATGTTCATTATGAGTGAAATGAATAAATGGCTCATCCCTATGGTCTTCTATCCCACACAGGTTTGTCTCAGCTTTTGGGCAGGTCCTTATGTTAACGTTCCCCATCCATATAATTTGTAGAGGGTTTGGATGTAATACAATGAGATCATTGATGGGCATCCATATATTCTCTGCTACTGATTCAGGGTTAGAAATATTATATAAAAATAATCTATTTGCAAGAGTGTCATATGGCCGTTAATGTCATGGACGCTACTCCTAGACTGGCGATGGGCAGTGACTCTGCTCGACAGCGCAGCAGAGGTTACCATGGTGCAGGAGGCGCAGCGTCCCTGTCTAGTGGTGAGAACAACTGATACATTTATTACAGTAGAAACAGCAGATACTCGAGTTGCTGCCCCGGATAGACTTTATGAGATAGTCCTCCAAATTAAGGGTAGATATACAGCGTACAATTAAGGCGGTTTTCTACGAAAATCTCACTTCTTCATATGACATTTTATTGGCGGAGTCAGATTGGCTTCCACCATTTGTTTTGGCCGCTTCTAGAGGTGAAGACGTGATACTTCCAACTTTTTCACCATACGTCCCTGAGTAGGCTAAACAGGCATGCGCATCAGAGTGGGCTTTTGCCATTGCCCTGGCAGTGTACGATAATCAAGTGGGCTGGGATAGAGTTTCACATGAGGTCCCATTGCCGTCTATGCCCCAGCCACAACCGCAATATCCAATCAGGCGGGAGGCTAAAGCTCCTGTTTGTGGCATTCTGACTCAATCGGAATATCAAGGTGTTATTGAATCCTGTGTATCACCGATGAATAATCCTCTTTTTCTGGACTGTTAATACCGCATTGTATTAGATTATCGCAATTTAAATAGTCATTGTCGTATATTTGCGGTACAGAGCAAACCCAGGTCTGTGCTAGTGAACAGCCTCATTCGTAAAAAATACAAAACGACCATGGATATAGCCAATGGTTTCTACAGTCATAAATTTGGCTCCTGAGAGACGAGATTTGTCAGCATTTACCACTTTCGGGAATCAAAAAAAATGTACACGCTTGCCTATGGGGTATAAGAACAGTCCTGGGGCTTTTGCTGCACGTGTTGTGTCTTTGTTACACAGCATATATCCAGATGCGTTCTCGTATGTAGATGATATTTATCTGATGGGCGACAAACTGATAACACATCTTGTCCGAGTCAACCAAATTATTCCGTCTTTTGCTGACTATGGAAACAAATCTAATTTTGCTGAATCACACACTGCTTGCTTTGCGGTGCTCTTTTTGGGCTACAAGCTCAATAATGAAGGTAAGGGGTTAGCCCCCAACTTTCTGGAGAAAAGTGCACAATTGCAACCTACGTCCACACTGAAGAAGCTTCAGTTTTTGCTGGGATTTTTTAATTTCAGGAGAATACACATTCCCGATTATGCCCAGCATATGAAACAGCTCTATGCGTTGATACAACCTACATTTTCTTCTGCCTGCTGGTTACCGGAACATACCTCTATTCTACGATCTTTGCAGTCTGGTCTGCGAGAGACTAACTTCTTGTTGACGCACGATAATTCTATGAACATGGTCATACCTATTGTACCGGGGACGGTGAGTTTCACGTACATTCAACGAGGGAGACACAGTGCCTATTGAATACAAACCACATTTGTACACAGCTGCTGAAATGCAGTTTTCGAATGTTGAAAAGATTTTGACTGCGGTCCAAATGGAGATTCTAAAGGAACGCACACTGGTGCAGGGGAAATGCATTCTTATGGTTTTGCCTAGCCCTGTTTTAGAAGCAGTGACTAAAGCAAGTGTACCAAACTATAAAGCTTTACATACCCATTGGATACATTGGGCTACTTCTTTGACATTGGCTGATGTCAAGTTTATTTTTGATTTTGCTCTTCAGACACAGGAGTTTTTACAGTATGAATATGTTCATCCTCCTCCATTGTCGTTGCTTCCTTTGGATGAGTACAAATGTATCATTTATATCGACGGCTCGACTCAACCGGCCATCCTGTCCAAACACGCTTATTCAGTGGCTTACGCTATTGTGGCTGGTTCAATTGTGAATGGAGTATTTAAGTCTTCCATGGTGCATACATATGCACTTGGGGACTGTACAGCGCAATTGGCGGAGCTGTGTGCTCTTGTTCTAGCTCTTGAGTTTGCAGATCCTAATGTGAATACTCTTGTTGTGTACAATTCTTACTACTGTGTCCAGTCTTTTAATGACAACTTATTCTTTTGGTCTCAAAATGAATATCGAGACTTTAAAGGCAGCGCAATAAAGCATAAAACACTTTGGGGTCGAGTGGCAGAGCTTAAAGAACGTCTTCTACTCACACAGGTTATACATACTCTTTGCCATCAGTGTGTGGGAGCACATGCTGTTGGTAATTCTTTGGCTGATGAGGCAGCCAAATCTGCAGTAGCTCCGTGTTCCGTTGCAGCAGTTACAAGATCCATGACTAAGATAGATAATGACATTTTGGCAGCTATAGCTGCTACGAAGGATGGAACTGCTTATCCGCAGGGCTTCCTTTTAAAGTTTCTTATAATTTTTCGCCCAAACAAGTTTCTTATGCTACAATACCTGCAGTTGGGGATCGGCTGATTCCCAACATGGACCACAGACTTGCTTTGATCATAGCTGCACACGAAGCAATGGCTTCTTGCACATGCTGGAGTGTCAGCGACTGTCTCTATTTTACAGCAACATTACTGGTGGGGTGGTCTATATAAACAAACCCATAATTATGTGCTTTCTTGTGACATTTGTCAGCAAATCAAACCATCTATGTTTTAATGACCACCACAAACACAGCTTAATTGAGGCCATGCCGTTTTCCATTAAAATTTCACCAGGGCAGACTCTTGCGGGCATTTTGGTCTATCGACCCCCGGACTCAGCATCTGTCCATCTCTCTAAGTTGGGTGACATTATAGCCGACCTCTCTTTGAGACATGCAAATTTTATGGTTCTTGGTGATTTCAATGTCCATATGGACAATGTGCATTGCATTCTGGCACTCCAAGTGGCTGATATGCTTGGGTGTCTAAATTTGACTAAGCTGGTCATGGCCCCCTTGCATCGATCAGGTCACATGTTGGATCTTATTTTTTCAAATGATCCCACACTTAAGGTTGAGGCTCCACTGCCATTGACTTGGTCAGACCATTGGTTGGTTCCGTTCAGCCTGTCGAGAAATTGTGAGAAATATAGTTCGAGGCCAGAGTATGTGAAGAAGAGAAACTGGAGGAGGGTTCCCCCTGAGTCCATAGGTTCCTCCCTTCAGATTACCCCACTTCTGCTGACCGGTGATCACAGAGTGGATGCATCCACTTTTAATGAGTGGGTTAGTACCTCCCTTGATATCATTGCTCCTATTAAAACAGTAAAATCTCGCCAGGAAAAAGCCTTACGGTCCCTGGTTCTCTTTAGAACTTCGCTTAGAGTAAAACGTGTGCAAAAAGTTGGAGCATATCTGGTGAAACACGTATAACTTGGATGCGAAGAGTGCATATAAAGCAGCACTAAAAAAATGTCATGCCCTCAAACGTTTGGCTATCAGGAATTATTTAGCCAACCAAATTAAAGAGTCTGATAACTCCTCCAAGGAAGTTTTTAAGATTGCACAAGACTTTATGAAACCTCAAGCTACAATGAGCACTATTACGCCATCAGCCGATTTATGTAAAGATCTGTCAAACTTTTTCAGGAGAAGGTTCAATCCATATACTCTTCCTTTTCTATGCCAGAGCCTAACACTACCACTTCCTTGTCTCCTGATTTTCCTAGCTCCTGGTCCGAATTTCGGCCTTTTTGTCCGAAATTGTCCCTTTTAGACCTGGCAAGAACCAAATCAGGATCGCCACTTGATCCTTGTCCAGCTAGATTTTTCAAACTGCTGGCTCCTTTTTTCAATCCCCACTTAAATTTTATCTGGAATGTTTCTCTGACGTCGGAAAAAAGCATATGTTTTGCCTATTCTTTAAAAGGAAGATGCGGATCCTGGCATATTTAAGAGCTTTAGGCCCATCTTGCTCCTGCCCACTCCTGCTAAAATTCTGGAGAAGGAAGTTCAAAGACAGCTATCTGACTTCCTGGAGTCCAATAACCTTCTTCACGACTCCCAGTCGGGCTTTAGGATGGGCTACAGTACTGAGACTGCTCTGCTGGAAGTGGCGGAAACCATTCGAGAATCCCTTGACCATGATAGCTGTGCCATGCTTGTGATGTTGGACTTGTCCGCTGCCTTTGATACGGTCTCTCATTTGATCCTTTTAGACCGACTGGCACAGCTGGGTATCTCGGAAACTATCTTGAACTGGTTCAGTTCATTTCTGGATGCACGGTCTCAGCAGGTCTTTCTGCGCCCTCATGTCTCCTCTTCCTGCTTCATGGTTTGTGGAGTACCTCAGGGCTCTGCGTTGAGCCCCACCCTGTTTAATGTTTATCTTGCTCTATTGGCATCTGTAGTGGAACACTGTGGAGTGAGAATGATCTCGTACGCTGATGATACGCAGCTCGTGTTCTCATTCAAAGACACTGCAAAGGCCGCATTCGACAGCTTCAGGCATTGCCTCACCAAGGTTGCCTCCTGGATGACAGACAATTGCCTAAAATTAAATGCTGACAAAACAGAGGTGTGTTCTTTAACCAACCTTCACCCCCACGGGCAGATCTCTGGTGGCCGGCACAGCTGAGCCCCCCTCCTATCCCTGTCACCTCTGTCAGAAATTTAGGGTTTAAATTCGATACTAAACTGTCGGGCAAGGCCCTAATTGGTCAAGTCTCCAGAGCTTGTTTTTGGAAACTTAAAAGCTTGCGAAGATTTCTTTACCTGCTGCCGATGAACTGTTGGGCCACAATAGTCCATGCCCTTATTACATCTCAGCTGGACTATGCTATTAGCTTGTACCTGGGTCTCCCTGCTTATCTTACCCAGAGATTGCAGACAGTCCAGAATGCTACAGCAAGGTTTATCAGGAATGTGCCCCTCCGACATCACATTTCTCCTCATTTGCATAGCCTTCATTGGCTCCCAGTGAAAAGGAGAATCAAATTTAAGGCACTGTCCCTTGCCTATAGAGCCTCAAGAGACAGAGGTCCAGGATGCTGTTATGGTTTTGCCAATGCTAGTTCAAAAGAACTTTGGCTATGTCATGTGCTTTATATGAAATGTTCTATATTCTAAATGTGTTTTGTTCTAGTTGGAACCCGGTTTGGAGTTGGTGCTGGATCGAGGTTCGTGAGGGTTGTATACTTTTACTGAGAAATTAATCTTTGAAGAATCTCCTTGGATTGGATGTACATCTTATTTTAACATTGGCGACGATTTTAGAGGATAACAACCCTACACTGAACAATATTGTGGAACGAACCTACGCAAGGAAAACGGAACTTTGTACTCTACATATTGTCACAATTAATTGTGAGCCTACGATAGTATGCTGCTGCTCATTGGTGCTGTCTCAGGGAAGAATGCTGATCGGAGCACTCTAACTGCCTAGTGTCAATTCCCACTCTGTCCGTGTTTGTGCGCACTTCATCGGGACGTTCCGATTACCGGAGCGCAAGACAAGGTACTGTACACTGTTAATTGAACAGTATGTGTGGAGATTTGGCACGGATTAAGGCACTCTGTCTATCAAAGTGTTAGCGTGTTTGCTGTGCACGCGTGAGCAATATTTACGGCGTTTTCTATAGTTGCGATAGTTACGAAGCAAAAAGGAAAGCATTTCGTCATTACAATTTTTTTTTTCCGATATTCGGCATTTGGATTTGAATACTGACAAGGGTATTGTGAGGGACTGACCTACGATCCAGCTGATGTGCACTTCGCCAAGCCGAAAACAAGTATGGTGACGCATCTGTGAGCCAACTGCCTTCCCAGTGCATCTTGGGACTCAACAACTAGTATGCTTACTTCTCTTTCGTGTTCATAGTAACGTGATGACGTACTGACGGCGGAGGCCATTTTATTTCTCCTCTCTCTCATTTTTTTTTAGTTTCCACAGCGTCTTTGTTCACAAAGATCTGGGAGGCAGTGAAACACCTTTCGGAGTGAGGTAATTATTGAATTATCGAATGTTGACTCTTGTGCACACAGTGATGCACACACTATAAAAAAAAAAAGGGCAAACAAGAAGAAAAGAGAGACATAAAGACTACTTGGCATATATGGACAGTTTATTTATTTATTTATTTATTTTGCTCTAGTTTCACAATCTATATACATGACAAGGAATTACACATATAAAAGTTGTTGACTGGTCTTTCTCACCTTTATCTTTTACCATATAACTATTGGAAATTCATTATGGCCACTTCATCTGAACCTCCTCATTTTTTATCAGAGAAAGGTGAACCTGTTTTACCTTGGAAGAGATGGAAACTGATTTTTGATTCTTACCTTGTAGCCATTGGTGGCGAAAAATTCTATGCTTATCGTAAACAGGCCATTCTCCTACACAACTTAGGCATTGAAGGGAGATGCATTTATGAAAGTCTTGATTTAATTGAAATTGGTAACGAAGCTGGTGTATGATATGTCTGTACTAATGCTGGAAAAACACTTTGGGTCTCATATTAATGTGGTCTTAGAGAGACATAAGCTCTTTTCTAGGGTTCAAGGCAAAACAGAAAAAATTAGTAGTTATGTAGCTGCACTTAAAACATTAGCTCATACATGTGAGTTTGAGCATCTAACACATTCATTAATCAGAGATCAAATTGTGAGATGCACTAATAACCTAAAAGTTCAAGAACAACTGTTAAGTAAAAATCCTAACTTAAAGGATGCAGTCTCTATTATAGAGGGAATGGAAAATACCAGTATGTGGGTGCGTGAGATGCATGATGAAAAAAGTAAAGACAGTGTTGATAAAGAGAATTCAACTACGGAGTCATCTGTAAATGAAATTAATAGAGTTGATAAACAAATGGAAAAGAATATTGTGAAAAATAGTACACCAGTTAACAAGGATGTTGAAAGGAAATATGAGAAGAAAAAAATATATAACCATCCTGATAGCAAACCTAATGTACCTAAATGTTTTAGATGTGGCAGTGAAGGACATTGGACAAATAGTCCAGGGTGTTTTGCTAGATTTGCAATTTGTAAGGTGTGTGGGAAGAAAGGACATTATGCCCGTGTATGTCGCGGACTAAAGCAACAAAATGTGAATTATATGGGTGATGATACCAGAGTAATTTCCAGTGTACATGAGGATGGCAGTGTAGATGAAGAGCCTATCGAGATGCCTGAATGTGAAATTACTGTTGGTGGGAAGAAACTAATAGTCTTAGCAGATTCAGGATCACCTTATACAATTATTGGTGACAAAAACTGGTGAGACACATTTGGTTCAGGGATTGTAGTATTACTACCATCAGATATCAATCCTGTAGGTTATGGTGGTATTAGAATTGATGTCCTGGGGTATTGTGTCAAGAGGATTCAATTTGAAGATCATGAGACTGTGGGTAAAGTCTATGTGGCAAAGAGAGGTGATAATCTCCTGGGGTGGAGACATCAGAGAGACATGGGCATCACACTTAATCCTAATAGCGAGCAAAAAGTTTTATTGCTTTCTAAGGAGGAGTTGCCTGTAGATATCTGTGTGAAATTTCCTGATGCTCGAAGTTCATTCAGAACTTTGCTTCCATTTCTTTACCTTTGAGGTCTTTATTAGAAAAGGGTGCTCAGTATGCGTGGTCTCATGAGTGTGAACAGGCTTTCAGATGTGTGAAACAATGCATTTCGAAATTACCTACTTTGGGTCACTTTGATGTGAACAAGAAAACAATCCTATCTACTGATGCAAGTATTTCTGGTTTAGGTGCTGTCCTTTCTCAGGTGGTTAATGGTGAATTGAAGGTTGTTGCTTTTGCCTCACGTGCACTGAGGGATGCGGAGGAGAGGTACTCTATTATTGAACGAGAAGCACTCGCTGTGTTCTGGACTGTTCTGGACTGTTCTTCATTTCAAATTCTTCTTATGGGGAATACCTTTCACTGTAAGATCTGATCATAAACCTCTATCAAAGATCTTTTCCTCTAGAGAAATTGACAATTTTTCTCCCAGAATTGCACGATGGGTGGATGGATTGTCAAATTATAACTTTGTGGTCGAATTTGTTCCTGGTTCTAAGAACTGTATGGCTGACTGTATGTCGAGGTTACCTATCCAATTTTATCAAGGGGATGTAAGTTCGACAAGCATTAGTTGGATTTGTGAAGCTGCTCTTGAAGATAAGGAATGGAGAGAAGCTAATGCAAAGGATCATGATATTATTGAATTGAAAAAATTCATTGTGAGTGGTTGGCCTGATAGAAAAATGTTGTCTTCTACCATGGAGAATTATTTTAATGTGAAAGATGAGTTAAGCATTGTAGATGACAAGATTCTAAGAGGAAAACGTGTTGTAGCACCTGATGAGTTGAAGTGCAAATTGATCAATTTGGCTCATGAAGGGCATTTAGGCCGCAATAAAACCAAGAATAGGCTGCGTCAATGGTACTGGTGGCCAGGAATGGACCATGAGGTTGAAAATGTAGTTAAGGATTGTTACCAATGTTCAAACAATGATAAATCAAAGAAGACTTTCTCGGCACCAATTTCACCAGTTGACAAACCTGTTGAGCCTTGGACTAAGTTAGGTTTAGACATTGCCGGTCCATTTGAGATGTTATCTCGTGATGAGCGATATGTAATTTTGTTAGTGGACTACACTTCTAAATGGGTTGTGACAAAATGTGTTCCAATTGTGAATAGTAAAGTGGTGATTGAATTTCTTAAGGAGGAGTTCTCCAGGGAAGGGATTCCAAAGAAACTTATCACTGATAATGGGGCACAATTTGTGTCTATTGAAATGGAGCAATTTCTTTCCAGTTTGGCCATTGTTCATTTTAAAACTGCTCTTTATTCGCCACAAGCTAATGGTTTGGCTGAGAGCATGAACAAAATTGTCAAAAGTTGTGCTCAACGGGCATTACTGAACAAGGAATCTGTAAAGGTGCCCTTAAGAGTGACATGGTGGGCACATAGAGTAACACCAAATACTGTAACTGGTGTGTCACCGTTTGCTGTACTTAGGGGAAGAAAACCACACTGTAAGCTAAATCCTGTTTGGATGAAATTAGATACTTCTATTTCTGATCAACCTTCTGATCTTGAAATGAGTCTATGCAAAAGGAATTATCAAAACAGGTATAAAACCAACTTTGACAAAAAACATTGTACTAGGCAGATTTTATGGGAAGTTGGAGACACAGTTCTTGTCAGAAGGCCTGGATTTGTGAGGAAGGGACATTCAAGATTTATGGGTCCCTTTGTGATTTTTGATGTCAAGAAAATTGTGGTTGTTTTGGATTCTGGAGATGTTTGGAATATGTCAAGATTAGTAAGAATTTCAAATCAACATTCTAGACTTTCCCAACGTGGGTGTGGATCATTATAGACACACTACTGGTGGGAATCCTAATAGATTTAGGACCAAACCTATATGGCATAAAGATTATGTCACGTATTCTTGTAAATAACTTTTGTAACGTTGGTATGCTAATTAATTCTGAACTCTTCTATTCTATGTTTTTTTTGTTAGGTTTTATGGTAGATAACATATTTTTGTACACATAGTTTTTTTTTTTTTAAATATATTTGGGGGGAAGATGTGTTATGGTTCTGCCAATGCTAGTTCAAAAGAACTTTGGCTATGTCATGTGCTTGATATGAAATGTTCTATATTCTAAATGTGTTTTGTTCTAGTTGGAACCCGGTTTGGAGTTGGTGCTGGATCGAGGTTTGTGAGGGTTGTATACTTTTACTGAGAAATAAATCTTTGAAGAATCTCCTTGGATTGGATGTACATCTTATTTTAACATATACCTGAAACAGAGACTTCAGAAATATCACCAGACCAGGACCTTGGGATCCAAATCATAGATTCTTCTCCACACTCCTCGCTTTGCCAAAGCCAGGATTGGTGGGCGAGCCTTCGCAGTAAGAACAGCCGCTCTCTGGAATTCTAGGCCTGATCACCTGCGCAAAGCAGAATCGGAATCCGCTTTCAGGAAGGCATTGAAAACATGGCTGTTTGATTTACCTTAGCTAGTCCCTTTCCCCTGTCTGATCACGCTGCTACTTTCAGCACCTGGACACCACCGTTGGTGGCAGCAGAGCGCTTTATAAATAGTATGGTATGTATTTCGAATCAGCCGTTTGGCTGTGTATATCTTGATCACTGCGGTCCATTGACTTCTGATACTGCATATAAATATATTTTTGTTGTAGTTTCATGCACTAGATTCCGATGATTAGGCCACAACGCAGTGCTGATGCTCGAAATGTCATTAGAGAGTTGCATTTCTTTGGGGGGACGTTTGCCTGTGGCACCTTCCATTCTGACCAAGGTCCAGAGTTCACCTCTAAGGCGTACAAGGACGTGATTAATTCTTTGGGGGTGCTGGCGCTGTTTTCATCTCCATACAGGCCTGAAGGTAATTCTATAGTGGAGCGAATGAACCGTGACTTAAAGCAATCTTTGAAAGAAAGCTAGAGTCTTAGGTACTGGCAGGAACTGGCTGGCCCATTTGTATGGAGTTCAATGTGCCCTCAATAATCTCCCAAGAAGACCTCTGGGTGGACGGACCCCATACAAAATGCTCTTTGGCATTAAAATGTTTGTGCCAGACCTTGCTGTTCTAGATGTTGGGCGGCAGCCGCAACATTTGACGTAGATAACCATTCTACTATGTTACAGGACCTACAAAAGACCCGTGATAGCTTCGAAACAGAACATATACCCTCATCCAATGACACGACAATGCTGATTCCAGTCGCCGGCTGGCTTCCTAAGATTAGAGATCTGGTACGAGAAAAACTGGAGAACAAAAATGAATTAGGTCCCTCTTATCGTGCACCATTCCCAGTTCTTTGATTGAATGGTACTCTTACTACCACCTTTGCCTGGTCGCAAAGAAAACAGATACATTTCGGTAGTCAATGTCAAGCTACATCGTCAGGCTAATTCTTAATAGTGTAACTTCTGCTGTTTCGTGTAAAGCTATTTCTTTGAATCTGGTGCTTTCAGTCTCTTTGACTACTCCCTGTGTCAGTGAGGGTGAAATGGAAATGAATGTTGACCTTTTGCCTGTTCTGCCTCTGTCCTATTCCAATGCAGACCTTGAATATGCTTATCCTGCGGATGAGTCCCACATTGAAGTGCCGAACAGTCCTCTACAACATCAAGCTGATGCTTTGCTGCCTCCGTTAATAAACGTGGGCGCAAGCGGTTATTTTGGGGACCGTACCAGCTTCTCTTATGACTCTTCCTCCTCGTCTTCCTCTTTGGTACCTCCACCAACAAAAACAAGTATTTTCATCTCATGGTTCAAAAAGACTTACCTGGTCCTACCCTGGAACTACATCTTTTTGGCACTTCTCCTGATTTTCCTCTTCATGTCGATTGGATGTGTGACAGTATTTTTCTTGCTCATCAATGGTCATTATTTGCCAGAATGCTCTGCTGTAAAGTTGGTTGATGGTGTTCTGGCCATATCATAAAATCATCAAGCCTTTGGGAGGATTTTGGATTTCCCAGTTGCAGATGGCATTGTTTGGGATAAAGTGGCATCCGAAATCCATGGTCCGACGGAGGTCCTCAAGATACCATACGTGTTTCGCATTTCCTAAGGAGATGTGGTACTGCAGGACATACATTCTTATGATTGGGATGTATAAGCAGTACATTCAGTGTTTTCAGATTTGAAGCACTACGTTGCTTTTGATGCTGAAGATATGTATTTAAATACTGCCAATTATGCTGATTTATTCTGTCATCAACATTATAGCCACTAAGCCTGGGCGAAGCACTACACTACGCTCGCGTAGTTTGCGAAGTTCGCGCTACTTCGCACTACGCGAACTGCACGTAGCACAGTGCGAACACGCGTAGCGTAGTGTTGCGTAGTGCTGCGGTCATTTTTTGCTTGCTCGCGGTCCTCAACGTCAAGTTGGCGACCGCGAGCAAGCAAAATGACATCCCGGCGAGACTTTTTCCTTGTTCGCGATCAGCAACTGCAAGTTGGCGATCGCGAGCATGGAAAATAAACCTCCCGGCGAGATTCCCAACGCGAGGAGGTCAGGTTTCTCATTGCGAGTGGTCGCGTATGCTCGCGACCGCTCGCGATGAGAAACTATCAGTTCGCGTTGAGAAAGCTGAAGCTCAAGTAAAAATCTACTCGAGCAGCAGAAAACTACAGCTCGCACTGTGCAAGATGCCATTTTCAATGATTGCACAGTGCCGGTTGCTTGTCCGCACTGTGCAATCATTGAAAACAACATCTTGCACAGTGCGAACATGTTACTACGCAGTTCGCTAAGTGCTACGCGTAGCTCGCGTAGTGCGAACTTCACTTTGCGTAGCTTCGCGAAGTGCTACTTCGCGAACTACGCCCACCCTTAATAGCCACCATTTCTAGCACAAAGCAAACACGTTAAGACCTACTTTTTAACTTAAGTTAATATATTCAAATTATTTTTGAACTGAATTGGCCATACAGGGTTATGAACACTGGAAAGATACCATTGATTTAAAATCGATATGGGGCACTAGGGTTTGGCAGGTCCAAGGGACCGAAGCTTTGCATCGTGCGTGTCTCATTGTGACTCAATTATTATTTTGAAATGACACGGGGCACCATTTACTTGTTCTTGCCTGGCTACTGCCAAACATTTTAATACTCCTTCTATTCCGTCATTAGCTGAGTATGATAATTGGTGTAAACACACCAATTATACAATCAATATCCTATAAGCTCTGTTTCAAAATGACAGTCTCAATATCTCTGATGTTGACCCTATGGGTTGGTTGTTGTGTCAAACCAATTCTAATGCTTGTCAACTGTATTTTTATAATGCGACAGACGGTTTCACACAAGCTAATCCTGATCCCTGATACCCACATTCACATTCGTTACCACATATTCAGTGGGTAATTAAATTGTGTCAACAATGGTTGGAACACCCCACTATGTCTTCAATCAACAACTCCTGTCACTCTTGTCAAGCAACATCAGTTTGGCAGATTTTCTTTTAGGTCCTAGGGTTTCCAGATCAAAAAGATTCATCTATGCTGCTTATAATGAAATATTGAAATTATCGCAGATGGAGGCAGCATTCCGCCTGCACAAAATTGTCAAAGCAAATTTAGAGAAGTCGACAATAGCATAAATATGCTGTCTTCCTGCATTTATACTTTGGATACTATTGTTTCATCTGTTATTGTTCAAAGTGATGTTTCTGTGTTATATCATGGTAAAATCAATTACGATATGTGATGCAATTTGCTTGGATGTTACAGACTCTCAAAATGGTAAAAGTACCATGAGATTATTTGAACGCTTCTGCTTTGTCTTTTACATTTAATCTAACTGATAAACAGAGATTCATGCCCAAGAAAGACGCTACAGACACGCTGTTACACATTGAACAACTTGAACACTTGCCATTTTCTGTAGGGGAGATCGATTCAGCTGTATGGTTAATTCATGGCGTTATCTCTGCCATTTTCGCTGTTTCAATTTACATCTTGCATGAAACATTTCCTGATTGTCCACTTTGAACCCTTGGGTAGTGCCTTTCTACATGAATTATGGTCCCTGCTGTTCACTTACAGGTGTCAACGCGAGGGTACGGAAGTTTTCCTAACAGGAGAGGACTACCATTCCACAGTAAGACATTCCCTAGTTTGTAAACACGTTAAGTTTCAAGGCGCTTGTAATGTGTCCACACCTAATCTTGCCTGTTTTTTAAAGGAACTCCTGTCCCAGCAATAATTCCCGCTCTAACATTGCTTTCTAATGCCAGTTACCTTAGTTTGAATAACCATGACTGCTGTGGTTTACGGGCAGGAATCCCGTATATAGTAAGTTTCACAATGTGTTATTTGTAGCAATGTGCTTTTTCCGCCTCACATGGGAATGTAGATAGTTCTATTTGGCTTTCCATTCCGACTTTGAAAGCAGATTTTAACAATTTAAGCAGACTCAAGGCGCTATTGTTTCAACAAGAAGTGGCTCTCAATTCGGCTCGAGAGACCTTCGAATTGCAGGTGGCTAGAACATTTGGTGAGATTCAGTCACTTCTGAACACAAATCTCCCAGTGCATTTTGGGGAACCGATACATCAAATATTTAATGCGTTTGTCACAGAAGGCCTTGCTCATTTTTTTAAACTTGTGGGATCTGGCCTTGTGACTTCTTTTCAGATGATATTTGGAGTAATACCGGCATTTATTCATTCTATTTTTTCCAGCGCCCTTGGAGGATTACCATTAATCCTAGCACTGGCGGGTGGCGTCCGGGTTCTTCTTCTCCTGTTACGCAAAGACTGCCCAGCATGTGGTAATGTACAGACCCGGCCAGTTGCAACTGCACCGTAACTGAATGCAACTATTTTTGGGATGCTTGCCATAAGCGACGCTTAGCGTAAGTTATGCTGAGCGTAACATTTTGCTTTGCCTACTTCACTTGCGTGCAACCTGTGTTATACTGTCAGCGGTGCTCTTTCTATTGGGTTTTGGATTTATGCCTCTCCAATGCGTCCTGCTCGGACCTGGATTATGACCGGTTGATGGGTCCCTTAGTGGCCCATGAGTAGTCCTGCTCTCGGGATCGCTGTATGACGCATGCGGCAGCACTTGGAGTCTTGGCTGAGTGGAATATCTGTGCAGCTGCACAGAACTTCTTGCAACAGGGTTTCATCGAATATCACGCAAGTTTCCCGGATATGTGTTGGAAGGCGACCTCAGAGGAGCCCGGAGGGGGCCCTGACTATCCTGAGGCCAACCCTCGAGGTATCGAAGCCGGGCACTGGCAGGAGACTCCTCAGGGGGGGAATCTCGTATCTGGGATCGTACACTCGGCCACACAGTGAGTTCTTAAGAACAAATCTTTATCAAATCGGAGTCGTAGGATCTTTATGATCAGCAAGGCAAATAAATACAAGTAGAGCACGGGCTCACAGAGTCTCGGGGAGGGTAGGAGGTAGCGGGACAGTCTTTGGGGATATGGATCAAATGCAGGGGCGTACCCGGTGCACAGCTCACAATCCTCGAGCTGGGAGATACGCTTGTCGTCGTCGGGGTCCAGTGGGCCCAGGAGAGTCTGTGGGAGCCGCGAGTCACTCAGCAGGGCTCAAGCACAAGTTCGGAGGTCTTACGATCTTCAGGGAGCCGCGAGTCACTCAGCAGGGCTCAAGCACAAGTTCGGAGGTCTTACGATCTTCAGGGAGCCGCGAGTCACTCAGCAGGGCTCAAGCACAAGTTCGGAGGTCTTACGGACTTCAGGGAGCCGCGAGTCACTCAGCAGGGCTCAAGCACAAGTTCGGAGGTCTTACGATCTTCTGGGAGCCGCGAGTCACTCAGCAGGGCTCAGGTGTTTCCAAAGGCAAATCTGCCGGATAGTCCCAGAGCACCCCTTGTTATAGGTCGACTCCTCTTTGATGTCCGGAGTCTGTGCAGGCAGGGGTCTTGTCACCTGGGGGTCGCTTGTCGGGGTTTCCTGCCAGTGTCTTTTGATTCTTTCAGGGCCGGGTTGGGAGGAGTCCCAGACACCCAGCAGGCGTGGAGCCAGCCCTCGGGGAGGCCGGAGGGCCGATCGAAACCCACCTTCCCAGGGGAACTCAGAGGTGCGATGGAAACTGCACCTCCCTCTCTCATCCCAATGGGAGTGCGATATCCTCCAGCCGGAGTGGCGCCTCTGGGCCAGGGTCGCGCTGGGGACCAGGCGGCCATCTTGGTGCATGAAGTGGGCACGCGGGCCCGGTGTGGCCGAAAGGAGGAAGGCCACGGACGGGAAAGTCCGGGTCTTGTGTGTGTGTGTTCTGGTGGGAAGGATCGGCTAGGCCGTGTGCTCGGGGGCTGCCTGAGGTGCATGGGTCGGGATATGTGGTGCGGGGACAGGGATGGCCATGCCACGAGGCCGGGTCTAACACGCGTCCCCCCCAGCTGAAAGCCGGAGAGAACTACCCATCGTCATGGGGGTTCTCTTCGCTGAGGCGGAAGAACCGGGAGAGGCCATCGGCGTTGGCGTGGTCAGTACCAGGGCGATGTTCCACGGTGAAATCCATCCCCTGGAGGGAGATTGACCACCGCAGTAGTTTGGGGTTTTCTCCTCGCATCTGCATGAGCCATCGCGATGGTCGGTTTGGACTTTGAAATGGGTGCGGAACAGATAAGGGCGTAACTTCTTGAGGGCCCAGACTACGACGAACGCCTCGCGCTGGATGGTGCTCCATCTCTGTTCTCTGGGCAACAGCCTTCGGCTGAGGAAGGCTACGGGCTGGTCTAGGCCTTGGTCATTCACCTGGGACAGGACGGCCCCAATCCCATGCTCGGAGGCATCCGTTTGCACCACAAACTCCTTGGAGTAGTCGGGGGCCTGGAGGACGGGGGCAGTGCACATGGCCGCTTTCAGGGCATCGAACGCCTCTTGGCAGGCAGAGGTCCACTGCACTTTCTTGGGTTGTTTCTTGGACGTGAGTTCCGTGAGGGGACTGACCAGGCTGCCGTACCCCCGGATGAATCTCCGGTAGTAGCCCGTGAGGCCCAGAAAGGCTCGGACCTCTGTTTGGGTAGTGGGTGGTTCCCAGGCTAGGATGGCGTCGATCTTGGGCTGTAGAGGGGCGACCTGGCCGCTTCCGACCTGGTGCCCCAGGTAGACTACCGAACCTTGCCCAATCTGGCACTTGCTGGCTTTCACGGTGAGGCCTGCCTGGCGCAAGGCGGTTAGCACCCTCCGGAGGTGCTGGAAGTGCTCACTCCATTCGGAACTGAAAACTGCGATATCGTCTAGATAGGCAGCACTGAACTGTTCCAGCCCGGCCAGGACTCTATTTACCAGTCGCTGAAAGGTGGCCGGGGCATTTTTCATCCCGAAGGGCATCACGCGAAAGCGATAGTGCCCATCCGGGGTGGAGAAGGCGGACCGCTCCTTGGCTCCTTCTGTGAGCGCAATTTGCCAATAGCCGCAGGTGAGATCGAATGTGCTGAGGAACCGAGCAGCCCCGAGTCGGTCAATGAGCTCGTCGGCTCGGGGAATGGGGTGGGCATCGGCTCGGGTGACTTCATTGAGTCCCCGGTAGTCCACGCAGAAGCGGAGTTCTGGGGCGACACCGGGGGCAGCTGCTTTCGGGACCAGGACCACGGGGCTGGCCCAGGGACTGTCTGAGGGTTCGATCACCCCCAAGGTCAACATCTTCGAGACCTCGGTCTGAATGCAGGACCGGACTCGATCAGGGACTCGGTAGGCTCGGTGTTTCACCGGTGGGCTGTCTCCGGTGTCCACGTCATGGACACACCAGTCGGTGACTTGGGGGACCAGAGAGAATAGGTCGGAAAACTGCCCTAGGAGCTGGCGGCAATCCTCACGTTGCTGGGAAGTGAGGGATGGGGAGAGGTTCACTCCGTCTACAGAGCCATCCTTCTCTTTGGTACACAGGAGATCAGGGAGGGGATCCGACTCCTCTTCGGCCCCGTCATCGGTGGCCAGCAGGAGGCTCAGTTCCGTCCGCACAAAGTGAGGCTTGAGGCGGTTTACGTGAATGACCCGGAGGGGGTCCCGGGGGGACTGGACGTCCACCAAGTACGTGACCTGGCTCTTCCGCTCAATCACTTTGAAGGGCCCGGTCCATTTATCCTGGAGGGCGCAAGGTTTCACGGGGGCCATGACCCATACCTGCTGGCCCGGCTGGAACTCGACCAGAGTGGCATTCTGGTCGTACCAGCGCTTCATCTCTTCCTGGCTCGCCTCCAGGTTGGCCTCGGCCAGCTCTCAGAACTTCCTAGTCTGGTTTCGGAGGGTCAGGACGTATCGGAACACATCTCGGGAGGGGCCTCGGGGCGCCGCCTCCCACCCTTCCTTGACCAGGCTGAGGGGCCCCCGGACGGGGTGCCCGTAGAGTAACTCGAAGGGGCTGAACCCCAAGGATTTCTGGGGGACTTCCCGGTAGGCAAACAGGAGGCAGGGGAGCAGGACGTCCCACTTACGCCGGAGGGGCTCTTCTAGTCCCGCGATCATCCCCTTCAGAGTCCGGTTAAACCGCTCTACCAGGCCATTTCCTTGGGGGTGGTACGGGGTGGTGAACTTATAGGACACTCCACATTGTTGCCACAGGGACGTCATGTATTTGGAGATGAAGTTCGTACCGCGATCGCTCACGACCTCGCGGGGAAAACCCATACGGGAAAAGATTCCCATCAACGCCCGGCCCACCACGGGGGCTGTGACGGTGCGCAGGGGTATGACCTCAGGGTATCGGGTGGCATGATCCACCAGGACGAGGATAAAGCGGTGACCTTGGGAGGTTGGGGGGTCCAGGGGCCCCACGATGTCGATCCCGACTCGTTCAAAAGGGGTACTGACGACAGGGAAGGTTTGGAGGGGAGCCTTGCACTTTCCTCCGCTCTTCTCACTAGCCTGTCACGTGGGACAGGACTTGCAGTGGGCTTCTACATCCGCTTTCATTCTGGGCCAGTAGAAGTGAGTCACGAGGCGACTGTAGGTTTTGTCCTAGCCCAAGTGGCCTGCGAGGGGGACGTCATGGGCCAAGCCCAGGAGGAGGTCTCGGAAGCGTAGGGGTACCACCAGCACCCGGGCGGATCCTAGTTCCACCGACTTCTGCTCGCTGTACAAAAGGTCATTTTCCCAATACACCCGGTGCGTTCCAGTTTGGTCGCCCGCGGCCTGGGCCGCTGCTTGTTGTGAAGCACCAGTGAAGGACAGGTAGCTTGCTAACGGCAGAACTACTCTCGGGAGGGGCCCCCCTCGTGGCGCCACTGGGCCAACTCGGGCAGATTGCCTAACTCGGGGACCTGTGCGGAGTCGGAAGGTGGGGGTTCGTCGCTGGCGACTGACCCTCCTTGTGGGGGGATGTGGGGGCCCTCGGCGGGGACCATCCTGCCTTCGGTGGTCGGGGCGCCTTCGACTTCCCCAAGGGGGGTCAGTCGGGCTGCCATAGATCGGGTGGTGGCGCACACCCACTCAGGGAGACCCATCATCCCTAGGTGGGTCTTGCGCTCGACTTGTTTCCTGGGGGAACTTTCCAGGTCGTTCCCTAGGAGACAGTCGACTGGCTGGGAGGTTCTCACTGCAACTTTCAGTTTACTGACCACCCCTCCCCATTCAAAAGGCACCAGGGCTACCTTACACAGACTTTCCGTATTGTCAGCGGAAATTACCGGGCAAAAGACGTTGGGGAGGACCTGATCTTGGTTGACTAAATAACTGAGGACACTGGTGATGCTGGCCCCGGTGTCACGAAGGGCCTCTACTTGGTGGCCATTGATCGTTACGAGCTGCCCATATTTCTTCGTGTTGGAGGGCAGGAGGCTTCCAGGGACCATTTCCCTATCTCCTAATGATGCTAGGGCCATGGCGGCGGGTTCCCACTCTACGGTCTCCTCAACCTCCTCCCCCAGTGCTACATTGACTATCTGTCTAGCGGGGGGTGCTGTCGGGGTGATGTGTGGGGCCATGGGGCATTCAGGGTCGTTGGCGTAATGCCCGGGCTTCTGACAACGGAAACAAGTGATGGTCACCCGGTGCCCCCGTCTTACGGGTGGGCCGGATACAGCTGGTGGGGGCGCCGGGAAAGGCGGAGGTTGGGTTTTCGGGGGACTGAACTGGGACTCTCTCTGCCCTCCCTGGTTCCCCCCCCCTCTCTGGCGGGGTGGTCCCTGACTGGCTCGGGGGTACTCTCCTACGGGGCCCCGGGAGACCCGGGTGTTGGTCCAGCGATCCGCCTCGACAGCCAGCTTCCTCGGATCCGTGAGCTTGCTGTCGAGCAGATGCTGGCGTAGTTCCACAAAGCAGTTCGCAGCCAGGTGTTCCCACAACATGAGGTCGGTTAGTTCTTCTAGGGTGATTACCTTGCTGCCCTTGATCCACCCATCGAATGCACGGCTGAAGAAGTTTACATACTCCACCCAGGTGGTGCCCGGGATCTTCCTGCAGTCCCGGAACCGCTGGTGGTACATCTCCGGGGTGAGGCCGTACCTTGTGAGGAGGGCCTCTTTCATGTGGTTGTAGGAGGTCTGCATGGAGGTTGGCAGGTCGAGCAGGGTGTCTCTCCCTTCGCTCAGGAATCGTCCCCACAGCCCGGCCCCCCAATCCTTCTGTGGGGCCCGATGGGAGGTCATGGCGACCTCGTATGCCCTGAACCACTGTTGGATGTCATCGTTTTTGTAGTATTCTTTGACCACATCCTTGGGAATGTGGACCTTCTGCTCCGCCGGGGAGGCCGCCTCTCGGTCTCCCGGGGGTCGCGTTTCTTCGCTTTTTGCTTTTAGCTCGATTTCCTTCAAGCTGCGTTCGTGCTCCAGTTGGAGTCTCCTTCCTTCGTGTTCCCGTTGGAGTTTCTTCTCTTCTAGTTCTCCTTGTACTCGCATCTGTTCCACTGCTAGCTTTTCTCGGCTAATTTCAACTCACCCTCGATTTTAAGTTTGGCCAATTCGAGTTCGTGATGGCGACTTCTCTCTCTGTCTGCGAGTTCCTCCGGGGATAGGCCCCCGTCTGGTACGAAGCTTCGCACCTGGTTGCTGCTGCGTTCTCCTTGGGAGGGTCCAGCTTCGTTGTGGAGCTCCACCGCTCCTTCTGGGCGGGGGGCTCCAGAATCCACCCAAGCTTTTAGTGCCTTCTGCATATCTTCTTTGGTGTTGAGACCAGTGGTAGCGATTTTTAGTTCTTTGCAGAATTGCTTCAGTTCTCTGTGCGTGTACTCCTCCAGTTGTTCCGCCTGGAACACGATACTGGTGTCGTTTTCTGTGAGAACCATGGCGCTTCCTTCTGCCATCTTTGTCGGTGGTGTGTCAGCCGTTCACGGTACGATCTCTAGATTATGGGCCAGAATCCCGTCGCTTGCCACCAATGTTGGAAGGCGACCTCAGAGGAGCCCGGAGGGGGCCCTGACTATCCTGAGGCCAACCCTCGAGGTATCGTAGCCGGGCACTGGCGGGAGACTCCTCAGGGGAGGAATCTCGTATCTAGGATCGTACACTCGGCACCACACGACAAAGAGACGCCACACCGTGAGTTCTTAAGAACAAATCTTTATCAAATCGGAGTCGTAGAATCTTTATGATCAGCAAGGCAAATATATACAAGTAGAGCACGGGCTCACAAAGTCTCGGGGAGGGTAGGAGGTAGCGGGACAGTCTTTGAGGATATGGATCAAATGCAGGGGCGTACCCGGTGCACAGCTCACAATCCTCGAGCTGGGGGATACGCTTGTCGTCGTCGGGGTCCGGTGGGCCCAGGAGAGTCTGTGGGAGCCGCGAGTCACTCAGCAGGGCTCAAGCACAAGTTCGGAGGTCTTACGATCTTCAGGGAGCCGCGAGTCACTCAGCAGGGCTCAAGCACAAGTTCGGAGGTCTTACGATCTTCTGTGAGCCGCGAGTCACTCAGCAGGGCTCAGGTGTTTCCAAAGGCGAATCTGCCGGATAGTCCCAGAGCACCCCTTGTTATAGGTCGACTCCTCTTTGATGTCCGGAGTCTGTGCAGGCAGGGGTCTTGTCACCTGGGGGTCGCTTGTCGGGGTTTCCTGCCAGTGTCTTTTGATCCTTTCAGGGCCGGGTTGGGAGGAGTCCCAGACACCCAGCAGGCATGGAGCTAGCCCTCGGGGAGGCCGGAGGGCCGATCGAAACCCACCTTCCCAGGGGAGCTCAGAGGTGCGATGGAAACTGCTCCTCCCTCTCTCATCCCAATGGGAGTGCGATATCCTCCAGCCGGAGTGGCGCCTCTAGGCCAGGGTCGCGCTGGGGACCGGGCGGCCATCTTGGTGCATGAAGTGGGCACGCGGGCCCGGTGTGGCCGAAAGGAGGAAGGCCACGGACGGGAAAGTCCGGGTCGGGTGTGTGTGTGTTCTGGTGGGAAGGATCGGCTAGGCCGTGTGCTCGGGGGCTGCCTGAGGTGCATGGGTCGGGATATGTGGTGCGGGGACAGGGATGGCCATGCCACGAGGCCGGGTCTAACAATATGCTTTTGGAGGCATTGGGTTATGAGGAGCACGTTTGTTCCTTCGGGTTACTTGATTGGATGGCTTCTCTTTTTGCTACTAACGATAGGGGATGACCTTTTGGAACTAATTGCATTCTTAAGTTCACATTCTTTGATGGATTTTCCACCTCCATATTAATCATGCTTTCAAAGTGCGACAAAATTGTTTTGGGACCGAATTTTCAAAATTAGTTTTTTTCTAGCACTTCATGACTCTGCTTTTTTCAACTCTGTTTGGGTCTTTTGTATATATACTGCGAGCTTACCAAGGGGAGGGTGTCTTATGGCCGTTAGGGTCATTGTTGACATTGCTAAGTTAGCATGAGCTCTGCTGCCATGATACTGCTTTTGCGCACGTTACTTCATGACTTTATTTTGCAAGACTCTGTTTGTGCCTTTCACATGAGAACCGTCTGCTTTCTGTGTTCTCTCCCTGTTCCTGGAGTTTAGTCTGAACACGATGTGCAAGGTCGATAAACAATGCCCCTTGTTATTCTGTTCTGGTCAGTCTTTAGAATCTAATCTAGACAAAATATGCTAACACAGTTGCTACTGCTGGAATCCCGTGCTTTGATATTATGGGGATGCATGTTGTTCTAAAACACACAAGGAGAGGGACCTTTCCAGGGAGAAGAGCTATGCTGTTCCTATAATGTAAAACTACCATGTAGGCACTAAGGATTGGGGTCTGCTGACTAAGCCCAGAGATCTTCCTTTATATAATAAAACTTCTTCTGTCCAAGGGGACGGTGGTTAGGCCTTATAGTCCTTTATCCACTGTCTATATATGATGACATCCCCTTGCATAGTCTATGGACTTGCTACAATGCTAACTGTTTTAGGTTTATGCCTTTTGCTGCTGGTAGTGGCTCGTGTACTGCACTCTGTCTATTCTTATTGTGGACACGTACAAGTGAGTGAGCAAAAGGGTACGTCTTGCTACCGCGATTCCTTAGAGAGTCGGAAGTGTTGTGTTCTGGGTTGTCTAATCATTTGTAGCTTTGTGATTATGTAGGAGAACGAATGAGACACTATAGCTAGTCAGTTCTGGGTTTTGGGTACTGAGGTGGTAGGAAGGCTTAGCCCCTATACACTGAGGTCCTGTTTTCCTGCGCATAGTTCTATGTATGTACAGAATACCCGCAACAAGAGGTCCCGGGTGTCATAACCTTTAAACACTAGCATATGAAAGTGAGGAGATGTTTTTATAAATTGTAATACTTTCATTGCGAGAGTGTTAGCTAGCAGTGTCAGAAGGCCCCTCTTAGCTCTACCCCCCAGTTGAAGGTACTTCAGGAGTACTAAATCAGCGATAGCCATTAATAAAGATTGATTGTGTCTCCCAGGTTTCTTGAAAGCAGATGATATGATAACCGGAGAGTGCTTTAAACCACTCTTCATTATAGCGTTTATTGTTAAAGCCTGCGATGTTCCAAGATAGTAAGCTATAAGTCAAAATAGTCGCATAAAGGGTAGGGTCTATATCATATTGTGATGTTGACTGAGCGAGTGGGGATCATGATTCAAGCCCATCCTTTCCTCCCCATTTATCCCACTGTGTTCCCTAAACCTTAGACTCGCCCTATGGGCTGGTAGTTAGATCTGCCAGAGCCTCTGACTGTCGTTCTCTAGTCAATCGCAGGAGTCAAGCTTTGATAGGGGAGAAAATCTGTTAAAAGTTATGGGACAGTTGCTGGCATTGGGCCCAGACCTACCTAACGTGGTTTTTGCCAGATCTTTCTTTGGTGCAGTATAGTGTAAGCAATGGGACGGTTTGTAAAACTAACCAAGTGGTACAGGGAAAATCTGGGTTGGAACTATGGGTATCGTCTGGAAATAAGATAATAAATCAGCTACAATCTGCAAATTATCAAATTTAGAACAATGCAATCACCCTCATATGATTTGGGAGACGGGCCAACACAGGATATTCTCCTTCCATAATGAGATGGCTCAGTCTCCCAAGCTGTTATGAGCTGCTAGCCAGTGGGATGATTTGTCCATAAATTGGGTGGTAGTCTCTTGTAATGTTGGCCTTGGCGTAGGAACATTTACCAGGGGTGTCATATTTATAACTGCTATTAGAATATGGGAGGGGGTTGAATCCTGGTCAGCCCATGAGCATTAGAGAAAAAGTTGCCAGGGGTACACAGACCCACATTTGCAGCAGTTTCTGTGTTCCCTACTAAAAAACAATTCCACAGTTCCCTTCTCTACCTAAAGCCAAACTGGTAGAACCTTTCTTCCTCTGCACAGACCTCCTGTACCCACCCTAGAGATATGCTCAGGAGGCAAATGAGTAAACTTTCCCCTGAGGTCAATCAAAACCTGTTTTAGGGGCAGTTCCTCTCCCACTGGGATTGGTGCCTGGCTGGCTAGAAGTTCCGCAGGGTTACCCAATAATTTTTTCTAAGCCTGGGCAAAGCACTACGCTACGCTCGCGTAGTTTGCGAAGTTCGCGCTATTTCGCACTACGCGAATTGCACGTAGCACAGTGCGAACACGCGTAGCATAGTGTTGCGTAGTGCTGCGGTCATTTTTTGCTTGTTCGTGGTCCTCAACGTCAAGTTGGCGACTGCCAGTAAGCAAAATGACATCCCGGCGAGACTTTTTCCTTGTTCGCGATCAGCAACATCAAGTTGGCGATCGCGAGCATGGAAAATAAACCTCCTAGCGAGATTCCCAACGCAAGGAGGTCAGGTTTCTCATTGCGAGTGGTCGCGTATGTTCGCGACCGCTCGCGATGAGAAACTACCAGTTCGCGTTGAGAAAGCTGCTGCTCGAGTAAAAATCTACTCGAGCAGCAGAAAACTACAGCTCACACTGTGCAAGATGCCGTTTTCAATGATTGCACAGTGCCGGTTGCTTGTCCGCACTGTGCAATCATTGAAAACGACATCTGGCACAGTGCGAACAAGGTACTACGCAGTTCGCGAAGTGCTACGCGTAGCTCGCGTAGTGCGAACTGCACTTTGCGTAGCTTCGCGAAGTGCTACTTCGCGAACTACGCCCAGGGTTAATTTTTTCACCAGGTGAATTTCATCTGACAAAAATGAGAGTAAAAGATACACCACACAGTATACTTATATTAACACATATATATTATGTAAGCTTCTTGTCATAAATATGGCTGCTATGCAATCAAATTCATAACAACAAACATTGAACAGGACTTTTTATACAAACGAAAAAAAGGAAAAATATATTTGTGACACAAATGACAAACGTGCAAAATGATCCCATTTTTAAACATAAGAGGTTTCACAAAAATCACCGTGTTCTGTCTTTTCAGATTACAATGTGGTTCAACTCACTCCCTACAATGTCTTTAGAATTATTTTAGATAGGGGGAGTGACTTCAGATGGTACATGATCTTACAGTTCGAAAGTGCACAGGAGCCTTATAACAAGATGAAATACTGCTCGGCGTGTCATGGAAAGGGGAAGTGTGGGTTTCCAACCTAATCCTCTAATCCTACACAAAATAAGCAATAGTGACTGCCCAAGTATGCATAAAAATGGCAATTGCGTGTGTACTCTTCAAAAACTTTACATATTAAAGGAATAAGTATGATCAGTCCCTCCACAAAAAAAACCTATTTATTCTGATGACGAACAAGACACCTCTGTTGACAATCACGCTGTGATTTTATTTTAAGTACCTTTGTGCGCATGTGCTATTATAAATGGAACACCGAGGGAATGAATTGTTAGTGTTCATCGAGGTGTTAAAGACAGAGATATGTGTAAAACAAAGTGGCTTAACAAGTGAAACTGATTAATAATGGTTGATGCAGTTTATTTTGCTTAAATAATTTTACTATTTTATGTCGGGTTTAATAATGGCATTTGTTAAAATCACATTTTAGCAACAGGTGATTCGTAATTAATTAGGGGCTTTAGAGGGATTAACTAGAAACCATGTGGCATTTGGATACTGACATTAAATGAACAATGAACAAGCAAGGAGCAATTATTAGTTTTTCCTCCATAGTCATATATTAATCTTTCCACAGTACCTAAGCTTTGACGCTTATATTAAAGCAAGCCTTAACTCCTTTACAATTTCCCCGTAAATGTGCAATAGAGTAATTTCTCAGCCTGACATATTCCATTTCATCGATTTTATTTCCACATAGTTTTTGTAATTTTTTATTTTTATTTTCAGTATTAACAGACATTTAGTGAGTAGGTTCATCTAAGCACAAGGAACGGGTACTCTTAATTTACTTCCTAATATCTTCTTATGTTTCTCAGGCTATTGTCAAAGAGGTCAATAGCTTAAGGCACTGCCACGAATTACAAAAAGTTTTTAATCAATATCAGTGGTCCCCCCAATTACAGGTCAATTTCTTATGTTCTTTCCTCACTAAAACCCTTCCAATGAGCTTCCATGATTTACCTTAAGCATCATCTGGAGACAGTCGTGGTCTACTCACAAAGTGCACTTTGTAGCATGTTTTGCTGTAGTACTACAATAGTACTACAAAATGCTGTTCATATACTATGTGTGAAGTTTTACACCTCCAACTGTCCTATCTTTTTCTGTGTGGAAATCTCCACCCAAACTTCAAAGTCTCCAAACACAGAGGTACACGTTTGAGTGGTAAATGTGGGGGTAACACTAGGAAGTGGCTGGTAATGTTAAACAGCCTTTATCATGCAGGACCTTTACCACATAGTCTTTACCAAGCAGGTAAGTACTTAGCAGGTATGTGTACCTTTACCAAACAGTACTTTACCATTCAGGTAGGGATTTATTTTAAATAAATTCAAATGTTTGAGGTGCGGGTAGATGTAAAGGAAGTTAAAAGAGGTAAGGGTGATTTTAGTAGTATGGGGTTGGTAGAGGTAATGGAAGGTAAAGGTAATTTAGGGTTTAAGGTTGGGTAGAGGTAAAGTGAGGTAAAGGTGATTATGGGATTTAGTGATTGGTAGAGGTAAAGGGGGTATGGGTGATTTAAGGGTTATTGGGTGGGTAGAGGTAAAGGGAGGAAAGGTTGAAGTTAGGGTTAAAGGACGACTAGAGGTAAAAGGAGATGCAGGGGGTTTTGGGGATGAGGGGTGAGTAGTGGTAAACAGTAATTTTAGAGTTCAGAGGAGGGAAGAGGTATATGTTAGAAAAGGGGGTTTGGTGGTTCTCCCCTAAAAAAATGAAAACATATATATTGCGATAACACCTTTCTGCAATGCAGTTCACCCTTTTGGCTCAGGCACCAAGGAGAGGAGAGCTGGAGTTGGCACAGCTTGAGGAGGGAACACCTGCTGGAGCTGGGGATATTCCAACATACTGACTGTTAGACTTGGGGGTCTCTAGTTGGCACAGGTATGCACTTGTGACAAATAGGGACCCTCGCCTCTAGTCAGGGTAAGGGGGTACACTCCTAAAATAACCCCTGTTCACCCCCTAGGTAGCTTGGCACGAGCAGACAGGCTTATCCCAGAGGCAGTGTGTAAAGCATTTGTGAACACATACAGTAATCAAGTGACACACTACAGATGGACACCACACAGTTTTTATATCAAAAATAAGTATTCTTTATATAGATTTACCACAAGACCATTAAACAACAAAAATCCACAATACGGTTACTTTAAGATGGTAGAATTTAGCTTAAATCTCTTTAGTTCTTAAATGCGACACTTTAAGTCAATGTATCTTTTAGATGCGACACACAGGGCAACGAAAGTGTTGCAACGATGTTGATGCAATGAAAGTTTGGTGCAAAGAAATAAAGACGTGAAGATCTTCCAGATGCTGCACACATCTCCGATGTTGCGAGAAGACTCGACTCGATGCATCAGCTGCAGCGGCGACACCACTCTACGCGATGCGACGGCAGCGGCTTTGGCGGCGACACTCTTCTCTGACGTTGCGAGACGCTTCCGCTCGATACGATAGCTTGAAGCGGCGACACACTTTACGCGATGCGACGACAACAGCTCCGACGGCGGCACGCTTCTCCGTGGATGCGAGGCGCTTTTCTTGATGTGGTGCAATGCGTCAGCAACGATGGCTGCGATGACAACATGCTTATTCCTCGATGCGAGACTCTTCTCTTGATGCGGGGCAAAGCGTCAGCTACGATGGGTGCGATGGCGACACGCTTCTTCGGCGTTGTGAGACGCTTCTTAGATGATGCGAGACGCTTCTGCTCGATGCGACAACTGCAGCGGCGACACCACTTTACGCGATGCGACGACAGCGGCTCCGACGGCAGCACGCTTCTCCTTCTTGAGTCGCGCTTCCAGCTCCTTGCGACACACAGTCCCTCAGAAGGCCCAAAACAGCAGCAGGCACTTCCAAAGAACTCTGGGGAGCAGGGGGATGAAGTCTGTTGTTCCTGAGACTTCAGCAGGAGGCAAGCTCTTTTCCAAGCCCTTGGAGATCCTTCACAAGTTGAGCAAAAGTACACACAAAGTTCTTATCTCATCTCTTTAGCAGTAGGCAACCCCTGCATGCCAATCCCCCAGTTTCAGGGATAGACTCTCCTCAGTTTCTTCTTGGTTCCTCTCCTCAGCAGAGGTTTCTTCTTGTTTTCCCAAAGTGATCTAACTTCTTGGGATCAGGGTCCCAATACTTATACCCCAAAATCCTTTGTCCTCTGAGCGCAGAGGGGCCTTTGCCTTGTTCAAACCGGTTCTGGTCAGTCCTGGAGCACTTTGTTTACCTGACTCCTTCTTTCCTTTCAGAGTGCAGGGCAGAGACATCAGACGCACCACAGGGGGTGGAGCCAGCATTGTGGAGGGAAGGCACAGCCCTATTCAGGTCCCATGTGCTACTACTCCCACCCATCTAGATGCAGATCTCTCTATTCACCACTGGACCACCTCACCCTGTCTCCTGGAATTCCCCAGCCCTGTCACTCAAACTCCAGACAGGGAATACACAGCCTAGCAGAGGCAGGTTTGAATGGTTAGACAAGAAAATACCTACTTTCTAAAAGTGGTATTTTCAAACACAGAATGTTAAAACCAACTTCACTAAAAGATGTATTTTATCATTCTGAGATCAGGCATACTAAATTCGAATTTCTACCATGTTCCCTGAGTCAGTTAGGATTATAATATGTAATAACCAAACTGCCCATTCTGGCCTATGGAGAACAGGTAGCCTTGCAATAGTGAAAAACGAAAATGGCTGTAATTCACTATTAGAACATGCCACACACACCAGGGCATGTCCTATCCTATCCTTACAATGCACCCTGCCCTTGGTCCTACTATAGGGGTGTCTGTTAGGAAGAAAAGGGAAGGTTTAGGGACTGGCAAGTGGGTTTACTTGCCCAGTCTGCATGACAGTACCAGTCTGCACGCACGCTCTGCAATGGCAGACCTTAGACACACTTTTACAGGCTGCTTCTGTGGGTGGCACAACCAGTGCTGCAAGCCAACCAGCAGTATTTGGATTTACAAGCCCTGGGCACTTCTGGTGCACTGTACTAGGGTCTGACAGGCAAACCAAACCATTCAATCATGTAATCACAAATTCATACATTAATTTACAATAGGGAGCACTTGCACTGTGGCACTGGACAACAGTGGCACAGTGCCCTGAGCAACTAATACCAGCAAAAACACATGAGGCAACAGCAAAAATGGAAGGGAGACCCACGCCAAGGTGCCAGGTCTAACACATGTCCCCTCCAGCTGAAATGTGGGGAGAACTACCCTACCTCCTGGGAGTTCTCATCACTAAGGCGGGAAAATCTGGACAGACCATCAGCATTGGCGTGTTCTGTACCGGGACGATGTTCCACCGTGAAATCCATCCCCTGTAGGGAAATGGACCACCTCAACAGCTTTGGATTCTCACCCCTCATCTGCATCAACCATCTGAGGGGCCTGTGGTCTATCTGAACCCGGAAGTGAGTCCCAAACAGGTATGGTCTCAGCTTCTTCAGTGCCCAGACCACAGCAAATGCCTCACGCTCGATAGCACTCCACCTCTGTTCCCGTGGAAGTAACCTGCTACTGATGAAGGCTACGGAATGGTCCAGGCCCTCCTCATTCATCTGTGATAGAACAGCCCCCACACCATGCTCTGAAGCGTCTGTTTGCACTATGAACTCTTTGGAGAAGTTGGGTGCCAAGAGCATGGGTGCTGTGCACATAGCAGTTTTCAGGGCCTCAAAAGCTTTCTGACAGGTGTCAGTACAAATCACTTTCTTGGGCTGCTTCCTGGAAGTCAGTGCTGTCAACGGTGCAACAATGTTGCCATACCCCTTCACACACCTCCTGTAGTAACCCGCGAGTCCTAAAAAGGCTCTCACCTCTCTATGGGTTTTGGGCGGCTCCCAAGCAAGGATGGTTTCAATCTTGGGCTGCAGCGGCGCCACCTGGCCGCTCCCAACCTAGTGTCCCAAGTACACCACAGAACCCTGCCCGATCTGGCACTTACTCGCCTTGATCGTGAGACCTGCCCTCCGCAGCGCCATCAACACTTCCCAGAGGTGGCGCAGATGTTCTTCCCAACTGGCGCTGAACACTGCGATGTCATCCAGGTAGGCGGCACTTAACTCATCCAGTCCAGCCAACACCTGATTGACCAACCTCTGAAAGGTGGCAGGGGCATTCTTCATCCCAAAGGGTATCACCCAGAACTGGTAGTGCCATATGGCGTGGAGAATGCTGACCTCTCCTTTGCCCCATCGGTCAAGGCGATCTGCCAGTACCCCGACGTTAAGTCAAACGTGCTGAGGTACCGTGCAGCCCCTAGACAATCTATGAGCTCATCAGCTCTGGGGATGGGGTGCGTGTCAGTCCTGGTGACTGAATTGAGCCCTCGGTAGTCCACACAGAACCGAAGTTCTGGTGTGGCTCCCGGTGTGGCAGCCTTTGGGACCAAGACCACTGGGCTGGCCCAAGGACTGCTAGAGGACTCAATCACCCCTAACACAAAACATCTTGGAGACCTCCTCCTTGATGCAAGCTCTCACCCTGTCAGTCACCCCGTAGGATTTGTACCTCACAGGTGTACTATCCCGTGTCCACATCATGGACGCACCAATCAGTGACACCGGGAACCAGGGAGAACAGATCAGAAAACTGTCCCAGCAACTGGCGGCAGTCATTCTGTTGCTCAGGGGTCAGGGTGGAAGAGAGGTTGACACCATCCACTGACCCATCTTGCTCTGTCGCCGACAGGAGGTCTGGAAGAGGCTCGGTCTCCTCCTCCATTCCACCATCTGTCGCTAAGGGCATGCTCACTTGGGACCTCTCCAAGTGGGGCTTCAGGCGGTTGACATGCAGGACCCTCAAGGGGTTCCTGGGAGACTGCAAGTCCACCAAGTAGGTAACCGGACTTTTGCGCTCCACAACCTCAAATGGTCCGGTCCACTTATCCTGGAGTGCGCAGGGCTTCACTGGGGCCATGACCCCACACTTTCTGACCAGGCCGAAGCTCTACCAGAGTGGCATTCTGGTCATACCACCGCTTCATCTCCTCCTGGCTGGCTTCCAGATTCGCCTCAGCGAGTTGCCTGAAACGCCGAGTTTGGTTCCTAAAGGCCAGCATGTAGCTATAAACATCCTGGGGAGGTTTCCTGGGAGATTGCTCCCAGCTTTCCTTAACCAAACTTAGAGGTCCTCTCACTGGGTGTCCATAGAGAAGCTCAAAGGGGCTGAACCCTAGAGATTTGTGTGGCACCTCACGGTAAGCAAAGAGTAGACATGGTAAGAGGACGTCCCACTTACGCCTCATGGGTTCCTCAAGACCCATAATCATGCCTTTTAGGGTTCGGATGAATCTCTCAACCAACCCATTTCCTTGGGGGTGGTAAGGAGTGGTGAACTTATAGGTTACACCACACTCCTGCCACAGGGACTTCCTATACTTGGAAATGAAGTTAGTAAATCCCACTCTGGAGAAAACTCCCATCAGTGCTCGTCCCACCACGGGGGCCGTCACTGTCCTCAGAGGTATGGCTCCCGGGTACCGGGTGGCATGGTCCACCAAGACCAGGATGAACCTGTTGCCCATGGCTGTCTTGGGGTCCAGTGGCCCCACAATGTCAATACCCACCCGCTCAAAGGGGGAGCTGACTACAGGGAATGGCTGGAGAGGAGCCTTGCACTTCCTCCCACTCTTTCCACTTGCCTGGCAAGTCTGACATGTCCTGCAGTGAGTGTCTGAACTCCTGCGCATTTGGGGCCAATAAAAGTGGGTAACAAGCCTTTCAAAGGTCTTGTCCTGCCTCAAATGTCCTGCTAAGGGAACATCATGAGCCAGCCCCAGTAGGAAGGCTCTGAAGCGCTCGGGTACCACCAGCACACGGCTGACCCAGGCTCAGCAACCTTAGGCTCTGTATACAGGAGGTCATTCACCCAGTAAATCCAATGTGACCCAGACTGATCACCTGCTGCCTGGTCTGCAGCCTGTTGCCGCAGACCCACAAGAAAAGGGCCTTCTTTCTGCTCCTTGCAGAATTCCTCCCTGGAGGGTCCTCCTTCTTGCTGCCAATGGGTCAGCTGAGGTAGGTCCCCCGTTTGGCTACATGTTCCCCTCTAGGCTCCGGGGCATCCCCCTCAGGGTCTGCTCCCTCCTGGACCGTGGGAACTTTGGGGGCTGGTTTCCCACACCCCCTGCCTCTACTCTAGACGGCAGGTACCTGGGCCTCCCTGTCAGGCTCCAGGTCCTCTTGAGCACCTTTACTCGCTGCCATGGACCGGGTGGTCACACACGCCCAGTCAGGCAAACCCAACATTTCTAAATGAGCACTCCTCTCCACCTTCATCCAAGGGGAGCTCTCCAAGTCATTCCCTAACAAACAGTCAACAGGCATGGCGGGCCTCACAGCTACCTGAAGAGTACCAGAGACCACCCCCCACTCAAAGGGATCCTGAGCCACCTCGCAGTGACTATCTGTGTTGTCAGCGGCAACAACTGGGTAGAATGCACCAGGGACAACCAGGCCACTGGCTCCTGTATCTCTAAGTGCCTCCACTCTATGGCCATTGATGGTCACCCACTGCCTGTATTTTTTAGTGTTATCAGGCAGCTGGGTCCTGGGGACCACCTCACAGTCTCCTAATGAGACAAGGGACATCTCTGCAGGACCCCACCCACCTTGGGCACCCATCTCCTCACCCAGGGTGACACTAGCCATCTGCCGGGGGGCTGCACCAGGGGGTGCTGGTTTTCCAAACAGGTGACACTTGGGATATAGGAGAGTAGGATCTCCTTCACATGGGTGCCCCCACCTTTTGCTGGTGTTTCCCTGTTTTTCGACTTTAGTCTGGCTGTGGCCCTGCTAATCAGGACCACAGCCTAGCTGCTTCCTCTCTAAAATGGTTTGCATGTACATTAGGTACATGTCTAATTGGATTCTGGAGTGCCTTATAAGCCCCTAGTATATGGTATACTATGTACCTAGGGCATAGGTACCTCAGAGGCCTACCAGAGGCTGAAGCATGTATTATGCCACCCCTTGGAAGCACTCCAAAATGGAACCACAGGTCTGCTACTGCAGCCTGGCTAAGGGTGTGCTTGCACCCCTTACAGTGGTATAGGCTACCTATATCCACATATATATACAGACACATATAAACCTATAAGTCACTCCTATGGCAGGCCCTGACAATCCTGAAGGTGCTTGGTTTTGTGTGAGAGGGTGCCCAAGCATGAGCTGAGCCCCTCTGCATCTTTTGGAAATACTTCCTTATGTCTGTTCTGTGATACAGCCATACCATATACTCTTAAGTGCATTATAACCTCGCGGTAAATGCTAACTTTGGAATGGCTCCATCAAAACATGTCGTGTTTGGTGTCAAACATCTTGGAATACTGCCCCCCCCACACCAGTTCTGGCGGCAGGGGTAGCATTCCATCCTTCTAGAGAGAGAGACATGTTCACACTGGTCAAACCCGGTAGGACTTTCCTGAGCCCTGGCATCACAAAATGGATGCCTCTGCCACAGACACGGGTCTGGCCTCCTGCTGCTGACCGAAACTGCGGCAGGGGAGGCCTGGACAATAGGGTTCCTGTCGAAGGGACCTGTAACCACCTCCCCAGACAGGCAGATGTGCATTGGGGCTGGGCGGGAACACTCTCTGGTGCTTTGAAGTCCTGCACTGGGGGCACGTTTGCTGTCCCTATGCATAGTCCAGTTCAAACCGGTTGCAGGGGCTACCTGCCCCTGCTCTGGCGTGAAACTGGACAAAGGAAATGGGTGTAACCACCCCTCTTTCCAAACCATCCCATAGGTGGGTCCCTAGAGTTTGTCCAACCCCCAAACTTAGTATAAGTATGGGAACCCCCTCCTTGAGACTTTAGATTACCCTGGACGAAACTCCGAAACAAATATCCTGGACCTTCGACGTTCTATCCTGACTAGAAAACTGAAGAAATCTCTCTTGGGGGCTATGGCCCTCCAAATAGTCTTCCGCTGATGGACCTTGAGCTTTAGGTTTTTCTTCAGTGTTTGAAATAGAAATAAATGTAATGTTTGTCTGCACCCTGCTGGATGATAAATGAGGAGCACAGTGAAGACTGAGATGCATATGTTGGGTCCACACTGAGGTGGCATGGTGAACAAAAGAGTGATGGGTTGGAGTGTTACACCATAGCTTTTGCCAGTGGCTACACTTATTTTACGCAGCCTCCCTTCACATTTTGTGTGTTTGATGTGCCACCCTAAGTGGAATGGGTATGCCCAGACGTGGCTCCCATGCTCACTGAGTCACTGGAACCAAACTGTAGAGGCCGGATGGTTCCATAACTAGGGCGAAACTGGTCCTGGGTTGCTTGTGTTACAGTTCTGGGAGGACCTGGCTTGACAGTTCAGGCTGCACTGCTCCCATGAAGATCACAGTCAAGACTGATATGCATGTGGCTTGGTCGAAACTGAGGTGTCATGGTGAGCAAAAGAACGATGGGTTAATGTTAATGTTAGTGGTAATTGTAGAGCGCTAACTGTTACCTGAAGGTGTCCTGGCGCTGTGTGAAGGCCAACTGTGGGCTGGAGGAGTGTGAGAGTTAAGCCAAATTAATTAGAGAACAACCATGTTTTAGTGCTTTCCTGAAGGCCATAAAATTGGAAATTTTTCTCAGGGATAGTGGAAGGGAATTCCATGATTTAGCCGCATTAACTATGAAGCTTCTGCCGCCCCAGTTAGCTTTTTTACCCTAGGGACATTCCCGAGTTTTGCATCAGATGACCGCAGTGCTCTGTTTGGTGTGTACCAGTGGAGACGGTGTTTTAAGAATTCGGGTCCGGTTCACTGGAGAGCCTTAAAAACCAGACAAAGAGACTTGAATTGAGTCAGTTTCCTAACTGGCAGCCAGTGGAGTTTTTTTATTTTATTTATTTTAGCTGAGATTGACTCATACTTTGGTGTGTCAGTAAGAAGTAAGAAGCCTGGCTTCTGAATTCTAACCCTGGGCGTAGTTCGCGTAGTAGCACTATGCATAGCTACGTGAAGTGCACTTCACGCTACGCGAGATACACGTAGCACTGCGCGAACTGTGTAGTGCGTTGTTCGCGATGATTGCACAGTGCCGGATGCTTGTCCACACTGTGCAATCATTGAAAACGGCATCTTGCACAGTGCGAGCTGTTGTTTTCTGCCGCTCGAGTAGATTTTTACTCGAGCGGCAGCTTTCTCAATGCGGACTGGTAGTTTCTCATCGCGAGCGGTCGCGAGCTTACGCGACCACTCGCAATGAGAAACCTGACCTCCCCACATTGAGAATCTCACTGGGAGGTTTATTTTCCACGCTCGCGATCAGCAACTTGATGTTGCTGATCGCGAATGAGGAAAAAGTCTCACTGGGATGTCATTTTACTCGCTCGCGGTCGCCATCTTGACGTTGAGGACCACGAGCGAGCAAAAAATGGCAACTATGCTACGCAATTTTGCACTGTGCTACGTGCAATTTGCGTAGCGCGAAGTAGCACAAACTACATAAACCTCACGAGCGTAGCGTAGTTGTCCGCCCAGGGTTACTGAATTCCGCAAAATCTGTAGTTTATTCACCGATCCATAATGGATCGTAATATAGAGGCTGTTGCAATAGTCCAATCTGGGCATTATAAGTGCCATAACAACTGTTTGTTGTGCGTCTTTTGGAAGAAGTGGCATAATTTTTTTGCAAGATTTAAGGATGTACGATGTTGATGATGTCACTGTGTTGACCTGGTCCCTTAAAGCTTAATTTATCGTCGATCCAAACTCTGAGATTTTTCACCTTCCTGATAGGAGTCATAGGGGACCCATATCCTCAGGCCAGCATTTAGGAGTCCAGAAAATAGGGTTATTGCCGAATAACACTACCTCCATTTTGTCAGAGTTGAGTTTCAGGCAATTTTGGGCCATCCAACCCCCCACGGAGTTCATGCAGTCCTGCAACATTAACGCAGTTTCCTGAAACTCCTGTGGTAGTAAAGTCACCACAATTTGGGTGTCATCCACGTAGGAAGTCAAAGTGAACCCAAAGGATTCAATGAGGGGTGCTAGCGATGACACGTAAACATTGAAAAGTGTTGGGTTCAGTGACAACCCCTGCGGCTGGAGTTCTGGAGTACTGCCCTGAGCTCTTGCCAGTGGTTAGACACAGCGCCGACAGCCTTTCGTTACCTTTTGTGTCTTTCATGTACTGTACCCGGCTGATGAACCAATAACTAGGGCAAAAGCTCTCCTGAGTTGCTTGCTTTCCAGTTCAGGCAGAACCTGACTAGCCAGTTCAGGCTGAAGTGTTCATAATTTACTTACCTCCTCCTTCCCTCTTCTTTTGTATATATTTCTACCATCTCCTATAAGTCAAACAGTTGCTCTAATAACCAACTCTTTTATTATAATAAAATGTAAAATAGTTCTGACAACAACTTTTTTTTGTCTCCTTTTTGTTTTGTGCTTTTCTTTAAACTATTAGTCAACTGGAACAACTTTAAGACTAAAAAAACACACACCCAAAAGGGAACAGGAACCCTGCTGCAAAACAACCAAAGAAGAACCCTAAGGGTTTTAGGGAGGGCAGCAGTGAGCTGCTATAAGCTCCCTGTCGATGTTCAGGTCATTCTGCCCTGCGATAATGACTGTTTGACAATATAAACAGTAGGTTGCTGTTCCCGCATAAGGCTCAACATTGTTGTGCTGCTGCCTAAGGACGTTCACATCAGTTGCCGAGCCAGGTGGGGTATGGTGAGTGGTGCAGAAACCACGGCTGAAGTGGACGGTCTGTGTTAGACCTGGCACCTTGGCGTGGGTATCCCTTCCATTTTTGCTGTTGCCTCATGTGTTTTTGCTGGTATTAGTTGCTCAGGGCACTGTGCCACAGTGCAAGTGCTCCCTATTGTAAATTAATGTATGAATTTGTGATTCCATGATTGGTTGGTTTGGTTTACCTGTTAGACCCTAGTACAGTGCACCAGGAGTGCCCAGGGATTGTAAATCCAAATGCTGCTGGTGGGTTTGCAGCACTGGTTGTGCCACCCACAGAAAAGCAGCCTGTAAAAGTGTGTCTAAGGTCTGCCATTGCAGAGCCTGCGTGCAGACTGGTACTGTCATGCAGACTGGGCAAGTACACCCACTTGCCAGTCCCTAAACCTTCTCTTTTCTTCATATCAGACACCCCTATGGTAGGCCCAAGGGCAGGGTGCATTGTAAGGATAAGGTAGGACATGCACTGGTGTGTGTGGCATGTTCTAATAGTGAATTACAGCCATTTTAGATTTTCACTATTGCAAGGCTACCTGTTCTCAATAGGCCAGAATGGGCAGTTTGGTTATTACATTTTATAATCCTAACTGACTCAGGGAACATGGTAGAAATTCGAATTTAGTATGCCTGAACTCAGAATGATAAAATACATCTTTTAGTGAAGTTGGTTTTAACATTCTGTGTTTGAAAATACCACTTTTAGAAAGTAGGTATTTTCCTGTCTAACCATTCAAACCTGCCTCTGCTAAGCTGTGTATTCCCTGTCTGCAGTTTGAGTGTCAGGGCTGGGGAATTCCAGGAGGCAGGGTGAGGTGGCCCAGTGGTGAATAGAGAGAGCTGCATCTAGATGGGTGGGAGGAGCAGCACCTGGAACCTGAATAGGGCTGTGACTTCCCTCCACAATGCTGGCTCCACCCCCTGTGGTGCGTCTGATGTCTCTGCCCTGCACTCTGAAAGGAAAGAAGGAGTCAGGTAAACAAAGTGCTCCAGGACTGACCAGAACCGGTTTGAACAAGGCAAAGGCCCCTCTGCCCTCAGAGGACAAAGGATTTTGGGGTATAAGTATTGGGACCCTGATCCCAAGAAGTTAGATCACTTTGGGAAAACAAGAAGAAACCTCTGCTGAGGAGAGGAACCAAGAAGAAACTGACGAGAGACTATCCCTGGAACTGGGGGATTGGCCTGCAGGGGTTGCCTACTGCCAAAGAGAGGAGAAAGGAAGTTTGTGTGTACTTTTACTCAACTTGTGAAGAATCTCAAAAGGGCTTGGAAAAGAGCGTGCCTCTGCTGAAGTCTCAGGAACAACAGATTTCACCCCCTAGCTCCCCAGAGTTCTTTGGAAGTGCCTTCTGCTGTTTTGGACCTTCTGAGAGACTGCGTGTTGCAAGGAGCTGGAAGCGCGACTCAAGAAAGAGAAGCGTGCCGCCGTCGGAGCCACTGTCGTCGCATCGCGTAAAGTGGTGTCGCCGCTGCAGTTGTCACATCGAGCGGAAGCGTCTCGCATCATCTAAGAAGTGTCTTGCAACGCCGAAGAAGCGTGTCGCTATCGCAGCCATCGTAGCTGACGCATTGCCCCGCATCAAGAGAAGAGTCTCGCATCGAGGAAGAAGCGTGTCACCATCGCAGCCATCGTAGCTGACGCATTGCACCACATCAAGAAAAGCGCCTCGCATCCACGGAGAAGAGTGCCGCCATCAGAGCTGTTGTCGTCGCATTGCGTAAAGTGTGTCGCCGCTACAAGCTATAGCATCGAGCGGAAGCGTCTCGCAACGTCGGAGAAGAGTGTCGCCGCCAAAGCTGCTGTCATCGCATCGCGTAGAGTGGTGTCGCCGCTGCAGCTGACGCATCGAGTCGAGTCTTCTCGCAACATCGGAGAAGCGTGCTGCATCTGGAAGATCTTCACGTCTTTATTTCATTGCACCAAACTTTCATCGCATCAACATCGTTGCAACACTTTCGTTGCCCTGCGTGTCGCATCTAAAAGGTACATTCACTTAAAGTGTCGCATTTAAGAACTAAAGAGACTTAAGCTAAATTCTACCATCTTAAAATAACCATATTGTGGATTTTTGTTGTTTAATGGTCTTGTGGTAAATCTATATAAAGAATACTTTTTTTATATAAAACCTGTGTGGTGTCCATCTGTAGTGTGTCACTTGATTACTGTATGTGTTCACAAATGCTTTACACACTGCCTCAGAGATAAGCCTGTCTGCTCGTGCAAAGCTACCAAGGGGGTGAGCAGGAGTTATTTTAGGAGTGTACCCCCTTACCCTGACTAGAGGCGAGGGTCCCTATTTGTTACAAGTGCATACCTGTGCCAACTAGAGACCCCCAAGTCTAACATTGGTGGTCAGCGGTGAGGATTCTTGACTTGCATTTGTGACTCATGTACAGTGATTGGTGAACACTACTAGTGAGTGCAGACCAAAACGCGACCACATACTGTTGGTAGATTTTGTTTTGGGACTTTCTATTTTTGAGTACTGCCAAACTTAACCATGGTGGAGAGAGCAGAATCTGTAGTCTCTGTTGATAATGAGTGGGAGTGGAAAGAAGAGAAACTGGAAAGCTACCAAGTAAAACAGCTGAAGTTCTTCTGCAAGAAATGTAATGTTTCCACTACTGGATGTAGAAATAAGGCAGAGTTCTACAAGGCGCTGAGGGCCTGGGTAGGAGCAAGGAATGCCACTGATGATGACAAAGCAGAGGAAGGGCCAGTGACTCCAAGAGGAAGGAGAACCCCTTCCCCTACCGGTAGCAGTGTTTCTGTTAAGAGTCTATCTCCAGAGGAATTGGCAGATAAAAAAGAGTGTAGGATGCACGAAATGGAGCTGACCAAGCTCAAGTTAAGTGGACAGTTATAATTTGAAATGCAAACTAGAAAGTTAGCCCTAGAAGAGAAAAAAATGCAGTTTGAACATGAAAAGGTTTTGAGGGAGTTGGAGTTGAAGGCCAAGAGCTTAGCTGTTGCTCCTCTGGTGGCAGCACATCGTCAATGTCTGTGGAATCTAGAGTGTACATCCCTCAAGATGTGGTGAAGGAATTTAAAAAAAAATGAAGATATTGGGCTGTGGTTCAAAGCCTATGAGGTAGCCATGTCTTCCCACCGGGTCCCTGAGAAGGATTTGGGAGCGGGGTTGTGGGGGCGGTTCCATAGTGAGGGGCGGGACACACTGTAGACTTGCCATCTGATGTCTATAATTCCTATCCCCACATGAAAGATGCATTAATGTCTAGATATGGTTTAACTCCTGAAATGTACAGACAGAGGTTCAGGGGTTGCACAAAGATAGCAAACAGTACCTATGCTGAATATGTCACTGTTTTTCTGCAGAGCATTGGATGGTTGGGTGAAGGGTAGCAAAGTTGATGATTTACAGGGACTTCTTGATTTAATTACATGGGAGCACTTGTTAAGTAACTGTTTTCCTGAGCTGCGCCAGCACCTGATTCATAGTAGGCTGACTAATCCTAGGAAGCTTGCTGCGGAGGCGGACCGCTGGATCAGTACCAGGGTCCACAAGGGTCACGTGGGAGACTCAGCCAAGAGTGGGCAGGGTCCCCAGCAGAAGAGTGGGGGGGACAAGGGTAAACAGAGGGAGTTCCATAGGAGGCCCCAAAGTAATCCCCAAGGGAACCAAGGGAAAGGTTCTCAGCCTCCCCCCCAGAAACCATCAGGGGCCCGACAGGTCCACCTGTTGAAAGAGGGCCCCCAAAATGCTGCAAATGTTAAGAACTGGGTCATTGTGCCAATGATCCCATGTGAGAAGGTGGCCTGATATATGCTGTCCACTAGTTCTAGTGGGTACCTTGTATCAGCCCAAACAATCCCTTATGGTGATAGGTTAAAGACAACCTTTATTGAAAGCTATCCTAGTGGTAGCTATGGAGAGCAGCCTTCAGGCTAAGTCTTGAAGGAATGTAACGCAGCTTGTTTTACCAGTCTATAATCTCTTGAATTATCAAATGAAAGGACAACCACACCAGGTACATATTTAAAATATATGTATTTAGGATGAAACACACCCCTCTAGTCTCTTTATCAGACTGGAGTTTGAAGTACTTAAGTTACAAGTGAGCAATCATCAGTAATAGCACAAATACACGTTTGGGCCCTAGGGGCGTACCAAACCATATACCAATAAAGTGGTATAAGAACCACGACTGAACTAGACACAAGGTCCAGAGCCTGTATAATCGCTGGGACCCCAAGGAACCACCCAAGGTAGTGACACAGGGGACCCACGGGGACAGTATGCAGTGTGTGAACACAACCGTGGGTTCCCGTTAGCATCTATGGGCAATGTCGCGGTTGGAAATTTAAAGATTAGTGACACTTAGAATCTAGTCAGGACCAAACCTTTTTGGCCTTAAGAAGTTCTAGGGCTAGCACCCACGGGAGCACTGGCGTACTCGAGTTACCTCACCCAGGGAAGCCGGGTGCATAGGTGTCTTTTGGTGTCGGGTCGCGTCGTTGATTGCAATGGAAGCCTGAAAAGAACTGCTGCTGCCGTGAAGAGGAAAAGTGTCCGAAGAGATCCAAGCCTGGATCTAGGATGGATGGAACCTGAAAGCAGAGGGGACAGAGTTTGGGTCACTAGCCAGTGACCGAGGGCAGGATGGACCAATGCCCACAGATGTCGGGTGCTTCAGGTGAGTTGAGGGGTGTCTTGACTCTTCAGCTACGAGGTCCGGAGGCGTTGACGAAGTCTATGAGCTGGATTCAAACTGTCCCGTGAAGTCTGTCGAGTGTTGCAGTGTCGGCGACCAGATTGGACCCAACAAGCCTTGGCAACGGCAAGTCACTGGAATTCAGAGAAAGGACTGAGGTGCAGACCAGCAAGGTCTGAGGGACTCACCCAGCAAGGGTAAGTCAGGGCACATCTGGAGCAACCAGGAAAGCCCAATTAGAAGAGGAGTTGCCTTCGTGGGGACCTGCTAGCAAACGGGCTAGTGATCGCGAAGGAGCCTCGAGCGGTCACACTTGGAACTGGCCCACGGGTCACTTGTGGAGTGGAGGCCAGCAATCTTTGGCGCTGGAGGTGCTCAAGGCTGGGGCTACTCGGAGCCCAAAGCACAACTTCGAGGAAGTCCCAGAAGATAGTGTTGCTGCAAAAGTTCAAGGTGTCTAGGGGTCATGGTTCCATATCACCCACGATAGCCACAGGCCTCAGCTTTGCTGTGCAAAAACAACAGTTGATGGACAGAATGCAGAACAATGTCATACATTCACTCCAGTACAGCGATCTGGGCCTACTCACCATGCCATTCCAGTTTGAACCCAGCCATATGCAAATCAGTCTTGACCCTGTGCCTCATGGGAACACTCCAGCTCTAACTGCCAAACCAGGTCCTCCCTGGACTGGAACCAAGCATCCTAGGACCGGTTTCGGGGTTTCACCCCTCTTCAGCCAGGATAGCTTGATTCCAGTGGCATGGAGAGCACAGGACTCACGTCTGAGCATACCCGTCCCACTCGGGGTGACAAATGCAAAAACAACAGTTGATGGACAGAATGCAGAACAATGTCATACATTCACCCCAGTACAGAGATCTGGGCCTAAATCCATCGTTTTTTTGCTCACCATGCCATTCCAGTTTGAAGCCAGCCATATGCAAATCAGTCTTGACCCTATGCCTCATGGGAACAGTCCAGCCCGAACTGCCAAGCCAGGTCCTCCCTGGACTGGAACCAAGCATCCTAGGACCGGTTTTGGGGTTTCACCCCTCTTCAGCCAGGATTGCTTGATTCCAGTGGCAAGGAGAGCACGGGACTCACTTCTGAGCATACCTGTCCCACTCGGGGTGACAAATGCAAAAACAACAGTTGATAGACAGAATGCAGAACAATGTCATACATTCACTCCAGTACAGAGATCTGGGCCTAAATCCATCGTTATTTTGCTCACCATGCCATTCCAGTTTGAACCCAGTCATATGCAAATCAGTCTTGACCCTGTGCCTCATGGGAACAGTCCAGCCCGAACTGCCAAGCCAGGTCCTCCCTGGACTAGAACCAAGCATCCTAGGACTGGTTTCGGGGTTTTGCTGTGGACTCAGGGTAGCCTCGGGGAAGTCAGGAAATCCACCTCTGGGGATGCAGAGACTACGGCGTCTGTCGGGAGCTTCAGAATTGCAGACCGGTCAGTTGCTTCTTTGGTGCCTGCCAAGCAGGGGAGTCCCTCCTTGACCCCAAGGGAGATTTCTTCAGTCTTCTAGTCAGGATAGAACATCGAAGGTCCAGGATATATGTTTCAGAGTTTCGTCCAGGGTAATCTAAAGTCTCAAGGACGGGGTTCCCACACTTATACTAAGTTTGTGGGTTGGACATACTCTAGGGACCTACTTATGGGAGGGTTAGGAAAGAGGGGTGGTTACACCCATTTCATTTGTCCAGTTTCGCACCAGAGCAGGGGCAGGTAGCCCCTGCAACCGGTTTGAACTGTACTATGCATAGGGACAGCAAACGTGCCCCCAGTGCAGGACTTCAAAGCACCAGAGAGTGCTCCCGTCCATCCCCAATACACATGTGCCTTTCTAGGGAGGTGGTTACACCTCCCTTCGACAGGAAACCTATTGTCCAAGCCTCCCCTGCCGGAGTTTCGGTCAGCAGCAGGAGGCCAGACCCGTGTCTGTGGCAGAGGCATCCATTTTGTGATGCCAGGGCTCAGGAAAGTCCTACCTGGTTTGACCAGTGTGAACATGTCTCTCGAGCTAGAAGGGTGGAATGCTACCCCGCCACCAGAACGGCCGGGGGGGGGGGGTAGTATTCCAAGATGTTTGACACCAAACACAACATGTTTTGATGCAGCCATTCCAAAGTTAGCATTTACCGCGAGGTTATAATGCACTTAAGAGTATATGGTATGGCTGTATCACAGAACAGCCATAATGAAGTATTTCTGAAAGCTGCAGAGGGGCTCAGCTCATGCTTGGGCACCCTCTCACACAAAACCAAGCACTCTGCCTTCAGGATTGTCACTGCCTGCCATAGGAGTGACTTATAGGTTTATATGTGTCTGTATATATATGTGACTATAGGTAGCCTATACCACTGTAAGGGGTGCAAGCACACCCTTAGCCAGGCTGCAGAAGCACACCTGTGGTGCCATTTTGGAGTGCTTCTCAGGGTGGCATAATAGATGCTTCAGCCCCTGGTAGGCCTCTGAGGTATCTATGCCCTAGGTACATAGTATACCATATACTAGGGGCTTATAAGACACTCCAGAATCCAGTTAGATATGTACCTAATGTACATGCAAACCATTTTAGTGAGGAAGTCTCCGCTGTTGGGGATGGACCAGACACAGAGGAAGTGAGTTTTGTCGCGCAATAAGAGCAACATGCAGGTCCACATTGTACACAAACACAACACAACATGTGAATATGATACCGGCTATACATGCCAGCACCATCAACATTTTCCATCCCCAAGTAGACAGCAAAGCCCAGAACCAACCAGAGAGAGACCACGTACCAGTTTCTACATGTATCTCGGATGCTAAACGATGTAGCTTCTGTATAGCCAAATGAATGAAGGGGGCGGAGTTAGTAATATAAACAAAGCAAGAGCTGCCAATCACATGGCATGCTCCTCCTCGATCTGCCAAGATAACATCCAAAACCATGCGGTTTTGAAGCGAAACAAGTCTGGTCGCCTGTAGCTCTACTGTTATATTGGTCAGTATTCCTGCAGTAGTGTTAATTACCCCTTCAACTACTCTAGACAAACGTTGTACTTCTTGGCTAATAATCATAGGCCCTCAAAAGGGTCATAATGTCGGTGAAATGCTGCAGTGGAGTATCGGTCTGATCTCTATCGGTGGTATCTATAACCCTTTTATTTCTCCTAATAAGCACGCTACGTTTATCTAGTCGGTGATCCTTGTGATAATTAGAAGGGACAATATAGACTGGAGGGTACAGGAAGAACAGGTAGCAACGTCCAGTCCAACCTCGTGGACGCCAAGTATAGGCACTTTCTCCACAGACAAAATATACATTAGGAGGGGTTAACAACATTGGGCTGCTAAAGGTACGCAACTGATAAGTGTAATTACATCGGCTTTCTCCTACTGATATGTACCATACTCCTTGAACACAAAACGTAGAGGTACTGTTTAATACAGGCACTGGAATAGCCCTATCTTCAGTAACATTACGGTCTTGAAATGGTCGATAATTTTGAGTGAAATTGAATTCAACAAAGTCCAAAATTTCATTTTTCAATCAAGTGGTATTTTCATACATGATATACATATTCATACAGGCATTCGGATCTAAGGATCCCTCTCCATTATTCCCATCGGGGTTGCATTCTTGATGAACCTCAATATATGCTAAAATCATTTCATAATCTCTCTCTGAAAACCTTCGAGCGTCCACAATGTAATGCATATACATCATAGAAAGCAATTTGAACCAAGCCTCGCAACTTCTCAGATGAGACAAAGGTAGGGATATAAATAAGTCGTGCTTGTGCATAACAGATGGTAAAAGACCACAAACCCAACAATTTGTAGTATTGGTGGCACTGTGTGCTTGATGAAGCATTTCAATGAATGCGTTTTTCACATAGGTCTGACGATGCCTTTCCTTATGAGGGGCTAAAGTATGAAACACATGTTCCGGAGGTGGGGTAGTTGTTCCTAAAACAGTATGCATAGGGTGGCAAAATTCTAAATATATGAATACTCTCAGTACTATAATTAGCAATATTGCTATTGTAGCTATAAATGTAATTTTAACACGATTAGTCTAACTAGAAAAAACAGGCATATATGTAGAAAAATAGCGTGGTACAAAAGGACGTTCCTCTTCAGGAACAAAATGAGCAAAGCGATACATGCTAAATAAAAGTCCAACAATAAACCTGGGCAATGCAGTCCAACCTGCCAGAGGGTGCTTCTTTCCTGTGTCCGTTTAGAGCCTCACAGGCAGGCTCCTATCGTTCATCACAGATAATACCAAAACAAACTTCTCACGTTGGAGTTATGTTCTAACACACAACCCTTGAAGAAAACACAACCTGGGCCCCTTTGAACATGAAATTCAGTCTTTCTTTCTGAACAGAGCAAACAAATGTTCAAGGCTCTCAGCGCGTTCAGTCCAGTGTCTCGCTCAGTACACCAGAAGCGTATCTAACAGACATTCATAGCACAGGTCTGTACCCTATCACTCAAGTCTCTCCCTATCTCCTACCATGTTCACCTGGTGTACCGTGTTGTTTTCTGAGCCGCAGGTTGTATCGAGTACGGCCAGGCACTTCTTGATCAGAGAACAAAACAGAGGATGTCGAATCCAGTGAAACAGGGGTACTGCGAGCCTCTGGGTTAGCTGTAGGAACAACAGAATCTGGGGCGATCAATTGTGCTGATGACAGAGCCCCTTCCGAGCCCAGTGCACCTTCTCCTTGCCCTTCTCCAATTACCTGGGCGTCAGAAAAAGGGATGAATCGCGGAACTCGGTCACTTTCCTGAGTCAGAACCCCGTCCTGGATTCGCTGATCATATGGAAGTGGGAGGGGTAGTTTTTTCAGATGTGACACATGAATCCAGTGTCGCTTGCCGTTCACTTTTACCGCCGTCCGCGTGGCCAACAAGACTTCAAACGGTTCAGACCAACGAGGATCCAAGCTGGATTTTCGCTGATAGTTATGGACCAGAACCCACTGTCCTGGTTCCAAGCGGTGTCCAGGACCCTCCGGCATGGGCTACAAAACTGCTGAGACCTGTTGATGAATGGAACGAAGATCTTTAGTCAAAGCATACAAATAGTCTGTCAGCATAGGATACTCTATATCACGAAACGTTCTGGGTCTTGGGACTCCCCAAACATTAGCAGGGCACTCGAAAATGACCTCATACGGAGACAAACCAGAACGAGAATGTGGGGTAACTCGTATGGACATTAATGCCAGCGGCAGAGCATCTGGCCACCTTAATCCAGTACTTTCTTGAATTTTAGCTAATTTGAGCTTTAATAACCCATTATACTTCTCAACCAACCCAGCGGACTGGGGGTGTCGAGCCGCATGGAATTTCTGTTTAATCTGTAGTCCATTACACATATGTGTGATGAGTTCTGCATTAAAATGTCTTCCGTTATCACTCCAGATCACACGAGGCAATCCGTAGCGAGGGAAATACTCCTTTACCAACACTTTTGCCATTGCCAAAGCAGTGTTTTCTTTTGTCGGGTAGGCTTCCACCCATTTACTGTAAGCGCGTACCATGACCAGGACATACTTCAAATTGTTAACGCGCTCCAGCTGGATATAATCCATTTGAAGCACCTCAAAAGACAAAGATGGTGGTGCAAAGTTTCCACTCAGAACAGGCTCCCTGCCCCCTGGATTACGTTGTCAGCAAACCATGCAATATTGTACCAAATGAGCAGCGGTCCTAGAAATATTGGGATTGTACCATACAGGATCTAATATTGCACAAATACCTTTCACCCCAATATGAGCTGAACCATATGCCATTGTCACCACCGCATTCACTAATGCACTAGGCAACAGCCACCGCTGCTTTTCTGTCAGATCAATCCAACAACCATCTGCATCTAATCTCCCAATTCGCTCTTTCCAGTGAGCCAGTTCAATAGAGGTAGGAGTAAATATTTACTCTCAGTCCTTCACTTAACTCACAGGCCCGAAACAATGCCACTAATTCAGCTGCCTGTGCTGACTGATAGGGTACTCGAGAAGCTTCAACTATAGTGTGAAGAGTAGTTATCGCATATGCAGCAGTTGTCGTGCCATCTGGTTACTTGAAACAAGAGCCATCGATGTACAATTCCCCTTGAGGGTCAGATAGAGGAGTGTCAGTCAGGTTTACCCGTCCCTTTGTTTCTTCCTCAGTCCGAAATATACAATCATGAACATCATTGTTCTTTTCATTCGAAGGGAGGGGTAGTAACGTAGCAGGGTTCAGAGTGGAACATCGTTAAATCGTAATGTGTGGAGCAAACAAAGTCAATTAATATCCGGTAAGACGTGCACTCGTAAGGTGCTGGGTCTTTGGTTTGTTCAATAATGTATCCACAGCATGCGGTACCATCACTGTGAGGTCAGTGTTCAGAACGAGCCCTTCCGACTGTCGAATAGCCACCGCAACCGCAGCAGTAGCTCTTAAACAGCTAGGGAGTGCTCTGGAGACGTTATCCAACACCGCCGAGAAATAGGCACAAGGTCTCTGCTTACCACCAAATCCTTGTGTTAACACAGAAAGCGAACAACCGTCCACCTCGTGTACGTAAAGCACAAAAGGTTTTCGGTAGTCAGGGGTACCAAGAACAGGTGCAGAACAAAGCGCAGATTTCAAAGAGTCAAAAGAATCCTGACAAGCATCAGTCCAGGGTAAAGGTTCATGCACATCTTTAGTGGTTAAATACAGAAGAGGTTTAGAAAGAAGGGAAAAATTAGGGATCCATTGGCAACAGTAAGAAGTTATGACGAGAAATGCATGAACATCACGCTGAGTACGAGGTACAGACATATTAAAAATGGTAGTCACACGCTCAGGGGTTAGTCTCCTCCCCTCCTTCGACAGTAGATGACCGAGATAGGTCACCTCCTGTCGACAATACTGAAATGTAGAAAGGGATACTTTATTGCCATTAGCAGCCAAATGAGACAATAATTTTACACTGGCCTTCTTACAACCTTCCTCGGTATCAGAGGCCACTAACAAATCATCTACGTATTGCAAAAGCACAATACCAGGGGGCAAGACCAAATCATCCAACAATGTTTTCAAAGCTTGACTATAAATACTAGGACTCTCTGTGTACCCCTGGGGAGTGCGGCAGAACCAGAAGCTGCGACCAGATAATGAGATGCCAAAAATATGACGGCTATCAGGATGAATCGGAATGCTAAAGAAAGCATTTTTTAAATCAATCACAGAGAAATATTTAGCAGTAGGAGGAATCATAGTGAGAATAGTAGTGATGTCTGAAACCACAGGGTATTGGGGCACCACTATTTTATTAATTTCACGCAAATCAATCACAAAACAATAGGTATCAGCATAGTCAGGATCGCTTCCAACAGGGGCTTTCTTTAAGATAGGCAAAATGGGGCTGTTGCACACATTAGCAGCTGTCTCTTCCACCACACCCCTTTTCACCAAATCTTGTATGATGGAGAGCAAAGCCTTCTCGCCTGCCGGAGAAATTTTGTACTGAGGTATACGAGGAAGCTGAGCATTTTGCTTCAAAGTAATAGAAACGGGCTGAATCTTTAATAATCCTACATCTGTGTCACCAGTGGCCCACAATATTGCTGGAATAGCAGCAAACTCAGAAGGCAGGGGTTCATTTTTAGTGAAACACTGCAAAGTATGTTTCCCAAGGGAATTAATAGTCAAGTAAACACCATCAGGCGAACAATGAATCTTAGCGTGTAATTTCTTCAACAAATCCAAGCCTAACAAATTCTCGCCACAATGGGAAGGCAAAAGAAATGGGGAGTCTATCGTAACAGGACCAATTGTAAAAGGAATAGGTTTGGAGATGGGGCTCACCACCGGAATTCCCGAGAATCCTACCGAAACATTATTGTGCCCGGACAGAGCAGCCCCTGGGACCAGGAAACGAGAAATAGAACTATTCATTGCACCCGTATCAACTAAAAAAAATTCAGATGTCCCCATCAAATGCGCCTCTACATAAGGTCCTTGCTGATCAACGGGTACTGACACCTGGCCCCCACTCTGTCCATAGCTATCCTATGTATAAGCATACCCTTCGGACGCATCCATTGCACACTCCTCATTATAATACTGCCTACCTCTTAGATGATCAAAATAATAACTTTCTTGTCCAACTTGCATCGCCTCTTCTCGTCGCATATCACTGCGATCCACACTTCCCGACCTCTTCCTCTAATTCTTATAGCCCCGTTCTGTGCCGGCAACAACGGACACTGAAATCGCCAATGCCCTTCCTCCTTACAATAAGCACACTGATTTATTCCCAAGACGACAGCCGGCCCTCTACCTCGTCCCTTTCCCGCCCCCCTCGGGACGAACCCTCTACCGCCTCTCTCTCTGCCTCGTCCTTGAACAACTTGTTGCAACAACACCCGTGTTTTAAGATCCTTCGTTCTCTTTTCCGTCTTATCCTTACTCTCATTTTCTCTATATTCGTAATATTGGGCCATACTCAATATTACAGAGGGCGTGGAAGTGGTCCAGGTATTTTCAGCGGCTTGTAGCCGTGCAGAGACTTCTGGTAACAAATTGGTCACAAAACGATAAACAAATAATCGTATACCGCCTTCCAACAATAAATCCAGTCCACTAAAATCAATGAATACGCCCTCAAATCTAGTGAAAAAATCAGAAACACTTTCATCTTTCTTCGGTTTACATACAGTCAATTTGTCCCAATCCACCTTACGAGGCGGAATTAAGGAATGCATGTAAGTGATAATACGGCCAGGTAATGCCAATAATTCAGGTTTTGGCTTATCTCCAGGCTTACGATCCGTGACCCACTCTTTTATCTGCTCCCATGTTCGCCTAATTCTTGAGCATGGTCCTGATCATGCACCTGACGACATACGTCAACGGGAACTAACAATGCAAAAAATAGCTCTATGTCAGCTAAGGTCATGACGGCCGAAGAGGCCGCTTCTGTGAGTTCTTTATAATAGGCCATGGGATTCTTACGGGGGTAATTGTGATTTTAGCGAGAGGACTTCACTCCTCTTCCAGGGGGTGTAAACCCATTGCTCCTGCACTCGGGCCTCTACACGAAGTCTAGTCACCATGCCCTCGCCATCCTTTAGTTCCGGTATTTCAGGATGAAAGATAAGATGGACTTCTCGCATAGGATGCTGAGTGTCCCACGAGGCACACTTTTTATGCATCCGTTCTCGATAATTTAATAAAACCTCCACATTTCTATACACTTCATCTGGGCTAAGTTCAGACTTATGAGCCCTGTCCCGGATGTCATACATCACTTGGGGGGGCCATCCTCCTGGAAAACACTGTTCCCAGAGAGTAATAATACATGTAGCCATGTTTTTCAAGGCATGTTGCTGCATAACAGGCTCATAGTCTCGAAGCGTGTTCCATATATTAGTTATAGTGTAAATAGGCTGTCGCTTCCACTGGGATAACTGATTCTCAATCATCTGTTTCTCATTCTGTCCTACAGCCGAACGGGTAGACAACTTCCGTGCGTCGAAATCCCCCGGAGCACGAAATGGAGTCGAAACAACTGAAGATGGGGTCGTGGTGCTCGCAGAAAGGGAAGTCCACACAGGGGTGGGGGGAGACAAAACAACTGTGGACATAGCGGAAGACGGCAGTGAAACAGGCCGTAAATTAGCCGTCTCAGACACTGAGGGAGACAAAACAGAGGACGTTCCCGGAGAGGCAAGGGAAGAGGAAACAACAGGGGTGGAAGCTGAAGGGGCCTGTACTAGAGTTGGCGGAACAACGGGATATATACGCTGCGGAGCATAAGGTGGAGGTGGACGAGTATCCAATAAATCCTCCATCTCATCTTCCGCTTCAGTCCTAGCCACATAGGTCTTATCCACTTGCAATCTAAATTGTCTGTCTGCACAATCAATCCCTTGTTCAGTTTGTGCTTTATCATAAGCTATAGCTTTCTGCGTAATCATCTGATTTCCTTTCATCCTACATACTTTCTCCTCCCGCATACGTCTACACTTTGCTTCCTTCTGCCACAGGCTTAGGGAGTCAAACATTGACTGTCGACTACGTTTAGAAAATAATTGATCCTGCAGAAAATGTATCTTTTTTTCATCAAGAGACCCGGTTAAGGGCCATTGTAATTCCACATTATCTTTAGTATATTTATGCCATAGTGTATTAAACAAGAGAGGAGTAATACCATGCTTTACATACACATCATAACTTGGGCTACCCTCAGGCGGGGCAGGTTGACTTTCAGCCAAACGCGTATCATTAGGGCGACAACAACATCCAAAACAACTCAATTTGCTAAAACAAGGCATGGTAATTGTCGTCACGCGTTCCTCATTCGATCATAAAAATAAACTTCCAAACATGGTAATGTTCAAACGTTCGCAAAACATTCAACCTCACGCTCATTCAAACATACACAAGACAATAATATATATCTACATACAAACATATTCAAAATGACGTCTTTTCAAACAAAGAACAGAGCCCGTTGACTCCTGTTCGTGGAGAATCAATCAAATTCAAATTCCAAGACCGACAGATACCAAAATCAAGCAGTCCGAAGACAGGTATAATGACAGACCGACCTACAGACCATCCCGCAGCCTTCCTGGTTCACTCTTGGGACTATTCTGACTAAGCCCGCTTCATTAGCACCGCTTCAGATGTGTTCCCAAGGCTACCCAGGTACAGCCACAGGCTTTTCCGAGAGCTGTCCGGCCGGGCGCGCACCACACGTGCCACACCGGGCATCCGATCGCCGTCTCTATTATTCACAAAAGGTCCGTGGAGCATCTATACGTGCAGCCACCACAATGCTGCCCCGTCAGACCCCCAAGATTCTCCGTGGTACACTGACCACCAAATACTTACACATTTAACTGCTTCAAAAGCACTGCTCAACAGTGTATGCCACGAACATCAAATCAATTCCACTCACCTGGTGCACACAGGTACAATTGCGTGTTCTCCACTGCCAACTCCTGAAGACCAACACGGTCAGCTCCTGGGTTACGCCCGTAGGACTCCGGTGAAGGGTCACTAGCAGTTGGGGATACTCTGATTGTGAGAGCGGAGTAAGTTCATACCAAAGATGGCTAAATTTCAAAGGATCCTTTTTAAGTCCACCTGCTCGACCAGAATTACCCCTTGTCCTTACCACCCGTTTACAGGGAGGACGACCCAGTCACGGAGTCCCACCAGAGTCGCCAACTGATGTACCATAAAAATAAACTAAAGGACTATACCTACCAATAGCCCCAATACCATTACCAAATAATCAGTCAGTTGACAGTGAAGAAGGTTCAATCGTTTATTAAACAAAATACTCTATAGAGGAGCCTCTCCGACCCTCACCCAGACTGTTGGCTCGTATTTAAACATGAGGTTATATACTTTTCGGTTCAACACATACAATCACTGTAAAAGGAAAAACACCAGTTGGCCCTCGAGCTCCAGGAAAGGACCATATATGGCACACATCTGACTAGTACAAAGGCTTGACTATCCATTACTGATGAGGTCAGGAGGGGTGACTCCCTTTCGTCTTGGTGCCTGGGAGTGTAGACACGGCTATAAACAACAAAACATTTTAATGGGGGGTCCAAGGGAAAAATATTTACCGACCCTCTGGTTTCCAATCCCTTTACCTTAAATGCAATAACAACAAACAAAAACCAGGGTCAAAATAAAGGAGCCTATACCGTGTGCATAAGCATCTTGAGAAATCAGAAAAAAGCCAAGGAGTTAACAATATCATTAATAATGAATCCCATCAGCCACTAAAAGTAGCGTACATCATCATTTAGGATTCAACCATACATTCGCCTCCTATTCAAGTGGACTATGTAATGTATGAACAGAGAAGAAGAATTAAGTTCAAATCTTCAGATCTTTCATGATGTCGCTAACGTGCATTTAGATAGGGTCGATGGTGTTTAAGCAGTGCAAAAATCAAAATCAGTGAGTGCAAATATTAAAAACATCTACTGGGTCAGAACAAACATTTTATTAATAACTGACCAAGTGATGAGACTAAAAAACAGTGCAAAAGCAGTTTGAAAAAATAACTGCCAGTGTCCTAGATGCGGTCTACATGTTTCAGCCTTATGACTGAAAGACAATCAGGCTTTCGTCAGGACCAGAATAACCATGCTACTGCTGTATAGTGTATAATCCAAAAATTGAAATAAAAATATACAAAACCTACTTGAATGCAGGTTCTGAAACACTCCCAAATATACGTGGAGTAATTCTCAAATCCTGAAAGTAATAATAATGAGAATTATAATGGAAATAACAATAGTGTTCACAAGCATTTTTCACAACATTATCTTGAAAATAGATGCTTACAAAGCTCCATTGAATCAAAAACTCCACGTATATTTGGGAGTGTTTCAGAACCTGCATTCAAGTAGGTTTTGTATATTTTTATTTCAATTTTTGGATTATACACTATACAGCAGTAGCATGGTTATTCTGCTGCACCAGATCAGAGGGTGCGTCGTCGAACTCGGACTACCCTAGCAAAGTCCCCATAACATTTTAAATGTTTGTGCTCGTGAGGTGTCACGTGATGTGACTACAAACTCAGTGTATTGGAAGAAAGACTTGTAGTTTCTGTAAATACATAGCGGCTACACTCTAAAGAATACTGTAACATGATAATGAAGAATGTAGCGCTGATCGGATGTATTAGAATTCAGAGCGACATAATAATTATTACAGATTAATATCTTATTCAAAACCTCCCAAATTTCTCAATATCCACAATCTCAAAATATGCAGGTAGAAACGGCCACCTAAATTATCGTGACTATCAATCTCATAAATGGAGAATCTCATTCGATTGAGCAAGCGTAAACGCACACTCGCATTGACGCTCAGCCAACTTCGACCGAGAAAGTATTATAAAACCCCAGTGGGTATTTACAGAAACTACAAGTCTTTCTTCCAATACACTCAGTTTGTAGTCACATCACGTGACACCTCACGAGCACAAACATTTAAAATGGTTGGTTCTGTCTTGTAACGATTGTTGGTGATCAAGCCTGCAGGTCAGGCGAAATGCGTTCAATCGGCTGACTGACATTAAAAGAAATTGAGCCAGTACACGGCGTCGTCATCCCTGGTTTTTTCAAGGCATTTGCAATATATATATATATATATATATATATATATATATATATATATATATATATATATATATATATATATATATATCAAAACACAAGGTGCCTGGAGAGAAGGAAGGCTTCCTGTTGTGGGCTTCCTTCTCTCCAGGCACCTTGTGTTTTGATGTTTAGCGGTCTCGCCTGAGCCGCGGAGGAAGCACTGGTGTTTCTGCACCCCTGCAGCGACGCCAATCGACGCCGTTGTTCAAGGGACAGGTGCCTATTACTTGGAGACACTCAGCGTCAACGAGGACATTTGGTTGCAGCACCCCCCACTTTTGGCTTCATTTGACAATTTCATGTGAGGCAACGTCAGCTCACTGTAGAAATACAAGGCACTGCAACTACCATCATGCCACGAACTGTGACCACGCCCACTGAGGCGGAGCAAGAAATTGACATTTAAAAGCCTGAAATTTGATTTGCCTCACGTTCAACCAATCCATCGCCTCTGAAGAAGTGAATACCACGAAACGCGTCAGGCGGCTTGGACGACACCCCTGTGCTGGCGAACTTTACATCCTCATTGTTCCCTCCAAGTAAAGAATTTTGGCTAAACCTACCTGTTGTGGGCTTCCTTCTCTCCAGGCACCTTGTGTTTTGATGTTTAGCGGTCTCGCCTGAGCCGCGGAGGAAGCACTGGTGTTTCTGCACCCCTGCAGCGACGCCAATCGACGCCGTTGTTCAAGGGACAGGTGCCTATTACTTGGAGACACTCAGCGTCAACGAGGACATTTGGTTGCAGCACCCCCCACTGTTGGCTTCATTTGACAATTTTAATGTGAGGCAACGTCAGCTCACTGTAGAAATACAAGGCACTGCAACTACCATCATGCCACGAACTGTGACCACGCCCACTGAGGCGGAGCAAGAAATTGACATTTAAAAGCCTGAAATTTGATTTGCCTCACGTTCAACCAATCCATCGCCTCTGAAGAAGTGAATACCACGAAACGCGTCAGGCGGCTTGGACGACACCCCTGTGCTGGCGAACTTTACATCCTCATTGTTCCCTCCAAGTAAAGAATTTTGGCTAAACCTACCTGTTGTGGGCTTCCTTCTCTCCAGGCACCTTGTGTTTTGATGTTTAGCGGTCTCGCCTGAGCCGCGGAGGAAGCACTGGTGTTTCTGCACCCCTGCAGCGACGCCAATCGACGCCGTTGTTCAAGGGACAGGTGCCTATTACTTGGAGACACTCAGCGTCAACGAGGACATTTGGTTGCAGCACCCCCCACTGTTGGCTTCATTTGACAATTTTAATGTGAGGCAACGTCAGCTCACTGTAGAAATACAAGGCACTGCAACTACCATCATGCCACGAACTGTGACCACGCCCACTGAGGCGGAGCAAGAAATTGACATTTAAAAGCCTGAAATTTGATTTGCCTCATGTTCAACCAATCCATCGCCTCTGAAGAAGTGAATACCACGAAACGCGTCAGGCGGCTTGGACGACACCCCTGTGCTGGCGAACTTTACATCCTCATTGTTCCCTCCAAGTAAAGAATTTTGGCTAAACCTACCTGTTGTGGGCTTCCTTCTCTCCAGGCACCTTGTGTTTTGATGTTTAGCGGTCTCGCCTGAGCCGCGGAGGAAGCACTGGTGTTTCTGCACCCCTGCAGCGACGCCAATCGACGCCGTTGTTCAAGGGACAGGTGCCTATTACTTGGAGACACTCAGCGTCAACGAGGACATTTGGTTGCAGCACCCCCCACTGTTGGCTTCATTTGACAATTTTAATGTGAGGCAACGTCAGCTCACTGTAGAAATACAAGGCACTGCAACTACCATCATGCCACGAACTGTGACCACGCCCACTGAGGCGGAGCAAGAAATTGACATTTAAAAGCCTGAAATTTGATTTGCCTCATGTTCAACCAATCCATCGCCTCTGAAGAAGAGAATACCACGAAACGCGTCAGGCGGCTTGGACGACACCCCTGTGCTGGCGAACTTTACATCCTCATTGTTCCCTCCAAGTAAAGAATTTTGGCTAAACCTACCTGTTGTGGGCTTCCTTCTCTCCAGGCACCTTGTGTTTTGATGTTTAGCGGTCTCGCCTGAGCCGCGGAGGAAGCACTGGTGTTTCTGCACCCCTGCAGCGACGCCAATCGACGCCGTTGTTCAAGGGACAGGTGCCTATTACTTGGAGACACTCAGCGTCAACGAGGACATTTGGTTGCAGCACCCCCCACTGTTGGCTTCATTTGACAATTTTAATGTGAGGCAACGTCAGCTCACTGTAGAAATACAAGGCACTGCAACTACCATCATGCCACGAACTGTGACCACGCCCACTGAGGCGGAGCAAGAAATTGACATTTAAAAGCCTGAAATTTGATTTGCCTCACGTTCAACCAATCCATCGCCTCTGAAGAAGTGAATACCACGAAACGCGTCAGGCGGCTTGGACGACACCCCTGTGCTGGCAAACTTTACATCCTCATTGTTCCCTCCAAGTAAAGAATTTTGGCGAAACCTACCTGTTGTGGGCTTCCTTCTCTCCAGGCACCTTGTGTTTTGATGTTTAGCGGTCTCGCCTGAGCCGCGGAGGAAGCACTGGTGTTTCTGCACCCCTGCAGCGACGCCAATCGACGCCGTTGTTCAAGGGACAGGTGCCTATTACTTGGAGACACTCAGCGTCAACAAGGACATTTGGTTGCAGCACCCCCCACTGTTGGCTTCATTTGACAATTTTAATGTGAGGCAACGTCAGCTCACTGTAGAAATACAAGGCACTGCAACTACCATCATGCCACGAACTGTGACCACGCCCACTGAGGCGGAGCAAGAAATTGACATTTAAAAGCCTGAAATTTGATTTGCCTCACGTTCAACCAATCCATCGCCTCTGAAGAAGTGAATACCACGAAACGCGTCAGGCGGCTTGGACGACACCCCTGTGCTGGCGAACTTTACATCCTCATTGTTCCCTCCAAGTAAAGAATTTTGGCTAAACCTACCTGTTGTGGGCTTCCTTCTCTCCAGGCACCTTGTGTTTTGATGTTTAGCGGTCTCGCCTGAGCCGCGGAGGAAGCACTGGTGTTTCTGCACCCCTGCAGCGACGCCAATCGACGCCGTTGTTCAAGGGACAGGTGCCTATTACTTGGAGACACTCAGCGTCAACGAGGACATTTGGTTGCAGCACCCCCCACTGTTGGCTTCATTTGACAATTTTAATGTGAGGCAACGTCAGCTCACTGTAGAAATACAAGGCACTGCAACGACCATCATGCCACGAACTGTGACCACGCCCACTGAGGCGGAGCAAGAAATTGACATTTAAAAGCCTGAAATTTGATTTGCCTCACGTTCAACCAATCCATCGCCTCTGAAGAAGTGAATACCACGAAACGCGTCAGGCGGCTTGGACGACACCCCTGTGCTGGCGAACTTTACATCCTCATTGTTCCCTCCAAGTAAAGAATTTTGGCTAAACCTACCTGTTGTGGGCTTCCTTCTCTCCAGGCACCTAGTGTTTTGATGTTTAGCGGTCTCGCCTGAGCTGCGGAGGAAGCACTGGTGTTTCTGCACCCCTGCAGCGACGCCAATCGACGCCGTTGTTCAAGGGACAGGTGCCTATTACTTGGAGACACTCAGCGTCAACGAGGACATTTGGTTGCAGCACCCCCCACTGTTGGCTTCATTTGACAATTTTAATGTGAGGCAACGTCAGCTCACTGTAGAAATACAAGGCACTGCAACTACCATCATGCCACGAACTGTGACCACGCCCACTGAGGCAGAGCAAGAAATTGACATTTAAAAGCCTGAAATTTGATTTGCCTCACGTTCAACCAATCCATCGCCTCTGAAGAAGTGAATACCACGAAACGCGTCAGGCGGCTTGGACGACACCCCTGTGCTGGCGAACTTTACATCCTCATTGTTCCCTCCAAGTAAAGAATTTTGGCTAAACCTACCTGTTGTGGGCTTCCTTCTCTCCAGGCACCTTGTGTTTTGATGTTTAGCGGTCTCGCCTGAGCCGCGGAGGAAGCACTGGTGTTTCTGCACCCCTGCAGCGACGCCAATCGACGCCGTTGTTCAAGGGACAGGTGCCTATTACTTGGAGACACTCAGCGTCAACGAGGACATTTGGTTGCAGCACCCCCCACTGTTGGCTTCATTTGACAATTTTAATGTGAGGCAACGTCAGCTCACTGTAGAAATACAAGGCACTGCAACTACCATCATGCCACGAACTGTGACCACGCCCACTGAGGCGGAGCAAGAAATTGACATTTAAAAGCCTGAAATTTGATTTGCCTCACGTTCAACCGATCCATCGCCTCTGAAGAAGTGAATACCACGAAACGCGTCAGGCGGCTTGGACGACACCCCTGTGCTGGCGAACTTTACATCCTCATTGTTCCCTCCAAGTAAAGAATTTTGGCTAAACCTACCTGTTGTGGGCTTCCTTCTCTCCAGGCACCTTGTGTTTTGATGTTTAGCGGTCTCGCCTGAGCCGCGGAGGAAGCACTGGTGTTTCTGCACCCCTGCAGCGACGCCAATCGACGCCGTTGTTCAAGGGACAGGTGCCTATTACTTGGAGACACTCAGCGTCAACGAGGACATTTGGTTGCAGCACCCCCCACTGTTGGCTTCATTTGACAATTTTAATGTGAGGCAACGTCAGCTCACTGTAGAAATACAAGGCACTGCAACTACCATCATGCCACGAACTGTGACCACGCCCACTGAGGCGGAGCAAGAAATTGACATTTAAAAGCCTGAAATTTGATTTGCCTCACGTTCAACCAATCCATCGCCTCTGAAGAAGTGAATACCACGAAACGCGTCAGGCAGCTTGGACGACACCCCTGTGCTGGCGAACTTTACATCCTCATTGTTCCCTCCAAGTAAAGAATTTTGGCTAAACCTACCTGTTGTGGGCTTCCTTCTCTCCAGGCACCTAGTGCTTTGATGTTTAGCGGTCTCGCCTGAGCTGCGGAGGAAGCACTGGTGTTTCTGCACCCCTGCAGCGACGCCAATCTACGCCGTTGTTCAAGGGACAGGTGCCTATTACTTGGAGACACTCAGCGTCAACGAGGACATTTGGTTGCAGCACCCCCCACTGTTGGCTTCATTTGACAATTTTAATGTGAGGCAACGTCAGCTCACTGTAGAAATACAAGGCACTGCAACTACCATCATGCCATGAACTGTGACCACGCCCACTGAGGCGGAGCAAGAAATTGACATTTAAAAGCCTGAAATTTGATTTGCCTCACGTTCAACCAATCCATCGCCTCTGAAGAAGTGAATACCACGAAACGCGTCAGGCGGCTTGGACGACACCCCTGTGCTGGCGAACTTTACATCCTCATTGTTCCCTCCAAGTAAAGAATTTTGGCTAAACCTACCTGTTGTGGGCTTCCTTCTCTCCAGGCACCTTGTGTTTTGATGTTTAGCGGTCTCGCCTGAGCCGCGGAGGAAGCACTGGTGTTTCTGCACCCCTGCAGCGACGCCAATCGACGCCGTTGTTCAAGGGACAGGTGCCTATTACTTGGAGACACTCAGCGTCAACGAGGACATTTGGTTGCAGCACCCCCCACTGTTGGCTTCATTTGACAATTTTAATGTGAGGCAACGTCAGCTCACTGTAGAAATACAAGGCACTGCAACTACCATCATGCCACGAACTGTGACCACGCCCACTGAGGCGGAGTAAGGAATTGACATTTAAAAGCCTGAAATTTGATTTGCCTCACGTTCAACCAATCCATCGCCTCTGAAGAAGTGAATACCACGAAACGCGTCAGGCGGCTTGGACGACACCCCTGTGCTGGCGAACTTTACATCCTCATTGTTCCCTCCAAGTAAAGAATTTTGGCTAAACCTACCTGTTGTGGGCTTCCTTCTCTCCAGGCACCTTGTGTTTTGATGTTTAGCGGTCTCGCCTGAGCCGCGGAGGAAGCACTGGTGTTTCTGCACCCCTGCAGCGACGCCAATCGACGCCGTTGTTCAAGGGACAGGTGCCTATTACTTGGAGACACTCAGCGTCAACGAGGACATTTGGTTGCAGCACCCCCCACTGTTAGCTTCATTTGACAATTTTAATGTGAGGCAACGTCAGCTCACTGTAGAAATACAAGGCACTGCAACTACCATCATGCCACGAACTGTGACCACGCCCACTGAGGCGGAGCAAGAAATTGACATTTAAAAGCCTGAAATTTGATTTGCCTCATGTTCAACCAATCCATCGCCTCTGAAGAAGTGAATACCACGAAACGCGTCAGGCGGCTTGGACGACACCCCTGTGCTGGCGAACTTTACATCCTCATTGTTCCCTCCAAGTAAAGAATTTTGGCTAAACCTACCTGTTGTGGGCTTCCTTCTCTCCAGGCACCTTGTGTTTTGATGTTTAGCGGTCTCGCCTGAGCCGCGGAGGAAGCACTGGTGTTTCTGCACCCCTGCAGCGACGCCAATCGACGCCGTTGTTCAAGGGACAGGTGCCTATTACTTGGAGACACTCAGCGTCAACGAGGACATTTGGTTGCAGCACCCCCCACTGTTGGCTTCATTTGACAATTTTAATGTGAGGCAACGTCAGCTCACTGTAGAAATACAAGGCACTGCAACTACCATCATGCCACGAACTGTGACCACGCCCACTGAGGCGGAGCAAGAAATTGACATTTAAAAGCCTGAAATTTGATTTGCCTCACGTTCAACCAATCCATCGCCTCTGAAGAAGTGAATACCACGAAACGCGTCAGGCGGCTTGGACGACACCCCTGTGCTGGCGAACTTTACATCCTCATTGTTCCCTCCAAGTAAAGAATTTTGGCTAAACCTACCTGTTGTGGGCTTCCTTCTCTCCAGGCACCTTGTGTTTTGATATATATATATATATATACATATATTATACACTGGCGGTCGCCAGTAGATAGTTATAGTTAGGACCGTGTTTCCATAGGAAATCCGTAACATTCTATTTGGAATAACTTTGGCACCGGTTGACGAATCCTCGCAAAATTTTCAAAATAGGTGGGGCGCTCCGCTCCGCTCCTACCCTGAAAGTCTCAGGGGGGATTCGTCAAGCGGGGGCTGAGAAAAAAGGGGGGTCCCAAAACGCGTTTTCCCCATGCAATTTTCCATAGGGACCTTTAGTCCAAGGTACAGCCCGAACGGCTGAACAGAATTACTTGAAATTTGGCAGAGAGGTAGTCCTCAGGTCAGGGATGTGCCTTTTGCAGATCTGGTGTCAATCTGTTCAGTAGTTCCTGAGAAAATCAAAAGTAAAATCATATATATATGTGGGCGGAGCCTAACCACACATCTCATCCCGAGATCTGATTGGCTGTCAGCACTTCATCCAAGAAGTGTTGGCAGCCATCTTGGGACCAATATACATGATAGCACCTCATTAAAAAGCATTGCAGTTAATAGAAGGTTTTAAGACTTTAGTTACATTATAAATCATTTGTTGATGGTACCATACTCATTTTAGGAATTGTGGTATGTTCTAAGGTGATTTCACCATGTGAAAAAGCCTTCTGTTGGGATATCATGATTGAGAGAAAAATATTTTCTCATGCTTTTCCCACAGAGGTTTGGAAGGTGATCTATAAGCTAAACTGAGAGCTTATTTTCTGTAAATTCACATTATCTTTCTCAGTCATGTGAGAATGAAGTCTGACATTCTCAGTAAAACATGTACATCCAACAAGGGCAGAGACTGTCAGTTGATTCCTTTGTGTTCTACTGCAGCTTCACAGAGTGTTCCAAAGAACAACTAGAGCGCTAACAGTCCTACTTATGATAAACGTATGGCACACCTGAAGCCATCTTGCTTGGATTAAAGTGGTAACTCTTAAAACATTTAATTTAAAAAGGAACAAAATGAGGGGGTTCATTTTTCCATAAAAAGTATGATTAGTGCTGCAGAAAGAAAAATTAGGGCACATTTTGAGTGACTTCTCAAATCCTCTTCTATTTCATTAAAAACGTCTGACATGCAGACTGAAACATGCACTTTCAATACCAGCAGCAGATTTTCCTGGTGAGCAGTAGCCCGCAATGCACTGCTGATGACGTCACATATTACATCACTCATGACATGGTCAGTGACATCACTCATGACATCACTGATGACATCTCAAATGACATCACTGATGACATCTCAAATGACATCACTGATGACATCACTGATGACATCATCCTTGTGATAGAGTGGCAGACCTCCTCTCAACCTAATATAACCTTTGATACACACATTCAAAAATAGAGACTAAACTTTTCAAAACAATGGACATACCAATACCAGTTACAACAACCTCTTCAGTAATTCTAAGAGCCACATACACATCCACTCATTCACCAACAGTCCTATACAGTCACTCATACATGTACTCACTCATCATATGTACTCATACACTTATACATCCTGTTACACAATGCCACTCATCCATAGAGTTACTCACACATATAGTCACTCATGCTAATAAAGAATCAAACATACATTTACTTGCATATACAGTTATACACACACCACCACACTTACTTCTACGGAAACTTACACATACTTAGTCTTTTAAACAATCACTTATAGAAACACATACTTATTCATACAGGAACTCTTTCAATCTCTCACTCTCACATATACTCACTTATATACACCAATAGTCACATATACTAGTTTAAAACATATGTAGTTACTCATAAAGACACTATTGAGACAGTCATTCACTCACTAACACACCCATACACACTCATCCACCCATACAGTCCTGCACACATGCTGTCTTCAACACATACAAAGAGTGAGTCACTCATTCATGCACCTATGCACTACGTAATACCCCCCACCGAACCATGCAGACACTCAGACTGATACTCAAAAAACCAACTAATAACCTATATAGACACCCATGTAGCTACTCACCAACCCATGCAGCCACTTATACACAAAGTGAGAGACTGATACAGCTATTTACATATTTAAACATTACTCACTAAGCCATGTATTCACTATGATACACTTAATCAGTCAGTTACACAATCAATTTTTCAAAAACAAATCATCCATTTAGACACTTATATACCCATTTATTCTTCCATCGACCTTGAGATATACATATATAAAACACATTTAATTTTCAGAAAAACACACATTCACTGGATGATGTCATCAGTGATGTCACTTGAGATGTCATCAGTGATGTCATGAGTGATGTCACGGACCATGTCATGAGTGATGTAATATGTGACGTCATCAGCAGTGCATTGCGGGCGCGCGAGTTATAGTTAGCTGAACTAACTATAACGGGGGAATTTCAATGGTTTTGTACAAGTGAAAAGTCCAGCTAACTATAACACCCCTGAAACCTATGGTTTTTTCAGTGAATATATATATATATATATATATATATATATATATCCAATACTCACCCACAATCCGTCTGTTTCAGGAAAGACGAGGCGAACCCAGATTCTGTGCTTCAAGAGTTTATTCCGTGCCCTGCACCGCCGCCATTACGCGTTTCAGCTCCCAAAGAGCCTTGGTCACATGATACACCACATGATTAACGTTACACCATTTAAAGTGACAATGCGCGGGAAGGGAACGGCAGACTCTGCCGTGTCAAAGTCATAGACATAGATAACATATCAGCCTAATGCTGCATAATTCCCTTTCAACTGTACAAATTCAATATCGTAATTTACAATTCAGTATTTATAACATTGTAGCAGTACTAAATGTGCAAAGTGGCGCTATGTGCAAAAAATGGGTATGAAGATAGAATATCGACCGGAAAATATCGACTAGCATTAATATCGTGGTAAGAATATCGACTGTGAAAAATATCGTAATAGAAAATATCTTTGTATAAAATATCGTTTCGTGAGAATGACAAAAATATCGTCATAAAAAAATATCGATGAACAGAATATCGTTGATCAAAATGTCGTTTTATATAATATCGACAGAAAAATATAAGTTGTTATAAAATTTATAAAAAAATATGTATTATGTTTTTAAAAAACTTACAAAACTCCTACTAGTAATAATATGTGTTAAAAAATATTTTCTACAAAAGAATTGTTAAAATTTTAGTAGCGGGTTATTGGTATTATAGGGGATAAGGGTGGGTAGTAATTTAAAATTTGGTTTTTAAAAAATTTATAAAATATAAACAAATTAGAAAATATTTTAAAAATCCAAATTTTAATTTGAAATTTCGAATTGTTCACGAAATTAAATTTGTAATTAAAATTTATAATTTCAAATAAAAATTTTAGGAGCGGGTTTTTGGTATTATAGGGGATTAGGGTGGGTAGTAATTTAAAAATGTAGTGTTTAAAAATTGTATAAAATATTAATAAATTAGAAAATTATAATGAAATCAAATTTTAACATCGAAATTTAAAATTTTACACGAAATTTCTTTTTTAATATTAATAAAAATTATTACATTAATATTGAAGAAGCGTTATTTTGGTATTATAGGGGAATAGGGTCTAAAAAATAATTTAGATAGAAAAATTTATATTGTTTACTAACCTGCACATTTCCTGACTTATGTTGGATTGGAGTTAGAATAGTAAATTATTATAAAATATAAACAAATTAGAAAATAATTAAGAAATTTAAAATTTAATTTTAAATTTCTAATTGTTTACGAATTTAAATTTGTAATTAAATTTAAAAATTTCAAATAAAAATTTTAGGAGCGGGTTTTTGGTATTATAGGGGATTAGGGTGGGTAGTAATTTAAAAATGTAGTCTTTAAAAATTGTATAAAATATTATTAAATTAGAAATTTATCATGAAATCAAAATTTAACATCGAAATTAAAATTTTTACACGAAATTTATTTTTTAATATTAATAAAAAATATTAAATTAATATTCAAGAAGCGTTATTTTGGTATTATAGGGGAATAGGGTCTAAAAAATAATTTAGATAGAAAATTTTATATTGTTTACTAACCTGCACATTTCCTGACTTATGTTGGATTGGAGTTAGAATAGTAATTTATTATAGTTTACTATCCAGCACTTTCCCTGAGTTATGTTATGTTTGGAGTTAGAATAGTAATTTATTATGGTTTACTATCCAGCACTTTCCCTGACTTATGTTGGATTGGAGTTAGAATAGTAATTTATTATGGTTTACTATCCAGCACTTTCCCTGACTTATGTTGGATTGGAGTTAGAATAGTAATTTATTATGGTTTACTATCCAGCACTTTCCCTGAGTTATGTTATGTTTGGAGTTAGAATAGTAATTTATTATGGTTTACTATCCAGCACTTTCCCTGACTTATGTTGGATTGGAGTTAGAATAGTAATTTGTTATGGTTTACTATCCAGCACTTTCCCTGAGTTATGTTATGTTTGGAGTTAGAATAGTAATTTATTATGGTTTACTATCCAGCAGTTTCCATGACTTATGTTGGATTGGAGTTAGAATAGTCATTTATTATGGTTTACTATCCAGCACTCTCCCTGACTTATGTTATGGTTTACTATCCAGCACTTTCCCTGACTTATGTTATGTTTGGAGTTAGAATAGTAATTTATTATGGTTTACTATCCAGCACTTTCCCTGACTTATGTTGGATTGGAGTTAGAATAGTAATTTGTTATGGTTTACTATCCAGCACTTTCCCTGAGTTTTGTTATGTTTGGAGTTAGAATAGTAATTTATTATGGTTTACTATCCAGCACTTTCCCTGACTTATGTTGGATTGGAGTTAGAATAGTAATTTATTATGGTTTACTATCCAGCACTTTCCCTGACTTATGTTGGATTGGAGTTAGAATAGTAATTTATTATGGTTTACTATCCAGCACTTTCCCTGACTTATGTTATGTTTGGAGTTAGAATAGTAATTTATTATGGTTTACTATCCAGCACTTTCCCTGACTTATGTTGGATTGGAGTTAGAATAGTAATTTATTATGGTTTACTATCCAGAACTTTCCCTGACTTATGTTGGATTGGAGTTAGAATAGTAATTTATTATGGTTTACTATCCAGCACTTTCCCTGAGTTATGTTATGTTTGGAGTTAGAATAGTAATTTATTATGGTTTACTATCCAGCACTTTCCCTGACTTATGTTGGATTGGAGTTAGAATAGTAATTTATTATGGTTTACTATCCAGAACTTTCCCTGAGTTTACAATTTATTTTTGATCAAAAGGGTATTTAGTCCTCTGGAACGCGTAGACCCTCGGTTTGAGTCGTCACATACTGTAACTACATATTCTGTGGGAAAGTTATGTCAATCCTGGCTGCGACATTCCACCTTAGCATCTGTCAAAGTTCATTTATCGAAGTTACATGACAAAATAGATTTGAATTATTTTGTTAAAGGTCCTGTGGGTGGCAGAACCAAAAGGTGGGCGTATGCTATTTACAACGAAGTGTGGAAATTTTCGCAAATTGAGGCGGCTTCAAGATTGAGAGCTATTGACCAAGCAAACATGGAAAAGGTTTTAGCCGTTATAGATAACAGCATTAGCACTCTCTCTTCCAGAATTTATACATTAGATAATATTGTTTCGTCAGTTGTTGATATTGTGCATGATGATATGTCTGTGTTATATAATGGTCAAAACCAGTTGCGTTCTGTTATGCAGTTTGCATGGACATTGCAGACGTTAAAGGCAGGGAGGGTCCCTTGGGACTATTTGAGCACTACATTGTTATTCATTCCTTTTAAACTTACTGATAAGCAGCGATTTATGTCCATGAAAGATGCTACATATTCATTATTACATATTGAAAAATTAGAACCGTTACCTTTCTCTGTGGCGGAAATCAATTCAGTCACGTGGCTTATACACGGGTTGATAACTCTACCGTTCGCACTTCTTAAGTTTACGTCTTGTATGAAACATTATGCTCTGGGTAGATATGAACAGCTGGGCACCGCTTTCATACATGAGGTTTGGTCCCTCCCCTTTACATATAGATGTACTAGGGACGGAACTGAGGTTTATCTGAAGGGTGAGGAATGTACCACGACACCAGATCATTCCTTGGTATGTAGGCACATTCAATTACACGGTGCATGCAATGTACAAGCCCCGATTTTGGCCTGCGTCCTACGAGGTGTCCCAGTGCCTGTGATTACGCCTTCTTTGACGCTGCTTGCAAACAGTAGTTATTTAATTTTGAATAATGAAGCTTGCTGCGGGATGTTAGTGGGAATCCCATATATAGTAACTGTATCGCAGAGGGTTGTCTGCTGCAATAATGTTCTCTTTTCACCCCCGCACGGGCGGCTGGATGTTTCCATCTGGCCTTCGATTCCAACCTTGAAAGCAGAGTTCAACAAGTTGAGCAGAATAAGAGCTGTATTGTCCCAAAAAGAGGTGCCATTGACTTCCTCTCGTGAAACATTTGTCCTTCACGTTGCTAATACGCGCACTGAGGTACAGGCGGTTTTGAATACTGACCTCCCCCTACATTTCGGAGCTTTGATCCAAACTATTTTCAATGCCTCGTCCACGACCGGCCTGGCTCATTTTTTTAAACTTGTAGGCTCAGGCCTCGTGACCTCTTTCCAAACTATTTTTGGTGTGATTCCGGCATTTTTTCATTCGATTTTCTCGAGCATCTTTGGAGGTGTTCCGCTGCTTCTGGCGCTGGTGGCAGGTGTGCTGCTTTTACTTTTCATACTACGGAATGGCTGCTGTTTCTGTGCCACACGAGCACCTGTCCCGTCTGCATCTTCTTCGTGATAGGATGCTTGACTTTTATGGTACTCTGCCATTGGCGACTTTAAGCCTGGCATATGGATTATCCTTCAGGTATTCCTACTTCACCTGCGTGCAACCTGTATTTCACTGCCTGGATTGTCCCTTTGAATGGCCTCTGGATTTGTGCTTGACCAACACGGTGTCTCCGGTGCCGGATTTCGATCGACTGATGAGGCCCTTAGTGTCTCACGAGTTGGCCGGTTCTGGTGTCCGGATTATGGCTTGTGGTGCGGCGCATGGTATCCTGGGTAATTGGGACATATCAACTGCTGCCTACGACTTCTTGGCTATGAGCTATTTAGAGGAACATTCCGGTTGCCCTCTGATTGTGCTAGAGGCTCCGATGGTTGAAGAACACGTATGTTCCTTTTCTTTAATTAATTGGATGGCTGAGACTTTTAGTGGCCCTGCAAACTATTTTTTGTTGGAAGCAGTTGCCACGTATGCTGCCTATACATTCATGGATTAACTGAACTATCCTCCTTTGCGCCTGTGCTACTGGACAGCAAGCTAGCGCAGCATTCACTTTTTTTTTTTCTAATCATTGTGTTACTTATAGTATTTGGATGATAGTAGTTGTTAATATATGAAGTAAATTGTACATTTACTTAGCAAGTTTAAATAATTTTTATCAGCTATCTAAGTAGACATGGATAAGGTAGTTAATAAATGTTTTTACATGTAAGTTTCTGGTCGTTGTTGATAAGTTCAACATGTTCTTTTTTCACTCTAAAGAAGAACACTTTTTAATTTAGGGAGTTTATCTACTTTATGCTAAGTTCGAATGAAAAAAGCAATGGGATTTTACTTACTTCAAGTGTAGTATGACGTTTTGTAGTTGTAGTCGTAGGTTTGTATTCTCTTCTCTCAGCAAGGTAACCGTTTTTCTCCAAGTTTGGCCCAAAAATGGTAAATTACGTTAAGTGTATAATTGTTTTTATATTAGTGAGTTAATTAATGGTAGCTTTTGATTGGTTCAATTAGTGAAATTTCAAAATCATTGGTCGAGAACGTTATTTTGAATTAGAAAACCTTTAAATAATTATATGTGTGAATAGTTTTGTAAAGTAAAATATTTAAAAAAAGTGTGTAAAATAAAAGAATAGTGCATATCGAGTTGGTAATAAAAAGACGATATTTTTTGTATATTTCTATAAGCAGATAGGTCGTCGATGTTAGTGTAGTCGATATATATGTCTAAGGTCATGTTATTTAAAATAAAGTCGATCATGTAGTAGTCGATATTTATGTTGTCGATATTAGTGTGAACGATATTAGGGTTGTCGATAAAAAAAAATCGATATTTGTGTGAATCCTTGTTTAAGTATAGGATGACGATATTAATGTAAGCGATATTTTAGTGACGATATTTATTTCTGACGATATTTATGTTAACGATATTCCATCATGGAACCCAAAAAATGCAAGTATTATAGTCTGAATACCAAAAAACTCATGGTCAATAAATATATAAATAAATATATAGATATATTCATTAAAAAAGTCATATATGGTTAAAAAGGATTAAAAAACAGGGTTTATATAAACACTCACATTTTATAAAATCCTAATACACATTGTAACATGGGTTAAAACCATCTGTGTATAACCTTATTGACACATAAGTAAAACTTGCTACATATTTATTATTTAACTACCACAGTGGGTTATTGCACATAGTGAATACTAAAAGCACACTGAGTCTGTAATCTACCCGGTGTCATCTTCAATGGTGTCAAAAAAAACTATTGTGCAAAAATGTGCTATAAATAACAAGAGTAATAAAGTTGTGTGTGTAAAAAAAGAGAAAAAGAAATCTCATACTTTCATAGGTTTAAAAAGAGAGAGAGCGCTAGTGATTTAAATGTTACATAGACAGCTGGATTAAATATTAACTAATTCAATATATCATAAGTGAGTAAAGAAGTCCTCACTAGAACTCAATCCATTGGGGATCTTGCTGTCCAACTCGATTATATATCTTGTTTCTAGTTTTCTTAACAGGGAATCGCGATTCCCACCTCTCCTTAGGGGAGTCAATCAAAAAATACTGTAATTCATATCTCCTAGAGTGTGTTTCATCAAAGTGGCGAGCTACTGGATAAGCGGGATCACCATGATTAATAGCACGAATATGCTGCAAAATTCTTTTATGTGCCTGTAATTTTGTGCTGCCCACGTAGCGTAAGCCACATGGACATTCAAGTACATAAATAACAAATTCTGTTTTGCAAGTCAGTTTTTTATCAATCCTGGTCTTCCTGCCATTCCATGGAGTAGTGTATTCTGTTTTATTTACTCCATGCTTACATGCTTTACAACTAGCACATTTTATGAAGCCTTTGCTAGTGGATAACCACGTGGTGTTATCTATCAACTCAGGGCTGCTTTTAACCAGTGAATCCCTCATCGAGCGTGCCTTTCTGAAGGTCAAATTGGGTGACCGACACAGAGTATCACCCAAAACTAAATCACTTTTGACCAACGCCCAATTCCTAGTAACAATCCTTCTTATGGTATGCTGTTGTTGACTATATGTCAGGATTAATCTAGGAGGTTCTGAGGTACCTGGTTCAATAATAGGAACACTAGATGATTTTTTAGCTAATGCCTGTGTCCTGCCCTGATTGTTGGCTTTAGATATGGCTGTGTCTATCATTTTTGTGGTATACCCCCGTCTCAGAAACCTTTCTCGGCATTCTGCCTGTGCTTTAAAACAGTCTAAGTCAGTAGTGCATATTCTTCTGATGCGCAGCATCTCCCCAAAGGGGATACTGTGAATCAGGTGTGCAGGGTGGTGGCTCGTAGCATGTAAGAGAGAATTTCCAGCAGTCGTCTTTCTATGGAGTCTAGAGTGCAGGTGGTTGTCAAGGATAAAAAGTTCAACATCAAGGAAACAAATGCTGTCACAACTAATTTGACCTGAAAATGTAAGATTCAAGTTATTGCCATTAATGTCATCAATGAATTGGAGAGCCCCAATCTCCGGGCCCTTCCAAATAATCAAGAGATCGTCAATGTACCTATACCAACGAACTATGTGGTTACAAACAGTTTCTTCAAAGGATGCCATGAGGACCTGTTCCTCCCAAAGTCCCATATGCAAACAGGCATAACTTGGGGAGAAACAGGCCCCCATAGCCACGCCTCTAATCTGTTGGTAAATAGTTTTCTGGAATAAAAAGAAATTGTTCTCTAGGCACATGGAAATGATTGACATCAGCATTTTGTTGTGCTCAGTAAAACATATAGGGCGTTTACTCAGGTAAAACTCAACAGCTTTTAGTCCGTCTCTATGGTTAATGCTAGTATATAGCGAGGAGACATCAAGAGAGATGAGCAAATAATTGTCATGCCAAACAACATCTTCCAACTTGCGCAAGAGGTCACCAGTATCTAGAATGAATGAGGGTAACTGTCTCATAAAGTCTTGTAGAAAGAAATCTACATACTTGCTTGCATTCTCTAAAATACTGTTACGGGCTGATATGATTGGCCTCCCGGGTGGTACAAGGGCATTCTTGTGAACCTTTGGTATAAAGTACAAAACGGGCATAACAGGGTTGTCATTTCTAAGAAAATGGAATTCGTCCAATATTAGTAACCCTTTACTCTTCCATGCCAGTAAGTTTGAGTAGAACAATTTCCAAAAGGCTTTAACCGTGATCATATCGCTCCTTCTGTAACAATCAGTCACATTTAGTTGGCTAAGGGCTTCTGCCATGTACATACTACGTGGCCAAAGAACGATGTTACCACCCTTGTCGGATTGTCTGATAATAATGTCCTTATTGTCTTGAAGTTTTTTTATCAAGAAATAGTATTGATTGTCCTGTGCAGTGTACTTCCTTTTGATGGCCCCCTGTTTTTTATACAGGGATTTCAGTTCCTGTACAACCTTATCATGAAATAGATCAATTTTGTCCCTAATCATGATGGGGCAAAATGTTGATTTAGGTTTGAATGTTGTTAACGCCCCAACATCTTGTCGCGCTATTTCTTGGCTGAATGATGATGTACAATTGCCAGTCTCCTGTTGCAGGTCATATAAATCCCGCATCAAATCCATGTCACCCACCGTTAAGGCTTGTGAGATTTTATCGGAAGCCTCAACCTGTCTGTTTCTGGCGGGTTGTAATAGATGGAACTTACGCAGTTTCAATTTGCGTACGAATTTGACCATGTCGATGCGACATTCTGTATAGTTGAAGTCACTCCTAGGACTAAAGACAAACCTAAGGACAGTGTAGATCTCTCACTTTCGGTTAGAAGGATGTTAGAAAGATTAATAATAGTTTGGTCATCATTGTTTTTAATTACTTGGGAACCCACTGTTTCTTTGCTTTCCTGTTGTAGTAATTTTTGCCTGCGTTGTTTACATTTTTTTCGTCTTTCCCTTCTTTTGAAGTTGCGTCCGAGACGTCCTTGGCATTTTGAACACGAGGGCGTAGAGTTTGTCTTCTGTCTTGGCGTAGACAGTCCAACTCCTGCCCCAGGGAGAATTTTTGAAACCCCGACCTCTGAGCCCTCATAAGTTTGTTATCGGACTCGCTATCAATGGCCGAACTCAAGTCAGAGATTGAAGTTGAGGGAACCAGGTCATTGGATGCGCCACTAGGAACTGATGTTGGTAACGCTACCCTTTTGTTCTTTGCTTTCACGCTGTCGTATTTCCTAGAGAACGTAAACACCTGACCATGTTCGTAGTCAAGTTTGTCCCTCTGAAATTTGTATGTTTTCCTTTTCTTGATAATCTCTTCCTCTCGTGCAAGCCTGCCCATCATATCCTCTCTGTACTTAGTGATAAGGGCTGTCACCTCTATTATGTTGATTTCCATATTGAGTAAGTCAATCTCATTCTGGATTTTTTCACGGTATATATATATATATACACACACACATTTAAATTTCAAACTAAACCAAATTCACTGGATGATGTCAGTGATGTCCCGAGAGGTCATCAGTGATGTTACTGACCATGTCATGAATGATGCAATATGTGACATCAGCAGTGCATTGCGGGCGAGTTAGTTAGCAGAACTAACTATAACCGAGGAATTTCTATGGTTTTGTACGAGTGAAATGGCCAGCTAACTATAAACACCACTGAAACCTATATACATATACACATACATACACATTATACATATATACACATACACACATACATATACACGCACATACATACACACACAAATAAACACATACAAAAAGTTGCCTCTAGGTGGGATGCACTCCCAGGTGGAATTACACCAAAGCAAGGGCACACGCCATGAATAAAGTAGTTTTCTGGTTTCCTGCCAGACGCGTTTCGGGTTCACCTGAGCATTATTATTATGGGGATTTACTGGTGTTTGCCGCACGTCGGGGCGTTGGCCCAAAACGCGTCTGGCAGGACACCAGAAAAGGACTTTGTTCATGGCGTGTGCCCTTGCTTTGGCATAATTCCACCTGGGATGGATACATACATACACACATACATACACACATACACACACACACACATAGGATTGTGTTTCCATAGGAAATGCCTTTGTGTTGCTAATAACTTCGGCGCCATTAGAAAAATCTCTACAAAAACATTTCAAAACAGTGCTACGTTTTGACTAGTTTTTGGGTGATCAGTCAAGCAGGGGCTGAGCAAATAAGGGGTGTCCCAAAACGAATGTTCCCCTTTCATTTTTCCATAGGAATTTGAGACAGCTACTGTTGAATGTATTTACACCAAATCTGATAGAAGGCTAGATCTTTGTTCTTGGAGTGCTTTTGGTGATTTGGCTTAAATCAGTCAAGTAGTTTGAGCAATTAATGCTCAAATCATTGTATATGTCACACCACTGAAGATCTGGGGAGCGGACAGGTCACCTGGCTGTCACCACATCAACCAGGAGGGGATGGCAGCCATCTTGCACCTCGGGAATCAGTTCAGAGTGTTAAAGCACACACAAAAAAGAAACATAAGGTGCAGGGTAGAGACCACCTAAGCCTGGCAGTGGGCGGTCAAACATTTCAGTTACTTTCTGCACCAATTTGCATAGAATCCACAAATCCACTGCAAAAATAAATGTACATTTAAAAAAAAAAACAAAAAAAAAACAGAAGCACAGGGTCGAGGCTTTAACTTTTTTTTTTTTTTTTTGTTTTTTAAACCTGGGTGGGAAAGGGGGGGACAACTATGGTATCTATTTTGGGGAAGGGGCCTGTAGGCCCCCCCTCCCCGAGCCTCCGAGATAGTCCAGGGACACCATCCCCCAATGCAGCTTAAATAAATTAAGAGGGGGACACACAACCCCCTTCCCAGAGTCTTATTTGGGCCTGGGGACCCCATCCCCCTGGGCCAGGATGAATATATTTAAATAAAAAAATAAAAATAGGGGGGGGACCTTGTGCCCCCCCCCTTAGACTTCCCAAGGACCCTATTCCCAGGGCCAGCTCAGTTACTCAGTCCCTGGGAGTCCACCGATACAGTAGTTTCCATGCCTGCTGCAGAGCGTGCAAGGAAACGTCTATTTGCTTCCACCTGTAGGGAGCATTTTTAAATCTTCAGCCAGATGGGAGCAAACATGCAAGTCTGATCCCATCTGGTGGGAGATTTAAAAATGCTCCCACATGCTGGAATCAGAATTCTGATCAGACACATTGTTTCTTCCTGGAAAGAGCAAGTGGCTCCTTCTAGGCAGGAGCAATGCAGTCTCCTGCACCATGCAGGGAGCCAGGTAAGGCCACTTTAGCCCTAGAGTTCTCTCCATGGCTCCCAACATGTTTTTGGGTGCCCTGGGTGGGCACTCATCTGTGCTCTAGGTGATGGGGTCCCTGGGGCCTGAGAAGGCTCAGGGAGGGCAGCCTCTCCCCTTTGGTGTTGAATTTGGCCCCGGGGGAATTGTGTTGCAGGGGCCTAATGAGGATTGGAGAGGGGGCATGTGGCCCACCTCCCCATTAATTAGGCTTGGTGAGGAAGGGAAGCTGGAACCTTCCTCCCCTTTAATTGAATTTAGCTTTGGGATCAGGTCCTATTGAGGCATAGAGAGGGGGTGCCTTTTTAAATATCATACGGCCTTGGGAATGGTTTCCCCAGCGCCTAGGAATGTTCCCCTTTTAAATTGAATTTGGCACACAACCTAAATAGGTTCAGAGAGGAGGGCCACTCGCAGTTGGCTGCTGGGAATTTGCTTTATGGATGCTAACCATATATTACTTTAGAGGAAAAAAATGGAAATTGACTGAAAATACTAAAGGTTAACGTAACCTAGGGGGTCATTACGATGCCTGACAGACAGACCGCCACGGTCACCATTAGATTCCCACCACTGAGGCCTGAAAGTTCCCCCCACCCTATTGTGATGCAATTGTTGCCACCACAGCTGTTTCATCTACGGTGTTGCAAATATCCCTGAATAGGTTGCTACAAGTGCGTACAAAATCACAGAAAACATGTGAATTGTACACACATGCATCACATGTGTGGGCATGCCTTGTGCTCCATTTACACCATTGCTGGAGTGTAGCAGAATGTGCGCAGTCCAGTCAATGGGGATAAATACCACAGAAGAACTTACCTGGATTCCGGCTCCTCAGGGTCAAACACATTGGGGTACAGCCCCTCAGGTGTAGGGAGGCCTGGAGAAAGGGATCCATGGTTTAGAATGCTGGGAAGAAGCAGATTTGGTGGAGTAAGCACCTGAAAATTCTCATTTCTGACAGCTCTAGGTAGTCGTTTGAACCGCCACTGTCGGGTTGTCGGAAACCCACATCATAATCCGGACGGCAGTCTAAGATGTCTGCAAGCTGCTGTTTTTTCCCCAACCACCATCTCAGCGGTCGGAGAAAGGCTGTCGGACTCTGCAATCAGTGATTGGTCAGTTGAAGTACACAATGCTTGCACCGTAATCCAGGGGATGGATTGACTGATTCAGACAATACTGCAACTGTCCGATTGCCTCAGAAATGACGACGGAAGCCAGTCCAAACGGTACTGTAAGAATTCCCAAAGTTAGGTGACATTCAGTAACAACTATAACTCGTGTCCTAAGGTAACCACAACTTGTGCCCTTGCCATGCACTGCTAATTACCCCCACGTATTACATCACTTATGATATCTATGACATCATTGATATTGCTGCAACATTTGCATTGAAATTGAGAATATAGCATGGCTTTTTGTTACCTTAGGGCATGAGTTATAGTGAAGTGAAATAACTGGAGAATGTGTTTTTTTTTAAGTTTAAAATGTTTCGTTGTAACTGAACATTTCAACTAACCACCTATGTTACTTTGTGCGTATTAAGATTATATATATATATATATATATATATATATATATCACTTAAAAAACCATAGGTTTCACACATGTTATAGTTAGCTGGACATTTTTCACGTAAAAAACCAATGAAATTCCCCCGTTATAGTTACTGCAGGCAACTATAACTCACGCGACCGCAATCCTCTGCTGATGACGTCAGATATTACATCACTGTATTTAGACACTTATTTACCCATGACTTCTTCCATTAATCTTTAGCTATACATATATTACAAATATTTATTTTTCAGAAAGACACATATGTCATCAGTGATGTAATATCTGACGTCATCAGCAGAGGATTGCGGTCGCGTGAGTTATAGTTGCCTGCAGTAACTATAACGGGGGAATTTAATTGTTTTTTTACGAGTGAAATGTCCAGCTAACTATAACATGTGTGAAACCTATGGTTTTTTAAGTGAATTTGCAAGGTTTTTTAAATGCTAATTCGTAACTATAACGTGTGTGAAACCTATGGATTTTTCAGTGAATATATATATATCTTATACCAAATGCCACAAGCTTTGAGGGGGCACTCAATCAGCTCGCCCGCCTTTCAGCGTACTGTTTCACGTCTCCTCTTCATCCCGGTAACGTTTCTTTATGCGCCCAACGCGTTTCAAGGCAGGGACGCCTCTTCATCAGGGGCTTCGCTTTCACACTGCGCCATGATATCTCCTTTTTAAGCATGCCTTCAATTAATTAGTGACCCCTCGTGGGTCGCGCTTAGTGCGATTGTCAAGCAGACAGCATGCTGGGACATGTGGTCCTAGGAGTTATAATTAATTCCCTTCGTAGGCTCAAAAGCAGCAATGTTCATATTAAAAGCTTTATTTTCTTCCTTAGTAGGACACCAGGATGTTGAGGAGATAATTTTCTTACTTTCGGCTCGCTGTGCTGATTGAACTTCGACATAGTTCAAAGCTCCAGCCTCCATACATTTCAGGATGGTGCTGCCCCTCCACGGCAGGGCTGCCGTGCGTTAATTTCTTATACCAAATGCCACAAGCTTTGAGGGGGCACTTGATCAGCTCGCCTGCCTTTCAGCGTACTGTTTCACGTCTCCTCTTCATCCCGGTAACGTTTCTTTATGCGCCCAACGCGTTTCAAGGCAGGGACGCCTCTTCATCAGGGGCTTCACTTTCACACTGCGCCATGATATCTCCTTTTTAAGCATGCCTTCAATTAATTAGTGACCCCTCGTGGGTCGCGCTTAGTGCGATTGTCAAGCAGACAGCATGCCGGGACATGTGGTCCTAGGAGTTATAGTTAATTCCCTTAGTAGGTTCAAAAGCAGCAATGTTCATATTAAAAGCTTTATTTTCTTCCTTAGTAGGACACCAGGATGTTGAGGAGATAATTTTCTTACTTTCGGCTCGCTGTGCTGATTGAACTTCGACATAGTTCAAAGCTCCAGCCTCCATACATTTCAGGATGGTGCTGCCCCTCCACGGCATGGCTGCCATGCGTTAATTTCTTATACCAAATGCCACAAGCTTTGAGGGGGCACTCGATCAGCTCGCCCGCCTTTCAGTGTACTGTTTCACGTCTCCTCTTCATCCCGGTAACGTTTCTTTATGCGCCCAACGCATTTCAAGGCAGGGACGCCTCCTCATCAGGGGCTTCGCTTTCACACTGCGCCATGATATCTCCATTTTAAGCATGCCTTCAATTAATTAGTGACCCCTCGTGGGTCGCGCTTAGTGCGATTGTCAAGCAGACAGCATGCTGGAACATGTGGTCCTAGGAGTTATAATTAATTCCCTTAGTAGGTTCAAAAGCAGTAATGTTCATATTAAAAGCTTTATTTTCTTCCTTAGTAGGACACCAGGATGTTGAGGATATAATTTTCTTACTTTCGGCTCGCTGTGCTGATTGAACTTCAACATAGTTCAAAGCTCCAGCCTCCATACATTTCAGGATGGTGCTGCCCCTCCACGGCAGGGCTGGCGTGCGTTAATTTCTTATACCAAATGCCACAAACTTTGAGGGGGCACTCGATCAGCTCGCCTGCCTTTCAGCGTACTGTTTCACGTCTCCTCTTCATCCCGGTAACGTTTCTTTATGCGCCCAACGCATTTCAAGGCAGGGACGCCTCTTCATCAGGGGCTTCGCTTTCACACTGCGCCATAATATCTCCTTTTTAAGCATGCCTTCAATTAATTAGTGACCCCTCGTGGGTCGCGCTTAGTGCGATTGTCAAGCAGACAGCATTCTGGGACATGTGGTCCTAGGAGTTATAATTAATTCCCTTAGTAGGTTCAAAAGCAGCAATGTTCATATTAAAAGCTTTATTTTCTTCCTTAGTAGGACACCAGGATGTTGAGGAGATAATTTTCTTACTTTCGGCTGGCTGTGCTGATTGAACTTCGACATAGTTCAAAGCTCCAGCCTCCATACATTTCAGGATGGTGCTGCCCCTCCACAGCATGGCTGCTGTGCGTTAATTTCTTATACCAAATGCCACAAGCTTTGAGGGGACACTCGATCAGCTCGCCCGCCTTTCAGCGTACTGTTTCACGTCTCCTCTTCATCCCGGTAACGTTTCTTTATGCGCCCAACGCGTTTCAAGGCAGGGACGCCTCTTCATCAGGGGCTTCGCTTTCACACTGCGCCATGATATCTCCTTTTCAAGCATGCCTTCAATTAATTAGTGACCCCTCGTGGGTCGCGCTTAGTGCGATTGTCAATCAGACAGCATGCTGGGACATGTGGTCCTAGGAGTTATAAATAAATCCCTTAGTAGGTTCAAAAGCAGCAATGTTCATATTAAAAGCTTTGTTTTCTTCCTTAGTAGCACACCAGGATGTTGAGGAGATAATTTTCTTACTTTTGGCTCGCTGTGCTGATTGAACTTCAACATAGTTCAAAGCTCCAGCCTCCATACATTTCAGGATGATGCTGCCCCTCCACGGCAGGGCTGCCGCGCGTTAATTTCTTATACCAAATGCCACAAGCTTTGAGGGGGCACTCGATCAGCTCGCCTGCCTTTCAGCGTACTGTTTCACGTCTCCTCTTCATCCCGGTAACGTTTCTTTATGCGCCCAGCGCGTTTCAAGGCAGGGACGCCTCTTCATCAGGGGCTTCGCTTTTACACAGCGCCATGATATCTCCTTTTTAAGCATGCCTTCAATTAAATAGTGACCCCTCGTGGGTCGCGCTTAGTGCGATTGTCAAGCAGACAGCATGCTGAGACATGTGGTCCTAGGAGTTATAATTAATTCCCTTAGTAGGTTCAAAAGCAGCAATGTTCATATTAAAAGCTTTATTTTCTTTCTTTGTAGGACACCAGAATGTTGAGGAGATAATTTTCTTACTTTCGGCTCGCTGTGCTGATTGAACTTCGACATAGTTCAAAGCTCCAGCCTCCATACATTTCAGGATGGTGCTGCCCCTCAACGGCAGGGCTGCCGTGCGTTAATTTTTTATACCAAATGCCACAAGCTTTGAGGGGGCACTCGATCAGCTCGCCCGCCTTTCAGCGTACTGTTTCACGTCTCCTCTTCATCCCGGTAACGTTTCTTTATGCGCCCAACGCGTTTCAAGGCAGGGACGCCTCTTCATCAGGGGCTTCGCTTTCACACTGCGCCATGATATCTCCTTTTTAAGCATGCCTTCAATTAATTAGTGACCCCTCGTGGGTCGCGCTTAGTGCGATTGTCAAGCAGACAGCATGCTGGGACATGTGGTCCTAGGAGTTATAATTAATTCCCTTAGTAGGTTCAAAAGCAGCAATATTCATATTAAAAGCTTTATTTTCTTCCTTAGTAGGACACCAGGATGTTGAAGAGATAATTTTCTTACTTTCGGCTCGCTGTGCTGATTGAATTTCGACAAAACACAAAAATGTACGGTAAAACTCAACAATATAATGACATGCATTGTAAAGGTCAACATGTGGTGTTATGTGCGTGAGAAAAGCATGCTTGGTAATGACATGCGTGGTAAAGTCGTACAACTGCTAAAATAGGGAATATTGATGCCCACAGGGGATGTGAATGAAGAGAAATTAGGAGGATTTAAGGGAGGAACAGGGAGGAGTTTAGGGAGGGACATGCACCCACCCACAAAAAGTAAGGCCACTCCTATTTACAAACTGCACTTCTGTAGTTACTACTGATAAAAAAGGACCCAAAACAGTAGTATTTGTACTCCAGCTCAGAACTGGAGTACTGCCAGCACCACACATGGCCACTCAAAGGTACTGCAACACTCTCCTATTGAATATGATGGAGGTAGTAACTTGAACAGCCCCCTATAAGAAATAATGATGAATGAAGTTACATTAATGAAAATAGCTACACATATTAACAAATGTAATTTAATGTAACAGAAATGATCTAAAAATAAAACATTTTCATTTTTTTTAAACATATTTGTATAACCTTTTTGCAGTAGTAATTTTACATTCATAAGTTTGGCTTCAGGGTGGAGACAAGTATGTCTACACTTTTTGAGTAACTTTACATTCAGATTTTTTGAATAGCCCAAAGTGGTAAAGTAACTCAAAGGTGTAAGAATAAATTAACTAGTAACAAGACTACATCTGTAGATTTACCTTTGTGAACAGGTCCAACAATATCCGAATTGGTTTCCACCTTGAATGACCTTCGCAGATTCACAAATGGCGGTGGTACCAGGGAACAGTCCTTTTGCAAACTTCAACATCCATCCACTGAAGCTTTCTGTTGACTTGTCAGCAACAAGTAAGTGACTACATTGAGGCACTCAACCAGACCTTTTTTTTAAGTTGCAGTCCTCAGGCAGTTCATTGCCATTGAAACCTGCATAAATGTGGCACAGATGCAAAGTTCTTCATGGGTTGCTGTTAACTTACTCATTTACAGTTTTGTTGAGAGTTTCTGTGTCACCTTATACTCACTTTGGAGTACTGAACTATTAGTGGGATAAACTCCAGCGGATAGAAAACGAAGAACAGTGTAGATTGAGTTTAACATGGTGCTGGGGCACTTTATCAATATTCTGAATAGTCATAGGAGTTTTCTAAAATGTCAGTGGGTAAAATCAAATCTGGGAAGAGGAGTATTCAAAACTTTTAAACCTAGAACAGCTGGGGACCTTCCACCACGTGTTAGCAGCTTAAAACCATTTTGTTGAATGTGGAAGGTGTGACTAATTGAAGTCTCGAGCTGAAGGGTAATAGGGACGGGGCATTTTTTTTTTTTTTTTTAGAAATGATCCAGCCTTTGCCAAAGCAAACATTGTGAATGGTGCATAAAACCTTGCTATAATTCTTGATCTCTCCCACCGGAAGACAATCCTTTACATGGAATGAAAGAAACTAATTTTGTTAAGCTGTCAATCAGCCAAAGGATCTGTACATCCCTTAATCATTCATGAGATTTGTGATGAAATTCATAATATTTTACTCCCTGCATTGAGCAGGTATGCGACGGGTGGGTTTTGAGCGCTTTAATTTTTTAACACGCGTGGCTCTAGAGGCTTTGTTTGATATTACACCACCAGAAATAGTTGTGTGTCAGATCGTTTACTTTCCGCCTCCCTGGATGGCCTGATAATAGGGAATTATGACACCACTGCATGATTTCTTTTCTGTTCTGCTAGTACATTAGTATTTGGTACATAGGCTGCCGATGCTTGACAGGGAAGCCCCTTGAAAATTATAAAAACAGGTGAGGTGGCCATCCACTCTTACAGCACAATGATGCTAATACTGGATGAGTGGTTCATGAAAATGCTAAATTGTCATTGCGCCAATTACATGCTGCGCTGTAATGATTTTGGTGGGTGAACACCCAGTACCAATTGTGTCAATTTTGTCATAAAATGATAAGGCATTTGATTTATGGTTGGTTATCCCAGACCAGAGGGTGATCAAATCATAATATTTTGCAAAAACAAGTCCACCTCATTCACTGTGAAGGTCGGGCTCAAACAGAAAGTAGATGGTTTAGCATTCTATAATCTGTGAAAATCATGGCTTGATGTCTCACACTCAGCAAATAATGTCACCATTTCTTGACTACAGTTTGGGTATCCAGAAAGTGTTTTTCTGATATAATTCTGTTCTGCAGCATTCAATTTATTGCAAAGATAGGCCTCAGAATTGCATTTGATATTGAATTTCTGCATAGTGGTGAGGAGGGCCACCAATAGCGAAGCATGCCTACAATGTGGCTGAGGGCCCTGTGCCAGTTTGAAGAAAATACAGACTTTCTCTTTTGGGAATCACCATAGGTGGCCCCAGTGGCCATGTCAGAGGAACAGGGAGGAAGGGGGGCCACAATGGGCTCCCATTGTCCCTTTCCACCTGCCTTTTCATGGCGGAGAAACTGCCAGGAAGCAGCCGGTGGGAAGGGACATTGTAATCCCTACGGCGGTGCCTGGCAGGCACTGCCACTCTTGTACGGATGCAAGTCCCTCCGACGGAATGACAGGCTCCTTGAGCCCGTCGGATCCGTGGTGGTAGGTCTCTCCGACCCCCAAACATCTGCCCGCCATCCTAATATGGGGGGCAGCAATCAGTATTATGATGGCAGTGGGACCGCCACCGACGGGCTGCTGGTGGTAGACCCATCGTCATCGTTATCAGTTCCTTAATTATCAAATTGGCAGAAAGATTTATAGCAATGACTAAAAAGTGTTAGTACTTCTTTCCTAACTTGTGTGAGAATACTTTATATAACACAAATAAAAAGGAGTAGGTTTAATAAATACCACCAGAAGCCACAGTATCTTTATGCGAAACAGTACGTTTTTTTATTTCTGCCTACCTACCACATTATGTAGACGACTCAAATAATCATCTTTTGATAGCCATAACCATGCAAGTAACAGGTTATACAAATGCATTATATTACTGATGTCATGAATTACTGCACAGAAACTGTGTCCTGAAACTGCAGGTGAATTTAGCCCTTCCAAAAAGTTTAACATATATATCAAAATGGTGTTTAATCGACACATAATTTGCAGTAGGATCCATATACAATGACACAGTTGGTGATCAGGACTTTTTACCTTAAGGATGGCCAGTCCAAGGATCCGGAACGCGCTCATACCCGAGTACAAGCTCTTTACCAGATTTTTTTTCATCATTAACGTAACAGAAAAGTATTTATAATAAAACCGGGCAGCATTTATCCTTTGGTGATCAAATTTAAAGATGTCAACACTTAAGGTGCTTAGTTCCTGCAAACAATGGCTTACTCATTTTTTGGCAGCTATTTTCAGTTAAAAATGTGCTAAAAGTTCTGACATGCCAGAGCTTTTCTGGGTTTGTTTTGCATTTTAGTTAGTGTCTTTTCAATTTTCAGTTCACTATTATTTGAAGTCTTCCATTTTCTTGGAATACTATTATCCTCCTTCTGATGGTCCTGAAGAATTTGGATTTTTTAGGAAGATTTTATTTTGTTTTGGTTAAGAAGTCATCCAAACAGCTGCAGCTGCAGTGGTACAAAACATCTTTCCTACCTCCCAAACAACCCTGTACTTGTTCACGGTGCTCACCAGTTCCACCAATGCAGAATGGTTCTCAGAGCACTACACCTGTCTGGTGGGTACCTTCCTTTTCCTTTTTTGGTCTCCCTCTGCCCGTTCTTCCCCTCCCTAGCCCATTATTTTGTTTCCAGCTCATCGCCACATCTACATCTTTAGTCTCCAATCAAGGTCCATCTTTCCCATATTTTTTTAGGGCAGCCCCTTCCCTCAGAGATCCTTTTTCCCTGTGCTTCATTTATCATTTTTTCCCGTGCCCAGAATTTATTTTTGATATGACCATTCACTTGTTACGTCAGCTCTGTAGCTCATTATCAATTCTTTAGAATCATTTATGGACCCTGACATCCTTGGCTCCACTTCTGTTGTTTTTCCTCTGATCATGTGCATCTGGAGTCGAATGTACAAAGTTATCTGCGAAATGGTTAAATGTGTATTTTGTAGTGAATCGTAAACTGGCCAGCTTTGCAATCTGTGCATAAAACCTATTTTGCAAAGTAGTGATTCACCCTATCCAGTAATGAGGAACTGCTTTTCTATGATTTGCAAAAAATTGCTTTTATGATGATTTCCCAATTACTTTTTCCTGCACTTTTAAATGAAATACTTATCCACAGCATTAACATGTGGAGAAAGCTCCTCCTGCTGCTGTAATGAAACACATTGAGCATCCTTTGTGTTGGAATGCTGTGTACACATTCCTAATAAGTCAAGGTTAGTCCTTGACATGTGACTTTCATACTGTTGTGAACATTGTTTATGATTGTTACTTCCTGAAAGTTCTGTTTACCCTTGTGAGATCCAGATCTGTGACCAGCGAAGCTACAGAGGAGGTGCACCTATTTGAACAGTCCGTTTGTACTTGGTATCTTCTCAGCTTCCTTCGCAGCTATGCCATGGAACAGACACGCATGTGTTTATATTTACCTGTTGTATTTCCAGCCGCGGCCCGTGGAGGGAGACAGAGTTCCGTGGGGCGGAAAGGCGGGGCGGGGGAGGGGCAGGGTGGGGGGTACTAAAAACCGGAAAATTGTATTTCCCATCACCCAGCGAGGTCGGCTACAGGACAATAGGACCACAGCTCGTCAGCCACTGATAAACCGAAAGCATCCTAGCCTTGAATGGGCCGGCAGATTAAATACGTGTTTTCATTAGAGAGAAGTCAGCCAAGCTCTATTTGCGCTTTGCAAACGCATGCTGGGTTTTAAGCTGCAGAAAGACGCTATGAAGAAGAGTCCAACATCTGAGCCCTCACAGGACGCTCGTGTGGAGGCTTCAGTCACAGTGTGGCGATAACTGATAATATGAGGCGACTGGCTGGCGACGCAGCCATGTTTGGGCCAAAATCTTGTATCGCACTGCTGCGGGTCCTCGGATCCCTCGTGCCACTGCCGATCTGGACTTTGCTCTGAAGACGCCTGGAGAATGCTGATGGCTGGGAATAGTTGGCATCTAAAAGCGGCGAATTTTCCGAATGCCGCACGCTTAAGGCAACTTCTTGGCACATACAATGTTTTACGTTTTTATAGCATTCTTTAAGGAGCTCTGAATTGTCTTCACCCACTTCCTTTCCAAGGATTATGGCTGAGACTTGCCATTGGTTGCAAGTTTTTCATCTGTATAGAGTGAGCATTGGCAGCACATTGGCCCTCCTTGGTTAGAAAGGATAACGGGGGTTTGAATGGGGATTTGGCAAGCAGGCACATTTCCCGACGAGGCGTTCCTGCTTTAGATCTGCTTAATGTGCATCTGCTGGTTTCTGGCCTCCGTCACAGCAGTCACTACGGGGCAGATTTACAAGCCTCTTGCGACACTTTTACACCGCCGTTGCCTCACTTTTGTGACGCAACGGTGGCGTAAACCATGCGCCACGTTGCGACTTATTTACAACGTGACGCATCTAGGCAGATGCGTCACGTTGTAAAGCCCTGCGCCACATGAAACCTGCGTCAGGTTTCATGTGGGCGTTCTGTCGCAGGGTGGGCGTTCCCTCGCAGGAAAGCCCCGTAAAACTGAAGCAGTGAAATCTAGAAGATTTCACAGAGTCAGTTTTACGATGCTTCTGCAGCAGGCGTAAGGAGTGACGCACCACATTAAGTATGGGCAGCCCCTGTGCATTGCTGGAGTTGCGCCGCACTTGCGCTGCAACTCCACCAATGTGCCGCCTGTACGCCACAAGATGCGTCATGCATCTGCCCCTCCTTGCACCATGGTGTGCCGCATTGTAAATGCGACGCATCCGTGGTGGCGCAAGGGGGGATTGCGTGACGCATCTGTTCTGGCGCATCCCTGCTGATTTGCAGAGATGTGCCAGAAGTTGTAAATCTGCCCCTACATTTTGAGTGGAGTTTCAAACTTAGGGGCATATCAACAACAACCGGCGATAATTATCGCTAAGCGCACTTAGCGCTAGGATAATTATCGCCGGCTAGCGTGGATTTTTATCGCTGAGATAGCGTGCTATTAGCAACGCTTATCTCAATAGCGATAAAAATCCTCACGCGAAGTGGCTAATGTGAGATTATCGCTGGAAACCCAGCGATAATCTCACGTTAGCTTGTTGATAGGGACAGACAAACTTAGCCATGATATCCACCTTCCATAGGATATCATGGCTAAGTCAGAAAAATACCAGACGTAAAAAAGCAGCGTTAACCGAGGTTAGCGCTGCTTTTTTTGTCTCTAACAGGGTTAGCGATATTCTTGATAATAGGAGAAATGTCGCTTAGCGACATTTCTCCTATTATTTTACTCTGGAACGCCTCCTTTGCATCTCATTAGAGATGCAAGGGGAAGCGTAGAGTAAAAGGGTGCTAACATGCAAATTTGCATGTTAGCACCCTGTTGTTGATAGGGTGCTAGTTTTATCTCTGCTTTTTTGGCTTTTAAAGCCACAAAAGCAGAGATAAAGCCCTTGTTGATATGCCCCAAAATTCTGCTTCACTAATAATAATAAGGTGCACAGATTGTGCATAAATGTAAAAGTCCCTTTGCACTGCTAGGAACGGAGAAGCACTCACAAGTGCCAAAGCAGAAGGCTGGGCACAGCGAAGTGCAAAACAAATGAGAGCACGTGGCGTAAAAATCAGAGCTGCCGACTTTGGAGTTGGTGAACCAGGTTTGAGTCTCGAAATCAGCTCAACATCCCGTGGGGCTTATTTATGAGCCCTTGCGTCACTTTTGCGCCGCTGGTGCATCACTTTTTGTGACGCACCAGTGGCGTAAAAAGTGAGCCTTATTGCACCATATTTACAAAGTGACACATCTACCTAGATGCGTCACTTTGTAAACCCCTGCGTCGCATTATACCTGTGCCAGGTATAATGTATTCAGGGGGGGCGTTCCCACGTAAGTAAGTCTCGTAGAAGTGACGCAGTGAAATCTACAAGATTTCACTGCGCCACTTCTAGGACGCAAATGTGTCAATATCTTACACCTGCCTCATGGCAGGCGTAAGACTGACGCAGGCCCTTTCACATGGGGCTTGCCCCATGTGAAAGGACACATTGCTGGAGTTGCATCACTTTTCTGACACACTCCAGCAATGCGTCACTTTTGCGCCTACAGATACGTCAGAAATACTGACGTATCTGTAACTCCTTGCGACATGATGCGTCATACTGTAAATATGACGCATCCATCATGTCGCAATGAGGGCGCACTGAGAAGTGACGCATTGCTGCTTTCACGCAGCGATGCGTCACTTCTCATAAATGAGGCCCCGTGGATCTGGACAAATCACTTAGGGTCCTATTATCAAGCACGGCATTAAAATTATCGCCGCTTAAGCGGCAGAAAACTGCCGCTAAAGCGGCGATAATGAGCTTGATAATATGCCCGTGAGAATTCCAATAGAAGCCCGTGTTGACACCAGAACATGGGCTTCTATTGGAATTCTCAAGGGCATATTATCAAGCCCATTATCGCCGCTTTAGCGGCAGTTTTCTGCCGCTAAAGCGGCGATAATTTTAACGCTGTTTCTTGATAATATGCCCCTTAATCTGTCCCTTGACTACCAAAAAAATGAATGTGCCCTTGTGTAATGTAACTGGTGCTTATGTAAAGTGCTCCAATACCTTCGGGTCGAGCTCGCGCTATATAAAAGTGTAACAAACATTTGTTTGTGTATTCCTCAGGCCTACAACTTGCACTTTTCTTGAACCAGTGATTGCAAAATAAAACAACTGCACCTTTTTCATAGTTTTGTGCCCTTTTTGCCAACTTTGCCAGTAGTTGGAAAGTAGTCAGTAGTAACAGATTTTGCTGTCACGATTGGCTTTGCACTGTTTGCAAAAGAATTTGAAGTGCAAGCAGTCAGTAAATTTGCACTGTGGATTGTTTTGTGAGTTAGCACTCCTTTCTGCATTGCTAATTCAATTACAAGAATGATCCCCCTAACCATTGTAAATATATATCTGTGATTGATCTTTCTACATCTTGGGACAGCTGTCTCCTAAAATTGTCTATTTCCCTGAATTGTGTTCCCTTTATTTTCATTTTTTATCGGTTCATCAGAATACAATCTACTAACGTCAATAAATGCATAAAGATCAACTTCATAAGCTTACACATGGAAAAAAGAAATGAATAAATACAGCTCTGGTATCATCTAAACAACACAAGTAATAAGCGACTATCATGGTCTGTAAAAACAAGTGCATTAAATAATTACATGGTGGAAACATACAATTCATGCATATTCTAACATATTTCCTAAGCAAACTTTACCCACAGAACAAAGAAAGTTTAATATTTGTATTTTATTACCGCTCTTTCAACACTATCACAATGTTGTGGGCACTCTTTCCTTCCAGCTTTTGATTTCTTTTTTTTTTATTGTACGATTTTTTTATTTAGCATATACGCCAAGACCAATAGAGCAATAATAACACTTCAAAAACAAATAGCAGCATTTCGAATAATTTGAGATCACTACATTTCACAAATTAGTTTCGTGTTATAAATTATATTCAATTCCAAGATTTAGGTAAAAAAGTTTTGATAAATCGTGCCACACTAAAAAATATAGAGAAAGCCCCGGCCCGAACTTACATTAGCGATAATTCATCATGCTCGATTTAAGGTTTAAAACGCTAATAGATTTATATAAAAATGCTGCCATAATTACACATAGGCATGGGCAGGGCTTTCTGTAGCCTTTTCCTTGGAATTCAGGCAGCCCATATATAGCTAGCAACGGACATATATATATCATTGGACAGTCCGTTACACGACAAACTGCAAGGGCTTTGGAACAGGTTGAAATTGAAAAATGCTTGAATTGTGGTACAAAACATTTAGGGGCAAATTTACGAGCCCTTTTGTGTCACTCTTGCACGTGGTGCAAGAGCGATAAAAACTGAAAATGAAATTGATGAAGCCACGCAAGGCCACCTTGCATGTCCCTGTGCAGCTTCATAAATCTCGAGTAAAGCAACACACACTACTCTGCACCAGGGAGGTGTTACAGGGCGTTGCATGGGGGTTCCCACACAACACCCATGGATTTTGACACATTCCCAGATTTACCATCAGTGGTAGACCTTGGAATGCTCCAAAAACCTTGCCTCCCCAGGTGAGATGTAATGGAGAGAAATATGGTTATTTCTCTCAGTTTTTCCTCTTTCCACATGTGCCATATTCTGCAGCACGCATACAAAGAAGGAAATGCCTCTCAGGATTGTTTTTGTTCTGGAAGGTTCTAGTTTCCTGCATGAAATATTCCTCCTTACGTCGCATGCACCCAGGCCAGGTCCGGGGGGCATGCCAGTGAAATAGGAGGGGGGCGCACAGGGCCCCCATCTTAGGGCTTATGAAAGCCCTTGGGACCGCCACCTCCCCCGGTATGCATGCTTACTGTGTATGTGGGGTTGCCCACATGGCCTTCCCGCAGCTCCAGGCACTGCCAGCTACATGGGGCACTTTACAAAATGTACACAGACTGCTCGGCCTGCCCGCGTTCCTGGAACCACCACCTTGAAATGAATGCAGTGGCACCTCCACAGCCCAAGGACCACCACCTCCCCGGGCTGTGTACTGCACTGGAGGGAGGCCACGTGGCCACCCTCCTGGAGCCATAGATGGCCCTTTCTTCACTTAGGGCCGGCTCCTGATATGTTTCAGTGTGCCCACCCCTGTGACATAGCTATTTGCGTGCGGCCCCTCTCCCGTGTTAAAAATATATAAGGCCGGATCCTGGGGGATGGGGTCCTTGGGGCTGAAATCGACCTGGGTAAGGGGGCCCCCCACCCTTTACTAAAACAAAGAAGTGCCCAAGTTGAAACTCCACTTCTGTAAATTAGTAATCATCATAACTTCATGGACACGCCAAGGCAAAGCAAGTATGTTTTCTCTGCATTTCCCCTGTGGAAAGTTATTGATAATCCTTGATGGCGGTGTTTGCATCCTTGCTTTTCTGAAGCGCAAAATCTCATATAGTATGTATGACGAGGGGGGTTTTGTCATTCGCTGTTGAGACCAGAGATCGTGTACTAAACTATTACAAACTAGAAGTAAAATTGCCTACAATCCCTGCCTGGTTGGCCCCGCCCCATATATATTACTGGTATGCAACATCTTTCCGCCCATTTCCCAGGATGATGGACAGCTTTCTAAAAGAAGCCCCAAAGCATTTCCCAACTATTTTAGAGATGCGTTCCTCATGCCTATCAATACAATTGCATCTCCCCCAAAAACTTCTGCAAAGTATAAATCAGCCAACAAGCTGGCACTTACTACTTAGCTGGTAGAAAGTGCTCCAGTTGGGTAGAGGTATTGCACAAATGGTGGCCACTTCTTGGATAAATACGCAGGGCAGGATTCTTCCTGGCACAATGCTCATTTCATTGAAATTAAACCTCAACAGGTTGCAGTTAGGAAATACATGTTTTTTTAACCACTTCACTGCTAGGCCTTTTCCCCTCCTGTGCTAAGCCTTTTTTTGGCTATTTGGGGTAGTGCGCTCTTAGGCCCCTAATTGCCAAAATGCCAAAATTGTGTTAAAAATGTTGGTTTTCTGACAAAAGTCTGCTTTTCCCTGAAAGCTGAGAAGATGGCGATTTCAGTACCACAACCCCTTTGTTGATACCATTTACAGGGAAAAAACACAGATGCTTTCATCTGTAGCCCTTTTTTCCAATTTCTTCCCCCCCAAAAAATGTAGCTGTATTTTGGCTAATTTCTGGGGCCCCTCCAGGGGAATCCACAAACCCTGGGTCCCTTTACAATCCCCATGATGTTGGAAGAAAAGGACGCAAATTTGGTGTGGATACCTTATGTGGTCAAAAAGTTTTTAAAAAAAGGCCCCTGTAACTTTTTGACCACATAAGGTATCCACACCAAATTTGCGTCCTTTTCTTCCAACATCACGGGGACTGTAAAGGTACCCAGGGTTTGTGGATTCCCCTGGAGGGGCCCCAGAAATTAGCAAAAAGACAGCTAAATTTTGTTTTTTTTGGAAAAATGGTAAAAAAAGGGCTGCAAATGAAAGCGTCTGGGTTTTTCCCTGCAATTGGTATCAAAAAAGGGTTTGTGGGGCTGAAATCACCATTTTTTCCCAGATTTTAGGGAATGACAGACTTTTGTCAGAAAACCCACATTTTTTACACAGTTTTGGCATTTTTCTGGGACATAGCCTATTTCTGCTATTTTTTGTGCTTTCAACCTCCTTCCAGTTAATGGTAGAAATGGGTATGAAAGCAATTAAGGATCCCGGAAAGCTATATATTTAAGAAAAGTAGACAACATTCTGAATTCAGCAAGTGGTCCTTTGTGTAGATCCTGCAAGGTTTCTTTATAGAAACTAACTGTTAAATATAGGAAAAATTGAAATTTAGTTGCAAAAAACAGCCTTTTGTGTCAATGTTGGCACCTGTAACTTCTTCTAATTATGACAGCTCTTTGAAAGCAATATACAGTTACATCCGCTGGACCTTTCTGGTTGTGGGGATATATAGGACTTGTAGGTTCACCAAGAACCCGACAAACACAGAGTCAAAAACAGAGCAGCAATTTGCAATGGCTTTTCAATATGTACCAGGTATATAGCAATTATTGTGGGAAAATGAATACATGGAAAAATCGGTAAGAAAGACACCTATGTATTTTCTGAAATGGGAACAAATTATAAAGTTTAGAAACAGTACATATTTGCACATTTTCGAATTTGGGAATACTCATACTAGCATGAGAATTATCGGTCCTTTTTCAAAATGACTTATTTTTTACACAATGTCTATCATTTGGAAGGCAGAAAAGCATCAAAAATCAATAGGTAATAACAGTTGCTTTACAAATCTGAATTGCCCTAAATCTCTTGTGTGGGTAGGCATAGTGCCCATGACAGGAAATGGCTTAAAACCCAACGTGAATACCCCTCATTTTCAGAAGGAAAATTTACCCTTTGTTTGCAAAGTGTCTAGCTGTAGTTTTTGAACACTAGCTCTGCCGGCACCTAGGAAAATGTTGGACTTGGCCCTTCTGGCAGGTTCACCCCTAAACTTTTTGCAATTATCCTAGCTTTTTCCCTATGGAGTGTCAGTGGTTGTAGACCCCTAGGCACTTTAGCACGGTGTCCCCGTGTAAAGTGCGTGCGCTCTGTGTTACATTTAGTGAGACTGACCTGCCCTCCCATAGGAATGCATGGGAATGTATGTGTCCATGGTAGTTCCTGATGCGTGGGGAGTGCAGGGTCGAGTTTGGTGTGTGCGAACTCGTGAGATTGAATGCTGCGTGATGATGTGTGCGGTGTTACTGTGTCTAGTGTAGAAGTGCCACTTCTAGAAGCTGGCATGTCTATGTAATAAATGTGAAGTGACTCTCTGGCTTGTGATTGGCTGGTGTGTCTGGCTCTAGGAGTCAGGATGGGTCTGCCCCGGTGGTGGGTGGAGAGATCTGCATGCTGATGGCAGGGAGGAGTACACCTGGGACCTGAATAGGGCTGGGCTTTCCCCACAAAATGCTGGCTCCGCCCCCTGTGATGCGACTGATGTCCCTGGCCTGTTCTGTGAATAGGGAGAGGGGCTGAGCAAAACAAAGTGCTCAGAAACCAGTTGCATCTGGTTCGCCCCTTCCCTGCACCTTGAAACAAAGTAAACCTGTGTATAAAAAGGGGCTGTGACCCCATGTTAAATGTTCTTCTTCTGATCCTAATTGAGGAGGGGGGGCCTACTGCTGCTGCTGGGCGCCGGGAGAGACCGCCACTGGGGACTGCCTCCCTGCCTGGAGGGCCCTGTGAGCTGGCCCCTGGGCCCAGCCCTTGCCCCCCTGCCTCCTGAAAGACTTTGTCCTGAGCCTTGCCTTCTTTGGAGGAGCGCTGTGTCCCCCATGGCCAAGAAGCGCTGTGTTTTGGACTGAGGAGCGCCTTCGTGGGGAACAGCCGTGCTAAGCTGCGATAATTACCGAGAGAATCCCGACATAGGGATTCCCCCGCTTTGTGCCCTGGATTTATAGCGGGTGCCCACCCCGCGTGATTACCGCCATAAGGATTGGCCTTTGACCTCTTGCAGCGAGTGCCCACCCCGCATTTGTTTTTATCTGAACTTGATTTATAGCGGGTGCCCACCCCGCGTTTGTTTTTATCTGAAAACGGGAGCCCACCCCGTATAGAAATCACCGCCACCGGCCCGGGGGCCTCGCCAGCACCGTTCCCAGCCAGCGCTGACGTCAGGTGAAAGCTGCGCTGAGATTGGACTCAGCACGGTGCATCATCTAGCAACAGAGGGGCTCGTCAGGCCAGAGCCGCGTTGGGATTGGTTCCCGCCTCCGGAGCATCCCTGGCAACGGGGAGGCTCGTCCTGCTCTGACGCATAGAGGAAGTACAGCGGGAGGCGTCCCCTGGTAACCGGGACGTTCTCACGCTGGTTGTAGATCACCGAGAACCCAGGGAGCACCGCTGAAGAGAGGCCCCTGCGAGCGTCATCCCGGGGCACAGTGCCAGTGCCTGGGACCTGCGCCTAAACCCCGGTGAGTGGCACATGGCCAGCGGCCCCTTTATTGTTGGGGGAGGCAGAGGCTGAGCGGTCCCGCAGGGCAGCGGACCGCTCCATCGTTAGGGGCATTATTCTTTTAGAGCCCAGAGGGGCTCCACCGAAGGGGGCATTCTTAGTCTAGAGCCCAGAGAGGCTCCAACGTTTGGAGGACACGGTATTCCCCAAGCCTAGGTGGCTCCAGCGCTGCGCATTGTTTGTTTCAGAGCCTGTGTGCTCCAACGGGGGTCATAGTTGGTTAAAGGGCCAGTGAGAGCCCAGGCCTCCTTTTAGACATTCCGGCCTGCACAGCTGCCCATCAAGTAGTGGGCAGCTGCAACGTTTAGGCCTGATCTTTTGTGCCTTCTGCCTTGGCTGCCTGCGCAGCCCAGCCCTGACATTTTGGACAAAGGGCGTTTGAGCCCCTGAGAGGCCAAGTTGGCCTGGGGACAGTTTTCCTGTTTTGTGCCCTCACCTAGGGTACATGGTTATTTTTACCTGTGTACGTTTGCGCAATGTGCATTGCCTTTATGCTGTTTTTTTATTTCTAACTGTGTCTATGCATAGGAGACTGTTTTCCTAGTATAGGTTATGCTAGTGAGTTCATGGTTCCCTGCGGGATATAGGCCTAAGGTGTTTAGGATTGCATAGGGTGTACTTACCTTTTACCATTGGTTACTGGTTGTGCGCTACATTTATTATTTGTTCTACATGTCTACATTTACAATTGGTGATTTGTGCTAATTCTGACAGTGGTCCATGTGGCCCTGTCTTGTGTAAATAGTCCCCTGTAAAATTCTGCCCAGTGCCAGTTGGCACAGTGTAAATTATGTGATTATCATCTAATGTGTTTATTATAATACAAAGGCTATTTTTATATATACCCTTGTGTGGAGTTTCTTTTGTGGTGGGCCTAGGGTGTTGTTGCTGGGTGCGCGCGCAAACGCTTTACACATTGCCTCCGGGATAAGCCTGACTGCTCGTGCCAAGCTACCAAGGGGATGAGCAGGGGTTATCTTTGGCGTGTAACTCCCCAGCCCTGACTTAGAGTGGTGGTTTCTGCCTGGCTTTGGCGCAAGCCCTAGCCAAACAGAAATCCCATTTCTAACAGAAAACCTAGCAAACCTATACATTTTTTAAAACTAGACACCCAGGGGAATCCAGGATGGGGTGACTTGACTGCCTCCCACCAGGTTCTGTTACCCAGAATCCCTTGCAAACCTAAACAATTGTCAAAAAACACATTTTCCCCACATTTCAGTGGTGGAAAGTTCTTGAAACTGGGTGGATCCACACATTTCCACCCACCCCACATTCTCCAAAGTCTTCCAAGAAAAATGGTACCTCACTTGTGTGGGTCGGCCTAGTGCCCGTGACAGGAAACGGCGCAAAACGCAGCGTGGTCACACCTCAATTTCGCAGTGAAAAATGACCCTTTTTTGGCAAAGTGCCTAGCTTTAGTTTTTGAACCCTAGCTCTGCCAGCACCTACGGAAACCTAGCAAACCTAAACATTTTTGAAAACTAGATACCCAGGGGAATCCAGGATGGGATGACTTGACTGCCTCCCACCAGGTTCTGTTATCCAGAATCCCTTGCAAACCTAAAAAAGTTTGACAAAAAAACACATTTCCCCCACATTTCTGTGGTGGAAAGTTCTGGAATCTGCGTGGATCCACAAATTCACACCCACCCAGCATTCCCCAAAGTCTTCCAAGAAAAATGGTACCTCACTTGTGTGGGTCGGCCTAGTGCCTGCGACAGGAAACGGCGCAAAACGCACCGTGGTCACACCTCAATTTCACAGTGAAAAATGACCCTTTTTTGGCAAAGTGCCTAGCTGTAGTTTTTGAACCCTAGCTCTGCCGACACCTCAGGAAACCTAGCAAACCTATATATTTTTTAAAACTAGACACCCAGGGAAATCCAGGATGGGGTGCCTTGACTGCCTCCCACCAGGTTCTGTTACACAGAATCCCTTGCAAACCTAAAAAATTGTCCAAAAGAACACATTTTCCCCACATTTCTGTGGTGGAAAGTTCAGGAATCTGCGTGGATCCACAAATTTCCACCCACCCCCATTCCACAAAGCCTTCCGAGAAAAATGGTACCTCAATTGTGTGGGTTGGCCTAGTGTCCGTGACAGGAAACGGCACAAAACGCAATGTGGTCACACCTCAATTTTGCAGTGAAAAATGACCCTTTTTTGGCAAAGTGTCTAGCTGTAGTTTTTGAACCCTAGCTCTGCCGGCACCTAGGGAAATCTAGAAAACCTATACATTTTTGAAAACTAGACACCCAGGGGAATCCAGGATGGGGTGACTTGACTGCCTCCCACCAGGTTCTGTTACCCAGAATCCCTTGCAAACCAAAATATTGTCAAAAAAAACAAATTGTCTCCACATTTCTGAGGTGGAAAGTTCTTGAATCTGCTTGGATCCACAAATTCCCACCCCCGCGTTCCCCAAAGTCTTCCGAGAAAAATGGTACCTCACGTGTGTGGGTCGGCCTAGAGCCCGCAACAAGAAACGGCGCAAAACGCAACGTGGTCACACCTCAATTTCGCAGTGAAAAATGACCCTTTTTTGGCAAAGTGCCTAGCTGTGTTTTTGAACCCTAGCTCTGCCGGCACCTAGGGAAACCTACTAAACCCACACATTTCTAAAAGGTACACACCCGGGGGCTTCCAGGGAGGTTTGGCTTGCGTGGATCCCCCAACGTTTCCTTATCCAGAATCCCCTGCAAACCTTAATTTTAGCAGAACAAAATCACTTTTTTCACACATTTTTGTGTGGGAAAGTGTGGCACCACCGGGCTCACACAAATTTCCTACCACCCAGCATGCCCCCAGGTCTCTCGATAAAAATGGTGCCTCACTTGTGTGGGAGGCCCAAGTACCCTCAATAGGCAAGGGCCCAAAACGTAGTGAGGCGACATCAAAATTGCCTATCTGAAAACCACCTGGTTTTCCAAGGGGGGTCCCCTGGGGCTTTGGCCCCATGCTCGGCGGCCATCTAGGGAAACCTACCAATCCCACACATTTCTGAAAACTATACACTCGGGGGCTTCCAGGGAGGTATGGCTTGCATGGATCCCCCAACGTTTCCACACCCAGAATCACTTGCAAACCTCAATTCTAGCTGAAAAAATCACTTTTTTCGTACATTTTTGTGTGGGAAAGTGTGGCATCACAGAGCTCACACAAATTTCCTACCACCCAGCATTCCCCCAGGTCTCCCGATAAAAATGGTGCCTCACTTGTGTGGGATGCCCAAGTACCTGCGACAGGCAAGGGCCCAAAACGTAGTGAGGTGTCATCAAAATTGCCTATATCAAAACCCCCTGGTTTTCCAAGGGGGGCCACCTGGTTTTTTGGCCCCGTGCTCGGCGGCTATCTAGGGAAACCGACCAAACCCACATATTTATGAAAACTAGACACCCGGGGGTTTCCAGGGAGGTATGGCTTGCATGGAACCCCCAACGTTTCCTTACCCAGAATCCCTTGCAATCCTCAATTTTTGCTGAAAAAAAATCACTTTTTTTCACACATTTTTGTGTGGGAAAGTGTGTCATCACCGGGCTTACACAAATTTCCTACCACCTTGCATTCACCCAGGTCTCTCGATAAAAATGGTGCCTCACTTGTGTGGGAGGCCCAAGTACCCGTGACAGGTTGGGGCATGGGCATGCCTGTTTTGGCCAGCCCCCACCCTAATTCAAATTTGCCCCCAAAAAATCCCTGACAACTAGTGGGCTTTTTGCATACCCGGGGGGGGCAGATTGGTGGCTACTGCCTCATCTGCTCCCAAGGGGGCAGAAAGGCTGCAATTTTTGCGGGGGAGGGGGTGGGGGCATGGGCATGCCCATTTTGGCCAGCCCCCACCCTAATTCAAATTTGCCCCAAACTAACCCTGGCGTCTATTGGCTTTTTACCCCCGGGGGGCAGAAAGACTGTACTTTTGTGGCCGGGGTGGGGGCATCGGCATGCCCGTGTTGGGCAGCCCCCACCCCTTATAAATACCCCATAAGAAAATCCCTGGTGTCTAGTGGGCTTTCTACCCCCCGGCGGGTAGATTGGGGGCTACTGCACCATCTACCCCCAGGGGGTGCAGAAAGACTAATGGTGCCAAAATAATTATGGGGGGCAAAGGCCCTTGCCCAAGGAGCCGCTCCCTCCTCCCTTATGCCTAGTGGGTGGATCTCTGCTTGGGGATCGCCCTCCTGTTGCGATCCCCAAGCAGGGATCCACTAGGGAGTGGTACTATTGGAAAGGGGAGATTCTCCCCTTTCCAACAATACCTGTCCTGAGTTTCTACGTGCTCAGGGGGCTGAGATAGCCCCCTGAGCACGTAGAAACTGAAACTGAAATGAGCCTCTTGGCTCATTTCAGTTTCGGTTTCACTGAAATGACGTCAGCGCGACGTATGTGCCGATCGTCATTTCAGGGAAACCGGGGGGGTGGGGGGGGCATCGGGAGCTGGGGAAGCTCTTCCCCAGCTCCCGAGGCTATTTCAGCATAAAGGAATCCCTCTGGTGCACCAGAGGGATTTCCCACGCGATGTTTCATGACAAGCTGGACTCGTCAGGAGCACACGACCACTGTGTGCCATGACGAGTCCAGCTCGTCATGAGCATCGAAGGGGTTAAACGGTAAAATTCACTGATATATCAAAGGTTACAGAGACATTATAGTTTGGAAATAGAATTTTAAAAGATTTAGGGCCACATGCATCAAAGAATGGAATTGCGATTCCTACATAGCGATTTTTAGGGAATCGCTATTTAGGAATCGTAAGTCCTTATGCATGTAGGAATTGCAAAAAAATTGCGATTCCTTCAAATTCCTTAATAGTGATTCGCAAATCGCGACTCGCTATTAAGAAATGCCTTGCAAATGCAATTTGAAGGGAGCTAGAGGGCAAAAGGCCACCTTGCTACACCCCCAAAATTTGCATGTGTGCACATGTGGCGCACACATATGCCACATGGCACTTAGAAAATGCAATTTTATGCATTTTTCTATGAAATTGCAAATTACCATCAACTTGAAGTTGATGGTAATTTGCAATTCCAAATTGCGAAAACACAATTTGCGATTGCATGATGCATCACATTTAGGGAATCGCAATTTGTGATTGCCTAAGTGCATTCGCAATCAAGGAAATCGCAAAGAAATTTGATATCCTTAATTGCGAATGCCTTTGGGCTTGATGCATCGGAAATAGCATGTTACCAGTCGCAAATGGGCCGATTCGCAGAATCGGCCTGTTTCTGACCGGTAAAATGCTTGATGCATGTGCCCCTTAGAAATTCACTCACAAAGCCAAAGGTTACAGGGGAGTTATTGTTAGGAAATAGAATTTTTAAAAAGTTGCAAATTCACTGATAAAAAACAAAGGTTACAGGGACATTATAGTTATGCTCACATTTCACTCCTACAAAACCAGAGAAATTCAGCAGTTATAGTTAGCTGAGCTGTAACTTACACCCCAGCAATGCACTCTTATGTACTCACTTATTACATCAGTCATGACATGGTCAGTGACATCACTGATAACATCACTGATGACTTCTGAAATGACATCACTGATGACATCTCAAATGACATCACTGATGACATCATCCACAGAACCATTTACACCTCCATACATCTCATACATCCACTCCCACACAACCATTGACATACCCTTACAAATACTCACATACCATCTCACTGATCCATTAAACCACTCACAAAATCAACTCACCTATACAGCCACTAAAACAATCACTACCTCACACTCATGCACCTACCCAATAACCAATAAAGTAACTCAAACATAGAGTCACATAGACATACGCTTACACAGCCACTCATACACCCATACAGCCACTCACACACTGCATCAGTCACCCCTGCAGCCACTCACACAGCCACTCACTCATCCATACGGAAGGGATGTATGACATTTGTCCACGACTTCGGTAGCTGTGTGAACACTGAGTTACCTACGACTGGGGTAAGAGCAACAACATAAAGGATTTGTGTGGTACATTTAAATAGCAAGATGGCAATACTGAAAGCTGAGAGGTTTAAGGTTGCCACTAAATTGTTTTATGAGAAAAATCTTATGGCAGGAATGCAAGACTTAGGTTCTGGAGATGTAAGAGGCAATCCCACAATACAAAAGTGCTGGAAAGAAAAAATGAAACAATTGCACAGATTAGAGGTCAAGGAACTCAATAAATGGTGGGAAATCATCTCACCGGGCAAATATCGGGAGGTGAAATGTGACAGTATTAATCTTTGTAAGTTTCAGTTTAGGCAAAATGAGGCACAGATCCATTGATAGTTTAAATAGGAGTCACACACCGGGCCAGTTAGGGGTTAAGTTAAACTGCCGGGCCATGTACGTCTCTTTGATACAATGATTATTAATACTATTAATACTATGTGGAAGAGGAGCTTTTTTTATTGGATTTTAATAATCTATGTGTAACCTTTCAGTAGGAGCTCTGGGGGTGGTGTACCTCTATAGGGAGTGGGAACAGTAGGTGGGGGAAGGTGAGGCAAAAGGTTGCAGCTTCGGAAAGAGGGCACTAAAAAAGGTGGTTGGTGGGTCTGTCTGTAGAAGGCAAACATGTGGGAAAAATGATAACTCATCATTTTGAAATATTGTAGGTTGCATGTTAATCAACACAGTAGGTGAGGGTTGCCTCATGGAATGTTAAGTGCTTTGCAAACAAATGATGTGCAGAATGCTAAATAAATCAAACTTTCACTGCCAGTCAAAACTTCTGGGTTAAATCCATTGTTCTTTTGCAAATTAGTCTTGAGCCTACTCCTCATGGGAACAGTCCTGCCTGAGCTTCCAAGCCAGGTCCTTCATTGACCGGAAACAAGCACCCTGGGACCACTTTCAGGGTATCACCCCTCTTCAGCCTGACTAACTTGAATCCAATAGCACAGCGAGCAAGGAACCCACATCTGGGCATAGCCATTCCATTTAGGGTGGAAAATGCTTTGCAAACAAATAATGGACGGATGCTGGATAAATCAAACACTCACCCCAGTGCAGGGATCTTGGTTAAATCCATCCTTCTTTTGCTCACTATGACATCCCAACTTAGATCCAGCCATATGGAAATCTGTCTTGAGCCTGATCTACATGGGAACAGTCCAGCCCAAACTGCCAAGCCAGGTCCTTTCTGGAACGGAAACAAGCATCCTGGAACAGAGATCTCCCTGCATGTGCACAGAGTGAGTGACTCCACTGAGGGGGCTACGGGACCTCCTTTTCCCCCTCCACAGGGCTGCCCTCAGGCAGCACACTAACACTGCTCTGCATTTTTGTAGTGCACTGTTAGTGTAGTTTCTAATGGTCTGTTTACTTCTGCCGCCACGTCTACAATGTGATTCCCTCATTTTTATTGGCCCATGCTCCCATGCACATGTGGAACTGCCCTCCCAAGATAGCACTGGTGCTACATGTGCATCAGAGCTATCAGTATTACAGGAAGGCTGCACAAGCATCTACTGCCCCTTCTGTAATACCATAGTGCCCTGGGAATGCACAAAATGGGTGTATTTGCCCATAGTGCACCCAGAGCACAATACATTATGCTGCCCCTGGTAAGTCAAGAACACTTGCCAGTACCTAGTATCATTTTAGAAGAAACGTTCTCACCATTGATGGTGCTTCGTCCTCCCTGCAGCTGCAAGAATTCTGACTTCTTTGCGGCCCATTTTTTAGAGGGTGAGGTTTTCCTTGGTGATACATTTTAGAGACTCTGGGAATTTTTTGTCCTCATTGGTTATATGCGAGAAGTTGTTGCCATTTTCGAGATCAGAGTAGTGAGTAGGATCGCCATGTAGTATGTTCAATTTAACATGATAGTTAATGTGGGCTTAATGGTATTTGACTATGTCACTGCTAGACCTAAGGTGATCCCTTTCGCACAGGGGTAGGTAGGACATTGCCATGTAGAGTGAGGCCAGCAGGGTTACAGATATTTTTGAAGTTTGTGGAGATTGCGTTGGATTTGCTCGAGTGAATGTGAAGTCACCTTGGAAGTTTTTTTGATTTAGAGTGAGTTTTTCAAGCGGTTACCGGGTCAGTGATTTAGATGCAGAAGTTGTAGGCATTTCAAGAATAGAGAGAAAATTCGAGTTTTGTGGGCGAAGGAGTGACTAGTCTCGGCTTTGAAATAACGGTGTCATGTAGGGGAGTAGAAGCTCATACAAGGGAATGGAGTGCTCGGAGAACCTGGGGGCATATTTACAAGGAGGCGATAATAAATTATCGCCGCTTTAGCGGCCGTTTTTTAATTTTAACGCTATATTAGCAAGGTCACGCTAACGCGTGAAACCTTGCTTTAGCGTGGGGATTTCTAACGCCCAGCTTTGCATCTCTAATGAGATGCAAAGTGGGCGTTCCTGACCTGACATGATAGGAGAAATGTCGCTAAGCGACATTTCTCCTATCATCAAGCCCCACGGAATGAAGCATAGCGTCAGGAAAAGTAGCGATAACACCTGTTATCGCCACTTTCCTAACACCTGCTTCAGGACTGACTTAGCCATGATATCCTATGGAAGGAGGATATCATGGCTAAGTTTGTGAGTCCCTATCAACAAGCTAACGTGAGATTATCGCTGGGTTTCCAGCGATAATCTCACGTTAGCCAGTTAGCGTGAGGATTTTTATCGCTATTGAGATAAGCGTTGCTAATAGCACGCTATCTCAGCGATAAAAATCCACGCTAGCCGGCGATAATTATCCTAGCGCCGGTTGTTGTAAATATGCCCCCACGAGTTTCGTGGCGAGGAAGATGGCTAGGTTGTGGGCGGCGATGAGATGCACTATTTCAGTGCAGCTGGCATAGGCTGAGCGGGCACCAATTAGCATGCTCATCACATTTTTGAAACACAGATCTGTCATTTCCAAGCAATTTATCCTTTTGTCCAATAATAATCACCCTTTACTTTTCTCTGACTCTGGTATCCACAAAGAGAGATTGAAAAAATGAGCAACATTGAATTATTCAAACTATTATGCATTCGCGGCAAGATTTGCTGCAAATGTTAAATGAAAATATGATCTTAGCAGAGAAACCAGTGTCTGCTTAATTTATCACATTAATTGAACTAGCATTCCAGAGAAATCGGCCGTCTCTTCACATGTTTGCACAGTTGTTACAGCAGCACTCTTTCTGTTCATTAGGCTCCTGAAAATAATTTTAATAAAAACATCACATCAGCTGCATATAAAGATATGATGGAAACCCATTGCTCGTGTTGCTGTGTTTAGCCATGTGAAGCAAATCATTTTCTCGCATTTAGTAAAACAGTGTGCAGTAACAACGTATTTTTATTTTTTTGTGTGCTTCTACTGTTGTAAATTTCACTATATAGTGTCCTGGAATCGTTTAGTTTAAATGGCCAGGGAAAGCATGAGCTGTTTTTCAGCGATATTGCCCACCTCAGTAAAATAAGGGGAAGCATAGAGAATTGACAATCTAGATGCCATTTGAATTCAAATAGCATGTTTAGAGAATGCTGTATATTAAGTAGCACGATTTCACACTGAGAAACTATTTCTTTACCCTGGAAAACTAGCAAAACAGTTAGGCTTGAAATGAAATAGATCAATTATAAAGTGCTTTATTCATGGAAAATGTTAACATTTGGAAGCTCAGCTTTCTATTCGGCTGGCAATGCACTGTCCATAAATAAACTCAGCAGGTTGCAAAATGCTACTGTTGCTTTCCTCTGAAAACATAAAATAAAAGGTTAATGTTCTGTGAGCACTTTAATCCTAACATTAATGTTGTCCATTTTATCAAAGCCGAAAAAACAAATGTGCTGAACTACAGGTTTTTAAAACTATTTTTTGAACAGACTAGTTAAATAGTAGTGCTGTCTGCAGAATAATTATCCAGAAGGAAATGTAAGAGTCAACTACTATATTTGAAATTATTTAGCAGTGTCGACTTTAGGCAGGCTTTGTTCGTATGTCTGAGGAACCAGGACCTATTTACAGTGTCCCCCCACTTTTTGCCCTCATTTTGACTACTAGATGCTGGTTTAATGATTCTGCTAACCAGACCCAGGGCATGTGCTCTGATTAAAAGGACATGGTATTTAGGTATAATTACAATTGGTACTGACAACCTACCTGTAAGTCCGTAGTATATGGTAGGGTATGTAGGTCTAGAAGCCCAGTAGATTTAATGTACTTAAATGTGTACTACTGTGGTGCCTGCTTTCATATCAAAAGCCAGCCCTGCCTTGCAGGCTGCTTTTAAACTTAAAATATATGCAAATTCAACATTGGAAATTATGGTTCTTCCAAAGTCTCAAACTAACTTATTTTTACATATAAGTCCCCCCTAAGGTCTTCCCTAGGCACCCCAGGGGTAGGGTGCCTTGTAACTATAAGCAGAGACGTTATAACATGTGTTTTATATGCCCTGGTGAGGGAAAAACATGTCAATTTCGTTTTTTCCCATGGTAGCTCATTGACTCCATAGGCAAATATGAGAATACATAAGTAAAGTATAACTTTTGAAAGAAAGGAACTAAAAAAATGTTCTTCAAAGTATCAAAATGATAGAATAAAGTTGCTACTGTTAGCTTTATTAGAAATATCTCCGAAAATAAGCTATAGAACTTACTTTTCTACTCTGATTGGTCAGCCTCTGCTAGGCTGAACCAAGCTGTCTTAATGAGGTGTGAAGTGGCCGGACTACAGATAAAGGATTTCCTGTGGGAGGAGACCTGCACGCTGCAGAGCAAAATGCAGGATGGGGTTGGAGTATTTAAACTGGTCTTCAAACAGTAATTGACAGTTTAGGGAAGCACAGACTAACCCCTCCATCCGGTACTGCAGCCATACAGGATCCTCAGCAATTAGATTAGCAGAGGGGCTGGAAGGGGAGTGTTAGGGAAACTTAGCCACACCAGTGGGACGGCTTAGCCAGATCTTAACCTCCAGAAGACAGTTTCACCATGTTGGAATTTGGAAGAATAGTGCTTTCTGGGACAAGAATATGCCACACTTTGAAGGAAGTTGTCAACCTGAGGGTGGTATTCTGCACCCCATTGATCATGGGTTCCCCCCTGGGTGTCACCCAGGAACACTGGAAAAAAATGAAAGAGCTGCCTAGCAACTCAAATCCCTGTCTATAAAAATAAAGGACTGCCCTTCTGGAACCCCTGGTCTGCACTCCAAGCAGACTGCACTCATAAAGACTGCATCTGCTCCACACTTTGGAACTACAGCCCTAAGAACTTTGCCTTGCTTCACAAGGATTAAGGAGGAACTCCCTGAAAGCAGCAAGTACAAAAGAGCTACAAAAGAGCTACAAGAGATCCCTGCCTAGAATAATCAAGAGAAGAAGAACTGTGAACCGGGAACCCCATATATGCACCCCAAGAGGTCTACACTCATAAGGACTGCACCTGCTGCACACTTTGGAACTACAGCCCTAAGATCTTTGGCTTGCTAAGAAGGATTGCCCTACTGGAACCCTGGCTACACCCAAAGAATTGCACTCTGGTTGACTGCAACTGCTGTGCACTTGGAACTACAACCCTAAGGACTTTGCCTGCTTCAAAAGTAGAAGCAGTGGATCCCCTGACAGCAGCAAGTTAAAAAAGCTCCACCTGGGTCATCTCCATCAAGAATAACCTATCCCAGTGCTTTGGAAGAAAAGTCCCAACATTCAAAGGACCATCTCAGAGCTTCTAGACCCTCTGATTGGTGTTATTGGACAATTTTAAACCAAAAGAGGAACTTCGGGGAGCAGTTCTAAAAGTTTGCAGCAACTTTTATAAAAAGCTCCATTAATTGACCAGGCAGGTGCATTGTGGGAGTTGTAGTCACAGACCCCCAAGAGTCAAACCAGAGCATCTGAACCCTTGGCTGGTGCTGTGGCTCACTTTCCTGCATTAGGAAAGACTCCTGGAAGTAAGTGTAAAAGTGTTACATCATGGGCGACCTAATATCTGAGCATTGTCTAGGTCAAGCACAACCTTTTTTACCCCCTTAAGTGCTACTTAGTTTTTCTTTTCATCTTTAAAAAATCATATCTCTGGTTCCCTACATTGGATGTGTGTGTGTTGTTTGGGCGTCATTCTAATCATAAAAATATTACCTATTTGTATAAATTGATTTTGGATTTTTATTGTGTGTTGTGTCTTACTTATTTGATGTATTGGTGTTTTCAAATGCTTTACACACCTGTCACCTAAGTTGATCCTGCCTGCTCCTTGCCAGCTACTGAGGTTTAAATAATTTATTGAGACATTAACTGGACCTTTTATTGTGACTGTGGCCTTATTACTAGTGATATGTCGATACTTATCCCTACCAATAAACCAGTTTAAACCATATGTTAACAAATTATGTTTTCATATCTGGGAGTGGGAAAGAAAGATATTACTTCCCCAGTGAAACATTGTCTAACATATATTCAAAAAGGTCATTAGGTATATTAAATAAAGTGCCTAGTGCACAGACATCAGCAGAAACCACAATTGCAAATTTGATATCAAAAGAGAGCTTTCAGCAGATAAGAATGTGGCCCTCAAAGATACCAAGCTGTTTATTTCTGGTAGGAAGTCAAGCATAACACTCCTCTAGGAAATGTGATAATCGCCTTGATTTGTTGCCTTTTTCTGTACCTTATTTTTGCTGGTATTAGGACTATGTGTGCTGTGACACTGCCACTCTGTGCCATATGATGCAGGAACGCGGGACATAAGTCTCTGGGTAACACAAGTTGGGACTTTAGTCTTTCTACTCTTTTAGTCATCGAGCTTCGCTAACTTTTTTCAGAAACTGTTATAAATAGATGTGTCATTCATGTAACTTCAGTGATTTTAACACACAAGTCCCAAAGCTCTTTTAAATATTGCACAGTGACACTAATATGCATTTATTATATATGAAGCTTTTGAGTCTGTCATTTATGTCATTTGATACCTGTAACATGTCAGTAACACATTAATTTGCATTTGACTCACCGTGAGTTGCTTCCAACTTATGACGTCAAAAACAGAAAGGAGGCATAAAATATGCAGCCAATGTGTATGATGTGTACACATAGTAAAAACACTGCTAGGCCGCACTCCGGCGTCCAAAACGCGTCATTTGGACTTGATGTTGCAATAAAGAATTCTTTGTTTCATCTTCCCTGGAGTCTGTGCCCATGTGTTGTCCCGGCGTGGCCAAACCTTGGGATGCTGCTTTGATATATGTGTATATATATATATATATATATATATATATATATATATATATATATATATAGGTAGTTATAGTTAGGACCTTGTTTCTATTCAGAAAGTGTTTTTTCTTTTGCCAATATCTTTGGCGCCAGTTGAGAAACTTCGCAAAACTTTCAAAACTAATGGCCCGCTCTGGTCAGCTCCTGTCTTGAAAGTTTCGGGGTGCTTCATCAAGCAGGGGCCAAGAAAAAATTGGGGTCTTAAAGTGTGTTTTCCCCATGTTAATCTTAATAAGGAAGCTTTAGACACGGCAACAGCCCAAACTACAGAACGGAATTACATCAAATTTGGCAAAAAGGTAGCTTTTGGTTCAGAAAGCGCCCTTTTTTTAAGTGGTGTGAATCCGTTCAGTAGTTACAGAGAAATTCAAGAAATACATTTTTTATATATCTGAGCACCGAGGAGGAGTCGCAACTCCTCCCGAGCATGAGCTGAATTTTGATTGGCTGCCAACACTCCAAACCAGGAAGTGTTGGCAGCCATCTTGTGACTAGGAAACCGAGGCTTTATACATAATGTGCGGGGGACACGCGGCCCCCCCGCTGCCCCTGGGACTGCCACTTCCCCGGGGCAATGTGTAAATATGGGTGGGGTGCCTCGCGGGCCCCCAAGCCCCAGGGCCCACCACCTCCCGGGGGCACTGTTTATTTAAATATGGCGGTCTGGTGTGGAGCCCTGTGCCTCGGGGACCACCACCTCCCCGGGCCTATCTTCACCTTGGGAGGGGGGCCGCGGGCCCCCCTTCTGGAGCCCCAGATGGCCCAGGGGACCACCACCCTCCAGGGCTGGCTCCTGCAATGTCCCAGGGTGTCCACCCCTAGGACATTGCTGTTTGCTATGGCAGGGCGGGAGCCCGGCTACCGCCCTGCCATAGCAAACCCTGCTTTGCTTTTTTGAAGTGAGAGCAGGAAACCTGCTCTCGCTTCCAAAAAGCAGAGCAGATTGCTTTTGCACAAGGGGAGCTGCATGTCAGCAGCTCCCCTTGTGAAAAAGCAATGCTGGCTCCCACAGGAGACGGGGAGCCAGCAGGGATCGTGGGGGCATTGGGGCTCCCCCCACAGTCCCCATTGCTAAGGGCCAGCCCCGGGGGATGTGGTCCATGGGGCCAGAAGTTGCCCAGGAGGGGAGTCATGCGGCCCCCCTCCCTTTTAAAAAAACGAATGGCCGGGCCCAGGGGGAAGGGGTCCCCGGTGCCAAAATTGGCCTGGGGGGGGGCCACATGGACCCCCTCTTCAAAATTAAAATAAGATAAATTATGGCCAAGCCCCGGGGAATGGATTCCCCAGAGCAAATAGTGGCCCAGGGAAGGGGGGCCATGTGGCCCCCTTTCCTTTAATAATTTCTTTTTTTTAAAAGGCCAGAAGGCTGGCCCTGTTGGATGGGGTCCCCGGGCCTTAATTGGCCTGAGGAGAGGAGGCCACGTGGCCCCCATCCAAGATTATTTAAAAAAAAAAAAAACAGTCTGGCCATGCCCCGGGGGGGGGGGGGGGGTCCCCGGGGCCGAAATTGGCCTCGGGAGGTAGGCCGCGCGGCCCTCTTCCCATTTTTATTTTTATTGGAAGGCCCTGGGGGTGGGGTCCAAAGGGCCCAAAACATATTGAAAGAAGGGGGCACACAGCCCCGCTTCAAATAAATGTTTTCTTAAAAAAAGCCGGCATCTCGCAGAGGACCTCTTTCTCCCTGCACCATTCTGCAAACGCACCCCCTAGCGTGTTCTAAGTTGGGGAATTAAGTCCCCTTGAATACTGAGGGTTCCTGGGGCCAACTAGCCCACCAGGTACCTCGAGTAAGTGCCACATAGCTGGATTGAAGAGAGGTGGTCCGAGGCACCACCCCTTTTTACATCACTCTGCAAACATGCCTCTTGGCGCACTGCTGGTGGGGCAATGAGGTCCTCTTGTGTCCTGAGGACCTCAGGACACAAGAGGACTTCATCCCCCGAGCAGCAGTGCATCAGGGGACGCGTTTGCGGAGTGGTGTAAAAAGGGGGCGTGGCATCAAAGTACTCTCAGCAATCCAGCTGTGTGGAGCTTACTCGAGGTACCTGGTGGGCTAGTTGGTCCCCAGGGACCCTCGTGAGGAAAGGGGACTTCATCCCCCAACCAAGAGCATGCCAAGAGGTGCGTTTGGAGAAAGGGGGTGTGGCCTGTGTCCACCTCTCAGCAATCCCACTGTGTGGGTCTTACTGGAGGTAAGAGGTAGGCTAGTTGGCCCCTAGGGACCCCCAGCAGTGAAGGGGCCTTCAATTCCCATCGAAGAATGTGCCAGGGATCACGTTTGCTGAGTGGTGGGCAAAAGGGGAGTGGCCTGTTATGAGAACTTTGCAATCCTGCTTTGTGGCACTTACTGGAGGTAATAGGAGGGGTAGTTCGCCCCCAAGGATGTCCTTGGGGGCCAAGTTACCCTCTTGTTACCTCCAGTAAGTCCCACACAGTAGGATTGCTAAGACGTCTTCGGAGGCCATGCCCCCTTTCTCCACCACTCTGCAAACGTGCCTCCTGACAGACTACGGGATGGGGGATGAAGTCCACCTTACTCATGAGGGACTTTGGAGGCCAAGAAGCCCTTCTGGTACCTCCTGTAAGTCCTATGCAGTGGAATTCTTGAGCATGACTACTAGTTGAAGTAGCATGTTTCTGCACCTCTGACTTAGAGGTAGTTTTAATCCCCCTGCCCTAATATATACTAGGTCCTTACAGGGGAGGTCATGCCAATCACAGGGGTAGCCCAACCTATAGTGTACCCTAGTGTATGTAGGTGTTTTCTCTGAATAAAGAAAATAAATATTTAGGCTCGCTTTGCTCATTACCAGGCACATGCATCAACCTAAAAACCGGTCGCAAACGGGCAGATTCTCAGAATTTGCCCCTTTGCGACCGGTATTTTTGCATTTGGGATGCATCATCCCAAATGCAAAAATCGCTATTTAAGGAATCTCAAAATAGCGATTCCTTAAATAGCGATTGCATTTAAGGAATCCCAAATTGAGATTCCTTAAATGCAATGCATTAAAGGTTTAAAAAATAGCTGGACTTCATGGTAATTTGCCAAAACTTAGAAAAATGCACTTTTTTGCATTTTTCTAAGTTTAATGTTGCGCACACACATGCCCTTAGAGCATGTCTGTATGCAACATTTGTGCAGAGTTCAAATACATGGGTGCAATAGGGTGTCATTTTGCCACCCTTGCACCCTAGAAATTGCGGGAGCAATTTGCGAGTACCTACTGGTACTCGCAAATTGTTCCCGCAATCTTCAATTCATTCCTATGGGCCTGGAGGCCCATAGGAATGAATGGGAAGCCATTCATTAACTGCGACTCGCAATTTGCGAGTCGCAATTAAGGATTTTGTGGGAATCGCTATTTCTTTAGCGATTCCTACATGCATAGGGTTTTGCAATTCCTTAATTGCGATTCCTTAATAATCGCTATTAAGGAATCGCAAAACCCTATGTTGATGCATGTGCCAGTATATGTTTCTAATTTTTGTTTGTACATTTTACTGTCTTATCTTCTGACTTTAAAATATTTTGTACAAATATAATTTAATACTCAATTCTCTATAAACTCACCTTCTGCTTGTGTCATAGCTGTCAGGGTTAGAGCAAAGTCTCACTCAGTACAGCAGGATTGAATTAAACTTTGGCAGATGGAGTACAGTCTGCCAGGGTGGCAGAGGACATTGGCACTGCCATCCTTACAGACTATCATGCACCAAATCCAGAGATGACCGGTGGCCAGGAGGTCATCTCTGTACGTTGAAAGGAACCATTGTTGTTGAGGTTTCCTTTAAAGTACAGCCAGTTTGGTGGATAGCCACTTTTGACATTGATGGGCATCCACAAAACTGTTAACAATTTTTGTTTTTGATAAACAAAACACTAAATATCCTCACACGCTGGGAGTTTTATCACAGGATTTGGGTGTCAGAAGTTTTAAATAGGTTGGGTGGTGCAGTGCAAATGAATTGTAATAGAAAATTATCTTTACTGGTAAAGTTAAATTTCATTTGTGCCTTCCTCCAATGTCCTGGGCCACATAACTGTAAATGGCCCTGCTGTTGGGGTTTGTGTATCCCTCCCAGACAGTGACACAAAGGAGATTAGGTTTTGAATGGATGGAGCATCCTGCCAGGATGGCTGGGGCAAAGCTGCACTCTGGCCCACTTGCACTTCAAAGGGCTTTCCTTCATACAAACACATAGGAACCCAGGGGAAAAGAAGACCTTCCAGGAACCAGATGTGGGGGTAGGATGGGGAGTTCGACTACACACAAAGGATGGCAGCAGAAATACATATTGGACCCCAAGAACCACTTTTCAGATCACATCTGAACCCGTGAAACACTCAGAAGAAGGAATGCTCTGCTACCCTGCTATAAGAAGGACTGCCATGTTGCTTAAAGGAATATCCTGCTGGTGGGAGGACTGCCCTCTACCCTCTGCCTTGATGCGCTGAAGAAAAAAGATTGCACCTATTTCTTGAACCAAGGACCACCAAAATTACTCCAAGTGCTAGTTTATTGGCCTCCTGTGTGAGCTTTAGGGACATATGTAAAATGTCCAGCCCCCTGGTTCTGAGCCCTTGGTAGTGGTGTTTGTGATACTTCTCCAAAACCTGGGTCTTCAATTGTTTTTAGAAAAACTGCCTGGAGAACCTACAGAATGCCAGGTGTATTTCAGGTTGGCCTGACTTTAGGGAAGCTCCTGCTTCCTTTCTTCTCTGTAGCATCAAATCCCTTTCAGCCAGACCCTTCGATGAAGGTATCCATCATTATGGAGTCCTCCTGGAGTCCTCTTTGTCTACAGCCTGCAACCTCATCCCACTATCGACTTCCAAAAATCGTTGCATTCTGAAGGTCAAAATCTTTACCGCTAACTTGTCCGGAAGCTTCCTGACTGTTAGAATTGAGGGTCTCTGTTTGGCAGAGGCACCTTGGTCCAAGTACAGACCCTTGTTTCTAGCAGGTTAACCCCTTCAGTGCCCATGACGAGCTGGACTCGTCATGGGCTGCGGTGGCGCTGTGCCCATGACGAGTCCAGCTCGTCATGAACTCCGCCCGCTAATAAAAAGCGCGGCACTGGGCGGGGAAAGGGGCGGGCATGCAAGGGGTTAAGGGAGTCACACACTTTAAATAACCCTGCTCACCCCCTTGGTAGCCTGGCATGAGCAGACAGGCCTATCCCAAAGGCAATGTGTAAAGTATTTGTACCCAAACACACAGTAATACAGTGAAAACACCACAAATGGATACCACACCAGTTTAGAAAAAAAATGTATCTTTATCTAAACCAAACAAGACCAAAATAATAAAAATCCCACACACACAATTGAGAATATGACTTTTAAATTGTTTCAAGAACCTTGGCCCATAGAAAACTATGGATGCGTTATTTTACATCAAAGTACCTGTAGGTGCATCAATAATCACCAGGCCATACAGCTGCAGAGATGGGAAGCAGTGGAAAAACAGAGCAATGTGTCAATTCCTGAGTATGTGGTGTTCTACACATGCACTTCGAAAATACACTAGTATCAGCACTTGCTAAATACCTTGTCAGCCTGCAGAGTTCTGACCACTTCTCCTTTTTTCCATGCAAATAAGTCAATAGAGCTTAGTACAGGTAGGCCTCTGTTGGTTCATCCAAATTGTCCTGTTTCATCTTGTCAAGTGCCATTGTTGTTGGCATTTGTTGTTTCAGCATTGCCTGTGCCTCTGCACTTTATTTAAGTTCTGCTATATCAGAAACCGTCTAATTGAAGCTATTGGAAGTGAAGCTTTGGTTGCTGTAGGTTTAGTAGCAGTCAATGGTGTTACAACTGGTGGGTGCTGGTGCTGTAGTTGCAAAAGACACACAATTGATGGACCGAATGCAGAACAAATCAAAACATTGCCCCAGTCAAGAAATCTGCATTAAATCCATCATTCTTTTGCTCACCATGCTACCCCAGTTTAGACCTGGCCATATGCAAATCAGTCTTGACCCTGTGCCTCATGGGAACAGTCCAGCCCGAACTGCCAAGCCAGCTCCTCCCTGGACCGGAAACAAGCATCCCAGGACCGGTTTCGGGGTTTCACCCCTCCTCAGCCAGGATAGCTTGATTCCAGTGGCACAGTGAGCCCAGGACCCACGTCTAGGCATAACTGGCGCACTAGTTGCAGCATGTTTCTCAATTCTGGGAAAACACTTCACTCTCCGGAGCTCAAAAGTAGCAGTTCAAGTCGTTGAAGTTTCAATTGTTCATCTTCGAAATCACCTGCTTTCCTGATGATCCAGTTCTTGCAAATTGAGACATCAACTGTTGGAAAAGGAATGTAAATGAGCAGAAGATTTTTGTACTGTGTATTCAATATTGTGTTCTTCGGACGACACAATATATTTTTACAGCCTTTGATTTGTGGTCAGTTGGCACATTAACCTGTTGACTGAAGCAGCAGCTTCTTCATTGACAGTGTTAAATGTTTGTTCAACGTTTGTCAAATGCTCCTGTGGCATATGCAACAATGGGACGGATCAGGCTTTGCACTAGTCCTCATTTGTCAACCTCCATCATAACGGCTTTGGCAGCTGTATCCCCTCTTATTTTTAGAACATTCTCTTTTCTAGAAATGTAGTGCTCAAACAGGCATTGCCGCATGTAGAATGTGGAGTTACAACTTGTGATTTCCTGTATGAGACCTTTTACAGGACCCACAGTTGTTTCTGATCTTTGAAAGAATGAATGAAAAGAGTGCAAATTCTGCCACAGGTGACCAGTATGCTTTTGACTATGCCTTCTATTTTTAGGGAGCACTGTACAATGTGGGGGTTACAAGGAGCTAACCATAGAAGTTTGAGACGTATCCTCCATGATGAAGACAATATTACTGCTATTAGCACTGGTAACAAATCCATTGCTGAGACCTCTGATTTGAATCTCTTCTTTGGTAGTCTTTGGCATGAAATTCTTCAAGTATATTGGCAGATGTACGTGAATTCTTCATGGAGAACACTGCAATCATTCTATGCTGCAGAATGCATCGACAGGTGTCAGCTCTATGAGGCCAGTGGCTAGCATTGAAGAAGCCCAGTGTAACGTGATGCAAATAAAGGCTATGGCTTGACAACTGGTCAACATGAATGCTGTGAGGTGGATGAAACGCACTCTACTTCATTGCTTCACTATTCAATACCAGCAGTTGATGGTGAAGCACTGGCACAGCAGCAGTTGATAAACAGGTCCAATTTGGAAACTTCCATTTTGGACAAATTCCCAAAACCCTTCTCCAACCACCAAGGAAAAAAGCAAAAGTTCAACCAAATATATTTTGGCCAGCTTTCCACTATATAAACGGATTAGCTCATTAGTTCGATGGCACAGGACTCCTTGCTGAATATAAATGTGATAGTGATTATTTTATTTGTGAGGTCACCTCCACAAATCACATATGAGTAGCAAGTAAGCGACTTGGACTCTTTGAGTTAGCTGTGATCTTCTTTTCTTTGTGCCATACTGAGATTTCTGATGGTGATGACTGCACATTATGAGTGACAGCCACAGGACTACTTGGCATGAACATCTTTTTCTTCTCCCTCAACCTCTCCTTCTGTCATTTCAACGTAATCTCCTCGCTCACCAGCAGCTGTCTTTTTCAGCTGCTTTTCCCGTACAGTTGCGTTTTTGTTTTTCAGATGCCCCTCACCCTCCTCCCCACACGTAACATGATGCCCGCCAGGCTTACCACAACAAACTGGGTCGTGGGACAGTGAGAATTCTGTGATGTGCTCCTCAAATGACCTGGGTGTAAAGAAGTCCCAAACTAGGGAAGATAGCTTTATTTCATTAGCTAGCCTATGTCCAAAGAACTTGTTGAGGTGTAGCCATGTGGTTGTGCTTGCTTTTGGTGGACTGTGACTGCACAAATGTTGGTGCTGGTTGCTGCAGTTCTTTTGACTTCTTGAAAAGATGGGAGCAGGTGGTTTTGGTGGTATTAAACTACATGACTCAGCGCAGGCAGAATTGAGCTGACCTGCACTTTCTCTGTGCTATCATCTACATGCACAGTCACTGGTTTATCTTCTTCACTTTCAAGGCTTTCAAGAGCCTTTTTTTCTGGTGTCTGTCATGGAAGGCCTGGGTCAGTGTTCGAACTGCGTCAAGATCATAGGACAGGATGCTTGGAGAAAATATCTGATTGATATATTGTGAAGCTGATGTGTTCAGTGGAAGAGCAGTCACAACAATATCTTACTTAGCAACATGGTCTACTTGCTGCTCTGTTCCTAGTCTAGACCAGTTGTAGCAGGCTGCTCAAAACATTATGGTAATTCACCACATGGATTGGGCCACTTAGGAAGGAGATATAGAAAAACAAACACAAAATAGCAGACACACACACACACACACATGCACGCACGCATGCACGCACGCACGCAAGCACGCACACACACACACACACACACACACTTGGTCCACTAAAGGGCTGTCACCACGTCGAGGCATATAAAAGAAAATTAACATGGCTGCCCTGCACCGGCTGAAGCCCATTTCTTGTCCCTACACTAACAAAAACTTGCAGGGAATGGATTGTACAAACATACATCCGAAATATGACTGCACCTGTCAGTAGGTCCATTACACCACCAGTAAACAGGAGCAGTAAATTAAACAGCACAGTAAAATGGAATAAGTGAGAAAAGTTTAAAATAAAATTGGAAATTGCTTCAAACACAAATGACACAAAGCAGCAATTCCCACTGCAAAATATTTTTAAAAGTTGAAGAAAAACAATTTATTTACCATCTTATACAAACACACACACAAATGGGCAAGCATATGGGGAACAACAAATAAATATATCTGGAATCATGGGCCTGAAGTGCTGGAGCCTCCCCAAACCTAGCCATCAACAGCCAAATGAGGATTCATAGCTACATTTTACATGACTATAAGGCCGTCCACGAGTGTGTAGAATATTAAGAAGCATCTCTAGCCCACAAGCAGTAAGCGATACCAAAGGGGATGATGGATAGAGCGTTTGAGCAAATCAAACACTCACCCCCAGTCAACTGATCTGGATTTAATCCATCATCATTCTTTAGCTCACTCCACCACTCCAGTTCAGACATGGCCATATGAAAATCAGTCTGACCCTGTGCCTCATGGGAACACTCCAGCCCGAACTGCCAAGCCATGTCTTCCCTGGACAGGAAATAGGCATCCTGGGACCAGTTTCAGGTTCATAACCCTCATCAGCCAGGCTATCTCGAATCCAGTGGCAAAGTGAGCAAGGGACCCACGTCTGGGCATACCCTGCCAACTTAGGGCGAACAAAGCGATACCAAAGGGGCAAGACTGATTTGCATATGGCTGGGTCCAAACTGGAATGGCATGGTGAGCAAAAAAACGATGGATTTAGGCCCAGATCTCTGTACTGGGGTGAATGTATGACATTGTTCTGCAATCTGTCCATCAATAGTTCTTTTTGCATTTGTCACCCCGAGTGGGACGGGTATGCTGAGACCTGAGTCCCGTGCTCTCCATGCCGCTGGAATCAAGCTATCCTGGCTGAAGAGGGGTGAAACCTCGAAACCAGTCCTAGGATGCTTGTTTCTAGTCCAGGGAGGACCTGGCCTGGCAGTTCGGGCTGGACTGTTCCCATGGGGCACACGGTCAAGACTGATTTGCATATGGCTGAGTCCAAACTGGAATGGCATGGTGAGCAAAAAAACGATTGATTTAGGCCCGGGTCTCTGTACTGGGGGGAATGTATGACATTATTCTGCATTCTGTCCATCAATAGTTCTTTTTGCATTTGTCACCCCGAGTGGGACGGGTATGCTCAGACGTGAGTTCCGTGCTCTCCATGCCACTGGAATCAAGCTATCCTGGCTGAAGAGGGGTGAAACCCCGAAACCGGTCCTAGGATGCTTGTTTCTAGTGCAGGGAGGACCTGGCCTGGCAGTTCCGGCTGGACTGTTCCCATGGGGCACAGGGTCAAGACTGATTTGCATATGGCTGAATCCAAACTGGAATGCTTGGTGAGCAAAAAACGATGGATTTAGGCACAGATCTCTGTGCTGGGGTGAATGTATGACATTGTTTTGCATTCTGTCCATCAATAGTTCTTTTTGCATTTGTCACCCCGAGTGGGACGAGTATGCTCAGACGTGCGTCTCGTGCTCTCCATGCCACTGGAATCAAGCTATCCTGGCTGAAGAGGGGTGAAACCCCAAAACCGGTCCTAGGATGCTTGTTTCCAGCCCAGGGAGGACCTGGCCTGGCAGTTCGGGCTGGACTGTTCCCATGGGACACAGGGTCAAGACTGATTTACATATGGTTGGGCCCAAACTGGAATGGCATGGTGAGCCAAAAAACTATGGATTTAGGCCTAGATCTATCTACTGGGGTGAATGTATGACATTGTTCTGCATTCTGTCCATCAATAGTTCTTTTTGCATTTGTCACCCCGAGTGGGACGGGTATGCTCAGACGTGAGTCCCGTGCTCTCCATGCCACTGGAATCAATCTATCCTGGCTGAAGAGGGGTGAAACCCCGAAACAAGTCCTAGGATGCTTGTTTCTAGTCCAGGGAGGATCTGGCCTGGCAGTTCGGGCTGGACTGTTCCCATTGGGCACAGGGTCAAGACTGATTTGCATATGGCTGGGTCCAAACTGGAATGGCATGGGGAGCAAAAAGACGATGGATTTAGGCCCAGATCTCTGTACTGGGGTGAATGTATGACATTGTTCTGCATTCTGTCCATCAATAGTTCTTTTTGCATTTGTCACCCCGAGTGGGACGGGTATGCTCAGACGTGAGTCCCGTGCTCTCCATGCCACTGGAATCAAGCTATCCTGGCTGAAGAGGGGTGAAACCCCGAAACCGGTCCAGGGATGCTTGTTTCTAGTCCAGGGAGGACCTGGCCTGGCAGTTCGGTCTGGACTGTTACCATGGGGCACAGGGTCAAGACTGATTTGCATATGGCTGGGTCCAAACTGGAATGGCATGGTGAGCAAAAAACGATGGATTTAGGCCCAGATCTCTGTACTGGGGTGAATGTATGACATTGTAATGCATTCTGTCCATCAATAGTTCTTTTTGCATTTGTCACAAGCAGTAAGAACATGAAACAAAAACATTACAAAACACCACAATATGAAGCCAAATCTGGACAAAATTAACAGAAATAAAAAGAAAATGAGTAAATGTTAGCCCCAGGCCTCCATTCTCCAAAAGTGATCAGTAGGACATAATCTCACATGTGCCTGCCTGCACCAACCTCTAACATAAATGCTCCAGGTCATCAGCAACAAACAAACAAAGGTAATAAAAACTAGGGGGTTGGCAGAGATCGTGGAGTTTTACTCTATTGAAAGTGTTGACACATTTCGGCCCAGAAATGTTCAGGCTCTTCAGGACAAATGAAAGACGAAGTACTAGCAGTTCTGTCTGTAGGTGGCGATAACCACCGCAAGCCTCTGGAAGGGCTCTGTATCCTTGTGTCAAGGACATGACAGGCATACAGTCATGGTTTTGTGGATTCTGGGAGAAATGAGAAACCAATACCCTTAAACAATTACGAAGGCTTTCTTAAACATGAAGGGCTGTGCCGTGTAAACCATATAAGCATCGGACAGAGTGTGGGATGTTTAGCGTATGGCTCCGGGAACCCAGGCTGGGCTAATATGTTTCTTATTCACAGAGATCCAGAGAATCTGGCCCGACCATTTGGGGGTGAGCAGCAGAACAGATCGTCGGTGTGCTTCCTAAACCGGATGTTGCCTCTGGGGCCATAAGCTATACAGGCCACACACCCTCCGGAGCTTATTTGAGCTACACTGCATGGCCATTCATGTTTAGGCAAGTCTCTGGAACCATTTCTCCCAGGGTTCTCCTAACCATGACTGCCCTTCATGTGTGTACAATCCACAGATTGTCTCCATTATGGACTGTGTACAAAGCAAAGAACACAGTCACATCTGTTTAAAACAACTAAAAGACTGAAGAAAGTAACTTCCTAGTTGGCATATGTATTGTTATAGTTGATATATGTTTTATGTATATGCAGTTCAGTCCATTGATTGTCCCATGCACATGTTTGCTTTTTTGTTTTATTTGTGTATGTTTAATTGGTTTCACAGCATTTGCATAACCCAGGTACCTACACCAGGAGTGAACAATTATAGGCTCAGTTAAAAAGGTTCAAATAAATTTGCAGAAATTGTGAGTATAGCCCTAGTGATTCATTGATGTAGTCATTGGCCAACTAATGATACAATAATCCGTTCCCGCATTACACCACTTTTCATTCACAGATTGTTTACCCAAAGCAGCATAATTGCATGATCTAGGGCATTATGCATGATTTTGCAATGCAAAATTCCTGCAATTATGCCAAATTACACTTCTGTAATAAAAATGACACCCTGCCTAAATAAAAGGACACATCTGTTCCTCTGTGTAGACCCCACTAGAATTTTCCCTGTACAGGCTTTATCTTTGTTTGCTTCCTCCACTTGAGGAAATCCTAAAAATATAAAATACAAAGTCATTTTAACTTTAAGTTTGAAAATCTGATTTAACGTTGAAATCGGATTTTGATGTGGGGGGGAGGAAAAGTAACTTTGTATAAATATACTTTAGGCTTCCTGAGCAACAACTGCCTCAAAATAAGTCCCCTCTCCACAAAAAGGGCAGAGGAGAAGGAAAACAATTGACTTATCTGTGCCAGGATATGCCCTCTCAGAAATATGACACACTCAAGTATCTGTCATAATTAGTTTATAATAATCCAGAGATCTCTCACTTGATAGATGGATGGTACCCAACAGGGAAAGACCAACTGCTTGGTTTCTTCTCTAAAAAGTAAGTAGGCTCTCACTTAACAAGGCAACATAATTGGGCCCTCCTCACCATTGTGTCATAAGGTCACACATGCATTACTCTCCCTGGAGCTCTTAGCAAAGGAATCAAAGGAGTGCTTTCCAAGAATTCCAATGCATAGGCAATTATAGCTGTGCATTATACATGTATAGGGGTGTTGCTTACAAGACCTTTATAAATCACTCCCTATCATATGATTACAAACGATGTACATGGAGATCTGGGTGATACAAACCCCCACTTTCCGTCATCCCTCAGGAGAGGGGTCCCAGTATTGCCTTAATAATTGTACCAGGTACTTTGGTGTGATTTAAAACCAGTTCTCCCATTTATCATGCCTCCTGGGATGGAACAAATGTCATTGGCTGGTAGAGTTTACAATTCAGAGGACACTTGCCAACCTCTGAGGTCAGGAAGAGCAAATGGAAGTTAAGTGGTGAACACTTAGCGCGTATTAGACAACTGGGGGAGGACAGGAACAAAGGGCAGCTTTGGGACTAGCTCTTTTGACTTGGATATATGCCAAAGAGGGCATCTTTTGTTCATTCTCTGAACCTGCCTAGGCTGTTTATACTATCACAGCAGGAGAAAGAGCCGGTTTTGACTCTGTCAGTTGGCAGGGGAGCCCTTTCAAACAGGGGAGTGGCTAAGAAGCTGAAGAGAGACCTCACTGGTAAAAGACTGATTATAGGAAGCTTTACAGTAAGGCAAGGAGGAAGTGCTCCAAAAGTAGGTGGTATTGCAAGAAAATACCTCAGACTGGTTGGTGCAATTTCTCCACTCACTGGCCAGTACACAGGATAAAGCTGACACCTTAACTACCATCTCCTCAGAGCAATCCTAGAACTCGGAACATCCCACCTAAAGAAGAAGGTCCTACTGGAAGAAGACTCCTGTCTTCTTGCTTGAAGAACAGGATTCACTAAGGGACTCAAAATCTCTTGAATACTACAGGCATCTAGGGACTGGGACTGCTCTCCAAGGGTCTAGTTAATGGGTTCTTATTTGCCTGCAAAAAAACAGAGGCTATCCTGACTCCAATGTGCGTGAAGTGAACCACAGAGGTTGTTCCCTACAAATGAGCTGAGAGGAGAGAGACATGGTGCACAGAAGTCTGCCTTGAGAATCTAGGGGTTCAGGACTGAGCAGAAGGAACGTTACTAGCAACTGGCTCCTAAGAATGGAGGCAAAATCTTTCACCAGGATGACCCGTTTTGTGTCTCCAGCCTCTACTCCATCTCAGTATGCCTGAGATTATGCTTAGGTTGCCGTCCATCTGTTGTTTTTTAAAGGCACTTTACTTTTTCCAGGCACGTTTTGCATTAAAACTTGAATAGTTAATTTCTCCACTTCACCCTAATCTATTTCAAGATTTTGGTATATTTAGCTCATTACATTTTCTTCTATTTTTCTAGTTTGATTTAGGAATTTTACTGTGTTGTTTTCTTCAATTTAGAATTGCTGGTGCTGTTTGATTATAACAAACATTACACTGAGGACAGCTTGCTGCTTGTACCATAGATCTGTTGGAGGGTGGGCGCACACTGCCTCACATCCCAGCACTCAGTTTGCCCCGATGCATCATAGTAAATGCAATGTATGATAACACTTAATTCGATGTCAGGCTTTAGTTTTTCAACCTTGTCAGTGCAGCCAGTGCTGTGTATCTCTAGACACGTGTTTCAGGATAGGTGTCCTTCTTCAGTAGAGAGCAACACATTCTTTTTTGGGGTGCCGGAAATGCTGCCTAAAGTCTTCTCAGGTCTCTGTACCACTCGCTGGGCGCAGGTGCATCAACCAGAGCTCATCAGTTCATTAGCTCAAGGAAGCCTTTTCAAACAGAAGGAGGGTGGGTGCACACTGCCTCACATCCCAGCACTCGGTTTGCCCCTAAGCGTCATAGTAAATGCAGTGCATGGTAACACTTAATTTGGTGGCAGGCTTACGTTTTTCACCCTTGTCGGTGCAGCAATGCTGTGTATCTCTAGACACGTGTTTCAGGATAGTTGCCTTTCTTCAGTAGAGAGCAACACAATCTTTTTTGGGGTGCTGGAAAAGCTGCCCAAAGTCTTCTCAGGTCTCTGTACCACTCGTTGGGTGCGGGTGCATCAACCAGAGCTCGTCAGCTCATTAGCTCAAGGGGGCCTTTTCAAACAGAAGGAGGGTGGGTGCACAGTGCCTCACATCCCAGCACTCAGTTTGCCCCGATGCATCATAGTAAATGCAGTGCATGATAACACTTAATTTGGTGTCAGGCTTAGGTTTTTCACCCTTGTCGGTGCAGCCAGTGCTGTGTATCTCTAGACACTTGTTTCAGGGTAGAATTTTAAAACTGTGCTTTGACCTAACCAGAGTGGGATTATTAAGTTTGCAGGAGTAATTCCAATTAATAACCCCATTCCTCGCAGATATAATTATTTTTAACATCATTTTCTGTTTCAAAGCAAGGGCATCGACCACTTGAGTGTGAGAAAATATTTGCTTCGCAAACTATCATGAGTCAATGAGATGGAAACTAATGAGTCTCCTAGCACCCAAAGCGGAGGCCAAAGACCCAGATAAATGTTCAAGCAAGAAGGCCTTCAGTTATAAGGGTTGGATGCTCATGCAGTTCATCAAGCAGTTTCTTTGGTGAGTCTTCTGCACAGACATTAGCAACAGTAATCACTGACACAACATTCAGAGAGGAATTGAAAGAACCAATGGAGGGCACAGATCAGCTCATAGTGTTCCACAGTGAAGGCTTGAAACCAGAGGCCGTAATACATTGAGTGCCCTGGGAGTGCAACAGGCATATGCACCTGCTTTCTGAGCACCCAGGGCACATAGGTGTTGCAGAACGGGCAGCAGATGCTGGCACGACCCCTTCTGCAATAAAGATAGTGCCAACACACATATGTAGCTCCAACACTATCCTAAAATGGTGTTTTCTTATTTGCATGGGGGGTTAGCCTCATGCAAATAAAGGAAACACTTTACCCTGTGTCTACAGTGTTTTATGGATATTGGAGCAGAGGCAAAGAGGTCATGAGCAGACGCACTGACTGTGCATAAGGGTGTCCTTTCACAAATGTACTTCCCCCACGGCAGGTGCAAGTTCATGGCTGCCCTGGGGACAGCAAATTATCAGTATTAAGCCTCAATATCCCTGCTTCCACGTATTTAAGTGTGTGTCACAGCCCAAACAGATACAGTGCGACTTAACTGTAATATGGATGCAGGTTCTCTGCTTTCATAGTTTATTACCTAAAATTGGTGACTGATGATTAGTATTTTATCTCTGCACATACTATGAGTATGTTGATTAACTTACCATTGTACCAGAACTACGACGCACTATCAACGCCACCTTTGAAACCGGTACCTTCCCTGTAGACCGGAAATGCGCAGAAGTCAGGCCCCTACTCAAATAGCCCTCAGCAGATCCTACAGACCCCAATGCTGATGACACCTAGCAAATCCTCTGCCTCACCAAGGACCCCATCACCACCAGACTCAACTTCCAGGAAGGAATGAAGGATGTACCATCCTGGATGAGCAGCAGCTACCTGACGCGCAACTCGGAGAAGACAGTGGTCCTGGTTCTTGGACCCTCTGCATGGGACAACACCTGGTGGCGCACTGCCCTCAGCAGCCACCCACCCCACGGACCATGCCCAGAACCTCTGCATCATACTCGACTCCTCCCTCTCCATGACCCGACAGGTCAACGCTGTCACCTCTACCTGTTTCAACATCCTCTGTATCCTTTGGAAGACCTTCAAATGGATCCCTCCGAATCAAAAAAGACCGTCACCCTTGCACTCATAACCACAAGACTGGACTACGGAAATGCCCTCTATGCCGTGATCATCAAGTCTCTGCTCCGCAAACTCTAGACCATACAGAACTCTGCAGCCAGACTCGTCCTCGCCATCCATCGACACAAACACATCATCCAACACCTGCAAAACCTCCACTGGCTCCCCGTCAAGAAGAGAGTAACTTTCAAGATACTCACCCACATCTACAAATGCCTCCACAACACCAGACCCTAATATCTCAACAATAGAATCTCCTCCCACGTACCCAAGAAAAACCTCTGATTGGCCGACCTCGCCCTTGCCGAACCCCCACGCATCTGCAGAGCAAGAAAGGGTGGAAGAACCTTCTCCTACATTGCGGCCAACACCTGGAACGGGCTCCCGATCGACCTCGACGCACCCCCACCATGTACATCTTCAGGAAGACTCTCAAAACCTGGCTCTTTGAATGACCAGAGCTGCTCCCCCCCCCCCCCCAGCGCCGTGAGACCCTCACGGGTGAGTAGTGCACTTCAAAATTCCCTTATTGATTGATTGACTGCATGTAATGGTTTGCTTTGAGCGCACAAAACTAATCCCAATAACAAACAGTAACCAATAACACTGAACTAGCCATTAACCTTGCCTGGCATAAAGCACTTCGATGTCTCGTCAGGGATATTAAGAGCTATATAAATAGAATTACAATACAATACAATGAGTGTGACCATCCATGTGGTAACTCTGTGCTGTTGGAGCTCGCTTCACGACCTGGGACAGGAACATCACTAGGGGAGGTGATATGTGGTAGGGCAGTATCTCTATTAATCTGAGCCTCACCCAATTTGGGCTTCCTCACTCGCTGTCCGCCAATGTCTTCCATACCCGATAGTACCTGGCACCTATTCCTGCCATGTGGCTGTGCCCTGTATTGGCCGCTGCTGTGTGATTGTGTTTGGTTGCATCTCATGTATATGGGATCTAGATGTTTATAAAAAATGCCCTAATGGTACAACAATTATGTTCCCTGGGTGAACCAGATCTATAGTTTTCTGGGAAAGAACTTCACCTACTTCCATGGGCTTACGAAAGTTTATGATGATACAATTCCTTTGTGGTTGGCCCGGAAGGGGCCCTTTCCTCCATCTCTCCGAACAAAAATGATTTCCTCATGCAGATTACAGCTGATACCCACTTTGCTGTAAATCCAGTGCATCACCATATTGTTTAGTTGGAGAATAGACTCTGTGTACCAGGGACCAAGCAGGGGGAGTTAGCTAGAAGGGCCACATAGGGGCAGGAAGCAGGATGTACGTTAATCACAGGAAGAGCTTCTCCCCCGGAGAGATTACTAGTCACCTTAGGTGGCCTATTAGCCTTCCTCAGGCTCTTGGAGCTAAGACAAGCATTACCTTCCAGCCCAGAAGGGGGAGCAACAAGGGACAAATTACTTGTGCCTTTTTTTGATTTCCTAGTACCGGACTTGCTGGGGCTACTCACACTTGGCACTTCGGCTAGGGATGCACAAACTACAGAACCTCTAGTTGACCTTCCCCCATCTTTAGGTTCACCTGAGGGACTACCCACCTCAGCAAAAAGCCTCCTCGATGGCAGTAAGACAGTCATACAATGGGCGAAGTTTGCAATCAAGTAGCTCAGAAAGTGGCCCTATAATGCATTCCCATACCAAAGTGAGAGAGCTCTCATGGCTAGAACTGCTGGTTAACACATACAATACTGCCTTTAGACGACCCCACCTTTGATTTACACAACCCCTTTCTGCGTTTAACCATAGGTACGGTCCGGGGGAAGGTCTAACCACACTAATGCTAGGTTGAACTTGCTCCCCACTCACCCTGGCGTCCCTGCTCAGAGCAGAATGGGTAGAAGGAATAGACGGAGCAGATGGTTGAATACAATAGTCTCCCCCACGGCGAGTGCTATTGCGAGGTGCTGCAGTGGGCAGTGGGGAGGAACGTGGAGGAGAAGATGGCATAGCAGAAGGAAACCCATCTTCAGCTGTCAGTGAGAGTCTTCTTTCCGCCTGTTGGATCTCCTTGGAGATAACATCAGCCGCTCAAACCAAGAAACTGTCAATGGCTGTCCGAGTGTGGACTTGTGAAGTGCCAGGGGCCGCTGGTGGATTTTTTCACTTACTCATTTACCCAAAAGCCACTGAAGCCCACTCCCTTTAAAAAAGAACCAGCAATCAACAAAAACACAGTGGGGCAGATTTACAAGCCCCTTGCGCCTCATTTACGCCGCCGTTGCATCACTTTTGTGACGCAGCGGTGGCGCAAATCCTGCGACATGGTGCGGGGTACTTACAACGTGACGCATCTGGGAGATGCGTCACATTGTAAAGCCCTGCGTCACATGTAGGCGTTCCTGCGCAGGGGGGGCATTCCGGCGCAGGAACGCCTCCTAAAAGTGGCTGAGTGAAATCTACAAGATTTCACTCAGTCACTTTTAGACCCATGCTGCGTCAAAACCTTGCGCCTGCCTGAAGCAGGCGTAAGGAGTGACGCAGCATTAACGAGATAGGGCACCCAGAGCCTCGCTGGAGCTGCGTCGCTCTTGCGACGCAACTCCAGCAATGCGCCACTTTTACGGCACAGATGCGTCACGCATCTGTGCCGTTTTTGCCCCATGGTGCGCCGCATTGTAAATGCGGCGCATCCATGGTGGCGGAGCTGTGGCGCACAATAACTGGCGCATCCCGGCTGATATGCAGGGATGCGCCAGTTATTGTAAATATGCCCCACTACCTTTATACGGGACAATGAATTCTCTGCGTTATGGGGTATTGATGTCATTTTTTGCACCAAAGCCTTGTAATGCATATCCCAAGAGCCTACTTAATATACACAAAAATCAGATGGTTTGATAGGGGGCCAGCAGGCAGTAAATAAAAATACAATCATCCAGTCGCAAAGACCAAAGGGGTGCCCCCCCCAGCTCTTCCTGTTGCTGACGGGCAGGTGCGGCCAGCCTTTGGCCGGGACTGCAGGACTCGTTGGGGCACTTTGTAGCACGTTCTTGCAGCACAGGTGAAGGAGATAACAGGTGCCGCCTTCAGCGGTCTTGTATAGCTGGGACTCATAGGGGCAGATTTATGATGACTGGCGCATCCCTTCATATCAGCAGGGATGCGCCAGTTATTATGCGCCACTGCTGCGCCACCATGGATGCGCCGCATTTATAATGCGGCGCACCATGGGGCAAAAATGGCACAGATGCGTGACGCATCTGTGCCGAAAAGTGGCGCATTGCTGGAGTTGCGTCGCAAGCGCGACGCAGCTCCAGCAATGATCTGGGGGGCCCTATCTTTACAATGCTGCGTCAATCCTTACGCCTGCTTCAAGCAGGCGCAGGGTTTTGACGCAGCATGGGCCTAAAAGTGACTGAGTGAAATCTTGTAGATTTCACTCAGCCACTTTTAGGAGGCGTTCCTGCGCCGGAACGCCCCCACCTGCCCTGGAACGCCTACATGTGGCGCAGGGCTTTACAACGTGACGCATCTCCCAGATGCGTCACGTTGTAAATACCCCGCACCATGGCGCAGGATTTGCGCCGCTGATGCGTCACAAAAGTGACGCAACGGCGGCGCAAAAGTGGCGCAAGTGCAACATAAATCTGCCCCATAGTTCCCCCTCGCCCAGGCAGCAAAAGAAGATTTACCACGCTGTGGGACTCGTTGGGGTGCTTTGTAGCGCTTGCGAGAGCACAGGCGAAGGAGATAACAGGCGCTGACTCTAGTGGCCCTGTATAGCTGGGACTCGTAGTTCCCCCACACTTAGGCAGCAAAAGAAGTTAGCATGGATATGGGTACAAAGTTGGATCTTTTACAGAAAAATAACAATAATAAATTGTACTTAACACCAGGAAACTTTTAAACATAATATCTGACTATGGCCTGTCCAAACTAATTTTTGAAATATTTCAAAAAGTGGTGTTGGATTTGGAAACTCCCCATATCAAATTAACACAGGACATATACACAGCTCTATACAAAAAGGCAGATTTACAAGCCCCTTGCGCTACTTATGCGTCACTTTTAACATGGGAAAAGTGACGCAAAAGTGGCGCAAGGGGCTTGTAAATCAGCCCCAAAGTATTTAGGTGTTTTGAGGATCATAACTTCACACACCTCTATTTTCTATTTATTACAGACATTTTAAAGTAACATTCACACAAAAAGGAGGTGAATCAACATTTTTAAAGAGCAATATTAATTAACAAATGCTTATTTTATCCCATATGCGTCTTCTTCGTGTAGCAATAAAATAAGACACAAATACAAAGAAAGACAAGAGACAATACATGACAAAAAGATAAATCCACCTCCAACAAATCGCTCTCTTGTCCATTGGAAACTTTCATAGGAAGATATTTACAAACTGCAGTTCAAATGTTTTTTTTTGTTCGGTCCGCTTGGCTCGTGCCCTCGGTTTAAACTGTTTATTTTCATATTTTCAGGTTTTCAGAACTGTAGTAACATGACACAGCACCCAAGGAAGTACATATTTGTTTCTTGCAGGACAATCAATAAATAGCACTGTAACTTACATAGTTAAATTGCCTTTTAGTATATTCTGGTAAGGAGCAGATGGATGGTTGGTCCTGAATGGGAGGCATAACAATAAATCATCGGTAGTTAGTGCATATTTTATAAGGCAGAGCAGAACAAAATAAACAACATAGACAGCACCTCTGAACTTGAAAGTGCTTAATATTTATAAAATTCCACATTCCACAAGCGAATCTGGTGGCATCTGAAATCGGGTTTTCTCCATAACCCAGCAACACAGGACATTTTTGTGTACTAAGTTGTTTTGTTTAAAGTGAAGGTTTCATCCTTCTCTTCTTGCATGTCAAAGTCAAATCACCAGCACTTACCCTTCAACCCATGAGAGAGGTATTTGTATCCTCTTAAAACACAATGCAGTGATAAAAGTGTAAATGGTGGGTAGCTCCCTCTTCAACCATTACCTCCAAAAGCACCATTCTTCTTGGATCTACTCATTAATAAAGTGAGAGCAGCAGTTGCAGGGAAGTGAGCCAAGTGCCATATTAATTACTAATATTGTACGTTTATATAGAAAATAAAGACTGCAGCTGATCCATTCGTTAGCAACATATAGCTGCATAGACAATAGGCGTAGTTGCACAGATGCAATACCACATTACACATGTAGATGTCCCTTCAATGGACATATATGGACCAAAGTCTGTATTTCATCGTCTCAGGAAATTGATGGGTGAAACAGCAATTATTTGCAACTTCACAAATGTCAATGTAGATGTCAATGATGTTACAAAACATTATGATACTGGTGAAGTTATTTTGTTGATGTAATTCCTAATGTTTATAGTGTATATAAAATATGGGTTTCTGCAGTCGTACTCAGTAGCAAAATATATTGTTAAAGATATTAACTAAGTTGGAAGGTTGCAGTACCACTTACAACACCTAGATTCATTACTATTAAGAAATTTTATAAAGCGCCCAGCTACCCCTTTGGGGGTTTTCGGCGCTAACACGTCAGTCAGGTTTATTCAAGCCTCACTAGCTCAGAACAGCCAGGTCCTCAGCTGTCTTTGAAAGGTCATCTTGCGAGGGGCAGCTTCTAAGAGATTCTGGCAGGGCAGTCCACAACTTGGAGCCCTGAAACGCCCAAAGACTGGCCTCCTAATCCGTGTGCGCTTGACTATGGGGACCACGCACAGGGAAAGTTCACTGGAGCGGAGGGAAAAAGAATGTTTGTGAGCTCCAACAAATTCATGCAGATATTGTGGTCCAGCCCCTGATCTTGCTATGTGCACATAGCACAAGGCCATAAAGTGAATGCTCTTCTCCACTGTAAGCCAGTGGAGTTCCAGTGGAAGACACGATGGAGAGGCACTTTTCAGGAGTCTATAGAGTATCCTAGCCACCTAGATCTCGACCACTTGCAACCTTTAGATGGAAGCTTTAACTGACCACAGATAAAGTACATTGCCATGGTCTAGTCTTGACATAATGGGTGGCTGAACGACCATCCATTGAGCTGGGAATGGAAGAAGCCAAATCATTTTACCACAGCCTTTTCAGGACGGCGTAGCATGAGGTGGGCACCTTTGCCACCCGGGGCTCCATGGACAACTTGTCATTCAACATGAAGCCAAGATTTTTTTACCTTAGTAGTTGTGGTCCGGTAGAGGGCCCAGGATTTCTGGCCAGTGTTGGGGACCCCAGAGGTGCATATTCTTTTTCAGTATCAGTACCTCAGTCTTATCTCCGTTAAATTAAGTGAATGGCTATTCAGCCACTCTGCAACCCTGCCCAAACAGGGGTTCAAGGCCTCAGAGTATTGATACTGCACGCATGACAGGGAAAAGATGATTTGCGTGTCATCTGTGTATGAAAATAATGTAAGGCCTTAACATTTCACCATGTCCACCAGTGGCGCACATAGATGTTAAATAGTGCTGGACTTAGGGAAGATTCTTAGGGAACTCCTGAATTCAGGGCACGCTGCTCGGAGGGGGCAGCAGCTGAGAACACCTGAAAAGACTGGTCCTTTAAAAAGGATGTCAGTCAAGAAATGGCTGTTCCCTGAAGTCCTATGTAATCCAGCCTCTCTAGGAGAGTAACATGAGACACAGTGTCAAAGGCCTTGCTGAGTTTGAGTGGAATCAGTGCGGCTGTCCCACCCCCATCCAAAGGCCACCTGAGATGTTCTATGAGTTTTAAAATGGTGGATTGGGTACTGTGTGCCATGGTCACGACTAGACATCCCAGGCCTTGACAGTCAATCTAGATGGCAACTAATGCATGTAGAAGGAAGTACGTAATGCTACCCTCCTCAAATAGTTGTGGAAAACAGCAATTATTCATAACTTATGTAATTGACGTTTTGAATGGGCTTGTGATATTATGCTTTTAGCAGGCTCTGGCACTTTTGGAAATAGGTACATGATGTAGCTGAACTCCACATCCTGAGGGATGAGTGCTCTAGTTAGGATAAAGGCCATGCACAGTGGACCCTGGGGCTAGAAGGACAAGGCAGAGAAGGAAACATTAAGTCAACCCAAACTAAACAGTGATTTAACGGGTTGGGGGACCACAGATCAAGATTAATCCTTTTTGGTGGTTGCCTACTTCACTCAATGAAAACTTTGCAGAGTGCCAAAGGATATTAGAACGTTTCAAAATAAACTTACTTATAAAACTTTGCTAATAGGAAATAATGTTGATTTACTCAAAGCACAAAATAATCTATTTTTAAAAGCAAAAACATACCCTTTAACAATCTCTAATACGTTCCAGTTAAAAGGAAGACAGTACAGGTGAAACCACATATAGCATCATCAATAATGTCAGTGGTGACACTAAGAGAAACAATACAGTATTTTTGTAAAATATACATAGATAATATTACCACTGTGATTCTGTGATTTAAATATTCACTGAGGTTTTAGCTCACACCCCAAATGTACATATATATTTCTTCCCTTCATTACAAAAACCCTTGCCATCATTGGACTAAGCCTACATACTATACAGGACTTATTATGACCCAGAAGATTCCACATACAAAACCCCATCTGAGTACCCTGATCAGATGACCTCCATGTATCTGTAACTCTATAATTTTACAAGGTGAAAACCTTTGACCAGGCAAAAAGGAGAAAGGCTTTGACTAGGCAAAAAAAGAGAACGCCTTGTGTTGCTCAAAGGGAAGAAACCCGTCCGGAGCCATATCTATTCAAAATGGCCTGCTTCTATCATCCCGTGGCATTGTGTACAAACAGGCTGCCTAGCACCAAGTACAACCTCTGCACCATGGAGCAGAAGTGTGTGTGTTAACTAGCATAGGACTTATCCTGGAAGCATCCCCTTTCAGCAAACAATCCTGTGACTAGACAAGCTCTAACACAGTCTACACATTGCATATGACTAGACACCAAGTTTTAACAAAGTCCACACATTGGACTATAAGCAATGTGTGAAAAGTTTGAAGAACTAAAAACATTTCTCTAAGTTAGCGGCTGCTTCAAAGATGCATTATTTTTCTACGCAAGTCAGGTTGTGAATATTTTTGGGCATCAGGCTTTATATCAAAACTATGGTGTTTGTGGTGATCCATGCTTCACAACCAATTGCTGCCTCTTGACATAAAGTAAGGTAACATATGTGATATGCACAGACCCAAATAAATTCAATGCTAAAAGACACCTGGATGTATGAACTTTGACAAATATTGTCACACATGGAGTTACAGATAGTAAACCTATACTTAACCTATATATATATTCACTGCAAGAACCAAAGGTTGCAGGGACATTATAGTTAGGCTCAGATTTCACTCATACAAAACTAAATAAATTCAGCAGTCATAGTTACCTGAGCTAAATATAACTTATGCCCCCACAATGCACTGCATATGACCTCACACATTACATTACTCATGATATGATAAGTGACATCACTGATGACATCTCAAATTGCATCACTGATGACATTATCCAGTGAGTGCAAGTGTTCCATAAACATTTCTGATATTTACATACACACATATATACTAGGCTACTGCATAAGTTAAATTACTATTCTTTCTGTAGTACTAATGATTGATACTATTTCTAACACATGTCATCAGTCTTTATCGGTAAGTGAGTGGGTGTCTGGCAATATGGGTGTGTGACTGGCTGTGTAAGTGGCTGTGTCGATCTGTCAGTGGGTGTGTGAGTGGCTGTATGGGTCTGTGAATGGGGATGTGAGTGGATTTCTGGGTGTGTGAGTGGTCGTATGGGTGTGTCAGTATGTGAGTGGTTGTATGGCTGTGTCAGTGGTTGTAGGGGTGAGTGGATGGGTTATGTAAGTGGGTGTATGTGTATGTGAGTGGTTGTGTGAGTGGCTGTATGAATGGGTGTTTGGTTAAGTGAGTTGGTGTGTGAATGGCTGTATTAGAGAGTAAGTGTTAGGGGAGAGTGAGTGGGCGTGTGAGTGGCTGTATGGGTAAGTGTGTGGCTGTGTGAGTGCCTGTGTAGGTAAGTGAGTGATTGTGTGAGTAGCTGTATGTGTGACTGAGTGGCTGTTGTGTGAGTAGCTGTATGTGTGACTGAGTGGCTGTGTGAGTGGCTCGATGAGTTAGTGAGTGGGTGTATGAGTAGGTCTATGAATGAGTGAGTGGAAGTACGAGTAGTTGTATCGAATGAATGTGTTGGTGTGTGTGTGGGTGTAGGAGAGGCTTGGGATGTGATTGGGTATTTGAATGGTTCTGTGGATGATGTAATCAAGTATGTCATTTTGAGATGTCATGAGTGATGTCATCAGTGATGTCACTGACCATGTCATGAGTGATGTAAAATGTGAGGTTAGCAGTGTCTTGCGGGGTGTGAGTTATAGTTAGCTGATGGAACTACAACTGCTGAAATTCTATGGTTTTGTATGAGTGAAATCTGAGACTAACTATGAAGTCTCTGTAACCCTGGATTTTTTCAGTGAATTTCTAAGGCTTTTTTTTATTCTATTTCCTATCTATAAAGTCCCTGTAACCTTTATTTACTTCAGTGATTTTCTAAGATTTTTCAAATTTTGTTTCCTAACTGTAACCTGGGAGTGAGTGTGTGAGTGAGTGCATGAGTGTCTCAATGTGTGTGTGAGGGGATGTGTGAGTGCCTGAATGGGTCTGGAAGTTGCTGCATAGGTGTCTTACTGGGTGCGTGAGTGGGTGCGTGAATGTCTGAATAGGTCTGTGTGTGGGTGTGTGAGCATCCGAGTGGGTGCATGAGTGTCTGAATGGGTCTGTAAGTGGGTGTGTGAGTCTCTGAGTGGGTCTGTGAGTATGTGGGTGAATCTCTAAATGAGTCTTTGAGTCAGTGTGCGGTTCTCTGAGTAGGTCTGTGAGTGAGTGTGAGAGAGTAAGAGTGGTTCTGTAAGTGGATGCATGAGTGTCAGAATGGGTCTGTGGGTAGCTGTAAGAGTCTTTGGGTAGTTCTGTGAGTGGGCAAATGAGTGCCTGAGTAGGTTTGTGAGTGCGTGTGAGAGTGTCTGAGGAGATCTGTGACTGGGTGTGTGAGTGTCTGAGTGGGTCTAAGAATGGGTGTATCAGTGTCTGAGTGGGTCTGCCAGTAGGTGTGTGAGTGCCTCAGTATGTGAGTGCATGTCTAAGTGTATGGGTGTGTCAGTAGCTGTGTCAGTGACTATGTCACAACAGAACCGCACCTGCCCCTTTATCCACAAAGAGTTCACAGTTTTACACAAAATATCTACCCTAGTAGAATACTTTCTACTTGTTAATTACTAAGTGCTATATCTTTGTGTAAATCCCCAGTACATATTCTACAACACAGCTATGCAATTGAGCAAGAGCAAATGTCACCAGTGACCTTGTGTGCATTTTGGCAATGTGATTGCTCCTCATGTGTCTTTATCGAGAAATCTGAGATAACATGAGCCTTCCTTTAGAGAAGACTACGAGAGCAAAAAGAGGCAAATCGCAAATCACCTTCTCCTTACCTATAAGAAGTAAGTGCTTCTTAGTTTGGTGGAGATGGCACCATATTCCTCAGCACCAAGAACGCTTCACCAAATGTGGCAAGAAAGTGCTGGGGGGCATTTTGGTGTGCTACCCGTCATCCTGGCAAAAGGCAGGAAGATCATTGCATACTACTAAGGTGGATGGAGTGGGGACAAGCGGGCAGAGCTTCAGGTGATTTTGTACATTTGCATACTCTCAGTTATTTAAAGGGAGAACCGAGAATTCTAGTCTCCCCATTTAAGGACAAGAAAGAACCCATTTTTCAAAGTCACTACACATTGTGCTCCAAAAGATCAATAATGCATTCACCTCTAAAAAGCATTTCAGATTGTCTTTCAATGTGGAATTACCTAGAAAACATACTTGTTTTGCCTTTGTCGAGCCCAGGAGGTTAGGATCATTTGTCTTTTACAGAAGTGGAGCTCCAATTGGGGCAGCTGCTATGTTTATGTGTAGGTGTTTCCCATTGAGGTTTCGTCTACTTGTTTTTCTGCCATCTGTTTTGCCTTTTCTGCACATTTTTCTGCCTTATGTTTTGCCCTCTTCTGCTCTGTTTTGCTATTTCTGCTAGGTTTTCTGCCCTCTGTTTTTCCTTTTCTGCAAAGGGGGAGGTAGACCATGTAGCTCCCCTCCCTGGGCTGATTTCGGCCCGGGGACCTCATCCCGTGGGATGTTGCCAATATTAAATGGGGGAGGGGGCCATGTGTCCCCCCTGCTTGGGCTGATTTATGCCCTGGGGACACCATCTCCCAGGGCCCAGCCACTTCTACATGGGTGCCCTGGCCCCACCCAGGGCACCCAGTGTGTATTGTTGGCACCCGCTGGGGAAGCCTCAAGGCCCCCGCAATCCCAACCGGCTTCCCGCCTGCTGCAGGAGTCAGCACGGCTCCCACATGCAGGGAGCAGCTAGAAACATAGCTCACTGCATGCAGGAGCAATTGTTTTATCTGTGTCCCTGTCCGCTTGACAGCGGGCAGAGAAACAGATCAAAACTCCACTCCCAGTAAGCAGAAGCAGTTTGACAGCTCCCACTTGCTGGGAGTACAGTTAGCGTTTGCTCTCACTTGGCAAGAGCTGTCATATCTCCCTCCAAGCAAAAGCAAACAGTTGTCTCCTGAGGGCAGGCACCACGGAGGCCGTCACCAGGGTCAATAATAGTTCCAGAAGGGAGACCACACAGTCATCTTTTTTAGTATGCATGGAGTGGGAGTGGTCCCTGAGGCTTTTAAATTGCCTGTGGGGGGCTCAGGGTACTCCTCCACATTTTTTAATTGCATTTGGCCCTGGGGAGATGGTGGTTTCCGGGACCTGGTTGGTTCACACGACCCCCCTCCTTTTTATTAAGCAAAGCCCCAGGGCTTCAAGGAGCCCAATGGAGGGGGTTCCATGCGGGCACCCCAATATTTGAAAAAAGCCCCAGGAACGTGGTGGCGCAGGGCTCAAAAGAGCACTAGGAGGGGCGCCCCATGTGGCCCTCCTTTTTTTATTAACTTCATGCCCCAGGACCTGGCCCATCTGCGGTCTTTTTTGGAAACAAGTGTGGGAGACCACGCCTTTGGGGTTTCCCGCACTAAGCTGGGGGGGTCAGGTGTCTAAAAACCCAATAGAAATTAACATGGGATACCCACTTTTTAAACCCACATTTTTCTTGGCACCCGCTTGCTGGATCACTCCGAACCTTTCCATGCACAACTAGAATCACTGTCTACTTTTTTTGGGAACATTTCATAAAGATTCATCAACCGACGCCAAAGATATAGTCAGGTCAAAAAACACTTTTCCCTCAGTCTCCCTAGTAAAATGATACCACACTTGTGTGGGTGTCCAATGCAGAATTGGCTAACAATGTATTTTTAAAAACATTTAGCACCCTAGAATTGATCGGTGCTTTAACCTTCCCAGTCACAGGCTCTTGCCCCACACAAGTGAAGTATCATTTTACTTGAGAGACTGAGGGGAAGGCTGTGGGGTAGGACATTTGTGCCATCATGGTGATTCCACACACAAATATGTGGAAAATGTGTTTTTTCAGATACATTTGAGGTTTGCAGGGTATTCTGGGTAGGAAAACATTAGGGGATCCATGCAAGCTATACCTTGCTGGACTCCCCCGGGTGTCTAGATTTCAGAAACGTTTGGGTTTAGTAGTTTCCCAAGATGGCCGAGGAGCCAGGGGCCAATACCCCAGGTGACCCCCTTGCAAAACCAGGTTGTATTATGACAGGTAATTTTGATGTCTACTCAATACGTTTTGCCTGTCACTGGCACTTGACCCACCCACGCAAGGGAGGTACCATTTTTATCGGGAGACCAGGGTAAAACTGGGTGGTAGGAAATTTGTGGATCCATGCAGATTCCAGACCTTTCCAACACAGAAAGTTGAGAAAAATGTGATTTCTTCAGCTAAATTTATTTGAGGTTTGCAGGGGATTCTAGGTAGGAAATCATTCTGGGATCCATGTAAGCCATACCTCGTTGGACTCTTCTGGGTGTCTAGTTTTTGGAAATGTGTGGGTTTGGTAGGTTTGGTAGATTTGGAGATGGCCGCCAAGCCCGGGACCAAAAGCTCATGTGACTCCCTTGCAAAACCAGGTCATTTTCAGATACAAAGGTGGCATCTGTATTTTCGGCCCCGTGCTAGGTGGCCATCTTAGGAAACCTACCAAACCCACACATTTCTGAAAACTAGACACCTGGGGGAGGCCAGCGAGGTATGGCTTGCATGGGCCCCACAATATTTTCCTACCCAGAATCCTCTACAAACCTCAAATTTAGCTGGAATAAATCAATTTTTTCTCAAATTTCTTTGTGGAAAAGTTCTGGAATCTGAATGGATCCACAAATTTCCTACCACTCAGCATTCCCCTAGGTCTCCTGATAACAATAGTATCTCACTCGCATGGGTGGGTCAAGTACCCGCGACAGGCAAGGGCCCAAAACGTATTAAGGAGACATCAATATTACCTATCACAAAATAATCTGGTTTTGCAAGGGGGTCACCTAGGTTTTTGGCTCCGGGCTCGGCGACCATCGTGGGAAGCTTCCAAACCCACTAATTTCTGAAAACTAGACACCCGGGGGAGTCCAGCGAGGTATCGCTTGCGTGGGCCTCCCGATGTTTTCCTACCCAGAATCCAATGCAAACCTCAAATTTAGCTGAAAAACACATTTTCCAGATATTTATATATGGAATCACTGTGCTGGCACAAATGTCCTACCCCACAGCGTTCCCCTCAGTCTGCTGAGTAAAATGATACCTCACTTGTGTGGGTGGGGCAAGGGCCTAAGACTGGGAAGAGGCAAAAACATAGGGATTAAGGGTATAGCATCGAGAATTGTAAACGCTGTTATTTAAAAAATAGGTTTTTAGCCAATTCTGCATTGGACACCCACACAAGTGAGGTATCATTTTACGTTGGATGCCTAGTGGGCTGTCTGCCCTCCGAGGGCACATAAGGGGTTATTGCCCCATATGTCTCCCAGGGGGGCAGAAAGACGGTGGTAATAGTTTTAGGGGTGGGGCATTGGCATGTTCATTCTGGGCAGCCCCCACCCCTACATCATGAAAACAAATCCCTGGTGCCTAGTGGGCTTTCTGTCCCCCGGGGGCAGATCAGGGGCTACAGCCCCTGTAGCATTTTTTGGGGGGGTGGGGGCTTTGACCTGTCCATCCAAATCAAATGTAAAGATAATCCCTGACTTCTAGTGGGCTTTTTGCCCCCCGGGTCAGATTGGGGTTACTGCCTTCGTCTGCCCCCCGGGGGGGGCAGAAAGACTGGAATTTCTCTGGGTGTTTGGGGCATTGTCATGCCCATTTGGGGCAGCCCCCACCCCTACATTACTAAAAAAAATCCCTGGTTTTTAATTGGCTTTCTGCCCCCTTGGTGGTCGGATTGGTAGCTACTGCCCCTGTCTGCCCCTTGGGGGAGGGCAGACAGACTGGAATTTCTCTGGGGGGACAGTGCCATGCCGTTTTTGGTCAGCCCCCACCCCTACATGAATACAAAAAAAAACCTGATTTCTAGTGGGCTTTGTGCCCCCCAGGGGGGCAGTGTGGGGGCTGCTTCCCATCTATCCCCAAGGGGGGGCTGAAAGACTGGAAGTTTTGCGAGGGAGGCGTGGTGGCATTGGCATGCCTGTTTTGGGCAGCCCCTAATTCAAATTGGCAAAAAAATTCATAGCATCTAGTGGGCTTTTTGCCCCTCCGGGGGGCAGATTGGGGGCTACTACCCCCATCTGCCCCAGGGGGGACAGAAAGGCTGTGATTTTTGCAGGGGTTGGAGGCATTGGCATGCCCATTTTGGGCAGCCCCACCCCAATTGTAATTTCCCAAAAAAATCCCTGGTGTCTAGTGGGCTTTCTGCCCCCCCGGGGGTGGAATTTTTGTGGGGGTGGAGGCATTGGCATGCCCATATTGGCCAGCCTCCACCCCTAATTCAGACTGTCAAAAAAATCCCTGGCATCTAGTGGGCTTTTTTCCTTCCTGGGGGGCAGAATGGCTGTAATTTTTGTGGGGGGGGTGGAGGCATTGGTATGCCCGTTTTGTGCAGCCTCCACCTCTAATTGTAATTGCCCAAAAAATCCCTGGTTTCTAGTGGGCTTTCTGCCCCCCGGGGGGGCAGATTGGGGGCTATTGTTCCCATTGGCCGCCAGGGGGCAGAAAGACTGAATGTAGCCATTTTTTGGGGTGGAGCGAAGGCGCTTGCCCAAGGGGCCGCTTCCACCTCCCTGGTGGCTAGTCGGTGGATCCCTGCTTAGGGATCGCCCTCCCCTTTCCAGTGATACCTCTCCTGTCTTTCTACATGCTCCGTGGGCTGAGATAGCCCCCTGAGCACATAGAAAATGAAACTGAAATGAGCCTAAAGTCTCATTTCAGTTTCGGTTTCTATGAAATGATGACAGCGCGACTTGCGCACTGATCAACATTTCAGGGAAACCAGGGGTAGTGCCTCGGAAGCTGGGGAAGCTCTTCCCCAGCTCCCAAGGCTTTTGGTGAGAAAAGGAAATCCTTCCGGTGCCATGTGCGAGGACAGCCGAGAGCAGTCCTGCGCACACAAGCACTGATGCACACGACAGCTCCTGGCCATCATGCGCATAGAGGGGTTAAACGGAAGGGTCTGAGTAAAAATTAAAAAACAAGGGAAGGGGCCACCAATTTTGGCCCGGAGACCCCATCCCCCAGGGCCTGGCCTCTGGTGTGGGTTCTCTGGTCTCACCCAGTGCACCCACATACATTGTAGTGTTGGGGGCCACAAGGAGAGCCTCAAGGCCACTGAAATTGAGTACAGTTTGCGATGGCTTGGTGGGAGCAGTAACATGCCCCTGAGACCTGGTCCACCTGGGGGCTGATTCATTTAGAAATGAACCGCTGGAGTCAGTGCTTCATTTTTTGGAAAAATGTGTGGGTCCAGCGCGATCCCACCACAAATGTAAAAGTAAAAATGCCTTTTTAGCCTTGCAGGGTCCCTGTGGGAGGCCCCCCAAGAGGCCTAGGGGGTCAGGGTGTTTCTACCCTGTCCCCTTTTCTTTTTAAATTTTTTTCCTGTGACTCGGTTCAACTGGTTTGAAGTATTGGCAGCCACAATCAGATCTCAGCACAAGATCTCGGGATGGGTTGTGGATCCTCCGTGTCTACAGTTGTATACCTGAAAATCCTTTAAATAACTCTGCAACTACTTTCACCATTTAACAAAAAGGGCACTTTCTAAACCAAAAGCTACCTTTATGCCAAATGTTGTAGTAATTCCGCTCAGCAGTTCGGGCTGTAGCCGTGTCTAAAGTATAGAAATTAATAGGGGGAAAAGCCTTTTGGGACCCCCCCTTTTTCTAAACCCCCACTTGACGGATCACACCGAAACTGTCATCAAACAACGCCAAAGTTATTGGCAAATTAAAAAGCGCTTTTCCTATGTAAACTAGGTCCTATCCATAACTATCTACTGGTGAACTCCAGTAGGTAATATATATACTCCGCTCCACCCGTCACTCACTGCCAAGATGCTCCTAGGAGTGATTGCTGCGCTCTATAAATGACCTCATTCATTCAAATATATTTATTTTGAAGATATGTGGTAGGTGATTATTATGTTTCAATATTTTTGTAGCACAATATTTTTTCCATGATATTCTGTTAGTACACTCAACAAAGTACTAGCATTTCAAGGCATTCTGTATACGACAGAAGAATAAAAAACATTAGATGGGGCCTTTATATACAAAATACTTTAAATAAAATTTGATTCAATTCTTTGCAGTAAAACATACTAACTGCTAGCTCTTGCAACAAATTAAAAATGAAAATATATGCCATAGTTCAATAAAACATGCTAGTCAGCAATTGCAGGAAACACGGTTTTAACCACCAAAAGTGAAAGAGCCATTGAGGGAACAGTGCGTGTCCTGTTTGATTGTGAAGGGGGTGGATGGTGTATGTTACGACAAGTGGCCTTCACAATATTTGGTATCTTTATTTATATCCATTTGATTGCAATGTTTTCATATATTTGTGAAAAGGCGATTATGAATTGGTGCTTATGTTTGCAGTACCCACTGAAGTGAGTCTGAATTGTCATGAACCTAAACATTCAGGAATAATGCAATGCATTTTGTATATTAGCTAATGGTCACTTTCCAGACCCCCTTTCATTAACTCAAAGGCATGGATTTTTTGTAAACAATATTTCAGACATGACTCCTCTGTCAGGCAATATTTGAATTAACATTTTCCGGTACCACAACCTCAAATACGCTTGTTAACAAAAAGGATAGATTCTTATTTTTTTTCGATTTACCTATAGCCATACGGACAACAAACAGTATATATTAGTTGTATGCAGTGTGGGATTATAAGGCCCATAATTCTGAGAAATGCCCTACACCCATTAGGCCTATAATTGCACATGAAACATGTTGACTAAAAAGAAATAAATTGTCTTACTGTACCCTAGGGGGCTTATTTCAAGAGGTCTGTGCAGCCCACAGCGTCATGTCTTTTTAAATTTTGATGGCGCAGGCCTCTTAATCGTATCTATGAGGCGACGCAAAGCCACCCTTCATGGCTTTGCGTGGCTTCATAGTTATTGAGTAAGGCAAAGCAGCGCAAAGCGCTGAGTTGATTTACTCTGAGTCAAGGAGGCGTTCCATGGACGTTGCGGTCAGTGTTCCCTCGCAGTACCCATGGATTTTGACTCTGCCCCAGATTTACAAAATCACATAAACCTGTGGCATCGCCAAAACCTTATACTCTCCCAGAGCAGACTTAACATGGAGAAATGTTTTTATTTGTTCTCAATTTTTTCCTATTTCCATGTGTGTTGCATTCTGCAGCACACATAGGACGAGAAAAACGCCTCTCTGGATTGTTTGTGAGAAGAAAGGTGCAAATTCCTGCACAAAAACAATCCTGCCTGCACCTGAGGCACCCTTGCACCATTGTGCAAGGGTGCCTATGTTGGCGTTCGGTTACAAATTGTGAGCCAGCGCAGGGGGAGGTGACAAGAATGCACCGTATTTCATAAATGCAGTGAATCCCTGCCCTTTCGCATTGGCGTAGGGCAGCACAGCAAGAAGACTTGTGGCGCTACCCTACCCAATTCCTCGTAAATGAGGCCCTGGAAGTAGTAGACTCTAAAAGAAAGAGGTCATCTTATTAAAACACAGTTTTATCACTTTTCATCTTTTTTTCTTGTAACTTTGGCACAGGGAGAGTCTGATTTACAACATACCTCTCAAGAAGCTTGTGAAATGTTGCTTACATAACAAATGGCATATCTACCTAGCTACCCTGAGAACTCCTCATGAGCTCCTATGGGAGTTCACTGTTGATGACAATGTTGGATCGTGGTGAGGAGCAAACTGTGATGCAGCAAGACTCCTCAAGTAGGTGAGAGTTTGTCATCATCTCAATTCACTTAATTGAGTTCCAATACTGGTAACATTCTGTGAAGTACAAATCTCCAAAACAAAAGTGATCCTTTCAGCAATTTGTTCAGAACCTTCAATATTGTAAGTATGTATTAAAGGGAGGATTGTACTGAAGCCTCATAAGCTGATTGGCGTCTCCCCAACAGTGGAGAGTTTATTTCATCCTGATCCACTTCCTAATGTTCACTGAAGTCAATCCACATCACTAGACAAGAACAACTTTGCCATAAAGGCTAACAATTTCTTGAGTCTATGAATATTTGAAATGTACTCTTCCACAATTGTACATTCTCTGACCATTGGTGTGGACAGAGATAATCCTAATGTTTTTCAATCTTATTGTAGACAGGCATATCAGGCCCTCCATGGGCCTGGGTTGTGTTGACCTAAGAAATATTATAACGGTAAGTAATTTTGCCTATTTCTAAGTTCCTCCCAGTTCCCTGGTATCAGCTATTCGTGGGCCTCACACAGAGACACACACGTGGGCACACACACATACACACACACACACACACACACACACACACCACACACACACAAATCCATCCACACATGAACTATCATACACATATATGCATATTTTTGCACATACATATTCTCCAATGCACATAGTCACACCCAGTCACATAGGCAAGGACCCACTACATATCTCCAGGTCTGCTCCTTTCGTGCCCAGAATTAATATGTCATGAGTGTGAAAAGTAAAAAAAAACAAAAGACTGAAGGACACAAAGTGATGTCTACCCAGGCAAAAGAAGTTGTGTTTTAGATGTGGATTTTCGTTTCCACATGAAGGTAAATATCCCGGGATCACTGACAGAATATTGACAAAACTAATATCGACCTACAGAAATATCGGGACATAAATATTGTTGTCGAAAATATCGACCTCCTATCTTCCTAATGGTAAGTACAAAAATATCCAAAAAATATATAGTGGTAAAAAATATCGTATTATATACGTATTATAACATTTTACTTAACAAAAATTTGATTTATTTGTGAATTTTAACTATAAGTAATAAATGTAATTTAAAATAAATTAAAATACATATATAAAATGTAATATATTTTTATTTACTTAAAAATAATTAATAATTAATTATTTAATTAATTATAATATTTTGGAAATATATTGCAAAAACAAAGATAAATATATATATATACATACACCTATAACATAAAAAAATATATAATATAAATTAAAATATTAAAATAGTAGGGAAAGTTTTGGATAGCAGAGGAGAATAATTTACTATTCCCACTCCAGCGAGTGCAACAGTAGGAAAAGTATTGGATAGCGGAGGGGAATCATTTACTATTCCCATTCCAGCAAGTGCAACAGTAGGGAAAGTGTTGGATAGCAATGGGGTAAAAATTACTATTCCCACTCCAGTGAGTGCAACAGTAGAGAAAGTGTTGAATAGTGGAGGGAAATAATTTACTATTCCCACTCCACCAAGTGCAATGGTAGGGAAAGTGTTGAATAGCGGAGTGATAAAAATTACTAATCCCACTCCAGCGAGTGCAACAGTAGGGAAAGTGTTGGATAGTGGAGGGGAATAATTTACTATTCCCACTCCAATGAGTGCAACAGTAGGGAAAGTGTTGGATAAGGGAGGGGAGAAAATAACTATTCCCACTCCTGCAAGTGCAACTGTAGGTTAAGTGTTGGATAGTGGAGGGGTAAACATTACTATTCCCACTCCAGCAAGTGCAACAGTAGGGAAAGTGCTGAATACCTTAGGGGTATAAATTACTATTCCCACTCCTGCTAATGCAACAGTAGGGAACGTGTTGGATAGCGGAGGGGTAAAAATTACAATGCCCACAGAACAAAATTCTAATTTAAAAACAAACAAAATATCAACTACAACACAAAATATAATAAAAAACCCAAAAATAAAACATATATAAAAATATGAAATTTAACAAAACACATAAACATATTTTAATGTTTCAAAAATCTAAAATGTACATAAAAGTATTAAGGGGCCTATTAGTATGTCGGGCAGATCGCCACCACCCGCATGGCGGTGTTGATCCGCCTGACATTTTCCTCAGCCCGCCACCCATTCCCCCTGCCATATTAGTATGGCGGAGGGACCCCGGCAGACGGAAAGACCATCCGCCAGTTTTCCGCATGTCGACCAGTTGACCGGGCGGAAAAGGGGCTGGATATGGTGGTGGTGTCTGCTAGACACCGCCATCCATACTAGAATGGCCAGCGGTGCAGGTCTTTCCATGGCAGAGACCCCGCCATGGAAAGCCAGGTGGAATTTGCTTTCGGGGGCCCGTTGCGGGTCCCCAGGGTATTGGGGGGTGGGTGGTACCTGTGGTACCCCCTACATTGTCATGGACAAGATGGCAGGCACCGCGCGGTGCCTGTCACCTTGTGCATCACAATGCACATCGTGTATTCCCAGCATTATGGAGGGCGGTGCAGTGAGCACTGCCCACCACAATGCTGGGAATAGAGGATGCCACCGCCACGGTGGCATCCCAATTGCTGGTGTGGGACCGCTGCACCACTGGCGGCTGGTCCCAGCACCACTAGGTTGGCAGGCGGACTAAAGTCCTCCCGCCATCCTAATGGGTCCTAAGTTTTTTAATTTAACAAACATTTAACAAACAAATAAATATTTTGTAATAGAAATTAATCTTATCAAACATTTTAAAATTACATAATGTAATATTTCTTTTCCTACCCTATAACACCGCACAATTTACAATACACATCTAAATTAAACAAAAAAGTGTACCTCCATAATTAACACGATTCATTATCAATTAAACAAATATTAATAATTATAAAGCACATTTAGATATGTAAAAATTAATGTATAAACCAACCGTTACAGCTATTGAACCTAAATTCCCAAACAAAATAAAAACTAAACAATTACCAAAAATATTTATCAATTAATAAATGAATATTAATGATCAAGTAATGATTAATTAATTTAAACTAAATTGCTTTGCACCCTCTACCCCAACAAACACCAAAACACACAACTAAAAATATTTAGACATTTTCCATAACTAATTTTACATTAATAAATGAATATCAATTAACAACAAATAATTAATTAATAAAAAAAGGCTTCATACCATTTACCACTATAAACCCCATCACTCACACATCAACATTATTACACAATTGACATATTTACATTTTAATTAATTAATTAGCATTAATGAACAAATAATTAATTCATTATTAATAAATTGCCTCCCACCATATTCCCCTATACATGCCACCACCATTTCCGTAAAACATTACACAATTAACATAATTAATTAACAATTAATAGCAATTCACAAGCAAAATATAAATAATATTTAATACATTATTTCACACAATGAACACTATAAAATAAAATGAAATATATATGATATTAAAAAATTAATAAATGTATTAAAATATAATTACTTCCCACCATAGTCCCCTATCAACCCACAACCCGCTCCTAAAAAAATAACACAATGAACGTAATTACCAATTAATTAATAATAATTAACAACCAATTCATAAATAATTAATAATACATTAATTCTCACAATTAACAATATAAAATATAAAATAAATAAATATTAATTAGTGAAACATTTTAACAAATTATTATAATCAAATTACTTCCCACCTTATTCCCCTATAAACCCAAAACCAGCTGCGGAACTAAAACACAAAATTTAATTAAAATAAAATTAATAACTTCAAAAAAAATGTAACACATATCATTTGCAATACTCAGACAAATAACACAAACTAAAAAAATGATATTTTGTACAACTATATTTTTGCAAACAATAATGAACCATATTTTAGAAAAGATATTTCTTACCTGAAACTCGATATTCTTGACCACTATATTCTTGCAGTAGATATTTATCTCGATATTTAGGACTCAATATTAGTGCAAGTCAAAATTTCTCACTCAATATTCTGACTCTCAACCAATATCCCGCTCTTGGACCAATATGTAAAGACTGTGGTAAAGAGAATAATGCTGTGATGCTTTCCAAAGTGAAGGAAACAGTAAGGGGCTCATTAGGATGGTGGGCGGAGGCACAACCGCAGTGCTGGCAGGGGTGGAAAATGACCTTTTCCGCACTCCAACGTCAACTTCACGCCCGCCATATTACAATGGGCAAAGAGAGCCCATTTCCCGTCCGCTGCGGAGCAACGCGAACCTCCATAAATATGCGCACGCCACCGCTGTGGCGGAAGCCAAAAGAGACTCACTGCTGTGCGGAATGACGTCCCGTCTGCCATACAACTCAGGATGCCCCAAACAGCCCATCACACCACTGTGGATAATCCACCCAACCAGAGAGGACGGAAGCATGACAGCGGAGCGCGAAACCAGACTCCCGGTCCCCTCCACCCGGTCATGAACGCAATGGATCCAGCTCTAAAAGTCTTTCCGGTGCTGTACCTCCTCCACTACCAGCTAGTAATGCACCGTCACAGACAATGCCGCAGGTACGCAAATACACAACTCCGCACACAACCACAACACACAACTCCTGCTGACACACGGTTCCTGTCCACATCAGACACACTGGTGGGGACAGGAACACATGCCCCAGTGTACCCACACATGTCCTACCTGTCACATAATCACCCCTCCGCATCCGTGTCACCCATCAACTGCGAAATTCTTGCAATCTCCCGGTTACATCACCGCAGAGGTGCAGACGTGGGAAAACCTGGGCACAATGTAGTAGGCAGGGCCAGCGCCAGGCATGGGCAGTCCACAAAGATTTACAGGGCCCCACCTACACACTTCACCCCCTATACCCATTTTGGTACATGCTGTGTGCTCCTCATGTGCCCCTGCACAATTCATCTGCCAGGTGTAGCCAGACCCTGCCCCACACACACCAACCAACCAGGGAGCCTGTCTCAGAAGGTGGGTGTAAAGAGGAACACTCTGTACAGAAGCTCAGGGGCAGGTCAACACTCCTCCCCACCCCTACCCTCCACTCATGTCAAGCAAACTGAGTCCAATCACAAAATGAAGACTCACACTGCATATGAACATCCACTGAACTGTCCACACTGCTTGTCAAATCACTCAGTCACACCCCACACTGACACACAGCCACATACACATACCAGATGTCAGCAGAAATGGAGGACAATAAATGGGCTTGCCAAAAGTGAAGTGGACAGTGGTGGAAACCAATGGAGCAAGCCACAAAGCATATGTACATCACATGCAATAGAAGGAACATATCACACCACCCTTAGGCCATCAAAACAGACATGGGTGGCACAGTGAGTCAAATCAAACCAAAGTGACCCCCATGCAAAACTCAGGGAGACATCAAGGCAAGCCATGCATAGGCACAGGAATGATAGGAAGTGTCTGAAGTCAAACAGTGATAAGCCACACATCTGTCACAACTTACCTGACAGGTGTATGTCATCATCACAACACACATGGCTCATTGTCACACTCCCTGACTGTCAAACCCAAGTTGGACCTTCACACATACCCCTCCTCTACCCAACTCACACCTGCAGCACTCAACACCAGTGTCACTCACACAGAATGGTGCAAATGATGTCCTGTGAGTACACTGACAACCAATCACACTCCCTGGGGTGCATCCACAAACATCACATCCACACTCAGGGATGCCTGAGCCAATGCAGACACAAAACAATAGCCAAACAAAAACCTCACAAACAACATACACAGAAGTCCAACAAGCCCACATATGGCCATACAGACATTGGAAAGGCAATGGGACCCCAGACAGAACAGGAGTACACAACATTGTCACTCAAGACCAATGCACAGACACCATACCCCAACACAAACAAGAATTGAATCATCTCAAAACAATCATGAAAACAAACTGGGCTCAATGGGACAATACGCTTAGACAGACAGAGACACCACACCACCCATCAAGTCAACATGGTGTCATAGTGTACCACAAGCATGCACAATCCTGACAAGTGACAGGTTAAAGATAGGAGGACATAGTACGATTGTGCACTCAAAACAAGCACCGTAACAAGACTACACCTTGCTGCATGTGACAGACACACAAGTAATGCACACTACACTTGCAACGCACATCAGAATGTCTTACAATGCACAAACAGCTCACACACAATATCATGCAACTAGAACTTCATACACACAGAGCATCTGTCAGCAGAAAGAGCCAAAACAGCCCAAACACTGGATACATCCACAACCAAAACACAACGGATGCACATGCCAATCCATCACATTGCAAACTCAGGCGGACATCAGGGGGATGCACACCAGGCAAGTACAAGGCAACATACACTGACAGCACTGCATACAGGCCAAGCACTGTGTGCACACCAAACAAATCAGTAGCACACAAATCTCAGTGCCACAACATGTACTACCACAACACAAATCAGCACAGCACACAGACAACATCACACTCAGGAAGGGTAGCAGTACCCCAGCAAAGACACATACAGCTTACCCAACACCCACAACCAGGTGCAAACAACATGACCAAAGGACTGTGCAGCACAGACAGTTGGACTGTACATGAGCAACCCTGACTGCAAACCAGTACAAGAATATCACACATAACTAATTGGGAAACTGTCCTGAGTGGGACATTGGTCCTTTGCACAGATCAGCACCCCAAAGCATAGTGTAACAAATGAAGTGGTGGGGAGGCTCACACACTGGCAACCCAAGGGGTAGGTGACATGAGATGGAAGTGGTGTGTACGTCAGTATTGGACAGGTCAGGAGTGTACTGTACAGAAATACATGGAGGAGTCACTCACAATGGGTAGGCATCAGAAGCACAGATAGGGGATGGTAAGACTTGACATCCCACATCCCACACTGGAACCCAAAACGGCTCAAGTGACAGTAATGCATGAGGAAACTCACCAACAATGTGAGTGTGGCTGAGCAGGTCTGCACAGTGAGCACAAATATTAACAAGACACATGGCTGAGCAACAAAACACAACAGAGACTTGGCAGTCACACACTCTGCATACTCACAACTGGCAGCATTAACAAGTAGGTGTGCCCCATGAGTGCAAGGACACACCAACACACTGCACAGTGCACAACCTACAACTCCTACATGTGCACATAATCACAAGCACAGGGCTGACAATTCAAACAAGCAGGCACTCAGCTCCTGGGTCATACGTGTGTGCAGTTGGCATTGCAAGGGCACAAACACATCAACACTACTGACAAAGTCACCCCATTCACACTTCATGACCACTCAAGTGCACACATTCAAATGTACCCATGTGACTAGGAAGACAGGCCATCACAAGATGACCATACATCAACACTGCTGATCACACAGACATAATGGACCCTGGCCAGCCTGCCTGTAATCCTGTGGATAGAATTCCCCTCTGTGCTGGTAGTGCATCCTAAAATGACATGTGTACAATTTAGCAAACCTGAGCATAGAATGATTAGGATAACTGTAGATCATCACAAACAACCATCATTGCACCCCTAAACCTCAATGTCAAGAAGAACTGAAGTGCCTGTCACCTCTGACAAACTCTGAAAAACTGAAACAAGCAATTGGCAATGTTAAAGTGACCTACAGAGCATGTGTCACCTGAAACCATACCCATACAGAAATATTTTTATTAAGCAAGAACACTGACAAAGCAGACAATCGGAGTAACTGTCTTTATTACATATTACCCAGCTAGGCATCAAAAGTAGAAAACGTCAAGGCAAGTGGCCAGTCCATAGTTCAAAGTAGGCAAATGTGTGCATGAGAACCCGCACAGGGAGTGTGGGTATCCATAGTTACAAACAGAAAGGCCAGTGACCAGTCCATAGTTCAAAGTAGGCACATGCATGCATGAGAACCTGCACAGGGAATGGGCATCCTTAGTTACAAACAACAAGGCCAGTGGCCAGTCCATAGTTCAAAGTAGGCACATGTGTGCATGAGAACCTGCTCAGGGAATGGGCAAACAAAGTGACAAACAGCAAGGCATGTGCCTACTTTGAACTATGGACTGGCCACTGGCCTTGCTGTTTGTAACTATGGATGCGCATTCCCTGTACAGGTTCTCATGCACACATGTGCCTACTTTGAACTATGGACTGGCCACTGGCCTTGCTGTTTGTAACTATGGATGCCCATTCCCTGTGCAGGTTCTCATACACACATGTGCCTTCAAAGTACGGCCTTACACTGGTGGACTTTGAGCTGCAGGCATGGGAGACAAGGAGAGGACATTTTAGTGACACTGGGTTATGTACCACTGTGTCTCAGTACAGGAGCATGCACACAGCTCATGCACACAGCTCAGCAAAGCTATGCAGATATGTTTAGCAGAGACAATACAGCATGACACGTAGTACATTAGCATGAGATAATCATACCTAGATACATGGTACAGTATGGACACAGTACCTGCCCATCTTATACACATGCAGAGTGCCAGCACAGAAAGCAAGGTGAAGATGTCCCACATCTGCAATGCAGTATGTGAGGGAGAAAGACATACATTACATTGCAAATTATGTTTCTGGGCAGACTCACTGTGTCCAACACTGCACACCCATCAATGTCCTTGCCCTGTGAATGGCTACCTGTATCATGGAGGTCACATATAGGGACATGATCTAACAATCTCACACCCTTATCGCAAGGTCTGTCTTGTGCAATCCACAGGCCTAAGATAGCTCATTGAGGAATAGGGCAGTAGACAACCCATATGTCTCACTCTGTCTATTCAGTGATGGGTCCCTGACAAATTGGACAGTAACAGTGTAGGCCAGGGGGGCTCACACTGCGGTCTAACGTGGGCCATCAGAACTTTCACATGCATGTACAATATGAGAGGGAAAACAGTGCCTACACATGCGAGTCAGTACACATTGTGAAGAAAATGGAAGGGGGATGTTTCATAAGTACAACAATCTGCTGTGTCATAAGTGAATTTCCACCAAGAGTGTCACCTTCAGGCATTTCCCTCTTGTGCACAATGCTGACAAATCAATGGTGGCAAATTTAAGTCAAACACACTTCCATCAGTACTCTCTGGACAGAAACTCTTTGCAATGTCACAGATGAGTCTGTGAAGAACCTCATGGACCCAACCATCCATTATCACAGGCAACTTCTTTCTGTATGGCTGCAAAAATACTGCATGTCCCTCCCATCCTGATATGTAGCCAGGGAAATGTGTAAAATAGGCTACAAACCCCTTTCCCCTGAAGACAGCATGCTAGGCAGTGTATCACACAAACCCTCACTCTCAGGCACATACTGCAGCAGATCAACTTCATTCGTGCACTCCCTGCACTCCCCCTACTTTCACTCGGAAACACTTACCATGACATCAGTAGGGGTGGGCGGAATTTGCGAAATTCACTTTCGCAAATTATCGCGAACATGTTAAAAATCTCTGCAAACATGCGGAAATATCGCAAAGATGCGGAAGTTTTTTTCCCGCCCGTTCGCGGTATTTTCTGCGTGGTCGCGGCTCGCCAACTTACCCATGCGGTTGCTCGCGGGCGCGGCATCTTGTTTTCACTTGTCTCGCGGTGCATGATCACGAGAAGAAAGACGTGATCGCGTGACGAATGACGTTACTGCGGGCGCAAACTGTTGCGAGACAGCTCAAATGGCTACCAACAATCCAACATCTCATGGAGAATGCGGCCGGATCTGGAAAACTTGTCAGCAGACGCGGGGATTCAGGTAAGGCGATCGCGCGCACGCGAGAATGTATTATTTTCCAGCGCGAACAAGCAAAAAATTTCCGGTAAAATGCGGATTGCGGAAAGTTTGACATTTTCGCGCTCTCCGCGGAACGCGAAAATGTCAAATTATCGCAATTTCCGCGAGCGGAATGGAATTTTAGCCCAGGCCTAGACATCAGGAGCACCATATAGCCTCCCATACTGTGTGAGCACCTCATCCACCAGGACCACCAGCTCCTCTGTGGTGAAGGGACGTTCCCTGATGTTCTCAGTCCTCGCCATCACTGGGTCCAGGAGACAGGAACCGTAGCAGTTGGTGGTGAAGTGTGTCAGTAAGCAGTGTCTGGAAGCGGTGGAAATGTGTAGCTCTCTTCCACACATATATAGCCCCCTGGGGTTGTTTCAGTGGTACTAAGCTGCTGCAATTGGTGTTCCAGTTCAGCTTTTTTCAAATGCATCCAATGACCGGCCCCGCGGTATGCGTGCAATTGCGGTTCCCATTGGCTGTATGGGCATGGGCATTGGTGGTGACACACCGCAGGGGCCAGGCGGTTGCTACCGCGATCGTGCATCTTACAATTGCATCCAATGACCGGCCCCTCGGTGGCGGAGCATGCCTACCATGATTTCCAAAATTGCATTTGCCTACCGCGATTGTGGGTCCCATTGGCTGTAAGGGCATGGGCATTGGCGGTGACACACCACAGGGGCCAGGCGGTTGCTAAATCAAAATGACTGCTATACATTGGTGCCTACGACCGTGATTCTTGTGGCGGAGCAGGCTAACCGCCATTTTCCAATATGTATATCACTACCGCGATTGCGGTTCACATTGGCTGTGAGAGCATGGGCATTGGCGGTGACCCACCGCAGGGGCCAGGCGGTCGCTACCGCAAAATAGCTTCATTATATGTGTGCCTATCACTGTGATTCTGGTGGCAAAGCAGGCCAACTGCCATTTTCCAATATGTATATCACTAACGCAATTGCGGTTCACATTGACTGTGAGGGCATGGGCATTGGGGGTGACACACCCCAGAGGCCAGGCGGTCGCTACCGTGATATGGCTGCTATACTTTGGTGCCTATGATCGTGATTCTGGTGGCGGAGCACGCCAACCGTCATTTCCCAATGTGTATATCACTACCGCGATTGCGGGTCCCATTGGCTGTAAGGGCATGGGCATTGGCGGTGACACACCGCAGGGGCCAGGGGTCACTACTACGAGTTGGCAGCATGACATTGGTGACTATGGCTGTGGTTGTAGTGGCAGAGCACATTTACGGCACCTATGGACACATCATTCTGTATCAATGGCAATAGCTAGTTCTCAACAATGTACAGTAGACACATGAATCATGCCACAAGAAACTGCAAACCAATGCCAGTGTTACATATAGCCCACTGATGGCTACACATGCCATGTCAGTGCACAGTATTACAAACATTGGCATGTACTCCCTCACATGTCACTTATGATATTGTTGTGCATGTACACAGATCTGTGGTGTGATGGATTCTCCAATATGTACAAAGGTCAATGTGTAATCATTTAGGCAACACACAGTGATGAAAGTCTGACTACACAATGTGCCTATTTCACAGTGTAGTTTGCTTTGCTCATGTACACACTTGATCTTAATGCACAGACTGTGCTCATTGTGTTGTTAATGTGTTCCCTGCTTGACTTACGCAAGAAGGTGTGGCAGGTACAGCAGCTACATAGGAGCCAGCAGTGTTGCTGTCACACACATATGCTGTATGAACTACTCTCAGGGCTGGTTACGCAAGATGTGGACATGTACCTTTAGCCATTCACATAGTCTGAATCTGTTTTGGAGGTACTCACTGTGCGAATGCTGGACAAGTGTACGACTAGTATAGCTCAAGGTGTCCTACATGTAAGTTGTGCTGTAAGCTGCAGTGTGATGCCAGTCATTGTTGGCGCTGTGTCAGTCAAAACATAAGATGTTGGACACATCTCAGAGGGGGATTGAATTGACATGTGTCCCCTTTCATCTCACCTAGGAGGCGACCAAATGTGAATCGTCCATTCACAGTGTTGGCGAACATGGAGGATGAGGACATCATATGGAAATTCCGTCTGGATCAACCTACCCTTCAAGACCTATGTGCTCTGTTGGAGCCCCATCTGCGGCCTCGCAGAATCTATCCGACTGCTTTCACACCAACGTCTAAGGTGATGGCGGCCCTGCATTTTTTTGCTACTGAATCATTCCAGTACATGGTGTCCAGCGCAGGTGGGATGTCGCAACCTATGTTCAGCATGGTACTACGTAATGCCCTGTCCGCTATAATGACCAACAAGGACAGATACATCCATTTCCCCAGGAGGCATGAATTGGCGGCTGTGAAGGGTGATTTTTTTGTCCTTGGCCACATCCCTAATGTTGTTGGTGCCATTGACTGCACACATGTTGGCCTGGTTCCACCACAGGCACGTGAGCACATCTACAGGAATAGGAAGCATTTCCATTCCATCAATGTGCAAGTGGTATGCCAGGCGGATATGATAATCTCACATGTCTCTGCCAAATTTCCAGGTTCTGCCCATGACTCGTACAAACAGTATCGTACCACAGCTGATAGCAAATCTGCTTCGGGAGCGTGCATGGATTGTGGGTGAGTATGCAGAGTCAAGTACCGTGCTGTATGTGTGACATGCTGTCCTCTGCCACAGTTATATTACAAAATTGTTCTGTGTATCTTACACCTAGGTGACTCTGCATATCCCAACCGACCTTCATTGCTGAGCCCACTGAGGAATCCCAGGACCCCGGGTGAAGTCCGCTACAATGAGGCCAATGGGAGGACACGTCATGTGGTGGAGTGTACTTTTGGTCTACTTAAGTCACGATTTCGCTGCCTGAACAAGACCGATGGTGCACTGATGTACTCTCCCCAAAAGGTGTGTGAGATCGTAGTTGCATGCTGCATGATCCACAACCTGGCCTTGCGCAAAGAGATACCCCTGCTCCTGGACAATGATGAGCAGCCACGGCCCCTGCCTGCAACACCCACACATGTCCAGTGACAAGGTTAGTGGAGAGGAGGAAGGTGTCGACCTGCGTCAACAGCTCATCACCCGCTACTTCCCTTGAAGGTGAGTGAAAACATAAAACGGTGCCATTGTCTGCTGATTTTGTTGTTGGTGAAAAGGCCTAGGGGTGCTTTGTGACTTCTGCCTGTTGTTGGCTCTGTGCTGGCTGCTAATGTTTCGGGGACATGGTAGTTATGCACAGGTACAGGATGTCTATGTTGGTACTGTTGCTCATTGTAATGTATGCAGATTTGAGTACCTTGATGTAATGGCTGTGATGCCATCGCCTGACAAGTCTCTATTTTTCTCTTGTGTTTTCCTAGGTCCCTTTAGCCTCTCATTGCCTCCAAACAATCTGTGCTCCTGGTACATTGAAATCAGAGTCAACATTGTACTTCCTGTGATAAATATGGAGCTGACACAAAAACATAGGTGTGTAAGGAGTGCTTATTTACAATGGGTATATGTGACAGGGAAGAGAATATTTACAAAAAGGTGAAAAGGGGATCAATGAGTTGTCAGTGATGGTAGATGAGACAATAGTCACCACATTGATGTGGTGACCCAGTCCAACAGACGCATGCCATTAAGCTGACAGTGTGGATCAGGACAGTCAACAAAGTCAATGGCAAGGTGAAGCAGGGTGCCATCATGGCTGGCTCCTTGACTGGCATTTGGCTGGTGCTTTGCCATGTGATCCTCCCTGGGATTTCTTTGGAAGGCCCCTTGAGCATTTGGCATGGGGGCCTCTGCTGTGGGCTCAGTGGTGTTTGAAGACTCACCCCTCTCTGTGGCCGCAGGGGAGGTGGGGGAACTGTCATCCTGTGGGCGACTGGAGGTAGGTTGAGATGTTATTGGGGCCACAGGCCTGTCTCTCAGGACACCCACAAGCTGGCCCAAGAGGTCCACAATTTGGCCCATGCGTGTGTCTATGGATCTCAGCAGCAGGCGGAGCTCCCGTGAATCTTCAAGAGCCTGGCCTGTGTGTCTCTGGGCTCGTTCATAGGCCCTAAGGACACTGACGATGTTGGCCAGGGCTTTGGTCCCAGTGTCCGGTTAGTTTTGATGCCTGGTTGCCCTACCACCTGCCCTGTTGTCCCAGACCTGTAGCGTCACCCCTTTATGCACCCACGAACTCTCCCTGCCCTCCTCAGATTGTGGGGTGGTGTGGTCATCCTCTGAGGCAGGGACAGTGTTGCAGGCAGCACTGGTGGTGGTGGTGGAGGCTACACAGGTTGTTACTGCAGGGTTCTGTGTAGTTGTTGTTGCTGAGGTGGTGGCGGTGGGGACAGTGGGGTCCTGGGAACTGTTGCGCCCTGGCATGCCTGTTGGGCCAGCTTCTGGATTCGCATCCAAGAAGTCTAGGGAGTCAGCATCAGAGAGTCCATGTTCCGGGGGGGGGGGAGACTGGCTCTGCAGGTTGGTGTGGTCATCTGCAGCTGTCAGTTCTTGGTCACCTGTGGAACAGAGACGAAATGGTCATTCAAGTGCACCCCACAAGCTTGGTGTTAGTTGTTTTGTTGTTACATGGTGTACACCACACAGTTGACATGGGTATCACATTGTATGTCTGCACAGTACTGTGCATCATGACATGATGTGGAAGTACATACATTACTTGTCCATGGTGTGACTTGTCAATAGATACCATGCCCCACGTACAGATTTTGTGATTACAAGGACATGTTGTCATCTAACGACTAGCAGTACAACAACTTTATGTGAAGCATCTTTGTTGATTACTCTGCATGGAAGACGTTACATCTGAGCATGTACTAGCCATTGTGATCTCATGCATACCTTTGCCATGTCATGTGCTTTGCTTTCTTTTTACTACTGACCATGCTTGTTTTGTTTTCACATGGGCCTTGATGCTCTGCACCCATGGCACTTACAGATAGAATTCAGTGCTGTGCATGATTGTGCCCTGAATTTCTTCTACATGTGATTTGCACTTTGGTTTCTGTGACAGTTACATGAACTTAGCTGTCTGCACACTGGAAGTGGCTATTGGATCAATGCCAAGTTTGGTGGGATGTGAGGGCTGTTGTGGTCATATGGCTCCATGCTTTTTGAGAACGTTTTGGGGGAGTTTCTGATACATCTTTCTGGGTGTGTGGTGGAGTGCTACATCCTGCTGATCTGTGGGACAAGGGGGCCTGGTGAAAGTTGTAGTGCTGGCCTCCCACCCACAAACACCCCTCCCTGTGAAGATGGCTACCTACCTGTAAGTTTTGTTGTTGAAATACAATGGCTGGCACATGCTTCTGGGTGGGGTTGAGTGCTACATCCTGCTCAGGGGTGGTACAAGGGGTCCTGGTGGGGTTGTAGTACAGGCCTCCCACCCACAAACCCCCTTCCCTGTGAAGATGGCTACCTACCTGTGAGTTTTGTTGTTCAGATTAAATGGCTACCACATGTTTGTGGGTGGGGGAGTGCTATATCCTGCTCAGGGGTGGGACAAGGGGGCCTGGTGGGAATTGTGGTGCTGGCCTCCCACCTACAAACACAACTCCCTGTGAAGATGGCTACCTACCTGTAAGTTTGGTTCTTGAAATACAATGGCTGCCACATGCTTCTGCGTGGGCTGGTGGGAGTGCTCCATCTTGCAGAACTGTGGGACAAGGGGGCCTGGTGGGAGTTGTAGTGCTGGCCTCTCACCCACAAACACCCCTCCCTGTGAAGATGGCTACCTACCTGTAAGTTTGGTTGTTGAAATACAATGGCTGCCACATGGTTGTGGGTGGGGTGGTGGGAGTGCTCCATCCTGGTGTGCTTTGTGACAAGGGGGCCTGGTGGGAGTTGTAGTGTTGGCCTCCCACCCACAAACACACCTTCCTGTTAAGATGGCTACCTACCTGTTAGTTTGATGAGGGCAATGTAATGGCTGCCACATGCTTCTGGGTGGGGTGGTGGGAGTGCTCCATCTTGCTGAGCTGTGGGACAAGGGGGCCTGGTGGGAGTTCTGGTGCTGGATGCCTATACACATGCCCCCATGGCAATGTTGCTAGCTACCTTCAGGGTGATTCAGAGGGAGTGAATGTTGGCTCCGTGAGACATGTGTTAGGGAGTGTGTGGTGTACATGAATGGAATTGGGTCTAGGAGGTTTAACTTTGTAGTTGTGCAAGACAGTACATAGCAGTGTGATGGTAGACATTTGTTTGTATTTACCAGCCTCCATTCCCCCGGCTATTCCTGTGAGACTCTCTGGATGCAGTATGGCGTGTTTTGCTGTTCGCTCTATGTGGGAAGGGTATGCCCAGACGTGGGTCCCGTGCTCACTACGCCACTGGAGTCAAGCTATCCTGGCTGAAGAGGGGTGAAACCCAGAAACCGGTCCTAGGATGCTTGATTCCAGCCCAGGGAAGACATGGCTTGGCAGTTCGGGCTGGACTGTTCCCATGAGGCACAGGGTCAAGACTGATTTGCATATGGCCATGTCTGAACTGGGGTGGCGTGGTGAGCAAAATAACGATGGATTAAGCCCAGATCTGTGACTGGGAGTGAATGTTTTGCCAATGTGCAACATTCCGTCCATCATCTTGTGTGTTTTGCTGTTCGCCCTATGTGGGAAGGGTATGCCCAGACGTGGGTCCCATGCTCACTACGCCACTGGAGTCAAGCTATCCTGGCTGAAGAGGAGTGAAACCCTGAAACCGGTCCTAGGATGCTTGATTCCGGTCCAGGGAAGACATGGCTTGGCAGTTCAGGCTGGACTGTTCCCATGAGGCACAGGGTCAAGACTGATTTGCATATGGCCATGTCTGAACTGGGGTGGCATGGTGAGCAAAATAACAATGGATTAAACCCAGATCTGTGACTGGGGGTGAATGTTTCGCCAATGTGCAACATTCCATCCATCATCTTGTGTGTTTTGCTGCAGTATAGCAAGCACCTTTTCCTCCCATTCGCTGAATGTTCTTGGTGGAATGGGAGGGCCAGCACCAGTCATCTGAGCCAACTGACAGTTCTTGTAGATCTTCTGTTTCACCTGCCTCTTGAGGTCATGCCACCACTTAATGATCTCCTTCTTGGTGCGCAGGGTGGTCTATACTGCATTGACCTTGTTGACTATCCTTCCCCACATTTGTGCTCTGGTGGATAATGGTGTCTGTTGGACCAGGTTACCAAACAATTGTGATTCTACTCTGATTATCTCATCTGCCATGACTGACAACTAATTGTTAGTGAATTTGGGCATTTTCTTTTGTGCCATGGTGTGTGCTGTGCAAATGGTTTGAGGTGCAGGTGTGAGGGTGGTGGGGGTGATGTAAGTGGTGTGTGTGTGTGTGTTGTTGTGCTGGTGAGATGTGTGGTGGTTTGCCTCTCCTTTGTGCTGTAGGGTTTAGCTCCTTCAGGGGTGGAGTATTGCAAAAGATTCTGGTCAGGGAAGGGGCTGGTTTTATACTCAGCTATGTGGGTGTGTCAAAATGGAGTATTGCTGTCAGGTGTGTTGTGTGGGTTGTCCTGGGATTTGTATTTTTTTACTTGCCATGGGGGTGTGTTATTGGGGTGTGTTAGGTGTTTTGGTCGGCTGAGCTAGTTTGATATGTACACCTGGTGGCTTGTTGTGTGTTTTTTTTGCCGACTGCCATAATAGTTCCGGTGCGGTCAATCCGCTGGCCTTGCGGCGGGTTTGGGATTTTCCGCTGCAAATCTGACCACCATGGACATATTTTCACCTACTCCGCCCGCTACCGGCGGTCTTTTGTGGCATCGTTCAGCTGCGGTTGGATTTTTTGAGCAGTTGATCCTCATCTGACAGCCGGTTTTCCCACGGTACCTGTGGATGGTTCATTTCCGCTACCACGGCAGTCGGGATGGTTTTCCGACCGCCATCCTAATCGACCCCTAAGTGCGTCACAGACTAAAGACAAAATAGCTGACAGAATGATCACGAAGCAACATTTGTTGCACACCTACAAGGCCAAGGGCTGTCATCAGTTAAGACAAATTGACACTGAGCGAGGCTGATTGTCATCTAAATCATCGTCAAACAGTTCTTCTGTATCAGTATCAAGCGAAAGTGCTGAAAATGATGGTGCCATGTCGATGTTTACCTCAGTCGCATGTTGCTTTGGCTGCTTGTGAAGAAAAATGTAAGTCAAAGAAAGATCGACATGCCAAAGCACCAAAGTCATTCAAACATTGTCCAAAGATTACACTGAAAGCAAAGGGTTGTTCGATACCTTTCATTATCAACAGAGGAGCATCGATTAACATTATGCCTGTGGAGAAATGCAATGAACTGTCTCCCTTGCCACAACTTAAGCCATTGAAAACTAAAGTGTATACATGGGCTGCACTGACCCCCCTAAAAAGTCAAGGTTCATTTGTAGTGACAATGAAACATAAGAAAATAAAAGTGCAAGCACTCATCCATATGCTTCAAGGCACGGCGTCAATTGCCTGTCTACTCAGTTTCGGCACTGCTTCTGATATGGGACTTATTTCCATAAATTACGACATGAATGCTCATCATGAAATAGTAAGTTATTTCCTTTCATTATTTCATGGTTTAGAAGCTTAAGCCTATGAAAACAAAGTTACATATTATTGAGGACATCAATCATGTTGCTCAGAGACATAGATGAATTGCTGTTTAGTTGCAAGAACTTGAAGTGTTACTAAGCATGATATTATTGAGCGTTTAACTGGTCCAAGACCATGAGTTTCTCCCATAGTAGTAGTGCATAAAAAGTACAGTAATGGATCTGTACGCATATGTGTTGACATGCGTAAGGCAAACAAGGCAATGGAAAAAGAACAACATCCAGTTCCACAAATTGCCAACATATTTACGCAATTAAATGGTTCAAAGATCTTCTTTCACCTTGATTTAAATAAAGGTTATCATCAGTTACAACATGAAGGAGATGGCAGGTAGATACAACCTTTTCAACACATGTTGGTCTGTTTTGATATAAAAGACTAAGGGGCTCATTAGGATGGTTGGTGGACATGAGTCTGCCCGCCATCATTGCGATGGTTGGGACCGCCCGCCAGTAATGTGGCGGTCCCATCACACAAATTACGATGCACCTGCCAGTATGACCGGCGCATCCCAGGCCTTTTGCATTGCAGACGGTGCTGCTGGCTGCAGCACCATTCGCAATGTTGAAAAGGCATGCACTTCATTTCCCTGCACTGCGTGGCAGGCACCACGTGGTACTTGCCACGCAGTGCAAGGCAATGCTGGGGGGTACCATGGGTACCTCCCCAGTGCACCCCCCAACACAGAGGTGGCCCGCAATGGGCCCCCGAATGCAGCCTCTGCCTGTCTTTTCACGGTGGGATGACCGCCTCAAAAAGATAGGCGGAAAGGGATATAGTAATCCCTAAGGCGGTGCCAGAAAGGCGCAGGCGCAATGCTGCCCTGTCTTTTGACAGTGGCGGACTGACTTTGCGTCTGCCACGGACAGATTGGGATTCTCACCGCCATCCTAATTCGGCGGTGGGAATTTCATGTTTGATGGCGGAAGGACCGCACCGCTGGCCCGGCGGTGGCGGTCCTTCCGCCATCCTACTGATCCCCTACGTTTTGGTGTGTCATCCACTGCAGAACTGTTTCAATACAGCAGTCACTGTATGATACAGCCTGGAGGGGTGAATCAGAGGGAGTGAATGGAGGTAAATGTGAGTTGCAGAAGTCAAAGCTAAAATTATTTGGTCATATCCTTTCTGATGGGAGTATGACACCAGATCCAGCTAAAGTACAAGCACTGTCAAATGCTAATCCCCCACAAAATGTTTCTATGGTGCGTTTATTTCTTGGCATGTCCAGTTACTGTTCCAGATACATAGAAGACTTTGCCACTGTAAATGCTCCATTGAGAGACTTGACGATAAATGCTTTATTTCGTTGGTTGCGTGAATGTGAGAATTTTTTTAAAAGAATTAAACAAGCCATTGAGAATGCTGCTGAAATGGTATACTTTAATCTGTAGCTTCATACAGAAGTTGTTGTTGATGCTACCCCATACAGGTTAGGCGCTATCCTTGCAACGCAGATACCCGAATGCTAGGAGGCATATTGTGGTATATGCAAGTAGAAGCTTTTCCCAAACCGAGCGTGCTTACGTGGAACCAGAAAAATAAACTTTAGCCAAGGTATGGGCTTGGGAACATTCCCATGTATTCTTGTATGGAAAACCTTTTAAGATGGTGATTGATCATCAAGCATTACTGACTATATTTGGCAATTCAAAGGCTAAAATGCCTCCTAGCATTGAATGATGGGAACTACAGTTAAAAGAGTATGAGTATACCATTGTGCATCATCCAGGGAAGGATCAGAGCCCTGCTGACTACTTTTCAAGAGTGCCTATACAAGGTCATGGAACTCCTACCAAGAAGGCTGAGGCCTATATCAACTTCATTGTAAAATCAAACACACCAGCTACCATTTCGTTAGCCCAGTTTATCACTGTCATGAGCCATGATAGTGTCATGTTAAAATTGAAGTATATAATTACACATCAGTCATGAAACTAACACACTCGACCGCTCACCAGTGATGGTGAATATCAAAAATACAAAAATATCAAGGATGAACTTTCAATAACTCAGGAAGGAGTTATACTATGAAGTTATGGAATTCTGATTCCCGAAAGTCTGCAACACAAATTAATTCAAATGGCCCATTAAGGACATCATAGAATCCTTGCCACAAAACAAGCTCTTCGAGACCAAGTCTGGTTTTCTTATCTTGATGAAAGGAATTAAAGGCTTGTCATCTTAGCAACTGCCTTTCTACAAAAACTACTCACCACACCTTGGAAATGACAAAATTCCCAAAGCATGCATGGAAGAGAATAGCCATTTACTTTCTTGGTCCACTCGACAATGGACATATCCTGCTGGTGATCATGGACGAAAGCTCATGATGTCCATTAATTGAAGATCTTTCATCTACTACTCAAGAACAAGTCTTTGAAAGACTGGATGTCATATTTGCGGCATTGGGGTGGTCCAGCAATAGTGAAGTCTGACAATGGCCCACCTTTCAAGAGTCAAGAGTGCATTTGAATATAAAGCATCAGAAGAGGACATATTTGTGACTGCAGGCCAACTGACTTGTTGAGCATTTTATGAGTATGCTTTTGAAAGCTGTGCAGGGTGCTACTCATGAGAGGCTCAATTAGAAAACTGTGTTGAATTCTACCTTGAGAGCTGATCGTTGAACACTCCAATAGATCACAGGTAAAACTCCTGTGACATTGATATACGGGAGAACAATGAACACCACATTACCTCAATGGACCGATCAGAGAAAGAGAGATGAGAAAGCAACTCATGGAAGGATTCGATGAACAAACAAAAGACAAAAGTGTATGCTGACCAAAGATGACATGCAAAGAACATCGTCTTTAAGAAAGGAGATCATGTGCTCGCAAAACAGGTGCAGAGACAAAAATCAAATGCTCCATTTGATGCAGAACCTTTTCAAGTGTTGTCTACCAAGGGACACATAATGACTGCCCAGCGCCTTGGGAAGTCTATTACCAGAGACTCTTCTCCTTTTAGGCACTCAACTAATCATTCATCAAATTTAACCGTTGAAGGAGAGACTGGGTCTGAAACGTCAGTGACTGTTGTTGCCTATTCACCATTGATGCAGACCCTGGACATTGGTGATTACATTTTCCAGTTTCCAAGTACAAGAACAGGTCTAATAAATAAAGCACAAAAAATATTGATTGAAGGCATTTAATTGTATATGTCTATCTATATATATTTTGTATACAAATAATTGTAATTTTTTTATTTAACAGAGGGGGAGGTGTAGTGTTTTGCGAGTTAGCAATAATAGAACTCTTTAAGCTCCTGACGGACTCCTTAGAATTGTGACGTAAGTGTTAGAGTGAAATGCAAAGAAGTCTGTTTTAGAATGTTCGGTTAGCATTCACACGCAAATGACTAAACACATGTAATACTAGGCTCCATGTGTGATGTAGTCATTGGCAGGTACCCAGGCCGGGGAGGATGCTACAATATGCATATGACTGCATCCTGTCTGAACTGGCATGGTAGGCAAAAAGTGATGAACTGTGATGTAGCTCTGACTAATTACCAGTACCTGAGAATGATTCAAGCATTCCACCCATACCTGTTTTGTTTTTCTCACTATGATGAGGTGCAGCATAAAAATCTTCCATTAGGCAGAAGAATTGAATGTGCGCTGCTGAATAGAAACTAGAGAACTACAGTGAAAGCAGCTACACAGGAGCTAATAGTTCAGTGAGAAGCCAACCATCCGATACTTGAAAATGATCTGCTGGAGACCACAGTGCTCTGAAAATATTCAATTTAGCCTGGCAACAGAAGCAAACTCTGATGATGGGAATAGCAGTTGTGTATGAACTTGGGCTCTGCCTTTCTGTCATTTATATCCTTCCATAGACCCTGCCTCCATTCCACTGCTCGAGGAGGCTCAAGGGAGGATGGACCGCTGACCCTAGAGCTATTACATTAGCTACTACCTGTAGCTCCTGGCCGTGAGGCTATTAGAGGGTGAGCTTAGCAGCACGAGGCCCTGCCTCGACCTTTGGGACCTTTGGATAGTGAGTATCGTACATGGGGTGCATCAGTTACAATGTGCCTTTTGCGGATGCCTTAAGCAGTGGAACCAGATGCAGGGTGAAATTACGGGTTGCAAGTTCTTTTTTACCAAAAAACCTTCAATTGCTATGAAGTCCATATAGCAGAAAATGGGCAGTGTGAGAATACTGTTTGGTTTTCTGCTTATGCAGTTCCTTGTATCTAGAATCCACGCTATAGCCACAGGACTTACTAGACATGGGTCAAGTATCTATCCACATGGAGCCTGGGAGCGTGACCGGCCTAGGTCTGCTGGTGCTCTCTCTCCCACCTTGCAGGCCTGGTGTCTTATCAGCTTTGAGCTAATATTCCTGCCTTCACTCTTTGTCAGTGCCCTAGGGGCATTGGGAACAATAAGAGGATCTTACAGAGGTGGTTTTAGCCTTAGGTGATTCACTTAGTTGGCCCTGGTGCACTGTTCCTGGCCATTCACATGCCTGAGAAATCTAAAGAGAAGCTGCCTACAAGGCTGTCTTAGCATTGTGTCACTAGGTACCTCTTCTTGTTAGTGTTTTTAGGGGAGTCTCAAAGCATGATGAAATCTTATCTTGGCAACTTGATGGTATGGCTTAGAAATATTGATACACTCTTCCCATCTTCAAGCCATCCTCACAGTAGGTCATTACTGCGAATGCTATGGAATTTTACACCAACAAATACCAGCTCATATACATTGAACTTGAGCAGGTGTAAATGTACACCATCATTTTCACCATTTGTCAAATGCTGAAAGACTTGCACCAACTGACCAGTGCACACAACACTTCGATACCAGTGGACATTTTGTGATCTCGCCCTGTGACTCAATGGACACAGGTAAAATGGTCGCCATCAGGGAATAAATAGAGCAAAAAGGTGGCCATCTTATGGGATACACCTTCCACCTACTACAAGGAACAGCTTCAGTGATATCAACAGTCCACAGTAATCTTTAGTCAATTGCTTTCAAATATCAAGAGTGATAATAGAAGATTTCAGTGATGTGTTTGGCTACTTGTGGCATTCACCTGGGGTACAGTTTTGTGAGCTCAAACAGCGGTTTCAAAAAAATGCACAGAAGACATTTCAAACTGGTCTCACTTTCCCATTAGCAAAGTCTCACAAATCATCTGCTCAGCATATGGTGTGGCACGCGGCTGGGTCGTGCTCGTTTTGCAAAATCGGGAAATGATAAACCTGCCAGAAAAAAAAAAATCTGAATTTACAATTGTGCTGCGTTTTATTCTGCAGAACTAAAAGGGAGCACAGAAACCGGTACAATGCGCGTGCCAGATATCAATATGAAAGCAATTACCATTGCGTGGTTGGCAAATTTCTGTGAAACGGAAACATAATTGCTTAACATAACAGTTTTTGTTTTGCTGGAGATGCGCCTCCATTCGATATATTTATTCAGATCTGGGTAATTCTTCTGGCAAGTTCTGTCGCAGCTGTCATTTTTTTTGACAAGCCTGGAAAGAGGAAGGTGGAACATTCGCAGCAATTCAGGTATAAAAATTGAACTTGCTCTGAAAGTTGTTGACCTCAGCATTCAGCTCGGGATGAATGGGTGGGTTTAAAAAATCATTTTAAGGATTGGAGGGCAAGAGTCCTCACACATATGGAACAAAGTAAATTATTCATGCCACCTGCTTTAATAGCACACTGAATACAAATTCCCCACGGAAATACTCACTTTCGTTTAGTTTCATATGTATTATCGCTGAAGATATGAACAGAGGCATAATCGGGCAGCATGTTTTGAGCAAGCACCTTGCGTGTGGTGCACTCTTTGATTTACTGGGTTGTTTCTGATACTGAAAGAGTGATAAATATCACTTAGATGAAGATAAGATATATATTATATATATATATATATATATATATATATATATATATATATATATATATATATAGAGAGAGAGAGAGAGAGAGAGAGGAAGGTTTTTTGTAACTTCTTATGCACCTTGGATCTTTGATTTGGTCCACATGAGGCGGTGAAGAACTTTGGAATTTTGCTGCATGACATTTTTCTGCTATTTCAATTTTTCTCCTGGTGCCGCTGTATATGCTGGACGAGTATGTCACTGCGTGGACTTGGAATGTATATATATCCCAAGTCCAAGAAGGTCATGATTTTGGTATTTGGTTATTAGTTGTTTTGAATGGTGATTTTCATCTCTAGGGGAATGCATTGTAGAGGGATGAAAAGCATACAAATAAATCCACTGCCAGTGGATACATTTAAGCCCACTAGGGCACATCTCTGTGACTTTAAATGTGTTTTTAATTGTCTTTAGGACGACCTTGATCCACATGGATATACAGTGGTCTGGCAAATAAGCAGGCAATATGAATAAGGATGCACACAATAGTGCATTTGAAAGGTAGTGACTGGATTATAGTGTGTAGAAATAATGCTGCAACAATTCAATTATAACAACTGCTCTGTTAGAATTTAATGAGCATGACATTGTTGATACAATGTTGTGATACTCAGTGCCCACTGATGGCTAGCCCTTGGAGATACATGGTGCAGATGAATCCAATTGAAAATGCATTCAAAAACGTGTAGAGAAGAAAAAAGTGTTTCTCTTTCAATGTTTATTTGTAAAAAAAAAACAACATTGACCTCTTTAAAAAAGCAAAAATGTCTGCAAATGCATTTAATATTAATGTTTGTTTTAGTGCGATGAAACAATTTCATTGGAAAGTTTGTTATGTAGGACAAAAGTACCATAGTCTGTTTAGACTAGTATTGTTGCACAGCATGCACTTTGGTTGAAATAATGGAAGAAAATTGCGCCTCATCATCAGTGAACAAGGCTGCAAGTCAGCCGAAACACTTTTGATGTTAGCAGGACAATAAAGGAGATTTTTCCAAGCTTACATGCATCGTTGTCATCTTTAAAATTCAAGGTGCTGGTAAATATATTTATATATATATTACCTACTGGCAGTCACCAGTACGTAGATGTATTTACAAGCTAGTTTGCTTGGGAAAAGCTTGTTTTGTTTTGCCAAAAACGCTTTTTCCCCATGCGATTTCCCATAGGGATTTTGAACTCGAACACCAAGTTTAGCAGAAAGATAGGACGTGGTTCATAAAGCGACCTTTTTGTTATTTGGTGTAAATCCATTCAGTAGTTTTTGAGCTATTAAAGGAAAAAGAAATATAGATACCCAAAGATGCGCTTCCTCTGCAGATCCACCCGTGGTGAATCTGCAGCTCCATTCACCACAGCGAGGTCCTGAATGGCTAGCCGCAAGCTGAGAGAAAAGTTGAGGATGCAATTTTCTGTGTTGGGAAATGGTCCCTGAGGCTGAATAGTAGTGTACAAAACAGATTAAGGGGTCAGGGTAGTGTTCCCTAAGCCAATATGTCTGTAACAGAGGTAACAAATGTAGTTATGTTGGCCAAGAAAATACCTAAAAGCTTTCTTACCCTCACACGAGATCTGCGGAGCCCTTGCAGCACTCAGCGAGGGCCTCGTGTAACTCCATGACGGATCTGCAAATCTTGCCGAAATAAAAAAATATATATATAAACACACATATATATATATATATATATATATATATATATATATATATATATATATATATATATATATATATATATATATATATATATATATATATATATATATATATATTAGCTACTGGTGGTCGCCAGTAGGTAGTTATAGTTAGGACCTATTTTCCATAGGAAATCTGCAACATTCTATTCCCAATAAGTCTGGTGCTGGTTGACGAATCCTCGCGAAATTTTCAAAACTTTTGGCCAGCTCCGCTCCTACCCTAAAAATGTTGTGGTGATTCGTCAAGCGGGGGCCGAGAAAAAAGGGGGGTCCGAAAACGCGTTTTCCCCATGCAATTTCCCATAGGACCTGTTGTCGCAGCTACAGCCCGAACCGCTGAACGGAATGACACCAAATTTGGCAAAGAGGTAGTCCTCAGTTCAGACTCGTGTCTTTTTCATAAATGGTGTGAATCCGTTCAGTAGTTCCTGAGAAAATTAGAGTTAAAAGTGCATAAATATCTCTGGCCGGGGAGCATCCGCGGACCCTACCCGCACCGTGAGCGCACCCTCCCCGAACCGAGCGCACACCCTCCCGATCGTGCGCTGAATGCTAATTGGCTGTTGAGTGTCTCTCTAAATTCGAAACCAGGAACTGTTGGCGGCCATTTTCTGCCTTGATAGAAGCAAGGCTGAAGAAGCAAGGGGAATAAGTGTGTAAAACATATAAAGGGGGCAGAGTGGAAATACTCTGACCCTCTAGAGGTGCTTAGGGGGTCCCAGAAGGACCCCTTGGGGCCCCCTTTTTTTTTTTTAAACGGCGAAATGCGTGCACAGTGTGCGCATCCTATCGCGTTGGGTGCGCGGATCCACGGATTTTTTTTTTAAAAAGACAAGAAATCATTGGTTGTACGACTACTTTGTACACTGAACGGTAGGGTGTATATTTCTGTTTTTTAAAGGTATGATTCTTATTGGTTAAAAAAACAGATTGTAAGGAACATTATATATGATTAGCTGATATGTTGAAAAGTGAAGCACACTTCCTCTCTTGTGTAGGAACATTGTGTGCTGAACTTCTGACCTGTGTGCTTAGTGCAGTGTTCCATGACCTGTTTCTATGGTAACAGGTAGAAGGCAGATTGGGGGAAGGGTTGAAATGTATTTCAGTTGGAAAGGGTTGAAATGTTTAACCAATAGAAATGTGTATTTGCTTTTGAGTTTATGTGTGAAGGATTGTCATTTGATGTTTACATGTATATGTGTGGAAAATAAAAGGGAAACTTTTCCATTCTTTGTTTTTGCTGAGAGGTGCACAGTGCAGAGATTCTGTCAAAGAAAACATGGTAAGTGACTGATATACTTCTTAATCTACAAAATAACTTGAAAGATGAGTTATTTAATTGTGAGGGGATGTATGTAGACTATTTTGATTTTAATCAGAATAATGTATTTCTCCTGCTAAAGTGTAGGGAGTACTTTTTTTCTCTACAATCTTATTGACAGTGTGTGTGCATGTAGAAACCATTCTGTGATAAGCATTTGTGTTTTTCATGTGTTTGCAGACAGATAACTGTGCTGTTTTTATATTTTGGTAGAATTAGAAACCAGTCATTGTTTATGAATTTGTGAAATGAGTTACGTTATGTTTGTATGCTAAAATGTAGTACTACTTCTAGATGAAGAAATGTGTTTTGGTATAGTGCAAGGGATAGTGTTGTTTGTCTAGAATCACACAGTGAGTATGTGTGCATTTGGGAACCACTGTGAGAGAAGCATTTTGTAACATTGTGTATTTGCTGACAGATAACTGTTTTAACCTGTCATGTTGTGAAGTTTTAGTAGCATAAGAAGACAGTTATGGCTTATGATTTGATTAAATGAGTCAGGCTTTGACAGAAAAGTGCAGTCCTGAAATATGTAGATTGTGTGCAGTTCCCTTACCACTTGCACTGTAGTGAATGAGTTTTAGTAAACTCCTAGGGATAGTGGTGCTTGACTAGAATCACAGTGTGAGTTAGTGTGTATTTGGGATCACTGCGAGAGAAGCCTTTGGTGACATCATGTATTTGCTGACAGATAACTTTTCAAAAACCTGTCATGTTGTGAAGTTTTAGTAGCATTAGAATCCAGTCTTTGGTTATTCGTTGATTAAATGAGTCATGCTTTGACACTGATGTGCTGTACTTAAATATGTAGATTGTGTGCAGTACCATTAACTCTTCTAGACTAGTGAATGAGTTTTGGTAAACTCCTAGGATAGTGTTGATTGTCTAAAATCACACTGTGAGTCTGTGTGCATTTGGGTAAGGATTGTGAGAGAAGCATTTGGTAACATCGTGTATTTGCTGACAGATAACTGTTTTAAAACCGGTCATGTTGTCAAGTTTTAGTAGCATTAGAAGCCAGTCTTTGCTTATGCTTTGATTAAATGAGTCAGGCTTTGACACAAAAGTGCAGTCCTGAAATATGAAGATTGTGTACAGTTCCCTTACCACTTCCACAGTAGTGAATGATTTTTGGTAAACTCATAGGTATAGTGGTTGTTGTCTAGAATCACACTGTGAGTCTGTGTGCATTTGGGAACTACTGTGAGTAACATTTGGTAACATTGTGTAATTTTTTAGCAGATAACTCTTTTAAAACCTGTCATGTTGTCAAGTTTTAGTAGCATTAGAAGCTAGTCTTTGCTTATGCATTGATAAAATGAGTCAGGGTTTGACACTAAGGTGCAGTACCATGTACTATTCTCTTCACTGTGGCAGAACTGAAAATTTAAAAGTTTTACCTAAGCACTGTCCTAGAAGTAGTCTGATTATATAGTCAGTTTCTAAGTACTAAATAGATTGCTTCAAATGTCTATGCAGTATGCATGTAGTGTTCTAACATACTATACACTTTTATACCTTCAATTCCCTAGTCAGTATCCATAAACTTCCAGGAAACACCCTGTCACTCCCTTTGCAGTCCTCTAGTGACCCATTCACTGTGCCAAAACCCAAACACTTATAAATTCACCAAGACACTCTCTTTCCAGTACTCTAATGATTCAATCACTGTCTAAGTATTCATGCACTGAGCCAGGCCTTAGCACATGGACTTCTTCAAACCCCTATCCACTATGCATGCAGTCCTCTAACCACCTACGCACTTGTCTTTCATACCTTCAATTCCCCAGTCAGTATCCATAAAACTTCCAGCAAACACCCTGTCACTCCCCTTGCACTCCTCTAGTGACCTTATAGTGACCTTATAAAGCATCATGTACTAATCCATTCACTGCGCCAAACCCTAATAAATTCACCCAGGTACTCTCCTTGCAGTACTCTAATCATTCAGTCAGTACCCAAGTACTCATCCAGTGACCCAGGCCTTAGTATATGGACTGCTTCAAACCCCTATCCACTATGCAAGCAGTCCTCTAACCACCTACACAATTGTCTTTCACACCTTCAATTCCCTAGTCAGTATCCATACACATTCAGGAAACACCCTGTAACTCCCTTTGCAGTCTTCTAGGGACCCATTCAGCATCATGTACTAATCCATTCACTGTGCGAAAACTCAAACACTTATCAATTCACCAAGATACTATCTTTGCAGTACTCTAATCATTCAGTCAGTGCCTAAGTATTCATGCACTGAGCCAGGCCTTAGCACATGGACTGCTTCAAACCCCTATCCACTATGAATGCAGTCTTCTAACCACCTAGACACTTGTCTTTCACACTTTCAATTTCCTAGTCAGTATCCATACAGTCCAGCAAACATCTTGTCACTGCCTTTGCACTCCTCTAGTGACCCATTCAGTACCAAGTAATAATCCATTCTCTGTGCGAAAAGTCTAGCACTTATAAATTCACCTAGGCACTCTCCTTGCTGTACTCTAATCATTCAGTCAGTACCCAAGTAGTCATGCAGTGAGCCAGGCCTTAGCACATGGACTGCTTTAAATGTCTATGCAGTATGGATGCAGTCAACTAATCACCTACACAGTTGTGTTTCACACCTTCAATTCCCTAGTTAATATTCATACTCTTCTAGCAAACACCCTGTCACTCACCCAGTGTGTCTCCTTATAGTACTGTAATCATTTAGTCAGTTAGCATGTAGAGTTTTAGTGAGGTAGGCTTTAGGGCATGAACTGCTTCACTATGCATGTAGTGTTTTAACCATCGTCACACTTGTGGTTCAGGGCCATAGTTTCTTAGTCAGTATTTATATAAAATGTGTTTGTACAGTAATGGAATAGTATAATTTTGAAAGTTATTAATATACATTTATTTGTGATTCTTTTTTACAGTTACAGAACAGGAGTGTTTCTCATCTGTTTGCACTCTTCTCGTGCAAAATTGTTTGGATGAAGGGTCCTTAGGTGTTTCATCATACTTGCTGTGCCGCATGAGTATTTTTTGTTAGGATCCCCTCGTAACAGAACTCTTTTGAAAATCTTGTGCATGAGAAAGGTGGTATTGGTCTTTGTTTGCCCCTCGAGAAAAGTAGAAAATTTCCACATCACTGAAGGAAAACGTTATGGGCGTGGTACATCCTCCAAAAATTCAACTTTAGATTTGGTGAATATTTTATAGCGACATCATTTACAGTTTTTGTAAGTTAAAGTTAAAAAATGTTGTTAGCTGTGTGCATTTTATATTTCTGTGATTTGTATTTTGAGAATGGCATGTTGTTTTTTTTTTAATAATCTTTGAGATTGTGTTTTTTTTGCCCGCTGTTAAGTGATGAGTACGATTGAAATCACTATTTTTGTAAAATTTAATATATTCTGAGAAAAAAAGGCAAAAAAATTACTTTGTGGAAATCATGCTGTGTTGTAAAAAATGTATTATTACATGTTATCATTTTTTTTTCCTTTTCTTTCACAGATCCATATTTTAAAATAAGCAATTTATATGAATTTATATTAGAATGAAAAACAGAAAAAAATGTATACCATTTTTTATTCCTATTACTGTGAACGTAAGTTTAACTAAGTCTCAATATGCAGAATAAAGAGGCCTGCAAGAAGCTACAAAGTTGAAACACGTTTCTAAAAACACTCTGTTGATGTAGTTTTGAAATCTGACCATAATCAGATATCATGTGACCTGCAAGATTTCACCTTTTTAGCTGTTGAAGGACCGCAATCATTTCAATCATTCTTCTTTGAACATCTTTGCAGACAAAACTCGGGGCTTACCTTCTATCATTCACAAGGAAATTTAAAAACGGAAATATGTCACTTTTTGTAATATAGTTATTGTGCAAGATACTCTTTTATATTTTACAAAGAGAGGAAAAGGCACTCTGTGCACTTTTTATACTCCATGTAAATATAACCTCATCATGCACACCACTTTGTGTTGAAAGGGTGTTCTATAAGTGTTGTTGTGCATGATTGCACTTAATACTCATAGAACAAGACACATGTCTAGATTTATCAGAAATCCTAAATCTCGATATGTGTGTGAATGCTGCACCATTCTGAAATTGGTGTAGGAAAGCACAACAAGGAGAATTGTTTTAATTTCTCCACATTTTTATATCTTCAATGCATTCGGAAATGTTCAGCATACATTGAAGAAGAAAAATGCATTTTCTCATTGTTTTTGTTCAGGAAGGTGTGTCTTCCTGCAGAAAAACAAACAGCACATGACACAGATATACTTGCACTATGGTACAAGGGTGCCTGTGTCACCACATGGCTGCAGTTTAAGCAGCCGTGCAGAGAGAAGCATAGATTTGCAACATATTTAAGTACATATGTTGCATCCCTTTGCTTCGGAAGTACTACAGCACACTGCAGTTAAAGAGGTTACTGTGTGATGCTGCAGCACTTTCTCATAGTTCTGCACTTACACATTCACCATACGCTACTAATGCATTCATTCAGTCAATTACACCCTACACATACATTCATCTAAACTAACACTAACAAAGAAATGTAGCCCTTTTTTTAAACCAGGAAAGTTAGTTCTTACAAGAACTTTCTTTTCTTCTTCTTTCTTCTTTTTTAATTTTTTGGGGGTTTTCTGAACAATTTTTACATTTTTTTGTTTTTTCTGCAAAAAAAAAAAAAAAACAGGAGAAACCAAACAATGAACTTCAGGGAACAATAAATAAAAAATAAAAAAACTAGCAAATGTGACTTTCTTGCTGGTGGCAGATCAAATCGATCGACTGCTCACCACAGCACAAAGTCTTATTGCACTTAGTGCAGAGCACTTTTAAAAATTGAAATTGAGGATGGATGTCCAAGTTTTGGGCTGATGGATGCACTCTTGATTAAGCCTGGGCGAAGCACTACGCTACGCTCGTGTAGTTTGCGAAGTTCGCGCTACTTTGCACTACGCGAACTGCACGTAGCACAGTGTGAACACGCGTGCGGTCATTTTTTGCTTGCTCGCGGTCCTCAACGTCAAGTTGGCGACCGCGAGCAAGCAAAATGACATCCCGGCGAGACTTTTTCCTTGTTCGCGATCAGCAACATCAAGTTGGCGATCGCGAGCATGGAAAATAAACCTCCCGGCGAGATTCCCAACGCGAGGAGGTCAGGTTTCTCATTGCGAGGGGTCGCGTATGCTCGCGACCGCTAGCGATGAGAAACAACCAGTTCGCACTGTGCAAGATGCCATTTTCAATGATTGCACAGTGCCGGTTGCTTGTCCACACTGTGCAATCATTGAAAACAACATCTTGCACAGTGCGAACATGTTACTACGCAGTTCGTGAAGTGCTACGCGTACCTCGCGTAGTGCGAACTTCACTTTGCGTAGCTTCGCAAAGTGCTACTTCGCGAACTACGCCCACCCTTACTCTTGATGTGCTCGGCTGCGATGAGGTGGATGGCACAGGAGCAGGAGTGCTTCTCATCCGTCGGCACTCTTCTTGTGCAAGATTGTTCGGATGAAGGGTCCTCATGTGCTTCATCATACTTGCCATGCCGCAAGAGTATTTCTTGTTAGGATCCCCTCTCGATAGGACTCTTTTGCAAATCTTGCACGTGACAAAGGTGGCATTGGTCTTATTCTGCCCCTCGGGAAAACTAAAAAATTTCCACACCACTGAAGAAAAACGTTTTTTGGGTGGTGCCTCCGGCAAAAATTCATCCTCAGAAGTATGAGGTGATGCAGGTGATGCCTGCTGCCCTGAAGCCATTTTTGGTTGAAAAATGTTAGAGCTAAGTGTAAACTTAGTCTAAAAAATCTTCTTCTCTCCAAAGAGATGGTGCTCTAAAGAAGGTCAAAGAAGAATGATTGAAATGGGTGGGGTCTTTCAATAGTTAGAAGAGGAAGTGTAATGAACCATCAAGTCTCTTTTTTTGCAGGACTCATGGGATCCGCGCACCGTGCGCTTACGCAGCACGCACCCAGCGTGCATCCACGAAATTGAATTAAAAAGAAATATAGGATTAGATGTAAAAATATATTAGTTTTAAGACTAGTTTAGAGTTTGTCTTCAATTAATATTCACATGAAATACATATATATATGTTTTTTAAATGTTAAATATTTCGCGGGATCCGCGCACCTACCGCGTCATAGCCGCACATGACGCTTCGCGGAAGCGCGTAAACGTCGCATTATGTATATATCGAACGTGTCGCGTATAGGCTGGGCGTCGCGTACCTGTCACATTGCGATCGCGCACTAAACACGTACCCAACTCGTACCATGCACGGATGCTCTCACGTAGGGATCGAGAACGGTGCGCATAGGGTGCGCGGATCCAAAAACGTTGAAAAAAATATATAAAATACAGTTTTGAACATATAGTTAAAAAACATATTTTGAAAAATATAAAAAATATGTTTGAAAAACCCATTAAGTTCAAATAACATTTTTTTATTTTTAAAACAATTAATTGAAAAAATAAGTTTAAAAATGGTGATAAAAAAGTATTTTTAAAAAAAGATAATTAATGAAATTGACACACTGAATTTGAAAAATATAGAAATCCAATCAAAATCATTAAACATGATATCTTCAGAGATAAGTTATAGATAGGAATTAGCATTTAAAAAACCTTTGAAATTCACTGAAAAAACCATAGGTTTCATGCACGTTAAAGTTAGGAATTGGCATTTAAAAAACCTTTGAAATTCACTGAAAAAACCAAAGGTTTCAGGGGCGTTATAGTTAGGAATTGGCATTTAAAAAACCTTAGAAATTCACTAAAAAAAACATAGGTTTCAGGGGAGTTATAGTTAGCTCGACATTTCCCTCGTACAAAACCCTAGAAATTCCCCTGTTATAGTTAGTTCAGCTAACTATAACTTGCGCCCCCGCAATGCACTGCTGATGACGTCACATATTACATCACTCATGACATGGTCAGTGACATCACTGATGACATCTCAAATGACATCACTGATGACATCACTGATGATGTCATCCATGTTATAAATTAGTGCATCTTCTCACACCCTAATATAACCTTTGATACACCGACTCAAAATTTCAGACGGCCATTTTGAAAACCATAGATACTCCAATACCAATAACTACATACCCACTCATTGACTCTTAGGTCTACATACATCTCCACTCACTCACCTGTACAGTCACTCATACTTACAGTCACTCCGTACAGGACTATCATATGGATTTATACACCTATGTAGACATTCACACACCGCCAATTATCCATTGAGGTACTGACACACCTAGTCAGTCATGCAAATAATTAATCACAGTCCAATTTACTCACCTATACAGTTAAACACACTCAAGTTCACTTACTCATAAAAATACTAACAAATTCTTATACAATTACTAATACAAGCACACACTCATCCATACAGGCACTCCCTCAATCACACACTCTCACATATAGATAGTTATATGCTCTTACACACATATACACTGCGTTTCACATATATAGTTACTGACACATGTACAACTGAGATATACATTCAATCACTAACACACTCATACATACACTCACCCAACCATACAGTCCATCACAGTTGCACTCTCAAAACCATGCACCATAGAATCACCCACTCACACATCTATGCACAGAGTCACACACACCCTACCCACACAAACACTCAGGCACCCATACAGATACTGAGACAACCAATCAATAACCCATATAGACACTCATATAGGTATTCACAAAACCATGCAGCCACTTATACACCAACACACAGACACATACAGACATTCACACAGTTTAGTCACTAGTCTGCAGTAAGATACATTTAATTACTCACTTGTAGAGTCAGTTACGCACCTAGAAAATCATCCATTCACACACTTGTACACCCACTCATTCTTCAACAGGCCTTTCAATATATATATTAAACATATTAAAACTTTACAGAAACACAGACTCACTGGATGACGTCATCAGTGATGTCATCAGTGATGTCATTTGAGATGTCATCAGTGATGTCATCAGTGATGTCACTGACCATGTCATGAGTGATGTAATATGTGACGTCATCAGCAGTGCATTGCGGGGGCGCGAGTTATAGTTAGCTGAACTAACTATAACGGGGGAATTTCTAGGGTCTTGTACGAGGGAAATGTCAAGCTAACTATAACGCCACTGAAACCTATGTTTTTTTTAGTGAATTTCTAAGGTTATTTAAATGCCAATTCCTAACTGTAACGCCCCTGAAACCTTTGGTGTTTTCAGTAAATATATATATATATATATATATATATATATATATATATATATATATATATATATATATATATATATATATATATATATAAAAGAGCACTTCCTCAGAGGTAGCCGGAACCTAGTCAGCGGTGCAATCCCAGGGTCCAAGGCTCCCTGTCAATTCAATAAAGTTTTCACGCAGTACCGAAGTACTAATGCACTCCTTCCGAATAAATCGCACACTCACGGGGCTTCACATCAGTTTATTCCAAATATCAAAGCCGCAACAACCCAACGCGTTTCGGCGGCAAGCGCCTTGGTCACGGGTAAATTGCAATACAAACATTTCCGAAATTATACATGAACATTCAGTGCATCACGTGAAGAATTTCAATGACAAAGAAAGGGGACTGAGAAAACTCATGTCTTCTAACCCAGGTAGTACCGCCATTTTACAATGGTGAAAATATGTAGATAGGTAACCAATAAATCATTTGATTTAGAAACAATGTACGTAGTTACATCACAGAGGTGAAAAAGTAATGTTGTTACCGCCCACTACATCAAAAATTATGAAAATTAAATAGAATGAAAATATATTTACGTATCTCCATGTTTACATTTCAAGGCGTTTAAATACATTGTTGCAGCCCGACTCCATGCTCAGTAAACCACGGTAATTTCATAAGGAAAGTATGTCAAAGAATGCATACAAGTTGTGAAAACCTGCGTGTGTCGAATAACTACACACTCAACTTCGGCCTCCAACCTGATCATGGTCATCAAGGAAGGACTAATTTCTTTATGTGCCGAGAATACTAGTTGTCAAGGGACAATAAATGCCAATGTTCCCGTATCCACGTTAACAAACATTGGCCAAACTTCCATCAAAATAAATGTGAATGGTGATTGTGGAGAGTGCAGAAATTATGCATGGACATAAGACAAGGGCAAATTTGTAAACGTCATATTGCCCCAGTGGGCCATATAATACCTATGTTCTCAGCCATTGTATCAAAGAATAAATAATCTCAACAAAATCACTCCTAAAATTCGAAATAACTCCAAATGGAGAATATATTGATGTTGATTGTTGTTGATAGTACAAATATGCATGGACGTTATAACGAAGGCATATTAGTGCATGTAATATTGCCCCAGTGGGCCACATAGTACCTGTATACTCTGCCATTGTGCGGAAATAATCTCAACAGCCTCACTCCTATACACAAATCACTCCTATAGGAGAATATAGTTCCTATACACTTTATGGCTGACTGATGGTCTAATGACTGCCAAGTGCTTAAATTCAAAGCAACACAAATGAATATAAAACCCAAGTGGGCCCAAACAAAAAATGTATATCAGAACAATGACAAGTAAATCAAGTCAAACTCTCATAAATGCTCAATACCCAAGTGGGTGAGAGAGGTACAGTAGAGATATACACATATCTGTGTATATACTTATAAATGCATCAACAACCCCAAAGGAAGTTTTCGAGACTGACCAGTAAAATATGATCACAAGAAGGTTTCCAGTACTAAACCATTAACCTAAATTCTTTTAGTCAGCAACAGTCAATGTAGATCTTCAATAATAATGTATTTCTTCAAATGTGAACACCATCTGAAAAAAATATAAACAGATTGTGGCTGAAAACAAACCAGGATACAAATCTGTGAATCTTCACGCATACACAATAGAACAGTTAAAAACAGTTAAAAATAGGTATGGATGCAAAAATAGAACTGCTGTGGGTCTTCAAAACAATAATATAATACTGAAGTGTAAATACTTCCCAGCAAGAAAAAACTAACTGAATTATTTCCCCAAAAACCAAGACAGTTCCTCTTCCGAGTTCAAACCGTCCGGGATCTTAGTATCTAGTTCCATAATATAGAAGGATTCCAATTGCCGTATTCTACGGATTCGGTCCCCTCCCCTAGTACTGGGGGGTATGCAATCTATTACGAAAAATCGTAATAGATTGCGATTGCTCTTATGGAACTCCTCAAAATGTCGTGCAATGGGGGACAATTTATCCCTATTCTGTATTGCCCTCATGTGTTCCAAGACACGTTTTTTAGCAGCAAACATGGTACTGCCTACGTATCTTTTCACACAAAGACACATCAGTACATAAACACAATAATCTGTTAAGCATGTAAGATGTTTATCAATGTTTTTGTTGGCATCTATTACAGGGTAATACACCTTCTTTACATTCGAACTAAATTTGCAGGCTTTGCACATCATACAGGTGTAAAAACCTTGAATATCAGTTTTAGAAGGTTTAGTTAAGCTGACTTCATTTTTGCAAAGTTTGTTACGCAAGGAGTCTGCCTTTTTGAATGTCATATTAGGTGAGTCTTTAATCACCTCTTCCAATGTAGGTTCAGTTTTTAAGATTGCCCAATGTTTCTTTAAACTTTTTCTAACCTCCACAGAATTAGAATTGAAGGTTGTTATGTACCGAATGGTCTTTTCGTTGTTCCTGTTTGGCTTATCCCTAGGAACCAGAAGATCATTGTGATCAAATTTGGCAGCTCTTAAACGCGCTTGTTCAACAACATGACAATTATAACCCCTCTCTGAAAATCTCAAACTCATACTGACACACTCACGTTCAAAGTCACTATCCGAGCTGCAGTTCCTCCGAGCCCGGAGGAACTCTCCATAAGGAATGCTCTTAATGAGAGCTTTTGAGTGTCTACTTTCCGCATGCAAGAGAGTATTGCCTGCTGTTTTCTTTCGGTACAATCTAGTGGTCAATTTATTTTCGATTACTTCAATTTGTAAATCGAGAAATTCAATGCATATATATATATTATCTACTGGCGGTCGCCAGTAGATAGTTATAGTTACAATCTAGTTTCCATAGGAAATCTCAAAATTCTATTTTGAATAACTTTGGCACCGGTTGACGAATCCTCGCGAAATTTTCAAAACTAATGGGGCGCTCCATTCAGCTCCTAAACTGAAAGTCTCGGGGTGATTCGTCAAGCGGGGGCTGAGAAAAAGGGGGGGTCCCAAAATGCGTTTTCCCCATGCATTTTTCCATAGGATGTTTAGTCGAAGGTACAGCCCGAACGGCCAAACAGAATTACTTGAAATTTGGCAGAGAGGTAGTCCTCAGGTCACAGAAGTGCCTTTTGAAGGTCTCGAGTAAATCTGTTCAGTATTTCCTGAGAAAATAGCATTTAAAACCATATCAATATCTATACGCGAGCACCGTGCGCGCACTGTGCGTGCACCCTGCTGTGCGCGAGCGCAATTCTGATTGGTTGTTAGATGTCGGTAAACATTCGAATCGGTCGAAATCAGGAAGTGTCGGCCGCCATTTTGTCTCTCGCAGTCTGAGGGGGTGAAAAACAAAGGTGGAGAACGTGAAAAGGGGGCAGGGTGGACAGTTCCTGACCCCCTAGCCTTTGTCAGGGGGTCCCAGAAGGACCCCCAAGGGCCAAAATGTTTTTTATTTTTTTTCGAAAAATCGCGGAGTGCGCGCACTGTGCGCGCACGCTGCAAAAAAGACACGTAAAAATTTTTTTTTTTATCTTTAATGGAAAAAACGCGAGGTTCGCGCACCGTGCGCGCACGCTAAGAATCCTATAAAAAAAATTAAAAATACATACATAAATTAGCATTTAAAAAACCTTTGAAACTCACTGAAAAAACCATAGGTTTCACACACGTTATAGTTACAAATTAGCATTTAAAAAACCTTGCAAATTCACTTAAAAAACCATAGGTTTCCCACATGTTATAGTTAGCTGGACATTTCGCTCGTAAAAAACCAATGAAATTCCCCCGTTATAGTTAGTGCAGGCAACTATAACTCACGCGACCGCTATCAACCTGCTGATGACGTCAGATATTACATCACTGATGACATATGTGTCTTTCTGAAAAACAAATATTTGTAATATATGTATAGCTAAAGATTAATGGAAGAAGACATGGGTAAATAAGTGTCTAAATACAGTGATGTAATATCTGACGTCATCAGCAGAGGATTGCGGTCGCGTGAGTTATAGTTGCCTGCACTAACTATAACGGGGGAATTTCATTGGTTTTTTACGAGCGAAATGTCCAGCTAACTAAAACATGTGTGAAACCTATGGTTTTTTAAGTCAATTTGCAAGGTTTTTTAAATGCTAATTTGTAACTATAACGTGTGTGAAACCTATGGTTTTATCAGTGAATATATATATATATATATATATATATATATTACCTACTGGCGGTCGCCGGTAGGTAGATATAGTTAGGACCTAGTTACTATAGGAAAATGGCAACATTCTATTCGCAATAACTTTGGCGCCGATTGACGAATCTTCGCGAAATTTTCAAAACTATTTCTTTGTTGAGATCAGCTCCTATGTTGAAAGTTTGGGGGTGATTCGTGAAGGGGGGCGAGAAAAAAGGGGGTCCCAAAACGTGTTTTTTCAATGTTAATTTCCATAGGAAACTTTAGACAAGGCTACAGGTCGAATGGGTGAACGGAATTACCCCAAATTTGGAAGGGAGAAGGGTCTTGGTCTAGAAAGCACGCTTTTGTTTATTTATGTAAATCCGTTCAGTAGTTTTTGAGAAATATCGAAATTTACAGATATCGATATTTGGGAATTCTGCCATTTGATTGGCTGAGGCGTTACGAGCACGAGCTGCTGGTGATTGGCTGCGAGCGGTTGCAACTAGGAAGCGTTGGCCGCCATTTTGTGATTCCGTTGAAGTGAGTAAGGGGAAAAAAGGGAGAAAAAAGTGGGAAAGAGGAGGGTAGGAGCGCTGTGAGGTTTGTAGGGTGGGTAGGGTGTGCTACAGAGGGAGTGTGAAGCAAATTATTTATCTCTACTGGTGTGAAAGTGCTGTTTTGCCCACTGTGAGATGGTGCTGAGGTGAGGTGCTTTTACAGTCTGGGATGAAACCGTGCGTCTAAACTGTGAGCTGAGTGCTGTAAAGGGATGTGCTCTGAGCGCTGTAGCATAGTGGGCGCTGTAGCATATCTGTGCAGGTGGTGTTAGTATGCTTTTAGAGTAAAGCGGGAGTGGGAAGCAAAGTACTTAGTGGTATCGGTATGAAGACTCGGGGATGAAACTGTGAATGTGAGTCATGAGTTTATTGCTGTGAAGTGATGTGCTGTGGGCGCTGTAGGATACTGGCCGCTGTAGCATACCTGTGTAAGTAGTGTTAGTGTGCGTTTATTCTATACAGGGAGTGTGAAACAAACTACTCATCCCTATTTGTGTGAAGAGTGGAATGTAGTGTTTTAGGAAGCAGGAATAAAGGAATAATCGTGAAGAATATAATGCAGAATGTTGCAATGCCAGAGAAGGAAAATGGTAAAATGAGTTGTGTCTAAGAAAGTGGTTGTGTGTAATAAAGGGATGAAGTTTGAAAATTATATAGAAAGTTTATTTATTTCCGTGCCATAATTGGACCCACTGGCGCAAGAGCTAGGGTATCTCTTGGATGCAAAGTTGAACCACTTCTGCTGTATTCAAACGTGAGCTTCGGCATCAGTGAATTGCATATTACATGTTACAGTTGCATGTGAAATAAACAATAGCTATTACACTTGAATGACTCTACATTCTATAAAGAAAATAAAGGTAGGATACGATTAGTACATGTATCCTTTAAGAAAAGAAAGAAATAAAAAAGAAATTGCAAAATGTAGTCATAAACTTTTTATGTACCTTGGCAGTGCTTTTTTGTAACAGAAAATTAACAACAGTAGAATAGTTAGCAATCTGTTGTACAGTAGATTCAATGTGGTGCGTGTCAGAATTGGTACTAGTTCTACCCACATTGGAACTTTGAGGATGAATACAAACATTTCGCTTCTGAGAAGCACATTCGGTACCTTTGTAGTCAAACCGTACATTATTGTCTTCAGCTGTTTCAAAAAAACATTCTTGTGTAGAGAGCTAAGGCATCGAGCTTAGACAAACTCCAATTGCTTCTGCTGTAGTCAAATCGAAGCTCCTGCATCAGTGAATTGCACATTATGGTGCCGATCATGATCCTGTAAAAACCGGGTACGAACCGTCGGACGGAGCATATTCTCCGTCCGACGCGTACCCGGTCGTATCAATATACAAACATGGAAGTACGATTCGCACGGAAATACCATTTCCGTACGAATCATACAAAACCCCGACCGACGAAAATAATCATACAAATGTGATCTGGGAAAGCGCCGATGTGACGTCGGGACGCACGCAGCCTGCCATTCACGAACCAGGAAGTACGATTCGCACCGACGTCATCCCGCACGGACAATATTTTCCGGCAGCCAAAAACTGCCAGGAAATCAGGACGACGCGAACAAGGAGTACCTGTACGCGACGGACAGACATGGACCCGAACCTACGTGTCATCCCGGCCCTCATAGCAGTCGACCTCCTCTACAGGTTACGACGCAGACGCCGCAGAAGGTCAGAACAACAAAGGGAGGGGGGAAAGGGGGGGAACAGGAGCAGGGGCAGGCCACAAAACCCCCACCAAAGTCACACAGCACACATGCCCTGGACATACCTGACCCCCAGGCCCTGGTCACTATGAGGGGGTGGGGGCATGTCCAGCAAAGCCAGCGTCCGCCACAACAGAAGTGCTTGACGACGCGAACCGGCAACACAACAATACAGGAACGTCCCGTACCCACGCCTTAAGAGCGTGGGTACGAGTCGTACCACACCCACACCTACGTCACCCCAACCATGGCGGGACGGCTGTACCCACGTGGCAAAGGCCTGGGTACGGCCCGCACAAGCATTCCATAGCGTGGGTACGGATATGTACGGACCGTACCCCCACCCGCATATGCATGGAGCGTAACCCCCACCCCAACCATGTATGTACGACCCGTACCCTCACCCGCGTACGTATGGAGCGTACCCCCCACCCCAACAGTGTAAGTACGACCCGTACCCTCACCCGCGTATGCATGGAGCGTACCCCCACCCCAACCGTGTATGTACGTACCGTACCCCCACCCCAACTGTGTATGTACGACCCGTACCCCCACCTCCATATGCATGGAGCGTACCCCCCATGCCAACAGTGTATGTACGGAACGTGCCCCCATCGCTGTATGCATGGAGCGTACCCCTCATGCCAACAGTGTATTTACGACCCGTACCCCCACCCCGTATGCATGGAGCGTACCCCCACCCCAACAGTGTAAGTACGACCCGTACCCTCACCCGCATATGCATGGAGCGTACCCCCCACCCCAACCGTGTATGTACAACCCGTACCCTCACCCGCGTATGTATGGAGCATACCCCCCACCCCAACAGTGTAAGTACGACCCGTACCCTCACCCGCGTATGCATGGAGCGTACCCCCCACCCCAACAGTGTAAGTACGACCCATACCCTCACCCGCGTACGTATATGTCCCACCCCAACAGTGTAAGTATGACCCGTACCCCCACCTCGTATGCATGGAGCGAACCCACACCCATGTATGTTCTAAGCGCACATATCCTGAAATAGGAGGGGTGGGTGCCTATCACTCCCAGCAGTGCCCAGACACAGGAGGGGTGGGTGAAGAGTCCTCCCAGCAGTGCCCAGTCACAGGAGGGGTGGGTGCAGAGTCCTCCCAGCAGTGCCCAGACATAGGAGGGGTGGGTGCAGAGTCCTCCCAGCAGTGCCCAGACATAGGAGGGGTGGGTGCCTATCACTCCCAGTAGTGCCCAGACACAGGAGGGGTGGGTGCAGAGTACTCCCAGCAGTGCCCAGTCACAGGAGGGGTGGGTGCAGAGTCCTCCCAGCAGTGCCCAGACATAGGAGGGGTGGGTGCCTATCACTCCCAGCAGTGCCCAGACACAGGAGGGGTGTGTGCAGAGTCCTCCCAGCAGTGCCCAGTCACAAGAGGGGTGTGTGCAGAGTCCTCCCAGCAGTGCCCAGTCACAAGAGGGGTGTGTGCAGAGTCCTCCCAGCAGTGCCCAGTCACAAGAGGGGTGGGTGCAGAGTCCTCCCAGAAGTGCCCAGACATAGGAGGGGTGGGTGCCTATCACTCCCAGCAGTGCCCAGACACTGGAGGGGTGGGTGCAGAGTCCTCCCAGCAGTGCCCAGTCACAGGAGGGGTGGGTGCAGAGTCCTCCCAGCAGTGCCCAGTCGCAAGAGGGGTGTGTGCAGAGTCCTCCCAGCAGTGCCCAGTCACAGGAGGGGTGGGTGCAGAGTCCTCCCAGCAGTGCACAGACATAGGAGGGGTGGGTGCCTATCACTCCCAGCAGTGCCCAGTCACAAGAGGGGTGTGTGCAGAGTCCTCCCAGCAGTGCCCAGTCACAGGAGGGGTGTGTGCAGAGTCCTCCCAGCAGTGCCCAGACATAGGAGGGGTGGGTGCAGAGTCCCCCAGCAGTGCCCAGTCACAAGAGGGGTGGGTGCAGAGTCCTCCCAGCAGTGCCCAGTCACAGGAGGGGTGGGTGCAGAGTCCTCCCAGCAGTGCCCAGACATAGGAGGGCTGGGTGCCTAACACTCACAGCAGTGCCCCTGCAAAGAAAAGGGTGGAGTACCCACAGATCCAATGCCCACAAATGTCAGTCAGGTGCACAAAGATCCTGCAGTACATGTACCACATGTGTGCGAGGCTGGGAGTATACACATGCATAGCGCCAAAAAGAAAACATGTACACATGAAGTCATGGCAACAGTCTACATACACAAGTACAGTGACCACCAAGGACGCCACGAATGATGCAGGTGGAGACATCGCTCAGCATGCATGGCCCAAGTGTAACGAGTCCGTCACACACCCAGCCAATGTAGACACAGCTCAGCACCACATATTGGAAAGACCCTGCAGGGAAGATGTCAGGTTACACAGAGGAAGGAACACACCTTGGGATGATGACACCATGCAGTAACTGCGTACATGAACAAAGTTATGTAGCCAACAGCTTGTGATGGCACACAGATACCAGGATCCACCCTATGACCAGCACAAGACTACAATTCCCACACACCCAACACATTATCACCACCCAAAATAATGGGGCAGGTCCACCAACAGCAATACCAGACAGACAGTAGTGTACTAAGGAAAAAGAAATTGCTTTATTCAGCATCAAAAAAATGTGTTTGTCCCTTGAAAGTTCAAAATGTACAATGCCCATAGGGCAATCCAAAGTTCACATCCAGGTGGGGGACACAGTGGGACGCGTGTCCCCTAGCTTGCCTGCACACTCAGACTCCTTCGTCTTCCAGAGCAGGGAGGGCATCATGTGGGGGGGAAGGACCAGGCACCGCAGGGACATGAGGGCGAAGGGTAGGCTTCGTGGGTGCAGGGATGGAGGACTCCACCACAGGGGGTGGGACAGGGCCAAAGGCGGAGGCCAGGATGGCGCTGCACACCTTAGCAAGGTCCTCCAGCGACTCCCCTGCACCCGAAGGAACCACAGGCCCCAAGGAGGGGGGGGGGCGGAGGGATGGGTCACAGCGCCACTGGTGGAGGGTGTGGACAGGGGGGGACTCAACCACCCTGACCGGGGACTCCCTTGACCGCTTGCGGGGTGGTGTCACTGTGGGGCTCAGGGACAGAGCGGCCATGAAGGAGTCTTTGCCGGATATGTGGCCAGGAGAGCTGAGGGGAGGGGATTTGGAGGGAGTGGATTGGGTGGAATGCGAACTCCCACTCTGGCTGCGTGTCTTACGTTTGCCCCCCGACCCAGTGGGTGTGCCTACTTCAGCCTGTGTGTGCGTGCCAGGAGGTGTGCGTTTGACCTTCCCTGCTGGTGTGGTGCCTGTGTCTGTTGTGGTGGGTGCATGCTGACGTCTGGGTGTACATGGGACAGGCATGGGAGTGGGAAGTGTGGATGGGTCAGGGGTAGGGGGTTGGACATAGCGCTGCAGGAGACCCACTGCTGCAGTCAGTGTCGACTCAATGGACCTCAGCAAGTTGCGTTGGTCAGCCTGCGATGAGAAAATGCCCTCCAAGTATGCCTCCATGTTGTGCAGCACTTGGCTGTGGCCATGGAGGACATTAAGCATCGCAGCCTGACCAACCTGCAACTGCCGCTGGATGTCCACAGACTCGGCATTGGTGGCAGCAGTGGAGACAGGGGCAGGGGGTGCGGTGCCTGTCAGGAAGGAGACATGTGGTGACTGGGCACACTGGGAAGGGACACGAGCAAGTGGGAGGCGGCTGATGGCAATGGAGGGGGCGGGGAGAGATGTTGTGCTGCTGTCAGCTGCTGGTGCAGCCTCCGCCCACTCGGAGAGATCATCTTCGGACCCGTCAGCTTCATATTCTGTCGTGCCAGTGGACAGGTCCTTGGCCTCACTCTCCTCCGCCTCAGTTCCACTCGATGTGCCAGGCACTGATGTCACCGCTGGCGCTGGTGCTCGGTCCCTCCGCTCCGTCTGTGCTCATGTCTCCCTCCGTGTCCCCCGACGATGCTGTGGGCAAGGTGAAGAGACAGCAATTAATCATACACCTGTATACATATGTCACATGAGTCCAATCTACATAGGTTACAGTGCATAGCCTGAAAAGAAAGATCAGTAACATCTACAAAACAAGGTACAGATGTAGGGCATGCAACACACAGTTGGTTGACCCACCATGCCACTGAAAAACTATGGAGAGCATGACACAATAGCAAATGACATGAAATGGAGTTTGACAGAGGAGCCAGGCCCTGGGGACAATCCAGCACTGCATCTGCACCACACAGCGTTGCCGAAAATAGGGATGAGCAGGGACCATATCCATGAACTTGAGGCACATGCTGCATAGGTAATACTGAAAACATGCCCACCATGACTGGCTCACTGCACCTTGAGTGCATGTGCAGACAAACATCACACACTGGCCAGACCTAGCAAGGAGATATCAGGTTTTGACATGTAGGCTTTGCCCGCACCAACCACCCCTTACATGAGACAATTTGTTGAGACACAGGAAGCACTTACATCTCTTAGTCTGGGTGAAATACACATGGGCTGGATGAATGCAAGATTGGACACCAAATACCCAAGGTGCACCTGTCCAAATAATCATGTACAAATGGGCAGCATCAGATGATTGTAACAAGACACACAGGCACTGGCCACCGTGAGTATGAACAAGGAAAATCAGGTCAGGCTGTACAGTGGACACTTGTACTACATTTTACGTCAATATACATGGTGCCAGGGGACAATGGCACAGAGCACAACCTATGCTGTAGACACTGAGAGTGTCCACATTTTGTGATGACCCACATGACACCTAGGAAAATATGCCCCAGGGGACAGTAGTGGCCACACAACTCCATGGTCCTGAATGGGAATGACTGCAACACACGCCACCATCCCTGCACTATGCGTATCGCACACTCATGCACATCATGTCACAGGCCACAACATAGGACATGCATGCTGTAAGGCATGACACTTGAGAGACTAACTCCCATGTCTGGACTCAGCATCAGTGCCAACTGACATGGAACCCACAAGTACTGAACTGGACAGGGCACAGGCAAGGTCCCAAAACCTGTTACACACCACCCCCACACATGATGCTACAGGCATAGTTCACGTGGAGAAAGTGCCAGCCTAGATAACCTTGTGAAGGAGTGACTACACACAGACCAGGGAACACATTGCAAGGAGGGGAAGGGAGGCAGGAGAGCACCGCTATACTGTGGGTAACTGGATCTGCACAGCACCTTTAACCCCTTCAGTGCCCATGACGAGCTGGACTCGTCATGGGCTGCGGTGGCGCTGTGCCCATGACGAGTCCAGCTCGTCATGGACTCCGCCCGCTAATGCAAAGCGCGGCACTGGGCGGGGAAAGGGGCGGGCATGCAAGGGGTTAAACCCTGGCAGTGTATCCATGCAACTGTGCACTTACATATGCTGGTGACACACAACAAACACACATGTACCTACCCCCTTCCTGCTGCTGCTGCTTCTCCTTTAAGCGCCTGTCCAAGTCTGGAAATACCACTGCCAGCACACGCTTGTGGATGTGGGTCAGACGGCGGCGCCCGCGGTTCTTATGGGTCTCAGGTGAGTCCCCCAGCAGGACCCGTGCGATCCTCCGCGTCCAGCACCAGATATCCTGCCAGCGTTTCCTCACCTGGGCCAGGCGCCGCTTGCGACCCTCCGTCCTCCTCACGGCACTGACGGCGTTCATCCATATCTGCTTCTTGGCAGAGGCGCCTACCTGTGAGGATGAACAAGTGACACTACATCAATACACCTGGCACATGTCACAGAGACACATATTAGAACTATTTTGCTGTTTACAACAAGGCATGGTATGCATCCAACGCATTGCACCTTTGTCATAGGGACATGATCCTCTGGGGAAGGGCAAAAGCAGTACGTGCCATTGAAAGTACACAGGTGGAATGAGGGCAACAACACAATCAATGATCCAGGCTCACACTGTGCATCAGAAGGTACACCAGGATAATGTGCAGCACCTCTAAGCAGTCACATGCCACAGGCCACTGACGCTACCGCAGCAGAGTACACAGACACACACAGGCACAGGACATTCACCTGCCATTGCCAAATGCAGCGACAAACCTCACTCTGCACATGTGCCACTAGACGGAGGGCTCACAGGTGTGGGGCTGGCTCTGCACGTCAGACACACAGCACTGCTCCCTGCTCACATCACATGGGCAGAGTATATCCATCCCTCATGCAGCCCTGGTGCCACACTCCACATATGCACCCACCCACATGACAGGGGACTTACACACACACCGATGTCCAGGGTACGAACACATCATGTGGACACTCTCAGCACAGGTACACAGAACTAACACACATCTGTGGGTACAGTCACCTGTCACACTGGGCTGACCACATAATAAAATGAGGACTGTAGAGGCTACATTCCCAGGAGGACAAGACAGGCAGTATGTGGCATGCACCATGCAGTGATTGTCACAGTAAACACAATGCAAGTGAGGACGGCAGACATGCACCACAGCATGCACTGGCTGGGAGACATCAGGCATTCTCCCCCTGGGATCCCCCCTACAGTACATAAAATGTGTGTCACACCTGGACACAATGCCAGAAGTCACAGTCACAAACAAGGGACACAGTCTGTGCTAGTAGACTCTGCACTCACCTGATACCCTGGTCGCCCATACAGCATGGGGTACTGTGGGAGGATCACATCCAGCAAAGCCAGGTTCTCCTCCAGGGTGAAAGGCTGTGCCCTCTCCACAGACCTTGACATGGTTTTAGGGAATCAGTAGCAGCAGCTGGCTCGTAGAATTCAGAGATGTGCAGGCAAGTGCTCCCTCATGGGACCTGGCTGCCTTACATCTGCCTTGCTGGCCTGTTTCATGCACAGGAGTACAGAGTGATTGGTCACTCACATTTGCATCCTATGTTTCCTCCAATCCCTTCAAACCTAGCACAGTCAGTGGGTTCTTATTGTGTTTTTTTCTTGAGCATGATGTCAACTCCAGAACCACATTGCAACAAAGTAGATTCATTCAAACTGACTACTGCTGTGCACCTGCTGAAAAAAATTCAAACTTTAAACTTGGTCTCCATGACAACCAGCATGCATGTAGGCCTTTACACTTGTCCCTCATGTGTCCCCTATGTAATTTGGAGTTTCACACATAGGTACGGTGCGTACCGGGGCCCTACGGCACCCCAAATGCATAGCAACGGCCCGTACAGGCGTGTGTACGGTCCGTCTCACTATGGGTGTTCTCGCGTATGCGTACCCATAGTGGTACGGACCGTACACGCGTGCATACGCTCACTATCACTATGGGTGTTCTCGCGTATGCGTACCCATAGTGGTACGGACCGTACACACGTGCGTACGCTCACTATCACTATGGGTACGCATACGCGAGAACACCCACAGTGATAGTGAGCGTACGCACGCGTGTACGGTCCGTACCACTATGGGTACGCATACGTGAGAACACCCATAGTGATACGGACCGTACACACGCCTGTACGCTCACTATCACTATGGGTGTTCTCACGTATGCGTACCCATAGTGATATGGACCGTACACGCGTGCGTACGCTCACTATCACTATGGGTACGGATACGCGAGAACACCCATAGTGATACGGACCGTACACACGCCTGTACGCTCACTATCACTATGGGTGTTCTTGCGTATGCGTACCCATAGTGGTACGGACCGTACACACGTGCGTACGCTCACTATCACTATGGGTACACATACGGCAGCACTCCCATAGTGATAGGGAACGTACACAGGCCCTCTGAGCGAATGTACGGTGCCTTTCACACATCACAGTGATGACAGGCAGCACACAGGAAGGAATAGGGCTGACATACTTGTCCATGGATGGACATCAAGGCATTGTCTGGGCAGTACTACATGTGTGGGGCACAGGTGTGAAAGGCTGTGATGTGGCACATTACTCCTGAGTCGAGAGGGCACCAGATGTATGATGAGATGTGTACAGATGTTATGTGTGACGGTGCAATGTGTGCCAGGCATGCCCTTAACTCCTTTGACATGTGTGCATGTCGTACTGCACACTTGGGATGAGCGTCACTGGCATGGCACAGTCAACAACACACGCACGTGTCCCCTGATGCCCGCTACAGAGGTTACCACACCAGACATGTGACTACCCACGGTGCACGATGTGTCTATGTCATGTATGTGTGGGGTGTTCCCATTAGCTTGATGTTGGTGCTCCCTCAAATGCATCAGCTGTTGCAGCAACCAACATGTGTCTGTGTGTAGATGGACATGGCACACTGTTACGCACACCAGGCCACATGTGGTAACGGATGTGAGGTGCATATGTATGCATGGGACACGGAGTAGCGTAACAAGGACATGTCTGCATCCTCTCAATGAATGTGTGGTGAGTCATTACATGTACACCTTATTGGCAAGGTGTGTTGGCTGTCCTAGTGTGATGCCGTGTGACCTGTGGCTCTACTGTTCCGCTACCAGTCTCTGAAATCGACATCCTACTTCTGCTGACGTGTTGATGTATGTCACTCCTGTGTTGCGGCTGGCTGTTCACTTACACTGGGACACAGCTAATCCCATGCCATGGCATGTGGAGGTTCACAATCTCCGTGTGTAGCTGGGTCTTGGTAGGAGTGTCACCTGGCAGCCATACGTGTCCAGGGCATGTGGCACATATCTGACTCCGTATGTCGCATATGTGTATTGACAGATTGACATGTGCTCAGTACAAAAAAATTGTTGTTGTAGTGCACTCACTCTTCCTTGTCACTTCCAAATTACTGCAGAGCGCCGCCTCTTCCCCGACCAATTCCGGACTTGGCTCACATGCGGGAGAGTGACTGTATCTGGTGCTACCGCTTCCCCCAACCGTTGATTGAGGAGTTGACGGCGAGGCTGGCACCACACCTGCAACCGCTGCACAGGTATCCTACGGCACTGACACCCAAGCTGAAGGTAATGGCAGCCCTACATTTTCTTGCCACGGGTAACTTTCAATATACCATAGCTCATGTTGGTGGCATGTCCCAGAGCATGTTCAGCCGTGTGCTGCATGATTTCTTAGAGGCCATGTTGCTTCACCTGGTTGAGTTCATCCATTTCCCTACTCCTGAACTGTTGACTGGGGTCAAGCGTGGATTCTATGCCCTGGGAGGGATGCCCCATGTCATTGGGTCCATAGATGGGACACATGTGGCTTTGGTACCACCACAGGCACAGGAGGTGGCGTACAGGAATGACAAGCACTACCACTCCATCAATGCCCTTGTGGTGTGTCTGTCCAACATGGTGATTTCACATGTCTGTGCTCGTTTTCCAGGATCAGCACACGATGCCTACATCATGAGGCGTAGCAGGGTGCCTGAAATGATGACGCAGCTGCGCAACGAACGGCCATGTGTTGTTGGTGGGTACACTCTGTCTGTCCTGTATTTTGCGTAGACTTCCAGCACGACCGCTTCTCCTGTCCTACTTATGTCCATGTGGTTTCCATGTAGGGGACGCTGGCTATCCGAACATGCCATGGCTGATCACACCTCTCCGCAACCCCATCACGCCGGCCCAGCTCCGCTACAACACCGCCCATGGCCGGACAAGGCAAGTGATAGAGAGGACATTTGGCCTCCTGAAGAGCCGATTCAGATGCCTCCACAAGACCGGTGGCGCCCTCCCATATGCCCCAGCGAAGGTCTGCAAAATCTTCATGGTCTGCTGCATGCTGCACAACATGGCAGTTGAGAAAGCTGTGCCACTCATCCTGGATCAAGATGATCAGGACCATCCACCCGTGGAGGACGAAGGGCTTGGCAATGGGGCTAGTGATGTGGAGGATGTGGTTCCGCAAGAGGACATCCGGAGTCGGCTCATACGCGACTTCTTTGCTTAGTGGTGAGTACCAGTGTCTGTGTGTGCACGCATTGGTCCCCGTGTGGCATGTGTTGCGATGTGTGTGTCCATCTGCATGTATGCCACGTGAGTCAGAGGTGTGTGTGGATGTGTCACTGGAGTGATGGTGCCAGTGATGGTTGTATTTCCCCAGTCATAATTGTGACCTAGCATGTTGTCATCCTTACATGTGTTGAGTACATGTACAGGCAAGTGGCTGTGCTTTTTGTGGCTGACTTCTTCTGTGTCTCTCATCCCCAGGTACTTGCGCATGCCGTCTGCTGGTTGCATTGTTGTGGCACTGCTATTCCTCATGGACACGTCATCGTGTGCTGACTCAGCGTTACACGCACGGACAAGTTTGGAAGTCTCCTTAGGGTAAGGGATGCATCAGGGGTGTATTGGGTGTGGCAGTTGTTTATGATGTGTGCACACTGCCCCTGTCGATGTTTGGTTCCTCTGCAGACATGTCGCATCGCCATGGGACACATGACATGTAGCTGTGTAGACCTGAATAGATGGTCAGACTTGTTGCCAGTCATCTGTGATGGGATAGTGGATTGTGATGATGGCATCAATGTGTGTAACACTGCCCTCGGACACATACGGTTTGCATTGGCTTGACATGGTGTGGGACTTCCACATCAGAGGATCAATGGTGTATGGCAGCCTCTCCGTGAGCAGCAGGGGGTGTTTAGCTGTTAGCCGACACTTGTGTGCCAGTTCCATGGCTATCACGCATTTGTGCTGCAGAAAGGGGGTTCCAGTGTTGGACCCACATGTTACTCCACATGACCTGTTCATGTGTACTCCGAGTTGCCTCTGCATTCCCAAATACATGAATAATAAAGGTGTCCCTATGCCTCCAAGGTGCCTATTCTCAGTCAATGCTGGTGTGTTGCCACGGTGCATCCGGCATGTCTGGCATGGTTTTCCGTGATAGTGGCTATGTGTCGAGTAGCAAGATGCAAGCTGTTTGTGTGGGATTAGACTGTGTATTGTGCATGATGTCCATGACTGTGTGGGTATTGTGACATGTGCCATCCCCATGCATCCAACGTTGGCCAGGCCACCATTCTCTGCATCCACCTGACTCAAGCTTGCAGGACATGGTTCTGCCACCTGTCCACACATACCTGGGTGCCCCCAGGACACTCCACATGATCCCTGACCTCTGCGCATGGCTGTCGCTGTACTCAATATGTCTGTCAGCACGGTTGCGCGGCCACCTCCTCAGCTGGTTGGGCCCATCACAGGTGTGTATGGTGCTCCATGTCCATCTTGCCTAATACATTGTGACCCATGTGTGTCCTGTGCCAGACTCAGGCCCCAGGGTGTGGATGGTTGACGTCAAATGAGAACTCAGGCATGGTTAGACTTTACAAGACACATGTAAGGTAATAATGCAAAATGTAGGCATCATCTCTTTATCGTGTCAAATTTTTTTTTGGTTGGGGTACGTGGGGGGGGGGGGGGGGGGGTATGACATGAGGGGCTTTCCGGGTGTGTGGAATCCAAAGTTCACTAGGGGAGTTGGTGTCCTTGCCATTGAAAATCCTCAGAGTCCATGCCACAGTCTTTGTCAACATTGGTCAGACAGTGACCAGCAAGTCCATGTGGCAGAGAATGTCTTTTGCTGCTGTGCTGCTGTTGGTCCAGTGGGCCAGGTGCCAGGCCAGGTGTCCTGGGAGATGGTGCTGTTGCGCTGACCCTCACGGTCTTTTCCATGGACGACCCGCCCTCCTGCGGGGACCCTCAGAAGCAGGCTGTGACGATGTTTGTGATGCTCCGTCGGATGACTCCTCCTCCTCCTGATCCCTCCCTGTGGGTGGTGATGTTCTACGCCTGGTGGCACAGGGAGGGTTACCCATGTTGTCGGCTATCCGACGGAGTGTACTGTGAATTTCCGTGAACACCGTCACGAGCTCAGCCTGTCTGTCCTCCATCCGCCCTTGGTGTCGCAGTAGACAGGCATGTTGCTCCGCATGTTGCTGGGCCTGCTGGGTCTTGATCTCCTCGAGGATGGACACAACCTGGGCCATGCCAGTGGTGTCCTGCCGGTATGTGTCCAGGATGTTTCTGACATGGGAATATACCGGTTCCGCAGCCAACCGGTCAGGCTCGCGCCTCCGCCGTCCTCCACTCCCACCACCCCTGCCCACTTGCACCTGGCCTGCCCTTGTGGGCACATCGGGTCTCCAGGACCATCCGCCTGCCTCCTCCTGGGTGCCCGGTACACCGTGTCCCTCCTGGCCAGCCTGGCTGCATTGTGGTGGTGGGGCAGGGATCCTGGGTGTCTCCTGGGATGTGGCAGGAGTGGGGGTGGTGGTTGGCCCAGTTGTACCTGACGCAGGTGCTGCAGGTCGTTGGACACCAGAGGGGCCAGGTTGTTCGGGGTCGGGTACGTCCACAGAGTGGTGAGAGTCGTCGCTGCCGGTGGGTCCGTCATCCCGCAGAGCTGGGTCCTGTGAGTCTTCCCCCCCAGTGTTGGGGGGTGATCCACGACGTTGACCTGTGTGTGAGAGAGACAATGTTAATTTTGTTCCATGCAACATCCATATTTCATTCGTTTCTAAGTTGGCACATTTCCTCTGGGAATTTGGATATGTGTTGCATTCCACTCACAGTGCACTTGTGCATGGGTATGTCCCTTGGCCACAGCTTTTGCGACTTTACCTATGTGTGGCACAGTCTTACTTGCTGCGTCAATTGTGACTGCAGTCAGCAGTGGAGTGAGCAGGTGTGGCGAGCCATGCATTGGCGCCTTCCGTGTTGCACTGTACGTGGGCACATGGAGTGGTTCCACACACTTAGATAATGCAGGTAGCTGGCGTTGTGCTCGTGCACAGGTTGAGACATGGCCCTGTGTTTTGCCATGGAGAAGAGAGGGGGGTTCTGGCACTGGCCACCCGTGTCTACATGCACGCAGTCCACCTGCTGACGAGCAGACATTCCCACACCCCCCAAGGCTGAATTGGGCTCCCTGTGTGTCCCTTTCTCACTCCCTCTCTGTCCCCCTCTCCCTCCCTCTGTGTGTCAGCCTCCTCCCTCTGTGTGTCTCCCTGTGTCTCCCTCCCTCTCTGTCCCCCTCTCCCTCCCTCTGTGTGTCACCCTTTGTCACCTCAGCCCAGCTTCCTAGGCACACACTTTTTGCAGATCTTTGAATGGCCCTTGGCTTGTTGATGTGAGTTTGTTTCTGATCTCCAGGCTCCCATTGGGTGTAGTGTCTGTGTCTGCGCTGCTGCTGTGGTGGTGTGTGCTGCCACTCTTTCACAGTGTTGGCTGTTCATTATCTGCTGTCATGTGCAAAAATGTGCCGTCACCCCATGTGTTAATGCAAGGCGTCCGCCATTTGCTGGCAAGTCTTTCCTGTGTGGGGACACACTGTTTGTCTGGCTGTGATCTAGGCCATATGGGCAGGGGACATTGTTGTCTGCTTCTGAGTTGCACTATGTGATTTTTGGGGCCCACACTCCCGCCATCCGGCTTACCGTGTCTTGTGTTGGTGTTTTCTGTGGCCTGTGACTTGGCATTGTCCAGCTGGGTGCATGGGGCATGGTGGTGCCAGTGTCATGTGCGTGTTCATGGAGTGTGGTTGAGTCATGCGATAGCTTGGGGTGGTTGCGTGCCTGTTTGTGAGTTTGGTTGTGGATGACGTTCCCCCATGTGAGGTGAGTTGTTTGTGTACTCACCCGGGTCTCGGAGTCCTTCTAATCCGTCCACTGCCACCACCGACAGTATGGCCATCACCCTCTCCTCCCAGGGATGGTATTGTACGCATCTGCGGGGCGGCCCTCCTCCAGTGACGTTGGCCTGGTTGTGGTCGTCGGTCATTTTGGCTCGGACCCTCCTCCGCAGATCGTACCACCTGGCTTGGCATTCATGCCTGGTCCTTCTGGTGGCCGCAACAGCATTCACAGCATCGGCAATTGTCTGCCACATGGCTGTTTTTTCTGAAATGCTGGTCTGTCTGACCAATGTTCCAAAGAGGTGTGACTCGACTCTGAGGATTTCATCGACAAGGACCTCCAACTCTCGGCTAGTGAATTTGGATTCTTGTTAGTGGCCATGGTGAGGGGTGTGGGTGTGGATGGTTGTGGGGGGTGTGGGTGTGGATGGTTGTGGGTGTGTGGGTGTGGTTGTGCAGGTGTGTGTGTGAATGTGATGAGGGGGTGTTTGTGAAGGTGGGTGTGTGAAGGTGTGCAAGTGTAAGGTGTAGTAAAGGTTCAAGTATGGTGCTGTAGGTTGTCTGTGGGGTCTGGCAGCAGTGAGTCTGTTGCAAAGGCTCATGGTTTGTGTCTGTGGGCCCTTTTTATTGGTCCATTGGTGGGTGTGGCTGTGTTTGAAGTTTGGGTGGGTGTGTTATAAGGAGTGGTTGTGTTTTGGGCCTCTGTTTGGGATTTTGGCAGTTGCAGATCAGTGAATGTGTTGTTTTTGTGCTTGTTGGACATGTTTTGTGGCTTTGTGCCATTCGAATGGTGTATTCTTGTGTTGTTTTGCTTTGTCCTGGTTGTGTACGTGCGTTTTTAGCGTTTGTACGGTGTGAACTTCGGGAATTTAGTTATACAGTGCTGTCCTTGTGTCTGGCTTGGTACGACTCGTACATGCGCGATGTTGGGTGAAGGTGCTGGTGTTGGGGCCTGGGGTGAGCTACGTACTTAGAATGTTGGGGTGGGGGTACGCTCCATACGTACGCGGGTGAGGGTACGGGTCGTACATACACGGATGGGGTGGGGGTACGCTCCATGCATACGCGGGTGAGGGTACGGGTCGTACATACACTGTTGGGGTGGGGGTATGCTCCATACGTACGCGGGTGAGGGTACGGGTCGTACATACACAGTTGGGGTGGGGGTACGGTCCGTACATACATGGTTGGGGTGGGGGTACGCTCCATGCATATGCGGGTGAGGGTACGGGTCATACATACACTGTTGGGGTGGGGGTACGGTCCGTACATGCACTGTTGGGGTGGGGGTATGCTCCGTACGTACGCGGGTGAGGGTACGGGTCATACATACACGGTTGGGGTGGGGGTACGGTCCGTACATACACGGTTGGGGTGGGGGTACGCTCCATACGTACGCGGGTGAGGGTACGGGTCGTACATACACGGTTGGGGTGGGGGTACGGTCCGTCTATGCACTGTTGGGGTGGGGGTACGCTCCATACGTACGCGGGTGAGGGTACGGGTCGTACATACACGGTCGGGGTGGGGGTACGGTACGTACATACATGGTTGGGGTGGGGGTATGCTCCATACGTACGCGGGTGAGGGTATGGGTCGTACATACACAGTTGGGGTGGGGGTACGGTACGTACATGCACTGTTGGGGTGGGGGTACGCTCCATACATACGCGGGTGAGGGTACGGGTCGTACATACACGGTTGGGGTGGGGGTACGGTTCGTACATGCTCTGTTGGGGTGGGGGTACGCTCCATACGTACGCGGGTGAGGGTACGGGTCGTACATACACGGTTGGGGTGGGGGTACGGTCCGTACATACACGGTTGGGGTGGGGGTACGCTCCATACCTACGCGGGTGAGGGTACGGGTCGTACATACACGGTTGGGGTGGGGGTATGTTCCGTACATGCACTGTTGGGGTGGGGGTACGCTCCATACGTACGCGGGTGAGGGTACGAGTCGTACATACACGGTTGGGGTGGGGGTACGCTCAATACATTCACGGGTGGGGGTACGTCTCGTACATATACGGATGTACATACACGGGTGGGGATTCGACTCCTACATGGGAGGGCTGGGGGGAGTGTTGGGCGCGTATGTGGGCACATGTCTCCATGGTTGCTATGGGAGTTCGGTGCGGACTGTGTTTTTTCCATACGGTTGTAACATCGGACGCACGGGATGGATCGTACTTCCGCGGTCGGACTTCACTTTTCACATTTGTACGGTAAATCGTCCGAGAACGTGTCGGACACATTTTCCGACCCGAGGACGTGTGGGGAATAATTCCCAATGCGATTCGTATGGACTTTTTCCCATGCGAATCGTACTTGGCAGTTTGTACGGCACTTGTACGATTCGTACGGTAAAAAGACCGGATAAGAGTCGTACGGGGAATTTTTTTCCGGGATCGTAATTGCCACCTATATGTTACAGTTCTATGTGACCTACAGAATAGCTATTAGACATGTATAAAAACATTGTATAATGAAAATTAAGGTAGTTTACGATTACCACACTGTACCAACCAGTTCCTAAACAAAGTTGTCTTTTTAAATTTTTATCGTGAGGTTCTGAGCAGAGGCTGACTTTGAGTAACATTGTGTGAAAGGGCTTTGTGAATAACAGGCAGGCAGAGAGGTGTGTGCACAAAGAATAGACATGGTTTCTAAATGGGTGTCGGGTTTAGGTTAATTTTGGAAGTAAATAGCGTATTTGCATAGGCCATACATCACCGATTCCTGGTTAGACTGGAGACGTAAGGGGGATAATGATGATAGAGTTCAAATGTCTGAGTATACTTAGAAAGTTATTATATCAAAGTAGTAGGATTGAAGTGTATTATAAAAAGTAAAAAAAGATGGAAAAAAATCCATTCAAGAATAATGTGAGTTTCTTACAAGTCTTGGAGATTCCAGTCCAGAAGTTTTTAAGCTGCTTGAGATGCGTAATGTTCCAAGAGGCTATTGTTGCCATTTTGTGAGAAAAGCGAAGTGATCCAATTCATATCCTTGAAGGGACAGTAATGTTCCTCGAATGTTGGAGCGGTAATTTGAATGGGCAGGCAATCTGCGATGTTGTGAAAGGTCGCACGTTGCAGGAGATCTTTCGCGGCTGCGCAGAAATCCCATTGCGCTGTGATTCCTTTTTGCATTGCATTCGCCATTGCTCCGCTGCCAGAACAATCACGTTCATGGTTTTCAAGATACTCCATTACCTGCTGGATATCTGGAGCGATTGTTGAGATGTTGGCTAGGCATACATCCATTCACCAGTCGAATGGGCAAGGTTTGCAATCAAACGATGGTTGTGCGCATATTGCATAAGTGTAGATAAATGTTATTTTGTAGCTAGCTCAGATATTAGATAGAGGCAGGCAGCCGATAAGTTTTTCCGTTTTTTTACAGTATTGATGTAGCTTGGCATAGAGGCGTATTCTGTCGGACATAGTTGTTACCATAGAGAGCGTAGCCATTTCTAGAAGTAGAATTAGTAGTAGGATGGCCGCAAAGAGGGTGAGAATTATGGGCACTGTTCCTGTTATTCCAGAGATGATTGAAAGAATGTCTGAATGTAGTCTGGCATTAAAAGCAAAACAGTTTGAAAGCGTGATAGAAGGCTGTAGGAGACCGTGTTAAAAAAGTGTGCCAGACCTTGAGTGTGACGTGCTGAAAATTGTGTAACAATTCACAAAGTGTAATGGGAGGTTCGTATTTAAAAGGGAGTGCATTTTACTTGAAGTTTGTGGTATCTGCAGTCGATACATTTCTTTTGCAGAAGTGAGGGACACTTCTGTTGTGAACAAAAGCGCTTTCAGTTTGGTTTGTTTAATGAAATCTATTTTCAAAGTAGGGATTGAAGGCCAAGTTGAAGTTTGGGATTTAGTTTGTGTGGGTGGGAATAGACATTGCCACAGGAAGTTACTCGGTTTGAAACAGTAAGGATATACGGTATGCCAGCTCACATTCCGTAGGAGTGCATGTTATTGAGAAGCAGATAACTGCCGTTAGAAAGCTGTGTGAATGTTGGTCTGATTGTGGGAGTTGGCGTCCTTTTAAGAAAGGACGCAAGATTGGGGGCTGTAAGCTTAGAAGCGTTGTGTGGTTGGACATTCTTGGATAGTAATGAATGACTGCTTTTGTGGTCGCACTTTTCACCTGTGAGAAAAACTTCTGTATGCTCTTTAAAACAGCGATATGTTAATGGGAGAAACCACTGCTCGTGAATAAATGCGCTACTTCATATAATCACATACAACATGACAAACAACATGTACACTTAGCAGACAAAACGACACTACGTACTGTGGGAACCGTGGCTAGCCATGTACACAAAGCAAACATGGCATGGCACCTCTGCCACACAATGCAGAATGCGGGGAGAGATGGGAGCAAAGTATGTGCGAAGGTGGCAAGTAATTCTCGAATGTAAAAGTATACAATGCAAAATCTTGAGGGGATGTGCCGGACAGACTTGAGTATGCAGAGCACAGACTTGTACATGTCAACATACACTGATGGTCTATTGAGTGAAGTGGACAGTGGACGCAACCATGATAGTACAGTTAGTAGGGAAGATTACGGAATGGTAGCACGCACGTGCCTCTCCCCCCAAATGTTTAGGAAAGTGGGCTGGCTCGCCGTACGCAAGGCTAGTGTAGGGGTGTGAATAAAAGGCACGTTTCTTTGGGTGTGGTTCTCTTCCAGATTGGCGAACGTGTCTGCCAGGTCTGCGCAGCTTACACCACCACGAAGCTGACGCTGTGAGCGAACGTGGGTGAATGAATGATGCTGTCAGCCTGCTGGTACTCAGAAACCGTCATGGCCTCTGTGACGCATATATGCCCCACAGTTCACCTTTCGACACCGCTGTAAGTGAAAGAGGGCCGACCATGTGCCGGTGGAAGGTCATGGGCCGAGGTCTGCGAGCTCCGAAGGCTCCTGAGATTAACGCTGGCTACCACGACACAGGCACACAGAGCCCAGCCTGAGGCCCAGGAGCGTGGAGTGCACTGTATAATAGTAACACAGTAGTCCAACAGGTACCGACAGGGGATCGGTGTTTTGATACCATAGTGGACAATGTTAGAACTGTATCTGAGAGTGGAGACGAAGGTACTCCCTTCGACCAGCTGCAGCCAACTGTAGGTCCCAACAGTGGAACGGTGTCTTGATCCCATAATGGACGATGTCCGATATTACCTGCTGCTGAGTTTTCAGAGAACTCCCTCAGTTGAGGTGCATCACACTCTGTTCTTCCGTAGCTAACTGCTGTACAGGATTATTGGGCTTTGTTGACTGCAGTAGGGAATATCACTTTATCTAGACAAAATGGGTATGCCTTAAAATGGGACAAATGAGACCCAGATAAGTTCACAGGGAAGGTGGTTACAAACTGCTAAGAGGCGGTTAATGTCTGTCTAGATGTAGACTCCTTGCATAAAGACATTATCGCTGAGTATCTGACAATTTCGAACTATGTTAAGCAGGACTTATTTAGGAAACTTAACAAAGCTAATAAGCCAAAATTAGGAGGGTTTGATACAAATTGTTCAAAGGCCCATGCTAAACTTAAAAAGGCCTTACATACAGAGCCTAGAATAGCAGAAGAGGTTAGGAATGCTCACAGAGAGTATAATGTGACTTTAAAATTAAGGAAAAAAACACTGAAAAAATAAGCCTGGCAGGAGTTACACCTGGCATCAAAAACAAGGGATTCATCCGCCTTCTCGAAGGCAGTCAATGCACCATTTCTGATGGAGAGAGACAGGGCGTCTATTGAGATAGCCATTAGTGAGGCAGAGTGGGTTGAGCATTTTGAAAAATTATATAGCTATCCCATCCTTACACCTACAGCAGGGCTGGTGATTGACGAGTCCGTAGTATCCACAGTATGTAAGGATAATAACAAACTGAGATTTGAGTTGAGTGAGGTCATTTTGGCTATGGAGTCAAGCTTGGGAGGAAAGGTACCTGGACCGGACGGCATCCCAGTTGACCTTTTTAAACATAATACCCAATTGTGGGGTCCTTTATTAACTCAAGTATTAAACGCATGTAGTACGACTGGTCTCTTACCATCCTGGTGTAAATCAACACTGGTTCCGATTTTTAAAAAAGGGGACAGGTCGGACCCAGCCTGTTAAAGGCCAATTTCCTTGCTTGACTCGACAATTAAATTTATTGGAAGAGTCTTGCTTTCTAGACTACAAGACTGGGCAGAAGATCATTCAGTTTTCAGTGATTTACAGTTTGGCTTTCGAAATGGATTGGGCACTGTCGATCAGGGTCTAAATTTAAATATGTTGATTGGAAAATACACCAAGGCTAAAAGGGGCAGGCTGTTTTTAACGTTTGTTGAACTACCTGCAATGGTCGCTAGAGTGATTCACGAGGAACTCTGGAGCATTTTAATAAACTTGGGGGTGGAGAGCACCATAATAGCTTTTTTAAGACAACTATATACAGGAGCGAATGCAAGGATCAGATACGGGGCGGGAGAGGAATGCACTAAGCAATTTAGGGTGAGGAGGGGTGTGAGACAAGGGTGCGTCCTGGCTTCCTACCTGTTCTTATTATATATTACCGACCTGGGACGTACTTTAGAGGAAGAGTGCCAGGACCTCCCTCAAATCGGTAAGCAATCAATACCTGCGCTAATGTACGCCGATGATGCAGTTCTCATGGCACGCACCCCCGTGGGTAGCCAGAGGCTAGTTGGTAGTTTCTCGAAATATATGTCCAAATTGGGTCTAAAGGTTAACATTTCTAAAACTCATGTGATGAAATGTGTGCCGGACAGCACAAAATGCAGGCCTGTTACATTAGGCATGAACACATTGAATGCTGTAGCACTTTCTCCTATTTAGGGATCCTTTTTGAAAGAAGGGGGACCTGGACCCAGGCGATTAAGACCAGGAGGCTGTTGTTTTTAAAAGCTGTTGCAGCATTTTCAAAATTTAGCAGGAAGCTTGGGAAACGGGATCCAGATGTTTTAATAAAGATTTTTAAGGCTAAATGTATTTCTATAGCCACCTATGGGGCAGGCATCTGGGGCTATAAGGATGTTAACCAACTACAAATTATTGAGAATAAGTTCTTAAGCTTCTTACTCATTGTCCCTGATAGTACTGCCACTTTTATTTGCCACACTGAATTAGCCATGACTTATATAGCTGATGTATGCAAAATTCAACCTGTACTTCTGTGGCACAGGATCTGGACCTCGGAACAGTTGGAGCTAAACAGACAGATACTAAGGGATTGTGGTAGTCTGGATGGGGCTTTGAGTATTAGATGGCTTGAGTATATTACAAAGTTTCTGGGTAATCTTGGCCACCCTGAATACTATTCGGAGCCTTTAAGTTTAAGAGAGGTCCAGAGGAAAGACCTTAAAATTAGCTGTCTAAGTTACCTGGAAGATAAGAGAAGAAATGTGGAATTACAGAAAATAACTGTTCAAGCTCCCCAGTTAATAGTCCTGTCTGCTAGAGTCCAGCCTTATTTAGAGCTGCTAACAAAAGAACATGATTAATTTTTTGTTTTCAGGGAACTCCCTCCTTTGAGGTGCATCAGACTCTGTGCTTCCGTAGCTAACTGCTGCACATGATTATAGGGGTTGGCTGACTGCAGTCTGCGGAGTACACCACGGTACAGCAGGTCCGAACAGTGGAACGGTGTCTTGATATCACAATGGACGATGTTAGAACTGCATCTGAGAGTGGAGATGGAAGTGCCCCCTCCAATCAAGTGCAACCAACTCTAGGTCCGAACACTGGAACGGTGTCTTGATCCCACAATGGAAGATGTTAGAACTGCATCTGCGAGTGGAGATGGAGGTACTCCCTTTGACCAGCTGCAACCAACTCTGGGTCCCAACAGTGGAACGGTGTCTTGATGCCATAATGGATTATGTTAGAACTGCATCTGAGAGTGGAGATGAAGGTACTCCCTTTGACCAGGTGGAACCAACTCTAGGTTGCAACAGTGGAATGGTGTCTTGATTCCACAATGGAAGATGTCCGATATTACATTTTGCTTAATTTTTACAGAACTCCTTCCGTTGAGGTGGATTAGACTCTGTGCTTCTGTAGTTAACTGCTGCACATGATTATTAGGCATGGTTTATTGCAGTTGCTGGTGTACACAGCAGTACAGCATGTTCGAACAGTGAAACAAGGTCTTATATCTATGATTGAGGATGTCAGAAGTTAAAGTATGTGATGGTTTTTGTGTCTAGCTTCTGATGAGGCGCAACCAACTCTAGGTACCAGCAGTGGAATGGTGTCTTGATCACACAATAGACGATGTCCGATATTACCTGTTGCTGGTTTTTCACACAACTCCGTCTGATGAGGTGCATCAGATTCTGTGCCTCTGTAGTTAAGTGCTGCACATGGTTATTAAGCTTAGTTGACTGGTATTGGTGGAATACACCACGGTAGAGCAGGTCCAAACAGTGAAATGGGGTCTTGATTCCATGATTTAGGATGTCATAAGTTAAAGTCTGTGATGATTTTTGTGTACCCCCGCTGATCAGGTGCAACCAACTCCGTGCTACCGAATCCACCGGTATGTGGCTGTGAGTTGTGAATGCCCACTGGATTTGGTGTAGACTGCAGTTCGCAGGGTTCACAATTTAGATTGTGTGGTGATTGTTTAATTACAGAATCCAGTAGTTGAGTAATTAGGACGTCTATTAAAACATACACAATATTGTTTTAGTATACTTGCTTCAAGAATTTTTTTTTATATCAGTTATAGGTTTAGTGAAATGACCAAATTTATCTTGGAAGTCCAAAGGAACAGTGAATAGTGTAGACTGTGGAGAGATGAAATCACAATTCGGATTGTCTCGATTTATTCATTGTAAAGTTCTCTGTAATTTACGTTGTTTTATTTTGTAAAGAGGGAGTGAGAAAAAGTATTGATGGTTGTGTGTGTGAGTACTGCTTTTAATTAACAATGCAGAGAGTAGTGTTCAGAATTCAGATGGAGTTGCTATTGTACATGATGCAGTCCTGTAAGATAAGAAATTGCTGCAGTGTGCTCTGTCTGCACCACTCATACGCATCATTGCAGGCTCCGCATACGTTTTCTTTGCTTGGTGTATTGCAAACTGTAGAGCTCAAGTCAATGCTACGTGACTGTGGGCCCTTGCTGAACGCTCTCTCTGGCCTATACTGCAGACTTCAGTGTCCACATTTGACATTGAGTCGGTATTATAGATGATGCAGTCCTGTAGGAAAAGACATTGCTCCAGTGCGCTCTGTCTGCACCACTGATATGCATCATTGCAGGCTCCGCACACGTTTTTTTTGCTTCGTGTATTGCAAACTGTAGAGGTCAAGTCAATGCCACGTGGCTGTGGGCCCTTGCTGAACGCTCTCTCTGGCCTATACTGTAGACTTCAGTGTCCACATTTGACATTGAGTCGGTATTATAGATGATGCCGGCCTGTAGGAAAAGACATTGCTCCAGTGCGCTCTGTCTGCACCACTAATATGCATCATTGCAGGATCTGCACACGTTTTTATTCTTCGTGTATTGCAAACTGTAGAGCTCAAGTGGCTGCCAGGTGGCTGTGGGCTCTTGCTGACTGCTCTCTCTGGCCTACACTGCAGACAGCAGTACTCAGAATTCAGATGTAGTCTCTATTGTAGATTAGGTAGTTCTTTTGGAAAAGACATTGCTCCAGTGTGCTCTGTCTGCAGCACTCATACGCATCATTGTAGGCTCTGTGCACGTTTTTTTTGCTTTGTGTATTGCAAACTGTAGAGATCAAGTCAATGCCATGTGGCTGTGGGCCCTTGCTGAACGCTCTCTCTGGCCTATACTGCAGACTTCTGTGTCCACATTTGACATTGAGTCGGTATTGTAGATGATGCAGTCCTGTAGGAAAAGATATTGTTCCAGTGTGCTCTGTCTGCACCACTCATATGCATCATTGCAGGCTCTGCACACGTTTTGTTTAGGTTGTGTATTGCAAACTGTAGAGCTCAAGTGAATGCCAAGTGGCTGTTGGCCCTTGTGACCGCTCACTCTGGCCTACACTGCAGACAGCAGTGTTCACAATTGAGATTGAGTCGCTATTGTAGATGAGGTAGTCCTGTAGGAAAAGACATTGCTCCAGTGCGCTCTGTCTGCACCACTGATAATGCATCATTGCAGGCTCCGCACACGTTTTTTTTGCTTCGTGTATTGCAAACTGTAGAGGTCAAGTCACTGCCACGTGGCTGTGGGCCCTTGCTGAATGCTCTCTCTGGCCTATACTGCAGACTTCTGTGTCCACTTTTGACATTGAGTCGGGATTGTAGATGATGCAGTCCTGTAGGAAAAGATATTGTTCCAGAGTGTACTGTCTGCACCATGCATATGTATAATTGCAGGGTATGCACACTCTTTTTTGTTGCTTCGCTGACGACAAACTGGGTAGGTGAAGTCACTTTACGTATCTGTGGGTCCTTTGTGACCGCTCTCTGTGGCCTACACTGCAGAGAGCAGTGTTCAGAATTCAGATTGAGTCTGTATTGCAGATGATGCAGTGTTGATGGCAACAGATACTCCTAGTACGGGCTGTCTACAGCACGTATTATTGGTGGCTGTGCACATGCTGAATGCTTTTGATGTGGTTATGTGAGTGCACTAGAACTGATGGAGCCTTTATGATATAATCTTTTTGTGCATTATTTCAGATCTATTGATTGTGTGTCAGTATACCACAAGTTGTTGTTCTTTTACGATGGAATTATTTCTGTATTATTTCACATCTACTGTCCCTACCTTACTGCAGCATAAATTATTGATTCTTTTAATATTGAATCTCTGTGTGTGATCCAATGATTACTGTTGTAGTTGATGCTAGCAGCAACCATTGCCTGAAGGCTGGTTTAGACCGCACACACATCCAGCACAGACGTCACTGGATATGTCGGCATGGGAATAAAAAGGATTTGAGCGTACGTGCCCGTATCCACTTCCACTATCTATCTGTGTCCGTGTGTTCATTATCTATGCATGATACTGTCTCTGGGCCGTACTATATTACGTTGTGTTGTGGACAGCATATTGAACCATGTTACCTGTGGTATTGGAGAACATTTCGGTAATGTAACTTTTAGGTGTATGGGTATCATAGGTGGAAGGCTACTTTACAGAGCATGAATATTGATGAAAATGATGGTTGCATGTTGTGTGTAGTGTAAGATATGTGTATATTGCAAAACGTTTTGAACAAAGCTCTCTAAGCAGAAGAGGTGTGTCTCATGAAATGCAGTACAGATATTGAATAAAATGGGTGGCGTTTTCGAACTGTTACAATGGGAAATGTTATGAACTAATGAAATGCTTTTTTTTATGGTTACATGTCAATCGCGCAGCCAGTGCACAATGAGACCGCACCCGATGTGATTTTGAGAAAATATATTTGTTATAATATAAGTTTATTAGAGTTATAAATATATAACTGTTTAAAATATTTTTAATTATCGCTTGCTCTCAGATACACTTTAGAGTTTTTTAGATATAGTTTTGAGACAAAATAAAATGAGGGAATGGCGTATGCGGTGTGACATCGTACATCTATGACGTAACACAGGACGTGGCAGCGTGCACTCGTCGCATACGCAACACACAGCGGGTGCGACCCTATACGTACATGATGTAACGCGCTGCTTGGTTGTGCGTACCCGTCGCATACCAAAGTAGCAGCTGGCGCGACCTCATATGTACATGTTGTTACGTGGGACGCGGTGCCACAAACCTGTCGGAATACGAAAGGCGCATCTTTTAAATGTAGTGGATAGGATTCGCGCGTTGATCGAGCTTGGTAGACTACCGGTACGGGACTGTAGTTTTCTAAAAAAAAAAAAAAAAAAGATATACATATTTTGTGGGGAAGATATAAAAGATCACATAATTTGTAAAGTTTCAAAAAAGAATGATAGAGTTGCAAAATATTAAAAAATAATTTGAAAAAATATAGGTTTTATAAATATTAAAATATGAAGTTAACATTTAAAAAACCTTCGAAATTCACTGAAAAAACCATAGGTTTTACAAACGTTAGAGTTAGGAATTAGCATTTAAAAAACCTTAGAAATTCACAGAAAAAAACATAGGTTTCAGGGACGTTAGTTGGACATTTGACTCATTAAAAACCAGAGAAATTCACCTGTTATAGTTAGTTGAGCTAACTATAACTCGCACGCCTGCAATGCACTGCTGATGACGTCACCCATTACATCACTCATGACATGGTCAGTGACATCACTCATGACATCACTGATGACATCACTCATGACATCATCCACGTGATATAAGAGGGAAATAGGCACTGCCTGAAAGAATTCTAGGTCCTAGAGGAGGGAGTAAGAACAAACAAATATGGAAAGAAAACCTCTAATCTGACCTTTATGATTTTAAACGACCCAGTGGGGTTCTAAATTACCAAACAACCTTCTGCATACAATACATTGACATAGGGAAACTTTAAATATTGTTAAAGAGACATTTTATTCATAGCTTTATCTTTTAGTTTTTTATTTTATAAACATTTTTCTATTTAATACAACTTTTGAATACATAAGGAGTTGTCAATTCACAACTGGTATTTAAATTTTTTATCATATCTTTTTTTTGCCATTGAATTCACAGAAAACATCCCATAAACATAAAAATAAATGTAAATAGAAATTCTCGTTATTGCCAATCATTCAAAAACTGCTATCATACTCACACATGCTGACATTCATACAGTACTTTTACAAAACATTCTATCTAAAATAAACGGTGGGACCCTGAGATGGACCTCAAAGGTGTTGACAGGCAGATTAAAGTAGTCAGTTCACAACACTGTCTGAATATAGGGGATACAGATCTCCAAATCCACTTTTCAGGGAATAGATCACGGTCTACGCGCGTTTCAGTGGGAAACCACCTTCTTCAGGACAAACATTTGTTGATAGTACAATTAAAACCATGCACGGGATGTCTGTGAAAAAAAGGGGAGGAGGGGAGAAGACATTAGCTAGCAGAAGGGTGTGGTATTTCATAATTTATCATATATAAATGCTTCTTACTATTTTGCTTATTGCTACTATTGGTGCTCAGAAATCTATGACTGATCCGACTAATTAGAAGTTTCATGCATACAGTGTATATAGGAAGGAACCAGAAAAGAGAGCCCCTGAAGGATTAGAGATGGTCAAGTGAATTAAGGGCTAAACGTAGGAAGTGGAAAGGTCGCCCGTGGAGGGGTGTCACAACTCTCTATGAGTTCGTCTGAGATCAAAAGTGTTGCTAACCTTCAAGCAATATGAATAAACACTTGTCTTGCAAGAGGAGTTCTATATAGCATCCACAAGTTGCCAATTACTGAAAAGAAAGAAAATATCATCTTAAGTACGGCTTGGCTGATCAAGGCCAAGTACAATGAAGTTTTCTGAATAAGCACGAGCTTCTATATAGCTATTGTGAGTAGTACCTCATATATTTAGTCATAGATACTATAGTTAGAAGAGTTGGCAGGCTTTGGTCCTGTCGATCTCTAGCATGGCTCTGTAATTATAAATGACTTGTATTATCCTGCTAAGGTACTTGGTAACAGTAGGGTTAAGGCATGTATAGTTTACCACTTAGTTACCTCTGGTAAGGACCAAGCCTTAATACATGGAATGGATATAAGATGCCGTATCTGTCAGCAGCCTGACCTCTGCTTCAAATAGGAGATGATTTTCTGTTGAATTCTTTAGGGGTCCAGGCATCTACTGATACTGAAACAAATGACATGTAGAGACTACAGATCAGATGTAAGTTGAAATTGTATAGCGTCTTTACAATACGGCAAAAAGGAGTTCTATTTCAAAATATGTGGATTGTAGTGGAGCAGATTCTACGAGGGGCCGACACTGGTGCTATCAGCAAGAAATCCACCCCAGTGAAACACCCGACAAGCTACTGCTAACGGGAACAAACGCATTTGGTGGACGTCTGGTTTATCTTGTGTGTGTCGAGGGGGAAAGATCTAAGGCAATACTGTATGTGTTGCGAGGTATGGCGTTTAGAATCTCAGCGCTATTACTGGTAGTAAAAAGTGATCTAATGCAAACCTGCAACTATCAGCACGCGGCAGCAGACCTATGCACCTAGGCTGAGCGACATTTAGCTGCGTTGCATGAGTGTAGAATGCCAACAGACTCCAGCATTAAAATTCAAACGAGCCTTTCGTATGGGTGCCGATTGCGAGACCATGTGGCTTACCTGTGTCGCGGCATAACGTTCTGACGGGAGCAGCCTGACTTGCCAGTTAGTACAGGGTTTTCCGAATGCTTAAAAGCTCCCTCATAGACCAAAGACAGCAGTGATACTTCGCAAAGTGTCTAAGTAAGGATTGTGCGGTCGTGTGACTATGAGCGCCATCTAGGATAGGTTAGCTTTCCCAGACGTGATCAATAAGTTCACGCGATATATTAGCCGTGGGGTGAACCATATGTGTTAGCTTTTGTAAAGAATCGCCATCTTAGAGAGATAGAATTATACTGGCTGATGAATGGAAAACAACGAGACCGCAGAGTTGAGGGCGGTAGAAATAAAGGATACCCTTGAAGAAGATTTAGTTTTTTTTATATATAGTGTAGTTCTAACAGGAGTGTGCAGTTGGACTAATTACACGACGATCAAAGACAGCTGTGAAACCTCGCTATGTGTGTAAATAAAGGCTCCAAGATCATGTGACTCTGAGCGCCATCTTAGATAGGGTGAATTGCCCAGAATTAGCAACCGAGTTGCCACGATATATCATCCACGTGATAGTCTGACACACCTCTTCACACTGTAATATAACCTTTGATAGACGCACTCTAAAATACAGAATACCGTTTTGAAAAGCATAGCGAACCAATACAAGATACTAGATATCCATCCACTGATTCCTATCTATATATTGTAAGCCAGATATACACTGATACAGTCACTCATACATGGTGTCACTCATCATTACATCAGTATAATATCTACTCATACACATTATACATTTACACAGTGCTACTGATCCATAGAGTTACTCACACATCTATTCAGTCATGTCAAAAATTAATTATACACCCATGTACTCACCTATGCAGATGTATACACAACACCTGCCTTAATTATAGACACATCACTTTCCTTATTTATATAGATACTATCACATATTTACTCTCTTATACAATCACTAATACATGTACACATTCGTGTATGTAGACACTCTTGCAATCACTGTTATGTTATGTTATGTTATGTTATGTTATGTTATGTTATGTTAAGGGTACTTCTAGAGCGCGCAACTCACCCGGGGGCATGCTTAGTTAATCACTGAGAGGGAAGGAGAGTGGGAGAAACATCAAGACAAATACTAGGAGGTAGAGAATAGAAATGTTTTTAATTTTTTCCTGAAAATTGTGAGAGAGGGACAGTTTCGAATGGCAATGGGAAGCGAATTCCAGTAGTGCGGCGCGAGACATGAGAAAGTCCTGGCCCCTGCACGAGAGCGGCGAATTCTGGGGATTTCCAAGAATTCCATGGCGTTAGATCTAAGATTAAGAGTGGAGGTCTTTTTTTTAAATTTGTTCGTCAGGTATTTGGGACCTGTACCATTCAAAGCTTTGTACGTAAGGCGACAGGTCTTAAAGTGGGATCATTTCACGATGGGAAGCCAGTGGAGCTCTAATAGGAGAGGGGCTGAAGGCGTACCTGCCGGACGGTCGAAAATCATTCGGGGCGAGGTGTTCTGGATGACCTGTAGGTTCTTTAACAGGGACGGGCCAAGTTCAGAGAGCATGGCATTGCGATAATCGAGGCGGCAGATCACCATTGCCTGAACTAGCGTTCTTCGATACCTGATGGGAAGGTAAGGGAGAATCTTTGGTAAAAGTCGCAGACTGAAATAACATGAGCTGGTAATTGTAGCTACATGGTCTTTCATTGAGAGGGCCTGATCCAGTGTAAACCCTAGGTTTTTCACAACTTTTTAGGAACCGGGGCTGTCCCAAGCTCTTGTGGCCACCAATCCTTGGACCATGAAAGAGAAGCTTTCCCAACTAATAAGATCTCTGTCTTTCTCGGGTTTAGCTGGAGCAGATTCTCGGTCATCCAGATGGAGATGGAGGTCATTCCTGCTGCAAAGCGTAGGTGTTCTGACGTGCATTAGGATTGATTTTAAAGATAAGCTGGGTATCATCGTAAAAAACCAATGAAATTCCCTCGTTATAGTTAGTTCAGCTAACTATAACTCGCGCGCCGCAATCCACTGCTGATGACGTCACATATTACATCACTCATGACATGGTCAGTGACATCAATCATGACATCACTGATGACATCTCAAATGACATCACTGATGACATCACAGATGACATCATCCATTGAGTATGTGTTTCTGAACAATTTTAATATGTTTAATATAGATAGGGAAAGGCCTGTTGAAGAATGAGTGGGTGTACCAGTGTGTAAATGGATGATTTTCTGTGGTGCGTGACTGACTCTATAAGTGAGTCATTAAATGTATCTTACTGCAGACTAGTGACTAAACTGTGTAAATGTTTGTATGTGTCTGTATGTTGGTGTATAAGTGGCGGCATGGTTTTGTGAATACCTATATAAGTGTCTATATGAGTTATTGATTGCTTGTCTCAGTATCTGTATGGGTTCCTGGGTGTTTGTGTGGGTAGGGTGTTTGTGACTCTATGCATAGATGTGTGAGTGGGTTATTCTATGGGTGCATAGTTTTAAGAGTGCATCTGTGATGGACTGTATGGTTGAGTGAGTGTATGTATGGGTGTGTTAGGGATTGAATGTATATCTCAGTGGTACATTTGTGACTAACTACATATGTGAAAGGTAGTATATATGCGTGTAAGAGTATATAAGTGGGTAGATGTGAGAGTGTGTGATTGTGACAGTGACTGTATGGATGAGTGTGTGCTTGTATCAATGATTCTATTAGAGCGTAAGAATGTGATAATATTTTTATGAGTAAGTGAACTTGAGTGTGTATAACCGCATAGGTGAGTAAATGGGAGTGTGATTATTTGCATGACTGAGTAGGTGTGAGAGTACCTCTATGGATGATTGGTAGTGTGTGAGTGTCTATATAGGTGTATAAATGCATATGATAGTTTTGTATGGAGTGACTGTAAGTATGTGTGACTGTACAGGTGAATGAGTGAAGGTGTATCTAGACCTAAGAGTTAATAAGTGGGTATGTAGTTATTGGTATTGCAGTATGTATGGTTTTGAGAATGGAACTCTGAAATTTTGAGTCGGTGTATCAAAGGTTATATTAGGGTGTGAGAAGATGTGGTAATTTATCACATGGATGACATCATCAGTGATGTCATCAGTGATGTCATTTGAGATGTCATCAGTGATGTCATGAGTGATGTCACTGACAATGTCATGAGTGATGTAATATGTGACGTCATCAGCAGTGGATTGCGGTGTATTGAGTTATAGTTAGCTGAACTAACTATAACGGGGGAATTTCATTGGTTTTTTACGAGTGAAATGTCCAGCTAACTATGCCATGTGTGAACCTATGGTTTTTTCAGTGAATTTACAAGGTTTTTTAAATGCTAATTCCTAACTATAACGGGTGTGAAACCTATGGTTTTTTCAGTGAATTTGCAAGGTTTTTTAAATGCTAATTCCTAACTATAACGCGTGTGAAACCTATGGTTTTTTCAGTGAATTTGCAAGATTTTTTAAATGCTAATTCCTAACTATAACGTGTGTGAAACCTATGGTTTTTTAAGTGAATTTGCAAGGTTTTTTAAATGCTAATTTATGAATGTATTGTTATATTTTTAAAATATTTATTTTACAATAAGCTACCTATATATATAGTTATAGATTAACTTTATCCTTTAATATGGAATGGCTCTGTTTTTTTTTTTTGTAAATTTGGATAGAGTTGAACAGCATAGTTAATATCTTCTATAAACTTATAAACACTTTAAATTTTTTTTTTAAAAGTGTTTTTGACTGTGCGCGCACTTTGCGTGCATGGTGCACGCATGCGTACGTGCTCCATGTGCGCATGTGTACGTGCTCCACATGCGCATGAGTACGTCGTGCATGCTCCGTACGTGCGTGCTCCGTATGCGCATGCGCGTGTTCTCCGTATGCGCATGCGTGCATGCTTCGTGCACGTACGAGCTTGCGCGTGTGCTCCGTACGCGCACAGTGCGCGCACGGCAAGTCATGTGATTTAGAAACAACACTTTTCATTGGTTTATAGTAGTTTCAGTTCCAGAAACTTCCAACACCACACCCCCTCCCCTCATTATTACTTCTGATTCCCTGGGAGAAGGAGCTGAGCAGCTTTTCCAGTACTCCAGTACTTGAGAATGGCAGAGCAGCAGTCATCTTCTGGGAGTGAGCAGGAGACCCTTGTGCCACAGAGACAGAGGAAACAGAAAAACTCTTTTATATGGCAATTTTTCACTTTTCCAGAGGGGCAGAAGAAGGTGAATGCTCCAAAAGTCACCTGCAGTATTTGTGGTGGTGTCTTATCAATAGGAGATCCTAAAAATAAATACTCTTTTAGTATCTTCACTATGATCAGGCACGTTAGAGATGTACATCCTGTGGCTTATGCTCGAGGTTCTAGAGAAAACCCTCCAGCAGCACAGCCGAGCAGATCCAAAGCAGCTCAGCCGAGCACATCATGGGCAGCTCAGCCGAGCACTTCATCTGCGGCGGCAGCTTCACCTGCTTCTGTTCCTCTGGATATACACCCTATTTTCAAGAGGGTGCATATACGGTGCAATGCATGCAATGCTCCTCTCTCTTATGGGAACACCAGCATTCCCCTAATAGAGAGCAAGATACAGCAGCACACATGCGGCACCCTATAATTTCTTTCATTTTTTTGTTCCTCTGTTCCTCAATTAACACAATGGCTCTTTTTAGAACCACCTAACATCTAAACACTTAAAATTGATTTTTAATTCTATTTTTTTATGATTTTTCTTTCCGCCGTGCGCGCACCGTGCGTGCACCTTGTGATGGTGCGCGCACGGTGCGCACACCCCGCGATTTAAAAAAAACAAACGTTTTTTTCACCCTTCATGGTCCTTCAGGGACCCCCTGACAAAAACTAGGGGGTCAGGAACTCTGTACCCTGCCCCCTTTTCACGTTCTACACCTTTCTTTTTCACTGTCACACACAAAATGGCAGACAACACTTCCTGATTTCGACCGATTCGAATGTTGACTGACATGTAACCACCAATCAGAATTATGCTCGCGCAAGACGGTGCGCGCATATAGATATTTATGTACTTTTAACTGCAATTTTCTCAGGAACTACTGAACAGATTGACACCATATATGCAAAAGGCACATCCCTGACCTGAGGACTACCTCTTTGCCAAATTTCAAGTAATTCTGTTCAGCCGTTCGGGCTGTACCTTCGACTAAAGGTCCTATGGGAAAATGCATGGGGAAAACGCGTTTTGGGACCCCCCTTTTTTCTCAGCCCCCGCTTGACGAATCACCCCGAGACTTCCAGGGTAGGAGCTGAGCGGAGCGCCCCATTAGTTTTGAAAAGTTCATGAGGATTCGTCAACCGGCGCCAAAGTTATTCAAAATAGAATTTTCAGATTTCCTATGGAAACACGGTCCTAACTATAACTATCTACTGGCGACCGCCAGTAGATTATATATATATATATATATATATATATATATATATATATATATATATATATATATATATATATATTTGCCACAATGGGATCCAATCGATCCTGCGCGCTCAAGTGCGGGTGCTCTGCGTAGGGGTCGGATCCAGACCCAGTTCATCAATTTTGCTCCCAATGACGCGTCATTGGGAGCAAAATATATATCTATATATATATATATATATATATATATGTATTCACTGAAAAAACCATTGGTTTCAGGGGTGTTATAGTTAGCTGTACATTTCCCTCGTACAAAACCCTAGAAATTCCCGTTATAGTTAGTTCAGCTAACTATAACTCGCGCCCCCGCAATGCACTGCTGATGACGTCACATATTACATCACTCATGACATGGTCAGTGACATCACTGATGACATCTCAAATGACATCACTGATGACATCACTGATGACATCATCCATTGAGTATGTGTTTCTGAACAGTTTTAATATGTTTAATATATGTAGGGAAAGGCCTGTTGAAAAATAAGTGGGTGTACAAGTGTGTGAATGGATGATTTTCTAGGTGCGTAACTGACACTATAAGTGAGTCATTAAATGTATCTTACTGCAGACTAGTGACTAAACTGTGTGAATGTCTGTATGTGTCTGTGTGTTGGTGTATAAGTGGCTGCATGGTTTTGTGAATAGCTATATGAGTGTCTATATGGGTCACTGATTGGTTGTCTGAGTATCTGTATGGGTGCCTGAGTGTTTGTGTGGGTAGGGTGTGTGTGACTCTGTGACTAGATGTGTGAGTGGGTGATTCAGTGGGTGCATGTTTTTAAGAGTGCATCTGTGATGGACTGTATGGTTGGGTGAGTGTATGTATGGGTGTGTTAGTGATTGAATGTATATCTCAGTTGTACATGTGTCAGTAACTACATATGTGAAACGCAGTGTATATGTGTGTAAGAGTATATAACTATCTATATGTGAGAGTGTGTGATTTTGGGAGTTGCTGTATGCGCCATAGTGCAAGGATATCTGTGTCATGTGCTGTTTGTTTTTCTGCAGGAAGACACAGAATTTGTTAGTATTTTTATGAGTAAGTGTACTTGAGTGTTTTTAACTGTATAGGTGAGTAATTTTTACTGTGATTAATTATTTACATGACTGACTAGATGTATCAGTACCTCAATGGATGATTGGCGGTGTGTGAGTGTCTATATAGGTGTATAAATGCACAGAGTGACTGTAAGTATGAGTGACTGTACAGGTGAGTGAGTGGAGATGTATGTAGACCTAAAAGTCAATGAGTGGGTGAGTAGTTATTGGTATTGGAGTATCAATGGTTGTCAAAATGGCCGTCTGAAATTTTGAGTCGGTGTATCAAAGGTTATTTTAGGGTGTGAGAAGATGCACTAATTTATCACACGGATGACGTCATCAGTGATGTCATCAGTGATGTCATTTGAGATGTCATCAGTGATGTCATCAGTGATGTCACTGACCATGTCATGAGTGATGTAATGTGTGACGTCATCAGCAGTGCATTGCGGGGGCACGAGTTATCGTTAGCTGAACTAACTATAACAGGGGAATTTCTAGGGTTTTGTACAAGGGAAATGTCCAGCTAACTATAACACCCCTGAAACTAATGGTTATTTCAGTGAATTTCTACGTTTTTTTAAATGCCAATTCCTAACTATAACGCCTCTGAAACCTTTGGTTTTTTCAGTGAATTTCAAAGGTTTATTAAATGCCAATTCCTAACTATAACGTGCATGAAACCTATGGTTATTTCAGTGAATTGCAAAGCTTTTTTAAATGCTAATTCCTATCTATAACTTATCTCTGAAGATATCATGAAAAGCATTCTTTTTTAAAAGTAGGGTGCACATTAGTTTTGTGGAAAAGCATCTTTGTGATTGGTTAAGAAAAAGCAATTTCAACGTGGAGTATCATAGGATAACATTTGCTCAGCTCAACCACACCTGCTACTTGCATTTGGAAGGCACTGTTCAAACTTAAAACAATCGTCAACTTTTAACCTGCATGTGTCGTTAAATGTTCAAGAAAATGTTACAAAAAAATATCGTAAAGTTTCAAAAAATTGATGAACTTTTAACCTGCACATATTTTAGAATGTTCTAGAAAGCGTGTTGATAGAATACGTTGCACTTCTGACTGCTATGTGTTGTTGAATATTTGAAAAAACGGTTCATATGGAAAATTAAAAAGAAACCAATAGAGAAGTTTTGAAACCTAAAAGAATCAAGGAACTATTCTAATTTATTCTTTACATGTATTTATGTGTACAGCAACAAAATTATAGACACAACAGCACTAGGAAGAGGAAGAAGCAGGGAGTGGGGGAAGGGGGAGATGGGAAGAATGGCACACATGCACAATTAAGTACAACACACATATAGACTAACAATGGCCAAAATGAAACACACCAACAAGGAGCACAAGTCACACAACCTGCCAACATCACACCACTGAACGAGCATAGAAGTGAAAACCACGCTGCATTCATACAGGATTTGTACAAAGGCCAGTCGTTGGTGTTGTGGGATGTCTGCGACCGTGGTCATCATGGATGAGATGCCCAGCATGTGGCACATGGTTGAGTTCACTGTGTGTTATGTTGCCAAACGGCTGCTCCTCCCTCCCACGAGCCCCCACACTTTTGTATGGTGAGCTGTTGTATCTCGTGCACTCGTACGGCATGCCATTGTAATGCCTATTTGCGCATGTCCTGCTACAATCCAACAACAACATCACAGTGCCGTTTGGAGGTGGTACATGCCACTTTACAACATCGACTGCTGCGGCTCTTGTAACAGGCCACACCAGAACACAGAGACACACTTACCGCACTTTCTGTACACAGACATGTCCGAGACAAACCGTTCCCCTGCACTGACCTGTGAACAACAGACCAGCACACGCCAGATGTGCATGCAGGAGGATGCGTATGTAGCTACACATCCAGGCTCACTGCCAATGCTGAGGTAACAGCACACTGTGATGTTGCAGGGCTAGTGCGTATCATGCTAAGACAATGACCACAGGGACACACTTAGTAAGATGTGGGTTTGGGGGGCATTGGCGGTCCTGGAGTTGTTGAGATGAGTCTTCTGGCCCTCATGGGTATCCCTGTATCATGCTCATTGACTCTATGGCACCTGTGGGTGTTCTGGTGTGGCTCTTGGCTGTGTTCCCTTTCATGGTGCGGGTAGTTGTCCTGCTTAACACCAGCAGAAAGCAGGTGTAAAATCCCTGGTGCTAACGTAACGTGTCTTATCGCCGGAATTTGTTTCGCATTGCAATTGGTGTGAAAGTTGTGATGTGATTTTTTTCGTGTGCACAACAATATACAAACTGAGCAGTGTATCTTGTCAAGATCTAGCACCTGACGCACTATTCCCAATCAATATAAATACAATGAGATTTCTTAATAGATTTTGTGTATACACTGTAAGTGCAGCCAATACCTCAGTTCAATACAATACAGTATTTTAGTATTTAGAATAAATCGCAAAGGTGCACCTCATGTCTTTTTGCATGGGAAGAGCTACTCTCCATTTCATTATCAGCACTTTAGCGGAAGTAAAGTTGAGATAAATCTAACACACTATTCAGAAGTTGGTGCAAACTGCAGATATCACTAGTATTCCAGCGATAAGTGCCCCAAAATTTAACACCATGGTGGACTCCATCAAATAACAGTAATAAGAACAAGAAAGAGGCACACAGCAGTTAAGAGAACAACCGAAAACATTATAAAAAAAAATGTCAAACTTTATTTTTTATAATAATAAATATACAAACGATAAACTATTTTCAAACTTTGATTTTTTTTATTAACATAAATATAAACAATAAACTAATAAACAAAATATAACAACAATAATACAAAACAACAAGGCGGAACACTCCTGTGGGAACCACGGATGTCGACGACAGACCTGGAAAATCAAAAAGATTGTTAAAAAAAAAAACAACATGGTATTCTCAACAAAATACCACAAGAAACAAATCACAGATATATAAAATGTATACAGCTAACAAAATTTTATAAGTTTAACTTACAAAAACTGTAAATGTTGACGCTTTAAAATATTTACCGAATCTGAGGAATTTGTTTTGCAGAAGGCACCACGCCCACAACGTTTTTCTTCAGTGGTGAAGAAATTTTTAACTTTTTCCAAGGGGCAAACAAAGACCAATGCCACCTTCTTCATTCGTAAGATTTGCCAAAGAGTTCTGTTACGAGGGGATCCTAACAAACAATACTCCTGCGGCACAGCAAGTATGATGAAACACCTAAGGACCCTTCATCCAAACAATCTTGCATGAGAAGAGTGCAAACATATGAGAAACACTCCTGATCTGTATCTGTATAAAAGAAACACAAATAAATGTATATTAATAACTTTCAAATGTATACTATTCCATTACAGTACAAACACATTTTATATAAAAACTGACTAAGAAACTATAGCCCTGAACCACAAGTGTGACGATCGTTAAAACACCACATGCATAGTGCATACTACTTTGAAGCAGTTCATGCCCTAAAGCCTACCACACTAAAAGACTACATGCTAACTGACTAAATGATTACAGTACTATAAGGAGACACACTGGGTGAGTGACAGGGTGTTTGCTAGAAGAGTATGAATACTAACTAGGGATTTGAAGGTGTGAAACACAACTGTGTAGGTGATTAGAGGACTGCATCCATACTGCATAGGCATTTAAAGCAGTTCATGTGCTAAGGCCTGGCTCACTGCATGACTACTTGGGTACTGATTGAATGATTAGAGTACATCAAGGAGAGTGCCTAGGTGAATTTATAAGTGCTAGGCTTTTCGCACAGGGAATGGATTAGTACTTGGTACTGAATCGGTCCCTAGAGGAGTGCAAAGGCAGTCACAAGTGCTGCACTGTATGGATACTGACTAGGAAATTGAAAGTGTGAAAGACAAGTGTCTAGGTGGTTAGAAGACTGCATGCATAGTGCATAGGGGTTTGAAGCAGTCCATGTGCTAAGGCCTGGCTCAGTGTAAGAATACTTAGGCACTGACTGAATGATTAGAGTACTGCAAAGATAGTATCTTGGTGAATTTATAAGTGTTTGGGTTTTAGCACAGTGAATGGATTAGTACATGGTGCTGAATGGGTCACTAGAGGACTGCAAAGGGAGTGACAGGGTATTTCCTGGAAGTGTATGGATACTGACTAGGGAATTGAAGGTGAAAAAGACAATTGTGTAGGTGGTTAGAGGACTGCATGCGTAGTGGATAAGGGTTTGAAGCAGTCCATATACTAAGGCCTGGGTCCCTGGATGAGTACTTGGGTACTGACTGAATGATTAGAGTACTGTAAGGAGAGTGCCTGGGTGAATTTATTAGGGTTTGGCGCAGTGAATGGATTAGTACATGATGCTGAATGGGTCACTAGAGGAGTGCAAATGGAGTGACAGGGTGTTTGCTGGAAGTGAACGGATACTGACTGGGGAATTGAAGGTGTGAAAGACAAGTGTGTAGGTGCTTAGAGGACTGCATACATAGTGGATAGGGGTTTGAAGAAGTCCATATGCTAAGACCTGGCTCTGTGCATGAATACTTAGGCAGTGACTGAGTCATTAGAGTACTGGAAAGAGAGTGTCTTGGTGAATTTATAAGTGTTTGGGTTTTGGCACAGTGAATGGATTAGTACATGCTGTTGAATGGGTCTCTAGAGGACTGCAAAGGAAGTGACAGGATATTTCCACTGTATGGATACTGAGTAGGGAATTGAAGGTGTAAAATACAAGTGTATAGTATGTTAGAACACTCCATGCATACTGCATAGACATTTGAAGCAGTCTAGTTGGTACTTAGAAACTGACTAAATAATCAGACTACTTCTAGGACAGTGCTTAGGTAAAACTTTTACATTTTCAGTTCTGCCACAGTGAACAGAATAGTACATGGTACTGCACCTTAGTGTCAAACCCTGACTCATTTTATCAATGCATAAGTAAAGACTAACTTCTAATGCTACTAAAACTTGACAACATGAGAGGTTTTAAATTAGTTATCTGTCAGCAAATACACGATGTTACCAAATGCTTCTCTCACACTGGTTCTCAAATGCACACAGACTCACAGTGTGATTCTAGACAACAACCACTATACCTAGGAGCTTACCAAAAATCATTCACTACTGTGGAAGTGGTAAGCGAACTGCACACAATCTTCATATTTCAGGACTGCACTTTTATGTCAAAGCCTGACTCATATAATCAAAGCATAAGCAAAGACTGGCTTCTAATGCTACTAAAACTTGACAACATGACAGGTTTTAAAACAGTTATCTGTCAGTAAATACACGATGTTACCAAATGCTTCTCTCACAATCCTTACCCAAATGCACACCGACTCACAGTGTGATTTTAGACAATCAGCACTATCCCAGGACTTTACCAAAACTCATTCACTACTGTGGAAGGGGTAAGGGGTCTGCACACAATCTACATATATAAGTACAGCACATCAGTGTCAAGGCATGACTCATTTAATCAACATATAAGCAAAGACTGGATTCTAATGCTACTAAAACTTCACAACATGACAGATTTTAAAACAGTTATCTGTCAGCAAATACATGATGTTACCAAATGATTCTCTCACACTGATCCCAAATACACACTAACTCACAGTGTGATTCTAGACAAGCACCACTATCCCTATGAGTTTACCAAAACTCATTCACTACAGTGCAAGTGGTAAGGGAACTGCACACAATCTACATATTTCAGGACTGCACTTTTGTGTCAAAGCCTGACTCATTTACTCAAAGCATAAACAAAGACTGGCTTCTAATGCTACGAAAACTTGACAACACGACCGGTTTTAAAACAGTTATCTGTCAGCAAATACACGATATTACCAAATGCTTCTCTCACAATCCTTACCCAAATACACACAGACTCACAGTGTGATTTTAGACAATCAACACTATCCTAGGAGTTTACCAAAACTCATTCACTAGTCTAGAAGAGTTAATGGTACTGAACACAATCTACATATTTAAGTATAGCACATCAGTGTCAAAGCATGACTCATTTAATCAATGCATAACCAAAGACTGGATTCTAATGCTACTAAAACTTCACAACATGACAGGTTTTTAAAAAGTTATATGTAAGCAAATACATGATATCACCAAATGCTTCTCTCACACTGATCCCAAATACACACTAACTCACACTGTGATTCTAGACATGCACCACTATCCCTAGGAGTTTACCAAAACTCATTCACTACAGTGCAACTGGTAAGGGAACTGCACACAATCTACATATTTCAGGACTGCACTTTTCTGTCAAAGCCTGACTCATTTAATCAAATCATAAGCCATAACTGTCTTCTAATGCTACTAAAACTTCACAACATGACAAGTTAAAACAGTTATCTGTCAGCAAATACACGATGTTACCAAATGCTTCTCTCACAGTGGTTCCAAAATGCACACAGACTCACTGTGTGATTCTAGACAAACAACACTATCCCTTGCACTATACCAAAACACATTTCTTCATCTAGAAGTAGTACTACATTTTAGTATAGAAACATAACATAACTCATTTCACAAATTCATAAACAATGACTGGTTTCTAATTCTACCAAAATATAAAAACTGCACAGTCTGTTTACAAACACATGAAAAACACAAATGCTTATCACAGAATGGTTTCTACATGCACACACACTGTAGAGAAAAAAAGTACTCCCTACACTTTAGCAGGAAAAATACATTAGTCTGATTAAAATCAAAATAGTCTACATACATCCCCTCACAATTAAATAACTCATCTTTCAAGTTCTTTTGTAGATTAAGAAGTATATCAATCACTCACCATATTTTCTTTTACAGAATCTCTGCACTGTGCACCTCTCAGCAAAAGCAAAGAATGAAAAAGTTTCACTTTCATTTTCCACACATATACATGTAAACATCAAATCACAATCCTTCGCACATAAACTCAAAAGCAAACACACATTTCTGTTGGTTAAACATTTTAACCCTTTCCAACTGAAATACATTTCAATCCTTCCCCCAATCTGCCTTTTGCCTGTTACCATAGAAACAGGTCATGGAACACTGCACTGAGCTCACAGGTCACAAGTTCAGCACACAATGTTCCTACACAAGACAGGAAGTGTGCTTGGATTTTCAAACATATCAGCCTATCATATATAATGTTCCTTACAATCTGTTTTTGTTAACCAATAACAATCATACCTTTAAAAAACAGAAATATACACCCTACCTTTCAGTGTAGAAAGTTGTCATGCAACCAATGATTTCTTGTCGTTTTTAAAAAAATGTTGCCGTGGATCCGCGCACCCACCGCGAGAGAATCTGTGCATCCAACGCGATAGGATGCACGCACCGTGCGCGCATTTCCCCGTGTCTTTTTTTAAAAAAAAAGGGGCCCCAGGGGGTCCTTCTGGGACCCCGTAAGCACCTCTAGAGGGTCAAAGTATTTCCACTCTGCCCCCTTTATATGTTTTACACACTTATTCACCTTGCATCTTCAGCCTCGCTTCTACCGAGGCAGAAAATGGCCGCCTACAGTTCCTGGTTTCGAATGTAGAGAGACACTCGACAGCCAATTAGCATACAGCGCGCGATTGGGAAGGTGCACGCTCGATTCGGGGAGGGTACGCGCTCGGTTCGGGGAGGGTGTGCTTACGGTGTGGGTACGGACCGCTGATCCTCCGTGGCCATAGATATCACTAACTTTTTTACCCTAATTTTCTCAGGAACTACTGAACAGATTCACACCATATATGCAAAAGGCACGAGTCCAAACTGAGGACAACCTCTTTGCCAAATTTGGTGTTATTCCGTTCAGCGGTTCGGGCTGTAGCTGCGACAACAGATCCTATGGGAAATTGCATGGGGAAAATGCGTTTTGGGACCCCCCTTTTTTCTCGGCCCCCGCTTGACGGATCACCGCAAAACTTTCAGGGTAGGAGCGGAGCGGAGCTGGCAAAAAGTTTGGAAAATTTCGCAAGGATTCGTCAACCGGCGCTAACGTTATTCCAAATAGAATGTTGCGGATTTCCTATGGAAAATAGGTCCTAACTATAACTATCTACTGGCGACTGCCAGTAGATAATATATATATATATATATATATATATGTATATATATATATATTATCTACTGGCGGTCGCCAGTAGATAGTTATAGTTAGGACCGAGTTTCCATAGGGAATCTCAAAATTCTATTTTGAATAACTTTGGCGCCGATTGACGAATCCTCGCAAAATTTTCAAAACTAATGGGGCGCACCGCTCCGCTCCTACCATGAAAGTCTCGGGGTGATTCGTCAATTGGGGGCCGAGAAAAAGGTTCCCCCATGGATTTTTCCATAGGGACTTTAGTCGCAGCTACAGCCCGAACGGCTGAACAGAATTACGTGAAATTTGGCAGAGAGGTAGCCATAAGGTCCATGAAGTGCCTTTTGCAGGTTTGGTGTAAATCTGCTCAGTATTTCCAGAGAAAATAGCATTTAAATCAATATATATATCTGTACGCGTGCAGCGTGCGCGCTGGGTGCGCACACCTTGCCGTGCGCGAGCGCAATTCTGATTGGTTGTTAGATCTTAGTAAACATTCGAATCGGTCGAAACCAGGAAGTGTCGGCCGCCATTTTGTCTCTCGCACTCTGAGGGGGTGAAAAACAAATGTGTAGAACGTGAAAAGGGGGCAGTGTGGACAGTTCCTGACCCCCTAGCTGTGGTCAGGGGGTCCCTTTTTTTTCGAAAAATTGCCGAGTGCGCGCACCCTGCGCGCACCACCCAAACGGAAAAAATTCTGCGAAGTTCGCGCAGCGTGCGCGCACTCCGTGATTTTTCAAAAAAAAAAAATGTATTTGGCCCTTGGGTGCGAAGCGCTCTGTGCCCACCGCGCGCGCACGGTGCGTGAAGCGCTCCGTGCGCGCACGGCACGAACTGCGTAAAGTGGTCGTGCGGTGCACGAAGCGCACCGCGTGCCCACTGCGCGCGCACCGACTTACGCGACCGCAATCCGCTGCTGATGACGTCAGATATTACATCACTGATGACATATGTGTCTTTCTGAAAAAAAAAATGAAATATATGTATATCGAAAGATGAATGGAAGAAGACATGGGTAAATAAGTGTCTAAATACAGTGATGTAATATCTGACGTCATCAGCAGCGGATTGCGGTCGCGTGAGTTATAGTTGCCTGCACTAACTATAACGGGGGAATTTCATTGGTTTTTTACGAGGGAAATGCCCAGCTAACTATAACATGTGTGAAACCTATGGTTTTTTAAGTGAATATATATATATATATATATATATATATATATATATATATATATAAAAATAAGTATATATATATATATATATATGCTCACACTCCCACTCACAGGCCCACAGAGGCACTCACACACCCGCACAGGGAGCCACACAGACACTCAAACACCTAAACAGACACTCACATACCCACTAGCAGACTCACAAAGAGACTACCACACCACAGAGAAACTCACACATCCATTCCCAAACCCACTCAGACACTCTCACACCCACTCAAAGGTCAAGAGAGCCACTCACACTTCCACTTAGATACTCACACAGCCACTCAGATGCTTTCATACCTGCTCACAGGCCCACAGAGACAATCACCCACCCAGTGACACAGCCATTCACATACCTACTCCCACACCCACACAGACATTCTCACACCAACTCACAGGTCCAGAGAGACACTCACACATCCACTCACAGATCCACAGAGCCACTCACACATCTACTGAGACACTCACACAGCCACTCTGATGCTTTCACATCTGCTCACAGGCCCACAGAGACACTCACAAACCCAGTAACACACCCACACAGCCTTTCACATACCAACTCACACACCCACACTGACACTCTCACACCCACTCACAGGCCCAGAGAGACACTCACTCACAGATCCACAGAAACACTCGCACACCCACTCACAGACCCACTGAGGCACTCACATACCTACTCACAGACTCACACAGACTCTTACACATCCACTCAGAAACTCACACACCTACTCACAGACCTGTACAGTCACTCACACCCATATAACCACTCCCGCATCCACTCACAGACCCATACAGCTACTCACAACCACTCACACACCAACAAAACCACTCACACACCCAGACAGCCACTCAAAAACCCACTTATTGATCCATACCACCACTCAGACACTCACTCACAGACCAATACAGCCACTCACAAAACCACTCACACACCCACATAGCTACTCACACACCCACTCACAGACCCATACCGCCACTCACCAACTTGTAATTCCACTCACATACCCACACGTACACCCATGCCGCCACTCACACACCCACTCACAGACCCATGCAGGCACTCACACACCTCATCACCCACCCATACAGCTAATCACACACCCACTGACTGACCTATACAGCTGCTCACACACCCACTCTCAAAGATTACAAGTTACAGTTAGGACATAAAATATATAAAGCCTTCAAAATTAATTAAAAAACCAAACATTCCAGGGATATTATAGCTAGGAAATAAAAAGAATTTTAAACGTAGAAATTGAGTGAAAAAAACAAAGGTTACAGCAACGTCGTAGTTAGGTTCAGAGTTCACACGCACAAAACCCTAGACATTCAGCAGTGATAGTTACCTGAGCTAACTATAACTTATGCACCAGCAGTGCACTACTGCCCTTCAGGGACAAACCATTCAAAATCAAAGGTGCGTACAACTGTCAAGAAGTATTCGTATTCTAGGTGATCACTTGCACTTGCAGATCTGCGCTATATAGGGAGCACCACGTTGGCAGTTTATAAAAGGGTACCACAACACATGCATGCTATTAGCAACATGACCAAATATATCCAGTTGCAAGACACTTCACAACGCACCATCAGCATGATCCTAACCAGATTAGATCATTTGTAATAGATGCGGTTCCTCTAAATAGGAGAGATGGAGACCTTTTTGGAGCACTAAAAGAACTGAAGATGAGATACATAAGTCTCATTTGTAAGCCACCTAATGGACTCAACAGTGATGATGGGTCACATTCTTGCCTCTAAATGTGTAAACATAGTTATTGACTGCAGTGAGTTACTGTCCACATGGACATGATTTATTTTCCTATCACTAAAATGTTGTTCAGAGTGCTAGATAATTTTGTGACATTTAAAAGGTAACACGAGTTACAAGATTTAAATAAGGACACACAAATATGTAATTGTTCCACACAGAATTTTTATGCACTGTTTTGATGATAACATTTAGCATTTTATGAATTTAATTTGTTGCACAATTGGTCCCAGCATTAGCTAAGGGGCAAGCTTCAACAGGAAGTAACAAGTGAGAGATAATATTTGCCCCAATGTATCAATATTTGTTAGATTAAATTAGTCAATAATAGGCTTGATAAGAGTCCAGCAACAAACTCAGGAAATGCTAGACCCACAGTGGTATTTAGAGCTTTGAGATCATTTTCTAACTATATCAGCAGCACAGATTTTGAGTGTCATTGCAAATATGTAATTATGATACATGAGCCACTAACATGTTGCATATTGAGAATTCCGGCTGGGGCAAAATGTGGTGTAAATAGTTACCCTCTAATGATATTTGGGTGGTGATATTTTAAGCCACACGTATCAAATGATGAGAGAATATTTATACAGCTTAAAATTAATTTAGGAAGCTGTCCAGATGTTCTGTCAAATGATTACGGAACAATAACAGCTGTATTTAGTTTTATTTAGGTTAAGCGCCTTCGTAATGAAATGGGACTCTAGGCTTGTCTCCATGCTAGCAAGTGTGGCAAGTGAGGTTGAGTGTGCCAGAAGCGGTAGGGAGTATACTGGTAAGCTAGTGCTAGGGTATACTTGTAGGCCTGTGGGAAGGGGAGGGAGAAATAAAATGGGGACAGACAACCAAGAGGTTAAACAAATTAAAATTAGAAGCCAGCTCCTTAATTGCAACAGGATCCTGAGCATACATTCTGCTAATAAGCGACTTGTTTACTTATCTGCGCATTTCACCAAAGAATAATCGTGTCACGTTACAAATACAGAACATTGATGCCTATTGAAGTGTCTGTAATCAATGTATTACTCAGGATCCTGTTGCAATTAAGGAGCTGGCTTCTATGGTTTTTTCAGAGAATTTCAATGTTTTTTTAAATGCTAATTTCTAAATATAATGTCCCTGAAACCTATGTTATTTTCAGTGAAGGAGGAGTAGGAGCCCCCAACGTCAATCTTGGGGGCCAACTATCCCTTTTATTACCACCAGTAAGCCCCACACAGCAGGATTGCTAACTTCTTATATCAGGCCCGCCCCCTCCCTGCACCTCTGTGCAAATGTGCCCCCTAGCACGTTGTAAGTTGGGGGATTAAGTCCCCTTGAATCCTGAGGGTCAACTAGACCACCAGGTACCTCCAGTAAGCAGCACAGAGCTGCTTTGCAGAGAGGTGGTCCAAGGCCATGCCCCGTTTTATACCTCTCTGCAACGCAGCTCTGTGGCACTTACTGGAAGTACCTGGTGGACTAGTTCGCCCCCAGGGACCCCCAGGATTCAAGGGGACTTAATCCCCCAAATTAAAATGCTCCATGGAGCACCTCTCTGCAACACAGCCCTGTGGCGCATACTGGAGGTACCTGGTGGGCTAGTTGGCCCCCAGGGACACGCAGTATGCAAGGGGAATTAATTCCCCAACTTACAATGCGCCACAGGGCGCGTTTGCAGAGTAATGCACTGAGGGTGCGGGGCCTCCGGCGTAATGTCTTTTTTTTTTTTTTTAATGATTTTTTTCACGTCATGTTTTATTTGGTACTGTCTTGCGGAATTGGAGTATTTTTTACAGGGATTTCATGGTGAGGTGGCTCAGCATTCCACTCTACATGATTTCAGTATAATGCAGGAGCTAATGCTACCGCCCACTCCTGCGTATATGAATGTTCTAGAACAAGGTCAGAGAAAGCTGGTAAAATTATCATTTCTCCTTTTGGGCAATCAATAACGAACTCAGGTAGCCAATATTTTTCAGCCAAAAGGATGTCATAACCAAAACTCAGGTTCTCCCTAAAGAGACCTTTAACTTTCCTGGGTTTTCACCCACCATTTGGAGTGTTCTTTAGTATAACGGGTGTGGGACACTTACCCTAGTATCAGGTGTCTCCATCGTGATATGTGCATTTAACGCCGCTGTCACCAGATATTACATCATATTCTGGCAAGCTATTGTTACTTCTGCTGCGCTGTCTAGCATCATAAGAGACCATTACCCATTCAGAAGTTGAGTCCTCAGCAGCCTGGGCATTTCTTATTTTAAGGCCAGCTACTTTTGTTTTAAATTGAGGTTTCGATTTTGGTTTATCTTCTTTTTTGATATTATTGTCTGAGGTAAGATGTGTATCTCTGGACTTTGTTAATTTCTTCTGATCTGTGTTATGACCTTCCTTCCCACACAGAGTTTTTTGATGAACCCTGAAAGGAACGAGAGGAACGTGTATCAGTATCCTGATACCTGTCAGGTTTTTTAATGTTATCACAATTTATAAGTCTTTCTCCTCTGCCCACCCCAGCTAAGATATGGTGTTTATGTACCCTACTGTGTTGTGTCTGCCGAGGATGGCAATAGGGATAACCCTTATACATAGTTATTATGCAGACGATACAGAAGATGGTAATCCTGATGTGATTCTGAGAATCCTCATGCATAATAAATTAGTCTAGTTTTCGGACAAAACCACACAGCATTTATTCAGGTGAGCATCAAGCCCATTATGTAGTACAATGACAGTAGAGTAGAGTAGAGTAGAGGTAGAGTATAGTAGAGTAGAGTAGAGTAGAGTAGAGTAGAGTAGAGTAGAGTAGAGTAGAGTAGAGTAGAGTAGAGTGGAGGGGAGTCAAATAGAGTGATCTAGTGTACAGTGGAGTAAATTGGTATTTAGTGCAGTTACGTACGTGTATAGTATAGCGGTGTGGAGTGCACTAGAGTGGACAGGCATAGTGTAGAGTCAAGTAGTGTTATAAATTGGAGTGGTGTCTTGTACAGTACAGTCAAGTGGTGTTTCAAGGAGTGCTTGAAAGTGTTGTACGGTGGAAAAGAATGTTATACACTGGGGTGTAGGGGCATACAGTAGTTTAGAAGGTTGTACAGTGTAGTGTAGGGGTATAGAGTGGAGTACAGTGTTTTATAGTGGCACACAGTGTGCAAGATCTTGCAGAGCTGAGTTGCATAGAGTGGAGTAGAGTGTGGTACAGTGAGGTGCTGTCTGGTGAAGTGTTGTATAGTGCCATAGAATGGGGTAAAGTATTTCACAGCTTTATTTGAGGAAGGCTTCTATGAGAAATGAGATTTGTTACAAACAATAAAAAATAAATTAGTTTATGAATGGGTGCAAACGTTGAATTAAAGTTGTTGGCTTTTTTTAAAGGTTATGCTGTTTAGTAAGGTGCCATATTATTTCATGCAAGCGTTTGTAACATCATGTACAAGACAATGTAAAAGGAAAGGCAAGATTACGGCGAAAAATACATGTTCTATAAATAAATCCTTTAAAAAGACCATAGGCCTTAAGTATTAATCACGAGCCTGTTTAGAAATATATCGCTATGTATAAAATTCCACAACAACCCTCCTAGCATGGTCTCACATAAATCAGACCAAGATGTAAAAGAAGACAAACTTGGCGATCGGTTGTATTGAGCTCATGACATGTTCATCATTTTCACATCATTCTGAGAGATTTCAGATAGAATCAATGCCGTAATGTTTATGCCAGCAAACTCACCTGTTTCCGAGTACTGACAGAACCACTATTCATAGAGTGTTTTGCTGTATCAAAACCAAGACAAATTTATGATTAAATATAATTAACAGGATTAATTAGCAAATTCAGACATGCCTTTTTCCAAGAACATAGACGATGAAAATACTTTATAAAGTATTTTTATAGATAAGAATGAATCAGTTGCACCAGAAACTCTGGGCTGCGCTGCCCTACATCAAAGTGAAAGGGCAGGAATGCACCGTATTTATCTAACACAGTGAATTCCTGACATTCCCTCTGCGCTGGCACAGTTTTGGCAGCATAGCTCCAATGACACTTGCACCATGTGCCTGTATTGTTGGCAGGATTGTTTTTGTGGTGGAAGCGGCACCTGCATGCAAAAAAAAAACCTGCAAGGCTTTTTCCTCTTTCTTTGTGTTTTTTCTTTTCTTTTTTATCGTCCTCATTCTGCCAATCTCTTGCTAGAAACGCTCTTATCTCAATTGCCGTAACAGCAAAGAACCAAGCACCTCCATCCAAGAAAAACAAGCTGTTTCCACTTCCATCCCTTCACCAGGTGTGCCCGTAGCAAAGACCAGGGAGGACCAGGACCGACAGCATATTGGCTTATCATTGGACCTCCTGGGGCGTATACTCCATTCTATCAGTGAGGCCCAAACCTTCTCCCGGCTTCTGGTGTCACAGGCCATATCCAACTAACTTGTGCTGATTATATTTTTAATACAGTCAGAAAAACAGGGTGGGTTTGCGGATTTCCAAACTATACAGATCTCTCTTCTTGCCAGGAGAATCCCATAAAATATGAATCTGGAGATAACCAAACTTATTTGTATTGAGACATCTTGATGAAGGTAAAAGAAAATAAGAATTGGGCTTACCTCCACTTGTTGAGCTGTTACTTCTCCCAGGAACTTACAAATCTTAATCCAGTAACTAAAAATCTTTGGGCACGTCATGAACATATGAATATCGTCAGCTGAGGGGTGCTTACATCTTGGAGAGACATACAGGGTTCCTGTAATTTTTGACAACTTAGCTGGAGACCAATACACCCTGTATGCGGTAAAAAGATGATTACGCTTGAGGGCAGCAGGTTTCACAACTGCTCGTAGAATCGCAAAGGAGTCCAGCCAAACCTCTTTCATATTTTCACCCATTAGCTCTTCAGCCCAAAGTTTTGGAATGTCCAAATCTAGAGTGTCATCGGCCTCTACCAGAGCCTTATTCCACAGAGATACTTCCTTTTTGAATGGGCCTATTCTCATCGCCTGATTAAGCCAGGCGTCTTCCTCCTCCTCCTCCCAATTCTGTCTTTCCCACCAAGCGGAGACTTGATAGTACTTGAATCTTGTCAGAAGACCCCTGGTACAGGCACTTAAAGACTCCCAGCTAACCAAGGAAGAGGCCTCTTTCAGATCCCCCCAGCGTAGTAATCCTGCAGATTTTAATGGCAAGCCAAGCTGGTCCCTCAATAGCTCAGGAGTTCCCGGGGAGTCCTAAATCGAGGCCCAGGAAGAATAATAAAGAACTCCTAGTTTTGTTCGGAAGTACAGCCATGTTCTCAAGGCCCCCTGCAGGATCTTCAGCCTCACCTTCTTAAAATACTTCAGATCCCCATATTTAAAAAGGAAATGGCTCTGCCCACCCCTCAAACCATTTAACATTGCCCCAAAGAGTATTCTCATGGATGACTGGTCGACCTTATCTATCAACATACGAAATTTCTTAAAGTGAAAAGCATAACAATATGCCGCTAAATCTGGGAGGGCCAACACCTCCTTTTCCAACCTCCTCCTAAGCTTTTTCCACGATATCCTTGATCCCTTAGAGGACCAAATAAAACTGCCGATCTTCCCCTGTAACTTGGCTACCTCAACCTTATCAAAAGGTAGGGGGATAGAGTTAAAAAGAAAAGTCATCTTGTGGAGGACAATCTTTTTAATAAGATTAACCCGGCCGTAGATATTTAAAGGTAAATTTGACCACCATACCAAAAGCCTCCCAACCTCTTCGCTGAATTTCTTCCAATTAGTTTTAGTAACATCCTCCAGCTTCTGTGTAATTATAACGCCCAAATATCGAATTTGGGACTTACCCCCGGGCTTTGCCTAGCTTGGTTCCACTCTATGATTTCAGTCTTCCCATTATTCACCTTATAGCCTGAAATCCTCCCAAAAGATTCTGCCTTAACCATTAAAATGGGAATTGCCTCTCCTGGATAGGTGGTATAGAGTATAAGGTCATCGGCATACAGCGCCAGTTTGACCTCTAAGCCTCCAGATTTAAACGGGAGAATATGGGGGTCAGCTCTAATCAAGGATGCAAATGGTTCAATATAAAGGTCAAATAAAGGGGGGGACAGAGGACAGCCCTGCCTGGTCCCTCGTGTGATACTAAGACAGTCCGATAAAAACCCGTTGACCAATACCTTCGCTCTGGGCATATGATATATATTTTTAACTGCCCTTATCATATTCTGCGGAAACCCAAAATGTTTTAGTACCTCCCACAGATAGGGCCAGTGGACCTGGTCAAACGCTTTTGCAGCGTCAACCGCTATAATCATTACAGGTAGATTCTGTGTTTCGGACAAATCCACAACTCCCAGCATCAGAAAAGTGAGCTCATTTAGCTGCCTCCCAGGGATAAAACCTCTTTGATCCTGATGTATAAACCCCTTAATAACCTTGGAGAACCTACGGGCCAATACCCCTGAGAAGACCTTGTAGTCCGAATTCAATAAAGATATTGGCCTATATGACTCAAGGGATCTTTATTTGGCTTCAGAATTAAAGTGATAGTGACTTTGGCCCATGATAGCGGAACTTTTCTCCATCAAGAAATATGGCATTAAATAAATGTTTAAGCACTGGGACAATTATATCCAAGAGTTTGAATACATCTCAATAGGGAGACCATCAGGGCCGGCAGCCTTTCCCCCGCCATCTTCCTAATCTGCACCCTGACTTCGTACTCCGTAATCTCTGCCTCTGAAAAATCATTTTGATCATTATTTATTCTCGGGAGCTCAATCTTCTTCAGCCAGGCCTCTATAGTCTCCTTCCCAGGTGAAATATCATCACTATATAATCCACACATGTATCTACGGGCCTCTGCACATAATTCGGAGTTTGTGTCTAATATAGCTCCAGTATTGCCATCTCTTAGATTTCGAATTAGGTTTCTTGACTTTTCCATTTTTGCTTTCCAGGCCAGAAGTGGGCCACACCGTTTTCCATATGAAAAGTGGCGCAGCTTACTTATTCTCCACCTATCAAGCAATCTTTTGTCGAGCTGCCCCTGATATTCCGCCTGAAGTTGTTTTAATTCCTTACTAAGACAGGCAACTCTACTAGATCCCTCCCATGATGCCTTTTGGAGATCCTGTTCCTTGCACCTAATCAATTTAATTTGTTCATCTTCTTTCGACTGCCAAGCCTGCCTTGTCCCAGCCATTACCGAACTACCTATTGCCCTTAAGAAGGCTTTTAACGCATCCCAGACGACTTGAATTTTAGCTGTGCCCATGTTAGCCTGAAAAAATAGCATAGCATCATCCCTTATGTTTAGAATAGCCTCCTCATCTAGCAAAATAGTCCTATCTGAGGTCCATCTTCTCAGACCCACTTTTAAGTGATGCCTAAGAGAAGGTAAAACTGCCGAGTGGTCTGAAAGAATGGTGGGCAGATGTTTAACATCCTCTACCTCTACTAGTAGGTCTTGATCTATCAAGAAATAATCAATACGAGAGTGATGGCCATATTTTTTTGCTGTAAAAGGTGAACTCTCTTACCTCCCCCATCCTGCTTCACCAAATATCCACCAAATTAAACTTGTATATTTAAGTCTTCAAAGTTGCTAGGGTTCGTGGGGGGCTGACATATTTATCTTTAGAGGTTCTATCCAGAGTCTTATGTTGCACTATGTTGAAGTCTCCTCCAATTATTACAGGTGTAGGAGTTTGTAGAAGGCACTGTTCCAATTTCACTAACGCATCTGGGGAATCATCATTTGGACCATAATAATTGGCACATACTAATGGTTTTCCCTGCACCATTAAGACAGCTACTAGCCACCTCCCGGAGGGGTCTGATTCATACCTTAGCAACTTGATGTCTGGGTTATTCTTAATAATTATAGCAACCCCTCTTGAGTTGCCTCTCTGATCAGTACACACTATCTCTTGAACCCAGCCCAGTTTATCAAAGGAAGACCTACACTCCTCTCATTCCAGATGCGTCTCTTGAAGTAAGAATACGTTTGCTATGCTATTCTTAAGGAACTCTGAGACCCGGGCCAACTTCCGTCTGGACCGCAGACCATTGACATTCCATGACATAAAATAAACCAGATTTGATTCTCTAATTTGATCTACTCATCCCCCTTTCCCCCCCCCCTATCTCCATACATCCCTTACATTATCAACTGACACCCCAGGTAGTATTAAGATACCTCTCGAGACTAAAGCCTTACAAACACCTGACAGAACTCGGACATATATATTTATTTCCCTATGGCCCCACCACCCTGTGCACCCTCCCACCCTCCCTATTTCTCTGTGCGGTTCTCTTCCCAACATCCGATCTTATTTGGTAACTGAGGTCTCCATATTTCAAAGAGTGCTCCTTCAGGGCACGTCCCAGAACTAGCCCCTTACCTGAATATGTAAGAAAATTAACCAACATTTTTTAGGAGCCTTTCTCATAGGATTTAACCTAAAAGGAATATTTATGCACTCTTTGGATTTCTCAGTCCAAATCAATATCCGCCCTATGCTGCAGTAGGGCCTCACCCAAAAGTTTACATAATGCAGAAAAAAGAGGAAAACACGTAGAGGGACTAAAGCTATTTCTCCTCCTGTGAAGGCGTAAGGTTTTGGCGCATCCCCAGGTTTACATGGTATTGTAAATCTGGGAAGCTTCAAAATTCTTGAGTGCTGCATGGGGAAACCCACCGCAATGCCCATTGAATGCCTCCCTAGCACAGAGTAAGGCAATGCAGTGATTCGGGCTGCCTTGCCTTACTCCATATCGATGAGGTCATTCAAAGCCATGCAAAGTGGCTTTGCGTGACCACATAGATATGATTTTTTAGTTTGTGCCATCGGAGCATCACAAAAAGTAATGCTCCAGTAGCGCAAGGGGCTCGTAAATATTCCCCTCTGTATTTAGTATCCTGATAGTACATTACTTTATTTGCCTCGTGAATGTTTGAATAGATTGGTTGTGAAGTGGTTTGATAAAGAATGGGGCAATATTACATAATGGCCTAATTATTTACTGGTAATCATCATTACCTCTGGCTCTACAATGTTTTCAGCAGGATAGAATCCACTGGCTCCACTGATGGAAGCCTGGTCTATGAGGCCTTTGGTCAAAGTACTACAGAGTGTCTGTCCTTTTTTTGGACACTTGTGGACAGGTACTCCAACATATTTTTTCCTGTTTGAGACCACCAGAGAAAGTGTGGCTGTCCTGAACAGCAAACAAAAGGAATGACCCATAAACTCTAGCATCTCAGAAACATTCCTTTCTTTTCTCACCTTGGAAGTTTGATTTTGAAAATCAAAGACGTTGCTGTGTGGTTGCATCCATACATGACACCTGCACATCAAAACCTTAGCGCCCTCAGCAGGGCTGCCGTGGAGATGACTCTTTAAATATGCAAAGATGGAGCTGTACTCCACCAGGTTAGCAAATTACATTTCATCGCTGCTCTGGTGGAATAGACTACAACTCATATGTTTCTTAATGAGGGCAAAAGTGTGAACATCCAACAGCATGCAGTGGAGTACAAAGACACTTAGGGCCTGATTATGATGTCGGTTGGAAAGCCTCTGTCTGACAGTCTGATTCTCCTAGATTGTGTCAGAACCCATCCTCCCGACTCGGTCCGACCGACTGATTACGATGCTCGCAGTCGAAAGGGGAACCTTTTGGTCATTCCGAATGGGTTCCAACCGGCATTTGGAAAATCCGAGTTGGTCAGAGCCAATTCGTACTGCTCAATGGAAAGTGTCTCCGACCGACCAATTACAATGTCGGATTCCAAAAGCCTTTCCAACTTGGTCTGTCCAACATGAAAAGGCTGTCAGAATTGGGGCACCTAGCATGCCCCCCTTCATCCTGAGTCTTCCTGGTTTGGGTCGAGGGGGTACCCAAGGGACCCCCTGTAAAATGATGCACAGTGTGTCAGTCACCATGGGGTGCCTACAACAAGGTGCAAAGTTTTCTGCAGACACCCATTTCGCCATAGGAGACTGTGTTGTTGGTCGGATCACAGGCTCCCATTGAAGTCAATTGGAGTCCTTCTGAACGGTGTTCGGAAGCATCATAATCGGTCGGTCAGAACCGCCATCCGCGAGCCAGTCGCAACCGAATCCGACAAGGAGTCGGGCGGTTTAGTTTCCAACTGACATCGTAATGAGGCCCTTAGTTTGGTAGACTGCTTAATTGATATAGGACTTTTTTTTAATTAGCTGCACCAAATTAGATCACTGAAAAGGATTCCACTCCTACCATCTTTGTAATGGGCACTGCATAAGCATACAGACTCAAGGCATTCAAGAGAGGGAGTGTGTGTGTATATCTACCAGCTCTGTCAGAAAAGTGAAGACCCTCCAATAAAAATGCACCCTCAATAGGGAGGAAAAAACAAGACAGCCCTTGGAGCTTACTAGCTTAAGTACAGTAAGCGTTAGAACCAAATCTAATTTCCTGCTGATCTCCAAAGACATCATACGCCAGGAAGAGTGCTTCATGGCAGCCTGTGCAGGTGCGGTGCATTCTTCTACTGCAGAAGAAGGTGCAGATGGGGTCAGTTAAAACTTTGAAAGACCTTTTGTGGAACTGAAAGACCTCACAGTATAAAAAGTGGAACAAGGAAGTGGCCATAGGAGGCAATATTATATGTAATGTATATATTACCCACTGGCGGGTAATATATGGATTACCCAGCAGAGGTCACCACTGGGTAATTATAGTTTGGATTGTGGTTCCATAAAAATGAATTTTTTGTGTTGCTAATAACTTTGACCCCATTAGATGAATCACCACAAAACGTTCCAAAAGTGCTCTTTTTTGCCTATATTGCACATGGAATGTTTCAGGGTGGTTCGTCAAGTGAGGGTCGAGAAAAAGGGGGGTGGTCCCAAAACACTTTTTTCCCTATTCATTTTTCCATAGGAACTTTAGAAACTGCTACAGCACAAACCACAGAACGGATTTACACCAAATTTGGCAGAGACCTAGATCATGGTCTAGAAAGAGTGCTTTCGTAAATTGGTGTAAATCCATTCAGCAGTTTTTGAGTGAATAATGCTCAAAAACTTGCATATCTAGGGATGCAGAACTTCCATGGAGCTTCTCCAGAGCCAACAAATCTCCTGCATAGATCTGATTGGCTGCCAACAAATCAACAAGGACGTAGTGGCAGCCATCTTAGGACTCAGGACTTAGTCCTAAGTCCTAAAAAAATTTGACAAAAGACATAAGGGAGCAGGGTATGTATAACGCATACCCTGACCCCTTCTGCCTGGCGGTGGAATCTCAGAGGGACCATCATTATCATTACCATTCCAAGCATATAAAACATGAAAAAGCTACTCCTCTCTAATCAAAATCATAGTGCATTAAGAAATTCCCAATGCTAGCCTAGGAGAGGAGTCGGCTTCACAGTAGTGAAAAATAAAATAGGCTGATTGTCACTACCATTACATGCAAACCATAAAGGTACATGTACTAGCTTTTACTTACATAGCGCCCTGCCCTTAGAGTTAGTTAGGGTATGCCTTATAAGTGACATATGTAATAAAAGGGAAGTTGGCGGCTTGGCAAGTAGCTTTAAATGCCAAGTCGAGGTAGCAGTAAACTGCACATACAGGCAGCCGCAGTCAGTGCAGGTAACAGCGGTGGGTGGGTGGGGCTGGGTGAGAGGGGATTTCGAGGGACGATGCAGAAGCAAAATGTATTATTTATTTAATTTCCCCTCCGCATCGTCCCTCGAAATCCCCCCTTATTAGGCCCCACCGCCCCACCACTGTTACCTGCACTCACCGCGGCTGCATACAGGCAGTGCAATGTCAGGCCTGAGACAAGTTTAATTAAAAAACGGCCCTTATATGGGTGGCACAAGGAGTGCTGCAGGCCTCCTAGTAGCATTTGACTTACAGAACTTGGGTATATGTTATACCACTTTACAAGGGACTTACTAGTAATTTAAATATGGCAATCACTAATACATCAATGTCACCATGTTTAGGGGAGAAGCACATGAACTTTAGCACTGGTTAGCAGTGGTAAAGTGCTCAGAGTCCTACAGTCAACAACAGGGTCGAACTGGAAAAGTAAACTGGCCCTGGCAATTGAGTCGGACCGGCTGCACGGGGGAGAGGGATGCATGTGGAAAATGCTGCCGCTGCTTTTTAGGTCTCGCCTATGCAGCGCACATGCGCTGTATAGGAAAAAAACCTTTAGCCATCGCTTCACTTTTGCAGGCAAAAACGTGCACGCGTTGCATTGCTTTCAATGGCAACGCATGCATGTTTGGCGATTCCCTTGCGGGACCGAGCAGCGGCGCCATATGTTAGTAATTATACCGCCTTGCTGCCTGCTCCCGCAAGGGAAACCAGCGCAGGCACCCTCCTCTCTCCCTGCTGCCGCGCAAGGAGCGCCCGCGCTTGTGTTTATTTCCTTTTAGCGCGCGCACACACAACTCCCGGGCTTAGTGCTTTCACCTGATATTGTCTGATTACATTACATTAGGCCACACCCGCTTGCCTGTCCCGCATATTTATAGCGCAAACTTGAACCAAGGGCATTATAGCGCTTCATACGGAAATCAGCTTCTCTTAATTTAATTTAATTTAATTGTGGGTTTATATAGCGCTAGAATCGACTCCCGGAGGAGTATCTCCGCGCTTCGACCGCTGGGGAACCCGTCCTGGCTCACCCTGAGAGATGGTCCCTAATGGGTATCTCTAAGGTGCGACCAAGCATCCCCGGCGGTCTGGGGGGGCCGTTGTGAAGATGAGGCAAGCTAATGCCCAGAGTTGCCGAGTGTGGTCTCTGACTGGAGTAGGCACCGAGGCAAGAATTATCGAGCCCACTGACCCTGGTCCACGACCCTGCCGCGTCAGGAATCGAACCCTGGTCCCAGGCCGTCCTCTGCTTACGGGTCTGCCACCTCTAACCAGTGAGCCACACCTCTCCACCTCTTACACAACAGTTTTTAAGCACTGTGTAACAAAGTGATTTGCACGGAATCACAAGATGCTGCACCTGAGCCGAGATTCTAACCTAGTTCCCATGTTCTAACATCCGCAGCCCTAGCCGCAACAGGTGTGATATTAGGAGATTTGTCATAAGAAGAAGCATCCCTGAGCTGTGAATACGTAGTGCTTTCACCTGATATCGTTCGATTACATTACATTAGGCCACACCCGCTTGCCTGTCCCGCATAATTATAGCGCAATCTTGAACCAAGGGCATTATAGCGCTTCACACGGAAATCAGCTCCCCTTACACAACAGTTTTTAAGCACAGTGTAACGAAGCGATTTGCACGGAATCACAAGATGCTGCGCCTGAGCCGAGATTCTAACCTAGTTACCCAGTTCTAACATCCGCAGCCCTAGCCACAACGGGTGTGATATTAGGAGATTTGTCATAAGAAGAAGCACTCCATGAGCTGTGAATACGTAGTGCTTTCACCTGATAATGTCCGATTACATTACATTAGGACACACCCGCTTGCCTGTCCCGCATAATTGTAGCGCAAATTTGGACCAAGGGCATTATAGCGCTTCACACGGAAATCAGCTCCCCTTACACAACAGTTTTTAAGCACAGTGTAACAAAGCGATTTGCACGAAATCACAAGATGCTGCGCCTGAGCCGAGATTCTAACCTAGTTACCCAGTTCTAACATCCGCAGCCCTAGCCACAACAGGTGTTATATTAGGAGATTTGTCATAAGGAGAAGCACTCCCTGAGCTGTGAATACGTAGTGCTTTCACCTGATATTGTCCGATTACATTACATTAGGCCCCGCCCACTTGACTGTCCCGCATAATTATAGCGCAAATTTGAACCAAGGGCATTATAGCGCTTCACACGGAAATCAGCTCCCCTTATAAAAAAGTTTTTAAGCACAGTGTAACAAAGCGATTTGCACGAAATCACAAGATGCTGCGCCTGAGCCGAGATTCTAACCTAGTTACCCAGTTCTAACATCCGCAGCCCTAGCCGCAACAGTTGTGATATTAGGAGATTTGTCATAAGAAGAAGCATCCCTGAGCTGTGAATACGTAGTGCTTTCACCTGATATCGTTCGATTACATTACATTAGGCCACACCCGCTTGCCTGTCCCGCATAATTATAGCGCAATCTTGAACCAAGGGCATTATAGCGCTTCACACGGAAATCAGCTCCCCTTACACAACAGTTTTTAAGCACAGTGTAACGAAGCGATTTGCACGGAATCACAAGATGCTGCGCCTGAGCCGAGATTCTAACCTAGTTACCCAGTTCTAACATCCGCAGCCCTAGCCACAACGGGTGTGATATTAGGAGATTTGTCATAAGAAGAAGCACTCCATGAGCTGTGAATACGTAGTGCTTTCACCTGATATTGTCCGATTACATTACATTAGGAAGGACACACCCGCTTGCCTGTCCCGCATAATTGTAGCGCAAATTTGGACCAAGGGCATTATAGCGCTTCACACGGAAATCAGCTCCCCTTACACAACAGTTTTTAAGCACAGTGTAACAAAGCGATTTGCACAAAATCACAAGATGCTGCGCCTGAGCCGAGATTCTAACCTAGTTACCCAGTTCTAACATCCGCAGCCCTAGCCACAACAGGTGTTATATTAGGAGATTTGTCATAAGGAGAAGCACTCCCTGAGCTGTGAATACGTAGTGCTTTCACCTGATATTGTCCGATTACATTACATTAGGCCACGCCCACTTGCCTGTCCCGCATAATTATAGCGCAAATTTGAACCAAGGGCATTATAGCGCTTCACACGGAAATCAGCTCCCCTTATAAAAAAGTTTTTAAGCACAGTGTAACAAAGCGATTTGCACGAAATCACAAGATGCTGCGCCTGAGCCGAGATTCTAACCTAGTTACCCAGTTCTAACATCCGCAGCCCTAGCCGCAACGGTTGTGATATTAGGAGATTTGTCATAAGAAGAAGCACTCCCTGAGCTGTGAATACGTAGTGCTTTCACCTGATATTGTCCGATTACATGACATCAGGCCGCACCCGCTTGCCTGTCGCGCATAATTATAGCGCAAACTTGAACCAAGGGCATTATAGTGCTTCACACGGAAATCAGCTCCCCTTACACAACAGTTTTTAAGCACAGTGTAAAGAACTCAGCGCCACCACAGCATCACTCAGCACCACCACAGCCTCACTCAGCACCACCACAGCATCACTCAGCACCACCACAGCATCACTCAGGACCACCACTGCATCACTCAGGGCCACCACAGCATCACTCAGCACCACCACAGCATCACTCAGCATCACCACAGTATCCCTCAGGGCCACCACAGCATCACTCAGCGCCACAACAACATCACTCAGCACCACCACAGCATAACTCAGCACCACCACAGCATCACTCAGCGCCACCACAGCATCACTCAGCACCACCACAGCATCACTCAGCACCACATCAGTATCACTCAGCATCGCCTTTGCACTAGTACACCACCACATCATCATCACTCAGCAAGACCTGAGTATCATTCAGCATCACCTCAGCATCATCTCCACACCAGTGACCACCACCACCACCTCAGCATCCCTCAGCACCACCTCAGCCTGCTCTCGGTATCTGGCATCTGTTGATTCTCCCCTAGCGTCTGGCCGCTGCTAGTGTTATAATACAGGTACTAGTTCCCAACCTTCACCCTCCGATTGTTTATGCCCCCTCAAAAAAAAAACTTTAACAAATAACCATTGGAACAGGCAGAAACAAGTTGCCAGCATTGCAAGAACAAAAGAAAACTGAGGACATCTTTTATTGTAAATCCTTTTTTTAATAGGGTCATTCAGTTGTACATAATGCCTTCTTGGTCATATATAAGGTAACAAAAATGCTTCTGACACTTTTTTATTAAAACTTTTCAGCAAGCTGCACAGCAGCCACACTTCTCTACAGCACAGCTTAAAGACATTGGCAAAGTCAATTGCTCTGGCTAAACACTTATAAGGCCCCAAAGGTGAGACCTATTGGCTATGCCAATGCTTGTTTTACAGGGGGCCAGTATTGCTGCAAAGCCGACCCCGGGTAACACAAATGGTCCCCCAGGGGTTCAAAACTGGCCCCCACCCTGGCTGCCCACCCGAGAAATGCCCGGTGCCTGCCACGGCCAGCCCGGCCCTGGTCAACAAAAAGAATCAGCAAAAACAGGAGATAAAAGGCAAAAAGTCTGAGGAAAGACCACCCTATTGATAACAGGTCTAACAGAAGACATCAGGGACAGTAGGCAATGGTCTTCAGGAACACTGACTGCTCCCTCAGAGGCCATCATCATGATTCTCAAAGGTGAAGATGTCACACGGTGACAGATTCTTCTTTGCGAATTAGATAGCACCACCTTTGAGTGGTCAGTATCTGATGAATGGGTTGCACCACAATTGAGGTGGCAACCCATTGATACATTTATCACTAAGTTGTGAATACGAGCAGTACCCTTCATCGACACTACTATTAGTGATTTGAGCAGGGTCCATAAAGACCTTTGACGACTCAGAAAGACTGTTCTCACTAATATAAGGGCTTTTATGAATAGGAAAAATGTATTTTGCAGTTGCAAAACCTTGTGAACTGCTGGTTTTATAACCGCGAAATACCTTTGAACAACAGGACCATAGATCTTCCAAGCACATTATTGGATTCTTTAGAAAAATTGTTGATAGGCTACGTTTTCAGAAATGAAAGAGCTGCTTTTTCAAAGCACAGCAGTGAGGTAGCATGGTGTTAAAAGAACATTGAAAAGGTATTTTCACAGCTGAAATATTCACTTGACAGCGTGCTAAATCAAACAGTAATACAAAACAAACTGAGACATTAAAAAGAGAGCAGTAGCCTGCTTTAAAAGTATGCTAAAATAGAACTATAAAATGCCATATCCAAGACTGCACGAAATGACACTTCGGCTAGATTAAATATTCTGAAAACTTTATGTCTGCAGCTGGACTGATGCAAATTGATGTGCAGATTGCCAGTGTTTAAATCTTTAAAAAATAAGTGCAGGCGCCCAAAATATTTCTTAGGAGACAGCCCTCAATTCCCTACTTGTGAATTGATGCTGACTTCCGTCACTGGTGCGGGTCACTTCCAGTACTTTTCACAGCCCTCCGTCTGCAGGTACAGAGCCCAAAAGGTCAATTGCCATTTACAATGTGAGCAAACCTGCCTTCCCCAGGGGGTTCAAATAATGCATTTTACAGCCCAATTTTCTCTTAAAGTTGCTAAAAAAAACTTAGACTGTGAAAAGAAAATTAGGAAATTTTCCAGTACTTATGTGGTCCGGTTTAGGGGTGGACAAGCACTATGGTATGACTAGAGATGCCTTGTCCTATTTCCACTACTTGAAGTAAAATGGTACTTTATGTTGTCAGAAGCCAATGAAAATATGTCTCCTTTGGCGAAAGACTAAAGAGTTGGGCACTGACTCAGTGGAGGGAATAGATGCAAGTGAGGAGTATTAGGAAAGGAGTTGTCTGACTGCAAACTATCTGCTCTCTCTCTATGTCATATGCAGTGACATCAGTGCAATTGGCTGCCTCTTATTCTTGTTTCTTTCCAAGGATGCATTACCATTCCTGTCAGTACCGGCGTGGGTTAAAACATTTTAAATCATGACAGAACTGCCGTGTCAAATAAGGAGATGCAATTTCTTTTAACTCCTGGTAACTTACCAGCTCCTGGCCTTTGCAAACGCTAATACCAATGAAAAAAAGGCCGGAATTGTTTATAAAAACGGTGGCATGCGAAGAAATTGAAAACTAGAGGTGGGTGAGCTACTAAGGGCTCTAGCTAGAGTTGAGCCAGGTGTCTAGCTCTGACTCAGCTCACTGACCTCTTAGACTCTCGAGCCAAAAGCAAACAGAGCCTTCATTTAGCTTTTATCCCTTGCCCGGCTCTTATGTCTTTCTCAGGTGCTCCATCCCTCTGGTCCTTCATGCAGAAGTCAAGGTGATGTCCTGTGTTTCGCTGTGGCTGGTTTGCTGATGGGTTGTGCCCCACAGGGTTTGGTGCTAAGCCCCACATTATTTAAATGCACATGGTTCCATTAACTTAGGTGGTTGAGATGCAGTTCGGGTTCCTCAATTTCCCCTTATTACCACGGACAGAGTGATTTCGCAGTCACACACACACATACACATCACACGCTGTTGGGGCCCATAACACCAACATTCATTCTAATCAATCTATCCGCACCTACTCAGAAGGGGAAAAGAAAACGTTGATTCCGAACTACACTGTTTCCCTTGATGGGAACTCTATCACCACTAACAAAACCCTCGCTTCCCTTCCCATCAAGGAAATATAAGTATATGTCAATGAATCATTTAGTTGGATTAGCTTAATGACTCCTTAATTCGCTAAAATCAATCAATAATACATTTCAATGAAAGGACAACCCGACACATGAGTTTAATTAATATGTCTTTATCTAAATCAAATGCAGGTTAAATCCTAATTAATAGATTTTATCTTTTGTCATATTTACCTATTCTGGCAATTTGTCGTTTCCTAAGTCAGAATCTGGTCCTCAGTCAAATCGTCAAAGTTCTGTTCTATCATGCAGAGTCACCGTCCTCTCCGTCAGCATAACATCAGGATACTGGCAATGACGTTCAAGAAGTCGCGCTAATACCTCTCTAGTCTACTATTATTTATACTAAAATTTACATTCCAAATGTTGCCATAGTCATTTTCGGAGGTTCTTATTGGACAATCGAAATACATTCTAAGGCATTAGGAAACATTCTATGTCGTTCCCACATTTTAAAAGTTCCAAAACGAATGTATGGGAAAATTAGCAATCCATAATGCAGGTTGCAACAATTTCTGTTGAAGGGTTGGCCTTTCGCCCGGAGCAGCCTTGATGGGCACAGCGATGACAGTTCACCGGCAGGTCACAGCTGCTGAAGTTTGCGCAGGCGTATTTCTTCTTTCCCTTCATTGATCTACTTCGTAAATGTCTGATTCAGTCGGTGGCCATTTTATAGCAGGCCCAAATGGTCAACTTAAGCAAAGAAACACAAAAACGTCATTAATACATTGAAATGATTAAACAGTGTTATTTCCCTTGCTAATACCCATATGTGTGTGCATTTATCTAGCCATATGCAACGTTAAAAGCCATTAGTACTTGTTTATTTAAGCAAAATTCACGATAACATCACATAAGCAACGTTTATCCTATTAATATGCATACAAACTTAATTTACGTGTAAATTTAGCCATGCAAAGCAATCCCATGTGTATTCTCTCGATTAATAAGGTTGATTAGTTATCCATACAACACTCTGTTAATTATTATAATTAATTGTCAATCGTTTTAATCCAAACCTACATAAATGGATTGGGTATATAAAAGGAAAACATTTTACCCGCTCCATCAGTTGAGCCCTAGAGCACCTGGGGCTTTAAGATAATATCTTAAGCAGATGACTCCCAATGATTGTTATCTTTCCAGCTTGCATATAGTATACTGGAGGAACACTTTCAGGAAGGCCTAGCTGAAGCTAGGTGGATGCAGATGAGCTGCCTGAAGTTCAGTTCTGACATTTCAGACGTTTTGTTCTTTGGCAATCCCTCGCCATTTGCCCTTGGGTGTATCTGGCTGCAGGTTCTTGGAGCTCCCTCATTGCTGGCTTCGTTGGCCAAAACTCTTGTAGTAAAATTTGATACTGACCTCTTTTAAAACCCATAGGGGCATGTTATCAAGCCCAATATCGCTGCTTTAGCGGCCGTTTTCGGACAAAAAGCGGCGATTTAAATATCGCTCTATTATCAAGGACACGCTAACGTATGTTTCCTTGAGTTAGCAGCCGTCTTTTCTCCACTTTGCATGTCACCAATATTTATCGCTAATGACATGCAAAGTGGGCGTTCCACACTAAAATTAAATGAATACTGTCGCTAACCAAACTTCCCCCTATTATTAATCCGGCCCCAGACCCGCGTAGCGATAACAAAAGTCACGCTAACCGCGATTATCGCTGGTTTCTAACGCCTGTTGAAAACCTGACTTTCCCATCTTGTCAATGGGAGGTGGATTGTCAGGCTGAGTCTGCACTTGCCTATTAGCAAGCATTGCAATAGAGCAGTGGAAATATCGCTTGTTTTCTCGTGCTAATGCTGGTTCTCGCCGCTATCGCTGGATTTTGCATCATCTCTGAGATAAGCGTTGATAATAACGCGCTATCTCGGCGATGAATATTCATCGCAGTTTGTCGATAATATGCCCCATAGGATTTCTCCGGATCATGCTTTGGTCTACGAAAAAAAAAAAAAAAAAACATTTATACACTGGCAACATAAGACTACTGTCAATTTGATACACATAGAAAACAGTAGTTATTGACACTTTTTACAATGATGAACCATCCAAAGTTGGTCATATATCAAGAAAATTCTTGTTTCAACGTTTGTGGTATCAAAGCACATCAGTTGAACACTTGTTTACACCAAAGAAGTGTCGCTTCTTTGGTGTAAACAAGTGTTCATCTGATGTGCTTTGATACCACAAACGTTGAAACAAGAATTTTGGATGGTTCATCATTGTAAAAAGTGTCAATAACTACTGTTTTCTATGTGTATCAAATTGACAGTAGTCTTATGTTGCCAGTGTATAAATGAATTTTTTTTTTCTTTTTTTTTTTCTTTTCTGTATATATAAACGATTGGTTGCATCGAAATCAAAAAAAGAATGCATAAAAATTAATACATAATGAACTGTGGTAATTATTGTTTCTCTCTAGGTTCTTTTGAAATTAAGTTCACTAAGGTGACTGTAAATCCTCAAGGTTTATATTTTTTGTGGAATTGCATTATACCCAAATCCTTGGGGTTTATTGGGTTGCCCTATTGTTTTGTATAATTGGTCTACTAAGGTCAGTTCAAAAGATGTTAAAATTTTAACCGAAGCACTCTAGAAAGCCGATTGTGCTGGGTTTAGTGACCTCCCGACTTGGCTACTCCAGTGCCCTTTTCTTGAGACTCCCTGTAAAATTATTAAACAAATTTCAAATAGTGCAAAATGCTGCTGCTAGGGTTATCTATTCTTGAGTACCAGCCGCGGCCCGTGGAGGGAGTTCCGTGGGGCGGAAAGGCGGGGCGGGGGAGGGGCAGGGTGGGGGTTCTAAAAACCGGAATATGGATAATTCCAGGTAAGGAAACAATTAAATAAATAAAACGAATTTCGTAGCACACGCCGCATCGGAAAATGCGATGCAGCGCGCGCTACGAAATTCGTTTTATTTATTTAATTGTTTACTTACCTGCAATTACCCATATTCCGGTTTTTAGAACCCCCCACCCTGCCCCTCCCCCACCCCGCCTTACCGCCCCACGGAACTCCCTCCACGGGCCGCGGCTGTTGAGTACCACAAAGAGACAGTCCATTAGATCGCCACTCAAACAGCTTCAATGGCTACCAGTAAAAAAAAGCAGCATCTTTAAACTCTGCTGAACACGGTCAGAAAGGTACAAAATTGGTCATTTTTTTCTTCAGCAGAGATTCAAAGTGTATGTACCAAAGTGAGATTTGTGCTCCATAAATCAGAGTCTTCTGTTTATTCCAAGAATAAAGCTGGCCAGGAGATAAGGGCATGCTTTTATATATCTGGCGATCATGCTTTGGAACAGTTTCACCCTGGAGCTCAGAAAAGTAAACTCTGAGCCCAGTTTAAAAAATATTTGAAGATATTTATTTTTTTAGGTAGGGCTAGGTGATGGATAGACAGTGCCTACTGACTAGCGCTGCAACGCTGCACGGAAGCAGCTGTTCGTGCTCTACAAGCAGTATTTCATTCATCTGGAGCTAGGCAGCAGGGGACCACAGATGAGTCATTCTAGAGAGTGACTGACGCCTCCCCTGCCTTAGAAAAGAGCCCACTGGAACATGCATATACTTACTGCCAACTATGAAGGAGTGGAGCAGAGTAGGATGGTTTACAGGTGATACAACACCATGACTGGGACCTCACACCTTGAAAAGAAATTCCCGGGCTTGGCTGATCATGGGTGTAAAGTAGGGGTGGGCGGAATTTGCGAAATTCACTTTTGCAAATTATCCGCAAAAATGTTAAAAATCTCCGCAAACACGCGGAAATATCGCGAAGATGTGGAAGTATTTTTTCCGCCCGTTCGCGGTATTTTCTGCGTGGTCGACAACTTACCCATGCGGTTGCTCGTGGGCGCGCCCATCTTGTTTTCACTTGTCTCGCGGTGCATGATCGCGAGAAGAAAGACGTGATTGCCCGACGAATGATGTTACTGCGGGCGCGAACTGTCGCGAGACAGCGTAAATGGCTACCAACAATCCAACATCTCGTGGAGAACGGGACCGGATCGGGAAAACTTGTTGGCGAACGCTGGTATTCAGGTAAGGCGATCGCGCGCACGCGAGAATATATTATTTTACAGCGCGAGCAAGCAAAAAATTTCCGGTAAAATGCGGATTGCGGAAATTTTGACATTTTCGTGCTCTCCGCGGAACGCAAAAATGTCAAATTATCGCAATTTCCGCGAGCGGAACAGAATTTTAGCCCAGGCCTAGTGTAAAGACATGCAGCTGACCGGCAGTCACAGAGATAATTTTTCAGTGGCAATCGAGCGGGATTTCTAGCTGTGGGCAAGACAAAGTAAGTCTCAAGCCCAAAAAATAAGTGCCAGGGTGACCCACTGGCTCCCACCAGCAAAAACTAACAACTGAAAATTGTTGATGAACAAATGTAGTTATAAACTAGGGGTAATTGAAAATGAGTAATTTTCTCCACACGAAATTTAGCTAATGTTCACAAAAATCACACAGATTAGGTTAAATATGCTAATACAAAACGTATACAGGACTTACTAACCACAGAATTAGAGATACCTCTGCTTTGATAAGGGACTTCAATTGTATACTAGACCCAGACCTAGTTCGGCACCCTCCCAAACAGGAACCTAAACCTCAGATGACTTGGACGCTCAGAGCAATGATGGGGAAACTAGACATAAGATATGTCTGGAATAAAAAGTACCCCACCCAGAAACGTTTTACATGCTTCTCCCCTACTCACAACACATATAGCAGGTTGGACAGGGTTTTGGTGTTGGCAGAACCCGCCTTCCTAGATGCGGAAGTGACTCACTTGGCCAGATTTTTATCAGACCATGCCCCTGTGAGGTGCATGGTAAGGTGGAATCCCCCAAAACAGGGTCCTCGGCGGTGGAGATTGCCCCCTGACTTACTCCACGACTAGGTGGGGAGCGAAACCCTGTCTGAGGAACTGACAGATTACATAAAAAGCAACTGGACTGGGAAGACGAGCAGATCAACAGAGTGGGAAGCTTTAAATCCGGTATTCAGAGGAGTGGGAATGGCTTGACATATGGGATCCGCCGCCATCTGCAAAGGGAGTTAGGGAAGGCGGAGGAGAGCACCTTGGAGGCGGTACAGGTGGGGAACCCAGCATGCCTGGACATTTGAGAGTGAGAGCGATTATTAAACACATGAATAAAAGACATATGGGACAGGTTGGATAACTATACATTGCGCCAATACCGCCTGTGACTAAATGCCGAGGGGGATAAATCTGGGTGAATACTGGCATGGATGGTAAGGAAAGAGCATACAATACCCACTATGACATGCCTGAAGACGTGGCAGGGGGCATGGCACGCACCAGAGAGCAGATAATGGGAGTCCTGAAACAACATCTGCAGACAGTATACACAGCTGATCCGACAGTCCATCCGAATCAATACGTACCGTTCTTACAGAGACTAGAACTGAAGCGCCTCCCAACAGTGGGACTGAAAGAACTTGACGCCCCAGTAACAGTCGAGAAAAACTGTGAAGCATTGGGGACATTGCCCGGATCCAAAGCGCCAGGTGCGGATAGCTATCCAATGGACTTTTACCAGTCATATTTGGGAAAACTGGCACAGCCACTGCTCCAGGTATTTGAAGAGACGTACGAGCGGGGTCTCCTGCCTCCAGGATAAATTATGCAATGGTTTTGAAGCCTGGGGGGTGACAGCCATCTATAATCAACTCTAATTGATTCTGACATCAAGATACTCTGTAAACGTTTTGCGCAAAGTTTATCCCCATATATGGCGACCCTGATTAATGAGGATCAATGTGGGTTAATTCCCGGTGGTAACTCTGCTATGAATATAAGACATTTAGCTCATGTTCTCCATGAGGTGCGACATAGTGATGAGGAATTTGCCCTGGTATACATTGATCTTGAGAAAGCTTTTAATACGGTCCGCTGGGGGTATCTACTGGAGGTACTGAGAGTCATAGGGTTTGGTCCGTGATTTAGACAGTGGTAAAAACTCCTATATACAGCACCGAGTGCTCAGGTCCGAGTGGGTCAGAATCGCTCTGAGGGGTGGACACTGAAGCATGGCACATGACAGGGCTGCCCACTCTTGTCACTATTATTCGCATTGGCCATTGAACCACTGGAAATATGGGCATGAACGGAGCTCGTACAATAGGGTTTTCGGACGGGAGAGTCACTCCACGTGGTCTCACTTTATGCTGATGATGCCCTTTTTATGTCGCCTCACCTCGTGAGGCTATTACGGCTTATGGAGGACTATGGAGCATACTCTGGACTGTGCCTTAATAAATGGAAATTGTTGATTTTCCCATTCACTTGTCTGACTACTGTACCGGTGGAGCGACTACCTGATCGATGGTTGCATTGGGAGGTAGGGCCTTTCAGCAAACTGGGTATTCAGGTGGCACATGTAGATTCCCAGATATTGAACCTTAATGTGTACAGAATGGTCAATGAGCTAAAAAAGTCTGTAGTCTATCGGAATAAACTGCCCCTCTCTTTAATGGGTAGACTAGCAGTGGCTAAGATGGTTATACTACTGCGCTGCCTGTACATCCTCCAAAACATGCTGTGTGTCCCCATGTCAGTATTTCGGCAGTTGAACTCTATATTGGTGGCTCTTTATTGGTCTAACCATCTTAGTAGAGAAGCACTGGCCACTTTAAACCTGCAGTATGGGGAGGGAGGACTTGAGGCCCCTAGAATGGAACTATATTATTATGCGGCCCACCTACAACACGTGGCCCAGTGGCTAGATGAGGAAGATAACTGGGAGAAGATACTTGCTACAGGGATGTCTAACGCCTGACAACCTCCCATTGGCACTGATGAAGGGAGCAGGGATTACAGAGGATATGCTGTTTACAGTCAAACAAACTGCAAATATATGGCAGAGATTTGTGGAGCGTGTCTGACGACACACTCCATTCCATCGAGAGCTCTCGATATAGATACTTGTCCCAGTGCGCAGTATGATTGAAAACATGTCCTTTCAGGCATGTAGGGAGGGAGGCTGTGAACACATGGCAGACCTATACCCAGCCGAGACATTCATCTCCAATGAACAGGCATGTGAGGCCTTTGGGTTGGGCTGAGTTCATTTCCTCCATTGCGCTGGACTTTCTGATTTATTCAAAGTGACTTGGCATGGATACCCTTCCCTCAGACGAACCAGACACTGGATATAATGCTTACATAAGGAGCGGGAAGTAGACATGTCCCTCTCCTTTATAGGGCAATGAGGGAGGATTCGACGGGAGACCCCCCCGCCAGGCGCGCACGGCCTGAGACGCAGATTTGACTGAATCATTAGGGGAGACAAACTGGACATTAGTAAGTGCACTCTCCCACCTGGAGTCATCCAATGCACACTTCCAATTAATAAACTACACCTACTTACATTGTGCATACATGACCCCGCATAGGATGCACCGTATAGCACCATACCGCCCCGATATGTGCCCTAGGTGAGGGGAAACGTGTGCAGACTTTATGAATTTAGTGTGGAGATGCCCTGAGGTCAATCAATTTTGGCGTCCAGTGGTGAAGATGATCTGAAGGGGCATGGGCATTAGTGTTCAGGAGTCCCCGCTGCACTACTGGGACATATTTGTAAACCTAAAAAATACAAGGTAGTGTATAAACTCTTCCAGGTCCTGATGGTATTGGCGAGATGCAGGGTGGCAATAACTGTGTGGGCAAGAGCCCTCCTTTTATTGAAGCTTGGCTGAGAGATGTGCGTGAATGGTCAATAGCGGAGGAAGTCCATATGAAAAATATATGAAGGGATCCAAAAGTAGAAGAGGATCCAACACATGGAGAGAACTAGTATGTAATGCTTTTTAGGTCTCGCCTGAGCCAGCGCTTTAGCGCTGCTCTGGCGAGAGCTATAGAAAGCGAGATTTGGAAGTGCAAACAGGCCGCCAACTACAGTGCATGTGCGCCGGGCGCGCGCACCATTTGTCTGCCTGCTGATCACTTTCGCGGCGGCTTTGATGTTCTCAGTGAGCCACGCGGCCACTGAGAACATCAAAACTGCCGCGAAAGTGATCACCATTTGCCACCCCCTCCCTTATCCCACTTCCTGCTTGTGCTTCTGAGAGTTGAAGAAACTGCAGTAAGTGGAAGCTACAGAGAGTAATCAGGCACTGAGATCCAGGTTATTTATGTTTTCGCTGCTGCCTTCATGACTCCTGAGAGAGGGGGTTGAGAGGACAGTGCATAGTGCAAGGGGTAGTAGAGGCAAGCCATGGATCACAGACGTTGCCACTGGTTAACAGTCGTCAAAGTCAAGTGTTTTCAGCTGAATGAGTGTTTTAGTCTTACCAGTAAGTTTCATTACTTTAAGCCTATGTCTTCCTCTGTCCTGTCCTCCGTCTAGTTGGAAGCTGGGTGTCTCTGGGAATGGTTAAGTTCATTCTGGCTTTAAAAATTTGGCTGGACTGTGCCCAGGGTCCAACTTGGTGGTGATGTGATTATCACGCTGGACGTCGAATGCCTTTTGTTTATAGCCTCCCTCCTCCACTCCCCAGGGTGTGAGCTTCCCAGCGTGTGGTGTCTTTGCACTGGCATGTGAAGTTGCCTCCCTCTGAAGAGTGCCTAGCTGACGTCAGCCTCACGAGGGAGGGTACAGAGAAGACTACAAAGGGCACCTTCACTTATGGTGCTGGTATGGCATTTTCTAATATTTAACCACGTGTGAGGAAGGGTACAGCTGTCTTTGTTTAATGGAACACCCAATGTAAATATTGCCTTGGACTTACGGTCCCGAGAAGAACCTGCACACACTAATATTGGTGTTATCTAGGACTGGTGCTATGAAATGGATCGTCTTACTCCACAAAGTTCACCAGTGGCCTCTGAAAATAACAGCGCACAGGCCCAGAAGGCCGCAGAAAGGTTGCATCTTCACCCTGGGCCTCCTCGGCGTGGCGTGTCATAGTTCACAGCTCCTTACTATTCTGTGTGGATGTTGCATGTGCTGGTTAAGAGTTTCGTCTGAAGCTGAGTTTTCATATTTTATCCAATAAACGGTCCGCACATGCAAGTACATTCAGGTGGCCCTAGATTAGTGCTCACTAGAACAGGCTGCTATTTTTTCAGAGTTTTTTTTCTTTGTAAGTACTTAAAAAGCGTTCCCTTATGCCAGGTAAACTTTCATATTTTCAGGAAAAAGCCAAAATGAAAATTTCGCAGATGCTAAAACGTAGGCTTGCCTCAAGGAGTAAAAGAATACGCATGATGGCTGAGTCACTGGGGACAATAGCAAACTGAGTTCTGCAACTTATAGTGGGATGCTTTTGCCATGCCTTCCATGCCTCCCAGCATCCAAGGAAATTAATTCTCCTGCAGTCCATGTCTACCTCTACACCTCTCTCTCTACACACCTCTCTCTCTCTACACACCTGTCTCTCTCTCTACACACCTGTCTCTCTCTCTCTCTTTCCACCTCTCTCTCTCTCCACACCTCTCTCTGTCTACCTCTAAGTGGCAGCCGGAGCCTGATCGCACCGCTTGTCCTTTACAAATAAATAAAAAGGATTGGTATAGACAATAGGTCTCGCCTTTGGTGCCTTATAAGTGTTTAACCATGCAACAGTTAATGTTGTTGCACAAAGGATATTGTGCTGCCTATCTAAATACTTATAAGGTCCCAAAAGCGAGACCTATTGGCTATGCCAATGCTTGTTTAACCTTGGACCCTACCGCAAGTGATCAGGTAGAGTCAGGAACACCTGCGGACACATCAGAGACAGAATCAGAATGAGTGTGTACCTGAATGCCTGTTCCCTGACATGTTTTACTATGTTTCAAATACTTAAAGAGATCCTATTGTTGTCATGGGACACTGCCGCATTGTATCCCAAACATGTACTAGTAGCGCTGTACACAGTCTTAGCACTTGAAAATATAAATAAAGTAACAAAAATATATAAATGCTTAGACAAGTCTCAGCATAAAAATGTACGCAAGATATCCATTTTCCTACAAAAGTCACTAAGGATACCTGCACTTAAATGTTACTAGTGTGAGCGCACGTCACCACTGTGCACAACCAGTTTTCCCCCATTTCCACAAAACATTTAATATTCAATCCAATTAGCATAAGGAAAACAATCAAAACATAAATTCGCAAACCCAACAATCATGTGCAGATTTACGCTCACGCAAAAAGGAAAAGCTCTCCTAATAACTAAAACAGCAGAACCTAATTTATTAATCGTACATTTTTTTGCGTACTTTGTGTTCAATTCCTAATTCACCTACATCATTTTATTACGTCCTTTTCCGACTTTGCATGCGTGCATCACACATACAAAGTGGGAAAAGCTTTCCCTTGTGTCTAGCATAATATTTTGTACAGCAAGGTAAAGGGGAGGAGAAAGCCATATTTTGGAAGATATGGCGCTCTAGTGCTCCCTCCCTGTCTTGCAACGCAGCGCAACCTCACGGGGGTAGCGCAGCGTTGAGTGACTATTTTGTAAATTTCCCCCTTATTGTTCATATTTCATCACATTACGAATGTATTTTGTGTAAGAGGGAAAATTGTGAGGGATTTCTTCTACTATGGGTGGGTAGGTTCTCATGTGCTTCTTGTTTTTTTATAGTAAACTGTTGTGCTTCACCACGTGGTGGATATGTTATCAAGTGTCCTAGTTGCTTCTAAATTCTGTATTTCTGTTATCTTTTTTCTGAAATCGGTGCAACACTCACTCTCATTGAGCACTCTTTTTTCTGAGAGGCATGGGGGTTGATGCCACCAGCCAGAAATTATGTAATGCACACCACATATACATGGATTGGTTAACAATAGACACTCGTTTTCATCAGCCATGGTGGTTCTCCACCAGTATACCTCTCTTTCTGCTTGATTTCTTACTCTATCAACATCTGTTGTTGGTGACCACATTTTCTTCATACTATTGGCCTGAACACAAACTGCATTTTGCAGTACGTTTTTTTAATACTACAAAAATGCTTTATCGGAGAGTCTTGAAGCACACCAGTCCACAAAGGGCACTGACAATGCTAAGTTCCTCAGAAATGTGTGCCACTTTTTTAGGTTGAGCCTAGACAGCGCTTGCGCTGTCTGGAAGATCTGTTGTGTGTACTTTGTGGGATCTTGAGATCAGCCCTAGGACTTGTCTGCTTCCGCTTTTGATTAGGGACTTTTTTCTGTTCAACTGCCTCTATTTAATTGTCTTGATAAAAAACGACCAGTAGAGTTCAGTAAAATACCAGATTAGCTTTCTACTTAGGGACTTTCTTCTTTTTGTCTGGCAACTGCATTTATTTAACTTTCTTGATAGAAAACGACCAGCAGAGGTCAGTAAAATACCCAAATCAATTTAGCATTCCCTAGATTCGAGGCCATAGAAACTTGTATTCAATGAGCACCCGTAGACAATAATATTTTTTTCGACTCTTGTATTTTCAATGATATGACCAACGAAGGGGCTGATTTTATATTAAAAACAGAGCTTTGGACAATACATTTCCATCTGATATTTCTCTCCATGTGTTCCCATACCTGCCGTGTTCTGCAGGTTGGTGCTTACGTTCCCTCCATGTAAAAGAACAGTAGATGTTTCACCACTCACTCTACTGTGCAGCAAGCTAAATACATATAAGGTCCCAAAGGCGAGACAGATTGCATTGCAAATGCTTGTTCTGATTGCAGGTGTCATGATGCCCCAAAATAACTGTGGTGTCTGTGTGCAGGTGTCATGCACTGCTTGCCCATTCAGGATACTTCCCTAAAACAGTTAATTTTACCTACCATAGCCATCTGCTCCGAGAGGGGTCTCTTTACGGGAAACACTCAACAGCCTGTATCCCCCCCACCCCTCGCCTCAGTACGGGTATCTGGATTGGTTCCCATGCTGATTCTGTCTTCCTCAGGCAGGCCACATGCCTCAACCACAAGGACCTTGCTGCAGCAATGTTCCTTGGATGGGGAGAGAAACAATGAAGTTCGGCACTGATTTGAGCGGTAGAAGCCAGGTTGAGCGGTAGAAGCCAGGTCTGCTTCCTTCCAAGTGGGATGGTAGGTAACGTTTCTCATTATAATTTCATATTTTTTACTGGGAGCCTTGAAGGAACAGTTTTAAAACAGCTCCACCCATGCTGCTTAGGAGCTGTGAGGGTGACTTCATTATAATACTGAACCATATTGGACTGTGAGGGAAATACCATTATCAAAGATGGCCACTGAATCATCACTTTCACGAGGTGACCTTCTTAGGTGAGCAGATTCCCTTACAATCTAAAGCTGGCACTTGGGTGTGGAAATAACTTGCCTCACTCCAATTGCCTTTTGTTTGCTTATCATTTTAAAGCAACCGTTAAATAGCAGACTAAGCCCATGCTGGTTTACTGCTCCAAGGGAGCTCCAGATGTACACATTGGTGCTGTGAAGCAGGTAGGATACATCTGTTGTCGGTAAACGTTTTAGGATTGTGAGGTAGATCCACTATCATAAAAGATTGTTACTTCATCAGGATAGTGGTGGCAAACATAGATGAGGAGATCCCCTCACAATTCAAAGCTGGCACATGTAGAGCGCTATGCGGCAGGACACTGTGGGGCATATTATCTAGGAAGTGGCGGTGAGCGGCATCAGCCTCGTTGGTTTAATGCCTCTCATCGCCACTTCGGAAGCACCAGGCTGCACCATATTACCAAGGATATGGTGCAGCCTGGCGTTTCCCCCTGCGATGGCGCTAAGTCTCACGACTTAACGCCAACGCAGGCACCCTTGCACCAGAGTGCAAGGGTGTCTGCAAGCAGGAAGGTTTGTTTATGTACAGGAAGGTGTCCCTTCCTGTACATAAAAAACCTAAAATGCCATTTTGTAACCTACATGTGTGCTGCTTCATGCAGCACACATATACGTTCCAAAATGGCATTTAACAAAAAGGTTTGTTTTTGTACAGGAAGGGCCACCTTCCTGTACATAAACAAACCTTGGCATTTTGCTTATTCCATGTGTGCTGCACAAAGCAGCACACATGGAAAAAGCAAAAACGAGGAGAAATTAAGAATTTCTCCTCGTTTCGCCACCTTAAGACCAGGATTTTACTGGTCTTAAGTTCGGCGCTGTCACCTATTATCGCCTCTCTTGATAATAGGTGGCAGCGTCAAAGTGAATGGGTGTTGCGGTGCAACGCCCACCACAACACTCACTGCACGCCCCTTTCATGCTAATCTTAGCCTGAAAGGTGCCCTATTACCAAGGCAGCGTTAAGCCACCTAACATGGCTTTTAGCCACGTTATGTGGTTTAATCTTGCCTTGGTAATAGGACGCTGACCCTATCACCACCACAACGTTGCAAAAAGAGACATTGTGGTCGAGATAGGGGCTTGGTAATATGCCCCAGTGTCGCTATTTGGTTAACAGAACATGGGCACTACAGCAGTGGCGCATGCGTGGCTGGTGGTACTGCTGGAGCGGGTAATTCAAAAAAATTTGTATACCCTCTCCATTTTGCATGTTATGCTAATTTAATTAATTAATTAATTATAATCGAACTAATGGATTGAACTGGAAATTATTAATCAATCTTATTAATAACTGAAATACACGTGGGATTGCTTTGCATGACTTAATTTGTAAACTAAATTATGTACGCATACTAATGATAGACAATCAGAATATTGCATGATATATGTTTCTTTTGTGATTTATTTGTGATTTGTGCTTTATTCAGTAAGTATAAACCGCTTAAGTGTTGCTTTCTGCTAGATAAATACACACACATATGGGTATTAGCGAGGGAATAACATTTTATTAGTCATTTTTATGTATTAATTACATTTTGTGTTTCTTTTGCTTAAGTTGACCATTTGGGCCTGCCACAAAATGGCTGCCTCCAGTACCTAACTTGACTGTCGACGCTACATGAGGTTTTGGGTGAAATGCACCTGCGCTAACACCAGCTACAGTGGCCTCGTCATGACCCTAACCAGACTGTACCCACCAAGGTCGCCCTGGGAAGCAAGCCAGCTTTTCGAAAGAACAATAAGACGCCTTTTAAAACCGGAACAAGCAAGACTGATGATCTAAGAGACATTATTTCGTGAGAACCCTGTCAGACGATCTCCGATTGTCCAATCAGAGGAGCTGGAAACCAATATTTGTTACTTTCTGTCAATGATTTTACTATAAATTATGGTAGAATAGAGAGGTTGGTGCTGGTTCGTTTTTGCTTTTCTCGTTTTCCTGACGTTATGCTGACGGAGAGGACGGTGACGCTGCAGGACAGCTGTTTCCCTGAATCTTTGACAGACTGAATTAATGCCCAAACTCCTGATGAACTGAAATTGCTAAATTTGATGGGCATAGATTTGCGAGACTACCGGATTTGACTTAGAGGACGACAATTAGCCAGAATAGGTAAATATGATGATTGGCGGCTTGAAGAAACGAATGATTTAATTTGCATTAATTAGATAAAGATTGAATTGATTAACCACAGAATGAGTTGGGTTGTTTATTCATTGAAAATGTATTAATAAAAAGGTAAATTAGAGAATAGGAAGTCAACCTAAACCAGCAACTAACTGATCCATCCCGATTTATGAGAGGAATACTAAGGGTAAAGTTCAGGGCCTAATGAGTATCAGAAGGTTGCGTAGATTTGTTGCTCATTAGGGTACAGAGGTAATTCCTTTCATATCAGCGTTTGGAAGATAATCACCTCCCGAGAAACACAGATTGATGGTGAGTGAATGTTGGTGTTATGGGCCCCACCAGCGAATGAATGGTTAGTGTGTGTTTGTGAGATCTTTGTTCTGTGACGGAAGGAGGGATTTGTATTCCACGCTGCAGCAGTTTTCTGGTAGCAGAATGATGGTTGTTATTGTTTTGGTTTGGTGATTATTGCTTGTACATTGCTTATTGATTATTGGTTATTGATTGGTATTGATTTATGTACTAACATTCTATGTTGAGTTGCGTCGAGTTTTATGTCGTTAGCACGGCTTCTGGGATGTAGGAAGGCCGAAGTTTGTAACGGTTCCATAGTAGAGCAGAGGTAAGCGCTGCTCTCGGGAAAGACGGAATTGTTGTTGCCCTGTAGGTACACAGGGGAAACGTGTGACAATTGAAGTTGCACGACGCATTGTCTGGGTTCGATTCTGTAGCATCGTCGTGTGTTGCCATTAGAGACATTTACAGTGTGAGAGAAGAGTGTATGATAGCGAAGGTTACCTGTGAAGTTCTGGTCTTAGGTACCACGAATCCAACTGGCATTCCGATAACGCTTATCACTGGAAAGGTAATAGGTATTCTCTAAACTTGCTAGAAGGACAAAGTAGAGGGAAGTGCTGCTTTGTTAACGTATGTCATAATTCTGTAGTAGAACAGACTGTTCGCTGTTCTCGGGAAAGATAGGATTCTGTGTGAATGTACTACATTTTTCTTGTGTGAACGTGCGTGAATGTAAAGGCATTCAGGTTAATTGCGAAACTCTGGGTTTATTTCTCAAGAGCATTGGGTCTCCAACTATGTGTCTTAAATATTACAGAAACAATTAGCTAGTGCTCGTTAGAAGGGTGAAGTAGAGGGATGTGCTACTTTATCAACGGAATTAACAATTCCGTAGTAGGGCAGAGGTAAGCGCTGCTCTCAGGAAAGACGGAATTCTCGTGAGAAAGGTCTTTTGCTATTCTTTGGTTAGTGAAGCGGACAATGGAGATGTTTCTATGTTGTTACTAACAGAAGTGTAGGAATTGAAACAAAAACTTACTGAGCAGATTTGTAAAGGAGGGGTATACAGGAGCAGGAGCTGCCGCAGCGGCTGCTGACGTCAGAACGACCGCGCTGGGATTGGACAGTCGGTCAGAACTGTAAAACGCTCCGGATTGGTGCGTTAGTGTACGCCACGCTAGGAGTGGAGAAATACAGGGTGACGTAGACGCTCCTTATTGGTGCGTTAGTGTGAGTCGCGCTGGGATTTGAGGATTGTGACAGTGACGTAGACGCTCTGAATTGGTGCGTTAGTGTGAGTCGCGCTGTGATTGGATAAAATAGCGGTACAGTTGTAAAGAGAGACTAGTGATACACGGAAGACAAGAAAATGTATTACGATCCACCAGAAAAAGTCATGGTTCGGAAGAATCAAGAAGTGGTTTAAGAAGGACAATCTGGTCAAAACTAGGGAAGGACAGTTACTTCCTCCACCGAGAACCCCTGCATCTTTTATGATTGCGAAATATGGGTATCATACTTGTATTTGGTTAGACAATTGGGTGAGATACACAAAGGAGGATGGAGTATTAGCTTTTCCAGAACATGGTTCATTTAATTTGGCTGTTTTGGGAAATTTGAGAGAGAAAATGATGAATTTAGAACCAAGACCTAGACCGACGCAGTTTGAGGCTTTGACGGAATGGGAAGACGAAATGCATGAACGAGAGAGACAAATAAATGGTAGAGGATATAGGTACCTGTTTGGCAGATCATATGGACATGAAACGCATAATGATCGAATGAGAAGATGGCGGGATGCGAGTGTGACTGAGGGTTTGTTCCCTGTAAGAACTGCAGGAGAGAATGAAGGACGAAAGTGCGTAGAAATATGTACATGTCCCATGGACAAGACAGGATATTTTGTCATTTACGAATGATTTACCTCGATTGCGCGAGAAGTCCGTCGAGTGGTACAGGCAGGTAGACAGGTTTGTAAAATTGTCTAAAGTACTATGGATTGATTTGAATAGTCTATTTGACATAATTGTACCAGCAGATTTATTGACAGAGTGCAATCTTATGATAAATTGGCCAACTCAGGAATAGCCTAGGGATCCTAAAACAGGAGCTCCAGACCCCGAGGTAATGAAGAAATATGAACAGGTTATGGTATTTTTGAAAAACAAGGTGCCCCCTAAAGAGACAGATTGGGTAAAAATTGATCGAACACATCAAGAAAGTAAAGAGTCAGTACATGCATATTATGAGAGGTTAATACTAGCTTTTAAGCAGTTTAGCGGAGATGAGAATCTGAGTGAAAAGGATTTGAGTCATTTTGTATACAGATTTGTATAGGGTGTACGTCCAGAAATTGGTGAAATGATTAAACAGCATACAGTAGATTGGCAAAACAAGAAAATAGACGAACTATTGAGACATGCTAAATATTTCAGTGATGAAATTGAAGCAAAACAGCAGAAACTAAAAGAGAAGGCAATGTGGGCACAGGTAAAAGTAGCAGAGAGACAAGAAGCACAGTTAGTCGAACAAGCAGGGTCAAAACCGAAATTTAATCCTAGGAAAAATAATGGGAATATTGAGGAAGCTAAAAAGAAATTTACGTGTCATAATTGCGGTAGGATAGGGCATTGGAAATCCAAGTGTAAATTTCCCCCAGGTACTAATAATGAAAATCCATCATTGAACCCACAGGTGCAGCATGAGGTGAGTGGTCAACAGCAGCAAGTTGTTACCCCACAGAATCAGGTGCCAAAACCGCCTTTTCCACAGAGCGGAAACTCACAGAAGTATAGTAGTGAATCGGGATTCTACAATGAAGAACAGGTAAATAAGCTGCCACGCGCTAGCGCTGTTTCGCAGTATTGGCTGCAACGCGATGAAAGTGACTCAGAAGAAAGCTATTGATGGTGCCGAAGGGAGGAAGGAGAGTGCGTACTTGGCGCAACTCTAGAAGTAGACCAGAAAGGACCATTTGTAGATGGGAAGGTTAATGATGAAAATATTACTTTCCTAGTGGATACTGGTGCTACTCGATCAACTGTTAGATCAGCTGATATTAAGAATCTTCCTCTCTCGGATGAAACGATCCAAGTAGTTGGTGTGTCCAACAGACAGATTAAACGTACCTTACAGAACCAGTGAAAGTTAGCTTAGGGAAATTTTCAGAAATGCACCGCTTTGTTGTGTGCGACACCAGTCCTGTGAATTTATTAGGTAGGGACCTGTTGTGCAAAATGAATTGCACTATATTCTGTACTCCGGATGGAATAGCTTTTGAAACACCAGACGATGATGTACTGTATAAGATGACCATAGCTAACAGAGAAAATGAGGTTACTGAAACATATGCTGTATTCAACCCTGATGAATTACCTAAAGAATTAAAACAGTCTGTAAAAGCGGAAGTTTGGGATTTCACTGGAGAAGATGTAGGACTAATGAGAAATGTAGATCCAATAGAAATAACAGTAAAGGAAGGAGTAACATACCTAAATGTCCCGCAATACAAATTGACACCTGAGATAATTGATGGAGTAACTCCTGTAAAAGAGAAAATGATCAGGCAAGGAATTTTGAGAGAAATAATGAGTAGTCCATGTAATTCACCAATAACGGGACTGAAAAAGCCTAATGGGAAATTCAGGATAGTGCAAGATCTGAGAAAGGTGAATAAAATTGTGGTATCATGTTCCCCATTGTACCGAATCCATCAGTGATCTTATAATAGATGCCCCATTGTTAGAAATGGCATTTTCTGGTTGGCTAAGGCTTGCGCCAAAGTCAGGCAGAAACCACCACTCTAGTCAGGGAAGGAAGTTACACGCCAAAGATAACCCCTGCTCACCCCCTTGGTAGCTTGGCACGAGCAGTCAGGCTTATCTCTGAGGCAAGGTGTAAAGCATTTGCACGCGCACCCAGCAACAACACCCAAGGCCCACCACAAAGGAAACTCCACACAAGGTATTATATAAAAATAGCCTTTGTATTATATCAAAACACATTAGATAAAAACACACACTTTACAATGTGCCAACAGGCACGGGCAGAATTTACAAGGGATTATATGTACAGGGGACAGGGCCACATGGACCACTGACAGGAATTAGCACTTTTGGAAATTAGCACTTAGAACATAGGAATAAAATTACTGTAGCACAAAATAACATATATAGCACACAACCAGTACTTACTGGTATCAGGTAAGTACCACCTACGCAACCCTAACCACCTTAGGAGAATGTCACGCAGGGAACTAGGACCTCACTAGCACCACCTGTACTAGGAGAAAACAAACAACCACCTAAGTATCACAATACCTGTAGGGGTAATAGAACGTTACACATGATGCATCACATTCAGAGGTGTAGGGAAGGAAAACACATGATGCATAAAATACATTCAGCGGTGTAAAACAATGGCACATGACGCATAAACACACATTCAGAGGTGCAGGAAAGGAACAATTGCGCCAATGTCACATAAGCCACCACCTGTGGCAGTCCCTAGGCCAACTGGTCTTGTCGGGGCTAAGACGCCCTGTGTCCCAATGTCAGGACCAGACTGCGCACGCAGTCAAGGCAAAGCGCAAAGTCACTGCGCACAACCTACACGTTGCAGCTGCCCACTAAGTGCTGGGCAGCTGTAAAACAATGATGCTGGGGCCAACGTTGGAGCCTCACCGGGCTCTGGGCATGACTAATGCCCCCAAGCAACGTAGGAGCCACGTGGGCTCAAGACCACAAGAAATGCCCCCTAGAGCCTCCGGGGCTCTGCACAACTCTGTGGGGCAAGGTGGGAGTGGCCCGCTGCCACCTGGGGCCACTCAATCGCTGATGCCCCTGTAACGTCGGAGCGTACTCGCGCTCTAGTCACTAACAAAATGCCCCCAAGATCGTTGGAGCCTCACCGCGCTCAAAATCAATGATGTCCCCCTTACGTGGGAGCGCCCCCCTTCTCTTAGGCGGGGGCCGCTCAGGGGATAGGCACCCACGACACACGCACGGAGTCCCCCAGCCCTTCCCTACTCACCGGGCTGTTCTGTGGGGACTCCGCTCCTCTGGTCTCCTTCTTTGCTGTCTCCTCGACGTGCCGGGCTCTCTAACTACACGGAGCCCTGCGGGTGTCGCGCTGCTGCCTCACTGCAGCGTGGGCTCCCGCTCACCGGCAGACTCTCGCGGTGGGGCTGGGCAGTCACGTCCTTCTCTCATCGGGGAAGTGCGGGGTAGGCTCCCGTCCGCTTCCTCCCACGACGCCCTCACTTCACCCGGGCACTTCTTCCGGCTGCACAGGAGCGCGGGGTAGGCACCCGTCCGCTTCCTGATTCCGGAACGAGGCTTCCGTCCCGCGGCCCGCCCCCCAGGGGACGCCTGACTTCCTTTTTCCTCGGCCGCGGCGGTGATTTCGAAACGGCGGCAATGAGGGGTGGGCTCCCTCAATAAAATCACTGCAATAAGCGGGGTGGCACCCGCGACAGCAGCAGTATGCGGGGTGGGCTCCCGCTAACCAAATATACAAGAATAAGCAGGGTGGGCTCCTGCTCGAGAATTTAGAAAAGAGCGCCAAGGGCTGCCAGAACGCCGTAAAATAACGAGGCAGGGTGAGGGGGAATCCCACACGGCGTAGATTGGCGCGGCAGGCCACCAGCAGTCCTTTTGGGCAGAAACACCGCGCTCCTCAGCACCAAAGTCAAGGGCTCCTTCAGGACAAAGAATAAAGCGCTCCCAGGCGCTGCAAGTAAAAGTCCAGCAACCAAAAGTCTTCAAAAGCAGGGGGGCAAAGACTGGGCCCAGGGGCCAGCTCACAGGGCCCTCCAGCAGGGAGGCAGTCCCCAGTGGCGGTCTCTCCTGGCGCCCAGCAGCAGCAGGCCCCCCTCAAGTTGGATCAGCAAGAGAACAACATCTGTGGGGACACAGCCCCATTTTTATACAGTAAAACCCTTGTTCTTGGTTCAGGGTGAGGGGGAAAACCAGTCGCAGCTGGTTGGGGAGCACCCTTGATGTGCTCAGCCCCTCACTCTATTCACTGGCAGGGCTAGGGTCGTCAGTCGCACCACAGGGGGCGGAGCCAGCATTGTGTGGGGAAAGCCCTGCCCTATTCAGGTCCAAGGTGCACTCCTCCCCAGCCATCAGCATGCTAATCTCACACTCACCACTGGGGCAGACCCAACCAGACTCCTGGAGCCAGGCTCACCAGCCAGCTCCAGCCAATCACACGCCAGACACACTGCACACAGAAGTGCCCACTTCTAGAAGTGGCACTTCCACACTAGGTACATGCATGCCGCACACATCATCGCGCAGCATTCAATCACACGAGTCCGCACATACCAAACTCGAGCCTGCACACCCCACGCATCAGGAACTACCAGGGACCCATACATTCCCCCATGCATTCCTATGGGAGGGCAGGCCAACTTCACTACACGCACGCACTTTACCCTGGGACACAGTGGTAAAGTGCGCAGAAACCAAAAATCACTACCACCAGGTCACCAATAAAAGCAAAAAGTTCAGGGGTGAACCTGCCAGAAGGGCGAAGTCCAACACCCATGATGCAGAATGGTATACAGTAATTGATCTGTGTCATGCTTTCTTTTCCATCCCATTGCACCACGACAATTTTTTCGTTTCGTTTAGGCGAATGTATTTTGGCATGGTGCCGAATCCCATAGGGGTATACAGAAAGCCCCTTAATATTTAATCAGTTATTGAAGAAGTCTTTGGAGAGTCTAGAAATGCCTGAAAATTCAGTGTTAGTTCAATACATTGACGACCTTTTGGTGGCGTCAAAAACACGTGAAGCTTGTGAGGTAGACACGATAGCCTTGCTGAATCATTTGGCAAATGGAGGACTTAAAGTGTCCCCATCAAAGTTACAGTTTTGCAAAAAGGAAGTACAGTACTTAGGACATAACATTGAGAAAGGACTAAGAAAAATAACAATAGACAGAATCAGACTTATATAAGGAATGAGAGCTCCCATGACTCAAAGAGAGTTGAGAATGTTCTTGGGAATGGTTGGATACTGTCGTCAGTGGATCAGCAATTTATCTTTGATTGCAAAACCTTTGGTACGACTGACGAGAAGTGATGTGAAAGATCCCATTGAGTTGAACAAGGAGGAACTGGCAACATTTAGAAAATTGAGAGATGGTTTGTGTGAAGCACCTGCATTAGGTATGCCTGACTATGAGAAAGAGTTTGAGTTGTGTTGCAGTGAGAGAAATGGATGTGCACTCTCTGTGTTGATACAGAAGCATGGAAAATTGAGGAGACCAATTGCATATTTTTCATCAATGCTTGATCCCGTAGCTGTAGCTTTACCTGGATGTTTGAAACCGGTAGCTGCAACTTGCCGAAGTTTGGAGCAGAGTGAAGGAATTGTGATGGGATATCCATTGAAAGTGTTTGTACCTCATGATGTAGCGATCCTGTTAACAAGGAGTCGTACCCAGTATATGACACACAGTCGGCTGACTAAGTATGAAAAGGTCATATTAGGAGCAACTAATGTGAGTCTTGCAAGATGTTTGAATGTGAATCCTGCAACATTGTTGCCTGATGCTGAGAATGTGGAAGTAAGAGACGAAGCAGATCATGATTGTTTGGATGTACTTGATTTTTGTACAAAACCACGACCAGATATAAAAGATGTACCTTTGCCAGAAAGTGATTTTGTGATGTTTGATGATGGGTCTTGCTTGAGAACAGATGAAGGAGTGCTGAGTGCAGTGTATGCAGTGTGCACAGTCGCAGCAGTAATAGAAGCATCCTATTTGAAAGGATTAAAATTGGCCCAAGTAGCAGAGCTTGTGGCTTTGACTAGAGCATGCAAGATTGGCAAAATTGTGAGAGTGACTGTGATAACTGACAGCCAGTATGGCTTTGGAGTTGTCCACGATTTTGGCCAACTATGGCTACAAAGAGGTTTCCTAACCTCGAGTGAAACTCCTATTAAGAATGCTGAAGTGGTTGGAAAGTTGCTTGAGGCGATACAGCTGCCTAGACAATTGGCTGTTGTAAAATGTGCTGCTCATAGTCAAAGTGGTGATTATATCGCCACAGGAAACAGATATGCCAATGACATGGCACAGTATTGTGCACGTAATCAGAATTCGGTCAATCGGGCTAAGGAAAGAGAAATGTCTTCTTGCTCATTGATGTTTACTAACATTGTAGGAACTTGGGAAGACGTAAGACAGTTACAAGAAGAGGCAGGAGATGAAGAAATGAAACAGTGGGTAAAAGCAGGATGTGCACCAAGAGAGAAGGATCATGTGTGGGTCTATCGAGATGGAAGACCAGTTATGCCTGATAGCATGATGTCTACCATGGCATGGATATATCATGGCCAGGGACACATAGGGCGAGACGCCATGATCAGGTCATTTAAGCAGACCTGGTACAATGCAAAATTCAGACTTGTAGCAGAAAGTCTTTGTCAAAGATGCCTAATATGTCAGCAATACAATCCTGGGAGAAAGACAGTAGTGAGTCTGGGAACAATAGGTCGAGAAGGAGGGTCTTTCACCAGAATGCAAGTAGATTTCATTGAGATGCCTCCCTGTAACAGACTGAGGTATGTTTTGGTTGTGGTCTGCCTATTCTCTAGTTGGGTTCCATGATGGAATATCGTTAACATAAATGTCGTCAGAAATAAATATCGTCACTAAAATATCGCTTACATTAATATCGTCATCCTATACTTAAACAAGAATTCACACAAATATCGATTTTTTTTTATCGACAACCCTAATATCGTTCACACTAATATCTACAACATAAATATCGACTACTACATTATCGACTTTATTTTAAATATCATTACCTTAGACATTTATATCGACTACACTAACATCGACGACCTATCTGCTTATAGAAATATACAAAAAATATCGTCTTTTTATTACCAACTCGATATGCACGATTCTTTTATTTTACTCACTTGTTTTTACTATTTTACTTTACAAAACTATTCACACATATAATTATTTAGTTATCCTAATACTTATTGATATAAAAATATATAATATATGTTAAAAAAAATTACATTTACTGATACTATCATACACTCCGATGGCCTAAATGTGAAACACATTTCATTATTTTCTACATATAAACTATTTACATATAAAACAAAAAAGCACATATAAAACTTTTTACAATGTACTTTAACAAACAAATAGTGATGCAACAAACTCTTACGAAAATAACGGTTTTCTAATTCGAAATTACGTTCTCGACCAATGATTTTGAAATTTCACTAATTGAACCAATCAAAACCTACCATTAATTAACTCACTAATATAAAAACAATTACACACTTAACGTAATTTACCATTTTTGGCACAAACTTGGAGAAAAACGGTTACCTTGCTGAGAGAAGAGAATACAAACCTACGACTACAACTACAAAACGTCATACTACACTTCAAGTAAGTAAAATCCCATTGCTTTTTTCATTCGAACTTAGCAAAAAGTAGATAAACTCCCTAATTTAAAAACTGTTCTTCTTTAGAGTGAAAACAAAACATGTTGAACTTATCAACAACGACCAAAAAATTAGATGTAAAAACATTTATAAACTACCTTATCCATGTCTACTTAGATAGCTGATAAAAATTATTTAAACTTGCTAAGTAAATGTACTATTTACTTCATATGTTAACAACTACTATCATCCAAATACTATAAGTAACACAATGATTATTTTTTCCACAGACTCTACAAAATTATTTACCTATCTACAACTACACTACCAACATCTTCTACTACATCAAGTAAGTATAGTCACTGTATGTATAACAATTCTGAAAGTAAAATCAAACACCTATAACACTAAATCATGTCTTTCAATTATTCTTTAACACTACTACAGAACTTAAAAATAAGAAAATTCAGAAAGAGAAATAAAAATAAAAGAATTACCAGTGAAGCCACATAGTAAGTATATGTTCACGCTTTTTCCTGCTCTTATACACATCTCTGTAAATCGTCTTCAATGTTCTTAAAAATACATATATATATTTTCCACAGATCTACCTTAGACATGGCAACTGGAGCTACTTTCATTACTTCGCAAAAAGGGAAACTAATGCTGAACTACATGGGTTACACCTACACCCAAGAAAGAGTAAAAGCGAATAAGACCCATTGGAAATGTAGCAAATATTACTCAAGTGCATGCTATGGTAGAGCAACAACTGTTGATAACAATGTGGTAAATGTACGTGAGCATAACCACCCACCAAATGTAACAGAAGTGGAAGTTAGAGAAGCACTGGAAACATTGAAAGATTCTAGTAAAGGATCACAAGAAACAAGCACTAGTATTTTGAAAAATGTTTTAAGCAAAGTGCCAGAACATGTGACAGGACAGCTACCTTCTATTCCCAACTTAAAAAGATTAATTTCAAAAACTAAACGTGCTTCAGATCCAACTCCACCAACGCTAGAAAGTTTTAAGGATATAAAAATATATCCTGAATATACCATTACACATAATGAGGATAAATTCCTAATGTATGACAACCAGAGTCATGACAAACGAGTTTTACTTTTTGCTACTAATAGTAATTTGCAAAAACTTAAATCATGTGAAACATGGATGATGGACGGGACTTTTAAAGTTTGTCCCAAACCTTTCTATCAACTTTACACCATCCATGGGGAATACCAAGATACAAATATCCCTCTAATTTATACTCTGCTGCCAAACAAAACAAATACTACCTACGTTGAACTTTTAACAAAGATCAAAGAATTAACAGATAATTACTATCCTCAAAGAATTATAATTGACTTTGAAATAGCCATGATTCAAGCTATCCTTAAGATATATCCCCATACCTCAATACAAGGTTGTTATTATCACTACAACCAAAGTATATGGAGGCACTTACAAAAATCTACCTTAAGCATTGAATATTATACAAACAGTCACTTTGCTTATCAAATAAAAAAGTTGATTGCATTGGCATATGTACCAACAACAGAAGTAGCTAACTACTACAATTTATTAATTGACAGCCCTTTCTACCGCACCAATGAGAAAATACTAACTCCCTTCTTGGACTATTTTGAAGATACCTGGGTTGGAAGATTACATCGTTCAGGCCACCGTAGACAACCTAAATTTCAAATTCCATGGTGGAATGTGTATGCTAGTACAATAGCACAGAAAGCTAAAACTAACAACGCAGTTGAAGGATGGCATAATGCCTTCCAAGCCACTTTAGGAAGAAGTCAACCAACACTTCACAAACTAATCCAAAGCATTAAAAAAGAACAAAGCTACCAAGAACTCAGAATAGAGCAATCCCTTTCTAAAATTGGCCCTAAACTAAGTAAACAAACATTAAATATGTACGAATATCTCCAGCAAAAAACTAGACTGTACCCAAGTATAAAAGGTCTAGCATACTTAGACCTAATAGCTAAATCCATCCTTTAAATATAAATTTACCATGTTTAGTAATAATTTACTTTTTATTCTTAAAAAACAAATGAATATTGTAAAATATACATTAATATGTTCAATAGAATTATATATTAATTGTTTATTGTATATTAAAAAATGTTTTTCATTGTTAAATATTTTTCTCAGATGTTAAAAAATGTAAATTTATGTTATGTACATATCGTGATAAAATCAATGTCATAAAAAATATGTAATATATTAAATTTTTATAAAAAATATAAAAATTTAATATACTAATGTATGCATAATTGAAACTGTATTTATGTACAAAACTGCAATATAATTTGTTAACAAAAATTATATTAAATGTTTTATAAAATGTTCAAAATCTTTGCAGTAACAAATTAAACTATGAATAAAAAAAAGATCTAAAAATTGTTATTTCTTAATTTAGAAACTTGTCATATGTATGTAAAAATGTTATAAAAATGTTTTTAATTTATATTGTTGAAATGAATATTACATGACATATATTATTCTTATTAAAAATAGTAAATAGATAATGCTGGATAATAAACCATAATAATTAACTATTCTAACTCCAATCCTACGTAAGTCAGGGTAAATGGTGGATAGTAAACCATTATAATTAACTATTCGAACTGCAAACAAAACATAAGTCAAGGAAAGTGCTGGATTGTAAACCATAATAATTTACTAATCTAACTCCAATCCAACATAAGTCAGGGAAAGTGCTGGATTGTAAACCATAATAATTTACTATTCTAACTCCAATCCAACATAAGTCAGGGAAAATGCTGGATAGTAAACCATAATAAATTACTATTCTAACTCCAAACATAACATAACTCAGGGAAAGTGCTGGATAGTAAACCATAATAAATTACTATTCTAACTCCAATCCAACATAAGTCAGGGAAAGTGCTGGATAGTAAACCATAATAAATTACTATTCTAACTCCAAACATAACATAAGTCAGGGAGAGTGCTGGATAGTAAACCATAATAAATTACTATTCTAACTCCAATCCAACATAAGTCAGGGAAAGTGCTGGATTGTAAACCATAATAATTTACTATTCTAACTCCAATCCAACATAAATCAGGGAAAGTGCTGGATTGTAAACCATAATAATTTACTATTCAAAGTCCAATCCAACATAAGTCAGGGAAAGTGCTGGATAGTAAACCATAATAAATTACTATTCGAACTCCAAACATAACATAACTCAGGGAAAGTGCTGGATAGTAAACCATAATAAATTACTATTCTAACTCCAAACATAACATAACTCAGGGAAAGTGATGGATAGTAAACCATAATAAATTACTATTCAAACTCCAATCCAACATAAGTCAGAGAGAGTGCTGGATAGTAAACCATAATAAATTACTATTCAAACTCCAATCCAACATAAGTCAGGGAAAGTGCTGGATAGTAAACCATAATAAATTACTATTCTAACTCCAAACATAACATAAGTCAGAGAGAGTGCTGGATAGTAAACCATAATAAATTACTATTCAAACTCCAATCCAACATAAGTCAGAGAAAGTGCTGGATAGTAAACCATAATAAATTACTATTCTAACTCCAAACATAACATAAGTCAGGGAGAGTGCTGGATAGTAAACCATAATAAATTACTATTCTAACTCCAATCCAACATAAGTCAGGGAAAGTGCTGGATAGTAAACCATAAAAAATTACTATTCTAACTCCAAACATAACATAAGTCAGGGAGAGTGCTGGATAGTAAACCATAATAAATTACTATTCTAACTCCAAACATAACATAAGTCAGGGAGAGTGCTGGATAGTAAACCATAATAAATTACTATTCTAATTCCAATCCAACATAAGTCAGGGAAAGTGCTGGATAGTAAACCATAACAAATTACTATTCTAACTCCAATCCAACATAAGTCAGGAAATGTGCAGGTTAGTAAACAATATACATTTTTCTATCTAAATTATTTTTTATACCCTATTACCCTATAATACCAAAATAACGCTTCTTCAATATTAATTTAATATTTTTTATTAATATTAAAAAATAAATTTCATGTAAAATTTAAAATTTCGAAGTTAAATTTTGATTTCATGATAAATTTCTAATTTATTAATATTTTCTACACTTTTAAAACACGACATTTTTAAATTACTACCCACCCTAATCCCCTATAATACCAAAAACCCGCTCCTAAAATATTTTTTGGGAAGTTTAAAATTTAATTACAAATTTAATTTGGTGAACAATTCGAAATTTCTAATTAAAATTTCGATTTCTTAATTATTTTCTAATATTTTTATATTTTAGAAATTTTGTAAAAACCAAATTTTAAATTACTACCCACCCTTATCCCCTATAATACCAATAACCCGCTCCTAAAATTTTTTTGGGGAATTTTAAAATTTAATTACAAATTTAATTTCGTGAACAAATCGAAATTTCTAATTAAAATTTCGATTTCTTAATTATTTTCTAATATTTTTATATTTTAGAAATTTTGTAAAAAACAAATTTTAAATTACTACCCACCCTTATCCCCTATAATACCAATAACCCGCTACTAAAATTTTAACAATTCTTTTGTAGAAAATATTTTTTAACACATATTATTACTAGTAGGAGTTTTGTAAGTTTTTTAAAAACATAATACATATTTTTTTATAAATTTTATAACAACTTATATTTTTCTGTCGATATTATATGAAACGACATTTTGATCAACGATATTCTGTTCATCGATATTTTTTCTTGACGATATTTTTGTCATTCTCAAGAAACGATATTTTTTACAAAGATATTTTCTATTACGATATTTTTCACAGTCGATATTCTTACCACGATATTAATGCTAGTCGATATTTTCCCGTCGATATTCTATCTTTATACCCTCTAGTTGGGTGGAAGCATTCCCAACAAGGAGAAACGATGGGATGACAGTAGCCAAGCTACTGCTGAGAGAGTTCATCCCTAGGTTTGGGTTCCCAGTGACAATTGAATCAGACCGAGGAGGACATTTTCATAATGAGATCGTAAAATTAATTTGTGAAGCATTGAATGTACAACAGAAACTACATTGTGCCTACCGACCAGAGGCTTCTGGTGTGGTTGAACAGATGAATGGTACTATCAAAAATAGAATAGGGAAAATGTGTTTAGCCACCGGTATGAAATGGCCTGATGTCTTGCCTCTGGTACTCATGACTATTAGATCAATTCCAGACAGAACTACAAGATTAAGTCCTCATGAAATAATCATGGAACGAGCCATGAGACACGTATTTATACCAGTCAACAAGCTGATGACTATAACTGATGACATGGTGTTGGGATACTGTAAAAGCCTGGCTGACGCAGTTCATTCTGTGTTTCATCAGGTTGGAGCGGATGCCACCACCCTTGAAAAGAAGCCAGCCCATGATCTGAACCCAGGTGACTGGGTACGGATAAAGGTCCACAGTAGAAGAAATTGTTTGGTTCCAAGGTGGGGAAAGCCAAGACAAGTCATTCTGACCATGACAACACATGTGAAGTGTGCTGGTCTGAAAAACTGGATCCATGCAAGTCACACATTGAGAATTCCAAATCCAGTGGATAGCACAGAAAAAGAATATTTTGATGAATCAGAATCAAGTACTGAGTCAGATGATGAAGAGTCAAAAACATGAGAAAATTCTGAAAGGGGGGAAACAGAACCAAGTCTAACTTTAGTCCCCAGAAGTAGCTCTCTGAGAAGAAGATTGCAGATTTCTGAATCCAGTGATTTTGGAAACGAACGGGAAACACAAGGTTCTAGAAAAGAACACAGGAAGAAAAGAGGGAAAGATACTGAAGAAACGATAAAAGAAATTTGTGAACAGGAAGTACCAGATGAGAGACTGAGAGAAATTCCACCTGAAATAACAAATTTAAGTGAACAAGGGACAGGTACAGAGAGAGAGGGACAGATTTCTGCGGAAGACCCCCGAGGAGGTGTAGGGAACTGCAACATCCAGTTAGGTGAAAGGACAAGTAGCCAGCAGAAAGATTGCGTGTCGGAGACCCGAGGAGGGACAGAAGTAGGGAAAACAAAACAAGTGGTGGAAGAGGAAATTGTTGAAAAGACAAAGCAAGTTGAGACAGAGTCTGAAGAGAGTGAAAATGAAATACCTGAAGGGCGAGTTCTAAGAAAGAGAGCTTGGTGGAATGAAAAGAACGACAAAGGAAGTAAAGTAAAAAGAGTTGCAAAGGATGACATTTGGCCCAATAAAATAAAGAAATTGAGATATCGACTGACACAAGTGAATTCACCAAGAGCTGAACAGGTGAATGAAGTAACAAGTCAAGAAACATCAAAAGAAGACGAAACAACTGAGAATAAAGACAGTAAAAGAACGAGGAAACCTAACCAGAAGTATAAGTCACCGGAATGGACGTACGTGGCTCTGCCTGAAAAGGGAGAAGAGGCAGATAGTCAAGGAAATCCAGAGGAGGCTGTACTGAAAGTGGTTGAAGAAGAGGAAGAATCGGAAATCCTGAGAGTTCTCTTGTCCGACATTGGAGAAGAAGGAACGGAAGTTCAGGAAATTCTGTATTTGGATGATGAGAGGAAAGTGAAGAATAATGAGATGCCAAACTGAATAGATCAAGAAAGCTGTTGATGAAGAAAATAAGAAATTAAGTCAAAAGATAGATACTGGTAGAGCCAAATAGGTGTTTAGAGCCATAGGTTAGAAAACTAGTTGTGAAGTGAAAGAGGCTAAGTCAAAAGACGCGGTCCATTTTAATAAAGATGGCTAACATAGATAGTAGCAAAGGTAGATGTACATTCATGAAAAGATGGTGTAAAATGTGTTGTTGTTGTACAGGATTATTAATACTTTTATGGAGCATCCTTGCTCTTCTTATTTCTTTTAAAGTCACTATAGATACATTAGAAGGACATAGTGAGAACAAAACTAATATAGGGAAGATTCAAAAGGGAGTTCCGACTAGAATAGATAACAATTATTTACATAAAGACAGGTCAATAACAGATTTTTCTAATAATGTGTTTTCAAACTTATTGGATGAATATGTAAAGACAAGGGATGTAAGGGACTGCTACGTATGCATGCAGTTACCTGCCTCTGTTTCTGAAGGAGTGACTTATCATCACCTTCCAGCAACGTATGGAATAACATGTAGTGTAATAGCTAGTTTATTTTATCAGACAGGAAAATTAGAATATTATTTTTCAGATGTAGATAACATCTTTGCGCAAGTGCCTGCCTTTAACAAACTAAACAAGGTAAAACCTGCTAGGATATTAGGTGAATTTTTCTTAGAAACTAAAGAACTAACATTAGAATATATTTTTAGAAACAATTTGACGTGCAGTTTGAAGAAAGAGGAAAGGAAATTCTTAGACATGGTTGAAGAAAGGAGACTGAAAATGCAAAGAAAGGCAGTAGAAGGGAAAGTTGAGAAAACAGTCTGGGATGTAGAAAGGGAAAAACATTTTGAAAGGTGAAGCTAGTCCAACCATAGCTTTAGATTGGCCTCAGAAATGGAAATTTTGCATTCGAAGGAATCAAACTGTGTATGATAATTATTTTCTAGGTAATAGTGAGTGCCATGTTACATACCGAATCATGGGTGGATGGGGATTTAAAGGCGGAAAAGATCCAGTCTTTCCTGGATTATATTTTATTTGTGGCAACAGGGCATTTTATCGTTTGCCAGACCATTGGTATGGCACATGTTATGTGGGCCTGGTTTTTCCGAATTTTTTTTATATGGATAGAGGAGAAGATGGTGTACATAGTTTAAGTAATCATTTAGTTCGTAGTAAGAGAGAATCTTGGACAGAAATTGTAGGTGACAATTTTGGAGCATTGATACCTGCAGTGGGAATATCTCTGAATGCAAACAAAATTAGAAGACTTTCAACAGTAGTGGATCGCTTGTCAACAAGCACCGCTGGAGGATTTTTATTGGTAGACACTGAAATGGTTGCCATGCGTGCTATGGTAATGCAAAATCGACTTGCTCTTGATATATTATTGGCAAAAGAGGGTGGAGTCTGTGGAATGCTGAAGGTTCAACATTGTTGTACTTACATTCCTGACGAAAGTAAAGATCTGAAAATTTGTTTTAGGAATATTACTGAATTGCATGATGAAATTGTACCACTGGAGGTTGAAGGTGTTTGGGAAAAGATCGGAAAGAAAATAGCTGCTATTAAAAATTTCTTAGTAAAGCTTGGTAGTACATTTATAGGTAAAATATTGTTTCCATTAACATGTGTGATTTTCATAATTTTAGTGATAAGATTTGGTTGTATCTGTTGTAGAAATAATAAAAGCAAGAAAAGGGTAAAAAGCGAAAAATTAAGAAGAAAAGACAAGAAACAAGAAAGAGAATTTGAGGAGATAGAATTGGAAGAGTGGAAGGAGAGTATGTATGAATCAGCAAGAAGAGGAGACGTGGGTGAAACTGAATTATGATTAAGAGCAAGAAAACATTTTAAAAATCCGTAAAAGACAGAACAACGTTTTTGGTTGGTGGGAATGGTGATAAAATCACCAAAGGGGGGATTGCTGGAGCGGGTAATTCAAAAAATGTTGTATACCCTCCCCATTTTGCATGTTATGCTAATTAAATTAGTTAATTATAATCAAACTAATGGATTGAAGTGGAAATTATTAATCAATATTATTAATAACTGAAATACACGTGGGATTGCTTTGCATGACTTAATTAATTCGTAAACTAAATTATGGAAGCATACTAATGATAGACAATCAGAATATTGCATGATATATGTTGCTTTTGTGATGTATTTGTGATTTGTGCTTTATTCAGTAAGTATAAACCGCTTCAGTGTTGCTTTCTGCTAGATAAATACACACACATATGGGTATTAGCGAGGGAATAACAATTTATTAGTCATTTTTATGTATTAATTACATTTTGTGTTTCTTTTGCTTACGTTGATCATTTGGGCCTGCCACAAAATGGCTGCCTCCGGTACCTAACTTGACTGACGATGCTACACAAGGTTTTGGGTGAAATGCGCCTGCGCTAACGCCAGCTGCAGTGGCTTCGTCATGACCCTAACCAGACTGTACCCACCAAGGTCGCCCTCGGAAGCAAGCCAGCTTTTCGAAAGAACAATAAGACGCCTTTTAAAACTGGAACAAGCAAGACTGATGATCTAAGAGACATTATTTCGTGAGAACCCTGTCAGACGATCTCTAATTGTCCAATCAGAGGAGCTGGAAACCAATATTTGTTACTTTCTGGCAATGATTTTACTATAAATTTTGGTAGAATAGAGAGGTTGGTGCTGGTTCGTTTTGGCTTTTCTCGTTTTCCTGACGTTATGCTGACGGAGAGGACGGTGACGCTGCAGGACAGCTGTTTCCCTGAATCTTTGACAGACTGAATTAATGCCCAAACTCCTGATGAATAGAAATTACTAAATTTGATGGGCATAGATTTGCGAGACTACCGGATTTGACTTAGAGGACGACAATTAGCCAGAATAGGTAAATATGATGATTGGCGGCTTGAATAAACAAATGATTTAATTTGCATTCATTAGATAAAGATTGAATTGATTAACCACAGAATGAGTTGGGTTGTTTATTCATTGAAAATGTATTAATAAAAGGTAAATTAGAGAATTGGAAGTCAACCTAAACCAACAACTAACTGATCCATCCCGATTTATGAGAGGAATACTAAGGGTAAAGTTCAGGGCCTAATGAGTATCAGAAGATTGCGTAGATTTGTTGCTCATTAGGGTAAAGCGGTAATTCCTTTCATAACAGCGTTTGGAAGATAATCGCCTCCCGAGAAACACAGATTGATGGTGAGTGAATGTTGGTGTTATGGGCCCCACCAGCAAATGTATGGTTAGTGTGTGTTTGTGAGATCTTTGGTCTGTGACGGAAGGAGGGATTTGTATTCCACGCTGCAGCAGTACAAAGGCATGGAACACTGAGGACCAGCTGGCAACAGCAGGATGGTTCTTCTCGGATAGTGGTTTGGAACCATATATGAAAACAATGTTCATTTTTTTGTGGTGTTTGAACATTTCATTATTCAGGGACTGCTTTGAGAGCACACGGATAATTTGCTGAAGTGCAGTCAAATTCTGAGACGCCATTAAAGGCTTATCAGCAAAAAAAGCAGACTGAAAACCATACTCTAAGTACCCTGTTATCACCATTTTTTGTAATTACGTGATCTCTAATAAATGCTAAAACAGTCTCTAGCCCGGCCTAAAAAAAATAATACCTGTAATTTAGACCTTTTGTTATTTACCACTGACACATCCTTCATCTTCCAGACATAACTGACTATTCTAAGAGTATCTCACAGTCAGAGAATCTCTGCACAGGTCCATTGCAGTACACTAAATATAAACAACATTCAAGAAGCGTTTGAGCCAGCAGAAGTGTGTGGGTGTAAACAACTGCAGATAGAATACAGAGTAGATCTCGGTTAAAGGTTGTGTATTCTTTTGTACAAAAAATCTGCAGTAGAAAACTTCATGTTTGAACTTCATTTTCATTTAGCACAAACGTTTTCGCTGATACACTGAGCGAGTAAAGAATTTGATATTGTGTCACTGATAATTTTCATTAAGCAAAGTCTGATGTCTTATGACGCTTCTCCTTTGAGATACGATTTGAATATTATTTTTTATATGGAGTATTTTCTGTCCTTGAAAACACAAAAATCTGAAGAATCAGGTGTAAGAAATTGGGTTACTTTTTGAGGGGGTTGAAACCCTACTCAAGCAGGAACCACAATCCTTGCCAGGGTGAAGTCATTCTTCATAGGCCTTAAGACATTGAACCACACAAAGTTTAGCATTGTCAGGAAAAGCATGATAGTCTACGCTGCGTGACATGGTTTTAGTTCTAGACGTGATATTAAAAGAAACTCCCTCCGGAGTAAATACTCTACCTGTAATATCTAGAGCCTTAACATCCGAAGAACGTCTACAAGCCAGGCATAGCAACATGGCCAATTTGGTTGATAATTGTTTCCTAGACAACATGTTGTTGTTGGGCCATCGGTTAAACAGGGAAAGAACCAGCGAGACATCCCACAAGGAAGAATATTTTGGCTTGGGTGGATTAGCTACTCTGATACCCTTTAAGAGTTTACATACTAGAGGATGCATCCCGACTGGTTTGCCCTCAATCGGAGAGTGGCTCGCCGATATGGCTGAACGGAAATTGTTAACAGAGCGATACGCTAAACCTTCAGAAGCTTTTTCGGACAGGAAGTTTACAACGAAGGGTAAGTCTGCCCCCACGGGATCCACATGGTGTCCCATGCACCAACGAACCCAGCACCCTCAGGCTGAAGAATACCGCTTCCTGGTAGAGGGGGCCCACACTTGGTTGATTTGGCATTTGCCAACGCTGCCGGAAAGTCTCCAGGCCATCAGAGACAGCTGCCCTGATGGTACCATCGGGTGCATCTACCCATGAGGGTCCTGGAGCATCATCGAGGACCATGGGATCCTCCTGGGGAAGTCGCAACTCACCTCCAGCAGTAACAGGAACCAAGGCTGCGACATCCACAAGGGAGTCACCAATATCACCTCCGCCTTCTGGCGCATCACATGTGTGAACACGCGATGAATGAGAATGAAGGGTGGAAACGCATAATTCAAACTCGGGGTCCAATCCTGTGAAAAGGCATCCGTCGCTAGAGCTAATGGGTCCGGCCTCCAGCTGAAAAACTTTGTCATTTGGCGATTCAGTCTGGAGGCAAACAGGTCGATCTCGCAAAGACCCCATATCCCCTGCAAGCACTGAACTACCTGTGGGTGAAGCTGCCAGTTGCTGAAGTCCTTGAGGTGGCGGGAATTCCAATCCGCCACTACATTCGACTGACCCGGAATGTATTCGGCTAGCACCGAAATCTGATGACTCAGGCAATAATGCCAAAAGTCCTTCGCTATCTCCACCAGCATGGAGGACCTCGTGCCCCCCAGTTTGTTTATGTATCGGACCGCCGATATGTTGTCCATCCGAAGAAGGATGCAACACGAGACCTTTTTGGAAGATAGGGTCCTGATCGCAACGCGCTCCCCAGCCCCAACGACTGGCATCGGATTCTATGACCACTTCTGGTAAGGAGCCGAAAATTGCTCTGCCGTTCCACGCTTCCACGTGGGCAAGCCACCACTGTATCTCTTCCCGCACCTCTGGGGAAAGAGGTGCTAAGTCCGTGTAGCAAAGACCCTTCTGTAAGTGTTGAATCTTGAGTCGCTAAAGGACCCTGTAATGTAGGGGTCCCGGAAATATTGCTTGAATGGACGACGCGAGAAGTCCCACTATCCGGGCAATCACCCTAAGAGAAACCATCTGCTTGGCTAACAGGGAGCGGAGCTCCTTTTTGATATCCCGAAGTTTGGAACGTGGAAGACTGAGCTGGGCCGTCTGAGAATTTATGACAAACCCCCAAAAATTTATCGTCTGCGTGGGGTACAGAACCGACTTGGGTTCGTTGATCACAAACCCCAGGTTCTGTAAGATACGAATGGTCATGCGCAACTGCTGAACTGCCAGCGTCGGAGACTGCGCCATGATGAGCATGTCGTCTAGATAGACAATCATGCAAACCCCTTGTTCCCTGAGGTAAGCTACTACGGGTTTCAGAACCTTGGTGAAGCACCACGGTGCCAAGGAAAGTCCGAAAGGAAGGAACAAATATTCGTACCACAAGTTCCGCCATTGAAATTGAAGGAATCGACGATGTGGCCAAAATATGGGGACGGACAGATAGGCGTCCTTCAGGTCCAGACGGACCAACCAATCTCCCTGCCTCAGGAGGTCCGCCAAAAGATGGATGCCCTCCATCTTGAAGTGCTTGTAAGTCATGTACTGGTTGAAGTCTTTCAAATTGAGTACCAACCTGTAACCACCGCCTTTCTTCTGCACCAGAAAAATATTGCTGCAGAAACCGCGAGGGCCCTCGTCGCAAGGTGCTATCGCGTGTTTCTGCAGCAATCCTTCTATTTCTGAATCTATGAAATCGCACTCTCGTCGGGAAAAAGAAAGCTGTCTGGGCCGATGAACCTGATAGGGAGTCTGAAAGAAGTCTAGATGAAACCCCTGAACTGTTTGCAAGACCCAGGCATCCTGCGATAGTTGAACCCAATTGTGATAAAACTGCTGAATACATCACCCCCAAGGGAAGTAGGAATAAGCCCGGAGCACTCACCTGAAGACTCGGTGTTCTGGAATCCTCCCCGATAGGAGCCTTTATTAAAACGTCGCTTGTGGAAGCGCTGCCTGGTGGGGTAGAAGGTGCCGCTGTGGGTAGAGTCCCACTCACCCCTGCCGCGACCGAAGTCTCCTCGCTGAGGACCTTGGGAAAACTGACGGCCAAACGAGTGTCCCCGGCCTCGTCCGGCCGTGTTGAAAACCCCAGCCTGAAAAACACGTTTTATTCCTGCTTGCGCTTTATCCAAGGTCGTAAACGTGCCCACATATTTGGCCACATCCTTGACAAAACGGTCCCCAAAGAGGTTTCCGTCCGCCAATGGTCCAGGTTCTGCCGCTGCCAACTCAGTTAGATTAGAGCCCATGCGCATGTGTATGGTTTTTTGCCGTTCCGTGGAAATTGCGCAGTTGGCATTTCTAAAAAGGCAGATGGCACACTGGGTCCAGCCCGCCAACACATGGGAGTCAATGGTGGTTTCCGATTCTTGTGCCTCTAGAGCCATCTCCAAGATCTTGGCCAAAGGGCCGACAACATCTAAAAGCTTGTCTTGACACCAACGCCAGGCGCGATCTATACCCTTTTTTGGGTCCTTAGCGAACTTTTTTAGGAAAGTTAAAAGGCTGGAGTCTATTTCAGGCGTTTCTGCCACTTTGTCAGAGAGGTCTGGCCGGGGGCATTCAGAGCGCAGCCCGTTGCGCACTTCTTTGTCGAAGCTTTTGCGCAAATTTTCATGTAGGTACGCCCCCACCTCCGAGGCGGGCAGCCAGTCCGATGACCTGGGATGAACAATGTCAGAGGGGTTAAACGTGAAAGGAGTAGGGGTCGTCTGTGGAGTTTCCACATTCTTGGCCTTCCTCGTTCTCTTCTTAGGAGGGGAATCGTCAGGGGTATCAGAATCGGTCGAACTGGGATCAGTATCGGTATCTTGAACCTTCTCTTTCTCAGTATCAGGGCGAGGAAGTGAAGCGTAAGAGGCAGAATGAGGCCAAAGCTTAGGCTGTGGGCCTTCTGAGGTAACCCCTGTCGGGGCAGTGAAGCCATGACGCTTTGCAAACTTCTCCAATTGCTTGGTAATAGGCTTCAAAGCAGTAGCTAAAGCCTGCTGCACAGTTCCCGGAACAGCCTTCTCCAGGGCCTTGTTGATCGACTCCTGGACGGAAGCATCCAGAGCCTCAACAATATTTTCTTCAATAGAAGGTGTACCCACTTCCTCCTCATATATGGTGTCATCCTCCTCATAATGGACCCAATTTTCCATTGTTGAGCCAAATTTATAAACGTACTTGCTCATAAAGGCAACAGTAGGGAGGAGTAGGAGGGGGCAGCCAACCCACAGCACAACAGAACAGGTACCTAGCTCCTCAGCAAAAGCTGTGTCTCAATTGTTGCAGCCCCCAGGGTGTAGTGGAGCCAAAGAGCAGAGGAAAAGTCCAAGGAGGTGTGCTCCCTCCAGGCCCAGGTCGTTTTGCAGCCAGCCAGGCGTAAAGCAGTGCTCTCTGTGAAAATCCCTGGTTGGAATGGCAAAAACGAATGAAAAACGAAAGAAACCGGGCAGTAGCAACGTGCGTAGCTCAAATCCTACCAAATATAGCCCAATTGGGCTACGCACGTGGGAACATAACCGAAAAGTAAAAGGGACTGGCTCCAAGCGCACTGGCATATGAGGGGAGCCTTCGCGCTAGACTATCAATTAAGTTTTACCCCGCCTAAGTCGGAGCGGTACCTGTCCCACTCTCCGTGCCTCAGTAAGCGCTGAACACGCTGCGTGTATTGCAATCAACGCGGGCAGTGCGCCGCGCCTCACATTGCAAGCGGTGCGATGCACACGCATCAAACGCTGCTATCAACCCCTTGGGACCGCTAAGCCCGTCAAATCATTGTCGCTCCCAGCGCCCGGGGCGTGTAACCTGATACACCGGCAAAGCAGCAGAAGACAAAAGACAGCAAAGCGGCAGTGCACATAAATCAAAGTTCTAACGATACGCCGCGTATGCTGTTATAAAGGCACCAACATTACATATCACCAAATAGCGATGTAAACATAACAAATAACGATCTCAGCACTTAAATCTCTGCGTGAGCAGCAAAGAAAGAGGACAGGTTCCGGTATTGCTGGCTCTTATGGGGCATTGCAGGAAGTGATGTAGTGCATGCATCATGGGAAATGTAGTTTTGTTTTACATAATACAAGTTTTCATTGGCTGCTGTGAGTAGCAATAAATAGAAAGAGAAGCATAATCCTCGCCTCCGTGTAATAGAATCTTTGTTTCCCTTCGTCCAACGAAGTTGCAACATCGATCGAGAACCATGCAAAGATTTTAGGTAAACAAACCTACATATTGAAATGCAAGTAACTGTAACTGTCAAACTTTTGAATGTGAATGTGTGAATCAGGGCTCCTGGGAGAAAGAGTATTTGTGCATAAAATAAAGCAAGTTATTCTTTCTTTTAGATAATGCTAACAACTATGAAGTGTCACACGAGGTCCTGAATCCCGGTGAGATGTTATTACCACAACCCCGGGCAGAGATGCAGTGAATGCTCAAGAGAGATTTGCCAGTTGATCGCAGATATCTGGAAGGGGGGATATCAGAATTTAGGAAGAACACCAGCAGTTCTGAAAAAATGAAACCCATATCAGGTCTATGCTTGTGTTTTTAAGGTACAACAGTGATAGTGAAGAGAAAATCAGCATCCATGCCAAAACATTACCCAAAACACAAAAATCTTCTCCATTAGTCCCATCTGACTTCCTAGCAGTGTTCCACAATCCGCGAGTAAGTGGTAGGGCTTGAGGAGTTGATCCATATCATCTCTGTGCAATCACATTGCGGGCTGTTAAGTTAGATCCGTGTTGATTTGAAACTTATACTGGTGTTCAACGGTGGGATCCAGAACTTCTCTTAAGCAGCAGGCACTCAGTTTTAAAAGTCAATATTAAAAATCCCTATAAACCAGTGGCTGAGAACCCTGGCCAAACAGAGAGGGCTGATGTTGAGCTAGGAACCTATGAAAGAAGCATTGCAGAAAGCTCTCAAACAGTCAGTAAAGGAATTGATTCGAGCATTATAGGCAGTTAGAAGGGCCATAATGCTGTTTAATTAGTCCTTCCACTACGTGTAGAATGTCATAATTTAAACACTGGGATCAAAAAAGGCAAACATTGGTTTGTTGGATAAGGTCATTTAAAAGATTTTGTATGTGAGAAAGCTTTATTCTATCAAAATGATGCATTTTGTTTTGCCACAAGATGGTCGATATCTACCCAGGAAATACACAGCTACTTCCTGAAACAAGTCTTACTTCATTATCAGCACACATATCCATTAACTTCACCTTCTTCCCATTACAGCAGCTTGTGAAGGTCCCACTTGGATAATATTGTGTCATTATTGGCCCTCTGGCACTCCATTGTCTTCAATTGAGCTCCCAACAATCTACTGTTCAAATGTTTTGAAGAGATGCACACAAGGACTGAGTCGTGTAAATAGAGTTCAGTCCTCAGTGGAATCCAAAATCAGTTGCAGAAATTGCAAAAGGTTTTCGAGCTGACACAAAGCAAGACCGAAAATCCTGCATGGTAAGTGAAACGCAGGAAATTCATCCATTTGTTTCTTCTACAGACAGAGCTAGATTATAGCGGGTACACTGCTACTTGGCAAGACAAAAAGTCCAAAGCCAAGAGCACAGATGGTTATAGAAGAATTGTGAGGAGATGGGCAATTTTTTTTAACTGAATGCTAACTGCATTAGATTAAATATGTTCCCTAGAGCTATGACAGTGCACTTAGTATATGTAATGTGACATAAAAAAGTGTGTATAGGTGTATTGCATCATGTGATAGATTCCTTTAATTTAGAAAATGTTTTGTTTGTCTCATTATAAAAAAAATTAAGAATTGGGTGAAAGAAAAGATGTGCTCTTTAAGGAGAAAGCTGATAATGTAAAAACGATAAAATATTTTTTATTCTATATTACTGGTCGAAATACTATAAGACATTGGTTATTAGTTGTGAGCCCCACTCAAATAATAAACATAATCCTTGTCAGGGTAAAACACAAAAGTCACTAAATAAACCTGTACTCTGGTAGCTTGGCACAAAGCCATCAGGTTTAACTTAGGGGCAATGTGTAAAGTATTATGTACACTCAAAGAGTAATACAATGAAAACACAACACAAAAAATCCCAAACCAATTTAGAAAACTATATTAAAATGCAGAAAATAAAATGAAACATAAACACCTGGGGCCACAGGTATCAACATTAGGAATAGCGATTACCTAATTGCGATTTTCAGCGAATCGCAATTAGGTAATCGCTAGTCCTAATGTATGAAACTCTGAGAGTTTCATTTAAAGATTCCTAGGGGGTCGCATATTGACCTACCTCATTAACATTAATGAGGTAGGTGGCAGTTTGCGATACCATAGGAATCGCTAAGAATCATGGGGATGGTGGTCTGCTGGGGTTAGCAGACCACCATCTTCGTGATAGCTTTTCAATAAAGCAATAATTTTTTTTAAATGCAGCCTATTTTAAATGGGTTGCATTTAAAAGAAAAAAATGAAAAGTTTTGTTTTCACTTTTTAAAAGCAGGCAGTGAGCGGTGGGACCACTGCCTGCTCTTGAAAAATATTTTTGCCACTGTTCCCAAAGGGGTAGGGTTCCCTGGGGGACCCCTTACCATTTGCAAATATTGGGTTACCACCAACTTGAAGGTGGTGGTAAAATGTGAATGTTTTGCGACAGCAATCACAGTGACAAAACATTGCGATTTGGTATTTGGAAGGGAGGCCTGAAACATGTCCTTACAAATACGGAATCGCAAACCCATTTTGCGATTCGGTAACAGGTTACCAAATTGCAAAATTGGGTTTGACACATAGAAACGGGCCGATTCAGCTATTCGGCCTATATATGAACACAAAGGTGCCGATTCCGATACGTTAAAAATATTCCCTGTACGAATCGTATCCAGATTTTTTTACATACGAATCGTACAAGTCCCATACAAACTGGCAAGTACGATTCGTATGTTAAAAAATCCATACGAATCGCATTGGGAAAATTCCCCGACACGTCCACGGGTCGGAAAAAGTGTCCGACACGTCCCCGGACATTTTTACCTACGAATCGGGAAAAAGATGTCCGAGCGCGCAAGTACGATCCGTCCCGTCCGTCCGAATGCACAACGGTATGGAAAAAACACCGTACGGAGCGAACTCCCATAGCAACCATGGAGACGTCCAAACATGTGCACACATACGCGCCGAACACCCCCCCAGCCCACCCCCCCAAGTACGCGCCATACCCCCAGCTCCCCCATGTACGCGCCATACCCCCACCCCACCCCGTAGGCACGGAGCGTACCCCTCGTATGTACGGTGCATACCCCCACCCCACCCCGTAGATACGGAGCGTACCCCCACCCCCGTATGTACGGTGCGTACCCCCACCCCGTATGTACGGTGCGTTTCCCCACCCCGTATGTACGGTGAGTACCCCTCATATGTACGGTGCGTACCCCCAACTCACCCCGTAGGTACGGAGCGTACCCCCACCCCTGTATGTACGGTGCGTACCCCTCGTATGTACAGTGCGTACCCCCACCCCCCGTATGTACGGTGCGTACCCCCAGTGCATAGCACTGGGGATATGCACCGTACATACAGGGGGTGGGGGTACGCACCGTACATATGGGGGGGTGGGGGTATGCACCGTACATACAGGGGTGGGGTACACACCATACATACGAGGGGTACGCACCATACCTAAGGGGGGGTGGGGGTACGCACCGTACATATGGGGGTGGGGGTACGCACCGTACATACGAGAGGTACGCACCGTACCTACGGGGTGGGGTGGGGGTACGCACCGTACATACGGGGGTGGGGGTACAGCGCGGACATGGGGGAGTGCTGGGGTGCGGTGCGGACATGGGGGGGCTGGGGGTACGGTGCAGACGTGTAGGGATGGGGGTACGGTGCGTACCGGGCCCCCTTTTCACCGTGCATCGTGGCATAATTAGCTTTTCCGACACTTTTTGGGTCCCGTAAAAATATTGCCGTGCGAAGTGCTGTGGGTACGAATCGTACTTTCTGGTCCGTAAAACGCTGCCTGACTCCGTGCGAATGTCGCGTACGCGGTGTCCCGGATCGGAATTGCGGGTATATTTTAGCCGGTCGGTGTTTTTTACGATTCGTACGGAAATGGTGTTTCCGTACGAATCGTACTTGCATGCTTGTAAGGTATTTTTCCCGGGTACGAGTCGGACGGAGAAAACGCTCCGTCCGACGATTCGTACCCGGTTTTTCCAGGATCGGAATTGGCCCTAAAATAGGTTCAAAAGTCCATTTAGTAAAACCGGAGACTGAGTTTTTAAACGTTTATGTAAAAATAGCACCAAAAAGCACAAAACACCACTCATGCCTATCAGGTCGTGCTGGACCAGGGTAAAACCACAAGTTCAGGTCAACCACAATGGAGGGTGGGTTGGATACAGGGACCAGAATCATCCCGCAGAAGAGTTACCTTCTCAAGTCTTTGCGAGAAGCTGCTGTTTGCATTGGCAAGAGTCACAAGGTGGCCGTTGTCGGCACGAGAAGCAGGTTGTTGGAGCTTTACATTGGCACCCATTGCTGGCTGCCACTGTCAGCGCAAAGTGCAGGTCTCACTTGAGCTTCAAGGTGGCAATTGTCCTGTAAGGTCATTGTTCTGTGTGAAGAGTTCATGTAGAGCCAAAAGGAGCCCAAACATCTGTTTTATTCACCTGGAGTTCTAAAGAAATTCAATCTGATGCCAGCCAAAGATTCAGGACCGGGGGGAGCACCTATAGGGGAACAGGACTCACTCCAGCACAGAACTGGACTCACTCCAGCAGAAGCTAGCCGCAAGGCTTAGGCAAGCCCAAGCAGGTCCAGTTTGTGCTGGTCAGTCAAACAGTTGCAGAGCAGGCCTCTGGAAGCATGTTGTGTCCCTGTAGCTCAAACAGGAGGTCAGTGAACTGACCCTTGGAGTCAGTTCTGGGAAGCCTGGGTTTCTAACCAAGCAGGTCCAATCTTTGGTCTTTAGAAAGAAGGACAGTCCTTCTTTTAAATTGTCCACAGGTCTGGGAGTGCCACTTTTACACCTAGTGCCAGTCTGGGAAATTGCTAGCCTACCTCCAAAACTGGTTCTGGTTCAGTTTTATCCCTTTCCCTGGCTCTTAGCTGTCTAGGGCGACAAAGGCAAGGGTTGGCCGGGTGTCAGGATCCTTTGTGTGTGCTGCAGGCAAGTCCCCATGAAGTGTAACTAGGGCGGGGCACAACTCCTTCCCGTCCATTCCGTCAGGAAGACTCCTTGACCTCCCACCTAGGCCACTTTTGTCTCAATATTAGGTAGCAATACACAACCCACAAAAAGAGAGCCATTCACAAACTCACTACTACTAGAAATCCCAACCTTCTGCAAAAAAGCAAACCGTGGCTCCGTCCTTTTCTGTTTGTGCTCCCAAAACTGAAACTCGATTCCCCCCGAAATGTGAATGCTGTTCTCCCTACCAGTGTTTCAACAATGAATCAAAGTCTCCCTCCTCAATATGTTTCTACCTAACCACACTCCACCAGCAGCAGACCAGTAGGCGTGTAGATGGGTGCTCAAAATAGTGTTGTACGGTTCCTACTTTCCCAGTAAGACTGTGCGGTTTAAGCAACATAAGCATCAAAACTATTTGGGACTGAGTCCACTAATATCATCAGAATATGTTGACCCTAAACTGACAGGGTACTGGAGTGTGTTTGCAAACTCAGAGTATGTCAACCCTAATTCACCCAAGGAAATAGTGGAAGCAAACCTTTCCCTGGTAGCTCAGGCATGGCCAAAGGGAGACACAAAAAGTGAGCAAAAGTAAGCAAATTGGCGCTTCAAACATCTATTGAGACAATTGCCCTCTTTTGTTAAATATGTGCACTGCAATGATTAATAGAATGGAGCAAACCAATGTTACCAACATTACAAGAATGGTAAACTAAATGAATGATTCAAACATTGTGCAATCATTGCAGCATTTGATATGGTGGACCATCAAGTGTTCATGCACCTGCTAATGGTGTGCAGGATCACTGGGTCTGCACTTTTGTGGATTTCTCTATTCTTGAACAACCAGTCCCAGAGGGCGCAAATGGGTTTTTATGTCACCAGAGAAAGGGTGCTCTCCTGTTGGGTCCCTCAGGAATCCGCGTTGTCCCCGCTGCTGTTCAACATCTATTAATATCTTTTGATTGCTGCGTTAGCACAGTTAGAGTACAAATTGTTTGACTATGCAGATGACACCCAGCTGGTCTTACAGATTGAGAGTTCTACTCTGCAGGCAGCACAGATGAATGTGCAGAATATTCTGCGGTTCACTGTGAAGTGGATGACATCGGACTCTCTGAAGATGAATCCAGACAAGACAGAGGTTCTGGCTATCACTATGAAGGGGAATTCGTGGATGAATGGTTTTTGGCACCAGGAGTTAGGTCCTGCCCCAGACTTTGTGCCAGTAGTGAAATGTCTTTGTATCAAGCTGGATAGCAACCTGTCAATAGCTAGGCAGGAGGCAACAGTGTGCGGGAGCTGCTCAGATCTCCTGAGGCAGCTTCAGAAATTGGCTGCAATTCTTTCTTTCACAACAATGGGAAAAGTGGAGGTGGCATTGATAATGTGATGGTTGGATTATAGCAATGCTGCAATGCCTGACGGGCTCCCGAAACCGGGGCTCTTTGTCGGGGATCTTTTGAAGAAGCCGTATGGGTGCGTGTGGGTGTGAGGGCAAGGTAGTGCACGAGGAGTGAGATGTTTAAAAAAGGTATAGGGCCGTCCTACTTATTTCAGTAATTTTATTAATGAGGTAGCTCTAGCCTTGGTAAAAAGAGGTGTAGAAGCCCTATTTAGGAGTAATGGTCCGTAAGGGCTAATTATGTGAGGGTGTGGTCAACATGTTTCGTGCCCCAGCTGCCCAAAGGGTCAATGGCACTTCGTCAGGACCAAAAAATTGGAATGTGTGATGGTAAGTGCACTACCGTTTTAGCACTAGTTGCTAGGAACGGTAGGGGGTGATTGTTAAGGAACTGGTACTGAGATGAGGATAGACCTATGGTAGGGAACAAAAAAGGGGGGGGGGGGGGAAAAGAAAACAAGTCACAATAACCAGCGAGTGAAAACAGCCATTGGCAATGGTGAATGCACTGGACAAAGGTGCGCCTCGGTGAAAACAGAGTACACAGGTCACTCTTTAGTGCACTTTAGGTGTTTTTTTGTGACCTATGGGTGGTGGAAAGACGGAGAAGATCCGTCGTGGACCTTCTAATGGAATGGTGTCAGACGTCGTGATCGTAACGACGGTGCCGTGCTTTGCGGACGGAATAAAGAAGGTCACGGGTGGCTATATAGCATACCAGTTGGTAAAAATTACTGTGTGATTCTATAAAAATAGTCCTGTGCTGTGCGCGTGTAAATCCATCAAACCGATGTCCAAGGGCAGACAGGAATGATTAGGAATACAGACGATAAGACTAGTGACACAATGTCAACGTGAACCAAAAGAGAGACATAAGTTATCGTTTATCGATCAGGGAAGGCTAAGGTCGTACGTGAAAAAGGTTTGTATACTCGTGTGAGAGCATGCCACAAAACCCACTGATTTCAAGACATACTGTAAACGGAACTGAATTCATCAACTCACCCCTCACGACCTAGTTCCGGACAGACGGGGATGACAACAGAGCACAAAAGTTGCTCCGAATTCTATGCAGAGGCCAAACACAGATAGGAGAAACAGGTATGAGAAAAATTACGTTTGCATCTTAACAAAAACTTCTCACTCTGGATGTGGAAGCCCTCTACACCAATATCCCTCAGCTTAACACTCTTGAGGTGGTGGAAACGATCCTGCTCAATACCAACTGGGATTCACCGACCCCCGTGAGCTTTATTATGGAATGTGCCAATATTGCTCTTAGAGAGAATTTCTTTTTATTTGAGCATCAACTGTTCCATCAGACCCAAGGAACTTCGATGGGCAGCACCTTCGCCCCGAGCCTGGCATGTCTCTACATGTCAGACTTTGAGGGCAAACATGTGCTCACGGACACCAATCCCTTCTTGAGTAACGTTCTCCTTTGGAGACGTTACATTGATGATATTTTGATTTTTTGGAAAGGCAGCACGGATAGTATCCCGAACTTTTTGTCATGGGTGAACAGTCTGAACCCTTTCCTCAAATTTACCGCAACCTGTTCCCAACAGGAACTACCATTTATCGATCTAATGATCATTAACAACATGGGTACCTTGGAGACGATAACCTATAAAAAACCCACCGACAGCCATTGTCCTTTACTTTACAATAGTTTTCACCCCAAGGCACTAAAAGACAATCTCCCATATGGGCAGTTCTTACGCATCCGTAGGAACTGCAGCAAGATAGATGACTACAATAAGCAAGCATCCGAACTTGGTAGGAATCTAACCCTGAGACAATATCCTGCCCGCATTATCAACAATGCAAAAAAACGAGCACGCAACACCAATAGGTCTACCCTTCTTGAATCACAGACAAAACCAGATTCAGACCTCATCACATGTGTGACCACCTTCACTCCAGAGTCCAACCTGTTAAAAAGGATCATCAATAAACACTGGCGAATACTAGACTCAGGTGACCTGTCTCTAAGTAAACTGAGATTTGCATTCAAACGCACAGCCAACATCAAGGATCTCCTAATTAACACTAGACCCAAACTACCAGCCCCTACAGTTTCTAATACCTTGTGGAACTTGCCTCCGGTAAGCGGACATTACCCCTGTGGCCAATGTGTGGTTTGCCCGCTTACCCGAGTAAGTAAAACAGTTCAATTGACTACCAACTGGATTTGGACCCAGAGGAAACACACAAATTGCAACACACGCAATTGCATTTATCTAATTACATGCCCGTGTTCGTTGCAATACATTGGGATGACCACACGCCCAGTAAAGACAAGACTCACCGAACACAGAAGCAATGTACGTTGCAAAAAAACTAATACTAAGATGTGTTCTCATTATGCGGCACATAATCATACACCTAATGAGCTAAATTGGACTATCTTAGAGGCCTTCCCAGTCATCACCAAAGAAGCCCTCTTTAGAAAGGAACAATGCTGGGTGTTCAAGCTTGCGTCACACATGAGGGGCCTTAACGATGACATACCTTGGGCTGAAATGAATCACTGAATAGCCCTATCAATGCCACCTTGTTGTTTTGTCCGCATTATGTTACCCCCTTACACCACCAACTTCCTGATCATCTTGAGTTTGAGAACTAAGGTCCTTGTGTCCTACATTGGCTATACCCCCAGGGATCATATCAATAGAACAGGAATACAGTTGTATATTTTTTTTATTTTATTATATTTTTTTTTAATAATGACAATTTCCGAGAGATGTATAATTACACCTATCAATACATTTGGCGAGTAGTTGCAATCACTCCTATCCTTACCGCCCTTCCTTTTTAACCCTTTTGACCTAGTAATAACTCCATTACTGTAGCTGCCCCGTTCTGACATGGCCGCCGTTTACTCCCACAAGCGCCGTATGTCACATGACATGAGCGCGAGTAGAGCCCATTCCAACATGGCCACCACGTCGAGGGACGTCTTCCTACGCTATTTTAGACGCACCCGGGAAGTAGCCTGCACGGGGCCCAGAGCGAGGGTAGGACGCCAGCAAGTTGCCAGTCTTCCTACGTGAGTACCGTGATCGTATGACTGGATCCCGTTGGTAAGCCTACTCGTCAGTTTTTGTTAAGATGCAAACGTAATTTTTCTCATACCTGTTTCTCCTATCTGTGTTTGGCCTCTGCATTGAATTCGGAGCAACTTTTGTGCTCTGTTGTCATCCCCGTCTGTCCGGAACTAGGTCGTGAGGGGTGAGTTGATGAATTCAGTTCCGTTTACAGTATGTCTTGAAATCAGTGGGTTTTGTGGCATGCTCTCACACGAGTATACGAACCTTTTTCACGTACGACCTTAGCCTTCCCTGATCGATAAACGATAACTTATGTCTCTCTTTTGGTTCACGTTGACATTGTGTCACTAGTCTTATCGTCTGTATTCCTAATCATTCCTGTCTGCCCTTGGACATCGGTTTGATGGATTTACACGCGCACAGCACAGGACTATTTTTATAGAATCACACAGTAATTTTTACCAACTGGTATGCTATATAGCCACCCGTGACCTTCTTTATTCCGTCCGCAAAGCACGGCACCGTCGTTACGATCACGACGTCTGACACCATTCCATTAGAAGGTCCACGACGGATCTTTTCCGTCTTTCCACCACCCATAGGTCACAAAAAAACACCTAAAGTGCACTAAAGAGTGACCTGTGTACTCTGTTTTCACCGAGGCGCACCTTTGTCCAGTGCATTCACCATTGCCAATGGCTGTTTTCACTCGCTGGTTATTGTGACTTGTTTTCTTTCCCCCCCCCCCCTTTTTTGTTCCCTACCATAGGTCTATCCTCATCTCAGTACCAGTTCCTTAACAATCACCCCCTACCGTTCCTAGCAACTAGTGCTAAAACGGTAGTGCACTTACCTTCACACATTCCAATTTTTTGGTCCTGACGAAGTGCCATTGACCCTTTGGGCAGCTGGGGCACGAAACATGTTGACCACACCCTCACATAATTAGCCCTTACGGACCATTACTCCTAAATAGGGCTTCTACACCTCTTTTTACCAAGGCTAGAGCTACCTCATTAATAAAATTACTGAAATAAGTAGGACGGCCCTATACCTTTTTTAAACATCTCACTCCTCGTGCACTACCTTGCCCTCACACCCACACGCACCCATACGGCTTCTTCAAAAGATCCCCGACAAAGAGCCCCGGTTTCGGGAGCCCGTCAGGCATTGCAGCGCCGGCCTGACGAGGGGCAAATGCCCAAATGATGAAGCATGACATCCCTTGGGGTGTGTGAGGGCATTACGAAGAAAAGACCTGTGCTTCCCAACTTCCTCTCACTTCCCAACTAGCTACCCATAGGAACTGCTCTTCTTGTTCTTAATATTCCATTGGTGCCTTCTGAGCAGGACCTGATAAAAAACTAGGCTCCTTGTCCCTCTCTGTTTAAATAAATATGGATTATAGCAATGCCTTGCACATTGGCGTCCCCAATAAGTTATTAGGTAAGCTCCAGGTTATGAATGATGCAGCGAGACTACTGTTTAAGTAACGAAGACGAGCGTATGCTATGCCACTACGGCAACAATTGCATTGGCTGCTAGTCAAACAGAGGGTAAATTTCAAAGCCCTGTGCATTGCACGCAAGACGTTACATGGCACGGTACTAGCCTATATGTAGAAACGGTGCAGAAACAGAATATAGAATCAAAAATATTGAGTTCCACAAATATCGAGTTGCAAATATCGTGGGTCAGGAATATCAACATACAGATTCTCGTGGTCAAGAGTATCAATTTTAGGTAAGTAATATCGTTGTTAAAAATATCGAAGTGTTGATTATCGTTTGCAAAAATATAGTTGTTAAAAATATCATTTGTTTATTTATGTTATGTATTTTAGTATACATTTTATATGTATGTGTTGTATGTTTTTTACTATAAAAATTGTTTGTATTTTTAATATATGTGTTAAATGTTTAGTAGTTTTTCCTTTCTTTAATTTTAATTTTGCGTTTTCAGTCCCGTAGCGGGTTGTGGGTTTATAGGGGAATAGTGTGGGAACTAACTCAATTATATGAAATATATTCTTTATTTATTCATATTTGTTTTATTGAGATGTTATAGTGATAAATGTGTAAAGTAATTTACTATTAATTATTTAACAATTTACTGTTAATTTATTTAAAAATAATTAATTGTTAATTAATTATGGTAATTGTGTAATTAATTATAGGTGTGTGTTGTGGTGTTTATAGGTGGTAAGGGTGGGAAGTAATGTATTTTTAATTAATAAATTAATAATTGTCTGTTATTTAATTTTAATTAATTAATTGGTAATTAATTATGGAACTTGTTTAATCATTTTAGGTGTTTATTTTGGTGTTTTTAGGAGTAAAGTTTGAGAAGTAATTTGTATTTAATTAATTTACATATGGTTGTTAATTAATGTTAATTATTTGATATGTATTTTGGGTAGTTGTTTAATTTTTTGTCTATTGTTTATTTATTTTTATGATTTTTTATAATTTTATATGTTTTTTATTTTTGTTTTAACTGTTTGAATGTGAATAGAATTTTTTACCACTCCTCTATCCAACGTTTCCCGTACTGTTGCTCACGCTGGAGTGGGAATAGTCATTTTTATTCCTCCGCTATCCAATACTTTCTCTACTGTCGCACTGTTTGGAGAGGGAATAGTAATTTTCACCCCTCCGCTATCCAACACTTTCCCTACTGTTGCACTCTTTGGAGTGGGAATAGTAATTTTTACTCCTCCGCTATCCAATACTTTTTCTACTGTTGCATTCTTTGGAGTGGGAATAGTAAGTTTTTTCTCCTCCACTATCCAACACTTTCCCTACTGTTGCCCTCACTGGAGTGGGAATAATAATTATTACCCCTCCGCTATCCAACACTTTCCCTACTGTTGCCCTCACTGGAGTGGGAATAATAATTATTACCCCTCCGCTATCCAACACTTTCCCTACTGTTGCACTCACTGAAGTGGAAATAGCAATTTTTACCTCTCCGCTATCAAACACTTTCCCTACTGTTGCATTCACTGGAGTAGGAATACATTTTTTTTACACCTCTGCTATCCAACAATTATTCTACTGTTGCATTCAGTGGAGTGGGATAGTAATGTATTCCCCTCCGCTATCCAACACTTTCCCTACTGTTGCTCACGCTGGAGTGGGAATATTAATTTTTACCCCTCCGCTATCCAACACTTTCCTTACTGTTGCACTCGCTGAAGTTGGAAAAGTACATTTAATTATTTTGCTATCCAACACTTTCCCTACTGTTGCACTGATTGTATCGAGAAATTTAAGTTTAAATATGTTTTAATAGTTTAATGTTTAAATTATTGTAGAATCTTTTTTTATATTTTGAAATATTGATATATATATATATATTATTTTTATATAATGTTAAAGTTTTAAAATAAATTAAAGATAACAGTTTATTCATTATTTGGAAGTAAATATATATCTATATGTATAAATGATTATGCTTGTGTGTTTATGTTTTCTAATTAAGTTTATTTGTTATATTTTGTTAAAATTTATATTAAATGTAATTTATTTTGATAAAATTAATATTATTTTAATATATTTAATATATATTATCTTATTTTATACATATATATATTTAAATCGATATGTTTTGTCTATATTTTTTGCATTGATATTTTTGATTCAATATTTTTTTACTTACTTGGGTAGGTATGGGAGTTGATATTATTGTATTCTACATTTTTTCTTGATAATTTTTGCATCGATGACTTTGGCATCGATATTTTATCAGTGAACCTTGAGATACATCTGAGGAACTATGTGCCTGGATGCTGTCTACGCTCCTCTGAGGCGTCGTTACTGACCTGCCCAAGCTTTAATATAAAAACTTTGTTGGGGTTGGGCATTTTCAATTCTGATGCCACAGATCTGGAATGGAACACTTGAAAGTCTGAGTGGAGAAACTGCTGTTCTCCCCTTTTGGAAGAGGTTGAAAACATTCTTATTTGAACAAGCATTCGGAAAAGATTGACTTTCTCATTTTAGTAATTTAAGCTGCCACATGTTATCATAACTCTTTGGTGTGTGTTAAGAGATCTGTTGTATTTGTGAGTTATTAACATGACATAAAAATTACATTGGATTAAATTAATACATATAATTAGACTCCTACCTTCCACTGTCTATCCTAGATAGCATATGTTGTTCATGTCTGCCATAATACTTTAAGTGTTCTAATTCCTCATTTACCTGCGGGTGTGTGCCATCTTGCGGCCAGTCTTAGGGGCCTATTAAGATAGCGGGCGGACGTACCCTAGCGGTGCTGGGACCGGCAGCCAGTGGTGCGGCGGTCCCGCACCGGCAATTATGACGCCACTGCAATGGTGGCGGTGGCATCCCCCATCCACATAATTTTTGCGGGCGGTGCACACAGCACCGCCCACCACAATGCTGTGGCTGCACCTTATGCATTTGCCTGCACAATGTGGCAGGCACCGCGCGGTGCCTGCCACGTTGTGCATGCAAATGCAGGGGGGTACCATAGGTACCCCCCCCATGTGCACCCCCAACACCCTGAGGGCCCAACATGCACTGTAGGCCGTTCCATGGTGGCGTTGCTGCCATGGAAAGGCACTAATCCGCCTGTATGCTAATATGGATGGCGCTGTCTTCCAGACACCCCCACCATATCCAGCCCCTTTTCCGTCTGGTCGACTGGTTGACCGTCGGAAAACCGGCAGACGGTCTTTCCGCCCCCCTCACCATAGTAATATGGCAGGGGGAAATGGGTGGCGGGCGGTGTATAATGTCGGGCGGATCGCCACCGCCATACTGGCGGTGGCGATCCGCCCGACATTATTATAGACCCCTTAGTGTAGAACAGGCCACCGACCTTTTCAGGATGGTGTTGGAATTCAGCTGGGCTAGAATTCAGGCATTGGGCGACCTTCGACAATCGATCGAGATGATCCTCTGTCTAAACAGAGGCATAGTGCTGTTTATATATTAAACTGGACCCATTTGTTCTGTGCCTGAGTCCTGGTGCTGTTGTCATTGTTGAATCTATCCACCCAGAGCTGTCGCAGAACAGACAACAACAAACAACTAATTTTTGGGCAGTGTACTAAGTCCTTGTACAGAATGTTTTAAGGCCAGATAATATGCATACGAAGAAATGTAACTGTAAGCAAATCATTTCTGAATACATTATCTCATGAGGCCACGCTAATAAATGTGTTAAAAAGTAATCTCCTAACAATAATTACATTTTAAATGTGAGCACGTAAAATGTGCTTTGAGTTTGTGTCTGGGGCCTATGTAACCTCATGACAATAGAGCCTCCCCTTACATCAGACTGGAGCCACAGACTCGTATTGTCCCCTACTTAGACTGCAGGCTATTGAAAACCTTGGACAATCTCAGGGCTCATGAAATAGGGTGAAGTCCTCCCCAATCCACTCCTCTAGGACGTATCCATGATATGCTTGTATATATTTTGCTTACTTACATGTTTCCTACTGCGTTTGCACACAGTTCTTGGGAATGTCCTTTTATACTGTACTCAATTATCTTCACACTGTGCCTTACCATCGACTGCCCTGTGTATACATATTATTTTGTTGGTGTGTTATGGAAAGCACTCTGTTGCCCCAGGGCCTAGGACAGAAATTATAAAAACATTAAATAATTCAGCACTTTTCTCAATGTTTGTGGGAATGGAGCTAGAGTAGCAAATCTGATGCTGCCCAAATATATGCAATTTGCCCAAATAATAAGAGATTGCTGTTAGAATAGAAACAAATGGACACAAAAAAATATGTACAATTTACCCAATGTTGGTGAGACTGGAATGACAGTGGTAAATCTGCCCTCTTCGAGAGAAAACAATTAGGAATTTAACCAATGTTTGTGGGGTGTAGTTAGAATACAATCTAACCCTCCCATATATTTACTCTTTCCTGAATGTGTGTGGGTTAGAGCTAGAGTAGTAAATCAGTATCCCCTACCAAATATATGTACATTTCTCAATGTTTGTGTGAGTGGAGTTTGCATAGCAAATTTGACCCGCTCCTCCTCCAATACATCCACTTTCCCCAATGTTGATATTACAGGAGTTGGGATCTGCCACCATCTCAAATATATGCACTTTTCCCATGGTTTGTTGCCTTGGAATTATTATCAAATCTTTTTCCCCTATAACAGATTATACTTCTTTAAAGTTTGTGTAACTGTATTTTAGATTTTTTCATTTATCATCGGACAGATAAAAGAGTTGACTGTTCGTTACTCCATGAGTAGTAGGAGTATACGGTAGTACAGAGCCGGGTTCATTGTTTTGTGTTCTGGACCTTCTAAAAGACGCATTTTCATAATTGTGACTTTAAATCCGACTTTACCATTAAAGAGGGTTTTAAATTATAATTCCTCAGATATGACATTCCTACCTTCTCCCAAACAAAAGATTTTACTTATTAATCGAATGTAATTAGGTAACCAAATATAATCCTATGGTAGAGGTAGGCCTGTGCATAATGAAATACAAATTTTAAAGTTTTACTCTTGTGAAACTTCAAAATACATTTCCAACTTTTTACATACAATGCACTCTGACCTGTGGGCTATTTAGGTTCACTTCTTTGTATTAAAAAGGAAGGGCAGAAGGTTTACTTTGCCAGGTCAAAATGTCTGTGTGAAACTGCACACACAGGCTGTAAGTCAGGAATGAGACATGTTTTTAAGGGTTAATCAAGTGGGTAGCTCAATAAGTGCTGCAGACCTGCTAGTAGCATTTATTGCACATGACCTGGGTACCTGTAGCATCACTTTACTCAGGACTTCTTAGTAAATTAAATGTGGCAATTACGTGTAAGACAATTTTACCATGGTTAAAGGAGAGAGCACAAGTACTTTAACACTGGTGCTTTTCAGTCAGGCAGTTTCAGAGCAGTCCTCTTGGGCAGAATCTCCTCAATGAAAATTCTCATTGCGGAGATTCTGTCCCAATTGCCAAAACTCCCCAACGACTGCGGGGTCTCCGCCACAAGTGAGGAGGCCCTTTGTGAATCAGGCCCTTTGTCTTGCAACTGAGAGATATCTGTGGATGCTTATTGACACATTGCATACTGAATCTGCTCCTCAAGATCAGCAGCCTCTGCATTTTTTGTGTGATCTTCTTATGGCCACAACATGTAAATAAAAGACAGCCTCATTTCAGATGAGAGACTGAAATGCTTGAAAAAATACCCTTGATATCTTGCTCTCCACTGGCCCATTATATACTACCTTTAAATGACACAAACTCAGATGGCCAACTGTGGAATTTAATCAGTGACAAATCGCATAATCTCTGGCTAGGATCCATAAAAACTGCCCTACTCATTTTTTAATAATGACATATTGTCCAAGACAGTCGCATTATATTTTTTCTCCCTAGCCTCAAAGAACACACAAATACATAGATTACCTGTTGGACCTGGCCCTCTCTGAAAAGGCACCCCAGATTTTTGCCTTTCTTTGCCTTCCATTACTGAACCTGTTTTTGATGGCTTTTAGGACTGTGCTCTTTTGCCCCTGCTAATCAGTGGTAAAGTGATTGTGCTCCCCCTTGAAAACATGATCAAATGGGCATACACCATTTAATTAACTTGAATGTCCCTAGTGTATGATACTGCACTCAGGGCCAGTATATTAAATGCTACTAGTGGGCTGCATCACTCATTGTGCCACCCACAAAGGTAGCCTTTTACAACATGCCTCAGGCCTACTACTGCAATCTTTAGTGAAATATTACACTTTCGACCTGACAAAATAAACCTTTTGGCAGGCCTAAACATTTGTTTATAATACTTATAAATCACCCCAAAGTAGTCCCTAAACACTCCTATGGCATAGTCATGGTACTTAAAAAGTAGGACATGTATGTTTACATGTTTCACGTTTTGGTTGTTTTTCGCTGCTGTAAGACTATCTCTCCCATAGACTAACACTGGCCTACCTTATTACACTTCCGATCGGGAAAAAAAAATTCCCGTACGACTCGTATCCGTATATTTTTACGTATGAATCGGACAAGTCCCGTCCCACCGGTGAAGTACGATTCGTACGTGAAAAATACATAAGAATCGTATCGGGAAAAGGTCTACGAGAAGTACCCGGACAGTTTTACGTACAAATCGTAAAACTGAAGTCAGAGCGCACAAGTACGATCCGTACCGCCCTTCCGAATACACAAGCGTATGTAAAACGTCCTGTATGTAGCGAACTCCGTATCACTCGTATCCCGGGTAAACTTGTGCCCGGGATACAAGTCGTACAGCCCCCCCCTCCGCCCCGCGTATGTCCGCACGTACCCCCATATGTCAGCACCGTATCCCCCGTATGTCAGCACCGTACCCCCCTCCATGTCTGCACCGTACCCCAGCCCTGTACTTGGATGCACCGTACCCCAGCCCTGTACTTAGACGCACCGTACCCCAGCACCGTACCCCAGTGCCGTACTTGGACGCTCCGTACTCCAGCACCATACCCCAGCGCCGTACTTGGCTGCACCGTACCCCAGGCCCGTACTTGAACGTACCGTACCCCAGCACCGTACCCCAGCCACGTACTTGGATGCACCGTACCCCAGAACCATACCCCAGCCCCGTACTTGTATGCACCGTACCCCAGCCCCGTACTTGGACGCACCGTACCCCAGCACTGTACCCCAGCTCCGTACTTGGATGCACCGTACCCCAGCCCCGTACTTGGACGCACCGTACCCCAGCACCGTACCCCAGTCCCGTACTTGTACACACCATAACCCAGCACCATACCCCAGCCCCGTACTTGTACGCACTGTACCCCAGCACTGTACCCCAGCCCCGTACTTGGACGCACTGTACCCCAGCCCCGTACTTGGACGCATCGTACCCCAGCCCCATACTTGTATGCACCATTCCACAGCCCTGTACTTGTATGCACCGTACCCCAGCACCATACCCCAGCCCCGTACTTGGACGCACCGTACCCCAGCCCCGTACTTGTACGCACCATACCCCAGCCCCATCCCCCAGCATCGCGTATGTACGGACCTTACAACAACATTGCGTATGCGAGCACGGTACAACAACATATCGTATGTACGCACCTTACATACGCGAAAACGACACGTACTGAGCCAGGACACTGTAAAACAGCACAAGGAGGATCAATTCGACTCGCACAACACCACAAAACACATCTACAGTAGAAAAAACATCAAAATGACTGACCTGGCACATCCAAACAGGCAAACAGAGGCCCAAACTCACAACCACCTCTTATAACACACCCACCAAATTTTCAAACTCAGGCACACCCACAAATGGACCAATAAAAAGGGCCCACACACACAAACCATGAGCCTTTGCAACAGACTCACTGCAGCTACAGAGCACACCCCAACAACTGCACCCATACACCTTAACATATACACCTTCACACAAACTCCTTCACACATACCCTCTCTTCACATTCCCACACACACCTTCACATTCATACCTACACACCCACAACCATCCACACCCTCACCCCACACCATGCCTACAGACAAGAATCCAAAGTTCACAAGGGAGGAGCTGGACATCCTTGTCAACAAAGTCATCAGAGTCGAGCCGGAGCTCTTTGGAACATTGGTCAGACAGACCAGCATAGCCGAAAAATCACGCCTGTGGCAGAGGATCGTCGATAGGGTGAATGCTGTTGCACCCATCAGAAGGACCAGGAATGAATGCCAAGCCAGGTGGTACAATCTGCGGAGGGCAGTCAAGCGGAAAATGAACGAGGACCACGCCCAGAGCAACATCACTGGAGGTGGGCTGCCCCGCAGATCAGTACATTACCATCCCTGGGAGGAGAAGGTGATGGCCCTGCTTCCGCCGGTGGGAGTACACGGACTTCAAGGACTTCCAGAGCCTGGTGAGTACACAAACAACTCATGGAACATGGGGGGAATGGCATCCACACCCCAACTACACAAAATGCACGCAAATACCCCCAAGCCCTCACCGGACACAACCACACTCAAAAACAACGCTCATGCCACTAACATGTGTATGCCCCATTCACAAAGCAAGGCCATGCCATGTTCCAGGCTACACGAAACACTAACCCAAGACTGGATGTCCGGGATGCTGGGAGGGTGGGGCTCACAAAACACATTGTTCAACTCTGAATCAGACACCATTGCCCTCAGCCCATATGGCCCAGATACATACCCATGCACCATGCTCAATGCACAGGGACTGGCTAAGTACTGACAAGGTAGCTGACACTTGGCCCTGCTGTAGGCAGCACAAGGCCCTCCTGTGACCACAGCAAACTCAAACACCAACACAACAAGCTCAGATATCTAGGACAGGAACTCACACTCACTGTCATGGCAGCATGCTCCATGGGGGGACAGATACATCACCTGGGAGACCCACTGCCAAATCACACTACACCCACCAGCAGGCCATGTCACACACACCCCTTACACAAGCACACACCCCCGGGGCAGGCAATGGATTTACCCACTCTCACAATGGACATGTGACACAACAAGATCAATCCATAGCCAAAGAAGCATCCAAGCCAAAAATCTACATGTCAAACACTCAGGAGAACATATGAATCTGTCCCCTGCAACATACACATCCACAAGTGAACATTGAGGAGAATGCTAGGCACATACAACTACCTGTAGGAACTGTGCCAACTTGAATATGTATGAAACATGGATGTCGCATGAAACAGCATTAACATTGTCTCTCTCTCACACACAGGGCAACCTCATGGATCTCCCCCAACAAGGGGGGAAGAATCACAGTCCCAGGCTCGGGAGGAACCTGAGCCCACCGGTAGCGATGCCTCTCAACATTCTGCGGATGACCCCAACCCACCTGGACCCTCTGGTGTCCAAGCCCCTGCAGCACCTGCTTCAGGAACATCTGTGCCAACCACCACCCCCATTCCTGCCACATCCCAGGAGACACCCAGGAGCCCTGCCCACACTGAACAACTGAGCCAGTCTGACCTGGAGGGACAAGGTTCGCCGGGCACCCAGGAGGAGGCAGACAACCCCGCAACTGCCATCCCTCAGGGGTCCCGTAGACCCGATGTGCCCACAACAGCAGGCCAGGCTCGTGTGGGCAGGGGTGGTGGGAGTGGAAGCAGGCAGAGGCGAGAACCTGACCAGCCAGCTGAAGGGACCGGTATGTCACACATACGCAACATCATGGACGCATAACAGCGTGACACCAGGGCCATCAGCGAGGTAGTGGAGACCCTCACAGAGATTAAGAACCAGCAGGCCGAGCAACACGCCAGTCAACAAAAACACCAAGGACGGATGGAGGCAAGACTGGCTGAGCTCCTGGCGGTGCAAATGGACATAAGCCGTTCACTCCGTCGGATTGCTGACAACATGGGCAACCCTCCCTGTGCCACCAGGCGAAGACCACCACCAGCCACAGGGAGGAAGGAGGAGGAGGATTCGTCCGACGGAGTGTCCCAAACATCGTCAAGGCCTGCATCTGAGGGTCCCGCGAGGAAGGTGGGTCGTCCACGGAAAAGACCGTGAGAGGCAGCGGACCATCCACATCGCCCAGGTCACCTGGCCTGGCACCTGGCCTTCATGCGCAACAGCATCACCTCATTCACTGACATTCTCTGCCACATGGACTTGCTGGTCACAGTCTGACCAATGATGACAAACACTGTGTTCTAGACTCTGATGACTTCAAATGCCAAGGATCCCATCTCCCCCTGTGAACTTTGGATTCTAGGCACACTGTATAGCACCTATTTTTTCCCACAAAACACGCCCCCCACCGAGAATAAAACTACATTTCTTTAATTAGATGTTGCAGTCATTTTTCATGAGTCCACAACATACGTGTGGGGAAATGTCAAACTATGCCTGAGTATTGAACTAACTCCAGCCATCCATACCCTGGGATCTGAGTCCGGTACAGGACACACATGGGTCACAATGTATCATCCAATACAGACATGGAGCACAATACTCACCCGTGATGGCCTCAAGCTGCTGATGGGGGGCTTGCAATACTCTGCGGACAGACCAATTTGGAAGAGTATCATTAAGACGTAGAGGTCATGGCTCATGTGGAGGTTCCCGGGGAGGGAGTCCCAGGTATGTTTGGCCAGGTGGGAGAACTATCTCCTGCATGCTGGAGTTCGGTGGATGTGAAGAATGGTGGCCAGGGCAAGGTTTGATGCACGGAGTTGGCCCAACGGGGTCTTGGATGACAGACATCCAAGGTTGGTTTGGGGTCTGGGGTTGTGGACTGCTTCCTGAGTGTGGGTGAGGAGTGTGAAGGTCATCCTGCAGCAGACAGTGATCCATTGCAGCTATCTCAGGTGGACGGTGATGTGGCTGGGGCACGGGATGTTGAAGCTGAGGTGTGCAGATGCACCCTGGATGTGGACAAGTTTTCCGGGAGTTTGGCTGTACTTGCTCTGTAGAGGGTGGGGCTTTAGTTGACACGGCTGGTGTCGTGGACCTGGGGGACGGTCTGTCTTGCCTGGGAGTGGATCTATCTGTGGATCATGTGCATCATGCGGAGGGCTTTGCAGCATGAGGTACAGATGCTGGTGAGTTGCATGGCAATTGTGAGCGACGAGTCCATGATGCACACCATCTTGTGTGCGTGGCCACTGGGTGCTGGTGCAGTGCCCTGGTGGGTGGGACACAAGGAGTTGACCCAGCTGTAAGGGGACAATCCTCAGATGATTACCTCAGTCCTGGCCAAGTCCAGCCTCAGGTGGCCGATGTTCAGCCATTCATCAACGGACCTCATGCCTGCCTGAAGGTTGGTACTGGCAATGGCTGTGTCTTTGGTGAGGGTGAGGAGCAGCTGGCTGTCAATGGCATATGAGATGATGATGAGGTTGTGTGCGCATGTGATGGTGGAGAGGGGGGTCATGGACACATTGAAGATTGACACGCTGAGAGATGAGCCCTGGGCCATGTGCCAGATGACGCCACTGTACTACATGCTTAAGGCTTGAGTCCCACTCCCATGGCCTTGCTGGTGAGCTACTTGGTGATTTCATCCTTGTTCATCCCCTGGATACCAGTGTTGGAGATGTGTGAGCTGACAGTGTGTGAGCACATCGTGTATAATGCTGTGGAGAGGTCAAGGGGGGTGGCCTCACCATTGTTGAGCAGGGCAAAGTTGTCGGTGTTGGTGGCAATGATGACGGTTGCAGTAGGGTGATTACTGTGGAAGATGGTCTTGTGCAGGTTGCCTGGAGCTCTTTGCGTGGAGGAAGTTTGTCAGTTGCTCGTTGCCTGTCTTCCTGATGACATTTTCTGGCTAGGGAAGCACGGTGATGTTCCTTGAGAGCCTGCGTTCCTGCCGTCCATTGTCTAAGAAGGGCCTGGGTCACTGCATGCCTCTATCTACCATGGAATGTGGCTAACTCCAATGATACATACATGACGTGCTGGACGTGGGCTACAAAGTGGGGAATGATGTGGTTGAGATGTGTGGGAAGGGGTCTGATGGAGATCCCCAGGGGATGTTGCACATGAGCCGGGTGTTGTATCTCCTGATGATGGAAGTCCAAAACCTGAGGGGGGTTGGTCCCGCGTATAATAGTGCGTTCTGCCTCTGTGTGCCAAGGCTTGCGTGTATGTCCATGAGCTTGCAGTGTTAGAACGTTGCAAGGGATTGGCTCAGCCTTGCAAGGGTGGGGTGTCTTTTGGATGGAGAGCTGATGTCAGTGCACTCACAATGCTGATGAGCTCCTTGATGTAGTTTGGTTTTTTGGCCTCGGCCCCATCTGAAGGATCTCCAATTGTCCTTGCTGATGATATGGTGATGGCTGTGTGTGCCATTTTCCAGGGTTGTAAGGCCACTGATGGTTATTTGTGTTGCAAGCTGTGCACAAGAGTCCTGCTAGACGTGTATGAGTCCAGTAGGTCTGCCTTGTCCCAGGTGGCTTAATTGTTGATGTGCGTCACAGGAAAGTCCGTCAACGTGGCAAGATTGTTGGATCAGTTGCTGATCCAGTGTGTGAGGTTGCAGGGTGTGGCGGTGGTGTTGGATCCAGTGTCCCACACAACATGTCTGTGTTAACTTACATCAAGCATCTTTGGGGGATTGGTAGCGGGGTGTGTGGCAGTGTGTTGCTTGTCGGAGACGTGGATGCTAATGTGGATGGACCAATGATGGATGCTGTTGTGGTTCTCATCCAGCCAGACGTTCCTGGCCCACAGCCACATGTATCCTGTGGGTGTGAGGGCGTGTGTGAAGATGGACGTGTTGATGGCTTTGCGGAATTGGGGATGTAGGCCTGGAGATCTGTAGATGAGTGTTACTCTGAGGGTTAGCAGGGGGTTTGTGCCAAACCGGATTTGTTACCCTGACTGCGTACTTGGGAATAGATATCAATTCATCCTCCGGGATTGTTAGTGCCGTCCCTGTGGGTGCTCTTGTATCCGTCTGAGATGGCAATGAAGAAGTTGTGTGCTGAGGATGCTTTTATCCAGGTGATGTGTGGGCCTGTTGTGTTGAGGAGGTAACAGAGTCCAATGGTGTGCTGTTGGACGGAGCCGGTGTGGAGTAGGAGGGTCATGACCTGGTTGGTGTGACAGGGCCTGGAAGGCGGGGCAGCACTGTGTAGGCAGTTGGAGTTGCACACTCAGCATGCGAAGGTGTCGTGTGTGCGCTTAGGGTATGCCTGAGAGCAGGCGGTTGATTTTCGGTTGGACATTGCTTGGAGGGTGGCTGCAACATGAGACTGTTGTGTGATATGGGTCATGCAAGGACATGAGGGTCGTGCAATGTGCACGTTGCATGCGCTGACGGTCCTGCCTTTAGCACCGCGTGGTCCCAACAGTGGCACAGACAAGCTGATGACAGCCTAATGAATGGGTGGAGGGAGGAAGGGAGGAGCATGTTGGAGGCGTGTGGGTTGCAGAATCCGGAAACTTGGTGGGCCCTTGCCGCAGGGGCTGCAGCAGCAGGCGGCATGTACTGGAAACTAGGCCGAAAGTAGCACACAAAGACAAGGATGTCAGAAAGGACAACTGCAACAGGCGTACGTAAAGGAAGGAGTGTCAGGTTACTCATAGCTCACCCAGAGAAAATGGATGAACAATCACCAAAGATGACTGACACAGGATCAGGAAACAGAAGGCCGAGCTGCGCACAGGAGACACACCGTCAGCATGCGTTGATGGCCCGTTGGGGGAAGCAACCTGCCCAAATACATACACAACCATAGACTTCATGCACAATAGAGATCATTAGCCATGAAGAACTGCATGCATGTTGCCGAACTACACATACACTCATATGCACAATCTTTGACAACTATGCCAGAGATGACGCATGCAAAGTGGCAAGAGACCTGCATTGACAGAGATGAGGCACTTTGGAGGGTGAGGAACACCTTTATTACTCAAACTCACACTAAGGGAAATTCATCAATATGAACAGACTCACAGGTCATTTGACTGAACATGTGGGACCTACGCTGGACACCCCCTTCACAACACAGATGTTGTAAATCCAAATGAACTGGCACACAAATTAAGGGGATGATCCAAACACCTCCTGCTGCACACGGAGAGGCTGCAATTCCCAATTGAGCCTGTTATGGGGATGTCACACACTATGTCCACCCGTAGCATCCCGTATGTTTCAGAGGGAAGTTTTACACACATTGATGCCTTCACCAGAATCCAAAATCCATTACAGATGACTGTCACGAAGGGTGACTATCAATTCATGGGAGTCAAGCTACATGTTATGTGCCCCATGGTGAGTCGACATGTATGCCTGGTAACACAACATGCACAGAAGCAGTCCCCACACATTCCAAACACGTACCACCCCCAAAATGCCTTGCTGCAATCCTTACCCAAAATGACATTTCCCCATGTCCGTGCATGGAACGCTGATTCAGCACACGTTGCAACACTCATGAGGAATAGCAGGAGGACAACGATGACACGAGCAGACAACATGCGCAAGAACCTGGGAATGACAGACACACAAGAAGTCAGCTAAAAGATTTTTCTCCACTTACATGGTCATTTACTAAACATGAACAATGCTGTCCCCATGCTAATTTAAAAGAAAGTGTCTCTGCTAAAATGTGTGGAATGACATCATCACTCGAGTGACACCTCAGAACACACATCTAAGTCACTTAGCATACAGTCAGCTGGACACACACATTGCAACACATGCCACCCAAGGCTAGAAGCGTGCACACTCAGACCCAGTGACTCACCATTATGAGAAGAAGTTGCGTATGAGCTGACTCCGGATATCCTCCTCCTCCTCACTTGCCTCGTGACCAAGCCCTTCATCCTCCACGGGTGGATGTTCCTGCTCATCCTGCTCCAGCAGGAGTGGCACTGCCTTCTCCACTGCCATGTTGTGCACCATGCAGCACACAAGGAAGATTTTGCAGACCTTCGCCGGTGCATATGGGAGGGACCCGCCTGTCTTGTGAAGGTACCGGAATCGGCTCTTCAGGAGGCCAAACATCCTCTCAATCACTCGCCTGGTCTGCCCGTGTGCATTGTTGTACCGGTGATCTGCAGCTGATCTTGGGTTGCGGAGAGGTGTCATCAGCCATGGCATGTTGGGATAGCCAGAGTCCCCTACATGGAAACATCATGTAAATAAGTGGGTCAGGAGATGCCGTAAGAGCCAAATATACCGCAACACACAGGACAAACAGAGTATACACACCAACAAGACATGCTCGTTCGTTATGCAGCCGCAGCATCATTTGTGGCACCCTGCTACGCCTCATGATGTAGGCATTGTGTGATGACCCTGGAAAACGTGCACAGACATGGGAAATCAGCATGTTAGCAAGACACACCACAAGGGCATTTATAGAGTGGTAATGTTTACGGTTGCGATAGGCTACCTCCTGTGCCTGTGGTGGTACCAAAGCCACATGTGTCCCATCAATGGACCCAATGACATGGGGCATCCCTCCCAGGGCATAGAAATCCCCCTTGACACCTGTCAACTCCTCAAGAGTAGGAAAATGTATGAATTCATCAAGGTGCTCCAACATGGCTGCCAAAACATCATGCAGGACACGGCTGAACATTGTCTGTGACATGCCACCAACATCAGCTATGGTGAATTGAATTTGAAACGTACCTGTGGCAAAAAAATGTAGGGCTGCCATCACCTTCATCTTGGTGGGTCAGCGCAGTAGGATACCTGTGTCGCAGTTGGAGGTGTGGTGCCAGCTTGTCGGTCAAGTCCTCAATCAACTGTTGAGTGAATCTGTAACGTCGGATGCAGGCACGTTCCCTCATGGCACCCAAGTCTGGCATTGGTCGGGGGACAGGCGGTGCCCTGCAGAAAATTGTATTGAATAACGGAGATTGAGAGCATAACAACATCAATGTCAATGAACAGAGCACATGCTAAACTGCTACTACACATCAGCTAAATACAGAGTCTGGTCTGTGCAATACATCCAGGACACGTATGCCAGCTTGGTGATACTCCTACGAAAAGCCAGATACACCCGTTGATTGGCAAGTCTACATGACATGCCCTGAAACGAGCTGGGGGCCAGTCTGAGTGAACAGCCAGAGACATCACAGGAGTGACATACATCCACATAGCTGCATTTAAAGGATGTCATCTCATACAGACAGCTGACGGCAAGCTAGACGCACAGGTCACATGGAATGTCAAATTTACAGATCAAACACATTGCGATGAAGGGGTACACGTGAAAACAGAAAACACAGACATTGGGATGACGCAGATATGTCCTCATGTGAAAATATCATGTCCGATGCATACAGACCCAGCTTACATGGAATCCACATGTGGCATGGTGTGCGTAGATGTGTGCCATGCCCATCTCCACACAGACACATGTTGGATGCAGCAACAGCAGATGTAGTTGACGGAACACAAACAGCAAGCTCATGGGAACACATGACACACACATGACATAGTCACATCGTGTTTTCAATGCTTTAGTTTGATGTTTTGTTGTTAAGAACAATAATGTGCCTGCATGACAGATGTCTCCCAAGGAAGTGCACAACAAACCACCTTTACACTTTCAGGGAACACGCTGGCACATTTTAAAAGAAGGCACTGTTCTAATAAGACTGTTTTTCAGATTATACATAAACATGTTCCCTCAGTGTTGTGGAATTTGGGTAAGTCCTTGGTTGTTGGTGATACCAACTTACGAGTGTCAAGTCATCAAGACCTCCGTGGGCCCATGTATATGTACTTTCTGCAACACCATTTCTTTCGGACAGTGGCTTCTTTAAATACGGCTGCCAGCTTCTTCAATGACTGGGTAAATGTAGTTTTGTGTGCACCAGATGTGGGAGACATCTTTTATACAGGCACATGTGTGTTCTGTTCACAAAATGGCACGTTCCCACATTATAAACATGTCGATTGTGTAAGGTATTGGTATTCCCAAGGGACCAACAATTTTTCGTTTTGGGTTCAAAAGTACTTACAGGTCTCTGAGTGTGGGGACACCTTTAGTATTGAGGTCTGTTAGTTTGCCTTGAGTGCACCACTCCTGTTTCTTTCAGGGTAAACAAGAGGTGGCATGACTTCATTGTATTGCTGTGCTCACCTGTTCCCTGACACTAGCCTCTCAGTATATTTCTCATTCAAGTTTTGGGCTGGTGTGTCCTATTTTTCCTTGTGTTCAAGTGGCATGGTGGGTCTACCAACTGGGGAGTACAGGGCTTACATATGTGCGGAGTAATCTAGCTGTTACTCATGATGCATTGCCTGATATGCACTGTGACCTATTGGTTTTGTACTCATGTGTCAGATGTATACAGGTGACTGATGTTTTTCTGTATCTTCACCTTGCCCACAGCATCATCATTGAAAACTGAGGGAGGCACCTGCACGGACCTGGAGGAGGGACCCAGCACCAGTGCCACCAGTGCTGGCGAGTCTGCGGGAGCCAGTGGCACGGAGGGCGAGGGGAGTCAGTTGGAGGACCTGTCTGGTGGCGAGCCCAACTTTGACGCAGACGGGTCCGAGGCTGACCTCATCGAGTGGGCGGAGGCTGCTACAACACCTGGCAGCAGTCCAATATCTGTCCCCGCCTCCTCCATTCCCATCACCGCCCTTCCAGTTGCTCCGGTCCCTTCTGTCCGTGCAGAGCACCACCATGTCTCCTTCGTGCCAGGCACCGCACCCCCTGCCCCTGACACCCCTGCTGCCCTCACTGCAGAGTCTGTGGACATACAGCGGCAGTTGCAGGTTGGGCAGTCATCGGTGCTGCATGTCCTCCATGGCCACACCACACTGCTGACACAGATGGTGTTGTTCATGGAGGGCATGTCCGCAACAATGTCTGACCAACGCAGGTTTCTGCAGTCCATGGACTCTTCCCTGATGGCAGCAGTGACTCTCCTGCAGCGCTTCGTCCCCCCCACCCCAGCCCCATCCACATTTCCCTCTCCCATACCTGTCCCATGCACACCCAGACATTCCCAAGCACGCACCCCACCAGACACAGGCAGCACACCACCTAGTAAGGGCAAGCGCACACCTCCTGGCATGCACACTCAGGGGGATGTAGGCACACCCACTGGGTCTGGGTCAAAAAGATATACACACAGCCACAGTCTGAGTCCGCAGGCCTCACAACCCAGTCCCTCCAAAAGCACTCCCCTTGGCTCCCCTGCCAAACTGTCACTCAAAGAGGTCTACATGGCTGAGCGGGCCCTCACCCCCACTGTGACACCGCCCCGCAAGCGGGCGAGGAAGTCCCCTGGCAGGGGAGTTGAGTCTACCCCCATGTCCACCCCCTCCCCCAGGAGCGCTGCACCCCATCCCTCGCCCCCCCTCCGTTGGCCCTGGGGTTTCTTCCGGTGCTGCCCCACCCCCTGTGGTGGAGATGTCCACCCCTGCACCCACCACACCTACCCTTCCCCCTCCTGTCCCTGCGGTGCCTGGTCCTTCCCCACATGATGCCCCCTCCCCTGTCGACGAACCTGAGGGTTCCACTGTGCAGGCAAGCTAGGGGAGACACGTGCCTATGTGTCCCCCAAGGACTTCTATTATGGACTGGCCATTGGCCTTTGTATATATTGTGATTTCTTAATTTCTTTTTTATGCTGAATAAAGCATTTTATTTTAACTTTGACCACTATTGCATTTCAGGTATTGATGTTGGTGCTGAGGCTTCAGGAGTTGGTGTTGTGGTAATGTGTTATGGTTCTGAGAAATGTTCTAGTCTGATGGTCATGAGGAGGACCATGGTATATGCGTGCCATCACAAGGTCTCTGCAAAAAATCATTGGTAGTGTGTGTTATTTTGGTTTTGAGACATTGTCCCAAGGAGTGTTCCTTCCTCTGTGGCACCTGACATCTTCCCTGCAAAGAGTTGCACAATTGTTGTGCTGACCCGTGTCTACATTTCCTTTGTTGGTGACGGATCCCTTCAACTATGGCCATGCCTGCTCAGCAACGTCTCCGGCTGCATCGTCTGTGCCATCCTTGCTAGTCACTGTACTTGTGTATTGAGTATGTTGAAATGCCTTCATGGAGAAATTCTCCCTTTTCAGCACTATGCACGTGTGTAATCCCGGACTAGCACACATTTGGTACTTGTTCTGCAGGGTATTTGGGCACATGACTCACAATTGTGGGCATTGTATCTGTGAGAACCCCACCCTATTCCTTCCATGAGAGACAACATCTTGGTGGCTGGCCCAGCACCTGTACATTCCTATCAGTCCTGGGATGTGCGTGACAGTGTGTGTTCCCTTTGGCTCTCTTAGTTTAGTAGGCAGTGACATGACTATACAGTCTTGTGGCATGATCTCAGTGTGTGTATTGTGCTGCATCTGCCAGGGGTGGGTATGCATGTGTTATTTGTCCTCACACCCACATGTGATGTGTCATGCAGTGGGGGAAAGACATCCATCCTCCAGGGAGTGGGACACTGCTGTTAGTGATGTGTTGTTATGGCACTATCATCATAGTCCAAAGTTAGGGATGCGTACATACACCCATGGAGTTGTGGTCATCTGATAATGATGTACACCCCCCATGTCTCTGTCCACTGCTGGGAGTCCTCTGCACCCACCCCTCATATTGCAGGCCACTGCTGGGAGTCATATACACCCACCCCTCACATGTCTGTCCACTGCTGGTAGTGATATGCACCCACCACCATGTCTCTGTCCACTGCTGGGAGTCCTCTGCACCCACCCACATATGTCTGTCCACTGCCGGGAGTGATATGCACCCACCCCCTTGTCTCTGTCCACTGCTGGTAGTGATATGCACCCGCCCACATATGTCTGTCCACTGCGCTGGGAGTCCTCTGCAACCACCCCTCATATTGCAGGCCACTGCTGGGAGTCATATACACCCACCCCTCACATGTCTGTCCACTGCTGGGAGTCCTCTGCACCCACCCCTCATATTGCAGTCCACTGCTGGTAGTCATTTACACCCACCCCTCACATGTCTGTCCACTGCTGGGAGTGATATGCACCCACCCCCATGTCTCTGTCCACTGCTGGGAGTCCTCTGTACCCACCCCTCATATTGCAGGCCACTGCTTGGAGTCATATACACCCACCCATATATGTCTGTCCACTGCTGGTAGTGATATGCACCCACCCCCATGTCTCTGTCCACTGCTGGTAGTGATATCCACCCACCCACATATGTCTATCCACTGCTGTGAGTCCTCTGCACCCACCCCTCATATTGCAGGCCACTGCTGGGAGTCATATACACCCACCCCTCACATGTCTGTCCACTGCTGGTAGTGATATGCACCCACCCATATATGTATGTCTACTGCTGGGAGTGATATGCACCCACCCCCATGTCTCTGTCCACTGCTGGGAGTGATATGCACCCACCCCATGTCTCTGTCCACTGCTGGGAGTCCTCTGCACCCACCCCTCATATTGCAGGCCACTGCTGGGAGTCATATACACCCACCCATATATGTCTGTCCACTGCTGGTAGTGATATGCACCCACCCCCATGTCTCTGTCCAATGCTGGGAGTGATATGCACCCACCCCCATGTCTCTGTCCACTGCTGGGAGTCCTCTGCACCCACCCCTCATATTACAGGCCACTGCTGGAAGTCATATGCACCCACCCCCATGTCTCTGTCCACTGCTGGTAGTGATATGCACCCACCCACATATGTCTGTCCACTGCTGGGAGTCCTCTGCACCCACCCCTCATATTGCAGCCCACTGCTGGGAGTCATATACACCCACCCCTCACATGTCTGTCCACTGCTGGGAGTCCTCTGCACCCACCCCTCATATTGCAGGCCACTGCTGGTAGTCATTTACACCCACCCCTCACATGTCTGTCCACTGCTGGTAGTGATATGCACCCACCCATATATGTCTGTCCACTGCTGGGAGTGATATGCACCCACCCCCATGTCTCTGTCCACTGCTGGGAGTCCTCTGCACCCACCCCTCTTATTGCAGGCCACTGCTGGGAGTCATATACACCCACCCCTCACATGTCTGTCCACTGCTGGTAGTGATATGCACCCACCCATATATGTCTGTCCACTGCTGGGAATCCTATGCAGCCACACACCCACCCACCCCCTTGGTGCAGTACACTGCTGTCCTGGGCCTACACACACACCAATATAATGGTGATATGCTGCACCAGGCCGTAAGCCAACATTCGTGGTGTGTGTACGCCTTGTATCCCAAATGTACTGGTGCCGTAGGGGTACGTGTGATACGGACCGTACCCCCGCATTCAGAGGGTGTGTACGGTCCGTAACACGCGTACCCCTACGGCCCCAATCCAATAGTGATACGGCCCGTACCCACGCTATGAATGTGTGGGTTCGGTTCGTATCACTATAGTGGTGGTGCCGTAGGAGTACGCGTGGCCCGTATCACGTGTACCCCTACAGCGTACTGGGGCTCCGTTTTCGCGTCGGACTCAGTTTTTCTGGGATTTTTTGGCTCCTGGAAAAAAATAGCTGTGCGGCGTGACGTAGGGATGATTCGTACTTGCTGGTCCGTAAAACGCTGCCTGACTCCGTACGGACGTCGCGTACGCGCTGTCCCGGATCAGACTCGTTGGTAATTTTTAGCCGTTCGGTGTTTTGTACGTTTCGTACGGAAATGGTATTTTTGTACGATTCGTACTTGCTGGATTGTACGGTGGATTTCCCGGGTACGAGTTGTACGGAGAATACGCTCCGTATGACGATTCGTACCCGGGTTTTACAGTATTGGAATCGGCACCTTAATAAGTGATAGCTTCAGTTTGGGACCAGATAAAGAAATGCTTCTCCCACACAAATGAATTGTAATTTAAAAGATTTTAGTTACGGTTCTAAAAATGACACCTTTAGAACAATAGGTACATCAAACAGGGGCATCCCTATTACCCTAACCTCAGGCCAATAAATATAGCGGCTACAGTCGCTGTCGATGCTTTCCCTTGGCACATATTAAAGAGGAAGCATTTATTGCAATTTCTGTTCCTGTTATCTGTTGGGCTTGTTTTGTTTTATTTCTTTCCTCTGCCATTGTGTCCTTGTTTCCAGTGTAAATGATATTTTCTGTTATGTTTATTGTGTAGCCCTGTGAGCACCTTTTGTGTACTGTATATCTGTATTGTTGTATAACTGTTTTCTTTTTTTAAGTAAAAGATGTTTTTGCATTTATAATTGTGTTTTCATAAATTGTGCTGAGTACCTTTTAAATGATTTTTGTTGTGTTTTCTCATGTAGATTGTGTGAAAAACTTTTAGAAAGATTGCATTTGTCTGCCCTAAACCAAATGTGCCTTTCTGCCTATGTCCAGGGTGATATGACTATGAGTGGCTCTCCTGTGGTGTTTTGTGTATTGGTTCCAGGCATAGGGACAAAAGAGAGCTATGTGTGGAGGGAACGCATCTTCCTGACAGGATGATCAGTAAGGATGTGTGCCTTGCTGGGATTTAATTTTAAAGGGCCCTGCCTATAGCTCACACAAAATAACTAGACATCAGGTTTTCCTTGTATTTCTCATCCTAGACAATTTTGATCCATAACTGAGGGAGAGGGGAAGAACAGACCAAAACAAGTTTTTGGGGTAGGACAAGAAATTCCCCCATGCAAAGGCTGGAACCAGGTGTAAAAGTGGCACCTTCAGAACCTCTCATCAGAACACCCCTGGATCCTTGCAAGCTTCAGAAGAAACACTGCCCTGCAGTTTGAAGAAGGAAGACTGGACAAGCTTGCCTTAAACCCAGACCTCCCAGACGTGATCCAAGGGTCAGTTGGATGACCTTCTGAGTGTGCTGCAGGAGCAAAACAAGCTTTCAGATTCCTGCCTGAAGCTTCCCAGCTGACAAGCCCCAAATGGACCTGTCTTGACTTGCCTGAGCTCTGCTGCTGACATTTGCTAGAGTGAGTCTTTATCTCCAGGAGATGGCCCACAGGTCCTAACCCGTGGCGAGCATCAGAGTGCACTGTCCCTGAAGAAAAGGTAAACATACAGAGGTTTAGGGTTTCTTGTGAAAACAAAGGGACTACTGTACGCCGAGAAATGACCACGCGTGTGAAGCCCCAGCAAGACCTGTATTTCACATAAACAGCAATCGTTTGCAATGACTGCGAGCGTGAGATGCCAGCCAGACCTGCTCTTCGCACCCACAGTAAAACAAGGCAACCACCAATGAGAATCTCCAGCGATCAACGGATCTTTGCACTATAAAAGCGACCATCATGATGTCGGACCTACTCCTCCCACCAACAATGACCTCCTTGTGGGCACCAATAAACTGAACAGCAATTTCTTATGCAGACTTGAGAAGGCAACTCTTCAGTGGGACAAACCTGCATTCCTGCATCTGACCTGCACTTCATCATGATTGGCCTAAACTTGTGAGTTTCTCCCCGTCCAGCACGTTCAGCTATCTGTGAGTGTTACTTTACGCTTTTTGGCATTATTTTCACCTAAAACTTTAAGAACTCATGTCTCCAGTTCAATTGATTGGATTTGTGTCATTTTGTTGACATTTAAATTTAATAAAATTAACTTTTTGTGCTAAATTGGTTTGGGGTTTTTCTTGTGTTGTGTTTTCACTTTATACTGTTTGAGTGCTGCATAAATACTTCCCAGTGCCTCTAATTTAAGCCATACAGATTTTGTGCCAAGCTACCAGAGGGTCAAGCAGAGGTTTATTTAGAGACTTTTGTGGTTCACCCTAACAAAGATTGTGTTTAATATTTGCGTGTGGATGCCACCCATCTCAACTAATAACCAAACTTCCTTTATTACCAAAAATCAAAAATGTGAGCAACACATCTTGTACAAAAAGTGGAAAGTCATGATTAAATCCTTGGAAATCATCCTCCATATGTTCAGCAGATTGGTTGATATCTGGAGCACTCTTAAAGCGTTTACCATGGCTGGGATGATTAATACAATTACAATTTAAACCATCCTTACAGATTACAACACCATCATAAGCTCAACCTCTTCTACTCCCCATCTTCGGTTTATTTCCCACAGACTCCTGTGTGAATGAAACCAGCAAGCGTAAATCGAGGTGTTTTAAACCTAGACAATGTTGCTCCTATAGTGTCCAAAATGCTGTCAGTACCCAATTCACAGGCCTCCCTGTATTAGCAAATGTCAGCCCTCAATAAGGCCTTCCTGCTCTAGTCCTGATACATCAAAACAATAGCACACCAACGATCTCTTGGCAGAATGCCACAGCCACCTTGAGGCTTAATCCACAGGATATGTGTGATTACTTGCCTCATACTTCATTAAAGCTGACTGACTAGATCACAATTCTGCTATCCATTTCCCTAAATAAACTGCACGACATTAGACAGAATCGGGATCATCTTTATGACATGATACAAAGGGGCATATTATCAATGGGCCAGCGATAATTACTGCTGGCCATGCATAGCGATAAATGTATCGCCCTGGTAGCACGTTATTAACAACGCGTTTCTCCAGGGCGATAAAAATTCCGGAGATAGCGAGGTTATCGCCGTTTTGCATGGGAACATCGCTAGTTTTCCAGCGATGTTCCCTGCAAAACGGCGATAACCTTGCTGATACGACCCTGTGTTCGTATCAGCATAATCCACCCCCTATATCAAACATAGGTAAGTCAGGATTTTAGCAGACGTTAGATTTTGGCGAAAAAGGCCGTGTTCGCCAAAGTCTGTCTGCTAAAATCCTGTGGGCTGCCTTGTAAATGGCGCGATGTGACCATCAGCGATATTTGCAAGGTAGTCCATCCGGGGTACGCCCAGTGATTCCCACTTTGCATCTCATTAGAGATGCAAAGGGAGGCATTGGGAAAAAAGGGTGCAAACATGCATAATCGCATGTTAGCACCCTTTTGTAAATAGGGAGATAGTTTTATCTCCGCTTTTTTTGGCTTTTTAAGCCAAAAAAGCGGAGATAAAGCCCTTGTAAATATGCCCCAAAGTTTGCAAACTGTACTTTCTATATCTCTGCCCAAAGCATTCTCTCAATAGGGGCTTTTCTCCACAACCAAACCCTCTCATTAACACATCACTGAGGACACCTGCACCTGAAAATCCTAGCATGCACACTAGCCCAATGTTTCAGAGCATTCCTCACTGCACACTACCTCACAGACATTGAAGGCACAAAAAGAGGCACATAGAGAGGCAGGATGCACAGTTTAGTTTGTGCACATTTACATGTCTGGATGCATTCTGTAGCACACTAAATCCCTTTAAAGACTATTCAATTTATGAATGTTTGTTTTTGTTCCACACTACAAAATAGAGGGGTGATATGTTGTCCCAATTGTATGTAAGACTACTGACAATATAAACAATGTCTGACATGAATATTATGGTCTAAATATTGTCTTAAAAAACGATTGTTCCATTGGGTGTAGATTTACAATTGTTTACACAAATCAGACAATGCCTAGATCACTATATTATGTTTCCTTACTCTTAGCCTCTATTTACACTGTATTAAAAATGGGGCATCATTTACTAGTACTAATTATCTACTTGCCAAAGCTTTCTAAAAGTTTTTTGCAAAGGTATATGTTATGTTATATTATGTTGTTATAAAAGTTTGTATAGCGCTCGTACACCCGAAGGTGTCTTGGCGCTGTGCTGCTAGTGTGGGCAATCAGCAAGGCAGGATAAGTCCCAAATGACTTGTGTTTTAGAAGAGCCAGGCCCTTAAAGCATTTCTTAACTGTAGAAGTGTCTGGCAACTTTTCATTTCACAAGGGATGGAGTTCCACAATGTAGCTGTAATGGCCACCAAGCTTTTACCGCCCCAATGGGCAAGAGGTGTATACCAGTTAAAGTGTTGCCTAAGGGCAACTGGACCAATACTGTGCAGTGCCTTAAAGGGAGTGCACAAGGCCTTGAAAGCAATTCTCATTTTCGCCGGTAGCCAATGCAGTTGATTCAGTGTCATAGATGCTGAATGAAATTTAGGAACATTACAAATCAATCAATCAATAAATCAGGGATTTGTGAAGCGTGCTACTCACCCGTGTGGGTCTCAAGGAGCTGGGGCAGGTCGTGCAGCTCCAAGTTAGTCGAAGAGCCAGGTTGTGAGGCTTTTCCTGAAGGTGTGCAGATTGGGGGAACGTCTGATGTTGAGCAGGAGTTTGTTCCAGGTCTTTGTCGCAATGTAGGAGTAGGCTCTTCTACCCATTCTGGCTCTGCGGATACGCAGGTTTTCGGTGAGGTCGGCGGACCGGAGGATTCTCGTGGATGCATTGAAGGAGACTCTTTTGTTGAGGTATTGGGGTCCAGTGTTGTGGAGGGATTTATAAGCATGAGTGAGCAGCTTGAAGGTGACTCTCTTCTCGACGGGGAGCCAGCGGGGGTCTCGTAGGTGCTGGGTGATGTGTTTGTTTCGTGGATGCCGAGGACGAGCCTGGCAGCGGTGTTGTGGATGGTCTGGATGGAATTTTCGGAGCAGGGATTTATTGATTACGGCATAGAGGGCATTTCCATAGTCAGGTCTGCTGGTTATGAGTGTGTGGGTGACAGTCTTTCTGGATTTGGAGGGATCCACTTCAAAGTTTTGACAAGCATGCAGCGTTGATGTGTCGGGTCATAGTGAGGGAGGAGTCAGGTAGGATGCCAAGGTTCTGGGCATGGTCCGTGAGAGCAGGGGGGCTGCCGAGGATGGAGGGCCACCAGGTGTTGTCCGATGCTGAGGGGTGGGTCCGAGGACGAAGACTTCTGTCTTCTCGGAGTTGAGCTTCAGACAGCTGCTGCTCATCCAGGATGCTTTTTGAGCTGTGGCTTGACTTCTACACGTTTCAAGTCATCGGGCAATGTGCTGGATTCAAAGGTGGCATTGAAGGTGTGTCGTAGCTCGGGTGCTATGGCGGTGGTGACTCTGTTGAAAATGTGCTGCGGGCAGGGGTCCCTGTGGGCTCCTGAGTGAATGCTCTTCATGGTCGTGGTGGTGTCTTCAGAGGTAACCGAGGTGCAGGCAGAGATGGTAGGCTGGCGGGCATTGCTGGGGTGGGCGTGGTTTCTGGTGTCTGTTCGTTGAAGTTGTCGTAGAGGGGCTTGATCTTGAGATGGAAATAGGACCTGAGTTTGTTGCAGAGGTCCTGGGAAGGTGTGAAGTCTGTGGCTTTGCATGGGGGGTGGTGAATACCTGGATGTTGCTGAAGAGTTCCTTATAGTTGCTGGAGTTGGCGAGGATTTTGTCCTGGTTGAAGGTCTTTTTGGTGGATCTGATGCGTTGGTGGTATTCTGTCATGGTGTTCTTGTAGGTGGTCCGAGGTTCCAGGGTTTTGGTGTTTCTTCATAATTTTTTGAGGTGTTTGCAGGTGTGTCTGGTTTCTCTGATGTCAGTGGTGAACCAGGTGGCTTTCATGGGGCACTGTCTGTCGGAGTTACGGAGGGGGGCGAGCTTGTCTGCGCAGTTGGTGATCCTTCTGTGGAGTTTGATGGCTGCAGAGTTGACGTTGGTGGTGGTAGGAGGGTGTCATGGTTGAGGGTGGCATTGAGGTGCTCCTCAGTGACTCTGCTCCAATTCCTTGGCGGGGGCATGGTGTAGGTTTGTGAGGAGTGTTTTTTTAGAATGAGAAGTGTACACAGTGGTGGTCCATCAAGAGGGGCTGCGTGGTGTGAATGAAGCAGATGTTGTTCCCTCCTGCGAAGGTGGGTTCAAGGCAGTGTCCTGCCTTGTGGGTGGGGGTGGTGATGAGCTGTTTCAGTCCGATGTTGGTGAGTTTGTCCAGGAGGGCCGTGGAGTTGGGGTTGCTGAGGTTATCGAGGTGGAAGTCTCCAACCAGATTGTAGTCCGTGGAGTCAGTGATGGTTGTGGCGAACGAGGTTAATGGTCAGAGGGTGTGCAGACGAGGGTGCCACGAAGGGTTGTTCTGGGGCTAGTCTGGATCAGGAAATGGAGGTGGTCTGTGGGGGATTGAGTGGTCGTTCATGCTGGAAGTGGTGAGTAGGAGGGAGTTGTTGTGAATGATAGTGAGTCTCCCTCCTTGGTGGTTGGGGCAGTCATTCCTCTGGATCTTGTATCCATCAACGATGGTGAGGGCGATGTCGGGGATGGAGGTGGAGTTGGTCCAGGTTTCCCTGAGAAAAGTGACATCTGGAGAAAGGGTGTTGATGAGGTCCAAGATCTCTACCGCATTTTTGTGCTGGGAGGTCACATTGAGGAGGATGCACCTCATGGGTTCGGGTGTACTGGTGTCTGAAGGGTGGGCGGTGGCCGTGGGCGTGCGGAGATTGGAGAAGGTTTGGTGGCAGTGTCGGCAGGAAAACTGGCAGTGGGTGGTGTCCGGCGTCCACAGCTGGCAGTTGTTGTTTCTTCCGGGGTTGAGTGCGCCTGAGTTTTAGCGATGGTGAGCCGGAGACCCAGGGTCCCTGGCGCTAGTCGCGGTCGGGTCATGGATGGGCGCAGATGGGCTTGCCTTTGGCGTGCCAGGGGTGCGGCGGCACAACGGCTGCCATTAAGTAGCGGAAAGGGAGGGAACGTAGCTGGGAGGCAGGATCGGGGACCAGCGGGGGGGAGGGGCCAGGAGGGCAAAAAGGACACAACAATGCACAATATAGAAAAAGATATATAAGAATATAAGGAAGAAGGAATTTAAGGGAAAAAATAAAAATAAAATGAATACAGGAATACAGGGAACAAACAAGAAATAAAAAGAGAAAAAAGAAAACAGGAGACAACAGAAAAACAGGCACAGTTAACACAACCAGACAGACCAGCAGGGGCCTCGAACACCTACCAGGAAATAGAGGTGCAGGAGCAGCGGCCGCGGCACAACAACAGGGTTGAACGAGGGGAGAGCAGCATTCCCTGACCAGGAGCTCAGAGGTCTTGCTCAACTGCTCGTGCAGCGGCTGCCATTAAGTAGGGGACGGGTGGGATAACAGCTGGGAGTCTGGAGTGTGAACCGGCAAGGGGGAAGGGGCTCTGGGGGCATTAGCGGTGGAGAAAAAGGCGCAAAAAGGGCACGGGCAAAAAGGACACAACAAGGCACAATATAGAAAAAGATATATACGAATATATTAAAGAAGAAATAAAAGTAATAAAAATAGAAATAAAACGAATACAGGAATACAGGAAACAAACAAGAAATAAAAAGAGAAAAAAGATGAATACAGGAGACAACAGAAAAACAGGCACAGTAAACACAACCATACAGACTAACACGGGCCTCAAACACCTATCAGGAAAGAGAGGGGCAGGGGCAACGGAGAAACAACAGGGCTGGGCAAGGGGAGAGCAGAGTTTTCTGACCAGGAAGTCAGAGGTCTTGCTCAACTGCTCGTGCAGCCCCGCCATTAAGTAGGGGACGGGGGATGGATAGCAGCTGGGAGGGGGGAGCAGGAACCGGCAGGGGGAGGGCCCGCAGGGGCAGCAGCGGCGGGTAAAACGTTGAGTGAAGGACATGGGCAAAAAGGACACAACAAGGCACAATACAGAAAAAGATATATAAGAATATAAGGAAGGAGCAATAAAAGGAATAAAAAGAGAAATAACATGAATACAGAAAACAAACAACAAATAAAAAGAGAAAAAAACCGAATACAGTATACAACAGAAAAACAGGCACAGTTAACACAACCAGACAGACCAGCATGGGCCTCAAACACCTACCACGAAAGAGAGGTGCAGGGGCAGCAGCGGCTGCGCAACAACGGGGCTGCACAAGGGAAGAGCAGCATTCCCTGACCAGGAAGTCAGAGGTCTTGCTCAATTGATTGCGCAGCGGCTGCCATTAAGTAGGGGACGGGTGGAATCACAGCTGGGAGATGGGAGTGTGAACCGGCAAGGGGGAGGGGCTGTGGGGGCAGCAGCGGCAGGGAACAAGGAGCAAAAAGGGCATGGGGAAAAGGACACAACAGGGCACAATATAGAAAAAGATGTATAAGAATATAAGAAAGAAGGAATAAAAGTAATAAAAATAGAAATAAAATGAATACAGGAATACAGGAAACAAACAAGAAATAAAAAGAGAAAAAAGATGAATACAGGAGACAACAGAAAAACATGCACAGTTAACACAACCAGGCAGACCAGCACGGGCCTCGAACACCTACCAGGAAAGAGAGGGGCAGGGGCTGCGGAGCAGCAACAGGGCTGTGCAAGGGGAGAGCAGAGTTTTCTGACCAGGAAGTCAGAGGTCTTGCTCAACTGCTCGCGCAGCCCCGCCATTAAGTAGGGGACGGGGGATGGATCGCAGCTGGGAGGGGGGAGCAGGATACGGCGGGGGGAGGACCAGCGGGGGCAGCAGCAGCAGGGAAAACATCGATAGAAGGACATGGGCAAAAAGGACACAACAAGGCACAATACGGAATAAGATATATTAGAATATAAGGAAGGAGGAATAAAAGGAATAAAAAGAGAAATAACACAAATACAGAAAACAAACAACAAATAAAAAGAGAAAAAAACCTAATACAGGATACAACAGAAAAACAGGCACAGTTAACACAACCAGACAGACCAGCAGGGGCCTCAAGCACCTACTATGAAAGAGAGGTGCAGGGGCAGCGGCGGCAGCGCAACAACGGGGCTGCACGAGGGGAGAGCAGCATTCCCTGACCAGGAGGTCAGAGGTCTTGGTCAGTTGCTCGCACAGCCAAGCCATTAAGTAGGGAACGGGGGATGGATCGCAGCTGGGAGGGGGGAGCAGGAACAGGCGGGGGGAGGACTCGCAGGGGCAGCAGCGGCAGGGAAAAACGTTGAGAAAAGGACATGGGCAAAAGGGACACAACAAGGCACAATACAGAAAAAGATATATAAGAACATAAGGAAGGGGGAATAAAAGGAATAAAAAGAGAAATAACACGAATACAGAAAACAAACAACAAATAAAAAGAGAAAAAAAACGAATACGGGATACAACAGAAAAACAGGCACAGTTAACACAACAAGACAGACCACCAGGGGCCTCAAACAACTACCATGAAAGAGAGGTGCAGGGACAGCGGCGGCGGCGCAACAACGGGACTGCACAAGGGGAGAGCAGCATTCCCTGACCAGGAGGTCAGAGGTCCTGCTCAACTGCTCACGCAGCGGCTGCTATTAAGTAGGGGACGGGTGGAATCACAGCTGGGAGGTGGGAGTGTGAACCGGCAAGGGGGGAGGGGCTGTGGGGGCAGCAGCGGCGGGGAAAAAGGAGCAAAAAGGGCAGGGGCAAAAAGGACACAACAGAGCACAATATCAAAAAAGATATATAAGAATATAAGAAAGAAGGAATAAAAGTAATAAAAATAGAAATAAAAAAAAAACAGGAATACAGGAAACAAACAAGAAATAAAAAGAGAAAAAAGATGAATACAGGAGAACAGAAAAACATGCACAGTTAACACAACCAGGCAGACCAGCACAGGCCTTGAACACCTACCAGGAAAGAGAGGGGCAGGGGCTGCGGAGCAGCAACAGGGCTGTGCAAGGGGAGAGCAGAGTTTTCTGACCAGGAAGTCAGAGGTCTTGCTCAACTGCTCGCGCAGCCCCGCCATTAAGTAGGGGACGGGGATGGATCGCAGCTGGGAGGAGGGAGCAGGAGCAGGAACCGGCAGGGGGGAGGACCCGCGGGGGCAGCAGCAGCAGGGAAAACATCGAGAAAAGAACATGGGCAAAAAGGACACAACAAGGCACAATATGGAAAAAGATATAAGAATATAAGGAAGGAGGAATAAAAGGAATAAAAAGAGAAATAAAACGAACACAGAAAACAAACAACAAATAAAAAGAGAAAAAAAACTAATACAGGATACAACAGAAAAACAGGCACAGTTAACACAACCAGACAGACCAGAAGGGACCTCAAACACCTACCATGAAAGAGTGGTGCAGGGGTAGCGGTGCAATGATGGGGCTGCGCGAGGGGAGAGCAGATTTCTCTGTCCAGGAGGTAAGAGGTCTTGCTCCTCCGCATTGAGACAGGCTGCTGCATTTTGTTGTGTCTGAATTTTTGTTCACAGTTTTTGTTTTAGGCAGATATACAATCCATTGCAATAGTCGGATTTGGACAAAATTAATGCTGACATGATCAATTTTTGGAGCTTGTAGGGGACGAATGGTAAATATTTTCTCAGAATCTTCAAATGAAAGAAGACTGACAAGGCTATTTGGTTGATCTGGTAGGAGAGCTTTCTCTCAGAAATGACCCCCAGGATTCTAATATTTTCCGCTGGTGCTGGGGGAGGTCCCATGTCTGGTGGCCACCAGTCTGGGGACCAAAAGTTGGTATTATTTCCGAAGAGCAGAATTCCGTTCTTTCCTTAGTTTAGCCTTAGGCAATTTTTTGCCATCCAAATACTGGTGTTTTCGATACAGAGATGGAATTGGGAGGCTATGTGGACCAGATTTCCTGAGGCAGACACCACAGTTTGTGTGTCATCTGTGTAGGAGACCACTGAGAAACCAAAGGTTCTGATAAGTTTAACCAGGGGACTAATATACAAATTAAATGGGATTGGACTTAATGACACCCCTTGAGGGATGCCACAGGGGAGATGCCATGTTTTCCCTGTCCGCCAATAAAGATGTTAATAAGACGAGAGCTTTGCCTCTAATTCCTAGTTCATGCAACCGATCAAGCAGAATGCTGTGAATTACAGTATCAAACGAGCAGAGAGATCCAGAAGTTTCAAGGCCGCATTGTCTCCTTTGTCTACAATGGATCTAATGCTCTCTGCGGCTATTATGAGCGCTGATTTGGTGCTGTGCTAGCTCCAAAACCCGAACTGTGAATGTAGCAAGCTGTTTTCATTTATGAAGGCAGGGAGTTGCTGATTGAGGGCCATATCCAGGATTTTGGCTGGCAGACATGATATGGGTTGACAGTTTGTAAGGTCGGATACTGGAAGGGTGAGCTTTTTAATAAGTGGGATAATTGCTGCTCTCTTCCATAATTTCGGAAAAATGCTTGTATTAATGACCTAATTAAAAATAAGTATAAGGTGTTAAATAGCCTCAGTTACAGAAGAGTACTTTAGTCTGGAGGGATTTTGCTAGGGCATCGCAGATCTCTTGGTTGGTATTGGTTATCTTATGTTGAACTATGTTTGACGGTGCCTTGACTGTTTTAAATAATTCTTTAGTTACATTTTTTGCTGATACAATTTTTTCAGAAAAATAAACCGATGTTTTTTAAAAAAAATCATAGATTTATAGGTTTTTAAAACTTGCTTGTATCAGATTTTTTTCTTCCTCTGTATAGTTTGATCTCCACTTTTGTTCTAGCTTACGGCAGATCCTTTTTTGTTCTTTAAGATCAGGGGAATACTATGGTTCTGAGTTTTATTTTTACGTTGGCTGGTTGTGGTGGTCTCTTGAGCTAGACTGTTTTTGGCTTTAGATAGCCAAGAGTGGTAATTTTCTGCCATTGTTTCAGTGTCTGTTACCTGCATGGAGTCTGAAGCAGATAGGGAGCTCCTTAGGCTGTCAGAATCTATTTTGTGCCAGGGTCGCATTGCACAGGGAGTTGGGGGAAAGGCAGTAGAGCTGGCCAGACTAGAAGGGGGAAGATTAAATAGTATGGATTGGTGGTCAGACCATACTATTGGCAAGGCCTCCTGGAAATGGGGGAACGGTTGATCTGTAAAAATCCCGTCAAGGGTGTATCTGGCCCCATCTGAGACATTATTTGCTTAAGGTTCAAAGAAGAATGTAATCTACTAGGTTATTTATCTTCTCATCATTTGAATTCCCTAGGTGATAATTGAAATCACCAAGAATAGTGAGATTTGCGGTCCTTAATCAAATTTCTAAGTAGGAGCCTAATACTTCTAGGAAGTGGGACTTTGTAATGGGAGGTCTATACAGAAGTAGTACATTAAAGGTCTTTTTTTATGCAGTTCCTAAAAAGAGTTGTACTTCAGCAATTGCTGAACTGATTACTTTGTCAATGCAGCACTCAAAATAATGAAGCACAGAATTTACATAATCGAGTTCTGGCTCCAGGAGTTGATTAGCCGGCGAGTCACGCAATATGCACATAAAGCCATTCCCTCCAACTGAGGCAGCTCATGTAGCTCTGTGGATCTAGGACTCTGGAACGCCCTTCTATTAGCTAGAACATGGATTCAATGATTAATTTGTAAAAGAATTGCTGGGCCTATATTTTTTTTCAGAAGCATGCAGTCAATGCTATCAAAGGTTGAAGTGCTGAATACCAAGGCTGCATAGTCCTGATTCCACCTCATGCCTCTTTCATCTGCCACCAAACACTCCCTGCCTTTTAATCCCACTGTTGCTGATACTTTTTCGTCCATCCTTTCTCCATTTGTCACTGTTTTTCCATCTTTCGCCTACTTTATCGCTTTTGTCTTTTTCTTTCTATTCTGGATCAAAGTCTGTCGAGGAATAATGAGTAGTGGTGTACTAAAATGACTGCAGTTCGTCCCCACCAACTACCACTCGCTCAAAAAGCCCTATGCATGGATTCTGACTGACCAATTCTATCAGTTTACGCTGTGATTCTCGGTTCTAATCCTGTGGTGGAAATACACAGACTAGGTGATTTTGCATTAAAGGGGTCATCCAATGAACAATTTCACAATAAACATCACATCCCCAGCTTTCATCATCAAAGCAACATTCTATAAGGCTTATTGTTGGTGATTGGTAAAGATTCACAACTGGGCATCCTTTTTTTCCTTTACTCTCCCTTAATACATCTGACTTTGGAGATTCACAAGCAAGTCACAACTAAGTCAGAAATTTGACCCGACTTCTTACAGAGAAAGCATTGTGAACCAGTCCATATAGCCCTGCGATCATGTTCATCACAAGCGGTGCAATTCTGCAAATCTTGTCTCATGAAGCAAAATTGTGGTGACTTTCAAATGTGCACAATGACGCATATTTGTATAGTAAACACGTGGACACGTTTTTCATGCATCTGCTTGTTTGAGCTATGTGAGACACACTTCAAGATTGTGGATGTGCTTCACAATTATTAGCACGTGCTCAAAATATGTTACCACCTACACAAGATGCACCATTGCCAAGAATAATGTAGAATTGTGAAAAATTATTTTTTTAATGTGATTTCGCACAAGGGCAAGCACAAAAACATTTTTATTTGTTTTTAAAATACACATAAGGGGCACACATTGAAAACACAGATAAGACAAAACAAATTTCCAGAAAGTAAAAGAGCACAAAACGTGTCACAAAAAGGCATATTTACAATAGAAGTGACGGAGTGTGGCGTTAGCCTTCTTGGCTTAACGTTGTGCTCTGCCACTTTTGAAACGCAGGGCTGCACCATATTTACAACAAAATGCGTCTGCTTTGCAGGAGAAGATTCCTGCACATAAAAAATCAACGGGGTTTTGCTGTTTCCATGTGTGCTGCATAGCGCAGCACACATGGAAACAGGAAAAATGAGTAGAAATTAAACATTTCTACTTGTTGCACCAGGGTAAGACTACTTTTCCCTGGTCTTAATTTTGGCACTGCCCCATATTTACGCCTCCCTTGTAAATATGGGGCAGCGTCAAAATCAAAAGGTATTGTGGCGCAACAACCACTGCAACACCAATTGCCCTGCCTTTTCATGCTAAGTATAGCGTGAAAGGGTGTCTTATTTACAAGGTAGCTTTAAGTGGCCTAACGCTGCCTTGTAAATAAGGCGAAGCCCCTAACGGCACCACAACGTCGTTAAAGGTGACGTTTCGGTATGGATAGGGGCTTGTAAATAGAATAGCCTTATTTACAAGGCAGCGTTAAGCCACTTAACATGGCCTAAGCCACTTAACGTGGCTTAATGCTGCCTTGTAAATAAGACACCCTTTCAAGCAATACTTAGTGTGAAAGGGGAGGGCAAGGAGTGTTGTGTGGGCATTCCGCCACAACATCCATTGATTTTGACACCACCCCATATTTACAAGGGAGGCATAATCATGGAGAAGCGCCAAAATTAAGACAGGGAAAACCTGATCTTACCCTGACTCAACGAGGAGAAATGTGCTCGATCTTGCTGTTTCCATGTGTGCTGCGTTGTGCAGCACATATGGAAACAGCGAAATGCCATTGATTGTGTATGTGCAGGAATGTGCCCCTTCCTGTACATAAACAATCATTAAAAAATAATGACGTTTTTGCAACTTCTATGTGTTCTTAATGCAGCACACATAGAAGTTACAAAATGCCATTTAAAGATGGTTTTCACATAAACAATTTTCCCTATGGTGCAAGGGTACAAGCGTTGGCGATAAGCAGCTAAATTTAGCGCCAGCACAGGGGTAAATGCAGGGCTGCACCATATTGTTGTAAATATGGTGCAGCCCTGCGTTTCAGAAGTGGCGGAGCGCAGAGTTAAGCCAAATAGGCTAACGTCGCGTTCTGTCACTTCTATTGTAAATATGCCCCTCATAGTTTGTACATGCACACTTTTTCGTGATATAGTCACGAAACTTACTGTCTGACATGATCTTTTCTTTGGCGTTTGCACTGATAACAATTTTGGCTATTAAATTACTACATCCAGATGCCTGAAAGCTAAAGATGGTGAAGCATGCAAGCATGCAAACCATCAATCATGTATCTTAAACGATATAGAGTACGGAGAATGCCAGGCACTGGAAACACAATTAGTGCACCTGCAGAATTCTAAAATTGTCTGTTTTTTTAATGCATAATTGTTTTAGGCTAACAACTTCAAGTCTGGCGCTTATGTTTTTGAGCTTAGCGGATATGCACATTATGTAATTAGCATCATATGGAAGAGAAAAGGAAGGGGAAATGTGTAACATCTACCGCTGGAGTTATTTTCATCACACAGATGGCTTGATTCTTTTTTTAGTTGCAAGGAAATGTGTGAGTAATGTCCTAAAAGGCTTTAATCGGCACTTGACATTTAAAGTGTTGAACGACTGAAGTTGAGTGATTTCAAATTATAGCATGGATGGAGGCAGTGTATAATTTAAACCCCTGGAGGGCTTTTCCATTGACTTAACTTTTAGGGACACATTTTCTTTAGGATTCTTTCCAGTGAATTCTTAGTCTTCCCCTGCACTTGGAAGCAAATTGGCTAAAATACCTTTCAATATAGAAAATCATTTTCGTTTTGTCCAACCAGAATTCGAGGTATTTTATACATACATTTTCATTGTGATTTAACCACCCTCATAAACACACACATCACATATTTTTATTTTGTAACTTCTGCAGGATTCTGGGCCCTCTTCCCTGGGACTGATAAAAAATGCAATCCAAAATACAAATGGCAAAGACGCGTGAAATAAAAAAAAAGTCATATTTTAACTTTGGGGTATGTTTAATGGATATCAGTTCCTAGTTTTTCCAATTAAATACTTTAATTTCGGACAAGGACAATGGTAATGATGCCTTTCAAGGATGCTTGAATTTTTCTTAGAATTTCAATTTTTCTATCCTGCAATCTGCAACGAAATGAGTTCATACGTAATTTGCACATTTTAGACTCTCACAGTTTTTATGAGGGTCTTCTTTAGAAAAAAATTAAAATGACCAATTCAAAGTAGAAGAACAGTGATTTATTCTGCTAGTTCAGGCAAAGAGTAAAAGTACAAAAATAGCCATTCAACTCAACTGGCTCCGATAGCCGTCGGTGGTAGCTGGTGTGGTCACCTCTCCTTATGCCAACACAAAGCCCTACAGGTACCAATTCGAAAAAGGAGCAGAACATGGCTAGTAAATACCAAGACATAAAGTTGTGACTATGGAAGCATCTCTGTTAGATTTGTAATGGTATTGCAATGTCCCCGTGGATAGCCAATAGCTGTTGCTGATGGATAACCTACCGCCCAATGTGTGATGGGAGACGGTGTTTTGAATGAATCTAGTATGGGTAGGAAATTCGTTGAGAGGCACATCTGAACATTTTCAATACACTTGTCTTACAAAGTCGGGGCAGATTTACAAGAAAGTGACGCATCTGTACAGATGCGTCACTTTCCCTGCGCCACCCTTAGAAACCTTTGCACTACCATGGATGCGCCGTATTTACAATACGGCTCACTATGGCACAAGGATTGACAGATGCGTCAGAAATTCTGACGCATCTGTTGGCGGAAAAGTCACGCATTGCGTGTTGAGGCCTATTCCCACTACACTGCGTCACTACTTACGCCTGCTTGAAGCAGGCGCAAGGTTTTGACGCTGTGGCATCCTAAAATTGGCGCAGTGAAATCTTGTAGATTTAATTGAGTCACTTTTACGAGGCCTTCCTGCGTGGGAACGCCCACCCTGCATACATTATACCTGACGCAGGTATAATGTGACGCAGGGCTTTACAACGTGACGCATCTCCCTAGATGCGTCACGTTGTAAATAGGCCGCATTGTTTGCGCCGCTGTTGCGACAAAAAAGTGACGCAACTGCAGCGCAAAAGTCACACAAGGGGTTTGTAAATCTGCCCCGTCATCAGTAGCAATGCTATAGTTGTGGTTCAGGCACACTTTGCCTTGTGAATTAATCTTTTAGTTTGCTTATCACTTTGGTGCTTTTTGACGCCTCCGCACGAAACTAGGTACTCGCTCAGTAAAACCAGCTATGTTTTGGTATGTCAAGTTTCAAGCACATCTGTAGAGGGAAAAATGGTAAGTAAGGGGCCAAAAAGAAACATTTCCCATGTAAGCTCCCATAGGAAATTATGCTCTCTTCCACAGCAAAAGCATTTACACAAAACACGGCACACATTTATAACTTTCTCAGAAAGCTTTCTTTATGGGGTTTAGCATAAATCCATCCAGTAATAAAATTGAAACATTGGCTTTTGAAAAAGAGTTAGTGGGCTTCAAAGGGCCATTAGAATTGTGAACATAAAACCCACCAGCTCTGTCAATCACAGTTGAATTTTTTATGAAAGAAGATTAACCGATGAAGAGGTAGATACGTTTTTTTACTGCTTTCTTGGAATTGGCAAATTCATCCAAACTTGCTTTATTGTAATTTTCACTTCGTGGAAAAAAATCCACAGAGAAAACTGGAGACAAGATGACCAGATCTTAGGGCCATATGTATGAACACATTTTCCCATAGACACAGAATGGGTAAAACCCTTTGATACATCTGGCCCTAAGTCACAAATGAAGGGGTTGCCAAGTATAAAGAGGGATCCGATAATCGGATAAACATGAAAAAATATGAATTTAGTGCACTATAAACTTGTGGATTCCAAAACACCGAAAGCATACTAAAATGCAATTATTTGGGCTTTCGAAATGCTCAATTTCCCCAAATATGGACGTTTCAATGAATTAATAACAATTTTGAAAACAAGTACTGTCAATACCAATAGGTCTGGCTTATGAGTGAATGTGCCGCTTGTTCACTGATGGAATTTAGACACTCAGTAGGTTATCACACATGTACTCTGCCTCTCATCTTTACACTTGTGCACCATTCATCCATTCACTGACTTATTCTTGCATTCACCCTCAATCACAATAAAACACATACAAATGCAACAATATGTGCACTAAAAATTACAAGTATACAAGTAGAAAAAAGAAAACCTCTTGCTTTCTGAACACACCTGGCATATGCTCACATTAACAAAACAAAAAATTGCAGCTGGTATCTGTCTTGCAGAGTTATTGTAAATAGTCTATCATTGTTTTAAAGTTCAAGCATGTCCGCCACATTTAGAACAAATGTGTTGGCCATCTTAGAATGGTAAAACAATGATACACTATGGACAACAGCATTCCATCATGGTCTCTTGTTTAGAGGAAGTGGCCACGTGGGACCTGATGCACTTCAGATGAAATGAGCAGCAAGCAAATAACCCATTAGCACTGCCAGGAGAATTGTAGTTTTATCTTAAGAAATATTGATAGGAAAAGAGGCAAAGCAAAGAAACGAAAGGGGAACCATAAATTGAGAACTTAAAACTAAAGGAGTGGCCAATATATAAGTGTATGTATTATTTAATGACATTCATTGTTACACGATCATGGCAGACAGCTAACAAGACTTTCTAGCAAGAATTATTAATCTGTAAATCTTCTCATAGGGTTTGTCAAAGATGGTGTTAGACCTAGCGTCCTTGGCGTGGTTTCCCTTGTCTTTTTAACTCTGCCTCCTACATTTTTTGCTGTGCGCTGGATTTCGTTTTTGCAGGTGTAGATGCTTTGGGCACTTTGCCACTGCTGATCAATGCCAAAGTGTAAGTGCTCTCTATGTAAATTGTAGTAATGGGTTAGTGTTTCCATGATAGGCTTATTTGATTTACCTTTAAGTCCCTAGTACAGTGCAATGTGTGTGCCCAGGGCCAATAAATCAAATTATTCTAGTGGGCCTGCAGCACTGGTTGTGCCACCCACACAATCATCCCTTCAAAGGGTTCTCAGACCTTCCACTGCAGTGTCTGAGTGCAGTTGTGACTGACATGTCGACCTGGCAAGTGCACCCACTTGTCAGGTGTCAGGCCCTAACCTTCCCTTTTCTTACATGTAAGGCACCCCTCAGGTAGGCCCAGGGTACCCCCATGGGCAGGGTGCAGTGTATTTGAAAGGTAAGGACATGCACTAGTGTGTGTGACATGTCCTGGTAGTGAAATACAGTGTATTTCGTTTTTCACTACTGAAGGGCTATCTGTCCCATAGGATAGCATGGGAGATACTTTGTAATATCTTGCAAGTATAACTTCCCATAGGGACAAGATGGAAAGATGGAGTTTAGTATGCCTGAACTCAGAATGTAAAAATACATATTTTAATAAAGGTGATTTGTATATTGCATTTTTGAAAATACCACTTTTATAAAGTGGCCATTTTCCTGCTTAGCCATCCTGTGTGCCTCTGCTGGTTTGTGGATTGACAGTCTGGTTTTGAAGTGACAGGGGCTGGGGATGTGCATTCACTGTAGACAGCACTGGGGGGGTTGAGGCGTGTCCTGCCTTTCCTGGATAAGTCAGGGCTGGGCTGAATAGACCTGGGCTGCATTTAGAGTAGGGGAGGAGATTTCCCTGCACATGAATGCGCCTGGTCTGCCCTACACAATACTGTCTCCACCTCCTGCCAGGAAGCTGGACCAGAGAGGACAGAACTGGTTTGGACTGGGCTAAGAGACTCACTGCCACAAGAGAACAAAGGAAAATGTGGTATAAATATTGGGGCCCAGACTCCAGTACTTTAGATTATGTCTGGACTCAAGAGGAACCTCTGACAAGGAAAAAACGCCTGGAAAGCTAAAGGAGAAGTACTGCCCCTTTGCTCTGTGCTGTCTAGGGGTGGGCGGAATTTGCATAGTCGCGCTACGCAAAGCTAGGCCTGGGCTGTAAATTCGGTTCCGCTCGTGGAATTTGCAGAATTTGGCTGATTTCGCGTTCCGTGGAGAACGTGGAATTGTCCAAAATTCTGCGTTCCGCGACTTTTTGCATGTTCGCGTTCTCAAAATGCATGTTTGCGAGATATTTCCCTCCGAGCACGCAAACAGTGTTCGCGAACAGGAATAAAGCATCGTGAACAGTGGAGATTTTTTATTGTTTCGCGGCTTTTGCCTAGCGCGACAACGCAAATTCCACCCACCCCTACGCAGAGCTCCGCGAAACGGTAAAAATCTCCGCGACCATGCAGAAATTCCACGAACAGGCGGAATTGCTTGTTCCGCCTGTTCGCAATGCTTTTTTCCAGTTCGCGAACGCTGCTTGCGTGCTCGGGGGGAAATATCTCACAAACACGCATTTTGAAGGCGCGAACAAGCAAAAAATTCCACAAAGCCGCAGATCGCGGAATTTTTGCCAATTCCGCGTTCTCCACGGAACGCGAAATTACCCAAATTCCGCAAGCGGAATGGAATTTACCGACCAGGCCTAGTGCTGCCGGGGTTGGACGGCCGTGTCTGTTTTTGCCAAGGAGTGGAACTGTGTGTGTATCCTGCTTGAAGAAGATCTTCAAGGACATGGTGCAGAGCTTGCCTCCTGTTCTGAAGTCTCAGGTACACAAAGTCTTAACCCCCCAGCTCCCCTGACCTCTGCTGCTGAGAGTTCTGACCTGCCAAGATATGCCTATTCCAGTTTTGGGCCTCTGGAGGTTGTTCCTGCTGCTGAGAGCTGAGAGAACTTGAAGCAACTAAAGAAGCATGACACATCAGTACCTTTATCGACGCAACACCGCCGTGTGGGAAGAAGTTCCACGCATCGCTGCCGTGCCGCTGTAGAAACCAATCAAGCGTCTGCCTGTGGCTGGAGAAACCACTGCATGCCAAGTCTTGTGCACTGATCGCCGAAGTCTGAGATCACCGCACCGACTTCCACGCAGGCCCTGCTGTGCGAACCAGGAACTGACGCATCATGGGACTGCAGCTGGAGAGATTGACTCAGCGCCATTGCCACCACCGCATTGAAAGCTGATGCCTCCCGAAGCCGTACGCATCGCATCGGGGCACCAAGTCAACATCTCCAAGGAGGTGGTAGCATTTGAACAAGCAGTACTTTCTTCCCTCAACACACTTGAGAATAAAAAAGGATTTGTGAAAAAAAACATATTACATGAACACAGGTTGGACATTCAATCATTAAAAGAAGAGAAGTCAATCATCATTAAGCCGGATGACAAGGGCGGGCCATTGTCATCTGGTCAAAAGAAGCATACCTAACGGAAGGAAGGAGCCATGTATTGAATCCCCTGTGCTACCGACGCATCCCTCAGGATCCCACAAAAGCCATTCAAAATGACATAGCGAAGATTGTTAATGAAGGATTGGACATGGGGATTTTGGGCCCTAAAGAGTTTGACTATCTCATAAATAAATATCCATCTTACCGAAGGTCCGCAAGGAAGCCTTGCACCCTCCTGGAAGACCGATAACTTTGACCCCACACGGAACATCCTGGCAACATTGGACGTTGTGTCTTTATATACATAAATTCCTCAGGAGGATGCCTTGGATGCAATGAAATATCATTTGTAGCAAAGACCAAGACCACATCAAGAACCTACTCAGTTCTTCCCAAGTTTGGCCTCGCTATCCTTGCGCCACAATTCTTTCAAATTTGAAGATGATTTCTTTCTACAAGTAAAGGGGACGGCGAAGTTATGTTATCGATCATTTGTAGCACCCACAGATACTCGGAAGTGTCCCGGCGCGATAAGCCTGAGCAGGGGTGTGCAGAAGTGGAAAAAGCAGCTAAACGACTTAATCAAAAAGTAGGGTTTTCAGTTGCTTCTTGAATGTCCTATGATCATGGTTGTTCCTGAGCTCAAAGGGCAGGCTATTCCAGGCCCTGGTCGCCCTTACAGAAAGGGAGCTCCCTCCCGTTCTGGCAAGGCGGTATCGGGGGATGACAGCAAAGCATTGTCCCGTTGACCAGAGATGCCTAGATGGCGCATAGAAATTGAAGCGCCTCCTGAGGTAAGATGGTCCAGACTTGAGGAGGGCACCATGGGCGATGGTTAGTGCCTTAAAGAGAATGCGCTGGTCAACAGGTAGCTAATGCAAGTCGCGAAGAAACTGCTTGATTCCGAAAATTCGCGGAATACCTAGTAGCATTCTAGTGGACGCGTTCGGAATAGTCTGCAGCTTTTTTATCTGGTAGCAGGGAATTGGCATAAACGAGCCGCGACAGGATGAGAGCGCGGGTCACCATTTCTTTAGCCGCTTTTGGCAGGAGCAGCAAAAATTTCTTGAGGAGTTTCAGTGTCCAAAGCACACTCCTGCCAACGTATTAATCTGAGTTCGGAATCTGAGGTCCTCGCTGAACCATACCCCCAGGTTTTTTGCTGGACTACCCATGGTATTTGGCATGGAAAAGCCCTCGGGCCACAGGTCATCCCGAAAATTCGGCAGAAAGGTCCCGTAGAGGAGGACCTCAGACTTCTCCGCATTGCATTTAAGATGGGTCCGCGGCAACCAATTAAAAACATCCGTCAGGCAGTTTCTAGCTGATTCCACAGATGCCCCATCTTTTTTCCATGTAAAAAGCAGCTGGGTGTCATCAGCGTAAGCTTTAATTTTGGCACCCAGCCCTTCCGCCAGATATATCAGTGGAGTCATGTAAACATTGAAAAGTAAAGGGCTTAGCATTGAGCCCTGAGGGATGCCTGTGGTGATATTTCTTGGTGTGGACGAAAAAGGTGGTACCCACACTTGTTGTGACCTGTTGGCCAGAAAGGATTCGATCCAGTCCCATACCTGGCCTGAGTTTCCAATATTAGACAGGCGAGCTAATAGCTGACAGTGTGGAACCATATCAAAAGTGGCAGAGAGGTCCAGTAAAACCAGGGCCACTCTGCCACCAGAATCACAGCAATCCTTGATAGCCTCCGTTATCTCGACCAAAGCAGTCTCCATGCTGTATGAGGCTCTAAAACCAGAGTGAGCCGGGTAAAGAGCACCAGATGTTTCAATAAACGCAGACAGCTGTTTAAAGACTGCCTTTTCACATACCTTAGCCACAGCCGGTAGGAGTGAAATTGGTCGATAGCTAGCCAGGATGTCTGAGTTCAATGAGGGTGTTTTTAACAGGGGTAGTAGCTTAGCCTGTTTCCATTCCTCAGTCACCGTGGCAGACTGCAAGGACAGGTTAATAATATTATTAACTTCGGGGTTGACTACTGCCGTCACTGCTGCCAACTGCCTGGCAAGACAGGGGTCTGCCGGGGATCCTGATTTAAGTGCTTTAAGAATAGCCAGGGTATCAGCCAACGGAATGGGCGTAAATACTGTCAGAGTTGTGTAAGTGCGATCAGTGCGATGGGTTGTCCCTTCACCCCAGAAATGGCAGTACTATAGATGGCGAGATACGAACATAGAAACATTTAAAATAACAACCCTTTTATTCAACATATAGCACAATGGTATCGATACATAGATGACATCTGGTGCATTTGGGAAGGGAATGAGTCATCCTTGATTGAATTCCATGCATGGTTGAACAATCGAAGCCCGGACATCAAGTTCAGTCTGTCCCATAATACAAAAAATCTTGCATTTTTGAATTTGGAGGTGAGAACATCACAGAATGGTCTTATCACTATGCTACACACCAAGGTAACAGATAAGAATAATGCTTTACATTATAACAGTCATTATCCTAAAAATTTGAAACAGAATTTGCCATACGGCCAAATTCTGCGTATTAGGCGAAATTGTACACGTTAAGAAGATTACGAACTACATGCCCAGACATTAATTTGCAAATTGAAGGAGAGAGTCTACCCACATAAATTTTGGGCCCTAAAGAGTTTGACTATCTCATAAATAAATATCCAAGAACTACGGTAATGTGCTTCTTACCGAAGGTCCGCAAGGAAGCCTTGCACCCTCCTGGAAGACCGATAACTTTGACCCCACATGGAACATCCTGGCAACATTGGACGTTGTGTCTTTATATACATAAATTCCTCAGGAGGATGCCTTGGATGCAATGAAATATCATTTGTAGCAAAGACCAAGACCACATCAAGAACCTACTCAGTTCTTCCCAAGTTTGGCCTCGCTATCCTTGCGCCACAATTCTTTCAAATTTGAAGATGATTTCTTTCTACAAGTAAAGGGGACGGCGATGTTATGTTATCGATCATTTGTAGCACCCACATATACTCGGAAGTGTCCCGGCGCGATAAGCCTGAGCAGGGGTGTGCAGAAGTGGAAAAAGCAGCTAAACGACTTAATCAAAAAGTAGGGTTTTCAGTTGCTTCTTGAATGTCCTATGATCATGGTTGTTCCTGAGCTCAAAGGGCAGGCTATTCCAGGCCCTGGTCGCCCTTACAGAAAGGGAGCTCCCTCCCCTTCTGGCAAGGCGGTATCGTGGGATGACAGCAAAGCATTGTCCCGTTGACCAGAGATGCCTAGATGGCGCATAGAAATTGAAGCGCCTCCTGAGGTAAGATGGTCCAGACTTGAGGAGGGCACCATGGGCGATGGTTAGTGCCTTAAAGAGAATGCGCTGGTCAATAGGTAGCTAATGCAAGTCGCGAAGAAACTGCTTGATTCCGAAACTTCGCGGAATACCTAGTAGCATTCTAGTGGACGCGTTCGGAATAGTCTGCAGCTTTTTTATCTGGTAGCAGGGAATTGGCATAAACGAGCCGCGACAGGATGAGAGTGCGGGTCACCATTTCTTTAGCCGCTTTTGGCAGGAGCAGCAAAAATTTCTTGAGGAGTTTCAGTGTCCAAAGCACACTCCTACCAATTTATTAATCTGAGTTCGGAATCTGAGGTCCTCGCTGAACCATACTCCCAGGTTTTTTGCTGGACTACCCATGGTATTTGGCATGGGAAAGCCCTCGGGCCACAGGTCATCCCGAAAATTCGGCAGAAAGGTCAAGTAGAGGAGGACCTCAGACTTCTCCGCATTGCATTTAAGATGGGTCCGCGGCAACCAATTAAAAACATCCGTAAGGCAGTTTCTAGCTGATTCCACAGATGCCTCATCTTTTTTCCATGTAAAAAGCAGCTGGGTATCATCAGCGTAAGCTATAATTTTGGCACCCAGCCCTTCCGCCAGATATATCAGTGGAGTCACGTAAACATTGAAAAGTAAAGGGCTTAGCGTTGAGCCCTGAGGGACGCCTGTGGTGATATTTCTTGGTGTGGACAAAAAAGGTGGTACCCACACTTGTTGTGATCTGTTGGCCAGAAAGGATTCAATCCAGTCCCATACCTGGCCTGAGTTTCCAATATTAGACAGGCGAGCTAATAGCTGACGGTGTGGAACCATATCAAAAGTGGCAGAGAGGTCCAGTAAAACCAGGGCCACTCTGCCACCAGAATCACAGCAATCCTTGATAGCCTCTGTTATCTCGACCAAAGCAGTCTCCGTGCTGTATGAGGCTCTAAAACCAGAGTGAGCCGGGTAAAGAGCACCAGACGTTTCAATAAACGCAGACAGCTGCCTGTTTAAAGACTGCCTTTTCACAAACCTTAGCCACAGCCGGTAGGAGTGAAATTGGTCGATAGCTAGCCAGGATGTCTGAGTTCAATGAGGGTGTTTTTAACAGGGGTAGTAGCTTAGCCTGTTTCCATTCCTCTGTCACCGTGGCGGACTGCAAGGACAGGTTAATAATATTATTAACTTCGGGGTTGACTACCGCCGCCACTGCTGCCAACTGCCTGGCGAGACAGGGGTCTGCCGGGGATCCTGATTTAAGTGCTTTAAGAATAGCCAGGGTATCAGCCAACGGAATGGGCGTAAATACTGTCAGAGTTGTGTAAGTGCGATCAGTGCGATGGGTTGTCCCTTCACCCCAGAAATGGCAGTACTATAGATAGCGAGATACGAACATAGAAACATTTAAAATAACAACCCTTTTATTCAACATATAGCACAATTGTATCGATACATAGATGACATCTGGTGCATTTGGGAAGGGAATGAGTCATCCTTGATTGAATTCCATGCATGGTTGAACAATCGAAGCCCGGACATCAAGTTCAGTCTGTCCCATAATACAAAAAATCTTGCATTTTTGAATTTGGAGGTAAGAACATCACAGAATGGTCTTATCACTATGCTACACACTAAGGTAACAGATAAGAATAATGCTTTACATTATAACAGTCATTATCCTAAAAATTTGAAACAGAATTTGCCATAGGGCCAAATTCTGCTTATTAGGCAAAATTGTACACGTTAAGAAGATTACGAACTACATGCCCAGACATTAATTTGCAAATTGAAGGAGAGAGTCTACCCACATAAATTGCCCAAGCACTCTGTGGAGAGGGCATGGTTCACACCCAGAGGAAATCTACTAACAAAAAAGTGTAAACAACCAATGGAACGTTTAGTGTGTGTAACAACATTCGGGCCACATACCAACTTAATAAAAATAAAATTGTGTAGCAACTGACATCTAATTTAACCCCTTCAGCGCTGGGCGAATTCCGCCGCGGTGCTGAAGGGTTCGAGCGCGGGCGGGCTCATGACGGAACGGTTCCGTCATGAGCACAGCTCAACCGTGGCTCATGACGGAACCGTTCCGTCATGAGCATGGAAGGGGTTAAGGATCTATGAAAAACACAGGGCCACCATTGTTTGCATTAAAAAGAATCATAACATTGGCCAACAAATAATTTATGCTCCCAAAGTCCAAGTATAAAGATCGAACACCCTATGTACCATGTTCAATTTGAAACTGATTCAAGGATACCATAAGTGTGGTAATTGCTCTGTTTGCAACTCTATTATCGAGGGGTCCACCTTCACGTACGGCTGATTAGAATGGAGACACACAGAGTTCACTAAATGTAAAACAAAAATTGTGGTGTATGCCATAATTTGCAGCACACAAACAAAAACTCTCGGGTCTGAGCAACTTAAGAACTAGAGCATGAAAGGAGAGATACTATAGTCAAGCTGTGTCTAAAATGACAGTGAACTAATCAAAAAAGGAAAAGTATCCCTTTTAGGATGAATGCCCTCACTCACCCGAAGGTGACATGCTTCATCATTTGGGCTTTCTCCTCTCAGTGGGAAAACCTAGTCCCACCGAGGGCTACAACCACCGCACTGAGAAGTGGGAGCTCAGGGATGTTTTTGTTTAAGGATTTCAGGATACTCAGATCCCAAAGATGAGCACTAATGTGAGGTGAGGGCGCAGCGCAAAGAAATACAAAAATGTGTGGAATGTGAGTTAAAACTGGCTAACGCTATTGAAAAAATGAATTTTATTAACTCATTAGCCCTGCCAGAGATAAAAAACAATGCAAAGCAGTTGCTATTGAAAACTGCTCGGTGACAAGGGTCAACATGTTTCAGCCAATGACCATCTCGTAAGTATGTGTGGCTTTCATCAGGACCAAAAAACAAAGCTGCTGCTAGGAAGTGTAACACACGTGCAAAACTCTTTTGCACGTGAGCTTTCCTACAGTGTGGACATAAGTACCATGTTTGAGCCACATATACTAGTGTTTCAGACTTGACTGTTAATTGATGAGTTTTGGAGACTTACTTTGTTCTATATGTGTCTTCTTGATTTCAGACAAGTTCCAGCGAGATTGTATCCGCTAAAGCAATTACTGATTTGGTCTTCTTTTCAAACTTTATTTTGCACGTGTGTTACACTTCCTAGCAGCAGCTTTGTTTTTTGGTCCTGATGAAAGCCACACATACTTACGAGATGGTCATTGGCTGAAACATGTTGACCCTTGTCACCGAGCAGTTTTCAATAGCAACTGCTTTGCACTGTTTTTTATCTCTGGCAGGGCTAATGAGTTAATAAAATTCATTTTTTCAATAGCGTTAGCCAGTTTTAACTCACATTCCACACATTTTTGTATTTCTTTGCGCTGCGCCCTCACCTCACATTAGTGCTCATCTTTGGGATCTGAGTATCCTGAAATCCTTAAACAAAAACATCCCTGAGCTCCCACTTCTCAGTGCGGTGGTTGTAGCCCTCGGTGGGACTAGGTTTTCCCACTGAGAGGAGAAAGCCCAAATGATGAAGCATGTCACCTTCGGGTGAGTGAGGGCATTCATCCTAAAAGGGATACTTTTCCTTTTTTGATTAGTTCACTGTCATTTTAGACACAGCTTGACTATAGTATCTCTCCTTTCATGCTCTAGTTCTTAAGTTGCTCAGACCCGAGAGTTTTTGTTTGTGTGCTGGTTATTACGTATTAGGGGGAATAAACTTCTCGCAGGTCTTTAAATTTGTTCCCTTGGACCCCCTCTATCCATTGTGTGTGTTATATATGTATGCCATAATTTGCCCGGAGCCATAAAGTTTACATTGGGAAAACAAACCAAGAAGTCAAACAAAGGATTGTGCAACACCATTCGAGACTAAAAAATAAAATCCTCACAGCGCCTATGGTCAACCATTTTGTGGACAGTAACCATACAGAAAAAGACTTCAAGTGGACCGTACTTTGTGCCATCACGTCGAATCCTAGAGGAGGTGACCCGGAAATTCTGTTACTGTGAAAGGAGGCTTACCTCATCATGAAATTTAACACGGTAACAAGAGGGTTAAATGAAATGACTGAAATCGCCAAACTATAATACAAGACATCAAAAGTAGTGAACAGGTATGATTTTTAAACGTCAAAGCCCATCAGGCAATTCGACATTAATAGAATCCATGCTGTTCGTTTGAATCACGGCATTTGATTACAGACCATAATACAAGCATTCAAAAGTATTGAACAATTATGATTTTTAAACTTCAGAGTCCATCATGCAATTCAATGGCAACAGGGAAAAGAATCCATGCTGGCCGTAGGAATCTCGGCAATTGATTGCAGTTCTTTAAAACAACAGGACAGCGGTTCGCCTCGCAATTGAGCAGCCACGAGTCAAGCAAGCGGTTAAGAAATGGACATATCTCTTTGAAGGATTGAAGGCAGTTTGAAACATTACAATAAAAGGGACCTCAGAGCACAAGGACACTCTTGTCGAGGAGCAAAATTACTGAGTGCAATGTATATTACAGAGTGCAATAGATACAATGTATTTTACACGCGATATATTTAGAAGCTGAACACACACCGCCTCTTTGGAAATACTAATGCGAGCGAACAGCCTACTACTAAACGATTTGTTTTTTCACCCTCCAGGCTTCATTTCAACCAAGGTCAGCGATAAGGAAATCGTAAGCGGAAAGACAGAAAAGATTAACAGTGTGCCCCTAATCAAAAGGTTTGTTTCTCCTTTTTTTAATTAGTGATTGCGTTGAATCTATTTATGACAGTAACCTTGGTTGTATTTATACAATGCTCACATTTTACCGGCAAGAATCCGACTTCACTCAACAAACAAAGTGACATGCGCTGACAATTAAATGTTCCACTTCGACACGATTTGAGGTACGCTACCAAACTAATGAGTGTGTAATAGTAGAATGGGGAGAACTGAACATTCATATCACTATACTAATATCTGTTCCTTTTACTTTCAACAGATATGACCAGGTCTGGGTCCTGAGGAGAACCATTGAAAAGTTTGGGGTTTGAAACGCGTTGACCCATGCCCCTCAGAAAGGAAATTCACAGCATTAGTGTCTGGGAGAGATTTAATATTGCAACAACTCCCTATATGATAACAACTCAAACTAGCGTCCCGAGGGCTATACACAATGGCAGGATATATTATGTTTTCAAAATGTTTCTTCCGCCAAATGTGTTATGTGTCAGTATAGGACTGGTCAAATATGTCATGTTAAAAAAATATGAGTAAGTTTGTACATGTTATTTATGTAAACACAACTGTGGTCAGTATATGTTTGTACTAAGTGTTTCCACAAATTAACCCCTTCCATGCTCATGACAGAATGGCTCCGTCATGAGCACAAGTTCTAATGTGCTCATGACATAACCACTCCGTCATGAGCACATGCTCAGGAAATCCCTCTGCTGCAGACAGCAGAGGGATTTCACTTTTTTGTTGCTTGGGGAGGTGGGGAAGAGCTTCCCCAACCTCCCCAGGCCTATTTTTGTATTTCACTGTAATGACGATCGTGCGCATGGCACGCTAGCAACATTACAATGAAATCGAAACTGAAACTTAGTTTCAGTTTCTCAGTTTTGGTGCTTGTGGGGCTATCTCAGCCCCCCGAGCACCGAAAAAGATGGGAGAGGTATTGTTGGATCCCTGCTTGGGGACCACCCCAGGAGGGCGATCCCCAAACAGGGATCCACCCACTTGCACAAGGGAGGGGGGAGTGGCCCCTTGGGAAAGGGCCTTTGCCCCCCCATTGTATTTTGGGCACACTAGTCTTTCTGCCCCCACCCAGGGGATTCAATTTGGGCAAGTAAAATTAGGGTGGGGGCTGCCCCCACCCCCCAAAAATAATTACAGTCGTTCTGCCCCACCGGAGGGGCAGAAAGCACAATAGCGCCAGGGATTTTCTTTCCACAAATTTAGTTAGGGGGGCTGCCCAAAATGGGCATGCCAATGCCCCAACCCCCACCCCACCAAAATTACAGCCTTTCTGTCCCCCCTGGGGGCAGATGGGGGCAGTAGCCCCCAATCTGCCCCCTCAGGGGGCAAAAAGCCCACTAGACGCCAGGGATATATTTTGGGCAATTGAAAATAGGGTGGGGGCTGCCCAAAATGGACATATCAATGCCCCAACCCCCACAAAAAATGACAGTCTTTCTGCCCCCCGGGGTAAAATGGGGCAGAAGCCCCCAATCTGCCCCCCGTGGGGGCAGAAAGCCCACTAAAACCAGGGATTTTTTTTGTATTCATGTAGGGGTGGGGGCTGCCCAAAATGGGCATGACAATACCTCCACCACCCCAGAGAAATTCCAGTCTTTCTACCCCCACGGGTGGGCAGATGGGGCAGTGGCCACTGATCTGCCCCCCCGTGGGGGCAGATAGCCCACTAGGCGCCAGTGATTATGCTGGCTTTTTTATGCATGGGGTGGGGGCTGCCCAGAATGGGCATACCAATACTCCCACCCCAAAAAAATAGTCACAGTCTTTCTGCCCCCCTTGGGGCCATATTCTCCCTCCCCCCCCCGATTTCCTCCCAGGGCGGCAGAAAGCCCACAAGGCACAGATTTATTTCTAGCAATGTGCCCTCCTGTTGATTTTGAGCCTTAGCGCAGTAGGCACATATGGAAACCTAGCAAACCTGTACATTTTTGAAAACTAGAAACCCTGGGGAATCCAGGATGGAGTGACTTGTGTGCCTCTCACCAGGTTATGTTACCCAGAATCACTTGTTAACCTCAAACTTGTAAAAAAACACAAACACATTTTCCTCACAATTCTGTTGCGGGTAAGTTCTGGAATCTGAGTGGATCCACATATTTACTTCAACAAAGCATTCCCCCAGGTCTCCCGATAAAAATGGTACCTCACTCGCGTGGGTGGGTCAAGTACCCGCGACAGGCAAGGTCCCAAAACATAGTGAGGCAACATCAAAATTACCTATTACAAACCAACCTGGTTTTCAACGGGGGTCCCATGATTTTTTGGCCCTGGCTTGGCGGCCATCTAGGGAAACCTACCAAACCCACACATTTCTGAAAACTAGACACCAGGGGGATTTCAGGAAGTTATGGCTTGCGTAGCTACCCCAACGATTACCCAGAATCCCCTGCAAACCTCAAATTTAGCTGGCAAAATCACTTTTTCCACACATTTTTGTGTGGGAAAGTTGTGGCATCACCGGGCTGACACAAATTTCCTACCACCCAGCGTTCCCCCAGGTACCCCAATAAAAATGATGTCCCACTTGTGTGGGAGGCCCAAGTACCCGCGACAGGCAAGGGCCCAAAACATATTGAGGTGACATCAAAATTGCCAATCACAAAACAACCTGGTTTTGCAAGGGGGGTCACCTGGGTTTTTGGCCAGGGCTCGGCGGCCAGCTTGGGAAACCTACCAAACCAATACATTTCTGAAAACTAGACACCCGTAGGATTTAAGGGAGGTATGGTTTGCGTGGATACCCCAACGTTTTCTTACCCAGAATCCCCTGCAAACTTCAAATGTAGCTGAAAAATCACTTTTTCCACACGAGTGAGGCACCATTTTTATCGAGAGACCTGGGGGAACACTGGGTGGGAGGAAATTTGTGTCAACCGGATGATGCCACAACTTTACCACACAAAAATGTGTGGAAAAAGTGATTTTTTTCAGCTAAATTTCAGGTTTGCAGGGGATTCTGGGTAAGAAAACTTTGGGGGATCCACGCAAGCCATACTTGCCTGGAATCCCCTGGATGTCTAGTTTTCAGAAATGTGTGGGTTTGGTAGGTTTCCCTAGCTGGCTGCTGAGCACGGGGCCAAAACCCAGGTGACACCCTCTTACAAAACCAGGTTGTTTTGTGATAGGCAATTTTGATGTCGCCTCAATATGTTTTGGGCCCTTGCCTGTCGCGGGTACTTGGGCCTCCCACATGAGTGAGGCACCATTTTTATAGGGAGACCTGGGGGAACGCTTGGTGGTAGGAAATTTGTGTCAGCCTGGTGATGCCACAACTTTCCCACACAAAAATATGTTGAAAAAGTGATTTTGTCAGCTAAATTTGAGGTTTGCAGGGGATTCTGGGTAAGAAAACGTTGGGGGATCCACCCAAGCCATAACTCCCAAATAATCCTCTGGTGTCTAGTTTTTAGAAATGTGTGGGTTTAGTAGGTTTCCCTACCTGGCCGCCGAGCATGGGGCCAAAAACCCAGGTGACACCTCTTGCAAAAGCAGGTCGTTTTTTGATGGGCAATTTTGATGTCGCTTCAATACGTTTTGGGTCCTTGCCTGTCGCGGGTACTTGGGCCTCCCACACGAGTGAGGTACCATTTTTATCGGGAGATCTGGGGGAATGCTAGGTGGTAGGAAATTTGTGTGAGCCCGGTGATGCCACAACTTTCCCACACAAAAATGTGTGGAAAAAGTGACTTTTTCAGCTAAATTTGTGGTTTGCAAGGTAATCTGGGTAACAGAACATGGTGAGAGCCAGTCAAGTCACCCCATTCTGGTTTCCCCCTCATATCTAATTTTCAAAAATATATAGGTTTGCTAGGTTTCCTTAGGTGCCGGCAGAGCTAGGGTTCAAAATCTACAGCTAGGCACTTTGCAAAAAAAGGGTCAGTTTTCACTGTGAAAATGTGGTGTGTCCACGTTGTGTTCTGGGCAATTTTCTATCGTGGGCACTAGGCCTACCCACACAAGTGAGGTACCACTTTTCTCTGAAGACTTTGTGGAACGCGGGGTGGGTGGAAGTTTGTGGATCCGCACAGATACCAGAACTTTCCACCACAGAAATGTGAGGAAAATATGTTTTTTGGGACAAATTGTGAGGTTTGCAAGGGATTCTGGGTAAAAGAACCTGCAGAGAGCCTGTCAAGTCACCCCATCCTGGATTCTCGTGGGTGTCTAGTTTTAAAAATGTATGGGTTTGCTAGGTTTCCCTAGGGGCTGGCAGAGCTGGGGTTCAAAATCTACAGCTAGGCACTTTGCAAAAATAGGGTCAGTTTTCACTGTGAAAATGTGGTGTGTCCACGTTGCGTTTTGGGCCGTTTCCTGTCACGGGCACTAGGCCTACCCACAAAAGTGAGGTACAGTTTTTCTCTGTAGACTTTGGGGAACGAAGGGTTAGTGCATTTTGTGGATCCACGCTGATTCAAGAACTTTAACAAATTTTGAGGTTTGCAAGGGATTCTGGGTAACAGAACCTGGTGAGAGCCACAAACGTCATCCCATTCTGGATTACCCTGGGTGTTTACATTTAAAAAATGTGTAGGTTTGCCAGGTTTCCTTAGGTGCCGGCAGAGCTAGGGTTCAAAATCTACAGCTAAGCACTTTACAAAAAAAGGGTCAGTTTTCACTGTAGAAATAAAGTGTGTCCACGTTGTATTTTGGACTGTTTCCTGTTGCAGGCACTAGGCCTACCCACACAAGTGAAGTACCATTTTTATTGGGAGACTTAGGGTAACACAGAATTGTAGAGCAACTTTTATTACCTATTGACTTTCAATGCATTTCTGCCTTCAAAATGAAAGACAATGAGTAAAAAAGAAGTCATTTTGAAAAATAACCTATAAGTCTCATGCTGGTATGGGTACTCACAATTTTGGAAATGTGCAAATATCTACTGTTTCTAAATTCCAAATGTTGTTCCAGTTTCAGAAGTACATAGGTGTCTTTCATACCCATTTTTCCATGTATATATTTTCCCAAATTAATTGCTATATACCCGGAACATAATGAAAAACCATTCCAGGACGATGCTCAGTTATTGGCTCTAGGTTCTTCGGGTTCTTGGTGAACCTACAAGTCCTATATATCCCCACAACCAGAAAGGTCTAGCGGATGTAATGGTATATTGCTTTCAAACAGCTGTCACAATTAGAAGAACTTACAGGGGAAAACGTTGGCACTAATGGCTGTTTTTTTCAACTAATTTTCAATTTTTCCTATATTTAACTGTTAATTTCTGTGAAGAAACCTTGAAGGATCTACAGAAATGACCCCTTGCTAAATTCAGAATTTTGTCTACTTTTCTAAAATGTATAGCTTGTCACTGATGATAATGACTGTAAAATGATATCTAATGTCAACGATGATGCCATCAATGTCATTTCAGATAGTAATTGTCACATCTTATGACACATCTCATGTGGGGTCATGAGCAACCCATTTTGGGGAGAATTATGGTGTTCATGGTTGTGACGTGGGCATTGGTTTGTGCACTCGTTGGTTGAATGCAGATCTTAGCCTGTGGCAAGGCCCTGTGCCTACCCACCTTTGTGTCTCAATAGTTGCACGCTGGAGCTGGCCTGCAGCTACTACCTGTTCCCACCCACTCATGTTTTTCAGTTGTTGTGGGCAGAGCCTGGGGTTGAACAGGCCCTGCAACAAGCCACCCAAGCATTGTAGCAGGCAATGCACCCAGAACATTATAACAAAGCCATTTGGTTGACCTACATATTGTGAAAATCATATTGTAAGAACAAAAAGCTTTTAAGGATGGGTTGTTATTACACTGTGCTAAAGTCTGCATTGAATGTTTCATATTACTGTACTAGACAAGGGTGTTGGTGATTCACCCAAACAAACTTGATAGAAAATATTCACTAAAATAATCCTTTTTATGTCTCGCCTGACCCAGCGCATGCGCTGGTCTGGCAAGACATTTTGTGAGGGCTCCAAAAAGTGCTACCAGGCCAGCCTAGAGCTACAGTGCATGTGCGTGGGCGCGTGCTCCGCGCTTGATCGCGATTACTTTCACTTTCGCGGCCGTACGGCTTTGATGTTTGATCGCGATCACGGCCGCACAGCCGCTTTGATGTTCTCCTTGAGGCTTCAATAGATTGCAGCAGTTAAAACAAGCATTATGCAACTGTTGCATGGGTAAACACTTATAAGGTCCCATAGGCGAGACCTATTGGCTTTGCCAATGCTAGTTACTTTATGTTCTCTTCTGAAAGATATACTAACAAAATATCTAGCTTTCGTATTTCTCAATATTTTCAACAGTAACAGAACCAATGCCCATAATTCATTAGCCCTTGTGATTTATTTCACTTTTCTTTATCTTTTTTCAGAAAAATGTTTGTTGCATTTAGAACATGTCAACATGAACGGCAACACCTAACCCCTTCACTGCTAGGCCTCCCCCCCCCCCCCACCCCCGTGCTAAACCTTTTTTTGGCTATTTGGGGTAGTTCGCACTTAGGCCCCTGTAACTTTCTGACCACATGAGGTATCCACGCCAAATTTGCGACCTTTTTTACCAACATCATGGGTATTCTAAAGGTACCCAGGGTTTGTGCATTTCCCTGGAGGGGACCCAGAAATTAGCCAAAATACATGTACATTGTTTTTAGGGGGGAAAATGGGAAAAAAGGGCTACAAATGAAAGCGTCTAGTTTTTTCCCTGCAAATTGTATCAACAAAGGGGTTGTGGTGCTGAAATCACCATTTTCCCAGCTTTCAGGGACAAGTAGATGTTTGTCAGAAATCCAAAATTGTTTACACAATTTTGGCATTTTTCTGGGACATAACCTATTTTTGCTATTTTTTGTGCTTTCAACCTCCTTCCAGTTAATGGTAGAAATGGGTATGAAAGCAATAATGGATCCTGCAAAGCTATACATTTTTAAAAAGTAGATAAAATTCTGAATTCAGCAAGGGGTCATTTGTGTAGATCCATCAAGGTTTCTTTATAGAAACTAACAGGTAAATATAGGAAAAATTTAAAATTTGTTGAAAAAAGCAGCCTTTTGAGTCAACGTTTTCACCTGTAACTTCTTCGAATTATGACATCTCTTTGAAAGCAATGTACCGTTACATCCGGTGGACCTTCCTGGTTATGGGGATATATAGGACTTGTAGGTTCACCAAGAGCCCAACGAACCCAGAGTAAAAAACTGAGCAGCATTTTGTAATGTTTTTTTTTTGTTCCGGGTATATAGCAATTATTGTGGGAAAATGTATACATGGAAAAATCGGTATGAAAGACACCTATGTATTTCTGAAATGGGAACAAATTACAGAGTTTAGAAACAGCGCATATTTGCACATTTTCGAAATTGGGAATACTCATACTTGCATGACAATTATTGGTCATTTTTCAAAATGACTTTTTTTTTACACAATGTCTTTCATTTGGAAGGGAGAAATGCATCAAAAATCAATAGGTAATAACAGTTGCTTTACAAATCTGAACTACCCTAAGTCTCCCGATAAAAATGGTACCTCACTTGTGTGGGTAGGCATAGTGCCCACGACAGGAAGTGGCTCAAAACCTAAGGTGAACGCACCACATTTTCACACTGAAAATTTACACTTTTTTTGCGAAAAGTCTAGCTGTAGTTTTTGAACCCTAGCCCGGCCGGCACCTAGGGAAACCTAGCAAACCTATACATTTTTGTAAACTAGACACCCAGGGGAATCCAGGATGGGGTGACTTGACTGCCTCCCACCATGGTCTGTTACCCAGAATCCCTTGCAAACGTAAAAAAGTGACAAAAAAAACACATTTTCCCCACATTTCTGGGATGAAAAGTTCTGGAATCTGCGTGGATCCACAAATTTCTACCCACCCCGCGTTCCCCAAAGTCCTACAAGAAAAATGGTACCTCACTTGTGCGGGTCGGCCTAGTGCCCGCGACAGGAAACGGCGCAAAACGCAACGTGGTCACACCTCAATTTTGCAGTGAAAAATGACCCTTTTTTGGCAAAGTGGCTAGCTGTAGTTTTTGTACCCTAGCCGTGCCGGCACCTAGGAAACCTAGCAAACCTATACATTTTTTAAAACTAGACACCCAGGGGAATCCAGGATGGGGTGACTTGACTGCCTCCCACCATGGTCTGTTACCCAGAATCCCTTGCAAACGTTAAAAAATGACAAAAAAAACACATTTTCCCCACATTTCTGTGGTGGAAAGTTCTGGAATCTGCGTGGATCCACAAATTTCCACCTACCCCGAGTTCCCCAAAGTCCTACGAGAAAAATGGTACCTCACTTGTGCGGGTCGGCCTAGTGCCCGCGACAGGAAACGGCGCAAAACGCAACGTGGTCACACCTCAATTTTGCAGTGAAAAATGACCCTTTTTTGGCAAAGTGACTAGCTGTAGTTTTTGAACCCTAGCCCTGCCAGCACCTAGGGAAACCTAGCAAACCTATACATTTTTGAAAACTAGACACCCAGGGGAATCCAGGATGGGGTGACTTGACTGCCTCCCACCATGGTCTGTTACCCAGAATCCCTGGCAAACGTAAAAAAATGACAAAAAAAATAAATTTTTACCACATTTCTGGGATGGAAAGTTCTGGAATCTGCGTGGATCCACAAATTTCCACCCACCCCACGTTCCCCAAAGTCCTACGAGAAAAATGGTACCTCACTTGTACGGGTCGGCCTAGTGCCCGCAACAGGAAACGGCGCAAAACGCAACGTGGTCACACCTCAATTTTGCAGTGTAAAATGACCCTTTTTTGGCAAAGTGACTAGCTGTAGTTTTTGAACCCTAGCCCTGCCGGCACCTAGGGAAACCTAGCAAACCTATACATTTTTGAAAACTAGACACCCAGGGGAATCCAGGATGGGGTGACTTGACTGCCTCCCACCATGGTCTGTTACCCAGAATCCCTTGCAAACATAAAAAAATGACAAAAAAAACACATTTTCCCCACATTTCTGGGATGGAAAGTTCTGGAATCTGCGTGGATCCACAAATTTCCACACACCCCGCATTCCCCAAAGTCCTACAAGAAAAATGGTACCTCACTTGTGCGGGTCGGCCTAGTGCCCGCGACAGGAAACGGTGCAAAACGCAACGTGGTCACACCTCAATTTTGCAGTGAAAAATGACCCCTTTTTGGCAAAGTGACTACCTGTAGTTTTTGAACCCTAGCCCTGACGGCACCTAGGGAAACCTAGCAAACCTATACATTTTTGAAAACTAGACACCCAGGGGAATCCAGGATGGGGTGACTTGACTGCCTCCCACCATGGTCTGTTACCCAGAATCCCTTGCAAACATAAAAAAATGACAAAAAAAACACATTTTCCCCACATTTCTGGGATGGAAAGTTCTGGAATCTGCGTGGATCCACAAATTTACACCCACCCCGCGTTCCCCAAAGTCCTGCGAGAAAAATGGTACCTCACTTGTGCGGGTCGGCCTAGTGCCCGTGACAGGAAACGGCGCAAAACGCAACGTGGTCACACCTCAATTTTGCAGTGAAAAATGACCCTTTTTTGGCAAAGTGGCTAGCTGTAGTTTTTGAACCCTAGCCCTGCCGGCACCTAGGAAACCGAGCAAACCTATACATTTTTGAAAACTAGACACCCAGGGGAATCCAGGATGGGGTGACTTGACTGCCTCCCACCATGGTCTGTTACCCAGAATCCCTTGCAAACGTAAAAAAATGACAAAAAAAACACATTTTCCCCACATTTCTGTGGTGGAAAGTTCTGGAATCTGCGTGGATCCACAAATTTCCACCCACCCCACGTTCCCCAAAGTCCTACGAGAAAAATGGTACCTCACTTGTGCGGGTCGGCCTAGTGCCCGCGACAGGAAACGGCGCAAAACGCAACGTGGTCACACCTCAATTTTGCAGTGAAAAATGACCCTTTTTTGGCAAAGTGACTAGCTGTAGTTTTTTAACCCTAGCCCTGCCGGCACCTAGGGAAACCTAGCAAACCTATACATTTTTTAAAACTAGACACCCAGGGGAATCCAGGATGGGGTGACTTGACTGCCTCCCACCATGGTCTGTTACCCAGAATCCCTGGCAAACGTAAAAAAATGACAAAAAAAATACATTTTCCCCACATTTCTGGGATGGAAAGTTCTGGAATCTGCGTGGATCCACAAATTTCCACCCACCCCGCGTTCCCCAAAGTTCTACGAGAAAAATGGTACCTCACTTGTGCGGGTCGGCCTAGTGCCCGCGACAGGAAACGGCGCGAAACGCAACGTGGTCACACCTCAATTTTGCAGTGAAAAATGACCCTTTTTCGGCAAAGTGACTAGCTGTAGTTTTTGAACACTAGCCCTGCCGGCACCTAGGGAAACCTAGCAAACCTATACATTTTTGAAAACTAGACACCCAGGGGAATCCAGGATGGGGTGACTTAACTGCCTCCCACCATGGTCTGTTACCCACAATCCTTCGCAAACGTAAAAAAATGACAAAAAAAACACATTTTCCCCACATTTCTGGGATGGAAAGTTCTGGAATCTGTGTGGATCCACAAATTTCCACCCACACCACGTTCCCCAAAGTCCTACGAGAAAAATGGTACCTCACTTGTGCGGGTCGGCCTAGTGCCCGCAACAGGAAACGGCGCAAAACGCAACGTGGTCACACCTCAATTTTGCAGTGTAAAATGACCCTTTTTTGGCAAAGTGACTAGCTGTAGTTTTTGAACCCTAGCCCTGCCGGCACCTAGGGAAACCTAGTAAACCTATACATTTTTGAAAACTAGACACCCAGGGGAATCCAGGATGGGGTGACTTGACTGCCTCCCACCATGGTCTGTTACCCAGAATTCCTTGCAAACATAAAAAAATGACAAAAAAAACACATTTTCCCCACAATTCTGGGATGGAAAGTTCTGGAATCTGCGTGGATCCACAAATTTCCACACACCCCGCGTTCCCCAAAGTCCTACAAGAAAAATGGTACCCCACTTGTGCGGGTCGGCCTAGTGCCCACGACAGGAAACGGCGCAAAACGCAACGTGGTCACACCTCAATTTTGCAGTGAAAAATGACCCTTTTTTGGCAAAGTGGCTAGCTGTAGTTTTTGAACCCTAGCCCTGCCGGCACCTAGGGAAACCTAGCAAGCCTATACATTTTTGAAAACTAGACACCCAGGGGAATCCACGATGGGGTGACTTGACTGCCTCCCACCATGGTCTGTTACCCAGAATCCCTGGCAAACGTAAAAAAATGACAAAAAAAACACATTTTCCCCACATTTCTGTGGTGGAAAGTTCTGGAATCTGCGTGGATCCACAAATTTCCACCCACCCGCGTTCCCCAAAGTCCTACGAGAAAAATGGTACCTCACTTGTGCGGGTCGGCCTAGTGCCCGCAACAGGAAACGGCGCAAAACGCAACGTGGTCACACCTCAATTTTGCAGTGAAAAATGACCCTTTTTTGGCAAAGTGGCTAGCTGTAGTTTTTGAACCCTAGCCCTGCCGGCACCTAGGAAACCTAGCAAACCTATACATTTTTGAAAACTAGACACCCAGGGGAATCCAGGATGGGGTGACTTGACTGCCTCCCAGCATGGTCTGTTACCCAGAATCCCTTGCAAATGTAAAAAAATGACCAAAAAAACACATTTTCCCCACATTTCTGGGATGGAAAGTTCTGGAATCTGTGTGGATCCACAAATTTCCACCCACCCCACGTTCCCCAAAGTCCTACGAGAAAAATGGTACCTCACTTGTGCGGGTCGGCCTAGTGCCCGCAACAGGAAACGGCGCAAAACTCAACGTGGTCACACCTCAATTTTGCAGTGAAAAATGACCCTTTTTTGGCAAAGTGACTAGGTGTAGTTTTTGAACCGTAGCCCTGCCGGCACCTAGGGAAACCTAGCAAACCTATACATTTTTTAAAACTAGACACCCAGGGGAATCCAGGATGGGGTGACTTGACTGCCTCCCACCATGGTCTGTTACCCAGAATCCCTTGCAAACGTAAAAAAATGACAAAAAAAACACATTTTCCCCACATTTCTGGGATGGAAAGTTCTGGAATCTGTGTGGATCCACAAATTTCCACACACCCCACGTTCCCCAAAGTCCTACGAGAAAAATGGTACCTCACTTGTACGGATCGGCCTAGTGCCCGCGACAGGAAACGGCGCAAAACTCAACGTGGTCACACCTCAATTTTACAGTGAAAAATGACCCTTTTTTGGCAAAGTGACTAGCTGTAGTTTTTTAACCCTAGCCCTGCCGGCACCTAGGGAAACCTAGCAAACCTATTCATTTTTGAAAACTAGACAAGCAGGGGAATCCAGGATGGGGTGACTTGACTGCCTCCCACCAAGGTCTGTTACCCAGAATCCCTTGCAAACGTAAAAAAATGACAAAAAAACACATTTTCCCCACATTTCTGGGATGGAAAGTTCTGGAATCTGCGTGGATCCACAAATTTCCACCCACCCCGCGTTCCCCAAAGTCCTACAAGAAAAACGGTACCTCACTTGTGCGGGTCGGCCTAGTGCCCGCGACAGGAAACGGTGCAAAACGCAACGTGGTCACACCTCAATTTTGCAGTGAAAAATGACCCATTTTTGGCAAAGTGACTAGCTGTAGTTTTTGAACCCTAGCCCTGACGGCACCTAGGGAAACCTAGCAAACCTATACATTTTTGAAAACTAGACACCCAGGGGAATCCAGGATGGGGTGACTTGACTGCCTCCCACCATGGTCTGTTACCCAGAATCCCTTGCAAACGTAAAAAAATGACAAAAAAACACATTTTCCCCACATTTCTGGGATGGAAAGTTCTGGAATCTGCGTGGATCCACAAATTTACACCCACCCCGCGTTCCCCAAAGTCCTGTGAGAAAAATGGTACCTCACTTGTGCGGGTCGGCCTAGTGCCCGCGACAGGAAACGGCGCAAAACGCAACGTGGTCACACCTCAATTTTGCAGTGAAAAATGACCCTTTTTTGGCAAAGTGGCTAGCTGTAGTTTTTGAACCCTAGCCCTGCCGGCACCTAGGAAACCTATTAAACCTATACATTTTTGAAAACTAGACACCCAGGGGAATCCAGGATGGGGTCACTTGACTGCCTCCCACCATGGTCTGTTACCCAGAATCCCTTGCAAACGTAAAAAAATGACAAAAAAAACACATTTTCCCCACATTTCTGTGGTGGAAAGTTCTGGAATCTGCGTGGATCCACAAATTTCCACCCACCCCGCGTTCCCCAAAGTCCTACGAGAAAAATGGTACCTCACTTGTGCGGGTCGGCCTAGTTCCCGCGACAGGAAACGGCGCAAAACGCAACGTGGTCACACCTCAATTTTGCAGTGAAAAATGACCCTTTTTTGGCAAAGTGACTAGCTGTAGAATTTGAACCCTAGCCCTGCCGGCACCTAGGGAAACCTAGCAAACCTATACATTTTTGAAAACTAGACACCCAGGGGAATCCAGGATGGGGTGACTTGACTGCCTCCCACCATGGTCTGTTACCCAGAATCCCTTCCAAACATAAAAAAATGACAAAAAAAACACATTTTCCCCACATTTCTGGGATGGAAAGTTCTGGAATCTGCGTGGATCCACAAATTTCCACACACCCCGCGTTCCCCAAAGTCCTACGAGAAAAATGGTACCTCACTTGTGCGGATCGGCCTAGTGCCCGCGACAGGAAACGGCGCAAAACTCAACGTGGTCACACCTCAATTTTACAGTGAAAAATGACCCTTTTTTGGCAAAGTGACTAGCTGTAGTTTTTTAACCCTAGCCCTGCCGGCACCTAGGAAAACCTAGCAAACCTATACATTTTTGAAAACTAGACAAGCAGGGGAATCCAGGATGGGGTGACTTGACTGCCTCCCACCAAGGTCTGTTACCCAGAATCCCTTGCAAACGTAAAAAAATGACAAAAAAAACACATTTTCCCCACATTTCTGGGATGGAAAGTTCTGGAATCTGCGTGGATCCACAAATTTCCACCCACCCCGCGTTCCCCAAAGTCCTACAAGAAAAATGGTACCCCACTTGTGCAGGTCGGCCTAGTGCCCAGGACAGGAAACGGCGCAAAACGCAACGTGGTCACACCTCAATTTTGCAGTGAAAAATGACCCTTTTTTGGCAAAGTGACTAGCTGTAGTTTTTTAACCCTAGCCCTGCCGGCACCTAGGGAAACCTAGCAAGCCTATACATTTTTGAAAACTAGACACCCAGGGGAATCCAGGATGGGGTGACTTGACTGCCTCCCACCATGGTCTGTTACCCAGAATCCCTGGCAAACGTAAAAAAATGACAAAAAAAACTACATTTTCCCCACATTTCTGGGATGGAAAGTTCTGGAATCTGCGTGGATCCACAAATTTACACCCACCCCGCGTTCCCCAAAGTCCTACGAGAAAAATGGTACCTCACTTGTGCGGGTCGGCCTAGTGCCCGCAACAGGAAACGGCGCAAAACGCAACGTGGTCACACCTCAATTTTGCAGTGAAAAATGACCCTTTTTTGGCAAAGTGGCTAGCTGTAGTTTTTGAACCCTAGCCCTGCCGGCACCTAGGAAACCTAGCAAACCTATACATTTTTGAAAACTAGACACCCAGGGGAATCCAGGATGGGTTGACTTGACTGCCTCCCACCATGGTCTGTTACCCAGAATCCCTTGCAAACGTAAAAAAATGACAAAAAAAACACATTTTCCCCACATTTCTGGGATGGAAAGTTCTGGAATCTGTGTGGATCCACAAATTTCCACACACCCCACGTTCCCCAAAGTCCTACGAGAAAAATGGTACCTCACTTGTGCGGGTCGGCCTAGTGCCCGCAACAGGAAACGGCGCAAAACGCAACGTGGTCACACCTCAATTTTGCAGTGAAAAATGACCCTTTTTTGGCAAAGTGACTAGCTGTAGTTTTTGAACCCTAGCCCTGCTGCCACCTAGGGAAACCTAGCAAACCTATACATTTTTGAAAACTAGATACCCAGGGGAATCCAGGATGGGGTGACTTGACTGCCTCCCACCATGGTCTGTTACCCAGAATCCCTTGCAAACGTAAAAAAATGACAAAAAAAACACATTTTCCCCACATTTCTGGGATGGAAAGTTCTGGAATCTGCGTGGATCCACAAATTTCCACCCACCCCGCGTTCCCCAAAGTCCTACGAGAAAAATGGTACCTCACTTGTGCGGGTCGGCCTAGTGCCCGCGATAGGAAACGGTGCAAAACGCAACATGGTCACACCTCAATTTTGCAGTGAAAAATGACCCTTTTTTGGCAAAGTGACTAGCTGTAGTTTTTGAGCCCTAGCCCTGCCGGCACCTAAGGAAACCTAGCAAGCCTATACATTTTTGAAAACTAGACACCAAGGGGAATCCAGGATGGGGTGACTTGACTGCCTCCCACCATGGTCTGTTACCCAGAATCCCTTGCAAACGTAAAAAAATGACAAAAAAAACACATTTTCCCCACATTTCTGGGATGGAAAGTTCTGGAATCTGCGTGGATGCACAAATTTACACCCACCCCGCGTTCCCCAAAATACTACGAGAAAAATGGTACCTCACTTGTGCGGGTCGGCCTAGTGCCCGCGACAGGAAACGGCGCAAAACGCAACGTGGTCACACCTCAATTTTGCAGTGAAAAATGACCCTTTTTTGGCAAAGTGACTAGCTGTAGTTTTTGAACCCTAGCCCTGCCAGCACCTAGGGAAACCTAGCAAACCTATACATTTTTGAAAACTAGACACCCAGGGGAATCCAGGATGGGGTGACTTGACTGCCTCCCACCATGGTCTGTTACCCAGAATCCCTTGCAAACGTAAAAAAATGACAAAAAAAATACATTTTCCCCACATTTCTGGGATGGAAAGTTCTGGAATCTGCGTGGATCCACAAATTTACACCCTCCCCGCGTTCCCCAAAGTCCTACGAGAAAAATGGTACCTCACTTGTGCGGGTCGGCCTAGTGCCCGCGACAGGAAACGGCGCAAAACGCAACGTGGTCACACCTCAATTTTGCAGTGAAAAATGACCCTTTTTTGGCAAAGTGACTAGCTGTAGTTTTTGAACCCTAGCCCTGCCGGCACCTAGGGAAACCTAGCAAAACTATACATTTTTAAAAACTAGACACCCAGGGGAATCCAGGATGGGGTGACTTGACTGCCTCCCACCATGGTCTGTTACCCAGAATCCCTTGCAAACGTAAATAAATGACAAAAAAATTACATTTTCCCCACATTTCTGGGATGGAAAGTTCTAGAATCTGCGTGGATCCACAAATTTCCACCCACCCCGCATTCCCCAAAGTCCTACGAGAAAAATGGTACCTCACTTGTGCGGGTCGGCCTAGTGCCCACGACAGGAAACGGCGCAAAACGCAACGTGGTCACACCTCAATTTTGCAGTGAAAAATGACCCTTTTTTGGCAAAGTGACTAGCTGTAGTTTTTGAACCCTAGCCCTGCCGGCACCTAGGGAAACCTAGCAAACCTATACATTTTTGAAAACCAGACACCCAGGGGAATCCAGGATGGGGTGACTTAACTGCCTCCCACCATGGTCTGTTACCCAGAATCCCTTGCAAACGTAAAAAAATGACAAAAAAAATACATTTTCCCCACATTTCTGGGATGGAAAGTTCTGGAATCTGCGTGGATCCACTAATTTACACCCTCCCCGCGTTCCCCAAAGTCCTACGAGAAAAATGGTACCTCACTTGTGCGGGTCGGCCTAGTGCCCGCGACAGGAAACGGCGCAAAACGCAACGTGGTCACACCTCAATTTTGCAGTGAAAAATGACCCTTTTTTGGCAAAGTGACTAGCTGTAGTTTTTGAACCCTAGCCCTGCCGGCACCTAGGGAAACCTAGCAAAACTATACATTTTTAAAAACTAGACACCCAGGGGAATCCAGGATGGGGTGACTTGACTGCCTCCCACCATGGTCTGTTACCCAGAATCCCTTGCAAACGTAAATAAATGACAAAAAAATTACATTTTCCCCACATTTCTGGGATGGAAAGTTCTAGAATCTGCGTGGATCCACAAATTTCCACCCACCCCGCGTTCCCCAAAGTCCTACGAGAAAAATGGTACCTCACTTGTGCGGGTCGGCCTAGTGCCCACGACAGGAAACGGCGCAAAACGCAACGTGGTCACACCTCAATTTTGCAGTGAAAAATGACCCTTTTTTGGCAAAGTGACTAGCTGTAGTCTTTGAACCCTAGCCCTGCCGGCACCTAGGGAAACCTAGCAAACCTATACATTTTTGAAAACCAGACACCCAGGGGAATCCAGGATGGGGTGACTTAACTGCCTCCCACCATGGTCTGTTACCCAGAATCCCTTGCAAACGTAAAAAAATGACAAAAAAAACACATTTTCCCCACATTTCTGGGATGGAAAGTTCTGGAATCTGCGTGGATCCACAAATTTCCACCCACCCCACGTTCCCCAAAGTCCTACGAGAAAAATGGTACCTCACTGGTGTGGGTCGGCCTAGTGCCCGCGACAGGAAACGGCGCAAAACGCAACGTGGTCACACCTCAATTTTGCAGTGAAAAATGACCCTTTTTTGGCAAAGTGACTAGCTGTAGTTTTTGAACCCTAGCCATGCCGGCACCTAGGGAAACCTAGCAAACCTATACATTTTTGAAAACTAGACACCCAGGGGAATCCAGGATGGGGTGACTTGACTGCCTCCCACCATGGTCTGTTACCCAGAATCCCTTGCAAACTTAAAAAAATGACAAAAAAAACACATTTTCCCCACATTTCTGGGATGGAAAGTTCTGGAATCTGCGTGGATCCACAAATTTTCAAACACCGCGCGTTCCCCAAAGTCCTACGAGAAAAATGGTACCTCACTTGTGCGGATCGGCCTAGTGCCCGCGACAGGAAACGGCGCAAAACTCAACGTGGTCACACCTCAATTTTACCGTGAAAAATGACCCTTTTTTGGCAAAGTGTCTAGCTGTAGTCTTTTAACCCTAGCCCTGCCGGCACCTAGGGAAACCTAGCAAACCTATACATTTTTGAAAACTAGACACGCAGGGGAATCCAGGATGGGGTGTCTTGACTGCCTCCCACCAAGGTCTGTTACCCAGAATCCCTTGCAAACATAAAAAAATGACAAAAAAAACAAATTTTCCCCACATTTCTGGGATGGAAAGTTCTGGAATCTGCGTGGATCCACAAATTTCCACCCACCCCGCGTTTCCCAAAGTCCTACAAGAAAAATAGTACCTCACTTGTGCGGGTCGGCCTAGTGCCCGCGACAGGAAACGGCGCAAAACGCAACGTGGTCACACCTCAATTTTGCAGTGAAAAATGACCCTTTTTTGGCAAAGTGACTAGCTGTAGTTTTTGAGCCCTAGCCCTGCCGGCACCTAGGGAAACCTAGCAAGCCTATACATTTTTGAAAACTAGACACCCCGGGGATTCCAGGATGGGGTGACTTGACTGCCTCCCACCATGGTCTGTTACCCAGAATCCCTTGCAAACGTAAAAAAAGACAAAAAAAACACATTTTCCCCACATTTCTGAGATGGAAAGTTCTGGAATCTGCGTGGATCCACAAATTTCCACCCACCCCACGTTCCCCAAAGTCCTACGCGAAAAATGGTACCTCACTTGTGCGGGTCAGCCTAGTGCCCGCGACAGGAAACGGTACAAAACGCAACGTGGTCACACCTCAATTTTGCAGTGAAAAATGACCCCTTTTTGGCAAAGTGACTAGCTGTAGTTTTTGAACCCTAGCCCTGCCGGCACCTAGGGAAACCTACCAAACCCACGCATTTCTGAAAACTAGACACCCGGCGGCTTCCAGGGAGGTATGGCTTGCGTGGATCCCCCAACGTTTCCTTACCCAGAATCCCCTGCAAAAAATTCAATTTTTGCTGAAGAAATCACTTTTTACACACATTTTGGGGTGGGAAAGTTGTGGCATCACCGGGCTCACACAAATTTACCACCACTCAGCGTTCCCCCAGGTCTCCCGGTAAAAATGGTGCCTCACTTGTGTGGGAGGCCCAAGTACCCGCGGCAGGCAAGGGCCCAAAACGTAGTGATTCGACATCAAAATGGCCTATCGCAAAACCATCTGGTTTTGCAAGGGGGTCACTTTGGTTTTTTGCCCGGTGCTCGGCGGCCATCTAGGGAAACCTACCAAACCCACGCATTTCTGAAAACTAGTCACCCGGCGGCTTCCAGGGAGGTATGGCTTGCGTGGATCCCCCAACGTTTCCTTACCCAGAATCCTCTGCAAACCTCAATATTGCTGAAAAAATCACTTTTTTCACACATTTTGGGGTGGGAAAGTTGTGGCATCACCGGGCTCACACAAATTTACCACCACCCAGCGTTCCCCCAGGTCTCCCGGTAAAAATGGTGCCTCACTTGTGTGGGAGGCCCAAGTACCTGCAGCAGGCAAGGGCCCAAAACCTAGTGAGGCGACATCAAAATGGCCTATCGCAAAACCACCTGGTTTTGCAAGGGGGGTCACTTTGGTTTTTGACCCGGTGCTCGGCGGCCATCTAGGGAAACCTACCAAACCCACGCGTTTCTGAAAACTAGACACCCGGCGGCTTCGAGGGAGGTATGGCTTGCGTGGATCCCCCAACGTTTCCTTACCCAGAATCCCCTGCAAACCTCAATTTATGCTGAAAAAATCACTTTTTTCACACATTTTGGGGTGGGAAAGTTGTGGCATCACCGGGCTCACACAAATTTACCACCACCCAGCGTTCCCCCAGGTCTCCCGGTAAAAATGGTGCCTCACTTGTGTGGGAGGCCCAATTACCCGCGGCAGGCAAGGGCCCAAAACGTAGTGATTCGACATCAAAATGGCCTATCGCAAAACCACCTGGTTTTGCAAGGGGGTCACTTTGGTTTTTGACCCGGTGCGCGGCGGCCATCTAGGGAAACCTACCAAACCCACAGATTTCTGAAAACTAGACACCCGTCAGCTTCCAGGGAGGTATGGCTTGCGTGGATCCCCCAACGTTTCCTTACCCAGAATCCCCTGCAAACCTCAATTGTTGCTGAAAAAATCACTTTTTTCACACATTTTGGGGTGGGAAAGTTGTGGCATCACCGGGCTCACACAAATTTACCACCACCCAGCGTTCCCCAAGGTCTCCCGGTAAAAATGGTGCCTCACTTGTGTGGGAGGCCCAAGTACCCGCGGCAGGCAAGGGCCCAAAACCTAGTGAGGCGACATCAAAATGGCCTATCGCAAAACCACCTGGTTTTGCAAGGGGGGTCACTTTGGTTTTTGGCCTGGTGCTCGGCGGCCATATAGGGAAACCTACCAAACTCATGCATTTCTGAAAACTAGACACCCGGCGGCTTCCAGGGAGGTATGGCTTGCGTGGATCCCATAATGTTTCCTTACCCAGAATCCCCTGCAAACCTCAATTTTTGCTGAAAAATCACTTTTTTCACACATTTTGGGGTGGGAAAGTTGTGGGATCACCGGGCTCACACAAATTTACCACCACCCAGCGTTCCCCCAGGTCTCCCGGTAAAAATGGAGCCTCACTTGTGTGGGAGGCCCAAGTACCCGCGGCAGGCAAGGGCCAAAAACGTAGTGAGGCGACATCAACATTGCCTATCCCAAATGTCACCTCACTAGGTTTCGGGCCCTTGCCTGCCGCGGGTACTTGGGCCTCCCACACAAGTGAGGCACCATTTTTACCGGGAGACCTGGGGGAACACTGGGTGGTGGTAAATTTGTGTGAGCCCGGTGATGCCACAACTTTCCTACCCCAAAAAGTGTGAAAAAAGTGATTTTTTCAGCTAAAATTGAGGTTTGCAGGGGATTCTGGGTAAGGAAACGTTGGGGGATCTACGCAAGCCATACCTCCCTGGAAGCCGCCGGCTGTCTAGTTTTCAGAAATGCATGGGTTTGGTAGGTTTCCCTAGATGGCCGCCGAGCACCGGGTCAAAAACCAAAGTGACCCCCCTTGCAAAACCAGGTGGTTTTGCGATAGGCCATTTTGATGTCGCCTGACTACGTTTTGGGCCCTTGCCTGCCGCGGGTACTTGGGCCTCCCACACAAGTGAGGCACCATTTTTACCGGGAGACCTGGGGGAACGCTGGGTGGTGGTAAATTTGTTTGAGCCCGGTGATGCCACAACTTTCCCACTCCAAAATGTGTGAAAAAAGTGATTTTTTCATCTAAAATTGAGGTTTGCAGGGGATTCTGGGTAAGGAAACGTTGGGGGATCCACGCAAGCCATACCTCCCTGGAAGCCGCCGGGTGTCTAGTTTTCAGAAATGCGTGGGTTTGGTAGGTTTCCCTAGATGGCCGCCGAGCACCGGGTCAAAAATGAAAAAGTGACCCCCTTGCAAAACCAGGTGGTTTTGCGGTAGGCCATTTTGATGTCGCCTCACTACGTTTTGGGCCCTTGCCTGCCCCGGGTACTTGGGCCTCCCACACAAGTGAGGCCCCATTTTTACCGGGAGACCTGGGGGAACACTGGGTGGTGGTAAATTTGTGTGAGCCCGGTGATGCCACAACTTTCCCACCCCAAAATGTGTGAAAAAAGTGATTTTTTCAGCTAAAATTGAGGTTTGCAGGGGATTCTGGGTAAGGAAACGTTGGGGGATCCATGCAAGCCATACCTCCCTGGAAGCCGCCGGGTGTCTAGTTTTCAGAAATGCGTGGGTTTGGTAGGTTTCCCTAGATGGCCACCGAGCACCGGGTCAAAAACCAAAGTGACCCCCCTTGCAAAACCAGGTGGTTTTGCGATAGGCCATTTTGATGTCGCCTCACTACGTTTTGGGCACTTGCCTGCCGCGGGTACTTGGGCCTCCCACACAAGTGAGGCACCATTTTTACCGGGAGACCTGGGGGAACGCTGGGTGGTGGTAAATTTGTGAGAGCACGGTGATGCCACAACTTTCCCACCCCAAAATGTGTGAAAAAAATGATTTTTTCAGCAAAAATTGAGGTTTGCAGGGGATTCTGGGTAAGGAAACGTTGGGGGATCCACGCAAGCCATACCTCCCTGGAAGCTGCCGGGTGTCTAGTTTTCAGAAATGTGTGGGTTTGGTAGGTTTCCCTAGATGGCCGCCGAGCACCGGGTCAAAAACCAAAGTGACCCCCCTTGCAATAGGCCATTTTGATGTCGCCTCACTACGTTTTGGGCCCTTGCCTGCCGCGGGTACTTGGGCCTCCCACACAAGTGAGGCACCATTTTTACCGGGAGACCTGGGGGAAGGCTGGGGGGTGGTAAATTTGTGTGAGCCTGGTGATGCCACAACTTTCCCACCCCAAAATTTGTGAAAAAAGTGATTTTTTCAGCAAAAATTGAGGTTTGCAGGGGATTCTGGGTAAGGAAACGTTGGGGGATCCATGCAAGCCATACCTCCCTGGAAGCCTCCGGGTGTCTAGTTTTCAGAAATGTGTGGGTTTGGTAGGTTTCCCTAGATGGCCGCCGATCACCGGGCCAAAAACCAAAGTGACCCCCCTTGCAAAACCAGATTAACTATTGTTCCTACAGCGTGAGAATTTTGGAATAATATTGCAAAGAAAATGTGGCAGACATTTTGAGGTTTGCAGGACATTGGGGATAAAAAAACTTTTTGAATCACAAGAGAGACATCACCATGAACTCCCATGGGTTTTCGATAATATCTACGGTTGGTGGGTTATTCTTGCATGGAAAGTGTACCTTGGCAGAGAAACTAAAGACAAAGATTCCTGCACAACCATCTATTCCTCAAACACACACACATACTGGTTGGATTTGGCATGAGGGCGAGTCATGGTTCAGTGTATTAAATTTTATTAACAAGAGATTTCACAAAAATGAAATGCACTGTCAATAATTAAATTCACAAAAAACCAAACCAATGACTCGCAGCTCGTGAGCTGTAAAGCCACGTCAAGGCACCAACCACTTTACAGGCCATTCACACACCTTTCATACGTGATACAAACAAGACCATTCGCACCACCAGGCACAAAAGCAACACATTTCATAATTCACCAAAAAGGGACAAGGTACACCCTGCTTCAGAAAGACAAATATTACTGCACAGCCATCTCATCCGCAAGCACACACACATACTGGTTGGATTTGGCACGAGGGTGAGTGATGGTTCAGTAGATACAATTGTATTAGCAAGTGATTTCACAGAAATTAAATGCACTGGTAATAATTGAAAGGGCGAGAAACTGAACCATTGACTCACAGCTCGTGAGCTGTAAAGCCACGACAAGGCACCAACCTCTTTACAGGCCATTCATATACCTTTCATACGTGTGAGACATACAAAACCATTCACACCGCCAGCCGCGGGCCCATCACATAACAAAACTTACACCAGGACACAGCGCCATTCAAGGGCCCATCACTTTCACAAGCCCACAATCCAGACACAGCAACTACACAGGCTAATGGATTGCGTGGAGTGGCACTCAGCTAGCAGTGTGTGTAGTGACCAGCAGAAAGTCGCTACTCACACACAGCCAGCTGAGCACCAGTCCACACACACCGCTAGCCAAGCGCCAGTCCACGCACACCGCTAGCCAAGCGCCAGTCCAGGCACACCGCCAGCCAATCGCCAGTCCAGGCACACCGCCAGCCAATCGCCAGTCCAGGCACACCGGCAGCCAATCGCCAATCCACGCACACCGCCAGCCAAGCTCCAGTCCACGGACACCACCAGCCAAGCACCAGTCCGCACACACCACCAGTCCATGCACACCGCCAGCCAAGTACCAGTCCACGCACACCGCCAGCCAAGCACCATTCCACGCACACCGCCAGCCAAGCTCCAGTCCACGCACACCACCAGCCAAGCTCCAGTCCACGGACACCACCAGCCAAACACCAGTCCGCACACACACCACCAGTCCACGCACACCGCCAGCCAAGTACCAGTCCACGCACACCGCCAGCCAAGCACCATTCCACGCACACCGCCAGCCAAGCTCCAGTCCACGCACACCACCAGCCACGCACCAGTCCACGCACACCGCCAGTCCATGCACACCGCCAGACCACGCACACCGCCAGCCAAGCACCATTCCACGCACACCACCAACCAAGTGCCAGTCCACACACACCAACAGCCAAGCGCAAGCCTACACACACCGCCATCACATTTAGGATTTTTTTAGAAAAAAATAAAAACACAAACAAATTGCAAATAGATACAAATCTTCTAACAGAAAATCAGCAACTAAATACATTGCACTAACACCAACCTAGAAACAGAATCAAATTATCCAAAGAATACAGACCAAGCAGTTCACTTTACCGCTCATGAATGCTCCCAAAAATTCTTTCGCTTGTGGTACGCTCTAAAACAAGCAGGGAGACACAGTGCAGGATGAGAAGGACAGTCGGGGCAGTACATACGACTCTCCTTCCGCAAACCTCTTCGCCAACAGACTCTACATCTCCTACTGGGAAAATCTTTTGCGGGTGTGGGAGGAATGTGATCTGGAAAGTGGCATTCTTTCAATCTAGCAACATCCTCCACCACTCCAACTCTAGGAACACTTGCCTGTTCCACTACAACAAGGCTGCCTATTACAGACTCCTGAAACTTAGCAAAAGTCATCTTTGACTTAGGGCAAGAATCCTGGAACACATCAAAAGCATTAAACATTGCCAAGTGGAAAAGATGGATAGCCAACTTCTTGTACCAAATGTAAGCCTTACGAAGAGCAGTGTAAGGTTCCAACCTCTGATCTACTCTGTCAACACCACCCATGTGCCTATTATAGTCTAAAATGCACACAGGTTTGCGCGCTTCAGCGACCTGACCCCAAACAGTCACAGGTGCAGTGCTTTCATCATGGATGGTAGTCAGCATGTAGACATCTCTCCTGTCTGTAAACTTCACAGCAAGAAGCTCCTGGCAACGCAACGCACTGCACTGTCCCCGCACAAGCTTTTGACAAACAAGTTCTTTCGGGAAACCTTTACGGTTAGAGCGGATTGTGCCACAAGCAAGAGTGTCCACTTTGGCCAATTCCCTGAACAACCGCACACCAGTGTAGAAGTTATCTACATATAAATGGTGGCCTTTGTTAAAAAATCCTCTTCCAAGTTCCCAAACAATTTTCTCAGTCACTCCAAAAGTGGACGGACAACCAGGGAGGTTAAACCTAGATTCCTTACCGGTGTACACCCTGAAATTAGAGACATATCCAGTCCTACTGTCACACAGCATATACAGCTTTATTCCATAGCGTGCCCTCTTACTAGGAATCTATTGTCTAAAAACCAAGCGGCCCTTGAACAACACCAAAGACTCATCCACTGCAATTTCTTTCCCAGGGGCATAAATCTCAGAAAATCGATCAACAAAGTGATCAAGGACAGGCCTAATCTTAAAAAGACGGTCACAGTCAGGGTGATCTCGTGGCAACGCTAAACCATTATCAACAAAATGCATCATCCGAAGCAGAAGCAAATACCTGTCACGACTCATGACTGCCGGAAAAATAGACGTTGCCATCAAGGGACTGCTAGACCAATATGAAGACATTGATGGCTTCCTTAGCAAGCCCATCAAAAAAGTTAAACCCAAGAATTTCTTCATCTCTTCAACATTTGTGGGAGTCCACCGGGTAGCTCTAGAGTGTGGCTTAAGACTGGCACTGTTGTCCCTCAAAAACTGTTCGGCATACAAATTAGTCTGCTCAACAATCTCTGCCAAAAACACATCGTCCATAAACAACTGAAAAAAATTTACCGGCAAAAAGTTTTCAGTATTCACTCTAGACCCTGGAACACCAGTAAACTCTGGCAATGCCGGCTGCACCATGCCAGGGGCAACCCAGAGGTCATCACTTTCAAAGGGAAGCCTTGCAGCCCCAGCCTGCAGCCCAGATGCCTCTTGCCGCACTACACAAACGGGAAGCCTTGCAGCCGCAGGCTGCAGCCCAGAAGCCTCTTGCCGCACTACTCCAACGGGAAGCCTTGTAGTCCCAGGCTGCAGCCCAGATGCCTCTTGCCGAACTATCGGCACATCAGTCTCCTCCTCTAACACAGGCACTTCATCCGCACTAAGAGTATCTTCATCATCCGATGACTCCATACGGAGAGACAACTCACTGCCAGAATCGTCCCCTGCCTCCTCTCCCTCAGATGCAGAGTCAGTCTCTGAACCATGGTCAGAGGAAGACTCAAACAGCAAACCAACAACCTGCTGAGCAGTAATCCTGCGGCTAGCCATTATACTTACTAAGATAGAAGACTGCACAAACAAGTCAACAACAACCAACAATGTGCAAACCAAGTAAGTAAAGAAATGTGTACCTTTATCACAAAGATCAATGTACTCAAAAACTATACAATCCAATTACAAGAGACAGCTGCACTCACCAGAAACCAAATCTGCAGTGACACAGCAAAAACCAACGATATCAAACTAGAAAGAAGAAAAAAAAACAAATTACTCACAAGACAACAAAATACACATCGAGCACCAATGCAAAAAGTTTTTGACACTCAAAAAACAAACATACTGCTATTATTACACCATTCGCAAAAAAAAATTCATGCAGAGAAATCAAACACATTTACATTGTACAAAAAAGAGTCTCTTACCAAACTACACAAACAGCAGAACCGCCAGTAACAACACGGCAAACTGAAAAGAGCAAAAGCCTTCACCTAGAACAAAAAAGTTAAAAAAAAACATTACTATTGCAATTCACAAAAAATATAACAATAAACATTACAACATGCTATGTTACTACCCAAATGGTCAATCGGGTTATGTGCCAGGTGGGGCAGAAAACAGCAGGAAAAAAAAAGGCTACTCTGTCCCGGGGCGGGTGGGCCAAATACATATTATAAAAATTGCCCCCTGGAAGCGACACTTGCAAAAGGGGTCACTTCCATTTTTATTTACACTAATTCCCTGGTGTCTAGTGGGCATTTCTGCCCCCCCCCCCCCCGGGGCCAGAAACGGACCGAAAGTTGACCGATCTGCCCAAATGAACAAAACGACATCCCTGGTGTCTAGTGGGCTTTTCTGCCCCCGGACCGAAAGTGGACCGATCTGCCCCCAGGGGGGGCAGAAAAGTCTGTGCACAAAATATCCCCCAGGGAAGCGACCCTTGCCCAAGGAGTCGCTTCCCATATCAAAATCAAGAAATCCCTGGTGTCTAGTGGGCTTTTCTGCCCCCCCTGGGGGAGCCTAAGTACTAAGCATAACTTCAACACAATACTACAGAAATGCTTAATGTTTCTATCATATCAGCACCCTATTTAAAAATGTAGGTGATGTATACAATGGGTATTTATCTGTATTAGTAACTTGTGCTATCATATCATTGTGCACATAAGAGCCTCTATAATTCACCAGTTTCAGTAATTGTGATGTCTTTGGGATTGAGATAATGTGACATCACTTGTTGGGAGGGTTCAGTGTCAAAGATCATATGTTTAATAATCAAGTGGGGGAAAAAGAAGTTTAGGTCCATTCGGCTTCCTAAAGTTACTTATAAATCACAAGGGGGGAGAATGGACCACTTGTCCTGTGTTCCCATGGTCTTATTGGTTGTATCCTTCATAAAAAGACCCTCATAACATCTACACAGGTCGAGGGCGGTATATTTTCATTCTCCGCCGTTTGTGTACTGTCTCAGCAACATCATTGGGTCATTTTTTTGTAAAGATGCTGACCTCCACCCGGAGGAAGACCTACTGGTACTGACAGTAGTGGTCAGAGATATTGTGAGATGGTGCTCGTGGTAAAGTGAAGATATTAAAAAGTTAAAATCCCTGTGTCACTTTTAACCTCAATAATTTATTCTGGAGGCAGTGATTGGGAGTTTAAAAGGAGTGTTATGTGCGTATTGAATGAGTTACAGTTCACTCGCACTTCTTAGTGGGTGGATGAGTCACTGTTCATTCGCACCTATTAGTGGTCAACATGTTTCAGCCCTCTGTGCATTCTCGGGGCTTTCATCAGGACCGGACTGGGTTGTGTAGGACCGACTCGGTTCTACGTACAGTGATGTAAATCACCACTGGGATATGTGGGTCAGATCAATTGTATCTGTACCTAAAGGAAAAGGAAAAAAGGGTGGTGCAAAAGGGTAAGGAAAACAATAGCATTGTAAAGTTTTTCAGACATAAAATGTCGGGACAGTATTTACCAGGAGCATACGCAGTGGCAGTTCCATATACGCAACATTGTGCTTTAGTTTACACACTTTGTGTGGACATGGTGAGGACAAAAGGAATTGAGTTAAGGATACATATTTGTAAAAGTAACGTTGTATCGCCAGGAGTATCTGATATATTAGGTAGTTCAGTAAGACATCGTGTAGTGCGCGTCTTGCTTTTCACTCGTGTATTGCGTGAATCTAAGGTATGCTATTGTAGTCGTGCGCTATATTGTATTACTTGTCAAGTGATGCCTGATTTGCGGTATCGGTTTAATTTGCAATATTTTCGGTTACTCTACAGTCTCGTATCAACATTGGGCTCAGACTTTAGCAGCATTCATTCATACGGGTAAATTTACCTTAGGAGCGTTTACTTGCCACGCTTCATGGAGTCACCGGCGGGCTTTACGGACGATTCTGTTGGAAAGGAAAAGTGCGGTCATACCTTACTTGAAGCTGGAGAAGTGATGGGGAAGTCTATTCGTTCCCTGATCTCACCAGTTATGATCACCGTGATGCGCTTGTGCTGCCTCTCGTTACGGTGCTCTGAGTGACGCGAGGGCCGTTCTTGGTACGTTTTCATTCCCGGTCACGGTCAGAAAGGGAGAAAAGACTGAGATGTTCGTTTTGGTTGGCAAAGGTTGGCATGTTTGCAGTTAGAGAAAGACTTGAGTAGAAGGAGTACATTAATCCGTCATACCACGTTATTAATAGTTCAATTGTCTAATAATTAACAATAAATGTGTGTTGGTGGTTATTATTCGCGAACGATTTTTGTTGATATCTCGCGGTTAGTTGTCAGCCTGATGATCCTTATTGGGTAATATTGATGGAGAGTATCTGCACTAGTGTGATAAGGATTTAACGTCGATCGCTTTACCCTATGTTCCTTTTAGGTGTACAGATGTATTATCGACAATTTGGACATATTGAAAGATAGTCTTCTGTAATGTTCTTACTCGTTTGTTCTATGTCCTTATGGAGACAAAGGGTTGGTATTTTATGAGAGGGTATGCCATGGTATATTGTCGTTCATCCCCTCTGTGTCTGTGTGAAGGCGATGAACCCAACGTTGTTCTTTTTCGAAGAGAATCTTCTCAGCATTATATGACTTGGTTGGTAGTGTCTCGAGGACTACCCATTTGAGGTCGTCAGGATCATGGTTCTGTTCGATGTAAAGTTTACTCATTTTGGTTGTGATTCGTTTGCAGGTGATGTTACTCCTGTGTTCACACATTCGAATCTTTACTTTGCGGCACGTCATCCCAATATATTTCAAACCACAGGGACACACAATCATGTAAATCACATGTGTAGTGTTACAGTTTGTGTGGTGGCGTAATGTCCACGTAAGATCAGGTGAAAGTTGTAATGTTTTTGTGGGTTTGGTAAGTTTACAGACTGAACAGGAGCCGCATGGGTAGTGTCCTACCACTGGGTTGAGGTTCCACAGAGCTGTTAGGGTTCCATCATTAGTAGTGGCTGTAGGTCTTGTGTGTACAAGGAAATCCTTGATGTTCCGTGTTCGTCTATTAGCAAAGCGTGGTCTGGGCCAGTCGAGGTTGTTCGACGTCAGGATTCTCCAGTTTTTATTAATTATTTTCTTCACAGCATTGGTAGAAGTGCAATAAGTAGTGACACATGTCAGTAAGTCTGTGGGTTCGTCTCGTCTTGTTAGTTCCAGTAGACTTTCTCTGGGCTGATTCCTTGCTCTCTTCTGGCATTTTCTGATGATTTTAGTTGGGTAATTCCGAAGTTGGAGTTTCTGTTCTAGTGCTGCTGCTTGTATTTTATAGTCCGTCAGTTTGCTACAGTTCCGTTTTAATCTTAAAAACTGACTGTAGGGTAGGTTTTCCCTCAATGGTCGAGGGTGGAAGCTATTGTACGATAAGATACTGTTCCTCGCAGTCGGTTTGTAAAAAGTCTTTGTTTGCAGGGTGTTCTTTTCAGAGAATACTGTGACGTCAAGGAAATCTATCTTCTTATTGCTTGATGAGTGTGTGAACTTGAGACATTCATCCCTAGTGTTGATCCAGTTCATGAAATCAGCTAGTGTTTCTTGTGTGTCTTCCCAAATTAGTAAGACATCGTCAATGTACCTGCGCCAGAGTTTCATCTGATTGAAGTAGGGATTGACGGAGTTCTGTATCCATTGTTCTTCAAAGGCGCTGACGTATAGACCTGCTACACTGGGCGCAAAGGTACTACCCATAGAAGTACCGTGTCGTTGGGCGTAGAGGGTCCCCTCATATTCAAAAAAGTTTTCGGTTAACGCCATCTTGCAGCATTCCAGGACGAAATGTCTGGGTGTTCTGTATTGCCAGTCTTGAGAGAAGAGAATATCCTCTAGAGTTTCTAGTGTTTTCTGCTGTGGTAGGCTTGTATAGAGACTTTCCACGTCAAGTCCTACCAGAAGCATTGTTTGATCGTTGTATGTTTGATCTGCTAGTAAGTTCAGAAGATCTCTTGTGTCTTTTAGGTAAGTAGGTGTTCTCTGTACTATTGGTCTTAAAAATTGGTCCGCGAATTGTGATAATGGTTCAAGTATTGATCCAATCCCTGAGACTATGGGACGTCCTGGTGGTGGGGATTTGTTCTTGTGGATCTTTGGCAGTGAATAAAAGTAAGGGATTCTTGGTGATTTTGTTATAAGGAATTCAGCTTCATGTTTTGAAATCCACTGGTTAATCTCAGCCTCTGCCACCATAAGTTCAATAGTCCTCTGTAGTCTTTTGGTTGGGTCTGTTGTGAGTTTCTGATAGAATTTCGTGTCTGAAAGTAGTGATAGACATTGGTCATCGTATCCTTGTTTGCTCAGAAGAACAATTGCTCCCCCTTTGTCAGCTGGCTTGATCACCAGATCTGCATTCTGGCGGAGTTCTTTCATTGCTTTCTTTTCTTGTCGTGTGGTATTCATAAAAGGTCTTTTTGTTGGTTTTATATTGTCTACCTCTTTCATGATCGCTTGTTCAAATGTTAGTATTTCCACGGGGACCATTTGAGAGGGTGGACAAAATGTAGACTTAGGTCTGAGATTGGTGTCGCTATCTTGAGTGTAGTTCTCTTTATCTTTAAAGAAAGCCTTGAGTTTCACCTTTCTGCAGAATTCCGAAAGTTCACACTTTAATTTGAAGATGTCAGTTGTCGGTGTAGGGACAAACCCGAGTCCTTTGTTTAGAATTTTCTCCTGATCTGCTGTGAGGGTGATATTGGTAAGATTCACTACCAATGATTCATTGAGCTGGTCCCTGGTTGTTCTTTTGTCATACTTCGTGTGTGTACTTGTCTTTCTGGTTCGTTCCATGTTACCCCTTTTCTCCTTCCTCTCCGAGTACTTTGGCCTCTCCCTAAAAAAGGAGGCTGTTGTATATTCATAGGTGGAGGGCCCATCATATTCGGGCCTTAGAAGTAGGGGTTGATCCACCCTTGATAGTTAGGTATGTAAGGTTGGAAAGGGGGTTGTGATTGGTCATAGTATCTTGGCATTTGCCAATTGTTGGTCCTCCTTCTTTGGGTACGTCTGTATTGTCCTCTCCCTCTTCTAGGATTGGTTCCTTCGTCACTACTCCATTCTGAGTTGTTACCAGAGCTTTCGCCTGTTGTGTCTTCATCCTCTTGATGATCTGGGATGACATAATCTGTTCTTGCATATGGATGCATTTTCTCCATTGAGAATTTCTTGAGATCTTTTCCCAATTTTTGAATTTTATTTTGGGTGATATATTCTTTTGTCTCGTTCATCTCTTTATTTATCTCTTCTAGGCGTTTCTTATATACAGAGATCTGGACTGTAGTTTTCAAGTTAGCTTCACTGAATTGGATCTTGATTGTTAGTTCTTCTACTAATCTTGTTGCAGTTTTGATTATAAGTACCAGGTAGTCTCTAGTGCACTTCCAAGATATGGAAGACCAATCTTTTCGGAAGGCAAGATCTTTGAGGAAAATCCGAGGGGAATTTTGTACCCATAAGCCTTTGGGGGCTGAGTTGGCTCGCAGATACTCTTTCATAATAATCCCATGTATGGCTGTTCTAACTTGGTCTTTCTTCATTTCTGTTAATTCGTCCCATTCGTTGTTGTGTGTCAGTGTGTTTGATAAATCCTTATCTTGTAGTAGTGAGGCTCCTGAGAGGATAGCGTTTACTTCTTCTTCTGTATAACTTAAACCTTGGTAGTCCGCCATGTTTTCTAGGTTCTTCTTCTTGGTAAGTGTGTCAGACCATTTGTTGACACTCTTATGGGGAGTAGATTTTCCCACAGCTGTGCGCTGCTTCAATGTGTAATAATCAAGTGGGGGAAAAAGAAGTTTAGGTCCATTTGGCTTCCTAAAGTTACTTATAAATCACAAGGGGGGAGAATGGACCACTTGTCCTGTGTTCCCATGGTCTTATTGGTTGTATCCTTCATAAAAAGACCCTCATAACATCTACACAGGTCGAGGGCGGTATATTTTCATTCTCCGCCGTTTGTGTACTGTCATGGTGTTGCTGAGACAGTACACAAACGGCGGAGAATGAAAATATACCGCCCTCGACCTGTGTAGATGTTATGAGGGTCTTTTTATGAAGGATACAACCAATAAGACCATGGGAACACAGGACAAGTGGTCCATTCTCCCCCCTTGTGATTTATAAGTAACTTTAGGAAGCCGAATGGACCTAAACTTCTTTTTCCCCCACTTGATTATTACACATTGAAGCAGCGCACAGCTGTGGGAAAATCTACTCCCCATAAGAGTGTCAACAAATGGTCTGACACACTTACCAAGAAGAAGAACCTAGAAAACATGGCGGACTACCAAGGTTTAAGTTATACAGAAGAAGTAAACGCTATCCTCTCAGGAGCCTCACTACTACAAGATAAGGATTTATCAAACACACTGACACACAACAACGAATGGGACGAATTAACAGAAATGAAGAAAGACCAAGTTAGAACAGCCATACATGGGATTATTATGAAAGAGTATCTGCGAGCCAACTCAGCCCCCAAAGGCTTATGGGTACAAAATTCCCCTCGGATTTTCCTCAAAGATCTTGCCTTCCGAAAAGATTGGTCTTCCATATCTTGGAAGTGCACTAGAGACTACCTGGTACTTATAATCAAAACTGCAACAAGATTAGTAGAAGAACTAACAATCAAGATCCAAGTCAGTGAAGCTAACTTGAAAACTACAGTCCAGATCTCTGTATATAAGAAACGCCTAGAAGAGATAAATAAAGAGATGAACGAGACAAAAGAATATATCACCCAAAATAAAATTCAAAAATTGGGAAAAGATCTCAAGAAATTCTCAATGGAGAAAATGCATCTATATGCAAGAACAGATTATGTCATCCCAGATCATCAAGAGGATGAAGACACAACAGGCGAAAGCTCTGGTAACAACTCAGAATGGAGTAGTGACGAAGGAACCAATCCTAGAAGAGGGAGAGGACAATACAGACGTACCCAAAGAAGGAGGACCAACAATTGGCAAATGCCAAGATACTATGACCAATCACAACCCCCTTTACAACCTTACATACCTAACTATCAAGGGTGGATCAACCCCTACTTCCAAGGCCCGAATATGATGGGCCCTCCACCTATGAATATACAACAGCCTCCTTTTTTAAGGAGAGGCCAAAGTACTCGGAGAGGAAGGAGAAAAGGGGTAACATGGAACGAACCAGAAAGACAAGTACACACACGAAGTATGACAAAAGAACAACCAGGGACCAGCTCAATGAATCATTGGTAGTGAATCTTACCAATATCACCCTCACAGCAGATCAGGAGAAAATTCTAAACAAAGGACTCGGGTTTGTCCCTACACCGACAACTGACATCTTCAAATTAAAGTGTGAACTTTCGGAATTCTGCAGAAAGGTGAAACTCAAGGCTTTCTTTAAAGATAAAGAGAACTACACTCAAGATAGCGACACCAATCTCAGACCTAAGTCTACATTTTGTCCACCCTCTCAAATGGTCCCCGTGGAAATACTAACATTTGAACAAGCGATCATGAAAGAGGTAGACAATATAAAACCAACAAAAAGACCTTTTATGAATACCACACGACAAGAAAAGAAAGCAATGAAAGAACTCCGCCAGAATGCAGATCTGGTGATCAAGCCAGCTGACAAAGGGGGAGCAATTGTTCTTCTGAGCAAACAAGGATACGATGACCAATGTCTATCACTACTTTCAGACACGAAATTCTATCAGAAACTCACAACAGACCCAACCAAAAGAATACAGAGGACTATTGAACTTATGGTGGCAGAGGCTGAGATTAACCAGTGGATTTCAAAACATGAAGCTGAATTCCTTATAACAAAATCACCAAGAATCCCTTACTTTTATTCACTGCCAAAGATCCACAAGAACAAATCCCCACCACCAGGACGTCCCATAGTCTCAGGGATTGGATCAATACTTGAACCATTATCACAATTCGCGGACCAATTTTTAAGACCAATAGTACAGAGAACACCTACTTACCTAAAAGACACAAGAGATCTTCTGAACTTACTAGCAGATCAAACATACAACGATCAAACAATGCTTCTGGTAGGACTTGACGTGGAAAGTCTCTATACAAGCCTACCACAGCAGAAAACACTAGAAACTCTAGAGGATATTCTCTTCTCTCAAGACTGGCAATACAGAACACCCAGACATTTCGTCCTGGAATGCTGCAAGATGGCGTTAACCGAAAACTTTTTTGAATATGAGGGGACCCTCTACGCCCAACGACACGGTACTTCTATGGGTAGTACCTTTGCGCCCAGTGTAGCAGGTCTATACGTCAGCGCCTTTGAAGAACAATGGATACAGAACTCCGTCAATCCCTACTTCAATCAGATGAAACTCTGGCGCAGGTACATTGACGATGTCTTACTAATTTGGGAAGACACACAAGAAACACTAGCTGATTTCATGAACTGGATCAACACTAGGGATGAATGTCTCAAGTTCACACACTCATCAAGCAATAAGAAGATAGATTTCCTTGACGTCACAGTATTCTCTGAAAAGAACACCCTGCAAACAAAGACTTTTTACAAACCGACTGCGAGGAACAGTATCTTATCGTACAATAGCTTCCACCCTCGACCATTGAGGGAACACCTACCCTACAGTCAGTTTTTAAGATTAAAACGGAACTGTAGCAAACTGACGGACTATAAAATACAAGCAGCAGCACTAGAACAGAAACTCCAACTTCGGAATTACCCAACTAAAATCATCAGAAAATGCCAGAAGACAGCAAGGAATCAGCCCAGAGAAAGTCTACTGGAACTAACAAGACGAGACGAACCCACAGACTTACTGACATGTGTCACTACTTATTGCACATCTACCAATGCTGTGAAGAAAATAATTAATAAAAACTGGAGAATCCTGACGTCGAACAACCTCGACTGGCCCAGACCACGCTTTGCTAATAGACGAACACGGAACATCAAGGATTTCCTTGTACACACAAGACCTACAGCCACTACTAATGATGGAACCCTAACAACTCTGTGGAACCTCAACCCAGTGGTAGGACACTACCCATGCGGCTCCTGTTCAGTCTGTAAACTTACCAAACCCACAAAAACATTACAACTTTCACCTGATCTTACGTGGACATTACGCCACCACACAAACTGTAACACTACACATGTGATTTACATGATTGTGTGTCCCTGTGGTTTGAAATATATTGGGATGACGTGCCGCAAAGTAAAGATTCGAATGTGTGAACACAGGAGTAACATCACCTGCAAACGAATCACAACCAAAATGAGTAAACATTACATCGAACAGAACCATGATCCTGACGACCTCAAATGGGTAGTCCTCGAGACACTACCAACCAAGTCATATAATGCTGAGAAGATTCTCTTCGAAAAAGAACAACGTTGGGTTCATCGCCTTCACACAGACACAGAGGGGATGAACGACAATATACCATGGCATACCCTCTCATAAAATACCAACCCTTTGTCTCCATAAGGACATAGAACAAACGAGTAAGAACATTACAGAAGACTATCTTTCAATATGTCCAAATTGTCGATAATACATCTGTACACCTAAAAGGAACATAGGGTAAAGCGATCGACGTTAAATCCTTATCACACTAGTGCAGATACTCTCCATCAATATTACCCAATAAGGATCATCAGGCTGACAACTAACCGCGAGATATCAACAAAAATCGTTCGCGAATAATAACCACCAACACACATTTATTGTTAATTATTAGACAATTGAACTATTAATAACGTGGTATGACGGATTAATGTACTCCTTCTACTCAAGTCTTTCTCTAACTGCAAACATGCCAACCTTTGCCAACCAAAACGAACATCTCAGTCTTTTCTCCCTTTCTGACCGTGACCGGGAATGAAAACGTACCAAGAACGGCCCTCGCGTCACTCAGAGCACCGTTACGAGAGGCAGCACAAGCGCATCACGGTGATCATAACTGGTGAGATCAGGGAACGAATAGACTTCCCCATCACTTCTCCAGCTTCAAGTAAGGTATGACCGCACTTTTCCTTTCCAACAGAATCGTCCGTAAAGCCCGCCGGTGACTCCATGAAGCGTGGCAAGTAAACGCTCCTAAGGTAAATTTACCCGTATGAATGAATGCTGCTAAAGTCTGAGCCCAATGTTGATACGAGACTGTAGAGTAACCGAAAATATTGCAAATTAAACCGATACCGCAAATCAGGCATCACTTGACAAGTAATACAATATAGCGCACGACTACAATAGCATACCTTAGATTCACGCAATACACGAGTGAAAAGCAAGACGCGCACTACACGATGTCTTACTGAACTACCTAATATATCGGATACTCCTGGCGATACAACGTTACTTTTACAAATATGTATCCTTAACTCAATTCCTTTTGTCCTCACCATGTCCACACAAAGTGTGTAAACTAAAGCACAATGTTGCGTATATGGAACTGCCACTGCGTATGCTCCTGGTAAATACTGTCCCGACATTTTATGTCTGAAAAACTTTACAATGCTATTGTTTTCCTTACCCTTTTGCACCACCCTTTTTTCCTTTTCCTTTAGGTACAGATACAATTGATCTGACCCACATATCCCAGTGGTGATTTACATCACTGTACGTAGAACCGAGTCGGTCCTACACAACCCAGTCCGGTCCTGACGAAAGCCCCGAGAATGCACAGAGGGCTGAAACATGTTGACCACTAATAGGTGCGAATGAACAGTGACTCATCCGCCCACTAAGAAGTGCGAGTGAACAGTAACTCATTCAATACGCACATAACACTCCTTTTAAACTCCCAATCACTGCCTCCAGAATAAATTATTGAGGTTAAAAGTGACACAGGGATTTTAACTTTTTAATATCTTCACTTTACCACGAGCACCATCTCACAATATCTCTGACCACTACTGTCAGTACCAGTAGGTCTTCCTCCGGGTGGAGGTCAGCATCTTTACAAAAAAATGACCCAATGATGTTGCTGAGACAGTACACAAACGGCGGAGAATGAAAATATACCGCCCTCGACCTGTGTAGATGTTATGAGGGTCTTTTTATGAAGGATACAACCAATAAGACCATGGGAACACAGGACAAGTGGTCCATTCTCCCCCCTTGTGATTTATAAAGATCATATGTTGTCACTTCCTGTGAAGTCATTGGGTCAAAGGGAGAGAATGTGATTTCACTTCCTCTACTCCTCACATTTGGTGAATTTTTGCCCTTGAAGAGCGCCACTGTCTATTATTTACAATATTGAAAAAGCACCACTATCATAGATGGGCAGTAACACTGGAAAGAGCAAGTGGATCGTGGATTGTGCGGAAGTGAACAACACGCTTATAAAATATTCGAAACCCAATAACATTACCGAATTCCTGTCCAGCATATTTCCTGATTTCCATTTTTTAATTTTGGTGTAGGAAGAGAGAAATAAGTGTTTCAAACACATTTTTTAATTAAAATCACTTGTGAGGCAAAATGTTATTCTGAGGTATTGAAGTGGATATAAATAAATAATTGTTTTGTTGAGTTGCAGCAAAGGAGAATGAAAAAAGCTCAATTAAACAAATAAAGGAGGAATACAACAGATTTGCAATCCAGGTAATAGTCTTATTTACAGATATTAATACATGGGTAATCCTTCATATGGGAAAGAATAAAGCCAGAAGACGTGACCACAGCAATTTGACAATTTCAAGAATAGTCCTTATTGCAGTTCTGAATTCTGTTAAAGAAGTTGTAGACCTTCGATCCCGTGAAAATGGATTCCAGTGATGGGAAGCAAGTGAAGAGAGTGAATGGAAACAAAATGGTGCACAGGGGAGTTAGGTACTGTGAGAAGGTGAAGATCTTCAGAACACAGGGCACATGAAGAAGTTTATCTGGATAGTTATAATCTAGCTCAAATAGAAGGAATACCTCATGAATTGACTTAAACGCCAGGGCGATTAGTTAAAAATTGAGCATTGTTACTAGATACTGCTCAGTGCAAAAAGAGATGGAAAAGTGGTGAAGGAGAGAAAAGATACTTATTTTGCAAAGTTGGAAATCTTGCTTATGGGTGGGAGTACGTACACAAGAAGCCTTGATACTTAGCTTTTGGAATACTTCTAAACTCTTATGACTAAAACATTTCTGATAGAATGATATTAAAATCAGAGGTGAGCCTAGATCGTTCTGACATTTTATAAATTGTATAAGGTTGTCTAAACTTCGTTTTCAATCATTTTGGTTGGCTGTATGGGTGCTACACTGTTAGAACTCAAACAAACTATCATTTAATAGAGCAATAGTGACTTCAGAGAACACTCCTTGGTAAAATCTCAATAAGGGCTAATGAAACCCAAACCATTTACAAAAGAGATTCAAACAATACAATCATTTATCCACATTCTTCTTCTTCCTGCGCTGCCCTACATCAAAAGAAACAGACAGGAATGTGCCGTATCTATCAGATACGGCGCATTCCTGTCCTCTTCGCCGGTGCTGGTGTACAATAGGCTGCCTTGCACCAACGCAGGCACCCTTACACCATGGTGCAAGGGTGTCTGTGTTGTGGAAATGATTGTTTATGTGCAAGAAGGGACACTTTCCTGCACAAAAACACTTAGTGGAGACTATTTCCTCCTTTGATGTGTGCTAAATTGAGCAGCACACATAGAAAGAGGAAACAGCGATCACAATCACAAAGAAGTAATGCCCAGCCTTCCAGGGTATATGCCTTTGCCAGGAGATGCTGCCTTTGGTGTCTAATGGCTAAAAGGGACTGCGAGGGAGTATTGACCTTTAATAAGGACCACATACAGACCCAACACCCTATATTGCCTGAATGTCAGAGGTACTGGGGTATGGAGGAGAGTGGCATCTCTACTTGTCTTGTGCTGTAGAGCTCGCAAAGCCATTAGGATAGTTGATGATAGTGCCAGACGTCAGTAGGTCCAAGCCCAAATTTCATCTGCAAGAGCACAGAAGGTTTATTCCCACCTACTTTTAAGAACTGGTTCAGGCACTATATCTCACTGTCATTCCAGACGGCCATAAGAACAGACACATGCCGATGCAGAGGATAGGTTTACGCCACTGTGGGGCCTTGTGGTGCAGGCAGGGGGATGTTCGCAGTAGGTGATGCACCTCCTGCCATGCCGTCACTGCCAACATTGGTTTCAAGGTCACTCTCAGGCCCTTGGTCAAGAGATACGGGGGCTGCCTTATGGACTTAGATAAAAGGAGGTGGCGTTCAAAGCGTACCCAGAGCGGTGATTCTGGACATAGTATAAATGAGCCATAACCTGGGAAAGGTATAAGGCCAGGCTTTAAGAGACAAGGTGAAGAAGCGATATGCCCCCAGTCATTGCGTCAGCAGAGTTTTGAGGCGTGGTTTTGTGGCTTGCATTCACTCCAAATATGGGAAAAATGTCTGCCTAAATAGGTGGCAGGGGGGTTTTGGGAATCCAGAAGGGCAGCATGCCAAAGACATATATTAAAGCAGCAGGCCATAGTGATTTTCTCCGTTTGCACTCCAAAGAGACAGATTGAGGTGAGACGATTATAGGAAATTCTGTTGCCTGTGTGGTCTTTTTGTGGATTTCTGACCTATTTAAATTAAGCCATTTTCATTTAAAAAGATTGGTGTAATTTAAAAATGCCTCTGTGAAGAGGTTCCATTCAGGATTGGGTTGGCAAAGCAGGCCATGAGCCATGGGCTGATGGGCCAGTGCCAAACTACCAACAGGAGGTAGCTTTTGTTTGGGCCTCTGTCAACTGCCCACAGTGTGTCCTATTGTCCTCCCCAGCCACCACCATGCGCACATGCCCAGGTCACCGTCATATGGTGCCCAGCATGGGCAGGCAGGCTACAAAAACAGGTGGGGGTAATGAGTGGGCAGCGTGCATAATCGTCGTTGGGAGGCCAGAATTATGTGGCAGCATGTCACTAATGGGGAGATCTTCAGGCCTAGCAAGATCCAGAGGCCAAGGCTAGGACTTTGCTAGTCCTGGTCAATCTCACTGATGGCTGTTGCAGGTGCCTCTGAGCGCCTTTGCCAGCCATCAGACTGATTTACTGCCTCAGGCAGCAGCAGGGATGCGCATATTGTTTTTTATACTAGTGAATAATAGGTTATTAATTACAGGTATTATAAAAAATGGGGGCAGAAACAAGGATGAGCGCCACTGAAAACCACCGGTTTTATTCTATAAAACCCCTATGTAGTGAATCATCAAGATGTGGAATTTCAGAGCAGCCTTTTCTCTTTCTATTGATATTGTAGGCTCTTTCCCCAGGGATCCTGACCTAACCCCTTTAACCATTGGCTTTGTACTCGATTTCTGATTTGTAGGCCTTTTTGATTTGGATCGGGATTCTTGCAACCTTGTACAAGGTTTTGAGACTGGAAAAAGTATTAAATTTGTACAGCTCCTGTGTTTCCAGTCTTCACCAATGCTACTGATCCTACAAACTTTAAAATGCCTAATGTACCACACATTTCTCCAAAAATTACCCTCCTGATACTAACCAAGCAATGTTTGGTGAAAGGTCACGCTCCTCGAATGTGGGCCAATATTTGGGGCTGCCCAAACCACTTTTGGTTCCAATACGACCCTAGTCCCATTGCCTTAGTTAAAAATCAAAAGGAACATAAACACAGTATTTGCAACTTCATCTGGACATCATTAAATGAGATTCAATGTTCTTTCCTCTTCCTCCACATATCAGTATCTGTAATTCAGTATAAACAGGATTAAGGATTAATAGTCTTATCATAGAAAGAATTACAGCCTACAGACACATAACAACTCACCTGAGCCAAGTCATGAAATCTGACAGCAGGTACCATAATTGTTTTTCCAGAGTCAATCTAACAAAACAAACATTCATGTTCTCAGACTGTGACAATATTTTTTGTTTTAGGATTATCAATTGCTAGTTTAATCTGCATCACAGCTGTTTTGCCATGATTCAAATAATATGACATTTCAAATACCGCGTTTTCAAAAGATTGGAAATATTTAAAATGTATTGAGATTTAAAATCCAGCACACTGAATTTTCTTGACTGTTTTATCATAAAGAAGTTGAAACAAGAAAAGTTTATGTATTAGCTGCTTGCTGTTATTGCCATTTGTCGGTATAATAACCTTCGTTTTTTACCTTTTTGTTTCCTCTTTCCCATCAACCTATGTAGTGTTTTTGCATCACCCCTATGAAATCGTTAAACGCTGATCATAACAAAATAATCTTGCAAAAGAAGTAGCTCACGCTACTGATGGACACAAAAACGGGCTCTGTGTATCAAAAAGGTATTTAAATTGGTATCCATGTGAGACAAATCTCCAATAACTGAACATATAAAACATAATGCAAAGGCAATCAATACTGTCGACCAATGTTGTCCTAATGTTACTACATTTCTGTGATTAAGAATGGGGATGTTATAAATCCGAAAATGCCTATTTGTTGACAAGCACTGACTCACTTCACTCACACAACCACTGAAAGACAGCACTACGGAAACCCATAACAGTCCATACTGTGGGCACATACAAGTAACATACAGGCATGCATGAGCTCACAGGCAGCTTACAAAGATGCACTTATACAATATTGAGGGCACACACGGAGGCAGACAACCCATAAACAGTGCACATGCCCACGTAGACAACATACACACAAGCACAGGCAGCCATCACTACAGGAACATATGTGCAGGCGAAGTATAGCCATACATTCGCCCAAACCCTTTTAAGTTTGGAAAGCAGGAAACATAGTTGAACCTGGAGTGACACCTTAACAATTAATGGTTTGATAAAGTTTTATGGTGGTGAGGGCGCTGCCATTTGTGTGAAGTTGTGGACTCTTCAAGCTTGCTGATTTGAACAGAGATAAGATTGGAGGCACTCTGACACTCAGATATTATTTTATGTGTACAGATCCCATCAGGTTTGCTAGAATCGGAATAACCTTTTATCAAATGAGTGGGAAAAACACCATTCAGCAGACCTGCAAGTCTTTCAACAGAACACCAGTAGCATGTCATTGCAGGGCTGTTGTGCTTTTGATGGGAAAGAACCAACATTTATGGGCAGGGACGCTATAATTTAAATCGGAATTCGGTGGCACATCTTTGACGGGATGATTTTCGTTGAACTCGATGGTAACTGCTCTTTTGAGCCTCTTTTACTTCAATGCACTATCAGCACTGCGTCTTGGCAGTTCTGTAGCATGTCAGATGAGTCACAGAACGTTTGAATAGTTGTGTATTTGTGTTTCCGCTGTATTTGTAAGCAATACTTCCATTCATCTGAAGCTGCAGGCTTCATGTTAGCTTATGATTTGATGGCTTTTTCTCTATTCCACTTTGCTGATCCTGTACCAATCGTTTGCACGCTATTCGTGAACCTGCCCCATCTCTGGAGCATTTATGTTTCATCCTTGTTTCTGAATGGTTGCGTGTGCGTGTATCTTTCCACTGCTGATGTCACAGAAATATTTGATATCTTTTCAGCATCATTTGTGATTTAGCGCTGCATGGGAATGGGTTCCTGCTAATTTATCTTTCTCTCTCTCTAATTGAATGCACACTCACACTCTATCGTTCACTCTCTCAACACCTGTATCTCTTTCCCCACCACAGTTATGAACCAGAATTGCTTGTTGCAGCTCTCTCTCTTTCTCCTCTCACCCGTCTCCCTCCATGTCTGTCCACCACTCTCCTATTGCCCGCTACACATTGTCAGTGCTGGATGTTTTTAAAACAGCACAGGTGCTGGGAGAATGTATTGTGGGCTAGCCATCTTGGAAGTGTATTTTTGTATACTTCCAAGATAACCACCATCTCATATAATGCAAAGTGGAATTACTTCATATGGCTGCCATCTTGGAAGTGTACGGTTTATACTTCTATGGTGCAACCATGCTATGTAATACAATGTGTCGGTCATCTGGGAAGTGTTCTGTGATACTTCCAAGATGTAAGCTATGCTGTATGACAGAATGTGGCATGATGAAACAAGGCATGGTGGCTATCTCAGGAGTATAAAAATGAACTTTGCAAAATGGCCATAAGTTAATTTTACACTTTCAAGATGGCTGCCGTGTTGAATCTACACGCAATGTGACCACCATGTTGGAAGAGTAGAAAATGCAATTCCAAGATTGCCTGATGCTGCTATTGGCTTTTCCAATTCTGACGCAATACAGCAAGTTTTGGCAAAGTAAAAAGTGGCAAATCACAATCATTTGAAAAGCAAAACAAATTGACTTTGCAGTGCTTTTTTATGAGAGGCACCCTCTAAGAAACCATACTGTTTTTTTGTCAGAACTGTGGTGGAGTTTCTTATAGCATCTCAGCAGGATAACTATGTTTCTTATGAGGTAGATCACTTTTCACATGTGTTGAAACACTAGGAGCTAATGATTTAATAGGGTAACTTTGACGCTGCTCGATGAATCAGTACAAAATTTTCAAAAATGTTCTGCTTCTGAGTTCAACTGCTGTGTTGAAAGTTTCAGAGTGATTTGTCAAGTGGGGGCCGAGAAAAAAGGAGGATCCTAAAACGCGTTTTCCCCATTTTCTGTCTATTTTTCATTTTCGGAACAGGACTACAGCCCGAACCACTGAACGAAATTTGGCAAAAAACTAGATGTTGGTCCAGAAAGTGTGCTTTTTTGTGATTTGGTGAAGGTTTCAAAGATATTTAAATTATGTTATGTTATGTTATGTTATGTTAATAGTATTTATAACCCGCACAGCTGCCCCAGCTAAGGGGCGTCCTGGCGCGCGACAAGATATAACACAACAGATACTAACACAGAACCAAGATAGAGGGAGCAGTTAAAACAAAAAAGTTTTTAATGATTTCCGAAACAGCAGAAGATCATCGATTGTGCGGAGCTCAAGCGGAAGCGAGTTCCAAAGCGCTGCAGCCTTTATCCGGAAAGTGCGCCCACCAACTCGGCAGAGCCTGAACCTCGGAACTACTGCAAGCGCTTGACCCGAAGATCTTAACGAACGGGTCGGTACATAACCGGACAAAAGATTCGAAAGAATCTGGGGGGCAGATCCTTTCAAAATTTTAAAAGCCAGACATAAAACTTTAAAATTAATTCTCAACTTAATCGGCAGCCAATGTAATGCTCGAAGAGTACTGGAAGCCGAGCATGACCTAGGCAAGCCGACAATGGCTCTGGCAGCGGCATTTTGAACGCGTTGGAGACGAACAATTTCTGCCTGATTACTCCCTATCAGAAGCGAACTGGCATAGTCCAGGCGAGATAAAACTGTTGCCTGGACCACCATCTGCCTGGTAGGGGGGTCAAAAAACTTAAGGACCGGCCTTAAGCCCCGAAGGACTCCAAAACAGCATGCTGCGGTTTTCTTGGTGTGCCCCACAAAGCTGAGAGTAGAGTCCAGCCACACTCCCAGATTTCTCAACTCCATAACCGGAGTTGGAGCCACACCAAGTTCCGGCGGCCACCATCTGTCACCCCAGAGATCCCAACCCCTTCCGACGATCATAACATCGGTCTTCTTAGCGTTAAGCTGGAGGCAGTTGGCAGCCATCCAGCTAGCCACCTCCCTCAGCCCGTTCTGGAACTTGGGGGCGTCCACATCGGCATCCCCACTGATAGTAACCGCCAGCTGAGTGTCGTCAGCATATGAGACCATATACATGCCCCATTGTTTGACGACATCAGCCAGCGGTCTCACGTAAAGATTAAATGAGGTGGGACTCAGTGAGGATCCCTGCGGCACCCCCCGGTCCAGAGGATGGAACTTGGACTGATAAGGAGGTGTAGTAACGCAAAAAGACCGGTCGTCGAGAAAGGAGCGGAACCACTGAAGGGCCGACCCCATAACGCCAATCTCGTCCAGACGGTGCAGAAGGATACGGTGCGAGACCGTGTCAAAGGCGGCGCTCAGATCTAACAATACTAGCGCCGCCGTCTGTCCCTGATCCAGCACCGAACGGAGATGTTCAACCATGGCGAGAAGGGCAGTCTCCGTGCTGTGCCCAGCCCGGAACCCATTCTGGGTGTCGTCCAGAATGTTAGCTCGGATGAGATGGTCGGTAAGAGCCTGATTAACATGAGCTTCCATCAGCTTGGCCGGCCAAGGGAGTAAAGAGATGGGCCGGTAGTTCTCCGGTCTCAAAGCGTCCAAGCTTGGCTTCTTCAAAATAGGAGAAACCACTGCACGCTTCCATTTGGTTGGGACCGTGCCCGTAGCCAGCGAAATGTTAATCAAGGAACAAACTGTAGGACGACCCATGAAAGACTGGTTCCTGAACAGAGCAGGACAGACCGGATCCAAAGGTGAGCCAGATTTGACCTTCTGAGCCAGAGTGTCAAAAGTCTCAGGTAGAAGCTGCGGAAGAGAATCCAGCAAGGGAAAGGCAGGGACAACCACCACGGCCTTCTGGGAGGGTCCCATACCAGGAAAAGCACGATAGATGCCCTGCACTTTTTCCAAAAAAAAAGATGCTAGTGCTTCACAGTGCGAGGTAGAAGCTATAACTGGCGAGGTAGAGCGCTTAGACAGCAGATACTTGAGAGCTTTGAAGATAGTTTTAGATGGATTAGGGCTATCTACTAATTAAAAACACTATTGATATTTGGTAGACAGTGGATCCGCTGCAAAATGAAAACAAAAAGAAATTCTGCCTCCCAGTCCTCTTTTCAAAGAATCCCCTGGGTGGGCCAATTCCTGGGGACATGTTAAAAATAAAGGAGGGGGTGTATGGGGTCCCTCTTCTAGAATTTAATTTAACCCTGGGGACCACCACCTCCCCGGGCTTTTTGAATCAAATTATGAAATACTGCACCCCGCACCCCGGGAACCACCACCGCCTTGGGGCTTCTTTAATGATTAACTGGGGGGGCTTCTTGAACCCCCCCAGCCCGAGGACCGCCACCTTCCTGAGGCGTTAACTTTTATTAATGGGGGGCCGTGCGGACCCCCTCAGGCCCGGGACTGCCTCCTCCCCAGGGCACAAACATGTCATAAATGCAGGGCCATGGGGCCCACCTCCCTGGGGCTAAATAAGAAATTAATGTGAAGGTCACACGCCAAGCCATAGCAAACTCTGCTCCACCTTCAACAAGCGAAAGCTTTAAAAATGCTCTCACTTGTTGAAATGCTCTCGCTTGTTGAAAGCTGAACACAATTGCTTTTGGACAGAGCAAAAACAATGCCGGCTCCCACAGGACGCGTGGAGCCAGCAGGGACTGTGGGGGCCTTCAGGCTCCCCCTGCAGTCCCCAATGTGAGCAACTGGGTGCCCTGGGTACTCAAAAATGTGGCCAAGACCAAGGGATGGAGGTCCTGGGGCCAACATCGGCCTAAGAGGGGGACTACACAGTCCCCCTTTCTCTTTTAAAAACAACATTTAAAAATAAAGGGGAAGCCCCAGGGGATGGGGTGCCCAGGGCAAGAATTGGCCCAGGAAAGGTGGGCCATGCGGCCCCCTTCTTTTAATAAAAAAAATAAAGAAATAAAGAAATGCTGGGCGTAGGGGGATTGGGTACCCGGGCTGTAATTGGCCCTGGAAGGGGGACCACGCAGCCCCCTACCTTTATTTGAAGAATAAATACATTTAAAAAAGAAACACTGGGCCCCAGGGGATGGGTTCCCTGGTGCTGCATCTGCCCTGTGAGGGGGGCCGGAGGCCCTCCTCCCCATTCTAAAAATGGGGCCCCCAGGGCTAAATATGGCTCAGGGATAGGGGGAACACAACCCCCCTTCCTTTTACCTACAAGACCTCCTATTACCTCCAGTAGAATGTTTGCAGAGTGGTGGAGGAAGAGAGCGTGGCCTCCGAAGACCTCTCAGCAATCCTGCTGTGTGAGCCCTGCTGGTGGTAAAAGAAGGGCTTGTTGGCCCCCAAGGATGCTCTGTAGCCAAGAGGACTTCATCACCCAACCATCAGTGCACCAGAAGGTACATTTGCAGAGTGGTGGAGAAAGGGGGCATGGCCTCCAAAGACCTCCAAGCAATGACACTGAGTGGGACTTATTGGAGGTAACGGGGGGTCGTTGGTCCCCAAGGCTGTCCCTGTGGGCTAACTACCCATCCTGTCACCTTCGGTAAGTCCCACACTGCGGGATTGCTGAGAAGTCTTCGTGGCCCTCCCCCTTCCTCTACCACTTTGCAAACATGCCTCCTGGTGCACTACTAGATGGGGGATGAAGTGCCCTTGGCTGCTGAGGGTTCATGGGGTGAACAACCCTTCCAGGTACCTCCAATAAGTTCCACACAGCAGGTTTGCTATGAGGTCTTCGGAGGCCAAGCCCCCTTTCTCCACCACTCTGTAAACATGTCTCCTGGTGCACCACTTGTTGTGGACTGAGGTCCAGGTGGATGCTGGGATGCCTTGGGGACCAAGAAGACCTCCAGATACTTTCTGTAAGTCCTACAAAGCGGTATTCTTGGAAACTGGTCAGAGGCCCGCCCCCTTTCTCCACCACTCTACAAACACCATTACTACTTAAAAAACTGTAGAAATTCTCTGAAAAAAACAAAGGTTGCAGGTACATTATAGTTAGCCTCAGATTTCACTCATACAAAACCAAAGAAATTCAGCAGTTATAGTTACCTGAGCAAACTATAACTTATGTCCCCTCGAATTCACAGACTATGACCTCACATATTATATCACTCATGAGATGGTCGGTGACATCATTATGACATCATTGATGGCATCTCAAATGGTATCACTAATCACATCATCCCGTGTTTGTGAGTGTTCTCTTAAAGGTTCTGAGTGTTAAAGATATATACTACAAAAGTTAAATGATTATAGTTAATGAGTGATACTATTTGTAACACATATTATGTGAGTAGCTTTGGGACTGTGTGCAGTATGTGTCTGAGTGGCTCGATGGGTGTGTGAGTGATTGTATGAGTGAGTGGTCATATGGGTGAGTGAGTGTTTGGCTGTGTGGGTGAATAAATGAGTGGGTGTGCAGTGGTGTATGAATGAGTGAGTGGGTATGTGAAAGGCTGTATAGGTGACTGTATGGGTGAGTGAGTGAATGTGAGAGTGGCTGTATGGGTGACTGTGTGCTTGTGTCAGTGACTGTATAGTGAGTGAGTATATCTTTGAGTAACTATATGGGTGAGTGAGTGGCTATATGAGTATTCATGAGTGAGTAGGTTCAGTAGGTTTGAGTAGCTGTATACGTGACTGACTCAATGTGTGAGTGGCTGTATGGGTACATGAGTGGGCATGTTAGTGTCTATATAGCTATATTACTGGATGTGTGAGTGACTGTAAAGGTGAGTTAGTGGTTGTGTGAGTGCCTGTATGAGTGAATGGATGTGTGAATGGCTCTATGAATTAGTGAGTGGGTGTATGAGTATTTGTGTGGGTTCGTAAATGTGTATGTGAGTGGTTGTGGGGGAGTGGAGTGGGTGTATGAGAGATTGTATTGGGGTGTGAGTGGTTCTGTGGATGATGTCATCAGTGATGTCATCAATGATGTGATTTGAGATATCATAGGTGATGTCATGAGTGATGTCACTGACCATCCCATGTGTGATGTAATATGTAAGGCCTTAAGCAGTGCATTGTGGGACAAAAGTTATAGTTAGCTCAGGTAACTATAACTGATTGATTTCTATTGTTTTGTATGAGTGACAGTTGAGCCTAACTATAACACCCTTGTAACCCTCGGTCTTTTTTCCGTGAAAATTCTATTTCAAAACTTTAACCTTTGACTTTTTAAATACATTTTACTGTTTGAGTGAGTGCATAAGTGTCTCAATGGGTGTGTGAGGAGTGTGCGAGTGTCTCAATAGGTGTGTGAGTATGTATGGGTCCGGGAGTGGCTGCACAAGTGTCTCACTGGGTGTGTATGTGGGAGTGGGAATTTGTGAGTGGGTCTCTGAGTGGGTGCTTGAGTGTCAAAGTGGGTGTCTGAGTGGGTGCATGAGTATCTGAGTAACAGTCTCAGTCTCAGTGGGTATGCGAGTAGGTGTGAGAGTGTCTGAGTGGGTATGGAAGTACCTCCATGAGTGTGTGAGTCAGCCTGTGAGTGAGGGCATGAGTGTCTGATTTAGTCTGTGAGTGGGTACATTAGTTTCTGAATGGGTCTGTGAGTGGGTGTGTGCGTCTCTCAGTGGGCCTGTGACTAGCTGTGTGAGTAGATGCTTGGGTCTGTGAGTGGGTGCATGAATGTCTGAGTGGGTCTGTGAGGGGGTTTATGTGTCTTAGTTGGTCTGTGAGTGGGTTCATGAATGTCTGAGTAAGTGTCTGAGTGCATCTGTGAGTGGGTGTTCTGAATGTCTCAGTGTGTCTGCCAGTGGGTATGTGAGAGCCTGAGAGTTGGTGTCTAAATGTTTGTGTGGGTGTTTCAGTAGCTGTGTGAGTGACTCAGTCACAAAGGAACTGCACCTGCCCTTTTATCCAACAAGAGTCCACAGTCTTGCACTAAATATCTACCCAAGAAGAGTTTTTTCTACTGGTTAATTACTAAGTGCTACCTCCTTTGGTAAATGTCAAGTACGTATTCTACATTACAGCTGCATAATTGAGCACGAGGAAATGTCACCAGTGACCCTGTGTGTGTTTTGGCAATTTGATTGTTCCTGGTGCACCTTTATCCAGAAATATGTGATAACATGAATCCTCCTATAGAGAAGACAACGAGACTTATAGTTGCCTGCACTAACTATAACGGGGGAATTTCAATGGTTTTTCACGAGTGAAATGTCCAGCTAACTATAACATGTGTGAAACCTATGGATTTTTAAGTGAATATATATATATATATATATCTATATATATATTCACTGAAAAAACCATAGGTTTCACACAGGTTATAGTTAGGAATTAGCATTTAAAAAACCTTGCAAATTCACTTAAGAAACCATAGGTTTCACACATGTTATAGTTAGCTGGACATTTCACTCGTGAAAAACCATTGAAATTCCCCCGTTATAGTTAGTGCAGGCAACTATAACTCACGCGACCGCAATCCTCTGCTGATGACATCAGATATTACATCACTGTATTTAGACACTTATTTACCCATGTCTTCTTCCATTTATTTTTAGCTATACATATATTACAAATATTTTTTTTTCAGAAAGATACATTTGTACTTTTTTTACGAGCGCGTACCGTGAGCTTACGGAGCGCGCACGGTAGGTCATGTGATCCACAAAGAACACTTTTCATTGGTTGAAATTACTTTCAGTTCCAGAAACTTCCCACACCACACCCATTCCCCTCATTACTGCTTGAAAGAACACTTTTCATTGGTTGAAAGTACTTTCAGTTCCAGAAACTTCCCACACCACACCCATTCCCCTCATTACTGCTTGAAAGAACACTTTTCATTGGTTGAAAGTACTTTCAGTTCCAGAAACTTCCCACACCCCACCCATTCCCCTCATTACTGCTTGAGATCCCTTAGGAGAAGGAGCTGGATTGACATTGGGATACAATGGCAGAACAGCAGAGCTCTTCTGAGAGTGAGGCCAGCAGCACCACCATGATCCAGAGAAGGAGGAAACAAAAGACTTCTTTTGTATGGGAGTATTTTTCTTTTCCAGAGGGGGAGAAAAAGGTGAATGCTCAATTGGTCACTTGCACACTTTGTGGCCGTGTTTTATCTAGAGGAAATCCAAGGAAGAAATATTCCTTTGGAAACCACTATGAAAAGACACCTGCAGGATAGACATCCCAGGACCTTTGCTCGACATACTGGAGAAAACTCTTCAGTAAGTCACCAGAGCCCAACCTCAGATGCTCAACCGAGTACATCATCGGCAGCTCAGCTGAGCCCTTCCTCTGAGGTGGGAGCATCACCTTCTTCTTTTCCTGTGGACATTAACCCTCGATTTGGGAGGGTTGAAATGAGGTGTACAAGATGTGGTGGTCTTATTGTTTATGGGGAGATCAGTCTTCCCCTTATTAACAATAAGATAGACCAGCATGTTTGTAGACGCTTATAATATTCCCATTCTTTCTTTCCTCTATCCCTGTATTAACCCAACGGCTCTTATAAGAGCCAACCTTACCTCACAATTTTTTTTTTTTTTTTAAGCTTTCCTTTTTGCAATTTTTTTTTTGCCGTGCGCGCACGGTACGCGTAATTTCGCGAATTTCGCGGAATTTCGCAGGTTACACCGTGCGCGTACGCTACGCGCATACGGCGATTTTTCGAAAAAAAATAAATTTCATTTTTGCCCTTGAGGGTCCTTCTGGGACCCCCTGACCAAGGCTAGGGGGTCAGGAACTGTCGAGCCTGCCCCCTTTTCACATTATCCACCTTTTTTATTCACCCCCCTGACAGTGCGAGTGAGAAAATGGCGGCCGCCGCTTCCTGGTTTCGACCGATTCGAATGTTTACTAAGATCTAACAGCCAATCAGAATCGCGCTCGCGCACGGCACCGTACGCGTACGGTAAGCTTACCGTAAGCTTACCGTAAGCTTACCGTAAGCGCACCGTAAGCTGCCATAGATATATATATTGATTTAAATGCTATTTTCTCAGAATCTACTGAACAGATTTACACCAAACCTACAAAAGGCACTTCCTTGACCTGGGGACTACCTCTCTGCCAAATTTCATTAAATTCTGTTCAGCCGTTCGGGCTGTAGCTCTGTCTAAAGGTCCTATGGAAAAATGCATGGGAAAAACGCGTTTTGGGACCCCCCTTTTATCTCAGCCCCCGCTTGACGAATCCCCCCGAGACTTTCAGGGTAGGAGCGGAGCGTAGCGCCCCACCTATTTTGAAAAATTCGCGAGGATTCGTCGACCGGCGCCAAAGTATATATATATATATATATATATATATATATATATATATATATATCAAAGCTACCAGGTACCCAACGTACGAGGAGCACTCGGGCCTCAGCTGCACACAAGGAGCCAATCTTAGGTAAGCACGCCTCCATCACAACGATTCCTTTCACTGTTCAAACTGCCCTGGATGCCTGACGCGTTTCGAAGTGTCCCCACTTCTCTTCAGAGGCTTTGGCAGTTCAAGAAGAGCGCGTAAGGCACCACCCCCTTAAATACATGGATGCACGCCCTGGATGGGCTTATGGGACTTGTAGTGCCTTACAATGCGCAAATGTTCAGCTGGCAACTTCTTCGAGCCCGCAGATGGGCCTCGCTGTGCATGGTTCGTGCAAGATCCGTAAGCTGCTGCCCCACGATATCGGCCCGATGATAAGGCCGCGTGGCCCCCACTTCTCTAGGGTGGTGCTCCTCCCGCGGCTGGGTCCCTAGAGAAGTGGGGGCCACGCGGCCTTATCATCGGGCCGATATCGTGGGGCAGCAGCTTACGGATCTTGCACGAACCATGCACAGCGAGGCCCATCTGCGGGCTCGAAGAAGTTGCCAGCTGAACATTTGCGCATTGTAAGGCACTACAAGTCCCATAAGCCCATCCAGGGCGTGCATCCATGTATTTAAGGGGGTGGTGCCTTACGCGCTCTTCTTGAACTGCCAAAGCCTCTGAAGAGAAGTGGGGACACTTCGAAACGCGTCAGGCATCCAGGGCAGTTTGAACAGTGAAAGCAATCGTTGTGATGGAGGCGTGCTTACCTAAGATTGGCTCCTTGTGTGCAGCTGAGGCCCGAGTGCTCCTCGTACGTTGGGTACCTGGTAGCTTTGATTTTTACGCGGCGACCCAGCCGCGGGAGGAGCACCACCCTAGAGAAGTGGGGGCCACGCGGCCTTATCATCGGGCCGATATCGTGGGGCAGCAGCTTACGGATCTTGCACGAACCATGCACAGCGAGGCCCATCTGCGGGCTCGAAGAAGTTGCCAGCTGAACATTTGCGCATTGTAAGGCACTACAAGTCCCATAAGCCCATCCAGGGCGTGCATCCATGTATTTAAGGGGGTGGTGCCTTACGCGCTCTTCTTGAACTGCCAAAGCCTCTGAAGAGAAGTGGGGACACTTCGAAACGCGTCAGGCATCCAGGGCAGTTTGAACAGTGAAAGGAATCGTTGTGATGGAGGCGTGCTTACCTAAGATTGGCTCCTTGTGTGCAGCTGAGGCCCGAGTGCTCCTCGTACGTTGGGTACCTGGTAGCTTTGATTTTTACGCGGCGACCCAGCCGCGGGAGGAGCACCACCCTAGAGAAGTGGGGGCCACGCGGCCTTATCATCGGGCCGATATCGTGGGGCAGCAGCTTACGGATCTTGCACGAACCATGCACAGCGAGGCCCATCTGCGGGCTCGAAGAAGTTGCCAGCTGAACATTTGCGCATTGTAAGGCACTACAAGTCCCATAAGCCCATCCAGGGCGTGCATCCATGTATTTAAGGGGGTGGTGCCTTACGCGCTCTTCTTGAACTGCCAAAGCCTCTGAAGAGAAGTGGGGACACTTCGAAACGCGTCAGGCATCCAGGGCAGTTTGAACAGTGAAAGGAATCGTTGTGATGGAGGCGTGCTTACCTAAGATTGGCTCCTTGTGTGCAGCTGAGGCCCGAGTGCTCCTCGTACGTTGGGTACCTGGTAGCTTTGATTTTTACGCGGCGACCCAGCCGCGGGAGGAGCACCACCCTAGAGAAGTGGGGGCCACGCGGCCTTATCATCGGGCCGATATCGTGGGGCAGCAGCTTACGGATCTTGCACGAACCATGCACAGCGAGGCCCATCTGCGGGCTCGAAGAAGTTGCCAGCTGAACATTTGCGCATTGTAAGGCACTACAAGTCCCATAAGCCCATCCAGGGCGTGCATCCATGTATTTAAGGGGGTGGTGCCTTACGCGCTCTTCTTGAACTGCCAAAGCCTCTGAAGAGAAGTGGGGACACTTCGAAACGCGTCAGGCATCCAGGGCAGTTTGAACAGTGAAAGGAATCGTTGTGATGGAGGCGTGCTTACCTAAGATTGGCTCCTTGTGTGCAGCTGAGGCCCGAGTGCTCCTCGTACGTTGGGTACCTGGTAGCTTTGATTTTTACGCGGCGACCCAGCCGCGGGAGGAGCACCACCCTAGAGAAGTGGGGGCCACGCGGCCTTATCATCGGGCCGATATCGTGGGGCAGCAGCTTACGGATCTTGCACGAACCATGCACAGCGAGGCCCATCTGCGGGCTCGAAGAAGTTGCCAGCTGAACATTTGCGCATTGTAAGGCACTACAAGTCCCATAAGCCCATCCAGGGCGTGCATCCATGTATTTAAGGGGGTGGTGCCTTACGCGCTCTTCTTGAACTGCCAAAGCCTCTGAAGAGAAGTGGGGACACTTCGAAACGCGTCAGGCATCCAGGGCAGTTTGAACAGTGAAAGGAATCGTTGTGATGGAGGCGTGCTTACCTAAGATTGGCTCCTTGTGTGCAGCTGAGGCCCGAGTGCTCCTCGTACGTTGGGTACCTGGTAGCTTTGATATATATATATATATATATATATATATATATATATATATATATATATATATCACAAAGAACACACGCACCCTTCAGCTGCATGAAACAGGCCACTCCATCGCGCTGTTAAGATTCCTTTATTTCTGGCAGACACAGCATAACGTGTTTCGAGGTAGCAAACCTCTTAATCATATGCAACATTGCAGGGGAGGGTTCGTTAGCTTATTTAAAACGTGACTGAGACATTGAAGAAGGACCAGTGTCCACTTGTTTGTTTAAAGAGGCAGTTCATATTTATATTTTCGATTTTTGCATAACATATGGAAAATACTTTCCTTGTTTTTCATTCATAAAAAGTCTCTCAGGAGATTGCTTAATTAAAAGTTTCATTTGTGCAATTTCAATGCTTTCATCCTTATGGCCCTAAAAGTTAGGACTGCAATCCCCAGAATGCCTCTCTCGTGTATATAGTTCTTAATTTCTTCAATGTAGATCTTGGCAAAACTTCACCTTATATTTACTCGGTACCAACTACTTACAAAGCCTTCACTGGGTTTAGTATCTTATTGTGGCTGCATCCGATGGTCCGAGTAACAAGGGAAGATTCCACAACCACCCCGGTTTCTGTTAGTTGACACTTGCCTTCAAAAATGAAAAGTTCATCAGCACGGCGTGCTTTGGGACAAATCCCTCCAGCAGACTCTGGCTAATTCACAAGTTCATCTCCAAGGTGAGGCGGGCCTCTCAGTGTGGCCCTGCCAGTCAATCCTTTTCAATGTAAATTGATTCAGCCAGCGGGCACTCATGTATAGAAATCCAAACGAAGCTTTCCTGACATAAAAAAGCGCCACAGCCTCTCGAGTCGGGGCCCGTCTTAGGTGTGTCAGACACCTTGTAAATCACAAAGAACACACGCACCCTTCAGCTGCATGAAACAGCCCACTCCAGTGATCAAGGGCTTACCGCCCGAAACGCGTTTGGTGAATTGAGGGGAATGAGCACATGCAGCAACTTTGTCACCACCGGGGAGGTGAGTGCGGTAACTCTTCACTGTGCGACATCTCCTCGGGGGCAACCTTTTTTCTTTGATGTTATGCGGCCAGCCCGGTCGCGGAGATGTCCTGCCGCTAATTGTAGCGGATCCTGGTGCTTCAACACAACACCGTGTGGAAGTGAAGAGGCCTCATCTTCGGGGGATATTGGTGCCAAAGGAACTGCAATAAGCCCTTTTTCAAACTTGTAACAGGGGCAGCGACGCCCACTTGGGTGTATTTTGGACTAACCTGGGGTCTTTTACAGACATATGGACTGCATCTACCACAATGCAATGCCTGTTTACGCCCATTTGGGCGGGACCTCAATTTCAATAAAATGGTTTCCTGTCATTGCCACTGCCTCCGTGTCTCAGCTTGCACCAGTGATCAAGGGCTTACCGCCCGAAACGCGTTTGGTGAATTGAGGGGAATGAGCACATGCAGCAACTTTGTCACCGCCGGGGATGTGAGTGCGGTAACTCTTCACTGTGCGACATCTCCTCTGGGTACAACCTTTTTTCTTTGATGTTATGCGGCCAGCCCGGTCGCGGAGATGTCCCGCCGCTAATTGTAGCGGATCCTGGTGCTTCAACACAACACCGTGTGGAAGTGAAGAGGCCTCATCTTCGGGGGATATTGGTGCCAAAGGAACTGCAATAAGCCCATTTTCAAACTTGTAACGGGGGCAGCGACGCCCACTTGGGTGTATTTTGGACTAACCTGGGGTCTTTCACAGACATATGGACTGCATCTACCACAAAGCAATGCCTGTTTACACCCATTTGCGCATACGGTAAGCTGACGGTACGCGCTCCGTGCGTCATAAGTACGGTGCGCGTATGTAATAGGATACGCGTACCGTAAGCTGACGCTACGTGCTCAGCACGTCATAAGTACACCGCGCCTACGTGATAGGTGCGTGACGTACGCATACACGCGGAAGCAACGTCGCGGTTACGCAGGGGCGTGTAATGCACATGCGCGAGTGCATCTTACGTACGCGCTCCGTAAGCGCTCCGTAAGCGTCACGTTTGCGCATGCGTACTTTTTTTACGAGCGCGTACCGTGAGCTTACGGAGCGCGCACGGTAGGTCATGTGATCCACAAAGAACACTTTTCATTGGTTGAAATTACTTTCAGTTCCAGAAACTTCCCACACCACACCCATTCCCCTCATTACTGCTTGAAAGAACACTTTTCATTGGTTGAAAGTACTTTCAGTTCCAGAAACTTCCCACACCACACCCATTCCCCTCATTACTGCTTGAAAGAACACTTTTCATTGGTTGAAAGTACTTTCAGTTCCAGAAACTTCCCACACCCCAGCCATTCCCCTCATTACTGCTTGAGATCCCTTAGGAGAAGGAGCTGGATTGACATTGGGATACAATGGCAGAACAGCAGAGCTCTTCTGAGAGTGAGGCCAGCAGCACCACCATGATCCAGAGAAGGAGGAAACAAAAGACTTCTTTTGTATGGGAGTATTTTTCTTTTCCAGAGGGGGAGAAAAAGGTGAATGCTCAATTGGTCACTTGCACACTTTGTGGCCGTGTTTTATCTAGAGGAAATCCAAGGAAGAAATATTCCTTTGGAAATCACTATGAAAAGACACCTGCAGGATAGACATCCCAGGACCTTTGCTCGACATGCTGGAGAAAACTCTTCAGTAAGTCAACAGAGCCCAACCTCAGATGCTCAGCCGAGTACATCATCGGCAGCTCAGCTGAGCCCTTCCTCTGAGGTGGGAGCATCACCTTCTTCTTTTCCTGTGGACATTAACCCTCGATTTGGGAGGGTTGAAATGAGGTGTACAAGATGTGGTGGTCTTATTGTTTATGGGGAGATCAGTCTTCCCCTTATTAACAATAAGATAGACCAGCATGTTTGTAGACGCTTATAATATTCCCATTCTTTCTTTCCTCTATCCCTGTATTAACCCAACGGCTCTTATAAGAGCCAACCTTACCTCACAATTTTTTTAATCTTTTTTTAAGCTTTCCTTTTTGCAAATTTCTTTTTGCCGTGCGCGCACGGTACGCGTAATTTCGTGAATTTCGCAGGTTACACCGTGCTCGTACGCTACGCGCATACGGCGATTTTTCGAAAAAAAATAAATTTCATTTTTGCCCTTGAGGGTCCTTCTGGGACCCCCTGACCAAGGCTAGGGGGTCAGGAACTGTCGAGCCTGCCCCCTTTTCACATTATCCACCTTTTTTATTCACCCCCCTGACAGTGCGAGTGAGAAAATGGCGGCCGCCGCTTCCTGGTTTCGACCGATTCGAATGTTTACTAAGATCTAACAGCCAATCAGAATCGCGCTCGCGCACGGCACCGTACGCGTACGGTAAGCTTACCGTAAGCGCACCGTAAGCGCACCGTAAGCTGCCATAGATATATATATTGATTTAAATGCTATTTTCTCAGAATCTACTGAACAGATTTACACCAAACCTACAAAAGGCACTTCCTTGACCTGGGGACTACCTCTCTGCCAAATTTCATTAAATTCTGTTCAGCCGTTCGGGCTGTAGCTCTGTCTAAAGGTCCTATGGAAAAATGCATGGGAAAAACGCGTTTTGGGACCCCCCTTTTATCTCAGCACCCGCTTGACGAATCCCCCGAGACTTTCAGGGTAGGAGCGGAGCGGAGCGCCCCACCTATTTTGAAAAATTCGCGAGGATTCGTCGACCGGCGCCAAAGTTATTCAAAATAGAATGTTGCGGATTTCCTATGGAAACGTGGTCCTAACTATAACTACCTACTGGCGACCGCCAGTAGGTAATATATATATATATATATATATATATATATATATATATCACAAAGAACACACGCACCCTTCAGCTGCATGAAACAGGCCACTCCATCGTGCTGTTAAGATTCCTTTATTTCTGGCAGACACAGCATAACGCGTTTCGAGGTAGCAAACCTCTTAATCATATGCAACATTGCAGGGGAGGGTTCGTTAGCTTATTTAAAACATGACTGAGACATTGAAGAAGGACCAGTGTCCACTTGTTTGTTTAAAGAGGCAGTTCATATTTATATTTTCGATTTTTGCATAACATATGGAAAATACTTTCCTTGTTTTTCATTCATAAAAAGTCTCTCAGGAGATTGCTTAATTAAAAGTTTCATTTGTGCAATTTCAATGCTTTCATCCTTATGGCCCTAAAAGTTAGGACTGCAATCCCCAGAATGCCTCTCTCGTGTATATAGTTCTTAATTTCTTCAATGTAGATCTTGGCAAAACTTCACCTTATATTTACTCGGTACCAACTACTTACAAAGCCTTCACTGGGTTTAGTATCTTATTGTGGCTGCATCCGATGATCCGGGTAACAAGGGAAGATTCCACAACCACCCCGGTTTCTGTTAGTTGTCACTTGCCTTCAAAAATGAAAAGTTCATCAGCACGGCGTGCTTTGGGACAAATCCCTCCAGCAGACTCTGGCTAATTCACAAGTTCATCTCCAAGGTGAAGCGGGCCTCTCAGTGTGGCCCTGCCAGTCAATCCTTTTCAATGTAAATTGATTCAGCCAGCGGGCACTCATGTATAGAAATCCAAACGAAGCTTTCCTGACATAAAAAAGCGCCACAGCCTCTCGAGTCGGGGCCCGTCTTAGGTGTGTCAGACACCTTGTAAATCACAAAGAACACACGCACCCTTCAGCTGCATGAAACAGCCCACTCCAGTGATCAAGGGCTTACCGCCCGAAACGTGTTTGGTGAATTGAGGGGAATGAGCACATGCAGCAACTTTGTCACCACCGGGGAGGTGAGTGTGGTAACTCTTCACTGTGCGACATCTCCTCGGGGGCAACCTTTTTTCTTTGATGTTATGCGGCCAGCCCGGTCGCGGAGATGTCCTTCCGCTAATTGTAGCGGATCCTGGTGCTTCAACACAACACCGTGTGGAAGTGAAGAGGCCTCATCTTCGGGGGATATTGGTGCCAAAGGAACTGCAATAAGCCCTTTTTCAAACTTGTAACAGGGGTAGCGACGCCCACTTGGGTGTATTTTGGACTAACCTGGGGTCTTTTACAGACATATGGACTGCATCTACCACAATGCAATGCCTGTTTACGCCCATTTGGGCGGGACCTCAATTTCAATAAAATGGTTTCCTGTCATTGCCACTGCCTCCGTGTCTCAGCTTGCACCAGTGATCAAGGGCTTACCGCCCGAAACGCGTTTGGTGAATTGAGGGGCATGAGCACATGCAGCAACTTTGTCTCCGCCGGGGATGTGAGTGCGGTAACTCTTCACTGTGCGACATCTCCTCTGGGGGCAACCTTTTTTCTTTGATGTTATGCGGCCAGCCCGGTCGCGGAGATGTCCCGCCGCTAATTGTAGCGGATCCTGGTGCTTCAACACAACACCGTGTGGAAGTGAAGAGGCCTCATCTTCGGGGGATATTGGTGCCAAAGGAACTGCAATAAGCCCATTTTCAAACTTGTAACGGGGGCAGCGACGCCCACTTGGGTGTATTTTGGACTAACCTGGGGTCTTTTACAGACATATGGACTGCATCTACCACAAAGCAATGCCTGTTTACGCCCATTTGGGCGGGACCTCAATTTCAATAAAATGGTTTCGTGTCATTGCCACTGCCTCCATGTCTCAGCTTGCACCAGTGATCAAGGGCTTACCGCCCGAAACGCGTTTGGTGAATTGAGGGGAATGAGCACATGCAGCAACTTTGTCACCGCCGGGGATGTGAGTGTGGTAACTCTTTACTGTGCGACATCTCCTCTGGGGGCAACCTTTTTTCTTTGATATATATATATATATATATATAGCATACCAGAGGCACACTTGGCTTATCCAATGCATTCTTTTACCATGCATGTCTTTACCACACAATTTCATAGTAGGGACATGACTGGTCAATGGATATGTGTGGTAAAGATCATCCCCTCATCCTGAGCCCCAAAGACAACCCTGACCCACCCTGATCCCTAAAAACAACCCCAACACCCTCTGAGCCCTAAACACAACCCGACCCCCGGAGCCAAAAAAATAACCCGAGCCCTAAAAACAAACCCGACCCCCAGATCCCTAAAACCAACTCCAAACACCCTCCTGAGCTCTAAAAATAACCCTGACACCCAGCCTCTAAAACCAACCCGAGCCCGCTGAGCCCTAAGAACAACCCGACCCCCAGTCCTAATATAACCCAACCCTCCTGAGCCCTAAAAACAACCCAGACCCACGACCCCTAAAAACTACCTCCACCCCCCAGAACCCAAATCCCCAAACCCCCAAGAATAACTTACCAGACCAGGTCTGCGTATCCCCAGCCTCTTTCTGTGCCCACCTATCCGCACATCTAGACTGCGTATTGCGTCAACCGCACATATGCTTAGTTAAAGCATATGTGTGGTTAAGGCAAGCATGATTCCGCTATCATGATATATATATATATATATATTTTTTATTTATTTTTTTTTCACTGAAAAACCATAGATTTCAGGGCCGTTATAGTTAGTCAGACATTTCACTCGTACAAAACCATAGAGATTCGGCTGTTATAGTTAGTTCAGCTGACTATAACTCGCACCCCCGCAATGCACTGCTGATGACATCACATATTACATCATTCAAGACATGGTCAGTGACATCACTGATGACATCTCAAATGACATCACTGATGATATCACTGATGACATCATCCAGTGAAGGTGTGTTTCTGTAAAGTTTAAATATGTTTTATATATATGCCAAGGTGTATTGAAGAATGAGTGGGTGTATAAGTGTCTGGATGGAGAATTTAGTATGTGCGTGACTGATTCTATAAGTGAGTGATTAAATGTGACTTACTGAATGCATGGGTTAGGGACTAAACTGTGTAAATGTCTGTATCAGTCCATCTATTGTTGTGTAAGCTGCTGCATGGGTTGGTCAGTAGCTACATGAGTGTCTATATGGGTTATTGATTGTTTGCCTAGGTATTTGTATGGGAGACTGAGTGTGTATGTGAGTGGGTGGGAGGTGTGTGACTCTGTGCATAGATGTGTGAGTGGTTGATTCACTGGGTGTATGGGTTCAAGAGTGCATGTGGAAAAAGCTGTATGGGTAGGTGAGTGTGTGTATGGGTGTGTTGGTGAGTGAATGGATGTCTCAGTGGTACATGTCCAAGTAACTACATATGTAAAAGGCAGTGTATGTGGGAGTTGGAGTATATAAATGTCTATACGTGAGAGTCCGTGATTGTGAGACTGGCTGAATGGATGAGTGTGTACTTGTATCCGTGATTGTATAAGAGAGCATGCACAGTTCCCAGAAGAAGACGCGATGGAGCCGGATGGAAGCCCGGGGCCGCCACCAATAAGGTAAGGTTATTTAAAATGTTATTTATAATGCCTTTTAAACTTTTTTAATACTGCGGGCGGGAGGTGGCCGGTATGTAACGGAGCTATGTGGAGAGTGCGGAGATTGGTTCCATCTCCGTGCCTCTCCACTTAGGGCCCTTACGCAAATTACGCCCACCCCTAGAGTACATATGATAGTGTTGTATTGATGAGTGACTGCATGTATGAGTGGTTGTATGGGTGAATGAGTGGATGTGTGTTTAGACCTATGAATCAGTGAGAGCGTGTATAGTAACTGGTATTGGTGTGTCGATGGTTTCGAAAATGGTAGTCTGTATTTTACAGTGGGTGTATCAAAGGTACTATTAGAGTATGAGGAGGCGCATCAGATTTTCACGTGGATGATGTCATCAGTGATGTCAATTGAGATGCCATCAGTGATGTCATTAGCGATGTCCCTGACCAGGTCATGAACGATGTAATACGTGATGTCATCAGCAGTGCATTGCGGGGGTGAGAGTTATAGTTAGCTGAACTAACCATAATGGCTGAATTTCCATGGTTTTGTATGAGTGAAATGTCCAACTAACTATAACGTCCCTGAAACCTATGGTTTTTTAAGTGAATTTCTAAGGTTTTTTAAATGCTAATTTCTAACTATAACGTGCCTGCAACCTATGGTTTTTCCAGTGAATTTCAAAGGTTTTTAAATGCTAATTTCTAACCATAAAGTCCCTAAAACCTATGGTTTTTTCAGTGAATGTCAAAGATTTTTTAAATGCTAATTTCTAACTATAATGTCCCTGAAATCTATGGTTTTTTCAGTAAATTTCAAAGGTTTTTAATTGCCAATTACTAACTATAACGTCCCTGAAACCTCTGTTTCAGGGTTCAATCTAGTGCCACGGCGTGATGTCCTGGACTAGCAACGCTGCTCTAGCAGAGAACAGACTCTGTAAAAGATAGCAAGGAAGTGGGGGGAGAGGTCGGGGTTAGGAAGTAATTAAGTGACTACCCTCGGCAGCCCCACTCAAAAACCCTGTGGGTCAGCTCAATCCCCGATGTTGCCAACCCTCCTCCCCCTTCCTGGGGTTTCGAGTTCAATAGTCCAGTCCCTGGTTTTGCCAGTCCCCACCCAGGTCCAGTCAGCAGGGCCCCGGGTGCCACCTCCATGCTGCCATACCCAACCTACAACTGCCAACTGCATGGCCAGTGAACGCAGTGCAGCAACATCTGCCAACCCTGGTGCTACAGCAAGCCACCCTGGGGCAGTTTCTGTCCTGAATGCAGCTGCACCTGCCCTGGTTCAGCCGTGGTGTTGCCGCCACCTCTCTCTGGTTCAGCTGGCATCTTCCTGGCATGGCTGCACCCACTCTGGTTTTATGTGGTCACTTTTGGAAGCCCTTCTGCGTGCTGCAGGTGTTCATACCCCGCTGCCGGTGCCCCTGACACCGGTGCAGCTGCCCTTCACCCTCTGCAGGTGCCCCTCTCCTGTCTCCTGGTGCAGCTGGCTTCTTGCATGCACTAGGGAGCAGTGTGCGATCTGGCCCTTAGACCAGTTAAGTTACACGATTAAATTCATTATATGAGTCTTAAATAATGATAAATAGGTTTAAGTGTGCTCAAATGCCTTTAAAAGCATGTTATGTTGGTAATGTATGGCAATTCATGCGCCGGGACCAACAGAGCCATAAAGTGCGTGTAAACAATCTCACAGGCCAGGTCCATGCCGGGGCATTAAGCAGCGATGTTACTGAGTACTAGACATGGAAGAGAGACTCCTGCTCCAGGGCTGGGGTGCTGTAGCAGAGAAGAAGGGCCCATACACAGTAGGGGGTGCTCCACCAGGAGAGGGAGACCTGCACCGGATTAAGGGCTGCTGCACTAGAGAGAGTGGCCTGTTCATGTGGAGAACCACCTGGAAAAGGAGAGCTGCACTAGAGAAAGGAAGGCCTGCATGAGAGAGGGAGTGAGATGGGGTGAGACAGAGATTGCCTCATGCAGCTAAGGGATATCTGCATTCAACGATTGAAACACATTCACTTGCGAGATGGACCCAGAGTGAGCTTTCTGCACCAGGGCTCAGGAGATGCAGAGTGGAAGCGAGGATTAGGGCAATGCACCTGGGAGAGGGGCTGTTGCACCAGGAAGAGGGACACAGGAAACATTTGTCAGGCTCCTTCACCAAGGCGAGGGGTATACCTGCTATGGGGAGAAGGGTTGGGGATTTTCAGCTGCACAATGGAAATAGACAATGGCTCCTGCATCAGTGAGGGGGATACCTGTAGCGGGGACGGGGTGGGAGGGGGGGTGAAGGGCAGCTGCACCAGAAGACAGGAGAGGGGTACCTGCAGAGGGTGAAGGACAGCTTCACGGTGTCAGAGGCACCGGCAGTGGGGTATGAACACCTGCAGCACGGAGAAGGATTTCTGAGGAGGGAAAGTGACCGCAGAATACCCAAGCGAGCACGGCCATGCCAGGAAGATGTCAGCTGAACCAGAGAGAGGTGGCAGCAACACCGCAGCGGAACCAGGGCGGGTGCAGCTGCATTCAGGAAAGAAGCTGCCCCAAGGTGGCTTGCTGTAGCACCAAGGTGGGCACACGTTGGTGCACTATGTTCACTGGGCATGCAATTGGCAGTTGTACGTTGGGTATGGCAGCACCGAGGTGTCACCCGGGGCCCTGCTGACTGGACCTGGGTGGGGACTGGCAACACCAGGGACTGGACTATTGAACTTGTGACACCCGGAAGGGAAGAGGGGGGTTGGCAACATTGGGAAATGAGCTGACCACAGGGTTTTTGAGTGAGGCTGCCGAGGGTGGGCAATGAATTACTTCCTAACCCCCCCACCATTCCCCCACCCCTTCGCTGTCTTTTACAGAGTCTGTTCTCTGAGCAGCGTTGCCAGTCCAGGACATCAGACCGAGGCACTAGGTTGAACCCTGGGACGTTATAGTTAGAAATTAGCATTTAAAAAACCTTTGAAATTTACTGAAAAAAACATAGGTTTCCGGGATCTTACAGTTAAAAATTAGCATTTAAAAAACCTTTGAAATTCACTGAAAAAAACATAGGTTTCAGGGACGTTATAGTTAGAAATAATCAATTAAAAAACCTTTGAAATTCAATGAAAAAAACCATAGGTTTCAGGCACGTTATAGTTAGAAATTAGCATTTTAAAAACCATAGAAATTCACTGATAAAACCATAGGTTTCAGGCACATTGTAGTTAGAAATTAGCATTTAAAAAACCTTAGAAATTCACTGATAAAACCATAGGTTTCAGGGACGTTATAGTTAGTTGGACACTTCACTCGTACAAAACCATAGAAATTTGGCCATTATAGTTAGTTCAGCTAACTATAACTCGGGCCCCACAATGTACTGCTGATGATGTCACATATTACATCATTCATGACATGGTCAGTGCCATCTCTGATGACATCACTGATGACATATCAAATGACATCACTGATCACATCACTGATGACATCATCCAGTGACTGTGCTTCTGTAAAGTTTAAATATGTTTTATAGATATGCCGAGGTATATTGAAGAATGAGTGGGTGTATAAGTGTCTGGATGGAGGATTTAGTATGTGCGTGACTGACTGTATAAGTGAGTGAATAAATGTGACTTACTGAATGCATGGGTTAGTGACTAAATTGTGTGAATGTCTGTATCAGTTTGTCTGTTGTTGTGTAAGCTGCTGCATGGGTTGGTCAGTAGCTACACGAGTGTCTATATGTGTTATTGATTGGTTGCCTGGATATTTGTATGGGAGACTATGTGTGGGTTTTTGGGTGGGTGGGAGGTGTGTGACTCTGTGCATAGATGTGTGTGTGGTTGATTCACTGGGTGTATGGTCTATGTCTATCTATATATGAAGAAGGCCCATTAGCCGAAATGCATCGTGCTGTGAACCTATTTGTGAATAAAAGGCTCCTGTATTGAACCCCACTGTGTCCTAGGATTACTTTGGAGAAGGTGACCGAGTGGCTATATATATATATACATATATATATATACATATACATATATATGTGATCAAGGGCACTCGATGCCCGAAACGCGTCATGAGATGAGGATTTGGAAATAAAAGAAGATAATTTGCCACGAACCTGTCCTGGTGGTCCGTTTCTGTCAGTTCGCCACAAAGGAGGTGCTGAGAGGTGTTTGAGTGCATACATATATATATATATATATATATATATTCCTTCCATCCAAACAGGTTGTTTTGAAACTGAGCCCGTTGTCAGTTGGTGCATCGATGCCGGTAAACCAGAAAACCGGCAATTTTTTTATCAAAATCCAATTTCGCCGATAAATGCACACTCGGAGTCACGGGTATTTACAAATCTGGCAGCAGTTTATTCTTCGTTACGCGTTTCAACACAAAAAGTGTCATTAAAAAAAAGTGTAATTAACAAAAAGTGTAATTAAATGTCATATTACTAATGAATGTTCCATTAACAACGTATATATGTGTATATGTAAGCCACTAGAGCGTAGATACACAATATTGATGTTCTTGCAATCTGCCAACGAATAGATGGTTAAATCGCACGCAAATTACAAATGTAACTTATAATGATTTGGACTACCATTACAATCATGGGTTTTGTTGACCCTCGTAAAAGGACGCGACAGGTAGCCGTCTTGTTAGGCGATTAGTATAGACACTTGTCTAATGTCTTATTACTTAATAATACTAATAACGAGAACTATCATTAGTAATATGACATTTAATTACCAAAAAAAAGTTTTATAGTATTACGTTGCCTTGGACAAAAAATACATGTACAATCTTAACAATGTAAGCAGGTCATGATGTATAAGGACACAGCAGGTTTGCATTTTCCAATATGTCTGCCGCACTACATAACATCTGAATAGACAAGCTAGAGATATAGTCCTATTTCTGTTGTTACTTTGTGTGAGTGAAATCACGTCAATGAACTTTATTTAAACTAATGAAAAACGTTTGGTAATTCGTGTGATCAAGACACTTTTTGTGTTGAAACGCGTAACGAAGAATAAACTGCTGCCAGATTTGTAAATACCCGTGACTCCGAGTGTGCATTTGTCGGCGAAATTGGATTTTGATATATATATATATATATATATATATATATATATGTATATATGTATATATATATATATATATATATATATATATATATATATACACATATATTATCTACTGGCGGTCGCCAGTAGATAGTTATAGTTAGGACCGTGTTTCCATAGGAAATCTGAAAATTCTATTTTGAATAACTTTGGCGCCGGTTGACGAATCCTCGTGAATTTTTAAAAATAGGTGGGGCGCTCCGCTCCGCTCCTACCCTGAAAGTCTCGGGGTGATTAGTCAAGCGGGGGCCGAGAAAAAAGGGGGGTCCCAAAACGCGTTTTCCCCATGCATTTTTCCATAGGGACCTTTAGTCCAAGGTACAGCCCGAACGGCTGAACAGAATTATTTGAAATTTGGGAAAGAGGTAGTCCTCAGGTCAGGGATGTGCCTTTTGAATATCTGGAGTCAATCTGTTCAGTAGTTCCTGAGAAAATTTCAGTTAAAAGTACATATATATCTATAGGCGCGCACCGTGCGCGTACGGTAAGCATACCGTACGCGCACGCTGCCGTGCGCGAGCATAATTCTGATTGGTGGTTACATGACAGTAAACATTCCAGTCGGTCGAAATCAGGAAGTGTCGGCCGCCATTTTGTGTGTCTCACACTAAAAAACAAAGGTGGAGAACATGAAAAGGGGGCAAGGTAGAGAGTTGCAGACCCCCTAGCCTTTGTCAGGGGGTCCAAAAAGGATCCAGAAGTGGGAAAAATAAATTTTTATTTTCTTTAAAAAAATCGCGGCGTACGCGTACCGTGCGCGTACGGTACGCGTATGGCGGTAAAAAAAAGTAATAAAAATAGAATTAAAAATCAAAATGAAATGTTTGGATGTTGGTTGGCTCTAAAAAGAGCCGTTGTGTTTATTGAGTGTTTTCTTGGTACCTACAAGTAAGTACCGATGCAGAGTCTAAAGTTCAAGAGGAAGACTCTGTTCCCTTCATCACTGAAATGTACACCGTCTCCTCTATAAATGTCTTGCATGTTGTAACGCAAGTTGTTGTGGTATATAGAACCCATACCATAGTCTCTGAGGAAAGCAGAAACAGACTTATTGACGTGCTTTCTTGCTTTGTCAATCTGTGGACAAAATTGGTTGGACCAGTTCCACTTTTGCCTTTGGCATATATTAGAATATACAAAGGCAGATTGTGGAAAAAGTGACATCAATTGCACAAAGGTGTCCTTAACAAGCATTTCCAGACCTACCCCAGTTAAAGTGCCTAGGTCATTTCCACCACAGTGCACAATAATAAGGTTAGGCTGTGGGAGATGTAGAAAGGATTTCACCAAAGGCATTATTTGGTGCCACTTTACCCTCTCTGACCAATCCATTTAATGTCTACATTTGGCAAAGCAAGGTCTTTCACAATACCTCTTTTTTCTGCAAACTTTTCACTCCAGAAGACATAGCTATGACCTACAATCCACACTGTGAACATCTTTCAAGGTGATCTGGATGCACTCAGAAGGTGTCTTTCAGTAGAATGGCAATATGAAAAGAAAGATAGATGTAAAATGGAGGTTAACATATTTTTTTTATTAAAAAAAAGAACTGATTGGCTGATTCAAACCATTTTACAGTTAAAACTAGGCTGTATGTTTAGATTATTACAAGCATGTTTTGCTTTGGCTCAGAAAAATGTGTACCCACAGAACATTACTTTGGATTTGCTGTTAGGTTTGAAAAGTCAAGCAATCTTGCTCTTTGGATTAGAAACATTGTGTGCTGAACTTCTGACCTCTCTGCTCACACCAGTGTTCCATGACCTGTTGCTATGGTAGCAGGCAGAAGTCATGTTGGGGGAAGGGATCATTTGGAAAGGGTTGAAATGTGCAACCAATAGAAATGTGTGTTTCCATTTGAAAAAATTGTGGGAAGCCCTGTGATTTGGAGTTAACATGTATATGTGAGGAAAAAGAGAGGGAAACATTGCCATTAACTGGTTCTGGTGAGAGGAGAGAGGTGTACAGCTCAGAGATTCTGGCTCTGATAATCTGCTGTTTGAGTGCCACATTTATTTCTGAACTAACTACTTTTAAAGGTGAGTTATGAATTTGAGAGGGAATGTATGTGGAGCATTTTGATATAAATAATAGAAATGTGATTCTTCTTTTAAAGTTGTTTTTCACATTTTGTGTTTTGGGAGATATTTAACTGTCTTGAACTTGTGAGATATTATTGAGTATGTCTTCACCATAAGTTAAGGTGTACTGGTATCACCCAGGAATAATGTTTTCTGACTAGAATCACACCATGAGTCTGTGTGCACACAGGAATTGTTATCAGAGATTTAATTTGTGTTGCTCTTGCTCTGTTAGCCTTGCACTCGCAGGAAAGGGGCAGTTTGTTTTCTTGAAGTGTGATGGTTAGCATTCAGTAGAAATCACTTTCTCACAAATGAGAGGCAAATGCAAGTACATTTGAAAATAGCATGGTACATTTTCCTACCACTTTAAAAGTTGTGTTTTACATTTTATGTTAAGGAAGATATTTAAGTGCCTTGAACATGTTAGATATTATGGAGTATGTCTTCACCATAAGTTAAGGTGTACTGGTATCACCCAGGAATACTGTTTTCTGCCTAGAATCACACCATGAGACAGTGTGCACACAGGAATTGTTATCAGAGATTTAATTTGTGTTGCTCTTGCTCTGTTAGCCTTGCACTCGCAGGAAAGGGGCAGCTTGTTTTTTGGAACTGTGATGGTTTGTATTCAGCATAAAAAAGCAGTTTGGGCATGTGCTGTTTTCTGTTTCTGAAAAATATAATGAAAATGTGTCAGACTGTTACAGTAATTATCACTTGTTCTACCACAGTCGTAAGTGTGCTTTCAAATTGCAAATCAAATTTCGTTTTCTGCCTAGAATCACACCATGAGTCTGTGCGCACACAGGAATTGTTCTCAGAGATTCAATTTGTGTTACTCTGGTTCTTTCAGAATTGCATTCGTAGGAAAGGGGCAGCTTGTTTTATTGAACTGTGATGGCTAGCATTGAGTCCAAATTAATATGTCATAAATGAGAGGGCAATGCAAACACATTTGACATCAACATGGTAGATTTTCCTTCCACTCCTGCAATGGGTCATGTAGTTTGTACATGTTCAAAAGTCCAATTAACCCTTACCACACATGTAGTGTTACATACATGTCTCCAATGTTTATGCAGTTGCGCAAGGATCAATGCAGATCTCTATTGCACTTGACAGTAGACAGTCTCCAGAAGCACACTCTTAGCAGAGAGCAAGCTGTTTCTCATGTACAGTCAAGCTTACTATTCAGTGCTGTGTGGTGTTTCAGATAGCAGTGAGTAATGCTAATACATTGAACCTCACCAAGGCTCATTTCCTTTGCTAGAGTGTAGTATGTCATTCAGGTTGCACATGTTCATGGTCTCAAAAAGCAGTTTGGGCATGTGCTGTTTTCTGTTTCTGAAAAATATAATGAAAATGTGTCAGACTGTTACAGTAATTATCACTTGCTCTACCACAGTCGTAAGTGTGCTTTCAAATTGCAAATCAAATTTCGTTTTCTGCCTAGAATCACACCATGAGTCTGTGCGCACACAGGAATTGTTCTCAGAGATTCAATTTGTGTTACTCTGGTTCTTTCAGAATTGCATTCGTAGGAAAGGGGCAGCTTGTTTTATTGAACTGTGATGGCTAGCATTGAGTCCAAATTAATATGTCATAAATGAGAGGGCAATGCAAACACATTTGACATCAACATGGTAGATTTTCCTTCCACTCCTGCAATGGGTCATGTAGTTTGTACATGTTCAAAAGTCCAATTAACCCTTACCACACATGTAGTGTTACATACATGTCTCCAATGTTTATGCAGTTGCGCAAGGATCAATGCAGATCTCTATTGCACTTGACAGTAGACAGTCTCCAGAAGCACACTCTTAGCAGAGAGCAAGCTGTTTCTCATGTACAGTCAAGCTTACTATTCAGTGCTGTGTGGTGTTTCAGATAGCAGTGAGTAATGCTAATACATTGAACCTCACCAAGGCTCATTTCCTTTGCTAGAGTGTAGTATGTCATTCAGGTTGCACATGTTCATGGTCTCAAAAAGCAGTTTGGGCATGTGCTGTTTTATGTTTCTGAAAAATATAATGAAAATGTGTCAGACTGTTACAGTATTTATCACTTGCTCTACCACAGTCGTAAGTGTGCTTTCAAATTGCAAATCAAATTTCGTTTTCTGCCTAGAATCACACCATGAGTCTGTGCGCACACAGGAATTGTTCTCAGAGATTCAATTTGTGTTACTCTGGTTCTTTCAGAATTGCATTCGTAGGAAAGGGGCAGCTTGTTTTATTGAACTGTGATGGCTAGCATTGAGTCCAAATTAATATGTCATAAATGAGAGGGCAATGCAAACACATTTGACATCAACATGGTAGATTTTCCTTCCACTCCTGCAATGGGTCATGTAGTTTGTACATGTTCAAAAGTCCAATTAACCCTTACCACACATGTAGTGTTACATACATGTCTCCAATGTTTATGCAGTTGCGCAAGGATCAATGCAGATCTCTATTGCACTTGACAGTAGACAGTCTCCAGAAGCACACTCTTAGCAGAGAGCAAGCTGTTTCTCATGTACAGTCAAGCTTACTATTCAGTGCTGTGTGGTGTTTCAGATAGCAGTGAGTAATGCTAATACATTGAACCTCACCAAGGCTCATTTCCTTTGCTAGAGTGTAGTATGTCATTCAGGTTGCACATGTTCATGGTCTCAAAAAGCAGTTTGGGCATGTGCTGTTTTATGTTTCTGAAAAATATAATGAAAATGTGTCAGACTGTTACAGTAATTATCACTTGCTCTACCACAGTCGTAAGAGTGCTTTCAAATTGCAAATCAAATGTCGTTTTCTGCCTAGAATCACACCATGAGTCTGTGTGCACACAGGAATTGTTCTCAGAGATTCAATTTGTGCTACTCTGGTTCTTTCAGACTTGCATTCGTAGGAAAGGGGCAGCTTGTTTTATTGAACTGTGATGGCTAGCATTGAGCCCAAATTAATATGTCACAAATGATAGGGCAATGCAAACACATTTGACATCAACATGGTAGATTTTCCTTCCACTCCTGCAATGGGCCATGTAGTTTGTACATGTTCAAAAGTCCAATTAACCCTTACCACACATGTAGTGTTACATACATGTCTCCAATGTTTATGCAGGTGTGCAAGCGTCCATGCAGATCTCTTTTGCACCTGACAGTAGACAGTCTCCAGAAGCACACTCTTAGCAGAGAGCAAGCTGTTTCTCATGTACAGTCATGCTTACTATTCAGCGCTGTGTCGTGTTTCAGATAGCAGTGAGTAACGCTAATACATTGAACCTCACCAAGGCTCATTTCCTTTGCTAGAGTGTAGTACATCATTCAGGTTGCACATGTTCATGGTCTCAAAAAGCAGTTTGGGCATGTGCTCTTTTCTGTTTCTGAAAAATAAAATGAAAATGTGCCAGACTGTTAGAGTAATTTTCACTTGCTCTACCACAGTAGTAAGTGTGGTTTCAAATTGCAAATCAAATTTTGTTTTCTGCCTAGAATCACACCATGAGTCTGTGCGCACACAGGAATTGTTCTCAGAGATTCAATTTGTGTTACTCTGGTTCTTTCAGAATTGCATTCATAGGAAAGGGGCAGCTTTTTTTATTGAACTGTGATGGCTAGCATTGAGTCCAAATTAATATGTCACAAATGAGAGGGCAATGCAATCACATTTGACATCAACATGGTAGATTTTAATTCCACTCCTGCAATGGGTCATGTAGTTTGTAAATGTTCAAAAGTCCAATTAACGCTTACCACACATGTAGTGTTACATACATGTCTCCAATGTTTATGTAGTTGCGCAATGATCAATGCAGATCTCTTTTGCACCTGACAGTAGACAGTCTCCAGAAGCACACTCTTAGCAGAGAGCAAGCTGTTTCTCATGTACAGTCAAGCTTACTATTCAGTGCTGTGTGGTGTTTCAGATAGCAGTGAGTAATGCTAATACATTGAACCTCACCAAGGCTCATTTCCTTTGCTAGAGTGTAGTATGTCATTCAGGTTGCACATGTTCATGGTCTCAAAAAGCAGTTTGGGCATGTGCTGTTTTCTGTTTCTGAAAAATATAATGAAAATGTGTCAGACTGTTACAGTAATTATCACTTGCTCTACCACAGTCGTAAGTGTGCTTTCAAATTGCAAATCAAATTTCGTTTTCTGCCTAGAAACACAATATGAGTCTGTGCGCACATAGGAATTGTTGTCTGAGTTTTAATTTGTGGTATTCTGGTTCTTTTAGAATTACATTCGTAGGAAAGGGGAAGCTTTCATTTGTGATGGTTTTATTGTGTTTTTCAGTTGTAGGAAAGGGGTAGATAGTATTACAAGATTTGAAAAGCACAAAAAAATATAGTAATAAATTTAAATTACATAAAGGTATTTTTTTTTAGTTTCTTTCAGGTATTGCTGAACAACAGTGAAATAAGTTAAAGATGTCTATAAAATCAAGGAAGAGAAAAGAACAGAAAAGACATTTATATTTGAAGACAACTGGAGGACCCAAATTAGTTGAAGATCCTCATGTTGGAAAAAAGAAAAAGTCTTCTGGTAAGCAATTCAAGGATTTTTTTAAAAAATATCTTCAAAAAAAGAACAAATTTGAAAAATTTCCCCACTGCAAATAGAGTTTCAAGTAGAAAACAACAGGACAAAAGTGAGAAATTACAAAATGCTAATGTATAATTAGAAGCAATAAAGGTTGACTTAAAAAGAAAAACAGCATTTAAAGACATTCGTAGAAAAATGTTTCAGAGAAGAGTGATGTCCAATTTGCTAAAGGATGTGAAAAAATATAAGAAGAAAGCGAAATATTATAAGCGAAAAAAAGATATTGAATCAATTGTAGCTAAGGCTTTAGATTTAAAAAGAAAACTATTCATTTTAATTTTGAACAGGATCCGTACATTAGATAAAATGGTCAATGTAATGAAGTCACAAAGCAAAACGAAAAGAGTAGTGAAAAGAAATAACTTTTGTAAAGTGTTTTTAGGAGAATGGATGCATAGTTCAAGTACTGAACCATTTTTTAATGAAGAGAGTTATCTTCAAAGTAATAGTTTGCTGCATGCAGTTGACACCAGAGGTCGTGCTTATGAAGTGAAAGATGGTTGTATAATGGAAAAGGAGAAAATGGTTCCAAGAAATGAGGAAGAAGTGATAGCTGATGAGGTTATGGGGAGACGTCCTAAAGCCCCAGTGTACACTTGGAATTGTAGTAGTATTTGTACTGTACGACAGGAATCTATTGATAAATTACGTGAATTTCCAAGAGAATATAGTAAAAAAAAGTGTTAAACAGAAGATTAAGGTGCTTCAAAGACTAGATCCATGAAGAGTGAGAGAGAATACTGGTTTGCAAGGACATTCTCTGGCTTGTCTTTCTAGGAAAGTTTGCCAAAGTGTTTTTCACCATTTTAGGATGCTGGCAGTTCATCATACTGAAATGAGAAAGTTTGTGAGAAGATTGTATTTTGCTAAAAGTCCAGCACTAAAGTTAAATGAGTTGAATAGGGCTCTGTTCCGTGGATCTGTATCAGATGTAGAGAAGGTTACTGATGAAATTCAGTTTTGTTACTTTGGTCCGGAACAAGAAAGTGCAGGTAATGACACAGTTATTGAAGAAAATGTGGAAGAGAATGTAGAACCTACTATTAGTAAAAATTTTGAAGATCAAATGACAAAATTTACTATCATCTCTAATGAAAGACCAAATATTACTTGTATTTGTTGCCGGAGAAGCCATTCTAAAAATCAAACAAGGTATGTTGATCTCTATAAAAAAAGTGAAAAAGAAAATAATACTAAGTGGTTGGATTTTGCTACATATTTATTTCTGGAAAATTGTTTCGATTTGGGTGAATATCACCGTATTTGTAAATACTGTTATAACAAGTTAGAAGAAAATAAAATGCCAGCAAGAGCTGTACATAATAATTTAGAATTGGTTGAAATTCCTGCAGAACTTAGTGATTTTAATATGTATGAGTCTATACTCATTCAATGTGTCCATCCTTTTCAGAGTATAGTTCGGATGGAGCCCAAAACAGGCAAATTACCTCCTTAGGATTTACAAAGAGGTTTAAAAGGAAGAGTTGTCTCTTTGCCATTGGATTTGAAAAAAAATATGGAAACTATTGATGCAGATAGATTGGAAACTGAACCATTAGTTATTCTGGTTAATGGAGTACCAACAAAGAACAAGAAAATTTGGCAGGAGCTGGTAGATGTACGAAAAGTACAAAGAGCAAATTTATATTTGAAAAGAAATAATAAATGGTATGAAACAATTTATATGGATGAAGATGAAGAAGTTCTACTACCAGACTCAGGAATACCAGCTGGGCAAATTGAAAAAGTGGATAAGTCAAAAGAAGAAGAAATTTATGAACATTTCAGCATACATCCTCTTCATTCAAAAGAAGTTATGGCAAACACTATTGATCTGTTTCAGATGAAAAAAGCACAAGGAACTCCCGTGAGTGTATGGGAGAAGAGCTTGGAAGCTTGTTGTTTTCCCCAGCTGTTTCCTACAGGAAAAGGTGGACGATATGATGAACGTCCAGTACAGATTCCTGCTTCTGAGTATCGGACTACAAGATTATATGCAGAAGATCCCAGATTTCGTCAAAGTATTCCTTATTTGTTCCATCTTTTATTTGAAAGTGACTTGTCAGCACTATCTTATGCAGTTTATGAACAAAGTGCAACAGCGAGATGATCATTTGGAATCTCAATTGATTAATCTAATGGCTTGTCAGCGTGGGACAAATGAATATTGGTACCGACGCCATGGAGAATTGAAGTGTATGTTACGGAATTTAGGAACTCCTACATGGTTTCTCACCCTAAGCTGTGCTGAGTACGCTTGGGATGATCTTCTGGATTTTCTTCGAGAGGCAAATTCAAATATTGAAAACATCCAATATAAGACAGCAGGAGAATTGTGCTCATTGGATCCGGTTAATGTTTGCAGATATTTCAATCATAGATTTGAGGCTATGATGTCCTTCATCTCCAATAAAAAAAATCCACCTCTTGGAGAAGTTGTGGATTTCTTTTGGAGAAAAGAGTACCAAGCAAGAGGTGCTCCTCATATTCATATGCTGTTGTGGATCAAGGATGCCCCAAAATTTGGAACAGATTCTGATGATGCAGTTTTAAGTTTCATCGAAGAATATGCAACATGTGCTATACCTAAAAGCACAGAAGAGAAAAACTTAAAAGAGCAAGTTTTACGTTTCCAAAGTCATCGGTGTGGAAAATACTTTCGACGAAAGTACAAGAGTAAAGACAAATTCTACACAAAATGTCGATTTGGATTTCCACGACCTGTTCTTTCAAAAGGTAGAGTCAACAGTTTTATGTCAGCTGTGCGATATACTATTACAAGAAAATCGCCTAAAAATACCTACAACCTAAGAAGAAAAGAAGAGTCAAAATATATAAATTACTACAACCCAGTCATTTTATCCATGTGGAATGCTAACATGGACATACAGTATGTAGCTGACAATTCTATTGCTGTTGCTCGGTATGTCACATCTTACATCACTAAATCTGAGAAAACGGAATTGAAGGAAATGTGGGAAGAGATTTCTCACGAGAAGACTATCAGTAAGAAGCTATACAGTTTCAGTTTAACGATGTTATCGCATCGAGAAATTGGATCCTACAAATGCTCAGATAGGTTATCATCTGCAAGTCTGTACTCCAAATCCAGAAGAATAATTTGGGTAAGTTTAGGCCTTGCAGGAATGCGAAATCTGGTACTGAAATCTGTTGGAGAAATTGAATATTTGGCAGAGAATGACCCGGAAAGTACAGATATTTTGAAATCAAACATGTTGGACACATATTACCCAAAAAGAAGTCGTCATCTTGAGAACATATGTCTCTATGAAGTGCTGCAGAACTACATTTATAAACGGAATGCCACAGAAGACATCAACAATGGAAAATATAAAGTCATTGGTGAGGAAGGATGTTTGGTGAAGCAAACAAAAGGAAGCTTGATTAATCACAGGAAGCTGAGTTGCGACACTACTGACAAGAAGGAATTTTACCACTTAGCACTTTTACAGCTGTATAAACCATGGCGTTCAGAGGATGAATTACTTGGAGATTTTCACAGCTATGAAGATTCCTTCAATGCATGTAAAGATACGATTGAATGCAGTACTTTCACGAATTATGTGCAAATGTTAAATGAAGAAATTGAACAGGAAGCTTCAATTGCAGCTGAAGTAGCTAGAGACAGTTCTCAAGACAGCCAAAGTTCTGGAACACTCAGTCAAGATCCCCTAGGACAACCAATCGTAGAAAATGAAGCTGCAATAGCAATGACTGAAGTGGAAACAGCTATGAATCAAGTTCAGGAAGATTTCGTAGACTTAACATATTTGGAACAGCAACTGAATGAAGAACAAAAACAAATTCACCAAAAATTTTTATCATGGATTACTACATGAAAAGAAAGAGTGCTCATGTGCATCATTTCAACCAATCAGGATGTATGTGAGTGGACAAGCTGGAACTGGAAAAAGTTTCTTAATTAAAGTCTTCCGAAGCTACCTACAGCAAAAAACAGATTCAAATTTGTCTTGTGTTGTTACTGCTCCAACTGGGTTAGCAGCATATAACATAAAAGGAATTACCTTACATCGCTTGCTAATGTTACCAGTGGAGCATGAGAACAAAATAGAATATCACAAGTTAACAGGAGAAGCATGCTTCGAAGTTTCAAGAGTGTTGAAGAAGATGCAAGTTCTCATTATTGATGAGGTAAGCATGGTATCAAACTTAATGCTTGCCTTTGTGCATTTAAGAATGCAGCAAATTCTAAAGAGAGACTATGACGTGTTATTTGGAGGAAAACATGTTATAGTTTTGGGGATCTTCTGCAGCTCACTCCAGTTAAAGGACAACCAGTGTTTAATACTGTGACACATGAAGACACAAAGAAGTCATTAGGAAGTATTGGTAATGCGAATATTTGGTCATTCTTTGAGTACAAAGAACTCACTACCAATATGAGGCAATCAAACGATGAACATTATGCAAGTATTCTGAAAGATATCAGAATTGGACTACTTACAGAAGTTGGCAGAGAAGCATTACAGAGTCGGATGCTACATAATTTATTCCCAAATGAAGAAATAGTTGCAGAGAAAATATACCAGAACATTGCAGAAAAAAATACTGTAATCTGCTTAATGCCAACACTACGTGAATGCTCGATATTCAATGAGGAACTTTTGAAATTGGAAAAGGAAGAGATTAACAAAATGGAAGCAGTGGACAAAATTCAGCATGAAGGAATTACTATTACATTAACAGGCAAACTGAAAAATAAATTGGATTCTCTAGAGAAGAACATTTAGAAAACAGCTGGATTAGAAAAAAATCTTTATGTTTGTATGAACTGTCGAGTATTTTTAAGAAGAAATTTGGATGTAGAAAAAGGTTTAGTGAATGGAGCTATGGGTAAAGTTGTGGGTTTCGTGAAATACCAGAAAAAAGATGGAATTGAATTTTTAAAAATAAAATTTGATCAGATTGAAGAGGTTAAAGACATTTGTCGTTGTTCAGTTCGTTTCTTGCTTGTGAAAGACTTATATGTACGTAGAAAGCAGTTTCCGTTTTCTCTAGCATATGCTGTAACTATTCACAAATATCAAGGATTAACTGTAGATAGTGCTTTTGTAAACATTGGTTCAACTGTGTTCAAAGAAGGTATGGCATATGTTGCTTTGTCACGAGTGAAAACATTATCTGGTCTACTCATGATCGACTTTGATGACTCAAAAGTTAGTGCTGATGCAAACTGTGTAAAGGAATATAATAGATTAAGAAGAAGCTATGCTCCTCATTTAGGTCAGTATCCTGTGTTTGAAAAACGTGTTGTTTGTCGGAAAAGGAGAATTGAGAATATCTGTAATGAGGATGTACAGAAGAGAAAACAAAAGGAGAGTGATGTGATTGCAGGCAAAAAGAAAAATGACAATGCTGAAGAGGTTGTTTGTTGTCATTTTGAAAATAGCTCTGGTGTCAACTGCTACGCTAATGTAGTGCTGAATGTTGTATTTTATCTTGAAAGTTTGCAAGAGCAGATAATACTAAATCATGAAAAAAGATTCTGTTCTCTGCTGAGTTTTCTTTTTGAGAAGCTGAGTAATGATAAAACTAAAATAGAAAGTGCTTCTGATGTTAGAAAACTTTTAGATGTATGTTCAGGAAGTACACAGTTTACTCAAAATGTCCAGCAAGATGCACAGGAATTCTTGATGTATATGCTTATGGTACTGGAAGATGAAGGGGTAGTAATAGAAAATATGTTTGGTCTCTCTTATAAATGGGAACATAGTTGTGAAAACTGTTTCAACACATGCAGCTCTAATGTTGATTCTGAAAGGTTCATATATTTAACATTACCAGAGAGTCAATCAGTCACTTTTAGTAAATTAGTTAAAGATGCCAATCACAGCATGGAATGTTCTAAATGTAAATCAGACATGTTTTCAACGTTATTTTTAAAGAAATATGAACAGTATGTAATTTTAATGATGCAACGTTGCAGAGCTGATGGAACAAAATTGGACACTTCTATAAAGAAGTTTGTAGGAAAACAATTATCAATATCAGGAAAAACTTTTGTTGCAGTTGCAATAATTTTCCATGATGGACCTTCGATAACTTCTGGTCATTACACAGTTTATCTTAAATGTGAAAAAGGCTGGACACTGTGTAATGATTCTCAATTGATTTTCAAGCAACGTTTGCCTGCAGAATTACCAAATTCCTATTTATTTTTTCTAAAACCAAAATTTTAGATACAAATTGCAACATCTGAACAAATCATTTTTTGCGATTTTATTGGATTACCTTTGGATATTTCATCCAAAAAGAATTTAAAAATTACCATTTGGCCTCATGGAAAGGTAAAAATTTCTCTTGTGGACTTCTTTGACAGATATTATTTGGGTGTATGAGCTTAAGCAACAAGATTTACAGACGTTATTTATTGCAAATAGTTATTGTTGGTAGATGAAATTTTTATTATATATATTACATTTCTATCAAGGTATGTTTTACTGAGTAGAGATTCAGGGCTTTTTTTAAACAATCTTTCAGATTGCTAATTTTTTTGCCCGCTGTTAAGTGATGAATGCAATTGGTTTCACAATTTGCAGTGAAATTCAATATATTCTGAAAACAGCAAAAAAAGGACAAAAAATTACTTTGTTAAATATGAAAATATGTGTACTGTATTCTAAAATGTATTGTTAAATATTAATACTTTTTTTCTTTTGTTACAGATTGAGAAAGAAATTTTAGGAAAATTAATCCTTTTTTCTAACAATTAAAAAAAACATTTATTGATAATTAAGTTGGTCAGGTAAGTTTGAAATATCTGTATTTATCACACATTTACTTTCGTAGTCCCTTGTTTTCACTTTTCGTCACTCTGCTTTTGTCATTTCCCTTGTGGTCCCTCAAGGACATTGAAGGGTGAAATAAATATATATATATTTTTTTTAAAAAGGTGCGCACGGTAAAAAAGATTTTTTTTTAAAAACTGATAAAATAAATTTTAAAAAAATTGTGAGGTAGGGTGACTCTTAAAAGAGCCCTTGTGTTAATACAGGGACAGAGGAAAGAAAGAATGAGAATATTAGAATGGAACGCACTTGTGCTGCTCAATCTTATTATCTATTAGAGGAATACTAGATTCCCCCATAGCAATAAGAGAGTCACAAGTGTTGCACCTTATATGTACTCTCTGAAACTGAGGGTAGATGTCCAGAGGAGCAGAAGAGGGTGATGCTCCCACCGCAGAGGAAGTGCTCGGCTGAGCTTCCGAAGATGTACTCGGCTGAACTTCTGCGGATGTGCTCGGGTGACTTACTGGAGGGTGTGCTTCAGTATGTCGAGTCCTGGGATGTACATCCCTAATGTGTCTAAACATAGTGTAATTTCCAAAGGAATACTTCTTCCTTGGATTACCTCTAGATAAGACACGCTCACAAAGTGAGCAGGTGACTAATGGAGCATTTACCTTTTTCTTCCCCTCTGGAAATGTGAAATATTCCCAAACAAAAGAATTCTTCTGTTTCCTCCTTCTCTGTCTGATGATGCTGCTGCCCTGCTCACTCCCAGAAGAGGACTGCTGCTCTGCCATTGTATCCCAAAGACAATTCAGCTCCTTCTCCTAGGGAATCACAAGCAGTAGTGAGGGGAATGGGTGTGGTGTTGGAAGTTTCTGGAAATGAAATAGGTTTAAACCAATGAAAAGTGTTGTTTCTGGATCACATGACCTACCGTGCGCGCTCCGTACGCTTACCGTACGCGCACGGTAAAAGTACGCATGCGCGCACATAAGACACGTGCACGCACGCATGCGCATTAGAGGCACGCGCGCACGCACGTACGGCGGTTCCAAGTAACATGTGCATGCGCGTAGGGAGCAAGCGCTTACCCGTCGCACAGGAAGTACGGACACGTACGTAAATCGCGTACGCATGCGCACACGGAGCATAGAGATTACGTACGCGCACCTTACTTATAGCGTACCGTGCGCGTACCGTAAGCTTACCGTACGCGCACGGAAAAAAATCCTAAAAATAAATAAAATAAAAAATAAAGGTTTATAGAATATATTAACTATGTTATTCAACTATGTCTAACCATTTATTTAAAAAAGGTGAACCTTTCTATATTGCAGGATACAGTAAATCAATGATTCTATACATGGGTTGCATATTGTTTAAAAAAAAAATCAAAAGAAAAAAGAAAAAGAAAAAAAAAGGATTTAAAAAACCTTACAAATTCACTTAAAAAACCATAGGTTTCACACACGTTATAGTTAGGAATTAGCATTTAAAAAACCTTGCAAATTCACTGAAAAAACCATAGGTTTCACACACGTTATAGTTAGGAATTAGCATTTTAAAAACCTTGCAAATTCACTGAAAAAACCATAGGTTTCACACACGTTATAGTTAGGAATTAGCATTTTAAAAACCTTGCAAATTCACTGAGAAAACCAGATGTTTCACACATGTTATAGTTAGCTCAGCTAACTATAACTTGCGCGCCCGCAATCCACTGCTGATGACGTCACATATTACATCACTCATGACATGGTCAGTGACATCACTCATGACATCACTGATGACATCTCAAATGACATCACTGATGACATCACTGATGGCATCATCCATGTGATAAATTACCACATCTTCTCACACCCTAATATAACCTTTGATACACCAACTCAAAATTTAAGAGTTCCATTCTCAAAACCATACATACTGCAATACCAATAACTACATACCCACTTATTAACTCTTAGGTCTTCATACACCTCCACTCACTCACCTGTACAGTCACTCATTCTTACAGTCACTCCATACAAAACTATCATATACATCTCGGGGGGATTCGTCAAGCGGGGGCTGAGAAAAAGGGGGGTCCCAAAACGCGTTTTCCCCATGCATTTTTCTATAGGACCTTTAGTCCAAGCTGCAGCCCGAACGGCTGAACAGAATTACTTGAAATTTGGCAGAGAGGTAGTCCTCAGGTCAGGGATGTGCCTTTTGCAGGTCTGGTGTAAATATGTTCAGTACTTCCTGAGAAAATAGCATTTAAATCAATATATATATCTATGGGCGCGCTCCGAGCGCGTACCGTAAGCTTACCGTACGCGCACGCCGCCGTGCACGAGCGCGATTCTGATTGGTTGTTAGATCTCAGTAAACATTCGAATCGGTCGAAACCAGGAAGTGTCGGCCGCCATTTTGTTTCTCGCAGTCTGAGGGGGTGAAAAACAAAGGTGGATAACGTGAAAAGGGGGCAGGCTGGACAGTTCCTGACCCCCTAGCCTTTGTCAGGGGGTCCCAGAAGGACCCCCAACGGCAAAACTTAATTTTAATTTTTTTTCAAAAAATCGCCGAATGCGCGTAGTGTACGCGCACGGCGTAAACGGAAAATTCCGCGAACTTCGCGTAGCGATTACGTGTACCGTGCGCGCACGGCAAAAAAAAAAATTTGAAAAAGAAAGCTTAAAAAAAAATAAAAAAAATTGTGAGGTAAGGTTGGCTCTTAAAAGAGCCGTTGTGTTCATACAGGGATGGAGGAATGAAAGAATGGGAATATTATGAGCGTCTACAAACGTGCTGGTCTATCTTATTGTTAATAAGGGAAACACTGGTCTCCCCAAAAACAATAAGACCACAACACGTTGTACACCTCATTGCAACCCTCCCAAATCGAGGGTTAATGTCCAGAGGAGCAGAAGAAGGTGATGCTCCCACCTCAGAGGAAGGGCTCAGCTGAGCTGCCGATGATGTACTCGGCTGAGCTTCTGAGGTTGGGCTCCGGTGACTTACTGAAGAGTTTTCTCCAGTATGTCGAGCAAAGGTCCTGGGATGTCTATCCATAAGGTGTCTCTTCATAGAGTGATTTCCAAAGGAATACTTCTTCCTTGGATCTCCTCTAGATTAAACACGGTCACAAAGTGTGCAAGTGACCAATGGAGCATTGACCTTTTTCTGCCCCTCTGGAAAAGTAAAATACTCCCACACAAAAGAATTCTTTTGTTTCCTCCTTCTCTGGATGATGGTGGTGCTGCTAGCCTCACTCTCAGAAGAGGTCTGCTGTTCTGCCATTGTATCTCAATGTCAATTCAGCTCCTTCTCCTAGGGGATCTCAAGCAGTAATGAGGGGAATGGGTGTGGTGTGGGAAGTTTCTGGAACTGAAAGTAGTTTCAACCAATGAAAAGTGTTCTTTGTGGATCACATGACCTACCGTGCGCGCTCCGTAAGCTTACGGTACGCGCTCGTAAACAAGTACGCATGCGCAAACGTGATGCTTACGGAGCGCTTACGGAGCGCGTACGTAAGACGCACTCGCGCATGCGCATTACACGCCCCTGTGTAACCGCGACGTTGCTTCCGCGCAACGCGCATGCGTGTACGCGTACGTCACGTACGTATCACGTAAGCGCACTGTACTTATGACGTACGGAGCGCGTAGCGTCAGCTTACCGTACGCGCATCGTGTTACGTAAGCGCACCGTACTTATGACGTACGGAGCGCGTAGCGTCAGCTTACCGTACGCGCACGGAAAAAAATGCATTAAAAAAAAATTAACCATTCCATAATGCAGGATATAGTACATATATTATTTTATACATAGGTTTACCAAAAATCTAAAAAAAAAAATTGCATTTAAAAAACCATACAAATTCACTGAAAAAACCATAGGTTTCACACACGTTATAGTTAGGAATTAGCATTTAAAAAACCTTGCAAATTCACTGAAAAAACCATAGGTTTCACACATGTTATGGTTAGCTGGACATTTCACTCGTAAAAAACCAATGAAATTCCCCCGTTATAGTTAGTGCAGGCAACTCTAACTCACGCGACCGCAATCCTCTGTTGATGCTAATACTGTATCTTTAGCTAGACATATATTACAAATATTTATTTTTCATAAAGACACATATGTCATCAGTGATGTAATATCTGACATCATCAGCAGAGGATTGCGGTCGCGTGAGTTATAGTTGCCTGCACTAACTATAACGGGGGAATTTCATTGGTTTTTTACGAGTGAAATGTCCAGCTAACTATAACATGTGTGAAACCTATGGTTTTTTAGTGAATATATATATATATAATCTACTGGCGGTCGCTAGTAGATAGTTATAGTTAGGACCGAGTTCCCATAGGAAATCTGAAAATTCTATTTTCAATAACTTTGGCGCCGGTTGACTTATCTTCATGAATTTTTCAAAACTAATGGGGCGCTCCGCTCAGCTCCTACCCTGAAAGTCTCGGGGTGATTCGTCAAGCGGGGGCTGAGAAAAAAGGGGGGTTCCAAAACGCGTTTTCCCCATGCATTTTCCCATAGGACCTTTAGTCGAAGGTACAGCCCGAACAGCTGAACAGAATTACTTGAAATTTGGCAAAGAGGTAGTCCTCAGGTCAGGCATGTGCCTTTTGCTTAAATGGTGTAAATCCGTTCAGTAGTTCCTGAGAAATTCAAAAGTAAAATCTCATACATATCTGGGCGGAGCCTAACCACACATCTCATCGTGAGATCTGATTGGCTGTCAGCACTTCATCCAAGAAGTGTTGGCAGCCATCTTGGGAACAATATACATGATAGCACCTCATTAAAAAGCATTGCAGTTATTAGAAGGTTTTAAGACTTTAGTTAAATTATACATCATTTGTTGATGGTACCATACTCATTTTAGGAATTGTGGTGTGTTCTAAGGTGATTTTACCATGTGAAAAAGCCTTCTGCTGTGATATCGTGAATCATGTTTGAGAGAAAACTATTTTCTCATGCTTTTCCCACAGAGGTTTGGAAGGTGATCTATAAGCTAACTGAGAGCATATTTTCTGTAAATTCACATTATCTTTCTCAGTCATGTGAGAATGAAGTCTGACATTCTTAGTAAAACATGTACATCCAACAAGGGCAGAGAGTGTCAGTTGATTCCTTTGTGTTCTACTGCAGCTTCCCAGAGTGTTCTAAAGAACAACTAGAGCGCTAACAGTCCTACTTATGACAAACGTATGGCACACCTGAAGCCATCTTGGTTGGAATAAAGTGGTAATTCTTAAAACATTTAATTTAAAAAGGAACAAAATGAGGGGGTTCATTTTGCCATAGAAAGTATGATTAGTGCTGCAGAAAGAAAAATTAGGGCACATTTTGAGTGACTTCTCAAATCCTCTTCTATTTCATTAAAAAATTCTGACATGCAGACTGAAACATGCACTTTCAATACCAGCAGCAGACTTCCCTGGTGAGCAGTAGCTTTACTACAGTGATCTAATAAGCAACTAGAGTGCTAACATTCTGAATTTATGGCAAATTTGTGACACATCTGAATGCCTTCTTGATTGAATCAAAGTAAAAAACTGAAAGTATTTCCTACTGAGGAGACTGTAGTAAATGAGGAAATTAGGAAACATCATAACAAATAAGTCTCCCAAAATGGCCACCAGAGACAAAAGAGCCCAAATGTAGCCCAAATATCACCCAGATGTAGCCCAAGTATAGCCCAATGACAGAATGTCCCAAAGTGTTCTAACGAACAACTAGAGCGCTAACAGTCTTACTTATGACAAAAGTATGGCACACCTGAAGCCATCTTGAATGGAATAAAGTGGTAACACTTAAAACATTTAATTTACAAAGGAACACAATGAGAGGATTCATTTTGCCATAGAAATTATGATTAGTGCTGCAGAAAGAAAAATTAGGGCACATTTTGACTTCTCAAATCCTCTTCTATGTCATAAAAAAATTCTGACATGCAGACTGAAACATGCACTTTGGATACCAGCAGCAGACTTCCCTGGTGAACAGTAGCTTTACTACAGTGATCAAATGAGCAACTAGAGTGCTAACATTCAGAATTTATGGCAAATGTGTGACACATCTGAATGCCTTCTTGATGGAACCAAGTAAAAACTGAAACTATTTCCTACTGAGGAGACTGCAGTAAATGAGGAAATTAGGAAACTTCATAACAAATAAATCTCCCAAGATGGCCACCAGAGACAAAAGAGCCCAAATGTAGCCCAAATATCACCCAGATGTAGCCCAAGTATAGACGATTGACAGAATGTCCCAGAGTGTTCTTAAGAACACCTAGAGCGCTTACTGTCTTAGTTATGACAAAAGTATGGCACACCTGAAGCCATCTTGATTGGAATAAACTGGTAACACTTAAAACATTTAATTTAAAAGGGAACACAATGAGGGGGTTCATTTTTCCATAGAAATTATGATTAGTGCTGAAGAAAGAAAACTTAGGGCACATTTTGAGTGACTTCTCAAATCCTCTTCTATCTCATTAAAAAATTCTGATATGCAGACTGAAACATGCACTTTTAAAGCAGTAGACTTCCGTGGTGAGCAGTAGCTTTACTACAGTGATCTAATGAGCAACTAGAGTGCTCACATTCAGAATTTATGGCAAATGTGTGACATATCTGAATACCTTCTTGATGGAATAAAAGTAAAAAACTGAAAGCATTTCCTACTGAGGAGACTGCAGTAAATGAGGAAATTAGGAAACTTCATAACAAATAAATCTCCCAAGATGGCCACCAGACACAAAAGAGCCTAAATGCAGCACAAATATCACCCAGATGTAGCCCACACGTAGCCCAATGACAGAAGTGTGCAAAACACTTATTTTTTGTGTATTTGCAGTTTTATATAGTGCAGACTTGTCAGGTATTGGAATGCTTTACATGAGCATTGGTTACATCACACAAGATCAAATTCATTTTGGTTGTAGACATGGGGAGATTAAGTGATTTGACCACAATCACAGAATGTTGAGCTGAAGCAGAAACTCCAACCTGGTTCCCCAGTTGCAAAGTCTGCAGCTCTGGAAGTAACACCACATCCTCTCGCCAAGGTGCAACATTTAATCAAGTGGTCAACTGGATAAAAAACATAAAGATTACAAATCATTTAAAAGTTCTTTGTCACTATTTGAAAACTCAGAAAATATGTCCTCATTTTCGTTTTTAGAGCACTAACCATACTTTTGATGCAAATAAGACCCTCTCATATATGTAATTTCTAAAGGAAATACTCTAGGTATTACAGTTTTGATAACATCAAGATGACGTCAGGCGTTCCACACTTTTGTAGTAAATATAGAACGTTAGCAATCTAGTTGTTCATTGGGATACTGTTGAGAGGCAGAGGCAAGGGGCACGGACTCTAAAAATTGAAGGCAGGTAGGAGAGTGCAGAGGCAACAATTTGACCACACTGGGCAGGCAGGAAGGGCAGTGGCAGCACAACAGACTATGGAGGGCAGTGGAAAGGGGGCAGGGGCAACAAACCAACAATACAGGCCTGGCAAGAGAGGCTGTGGCAATATAATAGACCATTGTGGGCAGAAGGAAGAGGCAGTGGTAGTACAACCATACATGCCAACAGACCCGTTTCAGCCAGGAAACTTCCAATGTTTTTAAGCTCAAATGGGCTTTATTTGATCTGTCTCCTGTCTACAATCTCCTCTTTTTCAATGTAACTCAAAGGGGAAAATCAATACCCCAGTTTTTTTTCAAAATCTCCCTCTTACCAAGTTCAAAATGTTCGCAAGTATGGTACATTGAATCATGGTAGGCAGGAGGAATTGGGGTAGGGCCATGGGCTCGGATAACAGAGGACAGGAGGGACATGGAGAGGTGCACCAAACTGACCCTACAGGGCAGGCATCAGGGTTTGCAGCAGCACAATACACCACACAGCGCATGCGGGACGGGAGTGGAGCACAACAATCCATAGAAAGCAATAGGGAGGGTACAGGACCATGCACATGGACAACAGAGAACAGATGGGAAAGAGGCAATGGTAGCTAGCTGACCATAATGGACAGACAGGAGAGAAAGCTGCAGCATAACAGACCATAAAGGGCAGGAGGGACGGATCAGGGGCATTACAATGGAACAGACAAGCCAGGAGGGAGGGAATAGGGGGTCTGCACATGGAAACAGAGGGCTGGGGGCAAGGTGGCAGGGCAGGAGCAGCAAGATGACCATGGAGGTCAGGCAGGATGGGCACTAGAAACAAGACACACCATGGAGAGCAACAATGAGACTATGGTGGCATACACACAGACCATGGAGGGAAGGTGGGAGGGGGTCAGGGGCAGCTAGCTGACCACACAGGGAAGGTGGAAGGGGCCATGGCAGCACAGAAGACCATGCATGGCAAGCGGGAGGGTTAGTGGCAACACAATGGCTATGATGGGCAAGAAGGAGGGTGCAGGGGCATGCACAAAGGACCATGGAGGATAGAAGGGAGGGTCAGGACCTGGGCACAGACAAGAGAGTTCAGGGGAAGGGGCTTCACAACAGACCGCACGGGGCAGGCAGGAGGAGCAGTTGCATCACAACAGATCAGGGAGGGCAGAAGGGTGTGGCAGTAAAATGGACCATGGAGGACAGGAGGAAGGGGATAGGGGCATGGCATGTGGACAGGCAGGGTGGAGGTGGCAGGGTTATGTTACAGTCATCTGACAATGCTAGGCAGGTGGGAGGGGAGTGGCAGCTCAACAGAACACTCAGAGTAGATAGGAGTGGCAGGTCCATGGAACATAGTGGGCAAAAAGGATGGAGCAGGGGCATGCACAAAGACATCGGAGGGCAGGGTGAAGGAGAATAGGGGCAGCAAGCTAAGCACAGAGGCTAAGCAGGAGGTCAATGATGGGCCATGGAATTGGGCAATGGAGGGCAGGAGGAGTGGACTGGTACATCATGCTAAATGGAGGGCAGTGGCAGCACATCAGACCATGCATGGCAGGAGGGAGGAGGCTAGTCCATGGATTCAGACAACAGAGGATAGGGTGGAGGTGGATGGGGCAGCAAGCTAACTGTTCAGAGAAGGTGGGTATTAGGAACTTTATTGTTTTTAAAATGTGTGTCTGTGCGAACTACTTAAAATATGAACAAGTATGCAGCACAATCTCACTTTTATTCAGGAAGAAGAGGACGTTTGTGACTGTGACTCCGGTCTCACTTGGCAGAAACACCCCCTGACCCTCCACCCCCATCGCAAAATGTAATGCCCGTGAAAAGGGTAGGTGGACGCAGTGTTATATAGAAAAGAGTCCTGAGAGCACGATTGAAAATGAAAACTAGATGTAGTATATGGTATAAACTATGCACCAAAAAGTGTGATATAAGATGAACCAGGGCGTGAAAGATAATATGCAATACATTGTGCGCAATGACAGATTTATTGGAGAGCGCGAGATAGCACAGGCACTAGCGCGTGCTATGCGATATGCGCCTTGGAGTGTAATATGCACAGGGCAGTGTTGTGTAAAATAACTAGTCTCTAAAGTTGTAATATAAAATATGTGCTGGGGAGTGTAACGTTGCAAATGCACTGTGACAAAGATATGGATCCCAGATTGTAATATGTATGGCATAGTGCTGTGCGTTATAACATACACATCGAGGAAGGCACGTTAGATGGGGCAATCTAACCCGTGCGAAGGCAAGTGTGGCATGACATATTCACGGGGTAGTGTTACAGTGCACATGGGCTAGAGAGTGTCATAGCATACGCACCAGCTGGTGGAATACAACACAGAGGTGTGAGGCAATCGGCGGGCACTGGTGGGTGTAACACAGCATTGGGCTCAGCCAGGAGCACGCTGAGACTCTCAAGTGAGGTTCGTCTCCTTTCCAGAGAGTAAAATAAAAAGTATTACACATCCGGCGGTGGATGTGTTTTTTATTAACCGTGAGGGGGGTTTCTTGCATAGTTTGGTCAAATTTTTGTCGAATCCCCTTTGAATGGCTTGGTGTGCGTGTATATTAAATGTGCCCGTCAATAGCTACCCATGTTTGTATAAATAAACGACAAGGGTGTCTACTTGGAGAGTACCCACTGGCGGGGGCGCCGGGATTAGGCACGGTAGGGCGTCAGACACGTCAGAGCTTCACTAGCGGTGTAAATACATTCCATGTGGATTCATTCTATGCATAGTCGCCTTTTAATGAATATCATGCAAATCGTCATGGTGATAGGTACATACGGTTTGTCCAGCATGTCCTAGGTGTTTCTATAAATATATATATTTTTAAAATAATAAAAAACAAAGGCCGGCCCCGGGGGATGGGATCCCCGGAGCCATAAGTGGCCTGAGGAGGGGGGCAACGCAGGCCCCTCCTAATGAATTTAAATAAAAAAAGGCCATGGCCCGGGGGCTGGGGTCCCTGGGGCCGATTAAGGCCTTGGGAGGGCCAAATTTATTTTTTTCAACAAAAAAAATTAGGGTGCAGGCCCTGGGGGATGGGGTCCGCAGGGCCAGTAAATTAGAAAAAGAAGGGGGGCCACAAAGCCCTCCTTCTTAAAAAAATAAAATAAATAAAAGGAGCCAGGCCCACTCCTTGCAGCACTCTGCAAACGCGCCCCCTGGTCAGTTGTAAGTTGGGGAATTAATTCCCCTTCAATACTGAGGGTCCCTGAGGGCCAACTAGCCCAACAGGTATCTCCAGTGTGCGCGAGGGAGCTGCGTTGCAGACAGGTGTTCTGAGGCCACGCCCCTTTTTACACCTCTATGCAACGCAGCTCTGTGGCGCTTACTGGAGGTACCTAGTGGGCTAGTTTGACCCTAGGGACCCTTAGGATTCAAGGGGACTTAATCTCTCAACTTAGAATGGCCACAGGGCGCGTTTACACAGTGGTGAAGGGAGGGGACGGGGCCTGAGGTGACGTGTGCAAACACGCCCTGTGGCGCGTTTTAAGTTGGGGAAATATTTCCCTTTCAATCCTGAGGGACCCTGGGGGCCAACTAGCCCACCAGGTGCTTCCAGTAAGTGCCACTGCTCTGCGTTGAAGAGAGGTGGTGCAGCCGTGCCCCTTTTTACACCTCTCTGCAATGGCGCTTACTGGACGGACCTAGTGGGCTATTTTGCCCCTAGGGATCCTCAGGATTTAAGGGGACTTAATCTCCCAACTTAAAAAACGGCCACAGGGCATGTTTACACAGTGGGGAAGGAAGGGGACGGGGCCTGAGGTGACGTGTGCAAACACGCCCTATGGCGCGTTTTAAGTTGGGGAAATAATTCCCCTTCAATCCTGAGGGCCCCTGGGGGCTAACTAGCCCACCAGGTGCTTCCAGTAAGCGCCACTGAGCTGCGTTGCAGAGAGGTGGTCCAGGCCGTGCCACTTTTTACACCTCTCTGCAACGCAGCTCTGTGGCGCATACTGGAGGTACCTAGTGGGCTAGTTGAACCCTAGGGACCCTCAGGATTCAAATTAACTTAATCTACCGACTAAAAACGGCCACAGGGCTTGTTTACACAGTGGTGAAGGGAGGGGACGGGGTCTGAGTTAGCGTGTGCAAACAAGCCCTGTGGCGCGTTTTAAGTTGGGGAAATAATTCCCCTTCAATCCTGAGGGCCCCTGGGGGCTAACTAGCCCACCAGGTGCTTCCAGTGAGCGCCACTGAGCTGCTTTGCAGAGAGGTGGTCCAGGCCGTGCCACTTTTTACACCTCTCTGCAACGCAGCTCAGTGGCGCATACTGGAGGTACCTAGTGGGCTAGTTGGACCCTAGGGACCCTCAGGATTCAAATGAACTTAATCTCCCAACTAAAAACGGCAACAGGGCGTGTTGACACAGTGGTGAAGGGAGGGGACGGGGCCTGAGTTAACGTGTGCAAACAAGCCCTGTGGCGCGTTTTAAGTTGGGGAAATAATTCCCCTTCAATCCTGAGGGACCCTGGGGGCCAACTAGCCCACCAGGTGTTTCCAGTAAGCACCACTCCGCTGCGTTGCAGAGAGGTGGTCTAGGCCGTGCCCCTTTTTACATCTCTCTGCAACGCAGCTCTGTGGCGCTTACTGGAGGTAGCTAGTGGTCTAGTTGGACCCTAGGGACCCTCAGGATTCAAGGGGACTTAATCTCCCAACTTAAAACGGCCACAGGGCGTGTTTACACAGTGGGGAAGTGAGGGGACGGGGCCTGAGGTGACGTGTGCAAACAGGCCCTGTGGCGCGTTTTAAGAGATAGTTTTAATCCCCGGCCCTATTATATACTAGGGGCTTACAGAGGAGGTCATGCTGATCACAGGGGGACCCCAACGCATAGTGTTCCCTAGTGTATGTAGGTGTTTTCACTGTATTCTGAGTGTCTTTTAACATAGCACTGGCTCTAGGACTGGTTAGTCAGACTCAGTTACCACCAGTATCCGTCTGAAAAAGTTAAGGGTACAGGATGATTTTGAAACAAGGCTTCTTTCTGCTCTTCTGTTTGTTCTTTCTGCACGTTATCCTTCTTCCTGCACTTTTCTTCGTCTTTGAGGACTTCTGTTGCTTCTTTCTGCATTTCTTTTTTTTCTTTCTGTGCGTTTTTTCTTCTTTCTTCACATGTCCTATCTCTGTAGGCATAGTTAGAAATTAGCATTTAAAAAACCTTTGAAATTCACTGAAAAAACCATAGGTTTCAGGCACGTTATAGTTAGGAATTAGCATTTAAAAAACCTTAGAAATTCACTGAAAAAACCATAGGTTTCAGGGGCGTTATAGTTAGCTGGACTTTTCACTCGTACAAAACCATTGAAATTCCCCCGTTATAGTTAGTTCAGCTAACTATAACTCGCGCACCCGCAATGCACTGCTGATGACGTCACATATTACATCACTCATGACATGGTCAGTGACATCACTCATGACATCACTGATGACATCTCAAATGACATCACTAATGACATCACTGATTACATCATCCTAGTGATAGAGTGGCAGACCTACTCTTCCCCTAATATAACCTTTGATACACACATTCAAAAATAGAAACTACAATGTTCAAAACAATGGACATACCAATACCAGTTACAACAACCTATTCAGTAATTCTAAGATCCACATACACATCCACTCATTCACCAACAGTCCTATACAGTCACTCATACATGTACTCACTCATCATATGTACTCATACACCTATACATCCTGTTACACAATGCCACTCATCCATAGAGTTACTCACACACATAGTCACTCATGCTAAAAAAGAATCAAACATCCATTTACTTGCATATACAGTTATACACACACCACCACACTTACTTCTATAGAAACTTAGACATACTTAGTCTTTTAAACAATCACTGATAGAAACACATACTTATTCATACAGGAACTCTTTCAATCTCTCACTCTCACATATACTCACTTATATACACCAATAGTCACATATACTAGTTTAAAACATATGTAGTTACTCATAAAGACACTATTGAGACAGTCTATCACTCGCTAACATACCCATGCACACACTCTTCCACCCATACAGTCCTGCACACATGTTGTCTTCAACACATACAAACAGTGAGTCACTCATTCATGCACCTATGCACTACGTAATACCCCCCACAGAACCATACAGACACTCAGACACTCATACTGATACTCAAAAAACCAACTAATAACCTATATGGACACGCATGTAGCTACTCACCAACCCATGCAGTCACTTATACACAAAGTGAGAGACTGATACAGATATTTACACATTTGAACATTACTCACTAAGCCATGTATTCACTAAGATACACTTAATCAGTCAGTTATACAATCAATGTTTCAAAAACAAATCATCCATTTAGACACTTATATACCCATTTATTCTTCCATCGACCTTGAGATATACATATATAAAACATATGTAATTTTCAGAAAAACACACATTCACTGGATGATGTCATCAGTGATGTCATTTGAGATGTCATCAGTGATGTCATGAGTGATGTCACTGACCATGTCATGAGTGATGTAATATGTGACGTCTTCAGCAGTGCATTGCGGGCGCGCGAGTTATAGTTAGCTGAACTAACTATAACGGGGGAGTTTCAATGGTTGTGTACGAGTGAAAAGTCCAGCTAACTATAACGCCCCTGAAACCTATGGTTTTTTCAGTGAATTTCTAAGGTTTTTTAAATGCTAATTCCTAACTATAACGTGCCTGACACCTATGGTTTTTTCAGTGAATATATATATATATATATATATATATATTATCTACTGGCAGTCGCCAGTAGGTAGTTATAGTTAGGACCTATTTTCCATAGGAAATCTGCAACATTCTATTTGGAATAACGTTGGCGGCGATTGACGAATCTTCGCGAAATTCTCCAAACTTTTGGCCAGCTCCGGTCCACTCCCATCCTGAAAATTTCACGGTGATTCATCAAGCGGGGGCCGAGAAAAAAGGGAGGTCCCAAAACGTGTTTTCCCCATGCAATTTCCCATAGGACCTGTTGACGCAGCTACAGCCCGAACTGCTGAAGGGAATTACACCAAATTTGGCAAAGAGGTAGTCCTCAGTTCAGACTTGTGCCTTTTGCTTAAATGGTATAAATCCGTTCAGTAGTTCCTGAGAAAATTAGAATTAAAAAGATAGATATATCGGGGCGGAGCCTAGCCACACATCTCATCGTGAGATCCGATTGGCTGTCAGTACTTCATCCAAGAAGTGTTGGCAGCCATCTTGGAACCAATATACATGATATCACCTCATTAAAAAGCATTGCAGTAAATAGAAGGTTTTAAGATTTTAGTTACATTATAAATCATATGTTGATGGTACCATACTCATTTTAGGAATTGTGGTGTGTTCTAAGGTGATTTTACCATGTGAAAAAGCCTTCTGCTGTGATATCATGAATCATGTTTGAGAGAAAACTATTTTCTCATGCTTTTCCCACAGAGGTTTGGAAGGTGATCTATAAGCTAAACTGAGAGCATATTTTCTGTAAATTCAAATTATCTTTCTCAGTCATGTGAGAATGAAGTCTGACATTCTCAGTAAAACATGTACATCCAACAAGGGCAGAGAGTGTCAGTTGATTCCTTTGTGTTCTACTGCAGCTTCCCAGAGTGTTCTAAAGAACAACTAGAGTGCTAACAGTCCTACTTATGACAAACGTATTGCACACCTGAAGCCATCTTGATTGGAATAAAGTGGTAACTCTTAAAACATTTAATTTAAAAAGGAACAAAATGAGGGGGTTCATTTTGCCATAGAAAGTATGATTAGTGCTGCAGAAAGAAAAATTAGGGCACATTTTGAGTGACTTCTCAAATCCTCTTCTATATCATTAAATAATTCTGACATGCAGACTGAAACATGCACTTTGAATACCAGCAGCAGACTTCCCTGGTGAGCAGTAGCTTTACTACAGTGATCTAATAAGCAACTAGAGTGCTAACATTCTGAATTTATGGCAAATGTGTGACACATCTGAATGGAATGCCTTCTTGATGGAATCAAAGAAAAAACCTGAAAGTATTTCCTACTGAGGAGACTGTAGTAAATGAGGAAATTAGGAAACTTCATGACAAATAAGTCTCCCAAAATGGCCACCTGAGACAAAAAAGCCCAAATGTTGCCCAAATATCACCCAGATGTAGCCCAAGTATAGCCCAATGACAGAATGTACCAGAGTGTTCTAACAAACAACTAGAGCGCTAACAGTCTTACTTATGACAAAAGTATGGCACACCTGAAGCCATCTTGATTGGAATAAAGTGGTAGCACTTAAAACATTTAATTTACAAAGGAACAAAATGAGGGGGTTCATTTTGCCATAGAAATTATGATTAGTGCTGCAGAAAGAAAAATTAGGGCACATTTTGACTTCTCAAATCCTCTTCTATTTCATAAAAAAATTCTGACATGCAGACTGAAACATGCACTTTGAATACCAGCAGCAGACTTCCCTGGTGAGCAGCAGCTTTACTACAGTGATCTAATGAGCAACTAGAGTGCTAACATTCAGAATTTATGGCAAATTTGTCACATATCTGAATACCTTCTTGATGGAATCAAAGTAAAAAACTGAAAGCATTTCCTACTGAGGAGACTGCAGTAAATGAGGAAATTAGGAAATTTCATAACAAATAAATCTCCCAAGATAGCCACCAGAGACAAAAGAGCCCAAATGCAGCACAAATATCACCCAGATGTAGCCCACATATAGCCCAATGACAGAAGTGTGCAAAACACTTTTTTTTTTGTGTATTTGCAGTTTTATATAGTGCAGACTTGTCAGGTATTGGAGTGCTTTACATGAGCATTGGTTACATCACACAAGATCAAATTCATTTTCGTTGTAGACATGGGGAGATTAAGTGATTTGACCAGAATCACAGAATGTTGAACTGAAGCAGAAACTCCAACCTGGTTCCCCAGTTGCAAAGTCTGCAGCTCTGGAAGTAACACCACATCCTCTCCCCTAGGTGCAACATTTAATCAAGTGGTCAACTGGATAAAAAAAACATAAAGATTACAAATAATTGAAAAGTTCTTTGCCGCTATTTGAAAACTCAGAAAATATGTCCTCATTTTAGTTTTTTAGAGCACTAACCATAATTTTGATGCAAATAAGACCCTCTCATATATCTAATTTCTAAAGGAAATGCTCTAGGTATTACAGTTTTGATTACATAAAGATGACGTTAGGCGTTCCGCACTTTTGTAATAAATATAGAATGTTAGCAATCTAGTTGTTCATTGGGATACTGTTGAGAGGCAGAGGCCAGGGGCACGAACTCTGAAAATTGAAGGCAGGTAGGAGAGTGCAGAGGCAACAATTTGACCACACTGGGCAGGCAGGAAAGGCAGTGGCAGCACAGCAGACTATGGAGGGTAGTGGAAAGGGGGGCAGGGGCAACAAACCAACAATACAGGACTGGCAAGAGAGGCTGTGGCAATATAATAGACCATTGTGGGCAGAAGGAAGAGGCAGTGGTAGTACAACCATACATGCCAACAGACCCGTTTCAGCCAGGAAACTTCCAATGTTTTTAAGCTCAAATGGGCTTTATTTGATCTGTCTCCTGTCTACAATCTCCTCTTTTTCAATGTAACTCAAAGGGGAAAATCAGTACCCCAGTTTTTTTTTTCAAAATCTCCCTCTTACCAAGTTCAAAATGTTCGAAAGTATGGTACATTGGATCATGGTAGGCAGGAGGAATTGGGGTAAGGACATGGACTCGGATAACAGAGGACAGGAGGGACATGGAGAGGTGCACCAAACTGACCCTAAAGGGCAGGCATCAGGGTTTGCAGCAGCACAGTACACCACACAGGGCATGCGGGACGGGAGTGCAGCACAACAATCCATAGAAAGAAATAGGGAGGGGACAGGGCCATGCACATGGACAACAGAGAACAGAGGGGAAAGAGGCAATGGTAGCTAGCTGACCATAATGGACAGACAGGAGAGAAAGCTGCAGCATAACAGACCATAAAGGGCAGGAGGGACAGATCAGGGGCATCACAATGGAACAGACAAGCCAGGAGGGAGGGAATAGGGACCTGCACATGGAAACAGAGGGCTGTGGGCAAGGGGGCAGGGCAGGAGCAGCAAGATGACCATGGAGGTCAGGCAGGATGGGCACTAGAAACAAGAGACACCATGGAGAGCAACAATGAGACTATGATGGCATACACACAGACAATGGAGGGAAGGTGGGAGGGGGTCAGGGGCAGCTAGCTCGCCACACAGGGAAGGTGGGAGGGGCCATGGCAGCACAGAAGATCATGCATGGCAAGCGGGAGTGTTAGTGGCAGTACAATGTCTATGATGGGCAAGAAGGAGGGTGCAGGGGCATGCACAAAGGACCATGGAGGATAGAAGGGAGGGTCAGGACCTGGGCACAGACAAAAGAGTTCAGGGGAAGGGGCCTCACAACAGACCGCGCGGGGCAGGCAGGAGGAGCAGTTGCAGCACAACAGACCAGGGAGGGCAGAAGGGTGTGGTAGTAAAATGGACCAGGGAGAACAGGAGGAAGGGGATAGGGGCATGGCATGTGGACAGGCAGGGTGGAGGTGGCAGGGACAGGTTACAGTAATCTGACAATGCTAGGCAGGTGGGAGGGGAGTGGCAGCTCAACAGAACACTCAGAGTAGATAGGAGTGGCAGGTCCATGGAACATGGTGGGCAAAAAGGATGGAGCAGGGGCATGCACAAAGACATCGGAGGGCAGGGGGAAGGAGAATAGGGGCAGCAAGCTAAGCACAGAGGCTAAGCAGGAGGTCAATGATGGGCCATAGAATTGGGCAATGGAGGGCAGGAGGAGTGGACTGGTACATCATGCTAAATGGAGGGCAGTGGCAGCACATCACACCATGCATGGCAGGAGGGAGGAGGCTAATCCATGGATTCAGAAAACAGAGGATAGGGAGGAGGTGGATGGGGCAGCAAGCTAACTGTTCAGAAAAGGTGGGTATTAGGAACTTTATTGTTTTTAAAATGTGTGTCTGTGCGAACTACTTAAAATATGAACAAGTATGGAGCATAATCTCACTTTTATTCAGGAAGAAGAGGACGTTTGTGACTGTGACTCCGGTCTCACTTGGCAGAAACACCCCCTGACCCTCCACCCCCCATCGCAAAATGTAGCACCCGTGAAAAGGGTAGGTGGACGCAGTGTTATATAGAACATAGTCCTGAGAGCACGATTGAAAATGAAAACTAGATATAGTATATGGTATAAACTATGCACCAAAAAGTGTGATATAAGATGAACCGGGGCGTGAACTATAATATGCAATACATTGTGCGCAATGACAGATTCATTGGAGAGCGCAAGATAGCACAGGCACTAGCGCGTGCTATGCGATATGCGCCTTGGAGTGTAATATGCACAGGGCAGTGTTGTGTAACCTAACTAGTCTCTAAAGTTGTAATATAAAATATGTGCTGGGGAGTGTACCGTTGCATATGAACTGTGACAAAGATATGGATCCCAGATTGTAATAAGTATGGCATAGCGCTGTGCGTTATAACATAGGCATTGAGGAAGGCACGTTAGATGGGGCAATATAACCTGTGCGAAGGAAAGTGTGGCATGACATATTCACGGGGTAGTGTTACAGTGCACATGGGCTAGAGAGTGTCATAACGTACGCACTAGCTGGTGGAATACAACACAGAGGTGTGTGGCACTCGGCGGGCACTGGTGGGTGTAACACAGCATTGGGCTCAGCCAGGAGGACGCTGTGACTCTCAAGTGAGGTTCGACTCCTTTCCAGAGAGTAAAATAAAAAGTATTACACATCCGGCGGTGGATGTGTGTTTTATTAACCGTGAGGGGGGTTTCTTGCATAGTTTGGTCGAATTTTTGTCGAATCCCCTTTGAATGGCTTGGTGTGCGTGTGCATTAAATGTGCCCATCAATAGCTACCCATGTTTGTATAAATAAACGACAAGGGTGTCTACTTGGAGAGTACCCACCGGCGGGGGTACCAGGATTAGGCACGGTAGGGCGTCAGACACGTTAGAGCTTTACTAGCGGTGTAAATACATTCCACATGGATTCATTGTATGCATAGTCGCCTTTTAATGAATATCACGCAAATCGTCATGGTGATAGGTACATACGGTTTGTCCAGCATGTCCTAGGTGTTTCTATAAATATGTTTTTGTTTAAAATAATAAAAAACAAAGGCTGGCCCCTGGGGATGGGGTCCCCGGGGCCATAAGTGGCCTGAGGAGGGGGGCAACGCAGCCCCCCTCCTAAAGAATACATTTCGAAAAAAGGCCATGACCCAGGGGTTGGTGTCCCCGGGCTGATTAAGGCCTTGGGAGGGCCAAATTAATTTTTTTAAACAAAAAAAATTTGGGTGCAGGCCCTGGGGCATGGGCTCCCCAGGGCCAATAAATTAGAAAAAGAAGGGGGGCCACACAGCTCTCCTTCTTAAAAATATAAAATAAATAAAAGACCGGCATCGCGCCGGAGGCCACGCCCCCTCCTTGCAGCACTCTGCAAACGCGCCCCCTGGCCAGTTGTAAGTTGGGGAATTAATTCCCCTTTAATACTGAGGGTCCCTGAGGGCAAACTAGCCCAACAGGTATCTCCAGTATGCAGCAGGGAGCTGTGTTGCAGACAGGTGTTCTGAGGCCACGCCGCTTTTTACACCTCTATGCAAAGCAGCTCTGTGGCGCTTACTGGAGGTACCTAGTGGGCTAGTTTGACCCTAGGGACCCTTAGGATTCAAGGGGACTTAATCTCTCAACTCAGAATGGCCACATGGCGCGTTTACACAGTGGTGAAGAAGGGGACGGGGCCTGAGGTGACGTGTGCAAACACGCCCTGTGGCACGTTTTAATTTGGGGAAATAATTCCCTTTCAATCCTGAGGGACCCTGGGGGCCAACTAGCCCACCAGGTGCTTCGAGTAAGCGCCACTGCTCTGTGTTGCAGAGAGGTGGTGCAGGCCATGCCCCTTTTTACACCTCTCTGCAATGGCGCTTACTGGACATACCTAGTGGGCTATTTTGCCCCTAGGGACCTTCAGGATTCAAGGTGACTTAATCTCCCAACTTAAAAAACGGCCAGAGGGCGTGTTTACACAGTGGGGAAGGGAGGGGACGGGGCCTGAGGTGACATGTGCAAACATGCCCTATGGCGCGTTTTAAGTTGGGGAAATAATTCCCCTTCAATCCTGAGGGCCCCTGGGGGATAACTAGCCCACCAGGTGCTTCCAGTAAGCACCACTGAGCTGCATTGCAGAGAGGTGGTCCAGGCCGTGCCACTTTTTACACCTCTCTGCAACACAGCTCTGTGGCACTTACTGGAGGTACCTAGTGGGCTAGTTGGATCCTAGGGACCCTCAGGATTCAAATGAACTTAATCTCCCAACTAAAAACGGCCACAGGGCGTGTTTACACAGTGGTGAAGGGAGAGGACGGGCCTGAGTTAACGTGTGCAAACAAGCCCTGTGGCGCGTTTTAAGTTGGGGAAATAATTCCCCTTCAATCCTGAGGGACCCTGGGGGCCAACTAGCCCACCAGGTGCTTCCAGTAAGCGCCACTGTGCTGCGTTCTAGAGAGGTGGTCTAGGCCGTGCCCCTTTTTACATCTCTCTGCAACGCAGCTCTGTGGCGCTTACTGGAGGTACCTAGTGGTCTAGGTGGACCCTAGGGACCCTCAGGATTCAAGGGGACTTAATCTCCCAACTTAAAATGGCCACAGGGCGTGTTTACACAGTGGGGAAGGAAGGGTACGGGGCCTGAGGTCATGTGTGCAAACAAGCCCTGTGGCGCGTTTTAAGAGGTAGTTTTAATCCCCTGCCCTATTATATACTAGGGGCTTACAGAGGAGGTCATGCTAATCACAGGGGGACCCCAACGCATAGTGTTCCCTAGTGTATGTAGGTGTTTTCACTGTATTCTGAGTGTCTTTTAACATAGCATTGGCTCTAGGACTGGTTAGTCAGACTCAGTTACCACCAGTATCCGTCTGAAAAAGTTGAGGGTACAGGATGATTTTGCAACAAGGTTTCTTTCTGCTCTTCTGTTTGTTCTTTCTGCACGTTATCCTTCTTCCTGCACTTTTCTTCGTCTTTGAGGACTTCTGTTGCTTCTTTCTGCATTTCTTTTTTTTCTTTCTGTACGTTTTTTCTTCTTTCTTCACATGTCCTATCTCTGTAGGCATAGTTAGAAATTAGCATTTAAAAAACCTTTGAAATTCACTGAAAAAACCATAGGTTTCAGGCATGTTATAGTTAGGAATTAGCATTTAAAAAACCTTAGAAATTCACTGAAAAAACCATAGGTTTCAGGGGCGTTATAGTTAGCTGGACTTTTCACTCGTACAAAACCATTGAAATTCCCCCGTTATAGTTAGTTCAGCTAACTATAACTCACGCGCTCGCAATGCACTGCTGATGACGTCACATATTACATCACTCATGACATCACTGATGACATCTCAAATGACATCACTGATGACATCCAGTGAATGTGTGTTTTTCTGAAAATTACATATGTTTTATATATGTAGATCGCCACTCTTGCTGAAGTTATAGCACACAAGTATGATGCTTCTGTAATATACATAATTGTGCAAACTGCATATGCTGCTCAAATTGTTCCATAATTGTCCTTAAGACAAGAACCATCTACAAATAACATAAAGTTAGTCCATTCGAGTGGTACACATAAGGACATTTTTGAGGCACAAACTAACAAAATTAATGAAGGAAGACAATTTATTTTTTCTTATTTTTTCTTCTGTTCATAAATTTCTTACATAGACTAACTGGTCTGATGCATGCAATTGTCCGTGCTCAAAAATTGTATAATTATTTACTTACGCTCAATAACCCTTATATGTTCACATCTTAACATTCTAAACAATTAAGTAAAGTGCTTTAACAAATTGGCAATTTTTTCATAAATGGATAAAAAATACGGATTATGAATGATTTCTTAACAATTTTCAAAGTCCTAAACCTTAGGATTTTTAATAAATTAATAAAGTGCATCAACAGATTGACATACACAACATTATATACTTCTTAGAAATGGCCGCTTTTTGGCCTTACTGAATAACCAGGGCCTAAACCGGGCAGTCCGCTTTTTATCTCTCTGTAAGAAAAGCGGAAGTAGTGGGACGTTCATGGGGCGGTTGCCGTTATGACAGCGTAGATTCTCTATATAAACATAGTACCACGTGGAGTAACCCATGACTTTATTTCTTCTTGGGACGGCTCGTTACTACGCGATTATTCGTCAATTACAGGTTAGTCTTACAACAAGAAATAATATATTGAAGTTTGCCTCACCCAGGTTTTACACGCTACGGTTTGGTGTGCATTTTGTTGAACTGAACTAAGCAATATCTCACTACATGTGATGTGAATTGGCGCTTTAGACGTTTACCTTTTCACTTTAGATTACTGTTTTTTTAGATGTGCTAATGATTTAGATGTGAAACTGTTTCTCTTGCTTTTTACATCCTAAATCTACCCAGTATACGAATTACTTGCTTTTAAATCTAAACTTTGAAGTTAAACAAACTTTTTTCATTCTTTCTTGCTTTTACAATCCTTTAGGGGCAAACTAAAAGCCCGAACGCTGCTACCAAAACTCAATAGTAAGTTTGTTGGAATTTTTATTTGCTAAATTATTTAAAGGGTGTCTCGTGTTTGCATATAGAGCTTTAATTCTATTTCCACATGGAGGAGCTTTGGGTCAAATAAAAAGATGCTATCTACCACATAATATGTCCATAATGCTGAGCTCGTGCAACTATATCGACAGGAGAACTACTTATTTGGAAAGGTCCCTAGTGCATGTAGTTTATGCTCCAACATTTAAACTACAGGAGCTAACAACTGAAACGTTTCTAATCATTCTTGTGTATTCATAAATGCAGAGTTCTGGCATTACCATTACTGAAGTGAGATTCGTCTAGCGTTTCAGTCACTTTAGTGATTATCTCTACAGTAGTTTGCACCTTACTTATAGGAAACTCTTCTCTATTTTTACAGAACAGACTTTAAATTTAAATTGAGAATTAATATGTTAACAGATATGAGACCTATGCAGAAAATTAAACCCTTTCGGTTATGCCCTTTCTTAGACTTTTAATGCGCATTTGTGAATATGGGAATACATACTTGATATGGAGCTACTAAATCTTCTTTCTAAGGTATAAATGATACCATTATAATTATTCATATTATACTAACTATATATAGAATTCAACTCCTACTTTTTTAAAACATGTCTCCCTTTTCTTTCTTTTGGTTTTCCTGTGAATTAGAAAACTCTTCTTCTGGGGAGCATATATGGTTGCTAGAAGATTCAAATAGTAAAAAAAACAACAAATATCTAAAGAGCTCGCTGACTCTTCTGTTAAGGTATTCTATTTGGATTTGCTCATTGTAGGGCAAAAAACATTTTTTAGCATTTGTCACCTGGTTTGCACTCTTTGTTGTATTAGTGCACTTATTTGACACTATTGGTGTTCTTCTATTATTGTTTTTTTTGGGGTCCTACTTTTGCTATCTAAATCAAGGTGGCATTAGCACAGCACATAATGATTTATTTTATTTGTTTGCTCTTTCAGAACTATGGACTATTTTATATTTAGCCCATATGGTTGCTTTGGTCTTTATTAAGAAATTGCTTCAGGATCCTGTTTCCTTTTGCTGTTTTATTGCATATGGAGAATGCTTGTAAATATTGGGTTTTATTTTCGATATTGACATTGTTGCAGGCTACGAAATGCCTTAAAAGGCATTCTAAGTGGTGAAAGCAGTGGCTTGCCTTTTCTTAATGCCCTTGATGGAGATCATGTGTGCAGTGATGCACATATAGTCTCTTGCTCAACACTGTTCGACTTGCCTATCTTGAGGTGGATGGAATGAACAAAGCTCTCCTTCATTGCTTCAGGTACTAGCACTTTGCTTCTAACCTTTCATTTTGAAAAGGTGGTCTTAATAAATTCCAGAAACTCCTCTCGTTCCATCAAAGAAAAAGGCAAGCAACCAAGTGCTAACATTTTGGGTACCTTCCCATTGTTTAAAATGACATTTTCATGGGTTTGGCGGTACAACAGCTCCCTGCAGCTCAAACACTTAATATTGGGCTGTTGTGATTGTTTTCTTTGTGAGGATTTCTTCTTGAGACCTACGGGTAGAAGGTAAGGTACTTGGATAATTTTGGGTGACTACATCCCTATTTTCCTTGTGCCATGCAAAGGTTGCTGCAGGTGAGGCTTGCTCACTATGAGCGAGAGTAACAGAGCTGCTTTGCATGAAGAGATTTTCTGCTTACTTAACACCATCACCTTCTTTCAATTCTACTCCTACTCGGCCTCCAGCAGCTATCTTTCTAAGGTGCTCTTTCCACATTATTGCATGCTCCTTTTTCAGGTCTACCAGTTGGCTCCCTGTACTGTAATATTCCACTTGACTTACTCAGTGTCCATGACAAATTGAGCATTCTGTGAAGTGCTAATCATGTGGCCTAAGTGTGAAGACCAACCCAAAAGAGAGAGCAGAGGTTTTTATTGAACCGGTGCCTGAAGAACTTGTTATGGTGAAGCTAGGAAGTTGTATTAGCCTTTCTTAATGGTGGACTCTGACTCCAGTAGGGGTGGTGGTAGTTGCTGCAAGTTTTAGGTTCTTGTAAAGATGGAAGCAGGTGTTGTTGGTGGTACTGCATGACAAGAAGCAGGTGGAATAGAGGTGATCTGCACTTCTCCTGTGGCACTTTTCTCATGAGAAGTAACTGATTCAACACCTTCCTCACTTACAAGGCATTCAGAAACCTTGCTTTACCCATGTAGTCTCGTGGTGAAGAAGTAGGCAAGGAGAACAAAGACAGAATTGCCACCTATGACACACACACTAAACCCACAAAATAGCCTTTGCCACATGGCAAGCAAAGAAGAAGGCAGGAAAAACAAAAGGAACATGGTTAATGTACACTGACTGGAGACCCTTCCTCACCTCCACCAACAAAAACTTGCAGGATTGCACATTTATTATTTGAAAGTTGACATTTTGCAAAGGTTTCTCACGGTACTGCGCAGAAGAATGTCTTCTGTGAAATATATAGTACCCATAATGGTAACATCAGTGTTAAATATTTATCGATGCAAATTAAATAGTGTCTAAACTCACAAATATTCCAAGAATGTGACAAAGGAAAAAACTTTGCATCCATTAAAGAAATTGTGAAGTTTTCCTTAACTTTTAGAAGGTTTAAAAAAAAAAATCCTTAAAAGTTTGCACAGCTCTGCTCTACAACTGCTACATTGGAGCATTACTAGAAGTATGGATGACACCACACCTTTTCCTGAGTTTTACTAATCTTTAAACATGCTGCTGTTGATATTTACAGATAGAAGCTATGACAGCCTGTGAAGAACAAAATGGTTCCACCATCCGTATTAGGCATAAGCATCATGCTTTATGTGGACACTCAGCCCAGACAAAGGTTGATTTTTGTACTTCAAGGGTTCTTTTCCGTGTCATACAATAGGCCAGTCCATGAATGTAGGAAGCCATTTTTATCAGGAGAAGGAAGGAAACACTGATTTTTAGAACTTTTACCAGTGTCCACTAAATTTGCTATTTTCTTTTACCTAAATGTGAATACATTTTCTTTTTTAGCCGTAGTTTGACATTTACAGGTCAGTTTTGATACATAAAACAAAACATCTTCAAATGTAACATCTGCCTTGGATACTTTAGACATTTAGGGTCTTCTTTTGGATACATCTCTTGTCATGAAGCACTTCCATTTACCTTGGGCTCTGCCTCATTGTAGGTTCCTTCATGGAAACCTTGTTGAATGCACCAATCAGCCTCATGGACCAAAAGTGTTTTTTCTGTCAGAATGGAATCTAAATTCAAAGGTAAAATCTTTGTGTGTAATGAGGAGAGAATACATTCTCTCCACGTTAAATACAATCAAAATATAAAAATAATTAAATTTATAAATATATTTTTAGATAATAAATAAATAAATAATTAAACAAGTGTTTAGAGAGCTGATGCTTTGAGGAACAGTTTAAACATTTTCTAAGATATTACACCGTCTGAGAAGGTACTGATGAGGATCCAAAAGATAAATGTAATAAGTGCATTGCTCTCCTATAGTTGTTGTTAATTATGGGTGGGCGTAATTTGTGGAATTTGATCACCAAAAAGTCGCAAAATTCCGCAGAAGTCTGCGACATAGCAAAGTGAGAATTTGGCACTATTTCTTAGCTCAAAACGCATCCTCGCATGCAAAAATGGCTAGCTGGGTCTGGTGGCTTAGTTAACTAATGTGGCCACTGTAGGGGCCTGTATTTGACCTCCTGGTCACAGGTTTAAATCCTGTCAGGTCCACTCAGCCTTTTATCCCTCTGAGGTTGATATATAATGAGTAACATTGAGTTGGGTAACAATAAACATCTTCTATCCAGTGCCAAGATACCCTTAGTTTAACGTGTGCTTTACAAATGCACAGTATGTAGAACACTGCCAAATACAAAAAGCACTTACAGTGCTTAGCCCTCTGTGCCCTTATATAGTCTGCAGTAACCACTGTAGAGTATATAATGATTCCAAGAGATATGCCTTTCAGTGTAAGCCCCTTGGGTCCCTTTTATATTCAGGGGTAGATTTACAAGCATTTTGCGCTGGGTTAGTGTTACAAAAGTGACGCTAACCAGCACAAAATATTTATTTACTAACTTACTTTTCAGTTCAAAACTTGTTTTGCATTGGAAAGTACCCTGAAAGTAACACATAGGAGCGTAAAGCACTGTTTTGCATTACTTCGCGCCAAGGGAGTGCTACATGGTTGATACATAGGAGGTCCCAGGCTACAACCCATGTCCTATGATGCAAAACCCTATCTGCAAAAAATTGTAGGCTGGTTTTGGTGCCAAAAGTTAACAACACTACAAAGGAGGCGTTAATAGGAGAAATGTTTTGATTTCTCCTTTCTTTTACGACTTTGCATACATTCTGCTCTGTGTAGCAGACATACAACGTGGGAAAAGTGTTTAAACTTGTCTAGGCATAATATTTTGTACAGGAAGTGTACCCTTCCTGTACAAAACCTATGCTAGACTCAGGCACGCAACCTGGCGCTATGGCACTAAGGTGTTTGCCTGGTGCACGGCAGCTGAAATCAGCGTGGGCGCTAGGGAAAAGGGAGGAGAGAGCAACATCTCTGTAGATATGGTGCTCTCCTACTCCCTCCATGTCACGCAATGCACCGTAGCCTCTTTGGGTGCTGCGCTGCATTTCTTTTTTGAAAATCTGGCCCTCTGAGTATATAACCCTTCTATACTCTGAGTAAGGTAACAAGGGGTATGCACAGCAGTGCATTCAGTGGTCTTTAAACAAGTCCAGAAGAGGGAGCTCTTCCTTTATGTTTAAAATCACTATGGATTAAAATTCTGCAGTGTTTTTTAAACATAGAGCGACTGTTCCCTTTTCCAGACCTGTTTAAAAACCAAACACTTCAGACTAATTCTGCTGGTGGAGTTTATTAGTCATTCCACATAACATGAGTAGCGCGGAATTACTAAATGCATCAGGTTCCTCCGGCAGAATTAAAAATGATGCCCACCCCTGCTGTGCGCCCACTAAAGCAGCTTACTGTGATTAACACTTGCACTTCACAGAAGTTTGTGGTCCTTGTCAAAAGACTTGTTCTCTAACTGAAAGTATATTTGCATACTTTCTGAATAACTATGTAACTATTTGGAAGGAGCAAATCATGAATCAAGCATCAATGAAGAAAGATGTATGTCAAAAAGAGCTTGTGAATATAAAGAAACCTGGTGTGTGACGCAATAAATTTGATGTTGTTCTAGCAATGAATTGTGCTACCATAGTTGCTTTGATCTTTCATGTAGGAGGACATCCACATTCGAGCCAAGCAAAAATGTGTGCCAACTTCTCCAGCTGAAGCTGTACAAAAGGGGGTGGTGATGGACGGAGCATCAGAACCAATCAAACACTCACACCCAGTCAACAGATCTGGGTTTGATCCATCACCATTCTCTAGCCCACTCTGCCACCCCAGTTCAGACATGGCCATATGCAAATCAGTCTGACCCTGTGCCTCATGGAAACAGTACAGCCCAAACTGCCAAGCGATGTCTTTCCTGGACCGGAAACAAGCTTCCTAGGACCGGTTTCTGGCATTTCAGCCGTCTTCAGCCAGGCTTGCTTGAATCCAGTGGCAAAGTGAGCAAGGGACTCAACGTCTGAGCATACCCTGCCAACTTATGGCGGACAAAGCGGTACAAAAGGGGGTGGTGATGGACGGAGCATCAGAGCCAATCAAACACTCACACCCAGTCAACAGATCTGGGTTTGATCCATCACAATTCTCTAGCCCACTCTGCCACCCCAGTTCAGACATGGCCATATGCAAATCAGTCTGACCCTGTGCCTCATGGTGATGAAAAAGCTTTATTCGGTAAGGCAATTACATACCATAAAAGCATTTGCATATAAAAAGACATTCTACAAGTATACATATAACATTGGTATAAAAAAGGTAAATTATTTTTACCTGGCTAAGTGACAGTAAGTGCAAAAGCGACAGGTAAGAAGTGTTCACATAGCTTTGGTAAAAATTTAACAATAGCTAGGATAAAAAAAAAAGAAATACAGTAAAAATATACAGACGGTACAAGAAAAACAAAACCCCCCAATAGCAAATTTAAGATGGATAGGGGGGCTAATCCCAATTCAACGTAGGGTATGTTTAAGTGACTAGAAAAGGCCGTCTGTGATTTAAAATTAACAGAGGGGGGGAAATTTCCGTTTAGAGGTTCGTTCAGTGTCGCACGCAAAATTTTAAAAACTTTGCCATGTTTGTTGCCAAAGTTTCTGTTTCTAACATTTGGAGGGCCATGAAAGCTGGCCGTCATTGAATTAGGCCCAAATGCTTCAGAAAAGGAATCAGGTATAGCTTTCTTGCCTCTGTGTAAAATTTACGAAACATAATTACGTGCAATGTCGATTGGGCAGAAAGGTCGTCGCAGGGGCAGGGCATCAGTTGGGGTGTCCAGTCATTTATCACAGGGAAGGCAGTTAGGCGGTGAAATATATTTAGTCGCAATCTGGTCAATAGGAATTTCTCATAGTTACTTAAAGTAGAATTCAAGTAGGGCTCTATTTGATCTGTTGTCTGAATGGGAAGGGAAAGTTGCACGGAGTTTTTGTTTGATTCGAGTGCCAGGCGCAGGTCTGCTAATTGGCTTGTGCACATGTCTCGCAGTCTCTTTCTAGGGATTAGGTTGATTTTTTGAGGATTAGTGTAGAGATAATCAAGTCCTAAATCAGTTAGAAAGTTTTTGACATAAGCGAGCCAAGTGATGTGTAATCCGTGCTCCAGTTTCATACAGTCGGAGATGAGTGCCTGGGTGAATTTTAATTCCAATGTAGACCAGATGCGGTGCCATAGGAGGATAGGCTGCATTCGTATCACATCTGTGATATATGGGAGGCCCAGTTCACTGTGGATATTAAAAGTCGAAGTAGACGACGGAGCTGCCAGCAGGAATTTCAGGAAAGAGGTCTCTGTCTTTTGTATTGAGGCGACTCGTGCGCTGCCCCATATCCCAGCCCCATAAATCGCCGTACTAAGACATTTTGAATTGTAGATGTCTAACATTTCTTTGGATGCTCTTTTGCCCAATATCCGAGCAAACACTTTCAGAGCTGTTGTTGCTTTTAGGAGTTGTAGGTTTCTGTTCTCTATGGCGCTTTTCCAGGTAGTTTTGTTATCTATTACGACTCCCAAATACGGATAGGTGGTAGTATATTCTATTTTGGTGTCGTTTAAATAGATGTTTTTCATTTTTCGTGATTGTTTGCCTGATGCCATTATGAAAGTCTTTTTGGCGTTGATGTTTAGGTCCAGGTGGTTCATAAAGTTTGTATATCTATCCAGGGCCCTTTGTAGCTCCAGGGGGGTACGGGCGAGTATGACTGCGTCGTCTGCATAAAGAAGGGCGGGGATTGGGCGTTGTTGGATGTGCGGTTGGTCCTGGCTACCCTTTAACAAGGCTACTTCTAGGCCATTGGTGTATATATTAAAAAGAAAGGGAGCCAGGACACAGCCTTGCCTGACCCCCCGCTCGATTTCAAAGGATGATGTTAACTGCCCCCCTGAGCCGTATCTTACTCTAGCAGTGGTATTCGAGTAAATTTCTCTAATATAGGTGACCAAGTTAGTGTCAATTCCCAGTTGTAACATTACAGCCCAAAGCTTGTTATGGTCTACGCAGTCGAAGGCTGCAGACAGGTCGACGTATGCCATGTAAAGGCTGCCACCCTTTGCATGGACATACTGCCCTCTCAAGAGGGTGAGGTTAAGGACCTGTTCTATGGTACCTCTTCCTTCCCTAAAACCAAACTGTAGGTCGGATAAAATATTGTTCGTCTCAGCCCAGTTTTGTAGGCGTGCTAAGAGAATTCTACCTACTACTTTACCAAAAGAATCCGGTAGGGATATGGGTCTATAGCACGCAGGGCTATTCCTATTTCCCTTTTTAAATATTGGGACTAGGATCTAGTCTGACCAAGAGGTTGGTAATCCTACCTGTCCCAGCGCCTCTAAGACGTTTAGTAGCAGGGGAGCCCAGAGGTCGATATTTGATTTGTAGAGGTCCATGGGAACCACATCAGGTTCCAGGGCCTTTCCTGATCTGCTGACATTCAGGGCCAACTCCACCTCGACGAGGTTGAAGTTCATCGTTAAAGGATTGGTTTGGATCGTTGGTAAGTTGTGGGTCTGTGGGAATTGCCCTACTGGGATTGAAAATTTTTTTGAGAAGTGGGTAACCCATTCTTGTTCAGAGATGGTCGTTTCGAAAGTGCCACTAGCTTTTGGTCCCGTCAAAAAAGAGGAATTTACAATTTCCCAAAAAGTAACCGAGTCTTTGTTTTGGCAGCTGTCATGTAAAGCAGTCCAGTGTTCCTCTTTTAGTTCCTTTTTCCTGGATGCTACTATTTTATTGTATGTTTGCCTAGCCGTTGAGACCTCAAGGGTATTTCTTGGGGATTTTTTTAGAGTATTTTTAGGTTTTTGTAGGCTCTGGAACATGCTGAGTTAAACCACCTGAACTTTGGTTTGTCCTTTAAGATTTTTTGCCCCCTAGGATGTACTGTCAGGGCATTCTTTACCTCTAGTGCTATTTTTTCATAATTGGCCACGATCACAGCGGGAGATGACGACTCCGTTAAGCAGACTTCAAAGGCTGAGCGGGCCGCGTTGATTACAGTTTCTAAGATGGCGGCAGGGTCGATGTTTGACCATTTAAGTGCGTAGCCATTTAGACGAGACATAGAGATATGTTCATCGTGATATATTGTTTGAGCGTTATTTCGTGGGGCGGTAGTTTGGATGGTAACAGACAGTGGGAAATGGTCACTGAATACACAGTCGTGAGTGATGACATCAGTAATAAGGTTTGGGGAAGTGTTCCCTGCCAAAATAAAGTCAATGCAGGAGGATAGTCCTCTACCGTTAAAGGTTGGGGCAAAGGGGGTTAAGGGGACAGTGAGTTCATTGGCAAAAGCTAATTGAAGAAGGATCATGGTCTCGTTCAAAAGGGACCCCTTGTAAGAATGTAAAAAATGAGAAATATTGTTTTGTAGGTGATCGATATAACCACAGTTGCCATTTAGGGTGCTCTTACATAATGTCAAGTTGAAGTCCCCCCCCCCAAATAATTATTGGTTCGTTGCCTTTGCTGAGGATGATTTGTTTTAGTAGAGAGTCACGAATTTCTTTTATGACCTCCGTAAAGCTAGGATCTGAAAGGTTATTATAGATGTTAACTATGAGAATGGGTGGCATTCCACTTGTGGTTACACGTATAATCTGATATTCTGGCTCAATTTTAAGAGGGTGGGCTTCCAGAGTTGGTATTAGGTTTGAGACGTAAATGGTTAATCCGCCCTTTGCTCTGCCAGATGTTGAGGGAAGTGCTGGGCTGAAGAAAGTCTTAAAACCGTTTATGTGGATAGGAGTGATTACCCATGTCTCCTGGAAAGCGATAATATCGCTTTCTTTGATGAATTTAATCCATTCTTCGTTATGAATCTTTAGACGAAGGCCCGATATATTCCAGAATGTTATATTTAGAACTGAGTTTTTTTCCTTGCATCTAGTGGCGGTCCTAGTGATATTTTGTTTGGCCGCGAGAGGGTCCTCAATGGGACTAATATCGCCCTCCCTGTAAGATCTAACTGTCACAGGGGAAATGGTTTCGGGGATAGTGATATAGTCAGGGTTGGAAAAGGTCCCTGGTTGGTCTGTGGTTATTGAGTAAGTGGGAAGAGGGGGGACCAAGATCTTACCTTTGTCAGGATGTGAGTCAAAATATCCATTCGATGTGGGAGGAGGCAGGGTAACGGTTGGAGGGGCAGGGTTGTCCGATGGTGTTGGCTGTCAATCCACCTCTAGTGTAGTAAGTTGTTCAAATCTATTTTGAGTAAGGATACACCCGTTCCCTGTATGGGCGTTTGTTTGCTCACTAAGGTAGAAAAAGTCAAGCGACACCAGATTGATGTTTGTGATTTCATGTATTGCTGTCCTATTGATCCTAAGGAGGGAGCGGACTAAGTCTGGCGACCTAAAGTTTATGACTATACAGTCTCCAGGACTTTTTTTGTAAGAGTCCCCGATCCAACCCACTCTTCTCACCATCAGGATCTGATTTATGTGTCTTGGATGGAAGTAAGTGTTTTTAGTGAGCCAGTTGGTGACCTTATTCCTTAGTGAAGCCCATGTTTCTATTGAGTCTTTTTGTAGAGGCGGAACATTTGTTAGGACCAGGACATATGGCCGAGCGGCCGGTGGTAAGTTTAGGCGGTCTTTGTTAGGGATTGAAGAAATGGTGGAATCTGCCCTTTTGTTATAATTTGGGGTTGCTAGAGATCTCGCGGATGGTTCCGCTGCGGTGTTTGGTCCAGAAGCTCCCTTTGTGCCCTGGTTGTTGAGCATTCTTATTGTAGGGGAAGTGGTAGGAATGTTTGTAATGGAGTTATTAGGGTGTTCTATTACGGAAGGTGTATTCCGTTCTTGTTGGAAGTTAGATTGACTAGTTACGGGCGATATAATAGAAGGATTTAATCGGGTTATGCCATCAAGTAGCGTTTTTGTGAGTTGGACAAATTTATCTTCAAAGACCGAAGAAAGTAATGAGATCATTTCACCAAGTTTTTCTTCTATGTCGTAACTTACTACAGATTGAATTTCTTTTGAGCTATTTTGTACTGATAGCTTGATCATTTCCCCAAAGGTATCTAATTGAGCATGGGGAGGTAGGTTTAATTCCTCTGTTTGTGTACCTGTGTCACAGGTAGCTAGGTGGATTGGAGTCTTCCCCGTTTTTGTCGGTTGGCCTTTTCTATATGCCCCCCTCCCTGTGCTCAATTTAGTTTTGGCTTTCCCTTGTGTTAGGGGTCCTTTTGGTTGTGGAGGGGTGACTTTTTGTAGAGTTCCTTTTCGGCCCGGTGAGGTTAAAGGGGAATGAGCTCGGTGGCCATTATCCTAGTGGATGAATTAGTCGGTGAAGGTGGGTTTGGAGCGTCAGACGTTTTGCACTGTCTTATAGAGGGTTCTAATGAAAGCCTCCTTTCAGTAGTTTGAATTTCCTGGATAATTAGAGATTCTGCTCTCAGTAGATAGGCATCTAGTGTGCCCACTGTGCTTTTACGTAATCCATTTTAGAAAAATAAAAAGGTTGCAAAGCAAAGTGAACAGGTTACACAATGCAGCTCAAATCTTATTAGGAGGGGGGTGAGTCTTTACCGTCTGCTGTCTTCAGCCAGTCCGAATGGAACAGTGAGGAGGCAATAGCCTTTGTCCCAGGAGTCTAAGATGCTTTGGCAGGAAGTCTAGGTAGCACAGCAAAGGGGGGGTGGCCCGACCCGGCCTCCTCTGGCCCCGGACGGCCACAGACGGCCCGCCCTTTGCCCGGGCTTGGCCCGGCACCGCCCGCGCGCGGTCCCGCGACGCGGGGGGCAGAGTCACTTTAGTAGCGCCTTCGGGCGCGGAAATGCGCAAATTCCACTTCCGGGGTTTCCAGGGATCCTGGGAAGTGTAGTCCCGTCTTACACTCCCCCCACACTGCGGTCGCGATGTCCGGCGACGGCGGGAGGGAGAGACAGGAACCAACAGGAGGAGGAGCAGCCCCAGGCACCACGGAGGCACACAGGTGAGCACCAGGAGTGTGGACGAATGCAGGCAAGTCTTGGAAAGAAGCCCCACTCTGCCGGGGGCAGAGTCACTTTAGTAGCGCCTTCGGATGCGGAAATGCGCAAATTCCGCTTCCGGGGTTTCCAGGGATCCTGGGAAGTGTATTCCCGTCTTACACTCCCCCCACACTGCGGTCGCGATGTCCGGCGACGGCGGGAGGGAGAGACAGGAACCAACAGGAGGAGGAGCAGCCCCAGGCACCACGGAGGCACACAGGTGAGCACCAGGAGCGTGGACGAATGCAGGCAAGTCTTGGAAACAGTCCAGCCCGAACTGCCAAGCGATGTCTTTCCTGGACCGGAAAGTTGGCAGGGTATGCTCAGACGTGAGTCCCTTGCTCACTTTGCCACTGGATTCAAGCAAGCCTGGCTGAAGACGGCTGAAATGCCAGAAACCGGTCCTAGGAAGCTTGTTTCCGGTCCAGGGAAGACATGGCTTGGCAGTTCGGGCTGGACTGTTCCCATGAGGCACAGGGTCAGACTGATTTGCATATGGCCATGTCTGAACTGGGGTGGCAGAGTGGGCTAAAGAACGGTGATGGATTAAACCTAGATCAGTTGACTGGGGTGAGTGCTTGCAATGTTCAACACTCCGTCCATCATTTCCTTTGGTTTAACTTCTCCAGCTGAAGCATCAACACCTTATAGTGCACAATAGCAAATGCCAATGTGGAAACTTCTGAATTCTTAGAATAGTCCTTCCCTATTAACAGTTAATGCTGGTTCAATATTCCATAGGGTGCAATGTCCAATCGAAAGAGCACCTTGCAATGTCAATGGTGAACTAAGAATTTTTTACTAAATACATTAATATCCATAACATAATAATTTTGTAATCCATTACTTTGTAAGGGAAAAAAGGAAAAAGGAATGTATGATTCAGAAAGGATCAAATCACTTGAGTCATATGGGACCATGAAGAAAATGTATACTAAATCATTCGATCCGGTTAGTTCGATGTTCTGAGGTTCCCTATCTTTGTTTTCACTCCTTTGGTGAGCTTTCAATTGCAAATTGCACCTCACATCTTGGGTTCACAAGTGTTTATCTGTGAAATCACAATAGTTACTGAAAGCTAAGGATAGTTCGTAATTTTTCTGACAAATTCAGTCACACTCACGCTCCTCAAAAGGCAACTGCAGGTCCAAACCTTTAGTCAAATTTCGGGAGTATGTTTGTGTCATCCACTGAACATTAAAAATGAAGTTGCTGTTCTATAGATTGACAAAAGAAAAAGAAGTAGGACCAGGAGCGGCTCCTCCCCATGGGTGGAGGAGCGTCGGCTCTCTGCTTTCTAGCACTGTGAGAAGCAGAAACATAAAATGGTATTATGAATACCATTTTATGTTTCTGCGTCGCGCACTGTGAGAAAGCAGAAGGCAGGGTTTGGTTAGGGACAGCCGGTGGGCGTTCCTGCTCCAGGCAGGGGAGGAGTGGCTTGCCCACTGATGAGGGTGCTGACTGTTTGGTCAGCCCCAGGGCGACCAAATCAGTCTTGCACACTCTGCATTTTCTCTATGTAGGCCATAGACGCCTGTGGGGTTGGCATCCTAGCCAATCACAACACTGACATTGCAGCGTTGTGATTGGCTTAGGGGAGGAGAGGGAGGCTGCCTGCATCCTGTAAGGCACAGAGAAAGGAGACACAACACGACGCATGACCGGAGGCGAAGGTAAGTTATTTGTTAACCCCCGCGCGACCCCCGATCTCCCCACCTGCGACTCATGCCACCCGTGACTGAGTAGGACTACCTTCAAGTGCTGTAATAGAGACATCAGGCGGCGCCTAGAAATTGCATAATGGGCTCATTGCTCTCCTTTGCAAGGTAGATAACTAGCAATAATGACTAGAATTACATAATCAGCGTTTCCAGTTTTTCAGTGCGGTGTTCAGAAACCTCTGATGGCTTGAGAATGATTTTAGAAGAAATATAACATGTCGGTAAATATCCTTTATTAATTCTCATTTCTAAAGAAACAATAGCCTTCCAATTTATAAACAGGCTTACATAATAGGGCAACAGACGATACTAACTGTCAGGCAGGACCCTGTCGGTTATTTCCCCACAATATCGACATCAGAATGTCCATAGGAGAAAATATTGTGGCAGAAATACCGAGGACTATAATATTGTGAAGGTACATTTATAGAGATAAGCACAGGTTTACTATAATGAATCCACATATATGTACTTAAGAATATTAAATCTATATTTATCTACGTAGACTCACCTTCTCTATATTTAGCTCCTCCATATTTTTGGCATGATATTTAGGCATACCTATGTATGTTCTAATCATTATAACCCCCACATGACACACAATATAAAACATGGGCATAACGTACACATATATGCATACATACTGAATGGGACTTTTGGTTTGCCATCTTCAGCCCTTGGGTTGCATGGGTGAGCCCCCTTCAGGCTGTGGTTGGATTGGCTGTTCATTAGATAATTTCACCGCATTTCAAAGAGGTTTACTTGCTTTTGGAAGCTGAGGTGATCAGCATGAAAGAGTCCGGCTCGGGTAGTGCACCTGATTGCATGATCTTGGTATCACTGGAGCCTATCAAGGCAACTTGGTATGTGTTAAAATTGAGTGCTGCACTGAGAGGAGGGGAGGCTATGCTCATCCAGTCTGCCTCCCTCCATCTGACCTTACATGGTGGTATAATTTACATTACTGCATGAACAAAACACTGTTTTGGGCTGTCTCTGATCCCTGCTTGGGTGGGACTCGATCCCCCAGCATTCCTTTGGTGGCAGGGGGGCTGGAAGAGGCCGCCTCCATTTAATCACCGGCGCTGTCCCGCGGCATGGGCTGCTTGAGAAAACACTATTTTGGGCTGTCTCTGTTCCCTGCTGGGGTGGGACTTAGTCCTGAAGTATTACTTCAGCAGCAGGAGGGGCTAGAAGAGGCCGCCTCAATTTAACCACCGGTGCATGGGGGGCGTGCGGGCCAAGACCGGGCACGTCTTCACCTGTCATTGCTGGGAGGAGCCTGTGCTGGGCCTACCCTCTTTCATGTTTGAGAAATCACCAGTTGCTATTTGACGTAAGTGCTTAACCCATTATACTATTTGCATAGTGAGGTTGATTGTGAACTACATAGACATGTAATATATATTCCACTTAACGATGGGAAACATTAGGCTGAGATTGCTGCAAACCACAGAATCCTCGCAAAGAAGCAGAAAAGTTCTGAGATGCCAAGATCAGATAGCACTCCAAATGATTCCTCCACACTAACCGATATTGATAGCTTAATAGAAGAGTTTGAATTACTTCTTAATACAAGTAACGCAAAGAGGAAGGGCAACTTGCGAAAATTACCTGATATGTTTAAATCAAACAAACCCAGAGTTTCCTTAAATTCTAAAGAGCTTTAAGAGCCCCCTAAGTCTAGTACAGTAAACCAGGGTGATCTGAACTCTCTTGTTCCGGCTCCGTCTAGCTCTAGCCCTCGAGTCAATAGCCCTGTAGAACAAATGACCAAGACACTGTGCCCTCTGTATCCGACTGTGACTATTGTCCCTAATGTGCCCTGCCACAATCAGTTTGAGCCTATACAACCAATCAAAATATTTGAACAGTCTGTTGAAACATCCTTGCCCACTGTGCCCCTGCAGGATATTCCAACCGAACAGCTTACTTCAGGACTACATAATGTCCCGAAAGAAAAAGGGGAAATAGAACTGCTGTTTAGCAAATTGACCGATCCTCACAACCAGGTTGTGGCTTTAACAACGCAAGTTGCAGAACTTTCACTGAAAGTCTTTTGTTGTTGTGGAGGGCAGGCATGTAAAAAAAAGTCCAATAATCCATTCCGTTAGTTCCTTGATCTGTGAACCAAGTCCATGCTGCTTGCGGGGATGAAATCTGAATTTTAACTCAGACTCTAGAAGAACAACCAAACGTTCTCTAACAACCATTTCTCTCTGTAAAAGTATCAGACCAAAGAACCCAGATTGAAGAACGTATAATGGTCCTCATAGTTACTGTATCGTCTCCAGCTTAAAGCCTCAAAGCACCATGTCATCATCTACAGGTCCTTTATTAAACAAGAGGAATCGACTAGCAAAACAGGAAGCACCTCCCTTTCCACCATGGTGCCATTACCCGCTTAATAATCATCCTCCCTTGCAAGATGCATGCCGGAAATTTAACAAATCAATTTTTAGGGTGCAAGTTCCAAAATTGAAATCAGGAACTTTTGAGGACACTGAACCATTAATAAGCAAGGTGATTTATTGGTTAAGGATGGAGCGAAATTGTTCATCCATAATTAGATCAGACATTGTTTATGACGTTGAATCAACACATCATTTCACAATTACATTCATGTTGTTCTGTGTTCCCACTATCTTGTGGAGAATGCTATACATTTTTATCTCCGCAATTGTCATCTCTCAAAGGAGTAAACAGTTGGGCATACGGCTGAAAGTGTTCCCCCTATCATCGATAAATGAGGGTGGCCCGTCTAGGCCTTGGCCCAGTCCTTCCACAAGGGACACTGCTATAACTCCAGCTTCTCCCTCCTCCCCTTTAAATACAATTGATTGACTAAATTATAATTCACACTAGTCTTCATGCATCTGTCAAAATGTTAGATTTTGTACAACAAATGAAAATATCAAAGTATCTACTGTGTGTGTACTAAGCCAAAATGGCACAAACAGAATTATTAATTGTATTTCCTGTGATGATTTTGTAGATGACACCCAAATTATTCATGATGATAGGACCAATCTTCGGGAAGGGGAGGTATCAAAGTCGGATTTGCATAGCGAGGTTGATAGTATAGTCCATGGTGGGTTATCTGGCTCCTGCGCCCTCCTATGACCCAAACCTGCTAGCGGCTCTTGTACCCTAGCTAGTCTCAATCTCTTATCTTGGAATGTGGCTGGGTTAAACTCAAAGTTGAGCAATCTAGATTGGCTACAGTATATGGGGAAAAATAACGTATGTATGTTGCAAGAAACCTGAGCTACTGAGAAGGTTCTTTCAGATGGGGTTACCTACTTCAGTGTAGAGGCTAAATTGGCTGAGCGGTTAGGGAGAGCAATTTGCGGGCTTTTAATTCTAGTTAGAAGTGCTTTAGTTCAACAACCCCCCTGGAAATCGACTACCCAAACTAATGGGATTATAGTAACCCTAGCCCAGGACTACAACCTTTGAGTACTAGTTAGACCAAATACCATCTTCTTTAGCCAAGAGTCTGTATTTACGGTTTCGTCATGGCACTCTACCCATAAGATGATTTACCCATAAATAGGGCAAAGAACGAGAAACCATGGCTTGCCCTCTGTGTGGTCAGGGTGATGAGGACGAATCACATTTACTGTTCTTTTGCTCTGAATATCTAATTTCCCGACGATAGTGGATTTGGCCCTTATGCATAAGAAGAACCCGATACTAGGCAGCACTTATGATTTTAAAAACCGGATACTTCTTTAAAAAATATTTTGGTTGTAAATACATTTTTAGAGGCTGCTTGGTACAAACTTAAAATAATTCTAAAAATCACTATTTAATAGATTCCAGGTAGCTCTCATGATCTTAAAAATTGATATTTTGTTTTTGAATTGCTTTGGTTTTTAGTTAATTTTTGCAGCTGCCGGACATAAATGAAATAGAATTTTAAAAGCCTTCATTTAAATGCTTATATGATCATCCTTGTATAAGAGAATTTTTAAATATGTATTTTTTAGCTAATCTTGCATTGGATTTGTATGAGACTTATTGTATTTATTGTACCAGTGGTAAAGTGATATTGGTGTTATATTTTTAGTGTTGGGGAGAAACAGTTCACTTTATATTTAGCATGGCTCAATTAGTAGGGTTTGTAATGTTTTACTGTTAGAAGGAAATGAGTGTATGTCATGTGTCTTTTCATTATTTTTAACATGTGATGTACTATTAATAAGTAAAACAAATCCAATTATCATTTGTCCTACGGGATGAGATTGTGATATAATTTTAAGTGTTTATGGATTTCTACTTTGATGGTTGCAATAACTGGATAAAGTTTCTTCTTTCTATCTACAGTACTGTTCTTTATATAGCCTGGCCCATCCAGCAATTCTCATTGATTCCGGCTCACCAGAACGACGATGGGGACAACTCTCTGGTCTCTGCTCTTGCCGGAGCCCGCCAGACAGGAAGCAGGAAATCGAAAGTCGGAAGTCATGAGTCCAGAGCATGATCAGATGCCAGCCGAGTCCGATGTTGCTCCCGAAGTGCTGCTCCTGCAGCAGCCCGTTAGGCTCGTGAAGCAGCCCAAGTTGCCTTTGCTGCCCCCCGCGGTAGTCGTGATTGTCCATTCACTCACGCTGACAGTACTGGGGTGGATTAGCAGAGGGGTGCGGGCAGCTTAGTGCTGGGCCCTGGCCTGGGGTTGTGGAGGCTGTGAGGTTCACGAGGTCCACAATATCGGCTGGGAATACTGGCGCTGGGGAGCACCCAGCCCAGAGAATTGCGAGCGTGCCCAGCCCAGTAAATTGCTGGAGTATTAGAGGAACTCTGAAGGCAAGAAGTAGTTGCGGAGGAGACGTCTTGTGAAGGTAATTTACCTTATTGATCAACTGATTTCTCATAGACTCTCCCAACACCTGAAGCACCCAAATTGATCTGGGCATTGAGCAGGGTATTTCGTGGTAGTAGGCAAGGAGGAGTGTTTGGAGACCATAAGTCCCTATAAACTGGCAGAGAATTGGAGTCTGCAACTGAGCCGACTAACAGTTGAGAGCCGGGGTAGTTCGGTGTGCGGCAGGGCTCACCCAGCTGCTGGGCCATTGCAAGAGGGTAAGAGAGAATAAGAAGAAGATCTAGAAATAGGGCCTGAAACTGGACATTGATAAAAAGAATAGAGAATAACTAAACCATGAGAGCAGAGGCAGAGATAAGATTAATGGAATAGAGATTAGTGGGTGAGCAGAGGTAAGTACCCAGATCGAACATGGAATAAAAACACATGAGGAAAAGGAAGAAGTACTAGCACCAAAGACGGAGTAGAGTGGCTGAAAAAGGGAACGCTTGAAGAAAGAACAAGGGACAAGCTAATTAGATGTTTATAAATCAGCGCAGCAGAAGGACTGACGAGCCAAAGAAAGACATGGCGCCCGGGAAAACCAAAGCACGGAAGGGACAGAATAGTCGTGGAAAGTTGAACAGTTCTGTAGCGAGGGGAGAAGAGATAAAAGAACTACAGAACAAGAAGAAAGAAAATAAAAGCTGCACGACTGAAGCAACCCCAGGATGTAGCTATAGTAGTAAATATCTTTACTCGGCTTATACAAAAAAACCATAAAAGCTCATCACAATCACAATCCTATTCAATAATTTACTATCGTTGATTCATTCGTAACAACATGTAAAGGCCTAAGCGTTAAGAATTTTATAAAACAATGAGCCTGTACAAAAGCAAATTATCTGGTTCATATCCACAACAGTTAGTAGCTAACCTCATATGCGCTTATATTTATCTTAATAAACTGACATATACCAGATAACCTGCCATAAGATATGAGATTCCGTTGGTTACCTTAGTGTAAACCACCACCCGCCGGTTCAATGTATGCTCATTGCTTTGTGAGGGATTTCATCTTCCGGGTCCTTTGTCTCCATGCATACAACACGTATCTGAACTAGGTAAAAACTAACCATTCAGTGTGATGCGGTCTCAGAATTCCCATAATATCTTTTAAGAGATTTGTCGATAAAATGGGAAATAGCCCAGTTCGTCTGATCGCAGTATATTCAGGACAAAAATACAAGAAGTGCACTTCATTATCTTGAGCAACCAAGCAGACGGGACACATTGGCGTGATAGTAGCGCCAGTCTAGGGGTGGGCGGAATTTGCGAAAGTGACTTTCGCAAATTATCGTGAAAATGTTAAAAATCTCCGCAAACACGCGGAAATATCGCGAAGATGCGGAAGTTTTTTTCCCGCCCGCTCGCGGTATTTTCTGCGTGGTCCCGGCTCGCCAACTTACCCATGCAGTTGCTCGCGGGCGCGGCCATCTTGTTTTCACTCTTCTCGCGGTGCATGATCGCGAGAAGAAAGACGTGATCGCGCGACCAATGACATTACTGCGGGCGCGAGCTGTCGCGAGACAGCGCAAATGGCTACCAACAATCCAACATCTCGTGGAGAACGCGACCGGATCGGGAAAACTTGTCGGCAAACGCGGGGATTCAGGTAAGGCGATCGCGCGCGTGCGAGAATGTATTATTTTACAGCGCGAGCAAGAAACAAATTATCGCTAAGCTGCGGAATGCGGAAATTTTGACATTTTCGTGCCCACGTGGAACGCGAAAATGTCAAATTATCGCAATTTCCGCGAGCGGAACGGAAATTTAGCCCAGGCCTACGCCAGTCCAGTGGCTGAAAATTCATTGACTGGCAAAATCTAAATTTTTAAAATGATGTTTTCGCTAGCGGAGGTTCTATGGTATTTAAAAACTCCTCTTGGTACATATAATCTTTAAAATCCAGGAACCTCCTTGTTAGATCCCCGGTTCTTCCCCCAATTATCCATAAATTATTAATATGATCCCAATATTTTTTTTTTTATTCGTCAAAGATCTTTTCTCAATGCTCTCCAGATTGGGCCAGAGCTCGCTCAAAGCCAGTTTATGCATCCAACTCTTAGTGTACTTTAGCCACGGGATGTTCCCTTTCGTGTCTAATGCCAACACATCAAGCAGTGACTTTCTCAGGGGGAGTAGGGAATTGTTAAACCAAACTCAGATCCAAAAGGATATTGGCCTAAAGCCAATCACCTGGACTACATTATTGAGTCCCAGATCCAGGTGCATGGGAATCAAAGGGGCATTCCATGGAAGTTCATGACTGATCTCATAGAAAGACTCTCAGTTTTTTCGGTCTCCCTGACATTATTGTGACCCCATAGCTCTGCGCCACATGCTGTGGCTCCTATGACCTTGGCTTGATAAACGTTAATAACTTGGGGCAGCAGGTCTATAGGCAGACATTTTAATTTTTTTATTAGTGCAGAAGTCACATGTTGCAGTATTAAATGGCTTTTTGCAACTTGTGGGCCCATGTTAATGAGTTCGTCAACCTGTCCCACAGATAGTCAAATAGCATCACTCACTTTAGTGGATTTCCCCCATTTTAACTGTCAACCTAAACGACTTGTGAGGATTGAAGGCCATAAATTTGGTTTTCGTTACACTAATTTCCAAGCCAAATTTCCGCACGCTTCTAAGAAGTGATCCAGTAAATTTTGGAGCCCCATTGATGTCCTAGAAATAACTAGGGTGTCATCAGCAAAAAGCAGAGACGGCACTACTTGCCCAGCTAGTTTAGGAGGAACACCTCTGCAGTCTGACATTGTTTAGAATAATCCATTAATATATAGGAAGAACAGAGTGGGCGCCAATTCACACACCCTTCCGCACTCCTCTGTTCACTCTTATTTTGTTGGTCAGTTCACCATTCTTCCCCCATCTTACTTGGGCATAATTATCCCTGTGTAGCCTAATGATAATCTCTAGTAAATAATGCTGGACCCCTATTTTATGTAAGACTTCCCACAGTTTTTCGCGGGAGATTAGATCAAAATCAGCTCGCAAGTCCACGAACGCAACATATACATGATCCTTCCTAATGGTCACATATTTCCACAGATCAATGAAAACCTAAACAGTTGATCTACAGTGCTTGTGTTTTCTCTAAAACCAGCTTCTGGGGGAGATAATATTTGCCTTTCCCTTATCCAGTCTTGGAATCACTCCAGTAAGTGGCTACAGAATAATTTCTGTGCAGTGTCAATCAAGCTAATAGCGCTTTAATTTCCTGGATCACTTTTATTCCCTTTTTTAAATATTGGTATGACTTCCGCCCGCAGCCAGGAATCTGGGATAACTGCGCCCTTTAGGATCGCATAAAACTAAGATTACAAATCACGCTCCAAATCTGAGGTTCAGAGAGATACAAGTCTTCTGGAAATGTATCTAATTCTGCGGCTTTACCCTTCATCATTTTAGCAAGTGCCATCTGAGTTTCTTCCAGGGTAAAATCAATCTTTTGTGCATCCCTTGCCCTGTCAAAAGGAACCTCTGGTGTTAGCTCACTACTCTCTGATCTTGTGCTATTTTCCCTTATATGTAGCAAGGTAGGATCATTTCCAAGTGCCATCCTGTTGTTTTCCAGGGTCAGGTTGATCGAGTCTACATGCCTTGCCCTTTCTAGAAGGACTTCTGTTGTTAATTCACTACTCTCTAACCTTTTGTTGTTCTCCCGTGCATATAACAATTTAAAATGGTTTCCCCCGGATTGTGGCTTGATATAGTAATCTTCTTCTTCAGTTCCCACTTTTGTTCCCTTGGCTAATATGTGCCAAAACTGTCTGCTGTCCTTAATTTGTGCAGCGGCATACAAGTCTCTCCAAAATCCCTCATGCCAGCTTTTTTTGCCTCATCTTGAACTGAGTTGTAATTTTTCCTTTTTGTGACAATCATAGTCCTAGAAGCTGTTTTAATAGCTGCCATCAGTTCTGCCTTGGCAGTCTTGCAATGTTTGTCATATTACTCATTTTTGTTAGGTAGCTTAGATTTCCCTGTCTTGGATAAAATAACTTTTTAATCTGTGCCATCAATGTCATAAATTGGTCCAATGTAGATTGAGCTTCCATTGAACATTTGTATGAATTCACAAATGACTCGGCTACAATGTTGTAGATTTGCACCAAGATATTATCCCTTTTGTTGATCATGGTTTACTTGACCTTCTGTCTATCATTACTGACAACTATTGGGTTTATCGAATGTTCTGCCAGGGAGGCTGTGGGGGAGAAAATATGTCCAACAATTCTAAAGATAGAGCATTATGGCCACAATCTAGCCTCTCAATGACCTCCATATCTAGAAATGTGTACCATAAGAATACATCTAACAAGATGTAATCAATCCTGGTTTTACTATTGGCTCTTTTGAAGGTATATCAAGGCTTTTTATCAGAAGGTGAGCAGCCATTGCAGGTCCTAAGGCTATACTTGATAGAAAAAGAGGCTACTTGGGTAGCTGCCTTCACGTTCTAGGCCAGTCTGATTTGTCTTACGCTCGGGATGTCCCTTTCAACATCCTCCTCGTCTGTGACGTACAAAGTTGTCACAGTAATGTTTATATCCCCAGCTAGCACTAGGTTAATAAATACCCCTTCTCTTTCTAGGAATTTGTCAAGATCTAGTTCAGTAGGTGAATCCTGATGTTGTGAAGAAAATCTATTCTAACTATTAACCAAGAGGAAAGAGCCATTAATAATTGTACTTTTAAGAGCCAAAGCTAGGAGATCAATAGATTTTGTGTCAAGCCTTTGGTGCATTGTAAATGGGTATTAATCCAGATGATAAGGCCCCCAGCTGGATAGCCCATAGGTAATGGTACGTCTTCTATGCTATAGCTAGCGGAGTCTACCCTATAAATTTGAACTGTGTGGCCCATGTCTCCTTGAAAAGGTATATATCATTGGTGTCAACCAACCTCGCCCACTCCTCACAGTTGAGTTTAGATTTAAGGCTGGCTATGTTCCAAGATAGTAGCTTTAAGTTACTTATATATTTTGAGTTTATACGGGATTGCCTTCCCACATCTCCAGCTCCGTAGATCATGGGTTGCACTAGATCTATGGGTATGCTGGAATAGGAATCTCCCTCCATCTGGGTGCTTTGAGCACTTCTGGGTGGCAACCCCTCTACCCATCATATGCTATAATTCGGGGCCTTTTGTGCAAGCTGTCCTTTATAGATAACATTTTGTCTAATAGCAGGTTGAGTAGGCCCTAGGCCTCACGGTCTCCAGATTTGGGTATAGACTCATCCTTATTAAATAAGTGTTGCATGGGGTCATAATAAATAGAGGATGCCACACCCAGGGCTAGTGGAACATCTAAAGAATTAGTGTGTGCCGGTCCTGTTGCAGGCAAAACTCTTTTAGGATATTGGGAGTCTGTGGCTTCTGCAATGTTTCTACTCTTTCTAGGTGAATAGCTCCTATTGAGTTCCTTGGTGAGTATTCCCACAGTGGCTCTCAAGTTCGACACCTCAGCTACTAATTGTTTAACAATCAATTTGAGCTCTGTTAGTTCACCCTGACAGACACACTTATCCATGTTTGTTGTACAACCCCCATACCCTCCCTTCGCAACCTCAGGAATACATGGTTCAGCAATAACATCAATAACATCGCTGCTAGGATTCTCAATGTCAGTAATAAAATGGGCCAAGGGCTCAAATCGATTAAACATTCAATGACAAGGGCCCCCAGTTGGACAGCAGGTACCTTGTTAAGACTAGGGCTAGATTCTTGTATTCCCTGCAGTGCTAATGAAGAATTATACACCCCTGTGTTGTCACTAGCAGTGACTTTGGTATTAGTATTACTGACACCATCTCGGGTAGAAGTGGTAGTCAGAGGTAATGCAGGTGTAAGTTTCCCAGAAGAATTCTTCTTTGAGAAAATGACAGCCGCTCTCCATTCTGTAATGGGCAGTTTGTTGCAAGTGCCTGTCAGTTTGTGAGACCATTCAGCAAGGACTGTCCTTTGTCAATACCAATAGTTTTCGCAATACCAATAGGGCTCCCTTTACCCACATTATTAAAGGCCTTTTCAAATAAGCCCAAACATCAAGGGAGCAAGAGTAATACACAAAAATAAAACAAAAATCAACACGGCCAAAACAAAGCCCTTATACAACATAAGCAATGGCTACTGGAGTTTACAAAGGGTACAAAATTCTTTGTTGCGTGATTAATGAAAATCATTGCAGTAGGAAAAATACATTTAAAAGCAGTCTATGTTGAAAATACGCATGAATTACAATTAGATGGAGTAAAAAGTCGTTAAAATACAAATGAAATTCCATTTCTGTGCAAGGTTTAAAGTACAGAAAAATAACCTGAACGTTCCAAATTAACAGTTGCCGGATTCCGCTCTCAGTGCCTTAAAGCACATAACTGGTCTGCTCTAGCGGTACAATAGTCTGCATATAAAACTTTGGGCGGAGCTTCAGAATTAAAGGTTATGCAGCTAAATTTATCTTTTGATTAAAGACTACTTTGATCGAATCGTCGTAGTAGTTAAATTTAACCTGGTGTTTGCTATATTCATAAATCGGACTAGCCTACATGCTAGCTGAGTGTCGTTTCCCTCAAAGCTGGCTATTAGTGCTTGCCTGCGTGTTCGTATTCCTCTTTGGTTCCAGAGTGATTTTAATAGAAGTCTTTACTCATTGTTTAGAGCTGTACAGCTACACAGTATATGCAGGACATCCTCTTTAAAGCCGCCGCTGGAGGTAAGGGAAGACCTTACAAAACCCTGCATGAAGTAGAGTGGTGTTCTTGGTTGGTCTCAGGTAAAGATGGCCAAATCCAAGGGTGGTGGACAAGCCCAGCCTCCTTCGGGCTCTGTAGGGCACAAGACTAGCCCGCCTTTGGCCCAGGCTTAGCCTGGGTGCACATCCCACGCCGTGGGGTAGAGGAAGCACTTTTGTGCGCATTGGCCATGCCTCCCCCCTCAGCAGCTGCGGAAAGGCAGGAACCAAACCGGTGCACCCTGGGACCGGGAGTCCCACCAGGGTGTTTGTTTGCAGGGGGTAGAGCTTCCTTCAAGCTGACTAGCATCCAGCACCACAGGGGTAGAGGCAGCGCTTTTGTGCGCGTTGACCACACCTCCCCCTTCAGCAGCTGGGGCAAGGCAGGAAACAAACCAGTGCACCCTTGGACCGAGAGTCCCACCAGGGTGTTTGTTTGCAGGAGGTAGAGCTTCTCCCAAGCTGACTATCGTCCCACGCCACGGGGTTAGAGGCAGCACTTTTGTGCACATTGGCCACGCCACCCACCTCAGCAGCTGTGGCAAGGTAGGATACGAACCAGTGCACCCTGGGAGCGGTAGTCCCACAAGGGTGTTTGTTTGCAGGGGTTAGTGCTTCTCCCAAGCTGACTTTTGTCCTCAGGCAGCCACTATTCACGTCATACTTCCTGCAGTGCTCCAACAGACTTCTCACTGCACTTGCACACCCCTGTGCAGACTTGCTTCTTCCAGGAGTACACCATTACTACATTTTGCTTCCGCCTTCTTCCCTGCTGTTGCAATTATTCCTTACACTATTACACCACCCTTGTGCTTCCTCTAATTATCCTGCACCCCTTCTAAAGCTTCTTTTCTGTTTTTGCCCCGTCTTCTAAGTACCTGCACTACTTCACTACTTCCTGCACTTGCTTCTTCCAGGCTTTTCCTGCTCTGTTTCAGTGCTCCCTTAACTGATGTCACTCCATATGGTGCCACAGCTGTCCTTAGTCGCCCGTTTCGCTGACCCTACTTTTGTCAGCTGTCTGTTCAGCGCTTCGATCTAGCTATAAAAACCAGAAAAAACTGCCCCAGACTAAAACCCCTCAGTGCACCGAAGTGGACAAAGAGGTGGAACATCAATTACAAAGTCGATTAAAGACTTTGTGGGCAAACATTTTTTTTAAAAACAACAAACGGATACTAACCTATGCGAGGGAAAGCAATCGGTGTCTAATAGTTTGGCATCACACGATCTAGAAATGTCATACTCAAGACATCATGATATATCAAATATAAGTGATTTGATTCTAGAACCAAGACTATGCTCATCTCCTCGTCTTTTCTCTGCCTTTGAGATGTAAAATATAGAGGAAGGGGAGGTGGAGAATAGTATAGACAGTGAACACGGCATTATAGGTGCTGAAAATCTGGAAGGGGAGCAAACAGAGAATGAACCCACCTTCAGTTATGGTGAATGACCCAGTGGAAAAATCAATATTGAACCTCGAAATTACAGCATCACCAAGCGCATCAATGTTGAAGGTAATTTTGATCCTCCATAAAACAAGGCCTGTTGGATGTCACGGTAATGAACAATGATATTCTAAAAGACCAAAAAGAAGAATTAAAAATAATTGTGGGGGAGCTGAAACAAATTAAGGATCACATGCCCTCTATAGTGAGACCGGCTACAGGAGAAGGGCTACTGTTGCAGGTGGGGGAGGAGGAAGAGGTCCAGCCACGGAATGGAAAATAGAGTGTATCGATATCACAATACCCAATGCTTTTAAAAAATGGGGGAAATAATGAGATATAAGCAATACATACCCAGAACGAGGAGACAAGGGAGAAGGGTTAAGAAGGGTTTGAATATAAAACAGAAGAAAAATGAGGATGTAACTACAGAGAAAGGATGTAAGGGTCCAGTTAAAGCCCATAATAAAGACCAGAAAACAAGCCCACAGACACGGAGATCAGTGAATAAAGATGTAAAGCATATGAAAGGTAAGGGAAGAGTGCAAAATAAAAAATCCCACAGAAGGATATTGAACCCCAACATACAACCCATGAGTAAGAAAGAGCGGGTGGGAAGGGGTGGGGAAATAGGAGATTCTGAAGATCAAAAGGGGAAAGGGAGGGTTATAGAAGGACCAGAAGGGAGATGTTAGGAGGAGAACCCATGAAATAGAAAGTGAAGGGGGGGATGATCTACTGTTACACCTTGAACCAATACACCGCAAAAACGGTGGAAAGAGAGGAAAGTAATTAATCCCACTACATTGAACTCAATTGCTTCTCTCCTTCTCCTTATGTGTAGGTCTGAAAGATAGGGACAGAAGACCTCAGACAAGTGGGATTTACAGCAAATAGAATAGGACAAGAAGAAACAAAGATCTTGTTAAATTCACGATTGGTTTAGGTAGCATTGATGAATGCAGAACAGGACTTACTTGAAGAAGGAATTAGATAGGTCCCGGATCAGGAAATAACAGATAGGGACAAAATTAAGAAACTCTTCCTGGAAAATCACACTGGACTAGGAGCGAGGCAGATTAGATTGATTGACCAGGCATTTGAAGATAAGGAATATCTAAAAATCACGCTGAGATCCTATGAAACAGATGAGGATAGAGAAAGATTAAAATTATTAAATAGATATAGGGACTTAACATCACCGGGAAATGATGAAAAAAGTTGCGAAATCGATTAGGAGGAAGGGTCGCCGCACAGCCTGGGCATACTAACTTGGAATAATGGCTACAATAGAATATCTAAATTAGAAAATAAAAAAAGGAACTAATCACTTTGATATTGTGTGCCTACAAGAAACTTGGCTGTGCGACGAAACCCCTTTGAAGGAGGGGTATGAACAATTGAATATACCAGCTATGAGAAGCCAATTTGGCCACCCGGCTGGCGGACAAGAAACAATGATATCTACTAAAATAGCCAAGAAGGTGTCCATCCGAGAGTTAAATGTAAATGGGTAGTTGCTGGTAGAGTGCTCCTTTTGGAACCCAAACCCGAGTATGATGGTATAATTATTGTAAATTTTTATATGCAGCGGGCGGACAAAAGGATTATAAAGCAGAACTGGGCAAGTTTAATGAGGATATACAGGAGATAACAGATGCATATCAGATAGACCAGTTTTTATTACTAGGCGACTTCAATCACAAGCTAGATCCCTACAGAGTTGATCTAGGATGTAAAGAGTTACTATTGGCCTATAATATAAATGTTGCCAGCTTTCCTAGGGGAAACTCGCTGTGCGAGATACCGCCTAAGCAACTGTATGTGCTCAATGTGCCTAGTTTTGCTAAGGGAAGGATAGAATCAGACTGGCCAGCAAGCGGTACATTTAAGATAGGCAAACAACTATGCCCCATAGACTACATCTTTATCCATGCATGGAATGTTGAATTGGTGAGAGATTTTGAGGTGATGATGGTTCAGGGAAATGATCACTTCCCACTTAGAGTCGAGATAGCATGAGGAAATAAAAAATCAAGAGACACAATTATTCCAGTACGATTGGAGTGCCCTAGGCAGCTGACTACTCGTATGACAGAAATTGGGGTCATTTCAGCAGAGGCAAACATTAGATGATATTACTAATACTAGTAACATAGGTTGGTTCGAGAATGTAATTACCTAATTGGTCCAGTGACTAAGGGTTAAATTAAAAGGGAAAAGCCACAGGAAAGATAGGAAGAAGAGAGGTCAGAACATAGAGAAAAACATGTTTAATGAGGAATGTAGGAAATTAAAATCAAACATAAGTAAAGGGGAAAGAAGACTGAAGATGAAGTATGATACAGATTTGATGATAAACCTACATAAATTAAAGAAAACGTGCAAAACGGTCATCAGGGAACAAATAAAGACATATAAAGAGAGATGCTGGGGAAACCTACTAGAGGCAATAGAATATAAAGACATACAAAAGTTTTGGAAACTAGTCCAAGAGGGGTCAGGGAAGGCACAGGCGACTATGAATTGTGTGGTGACAGAAGATGATTGGGAGCGATACTTGGGTGAAATATATAGCAAAGGAGTACAGCAAGTAAATAAGGAACATCCATTATGGTCAGAGGTGGGGGAGGATATTAGGTTGTTATTTTAGGAATATAATGTTAAACGCATCATAGCAAATCTAACGTTGACTAGACTTGCCAGCCCTGATAATCTCCTGGCAGTAATTATAAAGGCCCAATCAGCCTGGCGGACAAAATTCTTTGCAAACATTTTTTCTGACATTCTTTATTCAAGGCAGATGCCCCAAGCCTGGAAAGGATCAATCATAAGACCCAACCATAAATGGGGAGATGTAAACATTCCTTAAAAATGATGGGCTAACTAAATTCTTAGATTTGGGAGAGAAGGCATTTGCGAAATTAATCCTGGAAAAACTTAAGGAATGAGTAGGAGCTAATCAGATAGTACCTTCGGAACAGGGGGGTTTCAAGAAGGGGCACTCTACAGTAGATCACTGCTTCTCCCTTTGGTCCATCACGCGGAAGTCGGTGGAGCATGGGGGTATATTAGTCAGCTGCTTTGTAGACTTCCGGGCAGCATTTGATTTGGTAGAGCAAAAACGGTTGTGGGAGATGTTGATAAGTACTAATATCCATAAGGGCCTTTTGGTTATGATACAAGAGCTCCACAGTCATAATTGGGCACAGGTTATCCTGGACACAGATGGGACATTGCCAAAGAAGATACCAATTGAAAATGGGTTAAGACAAGGGTGTGTTTTTGCCCCTTTGCTCTTCTCCTTATTTACAGCCGACTTACCAATCACATTGAATAAGGCATGTGGTGCCAGTCACAAATTAAATGGGAAACGCATTGCTTGCCTACTGTACAAGCATGGAGAGGTGCTCTCCCAAAGTGTCTTTTCCAATAAGTAAGACTGACCAATTCCTTTATGTAAGGCAATCCTTTATTTTAAACATCATCAAACAACATGAGCTCCAGCCAACGCATTTCGTTCATTAAGGAATGAACTTCTTTAGGGCTGATAAATTACAATACAAATAACAAATAACATAAATATACACATACGTAAAGATTGACACAATATTTGAAAGTGATGCAACTCAAATAACTGGTAGGAAAACAAAAAGACAACACTTATAAAAGGGACATACAAGACTACAGACATTTAGTGGTCAACACCAGGGCACCACCAAGGGTACTAATGTATGTTAGTAAGCATGTTTAGTCCAGTGGATCTTCTGATATGCAATGTGTTCGCCCCATAATATGGCTATGTGTTTCTTGTCTATAGTCTTGTATGTCCGTTTTATACGTTTTTGCTTTTTGTTTTCCTACCAGTTATTTGAGTTGCGTCACTTTATAATATTGTGCCAATCTTTATGTATGTGTATATTTATGTTATTTGTTATTTGTATTGTAATTTTCCAGCCCCGAAGAAGTTCATTCCTTAATGAATGAAACGTGTTGGCTGGAGCTCATGTTGTTTGATGAGGTTTAAAATAAAAGATTGCCTTACATAAAGGAATTGGTCAGTCTTACTTATTGGAAAAGACACTTTGGGAGTGCACATCTCCACGCTTGTACAGTTTCTATTCTGCTTTGCAGTTTGCACCTAAAAACGGCAGGTGCAGGAGTTGCATGTGCACACCATCTCTCATCATGTTCGGAAAATTAAGAGAGGAACATAGCAGTGAGGTGCAGCAATTGGGGTCCACCGTTGTTTGTTGCTTAACATTGATTGCCTACTTTATGCAGACGATCTGGTAATCCTAGATCGAACAGAGATAGGTCTGCAGAGGAACCTGGATTTGTTTAATGAATATTGCAGTCAGAAAAAACTTGTTTTAAACTTGGAAAAAAACATGGTTTCGAGCTTTGGCAAGAAAAGGAAGCAATTCAGTTGGTTTCTAGGCTCCACAAAGCTGGAAACAGTAACTGAGGAATTTGGTTAGAAAAATCCCTAAAATGGAAATCCCATTTGAATGCAATGAGAATTTGAGCGCTGACTTCAGTTAGTGGGCTGAAAATTATAGAGAAAGGTCAGATAGACCTGTCTTGAAAGCATATATGACCATGATGCCGCCCCAGTTCCAATATGAAGACAAAATATTGTATATGAGTGGCAAAAGAGGGTGGGATATTGAAGAGGGAAAATGTATAAACAATCTATTGTCCCTACCCAGGTCATCTATGATTCAGGCAGAATAGAAATGGGCATAGTGTCTTGGGAGGTAATGACTCTTATGGTAGGGAAACAACCATTACAACGCAGTCATTGCAAAGCATTACCTTTACAACGCAGTCATTAAATCGCAACATCCTTTACATAGCATGCCATTACAACGCAGCCATTACAACACATGTCCCTACAACGTATGCCATTACAATGCATGCCACTACAATGCATGCCATTACAATGCATTATAAGGTAAGTAATGAGAAATAGTAATTTTTACCCCTACACTATCCAACACTTACCCTACTGTTGAACTCACTGGAGTGGGAATAGTCATTTTTACCCCTCTACTATCCAACACTTACCCTACTGTAGCACTAACTGGAGTGGGAATAGTAATTTTTACCCCTACACTATCCAACACTTACACTACTGGTGCCCTTAAAGTATTATGCGTTGTAATGGTATGCATTGTAACGAATGTGTTGTAAGTGTAGTTTCTAAAAATGCGTTGTAAAATCATGCGTTGTAATGGATGTTGTGATGTAAAAACTGCGTTGTAAATTCATGCGTTGTAAAAGTTAGCGTTGTAACATGTCCTATTCCGTATGGTATTCATAAGATTCTGGCAATGCCTCTGGAACAGAGAGGAGCAAAAAGTAGCACAATGGTGCAAACGTGAAATTTTTACAGAGTGATCTAAAATTGGCAGAGGGGGTCAGGAAAATGTTAGATACAGTATTTAGGGAACTAGGAGTTAAACTGTACCCTCATGATTTACAAATTGATGTTGTAAGGTAAGAATTCAAGATACTAGGGAAAGAAATTTCTCAAGACCAGGATCGCCAGTACCTGGATGGGAAACAATCTGTGAATTTCATGATTAAGTCACGGCAATCTGATCAACAGTTCCCGTACATAGATATATTATCCAATCGCTGTCTTAGAAATGAAGTATTAATATTACAAATAGGAATTAATCCTTGTTAGGCAAGGATAAAAGAGGCTATCGGCACAAAATGCAATATTTTTTACATAATACTAGATTGTTTTAAGGTTCTTGCTACACGGACACTGTTTTTACCACCAATGTTTTTAAAACATGGTATTAAAAACCGTGCAAAGGCAGTAGATATGTTAACGGAAATGTACTATCTGGACATAGCATGTGCACTTGGGAGATTTTTGCTTTAAGTTAAAAAAAGTTTTCAAGTGTTTATAAAATTGTCAATTTTATGAACTATATTTTATGATGAAATTAATCACATTAGGAAAATGAAATAACTAAGAATCTTGATTTATCATGGTATTATATATTTGATATGCATAAATTATTTGATAACGCTGTCTTATGAAAAGATTGAAATGCTCTTTTTATGTTATGGAGCAAGGGTCTAAATAAACATTCCTTTTGACCATGACCTCCTGCCGATGGACATTTCACCTCCTGCATTGCAACTCCTAAATAAACAGTGCTGCAGTTGTAGGAGGCGAAATGGCAGGGTGGGAAAGGGAGTGAAGTTACGGGTGGGGGCACCCACATAAAAAAAAGAGGCAATCACCTTGGGGCTAACACCAGCTTTGAGAGCAAGTCACTTTTTGAACCTGCTGTGAATTGTCCACAAACCATTTGTGAGGGGAACCACCTTAGGCAAGTTGTCAACCATCTCAAGACGATGCTTTGAATATATATCAAATGCAAAAAGAACAATTGATGGCCAGAATGCAGAACAATGTCATACATGGATGCTTGTTTCCGGTTGCACGTTGGGCTGCACTGTTCCAATGAGGCACAGGGTCAAGACTGATTTGCATATGGCCAGGTCTAAACTGGGGTGGCATGGTGAGCAAAATAATGATGGATTTAACCCAGATCTCTTGACTGGGGGTGAATGTTTTGATTTGTTCTGCATTCCATCCACCAATTGTGTGTCTTTTGCTTGAATATATATATCAGGCATCCGGGGTTTCTTCTCACAATCTACTATGGTTTGCTAGCTGGTTGCTCTCCCATGGCTCATACCCTATCTCTGAAACCAGCTGTGTGCATTTTGTTTTGTGCAGGGGGTTATGACTTCCTTCCATACAAGATGCACCCACCACATCATATATGTTGGGGCTTATCTCTATAAATATGAGCAAGAATGGGCAGCACATGAATGTGTTTTTTAATTGAGTTCAGTGGTAGATTGAAAACAACAGAAATACTCCCTTTGCCTGCCTTCATTTTCTATTTGCCTAGAGCAGAGTCAGCACCAGAAGCAGCGCACGCTTTGCCCTGCCACATCTCATTGGCTCATGTGCTTTCCGGCATGCCTTGGTGGCAAACCTGCATGGCTCTGCTCACACCTATTCTCACATCATTGACTCCAGAAAATGGCGAAGAGTTGCACTTATGGCTGCAAGCAGCTATTTCCCCCTGTGCTGCTTCTTGTAATAGGTCACTCTCCAGGCTACCAGATATGCATGCCCAGTTCAGAGCCCCAATGCCACCCCTCACTGCTGCCACTGTCCCTCAAGTTTCAGATTCAGAGCACACAGCAGCAAGTAGTTATAAGTCCTGCCACTCCATGAACACAAAAATGTTAAGCATAACCCTTCAGGTCAAAACTCGTTTTCTGTTCCCATGGATTTCATCATTGACACTTCCTTTTTGCTGTAGATATAATAGCTGCACCGCACTGACCCAATGAAGTTGCAGTGATGTTATGATCTGTGCCCCGTTGACACAGACTTTACAGTGCTGTTGTAGATGTACTTGATGTAAGCAGTGCTCCTTTGACTCAGAAAATTAATAACAATAATTTGTTTTTTCATTTAATATTACACAATGCAATGTTGCCCTCCCTGTATTGTAATTTACAGGTGTTACTATTGCCCAGTTTAATGGTACTCCGTTTAATGACATTTGAGAGGATGGAATGCTGAGTCAGTCTTGCCAGGATTCGAGCTTTGGCCCTGATATACAAAAGCATTAAGAGGCAGTACATGAGTGCAAATGGCTATGTGACCGCTAGAAATGCCATTTGAGATGTACAGAAGTGGTTTAAGGATTGATTTCCTAAATGTACACCAAGAACAGACAAAATAAGGAATCTGCATTTTTTGAGGACTATCAGAAACCGAATCTGTGTTTCAGAATTTCTATTCTTAGGTACAAAACACTTGCAATTAAGAAATATGTGCAAAAAAGTGCTTTTCACTTGCAAAATACCATCAATTAGAAGAAGGCGGTAACCAAGTGCAAAATATAACATGGGGTGGAATCACAAATTTAAGTGCATATTTATGAGCTCCTTTGCATTGCTCTCGCACCATGCAATGTGGTGCAAAAGCGACATGAATTAAAAATTGGATAAATGAAGCCACACAAGGACATCTTGCATTGCCCTGAGTGGCTTCATAAATCTCAAGGACTGCAACACAGAGCAAATTGCTGCGTGGCATTACTCTGCGTGAGGGAGGCATTTCCATGGGCGTTGCGGGGGTGTTCTCACACAACATCCATGGATTTGGAGCATTCCCAGATTTACCAGAAGTGATAGACCTGCGAATGCACCAAAAATCTACTCCTCCCCAGGTGAGACGTAACAAGGAGAAATATGTTTATTTCTCCTCATTTTTCCTCCTTCTCTTTTGCAGCTCACATAGGGGCATATTATCAAGACAGGCGATAAAATTATCGCCGCTTTAGCGGCAGAAAACTGCCGCTAAAACGGTGATAATGGGCTTGATAATATGCTCTATGGAATTCCAATTGAAGCTTAAGTTCAGATGTGAAGGACATCTAACATGGGCTTCAATTGGAATTCCATAGAGCATATTATCAAGCCAATTTTATCGCCTGTCTTGATAATATACCCCATAGAAAAGAGGAAAAAGCCTCTGTTGATTGTTTTTGTGCAGGTGCATTCCTGTCCTTTCCCTGACATTCAGAGCAACGCAGCACAGAAAGGTGACTTGCTGCACTGCACTGCAGGACTTGGCCATAAATATGGCCCTTAATCCTTTCAAAACGTCTTCATGACTGCACATCCTAACTGCACAACAGGGGTGAAGGAGGAGAAAAGAAAACGTTTTTAAAAGTATTTCAGTTTGTTTGAGCAGACAGAGAAGGTATAGACCCAGTACAGGTTGAGCAGTCAGTTCATTATGGATACTATAGAAGAACTCAACCCAATTATTGGGCATCTAACAAACTGTAGCTACGCCATACCCACAGACATATAGGCACTTTGTTGCCTCCACCTTCTAGCCTCAGCGTAGCTACCAGGGGATATTAGCAGTTTCTGGGGGATATCTCAAAGTTCACTTTCTCATACTTTTATTAACTTCTTAGATGCCATGTTGTCAAAAAACATTTACATATTTTGGGCAGATTAAGAAGGAATTGATGCATCTGTACAGATGCGTCAGTTTCCCTGCACCTCCATACGAAAGCCTTGTGCCACCATGGATGCGCCGTATTTACAACACGGCACATCATGGCACAAAGATTGACAGATGTGTCAGAAGTTATGTTGGAGCAAAAGTGATGCATTGCTGTAGTTGCTCATGAAAGTAACGCAACTCCAGCAATGCATCACAACAGATAGGTGAGTCCAATTTAAAAAACCTTGCATCATTCCTTATGCCTGGTCTGAGCAGGCGTAGGGACTTTGACACAGTGAAGGTGTAGAGTGTCACAGTGAATTTTACTACGTCAGTTCTACTTGGCTTTTTGTGTGGGAACACCCACCCTGTATACATTAAACCTGACACAGGTACAATGTGGCGCAGGGCTTTACAAGGTGACGCATCTCCCTAGATGCGTTACGTTGTAAACTGGTCAAGATGTGGCGCATTGTTTACACCGCTGCTGCGTCACAAAAAGTGATGCAGCGGCGGTGCAAATGTTTTGCAAGAGGCTTGTAAATCTGCCCCTTTGTTTCCAAGCACCTCACCGGAGCTTAATGCAACAAAGGTTGTGTGTCATAGCTCAGTTCCCACATGTAATAGGATGTGTTGGATTGGTTGATGGCACTCACATTCACATATGCCCCTGAGAAGCATCAGAGTATTTATTGGGGGATAGAAAATATCACCATTCTCTAAATGTTCAAGTAGTTTGCAATTTTGCATAATTAATAACTCATTTAGTGGCCAAATGCCCAGCGAGTTCACGACTCCCTCATCATTCAGGCCTTTATAACTGTCTGGAAAGGGGAGATTTTGGAGATGGGTATCGTCTTGGTAAGTTTTGTTATACTTAACTGTTTAAATGTGGGACACATTATACATTTACAAACCTAAATGTTAAGTTTTTCAAAATGTAGTCACAAGGCTTATTCTAATCGGCCCTGGATGATGACCATTCTCCTAAATGCCAGAGTTACAATGGAGAACAGATACAACAGTGCACATAAGTGTACAAGATCAGTAATAAAGCGCACGTTTGGGAAACTGAAGGGTGGGCTTCTTTGAGTTCAGATAAGTGCTTGAACAATGCAGTACAAACCTAAAAAAAAATTCAAATGATAGCTACTTGTGTTATTCTTCACACTACAGTAATGAGAAAGAGACAACCAATTGAACCTGATGATGACAGTTCAAATTAAGAACCAAACCCACAACCAGCCCAACCAGGGCAAGAGGCTACTATGGCAGCGGAGGGCAGAGCACGATGAAGTGATATTACAAATAATTATCTAAGGCAGGACTAAATAAGTAAATTGACAAATAATTGAATGGTCATAATTGTGCTTCATTGTGCTGATAGATATATTTTTTATTCTGCAGATAACCAACATGAAGAAATTATCTTTTGAAGTATCCCTTATCATTATTTTGTATTGATAGTTTTTTGATAACAAAATTGCAACTAAATACAAATCAAAGTGGTATAATGTCAGATTAAAACAACTTCTTTCCTTTAACAGTGGTTTCATGTTTTTCCTAAAATAACATAGCTATGTCTGCCTCTTCGAGGATTTTTACCAGTAGGCTGAGATACTGGTGACGTATCTATATTAGACAACTTCTCCCTTTCGTTTGGTGTAATTGGACTTTCAATTGTGACATTAGTGATTTTCACATCCATAACAACATTATGAATATGTGTTAAACTACCTTTCAAAACAATGCTTTCGTTTTCAAAATGATCCTGCAATTTTATTGGACGTCTGTGCAAAATATGTGTTTCATTAGCAAGTCTATCCCCAGAGCGACACATAGATTGCTGTTGCTGTCTTGAAGGGTGCAGCTCTTGTGTCATTTGAGAAAAGCCCCATTTAATTGTATTCGACGTACTGCTTATGGCCTTTGACAGGCTATTAATGCTTCTGACATTGCAGTAAATTTGTCATACATAATGTTTTTCAATCCGCCAAGTTTACAATCTATTTTACAAAAGGCAGTGTGTTGTTTCTCCTGAATCTGAAGCATCTTGTTTTCCACTCTTTGGAAATCATCTTGAGAAGGTGTGCCAACAATCACTTGGGTGGTTCTTGTACTACCCGGACTTCTTTGGAATCTAGAGCCTCATTTACAAGATAATTGCACCGCCGGTGTGTTACGTTTTTTTGACACACCGTTGGCACCATGTGCCAGCCCATATTTGCACTCTGCATGAAAGGGGCATTCCATCGTTGTTGCTGTGGGTGTTCCCACGTAACATCCATGGAACCTGACACAGTCCCAGATATACAAAGTGTTTTAAACATGGGAATGTGTCAGAATCCTTCGCCTCCCAAGGAGAGGCGTAGGAGTGGGGCAACGAGGAGAAATAGTTTTATTTCTCCTTGTTTTTTGCTCTTTGTGTGCTGCATTGAAGGAGCAAAACGCCATTGATGATTGTTTTTGTTCAGGAAGGTGTCCCTTCCTGCACAATAGCAATCATCCCTGTAATGCAGGCACCCATGCACCATGGCACAAGGGTGTCTGCGTTGGCGTTCGGCTGCTGTTTGTGCACCAGCGCAGGGGAGAAGGACAGGAAAGTGCCGTATCTTGTAGATACGGTGCACTTCTGTCCCACTAGTGGCAGGAATTGCAAATTGAACATTTCGCTGTTGTGTTTCAGCTGACTCATCTTGTCATACAACTCCACTTTCATGCCTTGCTTCATGTAGACGGTTTGTCTCGGGAGCAGAACTATTTCCTTCCACTGTTAGTAGTTGGCTGGTTTCCAGTGGTGCATCAGGAATAGTATGATCTGTGATGATTGACAGGGAAGACATGTCAATGAACTGTGTAAGGACAAACACTTAAAGTCCACATTAACAATGGGGGTGGTTGGTAAACTCTGATACGAGTGTGGAGTTTGAAGAGTTTTGTTTGGAATGCGGAAACTCCACCAACCCTCTGGCCAAGAGGAGTTTACTAGCGCCCTCAACCCTAGTCTCAGCAATCCCGCTGTGGGGAACTTACTTGTAACAACAATAGAGGTTCTTGGCATCCAACGATCCTCTGCAGCCAAGGGGAGTATCCCCCAACCAGGAGTGCACCAGTAGTACCCTTTGCAGAGTGGTTGAGAAAGGGGGCTGGGCCTCCAATGACATCTCAGCAATCCCGCTGTGGGGGACTTACTTGTGGCAACAATAGGGGTTCTTGGCCCCAACAACCCCTAGAGCCAAGGGGACTTCATCCCCCAATCAGTAGTGCGCCAGGAAGCCCCTTTACAGAGTGATTGAGAAAGGAGGCGGGGCCTCCAACAATGTCTCAGCAAGCCTGCTGTGGGGGACTTACTTGTTGCAACAATAGGGGTTCTTGTCCCTCAATGACCCTAAGCAGCCAAGAGGACTTCATTTGGGGTGGCTGAGCGATACTCCACCCGCTCAGGGAACTTAGCTGAAATTAGCGGAGTTTTTCGGCAACTCCGTGAAATTCTGCAGAGCGAAACTCTGCAACCTCTGCCCAGGCCTAATTATCATGCCTGACTAGCAAGCCTTTGCTAAAAATTCAACATTATTGAATGATGTGAAAAAGCTATGGTCTATTTCTGATGATGACTCATAACTAAAACAGATCTTGGATACATCAAGTGTCATCACTATCTATGTTGACCCTAAGGGGCCGATTCCGATTCCGACCGCAAAACGTGCCGACCGACACGGACCCGGAACGGAGACCGACCGACACGGACCAGCGCCGTACGACCCGTGCAGTACGATGCAAGGCGTGTGAATTACAACCGACACGTACGGAATATAAGTCGTACAATCGAGCTGTAGGGAAAACCTTGATTCGCCCGGAAAACGGACGCGATTTGCTCCTACCGACACGTACCAGGAATTAAACCAACCGACACTTACCCGCGATGTCCGATCCGCGCAGTACGATGCAATGCATGTAAACCCAGACCGACTCACACAGAGCCCTTGCATGATCGACACGCACAGAAAACATGGGCTTGAAGCAATAGAGATCTCCGAGACCGACACGTATGAAACACAGAAGAAAGTCAGCATGAATGAGCCAGAGAAATCCGCACGAGCCAACATCAGTGTCCGTCTCGGTCAGAAGAACATCTCCTTCATGCCTAGAAAACCCAAAGGAAAAAATACAAAAAAAGGACCAAACAAGCAATGACAAAGCCAATAAATATATAAAAAAAACTTGGAACAAAGACACACCCACAACTGTACCTATATAAAGGACATCAATCACTACCATGATCCTTTGCAAATAGAAGACAACAGCCAGCAGAAAACACCATCACACAGCAACAACAGACACACTCACAACTCACCCATCACACATCTTTCACACCATTAGCACCTCACCAAAAGCACCCACACATACAGCTAGCAAAACCAACACTCACCCACCCTCACGTGCACCCTCACACACACATCACTCCCCACCACCACCCATCACCATGCCCCCAAAGAAGAATCTAAAGTTCACAGATAGTGAGATAGAAGTGCTGGTAGATGAGATTATCAGAGTAGAGCCACATTTGTTTGGTACATTGGTCCAAAGGACCCCCATGTCACAGAAAACAAAGATGTGGGCGAGGATTGTGGACAAGGTGAACGCACAAGCACCAACGTTGCCCACAAAGGACGATATACAGAACAGGTGGTATGACATGCGCAGGAGGGTCAAGAAACTCATCGAGAAAGATCACGCCTTGAGTCAGCGCACTGGCGGTGGCCCTCCTGCCAAACCAGTATACTTCAGGTCCTGGGAGGAGAAGGTGCGGGACATCCTACCACCAGAGAGCGTCCATGGTCTAGCAGACATACCAGAGCCTGGTGAGTTCACAACCAACACACTCAATATTGTGTGGCAAGGGGACAGTGAAACCATGCACCGTTAGCAAAGCCACAGTAACCAATAGATAATCATCCCAAGATGTGTATGCTAGTCAGACAAACACAATACCTGCCATCTCATAATGACTTGTAACTGTGTCATGACATGTACACACCTACCAACAAATAGAGCAAGGCAGTGGCACAAAGCCAAATAAACAGTGTCAGACAGTTTGCCACCACAAACACACTACCTCACAGTGCAGCTGACTGACAGGAAGGAATAGTGGGTATGCAGGTGAAGTGAGTGCATCCAAAAGCATGATGGGGTTTATAGTCACAGATAATGCTCCCCCTCAAAATTGGCCCATCAAGACCTCTCTGAACCATGCCCACATCGCAGGGAGTGGAAAATGAATGACAAGATGGCTGACACTGGGTCCTGCTGTGGGAAGCACAAGGCCCTGGTAGGGGTTGTGCGCAAATCAGAAGCAGGACACCACTGACTTACATCCTGAAAGAGAACTTGCACGCCCTCCAATGGAAGCACGTTTCATGGTGGGATGTCTGGCTGGGTGGGAAGGAGGACTGACAGTTCTGACCATACTTACCAGCATGTGGAGACACACACACCCCTCAACACAAACTCCACACAACTCACCGGGTAGAATGCATTGAGTCACACTGTAGTGAAATATCACCCAAAGATACACCGCACTGGGTGCTGCTGTGTGAAGCACAGGGGCTCTCTTTGGACTTGTAGCCAAACAAACACCACGACTTCACAGTCAGCCATCTTGCTATTGCTGTCACACTCCCTCACAGGGAAGCAGAGTCAAAAGGAAGGAAGTATGGGCTTGCTGGGAAGGGGGGTGTAGCCAGGAGCATGATGGGAGTTGCAGTCACAGACATTCCCCACCCACCCACATGGCCCAGCAAGCTCACAATGAACCATGCTAACCTCACAGGGAGTGGGAATGGACTGACAAGATGTCTGACACTGGGCTCTGTTGTGGGGAGCACAATGCCCTGCTGGGAACTGGGCACCAACAAACACCAGGACTGCACTGACTGACATCCTGAAAGTTAACCTGCAACCACTGCAATGGTGGCATGCTTCATGATGAGATAACTGGCCTGGGGAGAAGGAGGCCCTGACTTGAAAACGAATATCATCTATGCTGGCCATACACACACCTTCTATGCTAAAACACATTGCACAAGTGGTACCAGTCACTCACAAAGATGATGCCCGGGCAAGATGTCTAACACGTGGGCCTGAGAAATGATGTGGCTGAAAATCACACATATACGCTGGCCAAACAAAACACGGTCGTACACAGCCATTGCAACCATATGTTCAAACTCACTGTTTGGGGATGCCCCCTGGCCTGGCTGGGGAGGTGTGTCTTGCAGATGATAAGTGTGGAGAGCCATATATAGCACATTTCACAAAACACACAGGAACTCAGATATACATCATTGACAGGGGACATCTGACAGTGAATGGAATGGACACACCAATATAGCCGACACCATAGCATGGTCCATTCACACTCGGTGCTGTTGTGAGCTGCATTCCACTCCTGCATCGTGCTGCAACATATGCATCCTTCACACAACACACCACTCATTGACATGGACACAAGGTCTAATCTGGACTGCATTGGAGGAGACATGCTACTTACAGCAGCCAAACTGCAACACACACACCACCGGCTCTCACTGTCATGAGCATTGAAAAGCCAGAGTGCTACCTTGCCCAATCCATGTCACCATGGAGAACATTGACATGTCAAATCACAAATGCACGTACAAAACTCAGCACCAGACTCATTAACGATGGTGACATCATCACTTGTATGAAATGAGATGGGAACTAGGAACACTGTTAAAAAACACTTTCTCCAAAGAGATCACAGGCATACTGGACTGTGACCATGTCGTACCAATACACCACTGTGACACACAAAGACTAGCAAAATCTGCTACCACACATGCCCCAATCTTAGAACATCTCCTCAGTGGAATTGCACATATGTCCTTGTTAAAGCTCAAATGTGCACAGAGATGACACACCTGTGTCAGCAACGTGATGGCACTTGAGTAGTAATGGCCATGTACAGACAAATCTATACATGAGCTGGGCATGCACACACTTCGACATGCACATTGAAATTTTGCATTTTGGCTGGGTAATGTGCCACAACAATATCAATCTATGTCTGTGACAAATTTGGACAAAGCAGTGTACAGGCACGCATCCTGACGTACAGTAGAAAATGTCATGTATGTGAACCATTGATGCTTGTAGAAACATAACTTACATTATGTGTCTCTTCCAAACACAGGTGGTGCTGGGGACACAGCACCAAATGAAGAGGAGTCCCTGTCCCAGACTCTGGTGGACCCTCAGCTCTCTGGTGTGGATCCGTCTCTGTCCTCTTCGGATGACGACGAACAACCTGGCACCTCCGGTGTGAGTCATCATGCAGCACCAGCAGTACCAACATCTGTACCCCCTGTACCCACGCCTCCAGCATCTGGCAACCGACAGGGCACCCCCACCAACACGGACAGACCAAGGCCACAGACACCGACAGAAAAGGGACACAGGACCCCCAGGAAGCTACGGACAACACCACCAGCAACAACACCCAAGGGGGCCCAGTGTCACCTGCGCATGCCGCCGCAGGTCATGCCTGTGTGGAAAGGGGTGCTGGGAGGGGTTGTAGGCAGAGGGCGTGCCTTGCAGAGGGGTCTGGCCTGCATAATGACCCCCAACTGGCACGCATCATAGATGCATACGAGGATAGCACCGGAAGATTTGACCAGGTAGTGGGGATCCTCAAGGACATTCAACAGGAGCAGTCTGCCCACCATGCCTGCATGGAGGCAAAGTGGGATGAACTTACTGCAGTGTATTGGGACATCCAATGCCTCCGCCAGATAAGCACAAACATGTCCACACCTCCCTGTGTGGCCACAACATCTGTTGCCAAACCATCTGCCAGTGCCACAGGGAGGGAGGATGACTCTGGCGGAGAGTCCCATGCACTGCAGACGCCTGCACCTGAGGATCCCCCCCGAAGAAGAAGAGGGGTCGTCCGAAGAAAGACAAGTGAGACACAGAGGTCCCCGCACATCCTCCTGGGCCTCCAAACCTGTTCTGGACAATGTTCTTTGTGCGAAACCCGTTCACCTTGTCGTATCTGACACAACTCGCCTACATGACATGGAGGGTTCATATTGGTCCAATGTAACAGATGACTTTGGACTTTACTCTGGACATTTTAGCTACCAACACTTCCAACTCTACTGTGAACTTTGGATTCAAAACCCAATGTACAGCACACACCATCCTGTGTACTATCCTCACACATGTTTGTAAATAAACTCACCAGTACACCATACTTGCCTGTGATTCCAACTTGTCATGTGTCATGGAGATGTTGATCTGCTAAACAACACAGTGCATGCCAAATACTACAACAATGTGACCACCGTTATGTGAGTCATGGTGATGTGACACATGTGAGGGAGACACACCATTATGGCACCACAACACATCCTCACCATGTCCATGTAACTCATCCCACACAATGATGTTGACCTGAAATACATTGGTATGCATAGACACCACACCTATCCACAGTCAGTGGTAACAAGCCCACAGGTGAGGTAAGCAAATGTCAGTCAGATGTGGGAAGACAGACAACGCACCTAACAAAGCGTAGCACAGGTTCATTACACATCATCAACATGTTTATTCCACAATAGTAGCAAGGTAATTGTACGTTACAGTGGACACATGGTCACAAAGTGTCGGAGAATTGAAGTCCAGGGGTGTGTGGCACATCACTTGTTGGGAATTGACAACTTCCACACTGGTGTTGGATTCTGGGTGTTGAGGGTCAGTGTTGACCAAACAACAGGCAAAGTACCCTGGGAAGGACAGACACAAGACACAATCAAAAGCACAGCAGAGCAGGAGAGAAATGCGATACACATGCACAAAACATGTCAAAAGAAACCTACACAGAAACAAGTTAGCAGTTCAACACTATTGTGGAGTAGAGACCACCTGAAAGGACACATCACTGCATGTATCCAGTCAAGTGGCACACAGACACACTCAAACAGCACCAGAGCACTCCCAACACATTTCAGGCTAACTCCTTACATTGACATAACAAATCTGTACACTCACATTCAGGTGAAGAAGTTGTTGATGAGCTGTGTACGGACGTCACCCTAATCATCATCATCACTGGCATCGTGGTCCAGGCATGGATCTTCCACAGGTGGCGGAGGTAGGTCACCGTCATCCTGGATGAGAGGCAACTTCTTCCGCACTGCCATGTTGTGTAGCATGCAGCATACAAGGATAATTTTGCACACCTTTGCAGGGTCTTATGGGAGGTCCCCTCCGGTCTTGTCCAGGCAGCGGAAGCGGCTTTTCAGGAGACCAAATGTCCGCTCAATCACCCTCCTGCTCCGACCATGTGCCTCATTGTAGCGCAGCTCGGCCGGTGTCACAGAGTTCCTGAGGGATATCAGCAACCACGGCATGTTGGGGTATCCGGAGTCACCTACATACAAACAATTGAACAATTAGCTGAGTTTTGAAAGAGGGTGAAATACAACATTGCCAAACACACACAATGGTAAACAGTCAGTACATACCGAAAGCCTGGCACGCTGTTCAGGCATCTGTGACATCAGCGTTGCAATGCGACTACTCCTCATGATGTAGGCATTGTGCGCAGAACCAGGGAAACGTGCACACATGTGTGATACACATGTCTGCAAGACATACCACCAGAGCATTGATGGAGTGGAAATGTTTCCTGTTCCGGTATGCCTGCTCATGTGCCTGTGGTGGTATCAGGGCCACATGTGTACCATCAATAGATCCGATGACGTTCGACATCCTCGCCAGTGTATAAAAAGCATCCTTTATTTCGGTGAGTTGACCTGGGCTAGGAAACTTGATGTACAGGTCAAGGAAATGCAACATCCCCTCCAAGACATTGCGTAGCACACGAATGAACATAGTTTGCGACATACCACCAGCAGTAGCCACAGTGTACTGGAAGGTACCAGTAGCAAAGAAGTGCGGGGATGCCATCACCTTCACCTCTGGGGTCAGTGCTGTAGGGTATGTCCCGCCAGGTAGCAGATGTGGCGCCAACTGCTCCGCCAACTCCTCAATCAGTGGCCTGGTGAAGCGGTACCGTCGGATGCAGTCGCGTTCCTGCATGGTTTCAAGGTCTGGGAACGGTCTATGGACAGCTGGTGCCCTGCAGTACAGAGATGAACAAAGGAAGATTGTCGATTCATCCACCCATGTGGCTATGACCAAGCAAAATATCACATGATACATCATGACAATACACAATGTACTGAGGTGTGTGCTGTTGGGCATGGACACATATGTCACCTACATGCCCATCACCTCACATCTCAAGTCCACATGTCTACATAAGTCCCATGTAGTGCAATGGCCAATCATTGGACTGTGTCACACTACCTATGTACTGCTGTCACATTACAAACACACACCACAGTGACATGTGAGGCCTGATGTCTCCCAGGCATCACAGATCTTTGCCATGCAGATACCCAGGGTCCCTGTAATGCCACATGGACACTGGCATGACATGGTGTATCATGTACACGCCACAAGACATCCGTGAGTCCCACAGGTAGTGGCCACTGTTGTCTCTGCAGGTCCTACATGTACGTCTTGTAGACACACACACAACATCAATGTTGATGCACAAACCACATGGATGTGGAGACTGTCTCCCAATGGGCACATTTGATCAGCCACATCTGAGACACAACATGCACACAGACTGTGGGTGTACATCAGAATTGGGGCTATAGGTCTCACTGTGACATACATACCATCACCCCCAGGACTCAGGGTGTATGTGACATGTCCTAAACATATCCAACCTGAAATTGCGTCCATGACTCATGCCCATAACTGTACAGTTGCACATCACAGTGGTAATGTGCACAACACACAAAGGATTCTGTCCCCATGAACACGTGCACAGCCTGGGAGTGGCTGCACTACAGTGCCACACAACAAACCAAATGTTGCCCCCCAACACACAGGGAATGCAGCCTTACATGCCATGGGACACAGTGTGGCACATGCTGTAGTGTGGTAGGTGTGCACATGAGTCCCTGGCAAGTAATTGTGTGTGGAAGCCGTCAAAAAGTCACACCAATGAGAACCGACGCGGGTGACTATGCGCAAGCATTGCACAGTTCAGAACTGAGCCGTGCGTACGCTTAGCCATTGACTGCAATGAGGACTGACGCGGTGTCCGGTACTCCACAAGACTTACCTCTGCTTGTGCAGCGATTCCGCAGAGACGACAAGAGCGCCCGTCCCTGTACCCACCTGACCCTCGTGGACAGTAGAACCCAGCAGGGATGAGATGGACGCAGGGAAAGGAGCCTGAACAAAAGCGGTAGGTAGGCATGCAGGGTTTCTCAGAGTGGCCTATAAACAGGAAGACTAAGGTCAGTGAAGAACCGCAACACACCGTAGAAACACACACAGATTTATTTCCTGTCCTAGACTCAGGGAACTCACCAGTACTGCGGTGACGAAGGTCGCTACACAGCAGTTGCTCAGGTGAGGTGCTTAGGACAGGCTATGCAGCAAATCATAATTCAGTGCTCTCGCACAATGGTCAGTGGGAAGTAAACCTAACTCCCAATAACAACCCTGGAAGGTGAATGCAAGGTTAAACGCTGCTCCAGAGTAGAGAAAACAAAACAACAAAGCGCTTCTGCGCGGAAAGGCAAAATCATCGATGGCAAAATCATCAATGGCAAAATCATCAAGGGTAAATTCAGTACTGGCGCGGTGCGCTGGCAAATCATCAATGGCAAAATCATCCATGGCAAAATCATTAAGGGTAAATTCAGAACTGGCACTGTGCGCTGGCAAAATCATCAATGGCAAAATCATCAATGGCAAAACAAAGAGGAGAACCCCTTCAACGGATCGGAGAGTCAAGTGGGCAAGGGTTTGGGGAACCTGAGATACCTGGAATGGTTTCTGAAGTGAGGACGAAGGTAGTAGCAGGTTTCCCTCGGAGAGGGAAAGCGTTCGCTTTTCCGCTGGTCTGCTTCGGGACGCTATCTCGCGCTCGGGGAATCCAAAGGAATACGAAGCGCCGAGCCAGCGGGAAACGCGGTGTTTAAGCGTTTCCCCCGGAAGCGCTTCCCTGACCCTTGCGCTAAGCGAACGACTAGACCGGTACTCGGCTTCCACCCGGAAGTGAGTATTCCGGGTCGTATCTGTGTGTGCGTCGTAGTGGAGAGGAACGGCAAGCGCCGTAACGTGACAGTACCCCCCCTCAAAACAGGTCCCCCCCCTCATCCCCAGGGGCTCAAAAAGGGACAGCAGGGCGAGGGCAGAAAGGATGACTGAGATGAAACGCACGGACCAGAACAGGAGCATGGCGAACATGGGACAAAGGCTCCCAAGACCGCTCATCCGGGCCGTACCCTTTCCAATCGACCAGGTAGAACAACTTCCCCTTGGTGCGACGAGAACCCAGGATGGCCCGGACTTCATACTCAACATGGTCCTCCACCACCACCGGAGAAGGAGGAGAGGGAGCCCCGCCACCAGGACGGACCGCCTGCAGAAGGGAGACATGGAAGACGGGGTGGATCTTCATGTGCGGAGGGAGCGTGAGTCTCATAGCCACAGGATTGACCACCTTCTCAATGACAAATGGACCCACATAACGGGGTAACAGTTTCTTGGGGCCATGCACGTTGAGATGTCTTATAGACAACCACACTCGGTCACCCAAGCGGTAATCGGGTTCTTTCTGCCTATGGGCATCAGCATGCGCCTTGTAGGTGTCCTTCGCCTTGGCCAATTCAAACCGAGCTTGCTGCCAGATAGTGCGCAAGGAATCATGATAAGAACGTACTGACGGCAAGCAGCAGTCCCGGGGTACTTCCCAGGCAGAGGTGCGGGGGTGACGGCCTTGGAGACAAAAGAAGGGAGACATGCCGATGGCCGAATGCTTACTGTTGTTGTAGGCGTACTCAGCCATCCATAGAACCTCGAACCAGTCTTTGTCAACCATAAGCAGCAGGCAACGGAGGTACTGCTCCATGGTGTGGTTAGTTCTTTCTGCCTGACCGTCCGTCTGTGGGTGGTACGCTGTGGACAAGCGTACGTCCATCTCGAGGATCCTGCACACCTCTTTCCAAAAGCGGGACACGAATTGCGATCCCCGGTCTGTTATGACCACCGATGGGATGCCATGAAGGCGGACCACCTCTTGCACAAAGATCCCGGCCAGGTTCGCAGCCGTGGGCACCTTCAGCAATGGTACGAAATGCACCATTTTGGAGAGATGGTCGACGATGGTGAGGATCGTGGTGTGCCCCGTCTTAGTGATAGGGAGTTCTACCACAAAATCCATGGAGATGGTGTGCCAAGGATACGGTGGTACAGGAATGGGACGCAGAAGGCCCACCGGAGGCTCAGATGTGTTCTTACTCAAGAGACAGATGGTACAGCTCCTTACATGTTGTCTTGTGTCGGCCACCATGGTCGGCCACCAGAATTGTCTTTGCAGGAGCTCTAGTGTCTTATGGAAACCGGGATGGCTGGACAAAACGTGATCGTGACACAGGCGGACCGCTTCCTGCTGACTGGGCACCCCAGGTAGATACAGCCGCTCTCCATGAAACAGCAAGCCATCCGCGTATGACACTTCTTTGCGTCCTTCTGCCAGACCCTCCGGGTCGACTTGCTTCGTGTCCTTCGGTACTTGTGATAAGAAGCCTGAAGAAGTCACAACACCCTGGAAGTGTTTCTCGGCAATGATAGGAAGAGGCTCGGTGTTCTCTGCCTCCTCGTCAGTTTCCTCCAACCGAGAGAGGGCATCGGCTTTGGCGTTTTCTCTCCCTGGACGAAACGTGATCACGAAATCGTAGTCATTGAAGAAAAGGGTCCATCGGAGTTGTCGGGCGGTGAGAGCACGTGCTGACCTGAGAAACTGAAGGTTCCTGTGATCCGTGTAGATGGTAACGGTGTGTTTGGCGTCTTTCAGGAAGTGGCGCCATTCCTCAAAAGCGGTCTTGATGGCAAGGAGTTCCCTGTCCGACACCGAATAGTTGCGTTCCGCTGGTTGGAGTTTCTTGGAATAGAATGCCACCGGATGCAGTAGACCTGTGCGGGTGCTCCGTTGAGACAGCACGCCCCCGATGGCATCCTTAGAGGCATCCGCCTCCACTACGAAGGGCTGCTCGGTGTCGGGGTGCATCAGAACCGGGGCAACGGTGAAATGCCTCTTCAGTTCTTGGAAGGTGTTGTCCGCCTTCTGATCCCAACAGAAGCGCACTCCTTTACGCAACAACCGGGTAATCGGGGCTACCATCTCGGAGAAGCCCGTAATGAATCGGCGGTAGTAATTGGAACATCCATCCCTATATGGTGAGTACCGTCGAATACAGCAGGGATCGCGGCATTGCCATACGAAGAACCCAGAGGACGGATCCCCTTATCTACTGGGTTGTCTCATTTCCCGTCTTCTCCGTTTTGGTGATGGGCAACGCGAACGGCCTTCCGCTCCGGGGTTTCGTGGGCTTCACCGGGCATTCCCTGACGAAGTGTCCGCTTTTACCGCAGTACAGGCATTGATTCTGTTTCCTCCGTCGTTCCCTTTCCTGACTCGACAGGGGACCTCTTATGCCCCCGATTTGCATAGGTTCGGTTGCTTCGCTCTGGGGACCGAGCTCTTCCTTGGTCGTCCGGGTCTCCTTCTCCCCCATGGACAGGAAACTGTTGTCGCTGCTTCGTCCTTTATCTGTCCTTCTTTCCTGCAAACGAAAGTTCATCTTCACCACCAGATCGATGAAGGGGCCGATTTCCTCGGGTGGGTTGGGGAACTGTGAAATGAGGTCTTTTAGGTCGTCTCGCAATCCCCGATAAAACACTGACAACTTTTTGTCCTCAGGCCACTGGGACTCAATCACCAGTCTACTAAATGTGGTTATGTAGCGAAGGAGGTCTTGGTTGCCTTGCTTGAGGCTGAGCAACGCGTTATCAGCGGCTTGCACAAAGGTGTGCCGAGCGAACATACGTCGCATAGCTTCCTTAAAGGTCGGCAGGTGGTGCAGCATGGGGTCGTCGTGTTCAACCAACGCTATTGACCACTGAGCGGCGTCTCCGCCCATGTATGACAGGATGTAGGCTACTTTTGATGCATCGTCAGGAAAAGCAGTATTCCTGGCCATAAAATGCAGGTGGCATTGATGGATGAAGATGCCGTACTTGGTACTGTCGCCATAGAACCGTTCCGGTGGTGCCAGCTGTACGGGATGAGGAGCGATGACTTGGACTGCAGGGTTCGGGTTGCTGGCAGCGGAGGACCCCCCAAACGTAAACGTCGTCTGTCGTAATATTCCTTCCTGTATGCCCCTGTGGCTCGGGGTGGGACCCCAAGGGTTGGCGACCCCAGTTGACATCTGGCCCTGTAGGGTAGTTATGTCGTGACGTAAACTGAGGTTTTCTGTATGTATGGCAGTTAGCATGGAGGCAATGTCTTGCAAGGTGACCTCTGGGTCGCCCATGTCGTCTAGGCAGAATGGTAAACGTAGGCTTCGTATTCTGTCCGGTGCTCCACAAGACTTACCTCTGCTTGTGCAGCGATTCCGCAGAGACAACAAGAGCGCCCGTCCCTGTACCCACCTGACCCTCGTGGACAGTAGAACCCAGCAGGGATGAGATGGACGAAGGGAAAGGAGCCTGAACAAAAGCAGTAGGTAGGCGTGCAGGGTTTCTCGGAGTGGCCTATAAACAGGAAGACTAAGGTCAGTGAAGAACCCCAACACACCGTAGAAACACACACAGATTTATTTCCTGTCCTAGACTCAGGGAACTCACCAGTACTGCGGTGACGAAGGTCGCTACACAGCAGTTGCTCAGGTGAGGTGCTTAGGACAGGCTATGCAGCAAATCATAATTCAGTGCTCTCGCACAATGGTCAGTGGGAAGTAAACCTAACTCCCAATAACAACCCTGGAAGGCGAATGCAAGGTTAAACGCTGCTCCAGAGTAGAGAAAACAAAACAACAAAGCGCTTCTGCGCGGAAAGGCAAAATCATCGATGGCAAAATCATCAATGGCAAAATCATCAAGGGTAAATTCAGTACTGGTGCGGTGCGCTGGCAAAATCATCAATGGCAAAATCATCCATGGCAAAATCATTAAGGGTAAATTCAGAACTGGTGCTGTGCGCAGGCAAAATCATCAATGGCAAAATCATCAATGGCAAAACAAAGAGGAGAACCCCTTCAACCGATCGGAGAGTCAAGGGGGCAAGGGTTTGGGGAACCTGAGATACCTGGAATGGTTTCTGAAGTGAGGATGAAGGTAGTAGCAGGTTTCCCTCGGAGAGGGAAAGCGTTCGCTTTTCCGCTGGTCTGCTTCGGGACGCTATCTCGCGCTCGGGGAATCCAAAGGAATACGAAGCGCCGAGCCGGCGGGAAACGCGGTGTTTAAGCGTTTCCCCCGGAAGCGCTTCCCTGACCCTTGCGCTAAGCGAACGACTAGACCGGTACTCGGCTTCCACCCGGAAGTGAGTATTCCGGGTCGTATCTGTGTGTGCGTCGTAGTGGAGAGGAACGGCAAGCGCCGTAACGTGACACGCGGGTGACTATGCGTATGCATTGCCCAGTTCAGGACCGAGCTGTGCGTACGCTTAGCCATTGACTGCAATGAGGACCAATGCAGGTGACTATGCGTATGCATTGCACAGTTCAGGACCAAGCCGTGCGTATGCTTAGCCATTGACTGCAATGAGGACCGATGCGGGTGACTATGTGCTTACGCATTGCACAGTTCAGGACTGAGCCGTGCATACGCTCAGCCATTGACTGCAATGAGGACCGACGCGGGTGACTATGCGTATGCATTGCACAGTTCAGGACCGAGCCGTGCATACGCTTAGCCATTGACTGCAATGAGGACCGACGCGGGTGACTGTGCATACGCATTGCACAGTTCAGGATCGAGCCGTGCGTACGCTTAGCCATTGACTGAAATGAGGACCGACGTGGGTTACTATGTGTACGCATTGCACAGTTCAGGACCAAGCCGTGCGTACGCTTAGCCATTGACTTCAATGAGGAGCGACTTGGGTGACTATCATGCATATGCGTCGGGCAGGCATGGACCGAGGCCGGCGTACGCCTTGGCCATCGAATCATATGTAGACGGGTGTGTGTGTATTTTCAAACTACGCGTTGTACAGTCAGTTGACTGAGCCATGCGCACCCATTGGCTCTGAACTGTCATGGAGACGGATGCGGATTCAAAACTTGTACGAGTTGTGCGCTGTAAATTCAGTTGGATGCCTACAACAATGTTGCAATTCCTAGGGTTTTATGAAGGTGATGATTTGAACGATGCAGAATACTTGTATGAGTCGTACATTTCCATGGATTGGCCAGATTCAGAGAATGCAACCGTGTTGGACCTGTCACTTGGGACACATGGCAGAGATTCTGCCTCAGCAGCACAGATATAAGGCTGGCTGGCCCCCAGGGAGCTCACTTGCCTGCACTACATGCTACTGGACCACATCCCTGCTACCACTGCATATGTCTCTGCATCCTCTGGCTACTGCTATGGCACGTACTCTGGAGAGGGCCCCAGCCTTGACTGCAGAGGAGGACCAGGCCCTGCTGGATGGGCTCCTTCTACAGTACAGCAAGCTGTATGGGAAACCAGGGGAGCAGGTGAGTGTGCAGTCCACTGCCTTCCTAATTGTGCATGTTGTCTGACTAGCAGTACTAGCAGTGTGTACACCAGTGGCAAGCGTACTCACTGAGTACTTTCATCCCCCAAAGTGTGTAGGTACATGTAATGAACAGGTGTTCTGCAGCTAAAGTGCATTTGTGCAAGTTTAAACATCCAGGCATTGTTAACATGTCAGACATGCACGGCATTTGTCCATTTCCATGGGTGCACTACCTGTGTAACTCATTTTCCTTTGTGATGACGACATGTATATCCAACTGTGTGCAGCACAAATATGGGCCATGTGTGTTAATGGACTTTTAACTTTGTCATACTCACAGGTTGATGCCCACCAGAAGCAGGAGATATGGCTAACCATCGCCCGGGCAGTTCGATCGGTGGTGGTCTACAAGCGCCAGATCTGCAACTGCCAGAAGAGGTGGCAGGATCTTCGGAGCTGGACCCGGAGGATCGCAAGGGTCCAGCTGAAGCTGTCGCCTCCTCGCAGGAGGGGCAGACACCGGACTCCGACCCCCCACATGCTCAGGATCCTGGCAGTGGTCTTACCGGACCTGGTTGGGCAGCTGAAGGCTAGACAGCAGCAAGGAGGGGGTAATTCCATGCCTAATCTGCATACTATGTCTGGCATGCTATTTGCAGTCTTTTGGCCTGGTCACACTTCCACATTACGTAGGTCTTGTAGTCCAGTACTCATGTCCCTCAATTGTGTGATGCACCCTCCTCATCTGATCCACAGGTGTGGATCCTACAGTCTGTTGTTCCTGTCACTAGGGCACTGTGTCCCTGCAGTCAGCTATGCTTCAGCTTCCAGACAGCATCTGTTACCGTGACTCTGTTGTGGGTTTCATGGGTGGGTCAATTGTTTACACAATGCCTGAAATCTGACATGTGATCTGTGTGTGCCCTTGATATGTGTTACAATTGCTGGTCTGACTAGCCACATGTGGCTGGGGTATTTCAAAAAAACCCATGCAGCAGGGGACTCCAATTTGTGTGCCTCAGGAGTATGTATATCAAGTGTGTCACACTTGCTTAGCCACCTGACTACTGTCCAGAGCTAAACACTGTTTCACGTAGACCTGAGCAGTCATGCCTAATTAAGGGCATTTAGAAACACTCTGTAATCCCACTCCTGTGTATCAACTTTCAGGTTGTGCTTAGTGACATGTGCCTTCAGGTGTCTGCCTCTCTGTCATTGTGGTGTGGCTCCCTTTTCCGTACAACTGGGGTGTTCCTGAGTTTAAGGGTCAGCAGGACATCTGAGATGTGACTATGAGAGACAAGACCTGTGTGACATATAGATGTGTGATCACTTGACAGTGCACAATGGTGAATGCAACTGTGAACTTCAGGCAGCTGTGTTTCATGCACAGCAGACTGTGATGTGCTCATGTACAGGGAGTTGATGTTCGCAGAGACTCATATGTCTGTTTTGAACGATGTGGGGTCTTCTGGGTCCGGAATATGTTGTTTGCAGGGGATGGACAAGTGCACTTGTCAGCTGCAGAGTTTGCTTTACCCATGAGCTATGATTGTGACACAGTGCATACTGTTGTTGTCTGGATGCCCTGCCCCTGTGACAGGAGACAATGTTGACTGACTTTCCAGGCATGCCAGTGCCATGGCATTTAACTTGCTATGAGTGATCCTGCATTGTGTTCAAATGTGCTCCATGCACCCCATTGTGGCATTGACTATCAGGACATGAGAACATCATAGTGTGTTTTGCTGGCATGCATCACAAGCATGTGAAATGAGACCCTGGCTATCCCTTCATCCTGACACCTGTACTGAGTCAGTGGCAAGAGATGTGATGTGTGTATAGTGACATACTCCTACATGTTCACTTGCATGTCCAACAAATGTGTAGGTGGTGCATGTCAGCACATTGGGGTATTAGCATCCAACATGCAACAGACATATGGGTGCAAGTCCATGAGGGATATGAGTGACATGGTTGATGGTGAGACTGACAATTGGGTTATTCTAAACAGTGTGAGCACTTTGAGCACTGTACAGCTGATGATGCCAGGGCTTACCCAGTGATGTGCTGTACTCACTGTGGTGTGTGCAGTCAGTGTAGGTAACTGATGTTGTTCTCTTTTTTCCTAATTCTATCCAGATACATCCATGGCCACAGGAGGGGACAGCTCCACAGACCAGGAGGAGCCACAGAGCCTAACTGGGACAGAAGGCGAGGAGTTGGAAGGACCCAGTGGCACAGAGGGCAAGTGGAGCCACACCGAGGAGTCCTCAGCACCATCCACCCCAGCTAAGGGCCACAGTAGCTCGGAGGATGACTCCCTTGTGGAGGCAGGTGTCAGCAGCCACCAAACCCCAGCTAGTGAGGCTGACCCCACCACCGCCCCCCCACCATCACCACCCTCCCATCGGCTCCCATCCCAGAGGTCCATGGAGGCTCCCGTGTTCGGGAGCATGTCTCCTTTGTGCCAGGCACCGCACCCCCTGCCCCTGTGTCCCCTGCTGCCCTGAGTGAGGAGTCTGTGGACTTGCTTCAACAGATCCATGTAGGGCAGACATCAATGCTGAGTGTCCTCCATGCACACACCAGTTATTTGACACAACTGGTGTCGTTCATGGAGGGCATTTCATCTGGCATGTCTGCCCTACAGAGGACCAATGAGTCCATAGCCTCCTCCCTGACGGCAGCAGTGTTCCTCCTCCAACAGCCCCGCACCCCTCCTACCCATGCACCACCCACGATTCCTAGCACCCTACCTGTCCCAAGCATACACACACCAGCACATTCACACAGACCCACAGACAAGGGCAGCACACAAACACCCAAACCAAGGGCTAGACGTGCACAGAAGCAACCTCAGGGGACTGATACCACACTCACAGGGGATGGTTTGCAGACACACACACAGTCATCCACAACCACTCCGCAGTCCTCCGATGTAGGAGAGTAGGATCTGCTTCCCATGGGTACCTCCACTTTTTGCTGGTGTTTAACTGTTTTTCGGCCTTAGTCTGGCTGTGGCTCTGCTAATCAGGACCACAGCCTAGCTTCTTCCTCTCTAAAAGGGTTTGCATGTACATTAGGTACATATCTAATTGTATTCTGGAGTGCCTTATAAGCCCCTAGTATATGGTATACTATGTACCTAGGGCATAGGTACCTCAGAGGCCTACCAGGGGCTGAAGCATGTATTATGCCACCCCTGGGAAGCACTCCAAAATGGCACCACAGGTCTGCTAATGCAGCCTGGGTAAGGGGGTGCTTGCACCCCTTACAGTGGTATAGGCTACCTATATCCACATATATATATACAGACACAAATAAACCTATAAGTCACTCCTATGGCAGGCCTTGACAATCCTGAAGGCAGAGTGCTTGGTTTTGTGTGAGAGGGTGCCCAAGCATGAGCTGAGCCCCTCTGCAGCTTTCGGAAATCCTTCCTTATGGCTGTTCGGTGATACAGCCATACCATATACTCTTAAGTGCATAATAACCTTGCGGTAAATGCTAACTTTGGAATGGCTGCATCAAAACATGTCGTGTTTGGTGTCAAATGCTTTGGAATACTACCCCCCCTGCCAGTTCTGGCGGGGGGGTAGCATTCCACCCTTCTAGAGGGAGAGACATGTTCACACTGGTCTAACCCGGAAGAACTTTCCTGAGCCCTGGCATCACAAAATGGATGCCTCTGCCACAGACACGGGTCTGGCCTCCTGCTGCTGACCGAAACTCTGGCAGGAGATGCCTGGACAATAGGTTTCCTGTCGAAGGGAGGTGTAACCACCTCCCCAGACAGGCAGATGTGTATTGGGGCTGGGCGGGAGCACTCTCTGGTGCTTTGAAATCCTGCACTGGGGGCACACTTGGTGTCCCTGTGCACAGTCCAGTTCAAACCGGTTGCAGGGGCTACCTGCCCCTGGTCTGGTGCGAAACTGGACAAAGGAAATGGGTGTAACCACCCCTCTTTCCAAAGCCTCCCATAGGTGGGTCCCTAGAGTATGTCCAACCCCCAAACTTAGTATAAGTACGGGAACCCAATCCTCGTGACTTTAGATTACCCTGGACAAAACTCTGTATCATATATCCTGGACCTTCAACTTTCTATCACGACTAGAAGACGGAAGAAATCTCCCTTGGGGTCAAGGAGTGACTCCCCTGCTTGGCAGGCACCAAAGAAGCAACTGACTGGTCTGCATCGCTGAAGCTCCCGCCGGATGCCGAAGTCTTTGCATCACCAGAGGTAGATATTCAGACTTCCCCGAGGCTACCCTGAGTCCACCACAAAGCTGAGGCCCATGTCTATTGTGGGTGACGTGGAACTGTGACCCCTGGCCACCGTGATCTTTTGCAGCAACACTATCTTCCTGGACCTCCTTGAAGTTGTGCTTTGGGCTCCAAGTAGCCCCAGCCTTGAGCACCTCTTGCACCAAAGATTGCTGGCCTCCACTCCTCGAGTGACCCGTGGGCCAGTTTCAAGTGCGACCACTTGAGGCTCCTTTGTGATCACTAGCCCATTGGCTAGCAGGTCCCCACGAAGACAACTCCTCTTCTACTTGGGCCTTTTCTGGTTGCACCAGATGTGCCCTGACTTACCCTCACTGGGTGAGTCCCTCAGTTCTTGCTGGTCTGCACCGCAGTCCTTTCTCTGAATTCTTGTGACTTGCCGTTGCCAAGGCTTGTTGGGTCCATTCTTGTCGCCGACACTGCAGCACTCAACAGACTTTGTGGGACAGCTCGAATCCGGCTCATGTACTTTGTTGATGCCTCCTGGACCTCGTGGCTGAAGAGTCAAGACACCCATCAACTCACCTGAAGCACCCAACATCTGTGGGCATTGGTCCATCCTGCCCTTGGTCACTGGCTAGTGACCCAGACTCTGTCCCCTCTGCTTTCAGGATCCTTCCATCCTAGATCCAGGCTTGGATCTCTTCGGACACTTCTCCTCTTTACAACAGCAGCAGTTCTTTGCAGGCTTCCATTGAAATTGAAGAAGCGACCCGACACCAAAAGAAACCTATGCACCCGGCTCCCTGGGTGAGGTAACTTGAGTACTCCGGTGCTCCTGTGGGTGCTAAGTCCAAAGGGGTTTGGTCTTGACTCGATTCTAAGTGTCCCTAATCTTTAAATTTCCAACCCCGACATTGCCCATAGAAGCTAATGGGAACCCGCGGTTGTGTTTACACACTGCATACAGTCCCCGTGGGTCCCCTGTGTCACTACCTTGTGTGGTTCCTTGGGGTCCCAACGATTCTACAGGCTCTAGGCCTTGTGTCTATCCCAGTCATGGTTCTTATATCACTTTTTTGGTATATGGTTTGGTACGCCCCTAGGGCCCAAACGTGTATTTATGCTATTACTGATAATTGCTAACTTGTAAACAAAGTACTTCGAACTCCAGTCGCATAAAGAGACTAGAGGGGGGTGTTTTATCCTAAATACATATATTTTGAATATATACCTGGTGTGGTTGTCCTTTCATTTGATCATTCAAGAGATTATAGGCTGGTAAAACAAGCTGCTTTACATTTCTTCAAGACTTAGCCTGAAGGCTGCTCTCCATAGCTACCACTAGGATAGCTTTAAATAAAGGTTGTCTTTAACCATTCACCATAAGGGGTTGTTTGGACTGATACAAGGTGCCCACTAGAACTGGTATACAGCATATATCAGGCCACCTTCTCACATCCGATACCTCTCCCTCTGTCAGGAATCAGACTCATGTGGTGTCAGCAGTGCACCATATATGGCAAAAACCAAATAGACAGCGGATTCTTGTGAAGCCGCAAGTGGTGAACTTATATTGAGACTTATAATGTTCTATGTGCAGTTGGACCTTTCAAGATGGCCGCGGCTCTTGCCGTCATTTGCTGTACATCTTTGACTTGACGGTTGGGCGCGCGGCAAACTGCGCACTTCAATCGAGAAATCCTGAGAGAAGCTAGTGTTTTCCGTGAGCTCCAGTATCCTGAGGAGAACTGCCCTAGAACTTGAAGAGAGATATTTTCGGAATAATCCACAGAACCGAATCAACCGCTAGTAGTCGAGTAGTCAAGTTAAGCGGTTTTCGGTTACCCAAGTTTCAGTCAAGAAAGTTGCGGAGAATTCAACTGGCTGGAATATTCGTTTGTTCATCTGAGAAGGAAGCTGTTTTCCGGAGTGGCTGAGTATCAGATTTCCCTGTGAACTAATAGAAGCCAAGACTGAGCCAGCGACTAAAGTCAGTGAGTGCGCATCTGCGCCGAACCCCCAGTTTCCTCTCCTCCCTTTGGCGACCTTTCCTTTTCCTTTCCTCCCTATTTTACCTTTCCCTGTACCTTTTTGCGCGCATCTTTTGCAAAGGAAGTTGTTGAAACTACCTAGACTTTCTACACTACAGAATCTGCAAGAAAGAGAGAGTATTCCGTTAATTCATTATTTATGTACATATCAAATTCTTTGTAAGAAGATGGAACTTATTTCTCAAGCCTGCAGATGTGCAAGTCAGTAATAATTAAAAGATTACGAAGAATATCACTATATAGAAGAGTAGCAAGCCTGTAGAAGTAAAAGGTAGGAGCAGAGGAATATAAAAGTCATTAGGAAGATTAGGAGAGTAGGATGTTCTTGTAATCCCCTTTTCACCTCTGTGCATTAGGTGTACCTCGTTAAGACGTGCCAGTGAAGAACCACACACTACAGAAGACTCAGCAGAGAAGGCAGAATCACCACCTAGAGGTCATACACCATCCTGAGGCAGTCTCTTCTCTTCTCTTCCACTTCCCCTTTCCCCCGTGCTAGTGCCGTTACCCTTGCTTGGTGGCTGCACTGATGCAGGGGCATTGGGAGTAATCGTCACTTCTGCTTCTGTGGAACTTGAGGTACATTCTGACAGATTGAAGTGCCCACGAAGTAATTTCCACCCAAGCAGAATGGCGGAAGGTTTTAGTTTAAAATCCTTAGGGGAGATGTTAGAGGCCATTCAAAGGGATTTAGGAGCGGTAAGGGAGGAAACGGTTTTGCTAACTCGGAGAGTCGATGGGTTAGTATCGGGAGCCACTCCTGTAGCTCAGACCTCTTCCCCCAATTTGTCTTCAGAGTCCAACCCTAGGACTGTTGCACAAGTGGTCCATTCTGTTTCCTCACTAATTCCATTAGCTTCTCCTGAAAGGTATTCTGGGGATGCACAGAAAGCGCAATTATTCTTGACACAATGTTCCCTCCATTTCATGTGTCGACCAGCGTTATTCCCTGAAGCACAATCCAAGGTTGCGTTTATTCTCTCTTATCTGAGTGGGGATGCGGCTAACTGGGCAATGCCATTGGTGTCCAAAGACTCCCCATTTTTGTATGACCTGGAGCGTTTTAAGGCCGAATTTTTGAGGATTTTTGACAGAAGAAAGATCTCTCAAGTCACGGACAATGAACTTTTAGAACTTCGTCAAGGAAGTAAGGATTTGGTAACTTATTTAACCCAGTTTAATAAGTTGATTGTGGAAACGGAGTGGCCAGAAGAGAAAAGAGCGGCTCTCTTCTACAGAGGGTTGCGAGAAGAAATCAAAGACACATTAGCTCAAATTCCTAACCGTCCTACTGAATTATCAGCTTTAGTGGATCTGGCTTTAGAAATCGATTTTCGTTGGACAGAACGGAAAGGTGAAAGAAGAAAAGAATTTCGTTTCCAACCTCCTAGATTTGATCGAAGTCGACAAGAGACCAATAAGACGTCTCCTTCGGATGTGGAACCAATGCAAATTGGAATGGTAAGAGGCCCTTTGAGTAAAGAAGAGAAGGAACAACGAAGACAGAAAAGACTGTGTATGTATTGTGGAACTTCAGGACACTTTGTAAAAGAGTGTCCAAAAAGGCCTAAAACTTTGGTGAAGGGAAACGAGCAACACCATCAGTAGAGGGGAGCACACTGGTGGTGTCAGAAGAAAAGATGGCTCCGAATTCCCATTATGTGATGAACACTTTACAAACCATGACACCTCATTTGATTTTGCATATGACTATTCAGTTTCGGGAGCAAGAAATTTCTGGGGTTGCCATTATGCTAGATTCTGGAGCCACAGGAAACTTCTGCGACATAAAATATGCACGAAGAATGGGTATAAAAGGCATCAGTAAAGAGAGAAGTGAATTGGTTCGGGCAGTAGATGGAACTAATCTCTCCTCTGGGCCCATCACTCAGCACACTGAACCTTTGAAGTTGATTCAAGCAGATGGCCATAGTGAAACTATTCAATTTAATCTTATTGATGCACCTCAATTTCAGATGATTTTGGGGCTTCCATGGCTCACTATCCATAATCCTACTATAGACTGGGAAAACCGAACAGTATTCATGAATTCCCAATATTGTCTAGAACATTGTTACCATGATTCTGAGGAAGATACCGAACCCTCACAAGCAACCTTGTTATCTGGCGGAGGAGAATCAATTTGTGTCATCAGTACTACAGAAATTCCCCCTGAGTATCAAGAGTTTAAAGAAGTCTTTTGTGAAAAAGATGCAGAAAAATTACCTCCACATCGTCCATACGATTGTACCATCGAATTGGAACCGGGAGCGGTTCTGCCTTGTTCAAGGATCTACGCCCTAACTGAAGGTGAAAATCGCTACCTCAAGGAGTATTTGGATCGATATTTGGCTAATGGATTTATTAGGCCTTCACAGTCCCCAGTATCCTCTCCTTTATTCTTCATCCCCAAGAAGGAAGGATCTCTTAGGACTTGCATTGATTATCGTGCCCTCAACCGAGTGACCATCAAGAATCGATACCCGTTACCCTTGATTTCTGTCCTTCTTGATCAAGTAAAGGAAGCTCAAATTTTCACGAAATTAGATTTAAGAGGGGCATACCATCTTATTCGTGTCAAAGAAGGCCATGAGTGGAAAACGGCATTTCGAACTAAATATGGGCTATTTGAATATCAAGTTATGCCGTTTGGCCTTTGTAATGCCCCAGCCGCTTTTCAACATTTTATTAATGATATCATGGGAGATTTGATTGACAAGATCGCAATTGTATATTTGGATGATATTTTGATTTTCTCCAAGATTCCACAAGAACATGCTACCCACGTAAGGAGGGTTTTGGAAAGGCTGCGTCTGCATCAATTGTATGTGAAACTGGAAAAATGTGCTTTCAGTGTGCAAACAGTAGAGTTTCTCGGATTTGTCCTTTCCTCAGCAGGAGTGACCATGGATCCAAAGAAGATTCACTCAGTTATAAATTGGCCCTCTCCAGGAAACGTTAAGGAGATACAGCGATTCTTGGGATTTGCTAATTTTTATCGTCGCTTCATTCAAGGATTCTCACAGAGAATTATTCCTATCACCAAACTCTTGAAGAAAGGCCAGAAATTTCATTGGACTGAGGAGGCTGAGATGGCTTTTGAGTTTCTCAAGAAGAGCTTTACTACTGCTCCCATTTTGCTACATGCAGACCCGGCAGAACCCTTCTTTGTGGAAGCGGATGCTTCAGATTTAGCCATTGGAGGAGTGCTGTCTCAGCGTCACAAGACAACGGGACAGCTTCATCCAGTGGCTTTTCGTTCTAGAAAGCTTACGCCTGCCGAAGTCAATTATACAATTGCTGAGAAGGAATTGTTGGCGGTGAAAGATGCGTTTGAAGAGTGGCGACACTATTTGCTGGGAGCTCGTCATACTGTTACAGTTTATTCTGATCACAAGAATTTACAATTTTTGAAATCTGCTAGAACTTTGACCCCTCGTCTCTTAAGATGGTCTCTCTATTTTGCAGACTTCGATTTTGTGATTACCTACCGCCCAGGAAATAAGAACGGAAAGGCAGATGCATTGTCCCGAATTCAGACAGAAGTTCAAGAGCCTCCAATGACTCAAAAGACTATCATCCCAGAAACCAAGATCATCTGTACACTTGATTTGGTTGATTTCAAAGAAGAAGTAAAGAAAAGGTTGTCTCCAGAAGAGATACAGAATTGGGTTCAACAGGATTCTGTACGAGAAATCTTCGAACAGTTACCCTACGTTCAAGGTGCCCTGTATTTACCCACTGCAGAACTTCAGCACAAAGCAATGCAAGCATGCCATGATCAACCTTTGGCTGGACATAAAGGTATTCAAAAGACTCTCGAGCTCATTCAACGATATTTTTGGTGGCCAGAGATTCGGTCCAGTGTCATACAATATGTGGGAACTTGTCCAACCTGTGCCCAAGGAAAAGCCATGAGACAAGCCCCATCAGGCCTTTTGCATCCCTTGCCCACCCCTTCCCAACCTTGGCACACAGTCACCATGGATCTCATAGTGGATCTGCCTCCGAGTCATGGGTATAACACTGTGTTAGTTTTTGTTGACACCTTCACTAAGATGAGCCATTTCATACCTTTAAAAGGGGTTCCTACTGCGAGGGAGTTAGCCAAACTTTTCAGTGAGCACATTGTTAAGATACATGGAGTCCCAAAAATCCTGATTTCAGATAGAGGGTCTCAGTTTGTATCCTATTTTTGGAGAGCCTTCATGCAAGGGTTGGGAGTAGAGACCAGATTTTCCACCAGTTATCATCCTGAAACAGACGGGCAGACCGAAAGAGTCAACCAAGAGTTGGAACAATATCTGAGAATGTTCCTTCTGGATCAGGAGGGTGAATGGTCTGATTTTTTATGGATGGCAGAGTTTGCATGTAATAATGCAAAAAATGTGTCTACTGGGTTCTCTCCTTTCTTCCTAAATTATGGTAGACATCCAAACCCTTTCATGGGACAGGGAGATATGGGGGTTCCAGCAGTAAGAGACCTCATGCAAGATCTTGTTAACACTCGCAAATCGGCAGAATCCAATTTAGTCAAGGCTAAAGCGAGTTATAAGAAACAGGCAGACAAACATAGAAAAATGGCTCCAGATTACAGGGTGGGTGATTTGGTGTGGTTATCTACACGTAATCTCCATCTCAAGGGTAATCGGAAATTTCAGCCACGTTTTGTGGGACCTTACCTAATTGAAAAAGTACTAAGCCCTGTAACGGTAAAATTAAAATTGCCCTCAAATACAGGTATTCATCCAGTTTTCCATGTCTCTCTGATTAAAAGATGCACTCCAAACACGAGAATAGTGAAGCCTCTAGCGCCCCTAGTGATTAATGGACATCCTGAATATGAGGTCAAAGATATATTAGATTCCAAAAGAACTAGAGTTGGGCTTTACTACTTAGTAGACTGGAAAGGCTATGGACCTGAAGATCGCTCCTGGGAGTTAGCTAAGAATATTCATGCTCCTCGACTTTTAAAAAGATTTCACATTCGATACCCCTTCAAACCTGGGCCGATGAATCGGCCTTTGAGAGGGGGTACTGTCAGGAATCAGACTCATGTGGTGTCAGCAGTGCACCATATATGGCAAAAACCAAAGAGACAGCGGATTCTTGTGAAGCCGCAAGTGGTGAACTTATATCGAGACTTATAATGTTCTATGTGCAGTTGGACCTTTCAAGATGGCCGCGGCTCTTGCCGTCATTTGCTGTACATCTTTGACTTGACGGTTGGGCGCGCGGCAAACTGCGCACTTCAATCGAGAAATCCTGAGAGAAGCTAGTGTTTTCCGTGAGCTCCAGTATCCTGAGGAGAACTGCCCTAGAACTTGAAGAGAGATATTTTCGGAATAATCCACAGAACCGAATCAACCGCTAGTAGTCGAGTAGTCAAGTTAAGCGGTTTTCGGTTACCCAAGTTTCAGTCAAGAAAGTTGCGGAGAATTCAACTGGCTGGAATATTCGTTTGTTCATCTGAGAAGGAAGCTGTTTTCCGGAGTGGCTGAGTATCAGATTTCCCTGTGAACTAATAGAAGCCAAGACTGAGCCAGCGACTAAAGTCAGTGAGTGCGCATCTGCGCCGAACCCCCAGTTTCCTCTCCTCCCTTTGGCGACCTTTCCTTTTCCTTTCCTCCCTATTTTACCTTTCCCTGTACCTTTTTGCGCGCATCTTTTGCAAAGGAAGTTGTTGAAACTACCTAGACTTTCTACACTACAGAATCTGCAAGAAAGAGAGAGTATTCCGTTAATTCATTATTTATGTACATATCAAATTCTTTGTAAGAAGATGGAACTTATTTCTCAAGCCTGCAGATGTGCAAGTCAGTAATAATTAAAAGATTACAAAGAATATCACTATATAGAAGAGTAGCAAGCCTGTAGGAGTAAAAGGTAGGAGCAGAGGAATATAAAAGTCATTAGGAAGATTAGGAGAGTAGGATGTTCTTGTAATCCCCTTTTCACCTCTGTGCATTAGGTGTACCTCGTTAAGACGTGCCAGTGAAGAACCACACACTACAGAAGACTCAGCAGAGAAGGCAGAATCACCACCTAGAGGTCATACACCATCCTGAGGCAGTCTCTTCTCTTCTCTTCCACTTCCCCTTTCCCCCGTGCTAGTGCCGTTACCCTTGCTTGGTGGCTGCACTGATGCAGGGGCATTGGGAGTAATCGTCACTTCTGCTTCTGTGGAACTTGAGGTACATTCTGACAGATTGAAGTGCCCACGAAGTAATTTCCACCCAAGCAGAATGGCGGAAGGTTTTAGTTTAAAATCCTTAGGGGAGATGTTAGAGGCCATTCAAAGGGATTTAGGAGCGGTAAGGGAGGAAACGGTTTTGCTAACTCGGAGAGTCGATGGGTTAGTATCGGGAGCCACTCCTGTAGCTCAGACCTCTTCCCCCAATTTGTCTTCAGAGTCCAACCCTAGGACTGTTGCACAAGTGGTCCATTCTGTTTCCTCACTAATTCCATTAGCTTCTCCTGAAAGGTATTCTGGGGATGCACAGAAAGCGCAATTATTCTTGACACAATGTTCCCTCCATTTCATGTGTCGACCAGCGTTATTCCCTGAAGCACAATCCAAGGTTGCGTTTATTCTCTCTTATCTGAGTGGGGATGCGGCTAACTGGGCAATGCCATTGGTGTCCAAAGACTCCCCATTTTTGTATGACCTGGAGCGTTTTAAGGCCGAATTTTTGAGGATTTTTGACAGAAGAAAGATCTCTCAAGTCACGGACAATGAACTTTTAGAACTTCGTCAAGGAAGTAAGGATTTGGTAACTTATTTAACCCAGTTTAATAAGTTGATTGTGGAAACGGAGTGGCCAGAAGAGAAAAGAGCGGCTCTCTTCTACAGAGGGTTGCGAGAAGAAATCAAAGACACATTAGCTCAAATTCCTAACCGTCCTACTGAATTATCAGCTTTAGTGGATCTGGCTTTAGAAATCGATTTTCGTTGGACAGAACGGAAAGGTGAAAGAAGAAAAGAATTTCGTTTCCAACCTCCTAGATTTGATCGAAGTCGACAAGAGACCAATAAGACGTCTCCTTCGGATGTGGAACCAATGCAAATTGGAATGGTAAGAGGCCCTTTGAGTAAAGAAGAGAAGGAACAACGAAGACAGAAAAGACTGTGTATGTATTGTGGAACTTCAGGACACTTTGTAAAAGAGTGTCCAAAAAGGCCTAAAACTTTGGTGAAGGGAAACGAGCAACACCATCAGTAGAGGGGAGCACACTGGTGGTGTCAGAAGAAAAGATGGCTCCGAATTCCCATTATGTGATGAACACTTTACAAACCATGACACCTCATTTGATTTTGCATATGACTATTCAGTTTCGGGAGCAAGAAATTTCTGGGGTTGCCATTATGCTAGATTCTGGAGCCACAGGAAACTTCTGCGACATAAAATATGCACGAAGAATGGGTATAAAAGGCATCAGTAAAGAGAGAAGTGAATTGGTTCGGGCAGTAGATGGAACTAATCTCTCCTCTGGGCCCATCACTCAGCACACTGAACCTTTGAAGTTGATTCAAGCAGATGGCCATAGTGAAACTATTCAATTTAATCTTATTGATGCACCTCAATTTCAGATGATTTTGGGGCTTCCATGGCTCACTATCCATAATCCTACTATAGACTGGGAAAACCGAACAGTATTCATGAATTCCCAATATTGTCTAGAACATTGTTACCATGATTCTGAGGAAGATACCGAACCCTCACAAGCAACCTTGTTATCTGGCGGAGGAGAATCAATTTGTGTCATCAGTACTACAGAAATTCCCCCTGAGTATCAAGAGTTTAAAGAAGTCTTTTGTGAAAAAGATGCAGAAAAATTACCTCCACATCGTCCATACGATTGTACCATCGAATTGGAACCGGGAGCGGTTCTGCCTTGTTCAAGGATCTACGCCCTAACTGAAGGTGAAAATCGCTACCTCAAGGAGTATTTGGATCGATATTTGGCTAATGGATTTATTAGGCCTTCACAGTCCCCAGTATCCTCTCCTTTATTCTTCATCCCCAAGAAGGAAGGATCTCTTAGGACTTGCATTGATTATCGTGCCCTCAACCGAGTGACCATCAAGAATCGATACCCGTTACCCTTGATTTCTGTCCTTCTTGATCAAGTAAAGGAAGCTCAAATTTTCACGAAATTAGATTTAAGAGGGGCATACCATCTTATTCGTGTCAAAGAAGGCCATGAGTGGAAAACGGCATTTCGAACTAAATATGGGCTATTTGAATATCAAGTTATGCCGTTTGGCCTTTGTAATGCCCCAGCCGCTTTTCAACATTTTATTAATGATATCATGGGAGATTTGATTGACAAGATCGCAATTGTATATTTGGATGATATTTTGATTTTCTCCAAGATTCCACAAGAACATGCTACCCACGTAAGGAGGGTTTTGGAAAGGCTGCGTCTGCATCAATTGTATGTGAAACTGGAAAAATGTGCTTTCAGTGTGCAAACAGTAGAGTTTCTCGGATTTGTCCTTTCCTCAGCAGGAGTGACCATGGATCCAAAGAAGATTCACTCAGTTATAAATTGGCCCTCTCCAGGAAACGTTAAGGAGATACAGCGATTCTTGGGATTTGCTAATTTTTATCGTCGCTTCATTCAAGGATTCTCACAGAGAATTATTCCTATCACCAAACTCTTGAAGAAAGGCCAGAAATTTCATTGGACTGAGGAGGCTGAGATGGCTTTTGAGTTTCTCAAGAAGAGCTTTACTACTGCTCCCATTTTGCTACATGCAGACCCGGCAGAACCCTTCTTTGTGGAAGCGGATGCTTCAGATTTAGCCATTGGAGGAGTGCTGTCTCAGCGTCACAAGACAACGGGACAGCTTCATCCAGTGGCTTTTCGTTCTAGAAAGCTTACGCCTGCCGAAGTCAATTATACAATTGCTGAGAAGGAATTGTTGGCGGTGAAAGATGCGTTTGAAGAGTGGCGACACTATTTGCTGGGAGCTCGTCATACTGTTACAGTTTATTCTGATCACAAGAATTTACAATTTTTGAAATCTGCTAGAACTTTGACCCCTCGTCTCTTAAGATGGTCTCTCTATTTTGCAGACTTCGATTTTGTGATTACCTACCGCCCAGGAAATAAGAACGGAAAGGCAGATGCATTGTCCCGAATTCAGACAGAAGTTCAAGAGCCTCCAATGACTCAAAAGACTATCATCCCAGAAACCAAGATCATCTGTACACTTGATTTGGTTGATTTCAAAGAAGAAGTAAAGAAAAGGTTGTCTCCAGAAGAGATACAGAATTGGGTTCAACAGGATTCTGTACGAGAAATCTTCGAACAGTTACCCTACGTTCAAGGTGCCCTGTATTTACCCACTGCAGAACTTCAGCACAAAGCAATGCAAGCATGCCATGATCAACCTTTGGCTGGACATAAAGGTATTCAAAAGACTCTCGAGCTCATTCAACGATATTTTTGGTGGCCAGAGATTCGGTCCAGTGTCATACAATATGTGGGAACTTGTCCAACCTGTGCCCAAGGAAAAGCCATGAGACAAGCCCCATCAGGCCTTTTGCATCCCTTGCCCACCCCTTCCCAACCTTGGCACACAGTCACCATGGATCTCATAGTGGATCTGCCTCCGAGTCATGGGTATAACACTGTGTTAGTTTTTGTTGACACCTTCACTAAGATGAGCCATTTCATACCTTTAAAAGGGGTTCCTACTGCGAGGGAGTTAGCCAAACTTTTCAGTGAGCACATTGTTAAGATACATGGAGTCCCAAAAATCCTGATTTCAGATAGAGGGTCTCAGTTTGTATCCTATTTTTGGAGAGCCTTCATGCAAGGGTTGGGAGTAGAGACCAGATTTTCCACCAGTTATCATCCTGAAACAGACGGGCAGACCGAAAGAGTCAACCAAGAGTTGGAACAATATCTGAGAATGTTCCTTCTGGATCAGGAGGGTGAATGGTCTGATTTTTTATGGATGGCAGAGTTTGCATGTAATAATGCAAAAAATGTGTCTACTGGGTTCTCTCCTTTCTTCCTAAATTATGGTAGACATCCAAACCCTTTCATGGGACAGGGAGATATGGGGGTTCCAGCAGTAAGAGACCTCATGCAAGATCTTGTTAACACTCGCAAATCGGCAGAATCCAATTTAGTCAAGGCTAAAGCGAGTTATAAGAAACAGGCAGACAAACATAGAAAAATGGCTCCAGATTACAGGGTGGGTGATTTGGTGTGGTTATCTACACGTAATCTCCATCTCAAGGGTAATCGGAAATTTCAGCCACGTTTTGTGGGACCTTACCTAATTGAAAAAGTACTAAGCCCTGTAACGGTAAAATTAAAATTGCCCTCAAATACAGGTATTCATCCAGTTTTCCATGTCTCTCTGATTAAAAGATGCACTCCAAACACGAGAATAGTGAAGCCTCTAGCGCCCCTAGTGATTAATGGACATCCTGAATATGAGGTCAAAGATATATTAGATTCCAAAAGAACTAGAGTTGGGCTTTACTACTTAGTAGACTGGAAAGGCTATGGACCTGAAGATCGCTCCTGGGAGTTAGCTAAGAATATTCATGCTCCTCGACTTTTAAAAAGATTTCACATTCGATACCCCTTCAAACCTGGGCCGATGAATCGGCCTTTGAGAGGGGGTACTGTCAGGAATCAGACTCATGTGGTGTCAGCAGTGCACCATATATGGCAAAAACCAAAGAGACAGCGGATTCTTGTGAAGCCGCAAGTGGTGAACTTATATCGAGACTTATAATGTTCTATGTGCAGTTGGACCTTTCAAGATGGCCGCGGCTCTTGCCGTCATTTGCTGTACATCTTTGACTTGACGGTTGGGCGCGCGGCAAACTGCGCACTTCAATCGAGAAATCCTGAGAGAAGCTAGTGTTTTCCGTGAGCTCCAGTATCCTGAGGAGAACTGCCCTAGAACTTGAAGAGAGATATTTTCGGAATAATCCACAGAACCGAATCAACCGCTAGTAGTCGAGTAGTCAAGTTAAGCGGTTTTCGGTTACCCAAGTTTCAGTCAAGAAAGTTGCGGAGAATTCAACTGGCTGGAATATTCGTTTGTTCATCTGAGAAGGAAGCTGTTTTCCGGAGTGGCTGAGTATCAGATTTCCCTGTGAACTAATAGAAGCCAAGACTGAGCCAGCGACTAAAGTCAGTGAGTGCGCATCTGCGCCGAACCCCCAGTTTCCTCTCCTCCCTTTGGCGACCTTTCCTTTTCCTTTCCTCCCTATTTTACCTTTCCCTGTACCTTTTTGCGCGCATCTTTTGCAAAGGAAGTTGTTGAAACTACCTAGACTTTCTACACTACAGAATCTGCAAGAAAGAGAGAGTATTCCGTTAATTCATTATTTATGTACATATCAAATTCTTTGTAAGAAGATGGAACTTATTTCTCAAGCCTGCAGATGTGCAAGTCAGTAATAATTAAAAGATTACAAAGAATATCACTATATAGAAGAGTAGCAAGCCTGTAGGAGTAAAAGGTAGGAGCAGAGGAATATAAAAGTCATTAGGAAGATTAGGAGAGTAGGATGTTCTTGTAATCCCCTTTTCACCTCTGTGCATTAGGTGTACCTCGTTAAGACGTGCCAGTGAAGAACCACACACTACAGAAGACTCAGCAGAGAAGGCAGAATCACCACCTAGAGGTCATACACCATCCTGAGGCAGTCTCTTCTCTTCTCTTCCACTTCCCCTTTCCCCCGTGCTAGTGCCGTTACCCTTGCTTGGTGGCTGCACTGATGCAGGGGCATTGGGAGTAATCGTCACTTCTGCTTCTGTGGAACTTGAGGTACATTCTGACACCCTCCCAGCCCCCTTCCCTTGCCTCACCTGCAACCCCATCTCCCCAGAAACTCTTCCTCTGTGACCTCGGCCTCTTCCCCACTGACCCCGCAGATCCAGCTTACAAGGGGAAGAGGAAGTCCCCACACACAGAGAGGAGTGCACCTCACACCCAGACACCCTACCCCAGGTGCAGTCAGACTGAGGCCCCCACCCGCAAGTCCCCCTGGAGCCGGAAGAGCAAGACACCACCCCCGCCCGCAGCTCCACGATAAAGTCTCCGACTTCCATACCCCAGGCCACCACTCCACAGGTTCCCCCGCCACACCCTGCACCAGGTTCCCCCACCCACAGATACACCATTCCCAAAATGCTCAGGCCCTTCCCCCCTACCACTTGCTCTTCCACCCCGACCACCCCCGGTCAGACAGTTTGTGCCACTGATGTGGGGACCGTGTCACCCCCCTCTGTCCTGCCGACCTCACCTGAACCCCATTCCGCTCCCATTGAGTTAGGCACTGCAGTGGAGTCCACGACCACCCCGTCTGACTTGGGCACTGCAGTGGGGACCCAGTCCACTCCATCTGACCTGCCCACCGCAGTTGTGCCAGCACCCACCCCATCTGACTTGTGCCCCACAGTTGTGACTGCACCCACTAATTCAGTCAGCTCCACTGCAGTTGCCAGTGACTCTCCTGCATCCACCACCCCTTCACTGCCTCCTTCTGCTGAGCCCTGATCCTGTCCCCGCGGTTCCTGTCCTGCCCCCATGGAGGCCCCTCCGAGGGGATGTCCCCTGTCCTTACCAGTGCAGGCAAGCAACGTGTGACAGTCGGCACTCAAATCACATTGTTGACATTTGGATATGGACTGGCCATTGGCATTTGTTTGGAAGGGACTTTGCATTTAAAAATTGCTGAATAAAGCTTTTTTCTTTATCCTTGTGAATTTGATTTAGCTGTACACTATGTTGATGATGTTTAGCATGACCTTGCAGTTGTAATGCTGGATTTCCAATGTTGAATACTGAGGTGTTGATGTGAGGTACTCCATGTGGTCCATGAGCTATGTATCCTATTCTGGTGGGTATCCATGTCATCCTTTGCAGCTAACTGGGTGTGTCATAATTAACAATTTGTGAACATCTCTGTAAACATTTCATTTGCATGGTCACATCTGTGGCTTGCACACATGCGCATATGATGTGCTTCCCATTGTCCAATTTGTCTATTTCCCTGACTGTGGGCACATCTCCACTGGACATGTAGGTGTGGGCTTCATTGGTGTAGGAGAAACTGGATCCTCTGTGCAACTTGCTGGACATATGTATTGAGTATGTGCAGATGACTTAAGGGACACTCCAGTACCCAGGCTGTTGTGACCAGAGCCTTCATTGTGTGGTAACTGATGGCTGACTGACCATGTGTTCTGCTGACATGACTGAGACCTGCTGGGACTATGTTTGGCACAGCTGAGCTTCCACAGGAGTTGAGTCCCCTCAAGTAAGTGTGTTGTTCTGTGACATTGCCTGGGCCCATGGTGTGTGTTGTGTGGGCATGTGTGTGTGTGTCAACATTCCTTTTCATACACAGGCAGTGTTCCCTTGATATGTTCCTGTTGTTGATGCTTGCTGAGTTGTACTGTGTTCATCCCACATCTGTGCCCTGGGCTACCAGATGTGTGGGTGCATGACACACTAATGTTAATTGGTGTTTCATCATTGGAATTTGTCAGTTTTGAGTGGTGATGATGTGGTCAGACGCAGATGAGACACAGTCAGGGGTCCCCAAGGCACTTCTTTGTTCGCAACGGCATGTAGTTGTCCCTAGCTGGTACCTTTCAATGATTGGGACATGTGTATGTGTGTGTTACTGCTCCCACTCGTCTGGTTCAGGGCTGCAATGTTGGCAGGTGTCAGCATGTGTGCCTTGCGGTTCTCCTTGGCTTCTACATTGTCTTGGGACTGTGGAAGGTATTCCGAAGGTTACGGGAGCTTTGACATCATGGCCATGTGCCACATACTGTGCAGTGTGTGTGTCATTCACCAGGGTTGTAGACTGTCCTTGTGTGATGAGTTTGTACACCTTAGTTCCTCCCAACATTACTGTGTTTGTCATGGGTGCATGTGCAATGTCACCTGTCCATGTGGGCTTCACAGATGCACATTGGTGCAGTTCAGGGTGTGTGGTGTTGAGGGTGGACTGCTGTAAATGTTTACATTGATGGGGGGCCCCTAGCTCCCGTTTGTCCATGGATGACGGGCCATGCTGAGTGATTTGTGTTTGGGTAGGTATTATGTACGTTTGTGGCACAGGAGCCATGTCTGGGTTTCACAGTTTGTACGACATCTACCTGTGTCATCACAGTGGACGTGTCATGCATGCTTGTGTCACCCCAATGTCTGGTCCCTAGGGGTAGTGCTGTTGTGTGTCAGTCTCTTGCTGTGTTAGTTACTGTTCATTCCAGCTTGTGTTACATGTGTCTGTTGTGCTCCCTCTCATCTCACAATGCCTGATTGCCCACTAAGGGGGGCCCAATGATGGGTTACTTTTGTATGGCACTGTGTCCACATCTGTCTCACTGTGGTTCAGCCCCCCTCATGTGTTGTGTATTTGCCTGGGTACACTGAGACACATACACACACCTTGTGTCAGATGTGCAGTGTGAGGTTGCCTGTTTGTGTTTGTGCATCTGCACCAGTGCATTGGTATTTCTGTTGTGAGCCATTGTCTGGAAGTTGTTTTTGTGATTTTCCCTGCTGTCCCTGTGAATCATATCACATCATTCTGCACATTCATCCTGGTAGTTAGGTCCCATTGCTGCCATGGAATGGGAGTTTGTGACCTGACACCTACAGTCTACACAGGATGTTTTGATTTGTGTGTCTATTTTCGAGATGTGTGTATGCTTTGTGATGGTCACTTCTGCTTTTTTGTATGCAATGTCAGTGGGTGGTGCCTGTCTGCACATGGCCGAGAGTATGTTAGGGTTTCACAGCACTATTAGCCTCACCACATCTCTGTGGGTATGGGACACAACCACTACTTTGCCACAAAACTGTATCATGTGCTGGGAGCAGGAATCATACATGCTGTTTGGCATTTGCAGCTTTCACCATGATGACACTTACCTTTTGGTCACTGTGATGAGGGGACTTTTAGACCCCATTACCACAATGCACAACATTTGCTGCAGTTTGGAACCCCACACTTAACTTTTGTTCTACACAGTGAGGGGGTGTTAGTGCACATTGACACAGTGCGATAGTGATGCTTGCCTTGTGTAGTCCACACTCATTTTTTGGTCACACATGTGATGGTAGTTACATTGTATGTTTGAAGTCATTATCACTGTTGTGAGCATTTTTCACAGACTACACACTGTTGTCATGATGTTAGGGTGGATGTATTTTGCTGACATGATGGATGTGTGGCGCATCACCCATCCTATGGGTGGGGGTGGCAGTAGTGCTGGTCAACAGGTCCCCTATGGGTGGGGGTGGCAGGAGTGATGGGCAACATAAGCCCTATGAGTGGGAGTGATGGGCAACATAAGCCCTATGAGTGGGGGTGGCAGGAGTGATGTGCAACAGGTCTCCTATGGGTGGGGGTGGCCGGAGTGCTGGGCAACATAAGCCCTATGAGTGGGGGTGGCAGGAGTGATGGGCAACATAAGCCCTATGAGTGGGGGTGGCAGGAGTGATGTGCAACAGGTCCCCTATGGGTGGGGGTGGCATGAGTGCTGGGCAACATAGTCACTATGAGTGGGGGTGGCAGTGGTGCTGGGCAACAGGTCCCCTATGGGTGGGGGTGGCAGTAGTGATGGGCAATATAATCCCTATGAGTGGGGGTGGCAGGAGTGCTGGGCAACAGGTCCCCTATGAGTGGGGGTGGCAGTAGTGCTGGGCAACAGGTCCCCTATGGGTGGGGGTGGCAGTAGTGATGGGCAACATAAGCCCTGTGAGTGGGGGTGGCAGGAGTGATCGGCAACAGGTCCCCTATTGGTGGGGGTGGCAGGAGTGTTGGGTGCGATAGTGATGCTTGCCTTGTGTAGGCCACACTCATTTTTTGGTCACACATGTGATGGTAGTTACATTGTATGTTTGAAGTCACTATCACTGTTGTGGGCATTTGTCACAGACTACACACTGTTGTCATGATGTTAGGGTGGATGTATTTTGCTGACATACCTAATGTTTGTGTATGATGGATGTGTGGCGCATCACCCATCCTATGGGTGGGGGGTGGCAGTAGTGCTGGTCAGCAGGTCCCCTATGGGTGGGGGTGGCAGGAGTGATGGGCAACATAAGCCCTATGAGTGGGAGTGATGGGCAACATAAGCCCTATGAGTGGGGGTGGCAGGAGTGATGTACAACAGGTCCCCTATGGGTGGGGGTGGCAGGAGTGCTGGGCAACATAAGCCCTATGAGTGGGGGTGGCAGGAGTGATGGGCAACATAAGCCCTATGAGTGGGAGTGGCAGGAGTGATGTGCAACAGGTCCCCTTTGGGTGGGGGTGGCAGGAGTGCTGGGCAACATAGTCACTATGAGTGCGGGTGGCAGTGGTGCTGGGCAACAGGTCCCCTATGGGTGGGGGTGGCAGTAGTGATGGGCAATATAATCCCTATGAGTGGGGGTGGCAGGAGTGCTGGGCAACAGGTCCCCTATGAGTGGGGGTGGCAGTAGTGCTGGGCAACAGGTCCCCTATGGGTGGGGGTGGCAGTAGTGATGGGCAACATAAGCCCTATGAGTGGGGGTGGCAGGAGTGATCGGCAACAGGTCCCCTATTGGTGGGGGTGGCAGGAGTGTTGGGTGCGATAGTGATGCTTGCCTTGTGTAGGCCACACTCATTTTTTGGTCACACATGTGATAGTAGTTACATTGTATGTTTGAAGTCACTATCACTGTTGTGGGCATTTGTCACGGACTACACACTGTTGTCATGATGTTAGGGTGGATGTATTTTGCTGACATACCTAATGTTTGTGTATGATGGATGTGTGGCGCATCACCCATCCTATGGGTGGGGGTGGCAGTAGTGCTGGTCAGCAGGTCCCCTATGGGTGGCGGTGGCAGGAGTGATGGGCAACATAAGCCCTATGAGTGGGGGGTGGCAGGAGTGATGGGCAACATAAGCCCTATGAGTGGGGGTGGCAGGAGTGATGTGCAACAGGTCCCCTATGGGTGGGGGTGGCAGGAGTGCTGGGCAACATAAGCCCTATGAGTGGGGTGGCAGGAGTGATGGGCAACATAAGCCCTATGAGTGGAGGTGGCAGGAGTGATGTGCAACAGGTCCCCTATGGGTGGGGGTGGCAGGAGTGCTGGGCAACATAGTCACTATGAGTGGGGGTGGCAGTGGTACTGGGCAACAGGTCCCCTATGGGTGGGGGTGGCAGTAGTGATGGGCAATATAATCCCTATGAGTGAGGTTGCAGGCATGCTGGGCAACAGGTCCCCTATGAGTGGGGGTGGCAGTAGTGCTGGGCAACAGGTCCCCTATGGGTGGGGGTGGCAGTAGTGATGGGCAACATAAGCCCTATGAGTGGGGGTGGCAGGAGTGATGGGCAACAGGTCCCCTATTGGTGGGGGTGGCAGGAGTGTTGGGCAACATAAGCCCTATGAGTTGGGGTGACAGGAGTGATGGGCAACAGGTCCCTATGGGTGGGGGTGGCAGTAGTGAAGGGCAACATAAGCCCTATGAGTGGGGGTGGCAGTAGTGCTGGGCAACAGGTCCCCTATGGGTGGGGGTGGCAGGAGTGATGGGCAACAGGTCCCCTATGGGTGGGGGTGGCAGGAGTGCTGGGCAACAGGTCCCCTATGGGTGGGGGCGGCAGGAGTGATGGGCAACATAAGCCCTATGAGTGGGGCTGGCAGGAGTGATGGGCAACAGGTTCCCTATGGGTAAGGGTGGCAAGAGTGATGGGCAACATAGTCACTATGAGTGGGGGTGGCAGTAGTGCTGGGCAACAGGTCCCCTATGGGTGGGGGTGGCAGGAGTGATGGGTGACATCAGCCCTATGAGTGGGGGTGGCAGTAGTGCTGGGCAACAGGTCCCCTATGGGTGGGGGTGGCAGGAGTGATGGGCAACATAAGCCCTATGAGTGGGGGTGCAGTAGTGCTGGGCAACAGGTCCCCTATGGGTGGGGGTGGCAGGAGTGATGGGCAACATAAGCCCTATGGGTGGGGGTGGTAGTGGTGCTTGCCATGCAACCCCTATGGTGGCCTGTTGCTAGTGGCCAGGATATGGATCCTCTGGGTGTGTATGACATTTGGCCGGTACTTTTGTTTGTTTGTGTGGTGGGTGTCTGACTTACCGTCTACGCGTCCGCGTATCTTCCTGATCCGGTCATAGATGTACAGTACTGGTATGACCTGCGCGATGGGATTCATGATGTGTTCGTCTCGTACATGCTGCTTGTTGCTCCGTCTCATACCCGTTCCAAGCTGGTCCGTCTCGTAGCCGTGGATTGTGTTCTGACAGGAATCGTACCTCATATGCTTCTTTTCCGGATGTTGTGACGTGCTGTATGTGGTGACCCGTCCGGCGTGTCTGATTTGCGCATCGTACTTGTCCGGCCAGAAACTGCTGTGGATACTGCTTCCGGGCGACTCGGTTCGGCGTTCGGAGGTACGGCTCGGACGGAGAATGAAGCTTGAATCACAGCCTACGTGTCGGTCGGATTTTTGTCAGTTATGCGCATCGTACTTCCTAGCCCAGATGGACCGGCTATGGGTACGAGTCGGTCGCAAGGTAAGGCTACGAACAGCTCTCAGAGAGCTGTCCGACCCGGATCGGAATCGACCCCTAAGTGTTTGAAATATGTAGTTTGAAAAAGGTGCCCTTAATATGCAATTTGATTTATAAAAGTGGAAACGTCATGAACCAGAATGCATTGCAAGTGTCACAATAAAACCTAGCATGAAGTAAAAACTGTAAAAAAAGTATAACTAAACAAAATTGAAAAATTGCATTATTTACATGTATTTAAAGTGTTTTTAGTTTCAATTGTTGCTGTGGGTTCTGTACTTGGTCCACCTCCAGTACATGCCGCATCTGTGTTCCTGCCGCAACTCTTTCCTTAGTGCATGCCCGTAATTCGTACCATTGTTTTCTTAATTCTTCCACACTCCTGTCTGTCACACCAACCACATTTATCCTCTGCTGGATGCGGATGTGTAACCACATTTGTCTTTTGGTTGATTCTGGAAGAGTAGCAGATGATTTCCCAAATAATTTATCATTTCCTTGAATGCATTCTTCTGTTGATATTTCTGATTTCTGGTTGTATGTGGCCGGATGTACTAACATTAGGAATATCGATTTCCTAATTGCGATTCTCTCCAAATCGCAATTAGGAAATTTGTATTCCTACTGTATGAAACTCTTTTGAGTTTCATTAGCAATTCCTAGTGGGTCACAAATAGTCCTCATTCATGCATATTAATGAGGTAGGTTGCAATTTGCCACTCTTTAGGAATTGCCGAAATCACAGGAATAATTGCCTGCTGAGGTCAGCAGACCACCATGTCTGTGATTGCTTAATAAAGCATTCTTTTATTTTTTCATGCAGCCCATTTTCCTTACAGGAAAAAGGGATGATTTGAAAAAGAAATACAACTGTGCAGTTTCATTTTTCAAGAGCAGGCAGTGGTCTGTGGGACCAGCACCTGCGCTTAAAAAATACTTGTTTTCCATTCTCAAAGGGGAAGGGGCTCCCTGATGTCACCTTCCAATTAGCAAATGGGTTACCACCTCCTTCAAGGAGTTGGTAAAATGTGAATTTTTCACAACTGTAATTTGGTCACAAACTATTCATACATCCCATTCAGATTCGGTATTTGGAATTGACGCCCTAAACACGCCCCTTCCAAATATCGAATCGCAAACACAAATTGCGATTCGGTAACATGTTACCAAATCACAGTTTGTGCTTTGTACATATGTAAAAACATTTTTGAGGTTGGAAACGACTAGTACATGTGGCCCTAAATTTTCTTTTCTGTTTATTACTGCTTTTTTCCTGTGAATTTTGGTTAGCCATGATGCAGGATAAGGGTGGGTGGCAATGGATTCTGTTTCCAAACTCCAAAAAACAATCAAGCATGTAGCCTGATGCACTTCTTCAGTCTTCAATGTAGATTTTGTGATGTCATTAGTGCGAGACCGAGCACCATTCGCAATTAGAAAATGATAATGAATCCTTATTTACAAATCACAGTATTTAAAAACCGAACTATTAGGAAACGCTATTTAAGACAAAGCCAAACTGTCCATACCATTTTGTGATCTCTTAGTATCAATTCGGAACTAACAGTATTAAGAAATCAGAAAATTAATATACTATTCATCAGGCCTTTGGAACCTGGAGTTCATTGCTTTATGCACCAATGCGCATTCAATTCTTTAAGCTATTTTTCAAATACTAGCTGTGTAACATATCTTCATCTGGTGTGGATTTACTTTATTACAAGCTGCAGTGCTGTTTTGATGCTGTGAATGCAATTGCATCGAATTGCGCTTCTTTGACAGAAGTGGACTTGCAATGCTATTGTGAGTGTTGTGCACCCTGATAAGTCCATAGGATGCTGATCCTGGACTCTTCATCACTTCTTGCTTCTCTGCATTGTCCCAGCTGCACCTCACACACTATATGTCTGTTTCGATCTGGGCTCTGGCTATAGGTGCTCTGTCCTTATAGGCCACTTGTTACTCTTATTTCCCCCTGGCACCCTCTGATTGGCTGATATAACCGTACCTCTAGTTTTATTAACAGAAATGTACTTCCGCTCTGGAGTGTGCATTCAAATAAAGACTGCAGCTCATATGTGTACACATGGAGGTAACACAGCCCCCCCCCCCTGTGCGGGGGGGGGGGCCGAGCTGCAGGAGGCCCCCTCAGTACAGTACTCAGGAATGAGAGCTCCCGAATAAATCCGGAGGGAGGCCCTCTGTGTACCTTGCAGGGGGGCCCCATGAACTTTCGTATAGCCACTGTGTGTACAATGAAAAAGAGGAAACACTGTGCACTTTTCACATTTTTCAATACAAAGTCTTCCCTTGTTAGAATTTAGAAAGGTGCTTAACACATCGTTCCCTTGAATCACTTTCCCACAGGCTCTATGACCCTGCTCAAGAAGCTATATCAGTATTTTGTAAACAATCTCAAATACCAGTAAACAGCAACCTAGGCCACGGTAAGGTTTTTACATTTCCCTATGATAGTTGTAAGTTTTGCAATTAACCTCTTGCTTAGAAAAGCTTTTGGATTCATGCTCAGGCAAACTACAGTTTGCACAAAGAGTGATCTGAGAATGCAGGTGCAAATTGCGATGCAACCTACATACTAACAGTACATCCGCAAAACTATCTGTGTAATGACTATTAAAAAGGACGCGCAACAGTCTAAGAACCCATGTGATTGTCTGCAATACAGAGACGGAGGCCTACATGGGACAACAGAATCCGGTCCCTGCATTTGCATTCTCAAATGAGGAACATTTTTTTCTTAAATGGTGCTGATGTCCATTGAAAGCACTGGTGCTACATTAAAATAAAACTTTTGGGAAGACATCAGAATAGCTGGCTGCTGCCTTTCACCTTGAAACTGTGTCATGATTCCTAAAGAAGAAGATGACCCACCGGGACAGCGTTCCCTTTGCCAATCACATAAGACAGCTTTTGATGTGTAGGTATCTGATCACCGGTTCGCAAGCACAGTCACGAACCATTGATACATTACTCTCTGAATTGCAAATAGATGGGGGGCCTTTCATTAAGGCCAGAGGTGCAAAAGCCTGTCTTCAAGTCAGAAAGACATGTCCGGCTCATAAAACGGTAACTTGAATATAGGAAAACTGTATTTTGCCATGTCATTTTCTGAATCACAGGCTGTACAGCCACAAAATGTATTTATACATTAAGTCCTATGGGCCACATGTATGAAGCTATTTTGCGTTCGCAAACAGGCCGAACGCAAAAAAGGCTTTTTCTATGTACCAAACCTATAACCAAATCGCGAAAAGGGTTAGCTATTTTCTATTAGGAAGGGGCGTGTTTTGTGGGGGCGCTCTTGCTAATACTGAATCGCAGTGGTATGTAAGAATGTTTTGTGACCGGAATGCGGTCGCAAAATATTCACATTTTACCACCAACTTCAAGTTGGTGGCAACCCATTCGCAAATGGGAACCTTTGTGAATGGTGTGAAGTAATGTTGATTCTGTCGGGAAAGGAATTGCTTTCTAATTTACTGAATACAAGACAACATTAGTAAAGAAAAACAAAAAAGCACGTATTCAAACATTTGTATCATCACAGTTTGTGAACGGTGGCAAAAATGTTTTTTAAGAGCAGGCAGGCAGTGGTCCCACGGACCACTGCCTGCTCTTAGAAAATGAAAAAAAAGCTTTTCATTTTTTCTTTTACACGCAACCTGTTTCCTTTAAGGAAAACAGGCTGCATTTACAAAAAATATTGCTTTATTGAAAAGCAATCACGGGCATGGTGGTCGGTTGACCCCAACAGGCCACCATCTCCGTGATTTCAGGGAGTCCTAATGGCTCGCAAATTGCAACCTACCTCATTAAAAATAATGAGGTAGGTAAATTTGTGATCCCCTAGGAATCGCTCAATGAAACTCTTGGAGTTTCATTCATTAGGAATAGCTATTACCTAATTGCGATTTGCAATAAATCACAATTAGGAAATCGCTATTCCTGGTGTTGATAAATGTGACCCTAAGTTCATTGACAGGACTCTTGCTGAGTTTTAGATAATCTAGATGCAAGATAAACTTTAACAGAGGCCTCTGAGGCCGCATTTGTCTCACTTTTGCTTTAGATTTAAACGACTCATCTTATCACTACTAAAATTGATGTGCACTATTTCCTTCGACAGAAATTTCATTGTCACATTTCATTGCAATGTGATGAGTGCAGCCATTACATGCAAAGTGCAACAGCATGAGCTTATGTACTCTATAAAAGTATCTATTAGACAGAGATAGTTGCACAAAAAAGCGTATTTCAAAGGGAACAATTCGAAACAATGAAACACATGACCTTATTGGTCGGAGTAAGGTTGTGTTTAACATGTTTATCATACACTATGGCCCTGTTTTACAAAAAGAAATCTAACGTATGCAAATTGCGATCTTAAGGAACATCTGGTTTTCTAAATCCGAAAAGGATTCAAGGAAAACATGTATAGCATTACTTGTCAGAAAGTAATTGTGTTAGGGCATGTTTACTACTAAGCGCCCAATTTACAGTTTGGTGGACGGAGTACCCTGTCCACCATACCATCAGTCTGCCCAACTTGTTAGATTTGGGCAGACCATCAGCTTTCTGTTGGCAATGCCCTCTCTGGCTCTGTTTACAGAAACCTTATTTCGACGGAGTACTTGCCATCGGAGTAAGGGCATCATACTGCCTGCCCTATTTAGGCTCAAATAATTTTTATTGGCAAGCAATAAAACAAATCAGGTACACAGCAAGCCGCCTACAACCCACAACGGGCCAGTCGCAAAGTTCAGTTGTTTACCTGCCCGCCCTATTTAGGGCAGATGGTCTGATGTCCTGGTTTTATCGGTCCGTCACTGCCAGATGAAGATAAAGATTTAAATATTGGCCCCCACATCCAAGGAAAGTGACTCTGTGTGTGGAGGTCATCAGTTATTTGTTTTCCAAAATAAACTTCCACTTTGGAAGTTTGCTTTTAAAAAACAAAAATCTTGATGGATGGCAGGCAAAATCGATAGCGGCCGTCTGCCAAAACTTTGGTACATTAAGAGGAACTGCTGTCATGGAGTTTTTTTCAGAAGGTGCTCTCATCACCACTGGGCTAAGAATGATCTCTAAATATTCAGGTCTTCTGTCCATCAGGATGAGGAGGACATTATCATGGTGACACGCATAATGTCTTAACGGACAAAGTAAAGGCCACCATAAAATAAATCAGATCCGAAGCAATGACACCTGAATTATATAGGTACAGTAGAGCTTTATTTATTAATGCATTTTGTTGAAAGTATCTTTTTCTTTGCTTTGCCAGTTCTGTCCTCTCAATGCCTCTTGTTAAAATGTGTGTACTTCGACCTCATTTGGATGTGTGCGAGAGCATTGCCTTGTAAATTATGAACCCAGGATACCCACATCCTTGTGAGAAATGTGCAATGAAATAGGGAATTACAAGGGAAAAACAGTGGTTCTTTAAGTGATGAATTCTAAAGGTAATTCCCCATAACTGGGCTATTTTCCATCTCTATTTTATGGCAGGTTACACCTGGAGAATGTGCTGTCCAAAAACCAGAATTTCGAAAATCGAGCATTTGGAATTATCACACATCTTAAAATCCCAATTGAGCCGATGACTCAAATTACTAGAATAAAGATTTTAAAATGAGTGACTTAATGATACTTTTTCAACCATTAAACCAGTAGAGTTGCCCCTTCTCAGTTGTGGAACAACTGCAGATCATGGCCTTGAAATAGTTTGCTCTTATTGTAAGCCAGGGCCATTATTTACTTGTTATGTTATGTTATGTTATGTTATGTTATGCAGGTTTTTGTATAGCGTACAGCTACTCAAAAGAGTGTCCCGACGCTTTAGAATGCACACTAATCATAGAACACAACAACGAAAATAAACAGAAAGATACAGAAGAGGAAACCTAATAGAACCTGAAACTAAGAAGTGAAAAGCCAGGTTTTAAGCCCCTTCCTAAAAGCCAACAAGTTTGGAGTGCTACGCAGGGCCACAGGCAATTTATTCCACAGCTGAAGCGCTAAACATTTGAAGGAGCGGCCGCCGATGCGAGCTCTCTTCGCGCGGGGCACTACAGCAAAAAACAAGGCTTCCGACCTGAGCGATCTGGCCGGACGGTAAAAAGACAACCTATCCTGGAGATATTTTGCTCCCGATCTGTACAAGGCTTTGTGTGCCAGGGTGAGAGATTTAAAAACTATCCGCTTCCGGACAGGAAGCCAATGGAGAGATTCCAAGAGGCCCGAAGCTCTGGCGCAACGAGGTAGTCCAAAAATAGCACGTGCTGCCGAATTCTGAACGACCTGTAGTCGTTGAAGCAGGTATTCAGGCAGGCCGAGATAGAGAACGTTGGAATAATCTATTCTCGAGCCTATCATCGCCTGCACCGTGATCTTCCTATGTTCCTCCGATAGCAAAGGAAGGAACTTGCGAAGCATCCGAAGTACGCCGAAGCAGGTCCCTGTGAGACCGATTACCTGCGAACGTAGTGTGAGGCCATTGTCGATCTTAATCCCAAGGTTTTTTGCTACCTGGGAGGAACTAGCTGGTGGAAACATGTTCTCAGGCCACCACACTTTCCAGTCCGGGTCCGAGCTGCACCCAAAGAAGAGGACCTCAGATTTATCCGAGTTGCACTTGAGGCTGTTATGATGGAACCACTGAAACACAGCCTCAAGGCAACCCTGGATCCTACCTCCATCGAAGTCCGCACCCCTCTCACAGGTGAAGAGGAGCTGGGTGTCATCAGCGTAAGAGACGATCTGGGCCCCGAAAGACTCCGCCAGGGCCGCCAGAGGGGTCATAAAGATATTAAAAAGAGTCGGGCTCAGGACAGAGCCCTGAGGAACTCCGACACCCAATGGCGACATATCGGCGGAGCAAGCAGAAGCCCAGACCGATTGTCGACGACCTGCCAGAAAAGATCGAAACCACCGGAGCACCGTCCCACAAAGACCAATCTCTGAGAGTCTAGCAAGCAGACCCTCATGGGGGACGGTGTCAAAGGCCGCCGACAAGTCTAACAACACCAGCATCGCTCTCCCACCCGAATCCAACACCTCCTTTACCGCCTCCGAGACTTCCAAGAGGGCTGTTTCGGTGCTAAGATTGGCGCGAAAACCCGACTGGGTAGGGTGCAGTAGAACGTGGGCCTCCAAGTAATCGGCAAGCACCCTATGCACGTGCTTTTCAATGACCTTCGCCAGAGCCGGCAGGAGCGAAATAGGTCTATAATTCGCTAACACCTCTACATCCAGACCAGGCTTTTTAAGCAGGGGGATAATCATAGCCTGCTTCCAGGACTGGGGAACCACACCCTGTGCAAGAGAACAGTTCAACAGGGGGTTCACAAGTGGATTAATGACAGCTGCCATTTTAGCCAGGAATTTTGCGGGGCAGGCATCCCGAGGGGAACCTGACTTTAGTCCTCCCATCAGGTCAAGAGAAGCTGACAGCGAAAGAGGAGGGAAAGCTGCCAAAGCCACACCGGCACTCAGTCGGGTAGCAGCGGCATTCTCCACCCGACCTGGTACCTCAGGATCCAACACACGGAAGGAATCCTGAATCCGCTGGATCTTAGAGGTGAAAAAGTCCGCAATCGCCCTGACCCAAGGCGCAGGAGGGGGGGTCTGGGCAGGCGCTGTGCGAGAGGCTGTAAACTCTCGCACAATGGCGAAAAGCTCCTTACAGGAGTTGGAAGCGGCTTCAATTCTTCTAGCAAAATAAGCCTTCTTCTCCGCGAGGATGTTCCGATGGTACGCTTTCGCCAGAGACCTGTAGGTGAGTTTCGCCGTCGCGTCGTATTTCACGCGCCAGGCTCTTTCCGCTACCTTGCATTGCCGACGCGAGGTTGCCAATGCTTCCGTGAACCAAGGGGCAGAAGCACCTTTTCCGGGTTTGCGGGGGGGTCTCAGAGGAGCAAGCTCATTGAGCCTCTCTGAGAGCCAGACCTGCAAACGCTCCACATCCTCCTCTAAGTTCCCGGTTAAGGCACAGGGGTGATCGGCACAAGACTGTGCCAACAGTTCAGGAGTAATCCGGTGGAGTGGCCTGAATCCCACTAAAGACTGCCGGGGGACACCGGCAGGCTTCCCAGCCTCTGAGAGATAAAATCTCACCAGCCTGTGGTCAGACCAAAGCACCTGGGTGGGAGCCAACATCTCTATAGGGATCGTAGAGAATGTCAAATCCAGGGTATGTCCCTTCTCATGGGTCGGCCCAACATAATAAGGAACAAGGCCCATAGGGGCTGTGACCTCCAACATTTTCATAGCATCGGGATCCGTTTCCACGTCCATATGGACGTTGAAGTCCCCGGCGACGATGCAATGTTCTGATGTAAAGAGCAAAGAAGAGGTCACCGACTGGAACTCTTCAAAAAAAGAGCCCAAGGGCCCCGGCGGCCGATAGACTAGGAGACCCTTAATCGATTGGTGAGGTGAAAGGACAAGGGCAAAGGCAAGGGATTCGCAATCCTTGATCACCTCCGATGGAATAATGGTGCAAGTGACCATTTTGTTGACTATTAAAGCCACGCCACCTCCCCGCCCCTTCGGCCTATCCTGCCTGAAGATGTTATACTCGGGCGGGATAGCAGTGGCAATATCAGGGTTAGACGCCGCGCCGAGCCACGTCTCGGTGAGCATTAGAAACAGGGGTTTTTCTGACTCTAGCAGATCAAAAACATCCAAAGCGTGCCGGCCCAACGATCGAGTGTTGAGCAGTAGGCCCAGATGTTTAGTACAAAACGCCGCCTTCAGTGGCGCATCGCCCAAATATTTCTGCGGGCGCCAGCCACACTCAGGGCAGCAATGCTTACCCTTGTGGCGAGCAGGGAACACCGACCGGCAGAAACCATTTGTGTACCGCCAGGACCAAAGTTCCGACCCCGAGTAGTGTAGCATGGTGTTGAATAGGCCAGCTAACTCGAGCCGAAAAGCCGCGACTCGTCCGTCGCCTCAGACGCCTCCGGGACGCGGACGGGCGCAGACGGGCTAACTCTGGCGTAAACTCCGGCGGAAATCCGGCGCCCCGCAGCGCGTACCCGCTGCGCGCAGTATGGCTGTTATTTTATAGTGGTCTAGGCCCTTGTGACCCTGTGCCACACCTACCCCACAACGAGCACTAAGCGTAGTTCCCCGTTCCAAAATGGCCGCCAAACACGAGTCGGGGCAAAGGACCCGCAAAACGCGGTGGTCGAACAGATTATGGTGCAGGTAAGCTGGGATGAGTGCAGGTGTGCGAGCAGCCCTAAAACCAGGGGAAATATAAAAAGAAAATGCAAATGAAATAGTAAACACGGAGTTTTAAAATATTATCTCGGACAATCCGAGCGCCTTAAAAATCACATGGGCAGTTAGTCATAGAAGCGTTCTCTTAGAGCAAGGGAGAATACACAATTTGCCTGCTTTTTTATAGTGGTCTAGGCCCTTGTGACCCTGTGCCACACCTACCCCACAACGAGCACTAAGCGTAGTTCCCCGTTCCAAAATGGCCGCCAAACACGAGTCGGGGCAAAGGACCCGCAAAACGCGGTGGTCGAACAGATTATGGTGCAGGTAAGCTGGGATGAGTGCGGGTGTGCGAGCAGCCCTAAAACCAGGGGAAATATAAAAAGAAAATGCAAATGAAATAGTAAACACGGAGTTTTAAAATATTATCTCGGACAATCCGAGCGCCTTAAAAATCACATGGGCAGTTAGTCATAGAAGCGTTCTCTTAGAGCAAGGGAGAATACACAATTTGCCTGCTTTTTTATAGTGGTCTAGGCCCTTGTGACCCTGTGCCACACCTACCCCACAACGAGCACTAAGCGTAGTTCCCCGTTCCAAAAAGGCCGCCAAACACGAGTCGGGGCAAAGGACCCGCAAAACGCGGTGGTCGAACAGATTATGGTGCAGGTAAGCTGGGATGAGTGCGGGTGTGCGAGCAGCCCTAAAACCAGGGGAAATATAAAAAGAAAATGCAAATGAAATAGTAAACACGGAGTTTTAAAATATTATCTCGGACAATCCGAGCGCCTTAAAAATCACATGGGCAGTTAGTCATAGAAGCGTTCTCTTAGAGCAAGGGAGAATACACAATTTGCCTGCTTTTTTATAGTGGTCTAGGCCCTTGTGACCCTGTGCCACACCTACCCCACAACGAGCACTAAGCGTAGTTCCCCGTTCCAAAATGGCCGCCAAACACGAGTCGGGGCAAAGGACCCGCAAAACGCGGTGGTCGAACAGATTATGGTGCAGGTAAGCTGGGATGAGTGCGGGTGTGCGAGCAGCCCTAAAACCAGGGGAAATATAAAAAGAAAATGCAAATGAAATAGTAAACACGGAGTTTTAAAATATTATCTCGGACAATCCGAGCGCCTTAAAAATCACATGGGCAGTTAGTCATAGAAGCGTTCTCTTAGAGCAAGGGAGAATACACAATTTGCCTGCTTTTTTATAGTGGTCTAGGCCCTTGTGACCCTGTGCCACACCTACCCCACAACGAGCACTAAGCGTAGTTCCCCGTTCCAAAATGGCCGCCAAACACGAGTCGGGGCAAAGGACCCGCAAAACGCGGTGGTCGAACAGATTATGGTGCAGGTAAGCTGGGATGAGTGCGGGTGTGCGAGCAGCCCTAAAACCAGGGGAAATATAAAAAGAAAATGCAAATGAAATAGTAAACACGGAGTTTTAAAATATTATCTCGGACAATCCGAGCGCCTTAAAAATCACATGGGCAGTTAGTCATAGAAGCGTTCTCTTAGAGCAAGGGAGAATACACAATTTGCCTGCTTTTTTATAGTGGTCTAGGCCCTTGTGACCCTGTGCCACACCTACCCCACAACGAGCACTAAGCGTAGTTCCCCGTTCCAAAATGGCCGCCAAACACGAGTCGGGGCAAAGGACCCGCAAAACGCGGTGGTCGAACATCATTATCATCCTAATAATGGACCATAGCCAGCTCAAGTCTATCTGCTGGCCCATCGTTATCATTCTATGTGTCCGAGCCTTCATCTCTTGCAGGAGGTTACAAATATATGTCTAGAAGTCCTGGCTTTCGAATTTTGCAAGGGAAGCCTCTAAACCGAATATTGTTTGAGTAAGTCTATTCTCAAGATATTTTTGTTCATCCAGTTTCTGCTCATGAAGCACATTTCTTAGGATTGCCTTGTTGGCTTTCACCTCTTTTATTTCATGAAGGGGTGCTGCAGTAACGTGTGTGAGATGTGCACTTCCGCAATAGGAGTAATGGTCTGTTCTGGCATTGATCAAGTTTAAGATTGGGCTCTGTCACTCTTATGCCCTGAGTTTCCCTTGGCCCAGAGTATCTCTTTCTTTCGAGGATCTCCCTTATTCTCATGTGTTTTCATGGTCACTAAGGTCAAAAGATGGATTGGCAGGACACCAGGTTTCTAATCTTCATGTGTTATATCATAGACACTATTAGACCTACTGCTGCAATTGATCACTGCCTTTGTAAAGAAATGCTTCTTTTTTCATTATCATCCCCAAAGTTTTGAATTTATGCTGCTGGTTTTTGGCTCTGAGAGTGCAATGAGGCCTGCCAATGACACCTCAGTGCCAGTGTTTTAACCCATCACAAAATATATTTTGAATTAGCTAACCACAATTGGCATAAACTGACTAACTTAAAGGTACCTAGTGTATGGTACCAAGGGTACCCAGGTCATGTACACTAGTGTGTCCACTGCAGCTGCAGCACTGATTGTGCCACCCTGCATGTGACAAAATACAAAATGTCTCCCAGCCTGCCACTGCAGCCTAGAAGAGCAGTTTTTAATCTGGTAGTTCGACTTTGCCATATAAACCAATGGCAACGTCCCTAATTCCCTTAACAATGTATGTGAGTCCCCCCTAATGAAGGCCTTGCAAGCCCTAAGGCAGGGAGCTGTATATTATTAAATAGGATATATACTTTTAATATGTCCTAAAAGCAAAACCCCCAAATTGTCATTTTTGTTGTGGAAAAGTTAGTAGCTTCATTGGCTAGTACAAACTTACCGGCTGACCTCTCACTCTGGCTAACTTCTGGATGGGACTGCTAAAATAGGTACTTCGAGGTATCAACTTAATAGTGGCATTAAGTCAGACCTGATTCCCAAGTCGAATTTAATGTCACTTTTAAGAAAAGGCAACTTTTAGAAAGTTCCCTCTCTGTTGCCGAGTTAATTTGGCGGCCTTTCACAGCTGTTGGTCACTAAACAGCCTTCTGCCTTCCTGGGAAGTAGTGTGGAGGACTCACAGGCTCAGGCACAATAGAGGCCCGCCACAGAGGGAGGTGTTACCTTCCTCGTGCAGGAAGCCAAACAGGGTGTTTGACCAAACGGCGAGCTTCAAAGGGGAAGCCGCCTTTGGTGAGCAAATGAGGAACACACTCTTGAACAGCTGCTCCTTTGAGCAGGCAGATGGGCTGGTGATGGCAACAGAAAGGAGAAACCAGTGATCAAACTGGTTTTCCCATCAACGTGTACCCCGCAGGTAGCCGCACCTTTAGGCCGGCACCATACCTAAACATAATTCTCAATGAAAGTCAACATTTTTTGCTGACTAGGCTTCACCTTCAAAAACTTTATATTTCTTGGTAGCTTTCCCAGAACAGGGCACTTGGTTTTCTTCTCTTCCTCCATGCCCGTGTGATGGATTTGTACAACAATGCATCAAGTACTTCATTCTCTTTTGTCCTCTCTACACTGCACAGAGAATACAGTTCCTTTGCCCTCTGTTTTTAACATTGGGTACATGTTCTCATTAACAGGCCCTGGACAACCTTTATGAATTGGGCACCCTGGGAGTCATAAATGCTGCTTTAAATTATATTTTATGCACCTTAAAGATTTGGAACAAAAATCGATTCTTTATTCTTATGTATTGTTGTAAATGTGTGTTGTTTATTTATTTATATTTATAAGGAGTTCAAAATGTTCTGCATGAATTTTGTGAAGTCTCTCTATTTTTATTCCCAAATATTCTATTCCTCGTATAATGTTTATACGAAGGTATTTTAGATGTGAAAACATGTTTATCTGCACTTTTATGGTTTTAATGAAAAACCAAATAAAGATTTTGATGACTAAATCGGTACGTATGCAGTGACTAATTGATTCTGGAACATCAGCAAGTTTGGTTGATACTCAGGGTTTTTTAGCAAACCTAAGTGCCATCCTCATAAATAATAATATTAGGCCATGCTCTTTGTCCATTCTGTCTAATCACATTGGCAAATAAGATTTTCAGGCCACTTTGTGCTGCAAAAAGAGACTATAGAAATGGGGCTTCCTCTTGATTTATGACTTGAACTCACACTTGAACTCGAACACTCATGGAAAAAAAACTCCCATGCCCATGGTCCAAACCTTGCACAGGGAATAGTCTACTGAAGGTAAAAATCATGGGAATTCTACTGTTTATCTGTGTTGAGGAAGGCATTTTATAGTCCACCTCTAAAACTATACACAGGTTATTACAATATTACATACAAAGTACCTTTTTCCGTGCCTCTACAATTGTATGCCTAAGCCTATCTGTGCTCTTGTGATTCATTGGCCCATGTTTACTATGTACCTCAAGATATTGGGCCCGATTCACAAAATACCTTTTCTAGTTTATAAAGTAGTTCTTCATTAGTAGAATGTACTTACTACAAAATGCAATTCACAGACCTAGGAGAAGACATCCCCACCTCTCCAATCTTTTCTATTGGCACATCCTCTTAGGTGTATGTTTACTACTAAGGGCCTGATTACGATGTAGGCAATATCAGACTACAGGAGGTAGCCCATAAACCACAGGGAGATTGACGCAATAGTTAGTAACAAACAACAGTGTCTCAAACAAGGGTATTATTTAGCGTACAAGTACAAATGGCACAAATAATTACAATGGATTAGATCCAACGGAGGAAAAGCCAGGGAGACATTTTTCTTATGAAAGTAACTTCTATTTCAATCAAAGAACATGTTGGACATATTAATTTTCATATGTACAAGCACATGAGGCGATAGCACTGCGTTACATTAAATGACATGTAACCATAGAGATACTGTGCACAAGTGCTCGTGAAGTTTGAGTGGCGGGGCAAGTGACACGTGACGTGGTATATACAGCGATTGCGGTGGGCCCAACAGGGTAGGTGAAGTTAGAACAGTTCCTTTACATTCGGAATACCCGAACAGTAAGAGTTACAAATGTATGTTGATTAGATTGGGTATTCGTATGGTGAGGGCGCCAAGAGTTCTGCTGTGGAAGTCAATGGCATTTCGGCCTGTAGAAGTATTAAGCTATCATCAGGACCAGGTTATGTGATATTTGATATGCAGTGCTGGAGATAAAAGAATACATGTATTCCTTTATAGATGCACGGAGGTTAGTGGACCAAGACGGACAGGTAAAGTAGTGAGGGGAAAGGCTTTAAAATCATTGAGCCCACAAAGACGAGGAGGAGTCAAGTAAGGAGCGCTAAAACAATTACCGCGTGTCTAGGCTCATAGAAAGGAAGAGAACGTGATTTAGAGCACTAAAAGCTAAGCCGTGCATTAGCACTAATAGACTTACTAATCAATTGAGGTTAGGCTCAGACCGGTGGGGCACTCGATGTCCCAAATAAACAATTAAAGCGAGCCTGGTGAGCAGCGAAGAATCAATCATTAAGCATGCGAGTTCCAAAGTGCTGCCTGTAGGAGGGAAGGGAGAGATCAAAGGGCTATATGGGAAGGTCTGTAAGTGCAGCATATGTCAGAGTACGTCAGGGCCGGTGTCCGGCAGACGAACTGTGCATACTGGAGTGTGGAAGGTACGTGTCTGACAAAGGATCTGGGGCGTTAGGGCTGGCAAGGGGTGAGGGTCCAGTACAGAGGGAGGCTATGGAGTCGTGCCATAGGCACGGATGTCGGCCAGGGAAGTGCCGAGGTACAACTCAGTAGCTAATTTGAAGCGGTGGCAGCATGCGAGGTAGATACGCTGCAGAGCAGGAAAGAGGCGGTGTGTGCAAAGCCGCGTGGTCTGTGTGCATAAAGACAAAAGGCACGGATGTCGGCCCGGGAAGTGCCAAGGTGCGACAAGGTAGCTAAGTTTCTGCGGTGGAAGCGTACGTGGAAGACGCGCTGCAGTCCAGGAAACGGGGGCGGGAATGGTGGGTATGGGCAGGGACACATGGAGGGAGGAAGGGGTGACGCGCCAGGGTCAGGAACGGCACACATGCTCGGGAAGCGGTCGGGACCGAAACGATGGAATGCACCGTGACCAAGTCACGGGAGGGCGAGGCACAAATTGGCATGGGGCACTTACTGCGAGGAATCATCAGATGAAGGTCGGGACGCTGTAGCCGGCATCAGTCGGGCTATGTGTGGGTGCTCAGAGAGAACGTGGATAAACGTGTGCAGCCGGTCACGTGATTACTGTGAAAACAGCCACTAGAGCACGTCTAGGAAGCGCAAGAGTGCAGATAGAAAGGGAATTATTGGAAGAAAGACTAAGAGGAGTACATAGTGAAGAGAGGGAAGGGAGAATATTACTTGGAGAAGAGGATAGGTAGAATAATTAATTTATCTACATATTACAGGTATTTTACTCATAAAAATATAAACACAAGGAGAAAGGCCAGTACATATACATATGTATGATCGGGGAGGATTAGTATTGGAGACATGTAAAAACGGCCCATACTGTGAAGCAATGAGTAGCAATAATAACTGTTGAACAATTTGAAATACATAAACTTAAATTGGAACATACTGTGAAGAAGTAAGTGGAAATGATAACTGTAGAATATTTGGATTACATGATAAAGGCACAGTTAGCAAAGCTGATTAAGGGTTGGAAAATTGACATAGGTCGGTGAGGGTGGAGTTACAGATACAGTGGAAGAATGTCAGATCACAAAATGGGGGGTACATTTAGGTAAGTGTGGTATTCCACTCGTCCAGAGTGTTCAATCCATGTTCAATGCTGTTGCAACGAGCAATCCAACGACATTTGCACCTACTTAGGAGTCTCTGGATATCGCCATCCCTGAGTGGGATAGATGGCTGATCAATTACCATCCATACAAAGTCTGTTTCGGAGAGGTTGTGTTCCTTAAAGTGTGACACCAATCCTGCTGCGATGTTGTAGAATGCGATCTTTAACCATCTGCGTGGTCTGCCCGATACACAGAAGGTTGCATGGGCAACGTATGCAGTAGATCACGTTCCTGGACCTACAATTGGTGAAGGATTTAAAATCATATTTCTGTCCGTCATATTCGAAGCATTTGGTGTTCAACGTGGTAGCACATGCAGAACATCTTTGGCATTTGTAGTGTCCACGGAGTGGTGGAAGGTCCCATAATCCTCTCACAGTTTCAGTCCTGTTGTTGGTTTGTGGCCAGGTAATGGCATGTACAAGATGGTCGGATACATTTTTTCCCCTTCGGTATGAAAATAGAGGTGGTTCACTGAATATGTTCAGAGGCGCCAGTGTGTTCCAGTTGGATTTAATGATTTTGGAAAGTTTATTAATGGCAGGGTGAAACGTTGAAACAAAGGGGATTCGAGAATTGGTCCTCTTCTCTTTGGGTGTAAGGTCTCACAGTGGTTGTACCATGCATGCTTTCTAGCTCAGGTAACCAATTTCTACGGGTAGCCACGTGCAATGAGTTTCTCAGTAAGGATGGCCGAATCTTTGAGGAAATCGCTTCGCCATTTGGAATTGCGGCGAATCCGTAAGAATTGTCCAAACGGTAAGCCAGTGCGTAGGCCACAGGGATGGTTGCTGGAATAGAGCAGTAGTGCATTTCTCTCCGTCAGTTTTCTGAACAATGCGGTTACCTTTTTTGTTGTCCTCCACCCGTAGTGTCAGATCAAGGAAAGGTAAGTTATTTTCATTGCAGTCTGTGGTGAATCTTAGATGTTCTTGGCAGGTATGTAACCATTCCACGAATTGGTTGAGGGTTGTGTTGTTTCCTGACCAAATAAGTACAATGTCATCTATGTAACGCCGCCAGAATGTTATACTGTTCCTGAAGGGATTGAGGTCAGTCAGTATAATGGTGCTCTCCAGATGATGGACATAGAGGATTGCAAAGTTCAGTGCAAAACATGCGCCCATAGAAACCCCTTTGACTTGGAGGTAATAGGTGTCTTTGTAGAGAAAATGGTTATTTTTCAGGGCAATTTCCAGAAGGGGCATGACGAACTTGGTTGAATCCTTTGTCAGACACGTGCCTTCCCCACTCCAATATGCACAGCTCGTCTGCCAGACACGGGCCCTGACGTACTCTGACATATGCCGCGCTTACAGACTTTCCCATACAGCCCTTTGATCTCTCCCTTCCCTCCTACAGGCAGCACTTCGGAACTTGCATGCTTACTGATTGATTCATCGCTGCTCACCAGGCTCGCTTTAATTATTTATTTGGGACATCGAGTGCCCCACCGGTCTGAGCCCAACCTCAATTGATTAGTAAGTCTATTACTGCTAATGCACGGCTTAGGTTTTCACACTCTAAATCACCTTCTCTTCCTTTCTATGAGCCTAGACATGCGGTAATTGTTTTAGCGCTCCTTACTTGCCTCCTCCCCATCTTTGTAGACTCAAAGATTTTAAAGCCTTTCCCCTCACTACTATACCTGTCCGTCTTGGTCCACTAACCTCCGCGCATATATAAAGGAATACATGTATCCTTTTATCTCCAGCACTGCATATCAAATATCACGTAACCTGGTCCTGATGATGGCTTTATACTTCTACAGGCCGAAATGCCGTCGACTTCCACAGCGGAACTCTTGGCGCCCTCACCATACGAATTGCCTTTCTAATCAACATAAATTTGTAACACTTACTGTTCGGGTATTCCAAATGTAAAGGAACTGTTTTAACTTCACCTACCCTGTTGCGCCCACCGCAATCGCTGAATATACCACGTCACGTGTCACTTGCCCCGTCACTCAAACTTCACGAGCACTTGTGCACAGTATCTCTATGGTTACATGTCATTTAATGTAACGCAGTGCTATTGCCTCATGTGCTTGTACATATGAAAATTAATATGTCCAACATGTTCTTTGATTGAAGTACAAGTGATTTCCTGGCTTTCTCCTCCGTTGGATTTAATCCATTGTAATTAATTGTGCCATTTGTACTTGTACGCTAAATAATACCCTTGTTTGAGACACTATTGTTTGTTACTGATTACGATGTAGGTCGGAAAGCCTCTGACCGCTCGTCAGAGGCTTTCCGACCTACATGGCAGGTTCACATTCCGACCTCCGAATTATGTTGTTGGCGGTCAGAGTGTTAACCCGCCGGGGAATCTGACTGAGTTCCGATGGGAAGGGCCACATAATTCTTTTAGGAAGGCGTTTCTGCCCTTGGGTTCATGATGGCACTTTCCGACAGCAGTTCCATGTCGACCCTTTCCCACGTGGATCTGTTGTAGGGAAGTGTTTTTGGGAGACCCTAGCAGGTCACCCTGTTCAGGTTAAGGTCCTAGGGAACACCTATGGTGGCCCTCTTCACATCCCTTGACCAGCTGGCAGGCACCGTGAAGTGCCTGCCACATGGTGCAGGGATGTGTAAAAACTCCCGTTTCTCAATGGGCGATTGTGCTGTGGGCGGTTTCGGCCCGCAGCCCAAGCTCTCATTGGGAAATAGGCGTTTGAAACCACACCATGTGTGGTCGCATCGTGGTAAGGTGTGCAGAACTGCCGACCTGTGGTCGGTTTTCACATCGAGACGGTGTCTGGCGGACGAAAGTTCACCCAACTTCGTAATAGGCCCTTTAGTATTAAATGTTGGATGGATCAGGGGAAGCAGCTGGAAAAAGAAGAATGTTTACTTCTAAGGGAGTGATTTAGACAGGAGTAAGCAGGGGTTAAGGGAGGGCAAAGGAGTGGTTTAGGGAGGAACAGAAAACCCACAAAAGATAAGCTCATCGCTATTCACAAACTACAAAGACAGAAAAAAGACCCAAAATAATAGTATATGTACTCCGGCTCAGAGCTGCAGTAAGTGCAGCACCATACATGGCCAACTATTATAACAGAAACACCTTCCACCAGAAAATAATGGAGGTAGGGACTCAAAACAGAATGCTATAGGAAATAACGTTAAAATTAATACTTTTTTTCCAACATTTTAAAAATATACATTTAATTTAATTGAAAAGTATATATAAATAGATATTATAACATGGTAAAATATTTTGATTTTGATTGTTAAAATAAATGTAACTTAACTGTTTCAAAAAATGTATAAATGAATTTAAATTAATTCCAGACATACTGTTCTGTTATTTTTAGTCAATACTTTACAAATAGAAACATTTTACTTTCGGTGTTTTTTTAATAAATCTGCAAAAAATAATTCTACTTTCATCTATCATATTTCAATAAATTAAATATTTAATTAAAAAATAAGTTCATAGTGGTGTAGCATTTTGTAATTGGTGCTTTACAAATAATCAAACAATATATATAGACGTTAATTTGCATAATATTTAACTTAATCATATGTTTACAAATCTTATTGAAAGTTTTAGAAACCTTTTAGTACCAGATATAAAATCAGCCTTCAGATTACTGCTGGTACCTCCTGATATTTCACCTCCTGGGTTTCCAAGGGCAGGAAAGCTTTATTTTGACAATTGCTTTGCCGTTTGTTACTCAGCATCATGTGCCTAATATGAGACTCTTAGTGCATCCTTCAATAGGCTCTTTTGGAGTCGCACCTGCTGGGACCAAGACAAACTACCTAGATGACTTTCTATTCATGGGTGCTGCTGGTACATTACATTCAGAGGTGGGCAAACTTGTGAAATTCTGTGTAGTGCATTCATGCAGAATTACCTAAATGGATGCGAGGATGCCTTTTGCACTAAGAAAATAGTGCTAAATGCAACAGAACATAAGCAGCAGCACAAGTAGCCATTCACACTTTTTAAATATGCTATTGCAGTAGGATTTCCCCCTAAATTACTCTTTATTACATGAGTGGGGTAATTCATTATTATCAGTAATTGTGCAACAAAGAGTAACATGGAATTACCAAAATTACCCTGATTACTCAGGCGTAATTAAAATTACTCTCAAGCTTTAGCACATTCCCATTTTGTGTTAAATGCTTTTGAGACCCTGGCTGTGGACTTAGGGATTCTGCTGGCTCCTGCAAAACATGAGGGTCTGGCATAAATTTTAACCTTGCATACTAAGCTCGACACAGTTAGGGGCAACTCTAGGTAAATGCTTGAAATGTTCCAAGCACTTCTAGCCGACATTGATACCATACTGGCTATGCATAAACTGACACTGGTGGTTATGCAGAGTACCTTTGCAGCGAGAATTGTTCCAGTGGGGAGGGTCTTTGCTAGAAGGCAACCTCAGGCTGCATCTAAAGTGCCAATGAAACACCATTTGACATGTCTTAAAATGGCCTGAAGGAAGATGTTTAGATCTGGTGCCTGTTTTTCCAGCAGTTCAATGGTTCACTTATTTGCAAGCACCATGGGCTTCAAGCACTGAGCTTCATGTCTTCATGGATGCTTCGAGGAGGAAGGTTTTTGCTCACATATTGGAAAATGAATGATGTCCACAGAAGTGGACCAATGCCGATCAGAAAAAGAGAATCACTACATAAATTACAGTGTTACAACTGTTCCCCACACTGATTGCTTTCCATATCCAGTCCCATATCTTGTCAGACAAAAAATCCTTTCTCTGGTCTGACAACATGACATTGGTGCGTGTTATCAATTCACTGTTAATTGCTCATTGGCTTTGAGTCTGCTGAGGGAACTGGTGAAAGTTTGCCTGTACGTGAAGATATGGTGTAGGGCCCAGCACATCACAGAACCCAGAATAATGCAGCTGATCCACTCTCTCATTTTAAGTGGTAACATGTCTAGGTAGGTTGGCCACAAGCGAGCTCCATAAAGATACCATTTCCAGAGTAATATTTTGCTGTGAATCCGCAGTTCAGAAAATTTGCAGAGATATTGATTACTCTAGGCACACGTTGTCACTACAGGAAAACATTAGGCATATTCAGCAATTTTTCATGAGGAAAGAATTTTGGTTCCCACATGCCTATATAGTCTACAGTCCAACAATTTGTATAATAGAGAAGGGACATAAGAAGAGACAAGCCTGGATTTCAATGCATGTGGTGGTTATAGCACACCACTTCGGTAAACTACCATTACAACGCGGCCAATTATACGCATTACCTTTGCCACGCATCTTTTACTTCACAGGTCATATTACAAAGCATGCTTTAACAACGCATGCTTCTACAATGCAAATACCATTAAAATGCAAATACTGTTACAATGCAAATACACTATTTGCATTGTAACAGTAGCTCTGACAAGTAGCTTCCACTCTCAATGTGCCCTGTACATAGTGTGTAAACTCACACCGGCTGATTTAGGCGTAACGTATGTTTACTCATTCTCATGAAGTGATGGGAGCAAATAGCTCATCAGCCATTCCTCTTCCTAGTCCTTAATTTAAGGAGGCAAGTCCTTCTCCCCATGACAACAATTGGCAAATTTAGAAACTAAAACGCACACCTGTTCCCACACTACGACATCTATCTCATGCTTCCTGCGATCAAGTGTGACCAGACGTGGGGAAAGAACTTCAACATCCAGCCTTTCTGTCATCTGCTTGCAAAAGATAGGGACACTCATCATTCCTGACTTGACTAATTGTTCAACCCTCTCTGATGAGTGTTAGGGAGTGGGTGTCATAGTGTTGGTGGACTAGGTTTACTGCTCCATTACTCCTTCTTTGATAAGCTGCAAGCAAGGTTGGTCCTCCTTGAGAGCCTCACTGTGTGTTAATCATTGAGCAAAAAATACAAGAGTATTAATTGAGTATTAAAATGAGTATTATATTCACTTTAATATTTTATAATTTAAATTACATAAAATTATTATTAAATATATTTTACAAAAGTTTGAGTGTAAAAAAAAGATGTTTAAAATGTTTTCCCACCGTTTAACATTAGTTTGATTTGAGAGAATTGTCCTTTTTCTATTTTATTGGAAAATGCTGTACATAGATGCATGAACATAATAACGTCATACGGAAGTTCGTCGCAGGAAGGACGAGAAGCATGGAGGAAAGGTGAACAGGTAAGATGAATTAAAAAAAATTAATAAATGTAGATAGAGGTATAGATAAATGGAAGGAGGGTTGTGGGAGGTTAGTTTGAAGGTTAATTAGGTTTAGTAAAAATAGTTGAAGGACTTGATTTTTATTATATGTCAATATAGTTGGAGATTAATCTTTACGTTGAAAATGTATACATAGCCTTAATGAAGACTCATTTATTTTCCTAGTATATTTCGTTTTTAAGTTCTCTATATTTGTTTGAAAGTAAATGGTTTTAATTTATACTTCGGATGCATTTTTTATTAAAAGGATGCTAGAATAATTAAAATGGAATATTAATTGTATGACTGGAAGATTTTTAAAAATACACAAGTAATACATTTAATACCCGAGTAATAAATTTAATACCCGTAATTTAATTTACTCCCCCACCCTATTTCCCCTGCATCCCGTTCCAGGAGTTAGGTTAGTTTTTTATAGAATATATAGTTATTACGAACAAAAAATGCATTGTAAAAGTATGCGTTGTATTGCAGTTAGTTGTAAAAGTATTTTAAATGCATTTCTATGCAGTTGTGAACTAAATGTATGCAAACTTAAAATGTGCATTATAATGGTATTTGCATAAAAAACAAACTTTGTTGTAAAAGCATGTGAAGTATTGGTTTGCGTTGTATCGACATATATCCCACCACTTCAAATTGGTAAGATTTCCTGAACCTCCACCACTTTTCCTCAGTGAGCAGCTCTGAGAGATAGGGCCAGGTCTGTATTGCACACAGAGAAATAGATACAAAGCCCTCCATTGATTTCCAGATCCTTAGGGATATGCTGTTCTGTGATACCAAGGCCATCAATTCAAGAGAAAAAGAGAGCTTTTTCTCCGCTGTCTGCTCTTCTGTTCAGTTCAGACATGCTTTATTTATTCTATTTCATTTAAAATCATAAAAACAGGATACAATACAACCAAAGATATACCTAAAATCATGAAGCATTATGCATGCTTAACAAAGTAGAAAGCATCATGTCAATTAATATAGATATAAAATCACAGATCACATGCATATATGGTTTGAGAAAAAAACATGTAGATAAAAACGGTACAATTAAAACAGTATTGCACATAGTTAAGGCTTTTCCCTCGCAATGATCACCGCCCACACTAACTTGCCATACAACAACATATGGCCAAGATTTCTCTTTAGTGTTTTTTGGTTCCTGAATGTGGAGTGAGTTTGTGGAGGCATATAGGGGGATATCATTTTCATGCTTTAGCATAGGGTAATTTGTCATTTCCAAAGTGAGAGTTAACCTGGGAGTTCATCTCTTCAAAACAGAGAAGTAAGAGAGAAAGAGGCAGGGTGGTCTTCTTGGCCCTGCTGGGAATTCCAACCTGATGCCCTGTGCCTCTGCTCAAGGCATCACTGGAGCAGTGACCCACTGTTGCTGCCTCCTGCTATTTCATAAGGATTCAAGCCCCCTAACTCAGTAGCAGCTCATGCAGATATTGGGTGCCTGCTTACATTTCTTCAGCCGCAGAGGCAGGTATTACTCCAGCCACTCCTTTGGAATATGGGTTGCAAAATCTGCAATTAGAGCCAGCCTCCGCCCTGAGAAGATAAGCAGGTGAGACTCAGGTCTAATTTTTACATAATATCATTGGGAGCAAAACGTATTGTGAGGTTTCAATGTCCACAAGGGCAACAATTTATGTTACATCAAAAGGAGAAACAGCAGCTATCCTAGCAGTGAGTGTCTTCCTGAGGTGTCACATTTTATCTGACCCAACCACCTGTGCTTGGAAGTGTTTTACACAAAGTTTTTGTTCGTGCAGTACTGTTTTCAGGGTTCTTTGTTTGATCACGTTTTTCTTGGCATAAGCATAGATCTGTTGTACCACAAATGTGTCTTTTGCTGTTTTGGGGTGTTCATGAAACCTCACTAAGACTGTCCCCATCCTTGTATTTCTTGATTAGTTGGAAAATATCAGTCATTTGCCACTACTTTGTTGCAAGGGGACCTAAGCAGGTAGAATCTAGGCAGTTAAAGCATGATTTTAGAAACACAGCCATCACATGGCTATGTTTCCCTGGTATGTGTTGGGTAGCCTAGTTAATACACTATGCAAGGCTTTAGGTAAAGAGGGCAACCTGCCCAAAGCTGTTGCTATATAAGGGCATTAATCTGACATCTATCGACAAGACCCCCCCTAATTCAGGTCATGAGGAAGTCCCTCTGTAACTTAAAAAAATGGTTGGGTCCCTGCAAGACTGTGGTGTTCAAAAATGATACACTGCAGAGATTGCCAGAGAGCCAGGTCTCATTTGGCTATCAAATGTTTACCGAAGTGGGTCAACAAAACCATGCATAAATTCATGGCCAACATTGGTTTGGGTTTTATAAGGCACAATATCATAGATGTGCGGATGGCAGGCTATTTCTTCCAGGATGGAGTCTATCCGTAGAACATTAGCACTGATATCTTCCTGTAGGACTATAGGAAGTATTTGAATTATTTGGCTGTCAAAAATGGTGTCATAAGGTTGCAGGGAATGGAGGGAAGTCTCGACGCCTCCCACTCCCTCCTGGGTCTTGGCAGAGTTACAGAATGACCCTACAGTCGATGCCTAAAATAGCAACCAATGAAGAGTACTCAAAAGAGATGAAATGGCCAGAGTATCTCTAGAAGCACCCGGTTTAAAGCATCAAAGCCCCTGTCTTGCCAGAGATGGTTGCAAGCCTGAGATGAGAAAGGCATGAACTGGAATACCTCCACCTTCATTGCAGCTACGCTCCTCTGAATGCTGGTCTCTAGCTGCGATACAACCCTTTGTAAGCTCTTTTCAAAGGGTAATTATATGAGATACTTTAATGTGCACTGGATACATTCATCCTAGTTGTTTGTTGTGTTATTTTATGTTATGTGTATTTGTAAAGTGCACTATCACCCGGAAGGGTATTCTGACGCCAGGCAGATGTGTGTATAGACTCACCTGGAGTGGGTGGAGGGCTATTACTAGAGACATATCTTCAGTTTCTTGCAGAACTCAGGAAGAGAAGAGGGGCACTGATGTTTAGTGGGAGTTAATTCCAACCTTAAGGAGCGATGTGGGAAAAATCCCAATCTCCAGATCTGGTTTTGGTTCTGTGTATGCATGGATGATCTGGTTCTGTGTATGCCAGGAGCATGTGTACGTAGGAGTTCAGCCAGGTGGAGGTGCCTGGAAGGTTTGTGAAAGAAGATTTAGCTGTTGAAGTCTGCAGAGCCTATGTCATGTAGTACATTGGAGGTGTGAGTGAGGAGTTTGAACTGTGCACGTTTGTGTATTAGGAGCCAGTGGTGGAGGTGCAGAGTGAAGTGAGGGCTACGTGAGAGGTTGAGAGTGATTCTTGCTGGAGAGTTCTGGATGGTTTGAAGTCATATGGTAAGCTACTTTCTAATTCTGGCGTAGAGGCTGCTTAGATAGTCCAGCTTGCTAGTGATGAGGGTGTGTGTGATGGTCTTGCGAGTGTTGCTTGGGAGTCATTTGAAGATTTTCCTCAGCATCTTCAGGGTGTGAAAGCAGAATCCTCTGACAGTGTTGATTTGTGTGGTTTTGTCCATTGTCCTGTCTATAATGATCCTGAGGTTCATGGCATCTGTGCTGGGGTGGGTGTGGGTCCTAGTTAGGTATTCCACCAGATGGTGTCCCATGACAAGGTGTTCTTGTTGAAGATCCCATCTTCTGTCTTGTTGGTGTTGAGTTTGAGACAGCTGGACTTCATACAGTTGGTGATGTTGGTCATGCAGGCGGTGAACTTATTCTGTGTTTTGGGAGTCTTAGCCAAGAGGGAAAGTAGAAGTTGCGTGTCATCTGCATAGAAGAGGATGTCGATGTTGTAGACATGGATGACGCTGGCCAGAAATTGTAAGTATGCATTGAAGTGTCAGACTGAGGAACAAACCTTGCAATCCTTTGCTGTTAATCAATCATCCACACAAATGTTATTGTATTTCTACTAATAATAATCATAATCATAAAAAGAAGAACAGCAACAACAAAAACAAGAGAAGCAAGAAACAGCAACACCACTGTGACACATACATTTCAATTATCCCTCCCTGATGTGTTTTGATTCTGGCATACATTTGATGAGGCCAAACTAAAAATGTCAATTTTATTTCCCTTTAGCCAACAGCAGAGTTGGGTGATATGTCACTTTTAGATGTGTTTAGTGTGTGCCTCACAGTCTGTCATTTTAATGGGCTCCAGAAATATTGCTGATGCCTGCTTTTTACACACACCAGCTACCAATTAGAAGTTCATAATCCAACACTAATTGTGTTTCTAAATAGTTTATGAAACTTCGTAAAATCAATAGCTCCACATGAAAGAACTTGCTACAGGAAAAACGACTTTGATTTTTAATATCTTAAGACACTTGAGCGTGCAGTAAAAATGTACACTAATCCGAGTTTAATGAGGAACTATGCGCAGATCTCGATTCAGCAATTTTGAAGTGGTCCATACAATCATCAATCATGTATTACGGTAAGGTTTCAACTTATGAAACTTTTAATGGCTGCGCTTTGGGAGCCGGCAACTTTGTGATATTTGAACTTTTAATTATGAAATTAGGCGGATTTAAAACTGCAGTGCATCACAGATCTTTGCGCATTGTGCTTTGGGGTATTCAATTTGTCAACAGAAACCTGTCTCAGCAACCTTAATCCAATAGAACAGAGCAAACAAAAACATCACTGTCAATACAAACCTTTTAAATGAGTACACATGTCCTCGGTCCTCCCCAAAGATGCTTCCATTTGCTCTCTGGAGTGCTGCCTATTAGAGACACCGCACGTTGTCCTTGACTTGATATAACAATAATTAGAGAAGCAAGCGTGTTTTCTACTGAGGATGTTGGATAAAATTGTACCGAAATACACCCCTTGGTAGGCATACACCGAATACTTACATGAATGATAGGTCAAAGACGCCCCATCTCCAGTGGTGTACAGGTTTGAATCACGAAGATTTCGACAATAATCAAGGCTTCTAAAAAAACATAGAGCACATTACACAATAAAGTGTAAAAGTATATCTGGAGATTTTCTCTTCAGCTACAATGTACTTTAATGTTGTTTTTTTTTTTTTATAAACTTTAAAAAGTTTCCCATGTTTACAGCAGAAAAGGTGTCCCATTAACAAGTTACCTGGCGTCATCTTGGAAAAGCCATGTGACTTTTTGGTGCGGTTGTATTTTCCCAATGCTGAATTGTAAGCAAAATAACATTTCACATTGTAGAAAGGAAGCACCATGGTGCAATATATCATTTTTTGCGCTGGTAAAATGTTGTTCTTCTTGTGGAAACTCCTCCCCCTACACCTAACAAAGTATCAAAATTTGCGAGTCGATGGATCTATGACTGCAAGATCACTTTTTTCTGAATGCCTGGCAGATGAAGATAATTGTGCATGTAACATAATTCTACGAGTGGAAATTACTTTGTGACTCAGAGCTGCAATACGCTCAGGTATGAATTATGTACCGTTCATAAGAACAGTCCTTAAAATGTGCTGTAGGGTATTATGAGAGTGGACACAGAAAAAAAAAGCAAATTCGATGGATCCCCAGACTGCAATGACTTTATAGGTATTGGGAAAATATGTGTAATGCGTTTATCTCAACACACAGAATACACCGGAATGGTCTAGAGGTATGCCATGCTGATGATTTATGAAAGTGAACCAGTCTCCCCAGGTTTTGCTGAAGTGTCTTTGTGGTAAAATTCTATTAAAATAAAAAACCAACAAAAACAATTTCACCATTTTACAAACTATGGGGCATATCAACAACAACCGGCGATAATTATCGCTGAGCGCACTTAGCGCTCGGATAATTATCGCCGGCTAGCGCCGATTTTTATCGCTGAGATAGCGTGCTATTAGCAACCCTCATCTCATCAGCGATAAAAATCCTAGCGCTAACTGGCTAACGTGAGATTATCGCTGGAAACCCAGTGATAATCTCACGTTAGCTTGTTGATAGGGACTCACAAACTTAGCCATGATATCCTCCTTCCATAGGATATCATGGCTAAGTCAGTCCTGAAGCAGGTGTTAGGAAAGTAGTGATAACAGGTGTTATCGCTACTTTTCCTGACGCTATGCTTCATAGTGTTAGGCTTGCTGATAGGAGAAATGTCGCTTAGCGACATTTCTCCTGTCATGCCAGGTCAGGAACGCCCACTTTGCATCTCATTAGAGATGCAAAGCTGGGCGTTAGGAATCCTGACGCTAAAGCAAGGTTTCACGCGTTAGCGTGGCCTTGCTGATTAGGTGATAAAATTATCGCCGCTTTTCGGCCGAAAACGGCCGCAAAAGCGGCGACAATTTTTTATCGCCTGCTTGATGATATGCCCCCAAAATCTTCTGTACAATTGGCCCTGTGGGCACATTCAACATTAGAAACAGGAGCGAAAGCATATAGTCCATGTTTGTACCATAGATCCAGTATAGCGAAGCAGATATACTCTTATAGTATACAATCTCTCGTTGGAGCCTTGTATGTGTATCCAAATGAATGATCAAGCTGTTGGTCCTACCAGCTCCTACTTTGTCAACACTGGTAAATGATTCTTCATGTTGCGCGAAAGGAACTAGCAAGTGTAACAAAGAGAGGGCATATCATTTGGTGCAATCTTCCTTCATATCTTTCACATATTAAAAGCTCGAATGATCTGAGAATATTGACAACGTAAGAAACCGTTGATTGTTTCAGTGAATTTCAAGAGTGTTTTTTAAAGTAAAGTAAGATCTTACTAGTAAATCTAATGTCACTTTAACTTTTTTTTGGTGATATTGTAGTGTTTTTTTGTATCCTGTTCAGTCAACTCACACTGCACTTCTCTCAATCTCCCATGGGTGGCCAACACCCTGCTGGGTATGGCCTCTGCTCAGGCTCTGCAACAAACCACACCATGGGCTTCCAAAACTATTCTGTCCATGGTCTTTGGCCATGCGGAGCTGGGTTTGACCACAGGGCACGATCCTACGCCCAAACCCCATAGGCGGACAACCCATGATGTGACGGACTTCACCGTGTGTAGGAGGGGATGAGCTGTGCCCACCCAGTACAGATGCTATCGCCCGTGGACCCCAAACCCATTATTCGTTTTTAAAATTTTTTTTTTTTACTTTTTACGGGTACCACAGTGCTTCCATGGTATCAGCGCTCAAGCTTCACTACATGATGTTGGGTTGTCCTCAAGAAAGCTTGCATGGTACCGAGGTACCATGAGGGCGAAGCTTGAACAGTAGCCCCAGTAAGAATACTGTGGTACCTACAGGAGGACCACGCGGGATTCCACAGAAAGACCGTGATACCCACAGCACAAATATGATTTTTATTTACATTGTGACCCCTAAGGGGGTCCTTTTGGACCCCCACACAAACACCAGGCTGTCAGGGTTCACCTACCCTGCTTCCATACACAGGATATGGTCACAGAGTACCCAAGTCCTATAATGTAGGCCTCAACTTTTTCATTTGAGTTGTAACTAGCCAATCAGATCACTCAGTGCCGTGGGACTAGGACAGGGAACGAAATGGGCAACAGGAGAAAAAGTTATTTTGGCCAATCAGAGGGCCCTATTTGTTACATTTGCAGCACTGCAAGACTATCGCTGATCCAACCGTCAAGATATAGCTAACCTTTTCACCCCATCATAACTATTCCAAACACCTCTTTAGCCACAAATTTGTATACTTTCTGAGTTCTTACTTTTTGCGAAATTCGGTGTCATTCTATTCATCCATTTTTTCTGTGTCAGAGAGCAAATTTTCTGATGAAAATCAACATGAGACATCAATGTTTTCGGCTCCCCTTATCCTTGGCCTCAACTTGATGGATCAGCATGAAACCTTCCATGAAGGAGCTGAGGAAAAACTCTGACCTAGCTATAACTCCCTCCACCATTAATCACTGATTGTGCCATTCTGTCACCTTCTTAAGAGGTGTGGATAATAATGATTGAATATCAGTGGGGCTCCAAGCTGATTGATACAAGTGGAGGTCTTCCCTATTTAAAGCGGGCTTCCTAATGCAGAATGTTCCTCTTTATGTTTCCTATGTGGGGCATAGCAGACCCAGGCAGGGAGAAACCTGCCTGTGTGTCTCCACCATTTTTTATTTTTCATATTTAAAACATTAATTAGGGGTTATGTTTCTGAAAAGCATAAAATAATTCCAAGCAGGCAGAAGAAGAAGTCCCCCGACATTCAATTTTGCCCAAACTGCGTCTGCCCCACTGGCGGGTACTTCAAAAACATTATCCCTTTCTGGCAGGCAGGAATCTATAAGTGGGGTGAACAGTCCTCTTCAGGGTGGGTGTATGTTTAAACCGCCATAGATCTGATCACCTAGCGGGTAACCCCCAGTGCTCAAATAAGCCCTATAGTTTCTCAAATGGAAATCACAATCCTACAGAGAACAGAGCTGGGTACTCTGGCTGGTAAGGCACCCACATTGCTTAATATGCCGAATTTTGAGTTCTGTTGATACCTTCAATTTTGCTACCAAAAGATTTTAACAGGACAAACTTGAAAGCTGTAGCTACCATTGTGGCTTTGCCATAAGGATGTCTTAAGCACCTTCACCCACTGTCACTTTTCTGGGTATCAAAATAAGACTCGAAGGAACTTTGGGAGGTGCATTTTGTCATGATTCATGCAGGCAGGTAATTTTGTGCAAGGTCAAGCGAAATATCTCGTTCTTGTAACAATGTTCTTCGAGTGGGGAAAAACGGGAAGTCTTGCTCACCAGATTAACTTTGTCTTGGGTATTCTCAGCACCTTTCCCTGGTACATTATATGTCAAAAAGAATTCCCAGTCCAAACTTGCCAGCGTTCCCCTTCTCTTTCTCATGCCACTTCAAAGCATCTAGTCTGACAGAGACAGCTTCTTGGATACCAGGGCACATATAGCAGTAGTTGACAGACTAACTACTAACTCCAGCCAGTGCCCAAACAAAGTGAAGTCCTAACTGCCCATTTGAATTGCCTGCAGAGATATCCTTGTTTGTCCTTTATCTTCCTGGCACTGCAAGTGGCCAAGTGGTCTGACTCTTAAAAAGAATTTGCAAAAGGGTATGAATTAGGATGGGTAGAATTCTAAACCTCAGTCCTCTCGGCAGTAGACTGCAGCAGGCTCCCCCATCTTCTCATCTTCTTTCAAGTTCAACTGCATTGCTAGAGAGGGAGCTTTCCTTATAGTAGTCAATTGTTAGTAACTGTTAATGAGTCATAAGACTATCCTAGGAAATTCCCACACTCAGTTTATCCTTCTTTTGCAGCACCTCTTTTAAATTTGCTGTACAGCATTTTAAAGACACACCACTCTGAAGGTTTCCAAGATAGCAGAAACCCATCTCAGCCCTATGAGCCATGGGATGGCCCATTAAAATGACATTCCTCCCTCTCCACACCAGTGAAAAATCTACAGAGGCTGGTTCTGGGCCCAGCACATCTCCGGTAGCGACAAGAGCCACTCAGGCTATGCGAAGGCCATCATCAAATGCAAATACACACTACAATTCTGTTTTAATCCCTAACTGCCCTTTTGTGTGGGCGTTCTGATGCCAGCGGCCCTACTTTGTCCTTTACTATTACTGAGATAAGTGAGATAGGTGCCAGTGTTTGTTCCTGTTATTAACCCTCCCCATTAACAAGCCCATCCTGTCCTGCCAAGAATCTTGATGCAAGGAGGCTGCCCAAAAAACTCAGGGTTCCTTAGAACGTTCCTGATGCTGTCAATGCTAATGTAGAGTTGAACATCTTTAATAGAAAAAACAACCATTGTTCTAGCAGATGTACTAAAAATGTAAATTCAACAATTAATTGTAATATTAAAAATAACTAAATGCCATGAATGAATGTCGGCTTTGCTGTTACTTTGTGAGGCCACACACGTTTTCCACGGGCCTTTACAGGGTGGGAATGGATCAGAAGTTAGTGTGTCAAAAACAGCAAACGTCTATGTTTGTGTTCACAAAGTGCCAAAGTATTCCCATCGTCGAATGCTGCCCTCACCACCCACAGTAGATTCATTCGAACAGAAATCTCCATGTGAGTAAATCCATTTACTGGTGCCAAGCAATTTTTTGGGAATTAAGGAGTGGTTTTGGTTTGCAGTTGTGAAAAAGGCTGTTTCTACATACAAATTAGATTGAAATGATCAAATAGTTTTTAGAGTCAGTTCCCCTTGATTTTAACTCTCCATATGGGTGTAATTAATAACCTTTGAATCATTTTCTATGTGGCTGTCCTTGAATAGTTTCATCCCTCCTTCACAGAAATGCAAATGATTGCGTTACGTCACTATTGACGTCACGCAGCACAGCCTTGAGTTGCGCAGATTATTGTTTATTCCTGCTGACCCACATCTGCAGATTAACGCCCTTTCGTCTGTGAGTCGTCATGACTGAACGCATGTGCTTTTTAAATTAATATTAATTGGTGCTCATTTGCTTCCTCCTTTCTTGTGCTGCAAATGGTTATATTTTTGTAGCTGAATTAACTCGCCAGCAACAGTACTTAAAATTACCTCGAACTAGGAAGTTAACCTCATGTAACGTATTCGTGATGGACTTTCAATTACATCTGATGCCTTCACTTTTCCAAATTGCCCCACTCCCATCTCACAGAGTGTTTGTCATTTAGTAGGAAGAACGCGTTCTTTTTTTTAAGTGACAATTATCTGTTTATTGTCTGCACTGTCTTCCAAATTGCGGCTGCAGAAGCAAAAGCACCAACTGTGCACTGACTGCTAGAACACCTTTCAATCAGATATAAGCGAAAACACATTCAAATTACACCAAGTGAAGATCATTTAAGATCATCCCATATACAGCTCTTCACTACATTAAACAACATATGGCTATTTCTGTGCCAGTGAAATTAGAAAATTATACACTCGCTAGTTCAAAGAGAATAACAAAGTCAGTAAGTGTATACACTTTGATAGAAAGTGTAAACTTTGAATTGTTTAGCGTTATCCATCATAATTTTGCATCTTAATCTTTTTTTTAAATATTTGTTTCAGTATATTGTTTTACTAAAGTTGTTGCAACTTCAACAGTCACGGCTCCTGCAGGTAAGCTCGGTGGGGTGGGGCAGGAGGCCGAAGTCGACAGACGACGGGATAGGATTTATTATTTTATTTTCCCTTTTCCGTCATCTGTTGACTTCTCCCCCCCACGCCAGACCCACCCCACAGCGCTTGCCAGCATGAGCCGCGACTGCTTAACACATGTTCCTCTAGTAAAGCCTGACTGCTTTTGCCCCTCTTCCAGAACTGAGCTAAGGATTTATTATTCTGCATCCAAGGACCATCTTGGGTGTGTTGTGAGAGTATTGCATAGTGAAGCCTAACCAGCATCACTACATAGAACTCCAACCTCTTACAGTGGTGTTACATCGGTGGGATCCTGAACTGCTTCATCGCACTACCACTTGGTCATAAGTGATTTTTGCATGAAAAATCCACTATTGACTTTAGACGCAAAAACTGCTTTTTCAAAATGTTTTCGATTTTTTAAATTGGAATTTCAGGGCCCTGTGTAGACCCCAATTTCAATAGTAAAACAAAAGACTTTGACATTTAGGAAAAAGTCCTAACTTTGAGGTAAAATGTTAGGCACAATGGAGGCTGGTAAGAATCCTGACCTGTCAGTCATCCCAGGCCTGAAAGTCAGTGATCTAAGGGTTTTGTGTAAAGCTATGTGCATTAGCTATAAAGTCACAGCTAAAAGGAGGAACTTGGAGAAAAAAACATATCTCCTATAAGAAAGCGAAACTAGAGAGGGAAGACCATTCCTCAGAGGAAGACCCTGAAGAAGGTGAGGATGATGCCCTAGCCAACATTGAAGATGATGGGGAAGAAGTTGAAGACCAAACTCTCCACCCTTTTTCAGACCCTCTTCGCCAATGGGAAGTGACAGAAGTCACTCTAGCAGACACCCTACTGGTAAGGTGGTAGTAAGCCTTGAAGAAGAGCCTGATCTCCTCTCACTGGAGGAGACAATGATTGAACTCAAGGAAAAGAGACTAGCACTTGAAGATAGAAGGGTCAAGATGTGCTTGAAGCCCAAAGATAATGGTGACAGCAACTGCAACAGGGAAAAAGAGGAACCCTTTGATCTCAAGATCCCCAAAAGGGATGGTGATGACATTGTCAAGTTCTTTGCAGCCTTTAAGTGGGCCTGCAAAGTGAGGAGGATAGGTCACCAGCACTGGGGCTCTCTACTGTGAGAGTTATTCTCAGTGAAGGGCAGCAATAGTTCTCTAATACTTAATAAGGATGTGGCAGAGTAGTATCAGCATATGAAGGAGTCCTTGATACAAAGATTTGGAGTCACCACAGAGGAATGCAGGTTGAAGTTTAGGGACACCCTAAAAGGTCAAAGCCAGACATGCGTGAGTATTTTTGACTCGTCAGTCAAGGTATAAAAGGTTGGCTAAAGGACAATGAGGTGGATACTTATGATGGGCTTTATTAATTTATTTTGTTTAGTTGTGAAAGAGCACATTTTAACTAATTGTACCACAGAAAAATAGCATCAGCATTTGGTTGTCCTCTCTCAGAGAGCTGGAGAGAATATCTGACAAATGGGTCAAAACTGGGGTGTCCAGAAAGACCCATGGTGGGAGTGACCAGAAAACGACTAAGGAAGTAAGCAAAAACAAGGATAAAAAAGGAGTTTTCAAAAGCCCCCAAAGTTCTACTCAGAAGGGTGGTCTTCTCCCAGACCAAAGGCAAAGTGTATTAAGGTAAGATTTGGGACCCAGCAAAGGTTTCTGGGCTGTATTGGGACTGTCATCAGGCAGGACATACGAAAGGAGATGCAGCATGTTTTCAAATGTACCCCCGGTCGATAATAAAAGGGATTGACTAGCATAGAAGTGGGGATGAGAGTGTACTCTGGGGAGGCCAGAGGATACACTGAGGCTATTTTAGTTTCCCTGGGTGGGGAGGATATTGAAGCCCTGTCTGTCTTGCCTCCGAGCCTGGAGAATTGCAGACAAAGGCCAAAGATCAATGGGACTGAGGTAGAGGCTCTGGAGGATACAGGTGCCAGTGTCATTATGGTGGCCGCTAGACTGGGCAAGAGAAGGGACAAGAAGTCTGCTAAGGCAGCTTCAAAGAGTTCACAGGGCCAGGGGGAGAGTTCCTCTGAGGGAGATGCGCTAGTGCCTGAGGATGAAACTGCAGCTGCGGGAGTCTGGCCTGATCAGGCAGAGCTCTTATGTGCAGTGGGACCTTCCAGAGAAGACCTGTGCCAAGGGCAAGGACATGCCCAACTTTTGGAGGCCTTAGGCAGCAAGCTACAAGGCAAGAAGAGGGAGATGTTGGTGGCACCCACAGGGACTACTAGAAAGATGGGCTTCTCTACATTGAGGCTAGGGGCCCCAAACCAGGGGAAGACAATGCAATGGCAGTCCCCCAAGTGTACAGAGAGTTTATTCTGACCTTAGCACATGACATCCACCTAGCTGGACATCTGGGATAAACCAAAACCTGGGATCGGTTGGTTGCCTGTTTTTATTGGCCCCAAATGTCTGAAAAGCTAAGGAGTTTTGTGGCAAAACAGGGACACAACCAAAGGTTTCCTTGATTCTACTTCCAGTGGTTAGGACTCCCTTTGAGAGGGTAGGGATTAACATTGTTGGTCCATTTGACACTCAAACTGCATCAGGAACAGATTCATTCTAGCGTCTGTGGACCATACCACTAGGTACCCACAGGCAATTCCTCTCAGGACTGTCACTGCCCCTGCACTGGCAAGGCCCTTGAGATATCTTTACCAGAGTGGATTTTCCTAAAGAGATGGTCTCCGATAGAGGGCAGATTTAATGTCTGCATACCTAAAAGCTCTGTGAGATGAATGCGATATGAACTACAAGTTCACCATGCCCTATCACCCCAGACAACTGGTTTAATTGAAAGCATCCACAAAACTTGGAAAGGCATGATAATGGGCCTCCCTGAAAAACTCAGAATGAGATGGGATGTCCTGTTACCTTGCCTCTTGTTGCCTACAAAGAGGTACCATAGAAGGGGGTTGGGTTCAGCCCTTTTGAACTTCTGTTTGGCCACCCTGTAAGAAGGTGTCTAAGTTTGGTGAAGGAAGGATGGGATAAAGCTCTCAAAGAGCCCAAACACTACATAGTGGACTATGTGCGAAGCCTTCGTCCATGCATGGCTGAGTACATGAGGAGAGCAAGCAAACATTTGGAGGCCAGTCAGGAGCTTATCAAGCACTGGTATTAACACAAGTCATCCCTGATTGAGTACAAACCAGGTCATTTGTTGTGGGTGCTAGAGCCTGTGCCTCCCTGGGCCCTCCAGGACAAGAAAACAGGGCCCTATCCCATTTTGGAGAGGAAAGGGGAAGTCACCTACTTGGTAGACGTGGGCACTGATAGGAGTCTTCACGGAGTTCTCCATGTAATTTACCTAAAGACACATCAGGGCAGAGCTGACATGAGTATGCTCATGACCACTGATGGAGGCCAAGAGGAGGGAAGTGAATCGATCCCTGACCTACTGAAAAATAACCCATAAGATGGTTCAGTAGAGGGTAATGTTTTATCAGACTCTGTTACTGTGCAACAGCAATCTGACTGCAGGAAAGACCTGAGCTAGTTTGCTGAGCTCTTTCTTTGACCCCTTGTTAGACAACATGGTATATCCATGATGTGGACACTGGTGACAGCCTCCCTGACAACAACAGAATATACAGACTGACTGATCAAGGCAAAGTCTGCATCAATGCTGAGATCAGAAAGATGCTAGGGGTGATAGAACAGTCCCTAGGGTAGCCCGGTGGTACTGGTCTCCAAACCTCATGCAAAAGGAGGAAAACCAGAGATGAGGAATTGTGTGGATTACATTGGTTTAAATGCAAGCACTAAATCTAATGCACACCCATTCCAAGAGCAGATGAGCTCATTGACAAGCTGGATGCAGCCAAATTCTTGAGGACTTTTGATTTAACATCAGGGGGCTGGCAGATTGGACTAAACCAGGGATCAAAGGAGAGGTCAGGATTTAAACCCCAAAGGCCACTTTCAATTTTAGGCGATGACTTTTGGTCTAAAGAATACACCTGCCACTTTCCAAAGGTTGGTGAATCAAGTGCCTTTAAGCCTGGACAACTTTAGTGCAGCATATCTAGATGATATAGCTGTCTTTAGTTCCACCTGGGAGGATCACCTGGTCCAACTAAGGGACGTTTTACAGGCCCTGCGGTGGGCAGGCCTAACTATCAAGGCCAGTAGGTGCAAGGTAGGGGAGAGTTCTGTTGTATACTTGGGCCACCTTGTAAGTGGAGGCCAAGTCCAACCCAAGGTCCAGACCATGCTGGAGTGGGAGGCTCCAAAACTCAGACACAAGTCGGGGCTTTCTTTGGCTTTGCTGGGTACTACAGGAGGTTTGTGAAGGTGTATGGGACCATTGTGCCACAACTCACTGAACTTACCTCCAAAAAGCCTAATATAGTAAGCTGGACCACAGGATGCCAAAATACGTTTGACACACTGAAGGAGGCTATGTGCTCAGCACCTATCCTGAAAACACCAGACTATGAACAGGAGTTCACTGTCCAAACAGATGCTTCTGAACATGGGACTGGGGCAATGTTGTCCCAAATAAATTATGAGGGCCGGGACAACCAGCTGCCTATATCAGCAGGTGACTCCTCCCTAGAGAGCAGCTTTGGAGTGCCATTGAGAGGGAAGCCTTTTACTATCGTTTGGTCTCTGAAGAAGCTGAGACCATAATTGCAGATGGCTCAGGCAGATGAGAATAGAGAATCCCAAATTGTTGAGGTGGTTCATATCCCGACAGGGTAAGGGATTTTCAATGGGACAGAGACCAGGGACTGACCATGTCAATGCAGTTGGCCTTTCCAGGTTTTTCCACTTACACAATGAGAACTACCAGGGGATAGGTTAGATGCTCATCATCTTTCATGGGGGTGGTCATGTAGGAAAAAGTCCTTTTTGTAAGGTCACCCCAACACGCTTTGCTCCAATTGCTAATGGTTATGACTCTGAAAGTGAACTGGAGGCTGCTGCCCAGGTCCCAGTGCCAGTGCTCTCTCCTTAAAATTAATACATGTGAATTGGCAACCACAATTGGCAAGGACTTTCTCCCCCTTATACGTCCCTAGTATATGGTACCAGTGGTACCCAGGGCATGTGTGTTAAAGGGGTCACCAGAGCATGAAGCACTGGCTGTGTGACCCTGGGTGAACTCAGTAAACAGATAATAGTAGTCCTGCCATTGGAGACTGCAGGAACAGTAGGAGCGGTGCATACTGGTCAACTCGACTTTGCCCTTCCCATGTGTGGAAAGGTCAATGCACTATTTTTAAAATATGCCAGTCTCCCTTAAAGAAGACCTCCTAAGCCCAAAAGACAGGGTGCATTATAGTAAAGGTGAGTATTTATGAGTGCAAGCTTATATGTCCCTATACTGCCCTTTACCAATAAAGGCTACTATAAGTGATCAGCGGCCCAAAGGATAACACGGGCTGGCACCCAGGCAAGCAAAAGGTCTCCAGCTCCATTATGGTACTGCAAAAATATTTCATGTTTGGTGTCAAATAACGTGGCTCATCATCCTTGACAAGAATCTTGTTTTGAAGACGATGTGGCATGCACCAACCTGGTTGGCCCAGCCTTTCCTGTGTTCTGGCTACTAGCCCAAAGCTGCAGCCACTAAGACAGAAATCTGACTCCCTGCCTGGAGGCGTGAACTCTCCCAGGAGTCAGGAACAATGGCCTGAACGTAAAGGAGGTCACACCGTCCTCCCTGTCAGCATGGCTAATTGAGGTGGCACATCAAGGCAGTGAACTTCAAAGCTTTCACCACCTGTGATGTGCAACTAGGCTGCCTCCCAAAGAAGGAAACAGTCTTCCGCCTGTCTCCAGGCACATTTGCTCCTGGGCAGGTGGGAAAAGTAAGTATTCAGGAGGTGTATACCCCATAAGGCTGGCCACGCCTCTTGGGTGGGCTACCTAGTCTGTAGAGCTAACAAAGGTTTCTGCCATTTTGAAAAGTGGCAGAATAGAGGGTTCTGGGTAGAAAAGGTGGAACACATCCCCGGATGTGGTCACCCCAGGGGCGGATTAGCAGCTGGGGCTAGTAGCCATTTGGTCATTTGCACCCACACTCCTAATACCCCCAAATCTAGGATTTAAGGGCAACCCCTGACACTCAAAGCTGCAACTTGAGTGAACATTGCAAAAACTTCACCCGATGTCAGCAGTGGCTTCAATATTGACTTGTTGCACCCGCTTTCTCATCAGCCGCCTGCAAGGGGTAAAAACCACTTCGTACCCGTTTCCCGCTTCAGTATTAAGGACACCCAGGACAACACTGCACCTGGGCTTCTCTAGTCAAGTAAAATCGAACTGACTGTCGTGGCTTGGTCCTGAGGCTTGCATCACCTTTACCCTCCTTGGGATCCATGCAACACAACCTGCAAGTGACCGATTGTCACTAATGCTTTTTCCCTTTGACCACAATGATACATTTTTGCAGTATTATTTTTCACTGATTTAATTTTGCTTCTAAAATCCATAACTCCAGTTATACTCATCCAATTGACTTCAATTTGGTTTCTACATTTATATAAAAATGTGCTTTATTTTTTATAAATTGGTATTGTATTTTTTTCAAATAATGTCAATTACTTATTGTCCATGTTGGTACTCTGAATGCTTAACACATTTTTCTCTAGGAAAGCCTGACTGCTCTTTGCCATTCTACCAGGTCTGAGCTAAGGATTTATTATTGTAAATCCAAGGACCATCTTTGGTGTATTTTTAGAGTATTGCATATTGACGCCCAACCAGCATCACTAAATTATACTCTACCTTCCTACGGACACACTTCTGACTTAAGGGGTTCGGGACCAAACCAAGTATACCCCGAAGAAGGCTGTTTTACTTGCCAAATTTGGAATGACCCTTGAGAAGTATTGCCACAGATTCAGGGATAGCCAGAAGCTCCACAACCAATCCTAGGTAGACTTTGTGGACTATTCCAGCAAGGCACTAAATGGTTGCGTGTGAGGCAGCCAAGTTAGTGATTATGTTGGGTTGTTAAATTTAATCATGAGAGGGCACATGCTCAATATCTGTTTTACAGAGTTGTACCAGCACCTAGTTGACAGTAAGCTGACTGAGCCCAGGAAGCTTGCTGATGAGATGGAACTCTAGGCTAGCACCAGATTGTCCAATAAGGTATCTGGGTGGACTCACACAAAGGTGGTCTGTGTTCCAGCCAGAAGGAAAAAATAAAAGTAAGGAATTCTCAAAAGGCCCCCAGTATGATTATCAAGGGAGTAGTGGTAACCAGTCCCAGTCTAACCCTCAGGAGAAAGGGTTCCTTTATCACAAGACATGGAGGTTTGTACCCCAATGTACTGAGTGCTACAGGTTTGGGCTCTCCAAGTGTGACTTCAAATGTCCAAATAGGACACAGACCCCACCAGTGGGTAGACACATGGGTTGGCGAGTGTAGCGCTTGGGGAGTATGTGATCCCAGTTAGCTTTGAGGGACAGACAGCGGTGGCCCTAGTTTCTCTGAGGGGTAAAGATATGGTTCCTAAAGCCAACATGCCTCTTCATACTTCCAAGTACAGGCAGTGGGTCACCATTAATGGGTAATTGGTGGAGGCTCTGCGAGATACAGGAGCCATCATGACTACTTCCCGGTGTCAACTAATGTCTGCAGAGCATATTCCGCTAAGTCGTAGTTGCTGACAATTGAGAGAACCATTTACTGGTGGCTCTGGTTTCCTTTGAGTGGGGGGGTCTCACATTCTCGGTAGGTTGCTGTGAGCCCTGCCATGCTTATTGATTATTTGCTAGGCAAAGACCCGGAGGAAGGTAGAGCTCAAGGCACATTTGGAGATGATGGGATTGCCTGAGTGGGTCTATATGAACACACAGTCCATGGCTGCCCTTGAAGGGAGCTAAGGGTGCCTGGAGCCTGGAACAATGGCCCACACAGCTGTCAAAGAGAGGGTCAAGCGACATTTGAAACAAGCCACTGAAGTTCCCAGGGTGGAAGTTAACAGGGTCCCTGTGGAGGAGCCCTTGAGACAATCGGGGAGGACATTGCCACCCTAGGTGACCTACCTGAGCTTGCTAGCTGGCAAGTTGAGGGTGGGCCCACCAGGTAGGAGATCTGCAAAGCACAGAAGGAGTGTCCCACTCTTTAAGGCTTGAGGTGACAGGCTTCATCCCAGGCAGCAGGTGAAGCCTCTGGAGATCACCTAATCTACTGGAAGAATGATTTCCTCTCTATGAGCCCCAGGCTCCTGGTGCTGGGACAGCCCATATGCTGGTGGTCTCCCAGTATTACAGGACCTTCCTACTTGGTTTGGCTCACGGTATACCTCTGGCAAGACATTTAGGGCAAGACAATGTCTTCACCAGGCTTGTCTCCCACTTTTATTGGCCCAGAATGACGACAGTGTCAGATGCATTCTGCAGGGCCCATCCGATCTGCAGGCCAGTGGGAAATAGGGGAAAAAGCAAAAAGCTCCCCATATCCCATTACCAATCATTGGTATCCCCTTTTAAAGGGTGAGCATCAACATTATTGGACCTTCGGAGCCCAAGACAGCCTTAGGCAACAGGTTTGTCCTGGTCTTGGTGGACCATACCACCCGCTCTGCAGAGGCCTTACCTCTGAGGTCAGTGACAGCACCTGTGGTAGTTAGTGCTCTGATGGGGATCTTTACCTATGTTTGATTCGCCAAGGAGGTAATGTCCAACAGAGGCCCTAACTTCATGTCCGCGTACATGAAGTCCATGTGGAATGAGTGTGGTGTAACTTACAAGTTCACCACACCCCATCAGCCCCAAGCCAATGATCTTGTGGAGAGATTCAACAAGACCATGAAGGGCATGATTATAAGCCTGCCGGAGTGCAAGAGGCATGAGTGGGACGCCTGCTTGCCATGCCTTATCATTGCCTACAGTAAGGTTCCACAGAAAGTAATAGGGTTAAGCCCCTTTTAACTCCTCTATGGCCACCACGCTAGGGGACCTAGGAGCCTTGTCACAGAGGGATGGGAGAAAGTTCCCAAGAAACCCCCCTAGGATGTGGTCAGCTACATGCTGGCCCTCCTCAACCAGATGCATTGCTTCTGGAAAAAGTTAAAAAGCAATTAAGAGGCTATTCAAGAAGCCATGAAGCTCTGGTATGACCAGAAGGCCACTGTAGTGGTGTTTCAGCTGGCCAGAAAGTATGGGTCATGGAACCAGTAGAGCCCCAGGCTCTCCAGGACAGCTGTACCTGCCCATACAAAATCAAAGAGCGTAAGGGTGAGTACACATACTTGATGGATCTCCAGACCCATAGGGACCCCCCCAAGGGTGTTCCATGTAAACAGCCTCAAGCCTCACTTCAAGCAGTCCACAATGAGCATGCTACTCATGACAGATAAGAGAAGAGTGAACTATTCCCTAACCTCCTCTCTGCACAGGAATATGACTAGTTAGTGGATGGTTTCAACATCTCTTCCACCCTGACCTCAGAACAGCAGAGTGACTGTTACCTGTTCCTGGGACAGTTTACCTCACTGTTCTTACTCACGTGTGAACTCACACATCTGTGCGTCCATGATATTGACACTAGAGACAGTCCTCCTGTGAAGAACAAAATCTACAGGTTGTCAGACAGGGTAGGAAATAGCATCAAGGAGAAAGTAAGTGGTGTAAGTGGGACATCCTCTTGCCAAGCCATATCTTTGCCTACAGGGAGGTGCCACAGAAAGGAATAGGGTAAGTCCCTATTAACTCCTCTGTGGCCTCCCTGTTATGGGACCTCTGAGCCTTGTCAAGGAGTGAGAGTAGGCTCCCATTAAACCCCACAAGGATGTAGTTTGTTACATGCTGGCCCTCCTCAACCAGATGCATCACTTCTGGAAAAAAGCAAAAAGCAATTTAGATGCCACTCAGGAAGCCATAAAGTGCTGGTATGACAAGAAGGCCAATCGGGTGGAGTTTTAGGCTGGCCAGAAAGTATGGGTCATGGAACCAGTAGAGCCCCGGGTTCTCCAGTACCGCTGGACATTCCCATACGAAATCAAAGACCGTAAGGGTGCTTACATCTACTTGGTGGATTGCCACATTCCTAGGGACCCCCCTAAAGCTGCTCCATGTGAACAGACTCAAGCCTCACTTCGAGAAGTCCAAAGTGAGCATGCTCCTTGTGACAGATGAGGGGGTGGAAGAGGAGAGCAAACCTATCCCTGACCTCCTCTCTGCACAGGAACATAATGGGTCAGTGGAGGGTGTCACCCTCTCTTCCACCCTGACCCCAGAACAGCAGAGTGAATGTACCAGTTGCTGGGACAGTTTGCCTCACTGTTTTCGCTCACCCGTAAACCCACACATCTATGCATCCATTATAATTGGCACTGGGGACAGTCCTTCTATGAAGAACAAAATGTACAGGTTGTCAGACAGAATTAAGGAGGAAGCCTCCAATATGTTGTCACAAGGGGTGATTGAGCCCTCTAATACTCCCTGGTCCAGCCCTGTGGTGCTGGTAGCAAAGGCTGCCCCACGAGGTGCCAAATCAGAACTCCGGTTCTATGTGGACTAATGAGGACTCAAATCCAGGACTGATGCACAACCCATCCCCCATACCAGAGAGCTTATTGATAAACTGGGGGCTGTCATATTCCTTCGTACCTTTGATTTGACCTCAGGGTACTGGGAGATCACGCTAACTGAGGGGGCCAAAGAGAGGTCAGCATTTTCAATGGCAGGCAGCCACTTCCAGTTTTGGTGAGGCCCTTTGGCTTGCAAAATATTGTTTCTACCTTCCAAAGGTTGGTTAGCAGGGTCCTGGCTTGTAAGAAGGACTTTTGTACCACCTACTTAGAGGATATTACTATCTACAGTCCCAGCTGGGAGGAAAACCTACATTACCTCCACGATGTATTCAGGCCTGCAACAGACATGCCTAACCATCAAGGTCAATACATACCAGGCAGGGTTCTATGGTGTACCTGAGTCACCTGGTAGGTGGGAGCAAGGTGCCGCCAATCCAGGCCAAGATTGAAACTATCATGGCCTGGCAACCACTTAAAACTCAGAAAGAAGTGAGAGCCTTCCTAGGCCTCACAGGCTACTGCAGAAGATGTGTTAATAGGTGGGGCACCATTGTTGCAGCCTTAACTGTGCTGACTTCCAATAAACAGCCAATATTTGTGATCTGGACAGAGGCTTCTAAGAAAGCCTTTGATTCTCTCAAAGAAGCCATGTGTACAACACATGCACCCAAGGCACCTAATTTGTCCAAGCAGTTCATCAGGGGAATGGATACTTCAAGCATGGCATATGAGCAGTCTTAGCACAGCTGAGTAGGAAGGGCCTAGCCCAACCAGTAGTCTTTATTAGTAGCAGGTTACTTCTATGGGAACAGAGGTGTTATGCTATTGAAAAAGAAGCTTTTGCTGTGGTCTGGGCACTGAAGAAGATGAGACCACACCAGATTAGAACTCACTACCTGGTTCAGACAGACCAAAGACCCCTCATATGGCTCATGCAGATGAGGGGTGAGAATCCCAAACTGTTGAGGTGGTACAACTCCCTACAGGGAATGGACTTAATGGTGGAACACTGGCTGAGGTCAGACCACGCCAATGCTAATGGTCTCTCTAGGTTTTTCCTCCTTCGTGAAGAGAACACCCAAGGGTTTGGATAGCTGGGGGTACATGTGTTAGTCCTGACAGCGTTTGAGTGGTCTTTCCCCCAACATTTTGCTTTCCTCTTGCACTGTTTCTAACCTTGTTTTTGCTGGATTTAGGACTTTGTGCACTTTATCACTGCTAACCAGTGATGAAGTGCTTCTGCTCTCTCCCCTAAACTTCCCCAATCAGCAAATGTAATTTAAATATAAGTCTCTAGTAAAGTGCCCTACATGAGCTCAGGGCCTGTAAATTAAATGCTACTAGTGGGCGTGCAGCACTTATTGTGCCACCCATTTAAGTAGCCCTCTATGCATGGCTCAGGCCTGCCATTGCAGAACCTGTTGGCAGTTTACACTGCCATTTTGACCAGTCACAAACATTCTGCATTTATACATAAAAGTCACCCCTAAAGTAGGTCCTGCACAACCCAGAGGGCAGAGTGGCATGTATTTTAAAGGTAAGGCATGTACTTTTAAGTTCTACATGTTCTGGTAATGAAAACTCTCAAATTCATTTTTGACTACTGCAAGGCCTATCTTACCCATGGATTAACACTGAGATTACCTTATTACATGTTTTAATTGTAATTCCCAATTGGGAAGAGATTGAATTAACAGGGTTGGTGTCTCTGGAACCACAATTTAAAATCACAACTTGTGGTGAAGTTGGATTTTAAACTGCAGTCCTGAAAATGCCACTTTTAGAAAGTTGGCATTTTCTTACTTGAGCCACCTGGTGCCTGCTGCCTGTCTCTTATACAAGTCTTGGGAGGGTGATGGTTGGGCTTTGTCGATTCCCCATAGAGAGCCACACAGCTTAAATGTGACTTGATGGGCCATCCTGGCAGGATGGGAGACAGGATCTGGACCCAGCCTCACTTACACCTGAAAAGACTGTGTCCTGTCCCCACACAAAGGGCTGCATACCCCACTGTAGTGAGTCTGGAGCCAGGGCAGGAAAGGAGGTCCTCTGTGCACTTTAAAGACTTGCCTTTGAAGTCTCACCCACCTCAAAGGCACAACTGGGTATAATTACTGGACCTCTGACACCACCACTACAGTGCACTTCTGGACCTGTGACTAATCTGCCAGGAAGAAGGACTGCTGTGGTCCTGAACTCCTGTCTTGCTGTGCTGCCATGGCAGAGTTGCTGTTCCCATGCCTGTGTTAGAAGGACTGGACCTGCATCACTTGAAACCATATTGTCTCCAAGGGCCAGCTGGCTGGCCTCCTAATCTGAAGTCTCAGGGACATAAAAGACTTCCAACTTACCTGCTCCTGCACCTGGAGTCTGCCATCTGCGAGTCTGCCCTGTCAAGTGCAACTCCATCATAGGCATCCTCGACGACAACAATGAATCTGCGTATCGCAGCTCTTCCCTCATCAAAGCCGATGCATCGCCATTGCTGTGTGGATTAGGATCGGCGCATCGCCACTACTGTGTGGATCGACACCGAAGCATAGCTGCACCTTGCATCTTCGGCATTGACTCAATATAATGCAATACAATCTATCCTAAGTGGATAAGAAATCTGTATATTCTTTTGGAATCTAATCTCTAAAGCTTCAGTTGTGGCATTGTAATGCTTATTCACTACGCACTGAATGCCATGAGGGCTTCTAACATTCCCTCTTAAAAAGAAAACCATTTATAATTAACATATTTCGAAAATGTTTTGAAAAAACTTCCCCTAATTACTAATCATTTCACTTTATGTAAGCAAGCACTTTTGTCAACTGAACGTACATAGTTGCTTCCATAGACAAAGTGCCTCTCTGAACGCAAGCTAGCCAACAGCTGTCTCCCTGATAAAACATGAGAAATCTGATTCATAGATCTGCACTAACACACTTGTGTGCAGCAGTTTGCTTCTTGAAGATTTGTGAGTCTATGTTTCCTGCACTCCGATAATGATTCTCAGGGCAGTCATGCGCTCAGGGGATGGAGTGGGTTGACAGCCAAAGTGATGTAGCCTGTTAAAGCTTGGCCCACGTTGAATACAGTGACACCAGTTCTTGACTCCCATTTGTTACTTGACTTGTGTTTGCTGCACAATTCAGTATGTTTGTATGTGAGGGTACAGGAGTTACCACACATACCAGAATTTAATGGCCCACTCAGAATAAGGGCCTAAGTCCCTCATCAAATATTATACAGCATAGTACACTTTTTCTTAAAAATGAAAGTTAAAACCACATCTATTTAATTTTAAAGCTTTCAACAATTCTGAGAATAGTAAGGAAGTGATAATATACTTTCCTTCCTCCTCTGCTTATACAGCGTTGTACTCTCAGATGATCTTTCCTTCAGATTTTCTAAAATCCTCTCCCTCAGTCATGGATCTTAGTTTATTTTTTAGTATGTAACTTGAGTTCTTTTTTTCAAACTCTGTCATATCACCAGGTTTCAGCTACAGAATACTAGAAACTTCTATCTACACTTATCTTTCTATATTTCCAAGTGGCAAATTACATTCAGAAGATGAATACGATATTTTCTCCTCAAATAACTACTAATTGTGGGGTTGTCACAGTATTCTTTTTCCTCCATCGACAAATGGCTGATTGTAACTCAAGAACATCTTTCAAACTCTCCATACAGGTATCATTGGGGTCACCAGTGAGTGATTGAAATCCTTTTTAGAAGGTAGAACCCAACAAGTTTGGATCCCCCCTTTCGCGTCTACTACTCAAGCCCTTCAGACGGGGTCCCGCAGAGGTCTGTATTGAGCCCACTGCTGTTCAATATTTACATGACTCCTCTTATTCAGCTGGCAGAGGAACTGGGAGCTAACGTTGTTGCTTCTGCCGATGACACTCAGCTCCTGTTTACTTGAAAAAAGCAAGAGACCTCCACTGCCCATGTTAAAACTTGTTTGGCAGCGGTGTTCAATTGGCTTACATCTGCTGAGCTGAAATGTAATGAAGACAAAACTTAGATCTTACTCTTCGGGGAGTTCCCCCCTCTGTTTTGTTATAATTTCTGGCCTAATGAGTCTCCCAGGCCCTCTCCTTCGGGCCTCCCAGTAAAAACTCGGGATTGGGTTTGATGAAAAGCTTAGTTTCCGCAACCAAATGGGTAAACTGACAGGCACTTGCTTCGGCATCCTGAAGCTTCTCAAAGAATTCTGCCTCTTTTTCCCTTATCAGCCAAAGAAACGATCATCCGAGCCCTTGTCACACTCCCCCATTGATTGTGTGAACACACTGTATGTTGGCCTTCCTTGCTACCTGATGGACAGACTGCAGGTGGTCCAAAATGCCGCTGCTTGTCTGCTTTTTGACCTCTCCAAATGTACCAGTGTTAGGCAGCATTTGTGCAATCTGCACTGGTTACCGGTGAAGGCGAGGGTCACTTTTAAGGCTCTGGTACGCTCATGCTACGCTCTATGAGTATTGCCCTGCCTATCCCAGGAAACGCTTTCAATTCAATATCCCTGGCAGACTCCTGCGTTCCTCAAACATGCTTATGGCTACCATCCCCAGATTCCGCCTGAAAAGAAAGGGGGGCAGCTCCCTGGCTTACTTGGCAGCTGTGACTTGGAACTCTCTTTCCTTTGACCTGCGCAGCTTACAGAACCTCACTAAATTTAGGAAGAAACTTAAAACTTTCCTTTTCAACTGAGCTGGTTGTCTGTCTCCACCTCCTCCCTCCCTCTTGGTGCTGACTCTTGGGCTCGCGCCGGGAAACCCGTTTGAGTAGCTGTGCGTGTTATGAATTATGATAACATAACATACATTCATTGACTTAACCACTCCAACATCAAGTGTGGTGCTTTTTACGTCGTGTACATGACTCACTACAAAGTGCTAATCCTAGATTTATAAAATATATTTGGCGGCTGCTTGTTGGGCCAGGAATAGTGATCTGTTGCCTGCCATCTATTTTTGTTCCCCAGTCCACACCAAGTCAAGTGTGTCCCTCCATGTGGCATTCTAATTCTTCCTTTTTCGTATATTGGCTGAGGAACACCACAATCTGTTGTCAGATTCAACATCCTTGGGTCAACTAATTATATATCCTCTTCTCAAGTCCCTTGCTCTCTTACAATAATGGTTTAAGGGACGCTCAAACACATTATTGGAAGAAGATATAACATGATACATACTTTAAAGGCTTTTAGTAAAATGTCATAAGAGCAGTTTATGGTGAAACAGCTTATACCATAGCAAACTTTTTGGCTACTCAAATAGTGGTGAGAATAAATGGAGTTATGGGGGTAGAATTTGACAGCTATTCGACTGCAACTGTGCCTCCGAAAATGTCTCATCACACCACATGCAACTTTGTAAATTCTGTGCTACCAGTAAGAATGTACTACAGTAGCATCATACTGTACCATTTGTCCAACCAGGAAAAAGAAAATGATTTAGTTCAGAGAGTATGCAACAAATGCACCAATGTCACCCCCCCATAGCCACAGCGATGTTTTGCCAACACTTGACTTATCTTATGCTAATGGGCACTCTCTATCACAAAATCTCAAAATATCCTTGGGTCACAGTAACCATCAACTACTGAAAGCTGCTGGCAAGTAAACAGATTCTGTCAAAATCTCTGGCCCTCAAAATGGTTTGCAAAACAAACTAATGAATGACACATCTTTCTAAGATAGTTCTAAATGTTTCCGTGCTATACATCTCGATCTAGAGCCACCCATCTTCAAAGGCTAGACTTTAGCAACAACACCTGTCTGTATCGCATGGGAAATTAATCCACAGTAGGTACCCTATATAAACTTAATCTAAATATAAGTTAATATTCATCATAATTCTGTACACTTGACCCTCTACTCTACACTTGCTTGCTCATGTGCCTTCCCATGTGATCATACTACTAAATGTCCCTCATTAAATGTCTGTTCAATATCCAAAAGAAAATTATACACTAGTTAAAATTTAATTTGGGTGTGTTTTGCTTAAACCTCAAATACGTCATTGTGTTTTTTTGTTCATGCAGGGTGTTGCTTGAAGCGAAACCCTGAATTGTCAACAAATAGTAGAGTCTATACGCAGCAAGGGATCAGTTGCTGATCCTGTTAATTCTTTGATTGCTGTTGTCCCTTTGGGCTATTTCTGCCTACCTTGAATATCAACATAAGTAGTCTATATTAAACAAGGCGTGCTTCACTTGCCAGCAGCCCCGTAATAAGCATGCCACAAAAGTAGCTTCTCAGAAACAAACATGCATATCATCCAGCTAAGTGAAGGACAAATCTTCCGAGGTTCCATTACTGCTTCTTGCTTATTTTTTGTGGTATTGAAATCAATTGACTAGTAGATGTTATTGCCTTCATCAGTCCTTCATAAGTACTGAGAGCTGATTTTTCCATGGCAGTCGGTCCCAGACTACTGGCTGCACCAACATTGATCAGAACCATACTTTATGCCTCCAACATTCATTTCTAACACATTGTGGGTATTTAAAGAAACTCAGTCTCTACAGCATGGATTCATATCAGTAAGACATTTAGGGTTCGATTTATAATGTGACAGAGTACCCTGTCCACCAAACTCTTGGTCCCCACTCTCCTTAAATCGGGATGACCATCAGCTTTCTGTCAACGATGCCGCCACTGGATCAGTCCATGGAAAACTAACTCCAGTGGCTTGACAGAGTGCTGGCCATAGGTGTAAGAGTATCATCCCACCACTTTGATACCTTTAGATGATTTATTATGACAGCTGTTCTTCACCACTAGGCTTGCAGTTATCACTAAATATGGCGGTCCTCTGTCTGGAAGAGTGGCAGACATAATGTGTTCCTCCTCCCTAACGGAGAGGGATGAAATCTCAAAATCCTACATTAGAAACTTAAATTGTGATTTCTCAGGAAACCTAGGCCTTGACCACAAGATGCCTAGTTGTGTACTGTCATGGATTGTGTGGTGTCTCCCCAATCCTAGCAAACTGCAGTTTCATGAAGTTCATCAAAACACAATAGTGACATTTCCCTGTGGGAGCTCCGCAGCATGGTCTACTGCCTCAGTCTCCATAGTGCTCTGCCTCCCTGTGATGGAGCAGGGTTTTTTCTCTAAAACCGAATATCTGTTTCATTTTCGCATGTTATAACTAAAAGTACTACTGATTAATTATTAAAGTATTAAAAGTTTGTCGAATGTTGACTAATCAACCTTATTAACGAGAGAATTACACGTGGGAATGCTATTGCATGGCTAAATAACAAGTGAACTAAGTTGGTGAGCAAACTGACAGAAAACGATGTTGCTTATGTGATGTTATGGTGTTTTGCGCTTATAATTAATATGCATTAATGGCTTCTGATGTCGCAAATGGCTAGATAAATACACACACATAAGGGTATTAGCAGGGGAATAACACTGTTCAATCATTTCTATGCAGTAATTCTGTTTTATGTTTATTTTGCTTTAAGTTGTCCATTGTGGCCTGCCACAAAATGGCCGCCACCTGCAGCCTGCATTGGAGTGCTGGAAATTTACAAAAAGGCTTCGCTCTGCCTGTGACCTTGCACCTCCGGTGAACTGAAAAGCCATAAGCATGATGACAAGTCTGGGATGTCAGCCAAAAGCCCCTGAAAGACGGAAAAGTTGATACGAACTGAGAGTGAACCCATTTTTGCAACAAATTCACCTAACAGCGACATCCGTGAATGTTGCGAATTAGTCATGAACATTCAATTTTGCTATTCATTAGTTGGGAAAATCTATGTGAGAACTTTCCGTAACATATCGAAAAAGTACCGAGATGACATTATTTCCGCCATTCATCCGTTCTGAATAAAGAAATGATACTTTTTAGAATGTATATTACAGTATAAAAGTAAGTAGACTAGAGAGGTCTAGCGCCACTTCTTCCCGAGCTGATGATGCAAGGTCCCTATGCTGACGGAGAGGACGACGACTCTACATGACGACAGAAGACTCTAATTTTTCTTCAGAGGACCGGTTCTGACTTAGGATCTGACATTTAGACAGACTAGGTAAATATGAGAGAAATGAATTTGCATTTAATTGGCTTTTCTTGAAATATTAGATAAATGAACAATCTGTTTGAATTCCTGTCTCGGGTGATTATTTCTGGTCATGTTTATTTGATTTTATTGTGTATTCTTTGAAATGTATTTTGCTAGATCTACAGCAATCAACTGGTCGCATTGACCTCAAAGAACAGGCAGATTAGATAGAGCATATGTGAAAGGTAGTTTCTCCTTTACAGGGCACGGATAGTGTGATTTAGGGTGAAAGTTGGTGTAATGGGCCCCACCAGCGTATGATGTGTGAATGCGTGTGTGACTGTGAAATCATTCTGTCCGTGGAAGTAGAGGGGATTCGGAAGCTCTGGTCTGCACCAGTTTCTTGGTAGCAGATTGATGGTTAGCTATTGTCTTGATCTAGCGGAATTACGTGTATATAGGCTTGTTGATTATTGATTGATATTTGTACTAACACTATATGTTGAAGTCGTGTTGAGTTCTATGTATTGTGAACGGCTTCTGGGATGTAGGAAGTCGGTGACAGTTCTGTAGTAGAGCAGAGGGAGTGTTGCTCTCGGAAAAAGGCGGGATTGTTGGCCTGTATGCAGACAGGGAAAACGTGTGACAATTGAAGTTGCGCGTCGCATTGTCTGGGTTCGACAAGGTAGCATCGCCGTGTGTTGCCATTAGAAAGGTTTTCTGTGTGAGAGAAGTGTATATGATAGCAAAGGTTATCTGTGAAACTCTGGTCTTAAGTCCCAGGGATCCGTAAGGTTCTCCGTTAAAGCTTACCGCTGGAGTAGTAATAGGTATTCTCGGAGCTTGTTAGAAGGACAGGGCAGAGGTAAGCGCTGCTTTGTTAACGTATGATATAATTCTGTAGTAGGACAGACTGTTCGCTGTTCTCGGGAAAGACAGAATTCTGTGTGAATGTACTACATTTTCTGGTGTGTAAGTGCGTGAATGAGAAGGCATTCTGGTTAATTGTGAAACTCTTAGGAGCATTCCGAAGGGAAACAGTTAATTGATGCTTGTTAGAAGGGTAAAGTAGAGGGATGTGCTACTTTATCAACGGAAGTAACGATTCTGTAGTAGGGCAGAGGTAAGCGCTGTTTTCGGGAAAGGCAGAATTCTTGTGGGAAAGGTCTTTTACTGTTCTGTAGCTAGCGAAGCAGACAATGGAGATGTTTGCATGTTGTAACTAACAGACTCGTAGAAGTTGAAACAAAGACTACCAAGTAGTCTTGTAAAGGAGGGGTAGACGGAAGAGGAAGAGACAGGAGCAGAAGCGACTGCAGCGGCTGCTGACGTCAGGAAGACCGCGCTGTGATTGGACAGTGGGTTAGAACGGAGGAAGCGCAGAGATTGGTGTGCTAGTATGCGCTAGGATTGGGAGACATACAGGGTGACGTAGACGCTCCAGGATTGGTGCGTTAGTGTGAGTCGCGCTAGGATTCGTGGACTGAGTCAGTGACGTAGACGCTCTAGGATTGGTGCGTTGGTGTGAGCCGCGCTGCAATTGGACAAAAGATCGTACAGTTGTAGGAAGAGTAAACAGCTTGGGGAAAATAAGAAAATGTATTACCATGCTGAGGAAAAGAAAAAGAAATCCTTGTTCAGTAAGATTAAGACCTGGTTCGACAAGGATAAGGATATCATAACTAGGGAAGGAGAGTTACTTCCTCCGACAAGAACCCCGGCATCCTTTATGGTTGCAAAATATGGGTATCATACCTGTATTTGGTTAGACAACTGGGCGGAGTATACTAGAGAGGATGGGGTTTTGGCTTTCCCGGAACATGGCTCATTTAATTTGGCCGTGTTAAGAAATGTACGAGAAAAAATGAAGAATTTAGAGCCTCGGTCTAGGCCGACGCAATTCGAGGCATTGGTGGAATGGGAAGATGAAGTACATGAGCGAGAAAAACAGAGGAGTGGAGGTAACTACCGATATATGTTCGGTAGAAAATATGATCGCGAAACCCATCATGACAGAATGAGAAGGTGGCGTGATGCCAGCATGACCGAGGGGTTATATCCTGTAAGAACAACAGAGGAATCAGGAGGGAGAAAATGTACAGAAAAAGTACATAATGTAGAGACCAGAAGATATGGGGCAAATTAGTCTGATGATGATATCTTAGAGGACATGCTTTACAAAAGACCACCCCCGTATAGAAGAGAACCAGAGGTAGGAACAGCAGTTACCCCAATGAGAAACACCCTGCGGATTATAAAGACGGAGGCTACAGCCCCTGAGCTGAAAAGCGGTTGTTCTCTGGCAGACAGGGAAAGAGAGAGAGAAAGAGAGAGAGAAAGAGAGATAGAGAGAGAAAGAGAGATAGATAGAGAGAGAGAGAGAGAGAGAGAGAGAGAGAGAGATAGGAAAAGAGAGAGAGAGAGAGAGAGATAGAGAGAGAAAATGAACTTGAAAATGAAAAGACCAGAGAACTAGCAAGAACTACATCTGAACTAACAGCGAAAATCAGGGAGCTGACTAAAAATCTTGAGGCTGTTACAGTGCCTGTGACAATAGGCCCGGTTATGCCGATTTTTGACAAGCAGAGGACGGGTAAAAATGGTTTGACGGTGCCATATGTGGGCAATAGGTTGATTGTACCTCCGGAACAGGCAGAAATGAGAGCGGGAGAAACACAATGGAGAACAGGAGAAAATCAGTGGAGACATACTGTGTGTGGAGGGGTAATGAGTGTGCAGACTAACTCAAGTTTGAATTCTGGATGTATGGAAGGGAACAGAGGATCAATTCTGGAACCGCAGAGGGTGGCAGAACCAGGGGGTGGGGAAAATTCTGTGATAACTGCTGAAGATTTGAATGACTGGCTGAAAACATTACAGAAAAAGGAGAAAGAGTCACAGGGAATGGATGTAGCTAGGCTACGTATGGAAATGGAAGAATTGATAGTAGGAACTATACCTACAGAAACACTGAAGAATTATCAGGAAGGGGAGATTCTCTTTATATGTAAGAGCATCACATGGAGAGCAAAGAACATACACGACAGGTTGAAAGGAATAGCCAGTGAAGTGGGAATTGACATGGATAAGGTAAAAGCTTTACAGAAAACATACCGAGTGGATTTTTCAGACAAAGATATTGAGAATCTGAACAATGCAGGCCGAACAGGACAGATTAAGGAAATGATTACCTTGTTAAGGAAATGGGGAGATGTAGAAAGATGGAAAGACAGATGGTATCGAAAGCGAGAGGATGGAGTGGATAGAACCTACTCAGCATTTCCCCTGACAGAAAAAGAGAAGGCAGTGACAGCTTACCCCATGAGAGAGATTCCAGGAGGAGGGTACGTACATGTCCCATGGACCAGACAGGATATTTTATCATTCACGAATGATTTCCCTCGATTAAGGGAAAAGCCAGTGGAGTGGTACAGACAAGTTGACAGATTTGTAAAGCTGTCAAAAGTACTATGGATTGACCTGAATAGTCTGTTTGATATAATTGTACCAGCAGACCTGTGGGCAGAATGTAAAATAGTCATAGACTGGCCCGCTAAAGAATACCCGAGAGATCAAAAGACAGGAGCTCCAGACCCGGAGGTAATGAAAAAGTATGAGCAGGTTATGGCCTTCTTGAAAAATAAAGTACCCCCCAAGGAGACAGACTGGGTTAAAATAGACCGAACACATCAGGAATTGAAGGAATCAGTCCATGCTTACTATGAAAGACTGATACTAGCTTTTAAGCAGTTCAGTGGAGATGAACACCTGGGTGACAAGGATCTGAGTCATTTTGTGTACAGATTTGTGTATGGTTTGCGGCCTGAAATCAGTGAAATGATACAGCAGCATACCGTGGACTGGCAGAGTAAGAAGATTGATGAGATTTTGAGACATGCAAAATACTTCAGTGATGAGATTGAGGCAAAGCAGAGAAAGCTGAAAGAAAAGGCAATGTGGGCACAGGTGAAAGTTGCAGAAAGACAGGAAGCTCAGCTGGTTGAACAGGCAAATAACCCAGGAAATAAACCTAGGTTTGGTTCAGGAAAAGGAAAAGGGAATATTGAAGAAGCAAAGAAAAAGTTCCCCTGCCACAACTGTGGAAAATTGGGGCACTGGAAATCCGAGTGTAAGAATCCACCGTCCACTAACGATGATAATTCATCATTGAATTCGCAGGTGCAGAGCGAGGGGTGTGGTCAGCATCGGCAACAGCAGAAGGCTGATAAGCAGCAGAATCAGGTGCCAAAACCACCCTTGCCACAGAGAAAAGGATCCCAGAAGTACAGCCAAGAATCGGGGTTCTACGATGAAGAGCAGGTAATCAAACCAAAACGCGCAAGCGCTGTATCTCAGTATTGGATGAAAAATGAGGGAAGTGACTCTGAGGGAGACTTCTGACGGTGCCAAAGAGAGAAGGAGGAGTGCGTACTTGGCGCTACTCTGGAAATAGACCAGGCAGGACCTTTTGTAGATGGGAAAATTAATGGTGAAAGCATCACCTTCCTAGTTGATACTGGGGCTACGAGATCAACTGTCAGGTCAGCTGATATAAAGAATCTTCCTCTCTCGGACGAAGCGATCCAAGTGGTTGGTGTGTCCAACACACAGATCAAAACACTACTTACTGAACCAGTAAGGGATAGAATAGGGACATTTTCAGACATGCACCGATTTGTGGTGTGTGACACCAGTCCAGTGAACCTGTTAGGCAGAGATCTGCTGTGCAAAATGAATTGCACTATTTTCTGTACTCCAGATGGAATAACCTTTGAGACACCTGATGAGGATGTGCTATATAGAATGACCATGGATAACAGAGAATGTGAGGCTTTGGGAACATATGCAATATTTAATCCTGATGCATTACCCCCAGAGTTGAAACAGACAGTGAAAGCAGCAGTTTGGGATTTTACTGGAGAAGATGTGGGCCTGATGAGAAATGTAGATCCAGTAAACATTACTGTTAAAGAGGGAGTGGTTTACCCAAATATACCGCAATACAGATTGACACCTGAAATCATTGAAGGAATAACACCCTTAATTGAAAAGATGATCCAGCAAGGGGTGTTAAGAGAAATATTGAGCAGCCCATGTAATTCACCGATAATGGGACTGAAGAAACCCAATGGAAAGTTCAGAATAGTACAAGATTTGAGAAAGATTAACAAGATTGTTGTGCCATGGGATGTATGTTGTTACAACGCACACTTTTACAACGCATGCACTTACAATGCATTTTTTACAACGCAACATCCACTACAACGCATTCCATTAAATAGCATGACGCTACAACGCATGTTTAAAAACTATCTTTACAACGCATTCCATTACATCGCATACTACCTTTACAACGCATACCATTACAACGCATAGTATAGGGGTAAAAATTACTATTCTAACTCCAGGGGGTGCAACAGTAGGGTAAGTGTTGGATTGCGTTGTAATGGTATGCGTTGTAAAGGTAGTATGCGATGTAATGGAATGCGTTGTAAAGGTAGTTTTTAAACATGCGTTGTAGTGTCATGCTATGTATTGGAATGCGTTGTAGTGGATGTTGCGTTTTAAAAATTTAGTTGTAAGTGTAGTGCGTTGTAACAGTTGCGTTGTAAAGGTTGTTCACCTGTGCCATGTTGTCCGATTGTGCCAAATCCATCAGTGATTTTGTATCAGATTCCTCATGATGCAGAATGGTACACGGTAATTGATTTGTGTCATGCTTTCTTTTCAATCCCATTGCATCATGACAGCCAGCCGATTTTTTCATTTAGATTTGGAGAGCGGATTTTGGCATGGTGGCGAATCCCACAGGGGTATACAGAGAGCCCCTCAATATTTAATCAATTGCTAAAGAAATCTCTGGAAAGTCTGACAATGCCAAGTCTTGGTCCAATATATTGATGACCTACTTGTGGCATCCAAAACACGTGAAGCTTGTGAAGTAGATACCATTGCACTGCTGAATCACTTGGCAGATGGAGGATTGAAGGTATCTCCAGCCAAATTGCAGTTCTGTAAGAAAGAAGTCCAGTATCTGGGACACAATATTGAGAAAGGCCTGAGAAAAGTGACTATTGACAGAATCAAAATCATTAGGGGAATGAGAGCCCCAATGACACAAAGAGAAGTGAGAATGTTTCTGGGAATGGTGGGTTACTGTCGTCAGTGGATAAGTAATTTTTTCCTGATTGCCAAACCATTTATTAAATTGACCAAAAGTGAGGTGAAAGATCCATTGGAACTAAACCCAGAAGAAATGGCTGCATTCAGAGAGCTGAAAGACAGACTTTGTGAGGCTCCCGCCCTAGGGATGCCCGATTATGAAAAGGAATTTGAATTGTACTGTAGTGAGAGAAATGGATGTGCACTTTCAGTGTTAATCCAGAAACATGGACGTCTGAGAAGGCCAATTGCCTATTTCTCAGCAACTCTTGACCCAGTAGCTGTGGGTTTGCCAGGTTGCCTGAAAGCAGTAGCTGCTACTTGCAAAAGTTTGGAACAAAGTGAGGGAATCATAATGGGATACCCTGTACGGGTATTTGTACCTCATGATGTGGCAATCCTTTTAACAAGGAGCCGGACACAGTTTATGTCTCATAGTTGACTGACTAAATATGAGAAAGTCATTCTTGGTGCAAACAATGTAAGTCTGGAGAGATGTGTGAATGTAAATCCAGCGACACTGTTACCTGATGCTGAATGTTTGGGAGTGAGAAATGATGTTGATCATGACTGCTTGGATGTACTTGATTACTGCACAAAACCAAGGCCAGACATAAGAGATCTGCCACTGCCTGAAAGTGATCATGTGTTGTTCGTGGATGGGTCTTGTCTGAGAACAGATGAAGGAGTGTTGAGTGCTGCATATGCTGTGTGCAAAGTCTCAGAAGTTGTGGAAGCATCACCCTTCAAAGGAGTTAAATCCGCTCAGGTGGCAGAATTGGTGGCACTGACAAAAGCATGCAAGATTGGAAGAAGTGTGAGAGTGACTGTGATGACTGACAGCCAGTATGGCTTCGGAGTTGTCCATGATTTTGGCCAACTGTGGCTACAAAGAGGTTTCCTAACCTCAAGTGGAACTCCCATAAAGAATGCTGAAGTGGTTGGAAAACTGCTAGAGGCGATACAGCTGCCTAAAGAACTAGCAGTTGTAAAATGTGCTGCTCATGGTCATGGTGATGATTTTGTAACAGTTGGTAATAAATTTGCCAATGACATAGCACAATATTGTGCAAGGAACAATCACTCAATTAACAGGAGCAAAGAACGGGAAATGTCTTCTTGTTAATTAATGTTTACCAATGAAGTGGGGACATGGGAGGAAGTAAAACAGCTGCAGGATGAGGCAGAAGATGATGAAATGAGAGATTGGGTGAAGGCAGGTTGTGCACCCAGAGAAAAGGATCATGTGTGGGTCTACAGGGATGGAAGACCAGTCATGCCTAACAGCATGTTATCAACAATGGCAAGGATGTATCATGGCCAAGGACACTTGGGGAGGGATGCTATGATAAGAGCCTTTAAGCAAACCTGGTACAGTCCAACATTCAGACTGATAGCAGAAAGTCTCTGTCAGAGATGTCTGATATGTCAGCAATTCAATCCTGGAAAGAAAACAGTGGTGAGCCTAGGAACAATAGGCAGAGAGGGAGGACCCTTCACAAGAATGCAGATAGATTTCATTGAAATGCCCCCAGTCAACAGGTTGAGGTATGTCCTGGTGGTGGTCTGTTTGTTCTCAAGATGGGTGGAGGCGTACCCGACAAGAAGAAATGATAGGATAACAGTGGCCAAATTACTGTTAAGAGAGTTCATTCCAAGGTACGGGTTCCCAGTAACCATTAAATCAGACAGAGGAGGACATTTTTATAATGAAATCATGAGTCTAATTTGTGAAGCATTAAGTGTACAGCAGAAGTTGCATTGTGCTTACAGACCAGAGGCTTCTGGGGTTGTTGAGCAGATGAATGGCACTATCAAAAACAGAATTGGCAAAATGTGCTTAGCCACAGGAATGAAATGGCCCGATGTCTTGCCTCTAGTCCTAAGGACCATTAGGTCTACTCCAGACGGAACAACAGGTTTGAGTCCACATGAAATTATCATGGGACGTGCTATGAGGCATGCATATGTACCAGTGAACAAGCTGATGACTATAACTGATGACATGATTTTGGATTACTGCAAAGGCCTGGCTGACGCAGTTCATTCTGTTTTTCACCAAGTTGGAGAATACGCCACCACACTTGAAAAGAAACCAGCCCATGATCTGAGCCCAGGGGACTGGGTAAGGATAAAAGTCCACAGAAGAAGGAATTGCCTGGTTCCAAGGTGGGGAAGGCCAAGACAAGTCATCTTGACCACAACGACTGCTGTGAAGTGCGCTGGTGTGAAGAATTGGATACATGCAAGCCACACACTGAGAGTTCCAAATCCAAGAGATGGTACTGGAAAAGAATACTTTGAAGAATCAGACTCCAGTGATGATGCAGACAGTGAGGCAGTAAGAAGGAAAAAGAATCCTGAAAGTGGGGAAAGTGAGTCAAGAGAAGCTTTCATCCCACCAGAAGAGGTTCTGAAGAGAACAGTGCAAACTGCAGAAGCAAGCTCAGACTCAGAAGAATTGCCTGGGGCTCCAATTGACAGTGACCAACACAAAAAGAAAGAAAGAAAAGAAAAGAACATTCCAACAGAAGAGACACCTGAGTCACATGAAGGAATTGGACAAGTTCCACCTGAGATAAATATTGAAGAAAAAGGGACAGACAAAGACAGAGAGGGACAGATTGCGGAAAAACCCCGAGGAGGTGTAGGGAACATCAACAACAAGCTAGGTGAAGGGACAAGCAGACAGCAAGAAGATTGCGTGTCGGAGACCCGAGGAGGGACAGAAGTAGGGAAATCTCAATTGGTGGAAAAAGAGACTGTTGGAGAAAAGGAAGCTGTTGGAGAAAATAAAGCTGTTAATGAACCAGTAGCAACTGAAACAGAGTCTAATGAAAGTGACAATGAGACACATGGAGGACAAGTTCTGAGAAAGAGAACTTGGCTTGGAGAAAGAAACAATAAAGAAGGAAAGCAAAAGAGAAATGCTAAAGGAGATTTTTGGCCAAATAAGATAAAGCGATTGAGGTACAGACTGACATGAGTTAACTCTTCGAGAGCTGAGCAGGTGAACGAAGTGTCAAGTCAAAACCCAACCAAAGAAGAAGAAACAAAGATACCTGAAAGAGCAAAAAGAATAAGAAAACCAAATCAAAGGTACAAGTCACCGGAATGGACGTATGTGGCACTGCCTGAAGAAGGAGAAGAGGCGGACAGCCAAGTAAGTCCAGAGGAGGCTTTACTGAAGGAGGTTGCTGAAGAAGAAGCTGTGGGAATCCTGAGAGTTATCTTGTCCGACATTGGAGAAGAGACGGATGTTCAGGACCTGATAAAGTTTGATGACGATGAAGAGACAGTGAAAAGTGATGAAAACCCAAATTGAGTAAATCCAAGGAAAATCACTTGGAGACGAGAAGAAGAAGTAGTACTAAAATTAGTAGAGTTTAATAATCTGGTGGGTACTTGCTGCCCTTAAAAGTTCAGTAAAGGAGTAGAAGAGGTTAAGTCAAAAGACACGGTCAAATTAACAAGATGGCTAACACTGAGAATAAAAGTAGATGTACCTTTCTGAAAAGATGGTGCAAAATGTGCTGCTGCTGTACAGGTTTATTAATGCTGCTTTGGAGCGTGCTTGCTCTACTGATTTCATTTAGAGTCACTATAGACACTTTAGAAGGTCATACTGAAAACAAGACTAATATAGGGAAGAGTCCGTTAAAAGTAGTTCCGACTAGAACTAGTAATGTACATATTCATAAAGATAGATCAATTAACGATTTTTCTAGCAATGTTTTTTCTAAATTGTTGTATGAGTACGTAAAGACAATGGAAGTAAGGGATTGCTACGTCTGCATGCAATTACCTGCCTCTGTTTCGGAAGGAGTAACTTATCATCATCTTCCGGCTACGTATGGAATTTCCTGTAGTGTGTTGATTAGTATTTTTGATCAATTAAGGAAATTAGATTACAATATGTCTAATGTAGATAATATTCTTGGGCAGTTGCCTATGAATAAAGCACTGAACCCCGCAAAGGATGCTAACACTTTAGGTGAGATTTTTCTAGAAACCAAAGAATTAACCTTAGACTATGTTTTTAGAAACAATTTAACTTGCAAATTGAAAGGAGAAGAGAAGAATTTTCTAGACATGGTTGAAAGAAGAAGGTTGAACATGCACAAGAAAGCAGAAGGGCATAAAATGAGTGAGACAATGTGGGATATTGAGAAAGAAAAGGAGTTGAAAAATGGAGCCAGTCCAACCATGGCTATAGATGCCCCACAGAAAGGGAAACTGTGCATTACCAGGAAGAGATCCCAATATGATTATTATTTCATAGGGACTAGTGAGTGCCATGATACATACTTTATTGCAACCGGATGGGGATTTAGAGGAGGAGAAGATCCAGTTTTTCCAGGAGTGTATTATATTTGTGGGAACAAGGCTTATTACCGTTTGCCTGACCATTGGTTTGGTACATGTTATGTTGGCCTGGTCTTTCCAAAGATTTTTCACATGGATAGAGTAGATGATGCTGAATATTCTAACACATTAACACGCTATAGAAGAGAAACATGGACAGAAATTGTAGGAGATATTTTTGGAGCTTTGATTCCAGCAGTGGGAATTTCTTTAAATGCCTATGGCATTCGGAAGCTGTCAACAGTGGTAGATCGCTTGTCAACAAGCACCGCTGGAGGCTTTCTTTTGGTTAATACAGAAATGGTTGCTTTGCGAGCTATGGCAATGCAAAATCGACTTGCCCTTGACATTCTTTTGGCAAAAGAGGGTGGAGTCTGTGGAATGCTGAAAGTTCAACATTGTTGCACTTACATTCCTGACGAAAGTAAAGATCTAAAAGTTTACATCAAAAATATTACTGATTTGCATGAAGAATTATTACCATTGGAAGCTGAAAGTATCTGGACTAAAATGACTAACAAGATGATTGCTATTAAGAATTTTGTAGCTAAAATAGGTAGTACCATATTTGGTAAGATACTATTTCCATTGACTTGTGTAATAGTTGCATTATTGATTCTTAGATTAGGATGTATGTGTTGTAGATATAGAAGAAATAAAAAGGAAATCATAAAAGAAAATGTTAAAAAGAGACAAAAGAAGTCAGAAAGAGATCCACAAGAAATAGAACTAGAAGAACTAAGAGAAAGCATGTATATAGAAACTAAAAAGGAAGATGAGATGGAAACTAGGGTCTAAAAACAAGAACAAGAAGACATTTCAAATTCTTCCAAAAGGGGAAACTAAATTGATTTTTGGGGTTTTTGATTTTTGTGGTGATTATATATCACCAAAGGGGGGATTGATGGAGCAGGGTTTTTTCTCTAAAACCGAATATCTGTTTCATTTTCGCATGTTATAACTAAAAGTACTACTGATTAATTATTAAAGTATTAAAAGTTTGTCGAATGTTGACTAATCAACCTTATTAACGAGAGAATTACACGTGGGAATGCTATTGCATGGCTAAATAACAAGTGAAATAAGTTGGTGAGCAAACTGACAGAAAACGATGTTGCTTATGTGATGTTATGGTGTTTTGCGCTTATAATTAATATGCATTAATGGCTTCTGATGTCGCAAATGGCTAGATAAATACACACACATAAGGGTATTAGCAGGGGAATAACACTGTTCAATCATTTCTATGCAGTAATTCTGTTTTATGTTTATTTTGCTTTAAGTTGTCCATTGTGGCCTGCCACAAAATGGCCGCCACCTGCAGCCTGCATTGGAGTGCTGGAAATTTACAGAAAGGCTTCGCTCTGCCTGTGACCTTGCACCTCCGGTGAACTGAAAAGCCATAAGCATGATGACAAGTCTGGGATGTCATCCAAAAGCCCCTGAAAGACGGAAAAGTTGATACGAACTGAGAGTGAACCCATTTTTGCAACAAATTCACCTAACAGCGACATCCGTGAATGTTGCGAATTAGTCATGAACATTCAATTTTGCTATTCATTAGTTGGGACAATCTATGTGAGAACTTTCCGTAAAATATCGAAAAAGTACCGAGATGACATTATTTCCGCCATTCATCCGTTCTGAATAAAGAAATGATACTTTTTAGAATGTAAATTTCAGTATAAAAGTAAGTAGACTAGAGAGGTCTAGCGCCACTTCTTCCCGAGCTGATGATGCGAGGTCCCTATGCTGACGGAGAGGACGATGACTCTACATGACGACAGAAGACTCTAATTTTTCTTCAGAGGACCGGTTCTGACTTAGGATCTGACATTTAGACAGAATAGGTAAATATGAGAGAAATGAATTTGCATTTAATTGGCTTTTCTTGAAATATTAGATAAATGAACAATCTGTTTGAATTCCTGTCTCGGGTAATTATTTCTGGTCATGTTTATTTGATTTTATTGTGTATTCTTTAAAATGTATTTTGCTAGATCTACAGCAATCAGCTGGTCGCATTGACCTCAAAGAACAGGCAGATTAGATAGAGCATATGTGAAAGGTAGTTTCTCCTTTACAGGGCACGGATAGTGTGATTTAGGGTGAAAGTTGGTGTAATGGGCCCCACCAGCGTATGATGTGTGAATGCGTGTGTGACTGTGAAATCATTCTGTCCGTGGAAGTAGAGGGGATTCGGAAGCTCTGGTCTGGCTTGCAGTTATCACTAAATATGGCGGTCTTCTGTCTGGAAGAGTGGCAGACATAATGTGTTCCTCCTCCCTAACGGAGAGGGATGAAATCTCCAAATCCTACATTAGAAACTTAAATTGTGATTTCTCAGGAAACCTAGGCCTTGACCACTAGATGCCTAGTTGTGTATTGTCATGGATTGTGTGGTGTCTCCCCAATCCTAGCAAACTGCAGTTTCATGAAGTTCATCAAAACAGAATAGTGACATTTCCGTGTGGGAGCTCCGCAGCATGGTCTACTGCCTCAGTCTCCATAGTGCTCTGCCTCCCTGTACCTCTCAAGTATACAAAAATCTGATGGATGGAATGCTTGAAATAATTTCAGCCAATGGTCGTTACTCCGTCCGTATCCCAATCCATCATTATTTTGCACACCATGTCATCTTGGCGCTGGTAATCTCCCGCATTGACTACGCCAACTCACTTTATGCAGGTATCCCAGCATATCAACTAAAACACCTGTAGTTGGTGCAAAACCAAGCGGCCAGATTAATCCACCACCAGCCCAAATGGCACCATGTTAAGCCATTAATTGAAAGTCTACACTGGCTCCCAGTTGCCAAACGCTGCACATTCAAGCTGATGTGTATCACCTTTAAAGCCCTATACAGCAACTGCGCCGCATTTGTTTCTTCTTGGATTCAGGGCTATGTTCCTTCTCGAGACCTTAGGTATTTGCATCTGAATTTTTGGGTCATCCCATCCTCTAAATGTAAGAAACATGGAGGACTAAGGTTTGCGGTCTTGGCCCCTCAATCATGAAATTCTCTCCCTATAGAGATTAGCTCACTGACCTCTTACGCACAGTTTAGGAAACAGCTAAAGATCTGGCTGTTCTGCCAGGCATATGACTAATCACCTCACAGCTGCATCACTCCCTGGACTCTAGCGCCATGAAACCATTTGGTGTATGTGCGCTTTATAAGCTCTTTTAACATAACATGTCACCTCAGTTTGGACCCCACTGTATAAAAATCATTCTTGACCCTGCTCCAATCAGAAAAATCCAGCTGAACTGCAAGCCAAATCCTCCCTGAACTGGAACACAAGCAACCCTGGACCGGTTTGGCCCTAGTTATGGGCTCATCAGCCATGTACAGCTAGGTTCCAGTGACACAGTGTGCATGGGACCCATGTATGGGCATACCCATCCCAGTTAGGGTGGAACACTAAAGTATTCTTGCTGACTTGTGATCAGATGTAAGGGAAAAGACAGAAGATACAAACACGTCAAGAGTATTTGGCCCTATATGCATGCATAATATGGCCAAAGCAGCACCATGGACATGGAAACCCTGCCTACAATGTGATTCGATGACGAAATGGCAATGCACGCACAGTTTGGCAAGATATGTGAAAGGCTACGAAAGACCTCCGTAAAGACACAGTGGTCAGATCAGTGCTATGGATGTGAAAATATTCATTTTTGACGGTGTTTGAATCAGATTAGTGAAATAAGCAGAATAGTAAACATTGGTGTAAGAAATTGGATTATTATTTGGAGTGGGTAACTATCTACTTCAATCACAACCATTGTCAGGCTGAGGACCTAAAACCACTAAATGAATGTGAGTTCAATCCCTTGGTAGCTGTGGCACAAAGCAGACAGGCTCAGCTTAGGGAAATGTGAAAAGTATTTATGCATTATGAAACCAGTAACAAATTTGAAATACATTTCAAGAAAAGTCCCAAACCAAATTAGAAAAATAGAGTAAAATTTAACATTGAAATCAAAATGACAAGAATCCAGTGAGGGAAATCAGAGAGATGAGTTTTTAAAGCTTTACGTGGGAATAGCACAAAGAAGCACAAAGGGCGAAAGGTAGTCAATGGTCATGGTATATCAAGACCCATGAGCAGTTTGAGGAAGACTGCATTAAAGCATGGTCAGATACCCCAACCAGGTTTATCCTGGTCAAAGACTTTGAATTTTGTCTTGGTCTTTTAAGTCCCACCCACCACAGGAATATACATCTGAAGCTGCCCTCCAGGACCTTAGAGGAGGCACTAAAAAACTCACACAGTGTCAGGCAAAAGCTAACAGCAGGTTTCAGTCCAGGTCCAGTAGCCACCGGTCAGCTAAGAAGTTGCAGGAAAGGCCTCTTGCAGCTTGTTGTATCCCTGTAGCTTGAATAGAATGTTAAACGTATGACCCTTGGAGTCCACTTTTATGTTCTGGGTACTAGTGAGAGTAGTTCCAATCCTTCCTCTCAGGTCACTGAAGTTCCAGTCCTCTTCAGTTCTTCCTCTGGTCCGTCAGCATTCTGAAGTGGGTGCGCTGAGATACTGCATGTATGCCTGGAACCAGCTATTGTGTGGGAATGACTCCTTGGCACGCCATAATCAATGGGGTAAAAGTTCCTGGAGCCAACTCTACCCACTTTTAATATTTTCAAGATAGGAAAACTCTAAACATGAGTTCTGAGTGCTGGGGATGTGTGTAGGGAGTGTACTATGGTAATCCTAGTTGCCTTCCACATCTTAAACTAACGTCCAGTTGGAAGCAGCCGCTATACCCATAACAATTCCAGAGACAGAATTCTGGTAGGAAAAAAGTGGGGTTCTACAGCAACTAGACAGTGATTACTCAAGATTTGTCTTGGCATCCTGTTCGCTTCCTTTCAAGTGTACCCCAGGTGTTATATGTAAAACCCAGAGACTGAAGTCTGGCAGGACAAAAGTAGGATCCTTCAGCAACCAAACAGTGGCTACACAAGAATTGCCTTGGCATACTGTTGCCTTGCTTTCAAGTGCAGCCCAATAGTCATATATAAGCAAAGCAGACCTGCCAAGTAGATTCTGACACACCTGCAGGATTTGACACAGTAGTGTTAAAAAGAATGCCCACAGCCCCTACCTTGCATATTCTGTAAGGTTCAGAGGGATCATCTCAGCCCATTCAGGTCGACCTGTCCATCATAGTAACCTCTTGTGTAGCCTCTGGAAGTAATTTTGAACCCCATTCACAACTATTCAAATGCTAATCACTGGCTGGGTGAAGTTGGAGAGCAAATGCAAATTAGCCACCAGTAACATCATGCAGGATAAATGTAACTTTATAAACATTACTTTTCCTTAAGTTTTTTCATTAGAAATCTGACTTCACCATTGAATTAGATTTTGTATAACTGTTAAAAATAGTTATTTAACAATGTTTCTAGCTAGCCCCGTTCCCAAGATCCAGCATCAGAATTGTTAAGTATTTTGGTTTTCTACATAGGACAGTTAGGAGTGACAGTGAAAAATAACTTTTGGGTGCTGGTTACTATAAGGACATATTAACATTATAATTCTACATGTCCTTCTTTTAAATACCATGCACTCTGTCATTTAACTTCCAGGCTTTGGTACACTATGCACCATATGCCTGGAACTTGAAGACATGTTAACCATATCAATTAGGAATATGCCTATTCAACCGCACATAATGCACAAGCAAATACCCTTTACTACTGGTTAGCAGGAAAAAAATGCACAGAGATCTAAAGCCAGCAAAAATATAACGTCCAGCAAAGGCTGAAACCTTTAGGGTGACCACGCAGAAAAGGTAGATCTCCTAAAATTGGCATACACCAGTTTCATTCACCTTATTTATTGTTTCAGCTTTATAATAGAGTCATGCAATATTTGTGCATAAAAGTAGCAAATTACGGATTACCAGAAAACTTGTAACACATTAAAACAAAACATACTCCATGTAATACAACATTTTAAAGACAATCCCAGAAACATAGTCGTTTAAAAATAATGTGTTTCCATCCTGCACTCTAGAATATGAATGATAGCCTAGGCGAGTAGTACACCTCGGTAGACTAACAGTGGATCCACTTAGCTTCACTATATAGCATAGAGGGCTAAACCAAGGAATCAATGTGGCTATCGTCCAGAGCTATTAAAGTGCAGCGTTTTAGAAGGAGACACACAGTAACAAAACAGCAGCATTAAATAGATTGAATCAGAGGTGCAACTCCGGTGCAGAAAATAGCCAGAATAAAACAGCATGTCTGAAGAGTGATGCGGCCAATTAACTTAATGTGCAAACGTTTTACAGGATATAAATGGGCTGATAGATCTGTTATAGGTGTGCAGAGAGCAAGTAAAGTGCTACGCATGATTAACAGTTAAGACAACTGATGATCTAAAAAAAACTGTACATCTCAGTGGCTTTATCTGTGCTATGGCAACTAAAGTGTTTCTATGTAAGGCAGCACCTAGGATAAGTTATATAAATGCCAGAGATGGGCATATACTGCTATAGACCGCCTTGCAAGCAGTTATAATAAATCTGATCAATCATGATGCCACTTTCTGATTTCATACTTAGAAACCATTAAATCATCAAGTTAAGTGTATCACACTGATGATTGTGAACATCAAAGACTGGAAATTGTCCAAAAATGGCAACACAAGGATAGACTGTATAAGTATGCAGAAAATATTTAATTGGAATAATAAAAAAATCTAATAAGTGATGATGTCGAAAACAACATGTGCACTGATGCAGCGATCAATGTTTAAATGTGAAGAGGGTATCAAACAAGCAATAATTAAACACAAATAATAAGAAAGAGGAGTTCAAGTTGCATGAAACATTCTTGAGTTCCTTGTGTAAACAGTGGTTTAACTGGAGTGTATAAATGGATGGTGTCTTTCTAAATACCAATAAGGAGTAAAAAACAACCAATCTATTCTGGGATCCAATAAGAAAACAAGCCACAATAGAAAAGCACAATGAAGCAAAAGGTATGCTTAAATCAGGTTGAACCCAAATTGTTAGATTGAACATATTTCACTTTAGCCAGCAATGGTCCATGCACATTAGCCTGAAAAAAATATCATTTTAATTAAGCCTGGGCAAAGCACTACGCTACGCTCGCGTAGTTTGCGAAGTTCGCGCTACTCCGCACTACGCGAACTGCACGTAGCACAGTGCGAACACGCGTAGCGTAGTGTTGCGTAGTGCTGCGGTCATTTTTTGCTTGCTCGCGGTCCTCAACGTCAAGTTGGCGACCGCGAGCAAGCAAAATGACATCCCGGCGAGACTTTTTCCTTGTTCGCGATCAGCAACTTCAAGTTGGCGATCGCGAGCATGGAAAATAAACCTCCCGGCGAGATTCCCAACGCGAGGAGGTCAGGTTTCTCATTGCGAGTGGTCGCGTATGCTCGCGACCGCTCGCGATGAGAAACTACCAGTTCGCGTTGAGAAAGCTGAAGCTCGAGTAAAAATCTACTCGAGCAGCAGAAAACTACAGCTTGCACTGTGCAAGATGCCATTTTCAATGATTGCACAGTGCCGGTTGCTTGTCCGCACTGTGCAATCATTGAAAACGGCATCTGGCACAGTGCGAACAAGGTACTACGCAGTTCGCGAAGTGCTACGCGTAGCTCGCGTAGTGCGAACTTCACTTTGCGGAGCTTCGCGAAGTGCTACTTCGCGAACTACGCCCAGGCCTAATTTTAATGTTTCCCGAATAATAGATGTCAAGTAAATGTGATTGTCATGGCAAACCGTGCATAATATGTAGGAAAGCACTTGAAAGCAAATGAATGCAAATGTGTACATGACAAATCAAGCATTGCAAACATATATAGAGGAGAGGATTAGCCTAACAGCTAGGGCGGTCGATCTCAAATCTGGGGAACTGGGTTTGAGTCTTGGCAATGACGTTCAATATTCTGTGATTCTGGGCAAATCACTTAATCTCCCTGTGCCTAACAAAAATGAATGTATCCTTGTGTAAGCAACTAGTGCTCATGTGAAGCGCTCTGATACCCATTCATTCATTCATTAAGACTTTATTCAGTTATAAGACAATGATAACCATAAAAGTACATAAAAACATATTATATCACATTTCATAATCCACATTTTAAATTTCAAATTTAAACATTTCACATTTCAGATGATTTCAAGTTAATAGTGATAAAATAAAATAAGTGTTAAAAGGCACATGGGCTCTAAAAAACATTTAAAACAGTATCGGTTTTCTTAAATGAAAAAATGTCTAAGAAATACAGAGACCGAGGCTACCGTGAATATATCCTCAAGTTTTCGTATAATCAAAAAGGCAGGTCGGCATTGTCTAAGATTCATATATTTTATGATTGGCTTAATCCACCTTTCCCTAGGAATAACATAATATTTACAAAAGAATAAAATATGAATATCCGATTGGGAGGATATGTTGTCACAGGGGCATTTAATAATTCCAGCTGACCAATCATTTTTTACAGGAAAACTCACAGACCTAAAAAGAAACCCAAGTCTAAAACGTATCAACAGGAACTTTTCATGTTCCGTCAACCGCAGGGTTAAATATGGTTGGATATCCTGCGATATTAAAATCATTTGATGGGACATCACAGTTTTTTTTGTCAGTTCCGTTACCTTTGGGTCAAGTTTGCGCTATTTATAATTCATGTCATCGACTTACTACAAATCTATATAGGATCTGCGTATAAACTAAGGGATTGTTGTCCAGACTGATTCCATACACCCTCAAGCGATGTTAGTCAGTAGACCAGCTAGCTCACAGTGCCACTATGAGCACCTCTTACCAAGGAGCAAATAGTTTCTGGCAACTATTGAACATGACAATCCTGATACCTCAGGGATCGTAGAAACAGTACACTACTTTTCACTCAGTCACTTGTACACACTTTGTCTAAGAGACATACACAGAATAAACAGTGGGGACGTTTTCAATAATCATTTAATCAACCGCCATTTGACAGAAAACGATATATATGATTATTAGCACCAGCAGAGTGAAGAAAAGGTAGAATTCTACCGTAGTGCTAAAACAATGAATATATGCAGTCATATGGATACATGACAGTAATAATACGTACTCCTACGATATAAACTCTAACTAGATGTACCTAGCATGTATGTAGGTGTGCAGCCAAGAATCCCCTCATGATAAAGCCAACCCCATTACCTGATGTTGGAGAACGAAGGACCCCGTCTTGGTCTCAAGATGGACACCCCGCGAGGGATGTCAGACCACTGCGTGCTGGAGTGTCTGCGTGCAGGAACCTCAGCGTCTCGTGTCAGCATGTTAGCATGGAAGTCTTTTTCTCCTCTGGTTTGCCCAGCGAAGATGTAGTATTTATTCACCCAAAAGGTACCCTCAGGGGTTCTACCTTGAAGCGTACTATGGGAATGTCGGGCAAGGTTGACGACGATAGAGGTGACCCCGATCACTGATACAACATCGACTCCTATAACATCGAACTACAAAAATATCGAGTCAACAATATTGTATAAAAAAATATCGACACCCAATACACAAAACAGAAATAATACAAACTTCGATAACAAAATATCATTTAAAAAAATCTTGATGACAAAAATATTGACAACAAAAATAAAGAATACCAAAATATTGATAACATTAAAATAAAATGAAATCACAACAAAAACATCGATATAAATATTATTAACAACACAAATATTGATAAAATGCATCTAAACTATAGCGAAAATAACATTTAAACATAAAAATAAACTATTTTCAATAATATAACATTGGCCAAACATTTTAAACATACACTAAAAATATTAGAAAATTAATAACATTAAATAAAACAAATACACTAAAAATCCCAAAACAAATAAATATACAAACAATACAACATAAAAAAATATCACCACTACCAAAAATAAACAAAGGTAAATATATATCATGTATAAAATAAATATCACATTTATCTACATATACATTTAAATAACAATAATAAACAAAATAAATACAAACATTAAATAAACATAATAAATATTAAACAAATGAAAGGTATCTGCTAAAAAAATTCAAAAAAGCTATCTCGACCAATACATTTAAACTACACCAACACAAACCAATAGAAAACTCCAACTAATAAAATAAACACTATAAAAAACAATCAATTAATTAACACAAAATTTACCATATGGCGAACAAACATGGAGGAAGAACGAACCTCTACAAGATAGAAAACAGAATGAAAAAGAACTACACAAACAACTATTCTGAAAAACTCTCATTAAAGGTAAGAACAAAACTTTGTAAAAAAATAAATAAAATTAGCTTACATTTTTTTTCTAAAACATTAACAGGTTTTCCTTTATATGTCACAGATTAAACTTCACTAAAAATCCACCTAGAAAATTCAATGCAAAGATTCATGTCCACAACAACAATAAAAACACATTACAAAAAATATATAACAAAGTAAGTATATGACTTAGCCAACAAATGAAGTAAAGGATTTAAAACAAAAAAATAAATAAAAATGGAAAACATGGCTAACAAATACTTTTCTTTTAACTGCTTCTACAGAAGTCAACAAAACCACAACTTCAGCAAAAGAAACTTCATCAACTAAAAATAGTAAGAATATTTTTTTTAGAGCAAAATAAAAATAGAGTAGAAATAATCGAAATAATAAAATTAACTAAAACTATAATGTTTTCTTTTATCTCTCACAGATTACACTTCACTAAAATTCCACCTAAAAAACTCAAAACAAGGATTAACTTCAAACACAAGGACAAAATCAACATTAAACAAAAATATAAAACTAAGTAAGTATATAAATTAACCAACAAATAGAGCAAACTAATAAAAAAACAATACATTAAATAAAAAAGCAAAATATAACAAATAATTTTCTCTTCACAGCTTCTACAAACTTCAACATACAACAACATCAATGAAACAAACTTCATCAACTAAAAATAGTACATTTTTTTCTCTCAACTATATAAAAATAGAAAATAAACAAACAAAATAATACAATTAAATGTAACACTTTAATAAAAATACAACATTTATTTTAAACCAACAGAAAAAAAGAAACCAGTGAATAAACCATGACCATCAATAAAATATCTAACAAGCAAATTAAAGCAAGATAAATGTAAGTTTATTGTTAAATATAATATTTATACAAGCATGTTTACTATTGAAGACCTTATAATTAATAAATATACATATCTTCACAGATAGACAAAAGAAATGGCAGAAGGAGCAAAATTCATCACATCACAGAAGGGAAAACTAAGGCATGTATCTCAGCTGAAGACCTTGCAACCAGGAGATCAAAAGTCTATCGAGCTGAGGTTAAGGCCAACTTCTTCTATAAAAGTATGGCTTTCAGTCTGCTCAGAGAATCAAACCGCACAGGGGAAACATTCAATGAAGGCCATAGCGGTGCCTCCCCGACTGTGTGAGCCTGGAACTTACCGTGACCAGATATGCAATGCCCTAATCATCCTACGACAACCTTGATCATTCCATATTAAGTAACTCCCATTCGAGAGCAGTTTGAACACTGAATGAATAACGGCAGCTCGGGGATCCTTCCAAGAGGCAAGATGGCTTTGCAACCGAAGCGTTGAGAGATCTGTGAAGCATAATATCCGGACAAATTAAAGACCCACTTAACGAATTATCACAGTCTGAATGCTGAGAAATACTTTAGTGTCTCCATTCATGGATCTAAATCTGTACGGTAAGTCCCAAGATTCATCCATGTATTCCTTCCCTAACGCTTCATACCTGCCAACCTGGTGGTATTCTAGACAATATTGAAATTAGAATGTTGTTACTGGCAATGTGATATGGCCATTAATTAACCATTTTGTGGAAAGTGACTCAGCCACGGTGAAAAGTAATTGGTCAATTTTTTCAATGTGCAGAATTGTATACTTCGCCTCTCTGTCCCATTGTTGCCTGCCTTGTTGTTAAATTATAGGCCGAAAACAGAGGCAATCTGTTTATACATCGCCACGGCACTTGACAAGAACGCAATGATTGTAGCCTCCAGCTTAATAATAGAATGGATCGTAACTGTGATTGCCCATGTTGTAGAATAGACAGATCCCTTTCCATTATATCTATAACAGGAGACACAATGTTGCCCAGTGAATAAATCCTAGATGTTAGAACGGCAATGCCATTGTTGACCACTGCCATAGCCTTTTCTAGGTTCACTCAACCTCTCCACAGATTCCTGTTGAGAGATTTTCCAAACTTCATTGCAAATAGCATATAAGAAGCGTTTACGATGTGGCTTCCGAGGACCTAGAAAAAAATGCTTTAAATCCATGTAATTTGAGAGTAAGGACAAGTGTTGTCTCGCCTGGGACAGTGTTGAGGTTCTTAGTCATTCCAGGCATAACTTCCCAACACTGTAGGATGTCCCCAACCCCAGATGCTCTTGTTGTACATAGCGTTCGCCAGGCCTACGGATTTTAATCCCTTCGGTGATACCCTCAATTGTTGATTAACACCCATTTGTGTCGATAGGCCAAACCAACCATCCCTTCGATTTGGGGTGTGAAGAATTGTATGAACCTTCATGTATGATGTCATTCAGCGTATCCTCACTACATGATGTATCATTTTGCCAACCCTCAAAGTGTGTAGGTGAGGGAATCCAAGGTGTGTTCGTGTCCTCAATTTTGCTAATCCAAGACACGAAGTCTGTTGCACTGTTTCCTTCAGGAAGATAATTTGCTATGGTATGAGGCATGCTCTAAATAACACCTCAGTTCCCTGAACTTGCAACTGTTTAGTCCCCTAGACAGATTTTGTGTTTATAGTGTCCCTCCAAAAGCCGCAACCTTGTAAAGATAGCTGGGAAATAAAGGAAGAAGAGTATATCTGTTTTGTGTTGGTGAGCATATTTTTCTTCACAGATGTAGGTGCAACGTTATAATAATATTAGGTCGGGTCTGAAATGTTAAACCCAGAAAAATATGCAAACTTTTGTGCAAATGTTTGTGAACTATCTTTTGGTGGTGTTGGGCAATGTTCCCATTGATGGTAAGTAAAAACATTATGTGGAATACTTGTCTGGTGCAATAAATGATGTCCATAGTGTTGGTAACAATACATGGTGTCAAAATCTGATGTTTCATCATGCAAATATTTTTTTGAAAATGCAGCACTTTGTCCTAAATCAGACAGCATGCTATTTACAGTTTCAAAGTCCCTATCATCAGAGAATGTACTGGAGGTGATGACATCATTCAAAGAAATTATAAATACATGTAGTATTGTCAAAAGTTCAGTGGGACCAAATACATCATATGAAACCCTATCCAAAACCATTCCTTCAGGAATTGGAACTGCTGTAGTGTGTACAAAGAACAGGTCACTTTGTTCACAATGAGATGACGCATGTGGTTTCAGGACCAAGTTCACTTGTTGTACTGCGGAGCATCCTCGGAGATAATGTCCAGTCAGGAGCCGTAAAAAGACAGTTATTACACCTATCCAGAGGACTAGGAACAGTAGCCTAATTGCTATCCAGAGCTGTAACCATGGAGAAACAAAGTAAGTCTTTTTCAGCCAAAGGTAGATGTTAGATATATTTTCTTTGCAGGAAACAGAAGCTTGCGATGATTCAGGTTCACTCAGATCCAGTGAGAAGGTATCAAAGTCAATGAAGTAGCCAGACACTGTTCAATTGATCTTTGGTAGCTCAGCAGGTTTTGTTGAACTTGCAGATGACTGTTTTGAAACATATTCACATAGATGTCGGAATTAGGCCGAATTTAGATCTGTGTCTCGTTTGTGCTTTGTTGTTGTTCATTTTAAATAGGCACAAGTTCCATTCCATTGTTGGCAACTCCGTTACTTCGTAGAGTAGAATCTTCAAATGTTATTAGTGTTTCTGTCTAAACTTCCTGTATGGTAGAGAGAGGAGATCAGCGGCTACCCAGGAGCCCTCTCGGTCTGCTATTCAGTATCGTCCACATAGTGTGATTTGATCAGATCAATGGAGATGAATCTCTTTTCTTTCTTGCTGGCAAGGGGCAGAAGAAGTACTGTTCTTGACCCTTCAACGGCCAGGACAGGTACAGGCATTCTGTATGATGGCCTAAATTATTTTTGTCCGCAATCTTTTCTCTGACCAGGTCACAGATCTTTGGGACCCAGGCAGGTCTTGCTGGAACTGCTTTAACTTCCCCAGTGTTACAACAAACAAATGATGGACGGAATGCTGACAATGCATACATTCTCCCCCAGTCAAGAGATCTGGGTTAAATCCATCGTTCTTTTGCCAACTACACCACCCCAGTTTAGACATGGCCATATGCAAATCAGTCTTGACCCTGTGCCTCATGGGAACAGTCCAGCCCGAACTGCCAAACCATGTCTTCCCTGGACCGGAATCAAGCATCCTAAGACCGGTTTCTGGCTATCAGCCGTCTTCAGCCAGGATAGCTTGACTCCAGTGGCGCAGTGAGCACGGGTCCCACGTCTGGGAATACCCATCCCACTTAGGGCGAAAAGTGTTACAACAAACAAATGATGGACGGAATGCTGACAATGCATACATTCTCCCCCAGTCAAGAGATCTCGGTTAAATCCATCGTTCTTTTGCCAACTACACCACCCCAGTTTAGACATGGCCATATGCAAATCAGTCTTGACCCTGTGCCTCATGGGAACAGTCCAGCCCGAACTGCCAAACCATGTCTTCCCTGGACCGGAATCAAGCATCCTAGGACTGGTTTCTGGCTATCAGCCGTCTTCAGCCAGGATAGCTTGACTCCAGTGGCGCAGTGAGCACGGGTCCCACGTCTGGGAATACCCATCCCACTTAGGGCGAAAAGTGTTACAACAAACAAATGATGGGCGGAATGCTGACAATGCATACATTCTCCCCCAGTCAAGAGATCTGGGTTAAATCCATCGTTCTTTTGCCCACTACACCACCCCAGTTTAGACATGGCCATATGCAAATCAGTCTTGACACTGTGCCTCATGGGAACAGTCCAGCCCGAACTGCCAAACCATGTCTTCCCTGGACCGGAATCAAGCATCCTAGGACCGGTTTCTGGCTATCAGCCGTCTTCAGCCAGGATAGCTTGACTCCTGTGGCGCAGTGAGCACGGGTCCCACGTCTGGGAATACCCATCCCACTTAGGGCGCAAAGTGTTACAACAAACAAATGATGGATGGAATGCTGACAATGCATACATTCTCCCCCAGTCAAGAGATCTGGGTTAAATCCATCGTTCTTTTGCCCACTACACCACCCCAGTTTAGACATGGCCATATGCAAATCAGTCTTGACCCTGTGCCTCATGGGAACAGTCCAGCCCGAACTGCCAAACCATGTCTTCCCTGGACCGGAATCAAGCATCCTAGGACCGGTTTCTGGCTATCAGCCGTCTTCAGCCAGGATAGCTTGACTCCAGTGGCGCAGTGTCTTTTACTTGGACGTTGCTTTGTAATGCCCGGAATTGATTGAGTTCCTATAAAACACCCAAACGATCATTGATGTTAAATGCTTTTTCATCCACCACTGTGCTGCAACCATCAAGGTCAGGTACCCACACCCTTGTCCCAAACAGGACCTCGTAAGGAGTAGAGCCTTCCAGGGACCTTCTTGGCATGTTATTAAGAGCCCTCTCAAACTCATATAGGTGATTGATCCAACTGCCACCCAGGCCTAATAACCTTGCTGTTAAGGATTGCTTTAAGTCCCAGTTTTTCCTTTCCACAATCGAATTTCCCTCAGGATGATATGGTGAGGAGTACCGCAAGGCCACACCCAAACTTCCCATGGCTTCCTTGTAAGCCCAAGAGCTGAATGCGGGGCCACAGTCAGAATGTAATGTGCAAATTGCATATGTCCCTATGAAGACTCGCAAATCCTTTATAACAGTCATGCGTCATCCGAGTGCTGTGGCCAAACCCTCAGGAATCTAGAGCATAAATCCACTGCCACCAAGATGTACTTGTAAGTCCCATCAGACTGGAAGGGGCTACAGTGGTCCAAATAGACACATGCAATAGGGCTGTCTGAAATCAGTAGTGGTGTTTGTGGTGAACGTGCTATGGTGGAACCCTTCATCTGCTGACAGATGTCACACTTAAGGACAAATGCTTTTGTCTGTTTGGTTAGGCCTGGCCACAAAAAACATTGTTTCAGTACTGAAACTGTTGCAGTAATACCTGTGTGTGCTGAGCCCGGACCCTCGTGTGCAGCTAGTATTAAATCTAATCTGCGATCCATGTTTGGTATTACTCTATCCCCCACTCCTGGAGTTTCAGCGTACAGGATATTTTGTGCATCTAACTTGTAGTAGTACTTGAGTGGAAAACCTTTGGGCAAGGCCATGATGTTTTTCAGTGAAGCGATGACTGCTACCAATATCTGTCCGTCTACTCTTGTGCAAGAACGAGTAATTGCAGCTACGGCAGCAGTTCGCACTGTCATCTTGGCAGCTTCAGCAGCCAATGAATTACCTTCAACGTGCTCGCCAACACGTTGATGACTCAGCATATGAATCACGTGAGACTGCAGCAAGCCTTTCTTCAGCTCTGCCACTTGTTCCCAAAGCAGTTTATGCTTTATTGTACAACCTTTTGATTATTTGAATCCATTCTGGCCCCATTAGTGAAGATATTAATTGAATGACTGGACACAATAAAATTAATTGCTCACAATAAATGTGGGGAATACTCGATCCGTATTTTTTTGTGTCAGCACCAGGGCTTTCAGTTCTGCCAGCTGAGTCGTGCAATCTCCTAGAGACTGCGTCTGCATATTACAGGATGGAACTTGCCGTCCCGCATACGACTCTTTACAATTGCACATGCTGAGCTGTATTGTTGTTTACTTCCTGTGAATGGCTGAGCTGAACCAACAGTGTAAATTATATATTCATACTGGTCTAGAGGCATTATTTAATTCGGGAGAAGATATTCTTGTTAGTACGGCAGAAATGCTTGAGTTTTTAATGTAGAATAAAATCTGTAGTCTACATCTGTTGCAGTGAAAGAATTAGCCCATTGTATCCATTGTGGATGTAGTGCTTTAGCGTTAGGAACCATTGCTTCTGTAACAGCCTCTAAGTTTGGTACCGTAGTCACAACAATTATTAGTTTCCCCTGAGCCAGTGCTCTCTCTCTCACTACTCCAGTCTGTACTGCTGTAAGGATTTTTTCAGTTGATGCAAAACGCATTTCAGTGTTTGTGCACAAATGTGATTTGTTTGCAATGGTACCATTTTGCCTTTCCTTGAAGGTGAAATAAGTGTACCCGGATTGGCCCGCAAGTACATGGAACACCAAATTCGTAGTGTTTACACGTGTGTGCAAGTGCTTGGAAGCTTTCATGTCAGCTTGTAGTTAACAAAGTATCTCTGTGAGTTCTTGTGTCCAATGTTGAACTGAGAAATCAGGTCTAATTAAATGGTAGAAAGGTTTCACTCTTTCTGTGTAATCCAAAATGTATTGTCTGCCAAAATGTCGGAATCCTATAATGGATTATAAGTTTTTCAGAGTCTTTGGAGGTTGGTGCAGCACACATTTTTCTAAATAAATTGATGCTAGGCTTTTTCCTTCACGTTTAGAGCTCATATCCAAAAAATAGGACATTAAGATGGGCAATTTTTGATTTTTTAAAGTTACATTTGTGGCCCTCTGAGGCAAACCTCAAAATGATGTTGTTTACCCTGGCCAAGTGATCCAATAGCTCATCGTCCATCAGATACATATCGTCTACATAGGACAAAGCCTTCTTATCAAAATTTTGAAGTAAGTCTGATACTCTTGCTGAGAACAACCCTGGGCTATTCTTATACCCTTGGGGCAGTCTACAAAATTGACATTGAGAGCATAGGGCTGATAATGCTGTCAAAAATCTGCTCTCAGGCACTATATTTTGGCAAAAAAATACATTTGAGATATCTAGTGTTGTTTTGTATTTTTTCCGCACAATGTTATTCATTAATTAGGCACTGTGTGCATTTTGTACTGCAAATGTTTTTGTGCATGTGTTCAAATGCCTGTAGTCGAAACTAGACTATATGAATTATTGGGTTTCATTACGGGAAGCAAAGGATTGTTCATAGAAGAGGTGCAATTTTCAATCACACCTCGGTATTCAAGTTGATCTAAGATCTCCCTGACTTGTTTTTTTGCGTCATATTTTATTGAGTACTGTCTCTGTGGAGATGGGGTATCTTTTACTGGGATTTAAAGGAGAGGTGACTCAGCATACCACCCTACATGGTTGCCGTATAATGCAGGAGCTAGTGCTACCGCCCACTCCTGCACATCTGAATGTTTTAGCAATTCTGGAACGAGGTCTGAGAAAGCTGGTAAAATTACTGTTTCTCTCTTTGGGCAGTCCATAAAAAACTCAGACAGACAATCTTTTTCTGCTAAAAGGATACTGTATCCAAAGGACAGGTTATCCCAAAAGAGACCTTTAACTTTCCTGTGTATGTCCCCCTCCATATGGAGCGTTATTTCGTGTAACTGGTGACGGACATTTACCCTAGTATCAGGTGGCTCCACTGTGATATGATCATTCAACACCACTGTCACCAGAAATTCCATCATGTTCTGGTGAGCTATTGTTACTTCTGCTGCACTGTCAAGCATTGTCAAAGCCCAATCCCCATTCAGAAGTTTAGTCCTCAGCAGCCTGGGCATTTCTTATTTTAAGGCCTGCTACTTTCTTCTTTTTAAATTGAGGTTTACTCTTTGGTTTATCTTCCTTTTTGATATTATGGTCTGAAGAGCGATGTGTCTCTCTTAGCTTGGCTCCCTCTTCTGATCTGTTTCCTGACCGTCCTTCCCTTTCGTTATTTCTTGGTGAACGCTGAAAGGAATGAGAGGAATCTGTATCAGTATCCTGATACCTATCAGGTTCTTTAATGTTATCAATGTTTCTAATGTTATACATCCTTTCAGAGGGCTCATGTTGTGAAGACCGACCCAGTGATTGTGATGCATTCTGTTAATTGTTTTGTTGTTTAGTGTCCCATTTCTTTTTAGAAAGATCTGGTGTTTGCTTAGTGCTGTCCTTTTCAGGATTACCCATTACCTGTGGTTTCATAGGTCTAGCTCCTAATTATCTCTACCTAATTCAGTGTATGTATCTTTGAAAGTTTTGGGAAAATCCTACTCCTGCTGTGCAGGAGCATACCCTCAGGCGTTGGCGTATAGCCACAGCTGCTGCCTCCCCTTTTATGTTTACTAACATAATTGTAGATACCTGGGAAATATTACCTATTAATTTCATCCCTAAGTTTAGAGCAGGTTCTCCTCCATACTCATTCTGTATCTGTCTTAATACCTCTGGTATCACTGCTATTGAAGGGGTGCCATGAGTCCTGGTATAGATGGCAGCGAAGAGTGTACCCCAAGTGGTACAATTCTCTATTGGGGGAGCTATCCCCATTGGCATGAAGATTGTAATATTATGTGTTTTTCTTGTTCGCATGTGTGTGGAAACACTGTCTCTAACTGTGCTATTTTCTGTGCTATCCAGAACGGCATTTGTTCACGTTTAGTAGGCATTCCACCCATAACTGTGTTCAGTGTTTCTGGAGTAATTTTTGTTGCAGTCCCTTGTAGCTGGCCTGCTGGGGTAATCCTTGTGGGCTGAAGTGTGAGTGTTCTCATAACGAACTGTGTCAGATTTCGGTATAGTTTCATTATTTCTTTGTGAAGTAGACGTAAGTCTGCAATTGGCAATGTGTCAACTTCTGGATGCTGTGTGTAGACAGCCAGAGCTGGCCAAGTCGCTCCGTCTCTGCTGAGCGGATCGAGTCTCAATTTTTCTGTGGTGTATGGGAGGGCACCTTTAAACCAGCTTATATGTTCCTGGTACGTTAATGGGACCTGTATGCATTGTATTCATCTGGCATTTCATCCAGAGTGCAAGTATGAAATGTATGTGACCGTGCATCTGCAGGTGGGAATTTTATCCATGAATAGAACACCTCTGTTCTGTACGCTTTCTGTGCCTCGACCACAAAGGTACAGTCCCACCTAATGCTGGGACTCCGAAATGTGCTAATTTGGAGTAGTGCATTTCTGCCATTTTTTTAAATGTTTATAGCACCTTCCTGCTCTGCCTTTCCAGCTACATATGCAATTAATGCAGGTGCAGCCTCCTTTTGGACAGACATTGTTAAAAATAGTTTTCAATGAAAATAAGATAAGGTTTTATGCTCAATGTAGAGGGGAAACAATGTTTACATCGCGGATTTTACTCCGCAATGCAAACACAACGCGGTCGTTACAACGACCACGTTGTCACAAAGCACTACCTTTACAACGCAAGTCGTTACAACGACTTGCGCTAGATGGCGCTTTAGGATAAGGAATAGTATGATTTACTATTCCAACACTTTCCCTAGTTTTACACACACTGGAGTTGGAATAGTAAATCATACTATTTCTAAGTCCAGTGTGCCATCTAGCGCAAGTCGTTGTAACGACTTGCGTTGTAAAGGAAGTGCGTTGTGACAACACGGTCGTTGTATCGGCCGCATTGTGTTTGCATCGTGGAGTAAAATCTGCGATGTAAAGACATATATTCAATGTAGAGAACGTGCTGGCACATGCATCAACAAAGACTTTTGCGATTCCTTAATAGCGATTTTTAAGGAATCGCAATTAAGGAATTGCAAAAGCCTATGCATGTAGGAATCGCTATAAAAATAGCGATTCCTACAAATTCCTTAATTGCGACTCGCAAACTGCGAGTCGCAATTAAGGAATGCCGTCCAATTCATTCCTAGGGGCCTCCAGGCCCATAGGAATGAATTGGAGATTGCATGAGCAATTTGCGAGTACCAGTAGGTACTCGCAAATTGCTCATGCAATTTCAAGGGTGCAAGGGTATCAAAATGACACCCTATTGCACCCCTGAAATTGATCTGTGAACATATGTTGCACACACATATGCTCTAAGGGCATGTGTGTGCGCAACATGAAACTTTGAAAAATGCACAAAAGTGCATTTTTCAAAGTTTTTGCAAATTACCATGAAGTTCAACTTTATGGTAATTTGCTCCCCCTATTAGCGAAATCGCTAATTTTTTCACGTTCATGCATTGCATTTAAGGAATCTCAATTTGGGATTCCTTAAATGCAATCGCAATTTAAGGAATCGCAATTTAGAGATTCCTTAAATTGCGATTTTTGCATTTGGGATGATGCATCCCAAATGCAAAAATACCGGTCGCAAAGGGGCAGATTCTGAGAATCTGCCCATTTGCGACCGGTTTTTACATTGATGCATGTGCCTGTATAATCCTTCAAGCCTGAATATACCTACAGCCAATATATAGGGTGTACCTGCTCATCTGCGGTGGATTTTCCCTTCCCACTTCAGACATCTCTGGGTAGATGTGAGTAGGGGTCTCTGAGAAAGCACGACTGAACTACTCAGATTTGACTGTTAAATAAGAACCAAACCAACATTGGCGGCACCATGTCATGTAGTTCCTACGAACGATATAAGATCTGCGCATTTAGACAACATAAACTAAGGGATTTGTATCCAGACTGATTCCAGACACCCCCAAACGATATGTTAGTCTGTAGACCGGATAGCTCACAGTGCTGCTATGAGCCCTCTTACGAAGGAGCGAATGGCTTCTGGCCACTGTCAAACATGATAACCCTGATCCCTTAGGGATCATGGAAACAGTACAGTACATTTTGCTCAGTCACTCGTGTTCACTTTGTCTCAGAGAGATATATGAAATAAACGGTGGGGATGTGTTCAATAAGCATTTATTGAACTAGCATCATTCTAGGGTAAAATACATCTGCTGCAACAACCATTAGACAGAAACAGATATATATGATTATGAGCACCAGCAGAGTGCAGAAAAGGTAGAATTCTACCATAGTGCTTAAACAATGAATATATGCAGGCATATGGATACATGACAGAAATAATACGTACTCCTACGATGCAAACCCTAACTAGATGTACCTAAGTGCACCTAGCATGTATGTAGGTGTGTAGCTAAGAATCTCCTCAGGATAAAGCCAACCACATTACCTGATGTGAGAGAATGGAGGACCCTGTCTTGGTCTTGAGATAGACACCCCGCGAGGGATGTCAGGCCACTGTGTGCTGGAGTGTCTGCATGCAGGAACCTCAGCATCTCGTGTCAGAATGAAACTCTTTTTCTCCTCTGGTTTGCCCAGCGAAGATGTAGTGCTTCTATACCCAAAAGATACCCTCAGGGGTTCTACCTAGAAGCGCACTATGGGCATGTTGGGCAAGGATGACGATAGAAGTGACCCTTATACAGAGTTATTATGCAGAAGCTGGTAATCCGGCTGTGATACTGAGAATCCTCATGCATAATACATGAGGCTAGTTTTCGGAGAAAGCCACACGACAGTCATGTAGCAGCTAACTAGGTCAGTGCCAGACCCGTTATGTAGAACAATGGTAGGACAGATGTAGGTAAAAGTTTGTGTAACTACCTAAGCCTATATTGGGGTACATTGGGGTTCATAACTCTCCAAAAAAACCAATATATATAAAAATTGCAAAATACTGTAAGTTATAAGGTATGCATATCAAAAGCAGTAGGCTTGGGAGTAGGGAGGGGCTCAATTATGTAATGCATAGAATTCAAAGGTAAGATACAAGTTAAACAGTGGTGAGATTAAACATCAGCCTTCCAAAGGAAGTAACTAAAATAGGGACAATTGAAAGCATTTTGCTTTGCTTACCTTGCGGTGCCAGCTGTCTAACTGCATAGAGCAAGGGTGCCAGGTCAGTCTTTTATTGCCACAAATTCGTGCCCAATCTGTGTGGTGCATTCAAAAACATTGAACTTATTCTGTGAGCGCCAAGTCTCAATGTTTAGAAAACCTCCTGAAACTGAAATGGGGGTACTATGTTATTGGTAATGGCATACCTTGCTGATCTACCAGGTTGCGGCCTGACATGCTGAGATGCCAACCATGGTGCCAATTCCGATCCGGTAAAAACCGGGTACGAACCGTCGGACGGAGCCTTTTCTCCGTCCGACTCGTACCCGGTGCGAAATCCATCCGAAAATGCAAGTACGATTCATACGGAAACACCATTTCCGTACGAATCGAACAAAACACCGACCGAACAGAAACTAAACACAATTCCGATCCTGAAAGGCGCCGACGTGACGTCGGTTACCATCCAGCCTACGTTTCACGAACCAGGAAGTACGATTCGAACCGACGTCATCCCGCACGGAAAATATTTACCGGCTGCCAAAAACTGCCGGGAAATCAGGACGACACACGCAAGGAGCAGCTGGACGCGACGAACAGACATGGACCCGAACCTACGTGCCATCCCTGCCCTCCTAGCAGTCCACCTGGCGTACAGGAACCGACGCAGACGCCGCAGAAGGTCAGCACAACAACCAGGGGCAAAGGGGGGGGCAGGGGCAGGACACACAACACCAACACATGGTACCAAATCACACATGGCCTGGACATACCTGACCATCTGGGCCTGGTCACTTCCAGGGGGTGGGGGCGAGGCCAGCAACGCAAGCGTCCGCCACAACGGAAGTGGATGGTCACGCGAACCGGTATGTACCCTACCCAGGCCGCAAGAGCGTGGGTACAGAACGTACCACGCGTCCCCCTACGTCACTCCAACAATGGCGGTACGGCCCGTACCCACGTCAGAAATGCCTTGGTACTGCTCGTACCAGCATTGCTGGGGTCATGTAGGGGTACGCGTGGTACGACCCGTAGCCACGCCCCCAAGGCCTGTGTACGGTGCGGACCCCACGGCACCGCAACAATGGGGGGACGCACCGTACCCACCCACCAAAGGCATGGGTATGGCCCGTACCCAGGCACGCAGAGCGTGGGTAGGGGTATGTACGGACCGTACCCCCACCCGTGGAAGTACGGCCCGTACCCCCACCCGTGCATGTATGCCCCGAACCCCCACCCGTGTATGTACGCACCCAAGCACCACCCGTGTATGTACGCCCCGAACCCCCACCCGTGTATGTACGCCCCAAACCCCCACCCGTGTATGTACGCACCAAACCCCCAGCCGTGTATGTATGCACCAAACCCCCAGCCGTGTATGTACGCACCGAAACCCCAGCCGTGTATGTACGCACCGAACCCCCACCCCACCCTGGTATGTACGCCCCGAACCCCCAGCCGTGTATGTACGCACCGAACCCCCACCCGTGTATGTACGCACCGAACCCCCACCCCACCCTGGTATGTACGCCCCGAACCCCCACCCGTGTATGTACGCACCGAACCCCCACCCGTGTATGTACGCACCAAACCCCCACCCCACCCTGGTATGTACGCCCCGAACCCCCACCCGTGTATGTATGCACCGAACCCCCAGCCGTGTATGTACGCACCGAACCCCCACACCACCCTGGTATGTACGCCCCGAACCCCCACCCGTGTATGTATGCACCGAACCCCCACCCGTGTATGTACGCACAGAACCCCCACCCGTGTATGTACGCACCAAACCCCCACCCGTGTATGTACGCACCAAACCCCCACCCCCCCTGGTATGTACGCCCCGAACCCCCACCCGTGTATGTACGCACCAAACCCCCACCCGTGTATGTACGCACCAAACCCCCACCCGTGTATGTACGCACCGAACCCCCACCCGTGTATGTACGCACCAAACCCCCACCCCCCCCTGGTATGTACGCCCCGAACCCCCACCCGTGTATGTACGCACCAAAGCCCCACCCGTGTATGTACGCACCGAACCCCCACACCACCCTGGTATGTACGCCCCGAACCCCCACCCGTGTATGTACGCACCGAACCCCCACCCGTGTATGTACGCACAGAACCCCCACCCGTGTATGTACGCACCAAACCCCCACCCGTGTATGTACGCACCAAACCCCCACCCCCCCCTGGTATGTACGCCCCGAACCCCCACCCGTGTATGTACGCACCAAACCCCCACCCGTGTATGTACGCACCAAACCCCCACCCGTGTATGTACGCACAGAACCCCCACCCGTGTATGTACGCACCAAACCCCCACCCCCCCCTGGTATGTACGCCCCGAACCCCCACCCGTGTATGTACGCACCAAACCCCCACCCGTGTATGTACGCACCAAACCCCCACCCGTGTATGAACGGACCGAACCCCCCCCAGCCGTGTATGTACGCACCGAACCCCCCCCCAGCCGTGTATGTACGCACCGAACCACCACCCGTGTATGTACGCACCAAACCACCACCCGTGTATGTACGCCCCCGAACCCCCACCCGTGTATGTACGCCCCGAACCACCACCCGTGTATGTACGCCCCGAACCACCACCTGTGTATGTACGCCCCCGAACCCCCAGCCGTGTATGTACGCCCCGAACCACCACCCGTGTATGTACGCACCAAACCCCCACCCGTGTATGAACGGACCGAACCCCCCCAGCCGTGTATGTACGCACCGAACCCCCCCCAGCCGTGTATGTACGCACCAAACCACCACCCGTGTATGTACGCCCCCGAACCCCCACCCGTGTATGTACGCCCCGAACCACCACCCGTGTATGTACGCACCAAACCCCCACCCGTGTATGAACGGACCGAACCCCCCCCAGCCGTGTATGTACACACCGAACCACCCCCAGCCGTGTATGTACGCACCGAACCACCACCCGTGTATGTACGCACCAAACCACCACCCGTGTATGTACGCCCCCGAACCCCCACCCGTGTATGTACGCCCCGAACCACCACCCGTGTATGTACGCCCCGAACCACCACCCGTGTATGTACGCCCCCGAACCCCCAGCCGTGTATGTACGCCCCGAACCACCACCCGTGTATGTACGCCCCGAACCACCACCCGTGTATGTACGCCCCGAACCACCACCCGTGTATGTACGCACCCAACCCCCACCCGTGTATGTACGCACCGAACCCCCCCAGCCGTGTATGTACGCCCCGAACCCCCAGCCGTGTATGTACGCACCGAACCCCCACCCCACCCTGGTATGTACGCCCCGAACCCCCACCCGTGTATGTACGCACCGAACCTGCAATAAGAATGGTGTGTGCCAAACACCCCCAGCAGTGCCCAGACACAGGAGGGGTGGGTGCAGAGTCCTCCCAGCAGTGCCCAGACACAGGAGGGGTGGGTGCAGAGTCCTCCCAGCAGTGCCCAGACACAGGAGGGGTGGGTGCAGAGTCCTCCCAGCAGTGCCCAGACACAGGAGGGGTTGGTGCTGAGTCCTCCCAGCAGTGCCCAGACACAGGAGGGGTTGGTGCTGAGTCCTCCCAGCAGTGCCCAGACATAGTACAAGATACCCCATCAACAAGTTCAGTGACCAACAAGGGTGATACCCCAGATGCAGGCGGAGCCATCGCTGAGCCAGCATGGCTATATTGAACGGCAACCCTCACACATCCAGGAAATGTAGACACAGCACAGCACAGCATTTGGGAGACACCCTGCAGGGAAAATGGCCTGCTCCACAGAGGATGGAACACACCTTGGGACAATGTCACCATACAGTGAGAGCAAACATGACCAAATACCATTGGCAGAGACCTTTGTGATGGCACGCAGATGGCAGGGTACACCCCATGAGCAGCACACTCCAACATTTCACAGACCCCTAACACATTATCACCACCCCAACTCAGGGAGCACCAGCACCAACAGCAAGTCCATGAAAGCATCAGTGTGCAAAACAAAAAGAAAATGCTTTATTCAGCAGGAAAATATCTCTGAGAAAATGTCCACTATGTACAAGGGCCATGGGCCAGCCCAGCAGCAAAGTCCGGGGGGGGGTACACATCGGGACGTGTGTCCCCTAGCTTGCCTGCACAGTTCACAAGTCCATTTCATCCACAGAAAAGGGGGCATCAGGGGGGAGGGTGGAAACAGGCACCGCAGGGACAGGAGGGGAAAGGGTAGGTGTTGTGGGTGCAGGGAGGGATGATTCTGCCACAGGGGGGGTGCCAGCGCCAAAGGTGGAGGACAGAATGGCGCTGCACACGTCGGCAAGTTCCCCCAGCGACTCCCCCGCACCCAATCCAACCACAGGCCCCAAGGAGGGGGGGGGGCAAAGGGATGGGTCGCAGCGCCACTGGGGGAGGGTGTGGACAGGGTGGGGGACTCAACTCCCCTGGCCGGGTCCCGCCTCCACCGCTTGCGGGGTGGTGTCATCCTGGGGCTGGGGGGCACACTCGCAGTGGATGATGCTGTCACCGACTGTTGGCCAGGAGAGCTAAGGGGAGTGGATTTGGAGGGAGTGGGTTGTGTGGAATGCGGACTCCCACTGTGGCTGCGTGTTCTACGTTTCCCCCCCGACCCAGTGGGTGTGCCTTCCTCACCCTGTGTGTGCGTGACAGGAGGTGTGCGCTTCGACTTCCCTGGTGGTGTGGTGCCTGTGTCTGTTGGGGTGCGTGCACGCTGACGTCTGGATGTGCGTGTGACAGGCACGGGAGTGGGAATTGTGGATGGGGCAGGGGTAGGGGGGGGTAGGCAGCGCTGCAGGAGATCCAGTGCTGCAGTCAGTGTGGAGTCTATGGACCTCAGCAACTGCCGTTGGTCAGACTGCGCAGCCGACATGCCCTCCATGTATGCCTCCATCTGGGTCAGCACCTGGGTGTGGGCATGGAGGACATTTAGCATCGCAGTCTGACCAACCTGCAACTGCCTCAGGATGTCCACAGACTCCGCACTCACCGCAGCAGTGGTGACAGGGGCAGGGGGTGCGGTGCCTGGCAGGAAGGAGACATGTGGGGACCGAGCACGGAGGGAAGGGCCACGAGCAGGTGGGAGGCCGGTGATGGAAACTGAGGTGGCGGGGGGATGTGGAGGGCTGCCATCAGCTGGGGGGGCAGACTCCGCCACCTCTGGGAGCTCAGCCTCGGACCCGTCTGCGTCATAGTCTGTGTTGGCAGTCGACAGGTCCTCTGCCTCACTCCCTTCGGCCTCCGTGCCACTCCATGTGCCAGACAGGACAGCACTGCTGGCACTGGTGCTCAATCCCTCCTCCCGGTCCGTGCTAGTGTCTCCTTCCGTGTCCCCCGGCGATGCTGTGGGCAAGGTGAAGAGACAGGAGATAATCAGACACCTGTACACATATGTCACATGAGTCAAATATACATAGGTCACATTGCATAGCCTGAAAAGCAACAGGAGTAACACCTACAAAACAATGTACACATGTAGGCCATGGAACACACAGTTTTTCGACCCACCATGCCACTGAGACACAATGGAGAGCATGACACAATAGCAAATCACTGCACCTGAAATTTTACAGAGGAGCCAGCCTCTGGGGACAAATGTGCACAGCACCTGCACCACACTGCGTCTTCAAAAAGGGATGAGCATGAATGATATACATTTACTCTTGCCGCATGCTGCAAAGGCAATACATGAAACCAGGCCAAACATGACTGGGTCACTGCACCTTGAGCGTATGTCCAGTCAAACATCACACACAGGCCACACCCAGCAAGGAGGATGAAGCTTCTGACATGTAGGCCTTGTACGCACAAACCACCCACACCTGAGACAATCTCATTGAGACGGAGAAAGTATGTACACCTCTTACTCTGGGATGAAAACACATGGCCTCCACTAATTAATGACTGTACACACACAGCCCCTGGTGGGCATGTCCACACATCATTGACAGGCAAACATCATCAGATTGTCTCAACAACACACACAGGTAATGCCCACTGTGAGTATGCACAGGCAAAATGGGTCCCCCTGTACAGTGGACACATGTAGCAACCTGTAGGTCCTAACAGTTGAGCCCAGGGTACAATGCCACCCTACCCAACCCATGGCGAAGACACAGTGAATGTCCATATTGTTGGATGACGCACATGATACCTAGGAAGAGGTGCCCCAGGGCACAGTAGTGCCCACACTCCTCCATGGTCCAGGATGGACATGACTGCAAATTAAGCAACCGTCCCTGCACTTAGCAGGCCTCCCACTCAGGCACATCATGTCAGAGGGCACACAATTGGACATGCATGCTGGAAGGCTGTACAGTTTGGAGACACACCCCTATGTCGTGATTCACAATCAGTGCCAAGTGACATGGACACCACAATGACTGAAATTGGCCATGGCACACGCAAGGTCCCCATACCTGTGGCACATCACCCCCACACATGATGCTGATGGCATAGGTCACCTGCATGAACTGCCTGCCTAAATAACCTTGTGCAAGAGTGGCTACAGACAGACCAGGGGACACATGGCAAGGAGGGGAAGGGAGGGAGTGAGAACAGCACTGTGCTAAATTGTTGAGAAGTTGACGCACTGCACAATCAAACCCTGGCAGTGTATCCATGCAACTGCACACTTACATTGGCTGGGGACACACAACTGACACACATGTACCTACCCCCTTCCTGCTGCTGCTTCTCCTGTAGGCGCCTGTCCATATCGGGGAAGACCACCGCCAGCACACGCTTCTGGATGTGGGTCAGACGACGGCGCCCACGGTTCTTACGGCTCACAGGTGAGTCCCCCAGCAGGACCCGTGCAATCCTCCTCGTCCAGCACCGGATGTCCTGCCAGCGTTTCCTCACCTGAGACAGGCTCCGCCTCCGACCCTCTGTACCCCTCACGGCACTGATGGCTTCACTCCAGATCTCCCCCTTGGCAATGGCGCCTACCTGTGAGGATGCAAAAGTGAGAATACATTAATCCACATGAGCAGAGACACAGAGACACACATATAGAACAATCCTCTTTATGAACAGGCCATGGTATGCATGCAACTAATTGCACCTTTGTCATAGGGACATTATCCACTGTGGAAGGCCAAATGCACTACGTGCCATTGAAAGTAGACGGGTGGCATGAGGGGTACCACACACTCACTGACCAGGGATCACACTGTGCCTCACAGGCTACAACAGGATTATGTACAGCACCTCACAGCAGTCACCTGCCCCAGCACACTGATGCTACCTCATCAGAGTACACAGACACACACAGGTACAGGACAATCACATGGCATTGCCAACTGGGGGTACACACCTCACTCTGCCCATGTGCCAGTAGATGGGGGTGTCACAGGTGTGGGGCTGGCTCAGCACGGCATGCACACAGCACTGCTCCCTGCTCACATTGGATGGCCAGGCTACATCCATCCCTCATGCTGCTTGTGTGCAACACTCCCCATATGCACTCACCCACATGACAGGGGACTTACACACACACCAATGTGCAGGGGACGAACACCGCCTTTGGACACTCACAGCACAGGTACACTGAACAAACACACATCCATGGGTACTGACACCTGTCACACTGGGGGGAACACAGGATCACATCAGGACTGTGGAAACAACATCCCCGGGAGGAGTATGCATGCAGAATGTGGCATGCACCGTGCATTCATTGTCACAGTAGGCACTATGCAAGTGAGGAGTGCACACAGGAAACACAGCATGCTCTGCATGGGTGACATCAGGCCTTCCACACCCTGGGACCCACTCCAAACAACAGTGCATGTCTGTCACACATGGATACAATGGCAGAAGTCACTGGCACACAAAAGGGGCACAGTCTAAGCTAGTGGAGTCAGCACTCACCTGAACCCCGGGTCGACCATACAGGCTCTGGAACTGTGGGAGGATCACATCTATCAGGGCAAGGTTCTCCTCCTGGGTGAATGGCTGTGACCTCTCCACAGTCCTGGACATGGTGCCAGAGGAATCACTATCAGCAGCAGTGGTCATGGATGAATGGATGTGCAGGCAAGTGCTCTCTCATGGGACCTGGCTGCCTTATATATGCCTGGCTGGCCTGTTCATGTACAGGAGTACTGATTGATTGGTCAGTCACATTTGCATCCTACGTTTCATCCAATCCCTTCAAACCTACCCCAGTGTGTGCCTTTGCATGGTTTCAGTTTTGATGATGATGTCAAGTCATCATCCACATTGCAACAATGTAGATTCTTTCAAACTGACTTCTGCTGGGCACCTGGTGCTCAAATTCAAAAATCTAACTCAGTCTCCATGGCAACCATCATGCATTTAGGCCCTTATACTTGTCCCTCATGTGTCCCCTATGTGTTTTCATACATATACACACAGGTACGGTGCGTTCCACACCCTAGGGCACCCCCCAAGCAGTGATACGGACCGTACACGCGCTTGTACGGTCCGGATCACAATATGGGCGCTGGCGTATGCGTACGCCACAGTAGTACGGACCGTACACGCGCTTGTACGGTCCGGATCACAATATGGGCGCTGGCGTATGCGTACGCCACAGTAGTACGGACCGTACACGCGCTTGTACGGTCCGTACTACTGTGGCGTACGCATACGCCAGCGCCCATATTGTGATCCGGACCGTACACGCGCTTGTACGGTCCGTACTACTGTGGCGTACGCATACGCCAGCGCCCATATTGTGATCCGGACCGTACAAGCGCGTGTACAGTTCGTACTACTGTGGCGTACGCATACGCCAGCGGCAATATTGGCCCAGGGACCCTATACACGCACTCCGAGCGTATGTACGGTGCGTTTCACAACTGTCAGTGGTGACAGGCGGCACACAGACAGGAATGGAGCGGTCAGATATTGCCAAGGGTGGACACCAATGCATTGTCTGTGCAATACCACATGTGTGTGACACAGGTGTGTCAGGATGTGATGTGGCACTTAACCCCTGAGGTGTGGGCAATGCACATGTACGATGAGCTGTGTACACATGTCGTGTGTGATGGTGCGCATTGTACCACACATCCCCTGCACTCCTTTGACATGTGTGCATGTCGTACACACTAGTGGAGCCATGAGTCACTTGCATGTCCCAGTCACGGACACCCGCACCTGTCCCCTGATGCCAGGTACACGGAATATTACACATGACATGTGTATGGCTGCGTTGCACGCTGCAACCATGTCATGTGTGTGGCATGTGTTTCCATGATTTTGCTGTAGGTGTGTGGTCCAATGCATCAGCAGTTGCTGCTGCCAACATGTGTCTGTGTGCAGATGGCCATGGCACACTGTTCCGCACACCAGCCCACATATGTGATTTGCCATGAGGTGTGTATGTATGCAACTACACGGAGTATCAACACAAGTACATATCCACATGCTCTCTATGTATGTTCTGTCTCGACATGTACTCCTCCAAGGCAATGTGTGTGGCCTGTCCTATTCCTATGACATGTGACCAGTGCATATCGCATCCAACAACCTGTCTGTACCATACGCATACTACTTCTGCACATGTGTGGATGTCTGTGAATCCTGTGATGCGTGTGCATGTTCACTTACACTGGCCCACAGCTAGTCTCATGCCATGTCATCGTGATCTTGCCCCCCTCCGTTAGTGGCTGTCCCTTGGTAGGAGTGTCTCCTGACTGGCATACGTGTCCAGGAAATGTTGCACAGACCTGACTCAGAATGTGGCAAATGTGTATTGGCTGTGTAACATGTGCTCAGTGCATTGACAATGTCGTTGTACAGTGCTCACTCTTCGGTGTTCCTTCCATTTCACTGCAGGGCTCCGCCTCTCCCTCGACGTATGCCAGACATGGCTGCCCTGCATGAACGGGACTGTATACGCCGCTACAGATTCAGCCAACGGTTGATTGATGAGTTGACTGGCCGGCTGGAAGCACAACTCCTCCCGCGCCACAGGTATCCCAGTGCACTGACACCCAAGTTGAAGGTGATGGCAGCCCTACATTTCCTTGCCACGGGTACGTTCCAACATACCATTGCTGATGTCGGGGGCATGTCCCAGACGATGTTCAGCCGTGTTCTGCATGATTTCTTAGAGGCCATGTTGGTTCACCTGGATGAGTACATTAAATTCCCAATTCGTGAGCAGTTGACAGATGTCAAGCGTGAGTTCTATGCCCTGGGAGGGATGCCCCATGTCATTGGGTCCATAGACGGGACATATGTTGCGTTGGTACCACCACAGGCACAGGAGGTGGTGTATAGGAATCGCAAACATTATCACTCCATTAATGCCCTTGTGGTGTGTCTGTCCAACATGGTGATTTCACATGTCTGTGTTCGCTTTCCAGGATCAGCACACGATGCCTTCATCATGAGGCGTAGCAGGCTGCCTGAAATGATGCTGCAGCTGCGGAACGAGCGAGCATGTATTGTTGGTGGGTAGACTCTGGCAGTTCAGTGTTTGGCGTCATCTTCCAATCTCACTGCCTGTGCTGACACACTTCTGTCCATGATGTTTCCTTGTAGGGGACGCTGGCTATCCCAACATGCCATGGCTGATGACGCCTGTCCGCAACCCCAGCACGGCTGCCGAGCACCGCTACAACAACGCACATGGGCGGACCAGGAGAGTCATTGAGAGGACGTTTGGACTTCTGAAGAGCCGATTCAGGTGCCTCCACAAGACCGGCGGAGCACTCCCATATGCCCCGGTGAAGGTGTGCAAGATCATCATCGTCTGCTGCATGCTGCACAACATGGCAGTGGAGGAAGCTGTTCCACTCATACTGGATCAAGATGACCAGAACCATCCACCCGTGGAGGATGAAGGCCTTGGTGACGGGGCAAGTGATGTGGAGGAGGAGGAGGCTGTGGAGGACATGCGGAGTCGGCTCATACGCAACTTCTTTGCTTAGTGGTGAGTTCCAGTGTCTGAGTGTGCACGCATTGGGCCGTGTGTGGCATGTGTTGCAATGTGTGTGTCCATCTGCATGTCTGCCAAGTGAGTCAGTGGTGTGTATTGAAGTGTCACTCGAGTGATGGCGCAATGGAAGGATGTTGTCTGAGGGTCATCATTGTCACCTGTCATGTTGACAACATGATACGTGTTGAGTACATGCTTGCGGATGTGCTCCTTTGGGCTGACTCCTTGTGTGTCTCTCTTCCACAGGTCCATGGGCATGCTGTCTGCTGGTGGCATTGTTGTGCTCCTGCTACTCCTCATGAACACAGCAACATGTGCTGATTCTGCGTCACATGCAAGGGCAAGTTTTGAAATCTCCTTAGGGTAAGGGATGCCTCACGGCGTTTTGGGTGTGTGAATTGTTTGTAGTCTGTGTGCACTTCTCCGGTTCATGTGTGTTCCATTTACATACATGTGGATCCTACATGGGGAACATGACATGGGGCAGGCTTCACCTGGAGCCATGGTCAGACTTGGTGACTGTCATGTGGCAGGGGATTGGGGATTGTGATGAGGCCATCATTGTGTGTAACACTGACCTCGGAAACATACAGGTTGCACCGGGTTGACATGGTGTGTGATTGCCCCATCAGGGCCTCAATGGTGTATAGCGGCCTCTCCGTGGCAGCAGGGGGTGTTTAGCTGTTATCCGTCACTTGTGTGCCAGTTCAATGGAATACCAGCATCTGTGTTGCAATGGGGGGTGCCAGTGTTGCTCCCACATGTTCATCCACATGACCTGTGTATGTGTTGACAGAGTATCATTGTCATTCCAACACACATGACTAATAAATTTGTCCCTCTGTCTCCAAGGTGCCTCTTCCCTGTCAATGGTGGCCTGTTGCCACTGTGCGTGCGGCATGTCTGGCATAGTTTTCTGAGGTGGTGCATATGTGTCTATGTGTAGAGTGACAAGATGCTAGGGGTTTGTCAGGGAGTGGGAACTGTATTATGCACAAGATGCACAGTTCCATCCACCTCAAGGCAAGAGAGACCATCCCCCAGGGCAACCACAACATCCGTGTCGAATCCTACCATGCAGTATACGGACATGTGCCTTACGACTCCCATGATACTTGTCCATATCCGGAATGCATCTGCACAGCTCTGCTACTGCATCGGGCAACCAGGCCACATCAACGTCCAAACGGGATGGGGGGAATGTTTCACAGCCAGCTGCAGGATGACCTTCTCGATCCACGGCCACACTCATGATGCAGCCCACAACCCCAACACAACCATGTGGCACTGTGATCCAAAACTCCATTCTGGCATCTCCATGCATCCAACCTCGGGCTAGCCACCATTTTCAACATCCGCCTGACGCAAGCATGCAGGACATTGTAGGGACACTGTTAGACCTGGCACCTTGGCGTGAGTTTCCCTTCCACTTTTTGATGGTGTGCCTCGATTGTTTTGCTGGTGTTGTCCGCTCAGGGCACTGCGCCACGGCTAATCCGTGCCGCAGTGCAAGTGCTCCCTAGGTAAAGTGTACCTGTAATTGATGTCCATGATTGGTTTATTGGATTCACTGTCAGTCCCCAGTAAAGTGCACCAGGGGTGCCAGGGCTTGTGAATGCCAATGCTGCTGGTGGGCTTGCAGCGCTGGTTGCGCCACCCACGGAAGCGGCCTTGTAAAGTGTGTCTAGGGTCTGCCACCGCAGACCCTGTGCGCGGTCCGGGACCGTCGCGCTGACTGCGCAGGTGCCCCCACTTGCCAGTCCCTAAACCTTCCCTTACCTGCACTTTAGCCACCCCTCTGGTAGGCCCACGGGCAGGGTGCATTGTAGGCATAAGGTAGGACATGCCCTGATGTGTGTGGCATGTCTTAGTAGTGAATTACAGCCATTTTCGTTCTTCACTATTGAAGGCTACCTGCTCTCCATAGGCCAGAATGGGCTGCCGGGATCACGCCAACGCTGTGACCCCAGTGGACTCAGAGAGCATGGTAGAAGTGTCAAGTTTAGTATGCCTGAACTCAGAATGATAAAATACTTCTTGTAGTCAAGTTTATTTTAATATCCTGGGTTTGTAAATGCTACTTTTAGAAAGTTAGTATTTACTGACCTGACCATCTCAGTCCGCCTCTGCTGTGTGTGTGTTCTGCCTGGCAACAGTAAGGAGCAGGGTGGGGGGGAACCCCCAGAGACAGGTTGGCTGCCAGGTGGTGGGTAGAGAGGTGACACCTGGATGGGTGGGAGGAGTACACCTTGACTCTTGAATAGCCCTGTGCTCTGCCACCACAAAGCCGGCGCCGCCCCCTGTGGGGCGGCTGATGTCTCTGCCCTGCTGCTGAAAGGAAAGAGCAGAGTCACCATAACAAAGTGCTCCAGAACTGGACTGAGCCAGGCCTAGGCCCCCTGGCGCTAAAGAACAAAAGAATCATGGTATAAAAGTAGGAGCCTGGCTCCTAAGAAATCAGAATCCTGTTTACCACAAAGAACCTCTGCCCGACTAGAAGGAGAAGAAGACGCTGGAGGAGCTGGCCTGCTGCTTGCCTTGCTGAGAAAGGAGAGGAAGAGACTTACTGAAAAAGACTTTGCTACTTTGTGCTTGAACATTCTCCAAGGGCTTGATCTGAGCTTGCCCCCTGAACTGAACCCCAGGACCAGTGGGTTCTCTGTGCTTTTGCTCGTCCTCCAATTCGAGCCGTGTGTACATCCCGCTGGAAAAGAGACTGCGCCCCTCATCGCCCCTCCTAGGGCCGTGACACTCAGAAGCTCGCCTGCCTCAAACCCGTGAGAGCCCCGCTCCGTCCCGAGCCGCTCTCTGTCCCCAGGCCAGGCCGCCTGCATCCCTGTCACCGCCTGCTACTGGAGCGCGCTGACCGTGCTATCACCCCTCCCGCCGGAAGCCGTCCGACGACTGTGATCTACGCCGGGTCATCCAGCTGCACTGACCGTGCCCTGCGACCCCGCTTCGCTATCCCCGGACATCTCAGGCCGCGCCGCCCCCGCTGTGGAGACCCTCCTGCACCGCCGTGCTCAAGGGTCACTGGCCGCGCCTGCCTACGTGCCCACACCTGCTGATTGAGGACCCAAGAACACTTCCCAAGCCGAGAGTCGCACCGACCTGTGCTGACTCTCCACATCACGCAAGAAGTTCCAGCATCGGGCTCGGGGCCCGCAACGCCTTATTTCCCCGTTCGCAGGAGTCGATCTCTGTGAGTACTGGAACCACAAGTAACATTTGCAAGAGACTACCAAGTATCCATGTGAAGCTACGAACAACGAACATTTGCCCGCTTTACAACCTGGTGGCATAGCGAAAACGTTATTGGTCTTGTGATAAATCTGCTGAGATATATATACCTATTTTTACATAAAGAATCGTATTTTTATATATACCCAAGTCTGGTGTCCGTTTCTGGGGGGATTGATGTATTTACTGTGTGTATGATTGTAAGTGCTTAACCAACAACGCCTGAGGAATCGCCTTGGCTGCTCACGCCACGCACCTAGAGGGTGAGCAAGGGTCATTCGCGAGGGGTTATCCTGCGCCCTGACGTGGAGGAGAGGGTTCCTGCTTGACACAAGGGCAACCTTGCGCCAACCAGAGATCCCCGACTCTAACATTGTTGGCAGCGGTTGGGATTTCGGATTTGCACTTGTAATTTGCATACAGTGAATTATTAATCACCAGATAGTGAGAGCAGACCAAATAACGCAGCCACAGGTTTGTAATTGTTGAACTTTGTTGAGACATCTGCCATTACTGCAACCATGCCTGGCTCGCACTCCGCTGGAAGAGCACTCTCTGTGATTTCTGGAATAGATGAGGTGGATTGGGAGAGACTGGAAGGCTACACGATGGAGCAATTGAAAGGCTACAGTGTACAATTCAGAGTCCCCCATGCTGGATGCAAGAGGAAGCCCCAGTACACCAAGGCGTTGAGAGCCTGGAAAGAGTCACGAGACCTACGGAATGCGGGGGACATCGTTCCACCCGACAACCTTGAGGAGCCCAGCAGAGTCCGGTCACCAGAGGAGCTGGCAGACAGGGCAGCAGACAGGGCGCATGCAATGGAGATGGCAAAGTTGGCAGGACAAATGGAAATGGAAAAGCAGAAGTTGGCCCTGGAGGCACAACAACGCCAAATGGATCATGATATAAGATTGAAGGAGTTGGAGCTGAAGGCGAAAAGTTTGGACACCGCTCCTTCTGGTGGCAGCACCCCACCAGCGCAGGTAGAGTCCAAGGTGTACATCCCCAAAGATGTAGTAAAGGAGTATTTTAGAAAGGATGACATAGGGCAGTGGTTTAGAGCCTACGAGGTGGCCATGTCCTCACACCGGGTCCCTGAGAAAGACTGGGGAGCGGGGTTGTGGGAAAGGTTCCTTGCGGAAGGGCGGGACACACTGTTAGATTTGCCCTTAGAAGTCCAGACCTCATACCCCCATATGAAGGAAGCTTTAATGACCAGGTATGGGTTAACTCCTGAGCTATATAGACAGAGGTTCAGGGAGACCAAGAAGATCCCTGAGAGTACGTATGTGGAGTATGTGACCTTTTTCTGCAGAGCGCTGGATGGTTGGGTGAAGGGTAGCAAAGTGAATGATTATCAAGGGCTGCTTGATTTAATTGCATGGGAGCACTTGTCCAGTCAATGTTTTCCTGAGCTACGCCAGCACCTGATAGATAGCAAGCTGTCCAACCCGAGGAAGCTTGCTGAGGAGGCGGACCGCTGGCTCAGCACCAGGGTCCACAAGGGTCAAGTGGGAGACTCCGCCAAAGGTGGGCAGGGTCCCCCGCAGAAGAGTGGGGGGGACAAGGGTAAACAGAAGGGGTTCCAAAAAGGCCCCCAAAGTAATTCCCAAGGGAACCAGCAGAAGGGTTCTCAGCCTCCCCCACCCCCGCAGCAGAACGGGGCCCCGACAGGTAGACCTGTTCCAAAGGGGCCCTTCAATTGTTATAGGTGTGGTGACCCGGGTCACATTGCCTCTGATCCTAAGTGTCGCCTGTTTGGTAAGACCGCACCCACTGGTGCTCCACCCCGGCAAGTAGCTAGTGTTAACTTTGGGGAGGAGGTAGCAGTCCAGGAGGGTGGGGGTCCCGGGCAGATGACCCTAGTCTCGCTAGGAGACAGTGAGATGGTCCCTGTAACCTACCTGCCCTCTAACACTAAGAAATATGGGCAGGTGGTGACCATCAATGGAAAGAAGGTTGAGGCTCTTAGAGATACAGGAGCCAGCGTGACCTCGGTGAGGCAACACCTGGTGTCTCAAGAGCAAATTGTACCCAATGCCTACTGTAGGGTTGTCAATGCTGACAACGTAGAGAGTCGTTGTCCAATGGCTCAAGTTCCCTTTGAGTGGGGGGAGGTCTCTGGTACTCTACAAGTCGCTGTGAGAACTGACATGCCTGTAGACTGTCTGCTAGGGAACGACCTGGAGAGTTCCCCTTGGGAAAAGGTGGAGAAGACCACGCATCTGAGGATGGTGGGTCTACCCGACTGGGCGTGCGTGACCACCCGGTCCATGGCAGCCAGCAGGGGTGTTGAGAGGGTCCTGGAGCCTGAGGGAGAGGTCCAGGAACCGGCCTTAGGGAGAAGGTGCAGGAGGCGCGGGAAACCGGCCCCCGAAGTTCCCACGGCCCAGGAGGAAGTAGACCCTGAGGGGGATGCTCTGGAGCCTACCGGGGAACAGATTGCCGAACTGGGAGATCTGCCTGAGCTGACCCATTGGCAGCAAGAAGGAGGTCCCTCCAGGGAGGAATTCTGCAGGGAGCAGAAAGAATGCCCTTCTCTCGTGGGTATGCGGCAACAGGCTGCAGACCAGGCCAATGGTGTTCAGGCCAAAACACACTACGTGTACTGGGAGAGTGACCTCCTGTATTCCGAGCCTAAGGCTGCTGAACCTGGGTCAGCCCGTGTGCTGGTGGTACCCCAGAAGTTCAGAACCTTCCTACTGGGGCTGGCTCACGATGTGCCGTTAGCAGGACATTTGGGGATGGACAAGACCTATGACAGGCTTGTCACCCACTTTTACTGGCCCCAAATGCATAAGAATTCAGATTCCTACTGCAGAACCTGTCAGACTTGCCAGGCAAGTGGTAAGAGCGGAGGGAAGCATAAGGCTCCTCTGCAACCTTTCCCTGTGGTCGGTACGCCATTCCAACGAGTGGGTATTGATATTGTGGGGCCTCTGGACCCCAAGACAGCCCTGGGCAACAGGTTCATCCTGGTCTTGGTGGACCATGCCACCCGGTACCCTGAAGCCATCCCTCTGAGGACAGTGACGGCCCCCGTGGTGGGACGGGCACTGATGGGAATTTTCTCCCGAGTGGGATTCCCTCTAGAGGTGGTGAGCGACAGGGGGACCAATTTCATATCCACATATATGAAATCCCTGTGGAAGGAGTGTGGGGTAACTTACAAGTTCACCACTCCTTACCACCCCCAAGGAAATGGGTTGGTTGAGAGATTCAACCGAACCCTCAAAGGCATGATCATGGGCCTGGACGGTCCAATGAGGCGTAAGTGGGACGTCCTCTTGCCATGCCTGCTCTTCGCTTACCGAGAGGTGCCGCAGAAGTCTCTAGGGTTCAGCCCCTTTGAGCTTCTGTATGGTCACCCGGTAAGAGGACCTCTGAGTTTGGTAAAGGAAGGCTGGGAGCAATCTCCCAGGAAACCTCCCCAGAATGTATACAGTTACATGCTGGCCTTCCGAAACCAGACTAGGCGTTTCAGGCAACTTGCTGAGGCAAATCTGGAAGCCAGCCAGGAGGAGATGAAGCGGTGGTACGACCGGAATGCCACTCTGGTAGAGCTTCAACCTGGACAAAAGGTGTGGGTCTTGGCCCCAGTGGAGCCGTGTGCACTTCAGGATAAGTGGACAGGTCCATTTGAGGTTGTGGAGCGCAAAAGTCCTATCACCTACTTGGTGGACATGCAGACTCCCAGGAACCCTTTGAGGGTCCTACATGTTAACCGCCTTAAGCCCCACTTAGAGAGGACCGAAGTGGGCATGCTGCTGGCCACTGATGATGGAATGGAAGAGGAGACCGAGCCTCTTCCTGACCTCTTAGTGGCCTCTGAGAAAGATGGGTCAGTGGATGGAGTTAACCTCTCACCCACCCTGACGCCCGAACAACAGGAAGATTGCCGCCACTTGTTGGGACAGTTTTCCGACCGATTCTCCCTGGTTCCTGGTGTCACAGATTGGTGCGTCCATGATGTGGACACAGGAGACAGCTTACCTGTAAAGCACAAGGCTTACAGGGTAACTGACAGGGTCAGAGCTTGCGTTAAGGAGGAGGTCTCCAAAATGCTTGCGCTAGGGGTGGTTGAGTCCTCCAGCAATCCTTGGTCCAGCCCCGTGGTCTTGGTCCCCAAAGCTGCTGCGCCGGGAGCCACACCTGAACTCCGGTTCTGTGTGGACTACAGAGGACTCAATTCAGTAACGAAGACTGACGCGCACCCCATCCCCAGAGCTGATGAGCTCATTGATCGGCTGGGGGCTGCCCGGTTCCTCAGCACGTTTGATTTAACGTCTGGGTACTGGCAGATCGCCTTGACCGATGGGGCCAAAGAGAGGTCCGCATTCTCTACACCAGATGGGCACTTCCAGTTCCGAGTCATGCCATTTGGGATGAAGAATGCCCCTGCCACCTTTCAGAGGTTGGTCAACCAGGTACTGGTTGGGCTGGATGCGTTCAGTGCCGCCTACCTGGATGACATCGCAGTGTTCAGTGCCTCCTGGCCCGAACACCTGCGCCACCTTTGGGAAGTGTTGATGGCTCTGCGCCGAGCAGGCCTCACGATCAAGGCAAGCAAGTGCCAGATCGGGCAGGGTTCCGTGGTGTACTTGGGACACCAAGTGGGGAGTGGCAAGGTGGCACCCTTGCAACCCAAAATTGAGACCATCCTGGCTTGGGAACCCCCCAAGACGCAGACCGCAGTGAGGGCCTTCCTGGGGCTCACTAGGTACTACAGGAGGTTTGTCAAGGGCTATGGAACGATCGTTGCCCCCTTGACAGAGCTGACTTCCAAGAAGCAGCCCAGGAACGTGATTTGGACTGACACCTGTCAGAAAGCTTTCGACACCCTGAAGACTGCCATGTGCACGGCGCCCGTGCTCTTGGCCCCTGACTTCTCCAAGGAATTCCTAGTGCAGACAGACGCTTCAGAGCATGGTGTAGGGGCTGTTCTCTCACAGATGACTGAGGAGGGCTGGGACCAACCCGTAGCCTTCATCAGTAGGAGGTTACTTCCACGGGAAAGTAGGTGGAGTGCAATTGAGCGAGAAGCATTTGCTGTGGTCTGGGCGCTGAAGAAGCTAAGACCCTACTTGTTTGGGTCTCACTTCCGGGTTCAGACGGACCACAGGCCCCTCAGATGGTTGATGCAAATGAGGGGTGAGAACCCGAAGCTGTTGAGGTGGTCCATCTCCCTACAGGGTATGGACTTTACGGTGGAACACCGTCCTGGTACAGATCACGCCAACGCTGACGGTCTGTCCAGGTATTTCCGCCTTAGTGACGAGGAACCCCCTGGGCAAGGGTAGTTCTCCCCACATTTCAGCTGGAGGGGACACGTGTTAGACCTGGCACCTTGGCGTGAGTTTCCCTTCCACTTTTTGATGGTGTGCCTCGATTGTTTTGCTGGTGTTGTCCGCTCAGGGCACTGCGCCACGGCTAATCCGTGCCGCAGTGCAAGTGCTCCCTAGGTAAAGTGTACCTGTAATTGATGTCCATGATTGGTTTATTGGATTCACTGTCAGTCCCCAGTAAAGTGCACCAGGGGTGCCAGGGCTTGTGAATGCCAATGCTGCTGGTGGGCTTGCAGCGCTGGTTGCGCCACCCACGGAAGCGGCCTTGTAAAGTGTGTCTAGGGTCTGCCACCGCAGACCCTGTGCGCGGTCCGGGACCGTCGCGCTGACTGCGCAGGTGCCCCCACTTGCCAGTCCCTAAACCTTCCCTTACCTGCACTTTAGCCACCCCTCTGGTAGGCCCACGGGCAGGGTGCATTGTAGGCATAAGGTAGGACATGCCCTGATGTGTGTGGCATGTCTTAGTAATGAATTACAGCCATTTTCGTTCTTCACTATTGAAGGCTACCTGCTCTCCATAGGCCAGAATGGGCTGCCGGGATCACGCCAACGCTGTGACCCCAGTGGACTCAGAGAGCATGGTAGAAGTGTCAAGTTTAGTATGCCTGAACTCAGAATGATAAAATACTTCTTGTAGTCAAGTTTATTTTAATATCCTGGGTTTGTAAATGCTACTTTTAGAAAGTTAGTATTTACTGACCTGACCATCTCAGTCCGCCTCTGCTGTGTGTGTGTTCTGCCTGGCAACAGTAAGGAGCAGGGTGGGGGGGAACCCCCAGAGACAGGTTGGCTGCCAGGTGGTGGGTAGAGAGGTGACACCTGGATGGGTGGGAGGAGTACACCTTGACTCTTGAATAGCCCTGTGCTCTGCCACCACAAAGCCGGCGCCGCCCCCTGTGGGGCGGCTGATGTCTCTGCCCTGCTGCTGAAAGGAAAGAGCAGAGTCACCATAACAAAGTGCTCCAGAACTGGACTGAGCCAGGCCTAGGCCCCCTGGCGCTAAAGAACAAAAGAATCATGGTATAAAAGTAGGAGCCTGGCTCCTAAGAAATCAGAATCCTGTTTACCACAAAGAACCTCTGCCCGACTAGAAGGAGAAGAAGACGCTGGAGGAGCTGGCCTGCTGCTTGCCTTGCTGAGAAAGGAGAGGAAGAGACTTACTGAAAAGACTTTGCTACTTTGTGCTTGAACATTCTCCAAGGGCTTGATCTGAGCTTGCCCCCTGAACTGAACCCCAGGACCAGTGGGTTCTCTGTGCTTTTGCTCGTCCTCCAATTCGAGCCGTGTGTACATCCCGCTGGAAAAGAGACTGCGCCCCTCATCGCCCCTCCTAGGGCCGTGACACTCAGAAGCTCGCCTGCCTCAAACCCGTGAGAGCCCCGTTCCGTCCCGAGCCGCTCTCTGTCCCCGGGCCAGGCCGCCTGCATCCCTGTCACCGCCTGCTACTGGAGCGCGCTGACCGCGCTATCACCCCTCCCGCCGGAAGCCGTCCGACGACTGTGATCTACGCCGGGTCATCCAGCTGCACTGACCGTGCCCTGCGACCCCGCTTCGCTATCCCCGGACATCTCAGGCCGCGCCGCCCCCGCTGTGGAGACCCTCCTGCACCGCCGTGCTCAAGGGTCACTGGCCGCGCCTGCCTACGTGCCCACACCTGCTGATTGAGGACCCAAGAACACTTCCCAAGCCGAGAGTCGCACCGACCTGTGCTGACTCTCCACATCACGCAAGAAGTTCCAGCATCGGGCTCGGGGCCCGCAACACCTTATTTCCCCGTTCGCAGGAGTCGATCTCTGTGAGTACTGGAACCACAAGTAACATTTGCAAGAGACTACCAAGTATCCATGTGAAGCTACGAACAACGAACATTTGCCCGCTTTACAACCTGGTGGCATAGCGAAAACGTTATTGGTCTTGTGATAAATCTGCTGAGATATATATACCTATTTTTACATAAAGAATCGTATTTTTATATATACCCAAGTCTGGTGTCCGTTTCTGGGGGGATTTATGTATTTACTGTGTGTATGATTGTAAGTGCTTAACCAACAACGCCTGAGGAATCGCCTTGGCTGCTCACGCCACGCACCTAGAGGGTGAGCAAGGGTCATTCGCGAGGGGTTATCCTGCGCCCTGACGTGGAGGAGAGGTTTCCTGCTTGACACAAGGGCAACCTTGCGCCAACCAGAGATCCCCGACTCTAACAGACACATGTCTAGACATGCCTGGGAGCGGCAAGCCAGGGCACTCCACATGATCCCTGACCTCTGCGCATGACTGTTGCTCCCCTGAATGTGTCTGTAGCCACAGTTGTGCGGGAACCACTCAGCTGGTTGGGCCCAGCACAGGTGAGTATGGTACTCCATGTCTGTATCAGATGATACATTGGGACCCATGTGTGTCCTGGGCAAGACTGCGACCCCACGGTTTGGATGGTTGGAGTTAATTCTGAGATCAGGCATGCTTTGACTTTACGACACACACATGTATTGTAATAATGCAGAATCACGGCATCAGCTTGTAAGTGTGATTAATTTATTTGTGGTGGGGTACGGGTTTGTGGGGATGACAAGAGGTGCACAGCGGGAGTGTAGAATCCAAAGTTCACTGGGGGAGTTGGTATCCTTGCCGTAGCAAAATGTCAGAGTCCATGCCACAGTCTTCGTCAACATAGGTCAGACAGTGACCAGCAAGTCCATGTGGCAGAGAATGTCATGTGCTGCTATTGGGCCAGAGGGCCAGGTGCCAGGCCAGGTGACCTGGGAGATGGTGATGTTCTGCTGACTCTCACAGTCTTTTTCGTGGACGACCCACCTTCCTGCGAGGACCCTCGGAAGCAGTCCGTGACGATGTCTGTGACGCTCCGTCGGATGAATCCTCCTCCTCCTGATCCCTCCCTGTGTCTGGTAATGGCCTTCGCCTGGTGCCACAGGGAGGGTTGCCCATGTTGTCGGCAATCCGACGGAGTACACCGGTCATTTGGGTTTGCACCGCCACGAGCTCAGCCTGTCTATCCTCCATCCTTCCTTGGTGTTGCAGTTGACAGGCATGTTGCTGGGACTGCAGGGTCTTCATCTCCTGGAGGGTCCCCTTGATGTCATTGAGGGTGGACGCAATCTGGTCCATGCCCCTGGTGTCACGCCGGTATGTATCCAGGATGTTGCTGACCTGGGACACTACCGGGTCCTGAGCTGCCTGGTCAGGTTCGCGCCTCCGCCGTCCTCCACTCCCGCCACCCCTGCCCACGTGCACCTGGCCTGCCGTTGTGGGTGCATCGGGTCTCCGGGACCCCTGAGGGATGGCATCTGCGTTGCCGCCTGCCTCCTCCTGGGTGCCCGGAGGACCGTGTCCCTCCTGGGCAGACTGGCTGGGTGGTCGAGTGCGTGCAGGGCTCCTGGACGTCTCCTGGGATGTGGCAGGAATGGGGGTGGTGGTTGGCACAGTTGTACCTGACGCAGGTGCTGCAGGTGGTTGGACACCAGAGGGGCCAGGTTGGTCTGGGTCATCCACGGAGTGGTGAGAGTCATCACTGGCGGTGGGGTCCTCATCCCGCGGAGCCTGGTCCTGTGAGACTTCCCCCCCAGTGTTGGGGGGTGTTCGTCGACGTTGACCTGTGTGTGAGAGAGACAATGTTAACAGTGTCACATGTGGCATCCATGTTTCATGCATTTCTGATTTGGCACTCTTCCTCTGGGTAGTTGGATCTGTCTTGCATTCCTCTCACAGTGCACTTGTGCATGGGTATGTCCCTTGGCCACAGCTGTCAGGGCTTTACGCATGTGTGAGACACAATCTTAGTTGATGCATCTATTTGGGTACACAGTCAGCAGTGTGGTGTGCGGGCGTAGCGAGCCATGCAGAGGCGCCTTACGTGTTGCACTGTACGTGGCCAAATGGTGTTTTGCCAAGGCAATTTGATGTTGCAGGTAGGGGACTGAAGCATTTGTGACAGGGTTCTTACCGACACAGTGGGTGGGTATACTGGGTGTGTGGTTAGGTCTGTGCCTGCAGCACGGATGGACTCGTGCACAGATTGACACATGGACCGGTCTTCATCTACGGAAGGGGGGGTTTGAGGCACTGCCAGACCTGGTCTGCATGCACACAGTCCACCGGCTGATGAGTGGACATGGCCACACCACCCAAGGGTGATTTAGTCTCCCTGTGTCTCCCTTCCTCCCTCCCTCTGTCACCCTCCTCCCTCCCTCTGTCGGTCTCCCTCTGTCACCCTACTCCCTCCCTCTGTCTGTCTCCCTGTGTCCCCCTCTGTCTCCTTCCCTCTCATTCCCCCTCTCCCTCCCTCTCTTTGTCACTCTCTGTCACCTCAGGCCAGCTTCCTGGGCACACACAGTTAGCCGGTCTTTGAATGGCCATTGGCTTGTTCATGTGAGTTAGTCCCTGTTCTCCGGGCACCCATTGGGCAGTGTGTCTGAGTGTAGGCTGCTGCTGTGGTGGTGTGTGCTGAGACTCTATCAGAGCGATGCATCTTCATTGTCTGCTGTCATGTGCAAATTGTGCCTTCAGACCCATGTCATCCTGCATGGCAGCCACCATTTGCAGGCAAGACAGTACTGTGTGGGTACACACAGTTTGTATGGCTGTGCCCTGGGCCATATGGGCTGAGGGCATTGTTTTGTGCTTGTGAGTTGCTCAATGTTAGTTTTGATGCCCCCACTCCCAGCATCGACCACATCCTGTGTTGTGTTGGTGTTTTGTGTGGCCTGTGACTTGGCATGGCCCTGATTGATGCATGGGGCATGGAGGCGCTAGTGGCATGTGTGTGTTTGTGGAGTGTTGTTGTGTGCGGTGGTGGCTTGGGGGGGGTGGCATGCATGATTGATTGTGTATGGCATCCCCCCCATGTGAGGTGAGTTGTTTGTGTACTCACCAGGGTCTGGGAGTCCAGGCAGTCCGTGTAGTCCCTCCACCGCCAGCGTGGACATCACCTTCTCCTCCCAGGGATGGTATTGTACCGGTCTGGGGGGCGGCCCTCCTCCAGTGATGTTCCCCTGGTTGTGATTGTCAGTCATCTTCCTCTTGACCGTCCTCCGCAGATCGTACCACCTGGATTGGCACTCGTGCCTGGTCCTTCTGGTGGTCCCAACAGCATTCACAGAATCGACAATCCTCTGCCACATGGCCGTTTTTTCGGATATGCTGGTCTGTCTGACCAATGTCCCAAAGAGCTGTGGCTCGACTCTGAGGATTTCGTCGACAAGGATCTCCAGCTCCTCCTTCGTGAACTTTGGATTCTTGGTGGTGGACATGGCGTGGGGTGTGGGTGTGGATGGTTGTGGGGGTGTGGGTGTGGATGGTTGTGGGGGTGTGGGGGTGGATGGTTGTGGGTGTGTGGGTGTGGTAGTGGAGGTGTGTGTGTGAATGTGATGAGGGGGTGTTTGTGTAGGTGGTTGTGTGAAGGTATGCAAGTGTGAGGTTCAAGTATGGTGGTGTGGGTCGTCTGTGGGCTCTGGCAGCAGTGGGTCTGTTGCAAAGGCTCATGGTTTGTGTGTGTGGTCCATTTTTATTGGTCCATTTGTGGGTGTGGCTGTGTTTGAAATTTGTGTGGGTGTGTTATGAGGAGTGATTGAGTTTTGGGCCTCTGTTTGGCAGTTTGGCAGTTGCAGGTGAGTGTATGTGATGTTTGTGGGGTTGTTGGGCATGTTTAGTGGTGTGGGGAAACTCTAATTGCCTCTCCTTGTGTAAATATGGTTTGTCCTGGTTCAGTACGTGTGTTTTTGGCGTCAGTACGGTCCGTACATGCACTGGTGGGGGTACGGTCCGTACATTCCCTGGTGGGGTGTGGGTACGGCCCTACATACACGGGTGGGGGTTCGGTGCGTACATACACGGCTGGGGGGGGGTTCGGTGCGTACATACATGGGGGGGTTTGGTGCGTACATACACGGGTGGGGGTTCGGGGGCGTACATACACGGGTGGTGGTTGGGTGCGTACATACACGGGTGGTGGTTGGGTGCGTACATACACGGGTGGGGGTTTGGTGCGTACATACACGGCTGGGGGGGGTTTGGTGCGTACATACACGGGTGGTGGTTCGGTGCGTACATACACGGCTGGGGGGGGTTCGGTGCGTACATACACGGGGGGGTTTGGTGCGTACATACACGGGTGGGGGTTTGGTGCGTACATACACGGGTGGGGGTTCGGTGCGTACATACACGGCTGGGGGGGGTTCGGTGCGTACATACACGGCTGGGTGGGGGTTCGGGGGCGTACATACACGGGTGGTGGTTTGGTGCGTACATACACGGGTGGTGGTTCGGTGCGTACATACACGGGGGGGGTTTGGTGCGTACATACACGGGTGGGGGTTCGGGGGCGTACATACACGGGTGGTGGTTTGGTGCGTACATACACGGGTGGTGGTTGGGTGCGTACATACACGGGTGGGGGTTTGGTGCGTACATACACGGCTGGGGGGGGTTTGGTGCGTACATACACGGGTGGTGGTTCGGTGCGTACATACACGGCTGGGGGGGGGTTCGGTGCGTACATACACGGGGGGGGTTTGGTGCGTACATACACGGGTGGGGGTTTGGTGCGTACATACACGGGTGGGGGTTCGGTGCGTACATACACGGCTGGGGGGGGGGTTCGGTGCGTACATACGCGGCTGGGTGGGGGTTCGGGGGCGTACATACACGGGTGGTGGTTTGGTGCGTACATACACGGGTGGTGGTTCGGTGCGTACATACACGGGGGGGTTTGGTGCGTACATACACGGGTGGGGGTTCGGGGGCGTACATACACGGGTGGTGGTTTGGTGCGTACATACACGGGTGGTGGTTCGGTGCGTACATACACGGCTGGGGGGGTTCGGTGCGTACATACACGGCTGGGGGGGGTTCGGTCCGTTCATACACGGGTGGGGGTTTGGTGCGTACATACACGGCTGGGGGGGGTTCGGTGCGTACATACACGGGTAGGGGTTCGGTGCGTACATACACGGCTGGGGTGGGGGTTTGGTGCGTACATACACGGGTGGTGGTTCGGTGCGTACATACACGGCTGGGGGGGGTTCGGTGCGTACATACACGGGTGGTGGTTGGGTGCGTACATACACGGGTGGGGGTTTGGTGCGTACATACACGGCTGGGGGGGTTTGGTGCATACATACACGGGTGGTGGTTCGGTGCGTACATACACGGCTGGGGGGGGGTTCGGTGCGTACATACACGGGGGGGGTTTGGTGCGTACATACACGGGTGGGGGTTTGGTGCGTACATACACGGGTGGGGGTTCGGTGCGTACATACACGGCTGGGGGGGGTTCGGTGCGTACATACACGGCTGGGTGGGGGTTCGGGGGCGTACATACACGGGTGGTGGTTTGGTGCGTACATACACGGGTGGTGGTTCGGTGCGTACATACACGGGGGGGGTTTGGTGCGTACATACACGGGTGGGGGTTCGGGGGCATACATACACGGGTGGTGGTTTGGTGCGTACATACACGGGTGGTGGTTCGGTGCGTACATACACGGCTGGGGGGGGTTCGGTGCGTACATACACGGCTGGGGGGGTTCGGTCCGTTCATACACGGGTGGGGGTTTGGTGCGTACATACACGGGTGGGGGTTTGGTGCGTACACACACGGCTGGGGGTTTGGTGCGTACATACACGGGTGGGGGTTTGGTGCGTACATACACGGGTGGGGGTTCGGTGCGTACATACGCGGGCGGGGGGGTGGTGGGGTGTTCGGCGCGTATGCGGGCACATGTCTCCATGGTTGCTATGGGAGTTCGGTTCGGACGGTGTTTTTTGCGTACGGTTGTGGAATGGGGAGGACGGGAGGGATCGTACTTGCGCTGTCGGACTTTATTTTTCCGCACGGTGGGTTTTTCGACCGGGGACGTGTCGGTGACTTTTCCCGACCCGAGGACGTGTGGGGAAATCTTCCCAATGCGATTCGTATGGACTTTTTTCCGTTCGAATCGTACTTGGCAGTTTGTACGCTACTTTGACGATTCGGACGGAAAAAAATCCGGATACGAGTCGGACGGGGAATTTTTTTACCGGATCGGAATTGGCACCCATATGTATGGGTAAGCAAAATTAATGTAAATTGCTCTAGCAAATTATCAGAAAATTTTAGCAAAACTTCACAAAATTACATGTAATTACATAAAATACAAATCAATCATTTTGAGCTATATGTGCGAAATGCGTCGTCGTTTTAATTTTTTGGCATGAGGTGCATTTCAAGAGCACTATGAACAAGAGCCGCTAGTGTTTTGTTCTATCTGTGCATTTGCAGTAATTTTGTATGGCAAATTGTGCCATTTGCTGTACGTTTTACGCAAAGTGCATAATGGCATAATTTTAGGAATTTCAAGTAACAAGAGTAATGTGAAATTCCCCAAATTATGCAAATTACTGTGATGCAATTTAAATTTCGTCCAGGCCTAATCATATGCTACTCACAAAGAAAAAAGTGGGCAGGTCCTGCTTAACTAAGAGTTTTTCTTTGATGCAAAGGTGCTGAAGGTTCTATTGGTGGGTTTGTGGTTTTTTTTTGGCTCCGACCTCTCTGTAATTTTCGCATTTTCTGCAAAAAAATGTCATCCATTTTTGGAGGAGGCCTGTGTCTTCTCTTTGCATTATTACTAGAAAGACTCTTACTTGGGGCTTCCAGTCTACCACAGCAGAATCTGACATTTAGATTTGTCTATATTTTAGGGAGGTTTGAACAAACTTCCAAGTGCCGCTGTAGCAAAGTGTAACATCAATAAAAGGAGTTTTTAGCCTCTCACTGTGCTTTCTTTTAGTTTCTCTCAATGCACGACCACACATGGGAACCAAACATAATTGACAAGAGAAGTCTCTAGAACATATCCTATTACACTTTTCTGTGAGGCAGAGCATTCACATTTGGAAGGTGCTAAGTACTGATTCCTGCAAGTCATGTAGAGGTGACAGCTGAATAGAGGAGAATCTAACTCCACATGGTTTCTGCAAAACATCTGGAACCCATAGTCCTTATAACTTTATTCCATCTTTGGCTATCTAATGTAGGAGCCTGACTGGCTGGTGTCTGGACAAAAAATTGAGTTGTAAACATTCGGAGACACAAATATCGGATATAAAATATTGTGTTACATAAATATTGTGATGCAAGAATATCATTTTTTGAGGTAAGTAGTATTGTTTTAAATAATATTGATGTTTTTAATATCATTTTCAGTAATATATAGTAGTTAGAAATATCGTTTTTTAATTATTTTAATGTGCTTTAGTTGATATATTCATTTTATATTTTACTATTGTTTATATTAAAGTATTTTTTTTAAATATAGCATGTAATTTTAGGTGATTTTGAATTTTGAATTTCATTTTTAATGGTAATTTATAGTGTTGTAGCGGGTTGTGTCGGGTTTGTAGGGGGATAGGGTGGAAAGTTAACTAGGTAATTAATTATTTATAAATTATTTATTAAGTCTAAACTCCCAAATAAGTGTAAACCACATTACTCTTTTGTACCATCAAACCTAACAAGCATGATGTGATGTGTAAGAATAACCAAAGACACCCACAGTGAACCGGGAATATATCACTGACTTACATCTCTATACAGGAAAGCACTCTGTATGGTGAGCAAGATGTCTCTGACATATGCATTTGCTGGGATGCACAAAATCCTCTCTGCAGTGGGACAGCATATATTTCATATTGTTTTGATAAGCTTCAGTGAGTATGGGTATGGTAATATCTCAGTGTCTAGAGGAAACAATGAGTCATGCTCTTGTCTCCACACATGCTGACTTGGATCATAAATCTTGTTGCAGAGCTTGGTGTGAAATTGCTAAAACTCAAGATGAATTCTCTGTTTCCCAGGCTTAGAACCATAGTTCATTAGAGAAAGACACGTGCATAAAATGTGCCTTTGAGAGAATGGCTCACTAGATGATGCTCACTTATGTAAATGTAGCACCTGCACTAATCCAGAGACCCTTATAGGGATTTTAGTGGTTTAGACAACCTTAGAAAGGCTCTGTAAGTGGTAGCTGCGGAGAGCAGCCTTCAGGCCTAGTCCAGAAGGAGTGTAAAGCAGCTCGGTCTACCAGTATCCAATCTTTAGCATAGGCTATGTGAAAAAGAACCACACAGTGGACTTATAAAAATAGATGTTTATTACAATCACTCACTAACACTATACAATATCTCCTACCCGGAGATATTCTGACAATGCACACAATACTTGAAAATAGAGCAATAAGCAGCACCAATACACAGTGGTCCCCATGGCAGACCAAACCATGTATCAACATAGTGGAATGCGAACCACGACAGTAGATGAGACTGAACGCAGTAGGGGTAGTGAGTCAGGTACCCAAGATACCACCCCAAGTGAGGGTCTAGGTACCCCATGATAATTGTATGCCAATAGGATACATGACTGTGTACTCAATACTACTCAGGGTACGTTGCAGTTGCAGTCTTGAAGAGGATAAGACCCTTCCCAGTGGACCCCGAAGAGCCCCAGTGCAAGACAGAAGGTTGAGGAGCCACCCCACCCGTGGAAACCCTTGGAATCAGGCCACCTACAATCACTGTCGAGCATAATCGAAGACTTCAGGACGAGACCGCTGTTGCAGAAGGATGAAAGAGTCTGTTGGAACCCAGGAGCAGGTTCATGTAGAAAAGTACCTGAAAGCAGAGGGGACAGAGTCTATGCCACACTGGGATGCCAGGAGGCACGGAAGACGAAGGCCACTCGAGTTCAATGAAACAGGTCAGTTGAAGAAAAGGCTGCAAGTACGGGTACACTGAACTGGTAGCTCTGCTCGAGCCACCGTGATGTTGAAGACAACAGAGTCTGTCCGTCTAACCAATCACGTTGGCAAGGGTCAGTTATAGAGGGGGCAGACTCATCAACAGACCTTCCGATGCGTATGACTTCGTTGACACAAGTCAGTTGTGGTAACCGATGCGGTTACTGTGTGATATAGTGATGCAACGACGCAATGCGCAGGGGTTCAGTTTCAGGGCTTTCTATGAGGGATGCTGGCCTCAACTTGAGAGGACAACTCAGGCCTCGAGAGAAGGTAGAACCACCACCTGTGTTGCTGAGCCTTTTGGAGTCTGTGGGAGGCCAGTTTCGGCAGATCGGTTGAGCGTGTTGCGGTGGGTATGGATGCAGGGGAATGACTCCTCCACTCCAAGTGAGATTCCTTTGGATGTCTTTAAATGTCCACAGGCCCAGGACAGAACCTGTATGTATCACGGACACTGATGCTGCAGAGGGTTTGCAGGACGATAAGTTCAGGAGCCGACAGAGCTTCTCGCTTGCAGTCTTGGTCCCAATGCAAAGGACAGTGTGATCAGGATGTCCAAAAGGTCAAAGATGAAGTGGAGTTGGAGCTAAATTCCATGACGAATCTTGGATCCCACCCACAGGGAAGCCCTTAAGAACCCTTAGAAAAGTGTCGGGATGAGTCACGGGTCCCTCCCAAAGCAGGGGCTGGACAGTAGGGAAAATACTCCCATGTCCTTTGTCCAGTTTTGTGCCAGAGCAGAAGGCAATGGCTCCTTGAGCTTGTTTAAACTGGAGTAAGCAAGGAGGGCACCAAATGTGCCATTCCAGCAGGCTATGTGGTGCTGGCAAGCGCCCCCACCCCAGCCTAATACACTTAATCCTGTCTGATAGGTGGTTACACCTCCCTGTCACAGGAAACCTACTGTCCTACCTTCCCCTGCTCGGGCTTGGCCCAGCAGTAGGGGGGCAGAATCATGTTTGTGGTCGGCAGCAGCCCTAGGTTGCTCTCAGGCTCTGTAAGATAGGTCCCGGGAGCATGGAGGGCTCCCGGATAGGCCCTAACATGGATGGAGTCATACCTCCAACACTGAATACCGTGTTGGGGTATGATTCCAACATGTTTGATACCAAACATGCCCAGGTTCATTCCAGCCAGTTTAGAGATGGTCATCACGTAATGACACATGGTCTCTCTATATCGTAATAGCTGATTCACTTACAAAGTCTGGAGAATGGACTCTGGGGTTTGTAGGGGTGGTTCGCTCATCCTGGGCCACCCTAGCCCTCGGAACCAAGCACACTGCCTTTGGGACTGAAAGGTCGCCTAGAGGGATGACTTATAGGTTTCAAGTGCAGTGATGTAAGATATAAGGGAACTTATATTGAGAGGGGCTTGCACCAACTCACACAGGTTGCAATGGCAGGACTGTAGTCAGAGTTTGGAGGGTTCCTTTTGGGTGGCATAACATATGATGCAGCCCATGGTGGACCCATGGTGTACCTTGGCCCTAGGTACCTTAGTACAATATACTAGGGACTTACTAGGATACACCAGCAGCCAATTAGGAATGTACCAAGGTCCTCACCATAGCTAATTTAGGGAGGAAGCACACTGGTTTGGGTCCTGATTAGCAGGATCCCAGTCAAACTAGTCAGAAAAACAGTAGAACCCCAGTAAAAAGTGGAGATAACAGTGAAAGCAGATCCTACTTTCCTACAGTGTGTTTTATCGTATTTTTTAAGTAAACTTCCTTAAACAGTGCACAATTGGGAACCTCAATTGTTTTTCGTCAAAGGGTCAATTAAAAGGAGCAAAGATCTTCGTCTAATCACACTGAACAAAATTAAATACTGGGTGTCCCTGAAGTAGATGGGAAATTGGTGCCTTCATGTACACATAGATGCTCAACCCCATATATCAGCACACAATATAAATAGATATAATTACTTTATGGCATACCGCTCTACCCTGTCATTAAGGCCTCACAGGTAACATGACAATCTGTACACCATCTCTCTTTTCTAACATTAAGCCCAGGAGCTGTGATGTTGGTGTCCTTGGATGGTAGTATCTCTCAAGGATTATCCATAAAAAGTCCTCAACCAAATGCCATTTTTTATGGTCTGGATTGACAGAGTAACGGTCACCAGACAATTGTGTGAGTAACACTAGAAAGGGGCTTTGGCTGTGCCCACAAGTTGGGAGCCAGGAGTACATATTTGATTAGGCAGAAGTTGTGCGCTTCCACAAACAAAGGTGCTTGCCCTCTACGCAGTTGTGATAATTTTGTTTATTTATTCAGCTGCTTGAGCTTGACTTTTAGAGGCACACGCATTACACTATAAAGTTATTAAGTGTTTTAAATAATTATAAACTGTATGGTATATTTCTGTGACAGCAGCACAGATGGGAGTTGAGCAGTCATTAAAATACATGGATGTTTAGGCCTGGCTTGAAAGTTCAACTGTCATTTGACCTTTTAACCTTAGTATGTGTACAGGTATTTGCTTCCACACAAATACATATCCATTCCCATGCTATTCACTTGTAATGCTTCACATTACCATATAACATTCCGTTTAAGTCAGACCTATGGCACTGATAATGCTTGTCATTATGTGTAATCAGTTAGCTATGAAGTACTCCCTGTTGTATGTTTCTCCTTTGTTGCTCCTGTGCTCTACCATGTATTCAGATCTTCCTTGGGGTCATGCTAAATCTCAGACCACATGGACATGTGATAAAGTAAATCACCAGGTCTGAGTTATAATTCTTAAGCAATCTCTGCTCCCATTGAGTTGTCAGACATCATTAAACGTTTTCAAGGTTCTTACATGTTTGCACAAGGAGCATAACAAACAAGGTAAAGTGACTTCTGTAAAGTTCCACAAAGTCTTCAGCTCAGCAGATGCTCCACTCTACAGGGGTATTGTGTCCAAGATTTCTATCCCCAAATAAGCCCCTCTTCAAAGTAAGACTTCCCTCCAATTTTTCATACCAAGAAAAGATACCTATATTTAAGTACAGATTCAATGTTTGCCCTCAATATAAGTGTTGAAAAATTATATGACAAATTAAAGTTTTAAAATAGGCAGCATGAAATGAAGCTTAGCTGCAATTTGGCCCTCTCAAATGAATTAGATACAATTATATCACTTAAACAACCAATACTTCTAATAATATGCCTTTTAAACCCTTGAACAGAATGGATAAACATAACCTTGACAGAATAATCTTAAAAAGAAAATGATCTATTGTATTATTCAAAGAGTAAGTTTCTGATTGCTTCAGAAAGTAAATACTGAGTGGATTAAATATAATTAGATGTTTCTCATGAAGAGCACATTAAACTTGATCTAAAATATCCTTTTTTGCCATCTCAGCCTTCCCTAGTACACTTCTCTTTGTACATTTGAAATTGAGTACATGAACACAGGTCATCCATTTTGAAACAGTAATGCTCAGATGGTGTGAAGCAGTATAAAGAAAATTAAACTGCATTCATCATACTTTGGTTTTAGGAGCAATGAATACTGCATCAGTATAAAATCCATTTTACAATGTGCAGAGCACAAGCTGCCAGCACTTGTAAAAACATGCCTGCCAGCACATGCAAATTTGAGTGCCAGGGGGTTAGAACTGAACAGGGCTTGGCTCACAAATTTACGTAGGTATTGCCACATGGTCACACATATGCTGTGCACTCAATTGGAGGCTTTCCTGATCAAGTCAGTGTTACACAGCCTTGAGATGAAAATCTTTGCTAAACCACTGCTACGCAAATAGAGCTGAAAATGTGTTTTAGCGAACACTTTTTCTGGAGGTGATGAAACATGCCAACTTGCTGAAATGTGATTATATGCTAGCGTTTTTTAGAATTCCAAGTGCAATGAAACATAGTTTCCAGATGTTTCCAGTCTCCGATAACTTATAAATGTTTCCCAAACGGTGCACTCGTTTAAATGGTAAGTACACAGAATTACAATGGAAGCTAGATGCAAATATATGTGTGTTGTGTATGTAAGACCAAGAAACTGCAAAATAGGAGAGGACAATAAGTCATCTCCAAATGGTTGCAGCAACAAAGTGCAGAACAGTGATCTCCTTGCTTCTACATCTGCAGCAAGGGTGCTCTCCGGACGGGCTCTGGATGAGGCTTCCTTGGAGAATCTCGCTTATAACACAAATTAGCCCATCTTCTTCTTTGGTCATCTGATTTGGGACTTTGCAGCCCCCAGGTTAGAGGGCATGTCTGCCCCTACTCCCATCTGTTTCTCCTTATTCATTAAATCTCCCAGAGGAAACAATTGCAAGCGGTTGTTGATCCCTCCTCGTAATAATTCTTCGCATTGACTTGGAGCTGAAATTCCATTGCTTTTCATATTCAGGTTCCGTTTCTCCCTGCTTTCGTCTTTGAGCATTTTCGAAAGATAAGATTAAATCTATATCATTATCAAGGTAAACTTGTTATGTCCCCCCAATCCTTGTTTTGGTTGGGTGTTTATTTGTCAACCACCCTGCCCTGAAAATGGTATATAGCCTGGTACTCCCCCAAGTCCCCTCTTTAACTTTTGGTACCCACAGCCCTTGTCCAGATGAGGTCTGCCTCCCTCCTTTAAGGCAAGTATTGAGACCACACCAATTTTTGAATTTTTGGATTAGGGGGTGTAAACCCCCGGCCGTATTTATTACAAAATTAAAAAACATTATTTATTAACCTTATGTACAATTACGCAGAAAGGCCAAATACATTGTTAGACAGATGATGTCACATGGCTATCCTTAACTCTAATACACACAACACTCCTACTGTAAATCTAACAATGCTTATATTCACTTTCTGCGTGTCCCCTCTAGAGCCTACGGCAAAGTCAGCCTCCAGAACCCAGCAAACTAGCAATTTACGCGTAATTATTTTGCCGGAGTTGGCTTGCGCAGGGGGTACAGCTTATCGGACAGATACTTTTCACCGGGCCCCCCCCTGCGCCCTGTGCCTTAAACTCCATGACGGGGGCTGCAGAAATTCTGCATACTTGCGCCCTGATGCGTGTGTGCATGCGGGGGTGGCCACAGGCCCACTGGAAAGAATGACTCCCCTGGCCCCCGCACCCGGACAGCCTACCTACCGGCTGTCACTGCCCCTGGATTTACATGGTTCTGACCGCTAAGGACCGAAGACTATGCTTACCAATCATGCATACATTACGGGCCGCTGGTGGCCCGGGTGCTGTTCCTGTGGGGAGAGCAGAATAAGAGACTGTTCTGCTCCCCACACCCCCTTTTAAAGGGGGGGGCACAGGCCGGTCTAAACCGGCCGGACCCCTACGCTGGATGCCCGCGTGAACCGGAAGCACTAAAGTGCTTCCGGTTCACGCCCTGCAGAAATGCCACCTATTGGACGCCTAATGGGGGAGGTGGGAGTGCTCCCACCTCCCCCTTTCCCCCGGGGACCGGTCCGACCGCCATAAGGGCGGCGCGCGCTAGTTAGCGCTCGGCCTTGCACAGGTGGTCGGCTGATCACCAGCACCAATACGCGTGTCAACACCAGCACTAGAGCTTTGGGGACACCAACCAAGAATCAAAACATATATATATATATATATATATATATATATATATATATATATATATATATATATATATATATATATATATATATATATATATATATATATATATATATATATATATATATATATATATATATTACCTACTGGCGGTCGCCAGTAGGTAGTTATAGTTAGGACCCCTTTTCCATAGGAAAACCTCAACATTCTATTTTGAATAACTTTGGCGCCGGTCGATGAATCCTCGCGAATTTCTCAAAATAGGTGGGGCGCTACGCTCCGCTCCTACCCTGAAAGTCTCGGGGGGATCCGTCAAGCGGGGGCTGAGATAAAAGGGGGGTCCCAAAACGCGTTTTTCCCATGCATTTTTCCATAGGACCTTTAGAACGAGCTACAGCCCGAACGGCTGAACAGAATTACTCGAAATTTGGCAGAGAGGTAGTCCCTAGGTCAAGGAAGTGCCTTTTGTAGGTTTGGTGTAAATCTGTTCAGTAGATTCTGAGAAAATAGCCTTTAAATCAAAATATATATCTGAGCCCGCTTACGGTACGCTTACCGTACGCTTACCGTAAGCGTACGGTGGCGTGCGCGAGCGCGATTCTGATTGGCTCTTAGATCTTAGTAAACATTCGAATCGGCCGAAACCAGGAAGCGGCGGCCGCCATTTTGTGTATTTCACTCAGAAAAAAAAGAGTGAAAACAAGAAAAGGGGGCAATGAGGAGAGTTACAGACCCCCTTACATTTGTGAGGGGGTCAAAGAAGGACTGTAAAGTACAAAGAAAACATTTATTGATTTTAAAAAAAATCACGGGGTACGCGTACGGTAAGCTTACGGTAAGCGTACGGTAGAAAAAAAAAAAAAAAAAAAATGAAAATCAGATTTAAGTGTTTAGATATTAGGGGGCTCTAAAAAGAGCCGTTGTGTTTATGAAATGATTTTTTAGTGGTACCTACAAGTAAGTACCGATGCAGAGTCTAAGGTTCAAGAGGAAGACTCTGTTCCCTTCATCATTGAAGTGCACACCATCTCCTCTATAAATGTCTTGCATGTCATAACGCAAGTTGTTGTGGTAAATGGCACCCATACCATAGTCACGGAGGAAAGCAGAAACAGATTTGTTGACGTGCTTTCTTGCTTTGTCATCGCACCGCGTGCCCACCGTGCGTGCACGGCACTAACTGCGTAAAGTGGGCGCGCGGTGCGCGAAGCGCACCGCGTGCTCACTGTGCGCGCACGGTGCGCGGAGCGCACCGTGCGCGCACGGAACGAACTGCGTTAAGTGGGCGCGCACGCCACGAATGGCGTAAAGTAACTTAGCATTTAAAAAACCGTACAAATTCACTGAAAAAACCATAGGTTTCACACACGTTATAGTTAGGAATTAGCATTTAAAAAACCTTGCAAATTCACTGAAAAAACCATAGGTTTCACACATGTTATAGTTAGCGGAAATTTTACTGATAAAAAACCAATGAAATTCCCCCGTTATAGTTAGTGCAGGCAACTATAACTCACGCGACCGCAATCTTCTGCTGATGACATATGTGTCTTTATGAAAAAAAAATATTTGTAATATATGTATAGCTAAAAATGTATGGAAGAAGACATGGGCAAATAAGTGTCTAAATACAGTATTAGCATCAGCAGAGGATTGCGGTCGCGTGAGTTATAGTTGCCTGCACTAACTATAACGGGGGAATTTCATTGGTTTTTTATCAGTAAAATTTCCGCTAACTATAACATGTGTGAAACCTATGGTTTTTTCAGTGAATATATATATATATATGAGAAAATGTGAATGTATATCATTCATATTAAATTGTCATATGAGGTGAATCACTGATACAGTTTTGAATTTGTCAGTTTGTTCCTTTGACCCCAGCTTAGGATGATCTATTTAAGGATGTTACGTACGAAGGATCTATGTATGTCTTGTTTTTATAGTATGAATGGGAGAGTGTCTTAATTGGGTGTGAATGATATGTACCTATAATGAGTATCTGAGAGATATCTACTCTGATGGTGGGAGGTTTATGACTTTGTTGAAAATATATGTGTGACCAAGTATATGTATTGAATATTTACATGGACAAAGAGAAAAAGAACAATTTGAAACATAAATGAAAATTGTTGACACAATTTTTTCTATAGAATGTTTGAATTGCTTTGTGTGGCCTATATACATTGGTGACTATTTTTAGAGCAGGTTTTGGAGCTGGGGTTTTTCTTTGTGCTCTACTTTGCTTCGTGCTCTACTTTGAAATCAAAGCATGAGGTATTTTTGGGAACTTTTCAGTATGTACAGATATGGAAAAGATAATATGTTGAGGGTCACATTTAATATTTATTCATGCAATGAATGCAGCACTTGCTGTACTCTGCTATGTGAAAGGGCGAGCGCAGAAATGTTCCATATCTACAAAGATATGTTGCAATACAGCTCTCTCCCTGTGCTGACGCATTGCGTGCTACCTTGAACTATGGTGCAAAGGTGCCTGGGTTACAAGTAGGATTGTTTTTGTGCAAGAAGTGATTCCTGAAGTAAGAGTTTGTTTGTGGAAAACAAAGGGCAAATATACATCAGTTAAACTTGCTGAAAAAGGGGAGTCCTTGTTATATTTGAAAGTGACAACTATGAGGCAGGCTGATTGCTGCATTTTATTGACTGACTGCGGAGATTCCACCAGCCTGAAATCAGCAGCCTTACCCATGTAAATGAGGTGGGGGAATTGCAGGCTTGTTGCGGTAAGAGAAGTCCTGTTTTAAGTCACTTTGCTCACCCTGACAAGCTCTAAATGACTGCCCCAGAGTACGTGAACAAGGAAAATGCCCCCTAGCTTTAGACAACTTTATTGACTGTCCACCTTGCAGGATCAGAGAGTGCACATTGGAGAGGAGTAAGTTCTGGGGATTCTTAACTTTCTCAGCAAATGCTATGTCATCCATTTGATTCTGAAAAAATATAACCACAATTTTTTCAGTGGTAGAAGAGTTAGTCTACAGTCATCTGTGGTGCCTCTTTGATCACATTTAGGATCCTATGTCATAGCTATGGGGGTCATTATGATGGCAGAGGGTCTGCCAACACGAGCCGTGCGGTGGCAGTACCTCCGCCATCGAACAGCTATTTCCCCCCTGCCATATTAAGATGGTGGGGGGAATCGATGTGGAAGCGTGTGGTCGCAAATACCACCCCCACGATTACGCAAGGCGGTCCATTTCCAAAAGCCTTACGGAACAAAAACATAGGCCAACATTGCGGCGGTGCCTTGCAGGAACTGCAGTAGGGATTATGATATCCCTTTCCGACGGTCTTTTCGTGGCAGGTAACCCGTCAAGAAAAAAAGGCAGAAACGGATTTAGGGGCCTGTAGCCCCCTTCATCCCTGGGCCTTGGACAAGTGTACTGGGGGCACCTATGGTGCCCTCCTACATATCCCTGCACCATGTGGCAGGCACCGCATGGTGCCTGCCACGTAGTGCAGGGATATGCAAGTATCTTCGTATTTGCATTGTGGTGGGTTTTGCTGAACGCATCCCCACCACAACGCAAAGTATGGGCAATGCAACCGCCAAGGTGGCAGTCGCATTGTAATCGGGGTCATGGGACCCCCACCTTACAGGCGAACGGTCCCAGTCCCCGCTACGATGGCGGGCAGACTCAAGTCCTCCTGCCATCGTAATAAGGCCCTATGTTTTCACCCAGCTTAACAGAGTGTCATTTGTGGTATTGAATTTAATATGCCCGACTGTGAAATGGGCTGTTATGATAAAGTCCTTGTTAGACCTGGCACCTTGGCGTGAGTTTCCCTTCCACTTTTTGATGGTGTGCCTCGATTGTTTTGCTGGTGTTGTCCGCTCAGGGCACTGCGCCACGGCTAATCCGTGCCGCAGTGCAAGTGCTCCCTAGGTAAGGTGTACCTGTAATTGATGTCCATGATTGGGTTATTGGATTCACTGTCAGTCCCCAGTAAAGTGCACCAGGGGTGCCAGGGCTTGTGAATGCCAATGCTGCTGGTGGGCTTGCAGCGCTGGTTGCGCCACCCACGGAAGCGGCCTTGAAAAATGTGTCTAGGGTCTGCCACCGCAGACCCTGTGCGCGGTCCGGGACCGTCGCGCTGACTGCGCAAGTGCCCCCACTTGCCAGTCCCTAAACCTTCCCTTACCTACATATTAGCCACCCCTCTGGTAGGCCCAAGGGCAGGGTGCATTGTAGGCATAAGGTAAGACATGCCCTGGTGTGTGTGGCATGTCTTAGTAGTGAATTACAGCCCTTGTCGTTTTTCACTATTGAAGGCTACCTGCTCTCCATAGGCCAGAATGGGCTGCTGGGATCACGCCAACGCTGTGACCCCAGTGGACTCAGAGAGCATGGTAGAAGTGTCAAGTTTAGTATGCCTGAACTCAGGATGATAAAATACTTCTTGTAGTCAAGTTTATTTTAATATCCTGGGTTTGTAAATACTACTTTTAGAAAGTTAGTATTTACTGACCTGACCATCTCAGTCCGCCTCTGCTGTATGTGTATGTGTTCTGCCTGGCAACAGTAAGGAGCAGGGTTGGGGAATCCCCAGAGACAGGTTGGCTGCCAGGTGGTGGGTAGAGAGATTACACCTGGATGGGTGGGAGGAGTACACCTTGACTCTTGAATAGACCTGTGCTCTGCCACCACAAAGCCGGCGCCACCCCCTGTGGGGCGGCTGATGTCTCTGCCCTGCTGCTGAAAGGAAAGAGCAGAGTCACCATAACAAAGTGCTCCAGAACTGGACTGAGCCAGGCCTAGGCCCCCTGGCGCTAAAGAACAAAAGAATCATGGTATACAAGTAGGAGCCTGGCTCCTAAGAAATCAGAATCCTGTTTACCACAAAGAACCTCTGCCCGACTAGAAGGAGAAGAAGACGCCGGAGGAGCTGGCCTGCTGCTTGCCTTGCTGAGAAAGGAGAGGAAGAGACTTACTGAAAAGACTTTGCTACTTTGTGCTTGAACATTCTCCAAGGGCTTGATCTGAGCTTGCCCCCTGAACTGAACCCCAGGAACAGTGGGTTCTCTGTGCTTCTTGCTCGTCCTCCAATTCGAGCCGTGTGTGCATCCCGCTGGAAAAGAGACTGCGCCCCTCATCGCCCCTCCTAGGGCCGTGACACTCAGAAGCTCGCCTGCCTCCAACCCGTGAGAGCCCCGCTCCGTCCGGAGCCGCTCTCTGTTCCCGGGCCAGGCCGCCTGCATCCCTGTCACCGCCTGCCATTGGAGTGCGCTGAACGCGCTATCACCCCTCCTGCCGGAAGCCGTCCGACGACTGTGATCTACGCCGGGTCATCCAGCTGCACTGACTGTGCCCTGTGGCCCCGCTTCGCTATCCCCGGATATCTCAGGCCGCGCCGCCCCCGCTGTGGAGACCCTCCTGCACCGCCGTGCCAAAGGGTCGCGGGCCGCGCCTGCCTACTTGCCCACACCTGCTGATTGAGGACCCAAGAACACTTCCCGAAGTTGAGAGTCGCACCGACCTGTGCCGACTCTCCTAATCACGAAAGAAGTCCAGTATCGGGCTCGGGGCCCGCAACGCCTTATTTCCCCGTTCGCAGGAACCGATCTCTGGGAGTACTGGAACTACAAGTAAAGAGACTACGAACCAAGAACATTTGCCTGCTGTACAACCTGGTGGCATAGCGAAAACGTTATTGGTCTTGTGATAAGTCTGCTGAGATATATATACCTTATTTTTACATAAAGAATCGTATTTTTATATATATCCAAGTCTGGTGTCCGTTTCTGGGGGGATTGATGTATTTACTGTGTGTACGATTGTAAGTGCTTAACCAACAACGCCTGAGGAATCGCCTTGGCTGCTCACGCCACGCACCTAGAGGGTGAGCAAGGGTCATTCGCGAGGGGTTATCCTGCGCCCTGACGTGGAGGAGAGGGTTCCTGCTTGACACAAGGGCAACCTTGCGCCAACCAGAGATCCCCGACTCTAACATTGTTGGCAGCGGTTGGGATTTCGGATTTGCACTTGTAATTTGCATACAGTGAATTATTAATCACCAGATAGTGAGAGCAGACCAAATAACGCAGCCACAGGTTTGTAATTGTTGAACTTTGTTGAGACATCTGCCATTACTGCAACCATGCCTGGCTCGCACTCCGCTGGAAGAGCACTCTCTGTGATTTCTGGAATAGATGAGGTGGATTGGGAGAGACTGGAAGGCTACACGATGGAGCAATTGAAAGGCTACAGTGTACAATTCAGAGTCCCCCATGCTGGATGCAAGCGGAAGCCCCAGTACACCAATGCGTTGAGAGCCTGGAAGGAGTCACGAGACCTACGGAATGCGGGGGACATCGTTCCACCCGACAACCTTGAGGAGCCCAGCAGAGTCCGGTCGCCAGAGGAGCTGGCAGACAGGGCAGCCGACAGGGCGCATGCAATGGAGATGGCAAAGTTGGCCGGACAAATGGAAATGGAAAAGCAGAAGTTGGCCCTGGAGGCACAACAACGCCAAATGGATCATGATATCAGATTGAAGGAGTTGGAGCTGAAGGCGAAAAGTTTGGACACCGCTCCTTCTGGTGGCAGCACTCCACCAGTGCAGGTAGAGTCCAAGGTGTACATCCCCAAAGATGTAGTAAAGGAGTATTTTAGAAAGGATGACATAGGGCAGTGGTTTAGAGCCTACGAGGTGGCCATGTCCTCACACCGGGTCCCTGAGAAAGACTGGGGAGCGGGGTTGTGGGGAAGGTTCCTTGCGGAAGGGCGGGACACACTGTTAGATTTGCCCTTAGAAGTCCAGACCTCATACCCCCATATGAAGGAAGCTTTAATGACCAGGTATGGGTTAACTCCTGAGCTATATAGACAGAGGTTCAGGGAGACCAAGAAGATCCCTGAGAGTACGTATGTGGAATATGTGACCTTTTTCTGCAGAGCGCTGGATGGTTGGGTGAAGGGTAGCAAAGTGAATGATTATCAAGGGCTGCTTGATTTAATTGCATGGGAGCACTTGTCCAGTCAATGTTTTCCTGAGCTACGCCAGCACCTGATAGATAGCAAGCTGTCCAACCCGAGGAAGCTTGCTGAGGAGGCGGACCGCTGGCTCAGCACCAGGGTCCACAAGGGTCAAGTGGGAGACTCCGCTAAAGGTGGGCAGGGTCCCCCGCAGAAGAGTGGGGGGGACAAGGGTAAACAGAAGGGGTTCCAAAAAGGCCCCCAAAGTAATTCCCAAGGGAACCAGCAGAAGGGTTCTCAGCCTCCCCCAACCCCGCAGCAGAACGGGGCCCCGACAGGTAGACCTGTTCCAAAGGGGCCCTTCAATTGTTATAGGTGTGGTGACCCGGGTCACATTGCCTCTGATCCTAAGTGTCGCCTGTTTGGTAAGACCGCACCCACTGGTGCTCCACCCCGGCAAGTAGCTAGTGTTAACTTTGGGGAGGAAGTAGCAGTCCAGGAGGGTGGGGGTCCCGGGCAGATGACCCTAGTCTCGCTAGGAGACAGTGAGATGGTCCCTGTAACCTACCTGCCCTCTAACACTAAGAAATATGGGCAAGTGGTGACCATCAATGGAAGGAAGGTGGAGGCTCTTAGAGATACAGGAGCCAGCGTGACCTCGGTGAGGCAACACCTGGTGTCTCAAGAGCAAATTGTACCCAATGCCTACTGTAGGGTTGTCAATGCTGACAACGTAGAGAGTCGTTGTCCAATGGCTCAAGTTCCCTTTGAGTGGGGGGAGGTCTCGGGTACTCTACAAGTCGCTGTGAGAACTGACATGCCTGTAGACTGTCTGCTAGGGAACGACCTGGAGAGTTCCCCTTGGGAAAAGGTGGAGAAGACCACGCATCTGAGGATGGTGGGTCTACCCGACTGGGCGTGCGTGACCACCCGGTCCATGGCAGCCAGTAGGGGTGTTGAGAGGGTCCTGGAGCCTGAGGGAGAGGTCCAGGAACCGGCCTTAGGGAGAAGGCGCAGGAGGCGCGGGAAACCGGCCCCCGAAGTTCCCACGGCCCAGGAGGAAGTAGACCCTGAGGGGGATACTCTGGAGCCTACCGGGGAACAGATTGCCGAACTGGGAGATCTGCCTGAGCTGACCCATTGGCAGCAAGAAGGAGGTCCCTCCAGGGAGGAATTCTGCAGGGAGCAGAAAGAATGCCCTTCTCTCGTGGGTATGCGGCAACAGGCTGCAGACCAGGCCAATGGTGTTCAGGCCAAAACACACTACGTGTACTGGGAGAGTGACCTCCTGTATTCCGAGCCTAAGGCTGCTGAACCTGGGTCAGCCCGTGTGCTGGTGGTACCCCAGAAGTTCAGAACCTTCCTACTGGGGCTGGCTCATGATGTGCCGTTAGCAGGACATTTGGGGATGGACAAGACCTATGACAGGCTTGTCACCCACTTTTACTGGCCCCAAATGCACAAGAATTCCGATTCCTACTGCAGAACCTGTCAGACTTGCCAGGCAAGTGGTAAGAGCGGAGGGAAGCACAAGGCTCCTCTGCAACCTTTCCCTGTGGTCGGTACGCCATTCCAACGAGTGGGTATTGATATTGTGGGGCCTCTGGATCCCAAGACAGCCCTGGGCAACAGGTTCATCCTGGTCTTGGTGGACCATGCCACCCGGTACCCTGAAGCCATCCCTCTGAGGACAGTGACGGCCCCCGTGGTGGGACGGGCACTGATGGGAATTTTCTCCCGAGTGGGATTCCCTCTAGAGGTGGTGAGCGACAGGGGGACCAATTTCATATCCACGTATATGAAATCCCTGTGGAAGGAGTGTGGGGTAACTTACAAGTTCACCACTCCTTACCATCCCCAAGGAAATGGGTTGGTTGAGAGATTCAACCGAACCCTCAAAGGCATGATCATGGGCCTGGACGGTCCAATGAGGCGTAAGTGGGACGTCCTCTTGCCATGCCTGCTCTTCGCTTACCGAGAGGTGCCACAGAAGTCTCTAGGATTCAGCCCCTTTGAGCTTCTGTATGGTCACCCGGTAAGAGGACCTCTGAGTTTGGTGAAGGAAGGCTGGGAGCAATCTCCCAGGAAACCTCCCCAGAATGTATATAGTTACATGCTGGCCTTCCGAAACCAGACTCGGCGTTTCAGGCAACTTGCTGAGGCAAATCTGGAAGCCAGCCAGGAGGAGATGAAGCGGTGGTACGACCGGAATGCCACTCTGGTAGAGCTTCAACCTGGACAAAAGGTGTGGGTCTTGGCCCCAGTGGAGCCGTGTGCACTTCAGGATAAGTGGACAGGTCCATTTGAGGTTGTGGAGCGCAAAAGTCCTATCACCTACTTGGTGGACATGCAGACTCCCAGGAACCCTTTGAGGGTCCTACATGTTAACCGCCTTAAGCCCCACTTAGAGAGGACCGAAGTGGGCATGCTGCTGGCCACTGATGATGGAATGGAAGAGGAGACCGAGCCTCTTCCTGACCTCTTAGTGGCCTCTGAGAAAGATGGGTCAGTGGATGGAGTTAACCTCTCACCCACCCTGACGCCCGAACAACAGGAAGACTGCCGCCACTTGCTGGGACAGTTTTCCGACCGATTCTCCCTGGTTCCTGGTGTCACAGATTGGTGCGTCCATGATGTGGACACAGGAGACAGCTTACCTGTAAAGCACAAGGCTTACAGGGTAACTGACAGGGTCAGAGCTTGCATTAAGGAGGAGGTCTCCAAAATGCTTGCGCTAGGGGTGGTTGAGTCCTCCAGCAGTCCTTGGTCCAGCCCCGTGGTCTTGGTCCCAAAGGCTGCTGCGCCGGGAGCCACACCTGAACTCCGGTTCTGTGTGGACTACAGAGGACTCAATTCAGTAACGAAGACTGACGCGCACCCCATCCCCAGAGCTGATGAGCTCATTGATCGGCTGGGGGCTGCCCGGTTCCTCAGTACGTTTGATTTAACGTCTGGGTACTGGCAGATCGCCTTGACCGATGGGGCCAAAGAGAGGTCAGCATTCTCTACACCAGATGGGCACTTCCAGTTCCGAGTCATGCCATTTGGGATGAAGAATGCCCCTGCCACCTTTCAGAGGTTGGTCAACCAGGTACTGGTTGGGCTGGATGCGTTCAGTGCCGCCTACCTGGATGACATCGCAGTGTTCAGTGCCACCTGGCCTGAACACCTGCGCCACCTCTGGGAAGTGTTGATGGCGCTGCGCCGAGCAGGCCTCACGATCAAGGCAAGCAAGTGCCAGATCGGGCAGGGTTCCGTGGTGTACTTGGGACACCAAGTGGGGAGTGGCAAGGTGGCACCCTTGCAACCCAAAATTGAGACCATCCTGGCTTGGGAACCCCCCAAGACGCAGACCGCAGTGAGGGCCTTCCTGGGGCTCACTGGGTACTACAGGAGGTTTGTCAAGGGCTATGGAACGATCGTTGCCCCCTTGACAGAGCTGACTTCGAAGAAGCAGCCCAGGAACGTGATTTGGACTGACACCTGTCAGAAAGCTTTCGACACCCTGAAGACTGCCATGTGCACGGCGCCCGTGCTCTTGGCCCCTGACTTCTCCAAGGAATTCCTAGTCCAGACAGACGCTTCAGAGCATGGTGTGGGGGCTGTTCTTTCACAGATGACTGAGGAGGGCTGGGACCAACCCGTAGCCTTCATCAGTAGGAGGTTACTTCCACGGGAAAGTAGGTGGAGTGCAATTGAGCGAGAAGCATTTGCTGTGGTCTGGGCGCTGAAGAAGCTAAGACCCTACTTGTTTGGGTCTCACTTCCGGGTTCAGACGGACCACAGGCCCCTCAGATGGTTGATGCAAATGAGGGGTGAAAACCCGAAGCTGTTGAGGTGGTCCATCTCCCTACAGGGTATGGACTTTACGGTGGAACACCGTCCTGGTACAGATCACGCCAACGCTGACGGTCTGTCCAGGTATTTCCGCCTTAGTGACGAGGAACCCCCTGGGCAAGGGTAGTTCTCCCCACATTTCAGCTGGAGGGGACACGTGTTAGACCTGGCACCTTGGCGTGAGTTTCCCTTCCACTTTTTGATGGTGTGCCTCGATTGTTTTGCTGGTGTTGTCCGCTCAGGGCACTGCGCCACGGCTAATCCGTGCCGCAGTGCAAGTGCTCCCTAGGTAAGGTGTACCTGTAATTGATGTCCATGATTGGGTTATTGGATTCACTGTCAGTCCCCAGTAAAGTGCACCAGGGGTGCCAGGGCTTGTGAATGCCAATGCTGCTGGTGGGCTTGCAGCGCTGGTTGCGCCACCCACGGAAGCGGCCTTGAAAAATGTGTCTAGGGTCTGCCACCGCAGACCCTGTGCGCGGTCCGGGACCGTCGCGCTGACTGCGCAAGTGCCCCCACTTGCCAGTCCCTAAACCTTCCCTTACCTACATATTAGCCACCCCTCTGGTAGGCCCAAGGGCAGGGTGCATTGTAGGCATAAGGTAAGACATGCCCTGGTGTGTGTGGCATGTCTTAGTAGTGAATTACAGCCCTTGTTGTTTTTCACTATTGAAGGCTACCTGCTCTCCATAGGCCAGAATGGGCTGCTGGGATCACGCCAACGCTGTGACCCCAGTGGACTCAGAGAGCATGGTAGAAGTGTCAAGTTTAGTATGCCTGAACTCAGGATGATAAAATACTTCTTGTAGTCAAGTTTATTTTAATATCCTGGGTTTGTAAATACTACTTTTAGAAAGTTAGTATTTACTGACCTGACCATCTCAGTCCGCCTCTGCTGTATGTGTATGTGTTCTGCCTGGCAACAGTAAGGAGCAGGGTTGGGGAATCCCCAGAGACAGGTTGGCTGCCAGGTGGTGGGTAGAGAGATTACACCTGGATGGGTGGGAGGAGTACACCTTGACTCTTGAATAGACCTGTGCTCTGCCACCACAAAGCCGGCGCCACCCCCTGTGGGGCGGCTGATGTCTCTGCCCTGCTGCTGAAAGGAAAGAGCAGAGTCACCATAACAAAGTGCTCCAGAACTGGACTGAGCCAGGCCTAGGCCCCCTGGCGCTAAAGAACAAAAGAATCATGGTATAAAAGTAGGAGCCTGGCTCCTAAGAAATCAGAATCCTGTTTACCACAAAGAACCTCTGCCCGACTAGAAGGAGAAGAAGACGCCGGAGGAGCTGGCCTGCTGCTTGCCTTGCTGAGAAAGGAGAGGAAGAGACTTACTGAAAAGACTTTGCTACTTTGTGCTTGAACATTCTCCAAGGGCTTGATCTGAGCTTGCCCCCTGAACTGAACCCCAGGAACAGTGGGTTCTCTGTGCTTCTTGCTCGTCCTCCAATTCGAGCCGTGTGTGCATCCCGCTGGAAAAGAGACTGCGCCCCTCATCGCCCCTCCTAGGGCCGTGACACTCAGAAGCTCGCCTGCCTCCAACCCGTGAGAGCCCCGCTCCGTCCGGAGCCGCTCTCTGTTCCCGGGCCAGGCCGCCTGCATCCCTGTCACCGCCTGCCATTGGAGTGCGCTGAACGCGCTATCACCCCTCCTGCCGGAAGCCGTCCGACGACTGTGATCTACGCCGGGTCATCCAGCTGCACTGACTGTGCCCTGTGGCCCCGCTTCGCTATCCCCGGATATCTCAGGCCGCGCCGCCCCCGCTGTGGAGACCCTCCTGCACCGCCGTGCCAAAGGGTCGCGGGCCGCGCCTGCCTACTTGCCCACACCTGCTGATTGAGGACCCAAGAACACTTCCCGAAGTTGAGAGTCGCACCGACCTGTGCCGACTCTCCTAATCACGAAAGAAGTCCAGTATCGGGCTCGGGGCCCGCAACGCCTTATTTCCCCGTTCGCAGGAACCGATCTCTGGGAGTACTGGAACTACAAGTAAAGAGACTACGAACCAAGAACATTTGCCTGCTGTACAACCTGGTGGCATAGCGAAAACGTTATTGGTCTTGTGATAAGTCTGCTGAGATATATATACCTTATTTTTACATAAAGAATCGTATTTTTATATATATCCAAGTCTGGTGTCCGTTTCTGGGGGGATTGATGTATTTACTGTGTGTACGATTGTAAGTGCTTAACCAACAACGCCTGAGGAATCGCCTTGGCTGCTCACGCCACGCACCTAGAGGGTGAGCAAGGGTCATTCGCGAGGGGTTATCCTGCGCCCTGACGTGGAGGAGAGGGTTCCTGCTTGACACAAGGGCAACCTTGCGCCAACCAGAGATCCCCGACTCTAACAGTCCTGATATGGCTAGTGTCCAATGTTTACATAAAGGTCTGGACAGGTACAAGATATGTCAGAAATATTTCTAATTAAAGAAAAAGGTAATTATTTTCATGTTTCAAAAATATCAAATATTTTTTGTCAATGCCCACTTTTAGGTCGCATTTTATAATTATTTATTCAGTAGGTCAGTGGCTTATTCCCGGATTAGGTGGTTACAGATTCTGAAGGTGAAGTGTTCAAGTTCTCCTGTTGTCGTGATTCTGTTTGATAAAAATTGCTTCACCTATCTCAAATGAGGAAGAAGTTCACAGCTTACCTCTTGCAACATGTTCACATTCCTTGTTAGAGAAATAACAGTTAGCTAGAGTGGCCTATGCAGCTTCATTGAATTTCATTTCTAGATTGTATGCCATCATTTTTTTTTGTTTTTTTAAAAAGCTTATCATCGTGTCCTTCATGGTCTTCTTGTTCATCTCTCTCACTCTCAGTCTATAACTGAAGTTTTGATCTCTCCGTACAACTATGTCAAAGATATGGTCAATCGTAAGATGTTTCAGGAATCTCTTAAATAATGTGGCAGTTAACTATTATGATGCTGAAAAAACATGGAACCACATATTTTGTTTATGGGCAAAGAGTCAAATCAAGAAAAATATTCTCCTTTTTATTGAGAAGCATTAATGGCTCCCTGGACCTGTTAATAGACAAGGAATCACTGACACTTCCAAACATCATCAATGCATTCTTTCTGCCAGGCACCATATATGCCTTTCAGAAGAATGGAGAGATGCTACCTCTTCTCTGTCAACCTAACCATTATCCCAGCAACTTCATAAATGACTGGCATATTGCAAACGTATCCTTTCTGATGAAGATTGTCATCATATAAAATGATGTCACAAAGCATCTCAATGATAAGATCAGATGCAATACTGAAATGCAGGCCTTCAAGTTAGGCTTCAGCTCTCTATTGCACAAAGGCTGTAATCCTCCAAGTGTTTAATGACGGTCTTGAGGGTCAGAGACATCACCCTATGCTGTCATCTCATCCTAAAAGATCTTTTTCACAATGCTTACTATCAAGTGCTGCTTGACTACCTTACACACTGAATGGGTTTCTACAGCATTGATCTGAGGAACAGAGCCCATATGGCCCAAACAGGGTCCTCCAGGTGTGAACATATCTTGATATGTGCTGTAACCTGTAAGGATCTAGTATTTCACTAGTAATTTCAAGTTTGTACATTGGGCACATTGAAGTAATAATATTGGCAGTTGGTGGACGTTGAATGTGGTGAGGCAGGAATATATTCTTTGAATGTTCATGATTACTTTGGCAAGTCAAACCTCCTTCAGTGTGAGGTAGGAGAGGTTCTCCCCCCATAAAGGTTTGAAGAAAAATAAAGATAAAAGGTGCATTTACCAGTGCAAATTTCAGATAAAATATACAGATGGAAAAGTCCAGAGGTTCTGAAGGGGCACTAATAAAATATTCCACTACATTTGTAGGTTGCCTGGAAGGCCTGACTTTTGCCAGGGGTGATAACACTCGCCATAATAAAGAAAATCCTGAAACAATGGCGTCTAAATAATGTTATTGCACCTGATACCCCACCGGCATTTTGGCTAAAGAGCAACATATAATGCAGGTGACTCACCACATCTGTTTAGACACAGTCACAAGTTTCTTAATTTCTTTTAATTTGGATTTAGCATTTTTCTTATTTTAATCTACCCATTAATTCCTTCCATTTGGATAAAAAGGTACCCACGTCTGGGCATACACATGGCCACTTAGGGCGAACATAGTAAACACAACAGGATGATGGATGGAGTGTTGAAAATTTTCAACCACTCACCCCCAGTCACAGAGCTGGGTTTAATCCATCGTTCTTTTGCTCACTATGTTGTGTTTGCTATGTTCTCCCTAAGTGGCCAAGAGTATGCCCAGACGTGGGTACCTTTTTATCGAAATGGATTTAAGCTAGTCTGGCTGATGAGGGCTGACACCCCGAAACCGGTCCCAGAATGCTTGTTTTTGGTCCAGGGAGGTCCCTGCCTGTCAGTTCGGGCTGGAATGTTCTCATGAGTAACAGGGTCAAGACTGGTTTGGATATGGCTGGGTCCAAACTGAGGTGGCATAGTGAGCAAAAGAATCATGGATTAAACCCAGATCTGTGACTGGGGGTGAGTGGTTGAAAAGTTTCAGCACTCCATCCATCATTTTGTTGTGTTCGCTTTGTTAGGGTGTCACCAACCTAATAAATGTGAACAGACCACCTAAACTTAAAGCAACGCCATTGAAATCAATGTGGATGGTACAGACGTGCAATCACATTTATTAACACCTATACCCTATCATGGTCAATAACATCATTGTCAATAAAGCATTATACATTTATTTAGACGGTTTTGTATAGCGCGAACAAGACCCTTGCGGGTATCAGAGCGCTTCACATATCAGACATAGGAAAAAATGTGTACATATAAATACAGTGTTATGTGTATACAAGGTACATAATACAGAGAAATGCAAATAGCTATAGTTCAAGTGAATTTGGACATGAGAATCGATTTCACTTCTTTTTTTTAAAAAGCCGTAGATGGATTGAGTCTCGTTTCTGGGGGTAGGGCATTTCATATCCTGGGGGCCATTCCTGAGAAGGTATGATTGTACGTTTTTTTCTTGGAGAAATGTTGCGGTTTCAGTAAAAGCTTGTTAGAACTCCTGGTAGATCTGTTACCACCTGATAATACCAGTTTTTCGGCTAGGTACCTAGGGGTTTTGTGGTGTAGTGCCTTATGAGTCATACAGGCGATTTTTAACTGGATCCTGGCCTCAAAAGGTAGCCAGTTTAGGGCATGTAGGTCAGGAGAGATGTGGCAATTTCTTTTAGTGCCTGTAACGAGTCTGGTGGCTGTATTGATTGATGCTCTGAGAGGGGCGGTCGTTGCCTTGGGGAGACCACAGAGAGCGACAATCCCATAGTCAACTCTGGGAATTACTAGGGATTGAACCGCCTGTTTGAAGTCCATTGCGGGAATGAAGGGTTTCAATTTTCTCAGTGTGTTGATCTGAAAGTTTACTCCTTTTGTTGCAGCACTGATGTGCTTCTGCATGTTTAGCTTATTATCCAGGGTTATTCCTAGACATTCAATAAAAAACGTGTACAAGAGTCTTATTTCTACCTTTACCATGCTAGCACTGCAGCTTTACGGCCAACTAATAGGAGGCCCCACACTCTAGAGCCTATGTGCAAAATTGCAAGATCTGGTAGTGCTTTTAAAAATATTTAAAATCCTTAGTGTAATCCCCAGGAGATAATTTGGGGCATCTTCTGTGGAACTTCTGCACATTTGACAGCTACCCAAACATTCACTCATGAGCATTGGTGGTGTCCTTGTACTCTCTTTGGTGCCATGAACAGCATTGAAGCCCTCACAAAGGGTTATGGGTCACTCTAGGACGCCAGGACCTCCATATATAATGAGTGGCTACGTCAATTTGCAGCTAGAATTTCCTTTCATGTTTTAAAAGTAACTTTGCATCACACTTTACAATTTTTCAATACCTGGTGCCCGTGCCCTCAAGGGTATCCAGGTGATTCCTTTTGTAAGGGGGCAGGGGAGCTCTAAGACCCCCACTGCCACCTCTCCAAACACAGCACTCTTTAAGTGAGCCACCCGCCAGCCCCGCTTCATCTTTTGTGTGCCCACAGGAGCACTGGGGCATCCCTCTTGCCTGCACTGACCAGGGGCAGGGAGGGACAGGATGCTGGTTACCCCAGCCCCTCCAAACACAGGCATGGTGAGTGGCAGGAGCACCCTGCCTTATCTGTTCTCCAGTTCCTGGGAACTGGGGCCCCCCAAGGAACCAGGGAGGTATGTGCACTGTGGTGCTTTCTTGTTTTTCAGTTGGCACCCTGCGGGATGGGGTTCCTAGAGGGCAAGTGGGGCTCTGGGGAAGGGGCCCCATGCATGTCCACTCCCCAGGTGGGGATTTAATATGATTTTTGTGCCAGCTCCTGGGATGTTGGCCATCCTAGGGGGGGGAAGGGGTTGAGCCCATAGTAGTGGAGCAAGACTCATTCTTTTTTCTCACCGAGGCTCACCATGGGGAACAGGCTCCACTGGCTGTTTTCTCTGTCACCGTTGGAATTAGTTGCTTTTTCTTGGTGTCATTTTCCTCTTGGTGGGGAATTCTTCTCTTTTTATTAGTTGCTTAGTTAATATTTGAAATTTAATAAAAAATATTTTCATAATATGTGACTTTATTATTAGTAAATTAACCTTATTTGTTAATTATACTTTTATTTGTTTATTGTATTGTATTTTATCTTTTAATTTTAAAATGTAATAAACATTATATTTTTAATGTTTATATGCTATTTGAAGTTGGTATTTTTTAATTTAATATAATTTTGTTTTTTCATTTTCTAAAGTTATTGAAACTAGTTAATTTTTTTATTTTATTTGGAATGTAAATGTTTTTGCATTACATGCACACTTTGTTTTAAAAAATAGATGTTTATTCTTTACTTTATTTATATTAACTTGCTTTTTATGTTTTGTGTTTAATTACAATTCTTTTAGTACACTTTTTATAGTTATATTATTTTGCAAAAATGGTTTTACATTATAGAGGGAGTAGTGCATCAAACTCTCTCAAAGTTCAACACTTTCTCCCTAATGTGTCTTAATTGTAGTTGGGATAGTTAATTCCCCCTCCCCAATCAAAGTCCAGTGCTTCCCCAAGGTGGCACATACTGGAGTGAGACTTGTAAATGTATTCACCTCAAAAACCAATCCTATCCTCAATGTGGCTTAGGTTGGAGTTGGAACAGTTAATTTTCCTCCCACAAAATCTGGTGCTTTACCTATTGTCGCTTACATTTGAGTGATAATAGTAAATCCACCCCTCTTGAAATCCAAAACCTTCCTTAATGCGGCTTGGGTTGGAGTGGGAAGAGTAACTCTATTGCCCTCAAAGTCCAACATTTTCCCCAAAGTGGGTTAGATTGGGGCAGGGATAGTAAATGTTCACTTATTTTATTTATAGAGTTTTATATAGCGTGAACGTGTCCCAAGGGTATCAGAGCGCTTCACAGTTACATGAGAAAATATTTTAGAATACAGTAGGTATAGCAGCATTAATATATATATATATATATATATATATATATATATATATATATATATATATATATATATATATATATATATAAATATATATATATATATATATATATACATGATTCCTGTACACTACTTTCTTAACATTTTAAACAATAACAGTTACATGAGGTAAATATTTTAGAATACAGTAGGAATAGAAGCATTAATATATATATATATATATATATATATATATATATATTCACTGAAAAAACCATAGGTTTCACACATGTTATAGTTAGCTGGACATTTTACTGATAAAAAACCAATGAAATTCCCCCGTTATAGTTACTGCAGGCAACTATAACTCACGCGACCGCAATCCTCTGCTGATGCTAATACTGTATTTAGACACTTATTTGCCCATGTCTTCTTCCATTAAATTTTAGCTTTACATATATTACAAATATTTTTTTTCATAAAGACACATATGTCATCAGCAGAAGATTGCGGTCGCGTGAGTTATAGTTGCCTGCAGTAACTATAACGGGGGAATTTCATTGGTTTTTTATCAGTAAAATGTCCAGCTAACTATAACATGTGTGAAACCTATGGTTTTTTCAGTGAATTTGCAAGGTTTTTTAAATGCTAAGTTACTTTACGCCATTCGTGGCGTGCGCGCCCAGTTAACGCAGTTCGTTCCGTGCGCGCACGGTGCGCTTCGCGCACCGTGCGCGCACAGTGAGCACGCGCGCCCACTTTACGCAGTTAGTGCCGTGCCGTGCACGCACAGTGGTCACGCGGTGCGCTGCGCGCACCGCGTGCCCACATTAAGCGGGGTGGATCATGTACGAACGATGCGCTTCACGCACCGTGCGCACATGGGGGACATATTTTGCGCATCTTTGTGAAATGTATTCTTTGTTAACTTCTTACATGTTTTATGCCATACACAAATGGTGCCCTTCGGGCACCATTTGCACACGGGGTGGGGAGAATGTGGATAATTTTTTTTTTTTTACAATTTATTTTTTTTTTGGGCTTGGGGGTGGTTTGGGGACCCCTGTATCAATGCTGGGTGGTTAGGATCTCATGAAATTGCCTCTTTACACATTTTTGGGGTTCGTTTTTGCTGCCCAACTCAGGAAGCGAGAGAGAAAATGGCGGCCGCCGCTTCCTGGTTTCGACCGATTCGAATGTTTACTAAGATCTAAGAGCCAATCAGAATCGCGCTCGCGCACGCCACCGTACGCGTACGGTAAGCGCACGGTAAGCGCACCGTAAGCGCACCGTAAGCTGCAACAGATATATATATTGATTTAAAGGCTATTTTCTCAGAATCTACTGAACAGATTTACACCAAACCTACAAAAGGCACTTCCTTGACCTGGGGACTACCTATCTGCCAAATTTCATTAAATTCTGTTCAGCCGTTCGGGCTGTAGCCCTGTCTAAAGGTCCTATGGAAAAATGCATGGGAAAAACGCGTTTTGGGACCCCCCTTCTATCTCAGCCCCCGCTTGACGAATCCCCCCGAGACTTTCAGGGTAGGAGCGGAGCGTAGCGCCCCACCTATTTTGAAAAATTCGCGAGGATTCGTCGACCGGCGCCAAAGTTATTCAAAATAGAATGTTGCGGATTTCCTATGGAAACGTGGTCCTAACTATAACTACCTACTGGCGACCGCCAGTAGGTAATATATATATATATATATATATATATATATATATATATATATATATATATATATAATTCCGGAACATGACTGTCTTAACATTCTAAACAATACCACGTTTAGGATTAGCTTAATTTACCTAAGGTATAGCAGTGGTTCTGATGTGTCCTTTCGTATGTTTAACATCATTACTACCACAATCCATTGATTGTAGTATTGTACAGTCTAAGAAGTCTTTGCCTCTAACTGATGAGCTTATCTTTACATTTGTCTTTGGTTAGTATTGATGCCCTTTGTGGTCTTTAAGTGCAGGATGCATCCCTCTATGACAGGACTGTGATACGTCTGTCTATGTACCACAATGCAGATGATGATCTATCTTGTCTGGGGAAGGAACTTGCTCATTAGGAAGATCTTTGATTCCCTCTTGAACATTGCCGTGTTCGGAATTTTTCTAATGTTTGGAAGCAGTGAATTCCAGATTCTGGGGGCTGCTCCGGAGAATGCTCTGTCATAAGTTTTCTTCTTCTGAAAGATGGGTGGTTTCAGCAACAGGTTTCCGGCACTCCTGGATGGTCTGCTTCCCCCTGATAGCTCAATTTTCTGGGCTAAGTACATTGGTGTTTTGTAGTGGAGCGCTTTGTGGGTAATACATGCCAGTTTAAGTTGAATTCTAGCTTCGTATGTTAGCCAGTTTAATTCTTTCAGGTGTGGAGAAATGTGGTCATATTATCTGGATCCTATAATGAGTCTTGCGGCTGCATTGAGACAGGCTTTTAGTAATGCTGTCGAGATTTAAGGTAGACCTGTTAGTGTTGTACATCCATTTTCTATCCTTGATATAACTAAGGACTGAACTGTCAGTTTGAGGTCCTCCGTAGTAATGAGTGGTTTCATGTAGTTCAGGTGAAACTGTGCACTTTTTAACATTGCTTTGATGTGGGCTTTCATGTCTAAGTTCTTATCAAGCGTGATTCTTAGTGATTTGGTAGAGTCAACTAGAGTAGGGGTGCAGTTTAGTGCTGTGATCAGTTTAGTCCATTCCTTCACATTTGCGGGGACCTTTGGCGGTGATATTAATAGGAATTCCGTTTTCTGTGCATTTAATTTTAGATGGTTGCTAGTTAACCATTGTACTGCCATTTTTTGGGCTTCGTTCATTGTCTTGATCTCTTCCAGTGATGGGATTTTTATGTATATCTGAGTGTTATCAGCATACATGTGATAGGATATGTTTGCGTGTCGGAATATTTCTGTAGGGGGTCAACATATAGATTAAATAGTGATGAAGATAATGTTGATCCTTGCAGGACTCGAATCGAATTAGGGCATGAAGGGGATAGCGTCTGGTTGACCAGGAATCTTTGTGATCTGTTCTGAAGGAAGGATTCAAACCATTTCAGAACATTTCAAGATAATCCCATCTTGTCTTCAAGCCGGGCTAGTAATTTTTCATGATTTACCATGTCAAATGCAGAAGATAAGTCAAGAAGAACTAGAAGACATGTTTGATTGTGGTTCAGGGCCTGCAGCGCATCATCCACTATATGTAAGATTGCTGTTTCCGTACTGTGGCCTAGTGTGAAACCATATTGGCAGTCGTCCAGTAGATTGAAGTTAGTGATGTGGTTGTTCAGTCGATTTTGCACACATTTTTCAATTAGTTTGGCAAGTAATGGTATATTGGTTTCTGGCCGAAAGTTGTTAGGGTCTGACGGGTCCGCTGTAGGTTTTTTGATGATGTGGAAGACTTGACCTGTTTTTAGGCACTCCTTCAGAATGTGAGGCATTGATTATTTTTGTCCATATTGGGATGACGACATGGTTGATTCTGTTTAGACATTTAGCGGGGAGAGGATCATGGTACTGGTTATTAGGTTTGATATCCGAGAGTGTTTTGAGAATTGTATTCTGGTCATAAAGCTTAAAGGTCGACCACTGTGCCTTATTTTTCGTCATAGCCTGACCGTTTTTCATGATAGCATCCCTCTGTGATGATAGTTGGCTAGATAGGTTATCAGCTGCCATCCTGAGTTCTCTTTCTGGCGTGTTGGCCTTGACAGAGAAGAATTTAGAAAATTCCTCGCAGCTCAGTTGAGTTTTCGTTGCTTCTTTGGCACACTTGGCTAACTTATTGGATTGTTGTTTTAACATCTCGAAAAATGTACGTGGTCTGTTATTGGTGTTATCCAATTCCGATCTAAAGAATTCCTTTTTGGAGTTGAGAACCTTTTTGTTGTATTTGTTTCTAATTTTTCTGAGAGTTTTTAGCTGGGGGATGTTGGGTGCTGTCTCCATTTTCTTTATGCTAGTCTCAACTACCGCCTGTCTTCATTCAGTGTTCCATTAAACCAGAGATTTTTATCTTTCTCTGAAACTCTTTTCAGTTTTAGCGGCATGGTGGAGTTGACTAAATTTGTCATTGATGTGGTGTAGTGATCAGTGAGTTTGTTAACGTTCAGCCAGTTGTTAGGCGGATTTAGATCCTTCTCACAAATTGCTCAACTTTAGGGCCTCTGGTGTCCCGTGTCCACTTTTTGAGTTTTACAGAATGTGTGGTCTTGTTCTTTTTTATGGTGGATATATGGAAGGTTATGACATGATGATCCAACCAATCGCAAAGAGCAATTGAGTGGATTGTAGTATACTTGACTCTCGAGCTTACCCAGTCTAGGGTTGCCCCTTTCGCGTGTGATGGCAGTGTGCAGTCTTGAGTAAGGTTTAGGTCTGCTAATAAGTCTTTAAGTATGTTGACCTGTTTGTCATTATTGTCTTCCCACTGTAAATTAAGTTCGCCTAGGAATATATTGTTTGTGTGACTGTGAGAGTTAGCCGTGATGATCTCCATTAACTGGTCTATGAAAGGGGCATTATTGCCTGGAGGATGGTAGAGCACATGCAAGTTGCATCTTTGATTATCTGCAGTTCTTATGTTGAGACCGAGGTATTCACAGGAGTCCAGAAGGTCGGATTGTATTTGACTGACCTTGATATCAGATCGCCGTATGCAGGCTATACCACCTCCTGTCTTTTTTAGTCTGTCTAACGTCACAATGTTATAATGAGGAGGCACCAGAAGATCCATGAACGGGGAAGAAGATTCCGTGAGCCATGTTTCTGTTAAAATTGTCACATCAATCTCCTGATTAATGATGAGGGCAGCAATGTCTGATGCATGTTTTGCTGCCGAATGACAGTTGAGCAGTAGGCATAGCAGTGGTTTCCCTGGGATATCAGAGTTTGTCTCTTGAGTGTTATTTATATTTTTAATTTTGTATATTATGTTTTAGGTTGGATTTGTAATATTATGTTCACTCCTTTGTAAGTTGAACACTCCATTCAGGGTGTTTAATTGTAGTTAGAGTAAAATAATGTTTTTCTTAAAAAAATAAAAATCTTTACTTTTTGTAGTTTTATAGATAAAAGTAGTATTTTATGTAAATAGTAAACTGCAAGTGACATGATTTGCTTTACATTTTAGGTCATTAAAAAAAAAAGACAGTTTTTGTCTATTATGGTGCCGATTCCGATCCTGTAAAACCCGGGTACAAATGGTCGTACGGAGCGTTTGCTCCGTACGACTCGTACCCGGGAATTCCACCGTATAAACCAGCAAGTACGATTCGTAGAGAAATACCATTTCTGTACGAAACATAAAAAACACAGTGCGGCTAAAAAATACATATATTCCGATCCTGCACAGCGCGTCTGCGACGTCCGCATGGAGTCAGGCAGCGTTTTACGGACCAGCAAGTACAATTCGTACCCACAGCACTCCGCACGGCTATATTTTTACGGGAGCCAAAAAGTGCCGGAAAAGCTAAGTACGCCGCAATGCACGAGGAAAAGGGGGCCCGGTATGCGCCGTACCCCCACCCCGTATGTACGTGCCATACCCCCAGCCCCCCTGTAGGTACGTGCCGTACCCCCAGCCCCCCGTATGTACGCATCGTACCCCCAGCCCCCCGTTAGTACGCGCCGTACCCCCACCCCCGTATGTACACGCCGTACCCCCAGCCCCCTCATATGCATGCGTCATACCCCCAGTCCCCCCATATGTATGCGCTGTACCCCCAGCCCCGTATGTACGCGCCGTACCCCCAGCCCCCTCATATGCATGCGTCATACCCCCAGTCCCCCCATATGTACGCGCTGTACCCCCACACCCGTATGTACGTGCCGTACCCCCAGCCCCCCTGTATGTACATGCCATACCCCCACCCCCCGTATGTACGTGCCGTACCCCCAGCGCTACGTGCTGGGGGTACGGCAGATATATAGTGCTGCTTTTGAATACATACACTTTATTGTATAAATTGTATATTCCGATAAATTTTAAATATATTTTAAAATACTGTACATTATTTACATGTTTATAGGTATTACAAATATTTCTACATCACATTATACAGTTACATATTTAACATTTATTTATTTATTATAATATTTACAGGAGTACATTTTAAAAAATCTATTGTTTTTTAATGGTCTTTTTTAAGTTTATTTAATGAACCTTTTCCCTTACTGCTTTTTTTTGGTAGTCTATCCTTGGTATTTTGGGCTGTTTCTGCATATCTTTTGTCGCAGTTTCCCTTTCCTATTCTCTGATTAGTGCAAGACTACTTTTCATTACTATTTGACAATTGAATGGCCGTTTATAATGTAGCCCGCAAAGGCTCCATCCGATTGCTGGAGCCTTCCTAGCAGCATCGTAAACGGCCGCTCTGTTTACTTAGCGATTGCCGCATTATGATGCTGGTGGTCAGAAAGTAAACCAGCTGGTCATTCTGAAAGGCTTACAATGGGCTCATGGAGCTTGTCAGACAATCGGAGCCCGCTCATAATCACAAAGTTCAGGTCTTTCCGCCCTTGGGATTATGATGCACGGTTTCCTGCATGGTTTCCATGCCGGCCTGTCCGACATGGAAACCATGTCGGAAAGTGTGTTTGGGGACCCACAGCAGGGCCCCCTTGGGAGCGCAGCCTCTGGTTGGGGGCCGAGGGGGCACTTAAGGTGCCCCCATGCTGATATCCATACCCCATGGCAGGCACCTGGATGGGCCTGCCATGAGGTGCAGGGATGAACAGCACCTCCCATTTCCCTATGGGAGCATGTATTGCTGCTGTTTTAGGTCCATAATGCATTCTCCCATAGGGAAATGAAGGAATACGACTGAACAGTGTTCAGTCGCATCCTAATGAGGGGGGTTAAGACCGCCAGAGGTCAGTCAATCTCAGGACTGAGTCGGTTCCACCGACATCAAAATCAGCCCCCAAATGTTGTGGGGATGGTTAGAATTCGTTTAGTTTGTTTAGGGTAATTGTTCTTATTATTTTGTTTACTGTTTGGAATATTGGGTTTCAGTTATGGTAGACAAGTGTGGTGGGCCTCATTGTAGTATAGGTATAAGTTTATTGATTTTTAAATTAAATATTCAGCCTATGTATTTTTTAAAGTGCGTTCTGTATTCTCATGTTCATGGGGTTTATGGGTGTGGGTGTTTTGTGTTTCCTTTACAGGTTTTTATTTGTGTATTCAGACGTGTCATTTTTAAAAGCTCTTTTATCAAGGGAATATATTTTAGTTAGTATTTATGACCAATGCTATTTTTAATTTATTTCCATGACCTTTTAGTTTTCCTAGAGCATTTCTTTAATTTTCAGTATTTCAGCGTTTGGATGGTTATGGATTATTTTTTCCTTGTTCATTATTATTGAGTTTTATCTATTAAGCCACCAAATTATTAGCAACATTTCGTAATCATTTAAAGGGAAGGATATACTATTCTATTATTTTGTATTACATATATATCATTAATGATGTTTTTATTTAATGTGTACCTTGTAGTGCATGTCGTATTTTGTATTTTGGTTTTGACATTTGGGGGCCGATTCCGATCCTGTATTTTTTTCCTGTACGACTCGTATCCGTATTTTTTCCCGTACGAATCGTACAAGTCACGTCCGACCCATGAAGTACGATTCGTATGGGAAAAAGTACATACGGATCGGCCCGATCCATACGAATCGTAGTGGGAAAAGTTGTACGAGACGGACCCGGACACTTTTCCGTACGAACCGTAAAAAGATAGTCCGAGCGTACAAGTACGATCCGGACCGGCTTTCCGATTTACGATTCGTACGGAAAACGTCCCGTACACGGGGAATGACTTGTACAAATGCAATGTCGGTGTACGCACCGTACATAGAAATGGCAGGGTACGCACCGTACATACGCGATGTTGGTGTACGCACCGTACATAGCAATGGCGGTGTACGCACCGTACATACGCGATGTTGGTGTACACGCCATACATAGCAATGGCGGTGTACGCACCGTACATAGCAATGTCGGTGTACGCACCGTACATAGCAATGGCGGTGTTCGCTCCGTACATATGCAATGGCGGTGTACGCACCGTACATAGCAATGGCGGTGTACGACCCATACATATGCAATGTCGGTGTATGCACCGTACATAGCAATGGCGGTGTACGCCCCGTACATAGCAATGGCCGTGTACGCACCGTACATAAGCAATGGCCGTGTACGCACCGCATATAGCAATGGCCGTGTACGCACCGGACATATGCAATGGCGGTGTACACACCATACATAGCAATGGCTGTGTACGCACCGTACATACACAACGCATGGGGGCTGTGTGCCTGTACGACTCGTACCCCTGTACCGTACTGAACCACGGACACTGTAAAACAGCACAAGGAGGGTCTAATCGACTCGCACAACACCACAAAACACATCTACAGTGCACTAAAAATGGAAATGACTGACCTGGACATATCCAAACAGGCAAACAGAGGGGCAAACTCTCAACCACCCCTTAAAAAACACCCACCAAAAATTCAAACTGAGGCCCACCCACAAATGGACCAATAAAAAGGGCCCACACACACAAACCATGAGCCTTTGCAACAGACTCACTGAAGCTAGAGAGCACACACCAACAACTGCACCCATCCACCTTAACTTATACACCATCACACAACCTCCTTCACACATACCCCCTCTACACATTCACACCCACACCGTCAAATTCAGACCCACACACCCACAACCATCCACACCCTCACCCCACACCATGCCCACAGACAAGAATCCAAAGTTCACAAAGGAGGAGCTGGAGATCCTTGTCAATGAAGTCATCAGAGTCGAGCCACAGCTGTTTGTAACATTGGTCAGACAGATCAGCATAGCTGAAAATTGACGCCTGTGGCAGAGGATCGTCGATAGGGTGAATGCTGTTGCACCCATCAGAAGGACCAGGAATGAATGCCAAGCCAGGTGGTACGATCTGCAGAGGGCGGTCAAGCGCAAAATGAATGAGGACTACGCCCAGAGCAACATCACTGGAGCTGGTGCGCCTGCAGACCAGTACATTACCATCCCTGGGAGGAGAAGGTGATGGCCCTGCTTCCGCCGGTGGGAGTACATGGACTGCAAGGACTTCCAGAGCCTGGTGAGTACACAAACAACTTACGTAACATGGGGGTAATGGCATCCACACCCCAACTACACAAAATGCACGCAACTACCCCAAAGCCCTCACTGGCCAGAACCACACTCAAAAATAAAGCTAATGCCACTAACATGTGTATGCTCCATTGAGAAAGCAAGGCCATGCTATGTCCCATGCTACACGAAGCACCAACCCAAGAATGGATGTCCGGTATGCTGGGAGGGTGGGTGGCACAAAACACATTGTTGAACTCCAAATCAGACACAATTGCCCTCATCCCATATGGCCCAGGTACATACCCATGCACCATGTGCAATGTACAGGGATTGGGAAAGTACTGACAAGATAGCTCACACTCGGCCTGGGTGTAGGCAGCACAATGCCCTCCTGTGACCAGTGCAAACACAAACACCAAGACAACAAGGTCAGATATCTAGGACAGGAACTCACACTCACTGTCATGGCAGCATGCTCCATGGGGGGACAGCTACATCACCTGGGAGCCCCACTGCCAAATCACACTACACCCACCAGCAGGCCCTGTCACACACACCCCTTACACAAGCAGACACCCCGGAGACAGGCAATGGATGTACCCACGGTCACAATGGACATGTAACACAACAACACCAATACATAGCCAAAGAAGCATCCAAGCCAAAAATCTACATGTCAAAGACTCAGGAGAACATATCAAACTGTCCCCTGCAACATACCCATCCACAAGTGAACATTGAGGAGAATGCTAGGCACATACAACTACCTGGAGGAACAGTGCCAACTAGAATGTGTATGAAACATGCATGTTGCATGAAACAGCATTAACATTGTCTGTCTCTCACACACAGGGCAACGTGATGAATCTACCCCAACAATGGGGGTGAAGATTCACAGTCCCTGGCCCGGGAGGAACCTGATCCCACCAGCAGCGACGCCTCTCAACATTCCGCGGATGACCCCGACCGACCTGGACCCTGCAGAACCTGGTTCAGGACCATCTGTGCCAACCACCACCCCCTTTCCTGCCACATCCCAGGAGACACCGAGGAGCCCTTCAGTGAACAACTGAGCCAGTCTGACCAGGAGGGACAAGGAGCGCCGGGCACCCAGGAGGAGGCAGACAACACTACCACTGCCATCCCACAGGGGTCCCGTAGACCCAATGTGCCCACAACGGCAGGCCAGGCTCGTGTGGGCAGGGGTGGTGGGAGTGGAGGCAGGCGGAGGCGAGAACCTGACCAGCCAGCTGAAGGGACTGGTATGTCACAAATGCACAACATCATGGAGGCATACCGGCGTGACACCAGGGAGTTCAGCCAGGTAGTGGTGACCCTCACAGAGATCAAGAACAAGCAGGCCGAGCAACACGCCAGTCAACAAGAACACCAAGGACGGATGGAGGCAAGACTGGCTGAGCTCCTGGTGGTGCAAAGGGACATAAGCCATTCACTCCGTTGGATCGCCGACAACAGGCCAACCCTCCCGGTGCCACCAGGCGAAGACCACCACCAGCCACAGGGAGGGAGGAGGAGGAGGATTCGTCCGACGGAGCGTCCCAAGCATCGTCAAGGCCTGCATCTGAGGGTCCCCGGAGGAAGGTGGGTCGTCCACGGAAAAGACCGTGAGAGGCAGCAGACCATCCACATCTCCCAGGTCACCTGGCCTGGCACCTGGCCTTCACGTGCGACAGCATCACCTCATTGACTGACATCATCTGCCACATGGACCTGCTTGTCACAGTCTGACTAATGATGCCAAACACTGTGGTCTGGACTCTTATGACTTCAAATGGCAAGGATCCCATCTCCCCCTGTGAACTTTGGATTCTATTGTCCCTGCATTGCACCTTTTTCTGTGCAAAAATCACGCCCCAGACCTATAATTAAATAATTACTACGTGAAATTTCTTGTTGAAGTCATTTAACATGAGTCCACAACATACGTGTGGGGATATGTCAAAGTATGCCTGAGTGTGGAACTAACTCCAGACATCCATACACTTGGATCTGAGTCCGGTCGAGGACACACATGTGTCTCAATGTATCACCAAATACAGACATGGAGCCCAGTACTCACCTGTGATGGCCTCAAGCTGCTGAGGGGGGGCTTGCAATACTGCTCAGACAGGCCAATTTTGGAAGAGTATTATGAAGGTGTACAAGTCATGGGTCATGTTGATGTGCCCGGGGAGGGAGTCCCAGGTCTGTTTGGCGAGGTGGGAGAACTATCTCCTGCATGCAGTGTTTATGTGGATGTGATGAATGGTGGCCAGGGCAAGGTGGCCTGCACAGAGTTGGGCCAATGGGGTGTTGGATGACAGACACAATTGCTCTCATCCCATATGGCCCAGGTACATACCCATGCACTATGTGCAATGTACAGGGATTGGGAAAGTACTGACAAGATAGCTCACACTCGGCCTGGGTGTAGGCAGCACAAGGCCCTCCTGTGACCAGTGCAAACACAAACACCAAGATAACAAGGTCAGATATCTAGGACAGGAACTCACACTCACTGTCATGGCAGCATGCTCCATGGGGGGGACTTCTACATCACCTGGGAGCCCCACTGCCAAATCACACTACACCCACCAGCAGGCCCTGTCACACACACCCCTTACACAAGCAGACACCCCGGAGACAGGCAATGGATGTACCCACGGTCACAATGGACATGTAACACAACAACACCAATACATAGCCAAAGAAGCATCCAAGCCAAAAATCTACATGTCAAAGACTCAGGAGAACATATCAAACTGTCCCCCGCAACATACCCATCCACAAGTGAACATTGAGGAGAATGCTAGGCACATACAACTACCTCGAGGAACAGTGCCAACTAGAATGTGTATGATACATGCATGTTGCATGAAACAGCATTAACATTGTCTGTCTCTCACACACAGGGCAACGTGATGAATCTACCCCAACAATGGGGGTGAAGATTCACAGTCCCTGGCCCAGGAGGAACCTGATCCCACCAGCAGCGACGCCTCTCAACATTCCGCGGATAACCCCGACCGACCTGGACCCTCTGGTGTCCAAGCCCCTGCAGAACCTGGTTCAGGACCATCTGTGCCAACCACCACCCCCTTTCCTGCCACATCCCAGGAGACACCGAGGAGCCCTTCAGTGAACAACTGAGCCAGTCTGACAAGGAGGGACAAGGAGCGCCGGGCACCCAGGAGGAGGCAGACAACACTACCACTGCCATCCCACAGGGGTCCCGTAGACCTGATGTGCCCACAACGGCAGGCCAGGCTCATGTGGGCAGGGGTGGTGGGAGTGGAGGCAGGCGGAGGCGAGAACCTGACCAGACAGCTGAAGGGACCGGTATGTCACAAATGCACAACATCATGGGGGCTTACCGGCGTGACACCAGGGAGTTCAGCCAGGTAGTGGTGACCCTCACAGAGATCAAGAACAAGCAGGCCGAGCAACACGCCAGTCAACAAGAACACCAAGGACGGATGGAGGCAAGACTGGCTGAGCTCCTGGTGGTGCAAAGGGACATAAGCCATTCACTCCGTTGGATCGCCGACAACAGGCCAACCCTCCCGGTGCCACCAGGCGAAGACCACCACCAGCCACAGGGAGGGAGGAGGAGGAGGATTCGTCCGACGGAGCGTCCCAAGCATCGTCAAGGCCTGCATCTGAGGGTCCCCGGAGGAAGGTGGGTCGTCCACGGAAAAGACCGTGAGAGGCAGCAAACCATCCACATCTCCCAGGTCACCTGGCCTGGCACCTGGCCTTCACGTGCGACAGCATCACCTCATTGACTGACATCATCTGCCACATGGACCTGCTTGTCACAGTCTGACTAATGATGCCAAACACTGTGGTCTGGACTCTGATGACTTCAAATGGCAAGGATCCCATCTCCCTCTGTGAACTTTGGATTCTATTGTCCCTGCATTGCACCTTTTTCTGTGCAAAAATCACGCCCCAGACCTATAATTAAATAATTACTATGTGAAATTTCTTGTTGAAGTCATTTAACATGAGTCCACAACATACGTGTGGGGATATGTCAAAGTATGCCTGAGTGTGGAACTAACTCCAGACATCCATACACTTGGATCTGAGTCCGGTCGAGGACACACATGTGTCTCAATGTATCACCAAATACAGACATGGAGCCCAATACTCACCCGTGATGGCCTCAAGCTGCTGAGGGGGGCTTGCAATACTGCTCAGGCAGGCCAATTTTGGAAGAGTATCATGAAGGTGTACAAGTCATGGGTCATGTTGATGTGCCCGGGTAGGGAGTCCCAGGTCTGTTTGGCGAGGTGGGAGAACTATCTCCTGCATGCAGAGTTTATGTGGATGTGATGAATGGTGGCCAGGGCAAGGTGGCCTGCACAGAGTTGGGCCAATGGGGTGTTGGATGACAGACGTCCAAGGTTTGTTTTGGGTCTGGGGTTGTGGACTGCCTCCTGAGTGTGGTTGAGGAGTCTGAAGGTGATCCTGCAGCAGACAGTGAGCCATTCTAGCTATCTCAGGTGGATGGTGATGTGGCTGGGGCTGGGGATGTTGAAGATGAGGTGTGCGGATACACCCTGGATGTGGACTACTTCTCCTGCAGTCCTGCTGTAGTTCCACGTAGAGGCCGGTGCTGTAGTTGAGCCGGCTGGTGTCGTTGACCTGGTGGACGGTCTGTCTTGCCTTGTAGTGGATCTATCTGTGGATCATTTGCAGCATGCGGAGTGTGTTGCAGCATAAGGTACAGATGGTGGTGAGTTGCATGGTAATTGTCAGCGATGGGTCCATGATGACCACCAGCTTTCGTGCGTGGCCACTGGGTGCTAGTGCGGTGCCCAAACCAGTTGGACACAAGGAGTTGGCCTAGCCATAAGGGGACAATCCTCAGATGATGACCTCAGTCCTGTCCAAGTCCAGCCTCAGGTGGCTGATGTTCAGCCATTCGTCAATGGATCTCATGCCTTCTTGAAGTTTGGATCTGGCAATGGCTGGCTCTTTGGTGAGTTTCAGGAGCAGCTGGGTGCCAATGGCATGAGAGGTGATGATGAGGTTGTGTGCGCATGTGATGGTGGAGAGGGGGGTAATGGAGACACATGACCCCAGTGTACTACATGCTGCAGGGTGGAGGCAGACTCCCTGGGCCTTGCTGGTGAGCTACTTTCTGATTTAATCCTGGGCCCTCCTCTGGATACCAGTGTTGGAGATGTGTGAGCTGACAGTGTGGTAGCACATGATGTACAATGCCGTTGAGAGGTCAAGGGGGGTGGGCTCACCATTGTTGAGCAGGGCAAAGTTGTCATTTGTTGTACTTGTACATGTACGTGTACGCACTGGTAGTACACGTACGTGTACTACCAGTGCTTACACATACGTGTACAAGTACATGTATGCACTGGTAGTACATGTACATGCACTACCAGTGCCTACACGTATGTGTACAACTAGTGCACGTGTACAAGTACGTGTACGCACTAGTTGTACACATACGTGTACTACCAGTGCCTACACGTATGTGTCAAACGCACTGTACAACTGATGCCATAGGGTATGTGTGAAACGCACCGTACCTGTGTGTGGCTTTCAAAATTACATAGGGGACACATAAAGGACAAGTATTAGGCTCTAAATGCATGCTGAGTAGTAGAGAGAGAGTAGTAGAGAGTGAGTAGTAGAGAGTAGTAGAGAGTGAGTAGTAGAGAGTAGTACAGAGTGAGTAGTAGAGAGATTAGTAGAGAGTAGTGGAGTAGTAGAGAATGAGTAGTCGAGAGTACTAGTGTGGGTAGTAGTGTGGCTTTCAAAATTACATAGGGGACACATAAGGGACAAGTATTAGGCCCTAAATGCATGCTGGTTGTCATGGATACCGAGTTTTCTCTTCAAATTTTTCCATCAGGTGTCCTGGAAAAGTCAGTTGGCCACAAAATACAATGTTGCAAAGTGGTTGTTGACTTGACATGATGCTCTAAATTTGAACGATGCAAATGCTGTCACTGGTGTATGTTTAAAGGGATTGGAGTAAACGTAAGATGCGAATGATTCTGACCAATCACTATGTACTCCTCAAAATGAATGCCCCTCAGCAAGACAGATATAAGCAGCCAGAAGCCATGAGAGGGCACTTGCCTGCACAACTTTCCTGTCGACGACATTGCTGCTGTCTCTGCTTCCCTGGACCATGTCTCGTGCTGTGGAGAGGGCCCAGCCATTCACCCAGGAGGAGAATCAGGCCTTGCTGGACGTCCTCCTCCCACAGTACACCAGCATGTATGGGAGACCAGGGGAGCAGGTGAGTGCTGAGTCCACTACCTTTGCCTATGCACCGGTTGTGTGACTGTCAATATTGTGTCCAGGTCAGACTGACATGCATTGTGTCCCGGGGGGTCATGCTTATGGCTCTCATGCAGAGCATCATGTAGTTCCTGTGTGCACTCCTCACTTGCATGATGGTGCTTACAGTGACTTTCACTGCATAGTGCATGAGACATTCAGCCTGGCTAATCCTTGGGGGCTTTTATTCCTGTTGTCCTGAGGTGATTCAGTGGTCCCCCCAGTGTTACAGGTGACTGTACCCACAGATGTGTATGAGTTGAGTGGACCTGTGGTGAGAGTGTCCAAATGACGTGTACGACCTCATGGAAATTGATGTGTGTGAATGTTCCTTGTCATGTGGGTGAGTGTCTATGTGAAGTGTTGCACCACAGCTGCATGTTGGAGGCTACTGATCTAACCATCTGATGTGACAAGTGAGCCGTGCTTTGTGTCTGACTTGCAGAGCTAGCACGACACCTGTGACTCCCCCCTGGCAAATGGCACATGTGCAGAGTGAGGGTTGTATCCGCTGTTGTCAATGACAGGCCAGTGATCTGTGGCTGGGTGTGTCTGTCTAGTCTGCTGAGGGTGCGTCAGTGGAGTGGGACATGTGATTGCATGGCACGTGCTGCCTATCAGCCTGCTGTTGCATGTGCTGCACAGTGTGTTGCATGTTCATTGAGTGTTTTGCACCCCTCATGCCACCTGTAGACTTTCAATGCCATGTACTGCATTGGCGCTTGCACACAGGCCAATTTCATGTTGTGAATCAGGCTATTCATGTCAGCATCCTATGCCCTGTTCAACATTTCAAAGATGTTCTAATGTGTGTCTCTGGGACATGGAGCAGGTGTATTGATGTTGTGTCACTTTGTCATCCTGACAGGTAACTGCCTACTAGAAGGGGGTGATCTGGACCAACGTCGTCAGGGCCGTGAGGACTGCGGGGGGTGTGATCGTCAGCTGGCCCAGGTCCGCAAGAGGTGGCAGGACATCCGGTGCTGGACCCGGTGGATCGTCCGGGTCCAGCTCAAGCTCTCTCCTCCTCGCCCCCATGGCGGCCGCCGACACCTGACCCACCACATGAAATGTGTCCTGGTGGTGGTCTTCCCTGACCTCGATAGTCAGTTACAGGAGAGACTGCAGCAAGGAGGGGGTAGGTACATGGCTTTTTGTCGTGTTATGTGTCGCCAGCTTTAGGAAGTGCTATATTGCATGAATACACCCTTGCAGCATGCATGAGCAATGTTGTGGCCTCAGACATGATGTGCATGAGTGTGAGATATGCATAGTGCCATGACGGTTGAACATGGTAGAGTCAGCTCATTCCAGGACCATGGAGCAGTGTGCCCACTACAGTCCTTGAGACACCCTGGCCTCCTAATTATGTGTGTCATCCAACACTGTGCACATTCTCTGTGTGTGCTGCATCGGTCTGCCTCTGTGGCATTGTTCCCTGGCCTAGTTTCAATTTTGTTAATGTGTGCTATATGTGTCCACTGGGCAGGGATACACCATTTTGCTTGTGCATACCCACACTGGGCAGTGCCTGTGTGGCTATTCACAACAATCTGTTGATGGTTGTTTGTCACAAATATGTGTTGTCAGCCCCACGAGGTAATGTTGTGTAAATGAAGCCATTTTTCCAGCACAGTTGTTGTAACCCTGAATAAGAGGTGTCACTTCTTGATCTGTATAAATCACATTGACTCAGGTATTGGGGGGGAGGGGTGCAGGAGAGGCATACATGTGCAACCCTGATTTTTCATTGCCAGGTCTGACTTGTGTGTGAGAATTGCCTGGACTAAAATACACTGGGCAGTACCCCTGTGATGCTGGCCAGTGCTTAATGTACGTGCTTTGCAGCCTGTGTCATTTCTTTACGAACAACAATCCTGCTCTTACATTTTTGGCACGTGTGTGGTTCAGATGCAACGCAGTTTGGACTGTGTGTGCTGACATCTGTGTGTACATTCTGGCTTGCCATGAGGGTGTCCCCACAGTACAGCTGGTCTTTTTAACCAACCAATTGCAGGCCCATTAGTTTATGCATTGTCCTGGGTGTGGACATGTGTGCCTCTCCAGATGACAGGCACTAGGTCATATGTGTAGCCAACTGTGTAATCAGGTGACGGATGGCCTGGTGACAACTGACATGATTCAAGTTGTTACTCTTCATGAATTGTACCTTGGTACTTACAGCACTTGTCAACAGTTGTTCATGTTTAACATGTGAAAATTTGATGATTTGTGTTAAGAACACTGATGTGCCTGCATGCAATATGTCGCACAAGGCAGTGCACACAAAAGTACATTGACACTGTCACTGAATCAGCTGGCACCTTTTCAAAGAAGCCACTGTTTTAAATAAATGGTGTTGCAGATTCTCCATATACATGTTCCCACAGTGGTCTTGATTTTGTGATACTCATTAGTTGTCGGTGATACAAACTAACAAGTGTCAAGACATCAAGACCTCCGTGGGCCCATGTATATGTACTTTCTGCAACACCATCTATTTCTAACAGTGGCTCCTTTGAAAAGGTGCCAGCTTCTTCAATGACAGTGTCAATGTACCTTTGTGTGCACTGCCTTTTGCGACATATTGTATGCAGGCACATCAGTGTTCTTTTCACGAAATGGCCAATTGGCACATTCCAAACATGTAGATTGGTTAAAGTATTGTGAGTCCCAAGGTACCAACATTTGTTCGTTTTGTGTACCAAGGGACTTACAGGTCTCTGAGTGTGGTGACACCTTGAGTATTGAGGTGTGTTAGTTTACCTTGAGTGCACCACTCCTGTTTATTTCAGAGTAAACAAGAGGTGTCATGACTTCATTGTATTGCTGTGCTTACCGGTTCACAGACACTAGCTTCTCAGTGTATTGCTCATTCAAGTTGTGGCCTTTTGTGTATTTAGTTTCCTTGTGTCAAAGTGGCATGGTGGGTCTACCAACTGGGCAGTACAGGGCTTACATATGTGCGGAGTAATGTAGAGGTTACTTATGATGCATTGCCTGATATGCACTGTGACCAATTGTTCTTGTGTTCATGTGTCAGATGTATACAGGTGACTGATGCTTCCTTGTTTCTTCTCCTTGCCCACAGCATCATCATCCACAAGCGAGGGAGACACCTGCATGGACCTTGAGGAGGGACCCAGCGACAGTGCCACCAGTGCTGTGGAGTCAGCAAGAGACAGTGGCACGGAGGGCGAGGGGAGTCAGTCAGAGGACCTGTCCGGAGGCGAGAACATGTACGACACAGACGGGTCCCAGGCTGACATCCTTGAGGAGGTGGAGGATGCAACAACATCTGGCAGCATCCCACCATCTGTACCCGCCTCCTCCATTGCCATCTCCACCCTCCCAGTTGCTCCCGTCCCTTCTGTCCGTGCAGGGTCCCACCGTGTCTCCTTCGGAACAGGCACCGCAGCCCCTACCCCTGTCACCCCTGCTGCCCTCAGTGAAGAGTCTGTGGACACACTGCGGCAGTTGCAGGTTGGTCAGGCATCGATGCTGCATGTCCTCCATGAACACACTAGACTGCTCACACAGTTGGTGTCGTTCGTGGAGGGCATTTCATCAACGATGACTGAGCAACGCAGGTTTCTGCGGTCCATGGACTCTTCACTGATGGAAGCAGTGTCTCTCCTGCGGCGCTCCGTCCCCCCCTACCCCGGACCCATGCACACTGCCCTCTCCCATGCCTGACCAAAGCACACACAGACAGTCACAGTCACACACCCCAACAGACACATCCAGCACACCCCCAACAAAGGCACAGCACACACCTCCTCGCACGCACACTCAGGGGGATGTAGTCACACCCACAGGGTCTGGGGGCAAACGGCATAAATGCAGCCACAGTCAGATTCCGCATTCCACACAACCCAACTCCTCCAAAACCACTCCCCTCAGCTCCCCTGCCAAACTGTCACCCAAAGAGACCTTCATGGCTGGTCTGTCCCTCAGCCCCCCTGGCACACCACCCCACAAGCGGGTGAGGAAGTCCACGGGCAGGGGAGTTGAGTCCCCCCATTTCCACCCCCTCCTCCAAGAGCGCTGCACCCCATCCCTCGGACACCCCCCCTCCGTTGGCCCTGGGGTTTCTTCCGGTGCAGGGGTTACTCTGGACGCCCTGGCAGCAGTGTGCAGCGAGGTGCTCACATCCACCTTTGGCACTGCCCCACCCCCTGTGGTGGCGACATCCAGCCCTGCACCCACCACACCTACCCAACCCACTCCTGTCCCTGCGGTGCCTGGTACTCCCACTGATAATGCCCCCCCCGGTTGACAAACCTTGAGGTGACTTTCTGCAGGCAAGGTAGGGGTGGACACAGTCGGCTACGTCGACCCTTGTACTCGAACTATGGACTGGCCATTGGCCTTTGTGAATAGTGTCTTCTTAAAAATGTTTATTTGTGCTGAATATAGCCTTTTCATTTAGTTTCAACACTATTGCATTTCAGGTACTTGATGTTGAGGATGAGGCTCATGAAGTTGGTGTTCTGGTAATGTGTTAGGGTTCTGAGAAATGTTTTGGTATGATGGTCATGAGGTGGACCATGGTATCTGTGTGCCATCACAATGTCTGTGCAAATATTATTTGGTTGTGTGTGTTCATTTTGATTGGGAGACATTGTCCCAAGGAGTGTTCCTTCCTCTGTGGCACCTGACATGTTCCCTGCAAACAGTAGCACAATTGTTGTGCTGACCTGTGTCAACATATCCTATGTTGGTGACGGATCCCTTCAACAATGGCCATGCATGCTCACCAATGTCTCCTGCTGAATCATCTGTGCCATACTTGCCAGTAACTGTACTTGTGTTTTGGGTATGTAGGGATGGCATCAGGGACCAATTGCCCCTTTTCAGCACTATGCATGTGTGTAATCACGGCCTAACACACAAATGGCACGTGTAATGCAGGGTATTTGGGCACCTGACTCACAATTGTGGGCATTGTATCTAGTCGCTGTGAACCCTATTCCTTCCATGAGAGACAACATCTGGGTGGCTGGACCAGCACCTGGACATTCCTATCACTCCTGTGATGTGCGTGATAGTGTGTGTTCCCTTTGGCTAACTTATTTTTGTATGCATTTCCATTACTATACAGTCTGTTGGCATGAAATCAGGGTGTGTATTGTGCGGCATCCGCCATGGGTGGGTATGCATGTGTTATATGTCCTCACACCCACATGTGGTGTATCATGCAGTGTGTGATAGACATCCATCCTCCTGGGAGTGGGGCACTGATGGGAGTCCTCTGCACCCACCCCTCACATGTCTGTCCACTGCTGGTAGTGATATGCACCCACCCCTCATATGTCTGTCCACTGCTGGGAGTCCTCTGCACCCACCCCTCATATGTCTGTCCATTGCTGGGAGTCCTCTGCACCCACCCCTCATATGTCTGGGCACTGCTGGGAGTCCTCTGCACCCACCCCCATATCTCTGTCTACTGCTGGTATTGTTATGCACCCACCCCTCATATGTCTGTCCACTGCTGGGAGTCCTCTGCACCCACCCCTCATATGTCTGTCCACTGCTGGGAGTCCTCTGCACCCACCCCTCATATCTCTGTCCACTGCTGGTAGTGATCTGCACCCACCCCTCATATGTCTGTCCACTGCTGGGAGTCCTCTGCACCCACCCCTCATATGTCTGTCCACTGCTGTGAGTCCTCTGCACCCACCCCTCATATGTCTGGGCACTGCTGGGAGTCCTCTGCACCCACACCCATTTCTCTGTCCACTGCTGGTAGTGATATGCACCCACTCCTCATATGTCTGGACACTGCTGGGAGTCCTCTGCACCCACCCCTCATATGTCTGTCCACTGCTGGTAGTGATATGCACCCACCCCTCATATGTCTGTCCACTGCTGGGAGTCCTCTGCACCCACCCCCATATGTCTGTCCACTGCTGGGAGTCCTCTGCACCCACCCCTCATATCTCTGTCCACTGCTGGTAGTGATATGCACCCACCCCTCATATGTCTGGACACTGCTGGGAGTCCTCTGCACCCACCCCTCATATGTCTGTCGACTGCTGGGAGTCCTCTGCACCCACCCCTCATATGTCTGTCCACTGCTGGGAGTCCTCTGCACCCACCCCTCATATGTCTGTACACTGCTGGTAGTAATATGCACCCACCGCTCATATGTCTGTCCACTGCTGGTAGTGATATGCACCCACCCCTCATATGTCGGTCCACTGCTGGGAGTCCTCGGCACCCACCCCTCATATGTCTGTCCACTGCTGGGAGTCCTCTGCACCCACCCCTCATATGTCTGGACACTGCTGGGAGTGATCTGCACCCACCCCTCATATGTCTGGACACTGCTGGGAGTCTTCTGCACCCACCCCCATATGTCTGGACACTGCTGGGAGTCCTCTGCACCCACCCCTCATATGTCTATCCACTGATGGGAGACCTCTGCACCCACCCCTCATATGTCTGGGCACTGCTGGGAGTCATCTGCACCCACCCCCATATCTCTGTCCACTGCTGGTAGTGATATGCACCCACCCCTCATATGTCTAGACACTGCTGGGACTCCTCTGCACCCACCCCTCATATGTCTGCACACTGCTGGTAGTGATATGCACCCACCCCTCATATGTCTGTCCACTGCTGGGAGTCCTCTGCACCCACCCCCACATGTCTGTCCACTGCTGGGAGTCCTCTGCACCCACCCCTCATATCTCTCTCCACTTCTGGTAGTGATATGCACCCACCCCTCATATGTCTGGACAATGCTGGGAGTCCTCTGCACCCACCTCTCATATGTGTGTCCACTGCTGGGAGTCCTCTGCACCCACCCCTCATATGTCTGTCCACTGCTGGGAGTCCTCTGCACCCACCCCTCATATCTCTGTCCACTGCTGGTAGTGATATGCACTCACCCCTCATAGGTCTGTCCACTGCTGGGAGTCCTCTGCACCCATCCCTCATATGTCTGTCCACTGCACCCACCCCTCATATGTCTGGGCACTGCTGGGAGTCCTCTGCACCCACCCCTATATCTCTGTCCACTGCTGGTAGTGATATGCACCTACCCTGCATATGTCTGTCCACTGCTGGGAGTCGTCTGCACCAATCCCTCATATGTCTGTCCACTGCTGGGAGTCCTCTGCACCCACCCCTCATATCTCTGTCCACTGCTGGAAGTCCTCTGCACCCACCCCTCATATCTCTGTCCAGTGCTGGTAGTGATATGCACCCACCCCTCATATGTCTGGACACTGCTGGGAGTCCTCTGCACCCACCCCTCATATCTCTGTCCACTGCTGGGAGTCCTCTGCACCCACCCCTCATACGTCTGTCCACTGCTGGTAGTGACATGCACCCATCCCTCATATGTCTGTCCACTGCTGGTAGTAATATGCACTCACCCCTCATATGTCTGTCCACAGCTGGGAGGCCTCTGCACCCACCCACGCACCCCCCTTGGAGCTGTACACTGCTGGCCAGGACCTACACACACAACAATATGAAGGTAACATGCTGGGCCAGTCCTCTATGCCCACATTCCTGGCGTGTGTACGCCTCGTATTCCTGCTGCCGTAATGGGGTACGTGTGGTACGGACCGTACCCACACATGTATGCGTGGGTACGTTCCGTACCTAAGTACTCATGGGGCCGTAGGGGTACGCACCGTACCCATGCATGTATGTGTGGGTATGGTCCGTACCTGAGTACTCATGGGGCCGTACGGGTACGCACCGTACCCATGCATTCATGCGTGGGTACGGTCCGTACCACTGTTGTCATGCGTGGGTACAGTCCGTACCACTGTTGTCATGGTGCTGTAGGGGTACATGTGGTACGCACCGTACCCACGCATTTATGCGTGGGTACGGTCCGTACCACTGTTGTTATGGCGCCGTAGGGGTATGTGTGGTACGCACCGTACCCACGCATTCATGCGTGGGTACGCTCTGTACCACTGTTTTTATGGCGCTGTAGGGGTATGTGTGGTATGCACCATACCCACGCATCCATGCGTGGGTACGGTCCGTACCACTGTTGTCATGGTGCCGTAGGGGTACTGTGGTAGGCACCATAAACGTCCACTTCCGTTGTTGCGGTACGCAGGGGTTGCTGGCCACGCCGCCCCAAGTGACCAGACCCTGGTGGTAATGTATGGCCTCCATATTATGGGTTTGTGTTTGTGTATGGGATATGTTTACTGGCCCTCACCCCCCCTGACTCCTGGGTGTTGTTCTCACCTTCTGCGGCGTGTGCGTCGGGTGCGGTGCACCAGGTCGTAGGCCAAGAGGACCGGGATGACACGTACGATGGGGTTCATGGCTGTACGTCGCATACCGGGGCTCCGTGGCGTAGGGTTCTGCTTTCCCGGCAGTTTTTCGCTCCCGTAGTCACAGCGAGGTACGTAGTGACGTCGGTATGAATCGTACTTGCTGGGCCGGAAAACGCTGCTGAAATACGTGCAGACGTCGCGTACAAGCAGTTCCGGATCGGAATCGTGGGTATTTTTTTGCTGTATGGTCTTTTGTACGATTCGTACAGAAAAAGGCTTTCTGTACGAATCGTACTTCCTAGGTTGTAGAATGAGTTTACCTGGTACGAGTCGTACGGAGAAAGCGCTCCGTACGACTATTCGTACAGGCTTTTTCCATGATTGGAATTGGCCCCTATGTGTTACGGTTAAGTTGTCCGAGAGATTTATATACTGTAATCTTTTTGGAGCAGCAGGCGTTTCTATTAGTGCTTTTCTAGTTCTGGCTCTGAATCTTGTTAAGTTGGGAATTGCAGTGAACTAGCCTGTAGTGTATTCAGGAACCCTGAGGATTGTTTATTTAGTTGGCCAGTAGGCTTTGCCAAGCTAGTAATACCGTCCCGGAGTTCTACAAGTACACTTCTTAGCTCAATTTCTGTTATGTTGGGTGGATAATTTTGCTCACTATCATTTTCAAAAATGTCATTTTTTGTCGTTACCTTTCTACAAAATGCATTAGAATAACATTTTGTACTCTTCCAGTGTGTTTTTTGACTGCTTGTACATTCTTTGCTGGATGTGTATGCCTTAAGGTTAAGAAATAATTTTCCTTTCTACGATCTTGTGTATGTGGCTCTGTTACAAATGTTATCTCTGGGTTAAACATCATTTTAGTATTAATAAGTTATAATACAATTTTTTACAAATTAAGTTTGTATGGGTTTCAAAAATGTTTTTGTACATTTATAATTATGAATGAGATGTTTTGGTGATGTTTAGAAATGAAACTTTAACTTTTTGTTGGTTTTGGGCACAGGTGTTTCTATTAAAAAAGTAATTTATATTGTAATTTATTCATTTGATTGCATTCTTTAACTAATGTTTATGTTGATATCAAAAGATAAGGTGCTAGTTAACTAGGTAATTATGTTTTTACATTTTATTTACTTTTTATTTCTCATTGTGTTCTTAGATTTTTAAATATGTATCCACTTTTATTTTCGGTGATGTTTCCTTTACAGTTAGGATGCATTTTTTTATCTATAGTTAGGAAACAGTATAAAGGTAATATAAATGTATTGTTTAGTTAGAATAATCATATGTAGGTTTTGTTTCTTTAATTTAGTTTAAGGACCTTTTTACAACCTTGGCGGTATTTCGGCTGAGACCGCCACCATCCCAGGAAGACCACCAAGGCAGTGGTGAGCCTGCCCACTGGATTATGACTTTAATCCAGGGTGGGCAGGTGGTGCTGCAGTAGTCTCATGGCGGTGGTATATTAGCTCAAAGGAGAGCCTTTCAAGTGTAGCGCCACAGTGAGAAAGCTGTCGCACATTCCTGCATGGTGTGGGATGCGCCATGTCGTGCATGCCACATTGTGCAGTAACAAGGGTGCAAAAACCAGGGGGGCACAACATGTGCCCCCTTGTATGCACCCCCAGGCCCAGAATCAACTGAGGGCCCTTTTAGGGCACCCTTACCTGCATGTCCGCCACCCTTTTCAAGAAATGGCGGTGGATATGCAGGTTGGAATATGCTCCGTGGTGCTGGCATCAGAACCACCTGATTATTTAGGACATTGTCAGATCACCACTGCATCGGTATTCATGATCCTGGTGGGGCTGCGGCCTTGTGGCAGACCAGAATAGCAATATTTTGGTCATCTATATTTTAGGGAAATTTAATGTGTTTTTATTGTTGTTGTGATATTTAGGGTCTGATTAAGATCACGGTCGAAAAGCCTCCGACCGCTGGTCGGAGGCTTCCTGAAAGACATGGTAGGTTCAAAGTCTGACTGCCGTATAATTAAAACGGTGTTTGGTGTTAAACCGGCTGGGGAATCCAACGTGGTTCCAACGGGCTCAAGAAGCACGTTGGCCAGTCGGAAAGAGCTCATAATGCCCAAAAGGCCGGCATTTCCACCATCGGGATTATGCTGTAGATTTCAGACAGCCAATACATGTAGGCTTTTCCGACATGGATTGGCTGTCAGAAACTGACTTTGGGGGCTCCTAATAGGGCCCTCTTCCCCCCTGGCCCTCCACATTTAGCCCTGAGGGGCACCTACAGTGCTCCCCTTTACATCCCTGCACTGTGTGGCAGGCACCGTGATGGCATGTTGCAAAAGCAGTTTCAGCATTCTGCACAAGCTCCTATTGAAAAATTGAAGATTATGGCCACAGACCCGCATCCTAATAGCACATTAGGAACAGCCGACCTATGGTCGGGCGGTTCCTTCCGCGAAACCGTGTAGGTCTGAGGCAACTCCACCGACATCGTAATGAGGGCCTTAGCATTTCTGTATTTTTCTTTATGATATTTGGATATTTTTTAAGTTGATAATTTTGTAGTCAATATTATTGGTATTTCATTTTAAGTAAAGGATCATGAAATTAAGGTAGTCAATATTTTTTGCAATATTTGTGGAGTTTGATAATCTTTCCTCATATTCCATCATACTACCCTTTGAGTGGTACTTTTATATCTAGAGCTTGGTTTCCTGCTCCTACTATTGGATCTGTTCTCAGTCCTTCTCAGCAGCCTCTGCACGGTCATCTGCAGAGTACCCTCCCTGCCACACACCCTGGCCCCATGGCTTTCACCACTCTGCACAGTGCCAGTGTGTCAGCAATGGAGTCCATGGCCCTCTCCTGATTAACAGTTCACAAAATATCCAGGGAGACTCTTTAGGGTCCCCCCAAGTGGGTTCATCCATTCATTGTCCTTCAGAGGGTGCCTGTGTGCCAGTGCCTCAGGCCCAGGAGAAACTAGCCCATTCCAAGGGTGCCAGATGGAGTCAAAGTCCTCAACTCCATCCGTGCAGTGGATTCACGTGGGTGCATCTTCCACCTTAGCATTTTTTTACTGTGGTTGATTACAGAGCAACAGTTTTTCCTTTGTGCTGAATGTTTGAAAAAGTGGTGGAAATTTTTGGGAGGTAGATTTCTCTGCCCAATCCTACAGTTGTGTACCACACATTCCTTTCATTCACCAGGTGTGTTGGGACTCACCCTCCCCCAGAAAAACCTGATAGCATGGTGGTAAAAAAAGTGAATTTTTCATGATAATGTTCCCTAGAAGTTAGTTAAAAAGCAATATGTATTGCAAGTAAACATAACAGTAACTTCATTTATCTGTCCAGCTCCTCTCAATAAGTTTAATTCTTAAGTCATTTGTTTTGGATATGGCTCTTCAGGCAATATCAACTAAAAATATTGTGGACCAAAATATCAGTAAGAATACCCTTTTAGATATATTTAACTCATCATAACGTAAAAAGGTGACATTGATTTTTAATAAAACAGAATACATTTTAAAACTATGTATAACAAAAATATCAGCATTAATTTAATGAATTAAACAAAATATTTTTCATGCAAAAACACATAACTTTCATATAATATTAAAATTATATAAAACATTGTAAAACAAGTTTAAATGAAAATGAACATATCTATGTAATTCTTAAATAAATAAGGAAATATTAATATTTTATCTTGTATGATAAACATAAAATAACATTACTTAAAATATAAAAAGAGCATACTATATTACTATTAAACCACAAGAATGCATCTTAAAAATTAGTAGTAAAACCAATATTTTCTAGAGATTACAGCACACAAACAATAAGATGATTTTAAACAATATCATAATACAACAAATAAAAAGAAAAGAAACATGATAATTTTTAATCTAAATACTTTTAAACAAAATACCCCCAAAATATGTCTTCAATTCTGTAAGAAAAGGGGCCATTAGTTTTGTGGCCTGCACAAGTAATGGGCCCACATGTGTCCTCCACTGGTAACCAAACACCACATTATAGCGCTTTACTTTCTCAGGGTAGTGAAGCAAAGCAGTCCAATGCCGACTCAAGGGAGGTGATATGGACTAGTAATCAACATTTGCTGGCACCCAATAATAACACTCAATAAATTATTTCCCGGTCTGTCCTTATTCTTTTGAAAAAGAAAAAGTGCCTTCATTACACGTTCATCACTCAATAAAGAGGGGCCGATTCCGATCCTGGTCGGAAGGGCACCGAACGTGATTCGGCCGGAAAAAATACGAGCCGCACGTGTGTTTTCCGCCCGACTCGTACAGCTGTACGAGCGAGCAAGTACAATGCGAGCTACGTGAAATTCATCAAACGAGTCGTTTCCGGGTCCAAACCGCTCTGTACGTCTCGGTCGTAAGCTAACCGTGGCGTGCAATGGATGCAATTTATGACGAGCCAGTACGATGCACGAGTCGGACAACCTGTGCGAGACGGAGTGTCCGGCTCACAAAATGTCCGGGTGGTTGCCTTTGGGGGTCTGCGTCGGACCCCCTGTCACCCGCAGCCCTATGACTCGGACGCAGAGGGAGACCCAAGGGTCCCCCCAACACAGGCATGTACGGTGTGGATGGCACCGACGCGTACCCACTGTAGGGGGCGCCCTTGCGCGAGACGTACCCATTCAGTCAAGGGAAGCCCATGTACGTGTCGTACGACCGGCTCCCTTTGACTTCTATGGGAGTCCAACCGAACCAAGTCTGGCAGCATATGGCCGCATCGTACCACCACGGTCGGACTGCAGGACTCCGGCTTCGTCGGAAAACACTCCGGATCCGGCTTGGTCGGAGTGCTTTCTGACCCAGATCGGAATCGGCACCTATGTAGTAATTTATTAATATACATAAGGCTGCTAAAAATACCTGGTGGTGAAATTGCGAAATCACCTCTGGCCACTTGATGGGGTCCAGACCAACAAACCACATCAGAATAATGTCATTTTAAGAGAAAATACAGGAATCACAAATAATCATGTATAAATGTACCTATTACTGTTAATAAAGAGAAACTGTTGGGAAAAAGTGGCAGAGCCATGCATGTTCAGACTTTACAAGCGCTACCACACTTGCCTTAACCACACATATGCCTTGACCATGTATATGCGTGTTTAAGGCTGTGGGTGATCTAGTTGCTGGTTGGTGGAAGTATGAGTGATCTAGTTCCAACGCGGGCAGGGATTGTAATACTTTTTAGGGCTTAGGGGGCAGGGTAGGTTTTAGGGCTCAGGGGGATCGGGCAGTTTTTATTGTTTAGTAGAGGCTGGGTAGTTTTTACGGCTCGGGTAGTTTTTGGGCTTGGGGGCTGGGTAGTTTTTAGGACTGGGGCAAGGACATTTTAAGGGCTCGGGAGGGGGTTGGTTTTCAGGTGGGAGGGGGTAGTTTTAGGAATCATGGTGGAGACTGGGGTCAGGCAGTTAAGATTTACCTGTTAAGTCTTAACCACGGATATGTCTGTATAATACATGCCTTAACAACGCAAAATTCATTGTAAAGGCATGTGTGCTAAAGGCAAATTTGTGGTTAGTATTTGTGATGTTGAGACTTCCTGGAACCAGCAAGTGTGGTAAACGTATACGTGTTTTCCATCACACATCGTTAGAAAAGTATATACATTTTGACCGAATCACTGACAGAATATCGACGGACAGAATATTGACCTACAGGAATATCGAGTCTACAATATCAATGGACAGAATATCGACAGCCTATCTCTACAATGGTAAGTACAAAAATATAAAATCCAAAATATCGTTGTTTAAAATATTGTTGTTTAAAATATTGTTTTTTTAAATGTCGTAAAAATAATATTTAAATAATTATTATAATTAATAAAAACATAGGGGTCATTAGGATGGCGGGTGGATGGCTGCCGCCGGTCCGGTGGCGGCTATCCACCTGCGATCAAAACCCGGAAAACCGCCGGTCCGATTAGCAGCAGCGACCACTGCAATGTTAATCGCCAGAATCCGACCGCCGCGGTTGGATTTCGACTGTGGAGCATCCCAATTGGACAGGCAGTTATGCGGTGGTCCTTGAGGGCGGTCTTTTCCCGCTACCATGGCGGTTGGGGAGATTTTGCAACCGCCATCCTATTAGACCCCAAAGTGAGAATTATTTCAAAATGGTAAAAACTAATAAATAATAAATGTAATATAAAAAAAAAAATTACATATTTTTTCAAAAATCAAATATTAACTTAATAATACTAATAAATATTTGTTTTATTGAATTATAAAATGTTAGAAACATAAGAAAAGGTTTCAATATATATATATATATATAAATATATATCAGCAGAGCACTCTCCTCTCTCGTGTCTGACCAGCTGAGCAGAAGGGAGCACGGACCACGGATTCTTTTCAAATATCGGTTTATTTACCAAACCAAAACAAACCAGGCAGCCATAACGCGTTTCATCCCTCCTGGGGGACTTGATCACATGACGCAGTTTAACCAATGACATGCGGTATTTAAAGGAAAAAATACATTTAACATCACGTCATCCGATTGGGCAGTGTTTTAACAGTGGTTTTCCATGTATATTTCGTTTCCTGTGACTCATTAATCAACACAAATGTGAAGTATAACGTTGTTGTTTAGACTATTACATTAATCTCAGGATAAATCCTGTAATGTTCAACGCAAACTATTCACAGTATTCATTGAAGAAACTCGGTCCAATTTTTTAACATGGAAATCCAGAAAAAAAATTAATATTATTGGATGAAAGATAATAAAATAAAATAACATGCAATAACAAAAGTTAATAATTACGCTCAAGTTGATCAAAATTTGATGAGATAAAATTGTTGTAGCCAGTGCAGCATATTGTTTCTCCAATATTAGAGCCATCATTTAGTGGGATTTCCATTATGTGCATAAATATCAAAATAAATATATTTACGTAACACGAATCACAATTGAGATAGTTAGAAAAAGTTAAAAATATATATAAACTGTGCATAAATATAGCTTATAAAAGACACATATAAAAATACACAATAAATATCAATCCTTAAATATTAAATATTAAATATTAAAAATATCATAATATTTTAAAACCATCAATTGATCATATTCTCGTGTGTTCAATGTTGAATCACCTGTAGTCTCACCAATCCGTGGACTGATAGCTAAATGAGTTACAATAAGTTAAATTAAGTTAACTGGCCCAACAGCTCAATATGAGCGTACATTTTAATTTGTAAGTTTGTTGAACCACTGTTAAAGCCCACCTACTAGATGACATATAATAGTGCAAGACTTGATACCCATAGTGTTGAGATCTATTTTTTCTTTTTTGCTTTTTTACTTAAAAACATATACTTAAAATAAAATATAAGTACATGTAAAAAAACTTTTATATTTGATTGAGTGCTAAAAAATACCTAAAAACACCGTGATAAAAACTAATGTGATTGAGAGAAAGGGAGAGGTAGATCTTACAAAAGGGGGCATCAATAAGCCTTTCACTTATGACTGTGATTGAACATAAAATATGTCTTTACCACAATACCCTCATGGTTGTGACTGTTAATAAAAGATTGTGTCTTAGAGTGATATTAAAAATCTAAGCAACTGTAGTTGGATAGGACGGCAAGAAGGCTAAAATATTCAGGAAATGTATAAATTATGGATAGAAGACCTCATTAAAGACTCGCATGTAATTCTTCCGAGCTATTGAGTCCATTTGGATGTTTGCTATCCAGATTCAAGATGTAGTGCATTTCCAATAATCTCAGAGATTTTTCCCTGTCACCCCCTCTTTTGTTTCTAGTTACAGAATCGATGAAAAAATATTTGAGGTCTTTGGGGTTGCCTTCATGCTTTTCATGGAAATGCCGTGCTACCGGGTATGGTTGATCTTTATTCTTAATAGCACGTAAATGTTGAAGTACCCTTTTGTGGCCTGGTAGTATAGTACTACCTATGTACCTTAAATTACAGGGACACTCTAAGACATAAACTACATAATCTGTCTTGGAGTTCAGGGCTTTGGTAATGACTTTGTTTGGACCGCCAAAAGGAGTGGAATAGCTCATTGTGGAAACTCCATGCTGGCAGGCCTTACAGGTCTTACATTTAAAAAAGCCTAATCGTTGGGCCAACCAAGATCCCTTGGCTGAGATTCCGCATGGGTCATTGTCAACAAGAGAATCCCTCATGGAAATCCCTTTACGGTAAGTCAATGATGGTTTTTTTGGTACCATTGTGCCTATGATAGGGTCCTGCTTGACAAAGTGCCAATGTTTGTTGATGATTTTTCTAACTGACATGTGGTGCTGATTGTAGTCCAGGATGAATCTGAAATCATCAACACAATTGTCAAGGACCCTGGGCCGTGTCTTAGTGGCCGGTGTCTTATTGTTGTTGGGGAGGTTAACCTTGGTGAGAGCTTTGTCTAGGCATTTTTTGTTGTATCCTCTGGCCTTAAATCTATTGATACATTCCTGTTGCGCCACTTTCAAAGCTTCTGGATGGCTGCAAATGCGCTTAATGCGTAAGAGCTCACCATAAGGGATGCTCTGTATAAGGTGACTTGGGTGCGCGCTACTTGCATGTAGGATGGTGTTTCCCGCCGTGGCTTTCCTGTGAAGTCTAGTTTCTAATTTGCCTGCTTCAACATACACTTCTACATCTAAAAAGACTATATTGGTCTTGCTAGTGTTGGATGTGAAGTGGAGATTGAGGTCATTACTATTGAGTGATTCAATAAATTCCAAAGCTCCCTCCTCAGTGCCTTGCCAAACCAAAAACAAATCATCAATGAATCTCAGCCAGCATTTGATGTTGCGTTCAAATGTTTCAGAGTGTTTCACCATGAGGACCTGCTCCTCCCACCAGCCCATGTGTAAACATGCATAGCTGGGGGAGAAGCTGGCCCCCATCGCTACGCCTCTCAGTTGTTGGTACATGGTGTTCTGAAACATAAAAATGTTGTTCAGGAGACACAGTTCAACCATATTGACAAGCATTTTGTTGTGTTCCTCATATTGTGATCCCTTCTTCGCTAGATAGTATTTCATGGCTCATAGTCCATCATTGTGTCTGATAGAGGTATATATATATAACAAAATCCGTTTCAGAATTGAAAAAATGTCCTCATAAAACGGAAGCAGACCCAAAATGCGGTGAAGAATCCAGGTGATTTATTTAAATATACAAAACACCATCATCGCCATTACGCGTTTCAGCCTGTCACAGGCCTTGGTCACATATTATCTACTGGCAGTCGCCAGTAGATAGTTATAGTTAGGACCTATTTTCCATAGGAAATCTGCAACATTCTATTTGGAATAACGTTGGCGCCGGTTGACGAATCCTCGCGAAATTTTCCAAACTTTTGGCCAGCTCTGCTCCGCTCCTACCCTGAAAGTTTTGCGGTGATCCGTCAAGCGGGGGCTGAGAAAAAAGGGGGATCCCAAAACACGTTTTCCCCATGCAATTTCCCATAGGATCTGTTGTCGCAGCTACAGCCCGAACCGCTGAACGGAATGACACCAAATTTGGCAAAGAGGTAGTCCTCAGTTCGGACTCGTGCCTTTTGCATATATGGTGTGAATCTGTTCAGTAGTTCCTGAGAAATTATGTTAAAAAAGTTAGTGATATCTATGGCCGCGGATGGATCCGCGGACCGTACCCGCACCGTAAGCGCACCCTCCCCGAACCGAGTGCGCACCCTCCCGAACCGAGTGCGCACCCTCCCGATCGCGCGCTGAATGGTAATTGGCTGTCGAGTGTCTCTCTACATTCGAAACCAGAAACTGTTGGCGGCCATTTTCTGGCTCGGTAGAAGCGAGGCTGAAGAAGCAAGGGGAATAAGTGTGTAAAACATATAAAGGGGGCAGAGTGAAAATACTCTGACTCTCTAGAGGTGCTTAGGGGGTCCATGAAGGACCCCCTGGGGCCCCCTTTTTAAAAAAAAAACACGGGGAAATGCGTGCACGGTGCGTGCACCCTATCGCGTTGGATGCACGGATTCTCTTGCGGTGGGTGCGCGGATCCACGGCAACGTTTTTTGAAAAACGACGAGAAATCATTGGTTGTATGACAACTTTCTACACTGAAAGTTAGGGTGTATATTTCTGTTTTTTAAAGGTATGATTGTTATTGGTTAACAAAAACAGATTGTAAGCAACATTATATATGATAAGCTGATATGTTGAAAAGTCAAGCACACTTCCTGTCTTGTGTAGGAACATTGTGTGCTGAACTTGTGACCTGTGAGCTCAGTGCTCTATTTCTATGGTAACAGGCAGAAGGCAGATTGGGGGAAGGGTTGAAATGTATTTCAGTTGGAAAGGGTTGAAATGTTTAACCAATAGAAATGTGTGTTTGCTTTTGAGTTTATGTGCGAAGGATTGTGATTTGATGTTTACATGTATATGTGTGGAAAATGAAAGGGAAACTTTTTCATTCTTTGTTTTTGCTGAGAGGTGCACAGTGCAGAGATTCTGTAAAAGAAAATATGGTGAGTGATTGATATACTTCTTAATCTACAAAAGAACTTGAAAGATTAGTTATTTAATTGTGAGGGGATGTATGTAGACTATTTTGATTTTAATCAGACTAATGTATTTTTCCTGATAAAGTGTAGGGAGTACTTTTTTTCTCTACAATGTGTGTGCATGTAGAAATCATTCTGTGATAAGCATTTGTGTTTTTCATGTGTTTGTAAACAGATCACTGTGCAGTTTTTATATTTTGGTAGAATTAGAAACCAGTCATTGTTTATGAATTTGTGAAATGAGTTATGTTATGTTTCTATACTAAAATGTAGTACTACTTCTAGATGAAGAAATGTGTTTTGGTATAGTGCAAGGGATAGTGCTGTTTGTCTAGAATCACACAGTGAGTCTGTGTGCATTTGGGAACCACTGTGAGAGAAGCATTTGGTAACATCGTGTATTTGCTGACGGATAACTGTTTTAACTTGTCATGTTGTGAAGTTTTAGTAGCATTAGAAGACAGTTATGGCTTATGATTTGATTAAATGAGTCAGGCTTTGACAGAAAAGTGCAGTCCTGAAATATGTAGATTGTGTGCAGTTCCCTTACCAGTTGCACTGTAGTGAATGAGTTTTGGTAAACTCCTAGGGATAGTGGTGCATGTCTAGAATCACAGTGTGAGTTAGTGTGTATTTGGGATCAGTGTGAGAGAAGCATTTGGTGATATCATGTATTTGCTTACAGATAACTTTTTTAAAACCTGTCATGTTGTGAAGTTTTAGTAGCATTAGAATCCAGTCTTTGGTTATGCGTTGATTAAATGAGTCATGCTTTGACACTGATGTGCTATACTTAAATATGTAGATTGTGTTCAGTACCATTAACTCTTCTAGACTAGTGAATGAGTTTTGGTAAACTCCTAGGATAGTGTTGATTGTCTAAAATCACACTGTGAGTCTGTGTGCATTTGGGTAAGGATTGTGAGAGAAGCATTTGGTAATATCGTGTATTTGCTGACAGATAACTGTTTTAAAACCGGTCATGTTGTCAAGTTTTAGTAGCATTAGAAGCCAGTCTTTGATTAAATGAGTCAGGCTTTGACACAAAAGTGCAGTCCTGAAATATGTAGAGTGTGTGCAGTTCCCTTACCACTTGCACTGTAGTGAATGAGTTTTGGTAAACTCATAGGGATAGTGGTGCTTGTCTAGAATCACACTGTGAGTTAGTGTGTATTTGGGATCAGTGTGAGAGAATCATTTGGTAACATCATGTATTTGCTGACAGATAACTGTTTTAAAATCTGTCATGTTGTGAAGTTTTAGTAGCATTAGAATCCAGTCTTTGCTTATATGTTGATTAAATGAGTCATGCCTTGACACTGATGTGCTGTACTTAAATATGTCGATTGTGTGCAGTCCCCTTACCCCTTCCACAGTAGTGAATGAGTTTTGGTAAAGTCCTAGGATAGTGTTGTTTGTCTAGAATCACACTATGAGTCTGTGTGCATTTGAGAACCATTGTGAGAGAAGTGTTTGGTAACATCATGTATTTGCTGACAGATAAGTGTTGTAAAACATGTCATGTTGTCAAGTTTTAGTAGCATTAGAAGACAGTTATTGCTTATGCTTTCATTTTATGAGTCAGGCAGTGACAGTAAATTGCAGTTGTGAAATATGTAGATTGTGTGCAGTTCCCTTGCCACTTGCACTGTAGTGAATGAGTTTTGGTAAACTCATAGGGATAGTGGTGCTTGTCGAGAATCACACTGTGAGTCTGTGTGCATTTGGGTAAGGATTGTGAGAGAAGCATTTGGTAACATCGTGTATTTGCTGACATATACCTGTTTTAAAACCGGTCATATTCTGAAGTTTTAGTAGCATTAGAAGCCAGTCTTTGCTTATGCTTTGATTATATGAGTCAGGCTTTGACATAAAAGTGCAGTCCTGAAATATGAAGATTGTGTGCAGTTCGCTTACCACTTCCACAGTAGTGAATGATTTTTGGTAAACTCTTGGTATAGTGGTTGTTGTCTAGAATCACACTGTGAGTCTGTGTGCATTTGGGAACCACTGTGAGAGAAGCATTTGGTAACATTGTGTATTTGCTGACAGATAACTAATTTAAAACCTCTCATGTTGTCAAGTTTTAGTAGCATTAGAAGCTAGTCTTTGCTTATGCATTGATAAAATGAGTCAGGGTTTGACACTAAGGTGCAGTACCATGTACTATTCTGTTCACTGTGGCAGAACTGAAAATTTAAAAGTTTTACCTAAGCACTGTCCTAGAAGCAGTCTGATTATTTAGTCAGTTTCTAAGTATCAAATAGAATGCTTCAAATGTCTATGCAGTATGCATGTAGTGTTCTAACAGTCAGTATCCATACACTTCCAGGAAATATCCTGTCACTTCCTTTGCATTCCTCTAGAGACCCATTCAACAGCGTGTACTAATCCATTCACTGTGCCAAAACCCAAACACTTATAAATTCACCAAGACACTCTCTTTCCAGTACTCTAATGATTCAGTCTCTGCCTAAGTATTCATGCACAGAGCCAGGTCTTAGCATATGGACTTCTTCAAACCCCTATCCACTATGCATGCAGTCCTCTAAGCACCTACACACTTCTCTTTCACACCTTCAATTCCCCAGTCAGTATCCGTTCACTTCCAGCAAACACCCTGTCACTCCATTTGCACTCCTCTAGTGACCCATTCAGCATCATGTACTAATCCATTCACTGTGCCAAACCCTAATAAATTCACCCAGGCACTCTCCTTGCAGTACTCTAATCATTCAGTCAGTACCCAAGTACTCATCCAGTGACCTAGGCCTTAGTATATGGACTGGTTCAAACCCTTATCCACTATGCATGCAGTCCTCTAACCACCTACACAATTGTCTTTCTCACCTTCAATTCCCTAGTCAGTATCCATACACTTCCAGGAAAAACCCTGTCACTCCCTTTGCAGTCCTCTAGTTACCCATTCAGCACCATGTACTAATCCATTCACTGTGCTAAAACCCAAACACTTATAAATTCACCAAGATACTTTCTTTGCAATACTTTAATCATTCAGTCAGTGCCTAAGTATTCATACACTGAGCCAGGCCTTAGCACATGGACTGGTTCAAACCCCTATGCACTATGCATGCAGTCTTCTAACCACCTAGACACTTGTCTTTCACACTTTCAATTTCCTAGTCAGTATCCATACAGTCCAGCACTTGTGACTGCCTTTGCACTCCTCTAGTGACTCATTCAGTACCAAGTACTAATCCATTCCCTGTGCGAAAAGCCTAGCACTTATAAATTCACCTAGGCACTCTCCTTGCTGTACTCTAATCATTCAGTCAGTACCCAAGTAGTCATGCAGTGAGCCAGGCCTTAGCGCATGGACTGCTTTAAATGCCTATGCAGTATTGATGCAGTCCTCTAATCACCTACACAGTTGTATTTCACACCTTCAATTCCCTAGTTAGTATTCATACTCTTCTAGCAAACACCCTGTCACTCACCCAGTGTGTCTCCTTATAGTACTGTAATCACTTAGTCAGTTAGCATGTAGTCTTTTAGTGAGGTAGGCTTTAGGGCATGGACTGCTTCAAAGTAGTATGCACTATGCATGTAGTGTTTTAACGATTGTCACACTTGTGGTTCAGGGCTATAGTCAGTTTTTATATAAAATGTGTTTGTACAGTAATGGAATAGTATAAATGTGAAAGTTATTAATATACATTTATTTGTGATTCTTTTTTACAGATACAGAACAGGAGTGTTTCTCATCTGTTTGCACTCTTCTCGTGCAAGATTGTTTGGATGAAGGATCCTTATGTGTTTCATCATACTTGCTGTGCCGCACGAGTATTTTTTGTTAGGATCCCCTCGTAACAGAACTCTTTGGCAAATCTTGTGAATAAAGAAGGTGGCATTGGTCTTTGTTTGCCCCTTGGAAAAAGTTAAACATTTCTTCACCACTGAAGAAAAACGTTGTGGGCGTTGTGCCTTCTGCAAAAAAAATTCCTCAGATTCGGTAAATATTTTAAAGCGGCAACATTTACAGTTTTTGTAAGTTAAACTTATAAAATGTTGTTAGCTGTATACATTTTATATATTTGTGATTTGTTTCTTGTGGTATGTTGTTGAGAATACCATGTTGTTTTTTTTTTAACAATCTTTTTGATTTTCCAGGTCTGTCGTCGACATCCGTGGTTCCCACAGGAGTGTTACGCTTTGTTGTTTTGTATTATTGTTGTTACATTTTGTTTATTAGTTTATTGTTTATATTTATGTTAATAAAAAAATAAAGTTTGAAAATAGTTTATCGTTTATATATTTATTATTATAAAAAATAAAGTTTGAAAAAAAAATTATAATGTTTTTGGTTGTTCTCTTAACTGCTGTGGGACTCTTTCTTGTTCTTATTTCTGTTATTTGATGGAGTCCACCATGGTGTTAAATTTTGGGGCACTTATCGCTGGAATTCTAGTGATATCTGCAGTTTGCACCAACTTCTGAATAGTGTGTTAGATTTATCTCAACTTTACTTCCGTTAAAGTGCTGATAATGAAATGGAGAGTAGCCGTTCCCGTGCAAAAAGACATGAGGTGCACCTTTGCGATTTATTCTAAATACTAAAATCTTGTATTGTATTGCACTGAGGTATTGGCTGCACTTACAGTGTACACACAAAATCTATTAAGAAATCTCATTGTATTTATATTGATTGTGAATAGTGCGTCAGGTGGTGGATCTTGACGAGATACACTGCTCAGTTCGTATATTGTTGTGCACACGAAAAAAATCACATCACAACTTTCACACCAATTGCAATGCGAAACAAATTCCGGCGATAAGACGCGTTAGCACCAGGGATTTTACACCTGCTTTCTGCTGGTGTTAAGAAGGACAACTACCTGCCCCATGAAAGGGAACACAGCCAAGAGCCACACCAGAACACCCACAGGTGCCATAGAGTCAATGAGCATGATACAGGGATACCCATGAGGGCCAGAAGACTCATCTCAACAGCTCCAGGACCGCCAATGCCCCCCAAACCCACATCTTAGTAAGTGTGTCCCTGTGGTCATTGTCTTAGCATGATAGGCACGAGCCCTGCAACATCATAGTGTGCTGTCACCTCAGCGTTGGCAGTGAGCCTGGATGTGTAGCTACGTACGCATCCTCCTGCACGCACAACTGGCGTGTGCTGGTCTGGGGTTTACAGGTCAGTGCAGGGGTGTGCCTATCCGGCAAGGGGAACGGGGTGTCTCAGACATGTCAGTGTACAGGAAGTGCGGTAAGTGTGTCTCTGTGTTCTGGTGTGGCCTGTTACAAGAGCCGCAGCAGTCGATGTTGTAAAGTGGCATGCACCACCTTCAAATGGCACTGTGATGTTGTTGTTGGATAGTGGCAGGACATGCGCAAATAGGCATTACAATGGCGTGCCGTACGAGTGCACGAGATACAACAGCTCACCGTACAAAAGTGTGGGGTCTCATGGGAGGGAGGAGCAGCCGTTTAGCAACATAACACACAGTGAACTCAACCATGTGCCACATGCTGGGCATCTCATCCATGATGACCACGGTCGCAGACATCCCACAACACCAACGACTGGTCTTTGTACACATCCTGTATGAATGCAGCGTGGTTTTCACTTCTATGCTCGTTCAGTGGTGGGATGTTGGCAGGTTGTGTGACTTGTGCTCCTTGTTGGTGTGTTTCATTTTGGCCATTGTTAGTCTGTATGTGTGTTGTACTTAATTGTGCATGTGTGCCATTCTGCCCATCTCCCCCCACTCCCTGCTTCTTCCTCTTCCTAGTGCTGTTGTGTCTATAATGTTGTTGCTGCACACATAAATACATGTAAAGAATAAATTAGAATAGTTCCTTGATTCTTTTAGGTTTCAAAACTTCTCTATTGGTTTCTTTTTAATTTTCCATATGAACCGTTTTTTGTAATATTCAACAACACATAGAAGTCAGAAGTGCAACGTATTCTATCAACACACTTTCTAGAACATTCTACAATACGTGCAGGTTAAAAGTTCATCAATTTTTTAATACTTTATGATATTTTTTTGTAACAGTTTCTTGAACATTTAACGACACATGCAGGTCAAAAGTTGACGATTGTTTTAAGTTCGAACAGTGCCTTCCAAATGCAAGTAGCAGGTGTGGTTGAGCTGAGCAAATTTTATCCTATGATATGTACTCCACGTTGAAACTGCTTTTTCTTAACCAATCACAAAGATGCTTTTCCACAAAACTAATGTGCACCCTACTTTTAAAAAATAATGCTTTTCATGATATCTTCAGAGATAAGTTATAGATAGGAATTAGCATTTAAAAAACCTTTGAAATTCACTGAAAAAAACATAGGTTTCATGCACATTATAGTTAGGAATTGGCATTTAAAAAACCTTTGAAATTCACTGAAAAAACCAAAGGTTTCACGGGCGTTATAGTTAGGAATTGGCATTTAAAAAACCTTAGAAATTCACTGAAAAATCCATAGGTTTCAGGGGTATTATAGTTAGCCGGACATTTCCCTTGTGCAAAACCCTAGAAATTCCCCTGTTATAGTTAGTTCAACTAACTATAACTCGCGCCCCCGCAATGCACTGCTGATGACGTCACATATTACATCACTCATGACATGGTCAGTGACATCACTGATGACATCACTGATGACATCTCAAATGACATCACTGATGACATTACTGATGACGTCATCCATTGAGTATGTATTTCTGAACAGTTTTATTATGTTTAATATATATAGGGAAAGGCCTGTTGAAAAATAAGTGGGTGTACAAGTGTGTGAATGGATGATTTTCTAGGTGCGTAACTGAGTCTATAAGTGAGTCATTAAATGTATCTTACTGCAGACTAGTGACTAAACTGTGTGAATGTCTGTATGTGTCTGTGTGTTGGTGTATAAGTGGCTGCATGGTTTTGTGAATAGCTATATGAGTGTCTATATGGGTTATTGATTGGATGTCTGAGTATCTGTATGGGTGCCTGAGTGTTTGTGTGGGTAGGGTGTGTGTGACTCTGTGACTAGATGTGTGAGTGGGTGATTCAGTGGGTGCATGTTTTTAAGAGTGCATCTGTGATGGACTGTAGGGTTGGGTGAGTGTATGTATGGGTGTGTTAGTGATTGAATGTATATCTCAGTTGTACATGTGTCAGTAACTGCATATGTGAAACGCAGTGTATATGTGTGTAAGAGTATATAACTATCTATATGTGAGAGTGTGTGATTTTGGGAGTGTTTTTTCTGCAGGAAGACACAGAATTTGTTAGTATATTTATGAGTAAGTGAACTTGAGTGTTTTTAACTGTATAGGTGAGTAAATTTTACTGTGATTAATTATTTGCATGACTGACTAGATGTATCAGTACCTCAATGGATGATTGGCGGTGTGTGAGTGTCTATATAGGTCTATTAATGCACAGAGTGACTGTAAGTATGAGTGACTGTACAGGTGAGTGAGTGGAGATGTATGTAGACCTAAAAGTCAATGAGTGGGTGAGTAGTTATTGGTATTGGAGTATCTATGGTTGTCAAAATGGCCGTCTGAAATTTTGAGTCGGTGTATCAAAGGTTATATTAGGGTGTGAGGAGATGCAGTAATTTATCACATGGATGACGTCATCAGTGATGTCATCAGTGATGTCATGTGAGATGTCATCAGTGATGTCATCAGTGATGTTACTGACCATGTCATGAGTGATGTAATATGTGACGTCATCAGCAGTGCATTGCGGGGGCGCGAGTTATAGTTAGCTGAACTAACTATAACTGGGGAATTTCTAGGATTTTGTACAAGGGAAATGTCCAGCTAACTATAACACCCCTGAAACATATGTTTTTTTCAGTGAATATATATATATATATTACCTACTGGCGGTCGCCAGTAGGTAGTTATAGTTAGGACCTATTTTCCATAGGAAATCCGCAACATTCTATTCCCAATAAGTCTGGCGCCGGTTAACGAATCGTCGCGAAATTGATCAAACTTTTGGCCAGCTCCGGACCGCTCCTATCCTGAAAGTTTCGTGGTGATTCGTCAAGCGGGGGCTGAGAAAAAAGGGGGGTCCCAAAACACGTTTTCCCCATGCAATTTCCCATAGGACCTGTTGACGCAGCTACAGCCCGAACTGCTGAACAGAATGACACCAAATTTGGCAGAAAGGTAGAACTTGGTTCAGAGTCGTGCCTTTTGCTTAAATGGTGTAAATCCGTTCAGTAGTTCCTGAGAAAATCAAAAGTAAAATCACATATATATCTGGGCGGAGCCTAACCACACATCTCATCGTGAGATCTGATTGGCTGTCAGCACTTCATCCAAGAAGTGTTGGCAGCCATCTGGGGACCAATATACATGATAGCACCTCATTAAAATGCATTGCAGTTAATAGAAGGTTTTAAAACTTTAGTTACATTATAAATCATTTGTAGATGGTACCATACTCTTTTTATTAATTGTGGCATGTTCTAAGGTGATTTTACCATGTAAAAATGCCTTCTGCTGGGATATCATGAATCATGTTTGAGAGAAAACTATTTTCACATGCTTTTCCCACAGAGGTTTGGAAGGTGATCTATAATCTAAACTGAGAGCATATTTTCTGTAAATTTACATTATCTTTCTTAGTCATGTGAGAATGAAGTCTGACATTCTCAGTAAAACATGTACATCCAACAAGGGCAGAGACTGTCAGTTGATTCCTTTGTGTTCTACTGCAGCTTCCCAGAGTGTTCCAAAGAACAACTAGAGCGCTAACACTCCTGCTTATGATAAACGTAAGGCACACCTGAAGCCATCTTGATTGGAATAAAGTGGTAACTCTTAAAACATTTAATTTAAAAAGAAACAAAATGAGGGTGTTCATTTTGCCATAGAATGTATGATTAGTGCTGCAGAAAGAAAAATTAGGGCACATTTTGAGTGACTTCTCAAATCCTCTTCTATTTCATTAAAGAATTCTGACATGCAGACTGAAACATGCACTTTCAATACCAGCAGCAGACTTCCCTGGTGAGCAGTAGCTTTACTACAGTGATCTAATGAGCAACTAGAGTGCTTACATTCTGAATTTATGGCAAATGTGTGACACATCTGAATGCCTTCTTCATTGAATCAAAGTATAAAACTGACAGTATACCTACTGAGGAGACTGTAGTAAATGAGGAAATTAGGAAACTTCATAACAAGTCTCCCAAGATGGCCACCAGAGACAAAAGAGCCCAAAGGTAGCACAAATATCACCGAGATGTAGCCCAAGTATAGCCCAATGACAGAAATCCCAGAGTGTTTTAAAGAACAACTAGAGCGCTCACATTCTTACTTATGACAAAAGTATGGCACACCTGAAGCCATCTTGATTGGAATAAAGTGGTAACACTTAAAACATTTAATTTGCAAAGGAACAAAATGAGGGGGTTCATTTTGCCATCGAAATTATGATTAGTGCTGCAGAAAGGAAAATTAGGGCACATTTTGACTTCTCAAATCCTCTTCTATTTCATTAAAACGTTCTGACATGCAGACTGAAACATGCACTTTGAATACCAGCAGCAGACGTCCCTGGTGAGCAGTAGCTTTACTACAGTGATCTAATGAGGAACTAGAGTGCTACCATTCAGAATTTATGGCAAATGTGTCACATCTGAATGCCTTCTTGATGGAACCAAAGTAAACAAGCATTGAAAATGCAATAGGTCTCGCCCTTGTTTAAGTTAAAGCAATTCTGTTTGTATTTAGGTGGCTTTTTAGCGTTGCTTTTATTAGTGTTTTTCAAAATTTCATGTACATAACATGCATATATGTATATGTATGCATGCATTTATATTTGTATTTATATAGATATGCAGATTATATATATGTTTATATATGTATGTATATATATAAATATCCACATACATATATATAAATGCATATGCATATATGTGCATATGTGTGCATGTAGAGAAAGGTAGAGAGAGGTAGAGGTGCAGAGGTAGAGACGTAGAGGTAGAGAGGTAGAGGTAGAGAGGTAGAGAGTAGTAGAGAGAGAGGTAGAGAGGTAGAGAGTAGAGGGTGAGTAATAAAGAGTAGAGAGTAGAGAGAGAGTAGTAGAGAGATTAGCAGGGAGTGAGAAGGAGAGAGTAGTGGAGTGAGTAGTAGAGAGTGAGCAGTAGAGAGTAGTAGAAAGTGAGAAGTAGAGAGTAGTAGAGAGTAGTAAAGAGTGAGTAGTAGAGTGAGTAGTAGAGAGTAGTAGAGAGTGAGTAGTAGAGAGTGAGTAGTAGAGAGTAGTAGAGAGTGAGTAGTGGAGACTGAGTAGCAGAGAGAGAGTAGTAGAGAATGCATAGTAGAGAATGAGTAGTAGAGTGAGTAGTAGAGAGTAGTAGAGAGAGAGTAGTAGAGAGTGAGTAGTAGAGAGTAGCAGAGAGTGAGTAGTAGACAGTGAGTAGTAGAGAGAGAGTAGTAGAGAGTGAGTAGTAGAGAGTAGTAGAGAGTGAGTAGTAGAGAGTAGTACAGAGTGAGTAGCAGAGAGATTAGTAGAGAGTAGTGGAGTAGTAGAGAATGAGTAGTAGAGAGTAGTAGTGTGGGTAGTAGTGTGGCTTTCAAAATTACATAGGGGACACATAAGGGACAAGTATTAGGCCCTAAATGCATGCTGGTTGTCATGGATATCGAGTTTTCTCTTCAAATTTTTCCATCAGGTGTCGTGGAAAAGTCAGTTGGCCACAAAATACAATGTTGCAAAGTGGTTGTTGACTTGACATGATGCTCTAAATTTGAAAGATGCAAATGCTCTCATTGGTGTATGTTTAAAGGGATTGTAGTAAACGTAAGATGCGAATGATTCTGACCAATCACTATGTACTCCTCAAAATGAATGCCCCTCAGCAAGACAGATATAAGGCAGCCAGAAGCCATGAGAGGGCACTTGCCTGCACAACTTTCCTGTCGACAACATTGCTGCTGTCTCTGCTTCCCTGGACCATGTCTCATGCTGTGGAGAGGGCCCAGCCAATCACCCAGGAGGAGAATCAGGCCTTGCTGGACGTCCTCCTCCCACAGTACACCAGCCTGTATGGGAGACCTGGGGAGCAGGTGAGTGCTGAGTCCACTACCTTTGCCTATGCACCGGTTGTGTGACTGTCAATATTGTGTCCAGGTGGGACTGACATGCAATGTTGTTTAGAGTGTGTCCCGGGGGGGGGGGGTCATGCTTATGGCTCTCATGCGGAGCATCATGTAGTTCCTGTGTGCACTCGTCACTTGCATGGTGCTTACAGTGACTTTCACTGCATAGTGCATGAGACATTCAGCCTGGCTAATCCTTGGGGGCTTTTATCCCTGTTGTCCTGAGGTGGTTCAGTGGTCCCCCCAGTGTGACAGGTGACTGTACCCACAGATGTGTATGAGTTGAGTGGACCTGTGGTGAGAGTGTCCAAATGACGTGTACGACCTCATGGACATTGATGTGTGTGAATGTTCCTTGTCATGTGGGTGAGTGTCTATGTGATGCAGTTGCATGTTGGAGGCTACTGATCTAACCATCTGATGTGACAAGTGAGCCGTGCTTTGTGTCTGACTTGCAGAGCTAGCACGACACCTCTGACTCCCCCCTGGCAAATGGCACATGTGCAGAGTGAGGGTTGTATCCGCTGTTGTCAATGACAGGCCAGTGATCTGTGGCTGGGTGTGTCTGTCTAGTCTGCTGAGGGTGCGTCAGTGGAGTGGAATTTATCTAACTTTTGGCCAGCTCCGGTCCGCTCCTATCCTGAAAGTTTTTTGGTGATTCGTCAAGCGGGGGCTGAGAAAAAAGGGGGGTCTCAAAACACGTTTTCCTCATGCAATTTCCCAGAGGACCTGTTGACGCAGCTACAGCCCGAACTGCTGAACAGAATTACACCAAATTTGGCAGAAAGGTAGAACTTGGTTCAGAGTCGTGCCTTTTGCTTAAATGGTGTAAATCCGTTCAGTAGTTCCTGAGAAAATCAAAATAAAAATCACATATATATCTGGGCGGAGCCTAACCACACATCTGATCGTGAGATCTGATTGGCTGTCAGCACTTCATCCAAGAAGTGTTGGCAGCCATCTTGGGAACAATATACATGATAGCACCTCATTAAAATGCATTGCAGTTAATAGAAGGTTTTAAGACTTTAGTTACATTATAAATCATTTGTAGATGGTACCATACTCATTTTAGGAATTGTGGTATATTCTAAGGTGATTTTACCATGTAAAAAAGCCTTCTGCTGGGATATCATGAATCATGTTTGAGAGAAAACTATTTCCACATGCTTTTCCCACAGAGGTTTGGAAGGTGATCTATAAGCTAAACTGAGAGCATATTTTCTGTAAATTTACATTATCTTTCTTAGTCATGTGAGAATGAAGTCTGACATTCTCAGTAAAACATGTACATCCAACAAGGGCAGAGACTGTCAGGCACACCTGAAGCCATCTTGATTGGAATAAAGTGGTAACTCTTAAAACATTTAATTTAAAAAGGAACAAAATGAGGGGGTTCATTTTGCCATAGAATGTATGATTAGTGCTGCAGAAAGAAAAATTAGGGCACATTTTGAGTGACTTTTCAAATCCTCTTCTATTTCATTAAAGAATTCTGACATGCAGACTGAAACATGCACTTTGAATACCAGCAGCAGACTTCCCTGGTGAGCAGTAGCTTTACTACAGTGATCTAATGAGCAACTAGAGTGCTAACATTCAGAATTTATGGCAAATGTGTGACACATCTGAATGCCTTCTTCATTGAATCAAAGTATAAAACTGACAGTATACCTACTGAGGAGACTGTAGTAAATGAGGAAATTAGGAAACTTCATAACAAGTCTCCCAAGATGGCCACCAGAGACAAAAGAGCCCAAATGTAGCACAAATATCACCGAGATGTAGCCCAAGTATAGCCCAATGACAGAAATCCCAGAGTGTTTTAAAGAACAACTAGAGCGCTCACATTCTTACTTATGACAAAAGTATGGCACACCTGAAGCCATCTTGATTGGAATAAAGTGGTAACACTTAAAACATTTAATTTGCAAAGGAACAAAATGAGGGGGTTCATTTTGCCATCGAAATTATGATTAGTGCTGCAGAAAGGAAAATTAGGGCACATTTTGACTTCTCAAATCCTCTTCTATTTCATTAAAACGTTCTGACATGCAGACTGAAACATGCACTTTGAATACCAGCAGCAGACGTCCCTGGTGAGCAGTAGCTTTACTACAGTGATCTAATGAGGAACTAGAGTGCTACCATTCAGAATTTATGGCAAATGTGTCACATCTGAATGCCTTCTTGATGGAACCAAAGTAAACAAGCATTGAAAATGCAATAGGTCTCGCCCTTGTTTAAGTTAAAGCAATTCTGTTTGTATTTAGGTGGCTTTTTAGCTTTGCTTTTATTAGTGTTTTTCAAAATTTCATGTACATAACATGCATATATGTATATGTATGCATGCATTTATATTTGTATTTATATAGATATGCAGATTATATATATGTTTATATATGTATGTATATATATAAATATCCACATACATATATATAAATGCATATGCATATATGTGCATATGTGTGCATGTAGAGAAAGGTAGAGAGAGGTAGAGGTGCAGAGGTAGAGACGTAGAGGTAGAGAGGTAGAGGTAGAGAGGTAGAGAGTAGTAGAGAGAGAGGTAGAGAGGTAGAGAGTAGAGGGTGAGTAATAAAGAGTAGAGAGTAGAGAGAGAGTAGTAGAGAGATTAGCAGGGAGTGAGAAGGAGAGAGTAGTGGAGTGAGTAGTAGAGAGTGAGCAGTAGAGAGTAGTAGAAAGTGAGAAGTAGAGAGTAGTAGAGAGTAGTAAAGAGTGAGTAGTAGAGTGAGTAGTAGAGAGTAGTAGAGAGTGAGTAGTAGAGAGTGAGTAGTAGAGAGTAGTAGAGAGTGAGTAGTGGAGACTGAGTAGCAGAGAGAGAGTAGTAGAGAATGCATAGTAGAGAATGAGTAGTAGAGTGAGTAGTAGAGAGTAGTAGAGAGAGAGTAGTAGAGAGTGAGTAGTAGAGAGTAGCAGAGAGTGAGTAGTAGAGAGTGAGTAGTAGAGAGAGAGTAGTAGAGAGTGAGTAGTAGAGAGTAGTAGAGAGTGAGTAGTAGAGAGTAGTACAGAGTGAGTAGCAGAAAGATTAGTAGAGAGTAGTGGAGTAGTAGAGAATGAGTAGTAGAGAGTAGTAGTGTGGGTAGTAGTGTGGCTTTCAAAATTACATAGGGGACACATAAGGGACAAGTATTAGGCCCTAAATGCATGCTGGTTGTCATGGATACCGAGTTTTCTCTTCAAATTTTTCCATCAGGTGTCCTGGAAAAGTCAGTTGGCCACAAAATACAATGTTGCAAAGTGGTTGTTGACTTGACATGATGCTCTAAATTTGAAAGATGCAAATGCTCTCATTGGTGTATGTTTAAAGGGATTGTAGTAAACGTAAGATGCGAATGATTCTGACCAATCACTATGTACTCCTCAAAATGAATGCCCCTCAGCAAGACAGATATAAGGCAGCCAGAAGCCATGAGAGGGCACTTGCCTGCACAACTTTCCTGTCGACAACATTGCTGCTGTCTCTGCTTCCCTGGACCATGTCTCATGCTGTGGAGAGGGCCCAGCCAATCACCCAGGAGGAGAATCAGGCCTTGCTGGACGTCCTCCTCCCACAGTACACCAGCCTGTATGGGAGACCTGGGGAGCAGGTGAGTGCTGAGTCCACCACCTTTGCCTATGCACCGGTTGTGTGACTGTCAATATTGTGTCCAGGTGGGACTGACATGCAATGTTGTTTAGAGTGTGTCCCGGGGGGGGGGGGGTCATGCTTATGGCTCCCATGCAGAGCATCATGTAGTTCCTGTGTGCACTCGTCACTTGCATGGTGCTTACAGTGACTTTCACTGCATAGTGCATGAGACATTCAGCCTGGCTAATCCTTGGGGGCTTTTATCCCTGTTGTCCTGAGGTGGTTCAGTGGTCCCCCCAGTGTGACAGGTGACTGTACCCACAGATGTGTATGAGTTGAGTGGACCTGTGGTGAGAGTGTCCAAATGACGTGTACGACCTCATGGACATTGAAGTGTGTGAATGTTCCTTGTCATGTGGGTGAGTGTCTATGTGATGCAGTTGCATGTTGGAGGCTACTGATCTAACCATCTGATGTGACAAGTGAGCCGTGCTTTGTGTCTGACTTGCAGAGCTAGCACGACACCTGTGACTCCCCCCTGGCAAATGGCACATGTGCAGAGTGAGGGTTGTATCCGCTGTTGTCAATGACAGGCCAGTGATCTGTGGCTGGGTGTGTCTGTCTAGTCTGCTGAGGGTGCGTCAGTGGAGTGGAATTTATCTAACTTTTGGCCAGCTCCGGTCCGCTCCTATCCTGAAAGTTTTTGGGTGATTCGTCAAGCGGGGGCTGAGAAAAAAGGGGGGTCTCAAAACATGTTTTCCTCATGCAATTTCCCAGAGGACCTGTTGACGCAGCTACAGCCGGAACTGCTGAACAGAATTACACCAAATTTGGCAGAAAGGTAGAACTTGGTTCAGAGTCGTGCCTTTTGCTTAAATGGTGTAAATCCGTTCAGTAGTTCCTGAGAAAATCAAAATAAAAATCACATATATATCTGGGCGGAGCCTAACCACACATCTGATCGTGAGATCTGATTGGCTGTCAGCACTTCATCCAAGAAGTGTTGGCAGCCATCTTGGGAACAATATACATGATAGCACCTCATTAAAATGCATTGCAGTTAATAGAAGGTTTTAAGACTTTAGTTACATTATAAATCATTTGTAGATGGTACCATACTAATTTTAGGAATTGTGGTATATTCTAAGGTGATTTTACCATGTAAAAAAGCCTTCTGCTGGGATATCATGAATCATGTTTGAGAGAAAACTATTTTCACATGCTTTTCCCACAGAGGTTTGGAAGGTGATCTATAAGCTAAACTGAGAGCATATTTTCTGTAAATTTACATTATCTTTCTTAGTCATGTGAGAATGAAGTCTGACATTCTCAGTAAAACATGTACATCCAACAAGGGCAGAGACTGTCAGGCACACCTGAAGCCATCTTGATTGGAATAAAGCGGTAACTCTTAAAACATTTAATTTAAAAAGGAACAAAATGAGGGGGTTCATTTTGCCATAGAATGTATGATTAGTGCTGCAGAAAGAAAAATTAGGGCACATTTTGAGTGACTTTTCAAATCCTCTTCTATTTCATTAAAGAATTCTGACATGCAGACTGAAACATGCACTTTGAATACCAGCAGCAGACTTCCCTGGTGAGCAGTAGCTTTACTACAGTGATCTAATGAGCAACTAGAGTGCTAACATTCAGAATTTATGGCAAATGTGTGACACATCTGAATGCCTTCTTGATGGACCCAAAATAAAAAACTGAAAGTATTTCCTACTGAGGAGACTGCAGTAAATGAGGAAATTAGGAAACTTGATAACAAATAAATCTCCCAAGATGGCCACCAGAGACAAAAGAGCCCAAATGTAGCCCAAATATCACCCAGATGTAGCCCAAATGTAGCCCAATGACAGAAGTGTGCAAAACACTTATTTTTTGTTTATTTGCAGTTTTATATAGTGCACACTTGTCAGGTATTGGAGTGCTTTACATGAGCATTGGTTACATCACACAAGATCAAATTCATTTTGGTTGTAGACATGGGGAGATTAAGTGATTTGACCAGAATCACAGAATGTTGAGCTGAAGCAGAAACTCCAACCTGGTTCCCCAGTTGCAAAGTCTGCAGCTCTGGAAGTAACACCACATCCTCTCCCCTGGGTGCAACATTTAATCAAGTGGTCAACTGGATAAAAAAACATAAAGATTACAAATAATTTAAAAGTTCTTTGTCGCTATTTGAAAACTCAGAAAATATGTCCTCATTTTAGTTTTTTAGAGCACTAACCATAATTTTAATGCAAATAAGACCCTCTCATATATGTAATTTCTAAAGGGAATGCTCTAGGTATTACAGTTTTGATTACATCAAGATGACGTCAGGCGTTCCGCACTTTTGTAATAAATAAAGAATGTAAGCAATCTAGTTGTTCATTGGGATACTGTTGAGAGGCAGAGGCCAGGGGCACGGACTCTGAAAAGGCAGGTAGGAGAGTGCAGAGGCAACAATTTGACCACACTGGGCAGGCAGGAAGGACAGTGGCAGCACAACAGACTATGGAGGGCAGTGGAAAGGGGGGCAGGGGCAACAAACCAACAATACAGGACTGGCAAGAGAGGCTGTGGCAATATAATAGACCATTGTGGGCAGAAGGAAGAGGCAGTGATAGTACAACCATACGTGCCAACAGACCAGTTTCAGCCAGGAAACGTCCAATGTTTTTAAGCTCAAATGGGCTTTATTTGATCTGTCTCCTGTCTACAATCTCCTCTTTTTCTATGTAACTCAAAGGGGAAAATCAATACCCCAGTTTTTTTCTCAAAATCTCCCTCTTACCAAGTTCAAAATGTTCGCAAGTATGGTACATTGGATCATGGTAGGCAGGAGGAATTGGGGTAGGGACATGGACTCGGATAACAGAGGACAGGAGGGACATGGAGAGGTGCACCAAACTGACCCTACAGGGCAGGCATCAGGGTTTGCAGCAGCACAATACACCACACAGGGCATAAGGGACGGGAGTGCAGCACAACAATCCATAGAAAGCAATAGGGAGGGGACAGGACCATGCACATGGACAACAGAGAACAGAGGGGAAAGAGGCAATGGTAGCTAGCTGACCATAATGGACAGACAGGAGAGAAAGCTGCAGCATAACAGACCATAAAGGGCAGGAGGGACGGATCAGGGGCATTACAATGGAACAGACAAGCCAGGAGGGAGGGAATAGGGGTCTGCACATGGAAACAGAGGCCTGGGGGCAAGGGGGCAAGGCAGTAGCAGCAAGATGACCATGGAGGTCAGGCAGGATGGGCACTAGAAACAAGACACACCATGGAGAGCAACAATGAGAGTATGATGGCATATGCACAGACCATGGAGGGAAGGTGGGAGGGGGTCAGGGGCAGCTAGCTGACCACACAGGGAAGGTGGCAGGGACCATGGCAGCACAGAAGACCATGCATGGCAAGCGGGAGGGTTAGTGGCAGCACAATGGCTATGATGGGGAAGAAGGAGGGTGCAGGGGCATGCACAAAGGACCATGGAGGATAGAAGGGAGGGTCAGGACCAGGGCACAGACAAGAGAGTCCAGGGGAAGGGGCCTCACAACAGACTGCGTGAGGCAGGCAGGAGGAGCAGTTGCAGCACAACAGACCAGGGAGGGCAGAAGGGTGTGGCAGTAAAATGGACCATGGAGGACAGGAGGAAGGGGATAGGGGCATGGCATGTGGACAGGCAGGGTGGAGGTGGCAGGGACAGGTTACAGTCATCTGACAATGCTGGGCAGGTGGGAGGGGAGTGGTAGCTCAACAGAACACTCAGAGTAGGTAGGGGTGGCAGGTCCATGGAACATGGTGGGCAAAAAGGATAGAGCAGGGGCATGCACAAAGACATCGGAGGGCAGGGGGAAGGAGAATAGGGGCAGCAAGCTAAGCACAGAGGCTAAGCAGGAGGTCAATGATGGGCCATAGAATTGGGCAATGGAGGGCAGGAGGAGTGGACTGATACATCATACTAAATAGAGGGCAGTGGCAGCACATCAGACCATGCATGGCAGGAGGGAGGAGGCTAGTCCATGGATTCAGCCAACAGAGGATAGGGAGGAGGTGGATGGGGAAGCAAGCTAACTGTTCAGAGAAGGTGGGTATTAGGAACTTTATTGTTTTTAAAATGTGTGTCTGTGCGAACTACTTAAAAAATGAACAAGTATGCAGCATAATCTCACTTTTATTCAGGAAGAAGAGGACGTTTGTGACTGTGACTCCGGGCTCACTTGGCAGAAACACCCCCTGACCCTCCACCCCCCATTGCAAAATGTAATGCCTGTGAAAAGGGTAGGTGGGCGCAGTGTTATATAGAACATAGTCCTGAGAGCACGATTTAAAATGAAAACTAGATATAGTATATGGTATAAACTATGCACCAAAAAGTGTGATATAAGATGAACCGGGCGTGAAATATAATATGCAATACATTGTGCGCAATGACAGATTCATTGGAGAGCGCGAGATAGCACAGGCACTAGCGCGTGCTTTGCGATATGCGCCTTGGAGTGTAATATGCACAGGGCAGTGTTGTGTAACCTAACTAGTCTCTAAAGTTGTAATATAAAATATGTGCTGGGGAGTGTAACGTTGCATATGCACTGTGACAAAGATATGGATCCCAGATTGAAATATGTATGGCATAGCGCTGTGCGTTATAACATAGGCATCGACGAAGGCACGTTAGATGGGGCAATATAACCCGTGTGAAGGCAAGTGTGGCATGACATATTCACGGGTGGTGTTACAGTGCACATGGGCTAGAGAGTGTCATAGCATACGCACTAGCTGGTGGAATACAACACAGAGGTGTGTGGCACTCGGCGGGCACTGGTGGGTATAACACAGCATTGGGCTCAGCCAGGAGCACGCTGTGACTCTCAAGTGAGGTTTGTCTCCTTTCCAGAGAGTAAAATAAAAAGTATTACACAACCGGCGGTGGATGTGTGTTTTATTAACCGTGAGGGGGATTTCTTGCATAGTTTGGTCGAATTTTTGTCGAATCCCCTTTGAATGGCTTGGTGTGCGTGTGTGTTAAATGTGCCCGTCCCATGTACCATGTTTGTATAAATAAACGACAAGGGTATCTACTTGGAGAGTACCCACCGGCGGGGGCGCCGGGATTAGGCACGGTGGGGCATCAGACACATCAGAGCTTCATTAGCAGAGTAAATACATTCCACGTGGATTCATTGTATGCATAGTCGCCTTTTAATGAATATCACGCAAATTGTCATGGTGATAGGTACATACGGTTGTCCTGCATGTCCTAGGTGTTTCTATAAATATATATATTTTTAAAATAATAAGAAACAAAGGCCGGCCCAGGGGAATGGGGTCCCCGGGGCCATAAGTGGCATGAGGAGGGGGGGCAACGCATCCCCCCTCCTAAAGAATTTTTTTTAAAAAGGCCATGACCCGGGGGTTGGGGTCCCCAGGGCCGATTAAGGCCTTGGGAGGACCAAATTTCTTTTTTTCAACATAAAAAATTAGGGTGCAGGCCCTGGGGGATGGGGTTCCCAGGGCCAATAAATTAGAAAAAGAAGGGGGGGCCACACAGCCCTCCTTCTTAAAAAAAGTAAATAAATAAAAGACCGGCATCGTGCCGGAGGCCACGCTCCCTCCTTGCAGCACTCTGCAAGCGCGCCCCCTGGTCAGTTGTAAGTTGGGGAATTAATTCCCCTTCAATACTGAGGGTCCCTGAGGGCCAACTAGCCCAACAGGTATCTCCAGTATGCGCCAGGGAGCTGCGTTGCAGACAGGTGTTCTGAGGCCATGCCCCTTTATACAAATCTATGCAACGCAGCTCAATGGCGCTTACTGGAGGTACCTAATGGGCTAGTTTGACCCTAGGGACCCTTAGGATTCAAGGGGACTTAATCTCTCAACTTAGAACGGCCACAGGGAGCGTTTTCACAATGGTGAAGGGAGGGGACAGGGCCTGAGGTGACGTGTGCAAACACGCCCTGTGGCGCGTTTTAAGTTGGGGAAATAATTCCCTTTCAATCCTGAGGGACCCTGGGGGCCAACTAGCACACCAGGTGCTTCCAGTAAGCGCCTCTGCTCTGCATTGCAGAGAGGTGGTGCAGGCCGTGCCCCTTTTTACACCTCTCTGCAATGGCGCTTACTGGACGTACCTAGTGGGCTATTTTGCCCCTGGGGACCCTCAGGATTCAAGGGGACTTAATCTCCCAACTTAAAAAACGGCCACAGGGCGTGTTTACACAGTGGGGAAGGGAGGGGACGGGGCCTGAGGTGACGTGTGCAAACACACGCTATGGCGCGTTTTAAGTTGGGGAAATAATTCCCCTTCAATCCTGAGGGCCCCTGGGGGCTAACTAGCCCACCAGGTGCTTCAAGTAAGCGCCACTGAGCTGCGTTGCAGAGAGGTGGTCCAGGCCGTGCCACTTTTTACAACTCTCTGCAACGCAGCTCTGTGGCGCTTACTGGAGGTACCTAGTGGGCTAGTTGGGCCCTAGGGACCCTCAGGATTCAAATGAACTTAATCTCCCAACTAAAAACGGCCACAGGGCGTGTTTACACAGTGGTGAAGGGAGGGGACGGGGCCTAAGTTAACGCGTGCAAACAAGCCCTGGGGCACGTTTTAAGTTGGGGAAATAATTCCCCTTCAATCCTGAGGGACCCTGGGGGCCAACTAGCCCACCAGGTGCTTCCAGTAAGCGCCACTGCGCTGCGTTGCAGAGAGGTGGTCTAGGCCAGGCCTCTTTTTACATCTCTCTGCAACGCAGCTCTGTGGCGCTTACTGGAGGTACCTAGTGGTCTAGTTGGACCCTAGGGACCCTCAGGATTCAAGGGGACTTAATCTCCCAACTTAAAATGGCCACAGGGCGTGTTTACACAGTGGGGAAGGGAGGGGATGGGGCCTGATGTGACGTGTGCAAACACGCCCTGTGGCGCGTTTTAATAGGTAGTTTTAATCCCCTGCCCTATTATATACTAGGAGCTTACAGAGGAGGTCATGCTAATCACAGGGGGACCCCAACGCATAGTGTTCCCTAGTGTATGTAGGTGTTTTCACTGTATTCTGAGTGTCTTTTAACATAGCACTGGCTCTAGGACTGGTTAGTCAGACTCAGTTACCACCAGTATCCATCTGAAAAAGTTGAGGGTATAGGATGATTTTGCAACAAGGCTTCTTTCTGCACATTATCCTTCTTCCTGCACTTTTCTTCGTCTTTGAGGACTTCTGTTGCTTCTTTCTACATTTTTTTTCTTTCTGTGCGTTCTTTCTTATTTCTTCACATGTCCTATCTTTGTAGGCATAGTCAGAAATTAGCATTTAAAAAACCTTTGAAATTCACTGAAAAAACCACAGGTTTCAGGCACGTTATAGTTAGGAATTAGCATTTAAAAAACCTTAGAAATTCACTGAAAAAAACATAGGTTTCAGGGGCGTTATATTTAGCTGGACTTTTCACTCGTACAAAACCATTGAAATTCCCCCGTTATAGTTAGTTCAGCTAACTATAACTTGCGCGCCCGCAATGCACTGCTGAAGACGTCACATATTACATCACTCATGACATGGTCAGTGACATCACTCATGACATCACTGATGACATCTCAAATGACATCACTGATTACATCACTGATGACATCATCCTTGTGATAGAGTGGCAGACCTCCTCTCCCCCTAATATAACCTTTGATACACACATTCAAAAATAGAAACTAAAATTTTCAAAACAATGGACATACCAATACCAGTTACAACAAGCTATTCAGTAATTCTATGATCCACATACACATCCACTCATTCACCAACAGTCCTATACAGTCACTCATACATGTACTCACTCATCAAATGTACTCATACACCTATACATCCTGTTACACAACGCCACTCATCCATAGAGTTACTCACACACATAGTCACTCATGCTAATAAAGAATCAAACATCCATTTTCTTGCATATACAGTTATACACACACCACCACACTTACTTCTACAGAAACTTACACATATTTAGTCTTTTAAACAATCACTTATAGAAACACATACTTATTCATACAGGAACTCTTTCAATCTCTCACTCTCACAAATACTCACTTATATACACCAATAGTCACATATACTAGTTTAATGCTGTCTTCAACACATACAAACAGTGAGTCACTCATTCATGCACCTATGCACTACGTAATACCCCCCACCGAACCATACAGACACTCAGACACTCATACTGATACTCAAAAACCAACTAATAACCTATATAGACACTCATGTAGCTACTCACCAACCCATGCAGCCACTTACACACAAAGTGAGAGACTGATACAGATATTTACATATTTAAACATTACTCACTAAGCCATGTATTTACTAAGATACACTTAATCAGTCAGTTATACAATCAATATTTCAAAAACAAATCATCCATTTAGACACTTATAAACCCATTTATTCTTCCATCGACCTTGAGATATACATATATAAAACATATGTAATTTTCAGAAAAACACACATTCACTGGATGATGTCATCAGTGATGTCATTTGCGATGTCTTGAGTGATGTCACTGACCATGTCATGAGTGATGTAATATGTGACGTCATCAGCAGTGCATTGCGGGCGCGCGAGTTATAGTTACCTGAACTAACTATAACGGGGGAATTTCAATGGTTTTGTACGAGTGAAAAGTCCAGCTAACTATAACGCCCCTGAAACCTATGGTTTTTTCAGTGAATATATATATCTATACATAAACCTGTAATATAAACATAAAAATAAACGATATATAATAAATTAAAATATTAAAATACATATTTATTTTTTAAAAATGGTTTACACTACATTAACCATAAAAGTAGGGAAATGTTGGATAGCATAGGGGATACAATTACTATTTTCACTACAGAAAATACAACAGTAGGGAAAATGTTGGATAGCGGAGGGGAATAATTTACTATTCCCACTCCAGTGAGTGCAACAGGAGGGAAAGTGTTGGATAGCGGGTGGGTAAAAACTACTATTCCCACTCCAGTGAGTGCAACAGTAGGGAAAGTGTTGGATAGCGAGTGGGTAAAAATTACTATTCCCACTCTGGCGAGTGCAACAATAGGGAAATTGTTGGATAGCAGAGGGGAATAATTTAGTATTCCCACTCCTGCAAAATAATTAACATTAATTAACAAATACTGAATTTTCCAAAAATAATTTACCTTCCACTATATTCCCCTATAAACATCACCACCAATATTGTCAAATATTACAGAATTAATATAATTATTTAACAATTATTTATTAACTAATAACAATTAACAAGCAAATTAAAAATAATTCATTCACACAATTAACATTGTAAAATAACATTAAATAAATATTGTATATCAAAAAATAATAAAAATTGCATTAAAATTAAAGTACTTCCCACCCTACTCTCCTAAAAGACCACAACCCACTCCTCCAAAATTACTCAATTAACATATTTACCAATTCATTATTAATAATTAATATATAATTAATAACTAATTAATATAATTTGTAACACAGTGAACAATATAAAATATTAATTACATTAATATTAATTAATACAATTATAAATAATTAATTTTAATTAAATTACTTCCCACACTGCTCCCCTATAAAACCACAACCCATGCCTCAAAAAATTACACAATTACCATATTTAGCAATTAATTATTAATAACCAATTAATAATTAATTAATTAATTAATTACCACAATTTACAATACATATTTTTAAATACAAAAATATTAATTAATAAAATGATTAATTAATTAGTGTAAGTTAATATACTTCCCACCTTATTCCCCTATAAACCCACAACCTGCTACGGAACTAAAACGCAATATTTATGTTTTTAAAAAATGAATAACTTTTAAACAATTATTATTAAATATATTAAAATTAAATTACTTCCCACCCTATTCCCCTATAAACCCACAACCCGCTACGGAACTAAATGACCCAAAAATTAAATAACATAATAGTTTAACACATATACTAACATACAAAACACTAAAAAAATCGATATTATTAACAACGATATTTTTACTAACGATATTACTAACATCAATATTATTTAAAACAATATTTCTTACCTGCATGTCGATATTCTGGTCGACGATATTCTTGATGGTCGATATTCTGTCATATCGATGTTTAAACATCGATATTATGTCTACATACCATTTTGACCACCAAAAATCTCTGTCAATGTCATTCTTTCAATAAAGCATTTAATAAGGATAACAAAGCATGTACCTGTTGATCAGTAATTCTTGTCAACCTCATTCTTTCAATTAAGCATTTCAACCAATTTAAATATGAGATTCTCATTGGTCTGTGTGCTTTTTATATACTTGCAACATTGAAAGCACAATTATAAACATAGCCCCTAGAGGGAATTACCTTTTTGATCACAAATCACCTGCAGCCATAAATTTCACCCCTAGAGTTTGTTGTACAGGATAAGCTTTTCTTTAACGAGCCTTAGGCTATCATAATTGCAGCTATTGACTTTGCCCCTAGAGAACATGTACAACATGCACTCTTTTAAAGCACTTTTAGGCCACTGTACTTATAGCCATTGACTTTGCCCCTACAGGGCGCTGCACTCCCACCACAAGAGCACATTCTCCAGCCTGGGGAGTGCATAATTTCCATGGGGTGCCCATACTTTCTAACTCTTGAAAACAGTTCCTTGGGCCTTTGGAGGGGAAGCTGCGGTGCTTCTGCAGCTTCCCCGTGCTTTTCTTAGGTCCATTGTGATGGACCTGCCATCTAGGGGCCTCCAGAAGTAGCAGAAAAGTGTTAGTCAGTCGTAACCATGCATGGCATGTTGGGGTGCTCCTCCAGGAGCAGTGAATAATGAATGTGCGCCTCTTCCGCTGACTCGAGGAGAGCCGCTGCCTTTGCTTTCGTAGGTTTTTTTAGTCTTCACCATGTGGCCTTGATTCCTGTGACTTTCTCTTTTCATTAGGGGAGTCTGGTCCCACCTAGGCACCCTGCGCATTCTCCAAGATAAGGTGCAGCCCCCCCTTGCTGGCACCTTTGGCTCCCTACCTGGAAAGGCACACATGTGTGCTGCCGTGGGAGTTGGCAGGCTTCTTCTGCACAAGGTGCTGTGACTTGTGATGGCCCAGGGATGGGGTTCTGGGCACCTTCTTTATGCTGGAGCACGATGGCGTTCCCTGTTTCCTCTTTGAGGGTAGGGGCTTGGAGTTGAGATCATGAACCCCATTGAGGTTACTTGGTGCACCCGTTTCCTTTTGGGCTGTGGGGGTCCGAGGATGTGGCCCCAGCCCCCAATAAATAGTGTGGCCCTGGGGTTGGGATCCCAGACCTCCCGCTTTCTTGGGAGGAGTCTCCATGCATGCCCCCTTCCAGCACTAAGTTAGATTCCTTGCTGTTGCCCCAGGCCCTGGACCACCCTGGGAGTTTAAATCAGCCAGGCAGCAGAGCTCCACCCCGGATTTGCACTGGAGTCAAAAGTCAAAATCCTTCTCATGCTGATATCTCGGACCAGTTGGGGAGTTTTGAGTGATCTTGGTCTCAGTTTGCTCTTGAAACTGATCCCTAGCCACCAGGAGCACTTTATTTAGGCCTCCTGGCCTCAAATGTGACACACTTTTGAGGAATCTGACTCCATTGGCTCCCTGCGCCAGCCTTCTTCCTTCGTTTCCATTGGATCTCGCTCCTACTTGATGCAGAAGCCCATGGTTTCCCCCAAATAGTCCTCAGGGGGCAAAAGGGGACCAGCTTCACTGGTTCTGGAGAGAGACCCACTGGTCCTGGGGTCAACTGAAGTTAGAGTCCCTAGTTCAGATGGCATCAGGGTTTTTTCCTTCCAATTGTCCATGGTGGCTGCTTCCAGTATCGGTGTCCAGCGGAAAACACAACCAAAAGGTAGCTCCTTTCCCTGTGCCAGCCTTTTAAGTGGGGCAGGAGGTTCCAGCAGTGAGGCACCTCTGGCATATCCTGGGGTGCCACATCACCTCTCTGCCCCTCCCAACCTTCCTGCACAGCCAGCTGGGAAAATTCAAACTGGTGTCACTCAAGAGTCACTTGCCACATCTGCTCTGAGGGCCCAAGCTCCACACGTCGCTGACATCACTGCCAGGGCCTTTCCTAGCAAATCCTCAAAGGGTGCTCCCTCCTGTGTTGACTCTAAAGGTTTGGGCTCTCTCCTTTGTCATTGTGTCCAGCAGAAAACACAACCAAGAGATAGCTCTCCTCCCTGTGCAAGACATTTTCACTGAAGCTGGAGGTTCCAGCAATGAGGCACCTCTGGCATATCCTGGGGTGCCCTATCAGCTCTCCGCCCCTTCCCAACCTTTCTGCACAGCCTGCTGGGAAAATTAAAAATGGCTTTACTCAGAAGTCACTTGCCACATCTGCTCTAAGGCCTCAGTTCCACCCCTTGCTGACATCACAGCCAGGGTCTTTCCCAGATAATCCTCAAAGGGCTCCCCATCCTGTGTTGACTCCAGAGGTATGGGCTCCGTCCTTTGCTTAGTGGGCTTCGGCAGGTGCATCCCTGACACTGTGTGACAGCTGGATGATTGATGCAGAGCATTCTGCCCACCCCTTTCCTCCTCAGGAGCTGAGGGAAGCAGCATTAATTGCTCCCTTTGTGTTGGGAGACCTTTGTTACTGCCAATGGAGAGAAATGGAATTAACTTATCACAGGAGGGTGACTAAAGGCCCGGGCGCTGATCTGCTCATGAACAGAAGGAGAGAAATATGACATTCCTGGATGACCCATAAACTGCACAGATATCTCTTTGGAACTTACAGAATTGATTTTCCCATACAGATTACTCCCTAATTCGATTTGACTCTGGTCTCTGTAGCCAAAGGGAAGCAAAGCTGCACCGAAAGGCAGCCCTCTCCATAGAGGTATGATGGAGTGCTACTGAGAACGAGACCGTAAACCACACTTACTTTCCCTATGAGTGTACACAAAGATTATGAGGCCTACCCCAGGTCAATACCCAATCCTACAGAGTCCCTTCCATGCCAGGTTCACTGTACGCAGTTACTGAGCTGTGCACAACAGGAGTCTCCCATGCGCAGCCCTGTGCACAAGTGTTCACGTGTAACCAGTCCAGTCCATCTTACTTTTGCTTGCTCGAAGTGGCCTTATCTCAAAAGGCAAATGCTAGCAGTAAACATGCACAGTCCATTTACCATGAGTTTACTATGGGTGGGTCACAAGTTGTGAGTCTCACCCACAATAAAAAGGTCACATGCCGGGTGATCAAGAAGCAAAAAATCCAGGCGTATTTGATGGCCAGAACTAATCTCCTTACACTCAGAAGTCAGGTGAGCCTTATGGGGAAGAATCAGCCACTGCTCATGGGTATTCTTTGCTAGTCAGCGATACCAAAAAACAAGGTGTTCTGACTAGACACCCTTCTTGCCAGTTGCTCACTGCCACTGATACTTTACGCTGGCCATTGGCCACTAAGACCTACCTCACCCAGCCATGAGACCACCTCTCTCTAAAGGGAACCCAGACTGCACCATGAACCCTACAGGTTCTAGGTTGGCTGTATCTAGAACACTGAAGTCCTACACATATTGAGCAGAACTAGGCATCCCCTTGCCCTGGGTCAAGCAACACCACGCCCACCACACTATCTTTGGCAAGTGTCCTGTGACTCATCATGAACACCTCCACATTAGACACATCTAAACCCAGTCTCCTAGGTCACATGCTGGTCTCTTTCTGAAGATAGCGATACCAAAGGGGATGATGGACGGAGCGTTAGAGCAAATCAAACAGTCACCCCCAGTCAACTGATCTGGGTTTAATCTATCATCATTCTTTAGCTCACTCTACCACCCCAGTTCAGACATGGCCATATGCAAATCAGTCTGACCCTGTGCCTCATGGGAACAGTCCAGCCCAAACTGCCAAGCCATGTCTTCCCTGGACCGGAAACAAGCATCCTGGGACCGGTTTCGGGTTCATAACCCTCGTCAGCCAGGCTATCTTGAATCCAGTGGCAAAGTGAGCTAGGGACCCACGTCTGGGCATACCCTGCCAACTTAGGGCGAATAAAGCGATACCAAAGGGTTTTTGCTTTGTTCGTCATAAATTGGCAGGGTATGCTCAGACGTGAGTCCCTTTCTCACTTTGCCACTGGATTCAAGCAAGCCTGGCTGAAAACAGCTGAAATGCCAGAAACCGGTCCTAGGAAGCTTTTTTCCGGTCCAGGGAAGACATGCCTTGGCAGTTCGGGCTGGACTGTTCCCATGAGGCACAGGGTCAGACTGATTTGCATATGGCCATGTCTGAACTGGGGTGGCAGAGTGGGCTAAAGAACGGTGATGGATTAAACCCAGATCAGTTGACTGGGGGTGAGTGCTTGCAATGTTCAACACTCCATCCATCATTTCCTTTGGTTTTTGCTCTTTCTGAAGATACCACATATGACTTTATTAGGTGGTACCCTTTGAATGAGTTAAAAAATAATAGGACAGTATATTCAGAGGAAGTTCTCGGGTATCATGGCCCTCACGTACCTCCGTGGTGCATCATGATTCTGCCAATAAATTAGCCTTGATAAAGGTCTTTGGCATTAATCAGGGCTTTTAGGATCCCTATTATATTCTATTTGTGAATATTCGGGAAAGGACGTACTTTTCTTTGTTAAATCAAAGGTAAGATCACCTAATCCAGAGAGGTCCCCTTGCCTCATAGTCTGTGTAGGAATGGGTGGCTCCTATTGTTTTTGAGACAATAGAGGATCCTCTTAATGTACTCTCCTAGTATTTTTTTAACTCATTCCAAGGGTACTACCTAATAAAGTAATTCTTGTGTTTTATCCTAGGGTATTTTTAGTTAGGAAAACTGGATCCCAGATAAATGTTCAGATAAATAATTTCAAAGAACTCCCTCCAGACAGTCTCCCTTGAGGTTGAGTCCGCCCAGGTGGTACCATCTGACCAGGGTGGGATGAGGTGGCCTATGATGAAGCATGTCACATTACGTGAGTGAGCTCACCTCATCCAATTCCTGGAATTGCCTAGAATTCGAGTAGGTAGATAACATAGGTAGACAAGGAAGTTCTCAGACTAGGTACTAACAAAACATAACTGTACCTATTTAACTGACTACTGCGCCTCTGTGTGTGGTGATGTAACACCAGAATCAAGCCCATGACTTACCACCACACTGGCAGTGTTGGTGAGAGATGAGGTCACCTCATCAGACAACCCTGCAGCATACTCCCCCTAGGTAGCTCCACAGGTAAACCACCTTTAGAACCTAGAACCCTATCTTTGTCCTCCACTGGGAGAACAGGGCCTATGCACCCTTCCTTATGAAATCTCAAACCCACCTTCCCCAGGAATTAATGTTGTCCCTCGTGGTTGCTTGGGAGACCCTTCAGGTCTTTGTGTCTGTTTCACCCCCATCCCACTGTCTGTAGGCAACTCCCGGCCTACCAGCATCTCCACTGGAGACCACTTAGAGGCGCTGTTTTTTCCACCTTAGGGCACGTGCCCTATACTTGGCACACCTACTGTGCACCCTTCAGAATTCTGCCTGGCACAGTCCTCTGCAGCGCCACTGGCATCTCAGATCAACAGTCCTGGACAGAAGTGATTACACCAACTCAGTCCAAAGCACCAGGTCCTTCACTTAATATAGGCCCCACCTGCCCTCCTGATTGTCCCACTGCACTGCCACTGCCTTCTGCACCTTGCCGAGGGCCACATACACCAGCTAAGCCACCTCAAGGAGCCCCAGGGATGCACTCCATGGCTGGTATAACTAAAGTGTACCAGGCAGAGCCTCTGCAGCATGTTCCTCTTTGACACCTCAGAGCACAATCCTAATGGACGTGGCTTCCAGCCCCCCTTTTGTTCTGGAGTCTGACCCCACAGGACAACCTAATTGGTCACTTGGCCATGTACTGCCACAACCACCACCTCACTTTCAAAACCACAACATACACAGAACTATGCACAGGAAAACAGGACCTGAGTGTGTAGGGGCTGAGCCTTCCTAACTCGTCAGTACCCAAAATCCCAGAACAGACTAGCTATAGTTTATCATTTGTTCTCCTACATAATCATGAAGCTACAAATGATTAGACAACCCAGTGCACAACACTCCCGACTCTCTCAGGAATCACGGTAGCAAGACATACCCTTTTGCTCACTCACTCGTACCTGTCCACAATAAGAATTGACTGAGTCACTGTTTTAGTTCAAAATGTTTATTTCAACTATAGTGCTCTATAATGCGGTATACGAGCCACCACCACAGCAAAACGCATTAACCAAAAACAGTTAGCATTGTTGAAATTCCATAGATTATAAAGCGGGATGTCGTCATATACAGACAGTGGATAAAGGACCATGAGGCCTAACCACCCTCCCTTTGGCTAGAAGAAGTTTTATTATATAAAAGAAGATCTCTGGGCTTCGTCAGCAGACCCCAAACGTTAGTGCCTAGATGGTATTTTTACATCATAGGAACAACATAGCTCTTCTCCATGGAAAGCTTCCTCTCCAAGTGTCTGTTAGAACAATATGCATCCCCATAATATCAAAGTACGAGTTTCCAGCAGTAGCAGCTGTGTTAGCATGCTTTGTCTTGGTGCTAGGGAGTGACCAGAACAGAAAAACAAGGGGCATTGCTTATCGACATTGCACACCGTGTTCAGACTAAACTCCAGGAATAGACAGAGAACATTGAACGCAGGCGGTTCTCATGTGAAAGCCACAAACAAAGTCTTGCAAAATAAAGTCATGTAGTAACGTGTGCAAAAGCAGCGTCATGGCAGCAGAGCACATGCTAATTTAGCAATGTCGACAATGACCCTAACAGCCATATGCCACCCTCCACTTGGCCGGCTCATAGCATATGGATAAAAGATCCTAACAGAGTTCAAAGGTAAGCAGTCTATAAGCGCTCAAAAAAACCAAATTGAAAAAAAAAAGTTGCTGTTCATTAAGAACGGGATTTAATTTGGAGGAAGGAAAATCCATCAAAGTGCGTGAACCTAAGAATGCAATTTGTTCAAAAAGGTCATCCCTATCGTTCGTAGCAAACAGTGATACCATCCAAACAAGTAGCTTGAAGGAACAGATGTGTTCCTCATAATCCGATGTATCCAAGAGCATATCCGGGGAACTTGCGTGGTATTCGATGAAACTCTGTTGCAAGAGGGTATGTGAAGCCGCACAGATATCCCACTCAACCAACACTCCAAGTGCAGCTACACGGGCCATACGGTCATCCCGGGTACAGGCCTGGTCATGTGCCAGTAATGGATCCATTAACAGATCATAATCCGGGTCTGTGTATGATGTATTGGAGAGGCATAAATCCAAGGCCCAGTAGAAAGGGCACTACTGGCAGTAGAACACAGGTTGTACCCAAATAAAGTAGGCAAAGCGAAAAGTTAGTCCATAACTCACACTAAGCATCGCTAATGGCAAGCATCCAAAAAGTTGTTGCATTCAGTCACGGTACAGTTGCAATTGGCCGGGTCTGTGCATCATCACATGATGGGCAGCCATTGCGTAACAAGAGCAAAAGAATCAGGACTCCACCCACCAGCGCTACCATTAACGGGAACCCTCCAAAGACGCTGGAAAAAATAGAATGGATAAACGCCAGTATTACTCCCAAAATCATCTGAAAGAAGTCACAAGGCTGGATCCCACAAGTTAAAAAAAATGAGCAAGGCCTTCTGTGTCAGACGCATTAAATATTTAATGTATTAGTTCCCCAAAATGAAGTGGGAGATTTGTGTTCAACAGTGACTGAATCTCACTAGATGTCCTAGCCACCTGCAATTCGAAGGTTTCTCGAGCCGAAGTGAGAGCCACGTCTTGTTGAAACAATAGCGCTTTGAGTCTGATTAATTTGTTGAAATCTGTTATCAAAGTCGGAATAGAAGGCCAAAAGGAACAATCTACATTCCCATGCGGGGGTGGAAAAAGCACATTGCTACAACAAGTAACACTTTGTGAAACTGTTACTATATACGGAATGCCTGCCCGTAAACCACGGCAGTCGTGGTTATTCAAACTAAGATAACTGTAGTTAGAAAGCAACATGAGAGTGGGAATTATTTCCGGTACAAGCGTCCCTTTCAAAAAACAAGCCAGATTAGGTGCTGACACATTACAAGTGCTGTGCAACTTAACTTGTTTACAAACTAGGGAATGTCCTACTGTGGAATCGCAGTCCTCCCCTGTTAGAAAAACCTCCTTACCATCCCGTTGACATTAGTATGTGAAAGGCAGGCACCATAATTCATGGAGAAATGTATTACCCAGGGGTTCAAAGCGGCCAATTGGAAAATGTTTCATGCAACATTTAAATCTAAACAGCGAAAATGGGAGAGAGATAACGCGATGTATTAACCATATGGCTGAATCGATCTCCACTACAGAAAATAGCAAGTGTTCTAATTGTTCAATATGTAACAGTGTGTATGTAGCGTCTTTCATAGACATGAATCTCTGTTTATCAGTCAGATTAAATGGTAAAAACAATGCAGAAGCATTTAAATAATCCCATGGTACTTTTCCCATTTGGAGAGTTTGTAACGTCCATGCAAATTGCATCACAGATCGTAATTGATTTTGACCATGATATAACAGAGAAACATCACTTTGAACAATATCAATAACAGATGAAAACAATATTATATAAAGTGTAAATGCGGGAAGACAGTGTATTTATGCTATTGTCGACTACTGCAAGGACCTTTTCTAAATTTTCTTTGTCAATCAGGTGCAGACGGAACGCTGCTTCCATCTGCGCACGTTTCCATAATTCATTCTAAGCCTCATAGATGAATCTCTTTGATCTGGGAGTTTTAGGACCGAGGATAAAATCAGCCATATTGATTCGCTCGACAAGAGGGACAGGTGTTGTTTCACCGACGACAGAGTAGAGTGTTCAAACCATTGTTGGCATCATGTTCCCACTGAATATGTGGTGACAGAGTGTAAATGTGAGTAACTGGGATCAGGTCTGGTTTGTGTGAAACCTGTTGTTGTATTATAAAAATGCAGTTGACATGCATTTGAATTGGTATGCCACAACAAACATCCTGAGGAGTCAGCATCAGAGATATTGAAACTGTCATTTCGAAACAGAGCTTGTAATATATTGATGGTATAATTGGTGTGTTTATGCCAATTATCATACTCCGCAATTGACGGAATGGATGGAAAATTCAGATTCTTGGAAGTAGCCAAGCCAAAGCAAGTAGTTTGGTGCACTGTGTCATACAAAACTAATATTTGAGTCGGAATTTAGGCATGCATGAGGCAAAGCTTCGGTTCCCTGGACTTGCTAAGCGTTAGCGCCCCAAATCGATTTCAAATCAATGGTATCTTTCCAGTGATCACAACGTTGTAAGGCCAATTCAGTTCTAAAGGAATTGGAATAGATTAATTTCATGTGTGTCAGAATAAAATTAGATTGATACTGCAATTTCACTTTAAAGAAATAGGATTCTGGATTGGACGTGTTTTAACTAGTGAAATAGGTGAACTTATTTCTCAGCGTTTTTTAACTGCCCTGTAAGGGAGTTGGACAATGTTCCCATTGCGTGTAATTAAAATTAGGTCTTAATGTGTTTGTTTTGTGCAAAAATTGGTGGCCATAATGTGGATAACAGAATAAATCAGTATAATTGGCCAAATTTAAATATAAATCTTCAGCATAAAAAGAAGCATGATATTTTAAATCAGAAAACAATGAATGTACTGCTTGTATATCCATATCATCAGAATATATGTCCTGTTTTACCACATCTCCTAATGAAATGCGAAACACGTATGGCATCTTGAGGACATCCGTCGAGCCATGGATTTTGAAAGCAACTTTATCCCAAACTATGCCATCTGCAATAGGGAAAGCTGAAATGTTCACAAGGACTTGATCACATTTCATGCTATGGGCCGATGTATGGGGCACCAGAATTCCATCGACTAACTTCACAACAAAGCGTTCTGGCAAATAATGTCCATTGATGAGCAAGAAGAATACTGTCACAAATCCAATCGACATGAAGAGGAAAATAAAAATAGGCACCAACCAAATCTAAATCCAGGGTGGGACCATGCACGTCTTTTTGAACCAAGAGATAAAAATAATCGTTGTTGTCGTTGGAGGTGCCACAAAGGAAGACGAGGAGGAAAAGCCATAAGAGAAGCTCGCAAGGTTTACAAAATAACTGCTTGCTCCCATATTTATTAACGGTGGTAGCGCAGCATCAGCATGATGATGTAAAGAACAGTCCGGTACTTCAATGTGGGACCCATCCGCAGGATAAGCATACTCGACATCTTTGTGGGAAGAGGATGAAGGCACAACAGGAAAAAGTCAATAGTAGTCTCCATCTCACCCTCAATGACATGGGCATTACTCGAAAAGGCTGCAGCCATCAGGTTCAAAGAAATAGCGTTGCATGAAACACTAGGAGTCACACTATTCAGACTCGGCCAGATAGTGTAGTTGACATTGTCGACTGAAACGTATCTGTTTTCTTTGGTAGCATCACTGTACAAGTACCCTTCAATCAAAGAACTGGGACTGGTGCACGATAAGAGGGACCAAGTTCTTTTTTGTTCTCCAGCTTTTCTCGTACCAGATCCCCGATCTAAGGAAGCCAGCGGGCGACCGGAATAAGCATTGCTGTGTCAAAGGAAGAGGGTATATGTTCTGTTGCGTAGCTGTCACAGGTCTTTTGGAGGTCCTGTAACATAGTAGAATGGTTATCTAAGTCAAATGTTGCAGCTGCCGCCACAACGTCTAGACCAACAAGGTCTGGCACAAACATTTTAATACCAAAGAGCATTTCGTATGGGGTCCACCCACCCAGAGATCTTCTTGGGAGATTGTTAAGTGCACGTTGAACTCCATACAAATGGGCCATCCAGGTCCTGCCAGTACCTAAGACTCTAGCTGTCAAAGATTGCTTTAAGTCATGGTTCATTTGCTCCACTATTGAATTGCCCTCATAGAGGGCGCTAACTTCAGTTCTGATTGCTAGCTTTGAGTGCTGATACGAGGTACCGAGGCATACACGCGGCGACTTCTGCGGAGGGTGGAGGACTTTGAGCCAGCTACAGGCTTCCCCGACCGCCTTCCCCCGCCTGACTTGGGACAGTCCAGCGCCGCTTCTTTTATCATCTTCGCCGAGCGCGGCGGCCGCCATTGCTGGACACCCATGAGTGGGGATCCCAGTACCCGACAGGAGCATAGGAGCATAGGAGCACAGGAGCACAGGATTGCCTGAAACACCCGCACATAACATCGGTGCAGATTGCCAGACGGGAGGCTTGGGGACATCGCAGGCCAGGACCTGAAGTAACTGCTGGGGGTGCACTGGTGAGTGATACCAAGGTGCACATGTGGAGGCTTCTGTGGCTGTTGGAGGATTTTCAGTTGGCAATAGGCGGTGGGTGAGGTTAGATATTTCTCCCTTCCCCGACCGCCTTCCCTGCCTGACTTTGTGGCAGTACAGCACCGCTTCCTTTCTCGACTCCGCTGAGCACAGCGGCGGCCATTGTTGCCGTGATCGCCCCCGCAGAGATGCGCACCGGAAAAACACCGAGATCCATTGGGGGACGTGCCACATTGACTCGTATTGCCGTGAGGTGAACGGCCAACACTTACCTGAATCTTTCCTCTGCATCGTCTCCTGCTGGGAAGACCAGTGGCACGGGTACTAGCTGAACCGCCATATCGCCATGAGGGGAGCGGCCAGGCGGAAACTACATCCCCCAGAAGTCCCTGTGCGGTGCCGGCAATCAGCGCCATTGGATGGCGCCCAGGGCCTCATAGCCAGCGCAGGCTCTCTCCTTGCGGGACGCAGGTGGTCGGGCCCAGGCCGGGCCGGGAAGAGGCCGGGCTACCCCCCTGATATTGTACGCTCCAGGCAGGACTTCAGCTACTACACAAGGTACTGATTTGTATGGGGGGCTGAGGTGTATTGTTTATTATCTACTAGTACCCATTGGCCATACATACAATGAGCAAACACAAGGCTACAGGCCCGTCAGTGGGAGGGGGGGTTGCTGAGACTTTGGTTGCTTTCCTGACAAGAGCAGAGTCACTACTGACCCACCAGATTCAGCTGACAGAGAAAAGACTCTCGCTTGACACCCTCTCAGCACATAAAAGGTCCTCAATGGGAGGCATAGCCACAGCTAAATCCCCCATGGGTACCCTGGAGACTGTAGAGAACCCATGTATCGCCACCTTGTACCAGGGCACTAATGGAAATGCGGCACCTTTATTAGTAGGATCAAGTTTGGCCACAGTTGCACAGATTCATAATGCCAGCTCTGCCCAGAAGCCCCCTGGGGACTGTAACTCGGATTATGCTTCTTTATTGAGTGATGAAAGAGTAGACCTGGCTACGGTGGATATGGAACCTATATATGTTAGCACGAGGGTATCACCCAATCAAAAAGAATCAGCAGGGGTGATGTGAAAAGCCTATCGAAACCTCTGATAGTAAGCTCTGATGAACCACCTGCAAAGCGCACGAGGGGAGGGGGAGTTGCACAAAAACAGAAGACTAAACTTAAGCCTAGATCTAAACATCAAGCTAATAGGTCTTCGGATAAGCCGACACCAAAGCCTATTACTGGACTGCCCGGGATCTATGTACCAGACGGCGACAACAGTACAGTAGTGGAGGCCAGGGTTGAGCCTGAGTTATGGACACGGTTGGAGACTATGATCGCTACGTTTTTGGGACCCCTCAGAAGCAAATTAGAGGCAATAGAAACAAGGCTGTCATTTTTTCAGAACTCTGACAATGTATTAACCAATGTAGGGGATTGCAGATGTTTTTGTGATGTTGGGGGGGAGCAGAAATTATTAACGCGAAAGTCCCACCTCTTATCAATGAAACGGCGCAGAGGGCAAAGGGGGCCAACGATAAGGGTTCAGTGGATTGTGGGGGGGTCGATAGCAACCAACTTGAGTGTCCTGACATAATGAGACCAAACCTAATTCCCGCGAATACGGGGCCAAGGGAACCTAGGCCAGTGAATTTAGGCAATCCCCCAAGACAGTTAGTGGACACATCTGCACAAGGAAGGGGTGATAATGTGACGCAACTAGAAAATGAGATGGTTTCTCACCTGGCGCAGAGTACCCCTGGCTTACCTGTTTTAGATCTTCCTCCTGCTTCAAGCCCGCTTACAGTTGTTTTAACAGGCGTCCCGGCTTATACTAACCAAAGGGAGGAACCCACGACACAATTGATTAATAAGGTGGCGCATTGGATGTGCAGAAATGTGGGTTTCAACATCAAAACCACAGACATATTTTAATGGCAAGGAAAGTATCTTGGGTCGGTGGTACAAGAAAAGTTTTTTCAGGGGACTGTGTGATTGTGACACCTAGGTTCCCCGAAATCGTGCGTAAGACCCTTGCCCAGAATAGAAGGCCTTATTCACACAACGCGGACTCAAGCATTAAAATACTTCCGTTGGGTTATTTTTATAGACAATCGGTTAATCCGAATGTGCCCTATGGATATGTGGGCCAACAGGAGGGTGAGCCTCGGCAGGCTAATATTGTGCCGATAAGTAACATCTTTGCACCGCTCAGAGGTCTGGATGATATTGACTGACTAATTGGGGCGGAGGAAGCAGGTAGAGCTTTTAACAATGGGGTGCTTAGTATAGATCATAGATGGAGGGGTGGGGAGGCTAGACTGGTGACAGATGAAGTTCAAGACAAATGCAATACCCAGGTGGCAAATGACCCTGAGATTATGGGTATAAGTAAGCCAATTGACAGGCCGCACAATTCTCAGGTGACTGTTAACAGAGAGGCTAAATGAGAAAGATATAAAAATAGTTTCCTGGAATACAGCAGGCCTGTCCTCTAAATTTAAGGACCAACAATGGCTGCTTTATATTCGGGAGTTTCAGATAATTTGGCTACAAGAAACCTGGGAATCAGTTAATAATAACCTCTTCCTAGAAGGATATAAAACCTTCTTTTGTCCAGCACATAAGGCCTCATCAGGTAGGGCTATGGGAGGGTTGGTTATCTATGTAGATCTTACACTACAGGGAAGATGGCTGGACCTAGCATGGGGATCAGAAGTTGCGCAGGGTTTAAAAAATTGTAAGAACTGTCACAGGTTACTTTTTATTAATTTTTATAATGCTAACCCAAATGGACAGGGCTCCGTAAGCCTGCATGAATTAGACACAAGAATTAACCAAACACAGGCGCAAGGGCAGTTGTCTCTCCGGCTGGTTTTAGCAGGTGACTTTAACTGTCACCAAGGTGCCGATTACGATCCGGCAAAAAATTCCCCGTATGACTCGTATCCGGTCTTTTTACCGTACGAATCGTACAAGTGCCGTACAAACTGCCAATCACGATTCGCATGGTAAAAAGTCCATACGAACCGCATTGGGAATTATTCCCCACACGTCCTCGGGTCGGAAAATGTGTCCGACACGTCCTCGGACGATTTACCATACAAATGTGAAAAGTGAAGTCCGACCGCGGAATCACGATCCATCCCGTGCGTCCGATGTTACAACCGTATGAAAAAAACACCGTCCGCACCGAACACCCATAGCAACCATGGAGACATGTGCCCGCATATGCGCCAACCCCCCCCCAGCCCCCGTACGTACGCGCCGACCCCCCCCAGCCCCCGTATGTACGCACCGACCCCCCCCAGCCCCCGTACGTACGTGTCGAACCCCCCCCGTGTATGTACACCCGTGTACGTGTCGAACCCCCCGTGTATGTACACCCGTGTACGTGTCGTACCCCCATGTATGTACACCCGTGTACATGTCGAACCCCCGTGTATGTACACCCGTGTACGTGTCGTACCCCCCCATGTATGTACACCCGTGTACGTGTCGTACCCCCGTGTATGTACACCCGTGTACGTGTCAAACCCCCCTGTGTATGTACACCCGTGTATGTGTCGTACCCCCCGTGTATGTACACCCGTGTTCGTGTCGTACCCCCGTGTATGTACACCCGTGTACGTGTCATACCCCCGTGTATGTACACCCGCCGTGTACGTGTCGAACCCCCGTGTATGTACACCCCCCGTGTATGTACACCTGTGTACATGTCGTACCCCCCCGTGTATGTACACCCGTGTACGTGTCGTACCCCCGTGTATGTACACCCGTGTACGTGTCGAACCCCCCGTGTATGTACACCCGTGTACGTAGCGCTGGGGGTACGCACCGTACATACACGGGTGGGGGTACGACTCGAACGTACACGGGTGTACATACACGGGGGGTACGACACGTACACGGGTGTACATACACGGGGGGTACGACACGTACACGGGTGTACATACACGGGGGGTTCGACACGTACACGGGTGTACATACACGGGTGGGGGTACGACTCGAACGTACACGGGTGTACATACACGGGGGTATGACACGTACACGGGTGTACATACACGGGGGGTTCGACACGTACACGGGTGTACATACATGGGTGGGGGTACCACTCGAATGTACACGGGTGTACATACACGGGGGGTATGACACGTACACGGGTGTACATACACGGGGGGTTCGACACTTACACGGGTGTACATACACGGGTGGGGGTACGACTCGAATGTACACGGGTGTACATACACGGGGGGTACGACACGTACATGGGTGTACATACACGGGGGTTCGACACGTATGTACGGGGGCTGGGGGGGTCGGCGCATACGTACGGGGGCTGGGGGGGGTCGGCGCGTACGTACGGGGGCTGGGGGGGGTCGGCACGTACGTACGGGGCTGGGGGGGTACGGCGCGTACCGGGCCACCTACTCTGGTCGTTTCGCGCCGTACTTCACTTTTCCGGCACTTTTTGGGTGCCGTGAAAATATCGCCGTCCGGACTGCTGTCGGTTCGAATCGTACTTCCTGGGTCGTGAAACGCTGCCTAAAAGCGTCCCGATGTCACGTCGCAGCATTCCCGGATCACATTCGTACGTATATTTTCATCGGTCGGTGTTTTTTACGATTCGTACGGAAATGGTGTTTCCGTGCGAATCGTAATTCCATGTTTGTAAAGTTTTCCGACCGGGTACGAGTCGAACGGAGAAAACTCTCCGACCGACGGTTCGTACCCGGTTTTTACCGGATCGTAATCGGCACCCTAGTGTCCAAATCTGGGCGCCTCATCTGGGGATTGGACAACATGCATGTTACAGAATGGCCCACACCTGGAACATACAAAGGAGGGAAAGGAACTTAGCGACCTTCTTGATACATATGCTTTAGCACACAGAATGGATTTGGGTCCCGCTAAGCATGATAATACAGTCCACCCCACATTTAAAGGTAGAGGCTGTGCCTCCTTTATTGATTATATTTTTGTCTCCACATTACTCAAAAACTCTGTGACCCAGTTCAGCATTGTTTGCTGCGCATTCAGTGACCATAATCCCCTCACCTTATCACTTGTTAATGGAGGCCAGGCACAGATTCCACCTGGAATGGGGGGGGGGGTGGATCGGGGCCACAGATCAAAGAAGGAGGTTGCGTTGGACACAGGTTGATGGAGAGGCTTTTTATGAAGTATTTTTAAGGGAGGGCTTTCTTGCTATACAGAGGTGCTCAGATCCGGAAATGGAAGGGGTAGAATTAGTGAATGCTTTTAAAGACGTTGGCCAATTGGTCAACAGTCTGTTGAAAGTCCCAGTCCGCAAGGCTAATCTGGATACCCCAAGATGGTTCGACCATCAATGTTCACGTGCTCTAAGAGACCTAAAAAATGCCTTAAAAGAGGGTGACTTTATGCCAGAAAAACTATAAGCTGGTGGTGAAGGGGCGTAAAAGTCAATTACAGATACAAGCCTGGGAAGATTTATCAGAGTCGGTGGTACTAAGGGATTCCACCGCCTTCTGGAGAATTATAAATAATCCATCCTTCCAAGAGGCTGATAAGCCAGGATTGAGCTGCAATATTTTACCAGAGCAATGGTGTGAGCACTTTCAGAGACTCTATAACCATACCTCGTGTACGAATCAGCTCTTGGAGGACGACTGGGAACAGGCCACACCCTCTTTAAGATTCTCAATGAGAGAGATAAAAACTGGAATTGGAGGCCTAACTAGGAATAAGGCTCCGGGCACAGATGGGATTCCACCACACCTTTTTATTAGCAAAGTAGATCTTTGGGCGCCAATTTTGACTAGGGTCATAAATGCAGCGGTGGACACGGTTATGCCAGTGTCCTGGACCACCGCCACAATTGTCCCCATTTTTAAAAAAGGCAATAGGAACAGCCCGCAGTGTTATCGCTCGATTTCCCTCACTGATGTGTCAGCGAAGGTGTTAGGACGGGTGGTTTTAAATCGATTGATCGATTGGGCAGACGAACAACGGGTTATAAGTGACCTACAATTTGGTTTTAGACCTGGAAAATCTACTACCGATCCATGTCTCAATCTGTATCTGATCTCAGCGAAATACACACTAGTTAAGCAAGGAACGATGTATTTGGCATTTATGGACCTGACCGCGGCCTTCGATAGAGTTAATTGAGGGAAATTGTGGGCGATCATGGGCGGGCTGGGTGTGGATCCAGGGATTATTAACATTTCAAAATCATTACATTCACACACCACGGCAGTGGTCAGATATAGTCAGGCGGGGAATACAACAGAACCCTTCTCGTGTTCCAGTGGGGTCAGACAGGGTTGCATATTAGCTCCCTTTTTGTTTACATTATATATAAACGGTTTGGACCGCGAATTAAGCGTGCTACAGGTGGATACCCCTAGGATAGGTACCCGGGGAATCCCGGTTCTGCTTTATGCAGATGACGCGGTACTCTTAGCTCGTACCCCTAAATGTTTTCAGGTTTTTATTGATGGGCTTGTGTCATTTATGGAGAATTTGGACTTATCGCCCAACCTGGCAAAGTCATATGTAATGGAGGTGGGGAAAAAACAAGCAAATCTTATAAGTATAAAATTGGATCGCATCAGCTAGGAAAGGTACAGTCTTTTTCATATCTGGGGATTTTATGTGATCATCAATTAAATTTTAAATATCTAATTGAGGATGAGCGTCGGGTAATGACCAGCTGTACTTGATCCATAATCAGCTTTGCGCACAGGTTAGGTCGCTGGTCCCCTGAGCAGATATTAAGATTATATAGTGCTATGTGTTGTGCTAAAGCTCTGTATGGAAGCGAGGTGTAGGGCTTTACCCAGGCTACACAGATGCAAATAGAAGAAAACAGATATCTTAGGCATCTGTTAAAAGTACCTCAAAGCACACCAGCCCACATTGTGCATGAAGAACTGTGTGTTCGATACATCAGCAACAGTATGGCTGTTAAACCTTTAGACTGTTGGATAAAGATCTGGGCAAACGAGGAGGCTGTTTTTTCGTAGGCAGGTTATAGAAGATTGCCTTTCCCTGGACCACGGGCTAAAAATTCCCTGGCTTAAATATGTGAAGGAGACTCTGGAAAAATTGGTTCTGCAGACCTATTTGCCAACCCTACTAAAGTGGGTATGTAAGACAAGGCTTTGGTTAAGGACCAGTTTTTTAAACATGCACTAATGCTCAGAGAAAATACAGAGCTGGTCAAGCAGTCGGTCAGGGAACACCTAGGTGCCGATCACGATCCGGCAAAAACCGGGTACGAACCGTCGGACGGAGCATAATCTCCGTCCGACGCGTACCCGGTCGTCAATTTTTACAAACAAGGAATTACGATTCGCACGGGTACACCATTACCGTACGAATCGTAAAAAAGCCCGACCGAACAAAAAAACACCTACCAATGCGATCCGGGAAAGCGCCGACCTGACGTCGGGACGCTCGCAGCCAGCCATTCACGACCCAGGAATCACGATTCGCACCGACGTCACCCCGCACGGTGAATATTTTGCGGCAGCCAAAAACTGCCGGGAAATCAGGACGACGCGAACAAGGACCACCAGTACGCGACGGACATACGACGACGCGAACAAGGAGGACCAGTAAGTGACGGACACACAGGACGACGCGACCAAGGAGGACCCGTACGCGACAGGACAAGGAGGACCCGTACGCGACAGGACGACGCGATCAAGGAGTACCAGTACGCGACGGACAGACATGGACCCGAACCTACGAGTCATCCCTGCCCTCATAGCAGTACACCTCCTCTACAGGTTACGACGCAGACGCCGCAGAAGGTCAGAATAACTAAGGGAGGGGGGAAAGTGGGGTGGGGTGGGGGTGGCACGACCAGGGCAGGCCACAAAACAACCACATAAGTCACACAACACACATGGCCTGGACATACCTGACTCCCATGCCCTGGTCACCACGAGGGGGTGGGGGCGTGTCCTGATAAGCCATCGACCGCCACAACGGAAGTCCGTCACCACGCGAACCGGCAACACAACCAGACAGGTACGTCCCGTACCCACGCCTGAAGAGCGTGGGTACGAGTCGTACCACGCCCACACACACGTCACCCCAACAATGGCGGGACGGATCGTACCCACGTGGCAAAGGCCTGGGTACGGCCCGCACAAGCATCACATAGCGTGGGGACGGATATGTACGGACCCTACCCCCACCCCGTATGCATGGAGCGTACCCTCACCCCAAGAGTGTAAGTACGACCCGTACCCCCACCCGCGTATGCAAGGAGCGCACCCCCCACCCCAACAGTGTAAGTACGACCCGTACCCCCACCCGCGTATGCAAGGAGCGTACCCCCCACCCCAACAGTGTAAGTACGACCCGTACCCTCACCCGCGGACTCACGGACCGTACCCCCACCCCAACAGTGTAAGTACGACCCGTACCCTCACCCGCGTATGCAAGGAGCGTACCCCCCACCCCAACAGTGTAAGTACGACCCGTACCCCCACCCGCGGACTCACGGACCGTACCCCCACCCCAACAGTGTAAGTACGACCCGTACCCTCACCCGCGTATGCAAGGAGCGTACCCCCACCCCAACAGTGTAAGTACGATCCGTACCCTCACCCGCGTATGCAAGGAGCGCACCCCCCACCCCAACAGTGTAAGTACGACCCGTACCCCCTCCCGCGTATGCAAGGAGCGTACCCCCCACCCCAACAGTGTAAGTACGACCCGTACCCTCACCCGCGGACTCACGGACCGTACCCCCACCCCAACAGTGTAAGTACGACCCGTACCCTCACCCGCGTATGCAAGGAGCGTACCCCCCACCCCAACAGTGTAAGTACGACCCGTACCCCCACCCGCGGACTCACGGACCGTACCCCCACCCCAACAGTGTAAGTACGACCCGTACCCTCACCCGCGTATGCAAGGAGCGTACCCCCCACCCCAACAGTGCAAGTACGACCCGTAACCCCACCCGCGTATGCAAGGAGCGTACCCCCCACCCCAACAGTGTAAGTACGACCCGTACCCCCACCCGCGTATGCAAGGAGCGTACCCCCCACCCCAACAGTGTAAGTACGACCCGTACCCCCACCCGCGTATGCAAGGAGCGTACCCCCCACCCCAACAGTGTAAGTGCAACCCGTACCCCCAACCGCGGACTCACGGACCGTACCCCCACCACACCAGTGTAACTAGACCCGTACCCTCACCTCGAATGCATGGAGCGCACCCACACCGTGTATGTTCCAAGCGTACATATCCAGAAATAGGAGGTGTGTGTGCAGAGTCCTCCCAGCAGTGCCCAGAGACAGGAGGGGTGGGGCCCTATCACTCACAGCAGTGCCCTGAGACAGGAGGGGTGGGGGCCCATCACTAACAGCAGTGCCCTGAGACAGGAGGGGTGGGTGTGGAGTCCTCCCAGCAGTGCCCTGAGACAGGAGGGGTGGGGGCCTATCACTAACAGCAGTGCCCTGAGACAGGAGGTGTGTGTGCAGAGTCCACCCAGCAGTGCCCTGAGACAGGAGGGGTGGGTGTGGAGTCCTCCCAGCAGTGCCCTGAGACAGGAGGTGTGGGGCCCTATCACTCACAGCAGTGCCCTGAGACAGGAGGGGTGGGGGCCTATCACTCACAGCAGTGCCCTGAGACAGGAGGGGTGGGGCCCTATCACTCACAGCAGTGCCCTGAGACAGGAGGGGTGGGGGCCCATCACTAACAGCAGTGCCCTGAGACAGGAGGGGTGGGTGTGGAGTCCTCCCAGCAGTGCCCTGAGACAGGAGGGGTGGGGGCCCATCACTAACAGCAGTGCCCTGAGACAGGAGGGGTGGGGGCCTATCACTAACAGCAGTGCACTGAGACAGGAGGTGTGTGTGCAGAGTCCACCCAGCAGTGCCCTGAGACAGGAGGGGTGGGTGTGGAGTCCTCCCAGCAGTGCCCTGAGACAGGAGGGGTGGGGGCCTATCACTAACAGCAGTGCCCAGAGACAGGAGGGGTGGGGGCCTATCACTCACAGCAGTGCCCTGAGACAGGAGGGGTGGGGCCCTATCACTCACAGCAGTGCCCTGAGACAGGAGGGGTGGGGGCCCATCACTAACAGCAGTGCCCTGAGACAGGAGGGGTGGGTGTGGAGTCCTCCCAGCAGTGCCCTGAGACAGGAGGGGTGGGGGCCCATCACTAACAGCAGTGCCCTGAGACAGGAGGGGTGGGGGCCTATCACTAACAGCAGTGCCCTGAGACAGGAGGTGTGTGTGCAGAGTCCACCCAGCAGTGCCCTGAGACAGGAGGGGTGGGTGTGGAGTCCTCCTAGCAGTGCCCTGAGACAGGAGGGGTGGGGGCCTATCACTAACAGCAGTGCCCAGAGACAGGAGGGGTGGGGGCCTATCACTCACAGCAGTGCCCTGAGACAGGAGGGGTGGGGCCCTATCACTCACAGCAGTGCCCTGAGACAGGAGGGGTGGGGGCCCATCACTAACAGCAGTGCCCTGAGACAGGAGGGGTGGGTGTGGAGTCCTCCCAGCAGTGCCCTGAGACAGGAGGGGTGGGGGCCCATCACTAACAGCAGTGCCCAGAGACAGGAGGGGTGGGGGCCTATCACTCACAGCAGTGCCCTGAGACAGGAGGGGTGGGGCCCTATCACTCACAGCAGTGCCCTGAGACAGGAGGGGTGGGGGCCCATCACTAACAGCAGTGCCCTGAGACAGGAGGGGTGGGTGTGGAGTCCTCCCAGCAGTGCCCTGAGACAGGAGGGGTGGGGGCCCATCACTAACAGCAGTGCCCTGAGACAGGAGGGGTGTAACACATGTGTGTGAGGCCGGAATTACCCACATCCATACTGCCTACAAGGGAACATGTCCCCATGAACTCATGTCAACAGACTCCACACACAAGTACAGTGGTCACCAAGGATGCCACGACTGTTGCAGGTGGAGACATGGCCATGCATGCATGGCCAAAGTAGAAGGGCTCCGTCACACACACAGCCCATGTAGACACTGCTCTGCGCTAAACATTGGGAACACCCTGCAGGGAAGAAATCTGGGTACACAGAGGAAGGAATACACCCTGGGACAATTGCACCATGCAGTAACTGCTGACATGACCTAAGGAAGTTAGCCAACACCTTGTGATGGCACACAGATCCCAGGGTCCCCCCAATGAGCAGAACACTACTACAAATCCCACACACCCAAAGCCTTAAACACCACCCAAAACCATGTAGCAGCCCCACCAACACCAATGCCACCATAGCAGTAGTGTGATAATGAAAACAAAATTAAGCTTTATTCAGCATGAGCACAATGTCCGTGGATCGCAGGCAGTTCAATTTTAACAAAGCCCATAGGGCAGTCAATGATTCCCAGCTGGATGGGGGACACAGTGGGATGTGTGTCCCCTACCTTGCCTGCACAGTCAAATGGCATCGTCTTCCATACTGGTGAGGGCATCAGGGGGGGGGGAAGCAACAGGCACCGTAGGGACATCAGGGCAAAGGGGCGGCGTTGTGGGTGCAGGGATGGAGGACTCAACCACAGGGGGTGTGTCATGGCCAAAGGCGGAGGCCAGGATGGCACTACACACCTTAGCAAGGTCCTCCAGGGACTCCCCTGCACCCGAAGTGACCTCAGGCCCCAAGGAGGGGGGGGTCAGAGGGATGGGTTGCAGCGCCACCGGGGGAGGGTGGAGACAGGGGGGGAGACTCAACCACCCTGACCGAGGACTTCCTTGACCGCTTGCGTGGTGGTGGAACTGTGGGGCTCAGGGACAGAGCGGCCATGAAGGAGTCCTTGGGGGAGATGTGGCCAGGAGAGCTGAGGGGAGGGGATTTGGAGGGAGTGGATTGTGTGGAATGCGGACTCCCACTCTGGCTGCGTGTCACACGTTTGCCCCCCGACCCAGTGGGTGTGCCTACCTCACCCTGTGTGTGCGTGTCAGGAGGAGTGCGGTGGACCTTCCCTGCTGGTGTGGTGCCTGTGTCTGTTGTGGTGGGTGCATGCCGACGTCTTGGTGTACGTGGGACAGGCATGGAAGTGGGAAGTGTGGATGGGGCAGGGGTAGGTGGGGGGAGGTCGCGCTGCAGGAGACCCACTGCTGCAGTCAGTGTGGAGTCTATGGACCTCAGCAAGTTGCGTTGGTCAGCCTGCGAAGAATGAATGCCCTCCAAGAATGCCTCGATGTTGGTGAGGGTTTTCCCGTGGGCATGGAGGACATTAAGGATCGCAGCCTGACCAACCTGCAGTTGCCGCTGGATGTCCACAGACTCAGCATTGGCGGCAGCAGTGGAGACAGGGGCAGGGGGTGCGGTGCCTGGCCGGAAGGAGACATGCGGTGACCGGGCACGCTGGGAAGGGACACGAGCAAGTGGGAGGCGGCTGATGGGAACTGAGGGGGCGGTGCAAGGTGTTGTTCCGCTGTCAGCTGCTGGTGCAGCCACCGCCCACTCGGAGAACTCCTCCTCGGACCTGTCAGCTTCGTATTCTGACGTGCCAGTCGACAGGTCCTCAGCAGCACTATCCTCCACCTCTGTCCCACTCGATGTACCAGCCCCGATGTCACGGCTGGCACTGGTGCTCGGTCCCTCCGCCTTGCCTGTGTCCATGTCTCCCTCTGTGTCCCCCGACGATGCTGTGGGCAGGGTGGAGAGACATAAATTAATCAGACAGCTGTACACATCAGTCACATGAGTCCAATCGACATAGGTAACATTGCATAGCCTGAAAAGGAAGATCCCTAACATCTTCAAAACAAGGTACCGATGTAGGGCATGAAACACACAGTTGGTTGAGCCACCATGCCACTGAAATACCATGGAGAGCATGAGACAATAGCTAAAGACAGGAAACGGAGTCTGACATAGCACCCAGGCCCTGGGGACAATCCAGCACTGCATCTGCACCACACAGCGTTGGCGAAAATACCGATGACCAGGGACCATATCCATGAACTTGAGACACATGCTGCATAGGTAATGCTGCAAACATGCCCAACATGACTCGGTCACTGCACCTTGCATGTGTGTCCAGAAACATCACACACTGCCCAGACCCAGCAAGTAGAAATCCGGATTTGACACATAGGCATTGCCCGCCCCAACAAACCCCTACACGAGGCAAATTGTTGAGACACAGGTGGCACCAACATCTCATAGTCTGGGTGATAAACACAGGGGCAGGCAAAAAGCAAGATTGGACGCCAAACAGCCAAGGTGCGCCTGTACAAATAATGAGGTACCAGTGCCCATCCTCAGATGAGTATAACAAGACACACAGGCACTGGCAACTGTGAGTATGAAGAAGGACAATCAGGTCAGGCTGCACAGTGGACACCTGTACATAATAGCACGTCAATATACATGGTGACAGGGGACAATGGCACAGAGCACAAGCTACGCTGTAGACAGTGAGAGTGTCCACGTTTATGATGACACATACAACACTGAGGAAAAGGTGCCCCAGGGGACAGTAGTGGGCACGCAACTACATGCTACTGAATGGTAATGACTGCAACACACGTCACCATCCCTGCACTATGCGTATCGCACACTCATGCACATCATGTCACAGGCCACTACATAGGACATGCGCGCTGTAAGGCATGACACATGAGAGACCAACTCCCATGTCTGGAGTCAGCATCAGTGCCAACTGACATGGAACCCACATGCAGTGAACTTGACAGTGCACAGGCAAGGTCCCACAACCTGTTACACACCACCCCCAGACATGATGCTACAGTCATTCTTCTCGTGGACAAAGCGCCAGCCTACATTACCTTGTGAAGGAGTGACTACACACAGACCAGGGAACACATTGCAAGGAGGGGAAGGGTGGCAGGGGCGCAGCGCTATACTGGGGCAAACAGGATCTGCACAGCACCTTTAAACCCTGCCAGTGAATTCATGCTACTGTGCCCTTACAAATGCCGGTGACACACAACAAACACACATGTACCTACCCCCTTCCGGCTGCTGCTGCGCCTGTAGGCGCCTCTCCAGGTCTGGAAAGACCACCGGCAGCACACGCCTGTGGAGGTGGTTCAGACGGCGGCGGCCGCGGTTCTTGTGGCTCTCAGGTGAGTCCCCCAGCAGGAGCCGTGCAATCCTCCGCGTCCAGCACCGGATATCCTGCCAGCGTTTCCTCACCTGGGACAGGCTCCGCCTCCGACCATCCACACCCCTCACGGCACTGACGGCGGTCAGCCAGATCTGCTCCTTGGCAGTGGCGCCTACCTGTGAGGAAGAACAAGTGACACCACATCAATACACCAGCCACATGTCACAGAGAGACATATGAGTACAAATTAGCTGGATACAACAAGGCATGTCATGCAGTCAACGCATTGCACCTTTGTCATAGGGACATCATGCCCTGGTGAGGGAAAAAGCAGTACGTGCCATAGTGGGTACACAGGTGGAATGATGGCAATGTCACAATCAATGATCAAGGCTCACACTGTGCATCACACCCACCCCTCCTGTCTCAGGGCACTGCTGTTAGTGATAGGCCCCCACCCCTCCTGTCTCAGGGCACTGCTGTGAGTGATAGGCCCCCACCCCTCCTGTCTCAGGGCACTGCTGTGAGTGATAGGGCCCCACCCCTCCTGTCTCAGGGCACTGCTGGGAGACATCAGGCACCCCCCCCCCTGGTACCCCTCCGACAGTACATGGCATGTGTGTCACACCAGGACACAATGCCTGAAGTCACAGTCACAACATAGGGAGAGTCTGTGGCAGTGGCCTATGCACTCACCTGATACCCTGGTCGGCCATACAGCATGGAGTACTGTGGGAGGATCACATCCAGCAGAGCCATGTTCTCCTCCAGGGTGAATGGCTGTGTCCTCTCCACAGCCCTTGACATGGTTCCAGGGAATCAGTAGCAGCAACTGGGTCGACGAATGCAAAGATGTGCAGGCAAGTACTCCCTCATGGGACCTGGCTGCCTTATATGTGCCCTTCTGCCCAGTCTCATGCACAGGAGTACAGAGTGATTGGTCACTCACATTTGCATCCTATGTTTCCACCAATCCCTTCAAACCTAGCAGTCTGTGGGTTCTCTATCGGTTTCATTCTCCTGCATGATGTCAGCCCCACAAACACATTGCAACAAAGTAGAAGAATTCCAACTGACTTCTGCTGTGCACCTTCCAGAACAAATTCGAAATTTGAACGTGGTCTCCATGACAACCAGCATGCATGTAGGCCTAATACTTGTCCCCTATGTAATTTGGAGCATCACACACAGGTACGGTGCGTTTCGGGGCCCTAGGGCACCCCAAATGCATGGCAACGGCCCGTACATGCATGCCTACGTTCACAATCACTATGGGTCTGCACGCGTATGCGTACTCGTAGTGGTACGGGCCGTACACTCGCATGTACGCTCACTATCACTATGGTTCTGCACGCGTATGCGTACTCGTAGTGGTACGGCCCGTACACTCGCATGTACGCTCACTATCACTACGAGTACGCATACGCGTGCAGACCCATAGTGATAGTGAGCGTAGATGCGTGTGTACGGTCCGTACCACTACGGGTACGCATACGCGTGCAGACCCATAGTGATAGTGAGCGTACAGGCATATGTACGGTCCGTACCACTACGGGTACGCATACGCGTGCAGACCCATAGTGATAGTGAGCGTACAGGCATATGTACGGTCCGTACCACTACGGGTACGCATACGCGTGCAGACCCATAGTGATAGTGAGCGTAGATGCGTGTGTACGGTCCGTACCACTACGGGTACGCATACGCGTGCAGACCCATAGTGATAGGGCCGTACACACGCATCTACGCTCACTATCACTATGGGTCTGCACGCGTATGCGTACCCGTAGTGGTACGGACCGTACAAATGCCTGTACGCTCGCCATCACGATGGGTACACATACGGCAGCACTCCCACAGTGATTTTGGAACATACACAGGCCCTCTTAGCAGCAGTACGACGGTTTTTACACATCACAGTGGTGATAGGCGACACACAGGTAGGAATAGGGCGGACATACTTGTCCATGGATGGACATACTTGTCCATGGATGGACATACTTGTCCAGGAATGGACATCAAGGCATCGTCTGTGCATTACTACATGTGTGGGGCACGGGTGTGACAGGCTGTGATGTGGAACATGACTCCTGAGTGGAGAAGGCACCAGATGTATGATGAGATGTGTATAGGTGTACTGTGTGACGGTGCAATGTGTGCCAGGCATGCCCTTGACTCCTTTGACATGTGTGCATGTCGTACTGCGCACTTGGGGTGAGCGTCACTGGCATGGCACGGACACCAACACACGGAAGTGTCCCATGATGCCCGGTACAGGGGTCATGACACATGACTTGTCACTACCCACAGTGCACAATGTGACTATGTCATTTATGTGTCCGGGATTTTCATCAGGTTGATGTTGTAGCACCCTCAAAAGCTGCAGCCGTTGCAGCAACCAACATGTGTCTGTGTGTAGATTGTCATTGCACACTGTTCCGCACACCATGCCACATGTGTTATCGGATGTGAGGTGCACATGTATGCATGGGACACGGAGTAGCGTGACAAGGCCATGTCAGCATCCTCACAAGGAATGTGTGGTGAGTCATGACATGTGCTCCTTCATGGCAAGGTGTGTGGGCTGGACTAGTGTTATGTCATGTGACCTGTGGCTCCAGTGTTCCGCTACCAGTCTCTGCAATCGGCATCCTACTGCTGCTGATGTGTGGGCGTATGTCACTCCTGTCTTGCGTCTGGCTGTTCAATTGCACTGGGACACAGCTATTCCCATGGCGTGGCATGGGGAGGTTCACAATCTCCGTGTGTAGTTGGGTCTTGGTAGGAGGGTCACCTGGCAGCCATGCGTGTCCTGGGCATGTAGCACATACCTGACTCCCTATGTGGCATGTGTGTTTTGCCAGATTTACATGTGCTCAGTAGACATGAGTTGTTGTCGTAGTGCACTCACTCTTCCTTGTCACTTCCAAATTACTGCAGAGCGCCGCCTCTTGCCCGAATAATTCCAGACTTGGCTGCCATGCAGGAGAATGACAGGATCCGGCTCTACCGCTTCACCCAACCGTTGATTCTGGAGCTGACGGCGAGACTGGCACCACACCTGCAACCGCAGCACAGGTATCCTACGGCACTGACACCACAGCTGAAGGTAATGGCTGCCCTACATTTTCTTGCCACGGGTACCTTCCAAAATACCATAGCTCATGTTGGTGGCATGTCCCAGAGCATGTTCAGTGGTGTGCTGCATGATTTCTTGGAGGCCATGTTGATTCACCTGGATGACTTCATAAAGTTCCCAACCCCTGAACAGATGACTGAGGTCAAGCGTGGATTCTATGCCCTGGGAGGGATGCCCCATGTCATTGGGTCCATAGATGGGACACATGTAGGTTTGGTACCACCACACGCACGGGAGGTGGCGTACCGCAATCGGAAGCACTACCACTCCATCAATGCCCTTGTGGTGTGTCTGTCCAACATGGTGATTTCACATGTCTGTGCTCGTTTCCCAGGATCAGCACACGATGCCTACATCATGAGGCGTAGCGGGATGCCTGATATGATGATGCAGCTGCGCAACGAACGGGCATGTTTTGTTGGTGGGTACAGTCTGTCTGTCCTGTATTCTGTGTAGCCGACCAGCACGACCGCTTCGCCAGTTCTAACGATATCCATGTGCATTCCATGTAGGGGACGCTGGCTATCCCAACATGCCTTGGCTGCTCACACCTCTCCGCAACCCCATCACGCCGGCCCAGCTCCGCTACAACACCGCCCATGGCCGGACAAGGCGAGTGATAGAGAGGACGTTTGGCATGCTGAAGAGCCGATTCCGGTGCCTCCACAAGACCGGCGGCGCACTCCCATATGCCCCGGCGAAGGTTTGCAAGATCTTCATGGTCTGCTGCATGCTGCACAACATGGCAGTTGAAAGAGCTGTGCCACTCATCCTGAATCAACATGACGAGGACCATCCACCCATGGAGGACGAAGGGCTTGGCAATGGGGCTAGTGATGTGGAGGATGTGAAGCCGCAAGAGGACATCCGGACTCGGCTCATACGCGACTTCTTTGCTTAGTGGTGAGTACCAGTGTCTGAGTGTGCACGCCTTGGTCCCCGTGTGGCATGTGTTGTGATGTGTGTCTCCACCTGCATGTATGGCACGTGAGTCAGAGGTGTGTGTGGGTGTGTCACTGGAGTGATGGTGGCAGTGATGGTAGTATTTCCCCAGTCATAATTGTGACCTAGCATGTTGTCATCCATACATGTGTCGAGTAAATGCACATGCAAGTGGCTGTGCTTTTTGTGGCTGACTTCTTGTGTGTCTCTCTTCCCCAGGTACCTGCGCATGCCATCTGCTGGTTGCATTGTTGTGGCACTGCTATTCCTCATGGACATGGCATCGTGGGCTGACTCAGCGTTACAGGCACGGACACGTTTGGAAGTCTCCATGGGGTAAGGGATGCATCTGGGGTGTATTGGGTGTGGCAGTTGTTCACAATGTGTGCACACTGCCCCTTGTCGGGGTTTGGTTCATCTGCAGACATGTCGCATCCCCATGGGACACGACATGCAGCTGGGTACACCTGAATAGATGGTCTGCCTGGTTGACAGTCATCAGTGATGGGATAGTGGATTGTGATGATGGCATCAACGTGTGTGACACTGCCCTCGGACACATACGGTTAGCATTGGCTTGACATGGCGTGGGACTTCCACATCAGCGGATCTATGGTGTATGGCAGGCTCTCCGTGTGCAGCTGTGGGTATTTAGCTGTTAGCCGACGCTTGTGTGCCAGTACCATGGCTATCACGCATTTGTGCTGCAGAAGGGGGGTGCCAGTGTTGGACCCACATGTCACTCCACATGATGTGTTCATCTGTACTTCGAGTTGGCTCTGCAAACCCGAATACATGACTAATAAAGGTGTCCCTATGCCTCCAAGGTGCCTCTTCTCAGTCAATGCTGGTGTGTTGGCACGGTGCATCCTGCATGTCTGGCATGGTATTCCCTGATTGTGGCTATGTGTCAATGTGTCGAGTGGCAAGATGCACGCTGTGTGTGTGGCCTGAGACTGTGTATTGGGCATGATGTCCATGACTGCGTGGGTATTGTGACATGTGCCATCCCCATGCATCCAACGTTGGCCAGGCCCCCATTCTCTGCATCCACCGGACTCAAGCTTGCAGGACATGGTTCTGCCACCTGTCTAGACATACCTGGGTGCCCCCCAGGACACTGGACTGGATCCCTGACCTGTGCGCATGACTGTTGGTGTACTCAGTGTGTGTGTCAGCACGGTTGTTCGGCCACCCCCTCAGCTGGTTGTGCCCATCACGGGTGTGTATGGTGCTCCATGTCTGTCTTGCCTAATAAACTGTGACCCATGTGTCCTGTGCCAGACTCAGGCCCCAGGGTGTGGATGGTTGAAGAGAAAAGATGACTCAGGCATGTTTAGACTTTACAACACACATGTTAGGTAATAATGCGACCAGCAGGCATCTACTCTTAATAGTGTGATTTATTATTGGGGGGGGGGGGGACAAAGTGAGGGGCTTTCCGGGATTAGGGAATCCAAAGTTCAGTAGGGGAGTTGGTGTTGTTGCCATTGGAAATCCTCAGAGTCCATGCCACAGTCTTTGTCAACATTGGTCAGCCAGTGACCAGCAGGGCCATGTGGCAGAGAATGTCTCTTTATGCTGTGATGCTGTTGCTCCAGTGGGCCAGGTGCCAGGCCAGGTGTCCTGGGAGATGGTGATGTAGCGCCGACCCTCACGGTCCTTTCCGTGGACGACCCGGCCTCCTGCGGGGAACCTCAGCAGCAGCCCGTGACGACGTCTGGGATGCTCCGTCGGATGTTTCCTCCTCCTCCTCCTGGACCCTCCCTGTGGGTGGTGATGTTCTCCGCCTTCTGGCACAGGGAGGGTCGGCCATGATGTCGGCCATCCGACGGAGTGTAGCGTGAATCCCCTCGAATGCCGTCACTTGCTCAGCCTGTCTGTCCTCCATCCTCCGTTGGTGTTCCAGTAGACAGGCATGTTGCTGGGCCTGCTGTGCCTTGATCCCCTCGAGGACGGACACAACCTGGGCCATGCCCGTGGTGTCCTCCCGGTATGTGTCCAGGATGTTACGGACATGGGACAATGCCGGATCCCCAGCCAACTGGTCAGGCTCGCGCCTCCGCCGTCCTCCACTCCCACCACCCCTGCCCACTTGCGCCTGGCCTGCCCTTGTGGGCACATGGGGTCTCCGGGACCCCTGAGGGGTGGCATTGGCATTGTCGCCTGCCTCCTCCTGGGTGCCCGGGACACCGTGTCCCTCCTGGCGAGCCTGGCTGCATTGTGGTGTTGGGGCAGGGATCCTGGGTGTCTCCTGGGATGTGGCAGGAGTGGGGGTGGTGGTTGGCACAGTTGTACCTGACGCAGGTGCTGCAGGTGGTTGGACACCAGAGGGGCCAGGTCGGTCGGGGTCGTCCGCAGAGTGGTGAGAGTGGTCGCTGCCGGTGGGATCGGGCTCCTGCAGATCCAGGTCCTGTGAGGGTTCCCCCCCAGTGTTGGGGGGTGCACCACGACGTTGACCTGTGTGTGAGAGAGACAATGTTAATTTTGGTCCATGCAACATCCATGTTTCATCATTTTCAAAGTTGACACATTTCCTCTTGGAATTAGGATCTGTCTTGCATTCCACTCACAGTGCACTTGTGCATGGGTGTGTCCCTTGGCCACCACTTTGGCCCCTTTAACTATGTGTGGCACAGTCTTACTTGCTGCGTCAAGTGTGACTGCAGTCAGCAGTGGAGTGTGCAGGTGTGGCGAGCCATGCATTTGCGCCTTCCTTGTAGCACTGTACATGTGCACATGGAGTGGATCCACACACTTATATGATCCAGGTAGCTGTCCTTGTGCTCGTGTACAGGTTGTGACATGGCCCTGCATTTTGGCATGGTGAAGAGGGGGGGTTCTGGCACTGGCCACCCTTGTCTACATGCACGCAGTCTACCTGCTGATGAGCAGCCATTCGCACACGCCACACGGCTGATTTGCTCTCCCTGTGTCTCGCTCCATCTCTGTCCCCCTCTCCCTCCATCTCTGTCCCCCTCTCCCTCCCTCTCAGTCCCCCTCTCCCTCCCTCTCTGTCCCCCTCTCCCTCCCTCTGTGTCTCCCTCTCCCTCCCTCCGTGTGTCAGCCTCCTCCCTCTGTCCGTCTCCCTCCATCTCTGTCCCCCTCTCCCTCCATCTTTGTCCCCCTCTCCCTCCCTCTCAGTCCCCCTCTCCCTCCCTCTGTGTCCCCCTCTCCCTCCCTCCGTGTGTTAGCCTCCTCCCTCTGTCCGTCTCCCTCCATCTCTGTCCCCCTCTCCCTCCATCTCTGTCCCCCTCTCCCTCCGTCTCAGTCCCCCTCTCCCTCCCTCTCTGTCCCCCTCTCCCTCCCTCTGTGTCCCCCTCTCCCTCCCTCCGTGTGTCAGCCTCCTCCCTCTGTCCGTCTCCCTCCATCTCTGTCCCCCTCTCCCTCCATCTCTGTCCCCCTCTCCCTCCCTCTCAGTCCCCCTCTCCCTCCCTCTGTGTCCCCCTCTCCCTCCCTCCGTGTGTCAGCCTCCTCCCTCTGTCCGTCTCCCTCCATCTCTGTCCCCCTCTCCCTCCATCTCTGTCCCCCTCTCCCTCCCTCTCAGTCCCCCTCTCCCTCCCTCTCTGTCCCCCTCTCCCTCCCTCTGTGTCCCCCTCTCTCTCCCTCCGTGTGTCAGCCTCCTCCCTCTGTCCGTCTCCCTCCATCTCTGTCCCCCTCTCCCTCCATCTCTGTCCCCCTCTCCCTCCCTCTCAGTCCCCCTCTCCCTCCCTCTGTGTCCCCCTCTCCCTCCCTCCGTGTGTCACCCTCTGTCACCTCGGCCCAGCTTCCTGGGCACACACTGTTAGCAGATCTTTGAGTGGCCCTTGGCTTGTTGATGTGAGTTTGTTTCTGATCTCCAGGCACCCATTTGGTGTGATGTGTGTCTGTGCGCTGCTGCTGTGGTGGTGTGTGCTGCCACTCTTTCACAATGTTGGCTGTTCATTAGCTGCCGTCATGTGCAAACCAGTGCCTTCACCCCCATGTGTTGATGCAAGGCGTCCGGCATTTGCTGGCAAGTCATTCCTGTGTTGGGACACACTGTTTGTCTGGCTGTGACCTAGGCCATATGGGCAGAGGGCATTGTTGTCTGCTTTGGAGTCGCACTATGTGATTTTTGGTGCCCAGCCTCCCGCCATCGGGTTACCGTGTCATGTGTTGTTGTCTTCTGTGGCCTGTGACTTGACATTGTCCAGCTGGGTGCATGGGGCATGGTGGCAGCAGTGGCATGTGCCTGCTCATGGGGTGTGGTTGAGTCATGCGATGGCTTGTGGTGGTTGCGTGCCTGTTAGTGATTTTGGTTGTGGTTGCAGTTCCCCCCATGTGAGGTGCGTTGTTTGTGTACTCACCCGGGTCGCGAAGTCCTTCTAATCCTTCGACTGCCTCCACCGGCAGTATGGCCATCACCCTCTCCTCCCAGGGATGGTACTGTACGGTCTGCGGGAGGGCCCTCCTCCGGTGGCGTTGGCCTGGTCGTGTTCCTCCTGCCTCTTGGCTCTGACCCTCCTCCGCAGATCGTACCACCTGTTCTGGCATTCCTGCTTGGTCCTCCTGGTGTCCGCAACAGCATTCACAGCATCGACGATCGTCTGCCACATGGCTGTTTTGGCTGCCAGGCTGGTGCTTCTGACCAATGTTCCAAAGATCTGTGGCTCGACTCTGAGGATTTGATCAACAAGGACCTCCAACTCTCGGTGACTGAACTTTGGATTCTTGGTAGTGGGCATGGTGAGGGGTGTGGGTGGGGATGGTGTGGGTGTGGGGGGTGTGTGGATGTTGGGGGGGTGTGGATGGTTGTGTGTGTGTGTGAATGTGATGAGAGGGTGTTTGTGAGGGTGGTCGTGTGAAGGTGTGCAAGTGTAAGGTGTGGTGTAGCTTGTAGTCTGGTTCTGTGGTGTCTGTCAGCAGTGAGTCTGTTGCAAAGGCTCATGGTTTGTGTGTGTGTGCCCTTTTTATTGGTCCATGGGTGGGTGTGGCAGTGTTTGAATTTTGGGTGGGTGTGTTATAAGGAGTGGTGGTGTATTGGGCCTCTGTTTGTTTTTGGCAGTTGCAGGTCAGTGATTGTGTTATTTTAGTGGTTGTTGGCCATGTTTAGTGGCTTTGTGCCTTTCGAATGGTGTATTCTTGTGTTGTTTTGTTTTGTCCTGGTTGTGTACGTGCGTTTTGAGCGTGTGTACGGTGTGTACATGGGCCATTTGGTTGTACGGTGATGTCCTTGTGTGTGGCTTTGTACGACTCGTACATGCGGTTGTGATGTTGGGACATGGGGTGCGCTCCGTACTTAGGAGGTTGTGTTGGGGGTGCGCCAGGAACTACTGGGGTGTACATAGACGGTGGTACGACACGTACAGGGGTGGGGGGGGGTACATGGACGGTGGTACGACACGTACTGGGGTGGGGGGGGTACATGGACGGTGGTGTGACACGTACGGGGGTGGGGGTACGACTCGAACATACAGGGGTGTACATTGACGGTGGTACGACACGTACAGGGGTGGGGGGGTGTACATAGACGGTGGTACGACACGTACAGGGGTGGGGGTACGACTGGAACGTACTGGGGTGTAGGTACACGGGGGTATGACACGTACTGGGGTGGGGGTACGACTGGAACGTACTGGGGTGTAGGTACACGGGGGTATGACACGTACTGGGGTGGGGGTGGGGCTCGAACGTACTGGGGTGTACATGGACGGTAACGACACGTACTGGTGTGGGGGTACGACTGGAACGTACTGGGGTGTAGGTACACGGGGGTATGACACGTACTGGGGTGGGGGTGGGGCTCTAACGTACTGGGGTGTGGGTACACAGTGGTACGACACGTACTGGGGTGGGGGTACGACTGGAACGTACTGGGGTGTAGGTACACGGGGGTACGACACGTACTGGGGTGGGGTTACGACTGGAACGTACTGGGGTGTAGGTACACGGGGGTACGACACGTACTGGGGTGGGGGTACGACTGGAACGTACTGGGGTGTAGGTACACGGGGATATGACACGTACTGGGGTGGGGGTGGGGCTCGAACGTACTGGGGTGTACATAGACGGTGGTACGACACGTACTGGGGTGGGGGTACGACTGGAACGTACTGGGGTGTAGGTACACGGGGGGTATGACACGTACTGGGGTGGGGGTGGGGCTCTAACGTACTGGGGTGTAGGTACACGGTGGTACGACACGTACTGGGGTGGGGGTACGACTGGAACGTACTGGGGTGTAGGTACACGGGGGTATGACACGTACTGGGGTGGGGGTACGACTGGAACGTACTGGGGTGTAGGTACACGGGGGGTATGACACGTACTGGGGTGGGGGTACGACTGGAACGTACTGGGGTGTAGGTACACGGGGGGTATGACACGTACTGGGGTGGGGGTGGGGCTCTAACGTACTGGGGTGTAGGTACACGGTGGTACGACACGTACTGGGGTGGGGGTACGACTGGAACGTACTGGGGTGTAGGTACACGGGGGTATGACACGTACTGGGGTGGGGGTACGACTGGAACGTACTGGGGTGTAGGTACACGGGGGTATGACACGTACTGGGGTGGGGGTGGGGCTCGAACGTACTGGGGTGTGGGTACACGGTGGTACGACACGTACTGGGGTGGGGGTACGACTGGAATGTACTGGGGTGTAGGTACACGGGGGTACGACACGTACTGGGGTGGGGGTACGACTGGAACGTACTGGGGTGTAGGTACACAGGGGTATGACACGTACTGGGGTGGGGGTGGGGCTCGAACGTACTGGGGTGTACATAGACGGTGGTACGACACGTACTGGGGTGGGGGTACGACTGGAACGTACTGGGGTGTAGGTACACGGGGGGTATGACACGTACTGGGGTAGGGGTGGGGCTCTAACGTACTGGGGTGTAGGTACACGGTGGTACGACACGTACTGGGGTGGGGGTACGACTGGAACGTACTGGGGTGTAGGTACACGGGGGTATGACACGTACTGGGGTGGGGGTACGACTGGAACGTACTGGGGTGTAGGTACACGGGGGTATGACACGTACTGGGGTGGGGGTACGACTGGAACGTACTGGGGTGTAGGTACACGGGGGGTATGACACGTACTGGGGTGGGGGTGGGGCTCTAACGTACTGGGGTGTAGGTACACGGTGGTACGACACGTACTGGGGTGGGGGTACGACTGGAACGTACTGGGGTGTAGGTACACGGGGGTATGACACGTACTGGGGTGGGGGTACGACTGGAACGTACTGGGGTGTAGGTACACGGGGGTATGACACGTACTGGGGTGGGGGTGGGGCTCGAACGTACTGGGGTGTACATGGACGGTGGTACGACACGTACTGGGGTGGGGGTACGACTGGAACGTACTGGGGTGTAGGTACACGGGGGTACGACACGTACTGGGGTGGGGGTACGACTGGAACGTACTGGGGTGTAGGTACACAGGGGTATGACACGTACTGGGGTGGGGGTGGGGCTCGAACGTACTGGGGTGTACATAGACGGTGGTACGACACATACTGGGGTGGGGGTACGACTGGAACGTACTGGGGTGTAGGTACACGGGGGGTATGACACGTACTGGGGTGGGGGTGGGGCTCTAACGTACTGGGGTGTAGGTACACGGTGGTACGACACGTACAGGGGTGGGGGTACGACTGGAACGTACTGGGGTGTAGGTACACGGGGGTATGACACGTACTGGGGTGGGGGTACGACTGGAACGTACTGGGGTGTAGGTACACGGGGGGTATGACACGTACTGGGGTGGGGGTACGACTGGAACGTACTGGGGTGTAGGTACACGGGGGGTATGACACGTACTGGGGTGGGGGTGGGGCTCTAACGTACTGGGGTGTAGGTACACGGTGGTACGACACGTACTGGGGTGGGGGTACGACTGGAACGTACTGGGGTGTAGGTACACGGGGGTATGACACGTACTGGGGTGGGGGTACGACTGGAACGTACTGGGGTGTAGGTACACGGGGGTATGACACGTACTGGGGTGGGGGTGGGGCTCGAACGTACTGGGGTGTGGGTACACGGTGGTACGACACGTACTGGGGTGGGGGTACGACTGGAACATACTGGGGTGTAGGTACACGGGGGGTATGACACGTACTGGGGTGGGGGTGGGGCTCTAACGTACTGGGGTGTAGGTACACGGTGGTACGACACGTACTGGGGTGGGGGTACGACTGGAACGTACTGGGGTGTAGGTACACGGGGGTATGACACGTACTGGGGTGGGGGTACGACTGGAACGTACTGGGGTGTAGGTACACGGGGGTATGACACGTACTGGGGTGGGGGTGGGGCTCGAACGTACTGGGGTGTACATGGACGGTGGTACGACACGTACTGGGGTGGGGGTACGACTGGAACGTACTGGGGTGTAGGTACACGGAGGGTATGACACGTACTGGGGTGGGGGTGGGGCTCTGACGTACTGGGGTGTGGGTACACGGTGGTACGACACGTACTGGGGTGGGGGTATGACTGGAACGTACTGGGGTGTAGGTACACGGGGGTATGACACGTACTGGGGTGGGGGTACGACTGGAACGTACTGGGGTGTACATAGACGGTGGTACGACAGGTACTGGGGTGGGGGTACGACTGGAACGTACTGGGGTGTACATAGACGGTGGTACGACACGTACCGGGGTGGGGGTACGACTTGAACGTACTGGGGTGTACCTAGACGGGTGGGGGTATACATACACGGGGGTTACGTGTCGGACGTACGGGGGCTGGGGGGAGTGTTGGGCGCGTATGCGGGCACATGTCTCCATGGTTGCTATTGGAGTTCGGTGCGGACGGTGTTTTTTCCATACGGTTGTACGCTCGGATGCACGGGATGGATCGTGATTCCTCGGTCGGACTTGGCTTTTCACGTTTGTAAGGTAAATCGTCCGAGGACGTGTCGGACACATTTTCCGACCCGAGGACGTGTGGGGAATGATTCCCAGTGCGGTTCGTATGGACTTTTTACCATGCGAATCGTGATTGCCAGTTCGTACGGCACTTGTACGATTCGTACGGTAAAAAGACCCGATACGAGTCGTACGGGGACATTTTTTACCGGATCGTGATCGGCACCCTAGTAGTTAGGTCAGTCAGAGGCATTGAACCATATCTGTCTTGTATAAACTGTGCACACAATAGATCTTTAATGACCCGTTTCAGCTTGAATCTCTTGCATCATGTGTTGGCGGATCCGGCAGGGTTCACACCTTCCATAGAAATGAAGGGGCCCTGTGGCTGCGATCATAGATCTCCTCAGGACACCCTTCATTTAATTTTATTATGCCCTTTTTTCTCCTACCCTAGGAGATTCTTCTTGAAGGGAATTTTAAAGAAAGCCAGATTTAAACAGGCACGGGTGGCACTGTTGTTTTTAAAATTGGCCCCAGATACTTTTACACTGTTTTGTATTGTAAACTTTTTAAGGGCTGCATTTAGACTAAGGAACACAAGGGGTAGTGGTAACCTGTAGCTTCTCTGTTATAATTACTTATCATTTTACGAATGATCCCCATAACTAGAGATGAATTGGTCGGATACGTGAGAAGGGTTTTTTTTTTTTTTTTAACGTTCAGATGGAAATTGTATTATATGGTTTTAAAAAAAGAGGGAAACTATTAACTTTTAACTTGTACCTGTAACTGGCTTTGATAAATTTGGTTGCTTTTATGGAATAAAGTTCTATGAATGAAATGCATGTTGAACTCCATACAAATGGGCCATCCAGGCCCTGCCCGTACCTAAGACTCTAGCTGTCAAAGATTGCTTTAAGTCATGGTTCATTCGCTCCACTATTGAAATGCCCTCAGGCCTGTATGGAGACGAAAACTGCACCAGCACCAGCATAGACTTAGTCGCGTCCTTGTATGCCTTAGAGACAAATGCTAGACCTTGGTCAGAATGGAAGGTGCCACAGGCAAACGTCCCAACAAAGACAAGCAAATCTCTAATGACATAGGAATATAGTGCACGAATCAACTGCAACAAAAAATTATTTGTATGCAGTATCAGAAGACAATGGAGAGCAGTGATCAAGATATACACTGCCAAACGGCTGATTTGAAATATATAGCTGTGTTTGTGGTAGTTGTGAAACCGTAGACGGTTTGATTTGTTGACAAATGTCACAAGAAAGCACATAATTACAGGTTTGTTTATATACACCACACCACCAATAACATTGCTGTAAAATAGAGACAGTCGCAGACATACCAGAATGTGCAGAAGCCATGTCCTTGTGTGCAGCTATGATCAAAGCAAACTTGTGGTCCATGATGGGAATCAGCCAATATCCAACTGATGGAATTGTAGCATAAGGAACTTGTTTGGAAGATAAATGATAATAATACTTTGAAGGGAAGCCCTGCAGATAAGCAGTTCCATCCTACGTAGCAGCTACAGCTGCCAAAATGTCATTATCTATCTTAGTCATGGATCTTGTAACCGCTGCAACGGAACACATGGCTACTGCAGATTTGTCTACCTCGTCAGCCAAAGAATTACCAACAGCATGTGCTCCCACATGCTGATGGTCAAGAGTATGTATAACCTGTGTGAGTGGCAGACATTCTTTAAGCTCTGCCACTCAAACCCAAAGCATTTTATGCTTTATTGCGCTGCCTTTAGAGTCCCGATAATCATTCTGAGACCAAAAGATTAAGTTGCCATTAAAAGACTGGAAACAATAGTGAGAATTGCACACAACAAGAGTATTCACATTAGGATGTGCAAACTTAAGAGCTGAAACAAGAGCACACAGCTCCGCCAATTGTGCCGTACAGTCCCCAAATGACAGTGTATGCAGAATTGAAGACTTAAGTTCTCCATTTACAATTAAACCAGCCAAAATAGCGCATGCTGTTAAATAAGAATGTTTGGACCCAATGGCTGGTTGAGCCGAGCCCTTGGTATAAATGATACATTTGTACTAATCCAAAGGAAGCAACAACAGCGGAGGAGGATCTTCATGTTCATACTGTAAAAGTTCCAGTGTCTGAAGAGCAGGATCAAAGATTAACGTGACATCAGCCGATGTCAAAAAAGTAGCCAATTGTATCCAATGGGGATGTAAATCTTTAGAGTTTGGCACACTCGCCTCAATCACTGCTTCTAAAGCAGAGACAGGGCAAACCATAAGAATGTGTTTTCCCTGCGTCAGCGAGGGTTCTTTCAGAATCGCCATTTGGACCCCAGTCAAAATCTTTTCAACATTCGAAAATCACATTTCCGCTTCTGTGTACAGATGTGGTTTTTATGCAACAGGTACTGTGTCGCCTTCGTTGAACGTTCCCGATACAATGCATATGACCAGGTTCGTGGAATTATCACGCGTCAATAAGTAGTTGGTCGCTCGCAGATCTGACTGCTTTGTAGAATACAGGTATGTTCCAGCAGCCAGCAGGCAGAAGAATATGTAGGTTGTATCAATGCATAAAGCGGTTTGATACGCTGGGCATAATCGGGGATGTATGTCCTCCAGAAATTATAAAATCCCAGCAAAGACTGAAGCGTCTTCAGTGTAGACAGAGGTTACAAATGTGCACATTTCTCCAGAAAGTGGGCGGGTAACCCCTACCTTCATTATTGAGATTGCAGCCCAAAAAAGGCACCGCAAAACAAGTGATGTGTGATTTAGCAAAATGGAAATTGTATCCATAGTCGGCAAATGACAGAATAATTTGGTTGACTCGGACAAGATGTGGTATCCGATCGTCGTCCATCAGATGAATATCATCCATGTACAAGAACACATCTGGGTCTATGCTGTGAAACAAAGACACAACACATGCAGCAAAAGGCAGTTCTTATACCCAACAGGCAAGTGCGCAAATCTTTTTTGATTTTCGGCGGAGCTAAATGCTGTGAAGCCACGGCTCTTAGGAGCCAAGTTATGACTGTAGAAACCACTGGACATATCAAGTGTTGTTTTGAATGTTTTACGAACAATGCTGTTCACTAGCGTAGAGCTGTGTATACTCTGTACTGCAAATGTACGACAATCACCATTCAAATTTAGATAGTCTAATACAATGCAATATGAACAGTCCAGCTTTGATACTGAATAAAGGGGATTATTCATCGGTGATACACAAGGTTCAATTACTCCTTGATATTCCAATTAAGTCGGAATGTCAAAAGCGGGAGCCTTAGCCTCTCATCTCATTGGATATTGCGGTTGTAGCTGTGGCAGAGACCGTAATGGTATTTCATATGCCAGTGAATCTCAATCCCAGCCCACCTGACTACGGTACACTGCTGGGGCAAGGACCAATGACCACTTAGATGTGTAAGCCTGTTTAGCTTCCTCAGGGACGTAACGTGAAAGACTCGAAAGTATCACGTCCTCCCCTCTAGAAGCCACCAGTACAAATGGTGGAGGCCAATCCTCCTCCTCCAACAAAATGTCAGACAAGGAGGTGAGAATTTCCCAGAAAACTACTGTAATTGTATGGTGTATATCACCCTCAATTTGGAAGACAATTTCATAGAGTCTATCCGGGGGCGCAACTCGAGTATCTGCTGTTTCTACTGTAATAAATGTATCAGTTGCTCTCGCCTCCAGACAGGGATGCAGTGCCTCCCGCACTATGGTAACATTCGCTGCGCTGTCGATCAGAGTCACTGCCCATGTCCAGTCTAAGAGTAGCGCTCCACTCATCTGAGGCATTCTTCACTCTTAAAGCGGCAACTATTTATTTTATAACGGGGTCTAAAACAAAGCAGTCCCTCTTCTTTGGCTTTTATGTCAAACAGTCGAGGTTGATCCCGTCCCTGTTGAGTGGTTGCACATTTGCTGCAATTCTGGTGTTCCCCACCACTGACTTGAGAGTTCGATGTTTCCTGTAAAGAACAAGGAGAGCACTGATCAGGGACTTGAAATCTATCAGTAGTCTTAATTTTCACGCGGTCGCGCAAATTATAAGTTCGCTCAGAAGAATCATGTTTCGTGAACCAGCACGCGAACCTTGCTTCTGTTGTTGCTCCCCTGTTTTTAATTTCTCCAGTTCTTTATATGGGTTTTTTGCTGAGGTTGAGTTTGAGTAAAAGACTTAATTCCCAGACTATTGTGCCCTAAGGTTTTATAACCTTTAGCAATAATCTTTGGCAGGTCGCACTGTTTGTCTGTGACAGCAACAGCCTCCAAGCTTTGTGCCAATTGTAAGCTTACAACCTCACCCTTCACATTAGCAAGGATCATGTTGAAAACAATATAGAACACCCCCACCAGTCTCATTCCCAACTCCAGGTCCGCTTCAGCCCCATATTCATCCTGAACACGTTTTATCACGGAAGGGAGAACGGTCATTGAGGGAGTACCAAAACACATTGAATACTCCACTGCAAACACTCTACCTCAAGTGTTACAATCAGCTAACTCGGGAACAAGGCTTTAGGTAAGCTCATGGTAAGAACCCTGTGTTTCTCCACAGGTGTGGTATTTGGAAAAAAAAGTTTTGAGTTGCTAACATTTTTCAGCAAGCCAATAAGGAAGCTTGTCCTTATTTTGCAGACGCTTGCTCATCATTAAATTAATCATGACAGGACTGATAACTACACCACTGAGCAACAGTGGTTGTGCAACAACTCCAGGTGGTCCCAATTGCATGTTACATGACATGAACAGTATACCAGCTCTATGTACATGTATTAACAAAGTATGCAATACGCGAAGCTCTGCGACTGTAACATGAAGACAATTTGGATGCGGGGTGCACCCATACAAAACGGGCCAGGTTGCCTCATCAGTGGATAAGGGGCCTAAATGGACCACTGTCAAATGGTGAGGAAGGGCGCCATCAAACCATATAGTGTGTTGCCAAGCCATTACCGGAACTTCAAGAGATTGAAAAGGTCGATAATTCCGCGGTAGTGCAGTGGCAGTATACTCATGAAATAAATTATCAGTTCCACCCACTGCCGGAAAGGTGACCCAACAATAAAACACTTCGAAGCAGTGCACTGCATGTGCCTCAATGACAAAAATAAGATCAGCACCACCATTAGGGACTCCATGTTGAGTCAAATAAGCGGTGACTGGAGCGCGGTTCGGAGCCGTTATGGCAACCGCCATGATGAAAAGAATATGAAAACAACCTACTAGCGGCAGCGCGACACTGGGAAGAGAAAGAGAAAGACCTTTTAGAATTCAAGCTTGAAAATCTTATAAAAGTTCAAATATAGGAGGTTACTCCTTGACATAGGTCTCCGGAAACAGAAGTTAGGGGATTGTGGACAAGCACAAGCACTACTCAGTAGTCTTGCAGATAAGTACCAGATTAAACGTTGGCAGCACCACGTTGAAGGGATTCTGCACATACCCAGAACTATGCGCAGGAAAACAGGACCTAGGTGTATAAGTGCTAAGCCTTCCTACCGCCTCAGTACCCAAAATCTCAAAACCGACTAGCTATAGTGTCTCATCTGCTCTCCTACATACTCACAAAGCTACAAATAATTAGACAACCCAGAACACAACACTCCCGTCTTTCTTAGGAATAGCATTAGCAACACATACCCTTTTTGCTCACTCACTCGTACCTGTCTACAATAAGAATTGATAGAGTCACTGTTATAGTTCAAAACTTTTATGTTAACTGCAGTATATGAGCCACTACCAGCAGCAAAACACATAAACCTAAAACAGTTAGCATTGTTGCAATTCACTAGATTATAAAGGGGGATGTCATTGTGTACAGAGAGAGGATAAAGGACTGTAAGGCCTAACCACCCTCCCCTTGGCCAGAATAAGTTTTATTATATACAAGAAGATCTCTGAGCTTTGTCAGCAGACCCCATAGCTCTTCTCCCTGGAAAGGTCCCTCTCCAAGTGTCTGTTAGAACAACATGCATCCCCATAATATTCAAGCACGAGTTTCCAGCTGTAGCAGCTGTGTTAGAATGTTTTGTCTAGGTGCTAGAGACTGACCAGAACAGAATAACAAGGGGCATTGTTTATTGACCTTGCACCTCATGTTCAGACTAAACTCCAGTACTAGGCAGAGAATGCAGAAAGCAGATGGTTCTCATGTGAAAAGCACAGAGTCTTGCAAAGTAAAGTCATGTAGTAACGTGCGCAAATGCAGCATCAAGGCAACAGAGCTCATGTTAATTTAGCAATGTCGAAAATGACCCTAACAGCCATATGACTCCTTGGGCAGTCACCTTACCTACCCTGATACATCAGGGTCCACTACTAACCCTCATCCTGGAATCTAGGAGTCCACCACCCCCACTCAAATCTACTCAGAGTCAGTCACATAGCCCTCCTAGCGAACCTTGGGGCTACCACAACACCTCCTATTTCGGGAATAACCCTCCTCTGGGGCTACCCACCACTATGGGCCACCTCTGGGCAGCTCACTTACACCCCAGATAACCTATGGGGAAAATGGAAACCAAAGCTTTCCTGCACCCTGTGGCAAAATTTCTTAGGCTCTACCCCACCCCCCTGGCGGAAACCCTAAAGAGTGTCACTGCTTCTACGAAAGCCTTCTGCTCCACATTTCCGGTTATTTTAGCCTGTGTCAATGGCAGGAAAATCTCTTTGGAGAGATTGACTAGCTGAGGGCTCCCTCTGGGAAACCTGCCCTTGACAAGCGCAGGAATTTCCCAGAGCCCACAATCACTGCCCACACCCCAAGAAGCAAGGCCTACCCCATCGCCCCAAAACTCTCCTCCTACAGTTCCAGTGTGTGTAGTGTTGGGGTTCAATGGGACACTATGGCCTGGTACAATCCAATGGAAACATTCTTTGAAAGCCCCTCCCCACCATCACATCATTTGTAAATGCAAACCAGTCATAAAAACACAATTTAAACAATAATCCTCACTATCTTCCCATGACTTATATGTGTGTGGGGGCTTTCCTTTCCGATACTTTTAGTTAACGTAACCAAACCTTAGAACCCCTCTCATAGCCTTTCTAATATTTGTCCATTAATGCATAGGGGATGTCAGGCAAAACTGGGATTATCAATTGCTATCAATATGTACCAAAATTGGATACTATGGGGAATATGTACAAGCCTCTAACGCCATAGGAAAGTCACTTGTTGTGAAGTTCCCGTGCGATAGGGGCCTTACCTTATGTACAAGGCAGCATTAAGCCACTTAACGTGGCTTAACGCTGCCTTGTACATAAGGCACCCTTTCAGGCTATGTTTTGCATGAAAGGGTAGTGCAGTGGGTGTTGTGGTGGGTTTTCCTCTGCAACACCCATTGTATTTGACGTTGCCCCCTATGTACAAGGGTGACGTACATAAGAGGCAATGCAAAATTAAAACCAGGAAAACCCTGGTCTTAAGTTGGCAAAACGAGGAGAAATGCATTATTTCTCCTTGTTTTTGCTTTTTTCATGTGTGCTGCCTTGTGCAGCACACATGGAAAAAACAAAATGCCACAGTTTGTTTATGTACAGGAAGGTGTCCCTTCCTGTACATAAACAAACCTTTTTTTAAAAATGCCATTTTGTAACTTTCATGTGTGCTGCATGAAGCAAGGGACACCTTCCTACACATAACCAATCCTCCTTTGCACACATTCACCCTTGCACTCTGGTGCAGGGTACCTGCGTTGGCGGTAAGTTGTTAAACTTAGCACCATCGCAGGGGGAAATGCAAGGCTGCACCACATTCTTGTAAATATGATGCAGTCTTGCATTTCCGAAGTGGTGGAGCATGTCGTTAAGCCCAGCAGGCTAACGACACGCTCTGCCACTTCATTGTACATATCCCCCTATGTTTGCCACAGCTGAACACCAATGTAAGAAAATCAGCAATTAGTTGTGTGGCCTGTACAAGTAATGTGTCCGGAAAGTCTTGCAGATCCTACATCCTGAATGCTTGACAAGAATACCTGATGGAGTGGAGAATGATAAGTTAGACCATTGAATGGGTCACTAAACCTAAATGTCCTCATTACTTTCATTTAGCTGTTGCAAATATGTTTTGCACATTTTGCAAATGTAGAAACCAATGTATGTTCGTATCAATATTTTTTTTGTCTTAGTTATGTGTTTCAATGTATTAATATTACTTAAGAATACAGGTTTCAACCTCCTTTACATTTCCCATGATGTCATGGTCCTTGTAAGTGTTTTTACATTAAATAACATATTTCATAGATATAAGTTTCTTATATAGTAAATGTCTTATTTTGAACTGTATATTGTCACTAGGTATGTTTAACTTTCAATGTTGCAAGCTCTTTAAATATATAATTGAAATGACTACAACTACCATTATGCCTTGTTTTGTAAAAATTAGATTGCTATGTTATCATGCTCCTTCTCTTTTTCTACAACATTTTCACATATGTTAAAGTGTAATGTATTTATCAATCAATAGTCAATGCTAAGTTTAGAAATGTAAGGTTTAAATATCTATGATATCAAATCCTTGTTCTGCTATAGAATTGATGTCATGTGTTTCACAAAGCCACGTTTGTTGACTTCAAAATGTGCATTGAATATAAGTGGTGTTTTTATAAAATGTACAATATTTATATGATGACTAATGCTATATATTGTATTAGGTTGTGTAATAGTCAGATTTATAGCATGTAGGCTTTGGAGTGGTTGCTTTCACATTTCTCCTCTGTACTGTGTTCTGTGGAATGTTTGGTATATTTAATGAATACTCTCTAATGTTATTTCAGGAAATCTATTTACCTGCTTTTCTGATTTACTTCTGTGTGTCATTTAAACTGTTTCAGGATATTGATTATAATACCACTGAAGCGTACAATCACTGTGTATATTCCTGTTAGGTTGCTACTTTTTTTTTTAGCTTCAAACACATTTGATGTATAATCCAGTCTTTTAATAATGTATTTAGTTATTCATAATAGGTCCAACACACTAGGGTGCCGATCACAATCCGGTAAAAACCGGGTACGAACCGTCGGACGGAGCATATTCTCCGTCCGACGCGTACCCGGTCGTCAAAATATACAAACATGGAATTACGATTCGCACGGGTACACCATTACCGTATGAATCGTAAAAAAGACCGACCGAACAAAAAACACCTACCAATGCGATCCGGGAAAGCGCCGACCTGACGTCGGGACGCACGCAGCCAGCCATTCACGACCCAGGAATCACGATTCGCACCGACGTCACCCCGCACGGTGAATATTTTGCGGCAGCCAAAAACTGCCGGGAAATCAGGACGACGCGAACAAGGACCACCAGTACGCGACGGACAGACGACGACGCGAACAAGGAGGACCAGTACGTGACGGACACACAGGACGACGCCACCAAGGAGGACCCGTACGCGACAGGACGACGCGATCAAGGAGGACCCGTACGCGACAGGACGACGCGAGCAAGGAGTACCAGTACGCGACGGACAGACATGGACCCGAACCTACGAGTCATCCCTGCCCTCATAGCAGTACACCTCCTCTACAGGTTACGACGCAGACGCCGCAGAAGGTCAGAATAACTAAGGGAGGGGGGAAAGTGGGGTGGGGTGGGGGTGGCACGACCAGGGCAGGCCACAAAACAACCACATGAGTGACACACTACACATGGCCTGGACATACCTGACTCCCATGCCCTGGTCACCACGAGGGGGTGGGGGCGTGTCCTGATAATCCAGCGACCGCCACAACGGAAGTCCGTCACCACGCGAACCGGCAACACAACCAGACAGGTACGTCCCGTACCCACGCCTGAAGAGCGTGGGTACGAGTCGGACCACGCCCACACACGTCACCCCAACAATGGCGGGACGGATCGCACCAACGTGGCAAAGGCCTGGGTACGGGCCGCACAAACATCACATAGCGTGGGGACGGATATGTACGGACCCTACCCCCACCCCGTATGCAAGGAGCGTACCCCCCAGCCCAACAGTGCAAGTACGACCCGTACCCCCACCCGCGGACGTACGGAGCGTACCCCCAGCCCAACAGTGTAAGTACGACCCGTACCCCCACCCGCGGACGTACGGAGCGTACCCCCAGCCCAACAGTGTAAGTACGACCCGTACCCCCACCCGCGGACGTACGGAGCGTACCCCCAGCCCAACAGTGTAAGTACGACCCGTACCCCCACCCGCGGACGTACGGAGCGTACCCCCAGCCCAACAGTGTAAGTACGACCCGTACCCCCACCCGCGAATGCAAGGAGCGTACCCCCCTGCCCAACAGTGTAAGTACGACCCGTACCCCCACCCGCGTATGCATGGAGCGTACCCCCCATGCCAACAGTGTAAGTACGACTCGAACCCCCACCCACGAATGCAAGGAGCGTACCCCCCTGCCCAACAGTGTAAGTACGGCCCGTACCCACACCCGCGGACGTACGGAGCGTACCCCCACCACACCAGTGTCAGTAGACTCGTACCCTCACCTCTAATGCAGTGTGCGTAACCCCACCGTGTATGTGCCAAGCGCACATATCCAGAAATCGGAGGTGTGTGTGCAGAGTCCACCCAGCAGTGCCCTGAGACAGGAGTGGTGGGTGTGGAGTCCTCCCAGCAGTGCCCTGAGACAGGAGGGGTGGGTGCCCATCACTCCCAGCAGTGCCCAGAGACAGGAGGGGTGTGTGTAGAGTCCTCCCAGCAGTGCCCTGAGACAGGAGGGGTGGGTGCAGAGTCCTCCCAGCAGTGCCCTGAGACAGGAGGGGTGGGTGCCCATCACTCCCAGCAGTGCCCAGAGACAGGAGGGGTGTGTGCAGAGTCCTCCCAGCAGTGCCCTGAGACAGGAGGGGTGGGTGCAGAGTCCTCCCAGCAGTGCCCAGACACAGGAGGGGTGGGTGTGGAGTCCTCCCAGCAGTGCCCTGACACAGGAGGGGTGGGTGCAGAGTCCTCCCAGCAGTGCCCTGACACAGGAGGGGTGGGTGCAGAGTCCTCCCAGCAGTGCCCTGACACAGGAGGGGTGGGTGCAGAGTCCTCCCAGCAGTGCCCAGACACAGGAGGGGTGGGTGTGGAGTCCTCCCAGCAGTGCCCTGAGACAGGAGGGGTGTGTGCAGAGTCCTCCCAGCAGTGCCCAGACACAGGAGGGGTGGGTGTGGAGTCCTCCCAGCAGTGCCCTGAGACAGGAGGGGTGGGTGCTGAGTCCTCCCAGCAGTGCCCAGAGACAGGAGGGGTGTGTGCAGAGTCCTCCCAGCAGTGCCCTGAGACAGGAGGGGTGTGTGCAGAGTCCTCCCAGCAGTGCCCAGACACAGGAGGGGTGGGTGTGGAGTCCTCCCAGCAGTGCCCTGAGACAGGAGGGGTGGGTGTGGAGTCCTCCCAGCAGTGCCCTGACACAGGAGGGGTGGGTGCAGAGTCCTCCCAGCAGTGCCCAGACACAGGAGGGGTGGGTGTGGAGTCCTCCCAGCAGTGCCCTGAGACAGGAGGGGTGGGTGTGGAGTCCTCCCAGCAGTGCCCTGACACAGGAGGGGTGGGTGCAGAGTCCTCCCAGCAGTGCCCTGACACAGGAGGGGTGGGTGCAGAGTCCTCCCAGCAGTGCCCTGACACAGGAGGGGTGGGTGCAGAGTCCTCCCAGCAGTGCCCAGACACAGGAGGGGTGGGTGTGGAGTCCTCCCAGCAGTGCCCTGAGACAGGAGGGGTGGGTGCAGAGTCCTCCCAGCAGTGCCCTGAGACTGGAGGGGTGTAACACATGTGTGTGAGGCCAGAATTATCCACATGCATACTGGCTACAAGGGAACATGTCCCCATGAACTCATGTCAACAGACTCCACACACAAGTACAGTGATCACCAAGGATGCCACGATTGTCGCAGGTGGAGACATGGCCCTGCATGCATGGCCAAAGTAGAAGGGCTCCGTCACACACACAGCTCATGTAGACACAGCTCTGCGCTAAACATTGGGAACACCCTGCAGGGAAGAAAGCTGGGTACACAGAGGAAGGAATACACCCTTGGACAAGTGCACCATGCAGTAACTGCCTACATGAACAAAGAAAGTTAGCCAACACCTTGTGATGGCACACAGATCACAGGGTCCCACCAATGAGCAGTACACTACTACATATCCCACACACCCAAACCCTTACACACCACCCAAAACCATGTAGCAGCCCCACCAACACCAATACCAGCATAGCAGTAGTGTGATAATGAAAACAAAATTAAGCTTTATTCTGCAGGAGCACAATGTCCGTGGATCGCAGGCAGTTCAATCTTCACAAAGCCCATAGGGCAGTCAATGATTCTCAGCTGGATGGGGGACACAGTGGGATGCGTGTCCCCTACCTTGCCTGCACAGTCAAATGGCATCGTCTTCCACACTGGTGAGGGCATCAGGGGGGGGGGAGCAACAGGCACCGCAGGGACATCAGGGCAAAGGGGCGGCGTTGTGGGTGCAGGGATGGAGGAGTCCACCACAGGGGGTGGGTCAGTGCCAAAGGCGGAGGCCAGGATGGCACTACACACCTTTGCAAGGTCATCCAGGGAGTCCCCTGCACCCGAAGGGACCTCAGGCCCCAAGGAGGGGGGGGGGTCAGAGGGATGGGTCGCAGCGCCACCGGGGGAGGGTGGAGACAGGGGGGGAGACTCAACCACCCTGACCGGGGACCTCCGTGACCGCTTGCGTGGTGGTGTAACTGTGGGGCTCAGGGACAGAGCGGCCATGAAGGAGTCCTTGGGGGAGATGTGGCCAGGAGAGCTGAGGGGAGGGGATTTGGAGGGAGTGGACTGGGTGGAATGCGGACTCCCACTATGGCTGCGTGTCACACGTTTGCCCCCCGACCCAGTGGGTGTGCCTACCTCACCCTGTGTGTGCGTGTCAGGAGGAGTGCGGTGGACCTTCCCTGCTGGTGTGGTGCCCGTGTCCGTTGATGTGGGTGCATGCCGACGTCTGGGTGTACGTGTGACAGGCATGGGAGTGGGAAGTGTGGATGGGGCAGGGGTAGGTGGGGGGAGGTCGCGCTGCAGGAGACCCACTGCTGCAGTCAGTGTGGAGTCGATGGACCTCAGCAAGTTGCGTTGGTCAGCCTGCGATGAATGAATGCCCTCCAAGAAAGCCTCGATGTTGGTGAGGGTTTTGCCGTGGGCATGGAGGACATTAAGGATCGCAGCCTGACCAACCTGCAGTTGCCGCTGGATGTCCACAGACTCTGCATTGGCGGCAGCAGTGGAGACAGGGGCAGGGGGCGCGGTGCCTGGCAGGAAGGAGACATGCTGTGACCGGGCACGCTGGGAAGGGACACGAGCAAGTGGGAGGCGGCTGGTGGAAACTGAGGGGGCGGTGCGAGGTGTTGTTCCGCTTCCAGCTGCTGGTGCAGCCTCCGCCCACTCGGAGACATCGTCCCCGGACCTGTCAGCTTCGTAGTCTGATGTGCCAGTCGACAGGTCCTCGGCCACACTCTCCTCCGCCTCTGTCCCACTCGATGTGCCAGCCCCGATGTCACGGCTGGCACTGGTGCTCGGTCCCTCCGCCTGGTCTGTGTCCATGTCTCCCTCTGTGTCCCCCGACGATGCTGTGGGCAGGGTGGAGAGACAGAAATTATTCAGACACCTGTACACATCTGTCACATGAGTCCAATCTACATAGGTAACATTGCATGGCCTGAAAAGGAAGATCCCTAACATCTACTGAACAGGGTACCGATGTAGGGCATGCAACACACAGTTGGTTGAGCCACCATGCCACTGAAATACCATGGAGAGCATGAGACAATAGCTAAACACAGGAAAAGGAGTCTGACATAGCACCCAGGTCCTGGGGACAATCCAGCACTGCATCTGCACCACACAGCGTTTGCGAAAATACCGATGACCAGGGACCATATCCATGACCTTGAGACACATGCTGCATAGGTAATGCTGAAAACATGCACAACATGACTCGGTCACTGCACATTGCGTGTGTGTCCAGGCACATCACACACTGCCCAGACCCAGCAAGTGGTAATCAGGATTTAACACATAGGCATTGCCCGCCCCAACAAGACCCTACACGAGGCAAATTGTGGAGACACAGGTGGCACCAACATCTCATGGTCTGGGTGATACACACAGGGGCAGGCAAAAAGCAAGATTGGACGCCAAACAGCCAAGGTGCGCCTGTACAAATAATGAGGTACCAGTGCCCATCCTCAGATGAGTATAACAAGACACACAGGCACTGGCAACTGTGAGTATGAAGAAGGACAATCAGGTCAGGCTGCACAGTGGACACCTGTACAAATTAGCACGTCTATATACATGGTGACAGGGGACAATGGCACAGAGCACAACTTACGCTGTAGACACTGACAGTGGCCACGTTCATGATGACACATACACCACTGAGGAAAAGGTGCCCCAGGGGACAGTAGTGGGCACGCAACTACATGCTACTGAATGGTAATGACAGCAACACACGTCACCATCCCTGCACTATGTGTATCGCACAGTCATGCACATCATGTCACAGGCCACTACATAGGACATGCGCGCTGTAAGGCATGACACATGAGAGACCAACTCCCATGTCTGGAGTCAGCATCAGTGCCAACTGACATGGAACCCACATGCAGTGAACTTGACAGTGCACAGGCAAGGTCCCACAACCTGTTACACACCACCCCCACACATGATGCTACAGACATTGTTCCCGTGGACAAAGCGCCAGCCTACATTACCCTGGGAAGGAGTGACTACACACAGACCAGGGAACACATTGCAAGGAGGGGAAGGGTGGCAGGGGCACAGCGCTATACTGGGCCAAACAGGATCTGCACAGCACCTTTAAACCCTGCCAGTGGATTCATGCTACTGTGCCCTTACAAATGCCGGTGACACACAACAAACACACATGTACCTACCCCCTTCCGGCTGCTGCATCGCCTGTAAGCGCCTCTCCAGGTCTGGAAAGACCACCGGCAGCACACGCCTGTGGAGGTGGCTCAGACGGCGGCGGCCGCGGTTCTTGTGGCTCTCAGGTGAGTCCCCCAGCAGGAGCCGTGCAATCCTCCGCGTCCAGCACCGGATATCCTGCCAGCGTTTCCTCACCTGGGCCAGGCGCCGCCTCCGACCATCCACACCCCTCACGGCACTGACGGCGGTCAGCCAGATCTGCTCCTTGGCAGTGGCGCCTACCTGTGAGGAGGAACAAGTGACACCACATCAATACACCAGCCACATGTCACAGAGAGACATATGGGTACAAATTAGCTGGTAACAACAAGGCATGTCATGCAGCCAACGCATTGCACCTTTGTCATAGGGACATCATCCCCTGGTGAGGGAAAAAGCAGTACGTGCCACAGTGGGTACACAGGTGGAATGATGGCAATGTCACAATCAATGATCTAGGCTCACACTGTGCATCACACCCACCCCTCCTGGCTCAGGGCACTGCTGTGAGGACTCCACACCCACCCCTCCTGTCTCAGGGCACTGCTGGGAGGACTCTGCACACACCCCTCCTGTCTCAGGGCACTGCTGTGAGTGATAGGCCCCCACCCCTCCTGTCTCAGGGCACTGCTGGGAGACATCAGGCACCCCCCCCTGGGACCCCCCCGACAGTACATGGCATGTGTGTTACACCTGGACGCAATGGCAGAAGTCACAGTCACCACATAGGGACAGTCTGTGGCAGTGGCCTATGCACTCACCTGATAACCTGGTCGCCCATACAGCATGGAGTACTGTGGGAGGATCACATCCAGCAGAGCCATGTTCTCCTCCAGGGTGAATGGCTGTGTCCTCTCCACAGCCCTTGACATGGTTCCAGGGAATCAGTAGCAGCAGCTGGGTCGACGAATGCAAAGATGTGCAGGCAAGTGCTCCCTCATGGGACCTGGCTGCCTTATATGTGCCCTTCTGCCCAGTCTCATGCACAGGAGTACAGAGAGATTGGTCACTCACATTTGCATCCTATGTTTCCACCAATCCCTTCAAACCTAGCAGTCTGTGGGTTCTCTATCGGTTTCATTCTCCTGCATGATGTCAGCCCCACAAACACATTGCAACAAAGTAGACAAATCCCAACTGACTTCTGCTGTGCACCTTCCAGAACAATTTCCAATTTTGAACTTGGTCTCCATGACAACCAGCATGCATGTAGGCCTTAATACTTGTCCCCCATGTAATTTGGAGCATCACACACAGGTACGGTGCGTGTGGGGGCCCTAGGGCACCCCAAATGCATGGCAACGGCCCGTACATGCATGCCTACGCTCTCCATCACTTTTGGTCTGCACGCGTATGCGTACTCGTAGTGGTACGGACCGAACACTCGCATCTACGCTCACTATCACTACGGGTACGCATACGCGTGCAGACCCATAGTGATAGTGAGCGTAGATGCGAGTGTACGGTCCGTACCACTACGGGTACGCATACGCGTGCAGACCCATAGTGATAGTGAGCGTAGATGCGAGTGTACGGTCCGTACCACTACGGGTACGCATACGCGTGCAGACCCATAGTGATAGTGAGCGTAGATGCGAGTGTACGGTCCGTACCACTACGGGTACGCATACGCGTGCAGACCCATAGTGGTAAGGACCGTACACTCGCATCTACGCTCACTATCACTATGGGTCTGCACGCGTATGCGTACCCGTAGTGGTACGGACCGTACACTCGCATCTACGCTCACTATCACTATGGGTCTGCACGCGTATGCGTACCCGTAGTGGTACGGACCGTACACTCGCATCTACGCTCACTATCACTATGGGTCTGCACGCGTATGCGTACCCGTAGTGGTACGGACCGTACACTCGCATCTACGCTCGCCATCACGATGGGTACACATACGGCAGCACTCCCACAGTGATTTGGGAACATGCACAGGCCCTCTCAGCAGCAGTACGGCGGATTTTACACATCACTGTGGTGATAGGCGACACACATGTCGGAATAGGGCGGACATACTTGTCCATGGATGGACATACTTGTCCAGGAATGGACACCAAGGCATCGTCTGTGCATTACCACATGTGTTGGGCACAGGTGTCACAGGCTGTGATGTGGAACATGCCTCCTGAGTGGAGAAGGCACCAGATGTATGATGAGATGTGTACATGTGTACTGTGTGAGGGTGCAATGTGTGCCAGGCATGCCCTTGACTCCTTTGACATGTGTGCATGTGGGACTGCGCACTTGGGGTGAGCGTCACTGGCATGGCACGGACACCAACACACGGAAGTGTCCCATGATGCCCGGTACAGGGGTCATGACACATGACTCATCACTACCCACAGTGCACAATGTGACTATGCCATATATGTGTCCGGGATTTACATCGGGTTGATGTTGTTGCACCCTCAAAAGCTGCAGCCGTTGCAGCAACCAACATGTGGCTGTGTGTAGATTGTCATTGCACACTGTTCCCAACACCATGCCACATGTGTTACCGGATGTGAGGTGCACATGTATGCAAGGGACACGGAGTAGCGTGACAAGGCCATGTCAGCAAACTCACAAGGAATGTGTGGGGAGTCATGACATGTGCACCTTCATGGCAAGGTGTGTGGGCTGGACTAGTGTAATGTCATGTGACCTGTGGCTCAAGTGTTCCGCTGCCAGTCTCTGCAATCAGCATCACACTTCTGCTGATGTGTGGGTGTATGTCACTCCTGTCTTGCGTCGGGCAGTGCACTTGCACTGGGACACAGCTATTCCCATGGCGTGGCATGGGGAGGTTCTCAATCACCGTGTGTAGCTGGGTCTTGGAAGGAGTGTCACCTTGCATCCATACGTGTCCTGGGCATGTAGCACATGCCTGACTCCCTATGTGGCATGTGTGTATTGGCAGATTTACATGTGCTCAGTAGACATGAGTTGTTCTCGTAGTGCACTCACTCTTCCTTGTCACTTCCAAATTACTGCAGAGCGCCTCCTGTTGCCCGAAGAATTCCAGACTTGGCCACCATGCAGGAGAATGACAGGATCCGGCTCTACCGCTTCACCCAACCGTTGATTCTGGAGCTGACGGCGAGACTGGCACCACACCTGCAACCGCAGCACAGGTATCCTACGGCACTGACACCCCAGCTGAAGGTAATGGCTGCCCTACATTTCCTTGCCACGGGTACCTTCCAATATACCATAGCTCATGTTGGTGGCATGTCCCAGAGCATGTTCAGCGGTGTGCTGCATGATTTCTTGGAGGCCATGTTGATTCACCTGGATGACTTCATCAAGTTCCCAACCCCTGAACAGATGACTGAGGTCAAACGTGGTTTCTATGCCCTGGGAGGGATGCCCCATGTCATTGGGTCCATAGATGGGACACATGTAGGTTTGGTACCACCACACGCACGGGAGGTGGCGTACCGCAATCGGAAGCACTACCACTCCATCAATGCCCTTGTGGTGTGTCTGTCCAACATGGTGATTTCACATGTCTGTGCTCGTTTTCCAGGATCAGCACACGATGCCTACATCATGAGGCGTAGCGGGATGCCTGATATGATGATGCAGCTGCGCAACGAACGTGCATGTGTTGTTGGTGGGTACAGTCTGTCTGTCCTGTATTCTGTTTGGCCGAGCAGCACTACCGCTTCGCCTGTTCTAACGATATCCATGTGCTTTCCATTTAGGGGACGCTGGCTATCCCAACATGCCTTGGCTGCTGACACCTCTCCGCAACCCCATCACGCCGGCCCAGCTCCGCTACAACACCGCCCATGGCCGGACAAGGCGAGTGATAGAGAGGACGTTTGGCATGCTGAAGAGCCGATTCCGGTGCCTCCACAAGACCGGCGGCGCACTCCCATATGCCCCGGCGAAGGTCTGCAAGATCTTCATGGTCTGCTGCATGCTGCACAACATGGCAGTTGAAAGAGCTGTGCCCCTCATCCTGGATCAAGATGACGAGGACCATCCACCCGTGGAGGACGAAGGGCTTGGCAATGGGGCTAGTGATGTGGAGGATGTGGAGCCGCAAGAGGACATCCGGACTCGGCTCATACGCGACTTCTTTGCTTAGTGGTGAGTACCAGGGTCTGAGTGTGCACGCATTGGTCCCCGTGTGGCATGCGTTGTGATGTGTGTCTCCACCTGCATGTATGGCACGTGGGTCAGAGGTGTGTGTGGGTGTGTCACTGGAGTGATGGTGGCAGTGATGGTAGTATTTCCCCAGGCATAATTGTGACCTAGCATGTTGTCATACATACATGTGTCGAGTAAATGCACATGCAAGTGGCTGTGCTTCTTGTGGCTGACTTCTTGTGTGTCTCTCTTCCCCAGGTACCTGCGCATGCCGTTTGCTGGTTGCATTGTTGTGGCACTGCTATTCCTCATGGACATGGCATCGTGGGCTGACTCAGCGTTACAGGCACGGACACGTTTGGAAGTCTCCATGGGGTAAGGGATGCATCTGGGGTGTATTGGGTGTGGCAGTTGTTCACGATGTGTGCACACTGCCCCGGTCGGGGTTTGGGTCCTCTGCAGACATGTGGCATCCCCATGGGACATGACATGCAGCTGGGTACACCTGAATAGATGGGCTGCCTGGTTGTCAGTCATCAGTGATGGGATGGTGGATTGTGATGAAGGCATCAATGTGTGTGACACTGCCCTCGGACACATACGGTTAACATTGTCTTGACATGGCGTGGGACTTCCACATCAGCGGATGTATGGTGTATGGCAGGCTCTCCGTGAGCAGCTGTGGGTATTTAGCTATTATCCGACACTTGTGTGCCAGTTCCATGGCTATCACGCATTTGTGCTGCAGAAGGGGGGTGCCAGTGTTGGAGCCACATGTTACTCCACATGATGTGTTCATGTGTACTTCAAGTTGCCTCTGCAATCCCAAACACATGACTATTAAAGGTGTCCCTATGCCTCCAAGGTGCCTCTTCTCAGTCAATGCTGGTGTGTTGGCACGGTGCATCCTGCATGTCTGGCATGGTATTCCCTGATTGTGGCTATGTGTCAATGTGTCGAGTGGCAAGATGCAAGCTGTGTGTGTGTGCTGAGACTGTGTAATGGGCATGATGTCCATGACTGTGTGGGTATTGTGACATGTGCCATCCCCATGCATCCAACGTTGTCCATGACCCCATTCTCTGCATCCACCGGACTCAAGCTTGCAGGACATGGTTCTGCCACCTGTCTACACGTACCTGGGTGCCCCCCAGGACACGGGCCAGGATCCCTGACCTCTGCGCATGACTGTTGCTGTACTCAATGTGTCTGTCAGCACGGTTGTTCGGCCACCCCCTCAGCTGGTTCTGACCATCACGGGTGTGTATGGTGCTCCATGTCTGTCTTGCCTAGAAAACTGTGACCCATGTGTCCTGTGCCAGACTCAGGCCCCAGGGTGTGGATGGTTGAAGTGAACAGATGACTCAGGCATGTTTAGACTGTACAAGACACATGTTAGGTAATAATGCTACCAGCAGGCATCTACTCTTAATAGTGTGATTTATTATTGGGGGGGGGGCCAAGTGAGGGCCTTTCCGGGATTAGGGAATCCAAAGTTCAGTAGGGGAGTTGGTGTCCTTGCCATTGGAAATCCTCAGAGTCCATGCCACAGTCTTTGTCAACATTGGTCAGCCAGTGACCAGCAGGGCCATGTGGCAGAGAATGTCTCTTGATGCTGTGATGCTGTTGCTCCAGTGGGCCAGGTGCCAGGCCAGGTGTCCTGGGAGATGGTGATGTAGCAGCCACCCTCACGGTCCTTTCCGTGGACGACCCGGCTTCCTGCGGGGAACCTCAGCAGCAGGCCGTGACGACGTCTGGGATGCTCCGTCGGATGTTTCCTCCTCCTCCTCATGATCCCTCCCTGTGGGTGGTGATGTTCTCCGCCTTCTGGCACAGGGAGGGTCGGCCATGGTGTCGGCCATCCGACGGAGTTCAGCGTGAATCCCCTGGGACGCCGTCACTTGCTCAGCCTGTCTGTCCTCCATCCTCCGTTGGTGTAGCTGTAGACAGGCTATTAGCTCCGCATGTTGCTGGGCCTGCTGGACCTTGATCCCCTCGAGGACGGACACAACCTGGGCCATGCCCGTGGTGTCCTGCCGGTATGAGTCCAGGATGTTACGGACATGGGAAAATACCGGATCCCCAGCCAACTGGTCAGGCTCGCGCCTCCGCCGCTCTCCACTCCCACCACCCCTGCCCACTTGCGTCTGGCCTGCACTTGTGGGCACATGGGGTCTCCGGGACCCCTGAGGGGTGGCATTGGCGTTGTCGCCTGCCTCCTCCTGGGTGCCCGGGACACCGTGTCCCTCCTGGCGAGCCTGGCTGCATTGTGGTGTTGGGGCAGGGATCCTGGGTGTCTCCTGGGATGTGGCAGGAGTGGGGGTGGTGGTTGGCACGGTTGTACCTGACGCAGGTGCTGCAGGTGGTTGGACACCAGAGGGGCCAGGTCGGTCGGGGTCGTCCGCAGAGTGGTGAGAGTGGTCGCTGCCGGTGGGATCGGTCTCCTGCAGATCCGGGTCCTGTGAGTGTTCCCCCCCAGTGTTGGGGGGTGCAGCACGACGTTGACCTGTGTGTGAGAGAGACAATGTTAATTTTGATCCATGCAACATCCATGTTTCATCCGTTACAAAGTTGGCACATTTCCTCTTGGAATTAGGATCTGTCTTGCATTCCACTCACAGTGCACTTGTGCATGTGTGTGTCCCTTGGGCACCAATTTGGCCCCTTTAACTATGTGTGGCACAGTCTTACTTGCTGCGTCAAGTGTGACTGCAGTCAGCAGTGGAGTGTGCATGTGTGCCGAGCTATGCGTTTGCGCCTTCCTTGTAGCACTGTACATGTGCACATGGAGTGGATCCACACACTCATATGATGCAGGTGGCTGTCCTTGTGCTCGTGTACAGGTTGTAACATGGCCCTGCGTTTTGCCATGATGAAGAGGGGGGGTTCTGGCACTGGGCACCCTTGTCTACATGCACGCAGTCCACCTGCTGACGAGCAGACATTCCCACACACCAAAGGACTGATTTGCTCTCCCTGTGTCTCCCTCCTTCTCTGTCCCCCTCTCCCTCCCTCTCTGTCCCCCTCTCCCTCCCTCCGTGTGTCAGCCTCCTCCCTCTGTCCGTCTCCCTCCCTCTCTGTCCCCCTCTCCCTCCCTCTCTGTCCCCCTCTCCCTCCCTCTCAGTCCCCCTCTCCCTCCCTCTGTGTCCCCCTCTCCCTCCCTCCGTGTGTCAGCCTCCTCCCTCTGTCCCCCTCTCCCTCCCTCTCAGTCCCCCTCTCCCACCCTCTGTGTCCCCCTCTCCCTCCCTCCATGTGTCAGCCTCCTCCCTCTGTCCGTCTCCCTCCCTCTCAGTCCCCCTCTCCCTCCCTCTCTGTCCCCCTCTCCCTCCCTCTGTGTCCCCCTCTCCCTCCCTCCGTGTGTCACCCTCTGTCACCTTGGCCCAGCTTCCTGGGCACACACTGTTAGCAGATCTTTGAGTGGCCCTTGGCCTGTTGATGTGAGTTTGTTTCTGATCTCCAGGCACCCATTTTGTCTGCTGTGTGTCTGTGCGCTGCTGCTGTGGTGGTGTGTGCTGCCACTCTTTCACACTGTTGGCTGTTCATTAGCTGCTGGCATGTGCAAAACAGTGCCTTCACCCCCATGTGTTGATGCAAGGCGTCCGCCATTTGCTGGCAAGTCATTCCTGTGTTGGGACACAGTGTTTGTCTGGCTGTGACCTAGGCCATATGGGCAGAGGGCATTGTTGTCTGCTTTGGAGTCGCACTATGTGATTCTTGGTGCCCAGCCTCCCGCCATCCGGGTTACCGTGTCATGTGTTGTTGTCTTCTGTGGCCTGTGACTTGACATTGTCCAGCTGGGTGCATGGGGCATGGTGGCAGCAGTGGCATGTGCCTGCTCATGGAGTGTGGTTGAGTAATGCGATGGCTTGTGGTGGTTGCGTGCCTGTTATTGATTTTGGTTGTGGTTGCAGTTCCCCCCATGTGAGGTGCGTTGTTTGTGTACTCACCCGGGTCTCGGAGTCCTTCTACTCCTTCAACTGCCTCCACCGGCAGTATGGCCATCACCCTCTCCTCCCAGGGATGGTACTGTACGGCTCTGCGGGAGGGCCCTCCTCCGGTGGCGTTGGCCTGGTCGTGTTCCTCCTGCCTCTTGGCTCTGACCCTCCTCCGCAGATCGTACCACCTGTTCTGGCAATCCTGCTTGGTCCTCCTGGTGTCCGCAACAGCATTCACAGCATCGACGATGGTCTGCCACATGGCTGTTTTGGCTGCCTGGCTGGTGCTTCTGACCAATGTTCCAAAGATCTGTGGCTCGACTCTGAGGATTTGATCAACAAGGACCTCCAACTCTCGGTGACTGAACTTTGGATTCTTGGTAGTGGGCATGGTGAGGGGTGTGGGTGGGGATGGTGTGGGTGTGGGGGGGGGTGTGGATGTTGGGGGGGGGGGTGTGGATGGTTGTGTGTGTGTGTGAATGTGATGAGAGGGTGTTTGTGAGGGTGGTCGTTTGAAGGTGTGCAAGTGTAAGGTGTGGTGTAGCTTGTAGTCTGGTTCTGTGGTGTCTGGCAGCAGTGAGTCTGTTGGAAAGGCTCATGGTTTGTGTGTGTGGGCCCTTTTTATTGGTCCATGGGTGGGTGTGGCAGTTTTTGAATTTTGGGTGGGTGTGTTATAAGGAGTGGTGGTGTATTGGGCCTCTGTTTGTTTTTGGCAGTTGCAGGTCAGTGTTGTGTTATTTAAGTGGTTGTTGGCCATGTTTAGTGGCTGTGTGCCTTTCGACTGGTGTATTCTTGTGTTGTTTTATTTTGTCCTGGTTGTGTACGTGCGTTTTGAGCGTGTGTACGGTGTGTACATGGGCCATTTGGTTGTACGATTTTGTCCTTGTGTGTGGCTTTGTAAGACTCGTACATGCGGTTGTGATGTTGGGGCATGGGGTGCGCTCCGTACTTAGGAGGTTGTGTTGGGGGTGCGCCAGGAACGTACTGGGGTGGGGGTACGACTGGAACGTACTGGGGTGTAGGTACACGGGGGGTACGACACGTACAGGGGTGGGGGGTGTACATTGACGGTGGTACGACACGTACTGGGGTGGGGGTACGACTGGAATGTACTGGGGTGTAGGTACACGGGGGGTACGACACGTACAGGGGTGGGGGGTGTACATTGACGGTGGTACGACACGTACTGGGGTGGGGGTACGACTGGAACGTACTTGGGTGTAGGTACACGGGGGGTACGACACGTCCAGGGGTGGGGGTACGACTGGAACATACTGGGGTGGGGGTACACGGGGGTACGACACGTACAGGGGTGGGGGGGTGTACATTGACGGTGGTACGACACGTACTGGGGTGGGGGTACGACTGGAACGTACTTGGGTGTAGGTACACGGGGGGGTACGACACGTCCTGGGGTGGGGGTACGACTCGAACGTACTTGGGTGTAGGTACACGGGGGGTACGACACGTACTGGGGTGGGGGGGTGTACATTGACGGTGGTACGACACGTACTGGGGTGGGGGTACGACTGGAACGTACTGGGGTGTAGGTACACGGGGGGTACGACACGTCCTGGGGTGGGGGTACGACTCGAACGTACTGGGGTGTACATAGACGGTGGTACGACACGTACAGGGGTGGGGGGGTGTACATTGACGGTGGTACGACACGTCCTGGGGTGGGGGTACGACTGGAACGTACTTGGGTGTAGGTACACGGGGGGTACGACACGTCCAGGGGTGGGGGTACGACTGGAACGTACTGGGGTGGGGGTACACGGGGGTACGACACGTACAGGGGTGGGGGGGTGTACATTGACGGGGGTATGACACGTACTGGGGTGGGGGTTCGACTGGAACGTACTGGGGTGTACCTAGACGGGTGGGGGTATACATACACGGGGGGTACGTGTCGGACGTACGGGGGCTGGGGGGAGTGTTGGGCGCATATGCGGGCACATGTCTCCATGGTTGCTGTAGGAGTTCGGTGCGGACGGTGTTTTTTCCATACGGTTGTAACCTCGGACGCACGGGATGGATCGTGATTCCTCGGTCGGACTTGGTTTTTCACGTTTGTAAGGTAAATCGTCCGAGGACGTGTCGGACACATTTTCCGACCCGAGGACGTGTGGGGAATGATTCCCAGTGCGGTTCGTATGGACTTTTTACCATGCGAATCGTGATTGCCAGTTCGTACGGCACTTGTACGATTCGTACGGTAAAAAGACCCGATACGAGTCGCACGGGGGAATTTTTTACCGGATTGTGATCGGCACCAGAGTATGTGGGCAAACACCTGCCCCTGAGGAAACCTCCGCTACACAACAAGAACAAGCCTTCGGTGAAGACTCCACTCTTGCAAGTCTGGATGATGAGGAGCTTGCTGGCCTATCTGGTGTGCCTGGGCAGAGGACTCCAGTGAGTCTCACTTGGCCCACACCCACATCTCCCACCCCAGTTATTACCACATCTGCTGCCATAGATATGTTGATTGGATATGAATTTACCTTAAAGAAATTAAAAAACAAGAGGTGTTTTGCAAAACAGGAAAAAGTTGTTTTAAATAAATGCAGCACCAAGAGAGTCTCGATACAGTGCTCCTGAAGAAAGTCTTTTGTTGTACAATGTGTTGGCCGACAATGTATACATCTCGTGAGGTACAATAAAACAATTCTGATTTCTTGAAAAAGCATCTTAGTCGTGAATTAACAAGTTTTGCCATCTGATTAGCACACAAATGGCTCTTGACCTTGGGGAGAGCTAGTGTGAGCCAGTGTGTATGTGTCCAAATGTCTGGTGTGGGGAGTGCGTGTTCACTACGATTGGTGTGCATGTCACATCCTGATTGGCTGATTGTTTCTATCTACATGTGACATCTAGCTTTGTGATATTTTTGGGTAACACACATCTTTGGCCGAACGTGTTTTCTGGCCAATTTCCTTGGACCTGTTTGTGGTGCAACCATCTGTCTCTGGGATCATTCAAGGTTATACTGGGTGGTGAGCAGTCTATATATCGACTTTTTAATATCGAGGGACATAAATATCGAGTCAAAAATATCTAAAGTACAAAATATCGAAATAGATAATATCGATGTGAAAAATATCGTTTTTTTTTTTTTATTATATGTCGATGTAAGTTATATCGTTAGTAATAATATCGACATGTTAAAATATCGTTATTGTATGTTTAGTAAATATTTTGAAGTTGTTTGTATAAATAGTTAAAATGTATATAATATGAGAAATATTTATATTCTTTTAGGGGCGGGATGTTGGGTTATAGGGGATAAGGGTGGGGAGTGTTTTAAAAATATTTATTAATTTTGTAATATATTTTTAAATTTAAATAGAAAATTTGAAATAAATTTGGCATTGTATGTTTAATTTTAGGAGCGAGATGTTGGGTTATAGGGGATAAGGGTGGGGAGTGTTTTTAAAAAGTTAAATTTTTTTGTAATATATTGTAAAATTTAATTAGTAAATTTTATTTCAAATTTGAAATGTAAATTTAATTTTAGGAGCGGGATGTTGGGTTACAGGGGATAAGGGTGGGAAGTGTTTTAAAAATGTTTATATATTTTTGAATTTTTATAAAAATGTATTTAGAAATTTTAAATTTAATTTAGAATTTTATATTTAATTTTAGGAGCGGGATGTTGGGTTATAGGGGATAAGGGTGGGAAGTGTTTTAAAAATGTTTATATATTTTAGAATGTTTTTTAAATTTTTTTAATAATTTTTAAATGTAATTTAGAATTTTATATTTAAGTTTCGGAGTGGGATGTTGGGTTACAGGGGATAAGGGTGGGAAGTGTTGTAAAATTTTGTTTTTAATTTGGAATATTTAATAAATTTATTTAGAAATTTGGAATAACATTTTTTTATTTATATTTTCTTTTAGGAGTGGGATGTTGGGTTATAGGGGATGAGGGTGGGGAGTGCTTTAAAAATGTTGATTAATGTAGGAATAATTTTTTTAAAAAATGTAGAAATTTAGAATAAAATTTTGAATGTTATATTTAATTTTAGGAGTGGGATGTTGTGTTATGGGGATAAGGGTGTGGAGCTTTATAAAAATGTGTAAAATGTTGGTAATATTGTATAAAAAGAATTTATAAATTTGGATTTAGATTGTACAATTAGAAAATGTTTTTGGGATTGGGATGTTGGGTTATAGGGGATAAGGGTGGGGAGTGTTTTAAAAATGTATTTTAAATTAGTAATATTGAGTAATTTATATTAAAAAAATATATATTATAATATAATATTTTTGGATAAATTTTAGATTGGGGAGTTGGATTTGTAGAGAATAAGTGTGGGTATTGTTTTATGTAAAATTTTGAATAATGATTAAAACTTATTTTTTTTCAATATATTAATATATATTTGTATTGCAATTACTGTAATTAAATACATATTGGAGTGGGAATATAAAATTAATTAAGATCAGTATACATGATCTAGTGTAATTAAATATATTTAGGAGTGGGAATACTAAATTAATGAAGTTTAGTGTTTTGCACCTACCCTAATTAAATATAGATTTGAGTGAGAATAGTAAATTTATTAAGTTCAGTGTCCAGCACCTACCCTAATTAAATATATTTTGGAGTGGGAATAGTAAATTAATTCGGTTCAGTGTCCAGCACTTATCTTAATTAAATATAGACTGGAGTGGGAATAGTAAATTAATTAAGTTCAGTGTCCAGCACATACTCTAATTAAATATAGGTTGGAGTGAGAATAGTAAATTTATTAAGTTTAGTGTCCAGCACTTATTTTAATTAAATATAGACTGGAGTGGGAATAGTAAAATAATTAAGTTCAGTGTCCAGCACCTACTCAAATAAATATAGGTTGGAGTGACAATAGTACATTAATTAAGTTCAGTGTGCAGCACTTATTTTAATTAAATATAGACTGGAGTGGGAATAGTAAATTAATTAAGTTCAGTGTCCAGCACCTACTCTAATTAAATATAGGTTGGAGTGAGAATAGTAAATTAATTAAGTTCTGTGTCCAGCACTTATCTTAATTAAATATAGACTGGAGTGGGAATAGTAAATTAATTAAGTTTAGTGTCCAGCACCTACTCTAATTAAATATAGGTTGGAGTGAGAATAGTAAATTTATTAAGTTCAGTGTCCAGCAGTTATCTTAATTAAATACAGACTGGAGTGGGAATAGTAAATTAATTAAGTTCAGTGTCCAGCACCTACCCTAATTAAATATAGATTGGAGTGAGAATAGTAAATTAATTAAGTTCAGTGTCCAGCACTTATCTTAATTAAATATAGACTGGAGTGGGAACAGTAAATTAATTAAGTTCAGTGTCCAGCACATACTCTAATTAAATATAGGTTGGAGTGAGAATAGTAAATTAATTAAGTTCAGTGTCCAGCACTTATCTTAATTAAATATAGACTGGAGTGGGAATAGTAAATTAATTAAGTTCAGTGTCCAGCACCTACTCTAATTTAATATAGGTTGGAGTGAGAATAGTAAATTAATTAAGTTCAGTGTCCAGCACTTATCTTAATTAAATATAGACTGGAGTGGGAATAGTAAATTAATTAAGTTCAGTGTCCAGCACCTACTCTAATTAAATATAGGTTGGAGTGACAATAGTACATTAATTAAGTTACAATAAATCTGTAGATTTTAGTTTTGGTTGGATAAAACATAGAAGTTATATCAGAATGCAAATTGCAAATGTTTGTATAAAATAGTAGAAAGGAAAATAATATTTGTTTTATAGTTTTTGGAATGTATATTAATTACAGAGAAAATATTGTTTATTATTACGCATATTATAATAATTGAATCATTGAAATAAACATGTAATAAAATAATTACTATTTAACATTTGTATTATTGTAATAATTTTTTTATAATAGATATATATTTTTTAATGTATATCTTGGACATTAATATATGAACAGACAAAATAATTAAAATATTTTTTTTTCTGATTTTTATAGCTGTTTAATATTTTTAATTTTATATTGTGTACTCTCAATATTTTTAGACTTTATTTGAATTTATAGGAAATTGTATGTTTTGAAATATATGATTAATATATTTTAATTATTAATATTAATATTAGATAATTAATATTGAAAATGTTTACATTTTAGAATAGTTCTTCTTATTTTTAGTTTTGGTATGTTGTAGATACAATATATTAATTATATCATGTTCATACATTTTTTTCGGTAATATATACATTTTTATTATTATATTAGTAAATATATTTTTTTTATTATATTTATTATTATAAGTTAAATAATTTTCACATATATAAAAAAAATAGGTATTATTTTTGAGTATTTTATTCTAATGTTTTACAAATTTTTAAAGTAATGTGTAATGTTAAATAAATAGTTAGGGCATTTATTTGTATTTTTTTAGTTGTTATGTTTGTTTGGGTCTTTTATTTTGTAACCGCTCGCTGTTGTTTTGGGTTATTTTGGTAGAATCCAGGTCGCGGTAGGGAGCTGTTTCGCGTTTGAGAAGGTAAGAGTTATTTTCTTTATTATTAAATAGTTTTAAGTGTTTTGTGGAAGTAGTAATGTTGTAATAAGTGTGTATGGATTGATGTTTTAGAAGTTAGGGTGTTAGTAATAGTTTGTATACGGTTTTATAATTTACGTTGTGTTCCGTGTTTGCGGCTTTGTTAGTGTTTTGTTATTTAGGTGTGTTAAAGTTTTATAGTCTTTGAATAATGTTTGTAGTGATGTTTTTAGGTGCATTATGTGTGTTTGTGTGTGGGTGGGAATGTTTGTTTCTCTTTTGTAGGTTTTACGGAGAAGATACTTTCGTCTCTTTCAAACACCGTTTTTTTTTTTTAAGGAAGTGTGTATTAGTTGTGTTTACTAATATTTATTTTACACTTCCTTTATTGTTCGGGTTTCTAGGAGCGGTTATTTATTTTTTTAATATTTTTCGGTATTTTTATGGTTAATGGATTGTCGTTTTTTGGCGTAGACGTTTTTTTCGAAAAACAGTTGTATTTTTCCATTTTATTTGGATTCATTTTTGATACCTATGGATTTTGAACTACCTGGATTTATTTGGAAGGAATGTTATTATCCTATTGGAGCAACTAGACAGGTAAGTTCATTTAAATATTTTAATTGTGGGTGGGCAAATCTTATATATTTAATATTGTTGTTGTGTACTTGTTTTGTTTAATTATGTTGTCTAAATATATGTAGATATAAATTATTTATATATTTTAGACCACATAATTCAATATGTGATATAATAAAGTGGTTTCTTTATGTTGTGATAGTTGTTTTAGTAGAATTGTGGGTTAATATTTTTGAAAGGGTTTAGAAGAGAGTTTGAGCTATTATATTTAAGTACTCAAGTCCTCTTGTGGATGGGTATAGCTGTACCTGTTGTTGTAGGTAATTATACATTTGAGTAGTTTGTCTAAATTGTTTTGGTTTTAATTGTAGGACAGATTGTTGCATTCTTAATTCTTGGAAACTTTGTTCCTTTTGTATGGCAATTAGTAGTTTTTGTAGTGTTGGAGTTGTTCTCCCAGTAGAAGTTAGGAATGCATTATGCCAGCCCTCGACTGCGTTGTTAGTTTTGGCTTGTTGGTTGAGTGTACTTACATATACATTCCACCAAGGTATTTGGAACTTTGGCTGACGTCTATGGCCTGATCTGTGTAGTCTCCCCACCCAGGTATCCTCAACATAATCTAAGAGGGGAGATAACTTTACTTCATTTTGCTTGTAGAATGGACTTTCTAATAAAAGATTGTAATGTTCTGCAACATCTGTGGTTGGTACATAAGCTAGGGCTGTTAGAAGTTTTATTTGATGTGCAAAAGTTATGTTTGTGGCATATTCTACACTTAGTGAAGATTTTTGTAAATGTCTCCATATACATTGGTTTAGATGGAAGAAACATCCTTGGATAGATGTATGGGGGTACAGTTTTAGAATGCAATTTATCATGGCTTGCTCAAAGTCTATGATAATTCTTTGAGGGGAAAAATCATTTGATTCTTGTTTTAGTTTTCCTAGCATTTCATTATATGTTGTGTTTTGTTTGTTAGGTAATAGTGCATAGATTAAAGGTATGGAAGTGTTGTGATATTGACCGTGTATTGTGTAAAGCTGGTAGAATGGTTTTGGGCATATTGTAAAGGTGCCATCCATCATCCATGTTTGGCATTGTTGGAGTTTAGTTATATTGTTTGCAGTAGCAAACATTATGATTCTTTTTTCTGTACTTTTGTTATCAAAAAAAATAAAAGGTTCATTATTGTGGGTGATAGTTAATTCTGGTGGAATGATGATATCTTGAAAAGTTTTAGGGGATGGTATTGTTGTTGTAGTTTTTTGGTCCTAGCAATTGTTCTTTTTATAGAAGCAATTGATGGTAATTGGCCTCTTGCTCCTTGGGGCACTCTAGGTAATAGTTCTTTTAGGATTACACTTGTAGCAGTTTGTGAACCAGTGCTTAATTCTTTTATATTTTCAAGAGTTGATCTGACTTCTATTTCAGAGAGATTGGGTGGATGGTTATGCTCTCTAGTATATAGTACAGTTGTTTCTCTTGTTGTTGCTCGTCCGTAGCATTTGTTAGAATAATATTTAGAACGCTTCCAGTTCACTTTTCGTTCCGTCTGCTTTTCTTGGGTGTATGTGTAACCCATGTAACACAAAAGGAATTTTCCTTTCTGCGATGTTATAAATTGGGCTTCTTCTGTCATTGTGATGTGTTTGAAATCTGGAAAAAATGTATATGAAAATATATGCAATAGTACTTTATATATTTCAATGAAAATAGCAAAAAACAAACTTTTTTATATATACTTACCAAGTGTTTTTGGTTGTATTTGAATGAAGATGTTCTTTGTAGACAAAATGCTGTTTAGTTGATGTAGTCTCTGAAAGTTATAGAACATATATTGTTTTGGTTGTTTTAGTTTTTTTAAGTGGGGTGGTATTGCTGTTTGGTATAGACTATAGGTGTTAATTTATACAGGTTTTTAAAAACTTAAAAAAGAGAACATGGATTTGTTTTGGGGTTTAGGATGTTTTGGGGTTTGTGTAGGATTTAATTAATATTTTAGAAAGTATTTTGATAGTATACTTACTTTTTTAGTGAGTCCTTTCTGGCAATGTTCAATCTTTTCTTTAGCTGTTTAGAGTAATATCTGTAGTGGAAACAAAAAGAGATGGAATAAATAAGTTAGTTATTTATTTGAGTAAAGATAAATTAGTGTTTTAGTTTAATTTGGCAGTTTAGTTAGAAAAGGTAATTTACTTACGTTTTTAGAATAGTAGTAGGATGTAGGTTTCTTCTGTTTAGCAGAGTTTCTTCTTCGTTCAATGCTTTGGTTTAAGGCACAGTAGAAGACTTGTTTTAATTGGTTTATATAGTGGTTTTAAATTGTTTCTTGAATGTTATTGGTTGCTTTCTGTATGTGGCCTTTCTATTGGATGTTTTGAATTTTTTTTATTTTATTGGTTTCCTTTTATGGAAAATGCTAAGTAAGAGTATATTTAGTTTTAAAGGAGGAGAGTTTTAAATAATTATATAGAAAAAGATTGTTTATAATGTGTTTTAATTTTTTTGAATGTGTTTGAAATGCCTATGTGATAATTATTTCTGTGTTTTTTTATTATGTTGTTAAATATTTATATAGTTATAAATGTTATGTTTATGTTTAAGTAGAATATAATTGGAAAATGTATGTTTTAGGAAAATATAGTATTTATGTTGTTTAAAGTATTGGTTTTATTAGTATTAGAATTGTCGATATATTTTAAAAAAACGATATGATTGATGTCTATATTTTGGTTATCGATATTTGTTACATGTGTTATATTTATTTATTTATGTCGATATTTAGTATTGCGATATTGATGTGTGCGATTTTTGTGTGATCGATATAATTGTATTACGATATTGTAGTGTCGATATTAGTGTAGTTTTTTAATTAAGTATACAATGTCGATAATTTTGATGTCGATATTTTTGTTGCGATATTTGTGTAGTTCGATAATGTGTCTTTCGATAATATGTCAGAGATCCATACTGGGTACGTGTTTTTCTTTGGGCTAAGTGAGACCCCACCTGTAACCTGTCTCTCGATAAGCGCAGGTTGGGGTCGCAGGGTCTGTCTGACCATGTATCTCTGACTCACCTTGGGTGAATAAAACAGCAAAGATACGAGTTCATAAAAAACGTGGCAGTCATTGATATCAATTTTATCGAGTGTCTCAACATTGTGCCATAGTATACATCGCCATTGTCTTTATTGATATTGACATCGTTAATCGTGCCTCAATCATGGCGTACATTGACATTGTTTTTGCTGGTAACAACATTTTTATGCATGCATGGAATATTGCATACATTGACATTGTTACTCGCGGTATCAACAATGTTGTGTGGACATAGATTATGGCATATGTTGGCATTGCATTTATTGGCATTGCCGTTGTCGGGCCTGCACATATGGTATTTATTGACATCATATTCACCCATTCCAACAAGTACCTCCCCTTCCAAGGTCCAAAGCAACATCACCCAAATCTTGTGCCCCCCCGTCCTGGCTGCTGATCAGCCAACACCACCATTATTACCTCAAGTTCAACCAGATACCAGTGGGATGGAGCACACTGAGTCAAGGTCACAAGGTAGTGGGGGTAGGGGTCATTTGAGGGAACCTGTGGGTCAGCAATGTGAGGCCACAGTGTTAACTGTCACCCAGGCCAAGTCTCGGGATCCCTCCATCAGTCCCAAGACATAATGTGCCAGGTCCTTACAGAGCTCCGGAAGATTAAGTAGTTGCAGAGGGAGCTCAATGTTCAAATGGAAAATCACAACTCCAATATGAGCTTCCTGATTGGGATGCTGCATGACATTTACAACCAGATGTGCTGGGCTTTTTCAGCACCATCTTCTCCTTTCTGTGGTCCAACAACATCTGGGCCAACTACATCTACCTCAGAAAGGAGGGCCCTGCCACAAGGGGTGGCATTTACACCCACCTCATTCCTGCAACTGTGGATCCACCACCCCCCGCAGGAGCTCATGTTCATCAAGACCACCAGAAGAGGATGATAAAACCTCCATCATCACCATCACCAAGAGATGCAGAGCCTGATTTCCTCCAATGTGTGACTACCATTTATTTTGTGGACTATTTTCTGGACACATTTACCTTTCTGATGCAAGCTGCATTGTGGACATTAGTCTTCAAACAATCTTGGCTCTTCAATAATGGTTTCATTCACCATGACTGACTTTTTCTAATATTGTTGTCCTTTTGCTTTTCATCCTGTGTTATTAATATTATTATTAAAAAAAGACTTGTAAAGCACTCAGCTACCCAGAAGGGTCTCCCAGCGCTAAAGCAGACAGTGAGTGAGTTGCAGAAAGGGATGGAGATAGCACAGCAAATAACCAGGTAACACAGAGCTCAGTCATGACAACTGAGGAGCAGAGTCTTCAGGTTCTTACGAAAGTAAGTAGAGAGTGGCAATTCCTGAGAGCTACAGGAAGAGAGTTCCAAAGTTTTGGGCCCAAATAGGAAAAAGAACGACTCAGGTGAAATCTGGGCGTAGTAACTAGTGAGAGGTTGGATGATCTCAGCAATCCAGTGGGCACATTGGGTGACACCAATCCTTGGATGTATAAAGGTGCCAGGCCCTGTCTGGCTCAGAACATGTAGCATGAGGCCTTGAATTTAATGCGCTTATCGACCTTAAGCCAATGCAGTTTGTGGATCAGAGGAGAGACAGAATCATATCTGGGCAACTGAAAAAGAAGGCAAGCTGCCGCGTTCTAAATGATCTGCAAGCCGGGGATCAAAGATTTGTCAGCGCCCGGATACAGTACATTCCCATAGACCAATCTGGACATTACCAAGGCCTGTAGCAACATTCTCTGGGCTGCCGAAGGAATCAGCCAGAGGATCTTCTTGAGCCATTTGAGAACAGAGAAGCAGGAGGCGGTGAGCTTGAACACCTGTGGCTTAAGGGAAAGGTTCTTATCAATAATAGTTTGTTTATTTGGTTTTGTTTAATAAAAGGAAAACTAGTATAATAAAAATCTGGTGTTGTATTTCTTTGCTCTATTTATTTATAATTTTCCTTCAATCATACATTTTAAACTGTAAAAAAGCAAATGTTAGTTAAATCATAAATGAATTGCAAGTAGATAATGTTTCTCTCAATTTTCACCCTTGACAACAAAATACAAATAACAAAAAATAATCAACTAGTATTTTATTAAATTTGAAAAATATTTGTCTGCCATTTGTCCCTGAAACATAACCAACCATACATGACACAAATACTCAGTGCCATTTTGACATTTACATTTCCAGAGCTTGCCACTATGGAAGAAGGGGGTGTAACTAAAACAATCAGATTCTATAGGCAAATTATAATTGAGTTATGTCATCAGCTAGAGACAGATCTTCTGCCTCACAATAGGATTTGCACAATAATGCCAAGGGTTTAAAATCCTGGCAGTACTCATTTTGTTGCCCAAATGAATTTTCCAAGACAGGGTTACAGTTTCTGGGGGAATGTCACAATCAACTTTAAGTGATTTGCTACAAGGAGTTCTTCCTACAATGATGAGACACATCAACAGCTTCATACACTTACCACAATATGAGCATTTTGGGAATGTGAAGAGACATTGCTATGCTTGATGTCTACTACCACATGTGGTTACAGCAATGCAAGCAGCAAATATTGTCTAGGTGGCAACATTCACAGAAAACAAGTCCAATGCAATCTTCAAAACTTTAATTCAATCACTGTGCAAGTTGTCTCAGTACAAGATATACATGCCCAAACTCTATGTGTGACTTTCATGGGATCAACCCATGTTCCCTTGTACTTCACAACAGGAGCATGTAACAGCAAATATCACAACATTCAAATGTACAAATGAAGATGACATGGTGAAGGATCCTAGAACAGATAAAAATAAAGAAAACATTTAATTAGATCACACATTAGACACATTACAAATTACTGCTTTTGAGGACACCATTTCTAAGAACAAAGAATAACAATTTAATGAACACAGTGGTCAATGTGTTAACGATTGGATCAACAAAAATCTTTGACCTGGATTTTATCAACTTGCCTTTCAGAAAAATGTCCAGAACAGACTGTTCTTCTCATGGGATTCAAAGTTGGTTTAACCTCAATGCCAAATTATGTAAATGTACACTTACACTCAGGTGAAGAAGTTGTCAATGAGATCTTGACATGTGTCAGTTCCTTTCTCTTCACCACTATCATCTTAAATTGGTGTTTCAATGCCCTAAACAGTGCCTTTTCATGGTCCTGTCCAGACAGCGAAATGTGGCCTTTAGGAGCCCAAACGCCCACTCCACTGGCCTCTTTGTTCTTCTGTGTGGCTCATTGAAGTGGAGCTCCCCATGTGTTGCTGGATTCCTCAGCGTTGCCAACAACCGTGGTCAGTTAGGATAAACTGAGTCTCCTAAATGGAAAAAAAGAAAAGAGCTAAACTATGTAACACAATTTAAGATTATTCCCCTTGACATTACCCAAACAATATTAAGTCAGATTGTACTTACCGACACGCCAGGCCCTCTCAAGTCAAAGTTGGGACATTTGCAGAGGTATGCTGATGTTCTGTAGTACAAAGGGATCATGGGTTGATACGAGGAAATGCGCACAGACACTTGTTATGTATGAATCAGCTATTTGCTATGCAAACAAATGATGTGTGGAATGCGTAATAAATCATACATTCACCCCCAAGCAAGTGATCTTGGTTAAATCTCATTTGCTCACTATGTCACTCCAGTTTAGACCCAGCCATATGCAAATCAGTCTTCTTGACCCTGCTCCTCATGGGAACAGTCCATCCCAAAGTACTAAGCCAGCACCTCCCAGGACTGGAAACAAGCATCTTGGGATGGGTATGCTCAGACGTGGTTCCAGTGCTCTCCATGCCCCTAAAGTCAAGCTAGCCTGGCTGATGAGGGGTGAAACCCCGAAACCATCCCAGGATGCTTATTTCTGGTCCAGGGAGCTGGCCTGGCAGTTCAGGCTGGACAGTTCGCATGGGGACTAGGGTCAAGACTGATTTGCACATGGCTGTGTTTAAACTGTAATGGCATGGTGAGCTAAATAATGATGGATTTAGGCCCAGATCTCTGTACTGGGGCAAATATTTGACATTGTTCAACATTCGGTCCATCCATTGTTCTTGTTGCCTTTGTCACCCAGAGTGGAATGGGTTTGCCCAGATGAGGGTCCTGTGCTCTCCATCCAACTGGAATCAAGCTAGCCTGGCTGATTAGGGGTAAAACCAGTCTCAAAATGCTTGTTTCTGTCCAGGGAGGACCTGGCCTGGCAGTTCGTGCTGGACTGTTCCAATGCAGAGCAGGGTCGAGACTGATGTGCATATGGCTGGGTTTAAACAGAAATGGCATGGGGGTCACAAAGACAATGGATTTAGGCCATGATCTCTGTACTGGGGTGAATGTTTGACATTGCTCAACATTCTGTCCATCAATTGTTCTTTTAGCATTTGTCACACCGAGTGGGATGGGTATGCCCAGACATGGGTCCCGTTCTCTCCATGCCACTGGAGTCAAGCTAGCCTGGCAGATGAGGGGTAAAACCCAGGATGCTTGTTTCTAGTTCAGGTAGGACCTTGCGTAGCAGTTCAGGCTGGACTGTTCCCATGGAGAGCAGGATCAAGACTGATTTGCATATGGCTGGGTTTAAACTGGAATGACATGGGGAGTAAAACAAACAATAGATTTAGCCCAGATCTCTGTGCTGGGTTGAATCTTTGACATTGTTCAACAAGCTGTCCATCAGTTGTTCTTTTTGCATTCATCACCCTGAGTGGGATGGGTTTGTCCAGACATGGGTCCTGTGCTCTCCATGCCACTGGAGTCAAGCTAGCATGGTTGATGAGCGGTAAAGCCTCGAAACCAGGATGCTTGTTTCTTGTCCTTTGAGGACCTGGCCTGGTAGTTGAGGCTGGACTTTCCCCATGGGGGCAGGGTCAAGCAGCCGCGGCTGGCATGGCTCGTGGGTGGGGACACCAGGGTGGGATGAGGGTAGGTGGCACAGGTGGTGTTGTGCAGCGGGGGGCGAAACAAAAAAAATAAACTTACCTTGAGGCTGGTCCCGCATCGCTGCTCCTGCTCTCCTGTCTCTGACTACAGGAAGAAGGCAGCCAGGCTCCTTCCCCTAAACCTATCACAACTCTGGAATGCAACATTGTGATTGGTCTGAGCACTGTGAAACAGCTCTCAGTCAAGGGCTGGAGGGGTGGGCACGTTCTCCATGCAGGGTGTAATGCAGCCTGCATGGAGAACAGGGAAGTGCACATGACTGGTTTGGGCGGCCCAAGAGGGCCGACCAAACAGTCATTGCGCCCTTAGGAGTGAGCAAACCACTCCTCCTACTCAGTGAGCAGAGCAGCCGTCCACCCGCCCGTAAAGCAGCAGGACACATCACAAATCATGAAATAATAATAACTTAATGGTATTATCATTTTATGTTTCTCTTCTTCACACTGCTTAAAAGCAGTGGGGCGATGTTTCTCTGCCATATAGGAGGAGCTGCTCCTAGGGTCAAGACTGATTTTCATATGGCTGGGTTTAAACTGGAATGGCACAGGGAACAAAAAAAGATGGATTTAGGCCAAGATCTCTGTATGAGGATGAATGTTTACACATAAGCATACAATGTGCACATTGATTGAATGGAAGCTCTTTCAATTCCAGTAGGCGTGTTCCCTGGCGTGTGATGGCACTAAAGCAATATGTGTGCCATTAATTGCTGGAACCAAATGTGGTAGGCGACAAAAACCATAGAAATCACCCTTCACATTTCCAAAATCCTCATGTTGTGGAAACTGGATGAAGCTGTTGATATGCTTCCTCATTGAAGAAAGAACTTCTTGTAGCATAACAATGGAAGGTGTTTGTGACATTCCACCAGATAATGCCACAGTGTATTGGAATGATCCAGTGGCCACAAAATGAAGTACTGCCATGAGTTTGGCAATTGGTGTGATAGATGTGGGATTTCCATTGTGAGGCAGAAGATCTGGCCCCAGGTGATAACATAAATCCAGTATAGTTTGCCTATTCAGTCTGAATTTTTGTTAAATATCCTGTTCTTCCATGGTGGCAAGGTCTGGAGATGGTCGGAACACTTGAGGCTGTCGTCTCCTCACTCTCCCCCTCTCAACATTTTAAAACATTTACTAATTTTTTTTTTTGGATAAATGATACAAATGTCATGTTTTGCAAAAATAAATATATCGTTTTTTTAACATATCTTAACACAACATGTAAAATTAGAATATATTTTTAGCAATTATAATTTTTTACGTCTCCTGATTTAAAACAAATAATGTGTAAATAACATTATAAATGCATTATTTACACATTTAAAAACATATTTTTCAAACCAAATACCATCAACACAGTTTAAATAACTTCGAACAACTATTGTGATAAGCCACAGTAAAGCACTACATATAATTGTTTTTAAATTAATGAGCAACATTAGCATTTTGTATGTGTAAACAAAGTAGCCACCATTTTGAGTAGTGATGACGCACTAAGCATTTACAAACACATTAACTGACCATCTAAAATGGCGTCCACCTGACCTCTCTGTCAGGACATTTGGAATTAGTTGACTGTGGCAGAAGTTGACCGCCTAGTGGGCGTGAAACCCCACGATGGACCCAGCCATAGGCTGTGTGTTAGATGTTTTCTTGACAACAACATCCCATCACATCTTGTGCTGTTGGACCTCTCAGCAGCATCAATACTGTTTCTCATTCTACAATGTTGCTAAAATACCAGGAGGTAGAAATTTAAGGGATAACATTATTGGGGCTCAAGGACTTTTTAATTGATAGCATTCAAACTATTTCCTTCAAAGCTTATAAATCATGCACCATGAAAGTGGATAATGGGGTGCCTCAGGACTCTTGTCGGAGCCCCAGGCTTTTTAACATATATGTGGCCCCCCTTGCCAACCGTGCCAAAACATTTGGCTTTATTCCCTGTCATATGCTGATGACACACAGCTGATATTTACTCTGGATCAAGATCTGAAGAATGTTAAAGCTAGTTTCTCAGCAGGTTTGATTGCTATTGCATCTTGGTTGACAGCGAATTGTCTCCCACTGAATGCCAACAAAACCAAAATCTGATTGGCAAGGCCCAGCAGCTTTGTACACCCGAATTATGGCCTTCTGAACTTCATCCGGCCCCTATTTCAAAAATGGTTGTAAGAAATTTGGGCGTACGCCTTGACCAAGCACTCACCATGAAAGAACAGGTTGCAGCCACTACTAGCACCTATTTTCACATGTTATATATGTTATGGAGAGTCTTTCCCCTTCCACATTCAGTGAGAAAAACACTTGTCCAAGTACTTGACATCAGTTGCTTGGACTATTGCAATGCTCTATTTGCTTCTATAAGTGAGACTGCTTTCAGCAAACTGCAAGTCATTCAAAACACTGCAGCACATCTCACTCTTAATCTTCCAGCTAGGATAGCATCCGCCCCAATTCTACACTCACTTGATTGGCTACCGATTCACAAGAGAATCATCTTCAAGGTTTGCTGCCTGACTCACAAGTCCTTTCAATGTAAGGCACCTGGCTACTTTTCTGCAAAGCTTGTATCACTATCGTCCTGACAGAATTTGTAGATCTGGTAATAAAGCCCTGCCCGCAGCTCCACGTATCAAGAAATCTCGCTCAGTAGGCAGATCCTTCTCTTACATGCTTTCCCTCCGGTGAAATAAGCTCCCACTTCATATACGCCAATAGGAAAATCATTTCAATTTTAGAAAACTTATCAAAACTGCATTTCAAGCCAAATCAGTCTACTCCCTCACTCATTATGCTCTGTTGCGACAAGATACCCCGCCCGGGGTGATTCGTGCATATTATAAATCAAATTAATGTAACATAACATAACATAGCAACATACAACAACCAATCGATGTGTCTATCACCATTGACAATTTTGTATGTCATGTATACAGAATTTCAAAAAAGCTCACTTGCCTCCTAACACTGCAGCCAACAAGACCTCCTCCACTTTTTCTGCTGCTTCCGACCTCTGAGAGCCACATTGCCTGGAAAAGCAGGTGACAGGGCCCCTGCCTTCTCACCTGAGAAGCTGGAATTGCAGGCAACTGAGGTTCTGTCCCTGTACAGCCAGCTATTTGGCTCACCAGTGGACCAGGTACATGTTTAAAATGCATTTGTAAATCTATCTGACTTTAATGCACAAGCTAGAATGCCCCTTTTAGTTCCTGAATAAAGTGTAGTGATTGCAGTGAAGTGTCATTTATTTTTAACATTACATAAAACAATGATGGTGTGAACCTTAAAGCACATTATGATTAGAGAAAACTACATTATTATGTGTTGTGTGTTTGAAGGTCTACATTTTATGTGGTGTGTATTCTGAATTATATATTGTTTAAGTAGAAGTGTGGTTCAAATATAAGACTTAGGAGTCCTAGGGTATTGTACCTGGATTTGCAACCATGCTCTCAAACACCAGACTGCTGATTCATCATCTGTCTGTCTGATGTTTGGACCAATTACAGACCACAAGTGTTTTCCTGAAAGTGGGCAGAGCAGTTTTCCCGAAACAACAAACAAACACCCAAGGACCTTGGGTAGTGTAGTTGACACCTGGGTAGTGTAGTTCACACCCATATTCAATATCTCTGACTTATGTAATATATATGACACCCACCATCTTCTCACTATATGTAAATGATGTTGTGCAACATCTTCAGGGTTGCAAGCATAATTCGCCAAAGCTAGGAGGAGTGCCAGTACCGGCGTTACTCTTTTTGGAATATACAATTTAACATCACAAACACCTGAGGGACTACAAAACCCTTTAGATTGCTTTAGTGATTTCTGTAGTATGAAAGGTCTCGAAATAAACTCACATAAAACTGTATACATTGCCATAAACCCACATAAATCTTTCAAGAAAAAACATCATTGTTCAAAAGCATAAATTGGGATATGTGGCCACTTTTAACTACCTGGGTATTATACTTAACACTAAACTGTCATGGAAATCACAACTGCATGAATGCAAGTCTACTTTGCTTCAAAATCCCATGGCAATTGTGACAATGTAACAGAAAAGTATATCAAAGGCAGTGTCAAACCCTGGAAGTTGTTTATAAGTTCAGGGTGCAAACTGCAACCCTTTATGTTGCAGCACTTTGGGGAGCTAATAGTCAGGATACGCTTACTGGGGAGGAAAATACATTTATAAGGATGTTGCTGCAGCTACCAGTATGCACACCTATGATAACCATCATCCAAGATACAAATATTTGGCAAATATAGCTCAAAGCCACATTAAGACCCTTACTGTTTTGGGTCGGTTTGTGGATCATACAAGAACTTAAAAGCTATAAAGAGTGGTTAATTGAGATATTGAGAATTGATCACAATGCTACACTCCCATGGGTCCGACATGTACAAAGTTGGTTTTATAAATTAGGTTTAAACAGCTTTGTGAAGCCCCTTACCTACTAACACCTCTTTCAAAAAACAGTCTTGGAAAAACCTTATTGAATGCAAATAAGAAATAGCATGCATCACTACCCAAAAATAGGACATATGACGTCTCAGTTTTTATCCATAAAACCGTCTCCTACTTTTGAAGCATACCTGGACAAAATACAACCTCAATTGGCTAAGTCACTGTACATGAAGTTCTGCTTTGATGTTCTGGAGATCAAATCTAACACATCCGAGTGGACGTGCAATAACACTGATGGCAGAGAGGCTTTCTGCACCCTGCGCTCACAAAATGCTGTAGAAACGGATTCTCACATATTATTCCTTTTCCCAGCGTGTGCCATCCCTAGGAACAATTGGATAAAACCAATTTGTCATAATATGGGAACTAGGTAATATTTAGGAGCATTAAGAATTTAAAAAAAGACACATCCCAAAAATTGTTTTTAGCCTAAGTAGAGATCTATTTGCTATAAACCTAGTACGTAACAGAAAGGGCCATAAACCTTAATTCATTGCTGTCAGTTTTTATTATGTACTGTGCTGTTTCGATATTTGAAAGTGAGCAATGTGTCCAACGCACTTGCACTTTACTCATTTTATGAGTTGATTTTGTACTTCATTTATAATTGAACGGGCATTATAGTAATATTAATTGTAAGCAATGCTTTGTCATACTCATAATTGAGCCCAGCCTTCACAGATCTCAAACCAAGCGATAGGCAATTGGGTCAAAATTTACTACGTATGGGAGTGTATATATGTATAACTGATTTCTATTTGATATATATGAAATGTATACATTTGTATCTTTAATGGTTTATCCTTGATTCAAATAAAGAATAATTGAAATAGAGCTGCTTAAAATTAAAAAAGTTATTACAATACTATCACAATACTATCACAAATGTACATTACTTGTTGTTTTGAATTTACTTTAATTTTTGTGTTAATGCATTGTAAAACACTGCTCCAAAGACCAGAGAGCAGAAGTCTTCCTTCTATTCTTTGTATTTTTTCCTTTTGTTGTGTGCTGGGTGACACTGTATTTATTCCCGCTGCTGGGAAACTGTGGTCATGTGACCAAGACCAATGTAGATCGAAACGCGCTATCTTTCGCATTGCTGAATAAAAATACCTTGCTTGATAGCTCTACCGGTGTGGCTGGATTTCTTCCAAGTTGTGAAGGGAGAGTAATTTTGGGTGTGTGTATGTATATATATATAAATATAAATATATATATATATATATATATATATATATATATATATATATTACCTACTGGTGGTCGCCAGTAGGTAGTTATAGTTAGGACCCTCTTACCATAGGAAATCCGCAACATTCTATTTTGAATAACTTTGGCGCCGGTCGACGAATCCTCGCCAAATTTTCAAAATACGTGGGGCGCTGCGCTCCGCTCCTACCCTGAAAGTCTCGGGAGGATTCGTCAAGCGGGGGCTGAGATAAAAGGGGGGTCCCAAAACGCGTTTTTCCCATGCATTTTTCCATAGGACCTTTAGACACAGCTACAGCCCGAACGGCTGAACAGAGTTAAATGAAATTTGGCAGAGAGGTAGTCCTCAGGTCAAGGAAGTGCCTTTTGTAGGTTTGGTGTAAATCTGTTAAGTAGATTCTGAGAAAATAGCCTTTAAATCAATATATATATCTGAGCCAGCTTACGGTGCGCTTACCGTACGCGTACGGTGACGTGCGCGAGCGCGATTCTGATTGACTGTTCGATCTAAGTAAACATTCGAATCGGTCGAAACCAGGAAGCGGCGGCCGCCATTTTCTCTCTCGCACTCTGAGGGGGGCAGCAAAAACAAAGACAAAAACCATCGAAAGGGGCAGTATATTCAGTTCTTAACCACCCAGCATCGATATAGGTGTCCCCAAACAACCCCCAAGGCCAAAAAAACAATTTTATTTTTTTTCGAAAAACGCGTACGGTCAAAATTATAAAAAAAAAAAAATTATCCACACTCTCCCCACCCCGTGTGCAAATGGTGCCCGAAGGGCACCATTTGTGCATGGCATAACATACAAATAAAAGTACAAATGAATACCTTTTCACAACGAAGCGCATAATATGTCCCCCATGTGCGCACGGTGCGCGAAGCGCATCGTGCGTACATGGCCCATCCCGCATAACGTGGGCACGCGGTGGGCGCAGCGCACCGCGTGACCACCGTGTGTGCACGGCACTAACTGCGTAAAGTGGGCGCGCGGTGCGCGAAGCGCACCGCGTGCTCACTGTGCGCGCACGGAACGAACTGCGTTAACTGGGCGCGCACGCCACGAATGGCGTAAAGTAACTTAGCATTTAAAAAACCGTACAAGTTCACTGAAAAAACCATAGGTTTCACACACGTTATAGTTAGGAATTAGCATTTAAAAAACCTTGCAAATTCACTGAAAAAACCATAGGTTTCACACAAGTTATAGTTAGCTGTACATTTCACTCGTAAAAAACCAATGAAATTCCCCCGTTATAGTTAGTGCAGGCAACTATAACTCACGCGACCGCAATCCTCTGCTGATGACATATGTGTTTTTATGAAAAAAAAATATTTGTAATATATGTATAGCTAAAATTTAATGGAAGAAGACATGGGCAAATAAGTGTCTAAATACAGTATTAGCATCAGCAGAGGATTGCGGTCGCGTGAGTTATAGTTGCCTGCACTAACTATAACGGGGGAATTTCATTGGTTTTTTACGAGTGAAATGTACAGCTAACTATAACTTGTGTGAAACCTATGGTTTTTTCAGTGAATATATATATATGTATATGTATATATATATATGCAAGTTGCATTATTGTACAGGTAGTCCCATTGGGTTGAAAGCACGCACTGGGAGGCCGATACAACAGTTAAGCAGTCACACTTTGTGCTCAGTTGGGCCCCAGGGAAGCAGCTGTTAAGTATCCTGTCCCTTTACTCCCTGTGGAATGCGTTTGGATCGAGTTTTTCACAAACTGGGCAAGAGGGAACCCTGTTTCCACAACAGGGGTCTGAGGTTGACATAATGCGATAATTGAGGAAAAACTAGCAGTATGGTTCTTTTATTAGATGCAATACATTTTGCTTCTTTTTATTTACAGGCAATGCGCAATGAGAGTTTGGCGACACAAAGCATATGTAATGCTTCTGAGTATGTTGTCCATGTCTATCAATGCTTTGAGTGGGAGGGGCTATATAAACTATTGATGCAATGGCACCAACCTCATTGATAAAGGGTTCCTGTAAGCTGAAACGCGTCTCTCTGTTATCTCTGAGATTGAGGGTGACCTGATCTAATAAAACAAATTGCGTATCTTGACTGCCTCGAGTCTGTGCTTTCTTCCATGGATGTTTCTTTGGGAGCTGGTTGCTGTTGGTCATTTAATTCAGCGTGAGCGGTCATCACGCTTTACATGGAACACCAGTCGTTTGTGGCTCTCCTCCCTGACTGCATATTCTTTGGAGGAGTACAAGAGTGCTAGAGGGGAGCCCCCAGTTTGGCAGCCGGGATGAGGAACGAGGATGACTGCAGAGGGAGACCAAGGGGCCGCAGCGCGGCGGTTTTCGCGACTGCCAGCGCGGTCTACATTTCCCCAGCAAGAAATGCCTTGCCCAGGAGACTGGCGCCATCTGGTGACTGGGCACTGCAGATGGCCTATGCCGATGCGGTGAGGTGGGTTTGGCGTATCCGATTTTATCTATCGGTCCCCCTCAACCTCGAACTTGTGCCTAGTTTGAATCTATTATTTTTAATGCTGCATGTCACTCTGGACATTGAGACTCTAATTTTCCCCCTAATGACTATTTTTAGATCATAGGTAGGCTGATTTTGAACAAAGTGCTGGTTTGGTCGCTAGACAATGCAATCTTTTCCCATCTACAAGCTGGTTTTAGAGCAAGAATAAGCACCATCGATCAGGTGCTGCATTTTGCTATGCTCTATTGGAAGGTGGTCTACTTGGGGGGAGGCAGCTTATATGCTGCCTTCATTGATCTTAGGGCAGCCTTTGATCTAGTCCCTCGGACAACCCTATGGGCTGTCTTAGGCAAACTGGGGATGTCAGCTGATCTAGTCTCTCTAATCGCTAGACTTCATCTAGACAACTTTGCGCAGATTAGATGGGGAGGTGTTGGCCAAGTGACTAGGCAGTTCCCTATCCAGAAGGGGGTCAGGCAGGGCTGCGTCCTTGCGCCAACTTTATTCTCACTGTATATCAATGATGTGGCAAAATTATTAATAGACGCGAATGTGGATGCCCCCTCTCTGGCAGGTGCGAAAATTCCTATTTTAATGTTTGCTGACGATTGTCTTATTATTTCCAAAACCCCGAGCGGCCTACAGAGGTCCTTAGGCCTGTTCGAGGAGTTTTGTTTAGCCCGTAGGCTTGAAATAAATGTTTTAAAATCCAAATTTATGTCTTTTAACCAGTCAAAATCCTCCAAATGTAAGATATTTATGAATAATTTGATATTGGACCAGGTCCAAGATTTCACTTACCTTGGTATTTGCATACAACATGATTTGGGTTGGAAAAAACAGGTAGATCTGGCATCTCTTAAACACTCCCAACTCTCTGGTGCGTTAAGCAAAGAACATGTTAAATCTTTGACAAAACCCATTGATCCTGCACTTCGGGTATATGATGCCAAAGTGGTTGGCGCCGCACTTTATGGAGTTGAGTTGTGGGGATTTGACAATGTACATAAATTATCTTCGTCCGAAAATAATTTTCTTCGAAATCTCACCAAACTACCTCAGAGTACTCCCCTCTGCCCCCTTTTTTATGACCTTGGTATGAGACCAATAGCATTAATTGCCTTATTCCGCCCCATCCTATACTGGCGGCGTTTATGGGTCACCCCCGAACTTAGGCTCTTTGCTCTTGGCCTCATGGACATTATAAAACTGGATTCTTTTCGCAAGATCAAGTGGCTCCGCAGGATCTACGAGCAACTTCAGGATTTAGGCTTAAAAAACTTGTGGGAGGATCCTCTAAATGCTTGCTTCCCGACCAAACAAGCACTAAAGGCCCTGTACTGGGAAATGGTAGCTTCCCGAGTCTTCAGATCTACAGCTCCGCTTTCACTATCTGGCATTTTCTTGGGCTTTAAGGACACTATTTGCCTGGCACCTTTTTGGGATGACATTACTAATCCCTTGGACAGGAAGCTTTATTTTCAATTCAGAGTTGGCAGTCTCCCAGTAAGAGAGTTTTCATCTAGATGGTCCACAGCTAATGTGCTTAATTGCCCTGGCTGTACTGCACCTATCGAATCTGTCAACCACTTTCTGTTCCAATGTCCATCCTATGTAATTCCTCGTCAGACCTGGCTAAAGCCAATGTGCCGGAACTTGGGGACCAGAAATGCCAAGGTAGCAGTACGCATCCTACGCTCTGCTGAGATTCCACTTGTTTACATTTCTGCTGCAAAGTTTCTAGGAAGGGCATGGGTGATTAGGAGTAAATTGTTGTCTGGATAAATTTTCCTTCCCTTGAATTGCTAAATTATTCTGTAAATATCCTTATTTATTGTTTTAAATTATTTTTAACATGTTTTGTGTATTTGTATATATATAAATTTTCTATGCTTTTATGACAATCGTCGAATAAAGCTTTCTTGACTTGACTATTTTTATAACTTTAGTTTTAACCTCTGGACCTTGTCTAGATTGCACGTTTTTTATAACATGGACTTCATTGCTGGACTCCTGCCTGTGTTACCGCGCTTTATAATGGTCAGCAAGTTGCATTATGAGACAGGTATTCCCATTGAGATGAAAGCACGCACTGGGAGGCCAATACAACTGTTAAGCAGTCACACTTTGTGCTCAGTTGGGCCCCAGGGAAGCGCCTGTTAAGTATCCTGTCCCTTTACTCCTTGTGGAATGCGTTTGGATCGAGTTTTTCACAAACTGGACAAGAGGGAACACTGTTTCTGCAACAGGGATCAGAGGCCAAATGCTGGCTAATCTGTCATCAGTGTTGACGAAAATGTTGGGTCAGAGGTTGATATAATGCGATAATTGATGGCATGTACACCACAAATTAATTTCATGCATTCAACCAAGACAACTATATGTTTTGGCAGATGATTATTTACACCATGTAATTCAAACATCACTGAATGTTTTTTACCTGTTATTCATACACAGTAATCTTGGATATCCATCGCAGGGTTATACTGTGGTTTCATGCTTCTGAGTATGTTGTCCATGTCTATCAATGCTTTGAGTGGGAGGGGCTATATAAACTATTGATGCAATGGCACCAACCAGATTGACAAAGGCTTCCAGTAAGCCGACACGCGTCTCTCTGTTATCTCTGAGATTGAGGGTAACCTGATCTAATAAAACAGATGACGTATCCTGACTGTCTCGAGTCCATGCCTTCTTCCATGGATGTTTCTGTGGGAGTTGGTTGCTGTTGTTCATATATAGATATATATATATATATATATATATATATATATATATATATATATATATATATATATGAATGTAAATTCGTCTCTAATGCTGCTGCCTTGGTTAGACGAAAGAACGGACCCAAAACTTCGGTGCCAATCACTGAGTCTTTATTTCATATCACTCTGTACCAGTCCGCCATGACGCGTTTCAGCCCCCACTCGGGCCTTGATCATATATATATATATATATTGTCTGAAAAACCCATAGGTTTCAGGGACGTTATAGTTAGTTGCATATTTCACTCATACAAAACAATAGAAATTCGGCCGTTATAGTTAGTTGAGCTAACTATAACTCACCCCCCACAATGCACTGCTGATGACGTCACATATTACATCATTCATGACATGGTCGGTGACATCACTGATGACATCACTGATGACATCTCAAATGACATCACTGATGACATCATCAAGTGACTGTGTGTTTTTGTAAAGTTTAAATATGTTTTATAAAAATACTGGCCAAGGTATATTGAAGAATGAGTGGGTGTATAAGTGTGTGGATAGAGGATTTAGTAGGTGCGTGACTGACTGTTTAAGTGAGTGATTAAATGTGTCTTACTGAATTCAGGGGGTAGTGACTAAACTGTGTGAATGTCTGTATCAGTCTGTCTATTGCTGTGTAAGCTGCTGCATTGGTTGATGAGTAGCTACATGAGTGTCTACATGGGTTATTGATTGGTTGCCTGAGCATTTGTATAGGTGCCTGAGTGTGTGTGTGGGTGGGAGGTGTGTGACTTTGTGCATAGATGTGTGAGTTCTTTATTCACTGGGTGTATGGGTTCAAGACTGCATGTGGAAACAGCTGTATGGGTGGATGAGTGTGTGTATGGGTGTGTTGGTGAGTGAATGGATATCTCAGTTGCCTCCATTGCATCTGTTCTCAGAGACTTACAAGCCAGCGGGCTGGCTCATAGATGATGAGCAGCGAGCCGACTAGCTGAAAAATATAGTACCTCTGACACCATAAATAGTACGGACTTTAGCTTGACAAGTGGATTTTTATTTTCCACTAGGTTACAATTAGATGCAGATCTATTTTCTATGTTTCATCAAGACCTGTTGATCCTATGCAGCGTTTACTAAAACAAAAAAATAAGTGCTCAGTACAAACTTACAATACATACATAAAGAGCAAACACAAGACAGACTTGTATATAAACACAGTAAGACATAAATAAATAGTATAATCAATACATAAATCTTCTTATACACATTACAGAACATCAAATTCTATAATATTTTGTACATATAGAAGTCCTACGCTATTTGAACGATAGTACAGGGACTCTTATTCGTAAGGCCCTCACAGTACATTAATCTCTTCAGATGCCAAAGAGAGGTAGCCTACGAGTTTTTGGAAACCAGGTGTATACAACTGTATTGTATAATTTACAAATTGGTGACGGAAACTTGACGTCGATTTGTCCTTGGTTTTCTTAGGCTTGCCCCATCAAAAAACCAACGCGTTTCAACCTTCTGTGTGGCGCTTATTATCTCGAAGGTCTTCATCAGGGTAGATATGTTTATGCGGGCGACTGGTGGAATCACAACTTTGATTTGGGGATTCCAGAATCCTAGACTCTCATATTCGAGGAAAGGTCTTTATGCGGTAAGTGCCGAGAAATGACTTCTACGGGGACTGTTGACGGACCCCAGCGGCCCGACTGCGCAAGGGCCGTCCTATCTTTAAATGGGGTGCGTCTCAGTTTGGGGTCTCCCGCCGGTGAATTATTCCTGGTTCGACCTGCAAGAATTCATTCGGCTATTCATGCTAGAAAGTCAGGGCATCGCCGTGTTCACACCGGAACCAATACTCAGGTGTTTCCAGGTTCTAAGACTAGTGACGGGGCGGGGGGCGGTTCTCATATGACGTTGAGCTCAATCGTAACCAAGGCTGGCAGGCTCATAGAGGGAGAACCGCGGCCCGTCTGTTCCCAGAGGGAGAGCTGCAGGCCAGCTCACAGAGGAACACCTGAGGGCCGACTGGTATAGGGAAAGGTGTGGGCTGTCGGCTTCCAAAGGGTTAGCTGAGGAACAGTTATGTGGGGAGAGGAAGTGTGAACGGGGTACCTGCGGTATATTTCCAGTCTTGGCTTCACAGATACAACTGCGGGCCAGAGAACTCACACCCAAAGAGCTGTGAGCCAACAAGTGGTTCGCAGAGGGAGACTTGCGGGCCCAAGAATTTTGTAGGAGGTATGCTGTTGATGGGGGAAAAGGGTGTGTTACCTGCTGCTGTAGGGAGATGCAGCATGAAAGAGATATCTCGCACAGAGCTCTGGTATATTAAATTGCCCCCGGGACCTTTCTTTTATATTTTCACTCGATGCGAGGCACAAGATGGCTGCTAACACTTCCTGGTTTGAAGTGTTAGCAGCCAATCAGAGACAAGCTCGTGCTTGGGAGTTAGGCACCGTCCAGATATATATATCTTTTTTTCCTTTAATATCTCAAAAACTACTGAACGGATTTACACCATTTCATCAAAAGCGCGCTTTCTGGACCAATACCTTTCTCCCTGCCAAATTTGGCGTAATTCCGTTCAGCAGTTTGACCTGTAGCCTTGTCTAAAGTTTCCTATGGAATATGCATTGAGAAAACACTTTTTCGGACCCCCCTTTTTCCTCAGCCCCCCTGGACCAATCACCCTGTAATATGTCTTCGCAGCTGGATGGGTCAGGTTGTGGGTGCAAATATCTCGCAATAAACTTGCTTCCAATCAACAACCAACCTTGTGCGTCCTCAATACACCCCTAAACTTTCAAGATACGAGCTAATCAAAAAGAGAAACTTTCTGAAAAATTTAGTAAAGATTCGTCAAATGACGCCAAAGTTATAAGCACATGGAGGGCTCCAGGAGTGGGGCCGCGTACACCATCCTCCCAACACTTGTACATCCTCAATACACCCCTAAACTTTCAAGATACGAGCTGATCAAAAAAGAGAAACTTTCTGGAAAATTTAGTAAGGAATAGTCAAACGATGCCACAGTTATAACCACATGGAGGGCTCCAGGAGGGGGGCCGCGCAACCCCCCTCCCAACATGAGTGAAGCCCCGGGTCTACAGGGACCCCAGCGGGCCCCCGCAGCCCCAGCGAGCCCCGGCTAATATTTTTTTTAAATGCCCCCGGGACACAGCCCACCCCGGGGTCTTAATAAAATAAAATGCAGAAACCCGCGACCCCAGGGTGAATTCCACCGATATATATATATTTTTTTATAAATGCTTTATTTGGCCCTGAGGGTCCTTCTAGGACCCCCTGAGCAGGCCTAGGGGGTCAGGGTGTTTCTACCCTGACCCCTTCTCTTGTTTTATACCTTTGTTACTCTGCTTTCTGGTGACTCGCTTCTACCGAGTCACAAGATGGCTGCCAACACTTCCTGGTTTGGAGTGTTGACAGCCAATCACAGTGAAGCTGGTGCACTGGCTTTAGGCTCCGCCCAGATATTAAAACTTTTATTTTTCTAATTTCTCAGCAACTACTGAACGGATTTACACCATTTAAAAAAAAGGTCGCTTTCTAATCCAAGTACTAACTTTTTGCCAAATTTGGTTTATTCCGTTCAGTAGTTTCGGCTCTAGCCTTGCACAAAGGTTCCTATGGGAAATTGATTTTTTGACTCTTATTCTTTGAATTTCTCAAAAACTACTGAACAGATTTACACCATTTAAAAAAAAGGTTACTTTCTGAGCCAAGCTCTACCTTTCTGCCATATTTGGGGTAATTCCGTAAAGCAGTTCGGGCTGTAGCTCGTCGCAAAATTTACTATGGAAATTAACATGGGGAAAACGTGTTTGGGACCCCTCTTTTTTCTCAGCCCCCGCTTGACGAATCACCCCCAAACTTTCAGGATAGGAGCTGACCTGGATAGACTCTTTTTTGGAAGAATTTCACAAAGATTCGTCAAATGACGCCAAAGTTATTAGCAAATCGTAAAATGCTTTTCCTATGGAAACTAGGTTGTAACTATAACTACCTACTACCACAGGTGAGTGTAATAATGATCCATGTTGTCACGATGCCAGAGGGTTCAATTACAGGCCCCAGAAAGCACCAACTTTGTTCAATGACAACGTGACATGGCCCATTGTTCATTCATTGCTGTAAATAGCGTTATTCCCCAATGTCACAAACAGTCCAAAATTGGAGGTGAAGCCCGTTAAAATCAATTGCAAGTGCACAATTATGCTGCCACTGTCCATGATATGCACTTGCACTGCGGAGTTCCTAAGGAGAGAGACATCTCTCCCTTCTCCCTTTCTCAATTACATTACCAGTGCCTATGGAAATCCGATGGCTGGGCCAGTCATGCCCCCTCCATAATGTTCCAAAAACGTTCTCCGTTTTATTGGGGGCCACCAACTCTGCAGGGCAGGCTCTGTGAGCAGGAACGGAGGATCTTGTTTGAATAGAACAACAGAGAATCAGAGCCCCACTCCGACTTCCATGCAAGAAAAGAGTTTATTTGTCTGAAGCGGCAGCATTGAAAAACACTAATTTATCCTTACGCGTTTCAGCGTCATCACGCCTTGTTCACAGGTGAGTGTAATAATGATCCTTGTGGTCACGAGGCCAGAGGGTTCAACTACAGGTCCCAGAATGCACCAACTTTGTTCAATGACAACGTGACATGGCCCAGTGTTCATTCATTGCTGTAAATAGCGTTATTCCCCAATCTCACAAACAGTCCAAAATCGGAGGTGCAGCCCGTATATATATATATATATATATATATATATATATATATATATACACACATGTATGTTTTACATACGAAATGTCAAAAGTTCACATTATGTAAATAATGAAAACACATAATTTCTTATTTACTACTGTACATCAATATAGTTTTTACATCCCAAATAAAAATGATGTTTGCCATGTGTATTATCCCATATAATACTCAGCCTAGATCAGGTGTGTCCAGCCAGTCGTTTGGGAGCTCATTAAGATTTGTGTGTCAGGCTTTGGCTGAGTCACAGAGTTGAACAACCAAAGAAATGAGCTATTGGACTCTTAGAAAAAATTCCTTGTCAACTCAAAATTGGAGTTGTGAACAAAATGATGCTTCTGAATGCTTTTAAATGGAAATAAAATGAAACGGATAGTTACTAATTACACAAACAGTTTGAATTTCACAGTCTCTCAGTCACCCATGCAAACATCTTCCCTATGCACACATGTTCATACATCCTGAAAGAGCACTCTCTCACTGACACACATGGCAGCCCTTTCCTGGTGCCCTTAGTCTTGGTATGTAGTTCATTATGTAGTATCTAGCTATATGGACATTAGGCTTCAAGTCAATGTAGCTGTGTATCAGGGTTTCTGGTTCTAATGCACAAGTTGTTTAGCCTTCAGTATTTCACAATAATTTTCACTGATGAGATGCAGCTTGTGATTGATGTTACATCAATACAGACAAATATCCAGTCACAAAGCAATTCCTTTTTTTCTTTTATTTGTAGTCTCCATACAGGTCAATGCCCATCAGAGAAAGGATGTACGGAAGGCCATCGCCAAGAAGGCGAGGGCCCTGGGGGTCTACAAGTGGCGCAGTATTTACTGTCGCAAGAAGTGGGAGAACCTATGATGCTGGGCCAAGAAGTTATCAGAAATCCAGCTCAGCAAGTCCTCCGACAACTGAACACACCTAATTGCCTGCATATTTGCGGTGGCCTATCCAGAACTTGACGAGCTGTTGAGAGCCCAACAGCAGCAGCAAAAGGGTAAGTTCTAGTGTGAGTTCTACACGGTAAACAACTAATCTTGTGTTACAGGAACTAATTTAGCCATCAACATTAAGGTTGGCACATGTCCAACACAGAAGAAGAGTTCTTGAAACTGTAAGTTTTGCACAAGGTGTATGGTGATGTGTTTTATATATGAATTTGTGGAAAAGCATATCATCTGATTTATGTTCACTACCAAAGGACTGTTCTGAGCAGACACATGGCTACCTAAACTACAAATACACATCAGGTTCCTTGATGTCATAAGGGACAGATGTACCAAATATGCCACTAGTGTTTATAGTGTCAGGTATGATGCTTCTTCACTAATGTGGATTATGTATTGTTAGCCCTATTACATGTGCTATATCATAATCTGCATTATGATACAGCGAATGTTCCAAACATCACATTGACAATTTGGGATTCTGAACAAATAAGGTAAGCATGTGAGCCAAAATCACTAGTCACATCAGAATTAATGGCTACATGTTGGATTCAAAATATATCCCAGATGGGTTGGGAATCCAAAATTCTGTTTTATACATGTGAAAAGTGACAGATTTGCATGATGTCTTACTCCTTCACAATTGTGTATGTAGCCAGTCTGTTTTTGGACAAGTAATTGTGATAGGCATACTAGTGTTGTAGAAACACAGACAGGAATGTGTACACATTGGTGACAGCGTAACTCATACCCAAAACCATTGCTCAATGTCCTTTGTTATGCCCAGATGATAAATCAATGATGGAGAATAATGGTATACTTAAAGGGACCACATATGTTGGCGTATCCCATCTGGAAAACTCAATATCAGGCCCAAATCATGACTCATTAGTCAAATGTAGGAATGCATCAGCAAGCGTCATATGTTGGATATTGAGAATTGCATTTGAATATTTGATGTAAAAGTTAATATGAATTAGTGTATGTAATATTTACTGTGATGCTGTACTAATTTTTGGCTAAAGTGAAAGACAGCCTATTTCGTTAAACAATTTCACAATGGTAAAATAAAGTTAAAATAACAAGATATATTTAGAAGTCAAATTTGTAAATGTTTTTTCTCTGTTCTGAAGTGGATTAGAAATGTCTCAAGGCCTATGTATTTACTTATGCTGTAGACATTACTTGTCAATCTACCAAACAATATTTTTCTTAAATTCTTCAACAGAATACGTATCTACATAGTGCGTGATACATTGATACACTACTTCAGTACAGAATCCATATAATTTGCTTTACATTTGAAACGTATTTTAAGTACTTGAAGTAAGTGTTACCACTGTGAAATGCCCAAACAAAGGTACACCATTGCAGTATTTGTTGAAACACATTGATTCAATTCATACCTAACTTTTTTTGAATGAAAATAATTGAGAGTTTTGAGCCTTGTAAACACACTGTACAAAGGTATTTTTGGTTTATGTATGTTTTGGTGACATACGTTCACTATTCTAAACAACAAAGCCCAACCATTCAGAGGTGTCAAACAGTTCCTGGAGAGACATAAAAATGGATAAAAGGCAAGATCATACATGATTTAGCAGCTATAAAATGGGGAATTTCAAAACTGTGACCAAATGTTATCTGAAAATGCTTCCGACATCCAGGAGCTTATGCTAATGTAGAACCAAAGTTTGAGAGCCTTGAAGCAGGTAAAATATGAAAACTTTGAAACTGTTTTGTGATCAAAGTTCATGTTCTGTTTACACATATTCAACAAAACTAATGTATATGTAATTTCAGCATCATCAGGAGCGGCAGAGGAGACATTAGTCACGTAGGTGGGGTAGCAGCTGGACACTGTGGTTTGGGTGCTGAGACCACCAACACTGAGGGATCCATTGGCACGGAGGTTGATGGCAGTGCAACCGAAGCCAACAGCTCCACAATATCTTCTACGGAGGCCTCCACAAGCGAGCATTCCCCAGTCGTGGTGAATCCAACAGGAACTCTATCAACTGCATCCTTGTCTGCCACCCAGAGAAACCTACCTCTTAATCCTCCCAGTTGGCCAAACCCCCCCTAAAAGGGGTGGCATCTCCTTCAGTGCAGGCACCTCATCCCTTACCCCTGCCCCCTCAGCTGCGCTGATTGAGGAGGCTATTGACCTCCTACGGACATCTCTATAGGTCAGATTGCACTAATGGGTGCCATCCAGAGGCTTAGCTGCCTTATGTAATAAATGGTAGAATAACAGGAAGCCATTCACAGTGCTATGTTTGGCCAACAGAGGTCTTTTCAAGGACTAGCCTCCTCACTGACCACAGCCTCCTAACCATCCCAACCTTGTGCCCCACCTTCTGCCCCTTCTGCATCCCTATTCCCTATTCCTGACCCTATCCCAAGCACATTCAAACCTTTGCATGCACCCACTCCAACCGACACATGCAGCACACCCGCACATAAACATGAATACTGCAAAAAACACAGACATATACCCAAACAACATACAGAAACCACACCCACAACTACCACTACCACTGTTACCACCAGCATACCCACACCCACCACACCCACCACCACACCTATACCCACCACCACACACATATGCACCACCACAGGCACACCCACACACACCACGACCACAATACACAATACACCCACATGCATATCCACCAGCACACCTACAGACCCCACCCCCACCAGCACACCCACATACACCACCATCAGCACACCCACATATACCACACCAACCATCACACTCACACTCACATACTCCACCAGCACACTTCCAGACACTATAACAACATGCGCCACCACATCCACATGCACCACAACCAGCACCTCAACAGCATACCCATCCTCACACACATATACATTAGAAACCACACCCACAAAACAGAAACTCACCCAAACAACACACACCTAGGAAGAAACACACTTCTAAATGTACACCACATACACCAGACTCACAGTCATATGCAACCTCAACAGACAGTTACATATCACCCACTGCCACTCCCTCTACCTCCCAACCTCAACTCCCTGCCGACCATCCTACCCATTTTGTCCGTGAAGATGTCCTTTTTGTCCTTGCCTGGACCCATTCTAAACACCAACCCAACCCTCCCAAACACAAAGTCACTCCTTCCGATACCCAAGCCACCCCTCCCAAACGCAAAGTCACCCCTTCTAAAGCCCAAGCCACCCCTCCCATACCCAAGAACACCCCTTCGAAATCCAAAAACACCCCTCCCAAATCCCAAACTACCACTACCATACCAAAAACCACTCCTTCCAAACCAAGACCACCCCTCCCAAATCCAAACCACCCCTCTGAAGTAAGATTGTTATGGTGCCTGCTCTGTGCCCCCTAGATGCCCCTTGCTGAGGAGGTTTCCTTTGGCAGTGATTTAGGCGGCAAGCTTAGTGCCACAGCACAAGAGTGCACTGGACTTTTTAAATAGTCATGGACTGCCATTTCATTTAGGATTTATTTTGAGCGACATATCAAATTGTTTGAATAAATCTATACTTTTCACCAAGTTTGTCCTGGCAATAACTTTCCTTTGCAATTGTTTGATTCCTGGAATTATTTCTGACTAAAATGTGAGGTACATATTTTGATTTACCATTATGGCAGGAAATAGAACATTTTTTATGTCTACATTATTAAGTGCATACACTGGTTAATTAGAATGTGATGGTCATTTCAATGTAGGCGCAGGCATACATCGTGATAATGGACACTTGCAACAATAAATAGATGTTTACATTTATTTTTGTAAGTGTTAATACAGGTGTGTTTGTTTCACCTTGATTACTGATAAGAATGAACATGTATGCATTATACCTTTTAAAATAATGTGCCAATTTAATTTGGATACAATACAGGACTAGCACAAGACAAGGGGAAGTGTTACATGACTGAATATATTGGATTATTCAAATTTGGGACTGACATTGATTTGACAGGTAATTAACAAAGTAAAGGTTACACCTTGTTTAGTGCAAATTCTACATCATGTTACATTGCACATATCCCAATATGGTGTAATGCATATGTTTTTAATTTGACAATTTTCAAAATGTATTTATTCACACTTGTATGGTGCCTGTCGATTTTTTGATTGATTTCCTTATTGTGCAAGTGTCCATTTTTTTAAAGCAGCTTGCACCAAATCTATACATACAATGTGATAATACAAGTGTGTTTCTTTAAATCTTTTACATGTCAACATTACAGACATATGCATTGCACATTGGTATGCTACTGCTTGTAATAGAGATTTAAAAATGCACAAGTCCAGAACAAATGTCACCAGACAAGTCAGAAGGTTACCGATAAAAGTGGAGCTTACCGTCGATTTCGTCCACGATGGTATTGACTTTGGTCATCATCAAGCAACAGCAGCATTGGCAGGACTTGGAATATTGGGTCCATGGCGGGAAAGGAAGTGTAAAAGTGAGAAAAGGGTGTGCTCCTGCCTTATAACCCTTCTAAACTGCCAACCCAGGTGTGGAGGTTTCCCCGCCACAGTCAGGTCGGCAAATTGGCACATCGTGATTGGCGCAGCGGAAAAAGTGGCTGTACTCCCTCCGGCAGCCGCTTTGTCTATGGCGCCATTGATGCGACGGAGAAATTCTAACGGAGGCAGCGGTCCGATGATCTTTCGTCCATGCACCCACCAGCATCTAAATACAACGGCTGGACCGCCTAGTAAGCAGATGGGGATTCTGATGAAAAAACGACAGCAGACCTTTGCCACCAATATCTAAATCAGGTCCTTAGACACTAAAAGGACCAGGATATTATACATATAACTGGAGTTATATTAGATAGGGTAAGCTTGTTTACATATTTGGGATTGCAGTTTGATGATGGGTGCACCTGGTCTACTTGTATCAAAAACAGGATAACTTGTTTCACATGAGCCGTAGGCATAACTTCTCAGCTCGCCATGACTATTGGCAAAAAACCCACCGTACCAATCTTGGAGATGTATAACTGGAAATGTCTGCCAATTTTACCCTATGGGATGGGTATTTGGGGATGCATGGATGTGGAGGTTATGCAGAAAGATGAGAATAGATTCTGCTGCCGGTTATTGGCTAGTCCCCCCGACATAGCATTTTTCCCTGCACCAGGAGTTATGCATGGATTATGTGCTATTAATGCCGCTCCTTTGACCCTCTGGTGTGCAATATGAGCGAATGAGGAAGCTGATCATAACCAGGCAGTGATTAGAGATTGCCTGCTCTGTGACCGTGGTTTGAGCATCCATCTTAAGAATATCATGAAAAAGGATAAATACTGGGTTCAGGATAGTTTTGCCATGGATAGACAGGCCACCAGGGAATTAACCGAAGTGAACAAACCCCTGGTTAGGGATTATTGCATTATCCAGATGATGCCAAAGATTGCCCCTTGTCTTTTATACATGAAAAACGTGTACAAGAGAACCATACTAGCCAGATTTAGGCTAGGTTTCATCCGCTGGCTTATATGTTTTCCGCTAGTTCAATACTCCTCTTCTTCCATTGCCAACTGCCCATGTGACGAGCAATCCAGCCAAACCTTAATACATTTTGTATTTTTCTGCAAATATTATCAGCCATTTACAAGGAGCTTTTTATTACCGTTGTTGTGTAGGCACACATTCACGAGGTGTAAAGCCACTCTATTCTTTTTACAGCACCTTAATGATTGTGACACATGTTTTATAGTTGCTAGTTTTTTAAGTGCATCTTAGCACAAAGGAGAATTATATTATATTAATTATCTGTATATAAACTCTCCCGTATTATGAATTGCTGCTTTGTATTCTGATGCTGCACTTGGCCATATGCACTTTAAATTTTCTAAAGCTGCAACTGGGAGACGCGGGTATCTTCTGCACAGAAATGGTACCACCTTCATAATGGAGACTTCTGTACTATGTTGTATGTTGTCCTTTTAAAAAAAAGATTATGATACTAAAGATTTTTACTGAAGGATTTGAAATTTTAATGTTTTTATTGTATGACCTCTTTTGTGTATCTTTTATGAGCTACCTTTGGAAGATCGAATAAAGACTATGGAAACGGAATGGAAACTGGAGTCATACATTTTTGAAGCAATATTAAATCAGTGCAGTAAAGTACATAGACAAAATACAATTGTGTTCAATAGCAAAATCCACAAGTGACAATTGATCACTTGCAGGTTGAGTTACTTGGAATCCTTATAGAGGTAAAATCACGTGTGCCCCAGGCCCAGGGCACAACAGTCAGATAAATCTTACCTAACATGTTGAGCCAGGGTGCAGAGTTGTTTTGGCTGTCCTTGCTGATGAATGGGAGATAGAAGTGGTGCTGTTTTTACCAAATACACCGTGCTGCAATACACATCATGCAAAAACACAACAGTTAAACAACTGCTGACGTTGGATGATGTTTGTATGATATTCTCTGTTGCTGCAGCTTCAAGTGTGGGGGTCGGTTACCGGACTGGTGACCAATAACCCTTGGCAGCAGTAAGCTCAACGACAAGCTTTGAGGAACTTCACTCAGTGAAATGTAGCAGCCTGAGCCTTTGGGGAAGGCCACAACTCCTACAATGCACTGGATCACCTGGATTTGGGCAATCCCTCGAAGCGCCCGATGGCCCGCGATTCTTTAGATCCAGTGAGCCTTTTTACCACCATTTTGCAGGGGACTAGTACCATTAGTTCAGGAGAGACTGAGGATGTTTCTGGCTTCCACACACACAGTTTCTTCTCTTGGGGAGTGTTGAGTTTTGGCCAAGAAATAGGGTCATTCACTCAATTCCAATCCTGTTGCCTCAGGGACAAAGTATCCCTCTTATGCTTTGTGCTGGTGGGCAAAGTCGTATTGTTGGCGGCAGCTATCTCCTCTTGGTCCTCTCTTACGTAAGTTGTTCAGATCTGAGGTTCTGGTGGCAGAGGGTCCCTTTCCTAGATTTAGGGGAGTTAGGGGTGTGGCAGCTAGTAGCCAATGATCAGCTAGTTCCTGTAGCTAGTCCACCCCTGAGGTGACCACATCCGGTGGTGTAGGTCACCTTTTCTATCCAGAACCCACTATGTTTGCTCTCCTAAAGATGATAGAATTCTATCTTGAGTATACAGACCACCCTAGAGCCTACCTGGGGGTGTAAACCTCCTTCATAGCTACTTTTGCACCTTGCCCAGATGCAAGCACACCTGGGCAAGGGAGCGCTGCTTCCTCCTCAGGGGAACAGCCCTGATGCATATCAGAGGTGGTTGAGCCTTTATAGCTCACTGCTCTGATGTGCCAATTCACTAGCAATCTGTGGGAGAGGAAGGTTTGACCTCCTTCCTGCCCAGCCTTTGTCTCTGACTCCTGGAGTGATCACACTGCTTGGTAGGAGGTCAAAATCTTGTCTTTGCAGTAGCAGGTTCAGGGAAGCACGGGCTGGTCAACCAGAACATAGTAAAGCTGGGGACAACCGGGGGTAACCTCTAAGGTGCTCTCTGTCTGCATGCCACTTCACCCAGGAATCATCTCAGGGGTGAGAAGACACATTATTTGATACCAAACATGATGTATTTTAATGGTACCATGTGAGAAGTTGGCCTGGTATATGCTGTCCACTAATTAAAGTGGGCACCTTGCACCAGTCTAAACAACCCTTATGGTGATTTAAGAGGTCAAAGATAACCTGAGAAAGCTACCCAAGTGGTAGCTGTGGAGAACAGCCTTTAGGCTTAGTCTTGAAGGAATGCTAAGCAGCTTGTTTTACAAGAATGCAACCTTAAAGTATTGGTTAAATGAAAGGAGAACCCCACAGTAGTTATAAAAATATGTATTTATTAATATAACACTCTCTAGTGAGACACAGTATCTTCTACATGGAGATAATCACAAAGAACACAATACTTAAGCACAGAAATGACAGTAAATAGCACTAATGCTCAGTGGGCCCCAGGACGGGACCAAACCATATACTAAAATTGTGGTATAAGAACCACGATGTAGAATTGCTGGGTACCCAAGGAACCACCCCAGGTGAGTAAGTAGGGATCCCACGGAAGACAGGTGCAGTGTGGGAACACAACCGCATGCTTAGTACAATTCTATAGGAAAGTCGCTGTTGAAGTTTTCGAGTTTAAGGACCCTTACCAGTGGACTTCCAAGAAACCCCATGGAAGTTAGGAGGTTGGAGAGCCACCCCACCCGTGGATACCGAGGTACCCGAGTTACCTATCCCAGGGAAGCTGGGTGCATAGGTCTGAAGTGGCGTCGGAAACCAGTGTCAAATCCAGTGGAGGACTTCGAAGAAGATCCGCTGCTGTTAGAAAGGAAAGTGTCCATTGGAATCCAAAGGTGGATTCTTGTTGAAGAGTACCTGAAAGCACAGGGGACAGAGTCTGGGTCACTCAGGAGTGACCGAGGGCTTAGTGGACGAATGCCCACCGATGTCAGGTGCTTCAGGTGCGTTGATGGTGTTCTTGACTCTGCAGCCACGGGGACCAGGAGATGTTGAGGGCAACCAGGAGCCAGATACGAGCTGTCCCATGATGGATGGTGAGTAGTGAGGAGTCAGTGCCCAAGAAAAGCAAAGTTGACCCTCAAATGGACCCACAGGCCAGAGGCACAGGAGACGCGAGAGGATCTCAAGCGATTTCACCAAACAGCAGCCCATGGAGCACTTGGTGGGAGAAGGCCAGAGTTCTTGGTAGGAAACGGTGCCAGAGGTTGTGGCTACTCGGAGCCCAATGCACTTGTTCGGGAAACACCAACAAGTATATGCACGTGCAACTGTACGCTGTGCACCGGGGTTCGGGTATTGCAGTCCCCATGAGGGATTCTGACCTCAAACTTGGTGAGAGGGCAGCTCAGACCTTGAGGGATGTAGAAACCCACCTCCTGTGTTACTGAAGCCTTCGGAGTCCGTAGAAACTCAAGGTCAGCAGACCGGACAGCAGTGTTTGGTGCCTGCAAATGCAGGGGAGTGACTCCTTCACTCCAAGGGAGATATCTACGGTTGTCCCTGATGCTCCACAGGTCCTGTACAGATCCTGTATGGTGCACGGGCACAGACGATGCTTCAGACTGAGAGGGAGATGAAATTGGGCCCAAACGAAGTCCAGCGGAGTCCAGAGTGTCCAAACGGTCGAAGTCTAGTGGTTTCTGGTTCAGAATATTATCCACGTGGAATATAGGGTCCTACAGCCAGGTAAGCCCTTTTGTACCCACGGGAGAGGGTTGGAAAGATTCAGGGGACCTTCCCAGGGGACGGTCTGGAGAGTGGGGAGGTTACTCCCATGTCCTTTGTCCAGTTTCGGGCCAGAGCAGGAGCCAACGGCTCCCAGGACTAGTTTGAACTGGACTATGCACATGGACATCAAATGTGCCCCTCATGCACACTTTCGGTCGGTGAAAAGTGCACCCATCCAGCCCTAATACACTAAATCCGGTCTGGGAGGTGGTCATACCTCCCTGTGACAGGATGCCTATTGTTCTGCCTTCATAGATAATGATAGCACGTTCCTGAATAGGAAAATGTCTTTCGTTTTGCACTCAATCTCAGAGATGTGATCTCTTTTGTGAAATTAAACTCAGGTAAATCGGAATTTATTTAAGTATAACTTGAGTTTATTAACCGTTGTTCAAAGTTAATGAAGTCAAAGAATCTTATTCATTCTTTATCAATACATCATATATCCAACTGCCCAATGCATTTCGGGCTTTTTTAAAATGAGTGCAAAACGAAAGACATTTTCCTATTCAGGAACGTGCTATCATTATCTACGATTTGAATTCCCTACTCAGGGGGATCAATTCGTTTGCACCAACTAATTTTGCTTAAAATATTGACCTGGAGAAATTTTGAGTGCGCAACTTCTGTTCTAGCTTTTCATATTGTTCTGCCTTCCCCTGCTCGAGCTTGCTTCAGCAGCAGGAGGGCAGAAATGTGTCTCTGGTCCGCAGCAACCAATTTGTGCTACCTGGGACTAGAAGGCTGGTAGTGGGAACACCAGGGCGCCAATTAAGCTCTCTTCTGAGGGGTGGAATTATACCTCCTACACCGGTTACCGGTGTGGGGTATGATTCCAACATGTTTGACACCAAGCATGATAGGGTTAGTTTCATCCATTTTAGAGTTGGTCATCACGGGGTTGCATCATGCCACTCTATATGTCGTAAATGACTGATGCACTGATAACCCGGGAGAATGGACTCCATAGGCTGCAGGGGTGTCCTGCTCATGCAGAGGCACCCTTTCACTTAGAACCAAGCACCCTGCCTTCAGGATAGTTGAGGCCGGCTATAGGGGTGACTTATAGGTTTTAGGTGCGGTGACCCTTAGATATAGTAAACCAATATCTTAAGGAAGAGGTGCATGCACCAACTTACACAGGCTGCAATGGCAGGCCTATAGGTTCCATTTTGCATGGCCTCTCATGGGTGGCATACTACATGATTCAGCCCATGGGAGGCCTCTGGGGTTCCTATGCCCTGGGTACATGGGTACCATATACTAGAGACTGACAAGGGTACCCCAGTATCCAATCTGGAGTGTACCAAAGTATATAACATAACAGTTTAGGGAGAAAGCATATTGATTAGCAGGATCCCAGTCATACTAGTCAAAACAATATTACATTTAGCAAAAAGTGGGGGTAATCATAGGAAGCAGATCCTACTTTCCTACATACCATCATGGAGCTGCCAATCTCAAGGGTACCCGGTTGGCAGCCAATGTTATCTTATGGACTGCTAACACATATAGTGGTTTTCGGAGGGGAACATCAATATAGGGACATAGAGGTTGCACTGACATGTCCACACCTTAAATATAATGTACCCTGCCTTCCCGGCTGAGGAGGCCTTCCTTGGGAGTATCTTACATACGTTCATTGCAGAGTATGTGAATGTGCCACACATGGTGAGGACACAGTTGAGTTCAAGCAGTTTGCACTGATTCTGCAGTCTGCAGTAGCAGGCCTACTGTCAGTAGGTTGCAGGAGTCACTCAGGGTGGAAAGAACTCATGCTGCAGCCCCGGGGACCCCTTTACCACCAATGCCCTGGGTACCCTTGGTACCATATACTAGAGATTTGTAAGAGGGTTATTCTATTGCTAATTTGAGATTACTAAATTGAGCATAATGCTTTTAAGAGAGAGCACATACACTGGGTTCTGGGCAGCAGAGTCATAACTATCAGCATTTGGAGCAGTGGAGACCATCCAAAAAGGGGCATTTTCCTACATGACCATCCCAGTCAAAAGGTGATGAGCAGCTTACCTTTCCCTGGTAGTTCTCATTGTCTAAGTGGAAAAACCTGGGTAGGCCATCTGAATTGGCATGGTCAGTCCCTGGTCTGTGTTCCACTGTAAAGTCATACTCAGTAGGGAAATGGACCACCTCAAAAGTTTGGAGTTTTCCCCTTTCATCTGCATGAGCCATCTGAGAGGCGTGAGGTCAATTTGAACCTTGAAGTGAGTCCCAAACAAGTAGGGTCTCAGCTTCTTCAGGGACCAATTCAAATCAAAGGCTTCCCTCTCAATGGCACTCTAATGATGTATCAAAAAACAACCTGAACTAGTCAAGTCAAAGAACCTAACCTAAGGGAGAGGAAGGTGTCAGAAATCCATTCGATTCTGAAGACCACCAAAATAGAGAGAAAGGAAAAAATGATCTCTTTCTTAAGTCCCCTCACTCACCAGGGTTTCCCCACGGTGACATGCTTCATCATTGGGGTCCTCCCAGTCCTCTACGGACTGAGGCGTGCTGCGACTTGCGAATTACGTAGGAGCACTAAAAATCAGATTATGTGTAGTGCAAGTGAAAGTGTGGTGGAGTGGGATAAGGTAAATTAAAATAATCAGCTAGTGGGCCAAATATGTTTTATTAATGCTCCTAGCTAATTGACTTAAAAACAGGGGGATATGCTTAAGGCCCTAACTATAATGGATAGGTGTACCTAGCATATGGTCAACTAGTTTCGAGCTTCCCCAGCTCTTCTTCAGGACTCCACCGGGACCAGCCCAGTGTGAAAGCACCACTCCTATTTAACTTAATTAAGGTGAAAAAGTTAGACGCTGTAACTGTAAGCCATGCGTTACAATTAATACATACGTAATGTACGTCAGGTAATATCTGTAGGATACAGTAAAATGCAAAAATTAAAGGAACAAAAAGTCGTATGCACTGTTATCATTTATCAATTGTGAGCACACTACACCCAAGTGTTCGTACACTCTTGTCTCTGATGTGCCTCTATGTGGTTTAAAAAAGAAAGAGACGTTAGGTAACTTTCTCCATGGCGGCGCTGTGCTGGAAAGTGAGCCGAAAAACGTAAAATATACAAAAGAACCTCACACGTCTGACACAACACATACAAGACTAACAGTAAAAAAGACATTACATACATCTTAAGAAGCAACAATATGCCTCATGGTCAACGGAGGGGGTGTGGCGATCTCGTACACCTAAGGGAATAGTAATTGAAGCAGTTAAAAACGGTGGCAAGCTCCGTATCTGTAGTTGGCCATTAGGGAGAGAAAACGGAAAAAAGAGAGAAGAAGAATGGCTCTCCCCGATAAAGTGGTCTTCCCAAGGTAATCACTTACTTGTACGTGGATAACCACACTCATAAACACCTACTGGGGCCAAACCCTCGCGGACCGCATTCTGGCGTGTCCTCGGTGCGGAGCTGTTTAAAAATGGGTGTTGCTGCATCGAAAGCGAGGAGGGCTCGCCGTCGGAGTCCCTTCCGGGTGAGGCGATTTTGGATAGGGATACTATTGCGGGAGAGTGTGTCCAAGCGCTATACACATCGACTCATGCGTGCAAAAGTGGTGAGAAGGGAAAATGAGAAACAATACCTAAATAAGGCAGAAATTAATGCCTCATACGGTGTATACTAAAAAACGGGGTCATTATCTCTATGAAGCGGCCATGATGGATAGGTCAAGTTACAACTTGATTGACCTCATAGAAGATGATCTCAATCAACTGAGTGTGTAGTGCTTATCCCGACATAGGTAGTGAAGATTAAATTAAATCGCAGTGTGATAATTAAATCAGGGCGACCAAAAAGTAGAGAATTCACAGTAAAGTAAATGAAAGTAAGGAGACATGATGGATATCAGGGATGTTCAAAAAGAACCTGCGTTTATAAAGGTTAAGGCGAGTGCATTACTCATATCATGTAAATTGTCCCCAAGGTATATCATCATTCAAACCTTTGCTGTCAGACCGTAACTTGAACACCCAACATTGTTCTTTTTCGTGCAGTTTTCTTTCAATGTTGGGGTGATTGTTTACATGTTCCAGAATAACCCAGTTGAGGTCATTAGGTGTATGTTGTTGTTCCAAAAAATGAGTGGTCATTTTTGTGTTGTTACGTTTGCACCTAAAATTGCTTCGGTGTTCGATTATTCTTGTGCTCACCCTCCTTGTAGTCATACCAACATAATGAAGGTTGCAAATGGAGGTGATGAGATATACCACCCCTGTTGTATTGCAATTGGTGAAAGTTCCATGTCATTCCATTGTTATAGGTTACTGTTTTGGTAACTTTGGTTAAATGACATACACTACAGTTGCTGCATGGGTAATGGCCCTCAGGTAGTGGATGGAGCAGAGGTAGAGGACCAATAGTTTGCGTGGGGTTAGGGCGGGTATGTACTTGATAGTTCCTCAGATTTTTGGCTTTCCGATGGCTGAACATAGGTTTTTGTAAATCCAAACATCCACTATTCAGGATCCGCCAATGTTTTTTTACTATTTTAGTTTCTTGGTCTGATGCGACATTAAAGGTGGTGATGCAGATTTGTCTCTTTCGGTCTTTTTCTGTGGTCTTAGGTTTGTCTTCAAGTAGTGCCTCTCTGTTATTATTTGAGGCTCTTTTTTGGGCCTTGGACACAAGCTGTTGTGGGTATTGGCGTCGTATCAATTTCTGTGATAGATCATTGGCTTGAATGTTATAATCTTGTCGTGTGGTACAGTTGCGTCTTAGGCGCAAAAACTGTCCAAAAGGAAGGTTGTCTTTTAAACTTCTGGGATGGAAACTATCGTACACTAGTAGGCAGTTCCTTGCTGTGGGCTTAAAATGTGTAGTAGTGATTATACGTCCTTCATGTGCTGTTATATTGAGATCAAGAAAAACCAGATTGGATCTGCTCATAGTGAAGGTGAATTTTAGGAAAGGGTCTTGTTGGTTTAGCCAAACCAGGAAATGATCAACCTCTGCTTCGCTTCCTTCCCAGATCAAAAACACATCATCTATGTATCTTTCCATAGCTTTATATGGTCGATGTGCGGATTGTTTTGGTGGAGAATCTTTTATTTCTCGAGGTGATGTACATAGAGCCCTGCTACGCTCGGCGCAAAGGTGCTTCCCATGCTGGTACCGTGCGTTTGTTTGTACAAAGAGTCGTTGAATTGGAAGAAAGTTTCTGTCAAGGCTAGGCAACAGCATTCAAGGACCACGTGTCTGGGTGTGTGGTAACCCCAATTGTTTTGAAAAAGTACCTCCTCCAGGATATCTAATGTGTCCTTGTGTGGGAGACTGGTATAGAGGCTCTCCACATCCAAACTAATCAGTATACTGGTTGTGGGGTTAAATACGAGATTCTGAATTAGACCAAGGACTTTCCTAAAATTCACCTTCACTATGAGCAGATCCAATCTGGTTTTTCTTGATCTCAATATAACAGCACATGAAGGACGTATAATCACTACTACACATTTTAAGCCCGCAGCAAGGAACTGCCTACTAGTGTACGATAGTTTCCATCCCAGAAGTTTAAAAGACAACCTTCCTTTTGGACAGTTTTTGCGCCTAAGACGCAACTGTACCACACGACAAGATTATAACATTCAAGCCAATGATCTATCACAGAAATTGATACTACGCCAATACCCACAACAGCTTGTGTCCAGGGCCCAAAAAAGAGCCTCAAATAATAACAGAGAGGCACTACTTGAAGACAAACCTAAGACCACAGAAAAAGACCGAAAGAGACAAATCTGCATCACCACCTTTAATGTCGCATCAGACCAAGTAACTAAAATAGTAAAAAAACATTGGCGGATCCTGAATAGTGGAGGTTTGGATTTACAAAAACCTATGTTCAGCCATTGGAAAGCCAAAAATCTGAGGAACTATCTAGTACATACCCGCCCTAACCCCACGCAAACTATTGGTCCTCTACGTCTGCTCCATCCACTACCTGAGGGCCATTACCCATGCAGCAACTGTAGTGTATGTCATTTAACCAAAGTTACCAAAACAGTAACCTATAACAATGGAATGACATGGAATCTCCGAACTTTCACCAATTGCAATACAACAGGGGTGGTATATCTCATCACCTGCATTTGCAACCTTCATTATGTGGGTATGACTACAAGGAGGGTGAGCACAAGAATAATCGAACACCGAAGCAATTTTAGGTGCAAACGTAACAACACAAAAATGACCACTCATTTTTTGGAACAACAACATACACCTAATGACCTCAACTGGGTTATTCTGGAACATGTAAACAATCACCCCAACATTGAAAGAAAACTGCACGAAAAAGAACAATGTTGGGTGTTCAAGTTACGGTCTGACAGCAAAGGTTTGAATGATGATATACCTTGGGGACAATTTACATGATATGAGTAATGCACTCGCCTTAACCTTTATAAACGCAGGTTCTTTTTGAACATCCCTGATATCCATCACGTCTCCTTACTTTCATTTACTTTACTGTGAATTCTCTACTTTTTGGTCGCCCTGATTTAATTATCACACTGCGATTTAATTTAATCTTCACTACCTATGTCGGGACAAGCACTACACACTCAGTTGATTGAGATCATCTTCTATGAGGTCAATCAAGTTGTAACTTGACCTATCCATCATGGCTGCTTCATAGAGATAATGACCCCGTTTTTTAGTATACACCGTATGAGGCATTAATTTCTGCCTTATTTAGGTATTGTTTCTCATTTTCCCTTCTCACCACTTTTGCACGTATGAGTCGATGTGTATAGCGCTTGGACACACTCGCCCGCAATAGTATCCCTATCCAAAATGGCCCCACCCGGAAGGGACTCCGACGGCGAGCCCTCCTCGCTTTCGATGAAGCAACACCCATTTTTAAACAGCTCCGCACCGAGGACACGCCAGAATGCGGTCCGCGAGGGTTTGGCCCCAGTAGGTGTTTATGAGTGTGGTTATCCACGTACAAGTAAGTGATTACCTTGGGAAGACCACTTTATCGGAGAGAGCCATTCTTCTTCTCTCTTTTTCCCGTTTTCTCTCCCTAATGGCCAACTACAGATACGGAGCTTGCCACCGTTTTTAACTGCTTCAATTACTATTCCCTTAGGTGTACGAGATCGCCACACCCCCTCCGTTGACCATGAGGCACATTGTTGCTTCTTAAGATGTATTTAATGTCTTTTTTACTGTTAGTCTTGTATGTGTTGTGTCAGACGTGTGAGGTTCTTTTGTATATTTTACGTTTTTCGGCTCACTTTCCAGCACAGCGCCGGCATGGAGAAAGTTACCTAACGTCTCTTTCTTTTTTAAACCACATAGAGGCACATCAGAGACAAGAGTGTACGAACACTTGGGTGTAGTGTGCTCACAATTGATAAATGATAACAGTGCATATGACTTTTTGTTCCTTTAATATTTGCATTTTACTGTATCCTACAGATATTACCTGACGTACATTACGTATGTATTAATTGTAACGCATGGCTTACAGTTACAGCGTCTCACTTTTTCACCTTAATTAAGTTAAATAGGAGTGGTGCTTTCACACTGGGCTGGTCCCGGTGGAGTCCTGAAGAAGAGCTGGGGAAGCTCGAAACTAGTTGACCATATTCTAGGTACACCTATCCATTATAGTTGAGGCCTTTAGCATATCACCCCGTTTTTAAGTCAATTAGCTAGGAGCATTAATAAAATATATTTGGCCCACTAGCTGATTATTTTAATTTACCTTATCCCACTCCACCACACTTTCACTTGCACTACACATAATCTGATTTTTAGTGCTCCTACGTAATTCGCAAGTCGCAGCACGCCTCAGTCCGTAGTGGACTGGGAGGACCCCAATGATGAAGCATGTCACCGTGGGGAAACCCTGGTGAGTGAGGGGACTTAAGAAAGAGATCATTTTTTCCTTTCTCTCTATTTTGGTGGTCTTCAGAATCGAATGGATTTCTGACACCTTCCTCTCCGTTAGGTTAGGTTCTTTGACTTGACTAGTTCAGGTTGTTTTTTGATACATGTACTGTTGGAGGGTGAACCTAACCGTTAACCTCTAATTCCCCCCTACTTTTTGATAACTCTAATGATGGTCTCTAGGGAAGAGATACCTGCTGATATAGGCAACTGGTTGTTCCTGGCCCTAATCATTGGTTTGTGCTAACACTGCCCTAATACCATGCTCAGAAGTGTCTGTTTGAACAATGAACTCCTTTCCAGAGCAAGCTCCTTTCCATACTGGTGCAGAGAACATAGCCTCTTACAGGGTGTCAAAGGCCTATTGGCATCAAGTGGTCCATATGACCCTCTTGCACTGCCTTTTGGAGGTAAGATCAGTGAGTGGGCCACAATCGTCCCGTACCCCAACACAGACCCCCTCTAGTCCCCAGTCAAGCCAATGAATGCCCTGACATGAGTATGAGTTTTGGTAACTTCCCAATCCAGAATAGACTTAGATTGCAGAGCTTCTACTTGGCCTCCATCTATCAGCTGGCCCAAATACACTACAGAACTCTGTCCTATCTGGCACTTGCTGACCTTGATAGTTAGGCTTCCCTGATGCAGGGCCTATAACACTTTCTAAAGGTGGACCAGATGATCCTCCCAGACAGGGCTAAAGGCAAATATATCAACTAGATATGCTGCACTGAAGTCATCCAATCCTGAAAAGAACTCTATTCACCAACCTAGGGAAAGAGTCAGTTGTATTGTTTAATCCAAAAGGCATCACTTTGAACTAGTATTGGCCTTCTGGGGTTGAAAATGCTGACCTCTCTTTTGCTCCCTGAGTGAGTCCAATCTGCCATTACCCTGATGTCAAATTAAAGGGTCTCACGAATTTGGCTGTACCCAGCTCATCAATCAATTTATATACTCTTGGTAATGGGTGAGAATCAGTCTTTGTGACTGTATTGAGACCCCTGTAGTCAACACAGGTCCTCATCTCAGGTTTCCCACCTTTTGAGGCTGGGCTAGCACAGGGACTGTTAGAAGGTTCAATAACCCCAAGCCCTAACATCTTGCTGATCTCATTCTTAACTTAGTCTGACAACCTGTAAATCTTATTTTTTATAGACAGGGAGGCTGCCACAAGTGTCCACATCAAGGGTTCACCATTTTGTCTGTCCAAGGTATAAAGAAAAGAGCTCAGCAAACTGGCCCATGGCTTGCCTGCAGTCAGACCGAGGTTTTGCAGTGAGGGTGTCAAACAAGACAACACCTTCAACTGACCAATCTTTGAGGTTGTTTGATAACAGGTCAGGAGGGGTTCACTTCCCTCCTCTTGGCCTCCACCCGTGACAATGAACATGGATGGACATGTGAGCTTTGTCCTGGTCGAGTTTTAGGTGATTTACATGGAGAACTCTGCGAGGATCTCTTGGGGTGAGTAAGCCAATCAAGTACGTGTCATCTACCTTCTTCTGCAAGATTGGATAGGGCCCATTTCACTTGTCCTAGAGTGCCCTAGGAGGCACAGGATCCAAAACACACACTAGCTGACCTGGTTGGTACTCCACCAGTGCTGACTTCTGGCCATACTAGTGCTTGATAAGCTCCTGGCTGGGCTCTAGGTTCCTATTTGCCTTTTTCATTTACTGTCGCCATATGTGGGCGTAGGCCTAGCACATAATCCACTATTTCCTGATTGGGGTGTTTTAGAGGTCTCTCCCATCCTTCCCTTACAAGACTAACTGCACCCCTTACAGGCTGGCCAAACAAAAGTTAAAATGGGCAAACAGTAGGCACTTTAAAAGACATCCTACCTCCTTCTGAGTTTTTCAGGTAGGCTCATCATTCATGGTTTTGTTTAATTTTTCAACTAAACTATTGCCTGAGGGTGAAAGGACTTATAACTCACACCACATTCATTCCACATAGATTTTAAGTATGAAGACATGAAGTTATGCCCTTTATAAGAGACCGTCTCTTTAGCCCCTTCCATGCGGGGCGGATTCCCCCGCTGTGCTGAGCGCTGCTTGCGCGGGCGTGGTCATGACGGAACGGTTCCGTCATGAGCACAGCTCAACCGACGCTCATGACGGAACCGTTCCGTCATGAGCGCCGAAGGGGTTAAGAAACCCAAACGTTGTGAAGATTCAAAGGAGGGCCTTTGCTACTGCTGGAGCAGTTGCAGTCCTGAGGGGAATTGCCTCTGGTATCTTGTGACATGGTCCACCAACACTAGGCTAAATCTAGTCACAGCTGCAGTTTGAGTGTCTAAGAGACCAACAATGTCAATTTCTACTCTCTCAAAGGGAGTCCCAACCACGGGTAGTAGGATTAAGGGGGCTCTTGGTTGTGAACCTGTCTTGCCAGTGGCTTGACAGGCCACACAGGAGAGATAAACTCCTTCACTTTTTTTTAGACATCTGGGGCAAATATAAATGGGCAACCAATCTGTCCCAGGTTTTTATTTGTTCCAGATGTCCAGCTAAGGGGATCTCATGGACCAAAGTAAGGATACACTTCCTGCTCATATGGGGGACAACCACTCTCCTGGCTGCCCCTAGTTTGGAATCCCTGGTTGGAGTGTACACAAGCCCATCCTCCCAGTAGACCACATGGGTACCACTGACATCAACCTCGTCATGTCTTCCAGCTTACTGCCTAACACCTTCAAAAGTAGGGCACTGCTTTTGCCCTTGGCATAAGTCCTCTTTGGAGAGTCCCCCGCACTTAAGAGTTTTGCCAGGTCAGGTCAGATTCTAACAGCTGCAGTCTCCATCTCAGGTACCAGGGCATCTGCCACAGGAGAACTTGCCACCTGTCATATGACCTCTTAGAGGCTGCCTTAGCAGACTTCTTCCCTTTCTCTTGTTGAGGGTCACTTGGTCCAATGTTCAGGATCCAAGGCCCATTGACTTCCCTGATGTGCTGCCCATGCTCTGGCAGTAATACACACCCACTCAGGGAGACCCCCCCCCCACTTCCGCATGAGCCTTCCTGTCCCTCTTCCCATGTAGACGCCTCAAGATCATTTCCCAACAGCCACTCCACTGGAATGGCATGGGCCACAACCACCTTCTTCGGGCTAGTAACCCCTCTCTGTTCTAAGCTTACCAAGGCCCTTAGATGGAGTGTAGTCTCACTGTCAGCATTGGTAACCTGGTGACTGACACCAGGCAACATTTGGTCTGGGGAAATCAGTCTAGCTGCCACCATAGTGCCACTGCCACCTATATCCCTCAGAGTCTCCACCTCAGTCCAATTGATCTTTGGCCTTTGTCTATACTTCTCCAAGCTTGGAGGCAAGACAACCTGGGCTTCAATATCCACCCCACCCAGGGAAACTAAAGTAGCTCTGTGTAGCCCCTAGCCTCTCCAAAGTACACTGGTAATCCACTCCTTCATTAGTGTGAATATTGGACTGTCCACCATTGGGGAATTTTTGGAACATGCTGAATCTCCTTTCTTATGACCTGCCTGATGACAGTCATAACATACCCAGAAGCGTTTGCTGGATCCTAGTTAGTACTTGGGTACTCCTGGCTTTTGGACTGGGAGAAGTATCCAGACCCATCCACCTCAGAAGTATTTTGGGGGTCTTTAGAGAATTCCTTCTTTTTATTAGTGTGTTTTTCACCTCTTTCCCCTGCTGGGAGATCTGTAAACTATTTTTCTGGTTATTTCCACCATGAGTCTTTCTGTACACCCTGCTTCTGACCCATTTGTCAGCTATCTTACCCAGCTCTCTGGGAGAGGATACTTAGAATCCACAAAATGTTGATGTAATTTCTTTATTGTACAATTAGTTAAAAAGTGCTCCTTAATAATTCAATTATACAGCCCATCAAAAGTGTCCGCCTTATTGCCCTCGTTACAGCCATCTAGTGTTTTGAGTGAAAAGTCCACAATGTCCACCCATGTCTGGTTTGACCTTTATAGTTGTCTCTGAACTTTACCCTGTACTCTTCTGTACCTGATCGACTCAAAATAAAAAGATCTAATCTGACAATAGAGGATGTACATGTTGTGCACATTCTTTTGCCTCTTTCTGAAGATGAGCATCTTGATGGTAACGATTTTTGTGCTAACCTTAACATAGAGATGGACTACAATTGTAAAATGCCTTCCTCAAAGTTCATTCCACAACAAAATCAATATGCGGCTATTGATTTGTTTGTAAACAAAACCATAACTGAGTTGGATAAAATGGAAGATAATCAACACATGAAATACAAATATCATAGGCGAAATAATAACCTCACCTATGAAGAGAGACAAACATTGGAGAGTCTAGGTTCTGACACATCTATAGTCATCCAAGAGGCTGACAAGGGAATATTGTGATAATGAGGACAACCAAAAATGATGAAGAAATTATTGGACAGCTAATTACACCTTATGCTGTAATCGAATATCTCATAATCCTAAGGGGAAGTCAATTGTTTGATTTCCAGCAAATTGCATTAATGGACTGAGTTTGGTCTTTTGGATGACAGCAAATTCAGTTATCTAAATATCACTAAAACTAGGTACCCATTTATATACATATTAATGAAGATTCACAAATGCAGTGAGAAACCTCCACGTAGACCCATTATATCCAGCAGAGGGAGTCTGACTGAACATCTCTACGAGTATGTAGACTCTTTCTTGAAAGCCTTGGTAGTAAATCTGCCTTCTTCTATACTTGATACTACTGATATCCTTAATAAGTTACAGGATGTTGCATGGGACACTAACATGAGCTTTGTAACTCTTGATGTAGTGGGTTTGTATACCTGCAATCGAAATGATTGAGACAACGGGCTTTAATACATTTCCGGTTTAGCCGTAGTGCTAGCCTTATGAAACACTCAAATATGCTCATTGAGATGAGCCATTCGGTTCTAACCAAAAATTATTTTTTGTTTGATGGACAATGGTATCACTGCGATGGGGTCCAGGTTTGCACCCTGTTATGCTAATCTCTTTATGGGATGTTTGAGAGGGAACATGCCTATGCCTCATTGGCATGTAAATGAATAGATTACATATTTTTCTAGGGTCATTATATTGACGACATTCTGATCATATGGACTGGAAGTGTAAAATATCTGGATGAATACACTGAATACCTCATCAAATATGGTCACAATGTTACTTTTACCATGTGTCATCATCCTACTCAAATCAATTTTCTCGATGTGGAGCTATATATCTTAGACCATAGCATTCAAAGTAACTAACTATATCCTAAGAGCAGATAGTGCGCATCCTTACTGTTTTACCAGCGGGATCCCTTATGGGGAAATGATCAGGATCGGAAGGAACTGTAGTGAAGAGGGAGATTTTAATACTTGTATACATAACCTGAAGGATAACTAGAGGTTATGGAGAAAAAGTACTCAATCAAGCCGAGAAAAGAGTTCGGAATATACAACATTCTGACAACCTAGTTAAAAAAATGAAATCTAGCCAGCCAGAAAGACTCAGTTTTGTTTCTACTTATAGCAGGATCATTCCTTTACTCTACAAAATTCTTTGTAAGAACTGGTCTCTCTTAAGAGGTGTCCCAGGATTGACAGATGTCATACATGACCTAAAGTCACGTATAGGAAGGGACCAATTATTAGGGATAAAATCATGAGAAATTACCTCAAACCTATAATTTCCACTACAACAAAAATTGGTTACCATCACAACCTGCAGGATTTTGCAAACGTGGCAACTGTGTAGTCTGTAGCTATGACCTGAACAAAATAAAAAAAAATTGAATATAATACTAGTACGACTCACTATATCAAACAATTTATTATTTGTAATACATGTTTTCTAGTTTACATCATAACGTGTAATTTTTCCTAGGATATATGTGGGAAGTTCGAAAAGACAGCTGGAACTAAGAATCCAAGAACATCGTAGATCTGTTTGCAACAATGATGAACAATCACCTTTAGTCCAACATATAAAACAGAGAAATCCCAATTATTGTAGCTTCAAGTTTTATGGCATCCAAAGAGTGGATAAAGATGAAAGAGGATGTGACAGGGTTTTGAAATTATGACAGGAGGGGACAAAATGGATCACCCATTTGAAGTCAGTGTAGTTAGCATTGAACTTGGAAAATGAGTTTCAATATTTCTGTAATTGGGTTTAGATTCTTATTGTTTGTTTCTGGTTCTGACTATGAAACATGATTTTCCTTGGGGTTTGCGGTTTTGTGTTTAAATGAAGGTTCGCTTATTCTTGCGAAGATTAGGATATGGATTGAGTGTTTTTAATATATATGTGGTTCCTGCATTGGCACTTTGATGTGGTACAAGTTTACTTTTTGGCTGTTTTAGGTAACCACCGCAATATGGTTCCATCCTTTTTCCGGCTGGTTAAAGGATAGGTGCGAGCTGATCGACCAAAGAGGGAAATACTCTGTCCCCTTTGGGTCAATGATTTAATGAATAGAGAGTTTTTGACATTGGTATTTATATGTATTTACCTATTTTGATGAGCGTACTATTTGTGTAGGGCAATCCACGTACCATGTTAGGATTTGTTTTCCGAATTGATAGACGATAAGTGCAAGCGGATGGGCTAAAGGGGAAAATAGGGTGTTCCTATTGGGCTAATGGTCCTACGAATAGAGATGAGGGAAGATTGAGTGTTATATATTCAAATACCCTCCGAATCTGATTAGTTTGTCTACGGTGAACCAGAGAAATACTTAGTGTAGCTGTGGTATGTCATATGATGGGAAGAAGTGAGCTTACCAACGGCGTATGGTTTCAAGAAATAGTTGTAAACAGAGAATAATAATTGGGCCATCATGGATGTTGAAAAATCTTACCGTTGGCCACTTCCTCTCAATGTGTAACCTCTGTAAATTGATTTTTTGATCCCTCATCATGGTGGACAATAATAGGCGTGAGAGGATTGGTTAAGGAGGGAAATACCGCACTGTGATTGGGTAAAATGATACAGTGAATGGAAATGTGTGCATATTTGTTGTTTGTTTCTCTACCTCCCTTGAATGTGATTGATGACGAACTTGACAGATGACTTGTGGGGGGGATATTAAGTGGGTTGATGAATTTGGCCACTTTCGTTTAATGTATAACTTCTGCAATTGTTGTTTAACTCTATATCATGGGCAAGGGGATAAGTGTTAGATGATTGGCCTAGGTGGAGAATACTGCACTGTGATTGGTCAAACAATACAGTGAATGGAAAGGTGTGTATAATCGCTGTTTATGCCGCTATCGCTTTGAAATCAGACCAGTCCCGATTACGACGGACACGACAGACGACTCAGTGTGATGTGAATATCATGTGGTAGAATTAAATTGGCCACTGCCCTTCAAAGTGGAATCTCTCGAATGGATTGTCAATAACATATGACGGTGGATAGAGATAGGTGAGAGACCATTGCCTGAAGAGGATAATACCGCACTGAGATTGGTTAAATAATACATAAATAGTTAGGTGTGTCTATTCACTTATCACATCTCTACCTCTTAGAAATCTGATTGGTTCTGACCAAGGCGGACCTCATAGACGTTTCATTGTGATGTTGATATTACTGGGTGGAACTAAATGGAGTAATGATAATATTGCATGGTAAGGCCACTGAGCCATACATTATAATATTCCACTCTCCTACATTGGTGTTTCAGAGCTGGGGATCCTGCACTGTTTTTGGCAATACTGCATGGTCATAAATGATTTTGCACGAGAAATCAATGTAACTATGACTCAAACACGACCCTGAGAGTGGAGCCTCAATTTAACTGTTTTCTAGCCGTGAATTAGAATGATTCATGTGAAGGCTGTATATCACCATCCTGGGTTGGTAGAGGAAATATGATGGGCTGACCAGCTAGGTGGACCAGAGGGAAAACTACTCATTAATGTAGCAGAGTGTTTGATTAAAGAGAATCCAACATGGATATTTATTGGTTAGGAAATATGTTTCAATAACGAATGTCAATTTTTTGACATTAACATTCTGACTCTTGAAGATGGAGGTTGTCGCTTGATTCATGCTATGGAATACAAAATTAAACACCTATAATATTCAGTCTGCTAAAATTAGTAGGGTTTCGGCTTAGAGGAATTGCTCGCCAGTATTTTTTCTGTAGATTGGTAAAGGGATAGTCTGGAGTCTGGTACATTTAATGATTTTTAATTGTTGGAAACTAATATTTAATAAGAAAATTAGTAAAACTATCAGCAGTCTCCTGTGGGTGATATCCGCAATTAATTTTTAGATCCCTATGAGTAGATCCTATCCCTTTAGATGAAGGACAAGTAGAACCACAAATATTGGAGTTATACATACACTGATGGGCTTAGTGATACATTTTGATGTAAGTCATTAGGTTTTTATGTAAATGTCTCTTTAGGCTATTTATATGAGTATTATAGCTATTATGGGTTGTTAGGATGTATGAATTTCCACAGATTATCTTCAAATATACATTTATACATAGTGCTGGGCCCTTCTATAGAAGATATATCTGAACGCAGGAGATTCATTGCAAGTGGGTGTTGTGGAGAAAGGAGTTAAAAATGTTTTTCATTTCCAGGATAGTATTGGTGACTAATCTTCAATGTGACTGCCTTACCTGTAAAAACTATGTGTTTTATGAAAACTTTGACTGTCCTATCTTTGGTATATTTATGTATTTTAGGTATATGCAATTAAGGATATTGGATCTTGTACAAGTGTGTGTAGGTTTTTTTGGTGGGGAAGTCATGGACTTTTGTGTATTTCTTTTCTGTTTTGTATAAATAGGATGTATTTATAAGTGTTTGTAAATATGTCTATATGTCTATATGTTTGATAAGTAATATATCAATTTTTGTATATGTTTTACATTTTGCAGCCCTAATGAAGTCCGAAAGGATGACACGCATCGGCTGGTGTGACTATTTGTCTATATTTCCAAAAGAATAGAAATAAATCAAGACATTTTGAATCAAGACAACATGACTCCATTGCATTACTAATTAATATTCCTGTATATTTATTTTATTTTAGTCATTTATATGGCGCGACGAATCATCCCCAAGGGGATCTCTGCACCTGAGAAGAACAACACCCTAATGGCAGTAAGAACCAGTTAAAATAGACAGGTCTTGAGCAATTTCTTAAATTGGGAGAAATTGGAACAGGCACGAATCTTGTCGGGGAGGATGTTCCAATGGCTGGGGGCCAGATGAGACAAGGCACGCCCACCCATTTTGGCCTTCCTTATTCTCCGCATGCAAAGCAGATTGTGGCTACTGAATCTCAGCTGTCGTACAGGTTGATAACGTTCAATTTTATTCATCAGGTAGGCCGGCCCGGTCCCCTGGAGAGACTTAAAAACTATACATAGCAGCTTGAAGATGGCTCGATTTCTGATGGGGAGCCAGTGAAGTTGGGGCAGGAGAGGTAAGGAGGGGGTCCGTGCTGGTTTGTTGAGGGCAAGGCGAGCTGCCGTATTTTGATTCATATTCAGGTTGCATTTAATGTACTTATTTCAGATATTGTTGATTTTGGAAATATTGCATAAGAAATTGATTAAATGATCATGGTATTTCTTTTTCTTAACCATAAGCAGAACATATGTTTAGATAATAAACACTCCAGCTTTATAAAAAGTTGTTCTATGTGGTGATTCATGGGCAGTAGGATCACAAGGAGTTAAGCCTTTTTTCTGTGTTACTGAGAAGATAGATAAGATACAGATGTGATTGTTCTGATAGCCTTACTGCCTTCTTCTCTTTTTTGTTGAAACTCTTCTGTAGTGATTCCAAATCCTTCTAGCAAGGTCTCCTTCATATGCTGATAGGACTCAGATATTTCCTCATTAAGGGTCAAACATCTATCTCTGCCCTTCACTGAGAATAACCCCCAAAGTACAGAGCCCAAGTGCTAGTGTGCTATCCTCCTCATTCTACAGGTCCTCTCAAAGGCTGCAAACCATTTGTTAATACCATCACTAAACTTGGGGAGTATCCCTTTGAGGATCTTAGGGTCAAAGGATTCCTCCTTGTCCCTGGTATGATTTTTGCTGCCACCATCTTTGGGCCTAAGGCTCAACTTAACCCTTCTCTCTTCAAGGGCTAGTCTCCTCTCCTCAAGTTCAAGCTTTCGTTCCTCCAAGGAGATTTGGTCATGCTCATCCTCAAGGAGCTCTACCAACCATTCAGTGGGGTGGCGGTTCTGCTAGAGTGACTTCCCACTGGTGAGGAGGGATCTTGGGAAGGGTGGAGAGTTGAGGTCTTCTCCTTCTACCCTAACATTATCCATGTGAGCCAGAACTTCATCCTCATCCTCTCCAGGATCATATTCTGCTGCATGGCCCTCTCTCTATATTCTCTCTTTCTCAGAGGAGCCTCTTGAGGTCCTCCTTTTCAGCTGTCACTTGGTAGCTAATGCCTCTGACTTTGCACAACGCCCTCAGATTCAGGATCTTCAGGGCTGGAATAACTGTTAGGTCGAGATTCTGAGCAGCCTGTCTGTGGCTAACTTTTACTGAGTAGTTTAGACGTATTAAAAATGTAGAGAAAATGTTTAAAACCTTTACTAACTTACTAAAGACCTTATTTTAATGTTGGACACAGTTGCGGATATGGGTCCGACAGACTTCCAGTCGGCGGTCCATTCCGCTGAATTTTTATGCGACCGCACCAAGTGCGGTTGCAAACTGCCTTATCTATATGGGAGCTTGTGCTGTGGTTGGAAACCGGCCGCAGGACAAACTCCCATACAGAAAAGGGAGTTTGTGTTCATCCCTGAACTGCGTGGCAGGAACCTCGGCCCCAAATTGGAGGACAGTGGCTGAAGGGAGCCCTGCCAGGGGCACCAAAACTCGCATTCCAACAGGGTTTCCATGTCGGAAAGCCCAGCACAGAAACCCGGCCGGAAACTGACATTGTAATCCGGACGGCGTAAAATACCATCCATAGGGATTACGTGCCGGTTCCAACTGGCAGACGGGCTCCTAGAGCCCGTCGAAAGCCAGCCAGAATGTCCAGTCGGTTTCAAAACCGACAGCCTCCATTGTAATGAGTCTGTCAGTTCTGAAACCGCAATGAGGCCCTAAGTCTTTTAAGATGTACTAATTCGAATGGAGGTCTACACAGGACCCTAGCAATCCAAATAAAAAAATTGGATAAAAAAAAAATTGGAGAAAAAAACTTGAAATAGTATATTTTTGAGAATAAACCTAATTAAGTTGGTTTGTCGTGCAAAATCACTTGTGACCACGTGGTACTGCCAAACCAAGTGCAGGATCCCCATTGCTGTAACATCAATGTAGGAAAGTGGAATATTATGATGTATGGCTGGGTGGCCTTACCATGTAATATTATCACAATATCCCAAAGATGGTCCTTGGATTCACACAAATAAATCCTTAGCTCAGTCATGGTAGAGCGGCAAATAGCAGTCAGGCTTTACTAGAGGAGCATGTGCTAAGCTTTTCAGAGTACCAACATGGACGATAAGTAATTGACAGGACTTGTGAGAACTCCAACACCAGTTTATAAAAAAATAATGTATTATTATCTTACTTTAGACACCAAAACAAATGGGATATCATACATATAACCGGAGTTATAGACTTTTGAAGCACTGTTATCTTAGTGCAGAAAAATATATAGAAAAGCCCTAGTCACCTGGAGAACTTTCTTTAGGCCTCAAAGGATACTAACTTTGCAGGGAGTTGGTTTCATTAGTTCCCTGCACCCCCCGTTTGCCCTTGGATTTTGCCAGGGTTTTTCCAGCAAATCTTCAAAGGGAGCCCCCTACTGTGTAGGCTTCAGAGGTTTGGGCTCCCTCTTTTGTTTAGTGGGCTTGGACAGGTCTATCACAGGCACAGTGTGACAGCTAGTTGATTGATGCAGAGCATTCCGCCCCACCCCTTTCCTCCTCAGGAGCTGAGGGAAGCACTGTTAATTGCTCCCTTTGTGTGTGGAGGTCTTTGTTCCTGCCATTGGAGAGAAATGCAGTTAAATTTGGCCAGTAGAGTAACAAAAGGCCTGGGCTCTGATCCTGAGACGAGGGAGATAAATATAACATTCCTGGATGACCCTTTATCTGTATAGATATCTCTTTGGAACTTTGCAGAATTGATTTTCGCATTAAGATTCTGCACTAATTTGCTATGTCTCTGGTCTTTGTAGGCCAATGGAAGCTAAGCTGCACTCTAAAGCAGCCCTTCCTATAGATGTGTAATATAGTGCCACTGCAGACAAGACAGTAGACCACACTGACTTCCCTATGAGTGTACACTAACATTATCAATCAATCAATCAGGAATTATAAAGCATGGCTAATCAACTATGAGGGTCTGAACTGAAGGCACTGAAGATGCTAGCTGCTTCACAGTACTCTATTCATTCGAACAGCCAGCTCTTGAGTCCTTTCCTGAATTCCTGGAGTGATGATGCAGTCCTAAGAAACATGAGGAGGTAGTTCCAGCCTTTGTCTGCCAGGTGTGAAAAGGAGTGTCCTCCATTGCTGGCTCAGCAGATACGGGGGACTGAGAGGAAGAGGGAGGTGGATTGCAGGTGTCTTTTTGTTCGTGGAAGGTGATTCGTTTATTGATGTATGGTGGTGTTTCATTATGCAGGGCTTTGTATTGTGAGGCCTACCCCACATCAATACCCAATCCTGCAGGGTCTTGTCTGCGCCAGGCTAACTGTGCACAGTTACTGGGCTGAGCAGGACAGGAGCCTTCCACCTGCAGCCCTCACATATGTGTGCACACGTGTGCACATGTGTTCAAGTGTAACCAGTCCAGTGCCCCATACCCTTGCTGCATCCCAGCGATCTTATCTTAAAAGACAGACATTGACAGTACACACACACAGTCCAATTACCATGAGTTTATTGTGGGTGAGTCATAGATTTTGAGGCTCACCCACAAAGCAAAACATCCAGAGGGATTTGATGGGCAGAAACCATTTTCTTACAAATACTAACTGATGAGTCATCTAACTACAATCCAAAAATATTAAAATGCTACATAAATAAAAACTATTTATATATGCAACTGTAACCATAACCTTGGAAACATTGGGAAACAGATAAGATTTGGGGAGTATCTTGTGGAAGCTACTTCTAAGTTAAATCTAATAAACTTTGGACAAAAAGGAATACTTTGTGGGTCAAATATATTTTTTTCTTCACTGCTCTAACTATGGTCTAATAAATGTTGGGTTAAAAGCAGAATTTGGGAAGTCAGATTTACTATTCTCCTTTCAATTTAACCAACCATTGGGGAAAGTCTATATATCTGAGTGGCGTCAGACTTAACATTCGAACTCCATTACGAAAACCCAAGGAAAATGCATACATTAGATTGCAGTGGCCAGATTTTACGTTCTAACTGCAATGGGGGTTAGATTTAATATTTAAAGTACAGTCCAACTAACATTGTTGCAAATGCATAATTTGGGGGGTGTCAAATGTATTATTATATCCCCAGTACAACAAACATTGGAGTAGGTGCATCATTTGGGAGGGGCGGATCCAATTTACTAGTCTACCTGCAATTAAATATATTATGAGGGAGGAGGGTTTCTATTTTAACTCCAGTTCAGCGTGGGGGCATAAGAGGGTGTTTCATTTACTATTCTAAACCTCCTAAATATTGGGGAAACAGACCTTACACTTCAATTTAAAATTTAACTGACAACCTAGCAAATGATTAAAGAGTAAAACACATACATAACCATTGGTTATTTTCTAAAACTTATTATTCAATAGCATTAATATATAAATAAAAGACACCACCCACTGCATGTACAATTAACACCACAATCTGAACTTAAAAAATGTAAACATAAATTAAAATTACAAATAGAAGATAGGACATAATTAACAATTAGTCAATTAACAATAAATGATAAATAATTTAAAAAAAAGTAAAACACTACTCGCACAAATACCAAATACACCCAACAAGCTGGGAAAATTAATTTAAAAGTAAAAGCAATTATTAAATATTTAAACAAATAATTATCGATTAACATATAGAACATAAATAACAAATAATGTTTCAAATAAATAATCTGAAATTTAAAAAATGCTACCCACCCATCCATCCAATATACCTAGATACTGCCCAAATAAAATTAACACTACAATAATATAATTAATTTGTTTTTTACAATAACTTCTAATGTAAAGTCTAAACATAAAACATTACAATAAAACACCATAACATATATTTTTTTTTAAATTAAAATAAATTTTGAACTTCAATATTATATCACAACAATTCAAATCGATACATTAGTTTTCAATAATTTGATTCATGATAGTGTTGTAGTCACAATATTTTGATCATGAGATTATGGTCAGAGGATATTTTTAACTAGATATTTAGGTGGAATACCATTCCAGGACATTGATTAGGATACATACCTTTCATAATTCCACCAATCTACAATTTGGGTGTCACAACCTGTTAAAAATCAACACCTCTTTAATTCCCTACACTGATTTATTTTAGGCCAATGGACTCCTCCATCAATGCAGGCTCTTCTTGGAATTTCCTCAATATTACATCTTGATTCCACTGAACCTTGCCCATAAAAAAATATGTATGTCTATTACTGTGATGCGCCAACATTGTTTACTCAGGCTCCATACACTTTGATTTACCTCATTCAAAATCTAATACAATGCCCTGGTACAATTGTTTACCGTTCTAGCATACTCAGAATAAAATTCCTTCCTTACCAACTCAACTTTATGGCAATTTAAAATTGTAGTCTGATCTTATATACTAAGTTCTAAAGTTATCTCTGAGTGCTCTAGTCTTTGCCTTATGGATGTGATCACCTCAGTTTCGCTTTTGTTCCTCAGACTAGCAAGGCTGGGCCTTTCCTTTAAATAATGATTCCTTGAGTGGCATCAACCTATTGCAGATTGCTATTGAGATGCAACATACCCTTGCCAGATCAGCCCCCACCTATATGGCATAACAGAAGTCACCTTCTCAATTTGAACATCCTCAGTTATCCCCCTCAATTTCTAAGGCCCGCTTGAGCACTTTATCACAGAAAAGTAGCACTCGTTCATGGTCACTTCAAAAAGTGATTTTGTATGAGATCAGGGAATGATCTAACCAGAGACCTTCAATTTCACTTTGTCATCTTAATCTCAAAGGGATGTGTTTCACAAAATAGATTACCCAGCTGACCCATTGAAAGGTCAAGGTATGGTATGAAAAATCTCAGTTAAGTGTATGTCCTTGCTTTATGATTTCTTATTGATTCCACTCATTTCTAAATTATTGTTAAAAAATAGGGAGGGTGGAAATGGTCGCGATTTCTGTGGTTTCCACTTTTTTTGCTGACGAAGATGGATCACATATAGAGGATGTCATTGACTAAGTCCACATTCCATCAGGTTCAGGTTTTTCTTATACTAAGAATATGCTGAATTGGCCGGATTGACCAAACAATGGCAGAGACTGGGCAATATCACATAAAGTGAGCCCTGGTGGCTTAAAATGAACAGCTGGCTGGCTGACATTTCGTAGAAGAACACAGAGAGAAATGTGCATATAGGAGAGATATGTTTTTATATTAAGAAAACTATTTTTTTGCAGTAGCGTATCAAAAGGAAAAAAACAAATGCAAATGTAAGTTTGCTCTTTTTAGGTCGAGCCTAGCGCAGCGCGCATGTGCTGCAATCCGAGACTTTATGTAGGGGATTTAAAAATCTCACCACACGTTTGTGCATGTGCTTTTGGTTTTGTCCCAGGCTATTGGCCTTTGCATGCGTCTTTTTAACAAAGACAGCACACGATTGGCCAAAGGCGTCTTTTTGTCCCACCTTTTTGTCCCAATGTTCACGCCCACGGCCTAATGCTTGCGATTACGCGCAGCAGCAGCTTATGTTTCCAATTATTGTGCCCAGACGCGGGCGCGATAATTGGAAACACATGCTGCTGCTCGCAACCCCGCGCGCACACCAGCAGCTCCCGCATCTCGTTTCGTTCCTCTGAAGAATGTCTCTGGGAAAGGCAATGACCCCCTCTTCTTCCGCCATTCAGATTAGCCGGTAAGGTCTCCTCTTTACTTCTGTTCTTTCCACCGTCTCAACTCACGGGGTTCGGGACACACTTATCAAATGGGCCACGGACTACTCTCCACATCTGATGGCATACAGTGGTCTGGATCCTCCTTCGCCATATTTGAGTGGCATTTGTTTAATGTAAGGCAGTCGGGTGTTCTAGTTAAAAGAGTATGTGTAATAAAAATGTGTTAGTAGATGTTTTTGTATGTATGCATATGTTTATAAATTAGTAGCAAAATGCGTTTCGACAAATACTTGCTTAAAAGTGAAAAGTAGGCTTTACTATATGCTAGCGCAAGTAAGCTATAACCCCGACTGTCTCACACTTTTGTGTATTAAAATTATAAAGAAAGATGCTGCTTTTCCCTCAGAATTTCTGCCGGTCTGGTAAAATTGCTGTTTCGCTATGGCAGCCGTGCTCTCACAACGGTGACCGATCCTCAGTGGGTGCTTTCTATTTCTGCTTTGGTTAATTTTTGACATGTTGCAGATTGCAGAACTCTGCTTTGTGGATTAGAGTCGTTGTCTAGCTGCAGTCACCGTTCAAAAAATAAATGGCCCCAGAGTGCGTCAGAATTCATAAACCTGGCTGTGCTTGTTTTTTTTCTTTACATGTCCCAAAAGGGGAACGTGTGTCTTGGCGTCAGAGAGGAAAGGCTGGCGCCGACAGAGATGGTGCTGCTCATAGTGAACACGTTACCTGCAGCAAAAGTCACTGTTTGTAAGAGGGAGCGGTATAATTGAGCATGATATTAATGGCACTTCCTATGATACTCCCCCCCGCTCGCACACCGTGCTTCTGGTACCCTCTGCTTGCCCGGCTCTATGCCATAGCACCCTGCTTGCTCCCTATCTCTACTCTTTGCCCCGCTCTCACCCCATGCTTCCAGTGCCCTCTAACTGTCCGTCTCTCTGCCCCCCGCCCCTGCTCTCACCCAATGCTTCTGGTGCTCTCTGCCTGTCGCCTGTCTGGCTATATGCCACAGCACCCTGCTCCCTATCTCTACTCTCTGCCCCCCTACCCCCCGCTCTCACCAACTGTTTCCAGTACCTCTCTGGTCCAAATCCCTGCTGCATTTCCATGCTATCTGACCTGTCCGCTGTCTCTACTGTCTGTCCTTCCCTCCTTCCTCCCCATGCTTCGGTGCCCTCTGCCTATCCGGCACTATGCCACAGCACTCTGTCTCTGTCCCACCCCATACTGCATTCCCATGGCTAGGGTCCCTGCCCCTACTCCCCACCATAGCTACTATCCTCTATCGCTGCACTCTCCCCCTATCCCTTGCTCTGCCCAACATATCAGCCTTTCTGCCACTGCTCTATCTCTTCCCCTGTACTCGGTCCTTGCTCCCTGCCCCACTCTCTGTTACTACACATTGGCCATGCTCCCTGGCCCTTCCCTCTACCACTACACTGCCCTTATCCTGCCCTTGTCCTGTCCTAAGCCCTATAGCCTGAACTCTGACATAATCCCTGTTCACCGTCTCTGCCTCTCCCTCACTCTTTCCTTGTGTCGCCCCCCCAATTAATATTTCACTATCTACTGTACAATCATTTGCCCCTGGGTTATTTAGGATTCCCATCCTAGATACTATGAAGCTTGGTAACCTACCCATCATCATTAGGGGCCCGAGTCTGAGTCACAGTTAGCAGGGTCTAAGCAGCCTCACCTCATAGCTAAAAGGGAGAGGAGTTGGCCTAACGGCTAGGGCGGTCGACCTCGAATCTGGGTAACTGAGTTCGAGTCTCGGCAACGACACTGAACATCCTGTGATTCTGGCCAAATCACATAATCTCTCCGTGCCTAACAAAAAGAAGCAATGACATTATCACGGAGATCATAAAAGATATTACAACAGAATATTTATATTTTTCAAAAAATTGTATAAATGTCGAATATAACTGTTTTTCCCCTGCACAGCTTATTTTGTTCTAATACACATGTTTCCAATAATTTTGCCAATTAAAATTTTTAAAGATGAACAAATTGGTCCATTATTCCTATACATATTATTGTTGATACCTTGCACAAATACTTTCACAAATGACCAACAATAAAACTATTTTACCAATACCAACACTTACACAAATATTACCATAACCAATCCGTATCACCTTTATATTCTTAAAAATGTTTACTTTTATAGTAAAACTATGTTAAGAAATAATTATTTCACATGCAGATTTAGTGAACTATAGCGCAAAGTAAATATAAACAATGTTATTAACAATTTAATAAAGTCATGGAACAAAATGCTAAAGTGCTATTACAAGAACAGTAGGTTGCACTTAAACAAATATTCCTACGCATACAACATTTTTGCTTTACATCTATTTGCTATACAAAAATAGCCAATAGGTATCAACGTTAGGACCTTATAAATATTTAGCCATGCAACACTTTGGGGCCGATTCCGATCCGGGTTGGAAAGCACTCCGACCAAGCCGGATCCGGAGTGTTTTCCGACCGAGCCGGGGTCCTGCAGTCCGACCGGGTGAGCAAGATGCGGCCGTATGCTGCCAGACTCAGTTCGGTCGGACTCCCATAGGAGTCAATGGGAGCCGGTCGTACGATGCATACATGGGCTCCCATTGACTGAATGGGTACGTCGCGGACAAGTGCGACCCCTACAGTGGGTATGCGTTGGTGCAATCCGCACCGTACATGCCTGTGTTAGGGACACCCATGCGTCTCCCCCTGTGTCCGAGTCGTAGGGCTGCGGGTGACAGGGGGTCCGACGCGGACCCCCAAAGGCAACCACCCGGACGATTTGCAAGCCGGACACTCCAGCTCGCACAGGCTGTCCGACGCGTGCATCGTACTGGCTCGGTCGTGAATCACATCCATTGCACGCCACGGTTAGCTTACGACCGAGACGTATGGAGCGGTTCGGACCCGGAAACGACTTGGTTGGTGAATTTCATATAGCTCGCATCATAGTTGCTCGCTCATACAGCTGTACGAGTCGGCCGGAAAACACACGTACAGCTCGTAGTTTTTCCGGCTGGATCGCGTTCGGTGCCCTTCCGACCCGGATCGGAATCGGCCCCTCAATGCTACTGCACAAAAGAAGATCTGCTAGATAACTAAACACTTACAAGATACTAAAGGCGAGACTTATTGGCTATGCCAATGCTTGTTGTTAAGGAAGTACATTTTATTTTCTCAGTCTTATTTTGTTAGGGTTGTGACATGGCCAGGAGGTTGTTTAATCTCTCATGAAAATGGAATAAATGATCTGCTATCATACTTTATGATGTATTCAATTATTGGCAGATTATTTTAAATGGTCAAAAAAGATAGCAATATTCTTTAAGAAAGTGGTTCAGGGATGCATCACATTTAGGGCCTCATGTAGGTAGCGAAATACCGGTCGGTAACGGCCGATTTTCGGTAAATATTCCGTTACCGACCGGTATACAGACAAGTGAGATGTAGGAGTCCAAAAACCACTTTTCGGTAAATATGAGGCGGTAAATACCGATTCATAGTTACCGAATACATAATTAACGAATCGGTAAACATGAAGTGGTAAATATGAAGTGGAAATAATTAAAATGACATGTAGGAGCACTCGGTAAATAAGAAATCCCGGAAAATCGGTAAATAAGAGTCGGTAATTAACACGGATTGAAAGCAGGTGGTAACCAACAGCAGTGCAGCTCAGCAATCCCAAAATGCAACAGCGTGGACAGCCTGGCAGCCATGCACGTCATTGCAATGCGCCTACGTCTACAGGCAGCAGGACTGAGGGTTTGGCGACGGAAGGAACGCATCCACAGACAGCGCATCACACTATTCCAGCTGACTGATGCAGAGATACATGAGAGGTACAGGCTACACCCCGAAACCATCATGGACTTAAGCAGGGACCTACACCCACTCCTGGACCAGCCAATAAGAAGGGCGCATGCCATACCCCCACATGTGCAGGTGCTCTGCAGGCCACATCTGCTGGCATCCGGCATTTCGCAGGTGGTGACAGCTGCGGTGGGTGGTGTATCCCAGAGTTGCCTGTCCCGTTCCTTCAGGAATTCATTCCCCCATTACATTGGCTGCATTGATGGGACACACATCCCACTCTGTCCACCAGCTGACACAGAGCACATCTACAGGATCAGGAAGTCCACCCACTCCATCAATGTGCATACCAAATGGAATGTTATTGTGAAAGGTCCTGTGGGTGGCAGAACCAAAAGGTGCGCGTATGCTATTTACAACGAGGTCTGCAAGTTGTCGCACAGTGAGGCGGCCTCCAGACTGAGAGCCATTGACCAAGCGAACATGGAGAAGGCCTAAGCCGTTATAGATATTAGCACTAGCACTCTCACTCCTAGGATTCATGCATGAGACAATGGGCACATGCAAGTACACGGCGCATGCAATGTACAAGCCCCGATTTCGGCGTGCGTCCTACGAGGTATCCCAGTGCCTGTGATTACACCTTCTTTCACTGTGCTTGCAAACGGTATTCATTTAAATATGATAAATGATGTTTGCTGAGGGATGTGAGTGGTAATCCCGTACATAACTGTCTCGCATGAAGTTGTCTGCTGCAATACTGTTCTCATTCCACCCCCGCATGGGCGGCGGGATGTTTCCATCTGACCTTCGATTCCAACCTTGAAAGCAGAGTCCAACTAGTTGAGCAGAATAGAGCGCCATTGTCCCACAAACAGGTGCCTTTGACTTCCCTCGTGAAATATTTGTCCTTCACGTTGCTACTACGCGCACTGAGGAACAGGCGCTTCTGAATACTGACCTCCCCCTGCATTTCGGCTCTTTGATCCAATGTATTATCAATGCCTCGTCCACGACCGGCCTGGCTCAATTTGTGTGAACATGTGGGGCTCGGGTCTCGTGACCTCCTTCCACACTATTATTTGTGTAATTTCGGCATTTTACATTCACTGTTCCCGAGCATCTTTGGAGGTGTTCCGCTGCATCTGGCGCTGGTGGAAGGTGTGCTGCTTTTACTTTTCATACTACGGAATGGCTGCTCCTTCTGTGCCACACGAGCGCCTGTCCCGTCTGCATCTTCTTCGTGATAGGATGCTTGACTTCTATGGTACTTTGCCATTGGCGACTTTGAGCCTGGCTTATGGATTATCCTTCAGGTATTCCTACTTCACCTGCGTACAACCTGTATTGCACTGCCTGGATTGTCCCTTTGAATGGCCTCTGGATTTGTGCTTGACCAACATGCTGTCTCCGGTGCCGGATTTCGATCGACTGATGCGGCCCTTAGTGTCTCACGAGTTGTCCTGTTATGGTGTCCGGATCATGGAGTGTGGAGCGGCGCTTGGTATCCTGGGTTATTGGGACATCTCAGCGGCAGCCTACGACTTCTTGTCCATGAGCTATTTGGAGGAACATTCCGGGTGCCCTCAGATTGTGCTAGAGGCTCCGTTGGTTGGAGCACACGTATGTTCCTTTTCTTTACTCAATTGGATGGCTGAGACTTTTAGTGGCCCTGAAAACGATTGGCTGTTGGAAGCCGTGGCCACATATGCTGCCTATACATTCATGGATTGACTGGATAGTCGTCCATTGCGCCTGTGCTACTGGACAGCACCCTGGCGCGACATTCATTTCTTTTGTTTCTCGTTTTTCTCTTCCTGATGCTCTGCTTGAGTTGTTTACTATATATGCATTGTGTTTTTTACAATTGTATGCTGCAATTAATTGGACTGTAGGACTTTGGCGCTGCATTGGTTATGCCCTGTCCTGCTCTGACCAAACTGAACTCTGCTTTCTCTCTTTTCTTGCCTATTACATATTGCTTCGCTCAAGGGGGCGTGTAGTGAGTTCTCCCTGCATACGAACATGCATTGTTCAGTTGGCATGACCGCGTTGAATGTTATGTAGCCATATTTGTGTCTTTGCACACGACACTGCGTTTACATGTTCTTTCTTGAATAAACTGATGACTCGTAAATTCCTTCATACGCGTGCATTATGTTGTTCCCATCCCAAGCACTGCGCAGCGACCTTGGTCTGTACATGCTGTGACACACAGTCTGGAATTTTACACAATGCATGTTTTCCACTCTGGGTTGTTGGACCCACGATTTAGCCATGGCACACGCGCAGCTGCACATACCTGAAAGTTGGTGCTTTTAATATCACAGACATCATGTTTATTATTCAGACCGAAGGCGAGCCTTCCTGCGTGGAGACTCCTGATGCTCCTGTGATGTGATTTCACTGAGCTGATCTTTGAGGTATGGGGTCCCCTATTCAAGCCTGAGAGACCTTCTATGATGGCATGATTGTGATATTGGCTACTTGGTTAAGGGTAGGTGGTAGTATCCTCGGTATTTTCCGAATCGCTAAATACCACCTCGGTATTTACCGAATCGGTGGTTTCCACCTCGGTATTTACCGAATCGGTGGATTCCACCTCGGTATTTACCGATTCGGTGTATTCCGATTCGTAATTACCGAATGTTACCGAATCGGTAACTGTTACCGAATTTTTACCTACATATAACTTACCGATTCTAATTTACCGATTCGGTACGGCTCGGTATTTACGAACCGGTAAAATTTATTTACCTACATGAGGCCCTTAGTGACCACAGGGAGTGCTAACTAAAGACTGGATCAAAAAGCATGTTTCTTGGCTCAATTAAGGTAGTGCTTGCTCTATACACCTTTTACCACCCTATTACTAAAAGAGTACTCTCGAGGTGCTAATGTGTGACAAGAAATCTGCGCATTCGTCCTGTGGCAATTTGTTGTGATGGTGATGTGTTCTTCTGTATGGCTGTCTGTGTTTACAGCTCCATTATTGCAATAACAGTTTTGTTTTTTGTACTGCAGCTTTTGTGTTGCGTACTGTTTCAAATGTTATGTTGTGATATGTCATGTTATGTTTTAATTGTGATGCTTTGTTGCTTTATATATATTATTGTGTTATGTTTACTTTAGAGATGTCTACAAACACTGCAGTATTTGCAGCCAAAAGCAGCCCATGCCTTGGAAGTTCATATGTTGCGTTCTGTTTAAAATGTTATGTTGTGATATGTCATGTTATGTTTTAATTGCGATGTTTTGTTGCTTTATGTATATTATTGTGTTATGTTTACTTTAGATATCTCTACAAACACTGCTGTATTTGCTGCCAAAACCAGCCCATGCCTTGGAAGTTCATGTGACAGGTAACCATTTACCACTCTTGACACTTTAAAGAGGGGGAGACCGGGAGCTATTTGAAAAAGAGTAGGTCCAGTACCCGTGCTCCCAAAAATATGAGAGTGGTCAATCTCAATGAGGTTGGGTTATAAAGAGTGACAAGGGAATCCCTCCTTTTGGATATAGTGCCCTCACACACTCTTGCGAGTGTCATGCTTCATCATCGGGCATTGCTCCTCGTGGGGGTGGCGCTGCTGTCCCCCACGGACCCTGCGAGAGGGCTCTTTAGCGGAGATCTTTTAAATAGACTCCGCAGTTGGAGCACCTGGGCTCCTATTATGCCTTTGACACAATCATTATGTCACCACTATCAAAATATGACCCTGAGCAATTAGTATACGTTTTCACTTACACCACGGACATTGATTTACACCGTATTGCCTTCCGAATAGCTATAACTCACTATTAACATGAGGAACTATGGATGGGGACACTGTTCCAAGATGGCCGCCGCTAGTGGTGTATACCGACTATGAGAATAGGGCATGCCTAGACCCACCCACCACGCCACGCCGCCCTTGATACCCACTTTAATCCATATTAATTGTTAGTTATTAGCAGAGCAAGCCTTCGTGACAAACTTGAAACATTGCTATCATCATGATCCCAGCATTGGGACTCCGTTCTAAGATGGCTGCCAATAATAGGTACACACCCATGAGCAGAGTAGGGGAGGTTTCACCCACCCACCACGTCACTCGTTCTCGCGCACGTTGGACCTGCCCACGTCATCCACGCTGGTTTGACAATCCAGGGATATAACTGTGCAGTCATGTCTCTCCCCCTTCAATCCCGGCGCACCACAATGGACGGGTAGGTCAGTGACCTGGAGGAGGTGAGCGACTGTAAGTGCTGATCCACTCTCTCTCTCTTTTCGACAATCTGGAATGAAGGTAACGTAGCCCTTGAGTACGAGGGTGACACTCGATTCTATGTTTATGCTATTTTCTTGTCTTCGCAATCTGACAGAAACTCTGTCTCATTCCGAGTGAGCGGCGACGAGGCCCAATTTCCTAAATAAGGGGTAGGAGACCTGATGTATGAATATGTGCCGAACCTTAGGTTTGTGGTGTGCGCACTGTATATGCGAGATCATGCCAACCCTCCGCATCTGTTACGACTAGGATAGCAGCCACTTCAAGTACACCTACGGGCCTTGCACCTTAGAGATCGCTGAGAGGCCCCCACCAATTTGGGCTTATTAATGGAGTAATGATCGATATAACACTGAACACCACCCAGAAACACGCATACAAAACCCACCCCGGTTGATCACGCCCAATCCAAGATTGTGCTTCTTGCACCATGCACTGGGTACAGTATAGCCTTCATGCATAGACACTGCCCACGTGTCTTTTCCTCTGCACAGTAGGAAGCGGTACCCTTGTATTTTTTAATGTGCCTTTGTAAATATGTCACCTCTGGCATAACGCACCAGCATGCGCTCACTTCTGCATTCTATTTCATTTCAACTCATCACAACAATATTCTATTTGACAACCTATGTTGCGCCTTTTAATGTTTATGTTTGTATGTCTTTCTCTATTTTGTATTACCAGGTTGGGGCAGGAACTCGCACTAGAAGTTCCTCTCAGCGCAAGGACGCATATACACCTAAAGTTTAGGTATTACAGGTACACAGGGCGCTTCTTCCCCTGTTCCCTGTTTCTTTATCCTTCTTATCACTTTTTTCTCAGTCCTGATGAAGCGCCCACGGATCCCTTATGGACCTACGAGAAGCGCGAAACATGTTGACCACTTTGTTGTTTGTTTTAATACCCACTTGCACGGATTCTGAGAGCAGCAGGAAGATACTCATCCGCCCTCTATATTTGTTCCTGAGAGGAGCTCCAGCATCCATATTTATTTTAACCTTACCATTCGGACCCCTGAATAAATATTGGTTCAAGGTACAGACTGGTAATTTTAATTCACTCATGCACTTAGGCCCACACACCCACATGCACAACAGCAGAGTCTCCTTGAAATATCTCCGATAAAGAGCCCTCTCACGGGGTCCGTGGGGGACAGCAGCACCACCACCACATGGAGCAATGCCCGATGATGAAGCATGACACTCGCAAGGGTGTGTGAGGGCACTATATCCAAAAGGAGGGATACCCCCGTCACTCTTTATAACCCAACCTCATTGAGATTGACCACTTTCACATTTTTGGGAGCACGGGTACTGGACCTACTCTTTTTCTATTAGCTCTTGGTCCCCCTCTCTTTAAAGTGTCAAGAGAGGTAAATGGTTCCCTGTCACATGAACTTCTAAGGTATGGGCTGCTTTTGGCTGCAAATACAGCAGTGTTTTTAGATATATCTAAAGTAAACATAACACAATAATACACATAAAGCAACAAAACATCAAAATTAAAACATAACATGACATACCACAACATAACATTCGAAACAGAATGCAACACAAAAGCTGCAGTACAAATGACAAAACTGTTATTGCAATAATGGAGCTGTAAAAACAGACAGCCATATCCTGACGCAACTTTGAAGCGGACCTACCTGGCAGACGCTGCGGAATCTTCACGGGACGCCCACGCTGTGTGTCTCCCTCGCCGCCACTCACCCTCGTTGGCCGCAGTTGGGGGAGACCACAGTTCCCATCATCCTCTGCTCCCGGCTTCCGCATCCCGCCTCACTTCCTGCTACCAGTGCGCCCGGAGGCGCTACTTAAACGACAGGCTTCCTCCGCGTCGCGGGACGCGCGCGGGCGGCGCCGGGCCAAGCCCGGGCAAAGGGCGGGCCCTCTGTGGCCCTCAGTGGATCCCCAGCGGGCGGGCCACCCCTCTTTCGCCTTTAGGCTGTTCAGGTAAATATATTCAACATGGGGAAGCGTACGATTATGACCGCATCTGTAGACCCTGCTGTCCCTATTGAGCTGCCCACATCGTTTGATACATTACTGACCAATGCCCTCACTATGGTAACCAACGAGATTGCTGACACCGAAAGAAGATTGTCCATTGGACTACCTACTATTACTTCCCTATGTTCCCAAGTCCCAAAGGCTCCATCTAATTTGGGACTCCCACTTTCCCCCACAGTAATGGTCATTAAACCCACAGTTCAAGCAGAGACAATAACCCCTATGATTAGAGCTACTAGTTTGGCGACTACTCCTGTCACTAACTGTTTAGTGGAACCTGAAACAGATAAAACGCCATGTACTAATAAAACATCAAGGGAAAAACGCAAGAGAGGCCCCGTGAAAAGTACTATAAACAAAAGGAAGCAACCAAGCCGTTGTAGAAACCAACCTACTCCACAGAGCATGTGGAATAAAGCTAAAGACTGCGAAATAGTCTCACCAATTGTCACTGAGGACTCTTCGTCTCCACTATTATCATTGGACGGCGGCATTGAGAGACTCCCTGCTTATACTTGTAGACCACAGTTTTCAGCTCTGGACAAAGGCACCTGTGGGGATTTCATGTTGCAACCTGAGGGTACTGATAACTCTATCAGTACGCAGACTGAGTTTCTCGATAGAAATATCCAACCTAAACCAAATGGCAATTTGATTGAAACTATCGTAGACACCATTTTTAAACAAGTTGAAGTTCAAATAGCTAAACAATTTAATACTATTTTTAAGAGACTAGATAAAATCGAAAACCTTGTAAAAAAAGAGGAAATTAAAAGGAAAGGTAATATTAGCATAGATGCCCTTCGGGGCGAGAAATTCATGAATGAGCTAGAATTATTATGTAATGGCCTGAGGGAGGGGGGTTTGGCTGTCACCGCTGATCCTGGCCATAGTAACATCAAAGGCCCTACCATTGCTAAAACTGTTTCTTCATATAGCAGCCTAGCCAATACCCCACCAGTAAAGACTACCGGCTCAATTCTTGACCCCTCTGATGTAGTAGGAACAGCAACGGCCAGAACTGTAAGTTCAAATGTTAAGGCCACCACTACCCCACCAGCTACCTCACTAGTTAGGACAGGCAATACTTTGGATGGCGTAAGCAATAAAGGAGGCGTACCTGTAAGAAATAGACCCACTAATAATCTAGGGCCGCCACTCCACTTACCCCCAGAAGCCTGCCCATATGTTTTAGTTTTAGCAGGCGTCCCTGCCCTTAAAGAAGGCCAAAGTGAGTCATGGGTACAATTACACAATAAATGTATTGATTGGCTGACTAAACACAAAGGGGCAAGATGGGACATTTCGAATGAGGTTATATCAACCCGTTGGGTGAGCTGGGTGGGCCCACAATATAAAAATATTAGTGGAGACTGTATAGTGATTAATTTTAGACATCCGAACTCTGTAAGATTTTTTATGGATACACATAATACACACGCCAGTCTGTCCACTGAAATAACCCTTCTCCCATTGGGTTATTTCTATAGACCCCCTCATAGACTACCTCAAATGGTTCCTACTACCTTTCCTTTATCTAATAGATTTTCCGCCCTATCCGATTTAGGAAGCCTAGATTGACCACCACCAACATTTCCTAACATATCTGTCGAGGTCACTAGCACAGTCCCCCTGGAAATGGCAAATTCTATATGTATTCCCACACCATGCCCAGGTACACTAGTACCTCCACATGTAGTATGCCCCGACCCTCCCATTGCCCTCCCTTTTTACCCCACTATCCCACCGATTGACACTTTAAGTGTCATTAGTTGGAATATTGCTGGGCTCCTAGGCAAGATGAAAATCAAAGAATGGGTCACATGGATAAGTAATTTTGATGTAGTAATGCTGCAGGAAACATGGTGTACATGTGCTCAATCATTGGAGGGCTTGTTCTGTCATAATTTTATTGTTCCATGTCCTGCTATGGGGCGACCTAGTGGTGGTCTATCTATCTGGGCAAAAATTTCCAAGGACGTGAAAATCGAACCACTACATGTGGTTAGTAAACATCTGATAGCTGTGAAATACGTTGCAAGGTTAAAGATTTGTTTTATAAATTTTTACAATAATGATTTCGTCATCCATCCTAATCCCACTTTTTTAGAATTGTTTAAATTTATTGATGAAGTTGCGAATGGAGAAAAGTGTGGCCAATTTGATGGTATTTGTGTAGGCGGAGATTTTAATGCTCATATTCATTCTATATCCCCGCCTTGCAGACGAGGATCTGAACTATTGGACTTATTATATAGTAGGGATCTAGATGACGTAATGGGCTACAGTGGAATTGCCGAGGAAAAGGCACCGGCTCCCACTTATATTGGCCGTGGTAGTTCTACAACTATTGACTATATGTTTACCTCCTCTCTCCTTAGCGGAGTGTTATTCAAATCTGAGGTTGTCAGTAGTTCATATAGCGATCATCTGCCAATAGTAATCCATCTTAAATCCATTAAAAGACCTATAGGCCCACATGAGGTTGGAGCCTCAAATATTACTCTATCTACAGACAGGCTTAGGATTATATGGAGAGGGATCGACAACAAAGAGATTCTAGCTAATGTGATTAGAAATAACCCTCTATTGATCTCTAACGGCTTAACATTCGGTGGCCCTGACAGAATCAAGTCTTTCTGTGATTTATGTGCAGTTATAAAAAGGGCAATTTCCAAACCCCTAAAAGAACATAATATAAATAATTATAGATGGTTTGATACCAATTGTTCGAGGGCCAATAGAGAACTTAGAAAGGCCCTGGAAACCAAACCCCGAGATGTGTCCCTTGTCAGATCATTACATCTTAAATATAAGCATACACTAAAAGCTAGATCTGAGGAGCTGTTAATAAGCCATTGGGACAATCTGACCAAAACTGCTGCCCTAAAAGACTCGACAGGGTTCTGGAGAGAAGTAAAGAACCTAAGAGCCCTGGGCAGTAATATTGCCCAGATAAACTGCAATATCACAGGTGACTCATGGGTCACTCATTTCTCTAAGCTTTACGCTGCAGTTGGAGACCCAACTGAGGATATTTTCCCTGATAGTACCATAGTCATAACACTTGAGGAGGTGGAGGAAGCTATTACCAATAGTGCTGGCAACAAGGCTCCTGGCCTGGACGGTTTGTCCATCGATCAGATAAAATCGAATATTTGTTTTTGGGCCCCCTTACTCTGCAATCTCTTTAACAACTTGAGTAAGAAATCCATCCCCTCAACATGGTCTAGTAGTACTATTGTACCTATTTTTAAAAAGGGAAATAGAAGGGACCCGGGGTGTTATCGACCAATATCTTTGATCGATAACACCCTGAAGGTCCTTGGAAGGGTTTTATTTAACAAGATTAGCTCCTGGGCAGACGAGAATTCTATTATCCATCGTTGCCAGCTGGGTTTTAGGAGTAAACTTGGTACGGTGGAACAATGTTTGAACCTCAATCTCCTAATGGCCAAGTATACAAGAGCCAAACAATCCCCCTTATATTTTGGTTTTATGGATTTAAGCTCAGCATTTGATTTTGTAAACCGTTCCCGCTTATGGTCCATCCTTTTAAATTATGGTCTGGATGAAGCCTTAGTCCACTTTTTGGCCAACCTCCATCGCAATTTGAAAGCCCGAGTACGAATAAACAACGAAGGCGAGGTTTCAAACGATATTTTAATTGGCAAGGGGGTGAGACAGGGCTGCGTCTTGGCCCCCTTGCTTTTTATATTATATATCAATGAATTGACTAATTCTCTATGCAATCTGACAAAGGATGTCCCCATCATTAACAAGAATGATTAACATTTCGGGATTTGTTAATTCGGGATTTGTTAATTATATGTCTGATTTAGGGTTGTGCACTAACTTTAGTAAATCTTTTATAATGACCTGCGGCCCTAAAAATTATAAAATCTCTAAGATTGCGATAGGACAAAACATTTTAAAAAGCACTTGCACTTTCCCTTATTTGGGCCTGCTATTTTCTAATAGCGGTTCATGGCAACCCCACGTCGCAATGGGGAGGAATAAACTCTCCAAATCCATTAATTCTGTTACCTCTCTTCATCAACCCCGTCAGGCTGATGTTGTTCCCAGATTATTACAAATCTATCGGACGCAATGCCTCCCAACTGGAACGTATGGAGCAGAAGTCTGGGGGTTCTCGAACTGCTCAGAACTACAGAGAGAAGAGAATAGATTCTGTCGGAAGATCCTGGGGGGAGTTATTAGTGCATCGACCTTCGTATGTCACAATGAATTAAAATTGCATTATATTGAGGATTTTATTAGAGCAAGACCTGCACTATTTTGCTTAAGGATTTGGCAAAACCCAGCAGCTTCCCTTTCACGTGAGATCATTATGGATTGTTTGAAAAGTGAGAATTCGTGTTTAATCCCATGGATAAAAGCGGTAGAAAGGAGCCTTGTGAGTGTCAATTATGGTCATCTCTTTACAGACCCCGACCAGATTGACCGCTCCCATAAAAACCTGGTGAGAAGGGCACTCTATCAATATTTTTATAATGAGAGGGAAAGAGTGGACTCACTGAAACAATCCACAATAAACTACCTAATGATCCGGGAACCACATACTGAATCTCCGATGTTACCCCAGCCCTATTTATGCAAAAAATTGGGCAGGTGGAATAGGATTTTATTATTTAGATTCAGGGACAGGAGCATTATAAATCTTATCTGCTTTCCACTGGGCTATACTAAAAACCTGGAAAAATTACATTGCCCTTGTGATCTTGGTGGTACCCAGAGTATGCTCCATTTTATTTTTGGCTGTGGTTTTTACAGGAAATATACAAAGCATTACCTAATCCCTTATTGCAGGAAATATGATTTGATTGACCACAACCATGCTTTTAGACACTTTTTAATGCTAGGATCAGATGAACTAATTTTTAGAGTTATTGGCTTCCTCAATGCAATTGTACGTTCATGCAGGTCTTTGAAAATTGAGTAATTTTGTTTACATATGTATTTTGCACTTTAGGCTTAATTTGCACAAACTTAATGCATCGCATTTGTTTACATATGCATTCTGCACTTTAAAGCCTAACTTGCACAAATTTAACGCATCGCATTTGCATTGCTTCTATAAAGTCAGTGGTTACATCTCTGTATACCCTTATATATTGTATGTATGGTGGCTTTATGCATAGTCTAGTAAGAAAGAATAACTGTATTTTAATTGTTGTTTTTGTAAGTTATATTTAATATGCTATTTATTATAAATTGTGGCCCGAAATTGTAGTATCAAATTGTGTATTTTAAACCAGTTTTGTGCTTTTATGGATGGTTTTTGATATCCGAATAAAGTCTATTTGAATTGAATTGAATTGACAGCCATACAAAAACAGAAAAACACATCACCATCACAACAAATTGCCACAGGACAAATGCGCAGATTTCTTGTCACACATTAGCACCTCGAGAGTACTCTTTTAGTAATAGGGTGGTAAAAGGTGTATAGAGCAAGCACTACCTTAATTGAGCCAAGAAACATGCTTTTTGATCCAGTCTTTAGTTAGCACTCCCTGTGGTCACTAAATGTGATGCATCCCTGAACCACTTTCTTAAAGAATATTGCTATCTTTTTTGACCATTTAAAATAATCTGCCAATAATTGAATACATCATAAAGTATGATAGCAGATCATTTATTCCATTTTCATGAGAGATTAAACAACCTCCTGCCCATGTCACAACCCTAACAAAATAAGACTGAGAAAATAAAATGGACTTCCTTAACAAAAAGGGCAAACTTACATTTGCATTTGTTTATTCTATTTGATACGCTAATGCAAAAAAATAGTTTTCTTAATATAAAAACATATCTCTCCTATATGCACATTTCTCTCCGTGTTCTTCTACCAAATGTCATCCAGCCAGCTGTTCATTCTAAGCCGATTTTCCACCACCTATTTGTTGTCATGTTCTTCTCCTTATCACCACTCGCAAGTAGCTCCATTTTCAAAACTCTTTTATGTGCTTTTCTGCCAACGTTCCTTGTTTGTGCCTGGTGTGTGACTGATGCATGCTGAATAGAAGCGTTGAAGGTTTTTCAGACATCACAAGAAATGCTCGGTGGTCTGAAAAGGAATGTCTCTCTGGTTCTGTCATCTCTCTCCATCAGAACTAGTTTCTAATCGTCAGTGGAGTTTGCCCAAACGTGTCTCGATTTATAACAGATAAACAGAATAACAGCCAGTTAGAGTCACTTGCTTGAATTTGTCTTGGTAGCTTTTTTAAGTCTCCTAAAATGGAAGGCCTTGCCCAGAGCTAATGTGCCAGACTATTATGTCAGAATTGACAATTTCAACTAAAAAAATGCAGAAGAAATGCTGGATGAATAATGGCACTTAGTCCTGGCAAACATACTCTGATAATAATATAAAGATCCAACTGAGACTGTTTAGCAATGGAATCTGGCCATGCATGGAATTTACAAAACTGTAACAGAAATCTTTACTAATTTTATTCACAGTGCCATATTTGCTCGTCTGGAAGATATCACATTTTCTATGAACAGTGAACCTCCATAAGGAATTAAAACGGCAAAAGAAAGGAGAAATTGCGGAGCTAATCCAGTTTTTCATATTTTAACTGCAGAAATCATAGCTGCCAAGGTTTCAGATTTTCTATGTGTGACATCATCATAATAAGTGTAATTGTGAGTGACATTTCAATGACTATGAGTGACACTTTCTCATGAGCAAAATCAAGCAATGAAGAAGAGGGAACCATAAAAACATCACAAATTACACACACTTGAGCAACAAGAAACCCCCAAGATGATCATAGAACTGCAGAGCATCGCAGTGACAGTGTGGACTCCAGAGCCTCTCTGTCTCACGTGGGACCCAGTCTAAACAGGATGTGCGGCCCCAACAACATTCTCTTCTCAGCCTCCTAGTTTTGTCACCGGGCGGGCCGGCAGAAAAACAATTAAATGGATTACTGCCTTAGCCAGCCTTTGCCCACTGGGCCCCTTTCCGGCACGAAAAGGCAGTCGGAAACTGTCTTCGGGGGCCCCCAGTAGGGCCCCCATGGGTGCGAGGCTGCCGAATGGCAGCCTGGGGGCACCTATGGTGCTCCTCTGTGGATCCCTGCACCCGGTGGCAGGAACCTTGGGGTGCCGGCCACAGGGTGCAGGGATGAACTGCACCCCTGCTTTTCACAATGCAAGCATGCATTCCGCCAGGAATGCATGCTTGCATTGTGAAGTATACGAGTGCGACCGAACCCTGTTCGGTCGCAACGTACTTGCAGGGCTGTAACCGATGATAGCAGGTCGGTCGGTTATGGCTCCTGACCGATGTCGGACGGACTCAGCATCGGAATCGGCCCCTTAGTTGGACGTTTATTGACTTAGGATACAGAACCACACCAGCACACTGTATCTACTCCCGTCCTGCCCCATCTAGTCCTTACTATCCTTCCAAAGCTTGATCCCCTCTTGCCATTCTAGATCAGGCCTAATGCCGCAACGTCCTTTCAAAACGTTTCCCAAACAAATACCCCGTTACTCACCTGTGAGTCACTTCCTTCCCATGAGACCTGGTTCTTCTCTTGTTCAATATCTCTGGAGCCTGAGACCGTGCTCTTCTTTGAGTTCTGTTCTCCTTTTCCCAGGGCTGGCCACTCTGACAGTCTCTCCTCCCTCTTGTGTACCAAGTCCCCTTCACCCTTCTATTACCCGCCCATGAACAAGCCTGCACAAGAGGGGGAGAGAGGCAGAGGCACACTGTGCGGCGGAGTGGAGAAAGTGAGGTGGCAAGGGAAGGGGAGGGTACTCAGACTCAGCTCCTGTGTGGCACTGGCAGGAGTTGGCTAGTCGATTGCCTGTGCCAGGCTGTCCGGCAGCCGCCACAGGCCAGGCCTCACCATAGAGAATGTACGCAGTCCCAGCAAAGGAATGAGAGAAGGAACAAAGGGGCGGCGAACGTGGATAGAGGAGAGGAGATGTTTGAGAAAGGAGAAAGGGAACCATAATAAAGGACAGGGAGAATGAGAGGGAAAGCAGCAGAGATAAAGTAATTCTGTCTCTTATACTGGTGCCCATATTCAAAGATTGGTGAACTTTCTGTCTTGTGCCTTGCATCCTTGTGTGATACAGTCTGGTGCCGCACAAGTTACCTGACTGGGCTCTACCCCGGCTATAATATCTCTATAGTAGCCAGTGGTCACTACCTCGCAGTGACGTCAGGCCTGAGAGAGGCGGCGTGGGAATCAAGTGTTGATACACATTGTAGTAGTGAGCCGCAAGCTCCAAGCCTGCTGAGGCAGTGCGCGCATGCCACGAGCAAACAAGCACCAGCTGCCACATACTCCAATAAACAGTTTTAGGCAGTGCTTCAGTGACAGCTGAGGCTCTATGCATATGCGTGACAGTGCAGAGACAGAATATCGAGTCAAAAATATCGATTTGCTCAAATATCGAGTCATGAATATCGTGGGTCAGTGATATTTATTGACAAATTCTTGTGGTCAAGAATATCGATTTTAGGTAAGTAATATCGATGTTAAAAATATTGAAGTGCTTAATATCGTTTGCAAAAATATAGTTGTTACAATATCGATTTTTTATTAATGTTATGTTTTTAGTATATATTTTATATGTATGTGATGCATGTTATTTTGTTTAAGAATTGTTTGTATTGTTATTATATTGTTCAAATTTTAGTAGCTATTATTATTTTTTTATTGGAATTTTGCGTTTTTAGTTCCGTAGGGGGTCGTGGGTTTATATGGGAATAGGGTGGGAAGTAATTTAATTATATAAAATGTATTGAATATAGTAGGTAATCATTTTATTTTATTGGAATTTTGCGTTTTTAGTTCCGTAACGGGTTGTGGGTTTATAGGGGAATAGGGTGGGAAGTAATTTAATAATATAAAATGTATTGAATATTTCTTTTTTAGTAATATTTGTTTAATTGAGATGTTATAGTGTTAAATGTGTAAAGTAATTGATTATGAATTAATAAATAATTTGTTGTTAATTAATTTTAATTGGCAATTAATTATTGTAATTGTGTAATTAATTTTAGGTGTGTGTTGTGGTGTTTATAGATGTAAATGGTAGGAAGGGTGGGAAGTAATTTAATTTTAATTGATGAATTAATAATTAGTTGTTAATTAATTTCAATTAATTAATTAATTAGTAATTATTTATTGAAATCATGTAATTAATTTTAGGTGTGTGTTGTGCTGTTTATAGGTGTAAATGGTGAGAAGGGTGGGAAGTAATTTATTTTTAATTGATGAATTATTAATTAGTCGCCAATGAATTTAAATTAATTAATTAGTAATTAATTATGGTAATTGTGTGATTAATTTTAGGAGTGTGTTGTGGATATTATAGTGTTAAAGAACGTGTACTTAATGAATGTTTATTTTTTCCTAATAATATTTTTTAATTGATTATTAATTATGTTAATTATGGAAATAAATGTAAATACAGATTGTGAATTGTTCTTAATTAGTGTGGTGTTATAGAGTAGGAAATAAAATGAATATATTTATGTTTTAAATAATGTTTTTGTTTGTTAATATTTACTCTTTTTAAATAATTATTGTTTATAAATGTATTTATTAATTTGTTTTATATAATATTTGTAGAATTTTGTTATATGTAATTGTTATTATAATATGTGTTCTTTTTAAATGTTTAATATATTTAATCATATATTTTTTTTAATATTGTTCATTTTTATGATTTTTTTAATTTATTTCAATTGTTTAAATGTTATTAGTAATTTTTCTTTCCCTGCTATCCAACCCCTTCACGAATGTTGCACTTACTGGAGTGGGAATAGTAATTTTTACCCCTCCGCTATCCAGAATTTTCCCTACTGTTGCACTCACTGGAGTTGGAATAGTAATTTCTAACCCTCCGCTATCCAAAACCTTCCCTACCGTTGCACTCACTGGAGTGGGAACAGTAATTTGTTTTCCTCCTTTATTCAATACTTTTCCTACTGTTGAACTCACTCGAGTGGGAGTAGTAATTTTTGCCCCTCCACTATCCAACACTTCCTGTACTTTTGCACTCACTGGAGTGGGAATAGCAATTTTTACCTCTCTACTATCCAGCACTTTCCCTACTGTTGCTCTCACAGGAGTGGGAATAGTCATTTTTGCCCCTTCACTATCCAGCACTTTCCCTACTGTTGCTCTCACTGGAGTTGGAATAGTAAATGTTATTCCTCTGCTATCCAACAATTACCCTACTGTTGCACTCACTGGAGCTGGAATAGAAAATGTTTTCCTCCGCTATCCAACACTTACTCTACTTTTGCACTCACTGGAGTTGGAATAGTAATTTTTAACCCTCCTCTATCCAAAACCTTTCCTACCGTTGCACTCACTGGAGTGGGAATAGTAATTTTTATCCCTCTGCTATCCAAAACTTTTCCTACTGTTGAACTCAATGGAGTGGGAGTAGTAATTTTTGCCCCTCCGCTATCCAACACTTCCTGTACTTTTGCACTCATAGGAGTGGGAATAGTAATTTTTGCCCCTCCGCTATCCAGAACTTTCCCTACTGGAGTGGGAATAGTAAATTTTACCTCTCTGCTATCCAACACTTTCCCTCCTGTTGAACTCTTTAGAGTGGGGATAGTAATTTTTACCCCTCTGCTATCCAAAACCTTTCCTATCGCTGCACTCACTGGAGTGGGAATAGTAATTTTGGATCCATCCACTATCCAATACTTTCCCTACTGTTGCACTGACTGGAGTGGGAGTAGTAATGTTTGCCCTTGTGCTATCCAACACTTCCCCTACTGTTGCACTAACTGGAGTGGGAATAGTAATTTTTACCCCTCCGCTATCCAATACTTTCCCTACTGTTGCACTCACTGGAGTGGCAATAGTAATTTTTGCCCCTATGCTATCCAGCACTTTCCCTACTCTTACACTCACTGGAGTGGAAATAGTAATTTTTGCCCCTCCGATATCCAGCACTTTTCCTACTGTTGCACTCACTGGAGTAGGAATAGTAATTTGTATCTGTCCACTATCCAATATTTTCCCTACTGTTGCACTGACTGGAGTGGGAATAGTAATTTTTGCCCTTCCGCTATCCAATACTTTCCCTACTGTTGCACTCACTGGAGTGGGAATAGTTATTTTTACCCCTCCGCTATCCAATACTTTCCCTACTGTTGCACTCACTGGATTGAGAATAGTAAGTTTTTGCCCCTCCGCTATCCAGCACTCTCCCTACTGTTGCAGTCACTGGAGTGGGAATAGTATTTTAATTCTTCCGCTATCCAACACTTACCCTACTTTTGCACTCACTGAGTGGGAATAGTAATATTTAACCCTCTGCTATCCAACACTTTTCCTACTGTTGCACTCACTGAGTGGGAATAGTAATATTTAACCCTCTGCTATCCAATACTTTTCCTACTGTTGCACTCTTTGAAGTGGGAATAGTAATTTTTGCCCCTCCGCTATCCAAAACTTTCTCTACTGTTGCACTAACTGGAGTGGGAATAGAAATGTTTACCCCTCCGCTATCCAACATTTTCCCTACTGTTGCACTCACTGGAGTTGGAATAGAAAATGTAATTCCTCTGCTATCCAACACTTACCCTACTTTGGCACTCACTGGAGTTGGAATTGTAAATTTTAACCCTCCGCTATCCAAAACCTTTCCTACCGTTGCACTCACTGGAGTGGAAATAGTAATTTTTGCCCCTCTGCTATCCAACACCTCCTGTACTTTTGCACTCCCTGGAGTGGGAATAGTAATTTTTACTAATCAAGAAAAACTATTCTACATAGACGTGATGGGAGTCACTAAGGTGTATGGTTGATGATATATGTTTAAAGGAAAATCTTGTTTCCTTTTTATAAAGCCCTCACCCACCAACCTAGTTGGTGGCATGCTTCATCATCGGGCCCACCCGATGACACCGAATGTGTCCCGGGTGTGCTTCTATGCCTGTTTACAGCGGAGCAGGTATGTTGCTGAGTGTGCAGTGTTGGTGACGTGAGAAGTGAAGAGGTTTAAAAACTGTCCAGTGGTCCCATATATCCAAAGGATTTACTTTAATGTTTGGGCCTCTGGCAGTAGTAAAAGCAAGGTTTTGGATGTAGGTGGAGTAGTATTTAGGGTAATCCTGCATCCAGTGAGTGGTCTACATGTTTCAGCCAGGCCTTATGTTGTAAACTGGCTTTCCTCAGGACCTATGTGATATGTTAAGTTATGAACTATGCTACAGGTTGTTTCATAGAACAAAAAATGTGTTGCACGCGCTAAGGTGCATTATATGTAAGAGGGGGATTCCCTCTCAGGACATTTACTGTACATAAAAACATACAAGACACAACAACATATACAGGGATGCGAGTTAGCATTATATGCATAATCACATCAAGTCATTTAAAACCGTCACGCTCATGTGGTTGCGGAGTTAGCGGCGGGGTGAAAGAATTTACTGTGAAAAGCCGCTGTATGTGGTAAAGTGAGTGGCGATAATATTGGGAATAAATTGGTGAGAAGGAATAACTTTATTCTCACACAAGCGTTTTGCTGTAATTGCCCCATGAGTATCCGGCAGGGATACTGGCTCTTAAGGAAAGGAAAAAAGAAAGAGAAAGATTGGCGCACTGGTCAATGGTTGTGATCTGAAAAGGAAAGATCTTACCGGTCAGTCGCGGCGTGGTAGTGCCTATTTATCGACCTACAGCAAGTGAGCTCAGGACTCTCCTCTCAACCTGTTGTTGCTGCCACGGAACTCCGACGATACTGGGGCTGGGTTTGTTTGTGCGTTAAATACCTCTCAGCTAATGGCCCGGTGTTTTAAATTAGTGCCAGAAGTGAATAGCGTCTGCAGGGAAAGATAAAAATAGACAACGGGCCTGATCTGTCGGCTACGCCTGCTCCGGTGACATGTGATCGAATGTGGGCGGTTGCTCACTCGAGCCAGTAAGGCGGTCTGAGATTCATGACGTATAAACACTAATATTGGTTGTCATAGAAATATGAGAGTGTGGTTGCTCTAATGCTCTTTGGTAAAGAGGCCGGGATATCGGCTAGAAGAGTGATTTGAAAGGTACTTACATAGGTGCAAACGCATTGGGAACCATATGAAAAAACTATATTTTCAAGGGTGTCTGCGCAGAGGCTGCCTCTATTTCCGGTTATAAAAATAGGGCTTCTATGGCAGTGGGGACACTAGGCAGCGGGCATATTGGGACGAGTTATGATTCCAGAATGGCTGAGATAGGCCATCTGTGTACTAGAGACGCAGAAATGCTAGCTAAATAAATGCTTGCAGGAGCATGACGGCCCATCTATATGGTCGTTCTTATGTGTGTATAAGGGTGTACTTAAGTATCCAACCCGTGAGCTGGGGTTGGGGTAATGAAGTATTAAACCTCATTCATGCCGAGGTGTGGGCTTGCCAGTGGTTATGGAATTAAGGGTCCTCAGTGTGTTTAATCGGTAGCGCCTCAGTTCTTGTGATATCTAAAAGTGTTAATTCAATAATTCAGGCTATGCCACGGGATGGAGTCATTGAGTCCATGGATATGGGTAGACAAGCGATGAATCCATTGCTGTTCCTTGGTCAACAGGAATTTTTCATTGTTCTGTGGGGTCTGGTGAAAATGTTCAATCACTGTCCATGACATATCGATGGGGGTATGTCCAAGTTGAAGGTAGTGGTCAGTTAGAGGGCTGATGTTTTTCTTACACCGTATTGTGCTCCGATGTTCGCCAATTCTGGTGCGCACCTTGTGGGTGGTCATGCCCACATATCTTAAGTTACATGGGCATTCGATGAGGTACACTACATTTGTAGAATTACAGTTGGTGTGTTGGAGATGTTTCCAGGTTTTTCCAGGTTCCAGCCAAAGTGTCTTGGATATGCGTGTTAGGTGGCAAACACTGCAATTGTTGCATGGGTAGTGTCCAGTTATTGGGGGGAGGCCCCATGTTGTTAGGACTGTGCTGGGCATGGGTCTTGCTTGTGTCCTAGGGCGTGTTGTCACAAGGTGATCCTTCAGGCTGCTGTTCCTTTTGTAGGCAAAGAGGGGGAGTTCCCAGTTTCTGGTTCCTGAATTGATGATTCGCCAGTGTTTCCGGATGATGTTTGATACTTTGTCCGATGCTACATTGTAGGTTGTGACGCAGGTCATTGGTGGGTTTGATATTTCCCGTGTGGTGTCCTCCAGGAGAGCTTTGCGGTTTTGATTGCGTGCTCGTTTTTTGGTTTTCTGGATGATTTTCTTTGGGTAACCGTGATCCTGTAGTTTTGACGCCAGGGTAGTTGATTGTTCGTTGTAGTCCTTGGTCTCACTGCAATTCCTGCGGATGCGCAGGAATTGTCCAAATGGGAGGTTTTCTCTTAGGGGCCTTGGGTGGAAGCTCTCAAACCGGAGAAGGGAGTTCTTGGCTGTTGGTTTGTAGAACGTTTTGGTTCTGAGTGTGCCTGCCTCGGCTGTTATGTTGAGGTCCAGGAATGCCAGGGTTTTGGAGTTGCATGTGCTGGTGAAGCGAAGGTATCGGTCTCTCTCGTTGAGCCACGTGAGAAACAAAGATAAGGAAGTAGGGGTTCCTTCCCAAATCATGAAGATGTTGTCTATGTGGCGACGCCAAATTCGGATTTTGGAGAAGTATGGGTTAGTTAGCGATGTTATATTTGTCTGTTCAAAGCGGTGCACATAAAGTCCCACCACACTGGGGGTGAAAACGCTCCCCATTGATGTGCCATTGGTTTGTAGGTAGTATTCCCCTTCATATTCAAAGTCAATTTCTTTGAGTGCAAGTTTGGCGCAGTCCAGGACGAATTCCCTTGGTTTGTGGTATTTCCAAGGTGTGTCCATCAAGATGTCATGGAGTACCTGTAGGGTAGCGTCCTGGGGTGGACTTGTGTAGAGGTTCTCTACATCCAGTCCTACCATGAGTTGGTTTGTAGGGTCAAAATCCAAGTCTTTGCTAATGTTCAATAGGTGCTTGGTGTCTTTGATATATGTCGGTGTCTTTTGTACCAGGGGGTTTAGAAAGAAGTCGCAATATCTGGAAAGGGGTTCCAGAAGCGAGCTGATGCCAGACACGATGGGGCATCCTGGTGGGGGTCTTGTTTCTTTGTGGATTTTAGGCACCGTGTAGAAGTATGGTACCTTAATGTTTTTGTACACAGGTAGTCTACCTCTTGTTTGGTGATGTGGTGTTCGGTCTCCACTCATTCCACTAGATTTCTGATGGATGCTTCGTTGGGTCATTTCTGAGGCGTCTATAGTTCCACTCGTCACTCAAGTGTCGCCGGCATTCCTTTTCGTAGTCAGTTCTATCCTGTAGGACAATTCCTCCGCCCTTGTCAGCGGGTTTGATGATAAGTGTGGTATTGTCCTGCAGGTTCTTGATGACCCCTCTGTCCATTTTTGACAGATTGTTAAAGGTTTCAGTGCTTCCCATTTGTTTAACTTCATGGTAGATGGCCTGTTCAAATGCCGATATTTCGACAGGTATGGAGGCTGGTGGGGGTATGAGGGTGGGGGAACAACCTTTACAACGCAACTTTTACAACGCACTACCATTACAACGCATTTTTTACAACGCATAATCCATTACAACGCATGATATTACAACGCATGACACTACAACGCATTTTTAAAAACTACCTTTACAACGCATTCCATTACAACGCATACTACCATTACAACGCATACCATTACAACGCATAATCTTACACTATACTATCCAACACTTACCCTACTGATGCACCCCCTGGAGTTAGAATAGTAATTTTTACCCCTATACTATCCAACACTTACCCTACTGATGCACCCCCTGGAGTTAGAATAGTAATTTTTACCCCTATACTATCCAACACTTACCCTACTGATGCACCCCCTGGAGTTAGAATAGTAATTTTTACCCCTATACTATCCAACACTTACCCTACTGATGCACCCCCTGGAGTTAGAATAGTAATTTTTACCCCTATACTATCCAACACTTACCCTACTGATGCACCCCATGGAGTTAGAATAGTAATTTTTACCCCTATACTATCCAACACTTACCCTACTGATGCACTCCCTGGAGTTAGAATAGTAATTTTTACCCCTATACTATCCAACACTTACCCTACTGATGCACCCCCTGGAGTTAGAATAGTAATTTTTACCCCTATACTATCCAACACTTACCCTACTGTTGCACCCCCTGGAGTTAGAATAGTAATTTTTACCCCTATACTATCCAACACTTTCCCTACTGTTGCACCCCCTGGAGTTAGAATAGAAATTTTTACCCCTACACTATCCAACACTTACCCTACTGTTGCACCCCCTGGAGTTAGAATAGTAATTTTTACCCCTACACTATCCAACACTTACCCTACTGTTGCACCCCCTGGAGTTAGAATAGTAATTTTTACCCCTACACTATCCAACACTTACCCTACTGTTGCACCCCCTGGAGTTAGAATAGTAATTTTTACCCCTATACTATCTAATACTTACCTTAAATGTAATTTCATATTATGCGTTGTAATGGTATGCGTTGTAAAGGTAGTATGCGTTGTAATGGTAGTGCGTTGTAAAGGTATTTTTTAAAAATGCGTTGTAGTGTCATGCGTTGTAATGTCATGCGTTGTAATGGATTATGCGTTGTAAAAAATGCGTTGTAAGTGCATGCGTTGTAAAAGTGTGCGTTGTAACGTCATACATCCATGAGGGTGGATTTTAGTTTGAGCCCTGTTTCATTGGTGTTGACATTGTCTTCCGCTTTATGGTGTTTCTCAAAAAAATCCTTAAGCTTGAGTTTTCTAAAGAACTCGGCTAGTTCCATGTGAAGCTGGAATTTGTCCAGTCTGGTAGTGGGGAAAAAAGAGAGTCTCTTATTGAGTACATTTTCCTCCTTGGGGGTAAGAGGGGTACTGGATAGATTGAATACTAGTGTGGGTGGCATGTTGGGTCCACTTGGTGACTGTTCTTCTTGAGGCTCTACAGGTGTCCACTGGGTCCCGGCTGTGGTTCCCTTGTTTTGTTCTGGGGGTTGGCACTGACTGGTTCCTCTTTTGTGGCCCAGTGTACCTGTTGATTGTTTCGTCTGCGGCCCCTGGATCTGCGGCGCTTTCCTAAAAAAGGCGGTCTGGGATTACCTTGGAAGAACGAGGGTGGTCCATATTGGTACATTGGGGGCCAGTCGAAATATGGGTTATGGGGGGACGGGTCGTAAGGTGGTAGTCCAAAGTTTTGTCCTTGTTGGCGTTCGTGCCAGTGTTATGGCCAACGTTGTTGTATACCCCTGCCCTTGGTCTTGGAGCCTGTGCTTGATTTGCTGGAAATTGAGCTATTGTCTCCTGAAGCATCAATGGAGTTATCTGATTTGTTGGGTGCTGCATAGTTGTCCTCTGTGTAGGGGTATGTCTTGACATAGAAGAACTTCTTCAGGTCTTTTTGGAATTTCATTTTTTTGGCCTGGGCTAGGTATTCCTTGTATTCTCCCATCTCTTTATTCTGTTCATCCAGTTTTTTCTTGTATCCTGTTATGGTGGTCTTGAAGTGGCTTTCCGTTGATTGAATATCGATTATCATGGCATCTGATAATCGTTTTGCAGTCTTGATGATGAGCACCAGCCAGTTCCTAGGGCAATGCCATGCGATTTGGGCCCAGTCCTTCCTGAAGGTGGCATCCTCCAGGAAGATTCTGGGGGCATTGGTGACTAGAAGCCCACGTGGGGCTGTATTGGTGGGTAAATATTCTGTTAGGATGAGGCCATGTAAGATGGTTCTTATGCGATTGCATTTTTCCTCTGTGAGGTTGTCCCAGTCAGTTGATTGGGCTATAGTGTTGGAGATATTAAAGTCCGCCAGAAACAAGGGGTCTGCAAGAATTTCACTGATGTCGTTTTCAGTGTATGTGAGGCCTGGGTTCTCCCCCATGGTTAAAAGTGTGTGCTCTCACAGCTGTGCGCTGCTAAGATTATTATATATCAAAAATGAGAGAGAGGAATAAAGGACTAGTCCTGATCCCCTGAGGTATTGTGTCTAATCAAGAAGAACTAGTCTACATAGACGTGATGGGAGTCAAAAGGTGTATGGTTGATGATATATGTTTAAAGGGAAATCTTGTTTCCTTTTTATAAAGCCCTCACCCACCAACCTAGTTGGTGGCACAACCTGTAGCATAGTTCATATTTTCATATATCCCATAGGTCCTGAGGAAAGTCAGTTTACAACATAAGGCCTGGCTGAAACATGTAGACCACTCACTGGAAGCAGGTGTACCCTAAATACTACTCCACCTACATCCACCGCCTTGCTTTTACTACTGCCAGAGGCCCAAACATTAAATTAAATCCTTTGGATATATGGGACCACTGGACAGTTTTTAAACCTCTTCACTTCTCAAGTCACCAACACTGCACACTCAGTAACATACCTGCTCCGCTGTAAAGAGGCGTAGAAGCACACCCGGGACACATTCGGTGTCATCAGGAGGGCCCGATGATGAAGCATGCCACTAATTAGGTTGGTGGGTGAGGGCTTTATAAAAAGGAAACAAGATTTCCCTTTAAACATATATCATCAACCATACACCTTTGTGACTCCCATCACGTCTATGAAGACCAATAGCAGAGACAGACAGTTATTGTTGAGTGGTAGTAGGAAAAGAGCTGCATGATGTTTCATCTGAGAACATTACGTCTAACACATTGGAAACAACACAGTGTAGACTTATTACCACCTAGAGTAAGCAGGCCAATGAAATTAAATCTATTATTAACAAACAATAGCCTATTGTTCTCATGGAAGCCACTCTTAAATAAATACTTCCTGACAGACCTACATTCACCTTTCGTAAAGCATATTTCATGCATAATGACCTTGTGAAAACCAGTCCTGAAATGGACAACAAAATCAGCTGGTTATCCCCCAAAGAGGCTTCTACAAATATAGTTCATGCTGTGAGTGTACGTTTGGAATAAATACCACAACTTATGCCACGGCTTTCTCCAACACGAGCATAGAACTCAAAGGCCACTACACATGCAGATCAGAATACGCTGTGCATGTGTTAATGTGTTACAATGTAAATGTGGGTTGCATAGGCAGCACAAAACTACAGGTTTATGTACGCATACTACAACATTTACGTATCATTGTAAATTCTGACCCAGCCTACCCAATGGCCCGACACTTTAAATTGGAACATGACAAGACTCTCAATTGTCCTCAATACTTTGTCATCGATACTGTTCCAGTTAACAAAAGAGGGGGCCATCGTAAGAAAAAGCTAAGACAATTAGAATCAAGATACATTGTCGAACTTGATACTAAGTCCCCCCAGGGTCTTAACATAGGCAAAGATTTGCACAACTATAATATACCCCTGATATGTGCAAAATATGAGATGAGGGGTGTATATATACACACATTTCAGGGGAGGCAATATCTTGACAACCAATACTTTGCTCTTACCTGCTATCAGTGACTTTGTAACCAATGACGATGTTTTCACCAGAAGCACTTTATTTTAAATGGGCTCCCTTGTAATTATGCTAGTGTTTTATAACTCGGCAATCATTTCTACATATTTTATCTTTTTCTTCAACTGCCAGTAGCACTTTATATTTATTACAGCACTTTAGACACAAGTAATATTTGCACTTTTGCACTTACTTTTCACATTAGCACCGCACTTTGGAATATTAAAAATATAATACAGTACAATACTTGAAGCCATTTATGGCCAATATAGACAGCATATCAATGTTGTTTGCATATGCAGTATTTGCACTGATTATTTATTGACATATTTGTTGATTATTTATTCTGGCAATGTGGTTTCTACTTCTCAAATATCCATCTTGGTTCTTCATGATTTGTAAAATAATTGCTTTTATAATTATTTTAGCGTATAAAATAACTGCATTTGTGCATTTTTACCATTTGTTAACATTCATCCAATATAATTTTACATGTTTACCAATGTGGTATATAACTGTCCTTTATGGCAATCATTATAAGCAATGTGTTTTACCCTTGTAAGAACTGTTTACATATTACGGTTTTAACCACCAACATATAGTATGTCTTTTATTTCCATTGAGCTGCTGCTAAGTAGTCATGTGATGGGTGGCTACCCAATAAATATCCAGTAACAGCGTAACGCGATCATGTGATCAAGGCCACAGTGTTGGCCAAAAAGTGTCATGATGGACTTTGCACCTGACTAAAAAAACAACTTTATCACTGGACTGGGCACAAGCAAATGTAGTTGTCCGTATCCCTGTATGTGCGTGAATGCACGTTGGAGTGGTAATTATATATATATATATATATATATATATATATATATATATATATATCAAAGAAATACCCTTTCAGGCATAGAGTGACGAATAAATTATGCAAAAAAGAAAAGCAGAGAACTCTGGGTAGTTCTCAAGTTTAGGTGGAAAGCAGCTCCTGTGTGGAGCACTCTCAACACCAGCGACACACTAGATCTGCTCACCTCAAATGTCTGTTTTTCTATCAAAGTTTTTAAGCATGGGATTAGCACAGTGCCATCCACGCCGAGATAGAAAAGGACACGTCATGAGTGATGTCACTGACCATGTCATGAGTGATGTAATATGTGACGTCATCAGCAGTACATTTGCTGGCGCGCGAGTTATAGTTAGCTGAACTAACTATAACGGGGGAATTTCAATGGTTTTGTACAAGTGAAAAGTCCAGCTAACTATAACACCCATGAAACCTATGGTTTTTTCAGTGAATTTCTGAGGTTTTTTAAATGCTAATTCCTAACTATAACGTGCCTGAAACCTATGGTTTTTTCTGTGAATTTCAAAGGTTTTTTAAATGCTAATTTCTAACTATGCCTACAGAGATAGGACATGTGAAGAAAGAAGAAAAAATGCACAGAAAGAAAAAAAAGAAGTGCAGAAAGAAGCAACAGAAGTCCTCTAAGACGAAGAAAAGTGCAGGAAGAAGGAGAACGTGCAGAAAGAACAAAAACAAGAGCAGAAAGAAGCCTTGTTGCAAAATCATCCTGTACCCTCAACTTTTTCAGATGGATACTGGTGGTAACTGAGTCTGACTAACCAGTCCTAGAGCCAGTGCTATGTTAAAAGACACTTAGAATACAGTGAAAACACCTACATACACTAGGGAACATTATACGTTGGGGTCCCCCTGTGATTAGCATGACCTCCTCTGTAAGCCCCTAGTATATAATAGGGCAGGGGGATTAAAACTACCTCTTAAAACAGGCCACAGGGCGTTTTTGCACACGTTAACTCAGGCCCCGTCCCCTCCCTTCACCACTGTGTAAACACGCCCTGTGTCCGTTTTTAGTTGGGAGATTAAGTTCATTTGAATCCTGAGGGTCCCTAGGGTCCAACTAGCCCACTAGGTACCTCCAGTAAGTGCCACAGAGCTGCATTGCAGAGAGGTGTAAAAAGTGGCACGGCCTGGACCACCTCTCTGCAATGCAGCTCAGTGGCGCTTACTGGAAGCACTTGGTGGGCTAGTTAGCCCCCAGGGGCCCTCAGTATTGAAGGGAAATTATATCCCCAATTTAAAACGTGCCATAGTGCGTGTTTGCACACGTCACCTCAGGCCCCGTCCCCTCCCTTCACCACTGTGTAAACGCGCCCTGTGGCTGTTCTAAGTTGAGAGATTAAGTCCCCTTGAATCCTAAGGGTCCCTAGGGTCAAACTAGACCACTAGGTACCTCCAGTAAGCGCCACAGAGCTGCGTTGCAGAGAGGTGTAAAAAGGGGCTTGGCCTCAGAAGACCTGTCTGCAGCGCAGCTCCCTGGCTCATACTGGAGATGCCTGTTGGGCTAGTTGGCAGTCAGGGACCCTCAGTATTGAAGAGGAATTAATTCCCCAACTTACAACTCGCCAGGGGGCGCGTTTGCAGAGTGCTGCAAGGAGGGGGCGTGGCCTCCGGCGCGATGTCAGTCTTTTATTTATTTAAATTTTTTAAGAAGGGGGGCTGTGTGGTTCCCCTTCTTATTCTAATTTATTGGCCCTGATGACCCCATCCCCCAGGGCCTGTCTCCTAATTATATTTTTTTGACCCCAATCCCCAGGGCCGGCCACTGTTTTTTATTATTTAAAAAAAATATATATTTATAGACACACCTAGGACATGCTGGACAAACCGTACGTACCTATCACCATGACGATTTGCGTGATATTCATTAAAAGGCGACTATGCATACAATGAATCCCCGTGGAATGTATTTACACCACTAGTGAAGCTCTGACATGTCTGATGCCCTACCGTGCCTAATCCCGGTAGACACCCTTGTCGTTTATTTATACAAACATGGGTAGCAATTGACGGGCACATTTAATACACATGCACACCAAGCCATTCAAAGGGGATTCGACAAAAATTCGACCAAAACTATGCAAGAAACCCCCCTCATGGTTAATAAAACACACATCCACTGCCGGATGTGTAATACTTTTTATTTTACTCTCTGGAAAAGGGACGAACATCACTTGAGAGTCACAGCGCGCTCCTGGCAGAGCCCAATGCTGTGTTACACCCACCATTGCCTGCTGAGTGCCACACACCTCTGTGTTGTATTCCACTAGCTAGTGCATATGCTATGACACTCTCTATCCCATGTGCACTGTAACACCACCCCGTGAATATGTCATGCCACACTTGTCTTCGCTCGGGTTATATTGCCCCATCTAACGTGCCTTCCTCGATGCCTATGTTATAACGCACAGTGCTATGCCATACATATTACAATCTGGGATCCATATCTTTGTCACAGTGCATATGCAACGTTACACTCCCCAGCACATATTTTATATTACAACTTTAGAGACTAGTTAGGTTACACAACACTGCCCTGTGCATATTACACTCCAAGGCGCATATCGCATAGCACGCGCTAGTGCCTGTGCTATCTCGTGCTCTCCAATGAATCTGTCATTGCGCACAATGTATTGCATATTATATTTCACGCCCGGTTCATCTTATATCACACTTTTTGGTGCATAGTTTATACCATACACTATATCTAGTTTTCATTTTCAGTCGTGCTCTCAGGACTATGTTCTATATAACACTGTGTTCACCTACCCTTTTCACGGGCATTTCATTTTGCGATAGGGGGTGGAGGGTCAGGGGGTGTTTCTGCCAAGTGAGCCCGGAGTCACAGTCACAAACGTCCTCTTCTTCCTAAATAAAAGTGAGATTATGCTGCATACTTGTTCACATTTTAAGTAGTTCGCACAGACACAGGTTTTAAAAACAATAAAGTTCCTAATACCCGCCTTCTCTGAACAGTTAGCTTGCTGCCCCATCCCCCTCCTCCCTATCCTCTGTTGTGTGAATCCATGGACTAGCCTCCTCCCTCCTGCCATGCATGGTCTGATGTGCTGCCACTGCCCTCAATTTAGTATGATGTACCAGTCCACTCCTCCTGCCCTCCATTGCCCAATTCTATGCCCCATCATTGACCTCCTGCTTAAACTCTGTGCTTAGCTTGCTGCCCCTATTCTCCTTCCCCCTGCCCTCCGATGTCTTTGTGCATGTCCCTGCTCCATCCTTTTTGCCCACCATGTTCCATGGACCTGCCACTCCTATCTACTCTGAGTGTTCTGTTGAGCTGCCACTCCCCTCCCACCTGCCTAGCATTGTCAGATGAATGTAACCTGTCCCTGCCACCTCCACCCTGCCTGTCCACATGCCATGCCCCTATCCTCTTCCTCCTGTCCTACATGGTCCATTGTACTGCCACACCCTTCTGCCCTCCCTGGTCTATTGTACTGCAACTGCTCCTGCTGCCTGCCCCGTGCGGTCTGTTGTGGGGCCCCTTCCCCTGAACTTTCTTGTCTATGCACAGGTCCTGACCCTCCCTTCTATCCTCCATCGTCCTTTGTGCATGCCCCTGCACCCTCCTTCTTGCCCATCATAGCCATTGTGCTGCCACTAACCCTCCCACTTGCCATGCATGGTCTTCTGTGCTGCCATGGCCCCTCCCACCTTCCCTGTGTGGTCAGTTAGCTGCCCCTGACCCCCTCCCACCTTCCCTCCATGGTCTGTGTGTATGCCATCACAGTCTCACTGTTGCTCTTCATGGTGTGTCTTGCTTCTAGTGCCCATCCTGCCTGACCTCCATGGCTATCTTGCTGCTCCTGCCCTGCCCCCTTGCCCCCAGCCCTCTGTTTACATGTGCAGACCCCTACTCCCTCCCTCCTGGCTTGTCTGTTCCATTGTAATGCCCCATATCCGTCCCTCCTGCCCTTTATGGTCTGTTATGCTGCAGCTTTATCTCCTGTCTGTCCATTATGGTCAGCTAGCTACCATTGCCTCTTGCCCCTCTGTTCTCTGTTGTCCATGTGCATGGTCTTGTCCCCTCCCTCTTGCTTTCTATGGATTGTTGTGCTGCACTCCCGTCCCGCCTGCCCTGTGTGGTGTATTGTGCTGCTGCAAACCCTGATGCCTGCCCTGCAGGGTCAGTTTGGTGCACCTCTCCATGTCCCTCCTGTCCTCTGTTATCCAAGTCCATGTCCCTACCCCATTTCCTTCCATGATCCAATGTACCATACTTGCGAACATTTTGAACTTGGTAAGCGGGAGATTTTGAAAAAAACTGGGGTATTGATTTTCCCCTTTGAGTTACATTGAAAAAGAGGAGATTGTAGACAGGAGACAGATCAAATAAAGCCCATTCGAGCCTAAAAACTTTGGACGTTTCCTGGCTGAATCGGGTCTGTTGGCATGTATGGTTGTACTACCATTGCCTCTTCCTTCTGCCCACAATGGTCTATTACATTGCCACAGCCTCTCTTGCAAGTCCTGTATTGTTGGTGTGTTGCCCCTGCCTCCCTTTCCACTGCCCTCCATAGTCTGTTGTGCTGCCACGGCCCTTCCTGCCTACTCAGTGTGGTTAAATTGTTGCCTTTGCACCCTCCTACCTGCCTTCAATTTTCAGAGTCCGTGCCCCTGGCCTCTGCCTCTCAACAGTATCCTAATGAACAACTAGATTGCTAACATTCTATATTTATTACAAAAGTGTGGAAAGCCTGACGTCATCTTGATGTAATCAAAACTGTAATACCTAGAGCATTTCCTTTAGAAATTACATATATGAGAGGGTCTTATTGGCATCAAAATTATGGTTAGTGCTCTAAAAGACTAAAATAAGGACATATTTTCTGAGTTTTCAAATAGCGACAAAGCACTTTTAAATTATTTGTTATCTTTATGTTTTTTTATCCAGTTGACCACTTGATTAAATGTTTCACTTAGGGGAGAGGATGTGGTGTTACTTCCAGAACTGCAGACTTTGCAACTGGGGAACCAGGTTGGAGTTTCTGCTTCAGCTCGACATTCTGTGATTTTGGTCAAATCACTTAGTCTCCGCATGTCTACAACCAAAATGAATTTGTTCTTGTGTGTTGTAACCAATGCTCATGTAAAGCACTCCAATACCTGACAAGTCTGCACTATATAACACTGCAAAAACACAAAATAATAAGTGTTTTGCACACTTCTGTCATTGGGCTATATTTGGGCTACATCTGGGTGATTTTGGGCTACATTTGGGCTCTTTTGTCTCTGGTGGCCATCTTGGGAGATTTATTTGTTATGAAGTTTCCTAATTTCCTCATGTACTGCAGTCTCCTCAGTAGGAAATGCTTTCAGTTTTTTACTTTGATTCCATCATGAAGGTATTCAGATATGTCACACATTTGCCATAAATTCTGAATGTTAGCACTCTAGTTGCTCATTAGATCACTGTAGTAAAACTACTGTTCACCATGGAAGTCTGCTCCTGGTATTAAAAGTGCATGTTTCAGTCTGCATGTCAGAATTTTTTAATGAAATAGAAGAGGATTTGAGAAGTCACTCAAAATGTGCCCTCATTTTCTTTCTTCAGCATTAATAATAATTCATATGGCAAAATGAACCCCCTCATTGTGTTCCTTTTTAAATTAAATGTTTTAAGTGTTACCAGTTTATTCCAATCAAGATGGCTTCAGGTGTGCCATACTTTTGTCATAATGAAGACAGTAAGCGCTCTAGTTGTTTTTGAGAACACTCTGGGACATTCTGTCATTGGGCTATACTTGGGCTACATCTGGGTGATATTTGGGCTACATTTGGGCTCTTTTGTCTCTGGTGGCCATCTTGGGAGACTTATTTGTTATGAAGTTTCCTAATTTCCTCATTTACTGCAGTCTCCTCGGTAGGAAATACTTTCAGTTTTTTACTTTGATTCCATCAAGAAGGCATTCAGATGTGTCACACATTTGCCATAAATTCAGAATGTTAGCACTCTTTTTGCTCATTAGATCACTGTAGTAGAGCTACTGCTCACCAGGGAAAACTGCTGCTGGTATTGAAAGTGCATGTTTCAGTCTGCATGTCAGAATTTTTTAATGAAATAGAAGAGGATTTGAGAAGTCACTCAAAATGTGCCCTAATTTTTCTTTCTGCAGCACTAATCATACTTTTTATTTGAAAAATGAACCCCCTCATTTTGTTCCTTTTTAAATTAAATGTTTTAAGAGTTACCACTTTAATCCAAGCAAGATGGCTTCAGGTGTGCCATACGTTTATCATAAGTAGGACTGTTAGCGCTCTAGTTTTTCTTTGGAACACTCTGGGAAGCTGCAGTAGAACACAAATGAATCAACTGACAGTCTCTGCCCTTGTTGGATGTACATGTTTTACTGAGAATGTCAGACTTCATTCTCACATGACTGAGAAAGATAATGTGAATTTACAGAAAATAAGCTCTCAGTTTAGCTTATAGATCACCTTCCAAACCTCTGTGGGAAAAGCATGAGAAAATATTTTTCTCTCAATCATGATATCCCAGCAGAAGGCTTTTTCACATGGTGAAATCACCTTAGAACATACCACAATTCCTAAAATGAGTATGGTACCATCAACAAATGATTTATAATGTAACTAAAGTCTTAAAACCTTCTATTAACTGCAATGCTTTTTAATGAGGTGCTATCATGTATATTGGTCCCAAGATGGCTGCCAACACTTCTTGGATGAAGTGCTGACAGCCAATCAGATCTCAGGATGAGATGTGTGGTTAGGCTCCACCCACATATATATATGATTTTACTTTTGATTTTCTCAGGAACTACTGAACAGATTGCCTCCATATATGCAAACAGCACATCCCTGAGCTGAGAACTACCTATCTGCCAAATTTCAAGTAATTCTGTTCAGCCGTTCGGGCTGTACCTTGGACTAAAGGTCCCTATGGAAAATTGCATGGGGAAAACGCGTTTTGGGACCCCCCTTTTTTCTCAGCCCCCGCTTGACGAATCCCCCCGAGACTTTCAGGGTAGGAGCGGAGCGGAGCGCCTCACCTATTTTGAAAATTTCGCGAGGATTCGTCAACCGGCGCCAAAGTTATTCCAAATAGAATGTTGCGGATTTCCTATGGAAACACGGTCCTAACTATAACTATCTACTGGCGACCGCCAGTAGATAATATATATACATATATATCTATATATATATATATCTATATATATATTCACTGAAAAAACCATAGGTTTCACACATGTTATAGTTAGTGGAAATTTTACTGATAAAAAACCAATGAAATTGCCCCGTTATAGTTAGCGCAGGCAACTATAACTCACGCGACCGCAATCCTCTGCTGATGCTAATACTGTATTTAGACACTTATTTGCCCATGTCTTCTTCCATACATTTTTAGCTATACATATATTACAAATATTTTTTTTTCCTAAAGACACATATGTCATCAGCAGAGGATTGCGGTCGCGTGAGTTATAGTTGCCTGCGCTAACTATAACGGGGCAATTTCATTGGTTTTTTATCAGTAAAATTTCCACTAACTATAACATGTGTGAAACCTATGGTTTTTTCAGTGAATTTGCAAGGTTTTTTAAATGCTAATTCCTAACTATAACGTGTGTGAAACCTATGGTTTTTTCAGTGAATTAGTACGGTTTTTTAAATGCTAAGTTTTTTTCCCTTATAATAAGCCCTGTACATTTGGTGGCCTACGGCCACCAAAAGCACAGGGGGTGGGGTAAGTGTGGATAGTGTTTTTTTCCATTGTAATAAGCCCAGCACATTTGGTGGCCTTCGGCCACCAAAAGCACAGGGGGTGGGGTAAGTGTGGATAGTGTTTTTTTTATTTTTATTTTTTTACCGTACGCTTACCGTAAGCGTACGGTAAGCGTACCCCGCGAAATTGCCGAAAAAAAAATAAAACCGTTTTTGCACTTGGGGGATGTTTGGGGACTCCCTCCACATGACTATGTGGGAGGGAGTTGTCAAAACAGCCCCTTTACATGTTTTTGGGCTTCCGATTTTAAAAATCTCTCTCAGTGCGAGAGACAAAATGGCGGCCGCCGCTTCCTGGTTTCGGCCGATTCGAATGTTTACTAAGATCTAAGAGCCAATCAGAATCGCGCTCGCGCACGCCACCGTACGCTTACCGTAAGCGTACGGTAAGCGTACCGTAAGCTGGCTCAGATATATATATTGATTTAAAGGCTATTTTCTCAGAATCTACTGAACAGATTTACACCAAACCTACAAAAGGCACTTCCTTGACCTAGGGACTACCTCTCTGCCAAATTTTGAGTAATTCTGTTCAGCCATTCGGGCTGTAGCTCGTTCTAAAGGTCCTATGGAAAAATGCATGGGAAAAACGCGTTTTGGGACCCCCCTTTTATCTCAGCCCCCGCTTGACGAATCCCCCCGAGACTTTCAGGGTAGGAGCGGAGCGTAGCGCCCCACCTATTTTGAGAAATTCGCGAGGATTCGTCGACCGGCGCCAAAGTTATTCAAAATAGAATGTTGAGGTTTTCCTATGGAAACGTGGTCCTAACTATAACTACCTACTGGCTATCGCCAGTAGGTAATATATATATATCTATATATATATATATATCGTGCGCGAGCGCGATTCTGATTGGCTCTTAGATCTTAGTAAACATTCGAATCGGCCGAAACCAGGAAGCGGCGGCCGCCATTTTGTGTATTTCACTCTGAAAAAAAGAGTGAAAACAAGAAAAGGGGGCAAAGAGGAGAGTTACAGACCCCCTTACATTTGTGAGGGGGTCAAAGAAGGACTGTAAAGTACAAAAAAAACATTTATTGTTTTTTAAAAAAATCACGGGGTACGCGTACGGTGAGCTTACGGTAAGCGTACGGAAGAAAAATGGCGTGCGCGAGCGAGATTCTGATTGGCCCTTAGATCTTAGTAAACATTCGAATCGGCCGAAACCAGGAAGCGGCGGCCGCCATTTTGTGTATTTCACTCTGAAAAAAAAGAGTGAAAACAAGAAAAGGGGGCAATGAGAAGAGTTACAGACCCCCTAACATTTGTAAGGGGGTCAAAGAAGGACAGAAAAGTACAAAAAAAACATTTATTGATTTTTAAAAAAATCACGGGGTACGCGTACGGTAAGCGTACGGTAAAAAAAAAAAAAAAAAAAAAAATGAAATGCAGAATTAAGAGTTTAGATATTAGGGAGCTCTAAAAAGAGCTGTTGTGTTTATGAAGTCATTTTTTTAGTGGTACCTACAAGTAAGTACCGATGCAGAGTCTAAGGTTCAAAAGGAAGACTCTGTTCCCTTCATCATTGAAGTGCACACCATCTCCTCTATAAATGTCTTGCATGTCATAACGCAAGTTGTTGTGGTAAATGGCACCCATACCATAGTCACGGAGGAAAGCAGAAACAGATTTGTTGACGTGCTTTCTTGCTTTGTCAATCTGCGGACAGAAATGATTGGACCAGTTCCATTTTTGCCTTTGGCATATGTTGGAAAACACAAAGGCAGTTTTAGGGAAAAGTGAAAACAGTTGTGTAAAGGTGTCCTTCATAAGCATTTCCAGACCTACCCCAGTCAAAGTGCCTAGGTCATTGCCACCACAGTGCACTATTATGAGGTCAGGGTGTTGGATTTGCATGAAGGATTTCACCAATGGCATCAATTGGTGCCACTTTAACCCTCTCTGACCAATCCATTTAATGTCTACATTTGGCAAAGCAAGGTCTCTCACCATATCTGTTTTCTCTGCATACTTTTCACTCCAGAAGACATAGCTGTGCCCTACAATCCACACTGTGAACATCTTCAAAGGAGAACTGGATGCACTCAGGAGGTGTCTTTCAGTAGAATGGCAATATGAAAAGAAAGACAGTTTGGAAATGGAGGCATACATATTTTTTTCAAAACAAAAAGAACTGATTGGCTGTTTCATACCATTCTAGAATAAAAACTAGGCTGTATGTGTAAATTAATAGAAGCATGTTTTGTATTGGTACAAAAAATGTGTAACCAAAGAACAGTACTATGGATTTGCTGTTAGGTTTGAAAAGTCAAGCACTCTTGCTCTGTGGAATTGAAACATTGTGTGGCGAACTTCTGACCTAACTCCACACAGCAGTGTTCCATGAGCTGTTGCTATGGTAGCAGGCAGAAGTCAAGTTGGGGGAAGGGTACTAGGCAGAAGTCAAGTTGGGGGCAGGGTACTTTTGGAAAAGGGTTGGTTTTCAACCAATAGAAATGTGTGATTACATTTGAAAAAAAGGGGGAAGCACTGAGATTTGAAACTTACATGTATATGTGTGGAAAAATAGAGGGAAAGTTTGCCATTATCTGGTTCTGCTGAGAGGAGAGAGGTGAACACAACAGAGATCCTGGCTCTGATAATCTGCTGTTTGAGTGCCACATTTCTTTCACAACTAACTAATTTTAAAGGAGAGTTTAGAGTTTGAGAGGGGATGTATATGGTAAATTAAGAAATGAATAATAGAAAAGCAATTCTTTTTGTTGAAGTTGTGTTTATTATTTTCTGTTTTGGGAGAAATTTAAATGTGAGGAACATGTAAAATAATATGGACTATGTTTTCACGATAAATTAAGGTGTACTGGAAAAAAAAAGAATAGTTTAAGGGTTTGAGGTTGGACTCAGTAATGCAAATACATTCAGCATCACTAAGGCTGGTTGCCCTTGCTGGAATGTAGGCAGCCACCCAGGTTACACATGGTGGTGGTCTGAAAAAGCAGTTTGGACATGTGCATTTAAGAAAATCAAAAAAGTGGTTTCATAATGTGTCAGTCTGTAAAAGTGATTTTCACTTGCCAAAAAAAAAAGAGCAGTAAGTGTGCTTTCAAATTGGCAAAGAAATTTCGTTTTGGGACTAATGTGAAAACATGACTCTGTGTGCAAAGAGGAATTATAGGCAGAGATTTATTGCGTTTTTTTCTGGTGATTTCACAGTTGCATTAGTAGGAAAAAGGGGGAGCGATTTTTTGGGGGAAGAAGCAGACTCTTAGCACACACCCATCTGCTTGCCATGTATAATCATGCACAGTATTTACAAGCGAGTGGGGTTTTCAGGTTTCAGTCTGTAATGCAAATACATTCAGCATCACTAAGGCTGGTTGCCCTTGCTGGAGTGTAGGCAGGCACCCAGGTTACACATGGTGGTGGTCTGAAAAAGAAGTTTGGACATGTGCATTTAAGAAAATCAAAAAAGTGGTTTAATAATGTGTCAGTCTGTAAAAGTGATTTTCACTTGCCAAAAAAAAAAGAGCAGTAAGTGTGCTTTGAAATTGGCAAAGAAATTTCGTTTTGGGACTAATGTGAAAACATGACTCTGTGTGCAAAGAGGAATTATAGGCAGAGATTTATTGCGTTTTTTTCTGGTGATTTCACAGTTGCATTAGTAGGAAAAAGGGGGAGCGATTTTTTGGGGGAAGAAGCAGACTCTTAGCAGACACCCATCTGCTTGCCATGTATAATCATGCACAGTATTTACAAGCGAGTGGGGTTTTCAGGTTTCAGTCTGTAATGCAAATACATTCAGCATCACTAAGGCTGGTTGCCCTTGCTGGAGTGTAGGCAGCCACCCAGGTTACACATGGTGGTGGTCTGAAAAAGCAGTTTGGACATGTGCATTTAAGAAAATCAAAAAAGTGGTTTTATAATGTGTCAGTCTGTAAAAGTGATTTTCACTTGCCAAAAAAAAAAGAGCAGTAAGTGTGCTTTCAAATTGGCAAAGAAATTTCGTTTTAGGACTAATGTGAAAACATGACTCTGTGTGCAAAGAGGAATTATAGGCAGAGATTTATTGTGTTTTTTTCTGGTGATTTCACAGTTGCATTAGTAGGAAAAAGGGGGAGCGATTTTTTGGGGGAAGAAGCAGACTCTTAGCACACACCCATCTGCTTTCCATGTATAATCATGCACAGTATTTACAAGTGAGTGGGGTTTTCAGGTTTCAGTCTGTAATGCAAATACATTCAGCATCACTAAGGCTGGTTGCCCTTGCTGGAGTGTAGGCAGCCACCCAGGTTACACATGGTGGTGGTCTGAAAAAGAAGTTTGGACATGTGCATTTAAGAAAATCAAAAAAGTGGTTTAATAATGTGTCAGTCTGTAAAAGTGATTTTCACTTGCCAAAAAAAAAAGAGCAGTAAGTGTGCTTTCAAATTGGCAAAGAAATTTCGTTTTGGGACTAATGTGAAAACATGACTCTGTGTGCAAAGAGGAATTATAGGCAGAGATTTATTGCGTTTTTATCTGGTGATTTCACAGTTGCATTAGATGGAAAGGGGGAGCGATTTTTTGGTGCAGAAGCAGACTCTTAGCACTCACCCAGCTGCTTACCATGTGGAATCATGGACAGTATTCACAAGCGAGTGGGGTTTGAGGTTTCAGTCAGTAATGCAAATACATTCAGCATCACTAAGGCTGGTTGTCCTTGCTGGAGTGTAGGCAGTCACCCAGGTTACAAATGGTGCTGGTCTGAAAAAGCAGTTTGGACATGTGCATTTAAGAAAATCAAAAAAGTGGATTCATAATGTGTCAGTCTGTAAAAGTGATTTTCACTTGCCAAAAAAAAAGAGCAGTAAGTGTGCATTCAAATTGGCAAAGAAATTTCGTTTTGTGACTCTGTGTGCAAAGAGGAATTACAGGCAGAACCATTGTTAAAGCTATTTTTTTGAGTGAGTATGGTAAGTCAATAATAATAATTGTAGTCTCTCAAGGACCTTGTAATGTGATAATTGATTTTTAGTGTTTTTAAAAAAATAAAAAATAAAAAGTACGCGCACCGTACGCGTACGGTAAAAAAAAAAAAAAAGTTTTTAAAAACATATGTAAAAAAAAGATGAAAGATAAGGTTGGCTCTTAAAAGAACCGTTGTGTTCATGCAGGGACAGAGGAAAGAAAGCATGGGAAAATTATTCAAAGCGACAAATGTGCTGATCTATTTTGTTGTTCACTAGGGAAACACTGGTCTCCCTATGGCAAATTAGATCTTGACAAAAGGTGCATCGAATATCAACCCTTCGAAATCGAGGGTTCATTTCCAGAGGGCCAGCAAAAGGAGATTCTCCCCCCACAGATGAAGGGCTCACCTGACCTGCAGAAGAAGGAGTCAGCTCTGCAGATGATGGTCCAGGCTGAGCTGCTGTGGATGTACTTGCTTGTCTTTCTGAAGAGTTACCTCCAAAAAGATGACCATGTGTCCTTCTGTGTACATCCTGGAGGTGTCTCTTCATGGTATGATTCCCAAAGGAATACTTCCTGTCAGGATTACCTCTAGAAAGTACACGCTTACACAGCTTGCAAGTTACTAAGGGTGCATTCACCTTTTGCTGGCCTTCAGGAAAAGTAAAATAATCCCATACATAAGAGGGCTTTTGTTTCCTCGCTCTCTGCCTCAAGACAGTGCTGCTAGTGCTAGCCTCACTCTCAGAAGAGCTCTGCTGTTCTGCCATCGTATCACAAAGACAACCCAGCTCCTTCTCCTAAGGGATCACAAGCAGAAATGAGGGGAATGGGTGTGGTGTAGGAGAGTTCTAGAACTGAAAGTAGTTTCAACCAATCAAAAGTTGTGTTTCATGATCACATGACCTACCGTACGCTTACGGTACGCTTACGGTACGCCTACGGCAAAAGTGCGCATGCGCGTAAAAAAGACACGCGCTTGCGCGCATGCGCATAACAGTCTCACTCCCCGACACTTCCGCGTAACGTGCGCGTGTAGCGTACACGCGTACGCGTCCCACGCGGAGTACGCGCGGCTACGCAAATTGCGTAACTATACGCAAGCAGCGTAGAAAAATTACGGACGTTACGTGAACCGTACGCTTACCGTGAGCTTACGGTACGCGTACTAAAAAAAAATGAAAAAAATAGAAAAAAAGTACTGCTAATAAATTTTACATGTTTATTTTAAAAAATATATTAAAAAAAACATATTAAAGAATTTTAAAAATTTAATCATAGTCTTTATAAAAGGTAAGAAAATTAAAATAAAAATATGTTAGAAAAAATAGAAGAAAAAAAAAAAAATTAGCATTTAAAAAACCTTGCAAATTCACTGAAAAAACCATGGGTTTCACACACGTTATAGTTAGGACTTAGCATTTAAAAAACCTTACAAATTCAGTGAAAAAACCATAGGTTTCACACACGTTATAGTTAGGAATTAGCATTTAAAAAACCTTAGAAATTCAGTGAAAAAAACCATAGGTTTCACACATGTTATAGTTAGCTGGACATTTTACTCGTAAAAAACCATTGAAATTGCCCCGTTATAGTTAGTTCAGCTAACTATAACTCGCGCGCCCGCAATGCACTGCTGATGACGTCACATATTACATCACTCATGACATGGTCAGTGACATCACTCATGACATCACTGATGACATCTCAAATGACATCACTGATGACATCATCCTTGTGATAGAGTGGCAGACCTCCTCTCACCCTAATATAACCTTTGATACACACATACAAAAATAGAGACTAAAATTTACAAAAGAATGGACATACCAATAACAGTTACAACAACCTCTTCAGTAATTCTAAGATCCACATACACATCCATTCATTCACCAACAGTTCAATACAGTCACTCATACATGTACTCACTTATCATATGTACTCATACACCTATACATCCTGTTACACAATGCCACTTATCCATAGAGCTACTCACACACATAGTCACCCATGCTAATAAAGAATAAAACATACATTTACTTGCATATACAGTTATTCACACACCACCACACTTACTTCTACGGAAACTTACACATACTTAGTCTTTTAAACAATCACTTATAGAAACACATACTTATTCATACAGGAACTCTTCCAATGTCTCACTCTCACATATACTCACTTATTTACACCAATAGTCACATATACTAGTTTAAAACATATGTAGTTACTCATAAAGACACTATTGAGACAGTCATTCACTCACTAACACACCCATACACACACTCATCCACCCATGCAGTCCTGCACACATGCTCTGATCAACACATACAAACAGTGAGTCAATCATTCATGCACCTATGCACTACGTAATACCCCCCACCGAACCATGCAGACACTCAGACTGATACTCAAAAAACCAACTAATATCCTATATAGACACCCATGTAGATACTCACCAACCCATGCAGCCACTTATACACAAAGTGAGAGACTGATACAGATATTTATATATTTAAACATTACTCACTAAGCCATGTATTCACTATGATACACTTAATCAGTCAGTTACACAATCAATTTTTCAATAAGAAATCATCCATTTAGACAGTAATATACCCATTTATTCTTTCATCGACCTTGAGATATACATATATAAAACATATTTAATTTTCAGAAAAACACACATTCACTGGATGATGTCATCAGTGATGTCATTTGAGATGTCATCAGTGATGTCATGAGTGATGTCAATGACCATGTCATGAGTGATGTAATATGTGACGTCATCAGCAGTGCATTGCGGGTGCGCGAGTTATAGTTAGCTGAACTAACTATAACGGGGCAATTTCAATGGTTTTTTACGAGTAAAATGTCCAGCTAACTATAACATGTGTGAAACCTATGGTTTTTTTCACTGAATTTCTAAGGTTTTTTAAATGCTAATTCCTAACTATAACGTGTGTGAAACCTATGGTTTTTTCACTGAATTTCTAAGGTTTTTTAAATGCTAAGTCCTAACTATAACGTGTGTGAAACCCATGGTTTTTTCAGTGAATATATATATATATATATATATATATTATCTACTGGCGGTCGCCAGTAGATAGTTATAGTTAGGACCCTCTTACCATAGGAAATCCGCAACATTCTATTTTGAATAACTTTGGCGCCGGTCGACGAATCCTCGCAAAATTTTCAAAATAGGTGCGGCATTGAGCTCCGCTCCTACCCTGAAAGTCTCGGGGGGATTCGTCAAGCGGGGGCTGAGATAAAAGGGGGGTCCCAAAACGCGTTTTTCCCATGCATTTTTCCATAGGACCTTTAGACAGAGCTACAGCCCGAACGGCTGAACAGAATTTAATGAAATTTGGAAGAGAGGTAGTCCTCAGGTCAAGGAAGTGCCTTTTGTAGGTTTGGTATAAATCTGTACAGTAGATTCTGAGAAAATAGCCTTTAAATCAATATATATATCTGAGCCAGCTTACGGTTCGCTTACGGTGCGCTTACCGTACGCGTACGGTGACGTGCGCGAGCGCGATTCTGATTGGCCGTTAGATCTTAGTAAACATTCGAATCGGTCGAAACCAGGAAGCGGCGGCCGCCATTTTCTCTCTCGCACTCTGACAGGGGGTTGAAAAACAAAGTGCAAAAACATGTAAAGGGGCTGTTTAGACAGCTCCCAAGCACCTAGCCATGTCGACGGGGTCCCCAACGATCCCCCAAGTGAAAAAAGGCAATTTTAATTATTTCGAAAATTTCGCCGATTACGCTTACCGTACGCGTACGGTAATAAATAATAAAAAAAAAAAAAAATATCCACATTCTCCTCTCCCCGTGTTCAAATGGTGCCCAAAGGGCACCATTTGTGCATGGCTTATTACAGCAAAACAAAACATATATTTTACCTGTCACAACGATGCTCATCATATGTCCTCCATGTGCACACGGTGCGCGAAGCGCATCGTGCGTTCATGGCCCATCTAGCGTAACGTGGGCACGCGGTGCGCGAAGCGCACCGCGTGCTCACTGTGCGCGCACGGAACGAACTGCGTTAAGTGGGCGCGCACGCCACAAATGGCGTAAAGTAACTTAGCATTTAAAAAACCGTACAAATTCACTGAAAAAACCATAGGTTTCACACACGTTATAGTTAGGAATTAGCATTTAAAAAACCTTGCAAATTCACTGAAAAAACCATAGGTTTCAAACATGTTATAGTTAGCTGGACATTTTACTGATAAAAAACCAATGAAATTCCCCCGTTATAGTTACTGTAGGCAACTATAACTCACGCGACCGTAATCCTCTGCTGATGCTAATACTGTATTTAGACACTTATTTGCCCATGTCTTCTTCCATTAAATTTTAGCTATACATATATTACAAATATTTTTTTTTCATAAAGACACATATGTCATCAGCAGAGGATTACGGTCGCGTGAGTTATAGTTGCCTACAGTAACTATAACGGGGGAATTTCATTGGGTTTTTTATCAGTAAAATGTCCAGCTAACTATAACATGTGTGAAACCTATGGTTTTTTCAGTGAATATATATATATATATATATATATATATATATATATATATATATATATATATATATATATATATATATATATATATATATATATATATATATATATATATATATATATATGTATATATATATATATGTTTCTACAAAGTTACCCACAGGTTGAGGAAGCACTCGGGCAGCAGCAATGCACGCACACATTAGGAGCAGCCAGACGCGTTTTGGAAACCTCCTTCCTCATAGGCTCAGTCCCACAGATTAAAACAGCATTTGGGCCACACTACATTTATTGCCAAAACTGCCTTCTGATAGGCTGCTTCATAAGCCACAACATGATTGGTTCACAGGCCCCTCTGGAATTTTGGGACAAGAAGTGTGGCAATCTCACCCTGATGGGTGCTGTGTCCTCTAGGTCCTTTATGCATAGCCCTCCAATAAAGCTACTCATACAACCAGCCACTTACCCATACAGTCACAAACAGAGCCACACACTCACTCATACAGATACTCCCACACCCACAGACATATATACCCATTCACACATCCATATAAGCACTCAAACATCTGCTCACTCACCCATACATCCACTGACACACATACTCTACAATACAGCCACTCGCACTTCAATTCACTCAACCAACAACCCACTCAACAGCTACTCACTCACCCATACAGCCACTTACACAGCCATTCATTCACTCACTCATACATTAATTCAAATCCCCACTCACTTACCCATACAGCAACTCACACAGCCACTCGCTCACCCATACAGCCACTGACACACCATCTCACTCACCAATACAGCCACTCACTCCCCCATACTGCTACTCACACACTAACCTATACACCCATACAGCCACTCAGACACCCACTCACACACAGATACACACAGTCACATAGCCACTCAAATAATATATGTTACAAATAGTATCACTCATTAATAGTACAGAAAGTATGTTATTTTAACTTTTGTTGTACCTTGGTATATATGGTTAACACTCATAAAGTTTTAGAAAACACTCACACTCCCTGGATGATGTCATCAGTGATGTCATTTGAGATGTCATCAGTGATGTCAATGATCATCTCATGAGTGATGTAATATATGAGGTTATAAGCAGTGCATTACAGGGGCATAAGTTATAGTTAGCTCAGGTACCTATAACTGCTGAATTTCACTGGTTTTGTACAAGCCAAACGTGAACATAACCATAACATCTCTGTAACCTTTGTTTTTTTCAGTAAATTTCTATGGTTCTTTTTAATCCTATGTCCTAACTATAAGGTGCATACAAAGTTAATGAAATTCAGCAGTTATAGTCACCTGAACTAACTACAACTTACACCCCACAATTCACTGTTTATGACTTCACATATTACATCACTCATGACATGGTCAGTGACATCACTGATTGCATCTCAAATGACATCACTGATGACACTGATGATGTGTTTATGAGTTTTAAACATATATACTGACCTACTACAAAAGTTAGATTGGAATACAAGTTGTACTACTAATGAGTGATACTATTTCTAACGTATGTGATCAGAGTGGCTGTTTGACTGTCTGTTATCAGTGTGTGAGTGGGTGTCTGAGTGGCTGTATTGGTGTGTGAGTATGTGCATAAACGGCTATATGGGTGAGTGAGTGGGTTTCTGACTAGCTCTGTGGGTACGTGAGTGGTTCTGTGAGTGGTTATGTTGGTGTGTGAGTAGTTGTCTGAGTGGTTGTATGGGTGTGTGAGTGGGTGTGTTAGTGATTTGTTTGTGAGAGAGTGGCTGTATGGGTGTATAAGTGGGTGTGTAAGTAGCTGTGCAGGTGAGTGGCTGTGTCAATGGCTGTATCGGCATGTGAGTGGGTGTCTGAGTGGCTATATGGGTGTGTGAGTGGGTATATCAGTGGCTGTATGGGTGAGTGTGTAACTGTGAGTGATTGCATAAGTGGGTGTGTGAGTGACTGTATGGGTGAATGAGTGGGTTTCTGAATGGCTGTATGAGTGAGTGACTGAGTGTGTAAGTAGGTGTATGGGTAAGTAAAGTAGCTGTTGGAGAGTATGTATTTATATAAATGGCTGTATGGATGAGTAAGTGGATATGGGAGTGCTTGTATGGATGTGTGACTGGGTATAAAAGTGGTTGTGTGAGTGTGTGATTGAAGACATGATTGTATGGTTGAGTGAGTGGCTATGTTGAGAGGCTATGTCAGTAAGTGGGTGTGTGAGTGGCTGTATAGGTGAATAGGTATGTGTGAATAGTTGTATGGGTGAGTGTGTGGGTGTGTGAATGGCTATATGAGTGAATAAGTGGGTGTATGAGTGGCTTAATGGAGTAGAGTGGTTGTGTGAGTACTTGTATGGGTCTGGGAATGGGCATGTGAGTGGCTGTGTGTTGTGTTTGAGTGGGTGTATGAGAGGTTGTATAGGGGTGTGAGTGAGTGTGTGAAGGTTTCTATGAATAATATCATCAGATATGTAATTTGAGGTGTCATCAGTGATGTCATTAGATGTCACTGACCATGTCATCAGTGATGTGATATGTGAGGTCAAACAGAGCATTGCAAGACAGAAGTTATAGTTCGCTCAGGTAACTATAACTGCTGAATTTCAATGGTTTTGCATGTTTTTATGTTATTTCCTAACTCTAACATATGCTTAACCTTTGAATTTTTAAGTGAGTTTCTAAGGTTTAAAAAAAGAAAATTCCTAACTGTAACTTGTAACCTTTGAGAGTGAGTGTGTGAGTGAGTGCATGAGTATCTCAGTCGGTCTGTCAATTTGCGGTAAGTTATTTTTTAGGGTTTCAAATGGGTATGGGTTTTTGAGTGGGGAGACTTTTTTAAGGTTTAGGGTGGGTATGGGTTTTTGGGTGGCAAGTAAATTTGTAGAGTTTTGGTTGGGTATGGGTTTTTAGGTGATAATGTACTTTTTAGGGTTTAAGGTGGATGTGGGTTTTTAAGTGGTAATGGATTTTTGTTAGGGTTTAGTGTGGGTATAGGTTTTTAGGTGCAAGGGACGTTTTAGGGTTTGGAGTGGGTATGGGGTTTTGGGTGGGAAGGGATTTTTTGGGTTTAGGGTGGATATGGGTTTTGGGGTGCAAGGGTATTTTTAGGGCTTTGGATGGGTGGGCATTTTTGGGTAGAAAGGCATGTTTTAGGGTTTAGAGTGGAGACGTGCTTTTGGATGCCAAGGGAATTTTTTATGTTTTAGGGTGGGTATGGGTTTTTGGGTGGTAAGGTAATTTTTAGGGTTTAGGGTGGGTATGGGTTTTTGGATGGCAAGGACATGTTTAGAGTGTACGGTGGATATGGGTTTTTGGGTGGCAATGGAATTTTTAAAGTTTAGGTCAGTTTGGCTTTTTGGGTGGCATGGGATTTTTTAGGGTTTAGGGTGACAATGGAATTCTTAGGGTTTTTAGGGTGGGCATGGGTTTCTGGTTGGCAAAGGAATTTTTAGGGTTTTTAAAATTCTATTTCCTAACTATAGTGTCCCTGTAACCTTTGTTTTTTCAGTGGATTTTTATGTTTTTTTAACACTAAGTAAATGCCCATCACAATGCCCAGTGGGCGTAGGTTGAATGCAGGGCCTGGCCCTGCATTGTGCTGCCCCCACTCAAGCTGACTGCTCCTGCCCCCTCCTCCTTGCTATCCATTGTCCAAGTCCATGACCCTGCTCCCTCAATCCGACTGCATATGACCATTGTTCTGCCACTGCCCTTCCTACCTGCCCTAAAAATGTTGCTAGGTGCCCCATTCACCTCCTCCCTTCCCTTTGTTGTCCGAGTCCATGCACCAGTCCCCTCCCTCCTGTCCTACATGGTCCAATGTGCTGCCACTGCCCTCCATTTTGATTGACACTGCTGCCTACTCCTTCTGCCCTCTGTTCCCCACTGCTAAGCCCTATCATTGCCCTCATGCTTAGCTTAGTGCCACTTGCCCTCTGATGTCTGTTTGCATGCCCCCGCTCCCTCCTTTCTGTCCATCATATTCCATGGACCTGCCACACTCCTATCTACTTTGAGTGTTCTGTAGAGCTGCCACTGCCCCTCCCACCGGCCTAGCATGGTCAAATGGCTGCCACCTGTCCCTGCCAACTCCACCCTGCCTGACCAATTTCCATGCTCCTATCCCCTCCCTCCTATCCTCCATGGTCTATTTTGCTGCCACTCCTTTCTGCCCACCTGGCTCTGTTTTGCTGCAACTGCTCCTCTTGTCTGCGCTCCATGGTCCGTTGTGAAGCGCCTTCTTCTTCCCTCTTTTGTCTGTGTCCAGCCCATACCCCTCCCTTCTGTCCTCCATGGTCCTCTGTGCATGACGTTGCCTCATCCCTCCCTCTTGTCCACCATCGCTGTTGTGCTGCCACTAATTCTCCTGCTTGCCATGCATGGTCTTCTGTGCTGCCACAGCTGCTCCCACCTGCAATGTGTGGTCAGTTTGCTGCTCCTTATCACCTCCCACCTTCCCTCCATTGACTGTGTGTATGTCGTTGTAGTCTCACTGTTGCCCTCCATGGTGTGTTGTACTTCGAGTGCCCATCCCGCCTGCCCTCCATGGCAGCTTTCTGCTCCTGCCCTGCCCCCTTTTCACCTGTCCTCTGTTTTCCATGAGCAGACCCCTATCCCCTCCCTCCTGCCTTGTCTAGTCCTCTGTCGTGCCTTTGCCCCCTCCCTCCAGCCCTTCTCTGTCCGTTATGCTGCAACTGTCCCTACTGTCTGTCCGATATGGTCAGCTTGCCACCCTTGCCTCTTTCCACTCTGCTCTCTATTGTCCATGCGCATGGCCATGTCTCCTCCCTATTGCTTTCCATGGTCTTTCGTGCTGCACTGCCATCCCGCTTGCCCTGTCTGGTATCTTGTGCTGCTGCAACCCCTGGTGCCCCTACCCATCTCCTGTTCGCCCTCTCTTATCTGAGTCCATGTCCCTAACCCATTCCTCCTGCCCTCTGTGATCCATTGTAGCTTACTTGCCAACATTTTGAACTTGGTAAGATGACATTTTTAAAAATAACCTGACATTTGATTTTCCCCATTTACTTTAAAAAAGAGGAGATTTCAGGCAGGAGACATATAAAATAAAGCCCTGTTGGGCTTAAAAACTTTGGGATTTTCCTGCCTGAATCGGCATTGCCACTGCCTCTTCCTTCTGCTCTCAATGTCTATTGTCAGAGCCTTTCTTGACTGAACTGAATAGTTGATTTGCTGACCCTGCTCCCTTTCCCTTGCCCTCCACGGTCAATTGTGCTGCCACTGCCCCTCCTGCCTGCACAGCATGGTCAAATGTTGCCTCTTCACCCTCCTCCATGAGAGGGTCTTATTCCCATAGAAATTATAGAGTTCTTAAATAGCGACAAAACACTTTCAAATAATTTTCCATCTTTATATTATTTATCCAGTTGATTATATGTTACACTTAAAGGAGAGGATGTGGCGTTAAGGCCAGAGCTGCAGAATTTGAAACTGGGGAACCAGGTTCACGTTTCTACATCAGCTCAGCATCCTGTGATTCTGGACAAATCATTTATTCTCCCCATGTTTAACTCCAAAATGAATGTGTCCTTGTGTAATGTAACAGATGCTTATGTAAAGCACTCCTACACCTTTGGCTCAAGTCCGCACTATATACAATTGCAAAAAAACAAAAACATTCAGGGCCTAATTACAATGTTGGTCGGAAAGTCTCCGATACCTGATCGGAGGGTTTCCGATCGACATTGTAGGTTTAAATTCTGACCACCATATTACAATGACTGTGGTCAGGGTTAACCCAGCCAGGGAATTCGACTGGGTTCTGAAGGGCTCAAGGAGCCCGTCGTCCAGTCAGAAAGGCCTCACAATCCCTTAAGTACAGCGTTTCCGAGATTATGATGGCACTTTTCAACAGCAGTTCCATGTCAGCTTTTCCGACATGGAACTGATGTCAGAAGGTATCTATGGGGGCCCCTAGCCGGTCCCCCTTTCCCCCTGGCCCTCCACATGTGGCCCTGGGGGGCACCTGTGGTACCCCCTTCACATCCCTGCACCCTGTGGCAGGCACCAGTGCAGGAATGTTTAAAAACTTCAATTTTTCAATGCAAGTTTATGCTGCGGGCGGTATCGGCCTGCCACACAGGCTCCCATTGAGAAATGGGAGTTTGCAGCCGCACCATGTGTGGTCGCAGCCTAATCACGGTGTTGGAACGGTTGACCTGAGGGCGTTCGGTTCCCCATCTGCAGTGATGTTGGTCAGAGGTAATTCCGAATGACATCATAATCAGGGCCTAAGTGTTTTGCAACTCCTCTCATTTGGCTTTACTTGGGTTATATCTGGGTGATATTGGTGATATCTGTGGGCTCTTTTTTTCTCGGATGGTCATCTTGAGAGACTTATTTGTTATGAAGCTCCCTAATTTCCTCATTTTCTGTAGTATCCTCAGTAGAAAATGCTTTCAGTCTTCTACTTCAATTCCATCAAGATGGAAGTTCATATGTGCCACACTTTTGGCATGAATTCAGTATGTTGGCACTCTAGTTGCTCATTAGAACACTGTAGTAAAGCTGCTGATCTCCAGGGAGTTGACTGGCAGTCTACTGCTGGTGTTGAAAGTGCATGTCAAAATGTTTTAGCGAAATAGAAGGGGAAGATATTTCACTTACACATTTTTCTTTCTACAGCACTAACCATAATTTCTATGACAAACTGAACCCCCAAATTAAATGTTTTAAGTTTTAACAGTTTGATTCAATCAACATAGCTTCATGTGCACCATACTTCTGTCATTAGTAACACTGTTAGCGCTCTAGTTGTTCTTTAGAACACTCTGGGAGTCTGCAGTAGAACATAAGGGAATCAATTGATAGGCTGCTCCTGTTAGAAGTTCATGATTTACTGAGAATGTCAGACTTCATTTTCATATGACTGAAAAAGATAGTGTGAAGTTAGAGAAAATATGCTCTCATTTTAGCTTCCGGAGCACCTTCCAGAACCTCTAAGGGAAAATCATAAGAAAACAGTTTTCTCTCACACATGATTCATGAAATTATAACAGCTTTTTTACAGGGTAAAATCAACTTATGACACACCATAATTCCAAAAATGAGTATGCTACAATTAACAAGTGATTTATTTTGTGACAAAAATATTTTATCACCCTTTATACATTCTCCTTTTTGTGACACTCAAAGCCTTCCAATCACTACAATGCATTTCAATAGGGTGCTATCATTTATATTGGTTCCAAGGTGGCTGTCAGCACTTCCTGACTGAAGTGTTGGCAGCCAATCAGATCCCACTAAGAGATCTCTGATTAGACTATGTCCAAATATGCAAATGTGGTCTTCCTTTACTATCTCTAAAGCTATAAACGTATTTACACCAATTAGCTGAAAGCATTATCTGCAAACCAAAAGCTACTGTGTAATTCCGTCCCCCTTTTTTTCAGTCCCCACTGACAGATCCCCCTTAAACCTTCCATGCGCAAATAGAATCTCCAGGGCACTTTTCATGAAGATCTGTCAAAAGGCACTAAAGATATAGGCAAGTCAAAAAATACTTTTCCGATGGAAACATGGTCCTAACTATAACAACCTATTGGCACCTATATATATAGATAGATAGATAGATAGATAGATAGATAGATAGATAGATAGATAGATAGATAGATAGATAGATAGATAGATAGATAGATAGATAGATAGATAGATAGATAGATAGATAGATAGATAGATAGACATCACAGTGGCGATCGCCGCTGGGTAGTAATAGTTAGGTCAGGGTTTCCATAGGATTTTTTTTTTTTTTTGCTAATAACTTTGGCACCATATTATGAATCTCCATGAAACTTTTGAAAAAGTGATCGTGCAAGAAGGGGAAGAGAAAAAAATGGAGTCCCAAACTGAAAAATCCCCATGCATTTTCCATAGACTTCTTTAAGAAGCACTACCGGAAAAACAGAATTACACAAAATTTGGCAGAATACTAGATCTTGGGTCACAGATTGTGCTTTTTGTGATTTGGTGTAAAGCTGTTCAGTAGTATTGGATATATTAAGCTCCAAAAATATTTGTATATCTGGACAGTCGGGTTTGAGGGACTCTCCCGCAAGTCGCTCAAACCCAATCAAAAAAAATAGAGTATTCTAATTCTATGGCCCCAGAAAGCTTTTTATCCCTTGGGCCACTACGCTCACATGGGAGACGGAGCATTGTGCTTATTTGCTAACAAATTGAGACTGTTGCTGGCAGGCATCACACAATGTATTAAATAATACATTAAATAATATTAGAGGGCAGTATAGGGATACATTCCCCCCCCCAATGGCACTGTAGTTTAAAAAAAAAAAATCTGTGGTTTTTGACATTATCCCACAGTACTCATGGGATTGTGGCAAAAACAATATATATATATATACATTATGCAAAGCTGTACCAGTGAATAAAAGAGTCTCCCGACATGTTCCCTGCTGTGTCCTTGTGACTTGCTTTCCAGTAGAGTGGTCTTTCCTTTGATGTTCATCGCGCTTGCCAGCAACGTGAAACGAGGACCTGTCCTGCAAGCGTCCTGGGCAAGTCTGGCAAATGGACTGTTTGTGTGTATCAAGTGATTGATAGCCCCAGGACCGCCTCGAGAAAAAATCACACCAGTGCTTGCTGCCAATGGCAGCCTGTGACTGCATGGGGAGGTGAGCATGATTACAGTTCACCTAGCAGCCCGGTTTGTTTCTATTTTGAGGCTCGGACGTAGGGGACTGGAGGGAGCACTTTAAACACTAACATTACGTCCTCACCTGCTGCTACACGGCCGCTCCTTTGCAAGGCAAACTTCAGCAATTATTTTAAAAACATCAGATCCAGCTGCCGCACTTACCTGATCAGATGCACGCTGGGAACTGTAGGCTCATATTTTACTGCAGGATCCTTTTGCAGCAGGGTCAGCCGATCTCCCACCAATGGGAATGCCAGAGGAACTACAAAGGAGGGAGGAGGTGATGGTGTGGTAACAGCGGCGTCTGAAGAAGGCTGACACGCCGAAATGCATTATGCCAAGCTGTACCAGTGAATAAAAGAGTCTCCCGACATGTTCCCCACTGTGTCCTTGTGACTTGCTTTCCAGTAAAGTGGTCTTTCCTTTAATGTTCGTCGCGCTTGCCAGCAACGTGAAACGAGGACCCGTCCTGCAAGCGTCCTGGGCAAGTCTGGCAAATGGATTGTTTGTGTGTATCAAGTGATTGATAGCCCCAGGACCGCCTCGTGAAAAAATCACTCCAGTGGCTGCTGCCAATGGCAGCCTGTGACTGCATGGGGAGGTGAGCAAAATTACAGTTCACCTCGCAGCCCGGTTTGTTTCTATTTTGAGGCTCAGACGTAGTGGACTGGAGGGAGCACTTTAAACACTAATATTACGTCCTCACCTGCTGCTACACGGCCCCTCCTTTGCAAGGCAAACTTCGGCAATTATTTTAAAAACATCGGATCCAGCTGCCGCACTTACCCAATCAGATGCACGCTGGGAACTGTAGGCTCACATTTGACTGCAGGATCCTTTTGCAGCAGGGTCAGCTGATCTCCCACCAATGGGAGCGCCAGAGGAACTACAAAGCAGGGAGGAGGTGATGGTCTGGTAACAGCGGCGTCTGAAGAAGGCTGACACGCCGAAATGCATTATGCCAAGCTGTACCAGTGAATAAAAGATTCTCCCGACATGTTCCCCGCTGTGTCCTTGTGACTTGCTTTCCAGTAAAGTGGTCTTTCATTTGATGTTCGTAGCGCTTGCCAGCAACGTGAAACGAGGACCCGTCCTGCAAGCGTCCTGGGCAAGTCTGGCAAATGGACTGTTTGTGTGCATCAAGTGATTGATAGCCCCAGGACTGCCTCGAGAAAAAATCACACTGGTGGCTGCTGCTAATGGCAGGCTGTGACTGCATGGGGAGGTGAGCATTATTACAGTTCACCTCGCAGCCCGGTTTGTTTCTATTTTGAGGCTCAGACGTGGGGGACTGGAGGGAGCACTTTAAACACTAATATTATGTCCTCATCTGCTGCTACACGCCCCTCCTTTGCAAGGCAAACTTCAGCAATTATTTTAAAAACATCGGATCCAGCTGCCGCACTTACCCGATCAGATGCACGCTGGGAACTGTAGGCTCACATTTGACTGCAGGATTCTTTTGCGGCAGGGTCAGCTGATCTCCCACCAATGGAAGAGCCAGAGGAACTACAAAGGAGGGAGGAGGTGATGGTGTGGTAACAGCGGCGTCTGAAGAAGGCTGACATGACGAAATGCATTATGCCAAGCTGTACCAGTGAATAAAAGAATCTCCCGACATGTTCCCCGCTGCTGTGTCCTTGTCACTTGCTTTCCAGTAATGTGGTCTTTCCTTTGATATATATATATATATATATATATATATATATATATATATATATATATATATATATTACCTACTGGCGGTCGCCAGTAGGTAGTTATAGTTAGGACCCTGTTTCCATAGGAAAACCGCAACATTCTATTTTGAATAACTTTGGCGCCGGTCGACGAATCCTCGCCAAATTTTCAAAATAGGTGGGGCGCTGCGCTCCGCTCCTACCCTGAAAGTCTCGGGGGGATTCGTCAAGCGGGGGCTGAGATAAAAGGGGGGTCCCAAAACGCGTTTTTCCCATGCATTTTTCCATAGGACCTTTAGACACAGCCACAGCCCGAACGGCTGAACAGAGTTCCTTGAAATTTGGCAGAGAGGTAGTCTACAGGTCAAGGAAGTGCCTTTTGTAGGTTTGGTGTAAATCTGTTCAGTAGATTCTGAGAAAATAGCCTTTAAATCAATATATATATCTGAGCCAGCTTACGGTGCGCTTACGGTGCGCTTACCGTACGCGTACGGTGACGTGCGCGAGTGCGATTCTGATTGGCTGTTCGATCTAAGTAAACATTCGAATCGGTTGAAACCAGGAAGCGGCGGCCGCCATATTCTCTCTCGCACTCTGAGGGGGGCTGCAAAAACCAAGACAAAAAACATCTACAGGGGGAGTATATTCAGTTCTTAAACACCCAGCATCCATATATGTGTCCCCAACCAACCCCCAAGGCCAAAAAAACAAATTTATTTTTTTCCGAAAAATCGCCGATTACGCTTACCGTACGCGTACGGTAAAAAATGTATAAAACAAAATAATTATCCACACTTTCCCCACCCCGTGTGCAAACGGTGCCCGTAGGGCACCATCTGTGCATGGCATATATAATCAAATGGAAAGTACAAATGAATAACGTTCACAACGAAGCGCATAATATGTCCCCCATGTGCGCACGGTGCGCGAAGCGCATCGTGCGTACATGGCCCATCCCGCGTAACGTGGGCACGCGGTGCGCGCAGCGCACCGCGTGACCACCGTGCGTGCACGGCACTAACTGCGTAAAGTGGGCGCGCGGTGCGAACTGCGTTAACTGGGCGCGCACGCCACGAATGGCGTAAAGTAACTTAGCATTTAAAAAACCATACAAATTCACTGAAAAAACCATAGGTTTCACACACATTATAGTTAGGAATTAGCATTTAAAAAACCTTGCAAATTCACTGAAAAAACCATAGGTTTCACACAAGTTATAGTTAGCTGTACATTTCACTCGTAAAAAACCAATGAAATTCCCCCGTTATAGTTAGTGCAGGCAACTATAACTCACGCGACCGCAATCCTCTGCTGATGACATATGTGTCTTTATGAAAAAAAAATATTTGTAATATATGTATAGCTAAAATTTAATGGAAGAAGACATGGGCAAATAAGTGTCTAAATACAGTATTAGCATCAGCAGATGATTGCGGTTGCGTGAGTTATAGTTGCCTGCACTAACTATAACGGGGGAATTTCATTGGTTTTTTACGAGTGAAATGTACAGCTAACTATAACTTGTGTGAAACCTATGGTTTTTTCAGTGAAGATATATATATATATATATATATATATATATATATATGAACAAAAGATCCCTCCGTGAAGAAGACCAGAGGACACAGCGGGGAGTTTTCGGAGGTTCCTTTAATAACAATTGCTGCAAGGCATGATGCATTTCGGCGTAGTGCCTTCGTCAGATGCCGCCAGCCAAATGAGGTTCCTTCTCCTCCCTCCATTGCATTTCTATAGCCCTCTCAATGATGGCAGGTCAGCTGACTCCACTTAAATTGGGTGCAGCTGCAGTCTAAATGTCAAAGACTACAGCTCCCAGCATTCCATATTGCGGTAAGTACCGATAGTGGAGCCAAAGTTCTCTTACTGAACAGTGCTGAAATTCCTGGCAATGAAGGGGGCTTGATGTCATGAAGAAAACCCATAAACGAAAGTCCAGGACCCCCTTGAATCCCCAACGTTCTGGCCCAGCATCTCGAAGTCAGACTGGGTAGTGAAGCGCAGATATAGTGATCTCGCCTCTCCGTGTAGTCACGGACTGTCAATGACAGCAGCCACTTGCCTGGCTTGATCCTGGGGCGGTCCTGCAGTATCCGATACCTCGGAAAAAAAACAATCTGCCACGTTGCCAGCAAACCGCAGGACACTTGATGAACGGGTCCTCTTGAACGCGCTACTGGCAGGCGCGTAAAACATGAACAAAAGATCCCTCCGTGAAGAAGACCAGAGGACACAGCGGGGAGTTTTCGGAGGTTCCTTTAATAACAATTGCTGCAAGGCATGATGCATTTCGGCGTAGTGCCTTCGTCAGATGCCGCCAGCCAAATGAGGTTCCTTCTCCTCCCTCCATTGCATTTCTATAGCCCTCCCAATGATGGCAGGTCAGCTGACTCCACTTAAATTGGGTGCAGCTGCAGTCTAAATGTCAAAGACTACAGCTCCCAGCATTCCATATTGCGGTAAGTACCGATAGTGGAGCCAAAGTTCTCTTGCTGAACAGCGCTGAAATACCTGGCAATGAAGGGGGCTTGATGTCATGAAGAAAACCCATAAACGAAAGTCCAGTACCCCCTTGAATCCCCAACGTTCTGGCCCAGCATCTCGAAGTCAGACTGGGTAGTGAAGCGCAGATATAGTGATCTCGCCTCTCCGTGTAGTCACGGACTGTCAATGACAGCAGCCACTTGCCTGGCTTGATCCTGGGGCGGTCCTGCAGTATCCGATACCTCGGAAAAAAACAATCTGCCACGTTGCCAGCAAACCGCAAGACACTTGATGAACGGGTCCTCTTGAACGCGCTACTGGCAGGCGCGTAAAACATGAACAAAAGATCCCTCCGTGAAGAAGACCAGAGGACACAGCGGGGAGTTTTCGGAGGTTCCTTTAATAACAATTGCTGCAAGGCATGATGCATTTCGGCGTAGTGCCTTCGTCAGATGCCGCCAGCCAAATGAGGTTCCTTCTCCTCCCTCCATTGCATTTCTATAGCCCTCCCAATGATGGCAGGTCAGCTGACTCCACTTAAATTGGGTGCAGCTGCAGTCTAAATGTCAAAGACTACAGCTCCCAGCATTCCATATTGCGGTAAGTACCGATAGTGGAGCCAAAGTTCTCTTGCTGAACAGCGCTGAAATACCTGGCAATGAAGGGGGCTTGATGTCATGAAGAAAACCCATAAACGAAAGTCCAGGACCCCCTTGAATCCCCAACGTTCTGGCCCAGCATCTCGAAGTCAGACTGGGTAGTGAAGCGCAGATATAGTGATCTCGCCTCTCCGTGTAGTCACGGACTGTCAATGACAGCAGCCACTTGCCTGGCTTGATCCTGGGGCGGTCCTGCAGTATCCGATACCTCGGAAAAAAACAATCTGCCACGTTGCCAGCAAACCGCAGGACACTTGATGAACGGGTCCTCTTGAACGCGCTACTGGCAGGCGCGTAAAACATGAACAAAAGATCCCTCCGTGAAGAAGACCAGAGGACACAGCGGGGAGTTTTCGGAGGTTCCTTTAATAACAATTGCTGCAAGGCATGATGCATTTCGGCGTAGTGCCTTCGTCAGATGCCGCCAGCCAAATGAGGTTCCTTCTCCTCCCTCCATTGCATTTCTATAGCCCTCCCAATGATGGCAGGTCAGCTGACTCCACTTAAATTGGGTGCAGCTGCAGTCTAAATGTCAAAGACTACAGCTCCCAGCATTCCATATTGCGGTAAGTACCGATAGTGGAGCCAAAGTTCTCTTGCTGAACAGCGCTGAAATACCTGGCAATGAAGGGGGCTTGATGTCATGAAGAAAACCCATAAACGAAAGTCCAGGACCCCCTTGAATCCCCAACGTTCTGGCCCAGCATCTCGAAGTCAGACTGGGTAGTGAAGCGCAGATATAGTGATCTCGCCTCTCCGTGTAGTCACGGACTGTCAATGACAGCAGCCACTTGCCTGGCTTGATCCTGGGGCGGTCCTGCAGTATCCGATACCTCGGAAAAAAACAATCTGCCACGTTGCCAGCAAACCGCAGGACACTTGATGAACGGGTCCTCTTGAACGCGCTACTGGCAGGCGCGTAAAACATGAACAAAAGATCCCTCCGTGAAGAAGACCAGAGGACACAGCGGGGAGTTTTCGGAGGTTCCTTTAATAACAATTGCTGCAAGGCATGATGCATTTCGGCGTAGTGCCTTCGTCAGATGCCGCCAGCCAAATGAGGTTCCTTCTCCTCCCTCCATTGCATTTCTATAGCCCTCCCAATGATGGCAGGTCAGCTGACTCCACTTAAATTGGGTGCAGCTGCAGTCTAAATGTCAAAGACTACAGCTCCCAGCATTCCATATTGCGGTAAGTACCGATAGTGGAGCCAAAGTTCTCTTGCTGAACAGCGCTGAAATACCTGGCAATGAAGGGGGCTTGATGTCATGAAGAAAACCCATAAACGAAAGTCCAGGACCCCCTTGAATCCCCAACGTTCTGGCCCAGCATCTCGAAGTCAGACTGGGTAGTGAAGCGCAGATATAGTGATCTCGCCTCTCCGTGTAGTCACGGACTGTCAATGACAGCAGCCACTTGCCTGGCTTGATCCTGGGGCGGTCCTGCAGTATCCGATACCTCGGAAAAAAACAATCTGCCACGTTGCCAGCAAACCGCAGGACACTTGATATATATATATATGCCAGCCACAGTTCAAAGATTGCTGCGCACTCAGGCCAATATTCAGATTCAATAATTTATTTAAATTCACTGCAAAACACGATCTGCACACGATCTACTGACAAACGCGTTTCAGCCTCCTGGCCTTCGTCAATGTCAGTGATTTCTTACTCCCATTCTCTATTTGAGCATTTCATTGGTTAACGGCAGTCATAGAAAAAATAGTATGAAAAGAATGAAAAATGAAAAGCGGACTGTCAACATCTAAATACTCATTGAGCATTCCAATCAAAGAAAAATTCAAAACAATTTTGTTCAATATTCTTCAACACAATTAATTGTTAATCAACACCTCATGGAGGCTTTCCACTGTTTCTAAGACTCTCAATAGTGTGCCCTTATACATCCATTATAATTGGATCATTCTCATCTCCAACTGGAGTCGGCATGTCCTTGCCATTCACCTGTTTTACTTGTTTCCCTTGTCCGTATTGGGTTTGAATAAAGCTCTGTATGAGCATTTTCAAGCTTGTTCAGTCTACTCTGTTTTAATTATTTTCATTATTGTCTAGTATCATTTCACATTGAATTCATGCTTTTAAGGGACAGCGCATTGTATACCCTGTTAGATTTCTATCCAATAAAGGACCACAGTTCCTCCTCCTGGTTGAGCTCCCCCGGAGTCCTAGTGCGTAGATCCACTATGAGTTTGGCCTCTAATTGCCTGAGTGACTTGACTCTGTCCCCTTCTCTTTCTACTGTCGGAATTTGATCCATACAGTAGTATGTCAACTTATCGCTCTTGGCTTCGAAGCCAAGAGGACTCCGGGGGGGCTCAACCAGGAGGAGGAACTGTGGTCCTTTATTGGATAGAAATCCAACAGGGTATACAATGCGCTGTCCCTTAAAAGCACTTATATTCAGGGAAGAACTCTGCTGTTTGTCACGCTGCTTCCTTCATTCCATTAAAGTGCTCAATACTTACTCTTCGGTGAGGCTGTCTCATTCCAGGCAAACTTGTGAATGGATATTAGCGGTAACGCCTGAACCGCGAGATGAGCCCAGCTGCATCCCTGCAGTCCGGCTGCAACGCCAAGCTACGTGGCAGCTGACGGTCGAGGAGGCATTATGGAGGTTAACACGAATGGGTGAAAACATTGCAGCGTTTCTTCCTTAACCCACTCAGGTATTTTATTTTGACATTTGGAGTGTGACGAACGCCAACTCACAGGAGGATTGAAACGAATGCACCACAAGTACCAGCGAGCCACGGGGTGGCCACGCCCACATGGGCGGAGTCAAGGATGTTTAAAACATGGGAGCTGGAGTATACTGGCGTGAGTCTGCACTCGTGAAACAAGCCCTTAGCCCATGAGGAAGTGCGGAAAGCATGAAACGCGTCGGGCTGGTCTTATATTCAGGGAAGAACTCTGCTGTTTGTCACGCTGCTTCCTTCATTCCATTAAAGTGCTCAATACTTACTCTTCGGTGAGGCTGTCTCATTCCAGGCAAACTTGTGAATGGATATTAGCGGTAACGCCTGAACCGCGAGATGAGCCCAGCTGCATCCCTGCAGTCCGGCTGCAACGCCAAGCTACGTGGCAGCTGACGGTCGAGGAGGCATTATGGAGGTTAACACGAATGGGTGAAAACATTGCAGCGTTTCTTCCTTAACCCACTTAGGTATTTTATTTTGACATTTGGAGTGTGACGAACGCCAACTCACAGGAGGATTGAAACGAATGCACCACAAGTACCAGCGAGCCACGGGGTGGCCACGCCCACATGGGCGGAGTCAAGGATGTTTAAAACATGGGTGCTGGAGTATACTGGCGTGAGTCTGCACTCGTGAAAGAAGCCCTTAGCCCATGAGGAAGTGCGGAAAGCATGAAACGCGTCGGGCTGGTCTTATATTCAGGGAAGAACTCTGCTGTTTGTCACGCTGCTTCCTTCATTCCATTAAAGTGCTCAATACTTACTCTTCGGTGAGGCTGTCTCATTCCAGGCAAACTTGTGAATGGATATTAGCGGTACCGCCTGAACCGCGAGATGAGCCCAGCTGCATCCCTGCAGTCCGGCTGCAACGCCAAGCTACGTGGCAGCTGACGGTCGAGGAGGCATTATGGAGGTTAACACGAATGGGTGAAAACATTGCAGCGTTTCTTCCTTAACCCACTGAGGTATTTTATTTTGACATTTGGAGTGTGACGAACGCCAACTCACAGGAGGATTGAAACAAATGCACCACAAGTACCAGCGAGCCACGGGGGTGGCCACGCCCACATGGGCGGAGTCAAGGATGTTTAAAACATGGGTGCTGGAGTATACTGGCGTGAGTCTGCACTCGTGAAAGAAGCCCTTAGCCCATGAGGAAGTGCGGAAAGCATGAAACGCGTCGGGCTGGTCTTATATTCAGGGAAGAACTCTGCTGTTTGTCATGCTGCTTCCTTCATTCCATTAAAGTGCTCAATACTTACTCTTCGGTGAGGCTGTCTCATTCCAGGCAAACTTGTGAATGGATATATATATATATATATATATATTCACTGAAAAAACCATAGGTTTCAGGGGTGTTATAGTTAGCTGGACTTTTCACTTGTACAAAACCATTGAAATTCCCCCGTTATAGTTAGTTCAGCTAACTATAACTCGCGCGCCCGCAATGCACTGCTGATGACGTCACATATTACATCACTCATGACATGGTCAGTGACATCACTCATGACATCACTGATGACATCTCAAATGACATCACTGATGACATCACTGATGACATCATCCAGTGAATGTGTGTTTTTCTGAAAATTAAATATGTTTTATATATGTATATCTCAAGGTCGATGGAAGAATAAATGGGTATATAAGTGTCTAAAAGGATGATTTGTTTTTGAAAAATTGATTGTGTAACTGACTGATTAAGTGTATCATAGTGAATACATGGCTTAGTGAGTAATGTTTAAATATGTAAATATCTGTATCAGTCTCTCACTTTGTGTATAAGTGGCTGCATGGGTTGGTGAGTAGCTACATGGGTGTCTAGATAGGTTATTAGTTGGTTTTTTGAGTATCAGTCTGAGTGTCTGCATGGTTCGGTGGGGGGTATTACGTAGTGCATAGGTGCACGAATGAGTGACTCACTGTTTGTATGTGTTGAACACAGCATGTGTGCAGGACTGTATGGGTGGATGAGTGTGTGTATGGGTGTGTTAGTGAGTGAATGACTGTCTCAATAGTGTCTTTATGAGTAACTACATATGTTTTAAACTAGTATATGTGACTATTGGTGTATATATGTGAGTATATGTGAGAGTGAGAGATTGAAAGAGTTCCTGTATGAATAAGTATGTGTTTCTATAAGTGATTGTTTAAAAGACTAAGTATGTGTATGTTTCCGTAGAAGTAAGTATGGTGGTGTGTGTATAACTGTATATGCAAGTAAATGTATGTTTGATTCTTTATTAGCATGAGTGACTATGTGTGTGAGTAACTCTATGGATGAGTGGCATTGTGTAACAGGATGTATAGGTGTATGAGTACATATGATGAGTGAGTACATGTATGAGTGACTGTATAGGACTGTTGGTGAATGAGTGGATGTGTATGTGGATCTTAGAATTACTGAAGAGGTTGTTGTAACTGGTATTGGTATGTCCATTGTTTTGAAAATTTTAGTCTCTATTTTTGAATGTGTGTATCAAAGGTTATATTAGGGTGAGAGGAGGTCTGCCACTCTATCACAAGGATGATGTCATCAGTGATGTCATCAGTGATGTCATTTGAGATGTCATCAGTGATGTCATGAGTGATGTCACTGACCATGTCATGAGTGATGTAATATGTGACGTCATCAGCAGTGCATTGCGGGCGCGCGAGTTATAGTTAGCTGAACTAACTATAACGGGGGAATTTCAATGGTTTTGTACAAGTGAAAAGTCCAGCTAACTATAACACCCCTGAAACCTATGGTTTTTTCAGTGAATTTCTGAGGTTTTTTAAATGCTAATTCCTAACTATAACGTGCCTGAAACCTATGGTTTTTTCTGTGAATTTCAAAGGTTTTTTAAATGCTAATTTCTAACTATGCCTACAGAGATAGGACATGTGAAGAAAGAAGAAAAAATGCACAGAAAGAAACAAAAGAAGTGCAGAAAGAAGCAACAGAAGTCCTCAAATACGAAGATAAGTGCAGGAAGAAGGATAACGTGCAGAAAGAACAAAAAGAAGAGCAGAAAGAAGCCTTGTTGCAAAATCATCCTGTACCCTCAACTTTTTCAGACGGATACTGGTGGTAACTGAGTCTGACTAACCAGTCCTAGAGCCAGTGCTATGTTAAAAGACACTTAGAATACAGTGAAAACACCTACATACACTAGGGAACATTATGCGTTGGGGTCCCCCTGTGATTAGCATGACCTCCTCTGTAAGCCCCTAGTATATAATAGGGCATGGAGATTAAAACTACCTCTTAAAACAGGCCACAGGGCGTTTTTGCACACGTTAACTCAGGCCCCGTCCCCTCCATTCACCACTGTGTAAACACGCCCTGTGTCCATTTTTAGTTGGGAGATTAAGTTCATTTGAATCCTGAGGGTCCCTAGAGTCCAACTAGCCCACTAGGTACCTCCAGTAAGTGCCACAGAGCTGCGTTGCAGAGAGGTGTAAAAAGTGGCACGGCCTGGACCACCTCTCTGCAATGCAGCTCAGTGGCGCTTACTGGAAGCACTTGGTGGGCTAGTTAGCCCCCAGGGGCCCTCAGTATTGAAGGGAAATTATATCCCCAATTTAAAACGTGCCATAGTGCGTGTTTGCACACGTCACCTCAGGCCCCGTCCCCTCCCTTCACCACTGTGTAAACGCGCCCTGTGGCTGTTCTAAGTTGAGAGATTAAGTCCCCTTGAATCCTAAGGGTACCTAGGGTCAAACTAGACCACTAGGTACCTCCAGTAAGCGCCACAGAGCTGCGTTGCAGAGAGGTGTAAAAAGGGGCTTGGCCTCAGAACACCTGGCTGCAGCGCAGCTCCCTGGCGCATACTGGAGATGCCTGTTGGGGGCGCGTTTGCAGAGTGCTGCACGGAGGGGGCATGGCCTCCGGCACGATGCCAGTCTTTTATTTATTTTAGTTTTTTAGGAAGGGGGGCTGTTTGGTTCCCCTTCTTATTCTAATTTATTGGCCCTGATGACCCCATCCCCCAGGGCCAGTCTCCTAATTATATTTTTTTGACCCCAATCCCCAGGGCCGGCCACTGTTTTTTATTATTTTTAAAAAATATATATTTATAGACACACCTAGGACATGCTGGACAAACCGTACGTACCTATCACCATGACGATTTGCGTGATATTCATTAAAAGGCGACTATGCATGCAATGAATCCACGTGGAATGTATTTACACCACTAGTGAAGCTCTGACATGTCTGATGCCCTACCGTGCCTAATCCTGGTAGACACCCTTGTCGTTTATTTATACAAACATGGGTAGCTATTGACGGGCACATTTAATACACATGCACACCAAGCCATTCAAAGGGGATTCGACAAAAATTCGACCAAAACTATGCAAGAAACCCCCCTCACGGTTAATAAAACACACATCCACTGCCGGATGTGTAATACTTTTTATTTTACTCTCTGGAAAGGGGACGAACATCACTTGAGAGTCACAGCGTGCTCCTGACAGAGCCCAATGCTGTGTTACACCCACCATTGCCTGCCGAGTGCCACACACCTCTGTGTTGTATTCCACTAGCTAGTGCATATGCTATGACACTCTCTAGCCCATGTGCACTGTAACACCACCCCGTGAATATGTCATGCCACACTTGTCTTCCCACGGGTTATATTGCCCCATCTAACGTGCCTTTCTCGATGCCTATATTATAACGCACATTGCTATGCCATACATATTACAATCTGGGATCCATATCTTTGTCACAGTACATATGCAACGTTACACTCCCCAGCACATATTTTATATTACAACTTTAGAGACTAGTTAGGTTACACAACACTGCCCTGTGCATATTACACTCCAAGGCGCATATCGCATAGCACGCGCTAGTGCCTGTGCTATCTCGCGCTCTCCAATGAATCTGTCATTGCGCACAATGTATTGCATATTATATTTCACGCCCGGTTCATCTTATATCACACTTTTTGGTGCATAGTTTATACCATACACTATATCTAGTTTTCATTTTCAATCGTGCTCTCAGGACTATGTTCTATATAACACTGTGTTCACCTACCCTTTTCACGGGCATTACATTTTGCGATAGGGGGTGGAGGGTCAGGGGGTGTTTCTGCCAAGTGAGCCCGGAGTCACAGTCACAAACGTCCTCTTTTTCCTGAATAAAAGTGAGATTATGCTGCATACTTGTTCATATTTTAAGTAGTTCGCACAGACACAATGTTTTAAAAACAATAAAGTTCCTAATACCCGCCTTCTCTGAACAGTTAGCTTGCTGCCCCATCCCCTTCCTCCCTATCCTCTGTTGTGTGAATCCATGGACTAGCCTCCTCCCTCCTGCCATGCATGGTCTGATGTGCTGCCACTGCCCTCAATTTAGTATGATGTACCAGTCCACTCCTCCTGCCCTCCATTGCCCAATTCTATGCCCCATCATTGACCTCCTGCTTAAACTCTGTGCTTAGCTTGCTGCCCCTATTCTCCTTCCCCCTGCCCTCCGATGTCTTTGTGCATGCCCCTGCTCCATCCTTTTTGCCCACCATGTCCCATGGACCTGCCACTCCTATCTACTCTGAGTGTTCTGTTGAGCTGCCACTCCCCACACACCTGCCTAGCATTGTCAGATGACTGTAACCTGTCCCTGCCACCTCCTCCCTGCCTGTCCACATGCCATGCCCCTATCCTCTTCCTCCTGTCCTACATGGTCCATTGTACTGCCACACCCTTCTGCCCTCCCTGGTCTGTTGTGCTGCAACTGCTCCTCCTGCCTGCCCCGTGTGGTCTGTTGTGACGTCCCTTCCCCTGAACTTTCTTGTCTGTGCACAGGTCCTGACCCTCCCTTCTATCCTCCATCGTCCTTTGTCCATGCCCCTCCACCCTCCTTCTTGCCCATCATAGCCATTGTGCTGCCACTAACCCTCCCACTTGCCATGCATGGTCTTCTGTGCTGCCATGGCCCCTCCCACCTTTCCTGTGTGGTCAGTTAGCTGCCCCTGACCCCCTCCCACCTACCCTCCATGGTCTGTGTGTATGCCATCACAGTCTCACTGTTGCTCTTCATGGTGTGTCTTGCTTCTAGTGCCCATCCTGCCTGACCTCCATGGCTATCTTGCTGCTCCTGCCCTGCCCCCTTGCCCCCAGCCCTACTCCCTCCCTCCTGGCTTGTCTGTTCCATTGTAATGCCCCTGATCCGTCCCTCCTGCCCTTTATGGTCTGTTATGCTGCAGCTTTCTCTCCTGTCTGTCCATTATGGTCAGCTAGCTACCATTGCCTCTTGCCCCTCTGTTCTCTGTTGTCCATGTGCATGGTCCTGTCCCCTCCCTCTTGCTTTCTATGGATTGTTGTGCTGCACTCCCGTCCTGCATGCCCTGTGTGGTGTATTGTGCTGCTGCAAACCCTGATAACTGCCCTGCAGGGTCAGTTTGGTGCACCTCTCCATGTCCCTCCTGTCCTCTGTTATCCAAGTCCATGTCCCTATCCCATTTCCTTCCATGATCCAATGTACCATACTTGCGAACATTTTGAACTTGGTAAGAGGGAGATTTTGAAAAAAAACTGGGGTATTGATTTTCCCCTTTGAGTTACATTGAAAAAGACGATATTGTAGACAGGAGACAGATCAAATAAAGCTCATTTGAGCTTAAAAACATTGGACGTTTCCTGGCTGAATCGGGTCTGTTGGCATGTATGGTTGTACTACCATTGCCTCTTCCTTCTGCCCACAATGGTCTATTACATTGCCACAGCCTTAAAGGAGGGTAGATTTTGTATCACAGGGGGCCCCTGGCCCGTTCTGTCCACACCTGAAGTATGAGACCCTTGTCCTTGCCCTGCCAGCTGCATTTGTAGGCCGTATTAAATTGACCAGCGGGTCCTGTGTTGCTATATAATTATCCTGAGACATCCTTACCACTCAGCCAGCATAAAACCCCTGTGTAGGCCCTTCTGTTCAATATGTAGGCCTCTTTGTTAAATTGACCATAGCTCTGCAATTTTAGTGTATAGCAGTCTGAAGGCAGGTCTGCGAGGCCTTCTGATCCAAACTAGTAGCCCCCACCCTACCCGAGTGCTCCGTGCTCGGTATCAAAGTTCAACATCCCCCTGAAGCTGTCGACATACAGTAGGCTGCATCCTGGACTGGTACTTGCTTCCTGGGCAGGTTTCCCGCTTTTAAGGAAGTGGCAACCGCAGAGCGTCAAGTTAGGAGAACTGAGGAGATTTTATACATGAATATATTGAATTCCCGTACAATACCCATTATTTTCTGCTTGCTCTATGGAACTTACGATAAGCGATTGGCCTGAGAGACTGACCTTTTCACCCAGTCCATTGTCAGCATTAAGTGGGTAAATGACGAAATGTCTGGTAAAATCTGCAGACGAAGCTTTTGGGTAGCATACGTAGGTAGATGTAGCGTGCAAAGGAGCCCACAAAATGATATAAAAAGGGAGCACCCACAGATATCGACGGACTACCTCGCCGTCTGTATGTAGGTTAACAGGCAGTGCAGGTTTTCCCCAAGAGCTGGGAGCTCTTGTCTTCCTTTGCTTAAAATGTCTTGCTCTGCTTTGCTTGAAGTATCTTATTCTATTTTACCTATATGAAATGTCATGTTATGTTTAACCATTGTTCTCTTTACTTTTGCATTTAAAAGATTTTGTATTGTAATTGCAGGAATGCTTGCTCTAAGAGTAAACGTGAGTGTTCCTAGGTAACATTTTCCTTGGTGTAACTTGTTTCCCATGATGCATTTATAGATGTGTTTTCTCTCTCTCTCTGTCAGTACATTAATTGAGATACAGAGAATATTATGACAGCTGTATGATTATCTGGATTCTGTATTTTGTACTTTATGTCTCTATTCTGCGGTTTCTTTGAAGTTGCATCTTCTCATTAAACTGCCATTGTATTCTGCCTCCAATTCCATGTCTCATATGTCTGTTTTCTTCATTTTTGGAGCAAGCGTTCCTAGGCACCCCGGCTCAAATTAAGGTGCCCCTTTTGTCCCTGACTCACTCTCCTGCTCAGTTTTGTGGTGGCTCCCGGGGATCTGGGGACCGCCCCTAGCTTCCTTGACCCGTTATAGATCTTCCCTCCAACAGCCTCTCTTGCAAGTCCTGTATTGTTGGTTTGTTGCCCCTGCCCCCCTTTCCACTGCCCTCCATAGTCTGTTGTGCTTCCACGGCCCTTCCTGCCTGCTCAGTGTGGTTAAATTGTTGCCTTTGCACCCTCCTACCTGCCTTCAATTTTCAGAGTCCGTGCCCCTGGCCTCTGCCTCTCAACAGTATCCTAATGAACAACTAGATTGCTAACATTCTATATTTATTACAAAAGTGTGGAACGCCTGACATCATCTTGATGTAATCAAAACTGTAATACCTAGAGCATTTCCTTTAGAAATTACATGTATGAGAGGGTCTTATTGGCATCAAAATTATGGTTAGTGCTCTAAAAGACTAAAATAAGGACATATTTTCTGAGTTTTCAAATAGCGACAAAGCACTTTTAAATTATTTGTTATCTTTATGTTTTTTTATCCAGTTGACCACTTGATTAAATGTTGCACTTAGGGAAGAGGATGTGGTGTTACTTCCAGAACTGCAGACTTTGCAACTGGGGAACCAGGTTGAAGTTTCTGCTTCAGCTCGACATTCTGTGATTCTGGTCAAATCACTTAGTCTCCCCATGTCTACAACCAAAATGAATTTGTTCTTGTGTGATGTAACCAATGCTCATGTAAAGCACTCCAATACCTGACAAGTCTGCACTATATAACACTGCAAAAACACAAAATAATAAGTGTTTTGCACACTTCTGTCATTGGGCTATATTTGGGCTACATCTGGGTGATTTTGGGCTACATTTGGGCTCTTTTGTCTCCGGTGGCCATCTTGGGAGATTTATTTGTTATGAAGTTTCCTAATTTCCTCATGTACTGCAGTCTCCTCAGTAGGAAATGCTTTCAGTTTTTTACTTTGATTCCATCATGAAGGTATTCAGATATGTCACACATTTGCCATAAATTCTGAATGTTAGCACTCTAGTTGCTCATTAGATCACTGTAGTAAAACTACTGCACCAGGGAAGTCTGCTCCTGGTATTAAAAGTGCATATTTCAGTCTGCATGTCAGAATTTTTTAATGAAATAGAAGAGGATTTGAGAAGTCACTCAAAATGTGCCCTCATTTTCTTTCTTCAGCATTAATCATAATTTCTATGGCAAAATGAACCTCCTCATTGTGTTCCTTTTTAAATTAAATGTTTTAAGTGTTACCAGTTTATTCCAATCAAGATGGCTTCAGGTGTGCCATACTTTTGTCATAATGAAGACAGTAAGCGCTCTAGTTGTTTTTAAGAACATTCTGGGACATTCTGTCATTGGGCTATACTTGGGCTACATCTGGGTGATATTTGGGCTACATTTGGGCTCTTTTGTCTCTGGTGGCCATCTTGGGAGACTTATTTGGTATGAAGTTTCCTAATTTCCTCATTTACTGCAGTCTCCTCAGTAGGAAATACTTTCAGTTTTTTACTTTGATTCCATCAAGAAGGCATTCAGATGTGTCACACATTTGCCATAAATTCAGAATGTTAGCACTCTTTTTGCTCATTAGATCACTGTAGTAAAGCTACTGCTCACCAGGGGAAACTGCTGCTGGTATTGAAAGTGCATGTTTCAGTCTGCATGTCAGAATTTTTTAATGAAATAGAAGAGGATTTGAGAAGTCACTCAAAATGTGCCCTAATTTTTCTTTCTGCAGCACTAATCATACTTTTTATGGAAAAATGAACCCCCTCATTTTGTTCCTTTTTAAATTAAATGTTTTAAGAGTTACCACTTTAATCCAAGCAAGATGGCTTCAGGTGTGCCATACGTTTATCATAAGTAGGACTGTTAGCGCTCTAGTAGTTCTTTGGAACACTCTGGGAAGCTGCAGTAGAACACAAAGGAATCAACTGACAGTCTCTGCCCTTGTTGGATGTACATGTTTTACTGAGAATGTCAGACTTCATTCTCACATGACTGAGAAAGATAATGTGAATTTACAGAAAATAAGCTCTCAGTTTAGCCTATAGATCACCTTCCAAACCTCTGTGGTAAAAGCATGAGAAAATATTTTTCTCTCAATCATGATATCCCAGCAGAAGGCTTTTTCACATGGTGAAATCACCTTAGAACATACCACAATTCCTAAAATGAGTATGGTACCATCAACAAATGATTTATAATGTAACTAAAGCCTTAAAACCTTCTATTAACTGCAATGCTTTTTAATGAGGTGCTATCATGTATATTGGTCCCAAGATGGCTGCCAACACTTCTTGGATGAAGTGCTGACAGCCAATCAGATCTTAGGATGAGATGTGTGGTTAGGCTCCGCCCACATATATATATGCTTTTAAATGCTATTTTCTCAGGAAATACTGAACAGATTTACACCAGACCTGCAAAAGGCACTTCCTTGACCTTATGGCTACCTCTCTGCCAAATTTTAAGTAATTCTGTTCAGCCGTTCGGGCTGTAGCTGTGTCTAAAGGTCCTATGGAAAAATGCATGGGGAAAACGCGTTTTGGGACCCCCCTTTTTTCTCGGCCCCTGCTTGACGAATCCCCCCGAGACTTTCAGGGTAGGAGCGGAGCGTAGCGCCCCACCTATTTTGAAAATTTCGCGAGGATTCGTCGACCGGCGCCAAAGTTATTCCAAATAGAATGTTGCGGATTTCCTATGGAAACAGGGTCCTAACTATAACTACCTACTGGCGACCGCCAGTAGGTAATATATATATATATATATATATATATATATATATATATATAAATCCTCAAGGATGCTCCTTCCGGATTACGAGGGACCCATGAAGGTTGGCGTACATCCCGGCGGAGCGTGCCGGGCAATCATTATCGAAAATAAAGCCAAAGCAAGTATAGCGTACGACCCCAGGGACCATCAGGATTCAAGGGGACTTAATCTCCCAACTTAAAACGGCCACAGGGTGTGTTTGCACACATGTCATCTCAGGCCCCACCCCCTCCCTTCCACACTGTGCAAACGCGCCCTGTAGCGTGTTTTAAGAGGTCGTTTTAATCCCCCTGCCTATTATGTACTAGGACCTTACAGAAGAGGTCATGCTTATCACAGGGGTACCCCAACGCATATTGTTCCCCAGTGTATATAGGAGTTTTCACTGTATTCTAAGTGTCTTTTAGCATAGCACTGGCTCTAGGCCTGGTAAGTCAGTCAGTTACCACCAGTACCCATCTGAAAAAGTTGTGGGCACAGTATGATTTTGCAACAAGAGGACAAAATTGTCCCAGCATCTGAGAAACACAACTAATATATTATATGACAGCAATGTAGCATGATATTTCTATAACCAAAGCAAAATAGAACACATACCTTCCCAATGAAAAAACAAAACAATGGTATTTTGATTGTAGGAACTCGATCCTTTTATTCCAAAATTCCTAGCAGACACAACAAAATTGCTTGCCAACGCGTTTCATCTCATTCTTGGGACTTTTTCAGGGCTAAAAGCAATTACAAAAAACTATTTACACTATAAACAGGTTAAAAACATTCAATACATAAGAATCAGACAGTTCATATACATAGCTCATCAACAGCTGTAATTCCAATATAGATTTTGGAAATGATAAATCAATGGGAAGCTAATCAGAACTTTGCAACATGCTGGAAAATCATATTCATGAATTAGTCTCAATCACTCTATCTGCTATTTAAAGGAAGGAAAAGTACACTAGATATTTCTCAAAGTTTTATTTTACATCTTTCATGTTCTCAAATGAATATGATGTAAGTAAATTTATGCAGATATAAAATCTAACATGGAAGCGAGTAAATATATATTATATCACGAGTTGCATTCATGAAATGGACATCGAATAAGGCATTGAATGTACAATATCTATATGTCATGAATCCAAGTGCACGCTGTTGTTACATAAATGCTACTTCAATATAGGGTAGCGCTTTACAGTCACACGACAAATTTTACAGTCATCACTGCGCTTTCTTTCAAAATTTTAAGTCATACCTCAAATATGTTCCTATAGTCGTTGCTGTTTTACATGTAGGCTTATAGATAAATTATACCAATCAGCAAGGCTCATGTAGCATGTCTGAAAATAAACACAGCAGAAGCATGCTCTTTATTTTAGACCTCAATCACATACCAATCAAATAGCCAATGTTCTCAGTAATTATTTCAACATTTATAGTCTTATTTTCTTATTTTCATATGTACCAGCATCTCTGATTAAAACAATAGGGACATCCCTCCTACATAAGTCAAACATATCCCAGTATTTCATTTATTAAATATATTTATCATGTCAAATATTTATATTACTATTTTGTAATATTATCATGTACCTGAGGTCAATATAGTATCCGTACGAACAGATAATATCAATAACGCTTCATGAGTCCAGTCGTTAAGTGGCTAAAGTTTCTGCAAAAAGCACAAAAGACAAGACAAAGTTGGACAAACGTTTATTATCACAGTCCTCCGTCAATATGTCTTTACTAAATGATCCGATAAAACACAATCTGTAAAACCTTTGCGTGCGACCACTACATATTTATCCTTACACAGTAACTCCATCATCCTTCTAGCCCGGTAACACACTCTGTTATGACGCGGACCATAAAGTATACTCAGCTAATTAAATTACACCACTAGTAATTATCTCAATTATGCAATGTTATTTGGAAACATTTGATTAGAAAATCGGCATCCATAACATCCATGGATCCTAATCGACCCTATCTACCTTAACCCAATACATATCAATGATACCATATTTAAACCCCACTTTAGACGTGACTTGATCATCAATGCTGGATTTAATTTACCCAACCACGGCCATCTTTAAACAGTAATCTCTTAAAGGTTTATCGTAAAAGTTCCCAAAATATCTCAGTAAGGCACCGATCCGTTTCATTTTTTTAACTCCAAAGCGGAATCCCCAGGTCACTCGTACATTTTAATAATTTTTAACCTTGTAGAGCAGCGCAGATGCATGCGTCTCTATTAAGCATATGTACCATCCTCAAAGCATCCAATACTTACTGGAATATGTATATCCCCCTGCCTATGTGTGGGCGTCTGATTCTATGAAGATTTTGCAAAGAACCGAGCGACTCTCACACGCGTCTTTTACACCAAGATCGCAGGTAACACACCTGTTGTTCCTTAGTCGCAATCAAATTTCGCGCTCTGAAATCACATGACTTTCACACCAAAAACGGTCGCCATCTTAAAAATGTCCAAATTCTACATCTCTTCTCTATGAAACCAATAAGTATCTTAGTATGGAATAATGAAGTCACATCATCAATGTCCAAAATTATCGATATTATTGTTCATTAATCTAACTAGACCATGTCATTGAAGATTACTATCGATTCCCAAAAGTGCATCAACGATCCACAATTAACACTTTCACAGCTTATTTATATATTTTTCTTAATTTCCCAACGACGCCCTAAGTGGCATGATCATTTTCGCCCAATGCGTAATATAAACAACATTATTAGTTGCCTGACCTCCTGGTCACTGTACGCGCCATCTTTAGATGTACAGAGATATGGCATGCAGACAAAAAGATTGTAAATAATAATATAATGAGTTCACATAACTTACAAATTCGAAGCCACGCGCGATATTGGACGATGTAATATCTAACTTTTTATACGTCAGTTAAGGATTGCCAAATTTAGGCCATTAACAAAAATACTTTCATACTGTGGATGTTCCAAAAATCGCAGATTTTCCTATTCTTACACACCAGTTAAAGATTGTCAAATGTTGTACATTATCAAAAATACTTTCATGCTGTAGGTGTTCAAAAAATCGCAGATATTTCTGTTCTTACAATATCCATAAGTCACAGTCATTGTCGTCATTGATATAATTGATGGACAATTATTGCCCATTGATAATTTTTAAAATTCTTATTCCAATATTGGCATCCACATCCACAGTATGAAAGTATTTTTGTTAATGGCCTAAATTTGGCAATCCTTAACTGACGTATAAAAAGTTAGATATTACATCGTCCAATATGGCGCGAGGCTTTGGATTTAAAAATTATGTAAACTCATTATATTATTATTTACAATCTTTTTGTCTGCATGCCATATCTTTGTACATCTAAAGATGGTGCGTACAGTGACCAGGAGGTCAGGCAACTAATAATGTTGTTTATATTACACATTGGGCGAAAAGTATCATGCCACTTAGGGCGTCATTGGGAAATAAGAAAAATATATAAATAAGCCGTGAAAGTGTTAATTGTGGATCATTGATGCACTTTTGCTAATCGATAGCAAGGCACGAATGCGATATTTATGGAGATATTAAGCTGTTAACATTATTAAGATGGCGCTCGTATTTGGGACATGAGCCACGTGATATAGAGCGCTAAATTGGTTACTGTAGGAAACCAAAGTAAGTTATGGAGTAATCTTCAATGACAAGGTCTAGTTGGATTAGTGAGTAATGAAACCGATAATCCTGGACATTGATAATTTGATCTTATTGGTCCACACTGTGGTAAATATTTTAATTACCGGGACTTAATTTGATACAGAACATAATAAAAATAGCTCAATAAATAAGAGGCAGAATCCGTGGTATTAGAGGTTCGGAATGGGCTTTATTCCAATGGACGATTCGGAATCGTGGCCTCCAGGTTCCATCACCACGGAGGTTCAGGAAGTGAAGTACATACATTATTGATAATTAATCACTTTTATACAATAGGCATTACAGTGAAGCAAATGCGAGAGGCGTAACAATTGATAAGGAAGATAACATTGTACATGCGTAATGAAAAATGGGCGTGATTGGGCGTAACAAAGGAACGTCATCAGGCATGATGTCATAATGGGGTGGTTCCATGAAAGAATTTCGCAATGTCAGCAGAAATACTTGGCAGAGATGCGCGCACAGCAGCATGACGTGTGATTGACATGCAGCTAGGGGGTGAAGGGGACTTTGACATTTAGCTCTACATGTGGCGACAGATGTCTAGAGGGTCAAGTCAACCTAATCCCAAATCATATCTAACATCCTATGTTTAAAGAACTATGTTATCCAAAAGAGAGGCCTTCTTGGAGTAGAATCTTATTCTATACTGACTATACTGACTGTTAGTGCGTGTACAAGCGTCTAAGTGTCTACACTAGATGCGAGGGCAGGAATCTTCCATAGTAACAGGGCTATGAATTACTTGCATAAAGACAGAGAAGCCGGGCCTTTGCTCGGTAGCTGGCAGAATGTTTACTTAAACTACTAGACAGGAATGCATTGGGCAGGGAGCGGAGCAGATAATTTCGAAGGTGAAATACAGTTCTTGGCAGGCAGCAAGCTGATGTCAGGCATCGTGAGCCGCACAGAGGATGAGACAAAGTTCATGGTCACAGATGCAGGCTCGGACTGGAGCTTCAGAGATAGAAAGCAAGAAAAGCTTGATGACAGAATCAGGGCCTACTCGTCTGAACTGTAAAATGGCATAAGTGAACCATATAAAGGCGGTGGCCTTTCGTACTTGGGAATGGAATATCCGGCCCATTCATGGCGGATCTGAAAGAGGACATGTTAACGGTGGACGCACATGTATTTGCGTCTTCATAACTGGAACTGGAGGGAACATACATGTACTTGTAACATGCACATAGAACCGTTGGGGTCCAAGATAGGGGACATAACTGACCAGAAAAATCCATATTTCCACATTCCCTCCTTGTCCCCTACTTGCCCGTCAAGAGATATCAATCTTCATTAATCCATTGATCTGTTCATATAGCATCATTTGTTCTTCTTTCTTCTTCCGGGATCTTGAACGAAAATCTTGATGTGGAATACACGATGTGGCACACAGACCACAAATCGCTGGTCCACATTGCAGGCATAGACAGCAACTGAATAGCATGAGAAGGCCAATACCTAGGAAGGATAGAACTCTCCATCCCCAGGCTGATAACACGCTCCAAAACCAACCGGACCAAGTCCAGGTGCCTGGATTCTGGTGTATCTGGCTCACAATCTTATGAAGGCGGGTTATAGCTTTATATACAGATGGCGAATTTTCTGGTATGAAAATGCAACAGCTTGATCCGATGACCCTACAAGCTCCGCCCCTATCGGCCAGGATGACGTCAAGGACAAGACGATTTTGAAGCACAACAATCCGCATAGCAGACTGCTCTTCTGTTAAATTGCCTAAGGCGGAAATAGTTTCGTTCACTACTGCTTCAAGGGTTCTAGTTAATCTACGTATCAGCTTACTATTAGTAACGGTACCTATATAGGGAAAGAGACCTTTATTGAAATCTGTGTATTTTTCCCATGCTGTTTCAGTGTAATCGACTATTGGGAGATCTCTCCTTTCTCTATTGTGTACTAAATGAGTATTTCTGTGATAATCAGGAGGAGCTAGAAAAACAGGTGGCAAAAGGAATCCAATGTAGCAGGTACCTTCCCAATCTAGAGGCAAACGTACATATGCCGTCTGACCACATATAAAATAGGAATGGCGGGAAGCTCTAAATGTCGACTTGCCTTGATCACTGAATTCTATTACAGTGGTGCATCTACTATGGCCCATATTTATGGAACCATTCTTTCTTACACATAGTTCACCTTTTACTGGGAATACTGACATGGCGGGCAAAATTGGAGTAGCTTCGGATTCGATATTTAGGATCATAAGATTAAGCGTAAAATTACCTAATCCATATACTTCATTTTCTAGATCAGTTCCTGTTCTTTTGGGAAGTCCCTCCTTGTTGGGGTGGCAGACTTTAAGTAAAACTAAGTTCAGATTTCCCCATACCCAGTTGTCTTGATAAACTGCAGAAATTGAATCTAAGGAGTTAATTCAACTAAACCATGCTCCACAGGAGCCGTTGTGTGTGAACGGGTATGGAAAAAGAGGTAGAATTCCTTTATAGTTCTGATAGGGAGGGAGTCGGCCACATATCCAACAATTGGTAGCATTGCTAACCTGATGGGAATGATGTAACATACTAATAAAAGTGTTATTGCGCAGCGCAAATCTATATGACAATTCATGCGGAGGTAATTCACTAAAAGAATGTTCAGCAGTAACATTATAAACATGTCTAGAAATAGGATAATATATGTGCAACAATATACTTGCAATAATTATTAAAAGACTTAAGAAAAACAAGATTAATAACGTCACTGTGCAATGACTACGCAGTGATTTACAGTATGCATGTTGTTTCAACATTTTTCGGGTTTTTTCTCTATTCAGATCTAAGGGATACATGTCAGAGACAAATTCAACCGCTTCACCTTGGAGAGGACTTAAACAATCAAATTGCCCGACTGATTAGATCTGAGTTTTAGTTTATAGTGTTCGTGACTACTTGATTCAACCAAAGGAAGTTTTGAGTCAATGGGTGAAGACACGCGAGGTGTAGTTTTTACATCTGATGGTAGTCCATAAAATTTCTTGATATGACTTGAATGTACCCAGCCTTTTCTGCCTTCTATCTTCACGGCTGTCCTTGTGGTGAGCAAGACCAATTGCGACGACCTCCACCTAGGATCCAGCTGAGTCTTTCGATCAAAGTTCCTCACTAAAACGAGATCCCCCGGAATTACGTCATGGGGTTTCACCTCAGTGTTGTCAGGAAAAGCTGCAGCTACCTGTGAACGACAAGATGATTGTAGTGCAGACATCAAGGAAGCCAAATAATCTGTCAGCATATTACAGTCAATATCAGTTATTTTACGTGGTATAGGCGTCCCCCACATATTTGGTGGTCTGCCAAAGATCACCTCATACGGGGATAGCCCTGTTCGAGAGTGTGCTACCATTCTCATGTAAAAGAGTGCAACTGGTAATGCTACTACCCAGTCGACACCTTTCTCCCTGCATATTTTGGACAATCTAATTTTCAGGGTCTGATTATGTCTTTCCACGAGACCTGCTGCCTCGGGGTGTCGGACACAGTGGAATTTCCACTGATAGCCTAACAAAAGTGAAACGTGTTTCATTAGTTCGGATGAGAACGGCTGGCCGTTATCTGAGTAGACAGCACGTGGTAAACCGTATCGTGGGAAGAATTCTCGAACTAACTGTTTGGCAGTAGTCGGGGCGGTGTAATCTGAAACCGGGTATGCCTCTGTCCAACGGGAAAGAGCACAGACAACTACGAGAACATATTTGAATCCTCGACATCGTTCCATCTGGATATAATCCATCTGGAGAATTTCAAAAGGGTAATCAGGAGGCTGAAATCCACCCTGTTCTACGGGAATGCTTTTTCCTGGGTTGAACTGACAACAGATCATACAGGTACGAACTTTTTGTTTCGCTGCTGCTCGTAAATGCTTGTTGAACCAAATATGTTGAATGCTGTCTAGCATAGCTTTCTCTCCTAGATGCGCTGGACTATGGACAGTGTTAATAATGACTTGGACCATTGAATCAGGAAGGAACCACACAGATTTTTCCTTCGTCATCCATCCTTGATCCGTTTGGATCCCTCCTAACTCAGTCCATTTCCTTATTTCGTCTGGAGTAGCATGTGTCTGTATGTCAATTACATCAAGAGCGGGATCCTTAACCATCATGCAATGTGTTGGTGTCTGGACTATTGTCTTTGTCATGTCGGATGTTTGAGTTTGAGCAGTCTGTTTAGCTGTTCTGTCAGCTAGATCATTGCCTTGAGAAATGATATCAGTAATTTTCGTATGAGCTTTGCATTTCATAATCGATATCGCAATGGGTAGATGTATTGCATCTAATAAGGCATGAATGAGGGGTCCGTGCTGAATGTGGGCACCGTGAGAAGTTAAATAACCTCTCTCTCGCCACAGCACGCCGAAGTCATGTACAACTCCGAATGCATAACGTGAATCAGTGTATATGTTGACTCTTTTATTTGTGGCTTGAATACAGGCCTGTGTCAGAGCGACGAGCTCTGCTGCTTGAGCGGACAAGGTATTTATACACTTGGTTTCAATAATTTCAGTGTCTGTTGTGACTGCATAAGCGGCCACTAACTCTCCTGTACCTGTTCTCATACATGAACCATCTACATACAACGTCAGGTCTGGGTCTGACAATGGGACATCTGTCAAGTCTTGTCTGGGTTTCGTCGTTATTGTAATAACTTCAATACAATCATGAGCTAGTGGGTCTGTTCCATTTACAGGTAAAAGTGTGGCAGGATTCAATGTGTTACAACGTCTGATTTCTATATGTGGCTGAAACAATGTTAATTCGTAACCTGTAAGTCTTGCTATGGTCAAGTGTTGTGTTTGCGTTCGATTCACAAGAACCTCTACTGCATGTGGTACTTGGACTGTCAATGGATGTCCTAACACTATGGCATCGCTTTGTCTGATTGCTAAAGCTGTCGCTGCCACTGATTTCAGGCACGCAGGCAGAGCCTGAGCTACGGGATCTAATGTACTAGAAAAATAAGCACACGGTTTGTGTGATCCTGCTTGTTCCTGTGTGAGTACTGACAAGGCAGTACCTTCTCGTTCTGTAACAAAGAGTGTAAAATGTTTTCTGTAACATGGTGTTGCTAAAACAGGTGCTTGGCATAGAGCTTTCTTTAAGCTTTCAAAAGCTAGTGTGTGTTCCTGAGTCCACGGGAGGACAGTCGATGTGGCTGCCTCCTGTGTTGTCAATTGAATGAGTGGTTTTGCTAGAAATGCATACTGAGGGATCCACTGCCTACAATATGAAGTGAGGCCTATGAAAGCCCGCACCTCCTTTTGTGTCTTGGGTATTGGCATATTTGCAATTAGCTGGATACGATCTGGTGTAAGCTGCCTTCCCTCCTTGGACAGCGAGTGACCAAGGTAAATAACTCGCTGGACACAGAATTGCAGCTTAGAAGGGGACACCTTGTGCCCCTTTTCGGCTAGAAATTGTAAAACCGTCAGTGATGCTTTTTCACATTCAGGTTCGCTTCGGGCGGTGATCAGCAGATCATCGACATATTGGAGCAGAGCAGTGTTGACTGGCATGTGTATACTGTCAAGTTCTCGTTTCAGTGCTTGGCTATAGATGCTGGGGCTTTCTGTAAATCCTTGAGGTGCGCGTGTGAATTTAAAGCTACGTCCATTTAAACTAAATCCGAACAAGTATTGACTTTCTGGATCTATTGGGACGCTGAAAAAGGCATTCTTGAGATCAATTACAGTAAAGAACGTTGCTTCGGAATCAATAGCTGTCAGTAATGAAGAGATGTCTGGAACTACGGGGTATTGTGGTACAATACATTTATTTAATTCGCGCAGATCAATAACCAATCGATATACTGGGGGAGCCTTTGGATCAGTTCGTTTAAGAATCGGAATTATCGGTGAATTACATACATTGGAGTCGGTCTCCACAACCACTCCTTGGCCAATAAGCTCGTCAATGATTTGCAGTAAAGCCATTACAGCATCTGGGGGTAACTTGTATTGTCGCATTCGTGGTAGTACCACTCCTGCCTTTAGTGTGACTCGATATGGTGTAATGTTCATGCAACCAACATCTGTAGGGCCTTGTGCCCATAAATGTGTGGGTAAAGTCTGCAGTCGGGAATCCATGTCTCGAGACACATAGTGACCTTTGAAATCACGCAAAAACAATCTTACTCCTTCCGGAGAACAACATATTATAGCTCCTAGAGCTTTCAGTGTTTTTATACCTAACAAGTTTTCTGGACATGATTTAGTAAGCAATAAATCTGTAGTTCTGGTCAAGGGTCCTATCGTAAGTGGAAGAGGCTGTGATACTTCATTAACAATAGGTTTTCCTGAAAAACCAAGGGAAATATTCTGTGAGCCTGAGAGGGGTGCCCCTGGAACTTCACTACGTTTTATAGTTGTTCGACTTGCCCCTGTATCAAGTAAAAATTTTCTATCTTGGCCTAATAATTCACTATATACATAAGGTCCTTCTTGGTCTACAGGGACCTCGATAAGGGGTAAGTCAACTTCCCTCTCTAGGCTGGTTCATGCATATCGTTCATAATCAGGATAGTCATACTGTGCGGTCTGGTACAGCTGTCGTGTCGTGGTTTGTGTGGCAGCAGCAGGCAACGCTGGTGCGGCTGGCACAAACTGTATAGACTGTTGTGGAGCTGGCATGGACTGTGCATGCTGCGGTGCTCCTTGTTCATTCTGATCCTGTCTAGGTGGCCGTGGTCTTTCTTTTGTAATACCTGTGGCGATATTACGCTTCAGGACTGGGCAATCGTGTATGTAATGTCCTGGCTGTTTACAATAGTTGCATGTCCCTTTTACAGGTCCTGCTGAATCACCGGACTGTGTCGTACCCTTTTTATGTCCTTCAGCTGGAACTGTCTGAGAGACTAGCATTTTCATTTTCGTGTCTTTCATGCGTCTTTGTTCATGTTCTTGTTCTTCTCTAATTCTATTGTAATGGTACTGTAACATTTGTAACATTTGTGATGGGGTATTACCTTGCCAGGTACTTTCGAATTTTAATACTCTATTCTTCACTTGGGGCAAGGAATTTTCAACTAATTTTGTCACAAACAGATGTGGGTATGACTCGCTACTTGCTTTTATACCACTATTTATACCAAAACATTTTTCGAATCGGGCATAGAAATCACTAGTGTCTTCATCTTGCTTTTGTTTACAGGCTGAAATTGCACCCCAGTCTTCCTTTTTCGTGGTTAATAAACGTGGCAGTACCTGTACTAGTAAACCTGGTAGTGCTTTAGTTTTGTCCCCAAGCCCCGAACCTGGACCTCGGGCCTTTTCTTCATTTTCTAATGCTGTCCAATCTATCTTTTGGTCTCCTACCTCCCACTCTTTTTCCTTGAGTTTTTCATAAATGCCAGCAGGCATTAATACCTTTAATATTGTCATAATGTCGGGATAGGTATACTCTCCCATGAGTAACATGTCTTTAATTTCTCGGTGGAAACCCGCTGGGTCTTTGTCATGACTGGGTACCACTTTCTTCATTTCTAACAATTCTATTTTTGATATGGGCGTATATACAAATACACGTTTAAACTGATTGTCCTCGCCCTTTATTGGGTGTACTTCTCGTAAGGGATTCTGTCTGTCCATGTAATACATCGGTCTTTCCTTGATGGGCAGTGAATCATGTTCTGGACATACAAAAAGAATGTACTGCTTTCTGGATTCTAGTATTTCCTTAATTAACTTAGTACCTGAACCTTTCCATCTATTCGTGAGTAATTCAGTCAATATATCAGGTAAGGGACCAGGATCTGAATGTTGGCTTTTATATAATATAAGGAGTTGCTGAATCATATAAATCCCAGCTAAACGCTGTTCATCTGGGGTGAGGTTCAAAAATGTGTGTGCTACTGTATCATCACCATATTTTCCGGGACTGTCAACCCAATGAACGGCTGACCTGGCTAATTCTTGTTCATCCATAGAATCGAGTAAATGATAACCCCTTCGTTCTCGCAGTAATTTGTCAGCGGCTTGGAACGAATGCTCGGGGGACCTCATATTTATTATAGGTGTTTGAAAATTTCTGTTATTATCTGGACATATCGGACGCATTGGGTCAGTAAAACGTCTAGTACTATTACAAGATCTTCCTCTACCTACATAGGCTATAGTTTCTGACTGTCCTGTGGACGGTCCTGATCCTTCCTCCTCCTCGTTTTGTTCAAACTGGTCTACCGCTAATCTCTCTTCGTGTAGGCGTTCTATTTCTTTACGGATCTTTCTGCACATGGCTATTATACATTTTTGCCTATCATGTCTCCCTTCTGATATATTCTGGCTCCATCTGGTAAGAGTTTCCATTGTTTCCGGGTCTACCCCCGGTCGGTCTTGATTTCTGATCACACAATTTATGAGGAAACGTAACAGTTCCCCCTGTATCTCCACTTTCTGGTATTCCATAGCTCTGTTAATACTTTCAGAATCTCGCCCTGTTTGGACATAATGATATATATTGTCTAAATGCATAGTCATTCCTGGTAGCTTTCCTAAATACACCGCAGCTCGTCTGATACGTAATGATGCCATGATCATTTCGTCCTCTTTGCCGGGCACAGGGTCATATCTACAATCTATAAGAAGTTCCTTAAGCGTGCGGGAATTTATGAGTTTGGGGGTACGTGGATGTGCTGACTCTTGAAAGGTAAGTTTATTTACTCTGGGTGGCGTAGAAAAAATATTGGTAGCACCTCCAGTAGCCCCGTCTGGGTTATCAGGCGTGAAAGGATTCGTTGAACGCGATACAGCAACTATAGGTGTGGACACAGCTATAGAAGTAGCTGTAGGAACAGATGTGGAAACGGACGTGCTTGCCGGATTTTGTGTCAGGTTTTGTTGTTGTAGAGATACAGATACAGGATCTTGGCGTTGAACCTCCCCGGCCGACGGTCTATGCGGGGCGGGGCTAGCATACTCGGGAGCTGCGTCATCTAAATATGAGGAAAGAAAAACATCTTCTGCGGTTCTAGGATGCCCCTTAGGATGTACTTTTATTGGAAATAATGGGGGTGGCAAGTCTTTTGGTATCCCCGGAGTAGCCTTAGGTAATCCCTCGGCCAGAAGGGGATACATACCCTTCATAAGGGCATTTCTTTGTCTGTCTACTTGTTCTGATTTCACTCGTGTACCTTCTTCAATTAATAGATTTTCTCGGACTTTATTTGAATTCTCTTTACTCTTCTCTTCCTGTCTACGTGCTTTTTCTGTACGTCTATACGATTCTTTACGCCATAATTCAATGGCGTCTTTCTGTGACTGTCTGGCTTTCCTTTTCCATAACTCTTCCTCTACTTTAACGATGCAATCTGCATCCCAGGTCCCAGCTGCGGGCCACCTCTGACTTTCTGGTAATTCCTTAGTGTAGTCTACCCATAGATCAAGAAATAATATAGCGTCTAGGCCGTGTTTATGATACATGAAGTACCCTGGAGTGTCCCTAGGAGGAATGGGAACAGCTTCTTCGAGTACCCCTTTTCTAGTTGTGATCTGTTTTAGTTTCGAAAAGAGCGGCATATTGAGAACTGGTCTGATACTTGGTCTTGAACAAACTTAATACAATAAAAACACAATAATGAACAGTCATTCACACCACAATATGCAGGACGTATTAATACATTTAACATTTAACATTTAAATGAGCAGCGATGATGATGACGATCTAAGAAAACTTAATCATAAAACATAATTCTCGACATTAACGGAATTTATTCTGAATTTATATACTTGATATACTAGATATACTGCTAAACAGTACAGATACACTGCTAAAACAGTGCAGACCGGATTTGTGTACCCAAACCCGTCTGGACCGGCACAACTTATGTGCACGCCAGAACGCCTCCCCAGTAATGGTACTCACCGGGTAGCTCGGAACGGAAGGCCTCGGAACGGAACTGAACTGGACCGGACTGGACTCGACTTGAAAACTTCGGATACTTCAGGACATCGGAAACCTGGTGGGCCTCTGTATACCTCGGATCTTGCTCTCTCAGCTAGGCTCTGGTCGGGATACTTCGCACTTCTCACCGCCTCGTCTAGGTGTTGATCGCAGCCTCAGTCGCCCCCGCTTGACCGGAGGGAGATACAGGAAATCCTGCTGGTACGCGTTGTTGTCCGTCCAGCTGTGGCAGGAGACCGGGCCTGCAACGCACCGCCGGCGCGTGAGATGAGAAAGTGTCCCTATTCGGGCGCCATTTATGTGGTAAATAATTTAATTACCAGGACTTAATTTGATACAGAACATAATAAAAATAGCTCAATAAATAAGAGGCAGAATCCGTGGTATTAGAGGTTCGGAATGGGCTTTATTCCAATGGACGATTCGGAATCGTGGCCTCCAGGTTCCATCACCACGGAGGTTCAGGAAGTGAAGTACATACATTATTGATAATTAATCACTTTTATACAATAGGCATTACAGTGAAGCAAATGCGAGAGGCGTAACAATTGATAAGGAAGATAACATTGTACATGCGTAATGAAAAATGGGCGTGATTGGGCGTAACAAAGGAACGTCATCAGGCATGATGTCATAATGGGGTGGTTCCATGAAAGAATTTCGCAATGTCAGCAGAAATACTTGGCAGAGATGCGCGCACAGCAGCATGACGTGTGATTGACGTGCAGCTAGGGGGTGAAGGGGACTTTGACATTTAGCTCTACATGTGGCGACAGATGTCTAGAGGGTCAAGTCAACCTAATCCCAAATCATATCTAACATCCTATGTTTAAAGAACTATGTTATCCAAAAGAGAGGCCTTCTTGGAGTAGAATCTTATTCTATACTGACTATACTGACTGTTAGTGCGTGTACAAGCGTCTAAGTGTCTACACTAGATGCGAGGGCAGGAATCTTCCATAGTAACAGGGCTATGAATTACTTGCATAAAGACAGAGAAGCCGGGCCTTTGCTCGGTAGCTGGCAGAATGTTTACTTAAACTACTAGACAGGAATGCATTGGGCAGGGAGCGGAGCAGATAATTTCGAAGGTGAAATACAGTTCTTGGCAGGCAGCAAGCTGATGTCAGGCATCGTGAGCCGCACAGAGGATGAGACAAAGTTCATGGTCACAGATGCAGGCTCGGACTGGAGCTTCAGAGATAGAAAGCAAGAAAAGCTTGATGACAGAATCAGGGCCTACTCGTCTGAACTGTAAAATGGCATAAGTGAACCATATAAAGGCGGTGGCCTTTCGTACTTGGGAATGGAATATCCGGCCCATTCATGGCGGATCTGAAAGAGGACATGTTAACGGTGGACGCACATGTATTTGCGTCTTCATAACTGGAACTGGAGGGAACATACATGTACTTGTAACATGCACATAGAACCGTTGGGGTCCAAGATAGGGGACATAACTGACCAGAAAAATCCATATTTCCACACTCATTGGTTTCATTGGTTTCATAGAGAAGAGATTTAGAACTTGGACATGTTAAGATGGCGCCCGTATTTGGGACGTGAGTCACGTGATTTAGAGCGTGAAATGGGTTACTGTAGGAAAACAAAGAAAGTTATGGAGCAATCTTCAATGACATGGTCTAGTTAGATTAATGAGCAATGCTATTGAAAATTTTGGACATTGATGATGTGACTTCATTAATCCATACTAAGATACTTATTGGTTTCATAGAGAAGAGACGTAGAATTTGGACATGATAAGATGGTGACCGTTTTTGGTGTGAAAGTCATGTGATTTGAGAGCGCGAAATTTGATTGCGGCTAAGGAACAACAGATGTGTTACCTGCGATGTTGGTATAAAAGACGCGTGTGAGAGTCGCTCGGTTCTTTGCAAAATCTTCATAGAATCATACGCCCACACATAGGCAGAGGGATATACATATTCCAGTATTGGATGCTTTGCGGATGGTACATATGCTTAATAGAGACACATGTGTCTCCGCTGCTCTATAAGGTTAAAAATTATTAAAATGTACGAGTGACTTGGGGATTCCGTCTTGGAGTTAAAAAAATGAAACAGATCGGTGCCTTACTGAGATATTTGGGGAATTTTTATGATAAACCTTTAAGAGATTACTGTTTAAAGATGGCCGCAGTTGGGTAAATTAAAGCCAGCATTGATGATCAGGTCACGTCTAAAGTGGGGTTTAAGTATGGTATCTGTATTGGGTTAAGGTAGATAGGGTCAATTGGGACCCATGGATGTTATTGATGCCGATTTTCTAATCAAATGTTCCCAAATAAAATTGCATAATTGAGATAATTACTAGTGGTGTAATTTAATTAGCTGAGTATACTTTATGGTCCGCATTATAACAGAGTGTGTTACCGGGCTAGAAAGACCATGCAGTTCTTGTGTAAGGATAGATATATAGTGGTCACACGCAAAGGTTTTACAGATAGCGTTTTATCGGATCATTGAGTAAAGACATATTGACGGAGGACTGTGATAATAAACGTTAGTCCAACTTTGTCTGGTCTTTTGTGCTTTTTGCAGAAACCTTTGCCACTTAATGACTGGACTCATGAAGAGTTATTGATATTATCTGTCTGTACGGATACTATATTGACCTTAGGTACATGATAATATTACAAAATAGTAATATAAATATTTGACATGATAAATAGATTTAATAAATGAAATACTGGGATATGTTTGGCTTATGTAGGAGGGATGTCCCTATTGTTTTAATCAGAGATAATGGGACATATGAAAATAAGAAAATAAGACTATAAGTGTTGAAATAATTACTGAGAACATTGGCTATTTGATTGCTATGTGATGGAGGTCTAGAATAAAGAGCATGCTTATGCTGTGTTTATTTTCAGACATGCTACATGAGCCTTGCTAATTGGTATAATTGATCTATAAGTCTACATGTAAAACAGCAACGACTATAGGAACATATTTGAGGTATGACTTAGAATTTTTAAAGAAAGCACAGTGATTACTGTAAAATTTGTTGTGTGACTGTAAAGCGCTACCCTATATCGAAGTAGCATTTATGTAACAACAGCGTGCACTTGGATTCATGACATATAGATATTGTACATTCAATGCCTTATTCGATGTCCATTTCATGAATGTAACTCGTGATATAATATATATTTACTCACTTCCATGTTAGATTTTTTATCTGCCTAAATTTACTTACATTATATTAATTTGAGAACATGAAAGATGTAAAATAACACTTTGAGAAATTTCTTGTGTACTTTTCCTCCCTTTAAATAGCACATAGACTGATTGAGACTAATTCAAGAATATGATTTTCCAGCATTTCGCAAAGTTCTGATTAGCTTCCCATTGATTTATCATTTCCAAAATCTATATTGGAATTACAGCTGTTGATGAGCTATGTAAATGAACTGTCTGATTCTTATGTATTGAATGTTTTTAACCTGTTTATAGTGTAAATAGTTTTTTGTAATTGCTTTTAGCCCTGAAGAACTCCCAAGAATGGGATGAAGCGCGTTGACAAGCAATTTTGTTGTGTCTGCTAAGAATTTGGGAATAAAAGGATCGAGTTTCTACAATCAAAATACCATTGTTTCGTTTTTTCATTTGGAAGCTATTTGTTCTATTTTTCTTTGCTTATAGAAATATCATGCTACATTGCTGTCATATAATATTTTAGGTGTCTTTCTCGGGTGCTGGGACAATTTTGTGCTTTTGTTAGTGGAGGTACTTGTACCTCCTAAATTGGGGTGCATGTGGGTCACACCCCAGACCAAATGCACCGAGGTTTGAGAAGAAATTAGAGGCTGTCGCACTCAATAAGTGTCTGGTGCTGGATCTTAATGCTCTGACCCTCCTCCTGGTCTGAATACTTTGATTTTGCAACAAGGCCTCTTTCTGCTCCTCTGTTGGTTATTTCTGCACATGTCTTCCTTCTTCCTGCGCTTTTCTTCGTCTTTGTGGAGTTCTGTTGCTTCTTTCTGCATCTCTTTTGCTTCTTTCTGTACGTTTTTTCTTCTTTCTTCACATATCCTACTTCTCTAGGCATATTTAGAAACTAGCATTTGAAAAACCTTTGAAACTCACTGAAAAAACCCTAGGTTTCAGGCACGTTATAGTTAGAAATTAGCATTTAAAAAACCTTTGAAATTCACTGAAAGAAACATAGGTTTCAGGCATGTTATAGTTAGAAATTAGCATTTAAAAAACCTTAGAAATTCACTGAAAAAACACATATGTTTTAGGGAAAGTTATAGTTAGTTGGACATTGCACTCCTACCAAACCCGTGAAATTCCCCCGTTATAGTTAGTTCAGCTTACTATAACTCGCGCCTCCGCAATGCATTGCTGATGGCGTCACATATTACATCACTCATGACATGGTCAGTGACATTACTGATGACATCACTGATGACATCTCAAATGACATCACTGATGACATCATCCATGTGATAATTTCATGCATCTTCTCACACCCTAATATAACTTTAGATACACCCACTCTAAATTACAGACTGCCGTTCTCAAAACCATAGACACTCCAACACCAATAACTACATACCCACTCACTGATTCTTAAGTCTACACACAAATCCACTCACTCACCCGTACAGTCACTCATACTCATGGTCACTCAGTACAGGACTATCATATGCACTCATACACCTATATAGACACTCACACACCGCCACTCATCCATAGAGGTACTCACACACCTAGTCAGTCATGCAAATAATTAATCACACTCCCATGTACTCACCTAAACAGTTATACACACACCAGCTCACTTACAAATGATAGCATATTCTTATGTTCTTATACAATCACTGATACAAGCAAACACTCATTCATGCAGCCACTCTCACAATCACACACTCTCACTTATAGCCATTTATATACTCTAACAAACATATATACTGCCTTTCATATATGTAGTTACTCACACATGTACCACTGAGATATTCATTCAGTCACTAACACACCCATACACACACTCACCCACCCATACAGTCCATCACAGATGCACACTTCCAACTATGCATCCAGGGAATCACCCACTCACACATCAATGCACAGAGTCACACACACCCCACCCACCCACACAAACACTCAGGCACCCATACAGATACTCAGACAACCAATCAATAACTCATATAGACACTTATGTAGTTATTCACAAACCCATGCAGCCGCTTACACACCAACAGACAGACAGATACAGAGATTCACACAGTTTAGTCACTAATCCATGCATTCAGTAAGACATTTAATCACTCACTTATAGAGTCAGTCACACACCTAGTAAATCATACATTCAGACACTTATACACCCACTCATTCTTCAAAATGCCTAACATAACATATTTAAACTTTACAGAAACACACAGTCACTGGATGATGTCATCAGTGATGTCATTTGAGAAGTCATCAGTGATGTCATCAGTGCTGTCACTGACCATGTCATGAATGATGTAATATGTGACGTCATCAGCAGTGCATTGCGGTGGCGCGAGTTATAGTTAGCTGAACTAACTTTAACGGGGGAATTTCACGGGTTTTGTATGAGTGGAATGTCTAACTAACTATAACTTTCCCTAAAACCTATGGTTTTTTCAGTGAATATATAAATATATATATATCAGGAACAACGTTTTTCCAATATTCAAGGAAAGAAGGCACGCGCACTTCGAGCAGGTAAATTGCAAACAGTCATTTAATGAGCAGCACACTCTACACATTTCAACACCAAAAGTGTCTTGTTCACGAGTAAGAAGCGGAAATGTCATAAGGGTTAAATACCAACATCAGTGCATGAAAATAAACAAAGGACATAGCATTGACAGTGGCAGCGGTGGCCATCTTAAAATGTTCTAGATTGGTTTGTAACAACTAAGTACATCCACATACATCTGAAAAAGGACATTTCTCAAGGACAAAGGAAAGAGAAAATAATGCATTGTGAATAAGGTACAGTAACCTAAAATTCAAAAATTAGCAGTGATCTTTATTTCCCCTGGTCATCTTGCTCCCACAAGAGTAAGACTCCCGCAAAAGCGAGCTCTCTGATTCGCTGCCACCAATATGAGAAAATGTTGCTGGCAGCCATTACAGGTCTTGGGGAAAATGTATAAAGGGGCAGGGTAGGGCTACCCTGGCCACCTAGGTCTCGTGGGAGGGACCTCCCTTGGGACAAAAATGAAAGAAAGGCAAAAATGTCAGCGATCCCCCAAAACATTTTTTAAATGGCGGTCAGGGCCGCTCTGTTTTAATAAGCGGAAGGAGGCTCACAACCTCTCTCCCCTAGCCCATACAAGTCCCAGGGGAGCCAACCCCAGGGGCTAAAATTAATATATATGGGTGGGGGCGCGCAGACCACTCCTGACTAATCAGAGGCCCTGGGGAGGCACCCCCTGTGGCCGAAAACATTGTGTATTGGGAGGGTGGATGCACAGTTCCCCCACCCTAAGCCATCAGAGTCCACCGTGAGCCGGTACCCTTTGCCAAAAAAATTGTGTATGGGGAGGAAGTCACATTTCCCTCCTCCCCGAGCTATGATAGGTCCCGGAAAGTACACCCCTGGAGTGAAAATTTTGAAAAATTATTACAGCTACAACCAGCACAGCCATATTAATAAGGAGAACAAGAGGATGTGTGAAATTGAAGAACAGATGTCGATGGAGTTGCTTGGTTGAAAACAAAGGTTCGGCTCATAAACAGGCAATTCAAGGAAACTGGTGAGTGGAAGTGACATGTATAGGGATCTCTAGGGGTTAACAGCAAGAAGAACGCCAGTAATCAATTGAGTTGAATAACAGAAAATTATAATCGAAGAGCTCCAACAATAGAAAGCAAACGTGAAACTGGACAAATAAATTAAGCCCCAATGTACAAAAGGCACTTGGAAACAGGTCGACGTTTTTGCAAACTGACTAGTTTGTGACCTGTCCTTTATTTTGTAGTTTAGCTAAACAGTTAATCAGTCACATCACAAAAATCTCATTTGCATGTCACAAAATATTTTACCTTAATAACATGTTTGAAGCAAAAGGCATTTTGTGACTTCAGTGCAAATGCAAAATGGTGGCCTCTGAAGGAGAGCTGGCCTCCATCCCTGCATTCTCCTTCCCTGCATGCCAATATTACTTTAAAGGTACAGGGCTGCTGAACCACTGTCTCCTACATAGAGGTCCCCCGCCACCATTCACATGGTGGAAGCCACCCCGTGCAGTTGCTCTTTCTGCATGTAAATATTTTTTTAAAAGATGGGGGCTCAGATCTGCTTTTAGATATAGAATCGAGGAGTCGGAAATTACATTTTGGAGCAAGCAGTGCCCCTCTGTACTATGGTTGTCTCCTTCGGCCAACATTCACAAGCTGGAAGATGGCTCACTCCACAACTCCTATGTGGCCTAAGGGTAGCCATCTTATGTTATGCTGGCGATCGTCAGAGGTTTTTGACGTGAATGTAGCTGTAAAGCATTGATACATATTTCAACACGCAAGAAAGTGGGGGAAAATGGGCCACCCGATCCTTCCTATTGGGAATACGTCAGAAAAGTCAATTTGCGAACTGGAAATACTTTTGCAGCTCATAAAATACCTTTTGTGTGTTGTGGCTGGTGCTTTTGGTGCAGATCGGAGCTTCTGAATCCCCTCTACTTCCACGGACGGAGTGATTTCACAGTCACACGCGCACACACACATCACACGCTGGTGGGGCCCATAACACCAACATTCATCCTACCACTCTATCCAGTCCACATATAAGGGGAAACACTTTTCGATACCTAACCAATCTGCATGTACCCTGAGGTCAATGGCATCAACTAGTTGCTATAGATCTGGTGAAACATCTTAACACTCTATAAATTCAATAAACATGACAATAAAATAACCACCCGACACAGTAATTCAAACAGAATATTGTTTTATCTAAGATTTGTAAGAAAAGCCAATTAAATGCATGATCATTTCTTTCATATTTACCTATTCTGGCTAAAAGTCGCTTTCTAAGTCAGAACTGGTCCTCAGCAAAATAGCAAAGTTTCTAGCCGTCATGTAGAGTCACCGTCCTCTCCGTCAGCGTCGGGACCTCTGATCATTGGTTCGGGAAGAAGTGGCGCTAGACCTCTCTAGTCTACTAATATTTATACGAAAATTACATTCCAAAATGTTGCAATCATATCGTACAAAACGGATGAATAGCGGAAATAATGTCGTCTTGGTACATAGGGTTACATTGGTAGTTTTTCACACACATTAATCGTCCCAAAATAATGAATAGAAATAAAGAGTCCATAGCTAATTCGTAACTTTTACGGATGTCTCTTTTGGATAAATTGTATCCCATTTGTGGGATCATTACTAATTCATAAGTTCGGTATTTTGGATTTGCAACAAATTTCATGTTCAGGGGCATTTGGCATCTCTCCTGGATTTGTTGTCATGATCATGGCTTTTCAGTTCGACAGGAGGGCAAGGTCACAGTCAGCGCGAAGCCTCCTTGTAACTTTTCATCTACTCAAATACAGGCTGCGGGTGGTAGCCATTTTCTAGCAGGCCACAATGGTCAACTTAAGTAAAAAGAAACACAAAACATAATTACTGCATGTAAATGATTATACAGTGTTATTCCCCTGCTAATACCTTTATGTGTATGTATTTATCAAGCCATTTGCGACATCAAAAGCCATTAATGCATATTGATTATAAGCGCAAAACACAATAACACCACATAAGCAACATCTATTTGGTCAATTTGCTCACCAACTTAGTTCACTTAATATTTTAGCCATGCAATAGCATTCCCACGTGTAATTCTTCTGTTAATAAGGTTGGTTAGACAAGATTTGACAACTCTTTAGTAGTTATTAATTCATCAGTAGTACTTTTAATATATGACATACGAAAATGAACAGGTATTTGGTTTTAAAGTAAAAACCCTGCTCCATCAATCCCCCCTTTGGTGATATATTATCACCACAAAAATCAAAACCCCAAAAATCAATTTAATTTCCCCTTTTGAAGAAATTCAAAATGTCTTCTTGTTCATTTTTCAAACCCTTGTTTCCATCTCATCTTCTTTCTTTGTTTCTATATACATGCTTTCCCTCAATTCTTCTAATTCTATTTCTTGTGGATCTCTTTCTGGTTTCTTTTGTCTCTTTTTAACATTTTCTTGTGTTATTTTCTTTTTATTTCTTCTATATCTACAACACATGCACCCTAATCTAAGAATTAATAGTGCAACAATTACACACGTTAATGAAAATAATATCCTACCAAAAATGGTACTACCTATCTTTGCAACAAAATTCTTAATAGCAATCATTTTATTAGCCATTTTAGTCCAGATACTTTCAGCTTCCAGTGGTACTAATTCTTCATGCAAATCAGTAATATTTTTGATATAGACTTATAGATCTTTGCTTTCGTCAGGAATGTAAGTGCAACAATGTTGAACTTTCAGCATTCCACAGACTCCACCCTCTTTTGCCAATAGAATGTCAAGGGCAAGTCGATTTTGCATCGCCATAGCGCGTAAAGCAACCATTTCCGTATTTACCAAAAGAAAGCCTCCAGCGGTGCTTGTTGACAAGTGATCCACCACTGTTGACAGCTTCCGAATGCCAAAGGCATTCAAAGAAATTCCCACTGCTGGTATCAAAGCTCCAAAAATATCTCCTACAATTTCTGTCCATGTTTCTCTTCTATAGCGTGTTAATGGATTAGTTTGTTCAGCATTTTCTACTCTATCCATGTGAAAAATCTTTGGAAAGACCAGACCAACATAACATGTGCCAAACCAATGGTCAGGCAAACAGTAATAAGCCTTATTCCCACAAATATAATACACTCCCGGGAAGACTGGATCTTCTCCCCCTCTAAATCCCCATCCGGTTGCAATAAAGTATGTATCATGGCACTCACTTGTCCCTATGAAATAATAATCATACTGGGATCTCTTCCTGGTAATGCATAGTTTGCCTTTTTGTGGTGCATCTATAGCCATAGTAGGACTGGCTCCATTTTTCAACTCTTTTTCTTTCTCAATATCCCACATTGTTTCACTCATTTTATGCCCTTCTGCTTTCTTATGCATGTTCAACCTTCTTCTCTCAACCATGTCTAGAAAAGCTTTCTCTTCTACTTTCAAACTGCAAGTTAAATTATTTCTAAAAACATATTCTAATGTTAATTCTCTAGTTTCTAAACAAATCTCACCTAAAGTGTTAGCTTCCTTTGCAGGATTCAGTTCTTTATTCATAGGCAATTGCCCAAGAATATTATCTACATTAGACATATTATAATCTAATTTTCCTAACTGATAAAAAATACTAATCAACACACTACATGAAATTCCATACGTAGCCGGAAGATGATGATAAGTCACTCCTTCCGAAACAGAGGCAGGTAATTGCATGCAAACGTAGCAATCCCTCACATCCATTGTCTTTACGTATTCATACAACAATTTTGAAAACACATTGCTAGAAAAATCATTAATTGATCTATCCTTATGTATATGTACATTGCTAGTTCTAGTTGGAACTATCTTTAATGGACTCTTCCCTATATTAGTCCTGTTCTCAGCATGTCCTTCTAAAGTGTCTATAGTTACTCTAAAAGAGATCAGTAGAGCAAGCACGCTCCAAAGCAGCATTAATAATCCTGTACAGCAACAACACATCTTGCACCATCTTTTCATGAAGGTACATCTACTTTGATTATTGTCAGTGTTAGCCATCTTGTTAATTTGACCGTGTCTTTTGACTTAGCCTCTTCTACTCCACTACCGAACTTTAGGGCAACAAGTACCCAACAGATTATTACAATCTACTGTTTTAATTTTACTACTTTTCTTCCTTCTCCAAACTTCTTTGGATTTATTCAATTTGGATTTTCATCACTTTTCACTGTTTCTTCATCCTCATCAAACTGTATTAGGTCCTGAACATCCGGTTCTTCTCCAATGTCGGACAAGATAACTCTCAGGATTCCCACAGCTTCTTCTTCATCAACCACTTTCAGCAAAGCCTCCTCTGGACTTCCTTGACTGTCTACCTCTTCTCCTTGTTCAGGCAGTGCCACATACGTCCATTCTGGTGACTTATACCTCTGGTTTGGTTTTCTGATTCTTTTAGTTCTTTCAGATATCTTTGTTTCTTCTTCTTTCGTTGGATTTTGACTTGACACTTCGTTCGCCTGTTTCGAAGAGTTAACTCGTGTCAGTCTATATCTCAGTCTCTTTATCTTATTGGGCCAAAGATCCCCTTTAGCATTTCTCTTTTGTCTTCCTTCTTTATTGTTTCTTTCTCCATTCCAAGTTCTCTTTCTCAGAACTGGTCCTCCATGTATCTCATTTTCACTTTCATCAGATTCTGTCTCAGTTGCCTCTTGTTCATCAACAGTTTTCTCTTCTTCAACAACTTTCTTTTCTCCAACAGTCTCTTTTTCCACCAATTGAGATTTCCCTACTTCTGTCCCTCCTCGGGTCTCCGACACGCAATCTTCTTGCTGTCTACTTGTCCCTTCACCTAGCTTGTTGTTGATGTTCCCTACACCTCCTCTGGGTTTTTCCGCAATCTGTCCCTCTCTATCTTTTTCTGTCCCTTTTTCTTCAATAACTATCTCAGGTGGAACTTGTCCAATTTCCTCATTTGATTCAGGTGTCACTTCTGTTGGAATGTTCTTTTCTTTCTTTCTGTTTATGTTGATCACTGTTAGTTGGAACTTCAGACACTTCTTCAGAATCTGAACTCGTCTCTGCAGTTTGCAATGTTCTTTTCAGAACCTCTTCTGGTGGGATGAAGATTTCTCTTGACTCACTTTCCCCCCTTTGATTGGACAGTGGGTCCCCCCTTTCAGGGTTCTTTTTTCTTTTTACTGTCTCACTGTCTGCATCACCACTGGAATCTGATTCTTCAAAGTATTCCTTTCCAGTGCCATCTTTTGGATTTGGAACCCTCAGTGTGTGACTTGCATGTATCCAATTTTTCACTCCAGCACACTTCACAGCAGTCGTTGTGGTCAGAATGACTTGTCTTGGCCTTCCCCACCTTGGAACCAGGCAATTCCTTCTTCTGTGGACTTTTATCCTTACCCAGTCCCCTGGGCTCAGATCATGGGCTGTTTTATTTTCAAGTGTGGTGGCGTCTTCTCCAACCTGGTGAAACACAGAATGAACTGCGTCAGCCAGGCCTTTACAGTAATCCAAAATCATGTCATCAGTTATAGTCATCAGCTTGTTGACTGGTACAAATGCATGTCTCATAGCACGTCCCATGATAATTTCATGTGGACTCAAACCTGTTGTTCTGTCTGGAGTAGACCTAATTGTCATCAGGACTAGAGGCAAGACATCGGGCCATTTCATTCCTGTGGCCAGGCACATTTTGCCAATTCTGTTTTTGATGGTACCATTCATTTGTTCAACCACACCAGAAGCCTCTGGTCGGTATGCACAATGTAGCTTTTGCTGTACACTTAATGCTTCACAGATCAAACCCATGATTTCATTATAAAAATGTCCTCCTCTGTCTGATTCAATGGTCACTGGGAACCCATACCTTGGGATGAATTCTCTTAACAATAGCTTGGCCACTGTTATTCCATCCTTTCTTCCTGTTGGATATGCCTCCACCCACCTGGAGAACAAACAGACCACCACCAGGACATACCTCAATCTATTGACTTGGGGCATTTCAATAAAGTCTATCTGCATTCTTGTGAAGGGTCCTCCCTCCCTGCCTATTGTTCCTAGGCTCACCACTGTTTTCTTTCCAGGGTTGAACTGCTGACATATCAGACATCTCTGACAGAGACTTTCTGCTATCAGCCTGAATTTTGGACTATACCAGGTCTGCTTAAAGGCCCTTATCATAGCATCCCTCCCCAGGTGTCCTTGGCCATGATACATCCTCACCATTGTTGACAGCATGCTATTTGGCATGACTGGTCTTCCATCCCTATAGACCCACACATGGTCTTTTTCCCTTGGTGCACAACCTGCTTTCACCCAATCTTTCATTTCCTCATCTCCTGCCTCATCCTGCAGCTGCTTCACTTCCTCCCATGTTCCCACCTCATTAGTAAACATTAAGGAACAAGAAGACATTTCTCTTTCTTTACTCCGATTAATGGAATGATTATTCCTTGCACAGTATTGTGCTATGTCATTGGCAAATTTGTTCCCAACGGTGACAAAATCATCACCTTGTTCATGAGCAGCACATTTTACAACTGCTAGTTCTTTAGGCAGCTGTATCGCCTCTAGCAATTTTCCAACCACTTCAGCATTCTTTATGGGAGTTCCACTTGAGGTCAGGAAACCTCTTTGTAGCCATAGCTGGCCAAAATCATGGACAACTCCGAAGCCATACTGGCTGTCAGTCATTACTGTCACTCTCACATTTCTTCCAATTTTGCAAGCTTTCGTTAGTGCCACCAATTCTGCCACCTGAGCGGATTTAACTCCTTTCAAAGGTGATGCTTCCACAACTCCTGAAACCATACACACAGCATATGCAGCATTCAATGTTCCTTCATCCGTTCTCAGGCATGATCCATCCACAAACAATACATGATCACTCTCAGGCAGTGGCAGATCTCTTATGTCAGGTCTTGGTTTTGTACAGTAATCAAGCACATCCAGTCAGTCATGATCAACGTCATTTCTCATTCCCACACATTCAGCATCAGGCAACAGTGTTGCTAGATTCACATTCACACATCTCTCAAGACTCACATTTGTTGCACCAAGAATGACTTTCTCATATTTAGTCAGCCGACTATGAGACATGAATTGGGTCCGGCTCCTTGTTAAAAGGATTGACACATCATGAGGTACGAATACCCGTACAGGATATCCCATTATGATTCCCTCACTTTGTTCCAGACTTTTGCATGTAGCAGCTACTGCTTTCAGGCAACCTGGTAAACCCACAGCTACTGGGTCAAGTGTTGATGAGAAGTACGCTATTGGCCTCCTCAGACGTCCATGTTTCTGGATTAACACTGAAAGTGCACATCCATTTCTCTCATTACAATACAGCTCAAATTCTTTTTCGTAATCTGGCATCCCTAAGGCAGGAGCTTCACATAGCCTGTTCTTTAACTCTTTAAATGCTGCCATTTCTTCTGGGTTTAATTCCAATGGGTCTTTCACCTCACTTTTTGTTAATTTAATTAATGGCTTGGCAATCAGGGAAAAGTTACTTATCCACTGACGACAGTAACCAACCATTCCCAGAAACATTCTGACTTCTCTTTGAGTCATTGGGGCTCTCATTCCTCTGATGATTTTAATCCTGTCAATGGTCACTTTCCTCAGGCCTTTCTCAATAATATGTCCCAGATACTGGACTTCTTTCTTGCAGAATTGCAATTTGGCTGGAGATACTTTTAATCCTCCATCTGCCAAGTGATTCAGTAAAGCAATGGTGTCTACTTCACAGGCTTCACATGTTTTTGATGCTACAAGCAGGTCATCAATGTATTGGACCAAAACTGAATTTTCGGGCATTGTCAGACTCTCCAGAGATTTCTTCAGCAATTGATTAGAAATCGAAGGGCTCTCTGTATACCCTTGTGGAATTCGGCTCCATGCCAAAATTCGCTCTCCAAATCTAAATGAAAAAATCGGCTGGCTGTCATGATGCAACGGAATTGAAAAGAAAGCATGGCACAAATCAATTACTGTGTACCATTCGGCATCATGAGGAATCTGATACAAAATCACTGATGGATTTGGCGCAATGGGACAGTATGACACAACAATGTTGTTAATTTTTCTCAAATCCTGTACTATTCTGAACTTTCCATTAGGTTTCTTCAGTCCCATTATTGGTGAATTACATGGGCTGCTCAATATTTCCCTTAACACCCCCTGCTGTATCATTTTCTCAATTATGGGTGTTATTCCTTCAATTATTTCAGGTGTCAGTCTGTATTGTGGGATGTTTGGGTAAACCACTCCTTCTTTTACAGTAATTTTTACTGGATCTACATTTCTCATCAGGCCCACGTCTTCACCAGTAAAATCCCAAACTACTGCTTTCACTGTCTGTTTCAATTCTGGGGGTAATGCATCTGGATTAAACACAGCATATGTTCCCAAAGCCTCACTTTCTCTGTTATCTAGAGTCATTCTGAATAGGACATCCTCATCTGGTGTCTCAAAAGTTATTCCATCTGGAGTACAGAAAATAGTGCAATTCATCTTGCACAGCAGGTCCCTGCCTAGCAAGTTCACAGGACTAGTGTCACACACCACAAATCGGTGCATGTCTGACAATTTCCCTATTCTAACCCTTACTGGTTCAGTAAGATGAGTTTTGATCTGTGTGTTCGACACACCAACTACTTGGATTGCTTCATCCGAGAGAGGAAGATTCTTTATATCAGCTGACCTGACAGTGGATCTCGTGGCTCCTGTGTCAACTAGAAAAGTAACACTTTCACCATTGATTTTTCCATCTACAAAAGGTCCTGCCTGGTCTATTTCTAGAGTTGCGCCAAGTACGCACTCTTCCTCCCCTCTTCGGCACCGTCAAAAGTCTATCTCAGAATCACTTCCCTCATTCCTCAGCCAATACTGTGATACAGCGCCTGAGCATTTTGACTTGTTTACCTGTTCTTCATCGTAGAATCCCGACTCTTGGCTGTACTTCTGAGATCCTCTTCTTTGTGGCAAGGGTGGTTTTGGCACCTGATTCTGCTGCTTAACAGGCTTCTGCTGTTGCTGATGCTGACCACACCCCTCACTCTGCACCTGTGAATTCAATGATGGATTGTCATCATTAGTAGACGGTGGATTCTCACACTCGGATTTCCAGTGCCCTAATTTTCCACAGTTGTGACAAGGAAATTTCTTCTTTGATTCCTCTATATTGCCTTTCCCCTTTCCTGGGCCAAACCTTGGTTTATTTCCTGGGTTATTTGCTTGTTCAACCAACTGAGCTTCCTGTCTCTCTGCAACTTTCACCTGTGCCCACATTGCTTTTTCTTTCAGCTTTCTTTGTTTTGCCTCAATCTCATCACTGAAGTATTTTGCATGTCTCAGGATCTCATCAATCTTTTTGGTCTGCCAGTCTACGGTATGCTGCCTGATCATTTCACTGATTTCAGGTCGCAAGCCATACACAAATCTATATACAAAATGGCTCAGATCCTTGTCACCCAGGTGTTCATCTCCACTGAACTGTTTGAAAGCCAGTATTAATCTTTCATAGTAAGCATGGACTGATTCCTTCACTTCTTGATGTGTTCGATCTATTTTAACCCAATCTGTTTCCTCGGGGGGTACCTTATTTTTCAGGAAGGCCATAACCTGCTCGTACTTTTTCATGATCTCCCAGTCTGGAGCTCCTGTTTTTGGATCTCTCGGGTATTCTTTAGTGGGCCAGTCTATGACTATTTTACATTCTGGCCACAAGTCTGCTGGTACAATTATATCAAACAGACTATTCAGGTCAATCCACAGCACTTTTGACAACTTCACAAATCTGTCGACCTGTCTATACCACTCGACAGGCTTCTCTCTTAGTCGAGGGAAATCATTTGTAAATGACAAAATATCCTGTCTGGTCCATGGGACATGTACATACCCTCCTCCTGGAATCTCCCTCATGGGATAAACTGTCACTGCTTTCTCCTTTTCTTTCATAGGGAATGTTGAGTAAGTCCTGTCTGTTGCATCCTCTCTTTCTATACCATCTATCTTTCCATCTCTCCACATCTCCCCATTTTCTCAGCAAAGCAATCATCTCCTTAATCTGCCCTGTTCGGCCTGCATTATTCAGATTCTCAATGTCCTTATCTGAAAAATCCACCCTGTAAGGCTTTTGTAAAGCTTTTACCTTGTCCATGTCGATTCCCATTTCACTGGCTATTCCTTTCAACCTGTCATGTATGTTCTTTGCTCTCCATGTGATACTTTTACAGAGAAATAGAATCTCCCCTTCCTGATAATTTTCAGCGTGTCTGTAGGGATTGTTCCCACAATCAGCTCCTCCATTTCCATACGTAGCCTAGCTACATCAATTCCCTGGGATTACTTCTCTTTCCTCTGCAAAGCCTTCAGCCAATCATTCAAATCCTCAACAGTTATTCCCATGGATTTTTCTGCACCCCCTGCTTCTGACACTCTTTGTGGTTCTAGAATTGATCCTCTGTTCCCTTCCACACATCCAGAGTTCAAACTTGAATTAGTCTGCACACTCAACTCTCCTCCACATATGGTATGTCTCCACTGATTTTCTCCTGGTTTCCACTGATTTTCTCCTGTTCTCATTTCTGCCTGCTTTGGAGGAATAATCAATCTATTGCCTACATATGGAACTGTCAAACCGCTTTCACCAGTCCTCTGCTTGTCAAAAATTGGCATAACCGGACCTATTGTCACAGGCACCGTAACTGCCTCAAGATTTTTAGTCAGTTCTCTGATTTTCTCTGTCAATTCAAATGTTGTTCTTGCTAGTTCTCTGGTCTTTTCATCCTCAACTTCATTCTCCCTTTCTATCTCCCTTTCTCTCTCTCTTTCTCTCTCTCTTTCTCTCTCTCTTTCCCTCTCTCTTTCTGCCAGAGAACAACTGCTTTTCAACTCAGGGGTCGTAACCTCTGTCTTTATAATCCGCAGGGTGTTTCTCATTGGGGTAACTGCTGTTCCTACCTCTGGTTCCCGTCTATATGGGGGTGGTCTTTTGTAGAGCATGTCCTTTAGGACATTGTCATCAGACTCATTCGCCCCATATCTCCTTGTTTCTACATTATGTTCTTTCTCTGTACACTTTCTCCCTTCGGTCTCCTCTGCAGTTCTTACAGGATATAATCCCTCAGTCATACTGGCATCTCGCCATCGTCTCATCCGGTTATGATGAGTTTCACGATCATACTTCCGCCCAAACATATACCTATAATTTCCTCCACTCCTCTGCTTTTCTCGCTCATGCATTTCATCTTCCCATTCAGTTAAAGCCTCAAACTGCGTCGGCCTAGGCCGAGGCTCTAGATCCATCATCCTTTCCCGTAAATTTCTTAATATGGCCAGATTAAATGAGCCATGTTCCGGGAAAGCTAAAACTCCATCCTCTTTAGTATATTTCACCCAATTGTCTAACCAAATACAGGTATGATACCCATACTTCGCAACCATGCAGGATGCGGGGGTTCTTATCGGAGGAAGTAACTGTTCTTCCCTAGTCAAAGTCAAAAGTCAAAACAGCTTTATTCGATTTTTAAAAGAAAAACCATAAAAGCATACATATAAAATAGTTCATTATTTACAAGAAGCAGTACAAATTAATAACAGTTAAAAAGATATCCTAATTCATGGAGATCCTAAATCTTATAATGGTTTTAAGAAATGTTGAAACAGAGAAAATGAGGAATTCATCATCCAGCAATTGCAGTTTAACCAAAGCCACTCTACATTGCCTCAGCCCTAGTTTTTTTAAAACGGGTCGGAGCAACCTTTTCCTAGGTTCTGAGTAATATTTGCAAAAAAGGATACAATGCAGAGACGATTGAACGGAAACCTCGTCACAGGGACAGGGAATAAGTTCCTTAGACCAACAATTCATCACAGGAAAAGTCACTAATCTAAAAAAGGCATCAACCCTAAATCGGGTTAAAAGCATTCGAGAATAGCAGCTAGGTACAAGATTCAAGTATGGCTGTATACCTTGCTTCTGAATAAGTAAATGGTTAGCCATAACGGAGCTCTTACATTTCTCCAGCAACCAGCGTTTCTCTGACAGAAAGACCAGGCATAATTTCTTACGTTTTTTTCTTGACAGTTCTGCCATGGTGTCTGGGGAATCAAAGAATTCCGGATGGCCCATCTCAACAAAGAAATTTTTTAGATATTTGAACCAGGAGATTTTTGGAGACCCATCTAAGCCAAGACAGTCCTTGATTATATCCCTGTTCAAGCCCGTCTCGGTGCCCGACCAAACTTTGTGCCACAACAGAATGGGCTCTAGGTTAATGAGGTCAGAGATATAAGGTACGCCCAGCTCTTGATGACAAACGTAAGAGCAAGTGGACCCAGGTACTGCCAGTAAAAAACGAAGAAAAACATTTTGACAGATCTGGATGGTCGAGGCGTTTCCTAAACCCCAAATTCCTGCACCATACAGTGCGGTGGATACACATTTGGCTCTATAAATGTCCAGCAGCACTGATACAGGACGACCCCCTACCTTATTAGAGAAATGTTTGACGGCTCCTATAGCTCGTGAGAAGGCTAATTTTCTTGATTCCCTTGCTGCTAGCCAAGTGCCCTTTTTATCAAAATTAATACCCAGATAGGAGAAAGTGTTGACAATCGCAAGTTTTGTGTCGGATAAAAAAGAATTGCAGCGAAGGTTCTTCTTTTTTGTGCAGCACATAGTAAAAGTTTTGCTGATGTTGATCTTTAAACCCCTATTGCCCATGTACTCTGAGAATTTGCTAATCGATCTTTGTAGGCCGATTTGAGTCCGGGCCATAATTACAGCACCGTCTGCATATAAAAGAATGGGGATGTGGGAGTTGCCGATTTTTGGATAGTCCTGCTTATCTTCCAGGAGGTGAGATGCGACTGAGTTAATATATAGGTTAAACAAAAAAAGGAGCTAAAATGCAGCCTTGTCTCACGCCCTTTCCTATAAGGAATTTGGAAGAGCACTCCCCCTTATCTCCGAATCGAACCCTAGCACCCGCATCACGATATAATTCTCTGATAAAAATTAGAAGGTTTGGGTCCACACCCATGTCCTGCATGGTTAGCCAGAGTTTGTTGTGGTTGATGCAGTCAAAAGCCGAGCTTAAGTCCACAAATGTGAGGAATATATTTTCGTTTTTTGCCTCAACATATTTGGCTACTAGCAGAGCTAGATTCAATCCTTGCTCAATAGTTCCCAAACCTTCCCTAAAACCATATTGGAACTGGGAGAGAATACCTTTTTCGTCGGCCCATGCTTGCAGTTTATTAAGTATAACTCTCCCCGCGATCTTCATGAGAGAATCAAGTAAGGAGATCGGTCTATAACACTTCGGTGTGTTACGATCTCCTTTCTTAAAAATGGGAACCACGATGGCTTCCTGCCAAGTCCGTGGGAAACCCACTTTAGTAAAGCTGTTAAGAACATTGGTTAAAAGAGGAGCCCATAACTTATTGTTTGCCTTATATATATCCACGGGTATTCCGTCCGGGCCCGGAGCCTTTCCCGCTGGGCTCTTATCAATGGCTATCAGAACTTCGTCAATAGAGAAGGCAACGTTAATTGGAAAGTGCAATCTATCCTGTAATCTTAAATTTTTCCCCCCTTCTGTAACTACCGTGGGGTCTTCTTGATAGAGTTCCCGAAAGTAAGTCACCCAAGTCTCTTCAGTGATTGCTATTTCAATAGAGTCTGTTTCATTATTAGTAAAAAAAGGAGCGTTCACTGCTTTCCAAAAGGCAGTATTGTTTTTAGATTGACAGGCTTCTCGGAGGGTAAACCACGCATCCTGTTTAATTTGTTTCTTCCTTTTTTTAACTGCCTTTTGATAAGCGGATCTGGCCGATCTGACATCCACCATTACTCTGGGGTCTCTCTTTAGTTGGGTCAATAAGTAGGCGGGAGTCCTACTACACTCTCTGTCGAACCACCTCTTGGTTTTGTTAGCCCCATGATGAAGAGGTTTTATAAGTAGATTCCCAATTTCCGCAGAGATACTAAGGAAAGCATCGGTCACTTTTAAAGGATCGGCGCTCTCAATTAGACAAGTACTGAATTCATCTACCCTGGAGCGGATTAAAGTACCAAGAAAGGCCGCTGGTTCTACTTTGTCCCATTTTAAGGTATAACCATTCCTCCTGGCAAGCCGCAATCTATGGTTGTATAGATTCTGAACCGTAGAATCGGTGTTGCTTTTAGCCTTCGGAATGGCCAGGGACAAACTGAGGGGTAGATGATCACTCATTGCTACCTCGCGTAATTCAAACGAGCAAATATAGTCAGAATAGCGTTTAGATATAAGCAGGAAGTCAATGGTGGAGTTACATCCTCTGCCTATAAAAGTGGGGCTGAATGGGACTGATGGAGAACAAAGTTCGTTAGCAAAACCCAAATCCAAGGAGAAGAGTATGTCGTTTAGATTTTTTCCTAAAGGGGTGTGGGAAAAATGTGCAGAAGGAACGCCCTCCCTTTCCCCCAGGTCACATATGTTTTGATCACTGAGTGGACATAGCGTGTGATTAAAATCGCCAGTCCAAATAACACAGGTATCAGAGGAATCCTTGTCGTCCAAGTTTTTTAAGGATTCAATTAGTTCCTTAAGTGTTGAGGCCCACAGATCTTTCGGTATGTTGTTATAAAAATTTATCAGATCTATATGTAACTTTCCCCCAAGCGTGATGTGCAGAATTTGGTAAAAAGCAGAGGCTGGTGCAAAGGAGATTTTTATGTCTTTTACACTGTTGGAAACATAAGTGCATAGACCCCCTTTGTTTCTCCCTCTAGTGGTGGGTATTGCAGGAGTGTGATAAGTTCGATAGCCCATCATATGAATGGGATCAACCGTCCAACATTCCTGGAGGCAAATGAACGAAAACGTTTTCAAAAAAGTGATACAATTTGTGTCTCCTAGTCTGGAGGACAGACCTGCAATATTCCAAGACAAAAGGGTGAGATCAGAGCATGTGTCAGCCTCTTGCAAGGAAGGAGGAATAGAAATTTCACAAGAAACAACATTGACAACCGGACCACTGTTTGGACTTAAGGGATAATTCGGAGTCTCTACCGTCATAAAGTTGCTAAAAGTAGTATCAAGATTAACCCGAGGGGGGACTATCAATTGTGCTGTCTGTGGATCAAATGGTTTTAACTCATCCTTATTTACAGCCTTCCCTACAAGTTCTGAGGCTGGGGGGTCATTAGGGGGCAGTCAATCAACCGCATCTAGGCAGCTGTACCTATTTGCGCATGAAAAAGACTCCAACCAGTCCTGGTCGGTTATAGCCATCCCGCCTCTTTCAAAGTTGCCGTTAGCTTTACCTCGCCCAACCTGAACCCACCAGTTGTTATTAGCTTGGGGAGGATAGAAATAAGCAAGTGGGAAAGGGGTAATGCTGGTAAAATGTAAGGAGGATCGTGTCTGTTGGATGTGTTTAACCACATGAGGGTTGCTAAAATTGATCACAATACAGTCCCCTGTTGTATCTTTATTTCTTCTGCCCACCCAACTAACTCTCCGCACAAACAGAATCTTTGCGTGGGTGCCAGGAGGGAGTGATCGGTTGTTATTGAGCCAATGCATTGTTTTGTTCTTTAGCTCGTGATATGACTCAGTAACATTAGCTCCAATACAAGGTACACCCGTCAAAACAATAACATATGGGTCGGATTCTGGTGGAAGATCTAGAATGGGTAGGTTATGTACGTTTTCATTGGGCAAAACCCTACTACTAACTTTCGCATTATTGTTCTGTACCGTGTCGTTAGTAACTATTATATTAGCATCTGGGGATTTCTACTGAGGTATTTCTGCTATAAGTTGATCTTTAGTGGCACTAATGCTGGTAGATTTTTCAGTGCAAGCAATAACCTCACCGGTTCTCCGGGATGTATCTAATGGCAGAGCCAAGTGAGGAATAGTCAGGAGAGGAGAGGTTTTCTCTATAGAGTTACTTGCAATATTAGCTGGTGCGGGGGATTTATTATGCTCTCTATGTAAATCTATCTTCATTAGTTGATTAATTTCAAGATTTGTTAGAGCAGTTTGTTCTATTTTTTTAAGGCGCTCTTCTATCTTGATGAGCCTATCTAAAAACGGTCGGGTAGAGTTATCAAAAATTTCCCTTATTTTTGAGAGGAAACCCTCATCTATTTGCGTGGATTTGTTTGGGGTTACTTCAGACAGAGTTTGTTCGTTAGTCCCCAGAGAAAGATTAGACGGGAGTTTATCGTTTTTGGATTTGTTCGGTATAGATTTATTCCCCTTTTTACCACACGGGGCAGCCTTTTGTTTTGGTTTGGCCCCTAGGGTTGAAGCAGGAAGGGGGGAGGTGACATCAGAGATGGCATGTGATTGAGCTCGAGTCGAAACACCGTCAGATTGAACATTCACAGCATCAGACAAGATGTCAGATCTGTTGGTATTTCTAGCAGTATTAGCCCTTATCCTTTCCAAGCTAGAGTCCATTGTTAAGTCAATACCACCCCCCTCGCTAATCGTACCATTATTTGTGCCAGAAATAGTATTATAAGGCTTAGGTGAAACAACTGTGGCAATAGTCCCTAAAGAAGAGCGTTTGGCAGTAAGCGAGTCCAACGAGAGACGACGCTCTGTTAAGTCAATTTCACGTTCTAAAATGTTGGCTGCCCTAACAATGAAATTGTCCAGAGTTCCAGCCAGAGTAGTATTAGTAGCGGTGCCCTTAGCCCTAGGCATTCTTTCTGCAAGTTCTGATATATATATCTCTCTCACTAAGAAGGCCGAGTTGCAGGGGGGGGTGGCCCAGCCCAGTGTCTCCAGTCTCGAACGGCCTCAAACGGCCCGCTCTTTGCCCGGTCTTAGCCCCGTGCTAAGACCCGCGCGCGTCCCGCTAGCGCGTGAGGGCAAAATTATGTTTATAAAGGGAAAGGAAACGATGTTGAGGAGGAGTCGGGAAGAGGACCAGGTGCGGATGATCAGCTTCCCGCACAGCACCCTGGTCCTCGCAGTCCCGGTTACGCCGGTCGCTCACCGTAAAACAAGCAACCAGCAACGTCCCCTCACCACAGCAGAGCACAGCACAGCACAGGGGGGCCAACAGCGTGGAGCGTAGAGTCAGGGCGTCAACAGGGCATCCACAATGACCCAGGCAGTGAACAGCAAAGTCCCGGTCCCTCGAGCGGCGCCCGCGCAGCGGGGGCCGCGAGGCGCGATGGAAGATCAAAAGGCTGGAGTAAGAATCCAGGCAGTCCTGGCAGTAACGAGCAGCACAAACCAGTTTCTCCCTAGTCACAATATCCTTATCCTTGTCAAACCAGGTCTTAACCTTACTAAACAAGGATTTCTTTTTCTTTTCTTCAGCGTGGTAATACATTTTCTTATTTTCCACAACCCTTCGGTCTTTCCTACAACTGTACGATCTTTTGTCCAATTGCAGCGCGACTAACACTAACGCACCAATCCTGGAGAGTCTACGTCACTGAATCAGTCCACGAATCACAGCGCGACTCACACCAACGCACCAATCCTGGAGCGTCTACGTCACCCTGTATGTCTCCCAATCGTAGTGCGGCGTTCACTAGCACACCAATCACCGTGCTTCCACCGTTCTAACCCACTGTCCAATCACAGCGCGGTCTTCCTGACGTCAGCAGTCGCTGCAGCAGCTTCTGCTCCTGTCTCTCGTCTACCCCTCCTTTACAAAACTACTCGGTAGACTTTGTTTCAATTTCTACGAGTCTGTTAGTTACAACGTACAAACATCTCCATTGTCTGCTTCGCTAGCCACAGAACAGCAAAAGACCTTTCCCACGAGAATTCCGCCTTTCCCGAGAGCAGCGCTTACCTCTGCCCTACTACGGAATCGTTACTTGATAAAGTAGCACATCCCTCTACTTTACCCTTCTAACAAGCACCAATGAACTGTTTTCTCCGGAATGCTCCTAAGAGTTCTACAATTAACCAGAATGCCTTCTCATTCACGCACTTTCACACCAGAAAAATGTATTACATTCACACAGAATCCTGTCTTTCCCGAGAACAGCGAACAGTCTGTCCTACTACAGAATTATATCACATGTTAACAAAGCAGCGCTTACCTCTGCTCTGTCCTTCTAGCAAGCTCAGAGAATACCTATTACCTTTCTAGTGATAGGTGTTAACGGAATGCCATAAGGATCCCTGATACCTAAGACCAGAACTTCACAGATAACCTTTGCTATCATATACACTTCTTTCACACAGAAAACACGTCTCTAATGGCAACACACGGCGATGCTACCTCATCGAACCCAGACAATGCGACGCGCAACTTCAATTGTCACACGTTTTCCCCTGTCTACATACAGGGCCAACAATCCCGCCTCTTCCGAGAGCAGCGCTTCCCTCTGCCCTACTACGGAACTGTCACCGACTTCCTACGTCCCAGAAGCCGTACACACCACATAAAACTCAACACGACTTCAACATACAGTGTTAGTTCAAATATCAATCAATATTCAATAAGCTTATATACACGCAAAATCACCAAATCAAGACAATAGTTAACCATCATTCTGCTACCAAGAAACTGGTGCAGATCGGAGCTTCCGAATCCCCTCTACTTCCACGGACGGAGTGATTTCACAGTCGCACGCGCACACACACATCACACGCTGGTGGGGCCCATAACACCAACATTCATCCTACCACTCTATCCAGTCCACATATAAGGGGAAACACTTTTCGATACCTAACCAATCTGCATGTACCCTGAGGTCAATGGCATCAACTAGTTGCGATAGATCTGGTGAAACATCTTAACACTCTATAAATTCAATAAACATGACAATAAAATAACCACCCGACACAGTAATTCAAACAGAATATTGTTTTATCTAAGATTTGTAAGAAAAGCCAATTAAATGCATGATCATTTCTTTCATATTTACCTATTCTGGCTAAAAGTTGTTTTCTAAGTCAGAACTGGTCCTCAGCAAAATAGCAAAGTTTCTAGCCGTCATGTAGAGTCACCGTCCTCTCCGTCAGCGTCGGGACCTCTGATCATTGGTTCGGGAAGAAGTGGCGCTAGACCTCTCTAGTCTACTAATATTTATACGAAAATTACATTCCAAAATGTTGCAATCATATCGTACAAAACGGATGAATAGCGGAAATAATGTCGTCTTGGTACATAGGGTTACATTGGTAGTTTTTCACACACATTGATCGTCCCAAAATAATGAATAGAAATAAAGAGTCCATAGCTAATTCGTAACTTTTACGGATGTCTCTTTTGGATAAATTGTATCCCATTTGTGGGATCATTACTAATTCATAAGTTCGGTATTTTGGATTTGCAGAAAATTTTGTGTTCAGGGGCATTTGGCATCTCTCCTGGATTTGTCGTCATGATCATGGCTTTTCAGTTCGACAGGAGGGCAAGGTCACAGTCAGCGCGAAGCCTCCTTGTAACTTTTCATCTACTCAAATACAGGCTGCGGGTGGTAGCCATTTTCTAGCAGGCCACAATGGTCAACTTAAGTAAAAAGAAACACAAAACATAATTACTGCATGGAAATGATTATACAGTGTTATTCCCCTGCTAATACCTTTATGTGTATGTATTTATCTAGCCATTTGCGACATCAAAAGCCATTAATGCATATTGATTATAAACGCAAAACACAATAACACCACATAAGCAACATCTATTTGGTCAATTTGCTCACCAACTTAGTTCACTTATTATTTTAGCCATGCAATAGCATTCCCACGTGTAATTCTTCTGTTAATAAGGTTGGTTAGACAAGATTTGACAACTCTTTAGTAGTTATTAATTCATCAGTATTACTTTTAATATATGACATACGAAAATGAACAGGTATTTGGTTTTAAAGTAAAAACCCTGCTCCATCACTTTCTCGGTTGTAGAGTCTGTGATTTCTGAATCAGAGGCTTTGCAACTGCTAAATGACTGTTCATCCTTTCGGGGCCATCTCCTTACTTTTGGCAGACTGTTCATGAACTGAATTGTGGCAACTCAAAAGAACTAACCTGTTTGAGATATTAAGTTGTCTCCTTTTGCCCCCAACGTTTATGAGAGGTGTCACAAGTATAACCTTTGACTATATGTGTGCATAATTGCTCCTGGTTTTAATATCTGAGGCCTTGAGATCATATGCGCTTACATCTTTTTTAGAAGAAGAATGATGACACAAAAAGACACATAACAAAGTAATTAACTGAGTATATCGTTATGTAATATAAATATCTCATTTACTAGCAGATTTTAGTGTGACCTGGGTGGACTTGCAAGGAGATTATGAGAAAAAAAAACTGGCGATACATGAATGGTGACGTGTATCCTGATCTTTCAAACACTGATGACCTTTGGTTGAACTTTTATTGTTAGGAACAAAAAGGTAGACGACATTCAGTTTACACTGAGAAAAGAGGAAACTGCAATACACGGAGAACTCGAAACAAGCAAAGTAAGAGGTGCCTATATTTTCACATTCACGGAATCCAGCTCGGGACAAAAGCTGAAAAAAACTGGATGGGGCAATAAGCAACAAAAAATGATCAATAACTAGGGTTTGACATGGTTGCCACACAGCCAAAGATGCGCCCACACTGCGAGGATACACCGAGGAAAAGCAATAACCTACCCAACATGCCACTAACCCTCTCACTGTTGTCATTGTGTTGCATTATTCGTATATTGATTGCCTTGTACCTGGAAAGCTTTTACAAATCAAAATAAGAATAACTTTAAAGCACAACATTTCTCCTAGTTTTGCGATGAATTGACGTTTTGATATTTTTCGGAAAATGATAGAACTACTTACAAAGCGTATAACAGTCATTAACACTTTATATAAATTAAATGTCTGCAGTCTTGCACTATTAAGGTAAGTGCCTGTTGTCACTTTATTCTTCTATGAACACACTCTATCACTGTCCTCACTGAAGTAACAACAGTCCTGAAAACTTTGGAACAATATATGAATGAAGCGTCCCATATAAGGGGAATGGAAAATCAATGTTTGAAGCTGACATTTTATAAATATAAGTAATTGCTCCTCATTCGAAAAAGTTCACCTCCTTTCTCATTTAAGGGCCCTCACTTCAATTCTATATATATTGTGCTTAGGGCAGTGGTGAATTTCTGCTAAATCTCCCTAAATTCACTATTTCGGAACTACTAGTGAAATTCACTATTAGAAAGAGTGCACAGCAGCCCCTTCTATAGTAATGGCCCTGGCAGTATGACACATGTACTGATGCATTTGCTGATGAACAAAGCCTTATTTCCATGGTAACCCCATGCAAATGGCACCATCCCTAGTGAGGTGGCCCATGTCCCTACTACAGAACATGAGCTTTCTGGGAAATCGGGTACTTGATGTCAACCACTCACAGGGTGACTACTTTTCTATCATTTTTCGAGGACCTTTTTAGAGGGTGTTCTATCTGTGGTGAGTGTGTTTATATATGAGAGATCTGTGACGTATTAAGCGATTATGCACTATTACCTTTATGATCTATGATCTTTGGCCTCCTTTGTTAAATGTATGTAATATAGCTTTCCTAATATTTCTTATTTTGCAAACGCTTGGTACAGAATGTTGATATATATCTACTCAAATCTCGTATAGATCGTTTTGTTATTGGTAATGTTTTTGTTTAACAATGTGTATCAGCCGCTTTGTTGATCAGAATTTTTGAGGCTAATACTGTGTTTCATATGCGTGTGATACTCATGATGCATTCTCACCAACATCTCGAGAAACAAGCACTGCTTGTTCACACATTATTAACAAATGCAAAATAGTGTCAGAATCCCATGTTTTAGCTGGTAGCTAGAGAGGAAAATGCTGTGCTGAGAGACATTATGAAGGATGTGAGCACGATATGCCTATGGACATAGACTGCAGGCAAGAAGAGAGAGAGCTGCCGGACTACACCCAGCTATGCAGTGGCATGCAGGTTTGTAACAATGGAGAGTCTAAGGTAGGAATTATTGAACTTTTGTTATCAAATGTTAGGTATTTCTTCTGTCAGTTTTTTATTATTCACCTCTAGTAATGTTTTCATAATTACCTAATTTCTTGCCCATTTAATGCATACGTGTTGGGCCTAATAGCAGTGGTGGCTTGCAGGTGGCGGGGCAGGTGCGGGCGAGTGGGGGGTAAGGGGGGTGGGGGAAATGGTGTGCAATGTTAAAAAAAAAAAATACTTACCTTGCCACGCCGGATCCGGCTTCTCTGCTCCTGCTAACCTCGTTGGACTGAGGCACAGGAAGCACACCCAGGCTCCCCTGACCAATCTTAATGCTGCAATACAGTGTTGTGTTTGGGAAGCACCCAGGCTCCCATGACCAATCACAACACTGCAATGCAACGTTGTGATTTGTTTCGAGCGTCCTGTGTCGACACTTAACCAGGGAATGGGGGCCTGGGCTTGTTCTCCATGCAGGCTGTAATGCAGCCTGCAGGGAGAACGGGGAAAGTGCACATGACTGGTTTGGGTGGCCCAAGAGGGCCGACCAAACATTAATTGCGCACTTGGCAGTGGGCAAACCACTCCTCTCCTGCCCCGCCCTGCCGCAGAGGAGCCCCGCCCACTCGCCCTCAAAACAGCAGGAAACATAAAATAAAGACTCAAAGTTATTATCATTTTATGTTCCTTTACTTTGGGAAACAACTTTTACAATGCAGTCATTACATCACACTACCTTTACAACGCAGTCATTACATCGCAACATCCTTTACATCGCATGTCATTACAACGCAGCCATTACATCGCAAGTCACTACAACGCATGTCATTACAACGCATGTCACTACAACGCAGGCATTACATCGCATTTCATTACAATGCATACCATAATGTGGTGTAATGAAATGCGTTGTAAAGGTGATTTCTAAAAATGCGATGTAATGGCATGTGATGTAAAAGAATGCATTGTAAAGGCATGCGTTGTCAATGTATGCATGGTAACGTCATACATTCCTTTACTTTGCAGTGCACTGCCTAAAAGCAATAGGCGACGCTCCTATGCCATAGCGGAGGAGCTGTCCCTGCCTTATAGGGATCTGTAGCTCCACCATTGTTGTGTTCCTTGGCTTCTCAGAACCAAGTGGGAAGTCCTACCTAAAAATACCCTGCTATGGTCTCTGGCAGGTCTGAGCATGGACCATACAATTAGAATGGACCAAGCTAACCCTTCCACCTGAAATAGCCAACTCGCAGGCTAGAAAGGCCCCTGTGTGGTTTCTCTGCTCCACGGGCCTACAGACTGTCTCCACTGGACTGGGGCCAAAAGATTCTAGTAGGATGTCCAAATGCTTTGGCTTTCATCATGGTGTTAAATTCGGTAGATAAGGTTACCATGTGCATGATCAAGCTTCCGATTGTGGGTTGAGGAGTGATTGGTGAAAAGTCCTCCTGCTAAGTTGAGACCTTGACATAAAAAAATTATCTGGAAAAATGATCTTTGCCTGTGCACATGTCTGTTTTTAAGCCATTTTGGAACATGCTGCATCAGGAAATAGAGCATGATAGGACGGTTTTTGCACTATCATTTGTACCCAAGACATATGTGTCAAAAAAGATAGACTGCCAACTTGTGGTCGATCGACTGAGCTGCTATTTATTTGAGGTAATATTAGTGTGCCTGGGTGGTGCAATAAATCATCTTTAACGGGACAAGGCAAAGGATCAAATATAATTATATTGCAGCTCCAGGTGTATGACTTGAAAAATCCATCAACCATGTTGATGATTATGAAGTGACTTGGGCCCATAAGTAAGAAAGGATTTTGCATTTCTTAACGGGCCTAATTTCAAATTCAGGCTATTACAAAATGCAATACTGCCTTTCCTAATTGGTAATCGCAAATAGGGATTTGCTATTTGCGATTTCTCAACCTCATGTATATAGCATTTACTAATTATGACTGGTCGCAAAAAAAAGCAATTAGGAGATTCTATTATCATCGATTTGAACCTGATAGTAACCAGGTCAGACTTAACAAAGGCACCCAAAATGCATCAGGACCATTCCAAATGGTGGCTTTGGAAATCCTGGCAAGGAGGATAAGGATAAGTACTTTGCAGGTAAGTGTGAAATATATATACCTGTTTGATTGTGTGTGTGCAAGGGTAAGGGCATTTTTTAGGGTTTAGGGTGGGTGTGGTAATTTGTTGGTAATGGTATTTTAAGCGTTATTGGTGGGTATGGATTTTTGGGTGGGTATATAAATATACCCACCCAAACGTGTAATGGCAGACAGTTCCAATGTAAAATTATTGAGCACTATGGTCTGTATCCATCTTTCTTCAAGAAAAGGTAGCAAATAAAGCGGAGTTTGTGATTTATATATATATATATATATATATATATATATCATTGCTCCATCTGCACCTCCAAACCAGCGCACTCAGTAGCCGGGTGCTTTGAAACGCGACGGTGCAATCGCGTTCATAAATGCGCGCTCACTCCCAGTCACTTTCAGGAACTCGGAAAAGCACTCAGCGGGACACTCCTGCAGTTATTAAATCATTTATTGCATGGCGAGCCACTTTGATTCTTTCTTTCTTAATGGTAATTCTCTATTGCCACCCCTCTTTCCAATGTTAACTTGTTCAATGGCATAAAATTTCAATAAAGCATTATTTGACTGATGTTTTTCTTGGAAGTGGCGGGCAATAGGATAATGTAAATCACCATTAGTGATGAACCGAAGATGTTCTTGTACCCGTTTTTTTACCATACACACGGTACTGCCCACGTACCTTAATTTGCAGGGGCACTCAAGCACATATATAGCAAAGTTGGTACTGCATGTAAGGAACTGTGTTAGAATGTAGTTTCTTTTCCCAGGCACCGTTATATCTTTCACCATCTGGCTAGTTTTGCACGCTCTGCAATGTCCACATGGGAATAAACCTTTCAAGTTATGGACATTGCGGCTGCTGGTTTCAGATATGTCACCTTTGATAAGAATGTCTCTGAGGTGTCTGCCTCTGCGATAGGTTATTTTGGGCCGGTCATCAATTTTCGGACCAATAATTGGATCAGATTTAAGTATATTCCAATTATCCGCCAAAAGTTTGCGAATTTTTTTCGAATCTTGATTAAAAGTGGTGACCATTCTGGATTCTATTTCCTTGAAGGGAGTGATACCCTTGTCCCCTATTCAGTAAGATACGTTTAATCACTCACTTATAGAGTCAGTCAGGCACCTACTAAATCATCCATTCAGACACTTATACACCCACTCATTCTTCAATAGGCCTTTCCCTATATATATTAAACATATTTAAACTTTACAGAAACACACAGTCACTGGATGATGTCATCAGTGATGTCATCAGTGATGTCATTTGAGATGTCATCAGTGATGTCACTGACCATGTCATGCGTGATGTAATATGTGACGTCATCAGCAGTGCATTGCGGGGGCGCGAGTTATAGTTAGCTGAACTAACTATAATGGGGGAATTTCTCTGGTTTTGTACGAGTGAAATGTCCAACTAACTATAACTTTCCCTAAGACCTATGGTTTTTTTCAGTGAATTTCTAAGGTTTTTTAAATGCTAATTCCTAACTATAACGTACCTGAAACCTATGGGAAAATTTGGTGGCGTGTTTGCAGAGAGATCGGACAATGATCAGGAGGCATGGGAGAGTTTCTGGGGGAGTTGTGGTCTGCGAAGAGGGAGTGGAGCTGGTATCTGCGAAGGCAAAAAGACAAGAGTTGCAGGTGAAGGGACAGTGGTGGCAGGTGAATGGCCCTGCCGTTGAGCGAGCAGAAGCAAGGCAGCAGTTGTAGCGGCGTCCCTGGTCCAGGGCTTGGAGTTCGGTGGTGGAGTACCTGTGGGTGGTCAGACAGCCAGGGTTCCTGGCACTGGCTGTGGTCAGGCCCAGATGGCCACAAATGGGCTTGCCTTTGGCACGCCTTCGTCACCTGTCACCTCACCTTTAAACCCACACCAATATTATTCTACAGTTCTTTGCTTCCACAAAAATACATACTTGTCCCCATGGTATTTAACTGTAAGACTTTAAATTGCCATATAATATTCTTGTAAAGTCAGATGAATGCTTGTTTTTACTGTTGAGTTTCATGATATTACCACAAGCATTGCCTGAAGCATACACAAATTAGTGCAATCTCCCATACCTTGCATAATACCCTTACAGTGTGTCTTTACAAGTTCAAAACTGGCATGATTTGCAAATATGGCTACTATTTTAGCTATGTGGTTCGCTAGTGGGGGGTCATTCTTATCAAGGTCGATAAAGATTTGCCTAATTCTCCACTGACCTTTTATGTCGGTGGTATGACTTTTTAATCAAGAAGATAGTAAAATGCCTCAAATCTACACTAACCTCAAAAACGATTTTAACAGCAAAAAATTTAAATAAATAAATAAAATAGTTCCAGGCTGGTTTAATGCTGAGGGCTTCCTGTTTATAGGGTTCCTTCCTTCTCTGTTATGGTTGTTGTCGCTCCTTGAGGTTTACGCCAAATGAATAGCTTTTTTTGGATGTTGAGAGCATGTGCAAGTGCTATGCTGGATATTGGATCAATATTGCCAATCTTCTCTAATCTCCAAGCCCTTCTCAGGTCCCTCCCAGCTTCCTGTAGCACGACTGAACTCTACAGCGGCCTCCCAATCTACCTGCTGGTCCCGAACAACAAATAGCGCAACGTTCTGACAACTGCCCGCTCAGTCATGGTGGCATGTCAACACCTACATGTGACCCTCACTTACTCCTTGCTACCTGGTAGCTCAGGAAACATGCAATTGTTGACATGGCAAAGCAGACGCAAGTGGCTGGTAATCAGTGGAAGAAAGCAGTCTGCAAACGCAATAGACGCACATGTATAGTACGGGACAGACACAAGCGCATCCTGCCACTGTTGGGTCGAGTTGGAATGCAATAAATATATTTTTCCTGTCTGCACTCAATAATTTTCCTTTGGACCCTTGAAACGTAGCTTTAAATCATCCTTCACGAATGCCTTCAAGGTTTTAGATGCCACAGATTAGGATTCAATGGTTTGTTTCCAAAATTGCGATTTCTCACTAGGAAATTACAATTTTGTGATTTTCTAAATTGAGATTTCCTAATAGCGAACGCGAATCCGTAGGAATTGCTATTAGGAAATTGCAAGTACATAAATTCTGTTTTGCAATTCCCAAATAGCGATTTCTAAGGATTCGCTATTTGGGAGTCGCAAAGTCAGGATTTCGTACTTATGGGCCTTAGGGTAGCGATGCCTGTTCAGATTTTGTGCATTGACAAGATTACATAATATGCTAAAATCAATCTAAAATAGAACAAAACACTGTTCCCTCTATGGCCTCAACTTCCTTAGCAGAGCAAAAAGTCATCAATTGATTGCTTTTCACAAAAATACAGATCAAATGCATTCATTGTAAAAACATCTCAACAGTATACGAGCACATTACATCACAAAAAGGAAAGACTAGAGGACTGATTTCATTTATGAAACTGTACACACCATACTCTGATTCCGAGTTTTGTTGTTGAAATTTATATTCATATCAGCCTATAGTTTTGCATATATGCTTTGTATATAGCGCTCACGCACTTTGGCTCACTCATTCACTTTCATTGCTTCGTTTTCTGTGGAGTACCTTTTTGTGATGCAATGTGTTCCTATACTTTTGAGATGTTTTTACAGTGAGCACATTTGATTTGATTTTTTGTAAAAAGCAATCAATTTGTGTTTTTTTACTTTGCCAATGAAGTGGAGGCCTACACTTCCCCCTAGAGGACCAGCGTTTTGTTCTCTTACGGTTGTGCCCCAGTACTCAGGGTTATAGGCCTGCCCCTAATATTTAGTACAAAACCGATCCTAAAGGCATGTGTCATAAGTAGATGAACCCAGTGCCTTTTTAATTCACAATTGACATATTGGGACTGAATGGCCTGAGCTGGTGGTCATAATTTTGTAATTAGCAACCTGCAATTCTACTAGGCGAAGATGAGTCTATATTTTGATTGGCAGTAAAGTGTTGAACGCGTGATAAGATGGGAGCGTATACCCTTGCCAGCCAATTGTAGCATGAAAATAAACAAAACGTGAACTTAGAACTGTAGAAGATCCACCTGTTCTCTGCTGGACTCCAAGATATTGTATCTTTCTCTACCTATATGTCTCTCCTCAGCTAGGTTGCTGGCCTGTTTTCCAGATGCTTCAGAATGTCAGATGCTCTGGTTGAATGGGGGTAACAGATAAACCACATCTTGCAGACTTCCCTCCGTGCGATGAGTATCAGATGAAATAATAATCCACCCTGCTGCCACCGCAGGAGGTTGCCCGTTATCATGTCAACTCCCAAGAAAACTAACATTGAGTTCATAACGATCACCACCCCAAAGATATCTCTCAGGATCAGCTCAATTCTACTCCAAAATTTCTTAAACCTGGAACACAGGAGGAAAATATGGTCATCATTGGCTTCCACACAGCCGGACCTTCTGCATTTGGGGGGAGGTGAAGGGGCAAACTGAGCTATTTCGAATGACGTCCAGTACAGCTGGTTAATGGTGAAGACGTGGTTCCATTTTAGATGAGCTTGTTTGACAACTGAATATAAGAGCTTCAAAGAGTTGCTACAAACTGGTAGAAGATCCCTTTCTTGAAAAACACCTCTCCACACTGAGTATTGGGGTTTTAGATTCTTTTCGTCAGTGGTCAAGAGTCTCCAATATCAAGCTGCGACATGTGCCTATAAGTTGGTGCGTCCACTCCTGAATATGTCTCTTAGGGATAGACCCCTTCTGGTCTATAGAGATCAGCTGTGGGGAAAGCTTTGCCATCTCCCCAACAAAATGTTCACAAAGATTTTATAATCGGCATTCAGCAGGGAGATCGGGCGATAAGAATCGGCTCTGCTAGGGTCTTTAGATGGTTTTAAGACCAGAACTATTGTGGCCTCTTCCACGTTTTGGGGATCTACCTTCCTTTCCAATATATTGAGTTCAAAAGTCTCTCCAGAACTGGAGCCAGTCCTTATATTAAAAGTTTGTATACTTCTGCCAGCAGGGCATCAGGGTCGTCGGCCATACCGTTCCTGCTCTGACATAGACATGAACAAATCTCTTCCTTGGTAATGGGGGCATCCAGCCTCTCCCTACCCTCCATTGTCAATCTTGGCAATTGCACTTGCTATGCTAGTAGTGCCCCCGCTTTCTCACCATACTCAAAGTTCCTGATCCGACCACCTTGTTATTGCTCCCTACACGCCTGGTCTAATTTAATCTTGTAGTTCTGCCTCACCTCTTCCAATTGCCTTTGCAGCTGCTCCTTTCCTATATTCGATCGGGGCCAAGCTGCAGAAGATCAGTCTCTAAAGATCCCACTCTATCTTCATTCTTTTCAAATCTACTCTTGCAGTCCTGGTTGTAAAATGTGCCAGATTTTGCAGCACCCCTCTAATATATGCCTTAAAGGTGTCCCAGACAAGATCCGGAGAAGTAGACCCCACATTGTCAAGAAAATAGGCCGTACTTGCTCACTTTAACGCCTTGCCAACCTTCAAATCAGAAAGAATAGCCCTTTTTAATGTCTATCTTGGCCTAGGCAGGCCACCATAGCCTTTTAAGGAAAAAGTGACTGCAGCATGGTCAGAAATATAGCTGGGTAGAATATTTACTGCCATTATGCCATCTGCCAAGATTATATCCGCAAAGAAATAACCTGATCTAGAAAAGTGGCCCTATTTTTACTATTGAACGTGAAGCCTTGACTGGCTCCCATCGCGTATCTCAAAACATCGAGCAGGGCCAGATTGTACAGCATATTTTTAAGTGCCTGCCACACATGGGGGGCATGGGCATCATTCTTTGGAGTAGACCTATCCAGATTTGGATCAAGGAGGACGTTGAAGTCCCCCACCATAATTAATGAAGATGTTACCTCCGGTAGATTCCACTGCAGATTAGATAGATGACGATGGTCGTGAGTGTTAGGCCCATAAAAGACGACACATACTAACTCAACTCCCGCACAGCCCAGAGTTGCAATAATCCACCTCCCAGAGTTGTCAGTCTTGGAGGATTTTATAACACACCCTGCCCCACTCCTGCTCAGGATTGCTACACCCTTACAGTGCTCAGTCTGATCAGAGACCAGAAAATTGTCTATCCAACTATACTTAGAGAGGAGGGCCCTACCCTCACTGGCAGCTAGGTGAGTTTCCTAAAGAAGGATAACATGGGCTTGGCTTTCTCCTACATATCTCATGGCTAGACTCTGCCTACACTTTGCCCTAAGACCATTTACATTACAGGAAAAAAATATTAGCTCATTGGGCCCCCCATCTAAATAATTTGAATGTAATACTACACGGAGATGCCTGCAGTGCTATGTTCATATGCAAGGGTGATATTGAGGACTTATTTGGGGAGATCTTTTCCCACTGCTCCCCATCTCATGCCCTACCCCAATCCCATCTCCAACCCCATTCCTGTGACTCCACCCCCCCACAATAGGGAACCCTCCCATTATTTTTAGGCAGGAATGCCTAATGGTCTTCTCTTGGAATGAACTAACATGATGAAATAAGAACTATAACAGGACCAGCCTCTCCCCATCAAAGCCCACCACCAACCAGATTGGATCAAGGACATGTGGTTGTTCCACATTATCCCGAGCCTAACGGGGAATATCAATTGTGCTTTAGCACCGAGTTTATTCAGCCCCTCTATTTTCATCCCCAACTTCCACTGCTTCTGGTCAGCGGCACAGCAAACATCTGATTTTATGGAAAATGAATAGGTACCAGTAGGATAGGAGCCATCCCTTAATGCCATATTGAAGATCACCTCCTTAACTGTGTACGAAAGAAAGGTAATTAAGATTTTCCTTAGTTTCTGCCTCTGGGGATTTATTTTAAAAGGGTCCCAATGCACATGCTGAAAATCAGAGGCAAGATTGATATCCGTCCTATTTTTCAGAGCTGTGCCCTGGAACAGCTAGATGACAAAAGCCCGAATATCTGATCCCTCCGTGGACTCAGGAGAAGTCTAAGATTATTCCTGCGTGAATGGTTTTCGTGCCTTTCTAGATCTTCCTTCAGCCCCTGGCTCTGTTGGGACAGATGACTTACCCCTGAGGTATTCTTAGCAATGTCTTGCCATATAGTAGTCACCTCCTGCTCCAGTACTCCGGTTCGGGCAGCCACCTCTTCAAGCTTCTGAGTTAAGGCTGCGCAAGTGGCTTGGATATCCACCTGATTTCGCTAAGAGATCTTGAATCTCCTCCTCATCTCTTCCTTTAGTCCCAAAAGAAAAGAAGCCAAAGACTCATCCATGGCCTCCCTGGGAGTATTCCCTGTATCCATCTCCTGCTGGGGGTCCCCCCAGGCTATACTTATCAGGGGATGGGAGGGCTTCAAACCTATTGGGAGTAGGAACCGAGGCCAAGATCAAACTTTTAGGCTATCTGGTAAGCCATTGTGGACCTCAGAGGACAGGCCGGACCTTATTACATTGTTACCCGTGGCTTCACTGACGTTCTGATCCATACTGGAGGGATGCCGGCTTGTTCTCCCCCCAGTACCTCCTTCCACACTTAAAATTCCCAGGGATACAAGGACCTTGTAATAGGATTTTAAAGAGGAAGCAACCTTTACTTTGGATTGGGGCACTCTTCTGCCCCTAGCCCTGCTCCAAGGACTCTTCCCTGCAACAACCTGTCCCACTCTCTCTAATTTAGCAAAGGGACCCCTCACACTCACTGCCCGGCTAGACAGCGTACTCTGGCTCTTAGTAGAGGCTCTAATTTTGGGGACTAGCACTACAGGAGGGGACACCAATGTTGACCCTGCCACAGATGTAACTGGAATTTCCCTGGTGCGCAGAGTATACCTGATGAATTTCACTGCAGGATTAACAGTCCTGTTCTGGTAGCTTTTACCCCTCTACATAGGTAGGGGAGAGTGCCAGTTCCTTACAGCACAAAGGAAGCCCTCATCTTTCTGTGCCTCCTATGTAGTATAAAAACTACAAACTCCTACCGCCTGGAGGAATTCTTTCCTGTCCCCCACCGTGGCCTCTTACGAGGAGCACTGCAGCTAACCTGGAGACAATCCCAGCCACCTTCCAGCTTGTACTGGCTCTGCCTCCGCTGCCCTGGACCAGCACAGCAGCCTCACGGCAATGACGGAGCTTCTTTGCGGCACTCTCCCAATGCTGGATTCATAGCAAGGGAGAGCAGTAGCCCGCCATAGTTCATTTTATTAATTGGGTGTGCAGGATCTTCTCGATATATGTCATTGATTAAAAAAAAGAAATGTACTCATATTGGGAACCAACTGACAATGGTTAACCCTCACATTATTTTCCTCTGCCTCTCACATGTAAACAATCATGTCACAAATCAGAAAAGTAACCAGAAGACACTTTGTATGGTACCGGTGCAACATTAACATCACAAACCCAGTGATGGATTATCATAGGAACAGCTTATTCAAAGCAATAGTATTTAATTTCCTACGGGAAGGAATTAAAACCAATGGTATGGATCAGCATATAAAGGATGTTGGCAGTGTGGAATGATGGAAGCAATAAAAAAAATGTGCATGACAGTGATTTGGTTTGCAAAGTGAGTGTGCCTAAGTGTTATATCTTTCTTTATGGTGTAATGCCTATGCTTGGTAGTGTATTGATGTGTTGTTGATCATCTCCTGACATGACTGTTCATGTGATGATGAGCATGTTGCCCTGAAAGTACAAAGGAGTGTTGAATTTCGATGTCAGGACTTTTCCACTCATGTAAGCCTGATTGTGATGCCTATCCAGCAGAGAAGCTTTTACCGACTGATTCCTCTTCACTGTGACAGGCCTTATATAGTGTGATATAGCTCCTCCCACCAAATGTATTATCAGGCTTTCAAGTACTAGTTTCCCATTTCCTACAATATTGCCTCTACAACACTTACAGTCACATTATATAAACGCTAAGACTATCAACCTCACAACCAGTCATACCAAGCCACGTGAAGCTGCAACTACCACTGCAAGACAGGGAGTGTGGTGGGGAACTTGAACTGTGATAGAGAAGAGTAGGACTCAGGGTAATTTTCTGGTTACTTACCGGTAATCTTCATTACTCTGAGTCCAACTTTTCCCCGATACAGTCCTCACATGCAAGATGATATCTCTGTCCTGCAGAACCTGTTCCCTAACTGAATAAAAAAAATCCTAAACCACACCTGCCTCTTCCACACTGCCCCAACAATGAATGTGCCTGTACAACGCATTCCTTTACCATGCATGCCTTTACCACACAATTTTGTGGTAAAGGCATGACTGGTAAAGGGATGTGTGGTAAAGATCACACCTCAGCCCCCCTGCCCTGAGCCCTAAACACTACCCAAACCCCCCCGAGCCCTAAAATCTACCCACCCCCCCTGAGCCCTAAACATTACTGCGCCCCCCTGAGCCTAAAATGCTACCCAACCCCCGTTGAGCCCTAAACACTAACCTAAACCCCGTGAGTCATAAAAACTAACCTGAGCCATAAAAACTACCCTGACCCCGAGCCCTAAAAACATCCCTGACCCCGAGCCCTAAACACTACCCAAACCCCAAACCCAAAAACCTACCCAACCCCCGAGCCATAAATACTACCCTGACCCCCTCTGAGCCCTAAAAACTACCCAAGCCTCCTGAGCCCTAAATACTACCTAACCCCCAGAGCCCTAAGCACTACCCACACCCCCCATGAGCCCTAAAAACAACCTGACCCCCCTGAGCCCTAAAAACGACCCCTACCCCCCTGAGACCTAAAACTACCTGATACCGAGCACTAAACACTACCCGACCTCCTGAGCCCTAAAAACAATCCAAACCCTCCTGAGCTGCAAAAACGGCCCTGACCCTGTGCCATAAAAACTACCTCCAACCCTTAAAAACTACTCCCCACCCCCCAAAACCCAGCCCCAGCGCCACTTATCAAACTGCGCCCTTTCCCGATCCTTCCTCTTCCTGTGCCCGCCCATCTCAGCATCTATACCGTGCACTGCACTAACCACGCATAAGTCATATAAGTGGTTAAGGCAAGCATCGTTCTGCTTGCGGGAAAACAGCACACGTGGCTCAGCCTACGTTATAAAGGCCATTTCCCGTTCTCTCCACTTCTCCCCTACCATCAACTCTACTCTGCTCTGTACTCTCACCCAACCAGCCATACCTACCAGCCACCACTTTTTTATAATCCATTTTCCAGTTACCATGATACATAGCAATCCTGCTAAGGTTCCAAAATGACCATTACTCAATTTCTATATACATCCACAACACTCAACTGGTCAGAATGTAATCTCTCCTCCTTCTTCACCCTCCAGGGCAATTTCCCAAGAACCACATCTCCCTTCTTCACCACTACCTCCTTACAGCCCCTCTTACCATCAGTATAGTCCTTGTATTTGCCTTGTGCCATCTCAATGATCAGGAGACCCCTGTTGCAAATGGGACTGAGCCATCCAACCTTGATTGTCCTTCATAAAAGGCACTCTTCCTCTCATAATGGTGAAAGGGCTATACCCCATAACGGAAGGTGTGGTGCCATACATCCATACAGTACATTTAATACAAGCTATCCTATCTAACCCTTTACTTTTAGACAATTTCAAAGTCCCTTCAGTCACACGATTAGACCTAAAACATTCGGAGCGTGTGCAGCGGCGCCTAAGATGGCCACCTCTCATTATTTTTACTAGCACTTTTCTCACTATCCTCCTGAACCTTGGCTTTACCCTTCTTAGTCTTCTGCTTCACCTTACAGACCACCTCCTTAGAGGTTGTGCCAGTAGCTTTAGCACATTTATTAGACATTTCATCTTTATTAACTACTGCAATCACCTGCGCTAAAGAAGCTTAACCATATATCCATAACCTCTCTTGTATATGCTCGCTATTGAAATACATAATGATCTGGTCACATATGAGAGCATCATGCAAAACACCAAACCTAAAAGTACAGCTAGTCTCTTAAGAGCTGAGCCAAAGTCCTCCACTGGCTCTAATTTGATCTGCTTTCTCTTTAAATATTTATACCTGTCAATCGAATATAGCATGTTACATCACATGCTATAACTTTGTGTTCTATTACAACGCGGTTGTTACAACTACGGCGTTGTTAGAATAAGTTACCTTTACATCGCAAGTCATTGGATCGACTTGCTGTAGGGGGCGCACTGGACTTAGGAATAAGTATCATTTGCTATACCAACTCCAGCCTGGCAACAGTAGGGAAGGGTTGGAGCACCCTCGACAACAAGTCGATCTAATGACTTGCGATGTAAAGGCACCACGTTCTAACAACACGGTTGTTGTAACGACCACGTTGTAATTGTTATGCGATGTGATGACAGCGTTCTAAATGCTGTTTCCCCTGTCAATCGCAATACACACTGATGTCGAGTAGTACTTATTCACATCTTCTAATACATGTTGAAAAACGTCAGAGTCACTAGTACTACGAGACTTTTTTTCCATTGCATTGTATACAATATTTTCTTTTTCTTTAACTGCGTCAATTTCTCAACTTCAATGATGTCAATAAAGTTAAGAAAATACTATTTCCACGCATGCCACTTAATAAATGGTTTGCCCACAGAAGTTAAAAATGGTTGAGGTGGTGTCAGGGAGAAAGTATTAGAAGCACACATATTTCAACTGTTGCCCCCCACTGACACGCAGCAAATGTAGGTATTGATCTATATATTGCAAATGAATAACAGATCCCACAGCAAATGTAGTTAATGTTCTATATCTTGCACATGAAGAACATCAGGGGTTGGTCGAAAACACAGTCAAGAGCCTTGTAACTCGCTGTGCAGGCAAGAATTCCTAAATCCAAAGGATTGTTCAAAATTGCTGCGCACACAAAAGGAGCGCACAGAGCCAAACATAGTGCTCGCGGCCAGTGCCGCCAAGCCTTTGTTCTCCCTTTTTTTTATTCTAGAAAACTCCTTGGAAACACTCCAAAGTGTACTGGATATCCGTGGTGCCGGCAAGGATTCCCAAATCTAAAGAATTGCTCAAAAGTGCTGCTCTCCCAAATGGAACACACAGGGCTAAACACAGTACTCACGACCAGTGCCCCCAAGCCTTTGTTTTCCTTTTTGTTTTAAAACAATGTTGGGCTTCTAAGAAAGCTCCTCGCAAACACCCACAAGCACACTGGCTATCCATGAAAGTGATGTAGTGACCTGCTGGCCACTGTTCTAGTTGTTTTGTTACCAGCCACTCCCTCAGGGCTGGCTCACACCCCATCCCACACCCATCCAGCACAGATGACACAGGACATGTGACCCTGCCAATAAAAGGGGCCGGGGGCACGTGCCCTGGGCCAGTTCTACCAACCATAAGACTGTGTCCATGTTGTCACTCCTACTGCATGGGGGCCTAGTACCCCATAACATTACAAGTGAGTGCTTGTCAGCTCTGATGGGTCTGGACTTCCGCACTCATGCTCTGACAAGCGCACTCCAAAGCTGTTCCACAGACCACAAAAACAAAATGGTGATCATGTTGCATGAGTAGCAATGGTCGCATAGCATCAGGCGGTGTCACCAGTAGCCTACTAATCCATGTCCCATACAGTTGCTCTCAGTGACTCTGATGCACACGTACTCAGAGAACCTCCCCAAAGCTTCCTCAAATCCTCCGGGTGTAGATATGCATTGTGCCGGCCACCTTCCGGTCCTCAAAGCCTCCACAACACCAGCGGTGTCACATGCAGACCCCCTCAGGCAGCAATCTCTCCCTCTCCAGTGATGCCACCAAAATCTACTACAACCGCAAAAACGACAGTATAGGATGCCAGCTCGTCACCAATCTTGTTGAGTAAGTGCGGCACAGAAGTGCGTGTTGGTTGTAACTTCTTTATTGATGAAAAGGTGGGGTAAAGGCCAAAACATCCTTTCGCCTCTAAGTCGCCAGTCAACTCCCAACTCCTGAACTCTCGCCCAACATTCCCTTATTTCAAGGCACAACATTAACCATGTGCTGACTAATGTGGTACTTGTGTGAGCATGTGGTTAAAGGATTTAAGATAAACATGACAAAGCCCAATCCAAAATGGTGTGCCTGTGAGTTCTCACAAGACTTTGGATTGCCTAAGAAACAAATTGAGTGCAGGAAGCCTTGGTCAGTTTCACTGCTTGCAAGCACCTGGCCGGAAGTGGCAAGCATTGATATGGAGGAATCCAATGAAGAAGCTCCAGGGCCTTCCTCTGGCTCCTCTCCATGGTATCCATCAGGCGTGCCACGCCCATTGGGCTCAGAGGGCTTCACCCACCCCCCCCCCCCCCAGTGTGTGTGCCAGCCCGGGCTGAAACAGCTTCCCAGGCACACACACAGCCGCACCGAGTACTTCACATGTCTTTAAAAGACCATTTACTTGTTAACGAAGCTTTGTTTTTCTTTCTCCCCTTATTAGACCCCCTTCATCTTCACTCTGCTGATTGCTGGAAGAATTAGCTCCCCCCGAAATTTGTATTAGCCCCCCCCCCCCCCCCCTCCGAAATGTCACTCTAGTTACGCCTCTGGTATCCATACAGTTCATGATTGAGAGAGCTCTGGAGCTGCTTTCGGAGCTAGGGAGGGGCCTACTACTGTTAAGTTTCCTCATGTCCAAAGTATGGAGGGAGATCCTGATACTGATGCAGATGCAGAAGATCAGAGGACAAGCAGATGTATACAGGGAGCGGAGATCAGGGTAATGAAGATTCGTGGTAAAAAACAAACAAACAGCCATTCTCACCTTTGGAGAAGTGTGCAGTAGAGCACCTCAATTTGCGCTACTCGTGATGCATTTGGTCCTTAGCCAGCATCTGGCTGGTTGTTTACCCACACTCTTAGCTACACTTGCATTTTCCAAGCTAATTTCTATTTTACTAACAGCGTGATCTTGGGCATGGCACGGTCGTTTACCTCTCAGAGAGGCAAGATTCAGAGCTGCTTTGACATTTCTTCAAAGGTTATCGTTATAACCAGGTGGGAGCAGGACGGACAGCGAGCAAGAAGCCACTATGAAATAGCAGTCAGAGCTGCCTTTTATTTTGTTTTTGTTTTGCAGATTTATATAGCGCGAACTCGACCCGCAGGTATTGGAGCGCTTTACATGAGCACCGGTTACATTACACATTCAGGCACGGGGAGATTAAGTGATTTGCCCAGAATCACAGGATGTGGACGCGACCTCGAGGCTCGAACCCTGGTTTCCAGCACCAAAGTCGGCAGTCTAGCCGACGGACCACATCCTCTCCCCATGGATCTTCATGGTATCTGGGAAAACGTGGCATTCTGGGTATTCTTTCTCAGTTAAGAAGTATGCTAACAGCGTTATTGCTCCTACCCGTGGGGCAATAATGGATGCCTGGTACCTGCTCAGCAATTACGGGGCCAAGCCAACGTCCATAACGAAGAAGGGGCTAATGAAAAGCCTTCATTGCTTACAGATGCGGGCACTAACAATCAAAGACACGTTCCGAAGTCAGAACCTACCTGAAGTAACAAAACAAAGTACTAGCTTTTATAAATTTATGTTGCACTTATGGGGGCTTATTTACAAGCCTCTTGCGCCTCCGGTACGTCACTTTTTCCCATGTTACAAGTGACGCACTGGAGGCGCAAGGGCCTTGTAAATAAGCCCCATGATATTCATGTCAAACTCCGTTTACAGTGCACACAGGTTTATCGCACAAGTGTATTTGTATACGTGAAACAGGACTTCAGCATAGCGTCTCATTTTTGGCACGATGTAGGTAACTTACTCGGAAGCTTTCAACAGTAAAATCAAGATGACTGCAAAATGTGTTCGTCTGGAGATACCCAATGAATTCTCCTCAGAAAGTGAGATCTAAATCTTCAGAAAAAAACACATGAGCGCCATTGTGTGAAATATGAAGATATTACATCGGATTTAGGCGAGGTTAGACGCCGTAATCGCACAGTAGAACCGCGGACGCTGAGTTATCGTTAGCCGGCCTGCGTGCACCTCCTTGCGTTACACTGCCAGCTGCTGAGAGGCACCGCCTGCTAAGAGCCATCAAGAGGGAAAGAAGCCCGAGTTTCCCCCTTGAAACCGAGCAGGGCTACAGTATCTTCAGGCGGAGTGAATTACCATATGTTGCTGCAGGAAGCACGCTGCTGAGGCGGTGCAATCATAAGAGAGGCAGAAGTTGTATGTCATTTAAGGAAAGCAATTTGCCAAATTATCGAAAGGGTGATTTCACTGCAACGGAAGCGCGCTAAACTAAACGGTGCTACCAATGTTCCTCCCACCGGGGGAGCAGATGCCCGGAGACTTGAAGATGTACAGTTATTCTGGATATTTAAGCACGATTGTTGCAAACTTTGCTCAAGAAATCCATCGAAGATCGTTTCCTTTGTGTAGAGGGCATTTTTGTGTTAAGGTAAATCGTTCCTTTCCGTGGCGGGTCTTCCTTATGAAATGGCTAGCTGGTGTCCGGAATTCACAGGTGCAAATGATGCTCAGTGAGATACAAGCATTTATTGCCTATAATACGTGCATTAAAAATTGGAACCTGCCCAACAGAGATCGCAGCCAGCAGCAAGACATTAAATGTTGATTGGCATTAAACTCAAAACAAAATGTTGATTGGAATAAATATGTGTTAATCTTTGTAAAAAGTAAGGTTTCCTGAAAATAGCAAGCAGCCGTTCTCGACGAAATAGTTATTACGACTATGTGTTAATTTAAGTGAATTGAAATGAATTGAAGCTCACGGGGAGACTGTTCTGGGGCCCACTGTGCAGGTAGAGCTGCAGGACCTCAGCTGTGCGGGCTAGCATCATTTCCATCTGATGTCTCCGGGGTCCATCCCACTATGGCTCTTCAAATTGGGTCAGGTAGAACTCCTTCAGCTCTCGCCTCCCAGCGATGGCGAGTAGTCAAAGGTTTCTTAGGGAGGCAGTGTACAGGTGCTTCAAATTCAGATTGTCTAACCAGGTGCTTGTCTTTCTGAAAACTCAATGCTACACTCTGCAGGTCAAAGATATGGTCTCTTCGATAACGCTAGGCAGCTGTGCTTGGGGCTGGAAGACCCCTATCTCAATCCTCCCCTTACCCTCCCCCTCCCCTGGGTTCAAGTTATTTTTCAGGCAGGTATCAGGCACAGGTGCAGTGTTAACCACTCTTCTTCTCTTCTCCTCCTCTCCTTCTCTCAGGGTTTTATATAGCACAATATTGACCCAAAGGTATCAGAGCGCTTTACATGAGCACCAGTTGCGCTACACAAGGACACATTCATTTTTGTTGGGCACAGGCAGATTAAGTGATTTGCCCAGAATCACAGGATGTTGAGCATTATTGCCGAGACTCGAACCCCGTCCTCAGATTTGAGATCGACTGCCCTAGCCATTAGGCTACATCCTCTTCCCAAAACTCTGTTTAGTTTATACTCTCAGTTACTGGTCTTAATGGTCCTTATCTCACCACTGCAGAGTTTTGCCTGCTCTTTAGCCATGACAGGAACCCATTAGCACTTCTCTGGCTCTCTTTCCCTCTTCCAGGAGGAGGTGCACTGGCTGTGAGTGCACTATCGCTTGGGTCAAGTCTGTGCAGGCTCTGGGTTTGTTGTAGATTTCAGGGTAGTCTCAGCCTGAATCTAGGTTTACGGTGGCTTGAGATGGTGGGCTGCTGGGTTAAGGGTCAAGGGGCTGCCTTGAGGCATTATGGCCATGCAATCTCTCATGTTTATGAGGTAGTGGCACAGTTGGCTCAGATTTAGTTAACCCCTTCCCTGCAGGGGTAATTCCCCCGCAGCACGGGGGGGGGCGGCGGCGGCGCTGTGCTCGTGACAAGCTCAGCTCGTCATGACTCACAGTGGAGCTGTGCTCATGACGAGCTGAGCTCGTCACTACCCCGCCCACTGATTAATTCTCATGCACAGGCGGGGAATTAATTGCGCGTGGGCAGGCCGCGGCCGTTATGACGAGCTACAAGATCCAGCATGCAACCCACCAGAGGGATTACTACTAATTAGCAAATGTCCAATCAGGACACAGTCTTTAAATGCTTGCCAAGTGACGCCTTGACGCTGTAATGATTCAGACAACGCCCGTGAAGAAGGAGCAGGAGGCTCCGAAACCGGTCGGCGTGAAAGTCTATGTCCGCAAGTTGTGTCATCCTCCGATTAAAAGTTCTGCTGAACAGCTGCTGTGGAGTGCGTTCCAATTTCTTTTGGGAACTCTTGGTTGATGTATTTCGCGGTCCCAAAGCCGCGAGGAACTGCACCGCCGTCCAATTTGAAGTGGACGAGACCGCTCGGGCAAGAACTTTCAGCCCTCGAGCGGCACAGCAACTCTTGAAATCAGTACCAACATTGTGGGCATGGCGCCCACCAGAGGGGCGGTTGCCAGTAGATAGTTATAGTTAGGATCGTGTTTCCATAGGAAATCTCAAAATTCTATTTTGAATAACTTTGGCGCCATTTGACGAATCCTCGCTAAATTTTCAAAACAAATGGGGCGCTCTGCTCAGCTACTACCCTGAAAGTCTCGGGGTGATTCGTCAAGCGGGGGCCGAGAAAAAAGGAGGGTCCCAAAGCGCGTTTTCTCCATGCATTTTTCCATAGGACCTTTAGTCGAAGGTACAGCCCGAACGGCTGAACAGAATCACTTGAAATTTGGCAGAGAGGTAGTCCTCAGGTCAGGGAAGTGCCTTTTGCAGGTGTCAATCTGTTCAGTATTTCCTGAGAAAATAGCATTTAAAAGCATATAAATATCTATACGCGCGCACCGTGCGCGCACAGTGAGTGCACATGCGCGCACGGTGACGTGCGCGAGCGAAATTCTGATTGGTTGTTAGATGTCGGTAAACATTCGACTCGGTCGAAATCAGGAAGTGTCGGCTGCAATTTTGTCTCTCACACTGAAAAGGAAAGGGGGAAAAAAGGTGGAAAACATCAAAAGGGGGCAGGGAAGAGAGTTCCTGACCCCCTAGCCTTTGTCAGGGGGTCACAGAAGGACCCCCAAGGCGAAAAAAAAACATTTTATTTTTTTTGAAAAAAAACGCGGGGGCGCGCACGGTGCGCGCAGCGCTCCGTGTGCCCAAAGCGCGCGCACGGTGAAAAACCTTGAAAAAAAAAAATTAATAAATACATACCTTAGCATTTAAAAAACGTACAAATTCACCTAAAAAACCGTAGGTTTCACACACGTTATAGTTAGGAATTAGCATTTAAAAAACCTTGCAAATTCACTTAAAAAACCATAGGTTTCACACAGGTTATAGTTAGGTGGATATTTCACTCGTAAAAAACCAATGAAATTCCCCCGTTATAGTTAGTTCAGATAACTATAACTCGCGCGACCGCCACTCTATCACAAGGATGATGTCATCAGTGATGTCATGAGTGATGCCACTGACCATGTCATGAGTGATGTAATATGTGACGTCATGAGCAGTGGATTATGGGCGCGCGAGTTATAGTTATCTGAACTAACTATAACGGGGGAATTTCATTGGTTTTTTACGAGTGAAATATCCACCTGACTGTAACCTGTGTGAAACCTATGGTTTTTTAAGTGAATTTGCAAGGTTTTTTAAATGCTAATTCCTAACTATAATGTGTGTGAAACCTATGGTTTTTTAAGTGATATATATATATATATTCACTTAAAAAACCATAGGTTTCACACATGTTATAGTTAGCTGGACATTTCACTCGTGAAAAACCATTGAAATTCCCCCGTTATAGTTAGTGCAGGCAACTATAACTCATGCGACCGCAATCCTCTGCTGATGACGTCAGATATTACATCACTGTATTTAGACACTTATTTACCCATGTCTTCTTCCATTAATTTTTAGCTATACATATATTAAAAATATTTTTTTTTCAGAAAGACACATATGTCATCAGTGATGTAATATCTGACGTCATCAGCAGAGGATTGCGGTCGCGTGAGTTATAGTTGCCTGCACTAACTACAACGGGGGAATTTCAATGGTTTTTCACGAGTGAAATGTCCAGCTAACTATAACATGTGTGAAACCCATGGTTTTTTAAGTGAATTTGCAAGGTTTTTTAAATGCTAATTCCTAACTATAACGTGTGTGAAACCTATGGTTTTTTCAGTGAATTTGTACGGTTTTGCTAAGTTATGTATTTTTTTTTTTTTTTTAAGGTTTTTCACCGTGCGCGCCGTGTGCGCGCGCTGTGGGCGCTCGGTGCAATTCGCGGAATTTTTCCGTTTACACCGTACGAGCACGCTACGCGTACTCCGCGATTTTTCGTAAAAACATTTTGGCCCTTAGGGGTCTTTCTGGGACCCCCTGACAAAGGCTAGGGGGACAGGAACTGTCCACCCTGCCCCCGTTTCACGTTCTCCACCTTTGTTTTTTATCCCCTCACACTGTGAGAGACAAAATGGCGGCCGACACTTCCTGGTTTCGACCGATTCGAATGTTTACTAAGATCTAACAACCAATCTGAATCGCGCTCGCGCACGGCATCGTGCGCATACGGTAAGTTTTACCGTACGCGCACGGAGCGCGCCTATAGATATATATATGCTTTTAAATGCTATTTTCACAGGAAATACCGAACAGATTTACACCAGACCTGCAAAAGGCACATCCCTGACCTGAGGACTACCTCTCTGCCAAATTTCAAGAAATTCTGTTCAGCCGTTCGGGCTGTAGCTTGGACTAAAGGTCCTATGGAAAAATGCATGGGGAAAACGCGTTTTGGGACCCCCCCTTTTTCTCAGCCACCGCTTGACGAATCCCCCCGAGACTTTCAGGGAAGGAGTGGAGCAGAGCGTCCCACCTATTTTGAAAATTTTTCGAGGATACGTCAATCGGCGCCAAAGTTATTCCAAATAGAATGTTGCGGATTTCCTATGGAAACACGGTCCTAACTATAACTATCTACTGGCGACCGCCAGTAGATAATATATAGATATATATATACATATATATATTACCTACTGGCGGTCGCCAGTAGGTAGTTATAGTTAGGACCTATTTTCATAGGAAATCCGCAACATTCTATTTGGAATAACGTTGACGCCGATTGACGAATCTTCGCGAAATTTTCCAAACTTTTGGTCAGCTCCGGTCTGCTCCTATCCTGAAAATTTCACAATGATTCGTCAAGTGGGGGCCGAGAAAAAAGGGGGGTCCCAAAACACATTTTCCCCATGCATTTTCCCATAGAACCTGTTGACGCAGCTACAGCCCGAACTGCTCAACAGAATTGCACCAAATTTGGCAAAGAGGTAGTCCTCAGTTTAGACTTGTGACTTTTGCTTAAATGGTGTAAATCCATTCAGTAGTTCCTGAGAAAATTGGAGTTAAAAAGATAGATATATCTAGGAGGAGCCTAACCACATATCTTATCGTGAGATCTGATTGACTGTCAGTACTTCATTCAAGAAGTCTTGGCAGCCATCTTGGGACCAATATACATGATAGCACCTCATAAAAAGCATTGCAGTTAATAGAAGGTTTTAAGACTTTAGTTACATTATAAATCATTTGTTGATGGTACGATACTCATTTTAGGAATTGTGGTATGTTCTAAGGGGATTTTACCATGTGTAAAAGCCTTCTGCTGTGATATCATGAATCATGTTTGAGAGAAAACTATTTTCTCATGCTTTTCCCACAGAGGTTTGGAAGGTGATCTATAAGCTAAACTGAGAGCATATTTTTTGTAAATTCACATTATCTTTCTCAGTTATGTGAGAATGAAGTCTGACATTCTCATTAAAACATGTATATCCAACAAGGGCAGAGACTGTCAGTTGATTCCTTTGTGTTCTAATGCAGCTTCCCAGAGTGTTCTAAAGAACAACTAGAGCGCTAACAGTCTTACTTATGACAACAGTATGGCACACCTGAAGCCATCTTGATTGGAATAAAGTGGTAACACTTAAAACATTTAATCTACAAAGGAACAAAATGAGGGGGTTCATTTTGCCATAGAAATTATGATTAGTGCTGCAGAAAGAAAAATTAGGGCACATTTTGACTTCTCAAATCCTCTTCTATTTCATAAAAAAATTCAGACATGCAGACTGAAACATGCACTTTGAATATCAGCAGCAGACTTCCCTGGTGAGCAGTAGCTTTACTACAGTGATCTAATGAGCAACTAGAGTGCTAACATTCAGAATTTATGGCAAATGTGTGACACATCTGAATGCCTTCTTGATGGAACCAAAATAAAAAACTGAAAGTATTTCCTACTGAGGAGACTGCAGTAAATGAGGAAATTAGGAAACTTCATAACAAATAAATCTCCCAAGATGGCCACCAGAGAGAAAAGAGCCCAAATGTAGCCCAAATATCACCCAGATGTAGCCCAAGTATAGCCAAATGACAGAATGTCCCAGAGTGTTCTTAAGAACAACTAGAGCGCTTACTGTCTTACTTATGACAAAAGTATGGCACACCTGAAGTCATCTTGATTGGAATAAACTGATAACACTTAAAACATTTAATTTAAAAAGGAACACAATGAGGGGGTTCATTTTGCCATAGAAATTATGATTAGTGCTGAAGAAAGAAAAATCAGGGCACATTTTGAGTGACTTCTCAAATCCTCTTCAATTTCATTAAAAAATTCTGATATGCAGACTGAAGCATGCACTTTTAATACCAGCAGCAGACTTCCGTGGTGAGCAGTAGCTTTACTACAGTGATCTAATGAGCAACTAGAGTGCTAACATTCAGAATTTATGGCAAATGTGTGACATATCTGAATACCTTCTTGATGGAATCAAAGTAAAAAACTGAAAGCATTTCCTACTGAGGAGACTGCAGTAAATGAGGAAATTAGGAAACTTCATAACAAAGAAATCTCCCAAGATGGCCACCAGAGACAAAAGAGCCCAAATGCAGCCCAAATATCACCCAGATGTAGCCCACATGTAGCACAATGACAGAAGTGTGCAAAACACTTATTTTTTGTGTATTTGCAGTTTTATATAATGCAGACTTGTCAGGTATTGGAGTGCTTTACATGACCATTGGCTACATCACACAAGATCAAATTCATTTTGGTTGTAGACATGGGGAGATTAAGTGATTTGACCAGAATCACAGAATGTTGAGCTGAAGAAGAAACTCCAACCTGGTTCCCCAGTTGAAAAGTCTGCAGCTCTGGAAGTAACACCACAGCCTCTCCCCTAGGTGCCACATTTAATCAAGTGGACAACTGGATAAAAAAACATAAAGATTACAAATAATCTAAAAGTTCTTTGTCGCTATTTGAAAACTCAGAAAATATGTCCTCATTTTAGTTTTTTAGAGCACTAACCATAATTTTGATGCAAATAAGACCCTCTCATATATGTAATTTCTAAAGGAAATGCTCTAGGTATTACAGTTTTGATTACATCAAGATGACGTCAGGCATTCCACACTTTTGTAATAAATATTGAATGTTAGCAATCTAGTTGTTCATTGGGATACTGTTGAGAGGCAGAGGCCAGGGGCATGGACTCTGAAAATTGAAGGCAGGTAGGAGAGTGCAGAGGCAACAATTTGACCACACTGGGCAGGCAGGAAGGGCAGTGGCAGCACAACAGACTATGGAGGGCAGTGGAAAGGGGGGCAGGGGCAACAAACCAACAATACAGGACTGGCAAGAGAGGCTGTGGCAATATAATAGACCGTTGTGGGCAGAAGAAAGAGGCAGTGGTAGCACAACCATACATGCCAACAGACCCGTTTCAGCCAGGAAACGTCCAATGTTTTTAAGCTCAAATGGGCTTTATTTTATCTGTCTCCTGTCTACAATCTCCTCTTTTTCAATGTAACTCAAAGGGGAAAATCAATACCCCAGTTTTTTTTCAAAATCTTTTCAAAATGTTCGCAAGTATGGTACATTGGATCATGGTAGGCAGGAGGAATTGGGGTAGGGACATGGACTCAGATAACAGAGTACAGGAGGGACATGGAGAGGTGCATCAAACTGACCCTACAGGGCAGGCATCAAGGTTTGCAGCAGCACAATACACCACACAGGGCATGCGGGACGGGAGTGCAGCACAACAATCCATAGAAAGCAATAGGGAAGGGACAGGACCATGCACATGGACAACAGAGAACAGAGGGGAAAGAGGCAATGGTAGCTAGCTGACCATAATGAACAGACAGGAGAGAAAGCTGCAGCATAACAGACCATAAAGGGCAGGAGGGACGGATCAGGGGCATTACAATGGAACAGACAAGACAGGAGGGAGGGAGTAGGGGTCTGCACATGTAAACAGAGGGCTGGGGGCAAGGGGGCAGGGCAGGAGCAGCAAGATAGCCATGGAGGTCAGGCAGGATGGGCACTAGAAACAAGACACACCATGGAGAGCAACAATGAGACTATGATGGCATACACAGAGACCATGGAGGGAAGGTGGGAGGGGATCAGGGGCAGCTAGCTGACCACACAGGGAAGGTGGGAGGGGCCATGGCAGCACAGAAGACCATGCATGGCAAGCGGGAGGGTTAGTGGCAGCACAATGGCTATGATGGGCAAGAAGGAGGGTGCAGGGGCATGCACAAAGGACCATGGAGGATAGAAGGGAGGGTCAGGACCTGGGCACAGACAAGAGAGTTCAGGGGAAGGGGCCTCACAACAGACCGCGCGGGGCAGGCAGGAGGAGCAGTTGCAGCACAACAGATCAGGGAGGGCAGAAGGGTGTGGCAGTAAAATGGACCATGGAGGACAGGAGGAAGGGGATAGGGGTATGGCATGTGGACAGGCAGGGTGGAGGTGGCAGGGACAGGTTACAGTCATCTGACAATGCGAGGCAGGTGGGAGGGGAGTGGCAGCTCAACAGAACACTCAGAGTAGATAGGAGTGGCAGGTCCATGGAACATGGTGGGCAAAAAGTATGGAGCAGGGGCATGCACAAAGACATCGGAGGGCAGGGGGAAGGAGAATAGAGGGAGCAAGCTAAGCACAGAGGCTAAGCAGGAGGTCAATGATGGGCCATAGAATTGGGCAATGGATGGCAGGAGGAGTGGACTGGTACATCATGCTAAATGGAGGGCAGTGGCAGCACATCAGACCATGCATGGCAGGAGGGAGGCTAGTCCATGGATTCAGACAACAGAGGATAGGGAGGAGGTGGATGGGGCAGCAAGCTAACTGTTCAGAGAAGGTGGGTATTGGGAACTTTATTGTTTTTAAAATGTGTGTCTGTGCGAACTACTTAAAATATGAACAAGTATGCAGCATAATCTCACTTTTATTCAGGAAGAAGAGGACGTTTGTGACTGTGACTCCGGGCTCACTTGGCAGAAACACCCCCTGACCCTCCACCCCCCATCGCAAAATGTAATGCCCGTGAAAAGGGTAGGTGGACGCAGTGTTATATAGAACATAGTCCTGAGAGCACGATTTAAAATGAAAACTAGATATAGTAGATGGTATAAACTATGCACCAAAAAGTGTGATATAAGATGAACCGGGGCGTGAAATATAAAATGCAATACATTGTGCGCAATGACAGATTCATTGGAGAGCGCGAGATAGCACAGGCACTAGTGTGTGCTATGCGATATGCACCTTGGAGTGTAATATGCACAGGGCAGTGTTGTGTAACCTAACTAGTCTCTAAAGTTCTAATATAAAATATGTGCTGGGGAGTGTAACGTTGCATATGCACTGTGACAAAGATATGGATCCTAGATTGTAATATGTATGGCATAGCGCTGTGCGTTATAACAAAGGCATGGAGGAAGGCACATTAGATGGGGCAATATAACCCGTGCGAAGGCAAGTGTGGCATGACATATTCACGGGGTGGTGTTACAGTGCACATGGGCTAGAGAGTGTCATAGCATATGCACTAGCTGGTGAAATACAACACAGAGGTGTGTGGCACTCGGCGGGCACTGGTGGGTGTAACACAGCATTGGGCTCAGCCAGGAGCACGCTGTGACTCTCAAGTGAGGTTTGTCTCCTTTCCAGAGAGTAAATTAAAACATATTACACATCCGGTGGTGGATGTGTGTTTTATTAACCGTGAGGGGGGTTTCTTGCATAGTTTGGTCAAATTTTTGTCGAATCCCCTTTGAATGGCTTGGTGTGCGTGTGTATTAAATGTGCCCGTCAATAGCTACCCATGTTTGTATAAATAAACGACAAGGGTGTCTACTTGGAGAGTACCCACCGGCGGGGGTGCCGGGATTAGGTACGGTAGGGCGTCAGACACGTCAGAGCTTCACTAGCGGTGTAAATACATTCCACGTGGATTCATTGTATGCATGAAAAATGTTCAAACAAAAGTTTGAAAAAAGGCGCACTATCCACCTGCCCTGTAAGGTGCAACTAGGTAGATCTATACAAGTAAACTAGTGTATTTAGTACATCATTCTACTAAACAAAGGTAAAACGAAAAGCACCAATGGTGCCTATTTAGATTCAAGTTGTAAACAACATCTTAAGTGAAAAATAAAGTGAGCTAAACCATTGGTATGTTATGAAACAAATTTGACAATTGCAATTGGAAAAGAGACAATAATGGTGATAACTTAGAAACAAAACAGTAGTTTGTGAATCTTCATGAGTTTCTGAGATTCTTCTTTATTTTCTTAACGTATTCAAAAAGAACGTAGGGTGTCCCAATGCATTTCGGTGTGACACACACCTTCTTCAGGGGAATACTGTAACAATATATACATATAAGTATGTGAATCAATTCCAAATGAAAACAATACAAGTATCAAAACCAACTTATATGTATGTTCAACTGTGACATTAGTTTGCATTTTATAACCCTTAGTATCCAGTACTAACCAGCCATAATAAGGCATGCAACTGCCGTGAAACTCGTCATTTAAAAAAAAGCGAGAACGGGATGTGAAAAGTAAGAGTAAAAAGAAAAGAAGAGAAAAGAAAAGAAAAGAAGGTTTGAATGAAGTTTATTGAAGATTGACAACCAAAAAAGTAGAGCCAAGAAATACCAAAATGACACCAGTGGGTTTAGGATCGTGATGCCTAGCATGAAACGGTTAACTATCTCAAAAAGTACCCGTCAAAGTAAAAAGTGGATTCTGGTGCATTAAGTGACCAAGTGAACCGAAGAAACCAACGTAACCAAACCGTAATAGCTTGCGGAGGACTCACCTCCCAGCGTTCAAGTGAAAAACGACACACAAGAAAGAGTCCAGATCGTCACTCACACGACCTGTGTTGCAGAAATAGAGAAGGGCGTTCTGGTGTTAACAAAAAAATAGACTCATAAATTAAACGGAACAGTGTGCCCAACTTAAAGTGCAGCTTACTTCGCCTCATCCATAATGCGTATACATCCAACTTCAAAACGACTTAAGCGTAGCGATGAGCCTTGTCCGAAAACTTCTAGGATTAAAAAATAGTGCAAAAATGGTGCCGTTAGCTGAATGCGTGCCGCGACCAAGATTCAAAGCGATTAAGGTTAACTACGAAAAACCAGTAAATTGTCACCACTACACATACCTTTTAGTGCAACGTGCTGTGCGATCTAGAAATGGTCATATCTTCGAGTGGCAAGGATTCGATGTGGCTAGGAGCGTGCGGGTGCATATTTAAAAGCCATGAGTATCATGTGACTAAAAGGAAACTTGTGAACATCGAAAGAGGACTATTTCGGGCGCCATATTGGAACGGGTGCCTGATCATAAACACGATCCCAGTGAAAGATAAAAGTAAAACACTAGAGGGTAAAGAAAACGTGAAAGAACACAACAGGGAACGTAAAAGAAAAAACCGTTTCAAAAGTGTCTAAAGAAGTAGATGGCAATAATGCCATGTAAGAAAAGTTTGCTGAAATGAGCACACCAAATGCATGGGTGAAATCACATTTAACAAGCATCAAACAAATATTAAACAAATATGAAAAAAATATGAAAAAGATGCAATCTGCAATATTGAACAGTGAAACAGCTGTGAAATGTTGTAATCATGCAACCATACTTAATCACAGAAAATGTATCAGTTCTATTTTGTCATTCAAACCCCCAGGGCTCATGGTCTGTAAAAAACGTATCCAGAATGTTTCTCTTTGAGCCAAGTGCCTATTGGGGTCAGCATGTAAGAGATCGGATATCTGCTCAAGAACAGTGAAACGAAGTTGGGGTATGGTATGCTTATGTGTATTCCAATGTATTGCTAAACAAGATTTCTGATTAAAAGTGCGAATAGCACTTTTGTGTTCAGTTACCCGTATTTTTACTTTTCGGGTTGTTCTCCCCACATAAACTTGGCCACAGGGACATTTGATGGCATATACTACCATCGCTGTGTTGCAGTCTGAAGAATGTTTTAGCTTAATCGGTTTTCCCGTATGTGGATGTGTAAAGGTATCACCCACCATGACATTCCCACAGTGACCGCAATTGTAACATTTACGCATCCCTGAGTGTTTGGGCATGTGTACATTGGAGGTTCTTTTGGCCAAAATCTCTCTGATGTTCTGAGATCTAGAGAAGGCGAAAATGGGTTTGGCATGAAAGACATTCGTGAAATCATTTTCTTGCTCTATAATCTCCCATCTCCTGAGGATACTCCGTTTAATCGCCATAGCTGATGTGGAAAATTTTAGAACACAAACTTCACGTTTAGATTCTGGTTTTTCAGTTTTTTTCAATAATTGCATTCTGTCCATACTGTACGCCTTCAGCTTCGCCGAGTCTAGAACAGGTGCTGGATAACCTCTGTCTAGGTATTGTTGATACATAATGTCGGTGTCAATTTTCCCTTGGTCATCATCAGAACTGATTCTGCGCACCCGAATAAACTGAGATAAAGGTAAATGGTTTTTCAAGGATTGTGAGTGAAAACTCCGAAAATGTAATGCATTATTCCTATCGGTTGGTTTCTTGAAAATCCTGGTTGTTAATGTAGAATTGCGTTTTTCTATTTGAATATCCAAATAGTTAATGGTGGTGTAATTGATGGAATGTGTGAATTTGATGTGAGGATGACAGTTGTTCAAGCTTGTGATTGCATTCTCCAAAGCTTCTTTGGTACCCCGCCATAAAACCAAAATGTCATCAATGTATCTGAGATACAATAGTAGATGTTCTGTCCAAGAACTGTTGTTCAAAACATGCTCGTCCTCAAATTTGGCCATGAAGATGTTGGCATACGTGGGTGCCCCAGTAAAACCCATTGAAGTGCCAGTCTTTTGCAGATAGAACTGTTGCTTCCAAGAAAAATAGCTGTGGTATAGGCTGAATTGAAGTAACTCAAGCAGAAAAATATTCAAGGTTTCTGCGTAGTCATGTCGAAGCAACATCCATTCAACCGCCTCAATTCCTTCCCCATGGGGGATTGAGGTGTAGAGGGCTGTGACATCTATGGTAGCCAGGAGCACATCTTCTGTGTTGGGTAGCATGACTTTTTGAAGTTTGTTGAGGCAATCCGTGGTGTCTTGTACATATGTTACCCATTTCTGAACCAACGGTTGCAAAAAATGGTCGATAAATTTACCTAATGGTTCATGTAGCGACCCACAACCTGCCACAATGGGGCGAAAGGGGGGGTCTGTCGGGTTCTTATGCATCTTGGGAAGCATGTATATGTGTGGCCTTTTAGGGTAGTTGTTACTTAAGAATCTGAAAGTGTTGTCATTAATCCAATTCAAATCTTTGGCTTTTGTCAGTATCAACGACAAGGTTTTCTGGAAGATGTCAGTGGGATCTGTGTCTAGAACCAAGTACGTGTCAGTATCCGAAACATGCTGATCCACTTTGGCCTCATAAAAAGTAGTGTCCATAATTACTAGGGCGCCACCCTTGTCAGCCGGTTGGAAAGTTAGACTTCTGTTGGAGGCTAGGTTTCTAAGTGTTACCCATTCTTTTTGACTTAAGTTGCTCTTGATTGTTGTAGCTTGATGAGAATGTAGAAGGTCTTTCTTCACAAGAGTTTCAAATAGATCAATGGCCTTGTGACTGGTCGGTGCCATGAATGTACTTTTGGGCCTGAATTTCTTCGATGCGATGTCCTCTGCTAAGATGCTGGATGAATCCTGTACGATGTTATGAAAGAACCACCGTAGTCTGAGTTTTCTGGTGAATTTGAACAGTGCAATTTCTGTTTCCAGTGCATGAGTGCGATACGTTGGCACGAAAGACATACCCTTGTTGAGTAAGGTTTTTTCGATGGGTTTCAACTGAACACTAGATATATTCATGATTAATTCCTCCGAGGGTTCCGTCGGCCTCCGTTTGCTGTTGTCTTTTTTGGTGCCTTTTCCCCTCCTGATTCGCCTGTAGCGCCTCCCGTTGTTAAGGTGCCCTCTGGGGGATGGTTGGACGTCCGACCCAGGTCTAAAAAAGGAGTTTGTTTGGTCATGCCACTCGTAGAAGGAGTGCTCTCAGTTGTAGTAGTGACCAAAGGAGTGCGAGTGGGAAGTGTGTCTTGCTCAGTCGCAATGCTTTCTTCGGAAGTCGAGGCCTCAGGTTTACGGAAAGTTCTTCTTTGGGCGTACACCTCTGCCCAGGTGTACACCTCATCCAGCTTATAATCAATAGTATCCCTTCGAAATTTCCGCAATTTGCGGTCATGCACTTCTTTTGCGTGTTCATCCAGTTTATCATTCATGTCTTTTAAAGTTTGTTGTAATTCCTCAGACGATAATCTCTGTGATAGGTCATCTTTCAGGTCCTTAATCTCTACTTCTAGTTCTTTTAGAATAGCTGATAGTTCCTCAACTATCAATAAAATCAAGTCTAAGGAGCATTTATTCAAAATTGCAAACCATTTATTCATGAACGGTTTATTAAATTTGAATAACATGGGTCTTAGTGCTATGCGTAACCCTCTCGGGATCCGCTTGGCCTTGTGATACTGTATAAGTGTGGTTGAATGGAGTCTTTGATTGATTTCCCGCCTCAATGTGTAGTGTAATTGTTTGAGTAGTTGGCTGGTTGATCCGGATGGGGCTTGAAAAGCCCGTGTCTCATCTATAAGGGAATATATGTTTTCTGCTTCTTCAGCAGAGTAACCTTTTGTCTCTGCTTGGTTAGTGGTTAAATGGGAAATATCGTCGAAATCCATGTTGGGTGCTAGTTGTCAAAAGTGAGGCTGATAAGTAAATGACAATAGTGACAGATTGGACAAACTGCACACCTATGTTTTAGATGAGGATTGATCAAAAAGTACTGACAGTAGTCATGAGTTTAATCAAAGGTGCTGCCTTTTAGTAGCCGGTGCAACCCCTACACGGGCCCTAGAAAATGACGAAAAATGTTCAAACAAAAGTTTGAAAAAAGGCGCACTATCCACCTGCCCTGTAAGGTGCAACTAGGTAGATCTATACAAGTAAACTAGTGTATTTAGTACATCATTCTACTAAACAAAGGTAAAACGAAAAGCACCAATGGTGCCTATTTAGATTCAAGTTGTAAACAACATCTTAAGTGAAAAATAAAGTGAGCTAAACCATTGGTATGTTATGAAACAAATTTGACAATTGCAATTGGAAAAGAGACAATAATGGTGATAACTTAGAAACAAAACAGTAGTTTGTGAATCTTCATGAGTTTCTGAGATTCTTCTTTATTTTCTTAACGTATTCAAAAAGAACGTAGGGTGTCCCAATGCATTTCGGTGTGACACACACCTTCTTCAGGGGAATACTGTAACAATATATACATATAAGTATGTGAATCAATTCCAAATGAAAACAATACAAGTATCAAAACCAACTTATATGTATGTTCAACTGTGACATTAGTTTGCATTTTATAACCCTTAGTATCCAGTACTAACCAGCCATAATAAGGCATGCAACTGCCGTGAAACTCGTCATTTAAAAAAAAGCGAGAACGGGATGTGAAAAGTAAGAGTAAAAAGAAAAGAAGAGAAAAGAAAAGAAAAGAAGGTTTGAATGAAGTTTATTGAAGATTGACAACCAAAAAAGTAGAGCCAAGAAATACCAAAATGACACCAGTGGGTTTAGGATCGTGATGCCTAGCATGAAACGGTTAACTATCTCAAAAAGTACCCGTCAAAGTAAAAAGTGGATTCTGGTGCATTAAGTGACCAAGTGAACCGAAGAAACCAACGTAACCAAACCGTAATAGCTTGCGGAGGACTCACCTCCCAGCGTTCAAGTGAAAAACGACACACAAGAAAGAGTCCAGATCGTCACTCACACGACCTGTGTTGCAGAAATAGAGAAGGGCGTTCTGGTGTTAACAAAAAAATAGACTCATAAATTAAACGGAACAGTGTGCCCAACTTAAAGTGCAGCTTACTTCGCCTCATCCATAATGCGTATACATCCAACTTCAAAACGACTTAAGCGTAGCGATGAGCCTTGTCCGAAAACTTCTAGGATTAAAAAATAGTGCAAAAATGGTGCCGTTAGCTGAATGCGTGCCGCGACCAAGATTCAAAGCGATTAAGGTTAACTACGAAAAACCAGTAAATTGTCACCACTACACATACCTTTTAGTGCAACGTGCTGTGCGATCTAGAAATGGTCATATCTTCGAGTGGCAAGGATTCGATGTGGCTAGGAGCGTGCGGGTGCATATTTAAAAGCCATGAGTATCATGTGACTAAAAGGAAACTTGTGAACATCGAAAGAGGACTATTTCGGGCGCCATATTGGAACGGGTGCCTGATCATAAACACGATCCCAGTGAAAGATAAAAGTAAAACACTAGAGGGTAAAGAAAACGTGAAAGAACACAACAGGGAACGTAAAAGAAAAAAACGTTTCAAAAGTGTCTAAAGAAGTAGATGGCAATAATGCCATGTAAGAAAAGTTTGCTGAAATGAGCACACCAAATGCATGGGTGAAATCACATTTAACAGGCATCAAACAAATATTAAACAAATATGAAAAAAATATGAAAAAGATGCAATCTGCAATATTGAACAGTGAAACAGCTGTGAAATGTTGTAATCATGCAACCATACTTAATCACAGAAAATGTATCAGTTCTATTTTGTCATTCAAACCCCCAGGGCTCATGGTCTGTAAAAAACGTATCCAGAATGTTTCTCTTTGAGCCAAGTGCCTATTGGGGTCAGCATGTAAGAGATCGGATATCTGCTCAAGAACAGTGAAACGAAGTTGGGGTATGGTATGCTTATGTGTATTCCAATGTATTGCTAAACAAGATTTCTGATTAAAAGTGCGAATAGCACTTTTGTGTTCAGTTACCCGTATTTTTACTTTTCGGGTTGTTCTCCCCACATAAACTTGGCCACAGGGACATTTGATGGCATATACTACCATCGCTGTGTTGCAGTCTGAAGAATGTTTTAGCTTAATCGGTTTTCCCGTATGTGGATGTGTAAAGGTATCACCCACCATGACATTCCCACAGTGACCGCAATTGTAACATTTACGCATCCCTGAGTGTTTGGGCATGTGTACATTGGAGGTTCTTTTGGCCAAAATCTCTCTGATGTTCTGAGATCTAGAGAAGGCGAAAATGGGTTTGGCATGAAAGACATTCGTGAAATCATTTTCTTGCTCTATAATCTCCCATCTCCTGAGGATACTCCGTTTAATCGCCATAGCTGATGTGGAAAATTTTAGAACACAAACTTCACGTTTAGATTCTGGTTTTTCAGTTTTTTTCAATAATTGCATTCTGTCCATACTGTACGCCTTCAGCTTCGCCGAGTCTAGAACAGGTGCTGGATAACCTCTGTCTAGGTATTGTTGATACATAGACAGAACATCTACTATTGTATCTCAGATACATTGATGACATTTTGGTTTTATGGCGGGGTACCAAAGAAGCTTTGGAGAATGCAATCACAAGCTTGAACAACTGTCATCCTCACATCAAATTCACACATTCCATCAATGACACCACCATTAACTATTTGGATATTCAAATAGAAAAACGCAATTCTACATTAACAACCAGGATTTTCAAGAAACCAACCGATAGGAATAATGCATTACATTTTCGGAGTTTTCACTCACAATCCTTGAAAAACCATTTACCTTTATCTCAGTTTATTCGGGTGCGCAGAATCAGTTCTGATGATGACCAAGGGAAAATTGACACCGACATTATGTATCAACAATACCTAGACAGAGGTTATCCAGCACCTGTTCTAGACTCGGCGAAGCTGAAGGCGTACAGTATGGACAGAATGCAATTATTGAAAAAAACTGAAAAACCAGAATCTAAACGTGAAGTTTGTGTTCTAAAATTTTCCACATCAGCTATGGCGATTAAACGGAGTATCCTCAGGAGATGGGAGATTATAGAGCAAGAAAATGATTTCACGAATGTCTTTCATGCCAAACCCATTTTCGCCTTCTCTAGATCTCAGAACATCAGAGAGATTTTGGCCAAAAGAACCTCCAATGTACACATGCCCAAACACTCAGGGATGCGTAAATGTTACAATTGCGGTCACTGTGGGAATGTCATGGTGGGTGATACCTTTACACATCCACATACGGGAAAACCGATTAAGCTAAAACATTCTTCAGACTGCAACACAGCGATGGTAGTATATGCCATCAAATGTCCCTGTGGCCAAGTTTATGTGGGGAGAACAACCCGAAAAGTAAAAATACGGGTAACTGAACACAAAAGTGCTATTCGCACTTTTAATCAGAAATCTTGTTTAGCAATACATTGGAATACACATAAGCATACCATACCCCAACTTCGTTTCACTGTTCTTGAGCAGATATCCGATCTCTTACATGCTGACCCCAATAGGCACTTGGCTCAAAGAGAAACATTCTGGATACGTTTTTTACAGACCATGAGCCCTGGGGGTTTGAATGACAAAATAGAACTGATACATTTTCTGTGATTAAGTATGGTTGCATGATTACAACATTTCACAGCTGTTTCACTGTTCAATATTGCAGATTGCATCTTTTTCATATTTTTTTCATATTTGTTTAATATTTGTTTGATGCTTGTTAAATGTGATTTCACCCATGCATTTGGTGTGCTCATTTCAGCAAACTTTTCTTACATGGCATTATTGCCATCTACTTCTTTAGACACTTTTGAAACGGTTTTTTCTTTTACGTTCCCTGTTGTGTTCTTTCACGTTTTCTTTACCCTCTAGTGTTTTACTTTTATCTTTCACTGGGATCGTGTTTATGATCAGGCACCCGTTCCAATATGGCGCCCGAAATAGTCCTCTTTCGATGTTCACAAGTTTCCTTTTAGTCACATGATACTCATGGCTTTTAAATATGCACCCGCACGCTCCTAGCCACATCGAATCCTTGCCACTCGAAGATATGACCATTTCTAGATCGCACAGCACGTTGCACTAAAAGGTATGTGTAGTGGTGACAATTTACTGGTTTTTCGTAGTTAACCTTAATCGCTTTGAATCTTGGTCGCGGCACGCATTCAGCTAACGGCACCATTTTTGCACTATTTTTTAATCCTAGAAGTTTTCGGACAAGGCTCATCGCTACGCTTAAGTCGTTTTGAAGTTGGATGTATACGCATTATGGATGAGGCGAAGTAAGCTGCACTTTAAGTTGGGCACACTGTTCCGTTTAATTTATGAGTCTATTTTTTTGTTAACACCAGAACGCCCTTCTCTATTTCTGCAACACAGGTCGTGTGAGTGACGATCTGGACTCTTTCTTGTGTGTCGTTTTTCACTTGAACGCTGGGAGGTGAGTCCTCCGCAAGCTATTACGGTTTGGTTACGTTGGTTTCTTCGGTTCACTTGGTCACTTAATGCACCAGAATCCACTTTTTACTTTGACGGGTACTTTTTGAGATAGTTAACCGTTTCATGCTAGGCATCACGATCCTAAACCCACTGGTGTCATTTTGGTATTTCTTGGCTCTACTTTTTTGGTTGTCAATCTTCAATAAACTTCATTCAAACCTTCTTTTCTTTTCTTTTCTCTTCTTTTCTTTTTACTCTTACTTTTCACATCCCGTTCTCGCTTTTTTTTAAATGACGAGTTTCACGGCAGTTGCATGCCTTATTATGGCTGGTTAGTACTGGATACTAAGGGTTATAAAATGCAAACTAATGTCACAGTTGAACATACATATAAGTTGGTTTTGATACTTGTATTGTTTTCATTTGGAATTGATTCACATACTTATATGTATATATTGTTACAGTATTCCCCTGAAGAAGGTGTGTGTCACACCGAAATGCATTGGGACACCCTACGTTCTTTTTGAATACGTTAAGAAAATAAAGAAGAATCTCAGAAACTCATGAAGATTCACAAACTACTGTTTTGTTTCTAAGTTATCACCATTATTGTCTCTTTTCCAATTGCAATTGTCAAATTTGTTTCATAACATACCAATGGTTTAGCTCACTTTATTTTTCACTTAAGATGTTGTTTACAACTTGAATCTAAATAGGCACCATTGGTGCTTTTCGTTTTACCTTTGTTTAGTAGAATGATGTACTAAATACACTAGTTTACTTGTATAGATCTACCTAGTTGCACCTTACAGGGCAGGTGGATAGTGCGCCTTTTTTCAAACTTTTGTTTGAACATTTTTCGTCATTTTCTAGGGCCCGTGTAGGGGTTGCACCGGCTACTAAAAGGCAGCACCTTTGATTAAACTCATGACTACTGTCAGTACTTTTTGATCAATCCTCATCTAAAACATAGGTGTGCAGTTTGTCCAATCTGTCACTATTGTCATTTACTTATCAGCCTCACTTTTGACAACTAGCACCCAACATGGATTTCGACGATATTTCCCATTTAACCACTAACCAAGCAGAGACAAAAGGTTACTCTGCTGAAGAAGCAGAAAACATATATTCCCTTATAGATGAGACACGGGCTTTTCAAGCCCCATCCGGATCAACCAGCCAACTACTCAAACAATTACACTACACATTGAGGCGGGAAATCAATCAAAGACTCCATGCAACCACACTTATACAGTATCACAAGGCCAAGCGGATCCCGAGAGGGTTACGCATAGCACTAAGACCCATGTTATTCAAATTTAATAAACCGTTCATGAATAAATGGTTTGCAATTTTGAATAAATGCTCCTTAGACTTGATTTTATTGATAGTTGAGGAACTATCAGCTATTCTAAAAGAACTAGAAGTAGAGATTAAGGACCTGAAAGATGACCTATCACAGAGATTATCGTCTGAGGAATTACAACAAACTTTAAAAGACATGAATGATAAACTGGATGAACACGCAAAAGAAGTGCATGACCGCAAATTGCGGAAATTTCGAAGGGATACTATTGATTATAAGCTGGATGAGGTGTACACCTGGGCAGAGGTGTACGCCCAAAGAAGAACTTTCCGTAAACCTGAGGCCTCGACTTCCGAAGAAAGCATTGCGACTGAGCAAGACACACTTCCCACTCGCACTCCTTTGGTCACTACTACAACTGAGAGCACTCCTTCTACGAGTGGCATGACCAAACAAACTCCTTTTTTAGACCTGGGTCGGACGTCCAACCATCCCCCAGAGGGCACCTTAACAACGGGAGGCGCTACAGGCGAATCAGGAGGGGAAAAGGCACCAAAAAAGACAACAGCAAACGGAGGCCGACGGAACCCTCGGAGGAATTAATCATGAATATATCTAGTGTTCAGTTGAAACCCATCGAAAAAACCTTACTCAACAAGGGTATGTCTTTCGTGCCAACGTATCGCACTCATGCACTGGAAACAGAAATTGCACTGTTCAAATTCACCAGAAAACTCAGACTACGGTGGTTCTTTCATAACATCGTACAGGATTCATCCAGCATCTTAGCAGAGGACATCGCATCGAAGAAATTCAGGCCCAAAAGTACATTCATGGCACCGACCAGTCACAAGGCCATTGATCTATTTGAAACTCTTGTGAAGAAAGACCTTCTACATTCTCATCAAGCTACAACAATCAAGAGCAACTTAAGTCAAAAAGAATGGGTAACACTTAGAAACCTAGCCTCCAACATAAGTCTAACTTTCCAACCGGCTGACAAGGGTGTCGCCCTAGTAATTATGGACACTACTTTTTATGAGGCCAAAGTGGATCAGCATGTTTCGGATACTGACACGTACTTGGTTCTAGACACAGATCCCACTGACATCTTCCAGAAAACCTTGTCGTTGATACTGACAAAAGCCAAAGATTTGAATTGGATTAATGACAACACTTTCAGATTCTTAAGTAACAACTACCCTAAAAGGCCACACATATACATGCTTCCCAAGATGCATAAGAACCCGACAGACCCCCCCTTTCGCCCCATTGTGGCAGGTTGTGGGTCGCTACATGAACCATTAGGTAAATTTATCGACCATTTTTTGCAACCGTTGGTTCAGAAATGGGTAACATATGTACAAGACACCACGGATTGCCTCAACAAACTTCAAAAAGTCATGCTACCCAACACAGAAGATGTGCTCCTGGCTACCATAGATGTCACAGCCCTCTACACCTCAATCCCCCATGGGGAAGGAATTGAGGCGGTTGAATGGATGTTGCTTCGACATGACTACGCAGAAACCTTGAATATTTTTCTGCTTGAGTTACTTCAATTCAGCCTATACCACAGCTATTTTTCTTGGAAGCAACAGTTCTATCTGCAAAAGACTGGCACTTCAATGGGTTTTACTGGGGCACCCACGTATGCCAACATCTTCATGGCCAAATTTGAGGACAAGCATGTTTTGAACAACAGTTCTTGGACAGAACATCTACTATTGTATCTCAGATACATTGATGACATTTTGGTTTTATGGCGGGGTACCAAAGAAGCTTTGGAGAATGCAATCACAAGCTTGAACAACTGTCATCCTCACATCAAATTCACACATTACATCAATGACACCACCATTAACTATTTGGATATTCAAATAGAAAAACGCAATTCTACATTAACAACCAGGATTTTCAAGAAACCAACCGATAGGAATAATGCATTACATTTTCGGAGTTTTCACTCACAATCCTTGAAAAACCATTTACCTTTATCTCAGTTTATTCGGGTGCGCAGAATCAGTTCTGATGATGACCAAGGGAAAATTGACACCGACATTATGTATCAACAATACCTAGACAGAGGTTATCCAGCACCTGTTCTAGACTCGGCGAAGCTGAAGGCGTACAGTATGGACAGAATGCAATTATTGAAAAAAACTGAAAAACCAGAATCTAAACGTGAAGTTTGTGTTCTAAAATTTTCCACATCAGCTATGGCGATTAAACGGAGTATCCTCAGGAGATGGGAGATTATAGAGCAAGAAAATGATTTCACGAATGTCTTTCATGCCAAACCCATTTTCGCCTTCTCTAGATCTCAGAACATCAGAGAGATTTTGGCCAAAAGAACCTCCAATGTACACATGCCCAAACACTCAGGGATGCGTAAATGTTACAATTGCGGTCACTGTGGGAATGTCATGGTGGGTGATACCTTTACACATCCACATACGGGAAAACCGATTAAGCTAAAACATTCTTCAGACTGCAACACAGCGATGGTAGTATATGCCATCAAATGTCCCTGTGGCCAAGTTTATGTGGGGAGAACAACCCGAAAAGTAAAAATACGGGTAACTGAACACAAAAGTGCTATTCGCACTTTTAATCAGAAATCTTGTTTAGCAATACATTGGAATACACATAAGCATACCATACCCCAACTTCGTTTCACTGTTCTTGAGCAGATATCCGATCTCTTACATGCTGACCCCAATAGGCACTTGGCTCAAAGAGAAACATTCTGGATACGTTTTTTACAGACCATGAGCCCTGGGGGTTTGAATGACAAAATAGAACTGATACATTTTCTGTGATTAAGTATGGTTGCATGATTACAACATTTCACAGCTGTTTCACTGTTCAATATTGCAGATTGCATCTTTTTCATATTTTTTTCATATTTGTTTAATATTTGTTTGATGCTTGTTAAATGTGATTTCACCCATGCATTTGGTGTGCTCATTTCAGCAAACTTTTCTTACATGGCATTATTGCCATCTACTTCTTTAGACACTTTTGAAACGGTTTTTTCTTTTACGTTCCCTGTTGTGTTCTTTCACGTTTTCTTTACCCTCTAGTGTTTTACTTTTATCTTTCACTGGGATCGTGTTTATGATCAGGCACCCGTTCCAATATGGCGCCCGAAATAGTCCTCTTTCGATGTTCACAAGTTTCCTTTTAGTCACATGATACTCATGGCTTTTAAATATGCACCCGCACGCTCCTAGCCACATCGAATCCTTGCCACTCGAAGATATGACCATTTCTAGATCGCACAGCACGTTGCACTAAAAGGTATGTGTAGTGGTGACAATTTACTGGTTTTTCGTAGTTAACCTTAATCGCTTTGAATCTTGGTCGCGGCACGCATTCAGCTAACGGCACCATTTTTGCACTATTTTTTAATCCTAGAAGTTTTCGGACAAGGCTCATCGCTACGCTTAAGTCGTTTTGAAGTTGGATGTATACGCATTATGGATGAGGCGAAGTAAGCTGCACTTTAAGTTGGGCACACTGTTCCGTTTAATTTATGAGTCTATTTTTTTGTTAACACCAGAACGCCCTTCTCTATTTCTGCAACACAGGTCGTGTGAGTGACGATCTGGACTCTTTCTTGTGTGTCGTTTTTCACTTGAACGCTGGGAGGTGAGTCCTCCGCAAGCTATTACGGTTTGGTTACGTTGGTTTCTTCGGTTCACTTGGTCACTTAATGCACCAGAATCCACTTTTTACTTTGACGGGTACTTTTTGAGATAGTTAACCGTTTCATGCTAGGCATCACGATCCTAAACCCACTGGTGTCATTTTGGTATTTCTTGGCTCTACTTTTTTGGTTGTCAATCTTCAATAAACTTCATTCAAACCTTCTTTTCTTTTCTTTTCTCTTCTTTTCTTTTTACTCTTACTTTTCACATCCCGTTCTCGCTTTTTTTTAAATGACGAGTTTCACGGCAGTTGCATGCCTTATTATGGCTGGTTAGTACTGGATACTAAGGGTTATAAAATGCAAACTAATGTCACAGTTGAACATACATATAAGTTGGTTTTGATACTTGTATTGTTTTCATTTGGAATTGATTCACATACTTATATGTATATATTGTTACAGTATTCCCCTGAAGAAGGTGTGTGTCACACCGAAATGCATTGGGACACCCTACGTTCTTTTTGAACACGTTAAGAAAATAAAGAAGAATCTCAGAAACTCATGAAGATTCACAAACTACTGTTTTGTTTCTAAGTTATCACCATTATTGTCTCTTTTCCAATTGCAATTGTCAAATTTGTTTCATAACATACCAATGGTTTAGCTCACTTTATTTTTCACTTAAGATGTTGTTTACAACTTGAATCTAAATAGGCACCATTGGTGCTTTTCGTTTTACCTTTGTTTAGTAGAATGATGTACTAAATACACTAGTTTACTTGTATAGATCTACCTAGTTGCACCTTACAGGGCAGGTGGATAGTGCGCCTTTTTTCAAACTTTTGTTTGAACATTTTTCGTCATTTTCTAGGGCCCGTGTAGGGGTTGCACCGGCTAATAAAAGGCAGCACCTTTGATTAAACTCATGACTACTGTCAGTACTTTTTGATCAATCCTCATCTAAAACATAGGTGTGCAGTTTGTCCAATCTGTCACTATTGTCATTCATTGTATGCATATTTGCCTTTTAATGAATATCATGCAAATCGTCATGGTGATAGGTACATATGGTTTGTCCAGCATGTCCTAGGTGTTTCTATAAATATATATATTTTTAAAAATAATAAAAAACAAAGGCCGGCCCTGGAGGGATGGGGTCCCCGGGGCCATAAGTGGCCTGAGGAGGGGGGCAACGCAGCCCCCCTCCTAAAGAATTAAAAAGAAAAAAGGCATGACCCGGGGGTTGGGGTCCCCGGGGCCGATTTAGGCCTTGGGAGGGCCAAATTAATTTTTTTCAATAAAAAAAATTAGGGTGCAGGCCCTGGGGGATGGGGTCCCCAGGGCCAATACATTAGAAAAAGAAGGGCGGCCACACAACCCTCCTTCTTCAAAAAATTAAATAAATAAAAGACCGTCATCGTGCTGGAGGCCACGCCCCCTCCTTGCAGCACTCTGCAAACGCGCCCCCTGGCCAGTTGTAAGTTGGGAAATTAATTCCCCTTCAATACTGAGGGTCCCTGAGGGCCAACTAGCCCAACAGGTATCTCCAGTATGCACCAGGGAGCTGCGTTGCAGACAGGTGTTCTGAGGCCACGCCCCTTTTTACACCTCTATGCAACGCAGCTCTGTGGCGCTTACTGGAGGTACCTAGTGAGCTAGTTTGACCATAGGGACTCTTAGGATTCAAGGGGACTTAATCTCTCAACTTAGAATGGCCACAGGGCGCGTTTACACAGTGGTGAAGGGAGGGGACGGGGCCTGAGGTGTCGTGTGCAAACACGCCCTGTGGCTCGTTTTAAGTTGGGGAAATTATTCCCTTTCAATCCTGAGGGACCCTAGGGGCCAACTAGCCCACCAGGTGCTTCCAGTAAGCGCCACTGCTCTGCGTTGCAGAGAGGTGCTGCAGGCCGTGCCCCTTTTTATACCTCTCTGCAATGGCGCTTACTGGACGTACCTAGTGGGCTATTTTGCCCCTAGGGACCCTCAGGATTCAAGGGTACTTAATCTCCCAACTTAAAAAACGGCCACAGGGCGTGTTTACACAGTGGGGAAGGGAGGGGACGGGGCCTAAGGTGACGTGTGCAAACACACCCTATGGCGCGTTTTAAGTTGGGGAAATAATTCCCCTTCAATCTTGAGGGCCCCTGGGGGCTAACTAGCCCACCATGTGCTTCCAGTAAGCGCCACTGAGCTGCGTTGCAGAGAGGTGGTCCAGGCCGTGCCACTTTTTACACCTCTCTTCAAAGCAGCTCTGTGGCGCTTACTGGAGGTACCTAGTGGGCTAGTTGAACCCTAGGGACCCTCAGGACTCAAGGGGACTTAATCTCCCAACTTAAAATGGCCACAGGGCGTGTTTACACAGTGGTGAAGGGAGGGGACGGGGCCTGAGGTGTCGTGTGCAAACACGCCCTGTGGCTCGTTTTAAGTTGGGGAAATTATTCCCTTTCAATCCTGAGGGACCCTAGGGGCCAACTAGCCCACCAGGTGCTTCCAGTAAGCGCCACTGCTCTGCGCTGCAGAGAGGTGCTGCAGGCCGTGCCCCTTTTTATACCTCTCTGCAATGGCGCTTACTGGACGTACCTAGTGGGCTATTTTGCCCCTAGGGACCCTCAGGATTCAAGGGTACTTAATCTCCCAACTTAAAAAACGGCCACAGGGCGTGTTTACACAGTGGGGAAGGGAGGGGACGGGGCCTAAGGTGACGTGTGCAAACACACCCTATGGCGCGTTTTAAGTTGGGGAAATAATTCTCCTTCAATCCTGAGGGCCCCTGGGGGCTAACTAGCCCACCATGTGCTTCCAGTAAGCGCCACTGAGCTGCGTTGCAGAGAGGTGGTCCAGGCCGTGCCACTTTTTACACCTCTCTTCAAAGCAGCTCTGTGGCGCTTACTGGAGGTACCTAGTGGGCTAGTTGAACCCTAGGGACCCTCAGGACTCAAGGGGACTTAATCTCCCAACTTAAAATGGCCACAGGGCGTGTTTAAATAGTGGGGAAGGGAGGGGACAGCGCCTGAGGTGACGTATGCAAACCCGCCCTGTGGCGCGTTTTAAGAGGTAGTTTTAATCCCCTGCCCTATTATATACTAGGGGCTTTACAGAGGAGGTCATGCTAATCACAGGGGGACCCCAAAGCATAGTGTTCCCTAGTGTATGTAGGTGTTTTCACTGTATTCTGAGTGTCTTTTAACATAGCACTGGCACTAGGACTGGTTAGTCAGACTCAGTTACCACCAGTATCCGTCTGAAAAAGTTGAGGGTACAGGATGATTTTGCAACAAGGCTTCTTTCTGCTCTTCTGTTTGTTCTTTCTGCACGTTCTCCTTCTTCCTGCACTTTTCTTCGTCTTTGAGGACTTCTGTTGCTTCTTTCTGCATTTCTTTTTTTTCTTTCTGTGCGTTTTTTCTTCTTTCTTCACATGTCCTATCTCTGTAGGCATAGTTAGAAATTAGCATTTAAAAAACCTTTGAAATTCACTGAAAAAACCATAGGTTTCAGGCACGTTATAGTTAGGAATTAGCATTTAAAACACCTTAGAAATTCACTGAAAAAACCATAGGTTTCAGGGGTGTTATAGTTAGCTGGACTTTTCACTCAAACAAAACCATTGAAATTCCCCCGTTATAGTTAGTTCAGCTAACTATAACTCACGCGCCCGCAATGCACTGCTGATGACGTCACATATTACATCACTCACATCAAACTTTGATTGTGACACTGTTTGTATTATATGTATTTTTGCAGACTATCATCAACTTGTGAAAACAAAGACCTGGAGTTCAAAAGAACAAAAGAAGAAGAAGGATCAGTATCGATTTTTTTTTTCTGTTTAAGATCATAACGGAGACCTATGATTCAAGGCATTTAATATACTTAATACATGCAGTTTAGGGTAATTGAACCCTTAAAGATATTCTGCCCACTGGGGTTATAATTAGTTGGTCACTAACTGTCATTTTGCTTTACTGTGACGGGAGTATTTCAAGCTAGAGGGCGATGGATATTTGTTAACAGGCTGCCCACATGGGCTTAAATACATTTTGCACGTTATTTTAAAACAAAATTTAACGTAATATGAGGCATTGCGGGACAATAATTTTATATTAAGTACGATAATAATATGGAGCGCGATACACACGCGCTTTGCAGTACCCGTATGCCGAAAACAAAGCGTGTTAAGCAGGGCGATCAATAAAGTTCTTGCCTTGCTACTGTTTAAAAAGTAAGATTTGAGAATCTGACCCGTTCACGCTTATAATGCCAGACAAACTCAAAGGGGGTGATTTGGACCAGCTAAAAGTAAAAATGTTTGTCTCAGTGTTTTAAACAGATCAACAACAGACAATAAGCTATTATTCGATTTAACATGAAATTCCTTGATTATTTGTGATGGAAAGGATTAGTCTGTCTTCACTCTTTCTTATCTGTGAAACCAAGGTCACATGACAAGTGTTACTTATTTGTAATTTTTTTCACCTTTCTTCATGCTCGTGAACAAGGGACCAAGTTTTCCCGAAACGCGTAGAGTTTTGTGTTGCCAATAAACTCTGCCTTAAAAGCACAGGGTGCCGTGAAGCGTAGTTTTTCCTGGTTGATTGGAGCATTCTCAACATATGTTTGGAATATTTTGGGTTTCGCTAACCCGTCAAGGCCCGCCATCACTAAGTGGCTTGAGTTGAAAGCGAATTCGTTTGTTGGATATATATATATATATATATATATATATATATATATATATATATATATATATATATATATATATATATATATATATATATATATATATATATATATATATATATATATATATATACATATATAGTATTATCAATGGGGTTGTCCTTTTGTCCATCATCTAAGTTCAATTATACAGAAACACGAATAGACTTATTCAATTTCATAAGGAAGTTGAAATTGAAGAAATGGTTTGCAAACAGTAAAGTATCAAGTGTGGAGAGTGGTAGGGTTGATCCCACAATGCTGACAACACATGATATTGATACGCTACATACGGTTCATGAACTTGGAAATGTAGAATCTTTTATTAATGATCCATTTTTTAACTTAATCAATACTGATATTGACATTGGGATGAGTGGTGGGACTCACTTCAAACCAAAATCTGTCTTTATCCCCCATATCAATAATGATGCAATCAATTGCTTTGAAAAAGGGATGATAAATGAATTGAAGAAAATTGAAAAGAAAGATTTGAATAGTGTACAAAATATGAAAAAAACACACAGGGATGCTCTACAGAGTTTAGAAGATCAGAGAGACATTGTAATCAAAAAATTCGATAAGGGAGGAAATGTGGTCATCTGGCCTCTCCAGATGTATTTAGAGGAAGGTCAAACACAATTGGCAGATAAAGAAAAATATTGTTTCACATCTAAAATGTTTATGAAAACGCAAATAAAGAGGTGAGTGATAAATTAATTGACTGGCGTGATCAAGGCATACTTGAATGGGATGAATACTTGTTTTTATTATGTAAAGATCCTAAAATCCCAGTATTATACCTATTACCTAAAATACATAAAAATGCCATTATTCCGCCAGGGAGACCGATTGTGTCCTCAAGAGGAAGTTCCCTTGAGAACATATCAAAATATGTTGACCATTTTCTGCAGCCTCTTGTGCAAGGTTTACCATCTTACATTAAAGATACAGGGGATTTTTTGAAAATCATTAAAGATATCACCTGGGAGGATGGATACCTATTAATGAGCATGGATGTATGCAGTTTATACACGAGTATTCCACAAAACAAAGGAATTGATGCGTGTAGACACTTCCTTAAGGGAAGATCTTTGTCATTTTTGTTGCATACAGAAATGATTATAGAAATGATTTCAATCTGTCTTAAAAACAATTTTTTCTTGTTTAATAAACTGATGTACAGACAGACCCAGGGAACGGCGATGGGAAGCTGCTTCGCCCCCAGCTTTGCAGGTCTCTACCTGGGCTGGTGGGAGGAGCAGATTGTCACAAACACCAGACAATACAATGACCACGTCGTCCTCTGGGCAAGATACATTGACGATATCTTTTGCATTTGGAAGGGCACTGAAACTCAGGCACGAGATTTTGTTTCTGATCTGAATAAGAATACATTTAATTTACAATTTAGTAGTGAAACCAACAGTAGCTCCATTGAGTTTTGGGATTTACGATTGGAAATTCACAATAATAAGATATGTAGTAAATTATTCAGAAAAACTACAACTGGCAACAGTCTGTTGCATGCCCAGAGTTGTCATCCAAAAAATTTGATACACAGCATTCCATTTGGTGAGCTATTACGCACCAAAAGAAATTGTAGTACAGAAGAGAACTATGTTCTTGAAGAAAAGATCATGAGTCAGAGATTTTTAGAACTGGGCTATAGTAAAGCTACAATCAATTCAGCTATTGAAAAAGTAGCTAAAATTGAAAGAGAAGACATGTTTCTTAGAAAGGAAAGGGTACAAACCAATGATCAGATACGATTTATCACAACATATCATAATGAAGCATGGGATGTAAGAAAAAGCCTTAATACATTTTGGGAAATATTAAGGACTGATGATGATCTTAAACAAAATATAGGTAACTATCCTTCAATTACCTTTAGAAAAGCCAAATCTCTGAAAGATGTACTAATGACAAGTACGATAAAAGAAGCCAAGAAACCTAATGCTATAAGAGGTTTATTTACTTGTAATAAATGTAAAGCGTGTAAATTCAGCCAATGTTGTGAATCTGTGAAATTATGTAATGAAAAACCGACATATAAAATCTTGAAGCATTTGACTTGTGATACAGAATATGCAATATATGCACTTAAATGTCCATGTAACCAATTTTATATTGGAAGTACCATCCATAATGCAAAAAAGAGGATCTTAGAACATTTGAGAACTGTAAATAAAAATGACAAACAATATCCGGTGGCCGCCATTTTAGTTCTAAACACAATCAAAATACAAACCTTCTCAAGTTCTGTGTGTTGGATTGTGTCCCCCAAAGGTAGAGGGGGGGCAATCGAACATTAGAATTGAGGAAGGTGGAATCAAAAATGATTATTAAATATAACACCATGTGCCCGATAGGTTTGAACCAGGATGAGGAAATGTCAGTACATCTAAGATAAAGAAATTGTCCATAACTGCATTCGTCTAAAATGTTTTTAAGAGTTTTTAAGGTTTTATTTATTATTTTTCAAGCAGCAGTTCGTCTAGTTAACATGAATATTTTGGTTTGTTGCAGGATTGAAGCAGATTACAGTCAAGCAGATGTATCATGTTGAAAAAGTATAGAAGAAGACATTGTACTATGAGGATCATATGCTCACATGAGTTGAATATTGTATGTTTTGAAAGTTGAAACAATACTAGATTAGAATGATTAATACCCACTGGGGTACAATTATTCAAAAATACAACACTGTTGATAAATCGTATTGTTCTTTATAATGAATCAGACATGTTGATAAAAAATGTATAATGTTTGAAACAAATACTTGAATTGAAAAATAATATCTGTTTGCTTATATAAACGAAAGAATTTTGAACAAAAACTTTATGTTGCAACAATGAGGTTGATAGTATGTTTACTATGTTTATTAAAGTTAACAGGAAATGGACGCTGTAACTTTAAAAGAATATATTGCACTTTGAATCCCTGCCCGTGAACAAGGAGTGATTAAAACTCCGAAACGCGTAGGGACTTCCGTTGAATAAAATACGTCTTTGTACAGAGGCCACGGCACCAGTGAGTTTTCTTTCACGAACGGAACACTGGATTGTGTTGGATATGTGGGGAGTGGCGTCCCGGCCGTGTTGCCCGCCGTTCAAGAGGCTTGGGTAAATGTCAAGTGTTACGTTGGGATATATATATATATGAACAAGGCAGCGCGAGTCTGCTGAAACGCGTTGATGTGATACCTCGTTTATTGAAAATAAAGACCGAGTGCCCATTCTTTCACCGGAGTGCTGGATGTTTATTTCCGAAAAGGAATATACCCATAGTTTGATATATATATTTTTATCAACAAACTGTCTGCAGCTGGCGCGCTCGTTGCTAGCGGGGGCCGGTGTCGAGGTCAGACGAACCTCGAGTATCTCTGTCACATCAAGGATTTACACCGCACTCCAGGACACAGCAAGTTTAGTGAAGCTTATTTATTTAAGTATATAATCGCTTGGTAGCGATTATATGCTTAAATAAATAAGCTTCACTAAACTTGCTGTGTCCTGGAGTGCGGTGTAAATCCTTGATGTGATATATATATATATATATATATATATATATATATATATATATATATATATATATAGATATATATATTCACAGAAAAAACCATAGGTTTCAGGCACGTTATATTTAGGAATTAGCATTTAAAAAAACTCAAAAATTCACTGAAAAAACCATAGGTTTCAGGGGTGTTATAGTTAGCTGGACTTTTCACTTGTACAAAACCATTGAAATTCCCCCGTTATAGTTAGTTCAGCTAACTATAACTCGCGCGCCCGCAATGCACTGCTGATGACGTCACATATTACATCACTCATGACATGGTCAGTGACATCACTCATGACATCACTGATGACATCATCCTTGTGATAGAGTGGCAGACCTCCTCTCACCCTAATATAACCTTTGATACACACATTCAAAAATAGAGACTAAACTTTTCAAAACAATGGACATACCAATACCAGTTACAACAACCTCTTCAGTAATTCTAAGATCCCCATACACATCCACTCATTCACCAACAGTCCTATACAGTCACTCATACATGTACTCACTCATCATATGTACTCATACACCTATACATCCTGTTACACAATGCCACTCATCCATAGAGTTACTCACACACATAGTCACTCATGCTAATAAAGAATCAAACATACATTTACTTGCATATACAGTTATACACACACCACCACACTTACTTCTACGGAAACTTACACATACTTAGTCTTTTAAACAATCACTTATAGAAACACATACTTATTCATACAGGAACTCTTTCAATCTCTCACTCTCACATATACTCACTTATATACATCAATAGTCACATATACTAGTTTAAAACATATGTAGTTACTCATAAAGACACTATTGAGACAGTCATTCACTCACTAACACACTCATACACACACTCATCCACCCATACAGTCCTGCACACATGCTGTCTTCAACACATACAAAGAATGAGTCACTCATTCATGCACCTATGCACTACGTAATACCCCCCACCGAACCATGCAGACACTCAGACTGATACTCAAAAAACCAACTAATAACCTATATAGACACCCATGTAGCTACTCACCAACCCATGCAGCCACTTATACACAAAGTGAGAGACTGATACAGATATTTACATATTTAAACATTACTCACTAAGCCATGTATTCACTATGATACACTTAATCAGTCAGTTACACAATCAATTTTTCAAAAACAAATCATCCACTTAGACACTTATATACCCATTTATTCTTCCATCGACCTTGAGCTATACATATATAAAACATATTTAATTTTCAGAAAAACACACATTCACTGGATGATGTCATCAGTGATGTCATTTGAGATGTCATCAGTGATGTCATGAGTGATGTCACTGACCATGTCATGAGTGATGTAATATGTGACGTCATCAGCAGTGCATTGTGAGCGTGCGAGTTATAGTTAGCTGAACTAACTATAACGGGGGATTTTCAATGGTTTTGTACAAGTGAAAAGTCCAGCTAACTATAACACCCCTGAAACCTATGGTTTTTTCAGTGAATATACATATATAGATATATATATATATATATTCACTTAAAAAACCATAGGTTTCACACAAGTTATAGTTAGCTGTACATTTCACTCGTAAAAAACCAATGAAATTCCACGTTATAATAATTAGATCAGGTAACTATAACTTGCGCGCCCACAATAAACTGCTGATGACGTCACATATTACATCACTTATGACATGGTCAGTGACATCACTCATGACATCAATGATGACATCTGAAATGACACATTGTGCATTGCGGTCGCGCAAGTTATAGTTACCTGATCTAACTATAACGTGGAATTTCATTGGTTTTTTACGAGTGAAATGTACAGCTAACTATAACTTGTGTGAAACCTATGGTTTTTTAAGTGAATTTGCAAGGTTTTTTAAATGCTAATTCCTAACTATAACGTGTGTGAAACCTATGGTTTTTTCAGTGAATTTGTACGGTTTTTTAAATGCTAAGTTATGTATTTATTTTTTATTTTTGCGTGCACGGTGCGCTTGGCGCACCGTGCGCGCGCTCTGGGCACTCGGTGCGCTTCGTGCACCGAGCGCCCACGTTGCGCATTTCGTACCGTGCACGCCTCGCCATTTTTTACAAAATATCAATTGTTTTTTTCTCCCTTGGGGGTCCTTAGATTTATATATTAAATGTGATTGTTTATTCTTTTTTTTTTTTTTTTTTTTTTACCGTACGCGTACGGTAAGCTTACCGTACGCGCACTCCGCGATTTTTTTTAAAAATTATTACATTTATTTTTCATACTTTTTGGTCCTTCGTGAACCCCCTGACGAACGCTAGGGGGTCTGCAACTCTCTTCGTTGCCCCCTTTTTATGTTATCAACCTTTGTTTTTCAGTGCGAGAGACAGAAAATGGCGGCCGATACTTTCTGATTTCGACCGATTCGAATGTTTACAGTCATGTAACCACCAATCTGAATTGAGCACGTGCACGGCACCGTACACGTACGGTAAGCTTACCGTAAGCGCACGGAGCGTGCTTACAGATATATATTGATTTAAATGCTATTTTCTCAGGACCTACTGAACAGATTTACACCAGACCTGCAAAAGGCACATCCCTGACCTGAGGACTACCTCTCTGCCCAATTTCAAGTAATTCTGTTCAGCCGTTCGGGCTGTAGCTCGGACTAAAGGTCCTATGGGAAAATGCATGGGGAAAACGCGTTTTGGGACCCCCCTTTTTTCTCAGCCCCCGCTTGACGAATCCCCCCGAGACTTTTAGGGTAGGAGCGGAGCGTAGCGCCCCATTATTTTTGAAAATTTCGCGAGGATTCGTCAACCGGCGCCAAAGTTATTCCAAATAGAATGTTGCGGATTTCCCATGGAAACACGGTCCTAACTATAACTTTCTACTGGCGACTGCCAGTAGATAATATATATATACATATATATATATATATATATATATATATATATATATATATATATATATATATATATGGTATGTGCTTCACCAACTGAATTTTATTTACATGAACATAGCTGTATGGCCCGTTTCGGCCACTGCGGGTGGCCTTGATCTCATTAGTAACGCGCTGCCAAAACACCACTTGAACTTAATTACAACACCATGTGTTAGCTCATTCTAGTGGCCATAGACAAAAGACTAACCCGCATCAATAATGACAAAATATTCACAGTATTGAGCCTATAAATACAATAAGTATAGGAACACTTTTTAAAGGAACCCACATCGATAATGACAAAATATTGACAGTATTGCGCCTATAAATGAAATAAGTATAGGAATACTTTTTAAAGGAATGCATTTGAAATTTAAAATTTGAAAAGATGTTTACAAACTGATCCTGCTGTGAAATAGAAAATATAAATGGCATCAATGCAGCAACACAGCGTACTAAATAATCATAAATAACATATAATACTATCTAATGCATCAGGAACAAATATTAAAAAATGTATATATCATCATAATGTTTAAAAAGGAATGATATGCAGATAAACATAGCTGCCAGCACATGTGCAAACTTATTCTATTGCAAACAAAATACATACTCAATGATGTTCATTTGGGGGTTGATAAGCAGAATTCATGTTCATAATCAGTTTGGATTCCAAGCGTCTTAATTCAAGAACCCTTTTTCCTCCTCTCTCTGAAATTGGAATTCTGTCAATAGCACAATATTTTAAAAGCCTGATTATAAAATATGAGACCATGCATCCAATAGGTTTAAACAAGGATGAAGAATTATCTGTTCACTTGGGCTGAAAAGTTTAAACCCAAATTGATTTGGCTTTAAGTGAAGAATGTAACTGATATGTAATCTCATTGCACCTCTTTTGTTTAAATGTTTATTGGTTTAAATGGTAATAGGAAGATCATGATGATCATGCACTGTGTTTTTAATTTTGTAGGAGACGGGGTTATCATCAAATAATGAAGATGAATGCAAAAGAGCTACAGTACCGGTTCGCTGTTCAATTGAAAAGGTTGAAGTGATGAAGTGTAGAGATTGCACACATATGCCAACTGGGGCAGAATTGAAGTGACTGTAATATGAATATCTTTGACTGTAATTTATTAGCCCACTGGGGCAGAATTGAAAGAAATAGACTAAATAATTAATTTGGTTCAAATAATTATTATAGTATAGCAGCATGAGTAGATGTTCAGGTCATTACAAGAATTTTCATGTAATTAACCTAACATGAAGTGTTAACATGATATTGAGGAAACCTCTTCAAAAGGAATTGACTCTTTCAAAATGGATGCCATTTTGTATAGTAATGTATATGATATCGTAGTACTACCTTTATGTTGGTATACTTGTGCACTATATGTTATTGGTGAAAACAAACATTTCTTGACCTGTGTTCAAGGAGCGGCTGCTCCAAAACGCGCTGGGCGTTCTTCGGTACATGAAAAAAACGTATCCATGCTACAAAGGAATTGGGCTCGGCATTGGTTTTTTTAAGCACAACTAAGATTTTGGATCTATATAGGCAGCCATGCCTGAGGGGGCGACAACTTCAGACTATTGTGCGGCAATGGGTACCAAAACATATGAGGCTGTAAGTAGCAAATGCAGAGTTAAATAAAAATTTTGCCCACAATTCAAAGTGGATATCTTTCAGGAACTTGTGGCAGAAGACCTAAGGAATATCTACATTAAAGAAAAGGAAAATAGAAATCACAGACACTCTAACATGAATAAAGAGGATTGGTGGGCACTTACAGACCTATGGCAGGATATGAGAATCATATTCAAGCAGTCCGATAAGGGCAGGAATATTGTAGTGATGGACTGTACGAAATATCTCCAGGAAGTTAGGAGACAGTTGGTGGACCCTATCAACTATGAGAGATTAAAAAGCAATCCCATCAACGAGATCATGTCAATTTACCATACAAAATTACATCAATGGCATGAGCAGTGTCTAATCAATGATGATGAACTACAATATCTGCAGGTGAAACATCCTATTATCCCGACCCTCCATGTACTGCCCAAAGTAAATAAAAATCTCGAGAATCCCCCTGGCCGCCCAATTGTCAGTTTGTGTGGTTCCCTTCTAGAGAACACTTCCAGATTTATTGATATCTTCCTATTTCATTATGTTGCAGATTTACCTTCCTATAGATGAGACTCTATGGACTTTCTGAACCGAATAAACAACAATCCTTGGAAACCCGGATACATCATGGCCACGGTAGATGTGGTTTCTCTCTACACCTCAATTATCCATGAGGATGCCATGGAAGTGTGCAAATATTTCATGAAATCACGATTCCTTAACCATACCAAATGCTCTTAGAAATGGTGTCCTTTTGCCTAACTAATAATATTTTAATCTTTGATGGCAAATTTTATAGGCAGAATCAAGGAACTGCCATGAGCACTTCAATCGCTCCAACATACGCAAATTTAACTATGGGCTTTTGGGAGGAGGAATGCCTGTGGTCAGAAAACAATAACATCAATTTGGAGAAAGTGGTGCTATGGGTCTGTTATATCGACAATCTCTTCCTCATATGGGAAAAAGAGGAGAGTGATCTGAAAGATTTTTTGACATCATTGAACAACAACTCCCTCAATCTACCATTTACCCATACATATAGTAGAAGTTCAATCAACTATCTCGATATACGGGTCTACATTGAGGAAGAGAGAATGTGCACCACTCTTTTTCGGAAAACCACAGCGTGCAATAGTATTCTATCAGCATATAGTGCACACCCCAAAGCCCTAAAATGAAGCATTCCATACAGAGAGTTCCTGCGGGCTCGCAGGAATTGCTCCGAGGAAAAGGAATACAAGAAGAGGATATCTGGTCACTGTCTTGGAAAATGCATGCACAAGAGCCACCAAACAAAAGAGAGACATTCTACTGTTGCCTAAAAGAACTGTGATAGCAACTGAATGAACTGCAGAAATAACTAGATGTATCACGGTGTTCAATAGTTCTGACATCAGAGTCAAACAAGTAATAATCAAGCATTGGAATATCTTAAAAGAAAGACAAAGAACTCAAACATTTTATTCCAAAACATGCAAATATTACATACAGGAAGGTACCCTCTTTGGGCAACTTGCTCACCCAAAGGTATTTTACTAATAAGAATACACAAAAGAACACTTGGCTAACACATAAGGGCTTTGTCAAATGCCCCAAATGCAAAACATGTAATTATGGCCACAACCGAGTGGATATAACGACTTTACAAGGGTTTAAGAAACCCATTAAGGAGAGGATCACCTGTGAAACCACTTATGTAGTGTATCTCCTAGAATGCAGATGCGGTAAACAATATCTTGGTACTACTGTGAACAAATTGAAACTACACATTCTTCAGCATCTGCGGGCTGTGACCAACAAGGATTTCACATATATGATGGCCAAGCATATTTGGAAAGAGCAAGATGGTATCTTACATAACAATTTCTTTTCCTCTGTCATTGAGCATATCCCAGTTAAAGAGGGGACAGAGAACTAGCCCTGAGGTGTGCAGAATCAAAATGGATAGTCACTCCGGGCACAGAAAATCCATGGGGCCTCAATGCAGACACCGAACTCTATACCTTTCTGTATTGTCTCTTGTTTGTGTTTCCTTTTTTATGCCTCTTGTACAATTGGATTAGTGGATAGATTACTAACATATCTAATCCGTGCCTGTGATATTTTGATACCAAGATTTGATCATCAATCTATAGTCGCAGTTGGACCCTGAACACTTTTTTCTATCAACTGTTTTCTATCAATCTATCTATTACCTGATTGTTTACCTGATTGTTTACCTGGTTTTTAACTCATAGTATGTTCCAATTTGAATAATGTTTATATCTGTGTTCCAATATATGCATGAGCCACTATTTCGAAAATAGGATAACAACAGCCCTTGGTACAATGTTGGAGAGGAGGAGGGAGTAGTATCAACCAGGTGTTGATATTTGTACTGTCACAGTAAATCATCTAATGCACTTTATTCATTATGTTTACATGAGCATGAGTCACTTTTTCCTATATAGGTTAATATTTGCACCTGGCACTTTAATCGCATAAACATCCCCTCACGTACTCTTAGATCTGCCAGCCTGGGCCTTATTAAGACCGCAAAGACCAGACGGGCAAGATGGGGTGGTAGGGCAATATCACATTGTGCGGCTAAGCTCTGGAACAAATTGCCTTTGTCCATGAAGCTTCAACCCAACTTGCAGTCTTTCAGGAAGAGCCTGAAAACATGGCTTTTTACTTCCGCATAGGCTCCTTGTCAATACAGCGCACTGTTCCTGTCCACACACCTCAGCGCCAAGACGCCACGGCAATCGAGCGCTTTATAAACATAAACATATGCAACCTCGGAGAAAATGATAGAGATGAATCATTCTTTGGGGGTTTCTGTACTTTACAGAAATATGCACAATGCACTTTAGTCAATGGTTTGCAAACGTACTTGTTTTTTAAGTAACTTATAAAGTACTTTGAAGGCATACTTTGCAGCTCAATTATGGATTTGCCAATGTGGCATAACATGTATGGCTATAATAAAGATATCTCTGAAAAAGAGTGGGGGTCCTAGGGATAAAGTTTAAGGACTCAAATAGTTGCAATCCCCAGATCCACAAACTATAACAACATGAGCAACTATGAGTCTCGCCTATATGAAAAACTTGACACAATCGTAAGGGTAAAGCTAGTGTTGTGAGTTCATGTGTACATGTGTGCGTGTACGCATGAGTGTAAGATTCCCATCATCCACCCGAAGTGGTTTGCTTCATCATCTGGGAATTGAGGACTAATTTAGAGAACCATCTTCTACTGAGCAGGTCGTAGATATTGGTCTCTTATTTGTCCCAACGTGGTGGAAACTAGTTTTGCTAGGTGATGATTGGGTGTGATGGTCGCAGTGCTGGTGTGTGGTGATGGTGTATAAGTGCTGGTTAAAAATGTCTAACAAGGTTCTAAAACAACTTTATTAGTAGCTACCTTGTTGACAAACTCTAAAAACAGTGCTCTAACAGTTTCAAATATAATAACTGTGTTGAAAAACGGTCAACATGTTTCTGCTAACGGATTTAAATCATCCTAGCTTTCGTCAGGACCTAGAAGCTACTGCGAAAAAACTGTGTAAAATAATAAAGTGATTGATACAACCTGGACCCTGATAGGTGTCCAAGAAACTCCGTGGGCGGTAGTTTATATTCACTGACCTGCATAAATGGAGAGAAAGATAAAAGAACACAACATAGCAAAATACCCTTCACATAGTGTAATTCTCAAGATTTTACAAATAGCATCCGGCACAATGTCCGATAAACCAAATACTCTTGGATGTATTAAGACTGTGCTAAGTCTAAGAACTCAAATCGAAATTAGACGACTTCAAGGCACTTACCCTATCTGTAATGGGTGTGCGCCTCACCTCACCTGGCTACTGCTCAGGTATAAGGAGGCCCCGCTCTGTAGAGAAAATCAGAGGGTTCAACAATGTTAAAACCTAGTGATTGGTTAAAATTTAAACGCTTAAGCCCAGCCGCGTAATGGCAAGAGACGCCTAATTTCACCGGGAATCATCCGACCGCTACAACAATGGTCTCTAGAAAGCGCTCGATCTCGGTGACATTTTTAAAGATAATGGTTAAGGCCTAAGCAGAAGGCCGACTTATGCCACTAATATAGTGCGTGTCACGTAGCATCAACTTATAGTAGAATGACAGCTCACCTGTCCGTCGGTACCTCTTGTCAGTACTGAGCTCGTAGGGGAGGCAACCTACGAGGTGTCCAAACACGGCAGAAATAGAGAATGCCGATCTAAGTTGTCATGGCAACTAGGGGAGACCGAGGCTGACGTGCGTGCGCAGAGGTTGCGTCATCGCGTTCCGTGTTAGAGCCTGGGAAATGTAGTATTTGACCAGATGATTGTCAGGGGCTGCCGTAGTTAGAATGCAGGCTCCAAAACATCGCTCGTATAGGATAACGATGATGGATGTTTGTGGGTAATGTACCAGGGAGATGTTACGCCCGTATATCATAACAAACTGATTAACTTCTAAGAAAAGCGAAACACCTGGTGTCATGATATTCAAAGCATATGGTAGACAAGAAGGCCATTCCTTTGTAGAGCGGAAATTTCCTAAAGAATTCAGCACCTCCTAATACATCATTACCATACATTTGAAGGGTACTAATAGATGTCTGCTCTTAGAGTGAGGCCCAAGGAATATCATCATTCAGCCCATTACGATCACTCTGGAGTTTGAAGACCCATTTCTGTTCCTTGTGGAACAGAAAGTTAGTGATGTCTGTTATATGTGATGGAATGAATGGTTGTTCGAGGACTAACCACCTGATGTCTTCTGGTTTATGATTAAGTGAGAGGAAGTGGTTAGACATTTTAGTCGCTTGTTTCTTGCGTCTAATAGTACTCTTGTGCTCGCTTATTCTCACTTTGATTTTTCGGGTGGTCATCCCTACATATTTCAATGAGCAGGGACATGTAATCAGATAGATGACTTTCTCTGAATTACAGTTAGTGTGTTTGTTGAGAATCCAAGGTTTTGAGGTGCCAATGTCAACCGATTTAGTGGGTTCTGTTTGAGGACAAACCGAGCAAGAACCACAAGGGTAGTGGCCTTGAACCGGTGGAAGGTGCCAGAGTGTAGATATGGCAGGATCCTTCTTTGTTTTGGGTCGTGTGTGTACCAAATTGTCTCTGAGGTTAGTACCTCTCTTGAACGAGAAAAGTGGAGGAGGGATTTCTTCATTGTTCAAATTGAGAATCCGCCAATGTTTGCGTACCACTTTTTGCACGTCATTTGACAGTGTGCTGAAGGTGTTTACAAATGTAAGTCTCTTAAGTGGTGGTTTGGGTGTAGCTGGTGCAATGAGAGCGTCCCTATTATTGTTAGCTGCTCTTTTTTTGGCTTGTCTGACCAAGTGTCTGGGGTATTGCTTGACCTGCAATTGCTGTGACAGATCGGCTGCATGCTTGTCAAAAGTCTCTTTCGTGGAACAGTTTCTGCGTATACGCAGGAACTGTCCGACAGGCAAGTTGTTCCTAAGGGACTTAGGATGGTGGCTCTGGAAATTCAACAGAGAATTCTTCGCTTGGGGTTTCTTGTATAGTTCACTCCCCAAAGTCCCTTGTGAGGGATAAATGACGATGTCTAAGAAGGGCAATCTGCATTTGTCGTGTGTTACAGTAAATCTCAAGAAATTGTTTTGTGTGTTTAACCAAGCATGGAAGTCAAGTAAAGTGGTCACACTGCCACGCCAAACCACAAGAATATCATCGATATACCTCTTCCATATGACAATTTTGTCACGGAAGGGATTCGTATTGGTCAACACGTTGTTCTGTTCAAACAAATGGACGTAGAGATTTGCTAGGCTGGGAGCAAAAATGCTCCCCATCTATGTGCCTGAGGTTTGGAGGTAGATGGTCTCCTCGTACCTGAAGAAATTTTCTTTCATCGCCAGCCTGGCACATTCCATGATGAAATTGATTGGGGTAATCGTGACCAGATCTTTGGTGTCAAGTAAACCCCTGATGGCCTCTAATGTTTCATCCTGGGGGATGCAGGTATATAGTGACTCGACATCGAAACTAACCAGTAGGTCTGTTTCGATGTCAAAGGTGGTTTCGGGTAGCAGTTTGAGGACATCTTTGGTGTCCTGAAGAAATGTTGGCATTTCCTTGACCAGAGGCCGGAGGAAAAAGTCTACAAAAGTGGACAAGGGTTCCAGGAGAGACCCGATCCCTGAGATGATGGGACGTCCTGGTGGTGGTCTAGTGGCTTTATGTATCTTAGGAAGGACATAAAAGTAGGGCATGACAGGATGTGTCGTGATTAAGAAATCAGACTCATGTTGAGTGATCCATCCGGATTCTCTGGCTTCATATACCATGTCTTTTATCTCCTTAGATAATCTTGTTGTAGGGTCCTCGTGCAAAACCCGGTAGGAATTGGTATCGTTTAGATGTCTTAGACATTCATTACGATAGATGGATGAGTCTAAGATGACGATAGCTCCCCCCTTGTCAGCGGGCTTGATGGTTATAGTGTCATCATTAGATAGTGTAGTCATGGCTTGTTTTTCCACAAAAGGTAGGTTACAGTAGCCTTTTCTGCTACTAGAGCAGAGAGAGGCAACATCATTGGTCACAGCTTGTTCAAAGACTTTGACATTATCCGGCACTAAGTGTGCAGGTGGTGAGAAATTAGAGGGTGGTCTAAGACCTGTATTGGTTTCTACTGAAAGGTCATCTTGATCTATCCTATTGCCTCCTTTTTCTTTATTCTTGAAAAAGAAATGTAGACGTAGTTTGCGAAAGAATTTGCCCATTTCACATCTCAATTGGAAGGGGTCACCTATGGAGGTTGGAACGAAACCTAAACCTTTGTTGAGGACCTCTAGTTCTGTTGGAGAGAGTTGGCGCTGGCTTAAATTCACCACAAGTTCGTCACGTTCACACGTGTATCCAGTATATTCTAACTGTTCTGTGGTGGCTGGTCTGTTTGCCAGTGTACTTGTTGTGTTGAGCCTCCTCTTCTCCTGCCTCTGCTGCGTCCACGGCCTTGCCCTAAAAAAGGTTGCTGTCCAAAATGGGTAGGTGGTGGTGGCTGGCAAGGAAAGGGTGGCATGGGTGGACCATATGGTGAGGGTTGAAAACCCCACGGTGCTGGGGGCCACCATGGTCTGGGTTGGTCATAATAGTTTTGTGAACCTCGTCTCCTATTGGTCCGTGAGCGCTGGTAGTTTTGTTTTTGCGACGGTGTCCCTGTGGTGGAGCCCTCTGAGTCTGATGAGGGGGTGTCTGTCCCTGATGAAGAATAGTTTGAGCCATACCTCTTGCCCTTTTTGTTATATTCTGGAGGGATGTAAGTGTCGCTAGTATACGGGTAGACTTTTTCGAAGGAGAACTTAGCCAGATCTTTTTTAAATTTCTCTATCTTCATCAATAAGATGGTGTCTTTATGCTCTTTGTTAGCTTTGTTGGTTGTGCCGCATTCATCAGCCAGCCCCAACAGCTGCAGGACGTCTCTGACTGCTCGGCCTCAGGCTCCCATTCACTGCCCTGTCGCCCCTCTAAAGAAAATTACATTCTCCAGGCGGATCTATGTACTGCCAAGCTGCTTGTTTTCAAATAATTAACCTTTGAAGCCCCTGCCTCCCACTTTGGAGACTCTAGGAACTTTACGGGCAGTTTAACTTCAAAATACATGCTCACCACTGTCCTGAAGATGAACCCCAATAATTGGGTTCGAAACGCCGTCGACCACCCCACAACATGAAATCTTTATAACTTGTAAAGATCAATTATGGAATTCAACTACTATATTGTTGTCAATGCGATGTCTTTTTAAAACTACTATCACTATTTCACACCACGCTTTTCTTATTTTGTGAGCATTCTAAAATTGACTTTGTTTAAATAAATACCTGCTATCTTTTGACCTACATGACCCTTTACGTACTTTGTCTCCTGCTCCCTACGGAATTGATTTCACTTATCTTAAAAAACAAGTGACCCTGCCTGGGTCACCTTTTCTATTGGACCCTTTTGGGCCATCCTTGAACCATTGTTCTTAACTCTTCATTATCACCCCAGGTTCACATATCGGGGTACCCTTGTCTCCTAAAACCTCATTTCCTTGACCAGAGGCCGGAGGAAAAAGTCTACAAAAGTGGACAAGGGTTCCAGGAGAGACCCGATCCCTGAGATGATGGGACGTCCTGGTGGTGGTCTAGTGGCTTTATGTATCTTAGGAAGGACATAAAAGTAGGGCATGACAGGATGTGTCGTGATTAAGAAATCAGACTCATGTTGAGTGATCCATCCGGATTCTCTGGCTTCATATACCATGTCTTTTATCTCCTTAGATAATCTTGTTGTAGGGTCCTCGTGCAAAACCCGGTAGGAATTGGTATCGTTTAGATGTCTTAGACATTCATTACGATAGATGGATGAGTCTAAGATGACGATAGCTCCCCCCTTGTCAGCGGGCTTGATGGTTATAGTGTCATCATTAGATAGTGTAGTCATGGCTTGTTTTTCCACAAAAGGTAGGTTACAGTAGCCTTTTCTGCTACTAGAGCAGAGAGAGGCAACATCATTGGTCACAGCTTGTTCAAAGACTTTGACATTATCCGGCACTAAGTGTGCAGGTGGTGAGAAATTAGAGGGTGGTCTAAGACCTGTATTGGTTTCTACTGAAAGGTCATCTTGATCTATCCTATTGCCTCCTTTTTCTTTATTCTTGAAAAAGAAATGTAGACGTAGTTTGCGAAAGAATTTGCCCATTTCACATCTCAATTGGAAGGGGTCACCTATGGAGGTTGGAACGAAACCTAAACCTTTGTTGAGGACCTCTAGTTCTGTTGGAGAGAGTTGGCGCTGGCTTAAATTCACCACAAGTTCGTCACGTTCACACGTGTATCCAGTATATTCTAACTGTTCTGTGGTGGCTGGTCTGTTTGCCAGTGTACTTGTTGTGTTGAGCCTCCTCTTCTCCTGCCTCTGCTGCGTCCACGGCCTTGCCCTAAAAAAGGTTGCTGTCCAAAATGGGTAGGTGGTGGTGGCTGGCAAGGAAAGGGTGGCATGGGTGGACCATATGGTGAGGGTTGAAAACCCCACGGTGCTGGGGGCCACCATGGTCTGGGTTGGTCATAATAGTTTTGTGAACCTCGTCTCCTATTGGTCCGTGAGCGCTGGTAGTTTTGTTTTTGCGACGGTGTCCCTGTGGTGGAGCCCTCTGAGTCTGATGAGGGGGTGTCTGTCCCTGATGAAGAATAGTTTGAGCCATACCTCTTGCCCTTTTTGTTATATTCTGGAGGGATGTAAGTGTCGCTAGTATACGGGTAGACTTTTTCGAAGGAGAACTTAGCCAGATCTTTTTTAAATTTCTCTATCTTCATCAATAAGATGGTGTCTTTATGCTCTTTGTTAGCTTTGTTGGTATCCTCAAGATTCCTTTTGAATAAAGCACTAGTGATGGTGGCTTTGATTTGGCCCTCCAAAGTTTGTATTTCTACCAGGATAAGGTCAGCTGCCTTCTTGGCTGTAGCGATGATTAAGATCAGCCAGTCGCGGGTGCATCGCCACGCGATGAGCGACCAGTCCTTGAGAAAAGTTTTGTCTGTCAAAAAGAGTCGTGGTGTGTTGGTAACTATCAGGCCCATGGGAGCACTGTTGTTTCTTAAATATTCTGTCATTATAGCGCCATGTATGAATGTGCGCGAATGAGACTTTTTAAGAGTGAGTAAGGTTTGCCATTCATCTACAGTGTTATTAGAAACCACTGGCAGACTGTCTATGATACTAGGGTTGGTGCTCAAGATCGACTGTAGCATGTTGTCATCAAATGACAATCCAGTGAATTCGGCCATCCTTAAACAAGGGGCGGCGTGGGCAGCGGAATGAAAGTACTCGCAATGCGCTTAGCTGCGTGAGTACAAAGAAAGGACCCGCAGCCAAGGCTGCTCCAAAAACTATAATAAAGATATCTCTGAAAAAGAGTGGGGGTCCTAGGGATAAAGTTTAAGGACTCAAATAGTTGCAATCCCCAGATCCACAAACTATAACAACATGAGCAACTATGAGTCTCGCCTATATGAAAAACTTGACACAATCGTAAGGGTAAAGCTAGTGTTGTGAGTTCATGTGTACATGTGTGCGTGTACGCATGAGTGTAAGATTACCATCATCCACCCGAAGTGGTTTGCTTCATCATCTGGGAATTGAGGACTAATTTAGAGAACCATCTTCTACTGAGCAGGTCGTAGATATTGGTCTCTTATTTGTCCCAACGTGGTGGAAACTAGTTTTGCTAGGTGATGATTGGGTGTGATGGTCGCAGTGCTGGTGTGTGGTGATGGTGTATAAGTGCTGGTTAAAAATGTCTAACAAGGTTCTAAAACAACTTTATTAGTAGCTACCTTGTTGACAAACTCTAAAAACAGTGCTCTAACAGTTTCAAATATAATAACTGTGTTGAAAAACGGTCAACATGTTTCTGCTAACGGATTTAAATCATCCTAGCTTTCGTCAGGACCTAGAAGCTACTGCGAAAAAACTGTGTAAAATAATAAAGTGATTGATACAACCTGGACCCTGATAGGTGTCCAAGAAACTCCGTGGGCGGTAGTTTATATTCACTGACCTGCATAAATGGAGAGAAAGATAAAAGAACACAACATAGCAAAATACCCTTCACATAGTGTAATTCTCAAGATTTTACAAATAGCATCCGGCACAATGTCCGATAAACCAAATACTCTTGGATGTATTAAGACTGTGCTAAGTCTAAGAACTCAAATCAAAATTAGACGACTTCAAGGCACTTACCCTATCTGTAATGGGTGTGCGCCTCACCTCACCTGGCTACTGCTCAGGTATAAGGAGGCCCCGCTCTGTAGAGAAAATCAGAGGGTTCAACAATGTTAAAACCTAGTGATTGGTTAAAATTTAAACGCTTAAGCCCAGCCGCGTAATGTCAAGAGACGCCTAATTTCACCGGGAATCATCCGACCGCTACAACAATGGTCTCTAGAAAGCGCTCGATCTCGGTGACATTTTTAAAGATAATGGTTAAGGCCTAAGCAGAAGGCCGACTTATGCCACTAATATAGTGCGTGTCACGTAGCATCAACTTATAGTAGAATGACAGCTCACCTGTCCGTCGGTACCTCTTGTCAGTACTGAGCTCGTAGGGGAGGCAACCTACGAGGTGTCCAAACACGGCAGAAATAGAGAATGCCGATCTAAGTTGTCATGGCAACTAGGGGAGACCGAGGCTGACGTGCGTGCGCAGAGGTTGTGTCATCGCGTTCCGTGTTAGAGCCTGGGAAATGTAGTATTTGACCAGATGATTGTCAGGGGCTGCCGTAGTTAGAATGCAGGCTCCAAAACATCGCTCGTATAGGATAACGATGATGGATGTTTGTGGGTAATGTACCAGGGAGATGTTACGCCCGTATATCATAACAAACTGACTAACTTCTAAGAAAAGCGAAACACCTGGTGTCATGATATTCAAAGCATATGGTAGACAAGAAGGCCATTCCTTTGTAGAGCGGAAATTTCCTAAAGAGGTGCTGAATTCTTTAGGAAATTTCCGCTCTACAAAGGAATGGCCTTCTTGTCTACCATATGCTTTGAATATCATGACACCAGGTGTTTCGCTTTTCTTAGAAGTTAATCAGTTTGTTATGATATACGGGCGTAACATCTCCCTGGTACATTACCCACAAACATCCATCATCGTTATCCTATACGAGCGATGTTTTGGAGCCTGCATTCTAACTACGGCAGCCCCTGACAATCATCTGGTCAAATACTACATTTCCCAGGCTCTAACACAGAACGCGATGACGCAACCTCTGCGCACGCACGTCAGCCTCGGTCTCCCCTAGTTGCCATGACAACTTAGATCTGCCGTGTTTGGACACCTCGTAGGTTGCCTCCCCTACGAGCTCAGTACTGACAAGAGGTACCGACGGACAGGTGAGCTGTCATTCTACTATAAGTTGATGCTACGTGACACGCACTATATTAGTGGCATAAGTCGGCCTTCTGCTTAGGCCTTAACCATTATCTTTAAAAATGTCACCGAGATCGAGCGCTTTCTAGAGACCATTGTTGTAGCGGTCGGATGATTCCCGGTGAAATTAGGCGTCTCTTGACATTACGCGGCTGGGCTTAAGCGTTTAAATTTTAACCAATCACTAGGTTTTAACATTGTTGAACCCTCTGATTTTCTCTACAGAGCGGGGCCTCCTTATACCTGAGCAGTAGCCAGGTGAGGTGAGGCGCACACCCATTACAGATAGGGTAAGTGCCTTGAAGTCGTCTAATTTCGATTTGAGTTCTTAGACTTAGCACAGTCTTAATACATCCAAGAGTATTTGGTTTATCGGACATTGTGCCGGATGCTATTTGTAAAATCTTGAGAATTACACTATTTGAAGGGTATTTTGCTATGTTGTGTTCTTTTATCTTTCTCTCCATTTATGCAGGTCAGTGAATATAAACTACCGCCCACGGAGTTTCTTGGACACCTATCAGGGTCCAGGTTGTATCAATCACTTTATTATTTTACACAGTTTTTTCGCAGTAGCTTCTAGGTCCTGACGAAAGCTAGGATGATTTAAATCCGTTAGCAGAAACATGTTGACCGTTTTTCAACACAGTTATTATATTTGAAACTGTTAGAGCACTGTTTTTAGAGTTTGTCAACAAGGTAGCTACTAATAAAGTTGTTTTAGAACCTTGTTAGACATTTTTAACCAGCACTTATACACCATCACCACACACCAGCACTGCGACCATCACACCCAATCATCACCTAGCAAAACTAGTTTCCACCACGTTGGGACAAATAAGAGACCAATATCTACGACCTGCTCAGTAGAAGATGGTTCTCTAAATTAGTCCTCAATTCCCAGATGATGAAGCAAACCACTTCGGGTGGATGATGGGAATCTTACACTCATGCGTACACTCACACATGTACACATGAACTCACAACACTAGCTTTACCCTTACGATTGTGTCAAGTTTTTCATATAGGCGAGACTCATAGTTGCTCATGTTGTTATAGTTTGTGGATCTGGGGATTGCAACTATTTGAGTCCTTAAACTTTATCCCTAGGACCCCCACTCTTTTTCAGAGATATCTTTATTATAGTTTTTGGAGCAGCCTTGGCTGCGGGTCCTTTCTTTGTACTCACGCAGCTAAGCGCATTGCGAGTACTTTCATTCCGCTGCCCACGCCGCCCCTTGTTTAAGGATGGCCGAATTCACTGGATTGTCATTTGATGACAACATGCTACAGTCGATCTTGAGCACCAACCCTAGTATCATAGACAGTCTGCCAGTGGTTTCTAATAACACTGTAGATGAATGGCAAACCTTACTCACTCTTAAAAAGTCTCATTCGCGCACATTCATACATGGCGCTATAATGACAGAATATTTAAGAAACAACAGTGCTCCCATGGGCCTGATAGTTACCAACACACCACGACTCTTTTTGACAGACAAAACTTTTCTCAAGGACTGGTCGCTCATCGCGTGGCGATGCACCCGCGACTGGCTGATCTTAATCATCGCTACAGCCAAGAAGGCAGCTGACCTTATCCTGGTAGAAATACAACCTTTGGAGGGCCAAATCAAAGCCACCATCACTAGTGCTTTATTCAAAAGGAATCTTGAGGATACCAACAAAGCTAACAAAGAGCATAAAGACACCATCTTATTGATGAAGATAGAGAAATTTAAAAAAGATCTGGCTAAGTTCTCCTTCGAAAAAGTCTACCCGTATACTAGCGACACTTACATCCCTCCAGAATATAACAAAAAGGGCAAGAGGTATGGCTCAAACTATTCTTCATCAGGGACAGACACCCCCTCATCAGACTCAGAGGGCTCCACCACAGGGACACCGTCGCAAAAACAAAACTACCAGCGCTCACGGACCAATAGGAGACGAGGTTCACAAAACTATTATGACCAACCCAGACCATGGTGGCCCCCAGCACCGTGGGGTTTTCAACCCTCACCATATGGTCCACCCATGCCACCCTTTCCTTGCCAGCCACCACCACCTACCCATTTTGGACAGCAACCTTTTTTAGGGCAAGGCCGTGGACGCAGCAGAGGCAGGAGAAGAGGAGGCTCAACACAACAAGTACACTGGCAAACAGACCAGCCACCACAGAACAGTTAGAATATACTGGATACACGTGTGAACGTGACGAACTTGTGGTGAATTTAAGCCAGCGCCAACTCTCTCCAACAGAACTAGAGGTCCTCAACAAAGGTTTAGGTTTCGTTCCAACCTCCATAGGTGACCCCTTCCAATTGAGATGTGAAATGGGCAAATTCTTTCGCAAACTACGTCTACATTTCTTTTTCAAGAATAAAGAAAAAGGAGGCGATAGGATAGATCAAGATGACCTTTCAGTAGAAACCAATACAGGTCTTAGACCACCCTCTAATTTCTCACCACCTGCACACTTAGTGCCGGATAATGTCAAAGTCTTTGAACAAGCTGTGACCAATGATGTTGCCTCTCTCTGCTCTAGTAGCAGAAAAGGCTACTGTAACCTACCTTTTGTGGAAAAACAAGCCATGACTACACTATCTAATGATGACACTATAACCATCAAGCCCGCTGACAAGGGGGGAGCTATCGTCATCTTAGACTCATCCATCTATCGTAATGAATGTCTAAGACATCTAAACGATACCAATTCCTACCGGGTTTTGCACGAGGACCCTACAACAAGATTATCTAAGGAGATAAAAGACATGGTATATGAAGCCAGAGAATCCGGATGGATCACTCAACATGAGTCTGATTTCTTAATCACGACACATCCTGTCATGCCCTACTTTTATGTCCTTCCTAAGATACATAAAGCCACTAGACCACCACCAGGACGTCCCATCATCTCAGGGATCGGGTCTCTCCTGGAACCCTTGTCCACTTTTGTAGACTTTTTCCTCCGGCCTCTGGTCAAGGAAATGCCAACATTTCTTCAGGACACCAAAGATGTCCTCAGACTGCTACCCGAAACCACCTTTGACATCGAAACAGACCTACTGGTTAGTTTCGATGTCGAGTCACTATATACCTGCATCCCCCAGGATGAAACATTAGAGGCCATCAGGGGTTTACTTGACACCAAAGATCTGGTCACGATTACCCCAATCAATTTCATCATGGAATGTGCCAGGCTGGCGATGAAAGAAAATTTCTTCAGGTACGAGGAGACCATCTACCTCCAAACCTCAGGCACATCGATGGGGAGCATTTTTGCTCCCAGCCTAGCAAATCTCTACGTCCATTTGTTTGAACAGAACAACGTGTTGACCAATACGAATCCCTTCCGTGACAAAATTGTCATATGGAAGAGGTATATCGATGATATTCTTGTGGTTTGGCGTGGCAGTGTGACCACTTTACTTGACTTCCATGCTTGGTTAAACACACAAAACAATTTCTTGAGATTTACTGTAACACACGACAAATGCAGATTGCCCTTCTTAGACATCGTCATTTATCCCTCACAAGGGACTTTGGGGAGTGAACTATACAAGAAACCCCAAGCGAAGAATTCTCTGTTGAATTTCCAGAGCCACCATCCTAAGTCCCTTAGGAACAACTTGCCTGTCGGACAGTTCCTGCGTATACGCAGAAACTGTTCCACGAAAGAGACTTTTGACAAGCATGCAGCCGATCTGTCACAGCAATTGCAGGTCAAGCAATACCCCAGACACTTGGTCAGACAAGCCAAAAAAAGAGCAGCTAACAATAATAGGGACGCTCTCATTGCACCAGCTACACCCAAACCACCACTTAAGAGACTTACATTTGTAAACACCTTCAGCACACTGTCAAATGACGTGCAAAAAGTGGTACGCAAACATTGGCGGATTCTCAATTTGAACAATGAAGAAATCCCTCCTCCACTTTTCTCGTTCAAGAGAGGTACTAACCTCAGAGACAATTTGGTACACACACGACCCAAAACAAAGAAGGATCCTGCCATATCTACACTCTGGCACCTTCCACCGGTTCAAGGCCACTACCCTTGTGGTTCTTGCTCGGTTTGTCCTCAAACAGAACCCACTAAATCGGTTGACATTGGCACCTCAAAACCTTGGATTCTCAACAAACACACTAACTGTAATTCAGAGAAAGTCATCTATCTGATTACATGTCCCTGCTCATTGAAATATGTAGGGATGACCACCCGAAAAATCAAAGTGAGAATAAGCGAGCACAAGAGTACTATTAGACGCAAGAAACAAGCGACTAAAATGTCTAACCACTTCCTCTCACTTAATCATAAACCAGAAGACATCAGGTGGTTAGTCCTCGAACAACCATTCATTCCATCACATATAACAGACATCACTAACTTTCTGTTCCACAAGGAACAGAAATGGGTCTTCAAACTCCAGAGTGATCGCAATGGGCTGAATGATGATATTCCTTGGGCCTCACTCTAAGAGCAGACATCTATTAGTACCCTTCAAATGTATGGTAATGATGTATTAGGAGGTGCTGAATTCTTTAGGAAATTTCCGCTCTACAAAGGAATGGCCTTCTTGTCTACCATATGCTTTGAATATCATGACACCAGGTGTTTCGCTTTTCTTAGAAGTTAATCAGTTTGTTATGATATACGGGCGTAACATCTCCCTGGTACATTACCCACAAACATCCATCATCGTTATCCTATACGAGCGATGTTTTGGAGCCTGCATTCTAACTACGGCAGCCCCTGACAATCATCTGGTCAAATACTACATTTCCCAGGCTCTAACACGGAACGCGATGACGCAACCTCTGCGCACGCACGTCAGCCTCGGTCTCCCCTAGTTGCCATGACAACTTAGATCGGCATTCTCTATTTCTGCCGTGTTTGGACACCTCGTAGGTTGCCTCCCCTACGAGCTCAGTACTGACAAGAGGTACCGACGGACAGGTGAGCTGTCATTCTACTATAAGTTGATGCTACGTGACACGCACTATATTAGTGGCATAAGTCGGCCTTCTGCTTAGGCCTTAACCATTATCTTTAAAAATGTCACCGAGATCGAGCGCTTTCTAGAGACCATTGTTGTAGCGGTCGGATGATTCCCGGTGAAATTAGGCGTCTCTTGACATTACGCGGCTGGGCTTAAGCGTTTAAATTTTAACCAATCACTAGGTTTTAACATTGTTGAACCCTCTGATTTTCTCTACAGAGCGGGGCCTCCTTATACCTGAGCAGTAGCCAGGTGAGGTGAGGCGCACACCCATTACAGATAGGGTAAGTGCCTTGAAGTCGTCTAATTTCGATTTGAGTTCTTAGACTTAGCACAGTCTTAATACATCCAAGAGTATTTGGTTTATCGGACATTGTGCCGGATGCTATTTGTAAAATCTTGAGAATTACACTATGTGAAGGGTATTTTGCTATGTTGTGTTCTTTTATCTTTCTCTCCATTTATGCAGGTCAGTGAATATAAACTACCGCCCACGGAGTTTCTTGGACACCTATCAGGGTCCAGGTTGTATCAATCACTTTATTATTTTACACAGTTTTTTCGCAGTAGCTTCTAGGTCCTGACGAAAGCTAGGATGATTTAAATCCGTTAGCAGAAACATGTTGACCGTTTTTCAACACAGTTATTATATTTGAAACTGTTAGAGCACTGTTTTTAGAGTTTGTCAACAAGGTAGCTACTAATAAAGTTGTTTTAGAACCTTGTTAGACATTTTTAACCAGCACTTATACACCATCACCACACACCAGCACTGCGACCATCACACCCAATCATCACCTAGCAAAACTAGTTTCCACCACGTTGGGACAAATAAGAGACCAATATCTACGACCTGCTCAGTAGAAGATGGTTCTCTAAATTAGTCCTCAATTCCCAGATGATGAAGCAAACCACTTCGGGTGGATGATGGGAATCTTACACTCATGCGTACACGCACACATGTACACATGAACTCACAACACTAGCTTTACCCTTACGATTGTGTCAAGTTTTTCATATAGGCGAGACTCATAGTTGCTCATGTTGTTATAACATGTATGGCTCCTTACTATAACACAATTTAGCATTTGTCAATTCCCTCCAATCTCCATTAACAGTTGTTCAACTTGTATGACAATATAGCTATATATCAAAACTAAATGTTGGAATTAAATTAAGTGCTAAGACAAGTGGGAGTTTATATGTGCACAGTTTTTATATTGTTGCCCGATCCACATGTCATGAGAAATTTGTGAAATTCCAAATTTTACATTCATGCAAGATGTTCCTGAAACTTTGTGTACTTTACACGGCTGAGCTGAGAATTACTTACATGTTTATTTACCACGTTGCAATGATATATGTTGTTCATGATCAAAATAAGAGAAAAAATGTGGTTGTGTCTCCTTTAAAACGAACGTATGTTTTTAATAGGTGGTGGGGAAAGGGTAGTGATTTCCCTTTAAATTGACACTCTATATATCACTCTATGACCCAGTAGAAGGCTCCGGCCGAAAAGTGTAGTTCAGTTTTGGATGTTATGCACCTTTGCACTTTGCTTGTTTATGGCTCCATGACGTTTGGTTGCTTGTGAATTCAAGTAAAGCACCTCGTCGGCAAAAGGATTTCGCTGTGCCGTTCTTCTGTTTGCCCTTGGAATGCAGTGTGGATGACAGGGTGCTGTTACAGAGGCTTGGAGAAATATATATATAGGTATGTAGTTATTGGTATTGGAGTATCTATGGTTTTCAAATTGCCCGTCTGAAAGTATGAGTTGGTGTTTCTAAATTTATTTTAGGGTGGGAGAAGATGTACTATTTTATCACATATATGACGTCATCAGTGATGTCATCAGTGATGTCATCAGTGATGTCACTGGCCATGTCATGAGTGATGTAATATGTGACGTCATCAGCAGTGGATTTCGGGCGCGCGAGTTATAGTTAGGTGAACTAACTATAACGGTGGAATTTCATTGGTTTTTTACGAGTGAAATGGCCAGCTAACTATAACATGTGTGAAACCTATGGTTTTTTCAGTGAATTTGCAAGGTTTTTTAAATGCTAATTCCTAACTATAACGTGTGTAAAACCTATGGTTTTTTCAGTGAATTTCAAAGGTTTTTTAAATGCTAATTTTAGAATTTTGTAATATATTTTTTATATATTTCTTTTACAAAAATTTACCTATGTATACATTTATAGATTATCTGTATCCTTTAATTTGGTGTGGCTCATTTTTTTTTTACTTTGAATTTGGATAAAGTTGAACAGCATAGTTAATAACTTCTGTTAACTTATGTACACTTTAATTAATTTTTTATTTTTTTCTAAAAAATTTTAGGGTGCGCGCACAGAGCGCACACCTAGTACGCATGCATACGTTTTTCATGTACGCATGCGTACGTTATCTACGTACGCATACATACGTTTTAGAGCGCGCTCGCAGCGCGAACCTAGTTCGCATGCGTACGTTTTTTGTGTACGCATGCGTACGTTATCTACGCACGCATACGTACGTTTTAGTACGCGCTCGCAGCGCGCACCCAGTACGCATGCATACGTACGTGGTGTGTGCATGCGTACGTTCTCCACGTACGCTTGCGTGCCTTGTACGTGATCCGCGCGCTACACTCGCGCATACGCGTGGAGTACGCGTGCTGATGTTCGCGCATGCGCGCGTGCTGCATATGCGCGCTACGTACGCGCATAATACTTATGCGCATGCGCGTGTACACGTTCGCGCATGCAGAATTGCACCGTGCGCGCTCTGAGCTTGCTCCGTGCGCGCACCTCGAGTTATGTGATTAATAAAACAACACTTTTAATTGGTTTTCATTACTTTAAGTTTCAGATTCTTTCAACACCACACCCAATCCCCTCATGGCAAGTCATGTGATCAAGAAACATCACTTTTCATTGGTTCAAAGTACTTTCAGTTCTAGATTCTTCCAAAACCACACCCACTCCCCTCATTATTAGTTCTGATTCCCTTGGAGAAGGAGCTACTCTGTTTTTGTGAGACAATGGCAGAGCACCAGCCATCTTCTGAGAGTGAACAGGACACTCTTGAGAGACAGAGGCAGAGGAAGCAGAAAGACTCATTTATATGGCAGTTTTTCACTTTTCCTGAGGGGCAAAAGTAGGTGAATGCACCAAATGTCACCTGCATACTTTGTCAGCGGACCTTATCACCTGGGAATGCTAAGTACTCTTTTAGTATTCACACAATGTTGAGGCACGTTGAAAAAATGCATCCTGCGACTTTTCGTCGAGCTTCTGGGGCAAACCCTCCACCTGCTCAGCCGACGACATCTGCAGCAGCTCAGCCGAGCACATCTTCGGCAGCTCAGCCGAGCACTTCTTCTGCGATGGTGCCTTCACCTTCTTCCGCGATGGTGCCTTCACCTTCTTCCACACCTCTGGATATACGTCCTTGTTTTGCGAGGATGTGTACACGGTGCATGGATTGTGGTACTCTTATTTCTATGGGTGAGAGCAGTGTTGATCTCATTCAGAGAAGATTTGAGCGGCACTCTTGCACTAGGCCATAGTTTTGTTATTTTTTTTTCGTTTTTCTCTTCCTCTGTCCCTACATTAACTCAAGGGCTCTTTTTAGAGCCACCTAAAATCTAAACACAAAAACTTGTTTTTTGAATCTACTTGTCAAATTTTTTTTTGGGGTGCGCGCACGCTGCGCGCACCCAATGATGTTTTTTAAAAAAAATTATCATTTTTTTCAACTTTAGTAAACCTTCAAGGACTCCCTGACAAAGAGAGGGGAGTGGCAAAGCAATTAAAAAAGAGATGGTGTACATTTCACAGATGAAGGGAAGAGAGTCTTCCTATTAAACTTTAAACTCTGCATCGGTACTTACATATAGGTACCCTAAACCTATCAAAAAAGATAATAGCTCATTTTAGAGCCAACCACCATCAAAAAAGTTAAATTTGTTTTTTTTTTTTTAAAAAAGGGCATGAGGATTAGAAAAGGGGGTAAGGGAAAATGAGAAATGGAGAGTGAGGAGATGGAGGGATTTAGGAAACTGCACTGAGAGAAAGGGAGTCAGGATGTCAATGAGCAAAACAGAGTGAAGGAGATTGAAGGAAAGATTGCAAAAAGGAGAAGGAGTGTGAGATACATACAGAAGGAAGAGAAGTAGGAGAATAAGAGTGACTATGAGGAAAGGATAGTAACAGTTAGGCAAGGTGAGGGAAAGAGAATGACGGACAAGGTTAAAAAATTAACATAGATTGAAAATGAGTGATGCAGAGAGAAGGAGTGGTAGAAACAAAGGGGCAGATTTTTTACAAACGTACGCAACATTGTGCAGGAAGTCATAATGCTGCGCCATGCTGCGTTACTTTCTAAGCACAGAGATGCAATATATTTACATATCGCATCTCTCTGCTTCCCTTGCACTGGCGCCAAAACTGCAGCCATACGCCGATGCAGGCTCCCTTGCAGCATGGTGCAAGGATGCCTGTGTGGTGGGGAAACTGTTCTTGTGCAGGATGAGACACCTTCCTCCCAAAAAAACAATCACAAGAGGCTTTTTCCTCTTTCAATACATGCTGTAGCATGCAGCACGCACTGAAAGAGGAAAAAATGAAGAGAAATGAAAACATTTCTCCTTGTTGTGCTTCGCTATGCCACCTCTAGGGTGGCGTAGTATTCACACACAAGTTCAGACTTATGATTTCTCGTAAATCAGGAGATTGGTGTAGTTCTATAAGTGTTGTTTGGGAACACAAACAACAACACCCATAGAATACCCCTTCAACACACAGTGCTGCGTTTGAATTGGCTGTATTTACAAGGAGAGGAAAAGACACACAGAGTGGCTTATCCTCTCCTTGTAAATATGGAGGAGTACCCTGCGCCACTAGTACGTCAAGAAAAGTGACGTAGTGGTGGCGCAGGTGGCTTGTAAATCTGCCCCAGAGATGTTAAGGAAATTAAGGGTAAAACAGACAAAGAGAGAGTGAAAGATACAGAGACAGAGAGCAAACAACTGAGAAGGAGTAAGGCAGTTAAAAAGACTAATACATATGGATACAGAGAAAGAAACATGGATGAAAAATTAGTGATGGAGGTAGTAAAGGTAGGGGAGTAGTAGAGAAGGAGTGAGTTATGAAAGAGTAGTAAAGCAGGAAGAGAGAGAGAGAAGAGAAATGAGAAAAGCAGAGTGAGGAGAGGCGAAGAAAAGGAAGCATGAAATGAAAGGAGTAAGAAATACAGATATTTGAAACTTACCTGACCATCAAAATAACTTATTTAGAAATAAATGTTTTTATTTAATTGCAAGGACACTGAATTACATTTTCTAAATTTTCTTTCTAGTTCTAAAAAAAAGTATTAATATTCAACAATACATTTTATTAAACAGTACATGTTTTGTCATATTTAGCAAAACAATTGTTTGCCCTTTTTTTGCTGTTTTCAGAATGTTTTGATTTTCACTGAAAATAGTGAAATCAATTGTATTCATCATTTAACAGCGGGCAAAAAAAAAAACAATCTGAAAGATTGTTTAAAAAAGCCCAAAATGTATCCTCACTAAAACATACCTTGATAGAAATGTCACATATATATTAAAAATACCTTTTAAGTACAATAATAATTTTCAAGAAATAACGTCTGTAAACCTTGTTGCAAAAGAACATATGCCAAAATAATATCTGTCAAAGAAGTCCACAATTGTTTGTTTTACCTTTCCTTGAGGCCAAATGGTAAGTTTAAAATCCTTTTTGAGTGAAATATTCAATTTTAATCCTTTAAAATTTAAATAATGCTTTCTTCAGATGCTGAATTTAGTATTTAAAATTTGGGTTTCAGAAAAATTAAGTAACAATTGGGTAAATCATAAGGCAAACTTGAAAATCAATTGAGAATCATTACACAGTGTCTATCCTTTTTCACATTTAAGATAAACTGTGTAATCACCAGAAGTTATAGAAGGACCGTCATGAAAAATTATTGCAACTGCTACAAAAGTTTTTCCAGATATAGATAATTGATTACCAACAAACTTCTTTAGTAAAGTTTCCAATTTTGTTCCATCAGCTCTACAACGTTGTACCATTAAAATTACATACTGTCCATATTTCTTTAAAAATAACGTTGACAACATTTCAGATTTACATTCAGAACATTCCATGTTGTGATTAGCATCTTTAACTAATTTACTAAAAGTCACTGATTTACATTCTGGTAATGGTAAATATATGAACCTTTCAGAATCAACATTACTACTGCATGTGTTCATACAGTTTTCACAACAATGCTCCCATTTATAAGAGACACCAAATACATTTTCTACTTCTACCCCTTCATCTTCCAGTACCATCAGCATATACATTAGGAATTCCTGTGCATCTTGCTGGACATTTTGTGTAAACTGTGTACATCCAGAACATACATCTAAAAGATTTCTAACATCAGAAGCACTTTCTATTTTAGTTTTATCATTACTCAGCTTCTCATAAAGGAGACTCAGCAAAGAACAGAATCTTTTCCCCTGATTTACTATTATCTGCTCTTGCAAAAATTTAAGATAAAATACAACATTCAGCACTACATTTGCGTAGCAGTTGACACCAGAGCTATTGTCAAAATCACAACCAACAACCTCTTCCACACTGTCCTTTTTCTTTTTGCTTGCAGTCACATCACTGTCTTTTTGTTTTCTCTTCTTTACATCCTCATTACAGATATTCTCAAATCTCCTTTTCCGACAAACAACACGTTTTTCAAACACAGGATACTGACCTAAATGAGAAGCATAGCTTCTTCTTAATCTATTATATTCCTTTACACAGTTTGCATCAGCACTAACTTTTGAGTCATCAAAGTCTATCATGAATAAACCAGATAATTTTTTCACGCGTGACAAAACAACATATGCCATACCTTCTTTAAACACACTAGATCCAATGTTTACAAAAGCACTATCTACAGTAAATCCTTGAGACTTGTGAATAGTTACAGCATATGCTAGAGAAAACGGAAACTGCTTCCTACGTACATATAAGTCTTTCACTAGCAAAAAACGAACTGAACAACGATTAATGTCTTTAACCTCTTCAATCTGATCAAATTTTATTTTTAAGAATTCAATTCCATCTTTTTTCTGGTACTTTGCAAAACCCACAACTTTACCCATAGCTCCATTCACTAAACCTTTTTCTACATCCAAATTACGTCTTAAAATTACTCTACAGTTCATACATACATAAAGATTCTTTTCCAAACCAGCTGTTTTTTAAATGTTTTTCTCCAGAGAATCCAATTTAGTAGCCAATTTGCCTGTAAATATAATAGTTATTCATTCATGTTGAATTTTATCCACAGCTTCCAGTTTTATGATCTCTTCATTTTCCAATTTCAAAAGTTCTTGATTGAATACAGAGCATTCATGTAGTGTTGGCATTAAGCAGATTACAGTATTTTTTTCAGCAATTTTCTTGTATATTTTCTCTGGAACTATTTCTTCTGTTGTAAACAAATTACTCAGCAATCGACTCTGTAATGCTTTTCTGCCATGTTCTGTGAGTAGTCCAATTCTTATATCTTTCAGAATACTTGCATAATCCTCATCATTGGCTTGCCTCATATTGGTAATGAGTTCCTTATACTCAAAATATGTCCAAATATTTACATTGCCTATACTTCCTATTGACTTTTTCGTGTCTTCATGTGTAAGTGTATGGAATACCGGTTGTCCTTTAACTGGAGTAAGTTGCAAAAGATCCCCAAAAACTATGACGTGTTTTCCTCCAAATAACACGTCATAGTCTGTCTTTAGTATTTGCTGCATTCTTAAATGCACAAAGGCAAGCATTAAGTTTGATACCATGCTTACATCATCAATAATGAGTACTTTCATTTTCTTCAATACTCTTGAAACTTCAAAACATGCTTATCCTGTTAGCTTGTGGTATTGTATTTTGTTCTCATGCTCTACTGGTAACATTAGCAAACGATGTAAGGTAACTCCTTTTATGTTATACGCTGCTAACCCAGTTGGAGCAGTAACAACACAAGACAAAGTTGAATCCGTTTTGTTCTGTAGGTAGCTTCTAATTACATTAATTAAGAAACTTTTTCCAGTTCCTGCTTGTCCACTTACATACATTCTCATTGGTTCAAAAGATGTGCATAAGCACTCTTTATTTTCATGTAGTAATCCGTGATCAATTTTTTTCCTGACTTCTTCATAAATTTGTTGTTGTTCATCATTCAGTTGTTCTTCCAAATTTGGTAAGTTTATTAAATCATCCTGAGCTTGATTCATAGCTGTTTCGACTTCAGTCATGGCTATTGCTGCTTCATTTTCTACGATTGGTTGTCCTAGAGGATCTTGACTGAACGTCCCAGAACTTTGACTGTCTTGAGAACTGTCTCTAGCTACTTCAGCTGCAATTGTTGCTTCTTGTTCAATTTCTTCATTTAACATTTGAACATAAGTTGTGAAAGTACTGCATTCTATGCTGTCTTTGCTAGCATTGAAGGAATCTTCGTAACTCTGGAATTCTCCAAGTAGTTCGTCCTCTGAACGCCAGGGTTTAAACAGCTGCAAAAGTACCAAGTAGTAAAATTCCTTTTTGTCAGGAGTGTCGCAACTCAGCTTCCGGTGATTTATCAAACTTCCTTTTGTTTGCTTCACCAAACATCCTTCCTCACCACTGACTTTATATTTTCCATTGTTGATGTCTTCTGTGGCATTCCGTTTAAAAATGAAGTTCTGCAGCACTTCATAGAGACACATGTTCTCAAGGTGATGACTTCTTTGTGGGTAATATGTGTCCAACATGTTTGTTCTTAAAATGTCTGTACTTTCTGGTTCGTACTCAGCTAAATATTCAATTTCTCGAATAGATTTCAGTACCCGATTTCGCATTCCTGCAAGGCCTAAACTTACCCAAATTATTCTTCTTGATTTCGAGTACAGACTTGCAGATGATAACCTATCTGAGCATTCGTAGGATCCAATTTCTCGATGCGATAACATCTTTAAACTGAAACTGTATAGCTTCTTACTGACAGTCTTCTTGTGAGAAATCTCTTCCCACATTTCCTTCAATTGCGTTTTCTCAGATTTAGTGATGTAAGATGTGACATACCGAGCAACAGCAATAGAATTGTCAGCCACATACTGTATATCCATGTTAGCATTCCACATGGATAAAATGACTGGGTTGTAGTCATTTATATATTTTGACTCTTCTTTTCTTCTTAGGTTGTAGGTATTCTTAGGCGATTTTCTTGTAATAGTATGTCGCACAGCAGACATAAAACTGTTTACTCTTCCTTTTGAAAGAACAGGTCGTGGAAATCCAAATCGACATTTTGTGTAGAATTTATCTTTACTCTTGTACTTTCGCCGACAGTATTTTCCACACCGATGACTTTGGAAACGTAAAACTTGCTCTTTTAAGTTTTTCTCTTCTGTGCTTTTAGGTATGGCACATGTTGCATATTCTTCAATGAAAGATAAAACTACTTCATCAGCATCTGTTCCAAATTTTGGGGCATCCTTGATCCACAACACCATATGAATATGAGGAGCACCTCTTGCTTGGTACTCTTTTCTCCAAAAGAAATCCACAACTTCTCCAAGAGGTGGATTTTTTTATTGCAGATGAAGGACATCATAGCCTCAAATCTATGATTAAAATATCTGCAAACATTAACCGGATCCAATGAGCACAATTCTCCTGCTGTCTTGTATTGTATGTTTTTATTGTTTGAATTTGCCTCTCGCAGAAAATCCAGTAAATCATCCCAAGCGTACTCAGCACAGCTCAGGGTAAGGAACCATGTAGGAGTTCCTAAATTCCGTAACATACACTTCAATTCTCCATGGCGTCAGTACCAATATTCATTAGTTCCACGCTAACAAGCCATCAAATTGATCAATTGAGATTCCAAATGATCATCTGGCTGTTGCACTTTGTTGATAAAGTCCTTTGCTGACACATTATGTAGATGTACTCCAGTTTTTAAAATGTGATTTACTGCATAAGATAGTGCAGACAAGTCACTTTCAAATAAAAGATGGAACAAATGAGGAATACTTTGACGAAATCTTGGATCTTCTGCATATAATCTTGTAGTACGATACTCCGAAGCAGGAATCTGTACTGGCCGTTCATCATATCGTCCACCTTCTCCTGTAGGAAACAGTTAGGGAAAACAACGAGCTTCAAAGCTCTCCTCCCATATACTCACAGGAGTTCCTTTTGCTTTCTTCATCTGAAACAGATCAATAGCGTTTCCCATAACTTCTTTAGAATGAAGAGGATGTATGCTGAAATGTTCATAAATTTCTTCTTCTTTTGACTTATCCACTTTTTCAATTTGCCCAGTTGGTATTCCTGTGTCTTCTAGTAAAACTTCTTCATCTTCATCCATATAAATTGCTTCATACCATTTATTATTTTTTTTCAAATACAAATTTGGTCTTTGTACTTTTCGTACATCCACTAGCTCCTGCCAAATTTTCTTATTCTTTGTAGGTACACCATTAACCAGAATAACTAATGGTTCAGTTTCCAAAGTATCTGCATCAATTGTTTCCATATTTTTTTTCAAATCCAATGGCAAATAGACAACTCTTCCTTTTAAACCTCTTTGTAAATCCGAAGGAGGTAATTTACCTGTTTTTGGCTCCATACGGACTATGGTCTGAAACGGATGGACTCATTGAATGCGTATAGACTCATACGTATTTAAATCAGAAAGTTCTGGAGGAATATCAACCAATTCTAATTTATTATGTACAGCTCTAGCTGGCATTCTATTTTCTTCTAACTTGTTATAACAGTATTTACAAATACGCTGATCTTCACCCAATTCAAAACAATTTTCCAGAAATATATATGTTGCAAAATCTTTCCACTTATAATTATCTTCATTTTCACTTTTTTTATACAGATCAACATTCCTTGTTTGAATTTTATAATGGCTTCTCCGGCAACAAATACAAGTAATATTTGGTCTTTCATTAGAGATGATAGTAAATTTTGTCATTTCATCTTCAAAATTTTTACTAACAGTAAGTTCTACATTCTCTTCAACATTTTCATCAATAACTGTGTCATTTTCTGCACTTTCTTGTTCTGGACCAAAGTAACAAAACTGAATCTCATCAGTAATCTTCACTACATCTGATACAGATCCACGGAACAGAGCATTATTCAACTCATTTAACTTTAGTGCTGGACTTTTAGCAAAATACAATGTTCTCACAAACTTTCTCATTTCAGTATGATGTACTGCCAGCATCCTAAAATGGTGAAAAACACTTTGACACACTTTCCTAGATAGACAAGCCAGAGAATGTCCTTGCAAACCAGTATTCTCTCTCACTCTGCATGGATCTAGTCTTTGAAGCACCTTAATCTTCTGTTTAACACTCTTTTTACTATATTCTCTTAGAAAGTCACGTAATTTATCAATAGATTCCTGACGCACAGTACAAATACTACTACAATTCCAAGTGTACACTGGGGCTTTAGGACGTCTCCCCATAACCTCAGCAGCCATCACTTCTTCCTCATTTCTTGAAACCATCTTCTCCTTTTCCATTACACAACCATTCTTTAACTTCATATGCTCTACCATTGGTGTCAACTGCATGCAACAAACTATTACTTTGAAGATAACTCTCTTCATTAAAAAATGGTTCAGTACTTGAACTATGCTTCCATTCTCCTAAGAACACTTTACAAAAGGTATTTCTTTTCACTACTCTTTTCCTTTTGCTTTGTGACTTCATTGCATTGACTAGTTTATCTAATCTACGCATCAAAATTAAAATGAATAGTTTTTTTTTATTTCCAAAGCCTTCGTAACAATAGTTTCAATAAATTTCCTTTTCTTATAAAATGTGGTTTTCTTCTTATATTTTTTCACATCCTTTAGCAAATTTAACATCACTCTTCTCTGAAACATTTTTGACGAATGTTTTTAAAATCTATTTTTCGTGTTAAGTCACTCTTTCTTACTTCTGATTGTACATTAGCATTTTGTTTTTGCTGTCGACTCTGTTGTTGTTTTGTACTTGAAACACTGTTTGAAGATATCTTTTTAACATTTTTGTTTTTGGAAGATATTTTTTTTAAATTCTTTAGTCTGCTTACCAGAAGACTTTTTCTTTTTTCCAACACGAGCTTCTCCTCCTATTTTTTTTTACCAGTTGTCTTCAAATATAGTTGTTGTTGCTTTTCTTTTCTCTTTCTTGACTTTATAGGCATCTTTAAATTTTTTCACTGTTGCTCAGCAATACCTGCAAGAAACTAAAAAAAAATACCTTTATGTAAATTTAATTCATTTGAGCTTTTCAAATCCTATCATATGAGCTGACCCTTTCCTACGAGTGCAAGTCTTACAAAACAAGAGAAACATGAATTAAATCTCTGACAACAATTGCTGTGTGCACACAGACTCATGGTGTGATTCTAGGCAGAAAGCGATATTTTCTTTGGCAATTTGAAAGCACATTTAGTACTGTGGTGGAGCAAGTGATAATTACTCTGACAGCCTGACACATTATTCTTATATTTTAGAGAAGCAGAAAAGAGCACATGTCCTTACAGCTACTTGAGACCATGACCATGTGTTACAGGGTGAGTGATTAGACTAGAGCAAAGGAAATGAGCCTTGGTGACGTTGAATGTGTTTGCGTTACACACTGCTATCTGAAACACCACACAGACCTGAGTAGTACGCACGGGAGTGTAGGTGAAGCTGCTGCATGTGTGCAAAGAGTGTGTTTCTGGAGACTGTGTATTGTCAGGTGCAAGAGTGATCTGCATGGAGACTTGCACAACTGCATGAAGACTGCAGAGATGTGTGTAAGAGTACATGTGTGGTAAGGGTTAATTGGAGTTTTGAACATGAAGGAACAACCTTACCCATTACAAGATTGGCAGGAAAATCTACCCTGTTGATTTCAAATGTGTTAGCATTTGCCTCTCAGTTGTGAGATAGTGATTTCTGCTGAGTGCTAACCATCAAAGTTGAAGAAAACAAGCTGCCCCTTTCCTGCGAGTGCAAGACTTACAGAACAACAGCAACACAAATGAAATCTCTGACAACAATTCCTGTGTGCAGACAGACTCATGGTGTGATTCTAGGCAGAAAAAGATATTTTCTTTGGCAATTTGAAATCACATTTAGTACTGTGGTGGAGCAAGTGATAATTACTGTGACAGCCTGACATATTTTCCTTATATTTTAGACAAGCAGAAAAGAGCACATGTCCTAACAGCTCCTTGAGACCATGAGCATGTGTTACAGGGTGAGTGATTAGACTAGAGCAAAGGAAATGAGCCTTGGTGACGTTGAATGTGTTTGCGTTACACACTGCTATCTGAAACACAACACAGAGCTGAGTAGTAAGCACAGGAGTGTAGGAGAAGCTTCTGCGTGTGTGCAAAAAGTGTGTTTCTGGAGACTGTGTATTGTCAGGTGCAAGAAAGATCTGCATGGAGACTTGCACAACTGCATGAAGAATGCAGAGATGTGTGTAAGAGTAGATGTGTGGTAAGGGTTAATTGGAGTTTTGAACATGTAGGACTAACCTCACCCATTACAAGATTGGAAGCAAAATCTACCCTGTTGATTTCAAATGTGTTTACATTTGCCTCTCATTTGTGAGATCGTGATTTCTGCTAAGTGCTAACCATCACAGTTGAAGAAAACAAGCTGCCCCTTTCCCGCGAGTGCAAGTTTTACAGAACAACAGCAACACAAATTAAATCTCTGACAACAATTCCTCTGTGCACACAGACTCATGGTGTGATTCTAGGCAGAAAGCGATATTTTTTGGGGCAATTTGAAAGCACATTTAGTACTGTTGTGGAGCAAGTGATAATTACTGTGACAGCCTGACACATTTGTCTTATATTTTAGACAAGCAGAAAAGAGCACATGTCCTAACAGCTCCTTGAGACCATGACCATGTGTTACAGGGTGAGTGATTAGACTAGAGCAAAGGAAATGAGCCTTGGGGACGTTGAATGTGTTTGCGTTACACACTGCTATCTGAAACACAACACAGAGCTGAGTAGTGTGCATGGGAGTGTAGGTGAAGCTGCTGCATGTGTGCAAAGAGTGTGTTTCTGGAGACTGTGTATTGTCAGGTGCAAGAGAGATCTGCATGCAGACTTGCACAACTGCATGAAGACTGCAGAGATGTGTGTAAGAGTACATGTGTGGTAAGGGTTAATTGGAGTTTTGAACATGTAGGAACAACCTCACCCATTACAAGATTGGAAGGAAAATCTACCCTGTTGATTTCAAATGTGTTAGCATTTGCCTCTCATTTGTGAGATTGTGATTTCTGCTGAGTGCTAACCATCACAGTTGAAGAAAAAAAGCTGTCCCTTTCTTGAAAGTGTAAGTTTTACAGAACAACAGCAACACAAATTAAATCTCTGACAACAATTCCTGTGTGCACACAGACTCATGGTGTGATTCTAGGCAGAAAGCGATATTTTCTTTGGCAATTTGAAAGCACATTTACTACTGTGGTGGAGCAAGTGATAATTACTGTGACAGCCTGACACATTTTCCTTCTATTTTAGACAAGCAGAAAAGAGCACATGTCCTAACAGCTCCTTGAGACCATGACCATGTGTTACAGGGTGAGTGATTAGACTACAGCAAAGGAAATGAGCCTTGGTGACGTTGAATGTGTTTGCGTTACACACTGCTATCTGAAACACAACACAGAGCTGAGTAGTATGCATGGGAGTGTAGGTGAAGCTGCTGCATGTGTGCAAAGAGTGTGTTTCTGGAGACTGTGTATTGTCAGGTGCAAGAGAGATCTGCATGGAGACTTGCACAACTGCATGAAGACTGCAGAGATGTGTGTAAGAGTACATGTGTGGTAGGGGTTAATTGGATTTTTGAACATGTAGGAACAACCTCACCCATTACAAGATTGGAAGGAAAATCTACCCTGTTGATTTCAAATGTGTTAGCATTTGCCTCTCATTTGTGAGATTGTGATTTCTGCTGAGTGCTAACCATCACAGTTGAAGAAAAAAAGCTGGCCCTTTCTTGAAAGTGCAAGTTTTACAGAACAACAGCAACACAAATGAAATCTCTGACAACAATTCATGTGTGCACACAGACTCATGGTGAGATTCTAGGCAGAAAGCGATATTTTCTTTGGCAATTTGAAAGCACATTTAGTACTGTGGTTTAGCAAGTGATAATTACTGTGACAGCCTGACACATTTTCCTTATATTTTAGACAAGCAGAAAAGACCACATGTCCTAACAGCTCCTTGAGACCATGACCATGTGTTACAAAAAACAAGCTGCCCCTTTCCTGCGAGTGCAAGGCTAACAGAGCAAGAGCAACACGAATTAAATCTCTGATAACAATTCCTGTGTGCACACTGTCTCATGGTGTGATTCTAGGCAGAAAACAGTATTCCTGGGTGATACCAGTACACCTTAACGTATGGTGAAGACATACTCCATAATATCTAACATGTTCAAGGCACTTAAATATCTTCCTTAACATAAAATGTAAAACACAACTTTTAAAGTGGTAGGAAAATGTACCATGCTATTTTCAAATGTGTTTGCATTTGCCTCTCTGATTTCTGCTGAATGCTAACCATCACACTTTAAGAAAACAAACTGCCCCTTTCCTGCGAGTGCAAGGCTAACAGAACAAGAGCAACACAAATTAAATCTCTGACAACAAATCCTGTGTGCAGACAGACTCATGATGTGATTCTAGGCACAAAACAGTATTCCTCAGTGATACCAGTACAACTTAACTTATAGTGAAGACATACTCCATTATATCTTACACAAGTTCAAGACAGTTAAATATCTCCTAAAACACAAAATGTAAAACACAACTTTAAAAGAAGAATGACAATTCTAATATTTATATCAAAACTCACCACATACATCCCCTCTCAAACTCCTAACTCACCTTTAAAATTAGTTAGTTGAGAAAGAAATGTGGCACTCAAACTGCAGATTATCAGAGCCAGAATCTCAGAGCTGTACACCTCTCTCCTCTCACCACAACCAGTAAATGGCAATGTTTCCCTCTCTTTTTTCACACATATACATGTTAATGTAAAATCACAGTCCTTCCCACATTTTTTCAAATGGAATCACGCATTTCTATTGGTTGCAACTTTCAACCCTTTTCCAAATCATCCCTTCCCCCAACATGACTTCTGCCTGCTACCATAGCAACAGGTCATGGAACACTGGTGTGAGAAGAGAGGTCAGAAGTTCAGCACACAATGTTTCTAATCCAAAGAGCAAGAGTGCTTGACTTTTCAAACCTAACAGCAAATCCAAAGTAATGTTCAGTGGGAACACATTTTTCTGAACCAATCCAAAACATGCTTTTAAAAATGTAAACATACAGCCTAGTTTTAACTGTAAAATGGTTTGAATCAGCCAATGAGTTATTTTTTATTAAAAAAAAAGTATGTATGCCTCCATTGTTCAACTGTCTTTCTTTTCATATTGCCATTCTACTGAAAGACACCTCCTGAGTGCATCCAGATCTCCTTGGAAGATGTTCACAGTGTGGACTGTAGGTCATAGCTATGTCTTCTGGAGTGAAAAATTTGCAGAAAAAAGAGGTATTGTGAAAGACCTAGATTTGCCAAATGTAGAAATTAAATGGATTGGTCAGAGAGGGTTAAAGTGGCATCAATTAATGCCTTTGGTGAAATCCTTTCTACATCTCCCACAGCCTAACCTTCTAATTGTGCACTGTGGTGGAAGACCTAGGCACTTTAACTGGGGTAGGTCTGGAAATGCTTGTAAAGGACACCTTTTTGCAATTGATGTCACTTTTTCCACAAACTGCCTTTGTATATTCTAATATATGCCAAAGGCAAATGTGGAACTGGTCCAACCAACATTGTCCACAGATTGACAAAGCAAGAAAGCACATCAATAAGTCTGTTTCTGCTTTCCTCAGAGACTATGGTATGGGTTCTATATACCACAACAACTTGCGTTACAACATGCAAGACATTTATAGAGGAGACGGTGTACATTTCAATGATGAAGGGAACAGAGTCTTCCTCTTGAACTTTAGACTCTGCATCGGTACTTACTTGTAGGTACCGAAAAACACTCAATAAACACAAGGGCTCTTTTTAGAGCCACCTAATATCTAAACACTTAAATTTGATTTTTATTTCTATTTTTTTAAGGTTTTTTTTCGGGTGCGCGCAGAGTGCACGCACCCCGCGATGTTTTTAAAAAAAATTAAAATCTTTTTTTTGGCCCTTCGTGGTCCTACTGTGACCCCCTGACAATGGCTAGGGGGTCAAGAACTCCCTACTCTGCCCCCTATTCACGTTCTCCACCTTTCCTTTTCAGTGCGACAGACAAAATGGCGGCCGACACTTCCTGATTTCGACCGATTCGAATGTTTACTGACATCTAACAACCAATCAGAATTACGGCAGGGTGCGCGCACAGGGCTTGCACAGTGCGCGCACGCTGTGCGCGTATAGATATTGATATGCTTTTAAATGCTATTTTCTCAGGAAATACTGAACAGATTTACACCAGACCTGCAAAAGGCACTTCCTTGACCTTATGGCTACCTCTCTGCCAAATTTCAAGTAATTCTGTTCAGCCATTCGGGCTGTAGCTGCGACTAAAGGTCCTATGGAAAAATACATGGGGAAAACGCGTTTTGGGACCCCCCTTTTTCTTGGCCCCCGCTTGACGAATCACCCCGAGACTTTCAGGGTAGGAGCTGAACGGAGCGCCCCATTTGTTTTGAAAATTTCGCGAGGAATCGCCAAAGTTATTCAAAATAGAATTTTGAGATTTCCTATGGAAACTCGGTCCTAACTATAACTATCTACTGGCGACCGCCACTAGATAATATATGTGTGTATGTATATATATATATATTCACTGAAAAAACCATAGGTTTCAGACATGTTATAGTTAGCGGAAATTTTACTGATAAAAAACCAATGAAATTCCCCCGTTATAGTTAGTGCAGGCAACTATAACTCACGCGACCGCAATCCTCTGCTGATGCTAATACTGTATTTAGACACTTATTTGCCCATGTCTTCTTCCATAAATTTTTAGCTATACATATATTAGAAATATTTTTTTTTCATAAAGACACATATGTCATCAGCAGAAGATTGCGGTCGCGTGAGTTATAGTTGCCTGCACTAACTATAACGGGGGAATTTCATTGGTTTTTTATCAGTAAAATTTCCGCTAACTATAACATGTCTGAAACCTATGGTTTTTTCAGTGAATTTGCAAGGTTTTTTAAATGCTAATTCCTAACTATAACGTGTGTGAAACCTATGGTTTTTTCAGTGAATTTGTACGTTTTTTTAAATGCTAAGTTACTTTACGCCATTCGTGGCGTGCACGCCCACTTAACGCAGTTCGTTCCGTGCGCGCACGGTGCGCTTCGCGCACCGCGCGCCCACTTTACGCAGTTAGTGCCGTACACGCAAGGTGGGCACGCAGTGCGCTACGCGCACCGCGTGCCCACGTTACGCACCGTGCGCACATGGAGGACATATTATGCGCTTCCTTGTGATAGGTAATCTGTTAAATTTAATTTGTAAGTGATGACAATAATATGCCATGCACAGAGTTTTTTTTTTTTTATTAAAATTTTTTGCGTAAGCGCACCGTACGCGTACGGTAAGCGTAATCGGCGAAATTTTCAAAAAATAAAAATTTACCGTTTTTGTCCTTTGAGGACTCAACTAACATGGCTATGTGCATGGGCGCTGTCTAAACAGCCCCTTTATATGTTTTTTGCCTTTATTTACTGCCCCCCCCTCAGAGTGCGAGAGAGAAAATGGCGGCCGCCGCTTCCTGGTTTCGACCGATTCGAATGTTTACTTAGATGTAACAGCCAATCAGAATCGCGCTCGCGCACGCCACCGTACGCGTACGGTAAGCTTACGGTAAGCGTACCGTAAGCTGGCTCAGATATATATATTGATTTAAAGGCTATTTTCTCAGAATCTACTGAACAGATTTACACCAAACCTACAAAAGGCACTTCCTTGACCTGAGGACTACCTCTCTGCCAAATTTCTAGTAATTCTGTTCAGCCGTTCGGGCTGTAGCCCTGTCTAAAGGTCCTATGGAAAAATGCATGGGAAAAACGCGTTTTGGGACCCCCCTTTTATCTCAGCCCCCGCTTGACGAATCCCCCCGAGACTTTCAGGGTAGGAGCGGAGCGTAGTGCCCCACCTATTTTGAGAAATTCGCGAGGATTCGTCGACCGGCGCCAAAGTTATTCAAAATAGAATGTTGCGGATTTCCTATGGAAAAGGGGTCCTAACTATAACTACCTACTGGCGACCGCCAGTAGGTAATATATATATATATATATATATATATATATATATATATATATATATATATATACATATATATGTATATATATATATATATATATATATATATATTTGAAAGAAAGGGGTTTACCACATTGCGGGACGCACTCGCAGCAAGCCGGTCAAAGCAGGGAAAGTCCGTTGGCAAACCACACCTCAGTAATCCTGACGCGTTTCGGGCCTGACGCCCTTAATCATAGGCAAACTGCAGCGCAAATGACCAGCAAACAAGGCTTCCATTAAGTTCCCACCTCCTTTTATTTGCATACCAATCAAGTGAGTAAAGTAGCAAAGCATTCTGGGAATGGAAGTCTTTTAAACATAACACCCAGGTGGGCTGCCGGTCTCTCGCACTGACAAAGTTCTGAAATTTCATGGTTTCACCTCCTGAGCTTTTCCCCCGTAAGCACAGTCACTCGCTGCTCCAAATGCCACTGTAACTGAAAGACAGCAGCGGACCCGCTCTGGTAAGCGGTGGTGTCGTCCCACGACCAGGTAGGGCCGTAATATTTGAAAGAAAGGGGTTTACCACATTGCGGGACGCACTCGCAGCAAGCCGGTCAAAGCAGGGAAAGTCCGTTGGCAAACCACACCTCAGTAATCCTGACGCGTTTCGGGCCTGACGCCCTTAATCATAGGCAAACTGCAGCGCAAATGACCAGCAAACAAGGCTTCCATTAAGTTCCCACCTCCTTTTATTTGCATACCAATCAAGTGAGTAAAGTAGCAAAGCATTCTGGGAATGGAAGTCTTTTAAACATAACACCCAGGTGGGCTGCCGGTCTCTCGTGGGAACTTAATGGAAGCCTTGTTTGCTGGTCATTTGCGCTGCAGTTGCCTATGATTAAGGGCGTCAGGCCCGAAACGCGTCAGGATTACTGAGGTGTGGTTTGCCAACGGACTTTCCCTGCTTTGACCGGCTTGCTGCGAGTGCGTCCCGCAATGTGGTAAACCCCTTTCTTTCATATATATATATATATATATATATATATACGTACATAACATCATTAATACCAAAATGGATGATACAGCTAAGACTTTGTTAAAGAATTTGGAGAAAAGCATGAGAGCTGAGATAACTAAATGGTGGGAAAACAAGTCACTCACTAAATATGAGGAAGCAGGGCGGGTCCCTCGGGGGCTTAGAATACTCTTGGCACCAAGCTACGAAAGCCCGGACCCAGCTATGTTAAAAGAATGGGGCAGGAGCAATCTGGATGCTTCAATGATTCTAGTACGTATTTTAATTAAATATGCCGAGTCGGATCGGATAAAACTAATTAAAGAGATTGATGTCACCAATGAGGCTTTAGCAAAACTTGAACCCAACGACTACATAACTAAAACGAGGAAAGAAATACAAGAATGACTATTTAAACATGAGGAAAAAATTAAACAACGGAAAATATTCAAATTTGCACGGGACCGTGCAGATTCCGAACAGGGTCAGATCTATACTTTCGCGAGAAAATACGCAACAGCTAAAAAACTTAAATCAAATCCTGCAGTTGCTAGTACAAGTCAACTTCAACAGGCGGGTCCTCTCACAGAACCTATATCAGAGGATGGTTCACTTACCAGCGATACAGGTTCGAACTACAGCAATACAAGTGCTGACAACACCGGAGAAGAAAGACAGTTAGATCTTGGAGAGGAAATTGATTTTTTAGTCGAGGACCGGCGCAACACTTTGAGACCACGGAAGCAAATACAGCCTCATGGAAGCGCAGAAATGCAAAAAGGAGAGACAGACGTAAGAAGAGGCAACTCAAAACCAAAAAGAAAATATTGGCGCAAGTAAAAATGAACATGGATGAAGACAAAACAATTATCAATCTATCAACCATGAAATTGACCAACAAAGAAAAGCAAATACTTATGTTAGGACTCTCCTTCTGTCCACCCAATGACTTTGATTACCCACAAGCAAGAATCGATGTATTCAATTACATTCGCAAACTTAAATTAATGAAATTCTACACCATCAAAAATGGCAATGCTAACCATCCTGCCCACACATCTAAATTGAAACAGCAACAAGGCGTTACCTTACAAGCTTCAGATGTTCCCGTTCTTTTGGCAGCAGAATCGATCATGGGCGAATCAACCAATGAAAATAACAGCAACTCTCAAGAAAGTATATCAACACAAGAGCGGCTAGTACAAGCTGATATTAGCCAAAGAGGGGCAGGCAGCAGCCCCTATAAACAGAAATCTACTTTCATTCCCCAAATGCCAAAAGATGCAATCGATATATTCCATGAAAGGGTGACCGAAGACATCAAACTTCTACATCACCGGGTCAAACATCAACGACGCAAAAAACAAAATAAGGAGATTGAATATATAGAGCTTGTCAAAAAAATGGGCAAAAATCATGAGGTGATTATAAAACAATCCGACAAGGGAGGAAATATTGTACTATGGCCCCAAAATGATTATATAAAGGAGGCGCAACGTCAACTATCCGATTCGCTGTGTTACCAACAGACCAGCATGACAGACTATAACAAAGCCAAAGATTCACTAACTAAACAGCTTCATCAATTTAAACGTGATGGTATGATTTCGACAGAGGAATTCAAATTTCTGTGGATAGAATATCCAGTCATTCCATCCATTTACTTCATACCGAAAACGCATAAAAATGTAAACCCAGTCCCTGGACGACCAATCATCTCCGCCATTAACAGCATGGGAGAACACATATCGCAATATGTGGACTATTTTTTGAAGGATCTTGTAAAAAATCTGCCTACATATGTAAAGGATACAGGTGACTTTCTTAATAAGATCAAAGACATAAAATGGGAAACAAATATGAGATTCATCACTCTGGACATAGAGTCCCTGTATGCGTGTATACAACATGACATAGGGCTCGCCGCCACTAAGCATTTTCTAGATACAAGACCTGTGGAATATTATGAACACAATAAGATCATACTCAAATGCATTTATTGGTGTTTGAATAACAATTATTTCATGTTTGGGTCACAAATGTACAAGCAAACCAGAGGCGTAGCGATAGGATCCTGCTTCTCCCCCAGCTATGCCTGTTTGATGTTAGGCTGGTGGGAGGAGTAGATCCTTAAAAGAACCTGGGCTGAACAATATACTGGACATGTTAAACATTGGTTCAGGTATATTGACGACGTGTTTGTCATCTGGCAGGGTAATGAAGAGGATGCTATCTCATTTGTTAACAACATCAATAACAATGTGGTCAACCTCAAATTCACCTCACATATAAGTGAAATAGAAGTTGTTTTTCTTGATGTGAAATTGTTTATCCATGAGGGCAAAATTAACGCCACCCTACATAGAAAGGAGACAGCAGGGAATTCAACACTACACGCGTCAAGCGCCCATCCACGACACCTTGTTCAAAGTATCCCCTACGGGGAACTCCTCAGGTTAAAAAGAATTTGTAGTACCAATGAACAACAGGAGAAATGCACTAATGAGGCACTGATAAGATTTAAGCAAAGAGGTTACAGTACACATACTCTCAAGCAAGCAGTTATCAAGGTAGCCCAAAGATCCAGAGAATCCCTTTTAGAGAGCAGTGACAGCATTTCTGAGCCAACATTAGAGACTAACATTCCCAGACTGATTCTTACCTTCAATCAGCAGGAACGCCAAATTAGGTCGATAATCAAACGCAATTGGCCAATTGTGTTGACAGATGCTGTTTTAGCTCCTGACCTTCCCAACAATCCCACCATTACTTATAGAAGAGGCATGTCTATGAGATGTCAATTGGTAAAAAGAAGCCCAGAGATTGCAGCAAAGAAATCTACCTGGCTGCAACCAAGACAGGGATTTTACAAATGTGCCTCATGTCGAGCGTGTAGATTTGGAGAAACAACCACCAAATACATGACTCCTTTCAGTCCCATTGAATACAAGATCAAGGGCAGCCATAATTGCAAAACTGAGTACGCAGTATATGTTTTGACATGCACCTGCGGCCTCAAATATGTAGGCAGTACAAAATTGCAGGTGCATGTCAGAATTTTGCAACACCTACGTGCAATTGTTAACAATGACACAACTTACCCGGTTGCACGACATTTTAAAGCAGTACATGGCAACGATCTTAAATGCCTCAAATATTTTGTGATCGCAGCCGTCCCAAATCTCCCAAGAGGGGGGAATAGGGAAAGATCTTTACGACAATTAGAGTCAAGAATGATTGTTGAACTTGACACTAAACATCCCAATGGGCTTAACAACACTGAAGATCTCCATAATTTTTTATAGGGGTTTTTTCTATGTGAGAATTTTTTATGGAATATTTTTTACAATGGCTTTTTATCATTAAAGAATTTTTGTAAGAAGTTTTTATAACAGGTTTTCATAATGTATCCCGGCAGTTTATCCTTTTTGCAATATAACTGAAATGGATCCTCAGCTGCTAATAAACTTTCCTCCCCCGTCTTCCTTTTTCCCCCCCCTCTTTTTTCTCTTTTTTCTATATATACTTTACTTCATTTATTATTAGATGGAGTAACATTTGCACGATTTGCACAAATTTTCAGCACCTTACAAATTCAGCGCTTTGCACTTTAAAGCATATCATAGAGGATATGGTAGCTTCCAATGGTTTACATTAATGCGTATCTTTGCACAAAAGCTTTGGCGGTTAACATTATGTGTTTTTATCATGTTTCTCTTGCACTTATATTTATGGATTTTATTCTTGGATGATTTTGTCTGGAATCAGCATTTATGTTGATATAATCTTTGCATTCAGTGTCAAAATGGTTCATAAAAATTTATTTTCCAGGAGGCATATGTTATATACTTTGTATAAATGCAAATGTGTACTAGCAATTGGAACCATCCATAGAATGATATATAGTATATCTGGCATTTATGCGGATATTCAATTATGTGCAATGAAAACATGGCAACAAATATTATTATTGTTACTCGTGGATATGTCAATAGCTACAACCACAAAGCCGATAAAATTATTGTGTTTTTGTGTTATGCCGCAAATGTTGTATACCAAAGAAAACAGACTTGCGCTTGGTAAGGATGTTTTCCATTTTTAGTATCACATGACACTTAGCAGAGAGGGAAAAAAAACACATGGGTATAAAAATTGTTGGCGGACAGCACTTCCGCATGTGAACAAGGATACTGTGTTATCCGAAACGCGTCAGAAGAGCTACAATTGCAATAAAGACCTGATTTGCCACAAAGAAAACGGGTGTTCGTGACTCTCTCTTCTCAGTGTGCCGGATGGAAAGCGGGAAGAGTGGGGACAACGTTTCATATATATATATATATATATCTTGCCACATTGTAGCCCAAAGGTTGACGCCGGCGCTCGGTTTTAAGACGGTGCGTTTTTCTCCGGCAGGGCCACGCCGGTTTGTATTTACAATTCGAAGCAAATCTGCTGCCACACGACAGGTCGATTTAGTTTGAAGAGAAAAGGCACTCACTCGTATTTCCAGGAGTTTTAAGGCGGCTTTATTTTGTAATCATTGCCGTACCCAACGCGTTTCGCCTTGTCCTCAAGGCTTGTTCACGGGATATTGCACTTTCTGTATTGACATCTTTTATTTCTAGTTGCAAACATTTACTTCCTGTTTATAAGTGTAGTGCATTATGGTGATTGTGGTTCACTTCTACAAAAAAACTTGCAATTTTATTCAATTACAGGTGTACATAAAGTTCCTCATTTTGATTTAAACCTCTGGGATCCAAAGATCTAAATGTTACAATATGGCGGGATTCTTTTTGTCTCAGAGTTCTTATACGGTCTCCTCCTCTCTCGGATTGTGTTATTTGTTCCAGGGCACAGTATTTCAATGACTCCCATTTTCCTTCGTGATGTTTCTCCATATGTTTCGCAATAGCGTTTGACCGATCTTTATGTATGGTGGCTCGGACATGTTCCAGGATTCTCTTTTTCACTTCAAAGATGGTACTCCCTATGTAGCGTTTTTCACAAGGACATTCTACTAAATATACTACCTGGGTGCTTTTGCATGTCAGATGTTGTTTGATTTTCCATTTTTTCCCCCTTTGTCAATATCGATCTCTTTTGTTGGTGATGCAATTTTGCACACTTTACATTGTTTACAGGGCCAAAAGCCCTCCTGCTGAAGCCAAGTTGTTATTGGTGCTTCCTGAAAGTGACTGTGAACAATCTTATCACCTATGTTTTTCGCTTGGCGATATGTTATGTTGGGATGGTCACCAATTAATTTGGACAAAATAGGATCTAGTTTTAAGATTCCCCAATGTTTTCTGATTATTGCAGTTAGCTTTTTATTCTCTGCGCAATAAGTTGTTATCAATCTTATTGTTGTTGTATCCAATTCTTTTATCTTTGGTGGTTTCTGCAAGATTTCTTTTCGTTTTTGATTCATCACCTTTTGCAGTCCTTTTTTAATGACCTTTTTCGGGTATTTGCGTTTGAGGAATCGATCTTCCTCTAGTTGACTATGTTTTAAACATTCTGTGTCCTCTGAGCAGTTTCTTTGCAATCTTAAAAATTCCCCCTATGGGATACTCCACTTCAGGGATTCACTGTGGAAACTTTCCCCATGCAATGTTGCATTTGTTGCTGTGTGTTTTCTGTGCGAGTCGTTTGAATGGAGTTGTTTTCCACATAGATTTCTGTGTCTAGAAATACCATTCGTTTTGAATTAATTTCATAAGTAAACTTCAATTTCATTGAGCTGTTATTCAGTTTGTCAAAATAGATGTTAAATTCAACTTCTGTGCCATTCCATATGATGAAGAGGTCATCTATAAACCGAAGCCATAGAACAACTTTTTCGCGAAATTCGTAATTTTCTGTGTTCAAACCAACCCATGGTCAAATTCGCATTGAGGGCAAGGCGAAACGCGTTGGGAGCGGCAATGATTACAAAATAAAGCCGCCTTAAAACTCCTGGAAATATGAGTGAGTGCGTTCTCTCTTCAAACTAAATCGACCTGTCGAGTGGCAGCAGATTTGCTTTGAATTGTATATATATACATATTACCTACTGGCGGGTGCCAGTAGGTAGTTATAGTTAGGACCAAGTTTCCATAGGAAGAGCATTTTTTGTTTTGCTTATAACTTTGGCGTTGTTTGATGAATCTTCATGAAATGTTCCAAACTAATTCTTTGTTCATATCAGCTCCTATGTGGAAGTTTGGGGGTGGTTCATCAAGGGGGGGCCAAAAAAAAAGGGGGGGCCCAAAACATGTTTTCTCAATGTTAATTTCCATAGGAAACTTTAGACAAGGTTACATGTCGAACGGGTGAACAGAATTGCCGGAAATTTGGCAGGGAGAAGGGTCTTGGTCTAGAAAGCACGCTTTTGTTTATTTGGTGTAAATCCGTAGTTTTTGAGAAATATCGAAATTTACAGATATCGATATTTGGGAATTCTGCCATCTGATTGGCTGAGGCGTTACGAGCACGAGCTTGCTGCTTATTGGCTGTGAGCAGTGCAAGTGGTTGCAACTAGGACGTGTTGGCCGCCATTTTGTGATTGCGTTGAAACCAGTAAGGAGGAAAAAGGGTGAAAAAAGTAGGAAAGGGGAGGATAGGAGCACTGTAACGTCTGTGGGGTGTTTAGGGTGTGCTATACAGGGAGTGTGAAGTGAAGTATTTAGTCATACCGGTGTGAAAGGGCTGCTTTGCCGAGAGTGAGAGGGTGCTGAGGTGAGGTGCCGGTACACTCGTGATGAAAGCATGAGCCTAAACCGTGAGCTGAGGGCTGTAAACTGATGTGCTGAAGTATTTATCCCTACCGGTGTGAAAGTGCTGTTTTGCGCAGAGTGAGATGGTGCTGAGGTGAGGTGCCGGTACACTCGGGGATGAAAGCGTGCACCTAAACCGTGAGCTGAATGGTGTAAACTGATGTGGTCTGGGCGCTGTAGCATACTGGCCGCTGTAGGATAGCTGTGCAGGTGGTGTTGGTATGCGTTTAGGGTATAGCGCGAGTGGGAAGCAAACTACTCACTGGTACTGGTCTGAAGACTCGGGGATGAAACGGTGAGCGTAAGCTATGAGCTGATTGCTGTAATTTGATGTGTGTGGGTACTGTAGAATACTGGCCACTTTAGCATATCTGTGTAAGTAGTGTTAGTATGCGTTTATACGATAGAGGGAGTGGGAAGTAAACTACTCACCTCTACTTTCTGAAGACTCAAATGCAGTGTTTTAGGAAGCAGGAATAAAGAAATAATCGTGAAGAATATAATGCAGAATGATGCAATGCCACAGAAGAGCAATGGTGAAATCAGGTGTGTCTAAGAAAGTGGGTGTGTGTAATAGGAAGGAGTAATAAATAAATAATTATGAAGAAAATAATGCAGAATGTTGCAATGCTACAGAAGAGAAATGGTGAAATCAGGTGTGTCTAAGAAAGTGGCTGTGTGTAATAAAGCGATGGAGTCTGAAAGTTATATAAAGAGTGTCTTTATTTAAGTGCCATAAATGGATCCACTGGTGCAAGAGGTAAGGCATTCAGTTGAGGAAAATTCCAACCGCTTCTGCTGTATTCAAACGTAAGCTCCTGCATCAGTGAATTCCACATTACATTTTACAGTTCCATGTGATATAAACAATACCTATTACACTTGAATGGCTCGAAATTCTATAGTGAAAATAATGGAAGGATACGATTATCACATGTATCCTTTAAGAAAAGAAACAACAAAAAAATTGCAAAGTGTAATCATCAAACTTCTTCGTTACCCTGGTACTCCTTTGTTTTAACACAAAATTATCAACAGTAGAACAGTCAGCAATCTCTTGTATGGTAGATTCAATCTGGTGCGTTTCAGAACTGGTAATAGTTCTAGTCATATCGGAACTTTGAGGAGGAATACAAAATTGTGTTTGTGAGAAGCACATTAGGTACCCTTCTCATCAAACCATACATTATTGTCTTCAGCTCTTTCAAAAAAAATTCTTGTGCAAAGAGCTAAGGCACCGAGCTGAGGCAAACTCCAACCCGTTCTCTTATATTCAAATCTGAAGCTGCCGCATTAGTGAATTCCACATTACATATAACACTTCCATGTGACATAAACAATAGGTATTAGACATGAATGACTCAATTCTATAATGAAAAAAAAGGTAGGATACGATTAGCACACTGTGCCAACCAGTTCCTAAACAATGTCGTGTTTTTTTATGTTGATCGCCAGCTCGTGAGTAGAGGCTGAGGATTACATTTGTGTGAAAGGGCTTCGTGGATAACAGGCAGGCAGAGAGACGTGTGCACAAAGAAGAGAGATGGTTTCAAAATGGATGTCGGGTTTCGGCTAATTTAGGAAGTAAATAGCGTATTTGGATAGGCCATACATCACCCATCCCTGGTTAGACTGGAGACGTAAGGGGCAATAATGAAAACAGAGTTCAAATGCTTGAGCATACTTAGAAAGTTGTTATATGAAAATAGTTTAATTGAAGTGTATTAAAAAAATTTAAAGGAAAAAGTCAAAAAAGTTGGTAAATATCAATCCAAGAAGAACGTGAATTTCTTACAAGTCTTGGAGATTGCAGTCCGGAAGTTCTTCAGCGGCTTGAGATGCGTAATGTTCTAAGAGGTCATTGTTGCCATCGTGTGAGAAAAGGGAAGCGATCCAATTCATATCTTCGAAGGGACAGTAATGTAAATCGAATGTTAGAGCAGCAATTTGAATTGGCAGGCAATCCGCGATGTTGTCAAAGGTCATACGTTGCAGTAGATCTTTCGCGGCGGCGCAGAAATCCCATTCCGCCACAATACCTTTTTGCGTTGCATCCGCCATTGCTCTACTGCCTGAACAATCAAGTTCATGGTTTTCAAGATACTCCATTACCTGCTGGATATCGGGAGCGATTGTTGGGATGTTGGCAATGCATACATCCATTCGCCAGTGGAATGGAGAAGTTTTGCAATAGAAAGATGGTTGGACGCATTGGATATGTGTAAATAAATGTCATGTTGTAGCTGGCTTCGATAATAGATAGGCAGCCGAAAAGTAGTTCCATTTTTTCACGGTATTAATGTAGCTTCGCGTAGAGGTGTATTCTGTCGGAGATGCTTATTACCATAGGGAGCGCAGTCATTTTTTACAAGCAAAAATAGTAGTAGGATGGCCGCAAAGAGAGCGAGAATTTTGGGCACTGTTCCTATTATTCCAGAGATGATCGAATGAATGAAGTGTGGTATTCTACCAAAAACAGTTTGAAAGGCTGTGAGAAGACCGGAGGAGACCGTATTAAAAAAGTGTGCCAGACCTTGAGTGTCAGATGTGTTGAAAATTGGGTAACAATTCACAAAGTGTAATGGGAGTTTCGAATTTAAAAGGGACTGTATTTTACTGGAAGTTCGTGCTAACTGCAGGCGATACATTTATTTTGCAGAAGCGAGGGACACTTCTGTTCTGAAGAAAAGCGCTTTAGTTTGGTTAGTTTAATGAAATCTGTTTGCAAAGTAGGGATTCAAGGCCAAGTTGAAGTTTGGGAGCTAGTTTGTGTGGGTGGGAATAGACATTGCTACAGGAAGTTACTCAGTTTTAAACAGTAAGGACATACGGTATGCCACCTCACATTCCGTAGGAGTGCATGTTATTGAGAAGCAGATAACTGCCGTTAGAAAGCTGTGTGAATGTTGGTGTGCTTTCAAGAAAGCAAGCAAGATTGGGGGCTGTAAGCTTAGAAGTGTCGTGCAGTTGGAAATTCTTGCATAGTGATGAATGACTGCCATTGTGGTCACAGTTTGCACCTGTGAGAAAAACTTCTGTATGCTCTTTAAGACAGCGATATGTAAATGGGAGAAACCACTGCTCGTGAATAAACGCGCTACCTTATATAATCACATTCAACATGATAAACAACATGTACACCTATCAGACACAACAACACTACATACTGTGGCTACCGTTGCTAGCCATGTACACAAATCAAACATGGCATAGCACCTCTGTTACACAGTGCAGAATGCGGGGAGAGATGGGAGGAAAGTATGTGCGAAGGTGGCAAGTGATTCTCGATTATAAAAGTATACAATGGAAAGTGTTGAGGGGATGTTGCGGACAGACTTGAGTATGCAGAGCACACACATGTACATGAGAACAAACACTGATGGTCTATTGAGTGAAGTAGATAGTGCGCAGAACCATAATAGTACAGTCAGTAAAGAAGATTTTGAAAACATAGCATGTACGTACCCTTTCCCCCCCAAAATCTTTAGCGTAGTGGGCTGGCTCGGCGTGCGCAAGTCTAGCGTAGGGGTATGAATAAAAGGCACGTTTCTCTGGGTGTGGTTCTCTTCTGGAATGGCTAACATGTCTGCCAGGTCTGTGCAGCTTACACCGCCACGAGGTTGACCTCATGAGTGAAGGTGGCTGCGTGAATGATGCTCTCAGCCTGCTGATACTCAGAAACCATTGTGGCCGCTGCGACGCACATATTCCCCACAGTTCACCTTTCACTACCGCATTATGTAAAAAAGGGCCCACCACGTGCCGGCGGAAGCTCCTGGGGCGATGTCTGCGAGGTCGGAAGGTTCCTCAGATCAACACTGGCTACCGCATCACAGGCAGACAGCCTCCAGCCTGAAGCCCAGCACCGTGAAGTGCTCTGTATACTACTAACACAGTAGTCGAACAGGTACCAACAGTGGAATGGTGTCTTGATCCCACAATGGACGATGTTAGAACTGCAGCTGAGAGTGAAGATGAAGGTACTCCCTCGGAGCAGGTGCAACCAACTCTAGGTCACAATAGTGGAACGGTGTATTGATTCCAGAATGGACGATGTCCGATATTATTTGCTAGTGGGTTTTCACAGAACTCCTTCTGTTCACGTGCATCAGACTCTGTGCTTCCGTAGGTAATTGCTGCACATGATTATTGGGCTTGGCTGACTGCAGTGGCTGGAGTACACTGCGCTATAGCAGGTCCGAACAGTGAAACGGGGTCTTGATCCCACAATGGACTATGTTAGAACTGCATCTCAGAGTGCAGATGAAGTTACTCCCTTCCACCAGGTGCAACCAACTCTAGGTCCCAACAGTGGAACGGTGTCTTGATCCCACAATGGACGATGTTAGAACTGGATCTGAGACTGGAGATGAAGGTACTCCCTTCAACCAGGTGCAAGCAACTCTAGGTCCCAACAGTGGAACGGTGTCTTGATCCCAGAATGGACGATGTCCGATATTACCTGCTGCTGGGTTTTCATAGAACTCCCTCAGTTGAGGTGCATCAAACTCTGTGCTTCCGTAGCTAATTGCTGCACATGATTATTTGGCTTGGCTGACTGTAGTGGCTAGAGTACACCGTGGAACAGCAGGTCCGAACAGTGAAACGGGGTCTTGATCCCACAATGGACAATGTTAGAAATGCATCTGAGAGTGGAGATAAAGGTACTCCCTTTGACCAGGTGCTACCAACTCTATGTCCCAACAGTGGAACGGTATCTTGATCCCACAATGGACGGTGTCCGATATTAACTGCTGCTTGCTTTTCACAGAACTGTTTCCATTGAGGTGCATCAGTGTCTGTGCTTCCGTAGTTAACTGCTGAACATGATTATTGGGCTTGGTTGACTATAATCGGAGGACTACACCGCGGTACAGAAGGTCCGAACAGTGAAACGGGGTCTTGATTATATGATTGAGGATGTCAGAAGTTAAAGACTGTAATGATTTCTGTGTAGCCCCTCCGACCAGGTGCAACCAACTTCATGCATCCGAATCAAACGGCATGTGGCTGTGAGGTGTTAATGACTACTTCCCCTGGCTTACACTCTGGTCAGCAGGGCTCACAATTCAGATCGAGTGGTGATTGTTTAGTTACAGAATACAGTAGGCAACTAACTACAACGTCTTGAAATATACAGAATATTCTTTTAGTATATTTGCTTGAAGAAGTTTTTTTAGATGAGTTATATGTTTAGTACAATGGTGAAATTCATCTTGCAAGTTCAAAGGAACACTGAATAGTCTACACTGTGGACAGTAGAAGTCGCAATTCGAATTGTTTTGATTTATTTATTGCAGAGTTTTCTGTAATGAAGTTGTTGTATTTTGGGAAGAGGAAGTGAGAAAAAGAATTAATGGATGTCTGTGTGACTAATGCCTTCAATTTACACTGCAGACAGCAGTGTTCACAATTCAGATCGAGTCGGTATTGTAGATGGCGCAGTCCTGTAGGAAAAGACATTGCTACAGTGCGCTCTGTCCGCACCATGCATACACGTCATCGCAGGCTCCGCACATGCTTTTTCTTGCTTCGCGTACAACAAACTGTGTAGCTCAAGTCCACCTTACGTAGCTGTGGGTCTTTGCTGACTGCTCTCTCTGGCCTACACTGCAGACAGCAGTGTTCACAATTCAGATCGAGTCGCTATTGCAGATGATTCAGTGTTGATGGCAACAGACATTGCTGCTAGTACGGCCCGCTCGCAGCATGCTTCATCGCTGGCTGTGCACATGCTGAATGCTTTTGATGTGGCTATCTGAGTGCACTAGAACTGCTGGACCCTTTATGATAAAATCTTTTTGTGTATTATTTCAGATCTATTGCCTGTGTCTGAATATAGCACAAGTTATGGTTCTTTTACGATATAATTTTTTCTGTATTATTTTACATCTACTGTCCCTACCTTACTGCAGCACAAACTATTGACTCTTTTATTATTGAATCTCTGTGTGTGATCCACTGATTACTGTTGTAGTTGATGCTAGCAGCAACCATTCTCTGAGGGCTGGTTTACACTCACCCCACATGCATCCAGCACAGACGTCACCCAGTGATGTCTTGAGTCATGTCACTGACCATGTCATGAGTGATGTAATATGTGACGTCATCAGCAGTGCATTAAGGGCGCGTGAGTTATAGTTAGCTGCACTAACTATAACAGGGGAATTTCTATGGTTTCGTACGAGTGAAATGTCCAACTAACTATAATGCCCCTGAAACCTATGGTTTTTTCAGTGAATTTCTAAGGTTTTTTAAATGCTAATTCCTAACTATAACATGCCTGAAACTTATGGTTTTTTCAGTGAATTTCAATGTTTTTTTTAAATGCTAATTTGTAACTATAACGTGCCTGAAACCTATGTTTTTTTCAGTTAATTTCTAAGGTGTTTTAAATGTTAGTTTCTAACTATGCTTACAGAGGTAGGACATGTGAAGAAAGAAGAAAAAACACACAGAAAGAAGGAAAAGAAATGCAGAAAGAAGCAACAGAAGTCCTCAAAGACAAAGAAAAGTGCAGAAAGAACAAACAGAGGAGCAGAAAGAGGACTTGTTGCAAAACCATCCTGTACCCTCAACTTTTTCAGATGGGTACTGGTGGTAACTGACTCTGACTAACCAGTCCTAGAGCCAGTGCTATGCTAAAAGACACTTAGAAGCACAAATTATTGACTCTTTTATTATTGAATCTCTGTGTGTGATCCAATGATTACTGTTGTAGTTGATGCTAGCAGCAACCATTCTCTGAGGGCTGGTTTACACTCACCCCACATGCATCCAGCACAGACGTCACCCAGTGATGTCTTGAGTCATGTCACTGACCTTGTCATGAGTGATGTAATATGTGACATCATCAGCAGTGCATTGCGGGCGCGTGAGTAGAGTTAGCTGCACTAACTATAACAGGGGAATTTCTATGGTTTCGTACGAGTGAAATGTCCAACTAACTATAATGCCCCTGAAACCTATGTTTTTTTCAGTGAATTTCTAAGGCTTTTTTAAATGCTAATTCCTAACTATAACGTGCCTGAAACTTATGGTTTTTTCAGTGAATTTCAAGGAGGGGGCGTGGCCTCTGGCGCGATGTCGGTCTTTTATTTTTTAATTTTTTTAAGAAGGGGGGATGTGTGGCCCCCCCTTCTTTGTCTAATTTATGGGCCCTGGGGACCCTATCCCCCAGGGCCTGCCCCTACTTTTTTTTTATTACAAAATTTGGAAGGGGGCCGCGTGGTGCCCCTCCCGAGGCCTTAATCGGCCCCGGGGACCCCATCCCCCAGGGCATGGTCTTTTTCTTTATTTTAATTGTTTTGGAGGGGGCTGCGTTGCCCCCCTCCCCAGAACACTTATGGCCCCAGGGACCCATCCCCCGGGGCCAGCCTTTGTTTTTTTATTTCAATTTTTTTTAATACAGTTTTGGGGAGGGGGGCCGCGTGGCCCTCCTCCCGGGCCACTTGTAGCCCCGGGGACCCCATCCCCCGGGGCTGGCCCTCTCCGTTGGGGACCGTGGGGGGGTCCCCAATCCCCCCACGGTCCCACCGGCTCCCCGCATCCCTCGGGAGCCGGCATTGCTTTTCCACATTGGGAGCTGCTAAGATGCAGCTCTCCATGAGGAAAAGCAATTTGGTTTGCATTTTGAAAGAGAGAGCAGGTTTCCCTGCTCTCTCTTTCAAAATCCAAACCAAGTTTGCTATGGCAGGGCGGGGGCCTCGCGGCTCCCGCCCTGCCTTAGCAAACTGCAGTGTCCCGGGGGTGGGCACCCCGGGACACTGCAGGAGACGGCCCTGGCGGGTGGCAGTCCCCAGGGCCATCAAGGACTCCAGGAGGGGGGCCGAGCAGCCCCCCTCCCAACATTTCAAAAGCCCCGGGAAGGTGGTGGTCCCACACAGGTTATTTATTTATTTATTTTTTTAAAAACACAAGCCCTGGGGGGTGGCAGTCCCCGGGGCTGCAGGGGGGCCATGAGCCCCCCGACCATTTATTGACTTAGCCCTGGGGGTGGCGGTCCCCGGGGCTGGGGGGGCTGTGAGCACCCCACCCATTTATTTACTTAGCCCTGGGGGGTGGCAGTCCCTGGGGCTGGGGGGGCTGTGAGCCCTCCCACATATTTTCATAAAGCCCCAGGGGGTGGTGGTCCCCAGGGATGGGGTGCCCCTTTGGGCCCCTCATTCCAATTAAACTATTGCCCCCCGACACTTGTCCCACCCGGGGAGCTAAATAGTAACGACGCCTGGGAGCCCACGCTTCGTTTTTTTTTGGGGGGGAAGGATCCACACACCCTGTGCAGATTTTGCCAATTTAAAAAAAAAAAAAAGCCTAGGGGGTCAGGGTGTTTCTACCCTGCCCCCTTTTTGCGTTTTTCGCCTTAGTTTTGCTGATTTCTTGTGCCTCGGTTCTACCGAGGCACAAGATGGCTGCCAACACTTCCTGGTTTGGAGTGTTGACAGCCAATTAGCATATAGCTCGTGATCATGAGGATTTGCGGACCCTGCACGGCCATAGATATATCTATGTTTTTACTTTCGATTTTCTCAGCAACTACTGAATGGACTTACACCATTTAGCAAAAGGGTTCTTTCTGAACCAAGAACTATCTCTTTGCCAAATTTGGTGTGATTCCGTTCAGCAGTTCAGGCTGTAGCCCCGGCTAAAGTTTCCTACGGGAAATTGCATGGGGAAAACATGTTTTGGGACCTCCCTTTTTTCTTAGCACCCGCTTGACGAATCACCCCGAAACTTTCAAGATAGGAGCGGATCGGAGCACCCCACGAGTTTTGAAAATTTCTAGAAGATTCGTCAATCGGTGCCAAAGTTAAAGGGAACAGAATGTTGCGAATTTCATATGGAAAATAGGTCCTAACTACAACTATCTACTGGCGACCGCCAGTAGATAATATATATACATATACATATAGTTAATTAAAATAAATATACATAGGCTAAAACTATGAGAAGCATTGTACTTCAATGAGCTGCAAGTATTCACATTGGAGCTATGCATTCATCAGTCTCTATTATGCTTCAAACGTGCCACAAAAAATCATTGATAGCTATAGCTATCATCTCATCCTGCCAATATCCTGCAATTTTTATACACATTCTACAATTAAGTTAATTCTTAACATATATAACTCAAAGAAGATTAAACACGAGAGAAGATAAAAAAGAAGACAGAGAAAAGTAGAGAAAATATATAAGAAAGAACAGAGTTTAAAAATAACTAAATAAATAAATAAAACAAAAAGCAAGAAAAACAATGAAAAGAAGGAAAAAGAGAGAAGAATACATATAATGTCATGAAGGTGGCTGTATTTTGCATAATATTCTTCTAGTTACACAGTTCTGTACAAAATCCTGTCAGCTAACGGCAACCCTTGACATTAGATAATTTTTTTAGTACATGTCTCGTTATGTTATAAGCATAATATTTTAAATAATTTATTAATATAATATAAATGTCGGTCAAAAAATAATTAATATTAAATATCTATTGTATTAATGGAAAATATAATTTTTTCTGCAATTTAATCTGATGTACTATTGTTAATGAATTAATTGTCAAACTATCTGAATGGCATATGTAAAAAAAATTCTTTGCCTTTCAACATTCCAATATGTGCCTAAAATAACTTGGAACCTGCTTATAGTGTGTACCCCCCAATATTTAGACGCCCCCAAACATGGTATCTAAACAAAACAGATTAGGGAAAATGCCTATTATAATCATTAAAACTTGTATATCAAGGTAAAATGTATATCAGAACTGTTATTCCCTAACTAAAAAGTCATCAAGCATTACACTAACCAGCAACCTGATTAGAAAACAGCATGTCTTTATAATGGCAAATTGGTTGCCCCAATGATGTTATCTAGACGTAACTGAACAAAATGATTTATCTGATTATGAATATCACTTCTTTGAATTTGAATATAGTTAAATTAATTTCTCCTTGAGGAATCATTAAGCTGGTCAGTCACTCGCCATCAACCTGCATTGGATTGCACGATGGTCTCACAAGTGGCATTTGATTTAAAGTGAGGCACCATCTTGAAAACAGTTTCAATATTTTTTTTAGAAAAACAACAAAAATTATATCACATGGTGCTTTCCAGAAGAAGATGCATGATTGGTCCCTAAATATGTAAGTAAATCAAGGACAGACTGTTGTCTTTAAAAAATACACTAATCTCACTGTTCAATAAAGCAAAGAGACTGATGGCAGTATATTTGTATATGAGAATTATAAGGCAGAAAATACATATGTAATATTATCAGGACATTCTCTACCCCGTTTGTTGCATTTAGCAAAAAATAGAATTCTAACATTCTTAAAAATAATACTTACTTTCGAATGGTTAACATTAGATAACTTGCTGTAAATAATTTGTGCTGATCAGTATTGTTTCTCCAAACCTCAAGCGACTTGAACCCTACTTGCCTGATTAATGGCCGGTGACACAATAACCACGCGCTGCAATCTCTTTAACTGAATATTGCTCTTCAAATGAATGTTTAGAATGTTCTCTTACTTATCTGAAACTGTAAAGTATAAAATGTTTACTTTTTATAGAATTATCTGATCTGATCATTCTTTCGTTTTTCACAGACTTGGATATCCATCCAGAAGGCATCAACCCGTAATTTTGCGCATGTGTAATAGTCTTGCACCACTCTGCTTTTAACTGAATAGTGTTTTTTTGGAAGGTTTAGAACTTCCCCACATTTATTTTGAATTAATTTATTAAAATGTAAACTATGAAGTTTTATGGAATTATCTAACCTGATCATTTTTTCTTTTCCGTGGTCTTTGGTATCAAACCTATCTCCCACCTCTGTAGGTCGCTGTATTGGTTATAGGGTCAACAATATAATTAGTTGGTGTCTAATAATTCACAAATTGAAATCCAAATATTACGATTCTTAATTGCATCTATAAATAAAGTGACATTTATAAGCACCAGTCTTCTGGTGAGCCCTATACATTTGATTGTCCTTGTGACCTTAGATACACATCAAAATATAGTTGGATCATTCATATTCTCTAGTTTGAAAAATAATTAATGATATCTGGCATCCTCTGAGCATTTAATACATTGGTTTGCCTAATTCATATGAGTGCCCATTTATAGAAACAGAATTTCTCACGGCAGCACATTGCTACTGAAATGATCAGAGAAATGTGTACAACTCCATACTGGGGTTGAGCCCATTAGAAACAGTTTTCAATTTGATAACCCAAAAGTTATCCCTTGATCTTAATTTATGTTCAAAATCAATACATCATTGGGCAATTTTAATATGCAAAGCAATTGTACTCATATGTCCATCATCTTCGCCCTCTCTAGAAATAGTCTTTCCCAACCAGAGCTCCCTTGCCATGTATTGTTTAGTAGCTTACAACTTACCTTACATCCTCCAGTCTATTACACCCCTCTGAGAAATTGGGTTGTTGGTTGAGGGGAATGAAATCCTACTCAAGCAACAGCCACAATCCTTTTCAGGGTGAGCCACAAAACGTCACTAAATTAACCTGTGTTTAATCCTCTGTGAGCTTGGCACAAAATCAGTTAGGCATCAAGAGGACATGTGTGAAGTATTTATGAAGCACTTAAACAGTAATGAGGTGAAAACATAACACAAGAAAAATCGCACACTAATTTAGAAAAATAGAGTAAAATGTGATAAATTATTATGACATCAAAATGACAAAAATCTATTTTCTACAGCTGGAGTTATGAAATTTTAAACTTTAAGGTGAAAAATAGTGCCTAAAAGATCAAAGTGTCAACCGCAGACATCTAGTCATGTGAGACCAGGGCAAAGTCTAAAGTTATGGCTGACCTCAATGGATCATGATTTGGATACAAGAGGTGGATTGGGCCCGGTCTCGGCTTACCTTAGCAGATAGCAGACATCTTTTTTTAAAAAGGCTAAGAAGCTAAAGTTCAGCGGGGCAAGACAGCCAGTGGTGTCCAAGGAGAAGCAGCTGGACAAAGTTGTGATGAAGATTTCTGCATTCGGACTTAGTCCCTTTTTGGGAATTTGAAAATCTCCAGCTGTATGAAGGTGCAGGTTGTAGCCAGCGAAGGCTCCATGAGGACCTATACCTCTTCTGGAAGGAGTCACTGAACCAGACAAGAATATAACAGGAGCTAACGCTAACGCTAACTAAGGCCAAGCGGCGATGCCCCTTGGGTGGATCGGCGAGCAGGTAGGCCCAAGTCTCCTCTTGGTTCTCAGAGCACTTTTTGGCTGAAAATGTTTCAAAGTCCCAAGTGTTAGATTTGGACTATTTTGGCACCTTCATCACCACTTCCAAGGGTCAGGAACTGGAGGGGCACCACTTGGAGGATACAAACTAACTCAGGTTGGGTCCAATTGTGGACTAAAGATGGTTGGAGGTTTTTCTGTCCCTGAGGCTCTGATTAGGAGGCCAGCCAAGTGGCTCTTGGAGTCAATCTGGCAGTTTTGGGTTCAAGCAGAAAAACAGGTCTCAAGCAGCAGGGCAGTCCTCTAAGGGCACAAGGCAGGCTTCAGGTAGCAGGGCAGTCCTCTTGATGCAACAGGGTAGTCCTATGAAGTACACAGTAGGACACAGGCAGCAGGGCAGTCATCTGAGAGTCCTCTGCAGGTCCAGAAGTGAACGAAAATGTGGGTCTGAGTGGCCTAGTTTTAAGTCTTTTGCCAGCTTTGAAGTGGAAGATACTTCTAGAGTTTTCATCTCACAGATGGTGTTGGAATTCCGTTTCTCCCTGCCACAATACCAATATGTTTGGCAGCACAAAAGGGCTAGTGTGAAGTTCTTTGTGTGTGGGCCTAGGTGGTTCCCTTGGAGTGCAAGTGGGGCTATGCCCACCTTCTATACTGTCAGGGATGGCCAACCCTTCCAACACCCAATCGCCCTATTGTGTGACTGTCTGGGAGGAATACAAAAAGACCAACTGCCAACTACACCTAGTGATGTGAGCCAGGAAATAGACTGCCGGCACCAAATGGTTAGGAGAAGAAAATGGCAACTTTCTAAATGTGTCATTTTCAGAATTGTGACTCAAAGTTTGATTTCATCATTAATCAGGATTCTAAATTACAATTCCTTAAACACCAAATATGAGATTTCTGCCTGCTCCCAAACTTAAGTTATCAATTCTTAAATGTTATAGGTAACTCAGTGTTATTTTATAGGAGAGGTAGGCCTCACAGTAGTGAAAAATGAATCTATGAGTTTTTCACTACCAGGACATGTAAAATGTAAAATTACATGTCCACTTTTTCAATAAATGTACCCTGCGCTATAGGCCATTAAAGGATTGCCTTACGGGTGATATAATAAAGGGGGTGTTTTATGTCTGGCAAGTAGTTAATTTTGTCAGACTGAATTGGCAGTTTAAAACTACACACAGGCTGCAATGGAAGGCATGACACAGGCTGCAATGGCAGGCCTCAGGCATGATTTATGGGGCTACTTAAGAGGGTGGCACAGTATGTGCTGCAGGCCCACTAGAAGCATTCAATTTACAGGCCCTAGGTATATTGTATACCACTTTACTAGGGATCTTATGAGCAAATTGGAATACCAATCAGATGTAAGAAAATGTTATTATAATTTAGGGGGTGAGCACAAACACTTTAGCAATGTTTAGCAGTGCTAAGGTGCACAGAGTCCTAAGTCCAACAAAAACGTGTTCAGCAAAAAAGGAGGGGAGAAGGCACAAATAGTTTAGGGGAAGACCACCCTAAGGCTGACTAATCTAAAAACCCACTTGCAACCAGTGTTTGAAAAACTGATCATGACCTCCCCCTCAACCTCTAATGGCTTGATTAGGCTCAGCCTCCCATCAGTATCAGTAATAGTTGTATACTAAATGGTGACCTTGCCCTATCCTCTGAAACTAGCGACCACCAATGGTGTCTGTCAACAACCAGAAAAAACAACAATTTATCATTCCAATTTTTAGAAATTCTTTTCTCACCTGACAACATTAAACAATGTCTTATCCCTCTTCCAATTGGTCCTTACCTTTAAAAAGGTTTTCAAAAGAACCTTCTTAATACTCGTGTTGGTGGCTCACTAGTAAGAGGGAAGACAATCACAGGTAATACAAGGTTCTCATGCCAAATGATGCAGTGAGGTGAGCTACCCAAAGGATTATGATTATGCATCCCAGGCAGCTAGATTAATAGTAAACACAGTGTGAATGCAAAATCTAGGACTGAAGCCACCATGATAAAACAACAACTAGCAGCATAGTGTTGAGCTTTTAACTAAAGTAAGCATAATGAATGAAACCCATATATTTCTGTTTGCACCACCAAGCCATAGCAAATGCTGCTCTACCTAAAGTAAGCAACATCAGAAAATGCCCTCGCTTAGTAGAGGAGGAGCAGAATTGCTTTTACACCTAGGGAGCTGCATGTTAGCAGCTCCCTATATGTAAAAGTAATGCCGGCTCCCGCAGGAGGCAGGGAGCTGGGAGGGGCCATGGATCTTCAGTCTCCACCCACAGTCCCCAATGTTTAAAAAGTGTGTGCCCTGGGAGGGACCAGGGCACCGCCAATACAGGCCGGGCCCAGGGTGATGGGGTTCCCTGTGGTCAAAATCAGCCCAAAGGGGGGCCACTTGACCCCCCCACTCTTTAAAAATGAATACATAAATAAGGGGCAGACTGTGGAGGATGGGGTCCCCAAGGCTGAGAATGCCCCCCTCTCTTTAAATAAAAAGAAAAGAAAAGGGTGGGCCCTTGGGTATGGGGTACCTGGGGTTGAAATCAGCCCTGGAAGGGGTCGGTGCAGCCCCCCTCTACCCATTGAAAAAAGGCCTAGTCTCATGGATGTGGTTCCTGGGGCCAACAATGGCCCAAAGAAGGTGGGCCATGCAGCCTCCCTACTTTAAAGTAAAAAAAGTTGAAAAAAGAACCTCCAGCACTCGCTGGAGGCCACACCCCATTCACCACCAATCTGCAAACGTGCCTCCTGGTGCAGTGGTGGTTGGGGGATGAAGTCCCCTTAGATGGTGAGGGTCCTTGGGTCCAGGAACCCCTTCTGTTACCTCAAGTAAGACCCAGACAGCAGTATTTCTGAGGTCCCCTTTCTCTACCTCTCTGCACACACGACTCCTGGCACCCTGCTGGTTGGGGAATTAATTCCACTTTACTCCTGAGGTCCTCAGGACTAAAGAGGACTTCTTCTCCCAAGAAGTAGCACGCCAGGAGGCGCATTTGTAGAGTGGTGGAGAAAGAGTGTGTGGCCTCTGTTGACCTCTCAGCAATCCAGCTGTGTGGGTCTTACTGGAGATAACAGGTAACCGTGGGCAGAGAACTTCGCTCCGCCCGCGGAGTGTGTGGAGATTTGCCTACTCCGCGTTCCGAAGAGAGCGCTGAGTAGGAAAATCGCCGCACACCACGCAGCGGAGCGGAGTTGGCCCGCCGCCCGCCTCCTCCCCCCTTTTAAGATATAAGCTACAGATAATTTAAAAAAAGTAAAAAACACTTACCTGTTTACCATGGCGTCCCCGGGCTGCCCTCCTCCTCTTCCTCACCATATGGGTAGTGCTTGAGAACACTGCGCAGGCGCCCGCGCATGTGCATTTCTCGCTCTCAAGCAATACCCATATTAAAAATGCTCTTGCTTCCACGAAGCGGTGCAGAATTGATTTTGTACAGAGGGAGCTGCATATCACAACTCCCTCTGTCCAAAAGCAATGACGGCTCCCACAGGAGGCAGGGAATTGGCAGGCTCCCCTTGTGGCCCCCAACGGAGGAGCCAGGCCCCGGGTTATCCAGGGCAAAAGTTGAACCAGGGAGGGGGGCTGCACTGGCTGCCTTGTCCATAAAAAAACAAAAACATATGAAGGACTGGCCCTAGGGGATGAGGTCCCTGGGGCCGAAATCAGCCTCGGGAGCGGGGTCATGTGGTCTCCACCTCTTTTTAAAAAAAATCATTTTAAGACTTGGCCCTGGGAGATGGAGTCCCTGGGGCCCCCTCCCTTTTTAAAAAAAGATAAGCATTTTAAAAACGGGCAGATCCTGGGAGATGGGGTCCCTGTGGCCGAAAAAGACCCTGGAGGGGGCCACCCTGCCCCCTCCCCTTGATTATGAAAAACATTTAATAAAGGCTGGGCCCTGTGGGATGTGGTCCCTGGGCTTCAAATCAGCCCGGGAGGGGGGCTGTGTGGCCCCCTTCATTTTTTAAATAAAAAACAAAAAAAGGGGCCAGGGGCTGGGGTGCCCGGAGCCCAAAATGGTTCAGAAAAGCGGGGCCACCAGTCTCTCTTCCTAAAAATTTGCAAAGAAAAAAAACAGAAAAAAAAGCCAGAAACTTGCCAAGGCCCCACCCCCTTTCTCTACCACTCTGCAAAAGAGCCTCCTATCTTGCTGCTGGGTGGGGAATGAAGTACCCTTGGCTGCTGAAGGGTCTTTAGGGGCCAACGTGACCTCCTGTTACCTTCAGTAAGCCCCACACAGTGGGATGGCTAAGAGATGGTCCAAGGCCATGATCCCTTTCTCCACCATTCTGCAAACATGCCTCTCTGTTCACTGCTAGTGGGGGGATGTGGTCCCCTTGCCTCCTGAGGGCCTCAAGACTAAATTGGACTTCATCCACTAAGCAACAGTGGGCCAGGAGGGGGGCATTTGCAGAGTGGTTGAGAAAGGTGGTGTGACCCTGACAACCTCTTAGCAATTCCACTGTGTGGGGCTTACTAGAGGCAAAAGGAGGGGTAGTTGGCCCCCAAGTACCCTCAATAGCCAAGATGACTTCATCCTCCTACTAGTTGTGCACCAGGAGGCACGTTTGCACAGTGGTAGAGAAAGGGGACATGGCCTCCAACCAGGTCTCAGCAATCCTGCTGTATGGGACTTAATAGAGGTAACAGAAGGGATAGATGGCCCCCAAGAATGTCTTCAGAAGCCACACCCTTTTTCTCCACCACTCTGCTAACGTGGTATGTGGTGCACTGCTGGTTGGGGGATGTAGTCCACTTTACTTCTGAGGGACCTTGTGAGCCAAGATTCCTTCCTGGTACCTCCTGTAATTCCTACACAGTGGAATTCCTGAGAGCTGGCCGGAAGCCAGCCCTCTTTCTCCACTACTCTGCGGTTCGTTTCTAATCGGCCCCCCGGTGGGCCAGGTCCCAGGGACATGTCCATTATATGTTTCCCCCATCAGAGGAGCCCTAAAGCCCCAGGGACTGCCACCTCCCGGGGCATTCTTAATATTGTATATGGGGGTGTCCTGCTGGCAATTCCATGCCCTGGAGACTGCCACCTCCCCAGGGTGAATGTATTAATGCAGGGGCGCCCATGTGGCCCCCCTGCACCCCTGCCACCTCTCTGGAGCTAAATATGACATAAATACTAGGGCTCACATGCCCACCTGCGTCCGCAGAGACCACCACCTCCCCAGGGCCAATATTAGGCACCAGGGACAGCCACCTACCCAGGGCAAATGCCAAGAATTAAGGTGGGGTCCATGTGCCCCCCAGCCCAGGGGACCACCCCCTCCCTGGGGTTGCGTCCTGCAATGGAGGGGGCTATGCGGCTCCCCTCCTGGAGCAATGTATGGTCCTGGGACATTGTACATGCACACACGCAAGACGTACAATGTAGGGGTTATCAAACAAGAAGGATGGCGAGGACGAGGAAGGAGAGCGGCCATGGCGAGTAGGAGGCAGCCACGGCAGGTAAGTGCCTTTTTTTTACATTATAATTACTTTGGCAGGGGGGAGGGAGCGGAGAGGAGTTCCACAGAGTTTTTTTCCAACTCCGTGGAACTCCGCGTAGAGGCACTATGCCTGCTCCGCCCACCCTTAATTATAATACAAATATATTTTAACATGCGCCTGCATTTAGGGAAATCTCAGCCTGTTTATAACTTCCTATGCTGTCTATCTGCTCAGCTGTTGACCTGGAAAACAACATGGAGAGTCCCCAAAAAGAAGCACAATTTTCCATATTTTTCCACTTGTAAAAATAAATACAGATGGCAAACACATTGTTTTCCGTCTGTATTTACCTGTAAAAATTGAAAACTGGGAGCCTTATTTATAACTTAAGTAACCACACTAAATGATATTGCTTGTACTAATTCAGACTGCAACAATGACACATTTCGCTGATGTTCTTCTTGCTTGTTTGCTTTTTGGTGCACAAGAGGAAAGAAATAACCCACTGTACTGCCAGACTGATGGCCTGTGCATGTGATGCATGACCACACAACACGGACATCTCTTCAGCTTGTGAAGCCAAGTGCCACTGCCAACTGACAGCTTAAAGATGGCCCCCAAAGAAAGGTGCTACCAAGAAAGTGGTCAGTCATAGGAAAGAGCTTACCACCAATGGTATGTCATCCCAGGCCTTTTTATGTCAACGTTGTATGCCTGCCGCACTGGCCTCCGGGGTGCAAGCTTGGAGAAGCACTCCCTCATCAACGAACCTACCCCAACCTAAGCAAAAGCCCATGTCTGTCACAGAGGCAGCCATTATAATCACGGCAATGCCGATGAGCAGTGATGTTGAATTGGAGTTATCTCTTTTGCAAAGTAGTACCCATTGGCAGAAATTCAGCTCAGTAGGCAACAGCCAGCAATAGTAGTTCCTCAAGAACTAGGAGCACTTCAGTGTATTTAGCTTCATGCTGAGGAAGTAGAAGAAGCCCCTATTTAAAAAGATCCATTGTCATCCAGATCTTCAGCAAGAAAAAGGAAGGGTACACCACCATCTTCTTCTCCAAGCCCTCTTCTGATGATTAATACTCATTGTAGTATCCTGTTCATGTCTTTACCCTGTTACTTTCTCCCTAGCTGCTCAGTCAGTGTGAACTATTTATGATAATGATTTAAGGAAAAAGAAGCTCTGCGTGCTGTAAAAAAAGTTACTGAAAGAAGAAATTTTTAAAGAAACATATAGAAACTAAGATAAAGACTCAAGACTGAAGTACCAGGCCTGCCAGCCCCACCAGAGTCCTTCACACAGGACAGCCGCAGCCTGGGTGTACTTCATGTGTTTAAATGACTCCTATTTGCTTTTAATCTGACAACTTGTAAGGGCTCAAGTACGGCTACCTATCCTGGTCCATGGAACAATCACCACCACAGTATTTGCCTGCTCCGTTGTGTCAACTGACATTAGTGAAGTTTTAAAGTAAAGAAGTTTTACATCTAAATCATTCTACTAGCTGCCCAGTCATCGATCCATGTCCCCACAAAGAGAGATCGTTGCACACTGTGCCATCTTGCTGTTTTAACTGACTGTCAGCGTTTGGTTTGTGGAAAGTGGCAATTTTCCCTTTTGCCTTAAAACAAGAAAAGCTCTACATAGCTTTCATAGATCTTAGAGCTGCCTTTGATATCATTCCACGTGTTAAGCTATGGCAAGTCCTACTTAATATAGGAGTTACCAGTAACCTTGTATATCTCCTAAGCAAACTGCATGAGAACAACTTTGCGCAGGCTCGCTGGGGTCTGAATGATGAACAACCGGAACGCATCCCGATCGAAAGTGGATTTTGCCAAGACTGCGTTCTTGCATCCATACTGTTCTCCCTGTATCTAAATGATATAGTCGAAGTTTTAGAAAACTATGTAAACAACTCCCCAATACAGAACAATAGGAATATCCTGATTTTATTATTTGCTGATGACTCCCTCCTCATCTCGAAGTCACCCATGGGTCTCCAGACCCTGGTTAACAAATTCTTAGGCCCTCATTTTTGAAAAGTGACGCATTACTGCTAGAAAACAGTGATGCGTCACTTTTTATTGCGCCCTCCTTGCGACACCAATGATGCGCCACACTTACTGTATAACGCATCATGTCGCAAGGAGTTACAGATACGTCAGTATTTCTGACGTATCTGTAGGCACAAAAATGATGCATTTCTGGAGTGTGTCACAAAAGTGACGCAACTTCAGCAATGGGTCATTACACATGGGCAAGTCACATGTTAAATTTGCCTGTGTCAGTCTTACACCTGCATGAGGCAGGCGTAAGATATTGACGCATTTGCATCCTAGAAGTGGCACAGTGAAATCTTATAGATTTCGCTGCGTCACTTTTACGACTGTTTCTTGCATCCAAACGCCTCTGCATACATTATACCTGGCTCAGGTATAATGTGGCGCAGGGGTTTACAAAGTGACACATCTACCTAGATGGGTCTCTTTGTAAATATGATGCAACATGGCTCTTTTTTACACCGCTGGTGTGTCACAAAAAGTGACGCAGCGGCTGTGCAAAAGTGACGCAAGGGTCCATAAATAAGCCTCTTAGACTTTTGCAATGCCAGGGGCCTTGAATTAAAAGTTAACAAGACCAAATTTAAAGAACTGGGCAAAGGGGTCAAGAAAGGAAAAGCAGCTATTTGGGTAAAAAATGAGGCACTTGAAAGTGTAGATAATTTTGACTACCCAGTGGTATGATTCATAGAAAGTATTAAGTGGATGGACCAGATTGCTAAAAGCAGGCTGCTAATCGAGCATAGGTCAAATGCCATTCTGAGGATGCAAAAGAGAACGGGGTCACTTGTAGTATTGCCACTTCTGGAGAGATATCGGGCTAAGGCACAAGGGGCTGCACTTTATGGGGCTGAAATCTGGGGTTATGTGGATGCCCAGCCCCTGGCACTGGTGGGAAACAAACTTAGCCAGGAAACTACTCTGCCTCCCATCCAGTTCACCCCTTATTCCGCTGCATCTTGAATGGGGCTTAAAAAGAGTAACTGATGTGTTCATTTTGAAAATATTAGTTTACTAGGTCCGTCTCTGGAGCACTCCAGAGCTTGCTGATTACAGGGACTCGCTTGATAAAGTTCTTAAGCTACTAGGTGCTAGATCGCTCCCCTGGATTTTGTACCCTCCTCTTTTCCTAAAAGCCTGTTTTTATGATTTTGCCTGGGGACACTTACTCTAAGATCATTCACCCACAAATGGAGTAAAGAACAGGTAACAATGGTTTGTTTCATGTGCAACCCGGGCGATGAAAATGAACCACATCTACTCTTTTTTTGTCCAGAATATTCTACCTCTCACCGCAAGTGAATCATTCGCATAAGTTGTGAATTGGGGGTCTCTTTTTATCAGGTAGCTCTTAGGATTTTAAAAAACAGCACATCTTTTAAAACCGTTTTATCTGTAAGCAAATTTTTAGCGGCAGTCTGGCACAAACAAAGAGCAATTTAAAAAAGGAAAGTGTAATGATCTATGGTCCTCTCTTCTTTCATACACCCAATTACGAACAATTATTTTATCTTTCTGTAAGCAGTTTTCAACACAAGGACCTTATGGTAATATTGTTGTATACCATTTATGTATATTTATTTCTGCTCTTATTTTGCACTGATATTGAAGCAGGGATCACTTTAGCCCTTGGAGCGATTCCATCAATGGGGTTGTGTCCTACTGTTTATTTAAAAACATTTTTTTTTATAGTTGTATATAGCGCGAACTAGACCCGAAGATATTGGGTATCAGAGCGCTTTACATAGCACCAGTTTTGTTACATGAGGACACATTCATTTTTGTTTGGCACAGGGAGATTAAATGATTTGCCCAGAATCACAGGATGTTGAGCGTTGTGGCAGAGACTCGAATCCGGTTCCCCCGCTTTGACGTCGACCGCTCTAGCCGTAAGATTACATCCTCTCCCCATGTTTAGTGAATGTTTATCGCTGGTATTGCTCGTTGCACTGCCTTTGAAGCACTGGTCACTATATACCCTGGTATGACCCTTAATCAGGGCTGTTATCAAGCATCTCTGTTAACACTGCGTGTAGATACATGTTCTTTTATCCTTGATTTTATCTTTCTAATTGTATTAGTCCATTATTTCAGTATTGTGTACCTCATATCGTCATTGACATTTGCCTTGGGATATGATCTTAATATCTAATTGCAGTGCTGCAGAAGGTACTTAAAGCATCATTTGTTCTGAGCTACTGCCCCTTACAGTTACTAGCCCCTAGTGGCTATGGAATGTTATACAGTAAGGGGATGTATGCTCTGTGTATTCATTATTTATAACTGATGCAGTTTTTGTTGGATGCATACTTTGATGGTTGTAATGACCGAATAAAGTAATAATAATAATAATAATAATGTGAGACTAATATTGTTCTTTGTTTTTTGTTTTTTTTATCCTGAGACTTGTCTGGAGTGTGGGCAGTTGAACTGCTGTGGTGGGGTTTGAAATCAGAAGCTCGAGCTGTCTTACCTTCTCCATGTGGACGCGTGGAGATTTTACAGGGACTTTTATTACATCTCTGTTGTTAGGCAGCACTGCCAGCTGCCAAAGGAGCTATCCAGCACACTCCCACCTGGAGCCACCCGGTGCTATTCACGTCGACGTGCCACCATCTTTGGTTGCAGTGAATTAACTGCAAGGAGCTTTAGTACATTTGCATACAATGAAATGCATTGCACATGCCAGCAGGGGCACATACAGTCTCAACTCCACAAAGGATGAGACTGCAGCGTCTTTACTTTCCGAGTATTTTCCTCTCCTCCAATGTGTACTTTCTGGGAACTCCTCGGTGCAATTTCATTGTGGTAATGGGTTAGCCCGCAGCTTTGCTGATCATCCAAAGTGAGAGGAATAGAACTCGCTTACAGTGTACCAGTATTTGTGTTTTCGGCTGAATAACACATTTGTTTAATGTCAAACTTTATTTTATAACAGCATGCCGACAGTTGTTGCTACTTGAACAAACGTTGTTGTGTATGAACTTTTTTGCTCTTTTCATGGTTAGTTCAATCACATGCAACTGGATTTTGTATTCGAACTTTGCTGCCTGGAGGTTGTTCTATATTTCTAAAGTATCCCTTATGTTCATACTTTATTTTTTTTTTCTCTCCAGGGTACTTACTACAACATGCCATCTTCATATTTATACTTGGAATAAGTTGATTCTTTTGTTTCTTTTAATGCCAAAATTTCCAAAGCTATGTAGCTGCTCCATGCTATTACTACCACTTGCAATGAGCACGTTACATATTATGGCTTTGTCCTGCCTATTTCTCAATGATTTTATTTCTTTCAAAAATTTTAAGTGCATTTGTGCATTAATATCGTGTGTGCTATTATCTTGTGTTGGTTTCTTTGTTGTGATCCTGCTGGGTTGGTGAAGGTACAGTCTAGGTATGTTTTTTTCCTAGTTTGCATGCATCTTTAATTTTTTTACTGTACGTTCAATGCTATACAGATGCATTGTACTTGACATATCCCTTACACATGGGATTGTGTTATGGGTAGGTTATGAGGTGAGGAAACCCCTCATCCTGTTGATTTTAGAATACTGAATGCTGCTTTGTACTCTCTTTTTTTCTGTGATAATTACTTCTTGAGGAACTTAGCTCGCGCATCATTTTGCACATGTTAAAGCGTGAACTTTGCTATTTTGCACTTGGTTTATCCCCTGCACCTTTTAACCAGATACCCCTCTTTTAACTTTTGTATTGTAATGCTGTGATTTAAAAGATACCCTGATCCCGTTATCGTTACCTCTGTTTGCACCTTGGCCTTCGCTTCCTCGGTCCAACGCCGGCTTTACAGCCGTTCGATTGCAGGGAAGCGAACGCACTCTCCCACGCTCTTCCAATCAGCGCCTCGGTTGGTCGACTGTCCTGGAGGGGCGGGGAGACGGACACTCACGAGCAGGGCAGCTGTTTAAGTCCAGGCTAAGGCGGACGCGCAGCGGACGCGCGCAAGGGCGCTGGCGGCACGCCGAAGGCGCGCCAAAGGTAAGCCCGTCTGCGCCCGTCCGCGCCAAGGACGAGACAAAGATGGGACATGCTGCCCAACGTAATGCAAAAATCTATCAAGCGGATGCCCTTAAAAGCCTAAACAGGACACCACTGTGTCAACTCAACATTTCTCCCGATTCCACTTACGGTATCGGCTCCTGTCCCGAATGTCTGCTAGACCTCCCCTTTGTAGTACCTGTGGGTGTTTCTAATCAGGAAACACACTCTAGGTCGGTCAAGATTACGAATAGAGGTCTACTTACTGGAGGACTAATCAATGCACGTTCTATGTCTAAACATAGTCAGGACATCAGAGATCTTTTATCAGACTCCCAATTAGACATTCTATTTGTTACCGAGACTTGGCTTAAAGATTGGAGTAGTCCGGATGTAGCGAACTCCATCCCACCAGGCTTTCGTATACATAGGAAAGATCGACTGGTAGGGAGGGGGGGCGGACTCGCCATTATCTTGCGTGATTCCCTTGTTTGTACCTTCTTTGATTTAGACACCATTAATGATGCTGAATGTCTTGGCTTTTGTCTCTCTTTGACCGCCACCGCATGCTTCTCGGGTGCTCTGATCTATCGGCCTCCTGGCCCAAGTGCCAAATTCATCGAGGCACTTAATGATTCCTTAAGTCATCTAATGCTCAAATATGTCAATTTTACACTCCTCGGTGATTTTAATCTTCACCTGGAAGAGAACTCCAATCCATGGACATCTAGTTTTCTTCAAGTTCTAGATGTATTTTCATTACAACAAATAGTTAAGGGTCCTACCCACCAGGCAGGTCACACCTTGGATGGGGTCTGCTCCAACCTATCCTGGCTTGCAGTCGACCCTCCCTCCCCTGTAATCTGGGCTGATCACTCGTTTATTTCCTTTAGAATTACTTTGCCTCCGAAGACACAGATTGCAAAACTTTTTATTAATCCTCAACAAGGACCGAGCTGGCCACAGATCATGAAACACCCCAACTTTCTGACGACGGCCATAGATCTTGCCCCTACGTGGACTGGCCAGACAGAGACGGATTCTCGTCTCTTTCAGTCTTGGCTGGCCACCCTAGGTAGGGTTCTTTCGTCCTCAATCTCTAAGACTAAACCGCAAAAATCAAAAAACTTAAATACTCCCTGGTTCACATCCAAACTGGCCCAAGCTTGCCTTCACTGCAGGCAACTGGAGCGGCAGTGGAGAAAGGGATATAGAGAGGACAAAAAACAGTTGTATAGGGAGGGCAGGAAAGTATATTTTTGTCAGGTGCAGTTGGCAAAATAGGAATTCTTTACTAATAAAATCAACATGGCACAGGATAATCAGAAAACCATCTCTCAAATTGTGAGGTCCTTTCTTAAACCCATGGCAGAACAAGCGGGGCTTCCGGCCTCCCAGCCACTGTGTGACCAGATCTCCCTGTTCTTTCAGGAAAAGATCCTCAAGATTCAGGTAGATTTTCCAGCAGGAAATTTCATTCCCGATCCTCCTTGGAATGACGGTTCGGCTTCCATCTCCACATTTGAACCTGTTTCATTGGACATGACTTATTTAGCCATTCAAAACTGTAAATCTGGTTCACCACTAGATGCCTGTCCCCCGTCAGTTCTAAAGAAGTTGTTAATGGTAGCAAACCCTATGATTAATCAGATCATCAACTCTTCTCTCAAGACGGTGGTGGTGCCAGTGGAGTGGAAGCTGGCACTAGTTAAACCACTAAAAAAATATATATATATAGATGCGACAGTACTCTCTAATCTTCGCCCTATCTCTCTTCTCCCTTTTTTGGGTAAAATCACGGAAAATTTTGTCCTAAGGGAGTTAACTAAATTTCTTGAAGAGCATCATACTCTTCATCCGTGTCAATCCGGATTTCGGCCCAAACACTCAACAGAGTCAGCTCTCATTGAAGTCTCTGACTCTTTGAAAATGATCACAGATAGAGGTAGGAGAGCGGTTCTGATTCTGTTGGATTTGTCGGCTGCATCCGACACGATCTCCCATGACATTCTTCTGAGGCGTCTCGAATGCAGCGGCATTACTGGTACAGTACTGAAGTGGATTACATCCTTCCTGGTCTCTCGGAGACAGGTGGTTACTTTGGGCTCTTTCCTTTCCGCAGAGCGCTATCACGGCAGGAGTCCCTCAGGGATCTTCCCTTAGCCCGTTACTCTTCAATGTGTATATGGCTCCCCTTATCACCTTGATCAATTCATTTGGGATTGAGGTTATGTCATATGCAGATGACACCCAAATGATTGTCTCCGTGGAGAATGACTCTATGCAGGCGGAAATAAATTTCAAACTATGTTTGACTGCTGTCCTCCAATGGATGCGAAACAATCATCTGAGGTGCAACACGGATAAGACTGAGATTCTCCCGATAGGGTCGGAGGTCTCTTTCCAGCCGTCTAGATGGTGGCCTGAGGGAGCAGCCCCCCCTCCTGAGATGGTGAAGGTTGTCAGGAACCTAGGAGTTCAATTCGACAATTCCCTCTGTTTCCTTCCCCATGTCAAAACAGTTGCAGGCACCTGTTTTACTTTAATTAAATCTTTAAAAAAAAATGTTTACGTTTCTTCCCCTGTCCGCAAGAAAGTCCGTGGCAGTGGCTCTGATACTCTCTCGTATCGACTACTGCAACGGCCTTTTGGCTGGAGTTAATAAATCAGTTCTAAAGAAGCTCCAGGTGGTGCAGCATGCTGCAGCCCGCCTGGTGCTCAAGCTCCCTAGAAAGTCCTCAGCCTCGGCTGCTTTGAACGCTCTCCACTGGCTCCCGATTCCGAAAAGAATCCTTTTTAAAATTCTTCTGGTCACATATAGGGCAAAGATGAATATTGGCCCTAAATTCCTGTCTGCTCGTTTTACTCCTTATACCACTTCCAGAGTGCTTAGGTCATCCTCAGCTAACCTTCTTAACGTACCACACTTTAAATACAAGTCAAAAGGTGCAAGAACCCTGGCCTTCTTGGGTGCCAGAGCCTGCAATAAACTCCCAGCTCAGATCAAACTTAGCAACTCGGAACTCACTTTCAGGAAAGAACTTAAAACCTGGATCTATGGCATCTCGGAGGTCTGCTGTTTTGCTCTGATTTAACACCTTTCTCAACAGTTCACCACTCTGGGTTCCCTCATCCACGTTTGACAATAGCGCCAAGATACTCCTTGCGGAGTGACAGCAGCGCTCTATAAATACAATCTCATATCATATCATATATCATATCATTATGCCCATTTTCATAGAGTTTTTGTGTACCCTTACATGAGGAACGACTAAGTGGGTGGTAGGCACCCATTTGCATGTCAGTCGCACACACCCTTAGTTTGAGTGACGGAAATGGGTTATAGTAGCATTTCTTTTATTTTTTATTGCAGACCTTTACTCTAGGTGTATCTGAAGGGGTACGAATCCCATTCAGACAGTTAATGTTATATACCCTTTTATGAGGGATATTTTTGGATAGTGTGTAAGTCACCTTGTGCTACACGTTTTGGTTTACGGTGTGTACGTCACCCTGTGCTACACGTTTTGTTTGACAGTGGGTAAGTCACCTTGTGCTACACATTCTGTTAGCTGCCCTTTGGTTAGAAGCAGCTGTATGGGTTTTAGTCACCCCTTACTTTTATGTAATAGTAATGTCTATCTAGCATTTTAAATGGTTAGCTCATTTCGTGATGTGTTGTGCCTCCTCTCAAGCCTGCCTGGCCAGTGGGTGTCCTTGGTGGTAGTCTTATGTGCGATTCTATAGTTCAGCTAATATGTTGTTTCTTCTGCCAAATTATGTGCTATATTTTATGACATTTATAGAGGGGGAGGATGTGTGACATATTTAATTATATATTCATTTACTCATCTTCTTAATGCTGGTATATTTATTTTTCTATGCATTTTTCTTCACCTTATCTTGTTCTTTTATCCATTGCATCTACTTCATTTCCTCTTGTATATCTTTCTTGTGAATCTTCTTTATATCTTTCTTTAATGCTTACTGTGGTTTTCATTGTATATTTATCTGCATTTAAACCTTCTTCGGGTTTGCAGTTTTATTATTGTGTTATATAAGAGGGGAGGATATGTAGTATCCTGTTTATGTATTTACACTGTTACTTTCTCCTTAGATGCTCAGCAAGTGTGAATGTGCTGTGTGGAATGTGTGTGTGATGGACATGAATGGAATATTTGGGTGCCTGTGAGGTGAGGTGTGACAGTTTGAGTATGGGCTGAGAAGCAGGCAGGCTGCTCCTGGTGGGGCTGCTTCACATGAACTTTACAACTTATAAATAAGACTTAATAAATCTACTTAAAGTACATCTCGGCTACTGGACTTTATTACTACACTCATTTTGGATCCCACCTCAGTCTGAGACATGCTGGAAGAGGCTAGGGAAAAGGAAGGTTCCTGAAAGCCTTAGAGGTATGGATGAAGAAGAAAAGGATGATGAAGACCCAGTCATCATGAATGTTAGTCGAGCCCCAGAGGAGACTGACGTTATCCCACACCAACCTGCCCTGAGGGATGTGGCAAACATATTACCATCACCACCGCCAGCTTCCATATTTGCAAGGCCCCTGTTACCTACATCCACAACCACTGGACACTGGCAGTGGCACCAGTGTCAGAAGGTTGACCTCCCCAGTTTGGGACTTCTTTACGGTTAGCAAGCAGGAGGTGAACATTGCGATGCGTTCCATTTGCAATGCACTTGTTAGTCAGGGTAAGCCTGGTACAAACTATGGTACTGGAGGCCAAACAATCTATTTGAGAAAACACCACACAATCCACTGGGTGGTGCACCATAGCAAAAAAAAACTGCAAGTGGTGTTGGTGAAGGTGGTGAGAGCAGGAAATCTTATCCAATCACAGTGGAAGGTGGGTAACAATTTCATAACGCAAATCAGCCCTGTCCGCAGCAGTGCAGTAGTATCACCCACCTCAGCAACTTCACAATGGCAAAAAACTCAGAGTCAGCTCAAGACACCAAAGCAAGAGCTTACATTGACTGCCCGCTGAGATGCACATTGAGCCTACCTCCTTCTGCTCTCAAGAAGCCACCTGAGTTAATGGAACCAGAAAAGAAAATATCCAGGCTATGAGTCTCTGAAAGGCATTCCCATTCCAATATTTCAATGACTCTTGATCTACTGGGAATCTTGTTTTATCTTGCAAGTACAGTGGTTTCATTTTCTTTATTGTTATAGGTATAGTTATTGTTATAGTTAAAATGTGATTTTCCTTAGTGTCCAGCACCAATGCACTTGTAAGTCCCGGAACTCCTACAAACCAATCCAGTGCAGAGGATGTTATAGTGATGGTGCTGGGGGTGTTGATGTTTTAGACAATATAACTGGACATTTTGTTATTTTACCAGTTGCAAGTGCTTATGTTGTGACATGCAGTAATGAACCAAAGGGTTGGAGAAATGCCAAATGTATGCCAAGAAGGAAGGCGATGGGTGGTGACGAAGCATGCTAAAAAATAGTGCTAAGCAAGTCTATGTGATTATCCTGTACAGTTTCGACAACTGAGGTATCTGAATTGAATAATGATCTCCTACACTCACAGCAAAACTGCCTCCGATTTTTCATTAGGTAGATGTAAGTTCTTGCAGAGGACCTACCTATACACAAGGGATTGTTAGACTGTGCAAAGAACGAGAAGGTGGCTCAGAAACCTTCAGAATTGCTGGAGAAAGAAGTCAGCTCTGTCTATTCGGGCACAATATCAGTGCATGCTTCCAGTGATGGAATCCTGATGACTGGGAAAATGTCCCGAGGCCCCAGTCCTATTAAAAAAAGTCTGGGAAGGCAGTCAATTATCAGAAGAAGCTAAATACACTAACATATTTTGGAAAGTTCTTTCCAGAAAGTACATGGAGTGCATGCCTAGGCAGTTTGGGCCCTTGTCTATATCTTAAAGATCACCTGACCTTGAATTGATTTAAATCAACATGCTCTTTCTCCAGTTGGGGGTCTGTGAAGATATTGCCTAGACAGAGTGAGCATTGAACTTCAAAGTGTAGATAAATAAATAATAGGATTTTGCTGCAAGTTTTTAGCATTGCAAGCAGCTTAACAGCAAATTATAAATAGAAAAGGAATATGGTCATTTTAAAGATGTCCAAGACATCTTTATCTATGTAGCATGATTTATCTTTGAACAATCTTTAGGTTTTAATTGTATTACTTGTTTGGTAGAGATATTTTGTTTGTCTTTTTTTATAATGATTGTGTGTAACCTGAGAATACAAATGTGGTCTTATGATGGCAAAGAACATTATTATTCAAATATTATTATTATTATTATTAATGGTAGTATTATTATGATAATTAACAGAATCAGGTAATGGGCAAGGCTTGTTTCAATGTTTTTTTGTTGTGCATAAACATTGAGTCACATTCATTCACATTTGCTTAATTTTCTTAATAATAACATCTGTATTACGTTTTTTCAAGACAACCTCGTATAGTTTGATCAGAAACGATCCAGGTACTTATTCAGCATTTGGTGGACATGGTGCTTTTTCAAAACATGATGTAATGCACTTATGAAATTGTGCCTGGCGCATTCCATCCATGTTTGAGATAGAATATCCCATCGGCCATACTCTAAAGAAGGCCCTCAGTTCGCACAAGACTCGTTTTTCAGATCTTATGGGTGGGGACTTTGAAAGTATGATGATTTGTCAGTTTGTTATTTTATTTTCTTGAAGAAGTTCACTGGGGATATGTGAATCATAATTTTCAAATAAATCATGTAAACTGTCCATTGAAAATGTTAATAAAGCAACTCACATGATTGACACAAGGCCATGGAGAATTAGGTGTATGTGTGTTTGTGCCCCGTATGGGAGATGTCCATTTAAGCAATATATTCATAATATTTCCTCATGCTCAGGGATCATTAATGAGTCTCAGCAGACCAATTCCACCAATTCTATAGGGTATCACAAACATCCACAAATACGTATGACGTATTCATGAACAACCAAAAAAATCTAATACACTGGCCCTCATTATGAGAATGGAGGAGTGGTGTCTCTGAGGTATACTGACTATGAATGTTCTAGGGTTTCAGGACCCAAAATCACCAGGTACAAAAGCACTGAATGCATTTTTATTGGATGTGGATTGGCTCCCTATAAACCCAAGGCTGTATAGGGGCAGGGGCTGTCAACAAAAGCACAGCCAGGCCCATGCCTGTCCCCGCCAGTACATTGGGGGAGCAAACAACATCTTGCTCAGCTAGACCACAGTCTCCCCTCACCCCAGCCCGCTCTCCTGCCATCTGACCCCTATGCACACAGGTCTCCCTCTAATATTTCCCACCTGCTCAGAGATAGATGCACGATTCAGAGATTCCGTGCCCTGCACCTGAATCTGACTAACTCATAATGAGAGCCACTGCAGGCTAATTGGGATCTCAGTTTAATAGTCCTTTGCCAATGATTAACAAGTGATTAAAGAAAGACCCACATGGGATACTGACCTTCATTCTATACTAAGATAAACACCCCCTGCACAGAAATGTTTTTTGTAAAGTGATATTTAAGTTATTGAAATTAATTGTTCCTTTGTACAAATGTCACCTTATTCATATTATATAAGAGTCATATGACTATGCGCGAAAACCTTAGGCTCATATATCCACAGGCAAGAGTTGTGTTCTGCCATACAATCTGGTTGTATCCAGTAATACATGAATCTTGGCAGAGGACAAACAGGTAAATAAAAAGAGAAAGAAACCGGACAGTGGCTGGTCTGAAACCCTTGTGACTTTGGATTATGGACACAAGGTTCACACTAAGGTCTACATAGGTTTCTGGACCAGGGTCTTAGTAAATCTATAGATTTTGTGAATGAAGAGCACACCCCATTTCCTGATATCCTCTTAGCTCTTTTCGTTTGTTGATGAGTCATTTTCTATCATTAACCTATTGTAGCAGTCTAGTTGCAGGCCGCATGCAGACCGGAGACCCACAGCCCGGGAGGGCTTGCACACATTGTAGCATCCTCTGGCCAGGTGTGGCCAGAGGGGTATCAATAAATGGGCGGAGGTCGCTCGGGACTTCCGGCCCTCACCAGTGCAGCAAGTATGTGTGTGTCCCTCATTCCAGCGCTGTGGGTGCGCCAGGCCCGGTGCAGAAACTTGCGACTATCACATTGATGACGAAGGTGGGCGTACTGTTGGTTGCCGTCGACAGCACTGTACCCCTCCTGTGTCATTGTGCCTGCTCTCGGCCCGTCGGAGTGAAGAACGTCGTGGCTGCCACCCGAGAGGAATGCGTGTTGTGCTCACGAGCCGGCTGGGGCTTGTCATCGTTGCAGGAGAATCCTCCTGGTCCCTGGCACCACTGAGACTGTGCAATCAGGTATGCGCTCACTCGCACCTTCCCTGCTGGAGCCCCACATGACCTCAGCGCGCTATGGTGCCGCCGGTGCTCCCAGTGTCTATCCGGTTGGAGCCTGCTGTAGTCTATGCTGCACGTGCATGCGCAGGACAGCTTACAGTGCCCCAGTGACGTCGCATACACAGCCTAAGACACGTTATGTGTGCCTGAAGCGCCTGCCGTCCTGCTTCGAGCGTGCCACGTGGAGACAGCACATGGTACAACCTACGCACCCGGAGTTCCTCTGTGCACTCAAGGTGGACTTGGAGGGAAGAGTGAGCCCAGTCCACAGCTGAAGGTCCCAGGAGCTATACCAGTAGGGAGCACGGATGAGTGAGCCCATCACACAACTGAAGGCCCCAGGAGTCATCCCACTGAGGAGCATGTGAGGTGTGTTTGGTGCCATTTTTGAACAGCGTTTTCACATCACGCCCACAGAACAACTTACACTTAACAAGAGGAGCATGACACATGCGCGAAAATGACAGATCAACAGGTTCAAGCAGCGCCACCACAGCCCTTGCAACCCGCCCAACAAGCTGGGCCCCAAGTCACACAGCCAGTGTCACAGCACTTGCAGATCAACGTGTTGCCCCCATTTAGCGAGCTCATAGACCCAGCCATAGCGTCACCAAGATAGACAATATGAATCAGCAGGTTGAACAACTACTTCACAGCGACTAGAGAAATGGACGGAGCAGTCAAGAGATCCATCCTACTGCATTTCACGGGCGAAGAGATCTACAAGCTGTTTGCCCACCTACCCAACACCTGAGCGCTTAACGACTACGACGCAGCGGTCAGAGCCCTGAATGCACATTTCGACCCCAACTTAATCCGGATTACGAGAGGTTTAAACTGCGCAAAGCATGGCAGAGGGAAGGAGAGTTGATGGATGTGTTACACACGTGCCTGCGTGAGCTGGTGGGCACATGTACGGATGATGACCAAAACAAAGAGCTGAGGGCCTAAGTGATCCAAGGCTGCCGGAACAAGAACCTCAGGACCCTCATTTTGCACCAGCCAGACATCACACTGGAAGACATCCTGATCATGGCCAGGTCCCATGACCTATCCAACGCCAGGGCAACAGCAATGGACATCGCAATCACCCAACAAGCAGAAAAACCATCATCAATCAAGATGGAAAGAGCAGACGGGGTCAGACACCAGAACAGAAGCACCCGGGGCCGGTGGCCCGGAAGAGGCGCACAAGGGTCAGGCTGTGGATACTGTGGGAGGAACAAACACCCTCAAGAGGAATGCCCAGCACAAGGGTGAACATGTTCAAAATGTGGCACACCCAACCACTTTGCAGTAGCGTGTAGATGGGGCCCACGTAATCGAGGCACCTGAGGACGACGTCCACTGTCGAAGACAGTCAAACACCTATCTCTGTAAGAGCCAGAAAACCCCAGATCAACCCGTACACCCACCCGGCAAAGACACTACCTCAAAGACTCATCAACTGAGGAAGTGGGCGAGTGTTACCTGATTTCCTTCGCAAGTGACCTTAAGAGGAAGAGGCGGTCAGAACCCATGTGTGACATAGAAATTGCAGGATCCCCTGTTAATGCGCTAATCGACAAGGGAGCATCCATAAAAGTAATGGGGTGCCAGCAATATAAGCGGCTCATCCCACGGCCCGTACTGTGTCCCTCGCACGTCCAGATCCTCACGTACGGTAGCCAGACCCCTCTACCGCTCAAAGGAAAGATGACCGTCCAAGTCAAAGCAGAAGGATAGAAAATCACAACCCCGTTCTACGTGGTCAACCGGGAAGCAGACATCTTGGTGGGTAGCCACACAGCCGAGGACCTTGGCCTAGTCATGCCAACTCCATCAAAACACTACAGACTGAAGACATCCTCAACCTCTTCCTGCAACTCTTTAAAGGCCTTGGATGCATGAAGACAGCACCGACCAAACTCCACATCGACAAAGCAGTAAAACCAAAAGCCCTGAGACACAGGCAAATCCCATTCCACCTGAGACCGTTAGTGGAGAAAGAACTGCAAGAACTGGAACAGCAAGGCATTATCGAGAAGGTCACAGGGCCGATACCCTGGGTATCTCTCATGGTGATTGCAGAGAAACCAAAACAGCCCGGGAAAATCAGATTATGTATCGACATGCACCTGCCCAACCAGGCCATCAAGCGCGAGAGACACCTGATGCCTACTGTAGACGTTATCCTGGCTGATCTTAACAGATCCTTCTGGTTCTCCAAGCTCGACCTTAAAGCAGGGTATCATCAATTGAGGCTGGCTGAGGAGAGCCGATATATTTTACGACATTCTCAACCCACATTGGCCTATGACGCTACAGGAGACTGCATTTTGGCATTTTGTCAGCAGCCGAAATCTTCCAGAATGCTGTCCAGGAAGTGTTGTCAGGACTCCGCGGGGTTCTCAATGTCAGCGATGATATCCTGATACACTCCGCGAATATAGAAGAACACCATCGCCATCTCCGGGCCACACTCCAACATCTCGCTGAGCACAGAGTCACCCTTCACAGAGACACGTGTTTGTTTTTCCAGAAGTCAATTGAATTCTTTGGTGATGTGTTCAGCCAGGACGGAGTCAGAGTAGACTCCAGAAAAAACACAAGCCATACAACATGCCCCAGCACCAACAACTGCGTCAGAAGTCAGGAGTTTTCTTGGGATGGTCACCTACTGCATGAGGTTCATACCAAACCTAGCTATGCTGTAAGAGTCTCTGCGTGCCCTGCCGAAGAAAGACGCAACATGGAAGTGGGGCCAAGGAGAGGAAGATGCCTTCGTGAAGATTAAGGAGGCTCTGCTAGGAAGAACCACCATGGCGTATTTTGACACCACCCGGATGATGGAGCTTCTAGTAGACATCAGCCCCATCAGTCTAGGAGCTCTTCTGACCCAGGAGACAGACCCTGGAAAATGGACCCCACTCACCTTTGCATGCAAAGCACTCACACCCACTGAATCCCGGTACTCCCAGATTGAGAGGGAGGCATTGGCTATCAAGTGGGCCTGCAACCATTTCCCCTTAATTGTCAATGGGCATCCATTTTGGGTGGTGACCGACCACCAGCCATTAGTCCCGCTGTTCAGGGGCACAGCACCACACCCCAACCAAGGATTGAACTCTGGGCCGTACAGTTACAGCAGTACCAAATGGAGTTGGTGTATAGGCCTGAGGCGAAGAATCTGGACACCCGCCGTAAGCAGCGGCGACCAGGAACTGCAGACAGAGGAATACATGGACATGGTGTCCCAATGGGCCTGCCCGCGAGCCATCACCCTAGACAAAACCAAAGTGGAAACCGGAACTGAAGCCGTGTTAATAAGAGTACTACAGTCAATTCAAAGTGGATCCTGGGAAGATTTTCTACATGTGGTGAATGGATGGCATGAAACCGAAAGAGACTGGCTGAGCAAGATCTGGAGAGTGTGCGACAAGCTGAGCGCAACAACAGATGGAGAGTACTAAGAGGCCCTCAGATAGTCATCCCCAAGAGTCTCCAGGAGCGGGCCACAATCTTAGCCTACAAAGGACACAAAGGGACGATGCAAATGAAATCTCGCATGAGGGAGAATGTGTGGTTCCCTGGGCTTAAAGCAGCAGTAGACAATCTAGTACGAAACTGCAGATTATGCCAACTTGGAAGTAGCCAAGAACACCCTGCCCCAGTGATAACCGACAACCCAGCGACTGCCCCGTGGGCAAAAATCAGCATAGACAACGGGAGCTTCCCAGATGGCCGAGTCACTGCAATGATCATCGACAGTTACACAAAATACCCGGTGGTGGAAGTTATTGCGTCCGCACCATTTGCTCACCTCCAACCTGTATTGGAAAAAACATTCTCACTATTTGGGCTACCTCACAAAATCAAGTCCAACAACGGACCTCCTTTCCAAGCGATGGAATTCAAGACCATGCTGGCAACACTGAGTATCCATCATCACTGGATCATTCCTCAATGATCACAAGCTAATGGAGAAGCAGAACGCTTCATGAGGACTCCCAACAAGATCCTGCGGATCGCAGTCTCCGAACAGACTGACCCAGAAGTGGCCCTGCACAGATTCCTTTGTGAGTAACGCAGCACTCCTAACTGCACCACCCAGACTCCGGATCAGTGACTTAATATCGAGAGACAGAATATCGACTACACACAATATCGAAGACAATATATCGTATACCAGTATATCGACCACCAATACTTAAATAATAATACACCAATATATCGAACCCACTATATCGACTAAACAAAATATCGTTTCTAACATTATCGAAACTCAAAATATAGATTATACAAATATCGATATACATACAATTAACTAACAATGCACCATAATATCGAAAATCACAATATAGACTGCCTACAATATCGACCCTACCATATTATCGACTAATTATAACACACATTACAACATGTAAATGCATATAAAACTGACTTTTTCCCAACATAAACATACATCTTATATTTAATTAATATAAATACATTTTAGAAACACATGAAAACCAAATAAAATGCCTTTTAATAAAACAACTTATAATATTATAAATAGATATACTAAACTAAACTAACACCAACATATACAACATCTAATTACTTATAAAAAACATTCTAACAAGGAAATATACTTAAAATACAAGACTACTACTTAATTAGCATCTTCCATATATGGAAACACGAAGAAAAAAAAATGTAAACTGAACACAACAACAAATCAGAATCGAAGACTAACTAACCCAACCAATCAAACGAATTAACCAATTAATACAACAGTATAAAAAAATATATATTTACTCTTCTCCACTTCAAAATTAAAAGAAAACTGAAGAAAAACGCTACCAGATTGGTTCCTAACTACAAGATATACTAAAGAAACAAAACCTCTAACAGAAATAAGTAAGTAAATAATGTTTGGCAAAACGTAAATTTACTAACTATTTGTAAAAAATGCATACAATTTATATGTAACTAAAATACACTTTCATTTACTTATATCTCCACTACAGATACTTCCAAACACAAGAAAATTCCTCTACAAATAACGAAAGACAACTAATCAAAAAGTAAGTAATTATTCTTTTATAAACATTAATAATAGAAAAAAGTCGTAAGAAATATTATGAAATTAAAATAAAATACTAAATGCTTTCATGTATTTATATCTCCACTACAGACACTTCCAGCAATCTCCAAAATTATCTACAACAACAGAAAAAATAAAGCTAATCAACAAAGTAAGTATTTCTATTAATGACTTTAAACTAAATAGATATAATCACTAATTAAAACAAACCCTTTCCCAATTCCCCTATCACCTACAACAAATAATAGAAAATGTATTAACATTACATTTTATTTTTCTACAGATATACCAAGTCTATATGAAAATTAACAGCCAACAACCACCAAAAGAAAATTCTTTTCAACATCTACATCAAAATTGTAAGTATATATCAAGAAATATATATCTTTCTAACACATTATTTCATGATATGATATTAACGTAATTATATCTACATTTTCTTTAGAAATAAAGACATCACCATGACTGAAGGCGCTGAATTCATCCAATCACAAAAAGGAAAATTGCTCCTATGTTACATGGGTTATGTCTATACGCAAGAAAGACAGAAAGATTTAAAAGTCTTCTGGAAATGTAGCAAGTACTATGCTAGCAAATGCTACGGAAGAGCCACAACTCAAGAAACTACTGTATTATCTGTCAATGAGCACAACCACCCTCCAAATATAATTGAAATAGAAATTAGAGGAGCAATAGAAAATATCAAAGAAGCAAGCACTAGCACAGAAAAACCCACTAGTGAAATATTAAAAGAACAGCTACTACAAATACCCCAACATGCATCTAGACAATTACCATCCATTGATGCATTAAAAAAAATGATCATTAGACAAAAAAAGAAAACCACAGCTCCCATACCTATCCCTAAAACTTTCCAAGAAGTAAACATCCCACAAGAACTAAGCATTACCCATAATAAAGAGCCATTTATTTTCTTTGACAATAAAAACAGTGAAAAACGTATTATAATGTTTGCCTCTGCAAATAACTTAACTGAACTCCAACAATGCAACACCTGGATGATAGATGGCACATTTAAAATATGTCCTAAGCCATTTTATCAACTGTACACGGTACATGCTATGTACCAAAACACTAACATTCCCTTCATCTACTGCTTACTCCCAAATAAAACTCAAAGTACCTATCTAGAAATTCTCAACAAAATAAAATCAGAAATTCCAGATTACTTCCCACATAAAATAATAATGGATTTTGAAATAGCCATGATTCAGGCTATTTTAAAAACATACCCCCATACATCTATACAAGGATGCTACTATCATTTTAATCAATGCCTCTGGAGATTTCTCCAAAAGTCAACACTGAGTGTAGAATACGTGACAGATAGCACCTTAGCATACAATATAAAAAAACTAATAGCCCTAGCCTATGTCCCTATCACTGACGTACCAGAACACTATAACCTACTAATAGAGAGTCCATTCTACAAAAGAAATGAAGAAAAGTTAAGTCCACTACTGGATTACTTTGAGGACACATGGGTAGGGAGACTACACCGATCAGGCCACAGAAGATTACCAAAGTTCCACATACCATGGTGGAACGTGTACCTCAGCACCCTAAACAAAGAAGCAAAAAGTAACAACGCCGTTGAAGGATGGCATAACGCCTTCCAGGCAACAACAGGGAGAGGTACACCCACACTTCAAAAATTACTACAAAGTATTCAAAAAGAGCAAAGCTACCAAGAACTAAGGATGCAACAATCCATTACACTAATTAAACCTAAAGTAAGTAAGCAAACAAATAAAATGTATGAACTTCTCCAAAGCCAAGTTACACTCTATCCTACAACTCGAGGCTTAGAATACTGATCCCTAATTGCAAAAAGCATCCTTTAATTCAAATGTAAACATAAATGAAAACATTGTCATATAAATCCCAACATAAGCATAATTAAAATCCTTCCATACTTTCATGACTGAAGGCGCTGAATTCATCCAATCACAAAAAGGAAAAATGCTCCTATGTTACATGGGTTATGTCTATACGCAAGAAAGACAGAAAGATTTAAAAGTCTTCTGGAAATGTAGCAAGTACTATGCTAGCAAATGCTACGGAAGAGCCACAACTCAAGAAACTACTGTATTATCTGTCAATGAGCACAACCACCCTCCAAATATAACTGAAATAGAAATTAGAGGAGCAATAGAAAATATCAAAGAAGCAAGCACTAGCACAGAAAAACCCACTAGTGAAATATTAAAAGAACAGCTACTACAAATACCCCAACATGCATCTGGACAATTACCATCCATTGATGCATTAAAAAAAATGATCATTAGTCAAAAAAAGAAAACCACAGCTCCCATACCTATCCCTAAAACTTTCCAAGAAGTAAACATCCCACAAGAACTAAGCATTACCCATAATAAAGAGCCGTTTATTTTCTTTGACAATAAAAACAGTGAAAAACGTATTATAATGTTTGCCACTGCAAATAACTTAACTAAACTCCAACAATGCAACACCTGGATGATAGATGGCACATTTAAAATATGTCCTAAGCCATTTTATCAACTGTACACAGTACATGCTATGTACCAAAACACTAACATTCCCTTCATCTACTGCTTACTCCCAAATAAAACTCAAAGTACCTATCAAGAAATTCTCAACAAAATAAAATCAGAAATTCCAGATTACTTCCCACATAAAATAATAATGGATTTTGAAATAGCCATGATTCAGGCTATTTTAAAAACATACCCCCATACATCTATACAAGGATGCTACTATCATTTTAATCAATGCCTCTGGAGATTTCTCCAAAAGTCAACACTGAGGCGCCGATCACGATCCTGTAAAAACCGGGTACGAACCGTCGGACGGAGCATATTCTCCGTCCGACGCGTACCCGGTCGTCAAAATATACAAACATGGAATTACGATTCGCACGGGAACACCATTTCCGTACGAAGCGTAAAAAACCCCGACCGAACAAAATAAACCTACAAATGCGATCCGGGAAAGCGCCGAACTGACGTCGGGACGCTCGCAGCCTGCCATTCACGAACCAGGAATTACGATTCGCACCGACGTCATCCCGCACGGTGAATATTTTCCGGCAGCCAAAAACTTCTGGGAAATCAGGACGACGCGAACAAGGACTACCAGTACGCGACGGACAGACAGGACGACGCGAACAAGGAGGACCAGTACGCGACGGACATACAGGACGACGCGAACAAGGAGGACCCGTACGCGACGGACAGACATGGACCCGAACCTACGTGTCATCCTGGCCCTCATAGCAGTCGACCTCCTCTACAGGTTCCGACGCAGATGCCGCAGAAGGTCAGAACAACTAAGGGAGGGGGGAAAGTGGGGTGGGGGGGATGTGGCAGGACCAGGGCAGGCCACAAACCCCCCACCAAAGCCACACAGCACACATGCCCTGGACATACCTGACTCCCAGGCCCTGGTCACTACGAGGGGGTGGGGGCATGTCCAGCTAAGCCAGCGACTGCCACAACGGAAGTCCGTCACGACGCGAACCGGCATCACAACCAGACAGGTACGTCCCGTACCCACACCTGAAGAGCGTGGGTATGAGTCGTACCACGCCCACACCTACGTCACCCCAACAATGGCGGGACGGCTCGTACCCACGTGGCAAAGGCCTGGGTACGGGCCGCACAAGCATCACATAGCGTGGGGACGGATATGTACGGACCGTACCCCCACCCACGTACGAATGGAGCGTACCCCACCCCAACAGTGTAAGTACGACCCCTACCCCCATCCGCGTACGTATGGAGCGTACCCCCACCCCAACAGTGTAAGTACAACCCCTACCCCCACCCGCGCACGTATGGAGCGTACCCCCACCCCAACAGTGTAAGTACGACACGTACCCCCACCCGCGTACGTATGGAGCGTACCCCCACCACAACAGTGTAAGTACGACACGTACCCCCACCCGTGTACGTATGGAGCGTACCCCCACCCCAACAGTGTAAGTACGACACGTACCCCCACCCGCGTACAAATGGAGCGTACCCCCACCCCAACAGTGTAAGTAGACCCGTACCCCCACCCGCGTACGTATGGAGCGTACCCCCACCCCAACAGTGTAAGTACGACACGTACCCCCACCCGCGTATGTATGGAGCGTACCCCCACCCCAACAGTGTAAGTACGACCCCTACCCCCACCCACGTACGTATGGAGCGTACCCCCACCCCAACAGTGTAAGTACGACCCCTACCCCCACCCGCGTACGTATGGAGCGTACCCCCACCCCAACAGTGTAAGTACGACCCCTACCCCCACCCGCGTACGTATGGAGCGTACCCCCACCACAACAGTGTAAGTGCGACACGTACCCCCACCCGCGTACGTATGGAGCGTTCCCCCACCCCAACAGTGTAAGTACGACCCCTACCCCCACCCGCGTACGTATGGAGCGTACACCCACCCCAACACGTACCCCCACCCGCGTACGTATGGAGCGTACCCCCACCCCAACAGTGTAAGTATGACCCGTACCCCCACCTCGAATGCATGGAGCGTACCCACATCCGTGTATGCCATGAGCGTACATATTGTGAAATAGGAGGGGTGTGTGCAGAGTCCTCCCAGCAGTGCCCTGAGACAGGAGGGGTGGGGGCCTATCCCTCCCAGCAGTGCCCTGAGACAGGAGGGGTGTGTGCAGAGTCCTCCCAGCAGTGCCCTGAGACAGGAGGGGTGTGTGCAGAGTCCTCCCAGCAGTGCCCTGAGACAGGAGGGGTGGGGGCCTATCACTCCCAGCAGTGCCCAGAGACAGGAGGGGTGTGTGCCTAACACTCACAGCAGTGCCCTGAGACAGGAGGGGTGTGTGCAGAGTCCTCCCAGCAGTGCCCTGAGACAGGAGGGGTGGGGGCCTATCACTCCCAGCAGTGCCCTGAGACAGGAGGGGTGTGTGCAGAGTCCTCCCAGCAGTGCCCTGAGACAGGAGGGGTGGGGGCCTATCACTCCCAGCAGTGCCCTGAGACAGGAGGGGTGTGTGCAGAGTCCTCCCAGCAGTGCCCTGAGACAGGAGGGGTGGGGGCCTATCACTCCCAGCAGTGCCCTGAGACAGGAGGGGTGTGTGCAGAGTCCTCCCAGCAGTGCCCTGAGACAGGAGGGGTGTGTGCAGAGTCCTCCCAGCAGTGCCCTGAGACAGGAGGGGTGTGTGCACAGTCCTCCCAGCAGTGCCCTGAGACAGGAGGGGTGGGGGCCTATCACTCCCAGCAGTGCCCTGAGACAGGAGGGGTGTGTGCAGAGTCCTCCCAGCAGTGCCCTGAGACAGGAGGGGTGTGTGCAGAGTCCTCCCAGCAGTGCCCTGAGACAGGAGGGGTGTGTGCACAGTCCTCCCAGCAGTGCCCTGAGACAGGAGGGGTGGGGGCCTATCACTCCCAGCAGTGCCCTGAGACAGGAGGGGTGTGTGCAGAGTCCTCCCAGCAGTGCCCTGAGACAGGAGGGGTGTGTGCACAGTCCTCCCAGCAGTGCCCTGAGACAGGAGGGGTGGGGGCCTATCACTCCCAGCAGTGCCCATGGAACGCAAAGGGTGGAGTAGCCACAGATACCATGCCCACAAATGTCAGTCAGGTGCACAAAGACCCTGCAGTACATGTACCACATGTGTGCGAGGCTGGGAGTATACATATGCATAGCGCAGAAAAGAAAACATGTACACATGAAGTCATGTCAATAGGCCACATACACAAGTACAATGACTACCAAGGATGCCACGAATGATGCAGGTGGAGACATCGCTCAGCATGCATGTGCAAAGTTGAAGGAGTCCCTTACACACCCAGCTGATGTTGACACAGCTCAGCACCACATATTGGGAACACCCTGCAGGGAAGATGTCAGGGTACACAGAGGAAGGAATACACCTTGGGACAATTGCAACATGCAGCAACTGCTTACATGAATGGAGAAAGGTAGCTAACACCGTGTGATGGCACACAGATCCCAGGGTCCCCCCTATGAGCAGCACACTACTACATTTCCCACACACCCAACACATGACCAACACCCACAACCATGTAGCAGCCCCAACAACAGCAATGCCAGCAATGCAGGAGTGTTCCAAGGGCAAAAAATAAATAGCTTTATTCAGCATGAGCAAAAAACTAGTATGACGTAAGTCCAATATTAACAAAGGCCATAGGGCAGTCCAGGAGTCACAGCTGGATGGGGGACACAGTGGGATGCGTGTCCCCTAGCTTGCCTGCACAGTTACAATCCGTTGTCTTCCACAGGGGTGAGGGCATCATGTGGGGGTGAAGAAACAGGCACCGCAGGGACAGGAGGGTGAAGGGTAGGCATTGTGGGTGCAGGGATGGAGGACTCCACCACAGGGGGTGGGGCAGGGCCAAAGGCGGAGGCCAGGATCTCGCTGCACACCTTAGCAAGGTCCTCCAGGGACTCCCCTGCACCCGAAGGAACCACAGGCCCCAAGGAGGGGGGGGGGGTCAGAGGTATGGGTCGCAGCGCCACTGGGGGAGGATGTGGACAGGGGGGGACACAAGCACCCTGACCGGGGACCTCCTTGACCGCTTGCGGGGTGGTGTCAATGTGGGGCTCAGGGACAGAGCGGCCATGAACGAGTCTTTGGGGGAGATGTGGCCAGGAGAGCTGAGGGGAGGGGATTTGGAGGGAGTGGATTGGGTGGAATGCGGACTCCCACTCTGGCTGCGTGTCACACATTTTCCCCCCGACCCAGTGGGTGTGCCTACTGTACCCTGTGTGTGCGTGTCAGGAGGTGTGCGGCGGACCTTCCCTGCTGGTGTGGTGCCTGTGTCTGTTGTGGTGGGTGCATGCTTACGTCTGGGTGTATGTGGGACAGGCATGGGAGTGGGAATTGTGGAAGGAGCAGGGGTAGGGGGTGGGACGTAGCGCTGCAGGAGACCCACTGCTGCAGTCAGTGTGGAGTCTATGGACCTCAGCAAGTTGCGTTGGTCAGCCTGCGATGAATGAATGCCCTCCAAGTATGCCTCCATGTTGTTGAGGACCTGGCTGTGGCCATGGAGGACATTAAGGATCGCAGTCTGACCAATCTGCAACTGCCGCTGGATGTCCACAGACTCAGCATTGGCGGCAGCAGTGGAGACAGGGGCAGGGGGTGCGGTGCCTGGCAGGAAGGAGACATGTGGTGACCGGGCACGTTGGGATGGGACACGAGCACGTGGGAGTTGGCTGATGCCAATGGAGGGGGCAGTGCCAGATGTAGGGCTGCTGTCAGATGGTGGTGCAGCCACCGCCCACTCGGAGAGATCATCCTCGGACCCGTCAGCTTCATACTCTGTTGTGCCAGTCGACAGGTCCCCGGGTTCACTCTCCTCCGCCTCTGTCCCACTCGAAGTGCCAGCCCCGATGTCACCGCTGGCACTGGTGCTCGGTCCCTCCGCGCCGTCTGTGTCCATGTCTCCCTCCGTGTCCCCCGACGATGCTGTGGGCAGGGTGAAGAGACAGAAATCAATCATACACCTGTATACATATGTCACATGAGTGAAATCTACATAGGTTACAGTGCATAGCCTGAAACAAAGGATAAGTCACAACTACAAAACAAGGTACATATGTAGGCCCTGCAAGACACAGTTGTGTGACCCACCATGCCATGGAAAAACTATGGAGAGCATGACACAATAGCTAATGAGATGACATGGTATTCTGACTGAGGAGCAAGGCCCTGGGGACAATCCAGCACTGCATCTGCACCACACAGCGTGGCGGGAAATTGGGATGAGCAGGGAAAAAATCCAGGAACTAGAGGCACATGCAGCATAGGTAATACTGATAACATGCCCACCCTGAGTGGCACGCTGCACCTTGAGTGTATGTCCAGACAAACATCACACACTGGCCAGTCCGAGCAAGGAGATGACAGGTCTTGACATGTAGGCCATGGCCGCCCCACCCACCCCCTACATGAGACAAATCTGTGGAGACACAGGAAGCACTTACATCTCTTAGTCTGGGTGAAATACACATGGGATGCAATAATTCAAGATTGCACACCAAATACCCAAGGTGCGTCTGTCCAAAGAATCATGTACAAATGGGCATCATCAGATGATTGCTACAAGACACACTGGCAATGGCCACCGTGAGTATGTACTTGGAAAATCAGGTCAGGCTGGACAGTGGACACTTGTAATACATCTCACGTCAATAAACATGGTGCCAGGGGACAATGGCACAGAGCACAACCTATGCTGTAGACACAGAGATTGTCGACATTCTCGGATTACACACATGATACCTAGGAAAAGATGCCCCTGGGGACAGTAGTGGCCACACAACTCCATGCTCCTGAATGGAAATGACTGCAACACACGCTAACATCCCTGCACTATGCGTAACGCACACTCATGCACATCATGTCACAGGCCACCACATGGGACATGCCTGCTGGAAGGCCTCGCACTCGAGAGATTAACTCCCATGTCTGGAATCAGCATTAGTGCCAACTGACATGGAACCCACAAGTCCAGAACTGGACAGGGCACAGGCAAGGTCACTAAACCTGTTACACACCACCCCCACACATGATGCTGCAGGCATTGTACACTTGGAGAAGGTGTCAGGCTACATAACTTTGTGATGGAGTGACTACACAGAGACCAGGGAACACATTGCAAAGTGGGGAAGGGAGGCAGGAGAGCCCTGCAACACTGTGGGTAACAGGATCTGCACTGCACCATAAACCATGGAAGTGTATCCATGGAACAGTGCACTTACAAATGCTGGTGATACACAACAAACACACACATGTACCTACCCCCTTCCGGCTGCTGCATCTCCTGTAGGCGGTTGTCCAAGTCAGGAAAGACCACCGCCAGCACACGTTTCTGGATGTGGGAGAGACGGCGGCGCCCGCGGTTCTTATGGCTCTCAGGTGAGTCCCCCAGCAGGACCCGTGCGATCCTTCGCGTCCAGCAGCGGATATCCTGCCAGCGTTTCCTCACCTGGGACAGGCGCCGCTTCCGACCATCCTCACTCCTCATGGCGCTGACGGCGTCCAGCCATATCTGCTCCTTGGCAGAGGCGTCTACCTGTGAGGATGGACAAGTGACACTACATCAATACACCTGGCACATGTCACAGGGACACAGATTAGAACACATTCGCTGCTTACAACAAGGCATAGTATGCATCCAACGCATTGCACCTTTGTCATAGGGACATGATCCTCTGGGGGAAGGCCAAAAGCAGTACGTGCCATTGAAAGGACACAGGTGGAATGAGGAAAACTACACAATCAATGATCCAGGCTCACACTGTGCATCACACCCACCCCTCCTGTCTCAGGGCACTGCTGGGAGTGATAGGCCCCCACCCCTCCTGTCTCAGGGCACTGTTTGGAGTGATAGGCCCCCACCCCTCCTGTCTCAGGGCACTGCTGGGAGGACTCTGCACACACCCCTCCTGTCTCTGGGCACTGCTGGGAGTGATAGGCCCCCACCCCTCCTGTCTCAGGGCACTGCTGGGAGGACTGTGCACACACCCCTCCTGTCTCAGGGCACTGCTGGGAGGACTCTGCACACACCCCTCCTGTCTCTTGGCACTGCTGGGAGTGATAGGCCCCCACCCCTCCTGTCTCAGGGCACTGTTTGGAGTGATAGGCCCCCACCCCTCCTGTCTCAGGGCACTGCTGGGAGGACTCTGCACACACCCCTCCTGTCTCAGGGCACTGCTGGGAGGACTCTGCACCCACCCCTCCTGTCTCAGGGCACTGTTTGGAGTGATAGGCCCCCACCCCTCCTGTCTCAGGGCACTGCTGGGAGGACTCTGCACACACCCCTCCTGTCTCTGGGCACTGCTGGGAGTGATAGGCCCCCACCCCTCCTGTCTCTGGGCACTGCTGGGAGACATCAGGCATTCCCCCCCTGGGACCCCCCCTACAGTACATAGCATGTGTGTCACACCTGGACACAATGGCAGAGTCACAGTCACAAAAAAGGGACACAGTCTGTGCCAGTGGACACTGAACTCACCTGATAACCTGGTCGCCCATACAGCATGGGGTACCGTGGGAGGATCACATCCACCAAAGCCATGTTCTCCTCCAGGGTGAATGGCTGTGACCTCTCCACAGCCCTTGACATGGTTCCAGGGAATCAGTAGCAGCAGCTGGTTCGTGGAATACAGAGATGTGCAGGCAAGTGCTCCCTCATGGGACCTGGCTGCCTTATATCTGCCTTGCTGGCCCATCTCATGCACAGGAGTACAGAGTGATTGGTCACTCACATATGCATCCTATGTTTCCTCCAATCCCTTCAAACCTAGCAGTCTGTGGGTTCTCAATCAGTTTTTTTCTCCTGCATGATGTCAGCCCCACAAACACATTGCAACAATGTAGATTCATTCCAACTGACTTCTGCTGTGCACCTTCCTGAACAAAATCAAAATTTGAACTTGGTCTCCATGACAACCAGCATGCATGTACGCCTTAATACTTGTCCCTCATGTGTCCCCTATGTAATTTGGAGCTTCACACATAGGTACGGTGCGTTCCGGGGCCCTAGGGCACCCCAAATGCATAGCAACGGCCCGTACACGCGTGCCTATGTTCACTGTCACTATGGGTGATCTCGTGTATGCGTACTCGTAGTGGTACGGGCCGTACACACGCCTGTACGCTCACTATCACTATGGGTGATCTCGCGTATGCGTACTCATAGTGGTACGGGCCGTACACACGCCTGTACGCTCACTATCACTACGTGTACGCATACGCGAGGACACCCATAGTGATAGGGAGAGTACAGGCATGTGTACGGCCCGTACAACTACGTGTACGCATACGCGAGGACACCCATAGTGATAGGGAGAGTACAGGCATGTGTACGGCCCGTACAACTACGTGTACGCATACGCGAGGACACCCATAGTGATAGGGAGAGTACAGGCGTGTGTACGGCCCGTACAACTACGTGTACGCATACGCGAGGACACCCATAGTGATAGGGAGAGTACAGGCATGTGTACGGCCCGTACCACTATGGGGGTTCTTGCGTATGCGTACTCGTAGTGGTACGGACCGTACACATGCCTGTACGCTCGCCATCACGATGGGTACACATACGGCAGCACTCCCATAGTGATATGGGAACGTACACAGGCCCTCTTAGCAGCAGTAATGGTTTTCACACATCACAGTGGTGACAGGCAGCACACAGGAAGGAATAGGGCGGACATACTTGTCCATGGATGGACATACTTGTCCATGAATGGACATCAAGGCATTGTCTGTGCATTACTACATGTGTGGGGCACAGGTGTGACAGGCTGTGATGTGGCACATTACTCCAGAGTCGAGTAGGCACCAGATGTATGATGAGATGTGTACAGATGTAATGTGTGACGGTGCAATGTGTGCCAGGCATGCCCTTGACTCCTTTGACATGTGTGCATGTCGTACTGCACACTTGGGATGACCGACACTGGCATGGCACGGACACCAACTCACGGAAGTGTCCTCTGATGCCCGTTACAGGGGTTACTACACCTGACTTGTCACTACCCACGGTGCACGATGTGACTATGTCATGTATGTGTGGGGGCTTCCCAGTTGGTTCATGTTGGAGTACCCTCAAAAGCTGCAGCTGTTGCAGCAACCAACATGTGTCTGTGTGTAGATTGACATTGCACACTGTTCCGCACACCATGCCACATGTGGTATCGGATGTGAGGTGCGTATGTATGCATGGGACACGGAGTAGCGTAACTAGGACATGTCTGCATCCTCTCTATGAATGTGTGGTGAGTCATGACATGTGCACCTTCATGGCAAGGTGTGTGGGCTGTCCTAGTGTAATGTCATGTGACCTGTGGCTCTAGTGTTCCGCTACCAGTCTCTGCAATCGGCATCCTAATTCTGCTGATGTGTGGGTGTATGTCACTCCTGTCTTGCGTCTGGCTGTTCACTTGCACTGGGACACAGCTAATCCCATGCCATGGCATGTGGAGGTTCACAATCTCCGTGTGTAGCTGGCTCTTGGTAGGAGTGTCACCTGGCAGGCATACGTGTCCAGGGCATGTGGCACATACCTCACTCTGTATGTAGCATATGTGTATAGACAGAATAACATGTGCGCTGTACAAATGATTTGTTGTTGTGGTGCACTCACTCTTCCTTGTCACTTCCAAATTACTGCAGGGCGCCGCCTCTTCCCCGAGCAATGCCGGACTTGGCTGCCATGCGGGAGAATGATCGGATTCGGTGCTACCGCTTCCCACGACGGTTGATTCTGGAGTTGACGGCGAGACTGGCACCACACCTGCAACCGCTGCACAGGTATCCTACGGCACTGACACCCAAGCTGAAGGTAATGGCAGCCCTACATTTTCTAGCCACGGGTACCTTTCAAAATACCATAGCTCATGTTGGTGGCATGTCCCAGAGCATGTTCTGCCGTGTGCTGCATGATTTCTTAGAGGCCATGTTGATTCACCTGGATGACTTCATCAAGTTCCCAACCCCTGAACAGATGACTGTGGTCAAGCGTGGATTCTATGCCCTGGGAGGGATGCCCCATGTCATTGGGTCCATAGATGGGACACATGTAGCTTTGGTACCACCACACGCACGGGAGGTAGCGTACCGCAATCGGAAGCACTACCACTCCATCAATGCCCTTGTGGTGTGTCTGTCCAACATGGTGATTTCACATGTCTGTGCTCGTTTTCCAGGATCAGCACATGATGCCTACATCATGAGGCGTAGCAGGATGCCTGAAATGATGATGCAGTTGCGCAACGAACGAGCATGTGTTGTTGGTGGGTACAGTCTGTCTGTCCTGTATTTTGCATAGCCTACCAGCACGACCGCTTCACCACTTCTAACGATGTCCATGTGCTTCCCATGTAGGGGGCGCTGGCTATCCCAACATGCCATGGCTGCTCACACCTCTCCGCAACCCCATCACGCCGGCCCAGCTCCGCTACAACACCGCCCATGGCCGGACAAGGCGAGTGATAGAGAGGACGTTTGGCCTGCTGAAGAGCCGATTTCGGTGCCTCCACAAGACCGGCGGCGCGCTCCCATATGCCCCTGCAAAGGTCTGCAAAATCTTCATGGTCTGCTGCATGCTGCACAACATGGCAGTTGAGAAAGCTGTGCCACTCATCCTGGATCAAGATGACGAGGACCATCCACCCGTGGAGGACGAAGGTCTTGGCAATGGGACTAGTGATGTGGAGGATATGGAGCCGCAAGAGGACATCCGGACTCGGCTCATACGCGACTTCTTTGCTTAGTGGTGAGTACCAGTGTCTGAGTGTGCACGCATTGGTCCCCGTGTGGCATGTGTTGTGATGTGTGTCTCCACTTGCATGTATGGCACGTGAGTCAGAGGTGTGTGTGGGTGTGTCACTGGAGTGATGGTGGCAGTGATGGTTGTATTTCCCCAGTCATAATTGTGACCTAGCATGTTGTCATCCATACATGTGTCGAGTAAATGCACATGCAAGTGGCTGTGATTTTTGTGGCTGACTTCTTGTGTGTCTCTCTTCCCCAGGTACTTGCGCATGCCGTCTGCTGGTTGCATTGTTGTGGCACTGCTATTCCTCATGGACACGTCATCGTGGGCTGACTCAGCGTTACAGGCACGGACACGTTTGGGAGTCTCCATAGGGTAAGGGATGCTTCAGGGGTGTATTGGGTGTGGCAGTTGTTCACGATGTATGCACACTGCCCCTGTTGATGTTTGGTTCCTCTGCAGACATGTAGCACCACCATGGTACACATAACATGCAGCTGGGTACACCTGAATAGATGGTCAGACTAGTTGACAGTCATCTGTGATGGGATAGTGGATTGTGATGATGGCATCAATGTGTGTAACACTGCCCTTGGTCACATACGGTTAGCATTGGCTTGACATGGTGTGGGACTTCTACATCAGCGGATCTATGGTGTATGGCAGGATCTCCGTGAGCAGCTGTGGGTGTTTAGCTGTTGGCCGACAATTGTGTGCCAGTTCCATGGCTATCACGCATTTGTGCTGCAGAAGGGGGGTGCCAGTGTTGGACCCACATGTTACTCCACATGAAGTGTTCATGTGTACTTCAAGTTGCCTCTGCAATCCCGAAAACATGACTAATAAAGGTGTCCCTATGCCTCCAAGGTGCCTCTTCTCAGTCAATGCTGGTGTGTTGCCACGGTGCATCCAGCATGTCTGGCATGGTTTTCCCAGATAGTGGCTATGTGTCGATGTGTCGAGTAGCAAGATGCAAGCTGTGTGTGTGGGCTGAGACTGTGTATTGGGCATGATGTCCATGACTGTGTGGGTATTGTGACATGTGCCATCCCCATGCATCCAACGTTGGCCAGGCCCCCATTCTCTGCATCCACCGGACTCAAGCTTGCAGGACATGGTTCTGCCACCTGTCTACACATACCTGGGTGCCCCCCAGGACACTGGACTGGATCCCTGACCTCTGCGCATGACTGTTGCTGTACTCAATGTGTCTGTCAGCACGGTTGTTCGACCACCCCCTCAGCTGGTTGGGCCCATCACGGGTGTGTGTGGTGCTCCATGTCTGTCTTGCCTAATACACTGTGGCCCGTGTGTCCTGTGCCAGACTCAGGCCCCAGGGTGTGGATGGTTGAAGTCAAAAGAGAACTCAGGCATGTTTAGACTTTACAACACACATGTAAGGTAATAATGCAACCAGCAGGCATCTTCTCTTCATGGTGTGAATTTTTATTGGGGGGGGGGGGGGTATGACGTGAGGGGCTTTCCAGGAGTTTGGAATCCAAAGTTCAGTAGGGGAGTTGGTGTCCTTGCCATTGGCAGTCCTCAGAGTCCATGCCACAGTCTTTGTCTACATTGGTCAGACAGTGACCAGCAAGGCCATGTGGCAGAGAATGTCTCTTGATGCTGTGATGCTGTTGCTCCAGTGGGCCAGGTGCCAGGCCAGGTGTCCTGGGAGATGGTGATGTTGCGCCGACCCTCACGGTCTTTTCCGTGGACGACCCGCCCTCCTGCGGGGACCCTCAGAAGCAGGCCGTGACGACGTCTGGGATGCTCCATCGGATGTTTCCTCCTCCTCCTCCTGATCCCTCCCTGTGGGTGGTGATGTTCTCCGCCTTCTGGCACAGGGAGGGTCGGCCATGTTGTCGGCCATCCGACGGAGTGTATCGTGAATTCCCTTGTACGCCGTCACGAGCTCAGCCTGTCCGTCCTCCATCCTCCGTTGGTGTTGCAGTAGACAGGCATGTAGCTCCGCATGTTGCTGGGCCTGCTGGGTCTTGATCCCCTCGAGGACGGACACAACCTGGGCCAGGCCCGTGGTGTCCTGCCGGTATGTGTCCAGGATGTTACGGACATGGGAAAATACCGGTTCCCCAGCCAACTGGTCAGGCTCGCGCCTCCGCCGTCCTCCACTCCCACCACCCCTGCCCACTTGCACCTGGCCTGCCCTTGTGGGTACATCGGGTCTCCGGGACCCCTGAGGGGTGGCATTGGCGTTGTCGCCTGCCTCCTCCTGGGTGCCCGGGACACCGTGTCCCTCCTGGCCAGCCTGGCTGCATTGTGGTGGTGGGGCAGGGATCCTGGGTGTCTCCTGGGATGTTGCAGGAGTGGGGGTGGTGGTTGGGACAGTTGTACCTGACGCAGGCGCTGCAGGTGGTTGGACACCAGAGGGGCCAGGTCGATCGGGGTCGTCCACAGAGTGGTGAGAGTCATCGCTGCCGGTGGGATCGGGCTCCCGCAGATCCGGGTCCTGTGAGTCTTCCCCCCCAGTGTTGGGGGGTGAACCACGACGTTGACCTGTGTGTGAGAGAGACAATGTTAATTTTGGTCCATGCAACATCCATGTTTCATCAGTTTCAAAGTTGGCACTTTTCCTCTTGGAATTAGGATCTGTCTTGCATTCCACTCACAGTGCACTTGTGCATGGGTGTGTCCCTTGGGCACCACTTTGGCCCCTTCAACTATGTGTGGCACAGTCTTACTTGCTGCGTCAAGTGTGACTGCAGTCAGCAGTGGAGTGGGCAGGTGTGGCGAGCCATGCATTGGCGCCTTCCGTGTAGCACTGTACATGTGCACATGGAGTGGATCCACACACTTATATAATGCAGGTAGCTGTCGTTGTGCTCGTGAACAGGTTGTGACATGGCCCTGTGTTTTGCCATGGAGAAGAGGGGGGGTTCTGGCACTGGCCACCCTTGTCTACATGCACGCAGTCTACCTGCTGACGAGCAGACATTCCCACACACCACACGGCTGATTTGCTCTCCCTGTGTCTCCCTCCCTCTCTGTCCCCCTCTCCCTCCCTCTCTGTCCCCCTCTCCCTCCCTCTCTCTCCCCCTCTCCCTCCCTCTCTGTCCCCCTCTCCCTCCCTCTCTGTCCCCCTCTCCCTCCCTCTGTGTGTCAGCCTCCTCCCTCTGTCCGTCTTACTGTGTCTCCCTCCCTCTCTGTCCCCCTCTCCCTCCCTCTGTGTCCCCCTCTCCCTCCCTCTCTGTCCCCCTCTCCCTCCCTCTCTGTCCCCCTCTCCCTCCCTCTGTGTGTCACCCTCTGTCACCTCAGCCCAGCTTCCTGGACACACACTTTTTCCAGTCCTTTGAATGTCCCTTGGCTTGTTGATGTGAGTTTGTTTCTGATCTCCAGGCACCCATTGGGTGTAGTGTCTGTGTGTGCGCTGCTGCTGTGGTTGTGTGTGCTGCCACTCTTTCACAATGTTGGCTGTTCATTAGCTGCTGTCATGTGCAAAACAGTGCCTTCACCCCCATGTGTTGATGCAAGGCGTCCACCATTTGCTGGCGAGTCTTTCCTGTGTGGGGACACAGTGTTTGTCTGGATGTGACCTAGGCCATATGGGCAGAGGGCATAGTTGTCTGCTTCTGAGTTGCACTATGTGAATTTTGGGGCCCACCCTCCCGCCATCCGGGTTACCGTGTCATGTGTTGGTGTCTTCTGTGGCTTGTGACTTGACATTGTCCAGCTGGGTGCATGGGGCATGGTGGCGGCAGTGGCATGTGCGTGTTCATGGAGTGTGGTTGAGTCATGCGATAGCTTGGGGTGGTTGCGTGCCTGTTAGTGATTTTGGTTGTGGATGACGTTCCCCCCATGTGAGGTGCATTGTTTGTGTACTCACCCGGGTCTCGGAGTCCTCCTAATCCTTCGACTGCCTCCACCAGCTGTATGGCCATCACTCTCTCCTCCCAGGGCTGGTAGTGTACGGGTCTGCGGGAGGGCCCTCCTCCAGTGGCGTTGGCCTGGTTGTGTTCCTCCAGCATCTTGGCTCGGACCCTCCTCCGCAGATCGTACCACCTGGCTTGGCATTCCTGCCTGGTCCTTCTGGTGTCCCCAACAGCATTCACAGCATCGATGATGGTCTGCCACATGGCTGTTTTTGCTGCAATGCTGGTCTGTCTGACCAATGTTCCAAAGAGCTGTGGCTCGACTCTGAGGATTTCATCGACAAGGACCTCCAACTCTCGGTTACTGAACTTTGGATTCTTGGTAGTGGGCATGGTGAGGGGTGTGGGTGTGGATGGTGGGGGGGGGTTGTGCAGGTGTGTGTGTGTGTGAATGTGATGAGGGGGTGTTTGTGAAGGTGGTTGTGTGAAGGTGTGAAAGTGTAAGGTGTGGTGAAGCTTGTAGTTTGGTGCTGTAGGTTGTCTGTGGGGTCTGGCAGCAGTGAGTCTGTTGCAAAGGCTCATGGTTTGTGTGTATGGGCCCTTTTTATTGGTCCATTGGTGGGTGTGGCTGTGTTTGAAGTTTGGGTGGGTGTGTTATAAGGAGTGGTGGTGTATTGGCCCTCTGTTTGTTTTTGGCAGTTGCAGGTCAGTGAATGTGTTATTTTAGTGGTTGTTGGACATGTTTAGTGGCTTTGTGCCATTCGAATGGTGTATTCTTGTGTTGTTTTGGTTTGTCCTGGTTGTGTACGTGCGTTTTGAGCGTGTGTACAGTGTGTACACGGGCCATTTGGTTGTACGGTGCTGTCCTTGTGTGTGGCTTGGTACGACTCGTACATGTGGTTGTGATGTTGGGGCCAGGGGTGCGCTCCGTACTTAGGAGGTTGTGGTGTGGGTGCGACTCTGACGTACTGGGGTGTACATACACGGTGGTACGACACGTACAGGGGTGGGGGTACGACTCGGACGTAGAGGGGTGTACATACACGGTGGTACGACACGTACAGGGGTGGGGGTACGACTCGGACGTACTGGGGTGTACATGCACAGTGGTACGACACGTACAGGGGTGGGGGTACGACTCTGACGTACTGGGGTGTACATACACGGTGGTACGACACGTACAGGGGTGGGGGTACGACTCGGACGTACAGGGGTGTACATACACGGTGGTACGACACATACAGGGGTGGGGGTACGACTCGGACGTACTGGGGTGTACATGCACGGTGGTACGACACGTACAGGGGTGGGGGTACGACTCGGACGTACTGGGGTGTACATACACGGTGGTATGACACGTACAGGGGTGGGGGTACGACTCGAACGTAATGGGGTGTACATACACGGGGGTAGGACACGTACAGGGGTGGGGGTACGACTCTGACGTACTGGGGTGTACATACACGGTGGTACGACACATACAGGGAAGTGGGTACGACGCGAACGTACAGGGGTGTACATGCACGGTGGTACGACACATACATGGGTGTGGGTACGACGCGAACGTACAGGGGTGTACATACACGGTGATACGACACGTACAGGGGTGTGGGTATGACGCGAACGTACAGGGGTGTACATGCACGGTGGTACGACACGTACAGGGGTGTGGGTACGACGCGAACGTACAGGGGTGTTCATACACGGTGGTACGACACGTACAGGGGTGGGGGTACGACTCGGACGTACTGGGGTGTACATGCACAGTGGTACGACACGTACAGGGATGGGGGTACGACTCGGACGTAATGGGGTGTACATACACGGTGGTAGGACACGTACAGGGGTGGGGGTACGACACAAACGTAATGGGGTGTACATGCACGGGTGGGGGTTCGACACGTACAGGGGTGGGGGTACGACTCGGACGTACTGGGGTGTACATACACGGGGTAGGACACGTACAGGGGTGGGGGTACGACGCGAACGTACTGGGGTGTACATGCACGGGTGGGGGTTCGACACGTACACGGGTGTACATACAGGGGGGGTGTGTACATTAACGGGGAGTGCGACTCGAACGTATGGGTGCTGGGGGGAGTGTTGGGCGCATATGCGGGGACATGTCTCCATGGTTGCAATGGGAGTTCGGTGCGGACGGTGTTTTTACCATACGGTTGTGAGATCGGACGCACGGGTAGGATCGTGATTCCTCGGTCGGACTTCACTTTTCACATTTGTACGGTAAATCGTCCGAGGACGTGTCGGACACATTTTCCGACCCGAGGACGTGTGGGGAATAATTCCCAAGGCGGTTCGTATGGACTTTTTACCATGCGAATCGTGATTGCCAGTTTGTACGGCACTTGTACGATTCGTACGGTAAAAAGACCGGATACGAGTCGTACGGGCTATTTTTTTACCGGATCGTAATCGGCACCTGAGTGTAGAATACGTGACAGATAGCACCTTAGCATACAATATAAAAAAACTAATAGCCCTAGCCTATGTCCCTATCACTGACGTACCAGAACACTATAACCTACTAATAGAGAGTCCATTCTACAAAAGAAATGAAGAAAAGTTAAGTCCACTACTGGATTACTTTGAGGACACATGGGTAGGGAGACTACACCGATCAGGCCACAGAAGATTACCAAAGTTCCACATACCATGGTGGAACGTGTACCTCAGCACCCTAAACAAAGAAGCAAAAAGTAACAACGCCGTTGAAGGATGGCATAACACCTTCCAGGCAACAACAGGGAGAGGTACACCCACACTTCAAAAATTACTACAAAGTATTCAAAAAGAGCAAAGCTACCAAGAACTAAGGATGCAACAATCCATTACACTAATTAAACCTAAAGTAAGTAAGCAAACAAATAAAATGTATGAACTTCTCCAAAGCCAAGTTACACTCTATCCTACAACTCGAGGCTTAGAATACTTATCTCTAATTGCAAAAAGCATCCTTTAATTCAAATGTAAACATAAATGAAAACATTGTCATATAAATCCCAACATAAGCATAATTAAAATCCTTCCATACTTTCATGAAACATTATTAATTTGTCAAATATATACAATTGATAAAAGATTAAAAATATATTCACAAATTAATAATAATTAACAAAATACAATACATAGCAAAACAGAAATAAATGACATTTCCCTCCCACATACCATTAAAACTATTACTTACAGTTGTTGTAGCACCAAATCCAATAAAAGAGAAGCTCAAAGTCCATCCAGGTGTCAATGTATCCCAAACAACGTTAAAAAAGCCCCAAAAAAATGCAAAAATGCAAACATGTCCTTAAACAAATCCTCGAATTCATGAATCCAACTTAAAATGTCATCAAAAACCAGAAAATATATAAAACGTAAAAAACGCTCCAAGAAAATGGCAAAAATAAAGAGTGTGTTAAATAAAGATTAGCTTACAAAACGAACACACACCTTCTCCAAAAAAAAAAACAGCAACTGATCCAAAAAAACATCATTTGGCGATAAATCCAATTGGCAAACCCTTCAAAAACCCGAAAACGCTTACAAAATTGTAAACACTATGAAAACGCGAAAAATTAAGAGAGTGTTCAATAAACATTAGTTCACTAAACTAATACACACCTCTGAAAAAAAAAATACCGCAACAGTCTCCAAAAAGCGACGTCGTCGAAGAGAAACCTGTAAAACAAAAAGTAAACATACCCACCCACACAAAAAGTACATTAACACAACTTCTAAAAAGGTTTGGTAACATTTAATAACAATACACATAAAAATATCTACAAACATTACTACCTAAACACGAGTCCTAAAACACGTAACCTACTCGAAAATTACCACAACCTAACACACACGTAAATTACACCAAAAACACAACCACAAAACTCTAAATACACTACAAACCAACAAACTACATCCAAATTACCTTTAAACCTAATTTAAACAATAATAAATAACTCTTACCTGCCTCCAAGCGACACAGCTGCCAACCGCGATCATATCCCGCCGAAACAACCCAAAACGACACTAAGCGGTTACAAAAATAGTCCCCTTCAACTAAAAGAATTAAATAAATACAAATGTTACACTTAAATATTATAAAACATACAGTAAACTCACCCAAACTTTTACCAAAATAATTTCTAAAAGGTTAAAAAAAAATGATTAATTCCCCTAAATTTATTAAAACTAGTACAACACTAATAATAAATAATAGAACACATATATTAATATTTATTATTAAAAATCTATAGCATTAATAACTCTACATATCTAAATATAAAATAAATACATAAGATGATACCAAAATACTAAACACTTAAATAATGTAAATATTATTATTATTAAAAAAATATATTTATAAGATTAATTCAACATATGTTCTATGTATAAAAAATATACAATTACAGTTATATGATGTTTAGTTAACTTCAAGTAAATAAAAATGCAATATTCCTTTTACAACAATAATTAAAATATAACCAATTTATTTATTAATACTATTAATAATACACATATTAATAATATTAATACTCTATTAAATATATATATTTAAACTGTTAGATGAAAATATTATCATTTTCTTACATACATATAATTTACTATTCCAACTCAAATCAATATTAAATCATGAAAGTTGCTAGATAGTAAATAAATATAATTCACTATACCAACTCCACTCAGTATTAAATAAAAGAAATTGCAGGATAGTACATAAATATAATTTACTACTCCAACTCCAATGAAGAATAAATCAGGAAGGTGCTGGATAGTAAATAAATATAATTTACTATTCCAACTCCAGTCAGTCTTAATTTAGAGAAGGTGCTGGATAGTAAATAAATATAATTGACTATTCCAACTTCAATAAATATTACATCTGGGAAGTTGCTGGATAGTAACTAAATATAATTTCCTATTCCAACTCCACTAAGTATTAAATCAAATAAAGTACTGGATAGTAAATAAATATTATTTACTACTCCAACTCCAATCAATATTAAATCAGGGAAGGTGCTGGATAGTAAATAAATATAATTTACTATTCCAACTCCAGTCAATATTAATTCAGGGAAGATGCTGGATAGTAAATAAATATAATTTACTATTCCAACTTCAGTCAATATTAATTTAGGGAAGGTGCTGGATAGTAAATAAATATAATTTACTATTCCAACTCCAGTCAATATTAACTTAGGGAAGGTGCTGGATAGTAAATAAATATAATTTACTATTCCAACTCCAGTCAATATTAATTGAGGGAAGGTGCTGGATAGTAAATAAATATAATTAACTATTCCAACTCCAGTCAATATTAATTTAGGGAAGGTGCTGGATAGTAAATAAATATAATATACTATTCCAACTCCAGTCAATATTAATTTAGGGAAGGTGCTGGATAGTAAATAAATATAATTTACTACTCCAACTCCAATAAATATTAAATCAGGGAAAATGCTGGATAGTAAATAAATATAATTTACTATTCCAAACTCCAGTCAATATGATTTTAGGGAAGGTGCTGGATAGTAAATACATATAATTTACTATTCCAAATCCAGTCAATATTAATTTAGGGAAGGTGCTGGATAGTAAATAAATCTAATTTACTATTCCAACTCCAGTCAGTATTATTTTTGGGAAGGTGATGGATAGTAAATACATATAATTTACTATTCCCTCTCCACTTTAAATAACACAATATTCTGTCTATTTTAAATACATATGTCTGTATGAATATAGTAAAATTATTTCTTTACATTTAAATTTCTTTTATAAACTCTCAACAAATATAAATTATTGTTAACATATTCGAAATTTATAAGTTTTGATAACAGTACACACCCTTACCCACTATTAACACAACATCACATTCCTAAAAATATCATGACTCATAATATAATTATATATTAATAATATTATGATCTCATAAATATATATTTACTCTCAACAATAATAATTAATATTAACATGTAATAAAATAATATTTTTTCTACAAATTCCCCACCCTTATCCCCTAATAACCCAACATCCCACTCAAATTATTTATATTATAAATAACCTTTCTAAATTATTAATATATTATTATTATCTCATAAATATATATTTACTCTCAACAATGACACATGATAAATTACATATAATTTATATATATATTTTTAATTAACTCCCCACCCATATCCCCTAATAACCCAACATCCAACTCCAATTTATGTATTTATAAATAACCTTTCTAGAAAAATCATATATTATTATTTTCTCATAAATAAATATTTACTCTCAACAATTACAAATTATAATTTACATATTATTTATTTTTATATTTTTAAAACACTCCCCACCCTTATCCCCTAATAACCCAACATCCAACTCCAATTTATGTTTTTATAAATAACCTTTCTAGAAAATTCATATATTATTATCTCATAAATATATATTTACTCTCAACAATTACAAATTATAATTTACATATTATTTATTTTTAGATTTTTAAAACACTCCCCACCCTTATCCCCTAATAACCCAACATCCCACTCCTATTATTTATATTATGAATAACCTTTCTGAAAAATTAATATATTATAATTATCTCATAAATATACTTTTACTCTCAACAATTACAATTTATAATTTACAGATTATATTTATATATATATTTTTAAAACACTCCCCACCCTTATCCCCTAATAACCCAACATCCCGCTCCTAAAATTTCTTATACTAAGACTTTTATACATATTTATTAACTATTATTACATATACTATTTAGAATGTATTATTATAACATTGGTAAAATGTAACAAATTTAAAATTCTGATTTTTCCTATAATTCGACATTATCATATTCGATATTTCTTACCTTAAAAAAATAACTATATTTTGTCCTTTCGATATTTTGTACTCGATATTTTCTCATTCGATATTTAAAATAAAATAAAAAAACGATATTTAGCCATTCGATATACTGACTGACGATATTTTGGGACATTCAATATTATTAACTCGATAATATGTCATGTCGATATTAAAAAGTCGATATTATGTCCATTTACCCCAGACTCCACCCTGGTCACTGATGCTGGCGGGGCCCTGGCGAGGCGCCATCCCCGGCACCAACGGTTGGGCCCCAGAGCCCTATGACCACAACATCACTCAGACACGGAGCACCGCGACCAACCAACGGGCGAGCAAGAGGAGAAAAGCGAGGACGAGGAATGTCATGCCAGGCTACACCGTCCTTGTGAAGAGGAAAATTCTGCACCACTTACGAACCCGGAGTGTGGAACATGCTGAAGACTAACAGGACCGCAATCACCGCTCAGAAAGGAAGTGAAGTCATAACCCGGAACGTATTGTGGCTCAAACGAATCCACGAGGTCAATGGCGATTGGGTGTCGCCCGGCCACGCCGAAGGTGGAGAAGCTGCCGCTGGGAGTCTCTCACCAGACCCGGAAGAAGACCAAGCGGCAGTAAGCCCGCCTTCTCCCACAATAGTCGAGGCCGGAGCCCCTGCGACCACTGCCACCACCAGGACACCTGACAGCCCTCAGGCGAGCCGAGGAGGCCGCCACCCAAGGTACGAACTGAGGCCCAACACGAGGCCGAGTCAGAGACTCACAGACTTTCTGTGTTGACATTTTGTTGTTTAATTTGAACACTGACTTGTAATGGGATGTATCGGTCAAGTTGCTGGCCGCATGCAGACAGGAGACCCACACCCTGGAAGGGCTTGCACACATTGTAGCATCTTCTGGCCAGGCGTGGCCAGAGGAGTATAAATAAATGGGCGGAGGTCACTCTGGCCTTCCGGCCTGCACCAGTGCACCAAGTGTGTGTGTGTCCCTCATTCCAGCGCTGTGCGTGCGCCAGGCCTGGTGCAGAAACTTGCGACTATCACACCTTTGACCAAGAGCAAGAGAAAAAAAGTAGAAAAGGGGAAACACAGATGAAAAGCAAGATAGGAAAACAATAACACATGAAGAAAGTGGGAATGAAAATGAACCTGCAAGTGTGGGACAACCAAGCAGGAAGCGTCGAATGGTGGAAGGAAGACACATGAGATGGAATCAAGATTAGGCAAGCCTTGGTGTTTGACAACTCCATCATTCAGCAACACTACATCAGGCAAAGCTGGTGGCGGGCCACTTAGTAAAACTTTAGCTCCTGCATTTATTTGATTTATTTATTCATTACAAATTAAGCACTGCACAATGGTACAGAGAAAGGAATCAAATGTCTGAATGTTGCATGATACGTCTGATCACTATGAGAAGGAAAACAATGACACAATTTTGTATCGCCAGTGAAAAGCTACGTAGAAATAAGCTGTGAAACCAATTCCAGAGATCAAAAGATGGATGAGAGATTTAAAGGCTTGAACCCACACAAAAAATCGAAATAAAGCAACACAGTAAAAAAGCACAGCCTGCTGCAGAGGAGATGCATGTGGAAGGGCTGCTTTTTCCAAGCAGTAGGAGACTACCAGGGAAATGGTAATGTATATAAATAAGGTTTTGAGTTATTGAGAATCCGTAGTGCACCTAGGGAATGACTTTATACGCCTCAGCCTGTCAATTGGTGATTGATAGTTGTATGTCTTTGACAGCTCTATGTATTTGACTGAAATAAAGTAATCCAAAGCTTGAAAAAAGATAGATGTACATCAATAATAATGAACATTATATAAAGGGTGAATTCCAGAGGCAGATAGACCAAAATGTCCTTGCACTAGTAAGGTAAATATAGTTTGTGTAAGTAATTTATCGTGCTCTCGTGTGTGTAATCTGTTATTAGCTAAAGGGGTGATTTTCCAGATTTAACAATCTTTATAATAATATTTGAAATATACTACAAATTGTTGTACGATAACTCTTTTTCTACTAAGTAGAGAGGCACAGAATCTAATATGTGCTTAAAATCAGTATGTATAGTGGGCTGACTGTTTGGTTCTGTAATGTCTGGAGTGGGATTTTAGGTGATTTCATACAGGCATAAATTTAAAATATTACTTAATAATTGCCATGACTAGCATAATTGTAGTCATTAACTCAGGCTAATAAGACTTTGTAATCTCTGTAGAACAATAGCAAGCTGTCTAAAAAAAGATGATTGCATTGTTGCTTGAAAGACATTCACAATGAATGCTTCTCTTTTCAAAAGGGTAATCAATTCAGAGTGGAGCGCATCTTTTCAGAAGGGCTGCTTTTGTTTCTGCTGTGAAGTATGCTTTCATGGAAAAACGTCTTATGTACAGATTTGCAATTTTCACAATTTCCAATAAATGGATCAGATACGGACCCAGTGCATCCGTTGGCATAAATCTGCAGGGTTACAACTTCTGTAACGTCACACATCCCTAATTCAAGCATTGTGAATAATACCACATCTCGGGGGCTCATTACAAGTGCCCTCGTAATCCCAATGTGATTGTTAATGCAGTTCTCAGTCACTCCTATATTACAAGTTCAGGAACACGGCAGCTCGTACGTGTTTTACTCAGAGACTTCGGGCTATATTTATGACCAATTATTTGTCGCTCTTCCACCACGCAACATGGTGCATGAGGGACGCAAACCTTAAGTCAGATTTTTGAAGCCACTTTGCGTGGGTTTGAGTGACTCCAACAATCTAGAGTAAAGCAATACAGTGCAAATTGCTGCATTGCGTTACTGTGCCCTAGCTAGGCGTTCCATGGGTGCTGCATCGGTTTTCCTACGCAACTCCCATGGTTTTTAACGCATTCGCAGATTTACAAGACCTTGTAAACCTGGGAATGCACCAAAAAGATTCGCCTCCCCAGGTGAGGCGTAACAAGGAGAAGTATCTTTGTGTGTCCTCGCTACTTCCTCATTCTATTTGTGCTGCAACACACACAGAAAGAGGGAAAAGCCTCTCAGGATTGTTTGTGTGCATGAAGGTACTCCTTGGTGCAGAAAACAATCCTGCCTATAACACAAGCACCCTTGCACCATGGTGCAAGTGTGCCTTCATTGGTGCTTGGCTGATAAAATGGCACCAGCACAAGGGAAAAGGACAGGAATGCGCTGTTTTGGATAAATATGGTGCATTCCTGCCCATTTCATGTGGCGCAGCCAGGTGACTTGTTGCGCTGCCCTGCGCCACAGAATTCATAAATATGCACCTCTGTCTGCTGAAAGACGATGACATCAGCTGTTGAAAACAGGATAAAACATGCAGCATTTGGTGTAGCAACTTTGATGCATGCACGTTAGTCTCCCTTATTCTATATTATAGTATCCCTCACCTTGATATGATAAATATCCTCAATATCTCTAATACTATAGAGGAATTTGAGTACAAATACAGAGCCACTGGTAATGGGCCACTCGCAGTTCTAGTGCGGAGGATACTTTTCATCTATATACAGACCTACACAGTATATCTATTCTCTTGATGGGGTTGTCACACGTTTTGACACCACAGCACAAGGTGTTTTTTCACATTTTCTTCTTCTTCCCCATGACATCTCCACCATCTTCCATTCTTTTCTCCTTCCACTTCTTGCTATCTCAGTCCCTCCATCCTACACTTCATATCTATCTAATTTGAGCTTTCTTTAGTTTATTCTTTCTTCCATTCAACCTTCCTTTGGAGATCAAAGCTCACTTCAATCATAAAAATGAGACCAGCATGTTCACTACTACTGATGCAGCGGAGTTTATCAGCTCTACACATTTATACACACAACACACATTTGGGACCATATACCTTCATACACACAATGAGCTAGCAAATATCCACTGGACATTGTATTTCACCCTAGGAAACCTTTACACCAGTATTCTTACCATTCCTGTCTCCTGAGACAATAATGCATTTAACTTCAATCTTAAAGAACCACAGACTCCGGGAAAGTTTTGAAGGTTTATCTGAATTAATAATTTTGTGAGTTAAATCAAGATACACATGAATAAACCAGAAATGTCCATCAGGAAATTAATACAATTAGCTTATAATCAATTTGCCTTAATACATTTTTACAATGACAGCACCTGAGGAGAGAAAGGACAGAGAGCAAGTACGGAGCATTTACCCTACAGATATATTTACCTAGAATGGTGTGAGGACCCCGACATCAGAATGTCAGAGTTTGGGGATGGGAACAGTGACCTCTTCTAGTGTAACGCCAGCATTACACCCCTTTCTGGTGCTACTCTGTCCGGTTCAGGTGCGTTCGGACCCTTCCCTGGATGTGCCTTCTCGGTTTCTTCCGCAAATTTTCCCTAGTGTCGGATTCTTCAGTCAGATTGCAGCAAAATCGTGCAGCATCTCAGCATAGCATCAGCATCTCCGCATAAAGTGTGTCTAACTATCTAGAACTTACCTCTGTTATACCAAATTCAAGTGTATGATCCACCCCCAAATGTTTAAATTCTATGTTCACCCGCAATTTGATTGGGCCAAGCAGTGGGGAGAGGACATCACACCATACCAAGTGCAATATTTTTCTTAAGTCTATTGTCTAATTCCCCACCCTTTAATTTTAATACCCACAAGCTTTATTCCCACAAGCATTTCGCATTATGATTGATCATTTTAAGGTACAATGTTGCTGGGTCTTCCTTTCGTAGGGTCAGGAGTTTACTTTCTCATGTCCTTGCTGGGTTTGGGTTTTGGCAGTCTGTCAAATGACTTCATTGACTTGAGAGCAGAACTGTAAAGCGCATGCGTGGTTGCCACAAAGGATGAGGACATCAGTTACCCTCCAAGGCCCAAAGGCGAACTATTAACAAAGTCAGATAAAAACATGTTAGAATACAAATTTAGAGGAATTCACTGTATACCACTTACTTCTACTCTAACCCCATTTACTTAATAAATCGTTTGCATTAATAGCTTAGTAGAACTTGCATGGGTTAGTTTCAGCTCGGCATGTGCATTAGTATGTTACTTTGAAGCTGCCATTTTAGAAGCTATTGCGCAGCTCCAAAGATTTACCCCCAAGCGACAGAAGAACGTCACACCACGTGATGTGGTAGACGCATGCGCAGAAGTTTTCCCGTGTTTTCGGTGGCCATTTTAGGACATTCGGGTTACTTGTTAAGTCAGCACATAGACAAGCATCCCCTTGATATGGTTATATAGAATGTGGTGCAAAATTAGTACTTACGGACAAGTTGGTTACAGTATTACATGTTATGCGAGAGGATTGCATACGAGCAAGTTTCTTTAGATGTGAAACATTGCTCCATCACTACAACCTTTGATGTACAGCTGGAAACCAGTGGCGGCTCGCAGAAGGAGTGCTGCGGAGGGGTGGATTAGGGGCAGGGTGGGGGGGTAGTGGAATCAGACATACGACGGCCAAGAGTAAAGTAAGTAAATAAATGAATAAAACTATTTACCTTGTGCTCGATGCATCGCCAACTGGGCGAGTCAATTTGTGCAATTACCACTTATATTCAGCATATTAATTTTCATACCTTCCAAGTTTTAGGTCAACACAGTTTGTTTTGTGAAATTCATGACATGATTTCAATTGGTTGAGAAAAACAGGACTACATTCAGAAAACAACACAAAACATTTTCAGAAGGTAGTATTGAATTGGGGTTGATCACTACATGACGCCTTACCATATGTTGAAATCTGTTAGACGAGAGAATGAAAAATAACATAGCAATATTCTTATGACAAAACAGAAGCAAGGCATCATGGTAGTTGTAGTCATTTCAAACACAACTTCCCAACACTTGCAAAATGGTTAGTGGAACAAACCTGTGGAAATCATGCAGTTGAAATGGGATAGACACAAACAAAATGCAGTTAGCTATGTGTATCATCCCACAAATCACTCAGTCTATATCAGGGCTCTCCAAACTGTAGCTCCAAGATCCCTTTAGAATAGCACATGGCCTTGGGGTAATTTATTAGATGGGCACAAGGTCATTTTTGCTAAGGGAAGGCTGAGTTCATGTGACATCATGATTACTATGCTGCAGATAACAAGGCATGATTGTTGGACTTGGCCCTTTTTCCCGAAATGTTTCGCTTTTCGGGGAAACTAAATGATATATGAATGCTGATTGAATGTGTGCAGACTGAGTTTCCTGATTTTAAAAATTTAACTTAAAATGGATGCCAGAGCTGTGTGGTTGCGCCGTTTGACTGAGCTAGGTTGACAGTTTAGTGGTTATTTCCCAGCAGCCCCAGCTTTTGGAGGGAAGCCTGGCACCCAGGGTGCTCTACCCCTCCCCCTAGGCCAGTTAGAGCCAGTCTCCCCAGACGCTTCTAGAAGCTTCTGGCACTGTCTGGTAGGTGGAGCTGGGTTGCCATGCAGTCAGTCAGAGGGTGGACCTGGGAGAGTGGGGACCTGCTGCCAGGGGTCACCGCCACATAGGCCTGTGTGCTGGGCCCGGAGCCTACCTACCCCCCCCCTACTGTCCACAGGGTGAGGGAAAGATATAGTGGTGGCAATTCAGACCTGGAAAAGCCTTCGCAGGAGTTTAGGCGGTAGGATTAGTCAGGGACCTATGCCTCTGAAAGTGACAGGGCTTAGGTGCTGCCTTTCAAGTGAGTGAGGGATCCTGAACTACCCACTGATCTGGACCGGCGAGAGGAGACTCCAGGGACGACAGGCAGAGACTAATTAGTCCGCCTTCAGCCACCAACGCAATTTGCCCCCCTCAAGAAACCCTCAAGCAAGGGGCAGGAACCAGAGAGCTCTATTTACAAGCTGCCCCTGGAAGGAGAGCGCTATTTACAAAGGAGAGCGCTATTTCCAAGCTGCCCCTGGAAGGAGAGCGCTATTTCCAAGCTGCCCCTGGAAGGAGAGCGCTATTTACAAAGGAGAGCGCTATTTCCAAGCTGCCCCTGGAAGGAGAGCGCTATTTACAAGCTGCCCCTGGAAGGAGAGCGCTATTTACAAAGGAGAGCGCTGTTTCCAAGCTGCCCCTGGAAGGAGAGCGCTATTTCCAAGCTGCCCCTGGAAGGAGAGCGCTATTTACAAAGGAGAGCGCTATTTCCAAGCTGCCCCTGGAAGGAGAGCGCTATTTACAAAGGAGAGCGCTATTTCCAAGCTGCCCCTGGAAGGAGAGCGCTATTTCCAAGCTGCCCCTGGAAGGAGAGCGCTATTTACAAAGGAGAGCGCTATTTCCAAGCTGCCCCTGGAAGGAGAGCACTATTTACAAAGGAGAGCGCTTTTTCCAAGCTGCCCCTGGAAGGAGAGCGCTATTTACAAAGGAGAGCGCTATTTACAAGCTGCCCCTGGAAGGAGAGCGCTATTTACAAAGGAGAGCGCTATTTCCAAGCTGCCCCTGGAACGAGAGCGCTATTTACAAAGGAGAGCGCTTTTTCCAAGCTGCCCCTGGAAGGAGAGCTCTATTTACAAAGGAGAGCGCTATTTACCAGCTGCCCCTGGAAGGAGAGCGCTATTTACAAAGGAGAGCGCTATTTCCAAGCTGCCCCTGGAAGGAGACCGCTGGATTTGGTGAGCGCTATCTTTGAAGTGGCTGTGCCTGCAGCCGGAGAGAGTGACAGCCTGCTGCTGGGAGGCCGCCGAGACGCCTGCAGCCGAGAGCCCGGTGAGTGGGGCATTGGGGGAACCAGTGGCGTGGAGGGGGCAACGGGGCACATTATCAGTGCCCGCCCCGGGGACCCTTCACATTTTTGGGACCTTGTGGGGGCGCACTTGGAGGGTGTGTCGGGGCACATTGTCGGTGCCCGCCCCTGGTGCCAGGAGCCTGCACAGCTGCCCCACAGGACAGTGGGCAGCTGCAACGGCCTAGAGGGATGCTGGAGGGGGTGGACACCTCGGAGGGCCCACGGACCTGCCCGGACTAAATGCAATGCCTAGCACTGCAGTGGCTGGCCATGGTTGATGCTCCCAGAGCTTGCCAAGTCTACTGCCCCAAGAGCTTGCTATGCTGAATGCTCCCAGTGAGGGCCCTATCTGAAGCGCCATTGATCTGCCAGGTGTAGCACTATGCTATAATGCCATATTTAAAGCGCTATGGTCAATGCTAGTTGTGCAGCGCTATATTCAAATGTCATGCTATTAAGCGCTATGTCAATGGCTATGTTTTGAAGCGCTTTCGCCGTGATATGTGCAGCGCTATATTCAAATGCCATGCTCTTAAGCGCTATGTCAATGGCTATGTTTTGAAGCGCTTTCACGTGATATGTGCTGCGCTATATTCAAATTTCATGCTCTTAAGCGCTATGTCAATGGCTATGTTTTGAAGCGCTTTCGCCGTGATATGTGCAGCGCTATAATCAAATGTCATGCTCTTAAGCGCTATGTCAATGGCTATGTTTTGAAGCGCATTCGCCGTGATATGTGCAGCGCTATATTCAAATGTCATGCTCTTAAGCGCTATGTCAATGGCTATGTTTTGAAGTGCTTTCGCCGTGATATGTGCGGCGCTATATTCAAATGTCATGCTCTTAAGCGCTATGTCAATGGCTATGATTTAAAGTGCTAGTCATGTGTTGTATGCAGCGCTATGTCTAGATGCCAGGTTTTAAGGTGAATGAACTGCCTATTTTGATTCCTGCCTCAGGGGACCTCCAGGTTGTTAAGGGATATGGTCAGGTCATGATGTGTTTTATTACAGGTGGTCCGGACTAACGCCTAAGGTTATGCCCTGAGTTGACTTTATTGCAGGTTGCAGCTAATGGACTTACTTTTACTATCTTCTAAATCGCAATGATTCCGGCAGGGGCCCGATTGGCCCTGCCCTGTACATAATTCCCCCCCCCTGTAAATGTTAACCGAGCGCCAGTTGGCGCAGTACAGAGATTGCCTATTGACGCCTTGTGGTTTTGGACAATACAAAAGTTATTTTTTACCTCAACTGGTGTAGTGTCTCTTTTTGTAGTGTGCCTTGTGTGTCGCCTGTGTGTACTGCGTGGATGCTTTGCACATTTCCTCCGGAGTTTGGCCCGCCCGCTCTGCACCACGCTACCCGTTTCCAACATTGGTGTTCAGCGATGGGATAGGACTTGTGTTTGCGCAGTACCGCAGCGACCACGGGTTGCACTGCAAACTGAGGATTGAAGGAATCTCAGGTCTTGGGGAATTATTGTTTTTGTCTGATTGTGATTTCCTCCTAGAAGTGTGTTTTTAAATTGTGTCCCCTTGTTGCACTGTGGGTGGTGTGTCCCAGGTGGACCGTGCCAGGATGGGGTCAACCTACAACGAGGATGATCCAATGCAATACACGGAGCAGGAAGTAGTGGATTTCTGCAGGGAGAGAGGGATACCCCCAGTAGGCAACATACGCAGGAAGTTATTTCTCTATGAGGCCCTCAAGAGGGGGGAACCCTTAGAGATTGGTGGGGACCTGTCAGATTACCCCTCCGCATATTTAAAGGGTGGATTTAGGGGAGACCCGGAGGAGGACCTCCAGTGTAGGGAGGACTCCGAGAGTGAGGGGGCCCAGTCCATAACCCAGGAGGGGGGTGACACTGACGAGGAGGAGGAAGATGACCGGGGGGAGATGCCAGTAGCGAGTAAGGACACCAGAGTTAGGGAGTCCCGCGCTGGGTCCAGTCCCGGGGGCACTGCCCCGTCCCTTTCCCTGTCCCCAGAAGAGTGGGTAGATAGGAGGGAAGAGAGGGAGCATCAGCTGGCGCTGGGAAGGCTCAAGGTGGAGCTAGCGCGGCTGAGTGTGCAGGAGAAGAGGCTAGAGACGGAGAAGGTCCTAGCGCAGGAGAGGATGGCGGAGGCAGATAGGGCCTTTGCCAGGGAGAGACCAGCTTGGGAGGGTAGGTTGTCCCCTGAGAGTGGTTTTTGTGGTCTGGATTCACCAGTAAGGGTGGGATCCAGTGGTGGCAGTGAGAGTGGATCCAATGTAGGTTGTCCCACTCCCAGAGCCCAGGAGACGGTGCCTGATTCCCAGGAAGAGGGGGACAGGTTAGAGTTCAGGGGCAGGGGAAAACTGTCCCACCAGTCCTGGGGGGAGTTTGCGGAGGTGTGTGGGACTGCATTGGAGGATTGGGTGGTGAGGAGTGCAGTGAATGAGTGGGAAGGGCTGTGCCAGGTAGTCATCCGGGAGCACATGCTGAGGAATTGTTCCCCAAGGTTGCGTCACCACCTAGTACAGTGTGGGTTCTCCGACCCCAGGGAGCTTGCACGGGAGGCAGACCTCTGGGTGAGGGCCAGGGTGTCTGAGGAGGCATTGGGGAGTGACCCTGAAGGGGGTGGTGCAGGGATCTACCAACCCAGCGAGGTGGGAGAGGTGGCAAATAGCCCAGCTAGGTCCCCGGGAAGAGAGAGGGTTGTAGGGCCTCACGACCTATCCATAGGAAGGAGTGAGACGGGGAGGTGTCCCGAGGTGCCCCAACCGCAGTCTCAGGGCCTGGAGAGTTCCGTAAGGGAGCCCCAGGTTGGGAGCCTAGGCCATCCTGATGTGCCGCCCGGGGAGGGGGAGCCCCTAGTGTCAGGAGGACCCGGGGCATCTGTAATCAGAGCTCCTGAGGTCCTGGGGTTGGCCCAGCTGCAGGGTTTGGATCCTGGGCTGGGATGCCAGGTTCAGGGGTTGCCTGACCTGGCGGGTGGGGCATCTGTTAACAGTGTCCCCCCAGAATTGACTTCCAGGGGTACTTCTCCAGGTGAGAGGGTGCGGAACGCTGGAAGGGGTTGCAGAGGGAGGAAGGTCTCACCTCGGGCACCGGCTCAGCCACAGGGCTTAGATCCTGGGTTGGGAGGCCAGGGATGGGTACTGCCTGACCTGGTGGGTGGGACATCTGTTAGCAGTGTCCCCCCAAAATTGTCTTCCAGGGGTGCTACTCCCGTTGGGAGGGTGCGGAACTCTGGGAGGGGGTGCAGGGGGAGGGAGGACTCGCCCCTGGCACCGGTTCAGCCTAAGGGTTTAGACCCTAGGCTGGGGAACCAGTTAAAGGGTCAAGGCCCTGGACTGGGGAGAGAGTGGTGGTCTGAGGGTGCCTCGCATAGGAGTAGGGTGAGGAACCCCAGAAGGAGAGGTAGGGGGAGGAGAGCCTCGCCCCTGATGGCTGGGCAGCCTGAGGGTGCGGACCCCAGGTGGGTGGACCAGTGGCAGTTCGGAACTGCAAGGAGGAGAAGGAGAGTGGTCAACGGGTACTACGGGCCTGGGGTTACTGCCCCCCACTCTGTGAGACCGCAAGGGCCAGAGACATCTGGGTGGCCTAGGGGCCAGTCCTGGCCACAACCAGCTAGGGGACCCCCGGGTGGTGGCTCAGTCGGTCGAGGAAGGTTTAAGAGAGGGAACCTTCGGGTTCCAGAGTGGAGGAGAACCTGCGGGTGCTCCTGCAGTTGCGGGCCTGCGTCCACCTTTTCTCGCCCTAAGCAGGGAAGCCCATCAAGGCATTGATCGGTCTACCCTGGCTTTTGGCTGGAAGGGGGTTGTGTTGGACTTGGCCCTTTTTCCCGAAATGTTTCGCTTTTCGGGGAAACTAAATGATATATGAATGCTGATTGAATGTGTAAAGACTGAGTTTCCCCATTTTAAAAATGTAACTTAAAATGGATGCCAGAGCTGTGTGGTTGCGCCGTTTGACTGAGCTAGGTTGACAGTTTAGTGGTTATTTCCCAGCAGCCCCAGCTTTTGGAGGGAAGCCTGGCACCCAGGGTGCTCTACCCCTCCCCCTAGGCCTGTTAGAGCCAGTCTCCCCAGACGCTTCTAGAAGCTTCTGGCACTGTCTGGTAGGTGGAGCTGGGTTGCCATGCAGTCAGTCAGAGGGTGGACCTGGGAGAGTGGGGACCTGCTGCCAGGGGTCACCGCCACATAGGCCTGTGTGCTGGGCCCGGAGCCTACCTACCCCCCCCTACTGTCCACAGGGTGAGGGAAAGATATAGTGGTGGCAATTCAGACCTGGAAAAGCCTTCGCAGGAGTTTAGGCGGTAGGATTAGTCATGGACCTATGCCTCTGAAAGTGACAGGGCTTAGGTGCTGCCTTTCAAGTGAGTGAGGGATCCTGAACTACCCACTGATCTGGCCCGGCGAGAGGAGACTCCAGGGACGACAGGCAGAGACTAATTAGTCCGCCTTCAGCCACCAACGCAATTTGCCCCCCTCAAGAAACCCTCAAGCAAGGGGCAAGAACCAGAGAGCTCTATTTACAAGCTGCCCCTGGAAGGAGAGCGCTATTTACAAAGGAGAGCGCTATTTCCAAGCTGCCCCTGGAAGGAGAGCGCTATTTCCAAGCTGCCCCTGGAAGGAGAGCGCTATTTACAAAGGAGAGCGCTATTTCCAAGCTGCCCCTGGAAGGAGAGCGCTATTTACAAGCTGCCCCTGGAAGGAGAGCGCTATTTACAAAGGAGAGCGCTATTTCCAAGCTGCCCCTGGAAGGAGAGCGCTATTTCCAAGCTGCCCCTGGAAGGAGAGCGCTATTTACAAAGGAGAGCGCTATTTTCAAGCTGCCCCTGGAAGGAGAGCGCTATTTACAAAGGAGAGCGCTATTTCCAAGCTGCCCCTGGAAGGAGAGCGCTATTTCCAAGCTGCCCCTGGAAGGAGAGCGCTATTTACAAAGGAGAGCGCTATTTCCAAGCTGCCCCTGGAAGGAGAGCGCTATTTACAAAGGAGAGCGCTTTTTCCAAGCTGCCCCTGGAAGGAGAGCGCTATTTACAAAGGAGAGCACTATTTACAAGCTGCCCCTGGAAGGAGAGCGCTATTTACAAAGGAGAGCGCTATTTCCAAGCTGCCCCTGGAAGGAGAGCGCTATTTACAAAGGAGAGCGCTATTCCCAAGCTGCCCCTGGAAGGAGAGCGCTATTTCCAAGCTGCCCCTGAAAGGAGAGCGTATTTACAAAGGAGAGCGCTATTTCCACGCTGCCCCTGGAAGGAGAGCGCTATTTACAAAGGAGAGCGCTTTTTCCAAGCTGCCCCTGGAAGGAGAGCTCTATTTACAAAGGAGAGCGCTATTTACCAGCTGCCCCTGGAAGGAGAGCGCTATTTACAAAGGAGAGCGCTATTTCCAAGCTGCCCCTGGAAGGAGAGCGCTATTTACAAAGGAGAGCACTATTTACAAGCTGCCCCTGGAAGGAGAGCGCTATTTACAAAGGAGAGCGCTATTTCCAAGCTGCCCCTGGAAGGAGAGCGCTATTTACAAAGGAGAGCGCTATTCTCAAGCTGCCCCTGGAAGGAGAGCGCTATTTCCAAGCTGCCCCTGAAAGGAGAGCGTATTTACAAAGGAGAGCGCTATTTCCACGCTGCCCCTGGAAGGAGAGCGCTATTTACAAAGGAGAGCACTTTTTCCAAGCTGCCCCTGGAAGGAGAGCTCTATTTACAAAGGAGAGCGCTATTTACCAGCTGCCCCTGGAAGGAGAGCGCTATTTACAAAGGAGAGCGCTATTTCCAAGCTGCCCCTGGAAGGAGAGCGCTGGATTTGGTGAGCGCTATCTTTGAAGTGGCTGTGCCTACAGCCGGAGAGAGTGACAGCCTGCTGCTGGGAGGCCGCCGAGACGCCTGCAGCCGAGAGCCCGGTGAGTGGGGCATTGGGGGAACCAGTGGCGTGGAGGGGGCAACGGGGCACATTATCGGTGCCCGCCCCGGGGACCCTTCACATTTTTGGGACCTTGTGGGGGCGCACTTGGAGGGTGTGTCGGGGCACATTGTCGGTGCCCGCCCCTGGTGCCAGGAGCCTGCACAGCTGCCCCACAGGACAGTGGGCAGCTGCAACGGCCTAGAGGGATGCTGGAGGGGGTGGACACCTCGGAGGGCCCACGGACCTGCCCGGACTAAATGCAATGCCTAGCACTGCAGTGGCTGGCCATGGTTGATGCTCCCAGAGCTTGCCAAGTCTACTGCCCCAAGAGCTTGCTATGCTGAATGCTCCCAGTGAGGGCCCTATCTGAAGCGCCATTGATCTGCCAGGTGTAGCACTATGCTATAATGCCATATTTAAAGCGCTATGGTCAATGCTAGTTGTGCAGCGCTATATTCAAATGTCATGCTATTAAGCGCTATGTCAATGGCTATGTTTTGAAGCGCTTTCGCCGTGATATGTGCAGCGCTATATTCAAATGTCATGCTCTTAAGCGCTATGTCAATGGCTATGTTTTGAAGCGCTTTCACGTGATATGTGCAGCGCTATATTCAAATTTCATGCTCTTAAGCGCTATGTCAATGGCTATGTTTTGAAGCGCTTTCGCCGTGATATGTGCAGCGCTATAATCAAATGTCATGCTCTTAAGCGCTATGTCAATGGCTATGTTTTGAAGCGCATTCGCCGTGATATGTGCAGCGCCATATTCAAATGTCATGCTCTTAAGCGCTATGTCAATGGCTATGTTTTGAAGTGCTTTCGCCGTGATATGTGCGGCGCTATATTCAAATGTCATGCTCTTAAGCGCTATGTCAATGGCTATGATTTAAAGTGCTAGTCATGTGTTGTATGCAGCGCTATGTCTAGATGCCAGGTTTTAAGGTGAATGAACTGCCTATTTTGATTCCTGCCTCAGGGGACCTCCAGGTTGTTAAGGGATATGGTCAGGTCATGATGTGTTTTATTACAGGTGGTCCGGACTAACGCCTAAGGTTATGCCCTGAGTTGACTTTATTGCAGGTTGCAGCTAATGGACTTACTTTTACTATCTTCTAAATCGCAATGATTCCGGCAGGGGCCCGATTGGCCCTGCCCTGTACATAATTCCCCCCCCCCCCTGTAAATGTTAACCGAGCGCCAGTTGGCGCAGTACAGAGATTGCCTATTGACACCTTGTGGTTTTGGACAATACAAAAGTTATTTTTTACCTCAACTGGTGTAGTGTCTCTTTTTGTAGTGTGCCTTGTGTGTCGCCTGTGTGTACTGCGTGGATGCTTTGCACATTTCCTCCGGAGTTTGGCCCGCCCGCTCTGCACCACGCTACCCGTTTCCAACAATGATAATGAGCAGTGATCAGTCAGAATAATGGGCCAGGCTGGGGCTGAGTCACAGGGACAAACATCTGAGGTACATCTGTCATAAACATGTATCCATGCCGGGTCAAATTTGAGTTGTGCTTAAAAATATGCCCCTGAATGCTTTTAAATGGACGACAGTTGAAACGGAGAGTTACCTAACTTCTTGGGCTAACACTTCCTTTCGTTTTACTCCCATTTCAAAGTGTGTCATATCCAAACTACAGGGCCCTTACGCACAGTGGCCATTATTCACTGTGCCTATAAGTATATATGCTTAGCCTTAGTTTATAATCGTTTTCACTGATCAGAAGTAGGTCCCATCATGGCTTATCCAAGAGCCGCCTGGGCTAGATGATGTCACAGGCCTGGATTGGTGACTTTAGCCCATGAGAGGGGATGGGGGTAGGCAACAGATCACTACAAAAACGTGTATAAAGTTAATGGTTTTGGTCAGCATGTTACAACACAGATGTTGTATGCTAACTGTTACAAATGGGGTTTCTGGTTGACCAGGGTATGCACCTAAGCCAGGCAGAAGACCCCACTCGAGTCAGAGTAAGGGAGTTACACACCCAAGTTAACCCCTGCTCACCCCCTTGGTAGCTTGGAAGAGCAGTCAGGCTTATCCCAGAGGCAATGTGTAAAGTGCTTGTGCAACACACACACACACCAGTGACACACAACATACAACAGAAAAGAGACTTCACACAAGGTGATATAAAAATACATCATATATTGTACATAAATACCTTTGCCAACTAGGCAATTGTCAAGACATCACATAGATCATAGGTCACTTTGTCGACCAGGCAATAGCCATAACATCACAGTTAGTGCATAAAGTAAAAATCCACATATAAGGCGAAACCTGGCATCACAACATTAGGGCATAAATATGAATCAGCCAGCTTTGGGCCATATAGAAATCACCATGACATCACAATCTCCCCAGTAAAAGTAGTCACCACACATTCCTAGCGCACCTGTGCTTCTTTGACATGTTTTGTGGTAATGTGAGCACCAAGCATGGGTTACAGGGCACCTGCCCATCTTCTACTGTGTACATGCTAATATCTGGTGGTCCCAGGTTCATAATGGAGAGTCTGGAACACCTGCCCTCCTACTAAGGACAATAAGGTAATCTTCTCATTGTTACTCCATGAGCTGGGCCTCCGTCGAGGTTTACCCATGCAGCTACCCTAATGGCAGCCAGATGCCCCCTAAAGGTATGCACCAACATGAGGGGGTGCACAATAACAGCAGGAATGAGCGGTATGACCTGTTGTGGTTCTTCGTGAGCCAAGAAAACAAAGGCAGCTACCTGCGAGCGTGCAGTGCAGCTGCCAAAAGATAACGTTGCAGCCCCTTTGCGCCTCCGAGATCTCCTCATACCTTGGGGCCAGCTGCAACCTGTGGGGGCAGGTGAGCCAACCTGTGATTTGGTTCAGACCGAAGGGGCTCACAGGAATTCTGGTAGGCCTTAAAGGTGGGCCCAACCCTTCCAATCTCAGCCTCCACAGCTTCTCTCAGGGTGGGCTGGGCCGTCGATCCCCGTGTGCCTGGCTGGCCTGGGGTTACTCCTTTCTCCGGTAGCTGTCAGGTATCCCATCCGGCACCTGCGAAATGTGGTGCTTGTCATTGACTCCTCTGGGGAATCCCCAACCCCACACCTTAGGCAAGAAATGTACCTTGCCCCACACACGCTCCACGTCACCAGGAGGCGAGCAGTCAGCACATGCTTTCTGCCAGTCATGAGCAGTGCTCACCAGGCTGTGTGGTTGCAGGGGCCAGGGGCAGCATCCAACACTCACCACCTGTTGGGCCCCCTGGGAGAACAATGGTAGGGTAAACAAAAAGCAGACAAGAGTAGACAGAGAGGCCAGCATCCTAGGTGCAATTAAGGGTGGTTCTTCCTGGCAGCCCTGCAGTGCCAAGGTGGTCTGCCAGCCTCTGTCAATCTCGGTTCCCATCTGCATGATGCAAACTCAAGCAGAACCAATGCATCATCTTTGGTGCCTGCATTCGACCCATCGCAAAGACCAGCATTGTGTCACAGGTCCTCAGAACTGCTGCATCGCCCCACTGTGCGACGTATTCTCAGCACAAGCCCTCACATCCCTCATTGACGGCGATGCCTTCTCGGGTTAAGGCCCTCACATCCCTCGTCGATGGTAGCCTCGACAACAATGCTGGACTCCACTGGCAGCCTTGCAGCTCTTTGGAACCAACTCATCGCCCTAATGGCATGCCGCATCTTCTATGCTGGACGTAGCTTATCTAGCCCCATCAACTGGATTCTCAACAATGCAGCAGGCCCTTGCATCACACCCTTGCTGCATCTTGGTACCAATGCAGTGCTTCGACTGCGCGACTCATCTTAGATGTGGATTCATGCAAGGTTCTGCAAACCAGGACTTAAGGTACTTTTTCAGCGGGCCTAACTGGGCCCATGTAGCCAGCCCATGCTCCATCATGGCCGGCCTGAACTTATGGTTTTGTCATGGCCCGACATGACCAGTCGCCACTTTGTGCTTTTTTAGAGCTATTTTCACAAAAACTTTTAAAACCGAATATCTCCAGTTTTACTGATTGAATTTTTATCATTTTTATCTTGTTTCATTTATTACAGTCAGTTCTATTTTTCTAACATGGTGTGGACCCCTTTTGGGTGTTGGTTTTATTGTGTTACTGTTTGAATTGTTTTGCAAATACTTTACTCATTGCCCCAAGTTAGGCCTGACCTGTCTGTGGCAAGCTGCCTGGGGATGAGCACAGGTTAATTTGGGGTTTGTGTGTGTCTTACCCTGGTTGTTGTTTGACCAGGGCTCACACCCCAGTCAACCAGTATCCCAATTTCCTACAAGCACCATTCTAAATGTGGTTATGTTTGGAGTGAGAGTATTTAATCTTTTCCTTTAGAGTATGATACTTATAATAATGTGCTTAGTGTGCAATGTGAGTTTTAAAGTTCATTATTAAAAGTGTAATGTTTAATAGTATTGTTTATTATACAATTATCAGTTTTTTAAAACTTTTTTAAAGATTTTCCTTTCCATTAAAATGTTTTTCATGCATGCTTTATTAATGTACACATTTTTATATTTTTCTAAATATTTTATAAATAAGAATAAACCAGTGCTTTAAATGTTTTTAGTTTTTGGTAAGATATCTGTCACCTAATGTGTTAACATCATAATTTTAAATTGGTAATATATTTTTAAAAAGTCTTCCATTACATAACATTTTTAAACATTTATTTACCGTACACTAATTATGTTTAACATTTTCATTTGTAACATTTCTGCAACACTTTAGCACACATTTTGAATACATTTTTATATAATGCATATTTTGACATGTTATTACATACCATAAATTATTTGTGTTAATTTATCAGTAATTACTAATATATTTCAATGATATCATTTGTGGAATTAACTTGCATTGTATTTGTGTTCCTTATTTCATTTAGATTTTATAAGTGTATTTACAAAATAGTCAATTTCTTATGATTACTTTTCTCTTTGTTATAATGACAAGTGTTTTTTATTTTAATTTTGCAGCCATTTTTTTTACCACTATTGAATTTTGGAGTTTATCTTCCTCGTTTGTGTTAGGGGCAGTTCAGCAGGCTGGTGGTCCCTCATCACGGTTTTGTAGGGCTGGTAAGAAAATTTTCTAACACATTTCTTATAGAATAATAGTGGCTAGGGAGGTGTTATTTAGGTCAATTTGTTTAGGTTAGATACTTTAGGATTTGTAATTACTTAGGTTTGTGTAATGTAGTTAGTATTGTGAATACAGCAGGGTTTAATATGTAATGTAAGTAATGGATGTTTAGTTTAGTGATTAATAATGTAATTTGTGTTTCTATATCTTCTAAGTTTTGTTTGAAGTTGTTGTTATGATATTTTTTGTTTTTGAGGGTTTATATGTTTTTCTTTCTTTACAGGTTTTTGTTGCACTCTGGACAGTAGTTGTGATCATTTTTGTCCATTAGTCTGATAGAAGGGTAGTTCTGTCAATAAATCATAGTGTTTTGTTACCTCTGTAGTTGGCAAATAAGAGGGCAATCACTTTTTCTTTTTGAAATACAAATTATGTATTCTTAAAGTTGAATTTTGCAGATTCCATAATACTCAGACATTTAAGTAGTAATGACACCTTTTTATGTATGCTCAGCCTTTTTTTTACGGAATATGATTATCACAGCTTGCTCAAAATCAAGAATTGTTTTTGGGGGCTGGCAACTGTGTGTGTTTTTGTTGACTACTGTTAGGTGTTCACGACATCTTGCTACTTGCTTGTGAGGTAGTAGGGCTTTTACTAGGGGAACATTAGTATTGTGATATTGTTTGTAAATTATATCAATTTGTGTGAATGGTGGGCATGATTTAAAACTCTCATCCAATTTCCAAGCTGTGCTTTGAGTGAGAGTTGGTAATAGGTTTGGCAAAATAAATATACTTTTTCGGTTAACTTAATATATCATTTAAAATCTTTATTCGTTTTTGATGATTGGAATGTCTTTGATGTTTTTGGGGCCCTTGTACATTGTCATACTACTCTTCTTGTGGTTAGTTTGTTAAAGTTAGCTATTGCTGCCATTTTCCTGTGGCTTCCCTAGGCACATGTGGTATAACAAATAATACAGTTCCTGTAGGAGCTGAGCATCTGGTTCTGATTTTCTTTCAGTCTTGTAGTACATTTTATACATGAACCTCATTAATATTTTGAAGTTGGTTGTAATTTCTAACATTTTCAACAGGATCATTTATTGTTGTTGCTCTACCATTATATGACCAATTGGAGTAGCATTTAGCACATTTCCAACATGTCTTCTTGTTTGTCCTACTTTATTTACTACAAATATAAACCATATAAATTTAAATGACCTTTCCTTTCTAGGATGTTACATATGCAGCAGTTTGTCACATTTTAGTATCTGTGAATAACACTATTGAATGTATATGTTATAAATAATTCAATAATTTATTTCAGGCTGACATTATTTTATTTATTTTTACCATTTCCAATATATACATTCATGATGTCTTTTCTGCTTTTTGTGTGTACTGTTAGTTGCATTCTTGAATGTTTCTATTGTCATTTTCTTTTTTTATCTTACTTTTTTAGTTTTTCTGTAAAAGATTAAGGGGCCCATTAGGATGGCGGTCAGAAAAGAACCCGACCGCCATGGAAGCGGAAAACAACCGTCCGCCGGCACCGTGGAAAAACCGGCGGCCAAATTAGGAACAACCTCCAAAAAACACTGACCGCGGCGGAACGGGGCCAAGAAAAAACGCCCATAGCGGGCAGAGATGGCCAAAATCCGTCCGCGGCAGTCGGATTCGCAGCGGAAAAACACCAACCCACCGCAAGTATAGCTGAGACACCGCACGGGAAATGAGGATATCATCCCACAGTCCCGCAAAACGTACCGCCATCTCCGACCTCCGCGGTCGCACAATGGGATGAATGGGAGAGCCAGCGGAAGAGCTGAAGCATAGCCACCGCTGCGGATGATCCGTAAAAAATATGGCAGACGAAGCAAAAAACCCACAATAAGGCCAAAAAGTGCACACAGGAAACTAGCCATGCCCCCCAAATACACAAAACGCACCACAGTGACACAACCACATGGCAAAAAGAAACATACAAATCCCAGGACAACACACCTGACACCAATGCCCCAATTGGACACCCCCACAGAGCTGAGTATAAAACCAGCCCCTTCCCTTACCACAATCCTTTGCAATACTCCATGAGAGAAGGGAGACACACCCCAGCTGACAGGAGAGGCAAAGGACACAGCATCACTAGCCACACCACACACAGCACCACCACCACTTTCACACCTGCACAACTAACCCCCTGCACAACACACACCATACACATCACAACCACACCCACCCCTCACACTCCTGCACCCACAAACACTTTGCACACCACACACCATGGCCACACAGAAAATGCCCAAATTCACAGAGAGTTGACAGTCATGGTAGATGAGATAGTCAGAGTGGAACCACAGCTTTTTGGTAGCCTGGTCCAAAAGACCACATTAGCCACAAGGACACAAATGTGGGCAATGATAGTCCAAAGGGTCAATGCAGTAGGGACCACACCAAGATCAAAAAAGGAGATCATGAAGCCGTGGCATTATCTGAAGAGGGTGGTCAAGGAGAGGAGGAGCAAGAACCGTGAGCTGTCTCAGAGGACTAGCGGTGGCCCTCCCATTCCACAAAAACCATTCACAACATAGGAGGAGAAGGTGCTTGCCATACTGCATCCAGAGAGTCTCGCAGGAGTAGCCGGGGGAATGGAGGCTGGTAAGTACAAACAAATGACTACCACCACTCCTGCTATGTACAGTCCTGCACAACTACAAAGCTACACCACCTAGGACAAATTCCATCCATCTGCACCACACACTCACAAAAACATGTCCCACAGACCCAACATTCACCCACTCCCATTGTTATGGGAGCCTGTTGGGAACGTTGTCAGAGCGTCCCGTCACCACCCGCCGAGTTAGGACTTCAATGCGCAGCGGGCAATGTGACGTACACGAGACGTCCTGAAGCTTGTTCCGGTGTCATGACACATGTAAAGGAGGTCCAGAGGGAACAGGCGATGCCAGTTATTCTTCCTGTATCCTGCATGCCGCTGGATTCCGGTCACCGTGCTCTGTGCTGTCCGTGTTGGGTAAGGGTGCACATGCACCAAACCTTCACTCTCAGCCGTGAAGTGAACGGCGTGGGTATATGCTTTCTTGCATTGGGCTAACGATTCACAACTCAGGTAGCTGGATGATAACGAGAATTGCTACAGTTTGCTGGTACTGAAGTAACATGGAAAGTTACGGTGACTTTGAATGTGTGAGGCATTGAGTGAGAGATAACGTCCGTGACGGCAACGGCCCAAACTCAGGCGTTGCAGGTTGTACGTAACTACAAAAAACCGTGATATGATTGTGTGCGAGGGATTCTGGGGGATGCACTAAGAGCCGAAGCCGGGATTAGAAATGGCAATGTGTATAGTGCTGCATTGGAAAGGTATGACGAAGCCGTGTTGAGAAACGGCGGAGATATCCTATCACTGTGATTATTGGTTGGTTCCTATCCTCTGAGACATTCCCACTATTAGGGATTTGACGCTGTGAGAAACTGGTTGTTCTATTTCATTCCGCGTGTATACCCTTTATGTTTTGAGTAACAGGGGGCATTAGAAGGATGTTTGGAGAAGCTCCGTGTGAAGCACAGTGCCCTGAAGTAAAGGGTGGGTATTAGAGCCACACGCCTTCCTCTTTGATGCATTGATATGCTATTCCCTCGTTCTAGTGTGTTTATGCTGGCATTTGTTTTATGTCTTGAAAGGTGACTGCATTACCAGATACAAGGAAAAGAAAGAACCTTATGCTACTCATGATGATAATGAAATCCGGTGTTATTTTCTTTTACAGGTACTAGAGAGTGTAAGCAACTAAAACTAGAACAGTTCACACTAGTAAGAATAATGTGTAGTTAAAGTGGTCTAATCGTGTGCTTATTTTCACAGGTCTCCCTCCCTGCTGTCCCCATCCTTTCCTTCCCTCACTTGATCAAATCAACCTTCTGTGCTGTAATAGCTAACAGAATTGAGACGATCAAGAGGTAGAACCCTTTTTGCAACAAACCAACTCCGAGGTATCGAACGATCTCCACATGAAGCTATCAGAGCTGACAGAATATCCGGTCAATGAGGTTCCAGTAGAAGTATCAGCTGTCTTGGATTCCGGTGCTACGGGAGTCTTTAGGGATGAAGACTTAGTGCATAGATTGGGTATATCACAAGTTGCCAAAGACCAATTAGAAACCGTGCTAACGGTAGATGGCAGGAATCTGGTTTCAGGTCCCATCTGTTTTCAAACCCCAGACCTCGAGGTCGTTTGTGAGAAACATCATAAAGAGGTGTTGACATTTAATATCATCAAGACACCATTATATGGGGTGATATTGGGATTAGCGTGGTTAACTAAACATAACCCTATCATTGATTGGAGGAACCGAAGCCTAGACTTCAATTCTCAGTTCTGTAAGCTAACCTGTTTGCCTTGTTCCATAAATCAGGGGCAATACCTGCCTATGGATCATGCCATAGCTACCACTGCAGAAAAAGACATTGTATTACCAGATATATATCTAGAATACCTAGAGGTGTTTATCAAAAAACCAGCTGACATACTCCCTCCACATCGTCAGTATGATTGCCAAATAGACTTGGTACCCGGGGCCATTGTGCCTTGTGGTAGGATTTATGCCTTATCCGAAAAGGAAAATGAACATTTGCGGGGGTACCTAAATAAATACCAGGCAAACGGGTTTATCAGACCATCAAAATCTCCAGCTGCTTCGCCGCTTTTTTCATTCCCAAAGCTAATGGCGAGTTGAGGACATGTATCGACTTTCGTGCCCTAAACAAGGTTACGGTGAAAAACAGCTATCCACTTCCCTTAATTCCGGTACTTTTGGACCAAGTAAAACAGGCAGTAATTTTCACCAAACTAGACTTAAGGGATGCTTATCACCTTGTCCGTATGAGGCAGGGTGACGAGTGGAAGACTGCTTTTCGCACTCGGTACGGACTGTTTGAGTACCAAGTGATGCCGTTCGGGCTTTGCAATGCTCCGGCGGCATTCCAATTTTTTCTAAACGAAGTACTAAGAGAATACCTGGATATATTCGCCATAATTTATATAGACGATATTTACTCCTCAGACGCTAACATCCACAGTCAACACGTAGGAAGTGTATTAGAGGCCCTAAGAACCAACAATTTATACTGTAAACTCAGTAAATGCGAGTTTCATGTCAACCAAGTAGAGTTTCTGGGGGTTATGTTGTCAGCACAAGGACAAACTATGGCAGAAAGAAAGATCACAGCAGTACAAAACTGGCCGATCCCAGCCACGGTGCGGGACGTCCAATCCTTTCCGGGCTTTGCAAACTTTTATAGAAGGTTTATCAATCAGTTTTCCGATGTAGTGGCCCCAATAACCAAACTGCTCAGAAAAAGGGTGCAATTCAATTGGACTCCTGAGGCTCACCAGGCGTTCATCCTTCTGAAAAAGGTGTTTACGACAGCTCCCGTGTTAGCCCACCCGGATCCAGAAAAACCCTACATGGTAGAAGCGGATGCTTCCGAAGTAGGTATCGGTGCCGTTCTCTCCCAAAGAGATACCTAGAACCGTCTCTTGCATCCCACAGCCTTCATGTCGAGAAAGTTAAACGACTTTGAACTCAACTACACCATCACTGAAAAAGAGCTTCTAGCAATAAGAGATGCGTTTAAGGAGTGGCGACACTATCTAATGGTGGCCAAACACAAGACCACGGTAGATACCGATCACAGAAATTTGCAGTATATGACTTCTGTTCGCCTTCTATCACCACGACAATTGCGATGGATGTTGTTCTTTGAAGAGTTTCAGTTTGTGCTCACGTATATTGACCAGGAAGTGAGAATAGAAAAGCCGACGCCCTCACTAGACAAGAAACCACCCAAGCGCCCCAAGAACAGATTGCTCGTTCCGTCACCCATCCTTTACAGGAAGTTTGTGTGTTACAAACGGAGCAATTTCTAGCCAAAGTGATTAAAGTAATGAAGAGACCAAGATGGTGAAAATGGTTGTCTAACAAACGAGAATGGAAGACCAGAGAAGGATTACCGATGAGAGGGAGACAATTATTTATACCCACCCAAGAACTTCAACAGGAAGTTCTGAACTGGTGTCATACCGCACCCACTGCTGGCCATAACGGAGTGGAAAAAACTAAGGAGAGAGTATTAAGACAGTTTTGGTGGCCTACTGTTCAAAACGACAAGCTGCTACTAATTTGTCAATGCAACATCTGTATGCAAACCAAACCTGATAGAGGAAAACCCTATCCGTTGCTCTGTCCTCTACCAACCCCTGACATACCTTGGGAACAGATATCCTTGGACTTCATAGTAGGGTTGCCTAAGTATAAAGGATGTACCACTATATTAGTGGTAATTGATAGTCTGACTAAGATGGGCCACTTCATTGCGTGTACCAACCTTCCAAACTCAGGGCAAGTGGCCAAACTGTTGCTTACCCACATTGTGCGGTTACATGGCCTTCCCAAGGTAATTGTAACCGACAGAGGCACCCAGTTTACAGCACAGTTTGGGAAAGTGTGGTGTTCCGCCCTGCAAATCTCCTCGAATACGTCAACCAGTTTTCATCCACAGACTGACGGGCAGACAGAGAGATTAAATCAAACTTTGAAGCAGTATCTAAAATCCTATGTACAAAGCAACACCGAAGCATGGGTAGATTGGCTATGGATAGCCGAAATCGCATATAACAGTGCTCAACATAGCACCACCAAGCTGGCCCCGTTTTTTGTCATCTATGGTTTTCAACCACGGTTTGTACCATTCTTACTTCCTAGGGAAGGACAGAAAGTACCAGAAGTACAAATGAGAGTAAAACGTATACAAGAAGTACTGAAAACCACACAAAAGAACATTAAAGAAGCCAAAATCAAATATAAAAAGCACGCAGATAGACATCGAAGGCCAGAACCGCGGTATAAAGAAGGAGACGTGGTGTGGTTGTCAACGAAGAACATACGTTTTAGACGCTATAGTATCTTCAATCCAAGATATATCGGTCCATACAAGATCATCAAGGTGGTGAACCCTGTAGCAGTCAAACTCGCATTACCGAAACATATGAGGATACATCCAGTTTTTCACGTTTCTTTGGTGAAACCTGCTTATACCCTAGTACAGAACCCACCAACTCCTGAATTGGTAGATCAAGATCTAGAATACGAAGTACAGGCTGTGGTGGATTCAAAGAGAAGGGGGAAGAAGGTATGGTATCTGATTTCATGGAAAGGATATGGACCTGAGGAAAACTCATGGGAACCAGCTACGGCGATACATGCACCAAGACTAGTAAAGAGGTTCCACTCACTACATCCCACGAGGCCCAAACCCTGACAACGTCCCTCTTGGGAGGGATGTACTGTTACGGGAGCCTGTTGGGAACGTTGTCAGAGTGTCCCGTCACCGCCCGCCGAGTTAGGACTTCAATTCCCAGCAGGCAATGCGACGTGCGCGAGACGTCCTGACGCTTGTTCCGGTGTCAAGACGCCTGTAAAGGAGGTCCAGAGGGAACAGGCGATGCCGGTTATTCTTCCTGTATCCTACACGCTGCTGGGTTCCTGTCCCCATGCTCTGTGCTGTTCGTGTTGGGTAAGGGTGCGCATGCACCAAACCTTCACTTACTAAAGGTATTTGGGTGAGTGCGTTTTTCTTCCTTTAAATCATCTCGCAGCCGTGAAGTGAACGGCATGGGTATACGCTTTCTTGGATTGGGCTAGCGATTCACAATTCAGGTAGCTGGATGATAACGAGCATTGCTACAGTTTGCTGGTACTGAAGTAACGTGGAAAGTTACGGTGACTTTGAATGTGTGAGGCAATGAGTGAGAGATAACGGCCATGACGGCAACGGCCCAAACTCAAGCGTTGCAGGGTGTACGTAACTACAAAAAAACGTGATATGATTGTGTACGAGGGATTCTGGGGGATGCACTAAGAGCCGAAGCCGGGATTAGAAATGGCAATATGTATAGTGCTACATTGGAAAGTTATGACGAAGCCGTGTTGAGAAACGGCGGAGATATCCTATCACTGTGAATATTGGTTGGTTCCTCTCCTCAGAGACATTCCAACTATTAGGGATTTGACGCAGTGAGAAACTGGCTGTTCTCTTTCAATCAGTGTGTATTTCCTTTATGTTTTGAGTAACAGGGGGCATTAGAAGGACGTTTGGAGAAGCTCCCTGTGAAGCACAGTGCCCTGAAGTTAAGGGTGGGTATTAGAGCTACATGCCTTCCTCTTTGATGTGCTGATATGCTATTCCCTCGTTCTAGTGTGTTTATGCTGCCATTTGTTTTATGTCTTGAAAGGTGACTGCATTACTAGATACAAGGAAAAGAAAGAACCTTATGCTACTCATGATGATAATGAAATCCGGTGTTATTTTCTTTTACAGGTACTAGAGAGTGTAAGCAACTTGAACTAGAACAGTTCACACTAGTAAGAATAACGTGTAGTTAAAGTGGTCTAATCATGTGCTTATTTTCACAGGTCTCCCTACCTGCTGTCCCCATCCTTTCCTTCCCTCACTTTATCAAACCAACCTACTGTGCTGTACTAGCTAACAGAATTGAGACGATCAAGAGGTGGAACCCTTTTTGCAACGAACCAACTCCGAGGTATCGAACGATCTCCACGTGAAGCTATCAGAGCTGACACCCATTCATCCAAACATAGCTACCAACATTACCATGGGGGCATGTGTACAGGCAGACAGCACTACAACTCCCACCATGCTCCCTTGTACCACAGCATCAGCAAGATGGAGCCCTCCCCCCACACCACCCAGAAGCATGTGTCAGCCATTACATTACCCTCATCAAACTTAAAGGTAGGTAGCCATCTTCCATGGGAGAGTGTTTGGGGGTGGGAGGCCTGTACCACTACTCACACCATACCCCCTGGCCCACAGCTCAGCAGGATGGAACCCTCCCCCACCCCACCCAGAAGCAGTTGGAACCAATTGCAGTACCCAAACAAACTTACAGGTATGTAGCCATCTTCCCTGGGAAGGTGTCTGGGGGTGAGAGGCCTGCACTATAACTCCCACCATGCCCCCTGCCCCCTACCTCAGGAGGATGGAGCCCCCCCCACCCCACCCAGAAGCATGTGTCAGCCATTACATTACCCTCATCAAACTTACAGGTAGGTAGTCATCTTCCCTGGGAGGGTGTTTGGGGGTTGGAGGACTGCAAAACAACTCCCGCCATGCCCCCTGGCCCCCACCTCAGCAGGATGGAGCCCTCCCCCACCCCACACAGAAGCAGTTGGAAGCCATTGCAGTACACCAAACAAACTTATAGGTAAGTAGCCATCTTTACAATGAGGGTGTTTGGGGGTGGGAGACCTGCACTACCACTCCCACCATGCCTCCCACCTCAGCAGGATGGAACCCCCCACCCAGAAGCATGTGTCAGCCATTACATTACCCTCATCAAACTTGCAGGTAGGTAGCCATCTTCCCTGGGAGGGTGTTTGGTGGTGGGAGGCCTGCACTAACACTCCTATCATGCCCCCTGACCCACAGCTCAGCAGGATGGAACCCTCTCCCCACCCCACCCAGAAGCAGTTGAAAGCCATTGCAGTACTGTGGTAAATAATTTAATTACCGGGACTTAATTTGATACAGAACATAATAAAAATAGCTCAATAAATAAGAGGCAGAATCCGTGGTATTAGAGGTTAGGAACGGGCTTTATTCCAATGGACGATTTCGAAATCGTGGACTCCAGGTTCCATCACCACGGAGGCTCAGGAAGTGAAGTACATACATTATTGATAATTAATCACTTTTATACAATAGGCATTACAGTGAAGCAAATGCGAGAGGCGCAACAATTGATAAGGAAGATAACATTATACATGCGTAATGAAAAATGGGCGTGATTGAGCGTAACAAAGGAACGTCATCAGGCATGATGTCATAATGGGGTGGTTCCATGAAAGAATTTCGCAATGTCAGCAGAAATACTTGGCAGAAATGCGCGCACAGCAGCATGACGTGTGATTGACGTGCGACTAGGGGGTGAAGGGGACTTGACATTTAGCTCTACATGTGGCGACAGATGTCTGGAGGGTCAAGTCAACCTAATCCCAAATCATATCTAACATCCTATGTTTAAAGAACTATGTTATCCAAAAGAGAGGTCTTTTAGAGTAGAATCTTATTCTATACTGACTATACTGACTGTTAGTGCGTGTACAAGCGTCTAAGTGTCTACACTAGATGCGAGGGCAGAAGTCTTCCATGGTAATAGGGCTATGAATTACTTGTATAAAGACAGAGAAGCCGGGCCTCTGCTCGGTAGCTGACAGAATGTTTACTTAAACTACTAGACAGGAATGCATTGGGCAGGGAACGGAGCAGATAATTTCGAAGGTGAAATACAGTTCTTGGCAGGCAGCAAGCTGATGTCAGGCACTGTGAGCCGCGCAGAGGATGAGACAAAGTTCATGGTCACAGATGCGAGTTCAGACTGGAGCTTTCAGAGGCAGAAGGCAGAAAAGCTTGATGACAGAATCAGGGCCTACTTGCCTGGACTGTAAAATGGCATAAGTGAACCATATAAAGGCGGTGGCCTTTCGTACTTAGGAATGGAATATCCGGCCCATTCATGGCAGGTCTGAAAGAGGACATGTTAACGGTGGACGCACATGTATTTGCGTCTTCCTAACTGGAACTGGAGGGAACATACATGTACTTGTAACATGCGAATAGAACCGTTGGGGTCCAAGATAGGGGACATAACTGACCAGAAAAATCCATATTTCCACATTCCCTCCTTGTCCCCTACTTGCCCGTCAAGAGATATCAATCTTCATCAATCCATTGATCTGTTCATATAGCATCATTTGTTCTTCTTTCTTCTTCCGGGATCTTGAACGAAAATCTTGATGTGGAATACACGATGTGGCACACAGACCACAAATCGCTGGTCCACATTGCAGGCATAAGCAGCAACTGAATAGTATGAGAAGGCCAATACCTAGGAAGGATAGAACTCTCCATCCCCAGGCTGATAACACGCTCCAAAACCACCCGGACCAAGTCCAAGTGCCTGGATTCTGGTGTATCTGGCTCACAATCTTATGAAGGCGCGTTATAGCTTTATATACAGATGGCGAATTTTCTGGTATGAATACGCAACAACTTGATCCGATGACCCTACAAGCTCCGCCCCTATCGGCCAGGATGACGTCAAGGACAAGACGATTTTGAAGTACAACAATCCGCATAGCAGACTGCTCTTCTGTTAAATTGCCTAAGGCGGAAATAGTTTCGTTCACTACTGCTTCAAGGGTTCTAGTTAATCTACGTATCAGCTTACTATTAGTAACGGTACCTATATAGGGAAAGAGACCTTTATTGAAATCTGTGTATTTTTCCCATGCTGTTTCAGTGTAATCGACTATTGGGAGATCTCTCCTTTCTCTATTGTGTACTAAATGAGTATTTCTGTGATAATCAGGAGGAGCTAGAAAAACAGGTGGCAAAAGGAATCCAATGTAGCAGGTACCATCCCAATCTAGAGGCAAACGTACATATGCCGTCTGACCACATATAAAATAGGAATGGCGGGAAGCTCTAAATGTCGACTTGTCTTGATCACTGAATTCTATTACAATGGTGCATCTACTATGGCCCATATGTATGGAACCATTCTTTCTTACACATAATTCACCTTTTACTGGAAATACTGACATGGCGGGCAAACTTGGATTAGCTTCGGATTCGACATTCAAGATCAGGAGATTAAGCGTAAAATTACCTAATCCATATACTTCATTTTCTAGATCAGTTCCTGTTCTTTTGGGAAGTCCCTCCTTGTTGGGGTGGCAGACTTTAAGTAAAACTAAGTTCAGATTTCCCCATACCACGTTGTCTTGATAAACTGCGGAGTTCGAATCTTGGGAATTAAGTAAACTAAACCATGCTCCACAGGAGCCGTTGTGTGTGAACGGGTATGGAAAAAGAGGTAGAATTCCTTTATAGTTCTGATAGGGAGGGAGTCGGCCACATATCCAACAATTTGTAGCATTGCTAACCTGATGGGAATGATGTAACATACTAATAAAAGTGTTATTGCGCAGCGCAAATCTGTATGACAATTCATGCGGAGGTAATTCACTAAAAGAATGTTCAGCAGTAACATTATAAACATGTCTAAAAATAGGATAACATATGTGCAACAATATACTTGCAGTAATTATTAAAAGACTTAGGAAAAGCAAAATCAATAACGTCACTGTGCAATGACTACGCAGTGATTTACAGTATGCATGTCGTTTCAACATTTTTCGGGTTCTTTCTCTATTCAGATCTAAGGGATACATGTCAGAGACAAATTCAACCGCTTCACCTTGGAGAGGACTTAAACAATCAAATTGCCCGACTGGTTAGATCTGAGTTTTAGTTTATATTGTTCGTGACTGCTTGAGTCAACCAAAGGAAGTTTTGAGTCAATGGGTGAAGACACGCGAGGTGTGGTTTTTACATCCGATGATAGTCCATAAAATTTCTTGATATGACTTGAATGTACCCAGCCTTTTCTGCCTTCGATCTTCACGGCTGTCCTTGTGGTGAGCAAGACCAATTGCGGCGACCTCCACCTAGGATCCAGCTGAGTCTTTCGATCAAAGTTCCTCACTAAAACGAGATCCCCCGGAATTACGTCGTGGGGTTTCACCTCAGTGTTGTCAGGAAAAGCTGCAGCTACCTGTGAACGACAAGATTGTAGTGCAGACATCAAGGAAGCCAAATAATCTGTCAGCATATTACAGTCAATATCAGTTATTTTACGTGGTATAGGCGTCCCCCACATATTTGGTGGTCTGCCAAAGATCACCTCATACGGGGATAGCCCTGTTCGAGAGTGTGCTACCATTCTCATGTAAAAGAGTGCAACTGGTAATGCTACTACCCAGTCGACACCTTTCTCCCTGCATATTTTGGACAATCTAATTTTCAGGGTCTGATTATGTCTTTCCACGAGACCTGCTGCCTCGGGGTGTCGGACACAGTGGAATTTCCACTGATAGCCTAACAAAAGTGAAACGTGTTTCATTAGTTCGGATGAGAACGGCTGGCCGTTATCTGAGTAGACAGCACGTGGTAAACCGTATCGTGGGAAGAATTCTCGAACTAACTGTTTGGCAGTAGTCGGGGCAGTGTAATCTGAAACCGGGTATGCCTCTGTCCAACGGGAAAGAGCACAGACAACTACGAGAACATATTTGAATCCTCGACATCGTTCCATCTGGATATAATCCATCTGGAGAATTTCAAAAGGGTGATCAGGAGGCTGAAATCCACCCTGCTCTACGGGAATGCTTTTTCCTGGGTTGAACTGACAACAGATCATACAGGTACGAACTTTTTGTTTGGCTGCTGCTCGTAAATGTTTGTTGAACCAAATGTGTTGAATGCTGTCTAGCATAGCTTTTTCTCCTAGATGTGCTGGACTATGGACAGTGTTAATAATGACTTGGACCATTGAATCAGGAAGGAACCACACAGATTTTTCCTTCGTCATCCATCCTTGATCCGTTTGGATCCCTCCTAATTCAGTCCATTTCCTTATTTCGTCTGGAGTAGCATGTGTCTGTATGTCAATTACATCAAGAGCGGGATCCTTAACCATCATGCAATGTGTTGGTGTCTGGACTATTGTCTTTGTCATGTCGGATGTTTGAGTTTGAGCAGTCTGTTTAGCTGTTCTGTCAGCTAGATCATTGCCTTGAGAAATGATATCAGTAACTTTCGTATGAGCTTTGCATTTCATAATCGATATTGCAGTGGGTAAATGTATTGCATCTAATAAGGCATGAATAAGGGGTCCGTGCTGAATGTGGGCACCGTGAGAAGTTAAATAACCTCTCTCTCGCCACAGCACGCCGAAGTCATGTACAACTCCGAATGCATAACGTGAATCAGTGTATATGTTGACTCTTTTATTTGTGGCTTGAATACAGGCTTGTGTAAGAGCGATGAGCTCTGCTGCTTGAGCGGACAAGGTATTTATACACTTTGTTTCAATAATTTCAGTGTCTGTTGTGACTGCATAAGCGGCCACTAACTCTCCTGTACCTGTTCTCATACATGAACCATCTACATACAACGTCAGGTCTGGATCTGACAATGGGACATCTGTCAAGTCTTGTCTGGGTTTCGTCGTTATTGTAATAACTTCAATACAGTCATGAGCTAGTGGGTCTGTTCCGTTTACAGGTAAAAGTGTGGCAGGATTCAATGTGTTACAACGTCTGATTTCTATATGTGGCTGAAACAATGTTAATTCGTAACCTGTAAGTCGCGCTATAGTCAAATGTTGTGTTTGCGTTCGATTCACAAGAACCTCTACTGCATGTGGTACTTGGACTGTCAATAGATGTCCTAACACTATGGCATCGCTTTGTCTGATTGCTAAAGCTGTCGCTGCCACTGATTTCAGGCACGCAGGCAGAGCCTGAGCTACGGGATCTAATGTACTAGAAAAATAAGCACACGGTTTGTGTGATCCTGCTTGTTCCTGTGTGAGTACTGACAAGGCAGTACCTTCTCGTTCTGTAACAAAGAGTGTAAAATGTTTTCTGTAACATGGTGTTGCTAAAACAGGTGCTTGGCATAGAGCTTTCTTTAAGCTTTCAAAAGCTAGTGTGTGTTCCTGAGTCCAAGGGAGGACAGTCGATGTGGCTGCCTCCTGTGTTGTTAATTTAATGAGTGGTTTTGCTAGAAATGCATACTGAGGGATCCACTGCCTACAATACGAAGTGAGGCCTATGAAAGCCCGCACCTCCTTTTGTGTCTTGGGTATTGGCATATTTGCAATTAGCTGGATGCGATCTGGTGTAAGCTGCCTTCCCTCCTTGGACAGCGAGTGACCAAGGTAAATAACTCGCTGGACACAGAATTGCAGCTTAGAAGGGGACACCTTGTGTCCCTTTGCGGCTAGAACTCGTAAAACCGTCAGTGATGCTTTTTCACATTCAGGTTCGCTTCGGGCGGTGATCAGCAAATCATCGACATATTGAAGCAGAGCAGTGTTGACTGGCATGTGTATACTGTCAAGTTCTCGTTTCAGTGCTTGGCTATAGATGCTGGGGCTTTCTGTAAATCCTTGAGGTGCGCGTGTGAATTTAAAGCTACGTCCATTTAAACTGAATCCGAACAAGTATTGACTTTCTGGATCTATTGGGACGCTGAAAAAGGCATTCTTGAGATCAATTACAGTAAAGAATGTTGCTTCGGAATCAATAGCTGTCAGTAATGAAGAGATGTCTGGAACCACGGGGTATTGTGGTACAATACATTTATTTAATTCGCGCAGATCAATAACCAATCGATATACGGGGGGAGCCTTTGGATCAGTTCGTTTAAGAATCGGAATTATCGGTGAATTACATATATTGGAGTCGGTCTCCACAACCACTCCTTGGCCAATAAGCTCGTCAATGATTTGCAGTAAAGCCATTACAGCATCTGGGGGTAACTTATATTGTCGCATTCGTGGTAGTACCACTCCTGCCTTTAGTGTGACTCGATATGGTGTAATGTTCATGCAACCAACATCTGTAGGGCCTTGTGCCCATAAATGTGTGGGTAAAGTCTGCAGTCGGGAATCCATATCTCGAGACACATAGTGACCTTTGAAATCACGTAAAAACAATCTTACTCCTTCCGGAGAACAACATATTATAGCTCCTAGAGCTTTCAGTGTTTTTATACCTAACAAGTTTTCTGGACATGATTTAGTAAGCAATAAATCTGTAGTTCTGGTCAAGGGTCCTATCGTAAGTGGAAGAGGCTGTGATACTTCATTAACAATAGGTTTTCCTGAAAAACCAAGGGAAATATTCTGTGAGCCTGAGAGGGGTGCCCCTGGAACTTCACTACGTTTTATAGTTGTTCGACTTGCCCCTGTATCAAGTAAAAATTTTCTATCTTGACCTAATAATTCACTATGTACATAAGGTCCTTCTTGGTCTACAGGGACCTCGATAAGGGGTAAGTCAACTTCCCTCTCTAGGCTGGTTCATGCGTATCGTTGATAATCAGGATAGTCATACTGTGCGGTCTGGTACAGCTGTCGTGTCGTGGTTTGTGTGGCAGCAGCCGGCAGCGCTGGTGCAGCTGGCACAAACTGTATAGACTGTTGTGGAGCTGACATGGACTGCGCATGCTGCGATGCTCCTAGTTCATTCTGATCCTGTCTAGGTGGCCGTGGTCTTTCTTGTGTTTTACCTGTGGCGATATTACGCTTCAAGACTGGGCAATCGTGTATGTAATGACCTGGTTGTTTACAATAGTTGCATGTCCCTTTTACAGGTCCTGCTGAATCACCGGACTGTGTCGTACCCTTTTTATGACCTTCAGCTGGAACTGTCTGGGAGACTAGCATTTTCATTTTTGTGTCTTTCATGCGTCTTTGTTCATGTTCTTGTTCTTCTCTAATTCTATTGTAATGATACTGTAACATTTGTAACATTTGTGATGGGGTATTACCTTGCCAGGTACTCTCGAATTTTAATACTCTATTCTTCACTTGGGGCAAGGAATTTTCAACTAATTTTGTCACAAACAGATGTGGGTATGACTCGCTACTTGCTTTTATACCACTATTTATACCAAAACATTTTTCGAATCGGGCATAGAAATCACTAGTGTCTTCATCTTGCTTTTGTTTACAGGCTGAGATTGCACCCCAGTCTTCCTTTTTCGTAGTTAATAAACGTGGCAGTACCTGTACTAGTAAACCTGGTAGTGCTTTAGTTTTGTCCCCAAGCCCCGACCCTGGACCTCGGGCCTTTTCTTCATTTTCTAATGCTGTCCAATCTATCTTTTGGTCTCCTACCTCCCACTCTTTTTCCTTGAGTTTTTCATAAATGCCAGCAGGCATTAATACCTTTAATATTGTCATAATGTCGGGATAGGTATACTCTCCCATGAGTAACATGTCTTTAATTTCTCGGTGGAAACCCGCTGGGTCTTTGTCATGACTGGGTACCACTTTCTTCATTTCTAACAATTCTATTTTCGATATGGGCGTATATACATATACACGTTTAAACTGATTGTCCTCGCCCTTTATTGGGTGCACTTCTCGTAAGGGATTCTGTCTGTCCATGTAATACATCGGTCTTTCCTTGATGGGCAGTGAAACATGTTCTGGACATACAAAAAGAATGTACTGCTTTCTGGATTCTAGTATTTCCTTAATTAACTTAGTACCTGAACCTCTCCATCTATTCGTGAGTAATTCAGTCAATATATCAGGTAAGGGACCAGGATCTGAATGTTGGCTTTTATATAGTATAAGAAGTTGTTGAATCATATAAATCCCAGCTAAACGCTGTTCATCTGGGGTGAGGTTCAAAAATGTGTGTGCTACTGTATCATCACCATATTTTCCGGGACTGTCAACCCAATGAACGGCTGACCTGGCTAATTCTTGTTCATCCATAGAATCGAGTAAATGATAACCCCTTCGTTCTCACAGTAATTTGTCAGCGGCTTGGAACGAATGCTCGGGGGACCTCATATTTATTATAGGTGTTTGGAAATTCCTGTTATTATCTGGACATATCGGACGTATCGGGTCAATAAAACATCTAGTACTATTACAAGATCTTCCTCCACCTACATAGGCTATGGTTTCTGACTGTCCTGTGGACGGTCCTGATCCTTCCTCCTCCTCGTTTTGTTCAAACTGGTCTACCGCTAATCTTTCTTCGTGTAGGCGTTCTATTTCTTTACGGATCTTTCTGCACATGGCTATTATACATTTTTGCCTATCATGTCTCCCTTCTGATATATTCTGGCTCCATCTGGTAAGAGTTTGCATTATTTCCGGATCTACCCCCGGTCGGTCTTGATTTCTGATTACGCAATTTATGAGGAAACGTAACAGTTCCCCCTGTACCTCCACTTTCTGATATTCCATAGCTCTGTTAATACTTTCAGAATCTCGCCCTGTTTGGACAAAATGATATATATTATCTAGATGCACAGTCATTCCTGGTAACTTCCCTAAATACACCGCGGCTCGTCTGATACGTAATGATGCCATGATCATTTCGTCCTCTTTGCCGGGCACAGGGTCATATCTACAATTTACTAGAAGTTCCTTAAGCGTGCGGGAATTTATGAGTTTGGGGGTACGTGGATGTGCTGACTCTTGAAAAGTAAGTTTATTTACTCTGGGTGGCGTAGAAAAAATGTTGGTAGCACCTCCAGTAGCCCCGTCTGGAGTATCGGGCGTGAAAGGATTCGTAGAACGCGATACAGCAACTATAGGTGTGGACACAGCTATAGAAGTAGCTGTAGGAACAGATGTGGAAACGGACGTGCTTGCCGGATTTTGTGTCAGGTTTTGTTGTTGTAGAGATACAGATACAGGATCTTGGCGTTGAACCTCCCCGGCCGACGGTCTATGTGGGGCGGGGTTAGCATACTCGGGAGCTGCGTCATCTAAATATGAGGAAAGAAAAACATCTTCTGCGGTTCTAGGATGCCCCTTAGAATGTACTTTTATTGGAAATATTGGGGGTGGCAAGTCTTTTGGTATCCCCGGAGTAGCCTTAGGTAATCCCTCGGCCAGAAGGGGATACATACCCCTCATAAGGGCATTTCTTTGTCTGTCTACTTGTTCTGATTTCACTCGTGTACCTTCTTCAATTAATAGATTTTCTCGGACTTTATTTGAATTCTCTTTACTCTTCTCTTCCTGTCTACGTGCTTTTGCTGTCCGTCTATACGATTCTTTACGCCATAATTCAATGGCGTCTTTCTGTGACTGTCTGGCTTTCCTTTTCCATAATTCTTCCTCTACTTTCACGATGCAATCTGCATCCCAGGTCCCAGCTGCGGGCCACCTCTGACTTTCTGGTAATTCCTTAGTGTAGTCTACCCATAGGTCAAGAAATAATATAGCGTCTAAGCCGTGTTTATGATACATGAAATACCCTGGAGTGTCCCTAGGAGGGATGGGAACAGCTTCTTCGAGTACCCCTTTTCTAGTTGTGATCTGTCTTAGTTTCGAAAAGAGCGGCATATTGAGAACTGGTCTGATACTTGGTCTTGAACAAACTTAATACAATAAACCACGATAATGAACAGTCATTCACACCACAATATGCAGGACGTATTAATACATTTAACATTTAACATTTTTAAATGAGCATCAATGAAGATGACGATCTAAGAAAACTTAATCACAAAACATAATTCTCGACATTAACGGAGTTTTCTGAATTTATATACTTGATATACTAGATATACTGCTAAACAGTACAGATACACTGCTAAAACAGTGCAGACCGGATTTGTGTACCCAAACCCGTCTGGATCGGCACAACTTATGTGCACGCCAGAACGCCTCCCCAGTAATGGTACTCACCGGGTAGCTCGGAACGGAAGGCCTCGGAACGGAACTGAACTGAACTGGACCGGACTGGACTGGACTCGACTCGAAAACTTCGGACACGTCGGGACATCGGAAACCTGGTGGGCCTCTGTATACCTCGGATCTTGCTCTCTCAGCTAGGCTCTGGTCGGGATACTTCGCACTTCTCACCGCCTCGTCTGGGTGTTGATCGCAGCCTCAGTCGCCCCCGCTTGACCGGAGGGAGATACAGGAAATCCTGCTGGTACGCGTTGTTGTCCGTCCAGCTGTGGCAGGAGACCGGGCCTGCAACGCACCGCCGGCGCGTGAGATGAGAAAGTGTCCCTGTTCGGGCGCCATTCATGTGGTAAATAATTTAATTACCGGGACTTAATTTGATACAGAACATAATAAAAATAGCTCAATAAATAAGAGGCAGAATCCGTGGTATTAGAGGTTAGGAACGGGCTTTATTCCAATGGACGATTTCGAAATCGTGGACTCCAGGTTCCATCACCACGGAGGCTCAGGAAGTGAAGTACATACATTATTGATAATTAATCACTTTTATACAATAGGCATTACAGTGAAGCAAATGCGAGAGGCGTAACAATTGATAAGGAAGATAACATTATACATGCGTAATGAAAAATGGGCGTGATTGAGCGTAACAAAGGAACGTCATCAGGCATGATGTCATAATGGGGTGGTTCCATGAAAGAATTTCGCAATGTCAGCAGAAATACTTGGCAGAAATGCGCGCACAGCAGCATGACGTGTGATTGACGTGCGACTAGGGGGTGAAGGGGACTTGACATTTAGCTCTACATGTGGCGACAGATGTCTGGAGGGTCAAGTCAACCTAATCCCAAATCATATCTAACATCCTATGTTTAAAGAACTATGTTATCCAAAAGAGAGGTCTTTTAGAGTAGAATCTTATTCTATACTGACTATACTGACTGTTAGTGCGTGTACAAGCGTCTAAGTGTCTACACTAGATGCGAGGGCAGAAGTCTTCCATGGTAATAGGGCTATGAATTACTTGTATAAAGACAGAGAAGCCGGGCCTCTGCTCGGTAGCTGACAGAATGTTTACTTAAACTACTAGACAGGAATGCATTGGGCAGGGAACGGAGCAGATAATTTCGAAGGTGAAATACAGTTCTTGGCAGGCAGCAAGCTGATGTCAGGCACTGTGAGCCGCGCAGAGGATGAGACAAAGTTCATGGTCACAGATGCGAGTTCAGACTGGAGCTTTCAGAGGCAGAAGGCAGAAAAGCTTGATGACAGAATCAGGGCCTACTTGCCTGGACTGTAAAATGGCATAAGTGAACCATATAAAGGCGGTGGCCTTTCGTACTTAGGAATGGAATATCCGGCCCATTCATGGCAGGTCTGAAAGAGGACATGTTAACGGTGGACGCACATGTATTTGCGTCTTCATAACTGGAACTGGAGGGAACATACATGTACTTGTAACATGCGAATAGAACCGTTGGGGTCCAAGATAGGGGACATAACTGACCAGAAAAATCCATATTTCCACAGTACAACAAACAAACTTACAGGTAGGTTGACATAGGATTCTGTCCTGTGACCCAACTGAGCAGGATGTAAGCCTCCAGCCCACACGCACACATGTGTGACATAACAAACCCAAATTTGGGCACATTACAGGTAAGTAGCCTGTACGTGCACCCACACATTCGTCACAAATTAAATGGTGCCATATGACAACACCAGCCCTCTCATTACACAAAGAGGCACACCTATCCCATTGCCAAGCACAGTGTGCACACAGATAAGATAAGGAAACTGTCACAGCTACCAAGGTGTGACACACCAATGCACAAGTAGAAGAAAGTCAGGGCACAATCATGCACAGCACCTATTTACATGTGCATCGCCATGGGGCAAGTGCAACAAGGACCATTCAAAAAATACAAAGGCATGTGTGGTAGTAAAAATCAAAAATATGCACATGACAGGACAAAGGTATGCAGGAGATGACAATGGCCAGTCCATGGCCAGATGTGACGCCTGCCAGGTCAGACAAATCAACAATGAGTCCTCAATTAAAAACATGTTGTGCCAGGCCCTAGATGGCACCAAGTCCCTGTAATCATTAATTGTGCACGGGTCGCATGGTATGTCTTGACACCTCACACCATGAACAAGTAATGCATGTACCACTGCATCATGTCAGGAAGCACAGTAGTGCACATAGTAAACAATGTGATGATCTGTCAATTGTGCAGTGTTCAAAAAGTGAATGACACACAGCTAACACAAAGCTTGCCGGGTGAACTACAATGACCATTTCACATCTGACCCACAGGTGACCAAGAACTCACTGCAGAGGACAACACCAGCAACCTGCAGAGCCAGTCTCCCCCCCCCAGTACATGGACTCTCGGATGTTGACTCCCAGGATTCCATGGACGATGAGCTCGAAGCCGGCCCATCTGGTGTGCCAGGACCCCATCATCCCCCCCACCACATTGGCGGCAACAACAACTTCACAGCAGACCCCTGCTGTCACGGCCTGTGCGGCCACCGCCAATACCACCACCACCATTGCTGCCTGCAACACCCTCCCTGTCCCAGAGGATGACCAGCACACACCATCAATGGAGGAGGGCAGGGAGAGGATGCGGGTGCCCACAGTGGTGAGGCAACAGGTCCGTGGCAGCAGGGCAGGTTTGGAGGGGCACGGTCACCCACGGACACCAGGAGGCTGGGACCCAATCCCTGGAACACATCACCAGAGTCCTGGCCCAGGGACGAACAGGCCGATCGGACGAACTGTTGCACAAGTTCATCCTTCTAATGAGGTACATTGACACCCGCATGGGACAAATCGTGGACCTCTTGGGCCAGCAAGTGGCAGTGCTGAGGGACAGGCATGTGCCACAAACAACACCTCCACCTCCCTCTGGTGGGCCGCAGGATGACAGTTCACCATCCTCCTCTGCGCCCACAGAGAAGGGTGAGTCCTCAGACCCCATTGGCCCTGCAGCAGGGCCCCCCCTGCCAAACGACAAAAGGGCCGTCCTAAGAAGACCCTGGGAGTATCTTGAGGCAAATCACCTGCCAGACGCAAGTCACGGAGCCAGCCATGATGGCAACCCTCTCCACCACTGCATTGACTTTTTGAACTGTCCTTCCCCACACTGCCTTGTGAATGGCATCTGTCTGTTGGACTGGGTCATCACATCAACGTGGTGACAACTCAATGATCTCATCTACCACAACTGTCAACTCACTGCTCCACCCCCCATGGAAATGTAGACCCCCCCACATCTCACCATTGCAAATAAAATATCCTTACCCACATGTTGTCGTGTCTGCTCCGTCTTTATTGCAGGACATACAATCTTCAACATGATCACAATGTACTAGGAGCATGGGCTGCATGTAGGCAAGGAGAAGTTGAAGGCACCTAGGGAAACACAACAGAACTACTTTCACTGGTCTGGGTGTGGCATCACAGACATCACACAACCCCTACCATCAGGATAACCCAACATGCACACGTAACAATGGCCAACAAGTGTCAACATACACGTCCTGTAGATGTTCCCAAATGACTTGTCCCAGAAAAATTGCCAACCACCGATGAGTCTACAACTGGCTGCTGTTACAATTCTCACATGCCCATCACGACCACAGCAATATCAGCAGACAATGGGTATGTTGGACATTGTCACCCACCTTCAAGTGAAGTAGCGTGTGATGAGCTATTCACGCAGGTCAACACCTTCCTCCTCTCCACTGTCCTGATCACTGGACATGGGTTGGTTTGCAGGCTGGGGCCTTGGATCCTCACCATCATCCAGGAGCAGGGGAATCTCCTTGTGAATGGCTAGGTTGTGGAGCATGCAGCATGCCACTACATTCTAACACACCTTCCCGGGCGAGTATGCCAGTGCACCTCCGGTCTTGTCCAGGCAGCGGAAACGTGACTTGAGCAGAGCAAAGGTATGCTCCACCACACAACGTGTCCTCCCATGGGCCTCATTGTAGCGGACGTCAGCTGGGGTCCAGGGATTCCTCAGTGGGCTCAGCAACCAGGGACGGGTGGGATATGCAGAGTCACCTAGGTATGACAAACACAAATAGACATTGCAATGTCGCTGAGGCTGAGGGCAGCAGGTCACACACCCAGCACGCCATATGACTAGGCATACTCACCGACAATCCATGCACGCTCGTGAAGCAGATTAGCCATCAGCTGGGGCACAATGCTGTTCTGCAGGATGTAGGTGTCATGGGCCAAGCCTGGGAATTTGGCACACAGGTGGGAGATGATCATATCTGCCAGGCACACCACCTGAACATTTATGGAGTGGTAATGCTTGTGATTCCTGTAATGTGCTCAATTGCTTGTGGTGGCACAAGCCCGACATGGGTGCAATCAATGGCACCAACAACATTGGGGATGTGTCCAAGGGGATAGAAGTCTCCCTTCACAGCTGGCAATTCAGCACCCCTGGGGAAATGGTGTATCTGTCCTTGTATATCATCATGGCAGAAAGTACATCACGCAGCACCATGCTGAACATCGGTTGTGACATCACACCAGCGCTGGCTACTGTCTCTTGGAACGATCCAGTGGCAAAAAAATGCAGGGCCGCCATCACCTTATAAGTAGGGGTGAAAGCTGTTGGATATATCCGGCGAGGCTGCAGGTGGGGCTCCAACAGATCACAAAGGGTTTTCAGGGTGGCTCTATCCAGACGGCATTTCCGTATGATCGCAACATCCTCCATGTCCTCCAGCACCGTCAAGTGACAAATCAAATTTGGCCTCCTCCTATTTGAGATGAAAGTGGACACATTTCAATGCAATACATCATGAGATGTGCACAGCATATCACGTTCTGGATGACACAACTGCAACAATGACTGACATCAATATTGACTAACAGACCAGCTTACACGTAGGGACACCTTCACCTACACAAAGGGCACACCTGTCAACTTACACAAGACAAGTACCTCAAACACCACCTTGGTCAATGTGAATACACATAGGGCATGACTGGGAGTATAGCATCCAGCATATGTGCAACAAATCAAACCCACTGTCTCATACCTAGCTGCTGTACCTGTCACACCTTAATGCGTCATTACAACCTGGCACACATCCACCACACAATGACCACAGTCAGCGCAGGAATGACGAATGTGTGCATGAGGAGACATGAGAGGCAATGCAAAATAGATCATCATTCATTGAGACGAGCATTGCTGTGATTGTCACTGCACCTCAACACATTGACATGTGTTCACATTGTATAGTCCAGATGAACACTGTCCTGCCTACCCGACCATCAAATCCATAAGTGAAATGTGAGTGAGTACAGGCCAATCTATGAAATCACACACACAACATGGCATGTGTAGCCATCAGTGGAGTAAATGGAACATTGGCATTGTGTTCACAATGGTGTGCCATTGACCATGTGGGCACTGTGCACTGTTGATGTTTGCCAGAGGGCCATTGCGATTGTATTACAGGAGACAATGGTCCCTGAAAACAGAAAATATTTGCACATATAATAAATATAGCCAAGGTTGGTACTATATTTGCCAGTGTCCAGCCGGACCTGGGAGCTTTAATAAGTAGGAATAATTATCAGCAATTCAAGGGATGTAAGTCCAGTTATAGTGGGACACAAGCCTGTATCCAGCGACTTACATATCAGGAGGACATACAATTGTGAAACAAATTCAGGCAATTATAATGATGTTTCGTTTGATAAAAAGTAGTGAAACATCTTAATACAGATTTTGCCACCTTCACAATGTATTGTATACACAGTTTCTAAATGTGTAAGGTAGGCAACACAGTCGACGACGTTTCGATCCTTATCTGAGGGATTTCGGATCATCATCAGGACTACACAGTTAAATTGCCCATGTTAGAATGCCTAAAGTTACATAAAATTAAAACAAACACGTAAACATACAATAATTGGAGGGAAAAAGGGGGAAAGAAAATAACAACATAATAATTATTATGTTTTAGAAGTTAAATCTAGAATAAACAATGTCGTCAGATCGGGGGCAGTCTACATGCGAACTCCTAATAATGGCTTCAAAAGGTAAACCTAGAATATACATATATCAACATTGTCGGAAGTCTACATGCGAACTCAAATTAGTGGCGTCATGAACATAGTGCAATCAGGGAGAGTGTATATGAAGCCCACGAAAGAAGAAAAAGTGAAAGTAAGAGGGGAGAGTTAAGGAGTGAGCGTGCCTTCATAATAGCGAAGTGCCGGAAGGAGGATCGTCGTATGGTCTAAATGGCAAGCCGTGAGGTGATGTGGTGAACCTGCGCAAGTGGAATTAAGGCCGGGACGGGTAGCCAAAATGTAACGATCACGGGGACGTGTTTACCGAAAGGACGCCGTGTGGTCTCATGCCGTGAAGGAGGCGGGAGGTGCCGTGGTAACAAGCCGGCAAAACAATTACGGGAGCGAAAACAATTTACCTGCAATTGCCACATAAGGCAACTAAGTTAACGCCGCGTCTTGGCCAGGAGGCCGTGATGTAAAATATAACAGGGCGAGTTAATACCTGTGAAGGGAGGAACTGAGTTAAGGTCGAGGCATGGTATCGGATCGAAACGGGCGCTCCGATTGAAAAACAGAGCTTACCTTAACGGTTATAGAGGTCGGTAGAGGGTGCACATACGGGAGATACCTGGAGAATAATTGAGTAGGGTTTAGGAGAACGAACGAACCGAGATAGAGTGAAGGGCAGGATTAAGGGCTGTGAAGAATCTTACCTCGGTGCAATGTAGGAGACATGGGATGAAGGCGCGATCGGTCAATGCCTGATGAGCTGCCAGATGGGAGTGAGCTCGCGGTGCAATGAAGGTGTTATTGATCATGTGACCAGTCACATGGGTGGTCACGTGCTCTGGATGAGTACACTGGGAGTGATTAAGATCGAGGGGATGTAAACGGGCGCCATGTTAGTTGAGTGAAGGAAGCAAGGGAGGTAAAGGATTAAAAGGATTAAAGCGATCCCGGAATAGAAAGATAGAAAAGACGGGACATTAGAGTTGGCGTAGTGATAAAATTAGTGCTGCCATAATGGTAGACATAGAAATGTAAGAGAGACCAATAAAATTAATGAACATGATAATAATGAATTATTCAGTATTGACAATTTGAATACATTGAGATGCTCATTATTTTCAAAAATCACAGTTGTCTTACTACTGCTGTATTGGGACCGCAGTATTCGCCATTTAGGGTGAAAAAAGGGTTTTACATGTTCTTATTGGGGAATCCTCTCCTCTAGACGTTTCAGCAAAGGAGGGGTCCATAAAGTTCATGGCAAGGAGAAAACCAAGAAGTTCATAGTAAGGAGGTCCAATCCTCGAGGCGGTTCAGCCCTCTATGTATACTTCCCGTTTTAAGAATCCATTTAAGTTCCTCTTTATTCATGAGTTGGGAGAGATCTGCGCCTCTTGGTGGAATTTTCACAACAGAAACCACTGTCCAGCGTATATCGTCCTCGGTGTGTCCTGCAGTTTCAAAATGTTCTACTAGCGGTGCATTAGGGGTTTTGCATCTTAGTCTACTTCTGTGTTGGCAGATTCTTATCCGGATTTTCTGGGTGGTCTGACCTATGTAAATCATATCGCAGGGACATAAAATGGCATAGATGACATTGCAGGTATTACAGTTACTAAAGTGACTGTGAGGTTTGCGTATGTTCTCAAATATAAACTCTTTGCAGTCAGTAGTAAAGCCGCACACAGAGCAATTTCCACATTTGTTGTGACCAGTCACCGGAGGCAAGGACCAATGGTCATGAAGTGTGCCCGTGTATGTAGTACTGGGGAGTGCTGCTCTAACCAAATGGTCTTTGATATTCTTGCTTTTCTTAAAAGCAAAGAGGGGTCTTTCAAGGTTGAGTATACCTGCATTGACCCCATTCCAGTGTTTTAGAATACTCTTGCGTATTTTGTTGGAGGAGAGAGAAAAAGTGGTTACGCATACTATGCGGTTTTCAGTTTTCTTAGGTTTGGGTTCCAAGAGAACTTCCCTAGGGCAATACCATGCTCTCTTAAGGGCACCACGGATCAGTTTTTTGGGGTAGCCTCTGCGATTGTATGGCATCCATATTGTGGTAGCTACCGTCTGGCCCCGGCGGTGTGTCACCAGCACCCCCATTCACACATGTGCAGTAGTGCTAGGCATGGAGACATGTGGAAATGGCAGTTGGCATGCTCCGCAGCCTGAATGGTGGTGCTTTGTGTCAATGTATGGCACCCATATCGCAGTAGCTACTGCCTGGCCCCGGCGGTGTGTCACCAGCACCCCCATTCACACATGTGCGGTAGTGATAGGCATGGAGATATGTGGAAATGGCGGTTGGCATGCTCCGCCGCCTGAATGGCGGTGCCTCGTGTCAATGTATGGCACCCATATCGCGGTAGTTACCGCCTGGCCCCGGCAGTGTGTCACCAGCACCCCCATTCACACATGTGCGGTAGTGATAGGCATGGAGAGTTGGGGAAATGGCAGTTGGCATGCTCCGCCGCAATAATCGGGGTAGCTCACAGCGGGCCGCTGCGGTGTGTCACTGCCATGGAGCTTGCCCTAGAGCCAATGGGAAGCTCGATAGCGGTGGCATGATGGAATTTTGAAGATCGCGGTAGGTGTGCTCTGCCACCGAGGAGGTGGTCATTGGATGCATTTGAAAGAGGCAAACCTGGACCACCAATTGCTGCAGTTTGGCACCTTTGTAATGACCCCAGGGGGCTATATATCTGTGGAAGTGAGCCTCACATTTCCACTGCTCTCAGAGCCTGCTGCCAGAGACCCCTCACCTGCTGCTGCCTCCAGGGACTGCTGCCAGAGACCCCTCACCTGCTGCTGCCTCCAGGGTCTGCTGCCTGGGACCCCTCACCTGCTGCTGCCTCCAGGGTCTGCTGCCTGAGACCCCTCACCTGCTGCTGCCTCCAGGGACTGCTGCCTGAAACCCCTCACCACCCAATTCCGCCGCTGTTGTCTCATGTCCACAGTGATGGCAAGGACAGAGAAGATCCGTGCCAGTCCCTTCACGAGCGAGGAGCTGGAGGTCCTGGTGGACGAGGTGCTCACACAGCACCCAAGACTATATGGTGCCCCAAATGTTGTGGCAAGTCGTCAACAGTGGGGGGGAGGGCAGGGGGTAACACATGTAGTTGGACTGATGCAGTATGTGCCTGGGAGTCTGGGGTAGTGTCATGCAGTGCCTGACCTGCTGTCTCCAGGGGAAGGGTGAGTGTACCCAATGCCACAGGTTTGCCTTCCTGCACATGTATTTATGAGTGACCTGTATTGTGTTGTCAGCCATACAATGAAACAGAAGGTTGTTCATGCTGTAGTCAGGACAGTGATTGCTTGGCTGGATGGCTGTGTGTGCCCCTGTAGTCCATCTCAGTGTGAGCCCAGCTGGGCAGCACAGTCCCCGTCTACAAAGACAAGGACACATCACTTCACTTACAGAGTATGACATACATCTTTTCACATTGCACTCCAGCTATGGGCCTTCTCAGCACTGTAGATTGCACACAACCGCCCTTGTGAAGGGCATTTTGTAGTTGTGAGATCATGCCCCTCAATGTGACATCCATGACACAGTTATCTATTCACAGGGCAGGGATATTGGGGCTGCGCAGTCTTGGACACAGTGGGTCACCCCCCAAACACAGGTTGATATGTGATGTATGTGTTGCTCAACCCAACAATGGACTGGAGATGTGGGCAGGCTACATAGGGGTTCCAGTGCTGGCATCCTGCATGTGTGTGAGATGTGCAGGGACTGTGTTCCCCCTCACACCTGCATGCATTCACATCTGCTTTTCCCATGCAGATGTACCATGTGAGATGTATTATAGCCTCTGATCGACATTTCGTTGGATTTGTGATGAGTCTGTATCTTGCTGCTATACTGATAAATGCTGGTACATAACACTGTGTCACTGATCATTTCCCGCTCTTGTCTCCCATGCCTGCAGTTCAAGGTACACCAGCGTAAGGCCGTGTAGAGGGCCATTGCAGCGAAGGTTTGAGCTCTGGGGGTCTCAAACCGACGGCGCACCCACTGCCACAAGAGGTGGGACAACATCAGCCGGCTGGCAAAGAACGTGGTGGAGATGACCTTGGGGCTGCTTCCTCGCACTGGGCGTTTGGCATGGCGCAGCATGACACCACTAATCGGCCGCATCTTGGCGGTGACACAGCCTGAGCTGTATGCACGTTTGAAGGAGCATCAGCAGCAAGCCGGGGGTGAGCATTTGGGGAGGGTGACTTTGGCTGGGAGTGGCTGCATGTGTACAGAAAGCTATGACCAACAATGTTCTGACCTTTTATCAGACAGGAAATTTTACAAAGTGATCACGGTAGACCCAACAGAACGCTTACAAAGAACTATCACACTAATGGTGGATGAAGTTGAAACGAACAATTGGATTTCGAAGACCGAGGCAGATTTTCTTCAGGCCCGGACACCAAGGATGCCATATTTCTATTCCCTTCCGAAGATTCATAAGGAACGGAGACCACCCCCAGGAAGACCAATCGTTTCAGGGATAGGATCTGTTTTGGAACCTCTGTCCCAGTTTGTGGATCATTACCTAAAACCCTTGGTACAAAAGACACCTACCTATCTCAAGGATACAAAAGATCTCCTAAACCTACTGCAAGACCAACAATTTGCAGGAGATAAGATGCTCCTAGTGGGTTTGGATGTAGAGAGTTTATATACAAGCCTTCCACAAAAAAAGACACTGGACACCTTGGAAGATTTACTATTTAGTCAACAATGGGACCATAAGACGCCCAGACATTTTATTCTTGAATGTTGTAGACTGGCGCTCACTGAAAACCATTTTGAGTACAATAACATCATGTACAGGCAATGCCATGGTACTTCCATGGGGAGTACATTTGCGCCGAGTGTGGCCGGACTATACGTGAGTGATTTCGAGACCAAGAACATACTGAGTCTGACTAACCCTTTCCGTGAGCAGATAGTTTTCTGGAAACGTTATATCGATGACGTTCTGTTAATCTGGGAAGGAAATAAAGAAACCCTTATCAACTTCCATCGCTGGCTGAATACCAGAGATGAATGGTTGAAATTCACCTATTCAGCCAGTTCCCATACTCTGGACTTCCTAGATGTCACGTTATTCATCGATAACGATACTATCCAGACAAAAACCTTTTTTAAACCTACTGCCAAGAACAGTCTCTTGTCATTCAAGAGCTTTCATCCACGCCCAATGAGGGAGAACTTACCATATGGGCAGTTCCTCCGTCTATGACGAAACTGCAGTAACATCCAAGATTATAAGGAACAAGCGAAAGATCTCTGTAATAAATTGCAATACAGAGACTACCCTCAACATACCATCAAGAAAAGCCAAAAAAGGGCCAGAAACCAACAAAGGGAAACCCTCATGGAAACAACAGTGAAGGAACCCACAAAAGATCTTGTCACCTGTGAGCACTTACAGTTTGGTATCTAATGAGGTCGAAAAGATCATAAATAAAAACTGGAAAACCCTCACGTCAGGCTCTCTGAAATGGCCAAAAACAAGATTCTCAAGCAAACGAACCAGAAATCTGAAAGATATGCTGGTACATACCAGACCACTTCCAAAACTGAGTCTGGCCACTACTTCTAGCCTCTGGAACTATACACCAGTAACCGGCCATTACCCTTTTGGTTCCTGTTCAGTTTGTCATCTAACTGAAGCTACCAAGACCTTGCAACTACTGCCAGACTTAAAATGGACTATAAGGAGCCACACAAACTGTAACACTACCCATGTGATATATATGATCACCTGCCCATGCAGATTACGTTACATAGGTATGACCTGCCGCAAAGTCAAGATCCGACTCTGCGAACACAAGAGTAACGTTAAGTGCAAGAAAAGTACAACTAAGATGAGTAGTCACTATCTTGAGAAAGGTCACACAGTTGATCATCTGCAATGGGTGGTTTTAGAGACACTAACCATGAAAAACGTCAATGCAGAAAACATCTTGTTCGAAAAAGAGCAGAGGTGGGTTTACCGCTTGCGCACACATACTCACGGACTAAATGATAATATCCCGTGGCTGAGCATCAAGAGATAAGCATTTGACAGTAAATATCACATGGCGAACCTTTAAAGAACAATATTTTCATGGCGACATTCGAAAGCATATTACAACTGTAGTAGTCATCACTAAGCAAACAGTACCACACCCTGCACGTGGTCACTTTACTTCGTTACTTCAATGATGAAAATATCAAATGATGACAATTGATACCTCTTGTGTCAAAATACGACAACACTACTTGTTCTGTTTGGAACATACAAGATGTACGAAATTGTGGGAATTTTTCTATCAATCCAACCATCCGAGGCTCAACCGCTGTGAATTAAATGGGATCTCCGCCCACGTTTTGCCCATTTTTCCATCTCAACCACGACATTAATCTGATTGGTGCAAGCGAAGTATTGCCCTATGGAGTACAGCTCCGTGAATACACATCCCTGCAGATATATGGAGTCCTCTCTTAATTATTGTATTAAAACTAGTGAAACTACACCTTACAGCGGAGAATCAGAAATTACGAACACTTGAAAAACGATATCAAAAAATATTTGGAGTTCTAATCACGTAGATACGACCAACTATGAGACAGAGAAGTGACACCAGTCCTCTTTTGTTGTCTATGACCATTTCCTTTATTTTTGACCTGGGTACGATGAGCAACACACCGGGAGGAGAGAAGCAGTGACAGAACAAGTCACGTATTGCCGCCACAAAGGTACTGTTCCGAGTGCACGAGGACGCCGATGGAAAGACGTTAAGTATTCAAATTCTTAATTCCTTTCTTTTCCTTTTAAAGAGCGGGCACAGCCTATCCCATTTGAGGTAACCCTCCGAACGAACAATTAAGGTATTCCTTGCTATATCCGGCAAACGCTAAAATGTTGTTTTTCTATTTGTTTCTATGTACGGTATTCCTTGCTACATCCGGAAAACGCTAAAATGTTGTTTTTCTATTGGTTTCTATGTACGCTATTGAGAATAATGATGAAAGTTCGGCCTTAGGGTCAGTTCCCCCTTTTTTTGAAATTGCCTAAAATCTAGATATCGTTTTTCTCTCGTATGCTACATCCGGAAAACGCTAAAATGTTGTTTTTCTGTTTGTTTCAATGTACGCTATTGAGAATATTGATGAAATTTCGGCCTTAGGGTCAGTTCCCTTTTTTTTAAATTGCCTAAAATGTAGATATCGTTTTTCTCTCGTATCTACACCACCCTCCTTTGTTTTTCATAGAGAGTCAGGACCTGGGAATCAATTGATATATCTATCTCAAAAGCAACCCGTCTTTCTCTTTCAGTACCCGCCCACTGGCCTTTTCAATAAATATTTTCAATAGATAGAGTTACCAGGGTAACGATTTACTCCCATACTAATAACTCTCTCTTCGACTATCCTTGACAGACTGGGTATGAAAACAAATTGACCAATTGACCGCTTGCACTGCTCTGTTTTACTCCCTCTGTACTAATACTAATCTTAATAGGGGACAGACCATAGTATAACATATGAGAACTTATCTGGGGGCGCAGAATCTAAATGCCATAAGATGTTACTCATGTCATTATTATTTTTATTTCTCAGTCATTACTAAGAACCTAATGTCGAACTAGGGACACTTTACCTGTTACGATTAAGACCTATTTGTGGGTGCAATATTTGCATGTTATTCTCATTTCCAAGAACCTAGTGCCAAACTAGGGATACGTTACCTGCCCGCAATGTCGAACAAGGGACATTTTACCTGTCTCGTTTTGAGACTTATTTGTGGGTGCGAAATTAGAACGTTATTCTCATTATCAAGAACCTAATGTCAAACTAAGGACACGTTACCTACTTGCAATTGCATAATAATTTCTTTTCTGTTGCTGTGTTTTTGGTCTTTTAACTTGTCTTGTAACCTGTTTCTCATTTAGAAGGGAGGGCTGATTTTGCCGTCACTGCATTGGAATGAGTATGAAAGGCCAAATCGGCTATGTTACATGTAAAAAGCATTGCCATGTTTATAATTTGCTACGACAGTTGATGTCTCGAATTTTGAACATCCTGACAGCATACATATGGACTGTAATTTTACATTTCCTTCCTCTTTTTTCACCCAATATTTTATTTACAGATATCGGTTCAAATTGAACACAGACATTTTGGTGAAACAACGGTACTCACCTTTTTTCACGAGGGTGATTCCTTGCAAATAGAGAGTCCCCAACACATATACTAGGGTCCTGATGAAAGCCTATATGACCCCTCGGGGCATGACAAAAGGCTGAAACATGTCGACCTATTTTCTGACACATATTGTTAGTGCACTAGACCCTAAATAGTCTGTTCTGTGCACGATAAGTAATTTTTAAACGTACTCGAATCCAGTCTTATTAAAATTATAAACTGGCTCTTTCAAGTCTTTTAATTTTTCCCTATTTTTCACTCACTGTATAGCACTTTACCAAACACCCAACATGGTTCTCTGATCACAACTGAAAAAACCAGAGGAATTACCTCCGGGTGGAGGAAGCATTCATTAACCCGATGATGATGCTGTCACGTTGTCAAGTAGCGGATAATCGAACATACCGCTAGAATTCCACCTGTGAATCAACACGTGATTGAGGGTTTCTTAACAGTACTTTGTACTGTAGCTATTAACCCTGGTTCTTTCAGGACCTGTGATCCACTCTTCATTTGATATTTAAATGCATGTGTACAGAGCCTGTGCCAGCACTGGCTTATGTGATGTTGGTAGTGTGATGCTGTGGCATGTAAGTGGCTGCTGGGCTGGGTGCCAGTGGCATGCATTTGCCCTACCTGTACTTACAACAGTGATTTGGATGCTATGCACTCACATTACATTCTGAGTTGTGCTCTTCAGGTTTCTTCTGCATTGGGGTAGTGTGGTAAATAATTTAATTACCGGAACTTAATTTGATGCGGAACATTAATAAGAATAGCTCAATAAAATAAGAGGCAGAATCCGTGGTATTAGAGGTTCGGAACGGGCTTTATTCCTATACAAAGGAACATAATTCGAATTATGGGCCTTCTATTCCATCACCACGAAAGTTCAGGAAGGAAGGAACAACACATTATTGACAGGTAATCATTTTTATAGAAAAGGCATTACAGTAAAACAGATGCAGGAGGCGTAACAGTTGATAGCAGAGATAAAGGCATACATGCGTAACTAAAATGGGTGTAACTAGGCGTAACTAAAGAACGTCATTAGGTATGATGTCACAAATGGGTGGTTCCATGAAAGAATTTCGCAATGTCAGCAAAAATACTTGGCAGAGATGCGCGCGCAGCAGCATGACGTGTGAGTTGACGTGCAACTAGGGGGAGAATGGGACTTGACATTTAGCTCTACATGTGGAGACAAAAGTCTGGGGTTATGTCAACCTAATCCCAAATCATATCTAATATCCTATGTTTAAAGAACTGTGTTATCCAAAAAGAGAGGTCTCTTAGGATAGAATCTTATTCTATACTGACTATACTGACTGTTAGTGCGTGTACAAGCGTCTAAGTGTCTACACTAGATGCGAGGGGGTAGGAATATTCCATGGTAATAGGGCTATGAATTACTTGCATGAGGACAGCGAGGCCTGGCCCCTTTGCACGGTAGCTGGAGGAATGTTTACTTAAACTGCTAGAAAGGAATGCATCGGATGAGGAGCGAAGGAGATAATCTCGAAGGTGAAATACAGTTTTTGGCAGGCGACGGGCTGGATCAGGCACCGTTAGCCGCGCAGGGAGTAAGACAAAGTTCATGGTCACAGATGCAGGCTCAGACTGGAGCTTTCAGAGGCAGAAGGCAGGAAAAGGCTTGGTGGCAGAATCAGGGCCTACTCGCCTGAATCTGTAGAAATGTGGAAAGTGAACCATATAAAGCCGGTGGCCTTTCATACTTAGGAATAGAATATCCGGCCCATTCATGGCGGATCTGAAAGAGGACATGTTGACGGTGGACGCACATGTGTTTGCGTCTTCATAACTGGAACTGGAGGGAACATACATGTACTTGTGATTTATACATGAAACCGTTGGGGTCCAAGATAGGGGACATAACCGACCATAAAAATCCATATTTCCACATTCCCTCCTTGTCCCCTACTTGCCCTTAAGAGATATCAATCTTCATCAATCCATCGATCTGTTCATATAACATCATTTGTTCTTCTTTCTTCTTCCGGGATCTCGAATGAAAACTTGGATGTGGGATACACGAGGTGGCACACAGACCACAAATCGCTGGCCCACATTGTAGACATAAGCAGCAACTGAATAGTATGAGAAAGCCAATACCTAGGAAGGATAGAAGTCTCCATCCCCAGGCTGACAACACGCCCCAGAACCAACCGGACCAAGTCCAGGTGCCTGGACTCTGGTGTATCTGGCTTACAATCTTATGAAGGCGGGTTATGGCTTTATATACTGACGGTGAATTTTCTGGTATGAAAATGCAACAACTTGATCCGATGACCCTACAAGCTCCGCCCCTATCGGCCAGGATGACGTCAAGGACAAGACCATTCTGAAGCACAACAATCCGCATAGCAGACTGCTCTTCTGTTAAATTGCCTAAGGCGGAAATAGTTTCGTTCACTACTGCTTCAAGGGTTCTGGTTAATCTACGTATCAACTTACTATTAGTGACTGTACCTATATAAGGAAAGAAACCTTTATTGAAATCTGTGTATTTTTCCCATGCTGTTTCAGTGTAATCGACGATTGGGAGATCTCTCTGCTGTCTATTGTGTACTAAATGAGTATTTCTATGATAATCAGGAGGAGCTAGGAAAACAGGTGGTAGGAGGAATGCTATGTAACAGGTACCATCCCAATCTAAAGGTAGGCGTATATATGCGGTCTGGCCACATATAAAGTAGGAATGACGAGAAGCTCTAAATGTAGACTTGCCTTGATCACTGAATTTTATCACAGTGGTGCATTTACTATGGCCCATGTGTATGGAGCCATTCTTTCTTATACATAGTTCCCCTTTTACTGGGAATACCGACATGGCGGGCAATATGGGTGTAGCTTCAGATTCAACGTTCAGGATCATGAGGTTAAGTGTAAAATTACCTAATCCATATACTTCATTTTCTAGATCAGTTCCTGTTCTTTTGGGAAGTCCCTCCTTGTTAGGGTAGCAGACCTTAAGCAAAACTAAGTTCAGGTTTCCCCATACCCAGTTGTCTTGATAAACTGCGGAATTCGAATCTAGGGAATTGATCAAACTAAACCATGCTCCACAGGAGCCATTGTGTGTGAACGGATAGGGAAAGAGGGGCAAAACTCCCTTATAGTTCTGATAGGGAGGGAGTCGGCCACATATCCAACAATTTGTAGCATTGCTAGTCTGATGGGAATGATGTAACATACTAATAAAAGTGTTGTTGCGCAGCGCAAATCTATAGGACAACTCATGCGGGGGTAATTCACTAAAAGAATGTTCAGCAGTAACATTGTAAACATGTTTAGAAATAGGATAATATATGTGCAACAATATACTTGCAGCCATTATTAAAAGACATAAGAAAAACAAAATTAACAACGTCACTGTGCAATGACTACGCAGTGATTTACAGTACGCATGTTTTTTCAACTGCATTTGATTATTTCTTTCTCTATTCCGGTCCAGAGGATACATGTCAAAGACAAATTCAACCGATTCACCTTGGAGAGGACTTAAACAATCAAATTGTCTGACTGACTGGACCTCAATTTTAGTCTATATAGTTCTGAGTTCCATTTCTCAACCAAAGGGAGCTTTGAGTCTGTCTTTGAGGAAATACAGGGTTTAGTCTCTATATCGGATGGTAGTCCATAAAATTTCTTGATATGACTCGAGTGTATCCAACCTTTGCGACCTTCGATCTTCATGGCTGTCCTCGTGGTGAGCAGTACAAGTTGAGGCGATTTCCACCTAGGACCCAGCTGAGTCTTCCGGTCAAAATTACGCACTAACACCAGGTCCCCGGGAACTACGTCATGGGGTTTCACCTCGGTGTTGTCGGGAAAGGCTGCAGCTACCTGTGAACGACAAGATTGTAGTGCAGACATCAAGGAAGCCAGGTAATCTGTCAGCATATTACAGTCAACGTCAGTTATTTTACGAGGTATAGGCGTCCCCCACATATTTGGTGGTCTACCGAAGATCACCTCATACGGGGATAGCCCTGTTCGAGAGTGCGCTACCATTCTCATGTAAAAGAGTGCAACTGGTAAGGCTACTACCCAATCGACACCTTTCTGTCTACATATTTTGGACAATCTAATTTTCAGAGTTTGATTATGTCGTTCCACGAGACCTGCTGCCTCGGGGTGTCGGACACAGTGAAATCTCCATTGATAGCCTAACAAAAGTGAAACGTGTTTCATTAGTTCGGATGAGAACGGCTGGCCGTTATCTGAGTAGACAACACGTGGTAAACCGTACCGTGGGAAGAATTCTCGAACTAACTGTTTGGCAGTAGTCGGGGCAGTGTAATCTGAGACCGGGTATGCTTCTGTCCAACGGGAAAGAGCACAAACAACTACAAGAACATATTTGAATCCTCGACATCGTTCCATCTGGATATAATCCATCTGGAGGACTTCAAAAGGGTGATCAGGAGGCTGAAATCCACCCTGTTCTACGGGAATGCTTTTACCTGGGTTAAACTGACAACAGATCATACAGGTACGAACTTTTTGTTTAGCTGCTGCTCGTAAATGTTTGTTGAACCAAATGTGTTGAATGCTGTCTAGCATAGCCTTTTCTCCTAGATGCGCTGGACTATGTATAGTGTTAATGATGACTTGGACCATTGAGTCGGGAAGAAACCATATAGATTTTTCCTTCGTCATCCATCCCTGATCTGTTTGGATCCCTCCTAATTCAGTCCATTTCTTTATTTCATCTGGTGTAGCATGTGTCTGTATGTCAATTACGTCAAGAGCGGGATCCTTAACCGTCATGCAATGTGTTGGTGTCAGAACTATTGTCTTTGTCATGTCAGACATGTGAGTTTGAGCAGTCTGTTTAGCTGTTCTATCAGCTAGATCATTGCCTTGGGAAATGATATCAGTAACTTTCGTATGAGCTTTACATTTCATAATTGATATTGCAGTGGGTAGATGTATTGCATCTAATAAGGCATGAATGAGGGGTCCGTGCTGAATGTGGGCACCGTGAGAAGTTAAATAACCTCTCTCTCGCCACAGCACGCCGAAGTCATGTACAACTCCGAATGCATAACGTGAATCAGTGTATATGTTGACTTTCTTATTTGTGGCTTGAATACAGGCTTGTGTCAGAGCGATGAGCTCTGCTGCTTGAGCTGACAAGGTATTTATGCAATATGTTTCAATGACTTCAGTGTCTGTTGTGACTGCATACGCGGCCACTAGCTCTCCTGTACTTGTTCTCATACATGAACCATCTACATACAACGTCAGGTCTGGGTTTGACAATGGGACGTCTGTCAAGTCTTGTCTGGGTTTCGTCGTGATAGTAATAACTTCAATACAATCATGTGCTAGTGGGTCTGTTCCGTTTACTGGCAAAAGTGTGGCAGGATTTAACGTATTACAACGTCTGATTTCTACATGTGGCTGAAACAATGTTAATTCGTAACCGGTAAGTCTTGCTATAGTCAAGTGTTGTGTTTGTGTGCGGTTCAAGAGAACTTCTACTGCGTGTGGTACTTGTACTGTCAGTTGATGTCCTAACACTATGGCATCGCTTTGTCTGATTGCTAAAGCTGTCGCTGCCACTGATTTCAGGCACGCAGGCAGAGCCTGAGCTACTGGATCTAATGTACTAGAGAAATAAGCACATGGTTTGTGTGATCCTGCTTGTTCCTGTGTGAGTACTGACAAGGCAGTACCTTCGCGTTCTGTAACAAAGAGCGTAAAATGTTTATTGTAACATGGTGTTGCTAAAACAGGTGCTTGACATAAAGCTTTCTTTAGGCTTTCAAAAGCTTGTGTATGTTCCTGAGTCCAAGGGAGGACAGTCGATGTGGCCGCCTCCTGTGTTGTCAACTGAATGAGTGGTTTTGCTAGAAATGCATACTGAGGGATCCACTGCCTACAATATGAAGTGAGGCCTATAAAAACTCGTACCTCCTTTTGTGTCTTGGGTATTGGCATGTTAGCAATTAACTGGATGCGATCTGACGTAAGCTGCCTTCCCTCCTTGGACAGCGAGTGCCCAAGGTAAACAACTCGCTGGACACAGAATTGCAGCTTAGAAGGGGACACCTTGTGCCCCTTTTCGGCCAAAAATTGTAAAACCTTCAGTGAAGCTTTTTCACATTCAGGTTCGCTTCTAGCGGTGATCAGCAGATCATCGACATATTGAAGCAGGGCAGTGTTGACTGGCATGTGGATACTGTCAAGTTCTCGTTTCAGTGCTTGGCTATAGATGCTGGGGCTTTCTGTGAATCCTTGAGGTGCGCGTGTGAATTTAAAGCTTCGTCCATTTAAACTAAATCCGAACAAGTATTGGCTTTCCGGATCTATTGGGACGCTGAAAAAGGCATTCTTGAGATCAATTACAGTAAAGAATGTTGCTTCGGAATCAATGGCTGTCAGTAATGAAGAAATGTCTGGAACTACGGGGTATTGTGGTACAATACATTTATTTAATTCGCGCAGATCAATAACCAATCGATATACTGGCGGGGCTTTTGGATCAGTTCGTTTAAGGATCGGAATTATCGGAGAATTACATACATTGGAGTCGGTTTCCACAACCACTCCTTGGGTAATAAGCTCGTCAATGATTTGCAGTAAAGCCACTACAGCATCTGGTGGTAACTTGTATTGTCGCATACGTGGTAGTACCACTCCTGTCTTTAGTGTGACTCGATATGGTGTAATGTTCATGCAACCAACATCTGTAGGGCCTTGTGCCCATAAATGTGTGGGTAAAGTCTGCAGTCGGTGATCCATGTCTCGGGACACATAGTGCCCTTTGAAATCACGTAAAAACAATCTTACTCCTTCCGGAGAACAACATATTATAGCTCCTAGAGCTTTCAGTGTTTTTATACCTAACAGGTTTTCTGGACATGATTTAGTAAGCAATAAATCTGTAGTTCGTGTGAAGGGACCAATCGTAAGTGGAAGAGGCTGTGATACCTCGTTAATGATAGGTTTTCCTGAGAAACCAAGGGAAATATTCTGTGAGCCTGAGAGGGGTGCCCCTGGAACTTCACTACGTTTTATGGTTGTTCGGCTTGCCCCTGTATCAAGTAAAAATTTTCTATCTTGGCCTAATAGTTCACTGTGTACATAAGGTCCTTCTTGATCTACAGGGACCTCGATAAGGGGTAAGCCAACTTCCCTCTCTAGGCTGTTTCATGAGTATCGTTGATAATCAGGGTAGTCATACTGTGCGGTCTGGTACATCTGTCGTGTCGTTGTTGGTGTGGCAGCAATAGGCTGCGGTGGTGGAGCTGGCATAGACTGTTGCGGAGCTGGCATGGCCTGTGCATGCTGCGGGGCTCCTTGTTGGTTCTGATCCTGTCTAAGTGGCCGTGGTCTTTCTTTTGTATTACCTATGGCGATATTATGTTTTAAAACCGGACAGTCGTGTACATAATGACCTGGCTGTTTACAATAGTTGCATGTCCCTTTTACAGAACCTGCTGAAACACTGGACTGTGTCATACCCTTTTTATGACCGTCAGCTGGAACTGTCTGGGAAACTAGCATTTTCATTTTCGTGTCTTTCATGCGTCTTTGTTCATGTTCTTGTTCCTCTCTAATTCTATTGTGATGGTACTGTAGCATTTGTAACATTTGTGACGGAGTGTTACCTTGCCAGGTACTCTCGAATTTCAATACTCTATTCTTAACTTGGGGCAAGGCATTTTCAACTAATTTTGTCACAAACAGATGTGGATACGATTCGCTACTTGCTTTTATTCCACTATTTATACCAAAACATTTTTCGAATCGGGCATAAAAATCACTAGTGTCTTCATCTTGCTTTTGTTTACAGGCTGAGATTGCACCCCAGTCTTCCTTTTTCGTAGTTAATAAACGTGGCAGTACCTGTACTAATAAACCTGGTAGTATTTTGGTCTTTTCCCCAAGCCCTAAACCTGGACCTCGAGCTGTTTCTTCGTTTTCTAATGCTGTCCAATCTATCTTTTGGTCTCCCACCTCCCAATCCTTTTCTTTGAGTTTTTCATAAATGCCCGCAGGCATTAATACCTTTAATATTTTCATAATGTCGGGATAGGTATACTCTCCCATGAGCAACATGTCTTTAATTTCACGGTGGAAACCCGCTGGGTCTTTGTCATGACTGGGTACCACTTTCTTCATTTCTAATAGTTCCATTTTAGATATGGGTGTGTATACAAACACACGTTTAAACTGATTGTCATCACCTTTTATCGGGTGCACTTCGCGTAAGGGATTCTGTCTATCCATATAATACGTCGTTCTTTCCTTGATGGGCAGTGAGACATGTTCGGGGCATACAAAAAGAATGTACTGCTTTCTGGATTCTAGTATTTCTCTAATTAACTCAGTACCTGAACCTCTCCATTTATTCGTGAGTAATTCAGTTAATATATCAGGTAAGGGACCAGGATCGGAGTGTTGGCTTTTATATAATATAAGGAGTTGTTGAATCATGTAGATACCAGCTAAACGCTGTTCATCTGGGGTGAGGTTCAAAAACGTGTGTGCTAGTGTATCATCACTATATTTTCCGGGACTGTCAACCCAGTGAACGGCTGACCTGGCTAATTCTTGTTCGTCCATAGAATCTAGTATATGATAACCCCTTCGTTCTCGGAGTAATTTGTCAGCGGCTTGGAACGAATGTTCGGGGGACCTTATATTTATTATAGGGGTTTGGAAATTTCTGTTATTTTCTGGACGTATCGGACGTATCGGATCAGTAAAGCCTCTGGTATTATTATGGGGTCTTCCTTTACTTACATAGGCCATAGTTTCTAACTGTCCTGTGGGCAGTTCTAATTCTTCCTCCTCCTCGTTTTGTTCAGGCTGGTCTACCGCCAATCTTTCTTCGTGTATTCGTTCTACTTCTTTGCGGATCTTTCGGCACATAGCTACTATACTTAGTAGTTTATCATGTCTCCCCTCTGATATATTCCGACTCCATGTGGTAAGAATTCGCATTTCTTCCGGATTTACCCCTGGTCGGTCTTGATTTCTGACCACACAATTTATGAGGAAACGTAACAGTTCCCCCTGTATCTCCACTTTCTGGTACTCCATGGCTCTATTAATACTTTCAGAATCTCGCCCTGACTGGATAAAATGATATATATTTTCTAAATGTGTAGTCATTCCAGGTAGCCTCCCTAAATATATTGCAGCTCGTCGGATACGTAATGAGGCCAGCAGCATTTCATCCTTTTTGCCAGGCACAGGGTCATATCTACAATCTACTAGAAGTTCCTTAAGCATGTCGGGAGTTACTAGTTTGGGCGTACGTTGGTGGGCTAATTCTTGAAAGGAAAGTTTATTTACTCTGGGTGGCGTGGAAAAAATGTTTGTTGTACCTCCTGTAGCACCGCCTGGGGTGCTGGATGTGAAAGGATTCGTTGAACGTGATATAGCAACCATAGGTGTGGGTACAGCTGTAGAAACAGATGTGCTTGCCGGAACTTGTGTCGGAGTTTGTTGTTGCGGAGGTACAGACGGAGGGTCTTGGCATTGAACCCCCTCGGCAGGCGGTCTATGTGGTGCAGTATTAGCATACTCGGGAGCTGCGTCGTCTAAATAAGAGGAAAGGAAAACATCTTCTGCGGTTCTGGGATGCCCTTTGGGATGTGATTTTATCGGAAACAATGGAGGTGGCAAGTCTTTGGGTATCTCCAGAGTAGCCTTAGGTAACCCTTCGGCCAGAAGAGGATACATACCATTCATAAGGGCATTTCTTTGTCTGTCTACTTGTTCTGCTTTTGCTCGGGTACCTTCTTCAATTAATAGATTTTCTCGGACTTTATTTGAATTCTCCTTACTCTTCTCTTCCTGTCTGCGTGCTTTTTCTGTACGTCTATATGATTCTTTACGCCATAATTCAATGGCATCTTTCTGTGATTGTCTAGCTTTCTTTTTCCATAATTCTTCCTCTACTTTCATGATGCAATCTGCATCCCAGGTCCCAGCTGCGGGCCACCTCTGACTTTCTGGTAATTCCTTGGTGTAGTCTACCCATAAATCAAGAAATAATATGGCGTCTAGGCCATGTTTATGATACATGAAGTACCCTGGAGTGTCCCTCGGAGGAATGGGAACAGCTTCTTCGAGTACCCCTTTTCTAGTTTTGATCTGTCTTAATTTCGAAAAGAGCGGCATATTGAGAACTGATCTGATACCTAATTTTGAACACGTTTAATACAACAGAACACAATAATGAACAGTCATTCACACCACAATATGCAGAACGTATTTAAAACATTTAACATTTAACATTTAATGAACAACAATGATGGCCATTTAGGGATCTAGTCACTAAGCATAATACTCGACACTAACTAGGTAATTCTGAATTATATACTAGACATACTAGATATACTGCTAAACAGTACAGATACACTGCTGAAACAGTGCAGACCGGATTTGTGTACCCAAACCCGTCTTGACCGGCACAACCTATGTGCACGTCAGAACGCCTCCCCGGCAATGGTACTCACCGGGTAGCTCGGAACGGAAGGCCTCGGAACTGAACTTGAACTGGACTTGGACCGGACTGGACTCGACTCGATACTTCGAAACTTCGGAACTTGGTGGGCCTCTGTATACCTCGGATCTTGCTCTCTCAGCTAGGCTCTGGTCGGGATACTTTGCACTTCTCACCGCCTCGTCTGGGTGTTGATCGCAGCCTCAGTTACCCCCGCTCGGCAGGAGGGAGATACAGGAAATCCTGTGGGTACGCGTTGTTGTCCGTCCAGCTGTGACAGGAGACCGGGTCTGCAACGCACCTCCGGCGCGTGAGATGAGAAAGTGTCCCTATTCGGGCGCCATATATGTGGTAAATAATTTAATTACCGGAACTTAATTTGATGCGGAACATTAATAAGAATAGCTCAATAAAATAAGAGGCAGAATCCGTGGTATTAGAGGTTCGGAACGGGCTTTATTCCTATACAAAGGAACATAATTCGAATTATGTTCCTTTGTATAGGAATAAAGCCCGTTCCGAACCTCTAATACCACGGATTCTGCCTCTTATTTTCTGAGCTATTCTTATTAATTTTCCGCATCAAATTAAGTACCGGTAATTAAATTATTTACCACAGTAGTCTTGGGAATCCCATGGGAGGGAACGGCAGTGTGCCCAATCTGACTGTGCCTTCATCAATGCATCCATTGCATGCACCCAGTTTGGGGAGGCCTACACATCTGACAACAATGTGCACCATTCTATTGTCCACAAAGTACAACATGGTGGGTGGCATGGGCTAATGTCCATTGTGGACTGTCATGTTGTAGTCTGGGTCTGTGTTGTCCCCTCCTGTTCCATCCAGATCTGTCATTGGCAACAAGTAGTGTGCCCCCATCATGTCCCTGGGTGTGCTCAGAGCTGGTTGTGTGTCTGGTTGAACAGAGCCACAAGCAGGGTGTTGTGCTGTGTGGTCATCACATGGCTCACTAATGCCTGAGTTTCCAGTTTCCACGCACTGCTTGAGTCTATATAGTGAGTTGGCACGATGTGATTGCACAGGGTGGTGTGCAACATATAGATTTGGTCATCTTTTGTGATGCATTGCTTGCATATGTTTGTTCTGTTGCTGTCACTGACCTGACCCTACATCTCTCTCTCTCATGCAGCATCTCCTGTGGTCACGGAGGGACAGGAGACAGACACCAGTGGGGGTGAAACTAGCGCAACAGCTGCACAGGAGCCCAGTGACACAGATATCACCAGCGCCTCAGAGGGGGACAGGAGTCTGCTGGAGGAATCCCAGCCTGAGACGCAAAGCACCACATCATCTGATGCCAGCGGGTATGCATCCATGTTGGAGGGCACAGGGAACGGGGACTTTGCATCGTCTTCCACCACACAGCGGCCAGTGCCCACCCTCCCAGCCACTTCCTCTGGTGCTGCCCTTGACCACCTCAGTAAGAGGGGAAGAGTGTCCTTCACCCCTGGCACCGCTGCCCCTGCCCCCCCTGCTGCCATCAGTGCTGAGTCTGTGGGCATTTTTTCTGCCAGCTGCGTGTAGGCCAGACAGCTCTGCTCAATTCCTTCATTGACCACAACAAGAAATTGGCCCAGGTGGTTGCTTTCATGGAGGGCATACATTCAGACATGGGTGGGCTGCACCGGACAGTCCAGGCTTTGTCATCAACAGGACGTCTGCGCTTCAACAGGTACATACTAACAGTCCAGCTCCAGTCCCTTTGTCCACCCCCCTGGCAGTGGTCACGTCTAACGATAGTGACCACGGTCCACATACATCAAAGTCACGATACAGCACACGAAGCACACAGCAGCAGCAACCGAAGCGGTCCGGCTGCAGACACCATCCTCACAGAAGACCAAAGCCACCCCAGAGCACAGGGAGAAAAGCCCGTCAGGCGACACCAGTGGATAAAAAGCAAAGCAGCAGACCTCAGGCATACATGCCTCAGAGGCATCCCCATCCAAGGACTCTCCTGCCCCTAAAGCATCGCGCAAAGAGAAGCATAAGGTGTCTGTGCCCACCAAAGAGGTGGTGCATGCCAAGGGTACACCTAGGAAGGGCTCCAAGGCAGATTCACCCACCACCTTGACTCCCATTCCAAGTCCAGTGAAGCAGGGCCCAGACGGCACTGTAGGGGTAACACCTAGTAAACAGGGGAAGGGGGGTAGAGGCTGGGTCCAGCACATCACCAGAGGGGGTGCCAGCACCTGCACCTGATGCAGCTTTGGTGGTGAGTGTGCCTGGTGTGCTCACACCACTTCCCGTTGATCCAAAGTCAGGCAAGCCATTTAGAATCCCCAAGAAGTGGAAAGGCACCCATCCACAATTTCCCAGCCACACCGTGTCTCCCGTCTGCCCGACTCCACCTCCACGTGCCACTACACCACCTGGTCCAAGGAGCCCTCCGGCTTGCCAAGCCACTGATAGCTCTACCTCAGCTGTTCCGCTCTCTCCTCGGTCAAGTGCCCCGACAGTCCCAGAGACAGAGCCAGCTCCCAGTCTGCCTGACAGCCAAGTCTGAGTGTTAGTCACCCTCACACACCTGTCTCTCACACAGGTGGGCCTGTACTGCACATTGTCACCCCCTGACTGTGTTGCTGACCATGAAAAGGTACAGTTGCACACATTCCCTGTGCAGCTTGTCATGGACATACTCTGCACCCTGCCCTGGCCACTGGACTTGCTGTCTTGCCCTTGCCTGTGCAGCGTCTCATGGACATACTCTGCACCCTGAACTGGCCACTGGACTTTCTGTCTTGCCCTTGCCTGTGCAGCTTCTCATGGACATACTCTGCACCCTGAACTGGCCACTGGACTTGCTGTTTTGCCCTTGCCTGTGCAGCTTCTCATGGACATACTCTGCACCCTGAACTGTCCACTGGCCTTGCTGTTTTGCCCCTGCCTGTGCAGCTTCTCATGGACTCACTCTGCTTGTTGTCCTGCCCACTGGCCTTGTTGTTTACTGCTGTGTACCCCCTGCCTGTGCAGCTTCTCATGGACTCACTCTGCACCTTGGACTGGCCACTGGCCTTGCTGTGTGCCACCTGCCTGTGCAGCGTCTCATGGACCTACTCTGCACTCAGCCCTGGCCACTGGACTTGTCATTCACTGCTGTTTTGGCCTTGCCTGTGCAGCTTCTCATGGACATGCTCTGCATTTAGTGCCTTGCTCTTCTCTTGTCATGGTGCCTATCTGTGCAATATGTGAATAAAGGAAGTTGCTCCTGTTGTCTATTTTGTCAGTGTCCACACTGAATAAAGTTATTTTGCTGTGTGTATATGGTTTAATGTGCCACATGCTCTGCGTGCCACTTCAACATGGTCAATGTTTGGGCTCACTTACGAATCAGTTTTCTGGGGTGACAGGGTCTTCAGTTCTTCCTGAACCAGATACTTGTGGGGGCAATGGTGTCATTTTACAGTGTGCAGCAGTTGTCATTTACTTAATTAGTTAATGTTGGCTATATTGTACACATGTCAGGTTGGGGGGCACTGCCGGCACAGAGTGGGTTTCTGCACACAGTTTTGCAGGCAGGCTGTCCAGGGTCATCATGTATGTGTGTTCTTACTTTATGTCTGCCCAGTGGTGTATGTGTGTGGTCATCTTGTGATGGCCAGTCATCCTAGTCCCATGGCTTACTTTACATGAGTGCTATTGGATGGTCAGGTGGTGTGCGGTGTGAAGGGGGTGAGTTTGTGGGGAGTGTTGATGTGTGCATGCCCCTGCATTGTGAACTACACACATGTGTCACCCAGGAGTTGTATGCCTATTGTTTTGATTGTTCAGCCCTGTGGATGTGGTTGTATGCACATGTGTGAGTTGTATGTAGTGCACTGTGCAGTGTGTTGGTGTGTCCTTGCAGTTCTGTCTGACTCCTTCTTGTTGTTTTTGTCACTTGTGAGTATGCAGAGTGTGTGACTGGCGAGTCAGTGTTGTATATCCGTGTTTCTGGTGGCTGTTTGTGGGTACTGTGCAGACCTGCTGTTCCACACTGCCATTGTAGTTGTGTTTTCTCATGCCTTGCTGTCACATCATGCCTTTTTGCCTCCAGTGTGGCATGTTGTGTGTGTTGTCATACCATCCCCTATCTGTGCTTCAGATGCCTACCCATTGTGGGTCTGCACTCCCTCTCTTTGTGTATGGTACACTCCTGCCATGTCCCCTACTACATGCAGTACACTTCACTTTGGTGTCAGCTGTCCCCTTGTGTGTGCCTCCCCATCACTTCATTTGTGACACTGTGCTTTGTGGTGTAGTTCTTTGTCCAGGGTCAATGTGTCACTCAGGGCATTTCCCCAATGGGTTATATGTGATGTGCTGGTGCTGTTTGGCAGTCATGGTTGTTCCAATGCAGTCCAACTGAGTATGCTGCACAGTCCTCTGATCAAGTTGTTTCCACATTTGTGTCCTTGACTTGTGCATCTGTTGGTGTTGTGTTGGATGTATGTGTGTTGTCTGTGTTATTGCTTCACTTCCTGGGTGTGCTGTTGTCTTTGTGCTGTGCTGTATGGTGTTGTGTGGGTTGCTGTTCTGTCACTGATGTCTGTGTGTGGCTGGTATGCTTGGTGTGCACACACTGTTTTTTTTTATTATTGAAAACCATATATAATACAATACAATAAATCCAGCTGTGCATCATACAAATTTCATCAAGAATAATTACACACATTTTAATGATTAATACATAGTGTATATTGATCAATACCTGGTAGAACCCAACCAGTTCTTTAACAAAAAAGAAAAAAAAAGAAAATAACCCACCCAGCAACTTTTTAAAAGTATCGCCATTATTTATGTTCACTCATACCCAATAGGGCAGACTTCAACACGAGAAAATGGGTTCAGATAGTGACTTTAAGGAACGTAGTCAAAATGTTTTTGCCCAAGTCTGTTGAAATTTCTTAAGTCCCCCTACTCGCAAAGCATATTTTCGTTCACTATTCTTTACATACACCATTTTCTGAATCCATTCGATTTTAGAAGTAATTAAATCCGATCGCCATTTTTGAAGTAAAAGAGATCTGGCGACGGCCATACCAATATAAAGTATTTTACTCCACTTCTGCACTGCCTGCAGATCTGGATCATAGCCCCACAATATCAGACGGTCATTCCAGTTAATTGAAATTCCGCATTCTATTGTGAAAAACTCAAATATATCACTCCAAAACTTCTAAATCAATGGACACTGTAATATTATATGAGTCCAATTTGCGGATGGGTGGATATGACAGCGGAAACAATGACCCGATTGACTAGGATAAACCTTAGCGATAAAGGCAGAAGTTCTATACAATAACCATTTACTGAAATAAAGCATCCTTCTCCAGTTAGCGCCTCTAAATGAGCTGAAGTTTAACCTGTTGATTGTAGTCCAGATATTAACTGTAAGTTCTTGATTTTCAAATTTACCCCACTTTGTAATTGCCTTAGTCTCCAAATCTGACCCTTTAATTCTAGCTAGTGTTTTTTTCCACTCCCCAGGTTTTTAAATTAAATTATCTCCCAACAGATCATATACTTTCTGTTTGTGAGTCAAAATATGGAACAAATCAAGATTTTCGAGAAATTTATTAAGAGCAATATATGACCCTAAAAGGAGAAAATCTCCAGGAATTAGTTGAGACATTTCTCTGACACTGATCCATTTATTATTCCGAACAAAATCTGAGATAAAAAGTTCAGCAGTGGGAGTTATATCATTATTAAGTGGGATAGAATAACGTCTAAAAAAGGCCTGATATTTATAGAAAACCCAGTGCAGACACTTATATCTGACTAATTTTTGAGATCGAAATATTGCTAATGGGTGATGGATCTGATTGTCTTTAAACATAAAATTCATGTAGAAGTTAATAAAAAAACCCGACTGTAAACCTTGCTTAAATCTAGACATGTATTGTGCAAGATACGCAAAATAATATTCTCTGAGATTGGGGAGGGCTAAACCGCCATCTTCCACCTTTTCATATAAAGTGCTGAGTGCAATTCTGGGAATTTTCTTATGCCATAGAAACGCTGTGAACATAGACTCTATTTTTGTTAAAAAGGAATTTGATAATACGCAAGGAATTGTAGAGAATAGGAAGCTAAACAATGGAAGCGCTGACATTTTGATCAAGGCTACCCTTCTGAAGATGGAGAGCGGAAGAGAATCCCAGCGGAGAAATAAGTCCTGAACTTTTTGTAATAGCGGGACGAAATTCAGATCATACAGATCTGAAACAAATGGTGAGAAGACCACCCCTAAATACCGCTTAGGATTCAAGTGTGCACACATTGCTTGTTGTGCATGCAATGCTGTGAGTGTCTGTTTCCTTGTCATTGCCTGGTGTGCATCCCCTGATGTTCTGCTGTCTTTGCTGTATGATTTTTGTGCCTGTGCATCTGTTGTTTGTTTGATGTGGCTGCGTTGTTCTGTGATGGTGCACTTCTTGTGTGTGTTGTGGTATGTTGTCTGTGCATTGTTCCTGAGATGATGTTGTGCCCTCCTGTTGTGTCTGTGCTCCCATTGCCTTTCCCCAGTTTAGCTGCACAGGGCATGTCTGTTCTGGTTGTGGTTCTGTTTGTGTTTCTGTTGGGTTATGTGTTTGTGTGTTGTTTATGTGCAGACATTTGTTGTGGCATCCCTGTGTGTGTGATGCTTGTGGCTACCCCCAGAGTGTGTGATTGTTTGTGTGTGTGTTGCCTGGCAAGTATTGCCAGCCTTCTGTGTGTTTGACACTGGTGTTGTGTGCTGCTGGTGTGAGGGGGGTATGTGTGTAGAGACCTACCGGTGTTTGTCAGTCATGGGGTGTGTCAATGGGCCCTGTGGGTGGTGCTGCTGGCATACTCCTGTGAAGTAGTTGTATACGTATGTGTGGCTGTTCACAGTTTGACTTCATGGCCTTCCTTTCATCCTTGTGCCTCTACATGGTTTGCCTTGTTGTTGCACTGTGATGTCTATGGTTTGTCCTCACTGACTGTAGCAGCCATGTGTGCTTTGATGGTCTGAGGGTGTTGTTCTCTGTTCCTTGTCTTGCATGTGATGTACACATGCTGGTTGTGTGTCTCCATGGCCTTCTATTTGTGTGCAGCCCACTTTGGTTTTCCTATTTGTTGTGCTCCATTGCTGTTGGCATGTGGTGTGTGTATGTGTCTGTGTGTCAGTCTGTGTAATGTATGTGTGACTATGCAGGCTGTGTGTCCATTCAGATGTTAGTTCCTTGTATGTGTTCATTTGGTGCTTGTCCTCATTTTAGTTTCCCTGAGTGTGGTGGTGTGTGTGTTTCCCTGGCCCTGTGCTACTGTGTTGTGTGTTGTGTGTTCCTGTGCAGCCACTCCTGCAGTGTCTGTCTCCCTGGTTGTTTGTTGTGTGGTGCAGGTTGTGTATTGACCTGGCTTGTTATTGTGCATGGGGTGCAGAGGAGGGGCACATGGCATGTGCCTTCATGGGGTGTGCTAGTGTGTGGTGGGAGGGGGTGTGGCCCTGTGGTCTTTGTGCCCTGCGCATGCCTGGCACTGGTCCTGCCTTCTGCATTGTGCGCATGTATTTCCTTGTGTTCACTGCTGTGGTGACGTGACCGGGATATTGCTGCATGGTCGTGGAAGATGTGTGTTTAGGATGCAGAGGGGTGACTTGGTGGCAGGTGGGTGATGTGTGGGTTTTCTTGTGGATGTGTCCCTGTCTCCACCAGGGTGTCTGATGTGGATTTGGACCCTGTGTCAGCTCATGTGTTGTGTGTTGTGTTCGTGTTATTGCGTACCTGCGGTGGCGTCCGCGGCGGTGCATGAGTCCCTGGTGATGTAGCAGGTAAAGCACCGGAAAGACGTGTAGAGCTGGGTCCATGGCGGTCGTGACCGGGTTGTGTGGACCGGGACTCTGGTTTCACGCTCCGCTGTCATCCTTCCGCCATCTCTCGTTGGGCGGTATCTCCGCTGCAGTGCGTCTGCTTGTTTGGGTCATCCTAATTTGTGGAGCGGGGCGGACGTCATTCCGCACGGTGAGAGTCTCCATTGGCTCCCTCCACCGCGGTGGCGGGCGCACTATGATGGTTTGCGCGTCGCACCGCGGCGATCGGGAAATGGGCTATGTTTGGCCATACTAATATGGCGGACGTGAGGACTGCTGCTCGCGGGGGGAAAAAAGCATTTTTCCGCACCGCCGGCACCGCAGTGGTACCACCGCCCGACATCCTAATAGACCCCTAAATGTGTTTTTTATTCTTCCTTGTAGAAAAAATATTTTTTCTTTTTTATCCAGTTGCCTTTGTAATATTTTCATAATAGTACTTTTATTCGATTTATATTTTACTTTTTTAAACATATTTACTGAAAAATTATTTTTTTAACCTCAAATGTCATTCTTGACTTCATGTTGTGGCATTTTCTGTCTATTTTGTGTCTTTTTCTTTTTATCCTCAAGACAAGTTTTGAGTTTTTCAGTTTTTGTATCTGTATCATGAATACATAAAGTTATTAGTAATGACTTTAGGTGTTTAATATTTTTAGAATCATTCTAACCTTTTTTTTGTAATGGTACTATTAGGTTAAATATAGTTTTATGTTATGAGCTCACGGACACTGGCACTGCTGCACTTTACCTCAAGCCCCTTGCACCAGACCGAGAGGGGGAGGAGCTGCAACCTGAGATGGGTGCAGGAGCGTCTTAAAAGCAACGCAGGCTGCCCTCAGCGCGGGTGCACATGGTCACCGGCTCTGCTGCACTTTACCTCAAGCCCCTTGCACTGGACTGAGTGGGGGAGGAGCCGCGACCTGTGACGAGCGCAGGAGCGTCTTGAAAGCAACGAAGGCTGCCCGCAGCGCGGGAGCCCACAGACACAGCACTGCTGCACTTTACCTCAAGCCCCTTGCACTGGACCGAGAGGCCGAGGAGACGCAATCTGTGACGGGCGCAGGAGCATTTTTTAAAGCAACGCAGGCTTGGACCTTGTCCATAAGACCAACCACTGGTGTAATAACAATGTGATTAATGGTTCTAATATATCTCCTGACATAATCATGGCCAGAATAGTGGGCTGGATTGGCCACGGGACTAGGAAAAACATTGAGGTGACTGCATAATTATTAACTTTAGACACTCCGCGCATGCTAAAGTGCTAGTACGTTGCAAATACAAGAATGGCACCAAAACTAAAATTAGAACAATCTCCCTACAGTCTTTTTATCCTTTTAAACATCCCCTAGCAAATCACGATTGGTAGTTGCTGTCTAATCTAGTTAAGCACCCCTCAAGATAGAAACGTAAACACTATACTACCTTTAACAAATCGATACCTACCGCTAGCTAACCCCCAGGGCCTTGATGCTAATGATTGACTAGTGTTGGTAGCAGGGACAAGGCAGGCTAAGAATCCGCCAGCTAAGGCTCTTATCAAGCCAACTGTACCTACTCCCATATTTCAACTCCCGCTGACTAATCCTCCAAATTCGATCCCTACCCCAGCTACCCCTGACGATGTTCCTACGAAGCTTTTGTCCTGGAATATAGCTGGCCTTAGGTCAAAGAAGTGCAATATTTCCTGGGTACACTTTCTTGCCACACACCATATTATTGCTTTACGAGAAATGTGGGAGCCCAATGATTGTTTCTATCTGGATGGCTTTACTTCATTCTGCAAACATACAATCCTGTCGAACATGGGTAGAGGTAGAGAGGGTCTTCTTTTAATGTTTAGTTTTAAATTTTACTACCAAGCCAAATTGATTGACTCTCGTTCACACCACATATTAGCAGTTGAACTGTCATGAAAGAACCTCCCCGGTTTGCTAGTGGTAAACGTTTATAATTCCTTCTCCAGAACTCATGAGACCGAACATCTACTTGCCTTGGAGGATTTTCGGGAAAGTTATGGGTAAGGAAGACAAGCCTATTATGACACGTTAATCTTAGGGGATTTTAACACCCGCAAATGATGCCTTAATTGCTCCTCAATGCTGGAGGAAGAAGATAGCTTGCAGGTGTCAAACCACTTTGAACATACACCGTCAGGAATCTTTTTAGAAGGCTTCCTCTCAGCCCATAACCTGGATTGTTTACAGCAATCAAATAGGTCAGCCCTGTTCCTACCTACGCAGGCTATGGTAGCTCAAGCAAAATTGATCACATTTTGCTATCTGCTCTATTAATACCGGATGTAAAGAATCTAAGCATTACTTGGAACTGCCTCAGTGACCACAATCCTCTAATATTGGTTCCCTTTCTCATGGCTGCCCTTAAAGGGAGGGTTGCGAGTCAGATCTCTAATATAAATATCAGCACCAAAGACCAAACACAAAGATTGAAGTGGGAAAGGATTACCCCAAGGAGTTTTTTAGAGAACTGGTATCCACCTGCGCTCCGGAGTTTCAAGTATGTATGGCACGGCACCACATGATAGAGCTATTCTAGAAGCATTTTGATGCAATCACTAAGCAGGTTGCCTCTAATTTATCTATTAAAACCAGAGCGAGATGCCCAAATCTTTCAAGGTGGTTTGATGACACCTGTTAGGCTGCCCACAATGAGCTACCGCAGGCCCTTAAGCAAAAACCAAGGGATTCACCACTAACCAGGGGCTGTAAGAAGGCCTATAAATCTGCAGTTCAGGAGAGTAAAAAACAGATAAGGGAGCAGGCCTGGGAGGAGCTCAGTCAAGCTAGTGTCTTGCCTGAGAGCTCTAGATTTTGGTCTGTGGTTAACAGTCCTCTCTTCTCTGACACATCAAATTCTAGCAGAGACTGCACAATACCTCCCGAGGAATGGGTCCAGCACTTTGGTAATATTTATAGTGATACCAACTAAGCAGAAGCCGTGGGACAAACAGTTCCTGAACTAGCAAGTTCCTCCCTTTATTTTAGAACAGATGAGGTTCACAAAGCCATCACTTCAACATCCGGTGGAAAGGCCCCTGGCCCTGATGGGGTACCAGCGGACCTTTACAAGGCCGACCCCAAAGTCTGGGCCAAGATCTTAACATATGTTTTTAACGCAGCATGCTCCTGTGGTTTCCCCTCGTCATGGGCAAAGGCGGTCATCATCCCCCATACAGCCATGGACATATCCACTCATATACCCGTACAGCTACTCACACACTGAGTCAGTCACCCATTGAGCTACTCATACCAGACACCTACTCACTCACCCATACAGTCAATCACACAGCCACTCACTCACCCATACACTTACACACACACCCACTCACTTACTCATACAGATGCTAACAAGTACTCACTCACCTAAACAGTCACTGACACAAGCACACACTCACCCATACAGCCACTCTCACAATCACTCACTCACCCATACAGTCACTCTTATACCCAAACACTAACCTATACTGCCTTTCACATACACAGTTACTCACCCATATACCAGTGACACATTCACTTACTCACTGACACAGCCATACACACACTCACTTACCCATACAACCCTTCTCACATGCTCTCACTAACCCACACAGCCAATGGCTCACTCATCCATACAGGCAGTCACACACACCCTCACCCACACACACATTCAGACACCCATACAGCTACTCAGACAACCAATCACTCACCCATACAGCCACTCATGCACCCACTCACACCCCCATACTGCCACTTAGATGCCAACTGACACTCTGATACAGACATTCACACAACCAGTCACTCACCCATACATTTGTTGAGACACCTAATCACGCACTTTGTAAACTCAGTCAGGCACCCACTGAATCACCTATACAGACACTTTGGTATTATATTTAACACTTATAAACATTTTAAAAACACTCACACTCATAGATGATGTCATGAGTGATGTCATTTGAGATGTCATCAGTGATGTTATTAATGAGATCATAAGCAGTGCATTGCGAGGGCATGAGTTATAGTTAGCTTCATCTTCTAGCTACAACATATTTGTTTTTTTCTGTGAAAAAATAAATATATATATATATAAATATATATATATATATGTAAATACATATATGCACACATATCAATTTAAACCATTAAAACTTACCAGTTATAGCTAGTTACTGTAACTGTAACTCGAGCCCTAAAGTAATTATAACTAAGGGTGGGTGGAATATTCCATTCCACCCACAGAATTGGCAGAATTTGCGTGACTCCGTGTCACACTTTCAATGTAGCATTCCGGTCAAGTTCCACCAATCGCGGATGCTGGAATTTTTTCTAACGAGTGGCGACAGAAAGGTAGGTTGGTAGGCACGACTGAGATCTGGCGTCCTCTACCACGATTACCAGTCGCTAGGAGGATATTCGGTGAGATTTTTCAAACGCAGGCAGTTGCGACCTTTTGTAGATAGGAGTCTGCAGCTTAAGTAGAAAATCTACCTGAGCAGCAGGTAAAGCAACTTGAGTACAGTGGCACACCGCTCGGAGCAGTTTGCGTTGAATTATCAGCGTGGAACATGCTACCAGTGTTAAATCACTGCAGGAGCAGTGTGATGTGCCTATTTCCACCCGTCGTAGGAACTCTGCGGAATCTTATGGAGTTTTTATGTAGCTTCACCAAATAATTTCTAGCGCTTTTTTTTAAAGGAAAGCAATATTTTATTACTATATGTAATTCAAACACCTGCAGCCAGGCCCTGCATCCAGCCCATACCAGGCAGCCAAGCCCATCCCGTACACAGTGTGAGTTTGACTGCAGGGCCGTGCTGGCAAACCCACCCCACTCACAGCCATCGGCCGAGCCTGCGGACAGGTCTTGAGTACAACCCCTCACTGGCAATCAAACCCACACCACACATGACACCCCTCTCTAGCAGCCAATCCTCACCTTGTGCAGCCATTGGCCATGTGCAGCATCGGTGGGCCTATTGGCTTATGAAGGTATCAGGATATTAGAGTCGGTAGGAGAGAGGCCTGAAGTAGGTATGCAAGAGGCGTGAAACCCTTCATGACTCTGTGACTATAGGCACACACCCACCTCATCCTCGCATGTCGCCTAAAGAAATTAGAGAGTCTAGAATCAAAAGTGGAGAATATTCCAGTACATAGGGTTAGTAAGCCTGCTTGCATGCATATGTGTAATATGTTTATTTATCCTTCGTTTGAGAGTGACTTAGAAAGAAGACAAGAATCCAGTGCACGTTTTTTGTCCTGTTGAAAGCACAGGACCCTGAGTGGCCATTTCTTATGGGCTGAAACATGTCGACAAGTGGGTAGGGTAAGAGGGCTTTTGTTCCCTGCTTTTTACCCAGCTTTTAACTGTTTTAACCATTCCTAAATAACCACCAATACAGGGAATACCTGGGTTACTCAAGGTATTTTCATTCTTTAAAATATTCCTACTGAATATCAAAAGTGCCTTCTGGAACATGGTCGAGCCTTCCTGGATTTTAGGGACCAGAATGAGACCTGATGATGAAACATGCCACCAATAGAGTGGGTGATAACAAAATAATAATCATGTTTCTAGTGCAAACGCTGCTAATCTCTGAATGTATGATGATGTCAGACAAATGCAGTGGGTGAGAATACCCATTAGTGTGTGTTATTGGTATCAGGATATCAAAATAAATAAAGTAAATGTATTGTTGTTAGAAAACTGGTTTCTGGTTGGCTGGGGTATGCACCTAAGTCAGACAGAACCTACCTCTCTAGACAAAGTAAGGAAGTTACATATCCAAGACAACCCCTGCTCACCCCCTTGGTAGCTTGACACGAGCAGTCAGGCTTATCCCTGAGGAAACGTGTAGAGTGTTTGCACAACACCACACACACCAGTGACACATTAAATACACCACAAAAGAGACTTCACACAATATCATATAAAAATATCTCATATATTGTATATAACACATAGACCAAACCACATAAATCACTTCTCCAACTAGGCAATTGTCATAACATCACAGTTATTGCAATAGAGTAAAGACTTATATGTTGCACATGTCATACAAACATAGTCAAGGTACATAATATGCAGATCCTGAAATAATACTTGTTATCCTATCACTACAAAGAAAAAACACACATATTATTGTAATGTAATATGTACTGAAGGATTCATAAATGACCAAACATCACCAAGGGTTCACAAATACGGAACCATCACCATAGGTACATGTATCATAAATTAATGCCAAAGATATAAATGGGGAGCAACTCTCCTGCCCTCTTTTTAAATGTAATCTTGCTATTAGCTATCCCCATAGGCCACAGGGGCACCTGTGCTCCTACCAGAGATATTACGACGTGTTTAGGGAATTTCTCATGTAGTAAAGTGAGAGGTCTCCATCAAGGTTTTGCCCCATCACACCATCTAAATATCAAGTCCCCACAAAAGTACTTTTTCCACAGAGGAAAGAGGAAAAGGCATGAACCATAGGAGCCACGCAGGCAGGCCATGCTCTGTCCATCCCCCCGTCAGCATACAGAAAAATGTAGCTACTTCAGCCGACAACCAGGGTAAGAATGGCCAGAGAGTCCAGGCGGCCCTTCCGGCATGTGTGCGGCAATCCCCGGTATATCCTTGGGCTCGCTACGGCCATTGTGGCAAGTACCTGGCTTTGGGTCAAGATGGGCCAGACAGCTGGTGTGCGAGTGCAATGAAGGAAGCAGTACCTAAGCATCGTCTGGCACAGTGCCCTCCTGCCGGCCTGCAAGTTCTACGGGAGGGTCTTGCTGCCTTTGCCGGCTACACGCACTGTGTCCTTCATGGTGGTTGGCCCTGCTAGGGGGGTTGCTGATGGGCAGCAAACCTGCTCCCAACAGCAATGCAGCCTCAGAGCGGCTCTGCTCCCAGAGGAATGGTACAGCATGATCCTTCTGCTGGGGCCGTACTAGGAGCTCTCGCACACCAGTTCCTCTCTGGAAAACATGAGGCGCCCACCACGCACTCCTCTGGACTGGGCACAGCTCATCTTCATGCACTGAATGTGAGCACACGCTGCTAATTTCAGGCCAGCGAGGTGGTAGTAAAACAGCACTCACCATGAGCTTCTCTCTGAGAAAAGCACTTGGGGGGGTCAAGTAGCTGACGGGGCCGGACTCACCAGTCCCACTGCATTTGGCAAAGCAACATGTCAGAGCTGCTCATCAGAACCAGGGAAGGGTAGGCAATATCCACAGCCCCTGGAGAGCAGTGGGGGCATAAAGGCAACATGCTGCAGGCCATCACATCAGCACAACAAGCACATCAGTCCAATGGCAGTCCTTCCTAGCAGCGCAACAGTTCCTTTTTAGCAATCCTCAGTGTGTAGAGCCAAGAGCATCTGGTTACAAGTCCATGCAGTGTCTAAAATCATGGGGTCAGAACCCCTGAATTTATACTCAAAATGTATTTGATCTGGAGGTAACTTAAAAACGTTTAGAAGTGCACAACACCCCTATTCAATCCCCAGCCCTGGCTCCAGACACATTACAGGAGGGATGAGACAGCTTTGTGAGAGGACAGACACAGACCTATTCAGGTGCAGGTGACAACTCCTCCCACCACACTAGCTCAGGAAGACTCATCAGCATATGCGGAGTGAATACACAAACAGGCCTCTGTCAGCCCAAAGCTGAAGTTGATTGGAGTCAGACTGCAAAGCAAAAATAGTCAAAAACACATAGAAATTCCCACTTCTAAACGTAGCATTTCTAAAATAGTGACAAAAAATAAGCATAATGTATCACCACTATTCCAAGCATACGAAACATGGCAATGCTACTCCATTCATATCAGAAATGACCACTGAAAAATAGCAGGCAATTCCCAATGCACGCCTATGAGAGGAGTAGCCTCACATCAGTGAGAAACCAAATAGGCTGTTTGTCTCAAGTAGGACATGCCACACACAAAGGCACATGTCCTACCTTTTATCTACACAGCACACTCCCCATACGGCTACCTAGAGCCTATCTTAGGGGTGATCTATATGTAGTTAAAGGGGAGTTCCAGACTTGGCAAGTAATCTTGAATGCCAAGTCACCTGTGGCAGTAAACTGTGCACACAGGCGCTGCAGTGACAGAGGCCTAAGACAAGTTTGAAAGGCTACTTCTATGGGTGGCACAAGCAGCGCAGCAACCCACTAGCAGCATTACATTTACAGGCCCTGGGTATATGGAATACCACTGTACAAGGGACTTACAGCAAAATTAAATATGCCAAACAGGTGTAGACCAATCATATCAAGTTTACAGGAGAGAGTACATGCACTTTAGCACTGATCAGCAGTGGTAAAGTGCCAGGAGTCCTAACACCAACTGCATCCTCAGAATGGTAGTGGTGCCTAGCAGGCACTGCCTGCCAGATCAGGATGCTAGATCCCCGCCAGCCTTTCCATGGCAGATCCGCCCCCATGGAAAGGCTGGCGGGATTGACTTTGGGGGCCCACTGCGGGCCCCCCTGTGCAAGGTCAGTTTGTCACGGCACTTGGGAGGCACCAATGGCGCCCCCCTAAATTTCCCTGCACCCTGTGGCAGGCACTATAGTGCAGGGTAAAGCAAAACCTGCCATTTTTTACATTGCTGCAGCCAGCAGCACCCTCCGCAATGTAAAAAATGCCTTTTGCAGCCGCTGTGTTGGCGGACGCATTGTGATTTGGTATGTGAGGCCGCCGCCTTATAGGCGGGTGGTCCCCATCAGCAGGACGATGGCGGACGGACTTCAGTCCGCCCAGCACGTAATGACCCCCATAGTTCAAAGTGGTGGGGGGTGTATGTTATATTCTGGTAACTCCCTTGATTAAAATGTATTGTCGATTTGATTACTCTCCTAAGTGATCTGTTAGTAAGTGGAACACCTCCTTTTCCAGATTCTGTAGCCATCAGAGTTTGCGGATTTATTTTCTTCGCATTTTTGTTTCATGAAGTGGAATAAAAGATGGCATTTGTCTCTCACATGCACATGCTTTCATTGGAGGCATTGGTCCAGTTTGTCGATTTACATGTGGCTCCGGTGTCAGACCAAACACAAAATGGTTTTCAACGAGTTAAGAGTCTTATAAGAATGTTGATTGGAAAAACACAATTCTTGTCTTGCTCCTCGCATAGGAACTTGTCACCGAGTTGAGGTATTCATAAATCAATTTTCCACAGTCCTCTAAGTACGGAGATAGCAAACACTGTAGGGCTTCTCTAGCCAGACTGCCCGTAGATACACAAGAAAATCTAGGCCAAAAGAGGATTTCAGACTCGAATCCTGCCAAAATGCTTATTTTGGACTGTATCATTTGGAAGCCTATATTCACACCAGGACCAAATGGAAATTTTACAATTGTATTCTTGGGTTGAAAACAGAAAATGGCTGTAAGTGAAAGAGATTGAAATATTTAATTTTGAAAACATTGACTGCAGGCCAGAAGGAACCGTGGTGATGGTGCATAATGGCTCTGAAAAGTATTAGACATTAGTTACTGATATGGCAACTTAATCACGGTGCCTATTTTCTACAATATATGAATGTAAGAATTAATGAAATATATAAATACTGCTGCTAACATTAACTGGAACAAATAAGGAATGTTGAATGCAGAAATTGAACCTTTTCGGTGAAAGAGACCAGCCAACTGATACAAGTTTGCAATAAAACATTCTCATGTGAATGAATAATGTCCATACAAAGGCGGAGGATTAGCATGCTGTCAACAGTTTGAAACAGGAGCCTCTTTTGGACACCACATATCAGTTTTTCTTTATTTAGAACATATCAAAACCATACATTTTTTTAATTGGCATATGCAGTGGAGTCTATCAGTGGGTACCTCACACCATTGTTTATTGACAGAATTTCAGTGGTAAATCACGCTTCACATCTCAGTCACTCACACAGGGTAAAGGTACCAAAGAAGAGGATTTCGTGAATCTATTGAGGTTGGTAGCCTAAGAGTGAAACTATCACAGGGCCTTACTTATGAGAAGTGAAGCATCGCTGCATGAAAACAGCAATGCACCACTTCTCAGTCCACCCTCCTTGCAACATGATGGATGCGTCATATTTACTGTATGGCGCATCATGTCGCAAGGAATGACAGCTACGTTAGTAATACTGACGTATCTGTCGGCAAGAATCTGACACATTGCTGGAATTGTGTCTGAAGCGTGACACAACTCCAGCAATGCAGGGGGGAGTGCTATGAATATAGCACTGGTCAATCTTACGCCTTCCATGAGGCATGCGTAAGGATTCGACGCAATGCGGTCCTAGAAGTGGCACACTGATATCTTATAGATTTCAATGCGCCACTTCTACGAGGCTTGGATGCGGGGGAACACCCACCCTGCATACATTATACCTGACCCAGGTATAATGTAGCGCAGGGGTTGACAAAGCGACGCATTTGCTAAGATGCGTCACTTTGTAAATAGGGCGCAACAGTGCATCACAAAAAGTGACGCACCGGCACCACAAATGTGTCGCAAGGGCTCATAACTGAGCCCCACAATTATTTCCTATAGTTTAGTACTCCCACAGGAGCTCACCAGACATTGACTTGGCTAAAATTTTAGAAAGAAAAAACTGCAAAATCCTGGTTTGGAGAAGTGTAATTTTTGAAACGCATATTCTCCATGAGCACAAGGAAACATATCTTCCATGCTCAACTGCCCTCTTTTCAGAAAATCTATTGGAATGTAGCTAACCTTCCTGCTGATGTATGTAGGGCCAAGAGACCGCTGTCAACTATGCAGTTGTAGTAATTTTGATACATCTCACTTATTGTCTGCTTCAATTCACATAAAATATATTTTTCAACTATTCCAGATCTTTCCTGCTCAGATTTTCCACCCATTTTAAGCCAGTGGAAAATGTAAGTAGATGCACAGGTAATATTACCTGAGCCCCCTGTAGGAAGGTGGAGGATTATGTAGCTTTGCCACTGGATTCAAGCTAGCCTGGCCGATGAAGGGTGTTACCCAGAAACCCAGGATGCATGTTTCCGTTTCAGGGAAGACCTGGCTTGGCAGTTCGGGCTGGACTGTTCCCATGAGGCACAGGGTCAAGACTGATTTGCATATAGGTGGGTCTGAACTGAGGTGGCGAAGTGAGCTAAAGAATTATGATGGATTCAACCCAGATCTGTGACGGGGGGTCAGTGTCTGAAAAGTTTCAGCGCTCCGTCCATCATCGCCTTGTGTTTGCTTTGTTCACCCTAAGTTGGCAGGGTATGCCCAGACGTGGGTCACTTGCTCACTTTGCCACTGGATTCAAGCTAGCCTGGCTAATGAAGGGTGTTACCCAGAAACTGGTCCCAGGATGCTTGTTTACAGTTTAGGGAAGACCTGGTTTTGCAGTTCGGGCTGGACTGTTCCCACGAGGCACAGTGTCAAGACTGATTTGCATACAGCTGGGTCTGAACTGAGGTGGAGAAGTGAGCTAAAGAATGATGATGGATTCAACCCAGATCTGTTACTGGGGTGAGTGTCTGAAAAGTTTCAGCGTTCAGTCCATCATCTCCTTGTGTTTGCGATTCTGGTTAGGCTCCACTATGCAATACTCGAACAATACCCTCACAGATGGTCCTTGGATGTACAAAAATAAATCCTTAGCTCAGTCCTGCTAGTGTAGCAAAGAGCAGTCAGGCTTTACTAGAGAAACATGTGTTAAACACCTCAGAGAACCAACATGAAGAATAAGTAATTGAAACAAATAAAAATAATTCTGAGACCAATTTATAAAAATAAAGAAGATTTTTATATAAATTTAGACACCAATACTTAGACGACTGGATAAGTATAGCTGGAGTATAGATTATAGAATGAAAAATAAATCAGTGCAATTCAATACTGCAAAACCTTAGTGTTGTGTTCAATGGGAATATGGACTGGTGACAATCAGTCACCTGCAGGTAGAGTTGCATGGAACCCGCCTCCAGAATCAGCCCACAGTAGTTAGTTGAATTTTGCCTGGCTCATAGGGCCCAGGTGTATAGTTGCTCTAGCTGTCCCGGGTGCTGAAGTTGGAGCCATGGGGGCGGGCTGGTTTTACCACTTACACGTTGCTGGTGAGGAAATGAATTAACAAAGTTGGCCACTGTGGTGGCCCACTGTGGTGGCCGGTTGGAGGTGATGTGGAGTTCCCTCAGGTTGCAGCATCGAATAAAGGTAATGGTTGCTGGTCTGGTCTTCAACAAGTCTGGGCAACAGTAAGGTCAGCAAGAAGCTGTTTTGACATGCGGAGAAGTGGGAGAAAGTGGTAGCCATCTGAAACTCGCTGGAGGTCAGGACTACATTTCCTACAATGCACAATGCTACTTTTGAGCGAGCCTTTGGAGGTTCCGATGGCCAGTGATTCTTGGGTTCCAGGACGTTGTTTTCACCTGCGGAGTGCAGGTGACTAGTGCCATTAGCCCAAGGGAGTCTTGATTCGCCTTTGGCTCTCAACGGGGTCCCTCAATCTGCGGGAATGAATCTTTGGTCTGGGGCGATTCATGCATTATCAAGATGGTTGCCACAGGTGCAGAGCATCATGCCTTGGTTTTGTGCAGAATCTGTAGTCACAGACTTGGGTCTCTTTTCTGTCCTCTGTAGCAATTCAAATCAGAACTGAAGTTCTGGGTTCAGGGGTTCCCCTTAAATCTTAGATTTAGGGGGATTAGAGGTGTGGGTGCAAGTAGCTAATGGGTAACTAGCCCCAGTGGCTAATCTGCCCCAGAGTTGACCACATCTGGGGGGGCACCTTTGCTACCCAAAACCCTCTATTCTACCACTTGTCAAAATGGCAGAAACATTCCTTGGCTGTACAAACCATGTATCCCGGTCTAGCGGTGTGGCAAGCCTTCCGTCCGAGGGTGTGCACCATCTGACTATATCATTTTCACACATGCCCAGATGCAAATTTGCCTCAGAGCATGTGGAGGACTGTTTCCTTATTTGGAAGGCAGCCTGCATATCACAGGTGGTGTAAGCTATGAAACTCACAGCCTTGATGTGCCACTTCACTAGCCATCCTGTCAGGGAGGAATGTGTCACCTTCTTCCTGTCTAGGCTTTTGTTTCTGACTCCTGAAAGAGTCAGATTCCTGTCTTGGCACCAGCAGTGGGGCTGTCAGCCAGGGCACAGGAAAGGTGTGCAACCTCTAAGGTAGCCACCTGGGTACATGACTCATCGCCGCTGACATTGTAATCATGTCATGGGCGATGAGGCAAGCTTGATACCAAACACTGCATATTTCGGCCCATGCTATCATTTGGCCTGCTGATCACTTAGAGTAGCCTTTAATGGAAAGAGGCTACTTTAGGGACATATAAGCTTGCACTTATATGTCCACACCTTTAATGTAATGCACCCTGCTTCGAGGGTTAAGGAGGCCTTCCTTAGGGGTGACTGGCATATATTAAAAATAGTGCATTGATCTTGCCACACACATGTAGGGTAAAGTCGAGTTTGAGCAGTTTGCACTGCTCCTGCAGTCTGCAATGGCAGGCCTGATGTCAGTAGTTTACTTGGGTCACTCGTTGGCACAATCAGTGCTTCAGGCCCTGATGACCCCTTTAACTCCCATACCCTGGGTACCCCTTGTAGTATTTACCAGGGACTTATAAGGGGGTTAATGGCCTTGTCAATTGGGGTTATCAATTCACATGTATCAGTTTTAGAGACAGGACTGGCGCTGAGGCCCTCTTAGCAGGACAAAGTGTACTGTTAGTCGAAAACCAGCATCTAGTAGTCCAAATAGAGAAAAAAAAGTGGGGGGACATCTGCAAAAAGCCTGTTTTCTCACTGCCCCCAGTAAACTTTGTATTTACAGGAGGTGATAATTTCAGAGAAAACTATGCACAACTCATAATTAGGTAAACAAAGTGGGAATATAAGGTTAACCCCTTCGGTGTTCATGACGGAACGGTTCCGTCATGAGCGTCGGTTCAGCTGTGCTCATGACGGAACCGTTCCGTCATGACCACGCCCGCGCAAGAAACGGTCAGCGCTGAGCGGGAATCGGCGCCGCATCGAAGGGGTTAATAGTATGCTGTTTTCCGGAACTGCTTTGATATCTCTGCCAGGCTCCTTGTGAAGCATGTTTAAGTGTCCTCATTTAATTCACTTCATTGCAATATTTCAATTTAAAGCACCGTTGTAAAGAAAATGATGCCCTGTGGCATTTGAATTCAAACACATAAAATACAAACTTGTACACAATGAAATCCAGGCAACTAAGCAGCCTGCAACATTACATCTATGACTCCAGGGACTAATTTGTATTGCTAGTGATAAACAATAACGTGTAAGGGCGGCCATGGAGCTTTACTGCCATGAGATGATAGGATGGACCTGGGAATCTTTTTGCCATCACTTTGTGTGCATTACATTTCAATGATGTCTGAACTACATCAAATGAAACCAACAAAACCCTGACTTGAAAATGACCAAGCTCTCCATTACTATTCAGTTCCCCGGGACACAAAATATTAAGTATGAGTTGATGAGGACATTACAGGATTATGCAAGGAAATATGCCTCTGATGATGGCTATCATTTGATTGTGCATTCTTCTGTGAAGTAGAAACAGCGGGTTAAGGGGTGCATTTCAATGTATCCACTGTCTGTGGTGGATATGACAATCATATTTTAATGGCTTGGAATGATTTAAATCTGTCGCTGGTGCATAATTTTGGTAAACATAATGCAAGGTCATCATTTTTTGATCAAACATGATAACATTTAAAATTAATTTACTTAATAACTGATAACATTTGCATGAGAAAATGTTCTATTGGGAGCATAAGCTGATACTAAATCTGTCTAAATAAAACACACATAAAAAAAGATTTTTAGATATTTGTTAATCAGATATTCCAAGCACGCATGCATGTGCATACACATGCACAAACGCACAAACGCACACACACCACAATTATGCTTAGGTATGCCAAGTATAACTCATGTCCCATTGCGCACTGTTCATGACCTCGCAAATAACACATCTCTGATTGGATATCAAATGAGGAATACCACTTAGGACATGTGGAGTGGAGATGCGGAACTAAAACCTTACAGGTGTGCCTTTTTTTGGTTTGGTGTTTTTGAGTTTAGTAATTTTTGAGAAATTTGCATTACAAGAGTTGTTCAGTGGTGCAACACGAGGTGTGGGGGGCCCGAGCTGCAGGGGGCACCCTCTGCACAGTAGTCAGGCCTGGGAGCACCGGATTCAATCTGGAGCAGGGCCCCTCCATGTACCTTGCAGGGGGGCCCCTCAACTTCCGTTACGCCAGTGGAGCTGTTGGGCAAAAACTGACTAGCAGGGGTTGAAATTAACCATGTTATTGACCCAAGGGGGACCCAATGGGGAAAGCAATTAATACACCTATATGAAAATCAATCCTGTTAATCTAATAGAGGATAGAACTTCATTGCAGGTTCTCCTTTGTGACACTAATAGAACCTTCATAAAGCTAGAAAACCATAAAAGAGATGTGGCGCATTGATATACCAATGGTTAACAACTAAAAATAATGTCCTCTGTCAAATTATTGACGAAGGACCTTACACTGGCCATTAAATAATCATTGCACATCAATATCTATATTTTTCTACAGTGTTGTTAGAAATGGGGGTCTCTAGTGGCAGTGGCTTGCACCCTATCCGAGTAGGGACCCTTCCTCCTATTCAGGATGAGGGAGTTACACACCCAAGAAAACCACTGCTCAGCCCTTTGGTAACTTGGCACGAGCAGTCAGGCCTATCTCAGAGGCAATGTTTAAAGTATTTGTACATAACAAACACAGTAACGCAGGGAAAACACTACAAATGGACACCAAGCCAGTTTAGAAAAATAACCAATCTTTATCTAAACAAAACAAGACCAAGACAACAAGAATCCAACATAAATAACTCAAAAAATCACTTTTCAAAGGTTTAAGCAATTTTGTCCATACAACTCTAAGGATGCAGTGTTTTTACACAAAGTACCTCAGATGTGTCAAAATCGCTGCAGAGGAGGGCAGCGTGGGAAAACAGTGATGCGTTGATTCCCGAGACCCTGAGGAAGCAATGCATCAGTTCTTCTGCACACAGGAGAAGTGTTGCATTGGTTCTGGTCTGTAGGGAAAGCGAAGCGTTGAAATCCAAGATGGTTCTGGTCTGTGGGTTATGCGATGGAAACTTGGCACACAGGTGTGATGCGTGAAAATCCGGACGTGCTGGAGGTGGATGCAGCAACGGCAAACAGGCGCTGCAGTGATTCTTTCAGCCATGGACCGGTAATGGGTCGATTCTTTCAGCTGCATAACATGGCCTGTGTCGGAGTCAGTGAGGTGGTCTTGATCTTCCGAGACTTGGGGCACTGAACTCGGGCTGAGGCGGTTTCTTCTGTGGTTCACTGCAGAATATCGATGTAAAAAATATACATGAAAAAATATAGGATGCAAAAATATCGACTCCCTATACTTAACCAGGTAAATACAAATATATCAACAAAGAAATATCGATGTTAAAAATATAGTTGTACAAAATATCGATTTTTATATATATAAACTAAAATAATAAATAATAAATACATTAAGTAATACAATTAATATAAAACACTCATAAATAATAATTAATATATATGTATACATATTTACTTTAAAAACAATTCATAGACTATTCATTTTAATTCATTTTATAATTTTAAAATTATATAAAAATGTACAAATATATATATATATTATACTATATTTATGGTGTACCTCTAGACGACCCTCTCTCCATTCCAGGTAACCAGTACACTGATTCTGAGTTAGAGAAATTTTGGATTGTCTTACATTATTTCCACTTGGAGATTTGCATTGTCTTCCGTTTGGTGTAACCCCCTTTAATTTTGCCACGCGTTTACATTACGTGTATTCCAACATTCTTGTATTGTATTGTTCAATGACTGAGGCGCCTAGGAGATGCCACTGCTGCACATACGATACTTATTGTGCATCAGCACACTAGCTCCATCCTGTTTCACTAAATCAGCACACTGATGTAGATTTGGATTATGTCAGGAATGTTATACAATGTTTGACAGTATATCCACTTGGAGAATTGAAATGTGAGTTTTGCTTGAAACTGCTTCAAATTATTTTCGTCACGCGTTTACAATACGTGTGCTTTATAATTTTTGAAATGAAGCTTATGATGCATTTGACAATACGATTTAAAGTGACACATTGAGTCATTATATTCATAAATCCATGTAATCAAACCTTTTACAATATGGCCGCTACCTTTACTTTGCACATCTGTGTATTTGTTGGTCCTTCCTCTATGTTCAATGTTTATTTATGCACTTTCTTTGAAACTGAAGTATCGTGTGATCAAGACACATTGTTGGTGTCGAAACGCGTAGCGGTTAACAAGAAAATAAACTTGGTGTAGCAACTTGACCCCCGAGAGTGCGTCCATTACTTGTTGGAATTCTTGGATTATTCATTTCCGGCTTAGGGCTTTTGCCGGTTGACGCTCCACCTGACGCGGGACTGGTCCCAGGAAAACCCGTTTTACTTCACATTACATGGAGGGACTGCATGCCGGCCATATGAGAGCGGAGAAGAACTGATCGGAATATCGGGGACGTTGGAGGACGTTAGCTCTGAACACGAAGGTAGGCTTGGCCCCGGGTGTCGCTTGGGTCGGGGGAGACGTACGTACACTTTGTGTCTGGGCGGGCTTCCCCTCCGGGTGTGATACTAAGGGTCGGGCTGTGCCTTTTTTGTGTGTAAGAGCAGGAATACTTATAACCAGCTACTTGAGGGTTTGCCATATATCGCCAAACGCAATAGGTGATGAAATCGTAGCCTCACTCTCTTTACAAGTAGCGGCTCTCCACGCAGCCTCATCCGCATTAACAATGGCATCAGGAACTGCCTATCAATAGGCGGGGGGGTCGAGAACTCACCAAGTAACGAAGAGGAATAGCGGGAAGAAACATTACCGCTGTGGGTTTTCCTCGCGTTTCAATAGAAAGTGTATGCGTGCAGCAGCACGCATTACTCGTAACTACCTGCACACTGGCACAACACAATGTCGGAGGAAAGCGAAAGACGGAGGGAAGCGCAAGTCCTATTTGCCCGTGCCCCAGGGAAGGGCACTACGACAGCAACATTAACAGAGAAACCTAAAGACAATGCCTTGTATGTTATCCTTAGAAGGTACGAAAAACTGAAAAAACAAGAGTCATCAAAATGGTGGGAGGCGATCTCCCTCCAGGACTATGTGGAGAAGGATATGGTACCGAGAGGTTTAAGAATCTATGTGACTCCATCACATGAATCCCCCAACCCACGCATGCTCGAGGAATGGGCGGCTAACTCTGCATCCAGTTCCAAAAATATGCTGGGCATATTGATAAAATACGCGTGGGAGGACAGAGACAAAGTAATGAAAGAACTGGAGGAGATGGAGGAAGAATTTAAAAAGAGCAATGAACAGGACAGCATTAAAAAGTTCAAGGACGAATTGAAAGGAAGACTTAAGAAATACGAAGAGGACATAAAATTACGAAAACAAAGAAAGTTGCATAGAGACTGTGCAGACTACGAGTCTGGTCGCATTCTCACGTACAGTCCGAAATACGATCATCTGTATAATCAAGCTACTACTACAATAAATAGACCGAATGATAGTGTTAATACGAGTGAAATGACCATGAATCCAGTAACTAGTGACTCTGATACTGACATCTCAGTTAAAACCACAAGCACTTCCTCAGATGTGGAAATCATCACAAAACAAGCAACTTTTTTAGACGAGTTTCGAGTTCTTCGAACCCGCCACAAACCAGAGCAGTCATCGGGAACAACACAGCAGAGAGGCCGGGGCCAGAAACGGGGGCGAGGAAGAGGAAGAGGCAGAGCCGCTCTAAACAGAGAAGACTCAAATACAAACAAAGGAGGAAGCAGAGGGCCCATGGGAACCAGACGAGGTGGCTACAGAGACATGAAGTAATCATGGATGACGAAATGGTAAACAAAACTATCATTAATTTATCATCAAGGACACTCTCTAAAGTAGAGAAAACCACCTTATGTCTTGGTCTTACATTTTGCCCCACAGAAATGTTCAATTACGCTGATACCAGGGTAGACATCTTCAAATTTGTGCGTAAATTAAAATTGCAAAAATGGCACACTTTGATGAGCAATAGACCCCCTGAGAATACCAACGTTAGTACAGAGCACAACACACAATCTACTGTTACTATGAGAGATGCCAATCTACTTCAGACATTATACACATTAGGCGGGATAGCCACAGAAGATGAGGACATCAGATCTATGGCTAACCAAGCTAACATTCCAATGGATAGAGCGGCTTGCACGCAATTTAAACCTAAATCCATCTTCTGTCCGGTTCTTCCCCACGATTCAATTGATACTTTTCACGAAGTTGTGACTAAAGAACTTACCCAGTACAAGCATAGAACATCAAAAACTAACAAGGTACAATTGAACCTGTCCAAACAACAAAGGGATTTCATTGTGTCTTTAGCTAAGGATGAAAATGTCATAATACGCCCTTCAGACAAAGGTGGAAATGTGGTGCTATGGGGGAGGGAGTTGTACATAGAGGAAGCCAACAGACAACTGGGTGATGGTGAATTTTATTGTAAAAGCAACACCACAGAATACAACCAGAGTATAACCACAACCTGGGAGAAGTTATCCACATGGCAGGAAACAGGTCTGATTACGTGGCAGGAGTATTGTTTCCTTAAAAAGGATTACCCTAAACTCCCTATACTCTATTTACTCCCCAAAGTCCACAAAAATAGTAACAAACCACCTGGGAGACCTATTGTCTCATCAATAGGGAATGTCAATGAAAATCTGTCTAAATATGTGGATCACTTTTTAAGAGAGTATGTGACCCAGCTTCCATCGCACATAGAAGACACTAAAGATTTCCTGAATAGGATTGATAAAATCAAGTGGGAAAATAATCTTATCATGATCACATTAGACGTTTGCTCACTTTATACCATCATAGATCATGAGCAAGGAATTAGGGCCTGTCAACATTTCTTGGAAGACAGAAACATGAGCCTCTTTGACCACACACAGATGCTCTTGGAAATGATAAGGATCTGTCTTACTAATAACATCTTTATGTTCAACGGTGACCTCTTTAAACAAACTCGTGGCACCGCGATGGGTTCATGCTTCGCGCCGAGTTTCGCGAATCTTTTTCTTGGCAAATGGGAGGAAGAAATTCAAAGTAGTCCTCTGCTTCAATCTGAACTTGTGCTGGTTAAAGTTTGGATGAGGTACATCGATGACCTCTTTATTGTATGGGGTGGTACAGAACAGCAAGCCATTGATTTCATTGGCAAACTGAACAATAACCTGTACAATATCAAATTGACTTACAACATAAGCAGGACTACAACTGAATTTCTTGATGTACTCATCACCGTGCATAATAACACCTTGATCACCAGCCTTCACCGCAAGGAAACAGCTGGGAACAGCCTCCTGCATGCCCTTAGCGCCCATCCTGAATCACTAAAAGCGAGCATTCCTTATGGGGAACTTTTGAGAGCACGGAGAAACTGTGGCACTGACGAAATCTTTGACAGTGAACAAACTAAGATACTTGCAAGATTCAGGGCACGAGGTTACCCCGAAGAAGTATTGACACGAGCTTTGAATAAAATCAAGAAAGTTACGAGGCCCATGAGTCTAGATTACACTAGGAAGGATCAGGAAGAAGAAGCCTGTTTAAGGGTCATCACAACCTTCACACATGATTCCAAAAAAATAAACAAGGTCCTCGCTGATAATTGGAAAATTCTCCAATCAGATAACATAATAGGAGAAAAAGTAAGTGACAGACCTCTTATCACATACAGAAGGGGCAGGAACCTTAGGGACATGTTAGTTAAGGGAGATATTACTGTAAACAGCAATAGAAACATTCACAACCTTAAAGGATTCTATCCTTGTGGACACTGCCGAGCCTGCAGGTCTAGCCATATGGTTAAAGATTTCGAAGTACCTGGGTCCCCCAAAAAAACTATCTCACAGTTCCTTACTTGCAGCTCTAACTATGTGATATATGTGTTGGAATGCCCGTGCAGACTTAGATATGTCGGGAGCACTATCTGCATGGTAAAAAAACGTGTTCAGGAACACCTTAGAGCAATTACCCATGTAGATCTGCACTATCCCATTGCCAGACATTTCCAAGAAAAGCACCAATCTAACAATCTTCTTTTGAGATTTTTTGCAATTGAGCAAATCGTCCTAGGCAGACGGGGTGGCAACAGAGAACTTGAGCTGAGAAAAAAAGAATCCAAATGGATTATGGATCTCGAGACCCGAATGCCGGGAGGGCATAACTTGGATGAAGAACTGGCCACACATCTGCATAATGATTAATTCACTTTGTCTTTCCGTTTAGCTTTTCTCCTTAGCGCTGTGACAGTGTTGATATACTGATTGAATTTATCTTTTTTGAGTATATCTGATTCATGTTTTTATGAAATTGTAAATATCTTTCTCTTTTCATTTTTATCATAGGAGAAAAGGAAGGGACCCATCATGTTCCAGGACTCTGCACGGGTTCCCCACCCTTTTCTTCAACATATCTGCACTTACTGTGAGATAAGGATGAAATTTATTATTATTTTTATATAAAAAAAATATGTATATATATACAAAGAAAAAAATCCCTTTTTTATGGCTTTTCACATGTTAAATGTTGGTAGTTTTTTGTAGGATTTATCACTTTTTGATTGGACTGGGAGGCGTACCAACTACTAAGCAATTTATGTTTTATGGCCATGGACACTTGTCGATTAGATGAACTTATATGGTTTGAAGATTCTTTTGTCACTGTATAGCAGCGTACCATCGACTTATGCGCCTTAGAGTTGTAACATTTGCAATTTGTTATGGAGTTTTTACACTATATTTATGGTGTACCTCTAGACGACCCTCTCTCCATTCCAGGTAACCAGTACACTGATTCTGAGTTAGAGAAATTTTGGATTGTCTTACATTATTTCCACTTGGAGATTTGCATTGTCTTCCGTTTGGTGTAACCCCCTTTAATTTTGCCACGCGTTTACATTACGTGTATTCCAACATTCTTGTATTGTATTGTTCAATGACTGAGGCGCCTAGGAGATGCCACTGCTGCACATACGATACTTATTGTGCATCAGCACACTAGCTCCATCCTGTTTCACTAAATCAGCACACTGATGTAGATTTGGATTATGTCAGGAATGTTATACAATGTTTGACAGTATATCCACTTGGAGAATTGAAATGTGAGTTTTGCTTGAAACTGCTTCAAATTATTTTCGTCACGCGTTTACAATACGTGTGCTTTATAATTTTTGAAATGAAGCTTATGATGCATTTGACAATACGATTTAAAGTGACACATTGAGTCATTATATTCATAAATCCATGTAATCAAACCTTTTACAATATGGCCGCTACCTTTACTTTGCACATCTGTGTATTTGTTGGTCCTTCCTCTATGTTCAATGTTTATTTATGCACTTTCTTTGAAACTGAAGTATCGTGTGATCAAGACACATTGTTGGTGTCGAAACGCGTAGCGGTTAACAAGAAAATAAACTTGGTGTAGCAACTTGACCCCCGAGAGTGCGTCCATTACTTGTTGGAATTCTTGGATTATTCATTTCCGGCTTAGGGCTTTTGCCGGTTGACGCTCCACCTGACGCGGGACTGGTCCCAGGAAAACCCGTTTTACTTCATATATATATATATATATATATATATATATATATATATATATATTCAATGAAAAAACCAAAGGTTTCACACATGTTATAGTTAGCTGGACATTTCACTCGTAAAAAACCATTGAAATTCCCCCGTTATAGTTAGTTTAGCTAACTATAACTCGCGCGCCCGCAATGCACTACTGATGACGTCACATATTACATCACTCATGACATGGTCACTGACATCACTCATGACATCACTGATGACATCTCAAATGACATCACTGATGACATCACTGATGACATCATCCAGTGATTGTGTGTTTTTCTGAAAATTTAATATTTTTTATATTTATGTATATCTCAAGGTCAATGGAAGAATAAATGGGTATATAAGTGTCTAAATGGATGCTTTTTTTAAAAAACTTTTTTTGTGTAACTGACTGATTAAGTGTATCATAGTGAATACATGGCTTACTGAGTAATCTTTAAATATTTAAATATCTGTATCAGTTTCTTACTTTGTGTATAAGTGGCTGCATGGGTTGGTGAGTAGCTACATGAGTGTCTATATAGGTTATTAGTTGATTTTTTATCAGTATGAGTGTCTGAGTTTCTGTATGGTTCGGTGGGGGGTATTACTTAGTGCATAGGTGCATGAATGAGTGACTCACTGTTTGTATGTGTTGAATACAGCATGTGTGCAGGACTGTATGGGTGGATGAGTGTGTGCATGGGTGTGTTAGTGAGTGAATGACTGTCTCTATAGTGTCTTTATGAGTAACTACATATGTTTTAAACTAGTATATGTGACTATTGGTGTATATAAGTGAGTATATGTGAGAGTGAGAGATTGGAAGAGTTCCTGTATGAATAAGTATGTGTTTCTATAAGTTATTGTTTAAAAGAGTAGGTATATGTAAGTTTCTGTAGAAGTAAGTGTGGTGGTGTGTGTATAACTATATATGCAAGTAAATGGATGTTTGATTCTTTATTAGCATGAGTGACTATGTGTGTGAGTAACTCTATGGATGAGTGGCGTTGTGTAACAGGATGTATAGTTGTATGAATACATATGATGAGTGAGTACATGTATGAGTGACTGTAGAGGACTGTTGGTGAATGACTGTATGTGTATGTGGTTCTTAGAATTACTGAATAGGTTGTTGTAACTGATATTGATATGTTCATTATTTTGAACATTTTAGTTTCTATTTTTGAATGTGTGTTTCAATGGTTATATTAGGGGAAGAGGAGGTCTGCCACTCTATCACAAGGATGATGTCATCAGTGATGTCATTTGAGATGTCATCAGTGATGTCATGAGTGATGTCAGTGACCATGTCATGAGTGATGTAATATGTGACGTGATCAGTAGTGCATTGCGGGCTCGCGAGTTATAGTTAGCTGAACTAACTATAACGGGGGAATTTCAATGGTTTTTTACGAGTGAAATGTCCAGCTAACTATAACATGTGTGAAACCTTTGGTTTTTTCATTGAATTTCTAAGGTTTTTTAAATGCTAATTCCTAACTATAACGTGTGTGAAACCCATGGTTTTTTCAGTGAATTGGCAAGGTTTTTTAAATGCTAATTCCTAACTATAACGTGAGTGAAACCCATGGTTTTTTCAGTGAATTTGCAAGGTTTTTTAAATGCTAATTTTTTTTTTTTTTTCTTTTTTTTTTTACATATTTTTATTTTAATTTTCTATCCTTTTTTAAAGACTATGGTTAAATTTTAAAAATTCTACAATATGTTTTTTTTACCATTTTTATATAATAAACAGGTAAGATTTATTAGTATAACTTTTTTTTTTTTTTAACGTGCGTGTACGGTAAGCGCACGTCTTGCTTTAATTACGTTAGATTTCTACGCTGTTTGCGTTTATTTACGCAATTTGCGTATACGCACGTCACGCGCGCACAGCGCGTAACGCGTACGCTGCACGCGCACGTTACGCGGAAGTGAAGGGGCGTGGCTGTTGTGCGCATGCGCGCGTGCACGTGTCTTTTTTACGCGCATGCGTACTTTTGCCGTAAGCGCACCGAAAGCGTACCGTAAGCGTACGGTAGGTCATGTGATCATGAAACACAACTTTTGATTGGTTGAAACTACTTTCAGTTCTAGAACTCTCCTACACCACACCCATTCCCCTCATTTCTGCTTGTGATCCCTTAGGAGAAGGAGCTGGGTTGTCTTTGTGATACGATGGCAGAACAGCAGAGCCCTTCTGAGAGTGAGGCTAGCAGCACTACCTTGAGGCAGAGAACGAGGAAACAAAAGACCTCTTACATATGGGAGTATTTTTCTTTTCCAGAGGGCCAGCAAAAGGTAAATGCACCCTTAGTGACTTGTAAGCTGTGTAAGCGTGTACTTTCAAGAGGGAATCCCAACAAGAAGTATTCCTTCGGGAATCACACCATGTTGAGACACCTTAAGGATGTACACAAAAGGACACATGCTCGACATACTGAAGGTAACCCTTCAGTAAGTCAACCAAGCACATCCACAGCAGCTCAGCCTGGACCATCATCTGCAGTGCCGAGTCCATCTTCGGCAGGTCAGGTGAGCCCTTCATCTGTGGGGGGAGCATCTCCTTTTTCTCGTCCTCAGGAAATTAATCCTCGGTTTCTGAGGGTTGAAATACGGTGCGCCACTTGTCATGATCTAATTTGTTATAGGGAGACCAGTATTTCCCTAGTGAACAATAAAATAGATCAGCACATTTGTCGTACCGTCTAATATTCCCATTCTTTCTTTCCTCTGTCCCTGCATGAACACAACCGCTCTTTTAAGAGCCAACCTTACCTTTCAACTTTTTTTTATATATTTTTTAAAACTTTTTTTTGATTTTTTTTTTTACCGTACGCGCACGGTACGCGTAATTATTTTTTTTTTAAAAAAAAAACACTAAAAATCAATTATCACATTACAAGGTCCTTGAGAGACTACAATGAAAAACTGAAAATGTAATTGTGGAGAAGTGGAAAAAAGGGACCATGAAATTTTTGACTTACCATACCCACTCTAAACAATATTTATTCATTTCAATTTTTTTTTAATTGCTTTAAAAATAGTTCTAGTTTTCGAAAATTTTCTATCTCAATCTGAAAAAAAAGAAAAAAGTATTAATATTTAATAAAACATTTTATAATACAGTACACATATTTACATATTTTTCAAAAAAAAAATTTGCCTTTTTTTTGCTGTTTTCAGAATATATTGCATTTCACTATAAATTGTGAAAGCAATTGCATTCATCATTTAACAGCGGGCAAAAATAAAATTAACAATCTCAAAGATTGTTTTAAAAAAGCCCACAATCTCTTCTCACTTAAACATAACATTATAGAAATCCATAATATTCTAAAAAAATATCATCTAATATAAATACTTATTTCTTTAAAATACCGTCTGATATTTTTGTTTCAGAAGTATAATCACAAAAATATATCTCAAATAACTCCACAATACATCTGGTTCCATTTCCTTTAGGCCAAATAGTAATTTTAAAATTCTTTTTTGATTAAATTTCCAATGGTAATCCAATAAAAATCTAAAGTTTAAATTGTACAGATCTCACCGATTGTCTGTAACATTTTGGTTTCCGAAAGATTTATTAATAATTAAATAAGTCCACAATAGAATTGTTTACCTTTCCGCATGGCCAAATAGTAATTTTAAAAATCTTTTTTGAATAAATTTCCAATGGCAATCCAATGACATTCCAAAATTTTAATTGTGCAGATGTTACCGATTTTTTCTAAATTTTTGGTTTTCCAAAGTTTCATTAAAAAATGGAAAAATTCCCCATTACAATTGGTTACCTTTCCATTAGGCCAAATGATAATTTGTAAAATCTTTTTATTTGTAAATTCCAATGGTAATCCAATAAAATGATAAAATTGTTTTGTCCAGATGTTGCCAAATCTCTCTAAAATTTAGGTTTCAGGAAGATTAGATAGGAATTTGCTAAATCAAAAGGCAAACGTTGCTTAAAAATCAATTGGGAATCATTACACAGTGTCCAGCCTTTTTCACATTTAAGATAAACTGTGTAATGACCAGAAGTTACAGTAGGTCCATCATGGAAAATTATTGCAACTGTTACAAAAGTTTTTCCTGAGATTGATAATTGCTGTCCTGTAAACTTCTTTATTAAAGTATCTAATTTTGAACCATCAGCTTTACAGCGTTGCATCATTAAAATTACATACTGTCCGTATTCCTTTAAAATTAACGTTGAAAACATGTCAGATTGACACTCACTGCATTCCATGCTATGATTAGCATCTTTAACTAATTTAGCAAAAGTGACTGTTTTACTTTCTGGCAATGTTAAATAAATAAACCTTTCAGAATCAACATTAGAGCACATATATTATAACAGTTTTCACAACTATGTTCCCATTTATAAGAGAGACCAAGTAAATTTTCAATGGGAACCCCTTCTTCTTCCAGTACCTGAAGAAAAAACATCAAGAATTCCTGTGCGTCTTGCTGTACATTTTGAGAAAACTGTGTTCGTCCTGAACATACATCTAAAAGTTTTCTAATTTCAGTAGCACTTTCTATTTGAGTTTTATCATTACTCAGCTTTTGAAAACGGAGACTCAACTCAGAACAGAATCTTTTTCCCTGATTTACTATTATCTGCTCTTGCACACTATCCAGATAAAATGCAACATTCACCACTACATTAGCGTAGCAGTTGACACCAGAGCTATTTTCAAAATGACATCCTACAACCTGTTCTTCATTTTCCTTTTTCTTTTTGCTTGCAATTACATCACTCCTCTTTTTTTTCCTCCTCTCTACATCTTCATTACAGATATTCTCATTTCTCCTTTTACGAGAAACTACACGTTTCTCCAACACAGGATACTGACCTAAATGAGGAGCATAGCTTCTTCTTAATCTATTATACTCCTTTACACAATTTGCATCAGCACTAACTTTTGAGTCATCAAAGTCTATCATGAATAAACCTGATAATGTTTTCACTCGTGACAAAGCAACATATGCCATACCTTCTTTGAACACAGTTGAACCAATGTTCACAAATGCACAATCTACAGTCAATCCTTGAGACTTGTGAATAGTTACAGCATATGCTAGAGAAAACGGAAACTGCTTCCTACGTACATATAAGTCTTTCACAAGCATGAAACGAACTGAACAACGACAAATGTCTTTAACTTCTTCTATCTGATCAAATTTTATTTTTAAACATTCAATTCCATCTTTTTTCTGATAATTAATAAAACCCACAACTCTTCCCATAGCTCCATTAACTAAACCTTTTTCAACATCCAAATTTCTCCTTAAAAATACTCTACAGTTCATGCAAACATATAGATTTTTTTCTAATCCAGCTGTTTTGGAAATGTTCTTCTCTAGTGAATCCAATTTATTTTTCAGTGTGCCTGTTAATGTAACAGTAATTCTTCCATCCTCAATTTTGTCCACTGCTTCCAATTTCCTGATATCTTCCTTTTCCAATTTCAAAAGCTCCTCATTGAATATTGAGCATTCACGTAGAGTTGGCATTAAGCAGATGACACTTTTCTTTTCTGCAATGTTCTTGTATATGTTCTCTGCAACTATTTCTTCCTTTGGAAATAAATTATGTAGCAGCCGACTCTGTAATGCTTTCGTGCCAGCTTCAGTGAGCAGTCCAATTCTGATATCTTTCAGAATACTTCCATATTCTTCATCGTTTGCTTGCCTCATATTAGTAGTAAGTTCCTTGTACTCAAAGAAGGACCAAATATTTGTATTACCGATGCTTCCCAATGACTTCTTCGTGTCTTCATGTGTCACAGTATTAAACACTGGTTGTCCTTTAACTGGAGTAAGTTGCAAAAGATCTCCAAAAACTATGACGTGTTTTCCTCCAAATAACACGTCATAGTCTGTCTTCAGAATTTGCTGCATTCTTAAATGCACAAAGGCAAGCATTAAGTTTGATACCATGCTCACCTCATCAATAATGAGAACTTGCATCTTCTTCATTACTCTTGAAACTTCCAAGCATGCTTCTCCAGTTAGCTTGTTGTATTGTATTTTGTTCTCATGCTCCACTGGTAACATTAGCAAACGATGTAAAGTGATTCCTTTTATGTTATATGCTGCTAACCCAGTTGGAGCAGTAACCACACAAGACAAAGTAGAATCCGTTTTTTGCTGTAGGTAGCTTCTGATGACTTTTATAAGGAAACTTTTTCCAGTTCCAGCTTGTCCGCTTACATATATCCTGATTGGATGAAATGATGTGCATGAGCACTCTTTTTTTTCATGTAGAAATCCGTGATCAATTTTGTTTCTGATCTCTTCATAAATTTGTTGCTGCTCTTCGTTCAGTTGTCTTTCCAAATTTTGTAAGTCTATAAATTCTTCTTGAGCTTGATTCATAGCCGTTTCCACTTCATTCATGGCTATTGATGCTTCATTTTCAACGATTGGTTGTCCTAGGGGATCTTGACTGAGTGTTCCTGAACTTTGGCTGTCCTGAGAACTGTCTCTAGCTATTTCTGCTGCAATTGTAGTTTCCTGTTCAATTTCTTCATTTAACATTTGCAGATAAGTTGAGAATGTACTGCATTGTATGCTGTCTTTGCAAGCATTAAATGAATCTTCATAGCTTTGAAATTCTCCCAGTAGTTCATCCTCTGTACGCCATGGTTTAAACTAGGCCTGGGCGGTAAATTCCGTTCCGTTTGCGGAATTTGCGAAATTTGGGTAATTTTGCGTTCCGCGGAGAACGCGAAATTGCAAAAAAATCTACGTTCCGCAACTTTGCGAAATTTTTTGCTTGTTCGCGTTCTCAAATGCGTGTTCGCGAGATATTTCACCCCGAGCACGCAAACAGCGATCGCGAACAGGAAAAAAGTATCGCGAACAAGCAATTCCGCGTGTTCGCGGAATTTCTGCATGTTCGCGGAGATTTTTTACCATTTCACGGAGATTTGCGTAACGCGATTACGCAAATTCCGCCCACCCCTAGTTTAAACAGCTGTAAAAGAGCCAAGTAATAAAATTCCTTTTTGTCAGTAGTGTCGCAACTCAGCTTCCTGTGATTTATCAAACTTCCTTTTGTTTGCTTCACCAAACATCCTTCCTCACCAATGACTTTATATTTTCCATTGTTGATGTCTTCTGTGGCTTTCCGTGAATAAATGTAGTTCTGCAGCACTTCATAGAGACACATGTTCTCCAGATGATGACTTCTCTTGGGATAATATGTGTCCAACATGTTTGATTTCAAAATATCTGTACTTTCTGGGTCATTCTCGGCCAAATATTCAATTTCTGCAACAGATTTCAGTACCCGATTTCTCATTGCTGCAAGGCCTAAACTTGCCCAAATTATTCTTCTTGATTTCGAGTAGAGACTTGCAGAAGATAACCTATCTGAACATTCGTAGGATCCAATTTCTCGATGCGATAACATCTTCACACTGAAACTGTACAGCTTCTTACTGACAGTTTTCTCGTGAGAAATCTCTTCCCACATTTCCTTCAATTCTGTTTTTTCTGATTTCGTAATGTAAGACGTTACATATCGAGCAACAGCAATGGAATTGTCAGCTACATACTGTATATCCATGTTAGCATTCCACATGGATAAAATGACTGGGTTGTAGTCATTTATATTTTTTGATTCTTCTTTTCTTTTAAGGTTGTAGGTATTCTTAGGTGATTTTCTTGTGATAGTATGTCTCACAGATGACATAAAACTGTTTACTCTTCCATTTGAAAGAACAGGTCTAGGAAATCCAAATCGACATTTAGTGTAGTATTTATCTTTGCTCTTGTATTTCCGTCGACAGTATTTTCCACACCGATGACTTTGGAAACGTAAAACTTGCTCCTTTAACTTTTTCTCTTCTGTGTTTTTTGGTATAGCACATGTTGCATATTCTTCAATGTAAGATAACACTGCTTCATCAGCATCTGTTCCAAACTTGGGGGCATCCTTGATCCACAACAGCATATGAATATGAGGAGCACCTCTTGCCTGGTACTCTTTTCTCCAAAAGAAATCCACTACTTCTCCTAGAGGTGGATTTTTTTTATTGCAGATGAACGACATCATAGCCTCAAATCTATGATTGAAATATCTGCAAACATTAACCAGATCCAATGAGCACAGTTATCCTGCTGTCTTGTATTTGATGTTTTTAATGTTTGAATTTGCCTCTCGTAGAAAATCCAGTAAATCATCCCAAGCGTACTCAGCACAGCTTAGGGTAACGAACCATGTTGGTGTTCCTAAATTCCGTAACATGCATTTTAATTCACCATGGCTTCTGTACCAATATTCATTTGTCCCACGCTGACAAGCCATCAGATTGATCAGTTGTGTTTCCACATGATCATCTCGGTGCTGCACTTTCTCCATAAAATCCTTAGCAGACACATTTTGTAAATGTACTCCACTTTTTAAATTGTGATTTACTGCATAAGACAGTGCAGACAAGTCACTTTCAAATAAAAGATGGAACAAATAAGGAATACTTTGTCGAAATCTGGGATCTTCAGCATATAGTCTTGTAGTCCGATACTCAGAAGCTGGAATCTGTTCCGGACGTTCATCGTATCGTCCTCCTTTTCCTTTAGGAAACAGCTGGGGAAAACATCAAGCTTCCAAGCTCTCCTTCCATACACTCACGGGAGTTCCTTTTGCTTTCTTCATCTGAAACAGATCAATATTGTCTCCCATAACTTCTTTTGAATGAAGAGGATGTATGCTAAAATGTTCATAAATTTCTTCTTCCTTTGACTTGTCCACTTTTTCAATTTGTCCAGTTGGTGTTTCTGTGTCTTCTTGTAAATCTTCTTCTTCTTCTTCTTCTATATAAATTGATTCATACCATTTGTTATTCCTTTTCAAATACAAATTTGCTCTTTGTACTTTCCGTACATCTACCAGCTCCTGCCAAATCTTCTTATTCTTTGTAGGTACACCATTAACCAGAATAATTAATGGTTCAGTTTCCAAAGTATCCGCATCAATAGTTTCCATATTTTTTTTCAAATCCAAGGGCAAATACACCACTCTACCTTTTAAACCTTTCAGTAAATCTGAAGGAGGTAATTTACCAGTTTTGGGCTCCATACGTACTATGGTCTGGAACGGATGAACACATTGAATGAGTATAGACTCATATGTATTTAATTCAGAAAGTTCAGCAGGAATAGCATCCAATTCTAAATTATTATGTACAGCTCTGGTCGGCATTCTATTTTCCTCTAACTTGTTGTAACAGTATTTACAAATACGCTGATTTTCACCCAATTCAAAACAATTTTCAAGAAATATATATGTGGCAAAATCCTTCCACTTATAATTATCTTCATTTTCACTCTTTCTGTAGAGATCAACATTCCTAGTTTGTTTTCTATAATGAGTTCTGCGGCAACAAATACAAGTAATATTTGGTCTTTCATTAGAGATTATTGCAAATTTTGTTATGTGATCATTAAATGTCTTACTTACAGAGAGTTCTACATTCTCTTCCACTTCTTCCTCATTTACTGTGTCCTTTTCTGCACTGTTTTGTTCAGGACCAAAGTAACAAAACTGAATTTCATCAACAACCTTCTCTACATCTGATACCGATCCACGGAACAGAGCCCTATTCAATTCATCTAACTTTATTGCTGGACTTTTAGCAAAATACAACCGTCTCACAAACGTTCTCATTTCAGTATGATGAACAGCCAGCATCCTAAAATGATGGAAAACACTATTACACACTTTTCTAGATAGACAAGCCAGAGAATGACCCTGCAAACCAGTATTCTCTCTCACTCTGCATGGATCTAGACTTTGAAGCACCTTAATCTTCTGTTTTACACTTTTTTTACTATATTCTCTTAGAAACTCACGAAATTTATCAATAGATTCCTGACGCACAGTGCAAATACTACTACAATTCCAAGTGTACACTGGGGCTTTAGGACGTCTCCCCATAGCCTCATCCGCCATCACTTGTACCTCATCTCTTGGAACCATTATCTCCTTCTCCATTATGCAACCATTTTTCACTTCGTAAGCACGACCTCTGGTGTCAACTGCATGCAGCAAACTATTACTTTGAAAATAGCTCTCTTCATTAAAAAAAGGTTCACTACTTGAACTATGCATCCATTTTCCTAAAAACACTTTACAAAAGTTTGTTCTGTTCACTAATCTTTTCCTTTTGCTTTGTGATTTCAGTACATTAACCATTTTATCTAATGTACGCATCCTATTCAAAATTAAAATGAATAGTTTCCTTTTTAATTCTAATGCCTTTGCTGCAATGGCTTCCATTTCTTTTTTTCTCTTATAAAACTTAGCCTTTTGCTTATATTTCTTCACATCCTTTATCAAATTGGACATAACTCTTCTCTGGAACATTTTTCTACGTATCTCTTTAAACGCTGTTTTTCTGTTTAAGTTAATCTTTTTAGTTGCAGAAGGTATATTTGCATTAACTAAATTCTCAATTTTTTCCTGTCCTTTTCTATTGAAAACATTCTTTCCAGTACAGACATTTTGTACATTTTTCCTTTTTTTGAATATGTTCTTTAAAAAATGTTTTGTCTGCTTACCAGAAGATTTTTTCTTTTTCCCAACATGAGCATCTCCAACTAACTTAGGTCCTCCAGTTGTCTTCAAATATAGGTTTTTTTTCTGGTCTTTCTTTACTCTGGATTTTGTAGGCATCTTAAATTTTGTTCACTGCTCTTCAGCAATACCTGAAAAAAACAAAAAAAAAATTCCTTTATTTTATTTAAATATATTACTACATTTTTTATGTTCTTTAGAAATCTTAAAATACTATAAACCCCTTTCCTATAAATGAAAATCACAATAACACCTTCACCAATTAAATATCTAAAAACAATTCCTGTGTGCACACAGAGTCATGCTTTGAAATTAGGCAGAAAACGAAATTTCTTTGCCAATTGCAAAGCATACTTTCTACTACTTTTTTTTGGCAAGTGATAATCACTTTTACAGACTGACACATTATGAATCCACTTTTCAGATTCTTAAAAAAGCACATGTCCAAACTGCTTTTTCAGACCAGCACCATGTATAACCTGGGTGACTGCCTACACTCCAGCAAGGGCAACCAGCCTTACTGATGCTGTATGTATTTGCATTACTGACTGAAACCTCAAACCCCACTCGCTTGTGAATACTGTGCATGATTCCACAGGGTAAGCAGCTGGGTGTGTGCTAAGAGTCTGCTTCTGCACCAAAAAATGGCTCCCCCTTTCCATCTAATGCAACTGTGAAATCACCAGAGCAATACGCAATAAATCTCTGCCTGTAATTCCTATTTGCACACAGAGTAATGTTTTCACATTAGTCACAAAACGAAATTTCTTTGCCAATTTGAAAGCACACTTACTACTCTTTTTTTTGGCAAGTGATAAACACTTTTACAGACTGACACATTATGAATCCACTTTTCAGATTCTTAAAAAAGCACATGTCCAAACTGCTTTTTCAGACCAGCACCATGTGTAACCTGGGTGACTGCCTACACTCCAGCAAGGGCAACCAGCCTTAGTGATGCTGAATGTATTTGCATTACTGACTGAAACCTCAAACCCCACTCGGTTGTGAATACTGTGCATGATTCCACAGGGTAAGCAGCTGGGTGTGTGCTAAGAGTCTGCTTCTGCCCCAAAAAATGGCTCCCCCTTTCCATCTAATGCAACTGTGAAATCACCAGAGCAATACACAATAAATCGCTGCCTGTAATTCCTATTTGCACACAGAGTCATGTTTTCACATTAGTCACAAAACGAAATTTCTTTGCCAATTTGAAAGCACACTTACTACTCTTTTTTTTGGCAAGTGATAAACACTTTTACAGACTGACACATTATGAATCCACTTTTCAGATTCTTAAAAAAGCACATGTCCAAACTGCTTTTTCAGACCAGCACCATGTGTAACCTGGGTGACTGCCTACACTCCAGCAAGGGCAACCAGCCTTACTGATGCTGTATGTATTTGCATTACTGACTGAAACCTCAAACCCCACTCGCTTGTGAATACTGTGCATGATTCCACATGGTAAGCAGCTGGGTGTGTGCTAAGAGTCTGCTTCTGCACCAAAAAATGGCTCCCCCTTTCCATCTAATGCAACTGTGAAATCACCAGAGCAATACGCAATAAATCTCTGCCTGTAATTCCTATTTGCACACAGAGTCATGTTTTCACATTAGTCACAAAACGAAATTTCTTTGCCAATTTGAAAGCACACTTACTACTCTTTTTTTTGGCAAGTGATAATCACTTTTACAGACTGACACATTATGAATCCACTTTTCAGATTCTTAAAAAAGCACATGTCCAAACTGCTTTTTCAGACCAGCACCATGTATAACCTGGGTGACTGCCTACACTCCAGCAAGGGCAACCAGCCTTACTGATGCTGTATGTATTTGCATTACTGACTGAAACCTCAAACCCCACTCGCTTGTGAATACTGTGCATGATTCCACAGGGTAAGCAGCTGGGTGTGTGCTAAGAGTCTGCTTCTGCACCAAAAAATGGCTCCCCCTTTCCATCTAATGCAACTGTGAAATCACCAGAGCAATACGCAATAAATCTCTGCCTGTAATTCCTATTTGCACACAGAGTCATGTTTTCACATTAGTCACAAAACGAAATTTCTTTGCCAATTTGAAAGCACACTTACTACTCTTTTTTTTGGCAAGTGATAAACACTTTTACAGACTGACACATTATGAATCCACTTTTCAGATTCTTAAAAAAGCACATGTCCAAACTGCTTTTTCAGACCAGCACCATGTATAACCTGGGTGACTGCCTACACTCCAGCAAGGGCAACCAGCTTTAGTGATGCTGTATGTATTTGCATTACTGACTGAAACCTCAAACCCCACTCGCTTGTGAATACTGTGCATGATTCCACAGGGTAAGCAGCTGGGTGTGTGCTAAGAGTCTGCATCTGCACCAAAAAATGGCTCCCCCTTTCCATCTAATGCAACTGTGAAATCACCAGAGCAATACGCAATAAATCTCTGCCTGTAATTCCTATTTGCACACAGAGTCATGTTTTCACATTAGTCACAAAACGAAATTTCTTTGCCAATTTGAAAGCACACTTACTACTCTTTTTTTTGGCAAGTGATAAACACTTTTACAGACTGACACATTATGAATCCACTTTTCAGATTCTTAAAAAAGCACATGTCCAAACTGCTTTTTCAGACCAGCACCATGTATAACCTGGGTGACTGCCTACACTCCAGCAAGGGCAACCAGCCTTAGTGATGCTGAATGTATTTGCATTACTGACTGAAACCTCAAACCCCACTCGCTTGTGAATATTGTGCATGATTCCACATGGTAAGCAGCTGGGTTTGTGCTAAGAGTCTGCTTCTGCACCAAAAAATGGCTCCCCCTTTCCATCTAATGCAACTGTGAAATCACCAGAGCAATACGCAATAAATCTCTGCCTGTAATTCCTATTTGCACACAGAGTCATGTTTTCACATTAGTCACAAAACGAAATTTCTTTGCCAATTTGAAAGCACACTTACTACTCTTTTTTTTGGCAAGTGATAAACACTTTTACAGACTGACACATTATGAATCCACTTTTCAGATTCTTAAAAAAGCACATGTCCAAACTGCTTTTTCAGACCAGCACCATGTATAACCTGGGTGACTGCCTACACTCCAGCAAGGGCAACCAGCTTTAGTGATGCTGAATGTATTTGCATTACTGACTGAAACCTCAAACCCCACTCGCTTGTGAATACTGTGCAAGATTCCACATGGTAAGCAGCTGGGTGTGTGCTAAGAGTCTGATTCTGCACCAAAAAATGGCTCCCCCTTTCCATCTAATGCAACTGTGAAATCACCAGAGCAATACGCAATACATCTCTGCCTGTAATTCCTATTTGCACACAGAGTCATGTTTTCACATTAGTCACAAAACGAAATTTCTTTGCCAATTTGAAAGCACACTTACTACTCTTTTTTTTGGCAAGTGATAATCACTTTTACAGACTGACACATTATGAATCGACTTTTCAGATTCTTAAAAAAGCACATGTCCAAACTGCTTTTTCAGACCAGCACCATGTGTAACCTGGGTGACTGCCTACACTCCAATAAGGACAACCAGCCTTACTGATGCTGTATGTATTTGCATTACTGAGTCCAACCTCAAACCCTTAAAGTATTCTTTATTTTTACCAGTACACCTTAATTCCCCAACTTAAAACGCGCCATGGGTTGTGTTTGCACAGTGGTGAAGGTAGGGGCGGGGCCTGAGGTGATACTGTGCAAATACGCCCTGTGGCATGTTTTAAGTTGGGGAATTGATTCCTCTTCAATCCAGAGTACCCCTAGGGGTCAACTAGCCCACCAGGTACCTCCAGTAAGCACCACGGAGCTGCGTTGCAGAGTTTTGTAAAAAGGGGCATGGCCTCTGAACACCTCTCTGCAACGCAGCTCCCTGGTGCATACTGGAGGTACCTGGTGGGCTAGTTGGCCGCCATGGGACCTCAGGATTCAAGGGGACTTAATCCTTCAACTTACAACATGCCACAGGGCATGTTTGCACAGTGGTGAAGGTAGGGGGCGGGGCCTGAGGTGATATGTGTGCAAACACGCCCTGTGGAACGTTTTAAGTTGGGGAATTGATTCCTCTTTAATCCAGAGGACCCCTAGGGGTCAACTAGACCACCAGGTACCTCCAGTAAGCGCCACGGAGCTGCGTTGCAGAGTGTTGTTAAAAGGGGCGTGGCCTCTGAACACCTCTCTGCAACACAGCTCCCTGTCGCATACTGGTACCTGGTGGGCTAGTTGGCCCACAGGGGACCGCAGGATTGAAGAGGAATTAATTCCCCAACTTTAAACGCACCACAGGGCGTGTTTGCACACGTCACCTCAGGTCCCGCCCCCTTCCTTCACCATTGTACAAATATTCCTCTAAAATCAGCCGAACTACGAATTCCGATTTACTCACCTGTTATCAGGAGAGATCCCAGTGCTGCATCATTTAGCCCAGTACTGACCCTGAAAAGTAATTCTAAGCGTACTTACCAGAAACTTGTATTTCCTTCCATAGGAATCCATTGTGTGGTTTTCACTAGAAAAGTTTCTAAGTGTCCATTTCTGAAACGTACAAATATTCCTCTAAAATCAGCCGAACTACAAATTCCGATTTACTCACCTGTTATCAGGAGAGAACCCAGGGCTGCATCTTTAAGCCCAGTACTGACCCTGAAAAGTAATTCTAAGCGTACTTACCAGTAACTTGTATTTCCTTCCATAGGAATCCATTGTGTGGTTTTCACTAGAAAAGTTTCTAAGTGTCCATTTTTGAAACGTACAAATATTCCTCTAAAATCAGTCGAACTACGAATTCCGATTTACTCACCTGTTATCAGGAGAGAACCCAGTGCTGCATCTTTACCAGCACTGCCCCTGAAAAGTAACAGTAACTTGTATTTCCTTCCATAGGAATCAATTGTGTGCTTTTAAGCAGAAAAGTTTCTAAGTGTCTATTTTCACAAACTAGAAATATTCCTAAAAAATCGTCTGTATGACTTAAACACATTCTTTCAACTGTTTACAGGAGATTTACCTGTGCTGGATCCAGGATCCACCACTGAGTAAGAAAAAGAAACGATAACACTACTTACCTGCTCAGTAAATTTTCCGTTAACATTGGTGATTCTATGTGAAAATTGTTCTAAGTGTCAACTTTTAAAATACAATAATAATCCTTAAAAATCACTACTGTAACCAAAACGCTTTTACTCAACTGTTTACAGGAGATGTCCAAGGACTGAATCTAGGATCCAGTCCTGTGGTTAGAAAAGTAATCCATAAAGTGACTAATTGCATTTGACTAGAAATTCACATTGAGCTCAATGTTGCTTTGTGTTTGAAATTGTGTTGCCCATTGCAACAACTGTAACTACTCTACTTAAAAGTCTATTGCCTATTTGCATAGTATTTAAACTAAAGTAATTCATTTTGAGAAAGTATATTTTGTATTGTAATGTATAATGTAATTAAAAAAATAAAATATCTAAAAATAAACAGTTTAAAAATGTAGTAAATCAGTATAAAAAAAAATCAGTATAACAATTAATACATTAAAAATTGTCATTTACAAAACCTTTGAAATTCACTGAAAAAAACATAGGTTTCAGGCCTGATATAGTTAGGAATTAGCATTTAAAAAACCTTTGAAATTCACTGAAAAAAACCATAGGTTTCAGACCTGATATAGTTAGGAATTAGCATTTAAAAAACCTTAGAAATTCACTGAAAAAACCATAGGTTTTAGGGGTGTTATAGTTAGCTGGACATTTCACTCGAACAAAACCATTGAAATTCCTCCAATATAGTTAGTTGTACTAACTACATCTGGCGCGTCCGCAATCCACTGCTGATGATGTCACATATTACATCATTCATGACATGGTCAGTGACATCACTGATGACATCTCAAATGACATCACTGATGACATCACTGATGACATCATCCACGTGACAATCAGATACACCTCGTCATACTCTAGTATAACCTTTCATCACTCACTGTAAAAAAAGTTTCATATTTAAAACCATTGACACACCAATACATGTTTCTAAACACCCACTCAGTGATTCCTAGATCTATACACACATCTAATCACTTACCTATAGATTTACTCATACATGTTGTCAATGATCAATAGAACACTATCAAATATACTTATACACCTATATCGACATTAGACACCAGCACATATCCTAATCACTTATGAAGTCATCCTACTCACTTTATGCAAATAATGGATCATACTTACTTTTACTTAGCTATACACTTATAAAAACACCACTTCATCTATTTATATAGATAATAGCTCATATTTAGTGTGTTATAAAATCACTATTACAACTATACAGTTATCCATACAGTCACTCATACAATCACTGAGTCTTATGTATACTTATTTATATACAACAACTGACACATACACTGGCTTTTATTTTTCTAGTTTGTTGGACATGTACCATTGAGACATATATTTGCTCATCACCACACCCAAAAAGATATTTACTCACCCAAACAACTGTTATAACATGTAGTTTTAACTTCATATACCTACTGAATCAACTATTCACACATCTTTGGGCAGTCACACCCCCCCCACCGAACAAACACATTCACTCTCCCATACAAATACTCAGTTAACTAATCAATAAATAATATAGACTTTCACGTTGCTAGTAACCAACTGGTGAAGCAGTTTACACAACAACTGACAAAGTGATACAGATATTCACACAGTTTAGTCACTATCCAATATATTTAGTGAGACACTATAAATTAGTCAAGTAAACAGTCAATCACACTGCTACTAAATCCTCCATCCAGATATTTATATTTATATATCCCCTCATTCTTCAATGCAAATTGCTATATATATAATACATATTTAAATAACGAACCAAACTACATTCACTGGATGATGTCATCAGTGATGTCATTTGAGATGTCATCAGTGATGTCACTGACCATGTCTTGAATGATGTAATATATGACATCATCAGCAGTGGATTGCGGGCGCGAGAAATGTAGTTAGTACAACTAACTATATTGGAGGAATTTCAATGGTTATGTTCGAGTGAAATGTTCAGCTAACTATAACACCCCTAAAACCTATTGTTTTTTCAGTGAATTTCTAAGGTTTTTTAAATGCTAATTCCTAACTATATCAGGCCTGAAACCTATGTTTTTTTCAGTGAATATATACATATATATTTATATATATATATATATATATATATATATATTCACTGAAAAAACCATAGGTTTCAGGCACGTTATAGTTAGAAATTAGCATTTAAAAACCTTTGAAATTCACTGAAAAACTATAGGTTTCAGGCATGTTATAGTTATAAATTAGCATTTAAAAAACCTTAGAAATTCACAGAAAAAACCATAGGTTTCAGGGACGTTATAGATAGGAATTAGCATTTTTTTTAAACTTAGAAATTCACTTGAAAAACCATAGGTTTTAGGGACGTTATAGGGTTTTGGAGATTTGACTTATATAAAACCAGAGAAATTCGCCTTTTATAGTTAGTTGAGCTAACTATAACTCGCGCCCCCGCAATGCACTGCTGATGAAGTCACATATTAAATCACTCATGACATGGTCAGTGACATCACTGATGACATCAATGATGACATCTCAAACGACATCACTGATGACATCACTGATGACATCATCCAGTGAATGTGTGTTTCTGTAAAGTTTAAATATGTTTTATAAATATATATGTCAAGGTGTATTGAAGAATGAATGAGTGTATAAGAGTCAGGATGGATGATTAAGTAGGTGGGTGACTAACTGTGTAAGTGACTAATTAAGTGTGTCTTGCTTAATGCATGTGTTAGCGACTGATATAGACATTCACACAGTTTAGGTTGTTAGTTGGTGTGTAAGCAGTTCCATAGTTTGGTTAGCAACTAAATGAGGATCTATATGAGCTATTCATTGCTTGTCTGAGTACCTGTATGAGTACCTGAGTGTCTGCATGGGTGGGTAGGGATGTGACTCTCTGCATAGATGTGTGAGTGGCTAATTCACTAGGTATATGTGTTCAAGTCTGTATCTGTGAAGGTCTGTATGGCTGAGTGAGTGAGGGTATGAGTGTCTCAGTGAGGGAATGATGCCTCAGAGGTACATGTGAGTAACTCCATATGTGAAAGGCAGTATATATGAGTGCTGGACTATATAAATGACTATATGTGAGAATGAGTGATTGTGAGAGTGCCTGTATTGATCAGTGTGTCCTTGTATTAGTTATTGTATTAGAGTGTAAGTATGTGTTAGTATATGTTTAAATAAGTGACGTGGTATGTGTATAACTGTACAGGTGAGTAAATTAAACTGTTATTGATTATTTCCATTACTGACTAGGTGTGTGAATAACTCTAGGAATGAGAGGCAGTGTGTGAGTGTCTGTATAGATATGTGACTGGATATGATAATGCTGTATTGATGGCTGACTGTATGTATGAGTGAGTGTATAGGTGAATGAATGGATGTGTGTAGACCTACAAATTAGAGAGTGGATATGCACTAACTGGTATTGGTGTGTTCACGGTTTTGAAAATTATAGTCTGTATTTTAGACTGGGTGTATCAAATGTTATATTAGGGTCTGATTAGGTGCATCTGATTTTCAAGTGGATGATGTCATCAGTGATGTCATTTGAGATGTCATCACTGATGTCACTGACCATGTCATGAGTGATGTAATATGTGACGTCATCATCAGTGCTTTGCGGGGGCGCGAGTTATAGTTAGCTCAACTAACTATAACAGGCGAATTTCTCTGGTTTTATATAAGTCAAATGTTCAAATAACTATAACGTCCCTAAAACCTATGGTTTTTCCAGTGAATTTCTAAGGTTTTTTTAAATGCTAATTCCTAACTATAACGTCCCTGAAACCTATGGTTTTTTCAGTGAATTTCTAAGATTTTTCAAATGCTAATTTCTAACTAGAACATGCCTGAAATCTATGTTTTTTTTCAGTGAATTTCAAAGGTTTTTTAAATGCTAATTTCTAACTATAACGTGCCTGGAACCTATGGTGTTTTCAGTGAATTTCGAAGGTTATTTAAATGCTAATTTCTAAGTATAACGTCTCTGAAACCTATGGTTTTTTCAATTAATTTCAAAGGTTTTTTAAATATCGAACTACTATTGTGTATTTCTCATTAATACTATTTTTTCTAACTTTTCAACTACATAAAATAAACTGCAAAAGTACTATGTAGCGTAATACATTTCACAAATTACAATAAGTTTTTAAATAATACAAAACAATTTAACATTCAGATAACAATTTTTCTCCCTTTTTTTGCTGTCATCAGCTACTACTTAACTTCACTATTCACAGTGATGCCAGTGTAGTTTCATTATAAACAGCAGGGGAAAATAAAACAATCAACTAGATTGTTAAAAAAAACAAAACGCTAATTCTCTCAAATATAATACAAAATCAACACAAATAACACATTCAATAGTACTTCAAATGTTCAAAGCTTACCTTTACTTCATAGATTGTCTGCAAATTTACCCAATACGCCAGATAATGTATCAAAAATTTCGCTTTGAAAGTATCCAGTATGAATTCCTTCAAGATCTTACGTAGCTTCTCTTCACATTTTCCCAATATGCTAGATAATGTATCAAACATTTTGCTTTGAAAGCATCCAGTATGAATTCCTTAAAGATCTTACGTAGTTTCTCTGCACAATTTTTCCAATACACCACATAATGTATCAAAAATTGCGCATTGAAAGCATCCAGTATGAATTCCTTAAAGATCTTACGTAGTTTCTCTGCACAATTTTCCCAATACGCCAGATAATGTATCAAAAATTTCACTTTGAAAGCATCCAGTATGAATTCCTAAAAGATCTACACACCTTCCCATTAAAGCCGAATAGTGTATCTAAAATCTTTGTTTCAGAAAAATTAAGTATGACTTTAAATAAACTGTATAATGTCCACTTGTAGTAGTACTTACAGCATGGAAAATAATAGCAACTACTGCAAAAGTTCTTCCAGAAATAGATACTTGATTAGCAACATAAAAATTTAATTTTGGTTTCCACTTTTCTTCCATTTGGTTGACAGCGTTGCAGCATTATAATCACATATTTTCCATATCTTTGTAGGCATAATGCAGATAGCATTCTTGATTTACAACGATAACACATCATCTCATGATCAGCTTCTTTTACTAATTTGGAAAATGGTACAGATTTGCAGACAGGTATTGTTAAATATAAAAATAGTTCTCTGTCAACCATAGTGCTTGAAGTTAACGAACACTCTTCACATTTCTGTTCCCATTTGTAACTCTCAATCTGAATTCCTTCATCTTCTAGTATGCCAAGCATAACCATCAGAAATTCTTGTGCATCTTGCTGTATATTAGCACTGAACTTTTAAGATCCAGTACATGTATCCAACAGTTGGTGAATACCAGAAGCAGAATGAATCTTACTTCTATCAGTTCTCAATTCTTGAAATAAAGTGTAGAGTGCAGAACATAAAGTTTTTTCCTGACTTGCCATAATTTTACCACAGACATCTTCAAGATAAAATAGAACATTTAGAATGACATTACCATAGCAGTTGACACCAGAAGCATTTTCTAATTGGTATCCAACAACATTATCACTTGTTTGTATTTTCTGCTTCTTTACATCTTTTCTTTTCTGTTGACTTTCTTTCTGCTTTTCAACCATAGTTAACTCTTCAACATATTTGCGTTTTGAACACACAACACGTTTCTCATAAATAGGATATTCACCTAAATGGGATGCATTAAGCCTTCTCAAACAATTATATTCTCTTACACAATTAACATCAAACTAACCTTATTCTCATCAAAATCCATTAAATACAAACCAGACAACGTTCTAACTCGAGATAATGCAACATATACCATTCCCTCTTTAAACACAGTTTTTCCAACATTTACCAAAGCATTATCTACACTTAAACCTTGTGATTTGTGAATAGTTATTGCATATGCTAAACAGAAGGTAAACTGTTTTCTATGAACATACAAGTCTTTTACAAGCAAAAAATGTGCGGCTGAACGTGCAATCTGTCTTACCTCTGCAATCTGATCAAATTTAACTTTAAAAAATTCAATTCTATTTCTATTTTGATATTTCACAAAATCAACAACTTTCCCCACTGCTCCATTCACTAAACCTTCTTCTACATTCAGATTACGCTTCAAAATTACCCGACAGTTTAAACAAACATCTAAAAAAAATTCTAAGCCAGCAGTTTTTGATACAGACTTTTCCAAAGAATCCAATTTAGTCTGTAGTTTTTCTGAAAGAACAATTGTTATTCCTTGATGCTCTATTTTATCAATAGCTTAAATGTGAACTATTTCTTGATTTTCCAATTTCATAAGCTCTCTATTAAATGTATAACAATCTTCCACTGTAGGCATTAAGCAAACTATGGACTTTTTTTCTTTCATTTTCTTGTACATTACTTCTGCTGGTGTGTTTTCATTTGTAAACAAGTTCTTTAGTAGACGACTTTGAAAAGCTTGTTTACCATGTTTGCTTAGAACACCAATTCTTACATCTTTTAGAATATTTCCATAATCTTCATCTCTTGCTTGTCGCATATTCTGAGTGAGTTCTTTATATTCAAAATGTAACCACAGATTCACATTTCCAATACTTCTCAAAGATTTCGTAGTGTCTTCATGTAGAAGCGTTTTAAACACTGGTTCTCCTTTTACAGGGATTAGTTGTAGCAGATCTTCAAATACAATTAAATGTTTTCCCCCAAAGAGAACATCGTAATCTGTTTTTAATACCGTTGCATTCTTAAGTGTACAAAAGCAAGCATTAAGTTTGAGACCATTCTCACCTCATCAATAATTAAAAGTTTAATTTTCTTCAGCACTCTTGACACTTCATAAGAAGCTTCTCCAGACAACTTCTGATGTTGTAATTTTTTATCATGCTCCACTGGTAACATCAATAATCTATGCAAAGTAACTCCTTTAACATTGTGTGCAGCTAATCCAGTTGGAGCTGTTACCACACAACATAAATGTGAACCAGTAGTTTTTTGAAGATAACTGCTCAAAACTTTAAATTACCTGTCCCAGCTTGACCACTGATGTACATCAGAAGAGGTTTAAAAGATGAACACAGACATTCTTTTTTTTCATGCTCTATCCGTGTTCTATCCGTTCTCTCACTTGTACATATGTTTCTTTCTGTTCAACATTTACTTGTTCTTCTAACTTTTCCAATGTTATATTCTCCTCGTGTGCTTGTTGCATTGCAATTTCGACTTCATGCATAGTAATCGCTGCTCATTTTCCAGCATTGGTTATCCAAGAGGATCTTGACTACATGGACCACTACTTTGACTATCTTGAGTACTTTCATGAGCTATTTCAGCTATAATAGTCTTTTACTGTTCAACTTCAACATTCAACATTTTTAAATATGTAGGGAAAATTGGACATCGAATGCTATCTTTACAAGCATTAAAAGAATCTACGTAGCAGTCAAACTCTCAAAGTAATTCACTTTCGCTACGCCATGGTTTAAACAGCTGCAGAAGTGCTAAATAGTCAAATTCTCGCTTATCTGGAGTTTCACAACTAAGTTTCTTGTGATTTATAATATTACCCTTTGCATGTTTTACTAAACAACCATGACATCCAACTATTGCAAACTTTCCTTCTTTTAAATTCTCTTTAACATTTCTTTTGAAGCTGTAATGTTGAAGTACTTCATACAGACATAGCTGTTCCAGATGCTGACTCCTTTTCGGATAGTATGTGTCCAACATATTAGTTTTAAGAATGTCTGTACTATCTGGCTCATTTGCTGCTAATTGTTCAATTTCTTCCAATGATTTCAACACTCTATTTCGTTTGCAGGCAAGACCTAAACTTACCCAAATGATTCCTCATGACTTTGAATATAAACTTGAAGAACACAAGCGGTCTGAATAGTCATACGATCCAATTTCTCGGTGGGAAAGCATTTTCAAACTGAAGCTGTACAATTTTTCGCTAAGACTATTCTCTTGTGCAATTTCTTCCCATATTTGTTTCATCTCTGTTTTTTCAGATTTTGTTATGTACGATGTAACATAACGTGCAACAGCAATTGAGGTATCCGCAACATACTGGATGTCCATGTTCGCATTCCACATTTTTAAAATTACTGGATTGTAGTCATTGATATACTTTGACACTTCTGTTCTTTTTAAGTTGTAGGTATTCTTTGGAGACTTCGAGTTATTGTGTGCCTCACAGAAGAAAAAAAATAATTTACTCTTCCTTTACAAATGACTGGACGGGGGAAACCAAACCGACATTTGGTGTAAAAGTTTCCTTTAGACTTGTATTTTCTTCTGCAGTACTTTCCACAACTGTGACTTTGGAAATGTAAAACTTGCTGTCTCAAGCTTCTATCCCCTCCTTCTCTTGGAATCTCACATGTCACATACTGTTCGATGAAAGACAATACTGTTTCATCAGAATCAGTTCCAAATTTAGGTGCATCCTTGACCCATAGTAGCATATGTATATGAGGTGCACCTCTTGCATGGTACTCCTTTCTCCAAAAGAAATTGGTAACTTCTCCAAGAGGTGGATTCTTCTTATTACAGATAAAAGACATCATACCTTGAAACGTATGATTAAAATATCTGCACACATTTATAGGATCCAATGAACACAGTTCACCAGGAGTCTTTATTTCAACATTTTTTATATTAGAATTTGCTTCTCTTAAAAACTCAAGCAAATCTTCCCATGCATACTCTGCACAGCTAAGTGTGACAAACCATGTTGGTGTACCTAAGTTCCGTAACATACACTTGAGTTCTCCATGACGACGATACCAATATTCATTTGTTCCATGTTGACATGCCATCAAATTGATTAACTGTGCTTCTAAATTTTCATCTGTTTCTTGAACTTTCTAAACAAATTCTTTCACAGAAAGAAGTGATTCATGAACTCCAGTTTTAAGTATATGATTCACTGCATACGAGAGAGAAGACAGATCACTTTCAAACAAAAGGTGAAATATGTATGGAATGTACTGTCGAAATCTAGGATCTTCAGAATATAATCTTGTTGACCGATATTCTGAAGCTGGAATCCCTACAGGTCGGACATCATATCGTCCACCTTCTCCAGTAGGAAACAACTGTGGAAAACAACGAGCTTCCAAGCTTTTCTCCCATACACTCATTGGAGTTCCCTGTGCTTTTTTCATTTGAAATACCTCAATGCTACTTCCTATCACTTCTTTTGAATGCAAAGGACATATTGTATAATGTTCATAAATCTCTTCAGTCCTTGACTTGTCCACTTTCTCTAGTTGACCACTTGAAATTTCAAAATCATCTTCTAAACGTATTACCTGTTCATACACATTTACATTTTTGTAATAAATATAGTTCTCTATAAGATATACGGTAGCCTTTTCAACTTTATTAACATCCACACATTCTTGCCATATTTTCCAACTATTTGTGGGTACACCAACTACTGCCTCATCTTCCTCTTTCTCTCCAGCAATAGTTTCAATGTTTTTCTTAACATCCAAAGGTAAGTACACCACTCTTCCTTTCAGCCCTCTTTGCAAGTCTGTTGGTGGCAGTTTACCTGTTTTAGGCTCCATCCAAATTATAATTAGAACCGACTCATATGTATTCAATTTGGCCAGCTCCTGCGCAATAGCTACTAACTCCAACTTATTATGGACTGCTCTAGCAGGCATTTTGTTCTCTTCTAAATTGTTGTAACAATATTTACATATACATTGATCACTACCTAACTCAAATCGACCTTCAACAAACAAGTAAGTTGCAAATTCTTCCCACTTACCATTGTTCTCCTTTTCACTTTTCAAATACAAATCAACATTCCTACTTTGACTTTTTTAATGAGTACGTCGACAACAAAAACAAACATAGTTTGGTATTTCAGAGCACACTATATTAAACTTTCCATTTTCTTCTTCAAACTGATCAGTGATAATCACTTTCTCATCTCCTCCAACATCTGTAATTGTCAAACTTTCACTTTATATGAACTGCTCTTCTGAACCAAAATATTACATTTCAATATCATCACACTTTTTTTGAACATCTGATAAAGAACCATATAAAAGACTTCCATTCAGTTTACTTAAACTTAATGCATGACTTTTTACATAGTACAGTTTCTTTACAAAGTTCCGCATTTCTGAATGGTGTACTGCTAACAACCTCAAATGATGAAAAACACTACACTTTTCTTGAAAGATAAGCCAGAGAATGCCCATACTTCTCAGTATACATGGATCTAGTCCTTGTAACAACTTAATCTTCTGTTTTATACTTTTCTGAGTATATTCTCGTAGCAAATTTCTCATTATATCAATGGATTCCTGTCAAATACTACAAATGCTACTACAACTCCACTTATACACAGGAGCTCGTGGACGTTTCCCCTGCACTTCTTCAGCTATTAACTCTTCTGCACTTTTACTAACCATTTCCTCCATTGGAAGAAGAACACCATCCTGAACTTCGTAGCAATGACCTCCAGTTTCAACTGCAAATGATAAACTATTTTCCTGGAAGTAACTTTCCTCAATAAAAAAAGGCTCAGTACTAGAAGTATGTCTCCAATGTCCACTAAAGATTTTACAAAAGTTGGTTCTGTACAAAAGTCTTTTTTTTCTACTTTTGTCTTTCAATACTTTGACTATTTTATCCAATACCTTCAATCGCTTTAAAATCAAAATGAACAACTTCTGTTTCAAATTGAAAGCAGTATCCACTATACTTTCAATACGCTGCTTCACTTTGAATTGGAACATTTTTCTTTTATATTTGCAGCATGTTTTCAATAAATTCTGAATTCCTCTAGATCGAAAAAGTCTCTGACGAATTTATTGAAATTGTTTTTGTCTCCGAGTACCAGATACTATTTGTTTATCATCGTTCCTTTTCCTCATATTTGAAATTGAACTCTGCTTCACCTTACTTGAAAATTTCTTCTTTTTTCTTTGTGTGATGTTTTTTTCATTAAATGTTTGTAATATTTTTCTCAAAAATTGTCTTTTGCTTTTACTCAAACAGTTTCTCTACTACTCGCATTTATTTCTACTTTCCTTTATGTCAAGTATATTTTTTTTTTCTCTTTTCTTTTTTTTCACTTCTTCTAGGCATTTCCAAATTTCAATCCAAACTAAATAATTTTCTGAAAAACTAAAAATAGATTCAATTATTTTTCACATTTCTTCACAATGATAAAATAATAACATACAATTGCAAAACGTCCACACACGACTTTATAAATAGTACTTTTTTAAAATGTAATCTATGTACTTAGAATGATATTATCAGCCAAACAGCACACATGAAAATTTCCATTATTACCTAAGAATTTTATCAACAACTTCGCAAACATAACACTGCACCCAGGGTTTTAACTGAGGGGGTGTCTGTGGGGATGTTACCACCAGCACTTTATTTTTCGGAGCCTCGAAACGGGTCTTTATAGGGCTCTATTTTCCGACCTCACAAATGTTATCCGTTTTTTTTCTTTATTGCTTTGCAGTGACACTGTGAGAGCATGCACATTGCTCACTACGAAGGTGCCGATTGCAATTCAGGTCAGAAAGCACTCCGACCGAGCCGGATCCGGAGTGTTTTCCGACCGAGCCGGAGTCCTGCAGTCCGACCGAGTGAGTACGATGTGGCCATATGCTGCCGGACTCGGTTTGGTCGGACTCCCATAGAAGTCAATGGGAGCCGGTCGTATGACGCGTACATGGGCTCCCATTGACTGAATGGGTACATCTCGCACAAGGGCTCCCCCTACTGTGGGTACGCATTGGTGCCATATGCACCTTTACATGCCTGTGTTGGGGGGACCCTTGGGTCTCCCCCTGTGTCCGAGTTTTAGGGCTGCGGGTGACAGTGGGTCCGACGCGGACCCCCAAAGGCAACCACCCGGACATTTTGCGAGCCAGACACTCCGGCTCGCACCGGCTGTCCGACGCGTGCATCGTACTGGCTTGGTAGTAAATCGCACCCATTGCACACCACGGTTAGCTTACGACTGAGACGTATGGAGCAGTTCAGACCCGGAAACGACTCGGTCGGTGCACTTCACGTAGCTCGCATCGTACTTGCTTGCTCATACAGCTGTACGAGTCAGGCGGAAAACACGTACGGCTCGTAGTTTTTCCGGCCGGATCGCATTCGGTGCCCTTCTGAACCAGATCGGAATCGGCCCCTTAGAAGTGCAGGCATCATGCCAAGTGACTCGCATTGTAGGAGAAGAGAAATCCTTTAAAGAGAGCCATTTTCTCTCAGTATTTCCCTTCTCTTTTTGCAACGCACCAGCAACATCATCGTGGGGTGATTAGCAGACAGACCACCAGGCCAGACTCTCTGGCACAGCTTCCCGGGCACACACACAGAGCCGCACCCGAGTACTTCACCGGTCTTCAAAGCATCATTTTTTTGTAAAGGAGACTCTGCCTATTGCTGAAAGAATTAGGCTCCCCCGAAACTTACCTCTGGTTGCGCCTCTGCAAACGACCACACCAAGGCAACTCCAGCACGAATCTGCTCTCACCTTACACACGGTCTTGTTTTAGTGCTACGAAAACACACACTTTGCCTGCCCCACTAAGTTCTCACACCCCCTCTTTAATATGAACATAAAAGCTTTCCAATTACTTTTATATTTCTATACTGTACTTCACATGGAAATATAGAACTCAAGGTTCTCACCACCCCAAATTAGCTCTCTGGTATACTTTCTCAAATATAAGAAGTACAGGTTTTCAGTATCTGTCAGTCACGGCCACTTTAAAACAGTGTACCTATAAACAACTCGACAAAACGTTATGTTTCTAAATTAACGTATTACACTTAATATCTCCTTTACATTTCTTTCGCTAGATGTACCTTTGTTTAAAACACCACCAGAGAAGGGTGTTGAAGTATGCTCCACAAAGAGTAACTCAAAGCTTTGTTATCCTTTATTAAAATATCTGCCTGTCAATGCTTTTCGCAAGCCTTTTCAACGCCTTAAGAGGGTAGCTGGATGAGTATAATACGTTGTATGCACGGAAATAAGAACGTATAGTTGAATAAAGGGCGAGTGGATGCATGGCCAGATGCATCAATGGATAGATACATAGATCAATGTATCAATGTATGGATGGATGGAAGGATGAATGAATGCAAAGACCAGTACTTACGATAGACGGGTGGGCTGATAAATGCTTAGGATTGATTCTGGGACAGATATATCTATGCATATATAGGTGTATCGCTGCATGAATGGCACAGTTCTTACTATGGGTGAGTGAGCTCATAGATGCTTATGATAAGCGGACGAACAGATTTATGTATATATATAAGTAGGAATATATCCATCAAAAGATGGTTGAATGGCGCAGTGCTTAGGATGCATGGATACTGCGCTTTAATTGAGCCGGGTCTGGGGACCGGCACTTATTTTCAGGCAGCCTCCAAATGACTCTCTACCAGGCTCTATTTTAGGCCCTCTCAAAGATAGTCAATTTTTTTTTATTACACTGCAGTGACAGCATGCACATCGATGTACGCATGCCTATTTTGCTCACTACTGAGAACTGGAGACATCACGCTAGGTTACCCACGTTGTAGAAGAAAGGGAAATCCTTTAAACAATGTTTTTTTCTGAACCTACGATAATTTGAGAGGATTTTCTAAAGCACACAATGATACTTATCTTGATTTAGACCACACCCCAACTTGCATAGCCCACACCCCTTTAAGAGCTTTGCCCCCCCCCCTTTTAGAGCACCCCCACTTTTTTCTCCCACTTAGAACGCTAACTACACCATAGTAACAAACAAACAGTGTAACCTTCCATTAAAATCTAAAATGGCACCAAGCTTCATAATTTTCCATCAACGCTAACAGCCTTCTACCACAGTACAAGAGTGTCTATCAGCACGAAGATGTCTTATCCACAGAAATGTTGTGTAATTTATGTACCTGTCTGCTGAAACACTCATCACCAAAACGTATTAAACATGGGAATTTGCCAGAAAAACATATACCATACCATAAAGCGATTCATAAATGGGCACACTGCCACTGCACCACCCTCTTCCCCATCCTTCCTTAACTTCACAAAATTAAAGAAAGAGCCACACCAAACCTAGTAAACACACTATACCAATACAAGAACTTAATATCAACAACCGTCTGCCGGAACGCTCATCAGCAAAAGCTATTAAATCTTTCAATTTTGCAACTCAAACATACACCATACCATAAGACGGTTTATAAATACTCACAGTACCAATACACCACCTCAACACCCGCCCTTGCTTAACTTTATGCAATAAAAGAAAGAACCCCAGCAAACGTAGAAGTGTCACTATAGCCAAACAGAGGCTTAATTTCAACAGATGTCTCCCGAAACGCTCACCAGCAAAATGTATTAATACATGCAAATTTGCGACTAAAACATATCCCATGCCATAGGGCGCTTTATAAGCACTCCCATTGGTACTAGATCACCTTTCGTAGCTCGACATCTGCACGTTACTATATTCTGTGTTTCAATCAGCAACATAACCACCTCCCCCACACCCACCCCGCCCTTGCTTAACCGTACGAAATCAAACAGAAACCCCAACCGTTTCCAGTAGCGCCACTATACCTATATACGACGTTAATTTTAACAGGTGTTTGCCGGAACACTTATCAGCAAAAAGTATTCAAACATGCAAATTGGCGGGTAAAACATAAACCATCCCATAGCACGGTTTATAAATGGGCCCAGTCGAACTACACCACCTTTATTAGCTAGACATCTATATGTTACAAAAGTCGTTTAAACACTCTGGGGCCGTTTCTGATCCCGGGTCGGACAGCTCTCCGAGAGCTGTCCGTAGCCTTACCGTGTGACCGACACCTACAAGTACCCGGTCCATCCTGTAGAGGAAGTACGATGCGCATAACTGCCAAAAACACGACCGACACGTAGGCTGTGATTCAAGCTCCATTTTCCGTCCGAGCCGTAACTCCGAACGCCGAACCGAGTCGGCCGGAAGCAGTATCCATAGCAGTTTCCGCACTGACAAGTACAATGCATACTTCCTACGCGCCGGACGGGTCGCCACGTATGGCACGTCACAGCATCCGGAAAACAAGCATATCAGCTACGATTCGCGCCACAACTCAATCCATGGCTACGAGACGGACCAGCTTGCAGCGGGTACGAGACGGAGCAACAAGCAGCGTGTACGACACAAACACATCATGAATCCCGTTGCACAGGTCATACTAGTACTCTACATCTGTGACCGAATCAGGAACCGATGCCGACGGCGCAGGTCGTAAGTCAGACACCTACCACACAAAATATATGTACCCACAAAATGGCACACACACACAGGGGATCCACATCCTGGCCACTAACAACAGGCCACCATAGGGGTTGCATGGCCAGCACCACTAACACCCCCACCCATAGGGCTTATGTTGCCCATCACCCCTGCCACCCCCAGCCATAGGGCATATGTTGCCCATCACTACTGCCACCCCCACCCATAGGGGACCTGTTGCCCATCACCCCTGCCACCACCCCTCATAAGCGACCTGGTGCCCATCACTACTGCCACCCCTAGCCATAGGTGGGCTGTTGCCCATCACTACTGCCACCCTCACCCATAGGGGACCTGGTGCCCATCACTACTGCCACCCCTAGCCATAGGGGACCTGTTGCCCAGCACTACTGCCACCATACCCATAGGGGACCTGTTGCCCATCACCCCTGCCACCCCCACTCATAGGGGACCTGGTGCCCATCACTACTGCCACCCCCAGCCATAGGTGACCCGTTTCCCATCACCCCTGCCACCCCCACTCATAGGGTACCTGGTGTCCATCACTACTGCCACCCCCAGCCATAGGGGACCTGTTGCCCAGCCCTACTGCCACCCCTACCCATAGGGGACCTGTTGTCCATCACCCTTGCCACCCCCACTCAAAGGGGACCTGGTGCCCATCACTACTGCCACCCCCAGCCATAGGGGACCTGGTGCCCATCACTACTGCCACCCCCAGCCATAGGTGACCTGTTGCCCATCATCCCTGCCACCCCCACTCATAGGGGACCTGGTGCCCAGCACTACTGCCACCCCCACTCATAGGGCTTATGTTGCCCATCACTACTGCCACCCCCAGCCATAGGGCATATGTTGCCCATCACTACTGCCACCCCCACCCATAGGGGACCTGTTGCCCATCACCCCTGCCACCCCCACTCATAGGGGACCTGGTACCCAGCACTACTGCCACCCATAGCCATAGGGGACCTGTTGCCCATCATGACACAAAAGCAGAAGTGACCATCACAAAGCATACACACATCTCGAAAATAGACACACTAATCAAAACAACCTGTGTAGACTGTAGGTGTCAGCTCACAAACTCCCATTCCATGCCAGCAATGGCACCTAACAACCAGGATGAATGTGCACAATGATGTGATATGACTCACAGGGACAGCAGGGAAAATCACAGAAACAGCATCCAGACAATGGCCCACGACAGCAATATCAATGCACTGATGCAGATGCACAATCACAAACAGGCAACCTCACACTGCACATCTGACACAACATGTGTGTGTGTGTCTCAGTATCCCCAGGCAACTACACAACACATGAGGGGGGTTGAACCACAGTGACACAGATGTGGACCCAGTGCCATATAAAAGTAAACCATCATTGGGACACCCTTAGTGGGCAATCAGGCATTGTGAGATGAGAGGGAGCACAACAGACACATGTGACACTAGCTTGAATGAACACCAACTAACACAGCAAGAGACTGACACACAACAGCACTACCCCCAGTGACCGGACATTGGGTTGACACAAGCATGCATGACACCTCCACTATGATGACAAAGGCAGATGTCGTACAAACTGGGAAACCCAGACATGTGTCCTGTTCCACAAACGTACATCACACATACACAAACACAAATCACTCAGCATGGCCCCTCATCCATGGACAAACGGGAGCTAGGGGACCATCCATGCAAACATTTACATCAGTCCACCCTCAACACCACACACCCTGAACTGCAACAATGTGCATCTGTGAAGCCCACATGGACAGGTGACATTGCACATGCACCCATGACAAACACAGGAATGTTGGGAGGAACTAAGGTGCACAGACTCATCACACAAGGACCATTTACAACCCTGGGGAATAACAGACATACTGCACAGTATGCGGTACATGGCCATGACGTCAAAACTCATGTAACCTTCAGAATACCTGCCACAGTCCCAGGACAATGCAGAAGCCAAGGAGAACCACAAGGCACACATGCTGACACCTGCCAACATTGCCACCATGAACCCGACAAGCGACAAGTGGGAGCCGTCACACACACATACACATGTCTCAATCACTGAAAGGCACCACCTACGGACAACTACATGATATTGCGAATAAACAAGTGCCTTGGGGAACCCCGACTGTGTCCCATCTGTGTCTGACAACATCATCACCACTCAACACTGACAAATCCCAATTATGATACACCAATGAACAGTAGTGTGTCATGCACCCACACATCTGGTAGCCTATGGCAAAGTAGTGGGATGAACCCAGTACCACTCAGCAAGCATCAACAACAGGAACATATCAAGGGAGCACTGCCTTTGTATGAAAAGGGATGTGGACACACACACATGCTCATACAACACACACCATGGGCCCAGGCTATGTCATGGGACAACACACTTACTTGAGGGGACCCAACTCCTGTGGAAGCCCACCTGTGCCAAACATATTCACAGCACGTCTCACTCATGTCAGCAGAACACTTGGTCAGTCAGCCATCAGTTACCACACAATGAAGGCTCTGATCACAACAGCCTGGGTACGTGAGTCTCCCCTAAGTCATCTGCACATACTCAAAACATATATCTAGCAAGTTGCACAGAGGACCCAGTTGCTCCCTCCTATACCAATGATGCCCACACCTGTAGGTCCAGTGGTGATGTGCACAAAGTCTGTGAAATTGACAAATTGGACAATGGGAAGCACATCATATGTGCATGGGTGCAAGCCAGAGATGTGACCATGCAAATGAAATGTTCACAGAGATGTCCACAAATGGTTGATCATGACACACCCAGGTAGCTGCAAAGGATGACATGGATACCCACCAGAATAGGATACATATCTCATGGACCACATGGAGTACCTCACATCAACACATCAATATTCAACATTGGAAACCAAGCATTACAGGTGCAAGGGCATGTTAAACATCATCAACATAATGTACAGCTAAATCAAGTTCACAGGGATAAAGAAAAAAGCTTTATTCAGTATATTAAAAGTTCAACGTCCATTCCAACAAAAGGCCTATGGCCAGTCCATGTCCAAATGCCACGGCGTGAACTAGAGTGACAACTGTCACACGTTGCTTGCCTGCACTGCTAAGGACCGGGGTCATCCCCTCAGAGGGCATACATGGGGGCAGCCCAGGCACCGCAGGGACAGGATCAGGGCGCAGCAGAAGGAGGCAGTGAAGAGGTGGTGGATGCAGGCGAGACACTTGCAACTGCAGTGGAGCTGACTGAAGTGGTGGGTGCAGACACAAATGTGGGGCACAAGTCAGATGGGGTGGGTGCCGGCACAACTCCAGTGGGCAGGTCAGATGGAGTGGATTGGGTCCCCACTGCAGTGCCCAAGTCAGACAGGGTGGTCGTGGACTCCACTGCAGTACCTACATCCATGTGAGTGGAATGGGGTGCAGGTGAGGTTGGCAGGACAGGGGGGGGAAACAATCCCCACATCAGTGGCACTAACCGTCTGACCAGGTGTGGAGGAGCAAGTGGTATAGGGGAAGGGCCTTAGCATTTTAGGAATGGTGTATTTGTGGGGGGGAACCCGGGCAGGGAGTGGTGGGGGAACCTCTGGAGTGGTGGCCTGGGGGATGGAGGACGGACACTTTGCCTTGGAGCTGTGTGGTGGCGGGGGGGTCTTGTCCTTCCGGCTCCGGGGGGACTTGCGGGTGGGGGTCTCAGTCTGACTGCGCCTTGGGGAGGGTGTCTGGGTGTGAGGGGCACTCCCCTCTTTGTGTGGGGACTTCCTCTTCCCCTTGTAATCAGGATCTGCTGGGTCGGTGGGGAAGAGGCCAAGGTCACAGAGGAAGAGCTTCTGGGGAGATGGGGTTGCAGGTGAGGCAAGGGAAGGGGGCTGGGAGGGAGAGCTTTCGGAGGACGGCGGACTGGTTGTGGATGACTGTGTGTGTGTGTCTGCAAACCAGCCCCTGTGAGTGTGGTATCAGTCCCCTGTGCTTGCTTGTGTGCACGTCTAGACCTTAGTTTGGGTGTTTGTGTGCTGCCCGTGTCTGTGGCTCTGTGAGAATTTGCAGGTGTTTGTGTGCTTGGGACAGGTAGGCTGCTAGGAATCGTGGGTGGTGCAGGGGTAGGAGGGGTTTGGGACTGTTGGAGGAAGGACACTGCTGTCATCAGGGAGGAGGACATGGACTGATTGGTCCTCTGTAGGGCAGACATGCCCGATGAAATGCCCTCCATGAACAACACCAGTTGTGTCAACAGACTTGTGTGTGCATGGAGGACCTTTAGCATCGATGTCTGCCCTACATGGATCTGTCTAAGTAAGTCCACAGACTCCTCACTCAGGGCAGCGGGGACACAGGGGCAGGGGGTTTGGTGCCTGGCACAAAGGAGACATGCTCACGAACACGGGAGCCGACAGGGACCTCTGAGAAGGGAGCCAATGGGAGGGTGGTGATGGTGGTGGTAGCGGTGGCGGGGACAGCCTCACTAGCTGGGGTTTGGTGGCTGCTGACACCCGCCTCCACAATGGAGTCATCCTCAGAGCTGCTGTGGCCCTCAGCTGGGGGTGATGGTGCTGACAACTCCTCTGTGTGGCTCCACTCACCCTCCGTGCCACTAGGTCCCCCCGACTCCTCTCCTTCTGTCCCTGTCAGGCTCTGTGGCTCCGCCTGGTCTGTGGAGCTGTCCCCTCCTGTGACCGTGGATGTATCTGGATAGGAATAGGAAGTAAGAGAACAACATCAGTCACCTGCACCGACTGCACACACCACAGTGAGTACATTACATCACAGGGCAAGCCCTGGCATCATCAGCTGAACACAGCTCAAAGTGCCAACACTGTTTAGAATAAGCCAATTGTCATTCTCAACATCAACCATGGCACACATATCCCTCCTTGACTTGCACACATATGTCTGTTGCATGTTGGATGCTAACACCCCAATGTGCCGACATGCACCACCCACACCTCATTTGGACATGCAAGTGAACGTGTAGGAGTATGTCACTATACACAGAGCACATCTCTTGCTACTGACTCAGTACAGGTGTCCGGATGAAGGAATGGGCAGAGACTCATTTCACATGTTTGTGATGCATGCCAGCAACACACACTATGATGTTCTCATGTCCTGATGGGCAATGCCACAATGGGGTGCATGGTGCACACTTGAACACAATGCAGGATCACTCATAGCACGTTAAATGCCATGGCACTGGGATGCCTGGAAAGTCAGTCAACACTGTCTCCTGTCATAGGGGCAGGGCATCCAGACAACAACAATATGCACTGACTCACAATCCTAGCTCAGGGGTAAAGCTAACTCTGCAGATGACTGGTGCACTTGCCCATCCCCTGCAAACAACATATACAGGACACAGAAGACCCCACATCATGCAAATCAGACATGTGAGTCTCTACAAACACATCTCCCTGTACATTAACACATCACAGTCTGCCATGAATGTAACCCAGCTGCATGAAGGACATAGTTGCATACACCATTGTGCGCTGTCAGATGATCCCACACCTATATGTCACACAGGTCTTGTCTCTCAAAGTCACATCTCAGATGTCCTGCTGACCCTCTGAATCATGGACACCCCAGTTGTAAGTAACAACAAGCCACACCCTAATGACACAGAGGCAGACACCTGAGGGCAAATGTCAATAAGCACAACCTGTAATTTAATACACAGGAGTGGGATTACAGAGTGGTTCTAAATGCCCTTGAGGAGGCATGACTGCCCAGGTCTCCATGAAACAGTGTTTGGCCCTGGACAGTAGTCAGGTGGCTAAGCAAGTGTGACATACTTGATATACATACTCCTGAGGCCCCAAAATCGGAGTCCCCTGCTGCATGGGTTTGTTTGGAATACCCCAGCCACATGTGGCGAGTCAGACAAGCAATTGGAGCACATCTCAAGGACACACACAGATCACATGTCAGATCTCAGGCATTGGGCAAACAATTGACCCACCCATGAAACACACAATAGAGTCACGGGAACAGATGCTTTCCGGTAGATGAAGCATAGCTGACTGCAGGGACACAGTACCCTAGTGACACAAGCAACAGACTGTAGGGGGCACAAGTGTGGAACAGATGAGGAGGGTGCATCATACAAGTGAGGGACCTGAGTATTGAACTACAAGACCTATGTAATGTGGAAGTGTGACCAGGCCAAAAGACTGCAATTAGCATGTCAGACATAGTACACAGATTAGGCATAGACTTACCCCCTTCCTGCTGCTGTCGGGCCTTCAGCTGCCTGTCCAGGTCCGGGAAGACCACCGCCAGTATCCTGAGCATGTGGGGGGTCAGGGTCCGGTGTATGCCCCTCCTGCGCGGAGGTGACAGCTTCAGCTGGACTGTAGCTATCCTCCGGGTCCAGACCCGAAGGTCCTGCCACCTCTTCTGGCAGTTGCGGATCTGGCGCTTGTAGAATCCCACCGAACGAACAGCCCGATGGTCATCCATATCTCCTGCTTCTGGTGGGCATCAACCTGTGAGGATGACAAAGTTAAAAGTACATTAACACACATGCCCCATATTTGTGCTGCACACATTTGGATAATCATGTCATCATCACAAAGGAAAATGAGTTACATAGGTAGTGCAACCATGGGGACGGACAAATCACCTGCATGTCTGACATGTTAACAATGCCTGGATAGTTTAAGCTTGCACTAATGCACTTTAGCAGCAAGGCACCTGTTCATTACATGTACCTACACACTTTGGGGGATGAAAGTAGTCAGTGAGAATGCTTACCACTGGTGTACACACTGCTAGTACTACTAGTCAGACAACATGCATAATTAGGAAGGCAGTGGACTGCACACTCACCTGCTCCCCTGGTTTCCCATAGAGCTTGCTGTACTGTGGAAGGAGCCCGTCCAGCAGGGCCTGGTTCTCCTCCTCAGTGAAAGCTGGGGCCCTCTACAGAGTACGTTCCATAGCAGGAGCCAGAGGATGCAGAGACAGCAGCAGTGGTAGCAGGGATGTGGTCCAGTAGCATGTAGTGCAGGCAAGTGAGCTCCCTGGGGTCTTGCCAGCCTTATATCTGTGCTGCAGAGGCAGAATCTGTGCCATGTGTCCCAAGTGATAGGTCCAACATGGTTGCATTCTATGAATCTGGCCAATCCATGAAAATGTACGACTCATACATGCCTCCCGCATCGTTCAAATCTTCACCTTCATGAAACACTTGAAATTGCAACATTGTTGTAGGCATCCAACTGAATTTCCAGTGCACAACTCGTACAAGTTAAGAATCCACATCCGTCTCCATGACAGTCCAGAGTCAATGGGTGCGCACGGCTCGGTCAACTGACTGTACAACGCGTATTTTGAAAATAAACATGCACCCGTCTCCATACGATTCAATGGGCAAGGTGTACGCCTGTCTCAGACCATGCCTGCCCGACGCGTATGCATGATAGTCACCCGCGTCGGACCTCATTGCATTCAATGGCAAAGCGTACGCGCGGCTCGGTCATGAACCGTGCAATGCGTACGCATTGTCACCCGTGTCGGGCCTCATTGGTGTGACTATTCTACAGATTCAACACACAATTACTTGCCAGGGACACCTGTGCACACCTACCACACTACAGCATTGGCCACACAGAGTCCCATGGCATGTACAGCTGCATTCCCTGGGTGTTTGGGGGGGCACATTTGGTTTGTTGGGTGGCACTTTTGTGCAGTCACTCCCAGGCTGTGCACGTGTACATGGGGGCAGAATCCTTTGTGTGTCGTGCACATTACCACTGTGATGTGCAATTGTACAGTAATGGGCATGAGTCACGGACACAGTTTCATGTTGGATATGTTTGGAGCATGGCACATACACCCTTAATCCAGGGGGTGATGGCATGTATGTCACAGTGAGACCTGTAGCCACAATACTGATGTGCACCCACAGTTTGTGTACATGTTGTGTCTCAGATGTGTCTGATCAAATGTGCCCAATGGGTGACAGTCTCCACATCCATGTGGTATATGCATCAACCTTGATGGTGTGTGTGTGTCTAAGAGACGTACATGTAGGGCCTGCAGGCACAACAGTGGCCACTACCTGTGGGACTTACGCTTGCCTTGTGGTGTGTACGTGATACGCTATGTCCATGCCAGTGTCGATGTGGCAATACAGGGACCCTGGGTTTCTGCATGGCAAAGATCTGTGATGCCTGGGAGGCATCAGGCCACACTTGTCACTGTGGTGTGTGTTTGGAACGTCACAGCAGTTCATAGGTTGGGTGACACAGCCAGATGATTGGTCATTGCACTACATCGGACTCATGTGGACATGTGGAATTGAGATGTGAGGTGATGATCATGTAGGTGACATATGTGTCCATGCCCAACAGCACACACCTCAGTACATTGTGTAATGTCATGATCTATCATGTGATATTGAGCCTGGTCATGGCCACATGGGTGGATGAACTGGCAATCTTCCTTTGTGCTTCTCTGTACTGCAGGGCACCAGCTGTCCATAGACCATTCCCAGACCTTGCGACCATGCAGGAACACGACTGCATCAGATGGTACCGCTTCACCAGGCCACTGATTGAGGAGTTGGTGGAGCAGTTGGCGCCACATCTGCTACCTGGCCGGACATACCCTACAGCACTGACCCCAGAGGTGAAGGTGATGGCAGCCCTGCACTTCTTTGCTACTGGTACCTTCCAGTACACTGTGGCTACTGCTGGTGGTATGTCGTAACCGATGTTTAGTCGGGTGATACGAGATGTCTTGGAGGGGATGTTGCATTTCCTAGACCTGTACGTCAAGTTCCCGAGCCCAGCAGAACTCCCTGAATTAAAGGATGCCTTTTATACACTGGGGAGGATGCCGAATGTCATCGGGTCTATTGATGGGACACATGTGGCCCTGATTCCACCACAGGCACATGAGCAGGCATACCAGAACAGGAAGCACTACCACTCAATCAATGCTCTGGTGGTATGTCCTGCTGACATGTCTATCACAAATGTGTGTGCATGGTTCCCTGGTTCGGCAAACGATGCCTACATAATGAGGAGTAGTCGCATTGCAACGCTGATGTCACAGATGCCAGCTCAGCATGCATGGCTTGACAGTGTGTACTGACTGTTTCTCATTGTGTATGTTTGTCAATGTTGTATTCCGCACTCCTACAAAACTCAGCTACTTGCTCATTATTGTGTGTGTAGGTGACTCCGGATACCTCAGAAATGCCGTGGTTGCTGACACACCTCCGGAACCCGGTAACACCAGCCGAGATGTGCTACAATGAAGCACATGGTCGGAGCAGGAGGGTGATTGAGCGGACATTCGGCCTCCTGAAAAGCCGCTTTCGCTGCCTGGACAAGACCAGAGGGGCCCTCCCATATGAGCCTGCAAAGGTGTGCAAAATAATCCTTGTATGCTGCATGCTACACAACATGGCAGTGCGGAAGGAGGTGCCTCTCATCCAGGATGACGATGACGATGACCAACCTCAGGCACCTGTGGATGATCCCGGCCTGGGCCAAGATGCCAGTGATGATGAGGATGAGGGTGACGTCCGCTCACAGCTCATCAACAACTTCTTCACCTGAATGTGAGTTTCTAGGGTTGTGATGTCAATGTATGGAGGTAGCCTGGAATGTGTTGTGGCTGCTCTGTTGCTGTCTGAGTGTGTCTGTGTGCCACTTGACTGGATGCGTGCAGTGATGTGTCCAATCAGGTGGTGTGTACTCCACAATAGGGTAGTACTGCTAACTTGTTTTTGTGTAGGTTTCTTGCGACATGTTTTGTGCATGTGTAATGCATTCCTCTCTGTTCTGCTGTGTTTTTGACTGTGTCTTGTGTCTGTCCTTCCCAGGGTACTTTGCCTGTTGTTTGGTCAACACTGACCCCCAACACCCAGAATCCAACACCAGTGTGGAAGTTGTCAATTCCCATCAACTGATGTACCACACATCCCTGGACTTCAATTCTCCAACACTTGAGCGTGCTTCCACTGTTACGTAGAATTACCTTGCAACTATTGTGGAATAAACATGTTGCTGATGTGTAATGAACCTGTGCTATGCTTTGTTATGTGTGTTGTCTGTCTTCCCACATCTGACTGACATCTGCTTACCTCACCTGTGGACTTGTTACCATTGACTGGGGTTGGTGTTGTGTCTGTGCATGCCAATGTGTTTCAGGTCAACATCATTGTGTGGGATGAGTAACATGGCCATGGTGAGTATGTGTTGTGGTGCCATAGTGGTGTGTCTCCCTCACATGTGTCACATCACCATGACTCACCTTATGTTGGTCACATTGTTGCAGTATTTGGCATGCACTGTGTTGTGTAGCAGATCGACATCTCCATGACACATGACAAGATGGAATCACAACAGAGGCAAGTATGGTGTACTGGTGAGTTTATTTTCAAACATGTGTGAGGAAAGTGCACAGGATGGTGGGTGCTGTACATTGGTTTTGGAATCCAAAGTTCACATTGGAGTTGGATGTGCTGGTAGATGAAATGTCCACAGTAAAGTCCACAGTCATCTGCTACATTGGCCCAACATGAACCCTCCATGTCATGTGGGCGAGTTGAGGGCGATTGGACAAGGTGAACATGTTGCTCACAAAGAACATCATCCAGAACAGGCTTAGAGGCCCTGGGATGTGCTGGGACATCTGCCTCTCACATGTCCTTCTTCAGACGACCCCTCTTCTTCCTGGGGGGGATCCTGAGGTGCAGGCCTGTGTGGTGCAGGGGACTCTCCACCAGAGTCCTCCTCCCTCCCTGCGGCGCTGGTAGATGGTGTTGCAACAGATGGTGTGGCCACACAGGGAGGTGTGGACCGGTTTGTGTTGATCTGGTGGAGGCATTGGAGTATGTCCCGATGCACTGCAGTAAGGGCATCCCACTTGGCCTCCTTGCGGGCATGGTGGGCAGCCATCTCCTGTTGCATGTCCTTGAGGATCCCCACTACCTGGCCAAATCCTCCGGTGCTATCTTGGTACGCATCTATGATGCGTGCCAGGTGGGAGTCATCATGCAGTCCAGGCCCCTCTGCAAGGCGCACCCTCTGCCTCCCATCCCTGCCAGCACCCCTATCCACACTGGCAGGACCAGTGGCAGGACGCACAGGTGACACTGGGACCCCTTTGGTGGTGTTGCTGGTGGTGTTTGCTGTATCTTCCGGGGGGTCCTGTGTCCCTGTGATGTGGTTGTTCAGTGGCCTTGGTCTGCCCATGTTGGTGGGGGTGCCCTGTCGGTTTCCAGATGCTAGAGGCATGGGTACAGGGGGTGCAGATGTTGATGCTGCTGGTGCTGCATGATGACTCACACCGGAGGGGCCAGGTTGGTCGTCGTCATCCGAAGAGGACAGAGACAGAGTCAAACCAGAGATCTCAGTGTCCGCCAGAGTCTGGGACTGGGAATCCTCTTCATTTGGTGTTGGGTGCCCAGCACCACCTGTGTTTGGAAGAGACACACAATGTGAGTTATGTTTCTACATGCATCGATGGTTCACAAACATGACATTTTCTACTTTACGAACAGATGCTTGCCTGTACACTGCTTTTTCCCAGCTTGTCACGGACAGAGTTTGATATTGTTGTTGCCCAGTTACCAGCATGGCTTTTTCTCCCCACAACAGAGCCCAGTGTCAGACATCTTGTCAGTCCCTTCCCACTCCCTGTGGGTCGAGTATGGTTCAGTTAGAACTTGCTGGGCCATGTGGGTGGGTGTAGATTGTCTGTGACTGCGACTCCCATCATACTCTTGGCTAAACCCCCTTCCCAGCATACCCATACTTCCTCCCTCTTGACTCTGCTTCCCTGTGAGGGGGGGTGACAGCAATGGCAAGATGGCTGCTTGTGAAATCCTGGTGTTTGTTTGGCTACAAGTCCAAAGAGAGCCCCCGTGCTTCACAGAGCAGCACCCAGTATGGTGTATCTTTTGCTGATATTTCACAGAGGTGTGGGTCAATGCATTCTGCCCAGTGAGTTGTGTGGAGTTTTTGTTGAGGGGTGTGTGTGTCTCCACATGCTGGTAAGTATGGTCAGAGCTGTCAGTCCTCCTTCCCACCCGGCCAGACATCCCACCATGAAACGTGCTTCCATTGAGGGGCGTGCAAATTGTCTTTCAGGATGTCAGTCAGTGGTGTCCTGCTTCTGATTCGCGCATATGCCCTAGCAGGGCCTTGTGCTCCCCAAAGCAGGAGCCAGTGTCAGCCATCTCGTCAGTCATTTTCCACTCCCTGTGATGTGGGCATGTTTCAGAGAGGTCTTGATGGGCCAATCAGGAGGGGGAGCATTATCTGTGACGGCCCCATCATGCTTTTGGATACACTCACTTCACCTGCATCCCCACAATTCCTTCCTGTCAGTCAGCTTCACTGTGAGGTAGTGTGTTTGTGGTGGCAAACTGTCTGGCAGTGTCTATTTAGCTTTGTGCCACTGCCTTGCTCTATTTGTTTGTAGGTTGGTGCATGTCATGACACAGTTCCAAGTCACTATGAGATGGCAGGTGTTGTGTTTGTCTGACTGGCATACACATCTTGGTATGATTATCTATTGGTTACTGTAGTGTTGCTTGCGGTGCATGGTTTCACTGTCCCCTTGCCACACAATCTTGGGTATGTTGTTTGTGTACTCACTAGGCTCTGGTATGTCTGTTAGCCCATGGGCGCTCTCTGGTGGCACCTTTTCCTCCCAGGTCCTGAAGTAGACTGGTTTGGCAGGAGGACCACCGCCGTTGCACTGACTAAGGGCGTGATCATTTTCGATGAGTTTCTTGACCCTCCTGCGCACATCATACCACCTGTTCTGGATATCGTCCTGGACGCCGACCCACATCGCCGGCCACACGCTAGATGCCATCTTCTCCTCAAGCCCCCACATCACCTTCAGCCACGCCTTCAAACTCACCTGGACAGACCACCACTGCATTCACTTCTCCTTCCTAAAACCCCTCACACACCACCGCACACTACAGACCCCCCACCGCTGCTGGGGCAAAGTTACCCAAGAACAACTACAGACAAGCCTCGCACTCAACCCTCCGACTAACCCCACCCACCCCGATGAGGGTGCACTCACCCTCAAACGCTGGATGAACGACTGTGCCAACACCGTAGCCCCGCTGAAAGATCCCACCAACAGAGACACTTGCAGAAGAGTCAGCTGGTTCACCCCGGAACTCCTCGATTCAAAACGCACCTGCCGGAAACTGGAAAACATATGGCACAGAGACAAGACGCCAGACAGCCGTGCTGCCCACAAAGATGCCATCCGCAACCACCGCCACCTCATCAGGACTGCCAAAAGGACCTCCTTCACAGACCGCCTTGACAACAACACACACAACAGCAAGGAGCTCTTCACCATCGTGAAGGAACTCTCCAACCCCAGCTCCAATGCCAACGACATCCCACCATCGCAAGCCCTGTGCGACTCTCTCGCCACCTTCTTCCACCGGAAAATCACCGACATCCATGACAGTTTCAGACCCCGGATGACCCCTGCAGACCTCGCTGCACCGAACCCACCGCACCCCACCGCACACGACACCCTGACAACCTGGGCCAACGTGAGCATCAAGGACACAATCAAGACCATGGGAACAATCCACTCCGGATCCCCGTCCGACCCTCTCCCGCACCACATCTTCAACAAAGCCAGCAACTCCATCGCACCCCACCTGCACAAAATCATCAACCTCTCCTTCAAGACTGCCACCTTCCCTGAGAACTGGAAGCACACAGAGATCAACGCCCTACTGAAGAAACCCAACGTGGATCCGAGCGACCTCAAGAACTTCCGACCCATCTCTCTGCTCTCATTCCCAGCTAAGCTCATCGAGAAGATAGTTAACACCCAGCTCACCCGTCACCTCGAAGACAACAACATCCTGGACACGTCCCAATCAGGATTCCGCAGTAAACACAGCACCAAGACTGCCCTCGTGGCCGCCACAGACGACATCAGGATTCTGCTAGACAACGGCAAGACGGCGGCCCTCATCCTCCTGGACCTCTCCGCCGCCTTCAACATCGTCTGGCACCGCACACTACGCACGCGCCTCCATGACGCAGGGATCCGAGACAAGGCCCTGGACTGGACCACCTCCTTCCTCTCCGGCAGAACTCAGAGAGTCCGCGTCCCCCCGTTCCGATCCGATGCGTCCAAGATCATCTGCGGCGTCCCTCCAGGATCTTCCCCCAGCCCGACGCTGTTCAACGTGTACATGGCACCACTAGCACGCATCGCCCGACAGCACGACCTCAACATAATCTCCCATGCCGACAACACTCAGCTGATCCTCTCCCTCTCCAAGGACCCCCTCACTGCCAAATCCAACCTCCACCAGGGAATGAAGGCCGTCACAGACTGGATGGAGGATAGCCGCCTCAAACTGAACACAGACAAGATGGAGATCCTCATCCTCGGGTCCAACCCCTCCTCGACTCTTGGTGGCCCACGTCACTGGGGTCCCCCCCGGCCCCCACCAACCACGCAAACAACCTGGGAGTCATCCTCAAATCGAAACTCTCCATGACCAAACAAGTCAACGCAGTCTCCTCCACCTGCTTCAACACCCTCCGCATGCTCCACAAGATCTACAGATGGATCCCGACAAACACAAGGAAATCAGTCACCCAGGCTCTAGTCAGCAGGAGACTTGACTACGGAAACGCCCTCTACGCCGGAGCTTCGTCCAAACTCATCAACAGACTGCAGAGAATCCAGAACGCCTCTGCAAACCTGATCCTCGCCGTCCCGTGCTGCGACCACATCACCCCCCACCTGAGGAACCTGCACTGGCTCCTTGTCGACAGGAGAACTCCTTCAAGCTCCTGATCCACGCACACAAGGCACTCCACAAGACCGGACCAGACTATCTCAACAATCGGCTCTCCTTCTACGTCCCCAACAGGAAACTCTGCTCCGCTGTCCACGCCCGGGCCATGGTCCCCCGCATCTGGAGAACAACTTCCGGAGGCAGATCCTTCTCCCATCATGCCGCCAGGACCTGGAACACACTCCCCCTCTACTTGTGACAAACCGAAGACCTGCTGACCTTCAGGAGACAACTCAAGACCTGGCTCTTCGACCAATAGCAGCAGCACCCCCCCCCCAGCGCCTTGAAACCCTCACGGGTATGTAGTGCGCTTTACAAGTTAATTGACTGATTGATTGTGTGCCTTGCTGGTGCTTCAGCATGCACCTTGTCCACAATCCTCGCCCACATCTTGGTTTTCTGTGACATGGGGGTCCTTTGGACCAATGTACCAAACATATGTGGCTCTACTCTGATGATCTCGTCTACCAGCACTTCTAACTCACTATCTGTGAACTTTGGATTCTTCTTTGAGGGCATGGTGATGGGTGGTAGTGGTGAGGTATGTGTGTGTGAGGGTGCAAGTGAGGGTGGGTTGATGTTGGTTTTTCTGGCTGTATGTGTGTGTGCTTTTGGATGAGGTGCTGATGGTGTGTGGGTTGGTTGATGGGTGAGCTGTGAGTGTGTCTGTGGTTGCTATGTAATGGTGTTTGCTGCTGGCTGTGTCTCCTGTTTGCAAGGGATGATGGTAGTGATTGTAGTCCGTTATATAGTTGGAGTTGTGGGTGTGTCTTTGTCCCTGGTTTTTTTATTTGATATTTATTGGCTTTGTCATTGCTTGTTTGGTCCTTTTTTTGTCTTTTTTCCTTTGGGTTTTGTAGGCATGAAGGAGACATTGATCTGATGGAAACGGACGTTGATGTTGGCTCGTGCGGGCTTCTCCACCTCGTTCACGCTGCCTATCTTCTGTGTTTCATACGCGTCTGTCGCGAAGGTCTCTATTGCTTGTGGGCTCAGTTGTCTGTGCGTGTCGGTCGTGCGGCTTGGTCTCCGTGCGAGTCGGTTTGGTTTTACACACATTGCATCGTACTGCGGGGATCGGACATCGCGGTTACGGGTCGGTCGGGTTCATTCCGGGTTCGTGTCGGTCGGTGAAATTTGCGTCGGTTTTCCAGCCGGATCACTATTTTCACTACGGCTTGGTCGTACGGCTTATATTTTGTACGTGTAGGTTGTAATTCACACGCGTTGCATCGTACTGCACGGGTCGTACGGTGCTGGTCCGTGTCAGTCGGTATCCGGTCCAGGTCCTTGTCGGTTGGTTCGTTTTGGGGCCAGAATCGGAATCGGCCCCTTAGTAGAGTGTATAGCAGGGCATGGGGAGAGTAAACAAAGTTCTAATTCCCAAACTTTTGATATACAGTCCCTTTACTGTATCTATATTAAAGATATTAAATGGAATGAATAAATTGACGAGCATCTCAAAAGGGATAGTGAAGCTCACCATCAGTAAAACACAAACCACTTCAAGACCTACATATATCCGCCACAGCGACCCAGCCTGACAAATAGTATCACTTATAATCACATGTAGTTCTCTAATGTCAACAAACTCATACAGAAAATATACCACACATTTGCATTTTTTTATCTCTCACACATTTATAAAATATCTCTTCTAAAGAAGCACTCCCCAACTACTTCTATTCCATAAGAACAGACACAAATTAATACGTTTACTACCATATATTTTAGTATATCTACCTTTTTATTATTCACTAGTCAGAAACAAAAACTATTCACTATACCCAAATGCAAACCAGAAACCATATTCATATTTATCTCAACTTAGGATCACACGATTCAAACTATGCGTACATATAAAAGGAACGTATCACTTTTCCTATCTCCATCTCCTCTCCATGTAATCTCCAAACACTGTACACGGCCCCACTGTACAACAACCTACCCTGACTTACATTCAAGTCTACCTCTCAGTGTCAAAATTAAGACCACAACCTGCCCACATAACATTTCTGCATTTTTTTTTATCGCTTTTAACTTAATACCACATACGTCTCCTACCACCACCCCCACCCCACTATTTCCACAGAAAGTATCAATTGCAAACGTGCAACATTTTCTTTATCTCCCCAAATACATTACACACTCAAATTAACGCTGTACCTCATTTTCAAAACAATACAGTCCTATAAAGATGACAAACTACACTTCTTCTCTGTAAAAAATTCCTAAACATATTTACAATACTTATATAACAACAGCTCTAATGTTATGCATATTTCATAACCAATATCAAACATCACACTTTACTAACACTATATTACTTTGAAATAAAAAATACTTTCAAAATTAAAAACATCACCTCAAATACTTAATCAATACTATAAAACACACAACACACCTTGTTCATTTCTAACTCACCTTTGTAGTTGTTATCCAGATTTCAAATGACACATGCATACAATTCTCTCTTTCTCACATAGTACATGTAAAGCTCCGACTTCATCAAGAATGAAACCAGGAATGACACAATTTCTCTGTTGCTCTACACATAAATACATGTAAAGAACAAATCAGAATACTTCATTCCTTCAACGACATTCCAAAACTTACCTCCATTGGTTAATTTTGGATTTTTCTTCCGAAAAGCTACTTATTATTCCGTGCCACATACAGGTCACAAGTTCAACCTATAATATCACCACACTTTCTGGAACTTTCTACGACACCTGCAGGTTAAAAGTTCATCATTTTTTTTTTAACCTAACAATATACTTTTGCAACATTTTTTCGAACATTCAACGGCACGTGCACATTAAAAGTTCACAATAGGGGTCAGTAGTCCATCAGCTCTATTCCCAACTCCAGCAGCACCTCACCTTACGCCACCAGCGCCATCAGACCCGTAGGAGTCAGTGCTTTCCACTTTCTAAATACCAAGTTCATTTCATACACACAAATTTACCTTCGCACTCCCTATATAACACCCCCTAAGCACCATACACAAGTTACAATGTTCGAAACAAAAGTTCCTCCAAGTAGCTAGAACTACATGCTGATACTACTTGCACAGATGTGGCACAGCGGCCAGAGCACAAGACTTCACAGCATATGACACACAGTTTGGGCTCACGCTTTCATCCCCGAGTCCGGCAGCAGCTCAGCTTAGCAGCATGAGACTCTACACACTACCTCACATATTTTCCGTACCCCAGAACTTTCAGACCAGTACGGGTCAGTAGTTCGCCCAAGTAGTTATAAACACATGCTGACACTACTTCCACAGCTGTACTGCAGCGGCCACGGAACATGACTTCACAGCATAAGACACACAATTTAGACTCACGCTCTAATCTCCAAGTCCCGCACCACCTCACCTTAGCAGCATCACACTCTAGGCAATACCTCACTTAATTTTCATAGCCTAGCACTTTCACACCGGTAGGTATGATTAGTTCACTTCGTACCCCCTCTATAGCACATCCTAAACACCCCACAGAGGTTACAGTGTTCCTACCCTCCTAGTTCCCACTTTTGTTGCCTTTATTTCACCTTACTCACTTCAACGGAATAACAAAATGGCGGCCAACACTTCCTCCTTCCATGAGACTCTAGACAATACCTCACATATTTTCCGTACCCAGGACTTTCAGACCACTATGGGTCAGTAGTTCATCCTAGTAGATATAAACACATGCTGACACTACTTCCACAACTGTACTGCAGCAGCCAGGGCACATGACTTCACAGCATAAGACACACAGTGTGGGCTCACGCTTTAATCCTCGAGTCGCGCACAAGCTCACCTTAGAAACATCACACACTAGCCAATACCTCACTTAATTTTTGTAGCCTAAAACTTTCACACCGGTAGGTATGATTAGTTCACTTCGCACCCCTTCTATAGCACACCCTAAACACCCCACAAAGGTTACAGTGCTCCTACCCTCCTCTTTCCCAAATTTTTTGCCCTTTTTCCCCCTAACTCGCTTCAACGGAATCACAAAATGGCGGCCAACACTTCCTAGTTGCAAACGCTCACAGCGCTCCCAGCCAATCAGCAGCAAGCACGTGCTCGTAACGCCTCAGCCAATCAGATGGTAGAATTCCCAAATATCAATATCTGTAAATTTCGATATTCCTCAAAAACTACTGAACGTATTTACACCAAATAAACAAAAGCGTGCTTTCTAGACCAAGACCCTCCTCCCTGCCAAATTTGGGGTAATTGCGTTCACCTGTTCGACCTGTAGCCTTGTCTAAAGTTTCCTATGGAAATTAACATTGAAAAAACACGTTTTGGGACCCCCTTTTTTCTCGGCCCCCTCTTGACGAATCACCCCCAAAGTTTCAACATAGGAGCTGATCTTAACAAAAAATGAGTTTTGTAAATTTCACAAAGATTCATCAATCAGCGTCAAAGTTATAGCGAATAGAATGTTGCCATTTTCCTATAGTAACTAGGTCCTACCTATAACCTATAGCGACCGCCAGTAGGTAACATATATATATATATATATATATATATATATATATATATATATATATATATATATATATATATATATATATATATATATATATATATATATATATTCCAAGAACTCCGCTAATGCCTCCTTATGGACAAAGGATACGGACCACAATTAGGTGCAAATTCATTTATTTAGATGTGCAAAATGCCGCCATGATGCGTTTCAGCCCGACCATGGGCCTTGATCACATATATATATATATATATATATAGGATAGGATAGAGTTTTATAAAGCGCTCAAATGCCGAGGCGTCTTGGCGTTAGGAGGTGAGAAAAGAGAGGGACTGCAAACAACTGTACCAACAGTTTTAGACCGCGGGGAAAAGCCAGGTTTTTAACTGTTTCCTAAACATTAACCTGTTTGGTTGAAGTCTCATATATATACATATATACCAATAAAATAAAATCCATTAAAAAACATTCTATTATAACTTAAAACATTAAACTATTGAAAAATCTTTCAACTTAAATGTACCACACAAGTCAGTGCAACAGTAGAGAAAGTGTTGGATAGGGGTAAACATTACTATTCCCACTCCAGTGAGTGCAATAATATGGAAAGTGCTGAATAGCGGAGGGGTAAAAATTACTATTCCCACCCTAAAACATAATTCATCATCACTTATAGCTAGCACCATCCCATCGACTGCCTTATAATCAGTTATATGTCGAGTTTTAAAATATGGGATCAGGAATTTTTTAGTGGAAGATAAGTAATAGGAGCAAAAGAATAGGAAGTGTAACATTGATTGCTTTTGTGTGTTATCGCAAGGGCAATGTAAAAGGTCAAAGTTGGCAGTAAACCTAATAGGAAATGACAACAAATATTTCATTGTGTCTGTCCTTAGCCTAAAAAGTAAGCCCCTTTCCGATTTGCATGTATCTGGCAACTGAAGTTTTTTTACACTCAGGTGCCGATTCCGATCCTGGAAAAAACGGGTACGAACCGTCGGTCGGAGGGTTTTCTCCGTCCGACTCGTACCCGGTAAAAAAACATTACAAACATGGAAGTACGATTCGCACGGAAACACCATTTCCGTACGAATCGTAAAAAACACCAACCGACGAAAATATACATACAAATGTGATCCGGGAAAGCGCCGACGTGACGTCGGGACGCAGTCAGGCTCCGTTTCACGAACAAGGAAGTACGATTCGAACCGACACCAGTCCGGACGGCAATATTGCAAAAAGTGCCGGAAAAGCGAAGTACGGCGCGATGCGAGCGGAATTGGGGGCCCGGTACGTGCCGAACCCCCCCAGACCCCGCGGATGTACGTGCCGTACCCCCACCCATATATGTACGAGTCGAACCCCCACCCGTGTATGTACACCCGTGTATGTACGAGTCGAACCCCCACCCATGTATGTACGAGTCGAACCCCCACCCGTGTATGTACACCCGTGTATGTACGAGTCGAACCCCCACCCGTGTATGTACACCCGTGTATGTACGAGTCGAACCCCCACCTGTGTATGTACGAGTCGAACCCCCACCTGTGTATGTACACCCGTGTATGTACGATTCGAACCCCCACCCGTGTATGTACGGTGCATACCCCCAGCGCGTAGTACATACACAGGTGGGGGTTCGACTCATATATACATGGGTGTACATACACGGGTGGGGGTACGACTCGTACATACACAGGTGTACATACACGGGTGGGGGTTCGACTCGTTCATACACGGGTGTACATACACGGGTGGGGGTACGGCACGTACATCCGCGGGGTCTGGGGGGGGTTCGGCGCGTATGCGGGCACATGTCTCCATGGTTGCTATTGCAGTTCGGTCCGTACGGTGTATTTTCCATACGGTTGTAAAATTGGAACGACGGGACGGATCGTACTTGCGCGGTCGGACTTCATTTTTCCGATTCGTAGGGTAAATCGTCCGAGGATGTGTCGGACACATTTTCCGACCCGTGGACGTGTGGGGATATTTTCCCAATGCGATTCGTATGGACTTTTTCCCATACGAATCGTACTTGGCAGTTTGTACGCTACTTATACGATTCGTACGGTAAAAATCCCAGATACGATTCGTATGGGGAAATTTTTTCCAGGATCCGAATCGGCACCTCAGTTGCTAATCTTGTTTCTTTGTATGAGGCATAGAGAGTTTTTTCGAGAGTTTTAATACCAATGGAGCTATGATCTAAAGGGTTTAAAAAAAGACATTCCATATTCAAGCTACTTAGACTTTTGTGGACTCCTGCCAACCACGGTATGTCCATCCCTTTGTGGCATTTTAGACAATCAAGGATTATCTCCCTTGCAATTGTGCAGCCTAACATAATTATTTACCAACTAAAGAAATATTATTAATTAAAAAACAAATTAAAACTCATAAAAATTCATAAACTTCCCACACTTTACCCCTATAGTCCCAACAAACCACAGCTAAAATAACACTGTAAAAAAATTAATTACACAATTAAAACGTATTTTCAATTAAAAAAACTAATAGTTTTTAACAGTTAAATATAACGTAAGTAGCATTAATTTACTCCCCATACTTTACCTCTATAAAAGTAAAACCCACGCACAAAAAATATAAACAATTACCCTATTAAATAGCTATTAATTAATTCATATTAATGATCAACTAATTATACATTTTTAAACATAAATTACTTCCCACCCTTTACCCTTATAAACCCCACAACCCACAGCTAAAATGAATTACACAATTTCCATATTTGTTTTCAATTAATTAATCATTATTAATTAAGAAGTAATTATTAATTAATCAAACATAAATTACTCTTCACCCTTTACCCCGATCAACCCCACAACCCACACCTAAAATTAATTACAGAATTTTCATAATTAATTTCCAAACAATTAATTAATATAAATTAACAACTAATTATTAATTAATCAAAAATAAATTACTCCCCACCCTTTACCTTTATAAACCCCACAGTCCGCACTTAAAATAAATTTCACAATTACCATCATTAACTATCAATTAATTAATATTTTTTAACAACCAATTAGTAATTAGTTACAAATAAATTACTTCAATCAACATTATAAAATTAAATTGAGTAAATATTAATAAAAAGAAAATAATCATTAATTTCTTATCATTAAATTACTTCCCACCCTATTCCCCTATAAACTAACAACCCGCCATGGAACTAAAAAATGCAAAATGTAATAAAATCAAAATGATAACTTCAAAAAATGTAACACATATATTAAAAAACATAAACAATACTTATACAAAATATCATACATCACACACATTTAGAATATAAACTAAAACACATAACACTAATTTAAAAAATCAATATTTTAAACAACTATATATTTGCAAACGATATTAATGACTTCTATATTTAAAAAAATGATATTTCTTACCTTAAATTGATATTTTTGACCACAATATTCTTGCTGTCGATATGTCTGTGTCACGATATTTCCAAATCGATATTTGTGTAAGTCGACATTTCCAACTCGATCTTCTGTCTGAATACCTTTTTGGTCACAGGCAGTTGCTCCTTCAATTTCTTTTGCTGCATGTCGCAGGGACATGGAGTTTTCTCCCACATGGCAGTGCTGCATCAGAAAAACAGGTGCTGGAAGGGTGAAGAATCGTTTTTGAAGACTTGTGCTGCAGGAACATTCTCCAGGGGCCCACAACTGGAACTGGCATTGCTTGGCTGGCTAGAATTCCCAGCAGTGGAGTTCAGGGATGCTGACGGTAAAGTCTTTGATGGCCCTGAGACTTCTTAACAAGAGGCAAGCACATACAAGCCCTTGGAGGAATGTCTCAAGTAGGATACACAGCATAGTCCAATCCTTTTCCTCTCCAAGACAGAAGCAGTAACTGCAGACTGTGGTATCTTCCTGTTGTGCTTATAATGTTACCTTGTTACTTGGTTCCTAGCTGCTCAGCCAGTGTGAGTGTTCTGTATGGAATGTTGGTGTGACGGACCATGAGTGGAATGCTTGGGTGCCTGGTGTGAGTGTTGACGGTTGAAGATGGGCTGAGCAGCAGGCAGGCTGCTCCTGAGGGGCTGCTACCACTGATGTTATGGACTCAATAAATACCTTACAAAGACACTATTCGGCTACGTCAACTACTTCACCTCTACGCATGGAACTTCATCACTACATTTGGACGACGATCTGGAGACTAACTCATGCGCTACAAGTGGTCTTAAGGAAGTTTAAGATGACATGTCAGGGAAGTCTGCATGTTGGAAGTAACCTATAGAAATGACAGGTGCAGACAGCAGACAGTACAGTTCCAAGAGGAAGCAAGTTGCAAATGACCACACAGACAGCGCTAGTACACTTTTAGGTGGAAGTGTTGAAAATAAAAATCAAGCCCCACAAGAAACAGGAGAAACTGGAGCAACATGCCTCGCAGCCCCACCAGTATCCTTCACACCGGACAGCCCCAGCCTAAGCGTGCTGTGCTCACTATCATCTTTTGGACTTCAAACACCAGTGGCAGGCTACGGCGGTCTGGTGTGCGCTTCTTACATCATCAATGACCAGCTACAACAAGCTCTACAATGTGCAGCCTGTGCCTCAGAAGTGGGGTTTGTGTGGGCTTTGTGATATGTCTTACTGCAGTGCTGAGATGGACACGTATTTTGATTTGACACTAAGGGCCCAATTCTGATCTCGTGCGGAAAGCAAACCAAATCACTTGTGTCCGGAATGCTTTCTGTATGACTCGTGTGAGGGGAGTCCGACCGAACAAGTACGATGCATTTGAATGCATCCGGATACGATTCGGTTGGACTCCCATTGACTTCAATGGGAGTCTGTGTACCAAATGCATACCCAGGCTCCCAGAGACAAAAGGGGTGGTTTGGAATCATCGTGCATGCTGTGGCGGGCACCCCCTCGTGCCTGCCACACTGTGCATGGTCTGAAAGGGGGAACCCATGGGTACCCACACAGGCACAAATCAGAAGGCCCTGGGTGAAGCGGGGCCTGCCATGGGCTTCCAAAGACCGATTCTGGCAGCCTTTTTGATCCGGACAAAATGAATCGTAAAGGCTGTCCAAATCGGTTATCGTACTTGCTTACTTGGAGAACCTTCTTCATGGAACTGTGCGATTTGGCTCCAGAGGGCTCTATCGCTCCGCATGCCTTCCGGAAATTATTCGGCCAGAGCTAAGGGTTTCCAGGCATCGTACTTGGTCTTTCGGAATTGGGAATGAGTCAGTCAGAAACAAGGGCTCTGGATCGGTTTAAGAACAACCAAATCCGATTTGGGGCCCTTCTGACCGAGATGGGAATCGGGCCCTAAGTGTGGTGTATTGAGTGCCTACAAATATTGCTCTACTGTCTTTTAAGGTTGTGTTCATGTTTGGCATCGGCTACTAAATTTGCCACGTTACTAACTCAATGTTTGTGTCAGCCCTGGCTTGAGTATTGCAGTTCACTCACTTATATTGAATCATCTCCGTTCGTTATGTGTTCAGGCTATTTGGGCTGTCAATAACGCTATCTGTGGTGATTTCATTTCAAAACCTTTAGTTGTCAACATTAACGTCTTTCCTGCAGGTTGGCCAGCTAGACCCTTATGTTGCAGTTTACATTTTTTAAAAGGTACGCGTGCATCTTACCTTTGTTCATGGAGTCGCACGGCATTCCTGAGAATTCTTCAGTGACTTCTTCAACCTTGCTGCTCTGGGACGCTTTGGAGCATGGAGGCACCCAGAGCCATCCAGCGCACCGTTAAAGACATGCTGCCATCTTCTTTTCATATACGTTTAGTCCCACATGCCTCTTTCACAGCGGGCACCGTGCAAAGAATTTATGGGATGAAAAAAGTATGGAAAAAACATAAAAACAGGGATGTCTGGAGGTGCGATGCTGGTTGTGCCGCCACCCCTCTGCGTCATTTTCATGCGGTACTATGCAGCTACGGCAAGCTACAATTACAGTGAGTTATCAAGTGTCATTGTCAGCATTGCAGTATTGAGGTGCTTTTTCTTTTCCTGGGACACAAGCTGATCTACTCCTTGTTCTCAGCTTGAAAATGTCTCTTCATTGAGCTGACCGTCACCTGCTCTGTGATGAACACTTTTCCTGAACACTTCTGATTGTGACTTTAGCCGCTTATCACACACTTGGACAACCTCTTTCACAAGAATTTTTTAATATTGCGCTACAGTGAAAGCACTCAGGTGAGATGTGGCTCACCACCGAAGGGTTTTGTTATTTTAAATCTTTGTTTATTACATTGCCATGTTCTGTTTTTTTCATACCCTTACTCATGGGATTGCTGAATTGTGCGTAAGTCACCTTGTGCTGCACCTATTCTATAAGTTGTTGCATTGTGAATAATTCACCTTGTTATGCATGTGCCGTTTGTTGTTTTAGTGGAGTTCAGTCCCATTTACATGATTCAAGCTTCAAATCCTTACATTAGAGAAGTTAAAATGGGTGCCAGTTCCATTTCTACAGTTTGAGCTGTCCTTGAGCATAAGTCACCTTGTGCTGCACGTTGGTATTTTGGGGCCAGATGAAAGTGGCTAAATACCGGTCGGTAACGCCGAAAACGGGTAAATTTCAGTGTTACTGACCGGTATTTAGCCATTCCTAATGTAGGTAAGGAATCGGTAAATAAGGAATCGGTAAATAACGATTCCTTAATGCTATTGCATTTAAGGAATCGGTAATACCGATTCCTTAAAAGCAATGTAGGAAGCACATTAAAGAGTGCTGTTGAGCCTTAAGAAATCGGTAATTACCACCAACTTCAAGTTGGTGGTAATTACCGATTTCCTTTAAAAAATCACTTTTTTGTTTTTTGTTAAGTGCCATGTGGCACACATTCATGCCCTTAGGGCATGTATCTGTGCCACATGTGCACACATGCACATTTCAGGGGTGCAATAGGGTGTCCTTTTGATACCCTTGCACCCTTGAAAGTGCTCCCGCTATTAGCGATTCGGTAATACCGAATCGCTAATAGTGAATGTCTTCATATTCATTGCTATGGGCCTCCAAGCCCATAGAAATGAATGGGTAGGTATTACTTATTACCGAATCTCAATTACCGATTCAGTAATAAGGAATATTAAGGATTCAGTATTTTTCACCGAATCTTTACCTTCATAGGAAATACCGATTTCTTAATAGCGAATCGGTAAAATTCGCTATTAAGAAATCGGTATTTCAGATTTACCTACATCTGGCCCTTAGTGTTTAAGTCACCTTGTGCTGCACCTATTCTCTGAGCTGTTGTAGTGTGTGTAAGTCATCTTGTGCTGCACGTATGTTTGTTGTCTCATTGGGTATTAGTCCCATTTACACAGTTTGTCATAGTGCATAAGTGACCTTGTGCTGCACGTTGGTTATACGGAAATTAAGTCACCTTGTGCTGTACCTCTTTCTCTAAGTTGTCATGTGTGTGTAAGTTACCTTGTGTTTCACGTCCTGTTCACTGACTTCATGGGTGTTTGTCCCATTTAGCTTGGTTCGCATTATGGGTCACAGTCCCATTTTTGCATTTATGGTCCCCTACATGTAGGGTGGTGAGTTGGGTTGTAGTCCTCCTTCACAGTTTCTATGGTTTTGTTCCTTTTATAAGGAAACTATTCATGTGTTCTGTCCACCTATAGTGGTGGGGTTGTGGGATGTGTTTTTCCTGTGTTCTTCTCTTCACTGTGCCTTGCCCTGCAGTGCATGGTTGGATGCTTCTTTTGCATCTAACATTAGTCTAACCTTATGTGTCTTTTCATGTGTTATCTCTCTTTGTTTCAGTGAGCTTAACGTTCTCTAAAATTTCTATTTGTTTTTAATATTAAAGGTGGATGTGTGATATTTCGTGTGTATCTTTTCATTAATCTTTCCTCCTTTATTTAATTTTTTATCTCTCCCGTGATGTGGTGTTTTACCTTGCATCCCTGGGTTCTAGACTATCCCCTTCATTTGTATATTATTGCGCATAGTTGTTTCCATTTTTTTATGGTTTAATTAATTTTCAATTTTATGGTGAGAAGATTTGTAGTATCTTCCTGTTGTGTTTATAATGTTCCCTTGTTACTTGGTTCCTAGCTGCTCAGCCAGTGTGAGTGTTCTGTATGGAATGTTGGTCTGATGGACATGAGTGGAATGCTTGGGTGCCTGGTGTGAGTGTTGACTGTTGAAGGTGGGCTGAGCAGCAGGCAGGCTGCTCCTGGTGGGGCTGCTACCACTGATTTTATGGACTTAATAAATAACTTACAAAGACACTACTTGGCTATGTCTACTACTTCACCTCTACGCATGGAACATCATCACTACACAGAACCCAGCAAAGCAACATACAGCAAAGGAGCAGAACCCCTCCTCACAGCTCTTCAGCTCTTTTTCTTAGCAGAGTCTCCTCTTGAACCAGACGTGGTCAAGAGTCTGGGGTTTTAGATCCAATACCTATACCCCTTTTGGCCTTTGAAGTAGGCATACTTCAAAGGAGAACCTTTATCGTGCGTGGATCCTGCTTTGCCCTGTCTTGGCTCCAAAAGCAAAAGGAACAATTGATGAACAGAAAGCTGAACAATACAACATTCAATCCCAAACACAAAGATCTGAGTTTAATCCATTGTTCTTTTGCTCACCAAGTCACTAGGATCTTTGTTATGTTATGTTAATTTGATTTAATATAGTGCACAAATCACCCGAGGGCATCTCGGCACTGTCGCAGAAACATAATTGGGGGAAGGGAGAGATGTTCAGAAAATATATGATTGGAGTAGTTTCCTGAATTTACAGTAGTTTGGGCATGAGCGAACGTGAAGGGGAAGCTTATTCCAGTAAAAGGGAGAGAGGTAGTAAAAAGCCTTTCCACCACTGTAGGTTAGATGAAGGCGGGGAACACACAGTAAAGCTTTATACCGAGATCTTAGATATTGGCCGGGTCTGTATAGCTTTATTTTTTTTAAAGATTTGATGGGCCTTTCCCCTTCAAGGCATTATATGTAGGCAGCAGATCTTAAAATAAGAATGTTTCTTCACTGGCAGGCAGTGTAGTTCTTTCAGCAGAGGGCTGAGGAGGTGCAGAAGAGCGATTAGGAACGAGCCTGGCTCCAATATTTTGAAAGACCTGACGGTTTGAAACGAAAGTATCTAGGGGTGAATATTTTCATTTTTTATCATTACATCAATCATTTCTTTCTTTTGCTTTTGTAACCCTAAGTGTGAAGGATATGCCCAGGTGTGGGTCCCGTGCTCACTGTGCCACTGGATTTAAGCTATCCTGGCTGAGGAGAAGTGATTCCCCAAAACCAGTCCCAGGATGCTTGTTTCCGGTCCAGGGAGGACCTGGTTTGGCAGTTCGGGCTTGACTGTTCCCATGAGGGGCAGGGTCCTCAAGACTGATTTGCATGTGGCTGGGTCTAAACTGGGGTGGCGTGATGAGCAAAAGAACGATGGATTAAACCCAGATCTTAGTGACTGGAGATGTATGTTTGCATTGTTCAGCATTCCGTCCATCATTTGTTCCTTTTGTTTCTGTCTTGGCTCCTGACACACTCCAGGGGGGTGGAGACAGCATTTTGAGAGGCCAGGCACAGCCCTATTCAGGAGCATGTGACAACTCCTCCCACCATTCTAGCTCAGGAACACCCATCGCCTCTTGATGGGCGGTCAAGATATGGACCTCAGCTCACTTAACTGTCTACAGTGAATGCACAAACATTCCCCTGTCAGTGTAAACTAGACTTTAATTCCACAGGCAGGCAGAGGCACAGGATGGTAAAACTAGAAAATGCCCACTTTCTAAAAGTGGCATTTTCAAACATACAATTTTAAAAAAAACTTCACTTAAAGATGTGTTTTTAAATTCTGAGCTCAGAGAGCCTACATTCAAAATGTCTAGCTCTTCCCAATTGAAACTTACACTTGTGAAATGTTACATGGTAGCTCCAACGATAACCTATAGGAGAGCTAGTCCTTGCAATAGTGAAACATGAAATAATTGGTAGTATTTCACTATCAGGTCATGAACAACACACCGGTACATGCCCTACCTTTCACATACACTGCACCTTGACCATAGGGGTACCCTGGACCTAACATAGGGGTCCCTTACATGTAGTACCAGGGACTGTTTGGGCCAGGCAAGTGGGAGCACTTGCCACGTCAACAAGGCAGCTGAAAACTTCACTCACAGAGGCAGGCCTGAGACAACTTTACAGGTCTACTCATGTTGGTCGCACAACCAGTGCTGCAGGACCACTAGTGCTAAAAGAACAATTGATGGACAGAATGCAGAACAATGTCATACATTCACCCCAGTACAGAGATCTGGGCCTAAATCCATCATTTTTTTGCTCACCATGCCATTCCATTTTGAACCCAGCCATATGAAAATCAGTCATGACCCTGTGCCCAATGGGAACAGTCCAGCCCAAACTTCCAGGGCAGGTCCTCTCTGGACTGGAAACAAGCATCCTAGGACCGGTTTTGGGGTTTCACCCCTCATCAGCCAGGATAGCTTGTCTCCAGTGGCATGGAGAGGAACACTAGTAGCGTTTGATTTACAGGTCCTGGGCACACACAGTCTAGTTTACTAGGGACTTACTAGTAAATCTAATGTGCCAATCGTGGATAACCAATCGTGACTGATGTCATGCAAATTTCAGTTTTCATTTGTAGGAACGCATCATAATTACAAGTAGACCGCAGCCGCATATAATCATTTGTCGTATTAACCTGGGACAATCGAACGTGAACTGTAATAACGTGAAGTGTGGTGTATTAGGGATGTTTTCATATACATGTGAAGAAATTTACGTTGAAATTCATTAGCTGAAGACATTAATGCGCAGAAAGTGTGTATGTAAGAATTATTCACGTATTTGATGTGCTTATGTAATGTGATGATAAAGAAGTGCTCGGTAAAAAGTGTTCATTTATATGTAATTTCGTACGGCCTGTATGCTATTTCTTACGTTGGCCTAATTTCTGTGGGCCTTAAATGCATTTTCCCTGGAAGCTCTTGCATTAGATCTAATAGTCAAATTTCATGTGCATTTTGGATTTGCTCTTTCTCACGTTTCTGTTGCAGGTAGAAGAATCATCCTCGCTAGCTAGAATAATGTCTTTGTTTTAGGAGTTAGGCTTTGGGAGAAGAGAATACTTTAAGCGTTGATAGTGATAGTAGACAACTGTTGTACTTTCTCATCGGAGCAATCCTGGGACTCAAGGTCATCTCGCCAAGGCCTGGAAGCATAGCTGCCTAATGAAAAATCACCTATGAGGAGGTGGTTTGACTGGATGGTGTGATGCTGCAACGCATCTTGGGATACTGCCTGTGGTATTGATGTATCGAAGTTAGGGAAAGTGTCTGGGGACTTCTGCCTTGCCAAGAGAGAAAGAGAGAGAGAGAGAGAGAGAGAGAGAGAGAGAGCATCTTAGAATGAGCTCTGTAGCTTCATGCTACAACTTATGTGAAGAGACTTCCTAGGAAGACTTCAAATGCTGACACCTTAATGGATCTTTCCTTGGGAAATGATAATCGCGGGATGTCATGCTAGTGGTAGTGTAGGGACAGATCAATATTTTATACCCACAAACTCCTGATGAAGGGCAATCTTGATTTTAGCGCAGTCATCTTTTGTATCCTCATTCTTGAACTAATCATTCTGTGCATGATGCACCGCCTTAATCTCATCCGTAAATTTGGCTTTGCATTTTATTTATTTATTTATTAATTCAATATTTTCTATAGTGCGAACATGACCCAAAAACTTGGGTGTCAGAGCGCTTTACAGTTCAACAGCATTCCAATTCAGAAGATATCCAAATCTTTAACACCTACTACAGGGAATAGGTAATCCTATAACAGTGGCATATGCTAAAACATACAAATAACACACAATTTAAGACTACTAGACATCAATTAGAATTACCATAATACAAGTCAATAAGAAACACTTAAATATCAAAAATAAACAACTACTGAAAATACTAGGTATCCACAATGGTATAGTTTTGTATGACAAGTCAAAAAAACAAACAAAAAAAAACAATGTGGATTGATCAAGGTACCTGTCATTAGACCTCCTCCCTATTGATGGGAGCAGGGCCTTAAAGATTTAAACCGCGCTGATTGTAGACAGTTAAGCCCAATTAATGAAGGCAAACTGGCTTGCATAGTCCCCCGTTTCATTGTTCTGTGATTAGCAGGCCCCTAAACCTGCTCACAGTAGCCTACTTGCACAACTGTATGAAGAAGATCGAAGGATTGTCAGTTGGTCTTGTACAGAACCCTAGTATTGACCTCTATTTGTTATGGGACAAATTTACTCATCAGAAAGGACTTAGGGGCACATGCATCAAGCTAAGGAATTGCGATTCCTTAACAGCGATTTTTAAGGAATCGCTATTTAGGAGTCGCAATTCCTTATGCATGTAGGTTTCGCAAAAATAATAGTGATTCCTACACATTCCCTAATGGAAAATTGTGATTCGCTATTAAGGAATGCTTTCCCATTTATTCCTATGGGCCTAGAGCCTCATATGAATGAATGGTAAAGCATTCGCATTTTGCGATTACTAAATAGGTAATCACAAATTGCGAATGCAATTGCAAGGGTGCTAGGGGGCGAAGGCCCCCCTGATGGGCCCCAAAAAGGTAAGTGTGCACATGTGGCGCACACACATACCCTAAGGGCATGTGTATGCACCACATGGCACTTTTGAGCATTTTTCTAAGGATTTGCAAATCACCATAAATTTGAAGTTGATGGTAATTTGCGATTCCTTAATGCAAAGTCCCATTTTGAAAATGCTTCTTGCATTGCATTTAGGGAATCGCAAATTGCGATTCCCTGAATGCATTCGAAAAATAGGTAATCGCAAAAAATGTGATTACCTATTTTGCGAATAAATTTCGATTTGGTGCATCAGAAATGGCTTTTTACCAGTGGCAAACGGGCCGATTCTGCGAATCGGCCCGTTTGCGACCGGTAAAAAGCTTGAAGCATGTGCCCCAAAGTTTCCTTCTTGAATCAAGGAACATAGTCGATCCTTCTAATATTCGATGGGAGTGAGTTCCAAATTCTTGGTTCAGCTCCCACTAACACTCTATCCTACATTCTCTTCTTCCTGAAGAAAGCTGGTTTCAGTAAACCATCTCCTGCACCCCTAAAGGATCTGCTACCTCCAGACAATATAATTTTCTGTACAAGGTATAGTGGAGTTGTATGGTGTAGTGCCTTGTGTGTAATACATGCAATCTTTAGCCTTATTCTTGCCTCGTACGGTATTCAATTGAGGGCTTTCAGATGTGGAGTGATATGGTCAAATTTTTTAGAGCCCGTTATAAGTCTAGCTGCAGCATTGATACAAGCTTTTAGGGGAGCAGTTGAAATCTTAGGAAGACCTGATAGAGTTGCGCAACCATACTCAATTCTTCATATGACTTGTGCCTGGGCGGCCATTTTCAGGTCATCTGTATCAATAAACAGCTTCAATTTTCTAAGGTAGCTCAGATGGAAGCGGGCATTTTTAGCCATTGTGTTGATATGGATACGCATATTTAATTCCTTATCCAGTGTGATTCCCAGAGACTTAGTTGAATCAACTAGACTCTGAGAGCTGTTTAGTGCAGGGATCATCTTGGTCCATTCTTTACCCCCGGTGGTGCTGAAGGAATTCTATTGTCTGTGAGTTGATCTTAAAATGATTGCAAGATAGCCATTGAACGGTGTTGTGCAGTGCTTGATTCTTTATGTTGATCTCTTCCAGTGATGTCATCTTCATATACAGCTGAGTGTCATCTGCATACATGTGTTTAGTTCCGATGTATTTCTACACCCTGACTTTGAGGTGCCTGTATGTTCAGTTGTTCTTGGCTAAACTGGGAGTCTGTGATCCTTAAGATTCATAGCAAATTGGAACTGAAATGTTTGATCTGCTAAGTATTTCTGCCCCCCCTACACTCTCATGCTGATAAAAAGTCCCAATGACCTGCAGTTCCAAGGCATATCTAGAACTTGAAACCCGGCTCCTTCATAATCATTATTTACACAGGGAGCACTGACACTTCAGCAGTGATCAGCAGTGGCAGAGTGCCCAGAGTACCCACACCAGCAAAAATAAAGTCCAATAAACAGTAAAAAATACAGGCGATAGAAGCAAAATGACTGGTGGAAACCAAGCCAAGGATGCCAGGTCTAGCAAGTGTGAAATGTATGACATGTTTGATTAGGAGGTAACCATTCAGAAATTCCTGTAATAAATACTTATGTCCACTGATTGTTTTCATTTAATGTATATTGATTAAAAAGTCATTTCAAATCCTGAGTTTGTGCTATGGTTTACATGCACGAAAGATTGTAAGTTATTGAGTGGCAAAGTTATATGATTGGACCCTGTCGCGTTAATTAACAGTTTTGTAAAATAAAGCCAGCTGGAGCTTTCTTCTTTGTTGATCCATTACTGGGCCCTCTCCCCTAAGGCTAACTGGGTCACATTCCTCACTTACTCAGTTAGTTCTCCTTGTGGAAATTGGCCAACATACATTGATATTCAATGCCGGAGTTCACAATATGAGAGTCACAACTTCTTTGGAAATCAGCCATGCACAGGAGAACTGGCACAACAGGTCTAACTGAGAGCATGTGGTAATTATGAAAATATATGTTATAACTGTACCGCAAGTGTCTGGAGCACGGCCTGGCGGGGTCTATGAAGGCAACCCTTCTCGTAACCTTTGCTTTGGTGAAATGTGAGTCGTGATCTGGAAGGCAGCAGGAGAAGGGGTGTGCTGCAGCCGATGGGGGACTACATTTCACCAAAGTGGGCTGTGGGTTAACGGGGACCGCAGACGGATTTATTATTTTCGGTGGGCACTGCAGCCGAGGCCTTGCCAGCAGAAAAAGAGAATTTCACTCCCAGGTGGAAGCCAGGACATACTTTCCATTGAGGGACTAAGGGGCAAACGTGCCGGACTACACTATTTGCTTCTGTTGTTTGGGTGTCCCTTTTAGGATTCAGCAAATGTGGGAGCTGCCAGTTATTTGTGAGACGTGCTACTACCTGGTGATGCCAGTAAAGTTACCATTTCTCAAACAACGAATTGGAAGGTTGGCATCTTTTAATTACGCAGTATTCTGGCAAAGTCCAGCTAGAGGGAGTAAGTTTCGAGTTGAAGAGGTGGAATTAACGGCATTTGAACAGACTCTCCTGCAAATGTATTTATGGGATTTACAAAAACCTCAACAAGGAACTGGGGGACATTGCAGAGGCAATAAAGGTAGTAGAGATGAAGTAAGGGATTCAGGGGTATATTTATGAAAATTGTGACGCAGGGCAGTGCAGCAAGTCACTTTGCTGTGCTGCCCTGTATCAGGAATGTGCTGTATTCATCCAATATGGCACATTCCTGTCCTCTTCCCTTGCGTTGGTGCCGTTTTGGCAGCCTAGCACCAACTCAGACAGCATGGTGCAAGGGTGCCTGTGCAGTAGGCAGGATTGTTTTTGTGCAGGAAGGGGCACCTTCCTGCACAAAAACAATCCTGAGAGACGTTTTTCTCTTTCTATATGTGCTGCAAAATGCAGCACACATAGATAGAGGAAAAATCGAGGAGAAATAAAGATATTTCTCCTCATTACGCCTTCCCTGAGAATGCGTATGATTTTGGCATATTCCCATGTGTACAAGTCCTTGCAAATCTGGGAATGTGTCAAAATCTATGGGAGCTGCATGGGAACCCCCTCCCCAATGCCAAAGGAACGCCTACCCAGGGCAGATTAGGGAAATGCAGCAATTTGTGCAGCATTGCCTTACTCCATATTTATGGAGCTACTCAGAGCCATGCAAAGTGGCTTTCCCTGGCTTCATAAATCCGTCGTAGAGGTTTGCGTTTTGCATGTACCAAGTTCTGTAGTGTAAGCAGGACTCAAACCACTCATAAATATGCCCCTTAGCTTTTAGCAAACACAAAAGTAGAGCAACCTGTGGTGGTAAACACTGGCAAAATATAGAGATTGGATCACTGTCCAGATGGTAATATGGAGACATTGTAGGAGATATCTTCTTTCGGGAACTGCTGCATTGGCTAATGCGTGATGTGAAGTGACTGTGGAGCATTTTGACAATGTATGGAGAGGAGCAGTCCTCTGAATGCCTGCAGTACCCAAAGAAGTGAGGTCAGAATCTCTTCATGTGGTGGCAGAGAATGTATTGTTGGAGTTGAAGGACCAACAGTCAGTGTTGGAGCCACAATTGGCAAAATGGCATATGGATTACTCTTCGAAAACATAAAGAGAGACACCAATTCACAGAGACCCCTTGTGGTAGAACTGAGTGTCAGAGGGTGGAGAGATTCAAAACTAACTGCAGCAATATGATTACAAATTGAAAAGAGAGATGAAAGTTAAGCACTGTTGTTTCAGTGCTTGATTGCAGGTACTCAAGTCTGGAAGAGAGAGCTGATTAATATGTAGAAGAAATAGGTGGTGTGTGGAATGACAGTTCAGGGAAGAGGTTCCAGTAAAGCTAAAAGAGGAGTATCGAAGGAGGTGTCATGTCTTCACCCAAAATTGAGATGACCAGGGCTTTCTGCTGTCCTTGCCAGAGAGCCTGAAGTGATTCTCCAATCAGGGGGTTCTGAGGAGCCCTCGGGTCTAGTCCTGAGGTAAAACGCAATGAAGTCGAACAGCCGGATTCGGAGTGTTTTTCCATGGGAGGAAAGAATATGACAGTTTTCTGAGTTACACATTTTAATTCCTGTTTTGGGAGGTTCCATGTGATCCTTATCTCTGCAATGTCTTCTTCCCCCCCTTTTATTTTAAGCATATGAGCAATTAATTCAGTTTTTTTTAATGTACAAAAAGGATATAATGCTGATGCAATAGATTATCCACTATTAATTTTAACTGAAAAAAAATATTTAAACTATAACTGCAAATTGATACTTTCCTGTCTAAGTGAAATGCAGATTTACATATTGTGTGGGAATATTGTACCGTTTTATGCAGTGATATGTATTTTGTCTTTTCTGGCCATTTAATATTACTGACGGCTTTTTAGGTTTAAGGTCAATACTTTTTTATAAAACACATTTATGGACAAGATTTACAGTAATACAAGTATACTTTAGAAGGAAAAGAAAGCATAGCTCACACCAAACAGACTTTAGCTATTCAATAAGAAAAAGCTGAAATATCTTGACTCACCTTAAGATTTCTATTGTGCATGCATACCGCAGATAACAGTGTTTGTACTTCTTTCATACACTGCCTATGCGTGTCACAGCAGGGGCCTTTTATTGTCAGTTTCGATGTTTTATCCAAGCTCGTCTTCCGGGGTGGAGAGTCTTGCAGGATTCACTTAAGTTTGCTCTTCCAGATTTTTTAGTTCTGGGTCTCTTGTTCATGCCCTGCAGACATAGCATTCATACTTTGAAAACCTCCGCACTGAAGCTCCTGTTCTTGTCAATCATGGTTCATAAGGGAGACAGGAGAATCACACTCCCATCCCACAGTGTATTTCATTTCAGGCAAGATTTCAGTACATTTTAAATCTCGAGTTCACATCCATGGCTTGCAGGTGTAAAAGTTTGGTTGTCACACTAACTGAATTCGAAAGCAACTTGCAAATCATGTACAGGTGTCAGCCAGTTTAGTTGCACTATTCTTTTTCCATGAGTGTATTTATGCAAAGTATCACTGCAGTTTTTATTTTCTTCCTGTTGGAGGAAAACTATAGGATGTGCTTACCCAGTGAGTAATGATCGATGTGAGTAAATATTCATGTAATTGTTGTGAAAGATTCCTATATACTGCCTTCTGCCTCTCCGTCAGCCAGATCAGTAGTATATTGTATAATACAGAGAAGTTCACAAGGAGACTGCTGTTCCCTCTCATCTCAGTAACAGTGGTGGCTCCTCCGCTAAGGCGGTGGAACATCGCCCCACTGCCAGGAGTAGCAAAGAAAGGAAAAAATATTATCATTAAATGTTTTCCTCCTGCCGCGGCAGTGAATGAGGGGGCGGGCGGAGCTGCAGAGGAGGAGTGGTAGAACACTCCTGTGCGCAATGACTGTTTGGTTGGCTGTCTCGGGCCACCCAAAACAGTCATGCGCACTTTCCTGTTCTCCATGCAGGCTGCATTACAGCCTGCATGGAGACAATGCCCACCCCTCCAGCCCCTGGCTGGGCGCCGTATCACGGCACTCAGACCAATCACAGTGCTACATTGCAGCGTTGTGATTGGCTTAGAGGTGGGAGCCTGGCTGCCTGCTTCCTGTTCCAAGCATACCCCCCCTTGCGCCTGCCCCTACACCCGAGAGCCATGCAGGCCACCTCTGCCCAGTGGTTAGGCCTGGAGTGACCGCAGTCAGCCAGTTGAGATAGAGCACCATACTCCGAATTGTGTCCTGACTCCGCTTGGAAAGGGTGAGTTGATCACGATGAAACGTTCAGGAGCCAGTGAGGTTTGGCCGCACGCTGCGCGTGGGAGAAAGCTTGTGAGAAAAGGCTCTTTTCAGGATGAAAAGTGCCTTAAGCTCAGTGTCAAATGCCACCTTGTACCTTGATTAAACGGCATGTTTCTTCAATCTGCCTCCCAATGCTCTCTGGCCCTTTATCCCACTCTTTCAGTTTCTTTTCCATCACTTCTTCCTTTATTACATTTCTCCTTCTTTCTCTTCAACCGTGGCACATATTTTTCTACATTCCTTTCTCTTGCCCTGGGTCAAGGACTGATAATAAAAAATAAATTCAGGTTTAATTAAGTGCTGTTGGGCCCCACCTGCCGCCACTTGGTAATAGTAAGCACTGCATATATGCTTTGATTGCCAAGATCCCCTGCAAGCAAATTTGAGTCTGGGACATATGTGGTCCGTTCTCTTCATGTTGATACAGCTTACATTTTAGATGTAGATATCTTGATTTGTATAGAATATGGGAATTTAATAAATACAAGTTACATTTCAAATGTGTGTATACTGAGTTGTTTTTTTTCCCTTCGTATATGCAGTGGTAGTTTCAGTAATATTTTTATTTACCAAAATTTTGAGTATTTATCTAAAGAGGATAAAGCCAAAGACAGGTGTTAGGAGCTTTAATAGAAGATTGTATACTCCGCACAGTACAATCTGCATTTTGGGAAGGATAGATGTTAACACAAGTATTTGAAAAGGGCAAAGTGTTTTAGTAGCAAAAATAGTGGGGCATTTACATGGTGCCTTTAAATAGGGTCTCAGTGTGATGGAGTGGTATTTCCAACAAGAGCCGTAGCAAAAGATTTAGGGGCTTATTCACGAATGTAAACTTACAAGTGAGTAAATTTACTAATTTCGGCTATTCTCTATTTGATGATAAAGGTACTGAAAAGTGTAGACTTACATGTCAGGGGGCTGGGCCAAATTTACAAGTGCAAAGTTACAACAGCCAAAAACGAACTGTAGTAAGTCTAGCACCACACAAAACCAATCACTGATGTTGCAACACCATCCTATATAAAATAATAGAGACAGACACTTCAAATGCAACTATATAGGAAATAGTGTTATATTTAAATATTTTATTCCGACTTTAAAAAAATATATATAAATTAAATTGAATGTTAACTAAATTATACATATTTTAAAAAAATACTATTAATGATAAAATACCTTTATAACCTTTTTTAATTTAACAGCATGTGACTTTAATTAAAAAACATTAAATCAATGTAAATTATTTCTATACATAAGTTTTTGTAAGTCTAATTAGGTGGGATTTCTTTCAAATATATCTTAAAAAATGTTTTTATTCAACTTGTTTCATTATATTTAATATAATAATTATTTAAAAGCAAGGTAATACTTTAAAGATACTACTAGCAACTTTTCCATGCACGGAAAGGTCTCCATCACCGGGGTAGACTTCTTTGTATTGTAAAGTATAGGAAAAAGCGTAAAAGTTTACTAAACTTCAATAAAAAACTATAAAATGCATTTCAATGTAAAATATTAAAGTCAAATAATCTTATATATTTATTTTAGTTCTAGAACAATATGAAAAAGTTTGTAACCATGCTGCTTCACCTTGATAACAACAACAAATCGAACTCACTCATGTTGAGTTGCAACACCAAGGGCCTCATTTACAAGAGGCCTGCGCCACCGGAGCATCACTTCTCAGAAGTGCCCCTTCCTGCACAAAAATAATCGTGCCAACAACGCAGACACCCTTGCAACATGGTACAAGGGTGCCTGCGCTGGTGCTAGGATCAATTTGTTCACCTGCACAGGCAGAGAGGACAGGAATGCGTCAAATTTCATTAATACGGTGCATTAATGCCGTTTCCTTTGCAACCTGAGACGAGGGAATGCGGTTTGTTGCCGCCGATATCAAGGTGAAGCAGTGTGGTTACAGATATATGGGCTCCCAGCCCTACTGAATTCCGCCACTGCAAGTGGAAATGAGGCAAGCTAGGGCCTTTGTACAAATGTACATTAATAAATAATTTAATTAATTTGAATATATGAAACAAAATTAAAATTATTTTTCTAAAATTAAAAATAAAATCCCACAATCCCACCTAGGTAAAAAATATATAAATATTATATGTATAAAAACAATGAAAGTGATGAATAGAATTAATTACAAGTAATTTAACTCAGTCAGATGTCGAGCTGATATAATCCTGCAAAGATGACTTTGTTGTAGAATGGTGATTGAGAATGAAACAAACAGCCAAAGCTCTTTACTCACTCCTCTGAATTCCTTGTAATTCTTCATCATTGTCGGACACTTGAGGGAATTCTAGCGCTTCATTAAAAGCTGCAAATGGCCCAACAAAAAATCTGACAAATCCAGGAGCTGGAATAAATATTATTTGGCACATTGGATCCCAAAAAATGTATTAATTAAATAAGGAAATAAATGGAGGACATAGACAACTGGAATGGGAAACTTCATGTGCTGAACCATGGATACACCAGCCCTCGTACTCTGCCACACTTCACTCTTCTTAGCATGTTAGCGTTCAATGGAATATCACTTTGTCATAAACAAAATTCAAACATGACAAATTTTGGATCATAGAAAATGGCAGATTTTCGTATATTAAAAATGTCATGCCTTTTTTTGCTGTCAAGAAACCTGGTGCGCAGAGCCTTAACCCATTGATAGGTTTTCCTAGTTCAAACTCCTGCATTGAGCGCCAGGAAGAACCATTGACCATGCGGGTTTTATCAACTTCTATGCACCCTCATTAGAGCTTATTATTAGCAAAATATCGACCAATGAGTCTTTTGTTCACATAACATAAATTGAACCTAGGAATAGTGTAGCGAGTCTGATAAACTGCCAAGAAGAAGGATAGGTATAGAATAATGAGAGGAAATAGAAAAAATGCGCGAGACATATAGCCACAGAATCCCAAAAGTGAGAAACAGAGGGACATAAGAATAAGAGATGCAAAAGGTTTGCATTGGGGGAAGAACATGTCCAGCAGAGAGAATCAGCAGAGGAGGAAAAACGGGCTAGAGAAAGCGGAGATAGATATAGCCTATGATACAGATAAAAGAGAGATTGAGTAAGAGAAGCAGAGCGAGAAATTCTTAGAGATCTGGACCAGAGTTTATCCCATAAGGCAACAGACCAAACACAACCCAAATCCGCCTCCCAGGAAAGCTCCAATTTAGATTTAGGGCGATCCGGGTTAGGAGCGGAAAAAAATGTATAGATGAGGGAAGCCTTGGGGAGGACAGAAAGCACCTTAAGAAGAGGAGCGCAGGGAGTAGAAGAAGGGGAAGAAGGAAGAGAGTAGAAAATATCAAGAATAAGTGTCATTAGAGTAACAAACTTTTGCAAAAAAGAGCGAGGACAGTGAAAGGACCTCTGAAATTGAGGAAAGGAACAAGGAGAAGGACCATCAAAAAATTGATTCACCCAAATGATGCCCTTAGACCTCCAAGCCTTCCAAAAGATGGGTCTATTCTTTATAAGAATAAGTGAGTTATACCAAACGGTGGAATCCATAAAAGACTTCCGAGTAGTAGGTGAAGGATTAAAGAGAGGCTTTAAAAGAGAAGAGGTGTGTTTAAATAAAGGGAGTGACGAACGAGTGCGGAGCTTTGGCAGAGAAACAAATAGTCTCTTTGAAAGAAAAAGGCAACAACAATGTTTGTTCAATATGCAGCCACAGAGGGGCAAGAGGAGAGGGAGTAGAAGCCAGCCACCTGGATGCCTGACGGAGAGAAAAAGACTTATGGTAAAGACGAAAATCTGGGAAATTAGTCCCACCATTGGATTTGGATTTGCGAAGACATGCTAATGAGATTCTAGCTCTCTTCTTGCTCCAAAGAAATCTCGACAAACAAGAGTCGATGCGTTTAAAATAAATAGCGGGAATATGAACAGGTAACATAGACAAAATATAAATTAAAATTGGAGCTATCATCATCTTGATTGAATCCATTCGTCCCCACCAAGAAAGAAAGAGGGGGTTCCAGGTGGAAAATAATTGATCAATACGAGACAAAACCGCAGACATGTTTAAAGAAATTGAGGAGGAAATAGAGTTGGAAAACCATACTACTAGGTACTTAATTTTGGAACTATTCCAAGCAAATCCAGTGGAAGAGAATACAGAAGGGGTACAAAATTTGGTAAGAGGGAGAATCTCAGTTTTATCGGAATTAATTTTATACCCCGAGACCTGGGAAAAGGAATCAAACTCAGATAGTAAAGGGGGATAGAGGTTTCCGGAGCAGAAATGAAAAGAAGGATATCATCCGCATAAGCAGAGAGCTTCAATTGACTAGTCCCATATGGAAAACCTAAAATAGAGTTGTTGTTACGAATGGAAGACAAAAAGGGCTCAAGGGCCAGGACGAAAAGTAAAGGAGATAAGGGGCAACCTTGACGAACACCTCGTTGAAGAGGGAAGTACGAGGAGACTTGACCATTGACCAGGACAGCAGCTTTGGGGGAGGAGTACAAGAGAGAAATGAGAGAAATGAAACGAGGGCCAAAACCATACCAACGCAAGGAAGCAAAAAGAAAAGACCAGTCAACTCTATCAAAGGCCTTCTCCGCGTCAACAGAAATAGCAGCCAAGGGTATAGAGAGAGATGGGACTTTATTTAAAACATTAAGAAAGAGACGAGAATTATCGGAGGTAAGTCTGCCTTTAACAAAACCGCATTGTTCCTTTCCAATAAGATGGGGCAAAGAGGGTCAAGCCGTAACGCAAGGACTTTAGCAAACAACTTATAATCCACATTCACTAAAGAGATCGGACGATAGTTCTTGCAGAATTTGGGGTCGCGACCATCCTTAGGAATGAGACAAATGGTGGCTTCCTGGAATGTACCCTCGGCCTTGCCCAACAGACAAAACGATTGAAAGAGAGAAAGAAGTTTGGGGAGTAAAAGATCGGAGAAGTGTAGATAGAATTCAACCAAAAAAACGTCAGGACCTGGGGTTTTGCCTTTGGTGAGAATAGTCAAAGACGCAGATAGCTCTTGTAAAGAGAGATCAGCATCCAAGTCTGGAAGATTGAGATGAGCGTGCGACGGTTTAGGAAGTTTATCAAAATAAGCCTGGACCAAAGAGGGAGGGGGGGAAGCTTCCGGAGTATAAAGTGATGAATAAAAGGATTGAAATTGATCAAGAATATCCTGAGGTTTATGTAATAAGGTGTTCTCAGATGAATAGATGGATTCTATAAAGGAACGCTCCTTGCAGGACTTAAGATAGTTGGCAAGAAGTTTACCTGCCTTATTGCGTCCACCATAATAGCGCGCACTACTGCGGAGAAGCACCGACGAAGCGTTATCAGTAGTAGATTTATTGTCCTCGAGCTTGGCACGAATAAGATCAGGAGGGACGGGATTATTAGGAGAAGAGTAAAACTTATGTTCCAAAGATTTAATATGAGCCAATGTAGTTTTCTGCTTCTGAAGAAAACGCTTTTTCTTCTTAGAAAAAAAGTCAATGATGAGCCCGCGAGCCGTAGCCTTAAAGGAGTCCCAAAGAGAATGGGGGGAAATGTTAGAATCATCATTTAACATAAAAAATTCGGTAGCAAAGGAACGAAAGGAGGAAGAAAAGAAAGGATCAGTAAGAAGAGAATTATTAAATCGCCAGCGAGAAGACCTGGGATGCGGAGAAAGGAAGTCGAGATCCGTCACAATAGGGGCATGGTCCGAGATAAGTATAGGTTCAATAGAAGAAGAGAGTAGATTTTGTAATAGGGAAGGAGAAAGAAAAATATAGTCAAGACGTGAGAAAGATGAGTGAGGAGGAGAGAAAAAGGAATAGTCGAGAGTGTCAGGGTGTGAAAGTCTCCAGGAGTCGGTGAGATGTGACTGTGAAATGGTATCTAGAAATTGTTTATGAGGCTTATGAGGAATAAACCGAACAGTTGACTTACGGTCCAGAAAAGGGTCCACAATCTGGTTACAGTCACCACCTAGAATAAAGAGATCATCTCTATGCTGTATACATTTGCTCGTGATCGAAGGCCAGAAAAGTAAATCGGGCTGCGTAGGACCATAAACATTGAAGACAGTCAGAGGAACATCGTTAATCAGCAACTTAGCTAGTATCCACCTACCATCAGAATCTGTTTCTTGTAATAATACTTTACATGCTAACCTTTTATGACACAAGACAGCAACACCATTCTTCTTATTGGTAGAGGGAGAAAATAACACCGTACCCACCCAACCTCGCCTTAGCTTAAGAGACTCAGCCTCGAGAGGTGAGTCTCTTGTAACAGAACAATGTCAGGATTATAAGAAGCAAGGTGGGAAATAATCCTCTGCCGTTTAATGGGACTAATAAAACCCTTTACATTCCAGGAGATTACTCTGAATTTAAACGCAATAAAACATTAATAGAAACAGTACCCACAGCAACAATGAAAAAGCGAAAAGATATCATATCAAAGACAATAAATAATAAGAAAAAAGAAAGTCGCAACAGGTAGAGGGAAATAGGATCAAATGAAAGAATATAAGTAGAAAAACAAAAACATGATACTAATAGAGAAGAGACAAAAGAGGATAATAGGGTGAAAAAAGTGGAGAGGAAAAAAGGTAAAGGACAAGAGATAAAAAGTAGAAGAAGAGACAGTACATATCCAAAAAGGATGACTTACGATAACGTACCTGAAGGGGACATAAAAAGGATGGCGGGGTAGTGGAAGGATTCGACAAGATTGACCACCCAAAACCAGGAGAACACACCGAGTCAGGACGGAAGACGAGAAAGACAAACCATATGGAATGAAGAAGAACACATCAGTCGGCCTAGATAAAGAAAAAGAGGATGTGAACAGTTATGGTGAAAAAAATAACAATGAAACAAACTGCATAGAGAAGAAACGAGCACCAAAATGCTAGATGATAAAGACTTAATCTAAAGGCAAACCAACAATAAGACACAAGGCAATGCAAAAAACATTTTAGATAAAACCTGCAAGAGAAAAGAGAGTTAGACATTCAACCACAAGCAGTAGAAGTATCCATGCCAGTATTAGACTGAATGTGAATAAAGTTTTTAAGTTCCGCAGGATCTTGAAAAGTTCAAGTTTGGTTCTGATGAGTAACTTTAAAGATGCATGGATGGAATAAGCCGTATCTGGCTCCAAGAGAGCGTAGAGGGGCACGAAGATTCAAAAATTCCTTCCGTCTTGCTGCAGTTACATTTGAAACATCCTGGGAAAGAAAAACCCTCTGGCCCAACCATGAGACTTGACGCTTGGCTCTAGCCGCAGAAAGGACCAGAAGTAGATCTGTAAATTTTAAGAAAAGAATGATGACTCCACGAGGCTTGGGTGAGGTGGAGTCTATGAGCTCTTTGGATGCTAACAGAGGTAGTGGCAGGCAAATCCAAAAGTTTCAGGAGGAAGGAGGAGAAAAACGAGACAGAATCATCACCTTCCCAGGACTCAGGAAGGCCATAAATGCGTAGGTTATTCCTCCTATTTCTATTTTCTAACTCCTCAGTATGTTGCTGGAGGGCAAGAACGGACTTCTCTAGTGAGGCTATACGTTGAGAATTGACTTGGATCTCTGAAACCTGCTGCTCCACTGAAGAAACTCTGTTGTCCATAGTTGACCATTTTAGTTCAAAGTTCTGCATTTTATTGTTGGTCTCCTCAACAAATGGACGTAAAGCACGGATCTCCTTCAGAAGAAGCTCCAGAGAGATAGGGGAAGCAGGTTTGTCCGGAGGAGGAGAATCCTGCTTCAAGCGTTTAGAGGATGTAGAAGGAGGAGAAACCTTACTTGAAGAAGGCTGCGAGGAGGAAGCACGATTGGGAGCTGAAGCAGCCATTTGGTCTAGAGTAGATGACAAATCAGCAGCTGCTGAGGAGGAAGGTGACGTCGTAGAAGCGTTTTTTGATGGTACAAAAACAAACTTCGGGTTACGCAACTTGCCCATAGGTATTGAGGGGGCTAGGTAACACAAATGTACTAAGGCAAGGAGGAAGAGAAGAAAAGATCTTCCTGACCCTGACAGGCAGGCACCGTACAGTGCAGATAGGCAGCACAGACGTCAGGTGGACGACAGCAACAGCGATCAAAAACTGAACTCAATAAGTCATCGGAAAGATACTCAAATCCCTGCTGATAAGCATGAGACAGGAAAAGGTGTGACGCCCTGATAAGAGTCGAGGTGATAGTGGACTTCAGCCAAAAACCATGAGAGCTGTCAGGTATCACCAAACCTCCTAGAACCACAGCGCAGGATGAAGATAGTCAAAAAAGGGAAGTCCAGTACCACTTCACGTGATTCAAGACGTAATCCTGAAGTACCTCCTCAAAGAAGCAGTAAAAGCGAGTCAGAGAGTAAAATGCAATGAGCAAAAACAAGTTGGCGGCATATAATGCTCATTTACAAACATAGCGCAAAAGGGGCATAATATTTCACCTCAGCAGAAGTCCACAAATGATGAACCAAGTGAAGGAGCAGGTAAAATACAGTTGGAAGTCAGCTCCTTATAGCATCCCTGAGCAGAAACCTCCAAAAAAGAAAAAAAAAACGCGCCGAAAACAGACATTAGGAAGTCAAGCAGGCATCATTGATAACCATGTGTGTGTACACGCAGAGCGCATGCGAGCGCTCCGAGGTGCTCAAAATGGCGGCCGCACTGAGGAGGACAGAGAAAGCGGCATTATCAAGCGTGTGAGAGCAAAAAAGGATTGAAGCAGACCTCAGGAGACGGACGGCAGGTTCCGGTTGTGGAATTTACCGAAGACGCTCATGTTACATTTCCGAGAGTGCTGCACGCCGTGAAGGATCGTCCCGGCACAGCGGAGCTCCCATACTAGGCGGCCATCTCCTTCGGCGTCCTAGCCACGCCCCCCTAGAAATCCTTCTTGAAAGAGGACAAGCTGTCTAGGAGGTCATAGCTGATATCTGGGGTTCAGAAGCTGACTCACCACTAGGAGGCTCCTCTCCTTCAGTGATGGACACTGCTGTAATTGAAGCCCAAAAGAAATCCCTCAAAGGTTTCTGTGTCTGTTCTTCACACAGTTTTAAGAAACAAGGTCCATCACATTTGAGGTCCCCCCCAATCATTTTTTCATGAAAAAGTAACAAGGAGGTTCCAAATTAAGCTAGCGCACATAAAAAAGAAAAGAAACATCCATAAGGGTTACCATTTGGCGATATGACTATTTCAGGCTGTCGTGATGGATGCGTTATTCTGGGCAACTGAATTAAACAAGGCCATGGTCTTCATGTCAAAAACATTGAAGGTAAAAATGGAGATTGCAATAATATTGACTTTTAAAATTTGAATGAAAAAATAATACAAATATCAAAAGTGTTTAAAATATGTAATGTCATGTTATGTTAAACAGTCTTGTAGTGCTCACAGCTACTCAAAGACAGGCTTCCCGGAACTGACAGAAGAAGATAAACTGAAACACAAGGTTATCTAAAAGAATGTAATCCAAACAGTATGAGAAGAGGTGGGTTTTTAGTTGCTTCTTAAAACTTAAAAAAATCTTGTTTGACCTGAACTGAATAGGAAGAGTGTTGCATAATTTGGCCTTGGGGTAGGCAAATGAAAGACCTCCTCCTCTTGCTTTCTTGGTGCTGGGGATGTCAAGAAGGGGCAGGTTGCTTGTTCTCAGTGCTCTGAGGTCTGGGTATGGGGTAATGAGGTGCTGAAAGATACGTGTGCCTTGTGAGTATTTTAAACTTTGAGCAATGCTTAAGGACTTGAATTCTATTCTTTTTCTGATTGACAGCCAGTGAAGTTGCATGAGTGCCAGAAGTGAAGAGGTAATTTTTGGCACACCCAATAAGGCTCTTGCTACTGTGTTTTGATTGACCTACAATTTGTTATGGCATAAACTGAGCTACCCAGATAGAATGAGTTTTCATAATCCAGGAGTGAAAGAGTCAGGCCTTGGACCACCATCCTCCGACACTCCAGAGGAAGCCATTTATGTGTTTTCCTAAGGGATCTTAGCAGCCCAAGGCAGGTGCCTACCACCTTCTTTGTCTGCAAAACCATGGTCAGATATTTGTCCAAGGTGATGCTAATGCTCTTAACTTCAAATGTAGGATTAGGGCCCTCTCCCAAACAAGGGGTTGATTCCAACCTCCATCTCTAAATATAGAACATTCATTTTTAAAATATAAAATGTATTTAAATAAAATGAATTTAAACATTGTAAAAGGTACAGTACTGTTAAAAAATATATTTTATTAAAGCATTGGAGTCTGGTGCGGGAAGCAGATTTACTATTCTCACTCCGAACTAAGCAACATTGGGGAAAGCGTTGGACGGTGCATATGTTAGATTTACTATTCCCACTCCAACTTAAGTAACAGTAGGGAAAGCATTGGAATTTGTGGGTAGTTCTGGGTCAGATTCCAAACTAAGCAGCATTAGGGAAAGCGTTAAACTTTGGATGAGTCAAATTAACTCATCACACTCCAAACTAATGATTTAATGATTTGATTTGATTTATCTATTTGTATAGCGCGCGATTGCCCGAGGGCGTCTTGGCGCTGAGATATACCACTGGGTCTGATGATGTTGACTACAGATGTGTGGAGAAGAGCCATGTTTTGACTTCCTTTCTGAAGGATTTCAGGGATGGACTAGTTTTTATGTCTAGTGGTAGTTGGTTCCATATTCTTGCTGCGTGTACCAGGAAGCTTCTTCCGCCCCAGTTAGTTTTCCGAAATCTAGGGACCCTGATGCATTTCGTTTGGCTGGATCTGAGTAATCTGTTTGGCTCATATAGTTGCAGATGTGATTTTAGAAATTGTGATCCAATTCCGTTTAGTGCCTTGTATGCCAAGCATAATGATTTAAAATATATCCTACTTACAATTGGTAGCCAGTGCAGGTTTTTTAGTTTATGGCTTACTTGTTCGAACTTTGGTATTCCTAGTATCAACCTGGCTGCTGCATTCTGCAGGCGTTGTAGCTTAAGTAGAATTTTCTTCCTTGCTCCGGCGTATAAGCCGTTCCCGTAATCCAGTCTGGACAAGGCTAGTGCTGTCACCACTGTCTTGCGTGAATCATACGGTAAGTATGGTAGAATCTTTTTGATCATTTTTAGAATGTACCAGAGTGACGAAGCTAGTTTGCTGGCTTGAGCGTCGAAAGAAAGGTTAGTGTCTAACATGATCCCTAGGTTTTTTACCTTTTCTGACGACTCTGGGCATCTTCTCATATCTTTAGGCCACCATATGGGGGACCATATGTTTGTGTCTCTTCCTAGTATCATGACCTCACTCTTGTCCCCGTTTAACTTTAAGCAATTCATTCTCATCCATTGACTGATTTTTGTCATGCAGATTTGAAATTTTTCTGCTGTGTCCTGTACCTCCTTGCTTATTGACACCACAATTTGGGTGTCGTCGGCGTAGGATATAGGAGTGAAGCCGTTGTTCCTTATTATTTGTGCAAGTGGAGCTACATATAAATTAAAAAGAGTAGGGCTCATCGATGAGCCCTGCGGGACTCCGCATGGTAGATTGAACAGCTTGGATTTCGCTTCTCCTGATTCTACTGAGAAAGTTCTGTTCTCTAGGTAGGAGGCTGTGAGAGCGCATGCTGTGTCATGTATGTATGCTGTTTTTAACCGTGTAATAAGGATTTCGTGGCTGACCGTGTCGAAGGCCGCCGATAAGTCGAGTAATATCAAGGCGGCCTTCGATCCATTGTCCATTATTTGCCTAAGCTCCTCCACTGCTGTGATCAGGGCCGTCTCCGTCCCATGTTCTACCCGGAAACTGAACTGGGAGTGATCCAGCCAATCTCCGTCCGTCAGATGTTGGGATAGCTGTTTATTTAGCAGTTTCTCCAAGATTTCTGCAGCAAAAGGGATCCTGGCTATGGGTCTATAATTGCTGGGATTTTCGCAATCTAGGTTGGGTTTTTTCAGTAGTGGCCTGATAGATATCATCTTCCAGTCATCTGGGAAGATATTGGTGTTGATAATTTTGGAGAATAATTTTTCCAGTACTAGGCTTAGTTGTATGGAACAAACCTGCATTATTTTGGGTGGACAAGGGTCCATTGGGCTGCCTGAGTTGGTAGTGTGGATCTCTTTCTCAATCTGTTCAGCTGTAGGTGGTGTAAATCTAAAAACTGATTGATCTTGTTGAGTTGGTGGCTGTGATGTGTCCCCTTCTATTGTCTCAGTGTTCTGATTTTTGAAGGATTTGTATACTGATGAGACTTTATTCACGAATTATTCTCCTAGTATGTTGCAGAAGTCTGATGACAGTGCTTCTGGGTTGTTGTTTTCGAACTTTGATAGTTTTTTGACAGTATCAAAGAGGGTTTTGCTGGAGTTTTTTGACTCGTTGATCTTTTTAACGAAGTATTTACTTTTTTCTACTATTATTAGTTTTTTGTAGCTGTTTAGGGTATCTTTGTATGCTTGTCTGAGTTGGGTATCGTAATTAGTTCTCCATTTTTTCTCGGCTCTTCTACATGTTTGTTTTTGTGTTTTTAGAGCTTCTGAGAACCAGGGTTGTGAGGGGGTTTTTCTTTTAAGAGTAGCCTTTTTTTGTGGGACTGTCAGATCGACTGCCTTCTCTATCCATTCATTAAATTGTTTTCAGGCTATATTACTGTTATCGTCTAATGTGGGCTGGGATATTTGGAGTTTTTCTATAAATGCTTGGTTGTCAATTTTAGACCAGTCACTGTAGGTTACTTGTTTAATATGCTCCACCGGTCTTCCAGTGTCCTCTTTAACTTCCAGTGTGAATCTTACTAGTTTGTGGTCTGACCATGGGATTGGGAGAGTGTCAATTTTGTTTAAGCTCTGACATGATGTGAAGATACCATCTATCGTATGTCCGGCATTGTGGGTACCTAATTGTACTTTCTGTTTCAGGTCGAAGTTTGCCATTGCATCAATGAATGCTGCTATCTTAGGATCTGAATTTTTCTCTAGATGCAGATTGAAATCATCTAAGATGGTATAGTCTGGACATGACACACTAGATTCAAGAAATGGACTTAACAAGTCTATTAAGGGAGTTTTTGCACTAGGTGGTCTATATATTAGTATTCCATTAAACGTGTAATTGTTTGTATTTTTATTTGGAAGGTTAATGTTTCGCAGTCTGGGGTGCTACCTTTATGTGAGGTTTTAATTCTAAGACCTTCCTTCGCTATGATTGCTAACCCTCCTCCCCGTTTTATTTTTCTGTCAACTCTGTAGAAAGAGTATCCCTCCGGGATCGCTAAGGCCAGATCAGCATCTGATGCCTCATCTGCCCATGTTTCGGTAATGAATAATATATCAATATTTTGTTCATCTATTAGTTCGGCTGTCTGAATATTATGTTTGACCAATGACCTAGCATTAATCAAACCTGTTTTCAAAATATGGTTTCTATATCTTGGAATCGGGAAGAAAGTCGAATGTGAGTGGGCAAGACAGACATTTCTTACCTTCTTTGTGTGGCTCTATTTGAGCGCATGTGATGTTTGGTCTCAGCCCTCGAAGTTCCTGGCTGGAGTATTTCCACTGTATTTTGTCGGGGTTATTTTGAATAGGGGATATGGCCCTGGGCCCGGTCTTGGCGCGGACGGGCGCAGACGGGCTTGCCTTAGGCGCGCCTTCGGCGCGCCATCGTCGCGCCCACTGCGCGCGTCCGCTGCGCGTTTGTGGAGGGCACATTTTCTAGTGGGATGGGAGGGGGTGTTGCCTGCGTCGGTGGGCGTGGCTTGTACTCACTCCGATTTTGGCGCCAAGAACTCTGACCCTCCGCAGCCCTGAGATCGGCAGCACGGGGAGTTCTCAACAGGTGAGGTGGGGGAGTGTTCTGGGGTATTGTGCAACAGTTTTAAAAGCGATTTTCAGTTAAAAGCTATCTTTTAAAAACAGTGCAACCCTTTATCAAAACACAACAATTTTAAAAGTAATCTTTAAAATCAATTACGTCTCCCGGCTATCTCGCCTCAGGAGTGGTTAATCTCTGACAGCGGTGTGTGTTCCTCTCGCTCTTAAGGTCTAGCGAAGGGGGCGTGGCCTGCGTCGGTGGGCGTGGCTTGTACTCGCTCCGATTTTGGCGCCAAGAACTCCGACCCGCCGCAGCCCTGAGATCGGCAGCGCGGGGAGTTCTCAACAGGTGAGGTGGGGGAGTGTTCTGGGGTATTGTGCAACAGTTTTAAAGCGATTTTCAGTTAAAAGCTATCTTTTGAAAACAGTGCAACCCTTTATCAAAACACAACAATTTTAAAAGTAATCTTTAAAATCAATTACGTCTCCCGGCTATCTCGCCTCAGGAGTGGTTAATCTCTGACAGCGGCGTGTGTTCCTCTCGCTCTTAAGGTCTAGCGAAGGGGGCGTGGCCTGCGTCGGTGGGCGTGGCTTGTACTCGCTCCGATTTTGGCGCCAAGAACTCCGACCCGCCGCAGCCCTGAGATCGGCAGCGCGGGGAGTTCTCAACAGGTGAGGTGGGGGAGTGTTCTGGGGTATTGTGCAACAGTTTTTAAAGCGATTTTCAGTTAACAGCTATCTTTTAAAAACAGTGCAACCCTTTATCAAAACACAACAATTTTAAAAGTAATCTTTAAAATCAATTACGTCTCCCGGCTATCTCGCCTCAGGAGTGGTTAATCTCTAAACTAAACAACATTGGGGGAGGTTTTAGACTTTCAAAGGGTCATATTTTTTATTCTGACTCCAATCTAAGAAATATGAGGTGGGATAAACTCTGGGGAAGTCATATTTACAGTTTCCACTGCAAACTAATCAATCTTAACCAGAAAACTCTACATAATCAATATAAATGTAAAACATTAAAATATCAAAAATGTTACAATTAAAAATTATTTAAAGTATATACAAAAGTAATAATTAATATTAAAAATGTTATTATAAAGTTGGTAAAACACAACAACTTTAAAATAATAACTATTCAAAACTTAAATGTTATGGTACCCACAATGGTATGACCTCAATATTAAGTACCATCAACATTCTGCCATCAATATTAAGGATCAACAGCTCAGTACTCAACAGCTATGCCGGTCTCCTGTAGACCCTATTTTACCAATAATTTTAAGAAATTATGTTTTTGTGTTTGTTGAATATGTAGCATACTATCTGACAAACTCACCAAATTAAGGTTGTGAATTGTATTCAAAACATCCACACTGAGTATGCCTTAGGTAAAACAATACTATAAATGAGCAAGTGTTTTTCTGCCATTCAAAATATTTATTAATAATACCTTCATAGTATTTTCATCCCACACAAATCCAATAAAATTAGATATCAAACATTTTTTCCAATGACCTTTTTGTAGCATTTGTTAATTTATAGTCTTGTGGTATCACACAATATTTTTCAATCAATAACTTTTTTCATCATCCCTCAATGCATATTGAGTATAATATACCCTTTATCAGGACTCATGGTAAAAATGTATGGGCCTGATTGCCCAACTGTACTTTGTAGTACATTTTGTGGTACTACAAAACGTACATCAAAGTATAAGTTTTGCCGAAACTCATAGGTGCGTAGATCTTTGGTCCAACTGCGGAGTCTCCGCACATGTAAGTAAAGATTTTAGTAGCGCGTGTGGAAGGGGCGCAGTGGATTGGGTGGGAAAAGGGTAAGACTTACTACAAAAGGGGATGGGGTTAGGGAGAATTAAGAGGGGTTTAGGGAGGATCAGGTTGGGGTTTAGGGAGGGACTTCCTCCACCCACTGATGAGTAAGGCAGTTGCATTATTCTGGGGATGGAGACATGTAACTTACACTGTTGTAGTAAGTTTACAACAGCTCCTTGAAGCTCAATGCCGAGAAGACAGAAGTCCTCGTCCTCAGTACCACCCCTTCTGCATGGGACAGCACCTGGTGGCCGACTGCCGACCGCCCTCAGAAGCCCACCTGCCCCTTAGACCACGCCAAGAACCTCGGCATCGTACGTGACTCATCACTCACCATGAACCGACAGGTCAACGGCGTCACCTCCAGCTGCTTCAACACCCGCCGCATCCTTCGCAAGACCTTCAAGTGAATACCCTCTGAGTCAAGGAAGACAGTCACCCACACACTCATCACCAGCAGACTGGACTATGGAAACGCACTCTACGCCGGCATCAACAAGTCCCTACTCTGCAAGCTCCAGACAATACAGAACACCGCTGCCAGACTCGTCCACGGCATCCTCCGACACAGACACATCAGCCAACACCTACGAAGTCTCCACTGGCTCCCCGTGGAGAAAAGAGTCATTTTCAATATCCTCACTCATGCCTACAAATGCCTACACAACAATGGACCCAAATACCTCAACAACAAAATCAACTTCCAGGTACCCAAAAGAAACCTCCGATCTTCCAACCTCACACTGGCCGAAAACCCGCGCATCCACAGAGCCCGAGCAGGCGGAAGATCCTTCACTCACACTGCATCCAAGACCTGGAACGAGCTACCAGCAGACATCAGACGCGCACCCTCCCTGAACACCTTCAGGAAGACCCTCAAGACCTGGCTCTTATGCTAAACAGATCTGTGGACCCCCCCCCCCCCCCCCAGCGCCTTGAGACCCTCATGGGGGAGTAGCGCACTTACAAATCCCTGATTGAGTGGTTGGTTGATTGATTGATTGAGTTTACACTCAGAGTTTGTGAATAACGATAGTAAACTTAGTGCAAACTGTAAACTTACTAAAAAGTGTAACTTACCTTCATGAATCATACCGATTGTCTTAACCAAGGCCCTTTGGAAACATAAGCGTAACGTTTCCAATTAGTAGCTCCGTTGTATAGGAGGGACTTGAGCTGGAATTTATGCACATTTGCCTAAAATAAAGGGTTGGTTTTGGGACATGATGGGTAAGTTCCTCTAGATCTAAAGACCAAAAACGACTTGCTCTAAAATCCTTCAAGATGGAATGATGTCATAACATTTAAGAAGCAGTGATGTTTTCAATGTTCAATCGGAGTGTACACTGTCTGGGGCATCTTACGATGGTTCTTTGTTATTCATTATTTAAAGCGGAAAGGGCAATTTCAATACCACGTCTCATTCAGATGAAAAGCAAGAAAGAACTGCGCCTTCCCTTGGTGATTACAAGTGGTTTGACTGAACTGTGTGGGCCGCACTATACTTACCTTAGCAGTAAAAAAGACTGCTTGTGGTTATTTAAGTAGATTCTGAAATTCTCCCTGTAATTACTGCCACCTTTTCACATTAATCAGATCGCACCGTTAGTTGCTTTATTTCTCAAATGAGTGTACTTTGCCTCTGAAGTACAGCTTAACCTTGGAAGCATTTGGCTGTCTGTCGAGTTACCTCCACAGGCACGAAAGAAATCAATGCACTTTACAGGGTTTATAAAAGGTTTCACGCGTTTAGGATCAGTAATTATTGTGGTTGTACTCGAAGCATAGTTATGAAGGTGAGCACGTAAACAGTTATTATATTTGCGCGGGAAATGAATGTTTACTCTGCTGTGTACACATGGAAGCAATTGACACCTACGTTTCTGAATAAAAGGCAAATACCAACTTCACAAGCAAAATAAACAAGAAGCAGCAGACCGAACATTTTTTCGTGTTAGTGCCTGACAATATTGTGGACTTTACTAAGACATTTCATAATAATAAGTGCTCGTCTGCTCTCTATAATGTCTAGGACTCTGATCTCCATTATTAGCATAACTAATTGGTGATACCATATAAACAGGGGAGAGTCTACATGTGGCATACACAATCAGAAAACAAAGATATTGACACTATAGTAGTGTTTCAGAAACAGTATGTTCCGTACCCTCTGTTTTTCTTGGTAGTGTAGTAAAAAGCTATTTATTTACTGGGAAAGGTAAACATCGTCGTTTTGTGGAAAAAAAAGTCTGTGAGACCTTTCATTCCATGGAAAGAAAAAGAAGCAAAAAAAACTTCAAACTAAATAAGTCCTTAAGCATAACCTAATCTTTGTAGAGCCCCAGGGCCGACCCAGCAGTCAATACCCACAACAGTGGGCAAGCCACTCCCCCCCTGCCCTCAGCAGGACCGCCCACCCGCCCGCCCCCATCCAGGCACTTCTGCTCTCTCGCAGTGCGAGAAGCAGAAACATAAAATGGTAGTTTTTACCATTTATGTTTCTACCTACTCGCACTGCGAGAAAGCAGTGAGGCAACGCCCCCACGCCCCAATGGGGGAGCCGCCACTGATTTTAGGACTGCTAAAAGGTGTGACTACAAGGTATTTTGGGAGGTAGTTCAGCCCATAACTATGGAATCTACATGTCAATAACAGGGTATAGTATGACTGTGCCTTTGAGGCACGACTAACCATAGACTAACTGGTTACTCAAAAATTGCGGCCTACTGGAGACCGAAGGCCAGTTCAAGTAGGCCGGTGGGATGTTTCCTAAATTTAAGACTTTGGCTTTGGATACCTCACAAAGTTGAGTCATCCTTCGATCATTTTGAAAACTACTAACAAAAGTGTCTCTTGGGATAGAATTATTAGGTGAATGAAATGCTGAAAGACTAGGAATGGGACAGTGTGGAAAACTTGCCAGGATAGGTTCAGGAAATTTCACAGACCACTGCCGTGGCACCCCTCTAATCTGGGCTCCCACAACACCTCCTCAAAATAAAAACACCCATAGAATTTGGAAAAGTAAAGTTGGAGAAGACCATTGTAAAAATAACCCTTTTTGCTGAATGAGAGAATGCAGTCTTCTATCTTGCTTTCTGTTGAGCTTAACGTTCTTTATCCGAGTTAGATTCCTGAAGTCTATAGGGAGCTGGAAAACAATAATGAAACTGTGAATAAGACTCAGTAGGCCATTGGGACTGGACTTTGCTTGGAATCTTTGCTAAAGGGGAAAGGTTTACTTGTCTTCCACTGTAATCATGGCTCAGGTACCCTAGAAGCATGCCCTTGCGATTGGGAGCTTTCGAAGTGACTTGACAAATATATTCACCTTTATTAGACTTTCCATCCTTGGCATAGTTTCCCCCTAACCTTTTGCCTTCAACCATACTGTTTTGCTGACCTTTTGGCAGGCTTTAGGATGTTGTGCTTGTGCCCTGTCTTTAAAACAAGGTAGAAGAGGCTTATACCCAATTGACATTGCCATTGCAGCCTAAATGTGCAGTTTTAAACTGCCATACCAACCTGGCAAAATAACAACAAGGTGATGGATGGAATGCTTGAATTAATCTCAGTATCTGGCTATCGCTCGGGCCGCATCCCAATCCATTGTTTTTCTTTGCTCGCCATGCCTCCTCAGATTGGACCCAGCCAATGCAAATCAGTCTTAACCCTGCTCCTCATGGGAGCAGTCCAGCCTGAACTGCCTGGCCAGGTCCTCCCTAAACCAGAACCAAACCTTCCTTTTCAATTCATATAAGCTGCCCCAGGGTAGGCTCTGGACAGTCCATAGGGCAGAGTGCAGTGCATTTAAAAAGTTGTGCATGTACCTTTAGGTTTTACATTTTCTGGTTGTCATTTTTCACTACTGCAAGGCCTACCTCTTTGATAGGATAACACAGGAGTTGCCTTTATTACATTTAATAAGCTGTATCTTCCAACTGGGAAAAGGTACACATATCCATTTCCATTTAGTGCCTGCAGCCTTTCTCCGGGTCACATGACTGGGTGTAGCTGACAGTAGAGCTTTGTGTACTCCTACTAGCCACACACAATAGAGAGCTGGTTGTGTCGTCCCTACCAGGTTGGGAGGGCAGAGCTGGACACAGCCCTACTAGTGCCAGAGCATGGGGGCAGGAAACCAGTACATCTAAAGAGGAACATCTAGAAGCTTCTCCCACTTTAAAAGAAGGCCCAGGTATAAATATTGAACCTCAGACACTAACTCTTCTGTACACGTCTGGACCTGTGGACTCTGCAAAGAAGAAGGACTGCTGTGCTCCCAAAAAGACTGCCACTCTGCTGGACTACTGACCAGCTGACCTCTTGCCTGGGTGGGAATGACTGGACCCCAACGAGTGACTCCAACGGCTAGTTGGCTGGCCTCCTGACTAGAGCCTCAGAGACAGAAAATAACCTTGAACCCAGAACCTGGACTCTACCATCTGGCCTAAAATCTCAGAAGTAGGCCTCAAGGTGCTCTGTCAGTCCATGTGTGGATCCAGTAGAACCGACAAATCTTCTCGACGCAACCCACAGCAGAACCTCTGCGGCAAGGACTCTCACAGCGCAAGGACTCTGCATTGATGCCACAGTCTGCATCAGAACTGTCACTGCACAACGCCATCCTTAAGCAGGTCTTCACATCATAAATCTCTTGTCAACTGCAGCCTTGCCGACAATGCAGGTGCATCTCAGCCTCGCATCTCCTCGAAACCGACTTGTCACCTCAGCTGTGTGACTCGTTCTCAACTCCGGACATCGCATTACAAGTCCCATCAACACAGGACCTCACATCGCAGCCTCGCAACTCCTCGGAAGTGATGCATCCTTTTGCCTGCACGAGGTACCCTTAACGCAGGACCTCACAAAGCTCAGCAACCAGGATTTAAGGGATTCTGGTTCACCGGCCAAGCTGTGGTCAGCCTGAATTTATGACTTTGTCCCAGTCTAGCGCGACCAGATATTCATGGCAGGTGCTGAATATGAATTAGCCGGTCTGAATTGAAACCAGTTGGTCATTCCGCTAGCTTCTGATGGGCTCAAGGAGCCCGTCAGCCAGTCGGAGACTAGCCCGTAATCCCAAAGGGTGGCATTTTCTCCTTTGGGATTGCGATAATCTGTCTCCGGCAGGCTTTCCATGCTGGGTTTTCTGACATGGAAAGCCTGCGGAAAACATTTATGGGGGTCCCTAGCAGGGCCCTCCTCTCCTTTGTGGCCCCTGGTTTGTGGCCGAGGGGGCACCTATGGTGCCCCCCTGTTAATCCATGCACCCCGTGGCAGGAACCTTGAGGCGCCTGCCACGGGGTGCAGGGAATAACACCACCTCCCATTCCCCAATGGGAGCATGTACTATGGCCGCAACACATGCTTCCATAGGGAAATGTCGGAATGCGACCGAACAGTGTTTGGTCGCATCCTAATCAGGTGGTCGGGACCGCCGACCAGAAATCAGTCGGGACCCGTTTCCGAGACGATGTAGGGCAGACGCAAGTCAGCTCGACATTGTAAAAGGCCCCTCAGTAGGTAGGGTAGGGATAATGATAAGCAATAAACTCAATTACCGGAATTGTCTTTGAGCTTCTATCCTGAGGAGAAGGTTCAACAAAAAGTGTCTGAGCTGTAAAGACTTATAGAATCCTATTTTTGGGATACCATAAATGATATGAGGCTCACTGAAAGTGAACAATACATCATTATGATGTAATTGGCTAAGCTGTTGAAAGCAGGAATTCGTCCAGCATGTTTAGTGTAAATCTTGATAGATCTTTGAGAGGGAAGACTTATACTGTGCACAACTATAGTTTGTACATTTTAACATTGAAAATAGTTTTTTTTCCATATCTTCCAGTAATGTGTGGAGACTTACAGTGTTTTAACATTTTTATGACGAGTGGGTTCAGAGCAAAAGTCGAAAATCTACTAGATTTGCTAGAAAGGAATTAATCCCCCTTTGTTGACTATTCTTACTAATTATCTGGAAGATTCTGGTTCTAAATGATGACCAATAATACATGTATTGGATGTTTTCTGTTAAATATTTGGCCCCAACTTCATTCTAGACACGTATTCAAGGCCAGGAGAACCTGTCAAACAATTATTTTGCATCTAACAAGATCAACCCTGCCACCTTTCCTTAGCCAGCGACGGTATCTAAAATAGACAGCCATATTAATATGATATACTATATCTCTTTCACATCTGAATCCACCCTGAAACTGTGACATTATAATCTGTTGAAACCTGATAGACAATATCTTGGCATACATTTTAGCATCAGCATTAATTGGAGAGCTGACATTTGAATCGCCATCCATTACTGCAGGTGATTTCCGACCTTTGTCCTTGTTGGAAATCTGTGTAAGTGCTTTCCCTGCCCCTCCTGGCTTCCTTTCTGCTGAAGAGGGAGCTGTTTATGACTGTAACTGCTCGGGACCACAAGTCCCATAACCGTCCTTGGGATCTCCATCTGCACATCATTAATGCTATTTAGGAGCGTTGCAGCCCCACTGCGTTGGATGCATGCGGGCCACACAAGAGTGAAGCCCGGGCCAAGGGCGGGCCCGTCTATGCCCATCAGCATCAAGAGGAGATAGGGTAGGGCCACCCCTCCTGGTGTTTTGCCATGAAAACTTCACTGCCTAGGGTAAGACATTTTGTTTCATGTTCATTGCAAACACCCTCTATTACCTTGTTTGTTTGGGTTTCCAATGCGGTCTTAAATCAGCGCTGGCAGCGTGACATGTGAGAGCAGATCTTTATCCTTAGTTGTGTCTTTGGTCCATATCTGTGAAGCCTTAAACTCTCTGCAGCATCTTTGTGAACTCTGTATGACGTTAGCCCTAAGCTGAGCGGTCACTGTGGCCCAAATGGGGAAGCGGAAAGCAAATGACACTCTCAAGTGAAAAAGGGTCAAAAACCATAAATTTACTATGAGCCCTTGCTCTGATGGCCTGACGGATAACATAACCCTTAAGGATATAGAAAACCTCATAGCAGAAGTTGAATATTTTTTAGGAGGAGATGACCCCAGTAACCCTCAGTAAGGGCAAGCCTAGAAGAAAGTACCATCTATATTTCTAAAGAAACGGAAGGCTAGTGCAACTCCGATCCCACAGGCCCAATCAAGCTCAAGCCCTGTTTTCGCTCAAGCTGCAACAAGGGCTGACATGCAAGAGTGATCTAATTACCACTTCACTGAAATCTGCGCCTATTGACAATGTATCTGTGCCTGTGTCACTTTCTCCTCTGATAACATGTGTAAAGAGATTTTTGCCCCTTGCAATCCCCATCCCAGCCTTAGGTTTTTAAAGGGTGTTCCAAATTTAGGTGGGACTCCTTCTCCACCTACCCCACAAATATCCCCTTGAATGTGGCTGTAATGGTGGATAATGTAAGGCAGGGATTGGGCTTTGCTGATGTTAATTGTATGTTGCAAAATATCCAGGCAGGGGTGGTTGATCCAAGATCTAAGATCATCCTACTGACAACAGAAATTGGGGAGCTCAGAGCTCTTGTCAATCCACCCCGTACTATCAACATTTCCCAAGGGACTGCTAGTCGTGCTTATACCTCACTAGTTGATAAAAAGAATGGCGAGGAAAATCATAGTGTCATGAAACAGCGTGTATCTCATCCTATTCCTCCCCCCAAAGACCTATCTCCCACTGGGCATTTGTGCCTGATCCCCAGCACAAACCTGGGCCCATTGTCTCCCTCACATAAAAGTCAGGATAGTTGGGACCACTATGGTTCTAATCTAAATGAGGATTGGGTTGGGCCTAATTATAAACCAGTAATGCATCAGCAGTAAGACATACCACCTCTGTTACATATGGTAAAGCTCCCCATGCTATCAAAAGAAGCATTTGAAGAGAAAGAGTCCCTAATAAACAACTGTATACATCACTTACAGTCAGTCTATTACTGTTTTTCTGTTATTCAATCAGACATTATCAGACATCATGCATGCAAAAAGCTTTCATGACCCCTCTGAGCCTGCAGGGTGCTTTGATTATGTCAGCCTGGAGATGAATGGGAAATCCCTTGCGGAAGGCTTAATTAACTTAAGCATGCAAGGAGATTAATCATCGGACTTACTGATTACATGCAAATTGAATCCTCTATCCTCCAGTGATTTACCACCTAGACAGGATGAGATATCTCAACCCTTTACGATTTACTAGCTGAACGAGAGGCAACACCTTATAACCAGGCAGAAGTACAGGGCACTTCTATGCTAGACTGACTGGATACTCAGACCCAGATATTTAAAAATAGTGATAGGGATCTCATATCCGAATGGGAGAGAATGTCCTCCCACAGTGATACTACATCACTGGTTCCAAATGTCAAGGCCCTCTCTAGATCTGGCCCCCTTATTAACATTCTGTCCTGGCATTTAGAGGGGATTAAGTCCAAACTAGGTGATGTGGACAGGGGGAACTTCATTGATAAATTCGACCTTTGCCTCCTTCAGGAAACCTTGTTTTGTGACCCACTGCATGGATTGTGCTATATAACATACCACATACCAGTCCTCTCTGTAGGGAGGGTCTGCCTGTCTGGCGGCCTCCTTATCTGGGTGAAACTGGCCCTTGATGTTAAAATATCACTGCTGCCTTTTTTTTCATATCCATCTCCACGATGGATGCCCATACCTATTATACATACAGGGGTATGTTCATAAGAACATGTGATAACTACTGCAATAGTAGCGTAATGCAACTTTCAATATTGCAGCCCATCGCGGGAAAATAACCCTGTGTCAACGTGGAATTCACAACACAGCGGTACCATGTGATAGTCTGCCAAAAATGCGAACCATGTCCGCGATATAACCACCCTGACGGAGATAAAAACACAAACCTCAACACCAGAAAACCTGCGATGAGTCCTTACGCAATGAGGAAAGCAGGGATAAGCAGCGCGAGGGTAGCAAACTCACGTGCAATGTGGGAACATGCAAATGAACAGCACACAGAAAATGCCACTGAACAAAATACAGCTACTGCGGAGTACCACGGATGCACCCTGGCCAACTGCAGAGGACAACATGCACACCACAACATCCAAGCACCGTGGAAGGACAGAACCGACAGGCACACCGCATGAAAGAGCCAGTGGCAGACAAATCAAAGCCGCAGGAGCGACACACCCACCGTGCAGCATACGCACATAAGCAGAAGTGCACCTCGACATTGGCAACATCCGGGTACAAACAGCAACCCCTCCACAACTGAACACAGGACACAACTGGATCGGCAAATGTGCCCAACCAGGCAAATCACATCTGTAACCCCAGTGATATGTAACATGACAATGCACAATTCCAACCTGTAACCTGCAAATATGTTTTATTCACACATGCAGTGCAATTGGACATCTACTACTGTCCCATGATTGCCACGGACGGGCACAATGTGACGTGCTCATGACAAGTAGGTGTCAATGATGTAGTTCCTACGGGCCATTCCTGCCGCAGCTGCAGTGGGATGTGGGCCACCTGCCCCATCACCATCATCATCGTCCGGTACCTCTGGAACTGGGATCCGTGGGGCCCTTGTGCGAACACAGATGTTGTGCAACACACAACATGCAACGATCATCTTGCACACGACATCCGGGCTGTACAGGAGATTCCCATCTGTTCAGGCCAGGCACCTGAAACGTGACTTCAACATGCCAAATATGCGTTCAACGATGCCCCTGGTGCGTATGTGGGCCGCATTGTACTGCCTCTGAGCGGGTGTGTTCGGATCCCGGAGGGGTGTCATCATCCAAGGGCAGAGTGCATATCCTTGATCACCTGTGACAGTGCAGAGAGAAAAGAGTCAATACTTGGTTCAGCAGGATGTGATGGCAGGCCCACCAATTCAGTGATGCCTGTGCTGGCTCTGTGTGGGGTGAGTGTAAGCCAGCCCTCAGGGAGTATCTCGTGCTGGCCACAACTCCAATAGTCATCAGGCACTCAGACATGCAAAGTCAGAACCACAAGGGGGGATGACTCGAGTCGCACAGGGCCAGTGGCCCCAGATGCACAGTGGCCGACATGGGTCCACCGCCACGGGACGCTGACCTGTGGGAGAATGGTTCAGGGTCATGAGGGCAAAGCAGTGCCTCACTTGTGTCATGGCTGCATTCCGCATCTCCACACATCAAGCCGTTGTGTGGCTGTGGTGCCATGAAATGTCTATTGGGTGCAGGGGTAGCCCAGGATGACCATGGAGTGGTGTAGTTGTGTCTGGTAGGTGGCCGTGTAGTCTGACATGTTGAATATGGCTTGGTCACGTGTGCATCCCCACAGATGTGCCTTGTGCGTTGGTGGCTGTGGGATGTGTGGTGTGTTGATTTGGTACTTACCGACGAGCAGTCCTGTTCCATATGTGCCATCCTGGAAGCGCTGGTTAATGATGGACTGTCGGAAGATGAAGGAATTGTGCACACTGCCTGGGTAGTTTGCGACGACATTGGTGAAGAGTCCCCGGTGGTCGACTATTGCCTGCATATTGATGGAATGTGTGTGCTTTCTGTTGCGGTAGTGGTGTGCAGTATCCGCAGGGGTCACAAGTGGAAAATGTGTGCAGTCAATTACCCCCAACACGGCCGGGAATCCGGCTATGGCGTAGAAGCCTTGCTTTGTCTCCAGCTGTTCCTGTGCACTGTTGGGGAAGTGAAGGTACTGAGGTATGAAGCTGAGGATGGCATCCAGGACAGGTGTAATGAACTTTGATAGGGCTGGCTGTGAGACTCCTCCGACTCTGGCAGTTGTTGGTTGGAATGTCCCAGAGGCCAACGGGTGCAGCACAGCCAGCAGCTTTGTCTGAGGTGGGATGTTGGTTCTTCGCTGTGTTAGGACCGTCAGCATGTGGGCGATGTGGGTCATGATGCGGAGAATGGTTGTCCTTTTGAGCCTGTAGTGGGCAATGACTTTTGAGGGCATTAGGTCTGTGAGGGTGGTGCGTTTTCAGTAGGTCCGCTGTCTTACTCTACGCTGCCTCTGTGGTGGTCAGGGGGGTGCAGTTCAGGGTCTGGGTGGGTGGCGGTGGGTGTTGTGGCTCTGTTGGGGCTCCGTGTTGCATGATGAGTAGCTCCATGGCATCGTTTGTTCTTCGGGTATGGCTGTGTGCGGGGCACCGTTGCCTACTGCAGGTAGGCGTCTGTCTTTACACCTGCTTTAGGCAGGTGTTAAATACCTGCGGCCACCATGGCTTATCGCCTGTTTTTGGTTCTCTTTGCAGTTCTGTCAGTTAGTTGTGAAAGTGGTGGTGTTGTTTTTTCGTGTGTTTTTGCACGGGAACGCCTACTCTGCATCTCATTAGAGTTAGTTGGTGGTGTCCGCCGTGATGTTAGCTTTTGGGGCAGTTATCGCGGGAATACTGGTGATGTCTGCAGTTTGCACCTGCTGTGAATGGGGTATTAAATCTATCTCCACTTTTGTTGCGTTAAGGTGGAGATAAATCGGAGATAAGTCCTTGTGAAAATGCCCCACAATGTCTACAATCAGGCAGCTGGATAGGGGGAGACTCAGGTATTACATCATCTCAGCCTGCACAGAGCTGCCCTTGACTCACATGACTCTCATCATTGCCTGTGACTTTAGTACCACATATGAATTGATAGATTTGAGATGTGGGTCCCCTGTAGAATTTACCATTTCTTAATCTCTTTGCACCTTTGGGCAACTTAGTCGATCTGAAGGCTATGTAATGATTACAGTGATCATAATGCCCTCCATTGTTCTCTAAAAGATCTGTTTAACAACATGGTGAATGTTCCGGTATGTTTAAGCACAAACATGGTGCCCTCAAATGAAGAATGTAGAATTAAATGGGGTAAAGTAGCAGTAAACATAGGCATCAGAAACTACATGACAAAACCCCTAGGAGATGCCAACTCAGAAATTGAAAATTCAATCTCAGCTCAGACTAGGGATGAATCAGGGCAGTCAGTTCAGTTTGGTTCCAAAACGTTATTCTGTATGTATAGAACAACCATAAAAGTATACATACATCAGGGTAGTCAAAAAATGTAAATATGATTGGGGGGACCACTTTAAGATGCTTGGTGAGAGCTTTATGCACCATAATGGCCCTGTCCGACCATCCCCCATGCCAGAGCGCAGTAGGTATAACAAAGCTTGTAATGACAAGAAAGATGAGCTCTTCCAAGCTTTTGCCATGTAGCAATTCTAACTTGAAACAGGCAAAAAGAAAAGAGTACAAGCTGATCCAAACAAGAGCATGTAAGGACTGAGAGACATATACATGGAAAGATTGATACAAAGCTGCCTCTCATAACAATAACAGGAAATTTTGGAACCTAGTAGCCAATGGTGATCATCTACCAGCTAAGCATTTGGTTGAATCTATCACTCCTGAGGTATGGTATTCCCACTTTCTGGACCTTTATGAAGAGGGGTCAGATGATGATAGAGAATTCAAGCCAAGTGTAGACAATCTATACCCACCTGGGCTCCTTAACTTGCAGCAGATTGAGACCATTACTGCAAAGAAAGCCATAACAATGGGTGAAGCGGCAGGGTGTGATGGTGTCCAAGGTGATCTCTTTCTTGCAGATATTTCTGGCTAGGCTTTGTATTTTAATATGTTATCCAATTGCATCCTCCAAGGGGCAGGTATTCCCAGTAGCTGTAAGGCAGCAGAAAATGTCCCCATCCATAACGAGGGCCAGCTGGACTCCTCTTTAAACTACAGGTCGATCAGCCTTATTGATATTGGCCATGAGGTCTTTGCGAGTAAAATCCTAGGGAACATAGAAGGTTGGATTGAGGACCATCAGTCCCCCTCCCCCTTGCAGGCAGGGTTTCAAAAAGGGGTTAGTACAATTGACCAGGTTTTTAGGTTTCTATTCATTTACTGGAAGACAGTTCTCCAAAAGAGCACCTATACCTGGTCTCTGTTGACCTGAAGTCTGCATTCAACCTATTCTCACAAGGAAATCGGTGGTAAGTCCTTAAGAACGCAGGGACTCCACATGACCTCCTCGATCTTCTGGTTCACCTACATGAGAACATGTATGCTCAAGTTAGGTGGGGACAGGGAAAGGAGCTCACAGAACAAATACCTATTCAAAAAGGAATCAGTCATGGGTGTGTCCTTGCTCCGACCCCATTCTCTCTATATTTAAAAGATGTGGTGCTTCACTTAGAACATATCCAAAATGATGCCACCCAATTGGCTGGGTGCAAGATTCTCCATTTATCATTGGCTGATGACACCCTTTTGATATCAAAGACGCCGAATGGCCTCCAATTTCTAGTGAACAGGTTTGCGGCCTTTTGCAGCGAGGGTTGGTGATCAGCCATTCCAAAACAAAGTTTATGGTCATCAGCCCGCATAAGTCTTTTAGGGGCTCGATAACTTTGGAAGGCAGACCGCTAGATAAGGTCACGAAGTTTGTCTAAGTGAGGATCAAGCTAGCTAGATGGATGTCTTGGCTGCCCCAGATCGACAGTAGCCTGAATCTTACCCAGCACTCTGCTGCCATGCTAAGGCTCTATAGGGCCTCATGAGTCAGGTGCATATCACTCGTCCTAAAAGTGTTCAGAGCTAAGGCAGAGGGTAGTGCACTGCACAGGGCTGAAGTACTGGGCAAGGCAAATCTGGCCCCTTTGGGGGTGGCCGAGAAAACGTTCATAAGAGCCCTAACCATGTCCCAAAAAGACGAGATCTGGATCAAGAGCACATGACCCATAAGGCCTAAATCAGACCAGTTCTGTTCTGGTGAAGACTTACGTATGCACCAAACCAGGAGGACTGATATACAGTTCCTTTCAGGATGTAGCCTCAGGTAAAATCCAGTGGTTTCACAATGTCAAAAACCTTTATCCCTTTTATCCGAACTTGGTCCAGATGAATTTTGGTCCTCACCCTACTACGAAACAATGTTCTAGGGCTTCTCTCAAGTAGGCATTTTTAAGTATATGCATGTTGCTGAAATGGAATGTCCCAGAGGGGTCTCTTGTTGGTAAATTTTTAGACTTTAAGATTAATATGGCCTTCAAGTCTTTTTGGGATTATATAAACCCAACAGCCGCTAGGAAAATAAATCTTACATTTCGATATGGGACCGTGCTATTACTGTCACTTGAAGCAAAATGGACCCCTTCTGTTGCACGAGCACCATATGTCCAACATGTCAGCAGGCCAAGGAATCCCTGGCACATTATATTTGTTCTGCCACTCTTATGCTCGGCCTAGAAAAACCTGGATTATTCCATTATGCAAACAGCTGTTATCTGAGTTGGTGCATTAAATTCATAGTGATGGCATGAGCCTTTAGAAAAAAACAAAGAAAAAATTGAAATGACTGGAGCCTTGATTCCCAATTAGATATCAACAAACACTGTCCATGGCTCTTTTCTGTCATGAAACTGTTTTTAATTTGCAATTGTGCACTTACAGTTTTTATTTTTATTGAGTGCTTTTCTCTCTCGACTCATGACGAGATTGTTCCATGATATTCAATGATCTCATATATTCTTGTAGATATGGGTCCCAGTTACCTTATTTCTGAGTCTCAGCACAAGTATTTTTTATGCCACGGTTTTATACATCCTTTTTACATGTCTGAAATTGTAGCCTGCGTTGAGACTCGTTTTGTTAGAGTATTTGTATGTGTTTTATATTTTCATCTATTGTATTGTACTTGTAGAAGTGCTTTGTACCTTTATGGTTGAAAAAATGATGAATAAAGTATTGGATGATGATTGGGGAGCTTGGCCAACAGGTACTACATGATTGGGTACTTTTGTCTTCTTTATAAAAACAATAAAAACAAGTGTCCTTTGAGGATTCTGGTAGTTTCTTACCTTTAGGTAACCCATTAATAAGCACAAGGTATAACGGGCCCAGTCATTTGTTGAAAGTTTTGCAAAATCTAGTTAGAATAGATTAGTCATTAGTTAAACTTTTAATACTTTTGATAAAGCAGTAATGCTGTCTTCTCCTAATATTTTTATCTGAATATGCTTCCATATTCTCTTTAATTGTTAAACTGTAGGAGTGACGTCAGCAGAGTAAATAAACTTCACCAAATGCTCTAAGAACATTCATGGGTTCCTGAATCAAAACCACAGTATTATCATAAATGGAATTGACTGTATTTAAGCAGCTTGATCTTTATGTTTAAGCACAAATATCTTACCAGATAAATCACTGCTCTCAAATAGTTTATGTCAATATTTGTGATAATATGCTAGCTTTGTATTTACCAAGAATCGGATTGAATGTGGTCATTATTTGTCTCAGCTTCTCCTGAACTTCATTTCAAGAGATCAAATTGCGGAGCAAAAAAACACAATGCTTGATTTCAAAATGCAAACATTTGGCATGAAATTCCCATTGACTATGTTTTTATAAGTGAGAGTAGCCCAATAATTAATGTTTTAATCCTTTCCATGCCTCTGATGGGGTACATGTTCATTTGTTTCTCTAATATAATCCTGGATAGCTTTTAAAATTAAACGTAATATCTAGAGTCTTCAAGAACTGAAGGATCAAATGTCCTGGGTCAAAGGCTATCGAGATTATTAGCTTTAGCAGAGGTAATGCCCACCTATCTATATACACATGATTAGCTTCTTCAATGTATGTAATCTCTGATTTTAATTGATTGAGTTCCTCGCATACATCCCTGCATTAAAAAAAGAATTAATGCCATTAACATCCCACCTGATATTATATGCATAGTGAACATAGATAGAATTAATAATGCGTTACTTCCTTTTCACAGCCCTTCTCCCAAAACCGTTCCCTCCACCCTGTCCATCCCCACCACCAAAACATTAAAATGCCCAAGCGATCTTGTGAAACCCGCCCACTCCATGGTGAAATCACCATCCTTCTAGCTATTAACAGAACAGCCTTTATGACTGCCACCTGCTGGCCTTATTCTTCCTTTGCTTTTTATGTCTTTCTTCACACCCTTCCCCTCACTCCTTCTATTCATCCTTCTTTCCTACCTTTCATCCACATGTTGGTCGGGATGCGAGCAGAAAATAAAACAAAACTGCAAGCTGTCATTTAACAATATAAAGAAAACAATAAACGAAATCAATCTTTTATAATCTAATGTGAATAGTTTCCATGCCTACAAACTGAGCAATCTCTTGACTACTAATGTTTTACAGTTCATGTAATTATAAATTCTGGGACATATTTATTAAAGAGTCGTGTCTCTCTGTGCCACGCAATGGGGTGAAAGAGTGACGCAATTCTTAAGTTAGATTTATCAAGCCACACAAGGGTCACTTTGCATGGCTTGATAAATCGAGAGTAACGCAGGGCAAATCGCTGTGTTGCATTACTCTGCCCCAGAGAGGCATTCCATTAGTGGAGAGTGGGTGTTCCAAACCATCCACATGTGGATTTTGGTGCATTCCCAGATTTTCCATTACTGGTGAACCTGGGAATGCGTCAAAATGCTACGCCTACCTAGGTGAGGAGTAACGAGGAGAAATTGTTTTATGTTTCCTCGTTACTTCCTCTTTCTATTTGTGCATTCTGCGGCACACATAGAAAGATGAAAATGCCTCAGTGGATTGTTATTGTGTCAGAAGGTGTACATTCCTGCACAAAAACAATCCTGCTTACAACGCAGGCACCTTTGCACCATGGTGCTTTGGCGCTAGGCAGAACATAGTGCGCCACCACAGGGAAAAGACAGGAATGTGCCGTATTATGTTAAACATGGCGCATTACTGCCCTTTCCCTATCACGTAGCACAGGAAGATGACTTGCTGCGCTGCACTGTGTGATTATTTTCATAAATACGCCCCTCTGTATATCATATTATATTATATTATAATATATTATATTATATTATATTATATTATATTATATTATATTATATTATATTATATTATATTATATTATATTATATTATATATTTTATTGGGGAGGTGAACATACTTGTAAACACTGAGGCACATTTATCAAAAAATCACGCAGCAAGCCACCTTGCTGTGCTGCGTGATAGGGAAATGGCAGGAATGTGCTGTACAGTTAAGTATTAAAATGTTTTCAAGTGGCAACACCTAGGGCCTATTCGTAAAAGGCGTTTTGTAGTTTGTAAAGTAGTTTTAAAGTAGAAGCACTCGCATACCTCAAAATGCAATTCAGAAACCTACTGCCAGAGACCTCTGCCTCTCTTATAATTCTATGGGGAGATATCAGCCTTGGTGGCAGAGATTTATGCACATGTAGGTATGCGTTTTAGTAGTACTTGTTGGAGGGACTAGAGAAATTGGCTGGAGACTGGGGGATATTTAATACTAAATTGTAGGGATTAAGGGAAATTTAAGAAGGGGTTTACGGAGGGACATGCTAACATAAAACACATGCCTAAAAAAGAGTAAGACAACTGCTATTTACAAACTATACTTCTAAAGTTCCTACTGGGAGGGGCAGAGTCAAAATGGAGGTGATGTAGGATGTGCTGAGGTGCCTCTGCCTGGGTCAGGATAACAAGTAGCTTCTCCAAGCTTGGAATACGGGGTAGATGATATATCAGAGACGAGCAGAGGCTCCCAGGAGCCTAGAGTGATGATATGAAGGGTTGGTGGTGAATGATTCCAGAATGTCACTCGCCTGATGTTGAGAGCTGCTGCACATGGTAACGACAATAAGGCGGCCATGAAATAAGAGCAGGTGGGCCACTGAGGTGAAGAGACGGGGGTCGTACAAGGGGTAGCATTGTGGATTGAGGAGAACTTATAGCACTCCCGGATGAGGGGTGACTGACGGCTATTGGGCCATGTAACAGCCCTCTGCACACATAGGCATTCAAAGGAAAAGGGCCATAAAGGAGCAGCTGTGGAGGAGCCTCTGGTGGGCAGTCACTGGATAGACCCACCAAGTAATGAAAGGCCAGGCCAAAGGAATGGTGAGTAAGATCACAGGGCCCTAAAGAAAAAACTGGTCTGGTCTCATGAAAGCCCTCCCTACGAAGAGGCCTACCCAAAGGGGGGAATATAGAGTCATCAGAGGCGCAAATTTCATAGATGGTGTCTTTGTCCTAAAAGGGTTCCTACAACACAAACCCCATCAAGAAGCCACACATGATTTGAGAAACCCTCCTATTGAGTAGATAAAGAGGAACAATGGAAGTGGAAAGGTCAGACTTGACAGTCTAGAGGAGCTGGCCTTACAACATATCAGCTACACAGACCAGGTCCTTGGTCTAGAAACAGCCTAAGCACTGGAACTGAGATCTGGGTGCACCTTCACCACCACAGCATCTAATAGTTCTCAGCTCCTGGAGGCCTATTTTCCTAGAGTAACAAGTAAAAAAAGACATGGCCTTGGTTAGAAACAAGAAAGACAAAACAGTGAAAGAGATGCTGCCTATAACCACATCCGAGAGATCAGATACTCTCAGCAGGCCAGACAAGCAATCCGTGAAAGCACACAATCTGAGATATCTCCGGATGCAGATGCTCCTATTACCTGCTCAATCATGGAAGTCCTCTTATGTAGTCTGCCTCGATCCCTTGATTGAGAGAGGAAGTGATGAAACATTTTTAGACGTTAAGCACGAGCTGGCAAAATGGATGTTGCCCCAGCAGGCAGAGGACACACTAGGAAAGAGGAATTAGAATAACTGTGTCAACAACTGCTGGCAATGAAAGACCAACACATAGATCTCAAAGGGCACCTGGAGAACCTCAAAAATCACTTGAGGAGGCACAATGTCAGTATTCAAGGGGTGCCACATGATTCGAAAGGAGACATTGAGGCACATGTAAGGTTACCTTTCAAATACATTTGTGTGGACATCAAAAAAGAAGATATCGTCTTGAACTAAACGCACTTCTCAGGAAGTGTGTACTATGTTAAGCAAGAGGAACACTTCATGGCAAAAGTGAGGGCAATGAGCACAATCATTTTCAAAGGAAACAAACCCATTCTAAGTTTTTTTAGCTTGCCTTTTAGAGAGAAAGCAATGGGCACATAAGATGATGGAGAAAGGTATTCAGCAAACGGAGAGGAACATAGCCCTCAGTGGAAATAAGAGAGAAGAGTGAACTTTGCATAAATAAGGATGGAAACAGAAGTACTCACAAAGCATTGACATTGATCAACCAGGGGCTGATATCTCAAGGGTTAAGGGGGGATAGATACGCTGCAAGGTGAGAGTAGCAGAATAGCGGGAAGGTAAATAGATGGGTCCTGGACAGGGGGTTCCAAGGTTCAATCCATAGAGTTTGGTCAGTTAGGGATAGGCTCCCAAAAGAGACAAGATGGAAGAGCCTTTGTTATTCAATCTTTCCCACATGAGGGTAGTGACCAGAAAGTAACAAAGCTCTATTGGTTGATGGATTGGGGCATGCTCTTTAGAAACAACCAAGCATGTCGGGTCATGCGAAATAGTATAAAACCATTAATAAATAGAGATAGGTAAGGGCACTTTTATTGTACATAGCCCATGTGAAACACACAGGTTGCACCACAACTTTCTTCAAAAACTAGCTTAAATGTGAACAGCCTGAATGCCCCACCAAGACCATAGCATTGCTCTCTTTGCTGTGTGACACCAACAGTGGCATTTGCCAGATTTCAAAAAATGTATTTGCTCATAAAAAGCTGGCTGAGGTCAAAGTGGCTCCCAGAACCATTCTCCTCATTGTAATCTAAGAAAAAGGGCAGCACAAAGCATTGACCTATTACAGCAGAGATCTGACACTTCACAGAGAGGGCATTGTCCAGTTTTACTCCTAAGTTTTTTACCGCTGGAAAAGGGGAGCTGGGGCTTGTAATGCAGAGGGCCAAAGATCTTCCCACCAGTTGGACATGTGTGTCCTGAAGGGAATAATTTCAGTCTTCTCTGTATTGCATTTCAGTTGACTTCTCTCCATTCAATCAAAGACAGCACACATGCTGTCTGAGAAAGGGGCTGCAAAATCAGCAGGCAAACCCTCGAAGGCAAAGAGCAGCTGCGTGTCATTGGCGTAATAAATGATTTTACAACCAAACGGCTCGACAACAGACGCCAAGGTGGCCATGAAGATGCTAAAGAGGGTAGGGAGGGAAGTGAAGAGCCCTGTGGGACCCCTTCATCTCTGAGGAAAAAGGAGTAATCCAAACCAATTGGACTCTAGCAGTCAAACATGACTTGCACCAGTCCCACACAGAACCTTCCACACCCTAAGTGGGGAGATAGTGCAGGAGGATAGAGTGTAGGACAGTGGCAAAAGTGGCAGGCAAGTCAAGAAGAATCAAGGCTGCTTTTTTCCTTGAATCCAACAGCCATTTAATACAAACAGGGATTTCGAGCACTGCTGATTCTGTACTATGACGGGGATGAAAACCTGATTGGCTGGGATGTTGGAGAACCCATAACAATGCCCTGCTAATAAGGGGTAGGTGGAATTGACAGAATTTGATTCCATGGAATTCCATTAAACTTTAGTGAGATTCCGTAAATTCTGAAATGGGGCAGAGTGGGTAAAATGCAGAGTGATACTGCAGAGTATGATAGGGCTCCAAGGGGTAGGCACAGCAGTTCTTTCCTCTCAGCGTCCTTACATACTCTGAAGTAATCACTGCAGAGTATATAAGGACTTCCAGAGGTATGACTGTAGTGCAGTCAGTGGTTTATAAAGAGGGCCAGAAGAGGGAGCTGTCCCTTTATGTTTAAATATCATTGCAGATTAAACTTTAATCTGCAGTGGTTTTTTTAACAAAGAGGGACTGCTCCCTCTTCCAGCCCTGTTGAAAAACCAAACACTGCAGATTAATTCCAACGGTGGAGCAGCAGACTATATTAGTAATTCCGTGTTACTCTTATAACACAGATTTGCAAAATTTCTCCGATTCTGCTGGTGGAATTAATAATTCTGCCCAGACCTACTGCTAATGTTAATAAACACAGAAAAATCGTTCAACAGAATATTTTGGCCTTTCCTAGAAGAGACCTTCGATGTCTTTGTGTTGGACCTGACCCTCTCTGCATGCTCACTCCCAAATGTTTTCCTTTTTCCATGCTTGTTTTATCTCAATTTTTTTGGGGCCTTAGGACTATGTGCTCTCTACCACTGCCACCCAGTGCTTGTGCTCACTTCCTTAAACATGGTTAAATTGGTTTATACCTGTTTGGCATTTTCAATTTACATATAATTCCCTTGTAGAATGGTATACCATATACCCATGGCCTATGAATTAAATGTAACTAGTGGGCCAGCAGTGCCTATTGTGCCACCCACTTAAGTAGCTCCTTAAAACATGTCCCATGTCTACCATTAAAGCCTGAATGCAGTTTTAAACTTAGGCTGCCAATCTGACTTGGCAATATGAACCCCATGCAAAGCATTAAAGTCATTGTTTAGTGCAAATAGGTGTCCCCTATGTTAGGCACTAGGTAGCCCATAGGGCCGGGTGCATTCAAAATAAAAGATTGGAGAAGTACTTTTACGTTTTACATGTCCAGTTAGTGAAAATTCTTAAATTCCTTTTTTACCACAGTGAGGCCTACCTGTCCCATAGGATAACAATGGGTTGTTTTATTAGATTTAATAAGTCTGATTGGGAACAGACAGACATTTCCTGTTTGGTATCTATGAAATTGCAATTAAAAATCCTCTTTATTAGTAAAGTCAGATTTTAAATAACAATTTTGAAAACGCCATTTTAAGAACGTTTACATGATACTGCTCTTATCTATTTGCTGCTTGCTCTTGGGTCACATAACTGGGTATAAGTGACAGTCAGCCTTCATGAATCCCTCCCAGACAGTCGCACAATAGAGGGATTAGGTGTGCCAGAATGGGCCCTCTGCTGGCAAGATGTGGGGGCGGCGCGGGCTGGGCACAGCCCCACTTGAAACTGAATAGTCTGTGTTCTGCCTTTACTTAAAGGGTCTGTCACCTCCACATTGCCTCTGCAGCCACCTTGGAGCCACAGCAGGGGAGTCAGGAAATTCCAAGTCCTTCAAAGGGAAACGTCTCCCCACTTCAAAGAAGGCACCAGGTATAAAAAAGGGCCCTCAGACCCACTCTTAAGTTTACTTTCTGGATTTGCAGAAGGAGTCTCAGAGGAATGCCTGCTGATGTGGCCTGCTGTGTACCCCACAAGACTGTTTTGTTACATCTGGAAGGACTGCTTTGCTGCTTGGAGTCTTCTTTGAACCCTCAGAAACCAGCCCTGCTGTTTAAGCCCTGCTTCTTCACCTGAACCCAGGACTACCAGAGTGACTCCAAGGACTAGTTTGCTGGCCTCCAGTTCAGAGCCACAGAGACATAACAGGCTCCAACCATCATGAATCCACACCTGAGGTAGCCCTGAACCCCATATGGTGTTCCACCAGTCCTGGACCTTTAGTTGTGATGCTAAAGGTGCTCAGATAACTAATCCAAAACTTTTGGCTAAAAACTGCTCTGAGAACGGAAGGAAGACTAAGACTAAGGTGCTCATCTATCCACCCAAAATGCATCGCCGGTTGGCCTTCCTTCATGACTGCCCCTGCTACAACACTGCAGCAAACCCTGTTTAGCGGTTCTTTGTCAAAGGGGCATCCGACCCCCTGGACTTGTCTTCAGGTACAGCCTCCTATGTCATCCCACTTAAGATTTTCGACTTCTAAAAAAAGTGACTAAAGTCCTGATTATGAGTTTGGCTGTCCGACTGCCCAAAAACTGCGGTCGCCAATTGCCCACAGTGCTGGTGGTCTTTAGACCACTGTATTATATGTTGAACACGGGGTCCGCAGTGTGGCTGCCACGGTGGGCAATGGTTTTGCATATCTATCAATGCATGTGTGTACATTGCGACTGCACATTCGTACAATGTACAGGTATGCATGATACATGTAGAAAAATGCCACCTACCCTTTGCCGGAGTCCGGCCCTTATGTGGCCAGTCCAGGCAACTTGTATGTGGTACAAAAAGGACTCACCTGTAGATATGCGCGAACATGGTACTATTTTTCAAGATGAAGATGCTGCTGTGAAAAGGGGACCTGCAGAAAGGGATCCACGTCAAACTCTGCCTGGAACAAGGGGGGTGAGTATGCACCCCAAATCCTTCAGTTTTGCTGACTCAAAGCTGGCAGTCAGACTGCCGCAGTCGGCTCATCGGAAAGCCAAATCGTAATACAGACGGCGGTGGAGCTTCTCAGTACCACCCTATGGCAACTGCCATTCCCCGACAGTGACCCCGGTGGTCAGCGGTGTGCTGAAGGTGTCAATGGTTCAGCCTGCTGTCTTCGGCTATGCAATCCGTCCATCTCTTAATAAAGTGATCAGACTGCAGAGCTTGCTGCATTCAGACCTTCACCACTGGTACAGGGGTTCATGAGCCACAAAACTTGTAATAAGGCCCTAAGTACAAATGCAGAAATCCACACTGTGACTTCGTACAGTGGTTCCCTGATGATGCTCCCTCCTCAGATACCACCTGCAGTCTTGCCATGCTGAACTTTAGCTTTTTGGAACACCTTTCTTGAAAAAATGTTCACGTCCAAAGATAAGCACTAACCAGGGACAATCCACTTCCTGTACCAACCCACGCTCCCCCGTGGTTGATGATTTTTTTTATTTGACCCATCTCACACGACTATATGTCCGTGGTTGGCACTTTGATCATTTAGGCGCCAGTTTTGACTAAAATTTAAAAAATCACAACTCCACTTCTACTGATTGGAATTTTGTTGCTTTGCTGTCAAATAATTCATTGAAAAGTACTGGATTTTTTCTAAATTGGTGTGGGATTTTTCTTGAGTTGTGTTGTCACTTTATCACCGTTTGTGGGCTGCATAAATACTTTACACATTGCCTCTAAATTAAACCTGATTGCTTTTTGTGTCAAGCCACCCACTGTTAAGCACAGATTAATTTAGTGACTTTTTTGTGGTTCAGTTCGCCAGGGATTGTGGCTGTTGCTTGTCCAGGGCTCACATTCCAGTCAACCAACAAGCCAATTGTTCATACTTTGGCTTGCTCCATACTTCTATTTCCATTGCTTATGGAACCTTTACTCGATAGGGTAGACATTACATCTGTAGATCACAAAGAGCAACCCCAAGCTAGTGTCAAGGACCTGTACCTGTAGTTCCCAGTCTTCATAGGAGCAGAATGATGTCTAAAACCTAATTCCCCGCCTGGACCTCTCCCAGTCTCAGCAGTATCACTGACCAGATACTAAAAGAGCTCCAAGGGGGAGGAAAGCGGATGGGGAGATGACAAGAAACAACTGCCTTCTCTTTTCTATGGGATTGCTATACATCACCCTGCCTGGTTCCTTTTCTGAGACTGTTTTTGGTGTCATACTTTACTGAAAAAACAAGCAGACTAATATCAACTCCATACTCTATTCTTACTATGCTAAAACTATGATTTTTCTAAGAATCTTCTAAAGTAATACTTTTTCAATACATACCTCTTAAGACTGACACCTTCGCTTCCCTTCTATTTGTGCAAAGGAATTTTCTGATTGTTTTTTTAATACTTGTGCATGTATCGAGCATAGAATATTTTACTGCATGTCTTTCCTTTCTATTCCTTTGTATTATGCACTTTAGAGAATGAGCATTAAAAGAGTTTGTCAAAAATATATATCTATATATGATAGCTGTATGTATATTTCTTAAATGCGATATAACATTTATCCTTATTTGTTTTTACTTCAATTCAATTGGCAATTGAGTCTAGTTCTTTTGTTTTCCTATTCAGGTAATGCTTGTGTGATCAGAACTGAGGTGGAAGAAGGAAGTTGCCATGAAAGAGTAGCTGAAATTCCAGTAAGTGTCTTGTGCTTCATATGGGTATATTTCTTGCCATTATTTTCTTTCAAGAGAGTATCTGGAAAATTTATCTGAGGGAATAATAAACTGTAAAATCTCACCAAGTCGATAATATATCAATGTCTGAAAAGGTGACTGGAATCGACGTTTCTTTTAAGCATCACTAACTATATCGCTGGACATACTCAATGAGTCTTGCCCTGAACAATACCTCTACGCAATCCTCATTAAGCCTGAAACAGTGCCAAACTGCTAAAGCGATAATCCTGAAATTATTAGCCGTCGCCATCTTGTGAGACCATATTTGCCATAGTACTCTCCAAGATAGTGGTTTCTCTCTTCTGGAAAGCTGGTAAACTTGTTTTGGCTGTCCTTTTCATGTTGACCTCACAACTCAAATCAAATCAAATCAAATCAAAGTAAGCTTTATTCGATTGTGAGAAAACAATCATAAAAGCACAATAAAATGCAATTACAGGAGCAATTCATATTTAAAACGAGTTCATAGGAGTTCATTTACTCGGAATTTATAATATGTCCATAAAATAAAACTTTGCTAAAACTGACAGAATCCCCTTTTGCAAAAAAAATACAAGCTAAAACAGATTCAAATCAGTTATAAAATACATTTAAAAAAATGATTGTGAATTTAAAGGATTAATACCCACAACATTAACACTCTTCAACAGAGAATGGGCGTGGAAGGTACAGTGCTTAAATGGTTCGCTTCCTTCCTCTCTGATAGATCCCAAATGATCAAAATAGCGAACAGTCTTTCATCTCCTTTGGCAGTAGGTCAAGGTGTCCCTCAAGGCTCTATACTTCCACCCACTTTGTTCAACCTCTATTTGGAACCATTGGGAAATCTCCTAAGTAAATCTGGGATCCTCTATCATCTTTATGCGGACAACACCCAAATCTACCTTAAGGTGTCCTCCACACACGATCTCTCCAACTTAAACTCTACTCTCAACTCCATTCAAAACTGGATGTCAACTCATCAACTCATTCTGAATCCCTCCAAAACTGAATTCCTCCTCCTCTCCTCCTCACTCTCTCCTCCTCCGGTTCAATCATGGATGGATCAGATTAATCTACTTAACGATAAACCCATCATCGTCGACAGCACAAAATCCCTTGGTGTCATACTCGACAAAAGACTCAATCTACTCTCCCACATCAATTCCATTGCAAAGTCTGCTCGATACCAACTGCGCCTTCTTTGGGAGATCCGACGCTTCTTCCCGGACCAAGACCTAAAAACCCTGGTTCAATCGCTGGTTCTCTCTAGATTGGACTACTGCAATTCTCTTCCTTCTGGCCTCCCCAAATCTCACTTGTCCCCCCTTAAATCTGTTCTCCATTCTGCAGCTCGTTTCATATATGGGGCCAAAAGAAGCGACCACATCACACCCATTTTATCTTCCCTCTGTTGGCTTCCCATCAAGGCAAAATCTATCTACAAGACTGCCTGTATCACCTACAAAGCCTTGCACTCCTCCTCTCCTTGCTACTTGGCGAATAAACTGAAACTCTCTGGAGGCTCTCGACCATCACGCACTGCGTAAAATGTATTGCTTGAACCTCCCATTTTCAAAAGGGAAAGATCGATGGCCCAATCCTTTTCAGGCAACGCAGTGTGAATCTGGAACTCACTTCTGCCTCAGCTCCGGACCACCACCTCCCCCCCATCCTTCAAAACTGACCTCAAACTTCTCCTCCTTCAAAGACACTTCCAAACCTAATTCACGCCATATCTATTCCCTCAAGGAAGTTCTCTCACTATAGGAAATTATGTACTCCATGCCTATAGAAGTGCCTTCCCAGTGTGTTCTTGTGTTTTGAATGACTGCCACTTATTGCAGTATTATATCTCTACTTGTATCCAGTATGCTTATGTAATTTACCGAATTCATGCCACATCTATTCCCTCAAGGAAGTTCTTTCACTATAGGAAATTCTGTACTCCATGCATATAGAAGTGCCTTCCCAGTATGTTCTTGTGTTTGGAGTGACTGCCACTTATTGCAGTATTATACCTCTATTTGTATCCAGTATGCTTAAGTAACATGCACACTTGTAACTCTTCCCTCTTGTAACGTATTGTTTGCTACCTCACCTTGTATCTTGTTTACTGTTGTTACTTGCACAATTGTCACTTTTTCCTCATGTAACGTAACGTTTGCTCTTGTACTATGCACACTTGTAATTTTCTCCTCATGTAACGTTACTGTTCCTATTGTGAAGCGCTCTGAAATCTTCGGGTGAAGTCTGCGCTATATAAAAACGCTAAATAAATAAATAAATAATAAATAAACATGAGGAGCAGAATTCTGATCAGCACTGTAAATCCTGACAGCTAGATTCTCTTTGCAACCAACTAGGGAAAGCATTGCCTTCCTGAATCAAATTCATGGTCACCCTAGACATGACAATTCAGCCAAAATACAACTTCATACGAAAGTCACAGAAAGACCTCCAGTCATGGCCCTTGTTCGAGGGTGCTTTGTGTGAAAAATTAATGGTGGCAGTCCAGCCGCAAAGACGCACAACCCCTCAAGTCCGGGGGCCAAGGAGACAACGAACTGCTCGGCAGTCTCCCTGTTGGAACACCAGCCGGCGTGAATGGTATCATTTATCATGTTGGAGGCCCACTGGAGGGCTTTTGAAACTGAACAATTGTATGTAAGTGGACACAACCTACAAAGGGAACAATTGTGTGAAGGCACTGTGCAAAAAGTACTAACAGTTAATAATAACGGACTTCCTATCCCTGCATGCAACACAAGTTGTATTATTTAGTCACATGCTGAGGAGAGTGCCTTTTTAAACGCACTGTGACTGTTGAAGTACTCCAATTTTTGAGACCCCAGAGGTGCTAGGGGTAGCACCCTATGACTTCAAATACTTCCTGATGTGGTATTATAAAATTCTGCATATCTTGATAATATAACAAAGAACTTGGCAACAGAAGCTGAAATATGAAAAGACATCTTTATTAAACTCAAATGAGTGAGACTACGTCGCACAGAAGCCTTAGCAACTGAATGAGGCAGTCTCCAGAACAGAAACCAGTCTCCTCTTTTATGGAGAATGTTACGCTCTGGGCAACACCGCCCTTCTCTTGCAGTTGGTCATTCACATGTATACATTGCAAACGAAAAGGCAGAGTCATGATGACCATCCCACATTCCAGTTAAGCCAGCCCGTAATTATTTACCCAGCAAGGCTCAGATCCCACATCAGATATCGATAGGCCCCAATAAACATGAGCATCTCCTGTTTTGGGAAACAAGCCATAAAGCAGGAACAGTCAGGTGTGAAAGAGATTAGCCGGAGGCTTGTGTAGGATGAAAAGACTTTATGGTGTGTCAAGCCCTGATGCTAATCACAGGTGGCCAGAGGACGGGGAACTCGTGAGACCAGTTTGACCTGGGGTGGCGGAGCCAAGCTGCCCAGGTCACAGAAAAGTCAAAGAAAGGCACATGTGCTCTAAAAGGCCCGTTTTCGCTTCATGCTATATAGCCTATGTGAGGGCAACCATAAGATGGCCACCGCTACAAAATGGAACCCACGGAGTCAATGTATAATAACGTATACATAGTGCATTCATGGCTAAAACGTTACACAAAGCACTTGTACATACCGCATTGACCATTCGCGGTTCGCTAATACCGGGATAGACAGGGGTAGGGCCCTGCCTCCTACGCGGTCCCAAATTTTAAAGTACGACACTGTGCCATTACATCCAATGCATGTGAGCAAGGGGCATGAGGCCCCGAAATGTGTAAGGCTGTAATTTTACTCTGAGTGAAGATGTTGCTTTGCCAATAAACAGACCGGCTTGGAGTGCGCTTTCGAATCGAGGGTGCTTTGTGTGAAAAAATAATGGCGGCAGTCCAGCCGCGAAGGTGCACCACCCCTCAAGTCCGGGGGCCAAGGAGACAACGAACTGCCCGGCAGTCTCCCTGTTGGAAAACCAGCCGGCGTGAATGGTATCATCTTTCATGTTTGAGGCCCACTGGAGGGCTTTTGAAACTGAACAATTGTATGTAAGTGGACACAACCTACAAAGGGAAAAATTGTGTGAAGGCACTGTGCAAAAAGTACTAACATTTAATAATAACGGGCTTCCTATCCCAGTCTGCAACACAAGTTGTATTATTTAGTCACATGCAGAGGAGAGTGCCTATTTAAATGCACTGTGACTGTGCCATTACATCCAATGCCTGTGAGCAAGGGGCATGAGGCCCCGAAACGCGTAAGGCTGTAATTTTACTCCGAGCGACGATGTTGCTGTGCCAATAAATAGACTGGTTTGGAGTGCGCTTTCGAATCGAGGATGCTTTGTGTGAACAAAATATATATACATATATGTATATCCTGAACTCCAAAGCTGTATCGGCGTTGTGCCACCACTGGAGGACGGACCACAGGTACGTGCAAAGTTTACTTTATTGAGTAGATGCTTCTCCTTGCACCCTCACACTCGCCTGACGCGTTTCGATCCGCTGGGGATCTTGATCACATGACGCGCTTTACATCGTTTGATAGGCTTAAATAGGATGTTACATTTTTTTCTTTTTTTGTGTTTCTTAAAGTGACAGATGCAAAATACACCTTAAAATTGCAACCATAGACATAGTAGACATACCATATACATCACAATGTATAAATAGACAATCAAAGAATTAAAACCAATATAATGTTAAAATAACACATTAAAATAGTTCATCTTTGTTTCTAAAATATATTACATTGGATTATGTTATAGCTGCCAATTTTTGCGCACGTGTGTATTTGCTAAAATTATAAGCACATAGAAGAAAAAATATATTTTTCCATGACATTTTTTCTCTCTATTCCTAAAACACGCTTGACTTTCCAATTATAAAACTTTATAAATAGCATAAAATTTTAGAAATTGTAAAAGGTCCAGGTTTAAATACCAAGGCATGTTTTGTAAATGGACGACTTATATGCGGTCAATAGTGCATTATTTGGACAACAACAATCTGGTATTAATTGACTTCTGGTTGCCTAAAGTGCATTTCAAATAACAAAAAGTGCAAAGTGCAGTGTGTTAATCTAAAACCTAAAATACCATAAAATCCTCTAAAAAGCCTTAAAAACCACCAAGTGGAAAGTTTAAATAGTAAAACAAGGGAATGTTTGGGAGACTGCAAGCAGAAAAGTCCGATGCTTAAAATAGAAATAAATAAATTGAAGTTCTAACTTGTTATTAAAGTTGATGAACTTCAAGTATATGTTGATGCGAAACCGTTATCGTTATCGTCAAGATGTTAATGCTGAAACAGTATTAAATAATTGATCTAATAAAATACTATAGATAGGTATACAGATCTTCAGTTTGATTTAAACCCCCAGGATGTTTACTGTCGAGATTCAAAATATATTTAGTCTCTAACTGGCGCAATACACGTACTCGATCTCCCCCTCTCTTTTTATTCTGGATGCAATCAATGAGAACATATGTCAGGAGTGTAGGATCAGACTTGTGGTGTTCAGCAAAATGCCGTGCCACTGGATATGATTGATCCTGATTCTTAATTGCCCTTATATGTTGGAGTATGCGTTTGTGGCCTTGTAAGATCGTACTTCCCACATAGCGTAGGTCACACGGACACTCCAACACATAGACCACATGAGTTGTTTTGCAATTCAGGGATTTCTTGATAGGGATTTCAACATTGCTAAAAGGAGTTTTGTAGGCAGTAGTATTAACGCCATGTTGGCACGCCTTACACGTCTTGCATTTGAAAAACCCGCAACGTTGACTCAGCCAAGTACCTTTATTAAGAACTTCTAAGTCATTGCATACCAGGGTATCCTTCAGGGAGGGAGATCTGCTATATGTTAAGGAGGCCTTTTTGGGTAATATATGTCCTATTACCGGATCTCCCAGCAGGATGGGCCAATTTCTGTTGATAATTTTGTTGATTTTTTTGCTTTGTTTATTATACCCAAAGATGAATCTAAAAGCCCCATCATTATCTTTCTTTTTAGTTGCAGACCTGCTTTGCTCATTGAGAAGTGTATCTCGATTGGTCTGATTGCTCTTGTCTATAGCAATGTTGATACTTTTGGGGGAATAACCCCTAGCTACAAATCCCGCTTTGCTGGACGCCTGAGCTATCTCCAAATCTTTTTTATTGCTGCATATTCTTTTTAACCGGATCATTTCTCCATATGGAATACTGTGGATAAGATGATCGGGGTGGGCACTACTGGCATGTAGCACAGAGTTGCCCGCGGTTGGTTTTCTGTGTAATGTGGTGTGTAACTGATTGTTGCAAATATACACCTCCACGTCCAGAAAACTAACTATTGTGGTGCTAATAGAGGCAGTGAATTGGAGATTTAAGGAGTTAATATTTAGACTATGGACAAACATTTCAGCCTCGTCAATTGTACCGTGCCAGATCACAAAGAGGTCATCGATGTATCGTAACCATTTTACAACATTGACATTCATAATAATTGGGAATTCTTTGATGAGGACCAGTTCCTCCCACCACTCCATGTGGAGGCAGGCATAGCTCGGTGAGAAACTATATGTATATATGTGTGTGTGTGTGTGTGTGTGAGTGTACGTGCGTGCATGCATGACTGCGTGTGCGCATGCATGTGCTGGAGCGGGTAGTACAAAAAAATATTATTAATCTGTTTGAAGTGTTAACTCACCAACTATATTAACAAGAGAAATATACGTGGGAATTGCACTTTGCATGGCTATATTAATTGTGAATTAACTTGTGTACGCATATTAATAGTAGAAAATGGGAATATATATGTTATATGTTGCTTTAAGTGATGGATTTGTGATTTGTGCTTTATTCAGTGAGTATAAACCGCTCTGAGTGTTGCTTCTGCTAGATAAATACACACACATATGGGTATTAGTAAGGGGATAACATTTTATTAGTCATTTCCATTTTTTAATTATGGTTTTGTGTTTCTTTTGCTTAAGTTGACCATTTCGGCCTATACAAGATGGCTGAACAGGACGGTAAACGTGACTGCCTTGACAACACGAGGTTCTGGGTGAAGTGCGCATGCGTCACCGCCAGCAACTGTGGCCTGGACCTGACCCCGGGTGAACATGTACCCTCCAAGGTCATTCCGGGAACTCATCCAAGACTAAGAGACAATGCCCAATTTAAAAACCGGAACAAGCAAGTTCGATGACTTCAGCTACGACACCCTGGGAAACGCTCATCTCCAGTCGAAATTGACCATTCAGCACTCTCGAAAACCAATCTTGATACATATTTGTTAGTATTTTCATTATAAAAGTAGGTAGGGAAATTAGGGTAGGTTCGCTTCGCTACGACCGACTCACTCTTCTTTGACGAACTCGATTTCCTGACGTTATGCTGACGGAGAGGACGGTGACACTGCTGGACAGCTGTTATCCTGAATCTATGAGAGACTCAATTGCGGCCAAACTTTGAATAAATCCTTCTCTGACTGATTGACTTAGAGGACGACTTTACCAAGAATAGGTAAATATAATTCTCTGAAATGCTGATGGTGATGATTTCTAATTTTCTTGCAAAATAATTTAGATAAAGAGTATTTGATTAATTGACAAATGTGTTGTGTCAGTTATTTGAATAAAAAGAAATGTGGTAAGGAAGGAATGTATAGATAGACGAGAATTACTCATTAAAACCAAGTAAACAACTAAATGATTCATCTCCTTATGGGAGGGATATCTTGGGTTTAATGTCAGTATATTTAGGGTAGGGCAAAGGTATTCCTCTCATGTCAGCGTTGTGAAGCGTATTTTCCCTCAGAAACAGGTCAACCGAGTGTAAGTATATTGGTGTTATGGGCCCCACCAATGAATGTATGTGAGTAAATTGAATGACGAGGTAGTTGGTCTGTGCCGAAGGGGGAATTTTACGTAAGCGCTGTTTTATTGTCTTGGTTTGGTGATTATTGCTTGTAAATAGCTTATTGATTATTGGTTATTGATACTGGTTATGTACTAACACTCTATGTTGAGTTGCGTCGAGTTTTGTGTTGTTTGCACGGCTTCTGGGATGTAGGAAGTCGGAAGTTTGTAACGGTTCCGTAGTAGAGCAGAGGTAAGCGCTGTTCTCGGGAAAGACAGAATTGTTGTTATCCTGTAGGTACACAGGAGAAACGTGTAACGAGAGAAGTTGCACAAAGCATTGTCTGGGTTCGATTCGGTAACATCGTCGTATGTTGCCATTAGAGACATTTTCTGTGTGAGAGAAGTGTGTATGATAGCGAAGGTTACCTGTGAAATTCTGGTCTTAGGTACCAGGGATCCAACTGGCATTCCGATACCACTTATCACTGGAAAGGTAATAGGTACTCTCTGAGCTTGTTAGAAGGACAAAGGAGAGGTAAGCGCTGCTTTGTTAACGTATGTCATAATTCTGTAGTAGGACAGACGGTTCGCTGTTCTCGGAAAGACAGGATTCTGCGTGAATGTACTACAATTTTCTAGTGTGAAAGTGCGTGAACGAAACATTTGGGTTAATTGCGAAACTCTGGGTTTATTTCTCAGGAGCATTGGGTCTCCAACTATGTGTCTTAAATACTAGAGAAACAGTTAGCTAATGCTTGTTAGAAGGGTGAAGTAGAGGGATGTGCTACTTTATCAATGGAAGTAACGATTCCGTAGTAGGGCAGAGGTAAGCGCTGCTCTCGGGAAAGACGGAATTCTCGTGGGAAAGGTCTATTGCTATTCTGTGGTTAGTGAAGCGGACAATGGAGACATTTTTATGTTGTTACTAACAGAAGTGTAGAAATAGAAACAAAAAAACTTGCCGAGCAGATTGTAAAGGAGGGGTAGACAGGAGCAGGAGCTGCCGCAGCGGCTGCTGACGTCAGAACGACCGCGCTGGGATTGGACAGTCGGTCAGAAACATAAAACGCTCTGGATTGGTGTGTTAGTGTGCGGCGCGCTAGAATTGGAAAAATACAGGGTGACGTAGATGTTTCGGATTTGTGCGTTAGTGTGAGTCGCGCTGGGATTGGAGGATTGTGACAGTGACATAGACGTTCCGGATTGGTGCGTTAGAGTGAGCCGCGCTGTGATTGGATAAGAATAGCGGTACAGTTGCAAGGAGAAACTAGTGAGATACCAAAAGAAGGGAAAATGTATTACGATCCACCAGAAAAAGAGAAAAAGTCATGGTTCGGGAAAATTAAGAAGTGGTTTAAGAAAGACAAACAGGTCCAAACTAGGGAAGGACAATTACTTCCTCCGCCGAAAACCCCTGCATCTTTAATGATTGCAAAATATGGATATCACACCTGTATTTGGTTAGACAACTGGGTCAGGTATACAAAAGAGCTTTTCCAGAACATGGTTCATTTAATTTGGCCGTTTTGAGAAATTTGAGAGAGAAAATGATGAATTTAGAACCGAGACCTAGACCAACTCAATTTGAAGCTTTGACGGAATGGGAAGATGAAATGCATGACCGAGAAAGACAGAGAAACGGTAGAGGATATAGGTATTTGTTTGGCAGATCGTATGGACATGAGACACATGAGGATCGAATGAGAAGGTGGCGGAATGCAAGTATGACTGAGGGTTTGTTCCCCGTAAGAACTGCAAGAGAGCATGAAGGACGAAAGTGTGTAGAAAAGAGGCATAATGTGGAATCGAGAGGGTATGGAGTGAATGAATCTGAGGATGATATTCTTGATGATATGTTCTATAAGAATCCACCACCATACCGACCACAACCATAAATATTAACTCCAAGTGACCCAATGAAAGAGACAGTCCGAATCATAAAATCGGAACCAGAGTTCCAAGATTTGGATAGAAATAATCCTAATAGAGAGGTAGAAAAGAAGTCTGGAGGAAAACTGGATGGAGAAAATTCTGCAGAATAAGCCAAAACAACCCTAGAGCTAACGGAGAAAATAAGAGAATTAACTAAGAATCTGGAAGCAGTAACCGTACCAGTAACGATAGGTCCAGTAATGCCTATTTTTGACAAGCAAAAGGACAGTGAGCATTGTTTGAGAGTCCCTTATAAGAGTAATAAACCAGTTGAACAACCAAGAGTGAGTCAGAGTGAGAATCCATGGAGACAGACTATGAGTATGATTGAACCGAATTTTTCAAACAACCCGTTTGTAGGTCAGAACTTTGCAGAGAAACGTATGACAATGATAGAGACCATGTCAGAAACACAAAAAGATTTTGGACAAGGAAATGTAGAGAAGCCGGTAGGACCATCTACAGATGAGTTGAGTGAATGGTTGAGAAGTTTGCAAAAGAAAGACAAGGAATCTCAGTCGATAGATGTAACTAAATTACGAATGGTACTGGAAGAATTAATAGTAGGTACTATCCCGACAGAGAAGTTAAAAACGTACCAAGATGAGGAATTGTTATTTCTATGCAAAAGCGTAACATGGAGAGCGAAAAATCTTCATGAAAGATTAGAAGAAGTTGCAAATGAAATGGGCATTGATATTGAAAAGGTAAAAGCCTTACAGAAACCCTATCGAGTAGATTTCACTGAAAAAGACATTGAAAACATGAATACTACAGGACAAATAGGTCAGATTAAGGATATAATTATTTTATTGAGAAAATGGGGAGATGTGGACAAATGGAAGAGCAGATGGTATCGTAAGCGAGACAAAGTTTCAGACTAAACATTTTCAGCCTATCCAATGAGAGAAAAAGAGAAAGTTGTGACAGAATACCCTATGAGAGAGATTCCAGGAGGAGGATATGTTCATGTCCCATGGACTAGACAGGATATTTTGTCATTTACAAATGACTTCCCTCGACTGCGTGAAAAGCCCGTCGAGTGGTATAGACAGGTAGACAGATTTGTGAAATTGTCTAAAGTCTTGTGGATTGATTTGAATAGCCTGTTTGACATAATTGTACCAGCTGATTTATGGACAGAATGCAAAATAGTAATAGATTGGCCAACCCAGGAATACCCAAGGGATCCTAAAACAGGAGCCCCAGACCCTGAGGTGATGAAGAAATACGAACAGGTTATGGCATTTTCGAAGAACAAAGTACCCCCTAAGGAGACAGATTGGGTAAAAATTGACAGAACACATCAGGAGAGCAAAGAATCAGTACATGCCTATTATGAGAGGTTCATTTTAGCATTTAATCCTGAGAAAAATAAAGGGAATATTGAGGAAGCTAAAAAGAAATTTCTGTGTCATAATTGCGGTAGGATAGGGCATTGGAAATCCGAGTGTAAATTTCCTCCAAGTACTAACAATGAAAATGCCTCATTGAATCCACAGGTGCAGAATGAGGTGAGTGGTCAACAGCAAAGACAGCAGCAGGGTGTAACACAACAGAATCAGGTACCAAAACCACCTTTTCCACAGAACAAAAATTGCCAGAAGTATAGTAAGGAGAATGGATTCTACAACGAAGAACAGGTAAATAAGCCACAACGCACTAGCGCTGCTTCACAGTATTGGCTGCAACGCGATGAAAGCGATTCAGAAGAGGGTTACTGACGGTGCCGAAGGAAGGAAGAAGAGTGCATACTTGGCGCAACTCTAGAAGTAGACCAGACAGGCCCATTTGTAGATGGAAAGGTTAATAATGAAAATATTACTTTCCTAGTTGATACTGGTGCTACTCGATCAACTGTTAGATCAGCTGATGTCAAGAATCTTCCTCTCTCGGATGAAACGATCCAAGTAGTTGGGGTCTCCAACAGACAGATTAAAACTTACCTTACAGAACCAGTAAAAGTTAGTGTTGGAAAGTTTTCCGAAATGCACAGATTCGTAGTGTGTGACACTAGTCCTGTGAACTTGTTAGGTAGGGACTTATTGTGCAAGATGAATTGCACTATATTTAGTACTCCAGATGGAATAGCTTTTGAAACACCCGATGATGATGTGTTGTATAAAATGACACTGGCAAACAGAGAGAAAGAGGTTACAGGAACATATGCTGTATTCAACCCTGACAAACTACCAAAAGAATTGAAACAATCAGTAAAAGCAGAATTTTGGGACTTCACAGGAGAAGATGTAGGATTAATGAGGAATATAGATCCAGTAAAGATAACTGTAAAAGAAGGAGTAAGTTATCCAAATGTCCCACAATATAAATTGACTCCTGAAATAATTGAAGGAGTTACTCCTGTGTTTGAGAAAATGATAAGGCAAGGAATATTGAAATAAATAATGAGTAGCCCATGTAATTCACCGATAATGGGACTGAAAAAGCCTAGTGGGAAGTTCAGAATAGTGCAAGATCTGAGAAAGATAAACAAAATTGTTGTATCATGTTGTCCCATTGTACCGAATCCATCTGTGATTTTATATCAGATTCCTCATGATGCAGAATGGTACACAGTGATTGATTTGTGCCATGCATTCTTTTCCATCCCATTGCACCATGATAGCCAGCAGATTTTTGCATTTTGTTTCGGCGAACGTATTTTGGCGTGGTGCCGAATTCCACAGGGGTATACAGAAAGCCCCTCAATATTTAATCAGCTATTGAAGAAGTCCTTGGAGAATCTGGAAATGCCTGAAAATTCAGTACTAGTCCAGTATATCGATGACCTACTTGTGGCGTCGAAAACTCGTGAAGCTTGCGAGGTAGACACGGTAGCTTTGTTAAATCATTTGGCAGATGGAGGGCTAATCGTGTCACCATCAAAATTACAAATTTGTAAAAGAGAAGTCCAATATTTGGGACACAGCATTGAGAAAGGACACAGGAAAATAACCATAGACAGAATCAGGATCACAAAAAGAATGAGTCCACCAATGACCCAAAGAGAAGTGAGAATGTTTCTGGGAATGGTTGGATATTGTCGTCAAAGGATAGGAAATGTTTCCTTGATTGCAAAACCTTTGGTACGGCTGACAAGAAGTGATGTGAGAGATCCAATTGATTTAAACAAAGAGGAGTTGGCAGCATTCAAGAAATTGAGAGAAGGATTGTGTGAAGCGCCTGCATTGGGTATGCCTGACTATGATAAGGAGTTTGAGCTGTATTGCAGTGAGAGAAATGGATGTGCACTCTCTGTTCTAGTACAGAAGCATGGAAAACTGAGGAAACCAATTGCGTATTTTTCATCCATGTTGGACCCAGTAGCTGTAGCCCTTCCTGGGTGTCTGAAAGCAGTAGCTGCTACATGTCGAAGTTTGGAACAGAGTGAAGGAATTGTGATGGGGTATCCTGTGAAAGTGTTTGTGCCTCATGATGTGGCGATTCTTTTAACAAGGAGTCGTACTCAGTATATGACGCACAGCCGACTGACTAAGTATGAAAAGGTCATTTTGGGTGCAACAAATGTGAGTCTTGTGAGATGCGTGAATGTGAATCCTTCAACATTGTTGCCTGATGTGGAGCATGTGGAGGTAAGAGATGAAGCAGATCATGATTGTTTGGATGTACTTGATTTTTGTACAAAACCAAGGCCTGACATAAAAGATGACCCTTCACCAGAATATGATTATGTCATGTTTGTTGATGGATCCTGTTTGCGAACAGATGATGGAGTGCTAAGTGCAGCATATGCAGTATGTACAGTTGCAGCAGTGATGGAAGCATCATATTTGAAAGGAGTAAGGTCGGCTCAAGTGGCTGAACTTATCGCCCTGACCAGAGCATGTAAGATTGGGAAAAGTGTGAGAGTGACTATGATAACCGATAGCCAATATGGCTATGGGGTGGTCCATGATTTCAGCCAAATTTGGCTGCAAAGAGGTTTCCTGACCTCAAGTGGGACTCCCATTAAGAATGCTGAAGTGGTTGGAAGGTTGCTTGAGGCAATACAGCTGCCCAGGCAATTGGCTGTGGTAAAATGTGCTGCTCATAGCCGCAGCGGTGATTACATTGCCACTGGAAACAAGTTTGCCAATGACATGGCACAGTATTGTGCACAAAATCAGAATTCAATCAATCGGGCAAAGGAAAAAGAATTGGTTTCGTGTTTCCCAATGTTTAATAACACTGTGGGAAACTGGGAGGAGGTAAGACAATTGCAGGAAGAAACATGAGAAGAAGAGGTGGGTAAAAGCAGGATGTGCACCAAGAGAGAAAGATCATGTGTGGGTCTATCGAGATGGAAGACCAGTAATGCCTGATAGCATGATGTCTGCTATGGCACGGATGTATCATAGACAGGGACATATAGGGAGAGATGCCATGATTCGGTCCTTTAAACAGACTTGGTATAATGCCAAGTTCCGGCTTGTCGCAGAAAGTATCTGTCAAAGATGTCTAATTTGTCAGCAATACAATCCAGGAAGAAAGACAGTGGTGAGTCTAGGAACAATAGGCCAAGAGGGAGGGCCTTTTACCTGAATGCAAGTAGATTTCATTGAGATACCTCCTTGTAACAGATTGAGGTATGTTTTGGTAATGGTATGCCTATTCTCTAGATGGGTAGAAGCATTCCCAACAAGAAGAAATGATGGAATGACAGTGGCAAAGTTATTGTTGAGAGAATTTATACCTAGATTTGGGTTCCCAGACAGAGGAGGACATTTTCATAATGAGATCATAAAACTGATTTGTGAAGCATTGAATGTACGACAAAAACTGCATTGTGCCTACCGACCAGAGGCTTCTGGTGTAGTAGAACAAATGAATGGTACTATCAAAAACAGAATAGGGAAAATGTGTTTAGCCACAGGTATGAAATGGCCCGATGTCTTGCATCTAGTACTCATGACTATTAGATCAATACCAGACAGAACTACTGGTTTGAGTCCTTATGAGATCCTCATGGGACGCGCAATGAGACATGTATTTATACCAGTCAACAAGCTGATGACAATAACTGATGACATGGTATTGGAATACTGTAAAAGCCTGGCTGACGCAGTTCATTCTGTGTTTCATCAGGTTGGAGCAGATGCCACCACTCTTGAAAAGAAGCCAGCTCATGATCTAAGCCCAGGGGACTGGGTAAGGATAAAAGTACACAGAAGAAGAAACTGTTTGGTTCCCAGGTTGGGAAAACCAAGGCAAGTCATCTTGACTACGACAGCAGCTGTGAAGTGTGCTGGATTGAAGAACTGGGTTCATGCAAGTCATACCTTCAGAATTCCAAATCCAGTGGATTGTAAAGAGAAAGAGTATTTTGACAAGTCAGAATCCAGTACTGAGTCAGGTGATGGGGAGCCAAAGGATAAGGAAGGAGAAAACTCTGAAAGGGGGGAAACAGAGCCAAGGTTAACTTTGGTCCCCAGAAGCAACTCCCTGAGGAAAAGATGACAGATTTCTGAATCCAGTTCAGACTCAGAAACAGAACAAAGAGCCCATTAATCCAAGAAAGAACAAAGGAAGAGCAAAGAAAAGGACAGTGGAGAGACAATAAAAGAAACCTGTGAGAAGGAAGTGCCAGATGAAAGATTGAGAGAAATTCCACCTGAAACAACACTTTTAGATGGACAGGGGCCAGATACAGAGAGAGAGGGAAAGATTATTGCGGAAGACCCCCGAGGAGGTGTAGGGAACTCCAACATCCAGTTAGAAGCAGGGACAAGTAGTCAGCAGGAAGATTGCGTGACGGAGATTCGAGGAGGGACAGAAGTAGGGAAAACAAAAGAGGTGGAGAAAGAACCAGTTGAAGGTAAAAAGCAAGTTGAAGCAGAGTCTGAGGAAAGCGAGGATGAAATACCAGAAGGCCGAGTTCTGAGAAAGAGAGCTTGGAGAACTGAAAATAATGATAAAGGGAGTAAACTGAAAAGAGCGGCCAAAGATGAAGTGTGACCAAACAAAATAAAGAGACTGAGATATCGGCTGACACTTGTAAACTCGCCAAGAGCTGAACAAGTGAATGAAGTAACGAGTCAGGAGAAATCGAAAGAGGAAGAACAGACAGTAGTCAAAGAAAGCAAAAGAACAAGAAAACCTAACCAGAAGTATAAATCACCGGAATGGACATATGTGGCCCTGCCTGAAGTGAAGGAAGAGGCGGACAGCCAAGGAAATGCAGAGGTGGTTGTACCGGAAGTGGTTGAGGAGGACGAAGAATCGGAAATCCTGAGAGTTATCTTGTCCGATATTGGAGAAGAAGCGGATGTTCAGGACAACCTGTATGTTGAAAACGAAGGGAAAGTGAAAGATGATGAGATGCCAAACTGAATGAGACAAGAAAATTACTGATGGAAAAACAATAAAATACTCAAAAAGACAAAAACTGGTAGAACCACGTAGGTGCCTAGAAGCCTTGGGTTAGAAACTGGTTGTGAAGTAGAAGAGGCTAAGTCAAAAGACACGGCTCATTTTAGAAAGATGGCAAACATAGAAAGTAGCAAAAGTAGATGTACCTTTCTTAGAAGATGGTGCAAAATGTGTTGTTGTTGTACAGGATTATTAATGCTTCTTTGGACTATTCTCGCTCTAATAATTTCATTTAAAGTTACTGTTGATACATTAGAAGGACATAGTGATACATAACAAAAATAGGGAAGGTTCAAAAGGTAGTTCCAACTAGAATAGATAAAAACTATTTACATAAAGACAGGTCAATAACAGATTTTTCTAACAATGTGTTTTCAAAGTTGTTGTATGAATATGTAAAAACTATGGACGTAAGGGATTGCTACGTATGTATGCAATTACCTGCATCTGTATCTGAAGGAGTGACTTATCATCAACTCCCTGTAACATATGGCATATCATGTAGTGTAATAGCTAGTTTGTTTTATCAAACAGGTAAATTAGAATAATATTTTTAGGATGTAGATACTATATTTTCACAAGTACCGTCAATTAACAAGCTAAACAAAGTAAAACCTGCAAAGGTATTAGGTGAATTTTTCTTAGAGACAAATGAACTAACGTTAGAATATATATTTAGAAATAACTTGAATTGCAGTTTAAAGAAAGAGAAGACATTTTTGGATATGGTTGAAGAAAGGAGATTGAAAATGCAAAGGAAGGTTTCAGAAGGGAAAGTGGAGAAAACGGTTTGGAATGTAGAAACAGAGAAACATTTAAGAGGAGAATCGAGTCCAACTATGGCTTTAGATTGGCCTCAGAAAGGGAAACTGTGTATAAGAAGGAATCAGACAGCATATGACAATTATTTTCTAGGGAATAGTGAGTGCCATGATACATACCGGATCATGGGAGGATGGGAATTTAAAGGTGGAAGACATTCAGTCTTTCCAGAACTGTATTTCATTTGTGGGAACAGGGCATATTATCGTTTGCCAGACCATTGGTATGGCACATGTTATGTTTGCCTGGTTTTTCCAAAGATTTTTCACATGGATAGAGGAGAAGATGGTGTACATAGTTTAGGTCATCATTTAGCATGAAGTAAAAGAGAATCTTGGGCTGAAATTGTAGGTGACATTTTTGGAGCACTGATACCCGCAGTGGGAATATCTCTGAATGCGAACAAAATTAAAAAACTTTCAACAGTAGTGGATCGCTTGTCAACAAGCACCGCTGGAGGATTTTTATTGGTAAATACTGAAATGGTTGCCATGCGTGCTATGGTAACGCAAAATCGACTTGCCCTTGATATTTTATTGGCAAAAGAGGGTGGAGTCTATGGAATGCTGAAAGTTCAACATTGTTGTACTTACATTCCTGACGAAAGAAGAGATTTGAAAATTGATATTAAAAATATAACAGAATTGCATGACGAAATTGTACCACTGGAGGTTGAAGGTGTTTGGGAGAAGATCAGTAAGAAAATAACAGCTATCAAAGACTTTGTAGTAAAACTAGGTAGTACATTTATAGGTAAGATATTATTTCCATTAACTTGTGTGATTTCCTTAGTATTAATAATAAGACTAGGTTGTATTTGTTGTAGAAAGAATAAAAACCAGAAAAGAATAAAAAGAGAAAACTTAAGGAGAAGGGATAAGAAAAAAGAGAGGGAATTTTTCTAGAAATAGAACTGAAGAGTTAAAAGATAGCATGTATAAAACAGCAAAAAGAGAAGAAACAGGGGAAACTGAAATATGAATGAAACAAGAAATCAATTTGAAATATTCAGTAAAAAGCTACAAAATTTTATGTTAGTGTGGTGATATAGGGCCTCATGTAGGAAGCCAAATACCGGTCGGTAACGGGCGAAATTCGGTAAATATCCCGTTACCGACCGGTATTTAGGCATTTGCGATGTAGGGGGCTGATTCCTGGATTCGGTATTTACCGAATCGGAAATTAAGAAATCGGTAAAATACCGATTCGGTAAATACCGAATCCTGAAATCAGATGTAGGGAGCACTCTAAAGAGTGAAAATTAGTATTAGAAATTCGTTATTTACCACCAAATAAAGGTTGGTGATAAATAACGAATACCTTGCAAAAAGTAATTTTTTGCAGATTTAAGAGTGCCATGTGGCAGACATACATGCCCTTAGGACATGTATGTGCGCCACATGTGCACACATGCAAGATTCAGGGGTGCAACAGGGTGTCAATGTGACACCCTGCCACCCTTGAATATGCTCCCCCATTACCGAATCGGTATTTACCGAATCGGTAATGAGGCATACCTTCCCATTGATTCCTGTGGGCCTCCAGGCCCATAGGAATCAACGGGAAGGTATGCCTCATTACCGAATCGGTAAATACCGATTCATATTTACCGAATTTTTCCGATTCGGTAAAATTTACCGAATGATTACCTACATCACATTTACCAATTCATAAATACCGAATCGGTAAAATTCGGTATTTATGAATCGGTAAATGTGATGCTACCTACATATGGCCCTAAATCACCAAAGGGGGATTGCTGGAGCGGGTAGTACAAAAAAGTTTGTATACCCCATTCTGCATGTTCATATTAATCTGAATAATCAATTAATTGTAATATTATTAATCTGTTTGAAGTGTTAACTCACCAACTATATTAACAAGAGAAATATACGTGGGAGTTGCACTTTGCATGGCTATATTAATTGTGAATTAACTTGTGTACGCATATTAATAGTAGAAAATTAGAATATATATGTTATATGTTGCTTTAAGTGATGTATTTGTGATTTGTGCTTTATTCAGTGAGTATAAACCGCTCTGAGTGTTGCTTCTGCTAGATAAATACACACACATATGGGTATTAGTAAGGGGATAACATTTTATTAGTCATTTCCATCTTTTAATTACGGTTTTGTGTTTCTTTTGCTTAAGTTGACCATTTCGGCCTATACAAGATGGCTTAACAGGACGGTAAACGTGACTACCTTGACAACACGAGGTTCTGGGTGAAGTGCGCATGCGTCACCGCCAGCAACTGTGGCCTGGACCTGAGCCTGGGTGAACATGTACCCTCCAAGGTCATTCCGGGAACTCACCCAAGACTAAGAGACAATGCCCAATTTAAAAACCGGAACAAGCAAGTTCGATGACTTCAGCTACGACACCCTGGGAAACGCTCATCTCCAGTCGAAATTGACCAATCAGAACTCTCGAAAACCAATCTTGATACATATTTGTTAGTATTTTCATTATAAAAGTAGGTAGGGAAATTAGGGTAGGTTCGCTTCGCAACTCTACGTTTCGCTACGACCGACTCACTCTTCTTTGCCGAACTCGATTTCCTGACGTTATGCTGATGGAGAGGACGGTGACACTGCTGGACAGCTGTTATTCTGAATCTATGAGAGACTGAATTGCGGCCAAACTTTAAATAAATTCTTCTCTGACTGATTGACTGAGAGGACGACTTTACCAAGAATAGGTAAATATAATGCTCTGAAATGCTGATGGTGATGATTTCTAATTTTCTTGCAAAATAATTTAGATAAAGAGTATTTGATTAATTGACAAATGTGTTGTGTCAGTTATTTGAATAAAAAGAAATGTGGTAAGGAAGGAATGTATAGATAGACGAGCATTACTCATTAAAACCAAGTAAACAACTAAATGATTCATCTCCTTATGGGAGGGATATCTTGGGTTTAATGTCAGTATATTTAGGGTAGGGTAAAGGTATTCCTCTCATGTCAGCGTTGTGAAGCGTATTTTCCCTCAGAAACAGGTCAACGAGTGTAAGTATATTGGTGTTATGGGCCCCACCAATGAATGTATGTGAGTAAATTGAATGACGAGGTAGTTGGTCTATGCCGAAGGGGGAATTTGACGTAAGCGCTGCATCACATGCGTGCGTGTGTGTCTTTGTGTGTTTACCGACTGGTGGTCGCCAGTAGGCACTTATAGTTAAGACCTTGTGGTATTTTGTTGAGAATAGCATGTTGTTGTTTTTTTTACAATCTTTTTGATTGTTTTTTTTTTGCCCGCTGTTAAGTGATGAGTACGATTGAAATCACTATTTTTAGTGAAATTTAATATATTCTGAGAACAGCGAAAAAGGCAAACAAATTACTTTGTGGAAATTATGCTGTGTTGTAAAAAATGTATTATTAAATGTTATAATTTTTTTTTTCCTTTGCTGTCACAGATCCAAATTTAAAAATAAGCAATTTATATGAATTTAGATTGCAATGAAAATCTGAAAAAAATGTATACTATTTTTTATTGCTATTACTGTGAAGGTAAGTTTAACTAAGTCTCAATATGCAGAATGAGGACGTCTGCAAGAAGCTACAAAGGAAGCTACAAAGTTGGAACACGTTTCTAAAAACACTCTGTTTATACCTATGTAGTTTTGAAATCTGACCATAATCAGATATGATGTGACCTGCAAAAAAAGAGATTTGAGGGGTTCATAATATATCCCATTGTATCTATTGAAGGACCACAATTATTTCAATCATTCTTCTTTGAACATCTTTGCAGACAAAACTCTGTGCTTACCTTCTATCATTCGCAAGGAATTTTTAAACTGGAAATATGTCACTTTTTGTAACATAGTTATTGCGCAAGACACTCTTTCATATTTACAAAGAGAGGAAAAGGCACTCTGTGCACTTTTTGTACTCCATGTAAATACAACCTCATTATGCACACCAGTTTGCGTTGAAAGGGTGTTCTATAAGTGTTGTTGTGCATGATTGCACTGAATACTCATAGAACAAGACACATGTCTAGATTTGTCAGAAATCATAAATCTCGATTTGTGTGTGAATGCTGCACCATTTTAAAATTGGTGTAGGAAAGCACAACAAGGAGAATTGTTTTCATTTCTCCACATTTTTATATCTTCAATGCATGATACAATGCTCAGCATACATTGAAGGAGAAAAATGCATTTACTGATTGTTTTTGTGCAGGAAAGTGTGTCTTCCTGCACAAAAACAAACAGCTCATGACACAGATATCCTTGCACTATGGTGCAAGGGTGCCTGTGTCACCACATGGCTGCAGTTTAAGCAGTCGTGCAGAGAGAAGCATAGATTTGCAACACATTTATGTACATATGTTGCATCCCTGTGCTTCGGAAGTACTACAGCACACTGTAGTTAAAGAGGTTACTGTGTGATGCTGCAGCACTTCCTCATAGTTCTGCACTTATACATTCACCATACACTACTAATGCATTAATTCACTCAATTACGTACTACACATACATTCATCTAAACTTTCACACACTAACAAAGAAATGTAGCTCTTTTTTTTAAACCAGGAAAGTTAGTTCTTACAAGAACTTTTTTTTTCTTCTTTCTTCTTTTATATTTTTGGGGGGGTTTTCTGAACAATTTTTTATTTTTGGGGGTTTTTCTGCAAAAAAAAAAAAAAACAGGAGGAACCAAACAATGAACTTCAGGGAACAATAAACATTTTTTTTTTAAAACTAGCAAATGTGTCTTTCTTGCCGGCGGCAGATCAGATCGATCGACTGATCACCGTAACACAAAGTCGCATTGCACTTAGTGCAGAGCACTTTTAAATATTGAAATTGAGGACGGATGTCCAAGTTTTTGGCTGATGGATGCACTCTTGAAGTGCTCGGCTGCGATGAGGTGGAAGGCGCAGGAGCAGGAGTGTTTCTCATCCGTTTGCACTCCTCTCGTGCAAGATTGTTCAGATGAAGGGTCCTTAGGTGCTTCATCATACTCGCCGTGCCGCACAAGTATTTCTTGTTAGGATCCCCTTGTGACAGCACTCTTTTGCAAATCTTGCACGTGACCAAGGTGGCATTGGTCTTTGTTTGCCCCTCGGGAAAAGTAAAACATTTCCACACCACTGAAGAAAAACGTGGTGTGCGTGGTGTCTCCTCCAAAAATTAATCCTCAGATGTATGAGGAGATGCAGGTGATGCCTGCTGCCCTGAAGCCATTTTTGGTAGAAAAAAGTTAGAGCTAAGTGTAAACTTAGTCTAAAAAAATCTTCTTCTCTGCAAAGAGATGCTCCTCCAAAGAAGGTCAAAGAAGAATGATTGAATTGGGTGGGGTCTTTCAATAGTTAGAAGAGGAAGTGTAATGAACCAATTAAATCTCTATTTTTGCAGGTCACATGGGATCCGCGCACCCTGCGCATACGCAGCACACACCCAGCGCGCATCCGCGAAATTGAATTAAAAAGAAATATAGGATTAGATGTACAAATATATTACTTTTAAGACTAGTTCAGAGTTTGTCTTCAATTAATATTCACATGAAATATATATATAAGTTTTTTTAAATGTTAAATATTTCGCGGGATCCGCGCACCTACTGCGTCATAGACGCAGATGAAGCATCGCGGAAGCGTGTAAACGTTGAGTTACGTACATCGAACGTGTTGCGTATAGGCTGGGAGTCACGTACCGGTCGCATTGCGATTGCGCACAAAACACGTACCCAACGCATACCATGCGTGGATGCTATCGTGTAGGGATCGAGAACGGTGCGCATAGGGTGCGCGGATCCAAAAACATGGAAAAAATATATATAAAATAAAGTTTTGAACATATAGTTAAAAAAATATTTTGAAAAATATAAAAAAATATGTTTGAAAAACCCATTAAATTCAAATAATATTTTTTAATTTTTGAAAGAATTAATTGAAAAAATAAGTTTAAAAAATGGTGATAAAAAAGTATTGAGAAAAAACCATAATTAATGAAAATGACACACTGAATTTGAAAAATATAGAAATCCAATCAAAATCATTAAACATGATATCGTTAGAGATAAGTTATAGATAGGAATTAGCATTTAAAAAACCTTTGGAATTCACTGAAAAAACCATAGGTTTCATGCACGTTATAGTTAGGAATTGGCATTTAAGAAACCTTTGAAATTCACTGGAAAAACCAAAGGTTTAATGGGCGTTATAGTTAGGAATTGGCATTTAAAAAACCTTAGAAATTCACTGAAGAAACCATATGTTTCAGGGGCGTTATAGTTAGGAATTGGCATTTAAAAAAACCTTAGAAATTCACTGAAAAACCCATAGGTTTCAGGGGCGTTATAGTTAGCTGGACATTTCCCTCGTACAAAACCCTAGAAATTCCCCTGTTATAGTTAGTTCAGCTAACTATAACTCGCGCCCCCGCAATGCACTGCTGATGACGTCACATATTACATCACTCATGACATGGTCAGTGATATCACTGATGACATTTCAAATGACATCACTGATGACATCACTGAGGACATCATCCATGTGATAAATTAGTGCATCTTCTCACACCCTAATATAACTTTTGATACACCAACTCAAAATTTCAGACGGCCATTTTGAAGACCATAGATACTCCAATACCAATAACTACATACCCACTCATTGACTCTTAGGTCTACATACACCTCCACTTACTCACCTGTACAGTCACTCATACTTACAGTCACTCCGTACAAGACTATCATATGCATTTATACACCTATATAGACACTCAGACACCGCCAATCATCCATTGAGGTACTGACACACCTAGTCAGTTGTGCAAATAATTAAACACAGTCCAATTTACTCACCTATACAGTTAAACACACTCAAGTTCACTTACTCATAAAAATACTAACAAATTCTGACACTCTTACACAATTACTAATACAAGCACACACTCATCCATACAGCCACTCCCGCAATCACACACTCTCACATATAGATAGTTATATACTCTTACACACATATACACTGCGTTTCACATATGTAGTTACTGACACATGTACAACTGAGATATACATTCAATCACTAACACGCTCATACATACACTCACCCAACCATACAGTCCATCACAGTTGCACTGTTAAAACCATGCACCCATAGAATCATCCACTCACACATCTATGCACAGAGTCACACACACCCTACCCACACAAACACTCAGGCACCCCTACGGATACTCAGACAACCAATCAATAACCCATATAGACACTCATATAGCTATTCACAAAACCATACAGCCACTTATACACCAACACACAGACACATACAGACATTCACACAGTTTAGTCACTAGTCTGCAGTAAGATACATTTAATGACTCACTTATAGAGTCAGTTACGCACCTAGAAGATCACCCATTCACACACTTATACACCCACTCATTCTTCCATAGGCGTTTCACTATAAATATATAAAACATATTTAAACTTTTCAGAAAAACACACATTCACTGGATGATGTCATCAGTGATGTCATTTGAAATGTCATCAGTGATGTCACTGACCATGTCATCAGTGATGTAATATGTGACATCATCAGCAGTGCATTGCGGGGGCACGAGTTATAGTTAGCTGAACTAACTATAACAGGGGAATTTCTAGGGTTTTGTACGAGGGAAATGTCCAGCTAACTATAACGCCCCTGAAACCTATGGTTTTTTCAGTGCACACGTGTTGGTTCTGTAATCACACGGGCAGTACTCATGGTGTTGTAAAGTGATACACTCATAGAACCCTTGCCGTTGTACAATTACCCAGGCTTCATTTATGTAATAGTCTGTTGGTTTATTTTTGGTAGGTGCACCGCAAAATTACAAATGTTTTCCCTCATAACCTCCTATCAACCACCGATTTTCACAATAAACTACAGACAAGTGTTGTCAGAAAAAGAAGACCCATACACTCACTTATTTATTGGTAAAAAAATAACTTTTATTAAAACAACACAAATACATGGAAATGTAACTTATTTCGAACAAACAACAGTAAAACATGAAAGAAGTGGGTGGGACTCCTCTGGAAGCAATGTACAAAACCTGCAAGAGAAAATAGAAACATAAGTATGTGTGCCATGTCTAAGAGAAAAAGAAAGGTAGTCAGAATGAAAGGAAGAAAGTGAGAATGGGACAGAGAGCAAGTGGGTGAAAGGGAGAAGGGGAGGGAGAGTCAAAAGAACAGAGGGAGGCCTACTGCACAAAGCCCTCACTGTTCACCTCCCATCACCCGTGTGTCTGGGATGATGGGGTCCGCGAGAAACAGTGCGATCCAGTAAGTCTTTAAAATGAAACATTGATATGAATGAGGCCAGATATTATATTATTATCTACGGCAACATTGCTTGCCGGCACCTGTGCACGCAGGCTGCTGCACCCCAGCCCATTCCCCCGCACTGTGCTCAAATGCAGCTCCTGCGCATCGAGGCTTCACTGCTCACCTGCTAAAACTGGTGTGTCCAACGACGTGCCAGTGCGAGCTCTGACTCCGGGGTGCCTCTCAGGGTGGCACAGCAGGTCTCCGGTGTGGGACGGTGTCTTGATACAACGATGGAAGGCATCAGAAAGGCCAGACCATCATCACCGGTTGAGCACCTGCTGCGTGCTTTTTCATGCAACTAACTCAGTGTCTGAAAAGGGAGAAATATTATAATGGTGGAAACGTCTTAAGGTAAATGAAGGTTTATTTCAAGCTTAAAAGAGAACAGCAGTTGAGTGCATCCTTCCTTCTTGAAGTACGATCTACCAACTGTTAGTGGTAATCGTGGTTCAAAGAGGAGTTGGAGTGCACGAGAATACACAAGGGTAAATAATATGTTATGCCAACGTTCACATACAAAGGAACAGAGCGCATGCCAGAAGCATAATGTGCGCGTGCAATGCAGTGGCGCAAGCCTGTGTGCATGTACAGGAAAGGTTGGAAAGGTTTCCATGGAGGCGGATGTCTCTGGAGATGGATGGATGTACTAAAAGAAATAGCATGTTGGAGGCGCACAGCTAGGTGAAATCACAAGTCCGGAAACATTACTGCAGAACAGGTGCCTGCATCATGCATCAAATGCCGATGCCCTATAGCCCCGTGGACAGCAGTCCACGGGGCCCGGATCTTGACCTGAGAGGGGCCTCGGTGACTGGCTCTGTTGCAGTGAATTCGCCCCTCTCCCCGACCGTGTGAGCATTAAATCAAGTGCCTGCGTGGTCCTGTCACAGCACTGGCACATGTGCGCGCCTCTGGCGGGCCTGGTGGAATGAGCTCCAAAGCCGATGGCAACTCCCTAAATGGCTCTTCTCTAAACGTAACCTCTCCATGAGAGGGGGGAAGAGAAACTGGCGCCTGTGATCAAAACAACTGTGGGAAGCATGCAGCATTGTGATTATTGGGACTGGCCTCTCTCTCTCTCGCAGACGTGCACTCACTCATGCTCTCATGTGCAGGGCCTTTTTGAGGAGCGCATCACTTATGAACTTTTCTCCTAATAATAATAACTGGTTATGTGGTCAGCTGCGTTTTTCTTTTCATCTCTTGATGGTTTATTTTGTATGCTTTTTTAATTGGATGCTATCTGTTTTTGTTATTGTATGTTCCACTTCATTTGGCTCACGTGGACTTAATAAGGTAGTACTGTGTAACACTCGAAGAAAAGGGGCCAGTAACCATGGGAGGGTCCCGATGACGACATGGCCATAATAAAGAGGGACTAACAAGCCTCATAATCAATCAGAAGATAGCATTTGGAAGGACAAACACACAAGCCAATGAAAAATATGGGCAGGGTAGTGGGCGCGGCTTCTCTCCCATACTGAACTACCCCAGATCAACCCCAGAGCAGCGCTTGCACACTGGCTCAGGGCTCGAACTGAGAAATGAGCTGATACAACTTAGTGATTAGCCATTAAGAATTTGTCCTTTTGGATAAAGACGTTGTACACAACATTTGGCTGGTCTTCCATATATATAGAGGCAGTATTCAAGCAAATACAATACTCATTTTACAATAAATTAATTTGAATAGATTACAATTAGAAAATTAAATGCATGGAATGGTTGAAATATGCTCAAAACAAGGAACAGTTAAACAGATGTTATAGTGTAGGAATACAATTTGGAAAACCTTTGAAGTTCACTGAAAAAAACAAAGGTTATGGGAACATTATAGTTAGGCCAACATTTCACTCATAAAAAAACACAGACATTCAGAAGTTGTAGCTACCTCAGCTAATTATAACTCATGCCCCTGCAATGCACTGCTTGCGACCTCGCATATTACATCACTCATGACATGGTCACTGACTTCACTCATGACATCACTCATGAAATTTCAAATGAAATCACTGGTGACATCTCAAATGACATCACTGATGACATCATCCATAAAACCACTCAGCCATCCACTTACATTCCTAATGCAAGATCTCATACACCCAATCCCACACGAGCCCTCATAAACACATTTGCAGACCTCTACAAGCAAATACACACCTACTCACTGATCCATAGATGCACTTACTCATTAACTCGACCATACAGCCACAAACACAACCAGTAAGTCACATATATAACCACTGATGCACCTATTCAGTCACCAGTACAGGCACTGAGGCATCTAATAATGCACACATACAGACACTTATACACCCACTCATACACCCATACAGCCACTCACATACTGATTTACTTAGTTATACAAGTACTTATACACCTATTCACTCGTCCATATAGTTACTCACACAGCTGTTGACTCACTCATACAGTTACTCACACACTAACTGACTTACTCATATGTATTCTAACACATATATCACTGACCTCTACAGTCACTGACAAAAGTACATACTATCTCATTCAACCTCTCTCACACTCACTCACCTATACAGCAACTTACATAACCATCTACTCATCATAGAGCCACTCATATAGCCAGTCAGCCACCCATATATCCACTTACACACTGATTTACATACCTATACAGCCACTCATATTCCATTTCATCCACCCATAGAGACACTTACAGAAGTGTTCACTCACCCATACAGTGTGTCATGCACCTGCTCATTCTTCAACATTTACAGCCACTGACACACAGGAACAATCACACATACACCTACTCATTCTCCAATGCAACCACTTATGGAGAGACTCAATAAGCCTTACACATACTCACACACCTACTCACTTACTCATACACCCACTAAGACACCAGTCACACACCCATACAAAAACTCACAGACACCCATTCATTCATGTATACACCCTCCTACATACCCACTCACTCCTCTATACTCCATATACACACCCACTAACAACAGCCATAGATCCACTGCTTCAGCCACTTACTTTACTATCGATATATAACATTGAGTACGTTTTGAAAAACACTTAGACTCGCTGGATGATGGTATCAGTGATGTAATTTGAAATGTCTTGAGTGATGTTAGTGACCATGTCATGAGACATGTAATATGTGAGGTCCTAAGCAGTGCATTGTAGGGTGTGAGTTACAGTTACCTGAGGTAAATATAACTGCTGAATTTCTGTGTTTTTTACGAGTGATATGTCAGCCTAACTTCAACGTCCGTCACCTGCCAAATGCGATGCAGCGCACGCAAATTTGTTTTATTTATATGTTTACTTAACTATAATTGGCTGTAATCCATAGTTTACTACCCCCACTGTGCCCCTGCCCCGCCCCACATCAGCACCTGGCAGCACTCCCACCACGGGCCGCTACTGTGTATCAGACTCTAAGTGGGTGTGTAAGTGCCTATGTATGCCTGTGATTGGGTGTGTGAGTGGTTCTAGGCATTTTGGGCATTTGCAGACTTATGATATTTAAAAGGGAGAATCATGGACTCTGCTCTCACCAGGCGATGACAAGAAAGAGACCACTCATCACAGTCGCTGCACATCGGATTGTGCTACAATAGATCAATGATGAATACACTTCCAATAAGGATTTCATATAGTTTTTCAACGTGGAATACAAGAGAAATCACACTTGGTTTGCCTTTGCCAAGCCAAGAAGTTAGGATTGTTTGTGCTTTACTGAAGTGGAGCTTTAACTGGGGCACATGCTATGTTTGCAAGTGCTTCTCGTTGAGGTTTAATTTTTGTGAAATCAGCACTAGGGCCATAATAAAACCAATTTTTTTCAAGGAAGAGTCCCTAGTTTTGCTGAAATTGTCTACCCAACTTTAGTACTTTCATTTAGTTAGTTAGTAAGTGCTACCTTATTAGGTAAATCTCTGCATGCAGAAGCAATCTTTCATCTGTTTCCTTGCCCGCATGCCAGAGTAAATCTCCACTCCCAGTATGCGGGAGCAGTTTGACAACTCCTGCTTGCTGGGAACGTAGTTGATGTTTGCTCTCGGTTGGCGAAAGAAACCGGCTATGTGAGCACTCTGGGAAATAGCAGGAGCTAGCCCTGGGAGGCTGTCACTCCCCAGGGCCATTAATGGCTCCAGAAGGTGGGCCACGTGCCCCCCCTTTTTTTAGTATGCAGGAGCTGGCCCGGGGAGGTAGTGGTCCCAAGGGCCGTATATGGTCCAGGAGGGGGGCTATGTGACCCCATCCCAGTTTTTTTTATTTATTTTACGATGGGGAGGTGGTGGCCCCCAGGGGGCCTGTGCGGTATCCCAATTAGTCTTGATTTAGCTCCGGGGAGGTGGTGGTCCCCAGGGCATAAAATAGCCCAGTGGAGCCCAAATTTAAATAAAGCCTTGGGGAGGTGGTGGTCCCCGGGGCTAAAAATAGCACTAAGAGGGAGGCCCCGTGAGCCTCCTCAATTTTTTTTAATGTTTGTGCATGTCCCTGTGACCTGGCCCACATACGGGCTTTTTTTTAAACAAACACGGGGGAGCAAGTGTATTTTTTTTTTTAAAATGTATTCGTGAATCTGTCGCAATTTCACAGCAAACGTTTAGAAAAAAGGTGCTTTTTTGCCTTGCTGTGATCCCAGGGCTAGTGGGTCGGGGATTCCTACCCTACTCCCTTTTTCTTTTTTTCTAACTTTTTTGAAGCAGAGTCCCGAGATGGCTGCCAACATTTCCTGGGTGAAGTGTTGGCAACCAATCAGATTTCTGCATGGGGACTGTCGGATCGTTGGAGGATTAGTGCCCCTAAATATAAGCATTTTTTTTTTTTAATATTCCAGAAACTTCTCAATGGATTTACACCAATTCACAAAAAGGTCGCTCTCTGGACCAAGAGCTACCTTACTGTCAAATGTGGTTTAAAGCAGTTGGACTGATATCTATATATATATGTGCATGAGTGTGTGTGGGTGTGTGTGTGTGGGGGTGTGTATCAGTATGTGTGTGTGTGTGTGTGTGTTGGACCTGACTCTGCTTGCAGGGTCACCCCCAAAAGTTTTGCCTTCCTCCTCCTGCTACTTTGCTTTATTTGTTTTTGTTGGCCATAGGACTGTGTGTACATTACCACTGCTAACCAGTGCTAAAGTGCATGCACTCTCTCCTTAAAACATTGTAGAATTGGATTATGTACAATTGGCATATATCATTTTCTTTGAAATCCCTAGTAAAGTGGCACTGCATGTGCCCAGGGCCACCTGTAAATGAAATGCTACTAGTGTGCCAGCAGCACTGATTGTGCCACCAACTTAAGTAGCCCCTTAAACATGTCTCAGGTCTGCCATTGCAGAGCCTGTGTGTGCAGTTTTAAACTGCCATTTGGAGCTGCATTTTGAGCTGGCAAAATAAATCTTTTGCCAGGCCCGAACCTTCCTTTTTAATAGGGCAAGGTGCAATTTATTTAAAAAGTAGGACATGTACTTTTAAATTTTGCTTGTCCTGGTAGTGAAAAACTCTTAAATTTGTTTTACACTACTGCAAGTCCTATCTCTCCTATAGGATAACATTGGTGTTGCCTTGTTACATCTTATAAGTGTCATTTCCAAATAGGAAGAGACAACTAGTTCAAATTTGGTGTCTCTAGGATCCTAATTTAAAAACCTAACTTATGGGGATTTTGGATTTTAAATTAGAGTTCTGATTACAGCTCCTAACTATAATGTCCGCTGAACTTTGTTTTTTCTGCGAATTTCTATAGCCGTGGCCCTGCGCAGTGTGGGGTGGGCACAGGGCTGGTCTGTGGCCAACCCCTGCACCCAACCCCCCTGCCCACATGCATGGCTGAATATGTCATATAACAATATAAAAGGTGTCATTTTATGTAAGAAAAACTACAGGCTTTGTCAAAGGCTCAAAATACCAAAATAATGGTGGCAGGCCCTATTGGCTTTACAGGGGCAGCACATCAACACATATACATCTGATCTGTACGCTTTGTCAAAAAGTCACCAATAGACATAATAAAATGTATATTTCATAAATGTGCACATTGCAATGTTTAATAACAGTGTTTGTGACAAACCATTTTCAATACAGCCTTTTTAAGAAAAATGAACATGTATTTGAGTTTTTCTTAACATATTTCAGACCACAAACTGCAGTCATAGAGCCAATCATTGGTGGTTCTTGCACACTAGCTGAAGAACATACAGCAACAGCTCTGAGTGCTTAAACAAAATATTGTAGCTCTCTTACAGTCATGGATTCAATGACCTAGGTGGCTTACCGCATTTTTTAAATGTTGTTGAGGAGCTGCTGCACTCTCTGCAGCCCCCCACAACATAATAAACATGTTTGGTGACACCCTGCTCCTTCTAGGGACAGCACTAGCAAGAAAATATAATTTATAAATGCTGTAGGGAATTATGGGACATTCCTTGCTGGGGCACTGAGTAATAAGTGAGCAACTCCTGATGCTCATTTATTACTCATTTTTAAATAAAAATACATTTCGCAAGTACCCAAGTGCCCACCTGGGGCACCCACACTATTTTTTAATATTGTTGGGAGCCAGATACACTTAAAGTCTTTGGTTGTTGCCCATGTGCCCACCCAGGGCACCTACAGTGGATTCCTTGTAGTGGTGGGAGCCCCAAAGCCCATGAAGCCCCAGTCGGCTCCCCGGTCACCACCATACTGTGTGCTGGTAGGAACCAGCTCCATTATTGCTCATGCCTAAGTTGGAGTAGCTTATTTTTCTGCTCCCGTCCAGGCAGGAGCAAATTTGTGTTACCTGCCCAGGAGAGTGCAGGAAGGGAAAATATTTCTATATCCTGTTTGCAATCTCTCAGGCAGGGAGCGCAGTGTCTCAGGAGAGGGTGTCCACAGGATACTGTGATCGAGCTACAAGGAATGGGACCCTCAGAGCAGAACTTGAGGGAGGGGTGACACCCACAAAAAACCCTTAAAAAAATACACAAGTTCCGGAATATGGCCAGTGTGCCCCCTCCCCAATATAAAAATACCACCTTCAGTGATGGGGTCCCTGGGACCTCATGCAGCTCAGAGAAGGGCACTGGGTGCTCTCTCCCAGTGGATTGGGTTCCTGGGGCCTCACAATGGCATGGGGAAGGAGGCCCCATGCCCCTTCCCCAAACAATTACAATGTGCCACCGGCCCTGGGCCATGTCCAACCATAGAGGGTTTATTAAAAAATAGGTGGAACCTGGCGTATTTTGTTTTTCATCAGTTCATTGGATTCACGGCACTGAATAAATACATTATGTTTTTGACCCCCAGGGTGGTTTCTCTGGGACCCTCCACCAGCCCTAGGGGGGCAGGGTATCCCTAACCTGACCGCCCCCCTTAAGTTTAGTTTTTACTTTTTCTAAAACAGGTGACTCCTAAAATGGCTGCCACTACATCTTTGTTGATGTGGTAGCAACCAATCAGATTCTGAGATCTTTCGGCTTTGCAGAGATCCTCCGCAGCATAAAATATCTATATTTTGTAACTTTAATTTCTCAAAAACTACTGAACAGATTTACAGAAAATTCATAAAAAGCACACTTTTTGGACCTAGTTCTAGTTTTCTGCCAAATTTGGTGCAATTTCATTCAACAATTTTTGCTGTATCGCTGTTTAGTTTTTCCTCTGGAAAAATGAATGGGAGAAACGTGTTTTGGGTCACCCCCTTTTTCTCAGCCGCTGCTGGATGAATCACTCTGAAACGTTCCAGGAAACAATGGTCCTAACTATACCTACCTGGTGGAAACTGCCACTGCGCAATGTGTGTACATACAGATATATATATATTCACTGACAAATACAAAGGATAAAGTAGCTTTAGAGTTAGACAAGGTGGTAAGTATTTAGCTTGCACAAACAAACTAGAAATGTATTTGAAAAAACTAAAGGTAAAATCTCTTAGGTCTCGCGAAGAGGTAGACGACTCGAACCCTTCTGTGGATAGTTGCAACAGGATTGCGGAATTCTTCGCTAACAAGGTGAACAAAATCTATGATACTTTCCCGATAGAGGCTAAACAAGGCCTAGTACCTGCGGCTAAAAGCCAGTTCATTTTTTCAGGAACAATGTTAGAGGCGTTTAAGACCCCAGAATTAGAGGAGCTCATAGATATAGCTAATAAAATCAAACCTGGCTCACCGCTAGACCCAGCCCGACCAGACATAATAATGGAAGGCGCCAAAGAAATCATGCCGTATATATCAGAGCTCATCTCTAGATCATTCTTAAGTGGTACGGTCCCGGCTAAATGGAAACAAGCCATTGCTAAACCTCTAAAAAAGATAGCATCAATCGACTCAAGGACACTAGAAAATCTACGCCCCATCTCATTACTACCTTTTTTTGCGAAAATTACGGAGAAGGTTGTAAATAAACAACTGGTAGAACATATAGACAGAAATAATATACTCCATCCATCGCAGTCGGGTTTCAGAAAAGCACACTCCACGGAATCAGCACTACTGATGGCGTCTGAATCCTTAAGAATGTATGCAGACAACGGACAAACAGCAGCACTGATTCTCCTTGACCTCAGTGCGGCGTTTGACACCGTCTCTCACAAACTCCTCCTGGGTAGACTCGAGAGGTGTGGGGTGAGACATCAGGCACTACACTGGTTGACATCATTCCTCTCCGCACGAGGTTTCAAAGTCGCACAAAAAATCCATACCTCGGAGAGCACTCCACTACACCAAGGAGTCCCTCAGGGCTCAACGTTACGTCCCACCTTATTTAATATCTATGTGGGACCTTTAGCAGAATGTGTGGAGAAGCACAAGGTATCAATTGTGTCATACGTAGACGATACACAACTGATAGTGATGCTATCCCAAAATAACAAGGATTTGGCTGCAACACAATTCTCAGAGTGCCTAAAGGAAGTGGCCCAATGGATGTCGAACCATTGCCTCAAACTTAATGGCAACAAAACGGAGGTGCTGATAGTGGGGAAATCCCCGTCCATATGGTCAACAGCTTGGTGGCCAGACTGTTTGGGTCTGATACCCTCCCCTAAATCAGAAGTTAAAAATCTTGGGGTTTGGATAGACTCCGAATTAACTTTTGAGAGCCAAATTCGGAAGATAGCAGGGAAATGCTACGCGGCGATGAAAACCCTGCGAAAGATCTTGGATCTACTTCCCTCGAAAGTAAGGAAAACCATTGTTCACGCAGTTGTTACCTCCCAAATGGACTACGGTAACGTTCTATACATGGGAACAACTAAGAGAGGAATGGAAAAACTTCAGAAAGTGCAAAATGCAGCAGCACGCCTAGTCTTGGGCCTGCCAAGGAGAACCAACACAAAACATACCCTGACTGCTCTACACTGGCTTCCAGTAGAAAAAAGGATCAAATTCAAAGCTATGTGTCACTGCCACCGTATATTAAGAAGGAAAGGTCCTAGCTATCTCCGACCGCTAATCACAGGGTATACCCCAGGTCGCAGACTAAGATCACTGGACAAGGACCTAGTGATTGTACCAAGAGTGGCTAGAGCTAAAATGGGGGAGCGATCTTTCAGATATCGAGCGGCAAAGTGCTGGAATAATCTTCCATTAGAGCTAAGAAGAGAGACGTGCGAAACAAGATTTCGCAAACTATTGAAAACATGGCTATTTACACAACCTTAGCCATGATAAATATCGCAATCTGTTGAGGTCCCAGGCCACCTAAAACACCCTTCTTTTCCTTCTAGTGATCTCTTTAGCGCGGGGACACACCGTTGGTGTGACCAGGTGCTTTATAAATGTATAATATTAATAATAATAATAAACTCAGGTGTTGAAATAATACATAAAGTAAGGGTTAATAACCAAAAAAAGACAGAAATTTCCCAGTTATCATTTACTGAGCTAAATATAACTTGTGCCCTCGTATTGTAATGCTGAAGACCTACAATGGAAAGTCTCCAAGGAGGCAGGGGTCTTAGACAATCCCTAAGCCTGGAATACATTGGGTGTTGTGGTTTAGAAGAGGGGGCTCTATAGTGGAGGGTAGGTCTTGCAACCTTAAAAGCTAATGTAACTTCATGCACCATATTAAACAATTTCTCTGTGTGGTGGCATACATTGGGGACCATGACTTATGGCATTCCATCAAACTGATACCACTATCATATTTGTCGATCAATTTAGTCCTGGCAAATGTTTATAGGAGCAACTAGTTATGTGCCCTTCCACATGTCTGAATGGGTGCATGCTTGAGATGTTGTAGTGTGATGCTGCAGCATACCTGCAATTGTTTGGATGTTAATTCCTTACATGGCAACTGGTGGGTCTAGGATTTGATTGTTTTAAAATTGCATGGATTGATCCTCCTCAATCCTATTTCTAGGAGCTCCTACTGATGAACTAGTGCTTCTCTCTCTGAGAGTTATAATCTTGTAACATACTGGAGAGAATTCCCTATTACCTTATCACAGGCTCCATAACTCCCTATCGATGTTTTTCCAACCGTGTTACTAATGTTGACTGGTACCTCAGCCTTCTGGATCATTGGAACTTTTGACCATTGGGTCTAGGTTTACTAATATTTGAGTCAAATGGAGAGAAAGAATTTACTATATCTACTAAGATAAGGCCTAATTGTCTCTCCCCTAGCATTGGCACACTTTTGGCTGTCATGTGCAAATGCACACACACACCACCATCATGCAAAGGTGTGTGCATTCTCTAAATCATATGTATTGTACTGGAAGGGGGCCCCTCCAATTAAAAAACTATTTTTTAAGAGTTTTCCCACTTTGTGTGCTGTACAATGCAGCACACGTGCAAAGTTGTAAAAATAAGCTGAAATATAAATCATTCCTTCTCAGAATGCCTGCCTCAAGGAGGCATAATGATTTGGTGCAAATCCCTATATAAGACTGTTAGTCGATAGGTATTTGCATCAAAATTTAGCCTGGGCAAAGCACCACGCTACGCTCGCATAGTTTGCGAAGTTTGAGCTACTTCGCACGTAGCACAGTGCAAACATGCGTAGCGTAGCGTTGCGTAGTGCACCGGTCATTTTTTGCTTGCTCGCGGTCCTCAACATCAAGTTGGCGACCGCGAGCAAGCAAAATGACATCCCAACGAGACTTTTTCCTTGTTCGCGATCAGCAACATCAAGTTGCCGATCGCGAGCATGGAAAATAAACATCCTGGCGAGATTCTCAACACGGGGAGGTCAGGTTTCTCATTGCGAGTTGTCGCGTATGCTCGCGACCGCTCGCAATGAGAAACTACCAGTCCAAGCTGCTGCTCGAGTAAAAATCTACTCGAGTGGCAGAAAACTACAGCTCGCACTGTGCAAGATGCCGTTTTCAATGATTGCACAGTGCCGGATGCTTGTCCGTACTGTGCAATCATTGAAAACGGCATCTTGCACAGTGCGAACAGGGTACTACGCAGTTTGCAAAGTGCTACGCGTAGCTCGCGTAGTGCGAAGTGCACTTTGCGTCGCTTCGCGTAGTGCTACTTTGCAAACTACGCCCAGGGTTAATCAAAATCCATTCGAGGATGCATGCGAATGCCCATGTACTACCTATACAACGCCCCTGGATGCAAGGTTGTGTAAAGTTGCATATGGTACACCTTTACGTTAATTTGAGGAACTTTCCAAAGCAAACCCTGGTTTGCATTGGAAAGTGAATCCTACATTAACACTTTCAATCAGTTTTGCACCACTTGTGTGATGCAAACCTGGCGCAAAGCATTGGTAAATCTGGGTCTTTGTTCTTAATCACCTTTAGTGGAGTGTTGATTGATAGACAGGCTCATCTGTGTTTATGAGTGGAAAGATCTTTCGACTGTTCTAGATCCTTGTGTGTTAGGGGATTTAGAGATGTAAAGGTATAGGATAGTGGTATATATGTCCTTCTTCAAGGGGGATGATTAGAAAGGAAAAATTAAATTAAGGTATTTTACAACGAAGCAAGGAGAATCTGGGGGGCGTGGCTAGCTGCCGGCGAGGATGGTCGCAGCCTAGTGAGGCTCCCGACCTCCCGCCCGAATCTCCGCTCAAATCATCCTGCAAGCGCCTGGGAACCCCGAGGAAACCTGTGGGGGGGTTCCCGGGAAACAACTTGGGGCTCTGCTCGGGTCTGGGCGGCGCTCCGGCGATCGAGCCGGCACGGGGAGATGCGGCGGAGCAGCGCTGGTGTGCTGGCAGCCAACATGGCGGCTGCCCTGGTCCCGGAGTGACGGAGACTACGGACGCGCGGCAGCGCTGTAGTGGAGGTGGCGCCCTGAGACAAGGCGGTGGGACCTTGCGGGGGTGCAGATCCCCGGGAGGCCGGCCGTTGGTGGGATCGACCGGGCTCTCGGGTCCGCTGGGACGGGGCTCCTCCCCCCCCTCCCTGAATGATACAGAGACTGGTGCCCTGCACTGGGGGAAGCTGTGGGCCCGGGGGGCCGGGGCGTGGACTGCCTGCCCCCCCCGCTGGGGACTGGATGCCCGGACTGCAGGAACTAACCGCCCCACCGCACTGAGGAGCTACTGGATAAAAATCGTAGCCAGTGGTGAGGGACCGGCGTGGCGGCCATTTTCTACCCCTCCCTTCGCTGGACACTGTGTATTGGCCGGGGGCGCAGCGCCCACGACATTGCGGACCTCCCCTGCTCCCCGAGTGGAGCCACCTGAGGACATAATAGCAGCGGGGCCGTACGATGATGGACCCCACCAGGGGAGGCCACTGACTGCGGAGCAGCTGCACGGCGGAGGACGGCCCGACGGGAGAGCGGATCCGGGGGCTGGGCAGCAGCGGGGGTGAGGTGAAGTGACTGAGGGGCCACTGGTTGGCCGGCCCCACCGTGAGGCGCACGCTGGGAAGTCTACGATATCGACGGCAGGGGCGTTTTGCCCGCAACGGGACCCCGAGGGCAGCTGGATTGAACACTGCGCCCTACCATGGGTAAACCAAGAGGGGGGAGAGGTGACGGAGGCGCCGCCTCAGAGGCACCTGCGGGATCCCCGCACAACCCGACGGACCTACAACAGATGCAAGACCGCATCCTGGAGGCCATTGTGACCACAAGGGACGCGCTGCACCAAGACATAGCGCAGGTGGCAACGGGGTTGGGACTCCTGCGGGCTGACCATGGCAAACTAGCGGACAGGGTCACAACGGCGGAGTCCACTCTGAAAGACCTCGTACCGGCGCAAAAATCTGTTGAGGGCCGGCTCACGGAGGCGCTGGATCGTCTACGCGCACTGGAAAGGAGGGCCGAAGATGCCGAAAACCGCAGCAGGCGCAACAACGTACGACTGGTAGGCCTGCCGGAGAAAAAAGAGGGGACAGACATGGTGGGCTACCTAGATGGCTGGCTGCGGACGGTTGTGGCCCCGGAGGGCCTATCGCCCTTCTTCATGCTGGAACGCGCGCACCGGGTACCTGCCAGACCCCCTAGACCGGGTCAACCGCCCCGCCCCGTGATCATCAAACTCCTGCACTACAAGGACAGGGACTGGCTGTTGCAGAGGGCCAGAGAAGCGGGCCCCTTCCCGGTGGAAAATAGCAAGGTCACGCTATTCCCGGACTACACATTCGAGACCCAAAAGCTGCGCGCCTCCTTCCTGCCCATCAAAAAGGAACTCCGCTCGGAGGGCCTCCAGTACTCGCTACTCTTTCCTGCCAGGCTCAGAGTGGTGGCGAATGGTACCACGATGTTCTTCCTAACGGCGGCGGAAGCATGGACCTGGTGGGACTCCTACCGTGCGGACGCAGCCGGGGCCAGGGCTGAGGGGACTGAGGGGCCTGAGGGCCGACCACAGCAGCGACCGGTGAGGAAGTCGCAGAGGATCCGGGGGCGCAGGCGAGGGGCCAGGAGACCGACCGAATCCCAAACGGAGGACGGCAGAAGGGCTGCGCTGCAAGCAGTGATGGACTTATCGGGAGCGACATCGGCCCCATCGGGAAGGGCCTCCGGATCGGACGACCAGGGCGAGGACTCAGAGTCGGGACACTCGGACTCTAGCAGCACGAGGGGCCCGGTGGTCACGCCACAGACCTCGGAGGAAATTATCGAGGGCTGAGCGCCGAACGTGCGTCTCCTGCGGTGCAACGGCAGCCGGGGCTCGCCATTACAGACACTTGAGCAGACTACAGTAAGATTGGACTTTCGTAAGCTTTGTGAGTATTGTGGGGCAGGGGGCATGAGTCGATGGCTGGGATCTTGTGACTAGTCAACGACCTACAGGGCCCATAAGGCCTCCGTAGTGTAGACTGCGGATTAGCGGGTTTGTGAGAGCGCGGTTGCTCGAGCATAGTTTGGATGGGAACAGCTTTAGCGAAGTTAGGTCCTGTTCTGGGGGAGGGGCCTGGAGTAGTTGGGGGAGCTCAAGGCGAGGTGCAGGGGGGGGATAGGGGTTGTGTTGAGGGGGGATGGGAATAGTGCCACCATATGCGCCTGGAGACGGACTATCCCTGATCGGTGTCGTACGACGTGGAACAATGGCTAATGCGGGGTCGATAAAATGTGTGACTTGGAATGTGAGGGGGCTCCACTCCATGGCGAGACGGCACAAGGTACATGCTTATTTGGTCCGTAGGGGAGTGCAGATAGCGTTTCTCCAGGAAACTCACCTCACGAAGAAGGAGGGCATAGCCCTACAGCGCAGGTGGAGGGGCCAACTGTTTTACACCACGTATTCGGCCTTCGCTAGGGGAGTACTAATTTGGATACGGGCAGGTACTCCTTTTCAGGTGACCAAGAACATAGTGGACCCGGAGGGCCGGTACATTGCGGTGGAGGGCAAACTCAGGGGCAGACATATCGCTCTAGGAAGCATCTACGCGCCTAACGTAGACCAGGCGACCTATTTTGCGCGACTCTCTGGTGCGCTGGCCGGCTACCTCGCGGGCCCGGTGCTCTTGGGAGGAGACTTCAATTCCATAGCTGACGTTTCCCTAGATAGGTCACACCCGCCGTTGCCCGCGTCCCCGGTGCACCGGTTGGCGAAAGCTAGAGTGGATTGGCAGGACAAGTGGGCACTGACTGATGCTTGGCGCGCTCAGAATCCAGAGGAGTGGGACTATTCGTTCTACTCCGGTCTTCATGACCTTCATGTCCGGTTGGACGCCTTCTTATGCTCTCCACTGGTCCTCCCCGCGGCGGCCAGGATGGAATATTTGGCGCGCACCATTTCCGATCATAACCCCCTGCTATTGACGCTCGGTTGGATGAACGTAGTTTCTCAGATCCCGAAGTGGTGCCTGCGGCCGGACACGTTTGATGACCCCCCGTTCCGTGCAGCGCTTGACGAAAGGATTGGGCGATACTTTATAGAGAATGACAATACCGCGTCCTCTAGGGCGGCGGAATGGGATGCCTTTAAAGTCGTGGTGCGGGGTCACTGCATAGGGAAATATGCGGGGGTGCGAAAGACCCTGCTGGATGATCTAGACAGAGCCGAACGGGCGCTAAGAGAGACCGAAGTGGCGCGTCCCGACCGGCCTGAACTGCAGGATAGGCTCTGCGCGGAGCGGGAGGCGGTTGCGGTGGAGGTAGAGCGTCTCCGCAGCTTCGATTACAGGACGTACCTCACTAAAACGCACGCCGAGGGGGACAAGGCTGGGACACTGCTGGCCTGGTTAGCGAACCCCACTAGAAACAGCCATCCTGTCTTGGCGTTGCGGGGTGGGGAGGGCCGTTTAGACACCACGCAGTCGGCCCTCTTGGATGGCTTTCAGTCCTACTACGTGAGTTTGTACAAGAGTACATTGCTGGCAGCGCTGTAGTGGAGGTGGCGCCCTGAGACAAGGCGGTGGGACCTTGCGGGGGTGCAGAACCCCGGGAGGCCGGCCGTTGGTGGGATCGACTGGGCTCTCGGGTCCGCTGGGACGGGGCTCCTTCCCCCCCCTCCCTGAATGATACAGAGACTGGTGCCCTGCACTGGGGGAAGCTGTGGGCCCGGGGGGCCGGGGCGTGGACTGCCTGCCCCCCCCGCTGGGGACTGGATGCCCGGACTGCGGGAACTAACCGCCCCACCGCACTGAGGAGCTACTGGATAAAAATCGTAGCCAGTGGTGAGGGACCGGCGTGGTGGCCATTTTCTACCCCTCCCTTCGCTGGACACTGTGTATTGGCCGGGGGCGCAGCGCCCACGACATTGCGGACCTCCCCTGCTCCCCGAGTGGAGCCACCTGAGGACATAATAGCACAGCGGGGCCGTACGATGATGGACCCCACCAGGGGAGGCCACTGACTGCGGAGCAGCTGCACGGCGGAGGACGGCCCGACGGGAGAGCGGATCCGGGGGCTGGGCAGCAGCGGGGGTGAGGTGAAGTGACTGAGGGGCCACTGGTTGGCCGGCCCCACCGTGAGGCGCACGCTGGGCAGTCTACGATATCGACGGCAGGGGCGTTTTGCCCGCAACGGGACCCCGAGGGCAGCTGGATTGAACACTGCGCCCTACCATGGGTAAACCAAGAGGGGGGAGAGGTGACGGAGGCGCCGCCTCAGAGGCACCTGCGGGATCCCCGCACAACCCGACGGACCTACAACAGATGCAAGACCGCATCCTGGAGGCCATTGTGACCACAAGGGACGCGCTGCACCAAGACATAGCGCAGGTGGCAACGGGGTTGGGACTCCTGCGGGCTGACCATGGCAAACTAGCGGACAGGGTCACAACGGCGGAGTCCACTCTGAAAGACCTCGTACCGGCGCAAAAATCTGTTGAGGGCCGGCTCACGGAGGCGCTGGATCGTCTACGCGCACTGGAAAGGAGGGCCGAAGATGCCGAAAACCGCAGCAGGTGCAACAACGTACGACTGGTAGGCCTGCCGGAGTAAAAAGAGGGGACAGACATGGTGGGCTACCTAGATGGCTGGCTGCGGACGGTTGTGGCCCCGGAGGGCCTATCGCCCTTCTTCACGCTGGAACGCGCGCACCGGGTACCTGCCAGACCCCCTAGACCGGGTCAACCGCCCCTCCCCGTGATCATCAAACTCCTGCACTACAAGGACAGGGACTGGCTGTTGCAGAGGGCCAGAGAAGCGGGCCCCTTCCCGGTGGAAAATAGCAAGGTCACGCTATTCCCGGACTACACATTCGAGACCCAAAATCTGCGCGCCTCCTTCCTGCCCATCAAAAAGGAACTCCGCTCGGAGGGCCTCCAGTACTCGCTACTCTTTCCTGCCAGGCTCAGAGTGGTGGCGAATGGTACCACGATGTTCTTCCTAACGGCGGCGGAAGCATGGACCTGGTGGGACTCCTACCGTGCGGACGCAGCCGGGGCCAGGGCTGAGGGGACTGAGGGGCCTGAGGGCCGACCACAGCAGCATTGCTGGCCCGGGACGTAGACGTAGAGGCATACCTGGATGAGCTGCAGCTACCGCGGCTGGACCGGGAGCACGCAGATGCCCTGGGTGGCCCAATAGAACAAGAAGAAATTAAGGGAGCCGTGAAGCGGATGGCCCGAAATAAAACCCCGGGCCTGGACGGCCTGCCCATAGAGTTCTACGGACACTACCTGGAGCAGTTGGCTCCCCGGCTCCAGATTGTCTATGACGAGGACAGGAGCAGAGGACGGCTCCCGCGATCTATGCGTGAGGCCATAATGATTCCATTACTAAAGCCACGCAGAGAAAGCACTGACCCCGCGTCCTACCGGCCCCTATCAATGTTAACTACCGATTACAAGATCCTCAGCACCATATTAGCGACTAGGCTGTTGCGCCATATGCGGGACTTGATCCACGAGGATCAGTCGGGGTTTATACCTACCCGCAACACCACCCACAACATCCGGCGGTTGATTAGGCTCGTAAGTGACCCGCCGCCCGAGGCGCGGACCCCCCTGGTGCTGTCGGTCGACATTGAAAAAGATTTCGACAGCCTAGAATGGGAATACCTGTTCAAGGTGATGCGGAGATTTGGCCTGGGCGACAACTATATCCACTGGACAAGAGTGCTCTATTCCTCGGCGAAAGCTCGGGTGAAGGTGGGCACGCTGGTGTCACAGCAATTTGACGTGGAGCGTGGTACCAGGCAGGGGTGCGCATTGTCCCCTCTGCTGTTCGCGCTGGCGATAGAGCCGCTGGCGGCCATGGCTAGAACGGGCAACCACTACGATGGGCTCAATTTCAGAGGGCGTCGCCATTTCATTTCGCTATATGTGGACGACCTCCTCCTCTTTCTTGAGAATTCCGACAGGGCGGTGGAGGGTGCGGAGGGGCTCCTGGAGCGCTTTGGCAGGGTGTGTGGCCTAAGGGTTAACTGGACTAAGACTTGTCTGTTCCCCCTGCGACATGAGGAGGCCCAACCCCCCGCCTGCCAACTGATTAGGTGGGAGCCTCGCTGCCTAGACTACCTAGGGGTGCACGTGTATCATGATGCCGCGGACCTACTGGAGGGCAACATAGGGCGTTGTATCCGCGCCCTACAAGGGAGCATGTCTTTCTGGGCCACCATGCCACTGTCGGTAACGGGCCGAATATCCCTGCTGAAGATGATCGCCTTGCCCCGACTCTTATAATTCTTTCGCACACTTCCAGTGTGGGTGCCTGGAACGACCTTCAAACACCTCAAGTCGTTGATAACATCGTTCCTGTGGGGATCGGGCAGACGCAGGATAGCGCTGGCGACGTTGTCCCGCCCAAAAGATGAGGGGGGCCTAGCGGTCCCGAACTTCGAACTTTATTATTTAGCTGCACAACTGCAGTCCTTCACGCAGGAAGTAGCGAGAGTATACCGAGGCCCGGAGAGCGAGAGGGATGCAGGCACTTCCCGCCATGTACTGGCTTACATCACCCTCCAACAGAGGTTAGCACTTGGGGACCTGACCCAGGAAGAGCGTACGTTCCGCCTATGCTGGAACAGCTCGCAGAGACGAGCGGGAGTCAGACATCCATACGCGCCTGAAATCCCGCTGGGCATGGTGACAGCACTCCCGCATGGGGGTGATTGGTCGAGACTGCAGCGGTGGGAGGAGGCGGGTCTGCAGATGTTGGGGGACCTGTACGAGGACGGCGTCCTGTCCCCGTTCCAGTCTCTGCACGACCGCTACGATCTCCCTAGAGGGGATTATCTCTTGCATGTGGCGGTGGTCAGAGCCATACAGGAACACTGGGGCGAGGGGCTAGTTGAGCCCGCAACGATGCAGGCGTGCCAATTCACAATGATGTCAGCTGGCACTTTCAAGGCGGTGACGTGCCTTTATTCGCGGATGGTAAAGGAGGCCCTCCAGCCCCTGGCAGCGCTGAAAAACAAGTGGGAGCTGGACCTGCAGGTGGCCATCCCCGACACCACTAGGGCGCAGCTAGTGCGTAGAGCCAGGAAAAGCAAGAGAAACGCGCGATTTCAATTGATCCACTTCTATGTTCTCCATAGGGCATACCTCACCCCAGACAATATTAGGAAATACTTCGGAGCTGCGGATGCCGCGTGCCCTAGATGTAACAAGGTGGGGGCGGATCTGATCCACATGCTGAGGGCCTGCCCCAACCTACAGGAATACTGGGAGGGGGTTGGCGGCACGTTGAATGACGTAGCGGACAGGGATTTACAGTACGACGTGGCCGTTTGTATACTCCACTGGTTCCCGCATACGCCCAAAAATAGAATATCCAGTAAGTTTATAGATATGGGCCTTATCCTGGCAAAGAGGGAGGTGACGAAAGGGTGGAAATCGAGGGTGGGTCCCACGCACCGGAAGTGGCTGAACGAATTCCTCAAATGGGCGGCTAGTGAGAGCACACTCCGGTACCAGCTAGCTCACCGGAGACCAGATGACAGGGCTCAGGCGGCAGCAACGGCATGGGAACTGCTTGTGCAGGCCTTGAGGGACAATCTGGCTAGTGGAGAAGAGGCGGAGAACCCTGATGACGCAGCGGATAGAGTCGTGGCATGAGCTCCCCTACCAAGCACACACGAGTAGAGATCACTGGATTTTTCCCGCTACTCACCACACACAAACTACTCCTGCTAGGCGCAAAGAGGGGGGGCACTAGGGAGGGGAGGGCGGAGGGTGGGATAGTGGGGTTAAGGCTTTATAGAAGTAGACAGTAAGCTTAGTACGAACCTAGGGGAACAAGGGGCCAACGATCAAAAGCGGGCAGCGGGTTTCCCCACAGGGAGTTCGTCCTTATCAGTGCTACCTCAATGTACCTTACGAATGAGTGTTGCTGCCCGGCCTCCGGGATGTGGGCAGTACGGCTGTGTACGAGGCACAAATTTATGCTTATGGGGGGGACGGAGAACCCGCGCTGCTGATATGCGCCCTGGTTGCTGTACTTTATACTTGGTCCTGCAATAAAAACGGTTTGACAAAAAAAAAAAAAAAAATGAAGCAAGGAGAATCTTCTTCCAGGTTAAGGCTCACCCCTTACACTGTTAGGACTACAATGGGCAATATCAGAAAGTGCAATAAAGATTATTCAGAGTAATATGGGAAATTACATTATTTACTTTGCACTATGAGGTCTACGTGGGCTCATCTGCATTATAACTCTGCCAAGCTTGTGCAAATATGTTTGTAATTCTGCTTAGGATAGATGTAGCGAGTGTTACACAAATAAGTCCATACATGGTTTGATGGAGAGTTTGCTCGTAGATGTATTACTGGTGGTGTTTTGAACAGACCCACTGCTCATAATTAGTTTCTCGGTTGTCCATATGCTACATCGACAATATCTTTGGACTAGATGTACTAAACACTGGTTGCAATTTGAGCCCAATATTTTGGTGACTAGTGTGGTATTCTGCGAACTGACCCAATTATTAATAAGCCAAAGGCAGTTCATAGACATCCTACATTTTATCAGATTAATATATGTAGTTTACAAATCACTTTCCAAAGAGCTAATAGCACGTTCATTTACATTGGGTTCACTTCAATTTAATGGCGCCATTGTTTGCGAGGACCTAAATGTATTCCTCCCACTTTTTGCACCACATTCATCTTGCATCGTGCTGTGTACAATTCTCATAACGTGCTCCTTTGGTAGGCAATGTAAATTGCTACTGAAATGCACATTGATTAAGGTCCCCTGGAAGCCTTGATAGACTATGGCTCTTAGGCATAACAAAATATTAAAAATGTTTCTGCCTGTGAATTGTGAATGGCAACTTTAAGCCAGACCCCAGGCATGCAATGGCAGAGAATATAAATCTCAGGATAAAGCGCGGTGCTGGACCACTCATCATTTCTTGTGTGCGCATTTGAAGAGTGGATAATTGAATGCGATAAGAGGTGGGAAAAGAAGGGAGGGCATAACCTACTTAGTAGTTAATATATTCATCCGCATCTTGCAGTCACAATATAAATCATATGTTCCCCAAGCACCCTCTTGTGCTGTATGTAATGTTGTTATGTGAGCAGAGATCAGAAAAGCGCATATTATCTAATTTAGTGAGCTGTAATGAAAGGCCATTTCCTCTCTCATTTTAATTTGACTAGTAGCATGTGTAGGTTGTGAAAGTCGAAATGTGTCAGTACATGCTGCCACTGTGCATGTGTCTATTTCCATATGTAGATTTCTCATTCTCAATTGGTTGAAAAGTAAACAATTGTTTCTGACTAGGGAGAATCCTTTGAAGTCAGTGCCACGTATGTAAGAGAAATTGACAGAGAGGAAATTGCAGATGCATATTAAGCATATGCTTTTATGCTCCACTTCATACCTTGCTTCTGCATTTCGAAGTATTGTACATAACAGATGCTACTATTATCCAATTTATTGGTACTCTTTTTACCGACCTCAGAAGGATGGCAGCCTCAGTTTGCCTTCCTGGGATTGCAACTCGTGACTGGCAGATCATCTCATATTTCTGCAGTAATTATTGAACTGACTAAGCCATCCTGTCAGCTTGTACAGATATTCTCTATAACTAGTTCAATAGGCGTAGTAACCATTACATTTCTGTAGGAAATAGGTATGCCATATGGTCCAGAGATGCAGAAACATGGGAAGACCAGAGTTTAAGTCTGTAACTCATAATAGTTTGATCATGAGGCATTTGCACTGCCAAGGAGAGAACACATAGGGACACCATGTTGGGTGTCAACCAACTGTGACTGAGTCTGCTGAGAGTAGGGGTGTTGGCTCAAAAGTGTGAGTTTGGGTGCCAGTACTGAACCAGCTCAGGGGTTTCCAACTTTAGAAGGCCAGTATCAGAGCACAATGCCCTATCAAGATCCACGGACCCCCAAAAGAAAGAAGGATGAGACTTCACTAAAAAAGGCAAACACAAGGAGATGATGGACGGAGCGCTAAAACATTTCAGACACTCACCTCCAGTCACTATTAGATCTGGGTTAAATCCATCATCGTTCTTTAGCTCACTTCACCACCCCAGTTCAGGCGCAGCCATATGAAAATCAGTCTTGACCCTGTTCCTCATGGGACCAGTCCAGCACGAACTACCAAGCCAGGTCTTCCCTGGTTTGGAAACAAGCATTCTGGTACCGGTTTCAGGGTAACACCCCTCATCAGTCAGGCTAGTTTGAATCCAGTGGCAAAGTGAGCAAGGGACCCACATCTGGGCATACCCTGCCAACTTAGAGCGAACAAAGCTAACACAAAGTGAGCTAAAGAACGATGATGAATTCAGCGCAGATCTAATAGTGACTGGGGGTGAGTGTCTAAAAAGTTTCAGCGCTCCATCGATCATCTCCTTGTGTTTGCTCTAAGTTGGCAGGGTATACCCAGACGTGGGTCCCTTGCTCACTTTGCCACTAGAGTACAAGAGTAGAGCTGTGGTAATTTTCAACTATGCACGAGTAGTTAAGCAAAACTGTGAATTCCAAGTCATAGATATTAAGCAGTAATTCTGAAATTTCATCCAAATACACAATGCAACGTTAAAATCGTCATGGCTGATGTATTCGCCGAGAAGCAACTGTTTTTCTACCGTTGTCGCTTGAGAGGGTGCATTTTGCATTCGTCATCTACATCATACCATTGGTGCCCTGCCCAAGGACCTCCAAGCAGAAAATGATGGATGGGAAAGTATTCCTGCCTCCCCAACCATCATTTCATGGTTAGATGTCACAAGCATCAATGAAGTTAAGGAGATGATAAACCTAGGCAGGACCAGCCCACCGGAGACAATCAGTAAGTGAGGGAAGGAAGCCAAAAATAGTCCAGGAGTGCCAGGTCAGGGAGAGTGGGTGTCCCATCTATGTTAGGCATGGTCAAAGAAATGCACTGGCATAGCTGGAGAATGAGAGCATGAACACTGAACTACTTTAAATGGCTTAGGCGTGTTTTATGGTTTTGGGCAGCCAATATCTACAGAGAATGCAGTTCAAAAGAGGACAAAGAGAGGATATCTGCTTTGTATTGCTGGTTCTCTATTATCCCGAGTTCCTCCTCAAACGTTAGTTTAAACTATGGGACCAATGTGCTTTGCTTAGTTCCAGTAGTTGTAAAATACATTATGTGGAGTTGCCAGCCATAAGGCTTCACAAATTCTCAGACACCAAGCCCTGATAGGTCAGTGGATCAATCATTACAAACCCAGTTACAGCCCTGATCTAATAATCACACACATATTTAAATACACCCTAACATTTCCAGGCCCAAGCTCAGAAATTCAGCAGCATTGCTCTCTTGCAACATGTATATGTAAATCAGGACATTCATACGCCATATATCATATGGCACTTGTAATTCATCTTTTTTACAATCTGAAGGCTTTGCTTTTTGAAAGCAAATTTATATAACAAACAATGCAAGTATGATGTTACTTTTGCTGTGACTACAAGTGTAAGACAGAAATCTGTTCTATATGCAATCAGAGGTTTGCTAATGCATCCTAATTTCGAGCTATGTGATCATTGTCCAAATATTTGTTTTTTCCCCTGACTGATTTCTTCTGGTCAAACCTTGTAAACGTTATTGGGAGGAAAGGTGTAGTAAAGAATGATGAGCTCTCACACTGGATGGTCTTGTAAGTAGTTTATTGTATCAGAGATAGAAACCCCCAAATCATAGTCATGCCAGGCACAGCTATCAACTGAACTGCCTGATTCAAATAATGGAAACCCTATGTGTCACCATAAAATGTGTGCCTGTCATAAAGGAACCCACCGCTTCAGCCTGACTTTAGCTGCCTAAGTACAATATAACACATCTCTCTCCCCTGGGAACCAAATTAAAAGTTCTAGAAAAACCCATGCCAACAAACACAACACTAGACTCATACTGGACAAACAAGACATGGAGTTCCTGGCCGATGAATACAGAACACACAACATAAAACAAAACACAAATCAGAAACAAAACAATAATGAGTAAACAATTGCAGCAAACCTGTCACAGCACCTTATCTAAAAGTAACCTCCAACACAACATAACTGCAAAAGTAATCTGCCAATTAACCTGGGACCCTCCTAGTCCTCAACTCCCTCCAAATAATAGCCGCCTATTGAACCATCTCTGCTCCTTAGAATACCTGTTGTTTCCTGAGACCTACCCCCTCCTTGACAGTTTGTAAATTCATTGTCATTCATTAATAAACAAGGAGAGTACGGATCTTCAACATCACCCAACTTCATTTCCCCCCTCCCCTGTCTTTGGTACAGTGCCACTCTCCATAGATATTACGCTTGCCCGTTATCTAGCTCGACCCATTTGCCACCAACAGTCTTGATCTTGTAAGGCCCCACCGGGCCTGCCCGGTACCAGGAGGACGAAGATACTGCTGATGGGCTACCCCCTTACGTGTCTCCTGTCCTTTATTTACAGTCGCCATGGGACTCTTCCGTACAGGACTGTCACGTCCCGTTTAACGAGGAGCAGTGCCCGGAATCCCCCGACCGGCCAATGTCATATAATGCTCCTATCAGTGCTTGGTATCTGGGAGGAGAGGCCCATTTAAACATCCAGGAGGGGAGGAGCTACATCGACGCGGACCCCAGATGCAAACACTCCAGAGAGAACCTGAGCATGTACTGGAAGACCGAGGACGAGGGAGGAGAAACGACTGTCGCCCTTTTTGCTGCGGATGGGAAGGGAGCGCACGAGACCCAAAGGAGAGAACCCGAAGAACCACGAGGAAAGGAGCCGGACCCCATCCGGTACTGTCGACAAGCCAGCCACGCTCAGGAGGAGAGTGGCTTCCAGAGGTACGTGCTCGCATAAGGGGCTTGTTGATGAGAATGGGAGCGACTGCAAGCACTCCGCTGTGTAGCCGTGGGGAGAAAGGAGGGTCGTAAAAACTGCCTCGCTCGTTTATAGCGATCACTCAGTGACGGGCGTGGTGTTTGTCCCTCACTCCCTATCCTAAAAACCTCTAGCGGACCAAGCTTAGTGGTGACACCTTTCTTTTCTTTTCTTTTATCGGTGTTACCCACGGCTCCCCGCCGCCCGGATCCCCGAGAGTGAGAGAGCGGGAGGAAGAAAAGGGGGAACCAATCCTAGGCTGTACCCTTACGTCTGACGACAAGACGGAAAGAGACTCATCTTTAACACTGATATCTGTCTCATTTTGGAATCTTTAAATAAACCACTTGTTTGACCACTCGAACACCCTACGCCCTTTCTGGTTATCCACACTTGGTCAGTTCTTTACCAACTCCACCCAATTTAACCATGACCCACTCAGCTACATCAATAAACTGTTTCTGCAATTATCCATTTGGGCACTCCCCTTTGTTCATTGAAGCTCCATCATGGATCCAGGACAGAGCCAATTTGGTTCCTAGCTGTCTACCTCGCATCATCCCAAACGGGGTCTTTCCTGTACTGGCATTCACCATGGTGCGATAGGCCCATACCATGTCTTTGACCGCATCCAGCACAGACAACCCAGCACATCACACAAGTTGCATTGTAACCTTCACCAGTTTGATGCCCCTCTCTACTAGTCTATTACTTTGGGGATTGTGCAATGAAGTACAGGCATGCCTTACACCAAGAAACATTTAATTTTGTGCGAAGTAAGTTGTGTACCATTGTCTGTCAGTAAGACTGAGGGTATACCCTCTCTTCTAAACACTTCACCTACAACATCAATGATTGACACATTTTTCTGTTGTCTGCCATCCTTCAAATTTGATCTGTGCAGTTAGAAACCCCATAACTCCTATGTCAACTTCTTGATATCCCTTCAAAATGACATCCATGGATATCAACTGTCCTCCAGGCTAAGTAGTATCATAAGACTGTTTTGGTAAAATGGTGTATAAAGAACCTGTATTCACCATTAGCATCAATATTTTCCCATTAACTTCAAAGCCTGCTTTGGGGCGTGTTCTCCTCTTTTCAAGATCAATACTTTCCCCAGTAGGTCAACAGTGTACCATCAGTACCTCATCATTTCCAACGATCATCTTCTTCTCGGCAGCTTTATACATGCATGCAAAATGTCCTTTCTTGCTGTACTTGCGGTAATCATTACCCAGTGCAAAATAATTCTTACAATCTGCCAAGTGGCAGTTGCTTCCGCACCTGTGGCAGACTCGAGATGAAGTCTTTCCTGGCGTATTTGCTGATGAGGAAACCCTTATAGCATTGTTTCTGTTAGATTTCCCATCTGAAGACTGAAATGTATTCTTTATCACATTAACCTGATCACTATCATCGCCCGATGCTGCTATATTGAAGACTTCTGTTTCCTTTCTCTCACACATGCACTTTTCTGATTACTCAACCACCTTTGCAATGACTATAGCATCTTTCAAAGTGAAGTTACAAGCAGTCCACCGCCTTTCCTGAATTTTCTTGCTGTTACACTGGACAATTAATTGATCCCCTTTAATTCCCTCAGTCATCTGTCCGAATTGACAGTTTGCAGACAATTCTCTTAGTCTGGCCACAAAGTCATCAATAGACTCAGCTGGTTGCTGAGGCTGTGCATAAGATTTATGATGATCCACTCACTTTTCTGAACTTCGAGTGTGTGTGTGGAGGTGCTTGGACCATTCTCCTTTTTAAATGTACTGTTGTTTTGAAAGTCTTAGCTGTGCACTGTTATCTTGCCACCTAATCAGCGCTGTTACCATCCTTTATTTCAGCCTTTTCCGCCTACGACACAGTTCGCACTGACTGAGTGGCCTTGCCCAATCAGACACGAGACTGGGAGGAGTGAGTTGTGCCCCCCGGCCTGTTTAGGACGGTTGCAGCGCGGACTCGGTAAACCGCTCACTTTTCTGTACTTTGACTGTGTGTGTGGAGGTGCTTGGACCACAGTCCTTTGTAACTGCTTTGGAATGCCCTGTTGTTTTTAAAGTCTTAGCTGTGCACTGTTATCTTACCACCTAATAAGCGCTGTTATCATCCTTTATTTCAGCCTTTTCCACCTGCAACACGGTCCGCACTGATTGGGTGGTCTTGCCCAATCAGATGCGAGGCTGGGAAGAGCCAGTTGTGCCCCCAGGCCTATTTAGGACGGTCTCAGTGTGGCTGCACAGCAGACGAACGCAGCGTGCGCACCTAAGGCAAGCCCGTATGCGTCCGTCCGCACCTGGATGATGCCAAGCGCTAGGCATGCTGCTCGTTTGGAGACTAATAGATTGGTGTATTCTTCTCTAGAACTGCTCCAACCAAGAACTACCTGAAACCCTTGCATTAACCAAGCTCGGGGCCCTGTTGATTGTCTCCCTGTCTCTAACCATCGCCGGTACACTATCAGAAGTGATAGCCATGCCACTAAACACCCCTCTCAGGCTCTTAAAATCCTTAATCTTAACTGCCGCTCTCTAGTCAAACACTACGCTGACATTTTGGACTTGCTCCAAGCAGAGGAACCTGACCTTCTGTTCCCCCCAGGACTTGGCTCACCTCCCCCAGTGTGTCTGAACCACAGTTGGCACTTCCACAGGGGTATCTAATAAAAACACTGAACAGGGAGGATGGCAGGGGAGGAGGGATAACAGTCATTTATAAAACCATCTACACCTGCAGTCTGACAAAAGAGTTAATTACAGACTTGAAAGTGGTCTTTTTAAAATTTCTGTAAATCACAACTTTTCCTTGATGGGACTACTAATCTATCGCCCCCCTGGACCTTCTAGAATGTTTAGGGACTCTCTTACTAATGTGATTTCTGTCCTGGCCGCTAAATCCCCCAATTTTAATATCATTGGGGATCTCAACCTCCATCGTGAGGACCACCATAACAGCGAGACTGCTGATTTTCTAGCAGATCTTGCTGCCTGCCAACTACTGCAGTTCATCTCTGGCTCTACTCATTTGGCAGGTCATCTTCTTGACCCAGTATTTTCTAATATTCCTATCCTCAGAGCCCTGCCTTCCCTTCCCATGGCTTGGACTGATCACTTTCTCATCCCTATTGTACTTCCCTATGAGAACCAACCACCACGTACTTACCCTGAGCCTCTGCTAAAACGACCTTGGCATAAGCTCAATGCTAATTCTCTCATTAACACCTTAAGTTCCCAAATGCCCCAACTGCCTGATGATGTTGAGGCAGCTGATAGATGTGCCCACGAGTGGCTCCAGCAGGCTCATCCCTGCCAAACTTACATCACGGCGCAGAACCTACACCGATCCCTGGTTTAACAAGAAACTGTCCCAGATGAAAAAAGACTGCAAAGTTCATGAACAGGCTTGGAGATGTAAATACGACCCTACCCTAAAAACCCAATATCATTTTGCTGTCACGACCTATCACAAACTGATCCGTAAATCATGTGCTGACTATATTGCTGAAACAATAAAGAGTAGCAATAACCCGTCCAAAACCATCTTCACCTTGCTTAAAGACATAAAAAATCTGCCTTCAGCAGGGGCCTTGGCTACTCTCTCCAACTCACAATGTCAGGCTTTAGCTACTTTCTTTGTTAATAAAGTAGAGGAGATCTATAAATCCTTTCCACTCATTATTAATATCACAAAACGTCCTGATCCTATCAGCTGCCCTGGCACCTGTTTATCTTCCTTCCCAGCATTATCCTGCGAGACACTAGGGACTTTGTACCATCAAATCAGGATCTCCAACGGATCCTTTTAAACCCGATCAGTTTTTACAATTTCTACCCTTTGTGAAATAATAAATCTGTCCCTCACTTTCGCCACTGTTCCCACTTCATGGAAACACCCCAAGGTCATCCCTATGATAAAGAAGCCTACATTAGATGCCGCTAAACCTGAAAGCTTTCACCCGATCTCTTTACTTCCTTTTGCCGCAAAAATCACAGAATTCTTTATTAATTCCATCCTTACTAAATTTATAGAGGCTAACAACATCTTAGACCCAGCACAGAATGGTTTCAGGCCTGGCCACAGCACTGAATCGGCTGCAGCACACATAGAAGGTACAAAACACCATTGGTGATTGTTTATGTGCAGGAAGGGACACCTTCCTGCACGTAAACAATCTTTCACCGCAACACAGGTATCGATTGTACAATGGTGCAAGAAAGCCTGCATTGGCGAAAGGCAGCTGCAATTAGCACCAGCGCAGGGTGAAACGCAGGGCTGCACCGTATTCTTGTAAATACTGAACAGCCCTGTGTTTCTGAAGTGGCGGAGCATGGTGTTAAGCAAACAAGGCTAACACCACGCTCCATCACTTCATTGTTAATATGCCCCTAAATTTGGTGCAGATTGCTAGTTACAATTGAAATAACCATTAGGAACTCAAAACCCAAGAATACACAAAGTATCCCACATTTATGAGGGTTGTGGGCCTCAGCCTCCAGAAGCATGCCTATAATTTTCATATTAAAGAATTGTGCTCACCAACTCACAGATCAGAAAGTGCTGACTAACAAGTAAGGGAAGCGAGAGCTGTTACCTGGAAATATTTCCAGCCTTAAGAGCCACTTCCCAGAAGTAGCCATGTTTTCTTCTAGGGCCACAAGTCAATCGTCATGATCATTTTACAATTATGCTGAGAGCCGAAGTGATTCAAAGACTATGATTATAATTCAAGGAAATTGTTTTGAAGTGTGCAAACAAGAAACAATGTAAATGTGTGACATAGGGAATCCCCTCGGGGACATATATGAAAGCAGTTTGCTGTAGATTGTTTGGGTGGATGAGGTGCAGGGTGTAGTTGCATTCCATGCCTTATGCCTAGTGCTCAGTGAGCATGGCTTTCAGGCTAAGCCTTTTGTCAACAATCAAAAACTATACAACATTACTTGTGCTCAGTTCCCCTGTGACAAGAGGAACTGAGCACAGGAAATGTTCAAGGGCCAGACCCTGTGACCAGATCCTAATGCGCACACTGACAAACTGTCCACAATAGGTTCTGGGGCATCAAAACAAGGCATAGAACATGAATATTGAAATTATTGATACCCTACTCACAGATTGGGTGGAACTGTGCATATTAAAAATTACTATCTTCCCCACCAATTGCTGGAAAGTGGTGCTTGTGTATCGACCAACAGGCTCTAAAAAGATGTTTGCCATTCGCTCATGGACTACATTACACCATACGTCCTATCATTTAACATCTTCCAGCTCTTGGGTAATTTTAACTTTCATGGGGAAAATCTGGAGTACGCTAGTGTAGCCCAACTCCTAAGGGATATGGAGATGCTTGGGCTCAGTCAAAAAGTGGCAGGACCTACACATCAAGAAGGTCACACATTAGACCTTATCTTTTCTAACTACTTAGAAATCAGTAGTAAACCTTCATTGTACTTAACATGGACCGACCCCTTAGTTGCAAATCTCTAGTACCAAGCAGCCAAGAAGCTTAGCTCAGGAACCAGTGGAGTATGAAGAATTTGGAGCACAGTCTCAGCCGATTCTATTGCCAAAACACTTGGGTCCTTCAGGCTCCCTTTACACACTGACATAAATCAAGCTTTAACAGCATATAACTGCTTTCTGACTAACACCTTGGACAAAATCGCTCCACTTAAATGAGCATCTTCAACTTCAACCAGAGACCATGCTCCTTGGTACTCTGACAAACTGCATCTGGAGAAATCCAAGTGTGAACGTTTGGAAAGCAGGTGGCGCTTGACTAAATGTCCCTCAGACAAAGACATTTTTAGGGTGTCTAAAACATATTAAGGTGGCCCCCAAATACTACGCTGCAGAAAAAAAATATTCTGGCAGTAAACTTCACTAAAGATGCTGAGCGAATTTCCAAAGCTACATGCCTGCAATCGTTCCTTCCCGGCTTCCCAATCACTATGCAATTCTATAGCAGACTTCTTTGAAGACAAGATTAATACCATCTATGACAATTTCTCTAACACACAGAGCCAGCAGGGCTCCTACATAGACTTCAATCTACCTACCCCTAAGAGTTCTTCTGTATTAGAGAAACTTGAGTTATGATCACTAGAGCAGGTACAAGTGATGCTGGCCAGCGCTAAAACTGGCTCCCCACGGAATAACTGCTCCCCCAAAGGTTACTTTCTCCTTAGCCCAATACATTGCACCCGTGGTCACAGACCATTTAAATTTCTCTCGCTAGACTCTGCCTCTTTTCCAGCTTTGCGGAAGTCTGCTTAAGTGTGTCTACTACTAAAAAAACCTAATGCCAACCATGATATTCTTTCCAACTACTGCCCTGTCTTTTTGATTTCTCTACTAGGAAAGTGTCTAGAATGCCACATAAATAACCAACTGGCCGCCTACCTGGAAGGGCACAAGATCCTGGACCCCTCACTATTGGGTTTTAGAGCAATGCACAGCACGGAAAACACACTAGTGGTAGTCACAGATACTATCAGACTCGAGTTAGATCCAGGTATTTCAGTAATGCTGGTACTGCTGGATCTGTCGGCTGCGTTCAACACGTTCTTGCATTGCATCTTAATCTGCAGACTGCACAATGTTTGCATACATAGTAGAGCACTACACTGGTTTAGGGATTTTCTCAGCAACTGGACCCAAACCATCTCCATTGACTCCTACAGCTCCCATGCTATGTGGGTAAATAGAGGAGTCCCACAGGATTCCTCCCTGAGCCCAACATTATTAAATGTCTACATAGCCCAGCGCATTCAGTTTGTTAGATCTTGCGGGTTTGAGATCGTGTCTTATGCCGATGACACCCAACTAGTCATCACTTTTGGGCAGGCTCCAAAGATGGTTAAAACATGTTTTCTGGACTGCATGAGGAAGATTGCCGGCTAGATGACCAACAACTGTCGCAAATTAAATTGCGAAATAGCAGCGATAGGGCTGTTTGGCAAGTCTCAGGAGTCTTGGTCATTGAACTGGTGGCCTACAGAACTAGGCCCCGCCCCTTGCCCAAAACAGGTTGTTAATGTTCTTGGAGTAAAGTTAGATCAGGTACTTTCTATGAAGGACCAAGTCAACACAATCTGTGGCACTTGTTTTGCCACTTTACATCTACACAATAAAATGTTTCCATGGCTCCCTTCTTAATCAAGAAAAATCCCACTCCAAGCTCTGATTACGAGCCGCCTTGACTATGGGAATGCATTCTTAGTAGCAACAAATGACTCGTTGCTGTCTAAACTCCACGTGGTGCAGAACACAGCAGCCTGCTTCATTTGTAACCTACACTCTCGCTTAGCCTCTGCTCCCATTCTGAAAGCCCTTCATTGGCTACCTATTAGGAAATGCGTTATTTTTAAATTGTGCTGTTTGACCCAAAAGACATTAACAAAGGGGCTTCCTTCTTATTTGCATGTTAGACTCAGTCAATAGCAGCCTTCGCAATACTTATATCATCAAATCAGGCTTTATTAGAAACCCATCGAATCCACACCTCCGGATTAGGTGGCAGATCGTTTTCATATCTTGCCCCATTCTCTGCAAATCAGGATGTACCAAGATTTTTCAAAATTAAAAAAAATCTAAAAACACGGATGTTTTACCTGGTCTACTTGCACTTGCCATTTCTGGTTGCATAGCGCTGAGATACACCTTTGGGTGTGAGTCGTGCACTGTAATAAATTCTAGTAAAAATGACATAACATAACATGGTAGTGGGCTACTCCCTCAGCCAAGACTACTCTGTGCAGGGGTTAACCTGTGTGCATCACGTTCTGGAGGTAGGGGTTGTGGGAGGTGTATGATTGAAGGTCCCATCCTTTGCTACAAGCCCAAAGTACACAGAAGAAGGTCAAACACAGTGAATTGGTAGCAATGAGTGCTTGGTGAAATGTATGTCATAAGGGTGTACCCTGTGCCCAGTGTCTACTCTGCATGCTCTAGATTGTGTGCAGCAGATTCTAGTAGAGTGCTATTGAATGCATGTCATGGCTCAACATGCTTTACCATTTTATCCCTATAAATGGCCAAGGGCCATGTGCATTGGTTTGTCTGGAATGAGGACTGATACCAGGTTTGCATAAAGCCATACCCTGCACCCACAGGTTAATGGCATAGTGAAATCGAGGCATTGTGGATTCTGGGTCAATGGGAGTAGGAGTGGTATGAGGGTTTTACTCAGGCAAAAAATATGTTATGATAAAAATGTAGGACCTAGTTTAGAGGTTGACGAACAGAGTAGCAGCTGTTGGGATAGCAGAGTACATTAAGCCTGCCATCCCAAAAGTAATCCATCCATCAAATTTAGAGATGACTGCCTCTCCAGCAGTCATCTTTGTACCTTCACAGTGGTCCCCTTCGTGGTACAAAAAGTTTGGTGCCCGCCTGCATCAGTTTTGATGACTGTTTACCAAACGTAAGTGTTTTTTTGTTTTTCAGAAAGAAAGTCACAAAGTGGGAGTTTGTTTCTGAAAAATAAAAATAATGACCCCCACACCCTGAGAGTTTTCTCTCAGCGTGTCACTATTGCTTTTTCTTTCCATCACTGCCAGGCTTTTCCTGGTGTTGATGGATGGAAAAAAACATTACACCATCTGCTCTCAATAGAGTGGGAGGTTTGATGGCTTTACTAGGGCCATAGCCAGAAGTATATCTTTAGGAGGTTGTGAGCCCCAGCTATGACCAAGCATTAAAGCTGTGCAATCTAGGTGTATACTTTCCCAAATACTGGTTGTGCTACTAGATATCAACCCCCAGAATATAGTGGTATAAGAATATTGAGGACAGAATATCAAAAATGTAAGTATATATATGGAATTATAGATTTACTATTACTATGTACCTTAAATATATCTCACCAAGCTCTGGAACTCACTACCAGCCATCAATTGAAGCATTATGGAGCATACAAACTTCAGAAGTAATGGCTGTTTCCAAGACTACTACATCACATCCCAGCAACAGAAGCCCGAAACACAGTCACAACCTCAAGTATAAAATCATCCACAGATTGGAAACAACCCAACAGCAAACTACTTTCAATAGGCAGATAAGTTAAGGTGGGCTAACCTATGGCTCAAATGAATAATATATAGTTATGTAATTTCATGTGTAACATTAGTTGCTCACTAAGACCTGAACACTCAGAAGTCAGCAGCCAACTGTAACTCACATCTTTTACATTCACATAAAACATATCTGTTGGGAGAGTTGTCCATCACCAGGGCTGTGCAGCCAATAATCCATGAAACACACAAAAGGTTATAAGAAACTACTTGCAATAAATCTAACCACTGGCAGTCTCTCGGGTGGCAATCCAAACCATCATTCTTTTGCTCACCATGCCACCTTAATATAGACCCAGCCATTTGCAAATAAGTCTTGACCCTGTTCCTCAAAGGAACAATCCAGCCCGAACTGCCAAGCCAGGTCCTCACTGAACCGGAAAACAAACAGCCCAGGACCAGTTTTGCCCTAGTTATGGGCTCATCAGCCGCATACTGCTTGGTTCCTGTGACACAGTGAGAATGAGACCAACGTCTGGGCATACCCATGCCACTTAGGGTGATACATGAAACACAGAATAGGTGATGGGAGGCTGCTTGGAATAGGTCTATCAACTGTCAATTGCTTGGGGTAGCACTCTAACCCATCATTCGTTTGCTCAACATGCCACATCAGTTTATACCCAGCCATATGCAAATCAGTTGTTCACCCTGCTCTGCGAGGGAACAATCCAGCCCAAACTGCCATGCCAGGTCCTCCCTGAACCGGAAAACAAACAGCCAAGAACTGGTTTGGCCCTAGTTATGGGCTCATCAGCCAGGTTTAGCTTGTTTCCAGTGGCACATTGAGAATGGGAGCCACATCTAAGCATACCCATGCCACTTAGGACGGTACATGAGACATTCAAAAGGTGATGGGAGGTTGCTTGGAATAAGGCTTACCACTGGCAATCACTCGGTGTAGCTCTCCAACCCATTCTTCTTTTGCTCACCATGCCAACTCAGTTTAGACATAGCCATATGCAAACTAGTCCTGACAGTGGGTTGGAGCGATTGGGTTCCCGTTCAGAGAGGGCATGACTTGAAAGTTCAGGCTGGTCTTTTCCCATGCAGAGGAGAGTCAAGAATGATTTGCATATTACCGGGTCCAAACTGAGGAGGCACGATGAGCAAAAGAACGATGGGTTGGAGTGCTAACCCAAGCTATTGTCAGTGGTTAGACTTATTGTAAGCAGCCTCCCATCACCTTTTGTGTGTTTCACTGCAAGTAATTCAGCCATCCCCAAATAAAAAGGCATGGAATAACCGAAGACATCTGTCACACACTGCTAGTCGATCGGAGGACTGAGGGAGTAAGATTTCCAATGATAGAGCCAACAGGACTCCACTTATGGAAAGCTTACAGTCCACCCATCTCTAAATCATTTGGCGGACCAAGAGTTTGGCGAAAAGGTACTCCGTCACATTAACCCTTTGAGTACTTTGTTTACATGCACACTATCGTTATGATCCAAAACATAATCAAAAGATCACCATAACTCCCTCAATATACGTCTCGTGAACTTGCAGATGCAATCACAGAGGATATTCCACTTGACACCATTAATGACATTTCTGGTGATTTCAGATCACCTTTAAGATCATTGAAGGTCACTGATACCACAATAAGGGATGGGGCACTGAGCACTGGTCTCAGGCAATAATCATTTGTTTTTAGTGTTTGCTTTGTGCTTGAGGAAACATCACCGAGTTTGGACTAGAAAACAAAGGTTTTACAATCTGACAGCTACTTTTGCTTAAAGGTTGGCAAAATACTTAAGGCTAGCAGAATACGATTTATGGATTTTTTTTCTGCCAATTTGTTTAATTGAGCACAAATAGCTAGAGAGAGAAAACACTTGATCTATGTACTAACCAGCTCTTCCTGAATTACAGGGCCGTGACTGTCTTTGTCAATGTTTTTAGAGTATCTGGCTGAAGATGGCTGAAATGCCAGAAACCGGTCCTAGGATGCTTGTTTCCGGTCCAGGGAGGACTTGGCTTGGCAGTTCGGGCTGGACTGTTCCCATGAGGCACAGGGTCAGACTGATTTGCATATGGCCATGTCTGAACTGGGGTGGCAGAGTGGGCTAAAGAACGGTGATGGATTAAACCCAGATCAGTTGACTGGGGGTGAGTGCTTGGAATGTTCAACACTCCGTCCATCATTTACTTTGGTTTTGCTTTGTTCGCCATAAGTTGGCAGGGTATGCTCAGACGTGAGTCCCTTGCTCACTTTGCCACTGGATTCAAACAAGCCTGGCTGTAGACAGCTGAAATGCCAGAAACCGGTCCTAGGAAGCTTGTTTCCGGTCCAGGGAAGACATGGCTTGGCAGTTCGGGTTGGAGTGTTCCCATGAGGCACAGGGTCAGACTGATTTGCATATGGCCATGTCTGAACTGGGGTGGCAGAGTGGGCTAAAGAACGGTGATGGATCAAACCCAGATCAGTTGACTGGGGGTGAGTGCTTGCAATGTTCAACACTCCGTCCATCATTTCCTTTGGTTTTGCAATGTTTTTAGAGTATCAATAATTCTTTGGCCGCCCTGACTTCTCCTTTGATCTCGTGCCACCGCTTTCTATTGATTGAAGTCCTCGAGCTCCGAGCAGCTGCAGGGATTGATGATTTCATCATCACCAAAAACAAGAGCAGATTATGGCATTAAACATGTTTCTGTAAGGAGGAAGAAATAATGACAAGATAATATGCGTCAAGACCCCAGAATGTAGGAGGGGAGGATTGCTCAGATATTAAATGTGTCGAGCAGCTCTCGCGTCACGTGAAGAACACAAGGAAGTGAAAATGAATGAGTCACCAACGCCCAGTTCTGTTTCTTCAAGGAAGCGCTTAAAGAACTCAGACATGGAACACTTCTTCCGATATGTATTTTTAGGATACACTTGGCACTGTTATATATTCTGATGTATTTTCTAGATTCTATCGAAGAGAACAGGCGCACTTAAACTTCTTGATTGTCCAGTTGGATGTGTTGCCTGGCAACCGCATCCCTCTGAAGCAATCATTTTTATTGGGAGTCTGAATGAGTTGATAATGGGCCAACTTTCGGCATGAAGGGATCCGTTTAAAAAGCTTTAAGACTACAAGGAATGCTCTCCTCTGCAAAAGCCTGGGGTTGTGCATAGGTAACATGCGAATGATTAGCAGAGACACATATGTCTAAGGCGAAGATACCTGTGACTGTGGCGTGTGAGTAATGTACAATAAGGGGGCGATTCACAAAGATATTTTGGCATAGGTGGATTAGTACTCATGTAGTACTCGTTTACGTATTTTTAAATTCCTTTACGAGTTGGCCTTGAAAATGGGACTTCAACAAATCTCCATATACAGTTAGTACAAACAGTCATTGGAGTGATCCTGCCTCTTTTCACTCTTAATAATAAGGAATTGGAGGTTATGGAGCCTAATCACAAAAACATTTAAAACTAAGTGAAAGAATTCTCCTAAAATACTACTTCTCGTACTCATAAATGCTTTTGAGAACTACACCATAAGGTTATGTATTGTTTGCAGTTGAAGAAATTGTGCAGATTTTTTGTCCCTCAATAAGCTAACTACACTTCAAAAGCGTTCTACACTCATGAAACTGGAGCCAGTGACACACGTTTAGAAATGGGCATGGAACATGCCTCGGAGCGCCTGCGTAATACCAGATTTACTCCTGCATAATGCAAAGAGTGAATAAGTGCAGCAAATATCTAATATTTACTGTATTAAATGTATGAAAAAATCATGCACATTGAAAGAAAAATCAGCAATCTGTTAATAAAAAGCATGTTTGTGAACTTTTAGTAGAGGTAAAATGCAATTCAAATCAGGTATAATACTCAGGTAAGTATACCTAATTTACGCCGGACTAAGTCTGAAGTATTGCAAAATGATCTGTGTGTGTGTGAGCGAGTCGCATGCATGAGAAAAATATCAAATAGGCAAAATGTAAAAATTGCTACGTCTGTGACTTTTTTTACCTTAAACATTGTTAATGGGTGCATTGACTGGCTATGGATAAGTAGAAGTACTAAGGTGTGAGTAAATCCGTATTCTGAGTGAATATCGTGCATATTCATACTCAGTGTAAGCCCCTAACACCTCACTCTAGTCACTGTCCTCATATAATTGAATTTGAATCTCGAGAAAAGAGAAACTTTTCACACATTCGTAGACGTAAATTATTCATTGAATAAAGTTTGATTTTTTTTTCGGCTGTCCTTTGTGAATTGTTCAGCAAGAGCAGAGTTTCAAATGTACCTCTGTCTGTGGCATTTTTTCGGTCGGAATGGAAGTGAGCACATTCAATGGTGGTGTGTGGGATGGGGTTTCTCCATGGATACAATGCATCTTACCTGCAGAGAAAAAAAATAAAAAGTTAACAAATGAAAAATCTTTTTTGCCTTTTCCATTAAAAAATGAACATAGTTTACTAATGCATGTGCATAAATGGTTACAATTTGAGCACTCATGGCTATTTTGAACTTGCATCAATGTAAGGAAAAATAAAATAAATTCTAAATTAAAAAAATTAATTCGTAAATTTACTTCAAACCTAGGCATTCGCATAAGCATAAGGGAAAAACGTTCAAAATTGTGGATTTTGTAAATCACGCCCTAAGTCCTGATTACAGTAGCTGAAGCCTGTCGATGGCATAATTTAATACACCACAAATAACCTGGAGTGAAAGGACGAAGTGGTTATCTTGAACACATAAAACTAATCGCAACACTACGTCAGGGGAAGTAAGCACTACATAAATTCAATTACAATTATATTTCATAATCGAGTAGCGGCCTTACGATAGCAATAATGATCACATACTTTAAAAAAAAATGAAAACATGGAATGCTCAACTTTGTTTTATTTTCTGTTGCTGTGGACACCTGAAATCACTCCACATTACTGTAGTCAGTCCGTATGCGCAAAAGAAAATAAATAATTAAGAATAAAAGCCATAATAAGAGGTACATATCAGTTAGATTTAGTTTGTCGTTCTAAGACTGGAAGGTTAGTGACTGGGTGTGTTGCACCTCCAATGTGCGTGAAGAGTGGTTTAAATTCCACTGTTCAACAATAATGACATTTTCAGGTCTGAAAAAAGTCTAATAAAAATGGTGTCTCCTGAAAATCTGAGATAATTCAAAATGCCTGAGAAAATCGTTAAGAAACATCATAAAATATCTTGCCCCTAAGACACTGGTCTGTCTCAGGATCTGAGACACACTTTTATTATCAAATGCATTGAGTTGTTGGAGTAAAGATCTGCATGCCATCAAACAAAAGTAAAACACGGCAGCAAACCAAGGGACATTCAATTGCTGTGAAGCACAGCAGCAATCAGAAACCCCTCCTAAGCTATTGGTGTGCTATATTAATATTATATGCATTATCATATGCATTTATGCATGTTTCCATTGTGATCTTTAAGTTCTCCCAAATACTAGCATGCTGTGTATTGTGATATCACTCCCAATGACAACTGTTGAGGCACACACCTCTGTTGCCTTCAAGCGACACCACATGGGTCATACTACCAATAATCCACCCTGTTATATTCTTGTCTTCTCCTTCTCCCTGCTGCTCAGCCTGTGTGTGTGATGTCATCGGAATGTTCGTGGATGCATGGTTTGAAGTGTGGTCAGTTTGAGTGAGATGGGCTGAGCAGCTGGATGCTGTTCCCGGTGGGGCCTTCTTTACCATCCTACTTACAATGAGTAAATCTACTTAACTACACCTACGGCTCCTGGATTACTTACCTGTTCGAGAGTACTTTCTTCAATGTAACACACCCCTTTGGAATAGTCTGCCAGTTGAGCTAAGACAGATGCAGGATCTGATGAAGTTCAGGGGAAAAATTAAAACTTGGCTTTTCCCTAGAGTACAGGCTTAGCCTAGCAACCAGCTAGCCCGGAAGTATGATGGTAGAGTATTTGTACCGCAGCGCCAGGATGCCCGTAGGGTTACAGCGCACTTTATAAGTCTGAACTACAATACAATAAAATACATCCCGTTGTAAATGCCAGCGGGAACAGCTAAGTACAATATATGTAAAAAACACATTTTAAGGGATAGCAGTTCTTGCAGCTGCAATGCAGAGCTTCTAGAGTCCCTTAGAGAGTAGCAGGGTCATATAGTGCTCAGCGGCACGCAAGCTCTCTATATTTGACATGGAGAGGGCCTACAGGTCCAATGAGGATGAAGCAATCCCTGACTGAACACATCCTCTCCGGAGAACATAAAAAGATAGGACTGTCCTATCATTTTATGTGCAGAGACTCTGCAGTCATATGGATACTACTAGAAAAATACCATTGTGAATAGCAAACAATCGTAAACTTACACAAAAGTGTAAGTCTAAATGTTTTAATCAGGCCTAACATGTTTAATTTATGGGAAAAAATAAGCAAAGGGGCCCAATGATTTTCTTAGGAGTCCACTGCCAGCAATGCTGATGCTGCAATTGCTAAATAGCCTAGTCTAGATTCCTCGTCATGCCTCTTTCCTCCACCATTCTACACTTCCTATCTCTCTATCTTACTCTTAAAACTTCTTTTCACCACTGCCATCTTCTACCTTTATCACTGTTCTCCTATCATTTTCTTCCTCTTTATTTCTCCTTATTCGGCCTTCCTCTTGGTCAAAGTATTGTATAGAGAAGTAAGTATCATGCCCAAAAATAAGTGCCTGGGCCTATCACCCTATCAGAGGTGTGGCGCCGCGGCCAGGGCGACTGACTCTGGAATCTGGGGATCACGGTTCAATTGCCGGTGGCAGATTAGCCCAGCACCATGTGACTCTGGGCAAAAGCTTGCTTTATATTTCCGATGGCCCCCAGCGCCTAGAGACCCTTACGGGTGATTGTTCGCACTTTAAAAATTTCGATTATTTTTATCTTTAACCAACAACACAAGTTCAGCACTGGGTGCATGGCTCCCATGCTGCATGTCCCTGCACCAGACAATCAGGCATGAAGTTGTGAACTGGATAGACAATGTAGGACTGGGTACAAAGAATGTCGAAAGCTCACACCCTGAGCCTAGATCCTGCTGCACATGATTACAGGCTGGGTAGGATGCAGGCCAAATGCGGAGTTTTTCATTTCTAACCAAATCCCTGGTGATTCACATACTACACCTCGCTCACTCGACCTGGCGCATCTTCCGGGACTTCCTGATTCTCATGGCGCCTTTATGACTGTCCAGGAATGTTCCCGTTGGAATTTGCCAGCACTTTAAGGATGTCTGCACATTAATTATGCATGAAATTAGCAAAAAATCGTAACATCTTAGAAAAAAGATGTGAAATGTAAATTTGTCTTATTTGTGCTATATTTTAGTGAGAAATGCTTCCCTTTTTTTTTGTTTTTGCAGAGTTTTATATAGCGCGAACTTGACCCGAATCCAATCAGGTATCATGGCGCTTTACATAGCACCAGTTGCGTTACATGAGAACACATTCCTTTTTTGTTAGGCACGGGGGATTAAGTGATTTACCCAGAATAACAGGATGTTCAGCGTCATTGCCGAGAGTCGAAGCAAGTCCTAGGTCTGACATCGAGCGCCCTAGCCGTTAGGCCAACTCCTCTCCCCATTTTGGAAGCAAAGATACATTCCGTGCTAAAAAAAAAATAGCACAAAAACACAACCAACACCAGCAACAGCCAATTGTGTTCTGGGGTCATTGGTGCTGTTCTCATGCTCCAGTAATAGGATTTCGATGCGAGCAGTCTTTACATGACCAAGTGTAATGATGTAGTTTCAGGGATTTTGCATAACAAGAGCAACAGCTGCCAGAAACCACGTGATATTACACCCCCCTCAACTCTACTGCACACTGGATGCTGCTGAAGTAGTCTTTTGGAACCCAAATGCAATTTTGTGTTATTTTGGAATGTCGTTTCAAGGCATTCGGGAGCACCGGGCAAAACAATTTTGGGTCCCCTGTTTGTAACAATTTGGGATTTTAATTGCCCATTTTCTGCTAATTCAAGCCTCATGTTGACAAAAAAATTAAGCCATATGTTATAGGTTGAGACAGGCAAGCAGACAAAAGTAAACCAGAGAAAAAGCTCACTTTTCCCCTTGGAAGGTTGGGGCCCTGGGAAATTGACCAATTAGCCCATGCCTTTAAAGCGTCTCTGATTCTGCACATCTACATCACTGATTGTGGTAAAAGGTGCACTTGTTACGAGGCAGCCCTGCAGAAGGATTGTTTACACGTTTACCAGGCTCACCCCTGCTCGCATGGTGCAATGCACTGCGTGCTACATTAACTGTACATCCTTCAATCCATCTAAGCCGTCATGTTGTGCTAGAGGCCATGGCATGTTGCTCCTAAGTGTTGCATGATTTAAGAAAGGTTCTGCTCAAAGCATGAAGCATGCTGCTCCCGAGGACCTAAAGATGCAGTAAATTGGCGCAATGGCAGCATGATTAAGTGGTTCAATACAACTCTGCCTGGCTCACTACTTCAGAGAGGATTCTTAGCCATATTGTGGATGTTTGGGTTATTATTCAGGCAAACAGTATCAATTTTAGGTTATGTACAGATGCAACTTTAGATGAAATGTGCTGGGTTTCATGAACGTGTTTATTATTAAAATCCCGATTTTCATTCAGTGGCTGCTGCTCGTTCTGCTTTGCAATGTCAACTTGCACAAGAAAAAAACAGAAAACAGTATTTGATTAAAATGGCGGACTCAGTTGCTGATTAATCCAATAATTGCTGCACATTGTTCAGTGCTCTTAGTAGGGCAGGGCTAAGCCCCAGGAAATTGAACCAAGACTCTGCAGAGCCCTCTCTTTCTGTCCTATGCACCCTGAAAAAAACTGCATGAGTTGGGCTTGGGTCCAATTTTTAACAAGGGATGAACTGAAACAGGAGATATTGCTACGCATCAATGGTGCCCCAGGGCCTAAAATGCTATTTTATTCCAATTGAGTAATCAAGTCATCCTTTTTCTACCCTTGACTGCAAGAGTAGAACTAACAAGCACTCAAGGCACCCCATATATTTAAATGGTGTGCCATCTTAATTGGTAAATAAACATGTTGTTGCCTGCTTGTTAAAATCCGGGTTCTCTGGTTGGTACAGGTAGGTACTTGTGACAAGCAGGGAACCTTTCCTCTAGTCAGGGTAAGGGGTTACACTACTAAAACAACCCCTTGCTCACCCTCTAGGTAGCTTGGCGCGAGCAGACAAGGCTTATCTGAGAGCGTTATAGGTTAAGCATTTGTGAACAGATACAGTAACCAAGTGACAACACTACAAATGGACACCACACAGGTATTTATATTAAAAATAAGGATTCTTTATATAGGATTATCACCAGACCATTAAACGATTAAAAATACACAATACGGTTGCTTAGTTGGTAGAAGATTGCTTAGTTTCTCTTAAGTTCTTAAATGCGACACTTTAAGTCAATGTACCTTAGATGCGACACGTAGGGCAATGAAAGTGTTGCAGCGATGCAGATGCATTGAAGTTCTTGGTGAAAAAGAAATAAAGATGGGATCTTCCAGATGCGTTACGCCTCTCCGATGTTGCGAGAAGACTCGACTCGATGCGTCAGCTACAGCGGCGTCACCTTTGGCGAGATGCGACAACAGTGGCCTTGGCAGTGGAACTCTTCTCCGACGTTGCGAGACGCTTCCGCTCGATGCGATGCTGCTAATAAAAACCAAAACTGGGCTTTGGCTCAAATGACCAGCACAACTGAGCCGAATACACTAGGAAACAAAACACCTTGTCCTAACTGGATTTAGTTTAAACAACAGAATATTTTCATACACTTTCGTGAATTGAAACACCAAAAATGGGGCTTTACGAATTGCCTGTTCTTCAAAAAACTTTTTGTTTATTTCACATTCTTATTTTGTGTGATAAAGACAGAACAACTGTACATAATGAAAGCATATATATACAACATAAATGACAATATATTAAACAACACCCTCGCAGATTTAAACATTCAATCATCTAACACACTTGGCCAATCCATTCATACGAAAAGCTGACTCATACTAAACTAAACTAAATGGTCCTTTAACCACTACTCCCTTTTGGGCACAGATTGTTGTCCGTATTTCAGACGTATTAAGACATTTACTTTCTTAATAAACACTTCAAAACCCACATGAACATTAAGGGCAAGACTTTTGTATGGAGTGTGTGAAGGACCGACTGGTCTACGCGTTTCGAACCTCTATCATTGTGAGGTTCTCCTCAGGACCAATATATTCTTAAGAATAAACGTCAGCGTGTGACCTTGACCAGCTTTGTGTCTGAAGACGATTCAACCAGCTACGGCCGGAGCCTACGATTTCTAGTCCGCTTCGTGCCAAAGAGTTGGTGTAACACACGTTCAAGTGTTCTGTTTGCTTTGAGTAGTCGTACTCTCAGTCATTCGTTTCCCTCAGAGACTGGTGCCTTGTCAATTCCCGGCGTTCCGCGAAACCGTGCAGCTGCAACAGGGACATGCTGCAGCGGCGACACCCCTTGCGAGATGCGACAGCAACAGCTCCGAAGGTGGCACGCTTCTCTTCCTTGCGTCGCGCTTCCAGCTCCTTGCGACACGCAGTCCCTCAGAAGGCCCAACAACAGCAGCAGGCACTTCCAAAAGACTCTGGGGAGCTGGGGTGAAGTCCACTGGTCCTGGGACTTCGTTCAGGGGCAAGCTCAGTTCAAGCCCTTGGAGATCTTTTCAAAGCACAAGTTGAAGCAAAGTCTTTAGTAGTCTTTCTCCTCTCCTTCAGCAGCAAGGCAACCACTGCAGGCCAATCCCCCAGGTCAGGGACAGTTACTCCTCCTACAGCTTTCCCAGTTCCTTCTCCTCTGGCAGAGGTTCTTCTTGTTTCAGCAGGATCTAATTTCTTGGGAGCAGGGTCCCAATACTTATACCCCTAATTCCTTTGTTCCTCTGGGGTAGAGGGGCCTTTGCCCAGGCCAAACCAGTTCTTGAGCACTCTGTTGACATGACTCTGCCTTTCTATTCAGGGTGCAGGGCAGAGACATCAGCCACTCTGCAGGAGGTGGAGCCAGCATTGTGGTAGCAGAGCACAACCCTATTCAGAGCCCAGGTGTACTCCTCCCACCCATCTGACTGCCAATCTTCCAATTCACCACCAGGCTACTTGGCCCTGCCCCTCTGGGTTTCCCCATCCCTGTCACTCACACAACCAGACAGGCAGATACACATCATAGCAGAGGCGGGCTGAAATGGCCAAGCAAGCAAATACCAACTTTCTAAAAGTGGTATTTGCAAACACAGAATATTAAAATAAACTTTACTAAAATATGTATTTTATTAGTCTGAGTTCAGGCATACTAAACTCGAATTTCTACCATGTTCCCTGGGTCTGTTAGGATCATAGGATGTAACAATTCTAACAGCCCATTCTGGCCTATGGAGAACAGGTAGCCTTACAATAGTGAAAAACGAAAATGGCTGTAATTCACTATTAGGACATGCCACACACATCAGGGCTTGTCCTACCTTATGCTTACAATGCACCCTGCCCTTGGGCCTACCATAGGGGTTACTGATATGAAGTTAAGGGAAGGTTTAGGGACTGGCAAGTGTGTGCACTTACCCAGTCAGCATGACAGTACCAGACTGCACGCAGGTTCTGCAATGGCAGACCTTAGATACATTTTACCAGGCCGCTTCTATGGGTGGCACAACCAGTGCTGCAAGCCCACCAGCAGCATTTGTATTTACAAGCCCTGGGCACTCCTGGTGCACTTTACTGGGGTCTGACAGTAAACCAAATAAGCCAATCATGGAATCCAACCAACATATACATTTTAAATAGGGAGCACTTGCACTGTGGCACTGGTTGGCAGTGGCACAGTGCTCTGAGCAGCTAACACCAGCAAAACACATGAGGCACAGCGACAAAAAGTGGAAGGGAGACTCACGCCAAGGTGCCAGGTCTAACACTGCTCATTTTGACTGTTTTTGCCCTGTAAAACTCTATGAAGGAATTCATTAAGTACAGGGGTCTAGTTCACTAGTATAAAGGGGCATACTTAGTTATAAAGGTACAACTTTGCTTGGGGCGTGTTAGATATGCTTCATAGGCCAAATGCCTTTAAATTCCCTACGCCAAGAACACACCTTTTTCATCCAACCTAAAGGACTGGCATTGTCGAGGCAAGAATCATGTAAGTACTAGAACAATATGGTGACAGCCTAGTACTGATGTGTGCCATGTCTCATTCATTAAAACACTGCTTGTAAACCACCAAGGTTAATAGGGAGCATGGTGAAGTAAGCATGGAAATAACTGTCAGTATTAAACATTTCCTAAAAGAAAAGTAACGCCTGCCAAACTCTCAATATCGAATTGCAATTGTTATGAAAATGCCATGACTATATTATCAGTATACATTATCAGACCACCTAAAACCCCATCCACTCCTAGACAGCTCTCAATCAGGCTTTCTCCCCAGCCGCAGCACAGAGACAGCCCTCATTATGGACACCGAGGAGAAACAGCAGCACTCATCCTCTTCGACCTCTCCGTAGATTTCTATATGGTCTCCCACAAGTCACTCATCAGAAAGCTTCAGCACTTGAGTATCTACAGACTGGATCTCAAGTGGATATCCTCCTTCATCACAGAAAGAACTCAATAAATTAGACTTCCCCCTACACATCAGAACCCAAGAAGCTGATCTGTAGAGTCAGCTCAACACTCAACACACTTCAACGACTACATGACACCCCTCAGGGACATCGTGATTCAGAGTCCACAGCATCAATGCAGTATCCTACGCCCATGGCAACTTCATCAACTGCATGAGCAACTTTGCCTCTTGGATGAAAAACATGTGCCTCCATCTCAACACAGGCAAAACCGAAGCCATAATCTTCGGCAACAACCACTCCCCTGGGACGCCTCTTGGAGGCCCTCTGCACTTGGCCCCCCACCCACCCCTGTGGATCATGCAAAGAACCTTGGGATCATGCTGGAAACCAACCTCTCAATGAGGAGATGGATCAACGCCGTTTCCTCATCATGCTAGGCAAGATTTTCAAGTGGATCCCTCTAAATAAACAGACGAACGGTCACCCAGGCTCACAAGTAGACTTGATTATGGGAATGCCCTCTATGTCGGAATCCCAGCCCATGTCCTCTGCCAACTCCAAACCACCCAGAACGGCTGAACATCCTTCGAAATAACCACATCTCTCCACAACTCAACAATCTCCACTGGCTCTCAGTCCAGGAAAGATGTAAGTTGAAGATAATCACCCATACCTACAAAGCTCTTCACAACACCGGTACAGCTTACCTCAACCACTGCCAAAACTTCTACCAAACCACCGGGCACCTTTGATCTGCATCCCAGAAAAGAGCACACCTCCCTTGCATAAAGAAGACCAGAAGCGGAGAACAATCCCTCTCAAATGTCACAGCCAAGACCTGGAACGACCTGCCGAAAGACCTCAGTTCCTCCCCCTGCCTCATGGACTTCCGAAGGAACCTCAAGACATGGCTATTCTAAAGGTAACCGGTATGAGCTCCTCCTCTCCCCTCAGGCCTGCCCTACTCTGGATACCTTCACGGACAATTAGCTGCCCTCTACAAATTCACATACCATACGTTTGATGAATCTAGAGCTATACAGCATGCTGGACAGTGGATGGCAATAATGCAGACTTGTGCAGATAAAAGCTTGCTTTTTCTATTGTACTATGAATTGTGCACTGCTTGGTACCGATGACTCGCTTTGCTTGTCTCATGATGTTCAAAAAATGGGTTTTTATTCATGTGCATTGATTTAACAGTTGAATGTCAGCATACAGCTAGCTTGGAGACAATGCTTATTTTTTAATGCTCATTTTGTGTAAATGTACTTCTTGGTGGCTGGTGAATTTTGAAAATGGGGCAGGGCAGAAACACTGTACATATTATTTCACAAAATGTAGTGCAGTGAGCAGTCTTAACCCCTATGAGGGGAGTTCGGCAGTAGCGGCCGGTGGTGGGAGTGCTGCCAGGTGGTGGGGTGGGGCGGGGTGGAGCAGGGTGGGTGTAGTAAACTATGGAATACGGCCCAACGGAGGTAAGTAAATAAGTAAATAAATAAATAAATAAAATGTCTTGCGTGTGCTGCATCACATTTGCCAATGCAGTGCGCTCAATGAAATTCATTTTCTTTATTTATTTGTTTACTTACCTCTTTTCGTCCGTATGCCGTAGTTTACTAACCCCCACCCTGCTCCTCCCCAGCCCTGCAGCACTCCCACCACTGGCCGCTACTGGAGTTCGGCAATCCTGTGACATATTTTGAAGTAAAAGTAATATGGCTAACATTGTATAAAATATTCGGAAATGAATAGGGCTAAATAGTTTTAGATATTACAGACAATTCTGAAAGGGCACACTAGACTATTCCAATACACACTCTGTGGTCTCTGGGGAGTTTGTGATGTTTTCCTTCACCCTCTAGAAAACTGAACAAATGGGGGGAAACTACACCATTTTTCTACAGGAGAAGCTAAGGTGCTCTATCAATTGCTCGTGTGCTGGCAGCACCAGTGCTAGCTTTACTTGGCTCTCAGTAACAGCATGTGTAGTAATAATGCACGTTTCCTTCACACAGAATGTGTAGGCAAAGGGAATTGTAGTTCAAACTTCCCTTACACACAGAGCAAGATGTGTGCAAGCATCATTCCAAGCTTCCCTCACATGCACAGTGAAGATGTATCTGGGAAATAACAAGCTTCACTCACTCATATAGCAAGCTTCGCGGAGGGAAAAGCAGAGAATGATTAAATAGTCTTGAAAATAGAAATGCAGGGGAAGATTTACTAGACAGTGTGCTACCAGTCAGTCGAATAAACTTTATTTGGATTATCAGCTGCAATAAAAGCACACAGTATAAAACAAGTACACATGCAATGAACTTCCCATTAAACAAACAAAAAGATTAAAAAGCAAGTCTTAAGTGATTCAGCAAACACATGTATAAAACTACAGGAGTTCGATGCACATAGTACATTACAATGCCCCATACCTATTTCTGATCCCCAATGCACAAAGAGCAAAATTTGCCACTGCAACGCACAGATCCATGTTACGTAATGTGTGTCTGTGTGCTGCCACAAGGTCATACAAAGTAAGAGAAGGAGATCTACTTTCCAGAGCAAAATATGATTTGCACTGGAAAGGTGCCCTTGCTGTGGCGCAAAATGCACTGTGTTGGGTCAAGGGGACCTTACATGGATGGTACTTAGGCTTTATGGTGCAAGCACACACAGTTTTTTACAGAAAGCCCAACCTACTAATTTTGTGACCTTGCATTAAAAAAATAACACCTCTTTGAAGCAAGTGCAAAATTGAAGAAATGCTTCTTTCTCTAAACCTTTCGACCATAACATGTGTGTTGCACTGAACAGCACATGTCCAATGTGTGGGAAGTTATAAAATGTGTCTAGATAATGGATTTTGCACTTTTAGCCCAAAACCTTTGCTAGACATTGTTGGACTTGGCCCTGTTTGGCTAAAGTTCCCTTAATTTTTTGCCTTACCCCTAGACCTTTTTTCTGACATGGTGTTGCCAACTTAGATGCGTTGGGCACTTTGCCACTGCTGATCAGTGTCAAAGTGCAAGTGCTCCCTGTATAAAATGTAATGGTAATTGGTTGTCCATGATTGGTATGTCTGCCTTATTAGTAAAGTCCCTAATAAAGTGCACTATGTGTGCCAGGGCTGATAATGCAAATGCTACTAGTGGGCCTGCAGCACTATTTGTGCCACCCACACAAGTAGCCCTAAAGAGAGACCTCAGGCCTGCCACTGCAGAGCCTGCGCCCAGTTTGTTAAACTGCCACGTTGTCCTGACAAGTGCACCCACTTGCCAGGCCTTAACCTTCCCTTGTTATGCACATCAGACACCACTATGGTAGGCCCAAGGTAGCCCCCTAAGCAGGGTGCAGTGTATGTGAAAGGTAGGACATGTGCTGAGGTGTGTACCATGTACTTACAGTGAAATACTCTCCATTTCGTTTTTCAATGTAGAAAGGCCATCTTGCCCATAGGACAGAATGGGGGAGACTGTGTAATATGTTTCCAGCCTATCTTCCCATGGGCTTAAGATGGAGAGGTGAAGAGTAGTGTGTCTGAAATCACAATGTAATAAATAACACATCTTTTTCTGTAGATGGTTTTTGCATTATGTGTTTAGAAACCACACTTTTAGAAGTGGCTGTTTTTTTGTGTTCTATCAATTCTGTGTGTCTCTGCCTGGTTGTGGATTGACTGTCTGGATTTGGAAGTGATAGAATCTGGGGAATGTCTTGACCCAGGATAGGAGGTGAGACAGCAACAGGCTGACCTGCATCTGGAGTGTAGGGGGAGGAGGAACCCCTGGAGGAGAAGAGGTCTGGGCTGCTGCCATAAAACAATAGCTCCATCCCCTGCTGAGTGATTACAGACCCAGACCCCCACTATCAAAGGAATAAGGTGTCACTGGCAGTGAGACACCCAGAACTGGTTTGGGCAGGGGTCAGTGCCCCCATGAACACAAATACTTCAAAGGAATGTATGGGATATAACTATGAGAGCTGAAACCCCTGAACGTTGGAATTGGATTGATCAACACTGAAAAGGATTGAAACTACTTTGTGGTCAAGAGGAACCTCTGCAATGGAAGAAACAGCTGAAGAGACTGAAGGAAAGGACTGACCCTTGCTGTGTGTTCTGGGACTGGCCTGCAGTTTGCTGATTTAACAAAGGAGAGGCTAAGGGACTTTGCTGTGTGCTGTGTCCCCCTGCTTGAAAGGACTTTGCTGTGTCCTGAAGTAACTTATACCCAAGGGCCCAAGGAGAGCTGACTCCCTGTTGTGGAAACTTAGGAACATAAAAGTTTCCAGGTGTGTCTCAGCGATGCTGTGTGCGTGTGCTTTTTGCAGCCTGAGACCCTCGTAAGAATTTCCCCGTGATCGTGGGCACCTGGAGTCCAAGTGAGTCTCAGCAACGCTGTGTGTGCTTCATGCAGCCTGAGACCTTCGTGAAGGTTGTCCTGTGATTGTGTGCACCGGAATCCAAGTGAGTCTCAGTGACACTGTGTGCGTGTGCTCCGTGCAGCCTGAGACCTTCGTGAGGATTGTCCTGTGATCGTGTGCACTCGGAACCCAAGTGAGTCTCAGCGATGCTGGGTGCGTGTGCTTTGTGCAGCCTGAGACCTTTGTGAGGATTCCCATGTGATCGTGCACACCCGGAGCTCAAGTGAGTCTCAGCGACACTGTGTGAGTGTGCCCTGTTGCAGCCTGAGATCTTTGTCATCTCCATCGGCCCAGCCTGGCATCCCCAGAGGAGCTGTGCTGCCGGCCCGAGCCCGCCATTGACAAAGCGGGACCTCGAACCAACCCCATCGGGGGGGGGGCCGAGTGCCACTGCCCGGAATCAACGAAGTCGCATCGGAGGCCCAAGTCACGAGGAGAGGAGAGCGAGGTCACACCCACCAGGTATCGTGTTGCCGCCTGGGGCGGGGTGTGGGCTAGGAGAGAAACGCTCTCAGCCTTTCCCATTCTCCCAGCGCGAGCCTCCGCTCAAGCTGGTACCGCGGCCCGTACTTGCCGAGGAGTGGCAGTACCAGGGCCGGAGTGCGGAGCTGTGCTTTGGTTTACACCATACCCGTGTTGGGGGCATATGTTGGCAGAATTTGACCGCGAGTCAGTACGAGTGGCATAGAGACCGTCCAAAGCACCGTGATCGGTGCCGGAGTGCATTATTTTTGCATAGCGAACTGCCTGATTGTTGCATTACACATTGCATTATTTTTGCATTACAAACTGCCTGATTGTTGCATTACGCATTGCATTGCTTTGGCATAACAAACTACCTGACTGTTGCGTTACGCATTGCATTATTTTGTCATTATGAACTACCTGATTGTTGCATAACGAACTGCATTATTTTGACATACCTACAAGGGCTTGCTGGCCTAATAACCGGCAAGGAGACATATTACAAAAACGCACATGTTGGATTTTTATCTTGTGGTCTCATCGTATTTCCATTTATATAAACATATAATTGTTTTTTATGAAACTCGTGTGGAGTCTATTTGTGGTGTCATCATTGGGTTACTGAGAGCGTGATTGCAAATACTTTACACATTTGCCTTGAAGATAAGCCTGGCTGCTTGTGCCAAGCTACCAAGGGGGTGAGCAGGGGCTATCTGAGAAGGTGTCCTTCCTTTCCCTGACATAGAAGCAAGGACCCCTATTTGGCCTAAGGTACCTACCTCAGCCAACTGAAGACCCCCAGTTCTAACAGACATCATGTACACACCTTTGCATAATGGTGCAAAGGTTGTGAGTGGTGATAGGTGGCCTGTTTATGAACAAGTACAGAGGCAGAGAGCAGAAGCAGGGCATTTTTTTGCAAATATGACTCGACGATGTGTTATCCCCCTTGCACAATACAGTGCTTTGGTGCATTAAATTTTAGTAAATCTGCTTGAAGGGTTCAGGCAGCATAGCACGGTTAAATAAAAATCAAAGAACAAATGCAGAACAGTAAGCTTCACTCACCAGCCGGCTACAATTCCACTCAGCCTCTGTGGATCCTTCCTCAAACAAACACAATGCATTGTTGACCCAGTCAAAAGTAGGGCATGCTTCTGCCTCACACAGAGAACAAATCCTACTGGGGCAACATGACAGCAAGTTGACAATGCACAAAGAGGAAGTGTAGTGTGGGCAGAGCAGAATAGCTGGTGCCATTTATACACCAAATAAAAAATTATGGCAAGAGGTGCAAACTAGCTTTCAATAAACTGTAATCATAGCTCGGTAGCGGCTCCATGTCGAGTGTAAATTCTTCAGATAGTCCTGTGTTTTTTAGTCAGCAGTGACTTGCCTGCTACCCTCGAATCTGGAGCCCATACCTACAGCAACAGGGAGGGGTAAGCCTTACAGTAGTGAAAAAGACATTTAAGAGTTTTTCACTACCAGGATATGTAAAAATTCAAAGTACATGTCCACCTTTTTAAATACACTGCACCCTGCCTTATAGGCTGTCTAGGGCCTACGTTTTGTTATACAGTAAGGTTTAGGCCTGGTAAAAAGTTTATTTTACCAGGTCAAATTGGCAGTTTAACACTACACACAGGCTGCTAAGGCAGGCCTGAGACATGTTTAAAAGGGGCCACTTAAGTAGGTGACACAAAACGTGCTGCAGGTCCACTAGTAGCATTTAGTTTACAGGCCCTCAGTACGTTATACCACTTTACTAGGGACTTATGACTACATTAAATGTGCCAATCCGTTGTAGGCTAGTTTTAAACTCCTACCATTTTTAAAACGACCTTCAGCAATAGGAGGAGAGTAGGAAAAAAGTTTGGGGAAAGAGCGCACTAAAAGCTGTCAGATCTAACAAGTGTAAATTAAATATTCCAGCTGCATATTAAAATTCATCACAGTAGATCAAAAATATTCAAAGGTGTACAGTGCCTATACCCACTCCAATCTAGGCCAAGTGTAAGAAAGTGTTTGTCTTTGAAGGGTGTAGATTTACTATTCCCACTCTAATCTAAGCCCCATTTGGGAAAGTGTAGACTTGAGGGGGCAGTTTACAATTCCCTCACCTATGTAAGCCACCCTGGGGACATATTTTGGGAATGGCTAAACTTCATGACATATAAATTAAACATTTCCCATCCAATACAAAGCTTATGGATAAAGTAACTATGCTGTAAAAAAAAATCTGTGATAATTGCCAAAACATAAAATGTCATTTTTAATTATAAACAATAAAAAAGGAATTCTAAAACATTTAAAATAAAAAGTAATTTTATACAATACAAATAAAATAAAACCATCTTACCAAAATATTTTTAAAAAAATGAATAAACAGATAAATATACACTTTAATAAACATTATTTATAAAATTATTATATAAAAATGCAGTAAATGTGCTTTAAACATATGCAAACACTAAATCCAAAATCTTAATTTTAAAATGTAAAATTTCAAAAGTTATTAATTAACTATAATGTACATTAAATGTATTTAATATCAAATATTATAAGACAAAATGTCATAAATAAACCACTAATAAAAAACACAAATACTTTACAGAATTTTGAATAAATATTGAATTTTAATTCAATAAAATAAAAATCATTAACGACTAAAATAGCTTTAATTCTAAACATTAAATTACAAATATATTAAACAAACAAGAATATTGAAAAAATATATTAAATATTCAACAAATAATACAACAAAACATGAAGAAATTCTACACTTCAAAAACTACCCACCCAAATCACCCTACAACCACCTCCTAAATCATTGTAGTGATTGAAACTATTTTTTTTTTTAAATAGTTTTTATTCACGTTTGACAATTTAATACAATATATAGCCCCCTCCCCCCTAGCAGACCAAGGTCACGAAATACATTCGGTTGAATCGCCTTTAGTATATGCGTTGAAAAAGTAGGCTCTCACATCGTACAGATTTTTTTAACCAAAGGAGAAAAAGAAAAGAAAGAAAAAAACAAAAAAACACACAGACTATAAAGAGAAGAAAAGAAGCATAAAGGAGAAAGAGATTCACACATCCATTTTCTCCTTAGGGTTATTCCCTTAAATATATTACCCTTGTCTATGATTTTCTATCCAGATTAACAATGGTTCCCATATCATCATCCCTCTTTGTTTTTTCTTAAATCCTTTATTCTTACATATAGCCACCTCCACGCTGCAAATGGCAAGTAATCTAGCCCTCCATTGTGAGAAAGATGGCGGTTGAGGATCAAGCCATGCAGTGGCTATACACAATCTAAGGGCCGCCATTGCTACGAAAATCAGCCCCTGTTGATATGTTGGACGCTCTGTTGCAGCCACTCCTAAGATCATTTCTTCATTAGAGATAGTAATTTCTACCTGAAATATATCCGAAATGAAATCGGATACTTCTAACCTAAGGTTAATTAGTGATGGACACGTGGCGAACATGTGAATATCATTAGCTGCCGCCAATGAACATCGTGGACAAGCAGTCCCCGAGCCGCTAGCCCATTTGCCCATTTTATACGGTGTGTAATAAAGGGCAAAAAATGTTTTGTAGAATTGGGCTTGTAATTTTATTGACATTAGCAATGTTTGTGCAAACTCTAGCGCTCGCTCCGATGTTGCTTGGTGTACGGATAGGTTAGCCTGCCATCTAGAAAGATGTTTATCTAGATCATCCGGTAGAGTACTAATAAGATCCTTATATATTTCCCCGATTCTAGGGATAGTATCCGAAATTAATTTATCTATCGCTACGCTATTTTGAAAATTACAGCGCCCCCCCCATTTTCTTTGACAGGAAATCCCTAACCTGTAAATACTTAAAAAATCCCTATTACTATCGTTATAATCATTGCGTAGCTCTGAGAAACTTTTCAATCGGTTTTCAGTATAGAAACAACCAAGTTTGGTGATCCCTACCCTAACCCACCTAAACATACACCCATCATGGAAGATCTCTAAGAGATCAAAGTTACCGCTAATTGGAGTATAGCATGAGAACCGTCCCAACCCTAGGAGTTTACGGATGTTGTTCCAAACCTTCCAAATTCCCAAAATAGTCTTGAGTTTAGTTTTCTTGAAAAAGTTGTCATTAAAGTGTCGCCATAAACACCCTTTACTTCCATCTCCTAAAAGCATTTCCTGTGGGGTCGGGATCACACAATTACTCGGCTCAATATTTATCAAGTTTGTACAGTATTTAACCACTGTTGCCCAATAATAAATCCTAAAGTTGGGCAGCGCTAGCCCTCCTCTTTCTTTTGGTAGCATAATCCATTTTAATGCCCTTCGTGGTTTCTTAAATCCCCAAATAAATCTAGAAAACAAAGATTCGATGTTTTTAAAATAATACGGGGAAAACTCAAGACAAATTGTTCTAAAGAAATATAAAAATTTAGGTAGAATCAGCATTTTAATCAGATTGCACCTGCCACCAATGGTTAAGTGAAGATTATCCAATCTAGTTAAATCTTTTCTAGTGCGCCCTATTAATGGGTCAAGGTTTATCTGTACAATTTTGTCTACCTTGGCGCTTATATTGACACCAAGATAAGTCGCATGTTCCACAACTCTATCATCCTCCATCTCCACTTTGTCATTTATAACTATTTGGGTTTTCTCCCTATTCAGTTTATAACCGGAAGTTTTGCAGAATCGTGTTGCTTCCTCCTCGACCATCTTGATTGCCACCTTGGGGTTGGTGGTAACGAAAGCTATATCGTCTGCATAAGCTAGGACCTTAGTTTCATAGTTATTAATCATAATAGATGGCACACAAGAATGGCTATCAAGTTTGCATATAAATTGATCGATATATCGCAAATAAGAGAGGCGAGCAGGGACAGCCCTGCCTAGTTCCCCTCATAATCAGGAAGTTCTCAGACATACTCCCATTTACCATGACGTTAGCTCTTGGATTAACATATAGTCCTTGGATAGCTTTAATAAATCCCTTCGTTAATCCCCGATCTGCCATTGCTGCCCACAAAAACTTCCAGGAGACCCTATCAAATGCCTTTTCTGCATCTAAAAGAATGAGGGCCATAGGGTCTCCTGAAGTTTCTGCATAATCGAATAAAGAGATAACTCTCTGTATATGGTCACTTGTTGATCTGCCAGGGATAAATCCATGTTGTCGGACTGAAACAATTTTATGAATTATAGGTGCTAATCGCCCTGCAAGGAGTTTAGAGTAAATTTTTGAGTCTCCATTAATCAGGGTTATTGGGCGATACGACCCCATTTCCAACGGATTTTTCTTTTTCTTCAAGAAAATCATAATTTTTGCTAGTGACCAAGACGGTGGTGGGTTTCCTCCCTGTATTATGGACTTAAAGAGTTGTAGCATGATATTTTTCATATATTCTGCAAACTCAAGAAAAAACTCTGTAGGGATTCCATCTACACTTGCTGCTTTACCAGCAGTCAGGGATTTCATGGATAATAGTATTTCCTCCCAACTAATGGGAGAGTCCAATAAATTCTTATCTTCTTGTCCGAGGGGGTCAGCCAGCTCTTCATCCAGATAGTCTCTAACATTCTCTTGCCCTCCTAACGGTTCCTCATACAATTCTTGATAAAACATTTGGAAAGCAGTCCTAATCTCAATTCACCATTCCTATCATTTATAGCTTTTATCATATTCCCCGTTGTCTCCTCCCTTGTACGAACAGCCAGCTGATGTCCTACTTTCTCGCTGAGTTCATAGGTTTTTTCCTTGTATATCATAGCTTTAGTGATCGCTTTTTCTGTAAAAATCTCAAATATTTTATTTCTCGCAATTGCAACTTGCGCTAGTCCTACGTTACTCTGACCTATTTGCAGAGCTATAATCAAATCTGCTTCAGCTTTATGCAGATTCTGATATAAAGAGGCTAGTTGTTCTTTACCTTTCCTGTTGGTGCGTCCTGAGAATTGCAATGTCTCCCCTCTGATGCCAGCCTTCATTGCATCCCAAACTACCTCAACAGGAGCACTGCCCATATTTATTTCTAAGAAAGATGGTAGCCATTTTCTCATAAGACTACAATATTCCTCATTTCTTAAGAAGGCTCTTTCAAAAGTCCAAAGGTTTCTATTACGGATAGTGCTACTGCATGCAATATTCAATTCTAAAGGATTATGGTCGGATAATACCCTTGGAAGCTTCCTTATAGCACAACCATCCCTGATAGAATTCGATAGAAGGATATAATCTAAACGGGCATGCCGAGAATGGGGATGGGAAAAGAAAGTATATCCTTGGTCCCCGGGATGACCCAGTTGCCATCCATCCAATAGACCATGTCGTTCACACAAATCTTTAAATGCTCTAAAAACTTTAGGTTTTCTCCCTTGATAGTTAAATGCAGGACCAGCAGTCCAATCGCCAGGTAGGTGAAGCTTTAAGTCACCACACACAATAAGAGGTAAGGGCCAATGTACTAATTCATTAGAAATGCTTAAAAGGGTATCAGGGTCATCCCCCAGATTCCCATAAGCTGTACATAAAGTCATCGTATTCTGCCCACTATTGTATCGGCACTCAGTAATGGCCCATCTTCCAAGTTTGTCTGCAAGTGATCGGCTAAATTGTAAGCCCCCTCCTTTAGCAAGAATGGCCACTCCCTTCGTATGAGTTCCCTGAGTGGATGCAGCTATAAGTTGAAATCCCAGTGATTTCAACAAATGAATTTGGCCTCTCTCAATATGGGTCTCTTGTAAACAAACTATATTGGCCTCCATGGCACGGAGACCTTCTGCTACGATTTGTCTCTTTTTTAAGTCGTTGAGTCCGCAAATATTTAAGGATACAATTCGTAGTCTAGCCATCTATGTTATAAATCTTTTGTTGGGTAATAGCAATAATTATCATTTTCAATTGCCATACTCTTTCTCCCTGGTCCATGATCAATTCTTTAGGTCCTACTGACAAATTTACTTCTTTTAAAATACTAGAGGTACTCTCTTCACTGTTTATCTTCCCTTGGTCTTCCCCCCATCCCAACCCTTCCCTCCCTTCTCTCCCTTCCACCTGCTTCCCCGCCCCCCCACCCTCCCTTACCACCCTATGAGGCGTCCTGGGTCCTGAAGTACCCAGGTGTGGGCGTCGGTATAGTTAGTGCGCCTGTGCTTGCCCTGTTGCCTAATCATATATACCCTAGACATAATGACTGAAAAAGCGTTATATGGTCATTAATCCGTTCAGCCACTTCAGTACATATTAAAGAGCAATCCCAAATATACCAAATATTAATATCATATTTGATACCCAAGTTGTTCAATTCTCATCCTCGATCCCTTTCCAAGGTGTGGCCCCAAGAAAAGTGTTACATGGTCATTAATCCGTTCAGCCATTTCATTACATATTTAAGAACAATCCCAAATATACCAAATATTAATATCATATTAGATACCCAAGTTGTTCGATTGTCATCCTCGATCCTTTTCCAGGGTGTACCCCCAAGCATTAACAAAAGCTACATGCTAATCACTTAACAATTTCTTTTTTTTTCTTTTTTTTCCCCTCTTTTCCCCCTTTTTCTCTCCTTTCCCCTTTTCCCTTTCTTTTCCTTCTTTTCCCCCTTCTCTTTTTCCTCTTGGTACCGCAGTGTCTGAGTCTTTGGAGTTCTTTTTTTTTTCTTTTGCCATGGATTCCCCTTATTTGTCATTATTTTGTTTCAATCTTTCCGATATTTCCCTCAGATACGCCTCAGCTTGGATTTCACTTGAGAAACTTCGCATTGTTCCCTTGAAGTTGATTTTTAAACGTGCAGGATTTTGCAAATAAACTGAAGCTCCAATTTGTTCAAAGGGTGAAAAAAGTTGTCTCATACGCCATCTGAGTTCAACAGTTGCGTGTGCAAAATCTGGTCTAACAAAAAACGTAAAACCCTTATATTCTCTTTTACTAGTAGGCCTAGCCAGGTCATATATAGCTTTACGTAATGTAAAATTCCCAAAATTAACTAGCATAGCTCTCGAATATTGAGGCGGTTTGTCAGGGCGTTTTGGTAAAGTGAGGGGAAATCTATGGGCTCGTTGAATTTCTCTGTCCATATTCCATGAGCTGAGTTCCGGAAATGCAGACTTAAGAAGGTTGATCACGAAACCCCTTGAATCGCGTCCTTCTGCGCCCTCAGGAATCCCTAAAAAACGTAGATTATTCCTCCTTGCTCGGTTTTCTTGGTCTTCAACCTTGGCCATTAAGTCTTTTAAGATGTCATCTTGTTCCTTAGCCTGAGATTTAAGCTTGCCCACATCGATTTCTACATTTTCTGTACGTGCTTCAGCACTGCTCATTCTATCAGAGATCTCCAGACAGGTATTCCCCACTTTATTGATTGAAACTATTTTAATGAAAATAATTTAATGCACATTAAACATTAACAATAAAATACAAAAAATATACAACAAGCTACATATTTTTTAATGTTTAAAAATACTCCAATTTTATTCTTCCTTAAATGACACATTACACTCCTAAATAATTAAACTAATTAAAAACTAGAGCAATAAAACATATACACAAATATAGTAACATACAATAATTATATTAATTCCCCCGATATTTAAAACAACAATGGGGCTGATTGCGATGTTGGTCGGATGACACCGTTGCGGACTGGAACTGCCCGACCATAGGTCGGCGGTTCCGACCGCCGAATTTGGATGCAAATGCTCTGGGTGGTCGGAAACATCCATTTTTCAATGGCAGCTTGTGTGGCCGGTGGAAAAGACCCCCAGCAAAAGCTGCCATTGAAAAACTGGATTTCTGTAAACATCCCTGCACTGAGTGGCAGGTGCCTGCCACACAGTGCAGGGATGTTTAGGGGGCACCATAGGTGCCCCCCAGGCTCCATAGGGGAGGGCCAGGGGGCCCTCAAAGTCACTTTCCAATAGCCTTTCCATGTCGGAAAGGACGACATGGAAAGGCTGTGTCAAAGTGACATCATAATCCTGACGGTGGAGCCGAGGCTGACTCCGCTGTCATTATGGGATTATGATGCCTTCTGATTCTCTGATGGGCTCCTTGATCCCATCGGAAGCGCAAAATTACCCTGTGGGTTTCCCTCGACCATTTATTGTAATACGGCGGGCGGAGGTAAACCTTCGATTTCGGGCGGAGAGCCTCCGACAAGCTGTCGGATGGCTTTCCGCCCAACATTATGATCGGACCCAATATTATTTACAAAGTCACCACGTAAAGTATGATCTTCTATCTGTAATATTAAAGTTGACATTGTTTTTGACATCACAATAATATTGCAATGATATTCTTCTATCACAATATTTTTTCTTCGCTGTTTTGACAGAATTCCACACTAACACACCAGAAGGGGATAGTGGAGTGCACTTTGAAGTTAACAAAATATAATGCTTCTTTACTCTATCTGAGTTCCAGTATCTCTTTCCCTATCCACCATATGACTCCTCTGTTTTGTTCACTTAGAAATATTGGTCTCATCCCCTTGTGCCATAGCATTGGAGAGATAATAGATCAGCTTTGTTTTGGATCATTGATTCATTGACACCTGACAATAGCTATTTGTCCTACATTTGTCATTTTGCTGTACATTTTGGTACTTGTTGTCCTAAATATATATTGTAAAATCATAACTATGGTTATCAGACTGCACTGCAAAACACAAGATTACAGAGGCTACTCACGGATGACATCGTGAAAGTTGAAAGCTTCTACCAAGAAAAAAATCCTCAAAGTGCGCAACTTCTGAAATGCACCTATGATTCTTGTCTTTTCCTATAGTCTGTCTTCCAAGTCATTAGGTGTTATGATTATAAGCCAGATGTATGAATTACAGGTCGTAAAAACTGTTCATATTTTGTGACTAGTATGTTGTAAATTGCGATTCCCGCCCATTGTTGACCATCACTGAGATAGCAGTACAGGAAAAATGGCCCCAGTGGACACAAATTTGAAACAAAGGGAAGAATTGCACACATCAACAACACCTTTTGAAACAATTACAAACAATATTCTTCATGTTAACCATATTTAATTCATATGGAACATGGAGCCTCATGTTCACAAGACGTGACATTAGTTAAGCACAATTGTAAAGAGGTGCCCCAAAAGGGAAGGAGGGGTAAGTGCAGCAATGTGCAGATGTGGGAGTAAGTGAAGGAAGGAGGGCAGTGAACAATATAAAAATCTAAATCATGAAAGAAGCCAAACCAGCCTTATCAAAGGCTTATTCTAGTTACAACACCATCAGTCAGAAAGGGACGCATTTGTGGGTTTTTTAAAAAACAAGATACATGGAGTAAATGATTTTTCAAAGCCCATGAATTAAATATGGTTAACATGAATAATATTGTTTGTAATTGCTTAAACAGGTGTTGTTGATGTGTACAATTCTTACTTATGTTTCAAATTTGTGTCCACTGGGGCCATTTTCCTGTACCATTCCTTACCCTGGTCCTAGTGATGTGTCTGGGACAACCCCTTTTTCTTGTAACTCATCACAGAGATAGCAGCATGCTAGGGTCAGTAGACCACCCTGTTCCTGATCGCCTTTTAATAAAGCAAACTTTTTTTAAATGCAGGCAGTTTTCTTAAAAGGAAACAGTGCTGCATTAAAAAAAAATCATTTGACTTGAGTTTGTTTCAGAGTTGGCAGTAGTCTTCAGGACTACGGCTTGCTCCTCAACAAACTTTTTTTTTTAACATTCACAGAGTGACTGTTAGTGAATGGCTTACCATCGCCACTCAGAAGCCCATAATTTTTAGTGTTTGGTGACCATATTTCAATTGCAAAATATGAATACATGTTTGAGTATTTGGAAGGGATGTCTACAACATGCCCCTTCCAAATATTGAGGGCCTCATTTATGAAAAGTGTTACATCACTGGGGTAAAACAGCGATGCAACACTTTTAATAACGTCGTCCTTGCGACACCATGCATGTTCTGTATTTACACGACGAAGCTCCGTTGCAAGGACTCCACAGATACTTCAAGAATCCGGACGTATCTGGTGGCACAGTAATGACGCATTGCTGGAGTGTGTCGGTACACTGACGCAACTTCAGCAATGTCTCATTACACATGGGGCGAGTCCCATTTAAAATGCCCTGCATTACATGTGCTTGAAGCAGGTGTAAGGATTTTCATAGGAGTTGCACAGTCAAATCTCATAGATTTCACTGCAACACTTCTACGAGGCATTTTTACTGGGGAACGCCCACTCTGCATACATTATACCTGGCGCAGGTATTATGTGGTGCAGGGCTTTACAAAGTGACGCATCTGCCTAGATATGTCACTTTGTAAATAGGGCGCAGTGCGGAGCATTGATTACGCCGCCACAGCATCACTGAAAAGTGAAGCAAAGGCGGTGCAAGGCCTTCATAAATAAGACCTTAAATTGGTACGGGCCTGCAAGCCCATTTATGGAGTCTAAAAATGACCAACTCTCAAATTGGGTTTCATCAATTGCAAAAAACATATTTGAAGTCGCAAAACACCAATACTGAGTGTTTACGGCCCAAAAAATGATGCTCCTTCTAGCACAGATTTCTTTTTCTGTGTTCCTGATACGTTGTCCAATGCAGTCTTACATTTATATCTATGAACAATTTAAATCTCCAATTTTGAAAATCTGCTCTCCTTACTCTACTATTATACAACATGTGTCAGTACTAATCTTTGGATAGTGAAATGTGTATGGTGTATTAAAAAAAAACACAGTATTTTCTGCACTCCTTGGAATTCCCTGTTCTATCAGGAGCACTGTTTTCAGCCAAATCAGTAAACACACAAGGCAGGTAATAGGGACCTTAGTGCCTTGCTACTTTGAAATAAAACATGATTTTTTTTTTCTGCAAGCGTTTCGATTTCTTTTTATGAACTTCAATAAATGTCCATCTAAATGACCACAGAAGCCCCTGAACATGTCCTGGCCTCATTTGATGATGAGGAATGAACTACATTTCTGCAGGATTTTTGCCAGCTTGCTGCTACATTAATAAATAGCCTCACGATTTATGAAAGCGGGCACAATTACTGCAGCTGAACTGCTGACACCTAAAGGAGTCAGGCCATTCAGCGGTCACCTTGCACTTAGTTTTGTAGGATTTAGGTGTTTGTAACAAAAAAAAAGCCTGATTTTAAAAGGACTGATGCAGCTATTAAATCTACGCGTCCTTGAAAAAATAACTGACTCAAAAAGTTCACTCCAGAGGAAGAAACGGAATTGTGGGCTACTTTGATGGCTCATAAACTGAAAGTCAAGGAAACAGATTTAAAATGTAGCGGCTGACACATTTGTATCTGGACAAACTTCAGAGGAAGTGGCTATATCTGCTAAATAGATGCAGATTAGGGCAGCCCTTGATGGGACAGAAGAAAGGAAGCGGTGGGAAATAATTGTATTCCATATTCCATTTTAAAACGCTACGAAAATATCCTGTCCGTTCACTGAGGGCTGCAAGGAACTGGAAATAGGTTTCAAAGACATTTGATGCCTACTGCATAGCATTTCCGATGCTGGTTTTAGGGGAACCGAAGCTCGGGTAATTTATTCTGGAATGCAAGAGAGCTTTATGAGCTAGTTTGTCACGCGCGGAACCCTGACAACGTTTGATTTTTAGAGCAAGTCAAATATTATGCTAATACAGATGCATCTGTTTTTCCCTCTCCTCTAATCGTTTTCGGATTAAACATTCATGAGGGCTCTGCATATCAGGCTAAATGTTCAAACATGTCTCATTTATTTTATCTGGCTCTCTTAGTGATGTGTTATTTAAAGCTCGGTGATATTAAGGCTGTGATGTACTGAGGACTCCCTTTGAAAGAGGGAGACAAGTATTGTGCCAAACACCGCAGAGCAGACGCAGAACAGTGGGATATGATTTGATCACTTTGTAGCTTTTGGAAAACTTCGCAGACTTTGGTGGTGTGTGTCTCGCGCAGCTTCATCTAACATCTTAAAGGGAAGAAGTTTTGCATTAACTTCGTTAAACTTGGAAAAGCTCATCTATGTGCAGTTTTGAAGAGATTTAAATGTCGGTAAATCCTCTTTAGAAAAATATTGAGACTTTATTAATAAACAATATGGGACTAAACTTCAAAAGCATTTATTATTATTCAGGTAAGAATCGTTGCATAAAATATTACCATAAAATACAAATAACGTCCTCTGTTTCTTCCAAAAATTTAGGGGCATATTATCAAGGGCCTTATCTCCGCTTTTTTGGCTTTAAAAGCCAAAAAAGCAGAGATAAAGTTTTCGCCCTATTTACAAGGCAGTGCTTTGTAAAGCAGCCTTTTTACCGACGCCTCTCTTTGCATCTCTAATGAGATGCAAAGTGGGCATCACTGGGCGTATCATAAATGAATTACATGGAAATTATCGCCATGAGTACATCGCGATATTTACAATGCGACCCACAACACGGTTAGCGATTTAAAAAAACGCGCTAACCGTGCTTTTCTCCAAAAACGAACATCTGGTAAAATACTAACTAACCCTCTTTGTCCTATGGCAGGTGGATCGTCCTGAGTGCACCTTCACCTATTTTCAAGGTTTACGCCATCTTTGTGGTTGCATCGCTGGATTTCCAGCGATATTCCCCTCACAACGCAGCGATCGGTGGAAATATTATCGCCCTGGTGATAGGCGTTGTTAATAGCATGCTATCCCGGCAATAACACCCAGAGATAGACGGCGATAATTAAAAGTGCGCTAAGCACGCTTGGCGATATTGATCGCCGTCCGTTGGTAATATGCCCGTAGTGATGAGAACTACAGTATCCCCCAAAACAGAGTGGGACAGCTGCGACCCATGTGTCCCTGTCTCTATGGTCGATAGTAATTTGAACTAAATCGGAATCAAAATTACTAGACCTGGGCATAACACATGTAATTCCGTGTAGTGTAATCATGCAGAATTACTCCAAAATTCAGCAAGATTACACAAAAATATGCAAATTCAGTAATTCTGCATTTAGCACTATTTTCTTAGCATAAGAACGCCCTCTCATGTCCAAAATGGATGCAAAGATGTATTTTGCGCAAAGAAATACTGCTAAATGCAACACAATTTGACTAGCGAGTGCGAGCAGCCTCTTGCGCTCAATATGTAGGCACTTGGGGTAGTAGTCCCCCCAACTTATTCCTAGCATTTAGTGCTATTTTCTTATTGTAGAATGCACACTTCCATCCAAAGCACTAAATGCAACAGACACGAATAGCGACCACGAGCAGCTGCTTGCTTTCAATAAATGTGCTCTCGCAGTAGGACTTTTTCAGAATTTCTCTTGATTACACAACTAGGCATAATCATGTTATTATCAGTGATTCCGTGTCAAAAAGTAATGTAGAATTACCTAAATTACTCCGACTATGCCGGAGTAATTTAATTCCACCCAAGCCTAATAATAACCCTGGGAGGCACATGCAGGCACATGCATCAACAAAGACTCTTGCGATTCCTTAATTGCGATTTTTAAGGAATCGCAATTAAGGAATTGCAAAAGCCTATGCATGTGGGAATCGCCATAAAAATAGCGATTCCTATACATTCCTTAATTGCGACTCGCAAATTGCGACTCGCAATTAAGGAATGCCGTCCCATACATTCCTATGGGCCTCCAGGCCCATAGGAATGAATTGCAGATTGCATGAGCAATTTGCGAGTACCAGTAGGTACTCGCAAATTGCTCATGCAATTTCAAGGGTGCAAGGGTGTCAAAACGACACCCTATTGCACCCCTTAAATTGATCTGTGCACATATGCTGCACACACACATGCTCTAAGGGCATATGTGTGTGCAACATGAAACTTTGAAAAATGCACAAAAGTGCATTTTTCAAAGTTTTTGCAAATTACCATGAAGTTCAACTTCATGGTAATTTGCTCCCCCTATTAGCGAAATCGCTATTTTTTTTACTTTAATGCATTGCATTTAAGGAATCTCAATTTGGGATTCCTTAAATGCAATCGCAATTTAAGTAATCGCAATTTAGAGATTCCTTAAATGGCGATTTTTGCATTTGGGATGATGCATCCCAAATGCAAAAATACCGGTCGCAAAGGGGCAGATTCTGAGAATCTGCCCGTTTGCGACTGGTTTTTCCTTTGATGCATGTGCCTGATGATCCCCATGCTTTTGATAGTGTCTGGAGGCTGCCTAACATTGTAGCAGGGTTCAGATGAGCTAGTAACCATTTAAGACAAACATAAAGTAGTGGTGGGTGATTTTTCGACATTATGTGTGCCTATTCGGTTGCAATCTGGAAACTTCGGCTTCTATGAAGTCAGCTGGAAGCTATTTGTTTCACCCGATTCTTACGATGCCCATTAAAAAAAATACTACCTACCAGTACACCTGCATATGACTGTTTCTGGCTCCGAGTTGATCAGTGGGCAAGACTGTATGGACTAGGGGAACATCGAAGATCACCAAAGCCTGCAGCTTTGCTGTGCTCAGAAGGTAAGAGGTCGCAGGGATAGCTGCAAGTGATGGTGAAGGGTGTGGGTGGCTAAGGGAGATGGATCTGGGTGCAGAGTTGACTTCAGAGGTCAGTCACACAGTTCTTGCATCTTGAAGCAAGGGTAGAGACAGAGGAAGGCCTTAATATTTGCCAGATTGGAGGTGGTTCTATGTAGGCCATAGTAGATGGCTGTCAAGCAGTGCCAATACACCTGCTGCCCTGAACTGGCCTTTGCAGCAGTATACAAGGAATCCTACTGCTCTAACATGTAGCTGAAACACACCTCTTTCTCTTTCTTCATCTTTCAAAAAAATATTAGCATGCTTTGCAAAGTACTAAACTCTCATTGCTTTCATGAAAGGAATTGTGAATTTGTGAGTCTTATAACTTCTCAAATTCCCTCACACATGGCTGGGGTGTGACAGGTACCAAGAAGCAGTCTGGAATCTGTCTTCCTGTTCAGCTTGAGAATGCCTGATGTAATTATTGTTATGGAGTCAGCACAAAATGTGAGACCACGATGCTACCTCACATTTTGTGCTGCACGCTTCAAAGATGAGCATTATTATTCCATTCCTAGTACTGACAGGTTGTACACCACATCAGAAATTAACCACTGAGTAGTCATGGTGCAAATGGGTTTATACTCTTTTTGTTACTCTTTTTAGTGACCCTCATCTCAACAACCAAGTGTAAGATTCTCAAGTAAATAATTAATCCCCAAATCAATTGATTTATGTCTGTAATGAATAGATTTAGCACCGCCAACGCAATTAGTTTAACCCTGAGGAAAAGGTGTGTATTGGTTCTGAAATTCAGAATGCTTGGATGGAAATCATATTGTGTCCTGGCATATTCCTAAAAGCATATAGTAACAATTTGCAAAGCAGCAACACCAGTGCCAACATTTACATTGTCTGCCGCCTAGACATTTGTCCTATCTTTTAAATAGGCCACACTGAGTTACTTTGAGTTATTTTAGCCTGATATCTTTCTTGAAACCTTTACCACTTGACTCTCATTATGCCGATATAAGTGTACACCAGTTACAAGTTTAGAAAGTTTCGACAAGCCTTTAAAAAAAAAAATCTCAGATAACGTGTTAGAAATCGGGTCTCTAGTTGGCAAAGGTATGCACCCTTTCCAAATAGGGGCCATAATCCTAATCCTAGTCAGATAAATCATAACACAACCTAAATTATCCTGTGCTCACCCTCGGCAAGCTTGGCACAGAGAAGGCTTAACTTGGAAGGCAATGTATAAAGTATTTGTGCAATAACTCATACAGTAACAGAGTGAAAACACCACAAAAAGACTCCAAACCAGATTGGAAAAATAGATTAAGATTAAGGTTTTATAAATAAAATAAGACCAAAATGTAATAAATTTAGCGAGTAGATCCTGAAATATGCAATTTTAAAATGTAGGTGGAAATAGCACACAAAAGCGCAAAGCATCAACTGTGGTCATCGGGCAGTGCTGGGCCAGGACAGTCACAAGTTCAGGCAAACCGCAATGGAGTGTGGCCCCGCTGCAGGGACCCAGTGGGGATGGCTTCAGACAGTACCTTAAACGGAATCAATTCCGAGAAGCTATGCAGTGAGGCTTTACGGGGCTTTGCATCGCTGTGCGTCAGTTCCAATGGACAGGAAGCTACGCAGCGAGACTTTGCGGGCCTTTGCACCACCCGGAGTCAATTCCGGTGAGGCTGGCAGCTGTACGGCGAAGCTTTGCTGGGCTCTGCGTTGCTTCGCGCCGGTTTCCATGAGGACCACTGAAGGTAGAGCACCTTAGGCTCACTTCCATTGGTCCAGGACTGTGATGACACCACTTGGCAGGGCAGACTCACAGGTCCAGGAGTAGATGAAGATATTTCAAGTCTTTTAAATCCCTGAGACTTGGTAACAGGAGGCAAACCATTGGAATCACTCTTGGTTCAAGTGATGCAGGTCCAGTCTTTATCATCCAGACAGAGAAGCAGCGGGCAGCAGGGCAGCTCAGCAAGGCAAGAGCACAGCAAGGCAGAGTTCCAGCAGAGTGGCAATCCTTTCAGAAGCACAGCAGTTCTTCTCCCTAGTAGAGTTGTCACAGGTCAGGAAATGTACTGATTTGGTGGGGTCAGAATTGGGGGAGACTTCAAAGAGAGGCTTTGAAGTGCATCAGTATCTCTTTCAACCAAGTCCTGTCTGCCAAGCAATCTGTGAGGAGCAATCAGTCCTTTGGGTGGGGTCAGACCAATACCTACTGAAGTGTAAGTGTTAGACCCTTCATGACCAGAAAGGGCCATTAAAATTGAGATGTATGTAGATGGGTACTCAGCCACAACTAGCTTTACTGTGTTTGTGGCTGTCTGGAGGGAATGCGCAAAGTGGAGCTGTCACCCAGCCCAGATGTGGATTGAAGATAAGCTGAAAGGCTCAAAGAGCAGAAAGAGCAGAAAAATGTCCACTTTCTAAAAGTGGCATTTCTCAAACAGTAATGTTAAATAAAAGGGTTTACCATTACCATTCCAGAAATATTAAACATAATGCAGCTATTACTTTCTATTCAGCAATTACAACTTTAAGGTTTTTTAAGGAATTCTCAAAGCCTATGAGAGGAGTAGGCCTCCCAGTAGTGAAACATTAATTTGGGTGTTTGTCACTACTAGGACATGCAACACATAAAAGTAAATATTCCACCTTTTACTTACACAGCACCCTGCCCTATGGGCTACCTAGGGCCTAACTTAGGTGTGCCTTATGTGTAATAAAAGGGGAGTTGAATGCTTAGCAAGTAGTTTTAAATACCAAGTCGAATTGGCAGTAAACTGCACAAACAGGCCCTGCAGTGGCAGGCCTGTGACATGGTTAGAGGGCTACTTAGGTGGGTGGTACAAGCAGTGTTGCACTAGTAGCATTTAATTTACAGTCCCTAGACACATGTAGTGCACTTTACTTACTAGGGATTTATAAGTAAATTAAATATGCCAATTGGGTATGAGCCAATGTTACCATGTTTTAGAGAGAGAACATGTGTACATTAGCACTGGCTAGCAGTGGTAAAGTGTGCAGAGTCCTAAAGTCAGCAAAAACGAGTACAGACAAATGGAGGGAGGCAGGAAAAAAGTTGGGGGAAGACCACCCTAAGGCTGTCAGGTCTAACAACATGACGTAGCCTAAACATTAGAAACTAATACTTTAAAAAAAGGCCACTTGCCATAGTCTAGAATTTGCTTGTACATAATATTAATTTGCATTTTTTCCGTGTGAGAAAGCTTATACTCTAAACAATGTACTTGGTTTTGATGACAAGTCAATAATCAAGGTTGAATGATGTATATAACACGACCCAATCCACAATTAGCAGGGGAATCCCTAGAGAAAGTCCCTGTATGTGAGTATTTGGGATTGTCCCTTATTGAGAAAATGGAGTGGGGCATTCAAATCAAGAAGGCTTGTCTTAAACTGGCTCAAACAACAGGGGGGGGCTAGCAAAACAGCAGAGGAAGTGTGTACATAAGTTCCTGGGGCCGTTGCTGGTAATATATAAGGCACAAGCCAGAGGAGCTGCCCTATATGGGGCAGAACTATGGGTTCATCGGTCACCTGGACAACGTGTTAAGACTGAAAACTCATTTCTCAGACAACTTTTGGGACTTCCCAAAAGTACACCACTAACCCCACTCCGAATGGATCTTGGAGTCAGCCCAAAGGCACTGGAGGTTGCCCTCAGACCTCTGCTATACTGGCGTCGCATATGGAGCACCCCAGAATTATCTATGTATAGAGAGGAACTGAGGGACGTGGCAAACCTCAATGGTGCAAGTCAAATATCTTGGCTCACTTACATCAAGAATTCCTTGCTATCCATTCGAATGGGAGATTTGTGGGATAGTGCTGAAGATAGATGCCCGTTAACAACTAGGAAGGCTTTGATTAAGAATTTTAAGGACTACAATCTTTATCTACTACTGAGGGGCCCCAGGACAGGCACACTTACAACAGCCTTTCTAGAAGTTAAACTGCAATATAGTTTAGAATCTAGCATAGATGATATACAGCCTTCTCTTGCCCAAAAACTTAATTTGCAGTTTAGGCACAGTGCACTTCCCTTATGTGCTGCTACTCACAAGTGGGGGGGCAGTTCCACCAAAGATTGTCCGACTTGCAAAATTGTACGGAGACAGACCTACATGTACTGTTGTTCTGCCCAACATATAAGGTAATAAGACATCGCTGGCTACGTATGTAGGAACCTTGGAACTTCCCATTGCTCACAGGCCTACAGGATCCTAAAATATGATAGCCGTGTGCCAATTGTTTTTTCAGTGTCCTGTTAACTGTTTTCAATGTGGTGTGTACGCCGCGCAGTTTTAAAGAAAGAGCAAGTCCAAACTACCCACCCTATGTGTCCATCATGACCCGGGACTCTGTTTCTTAACTCCGCCTTTTAACTTATGAACTTGCCTTACATGTCTGAGATACTCGGAGCCTTCTTAGGATATTTACCATACCTTTTAATCTTTTCCATGATCAAACCTTTTAATTTTTATGCATAATTTTTATACTGAAATAGCTGTATCGACTATACTGTATTTTTATGTTTCATATGTGCTTTTATGGCCTATCAGCCCGAAATAAAGTATCTCTTGACTTGACTTGATAATATATTATGACACAAGCAGCAGGTCTGACTAATTTATTATGAAAAATATGTGTTAAAGGGAAGATGCCTTTAAGGGTGGATTGTTACTACACTTTGTCACACTTTGCTATAGCCTGCAGACAGGTACTTAATTATGTTCAAGATTCATGAATTAGGCAATAGTGTTAGTGTTAGCTACCCCTTTCACAAACTGTTGTGGCAGAATAGTTGTACTGTGGTAATTCTTATTAGTCCTTGTTGTTTTGTCAACTGAATTGTACACATTTCTTATTTATGACTGTAAGCCTGACGGTTCTACACCTGGAGCCGTATTAAGAAAGTGACCCCGGGGAGCAACGGGTGTTTACGCCCTCTTTGCGTGCCCCTGAAACACTTTGGCATTACAGAAGAGGCCCATCTGCATCTGTGGCCCTTTCTGTAATACCGGTAGAGCTGGCACACATAAAGCGCAACGCTATCTTCAGAGGGTGCCCCCTCATTTACATGGGGGCATGCCCTATGCAAATGAGGGAATCCCTTTGCCTCTGACCCACGCTGTATTACAGATGCGGGCACAAAGGCAAAGAAGCTCTCAGGAGGTGCACTGATGGCAGCCCTCTGAAGGGGGGAAAGGGGGTCGCTTGGACCCTCCAGACATCCCCTTGCAGGTGGGTGCAGTTACTGACTGTAAGGGGATCTCTAATCCCCCTTCAAATACAGGCGGGTTGCCACCAGCACTGCGAAAACATAGAGCGGCTTCAAAGGAGCCGGTCCTTTTTTCACATGAATGAGCTGCCCCCAGGGCAGTGTGAGTGTGCGGCTGCCCTGGGGGCAGCGCATTTACCATAATGTGGTGCATATTTCTTCGTTGTGCTGGACGCAACTTTTTAAAAAGTGAACCCAGCACAATGAAGGAAAATGCGATGCATGTATAAGATGGCCCGATGGTTGCATTGTGGGAAAACTAATACAGTAGGCCTGAGATGGTAATGGTAACAAGCCAATGACTTGTCACCTTAGGCCTAAATTGTTCTTTGGGAAAAGTTATGACAGTTGCCATAGGTCAGATCTGTTTATTATGAAAGTTTTTGACAAAGGCAGTGGGCTTGACAAATCTTCAAAGAAATGCCATGGTAGGCAAAGGTTTTAGTGTGGGTTACCTCAATCACAAACACTGAGGGCAGTAGATTTGCACTATGATAAACTTGTTAGGCCATCTCAAACGAGGTTTTATATGGTTTTACTGAAAGTAATTTTGTTCAATTTATAACTTTATGGCTGTATACCTGATGCTTGCCTCTTGCAAAAGCCTATGATAAATATAGTATGCCTGAGTTGCTATGATGACAAGGCAATTATAAAAGTTACATGCATATTTGATTCATTGGGAACGGTTATGTTAAATGCTTTAGGACTAAGCTGTTTACTATGAAAAGTTACAACAAAGGCAATAAGAAAGACATATTTAAGGAGAAAAGAATAGTCCTATATGGATAGCTAAACATTATTACACTGTGCTGAACCCTGCAGATAGGTATTTTGTTACATGGAAGCTCACAGACAACTTTAATGGGCATTGATTTTTGGATTTTGTTACTACCTCCAGAGAACCAGATAGTAGAAAGATTTGCACTGAGAGAATCCTTGTTAGCCTCCTATAGTAGGAACTTTGATTCAGAAATAGCATGGTCACAATATTGTCTTTTGTAATTATTGTATACTAAATATAATAAGAGATAATATTAGAGCATCTACACCCATAGGCATGGTATTTTTTAAATACATTTTTAGGATAAAATACCTATGTTAGATGATATATTTGCACACACTATTCTGTCATGCAAATCGTTTGTTAACTGTAATTTTGTACACATTTGTTATTTTATGATTTCATGTCTTATGACTTCCTTTGGGAATGCTTATTTTCTCTACAGTGTACTTGAGTTGGTTATAGTGACAAGTCATGATAAAGGCTATAGGACAGATTGGTTTATTGGTCATGTTATGTCAGATGAACTTATGACATGGGCAGTTGCGGAAAGCACATGATAAATTCAATAGGCCTTTAAGGGTGGATTATTATTACACTACTTTTAAAACATATAGACAGGTATTTTGTTACACAATATCTCACAGATTACAGTACAAGGCCACGGTTTTGTGTTGTTGTGTTATTATCCCCTATGGCAAAACATTCTTCTAGGAGAACACTCATTAGGTCCTCTAAGGAGAGGTTACATATAGTTTTGTCAACTGTAACGTTTTACATATCTATGATGTAACTGTATGCCTAATGGTTGCCCTGTGTGAAAGTTTGTTTAATATGCGAGACCTGAGCTGGCTACGTGGCAAGCCAGTGATAATTACTTTAGTTTGGATTGTTTGCAAACGTTGTCTCAGAATGCATAGCTGTGAGCTGTTTATTATGAATAGCTATGAATAAGGTAGAAAGGTAGACAGATTTATTGTAAAACAACTTGGTAAAATCAATAGGTCTTTAAGGGTAGATTCTTATTACACTGAATATACATTATGCACAGTAACATTCCAAGAGAGCAGCCCACTTCTCTGCTGAATATTTTTACTTCATTTGTTACTTCAATCATATGCCCGACACATTAGATAGAGGCATTGTTCATGTTTATTCTATTCATTTTATTTATCTTGCATATGCATGTTGAGTTTTCATCTATATTTTTAAGTGGTTGGGTAAATGAATGAATGCAGAAATTAGACCATTACACATATTTCTCTACTCTCTCTCCCTCCGATTCCGACTGCACAAGTTGGTACTTTCCAAAAAATACAGAGCTCTGTTAATATGGACAAAGTCAATGTCAATATGAATAATGATACATTCATGTATAAAGATGAAATCGCATCTTTATTAATAAATTCGCCCGTTCCAAATTCCACGTCAACCCGACTCAGAAATACATAGTTAGGCAGGCTCAGACAGCGGTTCAGATTCCTTACCAAAAATGGATCAACTGAACTTTTTTATGACATTCAATGAATTGTATAAAAACCCATTTCAAATAAATTGTAAGATGAAAGAGTCCTCAGATCCAATGCCTGTGATTGTTCTCCCAGCCACATTATTTAGTTGAATGAACTGTTCCTGTTTTGCCAAACGCCTCTTGTCTCTTGATTTTTCAAGGTATTTCATGGGGAGCCACCATCGGAGCTGATTGATACCTTGAACCTGACTGCAGCCAAAGGAAGGAGACCCCGCCTGGACGGATTCACATTTTTGCATCAAGGAAGGTCAGTTTTGGAATAGGTAAATACGATGTCAATGAATAACATGATATGTGCAGGCCAGACACTACCAATAACTGCAATGTCAACGTATGCCATAACCTGTGCCTGCATAACAATGTCAATACCCATAAATGCAATGGCAATGTATGCCATAATTTATGCCCACAGAAGGGTGTAGATACCAGCAGTAACTCTGTCAATGTATGCCATAATCCATGCACAAATTACAATGTTGTTACCAGTAAAAAATAATATTGATGTACGCAATGAAAACTGTACACACAATGGTGAGAATGTCAATACAAATTATACCAGTGACTGCCATGTTATTTTTAGGAGTTCCAATGTATTCGTATCATTGCAATGGAATTCACCCAAAGTGAGCTCCCCATTATTATTATTTTTATATTGGATTTATATGGCGCACAGCCACCCGGAGGTTTCCCGGCGCATAGGACATTGCAAGACAGAGGCAGGATCAAGAAGTCAATTGGGTAAGATTACTGGTTAGAGAGCCAAGTCTTAAGTTCCTTTCGAAATCTAAGATACAACCTTTCGTGACGTAAGTGAGTAGGAAGAGAATTCCAGAGAGAAGGAGCCAGGAAGGCAAGAGAACGTCGCCCCAATTTGGCACGTTTGATTCTGGGCACCTGGAATTTTAATTGATTAGAGGATCAGAGTGATCGTGAGGGCCGGTAGTGTTGGACCAAAGTTCTTAGGTAGTTGGGAGCTGAGCCCGTATTTATTCTATGCATGTAGCATAGGGCTTTGAATTTGGTGCGGTTCTCAATTCTCAGCCAGTGGAGTTCACGAAGTGCACCAGAGGTTGGGGCGGTTCTGGGAAGTTGGCAAAGAAGCCTGGCCGCAGAATTCTGGACTACTTGAAGTTTGTGGAGCACTTCTTTTTTCGCACCCAGATAGAGCACGTTTCCGAAGTCCAGTCTGGAAGTAACCAGAAGTAACCAGAGCCTGGACGACAGTTCTTTGGGTAGCCGCTGGAAGCATCCAAAGGATTTTCCGAAGCCACTTCAGGATAGCAAAACAAGTAGAAGCTACTCTGAACACCTGTTGTTTCATAGTCAGTTGGTCATCGATAGTGATGCCCAGGTTACGTGCTGAAAGAGATGGGATGGGGAGATCACTCAGAGGGCCAGTGTTGGGGGCCCCAGAGCGATTTTTTGTTTCCAAAAATTAGGAGTTCGGTTTTTCCTCCATTTAACTTGAGTTTGTCAGTGTGCATCCAGTCGGCGTCCTGCTTGCAAGGAGGGTGGGTTGGAGGTTTCTTTGGGGGAAAGTGAGAAAATAATTTGAGTGTCATCAGCGTAAGAATAAATAGTCAGACCAGCTTGTTCTGCTATACTAGCCAAAGGCATAACATATATATTAAAGAGTAGTGGACTAAGAATGGAGCCCTGAGGGACTCCATATGGGGATACGTGAGTCTGGGAAAGAGCTGTGGAGGAGAAGACCTGGAAAGTCCTATTGGATAGAAAGCTGGACAGCCACATGAGGGCCTTGCCGCCGATGCCCTTAGCGTTAAGAATTTTTAGGAGAGAGGAGTGAGACACGGTATCAAAAGCTGCGCTTAGGTCCAATAGGATAAGAGCTACCGTTTCTCCTTTGTCAATTAGTTTGCGGATATTTTCAGTCACACCCAGTAAGGTCGACTCTGTTGAGTGGCCGGCACGAAAGCCTGATTGGGAGGAATGGAGGATGTTACCGGTTTCGACAAACTGGGTCAGTTGAAGATTAACGTGTTTTTCCAAAATCTTGGAAAAAATGGGAAGGCGAGAGATTGGGCGAAAGTTAGAGAGAGTTTCAGAGTCGGAGTTGGCTTTTTTCAATAAGGGGAGGACCATTGCATGCTTCCAGGTTGTAGGAACACAAGCTTCCATGAGTGACATATTTAGGAGCTGCATGATGGAGAGAAGTATGGGGGGATCTAGTTTTTGGAGTACAGTAGTGGGGATAGGATCTTGCGGGGAATCGGACTTAATGCTTGTGAGGATATTATGAAAAGAAGCAGTGTCCATGGAAAGCCATTCATTAAGTAGATTAGTGCTATTAGCTTGGGTTATTTCCTGTGTGGTAAGAGGAGGTAGGGAGTGGGTGGATTGGGGTTTTGTACTGGCATTGGGACAATTAGAGTAATTGTGGAATTCAGAGTAGATTTTGTCTATTTTATCCACAAAGAAAGTTGCCAGATCGTTGCATTTTTTAGAGTTAAGGTCAGGAGGCTTGGGTAGGCAAGTGTCACCCGAGAGCTCCTTTACCACTCCAAACAGCACTTTGGGGCAGTTTTGAGATTGTAAAATAATCTGGGTGGCGTATTTGGCTCGAGCGGTATTACACATCAGGTGATAGTTATGAAGGGCTAATTTGTAAGTAGATTTCCTGTCTGGGTCATAATTTTTTCGCCATTTTCTTTCCAAATTTTTTCATTTAGTTTTTTCTGTTTTAAGTATTTCTGAAAACCAGGGGGCTGGGGGGTGCTGGTAGCCCTGTTTATTCTTTTTGTTGGATAGAGGAAGACATTCAACAACGGCAGAGGTTAGCCAATTGTGGATGACCCTGTCATCTTTTAGACTCGTGATCGTTAGCATAGTTTTATTCAGCGTTGAGTTCAGAGTACTAATATCTATATTATTCCAGTTTCTATGAGTAATGGATTTGGCGAGAGGGGCGAAAGGTGTCGGACCTTGTTTCTGTTCAATGATAAATTCCATAAGAAAATGATCAGACCATGGGATGGGAATGGCTTGTTTACAGGAAATGATAGCAAGGTTGGAGAAAATAGGGTCCAATAGGTGTCCTGCCTTATGAGTGGGGCCTGAATTATGTAAAAGAACATTCAGTGCCGCTAAATCAGCTGAGAGAGTAGAGCTCGTAGTGCAGGATGTATCATTGAAATGTAAGTTCAGGTCACCTAGAATCATAAAGTTGTTGGTTTCTAATAATAGGGGAGCAATAAGGTCAGGGGAGATCGCTGCCCAAGGTAAGCGGGGCCAGGGGGGCGGTAAATAAGGGCCCCGAAGAGAGTAAAATTGGGAGATAGCAGGAGTTTGAACAACCCGGATTCACAGTCCTTGAAGTCCAAGTCTTCCCATTTACATGTGTAGTCCGTTTTAAAAATTATAGCTATGCCCCCACCAGTTCGATCAATGTGATTTTTTCCATGGTAAGTATAGTTAGGGGGAAGAGCATACGCCATGTCAGGTCCGGAACTCTCATTGAGCCAGGTTTCAGTTAGAAAGAGGGCATCCGGTTGGAAGTCCGTGAGAATATTCAGAATATCTCCCTTGTGTTTAGGGAGTGAACGGCAGTTTAAGCTAAAAAAAAGTGAAAGGGGTGAGAGATATGTTATTCCCATAGGTCGTAGGTGGAATTCGGCTAGGCTCATGGCAGGGGGGGCTCAAATGGAGGGGTGGTGGGAGTGTAAAGCCACAGCAAGAACAGCTATATGGGGCTGTGTCAGGGATAAGGAGTGAGCAGTGGGGGTTGGGGGCAGATCGGAGGGCCTGGAGATTATTACGGATGTGAGCTGCAGGATTTTGGACAGGGGTTCTAGCCCCAAGCCCCGTCCGGCCGCGGATGGGCGCAGACATGCTTGCCTTAGGCGCGCCTTTGGCGCGTCACGGGAGGCATCTAAATTTAAGCTGAGTATTCAGATGCAGAGCTTCGGATTGGTGGGCGACCCGGAAGTCGTAAATCACTTCCTGTAGCACTAAAACGTCCCTCCTCTCAATCGAAACAATTGGCGGTGGACCGGGGACACAGTGCAGGTGAGGGGAATCGATTGGATGATTTTTATCGTGTTAAGCAAAAGACAATTCAATTTTGTTTTTAAAGTACAGTACGATGATCATATTTTTAAAAGCACGGAAAATGGCGTGTGAAATACACAAGCGAAAGAATCCGGAGCCCTTTACCAGGCGCTCCTCTTTGTCAAGTGTTAGTGCAAGTACAGCTTTTAAAATTGAACAGAGCAAAATTCAGAGATTAGTAGCAGCGAAAAACGGAGCCCTTTACCAGGCGCTCTTCTATTACCAGAGACTAGCAGAGACTGCCACTCGTCAAGCGAGTCCGCTGCGCGTCGCGGGAGGCATCTAGATTTAAGCTGAGTATTCAGATGCGGAGCTTCTGATTGGTGGGCGGCCGGAAGTCGTAAATCACTTCCTGTAGCACTAAAACGTCCCTCCACTCAATCCAAACAATTGGCGGTGGACCAGGGACACAGTGCAGGTGAAGGGAATCGATTGGATGATTTTTATCGTGTTAAGCAAAAGACAATTCAAATTTTTTTTTTTAAAGTACAGTAGCATGATAATATTTTTAAAAGCACGGAAAATGGCGCGTGAAATACACAAGCGAAAGAGACCGGAGCCCTTTACAAGGAGCTCCTCTTTGTCAAGTGTTAGTGCAAGTACAGCTTTTAAAATTTAACAGAGCAAAATTCAGAGATTAGTAGCAGCGAAAAACGGAGCCCTTTACCAGGCGCTCCTCTTTATCAAGTGTTAGTGCAAGTACAGCATTTAAAATTTAACAGAAGCAAAATTCAGAGATTAGTAGCAGCGAAAAACTGAGCCCTTTACCAGGCGCTCTTCTATTACCAGAGACTAGCAGAGACTGCCACTCGTCAAGCGCGTCCGCTGCGCGTTGCGGGAGGCATCTAAATTTAAGCTGAGTATTCAGATGCGGAGCTTCTGATTGGTGGGCGACCCGGAAGTCGTAAATCACTTCCTGTAGCACTAAAACGTCCCTCTACTCAATCCAAACAATTGGCGGTGGACCGGGGACACAGTGCAGGTGAGGGGAATCGATTGGATGATTTTTATCGTGTTAAGCGCTCTCAGCGCGAGGATAATTATCGCCGGCCAACTCTGAATTTCATCGCGGAGATAGCGCGCTATCAGCAACGCTTATCTCCAAAGCGATAAAATTCAGAGCGCAAGCTGCCAATTGTGCGATTATCGCTGGAAATACAGCGATAATCACACAAGGTTTGGCGAAAGCTTGCTGATAGGGCAAGGCATACTTAGCCATGATATCCACCTTACATAGGATATCATGGCTAAGTCAGTTTTGAAGCAGTCGTAAGGAAAGTAGCGATAACAGAGGTTATCGCTACTTTGCTTGTTGCTCTGCAGGTTAGTGTGCCCATTGATAATTGGAGAAATGTTGCTTAGCGACATTTCTCCAGTTATGTCAGGGCAGGAACACCCACTTTGCATCTCATTAGAGATGCAAAGATTGGCGTTAGGGTAAAGTGGGATAATGCAAGGATTCCTTGCTGATTAGGCGTTAAAATTATCGCCGCTTTCCGTCCGAAAACGGATGCTAAAGCGGCGATAATTTTATCTCCGGAGCTTGATGATATGCTCCCTGGTAATTTATGACTGAGATGCTTCTTCAGGAATGCAGAAATTACTTCATTGTACCTCGCAAGATGTATATAATGACAGCCAAAACTTTGTGCACCGATAGACTTTCCTCAGACTCGTTCTGACGAAACTCTCCCAGCCGCTGTGTTTAATTAAACCAACTTGTTCCTGTTTTACAAAACGCCTCTCGTCTTTTCATTTCTTTAAGGTAAACTCATATCCAAGCAACATGAACAGACACTGGAATTGATTGAAAGTTCTGCTGAAATCCCAGGGAAGAGGTCTATCCTGAAGCAGCCTCACAGACAGTAAGAGACTACATCAGAACCTTAGTAAAACATTTGACATATGACAAACTAGGGAGAAGCGTAAAAAAATAGCCTGAATGTCCTGCCACTGACAGAAATCTGGCATATTATCTATTTTATAATGTCCTAAATGTCGTAAGGCGGCCTCAGAGGCAATCCTGCGGAAGTCACTTTTTTCTATAGTCAGCACACTAGAAAAGGTGAATATTTATTGTAGAGACCTTTATGGCTCCTAGGATGCTATTTTTGTGACAAAGTTATTCTGATTGGGTGGAGGTGGCACCAATCTTATTTTTGAGTCTAAAAGGGTTTTCTCAGTGCCACCTGTTTTTTAACACAGTTGATATTTGAAAGGAGTGAGAGGTGTTGGTCGCTTGGACCGCTGGGCATGACACAGATGATACGCTTGGCCCCTGAGTGCGATACATGGTGCGATTAGGACAGTTAGGGAAAAAGATTTGGATCTGGGAACTAGCTGGCACATGCATCAACAAAGACTTTTGCGATTCCTTAATTGCGATTTTTAAGGAATCGCAATTAAGGAATTGCAAAAGTCTATGCATGTAGGAATCGCTATAAAAATAGCGATTCCTACAAATTCCTTAATTGCGACTCGCAAATTGCGAGTAGCAATTAAGGAATGCCGTCCCATTCATTCCTATGGGCCTCCAGGCCCATAGGAATGAATTGGAGATTGCATGAGCAAATTGCGAGTACCAGTAGGTACTCGCAAATTGCTCATGCAATTTCAAGGGTGCAAGGGTGTCAAAATGACACCCTATTGCACCCCTGAATTTGATCTGTGCACATATGTTGCACACACACATGCTCACACATGATCTGTGCAACATATGTGCACAGATGATGCATCCCAAATGCAAAAATACTGGTCGCAAAGGGGCAGATTCTGCTAATCTGCCCGTTTGCGACCAGTTTTCTCGTTGATGCATGTGGCCCTGGGTGTAACTTGTGTATGGGCAAGAGGGGCCTGTGGTTCTCAAATTATTCCCTTTTTCTATGAATTATTTTTATTACCTTTGTCCCAGAATCGATATTGGTAGACTATCAGGCAGCCCCGAGCAAAAGTGATTCTCAGGTTGGTTGTCCTGGCCAGCCCGGTGGGCCTCGGGACTGAGCATGTTGTTGTTGCCGGTTTTTATTGTGTTATTTTTTTAGTGGGACCGTGCAGTTGGGGATTTCCTGCTGTAAAAACGCAGTCCTCAAATTGGGTAGAATGCAAGTAAGTAGAAAAATTGTAGCTCTCAAAAGCAAACTTAAAGAACAACAAGCCCCCAATAAAGTTACAGTCATGAAGTATGGGTTAGATAGTGTAGTTGAAATTTCAACTTGAGGGGGGAATGTTAATATGGAGAAAGTCTATGTCAATTTTGAATAAAGATACATTCATGTATAAAAACAAATTGCATCTTTATTAACAAATTCACCCATTCTAAATTCCACATCAACCACCGACTCGGAAATGCATAGTTATGCAGGCTCTGAGACCCAGACTTGAGGTCACTGGTTGACAGATCACAGGTGGGGTGGAACGTAGCCAGCACACAAATGCACAAACAGGAAATTCTAGATCAATCCTACAGATAGGCGCAGCAACACTACAATTCCGCAGGGAGATTGGCCTGAATAAAGCCTACATGGCCAGAGGAGTGCGTGCGCTCCCAAAACACCATGAAGTCAAATGCCACACAAAGTTAGGAACATTTAGCCAATTAGGGCACAGCACAGACAGTGATCACGTTTTTCCCATGCCAGACATCTGGACATGTTACCCACTAGCTGCATTGTGTTATGTTATGTTACGTTATGTTATGTTATGTTATGTTATGTTATTGTGACTTATAGAGCGCAACAGCTGCCCCAGCAAAGGGGCGTCCCGGCACTAGTACCAAGAAAAGACTGACAAAGCAGAAGGAGCAGGCACGAACTAAGATGCAGGGAAAAGATAGGTCTTAATGGCCTTCCTAAATTCTAAATAATTATTGAGGCCACAAATCTGCACAGGGAGTGTGTTCCAAAGAGTGGCAGCTCTATAATGAAAGAAGCGGCCACCGGCAAAAAACTCTTCATGTCCGGGGAACCACCACCAAGTGCTGACCGTGTGAGCGAAGAAGCTGTGGTGAGGCATCTGGCAGAAGGAGATTGGCCAGAATAGGAGGGGTGGCCAGTTTCAAAACCTTAAAGGAAATACATAAGGTTTTAAATTCAATATGCCTGGCCACAGGTAACCAATGAAGACGGCGGATGGTGTTGGACACAGAGCAAGACCTACGCAGGCCTAAAAGGGTTCTTGCTGCTGTATTCTGTGCCCTTTGCAACCTCAAATCCTCTGCCTTATTGGACCCTAGGTTGACGGAGCAGGCTTAATCAAGTCTGGACAAAACCGTCGCCTGAATGATGACCTGACACGTGGATGCGTCAAAGAAGCCCAGCAATGGTCTGAGCCCCCGTAGAAGTCCAAAACAAGTCTCTGCCATTTTTTTGGTTTGGACTCGATAGTTTAAGGATGAGTCTAACCAAACCCCTAAATTTTTTACTGCTTGTTTGGGGGAGGAGGGCTTGCCCAGACTGGCTGGCCACCAGACATCACTCCACTGACCATGGTCCCTGCCCACTAACAGTACCTCTGACTTGTTGGAATTCACCTGGAGGCAGTTGCCGATCATTCACCAGGCCACAGCCGCAAGGTCGCCCTGAAACTTAACGGCATCCCGCTCGGTGTCATTCGAGAGTGCCACCACCAACTGTGTATCGTCAGCGTAGGAGACCATGGTCAAGCCCCTGCTTATGGCTACTGCGGCCAAAGGTTGAACATAGATATTAAATAACAGGGGACTAAGGGAGGAGCCCTGTGGCACCCCCTGTTTAACAGGATATTCGTCAGAAGCAAACGAGGGAGCTGTTACAGAAAATGACCTCTCATGGAGAAATCAGGCAAGCCACTCCAGAACCAAGCCCGTAATTCCTACCTCCACGAGACGTCTCAACAGTATGTTGTGAGACACAGTATCAAACGCCAAAAGAGAAAGGACAGGGGAACCCTACTCAATAACGGAACCAGGGTAATGGTTATATAAGGGGAAATAACAGTTCCTGTGGACTCATAAAAAATTATTCAAGCAACATAATTTGCACAATCGCAATAAAAAGAGGGTAGAATAATGTCAGAGGGCAAGGAACCACCAACACATTTGTACAATTATGACTTGTTTTATAAACACAACAGACTTATTATATACATTGTTTAAATTTAGAATAGAACAGATATTTGTGCACTGTGTCCCAAAGTGAAAAATGGAACCTAATCGTAAGTGACAGGGTGTATATTTATATACAAGGTTTCCATAAATCATAAAAGGTGACCATTCTTGTATAATTTCTTTGTAAACAGCAACTGTATATAATAATACGCGCTGGGCAATGGTTCGCTCTTTCAGCTTGTCGACGGCGTTTCGACCCTCTATCAGTACGGGGTCTCCTCAGGACTAGTGATGCAGGGACATCTATAATGAAATAATAAGAGCATAAGGCCCATGTACCGGCACAAATGCGAGAAATAAAAAAGGGGGGACATGGAGTGTGAATTACCTGGATTGCTTAATGCGCAGCCTTGTGAACTAGTGATGTGCCACAAGTGAGAAGTGAAAGGGTATTACTCACAAGAGGATCCGTCCGGGTAATGCCGGGGGGAAATGGGAGAGAAGGAGAGTATGGTTAAGGGAAAGCGGTTAGACAGGGCAGAATATGTGATGCACTTTGATTCAATAGGTGCTCTTACCTCAGTGTGAGGAAAGGCTGGCAGTCAGGGGTACGGTTTGGCCGACCGGCTCTTTACATCAACTCGCTATAGCCATAGCGGTATGGTTAATCCCTAGTAAGTTCTGGAAACAGTGACAATGCTAAGACTTTCTATGTCACTAATCACGCACAATGCATCATTGAAGCCAAACCAATGTTGGGGATTTTCCAAAACATTTCTGCCAGCTGTGTATACCTTGACCTTCCTTATCATCTACTTTGATGTCTGAACAGTTCACAGAATTACAATATACAACTGGTTTACACCTGGGGTATACAGAGCACATCACATTGGCTCTCTGGAACATGGCATATTTTCCAGGTTGGCTACATGTGGAATTTAAATGACTTTGCATTCTCCACTGAACTATTAGTCTGATTCTAGAGAGGTGGTCAATTCTGATAGTCACATAAACTTCTGTTGCATGGATATCAGAATTCTAAGTTTAGCAGTAAACACCACACACCTACAATTTTCTTCTGAAGTATTTGAGCAGGTAAAATCTGCTCTAATTTACCAAGGGAAACCATGGAAAACTCCACATCACACAGAATTAGGGGTGATAAGCATGGATTGCAAAAACTGGATTGGAAGATCTGTACCACACCTTAGAGTATGGGTATTCACTGAATGAAGTACATTTCTCAGCCTTTACCTCCCACATAAATTTGAACTGAGTGGATGGAATGTAGCTCTGTCAATCCGAGGTTCAGAAACAATATGCAGTGGTTGATCCTTACCAACAGAAGATGTCTATCTCTATCAATTTAGTGGGCTACTTATAAAGTACACTAAGACTCTGGGATGAGGTTGTGTTTTGTTAACACTCAGGAACAACTTACTTTTAAAAGTTCAATTTGTGAAATATCACATTGGCTTCAGGACATTCCCAACAGCCTTACCTTACCTAGTATAATGCCATTTCCATTGTTTTGTAATATTGTTGAATAGCATGTTATCAGCAACACAAAAAGAACCCACCTATGGCAGCAGAGCAGCCAACAAATCCCATGTAATCTGAAACAAGATAAGAGCCTCTACCTTTCCTGTTCAGCTCATCTGGCTAGCTATCGAAAGCAGAACTTTATTCCCCCAGCTAACTATAGTGCACATGTCTGGGTATGAGAAATGATTTTCTAAAGTAAAGGGCTACTACAGTCTTAGCCTACTAAGCAAGAGTTGAGATCAAGCAGTGACAGTGGTATTCTGGCAAAATATTGTATAAAGGTATCTGAGGTCACAAATACTGTGCCAATAAGATAGTGACGTAAAACATATTGTGAGAAAGAATGTTGAAGGCAAGAATACTGTTTTCAATTATGTAATATTGTTTTTTAAATGTGTTGTTCATATTATAGTTATATTTGCTATAGTTGTATACAATATTGTTTTTGATTAGTCATTTTAGTATTTTAAATTATTTGTAAAATGATTATTGTATTTAATTTGTTTTAGTGTAGTTTAAAAGCTTTTATAAGAAATGCAATGTTTTTAAATTAATTGTTCATGTAGTAGTAGGTTGTTGGGTTTGTAGGGATAAGGGTGAGAAGTCTTTTTTTAAATGTACATTTGCTTTTTTAATTGTCATTTTTAAAGTAATTCAATTTTGAATGGATAATTATGTAGATAATTGATTAATTGTTATTTTTAATATTTGTTTATTTTTAATTCATTGTTACTGGTTGAGCAGTTTACTTCATTATTAAATTGTGATACTTATTTTATATTCATTGTTTTGATTTTTAAGATATTATTTTTTATCAGTATAATAGTTTGTCAGTGTTTATCTTCTAGGGCAGTAGTTTCCTATTTTTTTAAAACTTTATTTCTCTCATTTACATCAATTCATAACAGCAGGTAAGAAAGTACTGATGCCCCTCAGGAGCATGAGATATTTACTCCTCAGCATCCGTCTTTACTGCCCACATCCAATACATTCCAAAATGAACACTCATGCATCATCACCCAAAGAGATACAGCAAATACCAGACACCACAGTATTAGTACATGTTCCTTTAAAACACTTCTCCAGTTGTAATCAAGGTGAGGGACTAGAGCCTCTGCTTTGTGTACACTGGTGGGCCCAATGTTTGTAAAGTGGGCCTATTACTTTTGATCATCTAAGGTGCAGAAGAAGGCAAGAGAACTGCAGAAAGACATGCACTTTCTCAGCTACCATGCACCAGTCCATGTCCTGTTTCTAGTCCCTCAGGTGGTGCAAGCGTTGCCCCCATTGGCATGCAATGTTACGCTTGGCAATCACCAGGCCCAAGATCATCTATGTCTTTTCCACGTGATTCAGGTCTGTTGCATTCCACACATTTAGGAGACACCATTTGGCAGAGACCGGTATGTCACTCCCGCATAAGTCATTCATGCACACCACCACTGACTCCCAGAAGTGTTGTATAGCTGGTCAGCCCCAAATTATATGAAAGAAAGGAGATCACTGTCTGGCCACATTGCCTACGACAGCTCGCATCTGTTGCTTTTACCATTTTGACCACTGTGGTGCAGGAAAGGTAAGACCTAGAAGTATTTTAAGCTACATCAACCGAAACCCCCGCTCTGATGCCCAACTCCTTGCTTGGGGTGAGGCCAAGGCCTCAGGCCATTCATCATCTGCTAATCTCCCTAGATCATGATCCCATTGTTCCCTCAAGTGAAGAAGTGTGTCTTTTGAGTTGTTATTCAACTTCTGACATGTAAGGGAGATCGCCTTATGAGCCATGTGGTCATCAAGTAATCTATCCTCTAGAGGCAACGACTTCAAGGTCAATGCCTCGGGGAATAACTGCTTGGTGAGCGTGCCATATCTGGAGGTAAAGTTAAGTCTCAGAGGTCGCAAACTTGTAGTCCCTCTGCAGGTCAGAGAAAGAAACTACTGCACCCGAGCCCAGAGGTCCCCTACTCTGGACAAGCCTATATGACCCCAGGGTGCCTAGCGTCTCTGACTCCCCCAATGGAGTGGCTTGGGTAATCTTGTCCCCCAGCCCAGTGTTTTAAGTGTCATGTACCAGAGCTGGACCTTGAGTGCCGTGGGTCCCTTGAGAGGCATGTGTCTCGGGTTGGTGTAGAGGGCTCGCAGATACTTCTAGACAACTAGGCTTGAAGAAGGTTGCATAGTGCAAGGAGGGTTTGGATTTTGCAATCACCTCATAGATGTCCTCTTGCATGAGTGGGTAGAAAGCCTTCCAGCTCCTGGGTGGTGTGGAGGGCTCCGGTTGTCATTGGTAGAGAAGCCTCTGCTGGTGGCTGGTGGGACTGCAGACAAAGTTGGGTAGCTTTTAACCTCTGTTGTGGGGGAGGATTGCCAGAAGACGTCTGCATGTGGTAGTCTAGGGAGAGTTCAATTTTTGTGATATTATCATTGAAGAATTTGGCAAATTTGTTGCAGCATTCTTTGTAGACAAGTGGGGCTTCTTTAGTTGGTTTGGAGGTTTGTTGTTTGATGATGTTAAAAAGCTTTTTGGGGTGTTTTTTTTGCTTTGTCTAGTATACTAGCATACTGCGGAAGAAGGTGGCTTTCTCTTTTAGTTAGTGATTTTTAAATTTCCTGCATTCGTTTGAGCTGGTGGAGATGGGTTAAGGATGGGTTGGCAATCCAGAGTCTTTCGCAGCTCTTAATTGTCCTCTTTCTGTGTTGAGGTCTTTGTTGAACCAGTGTCTCAAGGGAGTGTTTCTGACCCTTTTTGGTATCAAGGGGGCTACTTGATCTAGGATGGCTTTCATTGTTAAATTTTAGTGTGTTGTAAGCTCATCCGTAGTGGGGTTATCTTTGAGGGGGGGGGCAGAAGAGACATCATTCTTTCTTCCAGATCGTTTAGGGAGATCTGATTGATATTTCTCAATCTTTGGAGAGTTTTCTGAGATTGGTTTTGAGGTGCTCCTGCTTGGCTCAGGTGGAACAGGATCATGTGGTGATCTAACAAGTCAACTGGAAGATGTTATCTATGCTTACCGCTACCGCATCATTTTGATGTGTTGGTCACAAAAATTGAACATCAGAGATACCAGAAAATAGTAAACATTTCAGAACCTCTGAAAAGTCAGGCATCTAAGTCTGAACCTCTGTTGTGAGTTTGCCCCTTGCAGTGTTGGGTAAGATCTTTGCTGAGTAAGAGTTTGTTCAGAGGTTGGATTAGCATATCCCTCTCGTCTTTGCAATGGAGGTTGAAGTCACCTAGAATTGTGTCACTGGCGTTAGAGAGGGGGCATTGAGTTATAAGATACGACAGGTGTTCACCAAAGGAGAGAGTATTTCCTGGTGTGGGGTATAGGAGGTGACATTTCATCGCTTTATTGCCTTTTAGCGTCATGCTGTTACTGAGATATTCAAATGTAGGGTAGGATAACGTGTCTGTTTCTGTCATAGGGATGCTGTTCTTGAGGATGATGGCGATGCTATTGTCATGTCAGACCTCTTTGTCCTTCTTCATGATGGAAAGACCTGGAGGAAATTGAAGGTTGAGAATTAGATAAGAGGATTCATTTAGCCAGGTTTCTGTGATGAATGTGATATCAATGTTGTGGTTCAGGATTGCTTCAGCTAGGTCTGTTGCATGCTTGGTCACTGACTTACAGTTTATGAGCATGCAGTTCCTAATCTTGCTGCTAATGTGCTTCTTAGAGGGGGTGTCATAGGTATATTGATGTACTGAACAGGTTGTCAATCTAAACTGTTTGAAGAAATACAATTGCACAAATTTCTTTCTTCAATGTTTATTGATATCTTTTTTTAGCCTTATTTGTAAAAGGTAAAAAACGGAAATAAAGTGAAACAGAGGCAGAAAAATCAAATAATTCCTGCCCAAGTAAAGAACAATGTTATTTTTGCTGTGTGGGTCACACAAATTGAACATTGGAAATACCAGAAAAAAAGGAAACATTTCAGAACCTCTGAAAAGCCAGGAAAAACATCTAAAATGGTAATGTAGTCATGTTTTGAAATGCAAGGATGACATAGAAAATAATTACTATATACAGCTGACTGTAAAAATAGCATGATTTTGAATTCGGAGTCTTTATGAAATTATTCCAGGGCAATTGGGACATTTTACAGCCAATGGCAGCTGTAGTAACATGCATAATTCACTAGCCCCTGCTGAGCATAATCAGGTTCAAATCAAACCGAGTCTTCTTGTGACATGATGGAGCAGGAGACCTTTGCTTTTGTACATTCTCAAATGTCACGAAAAGCCAGGCTGCCATTTGGCAGACCGATTATGCACCAGTAGGTGGCACTGTAGATAAATTGCACATTTTGTAAAATAGCCGTCCACGAGTGCAAGCCACAACTGCAAAACGAATCTGTTACTAAGAAAATGTTCCAGAAGTTTAGTTCATGGCATTTGAAAATTGCAGTTAGATTATTTTTTTAAGAAAGTTTTAGAAAAGTAAAGACAATGAAAAGGTTGAAAATCTGAATATTGCATTGACATCAATCTCTTAGAAAAACTCTTTAAAAGATATGAGTCAGAAAGAGACGTCCATTCTTGTTCCTGTTATTTAAAGGATTAGCGAAGGCATTCCGGATAGCCAAGACTACCACCATCCAATCTACAAATCTAAAAATGTAATGTTTTATTCTGCTGGTCAGGTTTTGCCAAGTTCAAAGTTAAGCTGTTCTCCTTTTCTCAACAATACCCAGGAATAATTCTCCATCACGTGGAATGAAGGATAACAAAGGCAGACTAAGCTTGAGTTCATCATTGTGTGCCTGGGACCAGCTTCTCTAGCGGTGTGTGTGTGTGTGTGAAATGGTAAACAGTGTGGGCGTCATATGCGAGGAACTGGTGTAGGGCAACACCGCAAGTGTTCTTGCTGCACTGCCTTACACCCATGTGAAAGGGCAGGAAAGCATGGTATTTATGATATATGGTACATTCCTGTCACTGGTGTAACCAAACTTAAGGCTGCCCCGCAGACTCATTGAGGAGCTCTGTTAGCAGAGTACTGTGCTGAGGTTCCACCTGGAACTTGGCCCCCCCCGCACCGCAGTGTCTACCTGGCCTTGTGTTACGCCACTGATTCCTGTCCTTTCCCTTGCACTGGTGCACAATTTGCTACCTAGTGCCATCGCAGGCACCCTTGCACCATAGTGTAAGGGTGCCTTCTTTTACTCATTCTATGTGTGCTGCAGAACAAAAGGAAAGAGGAAAACACGAGGAGAAATGAAAATATTTATCCTCATTAGGCCTGCTCTGTGGAGCCATAAGGTTTCGGCGCTGCCCCAGGTTTACGTGATTTTGTAAATCTGGGACAGTGTCATAATCAATGGGTGTTGCGTGGAAACACCCACTACAACACCCATGGAACGCCTCCTTGACACACAGTAAGGCAACGCAGCACTTTGCACTGCCTTCCATACTCCTTATCTATGAGGCCATGCAAAGCCACACAGGGTGCGTCACCGGAGCGTCAAAAAAAGTAACTCTCCAAGGGCGCAGGCCTGTCATAAATAAGCCCCATAAGTTTGAAGAAATGTGTTTATTAGGAACAGGAAGGAATGAACAAAGCAAAGACAATCAACATATTTCTCTGTGAATAAATTTGTTGGCCATAAATCTAAACTTTCTATTAATAATTTAGGGAAATAAATGAATCCAAAGGCAGCATGTAACACTTATGATCTCACATACTGCATCACTCATGATATGTTAAAAGAAAACCACAAGAATGTGGATCTGGCATTTGCACAATGATTGGTGTAGGGCCAGGAAGAAGGCCAGTGCATGACAGGAATGTAAGTTAGAGTTAGCTCACTAAACTATAACTGGTGAAATTCTGTGGTTTTTTTTTCAAACCATACTCTTTATATCATTAAAAGGCCTAACTATAATCTCAATTTAACCTTCGTAAGCTAAAATCTTAGGGACAGATTAATCAAAAAATCATGCAACGCAGTGCAGCAAGACACCTTGCTGTGCTGTGTTGATTGAAAAGGAGAGGGCTGAAATGTGCCATATTATAGCCTTATAGCCCGCCGTAGCGGGCTATACCGGCTATTATAGGCCAGCTCCAGCATTAAAGGCCCAAGCCGGCGGGACTTTTATAGCCGGTATAGCCCAGCTACAAAGGGCTATTAGACTATTAGAACATTCTGCCACTAGAGGGCCAAATGCTCAAACAAATAAAACAAAGGCCTCTCGAGCCTGAGGGGATTGAAATTCTTTCAGGCTCCAGAGGCCTTTGTTAAAAAATCATTGGAATGTTGCTCTGCGGGCCTTTACCGGCCCGTAGAAGCACAGAGCACTCCATTGTATTCAATGGAGTGCTCCACATTCCAATGTTCTAACTAACAATAGAACATTGGAATGTTGGTAGCTCCATTGAAAACAATGGAGTGCTCCGGGCTTATAATGGCTGGTATAAGCCCAGAGCTCCAACATTCCAATGTGTCTTTGTTCACAGCTGTGGCTGTGAACAAAGGCTTCAGGGAGCCCGAGGGGATTTGAAACCCCTCGCGCTCCCTGAAGGCTTTGTTTTGTTAGAACATTCTGCCCTCTAGGGGCAGAATGTTCTAATAGCCGTATAGCCCTTCGTAGCAGGGCTATACCGGCTTTTAAAGTCCCTCTGCTTTGTTAAAGTCCCTCGCCTTCGGCTCGGGCCTTTAACGCTGCAGTGGGCCTTTAATAGCTGGTATAGCCCTCTACGGCGGGCTATAAGGCTATATTATATGACTGCCAAACTTTGGAACTCACTACCTATACACATCCGCAGTATGAATAACTATCTGTCTTTTCGCAAGGCAATCAAAACGTACCTCTTCCCTCCGTTGTAGGCTTTCCCCCTCTGTCAGTTGCTTTGCAGTTTTCTGCTTTCAGTGCTGGGACGCCCCTTTGTTGGGGCAGCTATGCGCTTTATAAAATGTTGTAACATAACATACCATTCCTGTTCTCTTCTTGCACTGGTGCACTATGTGCAGGAAGAAGTCACTTCCTTCGCAAAAGCAACCTCTGAGGCTTTCTCCTCTTTCTATGTGTACTGCAGAATGCCGCATCTGTAGAAAGAAGAAAAAGCGAGGAGAAATAAACAGATTTCTCCTCATCACGCCTCCTTGGGATTACTTAGCATTCTGACACATTCCCAGGTCCACCACGCATGGTAAATCATGGGATGGCTCCATAATCCATTGGTGGATGCGTGGGAACACCCATGCTCTACTCATGTAAAGTCTCCCTGGGGCAGAGTAACGCAAGGCAGCGACTTGTGCTGCCTTGCATTACTCCAGACTTACCAGGCCATGCATGGCCTGGTAAATTTCATTCTTGGCTTTGTGTCACCCTGCCTCTCCTTTACCAAGCCATAAAGTCACATTAACTAGGTTTTTTCAGTGAATTTCTTGGGCATTTTAATCATTTTCACCCAACTCACTTTCTGAAGATTGCTTTTGACCTTGCACAATAGGATTTTGGGGATCACTGCGCCCACTCCACAGACTAAGAACCTGAGAGTTTTCTCACTACTACCCTCTGGGGAGGGCAAAGAGACATTTTGTTTCAGGGAAGGGGAGTACACTCTCCCTATGTATATGATACAACAGATTACACCCATCTCTAAAGAAAATGAGTGGGCTTTCACGTTAGACCCTCACCCACTGTATAAGTGGCATGCTTCTTCATTGGGTCTCATCCTGGTCCCTAAAAACCAGGATGGGCTTGCCCATAATTCAGGGCGCACTTTGAATATTATTTCAGCCAGGGTCAGCAGAATAGTATAAAAATACCTTGAACAACCAATGTATCCTTAAATAGCTGTTGTTGGGGTATAGTTAAAACATTTTGTGGGGTGGTTAAATTGAGATATAATGATCCTATTACCTTCTCAATTAATGAATCAACATATTTCAGCCCTCAAATGAATGGCCTCTTTGATCCAGGGCTTTTATCATGACATGTTGGATGCACCGGAATCGTGTATATGTCTGTAGACTAATTGGAAAAGACAGACAGCATGCAACACATTATTGCCTGCACTGAGAAGGGTTTACTCACGCAGTTTCCATAAATAATTGTCTTCATTTTCTGTAGTCACACCATTGTTCAACTGTAACAGCGATCCACTGACCTAGTTTTGGCCCTGCTCTCCTACCCGCTACTCCAATGGACGGGCAACTCCCTGTTGCTGGCCAGCACTCCATTGTAACACAATTCACCATGGCCCCACCCCACATTTTGCATTTTTGGCATTTTTCACTAGACCAGGGTACTCTCACAGTATGGCTGCACAAGTGGTACTCCAAGGAACAGTGAGACAGTGCAAGCTTCAATTTTTAATGTTCCTACAGTCCCATGGTACTCACAGTCAGTGGCAGCTATGGCGGAGGAGTGTTGCCCCGTGCCACCCTCAAAAGTTGAAAACTTTAATGATAATGAAACAAGTTTATTATTGTTTCATTTTTCAACTTCTCCCTGCTGCATCCTGGGGCGGGGCCATCAGGAGAGTGAGTGGTGGGCAACACTGCTAACAGTGTGCATGTGGGTTTGGCCGGCCGTCTCAGACCGGCCAAACCCACATGCGTACTGAGCTGTCTCCAACCCATCTGCTTTGCTGAGTTAGAGAGAGAGCAGGCAGAGGCTCCCAGTCTCGCTGGGAGTTCAAAGTCCCAGTGTTCTGGCCAATCCTGATGTTGCTTTCTAACAGCATTAGGATTGGCCACAGGGGAGGCCGGGAGCCTCTGCTGCAGCGAGAAGAGGACATGGATAAGAGCTTTGGGGTCAGGTAAGTTATTTTTATGTTTATTTCTAAATGTTTGCTATCCTTTTCCCCTCCCTCCCCCACCTTGCCCTCGTCTATCCCCCCCAGACACCGCCCACCACTGCTTCAGCACAACAGCCGCCCACAGAACTCTTGCAGTAACTCACAGAAAGCTTTGCTGGGCTCCGAATTAGTACAGCGGGACCTGCAACATATATTTTTTAATTGTACCCGGGGTGCCTGTGGGAACCTCACCACAAGGGCCAGGGGTCAGGGTAGCCCTACCATGTCCCTTATAGATCCTTATTATTTTTTTTAACTCAAGACACAGTGATGAAGTCCCCGAGTCCTAAAATGGTGGCCGAGGAATTCACTTCATGTTGCAGTCAGCTAATCAGATCCTTTGGTCCTACAGGACTGTTATTGGTTCCTTGGGAACAAAAGATCGAACATGGAAAAAGCCCTAAAGGTCAATCAGAATGTTACATTTTGTTAATTTACTGCACTGTCGGTGTTCGGTGGTACTCCCTCGGGACCAACCATCCAGATATCTCTATATTTTGACGCCTATTTGAACAGAATTACGCCAAATCACAAAAAGCACCTTTCTGAGTAAAGATTTAGCTTTCTGAGAAAAATATGTAATTCTGTTCAGCCTTTTTTCTGTATCGCTTTCCAAAATTTCTATGGAAAATTGCATGGGAACATGAAGTTAAGGGACCCATCCGTTTTCTCTGCCCTGGCCTGACGGATCACCTAGAAACTTTCCAGAAGGTAGATGAAGTGAATAAACTATTTTTGGGGAAAGTTTAGTGAGGATTCATCAAATGGATCAGATTTATTACGAAAAACAAAAACTCTCTTCCCATGGACACTCTGCTGTAACAATAACCGCACGGAGGTGACCGCCTCTTCAGGTTAACTAATTATTCAATCAATCTTGATTCTTACCATACAATTATTCTTTTTCTGTCCTATCGTTTTAAAGCTTTTAAAGGTTTCATCATTTGTGATATGTTACATTGAATTAGATTCACTTGAACAAAATGTCTTGCATTTTGATATTTTGTGTTATTCTTATGTTGGAACAATATTCATTGCATTATGTTTGTTATTTCTATATGGTATTTAATGGCAGTTGATGAGAGATCTGTTTGATAGTGTGAAGCTGACCCCTGCAGCAGAGGCTGAGGAGAAGATCTAGTCTCAATTGGGATTCAAAAAACATTCTCATGTTTATGACAGTTAAACTATGAAGTGAGTATTTTAAGGGACAGGAAATTAGAAAAGTTGTGAGCTACATACTGGTATATATTAATGGAGACAGTGCCAAATAGGACCACGTTTGCACTTCAAAAAATGATTTAGCTAAGTTAAGTAAAATGTGAAATCTAACTAGGGCTAGAAGAACTCATTTTTCCATGCACAGTTCTTGGCTGTAAATCACACTGTGGTTCCACAAATCTCACTTGATTCACATTGACCTTCATTTTCCACTAACCCAAAAAATCTGTAAGCAGTAATTTTCAAGCAGTGCACAAACTAACATAAATTACAGGCTCCGTCTAATTTGAGGCTGAGGCAGTTCATAGATGTCAGTCAGTTCAGGCTGGAATTCTAACCATTTCACCTGTAACAATAATTAAAGATCTGTTTTATAAAATATAAGTGTGTAATCATTTAAATTTTTTATCCTAAAACTAGAACTATTAAAATAAAATGTTCCTGCACAATAACACATTAAGGGCCTCATTACGATGTCGGTCGGAAACGCTCGGAACGGCATTCGGATTTTCCTAAGCCGTGTCGGACCCCATGTTTCCGACCGACTCGGAAACATTTCCGACCGACTGATTATGATGGAAGGTAACCGTTCAGTGTTTCCAACCTGGTTTTGACCGGCATTCGGAGACTCCGAGTCAGTCAGAGCTGAATTGTACAGGTCTATGGACTGCGTTTCCAACCGACTTATTATGATGATGGAATCCGACAGCCATTCCGAATCGTTCTGGCCAAACAAAACAGCTGTCGGAAACTGACTTTGGGAACCCGTAGCAGGCTCCCCTTCACCCGGAGGCCTGCAATTGGGGCCCGTGGGGGTACCGATGAGACCCCTCTTAACAACCATGCACAGTGTGGCAGGCACCATGGGGAGCCAGCCACAGGGTGCAAGGTTTTCCGCAACCTCTCCTTTTTTCAATGGGAACCTATTTTGTCGGTTGGAACACAGGCTCCCATTGAAATCAATGGGAGTCTGACCGAACAGTGTTCGGAAACATCGTAATCGGTTAGTCGGACTCCCCAAAACCCAAGTCAGTCGGAACCGCTTCCGACTGACTGAGTCGGTTGGAATTCTTTCCGACCTACAACGTACTGTGGCCTAAATGTCTATAAATAATTAATTAATTAATATACATATAAATGTTTCTTTTTTAAATCATATTTCTCCCCAAATATTTTTTTTTATTCACGTCCACCATTATATCCTATTTTTATTCAATATGTATTACATTATAAGAAAGCTGTAAAAGTAATTTCAATTACATTTCATTTCTTAACAAAAGTTTAAACATATAGGAGCCTATTACGATGGCGGTCGGAATGCCTCCGCTATCGTAATAGCCAGTCGGAGGCCATCCCGTAATCCCAAAGAGCGTTCTGTCTGCCCTTGAGATTAAAATGTACAGTTTCTGGCAGGGTTGCCATGCTGGCCTTTCCAACATGGAAACTCTGTTCGAAAGCGTGTTATGGGGCCCCTAGCAGGGCCCCCTTGGCTGCGCAGCCTTCAGTTGGGGGCCGAGGAAGCACCTATGGTGCCCCCCTGTTGATCCCTGAAGGTGCCTATCACGGGGTAGAGGGATTAAACCCCCCCCTTTTCCCTATGGGAGCATGTACTATGGCCGGTTTAAGGCAGGAAGGAATGCTCCCTTAGGGAAATGTCAGAATACTGCATGCAAATCAGGTGGTCGGGACCGCTGACCAGAGGTCGGTTGGTCCCGTTTCTGAAACAGTGTTGTCCGCCCGACATTGTAATCTGCCCCTTAATGTTATTTCCTTTAAAATTACAATTGATGTTCAATTAATAAATAATTTGCATATTATACAATTTTTTCTAAAATTAAAGGAAAGTTAGGTTGGAGTACATTTACTACTGTTTTGTCACATACAGGCTTGTAATAAAATGATAATTGTAGTTTGTACATAGCAATGGGTTTAGTCTTTTATGGGTGGGTGTTTGTAGTAGCCTATATCTCCCTCAATTTCTCTTTGCTCTCCTAAACCTCTCTCATTTTGCAGTCATTATTTCCAATTTTCCAGCTATTTTGATTTGTCCCTCCCACATGTACTGGCAAAATGCAGTCTTAGGAGCGTGGAGGTATTTGCCATCATGGAAGAGCTCTGTACACAGAAAAGATAGGAAAATTGGAGGCAGAGATCTACGCCCGTACATTATCAAGTAGCATTTTGTAGTACGAGTACTACTAGTGTGGTATCGCTTCAAATAGTTCAAAATGCAGTTTGTGAATAAGCCCCTTGTGCTCTTACTGATTTTAGGGGTACCACATTTCTTCAAGACTAACACACCACTTAACAGTCGAACTCAAGGTTGTATCTTTGACTATTTTTTTTCAAAAAGTAGAAACTCACTGAGATTCAAATGCATCAATTTGAAATAATTGACTGGTCCTGATTCAAAGAGTTAAATTTACAGCCTTCAAAATCATATTGATACAATACTAAAGCATTTTAAACTTAAGGAAGTGGTGCACATAACTTTTAGTAATACTAATAGATATGAAGAGCGCTTGGAAACAAACCCTGCTGTATAAATAATGATATATATTTTTTTACAAACAACTGAAACTTGTAAAAACACTAGAGTTTATGAACTATATTTATAAGTAATTTAAATTGAATAATAAATTATGTTGGGGTACATGCCTGGTCAGTGGATATGGGTAGTTATTTGTACTGGGCGTTGGTGTTAAGAATATAGAAGCTAAGTAGGGATCTTTCCCAGTTCCTATGTTTATTATTGAATTTTCTATAATTTCTATTTATTTGGATACACAAATGTTGCATTCATGTATAAATAAGCTGTAATTTGTTTCTCAAATAATCTAACCTGGTTTAGAAGGGATATTTTTAAGTAAACAAAATAATTTAAATAAAAATGATTGTTCAAATTATCCCTGATTTATAGATGGCTGAAAGTGAAGATAAATTCTTTCCACTAAGCTCTCAAAACTGTGGAGACATGGTTTCAATTGTTTTCCTGCATGTGTCCACTCCTTTACAGTGGAGCACAACATGATTCGGTGTTTCAAGGCTTTCTGCACAATGGCTCAATTTCCTGCTGTTCTTTGGTATTTTTAGTCGCCTGCCCTTTACTTTCATTGTGGGAAAAGGTTAAGTGTTGCCAACATCTATGCTTTACGTTGTGCAAACTGTTGGAGATGGTCATATATTCTTACTGAATTCCAGTGGTTCAGCAGTGAGCAGTAATATGCATATTACTTGTATGGTTATGCAATCCACATATGGTTTTCAAAGTCAAACCCTTAGTTGTTTTTTAAAGGTTTGCGGACATAAGAAATGTACATTCTTTCCTCGTCCTCTGATTCGTATTGTGTTTCTCCATCACTTGCTATTGCACCTATGTCGGCTTTATATTGGCAATTTAGTTCCCATTAAAGTTAAGAATCCAGTTACACAATGTCTCTGTTCAGGGCTGGACTGACCGTAGCGGGCACCGGGCATTTCCCCGATGGGCCGGATGGGTGGGGGCCAGTTTTGGACTGTGGGGGGCATTTTTGTTACTAGGGGCGGTTTTGCAGCCATGCTGCAATATCGGCCCCCTGTAACAAAACCAGAAGCAGTGTTCCCACCAGCATCCGGTTACTCCCACCCCCCCACCCTGGTCTGACTTAATTGCTAGGGCTGGTTTACACTCTCAGTCCAGCTCTGTCTCTGTTAAATGTAAATTGATACTTGTATAGCGCACTACTCACCCGCAAGGGTCTCAAGGCGCTTGTACGAATACCGCTGTGGAACCCATCCTGGCTTTCCCTGTGAGGCGTCCACTCCTGGGCACCCCCAAGGTGGAGGCCAGGCATCCTTAGCGTTGTGGGGGCCGTTGTGGAGATTAAGCAAGCTATTGCCCAGAGTTGCAGAGTGGGACTCCATGATTGGAATGGCACCGAGGCGAGAATTATCAGGTCCGTGGAAATTTGAGCCCAAGACCCGCCGAGGCAGGGAATTGAACCCTGGTCCCGGGGTAGACCTCTGCATCAGGGTCTGCCGCTCTAATCATTGAGCCACACTTCTCCACTGTTACAGGTCAAGATAGAGTAATGCACATGGTCAAGGTACACTGAATTATTCTGGATTTCAGAGAGACCATTTTAGATCTAATCAGATCCACTGGTGTACCTTTGTTTATTCCAGGCAATCCTCGTCATAATTTACTGCCACGTTATCAACCATTTTTTCAGTAGTTGGAATCCAGACTTGGGCACCATAGCGCCCTACAGTGGCGACTTCTCATGCCTAAGCTCTGACTAGTGCAGTAATGGAGAGTCCTTCAAATTTTAATTGAATTTTAGAAGTTTAAACATGTTCTTTATGGCACGCATTTTATTCTCCAATGCAGGACGCTGGCCTGGAACTGGAGTTTTAGGAGGTGCTGCGGTACCCCAAGATACCCTTGGAGGAAGTCTAAGAAAATTAGCAAAAAAGAGGGGTGTTCATTTTCTTGTACGGTGTGTTTGTGTTTAAAGGCAGACTCACAATATCAGGCAATTTTGGTGCAGTGTTACCTTGCTTCAAAGAATATTAAATCTGGGCCTCAATCTCATACATTCTCAATCACTACCTCTGACTAACTGTCACTCACTTTCAGTCACTGCCTGTGAGGGACCCTCACTCACTTTCCATCACACACAGACACACTTACACATATGGACACCACATATATTTCTAAAGAAATGTAATACAGCAAAGCTGCGTCCACTGCGTTATATTTCGAGCTGGGAGGTGTTCCACGTGTTTTTCTGTGCACCCACCCATTGATTTTGCACAATTCCAGATTTACAAAGTTTGTAAACCTTGGATTGAGTCAAAATATTATGGCTCCCAGATTATGGCGTAATGAGCAAAACATCTTTTGTTCTCCTCATTTTTTCCTCTTTCCATGCGCGATGCATTCTGTGACATACATAGAAAGAGAAAAATAACTCTTTAGAATGTTTTTGTGCAGGAAGATATCCCTTCATAAACAAAAACAATCCTGTACCTAACACAGGCACCATTGCACAATGGTGCAGGGGTGTCTGTTTTTTGCACTCGGTAGCAGACAATGCGCCAGCACAAGGAGGAAGCAGAAATGCTCCATATCTTTGTAAATATGGAGAATCTCAGCTCTCACTCTTTCATGCAACGGAGCACAGCAACTTCCCTTTCTGTGCTGCATTGTGTCAAATGATAACATAATATGCCTCGACTAGTATAATGAGAAACTGGCAGAAAATAAAGAGCTGCTGTGTTCTTGGCACTGTTTTTTTCAACACTGAGGCCATTGATCACAAAGCAGGGCAAGAGGTCGAATCTTTGGTCTCTGGTGATGCCTAAATGATGTCAATGGTTCAAACCCAGTTTTCCTGGAAACATATTGTACTATTCTGCCACTTCTTCAACATATTCTCTAAATCTTTATTACCAAAGGTCAATGCTTTTTGTCCAGTTTTTTCTTGACCTAAAGTAGTACACTATGTGCCAGGTTTATTAGGGAGTTCCCTTGTCTTTGCAATGTGATGCAAGGCAGCACAATTCCTTAAGTAAGCTTTACAAAGTCACAGAAGTGGTGATTTGGCTTTGTAAAGAAATGCAATGCAACACAGCTGCTTGTGCTGCGTTACATTACATTTTGAGCTCGGAAGCATTCAATTGCCTGAGCATGGGCGTTCCCATGCATCCACTCATGGATTTTACGCATTTCCAGAATCACAAAAGATTGTGAACCTGAGATTGTGTCAAATTCATACACTTGCAAGATTATGGCATAAAGAAGAGGAAAAAAACTTTTTTCCTCCTTATTATTTCTTCTTTCTATGTGTGATGCATAACACATATGAAGAAGAAAATTTCTCTTTGGATTGTTTTTGTGCAGGAAGATATTCCGTTCTGAACAAAAACAATTCTGCCTGTAATGCATGAACCCTTACATAATGGTGCAAGAGTACCTGCATCGGCGGTAGAGAGCTCACAGTGTGCCAGCGCAAGCAGAGAGCAGAAATGTTCCATATTTTTGTAAATACATTTCCCTTGTTGTGCAGTGTGAAATGTTATTAAATGTGCCCCTTTATTAGATACATGTCTCACTTGTTAACTCAATCTGAATAGTCTCTAGATAGATAAAATGTCAACATTTCTTTTCTTGAACAATTTTAAGTGTAGAGGAAGGCTGGAGAATATTTTCATGTCATCATCACTGCCTTCATCTGACTTAACTGTAAAGAGGGCTCTGACTTCATGCAGGTCTTCAGTGAGGCCCAATCGAATTTCAGCTCACCTCATCTACAGACACACACAGATATGCTCCTTTTTAGATTTGACATTCTTACTTCTCCTGGGTCAAGAATTGTATGTCTTTCAATAATGCACTAGAGAGGGGAAATGTAGGGGCATATTTACAAGCCCACACAATGTCACTTTTCCCGACATTGTGGTGGCAATAGGGGCTTTGCCTTATTCTGAAGGCAGTGTTAAGCCACTTAACATGGGTTAATGCCGCCTTGTGAATGAGGCACCCTTTCACACTATACTTAGCATTGAAGGGGTGGGCAATATGTGTTGTGGTGGACGTTCCACCGCAACATCCATTGATTTTGATGCTGTCTCCTATTTACAAGGGTTGCGTAAATATGGGGCAGCAGCAAAATTAAGACCAGGGAAAACCTGGTCTTACCCTGTTGCAACGAGGAGAAAATGTTTATTTCTCCTAGTTTTTGCTGTTTTCATGTGTGCTGTGTTGTGCAGCACGCATAGAAACAGCAAAACGCCATTGATTGTTTATGTGCAGGAAGGTATACCTTCCTGCACATAAACAATCATTAAAACAAAATGACGTTTTGCAAGTTCTATGTGTGCTGCATTAAGCAGCACATACAGAAGTTTCAAAACGCTATTTCAGATTGTTTATGTGCAGGAAGGGACACCTTCCTGCACATAAACAATCCTTCCCCTCAGCGCAGGCACACATGCACTATGGTGCAATGGTGCCGGCGCTGGCGCTAGGCTACTAAAATTAGCGCCAGTGCAGGGAGAAATGCATGGCTGCACTGTATTCTTGGAAATATGGTGCAGCCCTGCATTTCAGAAGTGGCGGAGCGCAGCGTTAAGCAAAGGAGGCTAACGCCATGCGCCGCCACTTCCTTGTGAATATGCCCTCTAGTGCCTTTTGAGCTTGGCGCAGCTGTATTTTGGTTTTCCAGCCTCAATGAAACAGGATTTGAGGAAGAAATAATAATAATAATAATAATACTGAAGCTTATAAAGCGCAACAGCTACCTCAAGCAGAGGTGTCCCGGCGCTATAAGAGTAAGTCATTGAGCCTAAAGCCGAAGTTAAGCTTTGCTTGGTTCACCAACCTCTATCCCCTAACAGATTTAGATCACTGAGTGAGAAGATGATTGGCATTAACTGGATGAATCACAATAGGAGTAACTTTAACTTGTGAAGAATAGTTTGATTCTGTCCAGAATGACATAAGCTTCATGCTGGTGTGTTGCTTGCTGAAATGTGCCAGGATAAAGATCAGGGTTAATGAATGAATGACACTCTGTGGTCTGACTATCATAATGAAAATATGGGAATAAACTGGTGTCTGTCAAATTAATAATTGTGGAGTCACATGGTCTCAAGTGTGGGCCACAAGATATTGGACTCCACTCCAGATCTAATAATCAGCTCAATCCGCCTGTGCATTTGTGGGTTTTGTAAGAGTTACTAGTATTACCATCTTGACTTCCTTTTATGATTAATTTTATTGCTATTTTTCTAAAAATGCTACAATTCCAAATGTTCCCTTGTCCAAAACATTAGTCACGGTGATGATTAGCATGTCATGCTGATATCCATTAACATGAAGACCTAGTTGACACTGATTGCCTACGCTGGCAGCTGCACACCACACCTGTCCCCACAGGCACAAACATTCAAGGGTACCCACATCAGCTGGCTCAATTGCTTCTGTACAGTTCAGACACTCAGTAGCATCTGTACTGACTAGCCCCTACATCCACTGGCATGTGCAAAAGATGTGAATGAACCCCAGTGGTGTTGAATTTTTGACAACCCTATTTCAGGGGTCCTTTTCCATGGCACCTACACCCAGTGGCTTATGCATTACACTTACACCCAGTGGAGCACCCACCTACTAGCTACTGGTCCAAAGAACATCTATAACAAGAAACACATCAATTACTCATTTTTAGATCAACTGGTCACCCGCATTGTTATTCCAGGGATGTGCACACACTCCAAAGTGTGTGAAAGACCCATTGGAGACAGCACTCAAGGGCATCTGTGCAAATTTACTCTCTTCGTTCATGGAGCCTACACCTATCAGCACCTACTTGCATCTACTTGCAACTACATACACTGGCACCAGAACTACATCTACATTCATTGCACCTGCATGACCTGGCACCTACACCCACTGTAACCTTAGAGGCACCTGCACCATAACAATACTAACTGCCAACTAGACAGACTAGAACCTCTATCCAGAGGCACAGATACCAAGTGGTACCATTACCTACTGGCTTCTGCAGTACACCTGCAGCTACACCCACTGACATCTACAGAGGGCCTGCATCCTGTGGTATCCTCAGCAACTTGTAGCTGGATGACACATACACCAGTTCCACCTGCACTAAGTGACATCTACAGTTTGTCTTCTCTTGCCTCCACTGTACAGTTTCTAGCACATAGAAGTACAAGAACAAACATAGAATTGGGAATAAAGCTACACAGAAAGCCATATGCAGACACTCATATTAAAATAGCATAATGCTGATAATGAGACATGGGACATTGATTGTGGAACATTGAGACCCTGCTTCTGGGAAAAGGAGGCATTTATTATGAGAAAGGGAGACACAGACATGGATATTGGAACTCGGGCATTCACAAACAAATACTAGGACATAGGGAAACAGTACTGCTACTGTGTTAGAGTGACAGAGATGTTAGGACAGGAACAAAGAGGCCCTATGCTGAAAATGACCATCTTATTTTGCCCTTACTATTTTTGCTTGCTGTAGAACACTGAACTCTTTACGCCTGCTAACCAGTAATAAAGTATGTGAGCTCCCCTTTCAACATGATGACATTGACATTACTCTAATTGAAGTATTTACCATACCTATAATAATGACTGCAAACCTACCTTCTTTAGCTTGACTATGCAGTTTTAAACTGCAACTACAACCTGTCAAAATAACCTCTTGACAGGCCTAAACCTTTATTTTAAATATTAATAAATCACCCGTAAGTAGGCCTTACTGTCCATAAGGCAGGGTTCACGGTATTTGAAAGTAGTACATGTACAATTTTAATGTTAAACATGGCAGTACCAAGAAAATACCCTAAAATCTATTTTCACTGTGGCAGGATTGGCAATTCCATATAAAAGCATTGAGATACACTATTAAATGTAATAATGTAATCTCTGGTTAGAAGCCCCCCCCCCCCTACAAATTTCATTCCTTCACTTTTTGAAATCCAAATTACAAGGTCACTGGTGAAGTAGGATTTGTAGTTAATATTTTGGAGAATATATTTTTACAAAGTTACCCTTTCCCCGCCTAAAGCCTCTGGAGGTCTATTTGCATGAGTTCAACTGTCACCTGGTAGCCGAATTGCCCACTGAGGAGGTGCAAATTTGCCTCTAGAGCAGGACAAAAAGCTTTAAAGTCTGGAAAGGTGTTGTGTTCTCTTCACAGGATCAACTGTGGACTGTACCCAGGGACATGATTAACTTCACAGAGGCCTCCTTTGTCACCCCCAGCTATTCAGGAAACAATTCCAGAGGGAGGGGTGCTGCCCTCAGAACTGGTTGAGTGACCACAGAGGAGTGGCTACTCTTTTCCCTGACCACAAATCTGATGTGGGCACAGGAGCTCTGCACAGGGGAAGAAAGGTTCTGCCATCTTGGTTTTAGAGGGGCACTGCAGGATTTGTTAATGTAATTCTATTCAGCCTTTTTTTCTGTATCGCTTTCCAAAATTCCTATGGAAAATTGTATGGGATCATGAAGTTTAGGTAGGGACCCATCCATTTTCTCAGCCCTGGCCTGATGGATCACCTGGAAACTTTCCAGAAGAAAGATGACGTGAATAAACTATTTTTGGGAAAAGTTTAGTGAGGATTCATCAAATAGCACCAGAATTATTAGGAAAAGCAAAAACTCTCTTCCCATGGAAACGCTTCTGTAACTATAACCACACAGAGGTGACCGCCTCTTCAGGTGAACCAATTATTCTATCAATCTAGATTTATGCCATATAATTATTCTTTTTCTGTCCTTCTATGATTTAAAAGTTTTAAAAGGTTTCATCATTTGTAATACGATACATTGAATTAGATTATCGTGAACAAAATGTCTTGCATTTTGAGATATGTTTGAACAATATTCATTGCATCATGTTTGTTATTTCGATATGGTATTTAATGGCAGTTGATGAGAGATCTGTTTGATAGTGTAAAGCTGATCCCCTGCAGCAGAGGCTGAGGAGGAGATCTAGGGCCATATGTAGGTGGCATACACTTTACCGATTCTAAAATACCGAATTTTACCGATTCGGTATTTTAGAATCGGTAAAGTGTATGTAGGTAATAATTCGGTAATTGTTACCGAATCTGAGAAATTCGGTAATTACCGAATCGGTATTTACTGATTCGGTAATGAGGCATACCTTCCCATTGATTGAATCAATGGGAAGGTATGCCTCATTATCGAATCGGTAAATACCGATTCGGTAATGGGGGGAGCACATTCAAGGGTGGCAGGGTGTCACATTGACACCCTGTTGCACCCCTGATTCCTGCATGTGTGCACAAGTGGCAGACATACATGCCCTAAAGGCATGTATGTCTGCCACATTGCACACTTCAAATTGCACAAATATGCTTTTTTACAGGTTTTCGTCATTTACCATCAACTTTTAGTTGGTGGTAAATAACGAATCCCCACACCAACGAGACACTCCCCCTACATCTCATTTCAGGATTCGGTATTTACCGAACCGGTAAAATTACCGATTGGGTAATTTTACCGATTCGGTAATTTTACCGATTCGGTAAATTACCGAATCCTGAATTGTGCCGCCTACATAGCAAAAGCCAAAATACCGGTCGGTAACGGTATATTTACCGAAAATTGGCCGTTACCGACCGGTATTTGGCTTCCTACATATGGCCCTAAGTCTTAATTGGGATTAAAAAAACGTTCTCATGTTTATCACAGTTAAACTATGAAGTGAGAATTTTAAGGGACAGGAAATTAGAAGAGTTGTGAGCAATATATTGGTATATATTGGTGGAGACAGTGCCAAATAGGACTACGTTTGCACTTCAGAAAATGATTTCGCTAAGTTAAGTAAAATTTGAAATCCTAGCTAGGGCTAGGAGAACTCATTTTTCCATGCACAGTTTGTAGCTGTAAATCACACTGTGCTCCCACAAATCTCACTTGATTCACAATGATTTTCACTCACCACTAACCCAAAACAATCTGTAAGCGGTAATTTAACAGCAGTGCACAAACTAACATGATTTACAGGGTCAGGCTAATTTAAGGGTGAGGCACTTCGTAAACTTCAGTCAGTTCAGGCTGGAATTCCAACCATTTCTCTAGATCACCTATAACATTAAATAAAGATTTTTTTAATAAAATATAAGTGTGTAATCATTTAAATTTTTTATGATAAAACTATTCAAATAAAATGTTCCTGCACAATAACACATTAAGGGCCTCATTACGATGTCGGTCGGAAAGGCTCCGGACGGCATTCGGATTTTCCTAAGCCGTGTCGGAACCCCATATTTCAAACTGACTTGGAAACTTTTCCAACCGTCCGACCAATTACAGTAGAAGGTAACAGGTCTATGGACTGCGTTTCCAACCGAATCCGACAGCCATTCCGAATCGGTCTGTCCGACGCAAAACAGCTGACAGAAACTGACTTTGTGGGCCCGTAGCAGGTCCTCCATCATCCGCAGACCTCCAGTTGGGGCCCGTGGGGGTATCCATGAGACCTCTCTTAACAACCATGCACAGTGTGGCAGGCACTATGGGGTGCCCGCCACAGGGTGCAAGGTTTTCCGCAACCATCGTAATCAGTCAGTCAGACTCCCTGAACCCAAGTCGGTCGGAACCGCTTCCGACAAGGAGTTGATTGGATTGCTTCCGAACGACATCGTAATGAGGCCCTAAATGTCTATAAATAATTAATTAAAGAATATATATATAAATGTTTCTTTTATAAATTATATTTCTCCAAAAATGTTTTTTTATTCACATCCACCATTTCATCCTTTTTTTGTTTAATATGTATTACATGATTATAAAGTTGTAGAAGTAATTTCAATTACTTTTCATTTTTTAACAAAAGTTTAAAGATATAGGGGCCTATTAAAATGGCCGTCAGAAAGCCTCTGCCATCATTGGTTTCAATTCCGACCGGCTGATTTTGAATCAGCAGATCAGAATTGAAACCTGCCGGTCATTTCGGCTGCCTTCCAACAGGCTCAAGGAGCCTGTCAGCCAGTCGGAGGCCTGTCAGTAATCCCAAAAGGCGGTCTTTCCACCCTTGGGATTACAATTCACAGTTTCCAGCAGGGTTGCCATGCTGGCCTTTCCAACATGGAAACCCTGTCAGAAAGCGTGTTATGGGGCCCCTAGCAGGGACTCCTTGTCTGCGCGGCCTCTGGTTGGGGGCCGAGGAGGCAACTATGGTGCCCCCTGTTTATCCCTGCACCCTGTGGCAGGCACCTCAAGCTGCCTTTCCCTAGGTGCAGGGATCAACACCACCTCTCATTCCCCTATGGGAGCATGTGCTACGGCCACTTTAAGGCAGGAAGGCATGCTCCCATAGGGATATGTCAGAATACGACCGAACAGTGTTCAGTTGCATGCAAATCAGGTGGTCGGGACCGCTGACCAGAGGTCGGTTGGTCCCGTTTATTAGACAGTGTTGTCCGCCCGACATCGTAATTTGTCCCTTAATGTTATTTCCTTTAAAATTACATTTATTGTTCAATTAATAAATAATTTACATATTATACAATTTTTTCTAAAATTAAAGGAAAGTTAGGTTGGAGTACATTTACTACCATTTTGTAACAAAGTTATAAGTGTATTTTGTAAGTAGGAATGGGGACGCGCTTACCGGCGCTTGCAACCTGCCGTGAGGGGAACTGCCAGAGAGTTCTTTGCTCCGCCGTGAGGGGAACAGCCAGAGAGTCCTTTGCACTGCCATGAGGGGAACGGCTTGGGCGACATCGGCGTTTTCCTTTGCCGTGAGGAGAATGGCCTACAACTCCCAGCAGCCCCTGCCCGGCGCAGGGAAACAGCATCAGATCAGTGCCTTCAGCCCCTTCATTAGCGCAGCCACCCCCCCCCGCAGCGCGGGACACGCGCGGGCGGCGCCCGGGCGAAGCCCGGGCCAAGGGCGGGCCCATCCTGCACCCGTCATTGCCAGGAAGAGGCAGGGCAGGGCCATCCCCTTTTCATCCGCGACTGAGGGCCTCCGTGCAGGTTTTGGAGTTTGCTTGCAGGTACTGTTGGCTTTGTGGTATAACCGTCATTCCAGATGGCTGTCAGTTCAGGGGTTGTATTGCTATTCGCATATCTTCGATGTACTCTGCCCTGACAGACCAGGTGTGATTGCACCACTGAGACCAAACTAGACTTTGTCCCATGAGCCAGGATCCTGTACTGCACGTTGCACTTTAGTGCTCTTATTTTGATTAACTGTTTTTATTAATCAGGCAGCCATTTACTGTATATGTATCTAGCACTTTTTTATATATAAAGTCCTCAGGAGCTTTTTACATTTGTTACTTTTCTAGCTTGTGTCCCAGTATTGTCCTGTATTTTGCACATTGCATATAGCACTAGCCACTTTGTCTTCAAAAGCGAATTTGCACTTTAAGAGGGTTTTGAGTAAATAACCCTGTGTGTCCAGAAGCTGCTAATCATGAATAAGCGGAAACCAAACCTGGGGAAAAGTGTGTTTGGAACTTTAGACGCCTTCATAATGAGGGCCGAATCTGCCCTCATTAATGAAATAAAATTGACTGAACGTAGGCTATCCCTTGAGCCCCACCCCCACAAGCAGACTCTCATTAACTTCTGCTTTCCCTGACACTCTGCCGGTGTCCAACCAGGATGTATTTCCATTCCACCTGTTGTCCCTTGGAGCAGGAATCCAGCCCTGTTAAATCCAAAGCCACAACTAGAGGGCAGAAAGCAAAATCGAAATCAAATCGTATCAACGAATCCCCCGCCATAAAAAGGAAGAGCCGGGAAACTTTGAAATCAAATAAATCTGCACAGTGCACATCTGGAAAGAAAGTATTAGCTGTTCCTACTACAAGCGTTGGTATTGAGGGAAATCTTATCTCCACGAATCAGACTATGGCAGGGCCGCCAACTGATAGCATGCAGGAGGGGAATTTTTGGTATAGGCTTAAAACCATGTTGTCTATCTTATTAGACCCTATCTTTCAAGAAATAAGTTTAGTAGAAGATAGGTTATCTAAATTAGAAAGGATGGTAGTTTGTAATCCACCGGTTGTCCCGGCAGATAGCACAAATGCGACCAAAGACCAAACAGCCACTGAAGATGAAAGAGCTGGGTGGAAAGGAGCAGGGGTAGCCCCTAGTGTGAGGCCAGCAGTAAATAGCGAGGTGTTAGACAAGAATAGTTCTAACAGTATTAGGCCCACCAGTGTAGATACCCCGGTAACCACACACAGCAGTCATCTATAAGAGCAGGGTCCCCAGTGCCTCATAGGGACAGGAGACCAGAGGGCAGGGTCCTTCAGGAATCGAATCTCCCAACCATTGACCTCCCCCCCGAATCCACTCCATATGTTGTGGTTCTGGGGAGTGTACCCCCCCTCCCCAATGGGGTGAGTGAAGATTATGGGCAGCTGTTAAATAAATTAAACCACTGGTTTACATATAATACCACCCTGGGCGCCCATGTATCTAAAAACATCCTCATGGCACGTAGGGTCAGTTGGATTGGGAGCTCACGTAAACAGGGGACAGGCGATTGTGTTATCATAAATTCTGATATCCCCTTCACCGCGGGCCGTATTCTTTTTAGGGACTTCAGCCTCACCCCCTTAGTAGGATCTGTCATCAAGGCCTTACCCTTGTGCTACTTTTACAAGCCAGTCCCTTACTGGGACATGTCTGTAAATGGCGTTAGGGTACCCCACCGAGGGGGAGCACAAATAGACCAGTCCCTAGACAACAGCCCATTCCTATGCTCCAACCACCACCAGAATTAGATAGGCAGTTTGGTACCGCCCACACATTGGCGTCAAACAACAGATTTGCTGCTTTAACCGGCATGGAGGAATGTGATTGACTGAGGGGTCCTATACCACCTGGGCCCGAGTCAGTTGCACCTCTCCAGTCCCCAGGGGAGGCAGCTGTGGGGCACCCAGTTGTGAGATCTAACAACTTCCTATCCTGGAATATTGCAGGGTTGGCAAATAAGCTCCAGGACCCACAGTGGGTGTGTTATGTGAAGCAATTCACGGAAATTAGCCTCCAGGAAACGTGGTCTGTGGATTGCAATCTATTCCTGGAAGGCTACAGGGCCTTTTTTGTTCCGGCCACACCATCTGTGAGTGGAAGACCAAAGGGTGGTCTAGTCACATATATTTCCATGGCTATTGATTGTAAGTTGCAGGTGATACTAACTACACACCCAGGAATTCTGGCATTGTCAGCCAAAAGGGGGGATATTAGCTGGGGAATTGTTAATTTTTATAACGCATTGACATGTCCGCACAAGGCCTGTAACATTGCTGCCCTAGGAGCAACTATAAAACCTTGGGCCCTAGTCTTCACAACCTTTTGGTTTCTAGTGACTTAAATTTACATCCCTGTGGTAATCCAACAATATCTTGCATCCCTAAGCTGGGCTGCCCCCGCATGAAGGGTTTTCATTTTGAACATCACGCTCAAGGGGAACTGCTGAATATCATGTTAAATGAATTGGATATGGTGGCTACGATGTCCTTAACTGACCCGCGCACCAAGTTTCCGGTGCCAACTTTCAAAGGGCACGGGAGGGGGTCTTTTATTGACTTCATTTTAATTTTGTCTCCTTTGCAATCTTTTTTAATGATTTTTAATATTGTAGAAAGTGAATTTAGTGACCATAACCCCTTAACAGTTCAAATGACAGGTCCACTATCAGTAATATTCGGGGATGCTCCGAGCAAGGGCATACTGAGACCGACAGATGGGAAGCATAGACTAAAATGGTCCCAGGTATCTCCAGAAAGATTTTATAATAAGGTAAAATTAGCCTGTGCCCATGAATTGTCTCTATGTACAACGGAGAAGTCCCTTCCAAATGAGATTCTGGCGCAATTGAGTCAATAACGCAAAAAGTGGCCGAATTGTTATGTGCTCCAGCCAGAGGAATCATCTTGCCTGGTCCCAGATGGTTTGATTCCCACTGCTCTAAGGCAGCCAAGAGGTTGAGGGAAGTCTTGTCAGCTATACCTAGAAGCCAATCTGAAGTTTGCGCCTATCGTAGGGAATACAAGTTAGCCCTGGCCAAACGGAAGGGAGCTTTGAAGGAAGAAGCATGGAAGGAGCTGACTGACTCCAGCACACTTAGAAACAGTTCAAGGTTCTGGAGTGTTGTGAATAGGCCCGTTTGACCAGGAAGGGGGGGTGCCTTAACTCACACATCACTGAGGAGGAGTGGGTACTTCATTTTAAATCTATGTTTGACCACCCGCTTGAGCTTAATTGTAGAGAACCCCAGGACAGGAAGGACCCAGTAATAACATTTGAAAGGGGTGAGATCCTGGAAGGCATCACAGGATTATCTATTGGTAAAGCGCCTGGTCCTGATGGGATCCCCCCAGATTTATTCAAGTCGGACCCTTCCTTTTGGGCGCCAATATTGGAGTCAGTTTTTAATGCTGCGGAAAAGAATGTTTGTCCCCAGTCTTGGGCATCTTCTACTATAGTTCCTGTTTTTAAAAAGGGCAAAAGAAATAGTACCCACTGTTACAGACCAATTTCGCTTATTGACTCAGTGGTTAGAGTGGTAGGACGTGTCCTCTTACAGAGATTATCAACTTGGGCAGAGGACCATAAGATCTTGTTGGACGTCCAGTATGGTTTCCGGCCGGGACGTTCCACCGTTGCTCACCGTTGCTCAGTGTCTCAATCTATCTATGATACTGAGCAAACATACTGCTGCTCGCCCCGGAACTATCCATCTTGCCTTCATGGACTTGTCATCTGCGTTTGACTGTGTCAACAGGGACAAGCTGTGGCAGTCCATGAGGGCAATGGGGGTGGAGAACAGTATTGTCAATTTTCTCGAGGACCTGCATATAACAACTAAAGCCAATGTTAGGTTTTCACAGGATTTGCAGGTCAGAAGGGATTTTGAGATCAAGAAGGGAGTCCGGCAAGGCTGCATTCTGGCACCTTTTTTAATTTAATTTTTATATTAACGAACTGGATAGTGCATTAAGGGCAACTGGAGTTGATTACCCCTGTGTAGGACGGCGAGGTATTCCCGTCCTTCTATATGCGGACAACGCCGTCCTCATATCCAGGACCAAACTGGGTTTGCAATCTTTTTTAACTACTTTCTCCAGATTCATGACTTATCAGGACCTGGTAATCAATAATTCCAAGTCCTACGTCATGAAAGTGGGGCAACCGTCGAAAAAGAGCTTTCAATTTAGTGTAGGCCCCTTCAAGATCCCCCGCACAAATGTATTCTCCTACTTAGGGGTCCTTTTTGATGACCAGCTTAAATGGGGCCCCTTAATACTGAAGAAAAAAGGGGATCTGGTCTGGGTTAACTCAGCAATTTTTAATTTTGCATCTAAAGTAGGGAAGAAACCAACAGGAGCTATGTTGCAAGTGTACCAGGCCAAAAGCCTGGCCATAGCCTCCTATGGTAGTGAAATTTGGGGATACACTGTTGCAGAATCCCTCCAGATAGCGGAGAATTACTTTTTGAAACGCTTACTATGTGTTCCCCATGGAACCTCTAATCTAGCAGTCCACGAGGAACTGGGGGTCCCCTATTTAAGTGATGCTCTTGCTTTGAAACCCTTGATTTTCTGGCTAAAATGTTGGTTGAATAAAGATCTAACTCTCAACCACTTGATTCTAAGAGAGTGCATGTCCCTTGAAAACTCACCTCGTATCCCGTGGCTCAGATATATCAAAAAAAGTTTTGATGGGATAGGGCGGGGTGATCTATTTTCCAATCCTGATATCATCATAAAGAAGGATGTGGAATCGACCAAGATAGCCTATTTGTCCCTAAGGAAAATGGAAAGGGAAGCTAAGGAGGTGTTGAAACCTAGTGTCTGGATGTATATAATGCTCAAGACAACCCCCATGACGGAACCATATATTATGGGGTCTCTGTCAACACATGAGAAATTTTTGTTAACTAGGTTTCGGTTGAACCTCTTTCACCTTTTGCTCGCTAGACCCAAGGGTTTTAATAGAGGTCAAGTGCTAGCGCCCTGCGGCTGCGACGAACAGTCTCCGCTGGATACGCTGCACTTCCTGTTTTTATGTAAATTATATAAAATTCCTCGCAAGCACTTTCTGGTTCCTATTTTAGAAAGAATTAATTTTAGACAGGTTCGCCCGGCACTTGTGTTCCTGCAACTACTGAAAGAGGACTGTATATTTTTTATAGTAGGGTTTTTAAAAGCTTCTGTTAAATCCAGGATGTGTATGGATGTGTAAAGTTTGTTTCCTCAGGCTTATTTATTTATTTACCTGATTCTAATTGTGGAACTGGCTATCATTTTAAAGTATGTACTTTTACTCAAACTGTTTTTATGTCTATGTAACTTTTATGGTTTTAGAACAAAAAACGAATAACCTTTTTCTGAGTCTGAGTCTGAGAATGGGTTTAGTCTTTGATGGGTGGGGTTTGTAGTAGCCTATCTCTCCCTAAATTCATCTTTACTCTCCTAAAACTCTCTCATTTTGCAGTTAAGTATTTCCAATTTTCCAGTTATTTTGATTTGTCCCTCCCATATGTACTGGTAAAATGTAGGCTTAGGATCGTAGAGGTATTTGCCATCATGGAAGAGCTCTGTACACAGAAAAGATAGAAAAGTTGGAGGCAGAGATCTACGCCCGTACATTATCAAAGTACTACTAGTGTGGTATCGCTTCAAATAGTTCAAAATGCAGTTTGTGAATAAGCCCAATGTGCTTTTACAGATTTTAGGGGTACCACATTTCTTCAAGACTAACACACTCCTTTACAGTCGAACTCAAGGTTTCATTGTTGACTATTTCTTTAAAAAAAGTAGAACCTCACTGAGATTCAAATGCATCAATTTGAATTAATTGACTGGTCCTGAATCAAAGAGTTAAATTAATAGCCTTCAAAATCATATTGATACAATAATAAAGGATTTCAAACTTAAGGAAGTGGTGCACGTAACTTTTAGTAATACTAATATATATTAAGAGCGCTTGAAAACAAACCCTGCTGTATAAATGATAATATATATTTTTTACAAATGACTGAAGCTTGTAAAAACACTTAAAGTTTATGAACAATATTTGTAAATAATTTAAATTGAATAATAAATTATGTTGGGGTACATGCTTGGTCAGTGGATATGGGTAGTTATTTGAACTGGACGTTGGTGTTAAGAATATAGAGGCTAAGTAGGGATCTTTCCCAGTTCCTATGTTTATTATTGAATTTTCTATCATTGTTATGTATTTGGATACACACATGTTGCATTCATGTGTAAATAAGCTTTACTTTGCTGCTCAAAAAATGTAACCTGATTAATAAGGGATATTTTTAAGTAAACCAAATAATTTAAATACAATTATTGTTCAAATTAGCCCCGATTTATAGGCTGAAAGTAAATATAAATTAGTTCCACTAAGCTCTCAAAACCGTGGAGACATGGAATCAATTGTTTTCCTGCATGTGTCAACTCCTTTACAGTGGAGCACGACACAATTGGGTGTTTCAAGGCTCTCTGCACAATGATTACATTTCCTTCTGTTCTTTGGTATTTTTAGTCGCCTGCCCTTTACTTTCATTGTGGGAAAAGGTTAAGTGTTGCCATTATCTATGCTTTACGTTGTGCAAACTGTTGGAGATGGTTGTATATTCTCAGAGAATTCTAGTGGTTCAGCAGTGAGCAGTATAATGCATATGACTTTTGTGGTTATGCAATCCACATATGGTTTTCAAAGTCAAACCCTTAGTTGTTTTTTAAAGGTTTGCGAACATAAGAAATGTACATTCTTACCTCATGCTCTAATTCTATGGTGTTTCTCCATCACTCGTTATCGCACCTATGTCGGCTTTATATTGGCAATTTAGTGCTCATTATTGTTAGGAACCCAGTTACTCAATGTCTCTGTTCAGGGCCGGACTGGCCGCAGCGGGCACCAAGCGTTTTTCAGGTGGGCTGGATGGGTGGGGGCTAGTTTTGGACTGGTGGGGGGTGTTTTTGTTAGTGGGGGCCGGTTTTGCAGCTGTGCTGCATTATCGGCCCCCTGTAACAAAACCAGCAGCAGTGTTTCTGTTGGAAATGGCCCTTTTTGCAGGGTTATCCCCAAACTTTTTGCTCCTTCCTCCTTTATTTTTTCTGACCCGTGGTTGTTGGCAATAGGACTCTGGGCACTTTACCACTGCTGATCAGTGCTAAAGTGCATATGCTCTCTGTATAAATTGTTATATTAATTGGTTATCCATGATTGGTATATTTGTTTCACCTGTTAGCCCCTAGTAAAGTGCACTGAGTGTGCCAGGGCTGGTGATTCAAATGCTACTAGTGGGCCTGCAGCACTGATTGTGCCACCCACATGAGTAGCCCTAAAATGATGTCTTAGGCCTGCTTGCAGTGCCTATGTGCAGTCCAGGACTGCCATGTCGACCTGGCCAGTGCAACCACTGACCAGGCCTTATCCTTCCCTTTCTGTACATGTCAGGCATCCCTATGGTGGCCCTAGGTACCCCCCTGGGCTGGGTGCAGTATATCTGAAAGGTAGGGGATGTACTGAGGTGTGTAACATGCCCTGGTAGTGAAGTACAGCCATTTTCGTTTTTCACTGCTGAGAGGCTATCTTGCCCATAGGACAGAATGGGGGAGGCTGTTTACATGCCTATCTTCCCCTAAAGGCAAGATAGAAAATCCAAGTTTTGGTATCTCTGTGTTCAGAATTTAATTATACATCTTTTTAGCAAGATGGTTTTTAAATTCAATGTGTGAGAATAGCACTTTTTAGAAAGTAGCTATTCTCCTGTTTAACCTTCCTGTGTGCCTTTGTGCAGATTGGCTGACTGGTGTCATGTGATGGGCTAGGTGGCTCCAGGAGTCTGGATGAGTCAGCAGCAGGGTGAATAGGGAGATCTGCTCTAAATGGGTGGGAGGAGTAGCCCCTGGGTTGGAGAAGGGCTGTCTCTGCCAGCACAATGCTGGCTACACCCCCTGCTGGCCAGGCTGAGGACTCTGCCTCTGCCAGCACAAAGAAGGCTCCACCTCCTGCTGAGCGTCTAACGACCCTGCCCCTCACTCTGAAAGGAACCAGGTGCTCCAGGGCGGAGCACACCCAGGAACCGGTTTGAGCAGGGGAATCCCCCCACTGAAACAAAGAGAGACAAAGACTTGGAGGGGTATAAGAAGAGGACCCCAGACACCTAAACTTTAGATCACTGTGGAACTAAGAAGGAACCTCTGCCAAGGAGAAAGCTGGAAGGAACTGAAGAGGAGAAGACTGCCTGCTTGCTGTTTTGCTTTGCTGCCAAGGAGAGGGGAAGGACTTTGCTGTGTCCCCTTCTTTTGATTCTGATCTCCAAGGGCCTGAGGAGAGCTGGCTCCCTGTTAAGAAGTCCCAGGAACAAAAGGACTTCACCACCAGCTCCCCTGGAACTCTGCTGAAGGAGTTCTGACCTGCCTTGGAGTGCTTGCCTAGTCTTGGGGCCTCAGGAGGTCGTTTTGCTGTGTTGGGGAGCTGGAAAGCAGAAGCGTGAACAAGAGTAACTGGTACCCATCGCATCATCCATTTGAGGGACGCATCATCCGATTGCGAGTCGCAAGAACGAGAGTGCGAGGAGAATTTCATTGCGGCGTCATCGCAGCACCCGGAGTCCCCGCATCCCCGAGTGCGTCGGGCATCGTCCCGGTGCGTGAAGATTCCTGACGCTGCGAGGGTCGTCGCAGAACCAGTTTGCAGGCCGCACCACTGCCGGTGCGTGAAAGTATCCAGTCGCTGCGTGTGTCGACGCAAAGTCCTGTCCCGTGACGCATCGAGGGTTGCGGCGCCAGAAGTCACCGCATCGCCGCGCACCGCGACGCATCGAGGGTTACAGCGCCAGAAGTCAGCGCTGCGCCGCGCATCGCGCCGCATCGAAGATCGTTGCATCTTACCTGTGCGTGAAGCTTCCCCCTAAGAAACCTACGCAACGAAAGCCAAAGTCATCGCATCCTCCCCCTATAGATCGGAGCCGGCGCATCCACCTCTGCTGCGTGAAGCAGGGCTGCTGCAAAGCCTCCCCAAGATCTCAGGAGTATCGCATCGCCTTTGCCATCTTCCTTGTTATAGCTTTCGGGAACCCTAACGCAACTACAGGTACTGTTGGGCACGAGAGTGTCGCGTTTTGTGCATTGAGAGTCGCATTGTGCAGGACACTGATTTTTACATCCTGGAGTACTTTCTGCAAACTCTTGAACTATCTTTAAAGTAACCTTTGTAATTGTATGTTGGTTTTTCTGTAGTATTTGGTCTTGTGAAGTTTTTAGTAAAGATACCTTATTTTTCTAAAACTGGTGTGGAGTAAATCTGTGGTGTTTTCACTGTGTTACTGTGAGTGTTGGTACAAATACTTTACACATTGCCTTTGATAGCCTAGACTGCTCAGGCCAAGCTACCTAGAGGGTGAGCAGGGGTTATCTTAACAGTGTATCCCCCTTTCCCTGACTAGAAGCAAGGGTCCCTACTTGGACAGTGGTACCTACCCTGCCAACTAGAGACCCCCAGATCTAACATTGGTGGTCAGCGGTGATGATTAGAACTTGTATTTGTACTTGACCCACAGTAATTGGTGTACATCACTAGTTTAAGTGCAGACCACTACGCAACCACATACCGTGTTTTGTTTTGGTTCTATTTTTGATCTGATCCTTGAGTCATCCAGGCACCATGTCTCAGAAGGGTAAAGCAGCAGGTGATGTTGCAGAACTGGAGTTTGATATTGAAATGTTAAGTGATTACAAAGTAGGTCAACTCAAGCAGTTCTGCAGGATCTTTGGATGTCCCATGGAGAGCAGCTCCAGGAAGAAGGAGCTACGGAAGTTCTTAAGGGCCTGGTGGGAAGCCAAAGAGGCTGGGGAGACAGGTGATGCAGAGGTGGATGAGGATGCACAAGCGGATGGTTTCAGGACACAGGATCTGCCTGTGTCCATAGCAGCCTCCAGGGCTGGCAGGAACCATTCAGCTAGAAGTTTTTCCCCAGAGGAGTTGGAGGAAAACCAAAGGGTTAGAGATCATGAGTTAGAAGTCATGAGGCTTGAGTTGAAGCTGATGGAAATGGAAACCCAGAACAAAGTAGAAGAGAGCAAGAAGATGTATGCCTTGGAAGAATTTAAATTGACCTTGGCACATGACCTAAGGATGAGGGAGCATGATTTGGAGCTCGAGAGGCTTGAGGCCATGAGTGTCTCAGCTGAAGAAGAAAAAGGGGTAGCTCAAGAAGTGAGCTTTGCTGAGTTGGAGGTGGAGTCCAGCTCAGATGGTGGCAGCAAGATTGTAGTTTCTAGTGCTGAGAGAAAGGTACAAACACCCAGAGATGTGGCACCTGACTTGAAGGAGGGGGTTGACATACACCAGGGGGTTCAGGTTTATGATGTAGTTCCAGTGGGGTGCGGTATCCCTGAAGTAGATTGGGGAACTGACACAGGGGACCATATTCCTGGTGGTGGGAGGAACACTCTACTGACCCTAGATGAGAGGTACAGGGAGAGGGGTTCCCCCATGGTAGAAACCTTGGTGTATGAGTGTGAAGACTGCCCAGAAGAGTGTGGGTTGTGTGATAGAGACAGTCAGATACTGTCTTGCCAGTCTCAGGAGAGTGGTGTGGGGTACTTGTGTGAGGCACTGGAGGGTGAGGCAAACGGTAGCTTGGTTAACAACTGTGGGGGGCTGTGTGATTCATTTGTTGGAGAGCATATTTTAAGTCCCTGTTTTCCAGAGCTATGCCAACACCCAGTGGAGTGTGAGTTCTCTGGTTCCAGAGAGCTTGCGTTGGAGGCAGACCTTTGGTTGGATGCCAGAGGGTCTGAAGAGGCATTGGGGAGTGATCCCAAAAGGAGTGGCACAGATATGTTCCAGACCTGTGAGGTGGAAGAGGCTCAGTGTAGCCCAGTTAGGTCCCAGTGTAGTGGGAGGGGTGTAGGGGCTCACGTCCTGTCTCAGTGGAGAAGGGGTGAGTGTGGGACTGTGGGTCCCCAGGTGCCCGAAACCCAGTCTCAGGGCCTGGAGGGTTCCTTAAGGGAACACCAGGTTGGGGGCCTAGACAGTGCTAGTAGGCCATTTAAGGAGGATCTCCTAGTGTGAGGAGAACCTGGAGCCTCTGTAAACAGAGCTCCAATGGTTCTGGTGTCTGGCGGTACCGCTCCAGTTGGGAGGGTGCAGAAGTCCAGACTGAGGGGTGAGAGGGGGATGTGTTCCCCAGTGGGAGAACCAGTGGGTCAGGGACCAGCCAGAAGGGCTGAGTCCCCTAGGAGTGACCATGGTGACACCACTTCTGTCCTGGGGGATCTTCGCGTACTGTCAGGTGGACAGGGGCCGGGAGATCTGCGCCAGGCAGACTGTCACGAGACACATGAGTCATGTGTCACCCTCGGGGAGATACTGTGTGAGTCCCCAGAAGTCCTGGCATGCCAGGCAGGTGTGCAACCGCAGGGTTTAGTCCCTGGGTTGGGAGGCCAGGTTCAGGATCTGCCTGACCTGGAGGGAAGGACATCTGTAAGCTGTGTCCTGACCGGTTTGGCTTCCAGGGGTATCACTCCAGTGGGGAGGGTGCAGCACTCTGGAAGGGGGTGCAGAGGGAGAGAGACCTCGCCTCTGACCCCGGTGCAACCTGAGGGTTTAGACCCTAGGTTGGGAGACCAGTTGCTGGAGAGAGGTCCTGAACTGGTGGCTGAGTTGTGTTCTGAGGGTGACTCTCCGGGGAGGACAGGGCAGGGTCCCAGAAGGAGAGGTAAGGGGAGGAGAGCCTCGCCCGTGACCTCCGGTCAGCCTGAGGGTACAGACCCTGGGCTGGCGGGCCAGTGTCAGGATGCCCTAACTGACTTGGAAGGAGGGAGAGTGGAGGAAAGGTGCCAGGCACCTGGGGCTACTGCCCCCCACTTTCTGATGCCACAGAGGTTAGAGAGGCCTGACAAGCATGAGGCCTGGCTCTCATCACTGACAGTTGTCAGTGGCCCCTGTAGCTGGTTGTCCTGGTGGACAGGGTTGCCCCTGGAAGGGGGGCAGGAGTCACACCCTTGGGGTGGACTGGGCCACACCGTAGTGTTGGCCAGGTGGGTGCTGTCTACCAGTGTGGACACATCTGTGAGTGAAGTCCTGGTGCGCCGGGCAAGTGTTCAACCACAGGGGTTGGTCCCTGGGGTGGGAAGCCAGGTGCAGGTGTTTCCTGACCTGGAGGGAGGGACATCTGTAAGCAGTGTCTCTACCAGTTTGTCTTCGAGGTGTACCACTCCAAGTGGGAGGGTGCAGAATTCTGGAAGGGGGTGCAGAGGGAGGGAGTCCTCGCCTCTGACCCCAATTCACCTGGAGGGTTTAGACCCTAGGTTGGAGGGCCAGGTCCGGGGTGTCCCCCCTGACCTGGAATCTCATTTGCAGGATAGAACCCCTGAACTGGTGGGCGAATGGTGCAGGACACCTGCCACAGGTGCCCTGACTATTTTAGAAGGGGGTACCGCTCCAGGTGGGAGGGTACAGAGCCCCAAGGAAGAGGAGGACCGGGTATGGAACAGCCCACCCCAGCCTCCTGTCCAGCCACCGGATACAGGCCCGGGGCTGGTGGGTCAGTGCCAGGTTGTCAGACCCGACCTGACAGGGAAGGAGTGGACAAAGGGTGCCAAGCACCTGGGGCTACTGCCCCCCACCTTCTGACGCCACAGGGGTTTGAGAGCCCTGAGAGGCATAAGGCCTGGGTCTCATCCCTGACCACTGTCAGTGGTCACGTCGGCTTGCTGTCTGTCTGTTGGGACACACCTGTGAGCAAGTTAAGGCTAGGTGCTGCACAGGTGGTGTCCACAGGTGAGGAGAAGGGTTCCACATGGGTTGGCTTGTTGGACCCTGAGAGTATGGATGGAGGGATCCAACCGGTTTAGGAAGGTGTAGAACAGGAATAGTGCCTTGCTGTTTGGGCCAGTTTCCGTGTTCTATCGCCCTAAGCAGGGAATCCCATCGAGGTATCGCTTGGTCTACCCTGGCTTTAGGCTGGAAGGGGGTTGTGTTGGAAATGGCCCTTTTTGCAGGGTTATCCCCAAACTTTTTGCTTCTTCCTCCTTTATTTTTTCTGACCCGTGGTTGTTGGCAATAGGACTCTGGGCACTTTACCACTGCTGATCAGTGCTAAAGTGCATATGCTCTCTGTATAAATTGTTATATTAATTGGTTATCCATGATTTGTATATTTGTTTCACCTGTTAGCCCCTAGTAAAGTGCACGGAGTGTGCCAGGGCTGGTGATTCAAATGCTACTAGTGGGCCTGCAGCACCGATTGTGCCACCCACATGAGTAGCCCTAAAATGATGTCTTAGGCCTGCTTGCAGTGCATATGTGCAGTCCAGGACTGCCATGTCAACCTGGCCAGTGCAACCACTGACCAGGCCTTATCCTTCCCTTTCTGTACATGTCAGGCATCCCTATGGTGGCCCTAGGTACCCACCTGGGCTGGGTGCAGTGTATCTGAAAGGTAGGGCATGTACTGAGGTGTGTAACATGCCCTGGTAGTAAAGTATAGCCATTTTCGTTTTTCACTGCTGAGAGGCTATCTTGCCCATAGGACAGAATGGGAGAGGCTGTTTACATGCCTATCTTCCCCTAAAGGCAAGATAGAAAATCCAAGTTTGGTATCTCTGTGTTCAGAATTTAATTATACATCTTTTTAGCAAGATGGTTTTTAAATTCAATGTGTGAGAATAGCACTTTTTAGAAAGTAGCTATTCTCCTGTTTAACCTTCCTGTGTGCCTGTGTGCAGATTGGCTGACTGGTGTCATGTGATGGGCTAGGTGGCTCCAGGAGTCTGGATGAGTCAGCAGCAGGGTGAATAGGGAGATCTGCTCTAAATGGGTGGGAGGAGTAGCCCCTGGGTTGGAGTAGGGCTGCCTCTGCCAGCACAATGCTGGCTCCACCCCCTGCTGGCCAGGCTGAGGACTCTGCCTCTGCCAGCAAAAAGAAGGCTCCACCTCCTGCTGAGCGTCTAACGACCCTGCCCCTCACTCTGAAAGGAACCAGGTGCTCCAGGGCAGAGCACACCCAGGAACCGGTTTGAGCGGGGGAATCCCCCCACTGAAACAAAGAGAGACAAAGACTTGGAGGGGTATAAGAAGAGGACCCCAGACACCTAAACTTTAGATCACTGTGGAACTAAGAAGGAACCTCTGCCAAGGAGAAAGCTGGAAGGAACTGAAGAGGAGAAGACTGCCTGCTTGCTGTTTTGCTTTGCTGCCAAGGAGAGGGGAAGGACTTTGCTGTGTCCCCTTCTTTTGATTCTGATCTCCAAGGGCCTGAGGAGAGCTGGCTCCCTGTTAAGAAGTCCCAGGAACAAAAGGACTTCACCACCAGCTCCCCTGAAACTCTGCTGAGGGAGTTCTGACCTGCCTTGGAGTGCTTGCCTAGTCTTGGGGCCTCAGGAGGTCGTTTTGCTGTGTTGGGGAGCTGGAAAGCAGAAGCGTGAACAAGAGTAACTGGTACCCATCGCATCATCCATTTGAGGGACGCATCATCAGATTGCGAGTCGCAAGAACGAGAGTGCGAGGAGAATTTCATTGCGGCGTCATCGCAGCACCCGGAGTCCCCGCATCCCTGAGTGCGTCGAGCATCGTCCTGGTGCGTGAAGATTCCTGACGCTGCGAGGGTCGTCGCAGAACCAGTTTGCGGGCCGCACCACCAGTTTGCGGGCCGCACCACTGCTGGTGCGTGAAAGTATCCAGTCGCTGCGTGTGTCGACGCAGAGTCCTGTCCCATGACGCATCAAGGGTTGCGGTGCCAGAAGTCACCGCCGCGCACCGCGACGCATCGAGGGTTACAGCGCCAGAAGTCAGCGTTGCACCGCGCATCGCGCCGCATCGAAGATCGTCGCATCGTACCTGTGCGTGAAGCTTCCCCCTAAGAAACCTACGCAACGAAAGCCAAAGTCATCGCATCCTCCCCCTACAGATCGGAGCCGGCGCATCCACCTCTGCTGCGTGAAGCAGGGCTGCTGCAAAGCCTCCCCAAGATCTCAGGAGTATCGCATCGCCTTTGCCATCTTCCTTGTTATAGCTTTTGGGAACCCTAACGCAACTACAGGTACTGTTGGGCACGAGAGTGTCGCATTTTGTGCATTGAGAGTCGCATTGTGCAGGACACTGATTTTTACATCCTGGAGTACTTTCTGCAAACTCTTGAACTATCTTTAAAGTAACCTTTTTAATTGTATGTTGGTTTTTCTGTAGTATTTGGTCTTGTGAAGTTTTTAGTAAAGATACCTTATTTTTCTAAAACTGGTGTGGAGTAAATCTGTGGTGTTTTCACTGTGTTACTGTGAGTGTTGGTACAAATACTTTACACATTGCCTTTGATAGCCTAGACTGCTCAGGCCAAGCTACCTAGAGGGTGAGCAGGGGTTATCTTAACAGTGTATCCCCCTTTCCCTGACTAGAAGCAAGGGTCCCTACTTGGACAGTGGTACCTACCCTGCCAACTAGAGACCCCCAGATCTAACAGTTTCCCACCAGCATCCCTTCACCCCAACCCCTCCCCCAGTCTGACTTAATTGCTAGGGCTGGTTTACACTCTCAGTCCAGCTCTGTCTCTGTTACAGGTCGAGATAGAGTAATGACTAGGTTAAGGTACACTGAATTATTCTGGCTTTCGTTTAGATCTAACCAGATCCACTGGTGTAGCTTTGTTTATTCCGAACAATCCTCGCCATGTTTTGCTGCCATGTAATCAGCTATTTTTTCAGTAGTTGGAATCCAGACTTGGGCACCATAGCACCCTATAGTGGGGACTTCTGATGCCTGAGCTCTGACTAGTGCAGTAATGGAGAGTCCTTCAAATTTTAATTGAATCTTAAGCGATTGAACATGTTCTTTATGGCATAAATTGTATTCTCCAATGCAGGACGCAGGCGTGGAATTGGAGTTTTAGGAGGTGCTGCTATACCCCAAGATGCCTTTGGAGGACGTCTATGAGAGTTAGCAAAAAAGAGGGGTATTTATTTTCTTTTATGGAGTGCTTTGTCTTTACAGGCAGAGTCACAATATGAGGAAATGTTGGTGCAGTGTTGCCTTGATTCAAAGAACAATAAATCTGGGCCTCAATCTCATACATTCTCAATCACTACCTGTGACTGACTCACTCACTTTCAATCACTACCTGTGACTGATTCTCACTCACTTTCAAACACACACAGACATGCTTACATATACAGACACCACATATTTCTAAAGAAATGTAATGTATCAAAGCTGCTTCCAGTGCGTTACATTATATTTAGAGCTGGGAGGTGTTGCATGGGTGGAGCATGGGCGTTCCTGTGCATCCACCCATTGATTTGGCACAATTCCAGGTTTACCAAGTTTGTAAGCCTTGGATTGCGTCAAATTAATACGCCTCCCAGATTATGGCTTAACAATCAAAAATTCATTTTTCTCCTCATTGTATTTCCTCTTTCTATGCACACAGCATTCTGTAACATATATAGAAAGAGAAGAATGCCTTTGTGGAATGTTTTTGTGCAAGAAGGTATCTCTTCAAAAACAAAAACAATCCTTTACCTAATAGAGACACCATTGCATTATCGTGCAAGGATGTCTGTTTTTTGCGCTAGGCTGCAGACAATGCGCCAGCACAAGGAGGAACAGAAATGCTCCACAGCTTTGTAAATATGGAGGATTTCTGCTCTCACTCTTTCATGTAACGGAGCACAGCAACTTCCCTTTCTGTGCTGTTTTGCGTCAAATGTTAATAAATATGCTCTGATTAGTATAATAAGAAACTGACAGAAAATAAAGAACTGCTGTGTTCTTGGCACTGTTTTTGTCAACACTGAAGCCAGTGATCACAAAAGCAGTGCAAGGGGTCGCAATGGTAAACCCAGGGAACACATCTGTGGTCCCTGGTGACGCCTAAATGATGTCAATGGTTCAAACCCAGATTTCCTGGTAACATACTATCCCATTCTACCACTTCTTCGACATCTTCTCTAAATCTTTATTATCAAAGGTCAATACCTTTTGTCCAGTTTTTTCTTGACCTAAAGTAGCACACTATGTGGCACGTTTGTTTGGGAGTTCCCTTGTGTTTGCATCCCGCAAGGTGATGCAAGGCAGCACAATTCCTTAATTCAGCTTTACATAGTCACACAAGGGATAATTTGCACCACCTTGCATGGCTTTGTGAAGTAATGCAATGCAACCCAGCTGCTTGGGCTGCGTTACATTACAGTATGAGCTGGGAAGCATTCCATGTGTGGAGCATGGGCATTCCCTTGCATCCACCCATGGATTTGACGCTCGTTCTGAGTTACAAAATTTTGTAAACGTGAGATTGTGTCAAATTGGCACACCTCCCAGATGACGGCATAAAGAGGAGAAAAAACGTTTCTTCTCCTTGTTATTTCTTCTTACTATGCGTGATGCATCACACATAGAAAGAGGACAAATTATTTTTGGATTTTTTTGTGCAGGAAGATATTCCATTTTGCACAATCCTGCCTGTAAAGCAAGAACCCTTGCACAATGGTGCAAGGGTGCTTGCCTTGGCGGTAGGGAGCTCACAGTGTGCCAGAGCAACGAGAGAGCAGAAATGCTACATATTTTTGTCAATACATTTTCCTTGCTGTGCTGTGCTGTGCAGCGTGAAATGTTTTTAAATATAACCCCATATTAAATTCACGTATCAAGTGCTAACTCAATGTGAATAATCTCTAGATACATAAAATGTCAACAATTCTTTTCTTGAACAATTTTAAGTGTAAAGGAAGGCTGGAGAATATGTTATTATATGATTGATTTGATTTGATTTATAAGCTTGTAAAGCGCGCAAATGCCCGAAGGCGTCTTGACGATACTGGGTAGATGCACTTCAGGTTACTGCAGGGATGCAATACTAGCTTAACAGGGGTACAACCATGTTTTGACTGCCTTTCTGTAGGCCAGAAGCGACGGGCTACTTTTTATATTGATAGGTAGAAGGTTCCATAGCTTGGTTGTCCTCAGCAGGAAGCTTCTTCCTCCTCACCTAGCCTGTTTGAACTTGGGTACTTGAACAAGTTTTGCGTTAGTGGATCTCAGACTTCTAGCTGGAACATACCATTTGAAGTGAGTTCTCAGGAATTGTGGTCCTGAGCCATGGAGTGCCTTATATGCCAGGCACAGGGACTTGAATTTTATCCTTTTGTCCACTGGCAGCCAGTGCAGGTCCTTCAGTCTATGGGAGACTGATTCAGATCTAGGAATGTTTAGCACTAGTCTTGCTGCTGCGTTCTGGAGACGTTGCAGTTTGGTTAAATATTGGGTTTGAATCCCTGTATATAAAGCGTTGCCATAGTCCAATCTAGACAGGGCGAGCACCATGACTACTGTTTTCCGTGAGTCAAGGGATATAAACGGGCATATTCTTCTGATCATTTTTAATATGTACCAGACGGAAGAAGACAGATTCGTGGTCTGGGCGTTAAAGGTCAGTTTGTCATCGAATATAAATCCGAGATTTATGACTTTACCTACTGGAATTGGGCAATCGCCCAGATTGTCAGGCCACCATTTGGGTGACCAGAAATCTGCATTAGTGCCCAGAAGCATGACGTCTGTTTTATCGCCGTTCAGCTTTAAACAGTTACACTGCATCCATTGATTTACTTGCATCATGCAGTCCCTAAAGCCGTCTGCCGTTTCATCTATGTTGCTAGATACTGACACCACTATTTAAGAACCCACACTTTCTGATGATCGAGGCCAGGGGAGCAACATAAACGTTGAAAAGAGTGGGGCTCAGGGTCCTGAGGCAGGCCACATGGTGCCCTAAAGGGATTAGAAGCAAATTCTCCCAGAAGAACTAAAAAGGTTCTTTCCCTTAAAAAGGAAGACATCAGCATACGAACAGAGTCTTGGACGGGCCAGGAGGATCTCATGGTTCACAGTGTCGAAGGCCGCCGATAGATCTAATAGAATCAGGGCGGCCTTCCCTCCTGCGTCCAGAATGCCCCTGAGACCCTCAGCTGCCATGACCAAAGCTGTCTCACTTCCGTGCTGCTCCCTAAACCCGTATTGTGATTGATCCAGGTGATTTCTAGATGCTATTAAATCCTTCAGTTGTTGATTGATCAGCTTCTCCAGTACTTTAGCTGGGAAGGGTATTCTGGAAATTGGCCGGTAGCTGCTGGGTTCCTTGGAGTCCAAATTACTTTTTTTTTAAAGTGGGATGACTGATGCAATTTTCCAGGCTTCTGGGAAAATCCCTGACTGGATTATCTGAGAGAACAGGCCATATAGCTGTTCGCTAAGTATCTCTGGGAACAGGTGCATTATTTTAGGCGGGCATGGGTCAGTTGGATTTCCGGGTCTAATGGTTTTTACTACCTGCCAAATCGGTATACAACGTTTACAACGCAACTTTTACACCACACTACCATTACAACGAAACTGTAACAACGCGAAATCTGTTACAACGCATGCCATTACAACGCATGCCATTACAACGAAATGCACTAGATGGCGTGCTAACATTAGAAATAGTGTAGTTTTACTATCCAAACACCTTCCCTACTGCAACGTGGACTGGAGTTAGAATAGTAAATTATACATTTCTAATGTCAGCACTCCATCTAGTGTACGTCGTTGTAAATGCATGCGTTGTAAAGGCGAGCGTTGTAACAGATCTTGCGGTGTAAAAAATGCGTTGTAACGGCATGCGGTGTAAAAGCATGCGTTGTAACGTCATACATCCGACAAATCTGTTCTACTGAAGGAACAGTAAAACAGAAACCCGTTTTAGGGTTTAGTGTACCTAGATCTGGATTAGGATAATTAGATTAAATCTTGGTGTTATGGTTAATCTTTTATAGTTCATACACCTTAGAGACTTTGTCCAGAAAAAACTGTCCTATGTTGTTACAAAGTTCAAAGCTACTGTCCAGCTGATTCCTGACAGGAAGATCTGCTAGTTTTATAACTGTCATGAAGAGCTCCTTACAAGAGTTCTTAGCCTCTTTGATTTTTCTCCGTTCGATCGGAACTTGCCGCGACGGACCGGGGTGCGGGGCGAGGTAATAGGTAAATTTTTTCAATTTTACATAAATGCCCACAGCGATTTAGTCACACGCCCACATTTAGAAACAACAATTTAGTGCAAGTAAAAGAAATTAAAAGCGCAGCCTGCAGTATCCTACCGCTTCCGACTGTGCGTCTGCCCCGGCTGGAAATTAAGTAGGCTGTCCGTGCCCGAGCACTAGCCCGCTCACCAGCCAGAAGCCGATGGGACAGGAAGTGAGGAAAGTGTGTAATGCCCTGTATTCACCCTCCATTCGATCGGCACTTGCCACGACGGACCGGGGGGCAGGGCGAGGTAATAGGTACGTTTTCCAATTTTACATAAATGCCCACAGCGATTTAGTCCCACTCCCACATTTAGAAACAACAATTTAGTGCAAGTAAAAGAAATTAAAAGCGCAGCCTTCAGTATCCTACCGCAGCCGACTGTGCGTCTGCCCCGGCCGGAAATTAATTAGGCTGTCCGTGCCCGAGCACTAGCCCACTCACCAGCCGGAAGCCGATGGGACAGGAAGTGAGGAAAGTGTGAAATGCCCTGTATTCACCCTCCGTTCGATCGGCACTTGCCGCGACGGACCGGGGTGCGGGGAGAGGTAATAGGTAAGTTTTCCAATTTTACATAAATGCCCACAGCGATTTAGTCACACTCCCACATTTAGAAACAACAATTTAGTGCCAGTAAAAGAAATTAAAAGCGCAGCCTGCAGTATCCTACCGCATCCGACTGTGCGTCTGCCCCGGCCGGAAATTAAGTAGGCTGTCCGTGCCTGAGCACTAGCCCGCTCACCAGCCGGAAGCCGATGGGACAGGAAGTGAGGAAAGTGTGCAATGCCCTGTATTCACCCTCCTCTTGATCGGCACTTGCCGCGACGGGCCGGGGTGCAGGGCGAGGTAATAGATAAGTTTTCCAATTTTACATAAATGCCCACAGCGATTTAGTCACACTCCCACATTTAGAAACAACAATTTAGTGCAAGTAAAAGAAATTAAAAGCACAGCCTGCAGTATCCTACCACATCCAACTGTGCGTCTGCCCCGGCCGTAGATTAAGTAGGCAGTCCTTGCCCGAGCACTAGCCCGCTCACCAGCCGGCAGCCGATGGGACAGAAAGTGAGGAAAGTGTGTAATGCCCTGTATTCACCCTCCGTTCGATCGGCACTTGCCACGACGGACCGGGGGGCAGGGCAAGGTAATAGGTACGTTTTCCAATTTTACAGAAATGCCCACAGCGATTTAGTCCCACTCCCACATTTAGAAACAACAATTTAGTGCAAGTAAAAGAAATTAAAAGCGCAGCCTTCAGTATCCTACCGCAGCCGACTGTGCGTCTGCCCCGGCCGGAAATTAATTAGGCTGTCCGTGCCCGAGCACTAGCCCACTCACCAGCCGGAAGCCGATGGGACAGGAAGTGAGGAAAGTGTGAAATGCCCTGTATTCACCCTCCATTCGATCGGCACTTGCCGCGACGGACCGGGGTGCGGGGAGAGGTAATAGGTAAGTTTTCCAATTTTACATAAATGCCCACAGCGATTTAGTCACACTCCCACATTTAGAAACAACAATTTAGTGCAAGTAAAAGAGATTAAAAGTGCAGCCTGCAGTATGCTACCGCATCCGACTGTGCGTCTGCCCCGGCCGGAAATTAAGTAGGCTGTCCGTGCCCGAGCACTAGCCCACTCACCAGCCGGAAGCCGATGGGACAGGAAGTGAGGAAAGTGTGTAATGCCCTGTATTCACCCTCCGTTCGATCGGCACTTGCCACGACGGACCGGGGTGCGAGGCTAGGTAATAGGTAAGTTTTCCAATTTTACATAAATGCCCACAGCGATTTAGTCACACTCCCACATTTAGAAACAACAATTTAGTGCAAGTAAAAGAAATTAAAAGCGCAGCCTGCAGTATCCTACCGCATCCGCGATATTATCACTGCCTTCATCTGACTTAACTGTAAAGAGGGCTCTGACTTCCTGCAGGTCTTCAGTGAGGCCCATGCTAATTTCAGCTCATCTCATCACAGACAAACACAGATATGCTCCTTTTTAAATTTGAGATACTTCTCCTGGGTCAAGAATTTTATGTCTTTCAATAATCCACTAGAGAGGGGAAATGTAGGGGCATATTTACAAACCCCTACAACGTCACTTACCTCGACGTTATGGTGACGATAGGGGCTTCGTATTATTCTCAAGGAGGCGTTAAGCCATGCCGCCTTGTGAATAAGGCACCCTTTTCAAGCTATACCTAGCACAAAAGGGGTGGGCAATACGTGTTGTGGTGGGAGTTCCACTGCAACACCCATTGATTTTGATGCTGTCTCCTATTTACAAGGGTAGTGTAAATATGAGGCAGCGGCAAAATTAAGACCAGGGAAATCCTGGTCCTACCCTGGCGCAACGAGGAGAAATATTTAATTTTTCCTGGTCTTTGCTGGTTTCATGTGCCCTGCATTATGCAGCACAAATAGAAGTTTCAAAACGCCATTTCAGATTGTTTATGTGCAGGAATGGACACCTTCCTGCACATAAACAATCCTTTCCCTCAACGCAGGCACCCATGCACTATGGTACAATGGTACCTGCCTTGGTGCTAGGCTGCTACTATTAGCGTCATTGCAGGAAGAAATGCAGGGCTGCACTGTATTCTTGTAAATATGTCGCAGCCCTGCATTTCAGAAGTGGCGGAACGCAGCGTTAAGCCAAGGAGGCTAACACTGTGCTCCGCCACTTCCTTGTGAATATTCTCCCTAGTGCCTTTGGAGCTTGGCGCTGCTCTATTTTGGTTTTCCAGTCTCAATGAAGCAGGATTTGAGGAAGAAAGAGCTAGTCATTAAGCCTAATGACAAAGTTGAGCTTTGCTTGGTTCACCTACCTCTATCCCCTAACAGATTTAGATCACTGAGTGAGAAGATGATTGCCATTAACTGAATGAATCACAATATGAGTAACTTTAGATTGTGAAGAATAGTTTGATTCTGTCCATAATGACATAAGCTTCATGCTGGTGTGTTGCTTGCTGAAATGTGCCAGGATAAGGATCAGGGTTAATGCATGAATGACACTCTGCGGTCTGACTATCGGAATGGAAATATGGGAACAAAATGGTTTCCGTCAAATTAATAATTGTGGGGTCACATGGTCTCAAGTGTGGGCCCCAAGATATTGGAATCCACTCCAGGTCTAGCAATCAGCTCAATCCTCCTGTACATTCGTGGGTTTTGTAAGAGATATCACTATTACCATTTTGACTTCCAATTGCAGTATTAGTTTTATTTCTATTCTTCTAAAAATGCTACAGTTCCAAATTTTCCTGTGTCCAAAACATTAGTCACGATGATGATTAGCATTTCATGCTGATTTGATATCCATTAACATGAAGAACTAGTTGACACTGATTCCCTACGCTGGCAACTGCACACCACACCTGTCCCCATGGGCACAAACATTCAAAGGCACCCACACCAGCTGGCTTCTACATTGCACCTCAACATACTAGCGCTGCCACTGTCTTACTGGCCACTGCACTCAATCACTCCTGTACAGTGCAGTACACTCAGTAGCATCTGTACTAATTAGCCCCCACATACACTGGCATGTGCAACAGATGTGAATGAACCATAGTTTACCCCAGCAGTGTCGAATTTCTGGAAACCCTAATTCAAGGGTCCTATTCCATGGCACTTATGCCCAGTGGCTCATGCATTACACTTACACCCAGTGGGGAACCACCTACTAGCTACTGGTCCAAAGAGCATCTATATCTAGGAACATAACAATTACTAATTTCTAGATCAATTTTGCACCCGCATTGTTATTCCAGGGATGTGCACACACTCCAAAGTGTGTGAAAGTCCCATTGACGACAGCACTCAGGGGGATCTGTGCAAATTCACTCTTTTCGTTCATGGAACCTACATCTATGAGCACCTACTTGCATCTACTTGTATCCTCAGCCCCTTGTAGCTGAATGACACATACACCAGTTCCACCTGCACTAAGTGACATCTACACTTTGTCTTCTCCACTGGTACAGGTTCAAGCACATAGAAGTAGAAGAAAAAATATAGAAATGGTAATAAAGTGACACAGAAAGCCGTATGCAGACACTCACATTAAAATAGCATAATGCTGATAATGAGACATAGGACACTGATTGTAGAAAATTGAGACCCTGCTTCTGGGAAAAGGAGGCATTTATTATGAGAGAGGGAGACACGGACACTGATATTGGAACTTGGGCATTCACACACAAATACTAGGAGATGGGGAAACAGCACTGCTACTGTGTTAGAGTGACAGATATGTTAAGACAGGAACAAAGAGGCCCTATGCTGAAAATGACCATCTTATGTTTGCCTTTATTGTTTTTGCTGGCTGTAGATCTCTGAACTCTGTACCCCTGCTAACCAGTAATAAAGTGTGTGAGCTCCCCTTTCAACATGATGACATTGACATTACTCTAATTGAAGTATTTACCATACCTATAAATATGACTGCAAACCTACCTTCTTTAGATTGGCTATGCAGTTTTAAACTGCAACTATGACCTGTCAAAATAACCCTATTGACAGGCCTAAACCTTTATTTTAAATATTAATCAATCAACCGTAAGTAGACCTTACTGTCCATAAGGCAGGGTCCATGGTATTTGAAAGTAGTACATGTATAATTGTAATGTTAAACATGAACGTACCAAGAAAATACCCTAAAATCTATTTTCACTGTAGCAGGATTCGAAGTTCCATATAAAAGCATTGAGATACAATATTACATGTAATTATGTAATCTCTGGTTAGAACCATACCCCCCCTACAAATTTCATCCCTTCACTTTTTGAAATCCAAATTACAAGGTCAATGGTAAGTTGGATTTGTAGTTAATATTTTGGAAAATATATTTTTACAAAGTTACCCTTTCCCTGCCTTAAGCCTCTGGAGGTCTTTTTGCATGAGTTCAACTGTCACCTTGTAGCTGAATTGCCCCACTGAGGAGGTGCGATCTTGCCTCCAGAGCAGGACAAAAAGGTTTGAGTCTGGAAAGGTGTTTTGTTTCTCTTTCCAGGATCAACTGTGGACTGCGCATAGGGACATAATTAACTTCCCAGAGGCCTCCACTGTCACCCCAGACATTCAGGAAACAATTCCAGAGGGTGGAGAGCTTCCCTCAGAACTGGTTGAGTGACCACAGAAGAGTGGCTGCTCTTTTTCCTATCCACACATCCGATGTGGGCACAGGAGATCTGCACAGGGATAGAAAGGTTCTGCCATCTTGGATTTAGGTTTAGAGGGACACTGGAGGATTGTATCCATAAGGACACACAGAACATGCTGCAAAACTAGGTAGGGTTAACCTTGGTAACTTTTATCACTTTGGTTATGGAGTGGTCAGGAGTTTCCTTCACCCACAAACTGGTATCAGGCATAAATGTTGCATCACCATTACCCTCCTCAAAACACTTTCTGGACCAATGGAAGAACAGAAGAGGACTGGACCAACTGCCTGTGACTTAGAAGAGTCTAACAGACTGGGCTTGCTCTCCATCTTGTCCCCAGAACACAGAAGTGGACTCCAAGTGTCATAAGGCTGATCTCCTGTTAAAACTACAGGAACTCAACAAATTACGAGTGGCCTTTTCTGCAACTGCCCAGCTGAACAATTATACCTGGACCTACACTGGTCCCTGCTGCTGGAGAGAGCCTTGACCGCCAAGGGCTGCTCCAAAGTCCTGGACCCTTGGCTGGTGTAAAAGTGACCTCCTCTGAACCTTTTCTGAAACCTGGGACTTAGAAATGTTTTGGCTTCAAAGACCTCCAGAGGATCAGCACCAACCTGCAAAGACAATCTGACAAAAGTGCATTGCCCCTGGGCCAAAGATTCAAGTTGCTCACCCTGCAGCCTTGCCTCACTGGCAGAGTCAAAGAACCATAAAGTGGCCCTCAATAGGGAGAGGGTTCCAAAAGAATCCGACTACTTCTGCTCTGAGCTGTCTTGACAAAAGTCAATGGCTTCAACAAGACCTCACCCAGTGGGTATCCAATGATGTGGAGCCCCTTTTGGCCATTTCATTATGATTCCAGGCAGTCAGACCACTGGTAGCTATTGCGTCGGTCAGTAGACCACCCTACGAGCATGCGGCAGTCTGACCGCTGTATTTGGATATGAACGCCAGACTGGCACTTGGAAAGTCAGCGATCCCTCTGTGGTGGCATTTAGAAGGCCGCCAGAATATGCCACCATGGTGCAGCGCCTTCTGCATGTCTGTGCACCATGTGCCATGCACCATGGTGCACTGAGGTGAGTGGGGGCACTACAAGTGCCACCAGAACCACTTTTCAGTGGCCCATGATGGACAGGGGCCTTGTTTGGAGCCCCACATGTCCCTTTCCGACAACCTTTTCGTGGCGGGATTCCCGCCATGAAAAGGCTGTCAGAAAAGGATATTGTAATCCAGGCGGCAGTGCCTGTCTTTGCACCGCTGCCATGCTAGGACGCTGCTCTGACTGAGCCCCATCAGGATCTCTGATCCTGGGGGAGTCAGCAGTCTTTAAATAGCTGTGGGTCCGACTGCCAGCATTGTAAAGGATGTCATCGGTTGGACCACCACCGTCGGCCTGTCAGTGATCCAACCGCCCGACACCCTAATCAGGCCCTAAGTCTGTAGATAAAACTTCCAACCGTGTCTAACCTGGTATCTGTATCTCTCTGACCTGAACAACCAGATGACTGATTGGCGCTTAATTCTTTTTGACACTATTTTTATATTTACATTTAAATCATTCATAACTCCAATTTCCTTCATTTGATTTCTTTCATTTTTATGTAGTTTTGTTTCTTAAAAAGTATTCTATTTATCTAAATTAATTTCAAATTCTCTTTGTGTTATGTTTTGACTTTATTACTTTTTTGGTACTGCATAAATACTTTACATATTGCTTGAAACTTAAGCCTGTCTGCTTTGTGCCATAGCTAGCAGGCGGTTGAGCTCAGGTTAATTTGAGATGGCTACTGATACTATGTTTGGGATGATGCAATACTTAAAAAAGGAAGACACGGGCACCAGGGTAACGAGACACATACATGGAATCTATTGATAAACATATACAAAGAATAAAAACATTGACACAGAAATACAGACAAGAAGACATTCATACTTTGACACTGAGACAGGCACTTCCATTAGAAATGAGGCACAGACACTTCTACTGAGAGACACAGGTACTCAAGTGGACAAGGAGAAAAGGGCACTTAAGCCGGGAAAGAGAAACACAAATACGGATCCTGGGTTAGAAAGATGCGTACAGAAACTGCAATAGGAAGACAGTGACACAGAGAGAGTAACTGATAATATTGAAGCATGACAGTCTGACAGATTACAGGGAGACACTAACACCTAAATAGTGAACACCTATACTGATGATGCAGCAGGAAGACACTAATACTGAGGCTGGGGAAACTCAGTCATTAAGACACTGGGACAGGAGAGACAAAAACCGAAAAAGGGGGGATTCAAAGTTGGGATAGATGCCAACATTGACATGCAGAGATGTAGACATTCACACCAGGACAAGAAGCCATATGCACTGACAGACAAAAAATACAGAGATGCACTGAATCTGGTACTGAAAAACACTGATCCTGGGAGAGGGATCGACAAACTTGAAAAAGGTTATTACAGTGACAGGAAAATCCTGATAATGGGGCATGGTAGAAAATACATTGGAATGGTAAGACTGATGCAGGAAAAGGAAACCCACACCCTGCAATAGCTAGAAATAGAGACCAACATGGGTGAAGGAAGGCAGGGAAGCATCAACAATGACACTGGGAAAAGGATGTTCTGAAATTGATGCTGATGTATGGAGACAGATGCATTGAGACAGAGGTACAGACATCAATATGGAAAAAGGAAGGCACAAAGTCTCATAGACAGGGATTTGAGGACACTGGGACAGATAGAAACTGGAAATGGGACAGAGAGATACTAATTCTGCAATAGGGATGCAAGGACAATGGGGCAGAGATAAGTGAGAAATGGACAGCACATACACTGCGAAACACAAGGAGGCACAGACATACAGAGACACAGAAATAGATTAGCAGAGATTTAGACTCAGGGAGACACAAACTCAGAGTGACACATTAGGGGATACAGACTCAGTGTTAGAAATGGAGTCTCTAGTTGGGAGAGGTTTGCACCCTGTCCTAGTAGGAACCACCACTTTAGTCAGGGTAAGTCAGATACACACCGTACATTAACCTGTGCTCATCCTCTGGTAGTTTAGCACAGAGCAGTCAGGCTCACCTTAAGAGGCAATCAATAAAGTATTTGTGTAACACTTAAATTACAGCAACTCAATGAAAACACCAGAAAAAGGCTGCACACAGGTTTAGTACGGTTTAGTAAAACAAAACCACAAAAACAAAACTCCAATACATAGAAGTCGAGTTATGAATTTGTAAATATTAAAGGCCTGTTTATGAGTTTGGCAGTCCAACCACCTGAACGCAATGGCTGCCAGTAGACCACAGCACTGGCGGTCCTCAAACCACTGTATTACGAGTTTACCACAGTGCCGGCGGTATGGTTGCAGAGATCTAGTAATGGTGGTGTTGCAAGGTCATCCTGTGCCCTTGGCACCCACATCTTTTTTTGCTGACTGGTACAGGTGGTAACTGACTCTGACTTTCCCTGGGTTATGCCTAACCAGCCCCAGGGTCAGTGCTATGCTTAAAACACACTTAGAATGCAGTGAGAAGATCTACATACACTAGGGTACACTGTCGGTTAGGGTAGCCCTATGATTGGCATGACCTTCCCCACAAGGCCGTAGAACATAATAGGGTAGGGGGGTCAAAACTAACTTTAGGTCCATAGTATATAATAGAGCATGGCAGTTTAGAGGTAAACAGCCGTTTTTGCACTTGCATATGTGCACTGCTGAGGCCTGAGGTCGCTTTAAAAGCAGCCCTGTAAAATTGATAACCTACAATATTTTGCCATACTTGAAACCCCCAGGGTCTCCCCTAGGTGTCCCAGGGGTGGGGGGTCAGGTACATATAAGAAGACCATTATAAAATAAGTTTTATATGCCTTGGAGATAGTGATATTGCACATTTCACTTCCCTCATGGTAGTAAAGTGCTTTCCAACATCTACTTTTGTGCTAGGAGCTATATTCATACCCCCTAACTTCTTCCCTGGGTGTTCCAGGGGTGGGGGCTCCTGTAGATATAGTCAGGGTCCATTGTAGATCCTCAGCGACTTAGGTTAACATTATAATAAGTTATTAATTAATAACTACGCACTACAGGAATGTGCAGATGCCAGGGGTTAGGGAGACTATGGAGATGAGCCATGCTGGAGGTTGGTTTAGCCAGCTCTTGCCTCTCTGCTGAGATTTCAGCCATATTGAAGTTTGGAGAATTAGTGCTTTCTGGGAGACCATTTTGCCACACTTTGGAAGAAATGGTCATTCTCTGGGGTGTTGCCCTGCACCTCATTCGACAGGAGTGCCCTCTTGTTCGACCCCAGTGAACACTGAATAAGTATCTGAAAGGGGCAGAGCCTCTCAGATCTACTGCTTGAATCTACAGAAGAAGGCTCCACGCTGGAAGTATGATTTGCCGCAACCAGACCGTGCACTGACTGACTGTGCCTGCTGCACAATCTGGAACTACAGCCTGCTTCAAAAGGACTAAAGAGTGGACTCCATGCAAGCTACAGGTTAACAGAGCTCACTTGGACCATCTCCACCAAACATCCCAAGCCTGGAGTGCTCCCGTGGATTTGTAAGGGTTTTGTCCAAGTGGATAGTGGAAACTGAAGTCCCAGACTTTCAAGGACCATCTTAGAACTTCCGGAACTTGGAGTAAGTTTTGGACACTTTGGGACCCTCAAGGGAACTTCAGGAAGAAGTTCCAGACATTTGAAGAAGCTTGGAGCAATTTTGGAAAAAAGCTCCATAAGAGGCCAGGCTCAACCTGGCCAGTCAAGCAGGTGACCCTCAACCGCGAGCCGGCCTGATGTCCAGGTTCTTCCCACTTAAAAGCTCCTGAGGTCTGACTTCCAGAGTTTGACCGGGAGCTGATCGAAATCCAAGCCAGCAAACCCTCACCGAATCCAGCCTGGTGAAGAGCATTGAGGGACCCCGTGAGACAAAGCTCCATAAATGTGTGTAAGTCAGAAAGTAGAAGAGTTAACCAGGACCAACCGCAGGAGCCAAGCCGCCCGCCTTCAACAGCGAGCCGACCTGGATCTCCGGTTCGTCCCGCTGGAAAGGTTTGACCAGGAGCACATCGTAAGGCAAGCCAGTGAACCTTCACTGAATCCGGACAGGTAGAGAGCTTCGAGGAACCCGGAAGAAAAAGTTGCAGAAAAGCTTCTAAGTCAGAAGGTAGAAACTTTGACCGAGGCCTACTGCGAGGGGTAGCTGCGCAGGCCTCCATTGCACTTTGTCGATACTTTGACTTTGTCCTGGTCTAGCGTGACCAGATATCTCAATAGGCGCTCTAGGTCGATGGGTGCTATATAGTGCTAAATCTTCTAAAACTCCCATTTCCTGTTCCCTATATTTGATTGTATTCAGTTTGGTGCCATTTTAAAGATAAAAATATTTCCTATTTTAATAAATTGGTGTTAGATTTTTATTGTCTTAATTATTTACTGATTTAGTGTTTCTAAATGCTTTACATACCTGTCGCTGAAATTAAGCCTGCCGCTGGCAGCCAAGGTACCAAGGGTTGAGCATGGGAATAATTTTCTGAGATCTATTCTGAGCCCTAGACTGTGTTACTGGCCTCATTACCAGTGGCAGATGCAAATTTGCCACTACTAATAATCCACTTTCCAACAGGTGGGGATTATTTTCCCATATGTTTCGATGCCTGTGTGAACATTTTGACTGTGTATGTATTGAATGCACACATATACATGATACATGTGGTAAAAATACCATCAACCCATTGCTGGAGTCCAGCCCATATGTGGCCAGTCCACTCAATAAATATTTGGCAGAAAAAGGACTCACCTGTATATCACCAAACGGGGTCGTAATCCTGAGGTTGAAGATGCTGCTGTGAAGATTTGACCTGAAAAAAGGGATCCACATTGAACTATGATGGAAAGAACAGGAAAGGGGTGCGTACACACCCCAAATCCTTCGTTTCTGCCAACTAGAAGCCGACGGTCCCACCTTTGCGGTCGGCAAGTGGGACAGACAACTGGTAATATGGACAGTGGTTAAACTCCTCTGTACCGCACTATGGCAGCTGCTTTTCCCCGACCGCAACCTCAGCGGTCCGCGTTGTGCTGGCGGTCCACGGTTCAGCTGTGGTCTTTGCAGTAGCAATATGCCCAGCGCGTAATACGGCGGTCAGATTGCCGAGCTTGCAACGGTCGGACCGCGACTACAGGTATGGTGGTTCACAAACCGTCAAATTCATAATAAGGCCCTCAATGTGAAAACTGTGCTTAGAAGTCACTAGCGGTCAAAAGGTAACTTGAGATCGCGAGGGACCAGTGCAAATTCAGAGTTCAGTCCGACTGGAATAGAGGGCAGGCTGGCTACAGGACACAGACAGGTCTTTCTGAAGAAATAACTTGGGTGGAGTTTTTGTCGATGTTGAAAGTCTACTGCATCATTGCTGAGCCACGCAAAGGTGGCCCCACTTTGTCGTCGGGCTCCACTGAAGTGAATTCAATGCATCATCGTCGAGCTGCACAGGGCATCATCATCGAGCCACACAGGCTGTGGATCCTTTGTCATCAAGCAGCCTCTTCATCAGTGTCAAAGGGCTATGCGGTGTCAATTTTCATGCAGGAGAGGAAATGCGTCGGTTTTAAAAAAAAATCAGCTTCAGAACCCAAATATGAGGCACCTCAGGCAAGGGTAGGACTCACAGACTGCAGAGTCCAGCAGCACCAGTAGGATTGCAGGAAATGTTGTGTCCGTAAGACATAGAGAACAAGCCAGCAAGCCCTTGGAGTCACTCTGGGTTCAAGTGAGATGGGTCCAGTCCTTGTCCTCTGCAGGGTAGAGTTCATCAGGCAGCAGGGCAGCTCAGCTAAGCTGAGAAGCAGTTCCTCAGAACAGTAAGTAACAGTTAAGGGGCAATCCTTACAGCACAGCAGTCTTTACTCCAGCCGATTTCTACCCAGGTCCAGCAAGTGTAGTGCCTTGGTAGGGTCAGAGCACTGGTACTTATACCCAAAAGTGTATTTTGCTGTAGGGGTGACTTCAAAAGAGTTCTCTAAAGTGCAAAGGATCCCTTTCATCCCAGGCCTGTCTGCCAGGCTATCTGTGTGGGGTAAGCAGCCCTTTGCATGAGGACAGGACACAGCCTATTCAGAAGTAAGTGTTAGCTACTTTTTCCCCTTCCTACCCAGGAAGGCTATCAGAAAGCAGATGAGTCTTCTGTCACACCCAGCCCTTTCTGTGTTTATGGCTGTCTAGAGGGAATGCACACATTGTAGCTGTCACCAAACCCACAGGGAGGCAGGCAGGCAAAAAATTGGAGGAAAACCACCTTAAGGATGACAGGTCTAACAGGCAGGTAGAGACATTGAGACATACACATAAAAATACAGTAGGGAGTTATTGAAGAGGCACAGATACAGAGATATAAGGCCTAATACAACACAGGAAGGTTAGAGTTACCCCACACCCTGGGAGACAACAAGGAGACAGCTGAAGAGTTCAGGACACTCATAGAGACACTGGTAAACACAGGGTTACATCGACCATAGGAGACAAGAAACTTCAAATAAGTGAAGCTAAAGGACAGGCTCTACAAGATAGGGGAAGATGGTGAGATCTAGGAAATAATGAGGCAAAGGAAACACAAACTACAGAACAGCCACAGCAGTGAGATGCAATAGGAATGGCAGAATAAAGTTATACAAATGTGAAGTGATATAAAGTAACACCCTATGAAATAAACAAAATCACACTGTCCAACAACAAACCATGCCAACTCACATTACACATTTTCCACTATGTATAATACTACACCACTCTTCAACACACAATACAAAACCATGTAATATAAACTGTCATTACATAATTCCATACTACATCATAGATGAAAGAGCTCCACAGCTCCACACCAGATATAACATGTAAAATTATACATGCTATGTTATACTGTACAACACTATACTGCATCACAACTGCCACATATGTATTTCACTATCTAACTCCAATTATCACCATATCAAACTATGCTGCATCACAATAGATCATACCAATTTACATCATACATATCACTGCATGTCACACAATAAATAACACCACACTGCATCATACCACTGTACTGCAACCTTCAGTGCACCAAAGCACACCAGAATCAGAGAATGTTACGCAATCCGATATCTCACCCGCAACAAAACATTACACTGCACTATAGCACATTATCCCATCTTACACTGCATCTTACAATACCGAACCATATACAGCCACACAATGCTGTACTACGTATCACACAGTATCATACCACACAAAACCATATCACATCACACTGCACATCACAATGAAGAACCATGTCTTACATCTCCACATCCCTTAATACATTACATCACACCACACTGCATCAAACAGCAACTCTAGTCACAATACCACAGCACCCAACACATTCCACCATATCAGCCCATAATACAGTCCTTCCCATAACACTATGCATCATCAGCAGTGCCAAGATACCTTATGGTATACGTGCACTTAATAAAGTTTTATAGCATAACATCATACAGCACCCTAACTCATCATATATCACCACTTCATAGCATACAATACCATCCAACCACAGATCACCCTAAAAGACACTTATAACCCCATCAATCACCGTTACTCACTACAGCATTGTGCACCTCATCCCACTAAATCACTCTAAACAAACCCTTAATGTGCTATAACCCACCAAATAACACTACATCACTTCATAACATATTTGGCAGGACATGGAGTCAAACAATCTTAGGGGTAGATTGGCTAATGTCAATAAATTGATGTCCGTGCTCTACAGGAGAGCAGACTCGTTAACTGCTGTTGAAATACTTTTTCGGTGCTATTGGTTTAACACGCGTATTCACCCTCTTGAGCGTGTCTGTGCCTCATAAGACACCAAGGTATGTTTTGATGATCATGCCTACGTCTGCTATAAGTTCAGAATGACAGATGGCCTAGCCAATGTTGTCTGGTGATGTGTAGGTGGGATTAAAGCTTACAATGAATACCTGTATTCATTGTGACACCCGGTTGCTGACCACTAGGTAAAACCTATTCATCCTATCTACACACCCCATATTGTCAGTGAGAATGACATTTGTGGATTCTGAACACACTAGCCTGCATACCAATGATGAATCCAAAAGCACAATATACTTTCGTCATCACCAGGGCATGTTCTAGGATTTTTGGAGCCTCGGGCAAAGGTGAATGTGCGAGGCCCCTCTAATTTTCAAAGTGACACCGTCAAGACTCCGGAAGCTGCTTTTAAATTTCTCCTGGGCCGCAGCTCCTCTTCTCAGCCACCTTCAAGCACCTCTTTTACAGCTCACATAGGGCTGAAGGTGTGAGAATTGTTTTGGGGGCTGAGAGTTAAAATTGTGGTGAGGCTAAAGTGCTGACAATGGGCATCCCGCAGTGTCTCTGAATTGGCAGCCATGCAGGAGGCCTTAATTGCAGGGCAAACCTGCAAAATGTGTCTCCTTTCAACTGGGACAAGAGGAAGTGCCCCCTCCCCTAAGCCTACTCATACCATCCCTGAGAGGACCAGGGAGGGGGGGCATTAGGCCAATTGCAAAGAGACACCTTTTTTTCAATTGGATTGGCAGGGGTGCATGAGGACTGGTGGTGTGTTGCAATTGTGTGGGGCCCCATGTTGGTAGGCTAAGTGGGAGGCCCTGGGCAGCTCCCCACACTGCCCATGCGTAACGCCGGCCCTGGTTATCACTGATAAGTCACCCCTCTTGGTGGTAAATGGTAAGGGGAGACATTCAATGAGTTAATGGCGACGCCCATGAGATTGCAGGTTCTTCGAAAGACGCTTTCTGGTCCCAGAGTTACATGAAGAACCAAACCCAAATAACTTATTTGTGCAGATTTGTAGTTCCGCATGCTAGGCAGGCCCAAAGTGGTTATGGCTGGCGCTTCAAGTCCCTGTTCTGCAGTTTGAGAATGTGTCTAATGTCTGACTAATCTACACAGGGCTAATTATTCCCCCTTAATCAAAATGACTCAAGTGAGTACATGCAGTACCACCTCTCTAATTTGTCATTCAAGGATTGTGTTAATTGTCTTTCATTTGACCTGAAAAACAGCTATCAAAAAACTGTCAAAATTGCTTGCTCAATTGAGGCCTCTGTGGACAAGTAACACGTCTTAAGTGGTTGAGTTCAGGATGCGTTTCGTGTTTTTCGTGTTAATCCTTCCTCGAGACAATACGAGCCTTTGAGCACTCTATAATTGTCTTTGCATTTTTTTTTAGTTTGCTACAAGAAATTCATTAGAGAGGGACTGTGAAAGAATAGATGCACGAAGAGTCGGAGACGAAGCCAATTATCAGCTGTCTGTGTGAGACAACCGTCTTTTCTAAAAACTGATATGGAGTTTTCTCTATATTTATTAGGCAATTAACCTTTTGTTTCTAATCTGCACAAGGCTAACTTGAGCCTTATATGGGAAAACGACACTCCATCAAACAGGCTTTGGAAAGCGTATTTCACAAAGAGACACTAATGGCGGACCCCGCCTTTCCCTCTCAGGCACTGGCGCTCACCGTACAGCTGTGAGCCAGAGGAAGGGGAGAGCCAATAGGGGGAGGAGTCTAATGTGACTCTTGTGAAGATGACGCCGTCGCTCTTTCCGTTATCCTACGGCGTAGGCTGGGTTCAACCGGCTGCTCATCTAGGCAGACGGTAAAGTATAGGGCACAGCCTGCGTCCTTGACATCTATCTATTTATGATCATTTTTTTTTTAATTTGAGGATCAAAGATGGTTCTTTTACAGCCTGGCCGTACCTAGTGCCTTTTATAGATATTCTATTTCTTATTATTTTGGAAAAGTATTGTCATGCTCATAAAAACAATTTAGAGCTTAGGGAAGGCACTTTAAAGGCAATGGTAGATAGATAGAATCGTTTTTATGTCACAGGGTCGCCGTGGATTGCAATCATTTGCCAGGTATCGTATTGTGCGTTTCTACAATCTAAAAAAAGTAGCTCGTTCCGTTTTATACAAATTTTGCAGTGAAAAAACACAAGGCAAAAGCACAGAGAAAATCAATGTGCACCAGTTGAGCTGCTTAGGCAAATAAAGAATGGTGCAATGGCCTTAATGCAAAATGTTAGGTTTGGTATAACGTGGAGTAAACTCATCCCCAATAAGTTCTGCTGCATGTACATAAAAAAGAGGAGAAAACATGTTATCTCCTCCTTCCATTTCTGACTATGTTTGAGGCAATTGTGGGTTGGTCTGTGTGAGAAAATGGGTGTCTGTTGTAGTACCCCCACACACTTTTTGCCTGGTTTTTGATGCAACTTTGACAAAGGTGTACTGGGTCCCTGCCAACCAGGCTCCCAGTACCTGTGTTCTTTCTCTAAAAGTGCACCACAATGGGCACCACTTCAGCTACCCCTACAAGTACCATTTTGTACCTAGAGCATGGGTACTCAAGAAGGTCCTCTAGAGCTGTGCATGTATTATGCCACCCTAGGGATCCCTCACCAAGACCATCAAACTGTCATTGTAGGCTGAGTGACAATGCAGAGAAAACCAAAGAGTCGACAAGGCACACAGCCCTACGTTGTGAGAAAGTGCCATCTTTCTTGCATGGTATGCCCCCACTTTTTGCTGAATTGCTGAATGTACTTTGACTAAGTGTGCCCTGGACTCCTGCCAATCAGGTGCCCAGGGCCTATGTTCCTTCCCTAAAACAAAAAACACAAATTGGCAAACCCTGGCCACATGTCAGCCCCTGGTAAATGGTACCCTAAGTGCCCAGGGCCTTGTGACGAGGGAAGGGCTCTAAGGGCTGCAGCACTCATTGTGCCACCCTTAGAGGCCCTGTACCCTTACACACACACACTGCCCTTGCAGGCTGGGTGTCTGGGTACAAGACAAAACAAAGAGTCGACATGGCACACTTCCCTGTGTGCCATGCCCACCACCTACACTGCCATGGCATACATCAGCCACCCCTCTAGCTGGGTGCCCTATGCCAGTGGTGTGGGCACAGGAGCAGGAGCCCTGTGCCCCTACAGTACCCAGGTCCATTCCTGGGCACTGAAAGTGCAGTGCTGCCATTTAAGAGCACATGGTGCTGAGAGCTCGTCAAACACGAACTCCACAGCACCATAATGGCAACACTGAAGACTGAGAAGTTTGGTATCAAACTTCTCAGCACATTAAACCCGCACTGATGCCAGTTTGGGATTTAATGTACCAAGCACCCCAGAGGGCATCTTAGAGATGCCCCCTAAAACCTAACCTTCAATCCACGTCTGTTCTGAGGCTGCCACACAGCAGACATGTTGATGGACCCCTGGGTAGGAGAGCCCCTGCTCTCCTGGGCCTGCAACAATGCACATCCTGGGTGAGGTGCTAAATCTCCTCCCCCAGGATGGGCAGGGGGAAGCTTCAAAGGCATGCCACCTCTGTGAGCTTACCCAGGCCCCTGCAACCCCCCACTCTGGCGAGAAGCTTGGCCAGAAACCCCAAATAAGGACAGGGGATGTGCCAGCCTGCCAACCCCACCCCTCAGGTGGGGGAGGCGAGGTGAAGCACATCTCTGGGCTCTCGCCATCTTGAAGATGGGAAGCCCTGCCCAATCAGGATTAGGCTACTGGCCCCCTCCCACAGGAGAGAGGCAGGAAAGGGGGGGTACCCACCCCAGGACAGGGACCCATTGGTCCCTGCCCTTCACCTACCTGTAACGCCCCTAAATCTAGTATTTAGGGGCCCGCTGAACCTTCCTTCCCCAGATTCCAGATTCCGAAATACAGAGAAGAGAAAGAAGAAAGAAGACCTGCCCTGCAGCTGCTAAGAAGAGGAAGACATCAACTGCTTTGGCCCCAGCCCTACCGGCCTGTCGACCCTCGAACCTGCTCCTGCTCCAACCTGGCATCTCTTGTGGCCAGCAACCACACAAACCCCGGAGGACCTGGCTACCTTTTGACTCTAAGCCCACTGGGACTCCCATGAGTAGAGGCTCTATTCAAAATCTACTTCTAATCCCTGGCAGCAGCCCGGAACCGCGAACCCAGCACACTTTGCACCCGCCAAGCTTGGCCTGTGCCGGAGTGAACAAAGACCACGAGGATGACCCCACAGTGACTGTGACCCCAGTCGGGCACCCAAGGACCTCCCTCGACACTCCTGAAGAGGCCTGCAGCCTCAGAACCAGGTGCCCCCCATCCACGATCAACAGAGGGTAAGATTTCCCGACACCAAAAGGCACCCCTGCACCCGGCAACCCGCGCCACCCTGTGCCCAATCCCGGGGTACCTACCTATCCTCCAACTACCCAACTTACCTCTCGAAGTGGTGGTGGCACCTGAAGAATCTTCATCCCCAAGCTTGCAGTCTTTTTCTAAACCGGAGATTTCCCATTGAAATCAATTGAGTGCCCGAAGGCTCAAAAGCACCCTGCACCCGGCCGCCCGAGTGGCCCTGGCAGTGTAACCTCTACACCTATCTACTTCCCCACTTGCCCTGAGTAAGTGACCAGGAGCCCAGCTCCCACAGCTGCGTGGCCTGCTGGTCAGCAGCCACCAACCAAGGCCCCCCTACCTCTCATAGGATAACATTGGGCCTAACTCTCTCTGACCCCGGCTGCCCTTGCGCCGCTGAGGGTGAACCAACTGTACCTACCTGACCCTGGGAGACCCCTGAGTCTATGCCCAGAACCCTAACTCTGCCAGTCGAGTACTTACCTTTAAACCGATAATTCAATTTTCTCAATAGGGTAACATTGACTGGCTTTTCCTGAAATTTCTTCTAATTGTGGACTTTTCAAAACTTAAAATATTCACCAAAAATCAGCCGAGTAACGAAAACGAAAATACTCACCTGCTATTAGGTGAGCTCCCAGTGCTGGATCCTGGTGCCCAGCACTGACTCTGAAAAATACTTACAACTGTACTTACCAGTAACCCAATTTTCTCCCATAGGAAATCATTGACTGTTTTTCTGTGAAATTTCTTCTAAGTGTCAATTTCTGCAAACTTTAAATATTCTTTCAAAATCGTATAATTTCTGAAAACGTAATTCCTTACCTGTTTTGGATAAAGGTCCCAGTACTGAGTCTAGGCACCCAGTACTGGATTACAAAAGTAACGAGAACATACTATACCTGCAACTTGAATTTTCTGCCATAGGGAATCATTGACTGTTTTCTATGAAATATTTTATGTGTCAGCTTTTAAAATAGCAAAATATTGTCTAAAAATCATCACAGTAATTAAGTCGACTTTTATCACTTGTTTCTAAGTACTGTCCCAGGACTGCATCTAGGATCCAGTCCTGGAATTCCAAAAGTAATCCAAAAAGTAATCTACTGCAAATAACGTGAAACTTCCATTGAACTCAATGCATTATTGTGTTTAAAATTGTGTTGCCTATTGCAACAACTTGTAATTATTTACAAAAGTCAATTGCATATTGCAAAAGTAGTTACCTACAGCATCTCATTCTGAGAAAGTATATTTTAATACCTATTCTAAAATAAAACAAGCATATATTTTTTATATATAAACCATTGGCCTAGAGTTCAGTTATTGAGTGTGTGAAACCATTTGCTGACTGAGTGTGTACATCAAAATGCTTTACACTGTTCTCTGATACTGCCTTACTGCTCGACCAAGCTACCACTTTAGAGAGTAAGGTTATATCTAACTTTAGCCTCTGCCAAACCTCTGGGGACTGTGGACTCTGTATACACTGTACCTATTTGGGAACAGTATATACAGAGCCACTTTCTCACATATGTGCCATGCCCTTACGCATTGCATAAGATATCAGAAAGTCACCTCTACTGTAGGTCTTACAGCCCTAAGTCAGGGTGCACTATATCCCATGTGTGGAAATAGCTGCATGATCAGATTTGACTGTACAATATCTGAGCTGTTCTTGGATATTGTAAGTGCACTGCAAAGCTATAGAGAGTACATGGGCTGGATACTTGTCATTACAAGTTTCATACCTCCATAATGGCTTCACTGTACCCTAAGATGTTTGGATCTTGTCTTAATAAATCCTCACTGATGCCAGTGTGGGAGTTAATAATAAATGCACACCTACCAAGCACTGGTGTAGTCTCTGACTAGTCATAGCCAGTCTGCCACCACCACACATGTTTCTGACCTCATGGGATTAGAGATTGCGCTCTTAGATGGCAGAAACAAAACCTGCTCTGGGTGGAGGGCTGTAATCTGCCTAGAAATATCTGGGTCCCTTAGCTGGAGAAGTTTGGTAGTAAGTAAAGAACTCTCCCATGACTGTCTCTGTAGAAATGATGACCACCCAGAGGTTGGTCTGAGCCAAACAGAGGTACTGGTCCAGTGCCAGTTCTCACCCAAGGTCTTTGGGGGACTGAACCTGCAACTAGTGCCGGAATGGCCTTCCAGAGTGGGAAGCTTCAAAGGCGTTGCTGCCTTTGAAGTTCAGCCTAGGTTTCCCCATAGAGTGGGGGATGCCAAACTCCCTGTGCTGCTCCACCTTTGGCGGGAGAACATGCAGGAAAATTAGTTAGATGAGGAGGAGTGTCCACATGCATCCAGCCCACCCTTAAGGTGTGGCAGGAGATGTGAACCCCTCTCCTGAAAATCCACCAACTTAAGATGGTGAAGAAACAACCTATTAGGGCTAAGGTAGTGACTCTTCCCACAGGAAGTGGTCACTTAGAGGATATAGGCACCCTAAGGGTAGATAGCCCATTGGCTACTACCTGTCTCCCCCTGCAACACCCCGAAATGTTGTACTTAGGTGGCATCCCTAGACCATGAACCTTGATTCGATGGACAAGAAGAAGAAAAGGACAAAGAAGACTCAATGCCCGAGAACTGAAGCCCTGCTGCAGAAGAAAATTAACACCAAACCCTGCCTGCTGCCTCTTGAACTCAACATTCATTGTGTGCCGTGTCATCCTGATCCTGTGAACACTCCTAGACCCCGGAGCTCCTCTAGCCTTTGAAAAATCACCAAGAACCTCCATTACAGTGAAAGTATCTCTCTCCAGAACACTGCAGGCACCGATCCAACTGAATCTGGTTTGTCGACGTGCTGCTCCTCAATGACTTTGATGTAGCACCCGCAACAAAAGAGGGCACCTGCTCTGTAGGGTCCGATCTGTCTCCTCAACAAGTTTGGAGACACCTGGGGTTACTGGAGCTGCACAGTACCAATAATCGGGGTCCTAGACCCCTAAAAGCAGGACGAAGAGTCAGTACCAGACTCCAATGATACCAGAAGCAAGCACACTTTGAAGGACATCAAGACCTCTGAGACCCACATCCTGAGTGGCCCAGCTGTCCTAAAATTGCCTCTCCAAGTTGCCTGCTCCTGACCATGAGGACTTCTAGATGCACAACGCCTGGCTGACTTTTCTGCTCTGCCTGTACTTTTGTGTTGTAGTAAGTGCGACAAAGCAAGCACAGTTTTGGAGATATGAGGATAAGGGTGATTGCACAATTTTAAGACTAATAACTGTGTAGAATATTTAATATGAAAAATGGCCCATAGGTCAGTTTTCCTATTAACTCACCCCATTCACGATGATCCCCCAGTCAGGATCACTAATGCCTGATTTGCAGTCAGCGACATAGCAAAGGTGCCACTGGACTAAATTACAAGCAAGGAAAATAGGCCGCTACCCCCAGCTTTGTAGTAACAGACTATCATATATGGGGTGAAGCTGTGACTTCCTTCCCTGTGCTCCGGTGCCACAGCTTAATTAGGCATCTGATCCCCTTAATCCATCACTGACCTTTGAGGCAACCAGAAGATCTAATGCAGCAATCTGGTGATTATGATTAAATATTTTGATATCAGATATCTAGGATGATGATATTAATTTCCTGCACACATAATTTCCTGTATGGTTAGTAATGCAGCTATATAGCAATATAATACTGATTGTGAAGATGTATGATGATGAAATGTGTATGATCCTGTTGGTAAGATAGTGTCTGTAAGGTTGATGTAAATTTTATTACAGTCCCTCCATTTCTGTCTGTCTAATTTTGCAGGCTTTAGATCTCTGTGCATATCATCACAACTAATCAGCAGCTCTTCCCCCTTTTAAAATTAGTTTCCAAGAACCAGACCCAGGTGAGAGCCCTCTTGGTCCTCACTGTGTACGTCCGTAGACTTGTTAAAGTGTATGGGAGCAAGGTAGCTCCTCTCTGAGAGCTGACTTAAAGAACAAAACAAAAAGGGAATCTGGACAGATGAATATTAGAAGCAGCCGCAGTCCGTGCAGGTAACAGCGGGGGGGGGGGGGCGGGGGGAAGGGTAAGGGGGGATTACGAGGGATAACGAAGAGGGCAAATTAAATAAATAATTAATTTTCCCTCTGCATCGTCCCTCGGAATCCCCCCTTACACGGACCCACCGCTGTTACCCGCTCGAACCACGGCTGATTAGAAGGCATTTGACTCCCTGTGGGAGGTGTTGTGTACTAAACCAAGTGTCAAGGTACCCAATTTCAGCAAATAGTTTTTTTGTATATTTAAAATATTCTGAGCATGCCACAAGGGCAGTGCTTTCCGGATAAATGATAACGGACAGGACAAACATGTAGCATTCATTAGCTAACAGCTACCCCAGGAACAGCGGTGCAGTGCCATCGAGAGGGAGTGTAGTCCATGGAGAGGGACTTTAGTGGTCAGTTCTCAGAAAAAGCTGTAACTATACCTGCTTGAAACTCATTTCCGAGTTCAAATAGATCACAGACTGCTTAGGTGGCTTATGCAGATGTAGCGGGTGCAGCTAAACTGTCGAGTTGGTTAATCTCCGCAAAGGGTATAGGCTTTACAGTGGAACACAGACATGGTGCTGGCCACGCCAATGCTAATTGTGTTTCCAGGGTCCTCTAGCTTGCTGGCTTAAGAATTCTGTGCACTTTATCACTGCTAAACATTAGTGAAGTGCTTGTGCTTCCATCATTTAGTATGTGCTGTGCACAGGAACATTGTGTTAGTCTAATTAACTTCCTTACAAATCCTTTGTAGATCTTGCATAAAACACAACAATGGCATCGAAAGTTAAAAGTAAGAATCAGAAACGAGCTCTATTCGGCTGACAAATAGCCATAAAAGGAATATACGTACATACAAGAATAAAATAGTCGAAGGCCAGTATGTTTCATAAAACCTGAGATAAAAACATAAAACATGAGATCTAAAAATGTTAAGTAAATATAGTTAATCAACGTGCATAGTGCTTCTAGAATGTACAGCTGCCTGAAGAAACACACTTACACAAAAGCACATTTTATCAACAGATAATTCTTAAAAAAACAGAAGGTTTGTTAACATTTCTGATAATGTCTAAGTCACATAAGGGGCACTAAATACATTTTCTTCTAAAGATGATAGATATCACAAAAAAAGATAAAATGGACCATTTATTGTTTGGGCACATTATTACAGGAAAATTCTCTAGATTCCAAGTTGTGCTGATTCCCACGGAGGAAGCATAAGGAGTATTTCATTGTACTGGCTCTGAAATGGAATAAAAGCAAATACTCTTAACTCCTGCTGGTGTTCCACAGGTAATTAGTGGAAACAACAACAAGGTGAACATGTAAATGACTCCCAACAATGGATTTCTGCGCTTCCTCTTGCAGCCTTTTAGCTTGTCATTTTTTCTATCAGTAGGACCCTGAGCTTGGTTCCTGCTGGGTGAAACACCTACGACTGATTCAGAAAAAAAGCTTATTAGGCGGATCCCTTCCAATAATTGTTTCACATACGCCAACCAAGGGAGGAAAGGCATTCATTGCAGGCCAGACAATCAAATATTATTTTCCTTGTTAGTGATGGTTCTTCCGTGCTCATAATGGAAAGCCATAGAGGCGGGGAGTGAACGCGTATCTGGTGTCACAGATAGGTTAAAGCTAGCTGAATGTGGCAACTAAAATGAGGGGTCGATACAGGCACCATCAGGAATTCTCTTACTAAAACAATTTACTTCCCATTGAAGCAGCTGTGGTCACCAATTCACCAAATTCCAGCCCGTAAGTAGCAATAGGTACACACTGGGCAGAGTATATTTGTAACAGGGGTGCCAGCGCCCGCCCACCTGGTCGTGAAGGTAAGCTAAGAAGTGAGCCTACTGCTCTTGTCAATTTTATTCTGTTCTGTGTCATTTGGGGGGCTCATGAGCCGATGTCACTGAAGGTGACCCCTAATTAAGAGAAAGTGCTGGTGCTTAATAACGTGTGTGACCCTGCTGTAATAGTGAGGATCGTTTGCACTTCAAGCCACATGACATAGTGAAAGATAAGGCGACATTGGTCCTTAAGTCTAGTGTCTAGTTGCACCGTAGAACCCATGAATGAATGAACTAAGAGACGTAAAGTTTTGTGGGTATGAGCAATTAACTCAGCGTCATCCACATAGAGGAGTGCCAGGAAGAGTATGCTGTTTACCATTGGTATGTAAAAAGTGCATATGATGAGCTCTGGACTGAGGTTGTTTATGTATAAGATGAATAACAGAGGGTCAAGCATGCACCCTTGGCGCACCCCATTTCCTATGTTAAAGTTGTCAGACACTTCCCAATTGTTACCAAACCTTACACATGCTTTGGTTTTATGGTGCAACGGTATTAGAGTGTGTACAAGCAGCAGCGGTCCGTGGAGGGAGTTCCGTGGGGCGGAAAGGCGGGGCGGGAGAGGGGCAGGGTGGGGTGTACTAAACACCGGAACATGGATAATTGGAGGGAAGTTAACAATTAAATAAATAAAACGAATATCGTAGCGCGCCCTGCATCACAAAATGCGGTGCAGCACGCGCTCCGAAATTCGTTTTATTTATTTAATTGTTTACTTACCTCCAATTATCCATACTCCGGTGTTTAGTACCCCCCAGCCTGCCCCTCCCCCGCCCCACCTTTCCACCCCACGGAACTCCCTCCACGGACCGCTGCTGTGTACAAGTTATGGGTCCATCCTCATTTGGATAAGAATTTGCCAGAGGTTGGACCTATAAACACAATTGAAAGCCATCAACAGGTCCAGGAAAGCAAGGTATAAGGTAGACCATTTCGCCACAATGTATATACCAATAATTAGGTGTAGATTAAGGCACTGTTCCACCATTCCTAAGCCATTGCAAAAACCAAGCTGGCACGTATTCAATACATTATTTTTGTTGACTCATTCAAGTATCCTGTTATACAAGGCTCTGGCAAAATGTTTTGCAGGAAGTCTATCAATGAAATAGGACAGTAACACTTTGGTTCAGATTGGCTCCCTTTTTAAAAAATCGGTACTATTGTTGAAGTTGCCCAGGAAGTTGGACTTGTAAGGTGACGCAGCCTCTTATGAACATTTGTCAATAGTGGAGCCCATAAATTCACATTGCATTTAATCAAAACAATGAGGACACCATCTGGTCCTGGGGCTTTGCCCCAATGCCCTTCTGAAAAGCGACCATTCCTTCCTGCAAGGAAACAGAGAAGGGGGGGGAGCAATGATAGCTAACTGTCCTTTGGTCTCATTACTAGCAACATACATTTCCCTGAAGTGTGCCACCCATTCCTCTCCTTTTATGTGACAGCTAACAAATGTGCCTACTTGATCTAATGATCTCATGTGTGAAACTGCTCTCCAAAAGACCTTGCTATCCTTAGTTTTGGCAGTGTCTGTGAGTGTAGCCCACTGGTGGATAATAATTTCCTTTCTGCGTTTATTGGTTGCTGTTTTATAATTTTTACGCAGGGCAGCCACAAGGGGTTGGCCACAGAGGAGTGCGTTAAGAGCCCCGTGCAGCATTCGGTTGGCCAACGAGCACTCGTGATCAAATTACCTTGGGGCCTGCTGGGCCGGCTTGATTGGTATTAAGAGAGCCTGACTTATCCTAGTGCAAAAAGTCACAAAGCTGTCTTTAATCACCTCCCTCCCAATCTCCTCCATTAGGCACCTCGTCACAAGCTCCTTATTTTCAGATACCACTTTCCCTAGACATTTGGTGGACTCAGGCAACTTCCAGTACAGTCTAAGGTTGTCTGTGGTTGGCTGTATACTTTTCAAGTTAGGTATAACTCAAGGCAGTTCCCTAGCAGGAATTTCGAAGACTATCTTAATCGAGCTGTGGTCACCGAAATTGGAGCAGATGACGGTGCCACGTAACAGGCGGCTTACCAGGTGTTGGGAAATTTAAATTTATTTGATTACTATAGAACTATTCCAACCCCCTGAAAGTGGGTAGCCTTTGCATACATAGCCCTGCCCCGTCTACTACGTCATTCAAATCAGCGGAGGTGAGCAGGTCCTCTAACTCATTACCTCTCAAATCTGGACTCGTAAGTACAACTGGGTCTGTTTTTGCTCTATAGCTGGGTAATCTGGCATTGAAGCCACCTGCTAATCAAAGGTACATTTGTTAACCATGTTGAGATTTATGCTCCGCAATGGTTGATATAAATTCAAATAGACCGGTAAATGGTTGGCTTGGCACATTATAAAACTCATTATTAGAAAAATGTATAAGATATAAAGATAAAAGCCTTTCTAGAGACCTGCTTGATAGTCACTTCCTTGGATTTTCAGAGCCTCTACCCGGCCACCAAGTGATAAGTTGATCCAAATTGACAAACCTCCAGAAACACGACATGCATAGGAAGTAGCAGCCGGGAGGCTGAAACATGAAAAAAAAATTAAAAGTTATTGGCTGACTTCCCAGGTATCTTGCATTGGCAAAATGTAAGGTGGCTTAATAAATAGTTGTCAGTCAAAAAGTAACATTTTTGAATGGAGACCGGCAACGTTCCAACTTAAGATTTTTTGCACGGAGGTGTTAACCAAACAAGACAGTTTTGCAAAATCTATCATGGGGCCCCCCAACATTAGTCTGTATTAATTTAGCAAGGGGTTTTCGGAGCATTGTAGCTTGATAAAGGAGCATGAATGGTCAGACTTAGCTACAGAGACAGTCATAGCTTATGCCATCTTGGCCAGATTTGAAGCTTTTGGGGTTACAGCAGAAGATCCCAGTATACTCGTAACATCTTCCAATAGCAGCCCAGGAGTTGTTTGTCAATCAACCTCAGTATATTCTGCCAAGGCTGAGTACCTGTTGTTGCATGTGATGCCCTGACATGGCTGGTACCATTTAACGCTTTGGCATTGGTGCGTTGCCCTGTTTGGTGGATTGTAGAAATAGCCCAATAGCACGGTAACAATGTTGGTTGCAACAACCTTGCCCAATTCACACTTCATGGGTTCCTAAAATTAACAATGCAATCCCTTGTTATAATTTTTACAGAGGAGTCAATCCAACCTACTCTCCTTGTCATGAGGATTTTGTTGCTGTCTGCATTATTAAAATTCTTGCGCATGCCACACCACTGATTCACCTTGTTTCATTGCTCGTTCCATGACTACTCCTGATTCTGTTTCAGAGGTGGCACACCTACCATTTCCGAGACATATGGGCAAATCTTGACAGTAAATTTAAAATTGTGGTGCTCAGTTTGTTATCCATACGTCTATTGACCCTGCTAGCCTTGCTTGTCGTGCCTGCTTGAATCTGGATCCCAGCTACTGGGCCAGAGTAATTTTCAGTGGCCGCTAGGTTAGGTCGCAGGGCCATTGGGCAAGGCATTCTGTAGAGCTGATAAACTATGCCTGCCATCTGAATAAAACCATGTTACTGAGCAGAGTTTCCATTTGCACCCACCAGTGTTTTATTGTAGAGGTTGGCATTGACTATTTTTGTGGAGCCATTTGCCCTGGTGTCATGTTGGGGATTAAGTTTAGATATAAGGACTGATTGCCATGGCCACGGTCCAATTCCACTTGCCAAGGCCGCGAAGCTACACCGGCCGTATTACGATGATGCATGCAAGCCGAACCTCTGACCACGGTGCTCTGAGTGCTCTCCGTATGGACCACGGCAGTCGGAGAAGCCTTCTCATGGGCCACGGAGGTCAGAAATGTTTATGATAAGGACTCCGACACCATCACAGCTGTGCTACCACCGCCGAGCAGATTACGATGGAACCACTGTACTTACAGTCCTTTGTCGGTAGTTTCATGACAGCACTAGACCACCTGCTACAACTACTGCGAAGCACCACAAAAGTGCACATTGGATGGTGAAAAAGAACAACACCGCTGATGGCCACTTCTAAAGTGGACACACATACAAATCACACTGTAAAACACACCACATCCCAGCCCATGATCCTTTGCCTCTGTACAGAAGCACAGCAACTCAGAACAGCATTAACCATCACAGAAGTTAGCCTTTTTCAGGCACTCCCATCACACACACTCCACACACATTTATGCTCACTTTTTACTACATATTTTCTTGGTTGAATGGCATTTCTCTTGTTCGTCTTTCTCACTCATTTAATTTAATTTAAATATCACTGGCCAAAAATCCACGTTTTTCTGACACCTAGTTGTCAGTGATGGTGGATTAAATCATTTGAGTAGGGCCACACATTTTTGGAGCACAAGTCTAACAAACATCTCTGGCCAGGAAGAATAAAATGTGGGACAGGATAGTCAACAAGGTGAATGCTGTAAGCACCACCCTGCACACAAAGGTGGACATCAGCAAGAAGTGGCACAACCTCAGGGGGACGGTGAAGAACCTGGCTTCCAGGTACCACCTTGCGTCCAGAAGACCGGCAGTGGTCCTCAAGCCCACCATTAGAACTCACACCCTGGAAAGTGCACGCCATCCTGCATTCTGAAGGCTTCCCAGGAATACCTGGGGGAGTGGAGACTGGTAAATAATGGCTACAACTATCATCAGGCCATCCACCGCTGAACAGGAAGCCCCAATGTTGTTTCTCCTAACTCACTTGTCAGCAATGTCACTATTGAGGTTCACCTCACAGGCACTTACCCATTAGTCAAGTGTGGAGGAGGAGTGATTGAAATGACTGCAACTACCATCAGGCACTCTACCTCTGAACCCTTAGGATGCAATGTATTTGAATGGTCCACTTTCCACATTATGATGCAATTGTTGGATAATAATGTATGATAATGTTTGTGATTGATAATTTAGGTGCTTAATGATGTGTAAAATTGATCACTATATTATAAGTACAATCATTATATTAATTCTTTTCACTTTTTTCAAGGGATGTGTATATAGATTTTCAAATATGAGCATAATGTGTATATATGGATTTTATTGTAGCCCTGAAGAAGTTCCTAGAATAATGAAACATGTCAGATCTGGTGACAGATGAATAATTAAGTCAGGACATTTAATCGTCAATAAAGGATGCCTCATTAACACTAACTGTGGATCATCGTGACATTTTTGGAGACTGTCTCTCGCTGTACATCTGAATGTTATATGTTCCTCATCTATTATATTTGGACTATATAAGATACACTATTAGCACAAGGCTTTGATATCAAGACAGAGTACTTGGCATATAAATGCATATCATTTGAGTTGTTCTCAATTAAGGGGGAGGTGTAATAGCTGCCTTCCTCAGTCCACGTGCATTTAATGTGAATTAAAATAAATTATTTTGGTGATAGCAGCATGAGCGGTGTTATTATTTGTAAAGCCTCAGCCACTTTTTGTAAATCCCTTATGAAATGTTGACCTGTTCGTAATCAAAAGCTAGCACTTTTAAAATTTAATAAGGCAACCCAATGTTATCTTATGAAAGAGGTAGGAATCACAGTAGTGAGAAAGAAATGTAGGATTTATTCACTACCAGGATGTGTAGAACTTAAAAATACATGTCCAACATATTACGTACAATGCACCCTCCCCTTTGGGCCACCTAGAGTCTGCCTTAGAGGTGACATGTGTGTAATAAAAGGGGGTTTAAGGCTTGGCAAGGGGTTTATTTTGCCAAGCTGAATTGACAGTTTAGAACTGCATTCAGGCTCCACTGGAAAACCTGGACATATTTTAAGTGGGCTATTTAAATGGGTGGCACAATAAGTGCTGCAGGCACACTAGTAGCATTTCATTTACAGTCCATGGGTACGTGTATTACCACTTTACTAGGGACTTATAAGTAAATTATATATGGCAATCAGGTGTGACCAATGTTACCATGTTTAAAGGAGAGAGCTCAAGCACTTTGGCAATAGTTAAAGTTGCTAAAATGTGCAGAGACCTAAGACCACCAAAAACAAAGTCACCTAAAAAAGGAGTTTGGAAGGCAAAACTTGAGGGAAAAACCACGTCAAGGATGTCAGGTCCAAAAATCAACAATGCAAAAGTTTTAAATAATGGTGTGAAGACAGTCCACATGGGCTTACTGAAGTGTTATTCATACACTGCGATTTGGACATATTGACATGCTGTAATCTATGTAATGAAAATTCTGTGTCTAGGAGAAAGTGTTATAAAAGCTTGTCATAAATAACTGCTCTTTAAAATTTAAATCAGTCAATGAAGGATGCTAACATATATCTCATTATCTTACAGAGAAAATGACAACCTCCTTTGTACAGCAGCCTGTCGAGGAAGACCAACCTGACCCAACCTCCACCTTGCCCCCCCATGGGTGAAGACACCTTCAACCAACTCCTGGACACTATGTACTCTCCTCCTACAATCTTGGAAAGGGAAAAAGTGAGAAAAAATACTTTAGCACGGATTAGCAGTGGTAAAATGCCCATAGTCCTTAGGCCAACTAAAATGAATTCAGCAAACATAGGAGGGGTGAAGGCAAAGCATTTGGGGCTGACCCTGCAGCGAAGGCCAATTCCAAAAGTCTGCTTGTCATTCAACAATACTGGAACAAAATAGATATTACACATTTTTATGTGTATTTGTTTGGGGGGAAACAGGTACGTTTTCTCTAAAGTGAAGATGACTTCAAGTTAGAACTGGCAATAAGACAGAAGGAAGAAGTCTGTAGATGGAGATGGTGAGGAAGTGAAGGAACTGAAAAGGGAAAACTCCAAGTCAGCACCGGAGTTAATCACATGGACGTTTCTCACCCAACCATCAGATGAAAACAAATTACCTCAAAATATGACACATGCTTCTTGTCTGACAAGAGGTTGAGTAGTGGCTAGAAAGGAAAGTTTTGTTTTGGGACAACTTACATGCAAAAACACCCTGCAGAACAATATGCAAAGCAGTTTGTTGCAGAAAAATGGAAGCAAAAGAGAAAGGTTGACTTGTCAAGTACAACACAGTATGCTGTTCCTGTTTAAAAAATCTTCCAGTTGATATTTTGCATTAAAATGGAGAAGTCATTCAAATGCTCATAACCACTAGTGATATACACCTAGTAATATTTTTGTGTTTTTTCCCAAAAAAAGAAAAAAAAATTAAAGTTTAAAAAAATAAAAAACAGGTGGTTCTTTTTAGAGCACACTTTCATAGTTTAAAGAAAAATAAATAATATATATGGTTTACTTTGTATACGAGTGTGTGCTTGCTAATATATACTTTGGTTCAAGTGAGAGTATTTTTCAGTGCTAAAATATGCTAAAGCAAATCATATTGGCATTACATGCTCACTCTATTGTTATTATTCTGGGCTGAAAGTGAAAGCCAAAAGCATAGGAGAATGACTTTAATGGCTACTATAGTCTGTAGATCTTTGAAGGTTTCACCTTTCACAACTAAAGCTGTGCTGTTACCTGTTCAATTAAATTTAAAATATACTTTATTCAATCTTATAGCAGTACCATAAAAGCTCTGCACATTAAAAACACCCACGGATATTAATAATAAGTGTACCATATGGATGGGAAAGAAGGGGGAAGAAATTAGAGAGGAAGATGGTTGCCTGGGTGTTGCAAAAAGATAACTGAGTGGCCCACCATGCATCCACAGGCTACCTGCCCACCTACTATCCAACTAATTCCACTGCCTAATCTACTCCCAACTACAAACGGTTGCTTAACCAAACTGCTCCCAGCTAAAGCACATCTGCTTGATGGAAAGCATTTGGAGATACATAACAGCTCATTTAACCTGGAAGAAATTCTTCTCTCTCAAGAGTGGAACAAATAAAATATTATCTGTTTTATCTTTGATGGGAAAGTTATCACAGGAGTGTGGTGCAAAATATACAGTTCTTCCATTTACACTGTTGATTTCACACCATATGTAATACATTTAATCTAAATCTGGTTAAGACTAACTTATGGTTGTCATTTTTTATAAATGTCAGATAACGTTGCTTAAATGCCGTGGTTCTTAGAATTTATTTGCGCGTCCACTGACTTCTTTTGTAATTCATCCGCTTCCCTCCTCACTCTGCACTGTAGTAAAAAGGTTTTGTTGGTCCAAACAAAATCTGCTTCAGTTATTTTGTCCTGTTCAAGGAATAAATCTGAGCATCCTAATTGTGAAAAACTCATCTAAATGTGTTTTAACCACGGTATAGCTTTACCACCCTTCAGTTCAAGGCAGTCCTTTACTAATAAATGATTTAAATATGCCTCCTTATTAGACAAGACGGAGATCCATCTCAGTAAAGGACACAGTGATTTTAAATTTGAGAGGTAAACTTTCCCTAGTTGTTCATGTAAAATATATGTAGAGGTAGGGACATCTAAGACATTTGTTTTTCTCTACCACTAGGGTGGGCATTATGGTATAACCTCAGATATCAGCGCTGTATAAGACAACAGATAAACATTTGGATTGAAATAGTTTTAACAGCGCCTCTGTTGGTCTACTCGCAAGTCACTTGGAGAAATCGAAAATCACTAGCCCTGGCCCTCCGCATACTGCCCTGGGGGGTACCTATGGTCCCCCCTCAATATCCCCGAACCGTATGGCAGGCACTGTGTTTCCAAACTTCCATTTTCCAATAGGAGCTTGTGCTGTGGGCACTTTGAGCCCGCCACACAAGCTCCCATTGAAAATTTTAAGTTTTGGACTGCACTAAGTGCAGTCACAACTTAATTGGGATTGCGGAACCACCGACCCATGGATGGACGGTTCCTTTCCCGCAATGGTTATCATAATAAGGGCCAACGGATTGAAATGAAACAAGTTATTTAAATGTATTTTAGTGTATATTTTAATTGTATTTGTTATAATTCAATTGTATAATTATTGTTAATGATTTTTAATATAGTTTGTAGATTTTTAGTTGTTTTTTGGTTTAATTTAATATTTTATTGTTATCTTTAGTACCGTAGCAGGTTGTGTGGCTTGTAGGGGGTACAGGGTAGGAAGTATATTAATTATAATTAATTAACAAATAATGGTTAATTCATATGAATTATTTAATTAATAATTATTTATGTTAGTTGTGAAATGAATTTTTTATTACGTTAGGTTTTAGGTGCGGTTTGTGGGGTTTGTAGTGGTACATGGTGGGAAGTAATTAAATTATAATTAATTATTAATTGATTTTTAATTATCATGAATTATTTAATTCATAATTCATTATGTAAATTGCGCTATCAATTTAATTTTTGTATTGATATTTTTGGCATGGGTTATGGTTTATGTTGGGTTTAAGGATGTAAAGGAATCTAAATACAATAATGAATGTTAATTATTAATAATCATTTAACTGATCATTATTTCATGTAAATTGTGGAATTCAGATTTTTTTAAGATATATATCAGGTGTGGGTTTGGGTTTATATGAGTAAAGGGTCGGAAGTTAATTAAGTATCATTAACTTTTTGTCCGTTCAGTGGTTTTAATTGTTTAATTGATAATTAATTATGTGATTTAGACATTTTGTATTTATATATTATGTGAACGTTGCTACGTTTGGAGGGATTTAGGGCCTTAATATGACTTTGGTGGTCTTTCTGTAGGACCGCTGTGGTGGCAGACCCAGGAAGACCGCCAAACCATCGGCATACCCACCCGCCCAATTACAACGACCTTGTAGCTGGGCAGGTGGGATGCTTTAACTGAGGTTTACTGCTAGCAATCATGCTGCCGCTGTGGGACCGCTGCCACGCCGGGTGCACTGTGTGGGATGCAGCATGTCGTGCATGCCACACAGTGCAAGCACAACAGTGCAATTCTAGGGTGCAGGAATGAACATAGACTCCCATTTTTCAATGGAAGCTTGTGTTACGGCAAATTTACGGCCATAACACAAGCTCCCATTGAGAAATGGGAGAATGAGACCGCACCATGTGCAGATAAATTGGAATTATGAGGTCAGGACCACGACGGTGCGGCCACCCGAGATCATAATAAGGCCAATAGTGTGTTATGTTCATTATATTAATAATATTTGTTTTAATTTAGAATATGTATTAAACATTGTAAAAAATATGTAATTTTTTCTATTTTTAAAAATTTGAATATATATTTTGAATTTAAATATTTATATGTTTTGCTATTTATTGAAGTTGTGAAAATATTTTTTTTGTTTGAAGTGAACTACTCTCTCTCTACTGTTGTATAGACTGGAGTGGGAATAGTACATTTTACCCCTCACAACCCAACGCTTTCTCTACTGTTGCCAATGACAATGCCTTTTATTTATGTTTTAAAAACAAAAAACAAAATAAAAGGCATTGTTATTTGCAATACCAATAGCTCAAACTTGCATAAATCCGAGACCTATTGCAGGGTAAGCTAGTTAAGACTCTTTTTGGAGCCCTTAATCCATTGTGTACCCATTCAGAGCAGGCTATTTGGTGGCTATTCAGTCATTCTGCATAGTATCAACCCAATAAGGCAGGGGTTGCTAACGTAGTACCAGGAAGACTTCCCTGTAACAGGTTTTCTAGATTTAGACACGACACGACAAAGGTATATACATTTAATCTAAATAAAACTAGTTTAAATATTCAGTGGGTAACCAGAAAGTTTTGCAGGTGTGGCTTTCTGTCGTACACCCAACACCCCTGAGATAAGGTATCCACGTACATTTTCCCTAACTACCAAACAGATGGCAATGAAGAACTAAGTAGCTTACACTGTACAGTACCATCCCTCGCCTCCCTCACTGCTGTATTGGAGATGAATGCATCGCACACGGTGTCCCTCACTGCACTGCACCTTGCCTCCCTTTCTGCTGCAGTGAGGCTACTGCACTGCGCACTGGTACCTGCACTGTACTGCACCCATCCCTTGCCTCCCTCACTGCTGCAGTGAATGCTCATCACTGTACCGGGGGCTTCCTCATATGGCAGCAGAGGGGGTGGCACGGCACTCGCGGACTTTAAAACTGACAAAGCAATGGGGCGCCCATGTGTGTTTTATTTGAAACTGCCTAGGCCCTCACAGTGCAGCAGTGACAAGCGGTGACTGAACCATACCTTGCCCCCACAACACTACACCAGAGACAAGGTGCCACTGAACATGTACCTGCATTGCTCACACTACAACAGCAGCAACCAAAGTGAAGTGAGGGGAGGGGCGGCGTGGAAGAGTCACTGCTCACCTAACCGAGCAGCGCTCACCAAAAAGCAGTGATGTTGTGTCTATATTCCTATTGAGCCTCCCTCACGCTGCAGCAGGGTCCAGAAGTTACTGCATTCATACCTCGACTCTGATACTAGCAGTGGCAGGCTGCCCTCGTACGTTGAGCTCTCGCACTGCAGCAGTGATCAGATGTTACTGCATTCACTGCTCGGCTCTGACTCTGCAGCACTGATTAGCTGCCCTCGCACACGCGGATCCCTTGAGTCATAGGGCAGCAGTGGGCAGTTGTTACTGCATTCATATTTCGGCTCTGTATCATGGATTGACCCACTCGGTACGTACTTCAGGCTCTTGGGCTGTACCAGTGACCGGTGGTACTGCACTCACTGCATCAGCTCCCTGTTACTGTAGCACCAAGGTTTTCCCCGTATGCTTTAAGTGATTTGCCCAGAATCACAGGATGTTGAGCCGACGCTTCGGTAGCTCTGGTTGTTACGTCACATCTCCACTTTTTTTACCTCAAACAAAACATTTGCATTAAGTAAACCTCAATATAATGCTTAATTAAAATAAATACGGCAGAGAAAACACATCAACAACTTGGCAGTCGTGATAAACATTTGCGCTGCATGGAAAAGTGTTGAACAGAGGAGATTACTGGATCAATCCATTCACTCCTTCTCGACAATGCATGCGTGTGGGTTAATAAGAATCGTTCTAAGCTCCCTTTATGTCGGGCTGAAGCAAGCATAAGGCACTACAAAACTAAAGTGATAATGTTTTGGAGAGCGCACTGCAGAAGCGGAGGGGCTCTGGGCCAGGGCCGGTTCTAGAACAGTTCAGTGGCACAGCGCCGATATTACCCGATGAATGTGCTGTATAGAAAATATACCTGCAGGTCTGCGGGCTGTGAGGGTCGGTGAGAAGTAGGGGGGAGCAGCGCACTGAGTACGGGGGCCACCAGTAGCGCCTGGCCTGTGACGGGGGAAGGTATCATCGCAGCACACCCTGACTCCTGTTCAGCGCAGGCTTTCTTCTCAGGGCTTTATAGTTTAATTTGGCATCAGTATAGCGCTATCTGCGGCCCATGACCCCAAATCGCTTGTAAATGCCGCAATCCTGAGAGAGGGCCCTTGTTGTGCTGCAGAGCCGAGCGACCTCGCCCGCACCCACTGAAGCCCGCAACGCTGTCCGCGCTCATTTCACAGAGGGGAGAGTTTTTCCTCTGTAGCCCGAGTCCCGCACCAGGACTCTGACCCCGCGTTTAGCTCAAGTTTAGCAAGGGTCTTCCTGAAACGGCTCAGGAGTGTGCTTTTAAGGGACGCTGGCACCTATGAGCCCGTCCTCGCCACTTCTGATTACGTGGACGGTTCAGCAGCCCAGCGTCGATATTACCCGATGAGCGAATGCGCCAAAAATGTTTTTCATTCAGTAAGCATTTTAATTGCCAAGAAAGGGCTCCTCTTAAATTATTTGTAAATGCTTCCACCGTCCCTCTAAAATCATTTTGTTAAGCATTCTTCTGTCGGAGCAGCTGCGACTTGCGGGAGGTGGTGGGGAATGCCCCGGGGAAATTAGGTGATTTATGGCAAACATAAAGCGCGGCCGCCGAGCACAATTCTATCATCCAATGCTGCCGCTGTAGTTACAGAGGCTTATCCCACAAAGGAGCGTCTCCAGTTACAGACGTAGGGGGTGATCTCCCAAATAAATAAACAACGCTGCACACTGCACGCAATTAAAACAAGTGCGAGCAGAGCGGATGAGAACTGTAGTTAGGCGCCGCTCTTCGGGACTACACGGAAGTCAGCATAGGATCAAGAGCAAACCGAAAGCTAGATAACAACAGCAATGATACAGGTAAACCAATCACAAGAGGAAAAACAAATTACATGGAGTTTGAGCCAACATACAGATTACTTTAGGTCCCGCTGAGACAGCGCATGCAGCGCATGCGCTGCCAAGGCGAGACCTAAAATGGGGAAAATAGACCAGAGCTATCAAATTCAGTCACAATCATCAATTAGCAATGCTGGCTGCCAGTGGGGCATTGGTACTTGCTTCCCCAATAGTAGCCAAACTCTTATGACAAGGGCTTATTTCAGTTTTAGACCTTTTCAACCATGCATAAAGCAAATATCTTGAAAGTGTAAAAACAAGCCACCTTCAATCAATCAATCAGTCATTTGTAGAGCGCACTACACACCCGCAAGGGTCTCAGGGTGCTGGGGGGGCGCTACTGGTCAAACAGCCAGGTCTTGCGTAGCCTCCTGAAGGTCAGCAGGTCTCGGGTCTGTCGTAGGCTCAGTGGGAGGGTGTTCCAGGTCTTGGCGGTGAGGTGGGAGAAGGATCTCCTGCCGGTGGTTGTTCTTCGGATGCGAGGGATGATGGTGAGTGCGAGGTCGGCGGAGCAGAGCTGGCTGTTGGGAATGTAGAAGGAAAGTTTTCTGTTGAGGTAGGCTGGGCCGGTCTTGTGGAGTGCCTTGTGTGCGTGGATGAGGAGCTTGAAGGATATCCTCTGGTTGACGGGTAGCCAGTGCAGGTTTCTCATGTGGGGGGTGATGTGCCTGTGGCGAGGTGCGTTGAGGATCAGTCATGCAGATGTGTTTTAGATGCGTTGCAGTTTTTTGATGAGCTTGGACGGGGCCCCCGCGTAGAGGGTGTTTCCGTAGTCGAGTCTGCTGCTGACGAGGGCCTAGGTGACTGTTCTTCTTGTATCTGTCGGGATCCACCTGTAGATCTTGCAGAGCATGCGGAGGGTGTTGAAGCAGGAGGAGGAGATGGCGTTGACTTTCTTGGTCATGGAGAGCGTTGAGTCGAGGATGATTCCCAGGTTGCGTGTGTGGTCGGTGGGTGTCGGGCTGCCCCCAGTGCCGTCGGCCACCAGGAGTCGTCCCAGGCTGAAGGGTTGGAGCAGAGGATGAGGACCTCTGTCTTGTCCCTGTGCAACTTCAGTCGGCTGATCTTCATCCAGTCGGCGACGGCCTTCATTCCTTCGAGGAGGTTGGATTTGGCGGTGATGGGGGCCTTGGTGCAGGAGAGGATCAGTTGAGTGTCATCGGCGTAGGAGATTATGTTGAGGTCATGCTGTCGGGCGACGTGTGCGACCGGGGCCATGTAGATGTTGAACAGTGTCGGGCTGAGGGAAGATCCCTGGGGTACACTGCAGATGATCTCGGAGGCTTCGGATTTAAATGGGGGAGGCGGACGCTCTGGGTTCTGCCGGACAGGAAGGAGGTGTCCATTACAGAGCCTTGTCTCGGATCCCTACGGCGTGGAGGCGTGCGCATAGTGTGTGGTGGCAGATGGTATCGAAGGTGGCGGAGAGGACCAGGAGGATGAGGGACGCGGTCTCACCGTTGTCCAGCAGGGTCCTGATGTCATTGGTGGCGGCGATCAGTGCAGTCTCGGTGCTGTGGATGCTGCGGAACCCTGACTGGAAAGGGTCCAGGATTCTGTTTTCTTCGAGGTATCGGGTTAGCTGTCTGTTGACAATCTTCTTGATTACCTTGGCCGGGAACGGAAGCAGAGAGATGGGCCGGAAGCTCTTGAGGTCTCTTGGGTACGCATTGGTTTTTTTTAGTAGGGAGTTGATCTCGGCGTGTTTCCAGCTCTCTGGGAAGGTCACGGTCTTGAGGGAGAGATTGATGACGTTGCGCAGATGGGGTGCGATGGAGCTACTGGCTTTGTTGAAGATGTGGTGCGGGAATGGGTCTGACGGGAAGCCAGAGTGGATTGTGCTCATGGTCTTGATTGTGTCATCGATGCTCACGTTGGCCCAGGCTAGCAGGGGGTCGTGGTCGATGGTGTGCGGAGAATCAGTTGTGTTGATGTCTGTTGGGGCTGTCTGGGTGTTGAAGCTGTTGTGTATGTCTGCTATCTTGCGGTGGAGAAAAGTGGCGAGGGAGTCGCACAGGGTTTGTGACGGTGGGATGTCGTTGGTGTTGGAGCTGGGGTTGGAAAATTCCTTCACGATGTTGAAGAGCTCCTTGCTATTGTGTGCGTTGTTGTCGAGGCAGTCTTTGAAGGAGGTCCTCTTGGCAGCCCTGATGAGGTGCTGGTAGTTGCGGATGACGTCCTTGTGGGCTGCGTGGCTGTCCAAAGTCTGCTGACTGTGCCATTTCTTCTCTAGTTTCCGGCAGGCTCGCTTGGAGGCTACGAGTTCTGGGGTGAACCAGCTGGCCCTCTTGCTGGTGTCTCTGTAGGAGGGATTCTTCAGCGGGGTGAGGGTGTTGGTGCAGTCGTCGATCCAGCTTCTGAGGCTGCAGGCAGCTCACTGGTGTTGGAGGGTTCGGTGGGTGGGCTGAGAGCAAGGTTTGTGTGTAGTTGGTCCTCAGTGATTTTGCTCCAGCAGCGGCGAGGGATCTGTTGGGTGTGGTGGTGAGTGGTGGGTTTCTGGTAGGTGAAGTGGATGCAGCGGTGGTCGGTCCAGAGGAGTTCGGTGGTGTGGCTGAAGGAGACGTGGGAGCTTGAGGAGAAGACGGGGTCGAGCGCGTGGCCGGCAAAGTGGGTAGGCGTTGTGACAAGTTGCCTCAGTACGAGGTTGGCGAGGATATCGATCAGGGTGGTGGAGTTGCTGTCGTTGTTGTTCTCAAGGTGAAAGTGATGCAGCGTGGAATTTCAAATCCTCCCTTCGTCACAGATCAAATATCACACTAGCACATTCACTCAATACATTCATTGGTGGGGACCATAACACCAACTACTTACACATTTCTGATCTGCTCTTACGAGAGGGATAGGTTTTCCAAACGCTGACATGAAAGGAATACCTTTTGACCTAAATGAACATATTTACATATACATACATTGAATACCTTTATTAAACTCTGCTCTTCAAAATATTCCCTCCATTTAGTCGATAGATCAAATTAGTTGTTTTTGGGTAATGGTAACTCAATCCTCTTATCTTGTACTTAATCTTAACCCATTCTCTATCAATAAGCAGCCCAACACATTTGTTTGTTAAATACTAATTTTGTTTATCTAATTAATCGCAAATTTTAAGGAATCATTAATCAAACCAGAGAACATCATATTTACCTAATCTGGCTATTAGTCGTCCTCTAAGTCAAACAAGTCGTTAAAGTCTTCAATTCATCGAAAATCAGGTAGCGATTCAGTCTGTCAAAGATTCAGGGAAACAGCTGTCCAGCAGTGTCACCGTCCTCTCCGCCAGCGTCAGCATTCTTTTTTAACTCACTATTCTACCAACTTTTATAATAAATTTAATGTCAAGATGTAACAAAATCAGTTTTAGGCAGTCCCGATTGGTGGGTTTGGGGTCGTTCGGTGAAGTTCTCACATAGTCTATTTGGTTAGGTCATCACACTTGCTGGTTCCGGTTTTAAAGACAATCTTTTGTTTAATAGTCTTGGCAACTCTCCCAGTACGACCTTGATGGGTACATCTTGCATGGGGTCAGGACGAGGCCACTGTTGCTTTGCGGTGGCGCAGGCGCACTTCACCCGAAACCTCGTGGAACGGTGACTGGTGCCGTCAAGTCAAAAGTCAGCCCTCTTAACGTACGCCCAGTCGGTCAACTTAAGCAAAACAAACACAAAACGTAATTAAAACATGGAAATAGCTAATAAAATGTTAAACCCTCACTAATTCCCCTATGTGTATGTAATTATCTAGCATAATAGCAACATTCAAAGCATTTATATTCACCCAACGATGTCATCTGGTGCGACTTACAATTACATCACAAAAGCAACATTTATCATGCAATATTCTATTTTTCTAGTATTAGTATGCGTACATATATTGGTATACAAATTATTTTAGCCATGCAAATCCCACGTGTAACTCTTTCATTAATATGATTGATTAGATATCACTTAAAACAGATTAATATTATTATAATTAATAGATTACTCGGATTAATATGAACATGCAGAAATGGGGGGTATACAAAATGTTGTACTACCCGCTCCATCAATCCCCCCTTTGGTGATTATATCACCACACCATCAAAATTTTGTATCTTTTCTACGGGATTTCAAAGTGATTTCTTACTTTTATTCATAATTCAGTTTCACATGTCTCTTCTCTTTTTGCTGACTTATACATACTCTCCTTAACTTCTTCTAATTCTATCTCTTGTCTTTTCTCCTTAAATTTTCTCTTTTTAACTTTTTCTGATTTTTGTTCTTTTTACGACAAATAAATGCTAATTTTATTATTAATACTATGAAAATCACGCATGTTAATGGAAATATTATTTTACCTAAAAAGGTACTACCTAAGTTTACTAAGAAATCTTTAATATCTGATATTTTCTTTCCAATCTTATCCCAAACACCTTCAACCTCTAGTGGTGCAATTTCGTCATGCAGTTCTGTAATATTTTTAATATAAATTTTCAAATCTTTACTTTCGTCAGGAATGTAAGTACAACAGTGTTGAACTTTCAGCATTCCACAGACTCCACCCTCTTTTGCCAATAATATATCAAGGGCAAGTCTATTTTGCATCTATGGCAACCATTTCAGTGTTGACCAATAAAAATCCTCCAGCGGTGCTTGTTGACAAGCGATCCACTACTGTTGAAAGTCTTCTAATTCTGTTTGCATTCAGAGATATTCCCACTGCTGGTATCAATGCTCCAAAAATGTCACCCACAATTTCTGACCAAGATTCTCTCTTACTACGTGCTAAATAACAACCTAAACTATGTACATTATCTTATCCTCTATCCATATGAAAACTTCGGAAAGACCAGGCCTACATAACATGTGCCATACCAATGGTCTGGCAAACGATAATATGCCCTGTTCCCACAAATGAAATATAACCTAGGAAAAACTGGATCTTTTCCACCTTTAAATCCCCATCCACCCATGATTCGGTATGTATCATGGCACTCTCTATTCCCTACAAAATAGTTATCATATGCAGTTTGATACCTTCTAATGCACAATTTTCCTTTCTGAGGCCAATCTAAAGCCATAGTTGGACTAGTTTCCTCTTTCAAGTGTTTTTCCATTTCTATACCCCATACTGTTTTCTCCACCTTTCCTTCAGATACCTTTCTTTGCATTTTCAGTCTCCTCTCTTCAACCATATCTAAAAATATCTTTTCCTCTTTCTTTAAACTGCAAGTCAAATTGTTTTCAAATATGTATTCTAATGTTAGTTCTTTAGTCTCTAAGAAAAATTCACCTAATACCTTTGCAGGTTTTACCTTGTTTAGCTTGTATCTACATCTAAAAAATAGTATTCTAATTTTCCCATTTGGTGAAATAAACTAGCTATTACACTACATGTTATTCCATAAGTTACTGGAAGGTTGTGATAAGTCACTCCCTCCGATACAGAGGCAGGTAACTGCATACAGACACAGCAGTCCCTTACATCCATTGTCTTTACATATTCATACAACCATTTTGAAAACACATTATTAGAAAAATTGGTTATAGACCTGTCTTTATGTAAATAGTTTTTATCTATTCTAGTCGGAACTACCCTTTGAATCTTTCCTATATTAGTTTTGTTTTCACTATGTCCTTCTATTGTATCTATAGTAACTTTAAATGCGATCAGGAGAGCAAGTACACTCCACGAAAGCATTAGTAATCCCGTACAACAACAACACATTTTACACCATCTTTTCAAGAGCGTACATTTACCTTTTCTACTATCTGTGTTTGCCATCTCTGCTAAAATGGACAGTGTCTTTTGACTTAGCCTCTTCTACTTCACAACTAGTTTTCTAACCCAAGGCTCTAAGCACCTACTTGGTTCTACCAGTTTTTGCCTTTTTCCGTATTTTATTGTCTTTCCATCAGTAGTTTTCTTATCTCATTCAGTTTGGCATTTCATCATCTTTCACTTTTCCATCGTGATCTGTATACAGAATGTCCTGAACATCCGCTTCTTCTCCAATATCGGACAAGATAACTCTCAGGATTTCCGATTCTTCGTCTTCCTCAATCACTTCTGGTACAATCACCTCTGGATTTCCTTGGCTATCCGCCTCTTCTTTTACTTCAGGCAGGGCCACATACGTCATTCTGGTGATTTATACTTCTGGTTGGGTTTTCTTGTTCTTTTGCTCTTTTTAATTACAATGGTTTCTTTGTCTTTTGATTTCTCCTGACTCGTCACTTCATTCACCTGTTCAGCCCTCGGTGAATTTACTCGTGTCAGTCGATATCTCAATCTTTTTATTTTATTCGGCCAAACGTCATCTTTTGCTGCTCTTTTCAATTTACTTCCTTTATCTTTCTTTTCAGTTCTCAAAAGCTCTCTTTCTTAGAACTCGACCTTCAGGTATTTCATCTTCGCTTTCCTCTGACTCTGTTTCAACTTGCTTTTTACTCTCAACAGTTTCTTTTTCCACCACTTCTTTTGTTTTCGCTACTTCTGTCCCTCCTCGAATCTCCGACACGCAATTTTCCTGGTGACTACGTGTCCCTGCTTCTAACTGGATGTTGGAGTTCCCTACACCTGCTCGGGGGTCTTCCACAATAATCTTTCCCTCTCTCTCTGTATCTGGCACCTGTCCATCTAAATGTGTTGTTTCAGGTGGAATTTCTCTCAATCTTTCATCTGGCACTTCCTTTTCATGAATTTCTTTTATTGTCTCTTCACTGTCTTTATCTTTGGTCCTCCCTTGTTTTTCCCTAGAACATTGTGCTCCTTGTTCGGTCTCTGAGTCTGAACTGGTATCAGAAATCTGTGACCTTCTTCTCAGGGAAATACTTCTGGGAACAAATGTTAGATTTTGTTCTGTTTCCCCCCTTTCAGGATTTTCTTTTGTTTTTGGCTCTCCGTCATCCGACTCAGTACTGGATTCTGATTCATCAAAATACTCTTTTTCTGTGCTGTCCACTGGATTTGGAATTCTCAATGTATGGCTTGCATGGATCCAGTTTTTCAGTCCAACACACTTTACAGCTGTTGTTGTGGTCAAGATGACTTGTCTTGGTTTTCCCCACCTTGGAACCCAACTGTTTCTTCTTCTGTGAACTTTTATCCTCACCCAGTCCCCTGGGCTTAGATCATGGGATGGCTTCTTTTCAAGGGTGGTGGCATCCACTCCAACCTGATGAAACACAGAATGAACTGCGTCAGCCAGGCTTTTACAGTATTCAAACACCATGTCATCAGTTATAGTCATCAGCTTGTTGACTGGTATAAACATGTGCCGCATGGTTCGTCCCATGATGATTTCATGGGGGCTTAACCCTGTAGTTCTATCTGGAATTGATCTAATAGTCATGAGTACCAGAGGCAAGATATCAGGCCATTTCATACCTGTGGCTAAACACATTTTCCCTATCCTGTTTTTGATAGTACCATTCATCTGTTCCACCACACCAGAAGCCTCTGGTCGGTAGGCACAATGTAGTTTTTGTCGTACATTCAATGCTTCACAAATCAGTTTTATGATCTCATTATGGAAGTGTCCTCTTCAGTCTGATTCAATTGTCACTGGGAACCCAAATCTAGGGATAAATTCCCTCAAAAGTAATTTTGCCACTGTCATCCCATCAATCAATCAATCAATCAATCAATCATAGGCATTTGTATAGCGCACTGCTCACCCGGAGGGTCTCAAGGCGCTGGGGGGGGGGGAACGCTACTGCTCGAACAGCCAGGTCTTGAGTTGCTTCCTGAAGGCGAGATGGTCTTGTGTTGTCCGGAGGTGGATGGGGAGGGAGTTCCATGTCTTGGCTGCCAGGTAGCAGAAGGATCTTCCTCCGGCGGTGGCTCTGCGGATGCGGGGGACGGTGGCGAGAGCGAGGCTGGCGGAGCAGAGCTGGCGGGTGGGCTTGTGGAAGGTCAGGCGGCTGTTGAGGAACTTGGGGCCCAGGTCATGGAGGGCCTTGTGTGCGTGGGTGAGGAGTCGGAACGTGATTCTTTTGTTGACGGGGAGCCAGTGCAGGTCTCTCAGGTGTCCGGAGATGTGGCTGTGTCGGGGGATGTCCAGGATGAGTCGTGCTGAGGCGTTCTGAATCCGTTGGAGTTTCTTCTGGAGTTTGGCGGCGGTGCCGGCGTAGAGGGCGTTCCCGTAGTCCAGCCGACTGGTGACGAGGGCCTGGGTGACCGTCTTCCTGGTCTCGGTGGGGATCCACCGGAAGATCTTTCGAAGCATGCGCAGGGTGTTGAAGGATGAAGACGAAACGGCGTTGACTTGTCTGGTCATCGAGAGGGAGGAGTCCAGGATGAAGCCTAGGTTGCGAGCGTGGTCCGTTGGCTTGGGGGTGGCTCCCAGGGTGGGGGGCCACCAGGAGTCATCCCAGGCGGAGGGTGATGATCCCAGGATGATGACCTCCGTCTTGTCTGAGTTCAGTTTCAGGCGGCTGTTCTTCATCCATTCGGCGACGTCTTTCATCCCTTCGTGTAGGCTGGCTCTGGCGGCGTCCGGGTCGCTGGTGAGGGAGAGGATCAGCTGGGTGTCGTCGGCGTAGGTGATGATCTTGAGGTTGTGTTGACGTGCGATGGTTGCGAGGGGGCTCATGTAGATGTTGAAGAGGGTGGGGCTGAGTGATGACCCTTGTGGAACGCCACAGATGACTTCGGTGGCCGCTGACCGGAACGGGGGGAGGCGGACTCTCTGGGTTCTTCCGGCAAGGAATGAGGTGATCCACTCCAGGGCCTTCTCCTGGATGCCGGTGTTGTTCAGGCGCTGTACCAGGGTGCGATGGCAGACAGTGTCGAACGCTGCGGAGAGGTCCAGGAGGATGAGGGCCGCAGTTTCCCCGTTGTCCATTAGGGATCTGATGTCGTCTGTGGCTGCGATGAGGGCGGTCTCCGTGCTGTGGTTGGCTCGGAAGCCGGATTGCGAGTGGTCGAGGGATCCGTTGGTCTCGAGGAAGGCGGCTAGCTGTCTGTTGACGGTCTTCTCGATGACTTTGGCAGGAAACGGGAGGAGCGAGATGGGGCGGTAGTTCTTGAGGTCGGAGAGGTCTGCAGTTGGTTTCTTCAGCAGGGCACTGATCTCGGCGTGTTTCCAGCACTCCGGGAAGGTGGCGGTGTTGAAGGAGGCGTTGATGATGTCGCGGAGGTGGGGTGCGATGATGTGGTCGGCCGTGTTGAAGATGTGGTGTGGGCAGGGGTCCGTAGGGGATCCGGAGTGGATGGTGTTCATTGTGCGTGTTGTGTCTTCGGTGCTGACTGGGGTCCAGGTGCGGAGGGTGGCAGTGGGGGGCATCGGTTCGGTGGTGGGGTTCGTGGTTGGTGGGCCGAAGCTGTTGTGAATGTTGGCGATCTTGTCGTGGAAGAAGGCTGCGAGGGAGTCGCAGAGGTCTTGCGAGGGAGTGATGTCATTGTTTCCGGCGTCGGGGTTGGAGAGCTCTTTGACGATGCTGAAGAGTTCCTTGCTGTTGTGGGTGTTGTTGTCCAGTCGTTCCTTGAAGGCAGTCTTCTTTGTGGCGCGGATCAGTTGGTGGTGTTTGCGGGTGGCGTGTTTGAGGGCCGTCATGTTGTCTGTGGTCTGGTTGGTGCACCAGGTGTTCTCCAGGGAGCGGCAGTTCTTCTTGGAGGTGATGAGCTCGTCGGTGAACCAGGAGGCTTTCTTGCTGCCGCGTCTGCTGGGGGGGTTCTTCTTCAGTGGTGCGAGGGCGTCTGCGCAGTTGGTGATCCACTGTGTGAGGTTGTTGGCGGCTTCGTTGGGGTCCGTTGAGCTGGTGGGGGGGTTCTGGCTGAGGAAGGTGGTGAGCTGGTCGCCGGTGATCTTGTTCCAGCTCCTGCGGGGGGCTTGTTGAGGGTGGTGGTGGGTCGTCGTTTTACTGAAGCTGAAGTGGACGCAGCTGTGGTCAGTCCACTGGAGATTGGCGGAGTGGCTGAAGGTGACGTATTTGCTGGATGAGAAGACTGGGTCAAGCGTGTGGCCGGCGTAGTGGGTGGGGGTGGTTACCAGTTGCTTGAGTCCGAGGTTGGCCAGGTTGTCCAGCAGAGCGGTGGTGTTGCGGTCCTTGTTGTCCTCCAGGTGGAAGTTGAGGTCCCCCAGGAGGATGTAGTCGGTGGAAGTGATCGTGTGCGGGCTGACGAAGTCTGTGATGTCTTTGCTGAACTGTGTGCGTGGTCCCATGGGTCTGTAGACGAGGGTGCCTCTGAGCGTGGTCTTGGGGTCGGTGTGTATCTGGAAGTGGAGGTGTTCGGCGGAGGTGAAGGTGTCATCGGAGTTGGTCGTGATGCGGATGGTGTTCTTGTGGATGATGGCGATGCCTCCTCCTGTCTGGTTGACGCGGTCCTTCCTGGTGATTTTGTAGCCTTCCGGGACGGCGATGGCGACGTCGGGCGCTGAGGAGGCGTTCATCCAGGTTTCCGTCAGGAAGGCGATGTCTGGTGCTGTCGAGTCGAGGAGGTTCCAGAGTTCGACGGCATGCCTGTGAACGGAGCGGGTGTTGAGCAGGATGCACATCAGGTGTTTGTTGCTGGGGCTCGGTTTAGCAGGTGCGGTGTTGGGTCGGAGGCCGGTGAAGCAGCAGGTCAGGCAGGTGAAGGGTCCGTGGGTGCGTCTCGGGGTGGCTCGGTAGCAGGCGGTGTTTCGGCCGGCGTTGAGTGCGTGGAGGGTTTTGGCGTCGTAGATGTGCAGGGTGTGCTGGCGAGGGCAAGGACCAGGGGGTCTGGCGCTGGGCGCGATCCAGGCGCGGACGGGCTCAGATGGGCTTACCTTTGGCGCACCTTCGGCGCTCAATCGCTGCTCCCGCTGCACTTGCCGCTGCGCGGTCGCTCTGGGGGCGTCATAAGTAAGGAGCCGGGAGGGAGGAGCAGCTGGGTGGCGGGAGCGGGGCGGCGAATGGAATCACAGGGGGGCGGGGCCGCAGGGAGGCAGCGGCGGGAAATTCCAAGAAGCAGCGGGCAGCGGGAAATTCCCAGGAGCACTGGGAAATTCCCAGGAGCAGCGGGCAGCGAGCGAAGGAATCTGCAGGCAGGAGGCGGCAAAGGCAGGCAGGAGCGGCAGCAGTGAGTGGGGCGACCAAGCCCTGTGGAGGGCTGAGCGGTCACACTCTGTGGTCCCCTACGGTCCCCTTAAGTAAGGAGCCGGGAGGGAGGAGCAGCTGGGTGGCGGGAGCGGGGCGGCGAATGGAATCACAGGGGGGCGGGGCCGCAGGGAGGCAGCAGCGGGAAATTCCAAGAAGCAGCGGGCAGCGGGAAATTCCCAGGAGCAGCGGGAAATTCCCAGGAGCAGCGGGCAGCGAGCGAAGGAATCTGCAGGCAGGAGGCGGCAAAGGCAGGCAGGAGCGGCAGCAGTGAGTGGGGCGACCAAGCACTGTGGAGGGCTGAGCGGTCACACTCTGTGGTCCCCTACGGTCCCCTTAAGTAAAGAGCCGGGAGGGAGGAGCAGCTGGGTGGCGAGAGCGGGGCGGCGAATGGAATCACAGGGGGGCGGGGCCACAGGGAGGCAGCGGCGGGAAATTCCAAGAAGCAGCGGGCAGCGGGAAATTCCCAGGAGCAGCGGGAAATTCCCAGGAGCAGCGGGCAGCGAGCCAAGGAATCTGCAGGCAGGAGGCGGCAAAGGCAGGCAGGAGCAGCAGCAGTGAGTGGGGCGACCAAGCCCTGTGGAGGGCTGAGCGGTCACACTCTGTGGTCTCCTACGGTCCCCTTAAGTAAGGAGCCGGGCGGGAGGAGCAGCTGGGTGGCGGGAGCGGGGCGGCGAATGGAATCACAGGGGGGCGGGGCTGCAGGGAGGCAGCAGCGGGAAATTCCAAGAAGCAGCGGGCAGCGGGAAATTCCCAGGAGCAGCGGGAAATTCCCAGGAGCAGCGGGCAGCGAGCGAAGGAATCTGCAGGCAGGAGGCGGCAAAGGCAGGCAGGAGCGGCAGCAGTGAGTGGGGCGACCAAGCACTGTGGAGGGCTGAGCGGTCACCATCATTTCACCATCATTTCTTCTTGTTGGAAATGCCTCTACCCATCTGGAAAACAGACAGACCATAACCAAAACATACCTCAGTCTGTTACAGGGAGGTATCTCAATGAAATCCACTTGCATTCTGGTAAAAGGCCCTCCTTCTCGACCTATTGTTCCTAGACTCACTACTGCCTTTCTTCCCGGATTGTATTGCTGACATATTAGGCATCTCTGACAAAGACTTTCTGCTACAAGTCTGAATTTTGCATTGTACCAGATTTGTTTAAATGACCTGATCATGGCATCTCTCCCTATGTGTCCCTGACCATGATACATCCGTGCCATGGCAGACATCATGCTATCAGGCATAACTGGTCTTCCATCCCGATAGACCCATACATGATCCTTCTCTCTTGGTGCACATCCTGCTTTTACCTACTGCTTCATTTCCTCATCTCCTGCTTCTTCCTGTAATTGTCTCACTTCTTCCCATGTTCCCACAATGTTAGTAAACATCAAGGAGCAAGAAATCACCTCTCTTTCCTTAGCCCGATTAATGGAATTCTGATTTCGTGCACAGTATTGTGCCATGTCATTTGCGTATTTATTGCCAGTGGCGACATAATCACCACTTTGACTATGGGCAGCGCACTTCACAACAGCCAATTGCCTAGGCAGCTGTATCGCCTCAAGCAATTTTCCAACCACTTCAGCATTCTTAATGGGAGTTACACTTGATGTCAAAAATCCTCTCTGCAGCCATATTTGACCGAAGTCATGTACGACTCCGAATCCGTACTGGCTGTCAGTTATCACAGTCACTCTTGCACTCTTCCCAATCTTGCATGCTCTAGTCAAAGCAACAAGTTCAGCTTCTTGAGCCGATTTTACTCCTTTCAGATATGATGCTTCCATTACTGCTGCAACCGTACATATTGCATATGCTGCACTTAACACTCCATCATCTGTTCTCATGTGGAAATGTGGATTTTCCTGATCAGTTATGTCCCCTATCTTGGACCCCAACGATTCTATGTGCATGTCACAAGTACATGTATGTTCCCTCCAGTTCCAGTTTCCAAGACGCAAACATATGTGTGTCTACCGTCGACATGTTCTCTGTCAGATCCGCCATCAATGGGCTGGATATTCAATTCCTAAGTATGAAAAGCCACCGACTTTATATGGCTAAGGTACTCCATTTTTACAGTTCAGGCAAGTAGGCCCGATTCTTTCCTCAAAGCCTTTCCCTGCTCTCTGTCTCTGACAGTTTCAGCTTGAGCTCGCATCTGTATCCATGAACTTTGTCCTACTCCCTGTGCAGCTAACGGTGCCTGCCTCGGCCAGTTTTCGCCTGCCTGCCAAGAAGCTGTATTTCACCTTCGAATTATCTATTTTGCTCTTCAGCCGATGCATTCCTGTCTAGTGATTTAGGTAAACATTTCCTTTAGCTCACAAGCAAAGGACTCAGCCTTTCCGTCCTCCTGCAAGTGATTCATAGCCCTGTTGCCATGGAAAGTTTTCTGCCCCTCGCTTCTCATATAGACACTTAGACGCTTGTACACGCACATACAGTTAGTATAGAATAGATTCTGTCCGAGAGTCCTTCCTTGTGGATAACATAGTTCTCTAAACATAGGATGTTAGATATGATTTGGGATTAGGTTGACATGACCCCCTAGACTTCTCGTCTCCACATGTAGAGCTAAATGTCAAGTCCCCTTCACCCCCTAGTTGCACGTCAATCACACGTCATGCTGCTGCGCACGCATCCATGTTAAGTATTATCGTATAGATCCACCTATGTAAGATAATGAGAGCCAATCATGTTTCTTTTTTGCTCCTTATTACGCCTAGTTTCAATTACGTATCACTATGTTAATTTATCTTATCAATTGTTACGCCTTTTTGCACTTGTTTCATTGTAAATGTATGACCTATAAAAGTTACTTCTTGTCAATAAAGTATTGTACTTCACTTCCTGAACCCTCGTGGTGACGGAACCTGAAGGCCGCGACTCGAGTCGGCCATTTTGGATGGAATAAAGCCCATTTAGAAACCTCTTATACCACGGATTCTGCCTCTTGTTATTCTGAGCTATTTTACTGTATTTTTAAAGATTCCGTATGAAATTCAGTTTCGGTAAAAAGAATATTTACCACATAATGGCGCCCGAACAGGGACACTTTCTCATCTCACGCGCCGGCGGTGCGTTGCAGGCCCGGTCTCCTGCCACAGCTGGACGGACCATAAACGCGTACCAGCAGGATTTCCTGTAAGCTCCCTCCGGTCAAGCGGGGGCGACTGAGGCTGCGATCAACCCAGACGAGGCGGTGAGAAGTGCGAAGTATCCCGACCAGAGCCTAGCTGAGAGAGCAAGATCCGAGGTATACAGAAGCCCACCAGGTTTTTCGAAATCCCGATGTCCAGAGGGTCCGCTATCCGCAGTTATCGAGTCCTGTCCATTCTCTGAGGCCTTCCGTTTCAAGGAGCTACTCGGTGAGTACCATCGCCGAGGAGGCGTGTTGACGCGCACATAGGTTGTGCCGGTCAAGACGGATTTGGGTACACAAATCCGGTCTGCACTGTTTAGCAGTGTATATGTACTGTTTAGCAGTATATCAAGTATTCCGAAGTATTTAGTTATTGTCAAGAATTCAGCGTGGTGATTAGTTAGGCAGACTGTCATCATTGTCGGTTATTGTTAAAATGTTTAATATTCAATGTTTAAAGTGTTCAAATGTCTTGCATATTGTGGTATGAATGATTGTTCTTTGTTCACTGTTCATTATTGTGTTTTTCGTATTAAGTGAATTCAAGAGTAAGTATCAGATCAGTTGTCAATATGCCGCTCTTCTCGAAGTTAAGACAGATTACTACCAGAAAAGGGGTGCTTGAAGAAGCAGTTCCTATTCCTCCTAGGGACACTCCAGGGCATTTTATGTACCACAAGCATGGCTTAGATGCCATATTGTTTCTTGATCTATGGGTAGATTATACCAAGGGATTGCCGGAAAGTCAAAGGTGGCCCGCAGCGGGAACCTGGGATGCAGAGTGCATCATGAAAGTGGAGGAAGAGTTATGGAAAAGAAAGGTCAGACAGTCACAGAAAGACGCTGTTGAGTTATGGCGTAAAGAATCTCATAGACGTACAGAAAAAGCACGTAGACAAGAAGAGAGGAGTAAAGAAAGTTCAAATAAAGTTCAAGAAGATCTATTAATTGAGGAAGGTATCCGAGTGAAGTCAGAACAAGTAAATAGACGAAGAAATGCTCTTATGAATGGTATGTATCCCCTTCTAACCGAAGGACTACCAAAGGCTGTTCCAGGGATGCCAAAAGACTTGCCACCCCCGTTATTTCCAATTAAGGTACATCAAAAGGGGCATCCCAGAACCGCAGAAGATGTTTTTCTTTCCTCATATCTAGACGACACAGCTCCCGAGTATACTAACGCCACACTACATAGACCGTCTGGCGGAGGGGTTCAACGTCAGGATCAGGTATCCGACCCCGTGCAACAGCAAGTCCCGATACAAGCTTCGGCAAGCACATCTGTCCCCGCAGTCGATTCTACAGTGGTATCGACACCCATAGTTGCTGTGTCACGTTCAACGAACCCATTCACACCCGATGCCCCAGATGGGGCCACGGGAGGTGCTAGCAATACCTTTACACCACCCAGAATAAATAAACTTGTCTTTCAAGAATCAGCGCATTCACGTACTCCTAAATTCGTAAGTGAACGTACGCTTAAGGAACTCCTTGTAAATTGTAGATATGACCCGGTGGTTGGTAAAGAGGACGAAATGGTCCTGGCATCATTACGCATCAGGCGAGCCGCAGAGTATTTAGCAAGGTTACCAGGAATGACTACGCATCTAGATAACATATACCATTTTGTTCAAACAGGACGAGATCCAGGATGTATTAACAGAGCTATGGAATTCCAGAAAGTAGAGATACAGGGGGAACTGTTACGTTTCCTCATAAACTGTGTGATCAGAAATCAAGACCGTCCGGGGGTAGACCCGAATGCAATGCTTATTCTTACAAGATGGAGCCAGAATATATCAGAAGGGAGACACGATAAGCAAAATTGTATAATAGCCATGTGCCGAAAAATCCGTAGAGAAATAGAGCGTATTCATGAAGAAAGATTGGGAACAGACGAGTTCGAGCAAGATGAAGTGTCCGAATCAGGGAATTCCGCAAGACAGTCAGAGACCATAGCCTATGTAGGCAGAGGAAGATCCTGTAATAATGCTAGATGTTTTTCTGATCCCATACACTCTGTATGCCCAAATAATAGCAGAACGTATCCGACGCCTGTAATAAATCTGAAGTCTCCTGAACATTTGTTTCAAGCCGCAGATAAAATACTACGAGAACGAAGGGGTTACCACCTCCTCGATTCCATGGATGAGCAAGAATTAGCCAGATCAGCTGTTCACTGGATTGACAGTCCTGAAATATACGGTGATGAGACCGTAGCACACACGTTTTTTAATCTCAGTGCAGATGAACAACGTTTAGCTGGAATCTATATGATTCAGCAACTCCTTATATTATATAAGAGCCAACATGCTGACCCTGGTCCTTTACCTGATATATTAACGGAACTACTCACGAACAGATGGAGAGGTTCTAGTAACAAGCTAATTAAAGAGATATTAGTGTCACGTAAACAGTATGTCCTTTTTGTAAATCCGGATTCTCTCTCGCTGCCCCACAGAGAAAGAACGCCGTACTATATGGATAGACAAAATCCTTTACGAGAAGTGCACCCAATAAAAGGCGAAGACAATGAGTTTCACCGTGTATTTGTTTACACACCCATATCAAAAATGGAATTATTAGAAATGAAGAAAGTAGTACCTAGTCATGACAAAGACCCAGCGGGTTTCCACCGAGAAATTAAGGACATGTTACTAATGGGAGAGTACACCTTTCCTGATATTATGACGATATTAAAGGTGCTTTTGCCTGCTGGCATCTATGAAAAACTGAAAGAAAAAGAGTGGGAAGTGGGAGACCAAAAGATAGACTGGACAGCATTAGCAGAGGAAGAAAGGGCCCGAACTGCAGGTTCAGGGCTCGGGGATAAAGTTAAACTGTTACCAGGTTTACTAGTACAGGTACTGCCACGTCTATTAACTACAAAAAAGGAAGATTGGGGTGCAATCACAGCCTGCAAACAAAAGCAAGATGAAGACACAAGCGATTATTATGCTCGATTTGAAAAATGTTTTGGTATAAACAGTGGTATAAAAGCAAGTAGTGACTCATATCCACATTTATTTGTGACAAAATTAGTGGAAAATGCATTGCCTCCAGTGAAGAATAGAATATTGAAATTCGAGAGTACCTGGCAAAGTAACACTCCGTCACAAATGCTACAAATGTTACAGTATCATCACAATAGAATTAGGGATGAACAAGAACACGAGCATAGACGCATGAAGGATACAAAAATGAAAATGCTAGTTTCTCAGACAGTACCAGCAGAGGGTCACAAAAAGGGTGTGACACATTCTGGTGATTCTGCAGCTCCCGTAAAAGGAACCTGCAATTACTGTAAACAACTAGGCCATTATGTACACGATTGTCCAGTCCTGAAACGTAATATAGCTACAGGTATTGCAAAAGAGAGACCACGATTAGTTAGACAAGATCAGAATGAACAAGGAGCTATGCAGCATGGACAGTCCATGCCAGTTCAGCAACAGTCCATGCCAGTTCAGCAACAGTCCATGCCAGCCTCACAGCAGCCCATACAGTTTGTGCCAGCTGCACCACCGTTGCCTGCTACTGCCACACAAACCACAACACGACAAATGTATCAGACTGCACAATATGAATATCCTGAGTATCAGCGTTACGCATGAACAAGCCTAGAGAGGGAAGTTGACTTACCGCTCATCGAGATTCCTGTAGATCAAGAAGGACCGTATGTACATAGTGAATTATTAGGTCAAGATAGAAAATTCTTACTCGATACAGGGGCAAGTCGAACAACTATAAAACGTAGTGAAGTTCCAGGGGCACCCCTCTCAGGCTCTCAAAATGTTTCCCTTGGTTTTTCAGGAAAACCTATTGTTAATGAAGTATCACAGCCTCTCCCACTTACGATAGGACCTTTGACACGAACTACAGATTTATTGCTTACTAAATCATGCCCAGAAAATCTGTTAGGAATTAAAACTCTGAAAGCACTAGGAGCCATAATATGTTGTTCTCCGGAAGGAGTAAGGTTGTTTCTACGTGATTTTAAAGGTCACTATGTGTCTAGGGACATGGATCCCCGACTACAGACTTTACCAGTACATCTATGGGCACAAGGCCCTACGGATGTTGGCTGCATGAACATTACACCATACCGAGTCACATTGAAAGCAGGAGTGGTACTACCACGAATGCGACAATACAAGTTACCACATGATGCTGTAGTGGCTTTGCTGAAAATCATTGATGAGCTAATTGCCCAGGGAGTAGTTGTAGAAACAGACTCCAATGTATGTAATTCACCGATAATTCCGATTCTTAAACGAACTGATCCTACTGCCCCACCAGTATACCGATTGGTTATTGATTTGCGTGAACTAAACAAGTGCATTGTACCACAATTTCCTGTGGTCCCTGATATATCATCATTATTGACAGCAATTGATTCCGAAGCAACATTCTTTACTGTAATTGATCTCAAGAATGCCTTTTTCAGCGTCCCAATAGATCCGGAAAGCCAATATTTGTTCGGATTCAGTTTAAATGGGCGCAGCTTTAAATTCTCACGCGCTCCCCAAGGATTCACAGAAAGCCCCAGCATCTACAGCCAAGCACTGAAACGAGAACTTGACAGTATCCACATGCCAGTCAATACTGCACTGCTTCAATATGTCGATGATCTGCTGATCACCGCGAGAAGCGAACCTGAATGTGAAAAGGCTTCTCTGACAGTTTTACATTTTCTAGCCGACAAGGGGCACAAGGTGTCTCCTTCTAAGCTGCAATTCTGTGTCCAGCGAGTTATTTATCTTGGTCACTCGCTGTCCAAGGAGGGAAGGCAGCTTACACCAGATCGCATCCAGTTAATTGCTAACATGTCAATACCCCAGACACAAAAGGAAGTGCGGGCTTTTATAGGCCTCACTTCATATTGTAGGCAGTGGATCCCTCAGTACGCATTTCTAGCAAAACCACTCATTCAGCTAACCACACAGGAGGCAGCCACATCGACTGTTCTCCCTTGGACTCAGGAACATACACAAGCTTTTGAAAGCCTAAAGGAAGCTTTATGTCAAGCACCTGTTTTAGCAACACCATGTTATAGCAAACATTTTACACTTTTTGTTACAGAACGTGAAGGTACTGCCTTGTCAGTACTCACTCAGGATCAAGCAGGATCACGCAAGCCATGTGCTTATTTTTCCAGTACATTAGATCCCGTAGCTCAGGCTTTGCCTGCATGCCTGAAATCAGTGGCGGCGACAGCTTTAGCAATCAGACAAAGCGATGCCATAGTATTAGGACATCCATTGACAGTACAAGTACCACATGCAGTAGAGGTTCTTGTGAACCGAACACAAACACAACACTTGACCATAGCAAGACTTACCGGTTATGAACTGACATTGTTTCAACCACACATAGAGATCCGACGGTGTAATACATTGAATCCTGCTACACTATTACCTGTAATTGGAACAGACCCACTAGCTCATGATTGTGTTGAAATCATTGAAATAAAGACGAAACCTAGACAAGACTTGACAGACGTTCCATTGTTAGATCCAGACCTGACGTTGTATGTAGACAGATCGTGCATGAGAACAAGTACAGGAGATTTAGTGGCCGCGTATGCAGTCACAACAGACACTGAAGTTATTGAGACAAATTGTATAGATACTTTGTCAGCCCAAGCAGCAGAACTTATTGCTCTAACACAAGCCTGTATTCAAGCCACTAATAAGAAAGTTAATGTATATACTGACTCACGTTATGCATTCGGAGTTGTACACGACTTCGGCGTACTGTGGCGAGAGAGAGGTTATTTAACCTCCCATGGTGCCCACATTCAGCACGGACCCCTCATTCATGCCTTGTTAGACGCAATACATCTACCTACTGCTATATCGATTATGAAATGTAAAGCACACACGAAGGTTACTGATATCATTTCTCAAGGCAATGATTTAGCTGACAGAACAGCTAAACAGACTGCTCAGAATCGCACATTAGACATGACAAAGCCAATAGTTCAGACACCAACACAGTGTATGACAATTAAGGATCCCGCACTTGACGTAATTGACATACAGACACATGCTACTGCAGAAGAATTAAAGAAATGGACTGAACTAGGAGGGATCCAGACAGATCAGGGATGGATGACGAAGGAGAAATCTGTATGGTTTCTTCCTGACTCTATGGTCCAAGCCATTATAGCTACAATTCACAGCCCGGCGCATTTAGGAGAAAAAGCTATGCTAGATAGCATTCAACACATTTGGTTCAATAAACATTTACGAGCAGCAGCTAAACAAAAGGTCCGTACCTGTATGATATGTTGTCAGTTCAACCCGGGAAAAAGTGTTCCCGTAGAACAGGGTGGATTCCAGACTCCTGATCATCCTTTTGAAGTGCTCCAAATGGATTATATCCAGATGGAACGATGTCGAGGATTCAAATATGTTCTTGTAGTTGTCTGCGCTCTCTCCCGATGGACTGAGGCGTACCCAGTATCAGATTACACGGCCCCGACTACTGCCAAACAGTTAGTTCGAGAATTCTTCCCACGGTACGGGCTACCACGTGTTGTATATTCAGATAACGGCCAGCCTTTCTCATCCGAATTAATGAAACATGTCTCACTTTTGTTGGGATATCAGTGGAAGTTCCACTGTGTCCGACACCCCGAGGCAGCAGGTCTCGTGGAACGACATAATCAAATTTTGAAAATCAGATTGTCTAAAATATGTAAGGAGAAAGGTGTTGATTGGATAGTAGCCTTACCAGTTGCACTATTTTACATAAGAATGGTAGCACACTCTCGAACAGGGCTATCCCCGTATGAGGTGATCTTCGGAAGACCACCAAATATGTGGGGGACGCCTGTACCACGTAAAATAACTGATGTTAATTGTAATATGCTGACAGATTACCTGGCTTCCTTGATGTCTGCACTACAATCTTGTCGTTCACAGGTAGCTGCAGCTTTTCCTGACAACACTGAGGTGAAACCCCATGACGTTGCTCCGGGGGATCTGGTGTTTGTGAGGAATTTCGATCGGAAAACCCAATTGGAGCCCAGGTGGAAAACACCGAAGCTAGTCCTGCTGACCACAAGAACAGCCGTGAAAGTGGAGGGCCGCAAAGGATGGATACATTCCAGTCACGTTAAGAAATTTCATGGACTATCCTCGGATATAGACACTGTGCCCTGCACTCCCTCACAGACTGATTCAAAACTTCCCTTTGTTGAAAGGAATGACTCTCAGAACTATAAATTAAAACTTAGGCCCAAACAGTCGAGCAATTTGATTGTTTAAGTCCTCTCCAAGGTGAAGCGGTTGAATTGTCTCTGACATGTATCCCTTGGACCTGAGTAGAGAAAATACCAGAGAAATGTTGAAACGACAGGCGTATTGTAAATCACTGCGTAGCTACTGTGTGAGGACATTATTAATTCTGTTTTTATTGAGTGTTTTAATAATCATTACGAGTGTGATTTTGCACATATATCATCCTATTTCTAGACATGTTTATAATATTACTGCTGAACATTCTTTTAGTGACCTACCGCCACATGAATTATCTTATAGACTTGCGCTGCGCAATAACACCTTCATTAGTATGTTACATCATTCCCATCAGACTAGTAATGCCACCAATTGTTGGGTGTGTGGCCGACTCCCTCCCTATCAGAATAACAAAGGAGTTCTGCCTTTCTTTCCACATCCGTTCACACACAATGGCTCCTGTGGAGCATGGTTTAGTTTACTAAATTCCATAGACCCAGACACAGCAGTTTATCAACAACATTGGATATGGGGAAATCTGAATCTAGTTTTATTCAAAGTCTGTCACCCTAATAAGGAGGGTCACCCCAGTAGAACAGGAACTGATTTAGAAAATGAAGTGTATAAATTAGGTAATTTTACGCCTAACCTCATGATTTTGAACGTCAAATCCGAAGTTGAATTAATTCTGCCCACTATGTCAGTATTTCCAGTTAAGGGTGAATTATGTGTGAGAAAAGTTGGTTCCATACACATGGGCCATAGCAAATGCGTTACTACAGTAGAATATAGTGATCAAGGGAAATCTTCATTTAGAGCTTCTCGCCATTCTTACTTTATATGTGGTCAGACGGCATATATGCGTCTGCCTCTAGATTGGGATGGTACCTGTTACATAGCATTCCTTTTGCCACCTGTTTTCCTAGCTCCCCCTGATTATTATCGAAATGTTCATTTAGTACACAAAAGAGAGCGTAGAGATCTCCCAGTTGTCGATTATACTGAGACGGCATGGGACAAGTATGTAGATTTCAATAAAGGTATCTTCCCCTATATAGGTACAATATCAAATAGTAAGCTGATACGCAGACTCACCAAGACTCTTGAAGCTGTAGTAAACGAGACTATAACCGCCCTAGGCAATCTGACAGAGGAACAATCAGTGATGAGAATTGTTGTTCTCCAGAATCGTCTTGTCCTTGACGTCATCCTGGCCGATAGGGGCGGAGCTTGCAGGGTCATCGGATCCAGCTGCTGCATATTCATACCAGAAAATTCGCCATCTGTATATAAAGCTATAACACGCCTTCATAAGATTGTAAGCCAGATACACGAGAATCCAGGCACTTGGACGTGGTCCGGGTGGTTTTGGAGTGTGATATCAGCCTGGGGATGGAGAGTTCTATCCTTCCTAGGTATTGGCCTTCTTATGCTCTTCAGTTGTTGTTTATGCCTGCAATGTGGACCAGCGATTTGTGGTCTGTGTGCCACATCATGCATTCCATATCAAAGTTCTCGTTCAAAATGCGGGAAAAAGAAGGAAGAAGAAATGATGCTCCATGAGCAAATCGATGGAATAATGAAGATTGATATCTCTTGAAGGGCAAGTAGGGGACAAGGAGGGAATGTGGAAATGTGGATTTTCCTGATCAGTTATGTCCCCTATCTTGGACCCCAACGATTCTATGTGCATGTCACAAGTACATGTATGTTCCCTCCAGTTCCAGTTTCCAAGACGCAAACATATGTGTGTCTACCGTCGACATGTTCTCTGTCAGATCCGCCATCAATGGGCTGGATATTCAATTCCTAAGTATGAAAAGCCACCGACTTTATATGGCTAAGGTACTCCATTTTTACAGTTCAGGCAAGTAGGCCCGATTCTTTCCTCAAAGCCTTTCCCTGCTCTCTGTCTCTGACAGTTTCAGCTTGAGCTCGCATCTGTATCCATGAACTTTGTCCTACTCCCTGTGCAGCTAACGGTGCCTGCCTCGGCCAGTTTTCGCCTGCCTGCCAAGAAGCTGTATTTCACCTTCGAATTATCTATTTTGCTCTTCAGCCGATGCATTCCTGTCTAGTGATTTAGGTAAACATTTCCTTTAGCTCACAAGCAAAGGACTCAGCCTTTCCGTCCTCCTGCAAGTGATTCATAGCCCTGTTGCCATGGAAAGTTTTCTGCCCCTCGCTTCTCATATAGACACTTAGACGCTTGTACACGCACATACAGTTAGTATAGAATAGATTCTGTCCGAGAGTCCTTCCTTGTGGATAACATAGTTCTCTAAACATAGGATGTTAGATATGATTTGGGATTAGGTTGACATGACCCCCTAGACTTCTCGTCTCCACATGTAGAGCTAAATGTCAAGTCCCCTTCACCCCCTAGTTGCACGTCAATCACACGTCATGCTGCTGCGCACGCATCCATGTTAAGTATTATCGTATAGATCCACCTATGTAAGATAATGAGAGCCAATCATGTTTCTTTTTTGCTCCTTATTACGCCTAGTTTCAATTACGTATCACTATGTTAATTTATCTTATCAATTGTTACGCCTTTTTGCACTTGTTTCATTGTAAATGTATGACCTATAAAAGTTACTTCTTGTCAATAAAGTATTGTACTTCACTTCCTGAACCCTCGTGGTGACGGAACCTGAAGGCCGCGACTCGAGTCGGCCATTTTGGATGGAATAAAGCCCATTTAGAAACCTCTTATACCACGGATTCTGCCTCTTGTTATTCTGAGCTATTTTACTGTATTTTTAAAGATTCCGTATGAAATTCAGTTTCGGTAAAAAGAATATTTACCACACTCAAACAAGACCCATCTACGAACGTGACGAAATCACTTTCTGGTAAGGGTACATCTTTTATGTCAGGTCGTGGTTTGGTACAGAAATCAAGTACATCCAGACAATCATGATCTGCTTCATCTCTGGCCTCCACATTCTCAGCATCAGGCAGTAATGTTGAAGGATTTACATTTAAACATCTCCCAAGACTTACATTTGTTGCACCTAGTATAACTTTCTCATACTTAGTCAGCCGACTATGTGTCATATACTGAGTACGACTTCTTGTTAAAAGGATTGCCACATCATGAGGTACAAACACTTTCACAGGATATCCCATCACAATTCCCTCACTCTCTTCCAAACTTCGGCATGTAGCAGCTACTGCTTTCAAACACCCAGGTAGGGCCACAGCTACTGGGTTCAACATTGAAAAATATGCAATTGGTCTCCTCAGTTTTCCATGTTTCTGTATTAGCACAGAGAGCGCACATCCATTTCTCTCACTGCAGTACAACTCAAACTCTTTCTCATAGTCAGGCATACCTAGTGCAGGTGCTTCACACAGCCCATCTCTCAATCGTTTAAATGCTGCCAATTCTTCCTTGTTCAAATCAATGGGATCTTTCACATCGCTTCTCGTCAGTCGTACCAGAGGTTTTGCGATCAACGAAAAGTTGCTGATCCATTGATGACAATATCCAACCATTCCCAGAAACATTCTCACCTCTCTTTGGGTCATGGGTGCTCTCATTCCTTTTATGATCCTGATTCTATCTATCGTTATTTTTCTCAGTCCTTTTTCAATGTGATGTCCTAAATATTGTACTTCGTTCTTGCAAAATTGTAATTTTGATGTTGACACTTTAAGTCCTCCATATGCCAAATTATTCAGCAAGGCTATAGTGTCTAGTTCACAAGCCTCACGGGTTTTTGACGCCACAAGAAGGTCGTCGATATACTGAACTAACACTGAACTTTCGGGCATTTCTAGACTTTCCAAAGACTTCTTCAATAGCTGATTAAATATTGAGGGGCTTTCTGTATACCCCTGTGGAATTCGGCACCAAGCCAAAATACGCTCGCTGAACCGAAACGCAAACATTTGCTAACTGTCATGGTGCAATGGGATGGAAAAGAAAGCATGGCATAGATCAATTACTGTATACCATTCTGCGTCATGGGGAATCTGATATAAAATCACAGATGGATTTGGTACAATGGGACAGCCTGACACAACAATTTTGTTTATCTTTCTCAGATCTTGTACTATCCTGAACTTCCCACTAGTCTTTTTCAGTCCCATTATTGGTGAATTACATGGACTACTCATTATTTCTCTCAAAATACCTTGTTTTATCATTTTCTCAATCACAGGAGTTACTCCTTCAATTATTTCAGGTGTCAGTTTATATTGAGGAACATTTGGATAGCTTACTCCTTCTTTTACTGTTATTTTTACTGGATCAATATTTCTCATTAATCCCACGTCTTCTCCTGTGAAATCCCAAACTTCTGCTTTTACGGACTGTTTTAATTCTTTAGGTAATTCATCAGGGTTAAATACAGCATAGGTTGCGATAACCTCATTTTCCCTGTTTGTCATTGTCATTGTCATTTTATACAGCACATCTTCATCCGGGGTTTCAAATGCTATCCCATCCGGGGTACAAAATATAGTGCAGTTCATTTACCACAACAAATCTCTACCTAACAGATTCACAGGACTGGTATCGCACACGACTAAGCGGTGCATTTCAGAAATTTTCCCTATGCTAACTTTCACCGGCTCTGTAAGGTAAGTTTTAATCTGCCTGTTGGATACACCAACTACTTGGATCGTTTCATCCGAGAGAGGAAGGTTCTTAACATCAGCTGATCTGACAGTTGACCAAGTAGCACCAGTATCAACTAGGAAAGTAATACTTTCATCATTAATCTTTCCATCTACAAATGGGCCTGTCTGGTCTACTTCTAGAGTTGCGCCAAGTACGCACTCTTCTTCCTCCCTTCGGCACCGTCAATAACCTTCTTCTGAATCACTCTCATCTTGTTGCAGCCAATACTGCGAAACAGCGCTAGCGCGTGGCAGCTTATTTACCTGTTCTTCGTTGTAGAATCCCGTTTCGCTACTATACTTCTGGGAGTTTTTGCTCTGTGGAAAAGGCGGTTTTGGCATCTGATTCTGTTGGGTAACAACCTGCTGCTGTCGCTGCGGTTGACCACTCACCTCATTCTGCACCTGTGGATTCAATGATGCATTTTCATTGTTAGTACTTGGGCAGAATTTACACTCGGATTTCCAATTCCCTATTCTACCGCAATTATGACATGGGAATTTCTTCTTAGCTTCGTCTATATTTCCTTTACCTTTCCCAGGACTGCATTTTTGTCTTGATCCTGTATTATTCGCTTGTTCAGCTAATTGAGCTTCCTGTCTCTCTGCTACCTTTACTTGTGCCCACATAGCCTTTACTTTCAATTTTCGCTGTTTAGCTTCAATCTCATCACTGAAATATTTAGCATGTCTCAATACTTTGTCTATTTTCTTATTTTGCCAATCTACAGTATGTTGTTTTATCATCTCACTAATTTCTGAACATAGACCATATACAAACCTGTATACAAAATGACTTAGATCCTTTTCACTAAGATTTTCATCTCCACTAAACTGTTTAAAGGCCAAGATCAGCCTCTCATAATATGCATGTACTGACTCTTTGCTTTCCTGATGTGTTCTGTCAATTTTCACCCAATCTGTCTCTTTAGGTGGAACCTTATTCTTCAGAAAGGCAATAACCTGTTCGTATTTCTTCATTACGTCGGGGTCTGGAGCCCCTGTTTTTGGATCCCTTGGGTATTCTTGTGTTAGCCAATTTATCATGAGTTTGCACTCTGTCCATAGATCCGCTGGTACTATAATATCAAATAGGCTATTCAGGTCAATCCAAAATACTTTAGACAACTTCACAAATCTGTCCACCTGCCTATACCACTCGACAGGCTTTTCGCGTAGTCGATGGAAATCATTTGTAAAGGACAAAATATCCTGTCTTGTCCATGGGATATGCACATATCCTCCTCCTGGAATCTCATAGGGCATTCTGTTACTACCTTTTCTTTTTCTCTTACAGGGAATGCTGCAAACGTTTTATCTGGGGCATCAACTCGTTTTCGGTACCACCTGCTTCTCCATTTATCCACATCTCCCCATTTTCCTAATAAGATAATTATTTCCTTAATCTAACTTATCCATCCTGTGGTGTTCAAGTTTTCAATATCCGTTTCAGTTAAATCAATTTGATAGGGTTTTTGCAAAGCCTTTACCTTTTCAATATCTATACCCATTTCATTTGCTACTTCTTCTAGTCGTTCATGTAGATTCTTCGCTCTCCATGTCACACTTTTGCACAAATATAATAATTCCTCATCTTGGTAAGTTTTTAGTTTCTATGTAGGGATAGTTCCTACTATTAACTCTTCCAGTACCATTCGTAATTTGGCCACATCTATTGACTGAGATTCTTTGTCTTTTCTCTGCAAGCTTCTCAACCATTCACTTAATTCTTCTGTAGATGGTCCTACTCACTTCTCTATGTTACCTGGTTCTGAATCCTTTTGTGTTTCTAATATTGACTCCACTGTTGTTAAACGTCTTTCTGCAAAATTCTGGCCTATAAACAGATTATTTGAAACATTTGGTTCAATCATACTTATTGTCTGTCTCCATGGATTTTCATTTTGACTCGGTTGTGGCTGCTTAACCTGTTTATTGCTTATATAAGGAACCGTTAAACAATGTTTGCTATCTTTCTGTTTATCAAAAATAGGCATTACTGGACCTATTGTTACTGGAACTGTTACAGCTTCCAGATTTTTAGTCAATTTTCTTATTTTCTCTGTTAATTCTAAGGTTGTCTTTGCTAATTCTGCTGAATTTTCACAATTTATTCTACTTTCTGACTTCCTCTCTACCTCTCTAATGAAATAATTTTTCTCTAAATCTTGGGACTCTTGTTCGATTTTATGATTCGTAAAGTTTCTTTCATTGGGGCACTTGGTGTTAATATTTCTGGTTCTGGCCGATATGGAGGTGGATTTTTATAGAACATGTCATCAAGAACATCATCCTCTGATTCATTCACTCCATACCCTCTCGATTCCACATTATGTCTTTTTTCTGCGCATTTTCTTCCTGCATTTTCTTCTGCAGTACTTACGGGAAACAAACCCTCAGTCATACTCGCATTCCGCCACCTTCTCATTCGATCATTGTGATTCTCATGTCCATATGATCTACCAACCATGTACCTATACCTTCCGCCACTCCTCTGTCTTTCTCGGTCATGCATCTCATCTTCCCATTCTGTCAATGCTTCAAATTGTGTCGGTCTAGGTCTCAGTTCTAGATTCATCATTTTCTCTCTTAAATTTCTCAAAACTGCTAAATTAAATGAACCATGTTCTGGAAAAGCCAAGACTCCGTCATCTCTAGTGTACTTTACGCAATTGTCTAACCAAATACAGGTGTGATATCCATATTTCGCAACCATAAAGGATGCTGGGGTTTTTGGTGGAGGAAGTAATTGTCCTTCCCTAGTCACAATCGGTTTGTCCTTTTTAAACCACTTCTTTATTCTCCCGAACCAGGACTTTTTCTCCTTTTCTGGTGGATCGTAATACATCTTTTCTGTTTTTTCGTGTATCACTAGTCTCTCCTCTCAACTGCACCGCTATTCTGACCAATTGTAGTGCGACTTACACTAACGCACCAATCCAGAGCGTATATGTCACCTTTGCAATTCTCCAATCTCAGCGCAACTAGCACTAACGCACCATTCAGGAGCGTCTACGTCACCCTGTGACTCTCCACTCCTAGCGCGGCATACACTAACACACCAATCAGGAGTGTTCTACATTTCCAACTGACTGGCCAATCCCAGCGCGGTCGTTCTGACGTCAGCAGCCGCTGACGCAGCTCCTGCTCCTGTCTACCCCTCCTTTACAAAATTCACTCGGTAAGTTTTGTTTCAAATTTACAAATCTGTTAGTAACAACACAAAAACACCACCATTGTCCGCTTCGCTAACCAAGGAATAGCAATAGACCTTTCTCACAAGAATTCCGTCTTTCCCGAGAGCAGCGCTTACCTCTGCCCTACTACGAAATCGTTACTTCCATTCATAAAGTAGCACATCCCTCCACCTTACCCTTCTAACAAGCATTAGCTAACTGTTTCTCCAGAATTAAGACACTTAGGGGCATATCAACAACAACCGGCGATAATTATCGCTAAGCGCACTTAGCGCTAGGTTAATTATCGCTGGCTAGCGTTGATTTTTATCGCTGAGATAGCGTGCTATTAGCAACGCTTATCTTAATAGCGATAAAAATCCTCACGCTAAGTGGCAAACGTGAGATTATCGCTGGAAACCCAGCGATAATCTCACGTTAGCTTGTTGATAGGGACAGACAAACTTAGCCATGATATCCTCCTTCCATAGGATATCATGGCTAAGTCAGAAAAATACCAGACGTAAAAAAGCAGCGTTAACTGCGGTTAGCGCTCCTTTTTTTGTCTCTAACAGGGTTAGCGATATTCTTGATAATAGGAGAAATGTCGCTTAGCGACATTTCTCCTATTATTTTACTCTGGAACGCCCCCTTTGCATCTCATTAGAGATGCAAGGGGAAGCGTAGAGTAAAAGGGTGCTAACATGCGAATTTGCATGTTAGCACCCTGTTGTTGATAGGGTGCTAGTTTTATCTCTGCTTTTTTGGCTTTTAAAGCCAAAAAAGCAAAGATAAAGCCCTTGTTGATATGCCCCACATTTGGAGACCCGATGCTCCTTAGAAATAAAACCTGAGTTTCACAATTAACCTGAATGCCTTTACATTCACGCACTTTCACACGAGAAAATGTAGTACATTCACACAGAATTCTGTCTTTCCCGAGAACAGCGAACAGTCTGTCCTACTACAGAATTTTGACACATGTTAATAAAGTAGCACTTCCCTCTACTTTATCCTTCTAACAAGCTAAGAGAACACCTATTACCTTTCCAGTGATAAGCATTATCAGAGCGCCTTTTGGGCTCCTGTTACCTAAGACCAAAATTTCACAGGTGACCTTTGGTACCATACACTCCTCTCATACAAGAAATATTTCTAATGGCAACACGCGACGATGTCACCGAATCGAACCCAGACAATGCGTCGTGCAACTTCACTCGTTACACGTTTCCCCTGTGTACCTACAGGGCAACAACAATTCCGTCTTTCCCGAGAGCAGCGCTTACCTCTGCTCTACTACGGAACTGTTACAAACTTCCGACTTCCTACATCCCAGAAGTTGTGCAAACAACATAGAATTCGACGCAACTCAACATAGAGTGTTAGTACATAACCCAATTTCAATCAATAACCAATAATCAATAATCAATTTACAAGCAATAGACACCAAACCGAAACAATAACAACCATCATACTGCTACCAGAAAAACTGATGCAGCATGGAATTTCAAATCCTCCCTTCGTCACAGATCAAATATCACACTAGCACATTCACTCAATACATTCATTGGTGGGGCCCATAACACCAACTACTTACACATTTCTGATCTGCTCTTACGAGAGGGATAAGTTTTCCAAACGCTGACATGTAAGGAATACCTTTTGACCTAAATGAACATATTTACATATACATACATTGAATACCTTTATTAAACTCTGCTCTTCGAGAGATTCCCTCCATTTAGTCGACAGATCAAATTAGTTGTTTTTGGGTAATGGTAACTCAATCCTCTTATCTTGTACTTAATCTTAACCTATTCTCTATCAATAAACAGGCCAACACATTTGTTTGTTAAATAATAATTTTGTTTATCTAATTAATCGCAAATTTTAAGGAATCATTAATCAAACCACAGAACATCATATTTACCTAATCTGGCTATTAGTCGTCCTCTAAGTCAATCAAGTTGTTATAGTCTTTAATTAATCGAAAATCAGGTAGCGATTTAGTCTGTCAAAGATTCAGGGAAACAGCTGTCCAGCAGTGTCACCGTCCTCTCCGCCAGCGTCAGCATTCTTTTTTAACTCACTATTCTACCATCTTTTATAGTAAATTTAATGTCAAGATGTAACAAAATCAGTTTTAGGCAGTCCTGATTGGTGGGTTTGGGGTCGTTCGGTGAAGTTCTCACATAGTCTATTTGGTTAGGTCATCACACTTGCTGGTTCCGGTTTTAAAGACAATCTTTTGTTTAATAGTCTTGGCAACTCTCTCAGTACGACCTTGATGGGTACATCTTGCATGGGGTCAGGACGAGGCCACTGTTGCTTGCGGTGGCGCAGGCGCACATCACCCGAAACCTCGTGGAACGGTGACTGGTGCCGTCAAGTCAAAAGTCAGCCATCTTAACGTAGGCCCAATCGGTCAACTTAAGAAAAACAAACACAAAACGTAATTAAAACATGGAAATAGCTAATAAAATGTTAAACCCTCACTAATTCCCCTAAGTGTATGTAATTATCTAGCATAATAGCGAGATTCAAAGCGTTTATATTCACCCAACGATGTCATCTGGTGCGATTTACAATTACGTCACAAAAGCAACATTTATCATGCAATATTCTATTTTTCTAGTATTAGTATGCGTACATATATTAGTATACAAATTATTTTAGCCATGCAAATGCAAATCCCACGTGTAACTCTTTCATTAATATGATTGATTAGATATCACTTCAAACAGATTAATATTATTATAATTAATAGATTACTCGGATTAATATGAACATGCAGAAATGGGGGGGTATACAAAATTTTGCACTACCCGCTCCATCAAAAGTTCAGGTCTCCGAGGAGGATGTAGTCTGTGGAGGTCAGGGCGTGCATGCTGATGAAGTCGGCTATGAAGTTGCTGAACTGGGGTCCGGGTCTGGGGGGTCTGTAGCCAAGGGTGCCTCTGAGGGTAGAGTTGGGGTCTGTGTGGATCTGGAAATGCATGTGTTCGGCGGTGCTGGGAGTGTCGTCGTGCTGGTCGAGACCCTGATGCTGTTCTTGTGGACGATGGCGATTACTCCTCCGACTCCGTTGGTGCGGTCTCTGCGGGTGATCTTGTAGCCATCTGGGATGGCAATGGCAATGTCAGGTGCGGAGGAGTTGTTCATCCAGGTCTCTGTCAGGAAGGCGACGTCTGGGGATGAAGTGTTGAGTAGGTCCCAGAGCTCGACGGCATGTTTGCGTGCGGAGCAGGTGTTCAGTAGGATGCATCAGAGGTGATTGTGGCCTTTCTTGGCGGGTGGTTCGGCGGCTCTGTGGCTGGTGTAGCTGCAGTTCTGGCAGGTGAAGGGACCCTGTGTGCGTTTTGGGGCGGCTTTGAAGCAGGTGTGGGTCTGTCCGCAGTTGAGAGCGTGGAGTGTGCTGGCATCGTAGCGGCGGCAGTCGTCGCGGCGGGTGTTCGGTGCGCCAGCGGCACGGCCGCCATATATGGGGAGGTGGGAGGGAGGAGCAGCTGGGAGGCGGGAGGTGGGAGGAAGGGGCAGGGGCAGCGAATGGGCAGTGAGGGGGCGGGGCCGCAGGGGACGCAGTGGTGGGAACGGGAGCGGCGAGGGCACCGAAGGGAACCGGGCACAAATCAGGGGGCAACGAGGGGGAACAAAAGGCAAAAGAGGGCACAGAATAAAGGGGCAACGAGGGGAACAAAAGAAAAACTGGCACAGAAAAGAATGCAGGCACAGGGGGGAGACAGACAACAGTGGTCAAAGACACCAGAAAACAGTAAGGGCAGTACAGGGAAAGACAGCGACAGTGATACAAACCTTAGGCCTACCACTGGCCACCAGGGATGAGGTGCATGTGGTAGCCTGCAGGTGGAGGAGGGCCTCAACTGCTTCAGCAGTGGCAGCTGGGGGAGGGTCAGGACACACAGGCGGAGCTGTGTGGTGGGGGAGTGACCTACCTAACAAGGTCAAGGGTCGCCCTCCTCACCACACAGCGGCTGCCAAATATGGGGACGTGGGAGGGAGGAGCAGATGGGAGGTGAGAGGTGGGAGGCAGGGGCAGGGGCAGCAAATGGGCAGTGAGGGGGCAGGGCTGAAGGGGACGCAGTGGTGGGAACAGGAGCAGCGAGGGCACCGAAGGGAACCGGGCACAAATCAGGGGGCAACAAGGGGGAACAGAAGGCAAAATAAGGCACAGAATGAAGGGGCAACAAGGGGAACAAAAGAAAAACGGGCACAGAAAAGAATGCAGGCACAGGGGGAAGACAGACAACAGCGGTCACAGACACCAGAAGACAGTAAGGGCAGTACAGGGAAAGACAGCGACAGTGATACAAACCTAAGGCCTACCACTGGCCACCAGGGATGAGGCGCAGGTGGTAGCCTGCGGGTGGAGGAGGGCCTCAACTTCTTCAGCAGCGGCAGCTGGTGCAGGGTCAGGACACACAGGTGGAGCTGTGTGGTGGGGGAGCGACCTACCTAACAAGGTCAAGGGTCGCTCCCTTGTTATGTCTGATCTAAAAACACGTAGGCCATCTATGGGGTGTGAGAAAGACAAAACCCGACAGGCCTGAATAATCCAGGTTTTCCTCAAATTAACGACGGATGGGCAAAAGAATATAAAGTGCTCAAGTGTTTCAAAGCTAGCGTTGCACAAGGGGCACAACAAGGTTACAGACACATTCTTGCAGTTAAATTTCATCGCATTCAATGGAAGTACCCCAATTCTAAACTGTATGTAAAGTGCACATGCTTGAGGGGGTTCAACATCATCCATATAGGGATCAAACTTAAAACAGCTTATAATATCCAAAAACCGTATTGTTAGGGAACTAAGGGGGATATTCTCCAGGACTTATCGCCGAGTTAGTGGCACTTTATCGCAGCCAAAGTGGTGATAAATTCATCGCACCATTCCAAAGCTGGTGCTCACAGCTGATATCACCAATTTTCCTGCGATAGTAGCCGCAAAAAACAACGCCACGGATGACAATGGCAACTAACGCTAATGAGATGCAGAGTAGGCGTTCCTGTGCAAAAAGCCACGACAACACCACTTCGCAACATTCTCAACGACCAGCCAGATCTGCAATAAGATCCCACAACATGAGATAAGGCGAGTTAGCAGCATGAATTTAACTCATGCTCTTACCTGGTGTTAAGTCGGACAACTACCTGCACAATGAAGGGGAGGCCAGCCCAGAGCCACACCTGAAGAACAACAGATGCCATGGAGCCACTGATCAGGCTGCTCGGACACCCAAGAAGACCACAACACCCACTGCCACCACCCCCAGGAACCCCCCCCTCCCTGAGCCCTACCCCGACCCCCCACCCAAAAGAAGATAGTTCACATCAACTTAACAAATTCTTGAATCAAATAATTCACCTGATGCCACACAATAACAACAATTAACATTCATGTGTGGACAGACAAAGGAAAAGCATTTATTCACCTTTGAATTTCCAAAAATAATAATTCATTCAAATGTAACTCAGTACTACTATTTGGAAGAGTCATGGCGGGTCTCCCATGGACAATCTGTATGTCACAGCCTGCAAGACAAAATTCAAGATAAGAAGGTGTGTCATGCGCTCCTAAAAGGACAGAGAGAGACAGAAAGAGAGAGAAGGGGGGAGAGAGGGAGAAGGAGAGAGAGAGAAACAGAGGAAGAGAGAGACAGTGAAAGGAAGTGAGGGAAAGAGGGAAAGAGAGAAAGAGAGAGAATCATCCCTGGGCCCTGTGCGTGGTTCATTTCTGGGCTGGACAGGAAACCAACTGATGAGTGTGTCTCTGTTGCAGTGTCGGCGCCACACAGACCTCAACCGACAATGTCGCCCTGTTTCATGCACATGGAGAGCGGCCGCACAGGAAGGGATTGTACAAGGAGCGCAAGGCCGCTCGGGGTCTTGGCTGATACATGCCAACTGTTGTGTGTGTATCGCTCTTGGTGCACCATAAGCCTAAGGCCGAGTCTCATTTGCAAAGCGAAAGCCACATCACATTACAACAATGCAAGCAGTAGTCAGACTGACATTGGGGATGAAAGCTCCTTTGTCCCAATACAGAAGGCAGATGGACATCTGCACCTACGACCTTGGCAGTGCATGCTGCAGGCACCCCCTAAAAGATACACCATAGCAGATGACGACTCCCACATTCCCCACAGCGCTAATGAAAGAAAAATGTATCCACACATCTCACACAGAAGACCTTGCTCAAGATACTCCTGCATGGAATGCCCTTGAAACTTAAGCACAGAAAAGTCCATACGTCCAAATTTGCACACTCATACGACTCATTGCTCCGAGCTGTGGCATATCATCCACACAACAGCCGTAGGTCAGAAGAGTGCCGGTTCTCCGAGACCCAACAACGCAATGGCAGGACATCCCGGGCACATGCATTACCCGTGTCACGTGGAATTGTACCGTGACCGAATGCTGCATCTGTTGGGGGCACTGCCATTGGCAGTCCTGTGGATCAATTACCGTTTGAGCTTCTGTCTTGCATACGTCACCTGCGTCCAGCCCTGGTTCCACTGTCGATCATGCATATTTGAGTGGCCCATGGATGTCTGCCTATCCAACACAATGGTGGCTGAACTGGATTATGACATGTGTGTGCGCCCCCTGATGGCCCACAGCCAAGAGTGTAACCGTGATACCCATTTATGGAATGCCTTGATATTTGGCGTATGTGCTGGCAGTTGGGCATGGGAGATTGCACAATTCCTCGTGTGCAGTGACCACATCGAGGCGCTCCCCTCTTGGGCTGTGTTGCGGATTGGTGAAACGGCGTGGATGGAGCACATCTGTCTGGACCAGCTACTGGATTGGCTCGTCCTTGTGTTCTTAGAAGTCGACAACGACGTACTCTTGGAACTGATTGCCCATGAAGCTGCGCTCGCTCTCATGGACGAGTAACTACGTTCCTGCAGCCACAACTGATTGTAACCCATAGCACAGGTCCCAACACCCTTTTGCATCTTGAAGAAATGGTCACATATCCCACCATTACAGTGGTCATGGCTGCATTGGCCTTGGCTCAGAATGCATGTGCCTGCAACACTGCAGGTTGACACACACCTGTGCAAGGTGAGTGGACAGCAGCGCATGGCAACGTTCCTCAAACAGACACCCTGCTGGAGGGAGTGTACACACATGCCAATGTAGTTCTACATGTGACCCTTTTGGACTCTGTCCCCTGCTCACTGTCTGCAGAGCAGACAGTCAGCGCAGTCCGGTGGTACAGGACTATGCAGATCCCATGGGCTGTGAGTGGTGTCCCCTGACACGGTGCAATGAGCGTACACCAAACATCACATGACTCGTCCAGCAAGGCAAGGTGGGTTGAGACCATTGCCATCCATGATGATTTGTGTTCATTTTTGCATCCCCATGTCTTGCCCCTCCACATGTTCCCATGCTGCCTGTTAGTATATGATGCATTGGTCTGCATGTTGTGGCCCTTGTCTAGCCTGCACTGACACGCACATGCTAATAAAGTTTACGCAACTTCACTAGTGGTCAACTGTGATGAGTGTTGATTAGAATGACAAATCCTGTGCCTCGATGAGCATTGTCTGTACACAGGGAGGGACTAACTGATGCATTTCACTTAGGGGTAAGTCCCCGTTGGCAGCTCCACCTCTGTGTGCCAGACATTGTGGTTGGGAAAGTTGCTGATAGAACAATGCGCTTACGTGTCTTCAGCAATGTGAGTATGGTATCCAGCTTCTTGCCATGTGGATCAATGTGATCCATCAAAACAGGCTGTGTCCACACAGTTGGGTGTGTGTAGGTATGCAAAGAGATGTTCTGTTGTCACATGTGATGGGGGGCACTTCTTTGGTCCTGCTTCCGACTTTGACATTTTCACACACAGCCAAATTTCATACATGGACGTGGGGCTACGTTGGGGGGTTGCAAGATTGTTGTTAATGAGCAGTGTGGCCACAGCTAGTTCACACCTTCACAGACATCTACTTGGCCATGTGTGTCACGGTCAAACATGCGCATTGATGTCATTTTCCAGGGTGTATCTTTTGGTGCAATCAATGTCCCCACATTCATCCATACTTTTATACTTGACTTAACATAGACATAACACATCTGTGTGATTTGGAATGTTGTATTCACATTCTGTGGGGTGTCGGAGCTGGAGCAGTACATGGCCATGCACACCCCACATTGCATGGTTACACAGTGGAGTGCCAACCAGAGTCCTTTGGGGAATGACAAGTTAGTCGGAAGAGGAAGAGTTCAGTCCGCAGCCTGATTGTTGTGTCATTGGTAACCAATGCAGATATGGCAGTCCATGTCGGGGTCCAGTTGAATGTCGCAGAGTGTTTCGAGGGACAGTGGAAGGTGTTGTTCCAGGGCATGATGCAGAGTGCTGAACCCAGCAGGAACAGGGCATATGGCGGGGAAGAATGCTACAACCTCCTTTTTGACACAGAGTCATTACCATCCACATCTTCGTCCTCTGATATCTCTTCTGTGTCAGGTGTGCTAGGTGTGTGTGGTGGTGTTATGGCTGCATCACTGTGTGCCACAGACACATCAGGGGCGGAGATGTGTGTGTCGAAGTTCCTGCAGCAGTCATCCGGGACAGGCTCTGTGGCAGCAATGGCAAGATGAGGATCTGCAGGGCATGGTAGATCCCAGCTACATCTCACTGGTGTTCAGCTGTGGCAACCATTCTTCCTGCCTGCATCCACTGCATGTTCTCCATTGTCCTCCGCATCTGTGCCAACTCTGTGCTGTCGTCGCTGGAGCCTGTCTGACTAGACTGTTCTTGTATCTGAGTAATGGCTCCAACGAGGTCAGCCAAGGATTGTTGTAGGGCATGGAACAGACTGTGGGTGTCCGTTAGGGACTGTAAGTGGTCCCTGATGGGACTTATACACCCACGTATGGCATTGAGTTTGGCTGCCATGTGGTCGAAACCCACCCGCACCTGTTCAGCCACCTCCTTCTGGCAGTCTAACACACGGCGTTGGAATGCCATGTGTTCTTCGGTAAGGTGCTGGGAGCCAGCCGTGGTGGTGGGTGATTCCTGCTGTGTGGTCTGTGCAGGGGGTGGGATCACCTTGATGCAGCTGGGCTGCCCTGCTCCTAGAGGTGAGGTGCGGAGGCTGTCCATGAGCCGTTGGAGGGTGTCGGAGTAGATGTCCAGGTGGTCCTCTTTATCATCACTGGAAAGATGTCTGGTCTGCTCTGCAGGAGGTGTTGATTGTCCCTCTGCAATGTAAAGGGGAGATGCAGTTCAACAGTGTGTTCCGTGTATGTGCATGCATTGTACATGTTTACATACAGACTGCATGACAATGTACATTGTGACTGTTCTGGAGGAGCTGGGTATTTGATGGGAGACAGTGGACATTTCAACTACATGACGGATGTGAGGTTGTACTCGTACATTATCATTTCACAGTTTCATGCTATGCCAGATGTGATTGGCCAGGTTCACGCACAAACAGCACCAGTCGTGTCCTCTGTTCTGTAGTGTGAGTGTAGCCCTTTGTACCACATTTTCTTCGATGTTGAGGTGCTGTGTTTGCTATGTGTGTGTGCTGCATTGGGGGAGAATCGCCCCTGCAGGTCTGATTTAGTGAGCCCTTATCCCTTTGAGGCGGTGTGCCTTTGACTTGCGTGCTTTTACGGTGCTGAGATGTTGGCGACTTGGGTCATTTGTGCTCTTGGACAGATTTTTGAGTCTTGTGCATTGTTTGTCTGCAGATGTGTTGTTGAAGTCAGGGGTTGTATGTGCACGTGGATGTGTCAGAGTGTGACCTGCTCCTTTGAGGATCTGATCCACACTGGGTCACCTCAGTGTAGTGGCGTGCACCATGTCATGTACTTTGACTGCATGATATTGGTCATGCAGTGTCACTTACATTGTCAGTGTGGCTCACAGGGCCACTGCTTTGCTGGGTTCAGCACATGTGCATGGGTTGGTTGTGAGATTGGTCATGGGGGCCTTTGTGCACATAATGGACGGGGTCCTACTTGGTGTTTCTATGTTTTCTGCTGTGTGCCAAGGCTATCAGGGACATGTTCCACTGTCATTGTGGGTGTGCAGTGTGCTACACATGATTGTGCATGTGTGCCATTGTGCCCATCTCCCCCTGTCCCCCCAGTCCCTGGTCGTTACTCACCCTATTGCTGTTGGCTCACGTCATATCGATCAGTGTCCATACCCCCGACTCCTTGCACCATCTCCACACTGATGTCTGTGGCCACCATTTCCTCCAGCTCATCCAGCTCCTTCTGTGGCGCAGGACTCCCACCTGCAGTCGCCGTTGCTGCCTTCCGGTCGGCAGCGAGTTTCAGCTTGGTTTGGCTTGTCACATCATGCCAGCGCCTCTTGACCTCCTCCATTGACCTCCTCAACACTCCGACTGCATTGACGTTGTTCACGATGGACTGACATATTTCCGTTTGTGTTGCCAATGACAGGTGTGAATAAGGCAAAAGAAACAATTCTGTTGTTGGTTGGATATTTTAATTGTACACTGTGTCCCAACTTTGATGATAATATTTGTGGGTTGCAGGAGGATGGGGCCCCTACCTCTCACTTTAAACATTCTGTAGTGGGAGATATGTATAATGACTTAATTTACAGTCTCGATCTGGGCTTTGTTAATGAATTGTGTACCCCCCCCCCCCCCCCCCCCTGTCCATGCCCTGGACTTTTAGCGGGCGCGGACTCTGTTCCACAATAGATATTTCCCTAATCTCAAATATTCACGCTAATTTTATTCAATCATTTAGCGTCCCAGGGATTGCATTTCCCCCTTTGTACGGCGATTACACTCCCTTCAAATAGAATTACTAGGCTGTCAGGTAGCGATAGGTTACTGAAGAATGTTGCTCTGGGTAGTCTTAACGGTTACTCGATACGCTGGTCAATGGTTGACCAGACCGCCACAGTTAAGTATGTGATAGGTAAATGCAAGGATGCTATCGAGAGGTGTCTGAGTGAAACTGCTAGCCCAGATAGTATTTTAAATTCTTTTAAGGAGATTTCCAGTACAATACAGGCATCTCTCCTTAGAAAGAAAAGGGGCTCTAGGAAATCTAATGGTTGGTTCGACTTCAGGTGTACACAATCATATTCTATCTTGAAAAAAGTGTTGCACACGATACCGAGAAATCAAAATGATATAAGACACGCCAGAGGGGAATACAGGAAAGCTATTAGGGATAGGAAAGCCACCCTGAAGAGAGATGCCTGGGAAGCCTTACACGAAGCCTCATTGCTAGATGATGGCTAGGCCTTTTGGAAGGCGGTCAAGGCGCCCTTCCTCAGAAGTGATCCTGGCCCTTCCATTGAAGTCTCTATCACTGGCGATCAATGGATTTGCCATTTTTCAGCAGTTTATAAAGGTGAGGGAATTCCGGATATCCTGTATAATAATGAATATGAGAAACAGCAGTTAATCTCTTTTCCTGCAGTTGTGAATCTTGACTTCACTCTGGATGAAATAGAGCGGGCTCTCTCTTCAAGCCAGGGAGGCAAAGCTCCTGGCCCGATGGGGTCCCAATTGACTTTTTTAAGTGAAACATATCTTTGTGGAGCCCCATCATTCTTCAGGTATTGTCTGCAAGTTGCAACTGGGCTTTTTTACCCACCTGGGTGGAATCAACCATTGTGCCTATTTTTAAGAAGGTGGACAGGCAAGATCCTGGCTGTTACAGACCTATCTCTTTGTTGAACGCTATAACTAAAGTTGTGGGCCCTGTCATCTTGGAACGTCTTCAAGATTGGGCGGAGGCAAACTCTGTCCTATCAGACCTCCAATACGGCTTACGTGCAGGCCTGGGCACTGTTGAACAGGGTCTTAATCTGTCATTATCGATTGGGAAATACACAAGGGCAAAAAATAAAAATGGGAATCTGTTTTTAGTATTTGTGGATCTAACAGCCGCTTTCGACTGTGTGATCCACAGTAAACTCTGGGCCATTTTAGGAAAATTGGGGGTAGAAGATAGGATTATTTATTACCTTAAAAGATTTTACAATGAAGCTACGGCTCGAGTCCGTTGTGGGGTAAATGGGGAACGGTCAGGTGCTCTTTCGATAAATACTGGTGTTAGGCAGGGCTGCGTTTTGGCCCCCTTCCTTTTTAACCTTTATATTAATGGTTTGGAAGGGGCCCTACTTGAAAATAACAACGACTGTCCACTTTTGGCTGGGAGACCCATCCCAGCACTCTTATACGCAGATGACGCAGTTCTGATGTCCTGAACGCAGGTGGGCCTTCAGAGGCTGCTGGACAGCTTCACGAATTTTATGAAGAATTTAGCCTTGAGAATAAACATGTGTAAAACGTACACTATGCACTGTGGGCATAGGACAAAGAAAATTAATACAATGTTTGTTGCAGGACAAAGGATCGAGGCCATGGCCAAATTCTCTTATTTGGGGATTCTTTTCACGCACGGTGACACATGGGCGCAAGCGGTTGACGCCAAGAAACTGGCTTTCCTTAGAGCCACCACTGCCCTTATTAACTTCGCTAAAAGATAGGGTAAAAGACCACCGGTGGAACTCATAAAAATATATAAGGCCAAGTGTGTCTCATTAGCCACCTTTGGAGCAGGGCTCTTGGGGCTAGCAGATGTGAATAAAATCCAGCATGTTGGGAACTCATTTCTCAAATATCTTCTATCAGTCCCAAGTGGTACTTCTTCTTCCGTATGTCATGCAGAATTGGGGCTTACCTTTATCTCTGATTTAATTAAGCTAGAGCCTATCCTTTTATGGCATAGGCTCTGGATTAAGGAAGAGGCAAAATTGAATCGGGAGATTATTTTAGATATCTGTAAACTGGATGGGTTTTTGAACATCCCCTGGATTGCGCACGTACGTAATTTCTTAAATGACCTTGGCCGTTTGGAGATTTTTAATAATCCAAGTTCACTTGGGACTATTTCAAGGACGGATTTGAGAAGAGAAGGGCTACTGCTTCTGGAAAGCCACAGAATGACAAATGATTCATTAAAACCGACCGTCTTCCAAAATCAGATGATTTTAACCACATTTAAAATTCAACCCTATCTAACCTTTGTACCTGGTGTATACGATAGATTCATTTTAACAAGATTTAGACTGGGGTTTTTTCATAGATTGGTGTCATTACCAAAGATGAATGATTGGTCGAGAAACCTTGAGCCATGCCCATGTGATAATAGTTCTTCCCAATCAACGATTAATGTTTTTATTCTTCTGTAAACTGTATTCCCACTTAAGAAAATTGTACATAGTGCCCGTTTTAAAAATGTTTGGTCTCCGCCAATGTCGACCAGCCTTTCAGGCTCTGCAATATCTTGACAATGAGCATAGTGTTTTTAGAATCGTGATCTTTTTAAAACAAGTTTTTATTTATCGGAAGCTTATGCATGTTTAATTGATTTTTAGCTTCATATTTATGTCCTTTTATGTACTGAAGATCGTGTTTTAATAATAATTATGAATTAATATTTAATTTTATTTTTTTATTAATTTTCACCTACTGTACATATTTCTTTCTTATGTGTTTTTATGATTGAATAACATATCAATCAAATAAAGCTTCTGTGACTGACTGACTGACTTACACTCCGACTGCATTGACGTTGTTCACGATGGACTGACATATTTCCGTTTGTGTTGCCAATGACACAGTAGAGGTGATGAACAGTTGTTGGTAGTGTTCTATCACCTCCGTGATGATGATCCAGTTTTCCTGTGGACTGACCCCCGTCTTCCTCTTCTCCTTGCCCTTCCCCATCCCTGGGGTTCCTGGCTGGTCCTCCGTAGGCTTGTGGGGTTCGGGTTGTCCTCTGCACTCGGTCCGGGTGCCTCCATGGTGCAACGCAGTTTATTTTGGCTTTGGGGTATATTTTGGGTTGCTTTTATCATGCATTTTCCCACGTGGGAAATGCAGGCCTGTCTCTGGTTATCACTGATTTTTTTAGCGTGGTCGGCCAAATCGACACTTTTTTCGCGTTAGTGTTTCACATTTTTTCGGCGTCACGTAGATTTTAACACGGTCATTTGGCTCGTTTTCTTGGGACTATCGCATGGTGCTGCCGGGTTGAGAATACAATGTAAGCACAGTGTTATTTTCCCACGATAGAATGCGATGTGCAAAGTTGCGTTAAGCTAATTTCACGATGATTAACACACGTTCTTGAGAATATCCCCCTAAGTATCCTAACTTCAGGGCAAGAAGAATCAATAAAATCCCAATAGCTCTTTTTTAGCTGTGAAGCCATTCTTTTAGTAATAGATTTCGGGTCATCCCACATAAATCCCAATCCCAATTTTTAAAACTATTGCCTTGCTTTCTTAAACTAAACTAAGTGCCCTGTTTGTCTTTGAAGCGTAATTAATTCCTCCACAGCCCCTTTACAGAAACCTGAGTATTATTGGCCTAGACTGACCACTGGAGAAGCCCCCTAGACGATCGGGCAGTAGTCCCGCTCTGCGGGGAAAATGGCCGATATATGCAGCAGTAGCTGAGTGCTGCGACAGGCCCAGCGGTAAGACCTGCTGATCATGGTGTTGCGACGGAGTCTGCATCGGGCAGCGCTGCCGCTGATACCTGGTGTTGCACCCTGAGCCGCGTGGCTGACGACAGAGCGAGCCCCTTCGAAGAATCCTGCTGTGCACACCGGGTTCCGTGTTGACTGCCTGAACGAAGCACGGTGCAGCACTCACAGAGTCGAGGACCGCCATCTGGAGGTGCGGGAACAAGGAGCAGACACGCGATACACATCGCTCCAGAGACCGCACTGGTGTCTTGACTATACTATACGTCAATTTACCTTTTATTTGTGTAATCTCATGTTTTTATACTGGGCTCCTGTAACTGATGTAATTTTGAAACTTGTAAACCGCTGATCCTCATGTAAAGCGGTCTGATACCTCCGGGTCTAGCCAGCGCTATATAAAACTTCTCAAATAAATAAATAGATAAAATAAACATTGGTCCAAAGTCTAATCCAAAACATAAACACCTTTAGAACAGCTGAATGGACAATATACCTTAGACCAAGGTCTAGGTGAAGAGGTATTAGTGGCATATTCCTCTGTATGTTTAAAATAGCTCGTAAAAATATATTTTATGCTACTTCTAGTTGGTTCAGGTGTTCCAACCCCCACAGTTCAGCCCCATATAAGGCTGCGCCCTTCCCTTTACATATATGTTATATATATATAATATATATGTATATATATATATATTCCAAAAGAAAGCTGCTCGCTGCTTGAGGACGCCACTCACTTTGTTTGATTTCACCCTTCTTTATTTCAGTAGGCAGCAGCGGTATGAACAAGCCCTTCGTGCAAAATCTTACGCCAATTACTGCTACGCGTTTCGGAACATTTCCTTCGTCATGGCTTGGCGGTTGTGGGAATCGACAGCTGCATGAATTACACAGGTGTTTTATAGTTCTTTAGTTCCGCCTAGTGGGCGTGTCTGTGCTTGGCATTCTGGATACCGTAGTCCATATCATCTTAAATCTATCGTAGAAGCCGCTGTCACAGTTCCTCCATAAACTTTATTAAATGCCGGAGTATATATATATATATATATATATATTATTAAATGTGAAAAATAATGAGTAAATTATAATATAAATAATGATTTTAATAATAGTGTTAAATTATATATGTTAAAAATAAATATATACACACCTACATATGTATGTGTTTTTTTAAATAAGTATAACATTTATATATATTTAAAAATGATTTAAATATATTTAATGTTTAATATTTTAATTATATATAAATCTTTTTAAAAAACGATATTTTTTAATTCATTATTACTGTACTACCATATTTCATTTTCTATATTTTTGTCATTCACATTATAAGTATAGGATAACGATATATTTTGTGTTCAATATTTTTGACTCCACATCTATACACCATGATATTTGTGGTTCGATATTTTTCCACTGAACCACCATAAAATATGATTTTTGAACACTGGAACGATTATTGAATGCTTCCAGGACTTGGGAATAATCCCTCTAGCAGTGTCATTCATGATGTTGGCCAAGATTATTGTCAAGTTGATCAAGTGTTACCTAAATATGTCCGTTAATTATAGAAAGTAGCTTAATGGCCTTGGATACCTTCTCAACCTCAAACAGAAGGTTCTGCTAAGATGCACAGCAGTTAGAACAGCAATTCTCTTCAGCTCCATATATGCTATTAAAATAGACTATGCATATGGAAGGCATAATATGACAATCTACTCCCCCTTTGTTCCCAGGAGAAATGATTGGCCCATAATCAGTCATTATTTTTGAGGATACTAACTTTAAAAAGCTCATCCCAGGGTCCTCTTGTAACGATTTCTTCTCTTTTTTAGAACCATTTTATATTCCACCTAACAATGAGATACCTCTACCCTGTTGTGTGGTGAAGCTATCAAGGAGCCATACGATTACAATGCACTCTTGAGCATTGTATTTCTGGAAATAAGAAATATTTTAAAGCCCGTTTCGAAATACAGATAAGGCTATCATGCTTGAGTGAACAATGCAATGGGCGAGGTCACTTTAAGGGAGCAATGGAGGATTTTGTTTATGTTTATTAGCAATATTTTCAATAATAATCATTATTACAAATAAAGTATTTTTAAGCTGACAAAGGCTGAGCTGCCAGCCGAACGACGTTCCTGATGTTCAGGTGTTGCCTCAAATAAAATCGGAACCTACGGTTTTCCCCGGACGGTCCCGGTTTTCAGAGCAGTGTTCCGGTGTCCCAACACTTTGCTCCTAATTACAGAAATGTCCCGGTTTTTGTGTAGAGCCCGGGTTAAACGCAGAAATGTTCCGGTTTTTAAATAGTGTCTCGCACTGAAACACTATTTAAAAACCGGGTCATTTCTCTGCTTTCTTAGCACAGGTGCTTAGACGGGTCTCTCTTGGGGTCTCCATTTTTGTTCTTTCACAGTCTCATCATCCCAGAACTGAAGCATTTTCAATGTTATGTACAAAGAAGCCCAAGTTTGTTGCTTATTTATCTTATGCAGCTAAGAACAACTGACAAAGCTAATAGTCCTGGCTTGTTGTAGGTGTAATGCTACATGCATAGCTGCCAAGGTTTCAGATTTTTTTGTGTGACATTTTCATAATTTCAGAGTAATTATGAGTGACATTTTAACGACTATGAGTGACACTATCTTGCGCGCAAAATCAAGCTATGAAAACGAGGGAAACTTATAAATATCAGATATGACACCCATTTGAGCAACTAGAAAACTCTACGTTAACTGCTGCAAAGCGTGAGAAATAATGGTTAAACAACTTTAATTTATACTGACGTTTAAGTAAATTTACTTAGAATCGTACAAATATCAGGACACTTCCTTGTAACATATTAAAACAAGGCTCTCTCTGCATACTAAGTCAGGAGATGTTTTTTTAACTTTTTTGTGGTTGTTTGTTTTTTTAGGCTTGTACCTTCAGCCTTTGCTGACTTATACTGGACCCTCTGGTTCCTCCCTCGTAATTAATGATGCTGCGCAGAGAGCATCACTCAGTCCAGGGCCTCTGTCCAAGGTGAGACCCAGCCCAAACAGTATGTGCGAGGCCCTGCTAACAACACTCTGGTGGCTACTGTTGTTGGATAGGCCAGCAGAAAAACAACATAAAGATTGCCAGCCTTTGTGGTGGCCCTCCTCCTTCCCTGCAAACTAAAGTCAGGAGAACATCAGGACTCGGGACCACCCTCTGACGTCACATGAGTGACCCTGTGCCTCTCTCCAAAGTGGGACCCAGCCCAAAAAAAGATGTGCGAGGCCCTAACAACACTCTGGTGGCTACTGTTGTTGGATGGGCCGGCAGAAAAATCAACATAAAGAGTGCCAGCCTTTGCGGTGCCCCCCCCTCCTTCCCAGCCAACTAAAGTCAGGAGAACATCAGGACTCGGGCCACTCTCTGACGTCATGTGAGTGACCCAGCCCAACAGGGAACCTATGTCAGAGAGGCCCCAACAACATAAAACACACTTGACGCGGCGCCAGTCTTGTCACCCATTTCACCGTTTTGAGTAACACCGGCAGGCGCTGCAGCTGCCGGATCACGCGCTGCCATTGGCACCCAGGCTTATAACTTAAACTTACTTGGACTGCGACACACTCTGCCAAGGCTGGCCTGGCTGTAGGCACTGGCAGGCTCAGGCCGCGAGCCACTGCGTGCCCCGACAATTCGGGTTTGGTGCTCAATCCGCGCCTCCAGGCCGTGTGGTCCAGGCTGTGCAGTGAGTCATACTTTGCAATCCACAGGGAGCCATGAGTGTCACCAAGTAAGGCTATCACACCGTGCAATTAGCAGGTCACTCGGGTGATGGACACTAAAACCTCTACGTCTCTCTCGGATATGATGTCATGGGTTTTATCACAGCAAAGAGTGGATGCATACGCAGTGCTAGAGGTGTTTTTAAAGCTGCTCAACTGGAGACACATATATACGACAGCAGCGTGCACAGAGTGTACATCACCAGTAACATACCTCATCTATTTTAGAGTTAACCTTGTACCTGAGAAATGTCACAGTCCCCCGTCCCTCCGCCCTCATCTCAGAGGCAGAGAAAGGTCTATAGTCTCAGCCCATCTCACACCTCAGAGGCACAGACAGGCGTTCTCTCAGTCCTCCCCTCATTTCCGAGGCACAGACAGGCCTTGTCTCATCCCTCCCCTCATCTCAGAGGCACAGACAGGCCTACCTCCTCAGCCCTTCCCGCATCATAGTACCTTTTGTCTCCCTTTCTCTACGTTCTTCCCCTTCCCCTTCTCAACTTCTGGCATGGGGCAAGCTTTTTAGCCATTTTTGCAAGTGCAAGTTACTAGTTTGGATGCCGTTCTTGGCATTGTTAAAGCAAAAACCCAACATCCTATAATGCACATGCTGTTAGCTTAAAAATCCATTGGTGTCTGTGTCACACATCTGATTTGTGTGTAATTCTTCATCTGTGTCTGTGGAGGCGGCGGTCATTTTAGTCCCTTTTCTATGTCTATGACAGCTATCAAATAGTCCTACTTTTATGTTGACCATTACTGCAAACTGTAGTCCTACCTCTATGTCTATGAACTGTCCCAGTTTTTTGTTGTGAAAATCTGGTCACCCTAAACCTACCACTTTTCCAGAGCGCCTGACCCCTCTTATTTGGAGTGTGGAGAGTGTTGTTGTTTAGGTGTCACCGGTAGCGTCATTTACGGCACCACCAGCGGTTTGGTTATAGGCCGGTAAAACTGCAAATCAGTGTTTGTATTTATGGTCGGCGTGCCACCGAAGACCGTGTTATCAAGATGGGATGAGAGGCTGGAGCAGGTGCAAAACCGTGCCCAGTGAGCGGATTATCTCACGGAGTAGGGTATCCACATGTGGTTTGCCCACACCCACGTATATGGACATGTGTCTTCGGAGCTGGGCACCGTATGGCACATGTATCATGGTGACTCTGTACGTTGAGGAAGGGTGGCATGAGCTATGGCAGGCGAATCAACACAGGATTTAATTTTATCCAGCAGAGCTGCTTTTGTGTTGCGTGATAACATTGCTGAGAACCAGGTACTGTTGAAATTATAAGATATTTGACAACAGAGGAATCGCAAATGAATAGGCAGACTAAATAGATTATTTCCGTGTACACGCAACAAAAAAAACACTTATCGAGTGACTTTAAGGATTATTTCCAGCTTCACAGGATGTAGCGAGCAGTTGAATTCGCCTCCATTTCTTCGATTACTGAATGTATCTTAACAGGCCATGACTGATATAGATACTTGGTTAGAGAATGCATAGATAACTGATTCTGGAAATATGAAATATTTAAAGCCCATTTCAACTTACATATAAGGTTAACATGCTTGAGTGAAGAATGCAATGGGTGAAGTCACTTTAAGGAAGCAATGGAGGATTTTTTATTATCAATAAACTATTTTAAGCTGCAAAAAACTACACTAATCAGGTTGACAAAGGCTGGGCTGCCAGCCGAAACGCGTTCCTGATGTTCCGGTGTTGCCTCAAATAAAATTGAAACCTGCCACTTTTCCAGAGTGCCGGCCCCTCTTATTTGGAGTGTGGAGAGTGTTGATATATATATACCAGGACCCTATCAGGGCGACATCAGTCAGACACGAACGGAGCCTCCCGTTATTCAATATCAAAGAAATAGGAAACTGATGCCTCTTATGTCAGGATCAGTTTTGCCCATTATTCGGCGTTTCAAGGTGGCGGCAACATTATCAATCCTGACGCGTTTCGACTTTCCCTGAAGCTTTTCACACAGGTGAGTAATTTATACTTTGTCATTTGTCTTCAGGCCCCAATGGGCAAACTGCTCGAGAATGTGGTAGTCCTTCGGTCATCAATTAACCACAATGCACCTTGTTGTTCAAAGTTAAATACACATCTTGGATGCAGTGCAATATGTTTAATCACTGTATTAATACTTCAAAAAGCACAGCAGTCTCAAAGAGTTCCTTGTATTTCTATGCATAGTGCTAAAAATGTACGAAGTGCCTGCCACCCAGTTCTCACAATGTCTCATGCAGCCCAAATGTCCTGAACCGACAAGAGAAGGTGGAATACCCCTCTCGCTCCCTTGCACTCCTCCACTTACTGTTTTCATCCTAGGTTAATCCTCTTTCAGAGTGGAGGAGGCTGGTCAGTCTCCACAAACTGTTTCCAGAACTTCAAAATCCTCTACGTTGAAAGGAGGACAGGACCCTATCAGAGCGGCATCAGTCAGACGGGAAAGGAGCCTCCCGTTATTCAATATCAAAGAAAAAGGAAACTGACTCCTCTTATTTCAGGACCAGATTTGCGCTTTATTCAGCATTTCAAGGCAGTGGCATCACTCTCAATCCTGACGAGTTTCGGCTTTCCCTGAAGCCTTTCTCACAGGTGAGCAATTTATATATAAATGTCCTTAAAACCCCACAACACCTCAACCCATACCCACCCTAAACCCTAAAGTTACCCTTGCCACCCAAAACACATACCCAGCCTAAACCGTAAAATTATCCTTGCCACCCAAAACCCGTACCCACCCTAAACCCTAAAATTACCCTTGCCATCCAACAACCCATACCCACCCTAAAACCTAAAAACCCACACACACCCTTATATACAAACACTGAGGACCTGATTATGAGTTTTGGTGGTGCGGGAGCAGGCGGCACACCACCTCCCCTTCAACCAAAACTCACCATTGCTGCTGCACAACAGATTACAAGTATTTTTTAGGTATGGTGGGTGGGCGACGTGGCAGTCCTGCAGCAGTGCAATTTAAAAGCTCATTCCTTCCTGTGCAGGAACTGGGGGTGGGAAAATACAGGGGGGCACAATATGTGCCCCCCCCCGCATGCACCCCTGTGCACACTGGCATGAGACCGCTGGCAGTGAGGAAAGTCGTAATATGCTTGGTGGTTCCTCAAGGCACCACCAGGCATATTGCGGCCCTGCCAGGGATATCTGATCCCTGACGGTTGCGGCAGTGCAATGGGGGTCGATTGCCCTAGACACAATAGGTCAGTCGGACCACTGGTGCAGTGGTGGCCGGACAGCCATTTCCATGCCACAGTGAGTCTGGCAGTCGGTGGACTGCCAGACTCATAATCAGGCCCTTAACACTTACCTAATACTTACATTAAAGACGCATATGCCTTTACTATTCATGCCTTTACGATGAAATTCATTGTAAAGGCATGTAATGTAAAGGCATCTAAATGAAAAAATCTTGTTTCGTAATGGTAATGCGTTGTGACAGTACTTGCGTTGTTACAACCGCGTTGTAATTGTGATGCGTTGTAATTTCCACGTTGTAATGGTTATTTCCCACATATCTTGAAAATGCAAAGATGTGGAGTTAGGTACAGCATATCTATACATGTTTACCATGTATTTAGTCCCTCGATATTCTGACTATTATTTTAGTGTTCTGCGATATTCTGTTGTCGATACTCAAGATCTACACTTGAAGTTGTTAAACTGGGCCTCACAGCTCTATCACAACACTAGTCCACTCCACCAGCGAATCTATTCCTAAAACTCTCAACATGCTATTATCACACTCACTTCTCCTATAAGTGTCTTTATTTTCCATCGTGAATCAGCCTTCCCACTGCCTTGTTTCCCAATTTGTGGCTGTGTCAGTTAATCCGAATTTCCCTCCTTTGACAACTCTTTGATTTACGCACCTAATTTTGAGCTGATATTCCATATTTTGGGATATCACCCATTGAAAACCTCAACATTTGAACGTCAGTAGCAAGTTTTCAAACGTGGAATACTATACATTCAGCTGTAACATCATACACATAGAACTATGGCTAAACCTACCCAGATGTTTATGAGTGGGATTTGGTGAATTAAAAAATATTATGGCTGCTGTGCTCCAGGCGTAATATTATCAGTGCTAAATGTTGTCCCTGTGAATCGAGCTTTGTGTTCTCACAGGGTGGACTGAATCCTTACCGTTGGGCTGACCAAGACCTTACTAACTATGCCATCAAATATTTATTAGGGCAATTTCGCTCATCAAAGTGCATAGTTAGGAGCTTAACACAATTTATACTGGAGTACCACATTTTATTACTTTTAACCTAAAACATACTATTGCAGGAACTCAATTGCTCAGAATCCCTTTCTCAATCCCTCCACTCTCTTTTGTAGCAATTCCATGTAAGTTTCTAAGCACCCTGCCTGCGTGACATGCCACCGGTGATCCATTTGCAAGGACACCAATTTGAAACTTTATTTACAACAAACCCACTTACTTTTTAATGGCCGATGCAATAACCACTTAACACCTTAAGGCCTAGCCCCAGGGCTGCTTTAAAATGTCAGGTACCAAATGAACATATTAGTTCAGAGGATGGAGAGTCATTATTAGGAGCAGCATCCTCAAGTTTCTGCTGCCTGGAAGGCTTTGGTGAGTTCCAAAGTAGGTTATCTCATGTCCAGAAGGGGATCAGCACAGTGTGATGTTATCTCAAAGTAGACAGAATAGGAAAGGGGCCTGATGGGCATTGCTGTCCTCTTTACTGCTCGAATTTGGCTACCTGTCTGCTTCTTGGTAATGCATTTTTTATGCGAGATGAAGGGCAGAGCGAATATCAGAACCCATGAAAAATAAAACCTGTTATTCTCGAGTTGTATTTAAGGCACTAGATCTAACCATTTAAAATGTTAATAATGTATAGAGGCGTCGAAGACACATGCAAAGGCAGAGTGAGGTTATGAGAGAAGAATATAGCTAACATCTCCCTTAAAAAGCTGAATAAAATATGAGTGAGGAGAGAGATTATGTGCAGTGCATCAACTTGCCTTTTCGATTAGAGGTTATTTGAAAGATGACACTATTGTACTTTCAGCTTCTGTGGCAAGGATCTAGTAATAAGACTCTTTGTGTTTTAAAAGATGTAACAATTGTGGCATTGTGCAAATTATGTGATAAATAAAGAAAGAAGTAAATAGATAAATAAGGGCCCGAAATGTAAAGTCAATTTGCAGTTGCAAAGCCTGCGATTAGCAAACTAACAGGGTTTGCAAATGGCTTTTTTGTTATGTACTAACCTTATTTTAAAATTCAGTAATTAACAAGTTACTAAATGGCAAAATAGAAACCCATAATGAATCACTATTTGGAAGAGGCGGGTTTAGGGCTTCCTTTCTCAACAGCGATTCGTTAAGATATTATCAATTTATTGTGACTGAAATTTTGCGCACACAATTTTGCGCACACCTTGGCACTCATTCTCTTTTGTGAATGTGAAAAATAAAATTGTTAGGGAGTGTCAACTCAAAAAAAGAAAACAAAAAAAACTCTTCTTAAATGCAGCCCCGTTTCCTTAAAGGAAATGGGCCGCTTTAAAAACGTAGTTGATAAGAGAAATAAGGTAAAGGAATGCACTCCGTAAAGGAATGCACTCCCTAAAGAACTTGCAACCCCTCCTACTTCAGCTTCAAAAAGGACCTCAAACTACACCTGCTCGGCAAATTCTGGGGTCCTTAACCCCTTCTCTGGGCTCCTATCCCAACCCGGTTTCCTACTTTATAGGATCCCCTCTTCTGTTCTCCCGACGCCCTTTCTCCACCCCCTTGTTTTCACCTCTTTCTTTTCTTCTCCCACTATCTCACTAATCCCTTTCATAGGCTGATACACTTGATTTTTCCTTACCTCCCCCCTCACAGCCTCTCACCATTCTTACAACCTGCCCCCTCTTCTCTATCCCCCCCTTCTCCACGACTACCTCTCTTCTCTTGACTTGCTGTTTAATATCTCAATTTGTTGTAACCAGATCGTATAAATGGAGCTGTTACCTATGGTTTTAATTGGACTTGTATGCTACCTCATTGTATGTTTTTGCTATTTTTATATCTACTCATGTGACCCTTGTAAAGCGCTCTGATACCTTTGGGTCCAGCCAGCGCTATGTAAAAACTTTAAAATTAAAATAAAGAAAATAAAGAAAAGTGGATGTGGAGAGAGATAAGAAAGAAAGGGAAAAATAGTTTTCCCTGATCGCTATGACCCGTGCTAACTTTGCAAACTGGTCTGCCCTCCAAATATCCGTATATGGTCATATGCAGGCAGAGAAAATGGTTGTAGCTCCTCGTTTTAATTACGTGTTTAGAATGCTTCTAGTATTGATTCCTAAAGCGTGGCTGTCACAAAACTGATTTCATCATCAAATGCTTCATTTGGTGTGGCATGCCACCCCAATTGAAAATGGACAAACTTTACGTTAACACTGAATCTGGGGTCTACGTCTTCCTGCTCCTCTTGGAGGTCAACAGGGATTATGCCGGTTGACCAACTAATCGATGGATCAGGCTTCAAACATTTCAATTGCTCCAGTATGGTCTCACCTTTTCCCAACAGAGGTCATTTCTTTAGTTGCAGCACTGACTCGAAGGCCGCCTGAGCACAATAACTGGTACTTCCCGCTGCCCGTACAACAGTATCTGGAGACTAGGGGGAGCTACAGGGGGAGGTTTCTAACCTATATAATCTACTCATAGACTATTTCTGTGCTGCGCGCTTAGACATCAGACGAAACAAAAGTAGCGGTTCTTGCCAACCAGGGACTATACTAAAGATGACTGGCATACTCTCCTCCATGCGCATGATACCATCCTATGAGAAGCCGAACTGAAATTTCACAACTCTTAATAGCTTCATGGCTGAATTGGACCACCCAAAATTGCAACAGAACCGGCCTATAGCTGCATGCCCTATGCTGGACATGTGAAGCCCGAGGCTGCCATTTACCGCATGTTCCCTGACAATCACTGACGCTCCAACCCTACTGGACTGCTGTCGACACTGAGCACCCTGGGAATGCCCATCCACCCCTGAATGCACCTTGCCCTCCGACATGACGTGGCGGACTTCGTGACCACCAAATCACATACCCAGAGGTGGGTAGCGAAAGCCCTCATGCTGGCAAAGATGTGCATTCTGTGGCACAGGAGGCAGACCTCCCTCCCTACCCCCGTAGAGTGGTTGGCGGAGCTGGTCAGGGTGGCGGAATGTGAACGATTGTTTTACAAGTTCAAATTTTGAAATGAGGATGTGTGGAAACCCTTTCTTTGAACCCCTCATGTACTGATAGCAATGCATACCTCCTAGAGGACCATTGCATTGGTGCCCTGCCCCACTCTCCCCACTGGTACATCAGCCCTCTCACTCAGCCAGTTTACCCCCACCATCTCTTCACCCACTGGCACTGTGAATAGGTGCATTTGCCCCCTCTGCCACTCAACCAAGCATCAACCATAAACACAATGGTGAAGTCTGGCTCCTCCTAGGAGAGCTGCTTGATGTTGCAGATGGTATAGCCTCCTTACGCCGTGAGGGTATATGGATAGGTAGACAGTGTGCCATTGGGGGATGTTTGCTGTTGCCCGCAGGCTGTGCATTTCTCCATATTCTTGCATAGTGTTTAGGCCGCCCCAGTAGGCGACAGTTGTCTTTATCTTGTATGGTTATTCATGGCTCATTGATTGTACATTGCTTGGCTTGGTTGTTCACAAAGGCTGCATTGCACTTCCATATACTCTGAGGTATTATTACTACTGACATCTGTATTGTGGATATATCTGTATGCCATGAAAATGGCAATAAAGAAATGTTATGAAAAAAATAAGTTTACCTGCACCCAGATCATTCTTTTAGCTTTGGGTGGCCTTGAATAGTCAGAATTTCACACTTGCAGGAGTCTGATGGTTTGTAGTTGTGTTGGTACTGACATTGACAGAGTTGGCTGGATCAATGGGAGGTACAAGCTGCAGTGGCCTCTTGAGAAGGGTACTGTCACCTACCTTCTTTTTTTATTTACAAATTAAGCATTGCTTCAGCTTCCTGGTGGAGAAATATGTACCCTATATTCAAAGTATGGTTTAAGTTTACCGACAAAACGCTGCTTCTTCTACTATGAGGAAGAAGGCCAGGGGGTCATGTCCTTTGATCTCTTGGAATATGCTCCTGGATGCCATCAGAGGAATTTATGAAACCTTTTCATTTACAAAATCTGCTCTTTCATGGATTTGAAGCCTCCTAGCACTCTGTGGCCATTACCTAGATCTTAGAGCTGTGCAAGTACATCTGATTGATTGACTAATTGATAAACCATTAATTGTGAGAAATGAGGTCGTTGATTAAAAGGTGGGTGACCCATCTTCAAGCAGCAGCCACAATCCCCACCCATCAGGTTGAACCACAAAAAGTCATTAATTAACCTGTGGTGTTTCCTCTGGTAGTTTGGCACAAAAGCAGTCAGGTTGAACTTAGAGACAATGTGTAAAGTTTTTATGCAGAACACAAACAGTAATAAAGTGAAAACACAATACAAGAACATTCCCATGCAAATTTAGAAAAATAGAGTAAATGTAATGAATTATTTGGCAGAAAAATAACAAAAATACAATCAGTCGAACCGGAGTTATCAATTTTTAACGGGAAGTGAAAAAAGAGTGGGCTATTTTTATACCTGGTGCCTTCCTTCAAGTATGAGAAGTTTCTCTGAAGTGCTTGGAATTTCATGACTCGCCTGCCCTGACTCCAGGCTGGCTGCAGGGACAATGCAGTGACTAGCCCTTTTCAAAAGACAGAGCACAGCCTATTCAGTTGCAAGTAGGGCTGTGGTCAGCTTTGCCACCCCCCATCTTGCCCATGGATGGCCCATTCAGGCACACCTAATATCGCTACTGTGTGACTGTCTGGAAGGAATTCACAAAGTCTACCTGCCAGCTACACCCAGTTATGTGACCTAGGACAGGCTGCAGGCACCAAATGGCAGAGGGCAGGAAAATGGCAACTTTCTAAATGTGGCATTTTCAAAACTATAATTTAAAATGCAACTTTACAATTGAAGATGATTTTTAATTACACTTTCATAGATACCAAACATGAAATGCTCATCTGGTCCTGTTAGAAATTGGGTCTCTAGTTGGCTGATGTTTGTACCCTTGTCCAAGTAGGGGCCACAATCCTAGTCAGGGTAAGTCAGATACACAACTTAAATTAACCTGTGTTCCCCCTGTGGTAGCTTGGCAAAGAGCAGTCAGGCTTAACTTATGAGGCAATGAGTAAAGTATTTTTGCAACACTTTAATTAAAGTAACACAATGAAAACACCACAAAAAGACTCCACACCAGTTTAAGAACAAAAGAGAATATTTATCTGTGTAAAACAAGATCAAAATAAAAAACATCCAACAGGGAAGAACTTGAGATATGAATTGTTAAAGATTAAATCCAAAAACAGTGCTTAGAAGTCAATAGCGTTATAAGGTTACTTGTGGGCGTGCTAGACAGGGGCAATTCCAAAGTTCAAGACGACCGCGATGTAAGGCAGGCGGGCTCCAAGACTCAGACAGGTTCCACTGACAAAGTACCCTGTATGGAGCAAGCGTCTATGTTGAAGACTCGATGAGACGCATGTTCATTGATGCAGTGGATGAAGGCAAAGCAATGCTCCAATTTGAGCTGTCGATGAAGGCTTTAGCGTCAAACACCTTTCCAGTGCAGGTGATCCAGCGGTAATTACCTGGTAATTTCCCTATTCAAAACCACATCACCTATGGTTTACCGCTGTAAAGGGTGAAAAATGTTGGATCTTTTGATGACCGTGTTTCACCAAACAGGAGACTTTACATATATGTAAAAATTAAATGCAAACAATATTAGAGGCAATAATGAGAGTGGTGAGTTCTTTTAAAGGGTTTTATTGTAAGTCAAAAGTTAAGTTTCTCTGACTCTTTATTCATTAGTCAAATATCAATCAGGTTACAGAATTGAAAAAATGGGAAAAATAGCATTAATACAGAACATATTACAGTCTGCATATAAGCATCACATATAGGAAGGAAAATGAGGCGCAAATTGTCAGTCAAAACTCTTAAAGAGTTTCTAAGAAAAAAAGAGTAAGTCTTTTACAAGGTTAATCAATAATTAATAATGGCAAACATATCCCATAAAGAGAAATAAATGCAATTTAGCACCTAAAATCTAAATCTGTTCTGATCATTTCAGCTTTTTCCCTCTGCTTCGCTGTGCTAGTCTGTGTCTCTGTCTCAAGCTGCACCATAGCCCCCACAGAATGCAGCCCCTCCCTTTCTCTGTGTCCAGCACAGAAACTGGGCCTGGAGAGAGACGAAAAGCAAGGCAAAAAGGAGACACTCCTCCCACTTTTAAGCCATATTTCAAGGAAAAGTTCACACACTCAGTCCTCATAGCTGGTCCAATCAGAAAACTTCAAGACACATCATCTCCCCATGGGCTGACTGGATACGTCATTAATCAGGCTTGTTCCTGTTCAAATTTCAGTCTTGTGATTTATGAAAAAAAAGTGTGTTCTTCTCTCCACGTTCGAAGGAAGCTCAGAGCCCGTTCATTGAAAGTTGCTAGGGAAAAAGTAGCACATTCCAAACTGTTTCAGTTTAGTCCACTAAGGCAAACTAAAATCACGTGATTTTCTACACTGTGAAACACAATTCAGCACATTTCTACTCTTTCAAAAATACATGATGCCATTTTAAAAGTACAAATACATTTTCTAAATTAATGTGCATTCTATAGTGGGATTACATATGGATTAATCACATATAAGCATGGCTGTTCAACTAATTAAGCATGTTTTCACATGAAAGCACCTCCAAACTGAAGCATTATGTTTTGATATTGCTTGCACCACAATCTGCGTGCCATTATAAAACTCATGTCTGCAGCTTTTTGTCATATAATAATGAATACATTTTATAGGTGAAATCTAAGCTCCATCACAGGCACTGCGTCATGGTTGAGCTGCGCTGTTCGTTGAGACAATTTTGTCAACATTGAACCTCGCAGTCGAACCTGCGTCGCTGTCGAACCACGCTAAGATGTCCTCGGCTCAGCACTGCATTGGTGTTAAACGACCCTGTATCAGTTCCGATCAGCGCAAAGTCGTCACTGTGTCGATTTTGAATCAAAAGCAGCTACAAAACCCACTTCTGGGGTCCAAGAATGGAGTGGCACATCAGGGAAGGGAGGGCTCACTGATGGCAGAGTCCAGCACCTGAATCAGTGGTGAAGGAAGTTTTTAATGGCCCTGAGACTTCAAGAACAGGAGGCAAACTAGAAAGCACTTGATGAAATTTGGGTACAAGGATGTAGAGAATAGGCCCAGTCCTTCTCACTCCTAGGCAAGAAGCAACAGAAAGCAGACCAACAGAGCAGAACAGGTAGCAAAGTGGCAGTCCCTTCCACAGAACAGCAATCAGCAGGCCAACAAAGTAACGCAGTTAGCAAAGTGGCAGTCGCTCCTGTAGCACAGCAGCTCTGTCAGGGGTCAAGTACTTATACCCAGACCGCCTGTAAATGTTGTTCTTTACAGGTGTATCATCCCCAATATCAGTATCACAGGTCCACCATGTAGCGAGTTGTAAGGGGGAACAAAGAGGCAAATTCTTCCAGCAACTGGGGGCTTTCTAACTGTTGATCTAGTGTTTGTGAGGGGGAGAGGTTGACACCCTCCACTGACCCATCCTGCTCCTTGGAAGATAGGAGGTCAGAGAGAGGTTTGCTCTCCTCTTCCACCCATAATCAGTAACCAGGAGAATGGTATGTTTAGGTATCTCAAAGTGGGACTTGTGGCAGATCACATGCAGGACCATCGAAAGGGTTCCTAGGAATCTTGAGGTCCACCAAGTCGGTGGCATCACTCTTTCGCTCCTTCACCTCATAAGGCCCAGACCAATGGTCTTGCAGAGCCCGGAGCTCCACTGGCTCCATTACACACACTTTGTGACCAGGCTGACCCTCAACCAGAGTGCTATCCTGGTTGTACCATCATTTCAAATCCATCTGGCTAGCTTCCAGGTTCTCCTGTGCAAGCTTCCGGAAGCGGGCTGTCTGGTTGCAGAACACCAGCATCTAGCTAACTACATCCTGTGGTGGCTTCTTGGGGGCTTGCTTCAAACCTTCTTTAACCAAACAGTGAGGTTCTCTCACAGGGTGACCATATAGAAGTTCATACTGGCTGAAACCAACCCCCCTACGTGGTACCTTACTGTAGGCGAACAAAAAACATGGCAGGAGGACGTCCCACTTATGCCTCATGGGTTCCAATAGACCCTTAATCATGCCTGTAAGGGGACTGATTAATCTGTCAACCAACCCCTTGGTTTGGTGTGGTAAGGAGTGGTGAATTTATAGGTGACCCAATACTCCTTCCACGTGGCCTTCATGTAACTGGACATGGAGTTAGTACCCCAGTCAGATACCACCTCCTTGGGGAAACCCACATATGTAAAGATCCCCATCAGTGACCTGGCCACGACAGGCTCAGTCACTGTCCTCAGAGGAATAGCTTCTGGGTACAGGGTGGTATGGTTCATCAAGACTAGAACAAATCTGGTGCCCATAACTGTCTTGTGATCCAGAGGCTCCACAATGTTGATGTCAATGTCAAATTATTCAAAAGGGTAGCAGGGGGAGGTTGCAGGGGGGCTTTGCACTTCCTCCCTGACTTGCCATCTTGCCTGGCCGGTAGGACAAGACCGCCAGAACTAAACTGAGGCCTTCCTCATTTGAGGCTAATAAAAGTGGGTGACAAGGCTGTCAAAGGTCTTGTCTTGCCCCAAATGACTTGCCAGTGACACATCATGAGCAAGACCCAGTAGGATGCTCCTGAAGAACTGGGTTACCATCAACACGTGTTGCACGAGGTCCAGGATCCTTATGCTCACTATACAGGAGATCATTCTAATAGTAGGTCAGGTGCTTGCCTGGGTCTCAGCCTGGTGCCGAAGACCCACAAGGGTAGGGTACTCCTGCTGCACCTTGCAGAACTCCTTCCTTGAGTGACCCCCTTCCTGGTGCCAGTTGGTACATTCAGGCAGCTCCATCTTCCCCTGTAGGTACCGGGGCATCCCCCTCATGTTCCGACCCTCCCAGAATGTGGGAATTACAGGAGTGGGTTTCCAATGCCCCTTTCCCTTCCACCTTTTGGCAGGTAGCTGGGCCATTCTTCCAAGCTCCTGGTCCTTCTGACCACCCTCTTGAATTGCCTTGGACCATTTGGTCAGGCACACCTACTCAGGCAACCCCATCATCTCCAAGTGTGACTTGAGCTCCACCTCCTTCCAGATGGTATGCTCCGGGTTGTTGCCTAGCAGACAATCCACAGGCATGGATGGACTCACAGCCACCTTCAGCAGACCTGAGACCCCCATTCAAAGGGAGCCAGAGCCACTGGGTAGTGGCTCCCATGGTTGTCAGCAGCAACAACTTGGTTGACCGTATTAGGGACTACCTATTCTGAAGACACCAGATGACACCTGACGGTGGTCATGCTGGCTCCTGCATCACTCACAGCCTCCACCCTCTGCCCATTGATTGACACCCACTGACTATAGTTTGTAGTATTGTCAGTCATGTGGATTATCTGTGCCATCTCTCCATCACACAGGGACACTAGGGTCAATTCTACACTCCCCCAAAAACTATCTGGGGCAATCTTCTCCCCAAGCGCTACACTAGCCAGTGCTAGTGATTGCCCATTGGAGGTGAGCTGTGCCTGCTTGGAACACTTGGCATCTCCTTTCTAGTGTCTTTTTTGCTGACACTCATTACACTTCATGGGGGCCTTCCCTGCAGAGCTATTCACAGGGAATCATTTTTTCTACTTATTAGAAGGTAGAAAGGAACCTTGAGCCGAAGAACTAGTTTGTGGCCCTTTAGAGAACTCCATGTTCCTTTTGTCCCCACCTCCTTCTTCTGGTGAGGGCCATGTCCACCCTTGTGGTGATCACCCCCAGATACCTTCATGTGGACCCTGGTGCTGAGCCAGTGGTCCGCCTTTGTAGCAAGCTCTCTGGGGTAGGTGAATTTACTATCAACAAGGTGTTGGCGCAGATTTGGAACACAAAGACTGAACATATGTTCTGTTGCAAACAACTTATACAGCCCCTGGTAATCTTTTACCTCACTGCCCTTCACCCAACCAGTCAGTGGATTGCAAAAGGAATCTACATAATACAACCAAGTCTGTTGGGATGGCTTCTGACTATCTCTGAACTTCTGTCTATACTTATTTTAACCAAACTGCTTGAGTAGAGTCTCTATCTCTCCGTGAAGCCTGGCTGCTCCCTGGCCCACAGGTAGTCCAAGATTCTACACTGAATCATGGTCTAGCTCATCATTCTCCTCTATTACCACATCATCTTCCTATGTGGCCTTGTGTGCTGCCTCCCTAGATTTCAACCAGACCCTCAGCGCCTTTCGCAACTCCACCTTCTTGGTGAAGGCCTTGGTAGAAACCATAAACCCCTTGCAAAAAATCCTTTTCCTTGAGTTATTGCACTGTGTACTTCTTCAACTTGAACAAGTCAAAATCCATGCTTGTAGGAGCAGGTGCAGTTTTGGAACCTCCAATCAGAGGAATGATTTTAAACAAAAAGTAAAAATGCCAATATGGGAGAATTGAAAAATTCAAAGATGCCAATTAAAGAGAGTAAGAAGATTGCCAATGGGGATCAGAAACCATTGATTTGAATTGGTCTAGATGTGGATAGTAGTGTACACCAAAATACTGTAAGGTACTGCACACACACAAGTCCTGTCCTCATCACTGATCACCAATGTTACAAATTGGGTCTCTAGTTGGCAGAGGTTTGCACCCTTGTCCAAGTAGGGACCACAATCCTAGTCAGGGTAAGTCAGATACACAACCTAAATTACCCTGGTAGCTTGGCACAGAGCATTCAGGCATAACTTAAGAGGAATGCGTAAAGTATTTGTGCACCACTTTAATTACAGTAACACAGTGAAATTACCATAAAAGACTCTACAACAGTTTAGAAAAATACAGAATATTTATCTGAGAAAAACGTCCAAAATGACAAACATCCAATAAGTATAACTTGAGATATGAATTTTTAAAGATTAAACCCCAAAACAGTTCTTAGAAGTCTATAGCACTAAAAGGTTACTTGAGGTCATGTTAGACCAGAGTAGGTCTGAAGTTCAGGCTGACCATGATGGAGGGCAGGCTGGCTACAGGACTCAGACAGCTCCTGTTGACAAACAACATTGGTTGGAGCATTTGTGAAAGACTCGATACGAGGAGTCACGTTGATGCCGTGGATAGAGGCAAAGCATTGCCACCGATCCGCACAATGAAGTCTTTGACGTCCAACCACTTTCCGATGCAGGCACTGCATTGTTATCGAGCTGCACTTTTCATCAAGGCGATGCCGTCTGCGTCCAACCTTGGAGTGATGTCTTAGGGTGGGGGCTGCATCAGCGTCGAACATCACAGTCGGGACCCGTGTCATCTTTGAGACACACAGGGATGTCCTTGGCTCAGCACTGCATCGGCGTTGGTTCCGATCGGCGCAAAGTCATCACTGCGTAGATTTTGAAGCAAAAGCAGCTGCAGAACCCTCTTCTGCACCCAGGACTGGATTGGGACTTCAGGCAAGCGTAGACTCATAGATGGCAGAGACGAGCAGCTGAAGCAGAGTTGAAGGAAGTCATTGATGTCCCTAAGACTTCAAGAACAGGAGGCAAGATAGCAAGCCCTTGGAGAAACTTGGGTACAAGAATGTAGAAAGCATATCTGGTCCTTCTCACTCCCAAGCAAGAAACAGCAAGCCAACATCGCAAAGTAGGTAGAAAAGTGTAATTCCCTCCTACAGCACAGCAATCAGAAGGCAGCAGGCCAACACAGCAAAGGAGTTAGCAAAGTGGCAGTCCCTCCTGTATCACAGCAGCTCTTCCTCCTGGCAGATTGTCCTTGGGTCCAGCAAAGTTCTGATTTGGTGGTATCAGGATTCCATTACTTATACTCAGTTGTGCCTTTGAAGTGGGGGAGACTTCAAAGAGGCCTTTGAAGATCACAAGGTCCCTGCCTTTCCTGCCCTGGTTCCAGACTCACTACAGGGGATATGCAGCTCTTTGTGTGGGAACAGGCACAGCCCTTTTCAGACATAAGTGTCAGCCCCACCCTCCCCATCTACCTCAGGAATGTTCATCAGCCTGGCAATGGGCCATCAGGATGTAAATGTCCCACCCCAGCTCCATTTATGTGACTGTATAGATGGAATGCATAAAGCCCAGCTGTCACCCAACCCACACATGTATTCAGAGATAGGCAGAGGCACTGATTGGTTAAAGTAAGAAAATGCCCACTTTCTAAAAGAGGAATTTTCAGACTTACAATATACTTCACCATAAGTTGTGATTATAAAGTCCAGATACACCAAACTCCAAATTTCCATATTTTCCTAGTTGGAAATTACACTTAAAAGATGTTTTAAGGCAATCCCAATATTAACCTGTGGGAGAGATAGGCCTAACAATGGTGAAAAACGAAGTTAGCAGTTTTTTATTACCAGTGCACATAAAATCCCAAAGTACATGTCTACCTTTTAAATACTCTGCTCCCTGCCCATAGAGCTGCCTAGAGCCTAACAAAGGGGTGACTCATTAATAAAAAGGAAAGCTTGGGCCTGGCAAGTAGCTTGCCATGTTAAAATAGCAGTTTAAAACTGCACCCACAGGCTCTGCATTGGCAGGTCTGAGACATGTTTAATGGACCACTGAAGTGGGTGGCACAATCAGTGCTGCAGGCCCACTAGTAGCGTTTAATATATAGGCGGCCCTGGGTACATATAGTGCACTTTACTAGGCATTTATAAATAAATTAAATATGCCAATTATGGATAAGCCAGTCCATGTTTTGAGAACAGAGAATATGCAATTTAGCAGTGGTAATGTGCCCAAAATGCTAAAGCAAGCAAAAATGGAGTCAGCAAAGCAGGCTCACAGTAGGCAAAAAGTCAGGGGAGGAGGAGCCAAGATGGCGATCGGGACGGCAGCGTAGGCTCCCGGCTCCGTGAACCTCCACATCCCGCACAGATATCCTGCATGAGATCCTTAGCCTGCGCTATCTGCCCGTGTTGGTGGCTGAGAGCGGCAACCGATCGTGTGGTTCTGAAGTTTCTGGCGGCGGTACCGCCGGAGAAATGTCCATTTGAAGTTTGCGGCCTGTGCAACCCTGGAACCGGGACCTCGGGTGGACAACATGGCCGGGCGGCAGTTCAACAACAGCGGCCATTGGTGACTGGGTGGAGTCGGAGTACCGGAGCGGTGCGAATATTGGCCTGAATTTCGCTGTGGTCATTCCTACCACTGAGCGTAGCGGAACGAGTGCATGCCCGGGGTGGCAATTCCAGGATTCTCCGGTAATTGCCTGAGCCTTCGCCGGTGAGCTGCCCGGACGCTGCCCATAACGCGTCCCGATTTCCGCGGGCTGCTCCCGGATTTTCGCGGGCGCTGGTCCGTGGTGGGGATGACTGTTACCTGTGGCCACACACTGGATATATATTTTTGTCTGCCCCTGGAACCCTGTTTCCAGTGACATGGAACTTGATGCGCCTGTGCCTGAGTCCCGGTCCCAATCTGGGATGAACCTACCCGGCGGCCATCTTGCTAGGATGGAGTCTATCATCCTGTACACTGGGTCTCAGCAAGATTGGGAGTGTGTGCCTAAGAGGAGCGTAGTGGAGCGGGCGCCGGGAGCTGGGCTGGGGTACGGTGACCTTCTCGAAGCTCTCGGTGCCCTTCATTCCACCCTGGTTCACGGCGCCTCGGTATTGGGGAGAAAGCTTGATAGTGTTGCTTCAGCGTCGGAACAGTTGCGATCTGCCGGTCCCCAGGCACACAGGGACTTGTCACACTTCACACAGGAGGACAGTGTCGTGGCCGCCCCTGTGAATAGGGGAAAGCTGGAAACTTCGGACAATGTGCCAACGTGTGATCAGCTGGCTGTGGGTCCGGTCTGTTCCGGAGGTTTTGGATTTGAGCGGGGGGTGGTGGCTTTGTCCCACGCGCAACCTCCGGCGACCCAGGCAATATTCCAGCAACAGTCGCCTGCTCTGGCTGATTCCGCCTTCCTGGACCTTGTGTGCAGTACAGACCCTGGGGCAGTACTGGGAAAGATGGTCCTCCATAATGTTGACTGTGTTGGTGTTCAGAGACGTCCACCCTACATGTGTGTGTCGCTTCCTGGTCTTTTTTGGACGCTCCTCTTCCTTGTAACATTGGACATGGCACTGGGTCGATGGGTATGCATGGGTGGATTCGCAAAGAGTGGCCAAGGATAAGGCTGATCCTTCAGAGGTTGTCATCTAACAGGCGGGCGGGCACAGGGGTTGCGTGCTCTCACGACGTAACTAATAGTGTAATAGGTGCAGAATGCTCCCCATTTTTTCTTTGACATGGTCGATTTTGTGTTTGTTTACTGTTTGCTTTGGGGAGGAACATATTGTGCGGGAGGGAGAAGCCGGGGGCATGTTTTGAAGGCCCTCCTCCAGTTTATTAATACTCTCTTTACTCCCCCGTCTGGTGGGGTTTCCTTTCTTACTCCATTTTCTCTGTTTCTTCTATATTTCGGGTCTGGTTCCAAGGCGACAGGCACACTGCTGGGGGGGGGGCCGTACTCATCTGCAGAGGTGCAGGGTGGGGGGTTGGGGGAGGGGATTCTTTAGTTTTTTACTTTGTTTCTATGGCCTCCTTTTTCTTCTCTTATTCTTCTTTGTCTTCTTTTCTGGGGTCAGCACGGTAGGTCTCCTTTGCTGCCAATCACTGTTTTTTTATGTGTGCCTCAATTTCCGTGGTGATTTCTGGGTCTTAGGGCAGGGGACTGCAGGCGCAAATGGCAGTGATATTCCTCCACATCCTGAACCTCCTGTTTTAGCGCCATTGCCTGGATAGATTGCTGTTTATTGTCGGCGTTTACTATTCTGCCTGCCATTTTTTGCTGCTGGGAAATTGTTTGGCACCTGATCCTTCTATCCCTTATTATAAAATGAAAACCTTTTGTATCCTGGTCCCTATTTGGGCTGTTCAGTGGCCAAGAGTATGCTAGCATGGAGAATCTGCTCCCCGAGGTGCTGCCTGTGATTAAAATTTGCTTCTGTTACTCTGACTGCTTAGCGGCCGGCCCCGGGGGTTGTAGGCCCATACTTGTCTTCTGTTGAAATGTCAATAAAGGTTTTTACAAAAAAAAAAAAAAAAAAAAAAAGTCAGGGGAAACCACGCCAACGTTGCCAGGTCTAACAGTTCCCAATCAAAAGTTAAAACTTATGAAATGTAATAAGGCAACTCAGTGTTATCTTAAGGGACAGGTAAGCCTCACATTAGCGAAAAACAAATTTAGGACTTTTCACCACCAGGAAACGTATAAATTAAAAGCATGTGTCCAACCTTTTAATTGCAATACACCCTGCTGTTAGGGCTACCTAGGGCCTACTTTACAGTGATATATATATATATCTCATGTTGATGATTTGTTCATAATTTGGAGAGGCGCGGAGGAGAGTGCCCTACATTTCATTGAACAAATCAATGTAAATAGCCTAAATTTGCACTTTACAGTTCACATTAGCATCCAGTCAGTATGTTTTCTGGACGTTGAGATTTTTGTAGCTAATGACAGGTTAGAAACCAAATTGCATAGAAAGTCAACAGCAGTTAACACACTATTGCATGCCACCAGCCACCATCCCAGACATCTCATTCACAGCATTCCCTTTGGGGAAATGTTGAGAATTTGGCGAATTTGCAGTAGGGACAGTGACTGTGATAAGGCACAATATGATAGTAAATACAGATTCTTGGCCAGGGGGTTTGTTGAAACCATGATTGACAATGCAATCAGAAAAACAAGAAGACTCCACAGATCTCTTTTGTTGAGCAATCGAGCTAGCTCCAGTAATCAGATTAGTAATCAGTCAGACCAACATACCAGATTAATCCTAATGTTCAATAGCCAACATCAGACATTACGTAGGATTATGAATTGGCCCCTTTTCTTAAGTGATCCTGTCCATGGAGATAAAATGCCCAAAAATCCTAAATTCACCTTTAGGAAAGCAAGATCGATGAGTGATACCATTGTCAGCAGTAGCCCAGAGATAAGACCTATCAAGACTTGGTTAAACTCTAGAACATGGTTTGTAAAGTGTACCTCGTGTCGGGCTTGCGGATTTGGGGTTAATAAAACTACCTACAAAACCCCATTCAAGGCAGAACCCATGCCCATAACAAAAATGCTTACCTGCAAAACAGAATATGCAGTGTATGTGCTGGAGTGCTCGTGTGGCCTGCAGAATGTAGGGAGTACAAAGCTGCAGGTCCACAAAAAAATACTCCAGCAGATTAGGGCAATTACTAATTCTGGTGCAACGTACCCGGTTGCGAGACACTTTAAGGACTTCCACAACAAGAACTTGGAACGGCTGAAATATTTTGTTGTGGATGCAGTCCCAGTGCTCAGGCGGGGTGGCAACCGGGAAGCCGTGTTACGCACACTAGAAACCAAGTATATTTTAGAGCTGGATATTAAAACGCCACAGGGCCACAACTCTAGTGAATACTTCTTTACCTGCCTTTGATTGTTTTCTTTCAAACTGTTTTGTTATTTCATCTGCTGAACCTCTCTCGTATTTTAGACTTTACATATATTTTTTCACTCACGCACTTTGTGAACCATTTTGGTTTATTATGGTGGCACTCATTTAGCACATGCACTTTTTCCATGGACATAACATTGCACATAGGTAAAAGAAAATGACCTGTAAACTTGTAAACACATAGTTTAGGTCACTTAAAGGCATGGAGCTACGTTGAATGAATTGTGACTTGGCTTTATGTATGTATTATGCTGCTTGTCGATATTGAGTGTTTTTATAATCTGGCTCTTTTTAAACGCATTCATATTTATATGTGTATTGCCTTTTAAATATTTATTTATTTATTATATTGTCTTTTATATGTGTATAGATATTATTAATATTTAGAGATTCTTGCTTTTACCTACCTCAAGCATAAAGAATTATATATCAATTTATATATATTCAAAATCATGGGTTTGCAATGATTCTTTTATGTTTATAATGACGTTTTTGTCACATGTTTAGGCACTAGCACTTTAAATTGTAAAGGCACTCCGCATGCGCGTCATGTGATCAAGGCCTCTTCAGGCTGAAACGCATCATGGTGGTGGTGTAAGGGCTCCAATAAATATTCTTTGCACCAACAAGTACGGGTCCGCATTCATTTGTTCCCCCTTTGTTCCCCTTGGAAAACTGGGAATACTACAGGCGAAGTCTGCAGCAATATATCTATATATATCTATATCTATATTCACTTAAAAAACCATTGGTTTCACACATGTTATAGTTAGGTGGATATTTCACTCGTAAAAAAACAATGATAATTCCACCGTTATAGTTAGTTCAGATAACTATAACTCACGCGCCCGCAATCCAGTGCTCATGACGTCACATATTTCATCACTCATGACATGGTCAGTGGCATCACTCATGACATCACTGATGACATCATCCTTGTGATAGAGTGGCGGTCGCGCGAGTTATAGTTATCTGAACTAACTATAACGGTGGAATTTCATTGGTTTTTTACGAGTGAAATATCCACCTAACTATAACATGTGTGAAACCTATGGTTTTTTAAGTGAATTTGCAAGGTTTTTTAAATGCTAATTCCTAACTATAACGTGTGTGAAACCTATGGTTTTTTAAGTGAATTTGCAAGGTTTTTTAAATGCTAATTCCTAACTATAACGTGTGTGAAACCTATGGTTTTTTAAGTGAATTTGTACGTTTTTTTAAATGCTAATTTTTTTTTTAATGGTTTTTCCCCATGCGCGCACCCCGCGATTTTTTGCAAAAGATAATAAAATGTTTTTTCACCCTTCGGGGTCCTTTAGGGACCCCCTGACAAAGGCTAGGGGGTCAGGAACTCTCTACCCTGCCCCCTTTTCACGTTCGCCACCTCTCTTTTTCACTCTCGCACCCACAACAAACAAAATGGCGGCCGACACTTCCTGATTTCGACCGATTCGAACGTTGACTGACATGTAACCACCAATCAGAATTACGCTCGCGCACGTTAGGGTGCGCGCACGGTGCGCGCACGGTGCGCGGCTATAGATATGTATGTGCTTTTAACTGCAATTTTCTCAGGAACTACTGAGCAGATTGACTCTATATATGCAAAAGGCACTTCCTTGACCTGAGGACTACCTCTCTGCCAAATTTCAAGTAATTCTGTTCAGCCATTCGGGCTGTACCTTCGACTAAAGGTCCTATGAGAAAATGCATGGGGAAAAGGCGTTTTGGGACCCCCCTTTTTTCTCGGCCCCTGCTTGACGAATCACCCCGAGACTTTCAGGGTAGGAGCTGAACGGAGCGCCCCATTAGTTTTGAAAATTTCGCGAGGATTCGTCAACCGGCGCCAAAGTTATTCAAAATAGAATTTTCAGATTTCCTATGGAAACACGGTCCTAACTATAACTATCTACTGGCGACCGCCAGTAGATAATGTATATATGTATATATATATTCACTGAAAAAACCATAGGTTTCAGGCCTGATATAGTTAGGAATTAGCATTTAAAAAACCTTCGAAATTCACTGAAAAAACAATAGGTTTTAGGGGTGTTATAGTTAGCTGGACATTTCACTCGACAAAACCATTGAAATTCCTCCGATATAGTTAGTTGTACTAACTACATCTCGTGCGCCCGCAATCCACTGCTGATGATGTCACATATTACATCATTCATGACATGGTCAGTGACATCACTGATGACATCTCAAATGACATCACTGATGACATCATCCTGTGACTGTGGTTTGTTTCGTTATTTAAATATGTATTATATATATAGCAATTTGCATTGAAGAATGAGTGGATATATAAATATAAATATCTGGATGGAGGATTTAGTAGCAGTGTGATTGACTGATTACTTGACTAATTTATAGTGTCTCACTAAATATATTGGATAGTGACTAAACTGTGTGAATATCTGCATCACTTTGTCAGTTGTTGTGTAAACTGCTGCACCAGATGGTTACTAGCTACGTGAAAGCCCATATTATTTATTGATTAGTTAACTGAGTATTTGTATGGGAGAGTGAATATGTGTGTGGTTCGGTGGGGGGTTTGTGACTGCCCAAAGATGTGTGAATAGTTGATTCAGTAGGTATATGAAGTTAAAACTACATGTTATAACAGTTGTTTGGGTGAGTGAATATCTTTATGGGTGTGGCGATGAGCAAATATATGTCTGATTGGTACATGTCCAACAAACTAGAAAAATAAAAGCCAGTGTATGTGTCAGTTGTATATAAATAAGTATACATAAGACTCAGTGATTGTATGAGTGACTGTATGGATAACTGTATAGTTGTAATAGTGATTTTATAACACACTAAGTATGAGCTATGTGAATAGATGAAGTGGTGTTTTTATAAGTGTATAGCTAAGTAAAAGTAAGTATGATCCATTGTTTGCATAAGTGAGTAGGATGACTTCATAAGTGATTAGGATGTGTGCTGCTGTGTAATGTCGATATAGGTGTAGAGGTATATTTGATAGTGTTCTATTGATCATTGACAGCATATATGAGTGAATCTATAGTAATTAGATGTGTGTATAGATCTAGGAATCACTGAGTGGGTGTTTAGAAACTTGTATTGGTGTGTCAATGGTTTTAAATCTGGCACTGGTATTTTACAGTGAGAGATGAATGGTTATACTAGTGTATGATGAGGTGTATCTGATTGTCACGTGGATGATGTCATCAGTGATGTCATCAGTGATGTCATTTGAGATGTCATCAGTGATGTCACTGACCATGTCATAAATGATGTAATATGTGACATCATCAGCAGTGGATTGCGTGCGCGCAAGATGTAGTTAGTACAACTAACTATATCGGAGGAATTACAATGGTTTTGTTCGAGTGAAATGTCCAGCTAACTATAACACCCCTAAAACCTATTGTTTTTTCAGTGAATTTCTAAGGCTTTTTAAATGCTAATTCCTAACTATATCAGGCCTGAAACCTATGGTTTTTTCAGTGAATTTCAAAGGTTTTTTCAATGCTAATTCCTAACTCTATCAGGCCTGAAACCTATAGTTTTTTCAGTGAATTTCAAAGGTTTTTTAAATGCTAATTCCTTACTATATCAGGCCTGAAACCTATAGTTTTTTCCGTGAATTTCAAAGGTTTTGTAAATGACAATTTTTAATGTATTAATTGTTATACTGATTTTTTTTATTCTGATTTACTACATTTTTTAAACTGTTTATTTTTAGATATTTTATTTTTTTAATTACATTATACATTACAATACAAAATATACTTTCTCTGAATGAATTACTTTAGTTTAAATACTTTGCAAATAGGCAATAGACTTTTAAGTACAGTAGTTACAGTTGTTGCAATGGGCAACACAATGTCAAACACAATGCAACATTGAGCTCAATGTGAATTTCTAGTCAAATGCAATTAGTTACTTTATGAATTACTTTTCTAACCACAGGACTGGATCCTAGATTCAGTCATTGGACATCTCCTGTAAACAGTTGAGTAAAAGTGTTTTGGTTACAGTAGTTGTTTTTAAGGAATATTATTGTATTTTAAAAGTTGACACTTAGAAAAATGTTCACATAGAATCACCAAAGTTATCCTATGGCAGAAAATTCACTGAGCAGGTAAGTAGTCTTATCGTTATTTTTTCTTACTCAGTGGTAAATCCTGGATCCAGCACTGGTGCATCTCCTGTAAACAGTTGAAAGAATGTGTTTAAGTCATACAGATGATCTTTTAGGAATATTTTTAGTTTGTGAAAATAGACACTTGGAAACTTTTCTGCTGAAAACCACACAATGGATTCCTATGGAAGGAAATACAAGTTACTGGTAAGTACGCTTTGAATTACTTTTCGGGGTCAGTGCTGGGCTAAAAGATGCAGCACTGGGTTCTCTCCTGATAACAGGTGAGTAAATCGGAATTCGTAGTTTGGCTGATTTTAGAGGAATATTTGTACGTTTTAAAAATGGACACTTAGAAACTTTTCTGGTGAAAACCTGGTGGGCTAGTTGGCCCCTAGGGGACCTCTGGATTGAAGAGGAATTAATTACCCAACCTAAAACGTGCCACAGGGCGTGTTTGCACACATATCACCTCAGGCCCCGCCCCCTACCTTCACCACTCTGCAAACTTGCCCCGTGGGGTGTTTTAAGTTGGGGGATTAAGTCCCCTTGAATCCTGAGGTTCCCTGGCGGACCCCCAGTATTCAAGGGAAATTAGATCCCCCTCCGCAAACGCACCAGGGGGCGCGTTTGCAGAGTGGGGCAAGGAGGGGGCGTGGCCTCCGGCCCGATCCCATCTTTTTTTATTTTTTATTTTTTTAGAAGGGGGCTTTGTAGCCCCCCTTCTTTTTCGAATTTATTGGCCCTGGGGACCCCATCCCCCATCCATCCATGGAAGCACGCCATCTGCTGCGAAGTAGCGAGTTATTCGCTCCGTGTACACGCTGTCCAAGCTGATTCTGCTTTGACCGTCTCGTTGACCCGTACGCCTTGACGCTGTGCACCTCGTACCTCCGGCTGGGAGGAATTTGTTTCCCCTTCGTCTTCTTTGAGGACAATAAACCCCCGCTTGTTCGGATGTCCCGGCAACGATACCTCCCCACGCCTGCATCTGTATTTGCATTTGGACCGTTGCTTAGACCGATTACGGAAGCATCAATATCCCAGGCGCTTTCTAATTACTGGAACTCTGTTCATCTTTTGAGAACCTCTACTGCTGCTGAGAGCCATTTTTTGAGAGGTGTGTTTGTCCCACCTCACATGCCCTCCCTCGCCCTGATGAAGGTGTAGCCCCCATCTGGTCGTGACACCGAAACACGCGTTGGCGTTTGTAAGCCCATTGGGCTCTCGAGATCGTATTTACCGGTGTTCTTTAGCCTATTGGGCTGCTGAAATTCCCTCTAGGGAATTTGAATTACTGAATTTCCCTTCAATTACCCATTGTTTTTATTTTATGTGTACTGATATGACTCGAGGTTTGATGTTGCTGTTGAATGTGTAGTAGTATGACTGTGTTGTTTTGAGGGAGTGTGTGGGATGATTATTTGTTTTATATGTGAAACTTGCTAGGTTCCTCACTTTCAACCTTGTCGGGTGTAATTTATCAATACGTCTAAAGTAAAAAAAATTGTGTGTGTATATCCATGTATAATTTCAAGTAAATCAATTCAAAAAAACAAAAAAATAAAAAATGATTTAATAAATTCTGTGACACACTTTTTCTGAGTTGCCCCTTGTCCTGGTTTGCCTTTTGGTCTTGAGCATCTATCCTTTTGGACCCTGCACTGGGCCTTGTTTTATCATATAGCTGTTGGCAGGTTACTTTCCTTCGTATAGGTTCTTTGTCAGTTCCCCTGTTGTACCTGCCTTATCCTATTTCAGGGGTCCCCCTTCTTATTAGACCCCATCCCCCAGGGCCTGCCCCCAATTATTATCTTTTAAAAAAAAACAAAAATCGGGAAGGGGGCTGCATGGCCTCCCTCCCGAGGCCTTAATTTGCCCCGGGGACCCCATCCCCCGGGGCATGGCCCTTTTTTCTGTTTTTTGGAGGGGGGCTCGCTTGCCCCCCTCCTGTGGCCCCTTTTGGCCCCGGGGTCCACATCCCCCGGGGCAATTTTTTTTTTTTTTTTTTAGGAGGTGGGCCGTGTGGCCCACCTCCCGGGCCACTACTGGCCCCGGGGAACCCATCCCCCGGGGCCTGGCCACCTTGTTGGGGACCATGGGGGGTCCCAATCCCCCCACAGTCCTAGCCGGCTCCCGCTTCCTGCTGGAGCCGGCATTGCTTTTCCACATGGGGAGCAGCTAACATGCTGCTCCCCATGTGGAAAAGCAATCTGCTTTGCTTCATTGAAGAGAGAGCAGGTTTCCCTGCTCTCGCTTCAATAAAGCAAAGCAGTTTGCAATGGCAGGGTGGGAGCCGCGAGGCTCCCGCCCTGCCATTGCAAACAGCAGTGTCCCAGGGGTGGGCACCCCGGGACACTGCAGGAGCCGGCCCTGGGGGTGGCGGTCCCCAGGGACATCATTGGCTCCAGGGGGGCCGCGCGGCCCCCCTCCCACTTAATTTAAAGCCCCGGGGGTGGTGGTCCCCGAGGCTTAGGGGTCCATAATGGAGCCCCTATGTGAAATAATTAGTGCCCCAGGGAGGTGGCGGTCCCCGGGGCTGCGGGGGGGCCATGAGCCCCCACATACATTCACATAAAGCCCCGGGGGTGACGGTCCCCGGGGCTGGGGGGCCCCTCTGGGCCCCCCATTATAATATACAAATTGCCCCGGGACTTGGCCCCCCCGGGGGCTAAATAAAAACAGAGCGCGGCAGCTCGCGCTTCGTTTTTTTTTCCGGCAGTGGGATGCGCATCCCGCGATTTAAAAAAATACATATATATTTTTGGGGCCTTGGGGGTCCTTGTGGGACCCCCTGAGCAGGTCTAGGGGGTCAGGGTGTTTCTACCCTGCCCCCTTGTCACGTTTTGCGCATTTTTTGGGGGGGGTTTTCTTGTGCCTCGGTTCTACTGAGGCACAAGATGGCTGCCAACACTTCCTGACCTGGAGTGTTGACAGCCAATTAGAATACAGCTCGTGCACGGCAGGGTGCGCACTGGGTGCGGGGAGGGTGCGCGGATCCTCCGAGGCCATAGATATATCTATCTTTTTAACTCTAATTTTCTCAGGAACTACTGCACGGATTTGCACCATTTAAGCAAAAGGCACGAGTCTGAACTGAGGACTACCTCTTTGCCAAATTTGGTGTAATTCCGTTCAGCAGTTCAGGCTGGAGCTGCTTCAACAGGTCCTATGGGAAAATGCATGGGGGAAATGCAGTTTGGGACCCCCCTTTTTTCTCGGCCCCCGCTTGACGAATCACCATGAAATTTACAGGATAGGAGCGGATCGGAGCTGGCCAAAAGTTTGGAAAATTTCGCGAAGATTCGTCAATCGGCGCCAACGTTAATACAAATAGAATGTTGCGGATTTCCTATGGAAAAAAAGGTCCTAACTATATCTACCTATTGGCGACCGCCAGTAGGTAATATATATATATATATATATATATATATATATATATATATATATATATATATATATATATATATATTACCTACTGGCGGTCGCCAGTAGATAGTTATAGTTAGGACCGTGTTTCCATAGGAAATCCGCAACATTCTATTTGGAATAACTTTGGCACTGGTTGACGAATCCTCGCGAAATTTGCAAAATAGGTGGGGTGCTCCGCTCTGCTCCTACCCTGAAAGTCTCGGGGAGACTCGTCAAGCGGGGGCTGAGAAAAAAGGGGGGTCCCAAAACGCGTTTTCCCCATGCAATTTTCCATAGGGACCCTTAGTCCAAGGTACAGCCCGAACGGCTGAACAGAATTACTTGAAATTTGGCAGAGAGGTAGTCCTCAGGTCAGGGAAGTGCCTTTTGCAGGTCTGGTGTCAATCTGTTCAGTAGTTCCTGAGAAAATCAAAAGTAAAATCATATATATATGTGGGCGGAGCCTAACCACACATCTCATCCTGAGATCTGATTGGCTGTCAGCACTTTATCCAAGAAGTGTTGGCAGCCATCTTGGGACCAATATACATGATAGCACCTCATTAAAAAGCATTGCAGTTAATAAAAGGTTTTAAGACTTTAGTTACACTATAAATCATTTGTTGATGGTACCATACTCATTTTAGGAATTGTGGTATGTTCTAAGGTGATTTCACCATGTGAAAAAGCCTTCTGCTGGGATATCATGATTGAGAGAAAAATATTTTCTCATGCTTTTCCCACATAGGTTTGGAAGGTGATCTATAAGCTAAACTGAGAGCTTATTTTCTGTAAATTCACATTATCTTTCTCAGTCATTTGAGAATGAAGTCTGACATTCTCAGTAAAACATGTACATCCAACAAGGGCAGAGACTGTCAGTTGATTCCTGTGTGTTCTACTGCAGCTTCCCAGAGTGTTCCAAAGAACAACTAGAGCACTAACAGTCCTACTTATGATAAACGTATGGCACACCTGAAGCCATCTTGCTTGGATTAAAGTGGTAACTCTTAAAACATTTAATTTAAAAAGGAACAAAATGAGGGCGTTCATTTTTCCATAAAAAGTATGATTAGTGCTGCAGAAAGAAAAATTAGGGCACATTTTGAGTGACTTCTCAAATCCTCTTCTATTTCATTAAAAAATTCTGACATGCAGACTGAAACATGCACTTTCAATACCAGCAGCAGTTTTCCCTGGTGAGCAGTAGCTTTACTACAGTGATCTAATGAGCAAAAAGAGTGCTAACATTCTGAATTTATGGCAAATGTGTGACACATCTGAATGCCTTCTTGATGGAATCTAAGTAAAAAACTGAAAGTATTTCCTACTGAGGAGACTGCAGTAAATGAGGAAATTAGGAAACTTCATAACAAATAAGTCTCCCAAGATGGCCACCAGAGACAAAAGAGCCCAAATGTAGCCCAAATATCACCCAGATGCAGCCCAAGTATAGCCCAATGACAGAATGTCCCAGAATGTTCTTAAAAACAACTAGAGCGCTTACTGTCTTCATTATGACAAAAGTATGGCACACCTGAAGCCATCTTGATTGGAATAAACTGGTAACACTTAAAACATTTAATTTAAAAAGGAACACAATGAGGGGGTTCATTTTGCCATAGAAATTATGATTAATGCTGAAGAAAGAAAATGAGGGCACATTTTGAGTGACTTCTCAAATCCTCTTCTATTTCATTAAAAAATTCTGACATGCAGACTGAAACATGCACTTTTAATACCAGGAGCAGACTTCCATGGTGAACAGTAGTTTTACTACAGTGATCTAATGAGCAAGCGCAACTAGAGGGCTAACATTCAGAATTTATGGCAAATGTGTGACATATCTGAATACCTTCATGATGGAATCAAAGTAAAAAACTGAAAGCATTTCCTACTGAGGAGACTGCAGTACATGAGGAAATTAGGAAACTTCATAACAAATAAATCTCCCAAGATGGCCACCGGAGACAAAAGAGCCCAAATGTAGCCCAAAATCACCCAGATGTAGCCCAAATATAGCCCAATGACAGAAGTGTGCAAAACACTTATTATTTTGTGTTTTTGCAGTGTTATATAGTGCAGACTTGTCAGGTATTGGAGTGCTTTACATGAGCATTGGTTACATCACACAAGAACAAATTCATTTTGGTTGTAGACATGGGGAGACTAAGTGATTTGACCAGAATCACAGAATGTCGAGCTGAAGCAGAAACTGAAACCTGGTCCCCCAGTTGCAAAGTCTGCAGTTCTGGAAGTAACACCACATCCTCTCCCTTAAGTGCAACATTTAATCAAGTGGTCAACTGGATAAAAAAACATAAATATAACAAATAATTTAAAAGTGCTTTGTCGCTATTTGAAAACTCAGAAAATATGTCCTTATTTTAGTCTTTTAGAGCACTAACCATAATTTTGATGCCAATAAGACCCTCTCATATATGTAATTTCTAAAGGAAATGCTCTAGGTATTACAGTTTTGATTACATCAAGATGACGTCAGGCGTTCCACACTTTTGTAATAAATATAGAATGTTAGCAATCTAGTTGTTCATAAGGATACTGTTGAGAGGCAGAGGCCAGGGGCACGGACTCTGAAAATTGAAGGCAGGTAGGAGAGTGCAAAGGCAACAATTTAACCACACTGAGCAGGCAGGAAGGGCCGTGGCAGCACAACAGACTATGGAGGGCAGTGGAAAGGGGGGCAGGGGCAACAAACCAACAATACAGGACTTGCAAGAGAGGCTGTGGCAATGTAATAGACCATTGTGGGCAGAAGGAAGAGGCAATGGTAGTACAACCATACATGCCAACAGACCCGATTCAGCCAGGAAACGTCCAATGTTTTTAAGCTCAAATGGGCTTTATTTGATCTGTCTCCTGTCTACAATCTCCTCTTTTTCAATGTAACTCAAAGGGGAAAATCAATACCCCAGTTTTTTTTCAAAATCTCCCTCTTACCAAGTTCAAAATGTTAGCAAGTATGGTACATTGGATCATGGAAGGAAATGGGGTAGGGACATGGACTTGGATAACAGAGGACAGGAGGGACATGGAGAGGTGCACCAAACTGACCCTGCAGGGCAGGCATCAGGGTTTGCAGCAGCACAATACACCACACAGGGCATGCGGGACAGGAGTGCAGCACAACAATCCATAGAAGGCAAGAGGAAGGGGACAGGACCATGCACATGGACAACAGATAACAGAGGGGCAAGAGGCAATGGTAGCTAGCTGACCATAATGGACAGCCAGGAGAGAAAGCTGCAGCATAACAGACCATAAAGGGCAGGAGGGACAGATCAGGGGCATTACAATGGAACAGACAAGCCAGGAGGGAGGGAGTAGGGGTCTGCACATGTAAACAGAGGGCTGGGGGCAAGGGGGCAGGGCAGGAGCAGCAAGATAGCCATGGAGGTCAGGCAGGATGGGCACTAGAAGCAAGACACACCATGAAGACCAACAGTGAGACTGTGATGGCATACACACAGACCATGGAGGGGAGGCGGGAGGGGGTCAGGGGCAGCTAACTGACCACACAGGGAAGGTGGGAGGGGGGGCCATGGCAGCACAGAAGACCATGCATGGCAAGTTGGAGGGTTAGTGGCAGCACAATGGCTATGATGGGCAAGAAGGAGGGTGCAGGGGCATGCACAAAGGACGATGGAGGATAGAAGTCAGGACCTGTGCACAGACAAGAAAGTTCAGGGGAAGGGGCCTCACAACAGACCGCACGGGGCAGGAAGGAGGAGCAGTTGCAGCACAACAGACCAGGGAGGGCAGAAGGGTGTTGCAGTACGATGGACCATGTAGGACAGGAGGAAGAGGATAGGGGCATGGCATGTGGACAGGCAGGGTGGAGGTGGCAGGGACAGGTTACAGTCATCTGACAATGCTAGGCAGGTGGGAGGGGAGTGGCAGCTCAACAGAACACTCAGAGTAGATAGGAGTGGCAGGTCCATGGAACATGGTGGGCAAAAAGGATGGAACAGGGGCATGCACAAAGACATCGGAGGGCAGGGGGAAGGAGAATAGGGGCAGCAAGCTAAGCACAGAGTTTAAGCAGGAGGTCAATGATGGGGCATAGAATTGGGCAATGGAGGGCAGGAGGAGTGGACTGGTACATCATACTAAATTGAGGGCAGTGGCAGCACATCAGACCATGCATGGCAGGAGGGAGGAGGCTAGTCCATGGATTCACACAACAGAGGATAGGGAGGAGGGGGATGGGGCAGCAAGCTAACTGTTCAGAGAAGGCGGGTATTAGGAACTTTATTGTTTTTAAAACGTGTGTCTGTGCAAACTACTTAAAATATGAACAAGTATGCAGCATAATCTCACTTTTATTCAGGAAGAAGAGGACGTTTGTGACTGTGACTCCGGGCTCACTTGGCAGAAACACCCCCTGACCCTCCACCCCCTATCGCAAAATGTAATGCCCGTGAAAAGGGTAGGTGAACACAGTGTTATATAGAACATAGTCCTGAGAGCACGATTGAAAATGAAAACTAGATATAGTGTATGGTATAAACTATGCACCAAAAAGTGTGATATAAGATGAACCGGGCGTGAAATATAATATGTAATACATTGTGCACAATGACAGATTCATTGGAGAGCGCGAGATAGCACAGGCTCTAGCGCGTGCTATGCGATATGCGCCTTGGAGAGTAATATGCACAGGGCAGTGTTGTGTAACCTAACTAGTCTCTAAAGTTGTAATATAAAATATGTGCTGGGGAGTGTAACGTTGCATATGCACTGTGACAAAGATATGGATCCCAGATTGTAATATGTATGGCATAGCACTGTGCGTTATAACATAGGCATCGAGGAAGGCACGTTAGATGGGGCAATATAACCCGTGCGAAGACAAGTGTGGCATGACATATTCACGGGGTGGTGTTACAGTGCACATGGGCTAGAGAGTGTCATAGCATATGCACTAGCTAGTGGAATACAACACAGAGGTGTGTGGCACTCAGCAGGCAATGGTGGGTGTAACACAGCATTGGGCTCTGCCAGGAGCGCGCTGTGACTCTCAAGTGATGTTCGTCCCCTTTCCAGAGAGTAAAAAAAAAGTATTACACATCTGGCAGTGGATGTGTGCTTTCTTAACCGTGAGGGGGGTTTCTTGCATAGTTTTGGTCGAATTTTTGTCGAATCCCCTTTGAATGGCTTGGTGTGCATGTGTATTAAATGTGCCCGTCAATAGCTACCCATGTTTGTATAAATAAACGACAAGGGTGTCTACCGGGATTAGGCACGGTAGGGCATCAGACATGTCAGAGCTTCACTAGTGGTGTAAATACATTCCACGTGGATTCATTGTGTGCATAGTCGCCTTTTAATGAATATCACGCAAATCGTCATGGTGATAGGTACGTACGGTTTGTCCAGCATGTCCTAGGTGTGTCTAAAAATATATATTTTTTAAAAATAATAAAAAACAGTGGCCGGCCCTGGGGATTGGGGTCAAAAAAATATAATTAGGAGACAGGCCCTGGGGGATGGGGTCATCAGGGCCAATAAATTAGAATAAGAAGGGGAACCACACAGCCCCCCTTCTTAAAAAATTAAAATAAATAAAAGACTGGCATCGTGCCGGAGGCCACGCCCCCTCCTTGCAGCACTCTGCAAACGCGCCCCCTGGCGAGTTGTAAGTTGGGGAATTAATTCCTCTTCAATACTGAGGGTCCCTGAGGGCCAACTAGCCCAAAGGGTATCTCCAGTATGCGCCAGGGAGCTGCGCTGCAGACAGGTGTTCTGAGGCCAAGCCCCTTTTTACACCTCTCTGCAACGCAGCTCTGTGGCGCTTACTGGAGGTACCTAGTGGTCTAGTTTGACCCTAGGGACCCTTAGGATTCAAGGGGACTTAATCTCTCAACTTAGAACAGCCACAGGACGCGTTTACACAGTGGTGAAGGGAGGGGACGGGGCCTGAGGTGACGTGTGCAAAACACGCACTATGGCACGTTTTAAATTGGGGATATAATTTCCCTTCAATACTGAGGGCACCTGGGGGCTAACTAGCCCACCAAGTGCTTCCAGTAAGCGCCACTGAGCTGCATTGCAGAGAGGTGGTCCAGGCTGTGCCACCTTTTACACCTCTCTGCAACGCAGCTCTGTGGCACTTACTGGAGGTACCTAGTGGGCTAGTTGGACCCTAGGGACCCTCAGGATTCAAATGAACTTAATCTCCCAACTAAAAACGGACACAGGGCGTGTTTACACAGTGGTGAAGGGAGGGGACGGGGCCTGAGTTAACGTGTGCAAAAACGCCCTGTGGCCTGTTTTAAGAGGTAGTTTTAATCCCCCTGCCCTATTATATACTAGGGGCTTACAGAGGAGGTAATGCTAATCACAGGGGGACCCCAACGCATAATGTTCCCTAGTGTATGTAGGTGTTTTCACTGTATTCTAAGTGACTTTTAACATATCACTGGCTCTAGGACTGGTTAGTCAGACTCAGTTACCACCAGTATCCGTCTGAAAAAGTTGAGGGTACAGGATGATTTTGCAACAAGGCTTCTTTCTGCTCTTCTTTTTGTTCTTTCTGCACGTTATCCTTCTTCCTGCACTTTTCTTCGTCTTTGAGGACTTCTGTTGCTTCTTTCTGCACTTCTTTTTTCCTTTCTGTGCATTTTTTCTTGTTTCTTCACATGTCCTATCTCTGTAGGCATAGTTAGAAATTAGCATTTAAAAAACCTTTGAAATTCCCAGAAAAAACCATAGATTTCAGGCACGTTATAGTTAGGAATTAGCATTTAAAAAAACCTCAGAAATTCACTGAAAAAACCATAGGTTTCAGGGGTGTTATAGTTAGCTGGACTTTTCACTTGTACAAAACCATTGAAATTCCCCCGTTATAGTTAGTTCAGCTAACTATAACTCGCGCGCACGCAATGCACTGCTGATGACGTCACATATTACATCACTCATGACATGGTCAGTGACATCCCTCATGACATCACTGATGACATCTCAAATGACATCACTGATGACATCATCCTTGTGATAGAGTGACAGACCTCCTCTCACCCTAATATAACCATTGATACACACATTCAAAAATAGAGACTAAAATTTTCAAAACAATGGACATACCAATACCAGTTACAACAACCTCTTCAGTAATTCTAAGATCCACATACACATCCACTCATTCACCAACAGTCCTATACAGTCACTCATACATGTACTCACTCATCATATGTACTCATACACCTATACATCCTGTTACACAATGCCACTCATCCATAGAGTTACTCACACACATAGTCACTCATGCTAATAAAGAATCAAACATACATTTACTTGCATATACAGTTATACACACACCACCACACTTACTTCTACGGAAACTTACACATACTTAGTCTTTTAAACAATCACTTATAGAAACACATACTTATTCATACAGGAACTCTTTCAATCTCTCACTCTCACATATACTCACTTATATACACCAATAGTCCCATATACTAGTTTAAAACATATGTAGTTACTCATAAAGACACTATTGAGACAGTCATTTACTCACTAACACACCCATACACACACTCATCCACCCATACAGTCCTGCACACATGCTGTCTTCAACACATGCAAACAGTGAGTCACTCATTCATGCACCTATGCACTACGTAATACCCCCCACCGAACCATGCAGACACTCAGACTGATAATCAAAAAACCAACTAATAACCTATATAGACACCCATGTAGCTACTCACCAACCCATGCAGCCACTTATACACAAAGTGAGAGACTGATACAGATATTTACATATTTAAACATTACTCACTAAGCCATGTATTCACTATGATACACTTAATCAGTCAGTTACACAATACATTCATCCATTTAGACACTTATATACCCATTTATTCTTCCATCGACCTTCAGATATACATATATAAAACATATTTAATTTTCAGAAAAACACACATTCATTGGAAGATGTCATCAGTGATGTCATCAGTGATGTCATTTGAGATGTCATCAGTGATGTCATGAGTGATGTCACTGACCATGTCATGAGTGATGTAATATGTGACGTCATCAGCAGTGCATTGCGGGTGCGCGAGTTATAGTTAGCTGAACTAACTATAACGGGCACTGCCTACGCGTTTCAGGGCCTCAAGCCCCTTCTTCCTGGGCAAAAAACAGCACTCCTAAAGCCTGCACATTTCATTTCCGGTATTTATTAAACATGCCCGCCCTCCATGGGCGTGTGGATCTTACACTCTCCCCGGATGCATTGTGGGGCATGGAGTCCTTTGTGCAGGTAAGTCATCTCCTTTCAGTAAGTTCATGCGTGCGTTTTCAATTATATTTACATTGTTACCTCTGAGTGAGTCACGCACTTAAAAAGCCAGCTCTATTTGCATATAGAACATCGTGCCTGTACAAGTCCCGATAAATTCAGAGCTACGGCTTACATCGGCTGGAAAGTGCATTCGGTCCCAACCGATGACGGTGCTTCCTCCCACGGCCGGGCAGCCGTGCAACTTTATAAACCAAACAAATTGCCCTGAAGCATTGGAGGATCACTCACGATGTTTGGCCATCCAGCTTAATAAATGCAGCCAGCCTTTCAAATGCGTGTTTCTTTTCGCACTGCCTACCCGTTTCAGGGCTTCAAGCCCCTTCTTCCTGGGCAAAAAACAGCACACCTGAAGTCTGCACATTTCATTTCTGGTATTTATTAAACATGCCCGCCCTCCATGGGCGTGTGGATCTTACACTCTCCCCGGATGCATTGTGGGGCATGGAGTCCTTTGTGCAGGTAAGTCATCTCCTTTCAGTAAGTTCATGCGTGCGTTTTCAATTATATTTACATTGTTACCTCTGAGTGAGTCACGCACTTAACCCCTTCCATGCTCATGACGGAACGATTCCGTCATGAGCATCGGTTGAGCTGTGCTCATGACGAAACCGTTCCGCCATGGCCCCGCCCGCGCTCGAACCCTTCAGCACCGCGGGGGAATCCGCGCAGCGCTGAAGGGGTTAAAGAGCCAGCTCTATTTGCATATAGAACATCGTGCCTGTACAAGTCCTGTTAAGTTCAGAGCTACGGCTTACATCGGCTGGAAAGTGCATTCGGTCCCAACCGATGACGGTGCGTCCTCCCACGGCCGGGCAGCCGTGCAACTTTATAAACCAAACAAATTGCCCTGAAGCATTGGAGGATCACTCACGATGTTCGGCCATCCAGCTTAATAAAGGCAGCCAGCCTTTCAAATGCGTGTTTCTTTTCGCACTGCCTACGCGTTTCAGGGCCTCAAGCCCCTTCTTCCTGGGCAAAAAACAGCACACCTGAAGCCTGCACATTTCATTTCCGGTATTTATTAAACATGCCCGCCCTCCATGGGCGTGTGGATCTTACACTCTCCCCGGATGCATTGTGGGGCATGGAGTCCTTTGTGCAGGTAAGTCATCTCCTTTCAGTAAGTTCATGCGTGCGTTTTCAATTATATTTACATTGTTACCTCTGAGTGAGTCACGCACTTAAAGAGCCAGCTCTATTTGCATATAGAACATCGTGCCTGTACAATTCCCGATAAGTTCAGAGCTACGGCTTACATCGGCTGGAAAGTGCATTCGGTCCCAACCGATGACGGTGCTTCCTCCCACGGCCGGGCAGCCATGCAACTTTATAAACCAAACAAATTGCCCTGAAGCATTGGAGGATCACTCACGATGTTTGGCCATCCAGCTTAATAAATGCAGCCAGCCTTTCAAATGCGTGTTTCTTTTCGCATTGCATACGCATTTCAGGGCCTCAAGCCCCTTCTTCCTGGGCAAAAAACAGCACACCTGAAGCCTGCACATTTCATTTCCGGTATTTATTAAACATGCCCGCCCTCCATGGGCGTGTGGATCTTACACTCTCCCCGGATGCATTGTGGGGCATGGAGTCCTTTGTGCAGGTAAGTCATCTCCTTTCAGTAAGTTCATGCATGCGTTTTCAATTATATTTACATTGTTACCTCTGAGTGAGTCACATACTTAAAGAGCCAGCTCTATTTGCCTATAGAACATCGTGCCTGTACAAGTCCTGATAAGTTCAGAGCTACGGCTTACATCGGCTGGAAAGTGCATTCGGTCCCAACCGATGACGGTGCTTCCTCCCATGGCCGGGCAGCCGTGCAACTTTATAAACCAAACAAATTGCCCTGAAGCATTGGAGGATCACTCACGATGTTTGGTCATCCAGCTTAATAAATGCAGCCAGCCTTTCAAATGCGTGTTTCTTTTCGCACTGCCTACGCGTTTCAGGGCCTCAAGCCCCTTCTTCCTGGGCAAAAAACAGCACACCTGAAGCCGGCACATTTCATTTCCGGTATTTATTAAACATGCCCGCCCTCCATGGGCGTGTGGATCTTACACTCTCCCCGGATGCATTGTGGGGCATGGAGTCCTTTGTGCAGGTAAGTCATCTCCTTTCAGTAAGTTCATGCGTGCGTTTTCAATTATATTTACATTGTTACCTCTGAGTGAGTCACGCACTTAAAGAGCCAGCTCTATTTGCATATAGAACATCGTGCCTGTACAAGTCCCGATAAGTTCAGAGCTACGGCTTACATCGGCTGGAAAGTGCATTCGGTCCCAACCGATGACGGTGCTTCCTCCCACGGCCGGGCAGCCATGCAACTTTATAAACCAAATAAATTGCCCTGAAGCATTGAAAGATCACTCACGATGATCGGCCATCCAGCTTAATAAATGCAGCCAGCCTTTCAAATGCGTGTTTCTTTTCGCACTGCCTACACGTTTCAGGGCCTCAAGCCCCTTCTTCCTGGGCAAAAAACAGCACACCTAAAGCCTGCACATTTCATTTCCGGTATTTATTAAACATGCCCGCCCTCCATGGGCGTGTGGATCTTACACTCTCCCCGGATGCATTGTGGGGCATGGAGTCCTTTGTGCAGGTAAGTCATCTCCTTTCAGTAAGTTCATGCGTGCGTTTTCAATTATATTTACATTGTTACCTCTGAGTGAGTCACGCACTTAAAGAGCCAGCTCTATTTGCCTATAGAACATTGTGCCTGTAGAAGTCCCGATAAGTTCAGAGCTACGGCTTACATCGGCTGGAAAGTGCATTCGGTCCCAACCGATGATGGTGCTTCCTCCCACGGCAGGCAGCCGTGCAACTTTATAAACCAAACAAATTGCCCTGAAGCATTGGAGGATCACTCACGATCTTTGGCCATCCAGCTTAATAAATGCAGCCAGCCTTTCAAATGCGTGTTTCTTTTCGCAATGCCTACGCGTTTCAGGGCCTCAAGCCCCTTCTTCCTGGGCAAAAAACAGCACACCTGAAGCCTGCACATTTCATTTCCGGTATTTATTAAACATGCCCGCCCTCCATGGGTGTGTGGATCTTACACTCTCCCCGGATGCATTGTGGGGCATGGAGTCCTTTGTGCAGGTAATTCATCTCCTTTCAGTAAGTTCATGCGTGCGTTTTCAATTATATTTACATTGTTACCTCTGAGTGAGTCACGCACTTAAAGAGCCAGCTCTATTTGCATATAGAACATCGTGCCTGTACAAGTCCCGATAAGTTCAGAGCTACGGCTTACATCGGCTGGAAAGTGCATTCGGTCCCAACCGATGACGGTGCTTCCTCCCACGGCCGGGCAGCCGTGAAACTTTATAAACCAAACAAATTGCCCTGAAGCATTGGAGGATCACTCACGATGTTTGGCCATCCAGCTTAATAAATGCAGCCAGCCTTTCAAATGCGTGTTTCTTTTCGCACTGCCTACGCGTTTCAGGGCCTCAAGCCCTTCTTCCTGGGCAAAAAACAGCACACCTGAAGCCTGCACATTTCATTTCCGGTATTTATTAACCCCTTGAGTGCCCCGCCCTTTCCACGCCCTGTGCCGGGCGTTTCATTAGCGGGCGGGGCTCATGACGAGATAGTCTCGTCATGGGCACAGCGCAACCGCGGCCCATGACGAGACCATCTCGTCATGGGCACTCAAGGGGTTAAACATGCCCACCCTCCATGGGCGTGTGGATCTTACACTCTCCCCGGATGCATTGTGGGGCATGGAGTCCTTTGTGCAGGTAAGTCATCTCCTTTCAGTAAGTTCATGCGTGCGTTTTCAATTATATTTACATTGTTACCTCTGAGTGAGTCACGTACTCAAAGAGCCAGCTCTATTTGCCTATAGCACATCGTGCCTGTACAAGTCCCGATAAGTTCAGAGCTACGGCTTGCATCGGCTGGAAAGTGCATTCGGTCCCAACCGATGACGGTGCTTCCTCCCACGGCCGGGCAGCCGTGCAACTTTATAAACCAAACAAATTGCCCTGAAGCATTGGAGGATCACTCACGATGTTCGGCCATCCAGCTTAATAAATGCAGCCAGCCTTTCAAATGCGTGTTTCTTTTCGCACTGCCTTCGCGTTTCAGGGCCTCAAGCCCCTTCTTCCTGGGCAAAAAACAGCACACCTGAAGCCTGCACATTTCATTTCCGGTATTTATTAAACATGCCTGCCCTCCATGGGCGTGTGGATCTTACACTCTCCCCGGATGCATTGTGGGGCATGGAGTCCTTTGTGCAGGTAAGTCATCTCCTTTCAGTAAGTTCATGCGTGCGTTTTCAATTATATTTACATTGTTACCTCTGAGTGAGTCACGCACTTAAAGAGCCAGCTCTATTTGCATATAGAACATCGTGCCTGTACAAGTCCCGATAAGTTCAGAGCTACGGCTTACATCGGCTGGAAAGTGCATTCGGTCCCAACCAATGACGGTGCTTCCTCCCACGGCCGGGCAGCCGTGCAACTTTATAAACCAAACAAATTGCCCTGAAGCATTGGAGGATCACTCACGATGTTTGGCCATCCAGCTTAATAAATGCAGCCAGCCTTTCAAATGCGTGTTTCTTTTCGCACTGCCTACGCGTTTCAGGGCCTCAAGCCCTTCTTCCTGGGCAAAAAACAGCACACCTGAAGCCTGCACATTTCATTTCCGGTATTTATTAACCCCTTGAGTGCCCCGCCCTTTCCACGCCCTGTGCCGGGCGTTTCATTAGCGGGCGGGGCTCATGACGAGATAGTCTCGTCATGGGCACAGCGCAACCGCGGCCCATGACGAGACCATCTCGTCATGGGCACTCAAGGGGTTAAACATGCCCGCCCTCCATGGGCGTGTGGATCTTACACTCTCCCCGGATGCATTGTGGGGCATGGAGTCCTTTGTGCAGGTAAGTCATCTCCTTTCAGTAAGTTCATGCGTGCGTTTTCAATTATATTTACATTGTTACCTCTGAGTGAGTCACGTACTCAAAGAGCCAGCTCTATTTGCCTATAGAACATCGTGCCTGTACAAGTCCCGATAAGTTCAGAGCTACGGCTTACATCGGCTGGAAAGTGCATTCGGTCCCAACCGATGACGGTGCTTCCTCCCACGGCCGGGCAGCCGTGCAACTTTATAAACCAAACAAATTGCCCTGAAGCATTGGAGGATCACTCACGATGTTCGGCCATCCAGCTTAATAAATGCAGCCAGCCTTTCAAATGCGTGTTTCTTTTCGCACTGCCTTCGCGTTTCAGGGCCTCAAGCCCCTTCTTCCTGGGCAAAAAACAGCACACCTGAAGCCTGCACATTTCATTTCCGGTATTTATTAAACATGCCTGCCCTCCATGGGCGTGTGGATCTTACACTCTCCCCGGATGCATTGTGGGGCATGGAGTCCTTTGTGCAGGTAAGTCATCTCCTTTCAGTAAGTTCATGCGTGCGTTTTCAATTATATTTACATTGTTACCTCTGAGTGAGTCACGCACTTAAAGAGCCAGCTCTATTTGCATATAGAACATCGTGCCTGTACAAGTCCCGATAAGTTCAGAGCTACGGCTTACATCGGCTGGAAAGTGCATTCGGTCCCAACCAATGACGGTGCTTCCTCCCACGGCCGGGCAGCCGTGCAACTTTATAAACCAAACAAATTGCCCTGAAGCATTGGAGGATCACTCACGATGTTTGGCCATCCAGCTTAATAAATGCAGCCAGCCTTTCAAATGCGTGTTTCTTTTCGCACTGCCTACGCGTTTCAGGGCCTCAAGCCCTTCTTCCTGGGCAAAAAACAGCACACCTGAAGCCTGCACATTTCATTTCCGGTATTTATTAACCCCTTGAGTGCCCCGCCCTTTCCACGCCCTGTGCCGGGCGTTTCATTAGCGGGCGGGGCTCATGACGAGATAGTCTCGTCATGGGCACAGCGCAACCGCGGCCCATGACGAGACCATCTCGTCATGGGCACTCAAGGGGTTAAACATGCCCGCCCTCCATGGGCGTGTGGATCTTACACTCTCCCCGGATGCATTGTGGGGCATGGAGTCCTTTGTGCAGGTAAGTCATCTCCTTTCAGTAAGTTCATGCGTGCGTTTTCAATTATATTTACATTGTTACCTCTGAGTGAGTCACGTACTCAAAGAGCCAGCTCTATTTGCCTATAGAACATCGTGCCTGTACAAGTCCCGATAAGTTCAGAGCTACGGCTTACATCGGCTGGAAAGTGCATTCGGTCCCAACCGATGACGGTGCTTCCTCCCACGGCCGGGCAGCCGTGCAACTTTATAAACCAAACAAATTGCGCTGAAGCATTGGAGGATCACTCACGATGTTCGGCCATCCAGCTTAATAAATGCAGCCAGCCTTTCAAATGCGTGTTTCTTTTCGCACTGCCTTCTCGTTTCAGGGCCTCAAGCCCCTTCTTCCTGGGCAAAAAACAGCACACCTGAAGCCTGCACATTTCATTTCCGGTATTTATTAAACATGCCTGCCCTCCATGGGCGTGTGGATCTTACACTCTCCCCGGATGCATTGTGGGGCATGGAGTCCTTTGTGCAGGTAAGTCATCTCCTTTCAGTAAGTTCATGCGTGCGTTTTCAATTATATTTACATTGTTACCTCTGAGTGAGTCACGCACTTAAAGAGCCAGCTCTATTTGCATATAGAACATCGTGCCTGTACAAGTCCCGATAAGTTCAGAGCTACGGCTTACATCGGCTGGAAAGTGCATTCGGTCCCAACCGATGACGGTGCTTCCTCCCACGGCCGGGCAGTCGTGCAACTTTATAAACCAAACAAATTTCCCTGAAGCATTGGAGGATCACTCACGATGTTCGGCCATCCAGCTTAATAAATGCAGCCAGCCTTTCAAATGCGTGTTTCTTTTCGCACTGCCTACGCGTTTCAGGGCCTCAACTTAGCCCCTTCTTCCTGGGCAAAAAACAGCACACCTGAAGCCTGCACATTTCATTTCCGGTATTTATTAAACATGCCCGCCCTACATGGGCGTGTGGATCTTACACTCTGCCCGGATGCATTGTGGGGCATGGAGTCCTTTGTGCAGGTAAGTCATCTCCTTTCAGTAAGTTCATGCGTGCGTTTTCAATTATATTTACATTGTTACCTCTGAGTGAGTCACGCACTGAAAGAGCCAGCTCTATTTGCATATAGAACGTCGTGCCTGTACAAGTCCCGATAAGTTCAGAGCTACGGATTACATCGGCTGGAAAGTGCATTCGGTCCCAACCGATGACGGTGCTTCCTCCCACGGCCGGGCAGCCGTGCAACTTTATAAATCAAACAAATTGCCCTGAAGCATTGGAGGATCACTCACGATGTTTGGCCATCCAGCTTAATAAATGCAGCCAGCCTTTCAAATGCGTGTTTCTTTTCGCACTGCCTACGCGTTTCAGGGCCTCAAGCCCCTTCTTCCTGGGCAAAAAACAGCACACCTGAAGCCTGCACATTTCATTTCCGGTATTTATTAAACATGCCCGCCCTCCATGGGCGTGTGGATCTTACACTCTCCCCGGATGCATTGTGGGGCATGGAGTCCTTTGTGCAGGTAAGTCATCTCCTTTCAGTAAGTTCATGCGTGCATTTTCAATTATATTTACATTCTTACCTCTGAGTGAGTCATGCACTTAAAGAGCCAGCTCTATTTGCATATAGAACGTCGTGCCTGTACAAGTCCCGATAAGTTCAGAGCTACGGATTACATCGGCTGGAAAGTGCATTCGGTCCCAACCGATGACGGTGCTTCCTCCCACGGCCGGGCAGCCTTGCAACTTTATAAACCAAACAAATTGCCCTGAAGCATTGGAGGATCACTCACGATGTTCGGCCATCCAGCTTAATAAATGCAGCCAGCCTTTCAAATGCGTGCTTCTTTTCGCACTGCCTACGCGTTTCAGGGCCTCAAGCCCCTTCTTCCTGGGCAAAAAACAGCACACCTGAAGCCTGCACATATCATTTCCGGTATTTATTATACATGCCTGCCCTCCATGGGCGTGTGGATCTTACACTCTCCCCGGATGCATTGTGGCGCATGGAGTCCTTTGTGCAGGTAAGTCATCTCCTTTCAGTAAGTTCATGCGTGCGTTTTCAATTATATTTACATTGTTACCTCTGAGTGAGTCACGCATTTAAAGAGCCAGCTCTATTTGCATATAGAACATCGTGCCTGTACAAGTCCCGATAAGTTCAGAGCTACGGCTTACATCGGCTGGAAAGTGCATTCGGTCCCAACCGATGACGGTGCTTCCTCCCACGGCCGGGCAGCCGTGCAACTTTATAAATCAAACAAATTGCCCTGAAGCATTGGAGGATCACTCACGATGTTTGGCCATCCAGCTTAATAAATGCAGCCAGCCTTTCAAATGCGTGTTTCTTTTCGCACTGCCTACGCGTTTCAGGGCCTCAAGCCCCTTCTTCCTGGGCAAAAAACAGCACACCTGAAGCCTGCACATTTCATTTCCGGTATTTATTAAACATGCCCGCCCTCCATGGGCGTGTGGATCTTACACTCTCCCCGGATGCATTGTGGGGCATGGAGTCCTTTGTGCAGGTAAGTCATCTCCTTTCAGTAAGTTCATGCGTGCGTTTTCAATTATATTTACATTGTTACCTCTGAGTGAGTCACGTACTCAAAGAGCCAGCTCTATTTGCCTATAGAACATCGTGCCTGTACAAGTCCCGATAAGTTCAGAGCTACGGCTTACATCGGCTGGAAAGTGCATTCGGTCCCAACCGATGACGGTGCTTCCTCCCACGGCCGGGCAGTCGTGCAACTTTATAAACCAAACAAATTTCCCTGAAGCATTGGAGGATCACTCACGATGTTCGGCCATCCAGCTTAATAAATGCAGCCAGCCTTTCAAATGCGTGTTTCTTTTCGCACTGCCTACGCGTTTCAGGGCCTCAACTTAGCCCCTTCTTCCTGGGCAAAAAACAGCACACCTGAAGCCTGCACATTTCATTTCCGGTATTTATTAAACATGCCCGCCCTACATGGGCGTGTGGATCTTACACTCTGCCCGGATGCATTGTGGGGCATGGAGTCCTTTGTGCAGGTAAGTCATCTCCTTTCAGTAAGTTCATGCGTGCGTTTTCAATTATATTTACATTGTTACCTCTGAGTGAGTCACGCACTTAAAGAGCCAGCTCTATTTGCATATAGAACGTCGTGCCTGTACAAGTCCCGATAAGTTCAGAGCTACGGATTACATCGGCTGGAAAGTGCATTCGGTCCCAACCGATGACGGTGCTTCCTCCCACGGCCCACTGGCTTTGCAAGGAAACCCCGAGCTCCGCATTCATGGATGTTGTTCAAGAGGCCGATTTTCTCCGTGATTAATTTCACTTGTCCCACCGATGTATGCCACGGCGTGTGAATTTGGAGTGAATAATACCTCCCTTGTGATTTGATCGGAATTTAGTGTGCGTCACTCCCACCCTCCCTTGGAGCCCACCAGCCCCTGCGCCCTTTGACGCCAAGCTAACATTAACTAGATGTTCATCTCCTAACATGGTGCCATCCTTCCTTGTTACACTGTCCCTTTTGTCCTGAGGAAGACCCCGCCAGTAAGGACGTAATCAACCTACCTATGCCCAGGGGTCGAAACGTCGACATTTGACCTTGCCAGTACCCTCAATAGTGCAATGTGCACTGTGTTCCTCCGATTGTACATGGTTTTTGTCTAATAATCTATTCTCTAATGAATGAATTTCGTTCTGATTATGTGGCATAATATTGCTTGCCTTACAATTGATTTGTGCCAATGTTATAAATATTTATATGTCACTAACCCCATTACCTCACTTGACTCATCACTCCACTCTCCCCCCCCTCCCTTGGCACCCCGCACTGTTTGATTAATTTATATTCATCTAAACAGAAACGTGTTCTTATCTAGGTGTGATTAAATAACACTTGGATATTACTTGATTGTTTAAGTAATTTTGTTGTTTTTGTTGAGTCTTTTTAAAAATATTCATGTTCTGGGACCATTTCCCTTCTACTGTTCCTCCCACGGCCGGGCAGCCTTGCAACTTTATAAACCAAACAAATTGCCCTGAAGCATTGGAGGATCACTCACGATGTTCGGCCATCCAGCTTAATAAATGCAGCCAGCCTTTCAAATGCGTACTTCTTTTCGCACTGCCTACGCGTTTCAGGGCCTCAAGCCCCTTCTTCCTGGGCAAAAAACAGCACACCTGAAGCCTGCACATATCATTTCCGGTATTTATTAAACATGCCCGCCCTCCATGGGCGTGTGGATCTTACACTCTCCCCGTATGCATTGTGGGGCATGGAGTCCTTTGTGCAGGTAAGTCATCTCCTTTCAGTAAGTTCATGCGTGCGTTTTCAATTATATTTACATTGTTACCTCTGAGTGAGTCACGCACTTAAAGAGCCAGCTCTATTTGCATATAGAACATTGTGCCTGTACAAGTCCCGATAAGTTCGGAGCTACGGCTTACATCGGCTGGAAAGTACATTCGGTCCCAACCGATGACGGTGCTTCCTCCCACGGCCGGGCAGCCATGCAACTTTATAAACCAAATAAATTGCCCTGAAGCATTGAAAGATCACTCACGATGATCGGCCATCCAGCTTAATAAATGCAGCCAGCCTTTCAAATGCGTGTTTCTTTTCGCACTGCCTACACGTTTCAGGGCCTCAAGCCCCTTCTTCCTGGGCAAAAAACAGCACACCTAAAGCCTGCACATTTCATTTCCGGTATTTATTAAACATGCCCGCCCTCCATGGGCGTGTGGATCTTACACTCTCCCCGGATGCATTGTGGGGCATGGAGTCCTTTGTGCAGGTAAGTCATCTCCTTTCAGTAAGTTCATGCGTGCGTTTTCAATTATATTTACATTGTTACCTCTGAGTGAGTCACGCACTTAAAGAGCCAGCTCTATTTGCCTATAGAACATTGTGCCTGTACAAGTCCCGATAAGTTCAGAGCTACGGCTTACATCGGCTGGAAAGTGCATTCGGTCCCAACCGATGATGGTGCTTCCTCCCACGGCAGGCAGCCGTGCAACTTTATAAACCAAACAAATTGCCCTGAAGCATTGGAGGATCACTCACGATCTTTGGCCATCCAGCTTAATCAATGCAGCCAGCCTTTCAAATGCGTGTTTCTTTTCGCACTGCCTACGCGTTTCAGGGCCTCAAGCCCTTCTTCCTGGGCAAAAAACAGCACACCTGAAGCCTGCACATTTCATTTCCGGTATTTATTAAACATGCCCGCCCTCCATGGGCGTGTGGATCTTACACTCTCCCCGGATGCATTGTGGGGCATGGAGTCCTTTGTGCAGGTTAGTCATCTCCTTTCAGTAAGTTCATGCGTGCGTTTTCAATTATATTTACATTGTTACCTCTGAGTGAGTCACGTACTCAAAGAGCCAGCTCTATTTGCCTATAGAACATCGTGCCTGTACAAGTCCCGATAAGTTCAGAGCTACGGCTTACATCGGCTGGAAAGTGCATTCGGTCCCAACCGATGACGGTGCTTCCTCCCACGGCCGGGCAGCCGTGCAACTTTATAAACCAAACAAATTGCCCTGAAGCATTGGAGGATCACTCACGATGTTCGGCCATCCAGCTTAATAAATGCAGCCAGCCTTTCAAATGCGTGTTTCTTTTCGCACTGCCTTCGCGTTTCAGGGCCTCAAGCCCCTTCTTCCTGGGCAAAAAACAGCACACCTGAAGCCTGCACATTTCATTTCCGGTATTTATTAAACATGCCTGCCCTCCATGGGCGTGTGGATCTTACACTCTCCCCGGATGCATTGTGGGGCATGGAGTCCTTTGTGCAGGTAAGTCATCTCCTTTCAGTAAGTTCATGCGTGCGTTTTCAATTATATTTACATTGTTACCTCTGAGTGAGTCACGCACTTAAAGAGCCAGCTCTATTTGCATATAGAACGTCGTGCCTGTACAAGTCCCGATAAGTTCAGAGCTACGGATTACATCGGCTGGAAAGTGCATTCGGTCCCAACCGATGACGGTGCTTCCTCCCATGGCCGGGCAGCCTTGCAACTTTATAAACCAAACAAATTGCCCTGAAGCATTGGAGGATCACTCACGATGTTCGGCCATCCAGCTTAATAAATGCAGCCAGCCTTTCAAATGCGTGCTTCTTTTCGCACTGCCTACGCGTTTCAGGGCCTCAAGCCCCTTCTTCCTGGGCAAAAAACAGCACACCTGAAGCCTGCACATATCATTTCCGGTATTTATTAAACATGCCCGCCCTCCATGGGCGTGTGGATCTTACACTCTCCCCGGATGCATTGTGGGGCATGGAGTCCTTTGTGCAGGTAAGTCATCTCCTTTCAGTAAGTTCATGCGTGCGTTTTCTTTTTTTTTAAACCGTTTATTGCAATCTCAAATAGTTACAAGTATGGGCCTACAACCGTCTGGCCGGCCGCTAGAGTGGCAGAAGCATATGACATACATACAGAAAAATCTCTTGGCGGTGCAAAAAGGGTAAATCAGGAGATATCAGTAGTGCAGGCCACATAACTCCAAACCCACAATACGGTTTCCTTTTGTCGAAACACAACAACACAAAAACAACCACACCCGCAAGGCAACCCGCAATCCCAAGTGACAGCACGCGCTCCTTAAGTGGGGGACCCCAACCAATCGCCAAACTCTGAAGAGGGGAATGAGAACAGATCAGGGACTGGGGAACCACGTGCCCATGGCTGGGGGAGGGGGTCGGCTAGGGGGACGGAGCTGGTGAGGCAGCCGGCAGCAGCGGCGGCTCGCAAATACCCCCGCGATAGGCGTTCCAGGGGCCCCAGATTTTCACCCACATGCGTGCGTTTTCAATTATATTTACATTGTTACCTCTGAGTGAGTCACGCACTTAAAGAGCCAGCTCTATTTGCATATAGAACATCGTGCCTGTACAAGTCCCGATAAGTTCAGAGCTACGGCTTACATCGGCTGGAAAGTGCATTCGGTCCCAACCGATGACGGTGCTTCCTCCCACGGCCGGGCAGAGTGCAACTTTATAAATCAAACACATTGCCCTGAAGCATTGGAGGATCACTCACGATGTTTGGCCATCCAGCTTAATAAATGCAGCCAGCCTTTCAAATGCGTGTTTCTTTTCGCACTGCCTACGCGTTTCAGGGCCTCAAGCCCCTTCTTCCTGGGCAAAAAACAGCACACCTGAAGCCTGCACATTTCATTTCCGGTATTTATTAAACATGCCCGCCCTCCATGGGCGTGTGGATCTTACACTCTCCCCGGATGCATTGTGGGGCATGGAGTCCTTTGTGCAGGTAAGTCATCTCCTTTCAGTAAGTTCATGCGTGCATTTTCAATTATATTTACATTCTTACCTCTGAGTGAGTCATGCACTTAAAGAGCCAGCTCTATTTGCATATAGAACATCGTGCCTGTACAAGTCCCGATAAGTTCAGAGCTACGGCTTACATCGGCTGGAAAGTGCATTCGGTCCCAACCGATGACGGTGCTTCCTCCCACGGCTGGGCAGCCGTGCAACTTTATAAACCAAACAAATTGCCCTGAAGCATTGGAGGATCACTCACGATGTTTGGCCATCCAGCTTAATAAATGCAGCCAGCCTTTCAAATGCGTGCTTCTTTTCGCACTGCCTACGCGTTTCAGGGCCTCAAGCCTCTTCTTCCTGGGCAAAAAACAGCACACCTGAAGCCTGCACATTTCATTTCCAGTATTTATTAAACATGCCCGCCCTCCATGGGTGTGTGGATCTTACACTCTCCCCGGATGCATTGTGGGGCATGGAGTCCTTTGTGCAGGTAAGTCATCTCCTTTCAGTAAGTTCATGCGTGAGTTTTCAATTATATTTACATTGTTACCTCTGAGTGAGTCACGCACTTAAAGAGCCAGCTCTATTTGCATATAGAACATCGTGCCTGTACAAGTCCCGATAAGTTCAGAGCTACGGCTTACATCGGTTGGAAAGTGCATTCGGTCCCAACCGATGACGGTGCTTCCTCCCACGGCCGGGCAGCCGTGCAACTTTATAAACCAAACAAATTGCCCTGAAGCATTGGAGGATCACTCACGATGTTCGGCCATCCAGCTTAATAAATGCAGCCAGCCTTTCAAATGCGTGTTTCTTTTCGCACTGCCTACGCGTTTCAGGGCCTCAAGCCCCTTCTTCCTGGGCAAAAAACAGCACACCTGAAGCCTGCACATTTCATTTCCGGTATTTATTAAACATGCCCGCCCTCCATGGGCGTGTGGATCTTACAATCTCCCCGGATGCATTGTGGGGCATGGAGTCCTTTGTGCAGGTAAGTCATCTCCTTTCAGTAAGTTCATGCGTGCGTTTTCAATTATATTTACATTGTTACCTCTGAGTGAGTCACGTACTTAAAGAGCCAGCTCTATTTGCCTATAGAACATCGTGCCTGTACAAATTCCGATAAGTTCAGAGCTACGGCTTACATCGGCTGGAAAGTGCATTCGGTCCCAACCGATGACGGTGCTTCCTCCCACGGCCGGGCAGCCGTGCAACTTTATAAACCAAACAAATTGCCCTGAAGCATGGGAGGATCACTCACGATGTTCGGCCATCCAGCTTAATAAATGCAGCCAGCCTTTCAAATGAGTGTTTCTTTTCGCACTGCCTACGCGTTTCAGGGCCTCAAGCCCCTTCTTCCTGGGCAAAAAACAGCACACCTCAAGCCTGCACATTTTATTTCCGGTATTTATTAAACATGCCTGCCCTCCATGGGCGTGTGGATCTTACACTCTCCCCGGATGCATTGTGGGGCATGGAGTCCTTTGTGCAGGTAAGTCATCTCCTTTCAGTAAGTTCATGCGTGCGTTTTCAATTATATTTACATTGTTACCTCTGAGTGAGTCACGCACTTAAAGAGCCAGCTCTATTTGCATATAGAACATCGTGCCTGTACAAGTCCCGATCAGTTCAGAGCTACGGCTTACATCGGCTGGAAAGTGCATTCGGTCCCAACCGATGACGGTGCTTCCTCCCATGGCCGGGCAGCCGTGCAACTTTATAAACCAAACAAATTTCCCTGAAGCATTGGAGGATCACTCACGATGTTCAGCCATCCAGCTTAATAAATGCAGCCAGCCTTTCAAATGCGTGCTTCTTTTCGTACTGCCTACGCGTTTCAGGGCCTCAAGCCCCTTCTTCCTGGGCAAAAAACAGCACACAAAAAGCCTGCACATTTCATTTCCGGTATTTATTAAACATGCCCGCCCTCCATGGGCGTGTGGATCTTACACTCTCCCCGGATGCATTATGGGGCATGGAGTCCTTTGTGCAGGTAAGTCATCTCCTTTCAGTAAGTTCATGCGTGCGTTTTCAATTATATTTACATTGTTACCTCTGAGTGAGTCACGCACTTAAAGAGCCAGCTCTATTTGCATATAGAACATCGTGCCTGTACAAGTCCTGATAAGTTCAGAGCTACGGCTTACATCGGCTGGAAAGTGCATTCGGTCCCAACCGATGACGGTGCTTCCTCCCACGGCCACGGCCGGGCAGCCGTGCAACTTTATAAACTATATATATTCACTGAAAAAACCATAGGTTTCACACATGTTATAGTTAGCTGGACATTTCACTCGTAAAAAACCATTGAAATTCCCCTGTATAGTTAGTTCAGCTAACTATAACTCGCGCAACCGCAATCCACTGCTGGTGACGTCACATATTACATCACTGTATTCACTAAGATACTGTTAATAACTCAGTTATACAATTATTTTTACAAAAAAAACATCCATTTAGACACTTATTTACCCATTTATTCTTCCATTAACCTTTAGATATACAGATATAAAAAATATTTATTTTCAGAAAGACACATATTCACTGGATGATGTCATCAGTGATGTCATTTGAGATGTCATCAGTGATGTCATGAGTGATGTAATATGTGACGTCATCAGCAGTGGATTGCGGTTGCGCGAGTTACAGTTAGCTGAACTAACTATAACGGGGGTATTTCAATGGTTTTTTACGAGTGAAATGTCCAGCTAACTATAACATGTGTGAAACCTATGGTTTTTTCAGTGAATTTGCAAGGTTTTTTAAATGCTAATTCCTAACTATAACGTGTGTGAAACCTATGGTTGTTTAAGTGAATTTGCAAGGTTTTTTAAATGCTAATTTCTAACTATAATGTGTGTGAAACCTATGTTTTTTTTTAGTGAATTTGTAAGGTTTTTTTAAATGCTAATTTATGTATGTATTATTATATTTTTTATATATTTATTTTACAATAAACTACCTATGTATAGAGTTATAGATTGACTGTATCCTGTAATATGGAATGGCTCAGCTCTTTTTTTTTTATTTGGATAAAGTTGAACAGCATAGTTAATATCTTCTATAAACTTATAAACAGTTTAAAAAAATGTTAAGGGTTTTTCACAGTGCGCGCACCATGCGCGCACCCCGCGATTTTTTTTTTTTTAAAAAATGGTTTTTTCACCCTTCGGGGTCCTTCAGGGACCCCCGGTCAAAGGCTAGGGGGTCAGGAACTCTTTACCCTGCCCCCTTTTCACGTTCTCCACCTTTCTTTTTCACTGCCACACACAAAATGGCGTCCGACACTTCCTGATTTCGACCGATTTGAATGTTGAATGACATCTAAACACCAATCAGAATTACGCTCGCGGACATTTGGTGCGCGCACCGTGCGCGCACTGTGCGCGCATATAGATATTTATGTACGTTTAACTGCAATTTTCTCAGGAACTACTGAACAGATTGACACCGTATATGCAAAAGGCACATGCCTGACCTGAGGACTACCTCTTTGCCAAATTTCAAGTAATTCTGTTCAGCCGTTCGGGCTGTACCTTCGACTAAAGGTCCTATGGGAAAATGCATGGGGAAAATGCGTTTTGGGACCCCCGTTTTTTCTCAGCCCCCGCTTGACGAATCACCCCGAGACTTTCAGGGTAGGAGCTGAGCGGAGCGCCCCATTAGTTTTGAAAATTTCACGAAGATAAGTCAACCGGCGCCAAAGTTATTCAAAATAGAATTTTCAGATTTCCTATGGGAACCATGGTCCTAACTATAACTATCTACTGGCGACCTCCAGTAGATAATATACATATATATATGGCATTTGGGAACAGTTCTTGGCATATATATATATATATATATATATATATATATATATATATATATTAATAGGGGAATTTACGGCTTTGAAATTGCCAAGTCAAATTGACAGTTTAAAACTGCAATGGCAGACTTGGGACATGCTTTATGGGGCTACTTAACTGAGTGGCACAATAGGTGATGCATGCCCAGTAGTAGCATTTAAATTTACAGGGGTCATATGGTATACCACACTACAAGGTTCTTATAAGCAAATTAAATATGCCAATTGGGTGTAAGCCAATTTTATCATGGTTAGGGCAGTGAGCACAAGCACAAGCACATTAGCACTAGTTAGCAGTGGTAAAGTTCACAGAGTCCTTAGGCAGACAAAAACGAATTCCAAGAAAAATTGAAGGAAAAAGGAAGGAAGTTTTGGGGAGGACCACTGTTAGGTAGACAGGTCTAACACAAATCACCTGAAAATTGGCAGGCTTCCTGCTCTGTAGTGACTAAGGGGCATATCAACAACAACCGGCGATAATTATCGCTAAGCGCACTTAGCGCTAGGATAATTATCGCCGGCTAGCGTTGATTTTTATCGCTGAGATAGCGTGCTATTAGCAACGCTTATCTCAATAGCGATAAAAATCCTCACGCTAAGTGGCTAACGTGAGATTATCGCTGGAAACCCAGCGATAATCTAACGTTAGCTTGTTGATAGGGACAGACAAACTTAGCCATGATATCCTCCTTACATAGGATATCATGGCTAAGTTAGAAAAATACCAGACGTAAAAAAGCAGCGTTAACCGCGGTTAGCGCTGCTTTTTTTGTCTCTAACAGGGTTAGCGATATTCTTGATAATAGGAGAAATGTCGCTTAGCGACATTTCTCCTATTATTTTACTCTGGAATGCCCCCTTTGCATCTCATTAGAGATGCAAGGGGAAGCGTAGAGTAAAAGGGTGCTAACATGCAAATTTGCATGTTAGCACCCTGTTGTTGATAGGGTGCTAGTTTTATCTCTGCTTTTTTGGCTTTTAAAGCCAGAAAAGCAGAGATAAAACCCTTGTTGATATGCCCCTAGGTTCCATATCCAATGTTATTCGTTCTGGTAAAGGATGCACCTATCTATGCTGGTTCTCTGTAATGTAAATTAAGTGTGAATGAAAGTTGACAAGCTATGAATGTAGACGACCTCTTGGTAAACATTTCTGCTTAACTTCAGGCTGACCGTCATACAAACATTTTTTATTCATTCAAAACAGAATAACATTTTATATGTAATGCACATTTGATGAGCCCAATGATTTTCTCACAACGGCTTAGCTATTCACTTTGACTTTGATTTAGACACCTTGTTCCTGACAAGAATTGTTGTATTTCAAATAGCACATTTTATAGCATGGTTTGCAATCTGATTCCAAGAAGCATGTGCTGTCTAAAGCACGTGTTAATTACTACTACAAAGCTAATTTAAGCATCTACAAAAATCATTGAGCAGGTGAGATACTAAAGTCCTGGTTATGGGAACCTTACTGCTAAAATGATATTCTTTTTAAAGTAACTGACGCCTTGGTAGCAGACATCCACCACTGAAAACATCAAAACACCAGATATACAGTTATAAAAGTAGGGGAATGCAAAAAACAGATGGACTTCCAACAGAAGTCGCCATGAACTTCTATTTTTCCAATGAGCCAATTCTTAAATAAAATTAGACTGCTCAGGTTACATTGGATGGAGGCAATGCTTCTAAGCAGAAAATTGAACAATGCCTTGCTGTGGTATTCATTTTATTTTAAACAATGCATTTTACTATGGAAATTTTTGAAAATATATGTTCTGAAGAGCTATCAGTGAAGGTACAGGATTGTAGCATGATGCTCCTTCCTTACTAGCCATTTGGACTTCTCACTTTGAGGACAGATGTACGTTCCTTGAGAATAGCGATTTCTAAATAGCACTATTTTCTGAATTGCTATTTAGTAAATGCTATTCTAAATGTATGAACGTTTTCTTCTTACATTAGTGATTTCTAGTGGGTCGCAAATTGACCTCACTCATGAATATCAATGTGATAGGTCGCAATTTGCGACCCACTACAAATCGCAGCTACCAAAGGGATGTTGGCCTGTTCGGGTCAACAGAACACCATATGTGTGATTGCTTATAAATAAAGCATTTTTGGGGGGAATTCAGCCCGTATTCCTTAGAGGAAAAAGAGATCAACATTCTTAAAGGGGAAGGGGTTCCATTTTGAATTTGTGGTAAAATATTCATGTTTTGCGACATGAATACAGTCGCAAAACATTAATACATCCAACTGCAATTCGGTGTTTTGGAAGGGAAAACCTAAACACGCCCCTTCCAAATACCGAATCACAAACCCACATTGCAATTCTGTAGATGGATTCTGCAGGATGTCTACCTGTTCCTCCTACACGTGCAAATCTCTGAGCCGGGGTGGGCTCCTCAACGACTTGGACAGCTCCTTTTATTCGGCTAAGTCGTGTTGGAAAGGAGCATTTAGCAGATTCCAGCAGTGAGTAGGAGTGTCAGTGGGGCTGTGTTCGGGATTTTCTAAACTGCCAGGAAATTAATTGACCCGCATCTCAGGTACTGAACTACACAAGCAAGTCCAGAGGCATCTTTGGGCACGTGATCTTCCGAGCGCAAACATATTCCGAGGCATCTGTGGGCGAGCGTTCTTCCTGGTGTACTGCAAATTCCAGGAAAAGCTGCACATCACTAATGTGCCGCGCAGCATGTACAGCACAGACATTTCTCTTTGGGAACAAATCGATGCGCTTCAGTCGGTGATGCACACACCTTCTTCCAGCAACGAGTACAGGAAAAATACAGTGTGTAGTGTAGAACAGTCGGAGCAGCAATTTATGCACATTAGTCAGTGACGCACACAACTGTCCGACCAATATTTATTGGAATTATTGCACATCCTCGCTGATGTGCACACCTTGTTAAGTAATATTTAGGCTCTAAACAAACCATGTGGATGTCATTTTATTTATGGCACTAATGGTATGGGTGGATAGTTTGTGCATCAATTAATGTGCATCACCATTTTATTAATACTGAGTATAAATGATGCTCTAAATTCTGTATATTTTCCACACCAAGGAGCACATTTATAAGGGGCTTGGATCACGTATGCCTTGCACAAAGTGGTACATGCGTGACCCAAGCCTCTTAGTAAGATTGATGAAACGACACAAAGCCACATTGCGTGGCTTTGAATGGCTCATAAACGTGGAATAAGGCAACATGATGCAAATCGCGGAGTCACTTTACTCTGCACATGCGAGGAGTTCCATGGCCGTTGCAGTGGGTGTTCCCAGGAAACTCCCATGGTTTTTGACACATTCCAAGATTAACAAGGACTTCTAAACCTGGGAATGCATCAAGATCTTACGCCTTCTAAGATGAGGCATAACGCAGAGTAACATCTTTATTTCTCCTTGTTCTTTCCTCTTTCTATGGATTGTTTTTGTGCAGGAAGCTCCACAAAACAATCTTTCTTACAAAACTATCTCCCTTTCACTATGGTGCAAGAGTGCCTGAGATGGCGCTAGGCTGCTGAAACAATGCCAGCACAGGGGGAAAGGACAGAAATGTCCCGTATTTGATAAATACAGTGCATTCCTGTCCTTTCGCTGTGGCGCAGCGCAGCAAGGTAACTTGCTGCACTGCCCTACACTACCGTTCCCGTAAATATTCTCCTAAGTATATATCGGAACTGTTGCACATTCTCGGTGATGTGCACACCTTGTTTTCAGTGTAACTGTCGCGCATTCTCGGTAATGAGCACACCTTTGATTTACGTATAAATTGCTGCATTCTAATATACGTAGGTTCTTTACTGTCAAGAGCTCTGAACAATCAATAGCAACTTCCCCTGCATTTTCACCTAACCCATCATCACCTGAAACTGACTGGGAACAGTGGAAAGAAGGATTCGAAGCATATCTTGATGCTTTTGATTGAGAATCAAGTACACACAAGAAGAAATGTGCCACTTTAAAACATTGTCTGAGCACGAAAGGTCACAACATTTTAAAATGTTTTCCTAGAGAAGTAGTACTCTGTGGGGAAGGTAAAGGAGGTGTGGTCGAGGCCGGATATGCTTCGTCCATCAAGAGTCTGGATATCAGGTTTGAAGCACGCAATAACGTCATTATGGAAAGACATAAGGGGCATATTAACAAGCCAGGCGATAAAATTATCGCCGCTTTAGCGGCAGAAAACTGCCGCTAAAACGGCGATAATGGGTTTGATAATATGCTCTAAGGAATTCCAATTGAAACCCATGTTAGATGTCCTTCATATCTAACATGGGTTTCAATTGGAATTCCATAGAGCATATTATCAAGCCCATTATCGCCGTTTTAGCGGCAGTTTTCTGCCGCTAAAGTGGCGATAATTTTATCGCCTGGCTTGTTAATATGCCCCTAAGTTCTACAAAAAGATGCAAGTTGCAGGAGAATCTGCATCAAGTTTTTTGTAGGAGCTCTAAGCATTCTAGCGGTATCTTGGGAGTATAATGCCTTTGAAGAAGAAATTATTAGGGACCAGTTGGTGGAAAAAAATAATAATAAAATGGTACAAGTGGCCTCGTTGTCCACTCCTAATCTAACTCCACAGAAGGCAATAGAAATTGCAGTTAGGATTGAAAGCACAACATCATATGTGGAACGAATGTCTGAGTCACATGTTAAATGGCTCAGTCACAAGGTGTTTTTGTCTGTTAAGAGTAAATATTAAAAAAGGAAAAAGAAAGATGAAACACAGAACTCAATCAAAAGTGAATAAATTGAACAGAAAAACATTCTTTAAGCCATTAGAATGTTACAGTTGTGGAACTACATCATCCCGGCCATAGATCGATTGTGTGCTAAATGTATGAAAAGGGTTTGCAGTTCAGCTGGCAAGGCACCACTAGCAAATTACCTAGAGTAGAATCAAGCAAACTTACTGAAAATGATGCTTCTTCTAAGGAAGACAGTGAAGTGCTAACGTTTAAAGAAATGTCTTTCGACCAGCATAATGGAGATGTGTGGGTGTGTCATTAAGTGAAACAAAAAGACCCTTCTATAAATGGGGTGGACGTGAGAACTATGGCAGATTCTGCATCTCCGGTCACACTGTTGAGTGACAAAAAATGGAAGGAAGCTTTTAGTGGATGTGGAATCCAACTCAGAAGTTCAGTTATCCGCCCAGTTGTTTCTGGAGGCAAACCCATTGAGGTGTTGGGTTAACTTGAAGCAGAACAAAGGGGCATATTATCAAGGTCCGCCGTTAAAATTATCGCCACTTTATCGGCAGAAATCTGCGGCTAAAGCGGCGATAATGGGCTTGATAATATGCCGTAGAGAATTCCCAAAGAAGCCCATGTTCTGGTGTAAACATGGGCTTCTATTTGAATTCTCCAGGGCATATTATCAAGCCCATTATCGCTGCTTTAACAGCAGTTTTCTGCCAATAAAGCGACAATAATTTTAACGCCGGACCTTGATAATATGCCCCAAATTTTAAAAACAACATTACACAAGGAAAAGTGTACGTAGCCAAGGATGATGTTTGTCTAGTGGGATGGTATGGCCAAGGAAATTTAGGCATTTTGCTAGATCCCAATAATCTTGACCAAGTGATACTTAAGAAGGAGTATGTGCAGATTTTATCATTGAAGAAAAATCAATGGGAGAAGATTTACCCGGAAACATTCCAAGATAATGTAGGATTATTCAAGCGATTTATGCATAAAATAAGATTCAAGGATGAAGCCCGGCCTGTTATACAAAAAGTCCGCAGAGTACTTTCAAGCGTGTGTGCGGAATTAAGGAAGGAGCTAGATACATTTTGCAGACATGAAGTAATAGAACCCATTGAGTCCTCTGATTGGGTAGCTCCCTTGCTTTAGTTTATAAGGCTTCAGATGTGTGTGAATCTCCAGAATCTAAACAATCAAATATGGGTTGATTGTTACCCATTGCCTGATATCACAGAGATGCTGTCTACACTTAAGGGTGCCAAAATCTTTAGTTTGCTTGATATGATGTCCATGTATCAACAGGTTAATTTACACCCTGAGAGCAGACATTATACATCGTTCATAACCCGGGAAGGTTTATATCAGCTCAAACGCATATCCTTTGGACTGGCGTCATCTTTGTCTGATTTTCAAAGAGCTGTGGCAAAGTTCGTTCAAGGTTATGGAGGGTGCTGTTGCATTTCAGGATGATGATCTAGTTTATGGGAAGACTCAAATTCAACATGATGGAAGGTTATACCAAGTGTTGTCTATTTTAAAAGGCAGAGGAGTAACGTTCAGTGCTGAGAAATGTAAATTGAACACTCCTATTATTGAGTATTTAGGCTCAAAATGTCGGGCAAGGGAGTCAAACTGAAGGCAAGCCTAGTTAATGAAATTAAATATGGTATTTATAAAGCGCAAACTGTCACTCCGGAATGAGCCTCCTGGCACTATACGGATAGAGACAAGCTTAGCAGTGGAGTATAGAGACCTAGATGAGGACTTGACAGAATTCATCTGATGCTCCAAAGATCCAGGTCTTTAGGGCCTTCCTAAACTGCATTTCAGGTTCTATAGATCTCAATTTATTTGGCATTAGATTCCAGGCCTTTGCACCTAACCCGGCTGCAGATTTCCCTACCCGCTTTTTAAGTTTGAAACCCGGCGGTTTGAGGAGGTTTGCTGATGAAGGTCTAAGCAGCCTCATTGTAGTATATGGTGTGAATCTTATTGAAAGATATACTGACCCTAGTCGGCGAGTAGCTCTAAAGGTGGTAACAAGAAGTTTGAATAAAATTCTCTTGTACAGCGGAAGCCAGTGAAGAGATTTCAGAGCTGCTGAGGTGGAAGCCCTACAAGGAAGTTTCAAGACCAATCGGGCTGCTGCATGCTGCACTACCTGTAGCCTCTTCAGGGTTGATTTGTTGGCACCTGCTAGGAGGCTGTTACAATAGTCTAGGCGAGACGGTATGAGTGCAACCGCAACTGTTTTCTTGGCTGGGAAGAGGAATAAAATCAAAACATTTTTTCAAGGTTTTAATTAAACCAAAGCAGGTCCCAGCCACCCTAAGTGCTTGGGGTTTAAAAGAGAGGGAGGAGTCGAACAACACTCCCAGATTTTTAGCCACTTCCACAGTGGATGGGGGGGCTGCTACATCCTCAGACCACCAGGCCTTAGGTTGAAAGGGATTGTCTTTTCCTATCGGCAGGATTTCTGTCTTGTCTGTATTACATCGGAGGTGGTTGTTTTTCATCCATTTGATGACCTCTGTAAGGCAGAGTTTAAAATTTTCTTCTGCGTCCGTAGAATTTTTATCAAGGCACAGGATCAGCTGTGTATCGTCAGCATAAGATGTTATCTCAACCCCAAATGATGAAATAAGGGAGATAATCGGAGCCATGTATATGTTGAATAGAAGTGGACTGAGTGAGGATCCCTGTCGGACTCCTGCAGTAAGGGTGCGTTCTGAAGACAGGAAAGGGCAGAGGGAGACGCTTGCCTCCAGTTGGTCAGGAAGGACTTGAGCAGCTTTGGTTATGCTCGATCTGTTGGCTGCGTTCGACACGGTCCCGCACTCCAAGCTGCTCACCCGTCTTATGGAGACTGGCATTTCGGGTGGGGCCTTGGGATGGTTAAGGTCCTTCCTGGAAGGGCGAGCGCAACAAGTATGGCTGCCGCCGGCTGACTCTACTCCGCTGGCGGTCACTACGGGTGTCTCTCAGGGGTCTTCCCTTAGCCCCCTTCTTTTTAACATCTATGTCACTCCTCTGGTCTTTTTGGCCGAGGAGTTGAAGGCTAATGTGATAGCATATGCTGATGACACCCAGCTCCTCTTTACGTGGGGTAGGGATGAGGACTCAGTACTGCCTGTACAGAAGTGTTTGTCTTCGGTCTTTGGGTGGCTGCTAGGGCACAACTCAAGTGTAACGAAGACAAATCTGAGATCCTTCTCTACGGCAAATTCTCTCCGGAGTTTAGGAATATGATCTGGCCTCCTGGATTTCCCTTTCCTTCCTCTAATGGGCAATCTGCTAAAAACGTAGGAGTGTGGTTTGAGTACAACCTTTCATTCTCTGTTCATGTGAAAAAGATTTCAGGTATCTGTTTTGGCCTCCTTAAAACACTCAGGAGTTTTCTTCCCCTCCTTTCTCGGTCTGCCAAAGAGACGATCATTCGGGCACTAGTCTTATCTCGGTTGGATTATGCTAATGCCCTGTATATCGGTATCCCTGGTTACTCTATGAACAGACTTCAGGTGATCTAGAACGTGGCCGCTAGGCTGCTTTCGGGAATCGCTAGGAGGAATAGTGTGCGTGCTCATCTTTGCGCCCTTTATTGGCTGCCTGTGGCAGAGAGGGTTAAATTTAAATCGCTTATGATTGGCCACCGTTCTCTGTACAATCTTGGGCCTATCTATTTACAGAAACGGTTTTCCTTCTATGTCCCGCCTAGACAACTGCGATCTTCGGCCCTTTTGTTGGCGAAGGTGCCTCGCTTTTCCCGCTACAAAATAGGGGGCTGCTCTCTTGTTGTCAAGGCTTCTCAGGCTTAGAATGCCCTTCCTTTTTTCTGCGCAATACCCAAGACCGGCTAGCATTTAAGAAACTATTAAAAACTCATCTGTTCCCGTAATTGCTGGCTTCCTGTCAGAAATTCCTCTCTGCTCCACGCTGTGACACTCTTCGGAGTAGCTATTGCGCGTTATAAAAGGATTTAACATAACATAACATAACATCCAGGCCAGTGCAGTGTCAGAAATGCCGCAAGATTTTAGTCTGGCCAAAAGTATGTCGTGTGAGATGGTATCAAAGGCGGTAGACAAATCAAGCAGAATCAGCACTGCCTTCCTGACATTATCTGTGATGAATTTCAGAATGTCTGTTATCTCTAGCAGTGCAGATTTTGCGGAGTGTTTGGGGCGGAATCCTGACTGGCGAGGGTGGAAGGTCTGAGAGGTTTCAAAAAAGTTTGAGAGCTCCTTATAGACCATTCTTTCAGTTATTTTACCCAAAATTGTCAGCAGGGATATTGGCCGAAGATTGGAAAAGTTGGATGAGTCCACATTTTGTTTTTTCCTTTTCTTAAGTGGTTTCACTATGGCGAGTTTCCACTCATCAGGCACCGTGCCGGAGCCAAGAGAGGAGTTCACAATGTGGTTAATCACTGGATTTACTATATCCATGATTTGTTGTAGTATCACAGGGGGGCACGCATCCAGTGGTGAACCTGATTTACAGGCTAATATTGCTGCGTGTGTAAGCGAAAGAGTGACAGGTTGAAAGGCATGCAAGGAGGGCCTATTGTGCATATGGTCCAATTCGTGATCGTTGACGAGTTCTTGTGAACTTAATGTTCCAAAATCGTTTTGGATATTCTTAATCTTGTTAAGGTCATTGAAGATTTAAATCCACCTGAGAATAAGGAACTCTTGCGATCTTCCATGGGTTTGATTGAATTTTAGACCAGGTTTATTCCCAAGTGTGTGGAGTGTGATCAGGAATTTAATTTGATCAAGAATGAAGTTGCTCATGCCATTCTGTTTATGCCTTTTGACACCCAAAATCAGACAATAATCATAACTGATGCTAGTCAGAGAGGATTGGGGGCCCTTCTCATGAAACACAGGAATGGAAGAAATTAGGTGGTGGCGTTTGGATCTAGAAGTTTGAGGGGGGCAGAGTCATCATTTTCTGTGATAGAATGTGAAGCTTCATGATATTGGTGGGGTATTGTCTATTTTCAACAATATTTGTGGGGTTCGTACTTCACTGTATGTGTGGCTCACAAATATCTGGTGCAATTGTTTACCACCCAGAGGGGAGAGTGTGACATGCCCAGAATTCCTAAATGGCAGTGTTGTAAAGTGCCCTTACTTGATGGTCACCCACACTTTTTGCTGTTAGATGCTTTGCTAATTGATCTGAAAGTGTGATGGGGCCTGATAACCAGGCTCCAGCATCAGTGCTCTTTCCCTTAAACAGAATATTTGAATTGGTACACCCAATTGGCAAGTGCTTTTACATCCCTGTAGTATATGGTACCAGTGGTACCCAGGGTTTGGATGTAAAAGGGGGCAGTAGGGCTGTAGTACTTATTGTGCCACCCTGAGTGACCCAAGTGAAACCAAAGGCTGCAGGTATGTCATGTCAGCCCTGCACGAGCAGCATTCCTGCTCGATTCGACCCTGTACACACCATGTGTGACAGGGCCACCTCACTGCATTTAATATATGTCAGTCACCCCTAAGGTAGGCCTCCTATAACCCAGAAGGAAGGGTGCATTATATTATATGTGTGAAAATATATGTGCAAGCATATATTGCCCTGTGGTAGAATTCTGAACATAATTTTGCCGCAAGTGGCCAACTCTCCATAGGATTAGATGGGCTGGACACTGGACATAACCCAGATATCCAGTTCCATTAAGGAACGGTCAATTTACTTTGTGTTTGGTATCCAACACTGTGCTGTTTAACCCCTGACTCAATTGTAGTGTTAAGGATTAACCAGAATGTACCTAGGTGACACTTTAGACAGTGCCAACCAAGTTACCTCAGTGTTCTTGTGCTTTGGCAGGCTTTTCTGAAGGTTTGCCGCCAGGACAGATGTCTGTTCTCATGCTGCGAAGTGTGTGCCACTACCCAGAGGCCAGAGTGGTGACACCTCCGCCCACACAGGATGTCTAGTGAATGGACCGTCACAGAGGTGAGCCTCAAAGGCTTCACCGGTGCCATGGGACAAAGGAACTTCTCCCCCACTCAAGGATGTGTTTTTTTGTGCGAGGAGTCTACTTTCTTTATTTAACTTTTTTTTCAACTGGAAGGAAGTTCCCCAGAGTCTCCAACTGCCTGTTCCTGACCAGTGCTTTGTCCATCTCCTGGTCACTTTTCATTTGGATATGTCTGCTGCATATTCCATTGGATTTAAGGACTTTTTGTATTTGATATTTCACAAGTAAATTGAAAAACTGGTGTTGTTTGTTTGATTGGGGCCATGCACCTGGATTTATTTGTACTTTTTATGGATTTTTAAAATGTATTGTTGTGGGTGGCCTGTTATTTCAGTAGGGGCCTAGTGATCACTGATTTATTTGCATTTTATTTTTCTTCTTCTGTAAAGGAACAATGTTTCATAGTTTACTACATTTTCTCAATTTTTAAAAAATACTTTTGTAATATTGATTTAATTCACAATGTGGTCTAGTCTGCCAATTGGCCTTCCAGCCAGTAGGTCCAGTGCTAGTCATGGGGGCAAGAAACAACTGTTTCTGTGGTCTTGGTTGAATTTGAAACAGCATTTAAGCCATGGATGGATTTGGATTGAATATAAAATATGGTTTTTGTGGTATTTCACATATTTCTTTTCTGCAAACAGTGTATAGCGTGGGGTAATGACTTTGGAGGATGTGTGTTGTTGTAAACATTTTTAGCCCTGTTAATTTTCGTTTTTGGCATTGCCGAATTAATGCTGTGTTCTCTGTTTTACCATGCCTCCTTTCCTTTGTCTGGCCTGTGTGTGTGTGTTTGCCATAGTAGACCACCAATTCCCTTTATTCCAGATGCCATTTGGCCACTGGCCATGGGCCATTTTGTATAGGCAGTAGGCTGTCCCTAGCCCTGCATGTGCTCTTTGTTCTAGGTCTCCTGCTTCTTTTTGTGAGTATGTGGCTGGTGGCCATTCTGTGTAGGCAGCCAGTGAGCTTTTGCCATAGGCCTGCATGTGTTCTTTGTTCTTGGCCTCCTGCTTCTTGTTGTGACCATGTGTCTGGCGGCCATTTTGTGTAGGCAGCCAGTGCGCTTTTGCCATAGGCCCGCATGCGTTCTTTGTTTTAGGCCTATTACTTCTTGTTGTGACCATGTGGCTGGCGGCCATTTTGTGTAGGCAGCCAGGGGGCTTTTGCCATAGGCCTGCATGCGTTCTCTGTTCTAGGCTTCCTGCTTCTTGAGGGTAGCCAATGCGCTTTTGCCATAGGCCTGCATGCGTTCTTTGTTCTAGGCCTCCTTCTTCTTGTGACCATGTGGCTGGCGGCCATTTTGTACAGGCAGCCAGTGTGCTTTTGCCATAGGCCTGCCCATGTTCTTTGTTCTAGGCCTTCTTGCTGTGACCATGTGTCTGACGGCATTTTGTGTTGGCAGCCAGTGTGCTTTGCCACAGGCCTGCATGCGTTCTTTGTTCTAGGACTCCAGCTTCTTGTTGTGACCATGTGGCTGGCGGCCATTTTGTGTAGGCAGCAAATGTGTTTTTGCCATAGGCCTGCATGTGTTCTTTGTTCTAGGCCCCCTGTTCTTGTTATAGGAGGTATTGTCTAAAGGGTACAACCTGGAGTTGAAATGGGGGTCTCTAGTTGGCAATGGTTTGCACCTTTCTCCAAGTAGGGACCCTTCTTTCTAGTAAGGGTAAGGGGGATACACTTCTAAAATAACCCCTGCTCACCCCCTTGGTAGCTTGGCACGAGCAGACAGGCTTATCTCAGAGGCAGTGTGTAAAGCATTTTTGAACACATACAGTAACCCAGTGACAACACTACAGATGGACACCACACAAGTTGTAGTATAAAGATAAGTATTTTTATATAGACTTATCACAAGACCACAAACGCCAAAAATCCACAATACTGTACTTTAAAAATGGTAGAATTAGCTCAGTTCTCTTAAGATGTAAAATGCGACACTTTGAGTTCAACGTACCTTAGGATGTGTAATTATATACAACGAAAGTGGTGCAGGGAAGGTGATGCGTCGGTTCCTTACACGCAAGAACGGTGATGCGTCGGGTCCCTACTGATGTGTAGGGGATGCATCGGTTCTTCTCTGCGAGGGGAGGTGATGCGTCGGTGTCTTACTGTACTTTCGTGGCGATGTGACCCGCAACGCCGCGATGCGATGAAGATGCGATGAAACAAAGATGGCGTCTTCTTTTTGATGCTACACGATGCGTGCACGCCCGGCGGCCGTGCGGTGACTCAACGATTCTTCTGAGCCATGACAGGATCTGCGACACGCTTCCCGGTGATGCGGTTGCATCTGATGCGCCGTCGATCCTCATCTCCGGCGATGCGAGGCACTTCGGCAACTATGCGACAACTGCAGCGGCGACACACTTTTCCAGCGATGCCCCGACAGCGGCTGCGGCTGCGACTCGCTTCTCAGATGATACGGCGGTGTCTGGTGCGATGTCGATCCTTTTCTCCGGCGAGGCGCTTTCGTGTTGTGAAGCGACAGCGCCAGTTCGGTGACAAGCTTCTTCTTCGTGGGTCGACCTTCCAGCTCCTTGCGACACGCAGACCCTCAGACCCTCAGAAAGCCCAACACAACTGCAGGTCCTTCCACAGAACACTTGGGGAGCTGGTGGGTGAAGTCCGTTGTCCTTGAGACATCAGCAGGAGGCAAGCTCTTTCTCAAGCCCTTGGAGATCCTTCACAAGTTGATGAAAGTACGCACAAAGTTCCTCTCTCCTTTCTCTGGCAGTCAGGCAACCACTGCAGGCCAATCCCTCAAGCTTAGGGATAGTCTCTCCTCAGTGTCTCTGGTTCCTCTCCTCAGAAAAGGTTTCTTCTTGTTTCTCAAAAGTGATATAAAGTTCTGGGGTCTGGGTCCCCCTTTTTATGCACAGTTTCTCTTTGTTCTCTGAAGGCCGAGAGGCCTTTGCCTAGTCCACACCAGTTCTGGTCAGTCCTGGAGCACTTTGTTGACAAGACTCATTCTTTCCTTTCACAGTGCAGGCCAGGGACATCAGACGCACCACAGGAGGTGGAGCCAGCATTGTGGAGGGAAGGTACAGCCCTATTCAGGCCCCAGGTGCAACTCCTCCCACCCATCTACATGCAGATCTCTCTATTCGGCCCTGTGCTGACTCACCCTGTCTCCTGGAATCCTCCAGCCCCTGTCACTCAAACTCCAGACAAGGAATACACAACCTAGCAGAGGCAGGCTTGGATAGTTAGGCAAGAAAACACCTACTTTCTAAAAGTGGTATTTTCAAACACAGAATGTTAAAACCAACGTTACTAAAAGATGAATTTTATCATTCTGAGTTCAGGCATACTAAACCTGAATTTCTACCATGTTCCCTGAGTCAGTTAGGATTATAAGATGTAATAATCAAACTGCCCATTCTGGCCTATGGGGAACCGGTACCCTTGCAATAGTGGAAAAACAAAAATGGCTCTAATTCACTATTAGGACATGCCACACACACCAGGGCATGACCTACCTTATACTTACAATGCACCCTGCCCTTGGGCCTACCATAGGGATGTCTGATATGAAGAAAAGGGAAGGTTTAGGGACTGGCAAGTCGGTGCACTTGCCCAGTCAACATGGCAGTAGCACACTGCACACAGGCTCTGCAATGGCAGACCTGAGACAGACTTTTACAGGCTGCTTCTGTGGGTGGCACAACCAATGCTGCAAGCCCACCAGCAACATTTGGTTTACAAGCCCTGGGCACACTCAGTGCAATGTACTAGGGTCTGACAAGTAAACCAAACCAGCCAATCATGGAATCACTAATCCATATATCAATTTACCATAGGGAGCACTTGCACTGTGGCACTGGACAGCAGTGGCACAGTGCCCAAAGCATCTATAACCAGAAAAAACACATGAGGCAACAGCAAAAAATGGAAGGGAGACCCACGCCAAGGTGCCAGGTCTAACACGTGTCTCCTCCAGCTGAAATGTGGGGAGAACTACCCTACCTCCTGGGAGTTCTCATCACTAAGGCGGAAAAATCTGGACAGACCATCAGCATTGGCTTATTCTGTACCAGGGCGGTGTTCCACCGTGAAATCCATCCCCTGTAGGGAAACGGACCACCTCAACTGCTTTGGATTCTCACCCCTCATCTGCATCAACCATCTGAGGGGCCTGTGGTCTGTCTGAACCCGGAAGTGAGTCCCAAACAGGTAGGGTCTCAGCTTCTTCAGTGCCCAGACCACAGCAAATGCCTCACGCTCAATCGTTCTCCACCTCTGTTCCCATGGAAGTAACCCCCTACTGATGAAGGCTACGGGTTGATCTAGGCCCTTCTCATTTATCTGTGACAAAACAGCCCCCACACCATGCTCTGAAGCATCTGTTTGAACGATAAATTCTCTGGAGAAGTTGGGTGCCAGGAGTACGGGCGCCGTGAACATAGCAGCTTTCAGGGCCTCAAAAGCTTTCTGACAGGTGACAATCCAAATCACTTTCTTGGGCTGCTTCTTGGAAGTCAACTCTGCCAAGGGCGCAACAATGCTGCCATATCCCTTGACAAACCTGTAATACCCAGTGAGTCCTAAAAAGGTTCTCACCTCTGTCTGGGTTTTGGGGGGCTCCCAAGCCAGGATGGTTTCAATCTTGGACTATAGGGGCGCCACCTGGCCGCTCCCAACCTGGTGTCCCAAGTACACCACGGAACCCTGCCCGATCTGGCAATTACTTGCCTTGATCTTGAGGCCTGCCCTCCGCAGTGCCATTAACACTTCCCAGAGGTGGCGCAGATGTTCTTCCCAACTGGCACTGAACACTGCAATGTCATCCAGGTAGGCGGCACTGAACTCTTCCAGTCCAGCTAATTCCTGGTTGACCAACCTCTGAAAGGTGGCAGGGGCATTCTTCATCCCAAAGGGCATCACCCGGAACTGGTAGTGCCCATCTGGTGTGGAGAATGCGGGCCTCTCTCTTGCCCCATCAGTCAAGGCGATCTGCCAGTACCCCGACATTAGATAAAATGTCCTGAGGTACCGGGCAGCCCCTAGCCGATCTATGAGCTCATCAGCTCTGGGGATGGGGTGCGCGTCAGTCCTCGTGACTGAATTGAGCCCTCAACCGGAGTTCTGGCGTGGCACCAGGTGCGGCAGCCTTTGGGACCAAGACCACTGGGCTGGCCCAAGGACTTTTAGAGGACTCAATCACCCCTAACGCCAGCATCTTAGAGATCTCCTCCTTGATGCATGCCCTCACCTTGTCAGTCACCCTGTAAGTTTTGTGCTTCACAGGAGGACTATCTCCAGTGTCCAGATCATGGACGCACCAATCAATGACACTGGGAATCAGGGAGAACAGATCAGAAAATTGTCCCAGCAACTTGTGACAGTCTTTCTGTTGCTCAGGGGTCAGGTTGGAAGAGAGGTTTACACCATCCACTGACCCATCTTGCTCTGTCGCCGACAGTAGGTCAGGAAGAGGCTCAGTCTCCTCCTCCATTCCATCATCAGTCACTAGGAGCATGCCCACTTCGGACCTCTCCAAGTGGGGCTTCAGGCGGTTGACATTCAGGACCCACAAGGGGTTCCTGGGAGACTGCAAGTCCACCAAGTAGGTAACAGGACTTTTGCACTCCACCACCTCAAATGGTCCGGTCCACTTATCCTGGAGCACACAAGGCTCCACTGGGGCCATGACCCACACTTTCTGACCAGGCTGAAACTCTACCAGAGTGGCATTCTGGTCGTACCACTGCTTCATCTCCTCCTTGCTGGTTTCCAGATTCGCCTCAGCGAGTTGCCTGAAACGCCTAGTCTGGTTCCTGAAGGCCAGCATATAGCTATATACATCCTGGGGAGGTTTCCTGGGAGATTGCTCCCAGCCTTCCTTGAACAGACTCAGAGGTCCTCTCACTGGGAGACCATAGAGAAGCTCAAAGGGGCTGAACCCTAGAGATTTCTGTGGCACCTCATGTTATGTAAAGAGCAGACATGGTAAGAGGACATCCCACTTACGCCTCATAGGTACCTCAAGACACATAATCATGCCTTTTAGGGTTCAGTTGAATCTCTCAACCAACCCATTTCCTTGGGGGTGGTAAGGAGTGGTAAACTTGTAGTTTACCCCACACTCCTGCCACTTCAAATACTTGGAAATGAAGTTTGAATCTCGGTCAGACACTACCTCTCTGGGGAATCACACTCTGGAGAAAATTCCCATCAGTGCCCGTCCCACCACGGGGGTTGTCACTGTCCTCAGAGTTATGGCTTCCGGGTACCGGGTGGCATGGTCCACCAAGACCAGGATGAACCTGTTGCCCATGGCTGTCTTGGGGTCCAGTGGCCCCACAATGTCAATACCCACCCGTTCAAAGGGGGTGCTGACCACAGGGAATGGCTGGAGAGGAGCCCTCTGCTTTCTTCCACTCTTTCCACTTGCCTGGCAAGTCTGACATGTCCTGCAATGAGTGTCTGAACTCTTGCGCATTTGGGGCCAATAAAAGTGGGTGACAAGCCTCTCAAAGGTCTTGTCCGGCCCCAAATGTCCTGCTAACGGTAAATCATAAGCCATCCCCAGTAGGAAGGCTCTGAAGCGCTGGGGTACCACCAGCACACGGGCTGACCCAGGATCAGCAACCTTAGGCTCACTATACAGGAGATCATTCTCCCAGTAGATCCAATGTGATCCAGACTGATCACCTGCTGCCTGGTCTGCAGCCTGCTGCTGCAGACCCACAAGAGAAGGCCATTCCTTCTACTCCTTGCAGAACTCTTCCCAGGAGGGTCCTCCTTCTTGCCAATGGGTCAGCTCAGGCAGGTCCCCCAGTTCAGCTACCTATTCCCCTGTAGGCTCCAGGGCATCCCCCTCAGGGTCTGCCTCCTCCTCGACCGTGGGAACTTTGGGGGCCGGTTTCCCACACCCCCTGCCTCTTCTCTTTAAGGCAGGCACCTGGGCCTCCCTCTCAGGCTCCAGGTCCTCTTGACCACCCTTAATGGCTGCCATAGACCGTGTGGTCACACATGCCCAGTCAGGCAGACCCAGCATCTCCAAATGAGCCCTTCGCTCCACCTTAGCCCAAGGTGAGCTCTCCAAATCGTTCCCCAACAAACAGTCAACAGGCATGGCTGGCCTCACAGCTACTTGAAGAGTACAAGAGACCCCCCCCACTCAAAGGGAATCTGAGCCACCTTGCAGTGGCTCTCTGTGTTGTCAGCGGCAACAACTGGGTAAAATGAATTGGGGACAACCTGCTCTTGAGATACCATGTGACACTTGACAGCTGTCACACTGGCTCCTGTGTCTCTATGAGCCTCCACTCTATGGTCATTGATGGTCACTCACTGCCTCTACTTCTTAGTGTTATCAGGCAGTTGGGTCCTGGGGACCACATCACAGTCTCCTAACGAGACAAGGGACATCTCTGCTGGACCCCACCCACCTTGGGCACTCCTCTCCTCCCCCAGGGCTACACTCGCCATCTGCCGGGGTGGTGCACCAGTGGGCGCTGTCTTTCCAAACTGGGGGCACCGGGGATCATTAGACTTATGGCCCATATCCCCACACTTCTAACACCTCAGCGGTCCCCTAGGAACAGGGTTACCGGTCGGGTTCCCCATACTTTCTCTCAGGGGGAGGCTGGGAACCTTTCCCTTGGTTCCCTTTCCCTTGGTTCCCTTGGGAATTACTTTGGGGCCCTCTCTGGAACTCCCTCTGTTTACCCTTGTCCCCCCCACTCTTCTGCTGGGGACCCTGCCCACTCTTGGCTGAGTCTCCCACGTGACCCTTGTGGACCCGGTTGCTCACCCAGCGGTCCGCCTCCTCAGCAAGCAAGGGTTAGTCAGCCTGCTATCAATCAGGTGCTGGCGTAGCCCTGGAAAACAATTACTTGACAAGTGCTCCCATGCAATTAAATCAAAGAGCCCCTCAAAATCATTCACTTTGCTACCCTTCACCTAACCATCCAATGCTCTGTAAAAGAAAGTTACATATTCTACCCATGTGCTTGACTCCACCTTCTTGCAATTTCTAAACCTCTGTCTATACAATTCAGGAGTCAACCCACACCTGGACATCAATGCTTTCATGTGGCTATAAGAATTATGGCTTTCAGAGGGCAAGTCTAACAGTGTATCCCACCCCTCACTAAGGAACCGCCCCCACAACCCCACTCCCCAATCCTTCTCAGGGACCCGGTGGGAAGACATGGCTTCCACATAGGCCTTCAACCACTGCCCAATGTCATCATTCTTATAAAACTCTTTCACCACATCTTTAGGAATATACACTCTAGCTTCCACAGGCATTGACGGTGTGCTGCCACCAGAGGGAGTAATTTCTAAGCTCCTTGCTTTCAATTCCAACTCCCTCAAACTTTTCTCATAATCCAGTTGCATTCTCTTTTCCTCTAGGGCCAATTTCCTATTCTCTAACTCCAGTTACCCACCCAACTTGAGCTTGGCCAGCTCCATTGCATGCATCCTACACTCCTTCCTGTCCTCTAACTCTTCTGGGGACAGACCTTTGGCAGAAACACTGCTACTCACTAGGGAAATTGCTCTCCTTCCCCCTGGACCCAATGGCCCTACCAGCTGCTCCTCTGCAATTTCATCCCCTTCCTCATTCTCAGGGGTATTCCTTGCTTTGATCCAGGCCCCCAGCGCCTTTTGGAACTCATCCTTCTTGGAGAGACCGGTCGCAGCAACTTTAAATTTCCTGCAGAAGTTCTTTAGCTGTTTTACATTGTAGCATTCCAGTTTCTCCTCTTCCCAATCAAAATCAACAGATGCTATGGATGCTGCTTTACTCATGGTGCCTAAACTTGACAGTTCTTTGCAAAAATAGGAAATCCCAGGAAAAACAATATACCAAAAAGTATATGGTTGCATTTGGCCTGCACTCACTAGTAGTGTATACCAATCACTGTATATCAGTCACAAATGCAAGTCCAAATCCTCACCGCTGCACACCAATGTTAGAATTGGGGGTCTCTAGTTGGCAGAGGTAGGTAACTTTGACCAAATAGGGACCCTTGCTTCTAGTCAGGGTAAGGGAGTACACTCCTAAAATAACCCCTGCTCACTCCCTTGGTAGCTTGGCACGAGCAGACAGGCTTATCTCAGAGGCAGTGTGTAAAGCATCTGTGAACACATACAGTAACCCAGTGACAACACTACAGATGGACAGCACACAAGTTATAGTATAAAAATAAGTATTTTTATATAGACTTATCACAAGACCACAAACGACAAAAATCCACAATACTGTACTTTAAAAATGGTAGAATTAGCTAAGTTCTCTTAAAATGTAAAATGCAACACTTTGAGTTAAATGTACCTTAGGATGCATAACGCTATACAATGAAAGTGGTGCAGGGAAGGTGATGCGTCGGTTCCTTACACGCAAGAATGGTGATGCGTTCGGTCCCTACTGATGTGTAGGGGATGCGTCGGTTCTTCTCTGCGAGGGGAGGTGATGCGTCGGTGTCTTACTGCGCTTTTGTGGCGATGCGACCCACAACGCCGTGATGCGATGAAGATCCGGTGCAATGAAACAAAGATGGTGTCTTCTTCTTGATGCGACACGATGCTTGGACTCCCGATGGCCATGCGGTGACTCAACGATTCTTCTGAGCTGCGACAGGCACTGCGACACGCTTCCCGGTGATGCTGCGGCGTCTGATGCAACGTTGATCCTCTTCTCCGGCGATGCGAGGCGCTTCGGCAACTATGCGACAACTGCAGCGGCGACACACTTTCCCAGCGATGCGATGACAGCGGCTGCGGCTGCGACACGCTTCACCGATGATGGGGCGGCGTCTGGTGCGATGTTGATCCTCTTCTCCGGCAATGCGAGGAGCTTTCGTGTTGTGAAGCGACAGCGGCAGTTCAGCGACACACTTCTTCTTTGTGCATCGCGCTTGCAGCTCCTGGCGACACACAGTCCCTCAGAAAGCCCAACACAACTGCAAGCACTTCCAAAGAACTCTTGGGGAGCTGGTAGGTGAAGTCTGTTATCCCTGAGACTTCAGCAGGAGGCAAGCTCTTTCTCAGGCCCTTGGAGATCCTTCACAAGTTGATGAAAGTACACACAAAGTTCTTCTCTCCTTTCTTTGGCAGTCAGGCACCCACTGCAGGCCAATCCCTCAAGCTTAGGGATAGTCTCTCCTCAGTGTCTCTGGTTCCTCTCCTCAGAAAAGGTTTCTTCTTGTTTCCCAAAAGTGATATAAAGTTCTGGGGTCTGGGTCCCCCTTTTTATGCACAGTTTCTCTTTGTTCTCTGAAGGCAGAGAGGCCTTTGCCTAGTCCAAACCAGTTCTGGTCAGTCCTGGAGCACTTTGTTGACAAGACTCCTTCTTTCCTTTCACAGTGCAGGCCAGGGACAACAGACGCACCACAGGAGGTGGAGCCAGCATTGTGGAGGGAAGGTACAGCCCTATTCAGGCCCCAGGTGCAACTCCTCCCACCCATCTACATGCAGATCTCTCTATTCGGCCCTGTGCTGACTCACCCTGTCTCTTGGAATCCCCCATCCCCTGTCACTCAAACTCCAGACAAGGAATACACAACCTAGCAGAGGCAGGCTTGGATAGTTAGGCAAGAAAATACCTACTCTCTAAAAGTGGTATTTTCAAACACAGAATGTTAAAACCAACTTCACTAAAAGATGCATTTTATTAGTCTGAGTTCAGGCATACTAATCTCGAATTTCTACCATGTTCCCTGAGTCAGTTAGGATTATGAGATGTAACAATCAAACTGCCCATTCTGGCCTATGGGGAACCGGTAGCCTTGCGATAGTGAAAAACAAAAATGGCTGAAATTCACTATTAGGACATGCCACACATACCAGGGCATGTCCTACCTTATACTTACAATGCACCATGCCCTTGGGCCTGCCATGGGGTGTCTGATATGAAGAAAAGGGAAGGTTTAGGGACTGGCAAGTGGGTGCGCTTGCCCAGTCAACATGGCAGTACCAGACTGCACACAGACTCTGCAATGGCAGACCTGAGACACAATTTTACAGGCTGCTTCTGTGGGTGGCACAACCAGTGCTGCAAGCCCACCAGCAGCATTTGGTTTACAAGCCCTGGGCACACTCAGTACACTGTACTAGGGTCTGACAAGAAAACCAAACCAGCCAATCCTGGAATTACTAATCCATACATCAATTTACCATAGGGAGCACCTGCACTGTGGCACTGAACAGCAGTGGCAGAGTGCCCAAAGCATCTATAACCAGCAAAAACACATGAGGCAACAGCAAAAAATGGAAGGGAGACCCACGCCAAGGTGCCAGGTCTAACACAGTGCAACCCGGATAAGACGGAAGTCTTATTATTCGAATGGGACGCTTGTCTAGTATGGGTTAGGGCCTGGCCTGAAAGTGTTCCTCCACAGCCCCCACCAACTCTGGTGGCAAGACATTAGGGGGTATTGTTTGATACCCAGCTAGCATTTGGAGCACAGGTGTCGGCTGTGGTGAAATCCTGTTTTTGGATCTTTCGCATGCTGAGGAAGTTTCTCTATTCGCACCCTCATGAGGCCCAAATCACAGTGGTTAGATCACTAATTCTATCCAGGTAGGACTATGCTAATGTCCTGTATTTTGGTCTCCCGGAATATCTGATCGAGCGCCTACAGGTTATGCAGAATACGGCAGTGCTCTTATTATACAAAATTCCGAAATGCTCGTCGGTCTCAGCGTATTGAGCGAAACTTCATTGGTTGCCAGTTTGTCAGTGAATAAGGTATAAAGCTTTAACCCTAACACATCAAGCTTTCTACAGTAGGATACCTAGGTACTTAAATGAGCGCATTAAGGCTTACTGCCCAGGGAGACTGCTGCAGTCGAGCTCAGCTGGTTTTATTGTCTCCCTGCGTTTTTGAAACAGTGGAAGGGAGGTGCTTCCTTCACAGTTATATCAGCAAATCTATGGAATAATCTCCCAGATTACCTTAGACAGATACCTGAAGAAGCAAAATTTTAAAGGGAATTGAAGACATTTTTATTCAGATGTTAGCAAGGAACAAAGGCTTCTATCCCGGTTCTTTCTCCTTTGGGCATACCAAATAGCGCCGGGACACTGTATGAGTAGCTTGCACTTTAGAAATTTGTAATTCAATTCAATTCTTGTTGTGACCAAGTGGCTGGCGGTTATTTTGTGTAGGCAGCCAGCCTGCTTTTGCCATTGGCCTGCATGCATTCTTTGTTCTAGGCCTCCTGCTTCTTGTTGTGACCATGTGGATGGCAGCCATTTTGTGTTACAAGTACTCTAGCCAGCCAGTGTGCTTTCCACATAGGCCTACATGTGTTCTCTTGTTGTGATCATGTGGTCGGTGCCTGGCCATTTTTAGTGTAGGCTAGGCAGCCAGTGTGCTTTCCCTATAGGCCTGCATGTCTTCTCTTTGTTCCCAATGCCTTCCTGCTCAGTGTTGTTGTTGATGACAATGTGGCACTGACTGGCAGCAATTTTGTGCGTCCAACCAAATTAGGCCCTTTGCCATAGTGTGCATGGATGGTTCAGCAATGAGTTTAATAACTTATTATATCCTTGAGGAGAAATTCACTTATGTTTAATTTTTTCATTTTTAGGTCTCGCCTACGCAGCGCGCATGTGCTACATAGGAAAAAGACCTTTTGAAATCGATCCGGTTTTGTAGGCAAAAACGTTCACGCGCTGCATTGCTTTGAATGGCAACGCGTGCACGTTTGGCGATTCCCTTACGGGAGCGAGCAGCAGCGCCATATGTTAGCAATTATCGCGCCTTGCTGCTCGCTACCGCAAGGGAAATGGGCACAGGCCCCCTCCTCTCTCCCTCTGCTGCCGCACGCACTTGTTTATTTCGCGCTCACTCCTTTTCGTTCAGCATGAGCCATAGGATGGACAAAAAAGCACTTTAACAAATCTGTCCCTGTATGCTCACAGAGTGATTTAATCGAAATCTTCTCATTTACAAGGATATTGCTGGTGCCTTTTAGTTATCCTGCAGACCTCCCCTCCCCCAGGGCTACCCCTCTGATGCCTGCCTGCCTCCTGCTTTGTACATGAATATTTCAGCACAGCCCTGGCTCTCGGAATCAATACGAGGCAACGCTCGCTTGCGCCCTATTGATTTCCAGAGGCCGGGCTCTCCGGGGTTATAAAATAGAATATTCCTCAAGTTATGAAACTGGAGTTCAAGAGCATGTGCGGGTAACTTCTCGGTTTGTTAGACATCTTTCTCTCCCTCCTTGTGATAGGTTTACGATTTGGCAGATCACACGCAGGGTAATATTGCTCCCATAAGGGCCCTTGTCGGTAAATGCCAGGAGGCGTCTTCCTGTGCATTGTTTGTTCATCTAGGCATTCATAGGGAAATATCACACTCAGAAGACAGCATTTTAATATCAGCTGTTTTGTATATAGTTGGGTATACTGCAGATTGTACCCTTTCCAATTAAAGATGGGATTGTTACACAATGTAATGTTACTTACTTCCCGAGCCGCTGAAGGATAAACTGAGTTGTACCTGCCAGGATTCGAACTTGTGACGTGCAGTTGAAAAAAAACAGAAAGCAACAAGAACATATCTTGCTGAGGCAAGTGTCAGACTGCAGCGTAGTAGGGGGCAATTGGTGCCTTCCGAGGGCAGCATCACAGTACAGGAACCAGAGAGACATTTTAGGGCAAGGTCCTGGAAGAGTCTGTTACGATAGGTGGAGTGCTAGAAACACGCTAATACCAGCACAGGGATTGCTCTGAGAAAAAAAAGACATGCCTTCCATGCTAAGCACACTGAGACAGAGACATCACATCCCTCTCACACTTCTGTGTCCAGAGCCTTCACTCGCAATATAAAACAGAGAAGACGCGTATCCCACACACTGCAATGGCATGCAGTCGGGGAGATCACGTGTCCCACAAACTGGGTCCATGCATCCAAAATGGCACAGGGATTACACTGACAAGTCATGCCTCGTGCACTGACACTGAGGCAGAGGAGATGTTTTGTCTCTCTGTGTAATCTCCATACTATTGTCATTTCCAGAGCGGAAGGCACGTCTCCACTGCCTCAGTGCCAGTGCGTGAAGCATGTCTTGCCTTACAGTGTAATCCCCATGCCACTGAATGCGTTCCCAGAGTTTTAGGCATGTGCCCTTTGCCTCAATGTCAGTGCGTGAAGCATATTTTACTGGCACAGAAATTACACTGTCAGACAGGGGGTACATGCCTCACACCCTGGGATCACATAATTATTGACACAGGGTTCACCACATCGACAGAAACTGCAGAGGAGACTTGCTGACACTTGGAACACACTTACACTCTCTGGTAGAGAGAAGAGACATGATTGAATGAATACATTTGAAGAAATGGATATACATTTGCAGTGTGATTAACTAAAATAGTTACAAAAAATACACAAAAAGAACAAGCATTGGCATAGCCAATAGGTCTCACCTTTGGGACCTTATACGTGTTTAGCCATGCAATTGATGTTATTGCACCAAGAATATTGTGCTGGGTAACTAAACACTTATAAGGTCCCAAAGGCGAGACCTATTGGCTATGCCAATGCTTGTTTTTTATTTATTAGTAAATTATATTTTTTATTTTTTCAATTCTTTTTAGATTCTTGTATAATTTTGTTATTTTATTTTTTGGGTTCATAGTTAGTAACCACTTTTCCACTACATCTGGCATCAATCAAGTCAACCCCATGTCTGCTATAGGTGCACAACAGCATTCATTGTCTAGGGATTATTCCTTCCATTGTTATTTGTCAGCTGCACCTTCCATAGTGCCACATCACATGTGAGTGACATCCATCCATAAAGCAAACTGTTTCACCTGTATGTTGTTGTTGCTTTTGCTCTCTCCTGTCCTTCCTGAGTGTACAGTCATTCACCATGAAAGTTAATGTTGGTGTGGTTTTCCATATACATACACTGTATTGTTCATTATTTATAATAGAGAGTAACCAGTGACCACACTGAATTATATTGTGTTTGTTTGTACTACTAATTGAACAGCAAAAATGCCACATTTCCCTGATGTCCTTCTTACTTCTTTTTTTTTAGGTGCACAAGAGACAACATCACCCACAGTACTACCAGAAAGAAGGCCTGTGCATGGCGTGACACGTGAGTGACCCACACATCACAGACATCTCTTCAACTTGTGAAGCTAAGTGCCACTGCTAACTGACAGCTTCAAGATGGCCCCAACGAAAGGTGCTAAAACTGCTACCAAGAAAGTGGTTAGTGAGAAGAAGAAGGAGCTTACCACCACCACCACTGGTAGGTCGCCCAAGATCTCTTTTGGATAACAAAAAACTGTGCTTGTCACACTGGCCTCTGGGGAGCGAGCTGGGAGCAAGCTGGGAGCAGCACCCCCAAATCAAAAGACCCCCTAATCTAGGACCAAGCCCATGTCTGTCACAGAGACAGCCAGCCTACTCATGTTAACGCTGATGATGAGTGATGTTGAAATTTACTTATCTCTATCGCAAAGCAGTACCCAATCTTTGCAGGAAATTAGGAGAAGTGGACAACAACAACAGCCACAACAGCCAATAGTAGTTCCTCCCGAAGTAGGAGCAGTGCAAAAGCTTGACCGTCTTCTTCAAGGCCCTCTTCTAGACACCACTTGGATCTATACTCAGTCTGAGAGGGAGACACGCCATGAGATGAGGCTAGGGAAAAGGAAGGTTCCAGAAAGCATTAGAGTTATGGAGGCAGATGTAGAAGAGGAGGATGACGACAAGCCCGTCATCATGAATGTTAGCCTAGTGGAGACTGACATTATCCAATCCCAACTTCCCGGGGGGATGTGACAGTCGCACCACAGATCCAACCACTGCCAGCTGCCAAATTTGCAAAGTCCCTGCAGCGACCTACATCCACAACCACCTCAGTAGAAGTAGGTACTGCAGAGAGTCAAACATTAAAACGCCCACCTACTGACAGTTCATCTGACATTGGCAGTGGCACCAGCATCAGAAAGTTGAGCTCCCAGTTTGGGACTTCTTTTCAGTGGTGAGCAGTCAAAATATCGAAAATTAAATATTGACCTACACTAATATCGAGTTGACAATATCGAAGGGAAAGAATATCGATGTTCAGAATATCTATGGACAGAATATCGACCCTAAGGTAAGTAATATCGATTTTTTTTATATCGATGTTAATAATATCGAAGTTAGTAATATCGATATCAAATATATCGATGTTACTAATATTGATGTTACAAATATCGATATTTATATTATTGTTATGTATTTTAATATGTATTTAATATGTATGTGTTATATGTTTTTTGTTAAGTGTTCTACTGGTTTTAAAATAAATGTATGCAATTTTTATATGTTAATAATGGTTTTTTAAGTCAATTTTGTGTTTTAGAACCGTAGCGGGTTGTGGGTTTATAGGGGAATAGGGTGGGAAGTAATTTAATTGAAATTAAGTAATAATTTATTTTCATTTATTGGTATTGATAATTATGTTATTGTTAATTAATTATTAATTGGTAATTAATTTGTATTAATTGGTAATTAGTTTTTATTAATTGATTAATTGATAATTATGTTAAGTGTATTCTTTTATTATAGGAGTGTGTCGTGCATTTATAGGGGAATAGTGTTGGAAGTAATTGAAATCTAATTAAGTAATTATTACATTTGTTGTTGGGTATTGATAATTAATTTATTGGACATTAATTATTAATTGGAAAATATTTTAAATTATAATATGTTGGTTATGAAAAATAATTTATTGCTTAATAATAATTAATTGGTAATTAAATATGATTAAATATTATTTATTGACATTTCTAATTAATATATTAATGAGTAATTATTAATTGGTAATTGATTAATAATTAAAAAAATTGGTATAACAAATATTTATTTGTTCAATATTTTTTAATTGGTAATTAATGTTTAATGATTATTATTTTTGGGTATAACAAATATTTAGGTGCCGACTCCGATCCTGTAAAACCCGGGTACGAATGGTCGTACGGAGCGTATTCTCCATACGACTCGTACCCGGGAAATCCACCTTACAAACCAGCAAGTACGATTCATACAGAAATACCATTTCCGTACGAATCGTAAAAAACACCGTACGGCTAAAAAATACCTACTATTCTGATCCTGCCCAGCGCGTACGCGACGTCCGCACGGAGTCAGGCAGCATTTTACGGACCAGCAAGTACGATTCGTACCTACAGCACTCCGCACGGCAATTTTTTTACGGGAGCCAAAAAGTGCCGGAAAAGCTAAGTACGCTGTGATGCACGACGAAAAGGGGGCCCAGTACGCGACGTACATGCCATCAACCACATTGTACGTGTCATCATATGTACGGTGCGTACCCCAACATTGCATATGTACGGTGCGTACCCCAACATTCCATATGTACGGTGCGTACATACGCGCTGTTGGGGTAGGCACCGTACATAGGCCAACAGTGCGTATGTACGGTGCGTATGTCCACACCGTACCCCCCCACCCGCGTATGTCCGCACCGTACCCCCTACCCGCGTATGTCCACACCGTACCCCCCACCCGCATATGTCCGCACCGTACACCCCCACCCGCGTATGTCCGCACCGTACCCCAGACGTACCCCAATCCTCGCGTATGTACGGACCGTACATACACGAGGATTGGGGTACGCCTGGGGTACGTGCGGACATATGCGGGTGGGGGTACGGTGCAGACATACACGGGTGTGGGGGAGGCCGGGGGGGCTGTACGACTCGTACCCCGGGCACAAGTGTACCCGGGATAGAGGTCGTACAAAGTTCGCTCAGTACGGGACGTTTTCCATCCGCTTGTGTATTCGGAACACCGGTACGGATCGGACTTGTGCGCTCGGACTTCAGTTTTACGACTCGTATGTAAAACTGTCCGGGGACGTCTCGTAGACCTTTTCCCGATACGATTCGTATGTATTTTTTAAAGTACGAATCGTACTTCACCGGTTGTACGGGACTTGTACGATTCGTACGTAAAAAAATACGGATACGAGTCGTACGGTAATTTTTTTTAACGGATCGGAATCGGCACCTTAATTGTTAAATATATTTCAATTGGGAATTACTTTTTAATAATTCATATGTTTTTTGTTATGAAAAATATTTTATTGTTCAATATTTATGTTGTAATTATTGTTTATTAATTATTATTTATTGGTATTTATTAATAATTTATTGCTAATTAATTATTCATTGGTAGTTGTGTTTGTAATAATTATTTATTGGTATTTGTAAATAATTTAGAGTTATTTAATAATTAAATCAATAATTATTTAAAATAATTATTTATTTATAAGTATGTTATTTTTAACTTCTACGCTATCCAACACTTTCCCTACTGTTGCACTCTCTTGCGTGGGAATAGTAATTGTTATCCCTACGCTATCCAACACTTTCCCTACTGTTGCACTCGCTGGAGTTGAAATAGAAATTTTGAGCCCTACGCTATCCAACACTTTCCCTACTATTGCACTCATTGGAGTGGGAATAGTTATTTTTACCTCTACGCTATCCCACACTTTCCCTACTGTTGCACTCTCTGGAGTGGGAATAGTAATTTTTACCCCTACGTTATCCAACACTTTCCCTACTGTTGCACTGTCTGGAGTGGGAATAGTAATTTTTACCCCTATGCTATCCAACACTTTCCTTACTGTTTCACTCTCTGGAGTTGGAATAGTAATTTTTACCCCTACGCTATCCAACACTTTCCCTACTGTTGCACTGTCTGGAGTGGGAATAGTTATTTTTACCCCTACGCTATCCAACACTTTCCCTACTGTTGCACTCTCTGGAGTGGGAATAGTAATTTTTACCCCTACGCTATCCAACACTTTCTCTACTGTTGGACTCTCTGGAGTTGGAATAGTACGTTTTTACCTCTACGCTATCCAACATTTTTCCTACTGTTGCACTGTCTGGAGTGGGAATAGTAATTTTTATCCCTACGCTATCCAACACTTTCCCTACTGTTGCACTCTCTGGAGTGGGAATAGTAATTTTTACCCTTGCGCTATCCAACACTTTCCCTACTGTTGCACTCTCTGGAGTTGGAATAGTCATTTTTACCCCTACGCTATCCAACACTTTCCCTACTGTTGCACTCTTTGGAGTTGGAATAGTCATTTTTACCCCTACCGTATCCAACACTTTCCCTACTGTTACACTCCCTGGAGTGGAAATAGTAATTTTTAGCCCTACGCTATCCAACATTTTCCTTACTGTTGTTTTTGTTGGAGTTGGAGTAGTAGTTTTATTCTCTCTGATATTTAATAATTTTTGAATTATTTTAGCTAATGTAATATATAATTAATAATTAAAAATATTCAGATTAAATGTAATTTTTTTAATTTGTTATACGTAATCTTTTAATTTTTATTCATGTTATTGTTTTATTATATATTATATGTATATGTTTAATTAATGTTTTATTAAATTATATATATTCATTATTAATTTTAAACATTATAAAATATATTTAATTATATTTTTTTCATTTATAAGTATTATTTATTTGACATATTTTTTTAAACTAAAGAAAAAACGATATTTGTTAATAACAATATTTTTGACATCGATATTTTATTTTCGATATTTTTGTACTTACGTATGTATTTTTTAAAGTACGAATCGTACTTCACTGGTTGTACGGGACTTGTACGATTCGTACGTAAAAAAATACGGATACGAGTCGTACGGTAATTTTTTTTAACGGATCGGAATCGGCACCTTAATTGTTCAATATATTTCAATTGGGAATTACTTTTTAATAATTCATATGTTTTTTGTTATGAAAAATATTTTATTGTTCAATATTTATGTTGTAATTATTGTTTATTAATTATTATTTATTGGTATTTATTAATAATTTGTTGCTAATTAATTATTCATTGGTAGTTGTGTTTGTAATAATTATTTATTGGTATTTGTAAATAATTTATAGTTATTTAATAATTAAATCAATAATTATTTAAAATAATTATTTATTTATAAGTATGTTATTTTTAACTTCTACGCTATCCAACACTTTCCCTACTGCTGCACTATCTTGCGTGGGAATAGTAATTGTTATCCCTACGCTATCCAACACTTTCCCTACTGTTGCACTCGCTGGAGTTGAAATAGTAATTTTTAGCCCTACGCTATCCAACACTTTCCCTACTATTGCACTCATTGGAGTGGGAATAGTTATTTTTACCCCTACGCTATCCAACACTTTCACTACTGTTGCACTCTCTGGAGTGGGAATAGTAATTTTTACCCCTACGTTATCCAACACTTTCTCTACTGTTACACTCTCTGGAGTTGGAATAGTAATTTTTACCCCTACGCTATCCAACACTTTCCCTACTGTTGCACTGTCTGGAGTGGGAATAGTAATTTTTACCCCTGCGCTATCCAACACTTTCCCTACTGTTGCACTCTCCGGAGTGGGAATAGTAATTGTTACCCTTACGCTATCCAACACTTTCCCTACTGTTGCACTCATTGGAGTGGGAATAGTTATTTTTACCCCTACGCTATTCAACACTTTCCCTACTGTTGCACTCTCTGGAGTGGGAATAGTAATTTTTACCCCTACGCTATCCAACACTTTCTCTACTGTTGCACTCTCTGGAGTTGGAATAGTAATTTTTACCCCTACGCTATCCAACACTTTCCCTACTGTTGCACTGTCTGGAGTGGGAATAGTTTTTTTTACCCCTACGCTATCCAACACTTTCCCTACTGTTGCACTCTCTGGAGTGGGAATAGTAATTTTTACCCCTACGCTATCCAACACTTTCTCTACTGTTGGACTCTCTGGAGTTGGAATAGTACGTTTTTACCTCTACGCTATCCAACATTTTTCCTACTGTTGCACTGTCTGGAGTGGGAATAGTAATTTTTATCCCTACGCTATCCAACACTTTCCCTACTGTTGCACTCTCTGGAGTGGGAATAGTAATTTTTACCCTTACGCTATCCAACACTTTCCCTACTGTTGCCCTCTCTGGAGTTGGAATAGTCATTTTTACCCCTACGCTATCCAACACTTTCCCTACTGTTGCACTCTTTGGAGTTGGAATAGTCATTTTTACCCCTACCGTATCCAACACTTTCCCTACTGTTACACTCCCTGGAGTGGAAATAGTAATTTTTACCCCTACGCTATCCAACACTTTCCCTACTGTTGCACTGTCTGGAGTGGGAATAGTAATTTTTACCCCTGCGCTATCCAACACTTTCCCTACTGTTGCACTCTCCGGAGTGGGAATAGTAATTGTTACCCTTACGCTATCCAACACTTTCCCTACTGTTGCACTCATTGGAGTGGGAATAGTTATTTTTACCCCTACGCTATTCAACAATTTCCCTACTGTTGCACTCTCTGGAGTGGGAATAGTAATTTTTACCCCTACGCTATCCAACACTTTCTCTACTGTTGCACTCTCTGGAGTTGGAATAGTAATTTTTACCCTTACGCTATCCAACACTTTCCCTACTGTTGCACTGTCTGGAGTGGGAATAGTTTTTTTTACCCCTACGCTATCCAACACTTTCCCTACTGTTGCACTCTCTGGAGTGGGAATAGTAATTTTTACCCCTACGCTATCCAACACTTTCTCTACTGTTGGACTCTCTGGAGTTGGAATAGTACGTTTTTACCTCTACGCTATCCAACATTTTTCCTACTGTTGCACTGTCTGGAGTGGGAATAGTAATTTTTATCCCTACGCTATCCAACACTTTCCCTACTGTTGCACTCTCTGGAGTGGGAATAGTAATTTTTACCCTTACGCTATCCAACACTTTCCCTACTGTTACACTCCCTGGAGTGGAAATAGTAATTTTTAGCCCTACGCTATCCAACATTTTCCTTACTGTTGTTTTTGTTGGAGTTGGAGTAGTAGTTTTATTCTCTCTGATATTTAATAATTTTTGAATTATTTTAGCTAATGTAATATATAATTAATAATTAAAAATATTCAGATTAAATGTAATTTTTTTAATTTGTTATACGTAATTATTTAATTTTTATTCATGTTATTGTTTTAATATATATTATATGTATATGTTTAATTAATGTTTTATTAAATTATATATATTCGTTATTATTTTTAAACATTATAAAATATATTTAATTATATTTTTTTTATTTATAAGTATTATTTATTTGACATATTTTTTTTAAACTAAAGAAAAAACGATATTTGTTAATAACAATATTTTTGACATCGATATTTTATTTTCGATATTTTTGTACTTACCATGTTGTAGATAGGATGTCGATATTATTGACATCGATATTTTTGCTCCGATATTTTTGTAGGTCGATTTTTTGACCTTCGATTTTTTGTCAGTGATCCCTTTTCAGTTAGCCAGCAAGAGGCAAACATTTCTATATGCTCCCTTTGTGGAGCAATTGTTAGTCATGGAAAGCTTGGTACAAACTATAGTACCCGGGGGCCAAACACCCATTTGAGAAAGCACCATACGATCAGTTGGGAGGTGCACCTTAGCGGCCAAGTGTTGTTGGTGAAGGGGGTGAAAGCCGTCTGAGGAAGGAATATGAATCAGATCCGACCATGGTGGAAGGAGAAGAAGAGAGGGGGGCGTGGCTAGCGCCCGCGGACGATGGCGGCTCCTCTGTAGCTCTCTCAGGCGGCGCGGAGAATGAAGAGCCCAATGTGACTCCCTGCAGCGTTTTCACCCTAAATAATCATGGGCTTCGACTTCGGAAGTGGTGAAGAACTATTGGGGTGATTCTGGATGCTCGAGTCTGCCTGTGGGTAATCCTTTCTTTGGCAAGTGTCAGATGCATCGATACTCGGCATTACGACCGCCATTTTGTGATAACACTGACGGAGCTCCGCTCCTAGCGTTCCTTAGCTAATTATGGTTTTGGCGGCTTAACTTCCATATTTTCTTGATTGCCAGCCTGCTAGTCACCACGCTGTGCGCACTTAACTTTCACAAAGCGATTTGGCTCTTACTAGCGCGTTTTTCGAGCGCTTTGGATTTCCTGTCACCTATGACTGTTGTTATTCCTTCACAGCGATGCGGCAGTATGAGTGAAAATTACTTTGCAGCAACTTCCTTCTGCACTTAAACAATTATAGACCACATGTTATTTTCACTCTTTTGTCATACGCTTCTATTTACATCATAAATGCATGAGGTGTTCGAATTCTGAAATTGCGGCCGCCATCTTGTGAAGCTGCTGACGGAGTCCTACTCCTAGCAGTTTTGCAGTGCAAGAAGGATTTATTACTGCACTCAACGCCACTTAGTGCTCCATTTGCATGATAACCTGCCTTGGTTTTTCAATTGTTTCACCACAGTGACGATTCCTTCATACTTCTGGATGCCATTGATACTATTTATTGCAGTTCATTTTTCTTCAAACTGATGCAATCACCTGTTCGATTTATATGTGGGTAAATCTGTTTATGTACCAAATGCTCGTTTCACATCCTCTCAAATAGCGCTCTCATTATTGTGTTATTCATTTCACAATTTAGTTCACTAGCTCTATTCTGACAGCACCTTTGCCTTAATGCCTAAACATTATTATTGTGTATGGTCATGTCTCACTCATATTTAGCTTTTCATCCATATTAGGAACCTTCTATTGCTCATTTACCTGTTCTGATATATTCTAGTTGCATGTGTCATTTCCTTTATGGGTAGAATATATAAGGAGCTACGCAAACCTTCTCCAACTTCTCACAAATCTCTCCTTCACACGGGTTCGAGATATCAGTCTCTAGAGATGGATGACTCCTCTGATCCCTCTGCTAAAAGTTCCTCCTCTGCTTCAGCTCCACAAACAAGTGGTGCTACCAAAGGTACCAAAGGTTCAATCAAAGACCCACCTTCTCCTCCCAAACAAACCTCATCAGTAACAATGGATATCCTTTTGGAAGAAATTAGGGCCTCACGCCCTTTTATTGAAGAAACTAAAACTACTCTTGACGAAACCAAAACTACTCTTCAGCTGTTATCCGACAAGTGGTCGAATATTGATGGTCGTGTAACCCTTCTAGAACAAACTGTTGATACTCTTACTTCCTCTGTTGCCAAAGTTGATCCACTATGCGTCCAAGTTTCTACGCTCCACAACTTGAGAACTTAGAAAACAGAAATAGGAGGAATAATCTTCGCATTTATGGCTTGGCGGAAAATTCAGAGGGGTCTGATGCCCTTACTTTTTTCAAATCCTTTTTGCCGAAGATTCTCCAGCTGCCAGATACCACTAATCTCAATATACAAAGAGCTCATCGTTTAGGTCCTCCTCCTACTGGGTTCTCTACTACTCACGTTAAAAGGCCGAGAGGTGTTATCCTCTATTTCCTAGAATATACAGATTTACTTACAGTTCTATCCGCAGCCAAAGCTCTCCCTCGACTTACTTGGTCTGGAAATCAGCTTTTCTTTTCACAGGACTATGCTAAATCCACTGCTGACCGGCGCAAAGAATTTCTTTCACTTAGACCACAGCTGCGTTCTATGAGAGCGAGATTTGGACTTTTTCATCCCTGCTTTTCAAGGTGACTTTCAACAACAAGACTACTACTTATGATGATCCGCTGAAACTAAAGAGTTTTTTGTACTCCCATAATGCCAACAGAATGGACATTGCTGCTTCGTCAAGTTCTTAACAATTGGTTTTCACACACATATCTCGTATTAATGCTCTTATGCTATGTTCCTTGTTGGTTTTCATGATTGTTATGCTTATACAGTTCTCCTAGCTGCTTGTTTTACGTCAATCTTCTATGTTTTTCCTATTTAACATTTATCCTTTCTCCCCCTTTTGCACAGATTTCTTCCTTCACATCGTCACCCACCTTCATGTCCTTGAAGTTCGTTGCGGTCGTCTTCCTTCCCTGCCTTCCCTTTGGTGCTTATGACCCGTCATTGTTCTATGTGGCCTCCATCCTCCTCTTCTTTTGTTTGTTCTCGACAATATGTACGTTTTTTGTTCTTCTTCTTCTGTTATTATGTTCTTACATTTCTCTCTCTTTCTTCTTTATGCTCCTCAGCTCCCCACTACCCCTTTGGCTATGTTTCTCTTCAGCATATTTTCTGTATTTTCTTCTAGATCCAGTCTTTTCATTCTCCTTCTTTTTTGCTTATGTTCTCACTATATCTCTTCTTTTTTCTTCTCCCCTTTTTTCTGTAACTGGCTTTTACTTTGCTGCGTTTTATGAAATTATCTTCTTTTATTTTTGGTGTCTCTTATTAATATGCCTATATGCTTTAAATGTTTGTCTTTTTCATGATTATTCCTCAACTGGTTTTTTGATATGCTTTTCTAACATTGTTTTATGCCTTTGAAAATATTTTCTTGGAATGCTAGAGGTTTACATTCGCCAATTAAAAGACAGAGAGTATTATCCCATTTGACCAAACTCAACGCAGATATAGCCTATATACAGGAATCACATTTATCGGCAGATGAATCTGCTAAGCTGAACAGGGGTAGGGTGGGTGAAGTGTATTTTTCCCCAGGTGACGGTAAGCGTAATGGTGTTTTGATTCTGTTTAGAAAATCTCTTCCAGTCAAGTCAATAACGCATTTTGCTGATACTTCAGGCAGATGGGTGTTAGTTAATTTCAATCTAGACAATGTTCCTATTTCCATTTTAAATGTGTATGCTCCCTCGAGTGGTGACGCCTCTTTCTGGACCTCTTTAGCTCCACTAATTACTCAACATTATGTTGATAACTTCATTCTTGTGGGTGATTGCAACGAAGTTTTTGACCCTTTTTTGGATAGACATTCAGCTAGCGCATACATTCCACATAAGTCACAAAAGTCTTTCACTCACCTCATTGCACAATACAAACTTACTGATGCCTGGAGACTCTGCAATACCACTTTGCGAGAATACTCTTTCTTTTCACCCCCTCACCAAACTCAATCTCGACTAGATTATTTTTTTATTTCACATCATCTTACCCAGTCCCTTATTTCTTCTGACATGGGCTCCATCTTAATTTCGGATCATGCCCCAGTTTCCATTTTGTTGGATGTATTGCGACAGCCTACTTCCATTAAAAAATGGCGCTTTAACAACGCTCTTCTTCTTGATGCACAATTTGTTTCTTCATTTACATCCTTTTTCCACGAATATTTTTTGCTTAATCATACTGATGAAGTTCCATTCCCTATAGTCTGGGATGCTTTCAAAGCATCAGCCAGAGACTTCATCATCACTTACGTTTCTCGTAAACAGAAGAAAGCCCAACAAGCCACCAATGTTCTACTTTCCAAAATTAAACAATTAGAACCCTTATACTATACAGCTAAATCAAAAGATTGCTTAAACGACCTCATTTCTGCCAAACTTCAATTTAATAAGGATTCCACATTTAATGCCTCTAATTTTCTCTTAAAGTCTAGCGCCAAGTTCTATGGTGGGCAGAATAAGGCTGGAAAATTGTTGGCTAATTATCTAAAGGTGAGACAAAACAAAGTCAACATTGAATCTATCTACGGTCATGACGGATTACTGAAACACAAAAGTGAAGACATCTTACAAGAATTCTTACATTTCTATGAAACATTATATTCCTCTGAAGCATCTTTGTCTGAACAGTCCATCTCCCAATTTTTGTCAAACATCTCTTCTCCTTTTGATACTCCTCCGGACCTTTCCTCTTTAGAATTTGATCTTACACAGAGGGATCTCCTCCAGGCTCTTCACACTCTCAAACATGGAAAAGCTCCAGGGACGGACGGCTTTACTGTTGAATTCTTTTCCTGTTTTTCCAATTTGCTCATCCCCAAATTACATATGCTTCTCTCTACCTTTCTTCAAACTGGCTCCGCTTCTGTATCCTTCTCTGATCCCCTTATCTGTATTATCCCGAAACCGGGCAAAGATCCATAGCATTGTAAAAATGATCGCCCTATTTCTCTAGTAAATATTGATTATAAAAATGTTTCCAAAGCATTAGCTTTGCGTTTAGAGTCTTTACTACCTGGGCTTTTAGGGAAAGAACATTCCAGATTTGTTAAAGGTAGACTGTTGTCGGATAACACTAGACTATTTTTTGACATTCTCTCCAAGACTTTGCATTGTTCTCATTCCCTCGCAGCCATAGCTTTGGATGCAGAAAATGCTTTTGATCGGGTTGAATGGCCTTATCTGTTTAAAACTCTGAAGTGGTTTGGTTTTGGTCCAAAAATTTCCTCCCTGATTTCCTTCCTCTATTCTCGTCCTTGAGCAGCAATTTCGGCAAATGGGGGCTTATCTTCTTATTTTTCCCTAGGGAGAGGGGTTAGACATGGTTGCCCACTTTCACCTTTTCTGTTTAATCTTGCTTTAGAACCTTTTCTGTTGCGAATCCGTCAGAATGATAATATACATGGTTTTAATTTTCACAATTCTGACATTAAAATGGCAGCTTATGCTGACGATGTCTTACTATTTATCTCCCAACCAGATATCTCCCTTCAAGCATTTTTAGACGAAGTTCATTCTTTTGCTCAAGTATCGGGCTATAAATTAAATAAAGATAAGTGCGAAATCTTACCACTCACTAAAGTGACTTTCAAGTCTGACTTTTCTGCTTCAGGTTTTACTTGGAGCCCTAATTCTATTAAATATTTGAGCCTCAATTTTCACTCCTCTCTTTCGGGTACAATCACTAAGTGTATGGAAAATTGTGTACAAAAACTAACCACTCTCACTAACAAATGGCATCCTCTCTATTTGTCGTGGTGGGGTAGATTGGACACAATCAAGATGATGCTTTCTCCCATTGTTTTGTTTACAATATCCAACATACCACTTGCTATCCCCTTGAAATATTTCAAGAAAATTAACTCTATTCTGTCTTCCTTTTTGTGGGGGCATAACAAATCTCGTATGTCTTTGTTTAAGATGCGCTCTAAAAGAGAGGGCGGGGTGAACTTTCCAAACTTTTTCTTATATCACAAATCCTTTCTTTTGCATCAAGTCTCTCATTGGATTGAAGATTCCTCATTATCCTCTCCTCTCTGGTTGACCTTAGAAAAGTCTTTCATCTCTCCCTTTTCCTTCAAAGAATATCTTATGTTTTCTCGTAGACCTCAGTCTTTATCAACTCCCATTCTTCAATATACCTCCAAAATCTTACCTTGTCTACCTGTTTCATCCTTTTTTGATCAACCTATTTGGCATAACACGTCTATTTTAATTAACAATAAGCCAATTTTTGGGAAATCCTGGAGAGCGTGTGGCCTTATTTGGGTGCGTCAATTGTTCCACCATACTCAGACCATTTCCTTTGCTTTAGCTGCTACTTCTTTCAACCTACCTCTCGCTTTTCGAGCCAAATATTTGTTATTGACAAGCGCATTACAGCAGACCTACGATGCTCATCTTGCTATACCTCCTTCATCAACTCACACACCCTCTGATACATCCTCGCTGAATTCTTTACTTCTCAAACATTCTAAAGCTTCAAAGATATACGCTTTTCTTCACACTCTGTCCTCCCCCCGCATTAAAACCGCGATAGAGGAGGACTGGGAAAAAGATCTTGCAACTTCTTGGCCTATTGCGTTATGGGACAAGCTGTGGCTGAAGATTCGTAGATCTTCCAGGGCTGCTAATACTACTCAAACACTATTTTTTATTTATAATCGTTTATTGTTTTCACCACTCACCCTCAGCAAACATTTCCCAGATGCCTCTGACAAGTGTTGGTCCTGCTCCTTACCATGTGCAGATCTTAGTTCTTAGTTCTTAGTTTCTGGAAGCAGGTTTGGTCTCAAATTAACAAGATTTTTTCTTCCACTCACTCCTTTTGTTTATCTCACATTTTCTTAGGGTGTCTTTCTCCCATCTGGGATCATTGCACTTGTAGCGTTAGAATAATCGACTTGCTATTAGCAGTAGCATTTCAGCAAATCACTAAAAATTGGAAGGATTACACCAAATTATCTTACAAGGCCTGGTGGTATGCTGTTTGTTATAATCACAGATTAGACACGACTTTTGTTTACCCTTTAACCTTAGCTATTAAGCGAAGAGAATTGTGGAGTCCAATAACAGGTTTTTTTTTACTTAAGTGCTCATGCCTCTCTGTCCTTATCCCCGTTACAGCAAGAAGTCCCTAAACCTCCATGACTTCCTGTTCTTTGTTAAGCAAGATACCCTTTTTTCTTTCTTTTTTTAAACTTTTCTTATGCTTGTAATCTATATCTCATATCCCTTTTCAATGCCTTATTTCATACCAATTGCCAGTTTTTGCTTATAATTATTCTCAATTTTTGATGTTTCATATTATAGCCTATGTTATTGCCATTACTTAACCTGATATATGCTTTTGTTTGTTATCTTTTTCTTATTTTTGCCTTATTTTGTAAAATTTGAGCGTTTTCTTTCAATAAATTTTTTTCCGAACTAGGAAGGTGAAGAAGAGGAAGACATCTTCATTACGCAAAGCAGCTATCTCCCCTGCAGTGTAGTAGTATCGCCCACATCAGTAACATCGCAATGGCACAAGACTCTGTTCGAGATACCAAGGCAACAGAGGACAGTAACTGCCCTGCTGAAAAGCACATTCAGCCTACCACCGCCTGCTCTCAAGAAGTCACTTGCATCAGTGGCATGAGGAAAGAAAACAATTCAGGCTACTATTTCTGCCATGTTTAGGCCAATGAGGCAGTATGAACTCAACCACCCAACAGCACCTTTTTACAACGTGAAGTTGGCTAAAATGTTAGCGCTGGACCTCCTCCCTTTTTCTTTTGTGGAAGGGGTGGGTTTTCTTGAATTTGTGGCAGCCATATGCCAAAAATGGAAGGTTCCCAGCCGGTCCTATTTTGCTAGAGTTGCTGTTCCGGCGCTATATCACGATGTGTCTGAATTGCTTGGACAAACTTTGCAGCAGAGTGCTGTTCACAGTATCCACCTGACAACCGAAATGTGGACCAGTTGCCAATGTGACTGATTACATGTGCATCACTGCACACTGGATTTCTTTGGTTGGGGCTAAAGGAACAATATCTGCAGGAATTGACACTGCCAAGATTTTTAATGCTGCTCAGAAGCATGCGAGACTAGCGATGTTTGCCATGGAGAAATCCCATACTGTTATGTTTCATATAGGTACCCCAATATAAGCTCAGGTATTCACGTAACCTTTTCACCTATATTCTCCCCTACCATTACACTACATAACAGTTCTTGGGACTGACCTTCTACCTAGTTACAGTACTGCTTACAGGACGTTTGGATTTTCCTGAAAACTAGCCTTATCCATTATACATGAGGATTCTTGGAAACTCAGCAGGACTTCCATCTCCTGCATAATAACTATATAGAAGGGTCATTCCTTCCGTCATCCTAAGTCCGAGATGGCACAGCAAGGTAGAACACCTGAGGGTACCACTTTGGGTATATAAACTCCATATCTTGCTGGGATAGGCAGAGGAGAAAAAAGAAATCCATGCTGACACACTGAGGCAAGACGCTGAGGTTCCTGCATGCAGACACTCCAGCTCGGAGTGGTCTGACATCCCTCGTGGGGTATCCATCTTGAGACCAAGATGGGGTCCCACAGTCCCTTATTTCAGGTAATGGGGTTGACTTTATCCTAGAGGGATTATTGGCTTTACACCTACATACATGTTAGGTACACGTAGGTACATCTAGTTAGGTTTGCATCGTAGGAGTACGCCTTTCTTACTGTCATGTATTTTATATACTTGCCTGTATTCATTGTTATAGCACGATGGTAGAAATCTACCATCCTTTTACTCTGTTGGTGCTTCTAATCATTTATATCTGCTTTTGTCTAATGGTTTTTTTCAGCACATCTATTTTACACAAGAATGATGCTGGTTCAATAAATGCTTATTGATAACGTCCCCATCGTTTTATTCTGTGTATCTCTCTGAGAAAAAAGTAAGCACAAGTAACTGAGCGAAAAGTATCACACTGTTTCCAAGATCCCTGCGGGATCAGGGTTGTCATGTTCGATAGTTGCCAATAACTATTCCCTCCTTGGTAAGAGGAGTTTCTAGAGGAACTGTGAGCTAGCAGGTATACAGGCAAACTCAGTGGGGGTGTCTGGAATCAGTCTGAACACCAATCCCACAGTACATGTTGTCTAAACCTGCAGATCCTATATAGGTTTATAGGAACTACACGACAATACAGCTGCAAGCATTTTGAAAGACTTTAAGAACAAAGTCTTTGAATGGCTGTGACCAAGAGGGCTTAAGACTGGATGTGTTGCCAGAAACAATGGCAGTAATATAGTTAAGGCCATGGCATGGGTGGTTATTTCAGGGTACTGTGTTTGACGCACTGCATCAATATAATTGTACAGGACTTTCTCAAAAAAGAAGACCAAGTAAGCAACTTACTGTCCACCTGCAGAAAAATCTGCCCTCATTTCAGTCATTCATTTAAAGCCTGGAAACAGCTGAGGATAAATCAGCGTGATAATATAATGCCAGTTAAAGTACTCATACAGGAGGTGCCAACATGCTGGAACTCCACTTATTACATGCTTGAACGCAGGTTTGAGCAGTTCAGAACTATCAATGAATATGTCATGCAACAAAGGGAGGCAACTGTGTAATGCATGATCATTGAGATAGACCAATGGGGCCTAGTCAAATGTCTGACAGAGATGCTACTTCCTTTTGAGGTGTTCACACAGGAAGTCAGCAAAGAGGACAGTACCATGGGCCAAGCTATCCCGTTGTTGCACATGCTACAGAAACAATCTGCAATGTACACAGGTGTGGAGGTAAAAAAATATGTGTATGACTCAGTGGAAAGCTTAATCCTTTGCTTTTCTGCTAATACAAGGGTGAAAAGAGACATAGTGTCCCCCAAACATTACATCTGTGCCACAATTCTTGATCCACGGTATAAACCATTACTGTCCACTTTCGTTCCTTTTTCAGACAGGGATGTTAGAAAGTACAAAACATGGATAGCTGAGCAAGGCAGTGAGCTAAAAAAGGAACGGCAGGGATTTAGAGGCACACCACCAGGGCACAAGTCCTGCAGGGCGGCCTTCAAGTTCAGAGCCTAAGGGTGGTGCTGTTGGCTCCTAGCAGCCAAAACCAACAACCAGGACACTATCAACAACAAGACCAAGAACATCAGCCCTAAAATCTGCAACTGAGTGGTTTCTACTGGCAGGGATTAAGTCCAGTGCCGAGGCGAAGGCAATGGAGGTCGAGCAAAGTGGAGCACCAGCAATGAACATTGAGCCAATGGTCCAGGCCTATCTGAATGATGCAACAGAGGTCTTCCTTGATCAAAACACATTGGTGTATTGGTTTGGGAAGAGGCGCCAAATAGCCAGTGCTCAGCAGTGTGGCAATAAACTATCTGTCTTACCCTGTAGCCAGTGTCTCAGCTGAGCATGTTTTCAGTGCTGCTGGTGCCTTTGTCACAGTGAGAATGGCCAGTCTCTCACCTCAAAACGTGGAGAGATTAACCATGATCACAATGAATCAGCACTTTATACCACCAGATCACACCATACCTGAAGAATCACAGGAGGAAGATGAGGGAGACTCAGGTCATGGAAGTAGTATGTTAGATAACCTACTTCTGGGAAAACTTTTAGAGTTTGAGGACAAGCTCTACTTCCCTGACTGCTAGGCCTAGGCCAAAAACAACCATAGAACTTTCTGTCTTAGTCTGTAGTGTATCACTGATCTGCTTTCTTTCTTTCTTTGACACCCCCCCAAAAAAAAGATACAGCTACTAGGGAACATTATTTACTTATTATTTGTGTGTGTCTGGTTGACCAATTCATCCCCACCGTCTTACTCTTAGACACATTTTATTGCTGGATTGGAGTTGCAACTGTGCGCAGTGAAGAAATCATGACTCACTCGCCAAACTAATTTCCATCAAGCCAGGCATTGACGGAGAATACAAATACATGTGTGCCTGCCTCCAACCCTGGGCGTTAATTATCTATCCTTTCCTACCCTAGAGAGACTGCCCTACATGTGACATTATAATTCGATTTACACTGGCACTTCTCTGCTTTGTGAACAAATAGATCTGCATTCTGCAATGTACCACAAATCGATCACAGTGAACAAACCAGAAGAACACGTAAATGCTGGCATGCATTGCATGCTGAGTGATAGTTGTTTGTTGTGATGTGAACTTGTTGTGATGTGTCATCATCATGTGTGTTGAGGAGAGATGATTCATGCGGTGGCAGGCAGTGTGACTCTGAGTGTTTGTTTATCAGTAACTATACTCTTAATGTGTTAGTGATGATTCACCTTTTTGGTGGTCTACCGAAGGCTGATCAATATTTTCCCCCAAAGGTTATTTTGTTTCCTTCTTCTTTGAGAGATAGTAAGAGTCCTTCACCGGGTACACTCCACACAGTCCACACTGCTTTGTTTTATTGTTTTCTGCTTTATACTCCTCAAAGAGTCAGACTCGACCAGTTCCTTAGATAATGCAATCACAAATCTAATCTTCACAAAAAGTGACTCAATCTTTCCCTTTTTGTTGTGCAACAACAAAATTGTACTGCTGGTCGATCTATTGCATTTGAGTCAGGACTCCGGAAACAGTTGGTATAGAGTTGAACAACATACTTGAAGTCAGATTCAGGAGGAACATAGATGATGAAATGACTCAGGGCGTAGACGTGGCTACTTCGAGAACTGCCACCAGAAGATGGAAGGTTTCAAATTCACTGAAACCAACCAATTTGGATGATGACTTTCAACTGGCCTAAAGATAAACAACAGACATACACAACTCTGGGTAGTGGTGATGAGTAGTCACTGACAGCAGTGCGCTGACTTTTGACATGATTGTTAAAATGCTATGTTGCTGGGTGAGTGTGTGCTTAGTACTGTTTGGCTCAAATTAAAAGCTAAGTGGTCGTTGGGTGGGGGCCTGTTGTTGAAGGTAACTGGAAACAGACATTTAGCCATGCTGCTTCTGAGTCTTCTCATTGCACTCCTTATGCAGTTTAACTTTTCTCCTTGATTCTTCAATATCATTTTTGTTTTTCAATTTACCGGCCCTTTACCCTGTGCTGTAATGGAAAAACAATATAACATACCCACACTTACCTTACCGAACTGCATCCGCCAGGCACCCAAGATTGACGGATAGTCCAATAGGAATGCAGATGCAACTCCCAATTTGGCAATACAGTATCATTTTCTCTCTTTAATCATTAGAACTGTGTGTGTTGTTTATGTCTGTTTACTTGACTCCTACTGATATTTAAATTTTATTTGCTCTCTTTCAAAGCTCAGGACAACAGAACATAATGTAACTTGGGTCTCTCTGGGGGCAGACGGACAATTTGATTTAGTTTCCCTGTATTAGAACTCATCATCATGCATGCATTTCCTTTTCCCCTTAACAGATTTATGATGGCCGGCTGCCAAGATGAATGTTGTCCTTGTGTAGTGTTTGCCTTTGTCAAACCATTCCCTCAAATCCCCCTTCCCATCCATTCATCAAAACCCTACCCTCTTCCGCTTGGCTGTGTGATTTATTGAGGTGTGACTAAATTAAATTTACACCATTAATTGATCACACACTTGGTGGGACAGATGTGGTGAAAGAAACTCTAACTCAAGGCAGGACAAGGATCTTCTTCAGCTCTAAGTATAGCCCACACCTGCAATATTATATATATTTAGATTACCCACCCATGCGCAGTATTCGATATTTAATTTTTTTCAGAGGAATATAATTCATAATTGCCAGCATCCTTAGCCCCGAGGAAGCCAAAGGAACTGCCTCCTGCCCGTACCTTCCGTACCTTAGGCACGATCATCTTCACCGTGCCCAATGACCTCAAGTTCCGAGCAGGTCTGTATGCAGTGAGAAGGGGGCACAGAAATCTTGGCCCTTTCTTTTTGAAGATCGTATGGCCAAAATACAAGGCCTTAAAGGTGACTGTTGCCTGTACAGGGAGCCAGTGTAATTCCCTCATGGCCGCCCCCACCGAGGCCCGCCTAGGGATATTCAGTATTAGTCGAGCCACAGCATTCTGAACCTTGTACCTTGAACCCTAGGTAAAGGATGTTACAGTAATCCAGACAGGACATAACAAGGGCCTGTACAATGGTTCTTTTGGCGTCTAGTGGGTGTAGGTCCAGGATTTTTCACAATATTTTAAGAATACCAAGGAAGGCTCTTGCCACGGGAAACATCGTTTACATCGCATTCAGTACAACGCGATGCTGTTACATCGCGGTCGTTACAACGAACGCATGTAACCACGCGATGCCATTACGACGCAAGTCTTTACATCGACTTGCGCTAGATGGCGTGCTAACATTACAAATAGTGTAGTTTACTATCCCAACACCTTCCCTACTGTTAAGTGGACTGGAGTTGGAATAGTAAATTACGCTTTTCTAATGTTAGCACGCCATCTAGCGCAAGTCGATGTAAAGACTTGCGTTGTAATGGCATAGCGTAGTAACATCGCAGTCGTTGTAACGACCGCGATGTAACTGCACGTGTTGTAATGACTCGCGTTGTTACGTCATACATCCTCTTGCCACAGCTGATATCTGCTCTGAATAAGAGAGGGTATCGCCGAACCATACTTCAAAATTCTTGACCTTGGGAGTCGGAGTAGGTCCCAACTCCTCCAGCCACCACAAATGTGGCCATATAGATGGCTCCTTGCCAACTACCATCACCTCCGTCCTTCCCGCATTCAGCTGCAGGCAGCTAAACTTCATTCAGTTAGCAAGCTCACCCAAGCAAACACTGCTCCTGCCCCCTTTTGCTCCAGAGTAACAATCAACTGAGTGTCATCAGCATATGACACCAGTTTCACCCCATGTCTCAGCACAATATCTGCCAGGGGGCGCATGTAAATATTAAATAGGGTAGGGCTAAGGGTTGAACCCTGTGGTACCCCTTGAGACAAAGGACAAACTTTGGATTTTAAAGGATATTGTAAGACCTGGAAGGATCTGTTCTGCAGAAAGTGTTTGATCCACTCCCATGGACTGCAACCGACCCCGGCCTCCCCCAGAAGGCCGTGGGGGACCGTGTCAAATGCAGCACTCAGATCCAGAAGGATCAGTGCAATTGTTCTTCCCTCATCGACTGCGGTTTTCAAGGCCTCCGAAGCTAGAAGTAAGGCTGATTCAGTGCTCTGAAGCGGCCTAAACCCAGACTGGGTTTCATGGAGAACCCATATTTCTTCCAAAAAACATGGACAATTGGCTATTCAGATGGATATAGGTCTCAAATTTTCTGGAAGAGCAGGGTCTCGAGAAGGTTTCGTTAGCAGTGGTACCACCATAGCATGTTTCCAATTGCTTGGAACCTTCCCCAAAATGAAGGACATGTTTAAAAGTTTGGTAAGAACCGGTGCAATTACTTATTTTGGGGGATAAAATGCAGGGGAGACCCAGATTTGACTGCTTCCATAAGTTTTAGGATGTCACTTTCAACAGGAGGGCGAAAAGCAAACCAGTCCTCAATCCCGGAAACGTCTATAGCTGGAGCAGAGATAAAATTCCTGCTACTTTCAGGGACGGTAGCGTATTTTTTTTCTATCTTACCCAAGAAGAAATCCACATCCTTATTACAATAATCAGTAGAGGCACGCAATGTTGCTGTGACATGTTCTAAAGAAGACAGTTGTTTCACTACATTAAAAGTATTCTTAGTCGAATTTTTCACTGATTCAATTTGCTCCGTGTCAAACTCCCTACGTGCTCTCCTAATTTGTTGATGGTAGGACTTGAGTGCTACTAAGTATTTCAACCTATTTTTATTCAGATAATTCCCCCTCCACCGACCTTCAAGGCGTTTAACATTCGGTTTTCAATAGGGCCAGTTCCTCTGAAAACCATTTCGCTGAATACCGGTCCTTTTAGAGGTTTTCAAAAGTATTATGGAGTCCACTGCCTCCTTAATCCATAGAGGTACTGGGTTCTCTGCTATCTGAGTTTCAGCCCCTAATTCTGGAATGCTTGAAGCCAACTTATCGCCAAAGGTATCATGGGTTGAAGCGGCCCATTTCTGGACCATTATGGGCTCAGAAAGCTTTCCCCGATTACAGGGGACCTTTCTAGGATTCACAATCCTGAAAGGGAGGATTGAGTGGTTGGACCAGACTACAGGAACAGGTAACAACGCTTCTACCTGAGCACTGTTAGCAAAAATATTGTCCAAAATATGGCCCCTAGTATGCGTTAGGGTGTGGACTAATTGTTCTCTGGTGTACTCCTTGGTTTCTCTACTTTCTCTATCTTCCAAGTGAAGATTCAGATCTCCTAAAATAATAAAATTGGGGTAGCGGATAGTGTAGGGGGCACTATCTCCACTAGATCATCAAGAAATGCTCTTGCCAGACCAGGGGATCTAAAGATAAGAAGCCCTACAACTGATTTTACACCATTGAGAGTCAGCCAGACATCGGCAGTTTAGAAATCCTTAACTGAAATTCTTTCCTGAATATCACGGCCAGTCCCCCCCCTCTCTGCCCGGATCTATCGACCCTAAGGATAGCATAGCCTTTGGGCAGCGCTTCCAAAATATCCAGAGCGGATTGCTCATGGAGCCAAGTCTCTACTAGAAATAGCCCAGCCGGCTTTTTGGTCCAGAGGTAGGTCATAGATTTCTTGGCTATATTTACTCAAAGACCTATAGACAAAGTAAGGGGTCTTTTACTGATCCCAATGCCTCCCCCCTTTCCCTTTCCTCTGCGACTAATGTCAGCAAGAAATTACATTTCCTGCAGCCCCTCATTCCGGTGCCGACAGCAATTGAGTGAAGGCAGTCTGTATCCACTGCATTTCTAAGGGCCACCAGTTCACCTGTGGAATAAAAACCTGTATAATTAATGGAAGATCCTGTTAATGGGTTAATATAGTTGCAGACTGCAGAGACTAGGAGAAGAGAATAGTAGGACAAGTGAGGGTGCTGCATAACTATTTGTTGGTGTTACACTATCAGTAGATTTTAAAAACTGGCTACAGGCAAGCGGCAAAGGAAGCAGTGTGACCCCCTCAAATAAGATTTAAATCATATGTACAACTATGAAAAATGTATTTCCCTAACAAATATATACTAGAAAACCCACAACATCGGCCCACCCCTCTCCCTCACCCCAACCAATGTCAAAAATAAGCTTAGAAAGAAAGTCCAAAAACTTAATTGTCCTTAAAAAAATAAGCAAAAAACCCCAAGAATGCCCCAACTCCCATATTCTCACCTTCTCCTCATCAAGTCTCACCCGCCAAACAAAAGATTTAAAAAGGGGCAATAGAAGTCTAGTGGCGGTCTAGGAGCTTCCTCTCCAATCGGTCGAAATGGTCCTCTATCCTGGCTTCCAGGCTCGCCATCCTCTGGAGCATGTGGTGCTGAAAGGCTCTATAAAGTCTATTGGGGGAACAGCAGTGATTGAATGGCGGTAGGCGGCTGCCTGACCATGACACGGCTCTACCGGAACCAGTGGGGCCTGGCTGGCGCTGGGGGCATTGGTGGCTACAGCTGTTTTCGCCTCCTCCTCCTCCTCCTGGACCACCAGCCACTAACCTTTGGCCCTTATGGCCTCCAGCTTCCTTGCCGGGACCTGGCTGCTATCTCCTGCCTGTTGGGTTGTTGTGAAGAAGATGATGATGGATTGGCAGGAGTAGCTATATCAAAAAGATAAAAGACAAATTGTAACCAATAATCTAGGCAAAACAGTAAAACATATAAGGATGTAATGGCACAGCAGCACTAGCAGTACATAACATTTTCTGGTATTCTCAATTCCTCGGCTCATTTGATTTTGATGTGATTAGAGTTTCACGCATTAAGCACTATGGAGTGTACAAGTATTTTTCTTCTCTGTCTTGTTTAGCTAAATGAATGTAGGCATGCCAGCTCAGCTTCGCCATAGACAGAGATACTCGTGTTGCGTTACTTTGTTACTGTCTGCAGGTGGGGTAGCTATACTAGACAATTATCCGTTTTCCTATCATGGCCATGCTCTATTAAAAAAGGCCTTAATTTCACCCTGACTACAACAGGGCAGATGAATACTAGTTACTAATACATGAATGAAATACGTCACATGAGTTACTACTATTGTAACCATGTAGCCGATAGGTCACCGTTGGCTGTCACTGGTGAAATGCCATGGGTAGGGACTTGAAGGGAGGCAATGGATGATAACGAGTGGGTACATAATATATTTTGCACTTGAAAACTACTGTGAGTCAAAAGAGCAATCTAAAATACTACATCAAACATTTGAGTCAAAAACCTTGATTAAAAAAACATTCCATGTTTACTCTTCTTCCCAGGGATTTTTTCCATTCATCATTGCATTGTTCTTCTAGTATTTTTTATTCTTCACTCTTGGCTTTGCTACTTAATCACCGTTTAAGTTTTACATTCTCTTCATCCAGTCTTCACCTATGAATACCATCCATCCATCCAAACATGGCTCCCATTCTCAACAAGCTTTTCACCAACATGCATTTGTCATTTAACCACTCATGCATCCTTACATTGACCTATCAAACTCCCTGAGGATTCCTTTCACCCATTCACATTTACCCACCCAGGCAGCCATCCTTTCACCTTTCATCCATCCTTCACCCACCCGTGCATCCTTCTATCAGCCATCTATAGTATATGTATACTTTAATCCATGCATCCTTCTCTACCAGTCATTTTACATTTCACCCGTCCTTACTTCTTCCATCATTCTTTCCCTTTTCCTTCAACCCATCAAGGTCTGAATCTTCATGAAACTTTCTCTGCTGAGTTGAAGATAGAAAAGATCATTAGTTACTCAAGTCCACATTATATGCTAAACAAGGAGGGGTGTCTTCAACTGTTCACAAGTCTCAACAGTACAGTGTACACCCTTGCAATGAATATATAAATTGTCAATAAGCAAGCAATATGACTTACCACCACTTGACTCTGCCGCTGGCTCACCCACTGCAGTTGCTGCATCTGCTTCCTGGATGGCTGCGCTGTCCCCGCTGGCCCCAGCACTGGTGGTCAGTGCGACTAGAAAAACATTAGACATTTTTTAGATGCCATATAGGCCTCCCCTATTTATTTATTTTGTACCAACATTGAAAATACATACTCCACACACATCACTACAATTCGCATACAGACAGTATGTTCTATCAAAAATATCCGGTTGGGCATTTTGTTGGTGGCAATTTTGAAAAGCCTTTCAAGAATACAACCTGTAAAGGACTGGACTAAGTGCTTAGAGCTAGACTAGAAAAACATTATACATTTATTAGATGCCATATATGCCTCCCCTATTTATTTTTTTTGCAGCAAAATTGAAAAAACATACTCCACACACATCACTACAATTTGGATACAGACAGTATGTTCTATCCAAAAATATCCGGTTGGGCATTTTGTTGGTGGCAATTTTGAAAAGTCTCTCAAGAATATAACCTGTAAAGGACTGGACTAAGTGCTTAGAGCTATTGATGAATCTGAGTTTTTGAAACAAAATAAGAGTGGCCGACAGGACGGACATAATTTTTGCTTGGTTGGCAAATGCAATGGGACCGTCCAACTCCTCATATTTCCCTCCAGACATGGTACATGGTAATCAGTTCACCATCAACTGCTGCTAATAATACTAGCCCTAGATAAGAAGAAGGCAAGACTTTGGGGTGTCCAACGTGACCATTGCCACTCTATTGTTTTACTGATGGAGCAATAATGACATGAGAAAGTAAAAGAAAGCCTTCTCAACTGAACAAACATGCATTGAATACCTTACTTGGGCATGCAATCTGCATAGCTGAGTAGTAGTACTAGTACTAGTAGTAGTAAGTGACCATGACCAATGGGTTCTTGGAGTCTTACAGTACCACCACTAGGCAGTCCACAAAATATATAAGGGAGAGGGAAAGCTGACTAAAAAAACAGAAGAAAAGGAGCTACAGACAGACTACTACAGACAGAGACAGTTTGAGGTAAAATACAGACACTAGAAATATGAAATCATTAAATAAGATAATGCAGGAATAACAAGAATTTAGAAACGGATAGATCAGAGAGGATTTGGGGAAAAAATAAAATCATGAAATGGGTAGAAATAAATAGTTCAAAATAAGGAGCGGTAAAAGGTAGGGAAATGTATATTAACATTAACAAGAGAGGGACTTACTGGGGCAAGCAGAGCAATTGGGCGAGGGGCATTGTTGAGAGGTACCTCCAGTTCCGGCACCCCCCTCAGGCCGCCTCTTCTTGCCTCTGGATATTGATGTAAGAAATAATTAAAGAGACAAAAAATGACTGGGGTAAATAAATATAAAATAATCTCTCCAAAAAGATTTTTTGACAGGACACGGCAATTGCAATAACATTGAACTTTCCCAAATCATATCGACTAGTAGTAGATTAGTATCAGTCGTGGACTATCCTATCTTTATTCCACATTTTCTAAACCTACCTAGCCCGCCTATTCCAAATGTTGGAATTACTAATAAATTGCAACAAATGATATTTGCTTCTAAGTTCCAATCTCTTTCGCAATCATTCTCAACCCACTTTTATGGGCTAATTCACTAAGGGCATCATTAGGATGGCGGGCGGACTTTGTCTGCTATCCTGATGTAAAAAGGGACTGCCCTCTATAAGTGCGGCTGTCCCGTGGGGGTGATTAGGATGCGCCCGCCACACTGGCAGACGCATCCTGCATTTCTAACATTGCGGCGGGCGGTGCTTTCAGCATCACCCACCGTAATGCCAAAAATGCATGTTGTGCATATGCATGCACAACGTGGCAGGCACCTTGCAGTGCCTGCAATGTCGTGCATGCACATGCATGGGGGTACCATAGGTACCCCCCATGTGCCTCCCCGACCTCCCAACATCCTGGAGGTCTGCAACAGGCCCCCAACTTCAAAATCTGCATGCCTTTTGTTGCAAAGGCTGCCTCCCGCCTGCATCTTGATATGGATGGCGGTGTCTAGCAGACACCGCCACCAAATTAAACCCTTTTCTGCCCGGTCAACTCGTCAACCGGGCGGAAAAGCGGCGGACGGTCTTCCGGTCCACCGCGGTACCCCCGCCATATTAATATGGCAGGGGGAAATGGGTGGCGGGCAGGGAAGGATGTAGGGCAGATCACCACCGCCATGCGGGCGGTGGCGATCTGCCCTACATCCTAATGGACCCCTAAGTCTGCATTTTGTCTTTAAATGCATAGATGGACACATGGATACATACACCAAATTGGTTGATTGCTTGTCACTGTATGAGCTACAAAATAGGTTCTGAGAATTGGATTGAGAGGAGGCACACCACTAAATTACTGATACTAACTACCACTATCTTAATGACAGGACAAAGGAAAGGAGTCTCTCTCTAGTCTGCCTTGCTTAAGCTCTTACATAATCAGCCCAAGCGAGCGCAAACTTGCAAACAAGTAAGATTAGGTAGCGCCGAGTACCTGTCTAGAATAACAATCATATAATGTAAGATTTGTAAATGTAACTTACCTGCATGTGAGCAGCATGCTTGATATTTGAGAAAAAATATTAACATAGAACACACAGTAGTATTACAGTAGTAATAATATTAATAATTAACTGCTCACCAAGCCCCGCGACTTCAACCCCTAGCAGGTCCAGCAGGTCCTGCTCTCGGTCCAGGATATTGGACCACCAGCGTGTCAGCTGATTCTGGGTGGGCAATGACCCCAGAGCAGTGATACATTGCCAGGTGCACCCTCATCCAGTGCTGCTGGTGCTCCGGAGTCCATTCCCGTACCCAGGCCTGCCACTTGCTGCCAGGATGTTTGGGAGGTGACACTGCACACAAAAAAAACAAGCGCTGCCACCTCCACCTCTGAAACAAAGGTCTGGGGCTGCAGCCCTTCCGGGTGCAACCTTCTGCAAGGAAGGCAGCTCTTGGTTGCCACCTTTCTTGAGGCACACTTCTCTGCCATGATGCTGGGGTGGACAGAAAATAAAATGAAGAAAGTATAAAAAAACAGGAAGAAGAGGAAAGAAGTAAAACAAATTAGTAAGGAGGTACAGAGAAAAAATAAAGTACAAAACTCACTTAAAAGTAGAAAACAAATGAAAAATACACACCTAGGAAGACAGAGGAAAAAATAATAAATACAAAAGATCAGATTAAAGAAGGATCAAAAACGAGGCCCCAGCACCATAAAAGAGAAAGAAACAAGCTGGCCTCGCCCATGCGCAATCCCATGGTGCAGTTCGCAAAATATTTCCACCCGAACACGCAAACTACATTGACGTATGGGAGAAACGTCATGAGAACGGGTAGGATAAGTAACTCCACCCGCTCACGGAACTGCGCGCAGCGCGGTGGATTTTTTTGGCCGCCTTATGGAGTTCCAAGTAGTACTGCTATGCAAACTCTGCCCAGACGTAATTACATTATAGTAAACCATTTAATTTTCCATTTTTTACTGTTCTCAGCTTTGATACTTGTTCACCATAAATGATGTATTGCATGAAGCTTCATCCTTGAACTGTGGGGAAAAAACTATTGTGAGGATTGTAGAAAAAACCCAAAACTGCCCAGTATATAACTATAAATAAGTAACATTATGGGGTCGATTCCGATCCGGGTCGGACAGCTCTCCGAGAGCTGTTCGTAGCCTTACCTTGCGACCGACCCATTCCGGGAGCCGGTGCATCCGGGCAATGAAGTACGATGCGCATAACTGACACAAATCCGACCGACACGTAGGCTGCGCTTCAAACTGCATTTCCCGTACAAGCCATACCTACGATCGCCGATTCGAGTTGGCCGGAAGCAATTCCCACAGCGGTTTCCAGCCGGACAAGTACGATACGCAAATCATACGCGCCGGACGGGTTGCCACGTACAGCACGTAACAGCATCCGGAAAAGCAGCAAATCGGGTACAATTTGCGCCAGAACACAATCCACGGCTAAGAGATGGACCAGCTAGCAATGGGTACAAGACGGAGCAACAAGCAGCATGTATGAGACGAACACATCATGAATCCCATCGCGCAGGTCATACCAGTACTGTACATCTATGACCGGATCAGGAACAGACGCAGACGGCGCAGACGGTAAGTCAGACACCCACCACACAAACAAACAACACGTACCCACCAAATGTCACACACACCCAGGGGATCCATATCCTGTCCACTAGCAACAGGCCACCATAGGGGTTGCATGGCCATCACCACTACCAGCCCCACTCATATGGGACTTGTTGCCTATCACTACTGCCACCCCCACTCATAGGGGGTATGTTACCTATTACTACTGCCACCCCCACTCATAGGGGACCTGTTGCCCATCACTACTGCCACCCCCACTCATAGGGGGTATGTTGCCTATCACTACTGCCACCCCAGTCATAGGGTATTTGTTGCCTATCACTACTGCCACCCCCACTCATAGGGGATATGTTGCCTATCACTACTGCCACCCCCACTCATAGGGGACTTGTTGCCCATCACCACGGCCACCCCCACTCATAGCGGACTTGTAGCCTATCACTACTGCCACCCCCACTCATAGGGGACTTGTTGCCCATCACTACTGCCACCTCCAACCATAGGGGGTATGTTGCCTATCACTACTGCCACCCCCACTCAGAGGGTGCTGTGTGACTATCAATATCAACACCCACACCCATAGGATGGGTTAAGCGCCACACATCCATCATACACCAACATTAGGTATGTCAGCAAAATACACCCCCCTAACATCATGACAAGAGTGTGTAGTTTGAACATACAATGTAACTCCCATCACATGTGTGACCAAAAACTGAGTGTGGCCTACACAAGGCAAGCATCACAATAGCACTGTGTCAATGTGCACTACCCCCCTCACTGTGTAGAACAAAAGTTAAGTGTGGGGTTCCAAACTGCAGCAAATGTTGAGCATTGTGGTAATATGGTCTAAACCCACCATCATCACAGTGACCAAAAGGTAAGTGTCATCATGGTAAAAGCTGCAATTGCCAAACAGCATGTATGATCCTGGTCCCAACACATGAAACACTTTTGATGCAAAGTAGTGGTTGTATCCCATACCCACAGAAATGTGGTGTGGTAAACAGTGCTGTGAAAATCTAACATATTCTCGGCCATGTGCAGACAAGCACCACCCATGGGAACTGACATTGCATACAGTGTACAATGACACAAAAGCAGAAGTGACCAACATAATGCATACACACATCTCGAAAATAGACACACAAATCAATACATCCTTTGTAGACTGTAGGTGTCAGGTCACAAACTCCCATTCTATGGCAGCAATGGGACCTAACAAACAGGATGAATGTGCAGAATGTTGAGATATGACTCACAGGGACGGCAGGGAAAATCACCCAAACAACATCTAGCCAATGGCCCACAACAGCAATACCAATGCACTGGTGCAGATGCAACCTCACACTACACATCTGACACAAAATGTGTGTGTGTGTCTCAGTATCCCCAGGCAACTACACAACACACGAGGGGGGCTGAACCACAGTGAAACAGATGTGGACACAGTGGCATACAAAAGTAACCCATCAATTGGACACACCTTTGGGGGCAATCAGGCATTGTGAGATGAGGGATCCCAACAGACACATGTGACACAAGCTGGAATGAATAGCAACTAAAACAGCAAGAGACTGACAGACAACAGCACTACCCCCAAGGACCATACATTGGGGTGACACAAGCATGCATGATACGTCCACTGTGATGACAAAGGTAGATGTCGTACAAACTGTGAAACTCAGACATGTGTCCTGTGCCACAAACGTACATCACACCTACACAAACACAAATCACTCAGCATGGCCCGTCATCCAGGGAAAACATGAGGTAGGGGCCGAGCCATGCAAACATTCACATCTGTCCACCTTCAACACCACATACCCTGAACTGCACCAATGTGCATCAGTGAAGCCCACATGGACAAGTGACATTGCACATGCACCCATGACAAACACAGTAATGGTGGGAGGAACTAAGGTGCACAGACTCATCACAAAAGGACAGTCTACAACCCTGGTGAATGACAGACATACTGCACAGTATGCGGTACATGGCCATGACGTCAAAGTTCCCTTAACCTTCGTAGTCCCTGCCACAGTCCCAGGACAATGCAGAAGCCAAGGAGAACCACAAGGCACACATGCTGACACCTGCCAACATTGCAGCTCTGAACCTGATGAGTGGGAGCAGTCACATACACATACACATGTCTTAATCACTGACAGGTACCACCTAGGGACAACTACATGATATTGCGAACAAACAAGTCCCATGGGGACCCCTGACTGTGTGCCATCTGCATCTGATCACATCATCACCACTCAGAACTGACAAATCCCAATGATGAAACACCAATGAACAGTAGTGTGTCATGCACCTACATATCTGGTAGCCCAGGGCAAAGATGTTGAATGAACACAGGACAACTCAGCAAGCATCAACAACAGGAACATATCAAGGGAACACAGACTGTGTAGAAAAAAGGATGTGGACACACACACACATGCTCACACAACACACACCATGGGCCCAGGCAATGTCACAGAACAACACACTTGCTTGAGGGAACTCAACTCTTGTGGAAGCTCAGCTGTGCCAAACATAGTCCCAGCAGGTCTCAGTCATGTCAGCAGAACACTTGGTCAGTGAGCCATCAGTTACCACCCAATGAAGGCTCTGGTCACATCAGCCTGTGTATGGGAGTGTCCCTTAAGTTAGCTGCACATACTCAATACATATGTCTAGCAAGTTGCACAGAGGACCCAGTTGCTCCTACACCAATGATGCCCACACCAGCATGTCCAGTGGAGATGTGCCCACAGTCAGGGAAATAGACAAATTGGACAATGGGAAGCACATCCTATGTGCATGGTTGCAAGCCACAGATGTGGCCATGCAAATGAAATGTTTACAGAGATGTTCACAAATTGTTAATCATGACACACCCAGTTTGCTGCAAAGGATGAGATGGCTACTGTCCAGAATAGGATACATATCTCATGGACCACGTGGAGTACATCACATCAACACCTCAGTATTCAACATTGAAAATTCAGCATTATAACTGCAAGGTCATGGTAAACATAATCAACATAATGTACAGCTAAATCAAATTCACAATGATAACTACAAATGCTTTATTCAGCAAATTTGAAATGCAAATGCAAAGTCCTTTCAGAACAAAGGCCAATGGCCAGTCCATATCCAAAGTCAAAATAGGGTGTGAGTGACAACTGTCACACATTGCTTGCCTGCACTGCTAAGGACAGGGGACATCCACTCGGAGGGGCATACATGGGGGCAGGCCAGGCACCGCAGGGACAGGATCAGGGCTCAGCAGAAGGAGGCAGTGTAGGGGTGGTGGGTGCAGGAGAGTCACTGGCAACTGCAGTGGAGGTGTCTGACATAGTGGGTGCAGTCACAACTGTGGGGCACAAGTCAGATGGGGTGGGTGCCGGCACAACTGCAGTGGGCAGGTCAGATGGAGTGGACTAGGTCCCCACTACAGTGCCCAAGTCAGACGGGGTGCCCAACTCCATGGTAGAAGAATGGGGATCAGGTGAGGTTGACAGGACAGAGGGGGGCCACGGTCCCCACACCAGTGGTACAAACAGTCTGACCGGGGGGGTGGGGGTGGAAGAGCAAGTGGTAGGGGCTGAGCATTTTTGGGGATGGTGTATCTGTGGGTGGGAGAACCTGGGGCAGGGTGTGGCGGGGGAACCTGTGGAGTGGTGGCCTGGGGGATGGAGGACAGAGACTGTGTCGTGGAGCTGCGGGCGGGGTGGGGTCTTGCTCTTCCGGGTCAGGGGGGACTGGCAGGTGGGGGCCTCAGTCTGACTGTGCCTGTGGGAGGGTGTCTGGTGTGAGGGGCACTCCCCTCTGTGTGTGGGGACATCGTCTTCTCCTTGTACGCTGGATCTGCTGGATCAGTGGGGAAGAGGCCAAGGTCACAGAAGAAGAGCTTCTTGGGAGATGAGGTTGCAGGTGAGGCAAGGGAAGGGGTCTTGGAGGGAGAGGTATCGGAGAACTGCAGAGTGGTTGTGGATGCCTGTGTGTGTGTTTGCAAACCATCCCCTGTGAGTGTGGTATCAGTCCCCTGAGGTTGTTTGTGTCTAGACCTTGGTTTGGGTGTTTGTGTGCTGCCCGTGTCTGTGGGTTTTGGTAAATGTGCTGGTGTGTGTGTGCTTGGGACAGGTAGGGTGCTAGGAATCGATGATGGGGCAGGGGTAGGAGGGGTGAGGGACAGTTGGAGGAGGGACACTGATGCCGTCAGGGTGGAGGCCATGGACTGATTGGTCCTCTGTAGGGCAGACATGCCCGATGACATGCCCTCCATGAACGACACCAGTTGTGTCAACAGACTGGTGTGTGCATGGAGGACACTCAGCATTGATGTCTGCCCTAAATGGATCTGTCGGAGCAAGTTCACAGACTCCACACTCAGGGCAGCAGGGGACACAGGGGCAGGGGGTGTGGTGCCTGGCACAAAGGAGACATGCTCCCGAACACATGAGCCTCCACAGACCTCTGGGATGGGAGCCGATGGGAGGGTGGTGATGGTGGTGGTGGTGGCGGGGACAGAGTCACTAGCTGGAGTTTGTTGGCTGCTGACACCCGCCTCCACAAGGGAGTCATCCTCCGAGCTGCTGTGGTCCTCAGCTGGAGTGGATGGTGCTGACGACTCCTTGAGGTGGCTCCACTCGCCCTCCGTGCCACTGGGTCCCTCCAACTCCTTGTTTTCTGTCCCAGTCTGGCTCTGTGGCTCCTCCTGGTCCATGGCGCTGTCGCCTCCTGTGGCCATGGATGTATCTGGATAGAATTAGGAAAAACAGAACAACATCAGTCACCTGCACTGATCGCACACACCACAGTGAGTACAGCACATCACAGGGCAAGCCCTGGCATCATCATCTGAACACTGCTCAAAGTGCTCACACTGTATTGAATAAGCCAATTGTCAGTCTGACCATCAACCATGGCACTCATATCCCTCCTGGACTTGCACCCTTATGTCTGTTGCATGTTGGATGATAATACCCCAATGTGTAGACATGCACCACCTACACAGTTGTTGGACATGCAAGTGAACATGTAGAAGTTTGTCACTATACACACATCACATCTCTTGCCACTGACTCAGTACAGGTGTCAGGAAGAAGGGATGACCAGAGACTCATTTAACATGCTTGTGATGCATACCAGCAACACACACTATGATGTTCTCATGTCCTGATGGTCAATGCCACAATGGGGTGCATGGAGCATATTTGACTCTAATGCAGGATCACTCATAGCAAGTTAAATGCCATGGCACAGGCATGCCTGGAAAGTCAGTCATCACTGTCTCCTGTCACAGGGGCAGGGCATCCAGACAACAACAGTATGCACTGTGTCACAATCATAGGTCATGGGTAAAGCAAACTCTGCAGCTGACAAGTGCACTTGTCCATCCCCTGCAAACAACATATCCTGGACCCAGATGACCCCACACCATACAAATCAGACATATGAGTGACTGCGAACACAACTCCCTGAACATGAGCACCTCACAGTCTGCTGTGCATGAAACACAGCTGCCTGAACTTCACAGCTGCATACACCATTGTGCAGTGTCAAGTGATCACACACCTATATTTCACACAAGTCTTGTCTCCTATAGTCACATCTCAGATGTCCTGCTGACCCTCAAACTCATGAACACCCCAGTTGTCCTGAAAAGGTAGCCACACCACAATGACACAGAGGCAGACACCTGAAGGCACATATCACTAAGCACAATCTGTAGGTTGATACACAGGAGTGGGAGTACAGAGTGTTTCTAAATGCCCTGGAGTAGGCATGACTGCCCAGGTCTGCGTGAAACAGTGTATAGCCCTGGACAGTAGGCAGGTGGATAAGCAAGTGTGACCCACTTGATATACATACTCCTGAGGCCCAAAATTTGGAGTCACCTGCTGCATGGGTGTGTTTGAAATACCCCAGGCATATGTGGCGAGTCAAACCAGCAATTGGAACACATATCAAGGGAACACACAGATCACATGTCAGATCTCAGGCATTGTGTAAACAATTGACCTCCCCATGTGTCATGATTCTCAGCGCCGCGCCACGACACCGCAAGGAACGGGACTCCATTTCCCGAGAGGCACTGCAAGCACCGCGTCACGTGCCATCGCAACAACCCCGGAAACGGATAAAGTCATCAACCTCCTTGGGGGCGGTGCCGATGATTCCTGACCCGCAGTTGCTGATCCACGGCCCCGCGACAATCGCTCTGACAACTGCCTCCGTTCCAGCTCGCAAGATTTAGACACGCCTGATCCCGCTGTTTGAAGCCCGGGCGCTCCAACTGACTCGCCGGCAAACAGCATAGGTGAGTGTTTGGGAGGAAACCACGGGACCGAACCAATCCAGGTTCCCCGAGCCGTGACACCCTCCGCGTCCCTTGCTCCTAGTATTTTCCCTTGCCTGAGGACCCGGCACGCCCTAGCGGAGATTACGCTAGAGACCTCAGAACCCTACCAGGGGTTTCCCAGACCCAGTAGGCGCTCCTCCGCCCCAGGATTTCCAGGCGTCGAGTCGAAGCGCAAGCCCCCTTTGACACCGGCTCCACCGGACCAGGCTCGCTCACTCCGCACGTACCCGTGAAGTAACGGGACGGTACGGAGGTGAGCACTTCTACCGCCAAGACGCTCCTCCGCCCCAGGATTTCTGGGCGTCGAGTCGAAGCGCAAGCCCCCTTTGACTCCGGCCCCACCAGTCCGGGCTCGCTCACTCCGCACGCACCCGTGAAGCAACGGCACGACATGGAGGTGAGCGCCTCTACCGCTGAGACGCTCCTCCGCCCCAGGATTTCCAGGCGTTGAGTGGCAGCGCCGGCCAGTTTTCGCCGCCGGCTCCTCCGGCATCCGAGGGGCTCTCTCTACACTCTCCCGTGAAGCAACAGGAAGGGTGAGAGGAGAACTCACCACCCCCTTGCCCAGTGAATGCAACTGGGCCAAGGGCACCTCCAGACAACCGCAGAGAGAGATCCAGACAGAGAGGAAGGAGTAGCAGGTACGGGGACAAGTCAGGCAAAAGGTGGGGGTTGTGGAGACGAGGGCACCAGCAAACCCTATGACTAAGCCTTCTACTTGTCTCTTTCAGGTCTCTCTCCCTGCAGTCCCGACCCTTCCTTCCCTCGCCCACCTGTCTTCCGAGTCCGAGGGTATCACACATATACCGGACTGGGGACGGATGGGAGGTGGACCCTTACATAGCATCGGCGTCATCCTGAGGAGAAGATCATAGGAGCCTGTGACAGAATCATCGGCCCACGAATTATCTCCTCCTGATCACGCCGGTGCACAGTCATGACCACGTTAGACGACGTACTGGCCGCATTGGCTCAAGTACAACTAGAAGTGGCTGCGTCTAGAGCGGAAGCAGCCACCATACATGCCCGCCTGGATCGCATCCAGCGCAATCCTTTGATGCAGGGAACCCTCCCCCTTCACAGACACCCCCGGTAGTAGTGGAAAGGCCGGCTCACATACCCTTGGCTCCTCCTGAAAGATTTCACGGGGACATTCAAAAAGTACAGGTATTCCTGACCCAGGTACAGTTGCATTTCCATTGCAAACCAAAGCTTTTCCTCACCAACCAAGCCAGAGTGGCGTTCCTTATCTCCTACTTAACAGGAGATGCTGCTCAGTGGGCTGTCCCCATAGTGCGAAGAGACGATGCCCTCTTGTACGACTGGGACGCCTTTCGTCAAGAATTCGAAAAGACATTCGACCGCCGGGCAGACACCTTCTCTGCCGATCGCGACCTTCTTGACCTTCGCCAATCCAGTACCGATTTCCTAGGGTATGTGAACAGCTTTCGCAGGTTGGTGGCAGAAACCGACTGGCCTGAGTCGGAACAAGCTGCGATATTTTACAGAGGGCTGACGGAAGACCTAAAAGATGTCATCACCCAAATAGACCCCCAACCGCGTACCTGTGTGGCCATGGTTGAACTGGCTTCTCGACTGGAATACCGGCTCAGGGAAAGAAAGGGGGAACACAAAAGGAAGGATAGAGTATCTCCTTTTTCTGACCATCCACGCAACACGGAGTCGACAACAACCCGCGCGGACCCCATGGAGATAGGGATGGTGAGAGCCTCCCTAACCCTCACTGAGCGGGACCATCGACGAAAACAGGGTCTCTGTTTATACTGTGGCAAGAAAGGCCATTTCTTGCGAGAATGCCCTGTGCACCCGAAAACCAGTCGCCTTAGAGCCAATCAAACAGCTGCCAGCGCCAGTGAGGGACCGGCGGGAAACCTAAGCGCTTGAAGGAACAAGAAGGGACACCTCCAAGCTGTCACTCCATCCCTTCTCTGGAGGCCGACACCTCCAAAGAACCAGACCATTTCTTCGTCACCGTGCAAGTAACGCTCAGCAGTGGGCCCCGTAATGTCAGGGCTATGATCGACTCCGGAGCCACGGGATGCTTTCTGGATTATAAGGAAGCGGACCGATTGGGGATCCCCCTCCTCCTTAAAAGCACCCCTGAACTCGTTTTTGCCGTCGACGGCAAGGAACTGGAATCCGGTCCCATAAAACATATGACGCTGCCCTTGAGGGTTGCCATAGGGGAGGACCACCTCGAATGGCTCACCTTGAACATTATTCAAGCCCCACGATGCAACTTCATCCTTGGGTTGCCCTGGTTAAGAAAACACGAGCCCAACATCCAATGGGCTACCAACACGATTACGTTTTGCTCTCCCTTTTGTCAAGCCCATTGCTGCCCTCAAAAGGTCGCTCAAGTGCCGGAAAGTGAATCCTCACACCATGTGGCCACAGCCGCGGAGAAGGAGGTGACTCTCCCTGAATGGTATTCGTCCTATAAAGAAGTCTTCGATAAACAAAAAGCGGAAGACCTGCCGCCGCATCGCGACTACGATTGCCGCATCGACCTGATCCCTGGAGCCACCGTTCCGTGTAGTCGAGTATATGCCCTCACGGAGCCCGAAACCCGTCACCTGCGAGAATACCTAGACACCTACTTACAGCTAGGGTTTATCCGCCCCTCCAGTTCTCCTACGGCGTCACCCCTCTTCTTTATACCTAAAGCCAACGGCGAATTACGCTGCTGCATCGACTACCGAGCCCTCAATGCGATGACCGTCAAGAACCAGTATCCCTTACCACTCTTCCCCGTGCTATTAGAACAGGTTCGAGAGGCACGAATCTACACCAAGTTGGACCTCCGGGGGGCGTATCATCTGGTACGGATACGCGCGGGCGATGAGTGGAAGACGGCGTTCAAAACAAGATTTGGCTTATACGAGTACCTGGTGATGCCGTTCGGGCTCTGCAACGCCCCGGCAGCCTTTCAATATTTCCTCAATGAGGTACTAAGAGACTTCTTGGACAAATACGTGGTGGTCTATATCGACGATATTCTGATCTTTTCGTCCAACCCGGAAGACCATATCACCCACGTACAAAACGTGTTGAAGGCACTTGAAAGAAACCGCTTGTTTTGCAAGCTTACGAAGTGTGAGTTCCACGTCACCACCGTGGAGTTCCTTGGTGTCCTGCTGACCCCCGACGGACAGATTATGACAGACCGGAAGGTCCAAGCGGTTTCCGAGTGGCCGCCACCAACATCCGTGAAGGAAGTACAAAGCTTCCTCGGATTTTCGAACTTTTACCGGAGGTTTATCCACCACTTCTCTCAGACGGTAACTCCGCTTACCAAGCTAACACGGAAAGGAGTTCCCTTCCAATGGTCTCCCGAAGCCCAGTCCGCCTTTGATCAACTTAAGAAAGCCGTTACGTCAGCACCCATCCTTACGACATGCCAAACCGGATCTCCCGTTCATCGTAGAGGCCGATGCTTCCGACGAGGCGGTGGGCGCTATCCTGTCTCAACGCCATCCGGACACCGGGCTACTCCATCCTGTAGCGTTCATGTCCAAAAAGTTATCCCCTGCTGAACTCAATACACCATCTCTGAAAAAGAGCTGCTGGCCATCCGTGAGGCTTTCCTGGAATGGCGGCATTGGTTGATGGGAGCTCGTCACCAGGTAACCGTGTACACGGACCATCGCAACCTCCAGTTCCTACGGTCCGCTCGTCACCTCTCTCCTCGTCAAAAGAGGTGGATGCTCTTTTTTGCAGAGTACCACTTCTTAGTCACGTATCGACCAGGGACCCAGAACAGGAAAGCCGCCGCTTTATCACGACAGGGTCTGTTAGACCTTCCTGTGGTGACGCCTGACCAGTCCATTTTATCACCGGAGCAAGTCATAGGCAGCCTCAAGACCGAGTCCTTCCTACAAAGAGTGAAGCAAGGGATCCAGACGTTCCCCTGGGCTTTGTGGCTAAGAAGCCACAAAGAATGGCACCTGCAACATGGCCTTCCCATGTGTGGTTCCAGAGTACTAGTCCCCACGCTCCCACTTTGAAAACTCGTCTTCTCTTGGTGTCATGATCTGCCCTGTGCCGGTCACACAGGGGGAACAAAAACCCTCGAAAAAGTATTGAGGCAGTTCTGGTGGCCTTCTGTGCGGCCGGATGTGTTACTCTGGGTGAAAAGGTGTGCGGTATGTGCCCAAATGAAAACAGACCATCAAAGGAAACAAGGCCTGCTGGTGCCTCTCCCTACCCCGATGAACCCCTGGGAAAGAAACTCGATTGACTTCGTGGTGGGATTACCGAAGGACCAGGGATGCACTACGATCATGGTCGTCATCGATTACCTCACCAAGATGGGACACTTCATCGCCTGCAAACAGGTTCCCACGGCTGGGGTACTTGCAAAACTCCTGTTGGTACACGTTGTGCGGCTCCATGGTCTTCCGCTGGGAATCGTGTCGGACAGGGGGTCGCAATTCACGGCGAGGTTCTGGAAGGTTTGGTGTGAACACCTTGGCATCAGCTCCTCCCTTTCCACGAGTTTCCACCCACAGACAGACGGCCAGACGGAGAGGCTAAACCAGACCCTCAAGCAGTATCTGCGCTGCTACACGGACCAAGCCTCACACACATGGGTCGACTTACTGTGGGTAGCAGAGGTGGCATATAATAACTCCCAACACTCCTCCACTCACCTCACGCCCTTCTTCCTAGCCTCTGGGTTCCATCCTCGCTTTGTTCCCTTTATCCTCCCTCGAGGGAACGCTCCTCTTCCCGACGTTCAGAGTAGACTCCGCACAATTCACACGGCCGTGAAGCAAGCCCGGTTAAACCTACAGAGGGCGAAAGACCGGTACAAATCCCAGGCCGACAAACATCGCCGGCCCGCACCGGTTTACCACAAGGGGGAGAGGGTGTGTCTGTCCACTAGGAATATTCGGTTCAGAAAACCCAGTGCCTTCACTCCTAAGTTCATAGGGCCCTACCCGGTTGTCCGACACGTAAACCCCGTGGCTGTACTGTTGCGTCTACCCCCGCAGATGCGCATACACCCGGTGTTTCACGTGTCGCTGCTTAAGCCCTCTCGATGTCCTGTGCGGAAGGCACTGGCCCCGGTGTGGGTGCACCATGAACAGGAATACGTCGTTCGACGCGTCCTGGATTCCAAGTTGGTGAGAGGCAAGCTGTGGTACCTTCTCGCTTGGAAAGGCTATGGACCTGAGGAGAACTCCTGGGAGCCTGCATCGGCGGTACATGCCGCCCGCCTAGTGGCGGCTTTTCACCGCCGCTCACCCTCCAAACCCGGGGGCTCCGCGGGTCCCGGAGTCGGGGTGAAGGGGGATGTGCTGTCATGATTCTCAGCGCCACGCCACGACACGACACCGCAAGGAACGGGACTCCATTTCCCGAGAGGCACTGCAAGCACCGCGTCACGTGCCATCGCAAGAGCCCCGGAAACGGATAAAGTAATCAACCTCCTTGGGGGCGGTGCCGATGATTCCTGACCCGCAGTTGCTGATCCACGGCCCCGCGACAATCGCTCTGACAACTGCCTCCGTTCCAGCTCGCAAGATTTAGACACGCCTGAACCCGCTGTTTGAAGCCCGGGCGCTCCAACTGACTCGCCGGCAAACAGCATAGGTGAGTGTTTGGGAGGAAACCACGGGACCGAACCAATCCAGGTTCCCCGAGCCGTGACACCCTCCGCGTCCCTTGCTCCTAGTATTTTCCCTTGCCTGAGGACCCGGCACGCCCTAGCGGAGATTACACTAGAGACCTCAGAACCCTACCAGGGGTTTCCCAGACCCAGTAGGCGCTCCTCCGCCCCAGGATTTCCGTGCGTCGAGTCGAAGCGCAAGCCCCCTTTGACACCGGCTCCACCGGACCAGGCTCGCTCACTCCGCACGTACCCGTGAAGTAACTGGACGGTATGGAGGTGAGCGCTTCTACCGCCAAGACGCTCCTCCGCCCCAGGATTTCCGGGCGTGGAGTCAAAGCGCAAGCCCCCTTTGACTCCGGCCCCACCGGACCGGGCTCGCTCACTCCGCACGCACCCGTGAAGCAACGGGACGACACGGAGGTGAGCGCCTCTACCGCTGAGACGCTCCTCCGCCCTAGGATTTCCGGGCGTTGAGTGGCAGCGCCGGCCAATTTTCGCCGCCGGCTCCTCCGGCATCCGAGGGGCTCTCTCTACACTCTCCCGTGAAGCAACAGGAAGGGTGAGAGGAGAACTCACCACCCCCTTGCCCAGTGAATGCAACTGGGCCAAGGGCACCTCCAGACAACCGCAGAGAGAGATCCAGACAGAGAGGAAGGAGTAGCAGGTACGGGGACAAGTCAGGCAAAAGGTGGGGGTTGTGGAGACGAGGGCACCAGCAAACCCTGTGACTAAGCCTTCTACTTGTCTCTTTCAGGTCTCTCTCCCTGCAGTCCCGACCCTTCCTTCCCTCGCCCACCTGTCTTCCGAGTCCGAGGGTATCACACATATACCGGACTGGGGACGGATGGGAGGTGGACCCTTACATAGCATCGGCGTCATCCTGAGGAGAAGATCATAGGAGCCCGTGACACCATGAAACACACAACAGAGTCACGGTAACTGATGCTGTCCGGAACCTTAAGCATAGCTGACTGCAGGGACACAGTGCCCTAGTGACACAAGCCACAGACTGTAGGGTCCACACCTGTGGATCAGATGAGGAGGGTGCATTACACAATTGAGGGACATGATTCCTGGACTACAAGACCTACGTAATGTGGCATTGTGACCAGGCCAAAAGACTGCAACTAGCATGTCAGACATAGTACACAGATTAGGCATGGACTTACCTCCCTCCTTGCTGCTGTCTGGCCTTCAGCTGCCCATCCAGGTCTGGGAAGACCACCGCCAGAACCCTGAGCATGTGGGGGGTCAGGGTCCGGTGTCCGCCCCTCCTGTGAGGAGACGACAGCTTCAGCTGGACCCTTGCGATCCTCCGGGTCCAACCCCAAAGGTCCTGCCACCTCTTCTGGCCGTTGTGGATCCGGCGCTTGTAGACCCCCACTGATCTAACTGCCCGGGCTATGGTCAGCCAGATCTCGTGCTTCTGGTGGGCATCAACCTGTGAGAATCACAAAGTGAAAAGGCCATTACCACACATGCCACATATTTGTGCTGCACACAGTTGGATATACATGTAGTCATCACAAAGGTAAATGAGGTACACAGGTAGTGCACCCATGGAAATGGACAATTGCCCTGCATGTCTGACATGTTAACATTGCCTGGGAAGTTAAAGCTTGCACAAATGCACTTTTGCTGCAGAACACCTGTTCATCACATGTATCTACACACTTTGGGGGTTGAAAGTACTCAGTGAGTACGCTTGCCACTGGTGTACACACTGCTAGTACTGCTAGTCAGACAACATGCACAATTAGGAAGGCAGTGGACTGCACACTCACCTGCTCCCCTGGTTTCCCATACAGCTTGCAGTACTGTGGAAGGAGCCCGTCCAGCAGGGCCTGGTTCTCCTCCTCAGTGAAGGCTGGGGCTCTCTCCAGAGTACGTGCCATAGCAGTAGCCAAAGGATGCAGAGACAGCAGCAGTGGTAGCAGAGATGTGGTCCAGTAGCATATAGTGCAGGCAAGTGAGCTCCCTAGGGGCCATCCAGCCTTATATCTGTGCTGCAGAGGCAGAATCTGTGCCATGTGTCCTAAGTGATAGGTCCAACACAGTTGCATTCTATGAATCTGGCCAATCCATGGAATTATACGACTCGTACTCGTCTTCCGCATCGTTCAAATTTTCACCTTCATGACACCCTAGAAATTGCAACATTGTTGTAGTGAGCCAACTGAATTTCCAGCGCACGACTCGTACAAGTTTTGAATCCGTGTCTGTCTCCATGACAGTCCATAGCCAATGAGCGCGCACGGCTCGGTCAACTAACTGTACAACGCGTAGTTTGAAAATCCACACACACCTGTCTCCATACGATTCAATGGCCAAGGCATGCGGCTCGGTCCATGCCTGCACGACGCGTCTGCATAATAGTCACCCACATCGGTTCACATTGCAGTCAATGGGCTATGTGTCCCCATGGCTCGGTCCATGCCTGCACGACGCGTATGCATAATAGTCACACGCATCGGTTCATATTGCAGTCAATGACCATGGCTTGCACACGCTCGGTCCAGAACTGTGCAATGCGTCTCTGTAGAAGTCACCCGCATCGGTTGACATTGGTATGACTTGTTGATGAATTCCACACACAATTACTAGCCAGGGACTCAGGTGCACACCTACCACACTACAGCATGTGCCACACTGCATCCCGTGGCATGTAAGGCTGCATTACCGGTGTGTGTAGGGGGGGCAACATTTGGTTTGTTGTGTGGCACTTTGGTGCAGCCACTCCCAGGCTGTGCACGTGTTCATGGGGTTCAAGTGTTGGTAGCTGAAATGTCCAGAGTAAAGTCCACAGTCATCTGCTACATTAGACCAACATAAACCCTCCATGTCATGTTGGCGAGTTGGGTTATATACGACAAGGTGAATGGTTTGCACACAAAGAACATTTTCCAGAACAGGTTTTGAGGCCCTGGGGGATGTGCATGGCCATATGTGTCTCACTTATCCTTCTTCGGACGACCCCTCTTCTTCTTCGGGGTGGGATCCTCAGGTGCAGGCGTCTGCGGTGCAGAGGACTCTCCACCAGAGTCATCCTCCCTCCCTGTGGCATTAGCAGATCTAGCGGCAACAGATGTTGTGGGCACACAGGGAGGTGTGGACATGTTGGTGCTTATCTGGCAGAGGCATGTGAGTATGTCCCTATGCACTGCAGTAAGTGCATCCCACTTGGACTCCATGCCAGCATGATGGGCAGCCTGCTCCTGTTGAATGTCCTTGAGGATCCCCACTACCTGGCCGAATCCTCCGGTGCTATCCTGGTACCCATCTATGATGCGTGCCAGTTGGAGGTCATCATGCAGTCCAAACCCCTCTGTAAGCCGTGACCTCTGCCTACCACCCCTCCCACCACCCCTAGCCACATGGGCAAGACCTGCAGCGGCACGCACAGGTGACCCTGGGCCCCCTGGGGTGTTGTTACTGGTGGTGTTGTTCGTAGCTTCCTGGGTGGCCTGTGTCCCTGTGCTGTTTGAATTCTGTGTCCTTGGTCTGTCCGTGTTGGCGTGGGTGCCCTGTCTGTTGCCAGATGTTGGAGGTGTAGGTGCAGGGGGTGCAGATGTTTTACTGCTGGTGCTGCATGATGACTCACACAGAAGGTGCCAGGTTGTTCTTCGTCATCCAAAGAGGACAGAGACTGATCCACACCAGAGAGCTGAGGGTCCACCAGAGTCTGGGTCAGGGACTCCTCTTCGTTTCCTGCTGTGTCCCCAGCACCACCTGTGTTTGGAAGAGACACACACTGTAAGTTATGCTTCTACAGGCATCAATGGTTCACATACATGACATTTGTTACTGTACGTCAAGATGCGTGCCTGTACACTGCATTGTCCAAAGTTGTCACGGACAGAGATTAATATTGTTGTAGCACATTGTCCAGCCAACATGAAGCATTTCAATGTGCATGACGAAGTGTGTGCATGACCAGCTCCTGTATAGATTTGACTGTACATGGCCATTACTACTCAAGGGCCATCACGTGGCGGACACAGGTGTGTCATCCCTGTCAACATTTGACCTTTAAGAAGGACATACGTGCAATTCCACTTAGGATATATTGCAAGATTGGGGCATGTGTGGTAGCAGTCTTTGCTAGTCTTTGTGTGTCACATTGGTGTGTTGGTACGACATGGTCACAGTCCGGTATGCCTGTGATCTCTTGGGAGAAAGTTTTTGTTTTCCTGTGTTCCTAGTTCCCATCTCATTTTATACAAGTGATAATGTCACCATAGTTAATGAGTCTGGTGCTGAGTTTTGTGCGTGCATATGTGATTTGACTTGTCAATGTGCTCCATGGTGATATGGATTGAGCAAGGCAGCTCTCTGGCTTTTCCATGCTCATGACAGTGATAGCCAGTGTTGTGTGTGTTGCGGTTTTGCTGCTGTGAGTAGCATGTCTCCTCCAATGCAGTCCAGGTTAGACCTTGTGTCTACTGTGTCCATGACAGTGAGTGGTGTGTTGTGTGAAGGATGCATTTGTTGTAGAACGATGTAGGAGTGGAATGCAGTTCACAACAGCACCTAGTGTGAATGAGACCATGCTACGGTGTCAGCTATATTGGTGTGTCCATTCCATTCACTGTCAGATGTCCCCTGTCAATGATGTATATATGAGTTCCTGTGTGTTTTGTGCAATGTACTATATATGTATCTCCAAACTTGTCATCTGCAAGACACACCTCCACAGCAAGGCCAGGGGGCACCGCTGGACACTGCATCCCAAGACAGTGAGTTTGAACATGCGGTTGCAATGGCTGTGTGTGCGAACGTGTTTGGGTTGGCCAGTGCATATGTGTGATTTGCAGCCACATCATTTATCAGGCCCATGTGTCAGCCATCTTGCCTGGGCATTTACTTTGTGAGTGACTGGTACCACGTGTGCAATGCGTTTTAGCAGAGAAGGTGTGTGTATGGCCAGCATTGGTGTTATTTGTTTTCAAGTCAGGACCTCCTTCTCCCCCAAGCCAGTTATCCCATCATGAAGCGTGCCACCATTGCAGTGGGTGCAGGTTGACTTTCAAGATGTCAATCAGTGCAGTCCTGTTGTTTGTTGGTGCCCAGTTCCCAGCAGGGCCTTGTGCTCCCCACAACAGAGCCCAGTGTCAGACATCTTGTCAGTCCATTTCCACTCCCTGTGAGGTGAGCATGGTTCAGTGTGAGCTTGCTGGGCCATGTGGGTGGGTGGGGATTGTCTGTGACTGCAACTCCCATCATGCTCTTGGCTACACTCCCCTTCCCAGCATGCCCATACTTTCTTCCTTTTGACTCTGCTTCCCTGTGAGGGAGTGTGACAGCCATGGCAAGATGGCTGACAGTGCAGTCCTGGTGTTTGTTGGTGCCCATTTCCCAGCAGGGCCTTGTGCTCCCCACAACAGAGCCCAGTGTCAGACATCTTGTCGAACCATTTCCAGGCCCTGTGAGGTGAGCATGGTTCAGTGTGAGCTTGCTGGGCCATGTGGGTGGGTGGGGATTGTCTGTGACTGCAACTCCCTGCTTCCCTGTGAGGGAGTGTGACAGTAATGGCAAGATGGCTGACTGTGCAGTCCTGGTGTTTCATACAGCAGAACCCAGTGTGGTGTATCTTTGGGTGATATTTCACTACAGTGTGAGTCAATGCATTATCCCAGGTGAGTTGTGTGGAGTTTGTGATGAGGGCTGTGTGTGTCTAAACATGCTGGTAAGTATGGTCAGAGCCGTCAGTCCTCCTTCCCACCCGGCCAGACATCCCACCATGAAACGTGTTTCTGTTGCAGGGCGTGCAAGTTGACTTTCAGGATGTCAGGCAGTGGTGTCCTGCTTCTGACTTGAGCACAACCCCTACCAGGCCTTGTGCTCCCCACAGCAGGACCCAGTGTCAGCCATCTTGTCAGTTATTTTCCACTCCCTGTGATGTGAGCATGGTTCAGAGAGGTCTTGATGGGCCAATTGGGAGGAGGAGCATTTTCTGTGACTACAAACCCCATCATGCTTTTGGATACACTCACTTCACCTGCATACCCACTATTCCTTCCTGTCAGTCAGCTGCATTGTGAGGTAGTGTGTTTGTGGTGGCAAAATGTCTGACAGTGTTTATTTAGATTTGTGCCACTGCCTTGCTCTATTTGTTGGTAGGTTTGTACATGTTATGACACAGTTACAAGTCACAATGAGATGGTAGGTATTGTGTTTGTCGGACTAGCATACCCGTCTTGGGATGATTATCTATTGGTAACTATGGCTTTGCTAACGGTGCATGGTTTCACTGTCCCCTTGGCAGTGATGTGTGTGTATTGCCACACAATATTGAGTATAATGGTTGTGTACTCACCAGGTTTTGGTATGCCTGATAGACCATGGACGCTCTCTGGTGGTAGGATGTCCCGCACCGTCTCCTCCCAGGACCTGAAGTATACTGATTTGACAGGAGGGTCACCACCAGTGCGCTGACTCAAGGCGTGATCCTTCTCGATGAGTTTCTTGACCCTCCTGCGCACGTCATACCACCCGTTCTGGATATCATCCTTTGTGCGCAACATTGGTGCTTGTGCATTGACCTTGTCCACAATCCTCGCCCACATCTTTTTTTTCTGTGACCTGGGGGTCCTTTGGACCAATGTACCAAACAAATGTGGCTCTACTCTGATGATTTCACCTACCAGGACGTCTAACTCACTATCTGTTAACTTTGGATTCTTCTTTAGGGGCATGGTGATGGGTGGTGGTGGTGACTGATGTGTGTGTGAGGGTGCAAGTGAGGGTGGGTGAGTGTCAGTTTTGGTAGGTATATGTGTGAGTGCTTTTGGAGAGGTGCTAATGGTGTGAAAGTTGTGTGATGGGTGAGTTGTGAGTGTGTCTGTGGTTGCTGTCTGATGGTGTTCTCTGCTGGCTGTTCTCTTGAATTTGCAAAGGATCATAGTAGTGATTTGTGACCTTTATATAGGTGGAGTTGTGGGTGTGTCTTTGTTCCAAGTTTTTTGTTATATTTATTGACTTTGTCATTTCTTGTTTGGTCCTTTTTTTGTATTTTTTCCTTTGGGTTTTTTAGGCATGAAGGAGACGTTCTTCTAACCGAGACGGATGCTGATGCTGGCTCGTGCGGGCTTCTCCGGGTCTTTCACGCTGACTTTCTTCTGTGTTTCATACATGTTGGTCGCGGAGATCTCTATTGCTTCAAGTCCCTGTTTTCTGTGCGTGTCGGTCATGTGGCTTGGGCTCCGTGCGAGTCGGTCTGGTTTTACACGCATTGCATCGTACTGCGTGGGTCGGACATCGCGGGTACGTGTCGGTCGTGTTCATACCTGGTGCGTGTCAGCCGGTGAGAATCGCGTCCCGTTTCCGGGCGAATCACTGGTTTCCCTATGGCTCGGTCGTACAACTTTTATTCCGAACTTTTTAAAGACTACACCTCCGATAGGCTGAATGATGTCTAAAACACTGATGATCCATGAAAATAAAACACCGTACAGAATTTTTTTTTCCTGAAATCCCCCTTTGAACTTTGGTTGAAGAAACAAAGATGAGAGTTTGGTAGCTTGAAGGGAAGTTTTGGTTCGAATTTAAGGTTGTTGTCATTGCATTCTGTCCATCCAGTGTCATTCTTTAAACAGACAGTGTAGTGTCCTGATATTATATTAAGTCCTTCATAAAAGATAATAACCAAAGTAGTATAAGTTCTTCCAGAAATCGATGCTTGTTCATTTTTGAAGTTTGTAATTAGAGTTTTTAATTTAGATCCATCTGCTCTGCATTGCTGTAGCAATGACATAAGGTATTTTCCAGTTGTTCCTAGAATCAACATAGACATAACATCTGATCTGCAATTTGTGTTGGTCATATTTTGGTGAACCCTTTTCATCAATCCATCAAAAGGCACAGTTTTGCAATCCGTTAATGTTAAATACAGAAAACACTCCAAATTTGTTGGAGAGGTAGACGAATAATAACAATCTTCACAGTCATGGTTCCACCTGTAACTCAGTCCAAATAAATCACCAATATTTATTTCTTCTTGTTATAAAACTCCAAGGATGACCTAATAAATAGTGATCCGCGACATATATCTGAAATGCCTAAAATGCCTGAAGCAGAATGAAATACAGTTCTGTCAGTGATTAAACGTTGGAGCAACGGATACAGTGCAGAACACAATCTCTTATGTGTTTGTTGTTTAATTTGATTTACAAGTTGGGGTAAATAAAACAGTACATTAAGAACAACATTTACATAGCAGTTGACACCTGAACTGTTTTCCAACTGGTATTCAACAATATCTTCCTCGTTGTAAATTTTTTTCTTCCTAACGCTTTCCAGTTTGCCCTTGTTTCCTTTCTTTTTTTGAACATCCATTGATTATTTTAGAAGCTTCTGCTTAGGATAGATTATCCATTTCTCATAAATAGGATACTGTTCTAAATGAGGACTGTATAGACTTCTTAACTGATTGTACTCCCTGACACAACTTTCATCAGCACTAGCTTTCTTCTCATCAAAACTAATCAAAAACAAACCAGACAATGTTCTAACTTGTGACAATGCCACATATAATGTTCCTTCTTTACCTACAGTACTTCCAATATTACCAAAAGCTGCATCTACACTTAAACCTTGTGATTTATGGATAGTTATACCATATGCTAAAGAGTGGGAACTGCTGGCACCACACACATAAGTCTTTCACTCGCAAAAATGTACAACACATCGGCCAATCTGTTAGACACCATTAATCTAATCAAAAGTTATGGCCAAGTATTCAACCTCATCTCCATTCAGAAAATGTATAAATCAATAACTTTACCCATTGCAGCATTTACTAGCCCTTCTTCAACTTTTAAATTACACAGCAAAAGTTCTCGACTGTTCTTGCACACACATAAACACTTTTCTAATCTTGCAGTCCTGGAGACAGACTTCTCTAAAGAATCCAATTTTGCTTGTAGTTTTCTGTGAACAGTAATGTCACTTGCTGATGTTCCATTTTATCCATAGCTCTCCATTCCAAAATATCTTCTTTCTCAAGGTTTAGTAATTGTTTGTTGAAGTTGGAGCACTCTTGAAGTCTATGTATTAAACAATCTATGGATTTCAGTTCTTCAATAAAATTGTACATTAGTTCTGCTACTGTAATGTTAGATGGAAATAGTTTCTTGATAAGTCGACTTTCTAATGTATGTTTTTCATCATTTGTTGGAACTCCTATTCTGATGTCCTTAAGAATATTTCCACATCAGATGCTTGATGCATATTTTTCACTAGTTCCTTGTATTCAAAGTGTAAACAAATATTTACAATGCCAATAATCCCCAATGAATTTCTTCGTTTATTATGGACAAATGTTTTCAAAACAAGTTGTCTTTTCACGGGGGTAATATGCAGTAGGTCACTGAATATAATCAAATGCTTTCCTCCAAAGAGTACATTGTAGTTTGTTCTTAAAATCAGCTGCATTCTTAAGTGTATGATGGCAATCATTACGTTTGATACCATGCTTACCTTGTCATTGATTAAAGGCTCTAGTTTCTTCAATACTCTTGATACCTCATGACAAGCTTCGCAAGATAATTTCTGGAATTCAATTTTTTTGAAATGGTAGCCTAAGTAATTGATGTAAAGTAATTGCTTTAATGTTATGTGCAGCTAATCCTTTTGGTGCTATTACTACACATGCCAAATTTGATTCTGTAGTCTTCCGTAGATAACCAGTGAGAATTTAAATTTGAAAGCTTTTTCTAGTGCCAGCTTGACCACTGATGTATAGTAGGGTTCACTGACACAACAGCGATGTAAAAAATATTGATGTTAAAAATATCGAATAAAAAATATAGACAACAAAAATTATTGACTCCTATATTTAAACAGATAAGTACAAAAATATTGACAAAAAATATTGATGTAAAAAATATATATGTATAAAATATCACTTATTTTATATAAATATATAATAAAATAATACATATTAAATCTATTAAATATTAAGTATAATGTTAACAAAATAAAATAAATTGAATATACATTTTAAGAAAATATAACAAATAAACTTAATAGAAAATGATAAACGCACAAACATAATAATTTATACATATATATTTATTTAAAACAATAAACTATTATTTTTAATTTATGTTAAAAGCTTAAAATAATATAAAAAATTAAAATATACTAATGATTTAAAATAAAAAAACTAAAATGTATAATAAATTAAAACAATAAACTATGAAAAAAATATTTAAACTTACATTTTAAAATACAATAAATGCAACAGTAGGGAAAATGTTGGATAGCAAAAGGGTAAAACTAACTATTCCCACTCCAGTGAGTGCAACAGTAGGAAAAGTGTTGGATAGCGGAGGGGTAAAAATTACTATTCCCACTCCAAAGAGTGCAACAGTAGGGAAAGTGTTGGATAGCGGAGGGGTAAAAATTACTATTCCCACTCCAAAGAGTGCAACAGTAGAGAAAGTGTTGGATAGCGGAGGGTCAAAAATTACTATTCCCACTCCAAAGATTGCAACAGTAGGGAAAGTGTTGGATAGTGGAGGGGTACAAATTACTATTCCCACTCCAAAGAGTGCAACAGTAGGGAAAGTGTTGGATAGCGGAGGGGTAAAAATTACTATTCCCACTCCAAAGAGTGCAACAGTAGGGAAAGTGTTGGTTAGCGGAGGGGTAAAAATTACTATTCCCACTCCAAAGAGTGCAACAGTAGAGAAAGTGTTGGATAGCGAAGGGTCAAAAATTACTATTCCCACTCCGAAGAGTGCAACAGTAGGGAAAGTGTTAGATGGTGGAGGGGTACAAATTACTATTCCCACTCCAAAGAGTGCAACAGTAGGGAAAGTGTTGGATAGCGGAGGGGTAGAACTTACTATTCCAACTCCACTGAATGCTACAGTAGGATAAGTGTTGGATAGTGGTGGAGTAAAAAAAAGGTATTCCAACATTATGAAAAGTGTTGGATAGCGGAGAGACAAAAATGACTATTCACACTTAAACAGTTAAAAAACATTATATATAATTTTTAAATTATAAAAATAAATAAATAATATTATAAAAATTAAACATAACATATAATAAATATATAAAAAGCAAACATATTATAATACTAATTACATATAACAAAAACCTACAAATATTATACAAAATAAAATTAAAATAAAAAAGAAACAAATCTTCTTAACAAGAACATATTTACAAACAAAAAAATTAATCAATAAATAAATGTATTTATTTTATTTCCTATCCTATAACACCACACCAAAAACAAAACACTTCAACATTTTAAATTCAATGTACTTCCATAATTAACCTAATTAATAATCAATTAAAAAAATATTATAAATAAAGCAAACTAACAAACATTAATTGCCTACACACACTTTAACACTATAATATCCACAACACACACCTAAATGAAACTTTAAAATAATAAAACACAATTAAAACTTATATTTAGATTAAAAACCATTACTATTAACAACGAATCGTAAAGTAATTAAAATTTATTATTACCCCCTTTACCCCTTTAAAAGTAAAAACAACACACAACAAAAAATAAACAATTACTCACAATAAATATCAAATAATTAACATTAATTAATAACTATATATTATTTAATTAAACACAAATTAATTCCCAGCCTTTACTCCTTTAAAGACACAACAAACACCTAAAATTAATTACACAATTACCAGAATTGTTTTTTAATTAATATTACTTAACAAAAATGTAATAATAAAAAATAAACTACTTAACACCCTTTACCCCTATAAACCCCAAAACACACACCTAAAACACCTAAAATTAATTACACAAATACCATATTTAATTCATTAATGAAAATTATCTAACAGCCAATTGTTAATTCATAAATTAAAAATAAATTACTTCCTTCCCTTTACACCTATAAACACCACAACACACACCTAAAATTAATACCACAATTACCAGAATTCATTTTTAATTGATTCATTACAATAAATTCGTAACCAATTATTAATTAATTAATAATACATTACTTTACACATTTACAACTATAAAATCTCAATTTAACAAATATTAATAAATACAAATTAATCAATTACTTTAATATAATTAAATTACATCTGTAGTGACTGAGTCAGATACAAGTGATGAGTTTCAAGTAGTTTTATTCAAGATGGTACAGTAGATAGATCAAATCCATATCAAGACAATAACAAGACCCCCACCAGGAGCAGCCAGCAGGCAGCTCAGCCTAGTCAACTGTGAATATTTGATCCACAACATTCTATAACATGTCATCACAGTAAGATTCTACAGGCAGGGCATGAATAGCCTTGAACTCAGGATATAACATATCCCCTTTTCTCCCAAATATACAAAAGAACAACAAAGAAAGAAGAAGAAGAAAGATTAAGATGAGAAACAGAAAGGTAATAAGAAAGAGCAACCAAAAAGGATGAGAGAAGCAAAGAAGCGAGAAAAACAAGAACATAAGAACCATTCTCCCTTCTATACACAAAAACAAAGGCAAGAAATAACATAATCCGAGAAGAGGAGAAGAGGAAGCACGATTGACTGCCCCAAAACACACCCACTGGCTAGAACAGGAATATAAGGAGGCTGAAAAATGAAAAACCAACAGAGCAAGAAAACACGACAGAAAAGCAGAGGAAAGCTCAGAATCCACAGGGGACACCAGGAGAAAACATCACCAATCGAATAGAAATGAGAAAAGAAAACAAGGAAGAGGAGGAAAAGTATAAGGATAATCCTCACCCATGAGAAACACCATCAGCAATACAAAATTAAAAAAATATAATGTAAAGATAAAAGTGCATATTAATAATTCATAACTATATGTGAGGTTCGGGAGGACTATATCCCGAAAACAAGCCCTTGAAAGATTAGGAAATACAGCAGTAACAGATGGGAACAAGACCCATAGGAACCATAATCCTTGTAAAGTTGACATCGTGAAAACAAAGGGAGATTCAGCGATGTCAAAAAACAGATATGGATAGGAACCCATATGATAATGTGAAAAGGACTAAAACCCTCGCATAACTCCCAGGAGGAAGACAGACTAAAATTGTGCACATGTGAGACATGTAGAAAATAAACAGATATGGATAGGGACCCATATGATAATTTAGAACTGAAGTGTTTGGGTAGGAACACGCACTAATGCATTAGGACTGTAACCTTTGCAGGTATCCCTTGTAAAAAGGGTAGGCAGATGCTGTGTGCAAGAGAAAAGTGTATGAACGTACAATGAGCAGACGGGACTAAACCCACTGCGATTCCAGTGTTAGGGAACTTAAAGATGTGTGAGACAATAAGGAAACAATGGACTCTTCATGGCGTGTACCATTGTAGCGTGTACCTACATGGTGTATACCTAGGGCCCATGAATAAATGAAATACGATGTTGAGACAATGGTACCCATTCGAAAATTTGGATAAAAGTAGACACCTGCAGGGGTGAACACAAGGTCCGTAAACATTAAGGGGTCGATTACGATCCGGGTCGGACAGCTCTCCGAGAGCTGTCCGTAGCCTTACCTTGCGACCGACACGTACCCGTAGCCGGTCCGTCCTGTTGATGAAGTACGATGCGCATAACTGCCAAAAACCCGACCGACACGTACGCTGTGATTCAAGCTCCACTCTCCGTCTGAGCCGTAACTCCTAACGCCGAACCGAGTCGCCCGGAAACAGTATCCATAGCAGTTTCTGCCCTGACAAGTACAATGCATACTTCCTACGCGCCGGATGGGTCGCCACGTGCGGCACGTCACAGCATCCGAAAAAGAAGCATATCAGCTACGATTCGCGCCAGAACTCAATCCACAGCTACGAGACGGACCAGCTTGCAACGGGTACGAGATGGAGCAACAAGCAGCGTGTACGAGACGAACACATCATGAATCCCATCGCGCAGGTCATACCAGTACTCTACATCTATGACCGGATCAGGAACAGACGTGGACGGCGCAGACGGTAAGTCAGACACCTACCACACAAACAAACGACACATACCCGCAAAATGGCACACACACACAGGAGATCCATATCCTGGCCACGAACAACAGGCCACCATAGGGGTTGTATGGCCAGCACCACTACCACCCCCACTCATAGGGTACCTGTTGCCCATCATCCCTGCCACCCCCACTCATAAGGGACCTGCTGCCCATCACCCCTGCCACCCCCACCCATAGGGGACCTGTTGCCCATCACCCCTGGCACCCCCACTCATAGGGGACCTGTTGCCCATCACCCCTGCCACCCCCACTCATAGGGCTTATGTTGCCCCTCACCCCTGCCAACCCCACTCATAGGGCTTATGTTGCACATCACCCCTGCCACACCCACCCATAGGGGACCTGTTGCCCATCACCTCTGCCACTCCCACTCATAGGGGACATGCTGCCCATCACCCCTACCACCCCCACCCATAGGGGACCTGTTGCCCATCACCCCTGCCACCCACACTCATAGGGGACCTGTTGCCCATCACCCCTGCCACCCCCACTCATAGGGCTTATGTTGCACATCACCCCTGCTACCCCCACCCATAGGGGACCTGTTGTCCATCACCTCTGCCACTCCCACTCATAGGGGACATGCTGCCCCTCACCCCTGCCAACCCCACCCATAGGGGACCTGTTGCCCATCACCCCTGCCACCCCCACTCATAGGGGACCTGTTGCCCATCACCCCTGCCACCCTCACTCATAAAGCTTATGTTGCACATCACCCCTGCCACACCCACTCATAGGGGACCTGTTGCCTATCACCCCTGCCACCCCCACTCATAGGGATTATGTTGCACATCACCCCTGCCACCCCCACTCATAGGGGACCTGTTGCCCATCACCCCTGCCACCCACACTCATAGGGGACCTGTTTCCCATCACCCCTGCCACCCCCACTCATAGGGCTTATGTTGCCCATCACCCCAGCCACCCCCACTCATAGGGCTTCTGTTGCACATCACCCATGCCACCCCCACTCATAGGGCTTATGTTGCACATCACCCCTGCCAACCCACTCATAGGGCTTATGTTGCACATCAACTCTGCCACCCCCACTCATAGGGGACCTGTTACCCATCACCCCTGCCACTCCCACCATAGGATGGGTGATGCGCCACACATCCATCATACTCCAAAATTAGGTATGTCAGCAAAATACATCCCCCCTAACATCATGACAACAGCGTGTAGTCTGTGACAAATGCCCACAACAGTGATTATGACTTCAAACATACAATATAACTACCAGCACGTGTGTGACCAAAAAAGGAGTGTGGCCTACACAAGGCTATAGTACTGTGTCAATGTAAAAATAACACCCCCTCCCTGTGTAGAACAAAAGTTAAGTGTGGGGTTCCAAACTGCAGCAAATGTCGAGCATTGTGGTGATGGGGTCTATACTCCCCCTCATCACAGTGACCAAAAGGTAAGTGTCATCATGGTCAAAGCTGCAAATGCCAAACAGCATGTATGATTCCCGGTCCCAACACATTAAACACATTTGGGGAAAACTAGTGGTTGTGTCCCATACCCACAGAGATGTGGTGAGGCTAACATACTCTCGGCCATATGCAGACAAGCCCCACACATGGGGGCTGACAATGCATACAGTGTACAATGACACAAGAGCAGAAGTGACCTTCACAAAGCATACACACATCTCGAAAATAGACACACTAATCAAAACAACCTGTGTAGACTGTAGGTGTCAGGTCACAAACTCCCATTCCATGCCAGCAATGACACCTAACAACCAGGATGAATGTGCACAACGATGTGATATGACTCACAGGGACAGCAGGGAAAATCACAGAAACAGCATCCAGACAATGGCCCACAACTGCAATACCAATGCACTGATCCAGATGCACAAACACAAACAGGCAACCTCACACTGCACATTGACACAACATGTGTGTGTGTGTGTGTCTCAGTATCCCCAGGCAACTACACAACACATGAGGGGGCCGAACCACAGTGACACAGATGTGGACACTGTGTCATACAAAAATAAACCATCATTGGGACCCCCCTTAGTGGGCAATAAGGCATTGTGAGATGAGAGGGAGCACAAAAGACACATGTGACACAAGCTGGAATGAACACAAACTAACACAGCAAGAGACTGACACACAACAGCACTACCCTCAGGGATCAGACATTGGGGTGACACAAACATGCATGACACCTCCACTGTGATGAGGAAGGCAGATGTTTTACAAACTGTGAAAACCAGACATGTGTCCTGTGCCACAAACGTACATCACATCTACACAAACACAAATCACTCAGCATGGCCCGTCATCCATGGACAAACAGGAGCTAGGGGCCCATCCATGCAAACATTTACATCAGTCCACCCTCAACACCACACACCCTGAACTGCAACAATGTGCATCTGTGAAGCCCACATGGACAGGTGACATTGCACATGCACCCATGACAAACACAGGAATTTTGGGAGGAACTAAGGTGCACAAACTCATCACACAAGGACAGTTTACAACCCTGGTGAATGACAGACATACTGCACAGTATGCGGTACCTGGCCATGATGTCAAAGCTCACATAACCTTCAGAATACCTCCCACAGTCCCAGGACAATGCAGAAGCCAAGGAGAACCACACGGCACACATGCTGATACACACATACACATGTCTCAATCACTGAAAGGTATCACCTAGGGACAACTACATGATATTGCGAACTAACAAGTGCCTTGGGGACACCTGAATGTGTCCCATCTGCGTCTGACAACATCACCACAACTCAGAACTGAAAAATCCCAATGATGAAACACCAATTAACAGTAGTGTGACATGCACCCACACATCTGGTAGCCCATGGCAAAGTTGTGGGAGGAACACAGTACCACTCAGCAAGCATAAACAACAGGAACATATCAAGGGAACACTGCCTGTGTATGAATAGGAATGTGGACACACACACACATGCTCACACAACACACACCATGGGCCCAGGCTATGACATGGAACAACACACTTACTTGAGGGGAGCCAACTCCTTTGGAAGCCCAGCTGTGCCAAACATAGTCACAGCACGTCTCACTCATGTCAGCAGAACACTTGGTCAGTCAGCCATCAGTTACCACACAATGAAGGCTCTGGTCACAACAGCCTGGGTACGTGAGTCTCCCCTAAGTCATCTGCACATACTTAACACATATGTACAGCAAGTTGCACAGAGGACCCAGTTGCTCCTATACCAATGATACCCACACCTGTAGGTCCAGTGGTGATGCAGCCAAAGTCAGGTAAATAGACAAATTGGACAATGGGAAGCACATCATATGTGCATGGGTGCAAGCCACAGATGTGACCATGCAAATGAAATGTTCACAGAGATGTCCACAAATTGTTGATCATGACACACCCAGTTAGCTGCAAAGGATGACATGGATACCGACCAGAATGGGATACATATCCCATGAACCACATGGAGTACCTCACATCAACACCTCAGTATTCAACATTCGAAACCAAGCATTACAGGTGCAAGGGCATGCTAAACATCATCAACCTAATGTACAGCTAAATCAAGTTCACATGGATAAAGAAAAAAGCTTTATTCAGCATATGAAAATTTAAACGTCCGTTCAAACAAAAGGCCAATGGCCAGTCCATTATCAAATGACAAGGAGTGAACTTGAGTGACAACTGTCACACGTTGCTTGCCTGCACTGCTAAGGACAGGGGACATCTCCTCGGAGTGGCATACATGGGGGCAGGCCAAGCACCACAGGGACAGGATCAGGATCAGGGCGCAGCAGAAGAAGGCAGTGAAGGGGTGGTGGATGCAGGAGAGTCACTTGCAACTGCAGTGGAGCTGACTGAAGTGGTGGGTGCAGTCACAACTGTGGGGCACAAGTCAGATGGGGTGGGTGCCGGCACAACTTCAGTGGGCAGGTCATATGGAGAGGATTGGGTCCCCACTGCAGTGCCCAAGTCAGACGGGGTGGTCGTGGACTCCACTGCTGTGCCTAAATCCATGTGAGCGGAATGGGGTGCAGGTGAGGTCAGCAGGACAGAGGGGGGACACGGTCCCCACATCAGTGGCACTAACCGTCTGACCGGGTGTGGAGGAGCAAGTGGTAGGGGGGAGGGCCTCAGCATTTTGGGGCTGGTGTATCTGTGGGTGGGGGAACCCGGGGAGGGTGTGGCGGGGGAACCTCTGGAGTGGTGGCCTGGGGGATGGAGGACAGAGACTTCGCCTTGGAGCTGTGTGGAAGCGGCAGTGGGTTCTTGCTCTTCCGGCTCCTGGGGGACTTGCGGGTGGGGGCCTCAGTCTGACTGCGCCTGGGGGAGGGTGTCCGGGTGTGAGGGGCATTTCCCTCTGTGTGTGGGGACTTCCTCTTCCCCTTGTAATCTGGATCTGCTGGGTCGGTGGGGAAGAGGCCAAGGTTACAGAGGAAAAGCTTCTGTTAAGATGGGGTTGCAGGTGAGGCAAGGGAAGGGGGCTGGGAGGGAGTGGTTTCGGAGGACTCTGGAGTGGTTGTGGATGACTGTGTGTGTGTCTGCAAACCATCCCCTGTGAGTGTGGTATCAGTCCCCTGCGCTTGCTCGTGTGCACGTCTAGCCCTTGGTTTGGGTGTTTGTGTGCTGCCCATGTCTGTGGCTTTGTGAGAATGTGCAGGTGTGTGTGTGCTTGGGACAGGTAGGCTGCTAGGAATCGTGGGTGGTGCAGGGGTAGAAGGGGTGCGGGACTGTTGGAGGAGGGACACTGCTGCCGTCAGAGAGGAGGCCACGGACTGATTGGTCCTCTGTAGGGCAGACATACCCTATGAAATGCCCTCCATGAACGACACCAGTTGCGTCAACAGACTGGTGTGTGCATGGAGGACACTCAGCGTCGATGTCTGCCCTACATGGATCTGTCTAGGTAAGTCCACAGACTCCTCACTCAGGGCAGCAGGGGACACAGTGGCAGGGGGTGCGGTGCCTGGCACAAAGGAGACATGCTCCCGAACACTGGAGCCTCCACGGGCCTCTGGGATGGGAGCCGATGGGAGGGCGGTGGCGGGGACAGCCTCACTAGCTGGGGTTTGGTGGCTGCTGACACCCGCCTCCACAAGGGAGTCATCCTCAGAGCTGCTGTGGCCCTCAGCTGGGGTGGATGGTGCTGACGACTCCTCGGTGTGGCTCCACTCGCCCTCCGTGCCACTGAGTCCCCCCGACTCCTCTCCTTCTGTCCCTGTTAGGCTCTGTGGCTCCTCCTGGTCCGTGGAGCTGTCCCCTCCTGTGGCCGTGGATGTATCTGGATAGGAATAGGAAGAAAGAGAACAACATCAGTCACCTGCACTGACTGCACACACCACAGTGAGTACATCACATCACAGGGCAAGCCCTGGCATCATCAGCTGAACACTGCTCAAATTGCCAACACTGTTTAGAATAAGCCAATTGTCATTCTCAACATCAACCATGGCACACATATCCACCCATATGTCTGTTGTATGTTGGATGCTAATACCCCAATGTCCCGACATGCACCACCCACACATTAGTTGGACATGCAAGTGAACATGTAGCAGTATGTCACTATACACACAGCACATCTCTTGCAACTGACTACGTGGTGTGTGCTAAGCCGCCATCTTACCTGCCTGTATCGAGAAGGACTGCTGTCCCTGCAGATCGTCTCCCTCTTGCCGCCGCTCCCGCCATCCCATCGCGGCCGCTGCACGGAGAGGAAACTACACCTCCCAGCAACCTCTGCGGCGGAAGTGGAAGCCGCCTGTGTACTTTCGCGCCTGGAGGCGCTATAAACAGCTGCTGGGATTCTGGCAGAGCAGGTGCCCCTATCCTACGTGGTGTGTGCTAAGCCGCCATCTTACCTGCCTGTATCGAGAAGGACTGCTGTCCCTGCAGATCGTCTCCCTCTTGCCGCCGCTCCTGCCATCCCATCGCGGCCGCTGCACGGAGAGGAAACTACACCTCCCAGCAACCTCTGCGGCGGAAGTGGAAGCCGCCTGTGTACTTTCGCGCCCGGAGGCGCTATAAACAGCTGCTGGGATCCCGCCTCGCGGGACGCGCGCGGGCGGCGCCGGGCTAAGCCCGGGCAAAGGGCGGGCCCTCTGTAGCCCTCAGGAGTCGAAGGACGCCGGGCCGGGCTCACCCCCTTAACATTTGCTGGTACTGTTCACAAACCATTTCGTCTTGTATGACAGTGTTGGACTGTGATTTATCCTCTTTTTTATCGTTGCATATGTCCACATAGTGGTGTTTTTTAATAAGTTACATAGACATGGCTGATTGCGCTAACAGGGGGACACTTGATGGTTATTTATTGAAAGTTCCCACGGGCTCAGATCGTGAAGCAACACTTGCTGAATTAAGAGTGAGGCGTCGTAATTCTATTGAATTGATCAAAAGCACGCCTTCACTCACGAGCCCACAGCATGTGGTAACTACTCCAGTTGTGAGTGGGTATTCTCCTAAAGATAGTCCACTCCCTTCTGGTAAAAATGATTCCATCGTACTACCCCAAAATGTATGTGTTGTTGAGACATTGATTGATTTATCCCCAACTGTTTTACATACATCCCCTAGCCAAATTGCCGAGCCAGTAGTTTTTAATGGGTCATCATCACAAGCCAGTAAGACCCCATCCCACAAGGCTAATCCATCTAGGCAATCTAAATCAATGGGTCCTCTGCCTAACAAACGGAGAAAGATAGATCCTGATTTGTCAAAGAATAGAAAGACAAAACGTAGCCGCAATTCTGGTATGGCACTCATTGACAAAGATCTTAATCATTGTGCAGTCAATTTATCCTCCCCTGGTAAGCCTACATCCTGTCTTTCAAATACCATAAATGTTAAAGAGTTAATGGGTAATATAGACCAGTTATTGAAATCCCTGTTGTTACCCGTCGTTGATAGCTTAAAAGCAATTGAAAAAAGGCTGGAGAAAGTGGAATTCTTAATGAATAGTAAAATGGAATCAATTGTGGGTTCTTGTACATCGCATACAGTACCTTCTGTTGGGTCAGGTTCTGTTGAAATACCTTATATTGCTCCACTTCCGGAGACCACTTTCCAAAGTCAGTCGAGTACCAGTAAGACAACCTGCACAAATCCAGATGGAAATATAATGCAACCTACTACTTTAAATAATACCAGTGATTACTTGGGAGATAATGCTCTGCCACAAAATGGCCCAACGATTGACAGGAAAGGTTATAAGCCAGCTCCTATTATCAAACCACATCGAGCTTCCTTCATTAACCTGCCACCAGAAGCTGTCCCCCTTGTGGTAGTTCTTGCGGGTGTTCCTACCCTAAAAAATGGCATAACAGAGGGATATTCTCAGTTAAAGAATAAGGTGATTCACTGGCTTGCCCAGAACCGCCCTCTTCCATCATATATTAATGGGGAAATTCTTAATGTACGGCGCTTACCCTGGCTGGGAAATACACAAAAAAAGATAGATGGAGATATTATTCTAATTAACTTCAGGGACCCTAGAGCTGTCAGTCATATTCTTAATTGGCATATTAATTACACGAGATCTTCTATTACTACTTGGGAACTGACTTTTTTCTATCCAAGAAGTGAGATAGTTCCCAATACTAACTTTGAGGCTCCACTTCTTAACCAATTCAACCCTCCTATCCTGCTCAGAAATCGTTATGAGGCACTAGCAAGTCTCGAAGATGTGGACTGACTTGACAGCCCTAAAGCTCCCCCTTTGGCCCTTGAACAGCCATCCTATGATGCACTTCTAGCTTCTAGTGACCCAAATAAGCCTGTATTACAAGCAAGCTCAGATACTTTTAATGGCTATCCCCCTGCCCCAGATATTTTACCACCTGTTGATAGTTTGGTTGGTATCAAGACTATCACGGGGAACCTATTCTCCTGGAACATTGCTGGTTTATCCTCTAAAATGGATTCTGAGGACTGGATAGTTTTTGTTAATCATTATGACTTGTGCATATTCCAGGAGACTTGGCTTTGTGAACCTCTTTTTGTGCAGGGATACCTGAATTATTCGGTGCCTGCACTAAAAGGACCCAGGGGAAGACCAATGGGGGGATTAACTATATGGGTCCGCCAGATTCTAAAATTAACTATTAAAGTTGTAGAAACCAATAATCGAGATATCCAACTAATTAAAGTGAACCTAGAAAATTTAGGTATGTTGGATATTTATAATATTTATGTTCGGAGTAATCGGGGGGGGAGCTTAGAGACTCTAGCAGTCTTGAGCAGCCTTCTTGACACCCACTCTTTAAACAATAACATTGTCATTGCGGGCTATTTTAACAGAACATTTGAACCATTGATCAATGAAGACAATCTTTTTGGGGAGGAAGAGGATTGTCAATGGGGAGTCCCTAAACTAGAGCTCAAACCGGTTGTGCGTTGGACCAATGATGTTATAGCCCTAAATTCCATTTGCTATGAGAAGGGCCTAAGAGCTCTGGATGGAAGGTCTAACAGTGACAGGAATGGAGCCAACACATTTGACAATGGGCGTTACAGTAGTCGAATTGACTACGTTTTATGTAGCCTTAGTTTGTGGTCCTCAATATGCGACATGGAGGTTGTTGGGAGAATTGAGAGTGACCATAATCCTTTGTGCATCACACATAAATGGTGGTCCCCTACCAACCGGCTTGCTGGTTTTTCTGAGCTGGTTCCTCCTCTGATTGTTCCAACCAATGATCTACGTAGATTAAAGTGGGAAAAGATAGCAACTAATTGTCAAGTTATTGCTGATATATCTGACCAGGTTGATCAAGCAATGCTGGCAATTGAGCTCTCTAACTCACTTGACACCGGCTTAGATAAGGTAGAAGGAATACATAATACCCTCTTCTCCACAATTAAAGATTATTTTCTCAAACCGGCAAAAAATAACGGAGCTAGAATCTTTAAGCCCGCCAAATGGTATAACAAACAATGTAGAGAAGCACATCTAGCCTTGGGTAATGCTATTAAAGGTGGTCAACCCCTAGTAATTCAATCAGCTAGAAGGGATTATAAAACTAGCATATCAAAGGCTAAGAAAGCATGGGACGAACACCATTGGTCTGAGCTACTGGTAGCCAGTAACAAACGGGACTCCCGGTTGTTCTGGCACATTGTCAGGTGGGGAAAATCTGGTTTTCCAGAAACCCCATACAATAATGTGCCTGAGGAAGAATGGGTGACATTTTTTAGAGCACAGTATGCCAACCCAAATAGTCTTAGCTTGGGGCCAGAAACTAGAGTAGAACAATTCCAGGAAACTTTTTTTAGTGTCTCTGAGATTATGATGGCCCTTGGTTCAGTGGCAAGTGGGCGTGCCCCTGGTCTTGATTGAGTGCCAACGGATTTATTTATTAATGATAAAGAACGCTGGAGTAAGTACATCCACCTACTCTTGAATGCCATTGCTCTGGGCGCATCGGTACCCACTTCCTGGCAAGGCGCAGTAATCATTCCTATTTTTAAAAAAGGCGATAGGTCCAATCCAGGTAACTATAGGCCAATAAGTCTTATAGACACTATACAAAAAGTTGTGGGACGAGTTATCGTCAATAGGCTCCTGGATTGGGCGGAGGAGTTTAATGCTCTTTCACCCTTTCAGGCAGGTTTCCGTCGCTCCACCAGTACAGTCGATCAGGTTTTCCGATTTACACTGTTACAGTGGAAAACCGTATTGTTGGGCGAGGGAAGTCTGTATGCGGCTTTTGTTGATCTAAGGGCCGCTTTCGACCTTGTCCCTCGTTCTACGTTATGGTCGGTACTTAAGAAACAGGGACTCCCAAATGAATTATTATCCCTCATAATGAGACTTCACGAATCCAATTATGCTAGAATCCAATGGGGGGGGATGGGTTCGGTAACTGCGGACTTTCCAGTTGAAAGGGGAGTTCGTCAGGGTTGTTCGATGGCTCCTGTGCTTTTTACATTATATATCAATGACGTTGTGGGCCGCATGCTCTCAGCCCAAGTGGATGCCCCTTTTTTAGCAGGGACAAAAATCCCTATTTTAATGTTTACAGATGACACGCTCATCCTAACGAAAACTCCTAGCGGTCTACAGCATGCCTTGTCTATTTTTGATCAATTCTGTGGGGAGTACGGCTTAAAGGTTAATACTGCCAAAACTAAGCTTATGATTTTTAACCCCCATCGAAGTTTTAAATCTAAAATTACTTTGAACAATTGTCCGCTAGAGGTAGTGAAAACCTTTACATACCTAGGTATACATATATCTAAAGAGAAGACCTGGCGGCACCATATTGATCTTGCAACACTTAGGCATAGGCAATTGTCTGGTGCTATCTGCGCAGAGCACAGAAAATCCTTAACTAAACCTGTTAAACCCGCCCTACAGATTTATGAAGCAAAGGCTATAGGCTCTGCGCTATACGGCGCCGAGCTTTGGGGTTTTGAAAAGGTGGCTGCACTTCAATCCTCGGAGAATACATTTCTCAGGGCTATAACCGGTGTTCCTAAAAGCACCCCACTATTGCCCCTGAAATATGATTTGGGTAGAAGAGCAGTCACAGATTTAGTCAAGTTACGTCCGATTATTTATTGGCATAGGTTGTGGACCACCCCTGCACTTAAACATTATGCCGAGGGTTTTTTAGACATTATGAGTTCTGATGTATACCACAAAATTGGATGGCTGAAATCACTAAAGACATCCCTTATCGAGCTTGGTATGTGCCCACTTTGGGAAGATCCTACGAGAGCAATCTTCCCTTCCAAAAGTATCTTAAAGAGAGCTTACTGGGAGATGGTTGCCTCCCTTCATTGGAGAAGCTCTAGTGCTGGTTCAATGTCTGGTGAATTTTTGGAGGCAAAAATGTATCCCTGTTTAGAATCGTACTGGGACACTATTACCAGGCCTGGAGATAGGAAGCTCCTCTTCCAACTTCGAGCAGGTGCACTTCCCCTTAAATTTCTGACTGCTAAGTGGAATGGTGGATCTTGTGACACCTGCCCTGTTTGTGGTATTACTAAAGAAACCATCGGCCATTTTTTATTCTCTTGTAAACCCTATGTGGTTCCAAGGCGCATTTGGCTGTCCCTAATGTGAAAAAAATTTGGGACAGACAGTAGTACTGTGGCCCTGCGTATTATATGCACCAGCACTTTGACATGGGTCTCAGTAGCCACCGCAAAGTACTTAGGTTGGGCGTGGTCAATTAGAAGGAGATTGCTAGGTACTTAACTACTCTCCTAACTATTGCAGAGACTGCTAGCTATTTGACTATTCTCTGTCATGTTTTATCTACGTGTTTTATCTGCCATTTTTTATAACTATTTTAACTTATGCTTTTTAATCATCTTTTTCTTATTAATACAAGTAGAACAGTACATGCATGTAGGATTAATAATCTTAGTTAAAAATTCTCTTCTTCTTGAAGTGTGCTTTGCATTTGATGCCAATGATTGAAGTTTAATCTTGTTTTAAATTGTATGTATTTGTATTTGTTTTTATTGTATTTTGTTTTTGCTTTTATGAATGAAATTTGAATAAAGCATACTCTGACTGACTGCAACTGACTCAGTCCAGGTGTCCGGATGAAGGGATGGGCAGAGACTCGTTTCAAATGCTTGTGATGCATGCCAGCAACACACACTATGATGTTCTCATGTCCTGATAGTCAATGCCACAATGGGGTGCATGGTGCACACTTGAACACAATGCAGGATCACTCATAGCAAGTCAAATGCCATGGCACTGGCATGCCTGGAAAGTCAGTCATCACTGTCTCCTGTCACAGGGGCAGGCAACAACTGTATGCACTGACTCACAATCATAGTTCAGGGGTAAGGCTAACTCTGCAGATGACCGGCGCACTTGCCCATCCCCTGCAAACAACATATACATGAAGGACATAGTTGCATACACCATTGTGCGCTGTCAGATGATCACACACCTATATGTCACACAGGACTTGTCTCTCACAGTCACATCTCAGATGTCCTGCTGACCCTCAAAATCATGGACACCCCAGTTGTACGTAACAGGATGCCACACCATAATGACACAGAGGTAGACACCTGAAGGCACATGTCACTAAGCACACAGGTAGTGCAACCATGGGAAAGGACAAATAACCTGCATGTCTGATATAACAATGCACACAGAGTGTTTCTAAATGCCCTTGAGGATACATGACTGCCCAGGTGTACGTGAAACAGTGTTTGGCCCTGGACAGTAGTCATGTGGCTAAGCAAGTGTGACATACTTTATATACATACTCCTGAGTCCCACAAATTGGAGTCCCCTGCTGCATGGCTTTGTTTGAAATACCCCAGCCACATGTGGCGAGTCAGACCAGCAATTGTAACACATATCAAGGGCACACACAGATCACATGTCAGATCCCAGGCATTGGGTAAACAATTGAACCACCCATGAAACACACAACAGAGTCACAGGAACAGATGCTGTCCGGAAGCTGAAGCATAGCTGACTGCAGGGACATAGTGCCCTAGTGACACAAGCAACAAACTGTAGGGGCCACACCTGTCGAACAGATGAGGAGGGTACATCACACAATTGAGGGACCTGAGTATTGGACTACAAGACCTACGTAATGTGGAAGTGTGACCAGGCCACAAGACTGCAATTAGCATGTCAGACATAGTACACAGATTAGGCATGGACTTACCCCCTCCTTGCATCTGTCTGGCCTTCAGCTGCCTATCTAAGTCCAGGAAGACCACCGCCAGGATCCGGAGCATGTGGGGGGTCAGGGTCCAGTGTCCACCCCTCCTGCGAGGAGGGGACAGCTTCAGCTGGACTCTTGCGATCCTCCAGATCCAAAGGTCCTGCCACCTCTTCTGGCAGTTGCGGATCCGGCGCTTGTAGACCCCACCGAACGAACTGCCCGGGTGATGGTCAGCCATATCTCCTGCTTTTGGTGGGCATCAACCTGTGAGGATGACAAAGTTAAAAGTCCATTAACACACATGCCCCATATTTGTGCTGCACACATTTGGATATACATGTCATCATCATAAAGGAAAATGAGTTACACAGGTAGTGCAACCATGGGAAAGGACAAATAACCTGCATGTCTGATATAACAATGCCTGGGAAGTTTAAGCTTGCACTAATACACTTTAGCAGCAGAAAACCTGTTCATTACATGTACCTACACACTTTGGGTGATGAAAGTACTCAGTGAGAATGCTTGCCACTGGTGTACACACTGCTAGTACTGCTAGTCAGACAACATGCATAATTAGGAAGGCAGTGGACTGCAAACTCACCTGCTCCCCTGGTTTCCCATACAGCTTGCAGTACTGTGGAAGGAGCCCGTCCAGCAGGGCCTGGTTCTCCTCCTCAGTGAAGGCTGGGGCCCTCTCCAGAGTACTTGCCATAGCAGGAGCCAGAGGATGATAGCAGCAGTGGTAGCAGGGATGTGGTCCAGTAGCACGTAGTGCAGGCAAGTGAGCTCCCTAGGGGCCTGCCAGCCTTATATCTGTGCTGCAGAGGCAGACTCTGTGCCATGTGTCCCCAGTGATAGGTCCAACACGGTTGCATTCTATGAATCTGGCCAATCCATGGAAATGTACGACTCGTACACATCTTCCGCATCGTTCAAATCTTCACCTTCATGAAACCCTAGGAAATGCAACATTGTTGTAGGCATCCAACTGAATTTCCAGTGCACAACTCGTACAAGGTTTGAATCCGCATCCGTCTCCATGACAGTCCAGAGCCAATCAGCTTGGTCAATTGACTGTACAACGCGTATTTTGAAAATACTTATGCACCCGTCTCCATACGATTCAATGGCCAAGGCGTTCACCTGTCTCGGACCATGCCTGCCCGACGCGCATGCATGATAGTCACCCGCGTCGGACCTCATTGCAGTCAATGGCAAAGTGTACGCATGGCTCGGTCATGAACCGTGCAATGTGTACGCATTGTCACCCGTGTCGGACCTCATTGCAGTCAATGGCAAAGCCTACACACGGCCCGGTCATGAACCGTGCAATGCGTATGCATCGTCACCCGCATCGCACCTCATTGCAGTCAATGGCAAAGCCTACACACGGCTCGTCATGAACCGTGCAATGCGTACGCATCGTCACCGGCGTCGGACCTCATTGCAGTCAATGGCAAAACGTACGCACGGCTCAGTCATGAACCGTGCAATGCGTACGCATCGTCACCTGCGTCGGACCTCAGTGGTGTGACTATTTGACAGATTCAACACACAATTACTTGCCAGGGACACATGTGCACACCTACCACACTACAGCATTGGCCACACAGTGTCCCATGGCATGTAAGGCTGCATTCCCTGTGTGTTGGGGGGGCAACATTTGGTTTGTTGTGTGTCACTTTTGTTCATCCACTCCCAGGCTGTGCACGTGTTCCTGGGGGCAGAATCCTTTGTGTGTTGTACACATTACCACTGTGATGTGCAAATGTACAGTAATAGGCATGAGTCACGGACACAGTTGCAGGATGGATATGTTTAGGACATGTCACATACACCCTGAGTCCTGGGGGTGATGGCATATACGTCACAGTGAGACCTGTAGTCACAATTCTGATGTGTACCCACAGTCTGTGTGCATGCTGTGTCTCAGATGTGGATGATCAAATCTGCCCAATGGGAGACAGTCTCCACATCCATTTGGTATATGCAGCAACCTTGATGGTGTGTGTGTGTCTAAGAGACGTACATGTAGGGCCTGCAGGGACAACAGTGGCCACTACCTGTGGGACTCACACTTGCCTTGTGCTGTGTAGGTGATACGCCATGTCCATGCCAGTGTCGATGTGGCAATACAGGGACCCTGGGTATCTGCATGGCAAAAATATATGATGCTTGGGAGACATCAGGCCTCACTTGTCACTGTGGTGTGTGTTTGTAACGTCACAGCAGTACATAGGTCATGTGACACAGCCCAATGATCGGCCATTGCACTACATGGGACTTATGTGGACATGTGGAATTGAGATGTGAGGTGATGGTCATGTAGGTGACATATCTGTCCATGCCCAACAGCACACACCTCAGTACATTGTATAATGTCATGATGTATCATGTGATATTGAGACTGGTCATGGCCACATGGGTGGATGAACCGAAAATCTTCCTTTGTTCATCTCTGTTCTGCAGGGCACCAGTTGTCCATCGACCGTTCCCAGACCTTCAAACCATGCAGGAACGTGCCTGCATCCGACGGTACCGCTTCACCAGGCCACTGATTGAGGAGTTGTCGGAGCAGTTGGCGCCACATCTGCTACCTGGCCGGACATACCCTACAGCACTGACCCCAGAGGTGAAGGTGATGGCAGCCCTGCACTTCTTTGCTACTGGTACCTTCCAGTACACTGTGGCTACAGCAGGTGGGATGTCGCAAACTATGTTTAGTCGTGTGCTATGCGATGTCTTGGAGGGGATGTTGCATTTCCTTGACCTGTACATCAAGTTCCCTAGCCCAGCTGAACTCCCCGAAATAAAGGATGCCTTTTATACACTGGGGAGGATGCCAAACGTCATTGATGGGACACATGTGGCCCTGATACCACCACAGGTATATGAGCAGGCATACCGGAACAGGAAACATTTCCACTCGATCAATGCTCTGGTGGTATGTCTTGCAGACATGTGTATAACACGTGTGTGCACGGTTCCCTGGTTCTGCGCACGATGCCTACATAATGAGGAGTAGTCGCATTGCAACGCTGATGTCACAGATGCCAGATCAGCATGCCTGGCTTGTCGGTGTGTACTGACTGCTTATCATTGTGTGTGTTTGGCAATGTTGTATTCCGCACTCCTACAAAACTCAGCTACTTGTTCATTTTTTTCTGTGTAGGTGACTCTGATACCCCAACATGCCGTGGCTGCTGACACCCCTCAGGAACCCTGTAACACCAGCCGAGATGCGCTACAATGAGGCACATGGTCGGAGCAGGAGGGTGATTGAGCGGACATTCGGCCTCCTGAAAAGCCGCTTTCGCTGCCTGAACAAGACCGGAGGGGCCCTCACATATGAGCCTGCAAAGGTGTGCAAAATTATCCTTGTATGATGCATGCTACACAACATGGCAGTGCGGAAGAAGGTGCCTCTCATCCAGGATGACGATGACCAACCTCCGCCACCTATGGAGGATCCCGGCCTGGGTCACGATGCCAGTGATGATGAGGATGAGGGTGACGTCCGCTCACAGCTCATCAACAACTTCTTCATCTGAATGTGAGTTTCCAGGGTTGTTATGTTAATGTATGGAGTTAGCCTGGAATGTGTTGTGGCTGCTCTGTTGCTGTCTGAGTGTGTCTGTATGCCACTTGACTGGATGTGTGTAGTGATGTGTCCATTCAGGTGGTGTGTACTCCACAATAGGGTAGTACTGCTAACTTGTTTCTGTGCAGGTTTCTTGTGACATGTTTTGTGCATGTGTATTGCATTTCTCTCCTGTTCTGCTGTGCTTTTGACTGTGTCTTGTGTCTGTCCTTCACAGGGTAATTTGCCTGTTGTTTGGTCAACACTGACCCCCAACACCCAGAATCCAACACCAGTGTGGGAGTAGTCAATTGACATCAAGTGATGTGCCACACACTCCTGGACTACAATTCTCAGACGCTCTGTGACCGCGTGTCCACCGTAACGTACAATTGCCTTACAACTATTTTTGAATAAACATGTTGCTGATGTGTAATGAACCTGTGCTATGCTTTGTTAGGTGCTTTGTCTGTCTTCCCACATCTGAGTGACAATTGCTTACCTCACCTGTGGACTTGTTACCAATGACTGTGGATAGGTGTTGTGTTTGTGCATACCTATGTGTTTCAGGTCAACATCATTGTGTGGGATGAGTAACATGGCCATGGTGAGTATGTGTTGTGTTGCCATAGTGGTGTGTCTCCCTCGCATGTGTCACATCACCATGACTCACCTAACGTTGGTTACATTGTTGCAGTATTTGGCATGCACTGTGTTATGTAGCAGATCAACATCTCCATGACACATGACAAGTTAGAATCACAACAGAGGTAAGTATGGTGTACTGGTGAGTTTATTTTTGAACATGTGTGAGGAAAGTGCACAGGATGGTGGGTGCTGTACATTGGGTATGGAATCCAAAGCTCACATTAGAGTTGGAAGTGCTGGTAGATAAAATGTCCAGAGTAAAATCCACAGTCATCTGCTACATTGGACCAACATGAACCCCCCATGTCATGTGGGTGAGTTGTGTGCGATTAAACAAGGTGAACGGGTTGCGCACAAATAACATTGTCCAGAACAGGTTTAGAGGCCCTGGGGGATGTGCTGGGTCATCTGCCTCTCACATGTCCTTCTTCGGACGATCCCTCTTCTTCTTGGGGGGGGATCCTCGGGTGCAGGCCACTACGGTGCAGGGGACTCTCAGCCAGTGTCCTCCTCCCTCCCTGTGGCGCTGGCAGATGGTGTTGCAACAGATGTTGTGGCCACACAGGGAGGTGTGGACAGGTTTGTGTTGATCTGGCGGAGGCATTGGAGTATGTCATGATGCACCGCAGTAAGGGCATCCCACTTTGCCTCCATGCGGGCATGGTGGGCAGCCTGTTCCTGTTGTATGTCCTTGAGGATCCCCACTACCTGGCCAAATCCTCCGGTGCTATCCTGGTATGCATCTATGATGCGTGCCAGTTGGGGGTCATCATGCAGTCCAGACCCCTCTACAAGGCGCGCCCTCTGCCTCCCACCCCTCCCAGCACCCCTATCCACACGGGCAGGACCAGCGGCGGGACGCACAGCTGATACTGGGACCCCTTTTGTGGTGTTGCTGGTGGTGTTTGCTGTAGCTTTCGGGGGGTCCTGTGTCCCTGTGCTGTGGGTGTTCAGGGGCCTTGGTCTGTCCGTGTTGGCGGGGGTGCCCTGTCAGTTTCCAGATGCTGGAGGCGTGGGTACAGGGGGTGCAGATGTTGATGCTGCTGGTGCTGCATGATGACTCACATCGGAGGGGCCAGGTTGGTCGTTGTCATCCGAAGAGGACAGAGACAGAGTCAATCCAGAGAGCTCAGTGTCCACCAGAGCCTGGGACTGGGAATCCTCTTCATTTGGTGCTGGGTCCCCAGCACCACCTGTGTTTGGAAGAGACACACAATGTAAGTTATGTTTCTACAGGCATCAATGGTTCACAAACATGACATTTTCTACTGTACGAACGGATGCCTGCCTGTACACTGCTTTTTTCCAGCTTGTCACGGACAGAGTTTGATATTGTTGTTCCACATTGCCCAGCCATGAAGAAACATTTCAATGTGCATGTCGAAGTGTGTGCATGCCCAGCTCATGGATAGATTTGTCTGTACATGACCATTGCTACTCAAGGGCCATCACGTTTCTGACACAGGTGTGTCATCCCTGTACACATGTGAGCTTTAACAAGGACATACGTGCTATTCCACTGAGGATATGTTGTACTATTGGGGCATGTGTGGTAGCAGAGTTTGCTAGTCTTTGTGTGCCACATTGGTGTATTGGTACGACATGGTCACAGTCCGGTATGCCTGTGATCTCTTTGTAGGAAGTGTTTTCTTCCATTGTTCCTAGTTCCCATCTCATTTCATACAAGTGATGATGTCACCATTGTTAATGATTCTGGTGCTGAGTTTTGTACGTGCATATGTGATGTGACTTGTCAATGTTCCACATGTTGACATGGATTGGGCAAGGTAGCACTCTGGCTTTTCAATGTTCATGACAGTGAGGGCCGTTGGTGTGTGTGTTGCAGTTTGGCTGCTGTGAGTAGCATGTCTCCTACAATGCTGTCCATGTTTGACCTTGTGTCTACAGTGTCTATGTCAGTGAGTGGTGTGTTGTGTGAAGGATGCCTATGTTTCAGCACGATGAAGAGGTGGAATGCAGCTCACAACAGCATTGAGCGTGAATGTAACCATGCTATGGTGTCGGCTATATTGGTGTGTCCATTCCATTCACTGTCAGATGTCCCCTGTCAATGATGTATATGTGAATTCCTGTGTGTTTTATACAATGTACCATATATATAGCTCTCCACATTGGTCATTTGCAAGACACACCTCCCCTGCCCGGCCAGGGGGCACCCCTGGACATTGCATCCCCAGACAATGATTTTGAACATATGGTTGCAATGGCTGTGTGTGCGACCGGGCTTTGTTTGGTCAGTGCATATGTGTGATTGTCAGCCACATCATTTCTCAGGCCCAGTGTCAGACATCTTGATAGTCCCTTCCCACTCCCTGTGAGGCGAGCATGGTTCAGTGTGAGCTTGCTGGGCCATGTAGGTGGGTGGAGATTGTCTGTGACTGCAACTCCCATCATGGTCTTGGCTACACCCCTCTTCCCAGCATGACCATACTTCCTCCCTCTTGACTCTGCTTCCCTGTGAGGGGGTGTGACAGCAATGGCAAGATGGCTGACTATGAAGTCCTGGTGTTTGTTGTTACCCAGTTCCCAGCAGGGCCTTGTGCTCCCCACCACAGAGCCCAGTGTCAGACATCTTGTCAGTCCCTTCCCACTCCCTGTGAGGCAAGCATGGTTCAGTGTGAGCTTGCTGGGCCATGTGGGTGGGTGTGGATTGTCTGTGACTGCAACTCCCATCATACTCTTGGCTACACCCCCTTCCCAGCATGCCAATACTTCCTTCCTTTTGACTCTGCTTCCCTGTGAGGGAGTGTGACAGCAATGACAAGATGGCTGACTGTGAAATCCTGGTGTTTGTTTGGCTACAAGTCCAAAGAGAGCCCCTGTGCTTCACACAGCAGCACCCAGTACCGGGTATCTTTTGCTGATATTTCACTGAGGTGTGGGTCAATGCACTCTACCCTGTGAGTTGTGTGGAGTTTGTGTTGGGGGGGTGTCTCCACATGCTGGTAAGTATGGTCAGAGCTGTCAGTCCTCCTTCCCACCCGGCCAGACATCCCACCATGAAACATGCTTCCATTGGAGGGCGTGCAAGTTGTCTTTCAGGATGTCAGTCAGTGATGTCCTGCTTCTGATTTGCACACAACCCCTACCAGGGCCTTGTGTTCCCACAGCAGGACCCAGTGTCAGCCATCTTGTTAGTCATTTTCCACTCCCTGTGATGTGGGCATGGTTCAGAGAGTTCTTGATGGGCCAATCAGGAGGGGGAGCAATAGCTGTGACTACAAACCCCATCATGCTTTTGGATACACTAACTTCACCTGCATCCCCACTATTCCTTCCTTTCAGTCAACTGCACTGTGAGGTAGTGTGTTTGTGGTGGCAAACTGTCTGGCAGTGTTTATTTTGTGTTGTGCCACTGCCTTGCTCTATTTGTTTGTAGGTTGGTGCATGTCATGCCACAGTTACAAGTCACTATGAGATGGCAGGTATTGTGTTTGTCTGACTGGCATACACATCTTGGGATGATTATCTATTGGTTACTGTGGCTTTGCTTGCGGTGCATGGTTTCACTGTCCCCTTGCCACACAATATTGGGTATGTTGTTTGAGTACTCACCAGGCTCTGGTATGTCTGTTAGACCATGGACGCTCTCTGGTGGTAGGATGTCCCGCACCTTCTCCTCCCAGGTCCTGAAGTAGACTGATTTGGCAGGAGGGCCACCACCGGTGCACTGACTCAATGGGTTTCTTGACCCTCCTGCGCACGTCATACCACCTGTTCTGGATAGCGTCCTTTGTGTGTCTTGCTGGTGCTTGTGCGTTCACCTTGTCCACAATCCTTGCCCACATCTTGCTTTTCTGTGACATGGGGGTCCTTTGGACCAATGTACCAAATAAATGTAGCTCTACTCTGATGATCTCGTCTACCAGCACTTCTAACTCACTATCTGTGAACGTTGGATTCTTCTTTGGGGGCATGGTGATGGGTGGTGGTGGTGAGTGATGTGTGTGTGAGGGTGCAAGAGGGGGTGGGTTAGTGTTGGTTTTGCTAGCTGTATGTGTGTGTGCTTATGGATGAGGTGCTGATGGTGTGTGAGTTGTGTGATGGGTGAGTTGTGAGTGTGTCTGTGGTTGCTGTGTGATGGTGTTTGCTGCTGGCTGTGTCTCCTATTTGCAAGGGATCATGGTAGTGATTGCAGTCCTTTATATGGTTGGAGTTGTGGGTGTGTCTTTGTCCCAGGTTTTTTTATTTGATATTTATTGGCTTTGTCATTGCTTGTTTGGTCCTTGTTTTGTCTTTTTTCCTTTGGGTTTTGTAGGCATGAAGAAGATGTTCTTCTGACGGAAACGGACGCTGGTATTGGCTCGTGCGGCCTTCTCCGGGTCTTTCACGCTGACTATCTTCTGTGTTTCATACGCGTCGGTCGCGAAGATCTCTATTGCTTGTGGGACCAGTTTTCTGTGCATGTCGGTCGTGCGGCTTGGTCTCCGTGTGAGTCGGTCTGGTTTTGCACGCATTGCATTGAACTGCGCGGATCGGACATCGCGGGTACATGTCAGTCTGGTTCATTCCGGGTTCTTCTCGGTCGGTGAAACTCGCGTTGGTTTTCGGGCAGGATCACTATTTTCCCTATGGCTCGGTCGTACGGCTTGTATTCCGTACGTGTCGGTTGTAATTCACACGTGTTGCATCGTACTGCATGGGTCGTTCGGTGCTGGTCCGTGTCGGTCAATCTCCGGTCCGTGTCGGTCTGTATGATTTGCGGCCGGAATCAACCCCAAAGTGTGTAGTAACAAGAAGTAATCATATAATCTTGTGTATAAATGAACTATAAATTATAGTACACAACACCAGTGAGTGACTACTCACCCGGGTAGAAAACTGTATGATCAGTTCATGAATCTGCAACATATTGTATATGCTGAGCAAAGCACATAAGCACACATTCTGCCACATATTCAAAACAACAGAAGAAAATAAACTTTAAAGTGAGAATTGAGACAGAAATTCCCGCTTGCCACTAGACGGCAGCGTAACAGCATGAGGATACTGATTAAACATATCTTCGTAAAGACACAAACATAGCCCACAGTTTTGAACATTATAAAGTCACCGCTGCTGCAATAAGCCTCACAATTGTGGTTTGCCAAAACCGAATAAAGTAATATCTTCAAGATGGTCTTCCTCAAAGTCAAGGTGTGGAATGGGAACAACACAAATCAATTCTGCCCTGGATGGTAGTCAATAAAAACAACTTCCACTCACCACTGTTGTCCCAAACAGCATCCACTGTCCTCCGTAAAATGATCAGACCGATCACGAGGACCCAGCATGAAAACAGAGAAAATCTAATCGTAGCAATGATGAGAAGACTCATGGTAACCAGTGCCGCACCACCAAAAGAGTCATAATGTTAATAGAAACGTGGTTGGCAACCGCACGTAAAACAATAAAGTGTGGTTGGCAAGTGCGCTAAGTAAGTAGGAGTTTGTGATTACAAAATGGTGTCAAGCAGCAGGATGGAAAGCCGGGTGGCTTTCGGCACGTCAAGGCATTAAAGGCTGCTGATGTGGCGAAAACAGCGTTGCAGAGCTCGCGGAGGCTGAAGAGCTGAAGGTAGGGTCGCGCGTGAAGTGACACGCGCGCTTTTTAATTTTTTTTAAACATGCAGGGAGGGCAGTTGAACTGCCAAAGTGAGGGGCACAGAGGCAATGAAGTAATTTAAAAAAAATGAAATTTTTTAATAACATACTCACGACCAATCAAGCACATGGAGGAAACTCGACCTCCAAATTCCTCCAAGTGGCTTCACCTCTGCCAGGCCGTTTACACGATGCACGATTGCAGAAGTTAGAAAAGCAGGAAAAGTAGGAAATCGTGCAGTAGTGTTGTTAGAAGCACATAATGGTGTAGTAGCCCTTGAGGTTTTTCCTTAAGGGATTGGGAACTGTCCCAAAACAGGTCACAGCAGGCAGGGTGATCTTGTTACACGAAGTGTAGACGCTCTGGTAGTCCCTTTAGTGAGTCGGATGAGCTCACATGTGGTACAACCCCTCCCAGAACAAGACGTAGATAACTGTCCAGCAGACTAGTCTTGTTATCAGTGACGCTGTCCACACAGCAGAAAATGCACACATCCATGTGGGAAGAGCTAGATGCTGCAAAGACCGTTTAAGAGCAGAAAACTTTCCAGGTGACAGTAGATAACAGTCATCCTCTCAGACAGCGCAATAAACGATGTAAGGGAGCTGATCAGAGGGAAAGAAGGCTCACCCTCATAGAAGGCATAGCACAAGACACGTAGATTGCAGACTTTGGTGAATGGCAGGCTTACCTTCACTGAAGGCACAGCACAATGACGGAGACGTAGATGAGTGGCAGGCTTACCCTCGCTAAAAGCACAGCACAAGACACGTGGACTCTGAAGAGTAGACGCCCAAGACTGGGTGAGCAGCTCCTGAAGTAGCACTTCTCCAGATGCACAGGAACAACTGGCAGACTGCTGTGGGTGACCGATGACAAGGTCACTGGTGGGGTAAAGGATGCCAGTTGCCTTAGATTAAGTTGAGTTGATCTGTACCTTAATGTTGCTTGAGGTTTGATGAGGTGACAGAAGCAGGTTCTTTTGAAGATCGTCGCCAAAAACTTGTAATGATTGAGTCAGATACTCAAGATGAGTTTTAGGTAGCTTTATTCAAGATGGTACAATAGATAGATCAAATCCATATCAAGACAATAACAAGATCCCACCAGGAGCAGCCAGCAAGCAGCTCAGCCCAGTCAACTGTGACTATTTGATCCACAACATTCTATAACATATCATCACAGTAAGATTCTACAAGCAGGGCATGAATAGCATTGAACTCAGGATATAACAACTTCCCAGCCTATTCCCTTATAAACCCACAACCTGCTACAGAGCTTTAAAAGCAAAATTCAAATAAAAAATTAATAACTACTAAAACTAACGCATGTAAATAAAAATACAAACAATTCTCATACAACAAACATACATCACATACATAAAAAATATATACTAAAATAAATTACATTAATTAATGAACAATATTCTTAACATCAATAGTTTTGCAAACGGTATTAAACACTTCAATATTTTTAAAGTCGATATTACTTACCTTCAGTCGATCTTCTTAACCACAATATTCTTGCTCTCGATATTTCTGAACCACAATATTTGTTACTCGATATTTGTGCAACTCAATATTTTTTATTCAATATTCTGTCTGCACACCGTATTGCTTCAAACAAAGAACATTCACATTGTTTCTTCTCATGGGGAAATCCATGCTCTATTTTATCTATAACTTTGATGTACATTTCTTTCTGTTCATCGTTCAGTTGTTATATTAACTGTTCAAAATGAACAGTTTCCTCTCTTGCTTGCTGTATTGCACTCTCCACCTCATTCATAGCTATAGCTGCTTCATTTTGAATCATTGGTTCTCCAAGAGGATCTTGTGTAAGTGGTCCAGAACTTTCGTTTCTTTGTGAACTCTTCTTGGTTATCTCAGCAGCAATGGTTTATTCCTGGTCAATCTTATATTTCAACATTTTCAAGTAGGTTAGAAAGATTGAATACTCAATGCTGTCTTTCACAGCATTGAAAGAGTCTTCATAAAAGTCATAGGGGTCTATTAGCATGGCGGTCCAAAAACCACCCCGACCGCCATGAAAGGGGAATCCAACTGCCCGCCAGTCCCGGGGAAAAAACGGCGGCCAAATTAGGAACAACCGCCAAAAAAGACCGACCGCGCGGAAGGAGGCAAAGAAAAAACGCCCATAGCGTGCAGAGATGCCCAAAACCTGTCTGCAGCGGTCAGATTCTTGGCAGAAAAGAAGCAAACCGCCGCCAGGACAGCGGAGACACTGCATGGAAAATTAGGATATCCCGATGGCCCCGCGGTACGTACCGCTGTCTCCGACCACCACGGTTGCAAACTGTGATGAATGGGACAGCCGGTGGAAGAGCTAGTGCATAGCCACTGTCGCGGTCGCACTGTAACAAATATGGCGGTCGACAGGAAAAAATCACAACAAGGCCACAAAGTGCACACAGCAAACTAGCCATGCCACCAAAAAAACAGGACACACCCCAATGAATCAACCACATGGCAAATACAAAAATACAAATCCCAGGACAACCCACACAACACACCTGACAGCAACAACCCATTTGGACACACCCACATAGCTGAGTATAAAACCAGCCCCTTCCCTGACCACAATCCTTTGCAGCAATCCAAAACTGAAGGCCTCAAACCCTGACAACAAAGGATAGGCAAAGCAACACACCATCACCACTCACAACACCACCACAACCACTTCAACACCACCACCCATAACCCCCTGCATATCACACACCATACACATCACACCCACCCTCACCACTCACACCTCTGCACCCATAACCCCTCTGCACATCACACACCATGGCCACACAAAAAATGCCCAAATTCACTGAGAGCGAGTTGAAGGTCATGGTAGATGAGATAGCTAGAGTAGAACCACAACTGACTGACTGACTGACTGAAACATTTATAAAGCGCGCTTATGCCGTGGCGTCTTGGCGCTAAGAGGACCAAACACACAGCGCGAAGCCCCAGGGGCTTGGAAAAAGGAAGGTCTTTATCTTTTTTCTAAAGAGAAACTCATTAGGTTCCAGCCTGACAACCTCCGGAAGAGAGTTCCACAAATTGGAGGCTTGATATAAAAAGCCAGCTCCACCCCATCTAGCTCTTTTAATTCTGGGGACACAGACCAGCCCTACATTAGCAGATCTAAGGGTACGAGCGGGTCGGTACATGGGAAACATCAATTGAATGTCCAAGGCTCCGCCCCCATAAATTGCCTTATGCACCAGACAAAGAGCTTTGAATTTTACCCTCTGGCCTACTGGAAGCCAGTGCAGCTGTTTGATAACTGCTGAGGTCGGATGATGTTTGGGCAAGTCGTGAAGTAGTCGCGCTGCCGCGTTCTGGAGGGATTGGAGTTTTTTCATCTGTCCCTTACCTATCCCGAGATAGAGCGCATTACAATAGTCCGCTTTTGAAAGGACAAGGGCTCCCACCACCGTTTTACGGAAAGACAATGGGATAAAAGGTAGAATCTTCCGTAAGAAGTAAAGAAGCAGGCTGAGGTGACTTGATTGACTTGAGAGGCGTACTTTAGATCTTTATCCAGTACCACTCCCAAGTTCCTTGCCCTGATTACCGGGACTGGACAGGAGCCTGCCTCAGGGGGCCACCAAGTTTGGCTCCAGATGGAAGGAAGTTGGCCAAACTCTATGACCTTGGTCTTATCAGTATTTATCTTCAGGAAGTTCCCAGTCATCCACGCCATTACATCAGTAAGACATTTCCGGAACCTCTCAGCTGTTTGCTCGACATTCTGAAAAATGGAGACAACTAATTGAGTGTCGTCAGCATACGACACCAACATTAAACCATGTTCAGTGATAACCTGTGCCAGAGGTCTGACATACAGATTAAAAAGAGTCGGAGACAATGCAGAGCCCTGCGGTACTCCGTACGGGAGCTTGAATAATCCCGATTCAACACCATTCCAATGAATCTGTTGCTCACGCGATGTTAGGAAGGAGGTGAGTAAGGTTAAGGCGTTATCTACAATGGCCACTTCCTTCAGCCGCTGCACCAGCACGAATGGTTTACAGTATCGAAGGCCGCGGTCAGATCGAGCAGGATAAGTATGGCTCTACCTCCCCCATCCATCACCTTCCGAATCTGTTCAGTAGCCATGAGCAATGCAGATTCAGTGGAGTGAGACGAACGGAAACCATGCTGTGTGGGATCCAACAAGCTGTTCCTATCCAGATAGTCCGTTAATTGTAAATGAACAGCTTTTTCCAGAATCTTAGCAGGTAATGGAAGACAGGAAATTGGGCGATAGTGCTTTACATCTAAAGGGTCTAAGGTAGGTTTCTTCAAAATAGGCCTAATACAAGCTTTTTTTCCACGGCGTGGGAAATACCCCAGAAGCAGTGACGGCGTTAATAAGAGGTGGCAAAAAGGAACTGATCTTGTGGGGCAGTAGATGTAGGATATACGGGGGACAAGGGTCCAATGGAGAACCAGACTTCGTCTGGAGCAGCAAGTTGACCACTTGGTCCTCTTCCAGGGGGACGTAGTGAGCTAGCTTATGTAGAAGATCCCGGTTACTCGGGGATGGAACAGTCAGGTGTTCTTGAGCACCTACCTTAGTCAGCAGAGAATTGTATACCGTCTGTACTTTATTCTGGAAGAACAAAGACAGTTGTTCCACAAAGCTTTGGTCTGGCTGAAACCTCTCATCACCTGGACCCTTAGCTAGCTCTGCTACTGTTTTAAACAGCTCTTTAGAGGAGTTGGTAGCCTCTGTGATCTTTGTGGTATAATATACTGATTTTGCCTGTTTTATCGCTGCCTTATACTCTTCCAGTATACTATTATACCCTATCTTATGCTCCAAACTATAATCAGATCTCCACATTCGCTCCTTACGTCTACACATTATTTTTATTTGCCGCAGCTCATGCGTATACCAAGGTGAAGTAACCCTTTTATTGTGGGAAGATTTAATAACTTCCGGAGCAAGCAAATTCACAGCTGATCTCAGCCATTCTTCGAAATTATATGCTGAGGTGTTGATGTCAGACGACACCTTAGGGGACTCAGTCTCCAAAGTAGTCAGCAACTCATTCTTTCTAATTTCTTTCCAGGGACGGGACTTAGATATCTCTACCCTTCGTCTTCGACCTCTCATTACTAATGGAAGTTTTATACTGAAGTGGAAAGTAGAGTGGTCAGACCATAGGGTGGGTAGGACACTCTCAACTAGAAGCTGCTCGTGATTGCTAAAAATGCTGTCCAGTATATGTCCGGCTATATGTGTAGGTTCTTCAACTAGTTGTTTGAAGCCGTAACTTGCCAGATTATCCACCAACTTAGAAGTATCAGAGTTACTATTGGCCTCTAAATGGAAGTTAAAGTCACCCAGAATGGTGAAAGTGGGATAATCCAAACAGGATTCTAAAAATGCCTGAAGAGCTTTTATAAACGGGGACCTTTCCCCCAGTGGTCGGTATATTAGTAACCCATTAAAAAGTTCCAAATCTTTGTACTTAATGACAAAGGTTAAAGCCTCCGCTTCTACCGCGAGCTGAGGCAGTATCTGTACGGTGAGACATGATCGATATATAATAGCGAACAACTGTTCGGTAGCCTGGTCCAACAGACACCATTAGCCACAAGAGCCCAAATGTGGGCAAGGATAGTCGAAAGGGTCAATGCAGTAAGGACCACCCCGCGCTCCAAAAATGAAATCATGAAGCGGTGGCATGATCTGAAGAGGGTGGTCAAACAGAAGAGGAGCAAGAACCGTGAGCTGGCTCAGAGGACTGGCGGTGGCCCTCCCATTGCACCCAAAATATTCTCTGCATGGGAGGAGAAGGTGCTTGCCATACTGCATCCAGAGAGTCTCACAGGAGTAGCCGGGGGAACGGAGGCTGGTATGTACAAGTAAATTACCACACCCACACTGCCATGTACTGCCTTGTACAACTACAAAGCTACACATCCCAGGCCCAATTCCATCCATCTGCACCACACACACCCCAACACATGTATCACAGATCCAACTTTTACTCCCTCTCATGCACCCCAAACGTAGCAAGCAACATCACCATGGGGTATGTGTACAGGCAGTCAGCGCTACAACTTCCACCATGCCCCCTGTCCCACACCTGAGCAGGATGGACCACTCCTCCACCCAGAAGCAGTTGGAAGCCATTGTATCACCACCAACAAACTAACAGGTATGTAGCCATCTTAACAGGGAGGGGGCTCTGGGGGTGGGAAGACTGCACTACAACTCCCACCATGCTCCCTGTCCCACACCTGAGCAGGATGGACCACTCCCCCACCCAGAAGCAGTTGGAAGCCATTGTATCATCACCAACAAACTTACAGGTAGGTAGACATATTATGCCTTCTTGTCCCACCCCTGAGCAGGATGTAAGCCGCCACCATACACACACACACACACACACACACAGATGTGTCACAAGACAAAGCCAAATGTGAAAACATAACAGGTAAGTAGCCAGTACGTGCACCCAGACATTCACCTCAAGAAGCATGGTGCCAAATGACAACACCAGCCCACGCATCACCCAAAAACACACACAGATCCAATTGCCACTCACAGTGTGCACACAGCTAAGCAAATGAAACTGTCACAGCAACCAAAGTGTGACACACCAATTCACATGTAGAAGAAAGTCTGACCACAGTCATGCACAGCACTGAATGCCATGTGTAATTGCCACGGGGCCAGAGCAGTGAGGACCATATGAAAAACAAAGAAAGCATGGTTGGTGGTACAAATCACGATATGCACATGACAAGACTAAGGTATGCAGGAGATGACAATGGCCAGTTCATGCTCAGATGTAACATCTGCTAAGGCAGACTAATCAACAAAGATGCTCCGCATGAAATCGTTGTGGCAGTAGTCCCTAGATTGCAACATGTCCCTGTAAACACGAAATATGCACATGGCGCATGGTATGCTTTGACACCTCACACCATGGACAAGTAATTCATGTACCTCAGCATCATGTCTGGAGGCACTGTAGTGCACATACAAACAATGTGATGATCAGTCAACTGTGTGGTGTACAAACAGTGAATAATACACAGCTAACACAAGGCTAGCGGGGTACACTACAATGACCATTTCCTATCTGTCCCATAGGTGACCAAGAACTCACTGCAGAGGACAACATCACCAACCTGCAGAGCCAGTCTCCCCCCCGGAACATGGACTCTCAGATGTTGACCTCCAGGATTCTGAGGACTAGGAGCTCTGAGCCGGCCCATCTGGTGTGCTAGGGCGCAACCTGCCCAGGACCGAATCGTCCCCCCACCATATCTGCTGCAACACCACCTGCCATGCAGACCCCTGCTGTTACGGCCTGTGCGGCCTCCACCACCACCAGCAGTGCTGCCAGCAACACCCACCCTATCCCAGAGGAAGACCACACCACCCCACCGACTGAGGAGGTCAGGGAGAGGATGCAGAGGCCCACTGTGGTGAGGCAACAGGTCCGTGACAGCAGAGGAGGTGGGAGGGGCAGGGTCAGTCAAAGACACACGGACACTGGGAGATCCCGGTTACTCGGGGATGGAACAGTCAGGTGTTCTTGAGCACCTACCTTAGTCAGCAGAGAATTGTATACCGTCTGTACTTTATTCTGGAAGAACAAAGACAGTTGTTCCACAAAGCTTTGGTCTGGCTGAAACCTCTCATCACCTGGACCCTTAGCTAGCTCTGCTACTGTTTTAAACAGCTCTTTAGAGGAGTTGGTAGCCTCTGTGATCTTTGTGGTATAATATACTGATTTTGCCTGTTTTATCGCTGCCTTATACTCTTCCAGTATACTATTATACCCTATCTTATGTTCCAAACTATAATCAGATCTCCACATTCGCTCCTTACGTCTACACATTATTTTTATTTGCCGCAGCTCATGCGTATACCAAGGTGAAGTAACCCTTTTATTGTGGGAAGATTTAATAACTTCCGGAGCAAGCAAATTCACAGCTGATCTCAGCCATTCTTCGAAATTATATGCTGAGGTGTTGATGTCAGACGACACCTTAGGTGACTCAGTCTCCAAAGTAGTCAGCAACTCATTCTTTCTAATTTCTTTCCAGGGACGGGACTTAGATATCTCTACCCTTCGTCTTCGACCTCTCATTACTAATGGAAGTTTTATACTGAAGTGGATAGTAGAGTGGTCAGACCATAGGGTGGGTAGGACACTCTCAACTAGAAGCTGCTCGTGATTGCTAAAAATGCTGTCCAGTATATGTCCGGCTATATGTGTAGGTTCTTCAACTAGTTGTTTGAAGCCGTAACTTGCCAGATTATCCACCAACTTAGAAGTATCAGAGTTACTATTGGCCTCTAAATGGAAGTTAAAGTCACCCAGAATGGTGAAAGTGGGATAATCCAAACAGGATTCTAAAAATGCCTGAAGAGCTTTTATAAATGGGGACCTTTCCCCCAGTGGTCGGTATATTAGTAACCCATTAAAAAGTTCCAAATCTTTGTACTTAATGACAAAGGTTAAAGCCTCCGCTTCTACCGCGAGCTGAGGCAGTATCTGTACGGTGAGACATGATCGATATATAATAGCGAACAACTGTTCGGTAGCCTGGTCCAACAGACACCATTAGCCACAAGAGCCCAAATGTGGGCAAGGATAGTCGAAAGGGTCAATGCAGTAAGGACCACCCCGCGCTCCAAAAATGAAATCATGAAGCGGTGGCATGATCTGAAGAGGGTGGTCAAACAGAAGAGGAGCAAGAACCATGAGCTGGCTCAGAGGACTGGCGGTGGCCCTCCCATTGCACCCAAAATATTCTCTGCATGGGAGGAGAAGGTGCTTGCCATACTGCATCCAGAGAGTCTCACAGGAGTAGCCGGGGGAATGGAGGCTGGTATGTACAAGTAAATTACCACACCCACACTGCCATGTACTGCCTTGTACAACTACAAAGCTACACATCCCTGGCCCAATTCCATCCATCTGCACCACACACACCCCAACACATGTATCACAGATCCAACTTTTACTCCCTCTCATGCACCCCAAACATAGCAAGCAACATCACCATGGGGTATGTGTACAGGCAGTCAGCGCTACAACTTCCACCATGCCCCCTGTCCCACACCTGAGCAGGATGGACCACTCCTCCACCCAGAAGCAGTTGGAAGCCATTGTATCACCACCAACAAACTAACAGGTATGTAGCCATCTTAACAGGGAGGGGGCTCTGGGGGTGGGAAGACTGCACTACAACTCCCACCATGCTCCCTGTCCCACACCTGAGCAGGATGGACCACTCCCCCACCCAGAAGCAGTTGGAAGCCATTGTATCATCACCAACAAACTTACAGGTAGGTAGACATATTATGCCTTCTTGTCACCCCTGAGCAGGATGTAAGCCGCCACCATACACACACACACACACACATACACGTGTTACCATCCTTGTGGGGACTATGTGTGAATACCTGCCTTGTGGAGACTAACCTTTCCCAATGTTTTTAAAACACACTAATAACAGAAAAATGTTAAGAAAAAATTCATGATACAGGATCCTGCTTGAAATGTGCAAATATATTGTTATTTAATCGTGCGCACAGCACTATCCTTGTGGGGACTTGAACACGTGCTACCATCCTTGTGGGGACCTTGTCCGTAACACTATTTGTGATTGAATACAGTCGAAGGCACATGGCTAAATGTTTATTTTATCAATATACACAAACAACATTATAATCTATTCATATATGAATTACTGCATATATACTAGGTGCGTACATTACAAACAGATTATGTTAATGTGGCAGAAAATGTCATATCATGCTTAAAGAAAGACACTTAAAGCTGTATTTAACCTATGTATTAGTGGATAAAATCATCTTAGGAGATAAGGGAACTAACACAAAGAAATTAACATATGGAACCAAGGAATATGGTCAAGTGGAACCCGGAGCTTGATTAGCTGCTTACATTTTTGCCAACATAGATGTTCAAGTCCCCACAAAGATACTGGGTGAAGATCATTGTGTTTAAGTCTCCATAGAAATAGTGTGTACATTCAAAGCTTAAATCCCATTATAAAGACTGTGAAGCTAATGATGTTCATGTCCCCACAGAGATGGTGTGTTATTATAGTGATGTTCAAGTCCCCACAAAGATAGTGTGTTATTACAGTGTTGTTCAAGTCCCCACAATGATAGTGTTTTATTATAGTGTTTTTCAAGTCCCCACAAAGATAGTGTGTTATTATAGTGATGTTTAAGTCCCCACAAAGATAGTGTGTTATTACAGTGTTGTTCAAGTCCCCACAAAGATAGTGTGTTATTACAGTGTTGTTCAAGTCCCCATAAAGATAGTGTGTTATTATAGTGATGTTTAAGTCCCCACATAAATAGTACATGAAGGTGATTGTGTTTAAGTCCTCATTGAAATAGGACCTGATTCACAAAGGTAAACTTAGATAAAAAGTCTAACTTTACTACTTATTAATATTCACAAAGCCTCATACCGAGAATGTAAAGCTGATGATGTTCAAGTCAAAGCAAACACAAGGAGATGATGGACGGAGCGCTGAAGCTTTTCAGACACTCACCCCCCGTCACAGATCTGGGTTGAATCCATCATCGTTCTTTAGCTCACTTCGCCACCCCAGTTCAGACCCAGCTATATGCAAATCAGTCTTGACCCTGTGCCTCATGGCACCCCTGGTGGTTCAAGTCGAAAAAGATTGCGTGTAATTACAGGAATGCTCAAGTCCCCACAGAGATGGTGTGTTACTATAGTATTACCACAGTCGCCAAAGAGAATGTGTGTGATTATAGACGTGCCCAGGTCCCCACAGAGATAGTGTGTGATTATAGAGATATCAAGCTCCCAACAGAAATAGTGTGTGATTATAGACATACCCAGGTCCCCAGAGATAGAGTGTGATTGTAGAGATGTCCAGGTCCCCACAGAGATAGTGTGTGATTATAGACATGCCCAGGTCCCCACAGAGATAGTGTGTGATTATAGACATGCCCAGGTCCCCACAGAGGTAGTGTGTGACTGTAGAGATGTCGAGGTCCCCACAGAGGTAGTGTGTGACTATAGAGATGTCGAGGTCCCCACAGAGATGGTGTGCGACTATAGTATTACCATGGTTGCCAAAGAGAATGTGTGTGATTATACACATGCCCAGGTCCCACAGAGAAAGAGTATGATTAGAGATATGCCCAGGTCCCCACAGAGTTAGTCTGTGATTAATAGGATGCACAGGGATAGCACACAGAGATAGTGCATAATTATAGTCATGTACAAGTCCTCACAGAGCTATTGTGCAATTACAGTGATGTTTAAGTCCCCACAGTGATAATGTGTGATTACAGTCATATTCAAGACTCCAAAGTGATATGTATAATGATAGGTATGTTGAAGAACCCCTACAGTTCGTATTAGTCAGGTGGCTTATTAAATTAATGAATCCACTTGAGGGATATGTGTTGACAACTCTCTCACATGTTTGAATCCTGGTGCTACCACTCAGCCTTTATTCTTTCCAAGGTCTGTAGAATAAGTACTATTTACTTGGATAACAAAACACATATGGTATTCAGCAACAAGATACCCTCAGGTGTTATTGTGCACTTTATATATGTACATGAGATGATATGATGTGATAATAGTGGTACTCAAGCCACCACTATGATAGACTGGAATGATCCATATCTACGAATCCCACTTCAAATGCAACATTAACTGATTTAAACTGTGTTCATCCAGGAGGGCTCACACTTCCTTAAAATTCCAAGTATCTGTGTTTTCATTTTGTTTTCTAGCCCCATCTCATCAACTCCAGTCTCCATTAAAAAGATAAAACTGTATTTTTGATGGCAATAAACTCCCCATACTGATTCGTTCTGACACTTTAGGATTATTACAATAGAGAAATCGATTTAAGAACTGGCACGTCTTTATACATTTTGTCTCTATAATTCAAGAATGAAATGATCCTCTCCTTACAAAGCTCTTCTTTCTCTCAAAGTATTTTCTTCATGTGAGAAGTGGGATTTTTCGATTGTTAGAGGCGTGAGGTGGCATCGCCTCAAACCAGCACCAGTGGCGATTGGGTAGCACTCCGGAATCCACAAAACCTAGCTGCAAGATATATATACATATATATATATATATGCACATATACCTTGTTTAACAAACTTCAAACATTTACTGTGTATAGAAACACAAATTCTGTAAGTGGATTTCCAGAATGGATCTAGCAGTCCTTTGTGCAAGAGTAGAAAAAATCAAGTTGGCAGTGGTACATCCGCCTTTTTATGGGAAGACACATTCTCAAAATGTGCCCAGGTGAAACATGAGACACTTTCACAAAGTTGAAACATCTATTTGTTCAGCCTTTTATATTTGGAGTGTAAAATAGAAATTTTTAAACAAGGCTTGAACATTCTCAGAAGTGCCGATGTCAGCTAGAAGAGACTTTCTCAGCTTTGATGATTGTATTATTTGAAGGGCAAATCATATACAAGAGTCTTACAAATTGTATTCCTGAACTGAGCTGGTATGTTCATAAGAGTAGAGAAAGTCACTTTGGCTGACATACAGCTGTCTTTTTCATGGAAATAAAAACCTCAGAATGTGCCTACTTTAATTACAGGAATCTTTCACACTGTTAAAGTTTTTTGGAGGAGTGAGCCCAAATGTTGTACTTCGTGTGTGTGGGGTATAAAACTAGGCTTCCTAAAAGGAGCCGTTTAATCCTTTGTTCAGGAAGGACAATTTAATAGTCATGCACTAGCTGCTTTTGTGAGTAAAGAAACCTTACAATGTGCCAATGTTAAAGATAGGAGTCCTCCACAAAGTTGAATAACTTGTTTTTGGCAGTGGGAATTTTATACATACAGTCTTAAACACTAAGGGCCTCATTTATGAAAAGTGTTGCATCGCTGCGTGAAAGCAGCAATGCTAAACTATTCAGTGTGCCCTCCTTGCGACATGATAGATGTGCTGCATTTATTGTACAACGCACCATGTTGCATGGAATGATAGATACATCAGGAATCCTGACTTTTCTGTCGGTGTGAAACCCAAACAGTGCTGGAGTTGTGTCGTAAGCATGAAGCAATGAATGGGGGAAGCCTATTCCCATTGTACTGCGTCACCCTTATGCCTGCTGTGAGGCAGGCATAAGGTTGTGACACAGTAGCGTCCTAGAAGTGGCACAGTGAAATCTGATAGATTTCACTGTGCCACTTCTACTAGGCTTTTGCGGGGGAACACCCACCCTACATACATTATACCCGACGCAGGTATAATGTGGCGCAGGGCTTTATAAAGTGACGCATCTCCTTAAATGCATCACTTTGTAAATATGGTGCAATATGGCACATATTTTATGCAGCTACACCCTCACAAAAAGTGACGCAACAGCAGGGCAAAAGTGTAACAAGGGGCTCATAAATAAGCTCCTCATTTTGCAATTAGGCTTATGGTCCCTTTGTGCCGGAGTAGAGAAAATGACTAATAGTTCTGTAACTACACTTTACATGAGAAAAGAAACATTTTCAAAATGGGCACATGTTAAATATGGTGAATTAAATAAATATTGATTCCAAAATATCATGTGACAAATATGTTGTCAAAAATATCACCGCTGCAAAAATATAGTGGAACAGAATATCAAAATTAAGAATGTAAGTTTTATTGTATACAATATGGTAAGAGAAAGTGTTGGACTTCAGAAAGGTTACATATACCATTCCAATACAGTCAATTAAAAAAATATATTTAAATACCTAAATACATAAAATGATTAACCATTGATAAACTAGAAAATACATATTGTATACATTTAAATAAAATGCACAATTTATTATAAATCTACTAAATAAACGTATCACTAAATGAAATATTTAAATTAACATAAGCAAAATTCACTTCTCTCGCTACTACTGAAAAAACCACAAACACCAAGAAGATAAATTAAAATATAAATACAATTTAAATAAATGAAACCTATACAAATAATAAATATAATATACACTTGCTGATATATATTACTAATTATTTCTTGCAGTCTAAATAAAACTATTTTTTCATTTTAAATATTCAATGACAAAATATGATTTATAAATTAAATATTTAAATAACAAAAAATTAAAAAAGAAAACTATTTTCATTTAAATATTTTCTCACCCTATTCCCCTACAAACTGAACAAGCTGCTAAATTAGGTATAACTAATTATGCAATACAAAATATAAATTAAAAATTGGATATTAAACCCAAATAAATGAAAGAATAATTAAACAATTAAAACATTACATACTAATAATTTATATATTGATTTTACCTTACATTACTTAAAATTGAAAAACAATTAGTTAAAATGTAATTTACCTCCCATCATATTCCCCCAAAAACCCAAAATCCCACTACTAAATTATAAACTACTTAAAATAGGTGTTTGTAGATCGCACATTAACTCTTAGACATCTTAGCACTAACAGATGTTGATTGCTACCCAACGGTACTCATTTTGTCGACCTCAGATGGTTGAAAGGCTGAGTGGACCCGCCGGGATTTGAACCTATGACCATGAGATTGAACACAGGGCCCTGACATGGACACTTTAGTCCACTGAGCCACCAGACCCATCTAATTGTCTTTTAAAAATTCAATTACACATTTAAAATTGCAAACTATATATAAAAAAAGAACATTTTACTAATATTATAAGTATACATATATATTTAATAAACAATGTTTATTACAAGTATACTAAAGTACACTATTAATTACAACAATTTTCTTCATTGTACTGTTGCTTAAATTGGAGTGGGAAGAGTAAATCTAGTCCATCCAATTCCTATGCTTTCCTTATTATTGCTTAATTGAGGTGAGGATAGCTAATATAACCCTTACAAAGTCCAACACTTTCCCTACTGTTGCTTAGGATGGAGTGAGAATAGTAAATATAACCCCTTTTAAGTCCAGTACTTTTCTTTCGGTTTCGTATATATTGGGGTGGGAATAGTAAATTTAATCCCTCTGAAGTGCAACACTTTTCCAGCTGTTGCTTACATTGCAGTGGGAATATTAAATCTAACCTCTCCGAAATTCAGCACTTTCCCTGCTTTTGCTTAGGGTGGAATGGAAATAGTAAATTTGACCCCTTCAGAGGTTCAACACCTTCCCTACTGTTGTTTAGACTGGAGTGGAAATGGCCCTTTGAACCCCTCTGAAGTCCAACACTTTCCCTACTTTTACTTAGATTGGAGTGGAAGTAGCAAACATCGACTTTCTAGAGGACTTACTCCCTTCACAGCGAAGCTCTGCCTGGTAGCTGCTGCTGCCCCTGTTGCTGCTTCTGACCCTTGGTCGAGGCCCACGTCCACCCGCAGGCCCCTGCCTGCGCCTCATATATGGTGGTCTAATGGTAGAGCATCACTGCTCTGCTGCTGGGCTGTCCCTCTGCCTCTCTTTTCTGATTTCTGCCTTTTTTTACCTTTTTCTTCCGTTTGTTTGCCACCCTCGTCCATGTTGCCGTGACCCGCAGGGCCCGCCCCCTCCAGTGATCCTTCCCGCTCCCTCATTTCCTGCCACCCAACTGTCCAGCTCCCCAGCACAACTGAATGGCAGCCGCTGGCGCACCAAAGATAGGCCTGTCTGCACCGGTCTGTGCCTGGACCATGCCCAGCGCCTGGTAACCTGGTTCTCAGACCTTCCACACCTATGATGCCAGCACCCTCCTCACCCACAACTCAGGACACCATACTGCCCGTCACCTCACGTCACCGAAGAAGACCCAAGGACCATTCTCCTGCCAGAACTGCAGCCACATCCTCACCCATGCCAGCATGCCAGATCCTCTTGCCGTCCAACCGACCAGCAGCACACTCGACCGACTCAACTACATCCTCTTCAATGTGCGATCCCTCCACAAACACGCCACAGAAATCTGGGACCTCCTCTCCCGATATCACCTTCTTCACGGAAACCTTGATCAACCCCTGATCCGGGCCGGACATCGCCATCACCATCCCTGACAGCTACAAAATCACCTACAAGGACTGCACGGACCGACCAGGAGGAGGCATCACATTAATCATCCACAAGAACACCCTCCTACTGACCACGCACTCAAACGACCCAATGACAACCATCTTGAACCTGGACTTTGAAATGGTTATTATGTAATGTTTTAATTGATTAGTTGTTCTTTCATTTATTTGGGTTTAGTTTCTGATTTGTAATTTATATTTTGCATAGTATAATTAGTTATTGCTAATTTAGCAACATGTTCAGTTTGTAGGGGGAATAGGGTGAGAAATTATTTAGTTTTCTTTATTAATTTTTGTTATTTAAATATTTAATTTTTAAATCATTATATAATTTTTTCATTGAATATCTGTGCTACAGTATGGAAAGCATTGGATGTCAGAGGGGTAACATTTACTATTCCCACTCCAGTCTTTGCAACAGTAGAAAAAGTGTTGGGCTCTCAAGGGGTAAAATTGACTAATCCCAATCCAGTCTGTGCAACAGCAGGGAAATCACTGCACTTCGGAGAGGTAAAATCCACTACTCCCACTCCAGTCTGTGCAACAGTAGGGTTAGTAGTTCACTTCAAACACATAACATACATGAAACAAAACACTAATAATATAATAAAGAGCGTAATATAAACTTTATTAACTAACCAAAAAAATATAAAAAAACAATTAGCATAATTATTAACCAAATTAATAATCAATTATCAATAAAAACAAATTGGCCATTATTTATTACTTAAGTAAAATACCACACTATACCCCACAAACCTAGCAAACCACACTTCATGCCATAATCAATTGCGAATTAAATATTAATTGATACATTAATATGTAATCCTTAATCCATCTGTTCTTAATTATTTATTCATTACTTTGTTAATTACCAATTAACTTTCCACCCTATATCCCTACAAACTTACCAATACGCACAAACAACTTACAAAATATAATTACAAAATAATAATCAATTGTATAATAATAAAGTGTTCATAAGTTGTTAATTCATTATTACGTAATTAACTTCCCACCCTGCACCCCTACAAACCTAGCAACCTACACCTGATAAATAACTTGGTAAATGATTTAGATAATTATTAATCAATTAAATATCGATAATAAAAATTATTATTATTAATAATTACTTAATTATACTTAAATAACTTCCTACCTTACAGCTTTACAAACCTAGCAACTCACTACAAAAGTTTAAATTACTCTTATAATTAAATTAAAAATTAGAAATAAACTTAACTTTACAATCTATATTTAAAAACATTATATTTATAACAAAACGATATTTAAAAAACAATATTTTTACAACTATATTATTGAAAACAATATTTACAACAATGATATTCTTGAAAACTATAATACTAATCTAAAAAAAAAATCGATATTGACAACTATATTTCTGCATCACAATATTGTAGTGTTTCAATATTTTTTCTTGATATTTCTGCATCCAATATTTCCAACTCAATATTTTGTCACAACACTAATTTCTGTTACTTTAGGGAGCTTTTCAATGCAAATCATGATTTGCGTTGAAAAGTAAACCCCACTACAATAGTTTGCACTGGGTTTGCATCACTTTGGGTCTAAATCACATTTTGAGACCGCCTACCTTATACTGTAAAACTATTTTTAAATTATGACTGGCATATTCTCAGTGTTTTCAGTCACAAGATGGGACCTCCGAGCACTATAAATGTCACTATTCACCAGTGCACCAACCAGAAGTCTTTTCTGTGGGTAGTTACACAAACAGAAATCTGCAATGATTGCATTAGCGAACTGAACTTTCATAACATAAGACAGTTGTTCCCAACAATCACTTTAATAAAGTTCCCATATTTTTTTATGCACTTTAGCCTGTCAATGAACTGCAATATATTAGGGCCGTATTTATGACCAAGTCATACACTGCAGCGCAGTAAGTCACCTTGCTGTGCTGCACTGCGTGACAAGGAATGGGTAGGAATGCACCTTTCTTTATATTAATGAATGAATGAAGTCATTTGTAAAGCATTTGTAAAGCATTGGCTTTCACTCCGATGGAGCATCTTGGCGCTGAAAGCGGGTAAGCTGAGTGTCAAGGAGTGTGGTCTCTGATGGTGCCGTTATCAGATGAGAGATAAGGCCAGACTATCTGGTACTGCGAAGATCCAGGAAATGGGGGAGTACTAACAGATTTTCCATGGAGGATCTCAGATTGCGTGCAGGTACAAAAGCTTTTATTCTAGTCCTGAGGTATTTGGGGCCACTTTGTTTTACAGCTCTGAAGGTTATTAGCAGGATCTTAAAGAGAATCCTCTTGTGTATTGGCAACCAGTGTAGGATTTGGAGGGCCTCAGAGGCAGATGACCCCCTTGGTAGTTTCAGTACCATTCGGAATGCTGCATTTTGAAAAGTCTGCAGCTTTTTCAGAGTACTCTTCTTTACTCCTGCGTAGAGACTGTTACAATAGTCTAGGCGTGATAAGATCAAAGCAACTGCCACGGTCTTATGAGCTGTAGCTTGAAGGAGGTCAAAGAATTTTTTAAAGAGTTTTTATCCAATAGAAGCAGGCTCCTGCCACCGACAGTGCCTGCTGGTGAATGGAGAGGGAGGTATTAAATCTGACCCCTAGGTTCTTAACAGTAGCCACTGTCTTAGGTGGGGTGCTGTATCTGTTGGCCACCACAGTTTGGGCGTGAAGATGTTACATTTTCCCAGCAGCATAATCTCTTTTGGCTGTTGCACTTGAGGGGATTGGCCGTCATCCATTCAAAAACAGCAGAGAGACATTGTTGGAAATGTTCTTCTGCTGCTGTGGATTCTTTATCCAGGGTTAAAATAAGCTGTGTATCTTCAGCGTAAGACACAGTCTCGATGTCAAGAGATGACACCAGGTCTAATAAGGGCACCGTGTATATATTAATATGCATTCCTGCCTTTTGCCCTGCACTGGCACTCTTTTGGCTGCCTAGTGCCAACGCCGGCACCCTTGCCTGCGTTGCATTGAGGATTGTTTTTGTGCAGGCATCTTCCATCACTAAAACAATTCCCTGAGGCTTTTTCCTCTTTCTATGTATACTACAGAATGCAGCACACGTAGAAAGAGGCGATAACTGTTACGCCTCACCTGGGAAGGTGTAGGTTTTTGGTTAATTCCCAGCTCTACCACTTCTGGTAAATCTGGAAATACATCAAAATCAATGCATGTTGCGTGGGAACACTCATGCAACACGCATGGAAATGGCTCCATGGCGCATAGTAATACAGTGCCGCGATATGCGCTGTATTGCATTACTCAAGATTTAAGAAGCCACTTAGGACCACACAAGATGGCCTGGCTTGACTTCATGAATCTCATTTTTAATTTGCATCGCTCTTGCATGAGTGAAGCAAAGGGGCTTGTAAATATGCCCCTTAGTATGAGGCTGTCACTGAGGCACCATCTTCAGCGCAGCTAAACAACTATATATATAGTGGAGGCACATGATGGAGGAAATGGGGAGAGCTCATCTCTTTAGAAGAAGAATATTTTCTGCAATGATACTTGAAAAGAACGAGCTGTCAGAATCAAATTCCCTACTTGTTGCTCATGCTAGCAGTGACAACAGAGAGGACATTTTTCTTACACCTATGATAAAGGGCATTTCTCACCCACTTATGCTGACTTTCAAATTTGGTCTAGAATTTGCCTAGCACCAGTAAGTGACTTTTAGGTAAAATAAATGTATAATTAGGAAAAATGTCTTATTTCAAAAATACTTAAAAATCCTGCAATCTCTACACATGCATTAAGGAATATATATATATATATCTAGATCGACGGGGACCCCCAACCCTGCAGGGCGGTCATGGCAAATACGGGAGACAGCAATTCCCGCAAATAACATCCAAACAAATGCGCCAAAACCCGGTTCCTGGACAAAGGTGCTTTATTTCAATTAGCGCAGGTAATCACATGTCAGAGGCACCAGACGTGTTTCAGCATATTGCCTTCTTCTGAGGTGTGTCCTCTGACGTGCAATGTCCCAGTTTATACTTAATCACACGCCCCATTGTTGGCCACACTCTAACTCCCAAGATGCAATTCGTGAGACAGCATACTTTCCGTGTAATCCTCGTGATGTTTAACAATTACTGTCTCAAAGTCTCGATATCACCAGGTACGTAAGGCACAATGGGGGAGAAAAGACTGGTGCACTTAATTAGACACGTAGTTGCCACACAGTTTAAAATCAGCGCTGAGTCCAGGACCTGCTTTACAAGGCAAGACGCCCTGCTTTGCTCCCTTTCTCACCCCTGCTCACAATAATCGCCGGCATTCCTTAGGCATGTGATGGGGAGAGCGGGTCATGTCCCCCAACTTAAATCATCCAAAAGATGCTGTCGACGGGGACCCCCAACCCTGCAGGGCGGTCATGGCAAATACGGGAGACAGCAATTCCCGCAAATAACATCCAAACAAGAAATGCGCCAAAACCCGGTTCCTTGGACAAAGGTGCTTTATTTCAATTAGTGCAGGTAATCACGTGTCAGAGGCACCTGACGCATTTCAGCATATTGCCTTCTTCTGAGGTGTGTCCTCTTACGTGCAATGTCCCAGTTTATACTTAATCACACGCCCCATTGTTGGCCACACTCTAACTCCCAAGATGCAATTCGTGAGACAGCATACTTTCCGTGTAATCCTCGTGATGTTTAACAATTACTGTCTCAAAGTCTCGATATCACCAGGTAAGTAAGGCACAACGGGGGAGAAAAGACTGGTGCACTTAATTAGACACGTAGTTAGTACAGTTGAGCTCTGACATCATTTCTTTATAATAGATGTCTGGGTGCGTGACAAGTTGCCTATTATAAAGAAATTAGAGATGAGTTTATACAGATGAGTTTATACACAGGAATTGCAGAATCCCATGTATTAAACATCTGTACCCCTTAATCTCCTCTCCCTCTAGAACTATTCTTTCTTTCTCTCTCTCCCTCTCTCTCTTTCTCTCTCACACACTTACATAAGTTAAGTGATTTATCTGATAATATCACAATAAAGATAACAGTCGTCTCAAAATGCCTTAATGAGCATGGATGCCATGTACTTTTCTTCTTGAAATAGCCTGTATAATATATTCCATCCTAAATACGAATAAATTACTGAAAGAAAAAAAGATATCTATTTAATTCAAATATAGGACTATACACACTGGAGCAGATTCATGATGGTCATTTTAGTTCAGAGCAGGTTTTGCCACACAGAGAAATATTTCCACAATACAGATTTTAAAAAAATGTGTTTCCAATACAGATTGAGTGTAAACTTCTGCACAGGTGAAAGGCCTACAAAAAAAGGTTGCATGACATGTACAGATGTATGCTTGAAACCTGCACCTTGGGCAGCTTGCCAAATGAACAATGGAATTTTCTGTGAATTAGAAAAAAACACATATGTCCATATCTCGGAGTGCATATAAAGGTGTAGTTTTAAGATTTTGTTTGTAAAGGCCAATTATAGGTATACTCTTTACGTAGTCGATTTTTTCAAACGCCATACATTATTTCTGCATAAGCACATTGGACTTTGCACCTGTGATTTGTGTTAGGTACAACCTGACACAAATTGCAGGTTCAAGGTGTGTATATAATTGAAATCCCAGTTTTTGAAGCTGGGAATTGATGAATTATATGCATGTTTTGTATAGTTTACCATTCTGGGTGATGCACATGAGAAATAGATGCAAATTGTGCACCAATAAGTACTATGCCCTAGGGAAGCACACATTTGTGGCTTCGCTATTTGGGCAGTTTGAACCTGCAATTTGTGAGATTAAATTAATCAGGGTTTGTGTGCATGAGATAAGCTCGAGGCACTATATTACTATATAAAAGCATATACTGTTGCCTTAGTCAATCCATCATTCCTTTGTTGTTGGTGCAACCACAGTTTTAATATTGGAACGGTAACCAATATTTCTTATTCATGTAGTGTGCAATAAAAAAAACTAGCCAATTACGTACAAGATGCCACCATAACCCTAGATATTTGTATAGACATCACATCCTTTTCCATGTCAGGACTTAAACCAGCAGTGACCCGTATGTTTCCGGGGAGAGACGCTCAGCCCTCTGAACTATCTTACCAGCCTACCATTTAGGCAGTGCAAAACAATCACTTGCAACACATCTAAGCTACACAACTCACAGTGCTGTTTTTCAAAAGCACTCAGTCCCAAATACGTCTACATCTTTGCAAATTATTTTCCCTAATCTATGCCTTGAGAGAAGTGTACCATTTGCAGAGCACACCTTTTTCATAAAGTAAAGCAGGTGGTTCGCAGTTCCTTCGAGGCAGAGCACTTCCATGGGCAGCCGTCAAAGTGTTAATGTATGCAGATCGCAACCTTTGTGTTTCGGCTGATCACAGAGGTGAGCCTTTAAGTTAGAAATGAAAGGAACACCTCCCCTCCCCCAACATCCAAACACAGGTTGATTGCAGCAATGAGAAACAGTCTTGAAAACATGCGGGCTTATTTACAAGCCCCCTCTGCCGCCGGTACTCACATTTTTCCAAAGTAAAAGTGACGCATCGGTGTCGCAAGGGGTTTGTAAATAGTGCGGACACTGAATTTAACAACGAACCACGGAAGAACCCTTTTGGAAAAAAAAATATTTTGCAAGTGACAGTTTGCACAATTAATAGGTATTTGACAAGGGCTGCCCGAAAAGAAGAAACTGCAATTTGTTTATTTCTTTGCAGTCTACCAATAACCATATGATTATGCACTACAAAGCCCAGATTGACAACGCACAAACTAAAGTCAATAGTTTTTGATAAATTGTTTTTTTTGTAATTTTTGTTAGTGAAGCAAACGAGAGGGAAGACTTTGGTGCACTACATGCTGACAATTCAAGACTCTAGCTCAGTGTTTCCCAAACTGGGGTCCGAGGACCCCCAGGGGTCCGTGGCACATTCCCAGGGGGTCCTCAGGCAGCAGTTTTAAAAGCACTGCAAAGTTCCTTGTAAAATTAGCAGTTTTCGACCAATATAAAAGTGTCAAGAAAATGCCAGTGATTAATGTACCTGCTGGAGAGAGATGAGGGTTTTGCCTAGTGGCAGCTTTGACTTATCTAATTTGACACAGAGGGTTAATATGCCGACTGCAAAGAACTTGTGCAATGCATTTTAAAAAACAGTATTTTATGTGCATATGTCAGTGGGCTACTGATTTTGTCACAGATATTCTTTTGTCACTGTGCAATTCATAAGGGACAATCGTAATCTAGCACAGTGTCCTATAAACTTTCAAAGAGCTGCTTGCAAACTGCATGGTAAAAGTTAGCAACATATGTTTATTCCCAGTCTATCCTTATCCTGATGCTGCTATGTTCCCACTTCCTGCACATGAACAATTTTTTAATGCCTTTTTGTCACTTCTATGTGTGCTGCCTAATGCAGCACACATGGAAGTTACAAAACGTCATTTTTATTAAAGATTGTTTATGTGCAGGAAGGGTCACCATCCTGAACATAATCAAAGATGTTTTGCTTTTTCCGTTGGAAAAAGCAAAAACGAGGAGAAATAAGGCATATCTCCTCATTTCGTCAAGTTAAGACCAGGTTTTTCATGGTCTTAATTCTGGTGCTGTCTCCTATTTAAGCTGACCTTATACATAGAGGGCAGCGTCAAAATCAATGGGTGTTGGAGTGAAACGCCCACTGCAACTCCCACTGCCCACCTTCTTCATGCCAAGCAGTGCGTGAAAGGGGTCATTATTTAGAAGGCAGCATTAAGCTACAATAAGTGGCTTAACGCTGCCTTGTAAATAAGGCAAAGCCCCTATTGCCACAGGAACATCGCAAAGAGTGACGTTCTCGTGGCGATAGGGACTTGTAAATATGCCCCTAAAATCCTTAGTAATTTGAGTATTTGTTTTGTGTGCACACGTTTGTTTATTTTTTTCGAATTACTGTTTTAATGTTTGAAATTTAAATCCTACAAATTGCTTGGGGGTCCCCGGCTTCCAGTGGTGACTCAATGGGGGTCCTCAGGAGTCAAAAGTTTGGGAACCACTGCAGTCTAGCTATTCATCTTTCAATGTGAACATGTATTTATTTGCAACTTGTCCACTATCCCTTGCTCCCGGCAACTCTGGACCAAGTCTCGGAAACAAAGTGACAAACAAATAAATCTGGTACCCTTGCGAACAGTCGTGCTATTCACTTTGTTTCAGTTCATGTATAATACAGATAGAAAGCAACTAAACCCAAAGCTTTGCAGTTCTAACCTTTCAGGTCTGAAACCTTTGCAGGTTTATATAGCACCAACTCGCCCATGAGGTATTGGAGTGCTTTAAATGACCATCAGTTACGTTACACAAAGACACGTTCGTTTTTGGTAGGCACTGGGAGGTTAGGTGACTTGCCAATAATTACAGGATATTGAGCGGACGCCGAGAGTCGAACCTGGCTTCCCATTTCTGCAATCGGCAGCTCTGGCTGTAATGCCACATCCTCTTCATCTCCTTTCAGTCAGTATAAATGACTGAGTACCTGCAAATAAAGCATTGCGCCTCTAATGTGCATTTCGCCCAAGACAGTAAGAAAGGCTCAGGTAAAGGAATATGTGGAGAGAATGAAGAGGGAGGAAAACAGCCTCATAAAGTAAGAGGAACATAGGGAGAAATGGACAACATCAGAGAAAACAAAGAGAGACGGGGAGAGAACCAAGGTGAGTCAGCTTTGGGGAGAGAAGGATGAGGTAAAAGTAAGAGAGACAAATAAAAAGATAGGCATAAACAGGAGAGAGAGAATTAGACATAATGAAAGTCAGACAAAACCAGTGAGAGAGATAGACAGGGGAGAGAAAGTTGGAGATATAGGGGGAGACAGGGGAGGACGCAAGAATGACAGGAGAGGCAGATAAATTAAATATAGTGAGAGACATCGAAAGATAGATATACAGCAATAGACAGGGAAAATGTAAGACAGAAACACAGAGACAAGGAAAGAGGGAAAATAGGGATAGATTGGGAGATATGAGACATATGGGTGAGAAAGTCAAGGAAATACAGAGTTAGAATTGAGGAGAGAGAAATAAAGTTAGACAGTCATAAGGAGGGAGAGACAGGAAGGGGGACAAAAACAGCGGGCAAAAGACAGAAATAGATGGAAAGACAGGAAGAAAGACAAAGAGAAAAACAGGGAGAAATATAAAATAAAAATGGGGAGAGACAGGAAAAGACAGGAAAAGTGTAAGACAAGCTGCGGGACAGGTTGAAGAGACAGACTAGAAAGACAGGAAGGAGTAAAGAAGAAAGAAAGAAAGGATAGATACTCTGAATTGAATTTAAATGCATTTCTATCTAGAGCAATCTGTCTCTCTATTTACCTCTATCCTGACCTGTTTCGATCCCTCTTCATGTAACTTAGCCATCTTTAAATAAAATAGATTGATATTTGTCTATCTTTGTTTCTCCTTCAATCTATCCATCGTAGTCCATCTGTGCACCTGTCCATCTATGCATCCCTCTATCTGTATGTACATCTGGCTATCCATCCATCCATCCATCCATTCATCCATCCGTCTGTCCGTCCATCCATCCACCAACCATCCATCCATCCATCCATCCAATCAATCTATGTACCCGTCTGTCTGTCGTCTATCTAGCTATCTATCTTTATTTATTTATTTATTTGTATTTGCAAAGTTTTATATAGCGCTGGCTAGACCCGGAGGTATCAGAGCGCTTTACGTGAGGATCAGTGAGTTACAGGTTCCATAATTACATAGACAAGTATAGACATAGGCAAAAAGAAAAAAACATGAGATTACACAATAATGCAAGATTATTAGCGCGAACACACATCTTATGGGGAGCGAAGAGGTAGAGGGGGAATGGTAAACAGGGGTAGGGAATGCAGGTAGGAAAACACATCGGAGAGGCGAGGAAAACAATGTCTCATGTCCGGCTGGGTAGGTGCCGGCCTAGGGGTGAACCCGAGGCAAACTCCTCTATAGCTGCATGTGACAGCTCCACCGGGCACCAGCCAAAGTTGCTCGGGCACCGCAGTAAGAACAGATTTTGGTTTCCGCCAAGGGGGCATCGTTTAAGTTCCATCAAGGGCACCAGTCATGGTGTTGCTGGTAAATGCCGTCCGCCTCATCCTCCGGATCGCCTCAAGGTTGAGAGAGGAGAGGTGGAAGGGACAGTTGCAAAGTCCGCAGATCTTCCCCATTCCCATTATCTGATTTAACAAAACTGTATCCACTATATATCTGGATACTAGTTCGGAAGTGAGATCCCTGGCCACACAATTGGAAAAGGGTGAATTTCACCATGTGACGTAAAAAAGGGGTTGGTAACCTCCCTCAGGCATCAGGTGCACAGATTGTAGAAAGGTAGGAACAACCAGGGTGTACATTCATGCTGAGACATCTAAGATAGAAAGCACCTGTGCAACACAAGGGAACTCATCATGTTATGCAGTACAAGCAATAGATCTCACTATGCATCAGTACCCTCCATCCCACCCACATGAAGCCATGCACACTCCTGACCATCAAGTTGGCAAGAACTGTTGTTTTCAAAACATAACATTACATAACCTCTTAAGAAGGTATTTTATTTCTTCTTTAGAAAAAGGCTAATCTTGACCCTCTCTTAGCTTCAGAACTCTATCACTCGTTTAGCAGCAGTGACTTAAAATATGGAGTTCAATTATGGAGTTCAAAAGCGCATTATTTTGAAAAATCCTCTATGTAGTCCAGCGCTATATGTATGGGACTAGAAGATAACTTAATTTTGCATTGGATAAAGTGATTTCTTCCTCAGCAGCAATGAGCCCCAGCTTTAATCTGTCAAAGCTGTTGGACGGCGCAGGTAGGCAAAGGCCCTGGTGGGGGATTCAGAACCATGTTATTTTCATTGAAGCCTTCCTCTACACTGCAGCTGCAGGACCAAAATCATGCATTTTGGCAGAATTATGTTGTAGCGTTTTTGTTTTTGCATTTCAGGCACTCTCATATTCAAGGCACCCCCATTTCTGACCAGGATGCAGCAAGGCCATGGTTATTTTCTGTTGGCCACATTCACTGAAAATGCTCCCCTGACTCCACCTTTAATGCTTCTGAGATCTATAAAATTAGCACCAAGTTATGTAGTGCTGTCATCATTTATGATAGTGTTTGAAGATTGGTTGTATTTTAGAGGAATATCTGGATAAAAGCAGGGTGTGAAACTTTACAATGGTTTTTCCCTTGGTGAAATACAGGTGATACACATAAAAATAGAAAAACTACCCAAACTACCTCTAACTCAATACAGGGATATTCCAAGCGAATATCAAAAGCTTCCTGATAACTTTTATGGGTGTTTTCTTTGTGTTGACTGAGTCACTCAGGAAAAAAACAAAGGGGCATATTTATGCCAAAGTCACGCAGGTCAGCACAGCAAGTCACCTTGCTGTGCTGCGTGGTAGGGAAAGAGCAAGAATGTGCCCTATATAAAACAATACAGAGCCCTTTTGACTGCCTAGTGCCAATGCAGCCAACCTTGACCCTTAGCCCAAGGGTGTCTGCATTGGGAGCAGGATTGTTTTTGTGCAGGGAGGGACACCATCCTGCACAAAATCAATCCTCTGAGCTTTTTCCCTTTTCTATGTGTGCTGCAGAACGCAGCACATATAGAAAGAGGGAAAAAACAAAGAGAAATTAAAATATTTCTCCTTCTTATGCCTTCCCTGGGGAGGTGCATCTTTTTTGATGCATTCCCAGGTTTACCAATTGTGGTAAATCTAGGAATGCGTAAAAAACCATGGGAGTTGCGTATTCAAGCCCACACATAAATTGTATTTGATTATAGGAATGTTCAGGTCCCCATACAGATAGTTTGTGGTTCTAGTGATGTTCAAGTCCCAGCAGAGATAGTGTGTGAAGACAATTGTGTTTACATCCCCACTGAAATAGTGTGTAAAGATTATGTTCAAGCCACACAAGAAGTGTGTGAGGATTATGAAGTTCATCTCCAAACATAGATAGCGTGTGGTTACAGGCATGGCCAAGTCCCCACAGAAATAGCGTGTGATCATTGCGATGCTCAAGTCCCCACAGAGATAGTGTGTAACGAGAATATTGTTCAAGTCACCACTGAAATAGTGTATAAAGAAAATTTTCAAGTCTCCAAACAGGTAGAATGTGAGGATAGGGATATTTAAGCCCACACATAAATTGTGTTTGATTATAGGAATGTTCAGGTCCCCATAAAGATAATGTGTGGTTATAGTGATGTTCAAGTCCCAAAGAGACAGTGTGTGATTATAGTGATGTTCAAATCCCCACAGAGAAAGTGTGTGATTATCATGATTTTCAAGTCTCCACAAAAATATTGTGAGTGAAGTTCATATCCCCACAGAGATAGTGTACAGTTATAGTGATGTTCAAGTCCTCACAAAGATGGCATGTGATTATTGAGATTTTAACTCCCAATAGAGATAGTATGTGAAGGCAATTGTGTTCACATTCCCTCTGAAATAGTATGTAAAGACAATGTTCAATCCATATAATAGGTATGTGAGGATTATCATGTTTATGTCCAAACATAGATTGTATGTGACTATAAGCATATTCAAGACCCCACAGAGATACTGTGTGATTATGTGATGCTCAAGTGCCCACAGAGATAGTGCGTAAAGATAATATTGTTCAGGTCACCAGTGAAATAGTGTATAAAGAAAATCTTCAAGTCTCCAAACAGGTAGAATGTGAGGATAGGGATGTTTAAAGCCACACATAAATTGTATGTGATTATAGGAAAGTTCAGGTCCCCACAAAGATAGTGTGTGATTATAGTTAGTTGAATTTGTTGAGCGCATAAATACCCAAAGGTATTTTGACTGTCAAAGACTGGGGAAGAGACTATCCAGAGTTGAATAACCGGACTTCAAATATTTTCTAAAGACAAGGTGATTCGGGGAAGTATTAATATTATGAGGAAGTTTATTCCAGGCAGTAGAGGCATCCAACATGAAGCTGCGGCCACCCCAGGCCGTGCATTTGAATTTGAGCAGGATCACAGATTTGACACTAGAGGATCTTAGTAGCCTGTTGGGAGTCTACCAGTTGAAACTGTTTTGCAAGAACATAGTTCCATAATCATATAAGGCTTTGTAAGTGATACAAAGAGCTTTGAAGGTGATTCTCTGATGGGTAGCCAGTGTAATTTCCTCACAGGCTTAGAGAACGATGTTAGTGTTAGTTCTCACAAAGATAGTGTGTGCTAATAGTGATGTTCAAGTGACCACAGAGACAGTGTGTGATTATACTGATGTTCAAGTCCTCACAAAGATAGTGTTTGCTTATTGTGATTTTCAACTCCAAATGGAGTTAGTGTGTGAAGACAATTGTTTTCACGTCCCCTCTGAAATAGTCTATAAAGACAATGTTCGATCCACATTATGATGTTCATGTTTAAACGTAGATTGTGTGTGACCATAGGAATATTCAAGCCCCCACAGAGATAGTGCGTGCAGGAAATTATGATCAAGTTCCAACAAAGACAGAGAGCGATTATAGTGTGTTCAATTCCCCACAAAGAGAGTGAGTGATTATAGTGATGTTCAAGTCCCCTGAGATAATTTGTGACCAGAGTGATGTACAAGTACCTACAAAGAGAATGTGTAAATATGGTGATGACCAAGACCCCACAGAGATAGTATGTGATCATAGTGATGTTTAATCCACCAAAACGATAGTGTGTGATTATAGTGATTTGTAAGCACCCACAGAGATAGTGTGTGAATAAAATTGGGTTAACATCTTCAATGTAAGTGTGTGTAAAGACAGGGTTCAATTCCACACACAGATAGTGTGTGAGGATAATGATGTTCATATCAAGAGATAGTGTAAATATATTGGCATGTTCTAGTCTCCACATAGAGTGTGATTATAGTGGTGTTCGAAGCCCTAGAGAGATAGTGTGTGATTATGGTGATGTATAAGTCCCCACAGCGATAGTGTGTGATTATAGTAATGTTCAAAACCCCACAGAGATAGTGAGTAGTTAGTTTGATATTCAAGTCCCAGCAAATTTCGTAAAGTTAATATTGTTCAACCTCACTGAACTAGTGTGAAGAGACAATGTTCAAGTCACCACACAGAAGATAAGGATGTTCATATTCAAACAGAGGTAGTGTGTGAGTATAGGAGTGTTCAAGTACCCAGGGAGAGACTGTGTGTGTAGGTTATCATGTTCAAGTCCCCACACTGATAGCATGTGAGGAATGTGATGCTCAAGTCCCTACAAGGATAGTGAACAGGGAAGAGGATTGTGTTCAAGTCCCACTGAGGTAGGATGTAAATGCAATTTTGTACAAGTCCCCAGTGAACAATGTTTAAAGACAATGTTCAAGTCTCCACACAGATAGTGTGCGAATATCATGATGTTCAAGTTCCCACAGAGATAGTGGTGACCACATCTCAACAAAGATAGTGTGTGATTATAGTCATGTTCAAGCATCATGGAGATAGACTGTAATTACAGAGATGCCCAGGTCTCCCCAGACACAGTGTGTGAATATAAAGATGACCAAGTCCCCACAGAGATAGTGTGGATTAAAGGGATATTCAAGTCTCAATAGCTAGTATTCCATAATTCATAGTCCAATGTTATTTAATCGCATTGAACTGATGCTCATATATCAACACAAAATATAGTTTTGAACCAAACAGGTGCCCCACGTAAAAAGGGGGTAGAAAGGGGAAAGGTAGTGCGCATCAAGTGAGGGTGGGAGGAGGGAATAGAAGAAGTAGTGACAATAAATGCATCACACCATTATTTACAGTAAAAACGGCTTTCATCAGCCTCACTGTTAGCAGATAGCGAATACATAGCCATTGTTTGTACATGCACAGCAAAAAATCACTGTTGACCAAACTGGCACAAAAGGGAAACACTGTTGACGTTTCGACCCCAAATTAAAGTATGCTGCTTGAGAGCACAGAAACAGGTCCGGTTCCAACCAGAGAGCCATGGAGAGATTCAAACCCGCCGCAGGGTCTACAGGTGGTAAAACAACCGGAGAACCCAATAGTGAACATCGGCTCTTACACTCTCAAAGAAGAAGATACTAAGGTGTTGAGCAAAGGTCTTTCCTTTGTGCCCACTGCCCATCCGAATCACTTCACCATAAAGACAGAGCTCCACCGTTTTTTGAGGAAGATTTGCTTACGCTATTTCTTCAGACAATCTCCTGCACCGGGGGTGACTTCCCAGACAGGATTGAGGATGCCATCTACTTTTGTCCCACCGTCCCATGCCATGACCAGCAAAATTCTTGCATATGAGAGCGTGGTATTGGGAGATGTTTCCAAGGTTCTTAAAGACAAAGAAAACCGTTAACTACGACGTCACCAAAACGGAATGAGAAGCCATAGTGTCCTTGAGGCAGAATAAGGAAATCGTGATTAAGCCAGCTGACAAGGACGGTGCTATTGTAGTGCAGGATGTTACCAAATACACAACTGAGATCTTCAACCAATTGCAAGATGGAATCAGCTATAGGAGACTGAGGTCAGAGTCAGACCCCACAAAAGAACTGGAGAAAGCGATCTTGGAAATCACAAAGGAGGGTGTAGAGCAAGGATTCCTCTCCAACTTGGAATTTCTGTTTCTAAATTAACAGCAGCCTCGCCACCGAACCATTTACACATTACCTAAGATCTACAAGGATACCCGCCCGCCTGGATGACCCATCGTTTCAGGTTGCGGATCTCTACTCGAGCCTCTGTGTAGATACGTGGACTTCTTTCTTAAGCCCATTGCAGAAACAACTAAGGCATACGTAAGGGATACGATGGAGACGATCAACCTAATGGACCAGCAACCATTCGACCTGGTCCAACAACTTCTAGTGACCCTAGACATCATGTCACTCTACATCAGTATACCCCAAGAATAGGCCCTTGAAGTGATGAAGATAGCCCTGGAACGGAGAACAGCACCCGTGGCTGTACCTACTAAGTTTATTATCAAACTACTCTGTATCGCAATGATGCAGAATATCTTCTTTTTCCAAGGCTATTTTTACCTTCAGACTAAAGGTGTAGTGATGGGGGCGGCCTTTGCTGCAGACCTAGCGATATTTTTATGGACCATTTTGAACATTCACACGTATTCTGCACAAGTAACCCTTATCACACTTGGATTACTTTGTGGAGGCATTACATAGACGACATCTTGATGATCTGGACCGCTGATTCAGTTGAGCTCGGCAATTTTCATTCATGGCTGAATCAGAGGAGCGAGGATATTCAGTTCACCATACACTGTGACTCAGACAAGATTGACTTCCTTGATATCACCATCAGGAATGAGAAAAATTTATTACACACTACATTATATCGGAAGCCATCGGAACGCAATTCATTACTTCACTACAATAGCCACCACCTGAGGGGCCTACGGGACAATTTGCCCTTCAGGCAGTTCCTGAGCATCCATTGGAACTGCTCCAAGAAAGAAGACTTCATGCAGGAATCTGAGGAGCTGAGCGACCGACTTGTACAAAGGGGCTACCCGAAGAGACTGGTTAAGAGAGGGCAGGAATGTTTATAATTTCAAGTTCAATAATTATCATTTTTAATAAATGCCTCTCTGTTTAGTGAAATAATCTAAATGTAAAATGAAACCCTTCAGTATGTTAAAAAGTGCATTTTGGAGAGACTGCATTATATTGTTGTTACATGATTTGCATGCCAACTTTTTTCATGGCTCAACTCATGCATGGGCACTTGGAGCCAGAGCTGACCCTTGGCTTGGTTCTGGCTCGGATCTCCCTGTTAGTTTGTTGGCTCATACACATGAATTGTTTCCTGACCACCCTTCTTTCTCCCTGAAGTTGCTCCTTTCCTTACATTTAATTTGCACCTACCTCTTTACTCACCAAGTTCTGTTTTTTACTATCTGTGCCATCAATAGGGGTGTGTGAAATTTGCAATCATTTAACTATGTGAATTTTCTGTGAAATTTCACAAAATTACATTAAGTGCAAATTAGTCATCTGATGCTATATTTTTTTTTCTCAAAATGTGTCCTCACATCAATTTTTGATGTGAAGTGCATTTCGTGCAAAAAATAGTGCAAAACAACTATAGCACCATGAAGAGCAGTTATCCATGTCCTGTTTTTACTGTGCGTTTATGGTAACTTTTTCCCACAAATGGTGCGTGAATATGCAAAGTGGCATAACAGAGTAATTTAAGGAATTTTACATAAAAAGTGTAATGCGAAATTCCCAAAATTATGTCGATTAATCAAGTGTAATATACACTTTGTCCAAAGTGTAATATACACTTTGTCCAAAGTGTAATATACACTTTGTCCATGCCTCACTATCACGTCTCTTCTTAGGAGGTACGTTTTCCAGGTCTTTACAATTCCTCCTTCTTCGTCTTTCCCCTCTATATGGATCTTAATTTTCATATTCTATTTTCCACTTCGACTTTTCCGACTTCTCCTTCTTCCCTACATACCTTTCTCTGTAACCCATTTCACTCCATCTATACTCTTGTTTAAATTGAAAAAATGCCAAGGAAATCTATTGTATTTATGTCATCCCCCCCAACCCCAATGCCAGCACCCCACGCGGGTATTTTGATGTATAATCATTCACAGTCGCTCTCCGTCCCTTGAAGAGAAAAGGAGGTGGGAAAGGCTAGGCGCTCTCTCCAGGGGGATTTAGTAAAGCCAATATAGAAAAGCAACAGCTACTGCTCGATCTAGTTATTAGAAAATCATCCAAAATGTACCCATTTCAAAACAAACAATCACATATCTCCAATAAACTATTACCAAGACGTTTTCCTGTCACTGAGCCTTACCACAAACACAGCTGCTGCTTGCGCAAAAGAAAAGCTTTGTTAACTTACCAGGTAGCATTGAAACAACAATTAAGTGACCAGGTGAATGTAAAGTTTGGCAGGCCACTTGACATTTTTACTTTCTCTTCTTCGTGAGAGCATAAAAAGGTCCGAGCGGCGATTTGGGAGAGCCTATTATACATTGACTCGGCCCCATCATTGCTGTTGTCAGATTTACCAGACAATCATGCTGCTGCCCTGTCTGCCAGCTTTGTAAAGGTGTGCTCTGTGGCAGCGGGACCCCTCCCCCAGCCGGTTTTCAGCAAGTTCAGGGACTTTCAGAGCCTTGGCCTCTGGTCATGCTAATCAGTCTTTTGTTATGCGCGATCGTGCATTTGCACGTCGCTGGCTGGGCTAAATTAAGCGCTGCTTGGGGTTCTCACTGTCAATAGGAACAGTTGCATTGGTCAGGGCTTGTTTTCTGTAAACTATTCTCATTCCTACATGTTTTTGTCCTGGCTCTTTATTTTAAACAAGTAGAAGAAAATACAAATAATGGCGGGATACTCCGGCGAGAAACTAAGGAGTGTGCATTACATTTAAATCAGTTTTCATCCTGGCGTATACACTTCATAAAATATTGTGAGTGTGCAACTCTTCATGCTGCATGAAACTGGAACACTAAAATTCATGACCTAATTTACATAAAATGGAGCAGCTAAGGAACGCCTTTTTTTTTGTCAGCATAAATTATTTTCCGTTTTTGTACAATTTCCTTTGTCCATTGTTTGCACCTGATTTCATTACGTTACTTATCCAGACTTTGGCTGATCTTGCTTTCCATGGAATCTGAGAGGTGTTTTCACTGTTATCACCTCCTCTCTCTTTGCACAGGGATATTGCCCTGCTATACAAAGCATTGCATTTGTCACTGTGCTTGCATCAACTTTCACATAAAAATTCCTTTTTAAAGAAGAACTTTATTACTGCTATAATTGATTCGCATGTGCTCGCTCATTAAAGTTTAGTAAATCTAGATCTACTTTGCTTTCAATCTGTTCCCAATACTGAACAGCTAAACAAGAAGGCATTAGACACACAAGTTCTTGGGTGCACATTTATCAAGAAATCAAGTAGCGCAGCATGCCACCTTGCTGCTCTGCGCGATAGGGAAAGGGCAGGAATGCGCTGTATTTAACATTATATGGTGCATTCCTGTCTTTTCCTTGTGCTGGCGCACAATGTGCTGCCTAACACAAACGCAGTCACCTTTGCATCATGGTGCAAGGGTGCCTGCGTTGAAAGCAGGATTGCTTTTGTGCAGGAAGGTACACCTAGGGTTTAGGGTGGGTATGGGTGTTTAGTTGTAAGGTATTTTTTAGGGTTAAAGGTGGGTATGGGTTTTTGGGTGGCATGGGCATTTTTAGGGTTTAAGGTGGGTATTGGTTTTTGTGTGGTAGGGGATTTTTTATGTTTTACGGTGGGTATGGGTTTTTAGGTTATATGGGATTTCTTAGGGTTTACGGTGGGTTTTTGGGTGGCAAGGGAATTTTTAGGGTTTAGGGTGGGTATGGTTTTTGGGTGGTAAGGGATTTTTTAGGTTTTAGGGTAGGTATGGGTTTTTACGTGATATGGACATTTTTACGTTTTAGGGCACGTATGGGTTTTTGGGTGGCAAGGGAATTTCTAGGGTTTAGGGTGGGTGTGAGATTTTTAGTGGGAAGGAATTTTGTGGTGTTTACAGTGTGTTTGGGTTATTGGGTGGCAAGAGAATTTTTAAGGTCTAGGGTGGTTGTGGGTTTTTGGGTGATAAGGAATTTTTGTGTTTAGAGTGGTAATCGGTTTTTGGGTGGTGAGCTATGTCTTAGGGTGGGTATGGGTTTTTTGGTAGTATGGAATTTTATAGGTTTTAGGGTGGGTATGGGTTTTGGGTGGGAAGGGAGCCTTTACGGTTTAAGGCGGGTATGGGTTTTTAGTGAAAATGACATTATTAGGGTTTAGCATTTGTATGGCAAGAGAATTTTATAGGGTTTCGGATGGGTATGGGTTTTTGGGTGGTAAGGGATTTTTTTAGGGTTTAGGGTTGGTATGGGTTTCTGGGTGGCAAGGGAATTCTTAAGGATTTGGATGGGTATGGGTTTTTAGGTGGCAAGGGAATTTTTAGGGTTTAGGGTGAATATAGGTTTTTGGGTGGTGAAGGATTTTTTAGGGTTTATGGTGTGTATGGGTATTGGGTGGTAAGGGATTTTTTTAGAGCTTAGGGTAGGCATAGGTTTTGGGTGGCAAGCAAACTTTTAGGGTTTAGTGTGGGTATGGGTCTTTGGGTGGTAATAATCTTTTAGGGTTTAGTTTTTGGGTGGCAAGGAATTTTTTAGGGGCAGTATGGGTTTTTGAGGGGCAAGGACATTTTTAGGGTGTAGGCTGAGTATGGGTTTTTGAATGGTAAGGGATATTTTAGGGTTTAGTGTGGGTATGAGTTTAGGTAGCAATTGAATTTTTTTTTAATTGACTGATTGCAGCCAGCAGGTGTGGGTGCTTCCCAAAACCTGGTTAGAACATTTTCTTGCAAGACGATGCTGCATGTAGAGCTAGCCGCTTGGCCTGAAGTTGTAGCGCTATACAATTTTCACATTACAAGCACTGTTGAGCATGTTAATGCAGTAAGATATGGGGACATTTTTTATGTGTTTAATATTTTAAAACTATATGTTTCCACTGCTTTATAAACCTTGCTTTCTCACCAGATTTGTTTGCACCATTTGCCAATTTTTTTTTATTTTTTTTATTCTCGGAAGGAGGATCTCCCAAACTTCATGTTTGTTCATTAAGCTTTCTCACTTCGCTCCCTACATAAAAATCTTAACCAACGTTTACAAAATGCTACTTTTAAAAGTTACCAACCGCCACTGGCCGAGTACACACAACTCATACTCTCCCTCTCGGACAAGAGGCCCAACAGAAGAGTCAAGTTCATCTCCTGCATGTCCAAAGTTGCTAAATGGATGAGAGTCAACTGTCTCAAGCTTAACATTGATAAGATCGTACTAGAGATTTTCATCAAGAACACCTCGCCATAGGATTCCAACTGGTGACCAGCCAAGCTCAGTCCCACACCACACCCAGCACCTATATCAGGAACCTCAAAATCATCAACAGCAAACTGGACATAAATGCACAAGTCAGCACCATCACCACACTCTGGAAATGCTGAGGAGGATCTTCAAAATGGCTCCTAATCAACACTAGAAAACCGGTCACTAGCAAGTTAGGCTACCGGAACAGCCTCTACTCTGAGATCACAAAGCAACCCACTAGAAGACTAGGAACCATTCAGATCTCAGGAGTCTTACTCATCCACAACATCCCACATAGTGCTCCCATCACACCACACCTCAGGGAGGTCCACTGACTCCTGTTACACAAATGCACTCATTTGAAACACCTCAAACAGTCACTGAAGTCACTAGACAACTTAAAGACCACATATCTGAATAGTTGCATCTCCTTCCACCAATCAGACTAGACACCACAGTTCCGCAAGACTCCAATCTGAATCCATTCCATGCATACGCAGAACTAGGATGATGGGCGTTCTATTACATCACTCCTAAAGTACGGAACAACCTCCCACTCCACATCGGAGCCTCCTTCTTTCTTCTCTTCTTGAATTCTGCAAGAAGCTGCAGATCTGATTCTTCAATCAAACAAACTAGAGGTGGGTCAGGACACTGAAATTTTGAGTCAGGCTTGAGCCTGAATCTTGGCTCTAGCTCAGCTTGAGGTTCTGTTAGAACCTTGATCCAAAAACAAGCCGATCTTTAATGTTGCTTTTGCCTGCCTTCCTCCCTCTTCCCAGGATGTGGTGTTATGGCCAGAGCTGTAGACTGTGCAACTGGGTAACCAGATTTAAGCCTTGGCAGCGGACCAACAGTAATGCATGTTAGCGATGCAGTCCCTGTTTACATTTCACGTTTTATTTCATGCTGCATACCCCAAGTGTAATTTAGTTTTGCCAGATGTTATTTTTCTGTAGGTTTTTTCATGCAACATAAAATTCTTGTCTAGTGCATACTGTGAACTGAGTCGCCCACAGGTGTCTGGGTAAATTTTGGTTGGGGATGGCAGTTCATAATGGGGCACAGTTGAGGGCTTCGTAGTGGAAGATGAAGGCAGTGAGAGTTTCTCACATCGCATGGCATTGGTTCATAAATGTGTGCATTATACATGGTGATCCAATGCTTGGCCTCTGTGCAGCACACAGAGTCATGGGAACAAGTGTTGTTTTGTTGGGTTGGCCTGCAGTTGCTGCTTCTGTCTGTGGGCAGTGGAAATGATGGACTTTTGCCTTGCTCTGGTATCCTATTGAAGAAGATTCTCCAAAGGCTTAAGGTAGATCTTGCCTCCTGTTAAGTTTCATGGGCACAAAGATCTTACCTGAAACTTGATAGAAAGCACCTGGCTTCCTCTGTGGCCTCCTGGTTGCCAAATGGTGCCAATTCCAGTTCCTGGGTCAGCGATGCTGCCAGTGATGCGGCGATATGCACCGAGGTTGTGGACACAGTTCGTGAAGTGTACGATGCACTGCCCTGACTGCACCGCAGCTCTGACACCCGCCGACACCTGCAAGTTATCATTCTTCCCAACGCCAGCACTTGCACGGATGCCTGTCGTTGCCAGCGTCTGCATCTCGTCATCACGGAGTCAATTATACATGTGGGTGACTTCCCAAACTCATCAACACCGACCTCTTAACAGAATCGATGCCTCACTGTCACCTCACCTCCCCTGCCAGCCCGAACTTGATGCCTTGTGGACTCAACGCCTCGCCTCCCCTCCCCTGTGGCAGTAAGGAGCCGGCCCTCGCCTTGGCCCATCAATGCTTCACCTTTGTGATGCTGTGCACCGTCCGTTGACTTCGATTTCCAAAGTACTGTTACTTAGGGATCAATATGACTCCGTGGCTGGCCTGTACACCTTGCAATCAGAGGCATACTTGGGATTTCTGCCTGTCACGGTGTCGTAATAGCCCCAGTTAGAGCTATATGTTGTTACAAGTGTTATTTTTGCAATAATCATTCTAAAAGTTATATCTTGATAAATGTGTGCTGGATTTTTGTTTGGTTTAGATAAAGGTATTTTATTTTCCTAACCTGGTATGGTGTTCATTTATAGTGTTTTCACTGTGTTACTATGTGTGTTATGTACAAATGCTTTACACATTGCCTCTGAGATAAGCCTGTCTGCTCATACCAAGCTACCAAGGGGATGGACAAAGGTTATTTTAGAAGTGTAAGCCCCCTTACCCTGACTAGAAGGAACGGTGCCTGTTTGGACAGGGTACAAACCTGTCAACGTTATCCTTTGGTCTCCCTTCCCTTAAGTATGACATAAAATAGCATAATTTACTTTTTACATCTGCATATTTAGATTATGGCAACATATTTTTTTGTGTAATTGTAAATTGTATGTATATATTGCTTACTACCCTTGATGAGGCGTTGATGCGTTTTGAGGCAAATAGCACACTACCCAGGGGTCCATGTTTAGAGTTAAATAGATAGCATATTATCAATTGCGAGGCATGTAAAACTGTTTTGTTCAGGTCTCTTTTCCTATACTTAGTGTCACTGTAATTATGTGATTGTGCAGCTGTTGCATAATTTGCACAATTATGGACTAGCTGTATTTTCCATGTAATTCTTCATCTGCTCCATAACCTGTGGATTTCAACAACAAAAATATTCTACCTCAAATGGTTCAAAAGTTGCTAAGAATGCAGCGACACGTGTTGCCTCGCAGTAAAAGGCCCTGTGCAAAGTCTGACAGATTATCTTTCTTTTGCATCTTTGCTAAATATAGGTGTTAAACTGTTACGAATGAAGTGCAACCAATGCCCAGACCTATGTTAACAAGTGTAAAAATAAAAAAATAATTAAGCAATACTATCACAAAATATCATGCATTAGCCGCATAACTTGCCTTTTCTTGCCCCATAATTTACTCAACTTTCTGCATAATTTGGCTCTGACTATGCTAATAACCTTAGATTTTACCTTTGCACTGTTCCATATTTACTTTCACTACCATGGGATGGAATTACACACAATATAACAGTGAATTGTGAGAATAACTCACAAAAGTTGCAGGAGGAATAAAAAAGTTAGCAAAATTAATTAAAAGAAATTGCAGCAAACTACATTTGTTGAAATGCCTCAGTGCTGTTATGGACATGAAAGCACAAATGGTAATGTAAGAGGCCACGCCATGCCATAACAATGAAAAATAAAAGGAAGCCCCACACCTCCACAGAGACAGTAGGACAAATTTACAATTCCATTTGATCAGAATACTGTAGGCTCACATGGGGTATATCTCAAAAGAGCGCCTGTTCTGAATGTGAAATGTCGATGTTGCAAGACAAAAACTAATTACTCAAGTGATTTATGCGTAACCTGTCCTTTATCAGGGTGCTGGTTGTTTTTTTAAAATTAAAAAATATTACATGAAAGAGAGAGGTACCCACCAGGACCTGAAGCTGCTCTCACCTTCAGCACCTCCCCCACGGAGCTGTTAATGTGTTCCATTCAGTGCTACGGCTTCGACCACTACGCCTCAAACTCAGCCTCATGGGGTGCTTTTTAGCCCCCCAAGGCTTCCACACTGAGTGTATGGGAAGGGTCGGATGGGCGCAGCTCAGAGCCATTAACTGTCTGTTTCACAGGGGCGAATACTTTTCCTCTCAATTCCAGTCCGCTCAAACAGGTGCTCATTTTTTGTCAAATGGTGACAGAATGTGCATTTGTTCTTTATTTGGGTTAAACATATGAGAGAGGAAATAAAATACCACTCTTTCATATTGGGGAAAAAGCGGCATTTGATTATAAAACTGTTTTTGTACATAGTGCGTTTATTCAGTTACTTTAACTAAACCAGTATCAGTCGATGTTATAATTAAATCTAACGTGCAAAGTCAGATAAAATTTGCAGCGCCTTCAAAATCCTACATCGCTTAAGGATTGCAATTGTTTAACTGGTAGTATATTGTGGCTGTGCAGAGACAGCCTGGGTTTGTACACCTCATTCCTTTAGTGTTGCTTCTCTTTAGAAAGGTGCGTCGTTAGAAGCAGGACCCATCCCCCAGTCTGGGTTAAGAGAGGACGGGTCTTTTGCGATGCTAATGTCCCCTGTGTTGTGTGTAGAGATGCATTTGCATCTCTGGTCGTGCATCCTGAAATCCTGCCTCGAGTTTCCTCTCAAAGCAGGAAGGATTCACGAAAACAGTAGAAAATTCGATACCTTTTTCAAAAGGCCTCCCAGAGTTTAGAATGAAGCTATCCACGCACATCTCTCCTTTAGGGTCTGATGAGTTTAAGCAGTTAATCTCCACGTGCCTAAAACTTATGTAAAGTAACTGGTGCTTATGTAAAGCGCACCAAAATCATTTGGTTCGGGTTCGCCTATATAAACTGCAAAAAAAAAAAGCCATAATGCTGCCTAATCAGAAACATCAATAACAAATATTGTACTTTATGGTTTGTCAGGCCTGTTTACTAATGGAAAGAGCTACTCCAATATGCACAATAATGTAGACACAATTGGGATGTGCAAAATAAACAGCCGTATGTTTTGTTAGATCAAGTGTGGATATATATATATATATTTTCTGTTGAGTTTAACATAGGGCTTGCACAAGCTTTTCTGGTGCACTGAGCCAAGCACCTGTTTCTGAGGTCCTGTACTGAGTAAAGAAAACTCATTTACGCCAGATTTCTTTCAGTTCCTGCTTTATTTTTAGATAGTACAGCGCAGAAACAGTAGTCAAAGGTTGCCTATATTTGTTTCTGAGCTGTGCTGTCTGAAACTAAAGCACCTATCCAGAAAAATATCATTAAAAGGCCCAGCACCTAAGTCAGGGACATATTTATCATCATATCATGCAGCGCAGCAAGTGACTTTGCTGCGCTGTGTGATAGGGAAAGTGCAGCAAAGCGTGGTATTTAACATTGTGCGGCACACTTCTGCTTTTCCCTGTGCAGGTGCACACTGTGCTGCCTAGCGCCAATGCAGGCACTCTTGCACCATGGTGCAAGGGTTCCTGCATTGCTAGCATGATTGTTTTTGTGCAGAAAGGGGACCCTTCCTTAGCAAAAACAATCCCCTGAGGCATTTTCCCCTTTACATATGTGCTGCAGAATGCAGGAAAAAAGAGGGGAAATAAACATATTTTTCCTCGTTATGTGTCACCTGGGGAGGCAAAGCCATTTTGGCGCATTCCCCGATATACCACTTATGGTAAATCTGGGAATGCATCAAAATCCATGGGTTTTGCATGGGAACAACCATGCACCACCCATGGAATGCCTCCCTTGGGCAGAGTTACTCTTGATTTATCACACCACTTAGGGTTACAGAAGGTGGCCTTGCTTGGCTTGATAAATTGCATCTCAAGCGTTGCGTTGATTTAGCACCCCGTTGCGTGGCCCTTGATAATTAAGTGTAGAACAGAGTGCTGGGAATCTGTTTAGAGTACCTGTTGCTTTGTTGCTATAGCAGAGGAGTGGTGCCATGAGATGCACAATTGTGGCACACCTGCTCATACGTTTTGAGCTTAGAAAATATGTGTAAACCCAAAATCAACACAATTATCAGGTGCACTGCAATTGTGTCTATAACTAAAATCGGTGCCCATACCAAGACTATTGAAACTCCTAAAGAATAACAATTTGTTATTCTCCTCATTCTGTCTTCATATTTTCTAAAATAATGAAAAGAGCTGTGGATGAAAGCAGCCAACAAAGAAAAATAAATTACTTTGAGGGCTATTCGCCTCTTCCTGCTCTCTTTGTTCAACACTGAATGGACAACAGAGAAACATGTTTGTCAACTTGTTTTCCCTGGTTGAGCACATAGATAGTTGAGTGATTAAGTACATAGACTGATAAATGAATAAGTGAGTATTACGATAAATTGCTGGATAAATGAGTGAATGGATGAATGACTGGGCAAGTGGGCACATGGATTGACGGGAGTGCATGAATGAATTACTGAGTAAATGGATGTATCAGTTTTTTGGTGCATCAATTGTAAACAGGGGGATGAGGGAGCACTCTTGTGGCTTATATTTCTGCAGCTCACAATGTGCCTGCTACAGGATGCCCTGCACTCACAGCCACTTTACAGTTTCCACTGAAATACATGGTATATTGGAGACATTGAACACTACCCATCTAAAAAGAATGCTTGAGGGACATCATTTTAGGAGAGACTGAGCGCAGTTTCTTCTTTGAACGGTGTCTAAGGGGGTTGCAAGTTTCACATTGATGGGGGCCTCCGTAGTTGAGGTCAGGGCCTACCAGACGATTGCAAGTAGTCACCTGGAGTGGTCGGGGATGGTCTGGCAGTGGTGTCTCCTTTGGCAGGTATCCCGGCCTAGGCTCCGCTTACGCTTGCGGCAGTCTCTTGGATTCTCGTCTCCCCTCCCGGCATGCCACATAGATGGGTGTTTCACCCTTACGGGACCATCTCACCCTCTACACCCTGGGCATGAGCACACTGTTGCTGCTTTCCCCCTCCTCACTCCCGCCAATCTACCAGGTTTCACCTCACCTCTCCACTTCAGTTTACTTTTCCTGCCCATGAAGTGCTCCTCACCAGGTGCTGCAACCTCCATTGATGCCAGTGGGCAACTGATCCCATGTGTTCTCTCCTGGGGTGGTGTGTGCGAAGGGGATCTCCTATTGCTCACCCTCGGAGATGCTGTAGGTGGGTCCAGTTCTTTAGCTGGCTGACCCGCCGTGTGACCTTCACACTATACTGTCGTCTCCACAGGGAGCCCTGCTGGTGCTGTGCAGTCCCCCACCATCGGGGATAGGGTTCAGGGTGTAGTCCTCTGCCGGTCTCTTCAGGTCGCTGAAAGCCCATCTCCGGGCCCCGAACTGGTGAATTGCAGTATTTCCTAAGCGCCCATTGCCATCTTGCCTGCCATGTCGCTTTCCCGGTGCTGATCACAGGGCTGTTTGCTCCCCATATGCAGAAGCCACAGCTACTCCGCCAAGTTCTTTGCCCCCCTAGAGTTTGCCATTACACTCATGGTTGTGTGGGCCTTCAGGTCCACAGGATGCTGTCCATCATGGGCCTCAGGCACCGGAGCTTGGCAATCACAATCATACTGTCATCTTCATGCATCTCTGGCCATGCCCCAAACATGGTCATTCTTGCTGAAGTAGTCAGGATGGGTGTGTGGCATAAGTTAATGGACTCAGAAAAGTTGCAGGTCTAGAAACAGAATTGCTTTGCATTATCATCTTTAAACAGGCAAAAATATTGAATGATAAAGCCAATAGTTTGTTAAAGAATGGTCATGTGTGTTGGTTGAGCTGTGACGTGGTAAAGGTAGTGCAAAAAATGAACCTTGGGAGGAATAGAAATGTACTCCGTCATAGTTACTGCAACAGTCTGAACACATCAAAATAGGATTATTGTGATATCCACACCACCTAAAGATCATCAGCACAGGCAAGAAGGAAAAGAAAGAGTGACACCTTCAGCTCTCATTTATTTTTCAGCAGCTCTTCTTTAAGATAAGGTGAAAAATAAAAATAGCAATCTTAACCATAGAAGTTGAGATATTTCTAAATTATCAGCTCCCCTTACAGCAACATACAAATCCACCAAGAAACTCAATGTGTGTTTTAAGGAATAGACTAAAAATAGTTCAGCTGTATAAGTCTCTCTCTAAAACACCAGGTAAGGTGGCTACAAAGTAGAAGAATGGGAATTATACATTTATAGATGGATAACAGGGATAAATTCACCATGGGTGCCAGAGTGATATCCAGTAGACAACAAGAGTGAAGCTCAAAACTACAAGGTGAAAACATCCCTGTTGTTCACTTTTACCCATCTCTAATTTTATGTTATGTATGACTTCCAAAATCATCTATCCTTGCTATCAATTTTCCCACATGGACAAAGGAGTAATAGGTTAATCATACATAACATGGCCTCTCCTCCCTGTTTCAAATGTAATTTGCGTCAATGAATGTTCCATGGGTTTTGATGCAAATCCCTATCTACTTACATTGGTAGACATGGATTTTTGCCAAAACCTAATGCTTCCACGAGGCTGGTATAATGAGAAGAAATGCCTTCATTTCTCCTTATTTTCTCAACTTTGCATGAATGCTGCATTGTATAGCACACATGCAAAATGGGAAAAGTCTCAATGCATAGTTTTTGTACTGAAAGGGTTGCCTTTCGGTACAGAAGTTGTGCTTTAGAAAAGGCACACACCGTTTTGCTCTATAGCGCAAGGGTATGTGTGTTGGAACGTGGCAGTCAAACATGCACTAGCACTGATGGAGAGAAAACATTTACATATTCCATTGTGCATATTAATATGTAAACAAAGGCAAACAACATAAAGACTCAGAATTCTTGGTACAAGCTTTGCAAAGTAACATTAGGAATTGATTGCCTTTAGGTTATTTCCAAATATCTTTCAAATCAGTTTATTTTCTATTACAGTGTAGTGCACCATCATTCTTTAAATGCATATAAGGATCAAATGGCAATAGTGAAGTATTCTGGTACTCAAATCTGATGCAAATTGCTTTTAGAAAAGTTTATAAAACCACTTACAATTTTCAGACACAAAAAATCTAAATTCAATAGCTTCATCTAAAATAAATATTTATTAGAATAAATAGAGAAATGGTTAATTTATATGAAAAATATTTTTATAAGCACACAGGTATGCAGCTTTTCCTTTAAAAGTCTGTCCTTTCTGCTGCTGGTATGTGTTTCCAGTGAGCAAAGTGTGTTTAAATGCAAAGTGTGTTTAAGACTGCAGTACCGCCTCCTGTCTACAGGGGCAGAGCTGAGCAAAAATATAAACACACTTGATGAAACACAGGTCCCCACAAAGCAATTTTTTAAAAAGTTGTGAAAATTGACACAGATGTTCCTGAAGTCATTTTTTAACATTTAGAAGGCACTTCCTTGTGGGGACCTGGGTTCAGGTCCCCACAGTGCAATCAAGTCCCCACAGCGTGAGTGTGTTATCACACCCAAGTCCCCACAAGGATAGTAACACAAACCCACACACACACACACACACACAGATGTGTCACAAGACAAAGCCAAATGTGAAAACATAACAGGTAAGTAGCCAGTACGTGCACCCAGACATTCACCTCAAGAAGCATGGTGCCAAATGACAACACCAGCCCACGCATCACCCAAAAACACACACAGATCGAATTGCCACTCACAGTGTGCACACAGCTAAGCAAATGAAACTGTCACAGCAACCAAAGTGTGACACACCAATTCACATGTAGAAGAAAGTCTGACCACAGTCATGCACAGCACTGAATGCCATGTGTAATTGCCACGGGGCCAGAGCAGTGAGGACCATATGAAAACAAAGAAAGCATGGTTGGTGGTACAAATCACGATATGCACATGACAAGACTAAGGTATGCAGGAGATGACAATGGCCAGTTCATGCTCAGATGTAACATCTGCTAAGGCAGACTAATCAACAAAGATGCTCCACATGAAATCGTTGTGGCAGTAGTCCCTAGATTGCAACATGTCCCTGTAAACACGAAATATGCACATGGCGCATGGTATGCTTTGACACCTCACACCATGGACAAGTAATTCATGTACCTCAGCATCATGTCTGGAGGCACTGTAGTGGACATACAAACAATGTGATGATCAGTCAACTGTGTGGTGTACAAACAGTGAATAATACACAGCTAACACAAGGCTAGCGGGGTACACTACAATGACCATTTCCTATCTGTCCCATAGGTGACCAAGAACTCACTGCAGAGGACAACATCACCAACCTGCAGAACCAGTCTCCCCCCCGGAACATGGACTCTCAGATGTTGACCTCCAGGATTCTGAGGACTAGGAGCTCTGAGCCGGCCCATCTGGTGTGCTAGGGCGCAACCTGCCCAGGACCGAATCGTCCCCCCACCATATCTGCTGCAACACCACCTGCCATGCAGACCCCTGCTGTTACGGCCTGTGCGGCCTCCACCACCACCAGCAGTGCTGCCAGCAACACCCACCCTATCCCAGAGGAAGACCACACCACCCCACCGACTGAGGAGGTCAGGGAGAGGATGCAGAGGCCCACTGTGGTGAGGCAACAGGTCCGTGACAGCAGAGGAGGTGGGAGGGGCAGGGTCAGTCAAAGACACACGGACACTGGGACCGAAGCCCTGGACAATATCACCAGAGTCCTTGGGGCCTCTGAACGGACCCAGGGACAAAGGCGCCGTGCCAATGAAGATTCCTGTGAGCTCCTCCTGCTGATGAGGTCCATGGACACCTGCACGGGACAATTTGTGGACTTCTTGGGCCTGCTAGTGGTGGTCCTGAGGGACAGGCCTGCGCCATCATCGATGCCTCCCCCCCCCTGGTGGGCCGCAGGATGACAGTTCACCATCCTCCTCTGCGGCCACAGAGAGGGGTGACTCCTCAGATCCCCCTGGCCCTAGAGCAGAGGCCCCCCCCTTGTAAAGCAACGAAGGGGCCATCCCAAGAAATCCCTGGGAGTCACCCGTGGCAATGCACCTGTCAGAAGTCAGTCACGGAGCCAGCCATGAAGCCCAGCCTCTTCACTACTGCATTGACTTTTTGGACTATGCCTCCCCACACTGCCTAGGGAATGGCATCTGTCTGTTGTACTGGGACACCACATCTATGTGGTGACTACTCTACTATCTCATCTACCATAACTGTCAACTCACTGATCACCCCAATGTAAATGTTCACCCCCTCACATGTCCACATTGTAAATAAACACTCCTTACACACATGTCGCTGTTTCTGATCCGTGTTTATGGCAGGATGTTCAGTCTTCACCATGATTACAGTGTACCACGAGTATGGAATGTATATAGGCAAGGAGAGGTTGAAGGGACCTAGGAAAACACAACAGAACAACATACACTAGTCTGGGTGTGGCATCACAGACATCAAACAACACTTGCCATCAAGTTAATCCAACATGCACACATCACAATGGACAACAAGTGCCAACATACACATCCTGTCGATGTACCAAATTAACCTGTCCCAGAAACATTGTCATCCACCACCGAGTCAATAACCGGCTGCAGTCACAAAGCTCACATACACCTTCACAACAACAGTATCATCATCAGACAATGGGTCCGTTGTACATTGTCACTCACCTTCAAGTGAAGTAGCGGGTGATGAGCTGTTGACGCAGGTCAACACCTTCCTTCTCTCCACTGTCCTCGTCACTGGACACGGGTTGGTTTGCAGGTGGGGGCCTTTGCTGCTCATCATCATCCTGGATCAGGGGGATCTCCCTGCGAATGGCTAGGTTGTGGAGCATGCAGCATGCCACTACTATCTGACACACCTTCCTGGGCGAATACATCAGTGCACCTCCGGTCTTGTCCAGGCAGCAAAATAGTGACTTCAGCAGGCCAAAAGTACGCTCCACCACACGACGTGTCCTCCCATGGTCATCATTGTTGCGGACATCAGCTGGTGTCCTGGGATTCCGCAGTGGGCTCAGCAACCAAGGACGGTTGGGATATGCAGAGTCACCTAGGTGTGAGGAACACAGATAAACATTGTAATCTTGCAGTGTCAGAGGACAGCATGTCACACACAGCATGCTATTTGACTAGGCATACTCACCCACAATCCATGCATGCTCAGGAAGCAGAATAGCCATCAGCTGTGGTATGATGCTGTTATGCAGGATGTATGAGTCATGGGCCGAGCCTGGAAATCTGGCACACAAGTGTGAGATGATCATATCTGCCTGGCACACCACTTGCACATTAATGGAGTGGTAATGTTTGCGATTTCTGTAGATGTGCTCACGTGCCTGTGGTGGAACTAGCCCAACATGGGTGCAGTCTATGGCACCAACAACATGTGGGATGTGACCAAGGGGATACAAATCTCCCTTCACAGACGCCAATTCAGGCCCCCTGGGGAAACAGATATATGTGTCCTTTTAGATCATCATAGCAGCCAGGACATCAGGCAGCACCATGCTGAACATGGGTTGCAACATCCCACCTGCGCTGGCCACCGTGTTCTGGAATGATCCAGTGGGAAAAAAATGCAGGGCCGCCATCACCTTAGACGTTGGGGTGAAAGCTGTTGGATATGTTCTGCGAAGCTGCAGGTGGGGCTCCAACTGAGCACAAAGGGTCTGTAGGGTGGCTCTATCCAGACGGAACTTCCGGATGATCTCCCCATCCTCCATGTCTGCCAGCACTGTGAAAGGACTATACAGATTTGGTCTCTTCCTAGGTGAGATGAAAGTGGACACATGTCACTGCAATACACCATGAGATGTGCCAAACATATCACGTTCTGACTGACACTACACAAACAATCACTGTCATCACAATTGAGTTACAGGGCAGCTTACACGTAGGGACACCTTTAGCTACACTAATCATACACTTGTCAACTTACACACAGCAAGTACCTCCAAAACAACCACAGTCTATGAGAATGCACATAGGGATATGGCCACATTTAGCATGGGCACGACTGGGAGTATATCATCCAGCATATGTGTAAAACTGCAATACCACTGTCTCATACATAGCTGCCGTAGCTGACACACCTTCAGGCGTCAGTTGAACATGGCACACATCAACAACACAATGACCACAGGCTGAGCGGCAATGATGACTGTGTGCATGATCAAACATAAGAGGACAGGCAAATCTGCACATCCTTCATGTGATGTCCACTGCACTTCAACACATTGACATGTGTACACATTTGAGAGTCCATGACAACACTGTCCTATGTACAGGCCCATCAATGTCACAAGTGACATGTGAGATGGCCATTGACACAGCATGATGTGTCCATTGGTGCTGTCAAAGGAATCCACCACCCAAATTCCGATCACCCATATTGATGTATGGCACCCACATGGTGGTAGCTACCGCCCGGCCCCAGCGGTTTGTCACCGCCAATGCCCAAGACACAATCGCAGTGGTGATAGGTATACATGTAGTGCCAAATGGTGGTTGGCATGCTCCGCTACCCAAATCCCGGTCACCATATTGATGCATGGCACCCACATGGCGGTAGCTACCACCCGGCCCCAGCGGTGTGTCACCGCCAATGCCCAAGACACAATTGCAGTGGTGATAGGTATACATGTAGTCCCAAATGGCGGTTAGCATGCTCCGCCACCCAAATCCCAGTCACCCATATTGATGTATGGCACCCACACGGCGGTAGTGCCCACCTGACCCTTGCGGTGTGTCACTGCCATGGACCATGCCCTTACAGCCAATGGGAGCCTCAATCGCGGTAGCATGGTGCAATTTTGAAAATCACGGTAGGCGTGTTCCGCCATCGCGGAGCCTGTCATTGAATGCATTTGAAAAAGGCAGACCTGGAACACCAATTGCAGCAGCTTTGCACAACTAAAACAACCCCAGGGGGCTATATATGTGTGGGAGAGTGCCCTACTTTTCCACTGCTCCCAGAGCCTGCTTGCCTGAGACCCCTCACCTGCTGCTGCCTCCAGGGACTGCTGCCAGAAAACCTCATCTGCTACTGCCTCCAGGGACTGCTGCCAGAGAACCCTCACCTGCTGCTGCCTCCAGGAATTGCTTCCAGAGAACCCTCACCTGCTGCTGGCTCCAGGGACTGCTGCCAGAGAACCTTCATCTGCGGCTGCCTCCAGGGACTGATGCCAGAGAACCCTCATCTGCTGCTGCCTCCAGGGACTGCTGTCAGAGAACCCTCACCACCCACTGCCGCCGCTGCTGTCTCATGTCCACAGTGATGGCAAGGACATAGAAGATCCGGGCCAGTCCCTTCACCAGCGAGGAGCTGGAGGTCCTGGTGGGCAAGTTGCTCACACAGTATCCAAGGCTATAAGGTGCCCCAAATGTCATGGTAAGTCTTCAACAGTGGGAGTGAGAGTGCAGAGGGGGCACACATGTAGCTGATCTGATGCAGTATGTGCCTGAGAGTGTGGGGTTGTGTCATGCACTGCCTGGCATGCTTTCACCAGGGCAAAGGGGTGTGTAGCCAATTCAACATGTTTCCCTGCCTGCACATCAAGATTGGGGGGACATGTATTGTATTGTCAGCCATACAGTGATGCAGCAGGTAGATATTACAGGAGTGATTGCTTGTGTGAATAGCTGTGTGAATAGCTGTTGTCCTACTCTGTGTGAGCCCGCCTGGCCTGCACAGTCACCGCCCAAAATGACAGGGACACATCACAGAACTTACAGAGTGTAAAATGCATCTTTTCTCATTGCACACCAGTGATGAGCCATCTCAGCCCTGTAGATTGCACACGACAGGCCCTGTGAGAAGGGTGTGGGTTTGTGAGATCATGTCCCTCAATGCGATATCCAAGACACAGTGAGCCACTCACAGGGCAAGGACATTTAGCGCTGCACAGTGTTTGACACAGTTAGTCTAGCACCAGACATATGTAGATATGTGATGTATGTCCTGCTGAACCTATATATGGACAGTAGATGTGGGCAGACAACACATGGCTTTCTGTGCTGGCATCCTGCTTGTGTATGAGATGTGCAGGTACTGTGTCCCCCTCACACCTGCATGCATTTACGTGTGCTTCTCCCACGAAGATGTACCCTGTGAGATGCATTTTTGTGTCAGGAAACAGATCTGTGGTTTTGGAGGAGTCATCTGCATGCTAGTGTCCTGAGGGATTGTGTTACATAACACTGTGTCACTGAGGTTTTCCCCCTCTTGTCTCCCTTGCCTGCAGCTCAACGTACACCAGCGTAAGGCCGTGTGAAGGGTAGGGGTGGGTGGAATTTGCGTAGTCGCTCTACGCAAAGCTCCACGAAACGGTAAAAAAGCTCAGCGAGCACGCAAAAGTTCCGCGAACATGCGGAATTGCGATGCTTTTTTCTTGTTCGCGAACGCTGTTTGCGTGCTCGGGGAGATATATCTCGCGAACACGCATTTTGAAAGCACGAACAAGCAAAATATTCCGCGAAGCCGCAGATCACAGAATTTTTGGCAATTCCGTGTTCTCTATGGAACGCGAAATTACCCAAATTCCGCAAGCGGAACAGAATTTACCGCCCAGGCCTAGTGGAGGGCCATTGCGACCAAGGTGCGGGCTCTGGGTGTCTCAAACAGCTGGCGCACCTACTGCCACAAGAGGTGGGATGACATCTCACGGCTGGCAAAGAACGTTGCGGAGATGACACTGGGGTTGCTCCCTTGAAGTGGCAGGTTGGCACGGCGCAGCATGACACCACTAACGTGACACAGCCTGAGCTAGATGCACGATTGAAGGAGCGTCAGCAGCAAAGTAGAGGTGAGTATTCTGGGAAGGGTGACTTTGGCTGTGAGTGGCTGCATATGTACACAGCCTGTGCCAGCGCTGGGCTATGTGATGTTGGTAGTTTGATGCAGTGGCTTGTAAGTGGCCTCTGTGCTGGGTGCAGCTGGCATGCATTTGTCCTACCTGTACTTCCTAAGGGAATTCGAGTACTGGGCATTTCAATAGCATTCTGGGTCATGGGCTTCAGGTCAGAGCTATTTGTGTTACTGTTTGAACAGAGCCACATGCAGGATGTTGTGCTGTGTGGTCATCACATGGCTCACTTATGCCTGGTTTTCTTGTTTACACGCACTGTTTGAGTAACAAAAGTGTGTTTGCACAATGTTATTGCACAGGGTGGCCTGCAACATGTAGATTTAGTCATCCTCAGTGTTGCTTTGCTTCCATATGTTTGTTCTGTTGCTGCCACTGAACTGACACTACATCTCTCTCTCTCTCTCATGCAGCATCTACCGTGGTCACGGAGGGACAGGGGACGGACACCAGTGGTGGGGAAACAAGCACAACAGCTGTACAGGAGCCCAGTGACACAGATGTGACCAGCGTCTCGGAGGGGAACAGGAGTCTGCTGGAGGAATCACAGCCCGAGAGGCAAAGTTCAATGTCATCTGAGGCCAGCGGTGATGCATCCATGTTGGCGAGCACAGGGAATGGAGACTCTGCATCATCTTCCACCACACAGCGAACAGTGCCCACCCTCCCAGCCACTTCCTCTGGTGCTGCCCGTGTTAGCACCAGTAAGAGGGGAAGAGTATCCTTCGCCCCAGGCACCGCTGCCCCTGCCACTGTCCCCCCTGCTGCCTTCATTGCTGAGTGTGTGGACCTTTTTCGACAGCTGTGTGTAGGCCAGTCAGCTCTCCTCAATGCATTCATAGACCACGACAACAAATTGGCACAGGTGGTTGCTTTCATGGAGGGCATACATTCAGATGTGGGTGGGCTGCACCAGACTGTCCAGTCAATGTCCTCCGCAGTGATGGCAGCCCTTCAACTGGCACAATCTCGTAGTCCAGCTCCAGTCCCTTTGTCCACCCTCATGCCAGTGGCCACATCTGACGATAGTGACCACGCTCCACAGACCTCAAGGTAACGATACAGCACACATAGCACACCGCAGCAGCAGCCCAAGCGGGCCAGGGAGCAGACACTATCCCCACAGAAAAGTAAAGCCACCCCAGAGTGCAAAGACAAAAGCCCGTCAGGTGACACCAAGGGCCAAAAAGCGACGAAGCAGACCTCAGGGTCACATGCCTCAGAGCCATCCCCAGACAAGGACTCTCCTGTCCCAAAAGCATCTTGCAAAGACAAGCAGCCAGTTTCCGTGCCCACTGAGAAGGTGGTGCCTGCCAAGGGTACACATAAGAAGGGCTCCAAGGCAGATTCCTTTGTCCTGCCCACTGGCCTTGTCGTTCACTGCTGTGTGCCCCCTGCCTGTGCAGCTTCTCATGAACTCACTCTGCACCTCGTTTTGGCCACTGGCCTTGTTGCTCCTTGCTGTGTTGAACTATTCCCTGTGCATATTCTCATGTGCCTCATCTGCACCTTGGACTGGCCACTGGCATTGCTGTTTTCCCCTTGCCTGTGCAGCTTCTCATGTGCCTCATCTGCTCCTTGGACTGGCCACTGGCCTTGCTGTTTTCCCCTTGCCTGTGCAGCTTCTCATGTGCCTCATCTGCACCTTGGACTTGTCACTGGCCTTGCTGTTTTTCCCTTGCCTGTGCAGCTTCTCATGTCCCTCATCTGCACCTTGGACTTGCCACTGGCCTTGTCGTTCACTGCTGTGTGCCCCTTGCCTGTGCAGCTTCTCATGGACTCACTCTGCACCTTGGACTGGCCACTGGCCTTGCTGGTTTCCCCTTGTCTGTATAGCTTCTCATGGACATACTCTGCACTTTGTCCTGCCCACTGGCCTTGTCATTCACTGCTGTGTGCCCCTTGCCTGTGCAGCTTCTCATGGACTCACTCTGCAGCTTGGACTGGCCACTCGCCTTGCTCTTTTCCCCTTGCCTGTGCAGCTTCTCATGGACATACTCTGCACTGTGTCCTGCCCACTGGCCTTGTTGTTCACTGCTGTGTGCCCCTTGCCTGTTTTCCACGTGCCTGTGCAGCTTCTCATGGACATACTCTGTACTTTGTCCTGCCCACTGGCCTTGTCGGTCACTGCTGTGCGCCCTTTGCCTGTGCTGCTTCTCATGGACTCACTCTGCACCTTGGGCTGGCCACTGGCCTTGCTGTTTTCCCCTTGCCTGTGCAGCCTCTCATGGACATACTCTGCATTTTGTGCCTTGCTCTTCTCTAATCTTGGTGCCTATCTGTGCAATATGTGAATAAAGACAGTTGCTCCTGTTGTCTGTTTTGTCAGTGTCCTTACTGAATAAAGTTTTTTTTCTGTGGGTATATGGTTTACTGTGCCACTTGCTCTGTGTGCCACTTCCACATTGCCAATGGCTTGTCTCACTTAACCTATTTTTACATGGGTGACAGGTACTTCAGTTCTTCCTGACTCTGATACTTGTGGGTGCAGTGATGTTGTTTCTAGATGACATACCATTATCATTTTCATTCTTTGTTCATGTTGGCTATATTGTACACATCTCAGATTTGGGGGCACTGCCAGCACATAGTGGGATTCTATCCACAGGAATGCAGGCAGGCTGGCCAGGGTCATCATGTATGTGTTCTCGCTTTCATGTGTGCCCAGCAGTGTAAGTGTATGCTCATCTTGTGATGGTCAGTCATCCTAGTCACATGGGTTACTTTCAATGTGTGCACTTGGGTGGTCAAGCAGTGTGCAGTGTGAAGGGGGGACTGTGTCTGGAGTGTTGATGTGTGTGTGCCCCTGCAATGCCAACTACACACATGTGTCACCCAGGAGTGGAGTGCCTGTTTGTGTGATTGTTCAGCCCTGTGGTTGTGATTGTGTGCACGTGTGTGTGTTGTATGTTGTGCCCTGTGCGGTGTGTTGGTGTGTCCTTGCAGGTCTGGCTGACCCCTTCTTGTTGTTTTTGTCAATTGTGAGTATGCAGAGTATGTGACTGGCAAGTCAGTGTTGTGTTTTGTTGTTCATCCATGTGTCTTGATGTTGTTTGTGGTCACTGTGCATACCTGCCCATCCATGCTGACATTGTGGGTGTGTTTTTCTCATGCATTGCTGTCACATGGGGCTTTTTTGCCTCCAGTATGGCATGTGGTGTGTGGTGTCATGCCATCCCCTATCTGTACTTCCGATGCCTAACCATCTATTTGTGTATGGTATACTCCTGCCATGTCCACTACTGAGGTACACACCACTTCACTATCATGTCAGCTGTCCCCTTGTGTTGCCTGTGTGTGCACCTCCCCATCACTTCATTTGTGACACTGTGCTTTATGGTGCTGATCTTTGCCCAGGAGCAATGTACCACTCAGGACATGTCACCAATTGGTTACATGTGATGTTCTTGTACGGTTTAGCAGTCATGGTTGCTCATATGCGGTTCAACTGTTTGTGCTGCCCAGTCCTCTGGTCAAGTTGTTTTCACTTTGGTGTCCCAGACTTGTGCATCTGTGGGTGTTGTGTTAGGTGTATGTGTGTTTGCTGAGGTACTGCTTGACTTCCAGAGTGTGATGTTGTCAGTGTGCTGTTTTGATTGTTGTTGTGGGTGTTCATGGTTTGTCACTCATAGCTGTGTGGGACTGTTATGTTCGGTGTGCACATACTGCTTGTTGTGCATGCAGTGCTATTGGTGTATGTTGCCTTGTCCTTGCCTGGTGTGCATCCCCTGATGTCCTGCTGTGTTTGCTATGTGATTTTTTGGGATGTGCATCTGTTGTGTGTTTGGTGTTGCTGTGTTTTTCACCGATGGTGCAGTTCTTGTCTGTGTTGTGGTATGTTGTCTGTGCATTGTTCCTGACTGATGAGGTTGTGCACTCATGTTCTATCTGTGCTCCCATGGCCTTTCTACAGTTTATCTGCACAGGGCATGTCTGGTCTTGTTGTGGTTCTGTGTGTGTTTCTGTTGAGTTTTGTGTTTGTCTGTTGTTTTTGTGCAGACATTGGTTCTGGCATCCCTGTGTGTGTGATGTTTGTGGATACCCCCATTGAGTGTGGTGATTTGTCTGTGTATTGGCTGGACATTATTGACACCCTTCTGTGTGTCTGGCACTGGTGTTGTGTGCTGCAGGTGTGAGGGAGGATGTGTGTAGATTCCTACTTGTGTTTGACAGTCCTGGAGTGTGTCAATGGGCCTTGTGTGTTGTGCTGCTGGCATACTCCTGTGAAGTTGTTGAATACACATGTGTGGCTGTTCTCAGTTTTACTTCAGGGCCTTCCTTCCATCCCTGTGCCTATACATGGTTTGCCTTGCTGTCTCCATGAGTTGTTGCACATAGGTGACTATGGTTTAATTTCACTCAGTGTGACAGCCATGTGTGATTTGATGGGCTGTGGTTGTTGTTGCATGTTCCTTGTATTGCATGTGATGTACACATGCTTGGTGGTTATCTCCTTGGCCTTCCATTTGTGTGCACCTCATTTTGGCTTTCCTATATGTTGTGCTCCATTGCTCCTGGCATGTGGTCTGTGTATGGGGTTGTGTGTCAGTGTGGGGTATGTCTGTGTGACTTGGCAGGCTGTGTGTCCAGTGGAGTGATTGTTCTTTATCTGTGTGTGTGTTCAATTAGTGTTTGGACTCAGTTTTCTTGCCATGTGTGTGGTGTGGTTGTGGTGTGTGGGTTGCCCTGGCCCTGTGCTTCTGTGCTGTGTGTTCCTCTGCAGCCACACCTGCTGAGGCTGTCTCCCTAGTTGTTTGCTGTGTGGTGCAGGGCGTGGGTTCACCTGGCTTGTTTTTGTGCATGGGGGAGTACAGGAGGGGCACAGGAGGGGCACATGGCATGTCCCTTCATGTTTGCAGGGGTGGCCTAGTGTGTGGAGGGTGGAGGTGTGGCCCTATTATCTTTGTTCACTGCCCATGCCTGGCGCAGGCCCTGCCTTCTGCCCTGGCCTCTGCATTGTATGCCTGTTTTCCCACGTCTTCACCGCTGCGGTGACGTGACCGGGACATTACATCAATATCGCGGTAGATGGTTGACCTGGATGCGGAGGGGTGATTTGGTGACAGGTAGGATATGTGTGGGTACACTTGTGGATGTGTTTCTGTCCCCACCAGGGTGTCTGGTGTGGACAGGAACCCTATATCAGCCCATGAGTTGTTTGTTGTGGTTGTGTGTGTGAATGTGTTATTGCGTACCTGCAGCGTCGTCCGCGACGGTCCATGATTTGCTGATAATGTGTCAGGTACAGCACTGGGAAGATGTGTAGAGCTGGGTCCATGGCGGTCAGGACCGGGTGGACGGGACCGGGACTCTGATTTCGCGGTTTGCTGTTGAGCTTCAACTGTCTCTGGTTGGGCCGTTTCTCCGCTGTAGTGCGACTGGCTGTTTGGGGCATCCTGATTTGTACAGCGGATGGGACGTCATTCGGCGCGGCGGTGAGTCTCCATTGGCTCCCGCCGCTGTGGTGACGGGCGCACTTTGATGGCGGTTCACGTCGCACCGCGGCGGATGAGAATTGGGCTATGTTTGGCCAAACTAATATGGCGGCCGTGTGAACTGCTGCTGGCGTGCGGAAATAAGCATTTTCTGCCGCCGCCAGCACCGCAGTGGTGCCTCCGCCCGCCATCCTAATGGGCCCCTTAATGTCCAAGTAAATCTGATTCCGCATGCCGTGGCTTGGACAACAGCTAAAGTGCTAAGCAGAAAAATTCTCTTCTCTCTGAAGTTTGTCAACTAAGCTTTCTTTGGTTAATTAGATTTCCTTTGTTGTGTCTAACCAAACAACCATCATATCCAAATACTGCATATCTCCCTTCTTCAATATTTTCAGTTAGATTACTTCCATATGTATAGTATTGAACTACTTCATAGAGGCACATGTTTTGAAGGTGTAGACTCCTGCTTGGTATGCATCCAACATATGAGATTTCAGAATGTCTCTACTTTCTGGATCAAATTCTGCTAAATACAGTATCTCTGGGAAATACTTTAATACTCTATTTTGACAGCTTGCAAGGCCTGGACTTACCCATACAATTCCTCTTGACTTTGAGAACAAACTAGCCAAGCTCAACTGGTCCGAGCACTCATAGGATCCTTTCTCTCTATGGGAAAGCATGACAAGCTGAAACTGTATGATTTCTTGGTAACACTCTTTTCTGCAGAAATCCCCTCTCCCATCTCTTTCTTCTCTGATTTGTTAAATATTAAGTGGCGTAGCGAGCAACAGTGATGGAGTTGTCTGCAACAATTTGTAGATCCATATTTACATTCCATATCTTCAGAATCACAGGTCTGTAGTCATTAATATACTTGGAAGCCTCTGTTCTTCTGAGGTTGTATGCATTTTCCGGTGATTTCTGTGCAGTGTATCTCCAGCTGCAGACAAAAAGCTGTTCACACTTCCTTCAGAAATGACAGGTCGTGGGAATCCAAAACAACATCTTGAGTAAAGTTTTCCTTTGCATCCGTATTTTTGAAGACAGTACTTCCCACATCTATCAGTTTGAAAGCTTAGAACTTGTTGTCTCAAGCCCTTTTCACCACCGTCTTTTCGGATGGCACATGTCACATACTATTCTATGAAAGACAAGACACACTCATCACAGTGTGTTCCCAATTTTGGTGCATCTTTTACTCATAACAGCATGTGAATATGTGGAGAACATCTAGCCTGGTACTCTTTAAGCCAAAATAAATTAGTTACTTCACCAAAAGGAGGAATACTTTTGTTGCAGATGAAAGACACCATGGCTTGAAATCTGTGGTTAAATATCTGCAAACATTTGCAGGATCCATTGAGCAAAGTTCCCCAGCTGTCTTCACTTTGATGTCTTTTATGTTTGAGTTTGTTTCTTGCAAGAATTCAAGCAGATCATCCCACACATACTTAGCATAAATGAAGGTTAGAAACCAAATAGGTGCTGCTAGGTTTCTCAACATGCATTTCAGCTCACCATGGTGATGATACCAATACTCATTAGTGCCGTGTTGGCACGCCATCAAATTAATCAAGTTGTATTCCAGGTTTTTATCTTTTCCCTGAACTTTGGCAACAAATTCCCTTGCTGTGAGATTTTGCTGATTCACTTCTGTCTTGAGAATGTGGTTGACTGTATAAGATAGTCCTGACAAGTCACTTTCAAATAATGGATAGAATATATAGGGAATACACTGGTGGAATCTAGGGTCCTCTGAATATAGTCTACTTGATCTGCACTCTGCTGCCGGTATTTGTACAAGCCGGTTATCATATCTTCCACCTTCTCCAGTGGAAAACAGATGTGGAAAACAAGCTTCTAAACTTTTTTCCCACACACTCAAGGGAGCTGCCTTAGCTTCTTTTATTTGAAAGAGATCAATAGCATCACCAATAATCTCTTTAGAATGCAGAGTATGGCTACTGTAGTGTTCATAAATTTGTTCTGTTCTGGATTCGATCCGACTTTTCAATCTGACCACTTGATGGTAATAAATTATCGTCCATATGTGTTATATCTTGAAGAACATCTACATTTGTATAATAAATGTTATTTTGTACCAGATATAATGTTGTTTTTTTAAGTTTACTAAGATCCACTAACTCTTGTCATGTTTCTTTGCTCTTGGTAGGGACACCATTGACTAGAATAATACTTGGTTCTTCAAAATCTCTCTGCACCCCAATAGTTTTGATATTCTGCTTGAAATCTAATGGCAAGAATACAACTCTACCTTTAAGACATTTCTGTAGCTGTGTTGGAGTTAACTTCCCTGTCTTTTTCTCCAAACGAACTATAGCTTGGAATGAATTTACGCGCTATAAGAATTGATTCAGAAACATTTCAATCTTGAAGTTCTTGTTAATTGAAACTAGTTCTAACTTGTTATGTACTGCTTTAGCTGGCATTTCATTATCCTCAAACTTATCATAACAGCACTTACATATAAGTTGCTGTGTGGAACAATCAAAAGCGTTCCTCTACAAATAAATAAGCTGCAAATTCTTGCCACTTATCTCTATTCTCTTCTTCAGTTTTGGAAGACACAACAACATAACGAGTTTGACTTTGCATTGAGTGTGTCGACAACAAATACAAACACAGTTCAGTTTTGCAGAACAAACTATGTTAAACTTTGTACTTTCGTCTCGAAAGTTATCAACAGTAATACCTGATTCCTGTTCTGCTACGTCTGCATATACCAAGTCCTCATTTTCCTTACACTCCTTTTCAGGACCAAAGAAATTAAACTGAACATCAGTACAAACGTCTACCTCTGCTACTGTACCATACAACACAGCTCTATTAAGTTCTCATAAACAGAGGGGTTTTGACATGGTAAATCCTCCTAACTAAAATTCACATATTCGAGCGGTGTACAGCTAGCATTCTGAAATGAAGATAGATGCTTTGGCACACTTTCTTTGATAAACCAGCTAGTCAGTGTACCTGTAAATTGATATACTTCCTTACTTTATATGGATCTAATCCTTGCAACATACCTACTTTCTGTTTCAGACCTGCAGGGAAACATACATTAGAACGTTCTCAATATAGCAATAGATTCCTGCTGAACATTACAAATACTGCTAGAGTTCCTTAATATACAGGGCCCTGTGTACGCCTTCCCTGTATCTCTTCAACTATCACTTCTTCTGCATTTATAGGTATCATCACCTCTTTTGGTATAGGACTACTATACTCCATCTCATGACATCATCCAGATTCTTCAATTGATTGCACCAATGTGTTCTCTTGAAAGTAGCATTTTTTATTAAAGAAAGGCTTGGTACTAGAAGTATGTCTCCATTCGATGCTGAAAACTTTGTAAAAGCTACTTCTATTGACAAGTCTTTTCCTTTGACTTCTTTACCTCATAGACAACACTATTTTATCCAGTGTCTGCATTCTATTTAGAATAAAAAAAAACAGTTTCCTCTTGAGAGCAAAGTCCTTATTGATTACAGCCTTAACACGTTCCTTTTGTCTGACTGCTTCTTTTATACTTCTTCATAGTTCTTATTAGATTCTGAATTACTCTTCTATGGAACATTCCAACTTGGATTTCCTTAAACTGCCACTGTCTTCTGGTCAAACTCTCTGCTTTTTTGTATGATTTTTGACTCCTTCAAATCATGTACTTTTTCTCCTTTCTTTTTGATCTCGAACTTTGTTTTTTATTTACTTGGTGTTGCTGATTTCTCAATTGTCCACATACTATTTAAAGAAATGTCTTAGTTCTCTTGCCAGCAGCTCTTTTCTCTTTCACCACTTTCTCTACATTTTGCCCCTTTTGTTTCTCAGTTGTAAGGATATAGTATCCTTGCTTCTCTTTCTTTCTTCTCTCACTTTTTGATGGTATTGTAACTGTCTGTACTTAACTAGAAATTTGAGCCTGAAAAGAAAAGAAAAAAATTAATTTACCTTTAAATTACTTACTATCGGATTACATACTTTAAATATTTAACTTCCAACATAAACAGTTGTCTGTATTCCTCAGAAACTATAACATGGGCTCTATCTATAACAACTTGCATTCTGATATGGATGGAATTTATACAAGTGATGAGTTCATTTCACAGGCAAAGACAGCAAAGTGTTTCTCAGCAGCTTGAAACTCTGAATCCTGTCTTATATGTAGCTGTCATATACACAGAATAAACACAAAGGCTCTTCTCAGAGCCAAATCGTTTCTCAAAATTTTGGGAATTTTCATTTAAACTTTTTTTCTTCTTCAAAGATTTGTGAATTTGTTGTGAATATGCAAAATGGGAGCAGACATTCAATAGACACCATCAATTCAAAATCCATAATTATATAAATGATTCTGTGCCTTACACTGGATGCCTCACTATCTAAATAAGATTATAAGCGCGTGAGTGTCTGAGTAGGTGTTTCAGTGGGTGTTAGAGTGTCTGAGTGGGTTTCTGAGATGGTGCATCAGTGTCTCAGTGAGTGTATGAGTGGGTGCCTGAGTGTCTCTGCAGGTCTGTGAGTGAGTGTATGAGTGTCTCTGTGGGTCTGTGAGTGGCAATGTAAGTGCCTGTGTGGGTCTGTGAGTGGGTGTGTAAGTGTCTAAGTGGGTTTTTCAGTGGCTGCATGAGTGTTCATGTGGGTTTGTAAGTGGGCACATCAGTCTCTGTGTGGGTCTGTGAGTGGGTGTGTGAGTGTCTGAGAGGGTCTAGGAGTGGGTGCATGAGTATCTGAGTGGGTGTATGAGTGTATGTGAGAGAGTCTGAGTGGGACTTTGACTAGGTGTGTGAAAGCTGGAGTGGGTCTGTGAAAGGTGTGAGAATGTCTGTGTGGGTATGTGAGTGAGTGCATAAATATTCAATGGATCTGTGAGTTGGTGCGTAAGGGTCTGAGTGGGGCTGTGATTGTGTTTGTGAGTGTCTGACTCAGTCTGTGAGTGGGGCATGAGTATCTGACTCCTTCTGTGAGTTTGTGCATGAGTGTTGAGTGGGTCTGTGAGTGGGCGTGTCACTGTCCGATGGGTCTGTGAGTGGGTGCGTGAGTGTCTGAGTAGGTCTGTCAGTGGGTGCCTAAGTGTCTAAGTGGGTTAGTGAGTGTTTGTGTGTGTGTGTCAGAGTGAGTCTGTGAGTGAGTATGTGAGTGTCTGAGACTGAGGGTGGGTTTGTGAACATATACAATTGTATTTTGCTTTATTCGCAAATTTGTTGCGATGATACATGGGCATCCGCGCTTCTCTTCGATTTTTTCTGCCCATACTGTGTCCCAGAAAAACCCCTACATCACACATATGGAATCAGGGTACATCCAACCTGACCCCTTATTCAAGTTTCTGACATTTCGCTTTAGCCCCTGTGACTAGGCCGATAAACTAAAATGGCAACTGCAACTTTCTGCTCAGGTTGTGGGCTGCCAATCATGGCATTCCAGTTGGGATGCGCATTCACATGTCATGGCAAATTAATTGAGAATTAGTCGCGATCGTAGATACACAGACTTGGATTTCCTCACAAACTACTGAACGGTTTTACACCATATAACTGAAAGCATGATCTGTGAACCCAAAGCAACTTTTCTGACAAATTCTGTGTAATTCCATACAGGCTACAGACTTTTCTAAAGACTCTATTGAAATTAACATGGGAAATGCTCTTTATTGACCCATCCTCTTTCTCTGCCCCCGCTTGACAGATCACCCCAAAACTTTCCAGGCAGAACAAAACCCAACTTAACACTTCTTTTGGACAATTTTGTGAAGATTCGTCAAATAGCGTCAAAGTTCTAGGCAAGTCAAAACATGCTTTCCTATGGAAACATGGTCTTAACCATAACTACCTACCGACAACAGCAAAAGTTTTATTATTTTTAAATTGTTTAAAAGTTGACAGCGACCCCTTGGATCACTGTCTACTACCCAACAAACATTTTTGTTTCCAGTCACTTTTGCGAATGTGGTACCACTCAAGTTCGGGAGGTAGCAACTTTTAAATATATTGCAACTAGATTGTTGTCCCAAAACATTGATACATAGTCTAATTTATTCATATTAGGAAAGGACGTTCTAAACACACCCAAATAACAAATTGTTATGCCTTCCTAAACCTATTTTGTTATTTTAATAACTTCTTACCAAATCGCAAAATGAGTTTAGTATATTAAATAAACCATTTTACATTAACAAACACTGTGAGTTTGTGAATAGCAGCCTATCTTATACTGTGTAATACGATTTTAAAATAATGACTTGCATATCACAATGCCTAGATTTGCAGTCTGGGACCTCATAGCAATATAAATACACATCACTACTCCCCATTACACCAACCGCAATTCAGTTGTGCGACTGTCTAGTTATTTAAGAAAAAATCTGCAATGACCGCATGGACATCTGCAGTGATTGCATTAACCAACAGAGCTTTCATAAAATAAAACAATGCATTTTCTACTAGTTACTTCAACATACATTCACTTTTCATATATGATGTGGGTGTTGTATTTTGCATATATATGCCTGAAGGTGCAAGGGCAACAGAAAAGCTGCAGAGTAGTTTTATTTTTAACCACACCTCTTGACCCATTCACATTGCACTCTATATCACAGTTCCCATTTCTATGCACTTCAGCAATACTTTTTACGAGACTGTCATTGTGGCCCCATCTCCAGCACAGCCCAGCAAAACTCAGCCGAACAATGTTACATGTTCTGGAAGCTGCAGGAGCCTGAGCTGAGACACATGACAGGGGTATGGGGGACTGAAGTCCTTTTAGCCCTATGGGAGTTACACGTCTAGTGGTTAATTTGTGTCGGTAGGTGCCTGTGGGCCTCACAGACACCTTGCTTTGGCACTGGCAATGTTTCTGCACACTCCCATGGCTGGACAGGCCATTGATTGCCTCAGGCCGGTATTTGTCTTCCAGGGACCAATGTTGACAATGACAAAAGCTACTGTTGGCAAGCAACACTTGGCCTATACATTCCATCATTGTTGAGCAGGCAAGTGGGAGATTTAAAAAAATAGCGGGGAGAATGCATTTTCCCCATTGACTTAGATTAAAACAGAGGTAACATGCCTGAATCAGGTCTATTGGCATGTTTTTTGACAGACAATCAGCATTTCATAACATGATTGCAGAACCTAGCACAATGTAAATTGCAAAAAATAAAATGTCGAGACCAGGCACATTCTCTAATCCCCCCTGCAAGAATTAATTACAAAGTGTTAACCTTTGATGTCAGAGGAAATTCTTGGAGGAGGGATGAGAGCATGGATGACAGGCATCCATATTTCACTTTCCCCTTGTTTCAAGTAGATCATGATTCAGAAATCAGAATCAGGTTTCTGCATACAGGAATCGGGAGGCAGGAGACAAGCCTTGAAATCGGTAGTCTCCCGCCTGAATGGTGAGTGTTGGCATGTATGATCTGGTTCATCCTGCACCCCATATGTGAGCAGACAGACAGGCCTAAGTCCTGCCATTTTGCTCCCGAATCCGCCGCCCCCTCCTAGTGATGGCTTGCCCTGCTCTGCTTTAACTGCACTTTGGTTGTCGTCACATATGTAGTGCGATTGACATCACAGGATTAGGCTCTGTGCCATCAATCACACTTGACATATGATTTCAGCCCCCACCAAAGAGTGGGGTAAATATGACTGGAAGTGGCACATGGAAGCTGTACATTGGTCCATAATGAAATAGCCTCACCCAGACAAGACAGATTTATGGGCAGGCATGGGACACCTTTGGGCGACAACCAAACACAGCCAAAGGTAATTTTTTTCAAAACCTGAAAGATGTGTATTTTTGTGGGTGGTTATAAGCATTTGTGTGCATGCAAACAAATGAGTGCACAAGTGCCTATATGTGAATTTATGTGTGCGTAAGTACAACAGGGCTTTAAGTGTGCATGTCCTGTTAGTGCCCAGATGCTCCAGCAATTAAAAAGTGTCTGTGGAATGGGTCCCCATTGGGACAGTAGACATGTCCATAAGTCTACAGGCAAAAATTACTGATCGATTTCTGAACCATGACTATAACAATTCATAAGGTGATCTATGTAAGGTATGCAGTTTTATTTTTGTTTCCCAAATTTTATTTCATATTTTATTCCCTAGGAGTATTGTTTTCCAGAAGTTGGGTTCCCATAGTTGTTTCAAGTAACATAGGACTTTGTCTAGCTATACTGTGAACCGAGTCGCCTGTAGGTACCTGGGTGATTTCGGGATGTGAATGAGGGCTCTTGAAGGGGTACGATTGAGAGCTCTGGAGTCAAGGCTAAAAGGAGTTTGAGTGCTTATACTAAATGCATAGCCAGTCATTGGCCTATTTGCAGCGCGTACAGGGCGATGGTCACATATATGCCTAACCTACTTACCAATTTAGATGAAGTTGCGTGAAGGAGGTGTAGATTGCAGCTGAGAAATATTGAGACAGTACCAAAAGGTAAGGAGATAGAAAGATATACTTGTATTAGTACATTTAAAAAAAAATGAAAATTATGATATAAATTAAAATGAGCATTTTTATTAATAGCTTTACATTATACATATGTACATAAACAAGCACACACATATATGTGTGTGTTTGTTTAAATAAGTACATATTTATATATATTTTAAAATATTATTTAAACATATTTAATTTACATTATATTAATGTTACATATTAAATTATTGAATGTTTACTATTTTTGATTTATAGCCTCAGGGATGCCACTTCCCACCAGCGTGAGATTTTCCAATTTTTCAACTTTTCGAAATCCTGCAGTTTTTTTCCAATTTCTGTGCATATAGAAGGGACTGTTTCTCCTCTGTCCCTATCTCCCGGTCTACAAAGAGTTTGAGAGCCTCTTGCTCTTGAGCTGCGCATTCCTCGTCACTCATGCTTACTATGGTAAAAAGTTCCACGCTTCAACAGCGACTCCTTTCTCTCCTTTCACAAAACCCAGAGAGGTTGTCACTTTCCAGCCCGACTCCCGTTCCTCCCTTCACTCGCCCAGCTTACCGGAGTGCTATGTGAGTCCTGCGAGACTTCCTCCGCTGACAGAAATCCTCCTATCACTTTACACGGGTTCCTCTTCGCTCTCACTCCACTTTCTCCTTTATTCGATTGCGACGATTCTTTTTCTCGTCGGGGCTTACTGGGGGCACGCATGTCTCCCTTCTCCACAAATCCGTTGGCGGTGGACTGGAGTGGTGGAAACAACAAGAACTCCTGAGTTGGGATGAATTCATGTTTTTAAAACAAGATAACCCAGTAATACCAGTCTTTTAAATGATGCCTACAGTGCACAAGAGTATCATTAATCCACCGGGGAGACCCATAATTTCGTGGTGCAACAGCTTGTTCGAAAATGTCTCCAAGTACATTGATTACTTTTTAAATCCCATTGTGAAATCATTAACATCACATATAAAAAAGACTCTATGGACTTTCTAACATGTATTTATGATGTACGATGGGATGATACTATGATGTTATTGACACTTGATATTGCTAAACTCTATATGAGTATAAGACATACTGATGGAGTTAGAGCAACTGAATACTTTTTAAAAAGGAGACCTATGAGATTTTTAAACCACAACAGAATGATTTTAGAGATGATGGAATAGTGCCTCACTAAAAACATTTTTTTGTAATGATTTATTCCAGCAAGAACAGGAGACTGCAATGGGCCCCTGCTTTGCCCCCAGTTATGCTAATTTACATCTTGGCTGGTGGGAGGAGCAGGTGCTAGAGGGTCCAAGGCTGGAACATTGGACAGAGAATGTCCTACTGTGGGTAAGGTTTATTAATGATGTTTTCGTGTTGTGGCAGGGCACGGAAACCGATATAGATATATTTATCAGTGACCTTAACCTGAATAACCTTAACTTAAGATTTGTGGGACATTGCAGCAAAACCTCCATAGATTTCCTTGACATCAGAATAAAACCTAAAGAAGACAAGCTAGAAACTGCCGTCTTCGGTAAACCGACCGCTGGCAACACCATTTTGCATGCGGGGAGCTCTCACCCTATGCCACTCATCAGGAGTATCCCTTTTGGTGAGTTCTATAGGGCACGGAGGACTGGTAGTAATGTAGAAGAATATGACAAGGTGGAACAGGAGATGACTAGTCATTTTATTCAAAGGGGCTACCCGCTAAAAATCATACGTGGAGCAGCAGAAAAAGCAAGAAATGTAGTCAGAGATAAGGTACTGTTGGAACCATCTAAAACTCAGCACAGAAAGAAACAACAGGGATATGAGAAAACGCATAGGTTCATAACGACTTTTAACGCCCAACATAATCAAGTGAGGGCCATTTTAAAGAAACATTGGCACCTTATAAGAGGAGATCCGGTGTTGGGATCTAAGAGTAAAAAATATCCAGAAATAACATACAAGGAATCTAAGTCATTAAAAGACCAGATTCTTAAAAGTGAATTTAAGGAGAATGAAGGCACTTCCTCCTGGCTGCAACAGAGAATGGGTTTTTAAAAGTGTTTTAAATGTAAAGCGTGTCAGCATGGAGTCAATCGTACAGAGTTTAAAACACCTTTTAACAAAATCATTAAGTCAAAGGGCCTTTTAACATGAAGGTCGAGCTTTGTAGTTTATATGCTAAAATGCCCCTGTGAAAAGATTTATATAGGGAGCCCCACTTTGCCTACCTATAAGAGAATACTACAACACAGGAGAGCAATTGCCAACAGAGATAGAAGTTACCCGGTTGCCAGGCATTTTGAATAAAATCATCAGAGTAATCCCGCACTGATGCAATACAGTTGCATAGCTGACGTCCCCAGAAAAAAGAGAAGCGGGAATAGGGAGAAGGAACTCTGGAGATTGGAAACATATTTTATATTGGAGTTCGACAGTAAAGAACCAAATGGTTTAAATATAGATGAAGATTTATTCACTTGCCTGTATTAAGTTATTTTTAAACATCATTTTTGTACATTAACAGAGGACACTGGCACTTTAATATTTAGCACTTTAAAATTTTGCATTTAAGATAATTCATTAGAATTATTAGCACAAAGTACTTTATAATATTTGGAGAAGTATATGAATTTTAATATACAAAAGCACTAGCACTTTAATTATCACAGTACGGTAAAAACCCAAACAAAGAAATAAAGGAAGAAAAGGGGAAAAAAGAAGGTGTAGAAATTATAAAGTTGAGCACTAGCACTTTAATTGTAAGATCTCTTGTCTTTTAAACTTTTGAGGACAAATTATGAACATTTTATGGGTAGCCAAGAACATATGTTATACAAAATAGTTTTTACTCAAATGAAAGAAAATGTATTCCCTCTTGTTTTTGGTTCCATTATCTGCTAAATTTGAGTAAGTGATTAATTATACTGCTCAAACCTGGATATGGTTTTCTATTTCACACTTGCACTTTGGAAATGGTAAAAACCCATATTTAACATTGTCATACAAACCTGTTCCAATATGATGCCCAAAAAACTGTGTAATAACAATCAATGTGCCAAAGATTTGTTGTCATTTGTCACTGTTTGTGAACTATTGAAAGGGTTTTTTATAATGATGAAAATGGCGCTCTGCATCGTGAGCAAGGCAGCGTGCTGCTGCTGAAACGGGTAGATGCCGTCACAGTAATTTAATACATTTAGGCGCCGATCACGATCCTGTAAAAACCGGGTACGAACCGTCGGACGGAGCATATTCTCCGTCCGACGCGTACCCGGTCGTCAAAATCTACCAACATGGAATTACGATTCGCACGGGAACACCATTTCCGTACGAATCGTAAAAAACCCCGACCGAACAAAATAAACATACAAATGCGATCCGGGAAAGCGCCGACCTGACGTCGGGACGCACGCAGCCTGCCATTCACGAACCAGGAATTACGATTCGCACCGACGTCATCCCGCACGGTGAATATTTTACGGCAGCCAAAAACTGCCGGGAAATCAGGACGAAGCGAACAAGGACTACCAGTACGCGACGGACAGACAGGACGACGCGAACAAGGAGGACCAGTACGCGACAGGACGACGCGAACAAGGAGGACCAGTACGCGACGGACAGACATGGACCCGAACCTACGAGTCATCCCGGCCCTCATAGCAATCGACCTCCTCTACAGGTTCGGACGCAGACGCCGCAGAAGGTCAGAACAACTAAGGGAGGGGGGAAAGTGGGGTGGGGGTGGCAGGACCAGGGCAGGCCACAAACCCCCCACCAAAGTCACACAGCACACATGCCCTGGACATACCTGACTCCCAGGCCCTGGTCACTACGAGGGGGTGGGGGCGTGTCCAGATAATCCAGCGACCGCCACAACGGAAGTCCGTCACGACGCGAACAGGCAACACAACCAGACAGGTACGTCCCGTACCCATGCCTGAAGAGTGTGTGTACGAGTCGAACCACGCCCACACCCACGTCACCCCAACAATGGCGGGACGGCTCATACCCACGTGGCAAAGGCCTGGGTACGGCCCGCACAAGCATCACACAGCGTGGGGACGGATATGTACGGACCCTACCCCCACCCCTTATGCATGGAGCGCACCCCCACCCCAACAGTGTAAGTACGACCCGTACCCACCCGCATACGTATGGAGCGTACCCCCACCCCAACAGTGTAAGTATGACCCGTACCCACCCGCGTACGTATGGAGCGCACCCCCACCCCAACAGTGTAAGTACGACCCGTACCCACCCGCGTACGTATGGAGCGCACCCCCACCCCAACAGTGTAAGTACGACCCGTACCCACCCGTGTACGTATGGAGCGTACCCCCACCCCAACAGTGTAAGTACGACCCGTACCCACCCGCGTACGTATGGAGCGTACCCCCACCCCAACAGTGTAAGTACGACCCGTACCCACCCGCGTACGTATGGAGCATACCCCCACCCCAACAGTGTAAGTACGACCCATACCCACCCGCGTACGTATGGAGCGTACCCCCACCCCAACAGTGTAAGTACGACCCGTACCCTCACCTCGAATGCATGGAGCGTAGCCCCACCCCAACAGTGTAAGTACGACCCGTACCCTCACCTCGAATGCATGGAGCGTAGCCCCACCCCAACAGTGTAAGTACGACCCGTACCCACCCGCGTACGTATGGAGCGTACCCCCACCCCAACAGTGTAAGTACGACCCGTACCCACCCGCGTACGTATGGAGCGTACCCCCACCCCAACAGTGTAAGTACGACCCGTACCCTCACCTCGAATGCATGGAGCGTAGCCCCACCCCAACAGTGTAAGTACGACCCGTACCCACCCGCGTACGTATGGAGCGTACCCCCACCCCAACAGTGTAAGTACGACCCGTACCCACCCGCGTACGTATGGAGCGTACCCCCACCCCAACAGTGTAAGTACGACCCGTACCCTCACCTCGAATGCATGGAGCGTAGCCCCACCCCAACAGTGTAAGTAAGACACGTACCACCACCTCGAATGCATGGAGCGTATCCACATCCGTGTATGTCATGAGCGTACATATTGTGAAATAGGAGAGGTGGGTGCAGAGTCCTCCCAGCAGTGCCCAGACACAGGAGGGGTGTGTGCAGAGTCCTCCCAGCAGTCCCCTGAGACAGGAGGGGTGTGTGCAGAGACCTCCCAGCAGTGCCCTGAGACAGGAGGGGTGTGTGCAGAGACCTCCCAGCAGTGCCCTGAGACAGGAGGGGTGTGTGCAGAGTCCTCCCAGCAGTGCCCTGAGACAGGAGGGGTGTGTGCAGGGACCTCCCAGCAGTGCCCAGACACAGGAGAGGTGTGTGCAGAGTCCTCCCAGCAGTGCCCTGAGACAGGAGGGGTGTGTGCAGAGATCTCCCAGCAGTGCCCTGAGACAGGAGGGGTGTGTGCAGAGACCTCCCAGCAGTGCCCTGAGACAGGAGGGGTGTGTGCAGAGACCTCCCAGCAGTGCCCAGACACAGGAGAGGTGGGTGCAGAGCCCTCCCAGCAGTGCCCTGAGACAGGAGGGGTGGGTGCAGAGACCTCCCAGCAGTGCACAGACACAGGAGATGTGGGTGCAGAGTCCTCCCAGCAGTGCCCTGAGACAGGAGGGGTGTGTGCAGGGACCTCCCAGCAGTGCCCAGACACAGGAGAGGTGGGTGCAGAGTCCTCCCAGCAGTGCCCTGAGACAGGAGGGGTGTGTGCAGAGACCTCCTAGCAGTGCCCTGAGACAGGAGGGGTGTGTGCAGAGACCTCCCAGCAGTGCCCTGAGACAGGAGGGGTGTGTGCAGAGACCTCCCAGCAGTGCCCAGACACAGGAGAGGTGGGTGCAGAGTCCTCCCAGCAGTGCCCTGAGACAGGAGGGGTGGGTGCAGAGTCCTCCCAGCAGTGCCCTGAGACAGGAGGGGTGTGTGCAGAGTCCTCCCAGCAGTGCCCTGAGACAGGAGGGGTGTGTGCAGAGACCTCCCAGCAGTGCCCTGAGACAGGAGGGGTGTGTGCAGAGACCTCCCAGCAGTGCCCAGACACAGGAGAGGTGGGTGCAGAGACCTCCCAGCAGTGCCCTGAGACAGGAGGGGTGTGTGCAGAGACCTCCCAGCAGTGCCCTGAGACAGGAGGGGTGTGTGCAGAGACCTCCCAGCAGTGCCCAGACACAGGAGAGGTGGGTGCAGAGTCCTTCCAGCAGTGCCCTGAGACAGGAGGGGTGTGCAGAGACCTCCCAGCAGTGCCCTGAGACAGGAGGGGTGTGTGCAGAGACCTCCCAGCAGTGCCCAGACACAGGAGAGGTGGGTGCAGAGTCCTCCCAGCAGTGCCCTGAGACAGGAGGGGTGGGTGCAGAGTCCTCCCAACAGTGCCCTGAGACAGGAGGGGTGTGTGCAGAGTCCTCCCAGCAGTGCCCTGAGACAGGAGGGGTGTGTGCAGAGACCTCCCAGCAGTGACCTGAGACAGGAGGGGTGTGTGCAGAGACCTCCCAGCAGTGCCCAGACACAGGAGAGGTGGGTGCAGAGTCCTCCCAGCAGTGCCCTGAGACAGGAGGGGTGTGTGCAGAGACCTCCCAGCAGTGCCCTGAGACAGGAGGGGTGTGTGCAGAGACCTCCCAGCAGTGCCCTGAGACAGGAGGGGTGTGTGCAGAGACCTCCCAGCAGTGCCCAGACACAGGAGAGGTGGGTGCAGAGTCCTCCCAGCAGTGCCCTGAGACAGGAGGGGTGTGTGCAGAGACCTTCCAGCAGTGCCCTGAGACAGGAGGGGTGTGTGCAGAGACCTCCCAGCAGTGCCCTGAGACAGGAGGGGTGTGTGCAGAGAACTCCCAGCAGTGCCCTGAGACAGGAGGGGTGTGTGCAGAGACCTCCCAGCAGTGCCCTGAGACAGGAGGGGTGTGTGCAGAGACCTCCCAGCAGTGCCCAGACACAGGAGAGGTGGGTGCAGAGTCCTCCCAGCAGTGCCATGAGACAGGAGGGGTGTGTGCAGAGACCTCCCAGCAGTGCCCTGAGACAGGAGGGGTGTGTGCAGGGACCTCCCAGCAGTGCCCAGACACAGGAGAGGTGGGTGCAGAGTCCTCCCAGCAGTGCCCTGAGACAGGAGGGGTGGGTGCAGAGTCCTCCCAGCAGTGCCCTGAGACAGGAGGGGTGTGTGCAGAGTCCTCCCAGCAGTGCCCTGAGACAGGAGGGGTGTGTGCAGAGACCTCCCAGCAGTGCCCTGAGACAGGAGGGGTGTGTGCAGAGACCTCCCAGCAGTGCCCAGACACAGGAGAGGTGGGTGCAGAGTCCTCCCAGCAGTGCCCTGAGACAGGAGGGGTGTGTGCAGAGACCTCCCAGCAGTGCCCTGAGACAGGAGGGGTGTGTGCAGAGACCTCCCAGCAGTGCCCTGAGACAGGAGGGGTGTGTGCAGAGACCTCCCAGCAGTGCCCTGAGACAGGAGGGGTGTGTGCAGAGACCTCCCAGCAGTGCCCAGACACAGGAGGGGTGTGTGCAGAGTCCTCCCAGCAGTGCCCTGAGACAGGAGGGGTGGGTGCAGAGTCCTCCCAGCAGTGCCCTGAGACAGGAGGGGTGTGTGCAGAGACCTCCCAGCAGTGCCCAGACACAGGAGAGGTGTGTGCAGAGTCCTCCCAGCAGTGCCCTGAGACAGGAGGGGTGTGTGCAGAGACCTCCCAGCAGTGCCCTGAGACAGGAGGGGTGTGTGCAGAGACCTCCCAGCAGTGCCCAGACACAGGAGAGGTGGGTGCAGAGTCCTCCCAGCAGTGCCCTGAGACTGGAGGGGTGTGTGCAGAGACCTCCCAGCAGTGCCCTGAGACAGGGGGGGTGTGTGCAGAGACCTCCCAGCAGTGCCCAGACACAGGAGGGGTGGGGGCCCATCACTCCCAGCAGTGCCCATGGAACGCAAAGGGTGGAGTAGTCACAGATACCATGGCCACAAATGTCAGTCAGGTGCACAAAGACCCTGCAGTACATGTACCACATGTGTGCGAGGATGAAAGTATACGCATGCATAGGGCCAAAAACAAAACATTTACACATGAAGTCATGTCAATAGTCCACATACACAAGTACAATGACTACCAAGGATGCCACGAATGATGCAGCTGGAGAATGGCTCAGCATGCATGTGCCAAGGTGAAGGAGTCCGTCACACACCCAGTTAATGTACTCACAGCTCTGCACTAAATATTGGGAACACCCTGCAGGGAAGAAGTCTGGGTACACAGAGGAAGGAAAACACCTTGGGACAATTGCAACATGCAGCAACTGCTTACATGAATGGAGAAAGGTAGCAAACACCGTGTGAGGCACACTGATCCCAGGGTCCCCCCTATGAGCAGCACAGCACTACATTTCCCACACACCCAACACATCACCAACACCCAGAACCATGTAGCAGCCCCACCAACAGCAATGCCAGCAATGCAGGGGTGTTCCAAGGGCAAAAAATAAATAGCTTTATTCAGCTTGAGCAAAAAACTAGTATGACGTAAGTCCCATCATAACAAAGGCCATAGGGCAGCCCAGGAGTCCGAGCTGGATGGGGGACACAGTGGGATGCGTGTCCCCTAGCTTGCCTGCACAGTTACGAGTCCTCGTCTTCCACAGGGGTGAGGGCATCATGTGGGGGGGAAGGAACAGGCACCGCAGGGACAGGAGGGCAAAGGGTAGGCGAATTGGGTGCAGGGATGGAGGACTCCACCACAGGGGGTGGGGCAGGGCCAAAGGTGGATTCTATGATCTCACTGCACACCTTGGCAAGGTCCTCCAGGGACTCCCCTGCACCCGAAGGAACCACAGGCCCCAAGGAGGGGGGGGGGCAGAGGGATGGGTCGCAGCGCCACTGGGGGAGGATGTGGACAGGGGGGGGACTCAAGCACCCTGACCGAGGACTTCCTTGACCGCTTGCATGGTGGCGTCACTGTGGGGCTCAGGGACAGAGCGGCCATGAACGAGTCTTTGGGGGAGATGTGGCCAGGAGAGCTGAGGGGAGGGGATTTGGAGGGAGTGGATTGGGTGGAATGCGGACTCCCACTCTGGCTGCGTGTCACACGTTTGCCCCCCGACCCAGTGGGTGTGCCTACTGCACCCTGTGTGTGCGTGTCAGGAGGTGTGCGGCGGACCTTCCCTGCTGGTGTGGTGCCTGTGTCTGTTGTGGTGGGTGCATGCTTACGTCTGTGTGTATGTGGGACAGGCATGGGAGTGGGAAGTGTGGAAGGAGCAGGGGTAGGGGGTGGGACGTAGCGCTGCAGGAGTCCCACTGCTGCAGTCAGTGTGGAGTCTATGGACCTCAGCAAGTTGCGTTGGTCAGCCTGCGATGAATGAATGCCCTCCAAGTATGCCTCCATGTTGTTGAGGACCTGGCTGTGGCCATGGAGGACATTAAGGATCGCAGTCTGACCAATCTGCAACTGCCGCTGGATGTCCACAGACTCAGCATTGGCGGCAGCAGTGGAGACAGGGGCAGGGGGTGCGGTGCCTGGCAGGAAGGAGACATGTGGGGACCGGGCACGCTGGGAAGGGACACGAGCACGTGGGAGGCGGCTGATGGCAATGGAGGGGGCGGTGCCAGATGTAGGGCTGCTGTCAGATGGTGGTGCAGCCACCGCCCACTCGGAGTGATCCTCCTCGGACCCGTCGGCTTCATACTCTGTTGTGCCAGTCGACAGGTCCCCGGGTTCACTCTCCACCGCCTCAGTCCCACTCGAAGTGCCAGCACCGATGTCACCGCTGGCACTGGTGCTCCGTCCCTCCGGGCCGTCTGTGTCCATGTCTCCCTCCGTGTCCCCCGACGATGCTGTGGGCAGGGTGAAGAGACAGAAAGTAATCATACACCTGTATACATATGTCACATGAGTCAAATCTACGTAGGTTACAGTGCATAGCCTGAAACAAAGGAAGAGTTACATCTACAAAACAAGGTACATATGTAGGGCATGCACGACACAGTTCCTCTACCCACCATGCCATGGAATAACTATGGAGAGCATGACACACTAGCAAATGAGATGATATGGAATTTTGACTGAGGAGCAAGGCCCTGGGGACAATCCAGCACTGCATCAGCACCACACAGCGTGGCAGCAAATAGGGATGAGCAGGGACCATAGGCAGGAACAAGAGGCACATGCAGCATAGGTAATACTGATAACATGCCCACCCTGACTGGCACACTGCACCTTGAGTGTATGTCCAGGCAAACATCACACACTGGCCAGTCCTAGCAAGGAGATGACAGGTCTTGACATGTAGGCCATGCCCGCACCACCCACCCCCTACATGAGACAAATCTATGGAGACACATGAAGCACGTACATCTCTTAGTCTGGGTGAAATACACATGGGATGCAACTAATCAAGGTTGCACACCAAATACCCAAGGTGCGCCTGTCCAAAGATTCATGTACAAATGGGCATCATCTGATGATTGCTACAAGACACACAGGCAATGGCCACCGTGAGTATGTACTTGGAAAATCCGGTCAGGCTGTACAGTGGACACTTGCAATACATCGCACGTCAATATACATGGTGCCAGGGGACAATGGCACAGAGTACAACCTATGCTGTAGACACAGAGATTGTCAACATATTCGGATTACACACATGATACCTAGGGAAAAATGCCCCTGGGGACAGTAGTGGCCACACAACTCCATGCTCCTGAATGGGAATGACTGCAACACACGCTAACATCCCTGCCCTATGCGTAACGCACACTCATGCACATCATGTCACAGGCCACCACATAGGACATGCGTACTGTAAGGCCTCACACTTGAGAGACTAACTCCCATGTCTGGACTCAGCATTAGTGCCAACTGACATGGAACCCACAAGTCCAGAACTGTTCATGGCACAGGTAAGGTCCCAAATCCTGTTACACACCACCCCCACACATTATGCAGCAGGCATTGTACACTTGTAGAAGGTGTCAGGCTACATGACCTTGTGATGGAGCGACTACACACAGACCAGGGAACACATTGCAAGGAGGGGAAGGGAGGCAGGAGAGCACAGCAATTCTGTGGGGAATTGGATCAGCACAGCAACATAAACCCTGGAAGTGTATCCATGGAACATTGCACTTACAAATGCTGGTGAAACACAACAAACACACACATGTACCTACCCCCTTCCGGCTGCTGCATCTCCTGTAGACGCCTGTCCAAGTCAGGAAAGACCACCGCCAGCACACCTTTCTGGATGTGGGAGAGACGGCGGCGCCCGCGGTTCTTGTGGCTCTCAAGTGAGTCCCCCAGCAGGACCCGTGCGATCCTCCGCGTCCAGCACCGGATATCCTGCCAGCGTTTCCTCACCTGGGACATGCGCCGCCTCCGACCTTCCGCACTCCTCGCGGCGCTGACGGCGTCCAGCCATATCTGCTCCTTGGCAGAGGCGTCTACCTGTGAGGATGGACAAGTGACACTACATCAGTACACCTGGCACATGTCACAGGGACACAGATTTGAACACATTCACTGTTTACAACAAGGCCTAGTATGCATCCAACGCATTGCACCTTTGTCATAGGGACATGATCCTCTGGGGGAAGGCCAAAAGCAGTACGTGCCATTGAAAGGAGCAGGTGGAATGAGGGCAACTACACAACAATGATCCAGGCTCACACTGTGCATCACACCCACCCCACCTGTCTCAGGGCACTGCTGGGAGTGATAGGCCCCCACCCCAACTGTCTCAGGGCACTGCTGGGAGGACTCTGCACCCACCCCTCCTGCCTCTGGGCACTGCTGGGAGTACTCTGCACACACCCCTCCTGTCTCAGGGCACTGCTGGGAGTACTCTGCACACACCCCTCCTGTCTCAGGGCACTGCTGGGAGGACTCTGCACCCACCCCTCCTGTCTCAGGGCACTGCTGGGAGGACTCTGCACCCACCCCTCCTGCCTCTGGGCACTGCTGGGAGTACTCTGCACACACCCCTCCTGCCTCTGGGCACTGCTGGGAGTACTCTGCACACACCCCTCCTGTCTCAGGGCACTGCTGGGAGGACTCTGCACCCACCCCTCCTGTCTCAGGGCACTGCTGGGAGGACTCTGCACCCACCCCTCCTGCCTCTGGGCACTGCTGGGAGTACTCTGCACCCACCCCTCCTGCCTCTGGGCACTGCTGGGAGGACTCTGCACCCACCCCTCCTGTCTCAGGGCACTGCTGGGAGTACTCTGCACACACCCCTCCTGTCTCAGGGCACTGCTGGGAGGACTCTGCAGCCACCCCTCCTGTCTCAGGGCACTGCTGGGAGGACTCTGCACCCACCCCTCCTGCCTCTGGGCACTGCTGGGAGTACTCTGCACACACCCCTCCTGCCTCTGGGCACTGCTGGGAGTACTCTACACACACCCCTCCTGTCTCAGGGCACTGCTGGGAGGACTCTGCACCCACCCCTCCTGTCTCAGGGCACTGCTGGGAGTGATATTCACCCACCCCTCCTGTCTCAGGGCACTGCTGGGAGACATCAGGCATTCCCCCCCCTGGGACCCCCCCTACAGTACATAGCATGTGTGTCACAACTGGACACAATGGCAGAAGTCACAGTCACAAAAAAGGGACACAGTCTGTGGCAGTGGACACTGCACTCACCTGATAACCTGGTCGCCCATACAGCATGGGGTACCGTGGGAGGATCACATCCACCAAAGCCATGTTCTCCTCCAGGGTGAATGGCTGTGACCTCTCCACAGCCCTTGACATGGTTCCAGGGAATCAGTAGCAGCAGCTGGGTCGTGGAATACAGAGATGTGCAGGCAAGTGCACCCTCATGGGACCTGGCTGCCTTATATCTGCCTTGCTGGCCCATCTCATGCACAGGAGTACCGAGTGATTGGTCACTCACATTTGCATCCTATGTTTCCTCCAATCCCTTCAAACCGAGCAGTCTGTGGGTTCTCAATCTGTTTTTTTGTCCTGCATGACGTCAGCCCCACAAACACATTGCAACAAAGTAGAAGAATTCCAACTGACTTCTGCTGTGCACCTTCCAGAACAAAATCGAATTTTGAACTTGGTCTCCATGACAACCAGCATGCATGTAGGCCTTAATACTTGTCCCTCATGTGTCCCCTATGTAATTTGGAGCGTCACACGCAGGTACGGTGCGTTTCGGGGCCCTAGGGCACCCCAAATGCATTGCAACGGCGAATGCGCACTCGTAGTGGTACGGGGCGTACACACGCATCAACGCTCACAATCAGTATGGGTCTGCTCGCGTATGCGTACTCGTAGTGATAGTGAGCGTACATGCGTGTGTACGGCCCGTACCACAACGAGTACGCATACGCGAGGCCACCCATAGTGATGGGGAGCGTACAGGCGTGTGTACGGCCCGTACCACTACGAGTACGCATACGCGAGGCCACCCATAGTGATAGGGCCGTACGCACGCATGTACGCTGACTATCACTATGGGTCTCCTCGCGTATGCGTACTCGTAGTGATAGTGAGCGTACATGCGTGTGTACGGCCCATACCACAACGAGTACGCATACGCGAGGCCACCCATAGTGATGGGGAGCGTACAGGCGTGTGTACGGCCCGTACCACTACGAGTACGCATACGCGAGGCCACCCATAGTGATAGGGCCGTACGCACGCATGTACGCTCACTATCACTATGGGTCTCCTCGCGTATGCATACTCGTAGTGATAGTGAGCGTACATGCGTGTGTACGGCCCGTACCACAACGAGTACGCATACGCGAGGCCACCCATAGTGATGGGGAGCGTACAGGCGTGTGTACGGCCCGTACCACTACGAGTACGCATACGCGAGGCCACCCATAGTGATAGGGCCGTACACACGCATGTACGCTCACTATCACTATGGGTCTCCTCGCGTATGCGTACTCGTAGTGATAGTGAGCGTACATGCGTGTGTACGGCCCGTACCACTATGGGTGTTCTTGCGTATGCCTATTCGTAGTGGTACGGGCCGTACACATGCCTGTACGCTCGCCATCACGATGGGTACACATACGGCAGCACTCCCATAGTGATATGGGAACGTACACAGGCCCTCTTCGCAGCAGTACAGCGGTTTTCACACATCACAGTGGTGACAGGCGGCACACAGGTAGGGATAGGGCGGACATACTTGTCCATGGATGGACATACTTGTCCATGGATGGACATACTTGTCCATGGATGGACATACTTGTCCATGGATGGACATACTTGTCCATTAATTGACATCAAGGCATCGTCTGTGCATTACTACATGTGTGGGGCACAGGTGTGACGGCCTGTGATGTGGCACATGACTCCTGAGTCGAGACGGCACCAGATGTATGATGAGATGTGTACAGATGTACTGTGTGATGGTGCAATGTGTGCCAGGCATGGCCTTGACTCCTTTGACATGTGTGCATGTCGTACTGCACACTTGGGGTGAGCGTCACTGGCATGGCACGGACACCAACACACGGAAGTGTCCCCTGATGCCCGGTACAGGGGTTATCACACCTGACTTGTCACTACCCACGGTGCACAATGTGACTATGTCATGTATGTGTGGGGGCTTCCCATCAGGTTGATGTTGGAGCACCCTCAAAAGCTGCAGCCGTTGCAGCAACCAACATGTGTCTGTGTGTAGATTGTCATTGCACACTGTTCCGCACACCATGCCACATGTGGTATCGGATGTGAGGTGCACATGTATGCATGGGACAAGGAGTAGCGTGACAAGGACATGTCAGCATCCTCACAAGGAATGTGTGGTGAGTCATGACATGTGCACCCTCATGGCAAGGTGTGTGGGCTGTCCTAGTGTAATGTCATGTGACCTGTGGCTCCAGTGTTCCACTACCAGTCTCTGTAATCGGCATCCTACTGCTGCTGATGTGTGGGCGTATGTCACTCCTGTCTTGCGTCTGGCTGTTCACTTGCACTGGGACACAGCTATTCCCATGGCGTGGCATGGGGAGGTTCTCAATCTCTGTGTGTAGCTGGGTCTTGGTAGGAGTGTCACCTTGCATCCATACGTGTCCTGGGCATGTAGCACATACCTGACTCCCTATGTAGCATATGTGTATTGACAGATTAACATGTGCTCAGTACATATGATTTGTTGTCGTAGTGCACTCACTCTTCCTTGGCATTTCCAAATTACTGCAGAGCGCCGCCTCTTGCCCGACCAATTCCGGACTTGGCTGCCATGCAGGAGAATGACAGCATCCGGCTCTACCGCTTCACCCAACCGTTGATTCTGGAGTTGACGGCGAGACTGGCACCACACCTGAAACCGCAGCACAGGTATCCTACGGCACTGACACCCCAGCTGAAGGTAATGGCTGCCCTACATTTTCTTGCCACGGGTACCTTTCAAAATACCATAGCTCATGTTGGTGGCATGTCCCAGAGCATGTTCTGCCGTGTGCTGCATGATTTCTTAGAGGCCATGTTGATTCACCTGGATGACTTCATCAAGTTCCCAACCCATGAACAGATGACTGCGGTCAAGCGTGGATTCTATGCCCTGGGAGGGATGCCCCATGTCATTGGGTCCATAGATGGGACACATGTAGCTTTGGTACCACCACACGCACGGGAGGTGGCGTACCGCAATCGAAAGCACTACCACTCCATTAATGCCCTTGTGGTGTGTCAGGCCAACATGGTGATTTCACATGTCTGTGCTCGTTTTCCAGGATCAGCACACGATGCCTACATCATGAGGCGTAGCAGGATGCCTGAAATGATGATGCAGCTGCGCAACGAACGGGCATGTGTTGTTGGTGGGTACAGTCTGTCTGTCCTGTATTTTGCATAACCTACCAGCACGACCGCTTCACCACTTCTAACGATGTCCATGTGCTTCCCATGTAGGGGACGCTGGCTATCCCAACATGCCTTGGCTGCTCACACCTCTCCGCAACCCCATCACGCCGGCCCAGCTCCGCTACAACACCGCCCATGGCCGGACAAGGCGAGTGATCGAGAGGACGTTTGGCCTGCTGAAGAGCCGATTCAGGTGCCTACACAAGACCGGCGGCGCACTCCCATATGCCCCGGCGAAGGTCTGCAAGATCTTCATGGTCTGCTGCATGCTGCACAACATGGCAGTAGAAAGAGCTGTGCCACTCATCCTGAATCAACATGACGAGGACCATCCACCCGTGGAGGACGAAGGGCTTGGCAATGGGGCTAGTGATGTGGAGGATGTGGAGCCGCAAGAGGACATCCGGACTCGGCTCATACGCGACTTCTTTGCTTAGTGGTGAGTACCAGTGTCTGAGTGTGCACGCATTGGTCCCCGTGTGGCATGTGTTGTGATGTGTGTCTCCACCTGCATGTATGGCACGTGAGTCAGAGGTGTGTGTGGGTGTGTCACTGGAGTGATGGTGCCAGTGATGGTTGTATTTCCCCAGTCATAATTGTGACCTAGCATGTTGACATCCATACATGTGTCGAGTAAATGCACATGCAAGTGGCTGTGCTTTTTGTGGCTGACTTCTTGTGTGTCTCTCTTCCCCAGGTACTTGCGCATGACGTCTGCTGCTTGCATTGTTGTGGCACTGCTATTCCTCATGGACATGACATCGTGGGCTGACTCAGCGTTACAGGCACGGACACGTTTGGAAGTCTCCATAGGGTAAGGGATGCATCTGGGGTGTATTGGGTGTGGCAGGTGTTCACGATGTATGCACACTGGCCCTGTCGATGTTTGGTTCCTCTGCAGCCATGTAGCATCACCATGGGACACGACATGCAGCTGTGTACACCTGAATAGATGGTCTGCCTGGTTGACAGTCATCAGTGATGGGATAGGGGATTGTGATGATGGCATCAATGTGTGTGACACTGCCCACGGACACATACGGTTAGCATTGGCTTGACATGGTGTGGGACTTCCACATCAGCGGATCTATGGTGTATGGCAGGCTCTCCGTGAGCAGCTGTGGGTGTTTAGCTGTTAGCCGACGCTTGTGTGCCAGTTCCATGGCTATCACGCATTTGTGCTGCAGAAGGGGGGTGCCAGTGTTGGACCCACATGTTACTCCACATGATGTGTTCATGTGTACTTCAAGTAGCCTCTGCAATCACAAAAACATGACTAATAAAGGTGTCCCTATGCCTCCAAGGTGCCTCTTCTCAGTCAATGCTGGTGTGTTGCCACGGTGCATCCAGCATGTCTGGCATGGTATTCCCTGATTGTGGCTATGTGTCAATGTGTCGAGTAGCAAGATGCAAGCTGTGTGTGTGGGCTGAGACTGTGTATTGGGCATGATGTCCATGACTGTGTGGGTATTGTGACATGTGCCATCCTCATGCATCCAACGTTGTCCAGGACCCCATTCTCTGCATCCACCGGACTCATGCTTGCAGGACATGGTTCTGCCACCTGTCTACACATACCTGGGTGCCCCCCAGGACACTGGACTGGATCCCTGACCTCTGCGCATGACTGTTGCTGTACTCAATGTGTCTGTCAGCACGGTTGTTCGGCCACCCCCTCAGCTGGTTGGGCCCATCACGGGTGTGTATGGTGCTCCATGTCTGTCTTGCCTAATACACTGTGACCCATGTGTCCTGTGCCAGACTCAGGCCCCAGGGTGTGGATGGTTGAAGACAAAAGATGACTCAGGCATGTTTAGACTTTACAAGACACATGTTAGGTAATAATGCAACCAGCAGGCATCTACTCTTCATAGTGTGATTTATTATTGGGGGGGGGGACAAAGTGAGGGGCTTTCCGGGAGTTTGGAATCCAAAGTTCAGTAGGGGAGTTGGTGTCCTTGCCATTTGAAATCTCAGAGTCCATGCCAAAGTCTTTGTCAACATTGGTCAGACAGTGACCAGCAGGGCCATGTGGCAGAGAATGTCTCTTGATGCTGTGATGCTGTTGCTCCAGTGGGCCAGGTGCCAGGCCAGGTGTCCTGGGAGATGGTGATGTAGCGCCGACCCTCACGGTCCTTTCCGTGGACGATCCGGCCTCCTGCGGGGACCCTCAGCAGCAGGCCGCGACGACGTCTGGGATGCTTCATCGGATGTTTCCTCCTCCTCCTCCTGATCCCTCCCTGTGGGTGGTGATGTTCTCCGCCTTCTGGCACAGGGAGGGTCGGCCATGTTGTCGGCCATCCGACGGAGTGTATCGTGAATCCCCTGGAACACCGTCACTTGCTCAGCCTGTCTGTCCTCCATCCTCCGTTGGTGTTGCAGTAGACTGGCATGTTGCTGGGCCTGCTGGGTCTTGATCCCCTCGAGGATGGACACAACCTGGGCCATGCCCGTGGTGTCCTGCCGGTATGTGTCCATGATGTTACGGACATGGGCAAATACCGGTTCCCCAGCCAACTGGTCAGGCTCGCGCCTCCACCGTCCTCCACTCCCACCACCCCTGCCCACTTGCACCTGGCCTGCCCTTGTGGGTACATCGGGTCTCCGGGACCCCTGAGGGGTGGCATTGGCGTTGTCACCTGCCTCCTCCTGGGTGCCCGGGACACCGTGTCCCTCCTGGCCAGCCTGGCTGCATTGTGGTGTTGGGGCAGGGATCCTGGGTGTCTCCTGGGATGTGGCAGGAGTGGGGGTGGTGGTTGGCCCAGTTGTACCTGACGCAGGTGCTGCAGGTGGTTGGACACCAGAGGGGCCAGGTCGGTCGGGGTCGTCCTCAGAGTGGTGAGAGTGGTCGCTGCCGGTGGGATCGGGCTCCTGCAGATCCGGGTCCTGTGAGTCTTCCCCCCCAGTGTTGGGGGGTGAACCACGACGTTGACCTGTATGTGAGAGAGACAATGTTAATTTTGGTGCATGCAACATCCATGTTTCATCAGTTTCAAAGTTGGCACTTTTCCTCTTGGAATTAGGATCTGTCTTGCATTCCACTCACAGTGCACTTGTGCATGGGTGTGTCCCTTGGGCACCACTTTGGCCCCTTTAACTATGTGTGGCACGGTCTTACTAGCTGCGTCAAGTGTGACTGCAGTCAGCAGTGGAGTGGGCAGGTGTGGCGAGCCATGCATTGGCGCCTTCCTTGTAGCACTGTACATGTGCACATGGAGTGGATCCACACACTTATATGATCCAGGTAGCTGTCGTTGTGCTCGTGAACAGGTTGTGACATGGCCCTGTGTTTTGCCATGGGGAAGAGGGGGGGTTCTGGGACTGGCCACCCTTGTCTACATGCACGCAGTCTACCTGCTGACGAGCAGACATTCGCACACGCCACACGGCTGATTTGCTCTCCCTGTGTCTCGCTCCCTCTCTGTCCCCCTCTCCCTCCCTCTCTGTCCCCCTCTCCCTCCCTCCGTGTGTCAGCCTCCTCCCTCTGTCCGTCTCCCTCCCTCTCTGTCCCCCTCTCCCTCCTTCTCTGTCCCCCTTTCCCTCCCTCTGTGTGTCACCCTCTGTCACCTCAGGCCAGCTTCCTGGGCACACACTGTTAGCAGATCTTTGAATGGGCCTTGGCTTGTTGAAGTGAGTTTGTTTCTGATCTCCAGGCACCCATTGGGTGTAGTGTCTGTGTGTGCGCTGCTGCTGTGGTGGTGTGTGCTGCCACTCTTTCACAATGTTGGCTGTTCATTAGCTGCTGTCATGTGCAAAACAGTGCCTTCACCCCCATGTGTTGATGCAAGGCGTCCGCCATTTGCTGGCAAGTCATTCCTGTGTTGGGACACACTGTTTGTCTGGCTGTGACCTGGGCCATATGGGCAGAGGGCATTGTTGTCTGCTTCGGAGTTGCACTATGTGATTTTTGGGGCCCAGCCTCCCGCCATCCGGGTTACCGTGTCATGTGTTGGTGTCTTCTGTGGCCTGTGACTTGACATTGTCCAGCTGGGTGCATGGGGCATGGTGGCAGCAGTGGCATGTGCGTCTTCATGGAGTGTGGTTGAGTCATGCGATGGCTTGGGGTGGTTGCGTGCCTGTTAGTGATTTTGGTTGTGGATGCCGTTCCCCCCATGTGAGGTGCGTTGTTTGTGTACTCACCCGGGTCTCGGAGTCCTTCTAATCCTTCGACTGCCTCCACCGGCAGTATGGCCATCACCCTCTCCTCCCAGGGCTGGTAGTGTACGGGTCTGCGGGAGGGCCCTCCTCCGGTGGCGTTGGCCTGGTCGTGTTCCTCCTGCCTCTTGGCTCGGACCCTCCTCCGCAGATCGTACCACCTGTTCTGGAATTCCTGCCTGGTCCTTCTGGTGTCCCCAACAGCATTCACAGCATCGATGATGGTCTGCCACATGGCTGTTTTTGCTACCATGCTGGTGTTTCTGACCGATGTTCCAAAGAGCTGTGGCTCGACTCTGAGGATTTCATCAACAAGAACCTCCAACTCTCGGTTACTGAACTTTGGATTCTTGGTAGTGGGCATGGTGAGGGGTGTGGGTGTGGATGGTGGGGGGGGGTGTGGATGGTGGGGGGGTGTGGATGGTTGTGGGTGTGTGGGTGTGGTTGTGCAGGTGTGTGTGTGTGTGAATGTGATGAGGGTGTGTTTGTGAAGGTGGTTGTGTGGAGATGTGCAAGTGTAAGGTGTGGTGAAGCTTAAGTAAGGTGCTGTAAGTTGTCTGTGGTGTCTGGCAGCAGTGCGTCTGTTGCAAAGGCTCATGGTTTGTGTGTGTGGGCCCTTTTTATTGGTCCATTGGTGGGTGTGGCTGTGTTTGAAGTTTGGGTGGGTGTGTTATAAGGAGTGGTGGTGTTTTGGGCCTCTGTTTGTTTTTGGCAGTTGCAGGTCAGTGAAGGTGTGTTTTTTAGTGTTTGTTGGCCATGTTTAGTGGCTTTGTGCCATTCGAATAGTGTATTCTTGTGTTGTTTTGTCCTGGTTGTGTACGTGCGTTTTGAGCGTGTGTACGGTGTGTACATGGTCCATTTGGTTGTACGGTGCTGTCCTTGTGTGTGGCTTGGCACGACTCGTACATGCGGTTGTGATGTTGGGGCATGGGGTGCGCTCCGTACTTAGGAGGTTGTGGTGGGGGTGCGACTCGAACGTACAGGGGTGGGGGTACGACTCGAACGTACTGGGGTGTGGGTACACGGTGGTACGACACGTCCAGGGGTGGGGGTACGACTCGAACGTACTGGGGTGTGGGTACACGGTGGTACGACACGTCCAGGGGTGGGGGTACGACTCGAACGTACTGGGGTGTGGGTACACGGTGGTACGACACGTCCAGGGGTGGGGGTACGACTCGAACGTACTGGGGTGTGGGTACACGGTGGTATGACACGTCCAGGGGTGGGGGTACGACTCGAACGTACTGGGGTGTGGGTACACGGTGGTACGACACGTACAGGGGTGGGGGTACGACTCGAACATACTGGGGTGTGGGTACACGGTGGTACGACACGTCCAGGGGTGGGGGTACGACTCAAACGTACTGGGGTGTGGGTACACGGTGGTACGACACGTCCAGGGGTGGGGGTACGACTCGAACGTACTGGGGTGTGGGTACACGGTGGTACGACACGTCCAGGGGTGGGGGTACGACTCGAACGTACTGGGGTGTGGGTACACGGTGGTACGACACGTACAGGGGTGGGGGTACGACTCGAACGTACTGGGGTGTGGGTACATGGTGGTACGACACGTCCAGGGGTGGGGGTACGACTCGAACGTACTGGGGTGTGGGTACACGGTGGTACGACACGTACAGGGGTGGGGGTACGACTCGAACGTACTGGGGTGTGGGTACACGGTGGTACGACACGTACAGGGGTGGGGGTACGACTCGAACGTACTGGGGTGTGGGTACACGGTGGTACGACACGTACAGGGGTGGGGGTACGACTCGAACGTACTGGGGTGTGGGTACACGGTGGTACGACACGTCCAGGGGTGGGGGTACGACTCGAACGTACTGGGGTGTGGGTACACGGTGGTACGACACGTACAGGGGTGGGAATACGACTCAAACGTACTGGGGTGTGGGTACATGGTGGTACGACACGTACAGGGGTGGGGGTACGACTCGAACGTACTGGGGTGTGGGTACACAGTGGTACGACATGTCCAGGGGTGGGGGTACGACTCGAACGTACTGGGGTGTGGGTACACGGTGGTACGACACGTACAGGGGTGGGGGTACGACTCGAACGTACTGGGGTGTGGGTACACGGTGGTACGACACGTCCAGGGGTGGGGGTACGACTCGAACATACTGGGGTGTGGGTACACGGTGGTACGACACGTCCAGGGGTGGGGGTACGACTCGAACGTACTGGGGTGTAGGTACACGGGGGTATGACACGTACAGGGGTGGGGGTACGACTCGATCGTACTGGGGTGTACATACACGGGTGGGGGTTCGACACGTACACGGGTGTACATACAGGGGGGGTGTACATTAACGGGGAGTACGACTCGAACGTATGGATGCTGGGGGGAGTGTTTGGCGCGTATGCAGGCACATATCTCCATGGTTGCAAGGGGAGTTCGGTGCGGACGGTGTTTTTACCATACGGTTGTGAGTTCGGACGCACGGGTGAGATCGTGATTCCTCGGTCGGACTTGACTTTTCACGTTTGTACGGTAAATCGTCCGAGGACGTGTCGGACACATTTTCCGACCCGAGGACGTGTGGGGTATGATTCCGAATGCGGTGCGTATGGACTTTTTACCATGCGAATCGTGATTGCCAGTTCGTACGGAACTTGTACGATTCGTACGGTAAAAGACCGGATACGAGTCGCACGGGGATTATTTTTACCGGATCGTAATTGGCACCTTAGAGTTAAAAATTGCCCCGTGAAGTGCTGGATTATTGCCAAATACTGGAGTGGTGATTCTCAAAACATATACAAATATATATATTACCTACTGGCGGTCGCCAGTAGGTAGTTATAGTTAGGACCACGTTTCCATAGGAAAACCTCAACATTCTATTTTGAATAACTTTGGCGCCGGTCGACGAATCCTCGCGAATTTCTCAAAATAGGTGGGGCGCTACGCTCCGCTCCTACCCTGAAAGTCTCGGGGGGATTCGTCAAGCGGGGGCTGAGATAAAAGGGGGGTCCCAAAACGCGTTTTTCCCATGCATTTTTCCATAGGACCTTTAGAACGAGCTACAGCCCGAATGGCTGAACAGAATTACTCAAAATTTGGCAGAGAGGTAGTCCCTAGGTCAAGGAAGTGCCTTTTGTAGGTTTGGTGTAAATCTGTTCAGTAGATTCTGAGAAAATAGCCTTTAAATCAATATATATATCTGAGCCAGCTTACGGTACGCTTACCGTACGCTTACGGTAAGCGTACGGTGGCGTGCGCGAGCGCGATTCTGATTGGCTCTTAGATCTTAGTAAACATTCGAATCGGCCGAAACCAGGAAGCGGCGGCCGCCATTTTGTCTCTCGCACTGAGAGAGATTTTTAAAATCGGAAGCCCAAAAACATGTAAAGGGGCTGTTTTGACAACTCCCTCCCACATAGTCATGTTGAGGGAGTCCCCAAACATCCCCCAAGTGCAAAAACGGTTTTATTTTTTTTTCGGCAATTTCGCGGGGTACGCTTACCGTACGCTTACGGTAAGCGTACGGTAAAAAAATTAAAATAAAAAAAACACTATCCACACTTACCCCACCCCCTGTGCTTTTGGTGGCCGAAGGCCACCAAATGTGCTGGGCTTATTACAATGGAAAAAAACACTATCCACACTTACCCCACCCCCTGTGCTTTTGGTGGCCGTAGGCCACCAAATGTACAGGGCTTATTATAAGGGAAAAAAACTTAGCATTTAAAAAACCGTACTAATTCACTGAAAAAACCATAGGTTTCACACACGTTATAGTTAGGAATTAGCATTTAAAAAACCTTGCAAATTCACTGAAAAAACCATAGGTTTCACACATGTTATAGTTAGTGGAAATTTTACTGATAAAAAACCAATGAAATTGCCCCGTTATAGTTAGCGCAGGCAACTATAACTCACGCGACCGCAATCCTCTGCTGATGACATATGTGTCTTTATGAAAAAAAAATATTTGTAATATATGTATAGCTAAAAATGTATGGAAGAAGACATGGGCAAATAAGTGTCTAAATACAGTATTAGCATCAGCAGAGGATTGCGGTCGCGTGAGTTATAGTTGCCTGCGCTAACTATAACGGGGCAATTTCATTGGTTTTTTATCAGTAAAATTTCCACTAACTATAACATGTGTGAAACCTATGGTTTTTTCAGTGAATATATATATATATATATATATGTATATATATATATATATATATTACCTACTGGCGGTCGCCAGTAGGTAGTTATAGTTAGGACCACGTTTCCATAGGAAATCCGCAACATTCTATTTTGAATAACTTTGGCGCTGGTCCACGAATCCTTGCGAAATTTTCAAAATAGGTGGGGCGCTACGCTCCGCTCCTACCCTGAAAGTCTCGGGGTGATTCGGCAAGCGGGGGCCGAGAAAAAAGGGGGGTCCCAAAACGCGTTTTCCCCATGCATTTTTCCATAGGACCTTTAGACACAGCTACAGCCCGAACGGCTGAACAGAATCATGTGAAATTTGGCATAGAGGTAGCCATAAGGTCCATGAAGTGCCTTTTGCAGGTCTGGTGTAAATCTGTTCAGTATTTCCTGAGAAAATAGTATTTAAATCAATATATATATCTGTAAGCGCGCAGCGTGCGCGCTGGGTGCGCACACCTTGCCGTGCGCGAGCGCAATTCTGATTGGTTGTTAGATCTTAGTAAACATTCGAATCGGTGGAAATCAGGAAGCGGCGGCCGCCATTTTGTCTATCGCATAAAGAGGGGGTGATAAACAAAGGGGGAGAACTTGAAAAGGGGGCAGAGTGGGGAGAAATTGACCCAGTAGGCATTGTAAGGGGGTCACAGTAGGACCTTGTAGGGCAAAAAAAAAGATTTATATTTTGTTAAAAAATATCGCCGAGTGCGCGCACCCAGCGCGCACCCGAAAAAAAACTTTATTAAAAAAAACAAAAAAAAATCGCATTTAAGTGTTTAGATATAAGGTGGCTCTAAAAAGAGCCCTTGTGTTTATTGTTTGTTTTTTGGTACCTACAAGTAAGTACCGATGCAGAGTCTAAAGTTCAAGAGGAAGACTCTGTTGCCTTCATCAGTGAAGTGTACACCATCTCCTCTATAAATGTCTTGCATGTTGTAACGCAAGTTGTTGTGGTATATAGAACCCATACCATAGTCTCTGAGGAAAGCAGAAATAGATTTGTTGACGTGCTTCCTTGCTTTGTCAATCTGCGGACAAAATTGGTTGGACCAGTTCCACTTTTGCCTTTGGCATATGTTAGAATATACGAAGGCAGTTTGTGGAAAAAGCGTCATCAATTGCACAAAGGTGTCCTTAATAAGCATTTCCAGACCTACCCCAGTTAAAGTGCCTAGGTCATTTCCACCACAGTGCACAATAATAAGGTTAGGCTGTGGGAGATGTAGAAAGGTTTTCACCAAAGGCATTAATTGGTGCCACTTTAACCCTCTCTGACCAATCCATTTAATGTCTACATTTGGCAAAGCAAGGTCTCTCACCATACCTCTTTTTTCTGCAAATTTTTCACTCCAGAAGACATAGCTGTGTCCTACAATCCACACTGTGAACATCTTCAAAGGAGATCTGGATGCACTCAGGAGGTGTCTTTCAGTAGAAAGGCAAAAAGAAATGAAAGACAGTTGAAAAATGGGGGCACACATACTTTTTTTATAAAAAGAACTCATTGGCTGTTTCAAACCATTCTACACTAAAAACTAGGCTGTATGTTTAAATTTTAAAAAGCATGTATTGCATTGGTTCAGAAAAAAAGTGTGAAAAAAGAACATTAGTTTGGATTTGCTGTTAGGTTTGAAAAGTCAAGCACTCTTGCTCTTTGGAAATGAAACATTGTCTGTTGAACTTCTGACCTCTCTGCTCACACCTGTGTTCTATGACCTGTTGCTATGGTAGCAGGCAGAAGTTAAGTTGGGGGAAGGGTACATTTGGAAAGGGGTTGAAGTTTTCATCCAATAGAAATGTGTGATTTCATTTGAAAAAATGTGGGAAGTACTGAGATTGAAAATTAACATGTATATGTGTGAAAAAAGAGAGGGAAACTGTGCCATTAACTGGTTCTGCTGAGAGGAGAGAGGTGTGGAGCTCAGTGATTCTGGTCTGATAAACTGCTGTGTGACTGCTACATTTCTTTCACAACTAACTAATTTTAAAGGTGAGTTATGAGTTTGAGAGGGGGTGTTTGTGGTTAATTTTGATATATAAAAAAAAATTATGATTATTTGTTTACAGTTGTGATTTACATTTTCAGTTTTGCGAGATATTTAACTGTTTTGAATATGTAAAATATTATGGAGTATGTTTTCAACATAAGATAATGTGTACTGGTAACAATGAGGAATACTGTTTTGTGACTACCATCAAACCATGAGTCTGTGTGCAGAGAAGAATTGTGGGCAGAGATTTAATTTGTGTTGCTGTTGAAAAGTAAGACTTGCAGTTGAAAGAAAAGGACAGCTTCTTTTTAAGTGTGATGGTTAGCATTTAGCAGAAATCACTTTGAAAAAAAAGAGAGGAAAATGGCAGCACATTTGAAAAAAGCATGCACACATGCACTGTTACATACATCCCTGCAGTCTTCATGCAGTTCTGGAAGTCTCTTTGCTCATCTGTCAAGCACCAGACAATCCACAGTGTTCAGAAACACACTCTTGGCACACACGCAGCAGCTTCTCCAACACTCTCATGTGTAGTACACAGCTCTGTGTGCTGTTTCAGATAGCACTGTGTAATGCAAACACATTCAACGTCACCAAGGCCTCATTTAAATTGATCTTGTTTAATCACTCACTCTGTAACATATGGACATGGTCTTAAGGAGCTGTTAGGAAATGTGCTGTTTTCTGCTTCTGTAAATAATAAGGGAAATGTATCAGGCTGTAACAGTAATTTGGTACTATTCAGGGACACTGTTTTGTTCAAAAAAACATAGCATGAGTCTGTGTGCGCACAGGAATTGTGGGCAGAGATTTAATTTGTGAAGTTGTTGTTCTGAAAGAAATGCAGCCCATGAAAGGGGCAGCCTGTGTTATGTGCTTAAAATGATGGCATGACTCTGTGTGCTTCCATTTCTTCACCTCTTTTTGTATATTAATTTAAAAAAAAAATTTTTTTAAAAAACCTTGGGTGCGCGCAGGGTGCGCGCACCTGAAAAAAATTTCAAAAAAAAATATCTCAAAAAAAAATTTGGGGGGTTTAGTTTATAAGTGGCTCTTAAAAGAGCCCTTGAGTTAATGGAGGGAAACAGGAAGAGAAAAACGCAAAAAAAGAAAAAACATCTATGGCCTAGTGCACGGATGCGCATCAAATTTTCTCTGAAGGAGATCAAGACTGGTCTCCCCCACAGAAATAAGAGAACCGCAATCAGTGCACCGTGTAGACAACCTCGCCAAACAAGGTGGACCAACAAGAGGTGTAGAAACAGGTGAAGGCACCATCGCAGCTGAAGTGCTCCCCTGAGCTGCCGAAGATGTGCTCGGCTGAGCTGCTGCTGATGTCGTCGGCTGAGCAGGTGGAGGGTTTTCTCCAGAAGCTCGACGAAAAGTTACTGGATGCATTTTGTTAACATGTCTCAACATAGTGTGAATGCTAAAATAATATTTCTTGTTAGGATTCCCACGAGATAAGACTTTTTTACAAAGTACACATGTAACTTTCGGTGCATTTACCTTTTTCAGACCTTCTGGAAAAGTGAAAAACTGCCATATAAAGCTGTCTTTCTGCTTCCTGTTCCTCTGCCTCTCAAGAGTGTCCTGGTCACTGTCTGAAGATGGTTGCTGTTCAGCCATTGTCTCTCAACAACAGAATAGCTCCTTCTCCAAAGGAATCAGAACTAATAATGAGGGGAGTAGGTGTGGTTTGGGAAGAATCTGGAACTGAAAGTACTTCAAACCAATCAAAAGTGATGATTCTTGATCACATGACTTGCCATGAGGGGATTGGGTGTGGTATTGAAACAATTAGAAACTGAAAGTAATGATAACCAATAAGAAATATTGTTTTATTATGTATAAACCCGAGGTGCGCGCACTGCGCAAGCTCCGAGCGCGCACCTCGTGATTACGTATGCGCGAACGCGTAAGAGCGCATGTGCATACGTCATATGCGCGTACCTAGCGCGCATACGTTGAACACGCGTATACGCGACCGTTATTGCGCGTAATTTAAGCGTATGCGGAAGTAAACCGCGTAGAGCGCGTAGGACGCATGCACGCATGCGTACGTACGTACGCACACATACGTACTGGGTGCGCGCTCCCAGCGCCCACTATGACGTATATTTGTGTACGTAAATAACGTACGACGGAATTCATAAAAAACTTACGAAATAGTACTAGGAGCGCGCTCAGAGCGCGCACCCCAAGAATTTATATAAAAAAAAAAAGTGGACAAAAAATAATTAAAAAAATTAATAATAAAAAAAATAAATTCTCCTAATTGAAATTTTTTTTAAAATAAAAAAAAAAAAGATACAGATAATATATAAATGAATATATAGGAATTTTATTTTTATTAAAAAATAAATATCATTAATTAAATAATACAAAAATTAGCATATAAAAAACCGTACAAATTCACTGAAAAAACCAAAGGTTTAAAAACGTTATAGTTAGGAATTAGCATTTAAAAAACCTTGCAAATTCACTGAAAAAACCAAAGGTTTCAAAAACGTTATAGTTAGGAATTAGCATTTAAAAAACCTTGCAAATTCAATGAAAAAACCATAGGTTTCACACATGTTATAGTTAGCTGGACATTTCACTCGTGAAAAACCAATGAAATTCCCCCGTTATAGTTAGTTCAGCTAACTATAACTCGCGCACCCGCAATCCACTGCTGATGACGTCACATATTACATCACTCATGACATGGTCAGTGACATCACTCATGACATCACTGATGACATCTCAAATGACATCACTGATGACATCACTGATGACATCATCCTTGTGATTGAGTAGCAGACCTCCTCTCACCCTAATATAACCTTTGATACACACATTCAAAATTAGAAACTACAATGTTCAAAATAATGGACATACCAATACCAGTTACAACAACCAATTCAAAAATTCAAAGATCCACATACAAATCCACTCATTCACCAACAGTCCTATACAGTCACTCATACATGTACTCACTCATCATATGTACTCATACACCTATACATCCTGTTACATAATGTCACTCATCCATAGAGTTACTCACACACATAGTCACTCATGCTAATAAAGATTAAAACATACAATTATATGCATATACAGTTATACACACACCACCACACTTACTTATACAGAAACTTACACATACTTAGTCTTTTAAACAGTCACTTATAGAAAAACATACTTATTCATACAGGAACTCTTTCAATCTCTTACTCTCACATATACTCAATTAAAAACACCAATAATCACATATACTACTATAAAACATATGAAGTTACTCATAGAGACACTATTGACACAGTCATTCACTCACTAACACACCCATACACACACTCATCCACCCATACAGTCCTGCACACATGCTGTCTTCAACACATACAAACAGTGAGTCACTCATTCATGCACCTATGCACTACGTAATACCCCCCACCGAACCATGCAGACACTCAGACTGATACTCAAAAAACCAACTAATAACCTATATAGACACCCATGTAGCTACTCACCAACTCATGCAGCCACCTATACACAAAGTGAGAGACTGATACAGATATTTACAGACTTAAACATTACTCACAAAGCCATGTATTCACTATGATACACTGAATCAGTCACATAATCAATTTTTCATTAAAAAATCATCCATTTAGACATTTATATACCCATTTATTCTTCCATCGACCTTGAGATATACATATATAAAACATATTTAATTTGAAGAAAAACACACATTCACTAGATGATGTCATCAGTGATGTCATTTGAGATGTCATCAGTGATGTCATGAGTGATGTCACTGACCATGTCATGAGTGATGTAATATGTGACGTCATCAGCAGTGGATTGCGGGTGCGCGAGTTATAGTTAGCTGAACTAACTATAACGGGGGAATTTCATTGGTTTTTCACGAGTGAAATGTCCAGCTAACTATAACATGTGTGAAACCTATGGTTTTTTCATTGAATATATATATATATATATATATATATATATTCACTTAAAAAACCATAGGTTTCACACAGGTTATAGTTAGGTGGACATTTCACTCATAAAAAACCAATGAAATTCCCCCGTTATAGTTAGTTCAGATAACTATAACTCGCGCGCCCGCAATCCACTGCTCATGACGTCACATATTACATCACTCATGACATGGTCAGTGGCATCACTCATGACATCACTGATGACATCATCCTTGTGATAGAGTGACGGTCGCGCGAGTTATAGTTATCTGAACTAACTATAACAGGGGAATTTCATTGGTTTTTTACGAGTGAAATGTCCACCTAACTATAACCTGTGTGAAACCTATGGTTTTTTAAGTGAATTTGCAAGGTTTTTTAAATGCTAATTCCTAACTATAACGTGTGTGAAACCTATGGTTTTTTAAGTGAATTTGTACGGTTTTTTAAATGCTAAGTTATGTATTTATTAATCTATTTTATTTTTTTAAGGATTTTCACCGGGCGCGCACCGTGCGCGCGCTTTGGGCGCACGGTGCGCTTAGCGCTCCGTGCGTGCGCGTTGGGCCAACGGTGCGCTGCACGCACCGTGCGCGCTCCGTGCGCGCACCCCGCGATTTTTATTAAAAAAAATATATATATATTTCACCCATGGGGGTCCTTCTGTAACCCCCTGATAAAGGCTAGGGGGTCAGGAACTCTCTTCCCTGCCCCCTTTTCACGTTTTCCATCTTTTTTTCCCCTTTCCTTTTCAGTGCGAGAGACAAAATGACGGCCGACACTTCCTGATTTCGACCGATTCGAATGTTGACTGACATCAAACAACCAATCAGAATTTCGCTCGCTCACGGCACCGTGCGCGCATGGTGCGCGCGTATAGATATTTATATGCTTTTAAATGCTATTTTCTCAGGAAATACTTAACAGATTGACACCAGACCTGCAAAAGGCACTTCCCTGACCTGAGGACTACCTCTCTGCCAAAGTAATTCTGTTCAGCCGTTCGGGCTGTACCTTCGACTAAAGGTCCTATGGAAAAATGCATGGGGAAAACACATTTTGGGACCCCCCTTTTTTCTCGGCCCCCGCTTGACGAATCACCCCGAGACTTTCAGGGTAGGCGGTGAGCGGAGCGCCCCATTAGTTTTGAAAATTTCGCGAAGATTCGTCAACCGGCGCCAAAGTTATTCAAAATAGAATTTTGAGATTTCCTATGGAAACACGGTCCTAACTATAACTATCTACTGGCGACCGCCAGTAGATAATATATATTATCTACTGGCGGTCGCCAGTAGATAGTTATAGTTAGGACCTATTTTCCATAGGAAGTCCTCAACATTCTATTTGGTATAACTTTGGCGCCGATTGACGAATCTTTGCGAAAGTTTCAACATTTTTGGCCAGCTCCGGTCCGCTCCTATCCTGAACGTCTCGGGATGATTCGTCAAACGGGGGGCGAGAAAAAAGGGGGGTCCCAAAACATGTTTTCCCTATGCAATTTCCCATAGGACCTTTAGCCGCGGCTACAGCCCGAAATGCTGAACGGAATTACACCAAATTTGGCAAAGAGGCTTTCCTTAGGTCAGACTCGTGACTTTTGCTTAAACGGTGTAAATCCATTCAGTAGTTGCTGAGAAAATCACATTTAAAAGCACATATATATCTAGAGCCGTGGATCCTCCCATGCATGAGCTGTATGCTAATTGACTGTCAACACTTCAAACCAGGAAGTGTTGGCAGCCATCTTGTGCCTCGGAAGAACTGAGGCACAAGACAGCAGAAAACAAACGTGCAAAACACGCAAAGGGGGCAGGGTAGACACACTCTGACCCCCTAGGCCTGAACAGGGGGTCCCACAAGGACCCCCAAGGCCCAAAAAATGTTTATTATTTTTTTAAATCGCGGGATGCGCGGATCCGTGCATCCCGCTGCTGAAAAAAAATGAAGCGCGCGCTTCATTTATAATTATCCCCCGGGGGCATTATATTATGGTTATGGGGGGCCCAGAGGGGCTTTAACAAAGGTGGGAGGGGGGCCGCGTGGCCCCCCTCCTGGAGCCCTCAATGGCCCTGGGGACCGCCACCCCCCAGGGCCGGCTCCTGCAGTGTCCTGGGGTGCCCACCCCGGGGACACTGTCATTTGCAATGACATTGACGGGTTTCACTTGGAAATTCTTCAAAGTGTGGAGTTTTGGAACTTTAAAATATTCATCTAAAATCAGCCGAACTATGAATTCCGATTTACTCACCTGTTATCAGGAGAGACCTTAGTGCTGCATCTTTGAGCCCAGTACGGATCCTGAAAGGTAATTCTAACCGTACTTACCAGTAACTTGAATTTCCTTCCATAGGCTAACATTGACTGGTTTCACTTGGAAATTCTTCTAAGTGTGGAGTTTTGGAACTTACAAATATTCCTCTAAAATCAGCCGAACTACGAATTCCGATTTACTCACCTGTTATCAGGAGAGACTTCAGTGCTGCATCTTTAAGGCCAGTATTGATCCTGAAAAGTAATTCTAACCGTACTTACCAGTAACTTGAATTTCCTTCCATAGGCTAACATTAACTGGTTTCACTTGGAAATTCTGCTAAGTGTGGAGTTTTGGAACTTACAAATATTCCTCTAAAATCAGCTGAACTACTAATTCCGATTTACTCACATGTCATCAGGACAGACCTCAGTGCTGCATCTTTGAGCCCAGTACTGATCCTGAAAAGTAATTCTAACTGCACTTACCCTAAACTTGAATTTCCTTCCATAGGATATCATTCACTCCTACCCCTGTTCCTATTTAATAGTTTAATAGTACTCCTGTTAGTCATTGAGCTGACGAGCTGGCGGATGAAGCATCAGCATGTCTGTGAGGGGTACCTGACCTGAGAAAGATGTTGGCAGCCTACTCAGCAAACCCCACATTTGAAAGACTGTAATCTCTACTGATGATGGTTAAAGAACCAGAAACACGTGTCTAGAGATCAGGACTATCTGCACCAACTGTGGCGAAGCACTCGAACACTCTTGAAGCAAGCAAGTAACTGAAACTGCATTTACCACAATGCCAGGGGTGAACCTTGCTGGGAGCTGAAGCGGTGTGCTCCCACTCATGTTCCTGCTTAATAGTACTGCCATGAGTCATTGAGCTGACAAGCTCGTGGATGAAGCACCTGCATGCCTGTGAGAGTTACCTGACCTGACAAAGATGCTGGCAGCCTACTCAGCAAACCCCACATTTGAAAGACTGTAATCTCTACTGATGACGGTTAAAGACCCAGAAACACATGTCTAGAGATCAGCACTATCTGCACCAACTGTGGCGAAACACTCGAACACTCTTGAAGCAAGCAAGTAACTGAAACTGCATTTACCACAATGCCAGGGGCGAACCTTGCTGGGAGGTGAAGCGGTGTGCTCCCACCCCTGTTCCTATTTAAAAGTACTCCCGTGAGTCATTGAGCTGACGAGCTCATGGATGAAGCACCCGCATGCCTGTGAGAGGTACCTGACCTGAGAAAGATGTTGGCAGCCTACTCAGCAATCCCCAAATTTGAAAGAATGTAATCTCTACTGATGACGGTTAAAGAACCTGAAACATGTGTGTAGAGATCAGCACTATATGCGTCAACTGTGGCGAAACACTCGAGCACTCTTGAAGCAAGCAAGTAGCTGAAACTGCATTTACCACGGTGAGCAGCCAAAATATCGAAAATAAAATATCGAGATACACTAATATCGAGTTTTAAATATCGAAGGGACAGAATATCGATGTCAAGAATATCGATGGACAGAATATCGACCCTAAGGTAAGTAATATTGGTTTTTTTTTATATCGATGTTAGTAATATCGAAGTTAGTAATATCGATATCAAATATATCGATGTTACTAATATCAATGTCACTAATATCGATATTTATAATATTGCTATGTATTTTATTATGTATTTAATATGTATGTGGTAATTATTTTTTGTTAAGTGTTCTATTGGTTTTAAAATATATGTATACAATTTTTATATGTTAATAATGGGTTTTTTAAGTTAATTTTGTGTTTTAGTACCGTAGCGGATTGTGGGTTTATAGGGGAATAGGGTGGGAAGTAATTTAATTATATGAATTTAATTATACATTTTTGGGAATTATAAATTAAATTTAAGTAATTTTTGCGTTTAAATTCTGTAGCGGGTTGTGGGTTTATAGGGGAACAGGGTGGGAAGTAATTTATTTATATAAAATTAATTATAACATTTTAGGAATTATAAATTAATTTAAAATATTTTTTGCGTTTAAATTCTGTAGCCGGTTGTGGGTTTATAGGGGATTAGGGTGGGAAGTAATTTAATTATATGAAATTAATTATACATTTTTAGGAATTATAAATTTATTTTAAATAAATTTTGCATTTAAATTCTGTAGCGGGTTGTGGGTTTATAGGGGAATAGGGTGGGAAGTAATTCAATTGTAATTAAGTAATATTTTTATTTATTTATTGGTATTGATAATTATATTATTGTTAATTAAGTATTAATTGGTAATTAATTTTTATTAATTGGTAATTAGTTTTTATTAATTGAATAATTGATAATTATGTTAACTGTATTATTTTATTATTTGAGTGTTTTGTGTGTTTATAGGGGAATAGTGTTGGAAGTAATTGAAATCTAATTAAGTAATTATTAAATTTGTTGTTGGGTATTGATAATTAATTAATTGGAGATTAATTATTAATTGGTAAATATTTTAAATTATAATATTTTGGTTATGAAAAATAATTTATTGTTGATTAATAATCAATTGGTAATTAAATATGTTTAAATATAATTTATTGATATTTCTAATTAATATACCAATAAGTAAATATTAATTGGTAATTAATGTATAATAATTATTATTTTGGTTATAAAAAATATGTAAATGTTTAATATTTTTTAATTGGTAATTAATGTTTGATAAATATTTTTTGTATAAAATATGTAATTGTTCAATATTTTTTAATTGGTAATTAATAATCATTAATTATTATTTATTGGTATTTATTAATAATTTATTGCTAATTAATTATTTATTGGTAGTTATGTTTTTAATAAATATTGGTATTTGTAAGTAATTTTGAGTTATTTAATAAATAAATTATTAATTATTTTAAAGAATTATTTTATTTATAAGTATGTTAGTTTTAACTTCTAAACTATCCAACACTTTCCCTACTGTTGCACTCTCTGGAGTTAGAATAGTAATTTTTACCCCTACGCAATCCAACACTTTCCCTACTGTTGCACTCTCTGGAGTTGGAGTAGTAATTTTTACCCCTACGCTATCCAACACTTTCCCTACTGTTGCACTCTCTGGAGTTGGAATAGTAATTTTTAGCCCTACGCTATCCAACACTTTCCCTACTGTTGCACTCTCTGGATTTGGAATAGTAATTTTTACCCCTACGCTATCCAACACTTTCCCTACTGTTGCACTCTCTGGAGTTGGAATAGTAATTTTTACCCCTACGCTATCCAACACTTTCCCTACTGTTGCACTCTCTGGAGTTGGAATAGTAATTTTTACCCCTACGCTATCCAACACTTTCCCTACTGTTGAACTCTCAGGAGTTGGAATAGTATTTTTTACCCCTACGCTATCCAACACTTTCCCTACTGTTGCACTCCCTGGAGTTGGAATAGGAATTTTTACCCCTACGCTATCCAACACTTTCCCTACTGTTGAACTCTCAGGAGTTGGAATAGTATTTTTTACCCCTACGCTATCCAACACTTTCCCTACTGTTGCACTCCCTGGAGTTGGAATAGGAATTTTTACCCTTACATTATCCAACACTTTGCCTACTGTTGCACTGTATGGAGTGGGAATTGTAATTTTTACCCCTACGCCATCCAACATTTTCCCTACGGTTGCACTGTCTGGAGTGGGAATACTAATTTTTACCTCTACGCTATCCAACACTTTCCCTACTGTTGCACTCTCTGGAGTTGGAATAGTAATTTTTACCCCTACGCTATCCAACACTTACCCTACTGTTGCACTGTTTGGAGTTGGAATAGTTATTTTTACCCCTACGCTATCCAACACTTTCCTTACTGTTGCAGTCCCTGGAGTCGGAATAGTAATTTATATCTTTACGTTATCCAACACTTTCTCTACTGTTACACTATCTGGAGTGGATATAGTAATTTTTTGCCATCCGCTATCCAACATTTTCCTTTCTGTTGTTTTTTTTGGAGCTGGAGTAGTCGTTTTATTCTATCTGCTATTTAATATTTTTTTTATTATTTTAACTAATGTAGTATATAATTAATTTTAACAATATTTAAATTAAATGTAATTATTTAATTTGCTATACATAATTATTTGATTTTTATTTATGTTATTGTTTTATGTGTGTAATGTTTTTGCAATTTTTAATATTTTTATATATTTTAAAATGTATTAAAATAATTATTAAAACATTATTAAGTAAGTATATATATTATATATTATATGTATAATTACTTTTTTATTAAATTATATTTATTAATTATTAATTTCTAACATCATGAAATATATTTAATTATGTTTATTTTATTTATAAGTCGATATTCTTGACATCGATATTTTTGTTCCGATATTTTTGTAGGTCGATATTGTGACCTTCGATATTTAGTCAGTGATCCATTTACCACAATGCCCGGGGCGAACCTTGCTGGGAGGTGAAGAGGTGTGATCCCACCCCTGTTCCTGTTTAGTAGTACTGCCGTGCGTCATTGAGCTGACGAACTCGCGGATGAAGCACCCGCATGCCTGTGAGAGGTACCTGATCTGAGAAAGATGTTGGCAGCCTACTCGGCAATCCCCAAATTTGAAAGACTGTAATCTCTACTGATGACGGTTAAAGAACCAGAAACACGTGTCTAGAGATCAGCACTATATGCGTCAACTGTGGTGAAACACTCGAGCACTCTTGAAGCAAGCAATAACTGAAACTGCATTTACCACAATGCCAGGGGCGAACCTTGATGGGAGGTGAAACGGTGTGCTCCCACCCATGGTGCCATTTAAAAGTTCTCCCATGAGTCATTGAGCTGACGAGCTCATGGATGAAGCACCCGCATGCCTGTGACAGGTACCTGACCTGAGAAAGATGTTGGCAGCCTACTCGGCAATCCCCAGATTTGAAAGACTGTAATCTCTACTGATGACGGTTAAAGAACCAGAAACACGTGTCTAGAGATCAGCACTATATGGTTCAACTGTGGCAAAACACTCGAGCACTCTTGAAGCAAGCAAGTAACTGAAACTGCATTTACCACAATGCCAGGGGCGAGCCTTGCTGGGAGCTGAAGCGGTGTGCTCCCACTCCTGTTCCTGCTTAATAGTACTGCCATGAGTCATTGAGCTGACAAGCTCGTGGATGAAGCACCTGCATGCCTGTGAGAGTTACCTGACCTGAGAAAGATGTTGGCAGCCTACTCAGCAAACCTCACATTTGAAAGACCGTAATCTCTACTGATGACGGTTAAAGAACCAGAAACACGTGTCTAGAGATCAGCACTATATGCGTCAACTGTGGCGAAACACTCGAGCACTCTTGAAGCAAGCAAGTAACTGAAAATGCATTTACCACAATGCCAGGGGCAAACCTTGCTGGGAGGTGAAGCGGTGTGCTCCCAACCCTGTTCCTGTTTAATAGTACTTCCGAGACTCATTGAGCTGACGAGCTCGTGGATGAAACAACTGCATGCCTGTGAGGGGTACCTGATCTGAGAAAGATGTTGGCAGCCCACTCAGCAAACTCCAAATTTCATAGACTGTAATCTCTATCGATGACGGTTAAAGAACCAGAAACACGTGTCTAGAGATCAGCACTATCTGCGCCAACTTTGGCGAAACACTCGAAAACTCTTGAAGCAAGCAAGTAACTGAAACTGCATTTAGCACAATGCCAGGGGCGAACCTTGATGGGAGGTGAAGCGGTGTGCTCCCACCCATGTTCCCATTTAAAAGTACTCCCATGAGTCATTGAGCTGACGAGCTCATGGATGAAGCACCCGCATGCCTGTGACAGGTACCTGACCTGAGAAAGATGTTGGCAGCCTACTCAGCAATCCCCAAATTTCAAAGACTGTAATCTCTACTGATGACGGTTAAAGAACCAGAAACACATGTCAAGAGATCAGCACTATCTGCGCCAACTGTGGCGAAACACTCGAACACTCTTGAAGCAAGCAAGTGACTGAAACTACATTTACCACAATGCCAGGGGCGAACGTTGCTGGGAGGTGAAGTGGTGTGCTCCCAACCCTGTTCATGTTTAATAGTACTTCCGAGACTCATTGAGCTGACGAGCTCGTGGATGAAGCACCCGCATGCCTGTGACAGGTACCTGACCTGAGAAAGATGTTGCCAGCCTACTCAGCAAACCCCTAATTTCAAAGACTGTAATCTCTACTGATGATGGTTAAAGAACCAGAAACACGTCTCTAGAGATCAGCACTATCTGCGCCAACTGTGGCGAAACACTCGAACACTCTTGAAGCAAGCAAGTAACCGAAACTGCATTTACCACAATGCCATCAGTGAACCTTGCTGGGAGGAGAAGTGGTATGCTCCCCCCCTGTTCCTGTTTAGTAGTACTGCCGTGAGTCATTGAGCTGACGAGCTCGTGGATGAAGCAACCGCATGCCTGTGAGAGGTACCTGACCTGAGAAAGATGTTGGCACCCTACTCAGCAAACCCCAAATTTCAAAGACTGTAATCTCTACTGATGACGGTTAAAGAACGAGAAACACATGTCTAGAGATCAGCAATATGTGCGCCAACTGCGGCGAAACGCTCAAACACTCTTGAAGCAAGCAAGTAACTGAAACTGCATTTACCACAATGCCAGGGGCGAACCTTGATGGGAGGTGAAGCGGTGTGCTCCCACCCATGTTCCCATTTAAAAGTACTGCAATGAGTCATTGAGCTGACAAGCTCATGGATGAAGCACCCGCATGCCTGTGACAGGTACCTGACCTGAGAAAGATGTTGGCAGCCTACTCAGCAATCCCCAAATTTGAAAGACTGTAATCTCTACTGATGACGGTTAAAGAACCAGAAACACGTGTCTAGAGATCAGCACTATATGCGTCAAGTGTGGCGAAACACTCGAGCACTCTTGAAGCAAGCAAGTAACTGAAACTGCATTTACCACAATGCCAGGGGCGAACCTTGCTGGGAGCTGAAGCGGTGTGCTCCCACTCCTGTTGCTGCTTAATAGTACTGCCGTGAGTCATTGAGCTGATAAGCTCGTGGATGAAGCACCTGCATTTCTGTGAGAGTTACCTGACCTGACAAAGATGTTGGCAGCCTAATCAGCAATCCCCAAATTTGAAAGACTGTAATCTCTACTGATGACGGTTAAAGAACCAGAAACACGTGTCTAGAGATCAGCACTATATGCGTCAACTGTGGTGAAACACTCGAGCACTCTTGAAGCAAGCAAGTAACTGAAACTGCATTTACCACAATGCCAGGGGCGAACCTTGATGGGAGGTGAAGCGGTGTGCTCCCACCCATGGTGCCATTTAAAAGTTCTCCCATGAGTCATTGAGCTGACGAGCTCATGGATGAAGCACCCGCATGCCTGTGACAGGTACCTGACCTGCGAAAGATGTTGGCAGCCTACTCGGCAATCCCCAGATTTGAAAGACTGTAATCTCTACTGATGACGGTTAAAGAACGAGAAACACGTGTCTAGAGATCAGCCCTATATGGTTCAACTGTGGCAAAACACTCGAGCACTCTTGAAGTAAGCAAGTAACTGAAACTGCATTTACCACAATCCCAGGGGCGAGCCTTGCTGGGAGCTGAAGCGGTGTGCTCCCACTCGTGATCTGCTTAATAGTACTGCCGTGAGTCACTGAGCTGACAAGCTCGTGGATGAAGCACCTGCATGCCTGTGAGAGGTACCTGACCTGAGAAAGATGTTGGCAGCCTACTCAGCAAACCCCACATTTGAAAGACTGTAATCTCTACTGATGACGGTTAAAGAACCAGAAACACGTGTCTAGAGATCAGGACTATCTGCACCAACTGTGGCGAAACACTGGAACACTCTTGAAGCAAGCAAGTAACTGAAACTGCATTTACCACAATGCCAGGGGTGAACCTTGCTGGGAGCTGAAGCGGTGTGCTCCCACTCCTGTTCCTGCTTAATAGTACTGCCATGAGTCATTGAGCTGACAAGCTCGTGGATGAAGCACCTGCATGCCTGTGAGAGTTACCTGACCTGACAAAGATGTTGGCAGCCTACTCAGCAAACCTCACATTTGAAAGACCGTAATCTCTACTGATGACGGTTAAAGAACCAGAAACACATGTCTAGAGATCAGCACTATATGCGTCAACTGTGGCGAAACACTCGAGCACTCTTGAAGCAAGCAAGTAACTGAAAATGCATTTACCACAATGCCAGGGGCAAACCTTGCTGGGAGGTGAAGAGGTGTGCTCCCAACCCTGTTCCTGTTTAATAGTACTTCCGAGACTCATTGAGCTGACGAGCTCGTGGATGAAACAACTGCATGCCTGTGAGGGGTACCTGATCTGAGAAAGATGTTGGCAGCCCACTCAGCAAACTCCAAATTTCATAGACTGTAATCTCTATCGATGACGGTTAAAGAACCAGAAACACGTGTCTAGAGATCAGCACTATCTGCGCCAACTTTGGCGAAACACTCGAAAACTCTTGAAGCAAGCAAGTAACTGAAACTGCATTTAGCACAATGCCAGGGGCGAACCTTGATGGGAGGTGAAGCGGTGTGCTCCCACCCATGTTCCCATTTAAAAGTACTCCCATGAGTCATTGAGCTGACGAGCTCATGGATGAAGCACCCGCATGCCTGTGACAGGTACCTGACCTGAGAAAGATGTTGGCAGCCTACTCAGCAATCCCCAAATTTCAAAGACTGTAATCTCTACTGATGACGGTTAAAGAACCTTGAAACACATGTCAAGAGATCAGCACTATCTGCGCCAACTGTGGCGAAACACTCGAACACTCTTGAAGCAAGCAAGTAACTGAAACTACATTTACCACAATGCCAGGGGCGAACGTTGCTGGGAGGTGAAGTGGTGTGCTCCCAACCCTGTACCTGTTTAATAGTACTTCCGAGACTCATTGAGCTGACGAGCTCGTGGATGAAGCACCCGCATGCCTGTGACAGGTACCTGACCTGAGAAAGATGTTGCCAGCCTACTCAGCAAACCCCTAATTTTAAAGACTGTAATCTCTACTGATGATGGTTAAAGAACCAGAAACACGTCTCTAGAGATCAGCACTATCTGCGCCAACTGTGGCGAAACACTCGAACACTCTTGAAGCAAGCAAGTAACCGAAACTGCATTTACCACAATGCCATCAGTGAACCTTGCTGGGAGGAGAAGTGGTATGCTCCCCCCCTGTTCCTGTTTAGTAGTACTGCCGTGAGTCATTGAGCTGACGAGCTCGTGGATGAAGCAACCGCATGCCTGTGAGAGGTACCTGACCTGAGAAAGATGTTGGCACCCTACTCAGCAAACCCCAAATTTCAAAGACTGTAATCTCTACTGATGACGGTTAAAGAACGAGAAACACATGTCTAGAGATCAGCAATATGTGCGCCAACTGCGGCGAAACACTCAAAAACTCTTGAAGTAAGCAAGTAACTGAAACTGCATTTACCACAATGCCAGGGGCGAATCTTGATGGGAGGTGAAGCGGTGTGCTCCCACCCATGTTCCCATTTAAAAGTACTGCCATGAGTCATTGAGCTGACAAGCTCATGGATGAAGCACCCGCATGCCTGTGACAGGTACCTGACCTGAGAAAGATGTTGGCAGCCTACTCAGCAATCCCCAAATTTGAAAGACTGTAATCTCTACTGATGACGGTTAAAGAACCAGAAACACGTGTCTAGAGATCAGCACTATATGCGTCAACTGTGGCGAAACACTTGAGCACTCTTGAAGCAAGCAAGTAACTGAAACTGCATTTACCACAATGCCAGGGGCGAACCTTGCTGGGAGCTGAAGCGGTGTGCTCCCACTCCTGTTGCTGCTTAATAGTACTGCCGTGAGTCATTGAGCTGATAAGCTCGTGGATGAAGCACCTGCATTTCTGTGAGAGTTACCTGACCTGACAAAGATGTTGGCAGCCTAATCAGCAATCCCCAAATTTTAAAGACTGTAATCTCTACTGATGACTTTTAAATAACCAGAAACACGTGTCTAGAGATCAGCACTATATGCGTCAACTGTGGCGAAACACTTGAGCACTTTTGAAGCAAGCAAGTAACTGAAACTGCATTTACCACAATGCCAGGGGCGAACCTTGCTGGGAGGTGAAGCGGTGTGCTCCCAACCCTGTTCCTGTTTAATAGTACTCCCGTGAGTCATTGAGCTGACAAGCTCATGGATGAAACAACTGCATGCCTGTGAGAGGTACCTGACCTGAGAAAGATGTTGGCAGCCTACTCAGCAAACTCCAAATTTCATAGACTGTAATCTCTATCGATGACGGTTAAAGAACCAGAAACACGTGTCTAGAGATCAGCACTATCTGCGCCAACTTTGGCGAAACACTCGAAAACTCTTGAAGCAAGCAAGTAACCGAAACTATATTTACCACAATGCCAGGGGCAAACCTTGATGGGAGTTGAAGCGGTGTGCTCCCATCCATGTTCCCATTTAAAAGTACTCCCATGAGTCATTGAGCTGACGAGCTCATGGATGAAGCACCCGCATGCCTGTGACAGGTCCCTGACCTGAGGAAGATGTTGGCAGCCTACTCAGCAATCCCCAAATTTGAAAGACTGTAATCTCTACTGATGACAGTTAAAGAATCAGGAACACGTGTGTAGAGATCAGCACTGTCTGCGCGATCTGTAGCGAAACACTCGAACACTCTTGAAGCAAGCAAGTAACTGAAACTGCATTTACCACAATGCCAGGGGTGAACCTTGCTGGGAGGAGAGGCGGTGTGCTCCCAACCCTGTTCCTGTTTAACAGTACTCCCTTGAATCATTGAGCTGACGAGCTTGTTGATGAAACACCCGCTTGCCTGTGAGAGGTACCTGACCTGAGAAATATGTTGGTAGCCTACTCAGCAAACCCCAAATTTGAAAGACTGTAATCTCTACTGATGACAGTTAAAGAACCAGAAACACGTGTCTAGAGATCAGCACTATCTGCGCCAACTGTGGCAAAACACTCGAACACTCTTGAAGCAAGCAAGTAACTGAAACTGCATTTACCACAATGCCAGGGGTGATCCTTGCTGGGAGCTGAAGCGGTGTGCTCCCACTCCTGTTCCTGCTTAATAGTACTGCTGTGAGTCATTGAGCTGACAAGCTCGTGGATGAAGCACCCGCATGCCTGTGAGAGTTACCTGACCTGACAAATATGTTGGCAGCCTACTCAGCAAACCCCACATTTGAAAGACTGTAATCTCTACTGATGACGGTTAAAGAACCAGAAACACGTGTGTAGAGATCAGCACTATCTGCGCCAACTGTGGCGAATCACTCGAACACTCTTGAAGCTAGCAAGTAACTTAAACTGCATTTACCACAATGCCAGGGGCGAACCTTGCTGGGAGGTGAAGCGGTGTGCTACCACCCCTGTTCCTATTTAAAAGTACTCATGTGAGTCATTGAGCTGGCGAGCTTATGGATGAAGCACCCGCATGCCTGTGAGAGGTACCTGACCTGAGAAAGATGTTGGCAGCCTACTCAGCAATCCCCAAATTTGAAAGACTGTAATCTCTACTGATAACGGTTAAATAACCAGAAACACGTGTCTAGAGATCAGCACTATCTGCGCCAACTGTGGCGAAACACTCGAACACTCTTGAAGCTAGCAAGTAACTGAAACTGGATTTACCACAATGCCAGGGCCGAAACTTGCTGGGGGTGAAGCGGTATGCTCCCAACCCTGTTCCTGTTTAATAGTACTCCCGTGAGTCATTGAGCTGACGAGCTTGTGGATGAAGCACCCGCATGCCTGTGAGAGGTACCTTACCTGAGAAAGATGTTGGCAGCCTTCTCAGCAAACTCCAAATTTCAAAGACTGTAATCTCTACTGATGACGGTTAAAGAACCAGAAACACGTGTCTAGAGAACAGCACTATTTGCGCCAACTTTGGCGAAACACTCAAACACTCTTGAAGCAAGCAAGTAACCGACACTGTATTTACCACAATGCCAGGGGCGAACCTTGCTGGGAGGTGAAGCGGTGTGCTCCCAACCCTGTTCCTAATAAATACTACTCCCGTGAGTCATTGAGCTGACGAGCTCATGGATGAAGCACCCGCATGCCTGTGAGAGGTACCTGACCTGAGAAAGATGTTGGCAGCCTACTCAGCAAACCCAAAATTTCAAAGACTGTAATCTCAACTGATAATGGTTAAAGAACCAGAAACACGTGTCTAGAGATCAGCACTATCTGTGCCAACTGTGGCGAACCACTCGAACACTCTTGAAGCAAGCAAGTAACTGAAACTTCATTTACCACAATAACAGGGGCGAACCTTGCTGGGAGGTCAAGGTGTGTTCTCCCACCCCTGTTCCTGCTTAATAGTGCTCCCTTGAGTCATTGAGCTGACGAGCTCGTGGATGAAGCACCAGCATTCCTGTGAGAGGTACCTGACCTGAGAAATATGTTGGTAGCCTACTCAGCAAACCCCAAATTTGAAAGACTGTAATCTCTACTGATGATGGTTAAAGAACCAGAAACACGTGTCTAGTGATCAGCACTATCTACGACAACTGTGGCTAAACACTCAAACACTCTTGAAGCACTCAAGTAAATGAAACTGCATTTACCACAATGCCAGGGGCGAACCTTGCTGGGAGGTGAAGAGGTGTGCTCCCACCCCTGTTCCTGTTTAATAGTACTCCCGTGAGTCATTGAGCTGACGAGATCGTGAATGAAGCACCCGCATGCCTGTGAGAGGTACCTGACCTGACAAAGATGTTGGCAGCCTACTCAGCAAACCCCAAATTTGAAAGACTGTAATCTCTACTGATGACGGTTAAAGAACCAGAAACACGTGTAAAGATCAGAACTATCTGTGCCAACTGTGGCGAAACACTCAAACACTCTTGAAGCAAGCAAGTAACTGAAACTGCATTTACCACAATGCCAGGGGTGCACCTTGCTGGGAGCTGAAGCGGTGTGCTCCCACTCCTGCTCCTGCTTAATAGAACTACCGTGAGTCATTAAGCTGACAAGCTCGTGGATAAAGCACCTGCATGCCTGTGAGAGGTACCTGACCTGACAAAGATGTTGGCAGCCTACTCAGCAAACCCCACATTTGAAAGACTGTAATCTCTACTGATGACGCTTAAAGAACCAGAAACACGTGTCTAGAGATCAGCACTATCTGCACCAACTGTGGCAAAACACTCGAACACTCTTGAAGCAAGCAAGTAACTGAGACTGCATTTACCACAATGCCAGGGGCTATCATTGCTGGGAGGTGAAGCGGTGTGCTCCCAACCCTGTTCCTATTTAATAGTACTCCCATGAGTCATTGGGCTGACAAGCTCGTTGATGAAGCTCCCGCATGCCTGTGAGAGGTACCTGACCTGAGAAAGATGTTGGCAGCCTACTCAGCAAACCCAAAATTTCAAAGACTGTAATCTCAACTGATGACGTTTAAAGAACCAGAAACACGTGTCTAGAGATCAGCTCTATCTGTGCTAACTGTGGCAAAACACTCGAACACTCTTGAAGCAAGCAAGTAACTGAAACTGCATTTACCACAATGCCAGTGGCGAACCTTGCTGGGAGGTGAACATGGAGAGACCTCAGTGCTGCATCTTTGAGCCCAATACTGATCCTGAAAGTAATTCTAATTGTACTTACCAGTAACTTGAATTTCCTTCCATAGGCTAAGATTGACTGGTTTCACTTGGAAATTCTTCTAAGTGTGGAGTTTTGGAACTTTAAAATATTCCTCTAAAATCAGCCGTACTACAAATTCCGATTTACTCACCTGTTATCAGGAGAGACCTCAGTGCTGCATCTTTGAGCCCAGTACTGATCCTGAAAAGTAATTCTAACACTTATAAATTCACCCAGGCACTCTCCTTGCAGTAATCTAACCATTCAGTCAGTATCCAAGTACTCATGCAGCGAGCCATGCATTAGCACATGGACTGCCTCAAACCCGTATCCACTATGCATGCAGTCCCCTAACTAACCAACACACTTATAGTTCTGCACTTATACATTCAACAAAAAAAACAATATTTCAGTTTCAATATTTTAAAAAACATTTTTATTTTATTTCCATTTATATTAAAAATATATGATGTAATTAAAAAAATAAAATATGAAAAAATAAACAGTTAAAAAACTGTAGAAAATCAGTATAAAAAAATACATATAACTATTATTACATTTAAAAATTATCATTTAAAAAAACCTTCAAAATTCACTGAAAAAAACGTAGGTTTCAGACATGTTATAGTTAGGAATTAGCATTTAAAATACTCATACAAAACCATTGAAATTCTTCCATTATAGTTAGTTGTGCTCACTATAACTCGCGCGCCCGCAATCCACTGCTGATGATGTCACATATTACATCATTCATGACATCACTGATGACATCTCAAATGACATCACTGATGACATCATCCACGTGACAATCAGACACACCTCATCATACACTAGTATAACCATTCATCACACACATCTAATCACTTACCTATAGATACACTCATACATGCTGTCAATGATCAATAGAACACTATCAAATATACTTATACACCTATATTGACATTACACACCAGAACACATCCTATTCACTTATGCAGTCATCCTACTCATTTGCAAACAATGAATCATACTTACATTTACTCAGCTAGACACTTATACAAACACCACTTCATTTATTCATATAGATAGTAACTCATACTTAGTGTGTTATAAAATCACTATTACTAGTATACAGTTATCCATACAATCACTCATACAATCACTGTGCATACAGTGATGTCACTGGCCATGTCATGAGTGATGTAATATGTGACATCATCAGCAGTGCATTGCGGGCGCGCAAGTTATAGATAGCTGAACTAACTATAACGGGGGAATTTCAATGGTTTTATACGACCGAAAAGTCCAGCTAACTATAACGCCCCTAAAACCTATGGTTTTTTCTGTGAATTTCTAAGGTTTTTTAAATGCTAATTCCTAACTATAACGTGACTGAAACCTATGGTTTTTTCAGTGAATTTCAAAGGTTTTTTAAATGCTAATTTCTAACTATGCCTACAGAGAGAGGACATGTGAAGAAAGAAGAAAAAACGCACAGAAAGAAAAAAGAGAAATGCAGAAAGAAGCAACAACAGTCCTCAAACACGAAGAAAAGTGCAGGAAGAAGGATAGCGTGCAGAAAGAACAAACAGAAGAGCAGAAAGAAGCCTTGTTGCAAAATCATCCTGTACCCTCAACTTTTTCAGATGGATACTGGTGGTAACTGAGTCTGACTAACCAGTCCTTAGAATACAGTGAAAACACCTACATACACTAGGGAACACTATGCGTTGGGGTCCCCCTGTGATTAGCATGACCTCCTCTGTAAGCCCCTAGTATATAATAGGGCAGGGGGATTAAAACTACCTCTTAAAACGCGCCACAGGGCGTGTTTGCACACGTCACCTCAGGCCCTGTCCCCTCCCTTCCCCACTGTGTAAACACGCCCTGTGGCCAGTTAAAGTTGGGAGATTAAGTCCCCTTAAATGCTGAGGGTCCAACTAGACCACTAGGCACCTCCAGTAAGCACCAAAGAGCTGCGTTGCAGAGAGATGTAAAAAGGGGCACGGCCTAGACCACCTCTCTGCAACGCAGCGCAGTGGCGCTTACTGGAAGCACCTGGTGGGCTAGTTGGCCCCCAGGGTCCCTCAGGATTGAAGGTGAATTATTTCCCCAACTTAAAACACGCCACAGGGCGTGTTTGCACACGTCACCTCAGGCCCCGTCCCCTCCCTTCACCACTGTATAAACACACCCTGTGGCCGTTTTTAGTTGGGAGATTAAGTTCATTTGAATCCTTAGGGTCCCTAGGGTCCAACTAGCCCATTAGGTACCTACAGTAAGCGCCACAGAGCTGCGTTGCTGAGAGGTGTAAAAAGAAGCACGGCCTGGATCACCTCTCTGCAACGCAGTGCAGTGGAGCTTACTGGAAGCACCTGGTGGACTAGTTAGCCCCCAGGGGCCCTCAGGGTTGAAGGGGAATTATTTCCCCAACTTAAAACGCGCCATAGGGTGTGTTTGCACACGTTACCTCAGGCTCCGTCCCCTCCCTTCCCCACTGTGTAAACACGCCCTGTGGCCGTTTTAAGTTGGGAGATTAAGTCCCCTTGAATCCTAAGGGTCCCTAGGGGCAAAATATCCCACTAGGTACGTCCAGTAAGCGCCATTGCAGAGAGGTGTAAAAAGTGGCACGGCCTGCACCACCTCTGTGCAACGCAGTGCAGTGGCGCTTACTGGAAGCACCTGGTGGGCTCGTTGGCCCCCAGGGTCCCTCAGGATTGAAAGGGAATTATTTCCCCAACTTAAACCGTGCCACAGGGCATGTTTGCACACGTCACCTCAGGCCCCGTCCCCTTCCTTCACCTCTGTGTAAACGCGCCCTGTGGCCGTTCTAAGTTGAGAGATTAAGTTCCCTTGAATCCTAAGGGTCCCTAGGGTCAAACTAGCCCACTAGGTACCTCCAGTAAGCGCCACAGAGCCAGGTTGCAGAGAGGTGTAAAAAGGGGCGTGGCCTCAGAACACCTGTCTGCAACGCAGCTCCCTGGTGCATACTGGAGATACCTGTTGGGCTAGTTGGCCCTCAGGGACCCTCAGTATTGAAGGGGAATTAATTTCCCACTTTACAACTTGCCAGGGGGCGCGTTTGCAGAGTGCTGCAAGGTGGGGGCGTAGCCTCCGGCGCGATGCCGGACTTTTATTATTTTTTTTTTTTAAGAAGGGGGGCTGTGTGGCCCCCCTTCTTTTTCTAATTGATTGGCTCTGGGGACCCCATCCCCCAGGGTCTGCCCCCTCCCGAGGCCTTAATCGGCCCCAGGGACCCCAACCCCCAGGGCATGGCCTTTTTAAAAAAAAAAATCTTTAGGAGAGGGGCTGCATTGCCCCCCTCCTCAGCACACTTATGGCCCCGGGGACCCCATCCCCCGGGACCGGCATTTGTTTTTTATTATTTTTTTTTTAGAAATATTTATAGAAACACCTAGGACATACTGGACAAACCGTACGTACCTATCACATGACGATTTGCGTGATATTCATTAAAAGGCGACTATGCATACAATGAATCCACGTGGAATGTATTTACACCGCTAGTGAAGCTCTGACGTGTCTGACGCCCTACCATGCCTAATTCCGGCGCCCCCGCCAGTGGGTCCTCTCCAAGTAGACACCCTTGTTGTTTATTTATACAAACATGGGTAGCTATTGACGGGCACATTTAATACACACGCACACCAACCCATTCAAAGGGGATTAGACAAAAATTAGACCAAAACTATGCAAGAAACCCCCCTCACGGTTAATAAAACACACATCCACCGCCAGATGTGTAATCCTTTTTATTTTACTCTCTGGAAAGGAGACTAACCTCACTTGAGAGTCACAGCGTGCTCCTGGCTGAGCCCAATGCTATGTTACACCCACCAGTGCCCGCCGAGTGCCACAGACTTCTGTGTTGTATTCCACCAGCTAGTGCGTATGCTATGACACTCTCTAGCCCATGTGCACTGTAACACCACCCCGTTAATATGTCATGCCACACTTGCCTTTGCACAGGTTATATTGCCCCATCTAACGTGCCTTCCTTGATGCCTATGTTATAACGCACAGCGCTATGCCATACATAATACAATCTGGGATCCATATCTTTGTCACAGTACATATGCAACATTACACTCCCCAGCACATATTTTATATTACAACTTAAGAGACAAAGTTAGGTTACACAACACTGCCCTGTGCATATTACACTCCAAGGTGCATATCGCATAGCATGCGCTAGTGCCTGTGCTATCTCGCGCTCTCCAATGAATCTGTCACTGCGCACAATGTATTGCATATTATATTTCACGCCCCGGTTCATCTTATATCACACTTTTTGGTGCATAGTTTATACCATACACTATATCTAGTTTTCATTTTCAATCATGCTCTCAGGACTATATTCTATATAACACTGGGTTCACCTACCCTTTTCATGAGCAGTACATTTTGTGATGGGGGGTGGAGGGTCAGGGGATGTTTCTGCCAAGTGAGCCCGGAGTCACAGTCACTAACGTCCTCTTCTTCCTGAATAAAAGTGAGATTATGGTGCATACTTGTTCATATTTTAAGTAGTTCGCACAGACACACATTTTAAAAACAATAAAGTTCCCAATACCCGCCTTCTCTGAACAGTTAGCTTGCTGCCCCATCCACCTCCTCCCTATCCTCTGTTGTCTGAATCCATGGACTAGCCTCCTCCCTCCTGCCATGCATGGTCTGATGTGCTGCCACTGCCCTCCATTTAGCATGATGTACCAGTCCACTCCTCTTACCCTCCATTGCCCAATTCTATGCCCCATCATTGACCTCCTGCTTAGCCTCTGTGCTTAGCTTGCTGCCCCTATTCTCCTTCCCCCTGCCCTCCGATGTCTTTGTGCATGCCCCTGCTCCATCCTTTTTTCCCACCATGTTCCATGGACCTGCCACTCCTATCTACTCTGAGTGTTCTGTTGAGCTGCCACTCCCCTCCCACCTGCCTAGCATTGTCAGATAAATGCAACCTGTCCCTGCCACCTCCACACCTCCTACCTGCCCACATTCCATGCCCCTATCCCCTTTCTCCTGTCGTCCATGGTCCATTTTACAGCCACACCCTTCTGCACTCCCTGGTCTGTTGTGCTGCAACTGCTCCTCTTGCCTGCCGGTGTGGTCTGTTGTGAGGCCCCTTCCCCTGAACTCTCTTGTCTGTGCCCAGGTCCTGACCCTCCCTTCTATCCTGCATGGTCCTTTGTGCATGCCCCCGCACCCTCCTTCTTGCCCATCATAGCCATTGTGCTGCGGCTAACCCTCCCGCTTGCCATGCATTGTCTTCTGTGCTGCCACGGCCCCTCTCACCTTCCCTGTGTGGTCAGCTAGCTGCCCCTGACCCCCTCCCACCTTCCCTCCATGGTCTGTGTGTATGCCATCATAGTCTCACTGTTGCTCTCCATGGTGTGTCTTGCTTCTAGTGCCTATCCTGCCTGACCCCCATGGTCATCTTGCTGCTCCTGCCATGCCCCCTTGCCCCCAGCCCTCTGTTTCCATGTACAGACCCCTATTCCCTCCCTCCTGGCTTCTTTGTTCCATTGTGATGCCCCTGATCCATCCCTCCTGCCTTTTGTGGTCTGTTATGCTGCAGCTTTCTCTCATGTCTGTCCATTATGGTCAGCTAGTTACCATTGCCTCTTTTCGCTCTGTTCTCTGTTGTCCATGTGCATGGTCCTGTCCCCTACCTATTGCTTTCTATGGATTGTCGTGCTGCACTCCCATCCCGCATGCCCTGTTTGGTGTATTGTGCTGCTGCAAACCCTGAAGCCTGCCCTGAAGGGTCAGTTTGGTGCACCTTTCCATGTCTCTCCTGTCCTCTGTTATCCGAGTCCATGTCCCTACCCCAATTCCTCCTGCCATCCATGATCCAATGTACTATACTTGCGAACATTTTGAACTTGGTAAGAGCGAGATTTTGAAAAAAACTGGGGTATTTTTTTTTGGGGGAGTTACATTGAAAAAGAGGAGATTGTAGACAGGAGACAGATCAAATAAAGCCCATTTGAGCTTAAAAACATTGGACGTTTCCTGGCTGAATCGGGTCTGTTGGCATGTATGGTTGCACTACCACTGCCTCGTCCTTCTGCCCACAATGGTCTATTATATTGCCACAGCCTCTCTTGCCAGTCCTGTATTGTTGGTTTGTTGCCCCTGCCCCCCTTTCCACTGCCCTCTATAGTCTGTTGTGCTGCCACTGCCCTTCCTGCCTGGCCAGTGTGGTCAAATTGTTGTCTCTGCACCCTCCTGCCTGCCTTCAATTTTCAGAGTCCGTGCCCCTGGCCTCTGCCTCTCAACAGTATCCTAATGAACAACTAGATTGCTAACATTCTATATTTATTACAAAAGTGTGGAACACCTGACGTCATATTGATATAATCAAAACTGTAATTGTAGAGCATTTCCTTTAGAAATTACATATATGAGAGGGTCTTATTTGCATCAAAATTATGGTTAATGCTCTAAAAAACTAAAATAAGGACATATTTTCTGAGTTTTCAAATAGCGACAAAGCACTTTTAAATTCTTTGTTATCTTTATGTTTTTTCATCCAGTTGACCACTTGATTAAATGTTGCACTTAGGGTAGAGGATGTGGTGTTACTTCCAGAGCTGCAGACTTTGCAACTGAGGAACCAGGTTGGAGTTTCTGCTTCAGCTCGACATTCTGTGATTCTGGTCAAATCACTTAATCTCCCCATGTCTACAACCAAAATGAATTTGTTCTTGTGTGATGTAACCAATGCTCATGTAAAGCACTACAATACATGACAAGTCTGCACTATATAAAACTGCAAAAACACAACAAATAAAAAGTGTTTTGCACACTTCTGTCATTGGGCTACATCTGGGTGATATTTGTGCTGAACTTGGGCTCTTTTGTCTCTGGTTGCCATCTTGGGAGAATTATTTGTTATGAAGTTTCGTAATTTCCTCATTTACTGCAGTCTCCTCAGTAGGAAATGCTTTCAGTTTTTTACTTTGATTCCATCAAGAAGGTGTTCAGATATGTCACACATTCGCCATAAATTCTGAACGTTAGCACTCTAGTTGCTCATTAGATCACTGTAGTAAAGCTACTGCTCACCACGGAAGTCTGCTGCTGGTATTAAAGGTGCATGTTTCAGTCTGCATGTCAGAATATTTTAATGAAATAGAAGAGGATTTGAGAAGTCATTCAAAATGTGCCCTAATTTTTCTTTCTTCAGCACTAATCATATTATCTATGGCAAAATGAACCCCCCTCATTATTTTCCTTTTTAAATTAAATGTTTTAACTGTTACCAGTTTATTCCAATCAAGATGGCTTCAGGTGTGCAATACGTTTGTCATAAGTAAGACAGTAAAAGCTCTAGTTGTTCTTAAGAACACTCTGGGACATTCTATCATTGGGCTATACTTGGGCTACATCTGGGTGATATTTGTCCTATATTTGGGCTCTTTTGTCTCTGGTGGCCATCTTGGGAGACTTACTTGTTATGAAGTTTCCTAAATTCCTCATTTACTACAGTCTCCTCAGTAGGAAATACTTTCAGTTTTTTACTTTGATTCCATCAAGAAGGCATTCAGATGTGTGACACATTTGCCATCAATTTAAAATGTTAGCACTCTAGTTGCTCTTTAGATCACTGTAGTAAAGCTACTGCTCACCAGGGAAGTATGCTGCTGGTATTGAAAGTGCATGTTTCAGTCTGCATGTCAGAATTTTTTAATGAAATAGAAGAGGATTTGAGAAGTCACTCAATCAATCAATAAAAGCTTTATTCGGAAGCAAGACACGTCCATAAAAGCATGGTACAAATACAACAAATACAACAATTTAATAAAAATTTCTGTTGAGATGTCGCATACAGAAATCTGGCAAACCCAAACTCTTTCGAAGTAAAAAATAATTAATCGCAGGAAAGGCAAAGCATGTCAGAGGTAAGTTGATTATCAGCAAGTTCATATATAAAATTGTTTCGGGAAATGGTTATGAGGCACTGTTTTTTGTGTTTTTATGGGATTAGTTGGCGTATAACATGTTGCAGGAGACTCCAGCATTTGTAGTGCCAATAATGCTGGGCGACATTCACGTATAGACAATTGTTGCAGGACAGGTTTCAGCCACCGTTTTCTAGCTTCAGAAAAATATTTACAGAAAAAAGTAACATGTAAGAGGGACTGTAAAGAAATATCGTCACAGGGACACGTGGAAAGAACCCTTGACCAGTCATTTGGGTTGGGAAAGGTAATTAATCGGTGGAAATTGTTAAATCTGAATCTAGTAAGTAGGAAAACATCATAAATTGGGAAACAAGAGGACAAATAAGGCTCAATATTAAAAGAAGTTTGAATTAATAAAGAGTGCTGTACAGAAGGTTTGTTGACTTCTGTTGTTAACCGGAGGTCGTCGAGATGTTTTAAACATTCCGCCTTAAGCGATTTACGGGAAATTCTTAACATATCATGTGGGGCAGAATAGAAATCAGAGTGACCCAAGTCATTGAGGAAATTATGGACGTAATCTAGCCAAGGAATTTTTTCAGAATGGTCCAACTTTTGACAATCGGTGATGATTTCTTTGGTTAGAGACGTCTTTTCTGAGGTCCAGATATGGTGCCACAGCAAGATTGGTTGCAGTCGGATAAGATCGGTGATAAATGGCATGCCGAGTTCTTGGTCGCAGGAGTAAGTGGATGAGGATTGGGGGAGTGATAGTAAATATCTCATAAAGGTGTTTTCTGTTTTCTGGATGGAATCTATTCGGGCATGTCCCCATATGCCTGCGCCATAAATAGCAGTTGTAATACATTTTGGGCGGTAAATTTCCAGGATTTCCTTCGGTGATCTCTTTCCGAGTCTCTGGGTAAAGGACACTAGAGCCATTGCGGCCTTTAGAAACTGATTGTTTCTAGACTCGATTGCCCTTTTCCAGGTCTCCCTGTTATCTATCATCACTCCTAAATAGGGATAGGTTGTTGTGTGTTCTATCTTGGTAGTGGTAATAAAGAAACCTGGACCCTTTAATGATGTTTTGCCAGAGGACATGATGAATGTTTATGAGGATTAATTTTTAATTCAAGGTTGGCCATGAAGTTGTAATAGCGGGTCAGGGAGCGTTGAAGTTCTAATGGTGTGCGGGCGAGGATTACCGCGTCATCGGCATATAATAATGCGGGGATTGGGCGGTTTTTGATCAGAGGTAGGTCCTGGCTCCCCTCCAGCATGGCTGCCTCCAAGCCGTTAGTGTAGATGGTGAAAAGGAAGGGGGCCAGGACACAGCCCTGTCTTACTCCCCGTTCTACCCTGAAAGATGAAGAGAGTTGGCCCCCTGTACCGTACCTCACTCTGGCAGTAGCGCCAGAGTAAAGTTCTCGAATGTAGTTGACTATGGTCTTGTCCACCCCTATGTCCAGCATAATTGACCATAATTTTGCGTGTGAAACGCAGTCAAACGCTGCAGAGAGGTCGACATAGGCCATGTGGAAATTGCCTCCCTTAGCGTTCACATATTTTCCTCTTAGCAAAACTAAGTTCAGGACTTGGTCGATTGTTCCCAAACCCTCCCTGAAGCCATATTGTAAATCAGAGATGATACTGTTGTGTTCTGTCCAACATTGTAGCCGGTCAAGTAGGATACGACCCACCACTTTGCCCAGGGAGTCAAGCAACAAGATGGGTCGGTAACAGATCGGGCTGTTGCGGTCCCCTTTTTTGAATATTGGAACCAGTATCGATTCGGACCATGAGTCCATTGGTCCAGTCTCTCTTGTTGCGTTCAGTACTCTTGATAGGAGGGGAGCCCACAGATCAGTGTTGGACTTAAATAAGTCTACGGGAACCCCATCCGGCCCTGGTGCCTTTCCGCCCTTGCTGGCTTTAAGAGCTAAAGTGATGTCGTCCAGGGTAAAGTCAAGAGGAGAGTGGTTCGGCGCATAGGTAAGGGCTGGGATGTTCTGCGCTGAAAAATTTGAAGATGATGAAGAGGGGTGTGTTAAACTGAATATGTGGGAGAAGTGATTAATCCATTCTTGCTCCGTTATGGCCACCTCTATGGAGCCGCGATCTTTTGGGCCTGAAAGGAAGGAAGAGTTAATTACCTCCCAGAAAGCTGAGGAGTCCTTCACTTTGGAGCTATTATGAAGGGCAGACCAAAGTTCTTCTTTTAATTCTGTCTTACGATTCTTTAAGGACTCGTGGTAGAATTTTCTGGATTGGGAAACCTCGGTTTTGACTCTCGGGACTTTCTTTAATGCCAGTTTGAGTGCTTTATGAGCCTTAGAACAGGTGGAATTAAACCAGCTAAATGTAGGGTTCTTTTCAGATTTAAGGGGGATGGTTAAAGCCTTACTGATCTCTATTATAATTGTATTAAAGTTTATTAATACCTCAAGGGGAGAAGAGGAGTCCGCCAAACAGGTTGTAAAGGCTGCCCTATTCCCTGTAATGAGCTCTTTCAAAATTTTTTCAGGGTTGATGCGAGACCATTTTAGGGCATAGCCATTTGGGCGGTTCATTGTAAGGTTGTTCTGATGAAGAGAGTTAATTGCGTGGGTGGAAGAACCCGATAGGTCCAGTGTGATGGAAATAGGGAAGTGGTCGCTATAAATGCAGTCGTGAGCGGTAAAGTTTGTAATCAAATTGACTGCACTAAAAGACAGAAGTATAAAATCTATGCAAGTCATAGCGCCTCTACCATGGTATGTTGGGGTTAGCTTAATGGATGGAGTTAACAATTCATTGGAAAAGGTAATTTGCAAGAAGGACATCTTTTGATTCATCAATGAACCTTTGATGGGATGGGAAAAATGAGTAGAGGGGGATTCGTTGAAGTCCGTAAAACCACAGGTGATGTTATTTTTGCCACATAGTGATAAATTGAAGTCTCCCCCCCAGATTAGAAAAGGATTATTAGCTTTGGACAGGTGAAGGTATTCCATGAGAAAAGATCAAATTTCTTGCAATAAACCTGTCAATTTTGAATCTTGCACATTATTGTAACAGTTAACAATCAGAACATGAGTGAGTTTATTTGATATTATAGATATAATTTGGTAGTTTGGTTCATTTTTTAGTACATGGATAGATTGACCTGAAATGAGATTAGAAATATAGATCAGTAAGCCTCCCTTGGCCCGACCTGAGGGTGAGGGAAGCGCAGAAGAGAAGAAAGTTTTATAACCATTTAAGTGAGTAGGAGAAAGAGCCCAGGTTTCCTGCATGCAGAGGATGTCAAACCGCCTTACAAAGGCTAGCCAGCCCTCGTTATGAATTTTGGAATGAAGGCCTGCAATGTTCCAAAAGATGAGCCTGAGTGAGTGACGAGAAGAAAGTGTTACAGACGTTTTTGATGAAGTAGGTTGTGAAGTTGTTTGAGTGACAAGGGACACCTCGGTGGTTGGGGTTGAATTGGAAGCTATGTAAGGAGTACTTTGTGGATTAGCTAGAGTGTCTGTAAAAGTTGAGAGAACGGATGGGTTTGGTTGAGGGTAAGTGGGAGATATTAAGGAGTGGGAAGGAAATGAGGATGATGAGTTACTCAATGAGGGAAATACTGCATCCGGATGAGAGTTTTGGTAGAGACAGTTTTTTGCTGAGGGCTTGTATAGGTTTTGGAGTATGAAGGGATTTTGCAGTCATAAGTAGTCAATCAACTTCTTCAATTAAATCTATTTTGCGTTAAAATTGAGCCATTCGGTAGGTTAGATAGGTGGGTTGGTGGACGATAGAAAAAACCAAGAGGAAGGGAGGAGATTGCGGTTAGATTGAACGAGGGATCCTCTTTTTGTGCTAAGATGGAGCGGGCGAGTCTAGGAGATCTAAAATTAACAATGATGCAGTCACCCTGAATCGTTTTTTCTGAGGGACCAATCCCATCTGCTCTTCGTGCCATGATAATTTGATTTATGTTATTCACGTTGAAGTGTCTGTGTTTAACAAGCCAATCCACCACTTTATTTCTCAAAGAGGGCCAGGATTCTGTCGCTCCTTGGTCTAAGGGAGGGACTCCAGTTAAGACTACAATATATGGACAAGTGGCGGGCGGCAGGTTTGGGCGGTCTAAGTTTGAGTAAGACCTGTTGGTAGGGTTCTTAAGGTTACTAAATAAGAGGGGGTTCGTTTGTGGAAGATGTGTCATGGATGAGTTCTTATCTGCCAAACTCCTGCTTGCTGGTAAACTATGAGGTAGTTGCAAATTACCATTGTTCGGTTTGTTTTTTCCTGGTTGGCAAAACGAATCGTTTTGTCGAGTGGCATTAGTAAGAACATCAGTAAGAAGAGTAGAAGGATCGTGAGGACGTAAAGGTTGTGGGGGGGGTGGCTCTTTAGACTCTAAAGATTGAATCAGCTTGAGCTCGAAGGAGCTGAGTGTTTCGTTCAATTTAGCAAGAAGATTAGAGGCCATAGCGTCGAATTTTTGATTGAGGGTATTTCTCAGGTCTTCTACTTGGGTGTTGGCGATTGGTAATAGGCTAGTGCCAGGCAAAATTACTTTACAGATGGACTGGGGAGTGGTAGAAAGTTCCCCTTGATCAGTTTGAGTGCCCTGAGTTAGCATTTTTGGTTTGGTGAAGTTGTTACGTTGTTTAATTGCCCTAGACTTTTTCTGGGTATTCCCTGGTATCGTAACTTGGGGATGTTTCAATTTTCCTCGCGTTTGTGGGCCTTTAAAAGAGGGAGTAACGGAGTGAGAGTGGATATCACTGGTGGCAGGTGGGATTTGGGTAGCAGGGGAAGAAAGAACAAATGGGGAGCTAAAGGAAGTTATTTTAGGTGGAGAAGAAACTGTGCCGTGAGAGGAATGGCTGAGCGGGAGCGGGTGAGAAGGATCGATGGAAATTCTACGTTCTATAAGATGGATTTCATTACTTAATATTGAATCAGCCCGCAAAAGGTTTGCGTCCAAGGTCCCCGCAGAGCAAGTACGCGTCTCCACAGTTCCTTGCGCAAATTATAAGTCAATGACAAAGTTTTTAAAAAATGCAGTAAAGTATACCAGACCTATTAATACAGGCAGAACAAAGGCCAGTGGGTACTCACGGAGTTACTGCCTGTATGGTCTGAATGGGCAGTGCGTGCGATGGCTTTGGTCGTGACACCGCGGAGAGGCGAAGTGGCAAATGACAGGGACGTGGCCAAGCCCAGTCTCCGTCAGCCTACGACGGCCTCAGACGGTCCTGCCCTTGTCCCGGGCTTCTCCCGGTGCAACCCACGCGCGACCTCGCGGGAGGAGGGACCAGTCGTTGCTTTGTAGCGTGCTGCGATGTCGCTGGCGGGGGCGTTGCTGCGGGGCTGCTGGTCCTTGTGGTCCTGGTCCCGGACCCGTTCAGGGGGAGGAGCTGCAAATCCCGGCCGGCACTGGAGCGTTGTTGGTGAGTCTCCTGTGCCTCAGCGGGGGTCTGGCAGGGTCAGGGATTCTGTGACCAGTAAAGTGTTCTCCGCAGGGACTCGGCCCCAGTCGCTGCTTTGTAGCACCTCCTGGCGCGCTGCGATGTCGCTGGCGGGGGCGTTGCTGCGGGGATGCTGGTCCTTGTGGTCCCGGTCCCGAACCCGTTCAGGGGGAGGGGCCGCAAATCCCGGCAGGCACTGGAGCGTTGTTGGTGAGTCTCCTGTGCCTCAGCGGGGATCTGGCAGGGTCAGGGATTCTGTGACCAGTAAAGTGTTCTCCGCGGGGACTCGGCCCCAGTCGCTGCTTTGTAGCGCCTCCTGGCGTGATGCGATGTCGCTGGCTGGGGCGTTGCTACGGGGCTGCTGGTCCTTGTGGTCCCGGTCCCGGACCCGTTCAGGGGGAGGAGCCGCAAATCCCGGCCGGCACTGGAGCATTGTTGGTGAGTCTCCTGTGCCTCAGCGGGGGTCTGGCAGGGTCAGGGATTCTGTGACCAGTAAAGTGTTCTCCGCGGGGACTCGGCCCCAGTCGCTGCTTTGTAGCACCTCCTGGCGCGCTGCGATGTCGCTGGCAGGGGCGTTGCTGCGGGGCTGCTGGTCCTTGTGGTCCCGGTCCCGGACCCGTTCAGGGGGAGGAGCCGCAAATCCCGGCCGGCACTGGAGCGTTGTTGGTGAGTCTCCTGTGCCTCAGCGGGGGTGTGGCAGGGTCAGGGATTCTGTGACCAGTAAAGTGTTCTAATTTTTCTTTCTGTAGCACTAATCATACTTTCTATGGCAAAATGAACCCCCTCATTTTGTTCCTTTTTAAATTAAATGTTTTAAGAATGACCACTTTATTCCAATCAAGATGGCTTCAGGTGTGCAATACGTTTGTCATAAGTAGGACAGTTCGTGCTCTAGTTGTTCTTTAGATGCAGTAGAACACAAAGGAATCAACTGACAGTCTCTGCCCTTGTTGGATGTACATGTTTTACTGAGAATGTCAGACTTCATTCTCAAATGAGTGAGAAAGATAATGTGAATTTACAGAAAATATGCTCTCAGTTTAGCTTATAGATCACCTTCCAAACCTCTGTGGGAAAAGCATGAGAAAATAGTTTTCTCTCAAACATGATTCATGATATCCCAGCAGAAGGCTTTTTCACATGGTAAAATCACCTTAGAACACACCACAATTGAGTATGGTACCATCAACAAATGATTTATAATGTAACTAAAGTCTTAAAGCCTTCTATTAACTGCAATGCTTTTTAATGAGGTGCTATCATGTATATTGGTCCCAAGATGGCTGCCAACACTTCTTGGATGAAGTGCTGACAGCCAATCAGATCTCATGATGAGATGTGTGGTTAGGCTCCACCCAGATATATATGTGATTTTACTTTAGATTTTCTCAGGAACTACTGAACAGATTTACACCATTTAACCAAAAGGCATGACTCTGAACCAAGAGTTACCTTTTTGCCAAATGTGGTGTCATTCCGTTCAGCAGTTCGGACTGTAGCTACGATATTATTGTACTTACATTTATATTTATAGGAAAAAGATATTTTTGTGATCAATATTTTTGACATGATATTTATGTAGCACGATATTTATGGTTTTGTTATTATGTCAGTGAACCCACTACCGCCCAAAGGGCATGCGTTGCTGGTTCAGGTTCATTGTTTCTCTTTCAGCAGGCATGTAGAGACAGGCAGGCTAGCAGGCAGAAGCAGCCAGTCTCTACCCAAGTCTGTCCCCGGAGGAAACAAGGGCAAGAATATATCTCAGAGTCTGAGCAGGAAGGAGACAGCTGCAGTGCTGTGTCTGTGCCCCAATTATAATGAAAGTGCAGGGCTAAGGGTAAGCATATTTCTTTAGAATAGTAACTGGCTTGCTTCTTGGTTCACTAATGGCATCGTCATTAAGTCAGTGGGAGGAACTTCATTATAAAAGCTGCTGAATATTTTTCACTTTAGTACATTAGATTGCATCACTGCACTGACTGGAATTTATTAGAACCCTCTACTCACTGATAGCAATGACAGTGAAATGAGAATCAATCCAGTTGCCATGTGCACACTGTATTTCATATAGGTTATTATTATAGGAGGAGTAACATTATAGCATTTCAAACCATGTACATTAGAGGTTTTAGTACAGAGCACGACCTGAATTGATGTATTTCAAGATGCTCTCAAATATCATGATGAAAGACAAGGAGGAACAGTGAAATAAAGCAATTATCTTGCAACACATAGTTTTATCCAGCAGGGAAGCCGGGATTGATGCCAGGTTTTCTGGTTTCATATTGGTCAGTTTAGCCACTAGAAGTGCTTTTCTTTCTCGATCCCATTTTACATCAACTTTACTGTTTTGTTCTTAATTCTTCGAGATGCTACATTATTACACTGTTTTAAATAAATATACATCATTGCATACACTGTGTTAAATAAATTTACGTTATTACATATAAATAAGAAATACGAAATTAAGGGAAGATACAATACTCTAGTTTAATGTTGGTATTACCTGCTTCTCCTGGCTTAACGTAGAGACAGATTTCAGGAAAGTCTGAACGCCTTCAGTAAAGGCAATTACATCAGTGGTGGTTGGAAGGGGGCAGGGGTGTTGGGACGGGGTGTATAAAAAATCAAACTAAAAATAAACAAAACACATATCCGGCCGCATCCCTCCTCGTTTCCCTGCCAAAGTCCCAGAATTGCAGCAGGAACTGGAAGCACACACAGCCTCCCTCTCCTAAGCCAATTACAACACCGCAATGCAGCGTTGAGCACCGTGGTTCGATGCTCAGATGAGGAATGTGAGCCTGGGCATGTTCCTCACCAGGCTGTGTAAAGCATCTTGGTGGGGAACATGCAAAGTGCGCATGACAGTATGGCCGGCTCAAGACGGCCGGACAAACAGTCATACACACTTAGAGTGTGCCCACCACTCCTCCCCTTGTGACCACATCCCCGGAGCTACCAAAAATACAATGATAATAATGAATTTATCATTTTATTTTTTATTTTTTCCCTGCTCTGAAAGCAGTGGGGTGACGCTCCTTCACCTTAGTGGATAAGCCGCCCCTTAAGTATATCCATTAATAAACAAAGGTCTGGAGACATCCCTGGTTACAGTCTTTCTCTGGACACGAGTGAAAGGCAGAGCTCAGCTGCAGGCAGACTTTCACACAGAGCCCACATCATGCTGGCCTTTTGTATTTTTCATTACCCCCTGTGGGTGAGGTCAATGGGGTAGGTGAGCTGATCGTTAAGAACTTGCAGAGTTCTATAAAAATGTGAACATTTTTTAACAGGGACACAGTGGTTGTGCTTTTAAACTCATCAGCTCTCACAATATACCTTGAAAATTCAGTAGGATTGCATTCCTCACTAGGTACTTTCACAGCATTGCTTAACATGTGCCAACACTTGCCCTCTCCCCAAACTTAACCACGACCGTACTGGGATACTTCATGAGTGTCATTTCAGATTGCCCCTTCAAAACCTATGGCTTATGTGGAGAGAAGACCTCCCTTAACCTACCTTTAAAAAAGACAAGCTCACTAGATGCACTTTGACGTGGGGCAATGTATATACATGAAGAAGGTGCGGCCAATGGTAGAAGTGGACGAAGCCACTGGGGGTTAAAGGGAGATGCCAGTGGACTACGTAGGTGGTGCCAGTGTGTAAGTGGGCAGCAACTTCCTAAGAAAACCTTTGGGCTTGTATTTTCACTAACTGAGCAGTACCTATCATTTAGTTAAAGATAGGACCAGGTCTTTGCTTTATGCTAACTTGTTTAAATATAGAAATGTATCCAGACATCATAAAGATAGTGATGTACATTTGCAACTATCTTTGCCAATGACATAGTTAGACATCATGTGATTTAAAATCAATTATTATGTGCATTTTTGCTTATATACATTAAGAAAGAATTGAAATTATGAACCTCCTTTAAGCTGAAATCCTTCTATTAGAAATGCTTTCAGATTGAATTAAAACAACTTTAGCCACATAAATCGCACATCAACCATCAAGAAACCATCTAGAAAGCTCAGCATGAGTTCGACTGCCCCATGTGCATCTTTATGATAACTAGTTCAAACTAGTGTAGCTACTTTTTTTCTATTCAAGGCCTCGCAGTTTCCTGCTTTAATTTCAACCACAATCCCCAAAAGATCTGTCCACATTTATCTTACTTTAAACTGAGATCACTCAGCCTAGTGAAGCATTCCCAAAACGGTTCATTATATTTCCAATCTCACCATCATGTCCAAAGTCTCATTAAAAGAGTTATCAATTAAGCTAAAGAAACAACTGACCATCTTTACTGTTTTGAAATGTTAAAGATTTCTTAATTATACCCTGTAGAGAAAGCCGCCAGAAGGGAATGTTTATTAATAAAACATAATGTCTTCAAATCCATAGCATCCACTTTTATCGAAACAGCAAGAAAGCTTATTAAAGGTGGTAATTTGAATGACGTTTGCATTATAAAGTAATTAAGGACTGCATCATAATGGAGAACCATCAGCAGTGCCAAAAAGCAAAAGTCAGGAACAAACTTAGGGCCTAATTTATATATAGCACTTTTTCAATCGGGAGGTGGAGTAAATTACTCTGTCAACCTGATGGAGGTACCGCCTACCGAAATTAGAAATGACTGTCATGCTAGTGGTAATTTCTAAAGCATTGGCAGTGATGTAGTGCAAACGTCATTTTTCATAAGTAGAGGTATATCACAATCATGAGTAGTCTGCATCCATACATATCCTTTCATTGTGTTAACATGAGACATTAGAATGTGAATTGTAATATTGTAAATGGTGGTGTATTTAGGGACATTTCAATGTAAATGTGAAGAAATCAACTTAGAAACTAGATGTAACTAGCTGAAATTATTAACGTGTAAGTATTTGTGTATAGCACTGACAATTATTCATGTATTCGATGTGCTTATGTAATGTGTTAACTTAGATACATGCAGTAAAGAGAGTTTATTTTATATTCAATTTCGTAAAGCCTATGTGCCATCTTTCCTATGTTAGCTGAATTCTGTAGGCCTGAAGTGCATTCTTCCTGGAAGCTCTTGCATTAGATTTAATAGTTGAATTGTATGTGCAAGTAGGATTTTGTTCTTTCTCAAGTTTCTGTTGCAGGTGGAAAAATTATCATTGTTAGCTAGAATAATGTCTTTGTTTTAGGAGTTAAGCAAGGAGAGAAGGGGATGCCTTGAGCATTGATACTGATAGTGGAGAAGTTTTGTACTTTCTCATCGGAGAGAGCCTGGGAATCAAGGTCATCGCACCAAGCTCAGGAGCATCGCTGCTCAACGAGAAAGTACCTATGAGGAGGTGGCCTGACTGGATGGCGTGACTCACGAAGGATCCTGGGACACCATCTGTGCTATTGATGTATTGTAACTAGGGAAAGAGCCCTGGGACTTCTGCCTTGCCTTGAGAAAGAGAGAGCATCTTAGAATGAGCTCTGTCTTAGTAGCTTCATGCTCCTTGACCCAACTAATGTGGGGAGACTTCTAAGGAAGACTTCACACGCTGACCCCTTATCTGATCCTGCCCAGCAAAACGTTATTTAGGGGTGCCACATTAATGCTAGTGTAGGGACAGATTAATGCTTTATTCCCACAAACCTTTGATGAGGGAAACTTGAACATTTGTTCCCTAATCTTTTGTATTCTGATTCTCAAACTAATTATTCTGTGCATGTTGCACCACCTTAATTTCACCTAAAGATGTAGCTTTGTATGGGTTCCAATGTATTTCTACACCCTTGTCTTGAGGTGCTTATGTCCAGTTATTTTTGGCTATGTAATAAATCAACTAACTTCATTCGGTAGTCTGTGATTCTTAAGAGTCATGGTGAAGTGAAATTGAAATGATTGACCCACTAATGATTCCCTCCTCCACGATCTAATGCCGAGAAAAAGTACATCGACTCGAAGTTCTAGAGGTGATCTAGAACACGGAAACTCAGCTCCCTCAGCAGGAACTGGCATCACAGTGGTTCTTTTCAATGGTGTTTAAAGTTTGGTGCAGGGCTACGTCGACATGATGGAGCCCTGCACCAAATGTTTTTCTTTTTTATCATCAAAAAGAAAATGCTCCCCTTGCCATGGGAGTCCCAGAGTGAGGGGATCATTTAGCAATTTTGAATGCCACTTAGCGCCAGGGTTTTCCTGTTTGAGAAGGGCAGTGAAAACTGATCTCTAATGACCTCTAATCCTGCCCCTCCAAATTAGATGGGCAAAATTAGATTAGAGGTATGCTTCTTACTTCACAAGCCTGTTGGAGGGTTTAATCATTGCAGAGACAGAGTAGTCTCCGCCATGATCAAACCTTTTACATTTGGTGGGCAGACCTTGTCTTGGCTGTATGTATACTCCTTCACCTTTGCTAAGCAGTATACACACCAATATTTAAATCAGGCCCTTAGTCTGATGTATCCTCTGGAAAACTTTATAAATGTGCTAATTTCTTCCAATATGGGCATGTAAACATGGCACTTTTGTGAAAGGGAAAGGCTGGTTAATGCGCTCTACTCTATGAGGAAAGCATATTGGGTTAGACCAGCCTCAAGAACCCTAGGGCCCTCTACTAGGGCTAGATTTGAAACTTAAATCAGCCCAGGCAAAAATGTTCAAACCAGCCCCAGATTGCAGGAGGCTGTAACTAGAATGTGGCTTTGGGGGCATAATTGGGAAATGGCAGCCCATCCAGCTCTGAAAAGAGCCCACTAGCTTCCAGCCAAGTCAGAAAATGCCAGCGAATTACAATGACCAGTCCAGCCCAGCTCACGACAAGTCATGTGGTAATCCATATTCAGGCACAAATGAACACCGCTATCCAAGTGGCATTCGAAAACTGCAGTGATCCAAAATTTATTTTCCCCAGCACAAATTTCACCTGGAAAAATCTGTAAATATTTTTGTGAGGGAAACAAACTGCAGGATTCCACATTATGCAGCCCAGAACAGGAGAAAAGGTACATTGTTACCATGTGATCACCCCCTTTCAAACCTGAGGTTCTTGGAATTGGGAAGTAATACCGAACTGTGGAAGCCAAACCCAGTAGAGTTAGTATTTTCACCAATAGTATTACCTCTTTGGCTTACTCCAGATCCTGTAATAATGCCCTATTATTTTTAGGAAGATGCATATATAAATGCAACAATACAGAGCTTTTTTAAAAATGTGTTCTGGAAATTGAAGTTCACTTAAAAGGAGCAACATACAGCAGAATTTCTCACAACTGCCTTTGTGGGATTATGATACTTAATAAAGATTTCAGAGGGACAACAGGATCCTTCTGCTTAATTAGTGAAAAGTTACTAATGATTAATTCCTAGAACGTTGCCCTTTTCTTTGCAGCTATTTTTATAGAGCACACCTGGACCAGAGCATGAAAGTGCTTTAGAACAGGACCCAACTTCATCGTACAATTTATTTTTCATATACCAGAAATCTGGTGTGCACTCAGTAACGCGATACGCTGTATATATTCTTCATGTTGGCGTAAGTTCCTAGGCACTCCAGTGGACATAATTGGGATGAATTTCAATTCTTTATTATTCATTTTTGCTAAAACACCAATCTGTCCCCTCAAGGAATTCTTTGACAGGCTTGCAAAGAATTATAACCGCCTAGAGTGCTCATGGACTTCTGCCAATTTGACGAATATATGAAAAGTAAAGTAAAGTAAGAATATACATAGAATACTTCATTACTGAGTGTACACTAAATGTCTGGTATTGTATTTTTCCTGTCACAAGTTGACAGGATGGAGTTCTACACTAACATAAGGAAACTTGAGCCCCCCCGAAAACTACATAGATGGCCCCCCTCTCCAGACTCAGGCAGGAGCTGTCTGGCCAGTGTACTGAGCTGGGGGGCCTCTGAAGCGTGGTGGTCCCTTGCACCACGGGAGCTGTAGGACCCTATGTTAACCCACTGGAGATCTGAAGTAGTTGTTACCATAGCAATTACACCAGCACATTACACTATTGAGTGTGGGACTGCATTGGTGTGCTAATTACTATTGTAAACTATATGGTGTCACATTTTTTTCCTTCTTAGGCACATGGGGCAGATTTATGTTTCCTGGCGCATCCCTGCAAATCAGCAGGGATGCGCCAGGAAAGATGCGTCATGCAAGTTTACCTTTGCGCCACCACAGATGCGCCGCATTTACAATGCAGCGCATCATGGCGCAAGGATAAACAGATGCGTGACGCATCTGATGGCATAAGGGCGTCGGATTGCTGGAGTCGTGTCGCAAGCACGACGCAACTCCAGCAATGCTCAGGGGCTGCCCATACCGAACATGCTGCGTCATGCCTTACGCCTGCTTCAAGCAGACCCAGGGGTTTGACGCAGCAGCGTCGGAAAAGTGACTCAGTGAAATCTTGTAGATTTCACTGCGTCACTTTTCCGAGGCTTTTTCCGACGGAACGCCCACCCTGCATACATTAAACCTGACGCAGGTTTAATGTAGCGCAGGGCTTTACAACGTGACGCATCTCCCTAGATGCGTCACGTTGTAATTAAGGCGCAACATGGCACATGGTTTACGCCGCCGCTGCGTCAAATAAGTGACGCAACGGCGGCGTAAATGTCTCGCAAGGGGCTTGTAAATCTGCCTCATGGAGATTACAGACCTTATTTAGAGTCTGGTGGATGGGATACCCTTTCAAAATGTGGCTGATATGCAGTTCGCCATATTACAATTGCCATAATCTATAATGTGATTGCAATATGGCAGATGGATCATCCACGATGTTTGTGATTGAGTAGTCCATCCACCAAATTCTAAATGAGGCCCTCTGTGATGTCTACAGAATCCCAGGACTTTAAGCAAAGACCAGAATTTGAACCTGGTTCTCCAGGTTACAAGGTTGGGAGATGTCTGCCCTGATGGTAGAGATCTCCCCATGGAAAAGTAGAAGTAAAAGTAAAAAAATACATTAATATTGAATGTAAACACTTTTATTATAGAAGTATTTTTACTAATGTTTTTCAAGATTAATAAACTGTTTTACTGTTTCCCATACTTTACCAGAGGGAGAGCTCCGCCATCGGGTTTGAGATCTCCCTATGTTAAAATATATGGAAAAGTAATAAAATGTATTATACTTGAAAAACTTGTAAATATATTTTATGTCAATTTTTAACGTAAATTAAGGTTTTCTATTTATTTTAAAGCAGGGAGACCATCTTTATTGGGAGAGGTGTAGCGATTTTGTAGATCCCTTCCCTTTCCAGGACTTTTCCTCAGGTAAATGTATGGAAAATCCTTGTTTTTAGCAAGAGTGTGAGGTTTTCAGTACATTCTGAGTAACAACATGTAGTAGAAGCCTTGAATGTCACACCACCCTGCACTCTCCTGGATGTTCAGTGTTCAGAATGTCTGGGGTTGTTACAGGGATGGCTTTAGTTCTGGTGGCAGCCTGTGCGACAATGTTTGTTGGTGCCCTCCATGACCACCTCACCATAGATTTCCTCACTACCACCATTTGACAATCCCCCCAAGTCTCCATAACCAATGTCTCTTAGATTCATTTAGTTTTTTAGCGCCAATTATACCAGTTTAAGGTGTCAAAACACTTTACATCACATACACATTACACAGAGACAATGACTTATAAGTATGTAAATCAGTGTATAGTAAATGTTACATAAGACTGAGGCCTACAAGGTGTAGGTGTCACATGTCATTCATACTGGTAGGCAGTATAATTTGAGAGTCCTTGGTCTGGAAAAGCACAAATTCAGAATGTAAAATGTAACAACATTGTTATGTGTTTTTTTTTAATAATAAGAATTGATTTCTACCCAAATGAACTCTTTTCGCAATATTAGGACAAGTAAAGACTGGGCAAAAAAACATGTAGCTGTAATATATTCCTTGCAGTTTGCATGCAGCTCTTTGATGACAGTCAAGAGCTCACTGCTCTATATTAGGATTTTAATTTTTAATCTGCAAGTAACAAAAGGATCTCTCTGACAAAAGCCATAACCCATTGACCTATTTATAGTGTATGCACTTTGTAATCTGCAGTGGACATGTTCTTTGCAGCAGGCAAATTAACCTTCTGTGCTATGATGAGTCAAAACTCCCTCTACCAGATGAAGCAAGTCTCTCCAGGAAGAACATTAATCACTGGAGTTATCATGACATTTTTATTGATGCTTAAAAATTGCTTGGACAAGGAACGTGGCATCTGGTGCTTTTAAAACAATAAACATGGCGCCTCCACTCCAAGTCAGCACCCAGTGAGGTGGCACCGATCGTACCGCCCTAGAGCTGGCCCTGGGTTGTTATTGTTCCAATGAAACTAGCTAACAGAGAGCCAAATACTGTAGCCAATTTTCAGGATGGCTCATAAAATGCCTTTCTCACCTTTTTTCCTGTCCTAGAAGGCAACATGCACACTGCCAGATAAAGGTTGGAAAACAAAACTATCATCAGGGACATTTTCTGTCCTGTTTTCCATATTAGGACTGACTGCCAGAGATGCTGGTTCTTAAACAGCACCAATGCGTGAGGCAGCTAAACAAGCTGCTAAGCAGCTTTAAAATCTCATGTGTATGACATTGGAACTTACAAGTACATGAGAAAACATGCATCAGACTTATAAGAAAGATTTTGACTTTCTATGGAGCAATTATAATTAATTTTGTTAACCCATCCACTACTCAAGTGCAGACTCATATGAGTTGGATTTAGCACAACCAGTGCTGGAGGTTTCTAAAAGCAAATGTTATTAACAAATGATCTCACGAAAATCAAAACTAAGATATCACTTTTAACAAGAACACTTCAGTATTGGAAAGGTGAACCCATGACTTACTGCCAATAAATTATTCTGTTGCCCTGGAGGAGGCAGCCAACCACCAAACTTTTAAAGTAGGCCCAAAAGCTCTGAATACCTATTCACATCTCCTGCTAATAATGTGCAGGTGCCACATGAACCTTTACTAAAGTCTCCCAGTAACAGCCTGTTTATGTTCCGGAAGACTTGTCTTTCTTGTGCCTTTTGCACGCTCACTGTGCTAAATCCCTACTTCCAGTATATGGTAGTAAGTTGGGAGGAGTCACCAACAATGCCTTAAGGCCCATTCATGAGACAGTGTAAATTATATATACATTTGAAAAGTGGGGCAAACATCCTGGGCCAACTCTCCTACGTCCCCTAAAGAGCACTGCCAGAAAGATTAATGGCCATGGAATTCAGCAGATATGGCATTCTGTCAAAAAAAAGCACATGCCCTGTTTACCGTTATGTGCAGTGCATCATGTGGAATGTGCATGTGATATGGGGGAAAGAACATCTGCCATATTTTCTTGGAGAACGAAGGTGTCAAGCAAGCAACAAGCAAGACCAAAGTATACCTGTTTGCTGGTCAGTAAAGACCCAGAGCCTCAAATCTATTATAGGAAGAAATAGTCTTCGAATATGGTACTTCTTTGGTTGAGAACTAATCAAAAGTTTTTTCAAATTAGCTTCAACAATTTGAAAGGCTGCACAGCTAGTCAAGTAATGGGGCATGGAAGGTATGTATGCATGGATGGCTATTTAAAATTATATACTATTAATCTGACAGCTGAACTTCACATTTGTGTGGTGCAAAGATAAGCAATTTGAAAAACACATGCCTGGCTGAAATGGGCCCTGGGAAATGTGGTACCAACCCTCCACCCTCTCTCCTTGCTGTGTACAAAATCAGACAATATGGCAGAATATTTTCTCTAGTACAGGAAAGTGGTCATCAAATTGCCAGTCCTACAGCCTGTTACTGCTTTTATTGCAGTAAGACTTTCAAAAAGGGCTAACTCAGGAAGGACATCAGTCTCGCCATGGTGATATGTGATGATATTAACATACACATTGCATGTTGCCAACTGGATTAGGTGGGTAGTATCAGAACCTGCCTCACAGCTCTTCTCTATTAAGTTAGGACCTTGGCATGGGTCATTCAATGAGACACCATCTCTGTTAACTAAATATACCAATCTTCCCCGAATAGTACAACCCAGGTAGAATGCAGATTTACTCGTAGAAATAAATGCTGTGTGTGTGTGATATGAGCTGAACATGAGAATGTAATGCTATGCAAGTAAGAGTACACTAAAGTAATAAAAACAGAAAGAACACTTATGTTTCATCGCTTTGTGATGGGAAGAACTGTTCCATAGTAGCTAAAAGAGAAAAAGTAAAAAAATTAAATTGCAGCACACACTATAAGGCAACCTAAAATATATTTTTGTCTCAAAAAGAACACATTTCTAAATGAGTCCATGGCACTGAATGGAACTACTTTGTGTGAGGGTGTCTTTCTTGGGAAAATGCCTAGACTAACAGTGAAGGTAGCCAGTTGCTGAAGTGAAGTAATGTATGGACCTCGTACTTTGTGCTCCGGAAGGCAGAAGGTAAATGTGAATGACACAATGGGTAAAGTGGGCTGGTGCATGCACCCCATGCTGCGGTGGGCAGAAGCTAAATATAAATGACACACTAACAGTTCAAGGAGTGAAGTGGGGTGACGCATGGGCCCCATTCTGTAGGCTCTAGTTTGCAGAAGCTGAATGTGAATAACACAATAACAGACCAAGGGGTAAAGTGGGCTGACCTATGAGGGGTCACTCCACTGCAGGAGGGGAGTGCAACCCCAACAAAAAAATACTGTGGTCTAGTGGGATTCTTGCTCGGGAACTGAGGTCCCATTTGCAATTCTCAAGCAAGAACCCATGGCAGTGGTACCTTTGCAAAGTGAAAACTCTTCCTTTTCTGTGGCGACGCTAATGTAACAGAAAGAGAAAAAGACAAAGTTAGATAAATATACGGGTAGAAGGTTACCATATGGATGCTTTTCAACTTGAACAACATATATACCGGCTTGACTTTCTTTAGTAGCATCCTAGAGCATTGACTAGTACTATTAACAATCCCACAACCTTACTGCAAATCATACATTTTTTCTGTTCATGTACTTTTACTCGTTCCTAACATTACCTTAGCACTACAACATAGTTCTGGTACTGGAAACTGTTGCTTTCACTTATCATACCTCACAACTCTTTCCCCATAGTTCCTATGCGTTACAACAAACTCCAGTCTTCCCTTAATGCATTTGCATAAGAAGCAAGTAGCTATGCTGCTATGTGAGGCTTATTTACTTTCATTCCACATTTGAGTCTTCATTCTGCAAACTTCAGTGACAGGATCTGATTGTTTCACCATAAACTGCTATCACTAGTATTATATTTGGTGCCCTCCTAATTCCATATATCTTATTTCCACAGAAGGTCTTCACTCTCTATCCTCAACTTTCGTTGCTTCACATGCATTGATGCAAGATAGCTTATTGGTAGTGGTAGGTAGGCACCTAACAGCAGAAACAAGGCCACCAACACGGTGCTGGGTCCTAAATTGGGTCTCTATAAAGTAGTCCCTTGCTGAACCCTTGGTAGCTGACACACTGAGCAATAAGGCTTAACTAAGAAGACAGGCATGTTAAGCATTTAAAAACACCAATACAGTAAATAAGTAATACACAACACAATAAAAATCCCACACCAATTTATAAAAATTGGAAATGGCCAAAATCCAATGTAGGGAACCAGAGATATACATTTTTAAAGTATAAACACTTTCTAGTGCTTAGAAACCTATAGCACCACTCCTAGATATCTGGTTGGCTTAGCCGGAACACATCCAAAGTTTAAGGCCAAACGCAATGTAGCCCTGCTCAGATACCCCACGTAAGATACCTCAGTCAAAATTTTTACTTTACACATAGAACATTTTCTGGAATTATTTCCGCCGAGGGCCCCTGCTGCTCTCCATCAGCCTGGATTTGATGAGGGTTCACCGGCATGACTTTCAGGGAGCTCCCGGACAAACTCTGGAAGTCAGACCTCTGGAGTTCTTCCATGGTATGAACCTGGAATTCGGGCCAGGTCGCGGCCTAATTAGCTCTCGCGGTCTGTCGGTCACCTAATGGAGCTTTTTCTAAAAAGTTTCCCAAAAATTCCCAAACTTCTGGAGGTTCTTCCAGAAGGTCTCCTGGTGGGTTCCAAGTGTCCAAAACACAAATCCAAGGGTCTAGAATCTCCTAGATGGTCCCTGGCAGGCCTGAACTTCCCTTCCCACAATACACTGGGTTACTGTAATATATTGTAAGTGGGAGTCACGCGGGCTCACGTGACTCTTTTTATCTGTATTGAAACATTGCGTATTTTATATTGATTAAAAGTATGTTTTTACGAGCGGTCCAACTCAGCTATTACGGTGTCTTTGGAAACAGCAGAATTTGCATTAGACTCATAGCAGCTGGACGGTTCTGGTAATGGGTGTTTCCTCTTTCAAATAAATCTTCTAAAACTCACCTACTCCGTCCACCTCCTCACTACAACTTGGCGACAAGCAGACTCACCCTGTTCCTGCACCAACCACCGAGATTTCAATTGGTTCCTGCCTTTTTGCCTGTTTTTTGCCATCTTGTTGTCCCGCAGGATCCGTCATTGCCGCACGTTGGATTCTGTCTCATTTTCTTCAATCGGCCCTTCGGCGGCATCTCAGTGGTGTTCCCCGCTGAGCAGTTCAGGCTCCACCTCTTCCAAAATTCAGGTACCACCAACGAAACTCGAGGCTACGCATGTTGCTTAGCAACTTTAGCCTTTATTTCTCAGGAAACTGGTACGCGATGGCAAGGCAATGCATAGTCACAATATCTTGCATCCTGCGCTGCTGCCCAGTTTGTTTTAAAAACTATTGACATTGTGCTTATCTCTACTTCATTCTTCTTCGCACCACTGATGCTTAAAACCCTCATTCTGACTATTTAAAAAAAAAAAGGTGAAACGTATATTGTTTTTTTTCTCCTGGAACCGCTTATGACATCGCCTCATAATCTCAAAGTCATTGTGCATTAATCGCCACTGCCGCTGCCATTTTCATTATACAACCTCACATTTGTCATTTGTCTTATATATATCCTTTGAGGACACTGTCAAGGCACACACCTTTTATAGCGCATTTATTAGTCCTCATTATTTCACATTTTGGTCAAATTATCTCCATGGCTTCTGCTCAACAATTCCAACAACCTCTCCATTCTTGCACTCTCCTGGCAAACCCATTATTAAATGGTGACAATGGCTAAAAGGTTTAGAAAATGATCTTGTCGCAATTGATGCAGTCAAATACTCTCCAGCACGCAAAGTAGCTATCTTGTATGAATGTCTGGGCATCGCTGCACAACAAGTGTTTGAGAATCTTCCCCAATGTTCAGCACCAAATGGATCACGTGATGATTGGGATGTATATAAAGAGGCCTTAGCACGTATGTCTAATCAGTATGCTGAGGAACCAAGCATTGTGCTTGAGCGGCACAATTTCTTTAAGCATAAGCAAAGTCCCGATGAAAGTGTAGAGGACTACATCACTGAGCGAAGAATCTTTTCAGCAACTTGTGAATTTGGTGCTACTACAGACATGTGCATTAGAGATCCGTTTATTTTTTCATGTTTCTCTAAACAAATTCCAGAAAAGCTGCTTAGCTGCAAAAACCCTACGTTAATAGAAAGAGTTGATATTGCTAAAGGAATAGAACATGCAACTATTTCTTCAAATGTTTTACAAGAAAGTCAAAAACATCAGAGCGTCCATACCGTGGAGGACAATTCCTTGTGCACAGTAAAAGTTGGAAATAAATTTGCAAAGCAACAACCTAGGAAACCCCTCATTTGCCACAGGTGTGGATCTAAGAACCACTTAGGGAATTCACCTACTTGCCTGGCTTCTGGGAAAAGATGTCCTCTTGCAAACAAATTGGACACTTCCAAGCCGTATCTAGAGGAGGAAAAAAATTCACCAGGGTCAACAGCGTAGAAGTCAACAAAGACATAGACAATTGTTCAGAAAAATTACATAATAAGGTTTTAACTGTGGAATGCAATCCCATTGATCTAGGTCAAATCAAAGGACATTGGGGTGAAATGATCATCGGGGATGTTCCTTTGCAAGTGAAAGCAGACTCAGGGTCACCTATCACCATATTATCTGATGTCACATTCCATACAAATTGGAATAACAGTGTTATTCTTTCTCAGTCTGATATTAACCCAGAAGCTTTTGGAGAGACCGATATTGATATGTTGGGTTATTTTTATTTCAGGATTGAATGCTTAGGCAGACGTACTTTTAGCAAGGTGTATGTTGCCTTAAAAGGAATGAACATCATTGGTTGGATAGACTTAGCAAAAATGGGTTTGTACCTCAAACCAGGCGCGCAACAACCCATTGCTCTTGGTGACATTCCTGCCGGTTATTATGTTTACAGTGAATTACACAAGGTAAATGTATCTAACCTTTCTACTCCAGAGCCCAACATTGAACCAAATGCACTTAAATCTTCCATTTCAGGAACGGGTGTTGATCATATCCTTGATCAATTTTCTTCTGTGTTCAACAACAAAGTTGGTAATGGAATGGATTTCTCTCATAGTTTTAGCCCGAAAAAGGTCTGGGGAGGTCAGATTGTGTTGCGACTTTGCTCCCTTAACCGCAACACCTTGGTGGATTGTCACACCTTGCCCAAAATCCATGATTTTTTAGCCAATTTGGAAGGAGCAAAATATTTCTCCATTTTAGATTTCAAATCGGCATACCATCAAATGTCTCTTTCTTCTGAGTAGCAAGGACTTTCTACTTTTGCAACTCCTTTCGGGGCACATAAATACTTAGTTTACCTTTTGGTTTAGCTTCTGCTGCAAGCATACCAGGAAGACATTTTGGTGTACGCTGGCAGTCGAGCAGAGCATGACAAAATCCTAATCAGAGTACTAAGGACACTTTTAAAGCTGAAATGACCATCAGACAGGACAAATGCAAGCTTGCAGTCCAGGAACTAGAGTATTTAGGACACACGCTTTCACCAAATGGTACTAGGCCCAAATTTTCCCAAATTAATGCTTTCAGAAATGCCTCTCCACCCAATGATAAAGAAGCACTTTTTTCCTTCCTGGGACTTGCGGAATACTACGCAAGATTTGTTTAAGGGTATGCACAAATTGTGGAACCACTAAGGGGTCTTCTGAAAAAAGGGGCTAAATTTGGATGGTCTAATGAACTTCAACTGGTGTTTGAGCATGTCAAGAAACGTATTTTGCCCTAAGTTGGCTGGGTATGCCCAGACGTGGGTCCCTTACTCACTTTGCCACTGGATTCAAGCTAGCCTGGTGGATGAAGGGTGTTACCCAGAAACCGGTCCTAGGATGCTTGTTTCCGGGTCAGGGAAGACCTGGCTTGGCAGTTCGGACTTGACTGTTCCCATGAGGCAGTGGGTAAAGACTGATTTGCATATGGCTGGGTCTGAACTCAGTGGCAAAGTGAGCTAAAGAAAGATGATGGATTCAACCTAGATTTGTGACTGGGGGTGAGTGTCTGAAATGTTTCAGTGCTCCGTCAGTCATCTCCTTGTGTTTGCTTGATTCTCCCTGAGTTGGCAGGCTATGCCCAGACGTTGGTCCCTTGCTCACTTTGTAACTGGATTCAAGCTAGCCTGGCTGATGAAGGGTGTTACCCAGAAACCGGTCCCAGGATGCTTGTTTCCGGTTCAGGTAAGACCTGGCTTGGCAGTTCAGGCTGGATTGTTCCCATGAGGCACAGAGTCAAGACTGATTTGCATATGGCTGGATCTGAACTGAGGTGGTGAAGTGAGCTAAATAATGATGATGGATTCAACCTAGATCTATGACTGGGGGTGAGTGTCTGAAATGTTTCAGTGCCCTGTCCATCATCTCCTTGTGTTTACTTATTGAAGAGTCTCCAGCTTTACATTTGTTTTAAGATTGCCAAAAATGTTTCTTTATGGTGGACGCCAGTCTCACTGGTCTTGGGGCTGAATTAGGACAATGGGTGGATGGCAAAGAACGTACTATAGCCTTTGCATCTAGAATGCTCCAACCTGAAAAAACACATTATAGCACCATTGAGAGGGAGGCTCTTGCTTGCGTTTGGGTCATTAACAAATTTAAATCTTACATCTGGAGTCGTCGGTTCGCTATATACAGTGATCACAAGCCCCGCATGCATTTACTCACCAACAGTGGCCTGAACAAAGCATCAGCCAGACTCAATTGCTTACTTTCTAAACTCCAAGAATATAATTTTACTATCAAACATATTCCTGGAGGAAAACATTTTAGAGCAGACTGTCTATCTAGAATGGCTTTGACTGAATCACCAAGTGAAGCGGATGACATTGAGTACGTAGTTTCCGCTGTTGATGCTGTAGGTGAATGTTCACCCATCACAGAGAATGAGTGGAACACTGCCTATGCTAATGATGCAACTCTTTCAAAAATCAAAACATTCATCATAACTCGTTGGCATGAATGCAGAAATGTATCTAGTGAAATGAAAACATTTGCAAATGTGCTGATGAGTTGTCTGTAGTAAATGATATGGTCATGCATCACGATCTTTTTGTTCCCCCAGAGGCTCTACACAACACAATCATTTACACAGATCATCATGGACACTTAGGCAGTACTAAAACCTGTCAACACTTGAAGCAATACTATTTATGGCCCTAAATTGATTCCTAGGTTAGACTCATGATTGGTAAATGTGCTGGGTGTCTCTTACCAGACAAACATTGGAAACCCCTTTCTTCTCCCCTTCACCGTGTCCCTTTCCCGGAGAATCCATGGGGCAAAGTAGGCCTTGATTTTTTCTGGACCATATGAAACTTTATCATCTGACAACAAATATTCATTCCTCCCTGTTGACTACCATACAAAATGGATTTACTATTGTTTCTGAAAGGGGGCGACTACTGAAAATGCCTTACATTTTTGAGAAATGTGTTTGACATAGAGGGTTCTCCAAAAATTATCGTGACCGACAATGGTACACATTTTGTGTCACAACAACTGTGTTCCTTTTTTAAATTGCATGATATTCGTAATTTCAAGGTTGCACTTTATTCACCTTCCTCCAATGGCTAAGTCGAACGGGGTAACAGAATTGTCAAAGAGGGAATACAAACTGCAATTTCCTGCGGTCAAGATCCAATGGAATTTGTACGTGGCAAAGTGTGAGCTCACAACACTACCCCACACTCAACCACAGTTATTACTCCCTTCGTTCTTCTTACAGGTAGGAAAGCACACACTGGTTTGCTTCCTAATTAGTTAAGTGCGAAAGGGGTAAAAAGTGACATTTCATTCTTATTCAGAGAAAATGAGAAACAGGAACAAAATAGCATGAAAGAAAGCTTTAATGTAGGTAAGCATTCCATGTAAAACTATCCAGAAAGGGGACTGGTTCCTTATTAAGAGCCCCAGAAAAGTGTGGAAAGGGCGCTCCAAGTTTTCATTGCCCGGAACCATGGTACAGGTAAGCAAGGGCTCTGCCCTTCTAGACAACACAGGGTAGTGGAACAAAAGATCCCTCGTCAAAATTTATAGCTCACAAGCTGACATCATCAACAAACATGTTGACATCAATGCAGAACATTGTTACTGGTTTGACTTACCTAAAAAGTGTAATTTACAATCTCTTTCGGGTATGGAGTCAATTGCACCTGTACACAGCTAGATGTCAGGCTGCAACAACAGGTCAGGTTGCAGCAACGCTTGAAACGAGTCAGAGTACCAGTGATAAAGCAACTCAGCAGAGACAAATGCTGCATAAGTTAAAGGATTATGTACTAAGTTGAAAGCTTTAATAGCATAACTTGCATCTACAGTGTAGCTTTTTGATTTTGTTTTCTTTCGTTTGTTTCCCTGGTTGTTTAAGAGGGAGATGTTGTAATATATTGTAAGTGGGAGTTACGCAGGCTCGCATGAATCTTTTTATCAGTATTGAAGCATTGGGTATTTTGTATTGATTTAATGTGTGTTTCACAAGCGGTCCGACTCAGCTGTTATGGTGTCCTTGGAAATGCCAGGTTTGCGTTGGACTCATAGCAGCTGGACGGCTCTGGTCGAGGGTGCTTCCTCTTTCACATAAATCCTCTAAAACTCACCTTCTGTGTTCACCTTCTCACTAAAGTTACCCCTTAAAACTGCACTGGATGCACTCCAGGAAGGGGATTCTGGCTGGAGTAGAGTCGGTTAAGCCCTGTTAACCTGTACCTGCAGGGAGTCCACTCCTTACTCCTTCCTGAAGCAAGGCAAAGTCCTCAGAGCTGTAGTCCCAGGTAGTGCAGCAGGCACAGTTTTCACCAGGCAGGCCCTTGGGTGCAGATCGGTATTCCAAAGGACAATCCCCCTTCTTGCCGTTTCGGGCAGCTGAACTGAGGGGCTATGCACCTCTCACATATTGAAACTCAGCTTCTGGGCATCAAGAGAGGGGACACCCCTGACCAACAGGACGCAGGGTGCCCCCCAGGCACAAGAACACTTTCTAAGTGTGGCATCTTCTTGTCCCAGAAAGTACTATTCTCACAAAATCCATTATGGCTGAAATCTCAGCAGAGCAGAAAGACCAAACTAAACCAACTCTCAGTGTGGCTCATTTCCATAGCTCTCCTCCCCCTGACATCTGCAAATTCCTTCTTTAAAGCCTGCTAACTGGCTGGGCCACAGGGGACCGGGGATAGGTATGCCTGGCATTCCTTACCTGTCCTATCCTCCTTTGAAGCCTCATACTTTACGACCCCTCTCCCCTACCCTGGCATTCATGTGCAGCTGCAGATCTCTCTCCAGCAGATAGCCTCTCCCCTGGATAGCCACTTATCACCTAAGTAAGGCAGCCTTGCTAAGCCTGTTAGCACTGACAAATCAGGGAATGCTACAGGAAGGCTGAATTTTGGGTCACAGACAAGAAAGCATTATAACTTATTTTCTATATGTTAGGATAAATTCAGCAAGAGCAATCTGTTGGATTCATCAATACCATTCTGTTAAGTCTTTAATGATATTTTCTACTTTCCCAGCAATAGTTATGCGTTCATAAAATATTGCCATGTTAGCCTATGAGGCCAAGAATCTACAATGGGGGAAATGAAATGTGCAATTCCTCTCTCCCCAGGGTTTATAAAACATCTTTAATAAGGACCCTGATCATAAATACAGGACCCCCCCACTCCTGGGACACCTAGGGGCAACCTGTCCTGTGGGTTGCCTAATATGTCACAATGATGTAGATTAATATTTCACAGTGCCCACAGCACAAAAGTCGACTTTGCAGGAGATTTCCTGCACTGGGGAAAATAAAATGGTCAGTTTTCCCTTTGCCAGGGTTTATAAAACATCTTTTATAGTGATCCTGCTTATAGTTACCTGACCCCCCCACCCCTGAAATACCTAAGGAAGATCTGAGATACCTGATATGTAACAATAATGTAGAATATCACTATTATAGTGTCCCTGCCACCAAAGTCGAGTTTGTAGTGAATTTACTTTTTAAAAACGCAGTGCTGCAACTTAAGGTTTGTTTTAAAATTACCTCAGGCTCTCAGCAGTGCACACGTGCAAGTGCAAAAAAGGCTGCTGACCTCTAAATTGCCTGGCCCTATTATATACTAGAGATTTATAGGTAGTTTTTCATCCCCTTGCCCTATTATCTACTAGGGACTTAAAGGGGAGGCCATGTCAATTATAAGTGTACCTCAATGCATATGTGTGTGTGTTTAACATAGCACTGTTGCTGGGCCTCACTAGCAGAGCTCAAGGCATCAGCTAGCATCAGCACCAGTCAACAAACAAAAAGTGGGGGTGAATTGGCCAAAAGGGTGACTTTCTAACATGCGTCTACTGTGTCAATGTGTCTTTGGCCCTAATACTATTTCTTTCTTTTTCTCACCTCTACGTTTTTGTGGTTTCAATACAGCCTTTCTTCTCCATTTCATTTGTGGCCTTCTGACCTTATTTCTCACAGTCTTGGAAACGTCGTTCTGACGAAACATGTGTCAGCTGCAATTGATGTCTACTAAACCCAAATTGGCTGCAACTCTCTACTGCTCATCTTATTAAAAAAAAACTGTGAACAACTTATGTGATGTCTATGGTTTACTTGGATAATATCAAAATGCTATACCTACACTTATAAACGTCAATGATTGTACCACAATACTAAATAGGAAATTGCTAGGTAATTGTTATATGGTACTAAACAGTAATGTCTATGTAATTATCTAACTTTGTCAGTTTGGTCAATACAAACTACATAAAACTTACATATGAATTACTTTGGTGTGCTCCAGACATTGCTTTCTCATGCTGGAAGTGATGTATCCCTGATCACTTTAATTGCAACGCTATTGTAGCAAGGTTCAGTCTGATGTAGCACCTGCTTACTTATAACCACAATAGTCATGATGTACGGTTAATATCCACTGCTACTACTGTAAAGTTGGTATCTCTTGTGTCTAGCGGGTGCAGTAGACCCCTAACTTGCCTCGACTTAATGTTGCAGCCAGAACCACAACTGCTGTGATGGCCAATACCATAAGCACTCCGAACATTTTTGAACAAGAGGTCCATGTTGGCGGTCAGTCATCTGCTGAAGCAATTCTTGGAATAATGAGCTTGGCATATACCAGATGGTCCAAAAACACATTGTACTGGGAAAGGTATAAGAAGGGAGAAATCCTGGTGACTGTCAATAGAGCAGGACCTGATCCCCAAAATGATCAATTACTAGCAGTCATTAATACACCAATCAAAATATATTCTAAGATTCTACTGAACAAACTAACCTCCTGAGTTCATGTCAATAAGAACATGACTCTTACCCAAAGGGAGCTTAGGAAAGGCTGCTCCATCCGTCATAGCTCGATGGCTCTAGCGTTGCTAATCCTTTGAGCATTGAGGTTGCCATAGCACTCTAATGCAACTCTGTACACTTCCAGGAAGCCTTTTGGTTATATCAATGAGGCACTCTTATAAGAAAAATGCTCTAATCTGGAGCTAATATCAGTGTCTTCTAGAAGCAATATCTATCTATGTAACAAAAAGGTCAAGGGCAGTGAGAATTATCTCACGAGTATGCACCCTCCCTAATCACTTTATGCAAGACTTAAATTAGCCTCCCTTAGGTGAGGACACAAGGAAATTGAGCAATGCTACATTTTGATCTAAGCGTGTTTGTGCAAAGATGAAATGATAGAAACAAGTACACATTTTTAACTCCTCTGTCCCCTTTATGAAACTGCCCGGGCAAAGTTACTTTTACCAGTGTTTGAGGCTCCTAACATGAGATCCACATGGGAGGCTCACACCCTTTGGTTCTCAACATTTTCAATCACCAAGTTTTTAACCTCTCCTTGGCTGCCAGCAATGAAATCTCAATAACTATGGGGATAATGAGATTACCATTTTGTAAATTTGAGGTATGTTTTTCTAGATATTCGCTTATAGTTGTATTTGAAATTTCAGTCCAGTTTTTATCTTTATCTGTTTATTTTTGTCTTTCATCAGTGGTGATGGGATGTAATGGTTGTTTTGTTTTTAATCTAAATAAACTAAATAAACGAGGGCTGAAAGAAATCTTTTGGGTAGGTTATTTGAACAGTGACTATTCAGTGAGGCCCATTTAGAAGTTATTCCAATCTGTTAATCTTACTAAAACCTTGTTATACTAGCTACTTTTTTGCAAAATATTTGATTATGTGTGCATGAGAGTACTTTTGTTTTTTAAAGTAACAGTACTGGCTGGATATTGATTTATTGCATGGTGTTGTTTTGCATTGCTCAGTTTGGAGTTTCTAGCCAACAGCAACTTATTGAGTCAGCCTTGGACCACTCTGTCTCATTATCATGAGAGTTAATGGCTAAAAGGGGTGCGGGGGTCCACGATTTAAGGGATCACACTACTGAGGTCCCAGCAAACAAGAGGCGAAAGTACTCCATTGATGCAATTGGGACCCACAAACTTCTGATTGTCACATGACTCCTCAAACAGAGGGATCACATTTATTCTTATTTCACGTAATGTGGTGTAGCAGGGGAGCTTGCTGTGCTGTTTTGCGAGAAAGGGGGAGAGTAGAAATGCTCCATATTTAGTGCTCCCTAGCACCAATGCAGGCACCCTTGCACCATAGTGTAATGGTGCCTGTGTTACAGGGATGGATTATTTTTGTTCAGGAAGGGACACATTCCTGCACATAAATGATCCTTTGAGGCTTATTTAGCTTTTTATGTGTGCTACAGAATACAGCACACATGGAAAGAGGAAGTAACGAGGAGAAATAAAGATATTTCTCATTGTTACACCTCTGTCTTGTAGGAATACCATTTTGGTTGGTGCAAACCCAGAATTAAATGTCTTTGTAAATCTGAGTTTGCGCCAGAATATTTGAGTGGATGCTTGGGTATACCCATGCTCCTCCTATGTAACGCCTACTGAACACAAAGTAACACAAGGCAACATCATGCACTGGCTTGCATTACTTTGTATTTTCTTAACCGTGCAAAGTGACTTTGCGTAGCTTGTTAAATGCCAAAAATGATTTTGTGTTGGGTTTGCGCCACCCAAAAAAAGCAACCCCAATGTGAAATCATAGTAAATCTGGGACCGAATTTCTTATAGCATGCGTACAGTGTGTGTATATTACCTCCACATTGTCATGAATATTCTCCCTGCGCTCTCCTGCCCACCACTAGGGAAGCACATAGTGTGACTTTCCAGTGTTCTAATAAGCTTCCAGACACTCCCTTCCATGCACATCCTGACTTCCAGCTATTTGGACACCATTTGGGAATTGAGATCCATTCCTAATCCATGCCAGGTTTTGCAGAAGCCAGTCTGCTCATGCTGGAAACTCCATGACCTTCTCACTGCTCTATCTCCACCCCTGCAGGCCAAGGATGGGTAAAGGAATTCATCTCACCTGTGGCTGGCTGCTGCTAGCCTGCTCACACCTGATGAATGTGATTACTGTGAGCTCTTTAATTCTTCAGCTCCCTTTAGTTCAAGGTTGGCCATTGTAGCTGTGTACTGGTGAGACCAACCGATTTTTGTTTCCTGAGCGTTTGATATCCTTGTTTCCAGAGTTTCTGAGGTATAGTTATTCCTTGTTCCTGAGCTGTAGCTGTTTTACTTAATCCTGAAGTAGCACTGCCTGCAGTGCTGCCCTGCATCCTGAGCTTTAGCATTTATTGTTCCTGTTTCTGAGCTATAGTTTTTCCTTGTGACTTCAGTGCTAGCTTGACTCCTGAGCCGTAGCATTTCTTGCTACTGTATCTGAGCTATGGATTGTCCTTGTTACTGAACTAGCTCAGCCTGCAGTTCTACCTTGACTCCTGAGATTTAGCTAAATTCTTGTTCCTGAACCAGCACTATTCTAGTATGTCTTTGTAGCCTCTTCTTGTGTATATCCCTGCCTTTCTTCCCATTTCCTTGGTTCCACTTCCTAGTTTGCTGTCTTTTTATTCCCACTGTCTTGCATCTAGCTTCCTTGTATTTTTGTTACTTGCTTTCAGCCAAGTGTGCCCTGTGATTTCCTTCCTTTTCTGTTAAGCACTCCTCCTTGCTAGCTCCTTGTCTATCGTGCTTGTGTTTAGTTCTATGCCCTTGCTGTTACTGCCTTGCGTGTTCCTGTTTGATCACCAGGACCCGTGGGTACAGCTGACAACCTAGGTGGAGTTTCTTGTTCACTGTGAGTATTGTCTTGAGTTATATTTATAACATCACCAGAAGGTGTCAGCTCGGCCGACCCTGCCTTTTCCTTGTATATCCTAAATATGGGTCTTTACAGCCAATATCTGTAACAGCAATTGTGGTTGAGGAACTTACTGAGCTTCAGTCTAACCGTATGGAGCTCCAGAATGCTTTACCCCACATTTCCTTTATTGTTAATGTTGTTAAATATATGTCTTGCGCATACGTTCTGGGTGTTAGTTATCCTGAATACTAAATTGCCTCTTGAGTGCCTGTCCTTTCTGAGCCCTAACTCTCTAATTCTCTTGTTCAGAGCTTCCTGTGTGGATTCCCTTTCTCCTTTGACTCACGGTGTGATCTTGGGCAGCTCTGTACCCAGTATTCTGCCTACTTTGTCTTCCCTGCCACCAGTCCTTGCCAGAGTCCCTAACACATGCTGGCGTCCCGGACTGAGTCGGGACACACAAAAACACACGTGAATTCCACATTCTTTTATTTTGTAAAACATTGCTTGAACCTCTATATGTTGGTCGCAAAGTATATTAAAACCAGCAACAAAGCCATTTACTTGGGGTTTATGGACTTGGCTGCTGCATTCGACCACGTTAATAGGAACAAGCTTTGGGCTATGATGAATCATCTGGGAATTGACCCTGGTCTAATCTGTACTCTGAGGGAACTGCACAGAGAGACCTCCGCCAGAGTACGCTACAATAAGGAAGGGGGGTTGACTGATTCTTTTAGATGCACAAGTGGTGTGAGGCAGGGCTGCATACTTGCCCCTTTCTTATTTTCGTTATACATTAACAACTTAGAACAGTCCCTGAACAATTTAAAAACAGATTGCCCTAGGGTGGGGACACGCAACATCCCGGTGCTGCTGTACACAGACGATGCGGTTCTCTTGGCGCGAACCCCCAAAAGCTTGCAGATTCTATTGATGGGTTTGTCAAATTTATGGACGTGCTAGATCTGTCTGTCAATTTAAAAAAATCTTATGTAATGACGGCAGGTCACAATCCACGGACCAGCTTCCCATATAGAATTGGAAATCACACACTAGAAAGGGTGCAATCGTTCTCGTACCTAGGCGTGCTCTTTGATGAGTCACTGAAATTTGCCCCTTTGGTACAGGAAAGGTGTGGCAAATTGGTGGCCTCAACTGGAGCTATAGCGGGTTACGGGAGGAGAGTTGGCCGTTGGTGTCCGGAACAAACAATGAACCTTTATGGCTCAATGTGTTGTTCCAAAGCCATGTACGGCTCAGAAGTGTGGGGTTTTATAAATCTTGATTCACTGCAAAGGGAGGAAAACAAATTTTTACGTTCAATACTGAAAGTTCCTACTAGCATGCCAGCTGTCATAGTACACAGAGAATTAGGAAGACCTTACATAGAGGATATGATAAAATTTAGACCAATTCTGGCCTGGCTCAAAACCTGGACAAACCCTGAAGCTGCGTTGAGTAGGCAGATCCTAAAAGATTGCCTTGGAAGAGATAAAAGCCTGAATATCCCATGGCTTAACTATGTAAAAACTAGCCTGGAAAATATGGGCTGCAAGGAGTTTTACTCAAACCCTTCAGTGATTACACCACAGGATAAGCTTAAACTCAAGAGAATTTTTTTGGACCAAAGATCGTCTGTTAGAACCACAGTGGAAGGGGCCAAACGATCAGTGGGTGCTTACAGCAGGCTTGAAACCACTGAAGGGATGGAACCGTATCTTTGTGTTATGTATAATGCCCAAGAAAGGTTTTCAATGTTACGTTTTAGGCTCAATCTTTTATCATATTTGTTAGCTGACCCAGCTGGTTTTAGTCATTTAATTGAGCAGAAGGGTGCCTGCGGCTGCGACAATAGGTCTCCGCAGGACACCCTTCATTTTGTACTCCTATGTCCTTTTTATGCAACCCCAAGACGTAGATTTTTAAAGGAAATCTTAAAAAAGGCCAGGTTTACTCGAGCCAAAGAGGCATTGACCTTCCTATAAAGGGCCAGTGACCCGTTAACACTGTGTTCTGTCATAAGTTTCTTGAAATTTGCACTAAGATTAAGGGTGACCAGAGGTTAGAACCACTTGTGAACCTGGCAGGATTCCACACCCGCTATTTCCATTAAGCTACCAAGGTGGACTCACTGTGAATAATGAATTATTTTTATGTATATAGATCCAGTCAGTGTTTCTGTATGATGATTTAATACTATTGTAACTGTATATAATGTGTTCTCTTTTACGACGGTTTTTAACCACCGAATAAAGAATTTACTGACTGACTGAGTCATTTCTACAAGCATAAATTGTTTTCCACTACTTGACCCTTTTCTTAAATACAAGTGCTCTACTAATTGTGCATTTGTAATATTTTTTACATTTTAATCATAAGATGAAGGTAATTATTTTATATCTTTACTTCAGGTGCCTAAATGACAAGGAAAAATACCTGCAATCCATATTCTAGGCAACTAAAGAGAAACAGTTAATAATAAGTACAGACATGCTACAAGTTTTAATCCATGTTTATAATATAAACAGCTGGGAGAGTATATTTAGACCTACGATGACTGAGACCCCTTTTATTGTGTTCTCCATTACTTAATTACAAAAGTCAATCTTGACTAGAGATTTTTAATTTGCAAGACGCAATAACCAAGCAGATGAAAACGACGTTTCTGGAATACATTGACATCTGTCGCAGGTACAAAGGATTACTGATGTGCAAGTCACTTTGCTCACTGACATGGGCTGTTCCTGCTTTATAGACCCACACTGACGCATTTAAAACCTCTCCATATTTGTACTCATGCCAAACTGTTCGTAGTGTGCAAGCACAAAGGTGGTCATAGACTGTCCTCCAGTGGTCAAGGGTGTGCACTGCAATATTTGAATAGCTCAATCTCTTTTACATTCGTCATCTTCCTATCTTCCGTCTTTTAGCCAAAGAAATGACATGATCGTACTCAGAGAAACCAAACAAAAGCTAAAGCTACACTGAAGATAATGAAAAGGGCTAGAGTGATGCACACGTACGGACCGCTTTCAACAGAGCCAGACTGGTAATTCAAAGCAACCCTTGCAAATTTTGACAGCCCAGCCCCCTGTACGGTGCGTAGCGAGCGTGCCCAGCAATTGAGCCTGACCACTACAAGAGGGGGTTGGGAGGGCTACCCCCATGAAAAAGTGGTGGGGGGGAATAATTGCCTAAATGCTGCATTCTGCAACCTATTTTTCATTATATGTTCAACTGTATTAGCTTTTAAAGCATAGTAAATTATGAACTTACACAGCACCTGAATACCCAGTCACACCCACAGACATTCTTAAGGAGTACACTAAAAAATAACATGTCAAGCATGAACCATGAATTTAAATAATAACATAAGTGCGCATATTCACTGTTAATCACAGCCAAAAAGCTGAGATCACAATCAAGGACAATTTCGAGGAACGTTAGCATCCTCTACTCAAAAAAAGTGGTGTGGTAGGGTCAGCTTTAGCGCTGGTGGCATGACAATATTTTTGGATGCCTTCCCAATGTCCTCCTCCACAGATTCCTTATCGCTCCCCAGCAGTACCCCTCATCTCCCCTTAGCCCCCACACATGTATGTCATTAGTTTTATAGCGCCTCTCATACCAGTGTAGGGTGTCAGAGCAGTGCACAGAAAATGTTACATAGGACAAAGGTGACTACAAGGTGTAGGATTCAAATGTCATCCATACTGGCAGGCATTGTTTAAGAGTGCCTGGTCTAGAGAAGCTTAAACTCAGGGTTCAAAACGTAACACAGTGGTAAGGGTTGACTTTACTAACAATTTATTTCTACCTGAGCAAACCCTTTTTTAGCAACATTAGGATAACGAAATACTGGGGGAAAAAACATAACTTTCTAACCTTTAACTTGCAGTTTGTATGCAGCCCTTTCATGGCAGTTCATAGCTTACTTTGCTATATTAAGATTGTAACTTATGAACTGCAAGTAACAAAAGGGTCTCTAAGACAAAAGCAGTAATCACTGCGCTATCCACATAAAAAATAGTACTGTGATCTGCCTGGGACACTTTCTTTACAGCAGGCATGTTAACTCTCTGAGATACGTTAGATGAGTCAAAACTGCCTTTAGATAAAACTCCACCCCTATCGAGCAGGAACATTAATCACCAGAATTCTCTTGACATTTGTATTGTTGCCTGAAAACTGCTGGATATACAAGGAGCTCTGCAGCTGGTGCTTTTAAACCCATAACAATTTGCAAAAACTGGTGCCCCCCAGCTCAGCAATAAACTACCCCAGTAACATAATCAGCCCAGGAACAAAACTGACACCCCGCTCCCACCCCATTCCAGCTCCCCATGGAAACGCCCTATGTCTTGCTAGTCCAGGCCAGCCTTTCAAACCAGTGGAAGTTTGTTGTGATTTTGTACACACCTGTAACTGATGCTTTGTACCTAGTCGATGTCAAATATACCACTAGAGCATGAATATTTCTCACACTCATCTTTCTCCTTATTTTCTGCATGAATCTGTTTTGTCTTCTACAGATATTATCCAGTTTCATTACAGTTTTAAGAATAGATGCCGAGTTTCAACCTGCTTATGTGTGACATTTTCAGGTATTCAGTTCACTTACATGTCATTTACTACCTAAGATGTGACACTTTGAGTGACACTTTATACCAAAATCAAGAAAGTAGTTATTTTCAGCAGTGAGGTAAATATCAGACATGGCTCTTTTTGTGTAAAATGTAACAGGCTAGAACTTTCTTAAAATGGTTAAAATGACACTGAAGTGGTGTTAAGGACACTCACATTCACTTACTTTACTGTACATAGGTCACCACCAATTCGGCATTCAAATGTTTGTTCCACTCTGTAAATTAGGGCCCTGTGTTAGTGAAAGGTTTTAGCAGCAGATTGCTCGCAGGACAGACATCAGCATTTGCAGTTGTGAGCCATTCCCCAAGTACTCAGAGTAGCTCATTGTTTTTGTATTGCAAGTGCCTTGAATGCCTCATCCTTCAGAAGTGAGCCTGGGAAGCGAAGGAGGCTATGGCCATGGGCAGGCCTATGGTCTGATTTCAAGCTGAAAGTGTTAAAACCTGGAGAATCTACTGGTAGCATTTCTTTTACCATGTCATGAGCCATGTAATATGTGAGGTCATGAGCAGTGCATGGTGGAGGGCTTGTTATAGTGACATTAGTAAACCATAACTGGCCAATTTGAGAGGTCTTTTGCTTTTTAAATGTTAGTTTTTACCTTATGTCAACACATTACTATGAAACTATAATGTTATAACCCCATTTTAACCTTTGGTTTTGTCTGTGAATTTCTAGTTTTTTTAAATGTATTTTATTACTTAAGCTAAGACCTAGTTATATATTATAATGTCACTTTAATCTTAATAAAAATATATCTATATCTATATATACACACACATATATTGCAAAATACGAATCCTCCTGAGTTCTCTTGAAGATCCACGAGCCCCACCAGTCATAAGTGTTCAAGTATATTTTATTCGGCAGACAAACAGACGTGTTTCGACCACAGACGTGGTCTTGGTTACACACACACACATATATATATATATATATATATTCACTGAAAAAAACATAGGTTTCAGGGGCGTTATAGTTAGTTGGACATTTTACTCATACAAAACCAGTGAAATTCCCCCGTTATAGTTAGTTCAGCTAACTATAACTCGCGCCCCCGCAATGCACTGCTGATGACGTCACATATTACATCACTCATGACATGGTCAGTGACATCACTGATGACATCACTGATGACATCTCAAATGACATCACTGATGACATCACTGATGATATCATCCATGTGATAATTTCATGCATCTTCTCACACCCTAATATAACTTTTGATACACCCACTCTAAATTACAGACTGCCATTCTCAAAACCATAGACACTCCAACACCAATAACTACATACCCACTCACTGATTCTTAGGTCTACACACACATCTACTCACTCAGCCATACAGTCACTCATACTTACGGTCACTCAGTACAGGACTATCATATGCAGTCATACACCTATATGGACACTCACACACTGCCACTCATCCATAGAGGTACACACACACCTAGTCAGTCATGCAAATAATTAATCACACTGCCATTTACTCACCTATACAGTTACACACACCAGCTCACTCACTCATACAAATACTAGCACATTCTTACACTCTTATACAATCATTGATACAAGCACACACTCATCCATACAGCCACTCTCACAATCACACACTCTCACTTATAGCCATTTAAATACTCTAACACACATATATACTGCCTTTCACATATGTAGTTACTCACACATGTACAACTGAGATATACATTCACTCACTAACACACCCATACACACACTCACCCACCCATACAGTCCATCACAGATGCACTCTTGAAACCATGCACCCAGTGAATCACCCACTCACACATCTATGCACAGAGTCACACGCATCCCACCCACACAAACACTCAGGCACCCATAGAGATACTCAGACAACCAATCAATAACTCATATAGACCCTCATGTACCTATTCACAAACCCATGCAGCCGCTTACACACCAACAGACAGACGGATACAGACATTCACACAGTTTAGTCACTAACCCATGCATTCAGTAAGATACGTTTAATCACTCACTTATAGACTCAGTCACGCACCTACTAAATTATCCATTCAGACACTTATACACCCACTCATTCTTCAATACGCCTTTCCCTATATATATTAAACATATTTATACTTTACAGAAACACAAATTCACTGGATGATGTCATCAGTGATGTCATTTGTCATCAGTGATGTCACTGACCATGTCGTTAGTGATGTAATATGTGACGTCATCAGCAGTGCATTGCGGGGGCGTGAGTTATAGTTAGCTGAACTAACTATAACGGGGAAATTTCACTGGTCTTGTACGAGTAAAATGTCCAACTAACTATAACGCCCCTGAAACCTATGGTTTTTTCAGTGAATTTCTTAGGTTTTTTAAATGCTCATTTCTAACTATAACGTGGCTGAAACCTATGTTTTTTCAGTGAATTTCAAATGTTTTTTAAATGCTAATTTCTAACTATAATGTGCCTGAAACCTATGGTTGTTTAGGTGAATTTCAAAGGTTTTTTAAATGCTAATTTCTAACTATAACGTCCCTGAAACCTATGTTTTTTCTCAGTGAATTTCAATAGTTTTTTAAATGGTAATTTTTAAATCTAATAGTAGTTATACCTATGTTTTTTGTACTGAATTTCTAGACTTGTTTAACTGTTTATTTGTAAATATATTATTTATTAAACAATATTATATACTTTTCTGAAAATTGCAATTAAAAAAAAACTTTTAAAGTAAAATATAGTATTTTATTTTGTTTTATATTTTTTATTTGAATATATTTATATTATTTTCTTTTTTTTTTTTTTTAATTTTGGAGTCGCGCATCCAAAGCATACCTAACACGGCTGGTGCGCGTATTCAAGCCGTCATTTTGGAAAAGTCATGAAGGATCTGCGTACGATGTGCAACAGGTGCGTGTTTTCCAGTTATGTCATATACGTATAATATTACGTGGTGTGCGCGATTGGTATGCGACTGCTGCGCGACTCCTTCCCCCGCGTATTCGTGACACATGCACGGTGGCTGGCCCCGCGTGATGTCATATATGTGCTGGGGCGCGCTGGTTGCGCGACTCCTGCGAAAGTTTTTATATTCTAAAATTATATGTATGTTTCTTTAATGTACATATTAGGGCAAGAGATTATCTAAGGTATTCATATAAATAATATATTTCTACTTGTAATAATATTATTTTAAAATATATTTTCGCGGAGTCCCATCGGGTGCATTCTTCATGAGCGCAGGGTGCACGACTCCCATCTGACCTTAAAAAAAAGGATTTGATTGGTTCATAACATTTCCCATTGCAACAGTTGAAGGACCCAACCCATTTTAATCATTCTGGGGCCAATTCTCAGAACTAACTTAAGACAAAATCCTAAACTTACTACTTTTGGTATTCACAGAAGTTAGGATTTTGTCTTAAGTTTGTCTTAAGACAAACTTAAGACAGACATAAGACAGTCTTAAGACAGACTTAAGACAGTCTTAAGACAGACTTAAGACAAACTAAAGACAGACTTAAGACAAAATCCTAACTTAAGTTTGTCTTAAGTCTGTCTTAAGACTGTCTTAAGTCTGTCTTAAGACTGTCTTAAGTCTGTCTTAAGTTTGTCTTAAGACAAACTTAAGACAAAATCCTAACTTCTGTGAATACCAAAAGTAGTAAGTTTAGGATTTTGTCTTAAGTTAGTTCTGTGAATCGGGCCCTCTGTTTGGAGCAGTTGATGAGAGACATCTCTTCTCCTTCCAGAGCTGTTTTTGGAAGTTTTTTGGTGTTTTTAAAAAATTGCATTGGAGCAATGGCATCTGGTTCACAAGCTCCTCATCATTCTTCAGATGAAGATATCTTGGAGGAAGATCCACCCAAGCAGGGGCCTGAATCAGTGGTATGGAAATGTTTCACCTTTCCTTCCAGAGAAAAGAAGGTGAACGCAAGAAAAGTCACATGCTTGCTGTGTGACAGGGTCCTGTTGCGAGGCATTGAGAAGAAATTCTCCTGTGGAACAGCGAGTATGTATAAACATCTGCGCACCATTCATCCCCAGAATCTGGCACGCGCAGAAACTAGACGCGCAGCAAAAAAATCCACCACAGGGCATTGCTAGCACCTCCGGAGCGTCCACATCAGCACCTCCAATAGACATTCGCCCAGAATTTGCTTTTCTCCAGCAGCACTGCACTAAGTGCAAAACCATCATCTGCAATGGTGAACAGTCAGTGGATGCTGTTTGTGCAGCGCTGTTTGTGCAGCACAGCGGAACCATAAATGCTAATTTCTTTTCCTTTTTTTGTTTTTGGAAAGATGTTTAATTCCAAAAGCTAACTGTTTACTTAGTTTCTTTTTTGTTCATTTTTTAAAAAACACCAAAAAAAGTACAAAATGGTTCAAAAACTACAAAAGAAAAAAAAAAAGTTCTTGTCAGCACCACCTTATCTGTTTACAAAAAAGAACTATAATTGCATGGTAATGTCTGAAAGTTTGGTTGAATATATGTGTAGAGCATGATTGACTGAAAGAATGCATTAGTAGTGTATGGTGAATTTATAGGGGCAGATGTATGAGGAAGTGCTGCAGCGTGGCACCGCAAGACCTTTGTCTGCACCGCACTGCAGCACTTCTGAAGCACAGGGATGCCACATATTTACATGAATATGTAACATCTCTGTGCTTCCCTCTGCACTGGCGCACAAACTGTAGCCATGCGCTTGCACAGGCACCCTTGCACCATGGTGCAAGGATGCCTGCGTCGTGGGGAGATTGTTTGTGTGCAGGAAGGGACACCTTCCTGTACAAAAACAATCACTAAAGGCATTTTCCTCCTTCAATGCGTGCTGTAGAATGCAGCACGCATTGAAAGAGGAAACAATGAGGAGAAATGAAATCATTTCTCCTCATTGCACCTTGCTACACCACCTCTAGGGTGGTGCAGCATTCACACACATCTCCAGATTTATTGTGTTGTGTGGGAACATACACAGCAACACACATGGAACGCCCCTTCAACACAAAGTGCTGCGTGTGAAGGGGCCGTATTTACAAGGAGAGGAAAAACCACGTAGGGTGGCTTTCCTCTCCTTGTAAATATGGAGGTGCCCCTCAGCCCACCACTACATCACAAAAAGTGATGTACTGGTGGCACAGGGGACTTGTATAAATCTGTCCCATAAGTGCTTAGGTATTAGCGGAGTGATACGATAAGAACATAGTGCTGGATGGGTGATTGAGGAAGTGCATGAGACTGACAGGAGGAATCCTAGGCTGTATGGGTACTACTTCAGTATTTAGTGGAGTGTACCAATAGTATGTATGTGCTTAGATGTTTGTAGGGATTGTGCACAGAATATTATAGGTGTACTTGTGTTAGTGCCTAGGCCATTCCATAAGAACATCACTAGTAATTGGAATTTTCACAGTGCTGCAAATAGAGTCCATGGTCAATTTATAAGTGCTTAGGTATTGGTGGAGTGATAGCATAAGAAGATAGTCTGGATGGATGATTGAGGAAGTGCATGAGACTGACAGGAGGAATCCTAGGCTGTATGGGTACTACTTCAGTATTTAGTGGAGTGTACCAATAGTATGTATGTGGTTAGAGGTTTGTAGGCATTGTGCACAGAATACTGTAGGTGTACTTGTATTATTGGCTATACCATTCTGTAAGTACATGACTAGTAACTGGAATGATTACAGTGCTGCAAACAGGGTGCCTGATGAATGTATAAGTGGATAGATATTGGCAAAGTGATAGCATAAGTAGATAGTGGTGGATGGTTGATTGGAGAAGTGCATGGGACTGACAGGAGGATTCCTAGTCTGCATGGGTAGTATCTTAGTATTTACAAGAGTGTTCCAATAGTATGTAGCTGCTTAGAGATCTGGAAGCATAGTGCATAAAATATTGTAGGTGTACTTGTATTAGTGGCTAGGCCATTCCATAAGTACATGACTAGTAACTAGTATGATGACAGTGCTGTAAACAGAGTGCCTGGTGAATTTATAAGTGTTTAGGTATTGGTGTAGTGATATGATAAGTAGATAGTAGTAGATGGGAGAAGTGCATGGGATTGACAGGAAGATTCCTAGGCTGCATGGGTACTACTTGGGTATTTAGTAAAGTGTACCAATAGTATGTATCTGATTAGAGGTCTACATGCATTCTGCACACAATATTGTAGGTGTACTTGTGTTAGTAGCTAGGCCGTTCCATAAGTACATGACTAGTAAGTGGAATAATTACAGTGCTACAAACAGGGTGTCTCGCGAATTTATAAGTGGATAGATATTGTCAAAGTGATAGCATAAGTAGATAGTGCTGGATGGGTGATTAGAGAAGTGTGTGGGACTGACAGGAGGATTCCTATGCAGCATGGGTAGTACCTTAGTATTTACAAGACTGTTCCAATAGTATGTATGTGGTTAGAGATGTGCATGCATAGTACATAGAATGTAGTATGTATTCTTTTCTTAGTGGCTAGAACATTCCATAAATACATCACTAGTAATTGGAAAGATTACAGTGATGCAAACAGACTACATGGTGATTTTATAAGTGCTTAGGTATTGGCGGAGTGATAGGATAAGTAGATAGTGCTGGATGGGTGATTGGAGAAGTGCATGGGACAGACAGGAAGATTCCTAGGCTGCATGGGTAGTACCTTAGTAAGTAGCTGGTTAGAGGTTTATATAGATAGTGAACAGCTGAATGTAGTAGTGCATGGTAGTGTTTGGATTACTTAATCTTACCTTTAAAGTAGTAGATATCAAAATATTCTAACCATTTTTTGCATTTGTTTTTATAATTTACATTTTTTTTAATTTCGAACATTAGAATTAGGATTTGTGAAAGAAAAGAAAAAATACAGTTATAATATATAATATTATCATTTTATAAACACAATATAATTTAAGCATAATATAAATTATTTTGTTTGCCTTTTTTGCTGTTCCCAGAATATATTAAATTTCACTATAAATAGTGATTTCAATGTTACTCATCACATAACAGCGGGCAAAAAAAACAATCAAGAAGATTTTTTGAAAATAAAACAAATCTGTGTCAAAAATATTTTCAACATAGTCAACTATCTCTGCACATTGCATGAAAATAACATCCTCAATAACATAGCATATAATACAAATCTCACATGTATAAAATGCTTCTTTGTAAGTGAATTTTGTCACTACAATATGAAAGAACCGAAACAATAATTCAATCAACAGTTCTTTATAATTTCCATATACTCAAAATGATGTTCTTTAAAATATATGCTGTCAGAATATCCCAGAAAAATTGCTTAATTCATATTAATATCTTTCCTCTAGGCCAAATGATATTCCTGAAATCCTTTATATCCTGAAATTGTCCAAAGTAATCGTATTAATACATTTTAACATATTCCCAGTAGGCCGAATTATGCTCTTAGAACTTTGGCTTTAAAAATATTAGGTATGAATTTGGTAATTCGCTCGGCAAACAATATCTAAAAACCAAATGAGTATCATTACAATATGTCCATCCTTTATTACATTTTAAATAGACAGTGTAATGTTCAGATGTTGTAGAAGGACCATCGTGGAAAATAATTGCTACTGCTACAAAAGTTCTTAATGATATTGATAGTTGACTTGCTACAAAAAAATGTATTAAAGTTTCCAATTTTCTTCCATCAGCTGTACAACGTTGTATCATTAAAATTATATATTGTCCAAATTTTTGTATAAATAGTGTTGATAACATTTCTGATTTGCATTGGCTACACTCCATGTTTTGATTTGCTGCTTTAACTAATTTGTTGAAAGACAGTGTTTTACAGTCTGGTATTGTTAAATATATGAATCTTTCAGTGTCTATGTTAGTGGTAGAAGTAAACCTACAATTTTCACATTCATGTTCCCATTTATAACGAAGTCCAAATAGATGTTCAATTTGTATTCCTTCATCTTCTAATACTGCAAGCATATACAGTAGAAATTCCTGAGTATCTTGTAGCACATCCTGTGTAAATTGCATAGAACCAGAACATATATCCAGAAGATTCCGAATATCAGAAACACTTTGGATTTTACTTTTATCAGTTCTCAATTTTTCAAAAATAGAATGCAACAAGGAACAAAACCTTTTTTCTCGATTCTCCATAATTTGCTGTTGCAGATTTTCTAGAAAAAATACAACATTTACCACTACATTAGCATAGCAGTTGATACCTGAACTATTTTCTAACTGATATCCGACAATCTCTTCAATAGTGTCCTTTTTCTTTTTGCTTGGAATCTCAACATTATCTTGATTTTTTTTCTTCTCTTTAACTTCCCTACAGATATTCTCATACCTTCATTTTCGACCTACTACACGCTTTTCATATACAGGATACTCACCTAAATTGGGAGCATACAGTCTCCTTAACCGATTATACTCTCTTACGCAATTTACATCTGCACTAATCTTTCTCTCATCCAAATCAATCAAATGCAATCCAGATAAAGTTCTGACTCGGGACAAAGCAACATATGCCATACCCTCTTTAAATATGGTACTTCCAATGTTTACCAAAGCACTGTCTACACTTAAACCTTAAGATTTATGAATATTCACCGCATATGCCAAAGAAAGAGGAAAAATGTTTTCTACGAACATACAAATCTTTAACAAGCAAAAAACGAGCAGAACAACGAGCAATTTGCTTTACTTCTTCAATATGATCAAATTTCATTTTCAAACATTCAATTCCATCTTTTTTTTTATAATTAACAAAATCAACAACTTTTCCCATTGCTCCATTTACTAAACCTTTTTCCACATCCAAATTACGCCGTTAAATAACCCGACAGTTTACACACACATATAAATTCTTTTCTAAACCAGCAGTTTTAGATATAGATTTTTCTAAAGAATCCAAATTTTGTTTTCAATTTTTCCGTCAAAATAATAGTAATTCCGTCATGCTCTATTTTATCAATTGATAATAAATGAAAGATGCCTGCAAGGGGTTTTATTTCAAAGCAATTAGTGATTAATTATTCTGGAATTATTTAGCGAGTGAGTCTAATTTGATCATACACCCATTTGTCATCTGACAACATCAATTAATGAACATAAGAAACACAGAAACACGTGAGTATCTTATTGATGAATATACAATTATTTATGTAAATAAATCAAGTTAAAAAGATAGAAGGAGGGATACAAATGAACAGTCAATTCAGCAATAAATCACGAGAGAGGTACACATAAAATTGATCCTACAAATCATGAAAATAACATCTATTCCAATGAAATCTGAAATGACATATCTCCTACTGAGAATAATAATCACTTGTCTACAGTAATTGTTTCGGAAATAGATGGTGAAGTCTACGTTTTGGTCTTTAAAAGGCGTCAGTCCAACAGACCATCCTCAGGACAGTAAATATTGCAAATGTGGAAAGATCCTTTTTGATTTAAGTACTTGGTTTTGCGTTGCAGCAAGACCTAGACTTACCCAAATGATTGCTCTTGACTTTGAATAGAAACTTGCAGATGACAACCGATCAGAGCATTCGTATGCTCCAATCTCTTGATGGGATAACATCTTCAAACTAAAACTGTTCAATTTCTAACTAAGACTCTTCTCTTGAGAAATTTCTTCCCACATTTCTTTCAACTCCGTCTTTTCTGATTTGTTATGTATGATGTTACATACCGTGCAACAGCAATGGGATTATCCGCAACATACTGGATATCCATATTAGCATTCCACATTGACAGAATAACTGGATTATAATCATTAATATACTTTGATTCTTCACTTCTTTTCAAATTGTAAGTATTTTTGGGTAATTTTCTAGTGATGGTATGTCTCACTGCTGACATGAAACTGTTTACTCTTCCTTTGGATATTACTGGACGTGGAAATCCAAAACGACATTTGGTATAAAACTTTTCCTTCGATTTGTATTTCCATCGACAGTATTTGTCATATCGATAACTTTGGAATCGTCACACTTGTTGCCTAAGGTTTTCTTCTGTTCTTTTTGGTATGGCACACGTGACATAATCTTCAATAAAAGATAAAACAGTGTCATCCGAATCAGTTCCAAATGTGGGTGCATACTTGATCCATAAAAGCAATAAATGAGGTGCACCTCTAGCTTGATACTCCTTTCTCCAAAAGAAATCAATAACTTCTCCAAGAGGAGGATTCGTTTTTATTGCAGATAAAAGACATCATAGCTTCAAATCTATCATTGAAATATCTGCATACATTTACAGGATCCAAAGAACACAATTCTCCAGGTGTCTAGTGTTCAATATTTTTAATATTTGAATTTGCCTCTCGAAGAAATTCAAGTAAATCATCCCAAGCGCATTCAGCACAGCTTAGGGTAACAACCACGTAGGAGTTCCTAAGTTCCTTAGCATGCATTTAAGTTCTCCATGACGACGATACCAATACTCATTAGTACCGCGCTGACATGCCATCAAATTAATCATTTGAGATTCTAAATGATCGTCCCTCTGATGTACTTTATCCATAAATTCCTTTTCAGAAACATTTTGAAGATGTACTCCTGTTTTTAATATGTGGTTGACTGCATATGAAAGTCCAGACAAGTCAACAAAAGATGAAATACATATGGGATACATCTTCTGCATACAATCTTATTGTCCGATATTATGATGCAGGCATCTGTACTGATCGTTCATCATATCATCCACCTTTTCCAGTTGGGAACAGCTGCGGAAAACAACGAGCTTCCAAACTTTTTTCCCAAACACTCATGGGCGTCCCCTCCGCTTTCTTCATTTGGAAAAATTCAATAGTATTCCCCATCACTTCTTTTGAATGAAGTGGATGTACACTATAATGTTCATAAATTTCTTCACTTTTGGACATGTATACTTTCTCAATTTTACCACTTGACATTTCACTATCATCTCCTAAAAGTATTTCTTCTTCTTCCACATACACTTTTTGTAGTAATCATTGTTTTTTATAAGATATAATGTTGCCTTTTGCACTTTCCTGACATCCACTAATTCCTGACAGATTTTCTTACTCTTAGTAGGAACACCATTAACTAGAATAACTAGTGGTTCACTTTCTACATTCTCTACACCAATAGTTTCAATATTTCTCTTTAAATCTAGAGGTAAATATACAACTCTACCTTTTAATCCTCTTTGTAAATCTGTAGGAGGCAATTTACCTGGTTTAGGCTCCATACAAACAATAGCCTGAAATGGGTGTACACATTGAATCAGAATAGACTCATACGTGTTTAAATCTATCCATTCTGGAGGAATAGGTACCAACTCAAGATTATTATGGGCAGATCTAGTAGGCATTTTATTATCGTCTAATTTGTTATAACAATATTTACAAATACGCTGATCAAAGCAATCCTCTACCAACAAATAAGTTGCAAATTCCTTCCACTTATCATTATTTTCTCTTTCGCTATTTAAATACAGATCAACAGTCCTAGTCTGATTTTTATAGTGAGTTCGTTGACAACAAATACCAGTATAATTAGGCATTTCACATGATATTACCCTAAACTTTGTAATTTGTTCTTCACACTTCTTTGAACTAATATTGTTCACATTTTCTTCAACACCTACTTCTATCAATGTCTCACTTTGTCCACTCTCTTCTTCAGGACCAAAGTAACGAAACTCTATTTCATCACAAACTTTTTTTACATTTGATACTGACCTATGCAAAAGAGCACTGTTTAAGTCATTTAAAATTATTGCTGGACTTTTTGCATAATACAATCTTCTGACTAACTTCTGCATTTGAGAATGATGTACTACTAACATTCTAAAATGATGAAAAACACTTTGACATACTTTTCCAGAAAGACAAGCCAGAGAATGACCTTGCAAACCAGTATTTTTTCTCACTCTTGCAACATCTTAATCTTTTGTTAAACACTTTTTTTTACTATAGTCTCGTATAAAATTCCGTAAGATATCAATAGATTCCTGTCGTATACTGCAAATACTACTACAATCCCAAGTATACACTGGGGCTTTAGTTCCTCTCCTTAGAACTTCATCAGCTATCCCTTCTTCAACATTTGTGAGAACCATCTTCTATTTTTCAATTGGACAACCATTTCTAACCTCATAAGCATGGCCACTGGTATCAACTGCAAGCAATAATATATTGGTTTGAAAATAACTCTCTTCATTAAAAAAGGCTCTGAACTTGAACTGTGTTTCCATTCACCCCAAAAAAATCACAAAAGTTTGTTCTGTTAATTACTCTCTTCTTTTTACATTTGTCCTTCATAAAATGTATTGGCTTATCTAATGATCGAAATCTGTTTAAAACTAAAATGAATAATTTCCTTTTCACTTCGAAAGCCTTCTCAACAATAGTTTCAATTTGTTTCTTCTTTTTATAAAATGCTGATTTTTTTTATATTTCTTCACATCTTTCAACAAATTAAAAACAACTCTAGTGTAAAACATTCTCTTTCTAATTTCTTCAAACTGATTCTTTCTCCTTTTACCATACATTGATTCTTCAGAATGTATTTTTCCATTTACTTCTGCTTTTTTCTTTTTATTCTTCTTTGTTGTTGGGACATTCTTTGTACGTTCCACATTGTGCACACTGTTTTAAGCCTTTGTAAGTTTTTTAATAAATTCCTTTGTTCTCTTACCAGAAGACGTTTTCTTTTTTCCCACATGTTTTTGTTCATCAAATTCTTGGCTGTTGTCTTTTCTTCAAATAATACTCCTTTTTTGTTGTTTCCTCTTTTCTGTTTTTTTAGCTATGGTAAGTTTTTTTAATGATGATAAACAATATCTGTTTAAAAAAATATATATCATATTATTAAAATACATTTATAAAATACACTATTGTATTAGTAAACAAATGTGTTCTACATAAAAACCATTTAAACACTTTGTTTTTCATAATCAAAATCCATTTACTGCAGTATACAGGTACTAATTGGATAATTTTAGGAGGGAATAAGTGAATAAGTAGTGTTTACGTGTTTAGAGGACTGCATCAATACTGGATAGATGATTGTAATACTGTAAGTATTAGTACCTGGGTAATTGCATGAGTACATTGGTACTGACTGAATAATTAGAGTACTGCATCAAAAGAGAATGGAGAAATTATTAATGCTTGGGTTTTGCACAGTGATTACAGAAGGACATGGCACTGACTGCATAATTAAAAGACTGCACAGAGAGTGACAGTGAGATTAGTGCACTTCATGGGTACTACGTTGATTTTTGCAGGAGTGAATCAGTAGTCTGCATGGGGTTAGGGGAGAGCATAGATTGTGTACATTTGACTGTAGCGCTGCATATCTTAATACCTGAGTCATTCTACAACTGCATGGCTAGTGACTGGAAAGTTAAACTGCTGGTAGTGCACAACAGTGTGAGTTTACAAGTGCTTGTGTTTTGCCACAGAGATTAGATAGGGACATAGTTCTGTCAGGATGATTGCAAGAGTGGACAGAGAGTGCCAGTGTGATTGGGGCACTACATGAGTACTACCTAGGTTATTGCAGGAGTGAATCAGTAGTCTGCAGGGGGTTACGGGACTGGTTAGATTGTGCACATTTGACTGTAGCACTGCGTGTGTCATAATGCCTGAAGCATTCTACAAGTGCATGGGCACTGACTGGATAGTTAGAGTGCTGGTACTTGACAGGAGGGTGACTTTATAAGTGCTTGTGTTTTGGCACAGTGATTAGATAAAGACATGGTTCTGACAGGATGATTTCAGGAGTTGACAGAGAGTGACAGTGTGATTGGGGCACTGCATGGGAATTACCGGGGTTATTGCAGGAGTAAATCAGTAGTCTGCAGGGGGTTAGGGGACTGGATAGATTGTGCACATTTGACTGTAGCACTGCGTGTCTTAATGCCTGAGTATCTGTACAAGTGCATGTATAGTGACTGGATAGTTAGACTGCGGATTGTTGACAGCTAGGTAAGTTTATACGTGTTTGTATTTTGACACAGAGATTAGATAAGGACATGGTTCTGTCAGGATGATTGCATGAGTGCACAGAGACAGACAGTGTGATTGGGGCTCTGCATGACTACTACCTAGATTATTACAAGAGTGAATCAGTAGTCTTCAGGGTGTTAGGGGACTGGATAGATTGTGCACATTTGACCGTAGCACTGTGTGTCATAATGCCTGAGTCATTGTACAAGTGCATGGATAGTGACTGGATAGTTAGATTGCGGGTGGTTGACAGCAGGGTAAGTTTATAAGTGCTTGTGTTTTAGCACAGTGATTAGATAAAGACAAGCTTCTGACAGGATGATTCCACGAGTGGACAGAGAGTGACAGTGTGATTGGGGCACTGCATGAGTACTACCTGGATTATTACAAGACCGAATCAGTAGTCTGCAGGGGGTTAGGGGACTGGATAGACTGTGCACATTTGACTGTAGCACTGCGTGTCATAATGCCTGAGGCATTCTACAAGTGCATGGACAGTGACTGGATAGTTAGAGTGCTGGTAGTTGACAGGTGGGTGAGTTTATAAGTGCTTGTGTTTTGGCACAGAGCTTAGATAAGGACATGGTTCTGTCAGCATGATTGCAAGAGTGGACAGAGAGTGACAGTGTGATTGATGCTCTGCATGAGTACTACCTGGATTATTGCAGGAGTGAATCAGTACTCTGCAGGGGGTTAGGGGACTGGTTAGATTGTGCACATGTGACTGTAGCACTGCGTGTCTTAATGCCTGAGTCATTGTACAAGAGCATGGATAGTGACTGGATAGTTCGACTGCTGGTAGTGGACAACAGGGTGCGTTTATAACTGCTTGTGTTTTGGCACTGAGATTAGATAAGGACATGGTTCTGTCAGGATGACTGCAAGAGTGGACAGAGAGTGACAGTTTGATTGGGGCTCTGCATGGCTACTACCTGGATTATTACAAGAGTGAATCAGTAGTCTGCAGGGGGTTACGGGACTGGTTAGATTGTGCACATATGATTGTAGCACTGCGTGTCATAATGCCTAAGTCATTGTACAAGTGCATGGACAGTGACTGGATAGTTAGAGTGCTGGTAGTGGACAGGGGGGTGTGTTTATAAGTGCTTGTGTTTTCGCACAGAGATTAGATAAGGACAAGCTTCTGACAGGTTGATTCCAGGAGTGGACAGAGAGTGACAGTGTAGTTGGTGATCTGCATGAGTACTACCTAGACTATTACAAGAGTGAATCAGTAGTCTGCAGGGGGTTAGGGGACGGGATAGATTGTGCACATTAGACTGTAGCACTGCGTGTCTTAATGCCTGAGTCATTGTACAAGAGCATGGACAGTGACTGGATAGTTAAAGTGCTGATAGTTGACAGGAGGGTGAGTTTATAAGTGCTTGTGTTTTGACACAGAGATTAGATAAGGACATGGTTCTGTCACGATAATTGCAAGAGTGGACAGAGAGTGACAGTGTGATTGGGGCACTGCATGAGTACTACCTGGATTATTGCAGGAGTGCATCAGTACTCTGCAGGGGGTTAGGGGACTGGTTAGATTGTGCACTTTTGACTGTAGCACTGTGTGTCTTAATGCCTGAGTCATTGTACAAGAGCATGGATAGTGACTGGATAGTTAGACTGTTGATAGTGGACAACAGGGTGAGTTTATAACTGCTTGTGTTTTGGCACAGAGATTAGATAAGGACATGGTTCTGTCACAATAATTGCAAGAGTGGACAGAGAGTGACAGTGTGATTGGGGCACTGCATGAGTACTACCTGGATTATTGCAGTAATGAATCAGTACTCTGCAGGGGGTTAGGGGACTGGATAGATTGTGCACATTTGACTGTAGCACTGCGTGTCATAATTCCTGAGTCATTGTACAAGTGCATGGACAGTGACTGGATAGTTTGAGTGCTGGTAGTGGACAGGAGGGTGCGTTCATAAGTGCTTGTGTTTTCATACAGAAATTAGATAAGTACAAGCTTCTGACAGGATGATTCCAGGAGTAGACAGAGAGTGACAGTGTGATTGGTGCTCTGCATGAGCACTACCTGGATTATTACAAGTGTGAATCAGTAGTCTGCAGGGGGTTAGGGGACTGGATGGATTGTGTATATTTGACTGTACCATTGCGTGTCTTAATGCCTGAGGCATTCTACAAGTGCATGGACAGTGACTGGATAGTTAGAGTGCTGGTAGTTGACAGGAGGGTGAGTTTATAAGTGCTTGTGTTTTGGCACAGAGATTAGATAAGGACATGGTTCTGTCAGGATGATTGCAAGAGTGGACAGATAGTGACAGTGTGATTGGGGCTCTGCATGACTACTACCTGGATTATTACAAGAGTGAATCAGTAGTCTGCAGGGGGTTAGGCGACTGCATAGATTGTGCACATTTGACTGTACCACTGCGTGTCATAATGCCTGAGTCATTGTACAAGTGCATGTATAGTGACTGGATAGTTAGACTGCTGGTAGTGGACAACAGGGTGTGTTTATAAGTGCTTGTGTTTTGGCACAGTGATTATATAAAGACAAGCTTCTGACAGGATGATTCCAGGAGTGGACAGAGAGTGACAGTTTGATTGGGGCACTGCATGAGTACTACCTGGATTATTGCAGGAGTGAATCAGTACTCTGCAGGGGGTTAGGGGACTTGTTAGATTGTGATAGACTGTCTTTATGAGTAACTACATATGTTTTAAACTAGTATATGTGACTATTGGTGTATATAAGTGAGTATATGTGAGAGTGAGAGATTGAAAGAGTTCCTGTATGAATAAGTATGTGTTTCTATAAGTGGTTGTTTAAAAGACTAAGTATGTGTAAGTTTCTGTAGAAGTAAGTGTGGTGGTGTGTGTATAACTGTATATGCAAGTAAATGGATGTTTGATTCTTTATTAGCATGAGTGACTATGTGTGTGAGTAACTCTATGGATGAGTGGCGTTGTGTAACAGGATGTATAGGTGTGTGAGTACATATGATGAGTGAGTACATGTATGAGTGACTGTATAGGACTGTTGGTGAATGAGTGGATGTGTATATGGATCTTAGAATTACTGAATAGGTTGTTGTAACTGGTATTGGTATGTCCATTGTTTTGAACATTGTAGTTTCTATTTTTGAATGTGTGTATCAAATGTTATATTAGGGGAAGAGGAGGTCTGCCACTCTATCACAAGGATGATGTCATCAGTGATGTCATTAGTGATGTCATTTGAGATGTCATGAGTGATGTCATGAGTGATGTCACTGACCATGTCATGAGTGATGTAATATGTGACGTCATCAGCAGTGCATTGCGGGCGCGCGAGTTATAGTTAGCTGAACTAACTATAACGGGAGAATTTCAATGGTTTTGTATGAGTGAAAAGTCCAGCTAACTATAACGCCCCTGAAACCTATGGTTTTTTAAGTGAATTTCTAAGGTTTTTTAAATGCAAATTCTTAACTATAACGTGCCTGAAACCTATGGTTTTTTCAGTGAATTTCAAAGGTTTTTTAAATGCAAATTTCTAACTATGCCTACAGAGATAGGACATGTGAAGAAAGAAGAAAAAACGCACAGAAAGAAAAAAAAGAAATGCAGAAAGAAGCAACAGAAGTCCTCAAAGACGAAGAAAAGTGCAGGAAGAGGGATAACGTGCAGAAAGAACAAACAGAAGAGCAGAAAGAAGCCTTGTTGCAAAATCATCCTGTACCCTCAACTTTTTCAGACGGATACTGGTGGTAACTGAGTCTGACTAACCAGTCCTAGAGCCAGTGCTATGTTAAAAGACACTCAGAATACAGTGAAAACACCTACATACACTAGGGAACACTATGCGTTGGGGTCCCCCTGTGATCAGCATGACCTCCTCTGTGTAGCCCCTAGTATATATTAGGGCAGGGGATGAAAACTACCTCTTAACACGCGCCACAGGGCGTGTTTGCAAACGTCACCTCAGGCCCCGTCCCCTCACTTCCCCACTGTGTAAACACGCCCTGTGGCCGTTTTAAGTTGGGAGATTAAGTCCCCTTGAATCCTGAGGGTCCCTAGGGTCCAACTAGCCCACTAGGTACCTCCAGTATGTGCCACAGAGCTGCGTTGCAGAGAGGTGTAAAAAGTGGCACGGCCTGGACCACCTCTCTGCAACGCAGCTCAGTGGCGCTTACTGGAAGCACCTGGTGGGCTAGTTAGCCACCAGGGGCCCTCAGGATTGAAGGGGAATTATTTCCCCAACTTAAAACACGCCACAGGGCTTGTTTGCACACGTTAACTCAGGCCCTGTCCCCTCCCTTCACCACTGTGTAAACACGCCCTGTGGCCGTTTTTAGTTGGGAGATTAAGTTAATTTGAATCCTGAGGGTCTCTAGGGTCCAACTAGCCCACTAGGTACCTCCAGTATGCGTCACAGAGCAGCGTTGCAGAGAGGTGTAAAAAGTGGCACGGCCTGGACCACCTCTCTGCAACGCAGCTCAGTGGCGCTTACTGGAAGCACCTGGTGGGCTAGTTAGCCCCCAGGGGCCCTCAGGATTGAAGGGGAATTATTTCCCCAACTTAAAACGCGCCACAGGGCGTGTTTGCACACGTCCCCTCAGGCCCCATCCCCTCCCTTCACCACTGTGTAAACGCGCCCTGTGGCCGTTCTAAATTGAGAGATTAAGTCCCCTTGAATCTTAAGGGTCCCTAGGGTCAAACTAGCCCAGTAGGTACCTCCAGTAAGCGCCACAGAGCTGCGTTGCATAGAGGTGTAAAAAGGGGCGTGGCCTCAGAACACCTGTCTGCAACGCAGCTCCCTGGCGCACACTGGAGATACCTGTTGGGCTAGTTGGCCCTCAGGGACCCTCGGTATTGAAGGGGAATTAATTCCCCAACTTACAACTGGCCAGGGGGCGCGTTTGCAGAGTGCTGCAAGGAGGGGGCGTGGCCTCCAGCGCGATGCCGGTCTTTTATTTATTTTATTTTTTTAAGAAGGAGGGCTGTGTGGCCCCCCTTCTTTTCCTAATTTACTGGCCCTGGGGACCCCATCCCCCAGGGCCTGCACCCTAATTTGTTTTGTAGAAAAAAATACATTTGGCCCTCCCAAGGCCTTAATCGGCCCCGGGGACCCCAACCCCCGGGTCATGGCCTTTTTTTTATTTAAATTCTTTAGGAGTGGGCTGCGTTGCCCCCCTCCTCAGGCCACTTATGGCTCCAGGGACCCCATCCCCGGGGCCGGCCTTTGTTTTTTATTATTTAAAAAATATATATATTTATAGAAACACCTAGGACATGCTGGACAAACCGTATGTACCTATCACCATGACGATTTGTGTGATATTCATTAAAAGGCGACTATGCATAGAATGAATCCACATGGAATGTATTTACACCGCTAGTGAAGCTCTGACGTGTCTGACGCCCTACCGTGCCTAATCCCGGCGCCCCCGCCGGTGAGTTCTCTCCAAGTAGACACCCTTGTCGTTTATTTATACAAACATGGGTAGCTATTCACGGGCACATTTAATATACACGCACACCAAGCCATTCAAAGGGGATTCGACAAAAATTCGACCAAACTATGCAAGAAACCCCCCCTCATGGTTAATAAAAAACACATCCACCGCCGGATGTGTAATACTTTTTATTTTACTCTCTGGAAAGAAGACGAACCTCACTTGAGAGTCACAGCGTGCTCCTGGCTGAGCCCAATGCTGTGTTACACCCACCAGTGCCCGCCGATTGCCTCACACCTCTGTGTTGTATTCCACCAGCTAGTGCGTATGCTATGACACTCTCTAGCCCATGTGCACTATAACACCACCCCGTGAATATGTCATGCCACACTTGCCTTCGCACGGGTTATATTGCCCCATCTAACGTGCCTTCCTCGATGTGTATGTTATAACGCACAGAGCTATGCCATACATATTACAATCTGGGATCCATATCTTTGTCACAGTGCATATGCAACGTTACACTCCCAAGCACATATTTTATATTACAACTTTAGAGACTAGTTATGTTACACAACACTGCCCTGTGCATATTACACTCCAAGGCGCATATCGCATAGCACGTGCTAGTGCCTGTGCTATCTCGCGCTCTCCAATGAATCTGTCATTGCGCACAATGTATTGCATATTATATTTCATGCCCTGGTTCATCTTATATCACACTTTTTGGTGCATAGTTTATACCATATACTACATCTAGTTTTCATTTTCAATCGTGCTCTCAGGACTATGTTCTATATAACACTGCGTCCACCTACCCTTTTCACGGGCATTACATTTTGCGATGGGGGTGGAGGGTCAGGGGGTGTTTCTACCAAGTGAGCCCGGAGTCACAGTCACAAACGTCCTCTTCTTCCTGAATAAAAGTGAGATTATGCTGCATACTTGTTCATATTTTAAGTAGTTCGCACAGACACACATTTTAAAAACAATAAAGTTCCTAATACCCACCTTCTCTGAACAGTTAGCTTGCTGCCCCATCCACCTCCTCCCTATCCTCTGTTGTCTGAATCCATGGACTAGCCTCCTCCCTCCTGCCATGCATGGTCTGATGTGCTGCCACTGCCCTCCATTTAGCATGATGTACCAGTCCACTCCTCCTGCCCTCCATTGCCCAATTCTATGGCCCATCATTGACCTCCTGCTTAGCCTCTGTGCTTAGCTTGCTGCCCCTATTCTCCTTCCCCCTGCCCTCCGATGTCTTTGTGCATGCCCCTGCTCCATCCTTTTTGCCCACTATGTTCCATGGACCTGCCACTCCTATCTACACTGAGTGTTCTGTTGAGCTGCCACTCCCCTCCCACCTGCCTAGCATTGTCAGATGATTGTAACCTGTCCCTGCCACCTCCACCCTGCCTGTCCACATGCCATGCCCCTATCCCCTTCCTCCTGTCCTCCATGGTCCATTTTACTGCCACACCCTTCTGCCCTCCCTGATCTGTTGTGCTGCAACTGCTCCTCCTGCCTGCCCCGCGCGGTCTGTTGTGAGGCCCCTTCCCCTGAACTCTCTTGTCTGTGCCCAGGTCCTGACCCTCCCTTCTATCCTCCATGGTCCTTTGTGCATGCCCCTGCACCCTCCTTCTTGCCCATCATAGCCATTGTGCTGCCACTAACCCTCCCGCTTGCCATGCATGGTCTTCTGTGCTGCCGTGGCCCCTCCCACCTTCCCTGTGTGGTCAGCTAGCTGCCCCTGACCCCCTCCCACCTTCCCTCCATGGTCTGTGTGTATGCCACCATAGTCTCATTGTTGCGCACCATGGTGTGTCTTGTTTCTATTGCCCATCCTCCCTGACCTCCATGGTCATCTTGCTGCTCCTGCCCTGCCCTGCCACCTTGCCCCCAGCCCTCTGTTTCCATGTGCAGACTCCCTATTCCCTCCCTCCTGGCTTGTCTGTTCCATTGTAATGCCCCTGATCCGTCCCTCCTGCCCTTTATTTTCTGTTATGCTGCAGCTTTCTCTCCTGTCTGTCCATTATGGTCAGCTAGCTACCATTGCCTCTTTCCCATCTGTTCTCTGTTGTCCATGTGAATGGTCCTGTCCCCTCCCTATTGCTTTCTATGGATTGTTGTGCTGCACTCCCGTCCCGCATGCGCTGTGTGGTGTATTGTGCTGCTGCAAACCCTGATGCCTGCCCTGTAGGGTCAGATTGGTGCACCTCTCCATGTCCCTCCTGTCCTCTGTTATCCAAGTCCATGTCCCTACCCCAATTCCTCCTGCCTACCATGATTCAATGTACCATACTTGCGAACATTTTGAACTTGGTAAGAGGGAGATTTTGAAAAAAAACTGGGGTATTGATTTTCCCCTTTGAGTTACATTGAAAAAGAGGAGATTGTAGACAGGAGACCGATCAAATAAAGCCCATTTGAGCTTAAAAACATTGGACGTTTCCTGGCTGAAACGGGTCTGTTGGCATGTATGGTTGTACTACCACTGCCTCTTCCTTCTGCCCACAATGGTCTATTATATTGCCACAGCCTCTCTTGCCAGTCCTGTATTGTTGGTTTGTTGCCCCTGGCCCCCTTTCCACTGCCCTCCATAGTCTGTTGTGCTGCCACTGCCCTTCCTGCCTGCCCAGTGTGGTCAAATTGTTGCCTCTGCACTCTCCTACCTGCCTTCAATTTTCAGAGTCCGTGCCCCTGGCCACTGCCTCTCAACAGTATCCCAATGAACAACTAGATTGCTAACATTCTATATTTATTACAAAGTGTGGAACGCCTGACATCATCTTGATGTAATCAAAACTGTAATACCTAGAGTATTTCCTTTAGAAATTACATATATGAGAGGGTCTTATTTGCATCAAAATTATGGTTAGTGCTCTAAAAAACTAAAATGAGGACATATTTTCTGAGTTTTCAAATAGCGACAAAGAACTTTAAAATTATTTGTAATCTTTATGTTTTTTTATCCAGTTGACCACTTGATTAAATGTTGCACCTTGGCGAGAGGATGTGGTGTTACTTCCAGAGCTGCAGACTTTGCAACTGGGGAACCAGGTTGGAGTTTCTGCTTCAGCTCAACATTCTGTGATTGTGATCAAATCACTTAATCTCCCCATGTCTACAACCAAAATGAATTTGATCTTGTGTGATGTAACCAATGCTCATGTAATGCATTCCAATACCTGACAAGTCTGCACTATATAAAACTGCAAATACACAAAAATAAGTGTTTTGCACACTTCTGTCATTGGGCTACATCTAGGCTACATCTGGGTGATATTTGTGCTGCATTTAGGCTCTTTTGTGTCTGGTGGCAATCTTGGGAGATTTATTTGTTATGAAGTTTCCTAATTTCCTTATTTACTGCAGTCTCCTCAGTAGGAAATGCTTTTAGTTTTTTACTTTGATTCCATCAAGAAGGTATTCAGATATGTCACACATTTGCCATAAATTCTGAATGTTAGCACTCTAGTTGCTCATTAGATCACTGTAGTAAAGCTACTGCTCACCAGGGAAGTCTGCTGCTGGTATTAAAAGTGCATGTTTCAGTCTGCATATCAGAATTTTTTTATGAAATAGAAGAGGATTTGAGAAGTCACTAAAAATGTGCCCTAATATTTCTTTCTTCAGCACTAATCATAATTTCTATGGCAAAATGAACCCCCTCATTGTGTTCCTTTTTAAATTAAATGTTTTAAGTGTTACCAGTTTATTCCAATCAAGATGGCTTCAGGTGTGCCATACTTTTGTCATAAGTAAGACAGCAAGGGCTCTAGTTGTTCTTAAGAACACTCTGGGACATTCTGTCATTAGGCTAGACTTGGGCTACATCTGGGTGATATTTGGGCTACATTTGGGCTCTTTTATCTCTGGTGGCCATCTTGGGAGATTTATTTGTTATGAAGTTTCCTAATTTCCTCATTTACTGTAGTCTCCTCAGTGGGAATACTTTCAGTTTTTTATTTTGGTTCCATCAAGAAGGCATTCAGATGTGTCACACATTTGCAATAAATTTTGAATGTTAGCACTCTAGTTCCTCATTAGATCACTGTAGTAAAACTAATGCTCACCAGGGAAGTCTGCTGCTGGTATTCAAAGTGCATGTTTCAGTCTGCATGTCAGAATTTGTTTATGAAATAGAAGAGGATTTGAGAAGTCAAAATGTGCCCTAATTTTTCTTTCTGCAGAACTAATCATAATTTCTATGGCAAAATGAACCCCCTCATTTTGTTCCTTTGTAAATTAAATGTTTTAAGTGTTACCACTTTATTCCAATCAAGATGGCTTCAGGTGTGCCATACTTTTGTCATAAGTAAGACTGTTAGCGCTCTAGTTGTTTGTTAGAACACTCTGGGACATTCTGTCATGGGGCGATACTTGGGCTACATCTGGGTGATATTTGGGCTACATTTGGGCTCTTTTGTCTCTGGTGGCCATTTTGGGAGACTTATTTGTTATGATGTTTCCTAATTTCCTCATTTACTACAGTCTCCTCAGTAGGAAATACTTTCAGTTTTTTACTTTGATTCCATCAAGAAGGCATTCAGATGTGTCACAAATTTGCCATAAATTCAGAATGTTAGCACTCTAGTTGCTTATTAGATCACTGTAGTAAAGCTACTGCTCACCAGGGAAGTCTGCTGCTGGTATTGAAAGTGCATGCTTCAGTCTGCATGTCAGAATTTTTTTATGAAATAGAAGAGGATTTGAGAAGTCACTCAAAATGTGCCCTAATTTTTCTTTCTGCAGCACTAATCATACTTTCTATGGCAAAATGAACCCCCTCATTTTGTTCCTTTTTAAATTAAATGTTTTAAGAATTACCACTTTATTCCAACCAAGATGGCTTTCGGTGTGCCATACGTTTGTCATAAGTAGGACTGTTAACGCTCTAGTTGTTCTTTAGAACACTCTGGGAAGCTGCAGTAGAACACAAAGGCATCAAATGACAGTCTCTGCCCTTGTTGGATGTACATGTTTTACTAAGAATGTCAGAATTCATTCTCACATGACTGAGAAAGATAATGTGAATTTACAGAAAATATGCTCTCAGTTTAGCTTATAGATCACATTCCAAACCTCTGTGGGAAAAGCATGAGAAAATAGTTTTCTCTCAAACATGATTCATGATATCACAGCAGAAGGCTTTTTCACATGGTTAAATCACCATAGAACACACCACATTTCCTAAAATGAGTATGGTACCATCAACAAATGATTTATAATGTAACTAAAGTCTTAAAACCTTTTATTAACTGCAATGCTTTTTAATGAGGTGCTATCATGTATATTGGTCCCAAGATGGCTGCCAACACTTCTTGGATGAAGTGCTGACAGCCAATCAGATCTCACGGTGAGATGTGTGGTTAGGCTCCGCCCAGATATATATGTGATTTTACTTTTGATTTTCTCAGGAACTACTGAACAGATTGACACCATATATGCAAAAGGCAGATGCCTGACCTGAGGACTACCTCTTTGCCAAATTTCAAGTAATTCTGTTCAGCCGTTCGGGCTGTACCTTCCACAAAAGGTCCTATGGGAAAATGCATGGGGAAAACGCGTTTTGGGACCCCCCTTTTTTCTCAGCCCCCGCTTGACGAATCACCCCGAGACTTTCAGGGTAGGAGCTGAGCGGAGCGCCCCATTAGTTTTGAAAATTTCACGAAGATAAGTCAACCGGCGCCAAAGGTATTCAAAATTGAATTTTCAGATTTCCTATGGAAACTCGGTCCTAACTATAACTATCTACTGGCGACCACCAGTAGATAATATAAACAAACAGGAGCACGCACGCCAAAATCCGTGAAAATATGTATTTATTTCATTAAAGATCCCCCCTCAGCGCTGACAGACGCGTTTCTCCGCTCTGCTTTGTCAATGTCAATGTCAAATATATATATGCCCCCCAACATTAAATTATCAAAGCCCCGGGGAGGTGGCGGTCCCCGGGGCAGCATGGGGGGGGCAGGAGCCCTCCCCCACGCATTTTGTTTTTTAAAATAAACTCTGGGGAGGTCAGGGTCGGGAACATGGCGGTCCTCGGGGCTGTAGGGACCCTGCCCCTGTGCCATTATTGCCCCGGGGTTTTAAGAAAACAAAGTGTGGGAGAACGCAGGCCTAGGGGGTCAGGGTGTTTCTACCCTGCACCCTTTTCTTGCTTTTAAGTTTTTTTTTCTCCATTTTTCTTGTGACATCGGTTACTGAGTCTGAACCTAGACCAATGCCACCTCCGGCCCGACATCGCCACGGCCATCCCTGACGGCTACAAGATCCAAAGAAACGACCGCCTCCACCGCCCAGGAGGAGGACTGGCAATCGCACACAAGACCCCCTCCAACTCTCCACATCCAGCACGAGTAACCGCAACACAGAACACCTCCACTTCCAGATCCAGACCAGCCCCAGGACCACGCTACACAGCACCCTCATCTACAGACCTCCGGGACCTCGCACCCAGTCCGCTTCTACCATCACCAAGCTCGCCGCCCCCATGCCATCACTCACAGAGCAGGACACACCCAGGGCTGGACTGGGAACCAAAACCGGCCCTGGCAAAGTGCTCGGCTGCCCCCCTCCCTCCCCCGCGGGGGGTTGAGGGTGCCACCGAGCTCTTTGCCAGGGCCAGTTTTCGGCCGATTATGTTACAGGGCCGATTTTGCAGCTATGCTGCAAAAACGGCCCTGTAACAAAAACGGCCCCCAGGGGCCCAAAGCCGGCCCCCACCCGTGCGGCGCACCAGGGGATTGCCCGGTGCCCACTACGGCCAGTCCGGCCCTGAACACACCCTTGATCCTACCTTCGCGGGAGGCACGAATGTCCACTTCAGCCACACCTCCGAGCCCCTCTGGATGGACCACCACTGCATCCACTTCACCTTCAACACCACCATCGCACCCACGCCTGCCACGAAGGAACTGGAGCAAGGTCACAGAGGACCACCTCAATACCACCCTCCTCCTGGTAGTGAACAACTCTGAAATGTGTTTTTTCACTACTGTGAGGCCAACCTCTTCAACAGAATAACATAGGCTTACCTTATTACATTTAATAAGTGTTACCTTTTGTTTGGGAACAGATAGAAATGTCATGTTTGGTCTCTTATGAATTGTGATTTAAAATCATCTTTAATGGTAAAGTCAGATTGTAAGTCACCAGTCGAAAAAGTCCACTTTTAAGAAAATTGGCATTTTCTTTTTCTAACCATTTTGGTGCCTATAGGGAGTGTCTCAGGTCACAGCCTGTGATTACAGTGACAGTTGGACTTTGTTTATTCCTCCCAGACAATGAGACAAGGTGAGACTGGGTGTTAACAGGAGGGAAACAACCGTTACAACGCATGCATTACTCCGCATGCCATTACCCTGCATTTTTTACAACGCAAAAACATTTACAACTCAGGGCTTTACACTGTGAACTGTTACAACGCATTCCCCAAAGTAACGACCCGTGGAGTTAGAATCGTAATTGCGTTGGAATGGGGAATGTGTTGTGACAGATTGCCTTGTAAAGCCCTGTGCTGTAAAAGTTTTTGCAGTGTAAAAATGTGGGGTAAATGGCATGCGGAGTAAAAGCATGAGTTGTGTCGTCATACAACCTTAACAGGATGTGCCATCCTGCCAGGATGTGCGGGGTGAAGCTTTTCACTGCCCCACTTACATTTCGAAGGAGCTGCCTCAGCACACTCACAAAGAATGTCACACCAGTATTTTGTCACTCCAGACCCCTTGGAGCCTGGACAGGGAGGAGAAGCTTCTTTCATTTCAAAGCTGGCACCAAGTAAAAAGTTAGGACCTTCAGTCTCACTCTTTAGTTCACTCTTGGACCAGCAGAGGACACCAGATGACTGTCCTGCTGCTTTAGGCCTGCTTATGTACTTCAGAGGACTGTCATGCTGCTACCAGACAACTGCCCTGCTGCTAGAAGCCTGCCTTGTAACCTTAGAGGACTGCCCTGCTACTTGAAGCCTTTCTTGCTGCTTGATCGCAGGACCACCAACCTTAAACCCGTACCTGGACCCTGCCCGAAGTGAGTCCTGCCCTCCAAATGGTTCTCTACCAGCCCTGAACCCTTGGAAGTGGTGCTTAATTTGATCAAACAGCCACAAACAGAAGTTTGAGACTTTCCCACCAAAAAGTGCTCTGAGTACCGACAGGAGACCAGGACATACCTGCTCATCAATCTCCCAAGATGCATAGATGGTTGCCTGACTTCGCAGTAGCTCCTGATCTGTCCTTCTCCACAGCAGCACATCCTGCTCAGAGGCTCCTCTTTGGAAGGGTAGCCAGCATTGTAGAGCGGTCGTGAGCTTCAACCTGCTGGAGATTTTCAACTCCCAAAAAACAATAGAGACTTAGTCTGAGCATAGAAATCTTCACCACAACTTCCTCCAGTGGCTTCCCAACAATAATGCCTCATCTTCAAGCACCGTGAGATGCCTTGCCTCACTGAACTTTACCTTTTCAGACGTTTTTTTCAGGCCCAATCTACCTTGTGCATCGAAACCAGGCTTCATCGCGGTCGGTCATAACTTTCGCCTTTGACCCTGTCTCCTGCTACTACATGCTTGCGGTTGGCACCATTTTTCACTAAAAACTTTAAAAACGAATTGGCAGTGACCTTCACAATGCATGTCAGAATGATTTCCTAAAATGGATGAGGAAGATATTTGAGAACTCAGAGCACCCCTAAAATTGTTCAGTTCTAAAGAAAATGCATCAGGTTTTACAAGGTGTGTCACACGTTCATCAGAAATACAGAATGTTCTGCTCTAGCTGTTCATTAGGCCTTTGTTGGAACATTGCAGTGATCACTAGAGAGTGAACTGACAGTCTGCTGCTGGTGTTGAATATACATGAATCAGTTTGCATGTAAAAAAGTTTTTACTGATATGGATGAGAAAGATATTTGAGAACTCACACCAAATGTGTTCTCATTTTAGCTTTGTAGAGCATGGCCAATCATTTCTAACTCCCTCATTTTGTAAATTACAAAAAATAATTTTTATGTTTTACAGCTTTGATTCCATCAAGATGGCTTCAGGTGTGCCACACTTCTGTCACAAATACAGAATGATAGCCGGCTAGCTGTTAATTAGAGCCCTATGGAAAGCTACAGTAGAACACTGGAAATCATCTGGCAGGCCACTGCTACTGTCGGAGATACACGTGTTAGTCAGAATATTAGACTTTACTCTCACATGATTGAGGAAGATAGTGTGAACATAGAGAAAATGTGCTCTTATTTTAGTTTCTGGAGCACCTTCCATAACCTCTATGAGAAAATCACTCGAGGAAACTATTTTCTCTCAAACAAGATTTATCAAATTCCAGCAGCATTTTGATAGGGTGCAATCACCATATTTCCTAAAATTAGTATGCTACTAAAAACAAATGATTTATATTTGGACTTATATCTGTCATCATCCTTTATATGTGCTCCATTATGTGACCCTCAAAAAGCTTTCACTACATGTTACTTCAATGTGGAACACACCCCCAGGTCTTGTAAAGGCTGCCACAGCATTTTGCCCAATTTGTGGCCAGTCAATCAAGGTGGGGTCCCTTTGGAACTCCCGACATACAAGGTATTTGGGTTCAGGGTATGCTATTCATTTTCAGGTTTAAGGGACCATGTTGCCAAGCCCTGTAATGGCTTTCCAAACATATTGTTCAGGTTATGGCCTGCCAATCAGGATTTACTATTCACTTTTAAAGCAACCAATCAGAGCATAACTGCCGGCTTTAGCGCTAGTGCACCCACTGCAAGTATGTTTGTTGGCGCCCCCAAAGACCTCCATTGCCATTAATTCCCTCACTTCTCACCCTTCAACTGTGACTTTCAATTCTTCATAACCACTCTCTCATATACTTTTCTTTTGATTATCAATCTACTCATACCAGGGTAGGGTTTTGTAGCACTTTACATCACACAGAGACAATGAATCACACGTTTGTAAATCAGTGTATAGGAAATGTTACATAGGAAAGAGGACTACAAGGTATGAGTCACATATTATTCATACTGGGCATAGTTTAAGAGTGCTTGATCTGGAGAAGCACAAACTCAGAATTTAAAATGTACCACCATGGTTGGGGATTGTTTTTTTACTAATAAGAATGAATTTCTACCCAAATGAACCTATTTTACAACATTGGGATAATGAAAGACTGGGGAAGAAATCAAAGATTTAACAAATACCTTGCAGTTTCCACACAGCTTTCTGATGAGAGTTAATAGCTCACTGTACTATATTAGGATTTTAATTTATAAATTGCAAGTCAAAAAAGGGTCTCTCCGACAAAAGCAGTAACCTACTGAACAATTTACATTTTGTGCACTTCTGTGATCTGCATGGTCCACGTGCTTTCCAGCAGGCATATTAACCCTCTGCCCTACTTTGAGTCAAAACGTCTACGAGACAAAACTTGATCGATGCCCAGCAGGTCCATTATTCACCAGTGTTTTCTTAACATTTTTATTGGTGCCTGAAACTTGCTGGAGGAAAGGAACGCTGCATCAGGTGCATTTAAATCCACCATATGTGTGTGACAACACAGGGCCCACTGAAGTCAGCGCTCGTTGCAGAGGCACCGATCGCACCACCTTAGAGCTGGCCCTGATATCTGCACACCAACAGTCCAGATAATATACCTAACTTTTTAACCTCTTAATGTCCACCAGAGCACCCCTTTAATCACAGATTTCTAGAAAAATGTTTGGATAGATTTACAACAAAGAAGAAAAAGCACACTTTCTGAGTAAATTTCTAACTTTCTGCCAGAGTAGTTTTTATTTCATTCTGCCCTTTTTTCTGTATCACTTCCCATAATATCTTATAGGAATTAACACAGGAAATAAAACAATTGTTGCCCCTGCTTCATGGATCAACTTCAAACTTTTCAGGAAGGAGATCCGTAGGATGATCATTTTTATTTAGAATGTTTTGTTCAGATTCACCAAATGGCACTAAAGTTAACAGCAAAACTAAAACGTTTGTTCCTATGGAAATTGTAGTTTACAGGAAGGCTCTCACTCCACAGTTTTGGTTTCACCAAGAGTTTATTGGCTTATTTGGGTGGAAGTCAAAAGAGCTACTGAATGGGGATGAATAACAGTTTCTTTTAGTGAAGGAACCAACTGCCCACTGTTTCTACATGCTGCCTAAGGTACATAAAAGCAAGATGGACCCACCCGGGAGTCCGATAATTTCTGCCAATGGCTAGAGCAAACATCTATTTACCATGATTTCCACCTTCTCTCTTATGTACTTTCTTTACCGTCTTATTGGAAGGACAGCATCGATTTTATTACAAAGATTTCGGAGATACCATGGCAGCCTAGTTACATATTTGTTTCTTTAGATGTGCTCTCTTTGTACCCCTGCATTGACCAGGATCTGGGCATACAGGCATGTAAACACTTTTTCAGGGACAAACCACTGCATAGGTATGATCATTCCATGATGTTGTTGAAGATGCTACGTTTTTGCCTAGAGATCAATTTCTTCATTTTTAAAGATGTATGGTATCGTCAACTTGTCGGGAGTGCTAAGGGAAGCTGCTTTGCTCCAAGCTATGCCTGTATGATTATGGGAGGTTGGGAGGCGCAACATGTACGGACTGAGGAGAATGAAAGGTGGACTAGCCAAATCGTTTTCTGGACCAGATACTTAGCTGATCTGTTTGTGGTATGGGAGGGTCCAGAAGTGAGAGTTCTTGATTTACTGACACATATTGCACAGAATTCTCTAAATTTACCTTTTACGCATAAAATTGATAAGACACAGATGGACTTTCTGGATGTCTCTGTCACAGTGGTAGAAGGTAACATACATACCAGTCTGTATCACAAAAAAAAGCAGGTATTAGCATTCTCCATGCTAGAAGTCATGATCCACAAACATTGAAGTGGAGCATCTCATATGGTAAGTTTTTGAGGGCCAAAGGACCAAGCAGTACACCTTTAGGCTTCAGTCATGAGGAAGGCAGAATGGTCTCTAGGTTTAGAGCAAGAGGGTATCCATATACAATCCTCAATGCAGCTAGCAGTAAGGCAGCCCAAACTCTGAGTGAAAACCTGCTAGTTCAGAAGAAGGAATGACAGGGTTCCTATGTGGTTTGTTTAATTACCACATTTAACAGCGAATCAAGTGTCTTGAGAAAGATCCTGAATAGACATTTGCGCTGGGTCAAGACGGATCCCATTATTGGGTAGGCCATGCCACCATACGCTCCACTTGCTTATCGTAAGTCTAAATCCCTGAAAGATTTTCTGGTACATAGCCACAGCAGTGCCCCCACTTACAGAAGGGATAGGTTACAAGAATAAAGGGGATTCCACAAGTGTGGCCACTGCAAAGTGTGCCGTGGTAGCAAGAACAGGAAAGAATACACATTACCTACAGGACAAACAAGGAGCATTAACAAATTCATCACATGTGGAAATGACTATGTGGTATATGTACTTGAATGCCCATGTGGTGACAAATATGTGGGGAGTAGGCCTGGGCGAAAAAATTTCGTTCCGTTCGCGGAAATTGCGATAATTTGACATTTTCGCGTTCCGTGGAGAGCGCGAAAATGTCAAAAATTCCGGTTTCCGCAGCTTGGCGATAATTTGTTTCTTGCTCGCGCTGTAAAATAATACATTCTCGCGTGCGCGCGATCGCCTTACCTGAATCCCTGCGTTCGCCAACAAGTTTTCTTGATCCGGTCGCGTTCTCCATGAGATGTTGTATTGTTTTTAGCCATTTGCGCTGTCTCGCCACAGTTCGCGCACGCAGTGACGTCATGCGTCACGCGATCACGTCTTTCTTCTCGCGATCATGCACCGCGAGACAACTCAAAACAAGATGGCCGCGCCCGCAAGCAACCACTTGGGTGAGTTGGCGACCCGCAACCATGCAGAAAATCTCGCGAACATGCCGGAAAAAAACTTCTGCATCTTCGCGATATTTCCGCTTGTTTGAGATAATTTTAAACATTTTCGCGATAATTTGCGAAAGTTAATTTTGCAAATTCCGCCCACCCCTAGTGGGGAGTACCATTTGGCCTGTGAAAAAGAGCGTGTTGGAACATTACAGAGCGATTAAGAAATACGACACAACCTACCCAGTAGCTAGACGTTGGGCCAGATTTCATGAACATAATGCTGACTTTTTATCTTATTTTGGCATTGACAGGATCCTGCAGAATGCCTGTGGTGGAGACAGGGAGAGGAAACGAAGACTACTGGAATCGGAGCATATTATCCTTCTTGAGAGTAGATCCCCAGGATGCCACAATGAGGATGAGGAACTTTATTTTATTTTTACGAAGTTTTTTATATAGCGCAAACTTGACCCAGTATCAGGTATCAGAGCACTTTACATAGCACAAGTTTCGTTACATGAGGACACGTTCATTTTTTTTTTGTTAGGCACGGGTAGATAAAGTGATTTTCCCAGAATCACAAGATGTTCAGTGTCCTTGCTGAGACGCGAACCAGGTTCCCCAGATTCGAGGTTGACCGCCCTAGCCGTTAGGCCAACATCAGCTGATGAGACATGTGGTGAGTGACATTTTTATGTTCCATGTCATCGTTGACCTCATGGTAGATCCTTATATTTTGTTTTTGTTTTTAATTTTTAATTCTTCACCTTGTTGTCTCTGCTCTGACAGCTATGTGACATTTCCTGCTTTCCCTGCTATGATGTATGCTGAATCATGATGCTGACCCCACCGTATGCTTTTCTCTGGAGTTTTATTCCTTGTATACAGCTTCCCTACTTTGGTCTCATTCATCATTGTTCTTTGTAGGAGAGTAGCATCTGCACCTTATGTTGCCCCCAATTTTTTTCTGATGTTTTCACTGGTTTCTGGCTATAGTCTGGATGGAACCCTGCTAATCAGGGCCCCAGCCTCTCTGTTCTCTCTAAACAACTTGAAGTGCATATAAGACGCACTAGTGATTGGATACTGTGGTACCTTATAAGCCCCTAGTATATGGTACCTTAGGTACCAAGGGCATAGGTACTTCACAGGCCTACCAGGGGCTGAAGCATGTATTATGCCACCCCTGGGAAGCAGACTAAATCTGACACCACAGGCCTGCTACTCCAGCCTGGGTGAGGTAGTGTTAGCACTCCTCACTGAGATATAGATTCACTATATCTCTCCCTGCACACACATTTAAACCTATCAGTCACCCCTAAGGCAGGCCCTATCAATCCTGAGGGCAGGGTGCTTGGTTTCCATGTGAGGGGGTGCCTCTGCCTGAGCAGGGCCTCTCTGTAGCTCTCAGAGTCTATTCTCTGGGGCTGTTTGTGAATGTGGTCAAACCATATACTCTTAAGTGCATTATAACCTCGCGGTAAATGCTAACTCTGGGATGGCTGCATCAAAACATGTCGTGTTTGGTGTCAAATGCTTTGGAATCAAACCCCCACACTAGTAGTAACTGGTGTGGGAGTATGATCCCACCCTTCTAGAGGGACAGACATGTACCGACTGTGGAAACACGGTAGAATCCTGAAGAACCCTGACATCACAAAATGGAAGCCACCAGTCACAGACACTGGGCTGCCCTCCTGCTGATGACCGAAACTCGCAGTGGAGGAGGCCCAACAATAGGCATCCTGTCACAGGGAGGTGTGGTCACCTCCCAGACAGGGTTTAGTGTATTGGGGCTGGGTGGGTGAACTCCTAGAGTGCTTTGAAGTCCTGCACTGGGGGAGACGTAGGCTCCTCTGTACATATGCCAGCTCAAACCGGTTCAGGGGCTACCTGCCCCTGCTCTTGCGCTAAACTGGACAAAGGGAAGTGGGTGTAGCCACCCACTCCCCTGACCCTCCCATAGGTGGGGTCATAGAGCTAGTCCCTCCCTTCCTTCTAGTATAAGTTAGGGAACCCTTGCCATTGCAACCTAGATATCCCTGGATGATGCTCTGAAGAAGAATCCTGGACGTTCGACGTTTCACTACCTCTGGAAGACTGAAGAATCTCCCTTGGAGTCAAGGAGTGACTCCCCTGCTTGGCAGGCACCAAATTTTGCAATCAACGGTCGCAAACTTTCCCGCTCCTGCCGGAGTCCGAAGTCCCTGCAGCCCAGGAAGAGGATTTCTTGACTTCTCCGAGGCCATCGTGAGTCCCCAGCGACGCTGAGGCAATTGCCCCCCTCGAGTGATGAGGAACCGCAATCCCTGGCTACCGTGCACTATTTTCAAGTGCAACCCCTCCACGACGTTCTATGAACTTGTGCTTTGGGCCACGTGTGGTTCAAGCCTCCAGCAGGATTTTCACCAAAGATCAGAGGCCTACCCCGTCCCAAGTGACCATGGGCCCCTGTTGAGTGAATCCTCCCGAGGCGTCTTTGCGATCCCTTGCCGGTTGTCTTGTGGGTCCCCAGAAGACTTTTCTACAGTTCCAAAGGGCTCCCCTGGTTATTCCAGGCCTGCCCTGACTTACCCTTGCTGGGTGAGTCCCTCAGACCTTGCTGACTTTTTACACTTTCCACAAGACTTGCTGTTGCCAAGGCTTGTTGGCTCCAATCTGGTCGCTGACACCGCAGTACGCTGTAGACTTTGTGGGGCACACGGAATCCAGCTCCTGGTTGTTGTCGACACCTCCTGGACCTCGTGGCTGAAGAGTCAAGACAGCTGTGGATCACCTGAAATCACCCGACGACTGTGGGCATCCATCTTCCTTGCCCCGGGTCACTGCCAAGTGACTTTGAACACTGTCCCCTCTGCTTTCAGGTCCTCCTTCTTCTGAATCAAGCCTTGGATTCCACCGGACACTTCTCCTGTCTTCACAAGCAGCAAGTCTTCTTTGGCTCCCATTGAAAACGACGCCGAGACCCGACACCAAAAGACACCTATGCACCCGGCTTCCCTGGGTGAGGTAACTCCAGCACTACGGTGCTCCTGTGGGTGTTGGCTCTAGAACTACTTACCCTGTAAGTGACTTGCTTGTAGACTCTCCCGAAGTATCCTTAAACTCTAAATTTCCAATCGCGACTTGCTCCATTGAAGTCAATTGGGATCCGCGGTTGTGTTCTCACACTACATGCATCTCCCGTGGGTCCTTTACTTACCTGCCTTGGGTGGATTAGTAAGGCCCCAGCACTTCTGAAGGCCCTAGGCCTTGTCCCTTTGCAAGTCGTTCTCCTTAAGTCTCTTTTTTAGAATATGGTCTGGTACGCCCCTAGGGCCCCAGCCATATTTGTGCTTAACTTGTTGTGAAATGTTGATTTGTGGATATGTCCTTAACTTCTAATCTCATAAAGAGATTAGCAGAGAGTTGTTAGTAATAAATACATCTATATTTTATATATATACCTGTGTGGTGCCCTTTCATTTAGTAATTCAAGAGATTATAAGGTAAAACAAGCTGCTTTACATTCCTCTAAAGACTTAGCCTGAAGGCTGCTCTCCACAGCTATCACTAGGATAGCTTTCTTTAAAAGGTCGTCTTAAACCTGCTACCATAAGAGTCGAATTGTACTGGTGCAAGGTGTCTACTTTAACTAGTGAACAGCATATACCAGGCCAACTTCTCACATACTTTAATTAAGCAAATCCAGTCTCAGAGGCATTTTCTTCTGGTAATGTTAATTCCTATAGATTTTCATTTTATGTTATTCCTTATTTTTTCTTTTCTAAATAATGAGATGTATTTGTAGTGGTCATCGGGTGGTTGCACTGCTGATGACATCGCATATTACATCACTAATGACATGGTCAGTGACAGCACTCATGTGTTTCTACCCTGCCCCATTTTCTTATTTTTTACCTTTTTTGTACTGATTTCTTGTGACTCGGTTACCGAGTCACAAGATGGCTGCTAACACTTCCTGGTTTGGAGTGTTGGCAGCCACTCAGAAGTCAGCTCGTGCTCAGGAGGAGTCGCAACTCCTCCTCGGTGCAGATTTATACAGTTTTATTTTTTTAATTTCTCAGCAACTACTGAACGGATTTACACCATTTAATAGAAGGTTGCGTTCTGGATCAAGACCAACCTTTTTTGCCACATTTGGTGTAATTCTGCTTGGTAGTTTGGGCTGTAGCCATGACTAAAGTTCCTATGGAAATTAACATGGGGAAAACGTTTTTTGGGACCCCCCTTTTTTCTCGGCCCCCGCTTGACAAATCACCCCAAAACTTTCAAGACATTTTTTTGAAAATTTCACGAGGATTCATCAAAAGGCGCCAAAGATATTGGCAAAAGAAAAAATGCTTTTTGAATCGAAACAAGGTCCTAACTATAACTACCTACTGGCAACCACCAGTAGGTAATATATATATATATATATATATATATACCAAAGGTTGCCCATGCAGGAACGCCACACAAGAGGGGGTTGCTGCACTCGTGCCACCAGTAGCAGCCCCCCGGTCTGTCAAACTTCCTTCTGTGATGTCAGACGCGTTTCACCTTTATGGCTTGTTCACTGACTTGCACGAACGAGAAACAAAAGGCTTTGATTGAATGTACGTGCTTTTATTCTTTGCAATTACTCGAGTCCCGCCCATGTGGGCGTACAGTAAAGCATTGTGGTCTTTGTAGTTGATATTACCCAGCTCGATAATGCAAAACCTCCGTGGGTGCCTTTGTTGCTACGTTCAAATGTTCTCCCAAGTGGGTTGAAAAAAGATTTTCAGTGCTGGAGTGCTGCCGATACCTGCCAGTGGCTCAGGCCCCCCTCCTTCTTCACACCGCTCGAATACCAAGAACGATGAAGATCCGCAAGAAGCAGCGGCGGGGCATTCCCGTGGCTGAGGCCAGCCACATTAATTATATACCAAAGGTTGCCCATGCAGGAACGCCACACAAGAGGGGGTTGCTGCACTCGTGCCACCAGTAGCAGCCCCCCGGTCTGTCAAACTTCCTTCTGTGATGTCAGACGCGTTTCACCTTTATGGCTTGTTCACTGACTTGCACGAACGAGAAACAAAAGGCTTTGATTGAATGCACGTGCTTTTATTCTTTGCAATTACTCGAGTCCCGCCCATGTGGGCGTACAGTAAAGCATTGTGGTCTTTGTAGTTGATATTACCCAGCTCGATAATGCAAAACCTCCGTGGGTGCCTTTGTTGCTACGTTCAAATGTTCTCCCAAGTGGGTTGAAAAAAGATTTTCAGTGCTGGAGTGCTGCCGATACCTGCCAGTGGCTCAGGCCCCCCTCCTTCTTCACACCGCTCGAATACCAAGAACGATGAAGATCCGCCAGAAGCAGCGGCAGGGCATTCCCATGGCTGAGGCCAGCCACATTAATTATATACCAAAGGTTGCCCATGCAGGAACGCCACACAAGAGGGGGTTGCTGCACTCGTGCCACCAGTAGCAGCCCCCCGGTCTGTCAAACTTCCTTCTGTGATGTCAGACGCGTTTCACCTTTATGGCTTGTTCACTGACTTGCACGAACGAGAAACAAAAGGCTTTGATTGAATGCACATGCTTTATTCTTTGCAATTACTCGAGTCCCGCCCATGTGGGCGTACAGTAAAGCATTGTGGTCTTTGTAGTTGATATTACCCAGCTCGATAATGCAAAACCTCCGTGGGTGCCTTTGTTGCTACGTTCAAATGTTCTCCCAAGTGGGTTGAAAAAAGATTTTCAGTGCTGGAGTGCTGCCGATACCTGCCAGTGGCTCAAGCCCCCCTCCTTCTTCACACCGCTCGAATACCAAGAACGATGAAGATCCGCCAGAAGCAGCGGCGGGGCATTCCCGTGGCTGAGGCCAGCCACATTAATTATATACCAAAGGTTGCCCATGCAGGAACGCCACACAAGAGGGGGTTGCTGCACTCGTGCCACCAGTAGCAGCCCCCCGGTCTGTCAAACTTCCTTCTGTGATGTCAGACGCGTTTCACCTTTATGGCTTGTTCACTGACTTGCACGAACGAGAAACAAAAGGCTTGGATTGAATGCACGTGCTTTAATTCTTTGCAATTACTCGAGTCCCGCCCATGTGGGCGTACAGTAAAGCATTGTGGTCTTTGTAGTTGATATTACCCAGCTCGATAATGCAAAACCTCCGTGGGTGCCTTTGTTGCTACGTTCAAATGTTCTCCCAAGTGGGTTGAAAAAAGATTTTCAGTGCTGGAGTGCTGCCGATACCTGCCAGTGGCTCAGGCCCCCCTCCTTCTTCACACCGCTCGAATACCAAGAACGATGAAGATCCGCCAGAAGCAGCGGCGGGGCATTCCCGTGGCTGAGGCCAGCCACATTAATTATATACCAAAGGTTGCCCATGCAGGAACGCCACACAAGAGGGGGTTGCTGCACTCGTGCCACCAGTAGCAGCCCCCCGGTCTGTCAAACTTCCTTCTGTGATGTCAGACGCGTTTCACCTTTATGGCTTGTTCACTGACTTGCACGAACGAGAAACAAAAGGCTTTGATTGAATGCACGTGTGTGGCGTTTTCACAGGGGCGACCCATTGGTAATTTTGTTTTGCGGCTGGTCCGGCCGCGAAAATGCCCCACTGCTTGCCAGAGCGGGTCCTGAGTGTTCTGCATCGTGAGCACTTATGGGAACGGAGGGAGCCTACACTACAGGGACGTACTTGCATGGTCCGACAACAGGATGATGAGCCCCCCACCCTACAGGGCACGACATTTTGAATGGAGGCAGCGGAGCCCACTTGGGGAGTGAACTTTCGAGTCCTTGTGGTGTATTTCTAACTGCAATTCCCAGAATGCCACATTGCGCCCATTGGGGCGGGACTTACTATTGAATAAATTGAGTTCTTCAAATGCCGCTTCCTTTCTTTCAGCCAGCCAGTGATCACGAGCGCACAGCTCGAAACGCGTATGGCGCTTTGGGTGGGCTGCTACCTGCTGTGGAGCTGTGCTACCTGTGGTGTTGTGAGCGGAGACCCTCCGTGTGTGGCGTTTTCACAGGGGCGACCCATTGGTAAATATATATATATATATATATATATTCCAATGTACCACTCGGCAGATGTATCTAAAGGAAGGTCAAACACAACTGGCAGACAAAGAAAAATATTGTCTTACATCTAAAAGTGTATATGAAGATGCAAATAAACAGGTGATAGACCAATTAACTGATTGGCGAGATCAAGGCATACTAGAATGGGAAGAATACTTATTCCTATTATGCAAAGATCCTAAAATTCCAGTATTGTACTTATTGCCAAAAATACACAAAAATGTAAGTTGCCCGCCAGGGAGACCAATTGTGTCAAGAGGTAGTTCCCTTGAGAACATATCAAAATACATTGACCATTTTCTGCAGCCTCTAGTGCAAGGTTTACCCTCCTATATTAAAGATACAGGGGACTTTTTGAAAATCATTAAAGATATCACCTGGGAGGATAGTTACCTACTAATGAGCATGGATGTATGCAGTTTGTACACGAGTATTCCCCAAAATGAAGGAATTGATGCATGCAGATACTTCCTTAAGGGAAGATCCTTGTCTTTTCTGTTACATACAGAAATGATCATAGAAATGATTTCAATTTGTCTTAAAAACAATTTTTTCTTGTTTAATAAACTGATGTACAGGCAGACCCAGGGAACGGCGATGGGAAGCTGCTTCGCCCCCAGCTTTGCAGGTCTGTACCTCGGCTGGTGGGAGGAGCAGATTGTCAGAAACACCAGACAATACTATGACCACGTCGTCCTCTGGGTAAGATATATTGACGACATCTTTTGCATTTGGAAGGGCACTGAAACTCAGGCACAGGATTTTGTTTCTGATTTAAACAAAAATACATTCAATTTACAATTTACCAGTGAAACCAATAGTTGCTCCATTGAGTTTTTGGATTTAGGATTAGAAATTCACAACAAAAAGATATGTAGTAAATTATTCAGAAAAACAACTGCAGGTAACAGTTTGTTGCACGCCAAGAGTTGCCATCCGAAGAATTTGATATACAGCATTCCATTTGGGGAATTGTTACGCGCCAAAAGAAATTTTAGTACTGAAGAGAATTATGTACTTGAAGAAAAAATGATGAGTCAGAGATTTTTAGAGCGTGGCTACAGCAAAGCTACGATTGACTCAGCTATTGAGAAAGTAGCCAAAGTAAAAAGGGAAGACATGTTCCTGAGAAAGGAAAGGGTACAAACCAATGATCAGTTAAGATTCATCACAACGTATCATAATCAAGCATGGGATGTAAGAAAAAGTCTTAATAAATTCTGGGAAATATTAAAGACTGATGTAGACCTTAAAGAAAAGATAGGTAACTACCCTTCAATTACCTTTAGGAAAGCCAAATCCCTGAGAGATTTTTTGATGACAAGTACGATAAAAGAAATAAAGAAACCGAATGCTATACAAGGTTTCTTTACTTGCAACAAATGCAAAGCGTGCAAATTCAGTCAAAGCTGTAAATCTGTGAAATTAAGCAATAAAAAACCAGCGTACAAAATTTTGAAGCATTTGACATGTGATACAGAATATGCAATTTATGCTCTCAAATGTCCATGTAATCTATTTTACATTGGAAGTACCATTCACAAAGTAAAGGAAAGGATTTTAGAACATTTTAGAGCTGTAAAGAAAAATGACAAACAATATCCGGTAGCCCGCCATTTCAGTTTGAAACACAATCAAAATGTAAATCTTCTTAAATTCTGTGTATTGGATTGTGTGCCCCAAAGGGAAAAGGGGGGCAATCGTACATTGGAGTTGAGGAAGATGGAATCTAAAATGATAATCAAGTATGACACCATGTGCCCTATAGGTCTGAACCAGGATGAGGAAATGTCAATACATTTAAGATAAAGTAATTGTCCAGAAACTGCAACCGTCTAAATATGTTTTTAAGGGTTTTTAAGGTTTTACAAATTTTGTTTTCACACAGCAGTCCTTCCAGTTAACATAAATTTTTGATTTGTTGCAGATTTGAAGCAGATAACGGAAAAGCAGATGTATTAGGCTGATTATGTGTATAAAAAGAAACCACACTATGAGGATTATAACTCACTTGAGTTTAAAAGAGTTTATGTTTTGTATGTTTAATAACACAATATACTACACCCACTTGGGTATTATTGGTATACAATTGTATTTAAATAATATATTGTTTTCACAATATTGAAACAAGCAAACACATAGAATGTTGGTATAAAAATCTAATAGTGAACTATAACTTCTGCTCTGTTTATACAAATTCAACTATGATGTTGAACAAAAACTTTATTGCAACATTGTGGCCGACAGTATGTTTTCCATGTTTACTAAAGTTAACAGAAATGGGACGCTGTAACTTTAAAAGTATCACTTGCACTTTGAATCCCCGCCCGTAAACAAGGAGTGATTGAAACTCCGAAACGCGTAGGGACTTTCGTTGAATACAGCACGTCTTTAAACAGAGGCCACGGTACCAGTGAGTTTTCTTTCACGAACAATTACTGGATTGCGTTGGATATATATATATATATATATATATATATATATATATATATATATATATATATATATAATTATATGCACAATAGCTACCATCTCTTTTGTGTGGTAGCAAACAATGTGAAAATATAACGCTTTGTAAAGGTACACCACCTTGTAAATACAGCATTGAAACATACCAGGTGATATTGATAAGCACTGTCATATCTGATATTATTCTAAACATGTGAAAGAAATGGAATTGTCTGAGAAATCATCATAGCCATTGTTAGAAATGGGGGTCTCTAGTTGCCAATGGTTTGCACTGTTGCCCAAGTAGGGACCCTTCTTCCTAGTCAGGTTAAGGGGGATACACTTCTAAAATAATCCCTGCTCACTCCCTTGGTAGCTTGGCAGTGTGTGAAGTATTTGTGAACACATACAGTAATACAGTAAAAACACTACAAATGGACACCACACCAGTCTAGAAAAATAAGTACCCTTTATCTCAACCAAAACAAGACAAAAATGAAAAAATAACACAATACAGTACTAAAATGTGATTCTTAGAAGGTAGAAATAGTTCTGTCCCAAGAAAATGGGGGATACGACTGATGGAGTGGGTAGTACAACATTTTGTATACCCCCCTATTCTGCATGAGATCACTAATTGAATAATCTATTAACTATAATATTTGTATTAAATTAGTTTGCATTTTTTATTAATCAACATTATTAATATACAAAATATACGTGGGATTTGCATTTTGCATGGCTAGATAACCTTTATGACTAAAATGTGTATGCATATTAACAGTAGTATATGTAATAAATAGAATAATGCACATTCATAAAAACCAGTACGGACTGAACTTGTGACCTCACCCCTCAAAATGTGCAAAACCCCATCGGACGATCTCAACCAACCAATCACGACCGTACGAAATTATCGAATTGTAACTTTTTACTGTGATTTTATTATAAAAGTACTTGGTAGAATAGCGAGGGACCTACCTACCTACCGACCTACCTACCCACCCTACCGATGACCACGACAACGACGGTGACGCTACGCGAACTCTACTACTTAGGGCGACTGCTGCGTTCCTGAATCCTATATGGTCCGGATGCTGCCCAATTACCTGATGACTGCGAACTTTTCCTATTTCTATGGGCACTGACAGATGCTTGCACGTCTCTGATCTTTACCGATCTCTTGAGACTGTAGCGTGCTGAGAATAGAACTAGGCCTGGCAAAAATTTTGTTCCGTTCGCGGAAATTGCGATAATTTGACATTTTCGCATTCCGCGAAGAGCGCGAAAATGTCAAAATTTCCGTATTCCGCAGATTGGCGATAATTTGTTTCTTGCTCACGCTGTAAAATAATACATTCTCACGCGCGCGCGCGATCGCCTTACCTGAATCCCTGTGTTCGCCGACAAGTTTTCTTGATCCGGTCGCGTTCTCCATGAGATGTATTGTTTTTAGCCATTTGCGCTGTCTCGCGACAGTTCGAGCCCGCAGTGACGTCATACGTCGCGCGATCACGTCTTTCTTCTCGCGATCATGCACCGCGAGACAACTGAAAACAAGATGGCCGCGCCCGCGAGCAGCCACATGGGTAAGTTGGTGAGCCGCAACCATGCAGAAAATCTCACGAACATGCGGGAGGAAAACTTCTGCATCTTCGCAATATTTCCGCATGTTTGCGATAATTTTTAAAATTTTCGCGATAATTTGCCGAAGTGGATTTCGCAAATTCCGCCCACCCCTACATAGAACCTCGAACCTTTTGACGAATGACTGACATGTTCTGCGATTTAATTGAAATCTGATATAAACTTTCCATACGTAATTTTAACTCTTCTAAGACATTTTAGATAAACAGATATTGATTAACAAGAAATGAGTTTGTGGTTTATTGAGAAGGTTAAGATCAAAATTTTTAAATGTGTTTTAGCTGGTTCTAAGATCACCATCAATCCAACTATTTGGTCCACTGATCACATGGGAGGAGTGCCTTGATTTTTAGGATTGAGATCTGTAGGTGGAAGGGATATTGATGTATATTTTGTAAATTAACTTTTCTTTCCCTATAGGTTATTAGGTACTCCCCTCACATGTCGAGCACTTGAACCGCTCATCCCTCCAACTGTGTGCAGACCAGTAAATGGTCAGTGTGAATGTTGGTGTTATGGGTCCCACCAATGACTACATGAGTGAATGAGTTAGTGTGACGTCGGGTCTGTGACGCAGGGAGGATACCGGTACGGGTTTGCTTTCCCCGTTACCAGGGTTTTTGCGCTCCATCAGTTTTTCTGGTAGCAGTATGATGGTTTTTATTGCTTTGGTTTGGTGATTATTGCTTGTAAATTGCTTATTGATTATTGATTAGTATTGGTTTATGTATTAACACTCTATGTTGAGTCACGTCGAGTTCTATGTTGTTTGACGGCTTCTGGGATGTAGGAAGTCGGAAGTTTGTAATGGGTCCGTAGTAGAGCAGAGGTAAGCACTGCTCTCAGGAAAGACGAAATTGTTGCTGCCCTGGAGGTACACAGGGAAAAATGTGTGACGATTGGAGTTGCACGACGCATTGTCTGGGTTCGATTTGGGAACATCATCGTGTGTTGCCATTAGCGACATTTCCTGTATGAGAGAAGTGTATGGTAGCGAAGGTCACCTGTGAAATTTTGGTCTTAGGTACCAGGAGTCCAAAAAGGAGCCCTGATAACGCCTATCACTGGAAAGGTAATAGGTGTGCCCTAAGCTTGCTAGAAGGATAAAGTAGAGGGAAGTGCTAATTTATTAACGTGTGTTATAATTCTGTTGTAGGACAGACTGTTCGCTGTTCTCGGGAAAGACAGAATTCTGTGTGAATGAACTACATTTTCCGTATGAAAGTGCGTGATTGAAATTGCATTCAGGATAATTGTGAAACTCTGGTTTCATTTCTCAGGAGCATTACGTCTCCAACTAGGTGTCTTAATTCTGTAGAAATGGTTAGCTGATGCTTGCTAGAAGGGTAAGGTAGAGGGATGTGCTACTTTATCAACGGAAGTAATGATTCCGTAGTAGGGCAGAGGTAAGCGCTGCTCTCGGGAAAGACAGAATTCTTGTGAAAAAGGTCATTAACTATTCTTTGGTTAGCGAAGCGGACAAAGGTGGCGTTTTTTAGTCGTTACTAACAGATTTGTAAGTAAAAAGAACGTAAGAAAAGGTTACCGATACATTTTGTAAAGGAGGGGTCAGCAGGAGCAGGAGCTGCGACAGCGAGAAAAAGCTGACATCAGAGAGACCGCGCTGGGATTGGCTAGTCAGTAAGAAACGTAGACGCCCCTGATTGGTGTGCTAGTGTATGTCGCGCTAGGAGTGGAGAATTACAGTGTTACGTAGACGCTGCCGATTGGTGCGTAAGTGTGAGACGCGCTGGGATTGTAGAATTGTAGAAGTGACATAGACGCTCCAGATTGGTGCGTTAGTGTGAGTCACGCTACGATTGGTTAAAACAACAGAATAGTCGTAAGGAAAGACTAGCGATACACGGAAGACAAAATTATGTATTACGATCCACCCGAGAAAGAGAAAAAGTCCTGGTTTGGGAAAATTAAGAAATTATTTAAAAAAGACAAACCGATTGTGACTAGTGAAGGGCAATTGCTTCCCCCACCGAAAACACCTGCATCCTTTATGGTTGCGAAATATGGATATCATACACTTGTATTTGGTTGGACAATTGGGCGAAGTACACGAAAGACGATGGAGTTTTGGCATTTCCAGAGCATGATTCATTTAATTCAGCGGTTTTGAGAAATTTGAGAGAAAGAATGATGAATTTAGAACCGAGACCTAGACCAACACAGTTTGAAGCATTGACGGAATGGGAAGATGAGATGCATGACAAAGAAAGACAGAGGAGTGGCGGAAGATATAGGTACATGTTTGGTAGATCACATGGACAGGAGAATCATGATGACAGAATGAGGAGATGGCGAAGTGCAAGTATGGCTGATGGTTTGTTTCTTGTTAGACATGCAGAAGAAGTTAGTGGTAGAAAATATACAGAAAAGAGACATAATATAGAGTCAGGAGGGTATGGGGTGAATGAATTGGAGGATGATGTTCTTGACGACATGTTTTATAAAAATCCACCCCCGTATCAACCAGATTCTGACATGTTGACACCAAGTACCCCAATGAGAGAAACTTTGCAAATCATTAAGACTGAACCAAAACCCCAAGAGTTAGAGAAATAGAAAGAAAACAGGATAATAAGGTAAGTAGTGAAAATTCAGCAGAATTAGCAAAAACAACATTGGAATTAACCGAAAAGATTAGGGAATTGACTAAAAACTTAGAAGCCGTAACTGTTCCCGTGACCATAGGTCCAGTAATGCCTATTTTTGATAAACAGAAAGATAATGAACACTGTCTAACGGTCCCTTATAATAGTAATAAACAGACAGAGAGGCCAAGGATAAATTCAGAAGAGAACCCATGGAGACAAACATTAAGTACAACAGAACAAAGTACGCCTAAAAATGTGATAGCAAATCCAAGTTTAGTTGAAAATGGCTACAGATTCTGTATCAGAGACCCCAAGAGACCTAGAACGAGGTAATGAGGAAAAACCAGTAGGTCCTACTTCAGAAGAATTAAGTGAATGGTTAAGGAGTTTACAGAGAAAAGACAGAGAATCTCAATCTATAGATGTGGCCAAATTAAGGATGATTTTGGAAGAATTAATAGTAGGGACAATCCCCACAGAAAAATTAAAATCTTATCAGGATGAAGAATTACTCCTTTGGTGCAAAAGTATAACTTAGAGAGCAAAGAATCTGCATGAAAGATTAGAGGAAGTAGCAAATGAAATGGGTATAGACATTGAAAAGGTAACGGCTTTACAAAAACCATATTGAGTAGATTTTATTGAAAAAGATATTGAAAATTTGAACACCACAGGACGAATAATCCAGATTAAAGACATAATCATTTTGTTGAGAAACCAAACCAACTTTACCTATTATGTTTTCTATGACCTCTATTGGGATTCGCTCAATAAGAGTTCTTGTGTATAGACTCAATTCTCTGTCTGTGCAGCAATTCCTCTGATGTTTTGATGGAGACCTAGGTTCTATGTTTTTCTCCAACAGAAGTGACAAACGGTGGATTTCCCCCGTCCCCCTTCCCCCTTGGGACAAGTTGTCTATCCGATTAGGGTAAGATTGGCAGCAGTATTCTCTGCTTCCAGCCTCAAAAGTTTCACAAATGTGTACACAAATAGAGTGTCACAAAGTCACATACACTTTATTCACTCCTAGAGTTCAATGCATGCATTGTATTTCTTTTTCCTTTACAGGTACGTTCGATCCAACGAGTTCCAATTAATCTTTGTTTCTCACATTTCTCTCATAGGCTTCACCTTTGGAAGCATCCTAGGAAGTGAAGTGTGGCCTTTGCTATACTCACACAGTGGTAGCGTCTTACCAACACCTGGTAAGAACGGAGCCCCCATTCATAATTAGGTCCTGATGAATGCCATGGACCCAATAGGGCCACTCCGGCAGAAACATGTTGACCACTCACAAGACGGTTAGGGGACACTAACTACCCCATTCACCGTCACATATAATTTTTAATATCATATAGTTGCCAATCACATTAAAATCACTTCTGACCGCTATAATGATTTTTAACCTCACTCACAGTTTCACGGGCCCCCACTCAGTCATTTAGAAAGTGCATCCTTGTCGTCAAGTGTATGCCCGCCCTCTATCAAATGAAGGTTTTAGAGGGCGAGGACTGGTCAATGATGAAGCATGACACCAGGTGGTGTGTGAGACCAGTTCGTAACTTTTTGTGAGATGCCCACACTTACGACGTTCCTGTAACTCGTTTGGGTTATCACACTAGGAGCGGCTCTTTGTGGTAAACATAACGAGAAGCTTCACAAGCGAAATTCAAGCAGAGGTCTACTTGAAAGAAATAACCAAGACAGGAAAACGATATAGGGACAAATAGTTTAAAAACTTCTATCAACAAAGAAAACTACAATTAAAACCTAGAAACTTGACTATAGGGCTAAGAGGGGGCGGGGGAAATTTTTCCTTTTTTTTTTCTTTCTTTTTTCTCTTTTTCTTTTTTTTTTCTTTTCTCCTTCCTAATGTCATTTACCAATTATACCAGGCTGGTATACAGAGGGTGCTGAAACGTGCTGATCTAGCTGACGCACACACCTGGGTACTTGCTGACCCAGGACGCTTCATTGGGTGGTAAGGGGGGGAGGAGGGTGGGGACCATGGGGGACGAGAGGTAGTGGGGAGGGGGGGCTTGTGGACCAAGGTGGAACCAAGAGTGGAATGTAATGGACCACAACCAGGGGGAAAAATAGAGACCAAGCAATATAGTAAACAAGAGGGTATATTTACAGAAATACTGAAATATATCTTTAATGACTAGGATAAGAATTATTACATTGAATATATGCGGCCTAAATGATGTAAAAAAAAGACAAAAAGTTGCTATCGGCTTACAAACAATGAAACCAAATATCATATTTTTACAAGAGACCCACATTGAAGGAGGACAACTATATATCTTAAAAACGTTAGGGTATAAACTTATAATCGCTTCTACACAACCTACTAGAACTAAACGGGTTGCAATCTTAGCTAAAGGGGGTGATCTTCAATTTACAAAGACAATCTCTGACAAATCCGGTAGGTGGGCCATCGCGGAATGTCTATATAATAACGGGGAAAATAGGATGACTATTTGTACTGTATATGGCAATGTAGGTGATGACCCTGAAACCTTGAGCTACATTACTAACGAGCTGGCACATTGGCCATTACCCTTAATTATTTGCGGCGATTTTAATTTAAACCTTCCGGAGGAATGGTCAACAAATCCGACATTTATATATCAAGGGAGAAAACCCAGGGTCTTCAGGGCATTTAAGGATCTGTGTACACTGCATGGGCTGATTGATACCTGGCATATGAATCACCTAGGTGATCATGGATTTACCTTTTACTCCTTCCCCCACTCATGCCATGCACGCCTTGACTATTTTCTTATCTCCAACTCCCTGAAGAATAGGTGCACAATCAATAAATTGCCCAGGATATTCTCTGACCACAACCCGTTAGTACTTAATCTGGTATGCAATAGAAGCATCCCCACACGGAGGAGCTGGACGTTTGAAAGGGCCTTTCTAAATAACGAGGACTATAATAACCACATGAGGGATTGGATCATGGCTTTTTTGGGAGTAAATATCGGTAGTGCTCCGATAGAGATAGTCTGGGATGCATTGAAAGCTGGGATTAGAGGAGAAACCCTCCAGTTTTCTGTTAGGTCCAACAGAGAAGGAAAGGCTCAACTTGATAGACTACAACAAAACCTGAGTACGACAGAGGCGGAATTAGCCAAAGCAACACTAAATGGCCAGGTGACTGACGAACTAGAACGGGTGGCTGTGGCAAGAAACCGGATTTCGGAAGTATTTATTGAGAAAGCCATTAGTAAAGCTACGATCTATAAAAAAAAACTTACAAACTTAGCGAACAAGTTGGACACCACCAAGCTGTTCGCACAAGAGAAGAACAGACATTCAATACAATAAAGAGTATTAAAGATTTAGATGGAGGGGTGAGAACGGAAGCCTCTGAGATTAGAAGGGCGTTTGAGAGATTCTACGAAGACCTATATAAAGAGCCTAATAGGGAACAGGAGAACATGGATGAATACTTGGAGCAATATGAGGGATCCTGCCTTAATGAGGAGGAACAGGCTAATCTAAATAGCTCCCCTACGTGGGATGAAATACAGCTGGCACTGAAATCTTTAGCTAACGGAAAAGCCGCTGGGCTAGATGGAATCCCCTCAGAATTTTATGTGAAATTTGCAATACAACTCAGAATAATTATGCTTGAATTATTTGGTTCCATCTTTAGTGGCGGGAAATCACCTCCCTCGTGGTCAACAGCAAAAATTATGGTTTTTCCGGAAAAAAATAAAGATCCTATGGAAATGGGTTCTTATAGACCCATCACACCAATAAAAGGGGACTCGGAAATTTATTCAAAAGTACTGGCTGCCCGATTAGCTCCTATCATCCATAAAGTAGTGTCTCCTCGTCAACACGGTTTTATCCCAGGGAGATCAACATCAGACCATGTACAACGGGTGATATCGCTCTTTGATTTCACAGAAAAATCAGGAGACCCTATGGCTTTAATATTATTGGATGCAGAAAAAGCCTTTGATAGAGTCTCCTGGAGGTTCCTTTGGGAAGCTATGGCAAGGTGTGGATTCACATCACAATTTATCAAAGCCATGCAAGGACTATATGTTGACCCAGGAGCCAGCGTTATGATCAATGGGACACTCTCGGAGAGATTTATGATTACTAGGGGAACAAGACAGGGGTGCCCATGCTCTCCTCTTCTCTTTGCAGTCTATATAGACGTGTTCATACGTAAACTAGAAAATCATCCATTAGTAACCCCGATAACGGCATTTAACAATGACACAAAAACCCTTGCGTATGCCGACGACATAGCCTTAGTCACTTGCAATCCTATTCAAGCAATGGCAGCGATAGAAGAGGAAGCGCATAATTTTGGTAAGATCTCCGGATATATGTTGAACGCAACTAAAACACGGATAGTCATCAATGATAAGCTTAAGATGGATGACTATAGAGTAACGGATCATGCTGTCTACCTAGGAGTTGATATAACCGCAAGCATAGATAGAATAGTGAGCTTAAATTTAGACCCACTGGTGAAACATACCAAGAAAGAACTAATCCGACTTGACAATCTACATCTTACTATTGGCGGCAGATGCAATGTTATAAAAATGCTATTTTTACCTAGATTTCTGTATCTCTTTCGCACAATATGCCTGGAGTTTACTCCCCAACAGTTTAAAAACATAGAGAACATATTTTCTAGATTTATTTGGGGATATAAAAGACCTCACCGAGCACTCAAATGGCTTATGCTGCCCAAAGAAAGAGGCGGACTCGGAATGCCAAATTTCATATTATACTATTGGGCTACGGTAATTAGATATTGTACCGTGCTTTTATCAATAGAAGAGGGCCATAACTCCGATAGGACCACCCCACAAGAATTGATTCTAGGGACAGGCTGTGAGGGTTGTCTTTGGCGACATAAGAACGACAACTATTTTAAGAAAGTGAAACTTAAGACCATCTCTAACATATATAAAGTTTGGATTAACGTATAAAAACTGTTAGGATTGGGTCGTTTCTCATGTTACACTCCAATTAAGCATAACAATGAGCTACCCGCACTATTCCACGACACATGTATGTCGAGATGGATCGAGAATGGTATTCAACAATTAGGCTGTCTCTACAACTCTAGTGGCCTAAAAACTTTCTCCGACCTCCAGTCTGAATATCGCATCAACCAGAAGGATTTTTTTAAATATCTACAGATCAGGGATTTTCTGCAAAAAAAAACAGGGGGACGTGACAAATTTCAAAATAATATCGTATTAGATACTATATGTAGATCAAATACCCCTAAAATTGGGGTCATTTACGAACTTTTTAGGGATAATCTCCCTGACGACCTGGAAAAACATCTAATGGGATGGCAGACCTCTCTTGCAATCCAACCAAATATTCCTTTGCGAGCGTACGAATTATCACAGGTTTGCCTAATGTCTATAAACCTCCAGGCACAATTTTATAAAACCTTTTTCTCCCTTTACTATACACCATATAAGATTTCAAAATGGGCAGTAGGAAAGGGAACAACCTGTCCACGTTGTTCGATGGGTGCTGCTGACACTATTCACATGTTTGCCTCATGCGACAAACTATCAGGATTGATAAAGGAAATCTCTGACTTCCTTTCAGAAATTCTTCAAGCTAGAATATCTATCACTCGGAAGGAAATTGTGTTAGGAGTATCTAACAACCAAAGACCTAATCATATGCAAGGCCTGATCTTTGTGGCTATGGCTGTCCTCCGACTCTGCATAGCTTCAGCATGGCTGGATGCTACTTCACCGGTCTTTGCACAATGGAGGACTAGATTACTAGCAATGTGTAGCCTGGAAGTAGCCATATACAAAACCAAAGGGAGGGGAAAAAAGAAAAGAGGGATGGATGTTTGGGGTCCGCTCTTGCACTGGCAACTAGATCATACCTAAAATGCTTGGTCTATAATAATAGGGATTCAATTGGGAGAATATTTATTGTAATTGTACAGTTTTTGACCGCACATGGTGTATTATCTTACAGATTTACCGAATTGTTTTTCTCTCTAGTGGATGGGTATGATTTGAAGTAATACCTTGGTCCAAGGGGTGGGTGGGGGGTTTATGTAAATAATATATATTTTGTGAAAATTGCTAATAAAAACATTTAAACAAAAAAAAAAACAAGTATTGAGACATGCAAAGTATTTTAGTGATGAAATTGAAGCCAAGCAGCATAAATTAAAAGAAACGGCTATGTGGGCACAAGTCAAAGTAGCAGAAAGACAGGAAGCTCAGCTGATTAAATAAGCAAATAATACAGGACCAAAACCTAGATTTAATACTGGAAAAGGAAAGGGACAGTTTAATATTGAAGAAGCCAAAAAGAAATGGCCATGTCATAATTGCGGAAGAATAGGGCACTGGAAATCTGAGTGTAAATTTCCCCCGAATACTAATGGTGATAATGCATCATTGAATCCGCAGGTGCAGAAAAAGGTGAGTGGTCAACCGCAGCGACAGCAGCAGGTTGTTACCCAACAGAATCAGGTGTCAAAACCGCCTTTTCCACAGAGCGTAAATTCACAGAAATACAGTAATGAGACAGGATTTGTAACATTTCATAAAAATAAAAGATGACTCCTTGTGTTGCTGCATCCAGATGTGGGTTTATTCTTAGTAATCAGGAGTTAATGTACAGGATACAAGCAAGAATGTAATTCAGTAAAGGCTCCAGTTAAGGCCCCACCGGGAGCAGCTGCCCTGCTGCTCAGCCTCAGATATAACTCCATAGAATCACATATACACAAAGGAACTCTAAATGACATCATAGATACAGGCTGAGCAGCTTAGAACAAACACTAAAGAAGGACAGAGAAGGAGGAAAAGCAGAGGATGTAACACATCTCCCTCCTTGACAGAAATAAGAGACAGATGTGAAATAGAACATACAGCACAAATGAATGTAACACATCTCCCCCTTTGACAGAAATAAGAGACGCACGGAAAGAAGGAAAGTAGGTGATAGAACATACAGCACATACAAAGTAAACCCTCTTCGCAAAGTAAGTGGAAGAGGATAAAAGATCAAATGGTGAAAGTACGAAAGACAGTACCGTCACCTGAAAATGATGGAAATGGAAAATAAATAAATATGGTAAAGGCCAACACATAACAAAATCCACAAGAATGGAAGTGGATGGATTCATCATAAACAACCAAGTAAACTGAATACTCCAAAAGGTATAGGGCAATAAAGGTTCAGATACAGGAATTAATAAATGAAATATGAACTCCTCTAAAACATTAGAGCACTTACGTGGTTCATTTCAATGAATAATCTGCGGCTCATAACTCCACAATAAATTTGAACACCTCTAAGCGATAGAGTACCTAAGTAGTTCATCATAAATAAGCTTCAACCACACAGAGCACAATGAGCACTTACACGGCTCTTCATAAAACCGAAAACCATCAAGAAATCAAAAAATTGAGAAGCACTAAGACTCCTCACATAAAACTGAGCACGAATATAACTGAGCACACTACGGCTCTTTATCATTAAACCTGAAAAGAATGGAGCGCCTCAAAAATGAGCACCGATGTGGCTCCGCAACAATACACATCTAAAAGTCCAAGCACTGGAGCAACTAATCTCCAGAAAATTCAAAATGGAAATGAACACCTCAAAAAACAATTTGAGCACTAATGTGGTTCAATACTAATAAGAAAATATAGCCCCTGTATGACTCCTCACAGTAAGAATGTGAACCCCTCTAATAGAATAGAGCACTAAGAAATGTGGTTCATCAAAAATAAAGAATAAACTGAGCATCAACATATCTCATCACCTTTAAGTATAATCAGTGGAAATAAATAAAATGTGAGCACCCCAACAAAAGTTGAGCACATAAGTGGCTCAATCCAATAAAAGAAAACTAATCCAGCACATCACTGAAGTCTAAAAACTGACTAAAATGCGATAACCACCACAGAATGACAATACCATACATATGTAACATGTAGAAAAACATAAAAGTAGCATAAACAGCACATAGATGTAAATTATGTCATCAACAATACAATAAGCATGTTGGTCAATATGAATAGCAAAGCAGATTACAAAGTTTTCAAAATAAGAAATTAAAACAACAAAAGTAGTCACCGTAGTCAGAATGTTGAAATGTCACCGTCACAGTCATCGTAGATTAGCAATGAGATTGAATGACCAAATATCCACCCAGCTGTTCTCATCCGATGCAGTGTAGAACAGTGATCTTCACCTGGTAATGTCTCGTGAATAGTGTGCCAAGTGATAAGAGTTGTGGTGTGTTTCCAACACCAAATTGTAGGCAAAGTCTTCATCCAAAACTCCAAAAGCTTTACTAATGCGTAATGACATAGTACCGGAAGTCCGCAGGAAGAAAAGACATAGTGGTTGGCAATGCGAGTGAAAAGCATATTGAAATTTCAGAAAACAAAGTCTTCAGAAATGCCAAACTTAAGATGGCGGCACGCAGCGTACGTTACACCGGGTGGCTCTCGGCACGTTGCTGCTGGAAGCCGTCTATAGGCAGCAATGTGGACTGGAACAGTGAAACATCACACAAGACTCCCCAGCTGTCCTGCATGAAAAGGTGAGAAGCGCGTGGTAGTGCTCGCTGCGCACATTCGAATATTCAAATGTAGCTCGAAGGATTGTAAACGACCACTAACACTCATTTAATAGCCAAAAAGAGTCACTCACCAAAGCTTCAGACGTAGCCCACAACACATATCCACTCTGTGCTCGTCGCAAACAAAAGGCTGAGAGTGCGCTCCCATGAAACAAAGCATCTCAGGACCCAATGCCTCCACAAAACTGCACAAATGTCGATCTCGACTTCCCTCACAGGACAAATGGCGCCAGTAAGCTTGAAAACAACGTTGCCAACTTCCTCCTGTTAATGTCATTGAAAATAATGCCGCCGGTTTTCCCTTCCGACTGCGGTCTTACACACATCGTGTTCCTCATAAGTAGCCGCTTCTTCTTAACATCCAATGTGGCTCTAACATCAAATAAAACGATTGTACTCCATGAAGTATTGGTGACTTCCAGCTTCAAGTAGACTTCAGTACTGGACAAATCTTCCCAAGTAGTATATTGACAACAGGATTCCTTTAAAGTACACTAAGTAATCTCAGCAGGTGAAAGACCAACGTCCTGTCCCAAACCCAACTTACTTCAGGCTGTCTGTTGTTGTAGACACCGGTGGGGCAATCAAGGGGTTGGGCATGAGGTTTAGTCAATTTCTTCTAGTTTCTCTTGCAAAATGCCTTTGATCACGTGTGGTTTCTTTCCTTAAATCGTCGCCAGTGTAACATTTCATAAAAATAAAAGATGACTCCTTGTGTTGCTGCATCCAGATGTGGGTTTATTCTTAGTAATCAGGAGTTAATGTACAGGATACAAGCAAGAATGTAATTCAGTAAAGGCCCCAGTTAAGGCCCCAGTTAAGGCCCCACCGGGAGCAGCTGCCCTGCTGCTCAGCCTCAGATATAACTCCATAGAATCAAACATACACAAAGGAACTCTAAATGACATCATAGATACAGGCTGAACAGCTTAGAACAAACACTAAAGAAGGACAGAGAAGGAGGAAAAGCAGAGGATGTAACAGGATTCTACAACGAAGAACAGGTAACTAAGCTGCCGTGCGCTAGAGCTGTTTCGCAGTATTGGCTACAACGAGATCAGAGTAAGTCAGAAGAAGGATATTGATGGTGCCAAAGGGAGGAAGAAGAGTGCGTACTTGGCGCAACTCTAGAAGTAGACCAGACAGGCCTTTTTGTAGACGGAAAGGTAAATGATGAAAATATTACTTTCCTGGTAGATACTGGTGCTACTCGATCAACTGTTAGGTCAGCTGATGTTAAGAATCTTCCTCTCTCGGGTTTGAAACAATCCAAGTGGTTGGAGTATCCAACAGTCAGATCAAAACGTATCTCACAGAACCAGTAAAGGTCAATATAGGGAAATGTTCTGAAATGCACAGCTTTGTCATGTGCGATTCAAGTCCTGTAAACCTATTAGGACGAGACCTGTTGTGAAAAATGAATTGCACCATATTTTGTACCCCTGATGGTATAGCATTTGAGCGCCCTGATGAAGACGTATTGTATAAAATGACTATGCCAAATATGGAAACTGAGGTTACTGAAGCCTATGCTGTATTCAACCCTGATGAATTACCAAAAGAATTAAAACAGACAGTGAAAGCAGAAGTCTGGGATTTTACAGGAGAGGATGTAGGATTGATGAGAAATGTGGATCCCGTAAAGCTAACAGTGAAAGAAAGAATAAGCTACCCAAACGGTCCTCAATATAAATTGACACCTGAAATAATTGAAGGAGCTACCCCTATAATTGAGAAAATAATTAAACAAGGAATTTTGAGAGAAATAATGAGTAGTCCGTGTAATTCACCAATTATGGGACTGAAAAAGCCTAATGGAAAGTTCAGGATAGTGCAGGATCTGAGAAAGATAAACAAAATTGTAGTGTCGTGCTGTCCTATTGTACCAAATCCATCTGTGATTTTGTATCAGATTCCTCATGATGCAGAATGGTACACAGTAATTGACTTATGTCACGCTTTCATTTCCATCCCGTTGCACCATGATAGCCAGCAAATGTTTGCGTTTCGTTTTGGCGAACGTATTTTGGCTTGGTGCCGAATCCCACAGGGGTATACAGAAAGCCCCTCAATATTTAATCAGATATTAAAAAAGTCTTTGGAAGATTTAGAAATTCCCGATAATTCAGTGCTAGTCCAGGATATCGATGACCTGCTTGTGTCATCGAAAACTCGAGAAGCCTGTGTAATGGACACCATAACGTTGTTAAATCATTTGGCAGATGGAGGACTTAAAGTACAATATTTGGGTCACAAAATTGAAAAGGGATTGAGGAAAATAACAACAGACAGAATCAGAATAATAAAAGGAATGAGAGCCCCAATGACGCAAAGAGAAGTGAGGATGTTTCTTGGAATGGTTGGGTATTGTCGTCAGTGGATAAGTAACTTTTCCCTGATCGCAAAACCTTTGGTACGCCTGACGAGAAGTGATGTGAGAGATCCCATTGACTTAGATAGGGGAGAACTAGCAGCATTTAAGAAATTGAGAGACAGTTTGTGTGAAGCACCAGCGTTAGGGATGCTTGACTATGAAAAAGAGTTCGAGTTGTACTGCAGTGAGAGGAATGGATGTGCACTCTTTGTATTGATACAGAAACATGGAAAATTGAGAAGACCAATTGCATATTTTTCAGCTATGCTAGACCCTGTAGCTGTAGCCTTGCCAGGTTGTTTGAAAGCAGTAGCTGCCACTTGTAAGAGTCTGGAACAGAGTGAGGGAATTGTGGTGGGATATCCGGTACAAGTGTATGTACCTAATGATGTGGCAATCCTTTTAACAAGGAGAAAGTCATATTAGGTGCAACAAATGTGAGCCTTGCAAGATGCTTGAATGTGAATCCTACCCGATGCTGAAAATGTTGAAGTCAGGGACGAAGTGGATCATGATTGTTTGGATGTATTGGATTTCTGTACAAAACCACGTCCTGATATAAAAGATGTACCCTTGTCTGAGAGTGACTTTGTGATGTTTGTAGATGGGTCATGTTTAAAAACAGACGAAGGAAATCTGAGTGCAGCATATGCAGTGTGCACAGTTGCAGCAGTAATGGAAGCATCTTACCTGAAGGGCGTAAAATCAGCTCAGGTTGCTGAACTGATAGCTTTAACTAGAGCATGCAAGATTGGAAAGAATGTGAGAGTGACTGTAATAACTGATAGTCAGTATGGGTTTGATGTTGTGCATGATTTTGGCCAGATATGGCTGCGGAGAGGATTTCTGACTGAGTGGAACTCCTATAAAGAATACTGAAGTGGTTGGAAAGTTGCTTGAGGCGATACAGCTGCCAAAGCAATTGGCGGTTGTGAAGTGTGCTGCTCATGTGCAAACTGCTGATTACATCGCGGTTGGGAATAAATATGCCAACGATATGGCTTAATATTGTGCTCGTAATCAGAACTCAGTGAACAGAGCTAAAGAGAGGGGTATGAATTCTTTGCCACTAATGTTTACTAACATTGTGGGTACATGGGAAGAAGTGAGGCAATTGCAGGAAGAACTAGGAGATGAGGAAATGAGACAGTGGGTAAAAGCAGGATGTGCACCAAGGGAAACAGATCATGTGTGGGTTTATCGAGATGGAAGACCAGTCATGCCTGTTAGCATGGTATCAACCATGGCACGGATGCATCATGGACAGGGACACATAGGGAGGGACGCGATGATTCGGTCCTTCAAGCAAACGTGGTACAATGCCAAATTTAGACTTGTAGCTGAGAGCCTTTGTCAAAGATGCCTTATATGTCAGCAGTTCAATCCAGGAAGAAAAACAGTGGTAAGCCTAGGAACGATAGGTCGAGAAGGAGGGCCTTTCACCAGAATGCAGATTGATTTCATTGAGATGCCATCCTGTAATAGGTTGAGGTATGTTCTAGTAATGGTCTGCTTGTTTTCCAGATGGGTAGAAGCATATCCCACAAGAAGGAGTGATGTAATTACTGTAGCAAAACTGCTTTTGAGGGAATTCATCCCTAGATTCGGGTTCCCAGTTACAATTGAATCAGATAGAGGAAAGCATTTCCATAATGAGATCATGAAATTGATTTGTGAAGCATTGAATGTACAACAGAAACTACATTGTGCCTATCGCCCAGAGGCTTCTGGTGTGGTGGAACAAATGAATGGCACTATTAAGAACCGATTGGGAAAAATGTGTTTAGCCACAGGTTTGAAATGGCCTGATGTCTTGCCTCTGGTACTCATGACTATTAGATCAATTCCAGATAGAACCACATACTTAAGTCCACACAAAATAATCATGGGAAGAGCAATGCGCCATGTATTCATACCAGTCAACAAGCTGTTGCCTATATCTGATGACTTGGTGTTGGATTACTGTATGGGGCTGGCTGACGCAGTTCATTCTGTGTTTCATCAGGTTGGATCGGATGCCACCACCCTTGAAAAGAAGCAAGCTCATGATCTGAGCCCAGGAGACTGGGTGAGAATCAAAGTACACAGAAGAAGGAACTGTCTAGTCCCACTTTGGGGAAAACCATGACAAGTGATTTTGACTACAACAACAGCTGTGAAGTGTGCTGGGATCAAGAACTGGATCCATGCTAGTCATACATTGAGAATCCCAAACCTGGTGGATAATCAAGAACGAGAATATTATGATGAGTCAGAAAGTAGCTCTGAATCGGATGCTGAAGAAGTAAGAACAAGAGAAAACCCTGAAAGGGGGGAGACAGAGCCAAATTTGACATTTGCCCCAGAGAATATTCCCGTGAGAAGGAGGTTGCAGATTTCTGATACCAGCTCAGACTCAGAGACTGAACAGATACCAATATGCTCCGGAAAGGAGAAAAGCAGTGAAGAGACAATCGGAGAAGTTATTGATAAGGAAATTCTTGATGAAAAACTGAGAGAAATTCCACCTGAAGTAACATAAATAGATGAACAGGTGCCAGATACAGGAAGTGAGGGAAAGATTCTTGCGGAAGACCCCCGAGGAGTTGTAGGGAATTCCAACTTCCAGTTAGAAGAAGGGACAGTTAGTCAGCAGGAAGATATTGTGCAAGAAACACGAGGAGGGACAGAAGTAGGGAAATTAAAAGAAGTGGTGGAAAGAAGAACAGCTGAAAGCAAAAAGCAAGTTGATGAGGAAGTACCAGAAGGTCGAGTCCTGAGAAAAAGAGAATGGAGAGCTGAGAAGAATGAAAAAGGAAGTAAATCGAAAAGATCAGCAAAAGATGAAATCTGGCCTAACAAGATAAAGAGATTAAGATATCGACTGACACGAGTGAATTCACCAAGAGCAGAGCAGGTGAATGAAGTATCAAGTCAGGAAAAATCAAAAAATGAGAAAATAACTACAACAGACGAAAACAAAAGAACAAGAAAGCCCAACCAGAAGTATAAGTCACCAGAATGGTCATATGTGGCCCTGCCTGAAATAAAAGAAGAGGCGGATAGCCAAGAAAATCCAGAGGTGACTGTGCCGGAAGTGGTTGAGGAAGACGAAGAATCGGAAATCCTGAGAGTTATCTTGTCCGACATTGGAGAAGATACGGATGTTCAGGAAGTTCTGTATCAAGATTATGAGAGAAAAGTGAAAAAAGTGCTGCTAATGGAAAGAAAATAGAATACAGGAAAAGACATAACTGATAGAACCAAGTAGGTGCTTAGAGCCTTGGGTTAGACAAAACTAGTTGTGAAGTAGAAGAGGCTAAGTCAAAAGACACTGGTCATTTAGCAAAATGGCAAACGCTGAAAGTAGAACAGCTAAATGTGTATTTTTAAAGAGATGGTTTAAAATGTGTTGTTACTGTACAGGATAACTAATGCTTATATGGAGTGTGTTAGCATTACTGATTTCATTTAAGGTTACAATAGACACAATAGAAGGACATAGTGAAAATAAAACTAATACTAATATAGAGAAGGTTCAGAAAGTATATCCAACTAGAATAGATAAAAACTATCTACATAAAGACAGGTCTATAAATGATTTCTCTAACAATGTGTTTTCAAAACTTTTGTATGAGTATGTTAAGACAATGGATGTGAGGGATTGCTACGTTTGTATGCAGTTACCTGCATCTGTATCGGAGGGAGTGACCTATCATCACCTCCCTGTAACATATGGAATAACATGTAGTGTAATAGCTAGTTTGTTTTACCAAATAGGGAAATTAGAATATTATTTCTCAGATGTAGATAACATATTTGCACAAGTACCTGCGATTAACAAATTAAATAAAGTAAATCCCACAAAAGTGTTAGGTGAATTATTCTTAGAAACTAAAGAACTAACATTAGAATATATTTTTAGAAATAATTTGACTTGCAGTTTAAAGAAAGAAGAAAAGACAGTCTTGGATATGGTTGAAGAAAGGAGACTGAAAATGCAAAAGAAAGCATCTGAGAGAAAAGAGGAAAAGACAGTTTGGGATGTTGAAATGGAAAAACATTTGAAGGGAGAAGCTAGTCCAACTATGGCTTTAGATTGGCCTTAGAAAGGGAAATTGTGTATTAGAAGGTATCAAACTGCATATGATAATTACTTTGCAGGTAACAGTGAATGCCATGATACATACCGAATCATGAGTGGATCGGGATTTAAAGGAGGAAATGATCCAATTTTTCCTGGGTTATATTTTATCTGCGGGAACAAGGCATATTATCGGTTGCCAGATCATTGGTATGGCACATGTTATGTAGGTCTGGTTTTTCGAAAGATATTCCACATGGGAAGAGGAGAAGATGGTGTACATAAGTTAGGTAGTCTATTAGCTCGTAGAAAGAGAGAATCTTGGTCAGAAATTGTAGGAGACATCTTTGGAGCATTGATACCAGCAGTGGGAATATCTCTGAATGCACACAAAATTAGAAAATGATCAACAGTAGTGGATCGCTTGTCAACAAGCAACGCTTGAGGATTTTTATTGGTAAATACTGAAATGGTTGCCATGCATGGTATGGTAATGCAAAATCGACTTGCCTTTGATATATTATTGGCAAAAGAGGGTGGAGTCTGTGGAATGCTGAAAGTTCAACATTGTTGTACTTACATTCCCGACGAAAGTAAAGATCTGAAAATCTACATTAAAAATATAACTGAATTGCATGAGCAAATTACACCACTGGAGGTTGAAAGTGTTTGGGAAAAGATTGGGAAGAAACTTTCTTCTATTAAGGATTTCTTATTAAACTTAGGTAGTACCTTTATAGGTAGGATCTTATTTCCATTAACATGTTTGATTTTTATAGTATTAATTCTAAGATTAGGATGTCTGTGTCATAAAAGAAAGAAAATACAGAAAAAGTTAAAAAGAGATAATTTGAAAAGAAGGCAGAATAAGAGACAAGAGAGGGAGACACTTTTGTGGGCAGAACTACGGAGCGATTTTACCTGGGGACCTGTGTTGGGGGAACCTGCTGCTGCTGGACAGGGTATCGAGGCGGACGCTCTCCCGCGCACTGCCGCTGCTTGTGGTGCATGCTTGCAACGGTCGACAAGCGGAGTCAAGAACTACGCTTCCCAGGATTCCCGGCAGCGCTAACGCACCCACACACTACCACTTCCGCCCTTGAGGCGCCAAATACGAGCGGCTCCCTCGGTGGAGCGGGAGACACTTTTGTGGGCAGAACTACGGAGCGATTTTACCTGGGGACCTGTGTTGAGGGAACCAGCTGCTGCTGGACAGGGTATCGAGGCGGACGCTCTCCCGCGCACTGCCGCTGTTGGTGGTGCATGCTTGCAATGGTCGACAAGCGGAGTCAAGAACTACGCTTCCCAGAATTCCCGGCAGCACTAACGCCCCCACACATTACCACTTCCACCCTTGAGGCGCCAAATACGAGCGGCTCCCTCCGCGTCGCGGGCAGCGCCGGGCTATGCCCGGGCAAAGGGCGGGGCGTCTGTGGCCGTCCGGGGCTGTACGAGGCTGGGCTGGGACTACCCTCTGAGGTACATTTGGCCCCTCGGCGCCCTGCCAAAGGTAACGTTCCAACCATTACGGGGATATCTATCTGTGTTGCACTTCTCCTTTTGTCCTTGTCTTCTCCTCCTGGTTTGGTCACCTATTACGATTTTCTGACACTAACATTGTACGTTATGGGCAAGAGGAAGTTGCTAGATGTTACTGGAGTGACCCAAGCGAATATAGGTGGGGCAGCCAAACGGAAAAAAGCTAAGAAGTCTTGCAAGAAATCCCTATCGAATGGCCCTGCCGCAATGGATCGCATTGAATCATTGGTTGAGGACTGTGAACTGATATTACAAGTTGCCCAAGATGCAATATCCACACCCGGTACGGAACTTCTCACATCGAGAAAAAAACGATCTGGCACTAAGTCCATCCCTCAAATGTTCAGCAAAATACCCCCTCGTCATCCAGCACCTCAAAATGAGAAGAGAGGGAGTGATGAGGGAAGCACTTTGGCGGCCAATCCTGGACTTGATTTTATGACAATTGATGTAATCCCAGTACCCCTTGACCCTGTAGTGATTGTGTGCTCCAACCGCTATGCGGCCTTAACTGATAATCCTGATTTGGCTGCACTACCTGAATCGGACCTAGAGCCCGATCAACGTTTTATGACTAATATGACAAAGGAATGTGAGCCCCAAGATCGAACGGGTGGGGGGGCATTAGACGTCAGGCAAACTGTTGATTTGCTAAGACAGGAAATTGGTGAAATGAAAATACTAATCTCTGAACTGATGTTGATTATTCCCACACTTTGTATTAACCCCTACTGACAAATCTCCATATTCTGCATCTTGTATCCCAACTCAGCCTGCCACCTTAAGATATACTGAAACTCACACTTCCTCTGCCATTTTATCTCAATGTAGCAGAATAGAACCAATGGCAGCGCACAGAGTAGGCCCTAACTCTGTTAACCTTCCTAAAAAGTCCCATTTGATCCCCACCCTACCCAACCATCCTAGTCAGACCAACCAATTGCGTAGTAATTTTGATTCTTGTCCATCTATGCCCTCCAATTTAGCCAAAACATCTCTAGCCCCTAATAAGCCCACGGTCTATATGGTTGGGGTTCTGCTAGCAAAAGGTAGAGAAGATGAAGGATCATTAAAAAATAAGGTCACCCATTGGATACGTTACGTCAGAGGTTGTCGATCCCTAATAAGGGATGATATTACTTGAGCACAAAGACATAGATCTGAGGATAGCCTCACAGAAACTGTTGAACTTACTCTGGCTAACCACTCCCTGGCTGAAGGCCTCTTAGCTTTAGAGTTCAGAACTTCTTCCTCAGATTCATCTGCCATCCAATTTAGGCGATACCCCCCGTCAAACTTAATAGGAGAAGGGGTGTAGAACAGGACCTAAAAGAGGCAAACCACTCTGTGCTTGATAATATTGACTGACTAATTCCTGATGGGATTTTGTCGAGTAATCTAGGTACTTCTTCTGGTTATGATATGCAAATGGTCCAACCCCAAAAATCTTCTGTTACGACTCATAATATCAATGCTATCGATGTAGGTGGAGCGAATACACCCCAATTGCATCTATCCCATGATAACGCTACTGACATCTCACCACCCCCTCTCCCAAACCTTAAAATAATCTCATGGAACATTGCTGGCCTGCGAACCAAACTTTCTCTTCCAGATTGGAATGAGTTGATTGCAGGCCATGATATATGCATCTTCCAAGAGACCTGGAGCCTTGTTCCATTACATAAACATGGCTATGCCTGTTTTTGTGTTCCAGCAATCTCGAAGGGGCGAGGACGCCCTTCGGGAGGACTTATAGTCTGGGTGAGCATCGCCCTCAATATTGAGGCTTGCGTTTTTTTCAGCATTTCCCCTGATATAATGAGATTGACGTTGAGAGGGTCTAGGGGCGGCCCTGTCATTGAGCTTTTTAATGTCTACATCAGAGGAACAAGTGGTGGCTCTAAATCATTGATAGTAACAGATTTGGGAGACAAACTCTCTTTGTGTTCACCTGATTCTTTTATTTTGGTGGCAGGTGACATGAACTGTACGTTCGAACTCTTGACTACAGAAGATTTTCTTGAGGTGGAGAATGAGGATGCCAGGTGGTTTATACCTCTAACACTACCGCCAATTAAAAAATGGACACCAGTAGCAATCCAACTAAATGCTATAACACTAGAATTTGGCCTAAGAGCAGCTAATGGACGTTTCCCATCCGATCTCCACGGTGCTAATACATTCAATAAAATGTCTTGCCCATCGCGAATTGATTACATCTTGATTGACCGACGACTAAGGAAAAACGCAGTGGATATGGCCATAGTTCCATCTATCGAAAGTGACCATAACCCTCTGTGCTTAACTCTGAAGAGTCCATGGTCTTTTGTCCCATCAGGCTTTGGTGTTGGTCCTATTATTCTTTCCAAAGAAGTAGTTCCATCAAATTGCAGGAGATACCTCAAATGGCCTAAAAGTATTGGTAATAAGCAGAAAATGATAGCCATAAAGGAGGTCCTGCTAGCCAACATCATGGAACTGCAAAAAGCATGTAGCGATCCAGATGGGTGTCTAAGGGTGGGGACCCTTCATAACGACACAGTCACAAAGATAGGTTCACTCTTTTCGATATTCTGTCCTTTGAGAATTTCTAACAAATCTCATAACGCATCAGGCTCATGGTATAGTCCAGAGTGCAGGCAAAAAAAAGACTATACTAATATCCGCCGTTAAAACCTCTGACTCTTGCCTAGTGCAGAGAGCTAGAAAAGAGTACAGAAAGGCAGTGACGCAAGCAAAACGTGTATGGGAGGAATCCCATTGGCAGGATCTCAAAGCCGCTAGTCTGGCTAAGGATGGAAATTCTTTTGGGAAATTGTGTAGAATGTCCTCAGGTTCGGATTTTGACATCATACCTAATCATATTTCTAGTCAAGAGTGGTTTACACATTTTAAAAAACTTTATTCTGGGGAGGATGCACAAAGCCCTTGACTTTTACATCATCCAAAAGTAACCACCTCCACTGTGGATACATGTGATCCTTTTGTTGAGTCTGAGGTTTTGATCGCCATTAACAAAATAGTCCCTGCTAAGGCTCCCGGCCCAGATGGTCTCCCTGGTGACTTGTTTCGAGCTGATTCTCGAAATTGGGCAAAGTATTTTACTCATTTGCTCAATGCCCTCATTAATGGATCATCTGTCCCGGACTCATGGAAGGGAGCTGAGTTGGTCCCAATATTCAAAAAGGGCTCTAGGGGGTACCCTGCAAACTACCGACCTATGAGCCTCATTGATGCTGGTCAGAATGTGGTTGGCAGAGCTCTGATGGAGAGAATCCTGCTATGGGTCAATGAGAATAATATTCTGTCTCATTACCAGGCAGGATTTAGATCAAATACAGGCACAATCGACCAGGCCTTTAGACTCCTCCTCTTGCACTGGAAGGTGGTCACGATTGGCAAAGGCAGTCTTCATCTAGCTTTTATAGATTTGAAGACTGCCTTTGACCTGGTCCCACGTGACCGCTTGTGGTCAGTCATGAGGGAAATGGGTGTGCCCACGCCAATCCTTGACCTTCTGATTCGCCTGCATGAGGGCAATTTTGCCCAGATTAGATGGGGAACCCAGAATCAAAAAACAGCAAAAATCCCTGTTAATAGGGGAGTTCGCCAGGGCTGCGTTTTGGCACCCACCCTATTTTCCTTATTTGTGAATGGGGTGGTAACATTTTTACAAGATATTCCAGCAGATGCTCCGGCCCTGGCGGGCGATAAGGTTCCCGCCCTCCTCTTTGCAGATGACAACCTGCTAATTTCTAAGACCCCGGCAGGGTTGCAGAAGCTCTTGGACAGATTTCACCTGTTTTGCAATTTAAGAGGATTGATCATAAACACCGCAAAGACCAAACTTCTTTCGTTTAATTTACGTAGACCATCTAAATTTATTCTCAAGTTAGATGGAGTTCCTCTCGAGTTTGTGAAAACTTTTGATTATCTTGGCATTAGAATCTCTGATAACATTAGTTGGAGACCCCATTTAGATAAGATGCTTCTTAATCACAAGCAGGTTGCGGGGGCCATCATCAAAGAACACCTCTCCTCACAGAGCAGACCCATCGCACCCGCTTTAGTGATTTACCAAGCAAAAGCTGTCAGCTCCGCCCTGTATGGTGCTGAGCTTTGGGGTTTCGATGATGTCAAAGAAATTTCTGGGTCAGAAAACAAATTCTTGAGGGAATTGGTCTCAGTACCAAGGTGTACTCCCCTTAAACCTTTATTTTGTGACTTGGGTAGGCGAGCAATTAAGGATTTGGCAAGACTGCGTCCCCTGCTTTTTTGGGCCCGCTTATGGCGAACCCCCGAGTTATCAAAGTACGTAGAGGGCCTTAGAGAAGTGATAAACACTCCGGGCTCACATAGAGTTGGCTGTCTGTGTAATATCAAAAAGCTTCTTCTACAGTTAGGATTTAGAGAAGCCTGGGAGTCCGGCAAACCAATAAACAAGATTGATCTCAAAAGAGTTTACTGGGCATCGATTGATACCCAAGAGATTAGCAAACCTAACCAAGGTAGATTAACAGAAGCCTTTTATTCACACAAACAAATTGTCAGCCTTGAGCCCTATCTTGATCTTATCCAGAAACCAAGAGACAGAACACTTTATATTCAATTTAGATTGGGTACATTACCTACCCGAGAGTATACTAATAAATGGAAGCCTCCCCTCCAGACCACGGCACTTTGTCCGAGCTGTAGTGAGAAAGTTGAAAGCACGGCACACCTTATGTTCGAGTGCCCGGCTTACAAAAACCCAAGAGGCAGATGGCTAAGCCCAGTCTGCAGACAGCTGGGCACATCGAACTATTGTGTAGCCCTCAGGATTTTGCAATCAGATACCAGCGCAGTACTGGTTTGTGGTGTGGCCAAATTTCTTGGGTGGTCTTGGATAATTAGGGTCAAGAATCTTGGCCCTGATACGATTTCTTAGCCTTTTTAAAAATCTTTTTTACCTTTTTAGCTTGTTTTCTATCAAATCAAAAGCTTTGGGACATATATGGAAATTTAATTACTTTTTATTTGAATGTAAATATTTTGTATCAAATATATTTATTTAACTTTTAAATATTCTCTCCCAATCGATAAATTGTATTTCTTATGTATGTATGTTGTTGCTTTTATGATACTATTTTTATCGAAATAAAGCTTTGATGATGATGATGAGACAAGAGAGGGAATTTGAAGAAGTAGAATTAGAAGAGATGAAGGAAAGCAAGTATAAAACAGCTAGAAGAGAAGAAATTGAGGAAACAGAGATGTAAACTAACTAAAAAGAATTCATGTCACTTTCTTGACAAATTGAAACAAACTTTTATGGGTGTGGTGATAAAATCACCTAAGGGGGGATTGATGGAGCGGGTAGTACAAAATTGTGTATACACCCCCTATTCTGCATGAGATCACTAATTGAATAATCTATTAACTATAATATTTTTATTAAATGAGTTTGCATGTTTTATTATTCAACATTATTAATATACAAAATATACGTGGGATTTGCATTTTGCATGGCTAAATAACCTTTATGACTAAAATGTGTATAAGTAATAAATAGAATAATGCATGATACATGAAGCTTTTGTGATGTCTCTGTAATGTTGCTCGAGAGGAGGAACAAAAGGGTGAATATAAACGCTTTAAATGTCGCTATACGTTAGATAAATACAAGCACATAGAGGGATTAGTAAGGGGTTAACATTAGATTCATTATTTCTATGCATTAATTAATCTTTTGTGTTTGTTTCGCTTAAGTTGGCGTTTGGGCCTAAATTCTAAAATGGCCGCCGACAAGACGAAGTGGCCACGGTCCCACGAGGCACGGAGCGAACAGCGCATGTGCGACAAAGACGCCTACGGCCTCTGCATGACCTATATCCTACTGTACCAAAGCAAGGACACGGTGGGACGACAGCCAAGTGATAAGACAATGAACATTCATAAAACCCAGTACGGACTGAATTTGTGACCTCACCCCTCCAAACTGTGCAAAACCCCATCGGACGATCTCAACCAACCAATCACGACCGTACAAAATTATCGAAATGTACCTTTTTACTGTGATTTTATTATAAAAGTACTTGGTAGAATAGAGAGGGACCTACCTACCCTACCTACCTACCTACCTACCCTTCTGACCGATGACCACGACGGTAACGCTACGTGAACTCTACTACTTAGGGTGACTGCTGCGTTCCTGAATCCTAAATGGTCCGGATGCTGCCCAATTACCTGATGACTGCGAACTTTTCCTAATTTTATGGGCACTGACAGATGCTTGCACGTCTCTGGTCTTTACCGATCTCTTGAGACTGTAGTGTGCTGAGCATAGAACCTCGAACTTTTTGACGAATGATAATAGATTTGAATATGCAGACCCAATGATTTAGAGGACTTCAGATAGCCAGATTAGGTAAATATGATGTTCTGCGATTTAATTGAAATCTGATATAAACTTTCCATACGTAATTTTAACTCTTCTAAGACATTTCTGGCAGCAAATTAGGAGATTCAGACTTCACCTAGTTCCTCACAGTCTCTCTATCATAGCCCTATGGGAAATGTGGTCTTTGACCACCTAGGAACTCCAAGGGTTCATACCAATGCTTTGCAAGCTGTTCCAAACATGTTCGAAGAATTCTGCCAGACTCCTGGTCAGCTGTAGCACTGATCTTTGCAAATAATTAATTTCTCTGGAACTGACTACCAACTTTGCCCAAGCAGTCCTTATATGGACCTTGACACAGTTATCGATCACATATATGCACCTCCTGTAAATCTGCAGCTTTTTAAAACAACATTCAATGCATTGAAAGAATCCAAATACAATAACAACATCAGGCACAAAACCTGTCCTGTTATTTTTTGTGGTGAATTCAATGCATAACTCAGTAAATGGGGTGTGGCACTGAAAATATTTATAATGCCAGGAAGGCATGGAAAATACCAATCTTTTGACATATATTTCAAAGCAAATCCGAGAAGAGCACAATCCTGGAACAATTCCATCTAAAGAGCAACTTAGATATGACACAACTCTGACACTGTCCACTCTAGTAACACCAGCTTTCAGATCCCATGTAGCCAAGCTCATAATTTACTATATTTTCATAATTCTCACCACCACAAATGCAACAAAGAAATAATGATTCTGTGGCACTTTCAGAGTGTCACAGAATCATTTGATAGTGCTCACCTAGGTCTGACAAGTGCCATGGATATTTAGGATCCATCTACTAACCATGCCTCAACTCAAACAGAACAAAGCTGCGCTGGTATACAATCAAAATGAGCAAACTGTGAATCCTCATATGAGAAGATCTCCACTACCTCAAGCAAAAGCTGAAACATATGCCAAATGACAAAAAAGATCCAGGCCTCCAGAAATCTTTGAAACAACATCCACATGGGTGGTACATGATTTTTTTTAAACAAAAATGACCTCAAAAGGCAAAAGCCAAACTTCCCCACATCTTCAGGCCAAAATGGCACAGCATATGTAAACAAGCATTAACAATACCAGCCAGTCTGGCTTTAAAATAATGTTGTATGGCAATGTGAAGTATTACAAGTAGATAGAATGGAAATGGATATGTGCTTGTGCGGAAGCAAAGAACTGCAGAATACTATTGGTGTAGGTTAAAAGGTCAGGTGCTAGTGGCACTTTCAAGCCAGCCTATAAAATCCATGTAGGTTAAAGACTACTCTCCTCCTATTTGTGCTGCCAGAAAAAAACTCCATAAATTATCTGGTTATCGAAGATACTTCAATAGCATTACAATGTCATGGCTGTGCCCCTGAAAGTTCAACCTCAGGCAGCTGGAAAAATAAACAACATCATCACAGCTTTGTGACAAGCAAGAACTTTTTTGTGGAAGCGCTCAACTTTTGCCCAATCAAGACAGGTACTCCTGGCTCCCAACATGTGGGCCGAACCACAGCCCCCCCTCTTAGTGTTCTCACATATTTGTCAGACAGCAACTGAGCTGTTAAGCCAGACTATAAAAAATAAAAATAAAACAGGTTAAAAACCCTAACCAGAGTGAATAAAACGCCATTCGAAAGGCCACAATGGTACAACCTTATAGATGCACCTCTGACCAAGGACACCAAGCAGTTCTATAGGTTATATGAAAATAGCACAGGAAACCTGCATAATATTATAAACGCCAATGTTCAGGCAGATAAATGGATATACATTTTTTTTTTAAATCAACAATGACAAGTGCGACTATGATGAAGAAACTGATCAAAGTCAACAGGACAGACATCCAAGGACACCCCGATTGAATGATTAAGTCTAAAATAAATAAATCTCCTGGCCCAAACTCAATCCTGCCGGGATGCTTCAAATATTTTACTGATTGGTGATTATCAGTTCTGTCAGAGTCTTTCAGAATCTTTGCAAAAGAAAGATGCTTCCAGAAATCACGGAAAGCTAGTCTGTCAGTACCACTCTACAAAAAAAGCTAAATAATTCGAGGTTAATAAGTCCAATTGACATCGAGGGGAAGAGCTTCACAAAAAACATAATTTTTAACTTTTGAATGACTGGGCCGAAGGGAACAACATCTTAAAGAATGTACAGGGTAGTTTTAGGTGGTCTTAAAACCATAAACCAGATTGTTTCAAGCTGCAGCATAGTGTTTACGAATTATCGATCAAGAGACAAATGTCGCTATTTGCTTAGTTTCTGGACTTTATGACAATCCTTAGCCCATCAACCCAAACTACTCTGGAGCATAATAAAAAGCCTAGGTGTGCCACTGACCCTCCTGGAAATCATAGCTGGTCTCTTTAAGGATTACTAAGCCCCACTAGGGTAGCCTCAAATGGGGTAAGAGCAAAAGCGTTTCCCACAAACTAAGGAGTTTAACAGGCCTTCATCCTGACGTTGTTTTTGTTCAGCCTTTACACAAATGACATGCACACTGAACTCCTGGGAGTATACCTAGATGTCCAGTGAATAGATAATGTAAACATCCTGTTACTCATGAATTCAGGGGGATTCATTTCTACTACTGTGTATGCAAAAAGTCTGTAATCTTCAGTTAGGCATAATGATATAATTTTACACCAAAAACAGCTTAAAAATCAGTCCATCATAATCTAAAGTGATGATGTGGGGGCAAAAACAAAAGCAGTTAAACCTGTGAGAAAGAGTAATTAAATCATCAAATAAACAAGGATGTTTAAAGTGGCATCTGCCAGAAAAATATCCTGGAAAAGTCACCCAGCGAACATCCTAGCTAAAGCGCAGGTAATAGTCAAAGTCAAAATAAACATTACACAAACATGGCATTGTGGACCCAGAAACCCTGGAAACACTAGGTCAATCCAAAGTCTGCAGTATGGAGCTGAAAAATGTGGAGGTATGATAGAACTTTCAGCAAATGCCCAACTTGAGAAACAGCATGGGGAAAAAAAGCTTTCCTCCCTCAATCAACAGCAGTTGCAACACTATAAACAGACATTGGAGATTTATTAATTGAAGAAGGAGCTACAAACTGCTTCCCTTTTCCACACCATAAAGATACAATTCAGTACATCAAACAACTTGCTGTGCATGGAGAGAAGCCATTAAATCCAAGAACTCAACATTGTTCAAAATGATCCAACTCCTGTCATGCCCCAACTTTGGGCAAACACTGACCAACCATATGCAGACAATCTCAGAGAAGCAGTGTCTGCATCAGAGAAGAGTTATTTAGCAATCAAAAGGAGGAGTCTAAGAAAGTCTTAAGCTCAGAAACAAAGAGGGCCAGCTCCCTGTCAATGGACATCACATTATAACAAAAAATACTGCTTTTCATCTTACAATGCAGTACCTTACAGCTAAACAAACAAAAGGCCTAGAGACGCGAATCCAACTCATTTCCTCCGTAAGCTATGTCTATTGACCTGCATCCCTAATCTGTTTTGTTTCGTTATGCAGAACACACCACTATGTTCACATAAGGTTCAGTTGGCCTCTGTTAAACTCCGTTATATAGAACACTAAAAAGTAATGATCAAATATGCATAAACTTCTTTCCAAATGAGTCATGGTGCCTCTGGGGAAAAGGAAAAAAGCACTACTACATAAGATTGTAAATGCCTAGCTAGTCAAGGCTCTATTCCTGATTGTCTAAAAGTAGGAAAGTAACCCACACTTTAAAAACCTAATGCAGACTCCTCGGTTCCCAACAACGTCCGACCTATCTCCTACATCCCTAGTCTTGCAAAGCTCCTAGAAAAATGTGTCAAGATCCAACTCTGAAACCACATAGACAATTTTCAACTCCTTGACCAACCCCAATCAGGCTTTCGTAAAGGTCACAGCAATGAATCTGCACTCACGTTGTGGATGACACATTAAAAATGCTGGATTTAAATGAATCATGCCTTCTGATACTACTTTATTTATCTTCCGCCTTTGACACGGTTAAACACAACAGTCTACTGAACCCACTAGAACAAAGAATGGGCTTATCAGGGCTTGTATTACAATGGTTTTCTTCATTCCTCCAAAACAGATCCCAAAGATTTAAGATTAATCAATCTCTTTCTAAGCCCTCTGTGGTCACTCTTGGTGTTCCACAGAGATCTTCCCTCTCACCCATTCTCTTCAATCTATTCCTGGAACCACTAGCAAACTCCTTAAAATCCACTAACATTCATTATCACATGTATGCAGATGACACTCAATTGTATCTCAAAATCACATCCCCAGAGGACATTATATCCCTCAATTCTACTTTGCAAAACACTCATCTTTGGCTCACTGATATCCATCACAAGCTCAAACCTGCCAAAACTGAATTCCTTCCCATCTCACCTCCGAAAACATTCCCAAGATCGATCTGTGGATGAAACATCTTAAAGTGCTCAACTGTTCTCCTCACATCATTAATCCTGCTAGATCCATGAGAATTACATTAGACAAACATCTGAATATGCAGAATCACATTAGCACAGCCACTAAAGGAGCTAATTACCAGATGAGCATTCTATGGACACTTAAACCTTACCTCCCACATGACGGCCTAAATCAGGTGGTACAAGCTCTTGTGTTGCCAAGACTGGACTATGGTAGTGCCGCACAATGCTGCCTACCTTAATACAAGCTGGCCCATCTAAGATCCTCCCTTAACGCTGCTGCCAGACTTGTCTCCAAAAAGAAATAATCACATTTCCCCCGCTCTACAAAATCCCTGAACCGGCTACCTTATGAAGCAAGAAATCAACTAAAGATCGGTTTCATGACTCATAAAGCCCCACATTTCAATACCCCCAGATATCTGGCCCAGAAGCTAGAAATATCAGGGGCTTGCAGACCGTCGCGAAGTGCGAGCTCCCTGCTTCTGAAACCCCAATGTTTCCATAAAAGGAAAATAGGCTCTAGAGCTTTCTCTATTGTCACTCCTAAGATATGGAATTCTCTGCCACCGGATGTTCGCCTAATCTCATCTACCATCTCCTTCAAAAAAGAAGCAAAATCATTTCTGATGAAGAGGTTTTTGCCCTAAGATAACACCCTTATGTTTATTGAATGTAACCATACTAGCTACTCTTTTGTGATGCCTGCCCTCTTCATCGCTGACTACTTTTAGAGATCAAGCTTTATACTCTGTTTATTTTCAATGTTGTCTACGCCATTCATATATGTGACTATTTTTGCCAGCCCAATTTATATCCTACCTTCCTTCATGTAGAGCGCTGTGATACCGACTTGGGTCACGTTTGTGCTATACAAAACTTTATAAATAATAAATAGAAATATCATTGGAGCCTGAGTGAACTAGCTTTAAAACTGCTCTTCAGTATGTCAAAATAAATCCTTTTCTATGGTCTAAACATTCCTTTTAAGCATTAATAAGTCATCTCTAATTAATCCTTGATTGCCATAAGACAGGGTGCATGGTGACTGGGATTTACTTTTTCATTCATTAATGCTATCTGGTTAGGAAACAACTAGAAACATAATTCTTGAACTCTTTCTAAAATGTATTAAAAGCCCAATTCATTGGTGAAGTCAGATTTTTAATACATTTTGAGAAAAGGGTACTTTTAGAAAGTTACCTTTCCCTGCCTCTATGTAAGAAGCCTCCAGCCGCAGACCCTTCAGTATGTAAGCCCTGAATGAAGCGTTAAAACTGCTCTCAAAGAAGAGACAACTTCCTGAGTGTGGCGTGGTATTTCTGTTCCTTTGACAGGAGGACAATTTGGGCAGTGACCATTAACATAGTTTACTTTAAAGAGAACACCCATGTCACAGGCAGATGTCAGATGACACCTCCACAGGTCCAATCCTTTGCTTCCCCAGTCAGTCAAGCTCCTGTCCCAGTGAAGAGGGAGATGCCCCCCAAACTGGTATGAATTGACCTCAGAGGAGGGGTTGATTATTTCCCTGGTCACACTTCTATGGTAGGTACACAGGCTCCGCACATGGGTAGAAGTGTTTTACAATCTTGGATTTAGGAGTCCTAACTTTACTAGTCCAAAACTGAGACAAATCCTAACTTTAAGACTTTCGGTATTCACGGAAGGCATTTAGAAGTCCTAAAGTCAGGAGTCCTAACTTTACTACTCCTAAACTGAGAAAAATCCCAACTTTAAGACTTTCGGTATTCACAGAAGGCATTTAGGAGTCCTAAAGTTAGGACTCCTAACTTCTGTGAATACCGAAATGAGTAAGTGCCTTCTGTCAATACCAAAATGAGTAAGTGCCTTCTGTGAATACCAAAATGGAAGTAAGTTTAGGATTTTGTCTTAAGTTAGTTCTGTGAATCGGGCCCTCTATGTGTGCTGTATTCTGCAGCACACAAAGAAAGAGGAAAATGCCTCTCTGGATTGTTTTTGTGCAGGAAGGTATCTCCTCCTGCACAAAAACAATCCTGAATGCAACACAGGCATCCTTGCACCTTGATGCAAGCGTGCCTTCATTGGTGCTACTCTGCCAAAGGGCACCAGCGCAGGGGGAAATGTCACAAAAGCACCATATAGTGCATTCCTGCCCTTTCGCATTGGTGCATTGCAGCACAGCAAGGTAATGTGCTGCGCTGCACTGCACTGCACCACTATTCCATAAATATGCCTCTAAGTCGCAAGGAAAAACTTCTGACTGGGTCAAATTTGATACAAGATGTATCAAAATTGTATTTTGCGAGTCTATAATAGCGAATTTTACCGATTTGCTATTATAGACTCGCAAAATACAATGTACGTAGGTTCCTGCAAAAATTTTGCGATTCCTACACTTTCCTTAATTGCGACTCGCAAATAAGGAATGGCTTCGTATTCATTTCTATGGGCCTAGAGGCCCATAGGAATGAATGGAAATTGCATGCGCAATTTGCGAGTACCCAATAGGTACTCGCAAATTGGGCATGCAATTTCAAGGGTGCCCAAAGGACACCCTGTTGCACCCCTGACATATGCTTGTGTGCACTTGTGGCGCACATTCATACCCTAAGGGCATGTATGTACGCCACATGGCACTTAGAAAAATGCTAAAAAGTGCATTTTTCTAGGAATTTGCAAATTACCACCACCTGAGCAATATTGGAACTCTTCAATGCATTGTCAGTGGCATGAAGCAGTAGATGTGCATAACAATTTAGTGAAATGCAATACAATACAATGCGTATTCAGTGCTAGCATGATTGCAAGCGGCACCTTGCATATTCTATGTCTGAGAGAAGGTTTTAGAGCTTTTCCCTGTGCCAAGCAGTGGCTTGAACTGAGTAAGTGATTGTAGCGAGCTTGACCGGTACTCAGTGGTAAGGTTTGGTTGGATGGTCAGGCCTTGAGTAAACATTTAAAACAATAAGTTCTCGCGCAGCTTTTCACTGCTCAGTATGTGCAAAGAATCTGACATACACTATAGATTTTCCAGGAAGTGCTGTTTGGACATTTATGAAATATTGTATATTCATATGACATTGAGAGATTTGAGAGATTTCTACTGAAGCTGAAAGTCCCGGAAAGGGTTCTGTTGATTTTTCCCAAGAAAAGTTTGAAAAATTGTATTATTGTTCATTCTAGAGCACATTTTCAGCCTATTTAGCTAAAAAAAAAAAGCCAATAGTTCTGAAGCGGTCCTCATGAAATATTGCAACACTTTTATCACGTGTCAGATAAGACACATGCTCTTCTGTGGCTTTTGAGATGTCCCCTCCCCTACGCGGTACAAACTCGCATTGGAGTGGAGCATTTTCCAGTCCACAACAATGCCTTATCAGGCCCAGGGCTTTAAAGCAGTTCAAAGAACCTGAATTACACATTAGCAGGAACAACTATAATTTTTACGATGGGCCTGGCACATTTTTTTCAGTTTCCTTCATTTCTTTCTTTTATCTCTGTTCATATTCCCACACCGCCCTTCCAAGCAGCTTTGCAGTCATAGATTATCACTGAGTATCTAGCTCTGGTGGCAGTGTGGACACATAAAAGGTCACGCTGAATAAGTGGACATCTAGGCTATCCATCAGATTACACAGATCTCATTTACTCGGAACCAAGAGTTATCGCTTAGGTTACAGGGACATTTCAGGTGCACAAAGCAGAAATATCGTTAATGTTAAACTAATCTTGCAGGCTTTGGCAGTATAGCAGCACTGATTATAATGTCATAAGCACTGTTATGAATACAGATGTTAAAAGGCATCTGCATGGTACTCAAAACAACAGCCATAGCATCAAATAGCACCCGGGAAATAGCATCAGCAATCCATCACCCAACTCACCATGAATCCTCACTCAATCTTCTGCTCTGAGTGTTTATTAGAAATGCAATAATGTTATCATGAAACACCAGCTGGCTCTTTTCCAAAAAAAAAAACCATTACTTGTCAATTGCAAGCTTTTCATTTTGCTAATATATTAATTATCATTTAGGGACTTATTGTATAATTGTAAAATGCATTTTTGTCACCTAAAAATTAGCTTTTAGTTTGTAGAAAATCCACGTATTTAATATCCAGATACCAGTCTATTATTTTGATGGGATGGGAATGTCCCCAGCATGGTAAATGGGTGTGGAACAATTCCCTCAGGGGGCGACTACATGTGAAACTGGTATTCTGACTTTGTGTTTGGCCCTGCCTTCATGCCAATCTAGGAAAGTGAGGCCCAGAACATGTTGTGTAATCTGCAAGGGCACGCTAAGTGTGCCCTCGGACTAGGCGTAGGACTCAATTGCCTGGGCAAGTTACATAAAGCATTGGTGGCAGTTTACCAAGTTTTGTTACTCTTTAGTATAATCAGACAGCATGCTCTTGTGACACCTACCATGTAATGCTCTGCTTTAATATCAATGGGCCAATAACCTATGTGGGTGTGTTGAGTGTGTGTATGTGCAGTGACAGTGTGGTAATAGGACTCTGTGTTTGGTAAGAGTCTGATTACTGGGTCCAGTGGAGTACAATTTGGATGGATGCTGGTTTAGCATGGCACAAGATGTATTCCTGTGACTGGAGGGTGAAGATCCAGATATTGAAGCGAGGGAACATGAAGACAAAAATACCATTAGAAATCCAATGAGATGTTTGTTGGGTAAAGGATGCTCAGTACCGCTTATTGAACACTGCCATTTGGTAGATGGTAGGTGGAGCAATAGGACAGTTTCTAAACAGGGCCTGCCCTTTTATCTGTCCCTGTTTACTGCTTCAAGAAGGCTGATGACAGTCAAGAGCATAGATCTCACATTTCATCATGCCATTGTTTGGAATACTCCTTCTTGAAGCCAGCATAATTGCTAATCTGTGTGATAGCCATCACCTTGTGTCTGAGACACAGCTAGAAGATATTTGAAGGTGAATCAACACAAACCCGGTCTGAAACCCCAGACAGTGCCCCTGTCTGGAAAACAAACATAAAAGTATCAAACCATCCCAATTTGTTTCAGTTCCAAGTTCTTAGTGAACAGGGAAATGGGTACTCTGCAGGGTATTCAAAGGACTAGTGAGTGACCAGGGATGATTTCTGCATGACAGACAGTGTCGCAGAGGTTTGGGGGCATTACCTTAAGTCTGTTCTATGTGCCGAAGGACAAGAGGATCTGTCTAGAGCTTAAAAGCTGGCCTACCTACTGAAAGTGTGAACCAACATGTCTGGCTCTGAAGGAGGAAAGACTCACCAGGGGAAGAAGACAGCATGGTATGTAGAGGAAGTTGACTGCCAAAAAGGTAGAAAAGTCAGGTAACTATGGTCTCCTGGGCCAGGTTTATCATAGTGCTGCATTGCACTTGCGTCACACAAGGTAATGCAAAGGGCAACACAACACTAAAGTCAGATTTACCAAGCAACCCAAGGCCACCTTGAGTGGCCTTACAGTGCTTGGTAAATCTGGATAACGCAAGGCAGCACAAGTTACTGGCTTACGTTACTCTGCTCCAGGGAGCTGTTCCATGGGTGGAGCGTGCGTGTTCTTGGGAATCCACCCATGGAGTTTGGAGCATTCCCAGATTTAACAGTAGTAGACCCCAGAATGCGTAAAAATGCTACACCTTCCCAGGGGAGGCGTAAAAGGTAGAAATATATCTTTATTTTAACTTGTTTTGTACTATTTCTACATGTGCTGCATACTGCAGCACACATAGAAAGAGGAAACACCCCAGAAGATTATGTTTGTGCAGGAAGGTGCCCCTTCCTGTGCAAAAACTGTTCCACCTGCAAATCAGACACCCTTGCACCATGTTGCAAGGCTAACTGTGTTGGCAGAAGGCAGCCCATTGTGCGCCACCTCAAGGAAAGGACAGGAATGCACAATACAATGTTAAATATGGTGCATCCCTGCCCTCTCCCTTTCACGCAGCGCAGCAAAGTGTCTTTCTGTGTTGCGTTGCATGAAAGTTTGATAAATCTGGACCCAGTTTTCCCTGAACGGTTCTCTTATAAAGTTTCAGAGCCAACTGTCATTGTGTGTGCCCCAGAGATTGATGCTGCAGCAGCTGACAGTAGATCAAAGATCCCATCACCAATGTGGAAGCCCTAATCAGCCTGAAGTCACAACTGTAGAAGGTGCACATATATGGACATCCTACCATAAATAATGGCACATCTGCACCCAGCCTGAGAGGCCAAACACAAGTACTACCATGTGAGTTTGTCCTGCTGATTCCAGCCAGTCTCTCATATTCTGTGTGAGGTCACCACAGTTTCAGAAACACTGCCACAGGAGGGGGAATACAGAACGCACCTATCCATACCACCAAAAGTTCATTGCCAAGTGACCAGGCAAAAGTGAGGTCTAACTGTGAGTGGAACAATAGATTAAAAAACACAGAGAACATTGCTGTATAACGTTTTCAGCCCTGTGAACTCCATTTGGTGAAAGCTAATTGAACTATGCATCTAGCCAGTGTGGTCCCAAGAACTGCACATGTGCCCAATCTAGGCTAAACCCAAACTACACATGGCAGCTGTAAACAGCAGAACACTCCGACTGTGGGGAGAGGGCACTGGAAGGTGTGGAACACCAAACAGAAGATCATAAGTAAGATTAAAAACTCTGCAACTGAATATCATAATGACCTGTATGGTATGTAATTTTTCTGCGAGAGTAAGCATTTTATTTAAACTAAAAGATAAGCACTGAGTTGTACAATATGTTATTGCGTCAGTTGGTTGACTGTTGAGTACTGAACTTATGCCCCTTTCACTACCTCCCTGAGAAGTCACTACCCTAAGAGTCAACAGCAGAAAGGATGTACCTGACCCAGTTGAAGAGCCATAGTAGGAGAGACCCCAAGACAATAGTGGCAAACAACCCCAGCTACCTTGTTTGGGGCCCAGTAGCCCTTGTCTGCCATCACAATTTTCAAAACATATATACTTGCTTTACTGGCCAGTAGGACAGACCCTGCTGTGTATGCCCATGTATCACAGTCATATACCAGTGATGACCACCATATACCAGTGGTGCGCACCAAACATCACAGATGGCCATAAGATGTTTTGGATTCCAATATATGCCAGGGATGTCCAACACTTAGCCAGAGATGGTCATAATATTACCAAGGATGCTTACAATATGCTGGGTATAGCCCCCTTATTCCTGGACCAACATTATGCCATCAGTAGTTAAGATGCCTAGGATGCCCACAATATGTCATTGAGAACCACCTTATGCTGAGATCAACCTAATATCTAAAAAGCACACAATATACTAGTGGTGGGCTGCCTAATGCCAGCACAATCCTATGCCCTAAATGTAGAAATGCACTCAGCCCATTGCTTGCCTCTTTGTCTACCTTGAGATTTACCTTTGTTCTTCATTCAATTTTCTCTTGTAAGAAAATGTCTCTTTTTGGCAGGATCACTTTAATTTATTTGGCCATTCTCCAAATTGGCACATTTAACTTACCTATAAGTCCCTAGTATATGGAACAAAGTGTTCTCAGGGCCTGTAAGTTAAATGTCACTAGTGGGCTGCAGCACTTATTGTGCCACCACTAAAGTGACAATGCAGAACATGACTGTAGGCCTGCTGCCATTAACCTGCCACTGCAGGTTTAAACTGCAAATATGACACATCAAAATATCCCTTTTGGCAGACCTAACCCTTTCTTTTAATTATTAAAAAGTCACCTCTAAGTTCGCCTCAAGTGCCCATAAGGCAGGGTGCATGGTATTTATGAGTAGAGCATGTAAAAGTCTAATGTTAAACATGTCTTTGCAGTGACAATGCCCTAAAATCTATTTTCTCTGTAGCAGGGTTAGCTGATCAATAGGAAAGCATTGTGATTCTTCATTAAAGTAGATAAAGATATCTCCGCCTAGGAAACAGATAAAAACTAATCTTGGACTTTATAAAATATTGATTGCAATTCCAATTCATCGATGAAGTTAGATTTGTAACAAATATTTTATTTACGGACACTCAGGAGCTGAATAGCTTCTTAGTTAGGGCTGAATTGGTTTTCAGAGCTGAAACAAATGGCTGTGGAGAAGTGTCATGTTCCTTTGACAGGATGACGATTTGGACAGCTCCCAGAGACTTATGGCCTGATTACAACCTTGACGCAGCTGTGTCGGCGTCCCCCCTTATTACGAGTTGAATCTGTGTTAGGCGGATGGCTCTTCAGCTTTCCATGGCGGTGCCTGGAAAATAGGTACCGCAATGGGAATGGCAAAAAAGTTCCAGCACTGCATGGACGGTGACGTCCATGCAGTGCTAGAACTTGGGGGAATAAAGACAGTGCCCTGAATTTACCCCCATGGCACGGGGGCATGGGAGCTCTGTAGGGCCCCCTTTGCTCCTCCATCACCAGCCGCCATGAAATTGCTGGTGGTGGCGGAACACGTAACATGCTGAGCAGGACTGCATGTTGCATTATGGCACAGCTCCGCTACCGCCAGGGAACGACTGTTCCCTGGCACAGCCGGTGGTCCTCAACCGCAACAACTTTTGAAGTCATAATTCGGCGGATGGACCACCGTGAGTCTGGCGATCGTATTCAGCCCCACAATTATCTTTAACGGGGCCTGCCCTGTCACAAGCAGATGCAGCTCACACCTGGGCCTGGCCCTCTATTGTCCTGCTTGCCAACAAGGCACCAATCCCAGTGAGAGAGCATCTGCCCCCAGAATGGTTTTGCATCACCACGGGGGAGGGTTTGCTCATTTCCCTAGCCTCACCTTTAGGGTGAGCACAGGAGCTCTACCAAAGGGGGAAAAGGTTCTGACATTTTGGTTTTAGGTAGAGGTACAATGTGGGATTGTTTGCAGTAGGGCACACAGGAACTGCTCCAGAAGTGGGTAGGGTTACCCTTGGGAACTTTTTCCATATCGGACAGAGAGGGGCCAGGAGTCACCCCCACCCACAGGCTACTACCAGGCATAGAAGTGGCACAACCATGTCCCCCTCTTCCGAATACTATTGGACCTGTGGAAGACAGAAAAAGGACTATACCTGCTGATATGACCTGTGAGGAGATCCCCAAGGGCTTGCCCTACTCCAACTTGACAAGCAAATGGACTCCAATGGTCAGTTGGCTGACCTGCTGTTAAGCTACAGGGACACAAAAGCTGCAAGAAGCCCACTTTCCTGAAAGAGCCAAGATGACGAGCACTAACTGGACCTGCCCTGGACTCTGCTGGTGGCTTCTGTTTGAGTGAGAGCTGAACTGCAAGTGCTGTTTTTGAGGTCCTGACACCTTTGACTGGTGTTAGAGTGTACTCCTCCTGAACAAACTGCAAAAACCGGGACTTAGAACATTTTTACCAACCTTCTGCCTGAAGAACTGATGGACATTGTAGTGCCATCTATGCCACAGCCTTCTATGTCAAATCGCTGGTTTGCTTTAACTTGCCATGGTGAAGGAACTCTAACTCATGCCAAGCAACATAGTGTGGAAGTCTATGGATCCTCAACAGATTCCAAAATTACATAAACAACTTTTCCTTTCAATGACTTCAGAATGGGAATGAATAAATCGTTGTTGGTCCTCGCTGTGCTTCCAAAAGCCACTGTCCTTTTGGAATCTGTTGAGGATCCATAAACTGCTCCATACCCGGCGAAGTTGCCCAAATTACAATGCCATCGCCCCTCACTTAAATGATAGGATGCTATAAACAGGACTAGTTACATTTTCTCTGAGGACACCTCTTAGATCCACAAGTTGGACCACACACATATGACATATGACACCATCCTGGCCTGTAGGGGCTCATCTACCCAGCACATTGCTTGTGCTCCGTGATCCACGATTTAAACTAGGCTGTAAAATTATTTTCCTGTGAACTCAGGCTGCGCATGTTTTTATTCCTGAGGAAGACCCATTTTGACATTTTTAATAAACATGACAATGAAGGGTGGAAACATTGACGATATAAATGTTGTGCCCCGCATCTACTCTGTACACGGCACAAATCACCTACAATTAGAAAAGTTAGCTGTTGGTGTACAGATTTTTTTTTTAAGTGGCCACTGTATTAATGTAATTGATTTATGTCAATGAATGCGTTGTTTTAGTTGTTTTGTTTAAATCACTTGATCACATTGCATGAGCTCTTCACTTTTTTTCACCGTCCGAAGCAGCCTTGCTTGACTTTTTTCTGTAACTTCGATATATGAATGACAATATACAAAGGAAACTCAGACTCATGTGTGTTTACTAAGTATAAACTGTTAAAGAAATATTCCTTTCCCAACAGAACCCATTATAGCTATGTACTGTTGTAAACCCAGGATCTGAGGGACCAAGGTCACCCCATTGTAATTAATAACCAAATGTATCCAGCAATGGTTTAATTGTGATATTGCACTCTCCTCTTATTATGATTTAGTTCACCCAATCTTTGTAAATGTTCAGAGAGGAGAAGGAAGTGTGTTTGTTTATGGGTTGTATGCATTACAATGCATGCCTTTACCACGCATGCCTTTCCCACGCAGTCATTACCACAGATATACCATTAACACGAACGTCTTTGCCACGTATGTCTTTACCACAAACATACATAGATTTACATTATATAAACCATTACCACCCATACCGTTACCCACACAGACTTTTACAATGCAAATGTTTACCACACAACTTTTTTTCATATACATTTTTTTTAAAATATGGATAAAAAAATAAAATGACGTCAATAACATTTATATTGTAACATATCACATTTTTAGATACATATTCTTCAAAAAAGAACTTTTGTGAAGTGCATCGCCATTCCACAGACCACAACGCAACACACCGCAAGACAATGCAATGATTGCAACCCTATGCAAAGTTTTACATGATAATGCCACTACACAAGGTAACACAAAACAAAGCAGCACTACGCACATTTTTTAAGCATTATAATATATCAAAGCAACACAATGTAAAACATAGCATCCATTCACATATGTTTCCAAAAATAAATATATAAAAACGTAACATTACAACACAGCACAAACATTTCTACAATAGTAAACCACTATCTATATTTAAAAGGTCCGGCTTTCTTTCATTTCTACATATCCAAATACCCGGTTTCCAACCAAGATGGCAGACAAACTCTGTGAAGAAGGTCACATACACATAAACTTTTACTACAAAAATATTTATAACTAGTCAAGTTTTGTTTCAGAAAAAGGCATAGTTTACACCACTTATCTTTATGTAAATTATGGTTTACTTTCAAAAGACATATAAAAACAGGCATCCACCATTTGGTAGTGAGTGTTACACTGCCTTCTTGCCCACATGCACCAGAGTGTAGGAGGGTGATAAATACTGTGAAAGACTGCCATCTATCTTTGAAAGTAAGAATAATTTGCAATATAGAAATAAACAAATAAAAGATATACTATAGGAATAAAATATAATGACTTTGTTACATTTTCTGTAATTTTTTCAGTGGATATTGAAAACAAAAAACTGTGGAAAAGAAAAGCACCAAAAAAGGTAAACAATTAAAAAATTCAAACTAATCAGAGACAATTCAGGCATGCCTAAAAATCTGTATATAATCCTTAACTTTATTTTCAATGTTAGATACACTACAAAGAAACAAAGAAACACAACAGATATCCAGACCTCTTCCAAACCAAGAAACAATTGACAAATTTCAAGGAACTAATCAAGAGGTAACATTTAGCATACAGTATAACAGAACAATATTAACTACATTTTGTTTTTTAATTCAGGAAACTAACAAATTTATTTTCTTCAGTTTCAACAGTGCAAATTAACAACTTTTTCTCCACTGGCTCCATCAATTAACCCTACAATGTTTTTGTTTCTAAGGACAACCAATCAAAGAAGAAAAGAATACCAGATCGTATAAAATCATAGTCATATACTTTTTTCTATTTCTTTTGCTAATCATTTAAAAATGGAAAATGCAAGACAAGCTAATTACATAAAATCAAAATGCTGTAATAGACTTTTAAAATATGGAGACTATATTTAATGTAAGGAGCGATTAACTGAGCCCAGGAGTCATTAGGGGTGTGTTGAATTCCTCATTGCAAAGGCACAGCAGTTACTCTTGGTGGCAAAGTGGAAGAAAACACAGAGCATAACCACTCTGTCTCTGCTAATTAGATTGAAGTAAGAGAAAGTATTCAACAAATAAAGACACTTACAATCACCTTCCACAATTCCTCAATCCTACTCTGACATAAAAATCCCACCTGATCTATTTCTTTTAATAACGAACCTTTACTACTCTATGATAATGAGAACCCTCTAAAATGAATACTAATCTTTTGTACAGTACATGGCACAGTAAACCTAGAGAATAGCAAAATTTGGATGGTGGCTGGCACTTTTAAATCAACTCCTCATCCATTCATTCAATGATTTTAATGCTGACATTAACAACAGGACTATTTCATTAGTTTACACTTTACTTCCCGACAAGCAATCCTTACACTGAATTTTTATAAGTTATAAAATCTAAAACCATACATAAAAGTCCTAGTAATACTTGACTTTGAATTACAAATGATTAATACAATTACTAAAATGTATCCAAACATACAAATTGAAACATGTTGTTTTTTTCACTTTTCCCAGGCATATTGGTGAAAATTTTTAAAAACACCCTTAGCTGAGGATTATATGTCAAATAGTGAACTGCAGTATGAATTTAAAAATTAACTGCATTGTGTTTTGTACCTACTTAATGTATGGATGACTTCTACACTTCAATTATACAATCTGAATGTTTTTCACAAAATAAGGAAAAATTGCCTCCACCTCTAAATTACTTCAAAGAAACACGGATTGGGCATCTAAGCAGGTCGGGTCGCAGCCGGAAACTGAGATTTCCTATTGAATGGTGGAACTGTTACTCGACCTGCATAGAGGGAGGTGCAAAAACCAACAATGCCATAGAGGGTTGGCCTAATTCTTTCAACAACTCAAAAGGAATCCTCTAACATTTCCTGCAAATTTAAATACAGATTAACGTTCCCAGGACATGAGAATGGCACAATCATTGTCAGGTAGTCTGAATCCTTGGATATCCAACACAAGGAAAGAAATGTCAGAAAAACTATTTGCAAACATCCATCAATTTTCATTGAAGGGAGCTTCTGACTACCTTGACAATACTGCATGAATGTTATACTATTAATGAGAACTAATACCTTTTGAAATTGCTTTTCTGCTTTGACTATATTGTCTTCTTTCTTTAACTCTTGGTGATATTTTAAGAAACCTCTCATCAAGAGTCTCAAGTAATCCAACAAATATTCAAAGAGTTTACCCCAAATCCAAACAACTCATCGACAAAAATATAGAAAAAATAAATCCTTCAACAATCTAAAAATAACCCAATTAAAAAACTAGATAACCCCAAATATATATTTATTTAAAAAAATCCAAAGCCTATTTAGTTCCCAAATGAAGTGAATGGAGAAAAAATAATTAATAGTTTTGTATTCAAAAGCATTGTCTTCATCTTTAAAAATTTAAGAACGATAAAAAAACACACCTCAACATAACTAAAATGTTACTTTTGATTCAAATAAGTTTAAAAGAGTTGTTAACATGATAATTTCCTTTTTTAAACCTATGTTGAAAAAAAAAACCCTCCTGATGTGCACATATGAAGCCAACCTGTATTGGAATGTAAAACTGGTTAAAACATGAAGTACATGCATATTTTTACTAAATAACACCTATCTACCTCTCTCCATCTCCCTTTACAATACATTTTGGTACCAATATGTCTTAAAAAGTAAATGAAATTGTTCCTACCTGACCGCAGCCCTTCCTTGATTCCATTCTTCACCGCAACACTCGAACTGTAGAAACAAAAGCAGAACAGTTTACGTAAAGCTGGAAAACTAAACAAGCATTGGCATAGCCAATAGGTCTCGCTTTTGGGACCTTATAAGTATTTAGTTATGCAGCACAATATCCTTGGTGCAACAACAACTGTTGCATGGCTAAACACTTATAAGGTCCTAAAAGCGAGACCTATTGGCTAAGCAATGCTGGTTTTTTTTGCTTTCCCCTGAACAGGTACAAAGACACTTCGAGAGGAAACCTAGCCATCTGGCTGGTGCGGCCTACTGCGCCTTTAAGTAGCTTTACTCACACAAAGAAACATCACCCATTGCAGGTTTTTGATTAACAGCGACCGCCGAATTCATATTTTGCATAATTGCATGCAACTGAGAAACCGAGCCTATTTTAGCAGCAAGGGTAACATGGGCAATGAGCAAGACAACCACGTGCACAAGTTTAAGCTAAACTCAACTGATAAACTTATTATTTTTGACATTGTTTTATGGTGATACATTTGACTATGCGAAAGCTATAATGAACAGAAGCAGACCGGGAATTCTGTTTACAGCAACTTATCTTGCATAGGCACCTAGTGCGAGGACATTTCAATCAGTGCATACATTTATATACTGAATTTGGGACCACAGAGCTCACTCTGCATCGAGGCCGGTGATGTAAATAAAGAAGTAGGTCACAACGGTGGCCGAGCGCGGCCCACAACGGAAACCTCAACAAAAATAGTGCGCGATGCGGTGACCCTCGAGAGCAGAGTGTAAGGCAGGGGCAATGCACAGCGGGGGGAGAAACAAACACTCAGTCCCACAACAGCTGCTGGCTTTGAGAAACAACAATTGTGTGAGCACGACAGCCTCCCAGCACCAGTGACGGGCAGCAGGGGGAGGGCTTAACTGGAAAACAGGGGCCCTTATTATGCAACTGGTTGGCTTTATGTGGGGGAAAGGAAGGGAGGGTAACAACAACCCAAAAATGTGTCAGTGACCGAAACCGCCTCACACTACACCAAAATCCCAAATGTCGATAAAGGTGCGCAACAAGACTGCTGGGTGCAGCCAACCATCGACCACCTAAAACATGACTGGTCGAGGGAAACGGGCAGATGATTGGGTACAACGTTTATCAAGCAAATAGTGAAGGGGCCGGTTCATCACATCAAGTGCATTTGCAAATTTTTGTTTTAAACACGGTTGTCTGTGTCAGGGTACCTATGCTCACAAGTTTAACCACTGGACCATAGATGACCAGGCTTCTGGAGACCATGCAGCGTAGACAGTCTGCCAAGTTACCAGAATTTTCCAACTGGCGATAACCATTTACAGCCCTACTAAAAAAAAAAACCACTACTCTTTAATCTAGACTTTAGGGAAATCCTAGCTTTTGATCTGAAAATCTAGGTAATTTAGCTTTGCTTAAATGCACACTTTGCTTCCATATTCACCCTGACTAGTCTGAAGAAAACATTTCACCAATATTAAAGACCGAAAGGTAAACCAGTCACTGTATCACTGTAGTAGTCTCCAAAGACTGAGCGTACCTCATCAATGCCACGACATAAACAAGGTACTGCAAAAAGAAATACAACTTAGATTCTACTGCAGTAATGAGAGCACATGTAGGCGAGCTTGTCTCTTCACATTGGGAAGCCCTCGATTAAACAATGCAGCATCCCAAGGGCCGCCATCTCAAGCTTCTAGGATTAGCCCGGTTTGTGATGCATCATCGGAGAGAAGGTACAAGTCTCCAAAGAACTGTGCCAAGGTTTTACTCAAACGCTTTCTGAAAAGTGTGTGGAAAGATTTTTTGTTTTGTAAACTTCCAAATGCTTTTCAAGAAACAAATTTGCAAAACAAAACAAGAAAAATCAACATAAATAGGTTTTTATAGGAACAACCCTTACAGTTCAATTTCTTCTATAATGGGAAGTGTATGAGAAAATGAATCCCATCTTCCACAAAGCACTGTCTGCACTGCTGACCAGCACAGTTTAGCTCTCCTTTCCAGGTCTGCATGAGCTGCCCTCTTTCAAAAAGTCGGCTTTGAACACCGACTATGTACTTTGTCATCAGATGCCACATTCGTTGTCCTTCATGGTGATTAGACATTTTGCTCAAATTTAGTTTCACTCTTAAATTGTATATAAAAATAAGTTTACTTCGTATTTGTATTTCTATCGGGTTATATAGTCAATTTATTTGCAAGTAAATTCTCATTGTGTGGTCTGGTTTTCACTTGTATGAGAAGCGGGTGTCCAAGCCTTTAGCGCGCTGAGATTGAATTTCCAACGTTTTTGTCTTCTTATTTGGTCTGTTTAAGGGCATTAAACTGAAAATATATGCTGCTGGTTTTCTGGAAGTACTATAAGGAATTTTGTGATCTAGTCTTTGACGTCAAGCATTACTGGGTGTCAGCTTAATTCTGCTCAACTTTCAGTACTTGCCCGGAGAAAATGAGGTGGGAGCTTTCTCTGGTGATTCGTCTCTGTTAATGTACAGCTGGGTGTAGACGTGGGTTAGACTTTGCTGCCATTGATGAGGAATGGTTTGAAAAATTCATCAAATTGTAATATCAACTGTTCCTATACCACTGGCTTTATAGGAACCACAGATCTCCAAAGAGATCATGCTTTATTAGGTCAAGTTCACCAGGTGGGCACATCATTTCTAATATATTCAGACTGAAATCGTGATTACCAATTCAGACACTGGATGTTGGTAATTTCCAACAACCCTTAAAATACTTCAAGTAGGTGGCTACATTAGAACCATCAAATGGAAAAGCAGGCACCTGCATGTGACACTGCACAATATCTCTGAGAAAAAATGTAGCGTGTGTTCGCACTGCGATGAGTCATCTTACAAATGTCAATATTCAAGAACCTATCAAGTCGTAACTCCCATATAACAAATGCATTGTTTTGATTCGTCTAACGGTAAAGATTTCCTTGGCAAACCTTTGCCTCGGAGTAGCACACCATTAAAATGTTCTAAGAAGTCCAAAAGGGGATTCAAAGAAGGCGAATTACCGAAAATGTGTTACTGCAGTCATCAAAATGTTGGGAGAACAACATACCAAATTCAACCATCTCTACTGGGTGTAAAGCACAGATAAATGTACATCAATGTGTATCCTTCCATGTGTATACTGCTATACATATGGTGCTCCACATAAACCTCCCATGAAGCATGCTTATAACACAAACACCCACATTCCTGACCATGCTTTGATGCGTTATCCATGCAGGTGTATAACTGTCCTCCTACAGTGAGAAATAAGGTCCCATTATTTGGACACGGCCTGTCATGCAAATGAAGGTGGCATAAGCCATGGCTGATAGTTCATCCATCAGTGTCATAGGACAGCCATGGAAACAAAGCTTTGCTGCCTGTAGCAGCAGCCGCGGCATGGAGATGCGTGACTAATGCCAGAAACCTATGAGAAAGGCCTATTTTCTATTATTTCTGAACCGAACAGGATACCTGTTTATCAGCAAGGCTTGTCAAATGCCAACTGTTGCGATGTAAAGCAAGAAGCCATCTTCTCTGGAAGTAATTTCAGTGGCATGATATGGAACCCAGTCACCTAATTAAAAAAATATGCATCTGAAGAACAACTCGGTTTAAACCGATGTCTAGGTGTCACAGAAGCTGTGGTTCCGGGTGCATTCTCCCCAATGGTGAATATTTAACATGCATGCCACAGAGAGAGCGCATGACTGCTGCTCTCGCTCACACGTTCTCCTGGATGTTATGAACTCAGTGTTAAGTGTAGCAGGATTCCTGCTGTGCTGCTCGCTCGCTGTTGCACTGCTGCCAGAACAAGCATTTTCAGATCAAAGAGGTCTTTGTAGGACACACAACTGATGTGGTCGCAGGGACTTCCTTGACAGCAGATGTACGAAGCGCCGAGCCAACTCCACAGAAAGAGACAGTCTCTTTGAGTAACAGTCAGAAAGGCCCACAAATGAAAACAAGCATCAAACATCAAAGCGGCCGTGAAAGTGAAAGGAAAGGAAATCAGGCGCGCGCGCCCGCGCACATGCACATGCACTGTAGCTCTAGGCTGGCCTGGTAGCACTTTTTGGAGTTATCGTTATCTTTGTGCCGGCGGATTATATATGATAAAGGCTTTTCATGAGCATGTTGCCGTTCGAGTGCTCCTTGTACTTTGGGTACTTTGGAGCGTGGAGATATATATATATATATATATATTTTTTTTTTTCACTGAAAAAACCATAGGTTTCAGAGACGGTATAGTTAGAAATTAGCATTTAAAAAACCTTAGAAATTCACAGAAAAACCATAGGTTTCAGGGGTGTTATAGTTAGCTGGGCATTTCACTCGTACAAAACCATAGAAATTCCACCGTTATAGTTAGTTCTGCTAACTATAACTCGTGCGCCAGCAATGCACTGCTGATGATGTCACATATTACATCATTCATGACATGGTCAGTGACATCACTGATGACATCTCAAATGACATCACTGGTGACATCACTGATGACATCATCCAGTGAATGTGGTTTAGCTTGAAATTTAAATATGTATTATATATATATATACCAATCTGTATTGAAGATTGAGTGGATATATAACTGTGTGGATGGAGGATTTAGTAGCTGTCTGACTGTCTGTTTAAGTGAGTAATTAAAAGTGTCTCACGTAATACATGGGTTAGTAACTAAACTATGTGAATGTGTGCATCACTGTCTCTGTTGTTGTATAACATGCTGCATCAGTTGGTCACTAACTACATGAGTGTGTATATTAGTTATTGATTAGTTGGGTGAGTATTTGTATGGGACACTGAGTTTGTGTGTGGTTGGATGGGGTGTGTGTAACTCTATGCATAGATGTGCGATTGATTGATTGACTAGGTGTATGGGTTTAAGAGTGCACGTGGAAACAGTTGTTTGGGTGACTGAGTGTATTTATTTGTGTGTTGGTGAGCGTATATATGTTTTAGTTGTACTTCTTCAACAAAGTAAAAAAATAAATGGCATTGTATGTGAGAGTTGGTGTATATAAATAAGTATATATAAGAGTCAGTGATTGTGAGAGTAACTATATGAATGAGTGTATAATTGTAATGGTGATTTTTTTAACATATTAACTATGAGTTACTATGTGTTTGAATAAATGAGGTGTGTGTATAATTGTGTAAGTGAGTAAATGTAAGTGTGATTCATTTTTTTCATGAGTGAGTAGGATGACTGCATAACGGACTAAGATGACTGCTGATGTGTCAATGTCTATATATGTGTATAAGTGCATTTGATAGTGTTCTATTAATTAGTGACTGCATTTATAAGTGATTCTGTTGTTGAATGGGTAGTTGTGTTTGTAGACTTAGGAATCAGTGAGTGGGTACGTAGTAACTGGTATTGGTGTGTCAAGGGTTTCAAAAATGGTACTCTGTATTTTACAGTGAGTGATGAAAGGTTATACTAGTGTATGATGAGGTGTATCAGATTGTCACATGGATGATGTCATCAGTGATGTCATTTGAGATGTCATCAGTGATGTCATAAGTGATGTCACTGACCATGTCATGAATGATGTAATATGTGACATCATTAGCAGTGCATTGCGAGCGCGTGAGTTATAGTTAGCAGAACTAACTATAACTGAGGAATTTCTATTGTTTTGTACGAGTGAAATGTCCAGCTAACTATAACACCCCTGAAACCTATGGTTTTTTCTGTGAATTTCTAAGGTTTTTTAAATGCTAATTTCTAACTATTACGTCTCTGAAACCTATGGTTTTTTCAGTGAATGTCAAAGGTTTTTTAAATGCTAATTTTTAAGTGTAATAGCAGTTATACCTATTTTTTGTACTGATTTTCTACAGTTTTTAACTGTTTGTTTATAAAAAATATTTTATTCAAAAAATAACATTATATATTTTTCTGAAAATTTCAAAAAAATAAAAAAAATTAAAACTGAAATATTGTTTAATTTTTTTGTTTTAGTTTTTTATTTTAATATATTTATATTATTTTCTTTTTCAATTTTTCTTTCCAAATTTTTTTCGGAGTTGCGCACCCAAAGCATACACCTCACAGTGGGTGCGTGGATTCTAGCCACCATTTTAGAAACGTTGTGAAGGATCCGCATACGGTGTGCGACGGCTGCGTGTTTTTCAGTTACATCATATACATTTAATATTACGTGATATGCGCGATTGGTATGCGACCAGTCCGTGACTCCTGCTCCCGCTCATTCACGACACATGCGCATTACGGTATGTGACGCTTGCGCGGTGACAGGTCCCGCGTGACGTCATATACGTGCTAGGACACGCTGGGTGCGCGACTCTCGCAATTTTTTTTTATGTTCTAAAATGATATGTATGTGTGTTTAACATACATATTAGGGCAAGCGACTATCTAAGATATTCATAAAAATAATATATTTGTACTTATAATAAACTTATATTATTTTTAAATATATTTTCGCGAAGTCGCGTCAGGTGCGTGCTTTGTGAGCGCAGAGTGCGCGGATCCCATGTGACCTAAAAAAAAAAGATTTCATTGGTTCATAACATTTCCCACTGTAAGTATTGAAGGACCCCACCCATTTTAATCATTCTTGTTGGAGCATCTTTAGAGAAACGTCTCTTTTCCTGCAAGAACCCTTTTTGCTTGTTTTTTTGGGTGTTTTTCAAAAAATATCAAACAAAATGGCATCTGGACAGTAGCAGCAGCAGCAGGAGGAAGTATCTGCTGAAGAAGAATTCTTGCAGGAGGCACCACGTCCACAGAGGCCGGAATCTGTATGTGGAAATTCTTCACTTTTCCACCTGGAGAGAAGAAAGTAAATGCGAGAAAGGTGACGTGCAAAATTTGTGACCGAGTCCTGTCAAGAGGCAGTGAAAAAAAATACTCTTGTGGCACTGCTTCTATGTACAAGCATCTACGGACCACACATCCTCTCAATCTTGCTCGGAAAGAAATGAGGCGAGCTGCTTTGAACCCCTCAGCTGCTGTGGCAAGTACATCTGGTGCGTCCTCAGGAACACCTGCTATGGACATTTGGCCAGAATTTGCCTTTCTCGAGCAACGCTGCGTGAAGTGTAAGAAACTTATATGCTTCGGTGAGCAGTCGTGGATGCGGTTTGTGCTGCACAACGCAACCATCGTTGTTAATTTCTTTTTTTTTTTTTGAATGATAAGTAATTCCAAATGTTTCCTGTTTTATTCGAACAAAATTGTTCAAAAAAATAAAAAAATACAAAAGAAAAAAGAAGAAAAAAAAAGTTCTTATCAGAACTACCTTATCTGGTTAAAGAAAGAACTATAATTGCAAGGTAATGTGTGAAAGTTTGGTTGAATATATTTATACAGCATGATTGACTGAAAGAATGCATTAGTAGTGTATGGTGAATTTATAGGTGAAGATTTATGAGGAAGTACTGCAGCGTGACACTGCAAGCTCTTTAGCTGCACAGCACTGTGGCACTTCTGAAGCACAGGGATGTGACATATGTACATGAATATGTTGCAACTCTGTGCTTCCCTCTGCACTGCTGCACAAACTGCAGCCATGCGGTGACACAGGCACCCTTGCACCATGGTGCAAGGATGTCTGTGTCGTGTGGAGATTGTTTTTGTGCAGGAAGGGACACCTTCCTGCACAAAAACAATCAGTAAAGGCATTTTCCTCTTTCAATATATGCTGTGGAATGCAGCACGCATTGAAGGAGGAAAAAATGAGGAGAAATGAAAACAATTCTCCTTGTTGCGCCTTGCTACACCAACTCTAGGATGGCACAGCATTCACACACATCTTCAGATTTACGATTTCTCATAAATCTGGAGATGTGTCTTGTTCTATGGGTGTTGCGTGGGAACACCCACAGCAACACCTATGGGACGCCCCTTCAACACAAAGTTCTGTGTATGAAGGAGACGTATTTACAAGGAGAGGAAAAACCACGCAGGGTGGCTTTTCCTCTCCTTGTAAATATGAAGGAGTGCCTGGCGCCATCACTACGTTACACAAAGTGACGGACTGGTGGCGCAGGGTGCTTGTAAATTTCCCCCATAAGTGCTTAGGTATTGGCAGACTGATACAATAAGAACATAGTGCTGGATGGGTGATTGAACAAGAGCATGAGACTCAGAGGAGGTATCCTACGCTGCATGGGTACTACTTCAGTATTTAATGGAGTGGACCAATAGTATGTACCTGCTTAGAGATTTGTAGGGATTATGCACAGAATATTTTATGTGTACTTGTGTTGGTGCCTATGTCATTTTATAAGAATACCACAAGTAACTGGAATGATGACAGTGCTGCAAACAGAGTGAACACTTAATTTATAAGTGCTTACGTATTGGTGGAGTGACAGGATAGGTAGATAGTGGTAGATAAGTGATTAAAGAAGTGCATGGGACAGATTAGACGATTCCTACACTGCATGAGTACTAACTGGGTATTTAGAAGAGTGTATCAATAATATGTAGCTAGTTAGAGGTCTGCTTGGATAGTGCACAAAATATTATAGATGTACTTGTGTTAGTAACTAGGCCATTCCATAAGTTTATGACTAGTACTAGAATAATTACAGTATTACAAACAGAGTGTATAGTGAATTTATAAGTGCTTATGTATTGGTGGAGTAATAGGGTAAGCAGATAGTGCTGGATGGGTGATTGGAGAAATGCATGGGACAGACAGGAGGATTCCTACACTGCATAGGTACTAACTGGGTATTTAGAAGAGCGTATCAATAGTTTGTAGCTGGTTAGAGGTGTGCATGCATAGTGTACAAAATATTGTACCTGCACTTGTGTTTTTGACTACACCATGCCTTAAGTATACGACTAATAACTGGAGTAATTTCAGTGTTGCAAAGAAAGTGCGTGCTGAATTTATAAGTGCTTAGGTATTGGTGGAGTGATAGGATACGTAGATAGTGCTGGATGGGTGAATGGAGAAGTGCATGGGACAGACAGAAGGATTCCTAGACTGCATAGGTACTAACTGAGTATTTAAAAGATAGTATCAAAGCTATGTAGCTGATTAGAGGTCTGCATGCATAGTGCACAGAATATTGTAGCTGTACTAGTATTGGTGTGTCTATGGTTTCGAGAATGGTAGTCTTTATTTTAGGGTGTGAGGAGGTGCATCAGATGATCACATAGATGATGTCATCAGTGATGTCATTTGAGATGTCATCAGTGATGTCATCAGTGATGTCACTGACCATGTCATGAGTGATGTAATATGTGATGTCATCAGCAGTGCATTACTTTAATCCAAAAAGCTGACGGCCATATTGGCCTGGTCACGATGTGAAAATTCAGGAAATGATATAATAAAGAAAAGAAATGTGAATATGCACACAATGTCATTTCAGCATACCTTGCCCCGTGACCGCCATACCTGTATGTTCGTCAACGTGACTTATTCATAATAAACATAATTAGAATTGCAAACATCAACATAAACAATGGACTACACATTATTTTAAAGTGAAAGGCTATCGGCCATATTAATCTGGGCATGTTGCGTATTATAATGGTTCTTACACGAAAGAAAAGAAAAAAGGGGTGTTAATATACACACACTATCCCTAAAAAAAGTTCTAGCGATTATAGTTCCATTCCATTCACAGCTCATTAGAGATGTCATGAGTGATATCATGAGTGATGTAAATGACCATGTCATGAATGATGTAATGTCTGAGGTCATTAGCAGTACATTGCGGGGGCGTAAGTTATAGTTAGCTCAGCTAATTATAACTGCTGAATTTCACTGGTTGTGTATGAGTGAAATCTGAGTCTAACTATACCATCCCAGTAATCTTTGTTTTTTTCAGCAAAATGTCTAGTTTTTTTTTTAACGTTAAGTAAGATGCATATCACAATGGATGGTGGGGGGTTGGAAGCAGGGCCTGGCATTGTGCTGCCCCCACCCAAGCTTGCTGCTCCTGCCTTCCATCCTCCTAGCCATCCATTGTCCATGTCCATATCCCTGCTCCCTTATTACAGCCCTGTGTGGCCGTTGTTCTGCCACTGGCCTTCCCGCCTTCTCTGAACAGTTAGCTTGCTGCCCCATCCACCTCCTCCCTATCCTCTGTTGTCTGAATCCATGGACTAGCCTCCTCCCTCCTGCCATGCATGGTCTGATGTGCTGCCACTGCCCTCCATTTAGCAAGATGTACCAGTCCAGTCCTCCTGCCCTCCATTGCCCAATTCTATGCCCCATCATTGACCTTCTATCCTCCATGGTCCTTTGTGCATGCCCCTGCACCCTCCTTCTTGCCCCTCATAGCCATTGTGCTGCCACTAACCCTCCCGCTTGCCATGCATGGTCTTCTGTGCTGCCACGGCCCCTCCTACCTTCCCTATGTGGTCAGCTAGCCGCCCCTGACCCCCTCCCACCTTCCCTCCATAGTCTGTGTGTATGCCATCATAGTCTCACTGTTGCCCTCCATGGTGTGTCTTGCTTCTAGTGCCCATCCTGCCTGACCTCCATGGTCATCTTGCTGATCCTGCCCTGCCCCCTTGCCCCCAGCCCTCTGTTTCCACGTGCAGACCCCTATTCCCTCCCTCCCGGCTTGTCTGTTCCATTGTAATGCCCCTGATCCGTCCCTCCTGCCCTTTATCGTCTGTTATGCTGCAGCTTTCTCTCCTGTCTGTCCATTATGGTCAGCTAGCTACCATTGCCTCTTTCCCCTCTGTTCTCTGTTGTCCATGTGCATGGTCCTGTCCCCTCCCTATTGCTTTCTATGGATTGGTGTGCTGCGCTCCCGTCCCGCATGCCCTGTGTGGTGTATTGTGCTGCTGCAAACCCTGATGCCTGCCCTGTAGGGTCAGCTTGGTGCACCCCTCCATGTCCCTCCTGTCCTCTGTTATCCGAGTCCATGTCCCTACCCCAATTCCTCCTGCCTTCCATGATTCAATGTACCATACTTGCGAACATTTTGAACTTGGTAAGAGGGAGATTTTTAAAAAAAACTGGGGTATTGATTTTCCCCTTTGAGTTACATTGAAAAAGAGGAGATTGTAGATAGGAGACAGATCAAATAAAGCCCATTTGAGCTTAAAATCATTGGACGTTTCCTAGCTGAATCGGGTATGTTGGCATGTATGGTTGTACTACCACTGCCTCTTCCTTCTGCCCACAATGGTCTATTATATTGCCGCAGCCTCTCTTGCCAGTCCTGTATTGTTGGTTTGTTGCCCCTGCCCCCCTTTCCACTGCCCTCCGTAGTCTGTTGTGCTGCCACTGCCCTTCCTGCCTGCCCAGTGTGGTCAAATTGTTGCCTCTGCACCCTCCTACCTGCCTTCAATTTTCAGAGTCTGTGTCCCTAGCCTCTGTCTCTCAACAGTATCCTAATGAACAACTAGATTGCTAACATTCTATATTTATTACAAAAGTGTGGAACGCCTGACGTCATCTTCATGTAATCAAAACTGTAATACCTAGAGCATTTCCTTTAGAAATTACATATATGAGAGGGTCTTATTTGCATCACAATTATGGTTAGTGCTCTAAAAAACTAAAATGAGGACATATTTTCTGAATTTTCAAATAGCGACAAAGCACTTTTAAATTATTTCTTATCTTCATGTTTCTTTATCCAGTTGACCACTTGATTAAATGTTGCACTTAGGGGGAGAGGATGTGGTGTTACTTCCAGAGCTGCAGACTTTGCAACTGGGGAACCAGGTTGGAGTTTCTGCTTCAGCTCGACATTCTGTGATTCTGGTCAAATCACTTAATCTCCCTATGTCTACAACCAAAATGAATGTGTTCTTGTGTGATGTAACCAATTCTCATGTAAAGCACTCCAATACCTGACAAGTCTGCACTATATAAAACTGCAAAAACAAAAAAAATAATAAGTGTTTTGCACACTTCTGTCATTGGGCTACATGTGGGCTACATCTGGGTGATATTTGTGCTACATTTGGGCTCTTTTGTCTCTGGTGGCCATCTTGGGAGATTTATTTGTTATGAAGTTTCCTAATTTCCTCATTTACTGCCATCTCCTCAGTAGGAAATGCTTTCATTTTTTTACTTTGATTCCATCAAGAAGGTATTCAGATATGTCACACATTTACCATAAATTCTGAATGTTAGCACTCTAGTTGCTCATTAGATCACTGTAGTAAAGCTACTGCTCACCACGGAAGTCTGCTGTTGGTTTTAAAAGTGCATGTTTCAGTCTGCATGTCAGAATTTTTTAATGAAATAGAAGAAGATTTGAGAAGTCACTCAAAAAGTGCCCTAATTTTTCTTTCTTCAGCACTAACCATACTTTCTATGCCAAAATGAACCCCCTCATTTTGTCCCTTTTTAAATTAAATGTTTTAAGAGTTACCACTTTATTCCAATCAAGATGGCTTCAGGTGTGCAATACGTTTGTCATAAGTAGGACTATTAGCGCTCTAGTTGTTCTTTAGAACACTCGGGGAAGCTGCAGTAGAACACAAAGGAATCAACTGACAGTCTCTGCCCTTGTTGGATGTACATGTTTTACTGAGAATGTCAGACTTCATTCTCACATGACTGAGAAAGATAATGTGAATTTACAGAAAATATGCTCTCAGTTTAGCTTATAGATCACCTTCCAAACCTCTGTGGGAAAAACATGAGAAAATAGTTTTCTCTCAAACATGATTCATGATATCCCAGCAGAAGGTTTTTTCACATGGCAAAATCACCTAGAACACACCACAATTCCTAAAATGAGTATGGTACCATCAACAAATGATTTATAAAGTAACTAAAGTCTTACAACCTTCTATTAACTACAATGCTTTTTAATGAGGTGCTATCATGTATATTGGTCTCAAGATGGCTGCCAACACTTCTTGGATGAAGTGCTGACAGCCAATCAGATCTCACGATGAGATGTGTGGTTAGGCTCCGCCCAGATATATATGTGATTTTACTTTTTTATTTTCTCAGGAACTACTAAACAGATTTACACCATTTGACCAAAAGGCACGCCTCTGAACCAAGGGCTACCTTTTTGACAAATTTGGTGTAATTCCGTTCAGCAGTTTGGGCTGTAGCTGCGACTAAAGGTTCCTATGGAAAATTGCATGGGAAAAACACGTTTTGGGACCCCCTTTTTTCTCTGCCCTCGCTTGACGAATCACACCGAGACTTTCAGGATAGGAGCGGACCGGAGCTGGCCAAAAGCTTTGAAAATTTTGCGAAGATTCGACAACCGCCACCCAAGTTATTTAGAATAGAAAGTTGCGGATTTCCTATGGAAAATAGGTCCTAACTATAACTACCTACTGGTGACCGCCAGTAGGTAAAATATATATATATATATATATATATATATATATATATATATATATATATATATATATATATATATATATGTATTATCTACTGGCGGTCGCCAGTAGATAGTTATAGTTACAACCTAGTTTCCATAGGAAATCTCAAAATTCTATTTTGAATAACTTTGGCGCCGGTTGACGAATCCTCGCGAAATTTTCAAAACTAACGGGGCGCTCCGTTCAGCTCCTACCCTGAAAGTCTCGGGGTGATTCGTCAAGCAGGGGCCGAGAAAAAAGGGGGGTCCCAAAACGCGTTTTCCCCATGCATTTTTCCATAGGACCTTTAGACACAGCTACAGCCCGAACGGCTGAACAGAATTACTTGAAATTTGGCAGAGAGGTAGCCATAAGGTCAAGGAAGTGCCTTTTGCAGGTCTGGTGTAAATCTGTTCAGTATTTCCTGAGAAAATAGCATTTAAAAGCATATATATGTGTGGGTGGAGCCTAACCACACATCTCATCCTGAGATCTGATTGGCTGTCAGCACTTCATCCAAGAAGTGTTGGCAGCCATCTTGGGACCAATATGCATGATAGCACCTCATTAAAAAGCATTGCAGTTAATAGAAGGTTTTAAGACTTTAGTTACATTATAAATCATTTGTTGATGGTACCATACTCATTTTAGGAATTGTGGTATGTTCTAAGGTGATTTCACCATGTGAAAAAAGCCTTCTGCTGGGATTTCATGATTGAGAGAAAAATATTTTCTCATGCTTTTACCACAGAAGTTTGGAAGGTGATCTATAAGCTAAACTGAGAGCTTATTTTCTGTAAATTCACATTATCTTTCTCAGTCATGTGAGAATAAAGTCTGACATTCTCAGTAAAACATGTACATCCAACAAGGGCAGAGACTGTCAGTTGATTCCTTTGTGTTCTACTGCAGCTTCCCAGAGTGTTCCAAAGAACTACTAGAGCGCTAACAGTCCTACTTATGATAAACGTATGGCACACCTGAAGCCATCTTGCTTGGATTATAGTGGTAACTCTTAAAACATTTAATTTAAAAAGGAACAAAATGAGGGGGTTCATTTTTCCATAAAAAGTATGATTAGTGCTGCAGAAAGAAAAATTAGGGCACAGTTTGAGTGACTTCTCAAATCCTCTTCTATTTCATTAAAACATTCTGACATGCAGACTGAAACATGCACTTTCAATACCAGCAGCAGTTTTCCCTGGTGAGCAGTAGCTTTACTTCAGTGATCTAATGAGCAAAAAGAGTGCTAACATTCTGAATTTATGGCAAATGTGTGACACATCTGAATGCCTTCTTGATGGAATCAAAGTAAAAAACTGAAAGTATTTCCTACTGAGGAGACTGCAGTAAATGAGGAAATTAGGAAACTTCATAACAAATAAGTCTCCCAAGATGGCCACCAGAGACAAAAGAGCCCAAATGTAGCCCAAATATCACCCAGATGTAGCCCAAGTATAGCCCAATGACAGAATGTCCCAGAATGTTCTTAAAAACAACTAGAGCGCTTACTGTCTTCATTATGACAAAAGTATGGCACACCTGAAGCCATCTTGATTGGAATAAACTGGTAACACTTAAAACATTTCATTTAAAAAGGAACACAATGAGGGGGTTCATTTTGCCATAGAAATTATGATTAATGCTGAAGAAAGAAAATGAGGGCACATTTTGAGTGACTTCTCAAATCCTCTTCTATTTCATTAAAAAATTCTGACATGCAGACTGAAACATGCACTTTCAATACCAGTAGCAGTTTTCCCTGGTGAGCAGTAGCTTTACTACAGTGATCTAATGAGCAAAAAGAGTGCTAACATTCTGAATTTATGGCAAATGTGTGACACATCTGAATACCTTCATGATGGAATCAAAGTAAAAAACTGAAAGCATTTCCTACTGAGGAGACTGCAGTACATGAGGAAATTAGGAAACTTCATAACAAATAAATCTCCCAAGATGGCCACCGGAGACAAAAGAGCCCAAATGTAGCCCAAAATCACCCAGATGTAGCCCAAATATAGCCCAATGACAGCAGTGTGCAAAACACTTATTATTTTGTGTTTTTGCAGTTGTTGCCGATCACCACGATGACTGCTAGCTCAATCCACGGGAGCGACGAGGAAGTCCCCACACTCCTAAAGCCCCACTATGAGCGAGCCGTAATCAAAGAAATGCTCGCCTACAGGGGAACCCACGGAGATGTGGGGTGGTAAGGTAGAGGCAGCTGTGTGGAACCCCAAGTTGATCGGTGGCCACAGGAACAGAATGGGACAATCTACAGAAAGAACAAGCAAGATACCATTAATCAAGCGGCCCCTCTCCCCTAGCATAGAATATAAAGGAGACTTGCAATTGCTAACAATATGAATGACACACCACACAATGTCTCTTACCAACTGAACATCTCCTTAGTCGAGAAGAATATCTGCATGACTCAGCAAGATGACAGGTATTATGCTACAGGCCACAGCGTCCCAAAATATGGCAGGTTTCATTCAGCAAAGGTAACAATCTGTGACTGAAACAGTTACCTCGGGTATAACAGGCTTTTATGTGGATAACTGTTATATCTCTCAGCAGTGGGGAAGGGTACAAGGGAATAGGGGAGAATCCTGAAGTGTCCAAAGCAGCGTGATAATTATACGTCTGACTACACTCCCAGGGCTTCTAGTAGCGCGGCCGCGCAAAACTACTTCTAAAACTACGGGAAGATTCAGAAGTGTGGAAACAATGTAACTTGTGAAAGTAATCAAGAGGGGAAGCTTTCTCGTAAGGATTCAAAGGGTACAAACTGGCACTCAGGTAGTATTGGGGAAAGGCAACAGAACGACACCGTTCTTAACTACAAGACCCACAATGCATTGCCGATAAATACAATACACGGGACGGAAGAGAGAGTCAATGCAGAGCAGAATACTGCTAACGATACTCGCGGTATGAAGAAAACTCAACTCACCGCGTCTTTTTATGCCAGCACTAAATACTCCTACACTTCTCTCTCATAAAAAATAAAGGGAGCGCCTCTAAACCAACACAAACTTCCAGGCAAAGCTCAGAGGACTTAAACAGGAAACACCGTTTGCTCCGCTAGCGTAGACCTCAGCCTAACGGACACAGCAAACGCTCAGACAGGAAACAGAGGGGCGTGGACCAGGGTTCAGAACTCCGAAAGCCAAGCACCGGATTCGAGTCCAACCAAGGTTTATATAGGAGGTAACTTGTGAAGACTCCACCTCCTTAAGGGACCGTGTAAAAAGTGTGTCACCATAAGGCAAGCAAGCAATTCTCTATGCTACAGTAGCAATCCCAGTAACGAGTGCACAAGGCGTCTGACCCCTAACAGTTCTCCCACCCAAAGGCCGTCTTACAGGACGAGGTTTGGAGGGATTGAGGGCATGAAACCTACGTACCAAGACAGGGGCGTGAACATTCCCAGCAGGTTCCCAAGAGCGATCTTCAGGTGCATAACCCACCCAGTCTATCAAGTACTGTAGCTTACCCCTGATTCTGCGGGAATCTAGGATTCGTTTCACTTCATATTCCTGTTCCCCCCCCCACTACAAGAGGAGGAGGTGGCTGTTCAGGATTCAGAGGGACTTTATATTCCTTGAGTAACAAGATGTGGAAGACAGGATGAATCTGCATGTCCTCTGGTAACTCAAGTTTCAATGATACAGGGGTGATGATCTTCAGAATCTTATATGGACCAACATAACGGGGATGTAACTTCTTCGGCCCCGCTAATCGTAAATTCTTAGTAGACAGCCAGACACTGTCTCCTACTTGATAATCAGGTGCAGGCCTACGGTGTTTGTCTGATTGTATTTTCATGGCATCCTTGGATTTTTGTCATTCCCTGGTGGCAGTTTCCCAAATGTCACGTAGTGTATCGTGATGTTGTTGCACTGCAGGGATATTATCTAAATGACTAGGGGCTGGAAAAGGAAGGAATCGAGGATGATGTGCATGAGCAAAAAAGAAGGGAGACACCCCAGTAGAAGAATGTGTGGAATTATTGTATGCAAATTCTGCCAAGGATAGCGCCTTCACCCAATTAGATGTGATAGTAGACAACAAACATCTAAGGAATTGTTCTAGGGTTTGATTAGTTCTTTCTGTTTGTCCATCTGTCTGAGGATGATAGGCTGTAGACAATCTGTGATCTATGCCTAACGTTGCACATAATCCTTGCCAGAAACAGGAAATTAATTGGGCCCCCCTATCCGTTATGATCACAGAGGGAATCCCATGTAATTTAACAATGTGATCAATGAACACTTGTGTCAATTCCTTGGAAGATGGCAATTTTTTCAATGGAATAAAATGAGCCATCTTGGTGAACAAATCTACCACTACTAAAATGGTAGTGTAACCTTGCACAGGCGGCAAATCCGTAATGAAGTCCATACTCAACGTATGCCAAGGGACGGGAGGAATGTGTGTAGGGTGTAAAAATCCTGCAGGAGCAGATCTCAACGATTTTTGTCTGGCACACACTGGACAAGCCGCTACATAAGCCAGCACATCTTGACTTAACCCTTTCCACCAGAACCATCTCTGACACAATTGTATGGTCTTTTCACCCCCAGGGTGACCTGCCAATGAGTTATCGTGACACCACATGATGATCTGTAGTTGTAGATCTTTTAAAGGCACATAAATCTTTGTCTCATGAAGATATAAGCCTTCTCTTATCGTGTGCAGTGGATCCTTCATCCATTCCACCGGAGAAATATCTCCATAGGCTGTCAGTAACTTATTCAAAAAAGAGTTGGTTACCTTGTCCCTTTCAATAACTCCCACAATTTTATGATAAGGAATGAGAGGGGGAGGTTCGCATCTTATAATTCTTTTATCGACTCCCAACCTAGACAAAGCGTCCGCCTTTCCTTGTTGGGACCCTGGTCGATAGGTTATAACAAAGTCAAACTCACTAAAGAATAAAACCCATCTCATTTGCCTGGGTGTTAATGCTTTAGCGGATTTAAAGAATTGCAAATTACGATGGTCTGTGTAGATAGTAACCGTATGTGGCGACCCCAACAGATAATGCCTCCATTCCTGAAAGGCTAACTTTATAGCCAGGAGTTCTCTTTCTCCTATGGTATAGTTCTGTTCTGCTGGAAGAAGTGTTTTAGAAAAATATGCCACAGGATGTAAACGGCCTGTTGTGGGATTCCTTTGAGATAATACACCTCCCACCGCATACTGTGAGGCATCCGCCTCTACAAAATAGGGTTGTGAATTGTCCGCATGACTAATGATAGGAGCGGTTGTGAACTTCTGTTTGAGCAGCGAGAAAGCACTTTCCGCTTCTCTTGACCACTGAAAGACCATGCCCTTCCGCAACAATCTGGTTATTGGAGCAATTAAGTCTGAGAAATGATCAATGAAGCGTCTATAGAAATTTGCAAACCCTATAAAGGATTGGACTTCCTTAACCGTGGTAGGACTAGGCCATTTGACCAACGCTTCTATCTTTTTTGGGTCCATATGGATTCCGTCAGGTGAAATGACAAATCCTAAAAATTCTACTCGATCCGTGTGGAAGGTGCTTTTATCCAATTTAGCAAATAAATGATTCTCCTTCAATTTTAACAGGATTTTTCGTACATGATCTACATGTTCTTGTTCTGACTTAGAAAAAATCAGGATATCATCAATGTACACAATTACAAAGAGGTCTAGATATTCACGCAATATGTCATTGATAAAAAACTGAAAGGCCGCAGGGGCATTGCAGAGGCCAAATGGCATTACGCAATATTCAAAGAGACCGAATTTCATCCGAAAGGCGGTCTTCCATTCATCCCCTTCCTTGACTCTGATCAAATGATAGGCCCCGCGGAGATCAAGTTTTGTAAAGACCTTGGCCCCTCTCACTTGGTCCAATAAAACCGAAATGAGGGGTAATGGATATTTATTCTTTATAGTCACCTTGTTTAGTGCGCGGTAATCGAGGCACGCTCTTAAGCCTCCTTCACGCTTTGGAATGAAGAAGAGGGGGGACGACACAGGAGAGGTTGAATGTCTGATAAATCCTTTCTCTAGCATCTCCGAAATGTATTGTTGAAGATATTCTGTCTCAGGCTCCGTTAAAGCATAGACTCGACTCACCGGTAAGTCTGCCCCAGGAATCAAGTCTATCCTACAATCATAGCTCCTATGAGGAGGTAGGACAGAAGCCTTTTCCTCATCAAAAACTTCACTGAATTCATGATACATAGGAGGGAGTCTCATTTCTGGAGCTTCTAATGCACAACATAAAGGGGTTTCCCACTCCTGAGCATCTTGATAACAATGTAACATGCAATAGGTTGAACGTAAAGTGATTTTTCTTGCATTCCAATCTATCTGCGGATTGTGAACTTGCAACCAGGGCACCCCAAGAATAGCTCCAAAATTAGGAGTGTCAATTAAGTCAAACACTATATCCTCGGAATGCCCGTTACTGCATACCATGGTTATTGCTGGCGTATGGTAAGCTACTAACCCCGAAGACAGCTCGGTTCCATCCACTGCTCTAATGGGTTCAGGCTTGATCTTGGGAAGAAAAGGTATTCTCAATGTGCGAGCAAGTTGTATGTCCAGAAAATTACCCGTAGCTCCTGAATCAAGTAAGATTGATAGCGTCTTTCGACTTTGTACAGAGACAATAAACGTAACAGGTATAGTAAAATGTCGTGCTACAGGGGCGTTAACACTGGCTACCTCTAAGGAGACCTCCATATGAGAACAACTTGAAGAAACGGTCCCTCTATTCTTCAAGTTCTCTAGTTTCCCTTAGGGTATTCTGTCTCTTGACTACTCACTGCTATCTTATTACCCGTACTGGTTTTCACAGGGCAACTTCTGGCATAATGGCCGCCTTTGCCACAATATAGACAAAGGTTTTGCTTTCTTCTCCTCTCTTTTTCTTCTGTTGTCAATGGGTTTCTCATTCCACCGATTTGCATCGGTTCACTAGTATCCTTGGGATCCTTAGTTTCTTTTTTATCTCCTCTTACTATCCAAAAACGTGCTAGGTTGCCACGGGCTTTGTCTCCTTTCCGTTCTGTGACTCGGTGATTCAACTTCACCACCAAATCAATGAACGCGTTGCATTCTTCAGGAGGATCTACTATGTGCGATAGAAGATCTTTAAGATCATCATTTAAACCTCTATAAAATAAAGATGTTCGTTTCTCCTCTGGCCAATGGGTTTCAAGTATTAGTCTGTTAAATTCAGTTACATAGGAGATGAGATCTCTATTCCCTTGCTTTAAACTAAGTAACTCACTATCGCTAGCTTGTACATATGCATGACGTGCGAACAACCCTTTCAGTTTATCTTTGAACAAGGGAAAATTGTACAAAAGAGGGTCATTACTTTCTACTAGAGGAACCGCCCAATTGGCAGCGTTGCCACCCAAATATGAAATAACAAAGGCCACTTTAGCCGCATCATCTGGAAAAGCAGAAGCTTTACAAAGAAAATGTAGTTGGCATTGATTGAGGAACACATTAAATTTTGTGCTATCCCCATAAAATCTTTCAGGCACAGCTAACGGGACAGGATTCTGTGTTTGCACAGACACCTGAATTGCTGGAGGACTAGAGGTACTAGGTGTGGGATTATCTGTCAAAGGAGGAGGAAGTGTAAAGCGAGCAGGTTGTATATAAGTGCGCTTCTGTGTTTGTGGTGTTTCTCCTGCCACAGCGCTCTCCCTGTGACGGTATCTCTCTAATTCTGTGTGGAGCTGAAGATTTTCACCTCTAAGTCTCCCTACCTCTCTTTGGAGATCTATAAGAGCTGACGCTAACTCTTCTACAGTGGGACTACGTGAAGGGTGCTCTGCTAAAGAAGTGGCCCCTTCAGAATCCATCGTCGCTCAGGTGGACTAAATACGTGGGCTTGGCTTTCTGTTGCCGATCACCACGATGACTGCTAGCTCAATCCACGTGAGCAACGAGGAAGTCCCCACACTCCTAAAGCCCCACTATGAGCGAGCCGTAATCAAAGAAATGCTCGCCTACAGGGGAACCCACGGAGATGTGGGGTGGTAAGGTAGAGGCAGCTGTGTGGAACCCCAAGTTGATCGGTGGCCACAGGAACAGAATGGGACAATCTACAGAAAGAACAAGCAAGATACCATTAATCAAGCAGCCCCCCTCCCCTAGCATAGAATATAAAGGAGACTTGCAATTGCTAACAATATGAATGACACACCACACAATGTCTCTTACCAACTGAACATCTCCTTAGTCGAGAAGAATATCTGCATGACTCAGCAAGATGACAGGTATTATGCTACAGGCCACAGCGTCCCAAAATATGGCAGGTTTCATTCAGCAAAGGTAACAATCTGTGACTGAAACAGTTACCTCGGGTATAACAGGCTTTTATGTGTATAACTGTTATATCTCTCAGCAGTGGGGAAGGGTACAAGGGAATAGGGGAGAATCCTGAAGTGTCCAAAGCAGCGTGATAATTATACGTCTGACTACACTCCCAGGGCTTTTAGTAGCGCGGCCGCGCAAAACTACTTCTAAAACTACGGGAAGATTCAGAAGTGTGGAAACAATGTAACTTGTGAAAGTAATCAAGAGGGGAAGCTTTCTCGTAAGGATTCAAAGGGTACAAACTGGCACTCAGGTAGTATTGGGGAAAGGCAACAGAACGACACCGTTCTTAACTACAAGACCCACAATGCATTGCCGAGAAATACAATACACGGGACGGAAGAGAGAGTCAATGCAGAGCAGAATACTGCTAACGATACTCGCGGTATGAAGAAAACTCAACTCACCGCGTCTTTTTATGCCAGCACTAAATACTCCTACACTTCTCTCTCATAAAAAATAAAGGGAGCGCCTCTAAACCAACACAAACTTCCAGGCAAAGCTCAGAGGACTTAAACAGGAAACACCGTTTGCTCCGCTAGCGTAGACCTCAGCCTAACGGACACAGCAAACGCTCAGACAGGAAACAGAGGGGCGTGGACCAGGGTTCAGCACTCCGAAAGCCAAGCACCGGATTCGAGTCCAACCAAGGTTTATATAGGAGGTAACTTGTGAAGACTCCACCTCCTTAAGGGACCGTGTAAAAAGTGTGTCACCATAAGGCAAGCAAGCAATTCTCTATGCTACAGTAGCAATCCCAGTAACGAGTGCACAAGGCGTCTGACCCCTAACAGCAGTGTTATATAGTGCAGACTTGTCAGGTATTGGAGTGCTTTACATGAGCATTGGTTACATCACACAAGAACAAATTCATTTTGGTTGTAGACATGGGGAGACTAAGTGATTTGACCAGAATCACAGAATGTCGAGCTGAAGCAGAAACTTCAACCTGGTTCCCCAGTTGCAAAGTCTGCAGTTCTGGAAGTAACACCACATCCTCTCCCCTAAGTGCAACATTTAATCAAGTGGTCAACTGGATAAAAAAACATAAAGATAACAAATAATTTAAAAGTGCTTTGTCGCTATTTGAAAACTCAGAAAATATGTCCTTATTTTATTCTTTTAGAGCACTAACCATAATTTTGATGCCAATAAGACCCTCTCATATATGTAATTTCTAAAGGAAATGCTCTAGGTATTACAGTTTTGATTACATCAAGATGATGTCAGGCGTTCCACAGTTTTGTAATAAATATAGAATGTTAGCAATCTAGTTGTTCATTAGGATACTGTTGAGAGGCAGAGGCCAGGGGCACGGACTCTGAAAATTGAAGGCAGGTAGGAGAGTGCAGAGGCAACAATTTGACCACACTGGGCAGGCAGGAAGGGCAGTGGCAGCACAACAGACTATGGAGGGCAGTGGAAAGGGGGGCAGGGGCAACAAACCAACAATACAGGACTGGCAAGAGAGGCTGTGGCAATATAATAGACCATTGTGGGCAGAAGGAAGAGGCAGTGGTAGTACAACCATACATGCCAACAGACCCGATTCAGCCAGGAAACGTCCAATGTTTTTAAGCTCAAATGGGCTTTATTTGATCTGTCTCCTGTCTACAATCTCCTCTTATTCAATGTAACTCAAAGGGGAAAATCAATACCCCAGTTTTTTTTCAAAATCTCCCTCTTACCAAGTTAAAAATGTTCGCAAGTATGGTACATTGGATCATGGAAGGAAATGGGGTAGGGACATGGACTTGGATAACAGAGGACAGGAGGGACATGGAGAGGTGCACCAAACTGACCCTGCAGGGCAGGCATCAGGGTTTGCAGCAGCACAATACACCACACAGGGCATGCAGGATGGGAGTGCAGCACAACAATCCATAGAAAGCAAGAGGGAGGGGACAGGCCAATGCACATGGACAACAGAGAACATAGGGGCAAGAGGCAATGGTAGCTAGCTGACCATAATGGACAGACAGGAGAGAAAGCTGCAGCAAAACAGACCATAAAGGGCAGGAGGGACGGATCAGAGGCATTACAATGGAACAGACAAGCCAGGAGGGAGGGAGTAGGGGTCTGCACATGTAAACAGAGGGCTGGGGCAAGGGGGCAGGGCAGGAGCAGCAAGATAGCCATGGAGGTCAGGCAGGATGGGCACTAGAAGCAAGACACACCATGAAGAGCAACAGTGAGACTGTGATGGCATACACACAGACCATGGAGGGAAGGTGGGAGGGGGTCTGGGGCAGCTAACTGACCACACAGGGAAGGTGGGAGGGGCCATGGCAGCACAGACGACCATGCATGGCAAGTGGGAGGGTTAGTGGCAGCACAATGGCTATGATGGGCAAGAAGGAGGGTGCAGGGGCATGCACAAAGGACGATGGAGGATAGAAGGGAGGGTCAGGACCTGTGCACAGACAAGAAAGTTCAGGGGAAGGGGCCTCACAACAGACCACACGGGGCAGGCAGGAGGAGCAGTTGCAGCACAACAGACCAGGGAGGGCAGAAGGGTGTGGCAGTACAATGGACCATGTAGGACAGGAGGAAGAGGATAGGGGCATGGCATGTGGACAGGCAGGGTGGAGGTGGCAGGGACAGGTTACAGTCATCTGACAATGCTAGGCAGGTGGGAGGGGAGTGGCAGCTCAACAGAACACTCAGAGTAGATAGGAGTGGCAGGTCCATGGAACATGGTGGGCAAAAAGGATGGAGCAGGGGCATGCACAAAGACATCGGAGGGCAGGGGGAAGGAGAATAGGGGCAGCAAGCTAAGCACAGAGTTTAAGCAGGAGGTCAATGATGGGGCATAGAATTGGGCAATGGAGGGCAGGAGGAGTGGACTGGTACATCATACTAAATTGAGGGCAGTGGCAGCACATCAGATCATGCATGGCAGGAGGGAGGAGGCTAGTCCATGGATTCACACAACAGAGGATAGGGAGGAGGGGGATGGAGCAGCAAGCTAACTGTTCAGAGAAGGCGGGTATTAGGAACTTTATTGTTTTTAAAACATTGTGTCTGTGCGAACTACTTAAAATATGAACAAGTATGCAGCATAATCTCACTTTTATTCAGGAAGAAGAGGACGTTTGTGACTGTGACTCCGGGCTCACTTGGCAGAAACACCCCCTGACCCTCCACCCCCTATCGCAAAATGTAATGCCCGTGAAAAGGGTAGGTGAATACAGTGTTATATAGAACATAGTCCTGAGAGCACGATTGAAAATGAAAACTAGATATAGTGTATGGTATAAACTATGCACCAAAAAGTGTGATATAAGATGAACCGGGCGTGAAATATAATATGCAATACATTGTGCGCAATGACAGATTCATTGGAGAGCGCGAGATAGCACAGGCACTAGCGCGTGCTATGCGATATGCGCCTTGGAGTGTAATATGCACAGGGCAGTGTTGTGTAACCTAACTAGTCTCTAAAGTTGTAATATAAAATATGTGCTGGGGAGTGTAACGTTGCATATGCACTGTGACAAAGATATGGATCCCAGATTGTAATATGTATGGCATAGCACTGTGCGTTATAACATAGGCATCGAGGAAGGCACGTTAGATGGGGCAATGTAACCCGTGCGAAGACAAGTGTGGCATGACATATTCACGGGGTAGTGTTACAGTGCACATGGGCTAGAGAGTGTCATAGCATATGCACTAGCTAGTGGAATACAACACAGAGGTGTGTGGCACTCGGCAGGCAATGGTGGGTGTAACACAGCATTGGGCTCTGTCAGGAGCGCGCTGTGACTCTCAAGTGATGTTCGTCCCCTTTCTAGAGAGTAAAATAAAAAGTATTACACATCCGGCAGTGGATGTGTGTTTTATTAACCGTGAGGGGGGTTTCTTGCATAGTTTTTGTCGAATCCCCTTTGAATGGCTTGGTGTGCATGTGTATTAAATGTGCCCGTCAATAGCTACCCATGTTTGTATAAATAAACGACAAGGGTGTCTACCGGGATTAGGCACGGTAGGGCATCAGACATGCCAGAGCTTCACTAGTGGTGTAAATACATTCCACGTGGATTCATTGTATGCATAGTCGCCTTTAGTGAATATCACGCAAATCGTCATGGTGATAGGTACGTACGGTTTGTCCAGCATGTCCTAGGTGTGTCTATAAATATATATTTTTTTAAAATAATAAAAAACAGTGGCCGGCCCTGGGGATTGGGGTCAAACAAATATAATTAGGAGACAGGCCCTCGGGGATGGGGTCATCAGGGCCAATAAATTAGAATAAGAAGGGGAACCACACAGCCCCCCTTCTTAAAAAATTAAAATAAATAAAAGACTGGCATCGTGCCGGAGGCCATGCCCCCTCCGTGCAGCACTCTGCAAACGCGCCCCCAACAAGCATCTCCATTATGCGCCAGGGAGCTGCGCTGCAGACAGGTGTTCTGAGGCCAAGCCCCTTTTTACACCTCTCTGCAACGCAGCTCTGTGGTGCTTACTGGAGGTACCTAGTGGTCTAGTTTGACCCTAGGGACCCTTAGGATTCAAGGGGACTTAATCTCTCAACTTAGAACAGCCACAGGGCGCGTTTACACAGTGGTGAAGGGAGGGGACGGGGCCTGAGGTGACGTGTGCAAACACGCACTATGGCACGTTTTAAATTGGGGATATAATTTCCCTTCAATACTGAGGGCCCCTGGGGGCTAACTAGCCCACCAAGTGCTTCCAGTAAGCGCCACTGAGCTGCATTGCAGAGAGGTGGTCCAGGCCGTGCCACTTTTTACACCTCTCTGCAACGCAGCTCTGTGGCACTTACTGGAGGTACCTAGTGGGCTAGTTGGACCCTAGTGACCCTCAGGATTCAAATGAACTTAATCTCCCAACTAAAAACGGACACAGGGCGTTTTTACACAGTGGTGAAGGGAGGGGACGGGGCCTGAGTTAACGTGTGCAAAAACGCCCTGTGGCCTGTTTTAAGAGGTAGTTTTAATCCCCATGCCATATTATATACTAGGGGCTTACAGAGGAGGTCATGCTAATCACAGGGGGACCCCAACGCATAATGTTCCCTAGTGTATGTAGGTGTTTTCACTGTATTCTAAGTGTCTTTTAACATAGCACTGGCTCTAGGACTGGTTAGTCAGACTCAGTTACCACCAGTATCCGTCTGAAAAAGTTGAGGGTACAGGATGATTTTGCAACAAGGCTTCTTTCTGCTCTTCTTTTTGTTCTTTCTGCACGTTATCCTTCTTCCTGCACTTTTCTTCGTCTTTGAGGACTTCTGTTGCTTCTTTCTGCACTTCTTTTGTTTCTTTCTGTGCATTTTTTCTTCTTTCTTCACATGTCCTATCTCTGTAGGCATAGTTAGAAATTAGCATTTAAAAAACCTTTGAAATTCACAGAAAAAACCATAGGTTTTAGGCACGTTATGGTTAGGAATTAGCATTTAAAAAACCTCAGAAATTCACTGAAAAAACCATAGGTTTCAGGGGTGTTATAGTTAGCTGGACTTTTCACTTGTACAAAACCATTGAAATTCCCCCGTTATAGTTAGTTCAGCTAACTATAACTCGCGCGCCCGCAATGCACTGCTGATGACGTCACATATTACATCACTCATGACATGGTCAGTGACATCACTGATGACATCTCAAATGACATCACTGATGACATTTGGCAACGAATTCAGTTTAAAGCACTGTGCGTTGTTTTTAAGGCACTCAGTGGAATTGGTCCTGATTTTCTGAAACGTGCCTTTCAGTGGTATGTTCCTGGAAGAGCTCTGCGCTCGGCTCAGGCTAATCTAGTTACCCTCCCCCGCTTTAACAAAACTAACTGGGGAGGTAGGAGTTTCTGCCATTGCGCTGCGAAGGCTTGGAATGGGCTGCCTCATAAACTCAGGAAGCTCACGGACCTTCTTTCTTTTAGGAAAGAATTAAAGACATGGCTATTTACTAAATCTTCTTATTAGCATTTCACAGACCAATCTCAGGTGGATAGCTTACAGCGCCAGGACACCTCAGGGTAACAGAGCGCTATATAAGTCTTTTTAACATTAACATTAACATGACATCACCGATGACATCATCCTTGTGATAGAGTGGCAGACCTCCTCTCACCCTAATATAACCTTTGATACACACATTCAAAAATAGAGACTAAAATTTTCAAAACAATGGACATACCAATACCAGTTACAACAACCTCTTCAGTAATTCTAAGATCCACATACACATCCACTCATTCACCAACAGTCCTATACAGTCACTCATACATGTACTCACTCATCATATGTACTCATACACCTATACATCCTGTTACACAATGCCACTCATCCATAGAGTTACTCACACACATAGTCACTCATGCTAATGAAGAATCAAACATACATTTACTTGCATATACAGTTATACACACACACCACACTTACTTCTACGGAAACTTACACATACTTAGTCTTTTAAACAATCACTTATAGAAACACATACTTATTCATACAGGAACACTTTCAATCTCTCACTCTCACATATACTCACATATATACACCAATAGTCACATATACTAGTTTAAAACATATGTAGTTACTCATAAAGACACTATTGAGACAGTCATTCACTCACTAACACACCCATACACACACTCATCCACCCATACAGTCCTGCACACATGCTGTGTTCAACACATTCAAACAGTGAGTCACTCATTCATGCACCTATGCACTACGTAATACCCCCCACCGAACCATGCAGACACTCAGACTGATACTCAAAAAACCAACTAATAACCTATATAGACACCCATGTAGCTACTCACCAACCCATGCAGCCACTTATATACAAAGTGAGAGACTGATACAGATATTTACATATTTAAACATTACTCACTAAGCCATGTATTCACTATGATACACTTAATCAGTCAGTTACACAATCAATTTTTCAAAAACAAATCATCCATTTAGACACTTATATACCCATTTATTCTTCCATCGACCTTGAGATATACATATTCAAAACATATTTAATTTTCAGAAAAACACACATTCACTGGATGATGTCATCAGTGATGTCATCAGTGATGTCATTTGAGATGTCATCAGTGATGTCATGAGTGATGTCACTGACCATGTCATGAGTGATGTAATATGTGACGTCATCAGCAGTGCATTGTGGGCGCGCGAGTTATAGTTAGCTGAACCAACTATAACGGGGGAATTTCAATGGTTTTGTACAAGTGAAAAGTCCAGCTAACTATAACACCCCTGAAACCTATGGTTTTTTCAGTGAATATATATATATATATATATAGTCCGTCAAGTTACTGCTTCAGCAATCCCCTTGCCTGCGACGCTGGTGCCGTCAGTGGTAGCAGTAGCCACTTCAACACGATTAGATTCCTTAACTCCAAAACACAAATCCCAGGAATAAAGGGACAGCACACCAGGAAACGGCACAAAAGAACTTTATTTGTGCGCTAGCTTTTTTAAGGACGACGCGTTTCGGCGTTAGCTTTTGTCAAGTAACTTCCTGCATCTCAAACTGTCATAGAAATACGTGCACGTGATTATAAACATAAACAAAAGACTGTGATGTCTTATCTCATAGCAATTGAATCACATGTTGACATAAACAATATTAATGAATGTTAATTGAGCAGAATGAAGTGAGTTGAAATGCAAGAAAATATATATAGAGAACGGATCAATTTAGAATCCTATTTACCCGTATTTGAACATCATCATCATAGATACGTATGTCTGTGAATCATAGAGATAGACAAAATACCTCAATCTAGCTAAACGCATCTCTCCCGATGTCGGACACGGTGCCTCTGCCCCGAATGCGAAATACAGCATTTTGAATTTCGGTTCGGGTTACAGACGCGATAGCCGCTGAACGAAAAGAGTTGCGGCATCAGGAAACCGATGAACTATGAGCAACTGGGATAGTGAGAGGAGAGCAGAAGCGATCTCATTATTCAATGTGGAACAAGACGAGTTAGCAGCCAAACCCACAACCAGTTCGGCCCCCGTGGGAAGTGACTCATCTCTAAAACAGAAACTACTCGTATTGGAGAAACTAAGTAAGCGTGAGATAAATAAGTGGTGGGAAGTAGCCTCTTTAACCAACTACGTAGAAGTCGGCCGTGTCCCTAGGAGCTTGAGGATTACGATTGTACCAACCTACGATAACCCCAATCAGGATCTGCTTGCAGAATGGGCCCAATTTATGGCCAAAACATGTAAAGGCATGCTAGAGATGCTTATCAAGTATGCACAAATAGATCTGGACACAACCAGAAAGGAACTGGTGACACTAAGAGCTGACCTAGAAAGATATAAGAACAACAGTATACTGGAAGAATTTATGAAAGCACTCCCAAAAAAATTAAAGGAATATGAGGATGCGATAAAACAGAAAAACTGCGAAAATTCCTTAGAGACAAACGAGATTATGCTGAGGGGCGCATCTTAACCTACGCCAAAAAATATGATTGGGCCCAGAGAAATTTGAAGGTTACAACTGCAGAACGCACAACTGAATTATTATCGACAGGTTCCAGTTCCAGCATAAGCACTGACTCAGAAGACCCCAATGCAGGGGTCCCTTTAGTTACACGTCCTCTGACTTTTCTTCACGAATTCCAAATATTAAAGCAGAAAAAGGAACAAAACCAAGTGAACAAGCCCCAAACGAGAGGACAAAAAAGAGGAAAGGGGCAAAGAAGAGGAAGAGGACGAGGGACCACAAAAGAAAGAGATTGAAAAAGAATAAACACAGGAACTTATATGCATCTATTCCCTGTATTGAGGATCAAGCAACAAACAAGACAGTTGTAAATTTATCAACCAGGAACTTGAATAAAGCTGAAATTTTAGTGCTGCAATTGGGATTATCTTTTTGCCCTAGTAACAATTTGAACTACATGAATACTAGGATTGATTTATTTCTATATATCCGAAAATTAAAATTAATGAAAATGTTCGAGACACGTCGGAAATCTAAAACACAAAGGATACCATCTACATTGTGCAATACTGAAATGCCCACTTTACAAGTCCAAGATATGGAATTATTGAAAGTCATGTATGACTTAGAAATGGGAGACAATCATGGTGAAAACGATCACACATTATTACAATCATGTGGGGCTATGAATAAACATCAAGAACATAGTGGTCTAAAAAGGAAATCGAAGTTTAATCCCAATGTTCCCTATGACAATATTGAGGTCTATAATTCCGCTGTCATTATTGAACTTAAAAAAGCAAGAAAGACATTCCAGAATCCTAAATGGGATAATTTAACAAAGGAACAAAGAGATGCCCTTAAGATCCTAGAATCGGATCCAACGATAATAATCAAGCCCTCTGATAAAGGGGCAACGTTGTTGTAATGGATGTGGAAAACTATAGATCAGAAGCAATGAGACAATTGATGGATGAAACATGCTATGAACTCATTTATTGGAGTCAATATAAACAGACCATCCATGATTACCACAAACTTTTAAGTAACTGGTACTTCCAGGGATTCATCGATACTGATGAATACAATTTCCTAAGAACTGATAAGCCACGTATACCTTGTGTGTACTTTCTACCAAAGATACACAAAAATGCCACTATACCACCAGGGCGCCCAATTGTGTCATCTAATGGGGGGCTACTAGAAAACACATCCATTTTTCTTGACTCATATTTATCTAAGTATGTGCTGAATCTAATGTCATATTGCAAAGACAGTTCAGATTTTTTGCGCAGACTTCATGATGTACAATGGGAAGAGGGATATGTGATGATTAGTCTAGATGTTTGCTCTCTCTACACGTGCATTGACCAACATAAAGGAGAAGCAGCCTGTATGTATTTTCTGAGGAGTAGACATATAGATCACTGGGAGCACAACAAAATGTTAGAGACAATGATGCTATTCTGCCTTCAGAATAATATCTTCTTATTTGAGAAGTCAGTGTACCGACAGCGGTCGGGTACCGCAATGGGTACTTGTTTTGCCCCCAGTCTAGCAAATCTTTTCCTGGGTTGGTGGGAAGAACAAGTAGTATGGACACAACAACTACAAATGTATACTGATCACATATTAGTGTGGATCAGATACATAGATGATCTGTTCCTTATTTGGGATGGCTCAAAAAATCTAGCCAAAGAGTTTGTTGAACAACTAGGAATTAATGATTTGAATCTACAATTCATGCATACCATGAGTACAACTTATTGTGAATTTTAGGATATAGCAATAGAAATAAGGGAAAAGGAAATTACAACTCGTCTTTTCCGCAAACAAACTGCAGGCAACACAGTGTTACATGCTGCAAGTCACCATCCTGCCCCATTGAAACAAAGTATACCGTATGGGGAATTACTAAGAGCCCGTCGTGCCTGCAGCACTGACGAGGATTTCACGAAAGAGCAACAGACCATGCTCATACGTTTCAAATCAAGGGGATATAAAGATGAAACTCTAACAATAGCCAAAAATAAGGTTAAAGATCTACAACAGCATGATACACTATTCAAACCATCTAAGAGTAGTACCAAGAGAAAAGAAGATGAGGAAATCAAATCCAATGCACCCAGAATGATAACACAGTTCAGCAGGGGTGCATGGACTTTTGAAAAAATCATGAAAAAACATTGGAATCTATTAACAGCAGATCCAATCATTGGTGACTGTATAGGAACAAGACCACAGGTGACATACAAAAAGGCTAGATCATTAAAAGATAGACTAGTTCATAGTTATAACGATGGAGATACGAAATTGCAATGGTTGAAAATGCCCAATGGTTTCACCACATGTGGGATGTGCAAGGCAGATCGAAATGGCAAAAATTGTAAAGAGTACATCACAGGTACTGGACAGAAATGTCCAATAAAACATATAATCAACTGCACTAGCGATTTTACTGTCTACGTACTGGAATGCCCTTGCGACCTCCGGTATGTGGGCAGTACTAAATTACCACTCAAATTAAGAATTCTCCAGCATTTGCGTGCGATCACAAATTGTGATCACAACTACCCAGTGGCACGCCACTATTTAGAATTCCTTAAGAGTGATAATAGCAGTTTACAATTTTTGGGAGTTGGGAGAATCCCTAAACATATACGGGGTGGGGATCGTGAAAAACACCTAAGAATACTTGAGTCCAAATTCATTTTAGATCTGGATTGTAAGGTACCTAAAGGACTCAACAGTGGAGAAGAACTCGCAACCCATATAGGGCTATAGTCCTCTGCTATACTGTCTTTGAAATGGGAGAATTGAATAAGAAGGATTTTTTCCGACAAATCAGGTTTGGAATTTTAAACAGTTATGATACATTTTTTCTTTAACTTCACGTTTTATCAAAGATAGGGAAATAGGATTTTGTTGGATGAAATTACATGCCCCATCTGGGTAACTTCTGAAGTGTCGACCACAATTGTGGAATCCAGTCATATAATTTTATGGGTCTTTCACCAATTGGTCCAATCGTGTCCTGATACCCTTCCTCTTTTTTACACTTAACGATACATTTGAATGTCACACATCCCTTTCCCATCACTCCCTATACCTAGCACTGAGTAAAGGGTCACAGACATCATGATATGGGTAATATATTCATGTTCAGAATTTCTGAAAATGCTATTGCTATGCGACTATATGATTAATTGATGGATTGTATACAATTTTTTCCTTAATTCACACTGGTTGTAATTTTACCGCATATGCAATAGAAACAATGCGCAATTGCGCCAAGAAAAAGCATGAATTGTAATTATGTCCTCGATGATTCTCTCATCTCAAAAAAACAACATGAATTTAATTGATTCATTTACCGCAAATAGCGATATGTTCATTATGTAGCCTTTAGTTAGAAAAGCTCATATTGCATACCATAAATTGATGAAGTATGGTTATAATAATGATGCATACTCTTTTCTTTTTGAAGTAATATTGATTGTTAACTTTATTACTCATTTAGTAGCTTACAAAAGTGATGCGCAATCGCGCTACACAGGAGCTCTCATCCTAATATAATTTTTATGGTGATTTGATTGATTCCACGAAAGTTATCATGGTTACAAATGAATTTATCGTTTGTTTTGAATGCAATTTGAAATGTAATTGCTACACACGATTGAGGTATTTTGTCTATCTCTATGATTCACAGACATACGTATCTATGATGATGATGTTCAAATACGGGTAAATAGGATTCTAAATTGATCCGTTCTCTATATATATTTTCTTGCATTTCAACTCACTTTATTCTGCTCAATTAACATTCATTAATATTGTTTATGTCAACATGTGATTCAATTGCTATGAGATACGACATCACAGTCTTTTGTTTATGTTTATGAATCACGTGCACGTATTTCTATGACAATTTGAGATGCAGGAAGTTACTTGACAAAGGCTAACGCCGAAACGCGTCGTCCTTGAAAAAGCTAGCGCACAAATAAAGTTCTTTTGTGCCGTTTCCCTTTATTCCTGGGATTTGTATTTTGGAGTTAAGGAATCTAATCATATATATATATATATATATATATATATATATATATATATATATATATATATATATATATATATATATATATATATATATATATATATATATATATATATATATATATATATTATCTACTGGCGGTCGCCAGTAGATAGTTATAGTTAGGACCGAGTTCCCATAGGAAATCTGAAAATTCTATTTTGAATAACTTTGGCGCCGGTTGACTTATGTTCGTGAAATTTTCAAAACTAATGGGGCGCTCCGCTCAGCCCCTACCCTGAAAATCTCGGGGTGATTCGTCAAGCGGGGGCTGAGAAAAAAGGGGGGTCCCAAAACGCGTTTTCCCCATGCATTTTCCCATAGGACATTTAGTCGAAGGTACAGCCCGAACGGCTGAACAGAAATACTTGAAATTTGGCAAAGAGGTAGTCCTCAAGTCAGGCATGGCCTTTTGCATATATGGTGTAAATCCGTTCAGTAGTTCCTGAGAAAATCAAAAGTAAAATCATTTACATATCTGGGCGGAGCCTAACCACACATCTCATTGTGAGATCTGATTGGCTGTCCAAGAAGTGTTGGCAGCCATCCTGGGACCAATATACATGATAGCACCTCATTAAAAAGCATTGCGGTTAATAGGTTTTAAGACTTTAGTTACATTATAAATCATTTGTTGATGGTACCATACTCATTTTAGGAATTGTGGTATGTTCTAAAGTGATTTTACCATGTGAAAAAGCCTTCTGCTGGGATATCATGAATCATCTTTGAGAGAAAACTATTTTCACATGCTTTTCCCACAGAGGTTTGGAAGGTGATCTATAAGCTAAACTGAGAGCATATTTTCTGTAAATTCACATTATCTTTCTCCATCATGTGAGAATGAAGTCTGACATTCTCAGTAAAACATGTACATCCAACAAGGGCAGAGACTGTCAGTTTATTCCTTTGTGTTCTACTGCAGCTTCCCAGAGTGTTCCAAAGAACAGCTAGAGCGCTAACAGTCTTACTTATGACAAAGGTATGGCACACCTGAAGCCATCTTGATTGGAATAAAGTGGTAACATTTAAAACATTTAATTTAAAAAGGAACAAAATGAGAGGGTTTATTTTGCCATAGAATGTATGATTAGTGCTGCAGAAAGAAAAATTAGGGCACATTTTGAGTGACTTCTCAAATCCTCTTCTATTTCATTAAAGAATTCTGACATGCAGACTGAAACATGCACTTTCAATACCAGCAGCAGACTTCCCTGGTGAGCAGTAGCTTTACTACAGTGATCTAATGAGCAACTAGAGTGCTAACATACTGAATTTATGGCAAATGTGTGACACATCTGAATGCCTTCTTCATTGAATCAAAGTAAAAAACTGACAGTATGCCTACTGAGGAGACTGCAGTAAATGAGGAAATTAGGAAAATTCATAACAAGTCTCCCAAGATGGCCACCAGAGACAAAAGAGCCCAAATGTAGCACAAATATCACCGAGATGTAGCCCAAGTATAGCCCAATGACAGAAATCCCAGAGTGTTTTTAAGAACAACTAGAGCGCTAACAGTCTTACTTATGACAAAGGTATGGCACACCTGAAGCCATCTTGATTGGAATAAAGTGGTAACATTGAAAACATTTAATTTGCAAAGGAACAAAATGAGGGGGTTCATTTTGCCATAGAAATTATGATTAGTGCTGCAGAAAGAAAACTTAGGGCACATTTTGACTTCTCAAATCCTCTTCTATTTCATTAAAAAGTTCTGACATGCAGACTGAAACATGCACTTTGAATACCAGCAGCAGACTTCCCTGGTGAGCAGTAGCTTTGCTACAGTGATCTAATGAGGAACTAGAGTGCTACCATTCAGAATTTGTGGCAAATGTGTCACATCTGAATGCCTTCTTGATGGAACCAAAGTAAACAAGCATTGAAAATGCAATAGATCTCGCCCTCGTTTAAGTTAAAGCAATTCTGTTTGCAATTAGGTGGCTTTTTAGCTTTGCTTTTATTAGTGTTTTTCAAAATTTCATGTACATAACATGCATATATGTATATGTATGCATGCATTTATATTTGTATTTATATAGATATGCAGATTATATATATGTTTATATATGTATGTATATATATATATGCCTTGAGGTCTTCCGTATATGAGATGCCTCCTCCTAAACGAGAGTTGCTTCGTTGTCGATAGACCGCACGGAAGCCGGTCTCTGTTAAATTGCTAGAAAGATCTTCCCCAGTGTATCCGGAAGAAAAACGAAGCCTTGTGCGGTTGAATAAATCCTTTATTCCTCAGTCAGCCATTCGCCAAACGCGTTTCGAGTACATGGCACCCTTGTTCACTGACGCTGAGTAAAGTTTTTTTCGGCCATTTAACTTTGCTTTACACGTGACCATACAACTAGAAAATGAGTGTATAAGAAAACAGACTCGTAGTTTTTAGAATACATATGCAATAGTATGCTGGTGGCGACATGAATCACAATCCTATGTCATTAATATTAAACTGAAATAGTAAATCGTGACCGGCAGTGATTTCACTATTATAAACATTGTTTGATTATCTATTGCAATTATAGAATGTGAATAGTGCCCAAGTGGGCTTTCTTTATCAGACCATATTATTATCAAACAATGCTTTTAAAGAATTTCTTAAACACTGATTCGCAAACGGTTGCGGTTAACGAGAAGTTCTCGAAATAATTAACTACATTCCTCAATATGTCAGCCATAGAGATGCAGGAACGCGAAGAAGCAGCTTCGCAGATATTCAATGATGCGTATACCAATCCGACTAATGCTGTGGGGGCAACGGCAACTAGTAAAGCAGTGAATGATTTAAACACACGTTTGAAACGTCTAGAAAAGCTTCAACGTTTGGAACTCTCAAAATGGTGGGAGTCGAAATCGCTACAAAGATACTTGGAAGTACAGCGAGTGCCCAGAGGATTACGAATAATGGTTACTCCAACCTATGAAGAACCCAATCCAGATATGTTACGCGAATGGGCGGCTAACAACAATGATGCCTCGAGAAGAATGTTGGCGATTTTAATCAAGTACGCCGACATCGATAGGAGTAAAATTCTATCCGAAATAGAGGGTCTACTCAGTGATCTAAGCAAAGAAGAAAATCAAGATTTGATTACCGAGTTCAAGTCATCAATGAAAGAAAGAATGAAAAAATACGAAACCACCATAAGAGAAAGAAAAGCACAAAAGTTCATTAGAGACAAACAAGACTATGACAGGGGCCAGATCTACACATTCGCAAAAAAGTTTGATACCATCAGACGAAACAAGCTAGCTCAAACGAACAAACCCAATCCAGAAGAACACTCTGAACAAAGCAGTATACACAGTTCAGAAGTCGATACTGATTTGGATGAAGAAGTAACCCCACAAACCTCAATACCATCAGTAATTGAGGAGTTCGATTTTTTATGAGAAGAACGCAGGTTCAACCTGCGACCAAAACAACAGGTACAAACACGGTCGCAAAGACCTCCAAGAGGAAGAAGCAAAGGGCAGCGAGGAGGAAGGGGGCAGCCTGTCAAAAGAGGACAACAAAAGCAAGAAAAGAAAACGAACAAATGATAGCAGGAAACAATGAGGCAATAATCAACTTGACGAAAATAGTTCTCACTGACCGAGAGAAAGAAATTTTACAGTTGGGTTTAACATTCTGCCCTGAATCTAACCTGGATTATGTACAAACGAGAATAGATCTCTTTAAATTCATAAGAACACTCAAATTGAAGAAACACTTTCTTATCAATCCTGTGCAGAAAAGTGCACCCACTAACAGAAGAGCACAAATCATGGAAAGCCTCACAACTACAGCAAGCGGATTACAAGTCGATGACTTTGATCTAATGATGGAACTTAAATCAATGGACACGGCAAGCGCATTTGAAACAAATACAACGGATGTGGAAACAATGGCACAAGAAGAGGGTTTATCCATTGGGAAAGGAGTACCAACTGGCTTTAGACCCACTTCACGATTCATCCCTATGTCAGCAAGAGATGGTATTGACATTTTTTGCGAGCTTGTTACAAACGAACTTAAAAAATTGAGTTGTCAAACAAATGTGAGAAATAAATATACTAAACAAACTGAGTATCAAGCCCTATTAAAGAAATTGTCCGAGAATGAAAACTGCATTATACGCAATGCGGACAAAGGGGGCAATATTGTCCTATGGGACAAACAGAAATATCTGACTGAAGCTTACAAACAACTCAACAACAAAAAATGTTATGTACGAGTGGGTGAAAAAGTTATGCTTACCAGCAATGATGAGTATAATGTGCAATTGAAACATTGGTTTGACCAGGGTTTACTCAAACAAGATGAGTATAATTTCCTAAAAATTGATCATCCAATAACGGCAGTTTTTTACCTAATTCCCAAGGTCCACAAAGACATTCAAGAACCGCCAGGGCGCCCAATTATTTCGGCAATAGGCAGCGCCCTGGAGAATACCTCAAAATACGTAGATTCCTTCATCAATCCCCTAGTTCAAACTCTACCTTCCTATATTCAGGACACAGGGGACTTTTTGAGGGGTATCTATGACCTACCATGGGAAGACGATTATCTTTTAATAACGATTGATGTGTCAACACTCTACACGAGTATACGACACACCGATGGGATAAAGGCTGTCAAATATTTTTTAGGTTCAAGACCCATTACAATGTGGGCCCACACTCAAATGCTCTTGTCAATGATTGAGAGATGCCTGACAAATAATTACTTTATGTTCAATAATGAACTGTTCCACCAAGTGTGCGGTACTGCGATGGGCACCTGCTTCGCCCCCAGCTATGCTAATTTGCATATGGGCTGGTGGGAGGAGCAGGTGGTCAGGTCGCAGTACCATCAACAATGGGAGAATAACATTTTGCATTGGAGTAGGTTTATCGACGACCTGTTCGTCATATGGAAAGGTACAGAAGAGGAGGCAAGGTCATTTATCAACAGTTTACAAAATAATGACCTTAACTTGAAATTCACAAGTGAAATGAGCAAGACCAAAATTAATTTTCTGGATCTGACAGTGTATATCGAAGGTGGTAAGATAGAAACCAAGCTATACCGAAAACCTACTTCCAGCAATACTATCTTACATGCAAAGAGTTTCCACCCCATAAATCTTAAAAAGAGCATTCCATATGGTGAATGCATACTCACAAAACGTAACTGCAGCAAAGATCAGGTAATAGAGGAAGAACTAACAGTACTAAAAGAAAGATTCCAGGAAAGAGGTTACCCAGATGATTGGATAGACAGTGCAATCCATAAAGTTCAGAGAAGGAAAAGAGAAAACATTCTATTTGATAAAAAAGAACAGGATCAAGGGAAAAATAAGAAAATGTCTTTAACTCAACCAGGTAGATTCATTACAACTTACAGTGCACAGCACATTAAACTAAGAGGCATTTTAAACAAACACTGGCATGTGATTAAGAATGACCCAATCCTTGGAAAAGTTCTCCCTCGCAGGCCACAGATTACATTTCGCAAAGCAAAATCGTTCAAACAAACCTTGGTCAGAAACAATCTAAAAAAATCCAAACCAAAAACAACTTGGTTAACGAAGAAGCAAGGATTTGTAAAATGCACCAAGTGCAAAGCATGCACATATGGTGTTAACACAGATAAATATGCACCAGGTTTAAACAAACAACTGCGGATGGTCAAAGGAAAATTCTCATGTAAAACTGATTATGCTGTCTACGTGCTTCAATGCCCTTGTGGCTTGAGGTTCGTGGGCAGCACAATCTTAGAAGTACACAAGAGAGTGCTTCAACACTTGAGAGCAATAAAGAACGACGACATATCATATCCTGTCGCACGACACTTTGAGAAATTCCATAATAAGCGACTTGATGGCCTAACATATTTTGTGATAGATGCCGTTGAAAAAAATCCTAGGGGAGGTAACAGGGAAAAACAACTAAGAAGATTGGAGTCACGTTACATAATTGAATTAAATTCCAAACAGCCAGATGGTTTGAATGTTGAAGAGGAAATGTACACGCACCTTTAATAATCAGTTCTGAATAATCTGTTCCTAACAAATTTTCTTTTATGAAAAGCTTTCACCGTATCAATTGACTCAAATTGTTTATACATTTATGCATTGTATTGGCAATACAGCCCACTGGGGCTGGAAGAAATTTAAGAAATTCTTTAAAAGCATTGTTTGATAATAATATGGTCTGATAAAGAAAGCCCACTTGGGCACTATTCACATTCTATAGTTGCAATAGATAATCAAACAATGTTTATAATAGTGAAATCACTGCCGGTCACGATTTACTATTTCAGTTTAATATTAATGACATAGGATTGTGATTCATGTCGCCACCAGCATACTATTGCATATGTATTCTAAAAACTACAAGTCTGTTTTCTTATACACTCATTTAGTAGTTGTATGGTCACGTGTAAAGCAAAGTTAAATGGCCGAAAAAAACTTTACTCAGCGTCAGTGAACAAGGGTGCCATGGCTGACTGAGGAATAAAGGATTTATTCAACCGCACAAGGCTTCGTTTTTCTTCCGGATACACTGGGGAAGATCTTTCTAGTATATATATATATATATACACATACATATATATAAATGCATATGCATATATGTGCATATGTGTGCGTGTAGAGAGAGGTAGAGAGGTAGAGGTGTAGAGGTAGAGAGGTAGAGAGTAGTAGAGCGAGAGGTAGAGAAAGGTAGAGAGGTAGAGAGTAGAGGATGAGTAATAGAGTAGAGAGAGAGTAGTAGAGAGTATTAGAGAGAGTAGCAGAGAGTGAGTAGGAGAGAGTAGTAGAGTGAGTAGTAGAGAGTGAGTAGTAGAGAGTAGTAGAGAGTGAGAAGTAGAGAGTAGTAGAGAGTGAGTAGTAGAGGGAGTAGTAGAGAGTAGTAGAGAGTGAGTAGTAGAGAGTAGTAGAGAGTGAGTATTAGAGAGTAGTAGAGAGTGAGTAGTGGAGACTGAGTAGCAGAGAGAGAGTAGTAGAGAATGTGTAGTAGAGAATGAGTAGTAGAGTGAGTAGTAGAGAGTAGTAGGGAGAGTAGTAGAGAGTGGGTAGTAGAGAGTAGTAGAGAGTGAGTAGCAGAGAGAGTAGTAGAGTGAGTAGTTGAGAGGGAGTAGTAGAGAGTAGTAGAGAGTGAGTAGTAGAGTAATAGGGAGTGAGTGGTAGAGAGTAGTAGAGAGTAGTAGAGAGTGAGTAGTAGAGAGTGAGTAGTAGAGAGTAGAGAGTAGTAGAGTACTAGAGAGTAGTAGAAAGTGAGTAGTAGAGTGAGTAGTAGAAAGTAGTAGCGAGTGAGTAGTAGAGAGTGAGTAGTTTAGTTTAAAAGGAACACAATGAGGAGGTTCATTTTGCCATAGAAATTATGATTAGTGAGGAAAAAAGAAAAATTAGGGCACATTTTGAATACCAGCAGCAGACTTCCCTGGTGAGCAGTAGCTTTACTACAGTGATCTAATGAGCAACTAGAGTGCTACCATTCAGAATTTATGGAAAATGTGTGACACATCTGAATGCCTTCTTGATGGAATCAAAGTAAACAAGCATTGAAAATGCAATAGGTCTCGCCCTTGTTTAAGTTAAAGCAATTCTGTTTGTAATTAGGTGGCTTTTTAGCTTTGCTTGTATTAGAGTTTTTCAAACTTTCATATACATACCATGCATATGTATGCATATATGTATATGTATATGTTTGCATGGATTTATATTTATATAGATATGCAGATTATATTTATATGTTTATATATGCATATATATATATACACATACATATATATAAATGCATCTGCATATATATGCATATATATATGTGCATATGTGTGTGCATGTACAGAGAGGTAGAGAGGTAGAGGTGTATAGGTAGAGAGGTAGAGGTAGAGAGGTAGAGAGTAGTAGAGAGAGAGGTAGAGAGTAGAGAGCGAGTAATAGAGAGTAGTAGAGAGTAGTAGAGAAAGTATCACAGAGTGAGTAGTAGAGAGTAGTAGAGTGAGTAGTAGAGAGTGAGTATTAGAGAGTGAGTAGTTGAGAGTAGTAGAGAGTGAGTAGTAGAGTGAGTAGTAGAAAGTAGTAGAGAGTAGTAGAGAGTGAGTAGTAGAGAGTGAGTAGTAGAGAGTGAGTAGTAGAGTAGTAGAGAGTGAGTAGCAGAGTGAGTAGTAGAGAGTAGTAGAGAGAGAGTAGTAGAGTGAGTAGTAGAGAGTAGTAGAGAGTGGTAGAGAGAGTAGTAGAGAGTGAGTAGTAGAGAGAGAGTAGTAGAGAGTAGTAGAGTAGTAGAGCGTGAGTAGTAGAGAGTGAGTAGTAGAGAGTAGTGGAGTAGTAGAGAGTGAGTAGTAGAGAGTAGTAGAGAGTGAGTATTAGAGTGAGTACTAGAGAGTAGTAGAGAGCAAGTAGCAGAGAACAAGTAGTAGAGAGTGTGTAGTAGAGAGTGAGTAGTAGAGAGTGAGTAGTAGAGAGAGTAGTAGAGAGTGAGAAGTAGAGAGAGTAGTAGAGTAGTAGAGAGTGAGTAGTAGAGTGAGTAGTAGAGTGTAGTTGAGAGCGAGTAGTAGAGAATCAGTAGTGGAGAGTGAGCAGTAGAGAGTAGTAGAGAGTGAGTAGTAGAGAGTGAGTAGTACAGAGTGAGTAGTAGAGAGTAGTACAGAGTGAGTAGTATAGAGTAGTAGAGTGAGTAGTAGAGAGTGAGTAGTAGAGAGTGAGTAGTAGAGAGAGAGTAGCAGAGAGTGAGTAGTAGAGAGTGAGTGGTAGAGAGTAGGAGAGAGTAGTAGCGTGAGTAGTAGAGAATAGTAGAGAGTGAGTAGTAGAGCGAGTAGTAGAGAGTAGTAGAGTAGTAGAGAGTGAGTAGCAGAGAGAGTAGTAGAGAGTAGTAGAGAGTGAGTAGTAGAGAGTGAGTAGTAGAGTAGTAGAGAGCGAGTAGTAGAGAGTGAGTAGTGGAGAGTGAGTAGTAGAGAGTGAGTAGTAGAGAGTGAATAGTAGAGAGTGAGTAGTAGAGAGAGAGTAGTAGAGAGTAAGTAGTAGAGAGTAGTAGAGTGAGTAGTAGAGAGTGAGTAGTAGAGAGTAGTAGAGAGTAGTAGAGAGAGAGTAGTAGAGAGTGAGTAGTAGAGAGAGAGTAGTAGAGTAGTAGAGAGTGAGTGCTAGAGAGCAGCAGAGAGTAGTGGAGTGAGTAGTAGAGAGTAGTAGAGAGTGAGTAGTAGAGAGTGAGTAGTAGAGAGTGAATAGTAGAGAGTGTGTAGTAGAGAGAGAGTAGTAGAGAGTGTAGTAGAGAGTGAGTAGTAGAGAGTAGTAGCGAGTGAGTAGTAGAGAGTAGTAGAGAGTGAGTAGTAGAGTAGTAGAGAGTGAGTAGTAGAGTGAGTAGTAGAGAGTGAGTAGTAGAGAGTGAATAGTAGAGAGTAGTAGAGAGCGAGTAGTAGAGCGTGAGTAGTAGAGAGTGAGTAGTAGAGATGAGTAATAGCCAGTGAGTAGTAGAGAGTGAGTAGTAGAGTAGTAGAGAGTGAGTAGTTGAGAGTGAGTAGTAGAGAGTGAGTAGTAGAGAGTGAGTAGTAGAGAGTAGTAGAGAGTGAGTAGTAGAGAGTAGTCAGTCAGTGTCAGTCAATGTCAGTCAATATCAGTCAGTCAGTGTCAGTTAGTCTGTCAGTGTCAGTCAATCAGTGTCAGTCAGTGTCAGTCAATCAGTGTCAGGCAGTCAGTGTCAGTCAATCAGTGTCAGTCAGTCAGTGTCAGTCAGTGTCAGTCAGTCAGTGTCAGTCAGTCAGTGTCAGCTAGAGCAGCTCTGCTGACCTGGTTCTCTGGCTCTAAAGCAGCTCTGCTGACCTAGTTCTTATGCTACAGAGCAGCTCTGCTGATCTAGTTCTCTGGCTCTACAACAGCTCTGCAGACCTGGTTCTCTGGCTCTAAAGCAGCTGCATTGACCCAGTTCTATGGCTCTGAAGCAGTTCTGCTGACATGGTTCACTGGCTCTATAGAAGCTCTGCTGACCTGGCTCTCTCCCTCTAAAGCAGCTCTACTGACCTGGTTTCTCTGGCTCTGCAGCAGCTCTGCTGACCTGGTTCTCTGCCTCTAGAGCAGCTCTGTTGACCTGGTTCTTAGGCTCTAGACCAGACCTGGTTCTCTGGCTCTAAAGCAGTTCTGCTGACCTGGTTCTATGGCTCTAAAGCAGCTCTGCTGATTTGGTTCTCTGGATCTAGAGTAGCTCTGCTGACCTGGTTCTCTGGCTCTAAAACAGCTCTGCTAACCTGGTTCTCTGGCTCTAAAGCAGCTCTGCTGGCCTGGTTCTCTGCCTCTAAAGCAGCTCTGCTGACCTGGTTCTCTCCCTCTAAAGGAGCTCTGCTGACCTGGTTTCTCTGGCTCTACAGCAGCTCTGCTGACCTGGTTCTCTGACTCTAGAGCAGCTCTGCTGACCTAGTTCTTAGGCTCTAGAGCAGCTCTGCTGACCTGGTTTTCTGCACTCACGACGCACGCACCCGACTTCGCGAAAATATATTTAAAAATAATATAAGTTTCTTATAAGTACAAATATATTATTTTGATGAATATCTTACATAATCTCTTGCCTTAATATGTATATTAAAGACACATACATATCATTTTGGAACATAATTTTTTTTGCGGGAGTCGCGCACCCAGCGCGCCCCAGCACGTATATGATGTCACGCGGGACCCGCAAGCGCGCAAACATCTCGTACCATAATGCGCATGTGTCGCAAATGCGCGGGAGCAGGAGTCGCAGACTGGTCGCATACCAATCGCGCATATCACGTGATATTAAATGTATATGATGTAACTGAAAAACACGCAGCCGTCGCACACCATGCACGGATCCTTCATGACTTTTCTAAAATGGCGGCTAGAATGCGTGCACCCACCGTGATGTGTACACTTTGAGTGCGCGACTGCGAAAAAAATTGGATTTTTTTTTTAAAGAAAATGATATAAATATATTAAAATGAAAACAAGAAAATTAATCAATATTTCAGTTTTAATTAAAAAATGTTTTTTTGCAATTTTCAGAAAATATATAATGTTATTTAATGAATAAAATATTTATATATAAACAGTTAAAAAACTGTAGAAAATCAGTACAAAAAATAGATATAACTACTATCACACTTAAAAGTTAGCATTTAAAAAACCTTTGAAATTCACTGAAAAATTAGTTAGCTGTCATTTTCACTCGTACAAAACCATAGAAATTCCTCCGTTATAGTTAGTTCTGCTAAATATAACTCACGCGCCCGCAATGCACTGCTGATGATGACACATATTGCATCATTCATGACATGGTCAGTGACATCACTGATGACATCACTGATGACATCATCAACTTGACAATCCGATACACCACATCATACACTAGTATAACCTTTCATCACTCACTGTAAAATACAGAGTACCATATTTGAAACCATTGACACACCAATACCAGTTACTACATACCCACTCACTGATTCCTAAGTCTACACACACAACTACCCATTCAACAACAGAATCATCTATACATGCAGTCATTAATTAATAGAACACTATCAAATGCACTTATACACATATATAGACATTGACACATCAGCAGTCATCTTAGTCGGTTATGCAGTCATCCTACTCACTCATGAAAAAAATGTATCGCACTTAAATTTACTCACTTACACAATTATCCAACGACACCTCATTTATTCAAACACATAGTAACTCATCGTTAATATGTTAAAAAAGCACCATTTCAATTATACACTCATTCATATATTTACTCTCACAATCACTGACTCTTACACAAACTTATTTATATACACCAACTCTCACATACAATGCCTTTTATTTTTTTACTTTGTTGAAGATGTACAACTAAAACATATATTAACTCACCAACACACAAATAAATACACTCAGTCACCCAAACAACTGTTTCCACATGCACTCTTAAACCCATACACCTAGTCAATCAACCATTCACACATCTATGCATAGAGTTACACACACCCCATCCAACCACACACAAACTCAGTGTCCCATACAAATACTCACCCAACTAATCAATAACTAATATACACACTCATGTAGTTAGTGACCAACTGAGGCAGCATGTTATACAACAACAGAGACAGTGCTGCACACATTCACATAGTTTAGTTACTAATCCATGTATTAAGTGAGACACTTTTAATTACTCACTTAAAAAGACAGTCAGACAGCTACTAAATCCTCCATCCAGATAGTTATATATCCACTCAATCTTCAATACAGATTGGTATATATATAATACATATTTAAATTTCAAACTAAACCACATTCAGTGGATGATGTCATCAGTGATGTCATCAGTGATGTCATCAGTGATGTCACTGACCATGTCATGAATGATGCAATATGTGACATCATCAGCAGTGCATTGCGGGCGCGTGAATTATAGTTAGCAGAACTAACTATAACGGAGGAATTTCTATGGTCTTGTACGAGTGAAAATGGCAGCTAACTATAACACCCCTGAAACCTATGGTTTTTTCTGTGAATTTCTAAGGTTTTTTAAATGCTAATTTCTAACTATAACGTCTCTGAAACCTATGTTTTTTTTTCAGTGAATATATATATATATATATTTACTGAAAAAACCATAGGTTTCACACACGTTATAGTTAGGAATTAGCATTTAAAAAACCTTGCAAATTCACTTAAAAAACCATAGGTTTCACACATGTTATAGTTAGGTGGATATTTCACTCGTAAAAAACCAATGAAATTCCCCCGTTATAGTTAGTTCAAATAACTATAACTCGCGCGCCCGCAATCCACTGCTCATGACGTCACATATTACATCACTCATGACATGGTCAGTGGCATCACTCATGACATCACTGATGACATCATCCTTGTGATAGAGTGGCGGTCGCGCGAGTTATAGTTATCTGAACTAACTATAACAGGGGAATTTCATTGGTTTTTTACGAGTGAAATATCCACCTAACTATAACATGTGTGAAACCTATGTTTTTTTAAGTGAATTTGCAAGGTTTTTTAAATGCTAATTCCTAACTATAACATGTGTGAAACCTATGGTTTTCTCAGTGAATGTGTACGGTTTTTTAAATGCTAATTTATTTATGTATTATTATTTTTTTAATATATTTATTTTACAATAAACTACGTATTAAAACATTTTTGGGGGGGGGTTTCACCATGCGCGCCGCGATTTTTTTAAAAAAAAATTTAAAACATTTTTTCTGCCTTCGGGGTCCTTCAGGGACCCCCTGACAAAGGCTAGGGGGTCAGGAACTCTCTACCCTGCCCCCTTTTCACGTTCACCACTTTCCTTTTTCACTCTCGCACTGAAAACAAACAAAATGGCGGCCGACACTTCCTGATTTCGACCGATTTGAACATTGACTAACATGTAACCACCAATCAGAATTACGCTTGCGCACGTTAGGGTGCTCGCACGGTGCACGCTTATAGATATTTATATGCTTTTAAATGCTATTTTCTCAGGAACTACTGAACAGATTGACACCAGACCTGCAAAAGGCACCTCCCTGACCTGAGGACTACCTCTCTGCCAAATTTCAAGTAATTCTGTTCAGCCGTTCGGGCTGTACCTTCGACTAAAGGTCCTATGGAAAAATGCATGGGGAAAATGCGTTTTGGGACCCCCCTTTTTTCTCAGCCCCCGCTTGACGAATCACCCCGAGACTTTCAGGGTAGGAGCTGAACGGAGTGCCCCATTAGTTTTGAAAATTTCGCGAGGATTCGTCAACCGGCACCAAAGTTATTCAAAATAGAATTTTCAGATTTCCTATGGAAACTCGGTCCTAACTATAACTATCTACTGGCGACCGCCAGTAGATAATATATATATATATATATATATATATATATATATTCAATCAACAATGGTATCCCAGGATTGAGTTGCACTCGACACAGATGGAAAGGTTACCAGCCTTTAATAACAGGTGCGAACGGACTCCTTACAGCGAGAATGAAATGCAGCTTCCTCTGTGCCTGACGCGTTTCAGGTTTCCCCTTTCTCAAAGGCTGCCGGGAAGTACGTGCAAAGCGGGTAGGCACTCCCTCAATTAAATTCATAGTCACGCCTCTGATTAGCGAAATACTGGAATTGTGGGAGATGTAGTGTCCGTTCATTGCTTCATTTTAAATTATTGTGCACTTATTACTGCGTTCAGTTAAGGCCCAGAGTGGGCCCCCGTGAAGTTGTCCATTCCAAATCCTGCGCCTCTGCTCCACATCGAGGGTAGTGAATCCAACCTCGTGGCCCCCTTGAGATCCTGGGGTGGTGCAAAACTCGGCAGAAGGGCATCCGCCTATAGATTCAATCAACAATGGTATCCCAGGATTGAGTTGCACTCGACACAGATGGAAAGGTTACCAGCCTTTAATAACAGGTGCGAACGGACTCCTTACAGCGAGAATGAAATGCAGCTTCCTCTGTGCCTGACGCGTTTCAGGTTTCCCCTTTCTCAAAGGCTGCCGGGAAGTACGTGCAGAGTGAGTAGTAGAGATGAGTAATAGCCAGTGATGCCCTTCTGCCGAGTTTTGCACCACCCCAGGATCTCAAGGGGGCCACGAGGTTGGATTCACTACCCTCGATGTGGAGCAGAGGCGCAGGATTTGGAATGGACAACTTCACGGGGGCCCACTCTGGGCCTTAACTGAACGCAGTAATAAGTGCACAATAATTTAAAATGAAGCAATGAACGGACACTACATCTCCCACAATTCCAGTATTTCGCTAATCAGAGGCGTGACTATGAATTTAATTGAGGGAGTGCCTACCCGCTTTGCACGTACTTCCCGGCAGCCTTTGAGAAAGGGGAAACCTGAAACGCGTCAGGCACAGAGGAAGCTGCATTTCATTCTCGCTGTAAGGAGTCCGTTCGCACCTGTTATTAAAGGCTGGTAACCTTTCCATCTGTGTCGAGTGCAACTCAATCCTGGGATACCATTGTTGATTGAATCTATAGGCGGATGCCCTTCTGCCGAGTTTTGCACCACCCCAGGATCTCAAGGGGGCCACGAGGTTGGATTCACTACCCTCGATGTGGAGCAGAGGCGCAGGATTTGGAATGGACAACTTCACGGGGGCCCACTCTGGGCCTTAACTGAACGCAGTAATAAGTGCACAATAATTTAAAATGAAGCAATGAACGGACACTACATCTCCCACAATTCCAGTATTTCGCTAATCAGAGGCGTGACTATGAATTTAATTGAGGGAGTGCCTACCCGCTTTGCACGTACTTCCCGGCAGCCTTTGAGAAAGGGGAAACCTGAAACGCGTCAGGCACAGAGGAAGCTGCATTTCATTCTCGCTGTAAGGAGTCCGTTCGCACCTGTTATTAAAGGCTGGTAACCTTTCCATCTGTGTCGAGTGCAACTCAATCCTGGGATACCATTGTTGATTGAATCTATAGGCGGATGCCCTTCTGCCGAGTTTTGCACCACCCCAGGATCTCAAGGGGGCCACGAGGTTGGATTCACTACCCTCGATGTGGAGCAGAGGCGCAGGATTTGGAATGGACAACTTCACGGGGGCCCACTCTGGGCCTTAACTGAACGCAGTAATAAGTGCACAATAATTTAAAATGAAGCAATGAACGGACACTACATCTCCCACAATTCCAGTATTTCGCTAATCAGAGGCGTGACTATGAATTTAATTGAGGGAGTGCCTACCCGCTTTGCACGTACTTCCCGGCAGCCTTTGAGAAAGGGGAAACCTGAAACGCGTCAGGCACAGAGGAAGCTGCATTTCATTCTCGCTGTAAGGAGTCCGTTCGCACCTGTTATTAAAGGCTGGTAACCTTTCCATCTGTGTCGAGTGCAACTCAATCCTGGGATACCATTGTTGATTGAATATATATATATATATATATATATATATTCCAGCTCACTGCGCAACAAGTTGCAAGCACACACTCCTTGCCGCAAAAATGAAGGCACAATCCAAAGGTGCTTGGGGTGAGTTTATTGATGGTACCAAGCCGAAAAACCCAACACGTTTCGGCGGATTTACACTGTTTTAGAAACACTTATAATTCCATGATTACATGTAACGTGAGTACATGCATAAAGCAACACAAATAACGGACTAACAAAAAAGCGGAAGAGTACCATTTCACATATAAGGAATCTGCCACTTTTTTGTGGTTGTATGCAGTATTAAGAGCACTCAACATACAACTATGTATGTAAAATTTCTGTAATGGAGCCAGCTTGACAATCAAATTGTTACAATAAATTCAAAATTACAAATGTCTTGAGCCGCTATCAAATTACATCGCAATAGGAAGCGTACGTTCATGTTTAATAAACATCCTCGCATTCAGAATTACACAATTACTACATTAAATTTCAAAATTGCAAATATCACATACCATTCCCCAATATCATCACAATGAATAATACATGCTCGTATTTCATGATCGTCAAAACTAGTATGGCTGTATATCTATAATATAATATATTATACAAGTGCATCCCGTGTCTAATGCAGTAAATGTCAAAAAATGTCAAAAACAGCACAAAATCAGATGTATGCAAAAATTAAAATGCGGGCAGATGCTAAAAAAGGTACACATGCTGCACAATAATGCCCAAGTGGGCTAATGCCCTGGATATCCAATGACCTTAGGAAATGTAACACTGACCTTAGGAGATTTAACGTAAGCCCTAATATAAACAGGCATGCACAAATATACATGAGAGAATAGCAGCCACATAGTAAGCAATAATGCCCAAGTTGGCTAATGCCATGGATGTTGTGTGGCATTAAAAAAATCCTTTATCAATCAAGACCCAGTGGGCCAAAAAATATATTTTTTAAATAATCAGTATGTAGCTCTAGTCTAGGGTATGAAGTTATGTCCTTAGTCGTTTGGGCAAATACATTAAATTGCATAAATCACAAAATTGACATCAATTCGATAGTTCAAAGGAATACCAATGTTGTGCTCAGGGGCATATACTGATTCTCCACCTGAATTAAAAGGCATAAACAATGAATCACAATATGGTCCTTATGACTGGTGCTCTATTCTATACAAAATGCTATTACCGTAAATTGTGAAAATACTCTAAGTGAAATTTGAAAATTAAAATTACATGTTTAAAACCTAATGACAATAGGGCACGTAGTTGGAAATTTAGTCTATTAAATAGTGATGAATCAAATCTTCTCTATTAAACATAAACCAACCCTCAGTTAATACAGTACCAGAACAAGTTAACAGCTTGAAAGGAAAGAAAGGGACTGACAAGATGCATATATTATACAAGATCAATCACCCAGAAACCAAGATAATTCCTCTTCGGAATTCAAACCTTGAGGGGCTCTGGTATCTAACTCCAAAATAATATATATATATATATATATATACACACACACAAAATAATCCTTCACTCAAAAAGGATGACAATGCTACTTGTGGTTGTTTGTGAATTTATTGATGTCTGGCTACAATAGGAAAAGTGGGGTTTTTTGGCCAATAACTTTGGCGCTGCTTGACAAATCTTCAAAACATTTTTAAAAAACGTCCCCTTTTTGCTTCAGCTGCTGTGTTGGAAGTTTGAGGTGATCCATCAACCGGGGGCACAGAAAAAAGGGTGTTCCCAAGTTGTGTCTATGGAGATTTTTCATTTTTTTAACACGACTAAAGCAGAAACCGCTGAACAAAATTACACCAAATTTAGCAGAAAACTAGATGTTGGTCCAGAAAGCGTGCTTTTTGTAATTTGGTGCAAATCCCTTCAATAGTTTCAGAGATATGTATGTTTAATATGAATATCGGGAGCCCAAAATCCTACTGAAACCCTACTGAAATGTGATTAGCAGGCAACACTTTAACCTGAAAGTGTTGGCAGCCATCTTAGGACTCAGTTGAACCGAGTCCCACAAAGAATGTAAATGAAAGAAAAGAGGGCAGGGTAGAAACACCCTGACCCCTAGGCCTTCTGGAGGGGGTCCCACTAGAACCACACAGTGCCAAAAAAAACTTTTCATTTGTTAGGTGGGATCCGCGGATCCGGCTGAATTTTTTTAAAAACTGAAGCGTGGAATCCTGTGCTTTGTTCATTATTGGCACCCAGGTGGACCAGGTCCTGGGGGTATTATGCAAAAAGGAGGAGGCATACGCCCCCCCTCCTCTGGCTGATAATGCCCCGGGGACCATCATCTTCCTGGTAATTCTTTAAATATTCATGCAGGGGAGGCCCGTATTACCTCCCTCGCTGCTCCATGGACAAACACCACCTGGGGCTTACTGCTTTTTAAATGGGGGGGGCGTCTCAGACTCCGCCAGCCCCGGGGACCTTCTGGCCATGTGGTCTGTGAATGGGTTTATGATTGATTGCACGGGAGTGGGAGTGGGTGTATGAAAGATTCTCTGGGGGTGTGAGTGGGTGTGTCAGTGATTCTGTGGAATAAGTCAACAGTGATGTTATCAGTGATGTCATTTGAGATGTCATCAGTGATGTCACTGACCAGGTCATGAGTGATGTAATGTGTGAGGTCATAAGCAGTGCATTGCGGGGGCGCAAATTATAGTTAGCTCAGCTAGGTATAACTGCTGACTTTCACTGCTATTGTACGAGTGAAACCTGAGCCTATCTATAACGTCCTTGTAATCTTTGCTTTTTTGCAATTAATATATATATATGTTCATGGACTGTTTTTGTATGGACTGTTTTAATTTTGCCACTTGGCGAATGAAATAGTGGCCCTGGGACACCAGTGCTTGGCAATTGGCCATGTTAAATACAAAGCGTTACGTTAATGCCATTTTTCAACTCTCAGTGGTACCAGTGTATTATGATATGCTCACGATTGCATAAATACCAATGTATGGCTTTTATGAGCCTTACATCAATTTTACATCAATTTTACATGTACCAGCCACTTGGTGAAGGCAACGATATATATATGTCACCTACATCTACAATTGTCTATTGCATTTACCGCGTACATTAGGGCTTGTACTGTATTGTGTGTTTATTTAAATTGCATGATACCATACAGATCAATTGCTTATAGTGCAGTCTGCTGTTGCGCTTGTCACGGAGGACCCCCAGTTCTGACTTCTACAGGAGCGAAGATTTTGTCCCCCAAACTTTCAGAAGACAACCCTCAGAGAGAGACAGAACAACCCTCTCTTGAGATATTGTTCACTAAAAGTGAGGGGAATAACCCATGAGTGACCACCACTCTTCCCCTAAGGTTTTGTGTCAGGCAATGGTGGTAGTTGATCATAGAAATCCTGAAAAAGAATACAGGGGGTGTTTAGATGATCAACAGAAAAAAGACAAAAAACATTAATACATGTCCACTCTCCTCATAGAGTTCACTTACTGGTGGTATGTTTTCAGTGCTGTATAATGCCAGACGTTTCTTCTGAACGTAAGACAAACCAAATAAATAGTCTTTGGATTTCACCAGGCCGCTTTGGGGTTTGATGGGAAAAGTCCTAGATATTGGAAAAAGGAAGGTTCCTTTACATTCATCACCATGCACACCTGGATCAAAAGTAGAGCAAGGGCTCTAGGGTGGAAGGGGAAAGGTCATAGGACCGCAGAGTTATGGTATAGTGTGGCGGAGAGTGTGTCTCAATGCTGAGGTGAGCTGGGGATTCAGCACACACTTCGAAGCCAAACTATAAAGACAAGTCCCGCTGGCCGGCTCTACTTATAACCAAGGAAGAACGGAGCAGCCGAGACTTGTAAGGACACTTAATAATGTCGTGTTGGCCGGCTCTTGTCAGGAGTTTAAAAGAATGGAGCAACCACAAACAAATGCACTGCCCTACATTTCCGGACAGGAGCGGAGCAGTCGAGGTCTCCCCACCTCCCAGGAAACGCGCTGCGCTGACCGGCTCAAAAACAATATAAGAGCGGAGCAGCAACAAAATGCTTACCTGAGGAGAGGGTGCGCCACACTGGCCGGCTCCAGTCGGGACAAGGCAGGCAATGGAGCAAACGCTCCCGGGGTGGAATAACCAGCAAAGTCGGCAGCCGCAGAAGTAAATAATGGCAGTGTGGCCGGACTTCGAACGGATGAGGGAGGACAAATATCCGTCAGGAAATAGGTTTCAGGCAAAAAGGTTTTGCAATAATGCGAAGCAGGAACAGGGCTGAACAGGGCTGAAGTAAGTTTGTGGTTCGTAGCTTCACACAATGACGAGCTGAGCATAGGGGGCGTGGTCACCAGTCGAAAGACGGATCAGTAAGCCAAGCACTGATCATGGATGTGACTTCATTTTGAAAAAGTCAGGGAGCGTCTCTAAATTACTCGTTCATAGAGGTCTAGGGATCCTCTCAAAAGTAGACGCCCCCGATGAACAAATGAGGAAGTGGAACATGCTCTAATGTTACAGCTCATCTTAGTATACTGCGTGAGCTAACGGGGAATCCTAACATCTGCATTATGTACTCATTCATATGCACTTGTCTTAGTCTCTAATTCTAATTGGAGTATTAATTGTGTACCACAAATATAATGAATGCATCACAACCAACAACATAAGACATGACTCACAGCTATAATTGTCTAATTGTACTTACCTTGTAAATTCAGACCCGCACAGCACTGTGTATTTATGTATTATGTTTACTTAGAGTGCAATACACCATACATTGCTAATCGTGATGGTAATCTACTTAGAACATGAATTTTGTTAAATGATATACACTTCAAAATGACCGCCATAGTAACTCAGGTCCTTGTTTCACTGTTAACATCAGTCCACTTTCGATATTGTTGTCCATGTATGCATGGTAATGTGGCTGTCTCAACGTGTGATCAAGGCAGTTTACTGCCGAAACATGTAGCGTCTGAGTATTAAACTCTTTTTGCACTCGCTGTGGGCTGTTTAAGTGTGCACTTTATTGGACTTTGGGTGGGAAAATATATATATATATATATATATACATACATATATAAACACTTCAATAAACATATTTAAAATAAAGGCAGAATTATACATTTAAAATACATTTCTTTCTTTAATTTTCTTTAAAACAAATCCCTTACCAATACTTACATATACTTGCCATTGTGCCTGGTAAAGGCATGCGTGGTAAAGGACAGTGTGGTAAAGGAATTCCTGCAGCACAGGTTACAGCCGGTGGTTAGGTCAGGTTGGACTCCGAGGACAGAAGTTTGGCAATCAGTATTAACCCCGCCTGAGACAGTCCCTTGCTAGTTGACTTTTATATATTGAGACGAGATGTGAAGAGAGCAGGCAGCCAAGTGCAGTGAGGCTGACGCTGAGAAGGACTGATAACCATGTCATAGGGCACTTTTTGCCATAGTTAAGAGAGTACAACACTGGGGAACTTTAGAAGTTCTGCAACTGCAGATGAAGGGAAGAAGGGAATGATGATCTCAGGGGCATGAGCTGACTGTCGTGTTAATGCAGGAGAGTCCTGGGGATGCAGAATCCTACGTCTCTCAGGCTTGCCCGCATTGTACCAAGCCTAGAGAGAATTGCAGTGAGGCTGGTAGGAGGACTGATCAGCAGTCAGTGGGGACTTTGTGCAGGCAAGGCGAGTGAGTCCAACTCTTTTGGGGGGCAGTGGGGAGCACTGCATGGTGACAGGTAATAGAATAATATTAGTAGGTGACAGATCTTCCATTTCTGTGGTTTCTCAGCAGTTTTAACACCTTGTTAGAGATTATCATTGCTCAAATGGGGATAATTTCTAATGTTTATCCCTTTACATGCACTTCATTGCTTGGTTTCACTAGCAAGAAAGTGTCACTTAGGACCTACTAATGACTACGCCATGGTGGCAGTGTGGGCACTGCCGCACCAGCGGTCCAACCATCCTATTACAAGTTGGGCAGTCGGACCGCCATAGGACCACCACAACTGCCAGGGATCAGAGATCCCTGGTGGTGTTGCAGCGGTCTTGAGGCTGCAATATGCTTGGCGGTGCTGCTGCCGCACTGCCAAGCATATTACAAGCTTCCGCTCCACCACGGTATTCATTATGGTGAGTCCACCATGAAAACTGTGGCAGAGAGAAAACAAAGGGGGCCTCCCTGTTGCCTCAGGGTCATGGGGGGCATGCAGGAGGGCACATTTTGTGCCCTCCTGTGTGCTTGCACCCCATTTCCTGCACAGCATGGACTATACCATGCAGGAACTGCCTTTGTTGCTCACATTGCAGTGATTTTTTCATATGCACCGCCATGGAACCACCAAAGTACCGCCAGCCAGAGATGGAAAAAAATTATAATCTGGCAGGCAGTATCAGTACAGTTGTGGTGGTCTGGAACTGGGCGGCGGCGTGGAGCCCCGCTCCAAGACTGCCAAAGTCATAATTAGGCTCTAAGTTTGTCTTTATAAATGCCTATAAATACTGTATTGTTGTTCCATTTATCACAGAAATAGTGCTGAAAATTGCACCAAAATACACTAACTGTTAAAAATTTTCTCGGGGGGGGGGGGGAGGGAGACTCGCTTGCAACGGCCCCTCGCTAAATATAAATGCATTGTTGCACTTCCGCTCACCACTTTCAAATTTCACGAGCCACCACCGATCACATGACCTCTTTGAAGTTCAATTAACGAAGAGAATTCCACCTTTAGCAGGGTGAATAGAAACAACATTTGAAACTTTGATACGTATTGTCCCTCAGCTGACTCCGGAAGTTCAAAATTATTAAAATTGTCTCCCCTGTTACAGTTTGTAATTATTTTCAATAAATTCCACAATTTATTTCACAAATTTGTATAGTCACTCATTTGGTTTCCAAACTCTCTATTCTCCTTTCAGACGTGCCCGTCTTTATCTCTAATCACAGTAAACTCTTCATAGAGTATCTTGAGTTCTTTAATCGCTTCTGCTATGGAAGGTTTCAACGTTGTTATGAGCGATTTAATACATTTTAATTCAGTCATGAGGCTTTCTAACATTATGGTTTTTATTTTAGTTTCACCTTCCTGTGATCCCTGTTCATTATTGTTGAGTGCTTTGCAGACAAGCTGCTGCAGAGAGGTATGTTGGTTGTCATCAATGTTGCGTGGCTCTCAGGGATTTATTTCAAGGGAGAGCTGTGTAATAGGAGGTTTGAACACTCCTCCTTTTAGTGATGTAGCCAGCGGTCCAGGTATGAGGTTATTCCCTCCATGCTGCTAACAAAATGTTCTAAAGCAGATGTTCTCCTAGATGTGTCCTATGTTTTTTTTTCAAATATTTTATTATATTTAGATTAAAGAAATACAATTTCAAATCAATAGCGATACATAAAAATCTGACATTGATGTAGACAAACACTACCTGGGTTATGGTGAAAAGGGTAAAAGGTTATCATATAAAAAAGTTCAGGTATATATCAAGACCAATAACCAATATACAAATTCATCGAGTAATAATTATAATCCGAAGGAGGATGGAACAGATGAAAAAATAATCACATGGCTCAGTAAATTCGTGTATAACAGAATATGTACCGCATGTAAATAAAGTACATCTGCGAGGGGAAGAAATGAAAAGGGAAAGAGAAAGAATGGGAGAGGAAAACGAGAGAAAGAACGAATAGGAGAAGAAAAAGAGAGAATGATGTGTCTCGTTTTCACCCTATGTCGTCTGCTTAATTTCATTCAGAATAAATGTCAATCATACAGATGCAGTGCCAGCTAGTAACCACTAGGTGGCGCCGTTGTATTTATCTTGTGAGCCTTGTCTAATGACTAGCTTCATGAAACTTGTCGATGTCTTCAAATTGATCCTTTCTCAGCTCAAAATGGTGGATGCCACCGCAAACGTTGGCACCTTCGCAGTATTGGTTCCCTGTTCAAAGCGGAATTGTGAACATGAGGACCCTATCTTCGTTTATAGTCGCTTCTCTGACTACATCTGACGTTCCCCAAAGTCTACCCTTTCCTGTTGCCAGCACAGTTTTGGTCTCAGTATGAAAAGCAGCTTACCAGCTCCCCGGTGAGTAGGACAGATTGTCCTGGGGCGTGTGTGAAATTCACTTAATTTGCTTTCCTCGAAATTATACACTGCGGAAAAATTAAGTGAAATTACACATAATTACATGAAATTTATATCCATTGTTTGTACTATTTGTTAGCGCAAAATGCATCCTTTTAAAAAAGTACAAGATATGAAAGCACCACGAACCACTGCCGCCTGCGTTTTGTTATTACCGTGCATTTGTGGTAAATTTGTGTAGTGAATGACACATTCTCTGTAATTTTTCACAACAAATGCAGTGCTGAACAGTAGGGGGATCGCGCCGGGCCCCAGTTCTAGCAGCTATTTCTGGACAGATCTGGGTTTTTAATGTTGTGGCCGTAGTCCCACATACCATGTAAATAAGTGTGACACAGACACATGAGTATTATAGTTAGCACTGGCCTCGAGCACGTGTGCTCGGACCCTTTAATTGGTAAGGTCACTGTAATGTTCGGCATGCGCGAGGCGTTCTAGCCTTCCACGCTGCCGAGGTGCGCTAGCGCTGACGCGTGACGTCAGACGCTAGCTAGTTATAATAAAGAGGCGTGGCCTCGGCTCGGCAGTCGGAGCCGCGTGTGTAATCATATAATACCGGCTCCCGTGTGTTTATTTAGCGCGATCACGCTGCCATGCTAATTAGGCATTCACCAATATTACACTGGCGACGAGGGGTCAAGTGAGCCCTGCTGTGCTATGTTGGCGCCCCACAATGCTTCTGGTGCCCTCTCAGGTTGCCTGAGCCTGTGCATGCTGCTCCCCTCATGGTGTCTCGGTTGAGCCTGCTGGGAGGCCTGGTGAAGGTAACTGCAGGTGCCAGGAGGGCCCTTCCAAAGATCTGCTGTGTGTGCCCTGGAGCCCCAATCCACGGCCTGGAAGGGATATGTCTCGCCCAGGTGCTGCCGCACATGCCCCCACGAGGAGTCTGCAGACCACCGTGCCCTCCTCCGATCCAGGCCCATGCCAGGTGTGATCGCCGTGACCCAGAAGCGCCGGAGAGTCCCGCGGATGACGTCCGGAGGTAGGCGCGTCCCCGGTTGGTGCAGCAGCGCGAGGGAGGTCACCGAACAACGCCCGGGGGAGTGCAGGCCAGGTGGCGTCGACGCAGAGGAGAGGTAGCCAGCGTTCACCGCGTGCTGCGCACGTGCCAAGATGGTGTCGATTCCCGCCATCGAGCCGTTTCTCGTGGATGGTGCCCCGTCGTCCCTCGCCCCGCGATGGAAGGATTGGACAGACCGCCTGCAATTCTACTTCGAGGGGGCTGGCATCGCGAGGGAAAGACGCAGAGCACTGCTGCTCCACCTGGGAGGTAAAGACATCCACCGCATCTACAAAACGCTCGTGGAAGCCACGCCGAAGACGTACCACACATTGCTGAACGCGCTCAACGCCCATTTTGAGCCCATGGCGAACAGAGACTATGAGAGGTTCATCTTCCGTCAGGCCAAGCAAGAGGCGGACGAGTCTCTGGATGCGTTCCATGGCAGGCTGAAGGAGCTAGCCAGCACGTGTGGGTTCCGTGATGAGCAGGAGGAGATCCGAGGGCAGATCATACAGGGGTGCTACTCGTCTAAGCTTCGTGTCACCGTCCTCCAGGAAGAAGGAGAGCCCCTGGCGGACATCCTCACCCTCGGACGGTCAAAGGAGCTGTCGCAAGCGAGAGCCTCGCACATGGAGGCAGCCCTACATCGCCCTGTGAAGACGGAGCAAGTGCAAGTGGCGGAAGCGGTGAACGTAGTGCGGCCAAAAGGGAGGCAAACCGGAGGGAAACGGCAGCCGGAGGCCAAGAAGAAAGACTGTGGGTACTGTGGCGGCCAACCCCACCGCATGCAAGACTGTCCGGCCAGAGGGAAAAGGTGCGGCGCCTGCGGGTGGATGAACCACTTTGCGGCGGTATGCCGGTCCACCAAAGCCAAGAAGGAGGCGGCCAATGCGGTACGCGAAGAGGCAGACAGCGAAGACATGGACGACGACACCGAAGAATACCCAGTCCACTACGTGTTTGCAATCCACCAACCACAGAAGAAGAAGCGCAGACTTCCGAAATGTCGCATACTAGTCCAACAACAGGAAGTAAAGGCGACGATTGACACTGGGGCCTCCATCGAGCTGATGGCCGCCAATGTCTACCACCAACTGCGGGCCAAACCCCCTCTCAGAGGGGCGAAGATTAGAGTGTTCGCATATGGCCAGAAGACGCCCATCCCCCTCATTGGGTGCTTCCAAACAGAGATACAACATGGCGAGAGGAGCATCAGCACCACCGTCTACGTCACGGAAGAGGGCAGCGGGATGCTGCTGAGCGGGCAATCGGCCGAAGAATTGAGGTTGATATCGTTCGCCATGGCAGTCCTGGAGGAGGAACTGGACACCATCCTAGAAGAGTTTGGAGAGGTCTTCAACGGCATTGGATGCCTGAAAGGAAAGGAAGTATCCCTACACATCGACCCGTCGGTCCAGCCAGTGGCCCTGAGGCACCGACGAATTGCTTTCCACCTGCAGCAGAAGGTCGAGGAGGAGCTAGAGGCCCTGGAGAGGCAAGGCATCATTGAAAAGGTCAGTGGGCCAACCCCGTGGGTATCCCCGATCGTCATTGCCAGGAAGCCGAAGCAGCCAGGACAAGTCCGCATCTGTGTAGACATGCGCCTCCCCAACGCCGCGGTCAAAAGAGAGCGACACCTGACGCCCACCATTGATGACATCCTGGGAGAGCTGAACGGGGCCAGGTGGTTCTCGAAAATGGACCTACGGTCAGGCTACCACCAGCTACCCCTCCATCCGGACTCGAGGTACATCACCACTTTTTCCACCCATGTGGGCCTCAGACGGTATCGGCGCCTGAACTTTGGCATTTCAAGTGCCGCCGAGGTATTCCAAAATACCATCAGAGAGGTGCTCAGTGGGCTCCCTGGTGTGCTCAACGTGAGTGACGATCTGCTCATATATGCGTCAACCATAGAGGAACACCATCAGCGGTTGAGGGGGGTCCTCAAGAGGATCCAGGAGTCAGGCCTGACCCTGCACCGGGAGAAGTGCCAGTTCCTGCAGAATAAGATCAGTTTCTTCGGGTATACATTCTCGGACCAAGGGGTGGCCCCAGACCCGGACAAGGTGAAGGATGTACAAGACGCCCCAGCTCCGACGAACATCTCGGAGGCCCGGAGTTTCCTGGGCATGGTCAATTTCTGCGGCTGTTTCATTCCGGACCTCTCCAACCTCACCAAACCCCTCAGGGAGCTGACCAAGTCGTCCACCACGTGGCAGTGGGGCCCGGAACAAGAGCAGGCGTTCCAAGCGACGAAGGCGGCCCTGTCCGCAGACACTACCCTTTCATATTTCGACCCGGCCAAGCTCACCAACGTGGCAGTGGACGCGAGTCCGTTTGGGCTGGGAGCGGTCCTGACACAACTCCAGGACAATGAGGAGTGGGCCCCCATCGCCTACGCCAGCCGGTCCCTGACCGAAACAGAGCAGCGGTACTCTCAAATTGAACGAGAAGCCATCGCCATCCACTGGGCATGCCGGTATTTTCACGTATATGTGTATGGACATCATTTCACGGTGACAACCGACCACAAGCCACTCATCCCTCTCTTCCAAGGGTCGTCCTCAAAGCCGCCACCCCGGATTGAAAAATGGATACTCCAGCTACAAGGGTACGACTACCGGGTGGAGTATAAACCAGGGGCCACGAACCCGGCGGACTACCTATCACGACACCCGCGGAAAGCCACGATGGAGGAGAAAGAGGAGGCCGAGGATACAGAGGAGTACGTCCGGTATGTGACAGAGCGGTCACGGCCCCTCCCAATGAGCCTGGCCGCAATAAGAGAAGCCTCAGAAGGCGATGAGTGTGTGAGAGCAGCAGTGGAGGCTGTCAGATCGGGGGATTGGAGGACAATTCAAGCCTCGCTCAACAGACGAACGCCCCAAGCCAAGCTAACACTAGAGTCGTTCCTGAAGGTGAGAAGTGAGCTGTCCGTTGACGCCCAGGGATGTCTTCTGCGGGGTCCGAGACTAATCATGCCGGCCAGCCTCGCTCAACAAGCGGTGGACCTCGCCCACAGGGGACATCAAGGAGTGGTGAAGACAAAGGGCAGGCTCCGAGCCAAAGTATGGTTCCCAGGAATGGATGCGATGGTGGAACAGACGGTGAGAACCTGCACGTGGTGCCAAGCCGCAGGACCGCCGGAGAACCCTCGCCCAGTGGCAACCGAAGACAATCCGCTGCGACCATGGGAGTGCGTGAGTGCCGACTTCGGACATCTCCCCGATGGGCGGTATGCGTTGGTCATCATCGACGATTTCACCAAATACCCAGAGGTCGAGATCGTGGGGAGCTAGACAGCCACGGAGGTGATCGCGAAGTTTGAAAAAACCATCGCCACCCATGGCATATTCGGGGTGGTTAAGACCGACAATGGACCGCCTTTCCAGGGGCAGGAGTTCGCAGAGTATCTCAAGAGCTGGGGGATCGCTCATCGCAAGATAACACCGCGGTGGCCCCAGGCCAATGGAGAGGTGGAGAGGTTCATGAGGACGCTCAATAAAACCATTCGCATCGCTATGGCTGAGGGATCTCCACTAGAGAGAGCAATCTACAGCTTCCTGCGGGAATACCGTCTGACCCCCCATGTCACAACCGAGGCAGCGCCCGGGTCAGCCACCATGGGGAGAATCGTAAGCGACACGATCCCGCACCACCCTACTTGGGTTCCGGCACAAGCCACCAATGAGAGGACACTAGCCAACCGGAGGCGATCAAACGACCACGCCAGCCTGCGAAGGGGAGCTAAGGAGTCCAGGATACAGCAGCAAGACCGAGTATACGTGAAGGACCGCTACCCAGGCAGCAAGTTCAGACTTCCTTTTGAACCACAACCATGGGTGGTCACCCGCCGGACAGGCACGATGGTGACCGCTCAAAGAGGTGCGGAAACGGTCACGCGAGATGTGTCCTTCTTTAAGAAAGTCCACCCAGGAACACCGCCGCGTCCCGGGGCCGAGTCTGAGAGGCCGGATCCTGACCAGCTGAGAGAAGATCAGGAGGTGGAGGACGGTCCGAGCGAGGATGGGGGTGCACAACCCGTCCCAACCACCCCAGGGGGTAACCCGCCTGGCAGCTCCCCAGCCCGGGTCGAGCCGAACACCCCAAGGCGCAGAACCCCCGAGGTGGTCCCTTCCAGAGGCGGTCCGTCCCGCTACAACCTGAGGAAGAACCCGGCACCCTCATCCCAGCTGGCGGACTATATGGTGTGACCTGTAAGGACTGGCGAACTGGTAACATATCCATCGTTTTGTTTTCATGTTGTGCTTGATGTTTTATAAAGGTTGGAAGGAGTGTAATGTTCGGCATGCGCGAGGCGTTCTAGCCTTCCACGCTGCCGAGGTGCGCTAGCGCTGACGCGTGACGTCAGACGCTAGCTAGTTATAATAAAGAGGCGTGGCCTCGGCTCGGCAGTCGGAGCCGCGTGTGTAATCATATAATACCGGCTCCCGTGTGTTTATTTAGCGCGATCGCGCTGCCATGCTAATTAGGCATTCACCAATATTACAGTCACCTGACCGGTGACACCTGTGTTGGATGGGAGTAAAAAACAGTCCTCTGGGAGTGGCTGGTAAAAACACTAGAATGTGTCAAGTAGGACACTACATTCCTCCCAAACTTTATTAAAAACCACAACAAAAAAAACCTGTGGGGATTAGAACAACACACAAGACACCATTTAGTCTCAGCCTCCAGAGTCAGTCCTCAGGACAGCAGTGGACAGGTGCAGCTGGAATCACCCGAGCATCTCTGCACGCGTCCATGGTTTAACCAGCTTCCACTGGGCACGAACACTGTGCAGATGAAGCCCGGTTTCTTTGACAGAATGTTAGTTGGGCCAATGTCCACTTACGCACTGTTGGACGGTCTTGTGTGCTCTAGCAGTGATGCAGTTGGTGTATACAGCTCAAAACTTGATGCATCCTGAGTGTCAGTGGAGTCCGTTGCAGAGCTTACTCTTGGGACAGCCTGCCTCCGTAACGGACAAGTCTTGTCAGGACTGGGATGGCGTTTACGATGTTTGGGATGTCTTCTTCTAAAGCCCCGGTGCCTCCTAGTGCCCGTCGCTGGAGCAGTTTCCAGACCATCTCTCGTGCCGGGATTCCCTAGAAGCCTTTTCTGATGGGTTGCCACAGGACAGCATGGACTGTCCACATGTGTGTGGGCCTGCTGGGGGCCACTGAAGGATCTCTGTGAGAAACCACAGCCAAGCCATTCTGCAACCGCCAAGGTAGATGGCACAATGGTCGGTGTGCTTGCCAACGGTACAAAGGTGCGGGTGGGCTATCAGATAGTCTCTGGACAATTGGTCTCTTATATTGCCAGGAGCACCTGATTGATCTCTTGATGCTTCGCGGGTGTAAGGCTCCACCTGTGATGAGATGCTCCCTCATTGGTTCAGGTGATGCACGTGGCAATGATGGTGCGGTTGCCATTAGATAACCGGGACGACGGGTAGTATGGGCTTTCAGAAGTGCGGATGACTGGAAGGACTTGGTGGCAACTTGACTTGTTAAGTCATTAGCCCGGTTCTTCTTCTTTGGAATTTGAGGTTGGTAGCAGGGATGCCATCTGCTTCAAGCAGCCAGTGACAGGTGGCTGTATGGTCGCACTCTGAACCATGGGGCAGATACGTGGTTTGTGCATTCAGGTGGCTTACATTAGGTACTCCCGCTGGGCTGTCTCCAGTGATGTCGCTGCACCCCGGGAGCTGGCTTGTGTCTGTAAGTGCACTCACGGGTAGTGCAAGAGTCCTGTGTCTCTTCACCCTGTGATCTTGTGCTCTTGCTCAACTGTGGTAGTCTGGTTCTCCAGTGTGACAGGTCTGATCACACACTTCTCTTTCTTCCTCGGTTCCTGCTTGGGATGTGGCATCCTGTCATGCATCGCATGTGTACTCTTCTCTTTGTGTGAGGTGGCAACAGGCCACATGTCATCAGTTCTGCTCACTGTGACCTCCTGCCAGCCCCGTCCTGTCCGCAGGAATGCCTATCTTCTCCCGTCTTAGATCACTTGCAGGCCCCGTCCTGTCCGCAGGAATGCCTATCTTCTCCCGTCTTAGATCACTTGCAGGCCCTGTTCTGTCTGCAGGACTGGGCATCTTCTCACATGTGCGGCAGCATTGTGTGGATGGCGGTGGAGGTACATTCGCTTAGATGGATTCTGTCTGCAGCCTTAACCATACCTTTCTTCTTGTGGACACGAATTTCAGGGTGCAACTCAGGATCGCTGTGGGAGAAGAGAGTCTCCTTCAATTTGCGGTGGTGGCAGATTGCCACTTGGGGATGTGCAACTCACCTCATGCCTGTAGTGGGTATCAGTATGTAGGGAGCATGGGGGCACTCCATGAATAGTCTCTGGCCCACTGGGGGGGCAGTGCTAGTGCAGTTACATTATAGGTGCTCTCTGTTCTGCTTCAGGGCCACGCTAGACTTTTCCTCCCCTCTTGTGTCTTGGGATCGCTGGTGTGAAACAGGGCACATGCAGCGTCTCTTTTTGGCATCTGGTTGGCAATTAGGCACTTACTGTAACTGGCATTGTCTCTTTAAGGGGGCCCTGTGCTGGCTCCCTGTGTGCCTGCATCTACTCTTGCTGTGGTGGTGGCTTGCCACGATGCTCTCCTTGGGGACCACTGATCTGTGTTTCCTGCCCTGCTCAGGGAAGCATGGCCAACCTGCGGTTTCTGCTTGGGGGGGGGGGCACGCCTTTCCGGCCACTACTCATCAAAACTTCGGCAGGGGGAGCAAGCTCTGCCAGTTTCACCTTTGTTGCACCATGGCGTGGTGGCACTTTACAGCCAGTGGGCACGCAGCCTCCTTTATCCAGTCTAAGATCTCTCCTGCTGCCGCAGTCTCCTCTGAAAAGGGAGGCTAACAGTCTCTGTTGCTTTCACTGTGGGGCTTCTTATTCACCTCCTCCTCTGTGCTTGATTCTCACCAGCTAAGTGCTGGTGCTCCGGGGACGGTCCCTTCTCCTACCGGGCTGGTGGTGATGCCTACGGGCAAAGGATTTGGCAAACAGGGCTGCCGTGTGAGACAAAAGGTCTCATTTCACTGGTGGTCCAGCGGCAGTCTCTCGGGCCTATGCAGTGTGGCACCGTAACCACCAGGAGGCAGAGGCAACCTTCCCTGATGCTGTGGGACTCACAACCGTTGGGGGTGTAAGTGCAGTGGTGTTCGCTCTGGACTCGTGGCGCCCCAGTCCTTTGAGCCGCCTGCTGTACACAGATGAAGGTATGTGGCATTAGGGCACTGCAGGCTATTTAATAATGCTTTTCTTGGCCCCACTGGGGCAGCCCCATAAGAGTATGCTGGGTGAGCAGCAGCAAAGCCACCTCTAGTGGCTGTTGCACTCACTTCAGGAGGCCACAGCAGCTTTCCCAAGGTTGCGGGTCGCATCACTCACTCAGATGCTGCAGAGGCCGCCATGGAACAAACACAGCCAGAGGGGGCCTCGGGCCAGAACACCATGCTCTCCTCTTTCCCTCATGCAGCGGTGGGCACTGCTGGCATTTTAGCATGAGTCAGCTAGATCTGCCAGGCTAGATGGAGACAGGCAGTCTCTTTACCTCCCTGGCTACTGCAGCAGGTGCGTTTTTCTCCCGCTGCTCAAGCAAACTCTCTTCACAGGTTCATCAAACCTTTTTGGGAGCTCTGACGTGTGGGTGCTGTAGCGGGATGTTGTGCTAGGTCTGGCTTATTGGGATGGCGCCCCTCTCACCTCTTGCCATGACAGATGGCAGCATGCAGGAGCAGCTCACTGGCGCCTCTCAGGTTGGGGCATGGTGTGTGCCAAGTCATACCAGAGGGTCAAGGTGTCCATTTGATAGCACCATTCCCCTTTACGGCGCTTTCATGGGACCTGAGCTCTGCTCGCAGAGAGTCCGAATCGAAATTGTCTCTTTCCTCTCCCCCTTCACGGCGTGGAGAGGGTTCCCATTCTTGGGGCAACATGCCCTTTCCCAGTGCTTTAAGTGGGAAAAAAACTGGGGGTGCTCTAAAAGGGGCGTGGTTAATGTCTTGTAGGGGCGTGGTCTAAATCAAAATAACTAGCACTGTGTGCTTAAGAAAATCATGAGTACCGGCACTTCTCCGTGTTCTCCCATTGAGTACCGGGACTTCTCCTTATGTTAAGAGAGTACCGGTACTCCTAGTGGCATGCTGTGGTCAGTCTCTAGGTTATGGGTGCTTGACAGTTAATGTCGAGTGGATTCCGGCGCTAGGTTGCGGCTGCAGCCCTAGACTCCGAGCCGGCATTTGATAAGATAGCGCCTTAGGCGGAGAGAAATTTGGCGCCCTTGCTAATAGAGACTGAAATGCGGCAGCAGGGGGTCCTTTTTGAGTTGAGCTAAGCAGTGACTGCCCCCTGAACCCAAACGCCTCAGGACCTCCCCAGCTCACCTAAATCACCGATAGTTTAGCTGCCTCACGGTGATGGGTCTGTTGGTGTGTGTGTCAGCAGGGGTGAGACGGTGAAAGGAGCGCGAAGAAAGGGACAATGAGGTGTTAAAACAGGCCGGCCCTGCTCACACCCTGACAGCGCAACAGGACAGGAAGACACCTGTGTTTTTCTAAGCTAGAGGTCTCGACATTGGAACTGTCGCGCTGTGAGTTATAGGGAAAGTTTGCAGATCCGTTGTCTGTCAGAGTGCCTTGAAAAAAAAAAAAAGTCTGCTTTCGCGTAAAACTTCTGCTTCTCATGTTAATGCCCTCGGGCTAAGTTCACGCTATATATACTTACAACAAACGCTAATTACACCCTGCAGCTATGGGCAGAACTTGGCCAAAGGCACTTTGAACATTGAAGAAGAAAATGCTGATAGTGTACAAGGCTGCCTTGAAGCCATGCCCCCAGACACGCACCTCCCAGGCTCACCCCTATCAATTTGGTGACTACCGGCACTTCTCTTTTTCCATTTAAAGCACTGCCTAACAGTGCAGCAACAGTGGGCAGAGTCTGAGCACCGGCAGTTTTTTTTTGGGCCCTCAAAACGGGTCCGGAAAAAAATAAATAAAGAACGGACTACCTTTAGTAGCCACGAAAATAGAGCCCGATAGAGACCAGTTTCGAGGGCCCCAAAAACAAACTGCCGGTACTCAGACCCGGACAGACCCGGCCCACTTAAAGCCCTGCCCTTTTCGTTAGGGCAGTGTGAGAAGTTGGCCTGGTATATGATGTTCACTAGTTAAAGTGACCACCTTGTACCATGCCAAGCAACCCTTATGGTGTGGTTGTAAGTCAACCTTTTCGGACTAGCTGCCCTAGTGGTAGCGTAGGCTAAGCAGTCTTTGAGGCTAAACTCGTGAAACGTGTTAAGCAGGCTGTTTTACCAAATGTAACCCCCTTTTATACCAATGAAAGGACACCACACAGATATATATTGAAAATATATATGTATTTATTTCTCAAAGTATCCCCTAGACTCTTTATGAGCACATGAGCACAAATCGTTAAACAAGAATACGTTAGAATACACAGAAGTTGCACTTTATATGGATAGGCCCTGGTGGCCGCTCAAACCATATACTAAAATAGTGGTATAAGTACCACGAACAGAAAAGGGAAAAGGCCTAGGGCCTCTAGAATCGCTGGGCCTACAAGGAGCTAACTTCAGTTAGTGACCAGGAGGTCCACGGGTTGCGTGTGCAGAGCAAATAGTCACACGCGAGCTCCCATAGGTTTTCAATGGGTGCGTAAAAGTTACAAAGTTACTGCAAAAAGAATCTTCCGGATGGACTATGAACTCAAGATTGGAAACACAGACACTAGAGATGATACTCTACACTTGGGCACCGGAGTGCCAGCTTTACCTCACCCACAGGAAGCAGGTGCATAGGTCTCGAAGTGCGTCGGGTTTCTTCTATCTGTTCAATGGAGCCTGAAGACAAAGATGCTGCAGGCGATCGGTCCGGAAGAGATGCGGTGGATCCCAGAGTGGATCGGAGTTGTAGAAGACCTGTAAGCAGAGGGGACAGTGTTCACAGTCACTAGCCAGTGACCAGCGTGGCACCAGGTGGGTACCAGGCGATGTCGGGTACAAACAGGAAGAAAGGTGTAGCTTGTCTCTGCAGCCACGTGGTCCCTGAAGGTCGACGACGTCCAGAAGTCGGTTCACGAGCTGTCCCACGCAGGTTCTCGCTGTCGGCGGTGTCGGCGACTTGATCGAAGCAAACAAGCCTTGGCAAAAGCAATTGTTGTGGAAAACGAAATAAGCTGATGGTTCTGACCAGCAAGGTCAGAGGGATTGCTCCTTTAGAGAGGAGCAAGGGCCAGTCTGGAGCAACCAGACCAGCGGTGTATTTCTTGAAGTTCGTCGCCAAGATGGCCACTAGCCAGCGGGCCAGCAACCGGTTAGGCGCGTCGAGTGGCAAAATGCAGAAGGGCCCCACGCAGATCGTGGAGATGCTGGAGGGCTCACCTTTGGTGCAGATGCTGCTCGGGTGTTGGGCTTCTCAGATCCCAAAGCACAACTTGGAGGGAGCCTCGGTTGTTGCGCTTGCAGCTTGTCGTGGTCTTTTCAAGATGGCTGGCTCCACATGTCTCGGTGCCTCCACGGGTTCCTCTTTTTCAGGGACTGTGGATCGGGCGGTGAGAGGTCTGGAGGTCCAGGTCTTGTCAGTCTCTGGGCTCGGGCTCCGGCAGGAGGCGGCGGCAAAGAGACGTTGATTCGCTGGATGGTGCTTGCGTTAGCAAGGTGGTTACTCCCTGACCACAGGGGAGATTGGCTTCAGTCCTCTGTGCGGCAGAGCATCGAAGTTCCCGTCTTCTTCTTGTAGTTAAGTTGATTCCAGGATGTCTGAAGTCTTAGGACACAGCTCCTACCTTTAAGCGGATTCTAGGGGCCGGACTACCTGCTAGGTCCCTCCCTAAGGGTGGGACCAGGAAGGGGGGTGGTTACACCCCCAATCCTTTGTCCAGCTCGCCCCAGGCCCGGGACTGGTGTGCCCCAGGACCGGATTGAACTGGCATATGCACCGAGGCTCCTTGTGAGCCTCAGGCATGTCTGGTTTCTTTCAAGCCCTACCTGACCAATACACAAAATCCTGTCTGGGGTGGTGCACGCACCTCCCCTGGCAGGAAACCCTTTGTCCACACCTCCCAAGCTGGAAGGACTCCCAGCAGCAGGAGGGCAGACTTGTGTCTGTGGTGGCAGCATCCATTTTGTGGAGCTGAGGCTATGTCTGATTTTACCCGGGTTTCAGGTACTGTACATGTCGTGTCCCTCTAGAAGGGTGGAATGCTAACCCCGTCGCCAGAATTGGCGAGGGGTTAGTATTCCAATTCGTATGACACCTTACTCGACATGTTTTGATAAAGCCAAACCAAAGTTAGCATTTAACCGCGAGGTTCATAATGCACTTAAGAGTATATGGTATGACGATATCTGGAAACAGTAGAAGGAAGTGGTTCCGACCACTGCAGACAGGCTCAGCTCATGCCAGAGCACCATCTCACATGGAACCAAGCACTCTGCCTTCAGGATTGTTAAGGCCTGCCATAGGAGTGACTTATAGGTTAACATGTGTCCCATTTAAGGTTAGGTATAGGTATACTACACCTAAGTAAGAGGTGGTTACACCAACTTACCCCAGCTGAGTGATCAGCCAGTTGTGTCAAATTTGTTAGGCCAAGCCTGGGGTGGCATAATACATGCTTCAGCCCCTGGTAGGCCTTAGATACACCAATGCCCTGGGTACCTAGTGTACACTGGTACAGGGGCTCACAGGGTGATCCACTTCCAATTGGTTATGCACCTAGGGTGCATAGTGTAAATTTAGTAGAGAGAACAGCAGGCTGGGGGTCTGATTGGCAGGCCCACAGCCTCAATATGTCAAAAACCAGTGAAGCAAAAAGCAAAAATTTGGGGTGACCATAGGATAGCAGACCCTACTCTCCTACAGGCAGGCAACTTCTCACCAGGCACAGTGGCGAGCTGCAAAGTGGCACAGCGTGGGGGTCAGCATCCTCATGGCCAAAGTAATGTTGTGGGTCCAAGGCCCCCATACTATGCAGCATATTTACAAGCCCTTTGCGCCACCTGCATGTCACTTTGCCCCATATTAAAAGTGACGCACCGGCAGCGCAAGGGGCTTGTAAATAAGCCCCTATATAAATAAGTGTGACAAGGACACATAAGTATGGTACTAAGAACTGGCCTCGAGCAAGTATACTTAGGCATTTTTATTGGCATGGTCACCTGACCAGTGACGTCTGTGTTGGATGGGTGTAGGGTGGAAATAGAAGTCAGACCTCTGGGAGTGGCTGGTAGAAATGCTAGAATGTGTAATGCACGACACTACACTGGGATCCAGGCAACCAAGTGAAACATGATAAATTTGTCTTGGTGTCTAATTCCGACCCAGGAGAAAATTTAACAGTGCCCTCATGGTGTCTGCATTCTGGTCGAGCAACAACGTTCAGGCAGTGAAGGGGCTGTCTTATTTACAAAACCAAGGGCTACTTTAAAGGGCTATCAGGCCTCCTTTTGTTAGACTAAATACTGGATGGGAGTCGTCTGGAGCCTAAATCCTAGACACCAAAGCAATGGAAGAAAACAAAGGCTCAACATGTTATAACTTTACAAGAATTAGGAGGAACTATGATTTGGATGCAAGTTTTGAACTTTAATTTAATTCTTTATGCAATAGATGTGCTTGCACTGTAAGAATGCAAGATGTATCTGTCTGTAAGAGTAATTACATAATATTAATGCAAAAGGCATCTTTAATTCTTTTATAGTGCTACTCATCCCAGTGTAGGGTGTCAGATCACTTTACATCACACACAGAGGCACAATAAATAATTGACACGTGTAAATCAATGGAAGAAAAGGTTACATAAAACAATGAGGGTTATAACTTATAAGGTGTAAGCCTGGGCGGTGAAATCCCCTCCACTCGCGGAGTTTGCGGAGTTTTCCGCACTCCTCGTTACGCGGAGCTGGCGTAGTTCCGAAAAACGTTTTTTTTCCTCGCTCGCGTTCATCAACGTCATGTTGGCGAGTGCAAGCGAGGAAAATCCACCTCCCGACGGGATTTTTCCTCGTTCACGATCGTCAACATCAAGTTGGCGAGCGTGTGCGTGAAAAATAAACCTCCCGGCGAGACTGTTGGGAACAGTCCAGCCCGAATTGCCAGGCCAGGTCCTCCCTGGACTGGAAACAAGCATCCTAGGACCGGTTTCGGGGTTTCACCCCCTCTTCAGCCAGGATAGCTTAATTCGACTGGCATGGAGAGCACAGGACTCACGGCTGAGCATACCCGTCCCACTCGGGGTGACAATGCAAAAAGAACTATTGATGGACAGAATGCAGAACAATGTCATACATTCACCCCAGTCCAAAGATCTGGGCCTAAATCCATCGTTTTTTTGCTCACCATGCCATTCCAGTTTGGACCCAGCCATATGCAAATCAGTCTTGACCCTGTGCCCCATGGGAACAGTCCAGCCCGAACTGCCAGGCCAGGTCCTCTCTGGACTGGAAACAAGCATCCTAGGACCGGTTTCGGGGTTTCACCCCTCTTCAGCCAGGATAGCTTGATTCCAGTGGCATGGAGAGCACGGGACTCACGTCTGAGCATACCCGTCCCACTCGGGGTGACAAATGCAAAAAGAACTATTGATGGACAGAATGCAGAACAATGTCAAACATTCATCCCAGTACAAAGATCTGGGCCTAAATCCATGGTTTTTTTGCTCACCATGCCATTCCAGTTTGGACCCAGCCATATGCAAATCAGTCTTGACCCTGTGCCCCATGGGAACAGTCCAGCCCGAACTGCCAGGCCAGGTCCTCTCTGGACTGGAAACAAGCATCCTAGGACCGGTTTCGGGGTTTCACCCCTCTTCAGCCAGGATAGCTTGATTCCAGTGGCATGGAGAGCACGGGACTCACGTCTGAGCATACCCGTCCCACTCGGGGTGACAAATGCAAAAAGAACTATTGATGGACAGAATGCAGAACAATTTCATACATTCACCCCAGTACAAAGATCTGGTCCTAAATCCATCGTTTTTTTGCTCGAAATGCCATTCCAGTTTGGACACAGCCATATGCAAATCAGTCTTGACCCTGTACCCCATGGGAACAGTCCAGCCCGAACTGTCAGGCCAGGTCCTCCCTGGACTGGAAACAAGCATCCTAGGACCGGTCCAGGGAAGACATGGCTTGGCCATTCGGGCTGGACTGTTCCCAGGAGGCACAGAGTCAAGACTGATTTGCATATGGCCATGTCTGAACTGGGCTGGCGTGGTGAGCAAAATAACGATGGATTAAACCCAGATCTGTGACTGGGGGTAAATGTTTTGCCAATGTGCAACATTCCGTCCATCATCTTGTGTGTTTTGCTGTTCGCCCTATGTGGGAAGGGTATGCCCAGACGTGGGTCCCGTGCTCACTACGCCACTGGAGTCAAGCTATCCTGGCTGAAGAGCTGTAAAACCCTGAAACCGGTCCTGGGATGCTTGATTCCGGTCCAGGGAAGACATGGCTTGGCAGTTCGGGCTGGACTGTTCCCAGGAGGCACAGGGTCAAGACTGATTTGCATATAGCCATGTCTGAACTGGGGTGGTGTGGTGAGCAAAATAACGATGGATTAAACCCAGATCTGTGACTGGGGATGAATGTTTTGCCAATGTGCAACATTCCGTCCATCATCTTGTGTGTTTTTCTGTTCGCCCTATGTGGGAAGGGTTTGCCCAGACGTGGGTCTCGTGCTCACTACGCCACTGGAGTCAAGCTATCCTGGCTGAAGAGGGGTGAAACCCCGAAACCGGTCCTAGGATGCTTGATTCCGGTCCAGGGAAGACATGGCTTGGCAGTTCGGGCTGGACTGTTCCCAGGAGGCACAGGGTCAAGACTGATTTGCATATGGCCATGTCTGAACTGGGGTGGCGTGGTGAGCAAAGTAACGATGGATTAAACCCAGATCTGTGACTGGGGTGAATGTTTTGCCAATGTGCAACATTCCGTCCATCATCTTGTGTGTTTTGCTGTTCGCCCTATGTGGGAAGGGTATGCCCAGACGTGGGTCCCGTGCTCACTACGCCACTGGAGTTAAGCTATCCTGGCTGAAGAGGGGTGAAACCCCGAAACCGGTCCTAGGATGCTTGATTCCGGTCCAGGGAAGACATAGCTTGGCAGTTCGGGCTGGACTGTTCCCAGGAGGCACAGGGTCAAGACTGATTTGCATATGGCCATGTCTGAACTGGGGTGGCGTGGTGAGCAAAATAACGATGGATTTAACCCAGATCTGTGACTGGGGGTGAATGTTTTACCAATGTGCAACATTCTGTCCATCATCTAGTGTGTTTTGCTGTTCGCCCTATGTGGGAAGGGTATGCCCAGACGTGGGTCCCGTGCTCACTACGCCACTGGAGTCAAGCTATCCTGGCTGAAGAGGGGTGAAACCCCGAAACCGGTCTTAGGATGCTTGATTCCGGTCCAGGGAAGACATGGCTTGGCAGTTCGGGCTGGACTCTTCCCAAGAGGCACAGGGTCAAGACTGATTTGCATATGGCCATGTCTGAACTGGGGTGGCGTAGTGAGCAAAATAACGATGGATTTAACCCAGATCTGTGACTGGGGGTGAATGTTTTGCCAATGTGCAACATTCTGTCCATCATCTAGTGTGTTTTGCTGTTCGCCCTATGTGGGAAGGGTATGCCCAGACGTGGGTCCCGTGCTCACTACGCCACTGGAGTTAAGCTATCCTGGCTGAAGAGGGGTGAAACCCCGAAACCGGTCCTAGGATGCTTGATTCCGGTCCAGGGAAGACATAGCTTGGCAGTTCGGGCTGGACTGTTCCCAGGAGGCACAGGGTCAAGACTGATTTGCATATGGCCATGTCTGAACTGGGGTGGCGTGGTGAGCAAAATAACGATGGATTTAACCCAGATCTGTGACTGGGGGGTGAATGTTTTGCCAATGTGCAACATTCTGTCCATCATCTAGTGTGTTTTGCTGTTCGCCCTATGTGGGAAGGGTATGCCCAGACGTGGGTCCCGTGCTCACTATGCCACTGGAGTCAAGCTATCCTGGCTGAAGAGGGGTGAAACCCCGAAACCGGTCCTAGGATGCTTGATTCCGGTCCAGGGAAGACATAGCTTGGCAGTTCGGGCTGGACTGTTCCCAGGAGGCACAGGGTCAAGACTGATTTGCATATGGCCATGTCTGAACTGGGGTGGCGTGGTGAGCAAAATAACGATGGATTTAACCCAGATCTGTGACTGGGGGTGAATGTTTTACCAATGTGCAACATTCTGTCCATCATCTAGTGTGTTTTGCTGTTCGCCCTATGTGGGAAGGGTATGCCCAGACGTAGGTCCCGTGCTCACTACGCCACTGGAGTCAAGCTATCCTGGCTGAAGAGGGGTGAAACCCCGAAACCGGTCTTAGGATGCTTGATTCCGGTCCAGGGAAGACATGGCTTGGCAGTTCGGGCTGGACTCTTCCCAGGAGGCACAGGGTCAAGACTGATTTGCATATGGCCATGTCTGAACTGGGGTGGCGTAGTGAGCAAAATAACGATGGATTTAACCCAGATCTGTGACTGGGGGTGAATGTTTTGCCAATGTGCAACATTCTGTCCATCATCTAGTGTGTTTTGCTGTTCGCCCTATGTGGGAAGGGTATGCCCAGACGTGGGTCCCGTGCTCACTACGCCACTGGAGTTAAGCTATCCTGGCTGAAGAGGGGTGAAACCCCGAAACCGGTCCTAGGATGCTTGATTCCGGTCCAGGGAAGACATAGCTTGGCAGTTCGGGCTGGACTGTTCCCAGGAGGCACAGGGTCAAGACTGATTTGCATATGGCCATGTCTGAACTGGGGTGGCGTGGTGAGCAAAATAACGATGGATTTAACCCAGATCTGTGACTGGGGGTGAATGTTTTGCCAATGTGCAACATTCTGTCCATCATCTAGTGTGTTTTGCTGTTCGCCCTATGTGGGAAGGGTATGCCCAGACGTGGGTCCCGTGCTCACTATGCCACTGGAGTCAAGCTATCCTGGCTGAAGAGGGGTGAAACCCCGAAACCGGTCTTAGGATGCTTGATTGCGGCCCAGGGAAGACATGGCTTGGCAGTTCGGGCTGGACTCTTCCCAGGAGGCACAGGGTCAAGACTGATTTGCATATGGCCATGTCTGAACTGGGGTGGTGTGGTGAGCAAAATAACGATGGATTAAACCCAGATCTTTGACTGGGGGTGAATGTTTTGCCAATGTGCAACATTCCGTCCATCATCTTGTGTGTTTTGCTGTTCGCCCTATGTGGGAAGGGTATGCCCAGACGTGGGTCCCGTGCTCACTAAGCCGCTGCAGTCAAGCTATCCTGGCTGAAGAGGGGTGAAACCCCGAAACCGGTCCTAGGATGCTTGATTCCAGTCCAGGGAAGACATGGCTTGGCAGTTCGGGCTGGACTTTTCCCAGGAGGCACAGGGTCAAGACTGATTTGCATATGGCCATGTCTGAACTGGGGTGGCGTGGTGAGCAAAATAACAATGGATTAAACCCAGATCTGTGACTGCGGGTGAATGTTTTGCCAATGTGCAACATTCCGTCCATCATCTTGTGTGTTTTGAATTTCTTTGCAGCAGACGCTTTTAAATACATGTATAAATTGACTGTCAAACTCTACTTTGCAAGCTCCGCCCCTCATAATACTACCCCGTTTCTTCTCCCACATTTTCACCCTTAATTTATGGGTTCCCGGAATTATTGTTTTCCAAATCCAGCACTGCTGGAAAAGTACTTATTACGTGAAGTGGTGCACAGGCGTAGTTATGAGAATTTTACATAACAAGCGTTATGTGTAATTCCCCAAATTACGTGCATTAAGCTGGTGTAATTTCATCCAGACCTAGCTTGCTCCTCTTCACAGTAGCAATGATGATTTTTGTCCTCAAAGTGGCAGCTCCATAACAGGGACTATTATTTCTACTCTTGCTTTTCATTCGGTGACAGCTGCAGGCCGCAAATTATTGGGCAGCTCAATCACTCGAGTTTGCCTTTCCTGTTGTTTATTCTTTATGATGCTTTAGAACAACAGGGTCGCCACTCTTTCTGATGTACTTGCCCACACATTCTGTCTAATTTTGACAAGTTAGCTAGCTGTGAGGCATAACATACATATAGAGTTTTAGAGCACAACTGTTCTTTGCATAGCGTCATTCCGCTCCTCTGTCACTAGTTGAGGGCCAGGCGGTGGTGGTATTTACGACCGGCCTATTACAATAAGGGCGGTGGGACCGCCACAGCCCCACTGCAGCCGCACGGGAATTGCCATTCCCTGGTGGTGGTGCGGCAGTCAGGAGGCAGTGATACATGTGCCACCCTGTGTGCATGGCCTTTCAGTCCATGCAATGCAAGAACTGTTTTTGGGGTTTCCATTGTGGTGCCCATTTTCAGGGCTCTGCCATGGGACCGTCAAAAACAAAGCCTGCCTGACAGGAGGAAACTCCTAATCTGGCAGGCGGTCTGACCACGGATTTAGCAGCGGGCGGCTGGGCGGACCAGGTGCTGCACTGCCAAAGACGTAGTTGGGCCCTTTGTGGTTTGACTTACATATTAAAGTGGATTGGAGTTAGGACAGAGCTTCGGAGGACCTTAAAGGGTGATGGCGTGGAGGCAGCAGCAGAGTTTAATTGGAAGCATGTAAGTGGTATGATAGGAACCAATTTATTGCAATGTCTTTGCATCCAATGCTGTTGTCAAGGAGCGATAGGAGAATGTTATTGTCAACGGTGTCAAAAGCAGACAACAAATCCACCAAATCGTGTAGGCAAGATTCAATATTGTCAAGAATCTGGAGAGAGGCATCTAAAAATCCGATGAGTGCTGGTTTCAGAGCTGTGGTTGGATCTTAAACCAGACTAGAAGGTTCCCAAGAGGCTGTTCATATTGATGTAATTGTTCAGTTGCAACAACACTATTTTCCATTATTTTGGCAAGAACTAAAAGCCAGGCAATTGGTCTAAATGTTCTATTTTAAATGGTTATGCAGCTGCCATTTTTTTTATAAGAGGTTGAACATGGAAAATGTTCAGCTGGGTATGTACTTCTACTTGGAATGAGGCATTATTGCATTGCACCCAGTTGGTTGCCAAGAGTTTTTTCAGTTGCTTTGTTTGATATTGAATCTGTTTTTTTTGCTCCATAATGGTGACTGGGAAAAAGAGATCAATTCACACAATAGTTTTCTGGAAGTGGAATTGGAGTAGGGGATTGAAATCATTGCTGGTGCTAGGGAGATTTTCCATCTGAACAATCTTCCTGGCAAATTATTTTGTGAAGTACTTACATCTGGACTCATCTATTTGGAGTGCAAGTGCTAAAGAATGTTTTTGAAACTGAAATAATTTCTTAACAAAAACTCGTGGCTGAGTTTAGTTTGTTCTAGGTGCTTTACACACACATAGGCATGGGGCCGAACAAAAATTGTCGCTATTGTTTAGAAGTAAATTGACAAGACACATACGTTGTTAATACTGCCCTCGCCCACAGAAATCTGTGACATGCTTCATCATAAGGCTGCTAACACACCTCCGCGCAAGCCAACGTCGTTGGTAGAGAAATAGGGAGGGGGTGACAAAACAAACATAAAGAATGACTGTGAGGGATCAAGAAAAGGAAAGTGCAGAGAATAATATTAAAACTATCACAGGGGCCTCCAAACTACCCTTTATTGGTGGATCCCCTGGTCAGAATAAAGGTTTTTGAAAAGCCAATGGATGGTGATATACTGGGCTGTGATGAACCCTGTACCCCTCCAATCTGCAAAATGTCAACATGTTTCAGCTGGCTAATGCATTGTCCCCGGCTTCAATCATGACTATGAAAATAGATCCCTTGAGCCCTCTCCCTACTTACTTCCTTGTGGAGTAGAGCGGAGTCTCAGTCTGAGAAAGTGCTCAGGCCAAATCTGTAGCGTAACTCACTCCCAGAGCAATACCTGTAAGCAATGAGAAAGGTACACACGTCAACACTCCTAAAACAGTGCCCTTGTGTAGGGAGAGTTATTTAAAAAGACCCACATGTAAGTAAAAAGTGTGTGAAATGGTCTCGTCCCTCCAGACTAGAAGTGCAACATGGTGAGTGCTATGGTTGGATTTTGGCACCCCGGTATCAAGGACCGATTGTCCCCTATAAGGGTCTACGTTTCGCTCCCATTAAATGAATTTATAAAATATAATGGCAGAGCCATCACTCCTCAGTCAAACACCACAACCATACACTCAGAATATCTTACCGAGTTTCACCAATTGTTACGCTTGAACTGGCGGGGGAGCGAGAACGGCTCCCTGTAGTCACACTCTGTATTGGTAGAAAAAAGAATAGTTAATCATGTTCTTAATATCTTTTTATAATGCTTTACTCTGGCATATAGTTAAAGCCCCTGGTACTGCACCCAACTTCATGGTTGTAGATGGGAGGGTGTGCCCAGTTAGTTATTTGCCCTTGTCGGTATTCCGGTTCCAATGCATCCCAAATGGTATACGGCATGAGCAGGCCACTCTGAGGCTTGCACGGCTCTCATCTTAAAAGCCCCCGGTCCCCCATACTCACTTCGTCAAGGTGAGCGCGTCTCAAACTATTCGTCCCTCCAGGCACCGCGTAGGTACAGCTGATCAACCAACACGGACCGGATATCATCGTCTCCCCACGCTCCACGTGACCCGACTCATGGTACGTGTGGAGGGCAGTGTGACGGGAATCAGTTTGAAGGCTAGAACGCCCACCTCTACCTCCATCTTGAAGTGTGTTAGTTTGGCTGTGGCTACGTATCCCCGCTCAGTCCTAAGTGAAGGATATTATGGGGTGTCAAAAGGCATCGGGTAACTGGCAGTCATCTATTATGTAACCAGCTGTCCATATTAACCGCCTATTCAAAGAATGCTCTAAAATATTGCACGTAAACTCTAATGCTAATTAAACATGTATGTGCAAAATATTCCCGTAAAGTTCAGTGGTACGCATGAAGGTGGGGGTTGTCCCGGTGTCTACACATGGCGGAAAAAAAACAGATTTTTTTGAGGAGCGGGTTTATGTTGTTATAAAGGTTTTTTATGTTTTGGGTAGAGTAAAGAGGGAAGCACAGTCCAGATTGGATTTTAATATCCAGGTAGCCTTGTACATGCTGCAGAATCCGTCTGTACACACTCCATGTGTTCTCTTTCAAAGATGTTCATAATGTACATGTATTCCCCTGGTTGGTTACATGTTGTTTAGTGTATTCCAGGGGATGTTGATGTTCAAACCTGAGCTATGGCTACGAATTCTATAGATTCATTGTTGTTCCCTCAGGAATAGAGCATTCTCCTTGTTTTGGGAAGTGAGGGGGATTTTGGGTTTGTCCAGCACTCTCCAGAATAAATCATCGACAGAGTGTTTGGTCTCCTTGTAGTGTGTGGTCAGGTGAGTAGTTGTTTTTTGGCAACTGATAGAGGATCTGTGTTCCATAATTCTGACCTTGACCTTACCTGTTGTCATCCTGATGTAGATCAGGTCACAAGGACACCTGATCATGTAAATTACGTTATTGGTGTTACAATTAGTATGTCTACGCTGTTCCCAGAGGTGAGTGAGCCCTACGTCAATGGTTTTAGTGTTGGTGGTCAAATGGCAGACAATACAGCCACCACATCTCGTGTGTCCGGTCACTGGGGGCAAATTCCATGTATTCTCCTGATTATGACGTCTGCTCCGGTTCATTGATGGTGGTCTCGGTATTGTGTAAACCAATAGATCTCGTACATTTTGACTTCTTTTAAAAGAGAAAAGAGGTTCCTCCAGATGTAGTTTGTTGGAGTTCAAGATCCTCCAGTTGCGTAATACAATTCGCTTTATGCTGTTGGAGGCCGTATTAAAAGTTGTCACGCAGATGGCCTTGTCCATGGGTGTTTTTCCACTATCTCCAGTAGAGCCTCCTGGTTACAGTTGAGAGCTCTCGTCTGTGCTCATTCGATAGTTCTTCGTGGGTATTTCCTTTCCAGTAGTTTCTCAGTTAGGGTTTCAGCTTCTTCCTAAAGTCTTCTTTCTTGGAGCAATTTCTGCGGAGTCGTAGAAATTGGCCCACCGGGAGGTTATCCTGTCCGTTGGTTTGTGGAACATCCGTGTTTGTAGTTTGCATTCCCCTGGGGAAATCTCCAAGTCCAGAGAGGGCAGGCACTCCGTGGTTATAGTAGATGTAAAACGAAGGAGGGGATTCTGGTTGTTGTGCCAGTCTAAGAATTCCCCAATAGACTGGGCATCTCCCTCCCAGACATGGAGCACATGGTCCCATACTTTGATGTTCCCCCTCCAGACGCTTGTGGGGGCAAAGATGAATTGGTCCTCAAAGGCCGCCACGTTGAGTCCCGCTAGACTGGGGGCAAATGTACTCCCCATCCATGTTACGTGCGTCTGGAGGTAATAGGTGCCTTGGAATTCGAAGAAGCTCTTGGTCAATGCGATTTCCACAAGGTGTAGGATAAATGTTCTCAGCGTCTAAAATTACCAATCCTGTTCAAATAGGATCTCTTCCACCACCCATAGGGTTTCCCTCTGAGGTATGTTCGTATAAAGGGATTCGATGTCTAATCCCACCAAGAACTCTTTCTTGTGATCAAATGTGAGGTCCTTTAATAAGTTGAGAACGTCAGTAGTGTCCTTCAGATAAGCTGTCCTGTTCTGTACTAAGGGTTTTAAGAAGAAGTCACAGAAATGTGACAGAGGCTCGAGAATCGAACCTTTCCCCAATACGATTGGTCTCCCTGGAGGGGGTCTAGTGGGTTTATGCACTTTAGGGAGAGTATAAAATTATGAGTAACCGAATCTTCTTGGCACAGGAAATTCCCTTCCTTTACTGAAATCCAATTGTTATTGATGCCTTCCTCTACCACAGAAGCTATTTCCTTCTTGATGTCCGGGGTTTGGGGGACTCTGTAGTTTCTGGCATCAGAGAGAAGTCTCAACCATTCTGCTTTATAGGTTCCTTTCATCTGGATCACTGAGGCTCCCCCTTTGTCTGCTGGTTTTAGTACAATGTCCGGGTTATTCCTCAATTGTTCCTAGGCTTCCTTTACCTGTCTATTGAGATTGTTGAAGGGGCGGGACTCTTGTCTTGCCAAGGTTTCCACTTTGTGAATTACCGCCTGTTTTTGCTTTATACAGTTCTTTTTGTGGGTAAGTCTTGAGGCATTGACCTGAGCAAGCAAAGTCTCTGATGGGTATTTTGTCAATTTGTACCCTCCCGCTCTTACCATGTCTTTGTGTATTGAGTTGGCTAAAGTACCAGCGCAAATGTTTCCTGGATAATTGAATCTTTGACATTAAGGATATCAGCATGTTTAGAATGTTAGTTTGGTTCTGCTCATAATTTTGAATCATACATGTGGGGTTCTGGAAGGGGATAGCATGTGTCTGATGTTGCCTGCTTCGCTTGGAAAGCCATGGTGTCTAGGTTTTTAAAATCTCTTGTGACAACGAAAGTTTTGTTGTTGAGAGCAACAAGTGGATATGGGGCATGACGTTGGACAAAGGGTAATAATAATTGGTCTGGCCAGTCCAAATGAAGAAAGTCCAATACTTGGACCACTTTCTCATTGGTTTGATGAGGCCAATGATGAAGTCTTTCATTAGGATATCATGGTGGAATGTCTAGAGTGTGTTATCAGGTAAGAACGCTAAATATTGGCTTAAAGCACAGTTATTGTCTTTGTTCCAGGAGTGACTTAAGCCACAATTATTAGGCAGCCCTTCGGGTTTAGAAGCTGGTCACTTATGACTTCAACAAGGTAATTGACAAAATATATATTGTTCACATAGAGTGGTATATGAGGCTAATATTAACCCTATTAGACAGGATTGAAAAAACAACCTTTGACAGTGGACCCTACAAGGACTTAGCACATGACTCGCTATCCCTAAATGCTATACATGTATTGGGAGTCCCCAAAAGGATTGTGTGTGCACACTGTTGACGCACCCACTGCCACGGTGCAATTCAATACAGGAATTTGAAAATTTCAAACAGTAGCAAAGGTGCAACACTTAGCAAAAAGACATGAAAGACACACATCAAAATATCAAATCTGTGTCCACAGAAGGTTTCTTCAACTTCTTCATTTATTCAAAAAGCGTATTAAAAACAGTCATGTTGAACAGAAACAGCTGATGCGTTTTGTCCAGACAGATGAACTTCTTCAGGGCATCAAAGGGGTCCTCCTGAGACATTGAGCATCGGAGTGTCCGTGGTAGGTAGAAGCTTCATGGAGGATGACTATTTTCATCCACAATGATTATAAGAACAACTATGTGAGCTTCACTGAAGAAGGAAATTTGACAGAAGCAGAGTAAAACCAGCAAGTACAATTCTAACAATCTCACCACGATATGGTGGACCGTAAGTAACGGGCAGTCATCAGATCCAACCTTAATACGGCTGGACCTCGCCCTAGAGACATCTCCTGCAGAGTAGTGACGAAAGAGCTATTAGACAGGATGTTTGTGGTGAGACGTAATGTGAATGTGACTTGTGCCTTAATGAGCTTACAGTTTGGAAGTACTTTAAAAATGAGTGTGACGCCACCACCTGTTTTATCTTGTCAACAAAAGGTGGAGAAGCTGGGTTGGAATAAGTTTTAGTGAGAGCTTGTTTATCTAGATTGTTTGATGTAGAATTGTGGATATAACCTGCAATGTTGGCAGTGGCACTTCTGCAATTTATTAAGCTGCAGTTGAATGATTTAATATGAGATATACATTGTTTGAAATTATCTGGATGAGATTACTTAGACATGCTGATCTTTGGATTACTTTGTGCCATCTGGTCCCCAAATATTTTTGAGTGGTTGGGGCTGATATATGGGGAGTAAGGTGTCAGTGTCAGCCAAGTCAATGTTCATATCAGAGATAGTGGCGAAGTTGGTAGTGGCGTCTTATTAGTGGGTATTGGTAGCTGAGTTCAGACAGGGATAAAGTGTAGGAGTCACGGTTATGAGTTTGGTAAAGTGGGTTATTTGTGGTCGTAGACTGTGTATTCTTTTAGTAGCATCTTAATTCAGCCTCTACAGATTTGTCCAACTGAAGTATCAGGTTAATTTGAGGGGAGGTAATGTTGTGAGGGTGTATAGAGTTATGACAGGTAGAAGTGATCCAAGCATGTGGTGGCCTATTTACGATGGAGGTTGAGATGTGAATAAAGGTGAAACTGTGAAAGGGAAAAATAATAAAGTCAGATAAGGCATGAGGTGGGCAATTTAGTATGTCAGTGCAATTGAGTGTGAAATGAGTCAAGAAAGGCAAAGAGAGGAGGAATTTTAGTGATACCCTCATTAACCACAAGAATGATACTGAGCTGGTCACAACAGTTACTCAGAATGAGAGCACTGAGTGAAAGTGGTAACAGCCTCAGATATGCCAGGTGGTTACATGCTACTGGTTAAGGATGTAGATTGTGAGTATGACAAGAAGGTGAGCTTAGGGGATCTGGGATTCTAAAGGAAGAATGTTTGATAAGTTCTGATGTGGTGGAATTGGTATTAGTATTATGATGGCAAAAGACCTGGTCCTCAAGGTGTTGGAAAGTATAATAAAGATATGTAGGTAGATTTCAGATGAATGGACAATCACTTTACTTTCCTGCAGGCTGTAAGATTGGTTATGGTAACCACGGGTATATAATTGTGAGTCCTTATGGTATTTGTGTCTTCTTGGTAATGATGAAAAATTCACATAAAGGATTTTTCCAGCTGTCAATGTGCTCTGTGTAAAAGAGAGGGTCAGTCTTAATGTCCTCATATTTTCTGGTATTTATCTGTAAAGAGGTTTGGTGCCTATTTAGTTAGTGTGTTATTTTCTAGCCATTTGCCTGCATTCTTGGTGCCTGATGTACAAGAATCGAGTTGGCAAATGTTGTTACAAAACATATCACTAACTTTTACCAAAGCCATTCTGTTTTTGCGAACAAACCTATGTACTAATCAGTCGGTTCTATAAAACCTGATTTGTAGTGGGTCACTATTCGACTTCCCTCATGAATATTAATGAGGTAGGTTGAAAATTGTGACCCACTAGGAATCTTAGCCAAAACAGAGATGGTGTCCTGCTGAGGTCAGCAGACCATTATGTTGTGATTGCTTTTAAGAAAGCATTTTTTTAATGCAACCTGTTTTTCTTAAAGGAAAACAGGATGTGTTTTAAAGTGGGTGGCTCCAGGGCACCCACTCACCAATGGGACCAAAGGGACCTTAGCCTCAAAGCCACTGCGGTTCCTGCAGGCTACCTGCCTCCTGCGGGAGCTAGCATTGGTTATACACAGAGGGAGCTGCTAACATGCAGCTCTCTCTCTGTAAAAGCAATTGTGCTCCACTTCCGACTTTAGTCCTGGGGCCCTCAGCATCCAAGGGGACTTCATACACCAACCAACAGTGCACCAGGATGTGTGTTTGCAGAGTGGTGGAGAAAGGGGGTGGCGCCTCAGCGACTTGTGGGTCTGCTTTTTCTTTTTTTTATTAAATTAATGTATTAGAGGAAGGGGGCTGCGTAGCCCCCTCCCCGGGCTGATTTTGGCCCCAGGGACCCCATCCCCCCAGGCCCTGCCTTTTTTTTTCTTTTTTGAACCTTAAAGGAGGGGGGCCAAGCTTCCCCCTCCTGAGCCGATTTTGGCCCCAAGGACCCCATCCCCCGGGGCCTAGCCTCTATGTCAGGGGCCACAGTGGAGCCTCAAGACCCCCGCGGTCCCTGCCAGCTCCCTGTCTTCCATGGGAGTCGGCATTACTTTGAGACACAGGGAACTTCTAAACTTGCAGTTCCCTGGGTCTCAAAGCAATTTGTCTGTTTCCCTTGTCACTTGACAGCGGGGAGGGAAACAGACACATGCTCCGCTTCCAGCAAGTGAGAGCATTTTTTTTGCTCTCACTTGCTGAAAGTGCAGCATTTGATGTGGCTTGGTGGGAAGCTCTCGCCAAGCCACAGCAAACTTCAATTTCCCAGGGGTAGGCACCCCAAGACATTGCAGGAGCCGACCCTGGAGTGTGGCGGTCCCCAGGGCCATCTAAAAATAATGTATGTGCCCCGGGGAGGTGCTGGTTCCTGGGGCAGAGGGGGTGCCAGGCAGGACCCCTGCATTCCTGTTGTTAAGCGCCCTGGGGAGGTGGCAGTCTCCGGAACATATAGCCTCCCACCCATTTCTTTAAAAAAAATAGTGTGCCCCAGGGAGCTGTTTGTTCACCGGGGCAGCGGGGGCCCAGTGGCCCCCGCATTTGTAGTAATCATTGCCCTATGGAGGTGGCGGTCCCCAGGGCAGTGGGAAGGCCGAGTGGGCCCCAGCGAATTTTTACTGTTTACTGCCCAGGGAGATGACAGTCCCCACGGCTATGGATAAGCCTAGGAGCCTCCTCTCTTCATGCCCCTGGGATTTGGCATACCAGGGGGCTTTAAAAAAAGGCACACAGGAGGACATAAATCTGTGACTCCACCCGCGATTACATAAAAAAATACTTTTTACCCCCGGTGGGGTTCCTGTGGGACCCCCCACCATATCTGGGGGGTCAGGGTATTCTTACCCTGCCACCTTTTCATAATGTTTTACTTTTTTGTGGGTCTCGGGTTTCAAGCATAGTCCCAAGATGCCTGACAACACTTCCTGGTTGAAGCGTTAGCAACCAATCAAATTTTAGTAGGATCCGCAAGTCCACTGCAAGGACTCGCGTCCAAAGATATCTATATTTTGTAAACTTTAATATTTCTGAAACTACTGAACGGATCTACACCAAATCACAAAAAGCACGCTTTCTGGACCTACATCCAGCTTTCTGCCAAATTTGGTGTAATTCCATTCAGAACTTAGGGCTGTATTCATGTTCAAAAAATGAAAAATCCCATGAACATAACATGGAGAAAACGTGTTTTGGAACCCCCCTTTTTTCTCACCCCCCACTTTCAACTTTCAACACAGCAGCTGAACCAAAAAGGGATTTTTTTTTTTACATTCCGTGAAGATTTGTCAAGTGGTGCCAAAGGGATTGGAAAAACAAAAAACACTTTTCCAGTGTTAAATAATGGGTGACAGCTTATTTATACATTTCATTGCAGACATACGCATTTTTCATCATCTGAGATCAATCAATCAATCAGAAGTTTGTTAAGCGCAACTACTCACCCGTAAGGGTCTGAAGGCGAAAGGGGGTGCAGGATCCATTCCATCAAGGAGGAAGTCTGTCAAAGAACCAGGTTTTGCGGTTTCTTGCGAAGATGGGGAGCGTCTGTCTGAGATGGAGCGGAAGGGCGTTCCAGGCTTTGACCGCGAGGAAGCAGAAGGTGCGGCCTATCGATCTGGTCTTTCTGGTGCGGGGGACCACGGCATAGGAGAGTTGGGCTGATCGTAGGGTCCTTTGGGGTGCATGGAATTTGAGTCGACTGTTCAGGTATGCTGGTCCAGTGCCATGGAGGGCCTTGTGTGCGTGGGTGAGTATCTTGAAGGTGATTCTCGCCTCGACGGGGAGCCAGTGGAGTGTGCGCAGGTGCTGGGATATGTGGCAGTGTTTTGGCAGGTTGAAGACTAGTCTTGCGGTGGCGTTCTGGATGTTTTGTAGCTTGCAGGTGAGGTTTTTGTTTATTCTGGCATAGGGTCCGTTGCCGTAGTCGGGTCTGCTGGTGACCAGGGCATGAGTGACGGTCTTTCTGTGTTCGAGAGGGATCCATCTGAAGGTCCTACGAAGGAGGTAGAGGGTGTGGAAGCAGGAAGACAAGACAGAGTTGATCTGGCGGTACATTTTGAGCTCGGAGTCCAGGATGATTACCAGGTTGCGTGCGTGGTCTGTGGGGGTTGGTGGGTTTCCGAGGGTGGGGGGCCACTAGGTGTCGCTCGAGGCATCGGGGTTTGGGCTCATGATGAGTACTTCTGTTTTGTTGGTGTTTAGTTGTAGGCAGCTGTTTTTCATCCACTTGGCGACAGCTTCCATGCCTTCTCGAAAGTTGTGTCTGGCGGTGTTGGGTTTGTTGGATAGGGAGAGGATGAGTTGGGTGTCATCTGCGTATGACATAATGTTGAGTCCGTAGGTTCTGACGATGGGGGCGAGTGGAGCCATATAGATGTTGAAGAGTGTCGGGCTGAGGGAGGAGCCCTCAGGGACTCCGTAGGTGGTAGGTGTAGGGTCCAAGAGGATAGGGGGAAGTCTGACCAGCTGCGTTCTGATGGAGAGGAAGGAGCGGATCCAGTCGAGGGCCTTGTCTTGGATTCCTGCGTCGTGGAGTCTGCGTATTAGGGTGTGGTGAGAGACTGTGTTGAACGCCACTGAGAGGTCGAGGAGGATGAGGGCTACTGTTTCTCCTTTGTCCAGTAGGGTGCGGATGTCGTTTGTTGCGGCGAGGAGGGCGGTTTCCGTACTGTGGTTTCTTCTGAAGCCGGATTGGGAGGAGTCGAGGATGTTGTGCTCTTTGATGAATGTGGCGAGTTGACTTTTGATGGCATTCTCGATGACTTTCGCTCGGAATGGGAGCAGTAAGATGGGTTTGTAGTTTTTGAGGTTGGTGGGGTCCGCGGAGGGTTTGTGCAGGAGGGGGTTGACTTCGGCATGTTTCCAGTCGTCGGGGAACAAGCCGGTCGTCAGGGAGCGGTTGATGGTGTGGCAGAGTATGGGTGCGATGGTGTCGGCGGCTCTGTTGAAGATGTGATGGGGCAGGGGTCCGTGTGGGCCCTTGAGTGGATTGACTTCATTGTGTTTAGTGTGTCTTTGGTGGTGAGGGAATGAGAACATAAAGTACTTCCTGAACACAGTACAGTGTGTATGTACATAATAGATGCTCCGACTATCCAAATCAATGCTACTCATTTTATTAAAGAAAAATGAGGGGCTTACATAACCAGCTGAAACAGTAATCTTTGACTTGCAGCCACAGACAAATAGCTGCATCATGCACATTTAACACAATTACATATGTTACTCCCTGTAGGAGATATCTAAATATCATTGAACTGAGAAAGCATAAAGTAAGTTGCACATTAGATAAGGAAATAAAAATCAAATGGGGATTTTCCTAGTAGTTAATCAGGCTTATATAATTAGCATTTCTTCTTTATTGCAACTCTCAGCAGCATGCACAAACATAATAACAAAGGTTGTCATGCAGACTAGATTGTTTTAGTTTATAATACCAACTCCGTAACATGCATAGCAGCCTGCCTCTTTTCTTGCTCACCGCACAAGGAAGTGGAACTTGTGGTTGAACATAAACCACAATAACAGTTGGTGATCAGCCAAAACAGCCCTGGGGTGAATCACTGAGCTATAAAAAACATCACCAAGTAGAAAAAGCCAATGGTGGGAACCTTGGTCATGAAGGTGCAACAAGGATAAGAAGGTCATACCCTTAACAATTGCAGCACCTGAGAAACAAAGCATATTATCATAGAAAGCCATTAAAAATACCCTTACTTCAGAATGTTCATATATTTGCCAAGAGTATGTCCTTGTAACAAAAGGGTGAGAAAAGGCAGAAAAACTATACACATTTTGATCTTTATTAAAATTCTGATCTCCACATCATTAACCATTAGGAAAATCTTAATTTCAAATTGAAACTGAAGGCTCTTCAGTGAGACCCAAGGTCAGCAAATCGAAAAGCCTCCACCGAGAGACCAAGCAAAGGGAGATAGCAACCTAACTAGAAAGACTTTCCAGGGACAGGAGATTTATATCCATTCAGCAAGCAGGAATGTTAAGATTTTGCTAATTATCTGTGATGAGTGCGCCAAAGCAGAGAAGGACTTTCGAGGAAACTTTCCCTCACCAGACAGTTTACAAGAGAACTTATTTCAATCTACATATTGTCACCAAGACAGTGGCTGACTGAAACAGAGGAAAGGACATGTTAACTAAGCTTCAATGCCCTTAATCTTGGAATAAAGCAGCCAGGGAAGGGCCTAGCCCTATGACGGATACATTAGTAAATTCAACATTTTTTCACAGACCCCAATGAATCCATCCAGATCATTTGGACTTCTGAAAGGCATATTTCAGTGTGTACATAAGAGTGGTGGGGCACTGCAAAATAGTCCAGACAAATGCTGTAAATTCATAGCAACTTGTGCAATATTTCATCATATAGCAACAGAGAAAGGGCCTCCCAACTGTTGATTCTGATTCTGCACTGATGAACAGAGGCAAATCCACAACCCCATCTACTGCAACATTCTTCCAGAGGTACCGATGGAAGAGCACAATGTGCATACATAACTAGGAATTCCACAAATGTCATCTACATGATTAGATGCCCATGTGGTCTGATGTACATTGGAATAACTGTAGAAAGATCAAAAATAAGTATCTATGAGCACAGCAGCAATATACAGTGATACGGTCTGCCACTAAGTGACAGCCTACTTCTCAGCTTTATGACATTCAGAAAAAGATCTGCAATGGACCATTATTGAGAAAATACCTCCAAATACCAACATAACAAGAAAGTTACTGATACAAGAATAAAAGTGGGTTTATAGTTTAAAAACCCACATAGAGGGGCTCAATTATGCAATTCTGTTAAATTCCATAGGATAATCAAGTATGAACATTGGTTATTCATCATCATAACTTGACTGTTCTTGAATAAGTAACAGGGCTAAATTGAGGGTGCAGGATAATTTAATGTGTGGCATTCTATAATGAGAGGGATACTTTTTCCAGCTGCCTACACAAAGATTAGAGGTAGTTCTCTCGCTTCTCCCCTCCTTCCTGGATTCTATGTTCATCATGTAACCCAGGAGACAAAGTGAGATATAGAAAAAATAGTAATCATATATTTTCCTCCTAGCACACAAAAGAACTTACAGCAGACAAAATTATCTGTTATTGTATTGCTCATTTCCCACATTCAACTGGCTATGTAGATGGGAGTCATATAGCAATATGCCCTGTTAGAACTGGATGTCTCTAGTTGACAGAGGTAGGTACCTTTGACCAAATAGGGACCCTTGCTTCTAAGTCAGGGAAAGGGGATTACACTACTGGATAACCCCTGCTCACCCCTTGGTAGATTGGCACGAGCAGACAGGCTTATCTCAGAGGCAGTGTGTTAAGCATCTGTGACCACATACAGTAATACAGTGAAAACACTACAGATGGACACCACCCAGGTTTTATAAAAATAAGTATTCTTTATATAGACTTAACACAAGACCTCAAACGACAAAAAACCACAATACTGTACTCAAAATTGACTTAAAGATGGTAGAATTACTTCAGTTCAAGTTGTTGGTAAACGCGACACAGTTCTCACAAAAGTACCTGGATGCGTAACGCAAAATAAACAAAAGGCACGCAGCATTGGAGATGTGTCGGTTCCTTGCTTCGGGGGAGACGATGCATCGCACCTCAATGCTTGCGCAGAGTAGGGGATGCGTCTTGATCCATACCAGAAAGGAGGTGATGCGTAGATTCTCGTGCTGCAGCCCGGTTGCGTTGCGGCAAGATGACGCCTCGATGCAATGCGATAATCCAGTGCGATGCGATAAGATGGCACCCTTGATGCGACAATGTGAAGACGATGCGTACAAGCCCTGGCAGCCTTGCGGCGACTCTGTACTTTGGAGCCACGACAGGCCCTGCAACATGCTTCTCCGGTGATGCGATGGCGACCCTCGCGGTTGCGACACGCTTCTCCGGTGATGCGACAGCTGCGACAAAGACACGCTTCTGGGGAGATGTGGCGGCGGCACGCTTCTCTGGCGATGCGACGACTACAGCTGCGGTGGCGACACGCTTCTTTTCGTTGCATCGCGCTTCCAGCTACCAGCGACACGCAGGCTTCTGCAGATAGAATTCCCAGCAAGGAAATTCCGAGGGGAGCTGGTGGTGAAGTCTTTTGTCCCTGATACTTCAGCAGGAGGCAAGCACAAGTTCAAGCTCTTGGAGAAATATTCTGCAAGATGATGAAGTACACACAAAGTTCCTTCTCCTCTTCTTGGCACTGAACACACCACTGTAGGCCAACCCAGCAACACAGCACACTGGCAGGGGGCAGTACAACTCCTACAGCTTCCTTTGGTTCTTCTCCTTGGCAGCGGTTTGTCTTGTTGTTCCAGAAGTGATCTCAAGTCTTGGGGTCTGGGTCCCCATATTTATACTGCTTTTCTCTTTCTTTTCCGAAGGCAGAGAGGCCTTTGCCTAGTCAAAACCAGTTCTGGTCAGTTCTGGAGCACTTTGTTGACAAGACTCCTTCTTTCCTTTCACAGTGCAGGCCAGGGACATCAGCCGCAGCACAGGAGGTGGAGCCAGCATTGTGGAGGGAAGGCACAGCCCTATTCAGGTCCCAGGTGTAGCTCCTCCCAACCATCTACATGCAGATCACTTTATTCAGCCCTGTGCTGACTCACCCTCTCTCCTGGAATCCCCCAGCCCCTGTCACTCACAAAACCAGACACACAATACACAACCTAGCAGAGCCAGGCTTGGACAGTTAAGTAAGAAAATACCTACTTTCTAAAAGTGGTATTTTCAAACACAGAATGTTAAAACCAACTTCACTAAAAGATGTATTTTATCATTCTTAGTTCAGGCATACTAAACTCGAATTTCCACCTAGTTCCCTGAGTCAGTTGGGATTATAAAATGTAATAATCAAACTGCCCATTCTGGCCTATGGGGAACAGGTAGCCTTGCAATAGTGAAAACGAAAATGGCTGTAATTCACTATTAAGACATGCCACACACACCAGGACATGTCCTACCTTATACTTACAATGAACCCTGCCCTTGGGCCTACCATAGGGGTGTCTGATATTAAGAAAAGGGAAGGTTTAGGGACTGGCAAGTGGGTGCACTTGGTCAGTCAACATGGCATTCACAGACTGCACACAGGCCCTGCAATGGCAGGCCTGAGACACACTGTACAAGCTGCTTCTGTTGGTGGCACAACCAGTGCTGTAAAACCCACCAGCAGCATTTGATTTACAAGCCCTGGGCTCACATGGTGCACTGTACAAGGGTCTGACAAGTAAATCAAATAACCCAATCATGGAGTCACTAATCAATACATCAATTTACACAAGAGAGCATATGCACTTTAGCACTGATCAGCAGTGGTAAAGTGTCCAGAGTCATAAAACCAACAAAAACAGGTCAGAGAAAATACAGGAGAAAGGCAAAAAGTTCAGGGATGACCCTACAAAAAGGGCCAAGTCCAAAATGCCCATTAACTGCAAATAAGTATTGGATTCATAATCACAAAAATGTTCACTCTTTAAATGTACAGGTTATGTGTCCTAAATTAACACAGGCATTGTTGCATGATTTCGAGACAGCACCCACGACTCCTACATTTTTTTAATACAGTCGGATTTTGATTTTCTATCTAGAGAAAACTTTGATGTTGGGTATTTGCTTGGTGAGCGGTTTGATAAACCTTAACACATATCAAGCCTGGGTGCATTTACATAAGTAGTAATACAAAAAATGTGTTAAAGGAGACAGTGTTTATGCTTTATGGCCTTGGATTTTAACTCTGTATCTAATCCTAACCATAAAATTGAGTGATGAACTGCTCGCAAATCAACATATTCTGTAGTGGAGAGAAAATTGGAACTTCTGAAAGTAATATTTTAGCGCCTACATAACAGTGGAGGGGCACTCCAAGATAGCCCAGACACATGCTGTAAAATCATAGTAACCTGTGCTATATTGCATAATATAGCAACAGAGAAAGGGACTCCCCACTGTTGATCATGATTTTGATTCTGACACCAATGAGAAAAGGCAAATTCACAACCCCTTCTACCCCAAGATTCTTCCAGAGATACCAATGAAACAGCACGACATGCATTCATAACTACTCGTTATTTTTTAAAGTAAGTGTAAAAAGAATAGTGTGTATACAGCATAAGACAACGGTTTTGCTGTTACAGCAAACTAAGTTAGACATTAGTTCAGGATTGTGAAATTAATTTTTTTGTAGAAAAAGGTATCATTGTGATAATAAACTTGACAATGATCACATATTCAGTTTGTAACAAAGGGCAATATACGAAATGAAAATTGAAACTAATATGTCTAATGCTTTCTTCTCCCTTGCTAAAAATTCCCTATTCTGTGGTTGGAATATTGCCAGTTGCAGAGACATCACCACCTGTAGCTTGACTACGCGTGTGACGAACATTCATACCTTCAGTAATTGCTGTTGAGAATTAAAACCTCTTCACTTTCACCACCACCTAATCAGTGGCGGCTGGTGACATTTGAAAGTGGTAGGGAGTAAAAATTTTGTCATAATGCACCGCAGCGAGCAAGCGTAGCGAGTGAGCCGGAACAACCTACTGCGCACTGCAACGGGATATTAAGCGCTATGTGAGTGACACAATACGCTACCTTATCTCTTCCTATCCATCACTAACCCATCTCTCCTCTGCTTCCTTCCCTCCCGCTGTGTTGCCGCACCTCTTTGTCATTGTGCCTCTCTAGCCTCCCCCGACCCTCTCGTCCTCTCATCTCCCTCCCTCAACGCCCTTCTCCCACCCTTCACTCTTCTTATTCACCCCTTCTCACCCATCCATCGCTTTATGTCACTCCTGACTCACTTTTAACCTTTCCTCTCAATGTTCCATGGCGTTCTCCGTTTCAAGCTACTGTTTAGTTTCTTCCCTCTTTCTCTGCCCCTGTCCACCCTCCTCTTTGTCTTTCCCTTTTCCATTTGACCCCCCGTCTAGTTTTTATTCTCCTCTATCCATGTTGTCCCTTCCTGCTCACCCCTGTGTCACTTTTCCCCTCTCCAAATGTAACTCTTACCTCTGTGCCCATCCCACACAAGCGGTTACTCGCCCACAGTCCACTGCGCCAGAGCCTCAGAGGTGCCATACCATGGTACCGGGCGCCATCAACTTACATATTACTTTCTCACAAACGCACGTCTTAAGCGCAGTAACCTCACGTGCTGCCTCCTCCTTAAGGCAAAGCACACAAACCACCATAAAGCTACTACTTACCCACACTACACGCAGAGACACTGCACTGGTCACTATAATATGGATATGGATTACAAATATGGATTATTATTATAAATCCCCGTCAACACAGAACTCAAGTGCCCAGGTCCACACGTGGGCAGATCATCAAATCCGCGTTTTTTTCTATGTATTCTGGGACTGGTAGTGGCCCTGTATCTCTAATTAACTGGGACTACAAATCCCAGAATAAAAAGACTAAATTAAAACTGTGTGTGCGCCTAGAAATGTGAAACTTGTCAGCTCCGCACTCTTCCACCATGAAAGACACATGACCCGGACCCCCCTCCCGCTCCCCAACACCCCCCACCCCTGCCTTCCGTGGAGGACCTTTGCATCAGCCACCTTAACCCCCACACACTTTCTCCCTATACTCATCCTCACCTCGCCAGAGAAACTATTCAACGTCTCTTCAACAAAGACAGGAGCAGGCAGACAATAGGACGCTTGAAGAGGAGCAGGCACACAGGAGAAGTGTGAGGGATGCGAGACGTGCATAATTTACTGTGACACAGTCATTGCAAATTCACAATGAAACGCACACTTCACATACCAAATCTCGGTATGAATCTCAAATGCAATACCGATATAAACACTGGACGCACAGGCGATCAGCTGATCAAAATGCCAAACACGTTTGTCTCCCTATCGACTATCAAATGGTATATATTTGATCCTGGTGCAGTTAGTGAAAAGTAGTGCACAGCATACTATGAAAAGTCACGTGGCAAAAGTTAGCACATATCTAAATCAAAACAATCCAGGATGCCATACACACGCCAGATAACATTTCAACACAATAAAATGCCATTTACAATTAATTGGGCGATACTGTGGGATTTCACTGCTTTGAGTAGTTTTGTAAGTGGCAGTCCGAACATATTTCAGAATATTTAAAATACAGAGACAGTCAAATATTAAGTGAAGAATCCAAAAATTAATCCACGCCAATACTTACAATAACGGGCAAATGTGACGTTATTCACTCAAAAAAAGATATTGGTTCTGACTGAGCAGCACGCATATGATAAAATCACGCTTTTCATTTCAGTAAATTTATCACTGAAAACCTTAAATAATTTCTAGTATCACCACCATACGAGTGAATACATAAATGGTGGTACTTTTGCCACATCGTGTGAAGAGTAAATCAAAACTGCAGCATTCAGGAGGAGCCTAGCGCGCATCCAAGATGGTCGCGTGAGCACAGGGCTCCCCGGACCCTCGCTGCTCCTCGGAATTTATCCTGACAATATCCTGACGTGGTTTATGGAATCTGGGAGATGACGACCGGCTGAGCACGTATCTCTTTTCAGAAATTTAATCGGACCTGGGAATCCAGAGTTATCGTTGTTTGAACTTTTGGGACCCACCCGACGGAGGTGCCCGGGGCGAAGGTGGACCGTGGAGCCGTGTCGCAATTGAACAACAGCGGCTGCGGCTCGGTGCCAGGGGCCGCTTGAACACTTTCGGTTTCACTTTCAGACCTCAGGGGGCTGGCCGATGGAGCGCTTGAGGTGGCGGGGTGTTTCCTCGACCTCTGCACAAGGCTTTGTCCCCACCTGCCACTAGAGTGCCTATCGCATTGGGTCCCCCCGCACCGCCATATTGTTGCCTCGGGTGAGGCGCTGGTTTCCAGGGCCTGTACCTCAGCTACTTTTGATCGGCGGTCCCCCTCGGAGTCCGCGACCACATGGGGGGCAAGGGGGGCCCTGAGGGGCGTAAGACTAAGGCCTCCCTCCGTGGGGGATCGGTCCAGACCAACAACATGGACCGCTACACTCAGGGCAGAGGCTCCCCTGGAACGGCCGGTCCCTCCTCAGACGCCGCCGGTGGTGGCACATCTGTCTCTTCGGAACTTTCCCTACAGGACATCATGGGCGCCATTGATGGCATCAGGGAGACCATCGCCACGCAATACGAGGCCCTGGCCCGCAAGATCGATACGGTGGCGATTGATGTCACCTTAATACGGGCGGATCTCTCCAAAACAAACGAGAGGGTTCAAACTCTTGATGCGCGGACCTCCACCCTTGGTGCGGATGTGTCGGGCCTGCAGGCCGCGCTTGGTGACATCAAGGTGGTCAATGATCAGATGGCCCGGCGGCTGGAGGACTTCGAGGGACGGGCCCGACGCAACAACATTCGTGTCATCGGCGTACCGGAGTCCTCCGACGACCGCCCGGTTGACCTCCTGGTCGAGGAACTCATCCTCCAACGGCTGACCCCTGCGGGATTGAGTAAATTCTTTGCCGTTGAGCGGGCTCATCGAGTTCCGGGCGGGCGGCCACGGCCGGGGGCCCCCCCGAGGCCTATCGTGGCCAAACTGTTTTACTACAGAGACCGGGATGCGATTCTACAGGCCTCACGTGTCCATGGCCCGGTTCGACATGAGAACTCATCCATTAACTTTTATCCGGACTTTACTCAACTTGTCCAGAAACAGCGGATGGGATTCCAGGGGGTGAAACGTCGTCTTCGTGAGCTGGGCCTAAAGTACTCTATGCTCTACCCTGCCAAACTCCGAGTGGAACATGAGGATCGGACTGCCTTCTTTGACTCTCCTGTGGCCGTGAGTGACTGGCTGGACTCGCTACCGGACAGAGGTGGCCGTCCCGGGCCCTCTGCAGGTGCCAACGGTGACGGGTCCCCTTTGGAGTGACTCTTGGTCCTTGATTTTGCCATTTTGCACTGCTTAGCTGGGTTGTACTTCTTTGGTTCAGTGTGTTTTGTTAGGACCAGTATGGGGGGCGGGCGGGGACGGGTCCCTTTCCTCCTCCAGGGTCTTTTTGTAGACTGGGGTTAGTTGGGCGACAGGCACACTGCAAGTTGGGGGGGTTTTTTGGCCCGCAGGGGTGCAGGGTGGGGGGAGTTGGGTGTTGGGGGGGGTGGGGGGGAAGGAGGGGTTGTTTTGTCGTGTGTTTTTTGTTTGCAGGGCGAGGTATTGATTTTCTTCCACTTTTGGGACTTGTGCTACTTGCGGGGGGACCTTTGATCTATTGGAGGGGATGGGGGGGGACGGGTTGAAGCTGATGTCATGGAACGTCAATGGGTTGGGGGACCGTATCAAACGGGGTGTAGTACTGCAGTATCTGCGTCGTCTGACTCCTGACGTGGTGTTTCTCCAGGAGACGCATCTGGTTGGTAATGTCTGTCATGCAATGAACAGGGGGGGATACCGCCTCGTGGCTCACTCTGGTTTCACAACTGGCTCCAGGGGGGTGGGCATTCTCCTGCGATCCTCACTTCCGTTGGAGATCACCAGGGTAGTCTCAGATGACAGAGGGCGTTATGTTTGTCTGACTGGGAGGTGGGAGGGACATCCCCTTGCCCTGGTTTCAGTTTACGTCCCCCCGGGCCTCCAGAACTCCACCTTCGCGGACTTGGGTCGAATGCTGCTTGAACTTCCGGACAGTCTTCTGCTTATGGGCGGGGACTTTAACTCGGTGGTCTCAGGTGACCTGGATCGTCACCCACCCAGGGCCCTCCCCGCTGCCCAGGCTTGGCTAGGTGGTCTGTTGGAGACCTTCGGCCTGGTGGATAGCTGGCGATTAATGCATCCGACCCAATGTCAATACACCTTTCACTCTGGGGCACATGGGAGTCTTTCTAGGTTAGACTATTTCCTTATGCCCGCGGCGCAGACGGGTCGAATTCGAGAGGTCAGGCACTTGGCGAGGGGTATCTCCGATCATTCCCCGCTGTGGCTTCTCTTTGACACCGAGTCGCGGTCTGCAGGGCGGATCGCTCCCATTAACCCGTGGTACCTGCGAGACCCTACGACTCGCGATAGTCTGGTTAAGGCGATGGACCAATATTTTCTTGAAAACGAGGGGTCGGTGTTGTCTGCAATGTCCCTGTGGGAAGCCTTTAAAACCGTAATCCGCGGACACGCCCTCTCCCAGATAGTGGTGGCTAAGAAGCTCAGGAGTGAGGCGGTGGTGAAGCTGGAGACTGACATCTCGGGGCTGGAATCGGCCTTGGAGGCGGGTGTCACTCCGGACGGGCTCCACGCCCTCAGCCTGAAACAGTTTGAATACAGGTCTCTTGTCACTGACGCTGCCAAAACCATGTCTAGGGAGCAACAGGGTCGATTGTATGATGCCGGGGACAAGGCGGGAAAGCTGATTGCGTGGCTGGACAAGAAGGAGAGAGTGAATCGTGTGGTCCCGGAGTTGCGTGTCTCGGATGGAGTGTGTCTGACTGAGCCTGGTGAGATTGTGGAATGTTTTGCCGACCACCTCCGGACCGTGTACTCCCCGGTGACTGATAGGGATGAGGAGGACTCTTGCCTTCTACTGAGGGACATTGCTCTGCCCGGCCTGTCCGCCGAGGACCGTGAGCAGCTAGACGCTCCCTTGTCGGTAGATGAAATAGCGACTGCGATTCGATCCCTTCGCTCGGGCAAGGCCATGGGTCCCAACGGTCTACCTATCGAATTATATAAATTGCGCCCGGATAAGCTAGCGCCCTTCCTCCGTCGTATGTTTCAGGAGTCCCTTGAGGCCGGTTCCCTTCCGGTCGACCAGCGACTGGCCACGATAGTCGTTATCCCCAAGGAAGGTAAGCCGCGGGACCGCTGTGCCTCCTACAGGCCTATCTCACTGCTAAATGCAGAGCCTAAAATCCTGGCTAAAGTCCTTGCCAATCGTTTGTTGAGCGTCATCTGCGATCTGATTCATCCAGATCAATGCGGCTTCATCCCGCATCGCAACACCGCCCTCAACTTGCGGCGTCTCCATGGCGCCCACGCCAGGGCAGAGTACCTCTCCGAACCGGCCGTGCTGGTCTCTTTAGATGCCACGATGGCCTTCGACACCATCGAGTGGCCATTCCTCTGGGCTGTCTTGACCAAATTCGGCTTTGGGGAGGGATTTCTTGGCTGGGTGAAGCTTCTCTACACGGGACCCATGGCTCAAGTGGTGGTTAATGGGCGGGTCTCTCGGCCCTTCGCTCTCGGTAGGGGTACGAGGCAGGGGTGCCCGTTGTCCCCTCTGCTCTTTGCTCTCGCCCTGGAGCCACTCGCTGCTTGGCTCCGCTGGGAGCCCTCGATCAGGGGGATCCGGTGGGCCCCGGGCTTTGAAGATCGGGTCTCGTTATATGCTGACGATATTCTCCTGTATCTTACCTCGCCGCGGCAGTCGCTTAATGTTCTCTTCGATGTTCTGACTTCCTACGGGAGAAATTCGGGTCTCACGATTAACTGGTCTAAATCCTGTGTCTATCCTATCTCCGGGGGCCCCCCTCTCCTGCCGCCTCGGCTTCCGATTCAAATATCTCTGTCCGGCTTTAAATACCTGGGGATACACGTCTCGTTGGACCCGGTGGCTCGTTATGAGCACAATCTCCTGCTTCCACTTCGGCGTTTGAGGGAGGACGCGGCTCGGTGGTGTAGGCTGCCCTTGTCCCCACTGGGTCGGGCAGCATTGTTTAAAATGATGTCCCTTCCCAGATTCCTCTATGCACTTCAGAACTCCTTCGACATCATTCCAGTGGCCTACTTTCGGGAGGTGGAGAGCCTGCAGAGGAGACTGGTGTGGGACGGACGGGCGCGTATCGCCCTGGCCAAGCTTACTCTCCCCTGGTACGACGGGGGCATCGCGCTTCCCGACATTCGCGGGTATTATTGGGCCTCGCAGTTATCGGCCATTAACCATGCCACGTATGCGCCTGGCTTGAATCCGGCGTATGAGATGGATAAATTCTTGCTCCCCGGTGGGAACTATAACAGGGCGCTTTACTCCCGCTCGGCTGGACGGACCCTGACGGGCCCTACTAATGACGGGCCCTACTAAGATCGCGGTACGGATCTGGAAGGCGGCCAATGCAGCCATGGGCTGGAGTGAGCGACTAACATGTGCTACTCCATTATTTGCCTCCGACCGACTGGGAAGCCTCTGGACAACGAAGGGGTTTGACCGTTGGGACACGATTGGCATCAGTAGAGTGGGAGACTTATGGAAGAAGGGCGCGGTTAAGACCTTCGCGGCGCTCCAGAGCGAATACGAACTCACGGAAAAGGAGTTCTTCCGATACGCCCAGGTTCGGCACGCCCTGCTCTCTGTCTTTGGGGAGGGGACCAAGATCCCCGCCTCTTCGCCCCTCGAGGACCGCATCCTCGATGGTCATGTCCCCGACAGTACTATCTCTTTAATCTATAAAAAACTTATTAATAATCGGGCTGACCTCTTGGTGCGCCTTCGGGAGACGTGGACGGGGGACGGGGTGGAATTAGACGACGAGGACTGGCAGTCCGCACTATCGTCCCCCAAGGAAGTAGCCATTCCAGCCCGTCTCCGCCTGGTCCAGCTAAAGATTCTCCACCGGGTGTATGTGACGGGCCCCCGTCTGATCTCGATGGGATTCTCGGAAGACGGGCTCTGTAAGCGGGGGTGTGGGCTCAGTGCCACCTTTCTCCATATCCTTTGGGAGTGCCGGGAGGTGGCGGAGTACTGGCGTCGGGTACATGGGGTCATGGGCCAGGTCACCGGGGTTGCGCTGCTGCCGGAGGTGCGTCGCAGTGTCTTGAATGTGTGGGAGCCCAATGATTATAACGCGGCTCAGACTCGGTGGGCGGCCCTGGGATACATGATCGCCAAGAGGGATATTGCGCAGCTTTGGGGCTCCCAGCGGCCACCCACCGTGTCAGTATGGAAGGAGAACATGGACTGGTGTATGTTCAGGGAGAAGACTGTGTATGTGGCCCGTGGTAAACCCGGGTAATGGGGTAGAATCTGGGGGCAATGGAACGCGTATCGTGGAAGTATCTGTACGCCCCCTCTAGTGGACATCGATATTGCCTTGTCCCCCTGACCCTTGATGGTTCCTTGTAACTGGTTGTAATAAATATATATGTTCCTCTCCCGTTACCCCCCCCTGATCTTTCGGTACTCCCTCCTGTTTGATAGCTAATTGACGGTTTGGAATAAGGTCCCCCGGGTGTAGCCTGACCCACGCTTTTTGCCCTTATGCCTCGCCCTTTGTTTTGAGTTGTTATTTATATTAAATGTATGTCTCCTGCTTCTATCGCGCTATCCTGAGCCATTTACGGGGCTGTGCCCCAGGAGTCGCCTACTGCTTTAACTAATGTACGATCCTTCCTGAATCTAGCCGGCCCTGGTGGTTGTAGGCCCATACTTGTAACTGATTTATTGTTTCAATAAAACTTTAAAAAAAAAAAAAAAAACTGCAGCATTAACCCCTCACTTTTTAACTCTCGCACCGCAGGCAAGCCCAGCACCAGCCGCGGCTCGTGTTGTGTGTGTGTGGGGGGGGGGGGTGTCGCGCGGGGGTGGGGACGGTTTTTTAATTAAATCCTACCTGTCCTGAGCAGGTCCGGGTCCACCGTCCGCGTCGCCTCGTGTCCGTTTCCGTTACTTCTGGCGCCTACTCACTGGAACAGCCCATCAGTGCTGGCATGCATTGAAAGGCCCCTCTCAGCCAATCCTGGTGCTGGAGCAGCACCAGGATTGGGTCAGAGCAGGCTTACGCTCCGCCCGCCTACCCATTGGAGACCGAGGTTTGAGCCTTGGCTCAACCCTCGCTCTCCTAATGGGCATGCGCCAGCCTTTGTAAACACGAGTGCGCATGACTGGGCACGGTGCAAAAATCGCCCTCCATCCCCACTCATGCGCACTTGTGTGCTGCTGGCTGCCTGTCAGTCAACATGACGCCAGACCGCCCACCCCCTTCAGACTTTGAAGGGGGTGGGCGGTCCAACGTCATACTGACTGACAGTTCTCCCTCAGCGTCTCTGAACGTAAGTAAACTGAGAGTTTACTTAAATTCAGAGACGCCGAGGAAGCTGCGGGCACGGGGAGCGGGCGGGGGGGCAACGCCCCAACACCCCCAATGGACGGACCGCCACTGCACCTAATATACTGCCAGCATCTGTTTGTGTAGTTGAATGCTATCTAATTCACTGGTTACCTGCATAAGGCCAAATGCAACATCACCACTATAGTGCCCCATCTCAACTTGCATGTTATTGGTGCATCTTGTTAAAGTGGTAGGGATATAGGCAAAGTGAGTAACTGATCTAGTGAACTAATCAGTGCGTAAGATATATTGGTGACATACGCAACTATGTGAGACAGTTTCCTGTTGCAAAACAGAACATAAGTTGGTTACTGCCTTCTCAACTGTATTTGTGAGCTTATCTAAGCCATCTTTGATTAACTTAATGCTTTTTTTAATGTCCGCTAACTGTTTACGAACACCAGGTATGTTTTTATTTTGTAGGTGCTGCATGGCAAACATGGAGGCCTCTTAACCATCACACAAATCTGAGGCTTCTGCCCCATCATTGGGTGCTGCACAAGCAGAGGATATTTGAGTGGTTTCACTGTGATGATACTGTAAAAGTCTCATGCGCATTTGTCTTTCACTGAACGATGGCTGTAGTGTTTCCCTGGGTGTTGTAGATTCTTCAGAGTCTTTTGGAAAATCTGGTAGTGTTGAAACTGTTGGTATGCGTCTTGAAGGCACAGTTTTTGACGTCATGGGTGGAGGCTCCTTGCTTTTCTCCATGTCAGATTGAGTGTCTTGAGCAGCCCCTGCTTCTGACTCTTGCCCTCCAAGTGAAGGTACATCTGTGTGATATACACATTTATGTTACTGTGCTGTTTTTAAAGAAACAGTGTTCTTTTAATTTGAAAAGGGCAAATTAAGTGAATCCATTAAAAACCATAACTACAGAAACAGCGAAACTATTTTCTTTCAAATTTCTTAATGTATGTGTCATTGTTGAACAACTCTTAATGTATGTTTATAGGTATACTAAAATGCATGTACTACATCTCCCAAAATGCAATGATATGGTTAGTCCAAAAATTAGTCTGGAGTAGAAGTTGCATTTTTTTAAAATACAAAACTAGTATTTTTATCGAAATCGAAGTTTACATGTACTCAATAGTTTTTTGACACCTAAACATTTAGATGTAAAAGATGCTGTAGTTTAGAGACATTAGGGAATGGGCACTAGCCGAAGAAACACACATGAAATTAACATGCAAAGATGATGGGTTACAGGCAGAACTTACGGAATGGCGAGAACTGTGTAACTCTGCTCTCACATCAGGGGAGGGAGGGAATGAGCTGAGGACACCGCGACCAGCAGGAGGGAAACATGCTAAGTCAAAAATCAGAGGGGTGAGGGCAAGGGTGGATTGATGAAACGAACATTACCTCAATGCTAACTGTCCATTATGATGTACTGCATGATTTATCCCTCACTGTTAACCATATGATTGATTCAGGACTTTTCAGGCTGGCCTCAGCTTAATAGAGGTTGTGTTTATTGTGCACACGAACCTTCGTATGCTGTTATTCCATTCGGACAAAATGAAAAATACAGTTTTAGAAAAAAAAAAAAAAGGTCCACCCAGAGATCGTGTGTTATTACAGTTGTTCTCAAGTCTCTTCAGAGATAGTGTGTGATGATAATCATGTTGAATTCCTTGCAGAGATAGTGTGTCTTTATAGTAATACCCATTGCACGACAGAGATTTTATGTGGTTATAGTTATGCGCAAATCCCGACAGAGATATAGTCATGTTCAAGTCCCTTCAGCGATAGTGTGGGATGAAAATCATGTTGAAATCCCATCAGAAATAGTGTGTGTTTCCAATCATGCCCAGGTGCTCACAGAGGTAGTGTGTGATTATACTGAAGCCCAGGTCCTCACAGAGATAGTGTATGATTTTGTTGATGCCCAGGTCCCACAGACATAGTGTGTGATCATAGTAATGTTTAAGTCCACTCAGAGATTGTGTGTGATGGTAACCATGTTAGAATCCCTACAGAGATAATGTTTGATCCCAGTAATGACCAGGTCCCCACAGACATAGAGTGTAATCATAATGATTCCAACGTCCCTCAGTTCCCCACAGAGATAATGGGTTATTATAGTTGTTCTCAAGTCTCTTCAGAAAAAGTGTGTGATGATGATCATGTTGAAATCCTTGCAGAGATAGTGTGTATTTATAGTAATACCCTTGACACTACAGATATTTTATGTGATTATAGTTAAGCCCAAATACCGAAAGAGATAGTGTGTGAGTATAGTCATTTTCAAGTCCCTTTAGCGGAAGTGTGCGATGAAAATCATGTTGAAATCCCATCAGATATAGCGGGTGTTTCCAATCATGCCCAGGTGCCCATATGGGTAGTCTGTAATTGATTAAACTGATGCCCAGGTCCCCACAGAGATAGTGTGTGATTATGCTGATGCCCAGGTCCCCACAGACATATTGTATGATTATAGTAATGTTTAAGTCTCCTCAGAGATTGTGCATGATGGTAAGCATGTTGAAATCCCTACAGAGATAATGTTTGATCCCAGTAATGGCCAGGTCCCGACAGAGATAGAGCATAATAATAGGGATTCCAAGGTGCCCCACAGAGATAAAGTGCAATTATACTGATGACCATGTCCCCCCCCAGAGATAGTGTGTGATTACACTGATGCCTAGGTTCCTACAGAGATAGTGTGTGATTATAGTAATGTTCAAGTACCCACAGAGATAGTGTGTGATTATAGTGATGCTTAGATCCCCACTGAGACACTGTGTGATGACCAAGTCCCAACAGACTTTGTTTATGACAGCTTGAAGTTATTGCGGAAAAGTGTTATTTCTCCCTTCATACCATGCATTGCAATAATCTAATCTGTGTCTCCACAGTACAGAAATTACTCTTCTTCTTTAAAGTGAAGGGATCAGAAGAATAGATTTAAGGTTGTGCATATGAAAGGTACAAGTAGAGATAACTGTGAAGACATGAGAATCTATCTTTACCTTAGAATCAACATTGCCACCTAGAGCAGCAGAGGGGCTCCATGAGTTGGGACAATGTTTAGATTGTCCTTAGTAACTAGCTTGCCTGTTTTATGCAGGTTGATCTTAAGTCAAGTTCTTTCCATCCACTCATTCGATTGAAGAGCTACTCCATCATGGCCATGGACTTTGAGAGAGAGTGCCACATGTAGATGAAAATTCAATTGAGTGTCATCTGTAGTAATGTAGAAATAAATCCAAAAACATCTGACCTGAACTTTGAACAACTCTGGTGCTCAAAGGTTGGGGGGGTGACCTATATTGGCAAACAGTAATTCTCTAGGTCCTATCTTCCAGGAAGAAGGACAACCATTCAAATACTTTGCCAGGTTCCGACAGAGGGTAAGAAAGGAGATCACGATTTCATGCCCATTGTGTCAAATCCCGCTGATAGATGGAGAAAAATCAGCCCACAGTGACTTTCAGTATTTGCTGCTATTTTCAGGTCATCTATAGTAAAAACATGGGTAATCCATTGATATTTGGGTGGAAAACGGTGTTGTCATCATCAATTATATGATTGCCTTCTTTCCATCAGAATATTGACTAAAAAATATCAAGGCCTAAATATTGAGACCCAACATATTAAGAATCTTAATATAAATAGAGAGTACAGGTTTACTATACTTAACTTTACATCAATGAACCTTGGTGTCCCATCCAGTTGTGTACTGTGCCGTTTGAAGAAGCAATAATGCAAAATATACTTAAACTATACCCACAATCAGCCATACAAGGATCTTCTGCCACTTTAGCCAAAGCATTTGGAGACACCTCCAACAATCTGTGCATTTGGAGACACCAACAATCTGCACTAAGTGTAGAATATGCAACAAACAGCCAATTTGCATTTGAATTAAAACAAATTACACTACCCTTTGTCCCTGTAACAAAGTTAGCTAACTATTACAACTAATTTATTGAAAGTCCATTGTACCAACAAAACAAATGCAAACTAAGGGCTTGATTACGAGTTTGGTAGTCCGACTGTCGGACTGCCTTTGCAGCGTTCGAGACAGTGCCGCCAAGCCAGCAGTTTCTTGAGCGCTGTATAAGGAAAACACCCCCTGGATGGCGGTGTTGTCTCAGTGGTGAAATGGCGGGGGCTTGCTTTGGCTCTTACAGAACCTGAAGCATATGTTGCCACCGTGGCAGTACCACTTGCACATAGGTGCACTCTGTTCCATGCACCATGCTGTGCATGGAACATAGTGCATGCACAACTGTGCAAGCAGAGAGGTGCACAACATGTGCCCCCATTCCTACACTCCATGGGCTAAACCTCCCTGGGGCCATGTTTGGTGCTCCTTCCCATGACTTTCTGTCGGCTTTGTCATGGTACCTGCCATGAAAAGGTCTGCGGAAAGGCAGGTCGTGATCAGCACGATGGTGCTGGCATTGGCACATCTGCCTCAGACCACTGCTTTCCCCACTGCTGCCTCATCAAGATCCATGATCCTGGCGGTGGCATTGTGTTGGACTGGTGGCAGTACAACTGCCAAACTTATAATCGGGCAGTCAGACTGCCACCACGGATACGGCGTTCTTGGGACTGCTGTCCTCTTAATCGGGCCCTAAGTTCATTAATGGATTACTTTAAATACACTTGGGGTGGCAGACTGCACTGCTCTGGACACAGATGCCAACCCAAATTCCAAATACCATGGTGGAAGGTCTACGATGCCACCATGGCTCATAAAGACCAAACCAACAGCGCAGTAGATGATGGCACAATGCCTACCAGACTACATTAGTGGGAAACCATCCTACACTCTACAAGTTCATTGAAGACCTACAAAAGAACACAGATACCAACAAATAAGGGGCCGATTAGGATGGCGGGCGGACTTTCGTCCGCCCGCCACCCTAGTGTTGCTGGGATCGGCCAACAGTGGTGCGGCGGTCACGCACCTGCAATTAGGATGCCACCGCCACAGTGGCGGTGGCATCCTTCATTCCCAGCATTCCCAGCATTGTGATGGACTGTGCTCACAGCACCGCCCGCCACAATGCTGGGAATGTACTGTGTGCATTGTCATGCACAACGTGACAGGCACCGCAAGGTGCCTGCCACCATGTCCATGACAATGTAGGGGGGTACCATAGGTACCCCCCATGTGCACCCTCCACCCCCAATACCTTGGGGGCCCGCAACAGGCCCCCGAAAGCAGACTCCGCATGGCTTTCCATGGCGGGGTCTCCGCCATGGAAAGCCATGCTCCGCTGCCCATGCTAATATGGATGGCGGTGTCTAGCAGACACCTCCACCATATATAGCCCCGTTTCCGCCCGGTCGACTGGACGACCGGCGGAAAACCAGCGGACAGTCTTTCCGTCCGCTGGGGTCCCCCTCGCAATACTAAAATAGGGCGGGGGAAATGGGTGGCGGGCGGGGAAGGATGTAGGGTGGATCGCCACCGCCATGCGGGCAGTGGCGATCCGCCGTACATCCTAATCGACCCCTAAGAATGGAGAAATCATTGACCTAAACTAAGCCTAAGAATAACAAACAAACCTATAAAATGTACCACATGCTAAAATGTAAAGGAAAATTCTTAGTTTAAAAACAAAGGAGTACACTGGTAAGATTAAATAGCAAAAAACCTGTTATAAAAATACAAACTATCTACACACTAACCAATAAACCCTGTCAAAGGTGTACACCAGCATAATTGAAATATTGTATCTAAATATTAAACAAATATTTTTTATACAATAGTCAACACAACATAGAAGTGAAATAGCCAAAAAGACTGATACATAAAAATGTGTTTATTGATTATTTACAAACTAAGAAATTACCAACCATAAAGCACAAAATACCAATAAAATCAAATGGAACCAACCATATGCATGTCATAGAAATATAAATATAAAATAACTCCTAACCGTTACATCAAATACACATTCATACTAAAATCCAACATTTCCCACACACAAATAATTATGTAAATACAACTTACTATTCTGTATCTGTAGATCTTCATCTACATCCATGTTGTCAAAATATAATCACCAAAAAAGGGGAAAGATACATTTAAAAAGGGGCAAATAAATGCTAAAATAAAACAGGTGCAATTCAAATCCAACAAAGCAATCAACATTATAAGGACCTGCAAAATTGTAAAAAAAGAAAAAGGATACACTTCAGAAAACTTGAAAGGAAATCAAAAATGTAAAATTTTGGTTTACTAGAAACCAATTTAATTGTCTTTGAAAGAAAATGCAAAATCTACAGGTTAGTATGTTAACTTCGGATCAGTAAACATGTAAAAAGCATACAAAACCCACCCAGAGAAACACTATCTTCAAACATAATGTAAGCATTTAAAAGTATGCAAAACACATAGCATAACAGTATATAAAATAACAATACACTTCTACTAAACTCTATCTATGTGTAACACACAGCACTATTTAAAAAATAAAACACTGTATGAAAAAAAAACAAAAAAGTAGTTAATACCAACACTATTACTACCATTCACTAGTCCTACCTAAACCCTTTACTCCAAAACCCTATAAACAACACCTTAATTTTTTTTACCTTATCAGACAAGCAGCAGCGCAAGTCACCACCAGGAAAACAATTGAAAAATAAAACAATATATTACAAAAGTAAAGTTGGTAGTAAAAAATGACCACTAAATGAAAATAAAAAAAACATCTCTCTGTAGAAAACAGTGGGACTTTAAATAAAAATGATTAAAACTGTTTAAAGAATGTAAAACATGATAATAAATATTAAATTAAAACAAAAAGCTGTTATGTAAAGTATAAAATAAAGAATACTATAAAAACAAAAAATAACATATTATAGGGCCTCTTTACGATGTCTTTCGGAAAGGCTCCGAACAGCATTCGGTTTGTCCGAATCTTTGTCGAAACCCATGTTTCCGACCGACTTAGAAACACTTCTGACCGACCGATTACGATGGTTGGAAACTGTTCAGCCTTTCAGACTCGGTTCCGACCGACATTCGGAGAAATCGAGTCCTCAGAGTCGACTCGTACATGTCTATAAACCGCATTTCTGACAGGCGTATTACGAAGTCCGATTCGGACAGCCTTTCCAACTCAGTGAGTCCAACATGGATCGGCTGTCGGAAACTGACTTTGGGGGCCCGTAACAGCCGCCCCTTCACCCGGAAGCCTCCGGTTGGGGCACGTGGGGCTTACCCATGGGACTCTTCTTTAAACCAAGCACAGTGTGGCAGGCACCATAGGGTCCAATGTTGCCGCAACTACCCCTTTTTTCAATGGGAGTCTTTGTTTTCATTCAGAACACAGGCTCCCATTGAAGTTAATGGGAGACTTTCTGAACGGTGTTCGGAAAGACCGTAATGGGTCAGTCGAACTCCCTGAATCCGATTTGGTCAGAAACCATTCCAACAAGGAGTCGGTCGGAATGCTTTCCGACCGACATTGTGATGTGGCCCTTAGTGTTTATAATAGACATTTAGAAATAATTATGATGGCCATATGCATATACCTGAGAAAATAAAAGTGTACCATATTGAAACAATAGTGTAAAGATAAAAAACGTTAAACAATGTTATGAAAGACTATATAACTTGTATTTTATTGGAAAATGTAGTAAAATATTGTTAAAAATTAACAATAAAACTTTTTTTCTCACTTGTAAAAATATATTTGTAAGAAAAATGTACACCTATACATTGAATAAATGTTGAAAAATAAATAAAAAACGCAAACTGTTAATATTGTATGTTAAAAATACACTACTTAAAGTGTTCCAACTAATATTTACTCTTTAATAAAAGAAAATATTACACTAAACATGTTCTATATTAAAATAATTATAGTTACTACTTCTACTTCGATTAAAACTAATGTGTAGATCAATTTCTGTACTAAAGAGATCAGCATTCAATGTAACCCATTATAACAAAGATGCTACACACTGAAGCAGTGAAATTTAATAATCACACTCCAATCTCAGCCATTTAGGGGATGGTATTAAACTCTAACAGGGTAACATTTACTATTCCCATTTCAAGCTCAACCACAACATTTTAGGGGACAGTGTTGAACACTCAAGGGCTGTCATTTTCTATTCCCACACCAATCTAAACCATTTAGGGAAAGGTGCTGGTTTCTAAGAAGGTAACATTTACTATTCCCACTTCAAAGTAAGCCATTTTGTGGAACAGTTTGGACACTAAAGTGGTAAGAATTGCTAGTCCAATCCAAAACATTTAAGGTAAGGAGTTGGACAGTAAATGGGTGTTATTTACAAATCCCATTCCAATCTAAACCATTTAGGAGAAAATGTTAGACACTAAAGATGTAACATTTACTATTCCAAGCCTTTCCAAACCATTTCAGGTAAGGTATTGGGCACTAAAGGGGTGATATTTATTATTCCCACGCCAATCTAAAACCACTTGGACATTGAAGGGATGACATTTACTATTCCAACTCCAACCTAACCCACTTATGGGTAGGTTTTGGACTCAAAACGGATGAAATTTAGTATTCCCACTCCAATCAAAACAATTTTGGGGAAGGTCTTAGGCACTAAAAGAATTACATTTACTATTTCCGCTCCATTCTAACCCATTTAAGTGAAGGTCTTTAAGAGTAAAGGGTTAAAATAAACTTTATCCACTCCTACCTACCTAATCTTTTTAATGTAATTAGCACTAAAAAAATATTAAAACATATATAAATAAAAAAATATATGTTAAAAAATTTCAATTATCGTTATTATTTATGAAAAGGTTTCTGAAAAAATGATATATCCACTACATAACGTAATATATTAACCTGAACTAACAAAATGATCAAACAAACATTATTAATAAATCATATATTTACCAAAAATATGATTAAAACACATATATAATATAGAGTCATTCTGACTTATACACATAAATACTTTTAATTCATAAAATATTTCGTAAATATGCATACTACAAACACTTTTCTAAAAAAAAAATTAAAACGGATTTAAAGTTAAAAAAATAGTTATTATACAAAAAACTACAACACTATACATTATTTAAATAAATTAAACGTACATTTCATTTTATACAACATAGTTAATACAAAATCAGTAATATAAGAAAGAAAATCTTTTAATGAATGATATCAAATATATTTATTCAGAATGATTATATAGACAAACTTAATGAATGATTATTACAGCATTACATTATTGTTTATTACTAAAACTACGTATGCCTTTAATTAGATAATTTGTATTTTTTATTTTATGATTACAATTTTATATATTATGTAATACATTATTACAAAAAAATAGTTACAACGGTTATTTATAATTTTTTTAAATGGCAAAAAAATTTAAACTGAATTATGACACTAAAATTAATACACAAGACTAATAAAATAGTAAATAAAACATAATAAATAATCCATAAATATCATATTATGAACAACAATATGTTATAAAACATTATTTGTTACAACAATATTAAAAACAATGATTAAAACAATAGTATCACCTGCTATATTCCTGCCCACAATATTTTTGACATCACGTTATGTATTGACACAATATTTATGCATCAGAATATAGTTTCATTATTATTATTTTTATTTTGCTAAAAAAAAAAGCTGTTTGCATTAAGATCACTCTGTAACTCCTCTTGCTATGCTGTACAGTGATTGGCTTCTCTTCTTGTCTCTCCTAATCTTGCCAGGTGGTAAATACCTCTGCTGGTGGCCGCTGAATGAGGAACATCCAGGTGGCGACCCCACCTATATACCCCTGCCAACCTCCCCAACCAGGCAGGAAGTGACATCATACACCTGGGGTCACTGGGGAGGTGTAATCTTGCACTGACCATGGCTACCACACTAAGGGGATGATTATGACTATGCAGGGGCAGAAGCAGACCGCCACCCTGTGCCCCGTACTGCCAAAGTCAACTGCCAGAAACTCACCAGATTAGGAGTTTTTGCCTGGAATGGTGTGCCGTCCTTTGGTGTTACCACAGCAGTGCATTTGAAAAAGGCCCCACAATGGGAACACCAAAGCAAGTGTCTGCATGGCATGGACTGTTAAGTCCATGCCATGCAGGAACTGGGAGTGCATGCGCACAGGGGAACACCATGTGCCCCCCAAGCATACATCACAGTGTACACAGGCAGCCGGGGGCCCTGTAGGGCCCCCTTTGTTTCACACTGCCAGCCTTTTAATGGCATGAAAATGCTAGAGATGGGTAAACTCGGAATATGCTTGGTGATGCTGCAGAAGCACAGCCAAGCATCTTGCAGCCTCAGACCGTTGTGCCACTGCCAGGGAATGTGGTTTCCTGGCAGTTGCGCAGTCCAATAGCAGTTCGACTGCCAACATTGTAATACTGTTGTCAGACTGATGTTGGGGCGTTCGCCGGACTGCAGCGGCGGCACCACCATGAGTTTGGCAGTCTATGGACCCCAAACTCACAATCAGTGTGGAAACACTATGGGGTTGTCACCTTTGGTGTCCCCTTGCGGCTGACGTGGCAAGCTACCTAGCATTTCTTCCCCTATCCCTTCTGTCATCTGACATGTTTACACACATACTTTTGTGACACGATATAGTTGCAGAACCAACAAAAACCAGACCACACACTGTTTTTTTATTTCCCAAGTTTTTCTCAGTACATAATATACTGCAAACCAAGCATGCAGAAAGTCACAGGTCATATAGAGGATTCACAGAGGTGTATGCATTACAGAGATATTGCACATGTTGTATACATCAGGGGTAATAACTCCACAGAGAAAAGGTTTATCACATACTAACAAGGTTATAGTTTGTTGACACAGTTGCATACAGTACTTTCTCAAATGGGTCACGGTGGTTGTTGAGATAGCATGTGGGGGGATCCGTACTGCCCAGCCAGTCCCTACACAGCAGGTGCAATTACACAGATGACTGGTCGGCAAGGTCTGGTGTGCCAGCTGGTGTCGGAGGTCAGATCTGTCAGCTGATGTGTCCGTTGCAGCCCCTGCCAGGTAGGTGCAAAGGAGTCCCCATATATCTTTTGGGCAGGGAGCCGGGGCTTGTAGCTCGGCATATATTTCACATTTAATGTTACAAGAAGCTAGGTTCATTACCCAGTCTTTCATGCTGGGTGAGTTGGCACTTTCCCAGCACATGATGATTCTCCTCCGACCTATTAGGAGTTCAAAAGCTGCTAGTGGATGCACTCCAGGTGGGATACTTATGACATAGATCAAGAGGGCTGTGACAGGCCTTAGGTCGATATAATTGTCCAGTATGTCTGACATTGTATCTGCCACCACCTTCCCGAATGTCTGTACGGCATAGCATGACCATATGAGGGGGATACATTCTGCACTGTCCTGGCCACATTGGGCCATTTGTGGGATCCTGGCATGTTTTACAGGTGGAGAATAAACAAGGTGTATGAGTTTAGAGTGTAACAGTAATTCAATGGAACAACTTTGGTCTGCATGCAGCAGAGACTCCACTGACGTGACGTTGAGTGGGTCTACCACCACTGCTCTCAAAAGCTGCTGATATGGAAGCTGGAACTGCAAAAAATTATTCAGAGTTAATCGTGGAAAGGGAACACAAGCACAGGGTAGATGCACGGAAGTCGACGTCTCCAAAGAAGAAAAATACGTGTTTCCAATGTGGGTTTTCATTTCCCCATGAAGGCAAAAGTCCAGCCAAAGGACAGACATTTAAAAGTTGTGAGAAATGAAACCACCTCATAACGGTTTGCCAAGTGAAAGAGAAACCAAGCATGTCACAGCGAGAAGAGAAAATGGATGCCAGAAGGTTCCAGAAACATTTTTCCTACATCCACAAGGCCAAAAAGGAAACAACCAAATTCATTTGGACACTGCCCAAGATTACAATAAAGGTCAACAGTTGCCCCATAACTTTTTATCATAGACAATGGTGCTTCGATTAACATCATACTAATCTAAAAGTTCAATTGCCTGTCTCCTGTACTTACCTCAACCATAAAAACACGAAGGTATACACTTGGGCTGCCTCTAAACCATTGCAGAGTCAAGGGTCATTGACAGTGACAATGCGATAAAAAGCAATATCAATGCAAGAGCCAATTTGTGTTCTTCAAGTGACTTTGTCTAGTGAATGCATACTAGGTTTTGCCACTACTGCTGACATGGGACTAATATCTCTCAATTATAACCTCCATACTCAATCTGAGTTTGTGAGTCAGTTCCTATCATTGTTTCAGGGCCTAGGAAGGCTGAATACAATGAAAGCGTGACTTCACATTTATGAGGACATTTTCCCAGTTGCCCAGAGGCACTGCAGAGTCACTCTTCACTCGCAAGAAACGCAGTTGAAACATGACATCTTTGAGTGCTCCACAGGAGTGGGTGCTCCTAGCGTTTTTCTTTTTTAAAGGAAAACACATTATATTTTGAAAAAAGCCCTCACTCACCAACCTAGTTGGTGACATGCTTCATCATTGAGCCCCACCCAAGGTGCTGAGTGCGCCTCGGGTGTGCTACAATGCCTGGATACAGCGGAGCGGGTACTGTATCGTGAAAGTGCAGTGAAAGTGGGTGAGTGAATGTTAAAAGAACTGTCCTAAGGGTCCCACAGGGCGGATATTATAGGAGGTCTAAGGTAACTCCAGTATCCTAGTCGGTCAACATGTTTCAGCCATGCTCCCTTTGATGGTATGGCTTTCTTCAGGATCTATGTGTAGTTCAAGGTGAGTGGTCTAAAAAAAATTTCAAAGACCAATTATGTGACACACGCGCTAAGGTGTGATATGTTGAATAATTCAACCTGTCATGCATGGTTTTAATTACAGTCATGACATACTGGTATTTAAGGCAACGTAAAAGAAGCATGATAAGGCTCTCACACAAGTGTGCCAGTTACTTGTTCATGCAGGTCTCAATTTGAATACAGCAAAGTGTGAGTTTCACAAGACAAAACTTACATTCTTTGGGCACATATTCTCTGATGGGAGAATAACTCCTGACCCCGATGAAGTGCAAGCACTGTCAGCTACTTGCTCCCCACAAGATGTCACTATGCTGCAATCCTCTTAGGCATGGCCAGTTATTGCTCAAGGCACATTTGTAACTTTGCTACTGTGAATGTCCCATTGAGAGACTTGATGAAATGAGATGCTCCTTTCCAGTGGTCTGCTGAATGTGATCAAAGTTTATTAAACTTGCAATTGGGAATCTAATTGAGCGGGCCTAATTTGACCTCTAGTTTCATACTGAGATCACAGATGCGAGCCCGGTAGGGCTGGGGACAATCCTTGCTCAACATAATGATTATCTGAATGCTGAGAGCCACGTTTTAACCTATGCGATTTGAAGCCTGTCTGAAACAGAGTGTACCTATTCTCAGTCAGAGAAGGTGAATCTGGCTGTAGAGTGATCCGACAAACATTTTCATGTGTTTCTATATGGAAAAGGTTCCAATATCATTAGAGAACACCAAACGCAACTCCCTATTTTTGAAACCCAAAAGCCAAGATGCTCCCTCACATTGAGAGGTGGAGGTTGTAACTACGACAGTATGACTATGCAATTGAATACAAGCTGGGTAAAGATTAGAACCCTGCTGATCACTTTTAACGAGTACCGTTACATCGGCACAGTTCAACACCCTAAATGGCTGAGGAGCACATTAACCTCATTGTGAGATCCAACACATCAGCAACCCTATCCATTAAACAGATTATGACTGCTACTAATGCTGATAAGAACACGTTTATCCTTAAAGACATCATTTAAACAAATGCCCGACCTCTTGCAGACAAAATTGAATTTCAAAAAATCAAAAATGTACAGGATGAACTGTCCATTACCAGGGAAGATGTTGAATTGAGAAGCTTGAGAATCATCATACCTAAGAGTGTAAGAAAGCAAGTCATTGAACTTGCCCATGAAAGACCATTGTAGCCACCAAAAGAGACCTAAGAAACAGAGTGTGGTTCCCACCCCTAGATGAGCAAGTTGAAAGGGATCTAAAGGAGTGCCATCTGTGAAACTGTCTTTCAACCAAAGTGAAGCAGCATCCATTGACAAAGTCTGACCTCCCTGCACATGCTTGGAAAAGAGTTGCAGTTGATTTATTTGGGCCTTTAGGAAACAGACATCTACTCATGGTAGTCACACTTCCTTTAGTAGAGGAGCTATCATCACCAACCCATGAGAAGGTCATCCAGCGGCAGGATGATATATTTGCGGCATGGGGTAGCCCCGCCATTCTCAAATCTGACAATCTGCCTTTCAATAGCAAGCCTTCATGGAGTTTCTGGTCAGACTAAATGTTAAGCATCAAAAGAGCACACCTCTGTTGCCCCAAGACCATGGTATTGTGCAACGATTCATGGGTACCCTCAAACGGATAATTCAGCATGCATCAATAGAGGAAATCAAGTTAAAACAGGCCCTCTGTCAAGCCCGCCATGCTTCTAGTTCAACTCCTCACTCCACAACTGGTGAGAGTACTGCCACCTTGCTATTCGGGAAAGCCATCGGAAGCAAACTGCTTCAGTGGACTGTAGACCGATCCTTAAAGTTGACAAGGTTCATGTCACAGACATGTCTCAAAAGTGCCAGATGAAAACATATGCTGATCATCGTCGACAAGTTCAGGAAACAGCCTTCGATGAAGGTAACTGGGTCCTGGTCAAGAAGAAAATAATGGGAAAAACAGACACTCCATTTGCTATCAATCCTCTGAGGGTTGTATGTGCAAAGGACACATGGTGATAGTCCAGATCAATCATCAGAACCTGTGACATTGGTGCATCCTAACCATGTCATAACACTTCATCTGGCCGACTAGTGCAAGTGCCTCAACAACATATTGAAGAAATATGATGTGACTGAAGTTGGTGCTTTTTAGTTAACAAAGAGTGGGATGTAGTGCTGTGAGACTATGTGCGCTAGGACCCTTGCCATTCTGGGCAGACTCAACAGGGAATTGCGTAGCTTGTTGGGAGGTGTTAAGATATGGTTAATAATGGTTATGACGTAATGAGAGTGCAGGGTGTGATCGTATGCTGAGGAATAAAGACATCTATTAAAGAGCTCTGTGTGTGGTGTATTCATTTGCATGCTCCCAAACTGGGAAGGATGCCTCAAATATAACCAAAATGTGTGGTGAAGACCAGACGTCCTCAGCTTCATTAGAGGGAATTTTAACAGAGAGAAACACAGCTGGCCTCCCATAGCCCTACCAGCAGTAGAAGGTATGGTCTGTTGGAAAAAGCAATATAGGGCCACATGTATCAACTATTTTTGTATTCACAAACGGGCCTCTATGCAGAGGGTTTTCGCATGTATCAAACCCAAATTGTGATTCGGTAAGATGTTACCGAATCGCAATTTGGGTTTGCGATTCGGTATTAGGAAGGGGCGTGTTTAGGGCGTCCCTTCCTAATACCGAATTGCATCGATATGTATGAATGTTTTATTACCAAAATGCGGTCACAAAATATTCGCATTTTACCACCTACTTCATAAAAGCATTTTTGAGAGCAGGCAGTGGTCCCACCGACCACAGCCTGCTCTTAAAAAATGAATGGCAAACTTTTTATTTTTTATTTTTGTAAAGCAACCCGTTTTCCAGGCTGCTTTACAAAAAAAAGATTGCCTTATTTAAAAGTAATAACAGACATGGTAGTCTGCTGACCCCAGCAGGCCACCATCCCTGTGATTTTTGTGTTTCCTAGGGGGTCACAAATTGAGACCTACCTCATTATAATTCATGAGGTAGGTCATTTGCGATCCCCTAGGAATCGCAGAAAGTGTTCAACACAATTTCATGCATGCGGTTTTGTGATTTTCTAATTGCGAATCGCAAGGATTCGCAATTAGGAAATCACAAAAAGGGGTCTTTATACATCTGGCCCAAAATCCTTCAATATGGAATTTTTCTAACATCCTGGTATCTTGGCAACAGATAACATCATGTGCACTAATGAATGCCAATCAATCTGTATTTTATACTTTGACATGGGCATCAGCTATATTCCAAGAGATAAAATTCATTCAATCAATCAATCATTTGATTTGTACAGTGCTACTTGCCACCCGTGAGGGTATTCATGTGCTTGCAGGGTACAGTTGATTAGCCAAATAGCCAGTTCTTCAGGGACTTTCTTAACCTTGAAAGAGATGGGGAGGTCCGTAGATGAAAGGGTAGCTCATTCCATGTCTTTGTTGCTAGGTAGGAGAAGGAGCAACCTCCACATCTGCCACTTCAGATGCAGGGGGTGAGGGTTAGAGAAAGGAACATAGAGTGGAGGTGTCTGCTGGGATGATGGAAGAGTAGTGCGGTGTTTCAAGTAGGCGTGTCCGAAGTAGTGTAAGGTCTTGTATTTGTGGGTCAGAAGCTTGCGTTGCCATCTTTTCTTTACAGGGAGGCAGTGGTGTTCCCTGAGGTATGAGTGATGTGGGTTTGCCTAGGGAGATCTAGGATAAGTCTTTCTGAGACTTTCTGTATGGTGTGTAGTCATTGGAAGAAGTTGCCGTAGTCCAGTCGGCTGGAGATGATGGCCTGGGTGACCATTGCATATTTCCCAAAAATGTCCTGAAACAGGTTAAAATTTATTTTTCTCAGGCCCCCCTTTGACTATGTGCCCTTTAATGTGAGTACGCACTTCATCCTGTAAGTAAGCATCATTCCATTCTTTGGAACCAATAGCATAGTTATTGAATCTCCCATCTTTTAATGCCGTACTTAACTCCTCCCAATTTCCAGGATCCTCTTCCAAGGATAACAGGAGCCTGCTCAAGCAGTCTGCTACTTTGTTTTTACACCAGGGAGGTACACCACAGAATACCTGTGATCCATTCACCTTACAGGCATTCTTGCGATCCTGGGTGTAGTTTCAATAACACTTCAGTGGATAGCATCTTTAAGAAGCAGCTTGTGATCACACCTTACTTCAACTTGGAAATCCCGTACAAAATTCCTGAAGTGTTCCAGGCCCCACACAACAGCAATGGTCTCCTTCTCAATAATGAAATACCATTCTTCCACTGGAGATAATGATCTAGATGCAAATGCTATGGTACATTCCTTACAATCTCTCTACTTCCAAAGCTGCACTCTCTCTCTTAAACGCGTCTTTTCCTCAGGGTATCGTCCCGAGTGCCTTTAAAGAGGCTATTATTGTTTAACTCTTAAAGAAACCAGGGGCTGACCCTGAGATATTGTCCAATTACCGTCCAATTTCACTGCTCCCGTATTTGGCCAAGGTGCTCGAATCTCATGTAGCTAGTTGTCTATGTGCCTTCATCGAACAGTCAGATTTTCTCAATCTCCGCCAGGCAGGTTTTCGCCCAGCCCACTCTACCGAGACAGTCATACTGACCGTCCTGGACACACTCCCGAATGAAATAGACAACCGATCCCCTCAGGCTCTGGTACTGTTGGACCTATCTCCGGCACTTGACACGGTCGATCATGACATTCTAATCGACCGTGTCCTTGCCGCTGGCCTGCAGGGATCAGCTCTTAGATGGATGTGGTCTTTTTTGGAGGGCCGCTCCCAGTCAGTCCACTTATACGACTTCACTGCACCAAAAAGGAGTGTAAATTGTGGAGTACCCCAGGGTTCTTCGCTATTCCCCCACCTATTCAACCTCTACCTCCTTTCATTGATTCAGTCCCTAAAAAAGAGGAAGGTGTGCACATTTAACTATGCGGACGACCTACACCTTATATTTGTCATCAATAATACACCTGATTTCACGCCACCATGCTGCATATCCGGGATTGGATGAATAGTAACCAGCTGAAACTCACCCGGCTATAAAACAGAACTGATCCTGTTAGGAGGTACCATGAACCCTTGGAATCCACGGTTCTGGCCAAACAGTTGGGCACCCCCCCCCCCCCCACTCCATCTCCCTCAGCTAAAAGTCTTGGGGTGATAATAAACAATGACCTATCAATAAAAACCCAAATCACATCTGTAACTTCGACCTGCCATCATCAACTACGGAAAATAAGGAAGATCAGCAGACTGCACACGAGAGAAGCACTAATACAGGCTGTTCTAGCCATGGTGATCTCCCACTTCGACTATGCCAATACATTATACTTTGGCATACCACTGTATCTCATTAGAAGAGACTGCAGCTAGTTCAAAATCAGGCAACCAGGCTGATTTTTCAGCAACCCAGGTGGGAACACATCTCCCCCTTATGAGGAAGTTACATTGGCTCCCATTCGACAATGCTCTGCTTTCAAAGTGGGCTGCTTGATCTTTAAGTCCCTACATGGCCCAAGCCCCAAATTCATCTCCAACCTCATTCAAAGGCATGTATCTACATGCAACCTGTGCTCATCTCACATGAATTTGCTAACCACACCCGCTTATAAACTGAAGCGACAAGGTGGCTGTAGCTCTGCAATGTTGGCACTTGGCTTTTGGAATTCTCTTCAACTCAACATCAGAGCATGCACGGACCTCATAAAATTCAGGAGGCTTCTTAAGACCTGGCGATTTGCACAATCCTACGCTTAAATCAAGAGCATGACAGACTAACAAAGCCCCAGCCTATCCCAGACCAAGCTCCAAGAAAACCAATCAGTGAATGCGCGCTCCATAAATAATTATTAACATAACATAACCATCCTCACATTTCTGGGAGAGCACAGCACCAATCCCTTTGTTACTTGCATCTGTTGTCACCACACAAACAAGTTTGTGATTAAACCCATACAGGTAGTTTTCCTTGCCAATATCCTCTTTGGTGCTCTCAAAATATCAGTCCACCAGTGCTTAATTTGTGCCGGTGCTTATTTATCAGGGCCAGGTCTACAATAACACAATTTGTCTGCAACTCTGCAAGTCACTCATATGGCAATGTGAATATGGCGTATATAAAATTAAATTACCTCACTGGTCGGCACGGGCATCCCATATGATCATTACTGTTTCTGATCCAGACTATCCGAGTCCGACTCATAATTTATTTGTTCCAATATGTCTGAACAGATCAGTCCACATCACATGATTCAGTCATGACGGTGTGCATTTCGAATCGAATTGGGAATTGGCTTTAGGCGGCCCTTAGTTCAGTGTTGTTGCTGGAAGGTGGGAGTCCGGGACACTGATTGGGCAGGGGGCAGGATTTAGTTCTGCGGGGGTAGGGCTCTGCGTCAGGCAGCGTGTGCGTACATTTTTTTTCAAAATGCCACTCCCGGCCCACCCGCACGTACCTCGCGTCATCAGTGGTTCAGGCAGACGACTTTGATGGCAGGTAGCAGCAGGCCTAGGCCGCCCGGCCTATCGAATAAAGGCAGACAGTACCAGTGCTGCCCCCCGCCGCCCATCACCACCACCAACCGTAAGTACTGTAGCAGCCATTACCAAATGCTGCTTTTTTTTTTATTGAGTGTGGTGGGTGGTGTGACACACTGCGTGATGGTCACCGGCTTGGTAGGCTAGCTCCAGCTCGGCTCCACATTCCTCAATGAATATCATTGAAGTCCGGGGTTAAGTTAAAGGGCTTTACTGGGCCCTGCCTTTCTTGCAGCCTTTTCCTAGCCAGGGTCACGCAATGGCTTTGTACTTACTTGCACGCTGTCAGGTGCCCTGTGCCAACGCTGGAGGCATGATTGCTCAGGGCAGGCCTTGGACTCGCATGAAGTAAACTGTGAAGTGAACCACGAGTGATGACTCCGAGTCCAAAGCCTGCCTTGAGCAATCATGCCTCTATGTCTGCATGCACATTACGTTCTGAATATATCCTAAACCTCCCCAGCCCGTAGATTGCTACTGTCTATGTTAACTACACCCAATAGCATGAGGAGCAAGCCAGCAAGGTGGCCATACATAGCTATACCCAGAAAGCCGAGCTCGCTTTTAGTCTGCATTTGGCCAGTGGGTTCTGTCACCCACGAGCTTTCCCCAGTCACCTAATGTGCAAGTACAATGCCAATGTCTACTGTTGCGAGACGACCCATGGTAGGGGTCCCCATCCCCAGTGACCGAGGCCTCGCAACTATGTTTTACTGCTACAATGCCTGGGGGTAGGGGCCCCAGCCTCACAGCCATGACCTAACGCTGGGAGGCCTGTTTTTTTGTTGCATATTTATTATAGCGCGAACTCGACCCAAAGGTATTGGAGCGCTTTACATGAGCACCAGTGACATTACACATTCAGGCACGGGGAGATTAAGTGATTTGCCCAGAATCACAGGATGTGGACGCCACCTCGAGGCTCGAACTCTGGTTTACAGCACCAAAGTCGGCAGTTTAGCACCTCGTCACCTACGTCTTCTAATAAGTTAGTGCTTTGAGCCCCACACAGCCAACTCGGCGACGTCCAGTGTAGGGATCCTCTCCAAGGCCTCACAGCCATTATCTAGCTCTGAAGCCCACGGGAGCAGACTCTGGGGAAGTATGTCCGCTTCGCTGGACCCAGACCCGGTAGCTTTAACCCAGTGCTGCCAGGTCCAGGGAGGGGAGGGAAAGTGAATGGAAGGGAAGGAGCCATGGTTGTGTGCTGCAAGGCTCAGGGGAGAGGGATCTTCTCCCTGCTCCTCTAGGTGGTGGTTTTGCACTGTGAGGCACATGACCCCCTTACCCTGGGCCTCACAGCCATGGGTTAGCACTTCAATGCTCAGGGGATGAGAGCCCCTTCCACGAGTCATCCTGCTATAACAAAGCATTGTCAAGCCTAGTTGAGCCCCTCTGTCTTGGTTTAGGATGTGGGTGGGGCCAATAGAGTAAGTGTGTGGAGTTAGTGGAGGAAGTGGGTGGAGCCGGGGAGAAAGTAGGTGTGGCCTCTGACAATCATTTGAGTACATGGACTTCAAATTTTACAAATTAAGCACTGCAGTCCACACAAACTTACGTTTATTCTTTAACAGTTGTCTCAATCTGTATGTTTTTTCAGAAAACTGCCTTACAAATTTTGTGCAGAATTCGACTAGATCTAGGAATGAACACATCTTATCCTTAACCCATGGGGCAGGCGCATTCTTAATATCAATCAATCAATTCAGCTTTATTTCGACTTATTTTGTCATAAAAGCAGCATACATAGGTTCCAAAGTTCCAGGCAATATGATGGGGGTCAATCACGTTCAATTCTATCACAGCTATGCTAAAAACATATAAATTAGTTAAAAAGCCAGATAATATATAAAAAGTTATTAAAATACATTTTGCAAAGGGTAAAGGAGTAAAATTCATAGTATCAAACCAACCAAGTACATTAGCTAACCAGTCTTTAAGTATTATAATTTGTATCCTTTCTTATTCCTTATAAGATATACATTGAATAGGAATCTACTTAGACCAAAGACTATTAGTTGTGAAGTATTTGCTTTGAATGTACGTTCTGCCTCTTTAAAAAGCCTAAACCCCAGATTTATACACAGGGGTTTAATCCATCGAATTCTTGGTTTTTTGTAAGCTGGGCAGAAAAACAGTACATGAGCGTCATTTTCTATTGCTTTTTGTACGCAAAGGGTGCACAAACCACTTTCGTCTTCATTACCCCTCCAACTACTAGTGTTTGCAGCTATCTGTAAAACTCCATATCGGTATTGAAGATACAGTGTTTTAGCTAGTGGTGGTCTTATCTCATCCATGAATTGTTCGAATATAGGGGTATCCTTAACAGATAAGAATTTCTGTGACAATGTACCCAGTGCAGTATTAGTGGATACTTCGTTCTTTGCGTATATCCAAAAAGCAGATTTCAAAAGGTTTTTTGAAGATGGTGACATATTCTGAGGGTTTTCCCAAAGATGTGTAAACCCAAGCTTTTTGAACCACTGGGAGATGTGTTTTAACCAGGGGATACTTTTATATTCGTCGATCCTAATTATTTCTAGCAATCCGTTCTTGTAATCGCTCAACTCAGGGGTTGTCCATAATCTAATCCAATAGAGTAGAGGCCTTAGTGTAGCTTGATGGTCAGTTCTCTTAAGATTAATATCCAGAAAGACTGGAATTATCGGTGTTCTTACTGGTAATTTGAGTAACCTGCGTATAAAGTTGTTCTCTTCCTTCCTAAAGATGTTGTTGCAGGAATAACCCCAGACCTCGGCACCATAAAGTGCTGCTGATTGGGCCTTTGCTTTGAATAATTCAAGTGCCGGCGTGATTGATTTAGATTGGCTACTGCCGTGCACCTTTAGGATGGGCATTGAATTTTGTTTTAGAATTAAATTACTTTTTTCCAATTGCCCTTTCCAATTGGGTAAACTGTCCAGCATAATGCCCAGGTAATTAAAACTCTCAACATATTCCAGCTTCTGGTTGTTTAAGGCCAAATTCTTTCTAAAGGATTTCTGAGGATTTATGGACATATACTTTGTTTTAGATGAATTAATTTCTAGTCCCTTTTCCACACAGTAATTATTAAAGGTGTTTACTAGGTTTTGTAAACCTTGCGGGGTTTGCGAGATGAGGATTGTGTCATCAGCAAAAAGCAATGCGGTGACTATCTCATCTGCTAATTTCGGGGAATCATGTTTGCAATCTTTAAGATAGTTGGGTATATTGTTAACATATAAGGAGAAGAGGGTGGGCGCCAGCACACACCCTTGGCGGACACCCCGATTCACAGGGATCTCTTTTGAGATTTCTCCTCCCTTCCCCCATCTAACCCTAGCATAGTTTCCTGTGTGGAGTCTAATTATTTCCCTGAGTAGCTCACTAGGGACTGCAATGTCTTTGAGAGTGGACCAAAGTAATTTACGGGGTACAAGGTCGAAGGCAGCCCTTAAATCGATGAATGCTACGTACAAACTTCCCTTTCTTATATTAATATATTTCCAGCAAATACACATAAATCTAAATACTTGATCTACTGTGCTGGTTTTTAGCCTGAATCCTGCTTGGTATTTATTTAAAATCTGTTCCCCTTTTATCCACAATAAAAGTCTATTTAAGATAAGTCTGGCGAAAGTTTTTTGTAAAAGATCAATTAAACTAATGGGGCGGGAGGAGCCTAGCGCGCAACCAAGATGGCCGCGTAGGTGCGAGGCTCCCGAGGACCTCCGCGACCTCCTGAATTAATCCTGGCGATATCCTGTCCTTGTTGAGGGGACTGTGTTGGGGAACCGGAGCTGAGGCGCCACCCGTTTTTTGGGCTCGAATCGGACCCCGGACGCCGGTGGGAGCATCGATCGAAGGTTGCGGCCTTCTCCTCGCCGGCCCCCCGGATTGGAGTAGTGGGGCGATCCGGGGACAAAGTGAATAACAGCGGCGAGCGGGGCTGGGCGACTGGCGTACCCCCGCACTTTCACTTTCGCTTTTGCGCCCTCCTGGCTCTCAAGCGGGGTCGGACTGCGGAGCGGGGTGCGGTGGTGTGGCCTTGTCCAGGAGCCCGGCTGACCCGCCGGCGGTGGGTTGACCCGCGGTTCGGTGGTCGCCCCTGCCCCCCCCCTGGCACCCGTGACTTGGTATAGCGGCCCGTTTGGGGAGCTTGGCACGACGGTGGAAGAGCCAGCATGTCCACCAAACAAGATGGCGACCGGGCGAAGGTGAAGACGACCCGCCGTGGCACGGCGCACCAGGCCAACAGTATGGACCGCTACACGCTCCAGAAGGGTTCTCCGGAGACATCGCGTGCATCCCCGGTGGGCCCGACGGAGGCGTCCGCTCATCCGGTGGATTTGACCCTCCGGGACGTCATGGGCGCCATCGCAGAGATGAAGGCCTCGGTGGACCAGCGTTTCGACACCTTAGCGCAAAAAATAGACTCGGTCCTGGTGGATGTGAGCCTTGTGAGGGCAGACTTGTCCAAAACAAACGACCGAGTCGACTCCCTGGCCCACACCACAACGAGCCTCACGACAGACGTGGTGGCCCTCCAGAAGGAGGTGCGCCGGCTTGGCCAGGCGAGCGCCCTGATGGACCGGCGACTGGAGGACTCCGAGGGTCGGGCCCGGAGGAATAATGTCCGTATTGTGGGGGTGCCGGAGGGACGAGAGGCGGAGGCGGCGGATCTTTTCGTGGAAGAGTTGATCCTGACCCATCTCCAGCCCCGGGGGCTGAGTAAGCTTTTTGCGGTGGAGCGTGCTCACCGGGTCCCCGGGGGCAGACCTAAGACTGGTGCCCCGCCGCGGCCTCTCATTGCCCGGATTTTTAATTTTCGGGACAGAGATGCTATCCTCCAGACCTCCAGACAACAGGGACCGGTCAAGCTTGACAACATGGAGGTACATTTCTACCCAGACTTTACCCCGGCGGTCCAGAAGCAGCGACAGAGCTTTCTTGGTGTTAAACGTCGCCTAAGGGACCTGAACCTCAAGTACTCAATGCTCTTTCCAGCTAAGCTGAGGGTAGAGGTGGATGGTCGCACGCACTTCTTCGACCGGCCCGAGGCGGCTGGGGACTGGCTGGACACTCTGCCTGGAGATCGGGGCCGGGGGGGCGGGGGGGGCGCGGCTGGCGAGGAGGGCCCGCCGGATCAGAATTGAGGGGTGACTGAATAGGCCTTGCTCTGGACGTTGTTCCTTCACCATTTATTGATTGCGTATGTTCCCCTCATATGGAGGTCGTGCGGGGTCTGTTGGGGGCTTCCCTCCTCCTCTGGGGGACTAGTTAGTATTTTAGCTATGGGGCGACAGGCACACTGCACTTTGGGGGGGCTGTCTGGGCTCATGCAGGGGTGCAGGGAGGGGGGAGTTTTGTTGGGACCGGGGGGTGGGGGGGGTGTGTTGTTTGTTAGCACCGCAGGGCAAACCCGCTACTATGTTGTTGTTTTTAGGATGCTCGATGGGGGACGACCGATTGTTTCGACGTATGATGGGGGGTAGGGATTTGACTGTGTTGTCATGGAATGTTAACGGCCTGGGGGATAGGATTAAGCGTGGTGTGGTCCTGCAGTACTTAAAACGTATTTCACCAGATGTTGTCTTCCTGCAGGAGACGCACCTTATAGGTAACTCCTTTCATGCAATGAACCGGCGGGGATATCGTTTAGCGGCCCATTCCGGCTTCACCTCGGGCTCGCGGGGGGTGGGTATTATGATCAAGAACTCGCTCCCGTTGGAGATTGATGAGGTGCGCCATGATGAGAGGGGACGCTACACGGTTCTGGTGGGAAGAATGGAGGGTAGAGTGTTTATCTTTATATCAGTGTACGTCCCGCCTGGGTTACAAGCCACCACATTCGCGGAACTGGGGCGCCTCCTTCTGGACCTTCCGAGTGGCCTGCTGGTGGTTGGAGGGGATTTTAATGCGGTAGCCTCTGGGTCTATGGATCGCCATCCCCCTAGGGACCTCCCCCGGGCACAGGCGTGGCTGCCCGGCCTTCTGGACACGCTGGGCCTGGTGGATTGCTGGCGATTAAAGCATCCTGCATTGCGACAGTACACCTTCCACTCGGGTGCCCATGGTAGCCTCTCGCGGCTTGATTACATCCTTGTCCCGGCGGCCCATGCAGGGAGGGTGGGGGGGGTGCGCCATCTGGCGCGGGGTATCTCAGACCACTCCCCATTGTTGTTGCATTTCGATGTCTTCCCGAGGGGGGATGGCAGGGTGGCCCCAATCAATGCATGGTATTTGCGTGACCCCACCATTCGTGCCGATTTGATTAAATCCTTACAGCGATATTTCGATGAGAATGTGGGGTCGGTCTCTTCGGCCATCTCCCTGTGGGAGGCTTTCAAGGTAGTCCTTAGAGGGGAGGCCCTCTCCTTTATCTCCCATGCCCGGCGGCGCGAGCGGGAGGAGGTGACCCGGGTAGAGGCCGAGATTGCAGAACTGGAGGGTGACCTGGGGAGCGGGGTAACAGACGACAAGTTGCATGTTCTACACCTAAAGCAGGCGGCCTATCGGGCCCTCGTCACGGAGGCGGCCAGGGGCCTCAGTAGAGAGCAGCAGGGGCGATTGTATGATGTGGGTGATAAGGCCGGCAAATTGATTGCGTGGTTGGATAAGAGGGAGAGAGCGAGCCGCGTGGTGCCTTTGATTGAGAGTGTTGATGGTGCGTGTGTCACTGAGCCGGAAGCCATTGTCTCCTGCTTCGCGGATTATTTCCGCGAAGTCTACTCCCCGGTTTCCCCCTGCTCGGAGGCAGATTCCCATGCCCTGCTTCGGGACATCGCACTGCCCTCCCTAACGGTGGAGGACAGGGATTCGCTGGACGCCCCTCCCACCTCGGACGAAATTGCCTTGGCTATTCGCTCGGTTGCATCCGGCAAGGCCATGGGCCCCAATGGTATTCCCATCGAGCTCTACAAGCTACGCCCGGATGTGTTGGCGCCCCACCTGCGCGCGATGTTCCTGGCGGCCCACTCGCGGGGTTCCCTCCCGCCGGACCAGCGTCTGGCCACAATTGTGGTGATCCACAAGGAGGGGAAGCCCCGTGAACGGGTCACATCCTATAGGCCGATTTCGCTTTTGAACGCGGAGCCCAAAATCCTCGCCAAGGTGTTGGCCAACAGGTTGGTTGGCGTGGTGGGCGATTTGGTCCACCAAGACCAATCTGGCTTTATACCGCACCGCAACACGGCGCTCAATCTGCGGCGCTTGCACGGGGTGCTCGCGCGTGTCCCATTTGTGCGGGAGCCGGCCATCTTGGTGTCCTTGGACGCCACCATGGCGTTTGATACGCTTGAATGGCCATACATCTGGGCGATGCTGGCGAAATTCGGGTTTGGCCCGGGTTTCATTAGCTGGGTCAAATTGCTATATTCGGGCCCATTGGCGCAGGTGGTAGTGAATGGGCGAGTCTCGGCCCCATTCGCGCTGGGGAGGGGTACGCGACAGGGTTGCCCCCTGTCGCCTCTCCTGTTTGCCCTGGCCCTGGAGCCCCTGGCGGAGTGGCTGCGGTGGCACCCTTCTATCCGTGGTCTCCGCTGGACCCCCGAGCATGAGGACCGTGTGTCCCTCTATGCTGACGATATCCTTCTGTATCTCGCCTCCCCGCGTAAATCACTGATCGTCCTGGTTGATGTTTTGCGCTCATTCGGTCGCAACTCAGGCCTGGTCATCAACTGGGCGAAATCCTGTGTCTATGTGCTTTCCGGGGAGGCTCCGGCCCTACCACGGGACTGTCCGATCCAGATTGCCTCCCAAGGTTTTCGGTACCTGGGTATCTATATCACTCTTGACCCGGAGGCCCGCTATGAGCGGAATTTGCTACCCCCCCTCCGGCGCTTGAGGGAGGACGTGGTGCGCTGGCGGCGTCTGCCGCTCTCGCCTCTCGGCCGAGCGGCCTTGTTTAAAATGATGTCCCTGCCACGCTTCCTCTACGCCCTCCAGAATACTATGGACTTGGTCCCGGCACGCTATTTCCGTGAGGTGGAGGGCCTCCAGCGGCGCCTGTTCTGGGACGGGAGGCCGCGCATTGCTCTGGCTAAATTGACGCTCCCGTGGTACGATGGGGGGGTCGCCCTCCCTGACATTAAACGGTATTACTGGGCCTCCCAACTAGCTGCAATTAATCATGGCCTTTACGGGCCCGCCTTGAACCCGGCATTTGAGATGGATAAGATGCTCCTGCCCGGTGGCGACTACAATCGAGCGCTCTACGCTGGCGCGCCCGACTCCCGTTTGACGGGACCGACGCGTGTCATGGTGCGTGTCTGGCACGCGGCTAATGCAGCTATGGGGTGGAAGGACCGTTTGACCCGGGCGTCACCGCTGTATGCGTCTGAGAGGTTGGGCTCCCTGTGGACGTCGAAGGGCTTCGAGAGGTGGGACACGATCGGAATCAGCACGGTGGGAGATCTCTGGACGAGGGGGGGATTCAAAACTTTTGAGACGCTGCAGGCGGAGTTCCAGCTGCAGGGCAGTGAGTACTTTCGGTACCTACAGGTCCGCCATGCGCTGGGCTCCGTCTTCCCGGATGTCGCATCCATTCCGGAGTCTTCCCCCCTGGAGGACAGAGTCCTAGATGGCCATGTCCCGGACAGCACGATCTCCCTCATATACAAAAAACTGATCAACGATAGATCGTGCCTGCTGACTAGTCTCCGCGTGGCTTGGGTTGCCGACGGGCTGGAGCTGGACGACGAGGATTGGATTTCCGCGGTGGCCTCTCCAAAAGAGGTGGCCATCCCGGCTCGCCTTCGTTTCGACCAGCTCAAGATCCTTCACCGGGTCTACGTGACGGGGCCAAGGCTTCTGCGTATGGGTTTTGCTGGTGACGGAATGTGTAAGCGTGGCTGTGGTGCGTTGGCGACTTTCATGCATATACTGTGGGAGTGCCCGAAGGTGGAGCGATTCTGGCGTGGTGTGCATGAGGTCCTGCGTGTGGTTACGCGTGTCGCGCTGCTGCCTGAAGCGAGGAGATGCTTGCTGAATGTATGGGAACCGAATGACTATTCGGTCCCGCAGACGCGGTGGGTGACTCTGGGATACATGATAGCCAAGCGCGACATTGCTCAATTGTGGGGATCCCAGAGGCCCCCTGCGGTGTCGGCCTGGAAAGAGCATATGGATTGGTGTATGTTTCGTGAAAAGGTGGTGTATGTGGCGAGAGGTAAGCCTGGGGCGTGGGTGAAACTCTGGGGCCCCTGGAACGCCTACCGCGGGGGTATTTGTGAGCCACCACTGCTACCGGCTGCCTCGCCTGCTCCGTCTCCCTAGACGGCCCCCCTCCCTCGGCTGCGGGCGCGCGGTCCCCCAGTCCCTGATCTATTCCCATTCCCCTCTCCAGAGTTCTGCTGCTGGTTTGGATCCCCCACTTATGGAGCACGTGCTGTCACTTTGGATCGCGGGTTGCCTTGCGGGTGTGGGTTTTTTGGCGTTGTTTTGTTTCAAGAAAAGGGAACCGTACTGTGGGCTTGGAGCTGTGTGGCCTGCACCATTGATTACTCCTGTTTCACTGCTCTGCACTGCCGAGAGACTTTTACTGTATGTATGCAATATGCTTTTGTCATTCTAGCGGCCGGCCGGATGGTTGTAGGCCCATACCTGTAACTTTTACAAACTGCAATAAACGGTTTCAAAAAAAAAAAAAAAAAAAAAAAAAAAATAAACTAATGGGGCGGTAATTTGCTGGGTCATAGCGATCCCCTTTCTTAAAAATTGTTACAATTTCAGCCCCTTTCCATGAATCAGGGATTGGTGTCCCAGCCACTATAGAGTTACATAAAAAATGTATATAGGGTCCCCAAATTCCTACATCGTGCTTTAGCAAGTCACCGGGGATTTTGTCAGGGCCTGGTGCTTTACCCGATTTAATAGCCAGGAGTGCCTCAACAGTTTCTTCATGGCTGAAGTGTAGACGGGTGTTATTATCAAGTAATCTATTTATCTCGATATCATCCATGGCCATCTCCTCATTTGTATTGCAGTATAATTTAGAGAAGTGCTTGCACCAGGTTTCTTCATCAAGATATATATCCCTAGATGAACTGCCTTTTTTATTTCCTTTGGAGATTAAGTTCCAAAATGTGGCCTGTTCTTTCTGGTGAGCTGCAATCAAAAGGTCATCCCAAAGAACATCATCCCAGGTTTTTTTTGCTTGGGACAATGTCTTTTTATATGCTAGTCTACTGTCTTTAATTCCCTGTGCGTCCTTTACTTTTACAGCCTGAATCAGATCATTTTTAGCCTTGCGACAATCTTTATTATACCAAAGATTTGTCGTCGCTGGATTGTTATCTTTCTGACTCAGATCCTTTTTGTAGCTTTTACTTAGATGGGGAGTCAGTGCATCTACAAGTTTATAGTGTAAGTTAAGGACATCCTGGGTACCTAGAACAAGCATATGACTTCCCTCCAATACGTCAGCAAATGAATTATATATATTTAACATCGTTTCGTCTTTATCCAGAATGTGGGGCCACTTAATAGCACGTCTATTATTGGAGACCTGGTGATCTCCTACTGGGACATTTGATATATCTGTCATATTTATTTTTTGTACGAAAGGTTCTGGATGTAACCATAAATGGAGGGGGAAGTGGTCGCTCTCTGTTCTATGGTCTATATTAAAATCTTTTATTAAGTACCATAGATTCATGGAAGCCATTAAGAAATCTATATGAGACCTGTAGTTCCCCCTACCAAAAGTTGGAGCCGCTGGTCTATCTGACTTAAAACGGCCATTACACGCCCTTAATTCATGGTTTACAGTAATTTGTAAAATCTGCATAGCTGCTCTTGAATTTTTTACCATATTATTGGACTCTACAGAAAGGACATTATTAGCTATATCCTGTTCCTCAAATAAGGTATCCAAGCCCAATATCGGCTCATATTGGCAGTTGAAATCTCCACCAACAATTACCTGCTTACTTGGACTTAAAGTATTTAAAAAGGAGTCAAGATGGGTTATCACCTGTGAATCTTTGCTATGGGGATGCGGTCTATTATAAACATTTATTAAATATATTGTTTCTTTCCCCTTAGTCACCATTCTTAATCCCATTATATCTAGGGAATCAATCGGCAGTAATGTGATTTCTGCCTCCACAGTAACCCTTATCCAAATCACCAGACCGCCAGATGCTCTTCCTCTTACGGATGGCACTGCGCCCGACTAAAAGTTTTATAACCCAGTCTATGCGGTGTATCTGTGGCCCATGTCTCCTGGAGAAGAATAATATCAAAGTTTTCAATGTAGGAGCACCAACCCTCATCCTGCATGTTCCTTGATACCCCTGCTATGTTCCATGATATTAATCTAACAGAAGTGAATTCAGCTACACCGTCCGCAATAGTATGTGATACATTATTTCTATGCGGTGGTGAGTTTACGATGGTTGGACCCCCATCCTTAGTCTGCCTGATACCAGATTGTCTCTTCTCGCCCAAGCTATCAGTAGTTACCATGGGGACCCCCACCCCTAACTGAGTAATTTCATCACTAGCTTCCGCAATGGACAAAGTCATATTTCCACCTTGAGTTGTTAGCTTAGTTTCCCTATCTGGCGCAGGGGATGGAATTAGTCAATCATTCTTAATAACCTTTACCTAGGCTTTTTAGGGTTCAATGCCATCAGCAGTAATTTTGTGCCCCAGATAGTCTAAAGATTGTACTCCAAACCTGCACTTAGCATATTTAGCTGTTAAACCACATGATTGCAGGCTATGTAGCACACCCTTCACTCTTACATCATGTTGTATTCTTGATTCCCCCATCACCAATATGTCATTTTGAAAGAATTTTATACCAGGCATGTACTTCAGCAACTTAAGCATCAACTTTTGAGAAATGGCAGCAGCCAACTCAAGGCCAAACGCTATGCGAACATACCTATAACGTCCTTGTTGGGTCATAAACATTGTTAAAATTTGACTCTCATCATGAAGATTTACCTGATGGTAAGCTGATGATAAATCGATCAACGAGAACCATTGCATACCTTTTGTCAGTCCAAACAACTCATTCATTTCGGGAAGAGGGAACTGTTCTACCACGATGTTCCTATTAAACTCCCTCAAATCCACACATAAGTGGATTTTATAAATATTGTGAATTATATTACTGAGGTTGGAGTTTATAGTGTGGTGGGTAATATGTGTCTGTGCCCACAAGAATTTACTACGTTTCTGCTGGATCAGTTTTCTGGTAGTGTAATCGGATGGTTTATTTTGACTAAATATACTAGGTAATGAAGAAACGGAGTTAAATACATTGACAGATTATAGACATTCGTACCTTTATGTTCTATGTTGTGATCCGTCGTTGACATTAATGGAAGAAAACGGGTTCGTCGTTGGCCTAAGATACAGGGATAATGCCTAAGGGTGGGTCTTAGTGTGGCATACACTAAGGGGTCCATTAGGATGATGGGTGGATCGCCACCGCCCGCATGGCGGTGGCGATCTGCCCGCCATTTCCGTTCTCCCGCCTAACATTTCCCCCCACCATATTCCGATGGCGGAGGGGACCCAGGCAGACGGAAAGACCCTCCGCCAGTTTTCTGCCGGTAGGCAATCCGCCCGATTGCCTACTGGGCAGAAAAGACCTCCAATATGGTGGGGGTGCCTATCCATATTACGATGATGGCGGTTTCATGCCTTTCCATGATGGAGACTCTGCCATGGAAAGGCATGCGGAGAATGCCTTTGGGGGCCTGTTGCAGGGCCCCAGGGGGTTGGAGGGTGGGTGGCTGCCCTTGGAGGTTGTATCCTGTATATTTAACATTGTGGCGGGCGGTGCTGTATTCAGCACCTGCCACAATGTTAAAAGGGCATGTTGTGCATTTGCATGACAAGGTGGCAGGCACAAGACGGTGCCTGTCACGTAAAATATACAGGATACAACCGCCATGGTCGCGGTCGCATCCTAATTGGCACAGCGGGACCGCCGCACCACTGGCGGCCGGTCCCAGCCCCACTAGGGTGGCAGGCGGACTGGAGTCCGTCCGCCATCCTAATAGACCCCTAAGTGTGTTGTCTGCTGTGGAAGTGGTGCTGTACAAAGAGGTTTTGCCAGTGCTAACAAAGGGGATCTAGAGGCATGACAAGCGAGGATTTTTTAGGTTGCTTCAGAAAGGCACATCTGGAGAACTCTTGAAGATTTTCATTTAAGCGATGGTGAAATAGCATTGCTTGAGTTTTTGCTGGAAGCAAAAGAAATCTTTAGATTGAGTGGGTCTATCGTTATATTAATTTTTGTTGAGTGGAAAGCTGTTTTATGTTGTTTTGTTTTGTTAAAGACTTTGCGAAAACGTCAACACTGACTTTGAAAGGGATTGTCAGTTGAAGGAGATAAGCTGGCATCACTAGGTGCCGCGCTGGTATTTGACAGTTGCTGTGAACTCGTCACAAAGTTCCCCGCTGGTATAAGTTGGTTGCTGTGAGTTGCGCTGAAAGTGGACAGCAAGACTAGTTTTGATTGGTAGAAAGGAATCATAACACGGAAAATAAGTTGCTGATAATTTTCTCATAAAGTTTTGATTTCAGCATAGAAGATCATGAAGATTGTTAAATTGTTGAAAACCTTGTTTAGTAAAGATGAGCCTATACCTATTAGAGGAGGAGTTCCTGTGCCTCCTGAGGGAACCCCTGCTTCATTCATGTCATTAGAAAGGGGTTATCATGTGTGTATGTGGTTGGAGAATTGGGTGAAATACACCGAGCAAGATGACAATTTAGTGTTTCCAGAGAATGGGACTTTTAACATTAGGGTTTTAGAAAATTTAAGGAATCAAATGAATAATTTGAGACCAGATCCTAGACCTATGCAGTACGAAGCTCTTGAAGAATGGGAACGTCAGGCATACAAAAGAGAAAAAGAAAAGTATCAGACTAGGTACAAGAATATTGTGAGTAGATATTCAGAGGCAAAGTGGTATGCCCAGAAAGAAATGTGGGGAAGCTATATAGCTGAAGGAGTGCAAATGTTTCCAGTTAAGGTAGCTGAGTCTGCTGAGGGAAAAAACATGCAAAGAGAAAAAGAGGAATGTTGAGGAGTCAAAGACTAGAAATACTGAGTTAGTTGTTGAGGGAGCTGATGATGTAGATGACGATTTTTTGAATGAGTTACTGATGAATAGGCCTCCACCTTATCATGAAGAACAGAATCATGTGAAGTCAGTATCTTTTCCAAGTGCTCAGATAGTGCATGCAGAGTTAGCATATGACAGGACATCACAAGAGCAGAATCAGATTCCGGTTACAAAGGAATTTATGAGAAAGATGACACCAGTGAACGCCGATGCGTTATCAGTTATTGTAACTATTGGTCCTGTTGTTCCATTATGCAATAATGGATAAGGAATTTCACAAGTACATAATTAACAACTCCACATAGATATATGAGTGTGGGAAGTGAAAGGTTGGATGAGAATAGTGGAGCAAATGCAAATGACGTTACAAGAGAAGGGTTAGAACCATTAATTTGAGTTTCAGGAAATTCAGCAGAAACACCAAAAAGAGGTGTACATATAGATCCAAAGAGGATGTTGTAATTAGAAAGATGGATGACACCATCATCAGTAGGGTCAAGGACAGGTGGAATTAGTGAAGAGAATCAGAGATCAGGTACATCCTTAGGTCCTTCTCCAGAAGAAATATATGAGTGGATAAAGACAATAGCACCTGGTTGTAGTATACAGACTAATTCTTCAAATATAGATGTGAGCAGATTAAAAGCGTAATTAGAAGAAATGATTGTAGGTACAATTAGTCCAGAGAAATTAGGTAAATATCAGGATGAAGAATTGCTTTTTATGTGTTAAGACATTACACGGAAAGCGAGAAATTCACATGAGGAATTTGCTGAAATTGCACAAACATATGGTGTTGACATAGAGAAAACTAAGGCTTTACAGAAGACATATCGATATGATTTTAGTGACAAAGATTTTGAGAGTTTGAATGCTTCAGAAAAAAGGGTTGCAAATCAAAGAGTTATTTAATGCTCTAAAGCGTTGGGGTGAAGTGGATTAACGGGAAGGCAGATGGGCAAAAATAAAGGAAGATATGACAATAGCGTCAGTGACTTTACCATTATGTCCTGTGAGGGAGACAGAAACTGATGCAGTAGATGCGACGGTGTATCCTTTGTGAGAGGTTCCAGGGGGTGGGCTTGTTCATGTTCCATGGTCAAGACAGGATATATTATCATTAATGAATCATTTTCCTAGGTTAAGAGAGAAGCCAGTGGAATGGTATAAACAAGTGGAAAGGTTTATCAAAGTTTCGAAAGTTTTTTGGAAAGATTTGGATGGCTTGTTTGATATTGTAGTTCCGACTGATTTATGGGTTGAGTGCAAAATTGCTGTAGATTGGCCAAAAGAATAATATCAAAGAGATCCAAAAACAGGAGCTCCATCAGAAAAAGTCATGAAAAAATATAATCAGGTTATTACGTATTTGAAAGGGAAAATTTCACCAAAAGAAACAGACTGGGTGAAAATAGACAGGACTACTCAAGAGTTGAAGGAGTGAGTTCATGCGCAATATGAGAGGCTTTTACAGGTGTTTAAACAAAATGGTAGTATTGAAAATGTCTCTGAAAAAGATATGGGACAATGTGTATGTCGGTTTGTGTACAGATTAAGGCCAGAAATAAGAGCCATGATTCAACAGCATTTGATTTGTTGGCAGAGCACGTCAATTGACAAAATTCTTCGTTATGCGAAATATTGTGGTGATGATATTGATTTGCATCATAAAAAGTTGAAAAAGAAATTTATGTTGGCTCAGATGAAAGCAGCAAAGAAAAGAGGATTTATGAATATGGATTTAGCAGGAGTCTATCGGGAAATGGTCAGACTACTACTGTTATGAGTGGTGTAGTGTCAAATGGAAATACTGTGACGAATATGACGCCATTGCCACAAGGAAAAGGTCGAGGTGGTAATATAGAAGAAATGAAGAAGAAATGTCCTTGTCACGCGTGTGGCAAGATCGGGCATTGGAACCACAAGTGTAAAAGTATTCAGACAAATACGTGCGATGTACAACTGATAGACACAGGAGTAGATGGAATGAATCAGAATCAACAGATGTCAATTAGCAGAGGACAGGGTCAGTGAATGCCACAAACTCCTATGCAAAATGTGAATGGTCGAATGCAAAAATACTATGCGAATACGGGTTTCCATACAAATGATCAATTTAAATCAAATGTGCATGTGTCTTCACAGTATTTGATGCAGTTGGATGGAAGCGTTTCAGATATATCTCAATAACGGTGCTTGGAGGAGGAGGAGGAGTGCATGCTTGATGCATCTTTAGAGGTAGATCAGTGCGATCCCTATGTGGATGGCGAGCTTGAAACACTGTTACGTTCCCCGTAGATACTGGTGCTAACCATTCCACTGTGAGAACTGTGGAAATTCCCAACCTAGCCTTCTCTGGAGAAAGTATCCAAGTTGTAGGAGTTTCAAATCAATTGATTAAGACCCCAGTAATTAGACCCATGAAAGTACAAATTTGAGGATTTCCCGATTTACATAAATTTGTGGTGTATGACACTAGTAAATTACATTTATTAGGTAGGGATTTACTATGCAAGATCATTTATCATACACCAGATGGAATAGCATTTCATATGAAAGATGAGGATGTAGTATTCAAAATGGCATGACAGGGAACAGAAGTGAATGACATATCCTCTTTTTACAGCGAATGATTTGCCAATTGAGTTGAGAGATACGGTGTTGTCTGATGTGCAGGATTTTTCAGGAAAAGACATTGGTCTGATGAAAGGAGTAGCTCCAATCCAGATTACTGTAAAACCAAATGCAGAGTTTCTAAGAACACCCACTTACAAAATGAGTCCTGAGAAACTTTCAGGAGTAACACCTGTGATTGGGATGTTAATTGAACATGGTATTCTAAAAGAGATTTTAGGGAGTCCTTGCAATTCGCCTATAATGGGAATTAGCAAACCTAACGGTAAATACAGAATAGTTCAGGACCTTAGAAAAATAAAGCAGATAGTGATAACATGTTGTCCGATAGTGCCAAACCCAGCAGTGATTCTATACCAAATTCCTTGTGAATCAAAATGGTTTTCAGTGATTGACTTGTGTCAAGCCTTTTTCTCGATACCTTTGCATACGGATAGTCAATATTTACTTGCGTTCCAGTTCAGAAACTGTGTCTTGGCATGGTGCCAAATTCCTCAAAGGTATAGAGGGAGCCCCTCAATCTTCAATCAGATATTGAAGAAATGTTTGGAATCATTAATAATGCTTAATAACTCAGTTTTGGTGCAATATATTGATGATTTACTGGTTGCGTCTGGAACAAAAGAAGCATGTGTGGCTGATACAATTGCTCTACTGAACCATTTGGCAGTAGGTGTGCATAAAGTGTCACCAGCAAAGTTACAATTTTTCCAAAAAGAAGTTCTTTATTTGGGACATAATATTAAGAAAGGAGTTAGGAAAGTGCCTTAAGATCTGATCAATGCCATTTTGCAAATAAGTCTGCCGAGTACGCAAAAAGAAGTTTTAATGTACCTGGGAATGGTTGGATATTGCAGGTAGTGGATACCAAGTTTTTCACTGTTAGCCAAGCCATTAGAAAAATTGATACACAAAGACGTGTCAGATCCTGTACATCTTGATGATGAATGCATGAAAGCATTTATTGAACTACGAGAAAGTTTTTGTCGGGCACCAGCATTGGGAATGCCACACTTTAATAAGAGTTTTGCACTGTTTTGCTGTGAACCTGATGGATGTGCATTTTTGGTTTGGACACAAATGCATGGAACAGCACGTTGTGCAGTGGCATACTTTTCTGTTACACTGGATCCATTGGCTGCTGCCTTACCTGGTTGTTTGCATATGGCCAGGTCTAAACTGGGGTGGCATGGTTAGCAAAAGAATGTTGGATTTAACCCAGATCTCTTGACTGGGGGTGAATGTTTTGATTTGTTCTGCATTCCGTCCATCAATTGTGTGTCTTTTGCTTTCTCACCCTAAGTGTGCCAGGTATGCCCAGACGTGGGTCCTGGGCTCACTGTGCCACTGGAATCAAGCTTTCCTGGCTGAAGAGGGATGAAACCCAGAAACCAGTCCTATGATGCTTGTTTCTGGTCCAGGGAGGACCTGGCTTGGCAGTTCGGGCTGGACAGTTCCCATGAGGCACAGGGTCAAGACTGATTTGCATATGGCCAGGTCTAAACTGGGGTGGCCTGGTGAGCAAAAGAATGATGGATTTAACCCAGATCTCTTGACTGGGGGTGAATGTTTTGATTTGTTCTGCATTCCGTCCATCAATTGTGTGTCTTTTGTTTGAAGGCAGTTACAGCTACTTGTATGAGTTTGGAACAGAGTGAGACGATTGTGATGGGATATCCGTTGAAAGTGTATGTGCCACATTCAGTTGAGATTTTGTTAACGCGAACTCGCACACATCACATTACAAACAGTTGCTTAAGAAAATACGAACAGGTGATTTTGGGTCCTGAGAATGTGTCTGTGACAAGATGCACAAGTTTGAATCCATCTACTTTGCTGCTGCTCCCTAGTTGTAAAGTGGTGGTGGATAAAGCAGATCATGATTGTCTGTATGTGACTGAACTTTGCACAAAGCCGAGACCTGACATGCAAGATACTCCATTACCTGAATCTGATCATGTTTTGTTTGTGGATGGATCATGCTTGAAAGATTCTGTAGGTACCTTGGGAGCTGCTTGTGCAATTTGTACAGTGATGAGTGTTGTTGAAACATCATGGTTGAAAGGAGTGAGCTCAGCGCAAGTGGCAGAGTTCAATGCACTGACAAGGGCATGTTGTATTGCGAAACAAATCGGAGTAACTGTATTTACAGATTGTCAATATCGTTTTGGGGTGGTGCATGACTTTGGGCAATTGTGGTCTCAACATGGTTTTATGACCTATTCGCGTTCACCAATACGAAACGGAGAGTGTGTAAAAAACCTACTGATGGCATTACAATAGCCAGCCCAAATTGCGGTGGTAAAATGATCAGCACATAAATCTGGTCATGATTATGTCACCGTTGGCAATAGATATGCTGATGAGATTGCAATCTATTGCACTCTAGATTCATATACTGTCAATGGGGAACATTTGAAAGAACAATCTGATGAAACAGAATGCAGACTAATGTTTTCAATTGTTGAAACTTGGGTAGAGATTAGAAAATTACAAGATGCAGTTACTGAAACAGAAAGAGAAGGGTGGAACAAAGCAGGATACTCACGTAGAGCAGATGACGTGTGGGTCTCCACAGATGGGAGACCAGTGTTACCAGATAGTCTGTTGTCACAGATGGTGAGCATTTGCCATGGACCAACTCATATAGGCAGAGATGCTTTGATAAGACTTTTCAAACAGTCATGGTACAATACAAAATTCAGAGTCATTGCAGAGAGTCTATGCCAAAGATGTGTAATATGTCAGCAAAAAAATGCAGGAAGGAAGACAGTTGTCAGTTTGGGTCAAATTGGGAAAGCAGGAGGTCCATTTACACATATGCAAATGGACTTTATTGAAATGCCTACTTGCAATGGATTAAAATATGTCTTGGTGATTGTGTGTCTGTTTTTACGTTGGGTTGAGGCATACCAATCAAGACGTAATGATAGTCTAACAGTTGCTAAACTGCTGCTTAGAGAGCTTATACCTAGATTTGGATTTCCCGTCTTGTTAGACTCAGATAGAGGGATGCACAGTAATAATGAACTAGTGCATATGCTTTGTGCTGCCTTACAAATTGAACAAAGATTGCATTGTGCTTATCAACCAGAAGCATCAGGGGTGGTCGAGCAAGTAAACAGCACAATAAAATCATGATTAGGTAAGGTTTGTGCATCTACAACACTGAAATGGCCTGATGCGTTACCATTGGTATTGATGAGTTTGAGAAGTATCCCAGACAGAAGAACAGAACTGTCCCCTCATGAAATTATCATGGGGACGGCTATGAGACAGCCAACAGTCCCAGCAATTCAGCGTGTGAACATATCTGATGATCTAGTGCTCGATTACTGTAAAAGATTGGCTGACGTAGTGCGTTCTGTGTCTCACCAGGTTGGAGAAGTGGCAACTACTGTTTAACAAGCACATGACTTGTGCCCTGATGAATGGGTACGCGTGAAGAAACATGTGAGGAAGTCTTGTTTGAAACTCAGTTAGCATGGGCCATATCAAGTGATTCTTTTGACAACAAAAGCCGTTAAAAATGTGGTGGTTTGCCGAATTAGGTAAACGCTGCTCATACTTGTCGAGTCCCATGTCCACTTGAAAGTACAGAGTCAGTTGAAGGTGACAAAGAGAACCAAGAGAACCTGAACAGCCTGAGAATCAAGTAGGGTAGACACAAGCTACTGGGTCTCATAACACTGTCACTGTTGAAACTGAGACAGAGTTGGTCCCTGAAAGTGATGAAGGAAGAGAGAAAAGGGAATCAACTAAGCAAAGTCTCGAGACAAATGGAGCAGAGTGTACCAGAAAAACATGTGCAAGAAGGTGATAAATGGCCTGGGGGAACTGAGCTGTTGAAAGATACTTTGAGGAAAAAGATTCCAGCAACTGTAGTAGAAGTTTCTAGCCAATCTGAACAAAGTGATACAGATGGAGAAGAAAGCAGAGTACACAGAACAAAGAGAGCATGAGTTCCAAGTCAAAGATACGCAGCACCTGAATGGACATATTTAGCTGACACAAGTGCAAGTACAGGTGATTGGGAGAAAGAGTTCATTGCATTTTGTTCAAGAAGCAACTCATCACATGAGCCACCCTAAATGAACTGTGTCTTAGAAAAGGGTAATGGAAAAAAAAGAGAAGAGGTTTTATAAATAAGGCTGTGATCTATAGCCGAAGCTTAGGTTCAAGAAAGTCGAAGCTGAAGCTCAAGTTCAATAAAAGAGTGGGATGTACAGTTTTTTGCTAATAGGTGATTGAATATTTTTTCCTTTTAATTTTTTTTTTATTCCGGTTTTTCTCACATTTTGGGGGGGAAATATTTTTTCCATTTTTAAAATGGATAGTTTTGAGACTAGAAATCAAAATCGAAGTTCAATTAGACAAAAGTGTTTTAACACTTGTCTTATAAGTGTTTTTGTATTATTACTTGTCTTGTTGATGTTAATACTAATAGTGCCTTTTTTATGTTTCCAGTTAAACCTACTAATGGATATGTGGATACAATAACAGAAATAAAAAAAGTACTAAAAGAGGGTACAGAGATAGATATTAAGAAAATAACAGGGAATGACTTACATCAAGATAAATCTATTAATGATTTCTCGTTAAATGTCTTTACCAAACTTTTGTATTAGCATGTCGATACTATGGATGCAAGAGATTGTTATGTGTGCATGCAATTACCTTTGTCTGTCTTAGAAGGGGTGACTTATCAGCATCTTTCTGTAACATATGGAATTTCATGTAGTGTACTAACAAATTGTTTTATGGCAAAGAGCAGTTTCAATACTATTACTCAAACTACGATTTAGTTTTTTTGAACGTTCCTATTAAAAAGAACTTGAACATAGTGGTTTCTTCAAAGAATGCTGATTATATGGGTGATTTTTCTCATACCACTAAGCCTATTGATACAGTATATACGTATAGAAATCATTTAACCTGTAGTTTACATAGTGGAGAAATAAAGTTTATAAATACTGTAGAGGATAGACAACAAGAGATTCAAAGAGAATCTGTAGAACAGAAATATAGAATACCTCTGTGGGCTCATAGGGAGCGTGATAACAAAAAGGGTGAGACTTATGCTTCAATGACTCTGGATTTGAATTTGAATGAGTACTTGTAAAGCGCAACTGTCACTCCGCAAGGAGTATTCTGGCGCTGGATTGGAGGTGAGAATAAGCCGTATGAAAATTAAATAGGAGCTAGACAAGATTCATCAGAAGCACTAAAAACCCAGGTTTTCAAAGCCTTCCAAAATACAGATTCTGAATTGCATAGCCTAAGATGACAAGGGAGCAAATGCCAGTCTTTGGCACCCAGGTAAGCCACGGTCTTACCTCCTTTCAATTTATATCTAAAGCTGGGAAGTTTAAGCAAATTAGCTGACGAAGACCTAAGAGGTCTTATTGTAGTACATGGGACAAAACGTGCCACCAGGTATTTGGGTCCCACATTAAGCTTAGCTCTAAAAGTGATCAGGAGAATCTTAAAAAGGATTCTCTTATGCACCGGGAGCCAAAGCAGACTATTCTAAGCAGCAGAGGCTGAAGATCTTCTTGGAAGTTTAAGCACTAGCCGTGCTGCTGCATGCTGCACAACCTGTAACTTCTTTAAGATGGCTTTATTAGCTCCTGCAAGGAGACTTTTACAATAATCTAGGCGCGAGAGTATCAAAGCCACTGCCACAGATTTCCTTGCTGCCAAAGGGAGGAATTTGAAGAACTTTTTTAGTGATTTAATCAGGCTGAAGCATTAGAATGAGGTAAGAAAGAAAGTCAGGTGTAAAATTGTACCCCCAAGTTCTTAGCAACTTCTACCACATCTGGCGGAGGAGTCGCGCCTTCAGGCCACCATTTGGAAGGCTGGAAGAGGACACCTTTCCCATCGAGAGAATTTCTGTTTTGTCCGTATTGCATTTTAGCTGATTGTTCCTCATCCACCGAAGAACAGCAGTCAGACAACTTTTTAAATTAGTCTCAGCGTCAACGGTAGCATTATCTATTGAGAGGATCATCTGGGTGTCGTCTGCATATGAGGTGACCTCTATCCCAAATGATCCAATCAAAGAGATAAGTGGGGTCATGTATATATTAAATAGTAAGGGGCTTAGAGAAGAACCTTGAGGAACCCCTGCCGTTAGGTTACGTTCTGTGGAAAAGAACATACCCAGGGTAACTGCTTGTCTCCGGTTAGAGAGGAACGACTTAATCCATTCCAATACCATACCGGAGATGCCGCTGCATTCGAGACGCTTCAAAAGGATATTGTGGGAAATGGTGTTGAATGCAGCCGACAAATCCAAAAGGATCAGGACCGCTTTCCTGCCTTTATCGGCAATCATTTTAAGAATATCAGATATTTCCAACAGAGCCGATTCTGTAGAGTGTTTTGGACGAAATCCAGATTGTTATGAATGAAGGATTTGATGCTTTTCAATGAACTTAGTTAGTTCCTTATAGACAAATTTCTCTGTTATTTTTCCTAGCAAGGGAAGAAGAGAAATCAGCCGAAGGTTTGAAAGTACCGACGGGTCGATATTTTGTTTCTTTTTTAACGGTTTTACCAGCGCGAGCTTCCACTCGTCTGGTACAATGCCTGTCCTTAAGGAAGAGTTAACTATATGATTAATGATAGGATTCACTGCCTCTAGAATTTTATGAAGAATCGTCGGGGGCAGGCATCCAACGGCGAGCCTGATTTACACCTTTCTATCACCGCAAGAGTCAGCTCCAGTGGGACTGATTCAAAAGTACCAATAGAATCAGAGCTTTTTACCGGAACAGGATCAAAAGCAAAAACCTGATTGTAGATGGGGGAGACCGGGAAATCTCTTTGAATTTTTTGAATTTTTTCCTCAAAGAATAGTGAGATACTATCACATAATTTCTGCGAGGCAGGAAGCTCTTTCTGTTGCGCTTTAGGATTTGTATATGACTTGGGATTGGCATCACAAGGGGAAGCTTTGCTTGCTAAGACAAAAGACAGACTATAATAATTATTTTAATGGATCTAGCAAATGTGAACATACCTTCCAAATTACGGGGGGTGGGGATTAAAAGGTGGTACGGATCCAGTTTACCCTGAGTGTATTTTGTGTGTGGTAAAAATGCTTATTATAGATTGCCACAACATTGGTATGGATGTTGTTTGGTGGGTCTTGTTTTTCCAAAAATCGACCACGTTGATATTCATGGAACCAATGAAAAGAAATGAACACAGAGTAAAAGGGGAATAGGTGCTACAGAAATTGTGGGTGACATATTTGGTGCTTTAATACCTTCAGTGGGAGTGATTTTGAACTCACATAAAATTTGAAAGTTGTCTACAGTGGTTGATCGTTTATCAACAGATACTGCTGGTGGGTTCTTAGTGATTGATACTGAAATGGTTGCTATTAGATCGATGGTTTTACAAAACCGTCTTGCTCTTGACGTATTATTGGCAAAAGAGGGCAGAGTGTGGAGCATGCTGAAAATTCAACAGTGTTGCACTTATATCCCTGACAAAAAAATAGAGACTTCTGGGAATATATCAGTAACATTACTAATTTGCGTGGGGATTTAACAGAACTAAAAGTTGACTGTGCATGGGAGAAACTTGGTAAGGGTTTTTCCTTGGAGGCACATTGGTTTCCAGCACTGGGTAGCAGCTTGATAGGGCAAATACAAACACCAATAATTGCTGATGGCAAAATAATTATAGTACTGCTATATAGATGCTGTAAACGAAAGGTAGAAGAGACAAAATGAAGATGTAGAAAAAGAAGAAGGAATGAAATAGAATGAGAAGACAGAAAGGGTGCCTATTATGAAGTATTAAAAGATTTAGAAGGTGTTAGAATAAAACAGATGAAAACAAGTGCATTCTAAAATAATCAGATTGTAATCAGATTAATGTAGATTGTGTGATGGCTTGATTAACCACCAGAGAAGGGATTGATGGAACATGATTATTTAAGAATGATTTGGGTTGGATAATTCAAGCTCGTTGTGTGAAATTACTAAACATACTTAAAAGAAAACATGACTGACATTGTGTCACGTGAATACTGAGAGTTCTAAAACTGCATCATAAAAGCATGCAGAAGGGTCGCAAACTTGTAAAGCTGAGAGATTTACGAGAGAGAAAGAAAAACTACATATGTGTTATTGAAAATAATGTAAAAGATAATAATGTAGTGCTTAATTTCTAGTGGAATATGATTCGAAAAGATTTTCTCTATTGGAATGTGTCTTGCTATGTTTATTTCAAATGTAAATCTGAAACATGCAAAGAGAAGCTAATAATGTAGTGCTTAATTTCTAGTGGAATATGATTCGAAAAGATTTTCTCTATTGGAATGTGTCTTGCTATGTTTATTTCAAATGTAAATCTGAAACATGCAAAGAGAAGCTTTTTGATTATTAATAAAATATGATTAGACTATTTTTATGAAAATAGTATAAAGGTAGTTATATTTCATTTCTTATGCATTTATGTTTTCTTCAAGTGTTTAAACATAAACACTCTTTTGATTTTTCATGAAAGCCTCAAAAATGTATTATGTCTTTCCACCGTAGGCCTTGGAGAAATGTATTTTGTCCTTTATTATTTCCTTCAAAACAGAATATAATGCTGACATAAATTGTTTTAGTTACAAGCATAATCACTAAAGTTCATTCTTACAGTCTGAATATTCTCTCTCTACGAGTAATTGTGTCAACATTTGTTGAAAGCCAATTTGGGAGAGAGAGCGTGGACATGCTGAGTTGCAAATGTATTTCCTACTTCCAAAGCAAAATTAGATATTGTAAATTCTTAGAAAAATTTAACACAGAGGACCAAGGTATTACGTGTAGGTTCTGGATGATATGGGCTGGAGAATGATCATTCCACGTTCACACTATGGATCTCAACCAATAGAATGTTGGAAACTGTGCAAAAGGCTACATTTGTGGGCTTGGGTTGTGGACATTTTAAGATGTAATAACTTCATGGGAAGAAGTATGGGCAGCAGCTATTTCCTTGCAAATCGTGGGCGAAACAGACTGACTATTCTGAACTGAACTCTCCTGATTTCCCCTGCCCTTGGTTGGTGAAGTTGAGCTGGTTAAACCTTTCGGCTGAAGGGTTAAATATTCCAAACTATTTCACGCTGTGCATTAGTCCATCTTGCTCCTTGGTTCTTATTGTCTACATCTGAACTTTGGTTCATATTATTCCTGAAATTGCATACTGAATTGCAATGAATGTCTATTTCTCTCTTCCTCTCCTCGCACCAGTTATTTGATTTGATTTGATGTGATTTGCTTTGAACTGTGATTATATTGTTTATTTACCTGTATTTTAACTAAACCTATGTACTAAAAGTTCCAATGTGTTGTTGTGTTTTGAACATTCATATTTTGAAGGTAGGTTAACCCCTTCGCTGCTAGGCCTTTTCCCCCCTGTTCTAAGCCTCTTTTTGGCTGTTTGAGGTAGTTCACGCTTAGGCTCCTGTAACTTTTTGACCACATAAGGTATCCACACCAAATTTGCGTCCTTTTCTTGCAACATCATGGGGATTCTAAAGGTATCCAGGGTTTCTCCTGGAGGGGACCCAGAAATTAGCCAAAATACAGCTACATTTTAGTTTTTGTGGAAAAATAGGAAAAAAAGGGCTACAGTTGAAAGCGTCTGGTTTTTTCCCTGCAAATGGTATCAACAAATGGTTTTTGGTGCTGAAATCACCATCTTCCCAGCTTTCAGGGACAAGCATACTTTTGTCAGGAAACCAACACTGTTTACACAGTTTTGGCATTTTTCTGGGACATAGCCTTTTTTTGCTATTTTATGTGCTTTAACCTCCTTCCAGTCAATGGTAGAAATCGGTATGAAAGCAATAATGGATCCTGGATAGCTATACATTTTTTAAAAGTAGACAAAATTCTGAATTCAGCAAGGGGTCATTTGTGTAGACCCGTCAAGGTTTCTTTATAGAAACTAACAGTAAAATATAGGAAAAAATGAAAATTAGTTGAAAAAACAGCCATTTGTGTCAACATTTTCACCAGTAACTTTTTCTAATTATGACAGCTGTTTGAAAGCAATATGCTGTAAAATCTGCTGGACCTTTCTGGTTGTGGGGATGTATAGGACTTGTAGGTTCGCCATGAATCCGACGAACCCAGAGCCAGTAACTGAGCAGCGTCTTGCAATGGTTTTTTATTTTGTACAGGGTATATAGCAATTATTCTGGGAAAATGTATACATGGAAAAATCGGTATGAAAGACACCTCTGTATTTCTGAAATGGGAACAAAATATAGAGTTTAGAAAGAGTAGATATTTGCACATTTCCGAAATTGGGAGTACCCATACAAGCATTAGAATTATGGGTCATTTTGAAAAATGACTTATTTTTTACACATTGCCTTTCATTTGGAAGGCAGAAATGCATCAAAAGTCAATAGGTAATAACAGTTGCTCTACAATTCTGTGCTACCCTAAGTCTCCCGATTAAAATGGTACCACATTTTCACAATGAAAATTTACCCTTTTTTTGCAAAGTGCCTAGCTGTAGTTTTTTAACCATAGCTCTGCCGGCACCATTAGGGAAACCTATACATTTTTGAAAACTAGATACCCAGGGGAATCCAGAATGGGGTGACTTGACTGGCTCTCACCAGGTTCTGTTACCCAGAATCCCTTGCAAATCTAAAAAATTGACAAAAAAAACACATTTTCCTCACATTTCTGTGGTGGAAAGATCTGGAATCTGTGTGGAGCCACAGAATTCCACCCACCCTGCGTTTCCCAAAGTCTTCCAAGAAAAATGGTAACTCACTTGTGTGGGTAGACCTAGTGCCCGCGAGAGGAAACAGCGCAAAACGCAACGTGGACACACCACATTTTCACAGTGAAAAATGACCCTTTTTTTGCAAAGTGCCTAGCTGTAGTTTTTGAACGCTAGCTCTGCCGGCACCTAGGGTAACCTACCAAACCTATAAATTTTTTAAAGCTAGACACCCAGGGGAATCCAGGATGGGGTGACTTGACTGGCTCTCACCAGGTTCTGTTACCCAGAATCCCTTGCAAACATAAAAAAATGACAAAAAACACATTTTTCTCACATTTCTGTGGTGGAAAGTTCTGGAATCTGCATGGATCCACAAAATTCCACACACCCCCATTCCCCAAAGTCTTCAGAGAAAAATGGTACCTCACTTGTGTGGGTAGGCCTAGTGCCCGTGACAGGAAATGGCGCAAAACACAACGTTGGCACACCACATTTTCACAGTGAAAAATTACCCTTTATTTGCAAAGTGCCTAGCTGTAGTTTTTTAACCCTAGCTCTGCCGGCACCTAGGGAAACCTAGCAAACCTATACATATTTAAAAACTAGACACCATGGGGAATCCAGGATGGGGTGACTTGACTGGCTTTCCCCAGGTTCTGTTACCCAGAATCCCTTGCAAACCTAAAAAATTGACAAAAAAACACATTTTCCTCACATTTCTGTGGTGGAAAGTTCTGGAATCTGGGTGGATCCACAAAATTCCACACCCCCCGCATTCCCCAAAGTCTTCAGAGAAAAATGGTACCTCACTTGTGTGGGTAGGCCTAGTGCCCGTGACAGGAAATGGCACAAAACACAACGTGGACACACCACATTTTCACAGTGAAAAATGACCCTTTTTTTGCAAATTGAATAGCTGTAGTTTTTTAACCCTAGCTCTGCCGGCACCTAGGGAAACCTGGTAAACCTATACATTTTTGAAAACTAGACACCGAGGGGAATCAAGGATGGGGTGACTTGACTGGCTCTCACCAGGTTCTGTTACCCAGAAACCCTTGCAAACCTAAAACATTGACAAAAAAACACATTTTCCTCACATTTCTGTGGTAGAAGGTTCTGGAATCTGTGTGGATCCATAAAATTCCACCCACCCCGCGTTCCCCAAAGTCTTCCAATAAAAATGGTACCTCACTTGTGTGGGTGGGTCAAGTAACCGCGACAAGCAAGGGCCCAAAACCTATTGATGCAACATCAAAATTACCTATCAAAAAACAACCTCCATCCATGAGTTTTTGGCCCCGGGTTCGGCGGTCATCTAGGGAAACCTACTAAACCCACACATTTCTGAAAACTAGACACCCGGGGCATTCCAGCGAGGTATGGCTTGCGTGGGTCCCCAAACGTTTTCCTACCCAGAATCCCTTGCAAACCTCAAATTTAGCTGAAAAAATCCCTTTTTCCCAAATTTCTGTGTGGGAAACTTCTGGAATCTGCGTCGATACACAAATTTCCTACCATAAAGCGTTCCCCCAGGTCTCCTGATATAAATGGTACCTCACTCGCATGGGTGGGTCAAGTAACCGCGACAGGCAAGGGCCCAAAACCTATTGATGCGACATCAAAATTACCTATCACAAAACAACCTGGTTTTGCAAGGGGAGGTCCCATGAGTTTTTGGCCCTGGGCTCAGCGGCCATCTAGGGAAACCTACCAAACCCACACATTTCTGAAAACTAGACACCCCGGGCATTCCAGCGAGATATGGCTTGCATGGGTCCCCCAAAGTTTTCCTACCCAGTATTCCCTGCAAACCTCAAATTTTGCTGAAAAAATCCTTTTTTTCTCAAATTTCTGTGTGGGAAAGTTCTGGAATCTGCGTGGATCCACAAATTTCCTACCACCCAGCGTTCCCCCAGGTCTCCCAATAAAAATGGTATGTTACTCACGTGGGTGGGTCAAGTAACTGCGACAGGCAAGGGCCCGAAACCTATTGATGCAACATCAAAATTACCTATCACAAAACAACCTGGTTATACACGGGGAGTCTCATGAGTTTTTGGCCCCAGGCTCGGCGGCCATCTAGGGAAACCTACCAAACCCACACATTTCTGAAAACTAGAAACCCAGGGCATTCCAGCGAGGTATGGCTTGCGTGGGTTCCCAAACGTTTTCCTACCCAAGTTTAATCTTCCTCATTTCCATAGAAGCTAAACTATAAACTCAATGAGGCACAAAAAAAGAAGGAATCAGTGAGGAGCACTTCTGGACCTAGTCGGAGATATCAGCAGGGCCACTGGAATTACGTGACTGTTCGGCTGCACCAATTTTCACGTAATTAAACATTTCCCGCATTTGCCAAATATTCCATCATCTGCTGCCTAATCTGCAGGTTTGAACAAAAAAAGCCTAGTTTCTAGCTCAAACGGCTCAAATGTTCCCAAAAATGCAGCGTTGCGTGTTACAGCCTGGTGGAAGGCCCTTTGCAATGCTGGAATGGTCATGTGTTACTTATTGCATAATGTGGGTGTTAAACTGGTACTAATGGTGCACAAACCTCTCTTCTTTCTGTGCCTCTCTTCCCTCTTTATACATTTCTCTTGTTTCTTTCTGCACCTTTCTTCCTCTTTCTGCACCTCACTTGACTCTTTCTGCACTTATCTTACTTCTTTCTACACCTCGCTTGCCCCTTTCTGCTCCTCTCTTGCCTCTTTGTGCATTTCTCTTGCCTGTTTCCACAGTTCCCTTGCCTCTTTCTGTTCCTCTCTTAGCCCTTTCTGCACCTCACTTGCCTCTTTCTGTACCTCACTTAACTCTTTCTGCACTTCTCTTGCTTCTTTCTACACCTCTCTTGCCTCTTTCTGCTCCTCTCTTGCCTCTTTGTGCATTTCTCTTGCCTGTTTCTGCAGTTCCCTTGCCTCTTTCTGTACCTCTCTTGCCTCTTTCTGCACCTCACTTGCCTCTTTCTGTACCTCACTCTCTTCCTTCTGTGCCTCTCTTGCTTCTTTCTGCACTTCTCTTGCCTCTTTCTGCACTTCTCGAGCCTCTTTCTGTACCTCTCTTGCCTCTTTCTGCACCTCACTTGCCAAATTCTGCTCTTCTCCTGCCTTTTTCTGAACCTCACTCTCTTCTTTCTGCACCTCTCTTGCCTCTATCTGGACCTCACTTGCTTCTTTCTGCATCTCTTTTGCCTCTTTCTGCACTTCTCTTCCTTCTTTCTGTACCCCTCTTGCCTCTTTCTGCACTTCGATTGCCTCTTTCTGCACCTCTCTTGCTTCTTTCTGCACCCCTGTTGTCTCTTTCTACACTCCTGTTGTCTTTCTGCACTCGTCTTCCCTCTTTCTGCATCACTCTTGCTTCTTTCTGCACTTCTCTTGCATCTTTCTGCACCTCTGTTGCCTCTTTCTGCAGCTCACTTGCTTCTTTCTGCACCCTTCTTGCCTCTTTCTGCACCCCTCATCCCTCCTTCTGCACCTCTCTTGCCTCTTTTTTCACCTTTGTTCCCTTTCTGCACCTTTCCTACCTGTTGCTGCGCCTCTTTTTGTACCTCTGTTGCTTCTTTCTGTACTTCTCTTGCTCTTTCTGCATCCTTCAGTCCTCTTTCAGCACCTCTGTTGCTTCTTTCTGCACTTCTCTTCCTTCTTTCTGCACCCCTGCTGCCTTTCTATACTTGTCTTGCCTCTTTGTGCACATCTCCTACTTATTTCTGCACCTCTCTTGCCTCTTTTTGCACCTCTGTTGGTTCTTTGTGCACTGCTCTTACTTCTTTCTGTTCCTTTTGCAAATGTCTGCATCCCTCTTGCCTCTTTCTGTACCCCTCTTCCCTCTTTCTGCACCTCTCTTCCCTCTGTCTGCACACCTGTTCCCTTTCTCTGCACCCCTTTTGCCTGTTTCGGCAACTCTCTTGCCTCTTTCTGCAGTTCTTGTGCCTCCCTCTGCACCTCACTTGCCTCTTTCTGCACTTCTATTGCCTAATTCTGCACCTCTCTTGCTTCTTTCTGCACCCCTGTTGTCTCTTTCTGCACCCCTGTTGTCACTTTCTGCACTCGCCTTCCCTCTTTCTGCACCTCTCTTGCTTCTTTCTGCACTTCTCTTGCTTCTTTTTGCACCACTCTTGCTTCTTTCTGCACCCTCTTCCCTTTTTTGCATCCCTCTTGCCTCTTCCTGCTGTTTTCTTGCCATTTGCTACACCTCTCTTGCCTCTTTCTGCACCTCGCTTGTCTCTTTCTGCACTTCTCTTGTTTCTTTCCATACATATGTTGCTTCTTTCAGCAATTCTCTTGCCTCCTTCTGCACTTCTCTTGCTTTTTTCTGCACCTCCCTTGTGTCTTTCTGCACCTCTGTTGACTCTTTCTGCACCTCACTTGCTTTTTTATGCACCCCTCTTGCCTCTTTATGCACACCTTTTTAGGTCTCGCCTGACCCAGCGCATGCGCTGGTCTGGCGAGACATTTTGTGAGGGCTCCAAAAAGTGCTACCAGGTCAGCCTAGAGCTACAGTGCATGTGCGCAGGTGCGCGCGTCGTGCTTTACCGCGATTACTTTCACTTTCGCGGCCGCTTTGAAGTTTGATCGCGATCACTTTCGCGGCCGCACGGCCGGCCGCTTTAATGTTCTCCGTGAGGCTTCAATAGATTGCAGCAGTTAAAACAAGCATTGGCATAGCCAATAGGTCTCACTTTTGGGACCTTATAAGTGTTTAGTTATGCAACTGTTGAATGGCTAAACACTTATAAGGTCCCAAAGGCGAGACCTATTGGCTATGCCAATGCTTGTTTCTCTTTCTGTACCTCTCTTGCGTCTTTCTGTACCCCTGTTCCCTCTTTCTGCACCTTTCCTACCTGTTTCTGCGCCTTTCTTGCCCCTCTCTGTATCTCTGCTGCTTCTTTCAGCACTTCTCTTGCTCTTTCTGCACCCTTTGCGCCTCTTTCAGCACATCTGTTGCTTTTTTTGCACTTCCCTTCCTTCTTTCTGCACCCTCCTGCCTCTTTCTGTACTTGTCTTGCCTCTTTGTACGCCGGTCCTACTTTTTTCTGCACCCCTCTTGCCTCTTTTTGCACCTCTGTTGGTTCTTTCTGCATTGCTCTTGATTCTTTCTGCACCTCTTTTGCAAATTTCTGCATCCCTCTTGCCTCTTTCTGTACCCCTCTTCCCTCTTTCTGCACCCCTTTTACCTGTATCTGCAACTCTCTTGCCTCTTTCTAAAGTTCTCTTGCTTTTTTCTGCAGCTCACTTGCTTCTTTCTGCACCCCTCCTGCCTCTTTCTGCACCCCTCTTCCCTCTTTCTGCACCTTTCTTGACTCTTTTTACACCCTTGTTCCCTTTCTGCACCTTTCCTACATGTTTCTGCACCTCTCTTGCCTCTTTCTGTACGTCTGTTGCTTCTTTCTGTACTTCTCTTGCTCTTTCTGCACCCTTTACTCCTCTTCCAGCACCTCTGTTGCTTCTTTCTGCACTTCTATTCCTTATTTCTGCACCCCTTCTGCCTTTTCTTGTACTTGTCTTGCCTCTTTGTGCACCTCTCCTACTTATTTCTGCACCTCTCTTGCCTCTTTTTACACCTCTATTGGTTCTTTCTGCACTGCTCTTGCTTCTTTATGCACCTTTATTGCAAATTTCTGCATCCTTCTTGCCTCTTTCTGTCCCCCTCTTTCCTTTCTGCACCTCTCTTGCCTCTGTCTACACATATGTTCCCTCTTTCTGCACCCATGTTGTCTCTTTCTGCAACTCTCTTGCCTCTTGCCTCTTTCTGAAGTTCTCCTGCCTCCTTCTGCACCTCATTTACCTCTTTCTGCACTTCTATTGCCTATTTCTACACCACTCTTGATTCTTTCTGAACCCCTGTTGTCTTTTCTGCACCCCTGTTGTCTCTTTCTGCACTCGTCTTCCCTCTTTCTATGCCTCTCTTGCTTCTTTCTGTACCTCTCTTGCTTCTTTCTACACCTCTCTTGCTTCTTTCGGCACCCTTCATCCCTTTTTTGCATCCCCCTCTCCTCTTTCCGTTGTTCTCTTGCCATTTTCTGTACTTCTCTTGCTTGTTTCTGTGCCTCTCTTGCATCTGTCTGCACCCCTGTTCCCTTTCTGCACCTTTCCTGCCTGTTTCTGCACCTCTGTTGCTTCTTTCTGCATTTCTCTTGCCTCTTTCTGCACCCTTTGCACCTCTTCCAGGACCACTGTTGCTTCTTTCTGCACTTCTCTTCCTTCTTTCTGCACCCCTCCTGCCTCTTTCTGTACTTGTCTTTCCTCTTTGTGTACCTCTCCTACTTATTTCTGCACCTCTCTTGCTTCTTTTTGCACCTCTGTTGGTTCTTTTTGCACTGCTCTTGCTTCTTTATGCACCTCTTGTGCACATGTCTGCATCCCTCTAGCTTCTTTCTGTACCCCTCTTCCCTCTTTCTATGCCTCTCTTGTCTCTGTCTGCACACCTGTTCACTTTTTCTGCACCCCTTATCCTGTTTCTGCAACTCTCTTGCCTTTCTGCAGTTCTCCTGCCTCCCTCTGCACCTCACTTGCCTCTTTCTGCACTTCTATTGCCTATTTCTGCATCTCTTTTGCTTCTTTCTGCACCCCTGTTGACTCTTTCTGCACCCCTGTTGTCTCTTTCTGCACTCGTCTTACCTCTTTCTGTACCTCTCTTGCTTCTTTCTGCACTTCTCTTGCTTCTTTCTGCACCTCTCTTGCTTCATCCTGCAGCCTTCTTCCCTTTTTTGCATCCCTCTTGCCTCTTTCTGCTGTTTTCTTGCCATTTTCTGTAGCTCTCTTGCCTTTCTACACCTCACTTGCCTCTTCTGCATTTCTGTTGCTTCTTTCTGCGCCTTTCTTCCTCTTTCTGCACATGTCCTACCTCTGTAAGCATAGCTAGAAATTAGCATTTAAAAAACATTTGAAATTTACTGAAAAAAACAATAGGTTTCAGGCACGTTATAGCTAGAAATTAGCATTTAAAAAACCTTTGAAATTCACTGAAAACACCATAGGTTTCAGGAACGTTATAGTTAGAAATTGGCATTTTAAAAACCTTAGAAATTCACTGAAAAAACATAGGTTTCAGGGATATTATAATTAGTTGGATATTTCACTCGTACAAAACCAGAGAAATTTGTCTGCTATAGTTAGTTGAGCTAACTATAACTCACGCCCCCGCAATGCACTGCTGATGACATCACATATTACATCATTCATGACATGGTCAGTGACAACACTGATGACATCACTCATGACATCTCAAATGACATCACTGATGACATCATCCACATGATAATCGTATGCATCTCGTCATACCCTAATATAACCTTTGATACACCCACTCTAAAATACAGACTACCATTTTTGAAACCATTGACACACCAATACCAGTTACTACATACCCACTCACTGAATCCTAGGTCGACACACACATCCACTCATTCACCCATACAGTCACTCATACATGCAGTCACTCATCAATACAGCACTATCATATGCACTCATACACCTATACAGTCACCCACACACCACCACTCATCCATAGTTACTCACACATCTAGTCAGTCATGCAAAGAATCAATCACACTCCCATTTACTCACATATACAGTTAAACACACACCACTTCACTTATTCATACAGATACTTACACATACTTATTCTCTTACACAATCGCTGATACAAGCACACACTCATCCATACAGCCACTCTCACAATCACTCACTCTCTCATATAGTAACCTATATACTCCAACACTCACATATACTGCCTTTCACATATGCAGTTACTCACACATGTACCACTGAGACATCCATTCACTCACCAACACACCCATACACACATTCGCCCACCCAAACAGCCCTTTACACATGCAGTCTTGAACCCATACACCCAGTGAATCACCCACTCACACATCAATGCACAGAGCCACACCCCACAACCACCCACACTGACACTCAGGCACCCATACAGATACTCAGACAACCAATCAATAACCCATATAGACACTCATTTAGCTACTCACCAACCCATGCAGCTGCTTACACACCAACTAACAGACTGATACAGACATTCACACAGTTTAGTCACTAACCCATGCATTCAGTAAGACATGTTTAATCACTCACTTATACAGTCAGTCACGCACCTACTAAATCATCCATCCAGATACTTATAAACCCACTCATTCTTCAATACACCTTGGCATATATATATCATATTTAAACTTTACAGAAACACATAGTCACTGGATGATGTCATCAGTGATGTCATTTGAGATGTCATCAGTGATGTCACTGACCATGTCATGAATGATGTAATATGTGACGTCATCAGCAGTGCATTGCGGGGGCGCGAGTTATAGTTAGCTCAACTAACTATAACAGCCAAATTTCTCTGGTTTTGTACGAGTGACATGTCCAACTAACTATAACGTTTCTGAAACCTGTGGTTTTTTCAGTGAATATATATATGTATATATACACATACACAGATATATAAAGGCATGTAGCAACTTTGAACATACTTGCAATCAATGGCAAAAATATTGACCATTTAGAGAAATAGTAAATTATTCAACTAATATGTAGTCATTAATACAATTTCCTTTCTGGTATGTATGTTTATGTACGTTTATGCTTGTTTGCTCACTCTCCATTGCTTGTTTGAAATATAATGTTGTTTACGATGTACTACATAACAATGTGCCTATTAAACATTTCTTGAATAAAGTCTTTAAAAAAAAGCATATTCTGGGACAACCAAGCTTCCCAGAGAACTGAGAATGTAGATCACCAAAACGTTGACTACATTTGCACTTGGTCAGGAATTAAATTTAGGAAGGGTTGCATTGTTACCTTGTTAGCTGGCAGTATATTTATATACCAGCAATGGCCACATGTATCAAGGTGAATTGCGATCGCAAACGCTGAAATTCGCAGAATTTCATCGTTTGCGATCGCAATTTGGCCTAGTGCTATGTATGAAAGCACAACTGTCTCACAAATTAAGGAATCGCAAAATTTGCGATTCCTTATTTTGCAAATGAATTTAAGGAATCGCAAATTGCGATTCCTTAAATGCAATGTATGAAGCACCGAAGTTGTGCGAATATGGCATAAGGAATCGCAAACTACCACCAACTACAGGTTGGAGGTAATTTGCGATTTCTTTCAAAAATGCACATTTTTGCATTTTTCAAAGTGGCATGTGATGCACAAACATGCCCTTAGGGCATGTATGTGCGCCACATGTGCACCCATGCTCATTTCAGGGGTGCAACAGGGTATCCTTTTGACACCCTGGCACACTTGAAATTGCATTCTCAATTTGCGATTCTCAAATTGGGAAATTGCAAATTGAGAATGTCTTCCCATTCATTCCTATGGGCCTCTAGGCCCATAGGATTGAATGGGGAGGTATTCCTTAATTGTGAATCGCAATTTGCAATTAAGGAATATGTAGGATTCGCAAAATGTATTGCAAATCCTACATACATTGCATTTTGCGATTCTCGAATAGCGATTCTCAAAAATTTGCTATTTGTGTATCGCAAAACCTAACATTGTTACATATGGCGCCAAGTTGCTTATAGTGAGTCAGTTTATGGCTGACCTGTGCTGATACACTGCCCTCTGCTTGTGTGCTGTGGTAGTATAAAGCAAAATGTAAAGTACAGATGAATAAATCAATGTCCTCTTTATATTTATGTATGCATTTTCACTATGATGTTTTAGAAAACGTGAGGCTGGCAAGAGATTCACAAACCTGCAGGGCCATAAACTGTTACTGGATTCCCTCTTGGGTAAGCTCCAACTGCTTCAAAGGTCCTTCACAAAAATTGCAGTACTTCAAGTGGTTACAAGATATTCCTCTACAGTAAAATCCAGCTGATTAATCTTCCCAAAGTTGTAGTACCACAATTGGTTACTAGATGTCTCTCTTGAGTCAGATGCTACAATCTAACAAGATAAAGCTGCAGTACTTCAAGCCATTACCACGTCTCTCTTGAGTCAGATCCAACTGCTTTGAATGCACAAAGCTGAAGTTGTGTGACTTTAACATATAAATATGCTTATACACTTTTGTTATTCTGATAATTTATGCTTTTTCACTATATGATAAATAAATCTACTAAAAGATGATTTATCTTGATAAGCCAATATTACAGCTAAGTGAATTGATTGAAACGGAAGACTGTAATGGTGCTTTACCATACATAGGCAATAGCAGTCACTAGTACATACGAATTCCTTTTATTTTTTAACTTTGGGGGATTACATTTTTAGGCGTGTATAAAAGTGCAGCAGCAAAATGTAGTCACAAAAAGTGAAATCGGGAAGTGGTTCAAGCGGGCTGACCCATTGCTCCATCCTGTGTGTTGTAGTAGAAGGAAATGCAGTTAGGGTAACGTTTCAACATAACAATGAATAAAGAATATTGACTCAAAGCCCCTCTATATGTACGTATTTTTATAATGTCTTTTGGAAAACATGAGGTTACGCGACAGCTAATACTGTCCCATGGACAGACCTAAAAAATGGCATGTTGTTTATGCTGTGCTTTACTTCCAGTTTCACTTTGCAAGCGAAGGGGATTTCCAGAGCGTATGTGATCAAACAAACAACAAGCCCCATCTTGTGAGAGCAATTCTTTCAATCAAAACTATCAGGGACTTTCCTGATTCAGTGTGTGGATAAAACAGTTAATAAATATAGAAGCCACACAGCCCCTATCTGCGTGGTTTGAAATCTAAACAGAGGCAATGGCTCAAGGCAAAGTGGCACTTACTGTTACCACCTGTTCTGGTTTATCCAGAACAGTGCATGTTTCCTGCTTGTTGTCTTGGCAAAAAAGGGAGCGGCAGCCAGAACATCACCCTTTCGCTCGTTTATACTGTCTTTCAGTCTTCCCTATTAACCAGTACCACTTTCTTATACAGTTTATTAACTCCTGACAATTTCAATCTTCTAGTGTATGCCAGTTTAATAGTGAAACAAGAAATATTTTTCACTTTGGCACCTGTAAATAGTACCAGCCTGGAAGCTGCTATAAAATTAAGCTGAAAGCTCTGCCTCTTATAGGTAAGGCTCCCAGTTCTCTGTTTCAACTGACTTTTTACAGATAAATACAGACAGAAAACAATCTATTTGCCTGTCACAATATATTTTTTAAATGGAAAAATACAGAAAATAGGCTTTCTTTTGTACAATTCTCACTTCAGTCAATCATGCATGCTAAGTCAATAGTGTGCAGACTGACAGGTATGGGAGTTAAAAAATAAAAAAGATAAAAGATTTCCTAACGAAGCTTAAAAAACTGCAGCAGTAAAGCTGTTTGAGCTTTTCTATACTGCTAATTATTTCAGATGACGGTAATGTGAAAATGTATGGATTGCACCTTAATTTTTTTACACTAAGCACAAAATTAATAAGGATAAATGCAGATAACATTAGCAAAAAATAAATATGGATAAATACAGGTGGAAATGTACAAAACTAAGACAATAAAACAGGGAGCTCTAATTATAACTGGATTACATTTTTAAGTTATTCAATATCATAAAAGATAAATCAATTACTTTTTTAGGTATTTTGCTATACCCTGGTTGGTCCACCATATTATTGTATTTTCTAGGAGTTTCAAACTGTTTTTGGATGCATATGCACATGTAACTATCATTTGCGGAAAACAATTCTCACAAAATAATTTATTTTTTTAAAGTTTCATATGAAAAATGCATCTACCTTTTAAAATATTGGTTTGTTCTTTCAAACACAAAACTTCCAGTAGTCTTTGTGCATGTGGTCAGCTCAAACAGGATGTGTATGAACACTGCTAGGGGCACCTGGTGTTAATGGGAGTGGTGAGAAACACCATGTCACTGAAAGAAGGGGAGAAGAAACTCTCAGCAGCTAATAAGAAGAGGCAACTTGTGGCTCAGTGATGAAGTTTAATGAATTTGAGGGAGGTTTTTTGGAAGGAAGGGGGAATGTTCTACATCACATGTGCAGGGGGAGCTCTTCTTCGCCCTGAAGGCACAGGCTACAGAAGTGACATCAATAGTGGTCGGTATGGTGAGTTGCAATGGCATCCATATGGCTAGATTTCAAGGCCGTATTGCTATGGCCCAGGGAGAGTGAGTGGGTGCCAAGACTTGTGATAAGTTGAACATGCGTTTTCACTTCTACTACTTACCAGTTTGGAGGTTAAGGAGCTGAGCCCACCACTTCTGAGAGCTCTCCTTTCCCCTTGTTTATTGCAGTGCAGGCAAAAGACAGTTGTATGACAGAACAACGAGCACCACAACCCCGCATGCCTAAACCCTGAGGTCTGAATAACGAGCAAGTCTTAATCACGCATTGCTTTAACACAAATTTTCGTGGTAAAGGCATGCATGGTAAAGGGGGTATATGTGGCTAAGGTTACCACCCCTCCTCCCCACCACCCTAGGGTGAAAACCCACCCATATCCTCCTCCCACATTGAGGTGAAACCCCATGCTGTGTCCTCCCCCTACACTAATTCCTAAGACCCTGTCCCTTAACCCTGTCCTTTCACCTGACCCTGGCCAGCCCTGACCCAGCCCTAAAAACTGCCCCGCCCTCCCCTAAGCCCCAAAAATGACCCCGTCTACCCGTTCCCCTCCCCTGCCCTGAGGCCTAATTCCCTAACTCCTAATTTAAAAAACTACCCCAACACTCCCCCACCCTAAAAACTACTACGACCAGCCCAGCCCTGAAAACTACCCCTGACCCCCAGCCATGAAAACCACCAAAACTACCTCCAACCCGAGCCCTAAAAACTACCTCCACCCCCCCAGCCCTGAAGACTAGCCCCTATTTCCCCAGCCCAGAAAATTACCCCAGACCCACCTCAGCCCAGAAAACTATACCCGACCCACCCCAGCCCAGAATAGTATCAAAACCCCATCCACAAAACTACCCCTACCAACCCCCAAGCCCACAAAATTACCCCCGACCCCCAGCCAACTAAAGTACCCCACCCCCCACCCACAAAACACCCGACCCCCACCCCACTTAAAACAAACCCGACCCACCTCAGCCCACAAAACATCCCCCACCGCCCTGCCCACAAAAACATCCCTGACCCCACTGTCCACAATACAACCCCTGAACCCCCGCCCACAAAACCCCCAACCCCCACCCACAAAACAACCCCAAACCCCCAACCCACAAAACAATCCCCACCCACCCACAAAACAACCCACTACCCCGCCTCCAAAATGACCCCCCATCCGCCCATCCCACAAAAGAACCCCCAGTCCCACTTACCTTACCGCGATCTCTTCCTGCTTCCGTTCATCTGCAAGCCCTACCGCGCATTGCCTTAACTACGCACAGGCGTGGTTAAGGTATATGCATGGTCAAGGCATGTGTAGTAGGGCTTGCGGAGTTGGAACACTCATGGTTCAGACCTCGGTGTTCCGATTGTTCCCAGCAAAAGACTGGTCCCACAAGAAGGAAAGAAAGAGTTGATGACCAGAAGACACACACAGTGATCACTGATCTGCTTGACCTATCTCTGTGCTCTGTGACAGACTACCGTCCGGGTCAATGTTTTACAGTCACTCCCTTTAGGGTGACCATGATGACTGGAGCAGGTAATTAGTTAATGAGACACAGTCGCCTCCTGCCAGTCTGCCACAATTGAAACACTGTTGTGGCTGCCTGGCGTATCAGCAGTAGCCTCTCTCTCCCTGAAATGGAGGCCGACTGATCCTGACTACCAGTCCTCGGACCACACAACTTCCAGTCACCGTATCACCGCTAAAGATGCCTACAGCCTGGGCTTGAATCCTGACTCACAAGGCCTTTTCTGCCTTGCTTGACTGAACCAAACGTTGTGTTGCTTTAGATGAGGTCACTCTCTGGAATTATCACTGACTTCAGTCACTTTATGCAGCCTGGGCCTGTGTGAGAGAGGCCTCTCTTAACCCCACACCAATAACCACATCAGGTGGAACAGATGAACATGATGGATGATGACATACTGACAGCAGTGACATTAGGCAGTGACATTAGGCGGTGGCATTAAAGAGGAATGGCACTGCAGCAACCTGGGCTTTCACTAAGCAATGCGAGCAGCAATGCCTTCCAACTGCTCTGTTTCATTCGTGTCACTGTTAACCTGCTCCACCCAAGTTTCATGGCCTGGCCAATCTACTTGCATCCAGCACCCTGCAACTGATTCATCAGCCCAATTGTGTCATATGGACGCTGAGGCGGCTCCCTAGAGGCACCTCATAACTATTACCCCAGTGCCCACACTGTACAGTGCCTGTGTGAGCTGGGAGGTCTAAAGCTGTTTGAGACCTAGGCACTAGACTACAAAACCACATACACATTAATCAGGATCTTACAATGCTGAAAGGCCATTGTGAGGCTTGAACCAGACACCAGAAAACCGACCGGACTGACTAACTATGACAACCTATTATGTTTAATCCCCATGGCTTCTTGACAAATGCAGACAGTCCTCCAAGGCAGAAACAGGCAAATATTTATTGAGCAGCATCACTAAGATGTAGAAAACACAAGACCCATTCAATGACAACATGCATGGGTGGCTGTGAAGCAGAGATTTGATATAGGTAGGAAACACTTTGGGTGTGTGGGTGTGTGTATGCTCAGCTAAGGAGTTGTGGGGCACTTTTTAATCACCCGAGGTGCGTTTTGGCTTGCTTCAAATGAGTTTTCTTGATATTTGTGCAATGGAATGTACAATTTCAACCAGTTGTTTTAGGAAATGTGTACGTTTTCTGACAGAAATGCTGTAAAATTCACCATTTGAATCCATTTACCACATTTGCTCATGGGAGGAGAACCCCCATGCGATAACCCCCTTTGAGTTCAAGCTGGGTCACTTGTTCATTATACTTGGATCCAAAATGTTTGGCTTAGCAATTTTTAAATCCACCAGCCTCTACTGAATGCTCTTTGAGAGAACAAATAGTGGTTGTATGACAAAATACCAACAGCAAAAATACTGTGATTCAAAAATACTGTAGTTAAAACATTGACCAGAAAGTTGTTAACTCCACATACCTATAATGTGAAGCACAGAAATATTGAGGTCAAAAATAGCTGCAGTATATTGATAAGTATATAATTAACTGTAATTAAGATTATAATCATTAAAATTACATTCTTTTTATACAGTTAATATACTTGAAAAAAATAGCATATTAAAAAAACTACATTTTAATATTAAGGTATACATTAGAATAAATTATTGCAAACATCAACTTAAATCTTAAATACACATACCAAGTGTAGTTTATATTAAAGATTAAACACCACATATAATTATTTGATAAAATAAAAGACAGATATAAATGATTTCAACCTTTATAAAATTTTAAAATGTATATAAAAAATGTATATATATATATATATATTCACTGAAAAAACCATAGGTTTCACACATGTTATAGTTAGCGGAAATTTTACTGATAAAAAACCTGTGAAATTGCCCCGTTATAGTTAGTGCTGGCAACTATAACTCACGCGACCGCAATCCTCTGCTGATGCTAATACTGTATTTAGACACTTATTTGCCCATGTCTTCTTCCATACATTTTTAGCTATACATATATTACAAATATTTTTTTTTCATAAAGACACATATGTCATCAGCAGAAGATTGCGGTCGCGTGAGTTATAGTTGCCAGCACTAACTATAACGGGGCAATTTCGCAGGTTTTTTATCAGTAAAATTTCCGCTAACTATAACATGTGTGAAACCTATGGTTTTTTCAGTGAATTTGCAAGGTTTTTTAAATGCTAATTCCTAACTATAACGTGTGTGAAACCTATGGTTTTTTCAGTGAATTTGTACGGTTTTTTAAATGCTAAGTTACTTTACGCCATTCGAGGCGTGCGCGCCCACTTAACGCAGTTCGTTCCGTGCACGGTTTTTATCAACTTTAATAAGCCCTGTACATTTGGTGGCCTTCGGCCACCAAAAGCACAGGGGGTGGGGTCAATGTGGATAGTGTTTTTTTTATTTCGATTTTATAATTTCATGTTGCAAAAAATTATTTTTTTTTACCTATTAATAAGCCCTGTACATTTGGTGGCCTACGGCCACCAAAAGCACAGGGGGTGGGGTAAGTGTGGATAGTGTTTTTTTTTTTTTTACCGTACGCTTACGGTAAGCGTACGGTAAGCGTACTCGGCGAAATTGCCGAAAAAAAAATAGAACCGTTTTTGATCTTGGGGGATGTTTGGGGACTCCCTCAACATGACTATGTGGGAGGGAGTTGTCAAAACAGCCCCGTAACATGTTTTTGGCCATCATGTTTGATAAACAACACTCAGTGCGAGAGACAAAATGGCGGACGCCGCTTCCTGGTTTCGGCCGATTCGAATGTTTACTAAGATCTAAGAGCCAATCAGAATCGCGCTCGCGCACGCCACCGTACGCGTACGGTAAGCGTACCGTAAGCGGGCTCAGATATATATATTGATTTAAAGGCTATTTTCTCAGAATCTACTGAACAGATTTACACCAAACCTACAAAAGGCACTTCCTTGACCTAGGGACTACCTCTCTGCCAAATTTCTAGTAATTCTGTTCAGCCGTTCGGGCTGTAGCTCGTTCTAAAGGTCCTATGGAAAAATGCATGGGAAAAACGCGTTTTGGGACCCCCCTTTTATCTCAGCCCCCGCTTGACGAATCCCCCCGAGACTTTCAGGGTAGGAGCGGAGCGTAGCGCCCCACCTATTTTGAGAAATTCGCGAGGATTCATCGACCGGCGCCAAAGTTATTCAAAATAGAATGTTGAGGTTTTCCTATGGAAAAGGGGTCCTAACTATAACTACCTACTGGCGACCGCCAGTAGGTAATATATATATATATATATATATATATATATATATATATATATATTCACTGAAAAAACCATAGGTTTCACACACGTTATAGTTAGGAATTAGCATTTAAAAAACCTTGCAAATTCACTGAAAAAACCATAGGTTTCACACATGTTATAGTTAGCGGAAATTTTACTGATAAAAAACCTGTGAAATTGCCCCGTTATAGTTAGTGCTGGCAACTATAACTCACGCGACCGCAATCCTCTGCTGATGCTAATACTGTATTTAGACACTTATTTGCCCATGTCTTCTTCCATACATTTTTAGCTATACATATATTACAAATATTTTTTTTTCATAAAGACACATATGTCATCAGCAGAAGATTGCGGTCGCGTGAGTTATAGTTGCCAGCACTAACTATAACGGGGCAATTTCACAGGTTTTTTATCAGTAAAATTTCCGCTAACTATAACATGTGTGAAACCTATAGTTTTTTTCTGTGAATTTGCAAGGTTTTTTAAATGCTAATTCCTAACTATAACGTGTGTGAAACCTATGGTTTTTTCAGTGAATTTGTACGTTTTTTTTAAATGCTAAGTTACTTTACGCCATTCGAGGCGTGCGCGCCCACTTAACGCAGTTCGTTCCGTGCACGGTTTTTATCAACTTTAATAAGCCCTGTACATTTGGTGGCCTTCGGCCACCAAAAGCACAGGGGGTGGGGTCAATGTGGATAGTGTTTTTTTTATTTCGATTTTATAATTTCATGTTGCCAAAATTTAGTTTTTTTTACCTATTAATAAGCCCTGTACATTTGGTGGCCTACGGCCACCAAAAGCACAGGGGGTGGGGTAAGTGTGGATAGTGTTTTTTTTATTTTTATTTTTTTACCGTACGCTTACGGTAAGCGTACGGTAAGCGTACTCGGCGAAATTGCCGAAAAAAAAATAAAACCGTTTTTGCTCTTGGGGGATGTTTGGGGACTCCCTCAACATGACTATGTGGGAGGGAGTTGTCAAAACAGCCCCGTAACATGTTTTTGGCCATCATGTTTGATAAACAACACTCAGTGCGAGAGACAAAATGGCGGACGCCGCTTCCTGGTTTCGGCCGATTCGAATGTTTACTAAGATCTAAGAGCCAATCAGAATCGCGCTCGCGCACGCCACCGTACGCTTACGGTAAGCGTACGGTAAGCGTACCGTAAGCGGGCTCAGATATATATATTGATTTAAAGGCTATTTTCTCAGAATCTACTGAACAGATTTACACCAAACCTACAAAAGGCACTTCCTTGACCTAGGGACTACCTCTCTGCCAAATTTCTAGTAATTCTGTTCAGCCGTTCGGGCTGTAGCTCGTTCTAAAGGTCCTATGGAAAAATGCATGGGAAAAACGCGTTTTGGGACCCCCCTTTTATCTCAGCCCCCGCTTGACGAATCCCCCCGAGACTTTCAGGGTAGGAGCGGAGCGTAGCGCCCCACCTATTTTGAGAAATTCGCGAGGATTCATCGACCGGCGCCAAAGTTATTCAAAATAGAATGTTGAGGTTTTCCTATGGAAAAGGGGTCCTAACTATAACTACCTACTGGCGACCGCCAGTAGGTAATATATATATATATATATTCCATATGACAACACCCAAACTTGGAGGGCCACACAAGACGGGTTAGATTCCTTCATTATTGGCAGGACCGCAGGCTACACAACAACGCTGGCACAGCTAGATTTGCCTGAGTCCAAACGCGTTTCGGGTGTTCCTTCGCCCTTGGTCACTGGTCAGGTTGAGGAATTGAGGCAGCAAACAGTAACACTGCACTTGCGGTGAGTATTTAAGTCTCGCCTGAGAGGGCGTGTGCACTGCGTGCATTCTGGTCTATGTAGTTAGTTGCTTGAATCCCTAATGGATGCCGCCATTGCTTCCTTCATTAAAACTTGATTTACCACAGTGGGTTGCTGTGTTACTCACAAGAATGGTCACCTGCTGTCTTTATGTCCTTGCGAACAGGCACGCCATTCGTGATGAGCTATATTCGTGACAACGCTCGACCCACTATGTAAGCAGTGGGCCCCCCCCCGCGACCAAGATAGGCCGCAATATACTCCATCTGACAACACCTAAACTTGGAGGGCCACACACGGCATGTATGATTCCATTATTATTGGCAGGACCGCAGGATACACAACATCGCTGGCACAGCTAGATCTGCCTGCGTCCAAACGCGTTTCAGGCGTTCCTTCGCCCTTGGTCACTGGTCAGGTTGAGGAATTGAGGCAGCAAACAGTAACACTGCACTTCGGGGGAGTATTTAAGTCCCGCCCAAATGGCCCTCCAAGTTTGTGTGTTGTCATATGGAATAAATAAATATATTACCTACTGGTGGTCGCCAGTAGATAGTTATAGTTAGGACCAAGTTTCCATAGGAAGAGCATTTTTTGTTTTGCTTATAACTTTGGCGTCGTTTGATGAATCTTCATGAAATTTTCTAAACTGATTCTTTGTTCATATCAGCTCCTATGTTGAAAGTTTGAGCGTGATTCATCAAGGGGGGCTGGGAAAAAAGGGGGGTCCCAAAACGTGTTTTCTCCATGTTAATTTCCGTAGGAAACTTTAGACCAGGCTACATGTCGAACGGGTGAACGGATTTACCCCAAATTTGGCAGGGAGAAGGCGCTTGGTCTAGAAAGCACGCTTTTGCTTATTTGGTGTAAATCTGTTCAGTAGTTTTGGAGAAATATCCAAATTTGCAGATATCGATATTTGGGAATTCTGCCATCTGATTGGCTGAGGCGTTACGAGCACGAGCTTGCTGCTTATTGGCTGAGAGCGGTGTGAGCGGTTCTAACTTGGAAGTGTTGGCAGCCATTTTGTGATTCTGTTGAAGCGAGTAAGGGGAAAAAAGGGCAAAAAAAGGAGGAAAGAGGAGGGTAGGAGCACTGTAACCTCTGTGGGGTTTTTATGGTGTGCCAATCTAGGGTGCATAGCGAACTACTCATCCCTACCGGGCTGAAAGTGCTGGGCTACGGAAATTAAGTGAGGTAATGCCTAGAGTCTAATGCTGCTAAAGTGAGCTGCTGCGGGACTCGGGGATTAAAGCGTGAGGCCAAACTGTGATGAATACAAGCCCCAGCTAGGCCCGCAAGAGACAAGGGTTCGCTCTTCTGTAACGAAATCTATAAGGAAGTTGGCACGGAAACTGCAAAGTACAAAAACAACGTTTATTAACCCTTAAGGGTGGTCCTACAATCCACACAACACTCTTCAGTATTGCAAGGAGTAGCACAAAGAACTTGCATACACAGTCCCCTTTTATACACAGCAAAGGGGCTCATGAGTGGGTGGATACCACAGAGTTGAATAACATTACCATTTAGGGTCATTCTCGATACCAAATCAATACATGGGCGGAGCTAACACACTCCTTGGGCCCGCGAAAACACATGGTCAAGCAAAGCTAATTATAACAGATGTGGTCAAGTCTGGGCATGCGCCAGACGGACATGGGAGAGCTATTTATAACCTGTTGCTAGGCAGATTACAAGAGCAATTAACACAGAAGTCGGACTCTCCTCGTGGTGAACACATGGCAGCATGTCAATACAAAATGGAGTCCGGACTTCGGCCAACATAATGGGGAAAACACGATAAAAGGGAAACACTAATGTTTTCAGTAAATGCTTAATCACATTCTGCCTTAATTTACAACAGACGACCCTTTCAGCATTTACTGAAGACATCTGGCTTCCAAGAATAATCATCGTATATGTCAATTATCATCATTCCTTTAACCTCTTTAGCTAGGCCCTTCTGGCGGGCAACATCGGCAATAGCTTTCTTATCTGGAATGCAGAATGAAATGCATACAGAACAGCACAATGGTCCACATTGAATACACATACAGAGAAAGAACAGAATTGCTATAATAATGCAGAGACCAGTTAAGACCTTCCATCCCCAGGCAGTAACCAATGCCCAAAACCATCCAGAAAAGGACCAAGTGCCGTTTTCCGTGTGGATTTCAGCTGCTATTTTATGCAGCTTATTAATGGCGTTATAAACGGATGGCGTATGATCAGGAATGAACACACAGCAGCTACTTCCAATAATTTTACAGGCTCCTCCTCGATCAGCTAGCATTACATCCAATACCATACGGTTCTGCAATGCAACAATTCTGGTAATCTGTAATTCTTCCGTAAGATTCCCAAGAGCAGCAGCAGTCTGATTAGTCACAGCTTCTACCACTCTTGTTAATCTTCGGATCTTCCTACTATTCAAAGCGGCTCCAACAAAGAAGAACAATCCTAAATTAAAATCAATATACTGTTGCAAACTGGTATCTGTTTGATCCACCTCGTCAATGGATAGAGTACGTTTATATCTATTTACAGTCACATTATTCAACAGTTTTAAATCCTTATGATATGACGCGGGTGCTAAAAATACAGGAGGTAATAGGAATGATACATAGCATACCCCAGACCACCCAGCCGGCAGACGGTAATAACCTTTATTTCCGCACACAAAATAGGTATTATGGGACGCTAGGAAGGTACTATTGTTCAACCCATCAATGTTTAGAACAGTTATACAATCACTGACACCAACAGGGATAAAACCCACACTCTGGACACACAAGTCCGCTTGAGCTTGTGCGACTTGGATTACAAATGTATCTCTTCCCGCAGTGTCTCTGGTGTTCGTGAAGATATAGGGAATGGATTCATTGTCCGGTCGGTATTCTTCCCATTCCCAAATTGTCCCATTCGCTTGTGGATATCCATTCTTGTCCTGATGACATTCCTTATTAAGTCTAAAAAGCAATCGTCCCACTGTCGGTTTTCGAGTGGCAAACAACAGAGTGTACCATGCTCTACAGGAGCCATTGTGAGAGAAAGGAAGTGGTATGAATGGCGTACCTCCTTTCTTCTGATGGGCTGGCATCATCCCACATATCCAACAGTTCGTAGCGTTTGTAGCAACGTGGGTGTGATGCAGCATCTGAATGAAAGTGTTATTCAAATAGGATTGCCGATGCTTCAACTCTTGGTATGGCAATGTGTAAAAATAGTGCTCCGCAGGCACTGGAGTCGTCAACACAAGCGTCTTTCGAGCAGGAGTTGCCTCCTCCACAAACCATGTGGTTATACCAACAATAGCTACTGTTAGCATGAACCCCAACGCACAAAGAATTTTCTTCTTCTCCATGTCAAAGGAAATAATACCCTGATATCTTCCTGAAACTAAAAGTCTGTCAGAACTCTTCCCCTTGGGCAGCGGTTGATTTCTTCACCAGCGGGCCAAGACGGGTGTCACTACACTAATGCAGGGCTGATCCCCCCCCCTTGCCTCATCGGCTCTCCGTTTCACTAACCCAAGGGCCGTTCTGACAGTATGTCCCGGTACTGGAAACCTCACTTCCTTGGTCGCAGATGATATCGCCTTCCTCCAGAAGTCGTATGGTCCGGAAAAAGCTCCTCAGTATCGTTTGGCTCTGCAGCACGGCCTGTTTCTGCTGCTAGGATGTCTCGTTGATCGGTCAGCACGGCAGACTCCACCAATCCGGGCGGTACCTTTCGACAGTGCAAGGAATGGATCCAATTCTTCCTGTTCGAGACTCGCACTGCCGTCCTCGTTGCAAGAAGGACTTGCTCAGGTCCGACCCATCTCGGCTCCAAACTGTTCGTTCTGTCGAATACCTTCAGCATGACATGATCCCCAGGCCGGAGACCATGTCCTTCACCGGTAGACCGATCAGGGAGCGCCTCTCGGACCTGTTGATGAATAGAAACCAAGTTATCCGTTAACTGTGCCAGATAATCACCCATCATCACACAAGGTACATCATACACAGCCCTAGGCCTTGGTGGACCCCAAATATTCATTGGGCGTCCAAATACAATCTCATAGGGTGTAAGGCCGGTTCGAGAGTGTGGCACCGACCTAATTGACAATAACGCCAGTGGCAAGGCGTCTGGCCAAGTCAGAGATGTTGAAGCTTGAATTTTGGCGATCTTAAGCTTCAGTGTACCATTATACTTCTCGACTAGTCCTGCAGACTGAGGGTGGAACACGGCGTGGAACTTCTGGGTGATGCCTAGGCCCTTCAAGACATACTTTATAACATCTGCTACAAAGTGAGGGCCATTATCACTCCACAGAAGTCTACAGACGCCGTATCGGGGGAAAAACTCTTTCAGCAATAGCTTCGCTGTAGTCATTGCAGTATTGTTTTTCGCAGGGTACGCCTCAACCCATTTACTGAAGGCGCAAACCACTACTAGAACATACTTCAAATTGTTACAGCGCTCAAGCTGGATGTAATCCATCTGCAGAACCTCAAAGGGTGCAGTGGGTGTCGCAAATCCTCCTGCTGGAGTTCGCGTGCCTTTCCCTGGGTTATACTTCAGACAGATCATACAGGTCTGCACCACCCTCTTTGCTGTGCTAGCAATCTCTGGATGCTCCCAGACTTGGGTAAGCAATTTCACAATTGCGGAAGCTCCAACATGTGCTAGCCCATGTGCCATCTGGACCATAGGTTGTACAAAAGCCGTGGGTAACTTCCATCTATCCATCTGCTTATTTCTCCAGCAACCCTCGTCATCCAGTTCTCCTTCGCTAACCCATTGTTCCCGCTCTTTGTCAGAAGCGGTCTTTTGTATTTCTCGCACTTGCTCCTTCGCATCATGCCATCTCTCCACCTGTGACTTCACTACATACATGGCAGTAGTGCCGGGCTGCATCGCAGTCTCCCGTGCTACTCGATCCGCTAATGCATTCCCTTCTCCAACCTTATCAACCACTTTCCTATGGGCGCTACACTTAACAATGGCGATTTTCTTTGGGTATGTCAATGCAGTTAAAAGGTTGTGAACTAACTCCCCATGCATTATCTGTACCCCATGTGACGTTAGAAACCCTCTCTCCTTCCAGAGTAGGCCGAAATCGTGCGCTACTCCGAAGGCATAGCGGCTGTCTGTGTAAACATTCACACACAATCCCGTACTGAGCTCACACGCTCGTGTTAACGCTATCAGTTCCGCTGCTTGAGCTGATTTCTGTGGTATGCGTGCTGTCTCCACTATCGTCTGTAACGTGGTAATTGCATACGCTGCTGAAGTCGTACCATCTGGTAGCTTCAGGCATGATCCATCCACCCACAACTCTCCATCTACATCTGAAAAGGGCGTATCCTGGAGATCAATACGACCCTTTGTTTGTTCCTCAGTCACAAGAATACAATCATGCGCTTTCTGTGCCTCAGGCTGGGTCTCGGGGTATGGCAACAATGTGGCCGGGTTTAATGTCACGCACCTTTTTAACGTAATGTGAGGAGCTAAAAGCGTCAACTCATATCCCGTTAAACGGGCACTGGTCAAATGCTGCGTCTTTGTTTGATTAAGCAGGGCATCAACAGCGTGGGGAACTAACACCAACAGTTTATGGGACAATACAATTCCCTCACTTTGGCGTATTGACACAGCTGTCGCCGCAACCGAGCGAAAACACCCTGGTAATGCTCGGGCGACAGGATCAAGCACAGCCGAAAAGTATGCACAAGGGCGCTGCTTATCGCCGTGCATCTGCACTAAGACTGATAATGCACATCCATCTTTCTCATGCACATACAACGAAAAGGGTTTTGCATAATCAGGGGTCCCTAACACTGGTGCTGAACAAAGGGCCTGTCTTAATTGCTGAAAAGCAGCGTCACATTCATCTGACCAGGGGATCGGGATGGGCGTGTCTTTTGTCAAGAGCGCTAGTAATGGCTTAGCTATGTGTGAAAACCCTAATATCCACTGTCTACAAAAAGAAACAAGACCCAAAAATGCACGCACATCCTTCTGCGTGGATGGCCTTGGTGTGTCCAAAATTACTTGGATACGATCTGGTGTGAGTGCACGCCCCTCCTTAGACAAAAGGTGACCCAAATAAGTCACCTTTGGTCTACAGAATTGCAATTTCTTCCTAGAGACCTTATGATTGTGGGACGCTAAAAAAGAAAGTAAGGCTATCGTACTTTTCTCACACAACTCCAGGGTGTCAGCCGCCAACAAGATGTCATCAACACATTGAATGAGGGCGACCCCCTCGAGTAAGGCAAAGGAATCCAACTGCCACTTCAAAGCCTGACTATAAATACTAGGGCTTTCTGTATAGCCCTGGGGAATTCTACAAAAACGATAAGATCTATTGTTTAATGTGAATCCAAAAAGAAATCGGCTATCAGGGTGAATGGGAATAGAAAAGAAGGCATTTTTCAAATCAATCACTGAGAACACGGCCGCCGTAGGCGGGACCAAGGTGAGCAACGTCGTGATATCGGAAACCACCGGATACTGAGGTATCACGATCTTGTTCACCTCCCTCAAATCAATTATGAACCGATAAACCTTTGCATCCGTGTCCTTTTTCAGAATAGGGAGAATCGGACTGTTACAGATATTATAGGGAACTTCTTCCACTACCCCCACTGCGATCAAGTCTTGCACAATCTGTATGAGAGCCTCCTCGCCCTCCTGGGAAATACGATACTGTGGGAGGCGCGGTAGTACCGCCCCCTCCTGGACACTAATGTGGACCGGAGGAATCACCATTTGTCCGACATCTGTGTCCGATGTTGCCCATAAAGTTTGGGGGAGGGTAGCCAACAACGCATCCTCTGAGATCGTACACATCCGCCCAGATCGGGGGTAGTTGTCATTTAAAATCACCCTCACACCCTCAGGGGAACAGCGAATTGTAGCCCTAAAATGCTTTAACATATCAAGGCCCATAATGTTATCCGGTGTGTACGGAGCAAGCAGAAACGGACAAGGCGCAGAAAAACAATCAACTTTAAATGCAAGGGGCTGTGAAAGAGGGCTTCGGGAAAGTGTACCGTCAAACCCTACCGATGTAACTATTGAGCCGGATGGGGGAGCCCCCGGAACCAAGTACCTAGACAATGCACTACGTGTCGCTCCTGTATCCACTAGGAACTGATCAGTAGAACCTAAAACCTCAGCCGATACATAAGGACCCGTCTGATCGACCGGCACCTCAACTGATTCGGACCCCCATCCTACGCATTCCTATGCATGCTGAGAATCGTGATATCCCAATCGATCGCTGTCCGATACATGATATTGGTGCTGGCGATCGAAAACATTTGAGCTATCTCGGTGCTGTCCGGCAGTATCGAAACGGACATTATCGTTTGAATTCCCTCTAAAGTTCGAGAAGCCCCCTCTACCTCTCGGCCCACCCGGAGTGTGCCCCTGACGCGAAGCACGCAACGCTGGGCACTCCCTGGCCCAATGGCCCGACTGCTTACAGTACGCACATTGGTTCCTATTCAAATCAGATCGGCCCGAAGGGGGACCATAAGATCCGCCCCTTCCTCTATTATTATTACCCCGGCGGGGCGGGCCATATACTTGTGCTAACATCACTTTAGTTTTAAGATCTTTCGATTTCTTCTCCTCCTGGCCCTTCGCCTCGTGCTCCTGACGCTCATAATACTGGGCAATGGTCAGAAGGGCCGTCGGTGTCGCGGAGGACCAAGAACTCTCACTCGCTTTTAACCGGGCCGCAACTGCCGGCAGCAGATTAGCCACATATTTGTCCGCGAAAAGGTGGCGGCCCGTGTCGTCAGTAAGCGACTGGCCACTAAAATCATGGAACGTTTCCTCAAAACGCGTAAAGAAGTCCGCGACTGACTCGTCAACTTTCTGTTTACATGCTGCTAACATATTCCAGTCAATCTTTTTAGGGGGGATAATCGTCTTCAATTTAGCCACAATAGCCGCAGGGAGATCTAAAATATTCTGGGGTGGTTTCTGTGCGGGCTTCCGTTCCCTATCCTCATCCTCAAGGTCAGACCACCGGGCCTTAAAGGCAACCGCATCATCTATCTTCCGGACAGAGCGCCACGTATCCGGCGGTAGGATAAGGCCAAAGAACAGGTCTATATCCGCCAAGGTCATAATGCAAGAATTCAAGGCCCCCTCGACTTCTTCATAGAAGGCCGCTGGATTCTTGCGGGGGTCAGGCAGCGCATTCTTTAATGCCATAACATCGGCCCTATGCCATGGAGTATAAACCCAGTTATATACAAAATATCCCCTTGCATCGGCGGAGTTAACATCCGAGCTAGTCCCCGCTCCTTTAGGAGGAACATACAAAGGCGCCGCCTCTCGCATTGGTTTAGCATGCACTATGTCATCCTTATCTGACTGGGAGGCGGATGGGTGGCCCCCTGCTGCAGACGAATCCGACTGCTTCTCCTCCTCCGTTTGTTGACGTGCTTTCTCTCTAAGGGCCAGTACCTCGTCCCGCAAAGCGAACAGCCGCCGAGCCGCCTCAGAAGCCTTAGGGGGAGAAAAAACACCATTACGTAATGCTCCGGCATCCAAAGACACGTCGTCAGGCTCAAAGACACTAGAATATTTTCGGAAAGCTGCGATTACTTCTTCTGAAAAATGAGACAGAAAATACACCCTCTCTCTATCTTGCCACGACCCCCAAGCATGGAACAACTCATCCATAGACATCTTGCCCTTAAGTGCACGAAGGGAAAGTTTCCGGAGCTCAGCCATATGCTCGGCCGATAACATGGACCGTGTGTCGACCTTACCCGGAGCCGGGCCAGAATCTTGCGGCCGTGGAGCAGATGCGCCAACATAAGGGGGCGGAGAGCGATCTAGTAAATAAAAATCGTCATCAGGATTATTAAGGACAGGATAAAGCGGCTGACGAACAACATATTGACCCGAAACTTGTAGCCTACGCTCTTTCTCTTGTCTGTCCGTTTGCTCTTTGTCCTCCCGACGCTTCGCTTCCTGCGCTCGCACATGATCATTCTTTCGCTGCTCCTTATCAAACAGCGCTTTCTCACGTTTCTCTCGCTCACGCACTTCCTTCACCCATAATCGCACACACTCAAACATATCCTGACGAGCACGTCGCTTACACATACACTGTTCCACATACTCAATCTTACGTATATCAAACGATCCATACAAAGGCCATCGCAACTCAGGATCCTTCCTAGTATATTTCCTCCATAACGTGCTGTACATTATGGAAGAAAGACCATGCTTCACGTACATATCCCTATTAGGAGTCCCCTCTGGGGGAGCTGGAGCAGATTCCTCGAGGTTCAACCGGTTCCCAAGACAGCAGCACCACTTACGAAGTGCGCTAAAAGCAGGCATGCTAGGAATAATGCAAAATATGCAGTATTATCAAGAAAAATGGCACTTAATCGTTGCGCCGTTCAAAGTTTACACAGCTCCGGAGAAATTTCTCCACATTACCTGCCTATATGTGTTGCAACGCATATATTTTCACAAAGACAAATTCAAAATATGACTAGTCACCATCAATCAAACTCAAATAGCCAGACCAGGCTTCAAAACTCGGAGCAAGTACCGTACAACGGTTCTTACCAATCAAGAGTCCAGGTTCCAACTGCCAAGCTCCACAATCGCCCAAACGGCTCTCACGGCAGGACCGACAGAAGAGGTCTCAGTCGATGACCGGCGCCACCCAGATGGTCAGCTCGGAAGGGAAGGAAGAAAAACCTCGGGATGCCAAGGCTAAGACGCCGCTGGCAGTGATCACGTCCCTGGCCAAACTCCTCACCTTCGTCGCGACCAGTCCTTCGAGCATCCGAGTCGCCGATGAGCCCCACGTGACGGGCGCCAATTGATGAATACAAGCCCCAGCTAGGCCCGCAAGAGACAAGGGTTCGCTCTTCTGTAACGAAATCTATAAGGAAGTTGGCACGGAAACTGCAAAGTACAAAAACAACGTTTATTAACCCTTAAGGGTGGTCCTACAATCCACACAACACTCTTCAGTATTGCAAGGAGTAGCACAAAGAACTTGCATACACAGTCCCCTTTTATACACAGCAAAGGGGCTCATGAGTGGGTGGATACCACAGAGTTGAATAACATTACCATTTAGGGTCATTCTCGATACCAAATCAATACATGGGCGGAGCTAACACACTCCTTGGGCCCGCGAAAACACATGGTCAAGCAAAGCTAATTATAACAGATGTGGTCAAGTCTGGGCATGCGCCAGACGGACATGGGAGAGCTATTTATAACCTGTTGCTAGGCAGATTACAAGAGCAATTAACACAGAAGTCGGACTCTCCTCGTGGTGAACACATGGCAGCATGTCAATACAAAATGGAGTCCGGACTTCGGCCAACATAATGGGGAAAACACGATAAAAGGGAAACACTAATGTTTTCAGTAAATGCTTAATCACATTCTGCCTTAATTTACAACAACTGTGTGTCTTATGCTGTGAAGTCAGGGGCCCTCTCTGTTGCACCACACCTGTGGAAGTAGTGTCAGCATGTGTTTATACCTACTAGGATGAACTACTGACCCCTACTGGTCTGAAAGTGCTGGGGTACGGAAAATATGTGAGGTATTGTCTAGAGTCTCATGCTGCTAAGCTGAGCTGCTGCCGGACTCGGGGATGAAAGCGTGAGTACAAACTGTTTGTCATATGCTGTGAAGTCATGTGCTCTGGCTGCTGTGCCACATGTGTGCAAGTAGTGTCAGCATGTAGTTATACCTTCTCGGAGGAACTTTTGTTTCGAATATTGTAAGTTGTGTATGGTGTTTAGGGGGTGTTATACAGTGAGTGCAAAGGGAAATTCGCGAGTATCAAATCAATTCGGTATTTGGAAAGTGCAAACTACTCACTCGTACGGGTCTGATGGCGCTAGGGGCGTAAGCTGAGCTGCTATCAGACTCGGGGATAAAGGCACTGAACTACTGACCCCTACTGGTCTGAAAGTGCGGGGTACGGAAATTAAGTGAGGTATTGCCTAGAGTGTTTTGCTGCTAAATTGAGCTGCTGCTGGACTTGGGGATGAAACCGTGAGCCCAAACTGTGTATCCAATGCTGTGAAGCTCTGGGCGCTGTGCCACACCTGTCCAATTAGTGTCAGCAATATTTTATACGTAGTAGGAGGAAGTTTTGTTTGGAACACGGTAACTTGTATATGGTGCTGGTAAGTGATCCGCAGCACTTGCAAAGGCAGTGCACCCAGGACATGCAGCTGACGTGCAAGTTATAGGTGGACGTGAATGGAGTCGACCATGTGTTCTGGATGCTCTGCTATGCGTCAGTGGCTCTGCTTGTAGGTGCACTGGCTTGCCGTGTGCCAGTCTTGTGGATGAAATGGCACAGCTTGGTGCAATGAGCCGGGTCTGTGTGCAATGGGTGCAGGGCAGGGTTGTGGTGGGAGTACGTGTGAAGGCCATTACACGCACGCTAACAACGACGAAGAACTTTTAAGTGTGGGATGTGCACTCGTTGTTCTCAAATCGGGCAGTGGGTAGTGTGGGAGACGGATGCAAATATTATCGTATCTGTCGGGGGCTGACTACTTGCAAGTACCTTCTCGGAGCAGCAGATGTGTTAGCGCAAGATAGCTCAGACAAAGAACCTTTCATCCTTACAGTAACTTCTCCAGGTGCATTCATCCAGGATCTGTACAAAGGCCGGCCGTGGGTGTTGTGGGATGTCTGCGACCCTGGTCATTAAGGATGAGATGCCCAGCACGTGGCACATGGGCGGGTTCACTGTGTGTTATGTTGCCAAACAGCTGCTCCTCCCTCCAACGAGCCCCCACACTTTTGTGCACTGCGCTGTTGTATCCCGTGCACTCCTACATCACACCTTTGTAATGCCTATTGGCACATGTCCTGCGGCATTCCAATCCTACCATGACACTGCCGTTTGGAGGTGGTGCATGCCACTTTACAACATCGACTGCTGCGGCCCTTGTGGGGGCCACAGCAGAACACAGAGACACACTTACCGCACTTCTTGCACACGGACATGTGTGAGACACCCCGTTCCCTTTGCCGCTGTGCAGGCAGGAGGATGTGTGCGTAGCTACATCTCCAGGTTCACTGCCAACGCTGAGGTGATATGGTAACGTCCGCTGAAGACAGCACACTGTGAAGTTGCAGGGCCGGTGCCTATCATGCTAACACAATGACCACATGGACATACTTGCTCAGATGCAGGTTCGGGGGCGTTGGCGGTCCTGAGGTTGTTGCGAGGAGTGTTATGGCCCTCATGGGTATCCGTGTATCATGCTCATTGACACTATGGCACCTGTGGGTGTTCAGGTGTGGCTCTTGGCTGTGTTCCTTTTCATGCTGCAGGTAGTCGTCCTGCTTAACACCAGCAAAAAGCAGGTGTAAAATCTCTGGTGCTAACGTGGCTTATCACCGGAATTTGTTTTAATTCGTACTTTTTGGCTTTCGTTGTGAAAGTTGTGATGTGGTTTTTTTGTGTACAGAAAAAAATAAAGGAACTGGGCAGTGTATCCCGTCAAGATCCAGCACCTGACCCACTATTCCCAATCAATATAAATACAATGAGATTTCTTTATTGATTTTGTGTGTATACTGTAAATGCACCCACTACCACAGTGGACTTCATTATAGGATTTTAGTAATTAGAATAGATCGTAAAGGTGCTCCTTGTGTGTTTTTGCACGGGAACGCCTATTCTGCATCTCATTATCAGCACTTTAATGCAACTAAAGTTGAGATAAATCTAACACACTATTCAGAAGATGGTGCAAACTGCAGATATCACCAGTATTTCCGCGATAACTGCCCCAAAATTTAACACCATGGTGGACACCACCAAATAACAGTAATAAGAACGAGAAAGAGTGACACAGCACTTAAGTAACAACCAAAAACTTTATTGAAATTTAACAAACTCAACATAAAACAACAAGGCGGAAGACTCCTGTCGGGTCCATCAATGTCGACGACACAGCCTGGAAAATAAAGCACAAAATAAGGACGTGTGTAATGCGTACATCAGAGGAGTGAGACACACAGAAAGAGAGAAGGAAAAAAAAAGCCCGAGAGAAAAAGAGAGGGAAGGAAAGAAAGGGAGTGAGAAAGGGAGAGAGAGAGAGATAGAAGGAAAGGAAGGGAGTGAGAGAGAGAAGAGAAGTGAGAGAGAGAGAGAAGAGAGGGAAGTGAGAGAGAGAGAGAGAGACACTCCCACCCCTGCGCAGCCATGACCAAATAATTACCTGCTGCCACCGGAGTGTCTACCAGTGGGCACTCCACATGCCCGTCAAAGCTCTGCGCCCGGCACATCTCACAGATGTCGCTGAGTCCTGAGTCATGAATGGCGGAGACCACATCAGCTTCTCCGCGGCCTGGCAGATCTCACACATGTCGCTGAGTCCTGAGTCATCAATGGCGGAGACCACATCAGCTTTTGAGGCCGCTAACCCTGTGCAACGCAAGTCAGCGCCATGTGGTGGTAGGCCACTGACGGCCATACAACTTAGGGTGCGACTAACCCTGTGCAACTCAAGTCGGCGCCACATGGTGGCAGGCCGCTGACGGCCACATCAGCTTTGAGTGGCACTAACCCTGTGCAAATCAAGTCCGCGTCACGTGGTAGTAGGCCCCTGACGGCCATGCAGCTCAGGGTACGACTAACCCTATGCACAACTCTTCATGGACTCTTTAGGATTCAGACCCGTGGAGCGTCCGCCTTCCAGTCACCACTGGCAATAAAGGATGTGACGTTGTCGATGCATTATATTTGCGTGGTCACATGGCCTGTGACGCATGTGCCGGATGGGTGTGGTGTGTGTGCAAACCTGCCCTCAGGGAGTGGCCGTGAGATGTTGACAACTAGAGCACTGACCTGCACACCAACAGCGAGTACACCTGCGTCAGGTAGCTATGTGGGGGTGCAGGCGCGGTGCGTCCATTGGGGCGTGGGGGCGTAGCCACCCCGCCCACGCACCACCCGCGCTTAGTTTACTTTCAGAGATGCCGAGGGTGGGGACGGAGATCTCAACTGACAATGCATGTCAGTGAGTCATCATGACGTCGGACCGTGGGCGGTCCGGCGTCATGTTGACTGACATGCATTGCGGCAGCACAGCACAAGTGCGCATGAGTGGGCATGGTGAGCTAGTTTTTAGCCCGTCCCCAGTCATGCGCACTTGTGTTTTCACGGATTTGCGCATGCCCATTAGGAGCCCCTCGGTCTCCTAATGGGCAGGCGGCGGACGAGGAGTAGGCTGTGCCCTCAGCCAATCCTGGCGCTGCAGCAGCGCCAGGATTGGCTGACAGGCTGAGGGGTTGCCACTGCAGCGCTGACGTGACGACGTCAGCTCCAGTTTGAAGAGGGCAGAGGCGGTCAGGTAAGGTGGGCTGTAGGCGCCAACGGACGGACCCGAGGCGGCGCGGACGTGCTGAGGACCTCAGGTAGGATTTTAATTTTTTTTATTTTAACACCCCCCGCGTGACTTCCCCCACCACGCGCGACTTCCCCCCCTGCGAGCCGCGACTGATTCCAGGTGACATTCTTAAACGTTATGCCTCTAAAACAGCAGTTGTGACCTGGCTAGACATACGGGGGTTAGTTATGAAACTCATAAAAGTCTGAAATGTGCTCCAAACACAAGTAAGCATAGTTCCGACTTCTCGACTCCTACCTCTGTGGATGGGGCACTGGTTTTCGTTTTTATTCTCCGTGGGAAGGGTGCCAGTTGTGGGAGTGTTAAGGACCTGTGAACACCTGTGTAAGCACACCTCCATCCGCCAAGTCTGACTCAGCGCTTTGATTGACAGGTCGCTGGCGGCCATATTGTTGCTGGAGCGTCACCAAAGCTTATCGCGAGTGGAGGCACGAGCTTGGGAAAACACCAGGGTCATGTACTGTCAAGAGGCGCGAAGGACGCCGACCTTTCCGCAGGGATGTTCGCGTCTCCGGCGTTTAATGACGTTCGAAACCGAACTGCCGTTCAGTGGACTCCTGTTCTCTCAACTTGTTAATAGCCACTTCGCCGTTCGTGATGTTTCCTCTGACTTCCTATCGGGTGACAGTCACACCATGGTGTCTGCGGGTTGAAAGATAATCACGGACCGATCGCAAAAAGTAATTTTGACCCATTTTCCTTCAAATTTAATGTACACCAGCTGCCCGAGCGGCTAACACTGCGACGACGAGGAGTTTATTCCCCAAGCCATGGTTTCAACTTGCCTTGAGTTTGCTTAGTGAACAATGTCTCTCTTGTATGTATAAACCCCCGTATATATGTTTGCATATGCACCTCGTAGCCGGGATCGATATTATTAGACGTGCGTAAGTCCGTGTGTTCACTACATGTAGGCTTAGTATTTTATGTTCGGGTGTGTTTCTTCCTGAAGATAGCGCACTTCTGTAGTGCTACAGATAAGAGTTACGGTACCTTCGGGGACCCTGTCCCTGATCTAGTAGTCAGATACATTTTGAGAAAATTGATCGCAGTTTATTGCTGGCCATTAGGGTACCGGTGCAGTGTTAACCTGCTGTCGGTGCCTGAATTAAGTGCGGCATGAGGCACTATATAGGCTGCAGGTCTCGCCATTCACCTACACATCGTGTTTGTTGCCTGTCTGTACCCAAAGGTCCCCCACCCTAGTGAGTCCCCTACAACGTTAAGGAATACGGTTTCATTGAGCACTTATGGATGCGTGGCTGGTTCGTGGTCTGAACTTTACGCCATCTTGCCCCCTTACTTGTTTTTCCTCCTTGAGGCAACACCCAGCAAGTGCAGGATTGGGTGCGTGGGCCGTCTTGATTATCTCCTAACCCGCTAATCTTACATTTAGGAAAAAAGTGTTTGTTTAATCTATCATAGTTTGTTTATTGCTGTGTAACTCATATTTATTACATTTTTCTGGTGTGTTTATTAACGCTGAAATAAATATGGCTGACTAATGGAAATGTGATGGCCATCCAGTATTTTTCTACAAATTACAAGTTTCTATCCATCCATACATGTGAAAATCGCCTCGCATGCTGCATGTGCTTTTAAGGTGTGCATTGTAAATGACGTTCAGTGTTGCAACTGGAATGTGGAATGTATTAAGAGCACGGCAAAATATTTCAGTGTGCGGTGAAGAACGTCATTAGAGCAGTTCTAATTAACGCAACTTTTATTACACTTTGCATAGTTACAGCTGTTGTACTACTATGGTTCTAATAATCTGCATAAAGGCGCGTGGTGCTGTTGTTCCAGGCATGAAACATGACATCACACTAATATTTTTGCTGTTTGTCAGTTAATGTTTCTATTCTTTTGTGGCACACGGTAGATTACAAGATGTACCTGAAGAACATGTTAATAACAGTGTGGTGAAAATACTAAGCAATAACTGCGGGGCACATATTAGAGTAAGAATTTGGAGACTGGGGTGAGGCACGGAATGGCTGAAATTAAAAAGTACGGTGTTTTTGGATGGACACCGGCTGACCTGGACTAGAGGGTTTCAGACGTAGGGGATTTTGTGCTCCACCACACATTTTACGCCCCACCACTTTCAAATGTCACCAGCCGCCCCTGTGGGGGTGTGAAAACATGTTTTCTCAATGGATTTTCCATAGGAAACTTTAGACAAGGCTACAGGTCAAACTGCTGAACGGAATTATGCCAAATTTGGCAGGGAGCAAGGTATTCGTCCAAAAAGCGGGCTTTCTCACATCGAGTGAAAATATAAAAGAAAGGCCTCGGGGGCAATTTGATATACCGGAGCTCTGTTTCTGCAAGATAACTCTTTCACGCTGCCTCTGCCCAACATCACCACTTTGTAGCTATGCCGTTTGAAGCCAGTCCGTCGGCTCATAGTTTTCTACCTTTGCGAGCTAGTACGCTACTGTGCCTGTACCTCTACGAACTACTACGGTGGTGTTCCTTTGGGAGCGGACGGCTCGTAGTACTGCGTCTGTGAGTCGATCGGACAGGCCGCAGTTGTAACGCTGCGAGCCTGGGTGCGAATTGTTCATAATTCACACTACAGAAGCATTGAAAAGCCATTTTGTTTTTCAGTCCGTCAGCTGGCATCTGTCCGAGGCATTTCCGAAAACATATCGGAGTTCTTTCTGTGAGAGATCCCCTTTCACGCTGCCTCTCCCCACATCAGCAGGTAACGCACCCTCTTCCCACATTACCAACATACCCCCAACATGCTTCTTGGGCCCAGAATGGTCCCTGTGCGGTTGGACAAACAAGAATCTAAGTCATGTATAGATTTACATATAGAACATTTTATTTAAACAAAACAACAACAAATAAAACCGAAGGGAGTCTGATGCTGTGGTTGCTGCCATTAAGTTGGGGTTACTGTCATTCAGGACTCAGGACACAGTTCCACATGTGGGATCAGCTTGTATTGATCAGGGTTAGTGGCACCACGTGTCGTGCCTTGTGTCATACAGGGTTATTGGCACCACGTGTCGCCGGCCTTGCATATGGAAATATGCCTGACTGATCAAAGGGAGTATGCTGCTGTGGTCGCTGCCACGGACTTGGGGTCACTGCCATTCAGGACTCAGGACACAGTTCCACATGTGGGATTGTTCGGCTTGTGTTGAACAGGGTTAGTGGCACCACGTGTCGCCGGCCCTGCATATGGAAATATGCCTAACTGATCAAAGGGAGTATGCTGCTGTGGTCGCTGCCACGGATTTGGGGTCACTGCCATTCAGGACTCAGGACACAGTTCCACATGTGGGATCGGCTTGTGTTGAACAGGGTTAGTGGCACCACGTGTCGCGGCTTGTGTTGAACAGGGTTAGTGGCACCATGTGTCAAACATTTGAATTGCAAGCTCTGTTGCCCGCTGTGTAGAGTGTTATTCAGTGTCTGTTGGCAATTGAAGATGAATTTGTTGATTGTACTAAAGCTATAACTGATATAAAAAAGTTCTTCAAGCAAGGATACTAAATGGATATTATGTAGGTTTTAGGCCTGTGATAGTTACTTGCCTAGTGGACTCTGTAATTAATGAATGAAGATTTAATTTTAATTGTGAGCCCTACTGACTGCAGTGTAGGCGTATCATGAAAAGATGAAATATGTATAGAATACACTGTCAAAGTGTATGAGCCTGTGATGCTGCTTGGTGCGGATGGACCGCAGTGGGAGCTATGTCTCTTGCCTACTGCGTCATCTGCAATCGTGACTGTATCTGAATTGTGAGTCCTGCTGACCATAGTGTAGGCCAGAGGTAGCGGTGAGCAAGGGCCCACAGCCACATGCATAGGTTGGTGGTCGCTGCCACGGACTTGGGGTCACTGCCATTCAGGACTCAGGACATAGTTACACATGTGGGATCGGCTTGTGTTGAACAGGGTTAGTGGCACCACGTGCCACCGGCCTTGCATATGAAAACATGACTAACTGACCAAAGGGAGTATGCTGCTGTGGTCGCTGCCACGGACTTGGGGTCACTGCCATTCAGGACTCAGGACACAGTTACACGTGTGGGATCGGCTTGTGTTGAACAGTGTTAGTGGCACAACGTGCCGCTGGCCTTGCATATGGAAATATGCCTAACTGATCAAAGGGGGTATGCTGCAGTGGTCGCTGCCACGGAGTTGAGGGCACTTCCATTTAGGACTCAGGACACAGTTACACATGTGGGATCGGCTTGTGTTGAACAGTGTTAGAATTGGGGATCTCTGGTTGGCACAGGTAGGTACTTGTGACCAGCAGGGACCCTCTCCTCTAGTCAGGGTAAGGGGTTACACTCCTAAAATAACCCCTGCTCACCCTCTAGGTAGCTTGGCGCGAGCAGACAAGGCTTATCTCAGAGCGTTATAGGTTAAGCATTTGTGACCACATACAGTAACCCAGTGACAACACCACAAATGGACACCACACTAGATTTATATAAAAAAATAGTGATCTTTTATATAAAGGCTTAGCACAAGACCAAATAACGACAAAAATGACATACACAGTTCAAGAATATGATTTTAGAAAGAGTTCTTAGGTTAGCGACAAAATCATTCACCTTAGCGTCTGTTTTAACCCACAGTACCTTATGATGCGATAAAAAGTTCCTAGCGGCACTTCAGCGTTGAAAATCAAGGTGTAGCTTATCTGGTAGAAATTTACTCGCTAAGGCACAATGCGACAAAATTCGGCCCGCTAACGAGCGGTGCAATGATCTTGGCTTGTTCTGCGACGATTCCAAACAGCAGCGGCAGGCTCTGCGACGAAGTTCGCAGCAATAGAATTCTTCCCGCTAACAGGCGAAGTGTGGATCTTGGCTGGTAGCGATCAAATTCGGTCCGCTAACGAGCGGGGCGATGATTTTTCCAGCGCTGATCTGGCTCAGCGGCAGCAGGCTCTGCGACGATGTCCTCAGCGATAAAATTCTGCACGCTAACGATCGGTGCAATGGAAATTTTCTCGCTAAGCCGGCTGTGCGTGACAAAGTGGAGATCTTTGATTTCTTTCTTCTTGGCCAGCTCCCCAACAGCAGGCACAGCTCCCAGACGTCCAAAAACTGGTTCCAGCACTCTAGGAGGGGCAGAACTCACACAGCAGAGTTCAGGGGGAAGCTGGGGGTGAAGTCCTTTTGTTCCTGGGACTTCTTAATAGGAGGTCAGCTCTACTCAGGCCCTTCGAAATCTTTTAAAGCACAAGTTGAAATAAAGTCTTTGTAGTCTTTCTCCTCTCCTTCAGCAGCAAGGCAACCACTGCAGGCCAATCCCCCAGGTCAGGGACAGTACTCCTCCTTACAGCTTTCCCAGTTCCTTCTCCTCAGGCAGAGGTCCTTCTTGTCAAGCAGGATCTAATTTCTTGGGAGCAGGGTCCCAATACTTATACCCCTAATTCCTTTGTTCCTCTGGGGTAGAGGGGCCTTTGCCCAGTCCAAACCAGTTCCTGAGCACTTTGTTGACATGACTCTGACTTTCTATTCAGGGTGCAGGGCAGAGACATCAGCCGCTCCACAGGACGTGGAGCCAGCATTGTGATGGCAGAGCACAGCCCTATTCAGAGTCCAGGTGCACTCCTCCCACCCATCTGGATGTCAATCTCTCTATTCACCACCAGGCTACCCAGCCCTGCCCCTCTGGGTTTCCCCAGCCCTGTCACTCACACAAACCAGACAGGCAGATACACATCATAGCAGAGGCAGGCTGAAATGGTTAGGCAAGCAAATACCAGCTTTCTAAAAGTGGCATTTGCAAACACAGAATATTAAAATAACCTTTACTAAAAGATGTTTTTTTTCTGAGTTCAGGCATACTAAACTCAAATTTCTACCATGTTCCCTGGGTCTGTTAGGATCATAGGATGTAACAACTCTGACAGCCCATTCTGGCCTATGGGAACAGGTAGCCTTGCAATAGTGAAAAACGAAAATGGAGGCCATTCACTAATAGGACATGCCACACACATCAGGGCTTGTCCTACCTTATGCTTACAATGCACCCTGCCCTTGGGCCTACCATAGGGGTGACTAATATGAAGTTAAGGGAAGGTTTAGGGACTGGCAAGTGGGTGTACTTGCCCAGTCAGCATGACAGTACCAGCCTGCATGCAGGTTCTGCAATGGCAGACCTTAGACACATTTTACCAGGCCGCTTCTGTGGGTGGCACAACCAGTGCTGCAAGCCCACCAGCAGCATTTGTATTTACAAGCCCTGGGCACTCCTGGTGCATTTTACTGGGTTCTGACAGTAAACCAAATAAGCCAATCATGGAATCCAACCAACATATACATTTTATATAGGGAGCACTGGCACTGTGGCACTGGTTGGCAGTGGCACAGTGCTCTGAGCAGCTAACACCAGCAAAACACATGAGGCACAGCGACAAAAAGTGGAAGGGAGACTCACGCCAAGGTGCCAGGTCTAACAAACAGGGTTAGTGGCACAACGTGCCACCGGCCTTGCATATGGAAATATGCCTAACTGATCAAAGGGAGTATGCTGCTGTGGTTGCTGCCACGGAGTTGGGGTCACTGCCATTCAGGACTCAGGACACAGTTACACATGTGGGATCGGCTTGTGTTGAACAGGGTTATTGGCACCACGTGCCGCCGGCCTTGCATATGGAAATATGCCTAACTGATCAAAGGGAGTATGCTGCTGTGGTCGCTGCCATGGATTTGGGGTCACTGCCATTCAGGACTCAGTACACATTTACACATGTGGGATCGGCTTGTGTTGAACAGGGTTAGTGGCACCACGTGTCGCCGGCCTTGCATATGGAAATATGTCTAACTGATCGAAGAGAGTATGCTGCTGTGGTCGTTGCCACAGACTTGGGGTCACTGCCATTTAGGACTCAGGACACAGTTACACATGCGGGATCAGCTTGTGTTGAAGAGGGTTAGAGGCACCACGTGTCATGCCTTGTGTTGTACAGGGTTAGTGGCACCACGTGTTGCCGGCCTTGCATATGGAAACATGCCTAACTAATCAGAGGGAGTCTGGTGCTGGGGTCGCTGCCATGGACTTGGGGTCACTGCCATTCAGGACACAGGAAACAGTTACACATGTGGAATCATTTGGCTTGTGTTGAACAGGGTTAGTGGTTCCACGTGTCGCCGGCTTGTGTTGAACACGGTTAGTGGCACCATGTGTTGCGGCTTGTGTTGAATTCTGCCTGAATAAGTCCAGGTGGTGATGACTTGTGGTGCAGAGAGTTAGTAGTACCTGAAGCAATCAGCATGTGTGCACCCTGCGATGATGCATGGTCCGGGCGGGCCTCACTGGTAGCAATATCTTTACATGCTTTGAAAGAATCTTCATAGCAGTCAAAATCTCAAAGTAATTCCATTTCAGTACTCGAAGGTTTGAAGAGTTGGAAAATAGCAAATAGAAAAACTCTCTCTTATCTGGAGTATCACAACTTAATTCCCTATGATTAATCAAATCCTTTGGCATTCTTTAAGCGCTCAGCGTGTACGTACCCTACGATGGTGCATTGCCCAGGAGGGCCGCATTCGGACCAATGTCTTTTGTCTATTGAATTCTGCCTCAGTAAGGCGACGTGGCGATGTCTTGTGGTGCACTGAGTTAGTAGTACCTTTGGCGCTCAGTGTGTACGTACCCTGTGCTGATGCGTTGTCGAGGGGGCCGCTCTCGGACCAATGTGTTTTGTCTATTGAATTCTGCCCGGGTAAGGCCACGTGGCAATGACTTGTGGTGCACCGAATTAGTGGCATCTGAAGTACTCAGCGTGGGTGCACCCTCCGATGATGCGTGGTCCGAGAGTGCCGCACTGGGAGCAATGTATCTTGCGTACTGCACTGCGTCATCTGCAATCGCTACTCCATCTGAATTGTGAGGCCTGCTGTCCGCAGTGTAGATCGAAGACAGTAGTCTGTACAGACATAAGTCTGCGGTACTGTGCCACTGGGTTCGCAGGGGGCCTGTGTGGAGGAGAGCTACGGTCATGATGGCAGCCTTGTGGCAGGGTGAGGCCCGCCGCTCTGGCACAGTCGTTGGTCTTCACAGTTCACAAGTGAACCACGCCCAGAGCCCCGGCCTATTTATTCACACTCCTAAGCTGAAGTGGCATACGTCGGACCAGCCCACTCCGGTTACCTTTATGCTTACAGGTGGGGACGATACAGCTACATGACTGAGATCTTCCCTAGTGTTTGACGTAACATGGTTGGGTCCACTGTCCACAACAGTACAAGCACCAGTAGTATTTGTGCACATGGAGAGGTGTGTTTTCTGCATACTGAGATGTGTCCAGCACATCACCGCTGCACTTTGCATTGTGTGCATTGTTATTCATGGGTGAAATGCTTCCTTCACATATAGTTTGTTCACACCTGTCCCAATATTCAGCTATTGTGTGGCTGAGAGGTCATGCCGTTTTCGGAAAGTTTGCTGTCTTGTTCTGTCCTGCCTCAGTGGTAGATGGGGGGTCCTGGGGGTGGTGGTGGGTGTTGTGGCATTCTTGGGTGTCGGATCTGCTTCATCAGTAGGTCTATGACATGTGTTGGTCTTCAGGTGTGGCTCTGGGCTGGGCTCCCTTTCATACTGTATGTAGTTGTTTAATATTTAAAAAAAACAAGAAGACATTAAATAATAAATAGAAAAAATACAAAAACAGTTTTTAGGATATTAAAATTACAAAATATCACAACTTTTTTCAAAATTACTGAGAAAAACATAGGTTTTATGAACATAATAATTAGAAATTCGCATTTTAAAAAACGTTGATATTCACTGAAAAAAACATAGGTTTCAGGCACGTTATAATTAGAAATTAGCATTTAAAAAACCTTAGAAATTCGCTGAAAAACCATAGGTTTTAGGCACGTTATAGTTAGAAATTAGCAGTTAAAAAACCTTAGAAATTCACTGAAAAAAACATAGGTTTCAGGGACTTTATAGTTAGTTGGACATTGGACGGAGAAATTCACCCGTTATAGTTAGTTGAGCTAACTATAACTCGCGCATCCGCAATGCACTGGTGATGACGTCATATATTACATCACTCATGAGATGGTCAGTGACATCACTCATGACATCACTGATGACATCTCAAATGACATCACTTATGACATCATCCACGTGATAGTCTGACACACCTCCTCACCCTCTAATATAACCTTTAAAACACGTACTCTAAAATACAGACTACCATTTTCGAAACCATAGACACACCAATAGCAGATACTAGATACCCATCCACTGATTCCTATCTATATATTGTGAGCTAGACATACACTCATACAGTCACTCATACATGCTGTCACTCATCATTACATCAGTATAATATCCACTCATACACCTATACATACATTCACATAGTGCTACTGATCCATAGAGTTACTCACACATCTACTTAGTCATGCCAAAAATCAATCACACACCCATGTACTCACTTATGCAGATATATACACACCACCTGACTTATTTATACACACACCACCTCCCTTATTTATATAGATGCTAACACATACTTACTCTCTTATACAATCACTAATACAAGTACACATTCATGTATGTAGACACTCTTGCAATCACTCTCTCGCACGTATAGTCAATTATACACCCCAACACTCACATATACTGTCTAAAAACATATATAGTTACTCACATATATAAAACTGAGACATTAATTCACTAATCAACACACCTGTACACACAGTCAGCTAATCATACAGCCCTTCTGAGATGTACTTTTGAATCTATACAACCAGTGAATCTGCCATTCAGACATGTATGCACAGAGTCACACACCCCAACCCACCCACGTAGACACTCAGACACCCATACCGATACTCATACAATCAGTCAATAACCCATATAGACACTGATGTAGCTACTCACCAACCCATGCACCTGCTTACACACCAACTGAGAGACTAATATAGACATTCACACAGTTTAGTCACTAACCCATGCATTCAGTAACATACATTCAATCAGCGACTTATACAGTCAGTCATGCATCTACTAAATAATCCATTCAGGCACTTCTACATCCACTCATTCTTCTATAGACCTTGGCAAAGATATATATGAAAAATATTTAAACTTTACAGAAACACACATACACTGGATGATGTCATGAGTGATGTCATGAGTGATGTCACTGACCATGTCATGAGTGATGTAATATGTGACATCATCACCAGTGCATTGCGGGTGCGCGAGTTATAGTTAGCTCAACTAACTATAACGGGCAAATTTCTCTGGTTTTATACGAGTCCAATGTCCAACTAACTATAACGTCCCTGAAACCTATGGATTTTTCAGTGAATATGTATATATATATATATATATATATATATATATATATATATATATATATATATATATACATATATATATACCACCAGTGCACATGCAAGGATACCCAGCAGGTGCATTCTGGGGCCTACAGTCAAGCGCACGGGCTAAGGGCACATGACCACTTGGATCTGATAAACGCACTCACCTGTGATCAAGGCAGAGACATGCTGAAACGCGTAAGGACTACGAGTGCGGTGTAGGCTGCAACGCAGACGATGAATTAAAGTCAGCTTTTTCCATAAATCGAAGTTGGGCTCTTTACTGTTTGGTGGTGAGTTTTCACAATGACAGGATTTCCATTCCTGTTTCAAGAGCCCGCCCTGCAGGGTCGGGGCCCCCAGTAAAATGGAACTGTTTGTTATTATCTAATAGAGGGGGATGACCCGCTCTCTGCAATTCCAGCAATTACAGGATTTCCGTTGCCATTTGGAACTGTGTGGGAGAAAGGGAGAGGAGGAATGCTTTCCTCTTACAACTTTGTGGCATTAGCACAGAAATAAAGCGCCGCAGCATTTGGAGGCACTTTGCAGAAGGAATTTCAAGTCTACACCATTTGGGAACCAAATAACATTGTGACATTGGGAATATAACGCTATTCAGCAGAAATGAATCAATTACCAGTGCACATGCAAGGATACCCAGCAGGTGCATTCTGGGGCCTGCAGTCAAGAGCACGGGCTAAGGGCACATGACCACTTGGATCTGATAAACGCACTCACCTGTGATTAAGGCAGAGACATGCTGAAACGCGTAAGGACTACGAGTGCGGTGTATAAAGTCAGCTTTTTCCATAAATCGAAGTTGGGCTCTTTACTGTTTGGTGGTGAGTTTTCACAATGACAGGATTTCCATTCCTGTTTCAAGAGCCCGCCCTGCAGGGTCGGGGCCCCCAGTAAAATGGAACTGTTTGTATATATATATATCTCTCCTACTGGCAGTCGCCAGTAGGTAGTTATAGTTAGGACCTAGTTTCCATAGGAAAAGCGTTTTTTGTTTTCCTAATAACTTTGGCGCCGGTTGACGAATCTTCGCAAAATTTTCAAAACTAGTGACCCGCTCCGGTCAGCTCCTGCCGTGAAAGGTTCGAAGTGATTCGTCAAGCGGGGGCTGAGAAAAAAAGGGGGGTCCCCATGTTACTTTCCATAGGAAACGTTAGACAAAGCTACAGCCCAAACTGCTGAACGTAATTACACCAAATTTGGCAAAAAGGTAGCCCTTGGTTCAGAAAGAGACCTCTTCTTTAAATGGTGTAAATCCGTTCAGTAGTTCATGAGAAATTAGAAAAGGAAAAAGTTTCGATATCTGTGGCCCAGGAGGGTTCACAAACCCTCCTGGGCACGAGCTTCACTCTGATTGGCTGCCAACAATCCAAACCAGGAAGTGTTGGGAGCCATCTTGTGACTCGGTAGAACCGAGTCACAAGAAAACAGTAAAACAAAGATACAAAACAAGAAAAGGGAGCAGGGTAGAAACACCCCGACCCCCTAGGCCTGCTCAGGGGGTCCTGCAAGGACCCCAGGGCCAAAAAAAAGCATTTTTTTAAATAATTTTGTCAGGATTCGCATTGGGGTCACGAATACAGACAAAATTATTTTAAAAAACAAAGTGCGAACTCCCACACTTTGTTTTCTTAATGCTCCCGGGTGGGCAAGGACCCAGGGGCAATCCAGTGTTTATCTTAATGTCATCGGCGTGTCCAACCCCGTTTCCTTCTCATCACTTGCCTACCTCCCACCTCATGAAGGCACCTATTGCATCGGGAGACTCCCCTGCCCTGTAATCTGCCCGCTCCAGTCCCAGAGAGAGCAATCCCGTATCATGGTCGGACAGGTCCCCTCCTGTGACATTGCTGCTCCCGTCCCATGATTGGGTCACTTTAGCCCTCTTGTCTCAGAGTCGTACTGCTCCAGCTCCATGATAGAGTTGCTTCCGTCCAATGATTTGACCGTTCCAGTACCATCTCTTGCAAGTATCAAGAACATCCAGAGACTAGATTGACGATTTTTGACAATCGTATTCTCCGGCTTCATCCTATAGCTGTGTTAGGTGCGGTCCGAGCGCTCTTGGCTTTGCATGAACCTTCAATTCCTGGAGAAATCTAGTCCTGGCTTTCCGCTGACGGGTGCTGGGGAGGAGGTACCAGCCAGCCCTGTGGATGGAAGTGGATTGCTAGAGGCTATTAGATGCCTGGCACTCAGCTAACGGTAAAAAAAAGGCAGGATGAGCACAGGAGTGCAGCCTTATACTGGTAACCGGATTTACTGATGTGCAACTTGTTCAGAAAAGCTACCAACTTTTTTGGGGGGGTTTCGATTTGGAAAAGAAGTCATCTGACCGCGTGGAGTACAAATTATTGAACAGCCAGTGCATTTCTTCCATAAAGCTCATTGAAACAGGCAGGGGGGTCGCTGTCTCGAGCTTCGCAGAATGTTTTGGGGGAGTTTGCATACAAACATAAATATATAGGTACGGTTTGGACTTTATTAAAGCATCCACAATGAGTCAGTCCCCAGTGAATCGTTTTCAGGCAAAGCTGTTTTTGTGATTTTTTTCGTGTGAACCGCACCCTTTTTGGATGAAGCGAGGAATTTGGTGAATGCTCATCCGTAAACAGCCGAGGTCTCCAGTGGTGAGGCGAGTGCGAGGCGGCAGTGGGGCAGTAGACTGGTTTCTGCCTGCATGGTGTTGTCTAGACACGTGTTGTGTCCTGTTACATTGCACCAGTGTTTCTTAATTTGTTATGCAGGGGGTAAATAAAAATTTGAATTGTGGTCTGTCCCCAGACACTTGTAATTGGGTTACAGTGGCAGCAAAACATCCGTAATATCAGTTTTTGTGTGCACAAACTTGTGACAAATGGCTCGCAGCCTGAATAAACTGTGGTTTTCCGAAAGCTGGCACTTCCAAGTGCTGTTTTGATGACAGCTTTTTTCGCCCCTATGAAATGTGAGCAATGCAAACCATTTGTCAGGACCCATAAACACAGGGCCGGGTAATAGATTGCAGCATTTGATGGGCCGGGCGGTGGTAATGACATATGGGCTGAAACTGTGAGAGAAAAATCCCAACCTCGCCTTTGATGCGCACACTCTGCTCTTGTGACCAGGGGGTTCGTAGATGTACAGCTTCTACTCTGGTGCCTAGGGTCTTATGGTAAGTGCATTGGGTCGTATCAATCGTAACAAATGGGGGCTATTTGATATCTATCAGGCTTGGAGCACGTGCTCATCATGGTTGAGCAAGGAGGAAGTGCTTGCACTTTGTCTCATTTACCAGCTTTCGTCTGGGAATTGCTAATATTGCCCATAAGAAGTGAACAGCCCTGCTGGAGTGTCAGCACGTCTCATAAAATGTCACACCGTCGTACTGCGAAATGTGGTCACTGCCCACAGAAGGTAGAGCAGCGCTGTTGAGAAGTGTTGGCTCTGAGCACTACAAACAGAGCAGTTTTCCTGAGAAGGGCTGGTTTTGACCGTAGAAAGTAGAGAAGCCTTGTCGAGATGTGCTGGCACTGTCCATAAAACGTGAAGCATGTGAGAAGTTGGCCTGGTATTGTCATGATCGCGTGGGCAGGACAGATCGGAACACGAACCGAGGGTGAATCACGCCGGAACTACAGCTCCCACAAGGCGTAGCGACCGCGCTCCCCCACGTGACCGGGAGTGCGGTCGGTTAAAAGACGGAACTACGCAGGGAGGCGGCGCCAATGATTTGCTTCCGAAACCTGTAGCTGACCAACGGCCCACGATCAGCATCTTCGGACCCCGCTGAGTTTCCCTAACCACGAACAACCTAGATCCCAAGACCGAAGACCCACGCCTCCGGAAGCGCCGGACAGCCCGTGTCCTCAGTCCTGCGCTCACCGCCTCCGGAACCGCCCGACTCTCCACCGGCGCAAACAGTCACCCAAGGTGGGTGCCTTCACCGCGTCCTACGCCCGACCCGACCTCGGAGGTTCCGGACTCCGCTCCATTGCTTCATCTCATACGGAGGGGTAACGAGTGCCCTCCGTTCGCCTTCACTTTTCCCCAGCGGGGGTGTCCGTTGCCTCGACACCCCGCAGAAAGCACCCCCTCTGTGACCGCTACCCCGGCCCTCCTCGGCCCCAAGGATTCCTGGGCCTTGAGTGGAAGCGCCACCAGCGGTGAGCGGGTGCTCCAGACCTCCTTGTTTTCCTTGCCTGCACCCTTCGTCCAGGCGCTCCTCGACCCCACGGATTCCTGGGTCTCGAGTTGTAGCGCCTTCGTGAGGCTCAAAAAACGTATTTGGGTCATTCACAGCCAGAGCGAAATCACGAGAGTGGTGCCACCCCCGTCCATCGGATCTTGACCAGGGCTCTGATTACAGCTCCGCCCAACCAGGGGAGAGAGGACGAGGCAGGTAACGCAGGGGACACCAGGGGGGAATACTATAGCCTCCGGGAGAGAAGGAGTAGCATCTAAATCCTCTCTCTTTGTCTCGTTGCAGGTGTCTATCCCAGCTGACTCTTCCCTTCCCTCGCCCACCTGTCTCCCGAGCCCGAGGGTCATTCACACGAATCCGGGCTGGGGACGGATGGGAGGGGGAACCCTCTATAGCATCAGCGTCATCCCGAGGAGAGGACCAAGTGAGCGCCGCGACAGAATCATTGGCCCACAATTATCCTCCTCCTGATAACGCTGAGTTAGGGATGGCCACGTTAGACGACGTGGTTGCCGCACTGGCCTTAGTCCAGGCTGAGTTGGCCACGTCTCGGGCGGAAACAGCGGCGTTGCATGCCTGCTTAGACCGCCTTCAGAGAAACCCCTTTGATGCAGGAAACACGTTCCCTACAACCACGCCCCAAGTGGTAGTAGAGATGCCAGCACACGTGCCTTTGGCTCCCCCTGAACGATATCATGGGGAGATACAGAAGGTGCAGGTGTTCTTGACCCAGATACTTCTGCACTTCCAATGCAAACCTAAACTGTTTCTGACTAACCAAGCCCAGGTAGCGTTCCTCATCTCCTACCTGACCGGGGACGCGGCACAATGGGCTGTTCCGATAGTTCGGAGAGATGACGCCCTCTTGTATGACTGGGACACCTTTCGGCTGGAGTTCGAAAAGACCTTTGATCGCCGGGCAGACACCTTCTCCGCCGACGGCAACCTCCTTGAACTCCGGCAAGGCCACACCGGTTTCCTCTGCTACGTCAACAGCTTTCGACGTCTGGTGGCCGAAACAGACTGGCCCGAATCTAAGCAGGCAGCGATCTTCTACCGAGGGCTTTCGGAAGACCTGAAGGACGTGATCGCCCAAATCGACCCCCAACCCCGCACCTGCGTGGCTATGATCGAATTGGCCTCCCGCCTGGAATATCGTCTGAGGGAAAGAAAAGGAGACCACAAGCGCAAAGAGAAACCCCTTGCATCGTACGAACATCCCCGTACCTCAGAACCCGTAGCGACCCGTCCCGAGCCCATGGACATAGGGACGGTGAGAGCGTCCCTGACCCTCAGCGAGTGAGACCATCGACGCAAGCAGGGCCTCTGCTTATATTGTGGCAAGAAGGGCCACTTCCTTCGTGAATGTCCCGTACGCCCCAAGACCGGCCGCTATCGCCCCAACCAAGCGGCCGCCCTTACCAACGAAGAAACGACGGGAAACCCGAGGGCTTGAAGGTTCAGGAGGGGACAACTTCAAGCCACCTGATGATCCCCTCTACGGAATCCGACGTCACCAAGGAGCCTAATCACTTTTTTGTTTCCTTATACGTGGTGGTGAACCACACTCCCAGATTTGTTCGCGCCATGGTCGACTCCGGAGCCACCGGTTGCTTCATAGATAGGACCGAAGCTGAAAGGCTGGAAATCCCGCTGCTGCTCAAGGACCAGCACGAACTAGTCTATGCGGTGGACGGTAAAGAGCTGGACTCCGATCCCATCACATACCAAACCCCTTCTTTGTGGGTCACCATAGGGGAAGACCACGGCGAGTGGCTCACCTGCAACGTCATACACGCTCCACGCTGCAACCTCATCTTGGGGTTGCCCTGGTTGAGAATGCATGAACCCCAAATTACGTGGGCAACCAACTCGATACGGTTCGACTCCGTCTTCTGTCACCGCCAGTGCAAGCTGTCGAGAGGGCGCCCGGAAGCGGATGTCACCCCCAAACAACACGTGGCCACAGCCGCCGAAAAAGACATCACTCTCCCGCACTGGTACTCCCCATACTCTGACGTCTTCGATAAACAAAGAGACGAAGAATTACCTCCCCATCGGCAATACGATTGCCGAATTGACCTGATACCGGGGGCTACCATCCCATGCAGCCGAATCAACGCCCTCACGGGCCCAGAAACCCAGCATCTCCGCGAATACCTGGACGAATTCCTGAAATTGGGCTTCATTCGTCCTTCTAGGTCTCCGGCGGCGTCTCCCCTCTTCTTTATCCCGAAGGCCAACGGCGAACTCCGCTGTTGTATAGACTATCGCGCTCTTAATGCGCTGACCATAAAGAACCAATACCCACTACCACTGATTCCGGTGCTCCTGGAACAAGTACGGGGAGCCAACATTTACATCAAATTGGATCTCCGAGGAGCATACCACCTAGTTCGCATACGAAGAGGGGACGAATGGAAAACAGCCTTCAAGACCAGGTTTGGCCTGTATGAGTACCTGGTCATGCCCTTCGGGCTCTGTAACGCCCCGGCTGCCTTCCAGTTCTTCCTCAACGAAGTGCTGAGGGACTTCTTGGACAAGTACGTCGTGGTGTATATAGACGACATCCTCGTATTTTCGTCCAATCTACACGACCATATACACCACGTAACGTCGGTACTACAAGCCCTGAAAGACTATCGATTGTTCTGTAAACTCACAAAATGTGAGTTCCACGTAACATCGGTGGAATTCCTCAGCGTTATGTTGACCTCTGCCGGGCAGGTGATGACCCATCGCAAAGTTCAAGCCGTAGCGGAGTTGCCCCGGCCAGGGTCGGTGAAGGAGGTCCAAAGCTTTCTTGGCTTCTCGAACTTCTACAGGAGATTCATCCACCACTTCTCCCAGTTGGTGACCCCCCTCACCCGGTTAACGCGAAAAGGGGTTCCATTCGTCTGGTCTCCTGAGGCCCAAACAGCATTCGAGCAGCTCAAAGAGGCATTTACCTCCGCTCCCATCTTACGCCATGCCCAACCCGACCTTCCATTTATCGTAGAAGCAGACGCCTCCGACGTAGCGGTCGGCGCTATCTTATCCCAGCGGCAACCCGACACGGGACAGCTCCATCCGGTCGCCTTCATGTCTCGAAAGCTATGCCTGGCCGAACTGAACTACACCATCTCCGAAAAGGAACTACTCGCCATACGAGAAGCGTTCCTTGAATGGCGGCACTGGTTGCTGGGCGCGCAACATCAGGTGACGGTGTTCACCGATCACCGCAATCTTCAGTTCCTCCGTTCTGCACGTCATCTCACGCCCCGCCAAAAAAGATGGATGCTCTTTTTTGCGGAGTACCACTTTCTCGTTACCTTTCGGCCAGGCGCACAAAACCGGAAGGCGGACGCCTTGTCTCGTCAGGAATTCCCCAGCCTCATGGCGGAGACCCCCGATCAACCAATTCTGTCACCAGAGCAAGTGGTGGGTAATCTGAAGACCGAGTCGTTCCTGCAGAACGTTAGGAAAGGAATACAAACGTTTGCCTGGTCGGCTTGGCTGAAGCGACACAAAGAATGGCGACTCCACGATGGCCTTCCCATGTGTGGCTCTCGAGTATTGCTACCTAATCTTCGACTCCGCAAACTCGTCTTCGAATGGTGTCACAACGTGCCCTGTGCCGGTCACATGGGAGGGACCAAGACCCTGGAGTTGGTGTTGAGACAATGCTGGTGGCCGTCTGTTCGCCCAGATGTCCTGACCTGGGTACGAAATTGCTCTGTCTGCGCCCAAATGAAGGCCGATCATCGTAAAGCACCAGGCCTCCTGATGCCTCTTCCGACCCCGAAGTATCCGTGGGAGAAGATCTCCATAGACTTCATTGTAGGTCTGCCCAAGGACCAAGGCTGCACAGCGATAGTCGTCGTCATCGACTACCTCACGAAAATGGGGCATTTTATCGCGTGCAAGCAAGTACCCTCGGCAGGGGCTCTGGCTAAACTACTGTTGGTCCACGTGGTCCGGCTACACGGCCTTCCCCTAGGGATAACATCGGACAGGGGATCACAATTCACCGCCCGTTTTTGGAGAGTCTGGTGTGATGAACTGGGCATACACTCCGCGCTGTCCACCAGTTTCCATCCCCAAACGGACGGCCAAACAGAGAGACTGAACCAAACCCTGAAGCAGTACCTGCGCTGTTACGTTGATCAGGCCGAGGACTCATGGGTGGACTGGCTCTGGGTAGCGGAGATTGCCTACAACTCTAGGCACTCCTCCACACACCATTCACCATTCTTTCTTGCTTCAGGTCATCACCCCCGTTTTCTCCCTTTTCTTCTCCCGAGGGCACGAAGTAACCTTCCCGAGGTGCAAGACAGAATCGAAACCATTCACGCAGCCCTCAAACAAGCCCAGGACAATCTGCACTTAGCCAAAACACGGTAAAAAGCCCAGGCAGACAAACATCGCCGAGCCCCTCCGGAATACCACAAAGGCGACAGGGTGTGGTTGTCCACCAGACACATCCGGTTCAAGAAACCCAGTGCATTCACACCTAAATACATTGGACCATATCCTGTGGTGCGACATGTGAACCCCGTGGCCGTGCAACTGCGGTTGCCCAAAAACCTGCGCGTACACCCCGTGTTCCACGTCTCCCTGCTGAAACCCTCCTTCTGTCCGGTCCGAAAAGTCCCTGACCCTGTCTGGATACACCACGAACAGGAATACGTGGTACGGAAGGTACTCGACTCTAAGCTAGTCAGGGGCAAGCTGTGGTATCTCCTGGCATGGAAAGGGTATGGGCCGGAGGAGAACTCCTGGGAACCCGCGTCTGCTGTACATGCGGCACGCCTGGTTGCGGCCTTCCATCACTGCTGTCCAAACCAACCCGGTCCCTCTCTCGCCGCTGGCAGCGGTGGGAAGGGGGATGTGCTGTCATGATCGCGTGGGCAGGACAGATCGGAACACGAACCGAGGGTGAATCACGCCGGAACTACAGCTCCCACAAGGCGTAGCGACCGCGCTCCCCCACGTGACCGGGAGCGCGTTCGGTTAAAAGACGGAACTACGCAGGGAGGCGGCGCCAATGATTCACTTTCGAAACCTGTAGCTGACCAACGGCCCACAATCAGCATCTTCGGACCCCGCTGAGTTTCCCGAACCACGAACAACCCGGATCCCAAGACCGAAGACCCACGCCTCCGGAAGCGCCGGACAGCCCGTGTCCTCAGTCCTGCGCTCACTGCCTCCGGAACCGCCCGACTCTCCACCGGCGCAAACAGTCACCCGAGGTGGGTGCCTTCACCGCGTCCTACGCCCGACCCGACCTCGGAGGTTCCGGACTCCGCTCCATTGCTCCATCTCATACGGAGGGGTAACGAGTGCCCTCCGTTCGCCTTCACTTTTCCCCAGCGGGGGTGTCCGTTGCCTCGTCACCCCGCAGGAAGCACCCCCTCTGTGACCGCTACCCCGGCGCTCCTCGGCCCCAAGGATTCCTGGGCCTTGAGTGGAAGCGCCACCAGCGGTGAGCGGGTGCTCCAGACCTCCTTGTTTTCCTTGCCTGCACCCTTCGTCCAGGCGCTCCTCGACCCCACGGATTCCCGGGTCTCGAGTTGTAGCGCCTTCGTGAGGCTCAAAAAACGTATTTGGGTCATTCACAGCCAGAGCGAAATCACAAGAGTGGTGCCACCCCCGTCCATCGGATCTTGACCAGGGCTCTGATTTCAGCTCCGCCCAAACAGGGGAGAGAGGACGAGGCAGGTAACGCAGGGGACACCGGGGGGGAATACTATAGCCTCCGGGAGAGAAGGGGTAGCATCTAAATTCTCTCTCTTTGTCTCGTTGCAGGTGTCTATCCCAGCTGACTCTTCCCTTCCCTCGCCCACCTGTCTCCCGAGCCCGAGGGTCATTCACACGAATCCGGGCTGGGGACGGATGGGAGGAGGAACCCTCTATAGCATCAGCGTCATCCCGAGGAGAGGACCAAGTGAGCGCCGCGACAGGTATATCCTGTCCACTAATTATAGTGGGCACCCTGTACCAGTCCAAACAACCCCTTATTGGTTATAGGTTAAAGACAACCTTTATTGAAAGCTATCCTAGTGGTAGCTATGGAGAGCAGCCTTCAGGCTAAGTCTTGAAGGAATGTAAAGCAGCTTGTTTTACCAGTCTATAATCTCTTGAATGGCTAAATGAAAAACAATCACACCAGGTATATATATAATATATGTATTTATTTCTAAACACACCCTCCTAGTCTCTTTATGAGGCTAGAGGTCAAAACACATAAGTTACACTTCAAATATGACAGTAAAATAGCACAAATACACGTCAGGCCCTAGGGGCGAGCCAAACCATTTACTAAAATAGTGGTATAAGAACCACGACATAACTAGACACAAGGCCTAGAGCCTGTAGAATCGCTGGGACCCCAAGGAACCACCCAAGGTAGTGACACAGGGGACCCAAGGATTCCTGGACCTTGAGTGGAAGCGCCACCAGCGGTGAGCGGGTGCTCCAGACCTCCTTGTTTTCCTTGCCTGCACCCTTCGTCCAGGCGCTCCTCGACCCCACGGATTCCTGGGTCTCGAGTTGTAGCGCCTTCGTGAGGCTCAAAAAACGTATTTGGGTCATTCACAGTCAGAGCGAAATCACGAGAGTGGTGCCACCCCCGTCCATCGGATCTTGACCAGGGCTCTGATTACAGCTCCGCCCAACCAGGGGAGAGAGGACGAGGCAGGTAATGCAGGGGACACCAGGGGGGAATACTATAGCCTCCAGGAGAGAAGGAGTAGCATCTAAATCCTCTCTCTTTGTCTCGTTGCAGGTGTCTATCCCAGCTGACTCTTCCCTTCCCTCGCCCACCTGTCTCCCGAGCCCGAGGGTCATTCACACGAATCCGGGCTGGGGACGGATGGGAGGGGGAACCCTCTATAGCATCAGCGTCATCCCGAGGAGAGGACCAAGTGAGCGCCGCGACAGAATCATTGGCCCACAATTATCCTCCTCCTGATAACGCTGAGTTAGGGATGGCCACGTTAGACGACGTGGTTGCCGCACTGGCCTTAGTCCAGGCTGAGTTGGCCACGTCTCGGGCGGAAACAGCGGCGTTGCATGCCTGCTTAGACCGCCTTCAGAGAAACCCCTTTGATGCAGGAAACACGTTCCCTACAACCACGCCCCAAGTGGTAGTAGAGATGCCAGCACACGTGCCTTTGGCTCCCCCTGAACGATATCATGGGGAGATACAGAAGGTGCAGGTGTTCTTGACCCAGATACTTCTGCACTTCCAATGCAAACCTAAACTGTTTCTGACTAACCAAGCCCGGGTAGCGTTCCTCATCTCCTACCTGACCGGGGACGCGGCACAATGGGCTGTTCCGATAGTTCGGAGAGATGACGCCCTCTTGTATGACTGGGACACCTTTCGGCTGGAGTTCGAAAAGACCTTTGATCGCCGGGCAGACACCTTCTCCGCCGACGGCAACCTCCTTGAACTCCGGCAAGGCCACACCGGTTTCCTCTGCTACGTCAACAGCTTTCGACGTCTGGTGGCCGAAACAGACTGGCCCGAATCTAAGCAGGCAGCGATCTTCTACCGAGGGCTTTCGGAAGACCTGAAGGACGTGATCGCCCAAATCGACCCCCAACCCCGCACCTGCGTGGCTATGATCGAATTGGCCTCCCGCCTGGAATATCGTCTGAGGGAAAGAAAAGGAGACCACAAGCGCAAAGAGAAACCCCTTGCATCGTACGAACATCCCCGTACCTCAGAACCCGTAGCGACCCGCCCCGAGCCCATGGACATAGGGACGGTGAGAGCGTCCCTGACCCTCAGCGAGTGAGACCATCGACGCAAGCAGGGCCTCTGCTTATATTGTGGCAAGAAGGGCCACTTCCTTCGTGAATGTCCCGTACGCCCCAAGACCGGCCGCTATCGCCCCAACCAAGCGGCCGCCCTTACCAACGAAGAAACGACGGGAAACCCGAGGGCTTGAAGGTTCAGGAGGGGACAACTTCAAGCCACCTGATGATCCCCTCTACGGAATCCGACGTCACCAAGGAGCCTAATCACTTTTTTGTTTCCTTATACGTGGTGGTGAACCACACTCCCAGATTTGTTCGCGCCATGGTCGACTCCGGAGCCACCGGTTGCTTCATAGATAGGACCGAAGCTGAAAGGCTGGAAATCCCGCTGCTGCTCAAGGACCAGCACGAACTAGTCTATGCGGTGGACGGTAAAGAGCTGGACTCCGGTCCCATCACATACCAAACCCCTTCTTTGTGGGTCACCATAGGGGAAGACCACGGCGAGTGGCTCACCTGCAATGTCATACACGCTCCACGCTGCAACCTCATCTTGGGGTTGCCCTGGTTGAGAATGCATGAACCCCAAATTACGTGGGCAACCAACTCGATACGGTTCGACTCCGTCTTCTGTCACCGCCAGTGCAAGCTGTCGAGAGGGCGCCCGGAAGCGGATGTCACCCCCAAACAACACGTGGCCACAGCCGCCGAAAAAGACATCACTCTCCCGCACTGGTACTCCCCATACTCTGACGTCTTCGATAAACAAAGAGACGAAGAATTACCTCCCCATCGGCAATACGATTGCCGAATTGACCTGATACCGGGGGCTACCATCCCATGCAGCCGAATCAACGCCCTCACGGGCCCAGAAACCCAGCATCTCCGCGAATACCTGGACGAATTCCTGAAATTGGGCTTCATTCGTCCTTCTAGGTCTCCGGCGGCGTCTCCCCTCTTCTTTATCCCGAAGGCCAACGGCGAACTCCGCTGTTGTATAGACTATCGCGCTCTTAATGCGCTGACCATAAAGAACCAATACCCACTACCACTGATTCCGGTGCTCCTGGAACAAGTACGGGGAGCCAACAATTACATCAAATTGGATCTCCGAGGAGCATACCACCTAGTTCGCATACGAAGAGGGGACGAATGGAAAACAGCCTTCAAGACCAGGTTCGGCCTGTATGAGTACCTGGTCATGCCCTTCGGGCTCTGTAACGCCCCGGCTGCCTTCCAGTTCTTCCTCAACGAAGTGCTGAGGGACTTCTTGGACAAGTACGTCGTGGTGTATATAGACGACATCCTCGTATTTTCGTCCAATCTACACGACCATATACACCACGTAACGTCGGTACTACAAGCCCTGAAAGACTATCGATTGTTCTGTAAACTCACAAAATGTGAGTTCCACGTAACATCGGTGGAATTCCTCAGCGTTATGTTGACCTCTGCCGGGCAGGTGATGACCCATCGCAAAGTTCAAGCCGTAGCGGAGTTGCCCCGGCCAGGGTCGGTGAAGGAGGTCCAAAGCTTTCTTGGCTTCTCGAACTTCTACAGGAGATTCATCCACCACTTCTCCCAGTTGGTGACCCCCCTCACCCGGTTAACGCGAAAAGGGGTTCCATTCGTCTGGTCTCCTGAGGCCCAAACAGCATTCGAGCAGCTCAAAGAGGCATTTACCTCCGCTCCCATCTTACGCCATGCCCAACCCGACCTTCCATTTATCGTAGAAGCAGACGCCTCCGACGTAGCGGTCGGCGCTATCTTATCCCAGCGGCAACCCGACACGGGACAGCTCCATCCGGTCGCCTTCATGTCTCGAAAGCTATGCCTGGCCGAACTGAACTACACCATCTCCGAAAAGGAACTACTCGCCATACGAGAAGCGTTCCTTGAATGGCGGCACTGGTTGCTGGGCGCGCAACATCAGGTGACGGTGTTCACCGATCACCGCAATCTTCAGTTCCTCCGTTCTGCACGTCATCTCACGCCCCGCCAAAAAAGATGGATGCTCTTTTTTGCGGAGTACCACTTTCTCGTTACCTTTCGGCCAGGCGCACAAAACCGGAAGGCGGACGCCTTGTCTCGTCAGGAATTCCCCAGCCTCATGGCGGAGACCCCCGATCAACCAATTCTGTCGCCAGAGCAAGTGGTGGGTAATCTGAAGACCGAGTCGTTCCTGCAGAACGTTAGGAAAGGAATACAAACGTTTGCCTGGTCGGCTTGGCTGAAGCGACACAAAGAATGGCGACTCCACGATGGCCTTCCCATGTGTGGCTCTCGAGTATTGCTACCTAATCTTCGACTCCGCAAACTCGTCTTCGAATGGTGTCACAACGTGCCCTGTGCCGGTCACATGGGAGGGACCAAGACCCTGGAGTTGGTGTTGAGACAATGCTGGTGGCCGTCTGTTCGCCCAGATGTCCTGACCTGGGTACGAAATTGCTCTGTCTGCGCCCAAATGAAGGCCGATCATCGTAAAGCACCAGGCCTCCTGATGCCTCTTCCGACCCCGAAGTATCCGTGGGAGAAGATCTCCATAGACTTCATTGTAGGTCTGCCCAAGGACCAAGGCTGCACAGCGATAGTCGTCGTCATCGACTACCTCACGAAAATGGGGCATTTTATCGCGTGCAAGCAAGTACCCTCGGCAGGGGCTCTGGCTAAACTACTGTTGGTCCACGTGGTCCGGCTACACGGCCTTCCCCTAGGGATAACATCGGACAGGGGATCACAATTCACCGCCCGTTTTTGGAGAGTCTGGTGTGATGAACTGGGCATACACTCCGAGCTGTCCACCAGTTTCCATCCCCAAACGGACGGCCAAACAGAGAGACTGAACCAAACCCTGAAGCAGTACCTGCGCTGTTACGTTGATCAGGCCGAGGACTCATGGGTGGACTGGCTCTGGGTAGCGGAGATTGCCTACAACTCTAGGCACTCCTCCACACACCATTCACCATTCTTTCTTGCTTCAGGTCATCACCCCCGTTTTCTCCCTTTTCTTCTCCCGAGGGCACGAAGTAACCTTCCCGAGGTGCAAGACAGAATCGAAACCATTCACGCAGCCCTCAAACAAGCCCAGGACAATCTGCACTTAGCCAAAACACGGTAAAAAGCCCAGGCAGACAAACATCGCCGAGCCCCTCCGGAATACCACAAAGGCGACAGGGTGTGGTTGTCCACCAGACACATCCGGTTCAAGAAACCCAGTGCATTCACACCTAAATACATTGGACCATATCCTGTGGTGCGACATGTGAACCCCGTGGCCGTGCAACTGCGGTTGCCCAATCACCTGCACGTACACCCCGTGTTCCACGTCTCCCTGCTGAAACCCTCCTTCTGTCCGGTCCAAAAAGTCCCTGACCCTGTCTGGATACACCACGAACAGGAATACGTGGTACGGAAGGTACTCGACTCTAAGCTAGTCAGGGGCAAGCTGTGGTATCTCCTGGCATGGAAAGGGTATGGGCCGGAGGAGAACTCCTGGGAACCCGCGTCTGCTGTACATGCGACACGCCTGGTTGCGGCCTTCCATCACCGCTGTCCAAACCAACCCGGTCCCTCTCTCGCCGCTGGCAGCGGTGGGAAGGGGGATGTGCTGTCATGATCGCGTGGGCAGGACAGATCGGAACACGAACCGAGGGTGAATCACGCCGGAACTACAGCTCCCACAAGGCATAGCGACCGCGCTCCCCCACGTGACCGGGAGCGCGTTCGGTTAAAAGACGGAACTACGCAGGGAGGCGGCGCCAATGATTCACTTTCGAAACCTGTAGCTGACCAACGGCCCACAATCAGCATCTTCGGACCCCGCTGAGTTTCCCGAACCACGAACAACCCGGATCCCAAGACCGAAGACCCACGCCTCCGGAAGCGCCGGACAGCCCGTGTCCTCAGTCCTGCGCTCACTGCCTCCGGAACCGCCCGACTCTCCACCGGCGCAAACAGTCACCCGAGGTGGGTGCCTTCACCGCGTCCTACGCCCGACCCGACCTCGGAGGTTCCGGACTCCGCTCCATTGCTCCATCTCATACGGAGGGGTAACGAGTGCCCTCCGTTCGCCTTCACTTTTCCCCAGCGGGGGTGTCCGTTGCCTCGACACCCCGCAGGAAGCACCCCCTCTGTGACCGCTACCCCGGCGCTCCTCGGCCCCAAGGATTCCTGGGCCTTGAGTGGAAGCGCCACCAGCGGTGAGCGGGTGCTCCAGACCTCCTTGTTTTCCTTGCCTGCACCCTTCGTCCAGGCGCTCCTCGACCCCACGGATTCCCGGGTCTCGAGTTGTAGCGCCTTCGTGAGGCTCAAAAAACGTATTTGGGTCATTCACAGCCAGAGCGAAATCACGAGAGTGGTGCCACCCCCGTCCATCGGATCTTGACCAGGGCTCTGATTACAGCTCCGCCCAAACAGGGGAGAGAGGACGAGGCAGGTAACGCAGGGGACACCGGGGGGGAATACTATAGCCTCCGGGAGAGAAGGAGTAGCATCTAAATCGTCTCTCTTTGTCTATCCCAGCTGACTCTTCCCTTCCCTCGCCCACCTGTCTCCCGAGCCCGAGGGTCATTCACACGAATCCGGGCTGGGGACGGATGGGAGGAGGAACCCTCTATAGCATCAGCGTCATCCCGAGGAGAGGACCAAGTGAGCGCCGCGACAGGTATATCCTGTCCACTAATTATAGTGGGCACCCTGTACCAGTCCAAACAACCCCTTATTGGTTATAGGTTAAAGACAACCTTTATTGAAAGCTATCCTAGTGGTAGCTATGGAGAGCAGCCTTCAGGCTAAGTCTTGAAGGAATGTAAAGCAGCTTGTTTTACCAGTCTATAATCTCTTGAATGGCTAAATGAAAAACAATCACACCAGGTATATATATAATATATGTATTTATTTCTAAACACACCCTCCTAGTCTCTTTATGAGGCTAGAGGTCAAAACACATAAGTTACACTTCAAATATGACAGTAAAATAGCACAAATACACGTCAGGCCCTAGGGGCGAGCCAAACCATTTACTAAAATAGTGGTATAAGAACCACGACATAACTAGACACAAGGCCTAGAGCCTGTAGAATCGCTGGGACCCCAAGGAACCACCCAAGGTAGTGACACAGGGGACCCACGGGGCCGTGTGCAGTGTGTGAACACAGCCGCAAGCTCCCGTTAGCTTCTATGGGGAAAGTCGCGGTTAGATTTTTAAAGATTAGGGACACTTAGAATTGAGTCAGGACCAAACCCTTTTGGACTTAGGAAGTTCTAGGATAACAACCACGGGAGCACCGGAGTACTCGAGTTACCTCACCCAGGGAAGCCGGGTGCATAGGTGTCTTTTGGTCTCGGGTTGCGTCGTCTATTTCAATGGGAGCTGGCGAAAAACTGCTGCTGCCGGTAAGATGCGAAGTGTCCGAAGTGATCCAAGCCTGGATCGAAGATGAGAAGCACCTAAATGCAGAGGGGACAGAGTCTGGGTCACTAGCCAGTGGCCAGTAAGGCAATAGGCAGATGCCCACCGATGTCGGGTGATTTCAGGTGAAGAAGGTGAAGCTTGACTCTTCAGCCACAAGGACCAGGAGGCGTCAAGGATGACCAGGAGCTGGATTCGAGCTGTCCCATGAAGGATGTTGAGTGCTGCAGTGTCGGTGATCGGATTGGACACAACAAGCCTTGGCAACAGCAACCCATGCAGAAAAGAGAAAGATGCTTCGGTGCAGACCAGCAAGGTCTGTGGGACTCACCACTTAGTAGGGAGTCTGGGCATGTCTGGAGCAACCAGGGAAGCCCAAGGAAATTCAAAGTCACCCCCTCAAGGACCCATCAGTCGACGAACAAGGGATTGCGAAGGGACCTCGAGACGAAACACAAAATGGCAGCCCACGGGTCACTCGGGGTGACTAGGCTGACAATCTTCGGTGATTTCTGTTCTCGAGGTGGGAGCTACAAGTCAGCCCAAGCACGACTTCAGGAGACGTAGAGAAGTCAATGCACTTGCAAAAGTGCACGGTGATGAGGAGTTCAGGTTCCACGCTACTCACGAGAGCTGCGGGTCTCAGCTTTGCTGGGGACTCGGGTCGGCCTGTGAGATGTCTGGAAATCCTCTTCCTAGGCTGCAAATATTTCGGAGTCCAGCGGGAGCTTTGGAAATGCAGACCGGAAAATTGCTTCATTGGTGCCTGCCAAGCAGGGCAGTCACTCCTTGACCCCAAGGGAGATTTCTTCAATCCTCTAGTCTTGAGTAGACCATCGAAGTTCCAGGATTCAGCTTCAGAGTTTCGTCCAGGGATATCTAAAGTTCTGGTTACAGAGGTTCCTTACGTATACCTAAGGAAGGGGTTGGACTAGCTCTGGGGACCCACCTATGGAAGGGTTTGGAAAGAGGGGTTGCTACACCCATTTCCTTTGTCCAGTTTCACGCCAGGGCAGGGGCTGGAAGCTCCTTAACAGGTTTGAGCTGGACTATACACAGGGGCTCCAAATGTGCCCCCAGTGCAGGACTTCAAAGCACTCAGAAAGTGATCCCACCCAGCCCCAATACACATAAGCCTGTCTGGGAGGTGGTTACACCTCCCTGTGACAGGAATCCTATTGTCCAGGCCTCCCCTGCCAGAGTTTTGGTCAGCAGCAGGAGGCCAGACCAGTGTCTGTGGCTGCAGCATCTATTTTGTGATGCAAGGGCTCTATTAAGTTTCTACCGGGTATACCTATGCTGCCATGTCTCTCCCTCTAGAAGGGTGGGATCCTACTCTCACACCAGTTACTGGTGTGGGGGAATGATTCCAAGGTGTTTGACACCAAACACAATATGTTTCCGTGCAGCCAGTCCAAAGTTAGTATTTACCATTTGGTTATAATGCACTTAAGGGTATATGGTCAGGCTGCACTACAGACAGCATCAGAGAAGAGTCTCCAAATGTTGCAGAGGGGTTCTGCTCATGCAGGGGCACCCTCTCACATAAGAACCAAGCACTCTGCCTTCAGGATTGATAAGGCGTGCCCCAGGAGTGACTTATAGGTTTATATGTGTGTGTGTATATATATATATATATATATATAGTGATATAGGTAACCTATATCATAGTAAGGGGGTGCATGCACCACCTTACCCAGGCTGCAGTAGCAGACCTGTGGTGTCATTTTGGGTGGCTTTCCAGGGGTGGCATAATACATGCTTCGGCCCCTGGTAGGCCTCTGGTGTACCTATGCCCTGGGTACATAGTACACCATATACTAGGGAGTCACAAGGGTACCTCAGGATCTAATCTGTGGTGTACCTAAAGTACATGCAATCAATTTAGAGAGGAAGAAGCTAGGCTGGGGCCCTGAATAGCAGGGACCCAGCCAGACTAAAGTCGAAAAACAGTGAAACACCAGCAAAAAGTGGGGGTAAACATGTGAAGCAGATCCTACTCTCCTACAAAGCAGGCCTGTTGAGATGTGCTGACACTGCCCAAAGAAATCCGCACAGCCGTGTCGAAAAGTGTTGGTACTGCCCCGGAAAGTGAGGCAGCCCTGTTAAGAAGTGCTAGCACTGTCCAGTTGAGGTGGAGAAACCCTGGTGACAAGCACTGACAAGCACTCCCCACAGAATATGGAACATTCCGGCTACAAAGGCCATTTGTAGGCCATTATCTAGCCGCCAGCGCAGTTGGAGTTAGATCGCGGGAGCACATTGTATTTCTGCAGTTGCACGAGGCAGGCCCGAGAGCATACTCCAACAGTTCATGGTGAACTAATGTGGGATGCGTGGATGTAGGCTTCAGTGGGCATTGTGTATAGTGCACCAGTCGCGCAATGCCCATTGGTCTCAAAGGGCTTCAGCCCCCCCCCCCCCCGTTGTGTCTGTCAGCCTGGGCTGAGACAGCTTCCCGGGCACACATACAGCAGAACCAGAGTACTACATAGGTCTTTAAAAGACCATTTGCATGTTATTTTTTATTTTATTTTTTTTATTTTTTTTTGGTAAACCTTTATTGGTACATAAAGCAGTTACAAACACGGGCCTGAAACCATCACAGCCAGCCAGTAATACAGAGTCGATCAAAGCAAATCAACCAAGCCATAAGAGTCCCACAACCCGCCTCCCAGATGCCCCGTTGCAACTCAGGATATTATCGGTGCCATATCGACACAAGGATGAAAGAGGTTTCTTTTAGAGTTTTAGAAAGGAACAGGATCTGATGCCACACAATCCAATAATACAAAGGCAAGGGGTTACCACAACTCAGGATATTCACAGGCAGGACTACTGCAGGCAGGACGTTAGCGTTGATGCACCTTAAACAGGATAAACCATGAGCTATACAATTCGCCCACCAATACAGAGTTATGCCCGCTGCAACATAAAAACGTTAAAGAAACATCCACCCCTGTAATCTGTACCACCAGGACATATAGAGAGGAACCTGTAAGAGAGTTCCCAAAAGAAGCAAAAAGGGAGGAGAAATGAAAAGAAGCCAAGAGAGACAAAGAATAAGAAAGAGGCCCTAGGAACATAAAAGGAAAGAACAATAGTACCCCTCCCCTAACCCCCCACCCTGCACCTCTGCCAATGGCTACGGCCTCCCCCTTAACAGCGTGCCTGTCGCCCGGTGTACGGAACCCGAAATATAGAAGAAAGGGGAAATATAAAGGGAGGAAATAGAAAAGAGAAAAATATATTGGGGGGTTCACCAGTACAGGCCCCCGGCCCCCCGGCGTAGCGTACAGATATATCAGCGCCGCTGCAGGACATCCGAGGAACCCATCGAGTCAGAACCGTAGTCGCGCCGCAAGCCCACCCAGTAACCCCCCATTCAGCATCTGAGGGAAACAACCACCATTTTGTAACCCGACCCCACCCGGCCATTATCAGAAGCGTGTCCCAGTCCGCACAAAGCGTAGCCAACAAAGCACCAAGAGTACAATAAACAAGGATATCAAAAGAAGAGTAGGAGTTCTGCCAATACGCCAGGACACGACCCATTTCACAGCCGTTCGCAGCACACAATCGCCTCCCATGCAGCAAGACATAGTCCGGTTCAGGATGTGAAGGCAGTTCAATTTATATGGGTAGCGCGACGATGTCTGCCACAAGGGAGAGGGCAATAAAGGAGTCCTCGCAGCCTCACGTCCGATGGAATCCCCGAACACTCCATATGTCCATGGACCAAGTTCCATTCCGACGATGCCCTATGTAGCGATCGAGTTGACCCCAGACATCCACGGCCACTCATCAGCAACGTGTAGGGTCCCGCAAAGACACCCATCTGGGCCATACCGCAGATCGTAGAGGGAGTCACCGGACAAAGGCACACAGTGAAAACACCGCATCAGGCACTCTCATACTTCCACTTATGCCTGGGTCTAATCGCCATGCGAACCAAACCAACTTGCTGTGCTTCCAAAACACGGGAAGGGGCTTCCGAACTCCGCGCTCCTTCTGAAATGCGCATCGCCATCGCCTCGGGTGGGCAGGGGTCCATGAGGGTATCACTACCAAATGGGGCGCACAGCATAAATGCTGCCGGAGTGCACACCAGAGCCGCCATCATTTGTGCCACCCGGACGTCTCCCCGGTGGCACACGTTGTGTTAGCCATCTCAACTGCCCCCCGGAAGGGCTCATCTGCGCCACCCAGTGTGTCCGAATGACTCCAGATCGCCATGCAGCAATCGGCCCCGATCAGCCGAATCGCGGGATACAGGCAGCAGCAAGCGGGTCGTAGCAATGTCCAGCAGAGAGACACAGAGCTGCGTCACACGTCCACATTCAGCAAGGCAGCGTTCGGGTGGGTGGGGGGGGCCCATCCAGCATGAGGGGACAGCACTCAGCAACGGACGCCAGGATGTTGTTCGGGGTGGGTTCGAGCGCCCCCGCGGGTTACCGTGTTTTCCCGGCCGTTGTTGTTCCACTCACCACCGGCTACAGTATCACGTGAGGTCCCGGCTCCGGGACCCGCGTAGGCCACATCGACTGGGAAGCATATCTCTGTCCCTGAAGCTCGGAGAGCCTCCGGAGTAACTCTCGGTGGGATCGGTCCGTCTCCGACATCCAGGAGAGTGTCGGCAGAGCCGCCCCGACAGCTAGATCCAGCAGCAGGAGGAGAGAGTCGACGGAGCCGGGAGCCCGGGCGGCCATCTTGGCCGCCGGCCTGGCTCCGCCCCCACCATTTGCATGTTAATGAGGCTTTGTTGAGTTTTTTGCCCCTTCTTAGAGCGCCACTGCATCTTCACTATGTCGATTGCTGGAAGAATTAGCCCCCCCCCTCGAAATTTCACTCTAGTTGCACCTCATTAGTGTGTGCTGTTCCAGTTTGTCTGGACAGGGTGCCAAAGTACCTAGTGCGCAAACATCTAGTGAACGGAACATGGCACTTGAGTGCTTAGGGTGTGAAGTATGGTGCATTCGCGGCGTAGATCAGCCATAAGTGAATCTCTGCCTGACATCAATCAGACATGCACCTGTGTCGAATGATTTTGACTAAGCTTGGAACATGTTCTGCCAATCAGAACTGAGGCCCCTCCTAGGGATCAACGGTCAGATTTGGAACCTGCTGTGGAAGAGGGCACAAGGTATACAGTGGGTGCAATCGCAAAATTGTCTCTAACTCGAACCCACCGGTTGCCCATAAGAAATGAACATCATCCAAAACTGGGGTAGGGTGGCACCTTACACACTTGTGCTCCGGCACCACTACCCCTGCTGCACTAATGGGAACTACAACCACGAGGCACGGAATCGATATCGACCAGTCACAGAATGTGAGCCAGGTGACATTGATGTTGGGGCTTGGGGCACGTGCTGGCTGACGCCTACCTTTTTTTTTGCATATTTATATAGCACAAACTCGATCCGAAGGTATTGGAGCGCTTTACATAGCACCATATTTACATTACACATTCAGGCACGGGGAGTTTAAGTAATTTGCCCAGAATCACATCATGTGGACGCGACCTCGAGGCTTGAACCCTGGTTTCCTGCACCAGAGGCGGCAGTGCAGCCGACGGACCACATCCTCTCCCCACCTTGGATCGAATGGCACGCGAAGTGTTCGCAGCGGGCACCAATACCCACTAGGGCAGAGGTATTCAATCTGTGGGGCACGACCCCCAGCGGGGCCGTGGTGCCTTGGGAAGGGGGTCGCGCATTTCCAGGCCTCATTTCTGCCTGTAGTCCAGAGCATAAGCTCTTCCTTTAGGAAAATGACAACGGTCTGGGACACTTCATTCGATCCTTAAAATTCTTCAGCCTAATTTAATTGAGGCTTCTGTGCTGTGGAATGAAGAGGCCCAACAGACATGTACAACAATCCTTTCTGCCAGGGTGCCTGCTTTTCTGAATGAAATACAACCCTGCAAACCTGCCTATGAATTAATCTGCAAACCTAATGGGTGCTTGGGAGCAGTTCTGGCCTTAATTGCTCAATTCACTCCAAGCATTGTGATGGTAAAGATTTGTGGGGTTTTTTAAGTGGTAGTAGATAGATAGATAGATAATGAACTTTATTCGATATGTACAAAAACAGTATCATAAAAGTGCATACACTTGAATATAAAAATCCATTAAAAACAAATAAAATTTCAGTTATTTTGTAACATAGTTAAGATCAGATAAAAAGTACAGATACACAATCAAAGCATCAAGATATATATCAACTTAGGTCTGCATTGATGTCCGCAGCCATAAGATCATTTTCAGATAAGATGAAATGGCTGCCAGGGCTAAAGGAGTTTCCAGGGTTTTTAGTTTTTGATAAGCCATTTTACATGAACGTAATCCCCATGATTTAAGCAACGGTTTTAAAAAAATAGTCCTTGGCAGTTGATAAAATCTACAGAATAGAATACAATGAATGTTAGATTGGGTTGAAAGGCCATCGCAAGGACACTTCGGTAAGTCACTGGACCAACAATTTGGATTGGGAAAAGTTAGAAGTCTAAAAAAAGTGTTGGTACGAAAGCGGGTCAGGAGCATGCGGATAAACGGCGATGGTTCTAAGAGTAAATATTGCTGTGTACCACTCATAGTGGTCGATTCTTGGTACTCCGCAATAGTGCTCTTTTGTTTTTCTAAGGACCATCGTTGACAGCTCCAGTAATTTAGAACAAGACGCTTTAACGTGACTTTTGCTATATTAACTAAGGTTGAAGGGTCAGTAAAAAATTCAGGGTGCCCTATATCAATGGACAACCTCTTGACGTAGTTCAACCATTTAATGTTCTTGACCTCTTTCAATTTTAGACAGTCTGTAATAATTTCCCTGTTAAAAGGTATCTCTTCATTGGTCCAGACTTTTTGCCATAAAATAAGGGGGGAAGAATTGATCGTGTCCGCGATGTATGTGAGGCCCAATTAAGTGTGCACCATATAGGTGGAGGTGCCAGGAGGGACAGCCAGGAGATAACGTAAGAAAGCATTCTCAAGGCGTTGAATTTGATCAGCGGGTTCAATCCCCCAAATCCCGGATCCATAGGTGCCAGTTGAGATGCACTTTGCCCGATAGATCTGAAGTAAAGGGCTTATTGGACGACCCCCTAGTTTTTTGGAAAAGTTGGTCAGTGCTCCTATGGCTTTAGACAATGCTAAGCCTCTGGCTTGAGCCGCAGCTCGCTAAGTGAAGTGCCCCTCTTATTGAAAATAATGCCCAAATAAGGGAAACTATCAATATTATCCAATTTGTTGCCATTCAGAAAGATAGAACATGGCTTTTTTGCGATCCCTAGGCCACAGGACATGGTGTAAGTTTTGGAGGTATTAACATTTAGGCCTCTTCTTGACATAAAGTCAGTAAATTCGTTGACTGCCCTTTGTAGCCCCATGCGAGTCTGGGACATAATTGCGGCATCGTCTGCGTAGAGCAGAATGGGTATAGGTTTACCGTTTATTGTGGGATAGTCGTGGAAAGTTCTGTTCAGATGATGGCTAATGGAGTTAATATAAAGGGTGAAAAGTAAGGGAGCTAATATACAACCCTGTCTGACGCCTCGCCTAATGAAAAACCTGTCAGAACATTCTCCATTATTACCATATCTCACGCGGGCCGATGCATCCCTGTACAGCTCTTTAATAAATGAAAGAATGGGGGGGTCTAAACCAATCTCTGCAAGGGATTCCCATAACTGCATATGAATTAAGTGGTAGTACTAGGAGTTAACAACTGGGCAGTGAAGTGCATGCTTTTAATCCTAATTGTATTTACACAGCGGATACTAACCCTGAGGAGGTGTTGCAGGGGCAATTAAGCAAAAAAAAAAATTGCTTTACTTATGGTCATGTAAAATCCACATTTTGGAAGCTCCCTTTTATCCTAAAACAATTTGCACAGTTTGTAACAGTCTAACTTATAATGAGTGTAATGCAAGCATAAAATAATGACTTACACATTCACAGTGCTTTCTGTCACAGGCTGTGACCTTGTAGCACTAAAAATACACAAGTCACTGCACCAACCAAATTTAATTCTGTGGCTCTCTGGTTACACACAGACCTCTGCAGTACATTAACTAATAGAGGTTTCATAATGTGCTACACTGCATTTCCCTCTGAGTAACAACTTTTTAAAATGTATTTTTCATTCAAGCTACCCATTATTTTATATGTAGCTACCTGATGGTGAAAGACCTAAAGAACTAACAAAATATTTGGGGGCTGATTTATGAGAGGCTTGCGCAACAGCACTTTTTTTAAGCCCCAGCAGCACAAGCGCCTCAATCATATTTATGAGGCAGCGCAAAGTCACCCTGCATGGCTTTGCATGGCCTCATAGATATCGAGTAAGACAAAGCAGCGCAAGTCGCTGCGTTGTCTTACTCTATTCAAGTAGGCGCTCCATGGGCATTGCGATGAGTGTTCCCATGCAATACCAATGGATGAACAAAACCATGTCAACCTAGGGCAGCGGCAAAACATTACCCCCCCCCCCCACCCCCATGGCAGGCGGAACAAGGAGAAATGTTTTCATTTCTCCATCTTATTTCCCCTTTTCATGTGTGCTGCAGAATGCAGCAGACCAAGAAAGAGGAAAAGCCCTCTGTGCTGTGGATTGTTTTTGTGCAGGAAGGTGCCTCGTCCTGCACAAAACAATCCTGCCTACATTGGTGTTAGCAATTTGTGCACCAATGCAGAGAGAAAGGACAGGAATGCACATTTCATAAATAAGGTGCATTCCTGCCATTTCACAGTGGTGTAGGGCTGCGCCGCAAGAAGACTTGCGGCGCTGCCCTATACCAATTCCTCATAAATAAGGCCCTTTGTTTTTAGCCACACCTTTGACTATGCCGTCACGCTCACTGACCTTTGGTTTGCTAAACACTGTTTTATAGTATTTCCCCACTGTAAAGATGATTTGCTGTGGGAATTGGGGGCGTTTATGGTTGTTGATAGTTGTCAATGAAGAGGAGTGTTAAGTTCTAGACATGTTTATCAGGAGGGGGTCCTTACGCCTAAAAGATTTTGACAAGGGGGTCTCGGCATCAAAAAGCTTGAGGACCCCTGCACTAGGGGAACCACCATCGACCAGGATGTGGGAGGGGGTAGGATGGCTTTAAGGGGGGCCTCCAGTGAATAATACCACAATCCCAGCAAGACGACATCATAGGGATGGATGTTCTGGGCTATTTATTGTTGGTAACGGCTGGCGAACGAGGAATGTTCAAGGATGTAGCTATGATGGTGCAACAGATGCAGTGCACCAGTGCCCAGGGCTGGACAGGGGCCCTTGCATCCAATCATATTTTATTAGCATCCAACAGGGGTCAAGGGGTCATTTGCTGAGACAGTTTAAAGGAAAAAATATGGGCATGTTTCTTTTCACTCGAGGACCCCTTTAATCTGACTAGCAGATGGAACCCACCAGAGGAGTTTCAGCGTTCACTGGGTAACAATTTCGAGATGATCCATTTTGCAACGTTTACAAAATATAACTGTCACAGTAGAGAAAGTGTAAAATGAGAGTTAACACGCATTACATAATTTGTACAAAATAGAAACATACATGCGAGTTGCTAAAAGTGAGCTCTAGTATCTGTACTTTTCAAGAAATTTGGTTTTGATTTAAGTGCCGGTACTACATTCTCTCTCTTTTGCAAGGGCTCGCGGTTAACGATTGTTACTTGTAACACTTTATAGAAGGGTCTTTGAGGAAATATCTGTTGAGACTGCAACGTTATACAAGATCGGGCACCCGCACCCCTTTGGAGAGCCATTAGCAATTCTGAACGCGAGGCATCGCGCTGCTAAAGTATATTCAAAACCCTAAGCGAGGGTGGGAATAAACAAGTCTATTTTTAAGTTTGTGAAAGATCTTTAAATGTTGCCTCACTTCTTTTATATGTTCTACCTGACGCTTAAAGCCCGTTTTTTTGGGAAATGGGATTTGTTTCTGGGCATACTTTCCATGCGAACCACGGACAAGACCGGGACTGGTGACGTCAGTGAAAGGATTCTTCTTCCCGGCTAGAGCTGGAAAAATAAGAATCTTTCTATTTGTAAGTTTTCGCTCTGCTTAATTTTGACACACACACACACACAAACATATAAATAACACTGCCTGTTTAAAATTCTGATTCTAGATGTATAGCTTATCCATCTTTCAAATCTGTCTGTCTTTTTCCTGCATTGGTGCACAGTGTGCTGCCTAGTGCCAATGTAGGCACTCTTGTAGCATGGTGCGAGGGTGCATGCGTTGTAAGCAGGATTGTTTTCGTACAGGAAGGGGCATGCTTTCTGCACAAAAACAACCCCCTTAGGCATTTTCCTTTTCCTATGTGTGCTGCAGACTGCAGTACATACAGAAAGCGGAAAAAAGAGGAGAAATAAAGATATGTCTCCTTGTTACGCCTCTCCAGGAGATACATAGCATTTTGACTCATTCCCAGGTCTACCAGTAACGGTAAAATCTGGGAATGCACCATAATTCATGGGTGGATGCGTGGGAACACCCATGCTCCACCCATGGAACGCCTCCCTGGGGCAGAGTAACACAACGCAGTGATTTGTGCTGCGTTACTCTAGATTTATCAAGCCACTCAGGGCCACCCAAGGTGGCCTTGCAAGGCTTAATAAATCTAACATAATTGTTGCGCCACTCTTCTGCCAGTGGTGTAGCTAGACCTTTGGTCGCCCATGGCTGTCCCTGCGTTTGCCGCCCCTTGGCAGCTGCATTGAAGAGCGGGTGGAAGGGGTGCTGGCGATTCTCTACACTGCCGCCCCATGATGGCTGCCATTGAAAAGGGAGGGTGCCGGCGGCTGCTACCCGAGACGGCAGGAAAGAGCGGGGGGAGGCTCGGCCTCCAAAACTCATGCCGCCTGGGGTGGTCTGCCCCTGTCGCCACCACCTTGCTATGCCACTGCCCCCTTGTGTGGTGCAAGGGCGATGCATCTCTGATAAATTTGGCCCTTTATCTCTCAACTTTGATGCTGAATGGAAGTTGGTGATCTGTTTTTCTAAAAATAAATTAGAAAGGACACATGAGTCCTGATTTTAACGTGAAAACCCCTGTGAAGAATACTCTGTGCATGGCAGCTAGAATTGTAATTTAAATAGAGTTAAAGGAAGGTCACAAAGAAAATGTAACTTGCCTGATGGGTGAACAAAATACCACTGGAAAATCTTCGCCCTTGATTCTAAAGCAGCAAATCCAGAGGAATACACACATGAACCGAGCGTGCTGAGTAAAACTGACTGCTTCTGTAATTAAAGAACTAGAAACTTGTCTTGACATTATAATCAATAATCACAGCAAATCACTTCGATCTTTATCTCTTTAGGGAAAAAAACATATTTAGTTACTGAACAGGGTAAGATACTGTTTACTGAAAAATCCCAGAGGCACCGGGGGCAATCACTAATTAATTTGCATCTTTGTACACCTCTGTTGCTTCTTTCAGCAATTCTCTTGCCTCTTTCTGCCCCCCTCCTGCCTCTTTCTGTAATTCTCTTGCCTCTTTGTGCACCCCTCCTACCTTTTTCTGCACCCCTCTTGCTTCTTTTTGCACCTCTGTTGGTTCTTTCTGCACTGCTCTTACTTCTTTCTGCACCTCTGCTCCCTCTTTTTGCACCTCTCTTGCCTCTTTTGGTGCCTCTGTTGCCTCTTTCTGCACTTCTCTTGCTCTTTCTGCACCCTTTGTGCCTCTTTCAGCACCTCTGTTACTTCTTTCTGCACTTCTCCTCCTTTCTGCACTTCTCTTGCTTCTTTCTGCACTTCACTTGCCTCTTTCAGCAACTCTGGTGCTTTTTTCTGCAGATCTTTTGCCTCTTTCTGCACCCCTCTTTTCTCTTTCTACACCTCTCTTGCCTCTTTCTGCACTCCCGTTCCCTGTTTCTGCACCTTTCCTGCCTGTTTCTGCACCTCCCTTATCGCTTTCTGTACCTCTGTTGCCTCTTTCTGCACTTCTCTTGCTCTTTCTGCACCCTTTGCGCCTCTTTCAGCACCTCTGTTGGTTCTTTCTGCACCTCACTTGCCTCTTTCTGCCCTTATCTTGCTTCTTTCTACACCTCGGTTGCTTCTTTCAGCAATTCTCATGCCTCTTTCTGCACTTCTCTTCCTTATTTCTTCACCCCTCCTGCCTCTTTCTGCTCCTGTCTTGCTTCTTTGTGCATTTCTCTTGCCTGTTTCTGCACTTCCCTTGCCTCTTTCTAAACCTCTTTTGCCTCTTTCTGCACCTCTTGCCTCTTTCTGCACTCCTATTGCTTCTTTCTTTCTTTCCTCTCTTGTTTCTTTCTGCACCCTTCTTCCCTTTTTTGCATCCCTCTTGCCGGTTTCTGCTGTTCTCTTGCCATTTTCCGCACCTCTCTTGCCTCTTTCTGTACCTCACTTGCCTCTTTCTGCACTTCTCTTGCTTCTTTCCACACCTCTGTCGCTTCTTTCAGCAATTCTCTTGCCTCTTTCTGGACTTCTTTAGCTTGTTTCTGTACCTATTTTGCGTCTTTCTGTACCTATGTTGGTTCCTTCTGCACTTCTCTTGCTCTTTCTGCACCCTTTGCGCCTCTTTCAGCACCTCTGTTGCTTCTTCCTGCACTTCTCTTTCTTCTTTCTGCACTCCTCCTGCCTATTTCTGTACCTCTCTGCCCTCTTTTGTGCGCCTCTCCTACCTTTTTCTACACCCCTCTTGCCTCTTTTTGCACCTCTGTTGGTTCTTTCTGCACTGCTTTTGCTTCTTTCTGCACCTCACTTGCCTCTTTTGGTACTTTTCTTGCTTCTTTCTACACCTCTGTTGCTTCTTTCAGCCATTCTCCTGCCTCTTTGAGCACCTCTGTTGCCTCTTTCTGCACTTCACTTAATTCTTTCTGTACCTCTCTTGCCTGTTTTGTGACCTCTGTTGCTTCTTTCTGCACTTCTCTTACCTCTTTCTGCACCTCTGATTTAGAGATAGTTTTAATCCCCCTGCCCTATTATGTACTAGGGCCTTACAGTGGAAGTCATGCCAATCACAGGGGTACCCCAACCCAAAGTGTACCCTAGTGCGTAGGTGTTTTCACTGTATTCTAAGTATCTTTCAGCATCGCACTGGCTCCGGGCCTGGTTAGTCAGAGTCAGTTACCACCATTACCAGTCAGCAAAATGTTGGGGGCACAGGATGTCTTTGCAACAAGGCCTCTTTCTGCACCTCTGTTGGTTCTTTCTGCATATCTGTTGCTTCTTTCTGCACCTGTCTTCCTCTTTCTGGACTTCGGTTGCCTCTCTGCATTTCTCTTGCTTCTTCTGCGCCTTTCTTCCTCTTTCTGCACAAGTCCTACCTCTGTAGGCATTGTTAGAAATTAACATTTAAAAAACCTTAGAAATTCACTGAAAAAAACATAGGCTTCAGGGACATTATAGTTAGAAATTAGCCTTTAAAATAACTTTGAAATTCACTGAAAAAACCATAGGTTTCAGGGACGCTATAGTTAGAAATTAGCATTTAAAAAAAACATTTAAATTCACTGAGAAAACCATAGGTTTCAAGGACATTATAGTTAGAAATTACCCTTAAAAAAACCTTAGAGGGGGAGGTGCCTAGCGCGCGACCAAGATGGCCGCGTAGGTGCGAGGCTCCCGGGGACCTCCGCGACCTCCTACGACTATCCTGAATTAATCCTGTCTCGGATGAGGGGAATGTGTTGGTGAGCCTGAGCTGAGGTGGCACCCGTTTCCCGTTGTCAAATCGGACCTCGGACACCGGAGTAAGCACCGTTTGAAGTCTGCGGCCTTCTCCTCGCCAGACCCCGGATTTGCGCTGAGGGGGGACCCAGTGACAAAGTGATCAACAGCGGCGGGCCGGGCTTGGCGAGTCGCGTACCCCGCACTTTCGCTTTCGCTTTCGCACCCCCTTGCCGTCTCTGCAGGGTTGGGTCGCGGGGCTCTTTGTGCTGGTGAGGTCTCGCTGGGAGACTCGGCCTGCCTGCTGGCTGTGACCCATCCCGCTGGTCTGGGGTGCCCCCCCCCCGGAGCTTGTGGCCCTGATTGCCTGCCCTTCACGACGTGGCTGGTGCGACCGGGGGACTGGTGGCCATGGCCACGAAACAAGATGGAGATCGGGCGAAGACCAAATCGACCCGGCGTGGCACCACCCTTCAGGCCAATAGTATGGACCGCTACACCCTCCAGAAGGGATCTCCCGGCGGACCGCACAAATCCCCTGAGGGCCCTCCTGATGCCCTGGACCTCCCCACGGATCTGACTCTGCGGGATGTCATGGGCGCCATCGCCGAGATGAAGGCCTCGGTGGGCCAGCGGTTCGACACACTGGCACAGAAGATTGACTCGGTCCTCGTGGATGTTGGCCTGGTGAGGGCCGATCTTTCCAAGACCAATGACCGAGTTGATTCTTTGGCCCACACCGCATCGGGCCTTACCACTGAGGTGGCGGTACTACAGGCAGAGGTGCGCCGGCTTGGTCAGGCGACCGCGCTTATGGATCGGCGCCTGGAGGACTCCGAGAGTCGGGCCCGGAGGAACAACATCCGCATCATTGGGGTGCTTGAGGGACGGGAGGAAGCGGCGGCGGACCTGTTTGTGGAGGACCTGATCGCTACCCATCTCCAGCCACGGGGGCTGAGCAAATTTTTCGCTGTGGAGCGGGCCCACAGGGTTCCCGGGGGAAGGCCGAAGGTCGGAGCCCCTCCGCGGCCTCTCATTGCCCGGATCTTCAACTTTCGGGACAGAGACGCTATCCTGCAAGCATCCAGACTGCATGGGCCGGTTAAGCTTGACAATATGGAGGTGAATTTTTACCCCGATTTCACCCCAGCGGTCCAGAAGCAGAGACTGAGCTTCCAAAGCGTCAAGCGCCGTCTTCGGGACCTGAACCTTAAATACGCTATGCTCTTCCCGGCCAAGCTGCGAGTGGAGGTAGAGGGTCGCACGCACTTTTTTGACCGTCCCGAAGCGGCCGGAGACTGGCTGGACACTCTGTCTGGGGATCGTGATCCGGGGGGCGGGGGGGGTGGCGGGGGGAGACGGCACTCTGGATCGGGATTGAGGGGGTAATATTGGACTTCGCTCTGGACAAAACTGATGCCACTCTCGATTAAGCGTCTGTTTGTATAATTTCCCCTCCTATGGAGGTTGTGTGGGGTCTACTGGGGGTTCTCCTTCCTCCTCTAAGGGGTTTAGCTAGTCTTTACTATATATATGGGGCGACAGGCACACTGCACGTTGGGGGGGCTGCTCGGGCTCATGCAGGGGTGCAGGGAGGGGGGAGTTTTGTTGGGATGGGTGGGCAGGGATGGGGGGGTGTTGTTCGTTTTTACCACAAGGCAAAATTATCATTGTACTAGCTCAATAGTGCTCTCGGGGGTACAAATTGTAGCTTCTGTTTATGATGGGGGGTAGGGAATTACCTCTGTTGTCCTGGAACGTGAATGGACTGGGGGACAGGATAAAACGAGGGGTAGTCCTGCAGTTCTTGAAGCGAATTTCGCCCGATGTAGTTTTCCTGCAGGAGACACACCTCATTAGCAATTCCTTCTGCGCCATGAATCGGCGTGGCTATCGCTTGGTAGCCCATTCGGGCTTCACGTCTGGCTCAAGGGGTGTGGGCATCATGGTTAAGAACTCGCTCCCTTTGGAGATTGATGAGGTGCTCCATGACGACAGGGGACGTTACGCAGTCTTGGTGGGAAGGATGGAGGGCAAAGTGGTTGTATTTGTGTCAGTGTACGTCCCGCCGGGGCTGCAGTCGACTACCTTTGCGGACCTGGGGCGCCTCCTCCTTGGCGTTCCGGGGGGGATTCTGGTGGTGGGGGGGGATTTTAATGCGGTGGTTTCCGGAACTGTGGATCGTCACCCCCCTAGGGACCTCCCCCGGGCCCAAGCGTGGCTTCCTGGTCTATTGGACACTTTGGGGTTGGTGGACTGCTGGCGTTTAAAACATCCCACGCAACTACAGTATACCTTCCATTCGGGGGCCCATGGTAGTCTCTCACGACTAGATTATGTCCTGGTCCCGGCGGCCTATGTTGGGAGGGTGGGAGAGGTGCGCCATTTGGCACGGGGTATCTCGGACCATTTCCCGCTCCTGTTACACCTGGATCTTTTTCCGAGGGGTGAGGGTAGGGTGGTCCCGATCAACCCCTGGTACCTGCGCGACCCCACCATTCGCGCTGAATTGATTAAATCCCTCCAGCGCTATTTTGACGAGAATGTGGGGTCCGTGCCCTCGGCTGTCTCACTGTGGGAGGCATTCAAGACAGTACTACGAGGAGAGGCCCTGTCCCTTATTTCCCACACCCGGGGGCGCGAGCGGGAGGAGGTGACCCGGGTGGAAGCTGAGATAGCCGAGTTGGAGGGTAATCTAGAATGTGGGGTGACGGATGCCGTATTACATGTTCTCCAACTCAAGCAAGCGGCCTATAGGGCCCTCGTCACGGAGGCGGCCAGGGGCCTCAGTAGAGAGCAACAGGGGAGACTGTATGATGTGGGTGATAAGGCTGGTAAATTGATTGCGTGGCTGGACAAAAAGGAGAGAGCGAGTCGTGTAGTCCCGCTAATTGAGACGACGGACGGTGTGTGTGTGACTGAGCCGGAAGAAATTGTCTCCTGCTTCGCGGATTATTTCCGTGGGGTCTATTCCCCGGTGTCTTCCCGCTCTGAAGAGGACTCCCGTGCCTTGCTCAGGGATATCGCGCTGCTTTCCCTTTCGGAGGAGGACAGAGTGTCGTTGGACGCCCCTCCAACCTCCGACGAAATCGCCCTCGCCATACGCTCGGTCGCTTCCGGCAAGGCCATGGGTCCTAATGGTCTCCCCATCGAGTTGTACAAGTTGCGACCGGATACGCTAGCACCACATCTCCGATCGATGTTCCTGGAAGCTCACTCGGTGGGCTCCCTCCCGCTGGACCAGCGTCTGGCTACAATCGCGGTTATCCACAAGGAGGGGAGACCTCGGGACCGGGTTACATCCTATCGGCCCATTTCGCTACTGAACGCGGAGCCCAAAATTCTCGCCAAGGTCCTGGCCAATCGGCTGGTCGGCGTGGTGGGCGAACTGGTTCACCAGGATCAGTCCGGCTTTATTCCCCAGCGTAACACGGCCCTTAACTTGCGGCGTTTGCATGGGGTACTCGCACGTGTTCAGCACATACGTGAGCCGGCCATTTTGGCGTCCTTGGACGCCACTAAGGCGTTTGACACGCTTGAGTGGCCATACATCTGGGCGATGCTTGCGAAGTTTGGCTTTGGCGCAGGGTTCATCAGTTGGGTCAAATTGCTGTATTCGGGCCCATTGGCGCAGGTGGTGGTGAACGGTAGAGTATCGGCTCCGTTTGAGTTGGGCCGGGGCACGCGACAGGGCTGCCCCTTATCGCCGCTCCTTTTTGCGCTTGCCTTGGAGCCCCTGGCGGAGTGGCTGCGGTGGGAGCCTTCCATCCGTGGTCTCCGTTGGACCCCCGAGTATGAGGACCGCGTATCCCTATACGCTGATGACATCCTTCTATACCTAGCTTCCCCACGTAAATCACTGATAGTACTGGTTGATGTTTTACATTCATTTGGTCGTAACTCCGGTCTTGTCATCAACTGGGCTAAATCGTGCGTGTATGTTCTCTCTGGGGAGGCTCCTATTCTCCCGCGGGGCTGTCCGATCCAGATCGCCCCGCAGGGATTTCGGTACCTGGGTGTCTTCATTACTCTGGACCCGGAGGCCCGGTATGAACGGAACTTGCTTCCCCCCCTCCAGCGCCTGAAGGAAGACGTCGCACGCTGGCGGCGCCTGCCGCTTTCGCCGCTCGGCCGGGCGGCATTGTTTAAGATGAGGTCTCTGCCGCGTTTCCTGTACGCTTTGCAGAACACCATGGACCTCGTCCCAGCGCGCTACTTCCGTGAGGTGGAGAGTTTGCAGCGCCGCCTGTTCTGGGACGGGAGGCCGCGTATCGCCCTGGCAAAGCTGACGCTCCCATGGTATGACGGAGGGATCGCCCTCCCGGATATCAAACGGTACTATTGGGCCTCCCAGCTGGCTGCGATTAATCACGGCCTGTACGGACCCGCCTTAAACCCGGCATATGAAATGGACAAGATGCTACTCCCGGGTGGGGACTATAATCGAGCGCTCTACTCCGACGCGCCCGACGTGCGGCTGACCGGCCCCACGCGTGTCATGGTGCGTGTGTGGCACGCGGCCAATGCGGCGATGGGGTGGAAGGACCGTCTGACCCGGGCAACACCACTATACGCGTCCGAGCGGTTGGGCTTCCTGTGGACCTCGAAGGGCTTCGAGAAGTGGGACATGATAGGCATCAGTAAAGTGGGGGATCTCTGGACGAGGGGAGGATTCAAAACGTTCGAGACGCTGCAGACGGAATTCCAGTTGCATGATAGGGAGTACTTTCGGTATTTGCAGATCCGTCATGCACTGGGCTCCGTCTTCCCGGACGTTGCATCCATCCCGGAGTATTCCCCCCTGGAGGATAGAGTGCTGGATGGACATGTTCCGGACAGCACGATCTCACTGATCTACAAAAAACTGATCAAAGACCGCTCAGGATTGCTGACTGCCCTTCGCGAGGCTTGGGTTGCCAATGGACTGGAGCTGGACGACGAGGACTGGACCTCTGCGGTGGCCTCCCCGAAAGAGGTGGCCATACCGGCCCGCCTTCGCTTCGTCCAGCTCAAGATACTCCACAGAGTCTACATGACGGGGCCAAGGCTCCTGCGTATGGGCTATGCTGTGGACGGGTTGTGTAAGCGTGGGTGTGGTGCTTTGGGGACCTTTCTGCATATACTGTGGGAATGCCCGGAGGTGGAGCGATTCTGGCGTGGTGTGCATGAGGTCCTGCGTGTGGTTACGCATGTGGTGCTGCTACCCGAAGCGAGGAGATGCCTGTTGAATGTGTGGGAACCTGCTGACTACTCGGCGCCACAGACGTGGTGGGTGACTCTGGGATATATGGTGGCCAAGCGTGATATTGCTCAACTGTGGGGATCCCAGAGGTCCCCGACTGTCTCGGCCTGGAAGGAACATATGGACTGGTGCATGTTTCGGGAAAAGGTGGTGTATGTGGCGAGAGGTAAGCCTGGGACATGGGTGAAAGTATGGGGCCCCTGGAACGCCTACCGCGGGGGGATTTGTGCTCCGCCGTTATTGCCCGATCGGTCGCCGGCCCCATCCCCCTAGCCGATCCCTCTTCCGTCGCTCCGGGCATTGAGTTTACCCAGCCCTAGTCCTGATTTCTTCCCCTTCTTGATACTCCCATGGACTGGTAGGGTCCCCCTTCTAGGGGAGCACATGCTGCTATTTCTGACTGTGGATTGCCTTGTGGGTTTGTTCTTTTGGTTGTTCTTTCAGTTTAAAATGAAACCGTATAATGTGGTCCGGATGGGGTTGCTATCAACGCTGCTAACTCCTGTGCTTCTTCCTCAGCCGCAATGCACGCTCTACAATGTGTATCATATGCTCCTTTTGTTTACTAGCGGCCGGCCGGAAGGTTGTAGGCCCATCTTTGTATATTTTTATGTGTTTTGTAATAAACGGTTTCAAAAAAAAAAAACAAAAAAAAAAAAACAAAACCTTAGAAATTCACTGAAAAAACACAGGAACCCTTCTTCCCTTTTTCGCATCCCTCTTGCCGGTTTCTGCTGTTCTCTTGCCGGTTTCTGCTGTTCTCTTGCCATTTTCTGCACCTCTCTTGCCTCTTTCTGTACCTCACTTGCCTCTTTCTGCACTTCTCTTTCTTCTTTCCACACCTCTGTTGCTTCTTTCAGCAATTCTCTTGCCTCTTTCTGGACTTCTTTAGCTTGTTTCTGTACCTCTTTTGTGTCTTTCTGTACCTATGTTGGTTCCCTTTGCACTTCTCTTGCTCTTTCTGCACCCTTTGCTCCTCTTTCAGCACCTCTGTTGCTTCTTTCTGCACTTCTCTTCCTTCTTTCTGCACTCCTCCTGCCTATTTCTGTACCTCTCTTCGCTCTTTTGTGCACCTCTCCTACCTTTTTCTGCACCCCTCTTGCCTCTTTTTGCACCTCTGTTGGTTCTTTCTGCATTGCTTTTGCTTCTTTCTGCACCTCACTTGCCTCTTTTTGTACTTTTCTTGCTTCTTTCTACACCTCAGTTGCTTCTTTCAGCCATTCTCCTGTCTCTTTGAGCACCTCTGTTGCCTCTTCCTGCACTTCACTTGCTTCTTTCTGTACCTCTCTTGCCTGTTTTGTGACCTCTGTTGCTTCTTTCTGCACTTCTCTTGCCCCTTTCTGCACCTCTGATTTAGAGATAGTTTTAATCCCCCTGTCCTATTATGTACTAGGGCCTTACAGTGGAGGTCATGCCAATCACAGGGGTACCCCAACCCAAAGTGTACCCTAGTGTATGTAGGTGTTTTCACTGTATTCTAAGTGTCTTTCAGCATCGCACTGGCTCCGGACCTGGTTAGTCAGAGACAGTTACCACCAGTACCAGTCAGCAAAAAGTTGGGGGCACAGGATGTCTTTGCAACAAGGCCTCTTTCTGCACCTCTGTTGGTTCTTTCTGCATATCTGTTGCTTCTTTCTGCACCTGTCTTCCTCTTTCTGGACTTCGGTTGCCTCTCTGCATTTCTCTTGCTTCTTCTGCGCCTTTCTTCCTCTTTCTGCACAAGTCCTACCTCTGTAGGCATTGTTAGAAATTAACATTTAAAAACCCTAGAAATTCACTGAAAAAACCATAGGTTTCAGGGACGTTATAGTTAGAAATTAGCATTTAAAATAACTTTGAAATTCACTAAAAAAAACATAGGTTTCAGGGACGCTATAGTTAGAAATAAGCATTTAAAAAAACCATTTAAATTCACTGAGAAAACCATAGGTTTCAAGGACATTATAGTTAGAAATTACCCTTAAAAAAAACCTTAGAAATTCACTGAAAAAAACACAGGTTTCAGGGACATTTTAGTTAGATGGACATTTCACTCGTACAAAACCAGAGAAATTCGGCCGTTATAGTCAGTTGAGCTAACTATAACTCGCGCCCCCGCAATGCACTGCTGATGACATCAATTATTACGTCATTCATGACATGGGAAATGTATTTTTAACAAACTGGTCATGTGACTCAATGGTTTTTAAGCATGCACGCTTGCACTTTGCATTTGATATTGCTTCCACCTGTGAGCAAGGTGGCATTGATCACCGAAACGCGTAATGAAACGGAGGCTTTCTTGTGCTGCTGTGCCATGAATTGTTGCGGGGACTCTGCTCATGCACAGAACTATGCGCAGGAAACCAGGACCTCAGTGAATTGTGGTGTACCAAAAAACTCACCTCAATACCTAGAACCCCTATCCGACTAGCATCAGTGTCTCATTCATTCTCCATATCATATCGAAGCTACCAATGATTAGACAACCCAGAACAAGCAACTTAGAATACTCTCAGGAATGGTGGGAATCAAGAACACCTTTTCGTTGTTATTCTCATATCAGATCACAACGTGAGTAATCAGAGACACAGAAAAGTTTAAAATGTTTATTTTTAACTACGTGCTCTAAGGTGCAGTACTTTGGATAACATAAGCAAACAAATGATCAAGACTAAAACCATCAGCATTGTTACAATACCATAAAAAACAAAGGGAGTAATCAAATTACAATGATAGTGGAAACAGGTCCTATAATACCTTGTGTACCACCCTCCCCTGGCTAGTAAGCTAGTTTTATATAATATTAGAAGGTCTCTAAGTTTGAATGGGGAACCCCATACCTCAAAGATCAGCTTAGGTGAATCACATCACAGGATCAGCACTGCTCTCTGTGTCTGGAAAGGTTTTCTCCAAGTGTCTGAATCATGCATGCAAGTGCAATATTAAAGGCACCTGAGTTTCAGATATTTGCAGCTGTGTACTTGTTGTGTCTAGAGCGTGCGCCGATCAACCTGAATTCAACAGCATACATTGTTATTTGACCTTGACGGTTTCTGCACACAGTGTTCAGACTAAGGTCGTGGTGTAAGTCTAGAGATGTGAAAAACAGACCGTTCTCATGTGAAGAAAAAGCAAGCAAGCAATTTTACTTATAATAACAGCTACCTGTAGTGTTGTGTGCAAAAGCACCACAGTGGCAAGATGGCGTTTAAGTTCTAAAATGCTTATCCTAACATAGCAATGTGTGCAGGCAAAACCCTGTCTGTACTACACCCTCCCTTGATCGGACCACAAACAAAATAGGAAAGCAATGTAGGAACGCAGAGTTCAAGTTCGAGTGAGACAGAACCAAGTTCATATATTGCCAATCCGTATAATTGGTAGTGAAAGTTCGAAAAATTTATTGGGAAAAAATTAAAAAACAAAAAAATCCAATCTGGGGCAGTATACAGGCCAGTCTGGAGGAAAAACATAAAAGTAAAAAATGTCCAGTTAGTAAGTGCAGAAGTTGGACAACTGCCTATTTAATCCATCAAAGTATAGGCACAATATGTTGCAACAGCCTCCAAGAGGAAGTCGTTGTAATGTTCAGTAAATGATTCAGCCATCCAATCTAGTAAACTAAATGAACATTCATGTTCTTTGATTACCGGAGCCTCTAGCACCATCAGAGGACAACTTGCGTGTTCTTCAAGATAACTTTGTGCCAGGAAGTCATGAGCTGCAGCATATATATCCTAGGATTCCGTGTGCAGCGGCCATAGTCCCGATACCAGAACAGTCTAACTCATGAGCCACTAAGGGACTCATCAGTCGATTATAATCCGGGGCAGGAGACGCCGTGTTCGACAGGCACAAATCCAGAGCCCATTTAAATGAACAATCTAGGCAATGGACATCAGGTTGCACGCAAGTAAAGTATGAGAACCGGAAGGATAATCCATAGGCTACGCTCAAAGTGGCCAGTGGTAGTGTCCATAGTATTCAAGCATTCGGTTGCGCAGCTGAAGCAGGCTGTCTTGTGACACAGATCATGCAGCCATTGCGGAGCAAACAAATCAACAGCAGCACACCAACAGTCAAGGCGAGAATTAACGGAAGCCCGCCGAAGACGCTGGAAAAAATAGAATAAAAAAATGCCAGTATCACACCAAATATTGTTTGGAACGAGGTCACAAGGCCGGAGCCCACAACTTTGAAACAATGCACCAAGCCAGTTGTTGACGAGGCATTGAATATAGTGTGAATCGGAGCACCGAAATGAAGTGGGAGATCAGTATTTAAAAGCGCATGCACCTCGGTGCGGGTGTTTGCTACGCGAAGGACAAATGTTTCACGAGAGGAAGTTAGGGTGACTTCTTTTGGAGACAATAGAGTCCTTATTCTGCTCATCTTGTTGAACTCTGCTTTCAAGGTTGGTATGGAAGGCCAGATGGATACATTGAGTCTCCCATGCGGGGGTGGGAAAAGCACATTTTTACGACAGACTACTCGTTGTGAGACAGTTACAATGTACGGAATCCCTGCCAGCATCCCACAACATGCCTCATAATTTAAAATCAAATAGCTACCGTTAGCTAATAACGTAAAAGTTGGTGTAATTGCTGGCACAGGATTTCCCTTCAAAATGCAAGCTAAATTAGGGGCGTGAACGTAGCAAGCGCCATGCAAATGGATGTTCCTACAAACTACTGAGTGATCAGGTGTGGAAGTGCAATCCTCTCCTTTTACATAAACCTCTTTACCCTCTCTCATGCACATGTATGTAAATGGGAGCGACCAAACTTCATGTAGGTAAGCAGTACCTAGTGGTTCTTATCTGCCTACGGCATAGTGCTTCATACATGAACTGAACTTAAACAAGGGAAAAGGTAAAGTGATTAGCCCATGGATAAGCCACACAGCTGAGTTTTATTCGGCCACAGAGAAAGGTAAAGGTTCCAACTTTTCAATATGCAATAGCGAATATGTTGCATCCTTCATGGACATAAACTGTTGCTTATCTGTCAAATTAAACGGCAGGAAAAAAGATGACGCATTCATGTAGTCCCACCGAACTTTCCCAGCCTTCAATGTTTGCAAAGTCCATGCAAACTGCATTATAGAACGCAATTGATTTTAACCATGGTATAAGACAGACATGTCCTCTTGTACAATATCCACAACAGATGAAACAATATTATCTAATGTGTAAATTCTGGAAGAAAGGGTGTTAATGCTATTATCAATGACAGCAAGAACTTTTTCCAAATTTGCTCGATTAATAGCACTTAATCTAGAAGCAGCCTCAATTTGAGATAATTTCCAAACTTTGTTGTAAATAGCATATACCCATCTTTTGGACCTGCCACCCACAGGGCCCTTAACAAAATCATTCAAATCTACAGTGTCAGTTAATTTAGACAAATGAAGTTTAACACATGCCAAGGTGGAATGTTGAAGCCAGGCTTGACATAATTTTCCTACAGAATAGGTAGTAACAGAATGGGAAGATTCAAATCGGGTGTCTAGTCTAACCTGTGTATAACCAGGGAGCAAGCCTAAAAAACGATGTTGACAGGAATCAGAACTTTTCAGCCATATCAACCATCCTTCGGGGTCTAAGACAGAAATATTGAAGGATTATTAGTAAAGAATGACTGCAATTCATCAAGGGACAGATCTGTGTAATTATCCCAGGTAGGATAAGTGCCCAGATCAGGAATAGAAGGGGCATTCATCTTTTTAGAAGTAGCCAATCCAAAGCAGGTGGTCTGAAAAATAGTAGAATTCAAAAATAACAGGTGGTTGGGGATAAGGCATGCACGATGCAGTGCTTCTGTGCCTTGTACCTGCCAGGCTTTAGAACCCCAAACAGATTTAAGATCAACGGTATCTTTCCACAGCTCATAGCCCCCTATAGCTATTTCATCCATAAAGGACTTCGAATACAGTAATTTAGTATGGGTCAGTCTAACTTTGGAAGCTATCTTAGCAGCCATTTTAAAATAAAAGGCTTCCGGTTTAGATACACTGAAATCAGTAAAATATGTACATTTTTCACTAGAGTTTTGGAGCTGCCTTCAACGGGAGCCGGACAATGTTCCTATTGCGTATAATTAACGACATTTCTAAATGTATTCACTTTATGCAGGAAATGATTGCCATAGTGTTGGTAGCAAAACAACTCTTCATAATTTGCTGAGTCTGAATACAAATCTTCAGCATCAAAAGCAGCATAATATTTCAAATCAGAAAATAAAGCCTCAACGGCTTGGATATCCAAATCATCAGAGCGTATGTTTTGTTTCACAACATTAATCACCTCTGTAGGGCTATGAATTTGAAATTTTACAGCATCCCATACAATCCCATCTAACACAGGCCAGGCAGTGATATTAACAAAAGTCTGGTCTCTTTTCATGATGTGTGATGAGGAGTGAGGTGCCAAAGTTGCATCAATTAATCTAATTGCAGATCTTTCGGTTAGATAGTGTCCATTCACTAGACAAAAAAAGACAACCACAAATCCAATGGACATGAACACAAAAATAGATATGAGAACCAGTCAAATGTAAGTCCAAGGGGGAATCAACAAATGTCTTTTAAACCAAACAGCAAAAATTGAAATTTTGTAGAGTTAGTGTCAAATGAAAAACGTGACTGGTCAACTGCACTTGATTGCACACCAGGCAACAACACATCTGTGGGATAGGCATACTCAGTATCTTCATGGGGACCATCAGCCGGTGGAGTCAATAAAGGATTAGTAACGGTATGCATCTCAATGGCAATGTTTGCCTATTGGTATTTGCAGGAGCCACAGAGAAAGGTAAAGGTTCCAACTTTTCAATATGCAATAGCGAATATGTTGCATCCTTCATGGACATAAACTGTTGCTTATCTGTCAAATTAAACGGCAACAAAAAGATGACGCATTCATGTAGTCCCACCGAACTTTCCCAGCCTTCAATGTTTGCAAAGTCCATGCAAACTGCATTATAGAACGCAATTGATTTTGACCATGGTATAAGACAGACATGTCCTCTTGTACAATGACGACTAATAGAGGACAGGTTATGGCTATAAAAGCCATTGGAGATGTCAAGTGTGGTCTTAAACCTTTTTCTCATGAGACTATCAACAAGGGCAGAACTGTGGGTGTTTTGTACCGCGCATGTTCGACAATGAGAGTTCAAATGCCGATAATCCAAAACTAGGCAGTACGACCCATCAGGTTTGGTTACAGTCAAAAAAGAGGATTATTCATGGGTGACACACAAGTTTCAATTACACCTTGATATTCCAATTGTTCATGGATATCTGCGACGTGAAATCTAGCTTCTCGACGCATGGGATATTGGGGTTGTGGCTGTGGCATAGACCGTAACGGAATCTCATGGCTTGGTGATAATTTATCCCACCCAACCTGTGTACAGTACAACGCCAGAGCAAGCACTTGTGCCCACTCTTCTGCAAAGTTCTGAGCTTGCTCCTTCAGCACAGTGAGTGCGAAAGATGGGAGGATTACCTCCTCACCTCTGGGAGCAGCCAAAACAAAAGCTGGGGACCAGTCCGCCTCTGCTAGCAAAATGTCATATGTAGAGGTCAGATTTTCCCCAAAAATCCCTTTTTATGGTACGTTGTATGTCACCTTCAATTAAAAGGACCATGTCATATAGTCTGTCAGGGGGAGCCACTCTAGTATCAGCAGTTTCTACAGTAATAAACGTGTCAGTTGCTGTCGCCTTCAGATATCGACGCAGTGCTTGCCGCACTATTGTAATCTCCGCTGCCTGTCTAGCAGCGTTAGTGTCCATGTCAGGTTCCGAAGCTGTGTTCTCACTATCTGTGGCATACCTCGCTGTTAGTGCAGCAACTTTCTTTTTCTGAAACAGAGGTCTTTGACCTGAAAATTCATCCTGCTTGCCTTTACCAGCAGCCGGGCAGGGCTGCTCACGTCCTTGAGGGGCACCCCGACCTCTGCCACGTTCATCTCCACTGGACTGTGAGACCAATGTTTCCTGTGAAGAACGAGGAGAACGTTGTTCAGGAACCTGAAATCTATCAGGAGACCTAATTCTAATGCGATCGCGCAATTCATATGTGCGTTCAGTAGTCACTGGTATCGGTGACGCGGGACGAGACCCCTGTTTCTGTTGCTGCTTCCCCTGTTTCTTAGTTTTCCAATTTTGTTTAGGAAAAGCTGGACGGTCGTCTTTAGTAGACTTAACCGTCTGAGTTTGCGGTTGTGCTGCTGTTTTATCAAAAGGCTTAAAGCCCAAACTATTGCAGCCAATGGTCTTATAAGATAAGCCTCCGCAATAATTCTTGGTAACTGCCGGGGTTTATCGACGTCGGCAACCAGGCGCAGCTCATTCGACACTTGAAAGTTAACCGCATTTCCCTTGACGTTAGCAAGGATGAGATCAGCAACTACGTCGAACACGCCGACAAGCCTCATCCCCAACTCGACCGCCGCCTCCTGACCGTGCTCATCCTGAACACGCTTAATCACGGAGGGCAATACAGTCATAGACGGTGTGCCAAAGCACTTCTCGTAGACCGCTGCAAACACTTTACCCCAGTTCTCACAATCTGTTACCTCTGGGACTAAGTTTTTCTGCAAACCAATGGTAAGGATCCTGTGTTTTTCCACAGGAGTAGAATTTGGAAATACTGGTTCCAGCTGGTCAAATTTCTCAGCAAGCCAATAAGGCATATCGTCCTTATTCTGGGGGCGCTTGACCATTACCGAATTAACCATGACGGGGCTAATAGTGATCCCGGCCGGTCCAACTGGTTGCGTCGCAACCCCAGGTGCGCCCACCTGGACATTGCGAGAGATGTATTGCACTAAAGCCCTATGCACCGCAATCAAGGCGGAATGGAGTTGACGTAAGTCATCCAGCGGGGCTAGCAAATATCGTGGATGTGGTGTGAACCCAGCCAAGACTGGCCAAGTGGCCCCGGGAATGGACAAGGGACCTAAACAAACCAGAGTTACGGTGTGGGGGAGGGCGTCATTGAACCAAATACGATGCTGCCAAGCAGAAATTGGAATTTCCTGCATCCTATACGGTGTGTAATTAGCTGGAACTGCCGTAGGAGTGTATGCGTGAAACGTCTTATCGTCCGCATTCACCTCCGGAAAAGTAACCCAAGAGTAAAACAGCACATAGGGGAACGATGCATCAGCACTCACTACAAAGATAATAGACATTCAATCATCAGGCACCCCGAACTGCGTCAAATGACGCAGGAGAGGTGCGCGACTATGCGCTGCAATAGCAACTTCAGCCATAAGGACGCAGAGAAGAAAAACAATCTATATTAACCCGTAGCACAAAAAGGGTCAGTAATTGAAAAAGAAACCTTTTTAATTGTCAAGCTTTAGGTAGGTTTAAACCGTCACTCCCGTCAACTGGAGACACGAGTGAGGATGTTGTGGACAAATATAAGCACTACTAAGGCGTTTCAATCATAAGACCAAAACGTTAGGTGCGCCATGTTGTGGGGATTCTGCTCATGCACAGAACTATGCGCAGGAAACCAGGACCTCAGTGAATTGTGGTGTACAAAAAAACTCACCTCAGTACCTAGAACCCCAATCCGACTAGCATCAGTGTCTCATTCGTTCTCCGTATGATATCGAAGCTACCAAAGATTAGACAACCCAGAACAAGCGACTTAGAATACGCTCAAGAATGGTGGGAATCAAGAACACCTTTTCGTTGTTATTCTCATATCAGTCCACAACGTGAGTAATCAGAGACACAGAAAAGTTTAAAATGTTCATTTTTAACTACGTGCTCTAAGGTGCAGTACTTTGGCTAACATAAGTATCAATCAATCAAATCAAGCTTTATTCGATTAAAAGAATAATCATAAAAGCACATTTAAAATTCATTACAGTCAAGGGCAGGAACACATATGTCTAATAAATAAAAGAGGACTGACCTCAAAATTATCAGTACATTTTTACAGTACAATTTCTTACATAATGGTCTTCCTACAGTTAAAAACAGACTTTAGAAAGAATGTGACTGATAGGGTTATAAGCTCTTCCCCCAAAGATTGCATAACTAAAAAGGCGGGGCGACATTGTTTCAGCCCTAGTGTTCTGAGCACCGGAAGTATCCACCGTTTCCTCTGGTAGGTATAGAATTTACAGAAAAATAAGACGTGTATGGTAGATTGTGCGGACACTCCATCACAAGGGCAATTAGACAGTTGCCTAGACCAGTCATTAATTGTGGGAAAACTGAACATAAGTAAACAAATGATCAAGAATAAAACCATCAGCATTGTTACAATACCATAAAAAACAAAGGGACAAATCAATTCAATTTATTAAGTCTTTATTTCGAACAATTTGATCATAAAAGACAATAAATAATGAAATCACCATAATAAAACAAAGGCTCCAATACAAAACATATCTATACATAACATTAATAATATGTGAGATTTAAAAATCGGGAAAGTTTATAGATCAATAAAATGAGCTGTGCAGGCTCTCTAAAAAAGGGTGAAATTTAATAGCAATTCGATTAAAATTCTGGACCCGTATATCCTCATACTAGCTAAAAAAAATGATAATATAGAACCATGTGGAGAAATGCTAAGTAGAAGACTGTGCTTCAATTAGTCACTGTCGCAGTCTACTTGTTATCAATCTTGCATCAAATTCTCCACACCCATCCTAAAAACTTTGCTAGGGCGATCACAGTTTCCTCCTGGGTGCTAGTTTTTAATATTCGCAGTGCAGTAGGACTCGACCTGGTACCCATGTTGATACAGATTGGTTTAAGCCATTTTCTTCGTGGAGAGGTATATGCAGGACAAACAAACACAATATGAGGAATTGTTTCATCCGCTGTCTGGCAAGATGTGCAGTTGCGGTTTTGGGAATGGAGCCAGGTATGGGTAAAAACTTTTGTCGGTAATGTACCTATCCGGAACTGGAAAAATAGTTTCCTGTCAATGGGCTTTGTTATGACATCCCAAAAATCTTCATAAACGGGTTCCAGCATGTGCTCCAGAAAAATGCTGGTCAATGATGACACTCTAGGGGAGCACAAGATCCCCGTTCTAATCATTGCCCAATATGCTTCCTTATAAACTTTTTTAGGTGGAAACGTATTGTTCATCGGGTCTTCCCATAAATGCTTCATGCCCATATTCACCAGAGAGCTTTTAACCCGCTGCAACCAGCTAATCTTATGGGATGAATAAGCGTCTCTGATGTCTTTGAGGGCTATGGCATAATGAGATAGCTCCGGGGTAGACCAGAGTCTCCTCCAGTAAGCCTGAATTTTGCGACCTCTGCCAGGAGGTTACACCCCAAGTCAAGGTATAAGGGAGTACTTTGGGGGAGGCCAGTTAGACTCTCACAAATCTGTTTTGAGCTAGGGCTAAAGGATACAGGTTTTCAAAACCCCAGAGCTCCGCACCATAGAGTGTCGAAGCCATAACCTTGGTGTTATATATCTTAAGTGCGGGACCTACAGGCTTGGTTTGGGAAAGCCTGCGTTCTTTGAGTATTGCTCCAGCAAGTTGCGAATGCTTAAGCGTCAATGTTTCTATCTGTGGTTTCCAGTTTAATTGACAGCCTATAGTAATTCCTAGATATGTAAATCTGTCAGTTTGTTCCAGTAGCTCGTTGTTCATTACAACCCTTGCCTTAATTACTTTGTGTTTATGCAACACCATGAGTTTAGTTTTGTTCATGTTTACCACCAACTCATGTGCCTTACAAAATGAATCAAAATGGGTTAATGCTCGCTGCTGGGACCTTTTTGTCTGCAACTGAGGGTGCATCTGAAGAGAACTCTGCAAAGTAATCAACCACACCATTTATGTACAAAGAGAACAATGTGGGGGCGAATACACACCCTTGTCGTACCCCTTTTGGGATTGAAAATTTAGGGGTAGTGTTACCTTGTGATCCCCAGCGAACCTGCGCATAATTAGATTCATGCAACTTAACTACTAGCTGTAAAAGCTCAGGGGGCAACCCTAGATCTTTCAATACGGCCCAGAGCTTATTTCTCGGGACCGTATCGAATGCTACTTTAAGATCAACAAAGGCGGCATATATAGTACCGCCCACTAGTAGTACACACCAATAAATTTAAATTAAGTAAAAAACTTGATCAATTGTGCTTACGAGGGTCCTAAAGCCTGCTTGAAAAGGGGATAATATATTGTTCTCGTCTATCCATGTCAGAATTCTATTCAAGACCAATCTAGCCATAATCTTTTGAGTACAATCGATTAGGCTGATTGGCCTGTAGTTGCTTGGGGTTGAGCGGTCACCCTTCTTATAGATAGGTAAAATATCGGTTCCTCGCCAAGACTCGGGGATAGGGGCTCCACTAGCTATCGTATTTGCGAGGAATAAAATATATTGGAGCCAATTATCCTTATCAAATAAGAAGAAGTCCGCCGGAATACCATCAGGGCTGGGAGCCCTGCCCTTTGGTACTGAATTCAGGGCCTTTTCCACTTCACCTAATGAGAACATTATTATTATATCTGTGCTTGGAACTTGGAAGGGAGTTGAGATCTCTCCTACTGTAAATTGATTCTCAAAAAAGGATACCCACTGGACAGGCGCAATATGGTTTGAGGGAATGTTATCTTGACCTCCTCTACCCTTCTTTACCAGCTGCCAAAATGACTGCATATTTTTCAATTTGCTGGCTTGTAGGAGATCTCCCCACCGCTGCTCATCCCATTATTTTTTTGCAATCATTTGCATGGTTTTATACTTTTTTCGTGCTACTCTTATTTTATTTTATCTATATCTTTATTTCTAATTACCCGGTACAGCTGTCTGTATGCTTCTTTGCAGTCCTTGTTATACCAGTGGTCGAGCTTAGGTGGGGCTCTCTTTGAAATATGGGCCGGTTTAACAAAAAATTGCCTAATATTTTCAAAAACGGTCTTGTGGAATCGGATAATGTTCTAATTAACTTCACCCTGATCAATACATTTTTGTAGTCCATCTAATGTGCTTGACACCTCTTCTTGCATTTTACCCAGGGAGCTTTCATTCTCTACAACTCGTGACCACCTGACCCTCCTCTTGTCAGTACTCAAAATAACCTTGGCTGTCTCTATTGCGGCAACCATGGGAGAAGATGTTAAATGACCTGTTACCTTACGTTTTAACAGCAATGGGTTATGGTCACATTCATTCCGTGCACAAACCTCCATGTCCACTAGGGACGACCAGTTTTCTATATTAATAAGAATATAGTCAATACGACTACTCCTTAAACTGTTATCGTAATTGTGTGTTCCTGAGCGGTCAGAGGGGGTACGACCATTCACAGCCCTGATTCCCCTTTCTAGACTGAGTGCTTTAAGTTGGAGAGCAGCCTCAGTCCATTTTTTAAGTGGTGATATCTCCAGTTGGGGGATACCCCACTGGGCATCTTCATCTGCACTAAGGTTGCTATCCTCAGAATCCAGGGGCTCGATTGTAGTATTAAAGTCACCCACTATGACTAGGTTGTTCCCCTCATTCATTCTATCCAGAAAGTGGTTAAGGTCTAAAATTGTCTTGGATGATCTACCACCCACAATGCCCCTAGCGTATACATTAACTATAAGTAAGTTGGGGAGTATAAAGGGCAAATAAGTATTGCCATCAGATCCATACTATCAGTCTCCTTTTCTACTATCTTATAAAGGGGGCTCTGCTTTACCCATATTGTTAGGCCTCCTGACGGTCTGCCTTTCTCACCACCTATTGCTGGTTTATAAAAGTTTAAATAGCCCAGATGGTAAACTGGATTAAGGGCCCAAGTCTCTTGGAAGGTTATAATGTCCTGCTTATCTATGAAGTCTGACCAGTCCAAGGATGAAAGTTTGGAAGAAAAACCTGCTATATTCCAGGATAAAAGTGTCCAAGAAGAAGTGTCTTGATTGACTACTGAATTACCCTGAACAACCTCCCTGTTTTTTCCCATACTACAGTTGACCAAATCTGTGTCATAATTGCCAGTTGGGCTAGGGTGATCTATCAGCAGAGATGTTAACGGCCCGAATATTTCTGAGACAGTGTTCATACCTGCATGGCCAGTGCCGGGATAAGGTCCTGAATAGTGACTCACGGCCGCTTCTACGTCTGAGACCTCTGACGAACTAAATATAAGGCAAGGATCAGTTAAAAGTCAGTCTGTATTTTGGAGAGACGAGTACTGAAGTACCCTTGACTCATAGGCATAGGTTGTTTGAGTAAGGTCATTGTTAGGAGGATTTAATTTCAACCTAATGTCTGTATGTATCATGTGTGATGTTCTTAAGTCAAAAGCTAACAGATTTTCTACCAATAGTGGGGTGGCCAGGGTGAGACACACGTAATCAGTGTTATTCCCATTATATGGTCGTCTTACAGCGGAGGAAATATCCTCCCTGATTATGGATCTACACTTGCGTACATGTGTCAACATTAATTAATCAAGGTTTGCTCGTCTTCCTTAATTAAACTGGATGCTATTTTGGGACATTAGTCAGGTAGATTTGACTTTTAGAGAGACTGGACAAGGATTTATCCCAGCGATTCGATCTAGTTGTTGGTACAGCCCTAGTCAGTACGCTAGGACGATGGAAGTTAGGGGGTTCTATTCGGTCGCCCATGGTTGGCAAACAAAGAGGTCTATATACTGACTTGTCATTAGTAGCAGGTTGCTGAAAGACAGAGTTTGAGCCATAAATCGGTTGTTAATACTCAATACTGATTGGCCTTTGGCTTTGCATTCTACTTGAGTTTCACTTTTTTATGTTGGACGCTCTGTGATCCTGGGTCCGTACTGGAGCTTCAGTAACTTGATGGCTTGCGCTAGGTCGCGCATTGTGTGCCAGGGAGAGTATGTCTATTGCACCATTGAGTTGTTTAACTTCATCCAAAAGTTCCCTGGTTTGGGCCTTTAAATCAGCTATCTGATCTCTGAACAAGCCTGCAAATGAGCACATATCTCTTTTTGTTATGTCCACACATCTAGCACATTCACAATCTGTCTCCAAATGTTCACAGGGTTCCTCAGGAATATCCAATAAAGGTAAAAATCTATTTGTGCAGATAATAACAGGCTCAGTGGAACATCTATCGTGTAATTGGGCACTTGGCTCAGGGGTGTTGTTACTCTCTTTACCCAATGAGCTTTCTTGAACAGCAGCTTGCTCTCACATTCTCCCACAAGATTAACAGAGTTAGATTTACCCAGTGATCGCTTTGATGATTTCTTTACTTTTTGTTACCAAACTTCATGGACCCCCGACCCGATAATCCAAGGCTTTCCTTTTCCCCATTAGGCCGTTTCAAACAATACTAAAGAACAAGAGAACAACAAATTAACAGTAAGACAGTGCAAATACTGAGACTGATAACTAAAGCGAAGGGAAAATGAAGGTTCTCAGACAGCCAATAGGGCCTCGGTCTTTGAACTGCTTAATGCTTTAGCCTGGGTGGGTGGCTAAAGTGCAAATATGCAGTAATGAATTATAGAAGTCAGAAGCCAGTAGGATAGTATAACAGTACCTTGTAAGTCCAGCGCTGCTGGTGGGAGGCAAACGACAGAGGGCTGCCCCTGCCCTGCCTCGTCCTGGCTTGGAGGGGCGCAGACGGGCCCGCCCTTGGTGCGAGCTTTGCCCGGGCACGCCCGCGCACGTCCCGCGCTGCAGGAGCCTACGTCTGCTTATGTCGCGCCTCCTGGCACTTCCTGCTGCGTGGTGGCCGAGCGCCACAGAAGGAATGCTGGGCAATGTGGTCCTCCCCAGTCCTGGCGTTGATGTCAGCAAGTGCGGCGGGAACAGCGGGAGACCGATTGCTGGCATTACTGTCCCCTCAAACCGATGAAAAGGTAGGCGGCAAGATGGAAGTACAAGCGGGACCCGAAGAGTGGGAGCCCGCGTCCGCTTATGTAGCGCCTCTTGGAGCTTCCTGGTGCGTGGTGGCCGAGCGCCACAGAAGGAATGCTGGGCAATGTGGTCCTCCCCAGTCCCGGCGTTGATGTCAGCAAGCACGGCAGGAGCTGCAGGAGGCCGAGTGCTGGTGTTGCAGTCCCCTCAGACCGGTGAAAAGGTAGGCATCAAGATGAAAGTACAAGCGGGACCCGAAGAGCGGGAACCCGCGTCTGCTTATGTATCGCCTCCTGGCACTTCCTGCTGCGTGGTGGCCGAGCGCCACAAAAGGAATGCTGGGCAATGTGGTCCTCCCCAGTTCCAGCATTGATGTCAGCAAGCGCGACGGAAGCAGCGGGAGGCCGAGTGCTTATCCATCACCCGTTAGTACGGTGCGCCAAGAAGCTAGTGGGGGGTCTAATGTAATAGATGGGGACGAGGGAAGGATCCCTGATCTATCTATTATTTACGATGCAATCAGGTCTCTCCTTCACCCTATAGAAGAAAGAATACTTATGATCGAACTTCACCTACTTAGGATCGAACAAGGGCTTCGGGGTCATATTGATCTTGTAAATAACACTGACCAACTCGGGGCCCCTAAACTATCGAATAATACCAGAGCAGAAAATGCCCCGGCTGCCCCTCATGACCAGCCAGCATTGTCTTTAAATAACCAGGTGCCAATTGCAACCAATAAACCCTTAGTAGTGCCCGACCATATACAACCTGCTCAGTCTAATATAACCCAGCCCAAACAGGATGCCAGGCATCATATATCCCAGTCTCCAAGGAGAGAAAACATTCCAAATTTGCCCTCCGAAGTTTCCCCATTCGTTGTAATCCTAACAGGGGTCCCTGAATTGGGTAAACACGAAGTTGAATACCCCATAACTTTAAGAAACAGGGTTGTGCACTGGCTTAACAAAAACAGACCACTTCCATTGCACAAAACCTGCAAGATACTCATGGTTAGGAGGGTGCCATCGGTTGGCCATTTGGCGAAAAATATAAGGGGGGATTGTATTCTAATCAACTTTGAGGACCCCCAAATAGTTGATTACATATGCAATTGGAGTCATTCAAACTCAGGTGCATCTATTTATGCCCTTCCCCTGACCTATTTCTATCCCCCTGGCCACTTCGCCAAAAATCAGGATGGATGGACAACTGTCCATAGGAATGGGAGGGGACTGCCACAAGGGTGTTGGTCTAGACCCCCTCCCTACCTAGACCCTATTCCTACGCAAAACCGGTTTAGCAGTTTAGAGGCCGTCGATTGACTTGGAGACAGAGAAGGGGAATTAAGTAGTTCCCTGCCCTTCCCAGGTTGCTGTATATCTGATAATACATCTATTTTACCAAGGACAACTGGCGTCCATAATAGTTCTATCACTAACAGGGAAGCACTATTAGGGGTTAGAATGAGTGCAACTTTCAGAAAACCCCATATAGAACAAAGCATCCCTGCGGCGGAGGCCACTGAAATACCCCTGAGGTTATTAGCAGTAGAGCCAGACATTCCTAAGGTAGGTGTTGTCAATGCGACAACTAGTCAAATCATATCTCAGAATGCTACATTACCAGAGGCAGGGCTTACCATCACGACCTGGAATATAGCCGGTCTCAGTGCGAAGTTGAATACCCCTTTTTGGAACAATTTCATTTTGCAAGGGTCCGACATTATATGTCTTCAAGAGACTTGGTATAAAGAGCCAATTTATGTGGAAGGTTATACATCCCATTGGGTATTGGCAACGAACTCAGCAGTTGGAAGGGCGAAAGGTGGCCTTTTAATTTTAACATCAACCAAGCTAATTAAGTTCAAATTAAGCACTTATCATGAGGTGGCCCCCTATGCCCAGTTATTACGCCTGGAGCATGTTATGGGCAAGGACTTAATTATAATTAATTAATATAATAATATCTTCGATGCACACAGGGGTCCTATAGTATATGAAATTAGGAGAGAGATTGATAAGATGCTGGCCCTATCCGGGAGCCAACCGGTCCTCTTATTGGCAGGAGATTTTAATATTCAGACCTGCCCACAAGCAAAATACAGGACATGTGGTTTTTTAGGGGAACCAGACCTTAACGTTAGTATTCCATATATTCATTTTCCACATAATGATTATGGAACTGCACTTAATAACTTGATAGCCAAACTGGACCTAGAACTACTTGACTGCTCCATGAAAAAGGGCAATATTATTTGCCCAACCTTCAAAGGTAGGGATGCCCACTCTAACATCGATCATATTCTTGTCTCCTGTAATACTGCGTATTCCGATCTATGGATAACAGAGCAGGCAGTAAGCGACCACAACAGTATCTCTGTAACATTACTGACCTGGGCGTATATACATTTAGACCCCAGCAGCTGTGTCAGAGATATAGTTGCAGTGAGACCTAATGGGGCAAGAATCAAGTGGACCAATGTTAATCCTGTAGTGCTTTTGAATGAGATTATAACTAAATGCACAACAGAAATTGATTATTGTTTAAGTAACGAGATAGTACCTGCCACACTGCTCTCTAAATTTTATAAAATTAACACTGTTATTGAGGGCTTACTGACAGGCAGAAGTAGGCCAATGAAAACTAGGCTAGTTGGCTGCTTTGATAGTAATTGTACTCAGGCCTTGTCTAAATTAAAGGCTGTCTTGGCCAGTAAACCCAGGGATACCATACGTATTAAGGCCGAACGCCTCAATTATAAGACTTCCCTGCTAGTTCGGAAAAAAGAAATACAAGAGGAGTTATGGCATAAACTTAGTCTGGCGGCAGATACAAAAACCACTAGATTATTTTGGGAGACCATTAACTGCACCTTCCTAAAGAATGAAAACATTCCTGAACTAACATCGCATGTAAACTGCAATGCCTGGATAGACCATTTTACTAATATTTTTAACCCAGATAGTTTGGTTTTAGATTTTGTAACGAATCACAACTCTGTATGGCTATCGTCACCTCTATTCATTAGCTTGGAAGAGGTTTATCTGGGGCTGTCTAAGAGTAGCGGGGGTAAAGCCCCGGGTCCTGACGGCGTTCCCGTGGACCTGTATAAACAGGAGATTAATTTATGGGCACCAATCTTAACTCATATTTTTAATGCTGCTATAGAAGGCAACCTTCCCTTGACCTGGGGACAATCTATAATTGTCCCCTTATTTAAAAAGGGGTCCAGGTCAGAGGCACGTAACTATCGCCCGATCTCCCTCTTGGACTCATCAATTAAAATCCTGAGCAGAATCCTCCTAAACAGACTAGAAATATGGGCAGAGGACAATACCATTCTATCGCCAGTTCAGTATGGGTTCAGGAGGGGACTAGGTACAATGGAGCAGTGCCTGAATCTCGACCTTATTATAAATAAATATACTACGGTCAAAAAAGGGAACCTATTTTTATGTTTTGCTGACCTTAGCAGGGCTTTCGATTTGGTCGAACACTCAATCTTATGGCCTATATTACTGGAGATGGGTGCACCAAAAGACATCATACACTTCCTGGCCAGATTATATGAAAGGCTATCCAGTAAAGTACGTTTCGGGTCTAATGGGGAATCTACACCCTTTTTCAGAGTGTCTAGAGGTATCAGACAAGGTTGTGTTTTAGCCCCTTTGTTATTCTCCTTATTTATCAACCAAATAGATACAATCCTTAGACAGGTCCCAGCAGATGCCCCCCGAGTGGATGGTGATCCAATCCCAATACTGTTGTACGCGGATGATGCCGTCCTCCTGTCACGAACACAAATCGGCCTCCACCGCTTGATTGACAGCTTTCTGCGGTTTATCGACAGCAGGAAGCTGCTAATCAATAAAGAAAAAACATTCGTAATGAGGAAGATCGGGGTAAAAAGGACCTTTTATCTGGATGAGACAAAAATTCAAACCACTAACAAATTTTGCTATCTTGGTGTCACATTTTCTGGTGACGGGAAATGGGACAAGAGTAGTGCGAGAATGTGCGCCTTAAAATGGTAAGGAATAGTAGTGGCGTATTTAGATTTGCCTCTAAGCTTGGGAATAGGAGAATTAAGGAAATTATTTTGATTTACAAAGCCAGATGTCTATCCTCTGCTTTGTATGGGGCTGGTGTATGGGGCCACCATACCCTTTGTGGTAGTCGTATTCAACTTGACGAAAACTCATTTTTGAGACGTCTATTGTGTGTCCCTGCATCAGCCTCTACTGAGCTGATTCACAGAGAAGTGGGCCTAGATCATATTAAAGATCTTGTAGCTTTACGGCCACTAGCCTTATGGCGATCTATTTGGTCTAAAACCGAAACCATATTTACCCAAAAAGTAATTAGAGACTGCCTAAGGTTGGACCAATGTTTGCACATTCCTTGGCTCAGACATATGTTTCACTGGTATAAGCTTCTTTTTAACCTGGATCTATTTTTAGTGCCGGACAAAGCTGCCAGTATATCTAAATCTGAGCTTAAGGTGACCTTTCTATGCCACTCAAGAAAATCAAGAGAACCTGATTGTGCAAAACAAAGCACTTTTGTTTTTTATTGTGAAAATAATGCGAGTGAAGGTTTTCAGCCATACTTAACGGAAGTTTCAAGAAATTCTCACCGATTTGTCCTTACTTGTTTAAGGTTTGGTATAGTACACCACCTTGTGTCTTTTCCTATTATTAGGCAGCACAGTAACACTTTATGCCCCTGTGATGACATATCCAAACAGAGTTGTTGTCATTTTATGCTGTTTTGTAAACTTTATAAATTTTTAAAACCTATCTTTTTAAAGTATAATGTTAGGTCTACTAGGGATGCGATGCAGATAATGTTTACCTTGGGAAGTGCAGATATATGTTTTTATGTAGCTACTTATATTTTAAAATGTATGGCCGCTAGAAATTCTATTCTTATTTAATCACTTGGCTTCCTAGCAAGTTGCATTCACCATTCTGTTAAGTACAGTGATATTTGTACATGTTTCGACATGAGAACTGCACCTTATATAGTCCTTTTTGCACATTACTTATGCACTTTAGCAACTAGCATATGCCAATTTATTGAGCTCATTAGAGCATCCTCTTCTTGTATCCACATCGTCAATTGTATGTATTGGTATGTCAGAGGAGATTGTATTTAGCTAGCGTGGATTGTGTACATTTAATGTATATTCTTTCTCCTTTTTATTGTTGTTTTCTCATATGATTATTGTATGTTTTATATTTTATGTCTGCTATATGGTTGTGCAAACAAACCGAATAAAGCATTATGAAATTGAAATTGAATTGAACATATCAGGAATTAATGGGGAAATTTTGTGGTGAGTGAAATGGGGGGTAAGGCGCTAACTTCGCTTGGAGTGCTTCCACTCATACGAGATGGAGCCAGTAGGATCTCCTCACATTCTCCCACAAGATTAACAGAGTTAGATTTACCCAGTGATTGCTTTGATGATTTCTTTGCTTTTTGTTACCAAACTTCATGGACCCCCGACCCGATAATCCAAGGCTTTCCTTTTCCCCATTAGGCCGTTTCAAACAATACTAAAGAACAAGAGAACAACAAATTAACAGTAAGACAGTGCAAATACTGAGACTGATAACTAAAGCGAAGGGAAAATGAAGGTTCTCAGACAGCCAATAGTGCCTCGGTCTTTGAACTGCTTAATGCTTTAGCCTGGGTGGGTGGCTAAAGTGCAAATATGCAGTAATGAATTATAGAAGTCAGAAGCCAGTAGGATAGTATAACAGTACCTTGTAAGTCCAGCGCTGCTGGTGGGAGGCAAACGACAGAGTGCTGCCCCTGCCCTGCCTCGTCCTGGCTTGGAGGGGCACAGACGGGCCCGCCCTTGGTGCGGGCTTTGCCCGGGCACGCCCGCGCACGTCCCGCGCAAGTCTGCTTATGTCGCGCCTCCTGGCAATTCCTGCTGTGTGGTGGCCGAGCGCCACAGAAGGAATGCTGGGCAATGTGGTCCTCCCCAGTCCTGGCGTTGATGTCAGCAAGTGCGGCGGGAACAGCGGGAGACCGATTGCTGGCATTACTGTCCCCTCAAACCGATGAAAAGGTAGGCGGCAAGATGGAAGTACAAGCGGGACCCGAAGAGTGGGAGCCCGCGTCCGCTTATGTAGCGCCTCTTGGAGCTTCCTGGTGAGTGGTGGCCGAGCGCCACAGAAGGAATGCTGGGCAATGTGGTCCACCCCAGTCCCGGCGTTGATGTCAGCAAGCACGGCAGGAGCAGCAGGAGGCCGAGTGCTGGTGTTGCGGTCCCCTCAGACCGGTGAAAAGGTAGGCATCAAGATGAAAGTACAAGCGGGACCCGAAGAGCGGGAACCCGCGTCTGCTTATGTATCGCCTCCTGGCACTTCCTGCTGCGTGGTGGCCGAGCGCCACAAAAGGAATGCTGGGCAATGTGGTCCTCCCCAGTCCCAGCATTGATGTCAGCAAGCGCGGCGGAAGCAGCGGGAGGCAGAGTGCTGGCGTTACGGTCCCCTCAGACCGGTGAAAAGGTAGGCGGCAAGATGAAAGTACAAGCGGGACCCGAAGAGCGGGAGCCCGCATCTGCTTATGTAGCGCCTCCTTACGCTTCCTGTTGCATGGTGGCCGAGCGCCACAGAAGGAATGCTGGACAATGTGGTCCTCCCCAGTCTGGGCGTTGATGTCAGCAAGTGCGGCAGGAGCAGCGGGAGGCCGAGTGCTGGCGTGGCGGTCCCCTCAGACTGGTGAAAAGGTAGGTGGCAAAAAGAAAGTACAAGCGGGACCCAAAGAGCAGGAGCACGCGTCCGCTTATGTAGCGCCTCCTGGCGCTTCCTGCTGCGTGGTGGCCGAGCGCCACAGAAGGAATGCTGGGCAATGTGGTCCTCCCCAGTAGCGCCGTTGATGTCAGCAAGCGCGGCGGGAGCAGAGGGAGGCGTTGCGGTCCCCTCAGACCGGTGAAAAGGTAAGCGGCAAGATGAAAGTACAAGCAGGAGAAATCATATTACAATGATAGTGGAAACAGGTCCTATAATACCTTGTGTACCACCCTCCCCTGGTGAGTAAGCTAGTTTTATATAATAATAGAAGGTCTCTAGGTTTGAATGGGGAACCCCATACCTCAAAGATCAGCTTAGGTGAATCACATCATAGGATCAGCACTGCTCTGTGTCTGGAAAGGTTTTCTCCAAGTGTCTGAATCATGCATGCATGCAATATTAAAGGCACACGAGTTTCAGATATTTGCAGCTGTGTGCTTGTTGTGTCTAGAGCGTGGGCCTGAATTCAACAGCATACATTGTTATTTGACCTTGACGGTTTCTACACACAGTGTTCAGACTAAGGTCGCGGTTTAAGTCTAGGGATGTGAAAAACAGACCGTTCTCATGTGAAGAAAAAGCAAGCAAGCAGTTTTACTTATAATAACAGCTACCTGTAGTGTCGTGTGCAAAAGCAGCAGAGTGGCAAGATGGCGTTTAACTTATAAAACGCTTATGCTAACATAGCAATGTGTGCAGGCAAAACCCTGTCTTCACTACAGAATAAATGCAACTTTTCCAGTATTGGGCCTCTGTTTGCTGCTTCATGTTGGTGACATAGATGGGCTGCTCTGTGCCCATTGTTTTAAGAGGCCACCCTGAAGGGTTGGGGGCTCCTGTACTCGGAGGATTACTGTGGTGAGATATATATATATATACACATACACACATACATTGAGAGAAAGAGATGATGCCACTGGGTAATTAGAGTTAGGATTGTGTTTCCAAAGGAAATGCCTTTTTGTGTTGCTAATAACTTTAGCGCTGTTAGGCAAATCTCCACAAAACTTTCCCAAAAAGTGTTACTTTTTGACTAGTTTGCGTATGGATAGTTTCAGGGTGATCCATCAAAGTGGAGGCCGAGAAAAATGGAGGGGTCCTAAAACAAGTTTTCCAAATTCATTTTTCAATAGGAACTTTAAACAGTTTTTTACATTCCTGTTGTTTTTTTCCTCTAGCTGTGTAACTAATAGTTTCTCCTCTAAGAGTGGCCTTAAAACAGTCCCAAACAACCCCTCTAGCCGCACTGTATCGATTCATATCAAAATATCTCTGTGCCCATTCTCTAATACATTTTATATAATCTTCGTTAATAAGGAGCTTTCTGTCAAACGTCCACTTAGTATGGTGTCTGAGAAAGCTAGTTAAATCTATAACTAAAATTAAGGGGTTATGGTCCGAAATTATTTTGGGCAATTTCATAATTTTCGCTTGGGGTACCAGGTCTCTTGTTGTAAAGAAATAGTCAATCCTAACATATTTTTTATGTGGATACGAAAAATATGTATATCCAGGGTCGGACTGATTCATCCTATTTATTTATCTTTATTTCGGCACAGTTTGAGCCAGAAAAGATTCACAATTCAACTATACATAATAGAATTAGCCAACACGATACATTTTTAGTTTGTGAGAGAACAGATACAAGTGAGCAATGCAGCGCTGGAGGAGAAAGAAGGGGATCATAAAACAACGAAAACATTTATAAAAATATTAAACACATCATATCAAAATTTAAAACTGAACTAGACAACAAAAAAAGTTAAAAATGAGCAGGGGGATGGATTAAATTTAACTACATGTAGACTCCCTAATGATCCAAACTTACAATTTAAGACCACTCTTTTTGCGAACAAAATATATTGAGAGAAGAAATCTACTAATACTAAAAGCAATCGTTCTTCTGGTATCTGATTTAATAATTCTCAGAGCCTCCTTACAAGCTCTTACACCAAGAAGATTGCATAAAGGATTAATCCATTTTCTCCTCGCTATCAAATAGGCCGGACAGAAGAAAATGATGTGGCGATCATCCTCCTTGGAACTATCATGACACATAGTACAGAGGTCACTTAACATTGTATCATTTTGCCCTATTTTGCCCTCCCTGGACCATCTAGCCAGAGTTGAATTATGCATAAGATTACCATATCTCCATTTCATAAATAGACTTTTAGCTAGGGGTGGTTCGATCTCATCAAGGAAGCTCTCAAATCTGGGGCTATCCTTGAAGATCAAGAAATTGTTTGTCAAAGTTCCTCCTCTATGCTCATTAATCGTGGTGTTTTCCATATAGCCCCAAAAAGCAGTCTTAACCAGTTTTTTTGCGTTTTGAGGTAGGCTTTCCGGTTCGTCCCAAAATTTGGACAAGCCAATTTTCGTAAACCAAAGACGAACATGTTTGAGCCAGGCATTAGAGTTTAGCACATCCAGGCTCATTATTTCTTTTAAGCCATCCCTATAATCTATGAGTTCTGGTATAGACCAAAGCCTCACCCAAAAAGTCAAGGGCCGCAAAATAGTATAATGGTCTGTTCGTTGGATATTTAAGTCCAGCATTAGTGGTACTAAAGGGGTACCATTCGGCATCCTCACAAGACTTCTCAAAAATGTATTTTCATTAATTGTGAAGGCATTCTTGGACATTGGTCCCCAAATTTCAGCCCCGTACAGTGCAGCAGACTGAGCCTTACACTTAAATATCTCCAATGCCGGCGAAACTGCTTTGCAAGAGCTCGCACCATGCATTTTTATGATGGGTATGGTGTTCTGCGTAAACATCAGTTTACTCTTCTCTACTTGGGTTTTCCATGAAAATTTAGAATCAAGGGAAATCCCCAAGTAAATGAAGCTCTTAACTGATTCTAATTTTCTCCATTTAGTACCAAATTCCCCATCTGAGATTTATGGGGATTTAGGGCCATACATTTGTTTTTTTTTCGCATTTATCTCTAGTCCCTTTTTAGTACAATACTGATGAAATGAATATAGAAGTTCTTGGAGACCTCTGGGAGTTTGAGAGATTAGTATGGTATCATCCGCAAATAATAACGCGGATACCCTCTCACCATTCAATTTAGGGGAATCGTTATTACAGCCTGCCAAATATTTGGGGATATCATTCACAAACAAAGAGAATAGCGTGGGAGCCAGCACGCATCCCTGGCGAACCCCACGCTCAATTGATATATTTTGTGAAGGTTCCCCATTTGGGCCCCATCGCACCTTAGCGAAATTCTTTGCATGCAACCTTATTATCTGTTGCAGCAAGCAAGCTGGTAACCCTTGCAAATGTAAAGAATCCCATAAGAGATCTCGTGGAACTAGATTAAACGCCACTCTAAGATCTACAAACGCGACGTAGAGATGTCCCTTCCTTATGTGCACATACTTCCAATAGAGGCAGCAGAGTCTAAAAACTTGATCTACGGTAATTATTCTATTCCTAAACCCTGATTGAAACTTACTAAGTACCGAATTGTCTTCCATCCACAGGTTCACCCTAGCTAAAATATGCCTAGAATACATTTTTTGCAAAATATCCATTAGGCTAATCGGGCGATAATTAAATGGATCAAACCGATCCCCTTTTTTAAAAATTAAAACAATTTCAGCACCCCTCCAGCTATCAGGGAAGTCAACCCCAGATGCTAATATATTGCATAGATAGTTTATATAGGGCGCCCAAACGCTCAACTCTTGTTTATACAGGTCGCCGGGAACTTTGTCTGAGCCCGGCGCTTTGCCATTTTTAACAGCATTAATGACCATTTCTGTTTCCTCTAGACTAAAATCCAATTTTGTTTCACAGGGGATAAACCACGAGACATCCTCACCAACAACAGTTACCAAATCAGGTTTTTTAAATAAGGTAGTGAAGTGGTTAACCCAAGTAAGTTCATCAAGATATACATCTTTTGCTACTCTTCCTACGTGGTTCCCGTTCGCCACCAGTCTCCAAAACCCGACATTATCCTTTGTCTGGGCTGCTACCAGCAGGTCAGTCCAACATGCTTCTTCCCAGACTGATTCATTAGATCCCAAAGATCCGACAAGCCATGACTATTCTTAAGTTGGGTTAAGGCGCGGTATACTCCAGGTTTTCGACCTACATATCTGGCTTGGTTTTGTCTCCCAGGTTCGAGATCTAGAGAGATATTTAGGTCTCCACAAAAAATTATGGATTTTGGCCAGGAGGCGAGCTCGATTTCGAGAGTCTCAAATATGTGCGGGTCATCTTGATTTGATCCATAAACCGAGCAAATAGTAATACCTGATATAAGTTCTATAATAGCCCACCTTCCCAATGTATCTGCTACCTTACGTTTTGCAAGTCCCAACGATGTTATAGCTAGGATAGCTACCCCCGAGTATTAGAGATTTGACCTGTACAAGCAAGAATATTATAGCCCCAAACCTTCAGTAGTTCTCTTTTTTCCAAGGGTATATGTGTCTCCTGTATGCAGACTATATCCATGGAATTTAACTTAATGATCTCAGCAAAGCGGACCCTTTTAGTCCTATCATTCAGGCCCGCTACATTCCAGGAACAAATTGTTATCTTCCCCATTAAAGTCTCCTAAATAGCTCTAGACACCTCTTTATCAGTAACCAGAAGCCCATGTCAATCTTCCACATGTATCTTAATTATGTTATTGCTTGTGTTTTAATTATCATTATTAACTGTTGCACTGTATCAATAATATTTCCGGCAATGCTCTTTTTACTTTTTTTTTAAAGTTCCACCCCTCCCCTTTTCCCACCATCTCCCCCCTTCCCCTTCCCTCCCATCCCATCCCAAAAACCCACCCATCACCCTTTCTGAGGCATACAGACTCCAGCTAGAGTCTGTAGATGATGAACGTGCTACGAATGACCGTTTGCTATTTGAGTGCTGAGAACAACAGGAATGTAAAAATCAACAACTGTTACGTGATTTGGCTAGAGCTGAGGATGAGCATGTTTCAACAATAATGCAGGGTGATGACGGGGTCCATATTCTTCATCATATATGGGTTTCAAAAACAGAATTGAATAGCTGGTTAACTCAAAGATCCGCTGAAATTTTTCAGTCGCATCTGAATAGCTCTTACGAAAATGGAGAAAGGATAGGTAAGCTATTGGCCCTACGTACCTGTCAAAAGATTTCCTATAATGTAATATCCTTTATCAAAATGGAGGGGCATGAATATACCACTCCGGGCGATATCATTGAGGGATTCCAATGCTACTATCAAGAGCTATATCAAGAAGATACCCCGAAAAACATTGCGGAAGTCCGGGATGCAATTAAAAAATTGGCTATAAATCTTAAACTCGAAAACGGATTAGAGGACCCAACTAGAGATGAACTAGAAAAAGAATTTAACATTACAGAAGTCCAATTAGCTCTTTTTGACTTGGCCTCAGGTAAAGCTGCAGGTCCTGATAAACTGCCCATAGAGATTTATAAAATTTTAGGAAATGTTATAGTACCTTTTTTATTGGATTTGTTCAACGGAGTACAATCAAGCGGAATTCCCCCTGAATCCTGGAGGGAGACTGATATTATATTTCCTAAAAAAGGCAAACCTATCGAGAATCTATCCTCATAACGACCATTCTCCCTGATCAATTCAGATTCTAAATTATATGTGAAGATCTTCGCGAATCGGCTCGGGAGGGTCATCGAGCATCTGGTCTCCCCTTGGCAACATGGTTTTATCCCGGCAAGGGCACTGCAGACCATACTCGCAGAGTTATCTCGCTTTTTGACATCATGTCCGAGACGGGTGACCAGATGTCTATGATCCTCCTTGATGCCGAGAAAGCTTTTGATCGGGTATCCTGGGAGTTTTTATGGGGGATACTTGAGATAAATAATTTTGGACCCCTGCTCATTAAATCAATCAGAGCTATGTATGTACATCCGAAAGCTCAATTGCAATTAATGGGTAGAGAATCGCATATTATTAATATATCCAGGGGCACAAGACAGGGATGTCCCTGCTCTCCGATTTTATTTGCCCTTTACATTAACCCTTTGATTATTCAATTGCTACAGAGCCCGAAAATTAAGCCAATTGTTACTGGGCCTTATGAGACAAAAGTTCTCGCTTATGCCGATGATGTGGCAATATTTACACCATATCCAGCAGAGGCAATTTTAGAAATAGATATAATCACCGAACAGTTTGGCCGGTATTCAGGCTACTCACTTAATAAAGCAAAAATTGTTATCTTATGTACTAATAGCACTGAATATATTGGTCCCAGAAAAACAGACAAAGCTACTTATTTGGGGGTTCACTTGTCTCCCAAAACTGAGAATATATCATAACATATAACTATGAACCCCTGATTAAAAACATTGGGAAAGACCTAAGGAGGGTTAATAGCTTACATCTATCTATTATCGGTAGGGGCAATTTTTAAAAAATGAATGTGCTTCCAAAAGTACTGTACTTATTTCGGGCTATACCACTGGCGGTAGAGGATAATATTTTGAAAACAATAGAATCACTCTTTTCAAACTTTATTTGGCATTATGGGAAAATTAGGAGATCTTTGAAGTATCTAGCTCTACCACATAATACGGGTGGCCTCACAATTCCTAATATCACATTGTACTACTGGGAGGCCCTTCTTCATCAAATTGCCCCTTTGCTTAATTTGGAGACTGTAAATCGAACTAGTTCAGATATAAAAATATCCACCATTTTTTAACTTTCTATTGGAAAAAAAGCTCAAGGACTTCTGCTGAAACAAATAGAACCAAGCTATGATAAAAAGGTTAAATTTAAGGTGATTATCACTGCATGGAGAATATGGAAGAAGGTTTTGAGGCTTATGAAAATCCCGAAGTTTAACAAATACACCCCCTTGTGGTACTCGTCACTGTTCTCGATGCAGGTTAACGATGATATGGCCAAAAAATGGGAAAGCTTGGGGATAAGAACAATTAGTGATTTTTCTGGGGGAACATTAGATTTCCAGTTTCCGATGCTACAGAATGCTTTTGGAATTCCCAATAGCCATTAATTTAAATTTATTCAGATCCAAAACATTCTTAGATTAAAGACCCCTAAGATTACATTTGAAAGGATTCCACTCCTAGATGTTATAGCGAAAAAAACGATAAAAATTGGTATGTTATAGAACATGCTTCTTGATAGAATTCCTGATGATCTGGAACAAATTGAATCATCATGGGCGCTGAAGCTCATTAACCCCAATGTCGACATTGTCATGAGTCTTTCTTTAACATCGAAGGTACTTCTATCCTCAAATTTGAAAGCCCAAGTATATAAAACTATTTTTAACTTATACTTTACCCCTGCTAAGCTGTTTTCATGGGGGAAATGGATAGATGACTCTTGTCCCAGATTTGGACTAGGACCGGCTACCTTGACTCATATGTTCTATGACTGTAATAAGTTAACTCCACTTAAAAATGAGCTTTCAAGGTTTTGGGAAGAAGTATTTGGGCATAGGATAGCTGAATCACCTACATTGCAGATTCTTGGCTACGACGGGACGCTGGGGCTAAAATTGGAGGAGGAATCATGTCTTTTTATAGGGACTGTGGTTTATAGAATTTTGCTAGCAGCCAGATTGAAGGACATGGATCCCCCGACCTTCCAGATGTGGCTCTCCAGGTTTTTGGGAATTTATAATCAGGAAAAAGCTATATACTCCACAAGGGGCAGACAGTCAAGAATCCGTGGCCATAGGATCTAGTCACCTATCGCCGCCTGGATTATAATCGGATAATAATAATAAGTTATCTTATGGCTCAATGCTTACTGGGATAATCTTTAGATGATTTGAATTGTCTGTAAAATTTTCTAAGATTATCGCTCAACTTGGCTTTTGATTTTTAGTTTTTTGTAAACTGTATATTTGTTTAAAAAGGAACTTTAAACAGTTACAGCTCAAACCGCTGAACCGATTTACCTATAATTTGGAAGAAGGCCAGATCTTGGTCCAGAAAGTATGCTTTGTGTGTTTTGGTGTAAATCCGTTTAGTAGTTTGGAGAAATTAAGGTGAAAAATGTTGCATGTATCACTCCGCTGAGAAGCCGTAGACTCAGTCCCGAGACCTAAGAAAATGGCTCAAAAAAAAGATATAGGGGGCAGGGTATGGATACCCTGAGCCCCCTACGTCGGCTGGTGGGGCCCCAGAGGGACCCTGCCAGGGTCCAAAAAACATTATTATTTTTTTTATTTTGCTGGAAATTCACGGAGGATCTGCAAATCAGTGACAATTTAAAAAAAAGTGTGGGTTTGTTTCTTTAAACCCTCCTTCTTTCCCCTGGGTAGGGCAGGGCGATGCCTGCTTTTTCAGTGGGAGGGGAGGTGTGTGGCCACCCTCCACAAGCTTCTGAAAGGCCCCGAAGACCCCATCCCCCAGAACTGAGGTAAAAAACAAGGGAAGGGGCGAGCTGGCCCCCTCCCGGAGCCTAAAAAGGTCCCGGGGAACCCAACCCCTAGGGCAGAAAAGTTTTAAAAAGGGGAGGGGTGTCACATAGCCCCCTTATCTGAGCCTAAAAGGCCCTGGTGACCCCATCCCCCAGAGCCAAGTAATTAATGAAGGGGGCGTGCAGCCTCCTTCCCGGAGCCTAAAATGGGCCCCGGGACCTCATCCCCCAGTGCAGGAATGTAAAATAAAGGGGAGGGTGGCCGCACAGCCCCCCTGCCTGAGGCCTTTAAAGGCCCCAGGGCCCCATCCCCGGGATCGGCTCAGTGACTGTGTCCCAGGGAGCCCACCCCTGGGACACAGTAGTTTCCCAACCCGCACCAGTGTGGGCAAGGAAACATATGCTTGCTCCTGTGTAGCGGGAGCATTTTCACATTTCCTGACAAATGGGAGCAAACATGGAAGTCTCCTCTCAGCCAGCAGGAGATTTTAAAATTCTGGGAGCAAACTTGTTTTCTGTTTCCCTTCCCGAAACAAAACACATATTGTTCCCACCCAGAAGGAGCATGAAGAAAACAGATGCGCCCTTCAAGCGGGGAAGAGGCAGGCCAGGGAGGATGGGGTCCCTGGAGCCCGAGAAGGTTCAGGCAGGGGAGCCGCATAATGGGTTGGAATGTTATCCCAAGCAATTGTCAGTGGTTAGGCTTATTGAAAGTATTCCTCCCATCATATTTTGTGCATTTACTGATATGGGTATACTCACAGATGAACATTGTGACTGAAAATGACTTTGGAATAGTGAGACATTGACACTGGCACAGGAAAAAAAAGGTACAGGTTCACTGACACTGGTACTGAAAACAATATAAAATCACTGACACTAGGACAAGGTGACAGAGACGCTATTGCAAGTCCAGGGAGACCACAGACAGTTGAACCATAAACATAAGAACAAGCAAGTCCCATCTAAGCGACAGTGTTCATTACCAGCCCTCTACACCAGGAGGCAGTAACATTGGCAAATGCTTTTCATCAGGAATTATGCCTAATCTATTCTTGAGATAATAAGGGACTCTATTAGCTTTCACACACGGCCCATTAGCCCTGCCCAAAATAACCCCAACGTCTGACTTAACCAAAGTGAGTTCCCAGAATACACCTTTTCGGTTTCCAGCACTGGGAGAAAGACACATGGTTTCTGCTGCCAGAGTACAGAAAAACAGGATAGAGTCACGATAGGTCTCCTGCTTGCTGAGAAGAGTGACTCCTATTTTCCTTCCTGGTTGAGCCTTTTCCATCCATTAGATCGCACTGTTTGCCACCTGCCAAGTCAACTCTGAAGCACTGTACAGGAAGCCACAGAGAGAGAAGGAGATCACCACACTATCAGGGTGTGAATCCAAAATGTATCACTGCTAGTCAATGTCAGTGGATTGTGGTCCAGGGAAAGCTTAATTTGGCAAAATACTAAGTGCAGGATTCCAAAGTTTATCTTAGGAGCAATATCTGTTATGTCAAATGTCCCAGCATGATTTCTCCCTCAAGTGCAAGGTATGGTCAGTGCAGTGCTGACTGACAGTGGGACAATGCCTTTGCATGCATGTCTGTGTACTCATAAGTATGTGCCAATATAGTTAGGGATGACTTTAAACCACATTCCATTATCAATGGTTGGTAGTAAAATGGATCTAGAAATGCAGACTTTGACGCACATTTCCTCAAAGGTGCTTTCAGGGCATCTACCCAAATTTGTGAATGGCTATATTTATGTTCTATTCAAATGTCATGTATTGTACTGGCAAGAGCTGCTTTGAAAACATTTGGCACATCGTTCCTGATAATTACCAACGTTCATGGCTCACTGTGCTGTATAAGGGATTGTTCAGGTCTCGCCTAGCGTTGAAACACGAATGCGCTGCCATCACTTTGAGGCATGCAGTATACACTATAGTGTGGAAGCTTTGTGGAAGCTCCGCCCACTCTACGGCCCATCTTCTTCATTGGCGTAGGTTATAAACACTGCCTTCCAATTGGTTTTAAGTTTGTTAGTCCCTCCCCATGACAGCCATGTCAGTCATTTCTATCCTTCCATGGCTACTGGCCCCTTTACTGCACAGACTACTTTCTCCCCCCCCCCCCCCCCCCCGCAGGCCCTGACTTCTTGGGGGCGCCCACCCCTCTCCTGCGCACTCCCAGTCGTGCTCAGGCTTGTTTCTGGCTCGTCTCTGACACTGCCTGTGAAACTCCTCGACCTTGCCCCATAGAACTCAGGATCACAGTTCCCATATTTTCATGCGCTTCAACCTCTGAATGATCTGTCATTGAGGCTCCGTCTCCCGCACAGCCCTGCAAATATCAGATAAGAAAACTTTGCGTCCTGGAAGCATCAGCAGCACTGGCTACAAAACACGAAGGGGATGCTGAGGCCCTTTCAGCGCAAAGAGCATTGCACGCCTGTGTACAGCTTTATCTCATAATCATAACATGCCGGGGGCCCTAAGAACAGGGTGCTCCCCGGCAACCGGCTCACCCTTTTTCCTGTTGGTGTAACCGCAGTGTTAATCTGGTACAATCGCGACAACACTCACTCCACTCAAACTGTGTGATGTCTATACCGCCTTACTTTGGGCATAATGAGAGAGGGAGGGCAGTGAGGGCGTGGTTTTAGGGCGGTGAGGAGTATGTCTCTGAGTAGGGTCACGGCACTGCAGCCACGGCTTGATCACATACTTTTCTGGAGTAGTGCGAGTTGCGAATTTCTGGGACAGGTGAAGGGGAGCGGCTTCTATACTTAACATGTCGTAGTGGTTAACAGATCCGTTTAAACGTGTGTCACTGTTTTTATCTGCCGTCGTGTGTGTTATGTCATGCCTGTTTATAGCCTGTGGCTAATGTTCAGAGTATCGTGAGTTGTAACATATTCTCATGTACCGCTCATGTTACATATTGTGCTATGTGTCAGAGATCAAATACATTTGTTGGATACACAAAACTTAATGTGCAGTACAGTTACACTTTGTGCGTGATTGTATGTGTGTATTTTTGAAGTGCTTACCGCAATATGCTATTTTTTGCCATTATATAGTGAGTGAAGGCGCCGTGCCTCACCAAAAGTAGTGCCTTAAGTGGGTCGTCATGATGGACCCCCCTTCCCTCACCAACGGCATTAAATAGCACATCATTGCCTCGCGGTCAGCATAAAGGTTATATGCTACACAGTTTCTTTCATGTACCTTATAATATTTAACTGCCACCGGGGCACAAAGAGTTAGCTCCTCGTAGTCAAACAATAGTTGTAATTTGCAGTCTATTAAGTAGTGTGTTTCAAATTACTTTGGTGGTACTCTGACAGTAACATAGAATGTGACCTTGGTACTGTAGCAGTATGTGGTGGACTATATGTTTCTTAGTGCTCTTGTTCTGTATAACTGTTACGGTGTTATTGGGCCCTATGTTTCTCTTGCATAGCACATAGAAGTATGCTGTATAGTACGCAGTATGGCAGTATGGAGGGCTGCTGCATGGTGATATCTTGTAACTGCTGAGGTGCCTTGCTATGCTGTGAATGGGCTCCGATATTACCAGTGGCCAGTTGGTGTGAGCTTATTTTGGTGCTGGGGTACGCCAACGATGTGCTGCAGAAGGTTCTAGTTGGGGTGGCTCGTGATGGGTTAGTGACACTGCTGTGATACTGGACGGCCGGGATCCCCTCTAGCCCCCTCACCCCGTCAGGCCTCTCAGACAACTTCTTGTGTGCCGAGGAGGGCCCTTCGTAGACAGAGTGAGGACATTATTGCGCCATGGGACTACCAAGGTGATGGGAGAAAAGGAGTAAATTGTGTTGTCTCTCCAAGAATTGGAGCTTGTTTCAGGAGGGGCGTGGTCATCGTTTGGAGAAAGGTTAGATGCTTTTTGTGATACATTTTAATAGAAGAACAGTAGATGTTGCAGCACCCGCGAAAATGTGCTGCATGGATAAAGACTTATAAGGTCCCGAAGGCGAGAACGATTGCATTGCCAATGCTTGTTTTTACTAATTATCACACACAGTTGCAAAGGTAGAACAAACCTAATACTCTATGATATTGAAAACCCAGACATTTGTCAGGTGTGGAACGAGATCAGTGTTGGTAATCAGGGAAACCATTAAATTCCACATTGAAAGTGTTATTGTACTGATACTGACATCTGTTTCTCAAAGAACATGTAAAGATGAAGTGCTGCAACTGAAACAGGTATATTGCTACAATCTACAGCCATCCCTCATTCGTAACACAAAAACCATTGCCATTATAAAATATCATTGCCAAACGGTCTCACTTATAAATGAAGTGCCTCTTCATTGACTGCTGAGTTTGAGTGTGTCATTCACATTCTGTTTTCGACAGCCCAATATTTAGATTTTGAGTGTTCTAATTTTAGATGTTCATAGGCTGGCTGGTCTACATGGATATCAGAGGAATAGTGAGTGGCTTTAATAAGTACTCCTTGCTGAGAAGGGCAGATACCATACAGCTCTCCAAGTAGCCACTTTCATGAACTTTCACAGGTCTAATGCCGCCAAATTTTGTTTTACCAGGGTACTATCTGAGCACAGGCCAACCCTGGTTGCAAAGGATAAGCACCAAAGAGGTAGTGTTACCTCATGTCATCCTAGAAACACATTCTACTTACCTAAGTGTCTTCCTTGGTGATACAAGCCTTTCACAGGCACCAGTCCATAAGAAATATTCCCATTTTTAGGTCTCGCCTGACCCAGCGCATGCACTGGTCTGGCGAGATTTATTGAGAGGGCTCCAAAAAGTGCTACCAGGCCAGCCTGGAGCTACAGTGCATGTGCGCGGGCGCGCGCGCTTTACCGCGATTACTTTCACTTTCGCGACCGCATGGCCGCTTTGATGTTTGATCGTGATTGCGATTACTTTCCCTTTCGCGGCCGCTTTGCATAGCCAATAGGTCTCGCTTTTGGGACCTTATAAGTATTTAGTTATGCAACTGTTGCATGGCTAAACACTTATAAGGTCCCAAAGGCGAGACCTATTGGCTATGCCAATGCTTGTTAAAATTGGGAAGTGTTACTTTGTGGGACCTATGGTAGTTCCTACATTCTATGGGACTGATTCAAAACTGCACTTTTTAGTACGTTTTTCAGTGCTACAGTAGTACTACAAAACGCTCTACAAAGTGATAATCACAAACTGCGCTTTTGTAGTAACTTACATGTTTGAGTAAGTTTACTATTTTTCCATATTCCCAAACTGCACTTGTGTAGCAACTTACACTTTGGTAGTAACTTGCTCTTTTGTAGTAAGTCCCGACCTCCATTATATTCTATGACAGTGTTGCAAGACCAGTAGTTGGCCATGTGTGTGGTGGCACAGCTCAGCCTACGGCGCAGTTTGCAGTGCTGCTAAATAATGGCAGGAACACTTTACTAGCAGTTACATGCTATCCTTGTGTCCCCCTGGGTTAGCCCTTTTTATTCCTTCAGTTACGTGATCACGCTTGACCAGACCAAGTTGGTGGGGTTTGCACTACAAACATTAACTGGGGCCATGACTTTGCTGTATCTCCTTCATTAGTGCTCCTGTTGGTACAGCCACGTATGCACTACCTAGCGCGAACCGTCAACACTACAAAGTGTAGTGCTAGGCTAACTGCAAAAGTGTAAGTAACTACAAAAGAGGAAGTTACTGCAAAAGCGCAGTTAATGAATACCGAAAAGTAGTAAACTTACTCAGAAGTGTAAGTTACCTTTGTTGATCAGTCTCTTATTCTTTTTAGATGCTACTACTTAAAACTATGTTCTTACTGCCTTTCTTACCCAGACTACACACACTGGAGCAAGAAAGGTTGTAGACATAAATTAATCAGACTCAATAAATACATGTCCACTACTCGCCTACACATACACCACCCAGCCACCCTACATCATCACACACATACACATTGCTGGAATGAGGTACGTTACAATTAACTGTACTACCACCCATTACAATACAAAAATAAACGCCGGTCTATTAATTCCTTTGCTTCATTCTATAGTCACCGCTGCTTTCCCCACCATAGGGAGTAATGTGGCAGCACAAATAAACGCACGTGGGCGGTGTATACAGGCGGCTCTCAAAAGTCTCCTTAAATCACTTCCCTGAGCGCTCTCGCAAACACGCTCCCGTGGAAACCTATTAGCATACTTCTATTTGATCAGTCTCTATATTACACTCCTGACAAGAGCATCGGTGGGAATAGCTCCCAGTGACATTGCAGGGTGGCTTTCTGCTAGTGTATTTCCTATAAGTGAGTGGTTTCTTGGTGCCCGCTTGACCGCAAAGCACTGTGGCAGTGCTCAAAACGATGCCAGGATCACCTTCACGGCAACACACAACAACGGGATCTCAAGACCTGCCCCTTTCAGACAGATTGTGCACTTGCTGAAGAGACCAGAAGGAAGTTTATCTAAGAATCTCCCTCCTCCGAGATCCACCGGCTAGGCAAGGTGTAATGTAATTCAGCACATGCACTTGAAGGGTGAGTACAGACTTTTTCTCACGACCATGTTCTTATCTCTAGAGCGGACGGTGAGTCGAAGAAACGCACCACTTGGGTTATAGAAACTCACTTTCTGCATTACCCCCTTTAAAAGTATTGGCATGCACTACAACTGTTATGTTGATTTGTATAGTGCACTAATCCTTTGAGAAGGTATCCAGGCGGTAGACTGACTAGAACAAACATCTCTCATAACGCCACCTCTAATTAGGAGATCGTCTCCAATGGCGATAGAATGGCGCACACATCAGTGTAAGTTTTATTTAGAGGCATCATTCACTTGCTGATTATAAGTGTGACGAAAAGACAAATATGTATCTTAGTCATTTTGACAAATGCTCGGTGATGGGCGCCTAAAGAAAGATTACATATTTAGGGTAGAGTGAAATCAGGCAGCAAGTCAAGTAGCTTGAAGTAAAGCAACCAAAGCATCTTCACGCACTTAAAATGCGTCCCAAACTAGCGAAGTAAGTCCACTCTTTCCCTACAATAAACAGGTTCTACTGCTCACATCTACAAAGACCATTTCAAATTCATTTGAAGGGGCATTTTGCTTACTTGTACTGTTTAACTGTGGAAATCCCATTAAAGTTTGAATGCACTATTTTACAAAACTAGATACTTTGCCCGTGATTTAAAAAAAACTTAACACACATACGCGAATTCCTACAGCGGTTCTGCCAATAGTTATATTTTGGCGCTTTTCGGCATGGAAACTGGGGTTGTGGGGAGGCTGGCAGAACCTTTATTTAGTCCCAACATATCTGTTTTTCATGCGACCACCTGCAAGCGTACATCCATCACTTTTAACAAAGTGTTACAACCCATTTTCTAATCATTTGACGATGTATTAAAGATGATGTACAGATCGTGTGTTGATCATTGTGACGTGAAAGACAGGGGGGTCAGAAAAGCTAAGGAAAGAATAACTGATCTTCTTGCGATCCCAGCGATAGGCAACCAGGAGCAGCAGCGATCGGTTAGGTGAAAAGCTTCTCTCGTTTGGGTCATAGAACTTGGATACACTTGGCAGAGAAACAGAAGAAGGACAGGGTATCTGAAAGTCATACCGCTCGTACACAGGCCGCCATTCCCACATACACTATTCATGCTGAATTATTATGTGACTGTTTTATTTTTCTAACACTTTTCAAACACAATCAACTACATTATTATTAAGCACACTTTCCGCAACAATACTAAACAACAAACTGAACAATATAATTTTTACAACAATTTGGGAAATATATATGCGCAACTGAAAATCTGTGTTTCTAATCTGTGTGTAATTTACACAACAAAATGTTTGCTTTTTTATTGTCGATTTTGCATATTGTATAAAGAATTAATAGTTGGAGCACCAATTCGAGCACGTTTAAAGATGGACGCAAGATAAATGGCGCCCTCTCGATGTCGTCTGTTGTTTAGTTTAACCAAAGTGCGATTCAGGTCGTTTCTTATAAACCAGCCATTTCCGATAAATGACTTTAGGGGATTTCCCCGGCATAGATACAAAGGAAGGACGAGTGGCGCGCGCACACACATAGCCTATTAAAATCTTCTCATACGAATAGCTTCTGGGCTACCAATTAGGAACTCTCATGTGTGCATCACAGCTTATTTGGAACCGTTTTCTTGGTTGAATACGTGAATGCTAAAATCGTGTATTCAAGACGAAAAATTGTGTATTTTCAGAACTCATAAGCGAATTGAAAACTCACGTGGGGAGATTTATTACTAATATTACTTTCATGCCAGGGGCACTGAAGCTGTGGCTGGCATAGTTTACCTGCTTAGAAGCATTCCAGATTGACAACGCTTTTTACTTTAATACTGGCAACCCTGCCTGTTGCACTGAGGTGATTACTGCTGGTAATCTTGCAGATTGTGGGCACTAATGTAATCATGTCTGATGTGGTCACTAATAATATTAGTTTTATTTAACATAAGTAGCTCTTATAAAACAAAGGGTTGGAGATTCCTGGCCTATTGGATTGCAATATAATAACATTGTTCTACTTAGTAGAGGAATAATTATTGTCCTACTCTTCACCTTTCCTAAAACTGTGTAACATCTGGTCCCATTAAGCACTTTGGTGCCCTCAGACCAAGTTCATGCTACATAAAACTGTAAATCGGAAAAAAGTGTATGTGTAAGGAAAGTGATAACTGTATTAATATTACTGAAAATAACTATTATTTGTATCCACTGATTTTATAATTAAAATAATCTTTGAAAATTCTATATGCTAATACTCTCTTTCTGATGGCCTCCTTGCGAGTAGCGTGTATTTAAGGATGGGATAGACGATGGTGCGAAGTGGAATTTGCAATCCCAGCCAGTTTCCCTGTACCTAGTTTTGTCTTCACCAGGGTACTAAACCAATCGGAATAAGACACAGAACAGTGAGGGGCTTTTTAGTTTTATTATAGACTTGAAAACACCGGTGACGTGTAAAAGACTCTTACCTCATTTATTGCGTTTGGAGACCAAAACGTTAAGCTCAGCAAGGCACCTATAGAATTAGGCTATCTAAGATCAGCTTCTGATAGCGCACTGCGGAACGCTAGGGGGACGAAGCTGAGGAATTCCAATGCCTCTTTAGATTTAGTAGATACCATCAAATTGGGATGCTTGTTTTTCCGATCCAGGGAAGACCTGGCTTGGCAGTTCGGGCTAGACTGTTTCCACAAGGAACAGGGTCAAGACTGATTTGCATATGGCTAAGTCCAAACTGGGGTGGTGTGGGGAGCAAAAGAATGATGGATTAAACCCAGATCCTTGTGCCTGGGGCTGAATGTTTGCATTGTCCAACATTCCGTCCATCAATTGTTTTGTTAGCATATATCAACTTTTTTCAGGACATAGGTCCAAGTAAACCGACATACAGAGGTGTAGGAAAGTCCTCCATTATAGACTATACATTCATAATAATAATAATAATAAACAAATGTATAAAGCGCCTGGCTACACTGACTAGTGTGTCCCCGCGCTGCGGTACAGAACGATCGTATTCCCGACAGGGCAGAGAAAGCATAAGCGGTTAAACAGGAGAGCTTAAAGAGGGAAAGAGCCAAGTTTTTAACTCCTTTCGGAAGATAGTCTCCGAGGCCTCCAGCCGGAGCCCCGGGGGGAGTTTATTCCAGTGCTTGGCTGCTAAAAAACAAACGGAGCGACCACCCATCCTTGCTCTCCTGATAAATGGAATGCTAACCTGCCCCGTCCCGCTTGATCTCAGTTGACGGGTCGGGGAATAAGGGGTTAGTAAATCGTGCAGGTAGGTGGGCCCCTTTCTTTGTAAGATACGATGGCTGACACATAGAGCTTTAAACAGAATTCGCTCCCTTACCGGAAGCCAGTGCAGGGAAGCTAAGGCCTTGTTAGAAGGGGCTCTCTTAGGTAACATCAGAATGAGACGCGCTGTTTCCAATTACCTTCTGCACTGGTGTTCTAATGGTGCAGTAATAGAATCCCAGTGGGGAAATTATAATGCTCTTATGATTGAAGAAATTTTACCACTGTGTAGGGATAAAGCACAATTACTTCACTATGGTATTAAGCAACATTCTAGAGATGGGCTCAGATTATTCCAGCGCCTTAAAGATCCCATTGACACATTGGGTCTGCTTCTCAAAAACAATTTGTTGTTGTTTATGGGGTGTTTAAACGAGGATTCAGGGGAATCGCTACTGGGCAGTTACCAACTTCTGTGTATCTGTATCAAGAATCACCTATTGAAACCAGCTGTTTCTGTCCTGGAGTTCCTACGCTGGTTTGATGCTCAATGCTCTGTGGCTAATCACCTTTTGAGGAAGGCACTATCAAGGACGCCTAGGGTTGCTGGGTAGGTCGGGAGGCCAGGCTAGTCTTCAAATGTGCCCTCTGTACAAAAGAGATTGAGAAACGCTTGCAGCTTCCCAGAAAAATAGTACGGTTTCTGGGACTCCATCAGTATGCTGCAACAGTGTGATGCACCCCTCAATCCACTCCTGATATGTAACATCCCGGGGGAGGAGTGGATGAAGCACTTTTGTTCCGTATACTATCTAAATGAAGATAAGATGTGCACTGATAGGCTATGGGAACTTCTGGTACACACCCCTCCTCTCCTGGTTACCCTTCAGGAAGTGGAGGATGCAATTAGGCTTAGTTCTAGTGGGAAAGCCCTGTGGCTTGACGGGATGCCCATGGACATATGTAAATGTAACTTGAGCCTTTGGGGACCCCAGCTCACTAATCTAGTCAATAATGTATGTATGTATGTATGTATAACACACTTATAAAGCGCTCCTGTCACCCAACGGGCATCCTGGTGCTGTGATCTAACAGATCCTGAAACACAGTCAATACTATATCAGCAAGCTACACTATCCTAGGGAACAGGTGAGTTTTTAGTTCTTTTTTTAAAGGAGAGAAGGTCTCCTAAGCATCTAAGCGGTAGTGGCAGATCATTCCACAACTTGGATGCCGTAAAGCCAAAGGAACGGCCACCCATCCGCTTTCTCCGGATCTTGGGGACAACTACCAAGTAGGCTGAAGCAGAGCGGAGAGATCTAGTAGGGATGTACCAAGAGAACATCTCCTGTAGGGGCAACGGTCCCAAGCCATGAAGGGCCCGGAAGACCAAGCATAAAGCTTTAAACTCAACCCGCTGAGAAATGGGCAGAGAGTGCAAGTCTTTAAGTGCTGCGGATGACGAGTCAAGACGTCGGCGGGAAAGTGCTAATTTGGCAGCGAAGTTCTGTACCGGTTGTAGTTTGCCTAATGCAGTGACAGGTGCCCCCAGAAGCAGTGCATTGCAGTAATCGAGTCTGCTTAAGATGATACTGCGCACTACTTCTGGTCTGGCATGGGCGGGAAGCAAAGGGAGAATCTTCCGCAGGGTACGCATCAGCCCCATGCAGGTAGACACTGTTTTATCAATGAAACCATCCAGTTGAAGATTAGGTTCCATTGTCACACCCAGGTTTCGAACCGAGTCTGCCGCTGCTACCGTGCCCTGAAAGGAGGGGGGCCAGAAGTCCTGCGGTAGAGGGCGCGGGACACGGTCCGCTGACTAATGCAACACCTCCGTCTTGGAGCTGTTGAATTGCAGCGAGTTGTTACTCAGCCATGTTGCCGTGGTGACCATACAATGGTGAAAGGTCTCCTGTGACACCGCATTCTCCCCCTCAAAAGAGAAGATGAGTTGGGTGTCATCAGCATAGTTGGTGACTGCAATGCCAAGAGATTTAATTAGCTTGACCAGGGGGTGGAGGTAGAGATTAAAAAGAATGGGGCTAATGGCTGATCCCTGGGGTACACCCTGACCAACCCTTCTGATGGTAGACTTGAAGGGAGGCAGGGCAACCACCTGATGTCTATTGGCCAGGTATGAGACAAGCCAATCCCGGGCCAGACCCATCACACCAGCCTCCTCCAATTTCCTGGTCAAGATGGCATGACTGACCGTATCGAACGCTGCCGACATGTCATGCAGCACTAAAAAGGCTGCTCGTCCATAGTCGGCACGCGAACGAAGGTCACTCAAAACAGTCACCAAAGCTGATTCGGTTCCATGCGCTGGCCTGAACCCAAACTGCGCCGCATCCAGACAGTCATTGACTTCCAAAAAACTGGACAGGTGTTTCGTGACCAGTTTCTCCAAGATCTTAATCGGGAAAGGGAGTAATGAAATGGGTCTGTAATTAGCGGGGCATAAGGGGTCCAGTGATTCTTTCTTCAGAAGCGGAGAAACTACCGCAAGCTTCCAGCTGTCCGGGACCTGGGCGGAACCAAGAGACTGGCAGCAGATTGCGTGGAGAGGAGGGAACAGCTCTTCCCTAAACACTTTCCAGAGTTTGTGCGGAAGTACATCAAGGGGGGAGCCTGAGGACACACTATCCGCTAAAGCGCCAAATTCTGTAAAGGAGGGAAGAGGAAAACTAATCAACCTTGCTTTCCCCGCCTCCATCTCTGATGTAGATGAGAGAGCAGCCCCTGGTGTCATGGGACTCAAGTTACTCAAGATGGTCGCGATCTTATCTTCGAAGGCCTTGGCCAGCGAGTCGCATAGTAACTGAGAGGCTGGGATAGCTGTAGTAGCACAGGCCGGTCGTGACAACTCGTTGACGATTTTAAACAAAGCCTGAGCTTTATTTGAGGCTGACAATAAAGTCTCCTCTAGGAACCTCGCTTTTGCACACTTAATCTGTGACTTATAAGCTGCCAGCTCCTGCTTAAAAAGGACTTTATCCGATGCCAGATAGTATTTCCTCCATCTCCGCTCTGCACGTTTACACTGATGTTTAAGTTGGAGGAGCTCCCTCGAAAACCATGGCATGGCAGTTTTTGTTCTGTCTCGCGTTTTTCTTAGCGGGGCCAGATTGTCCAGAGAGGCCGTAATTCGCTGGATAAGGGAATTATAACTTTCATCCGCATTGTCTCCCAGCTGAAAAGCTTCAGAGAGCAGATTTGGTAGGGTTGCGCCTCTCAAGAGCCTTGACCATTGTCTCCCAGTCTTAGCAGTTTCCGTGCTACTGTTCTTAGAGTAGCCTACCGGGAGAGCTGCGGATAAAAGAACTAGGGCGTGATCCGTCCAACATTGCGGTAGGATGTTTCCAACCCTCACCTGACTAGAGTCAGCAAAGATCAAGTCCAAAACATGTCCCCTCTGGTGAGTCTTAGAAAGAACCAACTGCTCCAGATTAATGTTACAACATGCCTGGGTAAGGTATGTGAAGGCTGAGTCTGTTGGCCCATCTGGCCACAGATTGAAGTCCCCCAGTACCATCAGTCTGGCATGGGAGTTTGATAGATCGTAGATCAAGTCAGTAAGGTCGGACACGGCAGACGTAACGCCAGCCGGGGGTCTATAACACAGGAGACCAGTGAATAGCACCCCCCCTGTCCCTTCAGAGAAAAACCCATCAGTTCGTACTCCGTGATTCTCTTAATTTCTAGCTGGGAAAAATCCAGCGATTCCCTATAAATCAACCCTACGCCTCCTCCTCTAGCCCCAACACGAGGATTATGTCTAATCTTATATCCTGGGGGGCAGGCTTGCCCCAATTCTACTCCACTATCTGTCCTTGTCCATGTTTCCGTCATGAATAAGGCGTCTAACTCATGTTGTTCTATGAGTAGCGCTATCTCTGTGTGATGCCTGCACAAGGATCTCACATTTAGCAGACCACAGGCCAAGGAATTGTGGCTTTTAACAATAGTAGAGGGCTGGTGTTCTACCGAAACATCAGGTTTCAGGAGAAGAAGATCTTCTTTCGTGTAGGTTAAGCGCATAAGGGAGACGGGGGCAGCAGTTCCAGCCGCCAGCGCGTCCTGTGCGCGAACGGGCGCAAACGGGCTTACCTCTGGCGCACCTCCGGCGCGCCAACGGCGCGCCCGCTGCGCGCCAACGCTGCGCGCTGGGCCCTCCATTACTATTTATCACCGTAGAGCGCGGGAGACCGCCTATGCGATCGTCTAGCCCGCCAACCAAGATGGCGCCTAGTCACCGGCCCGTTTTCCCAACCACTCACCCAAGATGGCGGCTAACGCCGAGATGTAAGCCTCCCAGGTAGCCCTACTCACTAAATCCCACAAATGCGGGTGAGTTTCCAATTATTATAGTGCAGGTAATACTCACTATTCACACCCCCCCAAAATGCAGGCGCAACTGCGCAGGTTACAGCACGAGCGCGAACAGGAGCGAGAGCCAAGCTATGGCGAAATAAAATTAGGAATCAATTTAAAAAGCTGGCAAAAGCAGTGACACGCGTGCAGGTTCAAAAGATCCTTGTTCCTTGTGTACTTTAATCACGGAGTCTTGAAGACTTTCAACTATAGTACCAATCTCCAAAAAAGGCAATAGAGGTTCCCCCAAATGGTATAGACCAATTTCCCTTATCGATAGCACTATCAAGGTTTTGAGGAGAGTCATGTTTTTCAGCGCAAGGACACTCACACAAGTAGCCGTGCGCTCTATAAATTCTATCATTCATATCATTCATTCATCTTCAGTCATCTGCATACCTGGGCAGATGATAATAACATTCTTTCTCTGTACCAGTATGGTTTTGGTCCTGGGTTTGGTAGAGTGGAGCAGTGTCTGAACCTACATCTGATTGTGAGCAAGTATACCATCGCCAGGCACTGCCCACTGTTCCTCGTCTTACAGGACCTATCTTCTGCATTCGACCATGTGGACAGGAGCAAACTGTGGATGATTTTAATTAACCTTGGGGTGGATGTTGCCCTAGTCAACTTTCTACACTCTGCATGAGAACTTGGGGGTGGGGGGGATGGCTAGGGTGCGGTATGGTCAGGCAACTAAACTATCTGAAGTCTTTCCCCTGGCTAGTAGGGTGCGTTCTGGCACCCCTGCTTTTTACTATTTTTATATTAAGGATCTTAGTACCCATCGCTCCATTGCTATCAGGGTTGTGCCTAAAATTGCCAATCCACCATTTTGGCATTACTGTATGCTGATGAAGCTGTGTTAATGGCAAGGACACCTCCTGCTTAGTGTACACTGTTAGAATCCTTTGTGTCATTTATGAGTAATCGTGATATGATGACTGATTTTGGGAATACATATTAAATGGCCTGCGGGCCTGGTAGAAAATACCTGGCATCCTAAATCTTCAAGAGGAGCATTTGTGCACTGTACAGAATGTTTGTTACATGGGTGGGACGGTTGTCACAGGTAATTTATGGCAACCACAAGTGAAAGCAGCACACTCAAAGCTGGAGGGGGGGGGGGCAGGACGGAGCCTTGTTCAGCCTAGCCGAGAAGGATGGAACGGGCACTATTTCTCCCTATCTTAAGATTTATAGGTTACAGTGTGTCTGACAGCAAACCATGGTGTGGGGGTATGGGAATATCCCAATGCTTCACCTATTTAGGTAGAGGAAAACAGAATTGGTAGGTGGCTGCTTAATGTTCCAGCATCTAGTTCTACCTATATTTTGCATTCAGAACTCAACGTAGAATATCTTACAGACTCTATTAAATTGCCCCCCCCCCCCCCTCCTGCTTTGGATGACTGTATGGGTGAATAGTAAAACATGTTTCAGTAGAGATGTTAATTTAGACTGTCTTAGCCAGGACAAGGGTTTATCCATTCCCTGGTTGACATATGTTAGTTAGTCTCTCACAGAAATTGGGCTCTCTGAAAAGTTTACTTCATCCAAGACCATTTGTAACTCTGGTAAAAGGCTGGTCAAATCTTGTTAAGCTGAGTTCATTTTCTCCCAAAGAACAGAGGCAGCTTTAATACATGCCCCACTTACATTTATTTTATCACACCATCAACAGGAGATTTACCTTTTTTTTTCAAACCCTGGAGCTTACTCGCTGGAAGAGGTCACTCCTTTTCAGATTTGGGTCAGGCACTTTGTGGCATCTAATGTGCTTTCCAGAGCATGGAAAGGTGTGGAATAGTAATTTTCCCCAATGTCCCTTCAATGGGACTGTAGAACAATGCCTGCTGCATTTTATGTTCTTTTGTACATTTTATCGTGACTTTTTCCAACTCTGTCTTAAGCACCATGTGAAATCCCATGCTTTTTAAAAATGCAGCGAGGCTCTTATATATCTCCAGATGTTAGCTGATCATCGTACCAGTTTTAGTGTTAGCTGCTTTCTTAAAATGACTGAACACAGGAAAACTATGGAGGGGTGACAAGTTTAAAGGCAGCTATATATTTTGTTAAAAACAGCACGCTAAAAGTTTATTGTCTACAGCTTCATGTTACATTTCTCATTATTGTTTTTATATTGGCGTTTAAACAAGCCTTTTTAATTATAATATGGTCTGTGCATAAGTGATGACTTGTATTTTGCAATTTATTATTTATTGAGCTGGACACTCAAGGGAACGTATTGATGGGGGAGCTAGCTTGTGATTTTGCCTTTGTATTAGGATTTAGATGCCTCTCTGTATATGAATTGTATCTGTTTTTATTCATATTGGTGCTAATTTTTTATATTTTTACCATAGAACTTCTATGTTGCCTGCACTGTGCACTTTTATGATCTCTATGTAAGTAAGATCGAATAAAGTTATTTGAAACTGAAACACACCGAACCATTTTTAGCTTGTGAAAAACATTTCTTCCGAGTAGGTGTGTCACATCTCTTAGAAAAAATTCAGATAATTTGCTCATGTTTTGCTATAGATGCCAACATTTTGAAACCAGTAAGAGGGAAATATTTGAAGTAGAAAACCGGGGAACTTCACTTTCAGCAAAATTTGTTCTTTGGGGGGAAAAATGGGATAAAAGTGCTGCAGAAGAAAGTGTCTGGGTCCTTCCCTGCAAATGGTATCAATTAAGGTTTTGTGGTGCCAACATCACCATCTTCCAAGCTTTCAGGAACAGGTAGACCGTTGTCAGAAAACCATAATTTTGTACACTATTTTGGTCTTTTACTGGGGCATAGCCTATGTTTCCTATTTTTGTGCTTTCAACCTCCTTCCAGTTAGTGGTAGAAATGGGTGTGAAACCAATAATGGATCCCAAAATGCTGTACACGTCTGAAAAGTAGACCAAATTCTGAATTCAACAAGGGGTCATTTGTGTGGATCCTTCAAGGTTTTCTTTTGGAAAGTAACACTTAAAATAAAATATTATTGAAATGTAGTTGAAAAAACAGCCATTTGTGCCTACATTTTCACCTGTAGCTTCTTCTAACTATGGTAGATTTTTGAAAAGTATATATCGTTACTTTCTTGGGACCCTTCTGGTTGCAAGGTTATATGAGGCTTGTGGGTGCACCAAGAATCCAAGGTACCCAGAGAATATAAAGAGTGACAAATGGGTATCAAGGAAACCTATGTATTTCTGAAATTGGAACAAGGTATGGAGTTTTGAAGCAGTGGTTATTTGTGCATCTCAGAATTTGTGGGTACCCATATTGGCATGTGAATGAGAGGATGTTGTTCAAAATTTCTTCTATTTTACACGTTGTCTTATGTTTGGAAGGCAGAAATGCATAGAAAGACAAATAGTAATAACACTTGGGCTGCTATTCTGTGTTTCACTAAGTCTCCTGATAAAAATTGTACCTCACTTGTGTGGGTAGGCCCAGTGTCTGCAAGGGGAAACTGCCCAAAATGCAACGTGGACACATCACATATTTCCAATGAAAACGGACCCTTTTTCCTTGTCGCAGGCCGTTGGCCCACCCACACAAGTGAGGTAGCATTTTTATTGGGAGAGCTGGGGGAATGCTGGGTGGTAGGAAACTTATGTGGGCTTATGTGAGGAACATGAGATTTCTTTAGCAAAATTCAAGGTTTGCAGAGGATTCTGGGTAAGAAAACCTTGGAGGATCCACGCAAGCCATGCCTCCCTGGACTCCCCGTGTGTCTAGTTTTCAGAACTGTCTGGATTTGGTAGTTATTCCTAGATGGCCACAGGATCTGGGACAAAAACATAGGTGCCCCCTTTACAAAAACAGGTTGTTTTGTAATAGATTGGGGGCACTTGAGTTTTTTGTCCCGGCTCGGGAGCCATCAAGGGAAATCTACTAAGCCCAGACATTTCTGAAAACTAGACACCTGGGGAAGTCCAGGGAGGTGTGGCTTGAGTGGATCCCCCAATGTTTTTTTACCCCAAATTCTCTTCAAACTTCAAATTTAACTAAAAAGTCACATTTTGCTAACATTTTTGTTAGCCAAGGGTGTGAGATCACAATGCTGGCACAAATTTCCCACCACCCAGCATTCCCCTCAGTCTCCCAATAAAAATGATACCTCACTTGTGTTGGTGCCAAAAGCAGACTCAACCTAATAACTTATAAACATAAAACTGCCTTTTTGAACACACTTTGGTTCCCCCTCAGTTTTTGATTTTATACATTTTTTAGGTTCATTGCTTATGGCACCACAAAAGTGAGGTATGATTTTTATCAGGAGATCAAGGGGAATGCTGAGTGGTGGGAAATTTGTGCCAACGTAGAGATCCCGCAACCTTTTCACACAGAAATGTGAGAAAAGTGTGACTTTTTAGCTAAATTGAAGGTTTGTAGGGGATTGTGGGTAATAAAACGCTGGAGGATTCACGCAAGCCACACCGCCAGGTAAGCACCATCCATGCACAACACCAGCCAAGCACCATCCATGTACACAGCCAGCCAAACGCCATCCACGCACATCGCCAACCAAGCAACAATCCACACGTACCGCCAGACATGTGCCATCCATGCAGACTGCTAGCCAAGCAACAGTCCATGCACACTGCCAGCCAAGCGTTAGTCCACACACACTGCCAGCTAAGCACAAGTCCACATACACTGCCAGCAAATTGCTGGTTCACACACAGCTAGCCAAACACCAGTACACACAGACCATCAGCCGAACTCCAGTTCACACACACACACATAAACACACACACACACACATAGAAGCTAGTGTCTATTGGTTTTCTGCACACCTTGGGGGCAGATGAGCCTAAAAATATTGCTGAGATGCCCCAAAGTGGGGAGGGGGTCAGAAAAACTGGAGAAACCCTTGCCTTAGGGTTCGCTCGCTGACATACCCATAAACATATCTGTAGGAGAGTAGGATCTGCTTCACATGGGTACCCCCACTTTTTGCTGGTGTTTCACTGCTTTTTGACCTTAGTCTGGCTGTGGCCCTGCTAATCAGGACCCCAGCCTAGCTGCTTCCTCTCTAAAATGATTTCCATGTACATTAGGTAAATTTCTAATTGGATTCTGGAGTGCCTTATAAGCCCCTAGTATATGGTATACTATGTACCTAGGGCATAGGTACCTCAGAGGCCTACCAGGGGCTGAAGCATGTATTATGCCACCCCTGGGAAGCACTCAAAAATGACACCACAGGTGTGCTACTGCAGCCTGGGTAAGGTGGTGCTTGCACCCCTTACTGTGGTATAGGCTGCCTATATCACTACCATTGCACACACATATAAAAACCTATAAGTCACTCCTATGGCAGGCCTTAACAATCCTGAAGGCAGAGCGCTTGGTTTTTATGTGAGAGGGTGCCCCTGCATGAGCAGAGCCCCTCTGCAGCATTCAGAGTACCTCCTGTGATGCTGTTTGTGGTGCAGCCTGATCATATACTCTTAAGTGCATTATAACCTCGCGGTAAATGATAACTTTGGACTGGTTGCACGGAAACATGTCGTGTTTGGTGTCAAATACTTTGGAATACTACCCCCCCCCCGCCAGTTCTGGTGGCAGGGGTAACATTCCACCCTTCTAGAGGGAGAGACATGTTCACACTGATCCACCCAGTAAAGACTTTCTAAAGCCCTGGCATCACAAAATGGATGCCACTGACACAGACACATGTCTGGCCTCCTGCTGCTGACCGAAACTCCAGCAGGGGAGGCCTGGACAATAGGTTTCCTGTCCCAGGGAGGTGTAACCACCTACCCAGACAGGCAGATGTGTATTGGGGCTGGACGGGAGCACTCTCTGGTGCTTTGAAGTCCTGCACTGGGGGCACACTTGGTGTCCCTGTGCACAGTCCAGTTCAAACTGGTTGCAGGGGCTCCCTGCCCCTGCTCCGGCGTGAAACTAGACAAAGGAAATGGGTGTAACCACCCCTCTTTCCAAACCCTCCCATAGGTGGGTCCCCAGAGTATGTCCAACCCCCTAACTTTGTATAAGTATGGGAACCCAGTCCTTGAGAATTTAGATTACCCTGGATGAAACTCTGCAACATATATCCTGGACCTTCGACGTTCTATTTCAACTAGAAGACTGAAGAAATCTTCCTTGGGGTCAAGGAGTTACTCCCCTGCTTGGCAGGCACCAAAGAAGCAACTGTCCGGTCTGCAATTCCGAAGCTCCCACCGGAAGCCAAAGTCTCTGCATCCCCAGAGGTGGATTTCCAGACTTCCCCAAGGCTACCCTGAGTCCACAGCAAAGCTGAGGCCCGTGGCTATCGTGGGTGACGTGAAACCGTGACCCTTGGACACCGTGATCTTTTGCTGATCCATCATCTTCCTGGTCTTCCTCGAAGTTGTGCTTTGAGCTCCGAGTAGCCCCAGCCTTGAGCACCTCCTGCACCGAAGATTTCTGGCCTCCACTCCACGAGTGACCCGTGGGCCAGTTTCCAGTGCGACCGCTCGAGGTTCCTTTGCGATCGCTAGCCCGTTGGCTAGTGGGTCCTCACAAAGGCGACTCCTCTTCTGATTGGGCTTTCCTGGTTGCTCCAGACGTGCCCCAACTTACCTTCGCTGGGTGAGTCCCCCAGACCTTGTCGGTCTGCAACGACATCCTTTCTCTGTTTCCAAGTGACTTACCGTTGCCAAGGCTTGTTGGGTCCAGTCTGGTCGCCGACACCGCAGCACTCACCAGACTTTGTGGGACAGCTCGAATCCAGCTCCTGGTCATCGTCCACGCCTCCTGGACCTCGTGGCTGAATAGTCAAGACACCCGTCAACTCACCTGAAGCACCCGACATCTGTGGGCATTGGACTATCGTGCCCTTGGTCACTGGTAAGTGACCCAGACTCTGTCCCCTCTGCCTTCAGGTTCATTCCATCCTAGATCTGGGCTTGGATCTCTCCGGACACTTCTCCTCTTCACGGCAGCAGCACTTCCTGAGAAGCTTCCATTGAAAACAGGGACGCGACCCGACACCATTTGACACCTATGCACCCGGCTTCCCTGGGTGAGGTAACTCGAGTACCCTCCTGCTGCGATCCCCAAGCAGGGATCCACTAGGGAAGGGTACCATTGGAAAGAGGAGATTCTCCCCAATCCAATTATGCATTTTCCATTTTCGTACATGCTCGGGGGGCTAAGATAGTCCCAGAAGGATGTAGGCAGTGAAAGTGAAATGAGCCAAACAGCTCACTTCACTTTCAGTTTCAGTGTAGTGACCCATTACACTGAGAAAATAAATGCCTCAGGCAGCTGGTGAAGCTCTTCTCCTGCTTCCAAGGCTGAAGATAAAAAAGGAAATCCCTCTGCTGTTTGCAGAAGTTGGAGTTCTAAATAGTGGGCCTTGGATGTAACATTTACGTCCTTGGCACCAAAGCGCCACATCCTTGGATGTAACTGTTATGTCCAAGACATGGAAGAGGTTAATGATCCTGCCGATACAAAATTTTAAAATCACATAAAGCTGATATTTTCCCACTTATCAGTATATACTTTAAACAGTAAATTGTAGTAGAAAACACTTTAAAATGTGTTCTACAACTGCCTGTCTGACTCCCTGACCCGACTGATAGTTAAAAGTAAACAAATACAGAACTGCCATCTTAAAATGAATGCTCTGACTAGGACTCTTGAGTAGCACTTTATAGGAAATTGACAATTTTCTTTAAAGTTCTACTTACGAATCCTGTCTAAGCCTTTGCAGAACCCTAAAATGTGAACATATGACTAGTATCTTATTTTGGAAAAGATGTCAACCCTAGTTGGCATGTATGTTTTTTAGACCAGCCTTTGTAACCTAGCATTTAGACTTAATTTTTGCACTTCTAATCATTCTGAAACAATTAAGACTAGTGGGTCAAAATCAACTGGTGGGTCGTGAGCCAATTTTTGGTGAGTCATGAAAGTTCAAGCAATAAATTAAGATGCCTTTATATTCTGCATATATCATGTCACCTTTGCTGCTCTTCAAAGGCAGAGGTCAAATGTCAGGTTATGTCTTCTGAAAAAGTGCTGCTTTTTAACATGGGAATTGGTGTTTACAAACTCCTCTCACTTTGTAGTCTGTGAAAAGAAGTAAAGTGAATGATGTGACAGTCGTGCTCGGGAACTGCGAGTGTGAAAGGAAAGACTGTAGAATGTCATATTTTGTAACACACAACAAAATATAGATACCTGTTAATGAACTGTACACATTCAGCAGGTAGGAAAGCAAAACTGAAGCTATTTTTTCTGGTAATTCTGAAATGTGATGGAAAGGAAGATTTTAATAGGATCCAAACAAATCAAGATGGTTTACTTAGTGTTGCACAAATGATAACTATTCACTGAAACCCAATTTCCACACATTATCATTTGTGTGCAAGGTAGTTTTAACAGTAAAACTGAATGTCAGTCCAAATTTAGTGACCATTTCAGTAGAAATACACTGTTTGTAAATGAATGTGTGCTACCACACAATTGAATTGAATTGAATTGAATTGAAATGGAACGTGTAGAGCGCAACTGTCACTCCGTGAGGAGTATCCTGGCGCTGGATTGGCGGTGAGTATGAGCCCTATATGAAATTAAATCAAAGCTAGACAGAGTTCATCAGTGGCACTGAAGACCCAGGTCTTCAAAGCCTTCCTAAAAGCAGATTCAGTATTGCATAGCCTAAGATAGGAGGGGAGCAGATTCCAGGCTTTGGCACCCAGATAAGCCACAGTCTTGCCTCCTTTCAATTTGTATCTAAAATTAGGGAGTTTAAGCAAATTTGCTGAAGAAGACCCAAGGGGTCTTATTGTAGTGTATGGGACAAAACGTGCCATCAGGTATTTGGGTCCCACCTTAAGCTTAGCTCTAAAAGTAATCAGAAGAATCTTGAAAAGAATTCTCTTATGCACCGGAAGCCAGTGCAAACTATTCAAAGCAGCAGAGGCTGAAGATCGTCTTGGAAGTTTAAGCACTAGCCGTGCTGCTGCATGCTGCACGACCTGTAGTTTCTTTAAGATGGCTTTATTAACTCCTACCAGGAGACCATTACAATAATCTAGGCGCGAAAGTATCAAGGCCACAGCCACTGATTTCCTTGCTGCCAAAGGGAGGAATTTAAAAAGATTTTTTAAGGATTTAATCAGTCCAAAGCAGGTTCCTGCCCCTGCCTTGGCATGGGGTAAAAAGGAAAGTGAGGTATCAAATTGAACCCCCAGGTTCTTAGCAACTTCTACCACATCTGGCGGGGGGGGGGTCGCACCTTCAGGCCACCATTTAGAAGGCTGGAAGAAAACATTTTTCCCTATTGGGAGAATTTCAGTTTTGTCCGTATTACATTTTAACTGATTACTCCTCATCCACCCAAGAACAGTAGTCAGACAACTTTTAAAATTAGTCTCAGGATCAACTGAACCATTATCTATTGAGAGGATCATCTGGGTGTCATCTGCATATGAGGTGACCTCTATCCCAAAAGATCCAATCAAAGAGATAAGTGGGGTCATATATATATTGAATAATAAGGGACTTAAAGAAGACCCTTGAGGGACCCCTGCCGTAAGGTTGCGTTCGATAGAGAGGAAGGTACCTAAAGTAACTGCTTGTCTCCTGTTGGAGAGGAACGACTTAATCCATTCCAATACCATACCGGAAATGCCGCAATATTCGAGGCGTTTTAAGAGGATATCGAGGGAGATGGTATCGAATGCGGCCGACAAGTCTAAAAGAATCAGGACCGCTTTCTTACCTTTATCAGCAATCATTTTAAGAATATCAGATATTTCCATGAGAGCCGATTCAGTAGAGTGTTTTGGGCGAAATCCAGATTGTTGTGGATGGAGGACTTGTTGCTCTTCAATAAACTTAGTTAATTCCTTATGGACAAATTTCTCAGTTATTTTTCCTAACAAAGGAAGGAGAGAAATCGGACGAAGGTTTGACAGTACCAGCGGGTCAATATTTTGTTTCTTTTTTTAATGGTTTTACCAGCGCAAGCTTCCACTCGTCTGGTACAATGCCTGCCCTTAGAGAGGAGTTAACTATATGATTAATAGTAGGATTCACTATCTCTAAAATGTTCTGAAGAATCATCGGGGGGCAGGCATCCAATGGTGAGCCTGATTTACAACTTACTATTGCCGCATGAGTCAGCTCCAATAGGACTGATTCAAAAGTACAAATAGAGACAGAGCTTTCCACCAAAAAAGAATCAGGAAGAGATTCCTGATTATGAATAGGGGGGACTGGAAAATCTCTTTGATTTTTTGAAATTTTTTCCTGAAAAAATAGTGAAATACTATCACACAGTTTCTGCGAGGCTGGAAGTTCCTTCTGTTCCGCTTTGGGATTTGTATATGACTTCACTATAGAAAAGATGGAAAAATCGTGGGGGCAAGATAGCGGCCGCGTAGGAGTGGCCAGCAGCAGTAGGTCGCAATGAGGATGCGGTTTTAAGCCCTAGAACGGCGCACACAGGGATCAAGGCAGCCCGTAACCGCTGTTTTCCGAGGAATAAATTACTGACAATGAAGCTATTATCCTTCTGCTCACCTGCTGCGGCTCGGGAAGACCTTTTCTCCGGGCTCTGGCGCTGGCTGCTACGGCTGTTACGGCTCTCGCTCCCTGCTGCCGGCGATCAGTGAATGTCGGTGGGCGGGGCATGCGTGTGAGGCAGCGGAGCAGAGCGGAGCTTCGTGTGGAGCTGAAGCACAGGAGCGGAGTGAGAAGCCGCGACCAGGATCTGGGTCTTGGCAATCTTTGGAGCTCTATAACAAGGAGAAGAGGCTGCCTGCAGAGTTCGGCTGCAATGGCCCCAAAAACAATTAATTCCAATACGGCAGCTTCTAAGAAGAAAGGAGGGGCTGAGGTGGCAACGGCGATGTTGGAGGAAGCAGACCCACGGCTGAAACAACAATCGCCCTCTGCAAGGTAACAACAGCAGCTGGTCGTTAAGACACGTCAGGCAACTGCTTCAATTGCAGACATGTTTTCAAAGAGCAGTAAGGAGAAAGGGGCGAAGGAGAACTCACCGCAAGCGGCAGTTGGGGCAACACAGGAAGGTGGGGACCAATTTGCATTACCCACTAGTCTAGCTGGCATCGAAGAGAGTGCAGAAGTGGTAGCCGCCCAGCAAGTTTCTGAAGAAGTTTTCGAAGAAGTTCCTCAGACCGGTAGCGGGCAAGTGGCTATTTCTACCCTGGCAACTGTCATTTGTGGGGACCCTGCAGCAGGAAGAACACCAAAGAGCCAAGAAACTCTGGACAACAAGGCAGGCACCTCTTCTAAGGTAGGCCAATATACCAGCAGTGGCCCTCCCCATGGAGTTGGGTGTAGCCCAGGGGACTGGCAGTTATGACCCAGCTTTTAGCGAGGCTATCCCAGGAGGAGTGGTGGGGGGTCCGGCGGAAAAGGTCCCCAGTGAATGTTTCTTCTCGGTGTCCGAGAACGCAGAGTGGTCAGACGAGGATGAACATAGCTCCTTTCTGGAAGGCAGCATGCAGGACACAGAAAGTGATCTGGAGCAAGTACCCCCTACCACAGCGGTCAGGCCTGCGGCAGGTCCGAAGGGGCAAGAACACTATGAGCTAAGCTGGGATCATTCATCGGCCATGCCATTGCAAGGGAGTCCTAGCACGGAGGCATCTCAGATGTCACTCCTGGAATTGATACACCAGGAAATTATCGCTCATCGAGAGGAGACTCGCCAAGACAGCAGGAAGTCACAAGCCGCTATGAGGAAAATGCAGGGGGTCGTGAGGAAGCTGTCTAAGGCTTGTACGACTCTGGGTGACAGAGTTTCGAACCTGGAGGAGAGGGTCGTTTCAACTGAGGCCGAGGCAGCAGCTGCAGTAACTAAAGTGGATGCCCACTGCTCACAAGTGGTAGATATTCAATGGAAACTCAAGGACATGGAGAATAGACTGAGACGGAACAATCTCAGGGTCCTTGGGATTTCGGAGGGGGTCGAAGGTTCAGACATCAGAGCGTACACCATCAAGCTATTCGACCAGGCATTCCCAGAGCTCTCTAGCTGGAACTGGCCCTGCGAAATTCAGAGGGTACATCGCACTCCTTTTAAAGTCCGGAAAAACGCGAGGGAAGGGGACAAGAAAAGGGCTATTCTAATTTTTCTTGGCAATTTCGTACTGAGGCAATTAATCGCAGAGAAGGCAAGACCGGATGCGAGGAGGACCAGTGAGGGGGTTTCATTCTTCGTTTGGCCAGATTTCTGCCATGCTACGGTAGAAAGGAGATGGAGACTTCGGCAGCTGATTAAACCCTTCCAAGAAAAAAAAACTACAGGCCTACCTGATAAATCCCGCTCAGCTAAAGGTTATCAATGAAGGGAGGACCCATTATTTTGCATCTGAGATAAAGGCGAAGGAGTACCTTGACTCTTTGGGCAATTAGGCTTTTGCGGAAAAGAGTACTAGCCGGATATTATGTTTGTTTAGGGTATTTCCACAGGGTCACAGTATTTCTTTTTGCTTCGTTTTTTTTTTTTCGGCTTTCAGGTTTTCAGGTTGTTTAGTGAGCCTTATGGTGCTGCCATTTCGTTGCATATGTGTGACTATTCCTAGGGCGGGATGTTAGGTTACAGTTGACGGGTTTTTCTTCTATTCCTCATTGCGACCATTGCTTTACATCACACTCACAGACAAGGTCTGAGCGCCTCGACTGAGGGGGTGCAGGGGAGGGTGTGGGGGAGTAGGGGGGGCGAGGGGGGAGTGGGGAAGGGAAATTGGGTGTGGGGGGAAAAAAGAAAAAATGAGATAATCTGGTGTTGTTATGAATCCGGTTGGTTCAGTGTTGCAACTGCGTTAGTTGGGATAATGTTACAGAATATTCTGAGACAAACAGGGCATACAGCGGCAAGGATGATCAGAAATTTATATAATGCCGAATATTAGAATATGTACAGTCAACGTTAGCGGACTGAACGACTGGAAGAAATGCCAAAAGTTGGATTATTTTGTTAAATATAACGGGATAGATGTACTTTGTTTGCAAGAGACCCACCTGCCGTGGGCCAAACGGAACTTACTATGTATTAGGGGTTTTGACCTGATACCCTGCACATCACAGACATCTACAACTATGGGGGTTGCAATCCTAGGTAGATCATCTTTAGGGGGGGGCGAAGCGGGTTAAAAGCGATAGTTTGGGCAGTTGGGTCATTGCAGAGCTGAGTTTAGGATATACAATTTGTTCGATTTACGTGTCAAATTGTGATGATCCAGATGTTTTTGACTTCCTGGAAGAAGAGCTAGCGGGCTGGCCAACCCCCATGATAGTTTCTGGTGATCTAAACATATCCACTGGCTGGCATAATGCATTTAAGTACACAGGACGAAAACCCAGGGTGTTTCGGGCTATGTCCTCCCTAATGAGCTCACATGGGCTAAAGGATGTTTGGGGTGAAAAGGAGCCATAGAATCCTGGGTATACGTATTTCTCGCACCCGTTCAAAAAATACTCTAAACTAGATTACTTCTTTATCTCGACGTCAGAACTGAATAGAGTTAGTATAAAGAAAATCCCAAGAATAATCTCTGACCACAATCCGCTGATCTTATCTTGTAGAATAGATTTAGCAGAGAAAAGTCATACCAGCTGGACCTTTGAAAGAAGGTTATTATCGGATCAAAGATTTTTAAAAAAACATATTAAAAAATGGACAGGGGAGTTCTTTGACGCAAACCGCTATAGTACATCCAGGAACGGCGTCTGGGAAGCTTTTAAGGCGGCTCTTAGGGGGGAAACCATTACCTGCTCAGCGAGAATAAGGAAGGCGGACAGGGGAGAGCTAGATAGGCTTATGGGTGATCTAGCGAAGGCGGAGGAACTGCACATTAGGGACATTGGTAGCGGTGTAGATGGGACGGAGAGCCAAAGAAGTTTGGCGATTATTAAAGCCGAACTTCAAAAATTGGTTACACAGAAGGCAGTAGGGGATTATCAGGCTTCAAGGGCTAAGCGGTATGAGACAGGGGAGCAGGCAGGTAGGGTTCTGGCACTTCGTATCAGACAGGATAGAACGAGGAACATCATATCGAGCATACAAGAGGACGGTAAGAACTACTCGGAGTCAAAGGAAATTTTAAAGGTCTTTAAAAATTTCTATCAAAAACTGTACGATGAAGAGAGCCGTCAAGGACAACAAATGGTGGAGAATGGCAATAGGGGCCCAATGCTGGATGAACTATCTAGAGAAGAGCTAGGTAGGGACATGACTGGAAGCGAGATTCAGGCTGCCCTACGGGAACTTGCTGCCGGTAAGGCAGCAGGCCCCGGCGGAATCCCCCTGGAAGTCTACAAAAGCATCGAATCTGAGATAGTCCCTATCTTGCTGGATCTCTTCAATGGCATACTGTGCACAGGGGACATTCCAGATTCTTGGAAAGAGACCAATATAATTATCTTTCACAAGAAGGGCAAACCCAAGGAGAACCCAGGTTCTTACCGGCCTATCTCGCTCATTAATGCGGATACTAAACTGTACTCGAAAATCTGGGCCAAAAGGCTGGGGAGGGTCATTGGCGGTCTTGTCTCTCCTTGGCAGCATGGGTTTGTGCCTGAGCGAGGCACGACGGACCACACTCGCCGAGCTATCGCGTTGTTTGATGCCCATGCTGCCGGGGGGGGGGAGAGATGGCCATGATCCTCCTAGACGCGGAGAAAGCGTCTGACCGCGTGGTCTGGGAGTATTTGTGGGGTATCCTTGTAGGCAGGGGATTTGGTCCCAAGACCATCAGAGCTCTTAGAGCTATGTATAAAGATCCGGTGGCCAGGGTGTCAGTAATGGGAGAGAGTTCGGAGAAAATTGTGATCAAGAGAGGAACGCGTCAGGGCTGTCTCTGTTCCCCGATCCTCTTCTCACTATATATAGACCCCCTGATTCAAAGAATCTTGGGCTGCCCTCAGATTAGTCCAGCGACGTTGAACGGGTATACAAGTAAACTGCTAGCATACGCTGACGATCTGGCGGTTCTTACTACCGATCCGCAGCAGGCGATGCCTGTACTTGCAGAGCTGGCGAAGGACTTTGGTAGTAGGTCTGGGTATCTGCTAAATGAGGGGAAGACCCAGATTATCTGCACTAAGAACATTATTAAGTCGGACAGTAGATATGTAGACTCAGCGGTCTATTTAGGGGTAAGAATTAACGCCTCAGTGGATAAGGTCATCACAGAAAACTATTGCCCCCTTATGGGATCGATTGAAGCAGAATTAAAGAGGCTGGCTGTATTACACCTCTCTCTGGTAGGGAGGGTAAACGTCCTTAAAATGTCAATATTCCCGAAGGTCCTTTACTTGTTTCGTGCTATCCCATTATTGCTGGAGGAAAAACTATTAAAAAATCTGTAATTAATATTTAACAGGTTTATCTGGCAATATGGGAAGACTAGGCGCTCCATGAAGCTTATGTCGCTCCCGTATGAAAGGGGGGGCATGGCCTTACCAAATCTTCGCTTATATCATCTGTCTTGCCTTCTGGCTCAAATGTCAATACTTTTTCAATCGGTCCCTAGCTCGGAAGCGGCCCAGGGAGAGAGTCAGGATCCCCCATCTATTTTTGAGCTTTTATTGGGGAAGAAGGCTGTTGGGCTACTTATGAGTGAAGTGGATCGGAGATATTATAAGAAGGCCCGGTTTAAGATCGTGGGTGGGGTTTGGGGGACATGGAAAGCCATCCAAAAGCTGCTGGAAATTCCTAAGATTAATGCGCATCTTCCCCTCTGGAACTCTAACCTGTTCCCTCATATGGGTATGGACAGGAATTGCCAGTTTTGGAAAGAACATGGAATTAGAACTATTGGGGACATTATGGAGGGGGGGGAGGTCCTCAGGTTTGAAGTGATTCAGCACAAGTTTGGGATTCCGTCTAACCATTGGTTTCTGTACGGACAGCTAGTCCAAACGCTGATGGCCTTTAGACCGAGGATCTCTGTAACAAGACGCTTCCCCTTGATTGATTATTTATGGAACGGGGGTAATAAAATAAAATTCGTCTATAACCATCTATTGGTGGGTATTCAGGACTATTTGGAGAAAACAGAATCTGCAATTGCAGGGAAATTAGGCGATCCTGATGTGGATGTAGATCTAGCACTTGCATTAAATAAGAGACTATTTCGATCTTCTAACCTACGGGCTCAGCATTACAAAACGCTGTTTAATTTGTATCTTACTCCGGTGAAGTTGTATGCCTGGGGCTTGGTGGAGAACGATAAGTGTCATAGATGCGATAATGGTTCTGCGGATCTAATCCACATGTTCCACCAGTGTGATAAGCTATCTACGATATTAAGGGAAATTTCAAATTTTCTGGAGGGGCTGCTAGAATGTAGGATTGATTTATCCCCTACCCTGATGCTGCTAGGCGTAGATAGGAAATTGGAGCTGGGTAGTGCTGCTGAAGCCTTGGTTTTTATATCTACTGCTGTGCTGCGTATCCTCATTTCAGCAGGCTGGAAAGATTCCTCCCCTCCCACCTTTCAAATGTGGATTGCAAGGCTGCTGGGAGTGCACAATATTGAGTCTTGCCTATACGAGTTAAAAGGTAAAAAATTAAGGGAATTAGGAAGAAACATCTGGGCACCACTTGCCATTTGGAGGAGTTCGAGCGCCTAATTATTGCTTTATTTATTTCCCGATTATGTATGGTTTAGAACTATTGCCTTATTATTATTTTAATAGTTTGGCTTTGTATTATATGTATTTATTATGGTTATTAACGTGTAACGTGTTTCTTTTATGGTTTAATAGGAATAACTACATAATGAATTTGTATAAACTTTTTGTATGACACCAGTAAATCTCAATAAAATAAAAAATAAAATTAAAAAAGAAAAGATGGTTTTCTGATCATCCTTAGCAGAAATTATTTTATTAGTAAAATATTCTTTTTTTGCCAGTTTAATCTGTTGAAAGTAAGCTTCAGGTGCTTAAAAAAATCACCCACCTCATGTCCATTAAAGCTAGGTGGGTTGCAAAAGTTTTTCATTCAGAAAATTGGGTTGTGGTTATAAAAAGTTTGAAAAGCACTGATGATAGTTCTCATATATTTGTTAATTGATTTATTTATGTTCTTGCTGTGCTAGATTTATATTACAGAAGTAAAAAATATCAAATGTCACTGCTTTTCTCAATATTTTTACCGACCTGAACATTGAAATGCAGATGAGGCTGGTAAAAAAAATGGTCAGTACAAAAAAATTATACAAGGACCCCAAGAGCGGCTTCAGCCTTGTTAGGCCTCGTCGGTAAGGTAAACCTTGGATCCTATTGAACAGTGAGCAAGGCACGTCTAGGCATACCCTTGGTCACTTATGGCATCACGTCAATCACACAAAAGGAGATGGGAGGTATGCTTGCAAATAGTCTAACCACTGGCAATCACACGGTGTAGTTTAAACCCATTGGTTTGCACCCAGAGTGCCACTCTAGGCAGGGTCGGCTTTAGCACTGGTGGCGCCCTGTGCGACAATGTTTGTTGGCGCCTCCTCAATGACCACCTCCATCACTGATTCCCTCACTACCACCATTTGACAGTGCCCCTCCAGTCTCCATAACCACTGTCTCTTAGATTCATTTAGTTTTATAGCGCCACTCATACCAATTTAAGATGTCAGAATACTTTACATCACACACGCATTGCTCAGAGACTATCGCGACTATCATCGCTGTGTAAATCAGTCTATAGGAAATGTAACATAAGACAGAGGCATACAAGGAGTAGGAGTCACATTTCTTCCATGCTGGTAGGCAGTTTAGTTTAAGGGTCCTTGGACTGGAAAAGCACAAATTCAGAATTTAAAATGTAAAACCATTGTTAAGGGTTTTCTTTAATAATAAGGATTGGTTTCTACCCAAATGAACTTGTTATGCAATATTAGGACAACGAAAGACTGGGCAAAAAATATATAGCCCTAATATTTTCCTTGCAGTTTGCATGCAGCTCTTTGATGGCAGCTAATAGCTCACTGCTCTATACAAGGATTTTAACTTATAAACTGCAACAAAAGGATCTCTGACAAAAGCGGTAACCCATTCACCTATTTATATTAAATGCACTCTTTGATGTGAATGGAACACGTTCTTTGCAGCAGGCATATTAACCCTCTGCGCCATGATGAATCAAAACTTTCACTAGACAAAGCTCCAGTCTCTCTCCAGGAAGAACATTAATCACCGGAGTTGTCATTTTAATTGATGCCTGAAAATTGCTGGGAACAATGTACCCAGCATCAGGTGCTTTTAAAATGATGAACATGGCGCCCCCGCCCCAAGTCAGCGCCCAGTGCGGTGGCACCGATCGCACCGCCCTAGAGCCGGCCCTGACTCTAGGTAAGGGATCGCCTTATGCAAATCTGTTCAGACTGCTCCTAATGGAAAGAGTTCATCCTAGGCTGCCAGGCGATGCTCTCCCTAGAAGGGAACACCGGGAACCCCAGATCAATTTCAGCCTTGTTAGGCTTCATCAGTGAGGTATAGCTTGGATTCTGTTGCACAGTGAACAAGAGACACATGTCTGGGCACTTGGCCATTTAGAGGATTACATCAGTCTCACAGAAAGTGATAGGAGGATTGCTTGCAAATAGCCTAACCACTGGCAAGCTGTTGGAGTAGCATTCCAACCCATCATTTATTGTCCACTATGCATCTATATACATGAGCCTATTTATACAAATCAGTAATGAACCTGCTCCTCGTGGAAACAACCCACCCCGAACTGGCAGGCAAGGCCCCCCTCAAGAAGAGAGCAGAAGCAATCCCAGAAGAGGTTAAGCCTTGTTAAGCCTCATCGGGTTAAGAGTTCTTTAACTCGGAAGATAATTTCTTTCATAACAAGTTTCATATAGTCTATAATATGTTCTCATCAAACCAACAGACCATTGGTCTAGGTGAAGCTGAAGATACGCCCTTAACTCTGACTGAGGTTTCAACCTCAAATGAATTTGACACAATATGTAACACTCCCACCCCTCTTCTGACCTTGTTAGCAATTCCAGTAGCTAACAACACCTGCTTGCAGATATTTAACCCTAGTCTCTATATAAGTAAATAAGAACTTCCAGTGTCGGAATTTTTTTTCTTCATTGGTTCTTTATTAAATATCTTCTCAGAAATAGAAAAACATCAGTGAGATAAAATCCAGTAGCTGAAGCGTTTCGTCCACATAGGACTTCTTCAGGGCTCTGACATATATGTGGGATTCGCCAAGTCCATATAATCTGTTGGCACTGTTTATGTCCCAAAAGTAGTATGTACACCCTGAGGCTACAAGTGCCAGTGGGTAAATAAGTAGCATGACCTCTGTCAGCTGGGCTGGGGACAAGACTGCAGGATTCCACCATGGTGGGCCAATTTGAAGAGCCCACCACTCCTTCTAATTGTTCGTCTGACAGGGAAGCGCACCAGCGTCACCTCTCTTTTACTTCTATACATAGCTCAGCTAGCCAAGGGCTTATCCAAAGACCTTCACAATGGAGGAGTGACGCACAATGGATGTATGACGCACAAAGAAGTTAAGTGGAGCTGTCGTCCATATCATAGAAAACCTTAAACATGTCTTTAAGTTTTCTTCATTCCATGCTGGCTACTGGATTTGATCTCATTGATGTTTTTCTATTTCTGAGAAGATATTTAATAAAGAACGAATGAAGAAAGAAAATTCCGACACTGGAAATTCTTGTTTACTTATATAGAGACTATGTTCTTCAACCACGTTGCTACACTTATGCATCTCTTAAAACATAATATGACAACTGAGTGCTGAACCGCAATTTGTTCTTTTGTACATTGGAGTTTTCCAATTTTGGAGTAGAGAGAGAGAGAGGTTGTACTCCGTGGTTCATTGCACCTCTGAAAATATTCTGTACTTTTCTCTGAATACTATTATTGGCAGATGCGGTTTCTCTTTGCCTCAACTCTTTGGTTCTGTGAGATATTTAACCCTGTTTCAGAAGAAGGTGTTCGGGTTCTACTCAGTCAAATTAATTTGTCTCCCCCTTGATCCCTGCCCTCCTAAGATCCTCCAGCTTGTGCCAGACACCATTGTTGGACACCAGAAGGACAGCTTTAACAAGATGTTCAGAGAAAGCTGTTTCTCAATATAATGGAAGATAGACTCTATTCTTCTGCTTTAAAAAAAATCCAAATCGGATAGCAATGACCCAAATAACTATAGGCCTATTTCTCGGCTTTGCTTGCCTGCTAAAATGGTAGAGAAGGCTATCAATTCAGAGTTCACATCTTTCATTGATAACCATGCACTTTTAGATGCTACAAAATATGGCTTTAGAAGCCAGCACAGCACTGAACTAGCCCTAATCACTTCTTGTGTGGAAATAAGCAAACTCTGGAATCTGGTGGAATTGCTACTTTAATTGTATAAGACCTATGCAGCTTTCAACACGGTCAATCACAGTCTTCTTATTGACCGTCTTTTTACCTTTGGCATCAGTGGTAAGGATCTCATGCTTCATAAATCTTGTCTTTGAAATAGAGAACAATTTGGTGAGCTTAATGGCTTAATTTCCCCCTCCTTTTATTTACCTTGTGGGGTCCCTCTAGGCTCCTCCTTGGTTCTGACCCTTTTTAATCTCTACGTTACCCCCTCGGCCAATCTGATTAAATCCTTTGGATTTACATTAGTGTCCTATGCTGACGACATGCTAATAGTGGTGTCTGTGGCCAGAAAACCAGAGGATACAGCCTTTAGAGATTCAGGACTGAATGCTCCATATTGGAACATAGATGTCAAGCAACTGCTTGAAATTAAATTCTTCCAAGACCGAGGTCCTGCTGTTTGACAGAAATGCATCTTTCTGGTCTCCAAAATGGTGACTTTAGGAGCTGAGGGAGGTTCCCACCCCAATTGCTAAGGTAAAAAGCCTTGGAGTTTACATTGACGACAAGCTCTCCTTTGAAAGCCATGTTAATTCTATTATCTCATCCATGTTTCTACATGCTAAAAACACTCAGGCAAATGTTGCCTTTTATTCCATGTGATTTACAGAAATCCATGTTGTCTACTCTCATAATGTCAAAAATGTATTACTGCAGCGTGCTCATTTCGAATATTCAAAAAAGGCTTTTAAATAAACTGCAGATTAATCAGAACGCAATTACCTGTCTTATTCTGGCTATCCCTAAACATCAGTCAGTAGCCTACGCTCTCCCTTTACTGCACTGGCTCCCTATCAAAAAAACGGCTCGATTTCAAAGTCCTCTGCATTTCTTTAAAGCACTTGGTTCGGGACCTGCATATCTCAAACATCGCTTTCAATGGTATGTCCCTTCTAGATCACTACTATCGTTATCTGCATTCAATCTTGTGATCTCCAGAGTCAGAATAGCTAATTTGGGTGACAGAAGCTTTGTTGTCTGTACAGCCAGGTTATGGAATGCCATGCCCCCAGACCTTAAGTATAAATATTATCTCTCTTTCTGTAAGGCCCTTAAAACCTGGCGTTTTAACAAATTGTTATAGTTTTAGTCTTTTATTCCTCTATAGCTTCAGTTCAGCTTATTTTTTCCCCTAGATCTACAGCACCTAGACACCCCGGGTAGTAGAAAGGTCAACAAATCCTAATTTGATTTCATTTCAGTGAGGTATAGCTTGGATCCTATCGTACAGTGAGCAGGAGACCCACGTCTGAGCAACATTTGGCTACTTAGGAAAATACCAAGCGGCAGCCAACTAGAAAGCCCCAATCGGGGGAAACCTGTTTTGGGTTACATGTGTTGCAGTTCAGGGAGGACAAGAGGATAGATTGGCATTGTATGCAGACAATATGCTGCTATACCTTTAATACTCTCAGGCAACTTTGCAGCACCTTATTAGAATGCTAGAAGTCAATGATGATGCTGATGGTCTTGGGGATAACTGGGATACATCACAATACACATACATAGCAGGCCCACCCCCTCCGCCGCTGCTTTAAACTAGACTGAGGGTCACCTCCTGCCCTTTCAAGTATCTAGGTATCCACATTGCAACCAGCAATAAGGATGGCATGGGACCTAAACATTACACCAATTCTGACACTGTGAGGATGTGGGTATATTACATGGTATGGCTGTGCGGCCTTACTGTGTAATACACTTGCAAAACTGTCTTGGGTCCAGTTAGGCTCACCTGTAAAACCTTAAGTTCAACCATGGGTAGGTGTGGCTGTGAGCAGCAAGGCTTAAATAAAGGAGCTCGTGTAAATCATTTAACAGTAGCAAACAATGAAATAAGAAAGCCACACCACATGAAAGAAATTTAGAAAAATAGATTATATTTTTATGAATTTTAAGAGTCTGAAATCCACTGGAGGGTTCCAGAGATACAGATATTGAAAGGAAATTTTAATCTCCGTTTAATTGGGGACCATTGTGATAAAGTCATCCTTTTTGCCCTGATCACCCCCATTGCTTTGACTGATACTGGTGGCAAATGACTCTGATCCTGCCCTGGGCTCTACTAACCAGACCCAGGGCCAGTGCTCTGGGTAAAAGGTATATGGTAATTAGGTGTAATTACAATTGGTATGACAGCCTACCTAAAAGACCCTAGTATATGGCAATGCATGTAGGTTTAGAGGCCCAGCAGAGTTATTGCACTTAAGCGTGCACTGCAGTGTTGCGTGCATTTAAAGGCAGCCCTGCTTTGCATGCTGCTCTTAAAAGTATGTTATATGCAAATTCGACCTTGGCATTGAAAGTTCTTCCAAAGTCTTAAACTACCTTATTTTTACATATACATATAAGTCACCCCTATGGTCTCCCCTATTTGCCCCAGGGTTAGGGTGCATTGTAACTTTAAGCAGGGACATTATAAAATAAATGTTATATGCCCTGTTGAGGAAAAAACTGCCAAGTTTGTTCTTCCCCATTGTAGCACATTGGCTCCATAGGAATACTTTACAAAAGTATAAAAATTGACAGAAGCTGGCTAAATAGTAACTTCAAAGTATTAAAATGATAGGATAAATCCACCAACATGCCAAGGTTAGATGTATTATAACTATCACAGAAAAGAAGTTATAGAACTTTTTTGTCTGATAAATGAAAATCCAACCTTCCAGAAGTCTCTTCTGATTGCCCATTTTTTGGCAGACTGAGCTAACCTGCTCTGATGAGGTGTGAAGTGGCCTGCATAGAGACAAAGGATATCTGGTGGGAGGAGAGCTGCAAGCTGCAGAGCAAAAGGCAGGAAGGGGACTTGGTAGCCAAACTGGTCTTCAAAGAGGGAATAACAAGACAGGCCACAGGCTCACCCCCACTTCCTGTACCCCCAGCCAGACAGGAGCCCAAGTAATTGAATTAGAAGAGGGGCTAGAAGGTGCGTGTTAGGGAAATGTAGCCACGCCAGTGGGTTGGCTTAGCCTGATCTTAACCTTCAGGAGAGATTTTCTCCATCTGGGACTTTAAAGGAATAGTGCTTTCTGAGACAAGAATATACCTGAGGGTGGCACCCTGAACCACTTTGGTCAGGGGTGCCCCCCTGCTTGTCACCTAAAAACCCTGGATAAATATGGAAGAACTGCCCGGCAACTCAGATCCCTGCCTGAAACTTCAAGAAGAAAAACTGCCCTGGTGGATCCCTGGCCTGCACCAAGCTGATTGTACTCTGAATGACTGCACCTGCTGCACACTTTGAGAACTACAATGCTAAGGACTTGGCCTTGCTTTGAAAAGAGAGGGAGCGGACTGCCTGAAAGTAACAAGTTAAAAGAGCCCCACCACATCCTCTCCAGTGAGAATAACCAGCTGACAACCTTCTGCTATACTTTAAAGGATTTGGTAGGGTGCATTGTGGGAGTTGTAGTCCTAAAATTGAAAGGAACAACTCAGAGCTTCTGAAATCTAGGACTGGTGTCATGGACACTTTGGATTCCCAAAAGGACCTTCTGGGATAAGATCCAGAAATTTAGATAAGTTTGGAGTATTTTTTGGAAAAAATTCCATAAGGTGACCGACCCGTCAACGAGAGTCAAGCCGGAGACATTGAACTGCGACCCGGGCTGAGATTCAGTTTTGTCCTGCTGAAGCTCCTGAGCTTTTGTTGTTGACGAGACTTCCAGGAGTTGATCGAGACACCAGGCTGAGCCAAGTTGCTGTCGTCGACTCAAAACCTGGCCTGACAAGGTGCAGCACTCGACGTCGAGAGAAAAAGCTCCAAAATAGTTACAAAGTCAGGAGATAAAAAATTGACCGGGCACTAGCGCTAAGTGGATCTGGCCCGTGCTCTATCGCAGTTGGCCTGAAACTTTGACTGTGTCCTGGTCAAGCACGACCAGATGCCCCAAAGTGGCACTTTTGGCTTTTAGGCACTAGAAAGTGTTTATTCATTTAATCATAAAAAAAATTCTATTATTATAAATTGGCATTGGATTTTTATTGTATGTATTGTCTTAATTATTTAATGTATTGGTGCTTTTAAATGCTTTACAACCTGTCTCCTAAGGTAATTCTGGCTGCTTCTAGCCAGCTACCATATGTTGCGCAAGGGAATAAGTTATTAATACCTTGACTGGACCTTATATTGTAATTGTGGTCTTCTTGCTAGTGGTGGGTTCCTACCTACACCTAGTAATAAACCACATTCCAACAACCATAAAGTTTGCAAACTTTTGAAAAGTTTGTAAGAGTTGAATTAGATACTCCGTCCCGGCTTGGGCGACCAAATCTGACAGGGAGAAGGTCTCGGGGGCTGATAAGGAGTATTTGGACAGCTACCAATCCAATTCAAATCTTTACAGGACGACCACCATAGACTTTAATGGAGTGGTCCTGACACTGCGGATGCAGAAGATGGAGGATGTTTAAGGATGCTCTGGGTGCCATGAGGTCGACAAGTGTCTTTGCGGTTATTCCATGTTCCATGGGTCAGGTGGACCAACTTTGGCTACAGAGGTCCGAACCCCTTGAAGTCCTCTTCAAGACCATAGAAGCCAAGATGCGACTGGGCTACCGGTCTCAATGCACAGTGGTCCCTGTGATATCCTTTGATGGAGGCTAGTGTCTCTCTTAGGTAACCAAACTGGACTCCGACAACTCTCCTGGGTCTGGCTGACTCGGGTACAACACTTGGCCATCAAGGATCAGTCTCTTGGGGTGCCCCACAGCAGTCAGTGGTGATTTTGTCAAAGTGGCTACTGACTAGCTGAGTTGGGCTATTTCAGCTTTCGTTTCCCTAGTGCTGGTTTCAGGGAGTAACCTGGCTGACCCTTGGAGTCACTTCTTTGCTCTGGGGCTTGGGAATGAGTTTTCCCCAAGCTAGGAGCCACAGGCACAGCCTTCTCTGCACTAGCCCACTGCGTAGCAGGTGCAGTCCAGCAAATGGTGCAGCCTCTCTTTGCCGGGACTGTGTGAGGCCACTGGACAATCTGGCTCACAGAGTGGTGACTTTTAAAAATTGCATTTCTTTAATGGTGGCATCAAATATGCCATGGGCATCATCCAGGCTTAATGCTCAATTAATTTGATACCTTACAGTACCCATCTGAGTAGTAAGCTAGCCTGAGAGTCAGCCAATAACCAATAGCCAATGGGGCTACTAACTCTTCTACAGCAAAACGACAATTTGGAAGTGCTGCTGCTAGGACTGATATATATATAAAATACATGTTCTACTTAATAATATATATGTCCCTGCCTTAGAGCTTGAAAGGCCTTCCTTAGGGGAGACTTACATGTATTGCCAAGGAAAGTGGGGGGCATTGCCATTGGTTTGAATAGCAAAGTTGAACTAGCAGTGTGGTCACTGCCTTTCCAGTCTGCAGTGGAAGGCTGGGAGCCAATTTTTACTTTGTAGCACACAAGGTGGCACTATCAGTGCTGCAGCCCTGGGTTGACACTATGCATTACGTGCACTAGGTACCATATGCTAGAGGGACTTGTATATAAGCCAGTCTCTGCCAATTGGGGGTAGCCAATTCGACATACATTTTGTAAAGGGTTAGAACACTAGCCCTTTGGTCTGGTTAGCAGGCCTCAGTGCACTCTTAGAGTCGAAATCCAGTAGCATCAATCCAAAAATGTGGGGGTGAACATACAAAAAGAGGCATTTCCTTACAGATATGCACAAGCACAGATCTCGACAACTGGTCCACCCTTCCACTGAACTTACCGGGCCAAATTACTCTATATAAAATGCTAGGTTCTGCCCAGATTTGTATGCATACTACAGACCTGTCAGTTCACACTCCCTCCTTCTTTCTTCCTAAACCTACAATAAATGGCCATGAGGTTTTACTAAACTGCAAGGTCCCAAGGAGTCTCCCATATTAAGTGTTCTGCTTCCCACTACGAGAAGGCCTGGGCGCCTCTGATCTCTGCCTCTACTATTGAGCATCACAAATGATACCGATTAACAACTGGCTGTTCGGAGATTGCCAGGACTTTTCTTGGCACCTTAAACCATACACACTCGAGAGATGGGGTGTTCACTCTACAGGAAGAGGTCCTCTGCCTCCCTTTCACAGGTTACCAAGATCCTTTTCCTGTGTTGAAGGGCAGCACTTGCAAACATCAAATGTCAGGGGAACTGACGCCGCAGACTCATTTGTGGATAGGGACGTCGCTGAGACAGGTAGCATGCCTGGAAGGCTACCAAGGGTGGGACCGGATAGGGATTACCATGTTAGGTGACATGGGGGACACAGGCCACATTGTTTCCTTTGACCTCCTTAAAGCCAAATACAACTGTCATAACTCTCAATTGTTAAAATACTTACAAGTACAAAATACCTTTAAAGCATATATAGAATTACTTACATAGGTCCCAGATGCCAACCACCAAGGAGATAAAATTGACGATGGGGCCTTTGGGGTGACAGGGAATCTCCAGACCATACAGATCCCTTATCCTCAATGCTCCAGACCCCTTATAAAGCTCAGAGAGAGCTGAACGACTGATCTGGTGGGGACTCGATAATGAGGATTGTGACGCGAAAATGGCCGAGCATAGTCTGGCCATACCCTCCAATTTCTGGCTCATTCAATTTTCATATTTTCACCATATACAGTATAGCCCAGATAGAGACTGGAGGATGTAGTGCATGAGCTCACCAAGCTGCATGCAATTTGGCGACCATTTAGGGCTCTTCCACCACATTGTCTGGGCCTGTCTCTCCATAAAAGCCTATTGGGTCTCAGTGTACAAACATCCCACCCACGGTTGGGTAGATACTACACATCATAGACCTTTTGCAGGTATTGAGTACCTTGTTGCCAACCCGGACATCACTATATGACTATGTTATAAAATCAATAAAAATAATTATATTAAAACAAAATCCACCATGTCTTTGTTCTGGCAGAGGAGATAATGTGTCAGAAATGATGCTGTGCCAAGAAGAGTGTAGTCAGCTGCAGGATGAGGTAATGGTATTGCAGGCATCACCCACCTGATCCAGGGGATCTATCGATGTGCGAGAAGCTCTAAGTCCTCCTTAATGTGCGTTCAGAGTGGCACCAGCTGGGTAGGTCAGGTTAAAGAAACACTCCAGATTGTATACTGGGGTACCCTTGTCAGTCCCTTGTATATGGTACCCATGTACACAGCGCATAGGTACCCCAGAGGCCTCCCATGGGCTGAAGCATGTATTATGCCACCCATGAGAGGCCATGTAAAATGGAACTACAGGTCTGCCATTGCAGCCTGTGTAAATTGGTGCATGCACCACTTACTTAAGATATAGGTTTACTATATCTAAGGGTCACTACACTTAAAACCTATTAGTCACCCCTATAGCAGGCCTTGACAATCCTGAAGGTAGGGTGCTTGGTTCTAAGTGAGAGGATGCCAGTGCATGAGCAGGACACCTCTGCAGACTACGGAGTCCATTCCCCCGGGTTGTCAGTGATGCAGCCATTTACGACATAGAGAATGGCATTATGCAACGGCGTAATGACAAACCCTAAAACAGCTGAAACAAAACGTATTTAGTTTGGTGTCAAACATGTTGGAATCATAGGTATGATTCCACCCCTCAGAAGCGAACTTTGTTGGTTCCCTGGTGTTCCCGGTACCAGCCTTCTAGTCCCAGACAGCACAAAATGGTTGCTGCCGACCAGAGACACATTTCTACCCTCCTGCTGCTGAGCCAAGCTCAAGCATGGTGTAGGATTTGGGCCTAAAGGGGGTTCTTTGATAGTTGCACAGTGGTTTAAGGAAGGCAAAAGACACTATTTGCTTGGGTGACAAGGCAATTCAAGCTTAAGGATCTATTTGTTTTTTAACAACATCTGAAGACAAGGCAATCAAACACAAATAAATATAGTCTTAACCCCTTGTATGCCCATGACGAGCTGGACTCGTCATGGCACACAGTTCTTGTGTGCCCATGACGAGTCCAGCTCGTCATGAGGCATTCCCTTGGAAATCCCTCTGGTGCGGCCACCAGAGGGATTTCCTTTCACTAAAAATAGCCTTGGGAGCTCAGGAAGAGCTTCCCCAGCTCCCGAGCCCCCCCCCTTGCTTTCAGCGTATCTCAGCCCCCTGAGCACGTAGAAAGACGGGAGAGGTATCGTTGGAAAGGGGAGAATCTCCCCTTTCCAATAGTACCCCTCCCCAGTGGGTCCCTGCTTGGGGATCACCACAGGAGGGCGATCCCCAAGCAGGGATCCACCCACTAGACACCAGGAAGGGGGGAGCGGCCCCTTGGGCAAGGGCCTTTGCTCCCCCTGATCATTTTTGCACTATTTAGTCTTTTTGCCCCCCCTGGGGGACAGATGGGGGCAGCACTAGACACCAGGGAATTAAAAAAATAAAAATAGGGGTGGGGGCTGCCCAAAATGGGCAGGCCCATGCCCCCACCCCACCCCCCAAATATTACAGTCTTTCTGCATTGGCCCCTAATCTGCCCCTTCGGTGGGGCAGAAAGCCCATTAAACACCAGGGATTTGTTTTTAGTTTTTTTAGGGTGGCGGTTGCCCGAAACGGGCACGCCAATGCCCCCACCCACCCACCCACCATAATTACAGCCTTTCTACCCCCCTGGGGGGCAGATGGGGCATTGGCCCCTAATCTGCCCCTTCGGGGGGGCGGAAAGCCCACTAGTAACCAGGGATTGTTTTAGAAAGTAAAAATAAGGGTGGGGGCTGCCCAACACAGGCATGCCCATGCCCCCACCCTCGCAATCATTAGTCTTTCTGCCTCCTCTGGGGGGCAGATGGGGCATTGGCCCCTAATCTGTCCCTTCGGGGGGCAGAAAGCCCACTAAACACCAGGGATTTTTTTTAGAAGGATTTTTTTAGGGTGGAGGCTGCCCGAAACGGGCACGCCAAAGCCCCCACCCACCCGCCACCATTACAGCCTTTCTGCCCCCCCGGGGGCAGATGGGGCATTGGCCCCTAATCTGCCCCTTCGGGGGGACGGAAAGCCCACTTGACGCAAGGGATTTTTTTCGCGCAATTTTATTTAGGGTGATGGATTTTATTTAGGGTAGAGGCTGACCAAAACGGGCACGCCAATGCCCCCACCCCCTGCCACCATTACAGCCTTTCTGCACCCACCCTGGGGGGCAGATGGGGCAGTAGCCCCCAATCTGCCCCCCCCAAGGGTAAGGAAACTTCGGGGGATCCACCCAAGCCATACCTCCCTGGAATCCCCCGGGTGTCTAGTTTTCAGAAATGTGTGGGTTTGGTAGGTTTTCCTAGGTGGCCGCCGAGCACCGGGCCAAAAACCCAAGTGACCCCCCTTGGAAAACCAGGTCGTTTTGAGGTAGGCAATTTTCATGTCGCCTCAATACGTTTTGGGCCCTTGCCTGTCGCGGGTACTTGGGCTTCCCACACGAGTGAGGCACTGTTTTTATCGGGAGACCCGGGGGAACGCTGGGTGGTAGGAAATTTGTGTCAGCCCGGTGATGCCACAACTTTCCCACACAAAAATGTGTGAAAAAGGTGATTTTTTTTCAGCTAAATTTGAGGTTTGCAGGGCATTCTGGGTAAGGAAACGTTGGGGGATCCACACAAGCCATACCTCCCTGGAATCCCCCGGGTGTCTAGTTTTCAGAAATGTGTGGGTTTGGTAGGTTTCCCTAGGTGGCCGCTGAGCACCGGGCCAAAAACACAAGTGACCCCCTTGCAAAACCAGGTCGTTATGAGGTAGGCAATTTTCATGTCGCCTCAATACGTTGTGGGCCGTTGCCTGTCGCGGGTACTTGGGCCCTCACATGAGTGAGGCACCTTTTTTATCGGGAGACCCGGGGGAATGCTGGGTGGTAGGAAATTTGTGTCAGCCCGGTGATGCCACAACTTTCCCACACAAAAATGTGTGAAAAGGGTGATTTTTTTCAGCTAAATTTGAGGTTTGCAGGGCATTCTGGGTAAGGAAACGTTGGGGGATCCACACAAGCCATACCTCCCTGGAATCCCCCGGGTGTCTAGTTTTCAGAAATGTGTGGGTTTGGTAGGTTTCCCTAGGTAGGCGCCGAGCACCGGGCCAAAAACACAAGTGACCCCCCTTGCAAAACCAGGTCGTTATGAGGTAGGCAATTTTCATGTCGCCTCAATACGTTGTGGGCCCTTGCCTGTCGCGGGTACTTGGGCCCCCACACTAGTGAGGCACCTTTTTTATTGGGAGACCCGGGGGAACGCTGGGTGGTAGGAAATTTGTGTCAGCCCGGTGATGCCACAACTTTCCCACACCAAAAATGTGTGAAAAAGGTGATTTTTTCAGCTAAATTTGAGGTTTGCAGGGCATTCTGGGTAAGGAAACGTTGGGGAATCCACGCAAGCCATACCTCCCTGGAATCCCCCGGGTGTCTAGTTTTCAGAAATGTGTGGATTTGGTAGGTTCTCCTAGGTGGCCGCCGAGCACCGGGCCAAAAACCCAGGTGGCCCGCCTTGCAAAACCAGGTTGTTTTGAGGTAGGCAATTTTCATGTCGCATCACTACGTTGTGGGCCCTTGCCTGTCGCGGGTACTTGGGCCTCCCACACGAGTGAGGCACCATTTTTATCGGGAGACATGGGGGAACGCTGGGTGGTAGGAAATTTGTGTCAGCCCGGTGATGCCACAACTTTCCCACACAAAAATGTGTGAAAAAGGTGATTTTTTCAGCAACATTTGAGTTTGCAGGGTATTCTGGGTAAGGAAACGTTGGGGGATCCACGCAAGCCATACCTCCCTGGAATCCCCCAGGTGTCTAGTTTTCAGAAATGTGTGGGTTTGGTAGGTTTCCCTAGGTGCCAGGAGAGCTAGGGTTCAAAAACTACAGCTAGGCACTTTGCCAAAAAAGGTTCATTTTTCACTGCAAAATTGAGGTGTGTCCACGATGCGTTTTGTGCCGTTTCCTGTCGCGGGCACTAGGCCGACCCACACAAGTGAGGTACCATTTTTCTGAGAAGACTTTTGTGGATCCACGCAGATTCCAGAACTTTCCACCGGAGAAATGTGGGGAAAATGTGTTTTGTTTGGCAATTTTTTAGGTTTGCAGGGGATTCTGGGTAACAGAACCTGGATGGAAGCAGTCAAGTCACCCCATCCTGGATTCCCCTGGGTGTCTAGTTTTCAAAAATGTATAAGTTTGCTAGGTTTCCCTAGGTGCCGGCAGAGCTATGGTTTAAAAACTACAGCTAGGCACTTTGCCAAAAAAGGGTAATTTTTCACAGCGAAATTGAGGTGTGTCCACGTTGCGTTTTGCGCCGTTTCCTGTCGCGGGCACTAGGCCGACCCACACAAGTGAGGTACCATTTTTCTTGGAAGACTTTGGGGAACGCGGGGTGGGTGGACATTTGTGGATCCACGCAGATTCCAGAACTTTCCACCAGAGAAATGTGGGGAAAATGTGTTTTTTGGGAAATGTTTTAGGTTTGCAAGGGATTCTGGGTAACAGAACCTGGTGGGAGGCAGTCAAGTCACCCTATCCTGGATTCCCCTGGGTGTCTAGTTTTCAAAAATGTATAGGTTTGCTAGGTTTCCCTAAGTGCCGGTAGAGCTAGGGTTAAAAAACTACAGCTAGGCACTTTGCTAAAAAAGGGTAATTTTGCATTGTGAAAATGTGGTGTGTTCACGTTGGGTTTTGAGCCATTTCCTGTCGTGGGTACTATGCCTACCCATACAAGTGAGGTACCATTTTTATCGGGAGACTTAGGGTAATTCAGGTTTGTAAAGGAACTGTTATTACCTATTGACTTTCAATGCATTTCTGCCTTCCAAATGAAAGACATTGTGTAAAAAAGAAGTCATTCTAAAAAATGACTGATAATTCTCATGCTAGGATGAGTAATTCCAATTTCGGAAATGTGCAAATATCTACTGGTTCTAAACTCTATATTTTGCTCCCATTTCAGAAATACATAGGTGTCTTTCATACCGATTTTTCCATGTACACATTTTTACAGAATAATTACTATATACCCGGTACATAATAAAAAACCATTGCAAGTTGCTGCTCAGTTTTTGGCTCTGGGTTCGTCGGGTTCTTGGTGAACCTACAAGTCCTATATATCCCCACAACCAGTAGTATCCAGCGGACCTAACGGTATACTGCTTTCAAAGAGCTGTCATAATTAGAAGAAGTTACAGGTGAAAACAAATGTTCAATTTATCCTGTATTTAACTGTTAGTTTCTATAAAGAAACCTTGATGGATCTACACAAATGACCCCTTGCTGAATTCAGAATTTTGTCTACTTCTCTAAAATGTATAGCTTTCCAGGATCCATTATTGCTTTTGTACCCATTTCTACCATTAACTGGAAGGAGGTCGAAAGCACAAAAAATAGCAAAAATAGGCAATGTCCCAGAAAAATGCCAAAACTGTGTAAAAAATGTTGGGTTTCTGACAAAAGTCTGGTATCCCCTAAAAGCTGGGAAAATTGTGATTTCAGCCCCACAAACCCTTTTTTATAACATTTGCAGGGAAAAACCCAGATGCTTTCATTTGCAGCCTCTTTTCCCATTTTTCCCCCAAAACTAAATTTTGCTGTATTTTGGCTCATTTCTGTGACCCCTCCAGGGAAATCCACAAACCCTGAGTACCTTTAGAATCCCCATGATGTTGGAAGAAAAGGACGCAAATTTGGCGTGGATACCTTATGTGGTCAAAAAGTTACAGGGGCCTCAGCGCGCACTACCCCAAATAGCCAAAAAAAGGGCGTGGCACAGGAGGGGGAAAAGACCTGGCAGCGAAGGGGTTAATGTAAGTCTAGAAATAAAAAAAAGGGGGTTAAATGTCTCTAATGCCTCAAGTTCCTGGAAGCCGTCTTGGCTTTTGATTCTTCTTCTTCCTCTGGGTTCTCTTTGGTTATGGTTAGGCTCCGTTGTTCCAAGAAGGAGAGGAAAGGAACAAGCAAACAAAACAAACAACAAAGAAAAGAAAGAAAGAAACTAAGTTTGGTTCTAGCACTTGTTTCTCGTAGTCAGTGCTACCGTCACCAGCCTGCGGGGTGTCACCACGGTGAGGGGAGAAGTATGTGAGGGCACGATCAATACTCGGTGCTCCCTTCCCTCCCTCCTTTTCTCTGATCAATTGCTCTCCCTCTCTGTACTCCTCTCCACCCAGACAGCCTCCTCAAAATTTGTACCCAGTGCACTTGCCTGGGACTGCGGTCCTCCTGGACCGCAGCAGGGGGTATCGGGGTGTCCTCTCCTTCTATATGGCGTCCAGATAATTCAGCGTTTTTCTGCTCGAGACGCGAGCCTCTACCAAGGTCTTCCCCCGTCATGCCAGTGTCCTCCTCCTCTGTCCCACGTCTAGGCTCTCCTCGTTCCGCGTTCTCGTCCTGCTCTCCTTGCTCCGCAATCGGTTCTGGATCTCCTCCGTTTCATGCTCTTCCTCCCCTCGTTTTCTCGAGCCCCGGCTCCTCTCTACTTTCAGCTATGGCGTCTGATGTCATAGCCGGGCGCCACTTCTCCACTAGACCGCTAACTGCCGTGTCGCAGGCGGAAACGCCGGGATCCATGTTGGAGTGCCCGGCTAGCGGGAACTCCATACTACACATGGGAAGGCAGAACAATGGGCATCCTGTCATGGGGAGGTGTGACCACTTCCCAGACAGGAGTTAGTGTATTAGGGCTGGGTGGGTGTGCTTGCAAACAACTGAAATTCTGCATGAGGGGCACATTTGGTGTCCCTGTGCTTAGTCCAGTTCAAACCAGTCCTGGGAGCTGTTGGCTCCTGCTCTGGCGCGAAACTGGACAAAGGACAGGGGAGTATCCTCCCCATTGTCCAGACCCTAACCTGGGAGGGTCCCCTGAATCTGTCCAACCCTCTCCTGTGTGTACTTAACGGCTTACCTGGCTGTAGGACCCTAGATTCAACGTGGACAAGATTCTGAACCAGAAACCACTGAACTTCGACCGTCTCAACACTCTGGACTTTGCCGGACTTCGTTTGGGCCTGACTTCATCTCCCTCTCAGTTTGAGGCATTGTCTGTGCCCGTGCACCATACAGGCTCCGTGCAGGACCTGTGGAGCATCAAGGACAACCGAAGATATCTTCCTTCGAGTGAAGGAGTCACTCCCCTGCATTCGCAGTCACCGAAACACTGTTGTCTGGTCTGCTGACCCTGAGCTCCTAAGGACTCTGAAGGCGTCAGCAACACAGGAGGTGGGTTTCTACGTCTCTCGAGGTCTGAGCTGCCCTCTCACCAAGTTTGAGGTCAGAATCCCTCATGGGGGCTCCAATACCCTAACCCCTGTGCACCGTGTACATTTGCAGGTGCATATGCTTCTTGGTGTTTCCCGACCAAGTGCACTGGTAGCCCCAAAATCTAGCAGCATTTCCTACAAAGAACTTCGACCTCCTCACACGCACTGAGTGCTTCCTTTTGCTGTTGTTTTGTAAAATCGCTCGAGGTCCTCTTGTGACTCCTGTGCCTCCGGTCTGTGAGTCCACTTGTGGATCAACTTTGTTTTTCTTGGGCTCCTCTGGTTGCACTAGGCCTGCCCTGACTTCCCTTGCTGTGGTGAGTCTCCTGGAACTTGCTGGTCCAAACCGTATCCATCTTTGACCTTCTGCATGGGTTGCCGTTGCCAAGGCTTGTTGGTGCTTGCGCAGGACACCGACCCCTCTGTTTCAACATCCTTCATGGGACAGCTTGCATCCGGTTCCTGGTTGTCCTCAAAGTCTCCTGGTCCCCGCAGCTTCAGAGTCAAGGAGTCCCTCAACCAACCTGAAGCATCCAACATCGGTGGGCATTTGTCTACCAAGCTCCTGGGCACTCCTGAGTGACCCAGACTCTTTCTCCTCTGCTTTCAGGTACTCTTTGACCAGAATCCACATATGGATTCCAACAGACACTTTTCTTCCTTCCAGCAGTGACTCTTCTTCTAAGTCCCCCACTGAGTTCATCGGCGGTTTCTGACGCCACTTTACACCTCTGCACCTGGCTTCCCTGGAATAGGTAACTCATGTACTTCAGTATCCACGGGTGGGGTGTCTCTCCAACCTTCTGTGTTCCACTGGGTTTCTTCGTAGTCCACTGGAAAGGGTCCTTAAACTCTAAAACTCCAACCGCGACTTTCCCATGGTATTGTACAGAGCACGGGTCGTGTTCTCACACTACACCCGTCCTCCATGGGATCCCTACTTGCTCACCTTGGGTCGTTCCTTGGGGTCCCAGTGATTCTACGAGATCTAGGCACTGGTTTGAGTCAAATCGTGGTTCTTATCCCACTATTTTAGTACATGGTTCAGTCCCCCCCTTGGGCCCACTGTTTATTAGTGCTGTTTACTTTCATTTCTGTGCTTTAATATTGTGTGCTTTGTGAATATCACTGTGTAGGAGATATTGGGTCGTACTAGATCGCGTTATATTAATAAAGGCATATTTTCATAACTATTGTGAGGTTCTCCTTTCATTTAACCAATACTATAAGGTTGCATTCTGGTCAAACAATCTGCTTATCATTCCTTCAAGATTAAGCCTGAAGGCTGCTCTCCACAGCTACCACTTGGATAGCTTTCTAAGGTTATCTTTCACCTCTCAAATCACCATAAGGGTTGTTTGGACTGGTGCAAGGTGCCCCTTTTAATTAGTGCACAGCATATACCAGGCCAACTTCTCACACCTTCTCTTTCGTGGTGCTTATTCCTGGCCGTTTGCTAATAATGGTGATGAAGTGGAGTTTCAGGTTGTGCTATTAAAATGATCACCCGCCAACTAAGGTAGGAACGTTCTATATGGAGTGCGGTGCAGAGAAGCAACGTAAACTTCCCCTACACCCTCATAAGTGATTGCAATCCGCTCTGCAGCAATTGCTATACACTGCAGCTAAGTGCAAATGCTTTGATAGGGAGACTTTGAAACGGAGTGCAAGTGTTCGATTCTCCTTCAGGGCAGGAAAGAGGAATGTTTGTACCCACACTGTCCTTAGTGGTAATCCTGAGAGTTTCACGGCCCTGCCTTGTGCTTAGGTGTGACGTCATTTCGTAAAACATTTCATTTAAGGTCCCAGACATTTGAGAGGAGGCTATTTGCGAGCACCATGGAATTTCCCGAGAACCTTTGCGAGAATATCGGGGGTCACATTTTCATCACTCTGAACAAAGGTCTGAGGACAATCAACTATATTATGGGGCATAATTATGAATCGATTTGCTTCGTGTTTGCACCATGCAACGTGGGAAATGCGCGACATAAACCTTAAGTGATATTTATGAAGCAACTCAAGGCCACTTTGTGTGGCCCTGAGTGGCTCCATAAATCCAAAGTAAAGCAATGCAGCGCAAATTGCTGCTTTGGCTAACTCTGTCCTGGGAACGCAGTGCAAATTGCTGTGTGGGCTTACTCTGCCCTGGGAAGGCATTCCATGGGCATTGCGTGGATGTTCCCACACAACTCCCATTGATTTTGGAGCGTTCCCAAAATTGGTAAACCTGGGAATGCGCAAAAAACATACGCCTTCCCAGGGGAGGTGTAACATGGAGACATATCTTTATTTCTCCTTGTTATTGCCTCTTTCAATGTGTGCTGCATTTTGCAGGACACATTGAAAGAGGAATACGCCTCTAAGGATTGTTTTTGTGCAGGCAATGGAGGCACCCTTGCACCATGGTGCAAGGGTGTCTAAATTGGCGCTAGGCTGCCAAAAGGGTGCAGCACAGGGAAAAAGGCAGGAATGTGCCGTATTTTCTTAAATACAGCATATTTCTGTCATTTCCCTGTCACACAGTGTAGAGCAGCAAGGTGACTTGCTGCGATGCACTGCGTGAAAGTTCTGTAAATCTACCCCAATGTCTATATGCGACATAATTTCAGGTACACCCGGGCGGAATTATCATTTTTTCTGCAGAGTTGGTGGAATTTGGAAACTCCGCGCTAGGCATGTTCCGCAGAGTTCCCAATGAATTCGCCCTTCCATTGTATGGTAGAATTATAATTCAGTCGATGAGCAAGACTTGTTTTGTGCTCGCTGGTGAGTGCAATGAGATTTGCAGGCTGCTAGCGAGCGCGCACAAAATTTGTCAGCTGCTAGCGCTGCTTTTGGTCACCACAGAGCCGTCCAGCGCCATTTTTGTGATGCTGGCGAAAAACGTGGCTGCTTCTCAAGAAGATTTGCTACTTGAGAAACAGTTAAATGAACTTGAAAAGAAGTTCTTTTTTAGGGCGAAATTCATTTTTTTTATTTGACTTTTTTTCAACAAGAAGGAAGTGCCCCAGAGACTCCAACTTCAACTTCCTGTTCAGCAGGCTCCTCCCATTGTTTTGTCCATCTACTGGTAACTTTTTATTTGGATTTTGCAGGTGGAAGGATGACTCTTTGTCTGCATTTCCTGCTGCATATATACTATAGGATTTAAGGACTTTGTTTTTGTGATAGCACAAGCAAGTTAAAAAACTTTAGTATGAGGGTGTTTTGTTTGAAAGAGGCATGCACCAGTATTTATTTGGACTTTTATTAGATTTTTAAATTTGACTGTGGTTGTAATGGGTGGCCTGGAGTTTCAGTAGGGGCCTATTTATTTTTTTGCATTTTATTTTTTAACTTTTGTAAGGGAGATAGGTTGCAAAGTTCATAACATTTTCTCCATGTTTGTTAAATTTGCACTTTTTATTTTACTATGTGGCCTAGTTTTCCCACAGGCCATCCAGCCAGAACTAGCCATTGGGTACTTTAAAGAATGGTCTCTGCGGTATATGTTTTTTTAAAACATCATTTAGGCTAGGGATTGCATTGGATTACTTTTTTTTGTATTTCATGTTTTTTTCTTCAAAAAGAGTATTGTGGTGGGGTAATATTTGATACCTTGGGAGGATGTGTGTTGTTGTAAAATTTTATAGTTCACTTAATTTTCTTTTTGGCATTGCTGAGCTAATGGTAATGTTTTCTTCATTGTTTACCATGCCTCCTTTGTCTGCCCAGTGTGTGTTCGTCATAGGCCACTGTTTGTCTTTGTTCTCCATATCATGAGGCCGGGGGCCATTTCGTGTTTTCGGTGTCCATAGGCCTGCATGTGTCTTTGTTGTCCATGCCCCCTTGCTTGTTGTTTGATCTTGTGGCCGGTGACCATCTTGTGTAGCCAGCCAATGTGCTTTTGCTATAGACATACATTTATTCTTTGTTGTCCATGCCTCCTTATTGTAGTTGTTTGACCATTTGGCTGATGGCCATTTTGTGTAGCCTAGCCAGCCATCGTGCTTTTGGCATAGGCCTGCATGTGTTCTGTGTTGTCCATGCCTTCTTGCTTCTTGCCATGTCTCTCAGAAAGACAGCCTCTGCAATCATGGCAACGAGCAGTGAGTCTGAATTGGATTTGTCTCAGCCGCAAACTAGTACTCAATCTTCGCAGGAAACTGAGCAAAGTGGGTAAAAGGAGCTGCAGCCAGCAATAGTCGATCTTTCTGAAGTAGGAACAGAACAGGAGGGTGAGCTCCCTGTTGATCAAGATGTACCTCTTCTTGAACCATTGGCTTCCCGATCTCCAGCAAGAAAAAGAAAGGGTACTCCACCATCTTCTCCTCTCCCCCTACTGATGATCTGCACATGGATTGGACCTCGGCTGAGTCCGAGACCCGCCACGAGAGACAAGTAAAAAGGAAAGTTCACTAAAGCCTTAAAATTATGGAAGGGGATGAGGAAGACGAGCTAGTCATTATCATGGAAGCTGGCTCAGAGGACACCGATATTATTCTTCCTAGTCAACCTGCTCCAAGGGATGTGGCACTGGTTCCACCACCGTCAGCTTCCATATTTGTAAGGCCCCTGCTGAGACCTGCATCCACCACTACCTCAGTCGAAGTATGCTCTACAGAGAGGTGATCATCGACACACCTACCTACCTCCAGTCACTGGCATTGGCACCAGTGGCGCACTAAAAATGTTCTCCTCCCCAGTTTGGGACTTCTTTACAATTAGCAAGCAGAAGAATAACATTGCAATATGCTCCATTTGCCACACGGGTGTTCGTCGATGTAAGCTTGGTTCACACAATGTTACTGGATGCCTAACAACTCCATATGAAAAAACATTATGAAATCCGGTGGGAGGAGCACATTAAAAATATTGCTGCAGGTGGTGGTGGTGATGAGAGAGCGGAATCAACTCCAGTCACGGTGGAAAGTGATGAGGAAAAACAGAGTGACAGCTTAACACAAAGCAGCCCCATCCTCAGCAGTACGCTGGCATCACCCACCAGATTGAGACACCACCACATACACTGACTGCCCAAGACACACATTGAGTCTACCACCTCCAAATTCTCTACAGATCCAGAAGCCGTCTGCGTTAGTGGCACCACAAAATGAAAATCTCTAGGCTACTGTTACTGGCATCTTTAGGCAGGAGGAGCCCTAAGAACACAACCACCCAATGGCACTTTTATACAACATGAAGATGGCTAAATGTTAGTGCTGGATCACTGCACACTGGATCTCTTTTGTGGGGTTTAGGCTACAGCTATCTACAAGTCTCAGAGCCAAAGAACATTTTAAGGATGTTCAGCGGCATGCAATAATAGCCTTGTTCGACATGGAGAAATCCCATACAGTTGTAAACACCTTGGAAGACTGACAGCAAGGTGTTTGAATGGCTATGACCCAGAGGTCTTATAATTGGATTTGTTGCCATGGACAATGGCAGTAATATAGTCAAGGCCATGTCAGATGGTGGCTATTTCAGAGTCCTGTGTTTGGCGCATTGCATCAACCTGATGGTGCTGGACTCTCTCACAAAAGAAGACATAGGGCCCTATTACAATGGCGGAGAGACCGCCACTGACAGGCTGTCTGTGGCGGTCTCCCCGCCATCATAACTAACTTTACCACCTGCCATATTATGATGGCGGGCAGAAGTGCGGCTGTCGGTAAGACTGTCCGCCAGGCATCCGACAGGCTCCTTGAGCCCGCCATTGCAGTGGAGGGGCTTGTTGTCCCTACAATGACCATAGGGATTACAATGTTCCTTTCTGCCTGCCTGTTCATGGTGGTTAACCCTCCATAAACAGGCAGGCGGGAAGGGACTTTGGGGGTCCTGTAGCAGGCCCCCCTTTCCCCCTGGCCCCCAGACACGGGGCCCACCTACATTTCCCTGCACCATGTGGCAGGCACCACACGGTGCCTGCCACGGAGTGCAGTGATATGTAAATTGTCCCTTTTCGGCATTGCGACTGCCTCAGTCGCATCGTAATACGTACTGTGGGACTGCCACCTTCTAGGCGGGCGAACCCAAATATGAAACGATGGTGGACGGACTGATGTCCGTTCACCATCGTAATCAGCCCCATAGTCAGCAACATACAGACCACCTGCAGAAGAATCTGCACTCAATTCAATCATTCTTTTAAAGCCCGGAAGCAGATGAGGATCATTCAGCCTGCTAATAGAGTACCAGTTAAAGCCCTCATATGGGAGGTTCCAACACTTTATTACATTTCGCAATGTCTGTTTGAGCAGTACAAACCGATCAATGACTATGTTATGCAAAGAGTAGGGGGTGCAACAGGGAAAAGCATGACCATTGAGGTAGACAAATGGGGCCTAGTCAAATGCCTGGAACAGATGGTACTTCCTTTTGAGGTTTTCACATGGGAAGTCAACAAGGAGGACAGTACGATGAATCAACCTATCCCATTGCTACATCTGCTACAGGGTCAGTAAAAAAGGTGTCACAAAGGTGTGCCGGAGTGAACGGAGAAGCATATAAGTTGGTTCAGAACTTTGTCCTTCGCTTAGCTGTTAATCCAAGGCTATAAAGAGAGATTGTGTCGTCCAAAGAGTACTTCTGTGCAACAATACTTGATCCACTGTACAAAAAATACTGTCCACTTTTATTTCTTTTTTCAGAAGGAGATGTTTCATTATACAAGACTTTGATTGTTCAGCAAGTGAGAGACCTGGAAGAAGAACGCCTGGAAGTTCGAGTCCTGGGCAGAAGTTCTGGTGTGCAGCCTTAAACCTCCAGAGAGGTCAGTACTGTTGTCTCTTAGCAGTCAACACCAGCAACAAGAACACCAGCAACAACAGCAACAGAAGAATTGTACCCAACCTCTGCAATGGCTTGGTTTCAAGTGACAGGGCTTAAGTCAAGTGCCGAGGTGAAGGCACAAGAGGTCGACCAAGTGGCACACCAATGACCATTCAGTGGATGTTTCAGGACTATCTGAATGACCCAAAAGAGGTCTACATGGATCAAAACTCATTGGTCTGTTGGTGTGGGAAGATGTGCCAATGGCCAGAGCTCAGCAGGCTGGCAATAAAGTATCTGCCTTGTCCAGTAGCCAATTTTCATGCTGAGCATGTGTTCAGTGCTGCTGGCACAGTTGTCACGTTGATTAGAATGAACCAACACTTAATACCATGCAATTAAACTGTTTCTGAATAACCACAGGAGGAGGATCAGGGCGATTAGTCAGACTCAAGTGCGTTAGCTGACCAACTTCAGGGCGAACCACCTGAGTTTGAGGATGAACTCTACTTCCTTGATTGCGTAGGCCACCATAGAACTTTCTGATTTATCATTGAACTGGTATGTCAATAGCTAAAGGAACATAATATATTTTGATTGTGTCTGATTTATGCAGCCCCACCATTTAGACACCTAAATGGCTGGATTGGAAGTGGACCTGTGTGCAGTGAAGAAGCCTCCCCATTTTCTTCAAGGACATTGAAGACAATGCCTAGCCTTCTTTTTTCATTCCCTAGCAGGGCTGCCCCAGAAAAGATCATTTTTAATTTACAGGGACTGCCAATGTTTTGCTTTCATGGGACGACAGGAGATGCAATACCACAAATGTGTGCCACCCTGCTTGGGTTGGAACAGGTAACTCTTGCACCAATTGATGATTCATGCGGTGACAGACAATGAGGGAGGGTGTTCAACTAATTTGTAAACATGATTTAGATGATTTGTAATGTTTGGAGGCTGATGGGTGTTTTTGCCTGAAGGCGTTTGGCCCTTTCACACTTAGCTAGATTTACGTGCATGATCCACTCCTTGCTGTACATTTTTTTTCTGGTTCTTCAGAGAGGTGTGACCAGTCAGTTTAGTTAATAAATACAGATTTACACAAAATTCTCATATTCTTTTTCTCTTCTTGTTCATTGACAGAAGTGCACTACAGGTCTATCTCTCTCAATCTCATTTGAGTTGGACTGGGGACGGAGTTGGACAGATTTGTTACTCGGAGTCAGGACTAAGGGTGGGACTACCTCTACAGTCAGAAGAAGGAAGTTATTAACTTCAAAGGGGAACCAACATGATGATGACTATAAGAGACCTATTCAACTCTGTGGACTGGAGAGTGATGTGCTGATTTGTGAAATGCTGCTGAGCCGTGTGTGCTGGGTCAACTGTCAAACTATTCTAGTATGTGTTTGTTGACAGATAGGGGGGCCAGTTTTAACTGGATGTAGACATGTGATGTCGCATCATCACATGATGGATGCGCTCGGCAAAATGTTATGACAGTTGTGAGATTTATCGTCCAGGAAAATGCAGTTACTTGTCTCTGGGATTGTTGTAAAATTGCTCTTACTTCTCATTTATTCGCACATTAGTCATAACGAATGATTGAAGCAGCCTATGCTCTAGCTCCACATGATGCTTACCTTCTGTCTGTTTCCTTGACAATATTGTTTCTGTTTTACAATCCGCAGGCTTTCTCGTCTCCTGCACAAAAGTCAAAAGCTCCATAACACTCCTGCTTACCTTACCAGACCGGTTCAGCCAGGCACCAAAGACCGAAATTCCGAGAAGTATGCAGATGCACCGCCCGATTTGGCATTTATATACAGTATCATTTTTCTTTTAACAATCATCATTTTTAGAACTATGTTGGTTCACTCCTCCATAATTTGTATTTTTCAAACTTAGATGACAAAACATTTAGATATCACTTGGGTCTCTGGGCTGAAGGACTGTTTCCAACAAATTTAACTGTACTATGTCAGTCCTTTATTTCCTTCCACATCAGATTTGATGATGATGATGTGCTGCTCATCGCCCTAATGAATATTGTTGTAATGTACTTTTTGTCTTTGTCACAGCTCTCCCAACTTCCAGTTCCCATTTATTCATCAAACCCCTAATCCTCTCCCCCCAGGCTGTGTGATATATTGAGGTGTGACTTATGAAGTTACACCATAAATGAATCAGACCCTTGGTGGGGCGGATGTGATGAAAGTGACACCAACTCACTGCGGGATCTTCTTAGCTGAGCAATAGTGTATGCCAGCCAACCTTGCCCACCCTTGATAATAGTCCTATATAACAGCATTCGTTAGCAACATCATTCAGGCCTTGTTTTGCTTACACGCTTAACCTTCTCCTGTCCTGAGTCTATTGTTCCTGAATCGAGGATTTTGTAAGTTTAGTTTTAATTGTTTTCCTAAATTAATTAAATAGCTCCCCATTGCTCAGAAGTTACTAATGCTAGTTTTATATCAGGTCTTTTTTGTGCCATGGTGGTAGTCTGGTCTCAGTCTTTGATCAGTTATGACATAACCAACTAACCTAACTCTGTGTTTTCTTTCAATCTAGTTGCCTGTGATGGATAATCCTTCTGATTGATCCTACAGTTGGAGTTCATCTAGGTGGGAGTGAGACCTCGCTTGTGATGTTTCCTTGCCTTCCCTGTTAGCGGGCTAGCCTTCTACTACTACCACCACCATTAAGAAGGCACCTTGGGCAACCCTACAATAAGATTTTGGAAGACTGATAGAGGTAGCAGCCATCGCTTCATCTCAAGTAAAAGAACTAAGAAGCAATAAGAGAGACCTTTTCTGTGTTGTTCCCACTTTGTTAGTGGGGTATTGTATGGGTAATAGTAAAGCAAGTAACTTAGCAAAAATGAAATCATATGACAAGGACATTCAGAAACAGCTAGGGAAAGTCTAGGAGGAAAAGTTGATGGACAGTTATGTGACTGTTCTGAGGGCAGCTTTTTTTGTCAATTAAGGCTGCGCTAAAAGCAATGCAAAGTCAAAAGACATGAATAAACAATAGCCATAAATTTCTTTAACAAATAAAAATAACCCACCCGCTCCACTCACAACAGGCCCACCCCTCTCCCCAAACAAACAAATATCACCCAACCAATGTCCAAAGTCCAAAAGAGTACAAAACAAAGTCCAAAATTGCCCCAACTGCCCTTCCCAATTCCCACCCTCTCCAACCACAACAAAAGTCCCTTCCGCCAAACAAAAAATATTTTAAAAGGGCCAAGAGGGCATCGATGCAGGTGTATTTCCAACCTCAAACCAAGGAGCCTATTATGATCTCGGGCGGATCGCCACCGCCGGGCCGGCAGTGGCGATCTGCCTGCCAAATGTTCCTGTGTCACCCCCGCCATATTAGTATGGTGAGGGGCACCTCGGCGGACGGAAAGACCGTCAGCCGCTTTTCCGCCGGTCGGATTGCCACCCGGGAGGTAAAGTCAGATAATATGGTGGCGGTGCCTTGTAAGCACCGCCATCCATATTATCATGTGCATTCTAAAAGGCCTTTCAAAAGGGGGCGATGCTGCCATGGAAAGGCGGCGGAAAATGCTTTGGGGGCCCGTTACGGGCCCCCGGGGAGGTGAGGGGGTGCGGGGCTGCACTTGGAGGGTACCTATGGTACCCCACTTCATCGGCATACACAAGGTGGCAGGCACCGAGCGGTGCCTGTTACGTTGTGCGTGCCAATGCACAACATGCATATTTCACATTGCGGTGGGTGCTGCTTATAGCACCGCCCGCCGCAATGTTAAATATGCAGGATCGAACCGCCAGTTAAAGTGCTGAATAATAAACATTAAAAATGTACAAATCTACCTCCAAACCAACTAAACTTATAGAAAGTGCTGGATAATATACAAAAAAAAAACCTATTCCAACTCCAATAAACCATAAAGATTTACTATTCCAAATCCAACCCAACTAAACCTAGGGAAAGTGTAGATAATAAACCATAAAAATGTACTATTCCAACTCCAAATCAACAAAACTCAGGGAAAGTAATGAATAATAAACCATAAAAATGTACTATTCCAACTCCAAACCAACTAGACTCAGGGAAAGTGCTGGATAATAAACCATAAATATGTACTATTTCAACTCAAAACCAACTAAACTCAGGGAAAGAGCTGGATAATTAACCGTAAAAATATACTATTCCAACTCCAAACCAACTAAACTCAGGGAAAGTGCTGGATAATAAACCATTAAAATTTACTATTCCAACTCCAAACCAACTAAACTCAGAGGAAGTGCTGGATAATAAATAAATAAAAATGACTATACAAACTCCAACACAAATAAACTCAAGAAAAGGGCTAGGTAAAGTAAAAATTATTTTAAAAAATCAAATGAAAAATATCCAAAACTATACTAAAATCATAAATTTATAAAAATATATACTTTTTTAAATAAAATGTAATACAATCATTTTTAAAATATTGATAAAAACATTATTTTTTAAACTAACAAATATAAAAAAAAACTACATATTATAATTCAAAATCTTTCCAAATTGTTTATAATAAAAAAAGTGTTTTTAATTTCCATCCTAAAAAAAGTAGAAATATTTAATTCTAAATTTCCCCACATTTTTAAAGAAATATTTAAATATGTATAATTTTTAAGTGTGTAACGCCCTGAACGTCTCAGGATCGTTTAACAGACACGATAATGAGGACGCAACCACTTGTGAAGGGTAAGTTATTTTAATGAAGGCACAAATAACACAAAGAATAAACAAAAGTTATAGTCACTGGAATCCTCCAGGCTATGTACGTTACCAGCCCACCGCACGGATGGTCCTAACCGTCCTCTGCATATACGCCGGTCCCGGCGTATGCCAACAGAGGGCAGAAATGAAATGGCCGACAATGCCAATCGGTAGGCTGTGAGGGGCACGAAGAGTGTTGGGGAGAATCGAGGAGTCAGGGAAACACCCAGCCGGGGTCTCTACCTGAAGGGAGCAGCCGCTCAACCTCTTCCTCAGACTGCACCGGGACGCGGAGTCACCTCCTGGTGATGCGTCACCGATACCCCAATCAAAAGTAAGAAGACTGAACCGAGAGCAGCCGCTCGATCGATCCTGTGGACTTCCGAGTCTGTAACGCGACAAACACCTCCTGGTGTGCGTGACAGCTGGCAGTCCCTGTATCTCTGGTCGGGCTGGGAGTTACGACTCCAACCAGCAAAAGCGCCACTGCGCTTTGACTCAGCCGAGTCAAAAAGCGAAGCTCAATGGTTGACCGGTAGAGCTTCCGGGTCCTTCACAGGTGACGATGGGGCAAGACACGGCCCAGGGAGTAACGACTCGACCTACCTCCGTTCTTGCCTTACTGGAGCACCACTCTGGAACACTGCTCTTCACGAAGCAGGTACGTCGGTGTAAACACAATATCCGACAGCATTGTACCTCCCGGTTCCTCCCTTTATAGGGCGTGTTTTCCTTGAGTTATGTAACAGCTCTCCTGTTTACATAAGGGCGTGTTTCCTTGAGTTATGTAACAGCTCTCCTGTTTACATAAGGGCGTGTTTCCTTGAGTTATGTAACAGCTCTCCTGTTTACATAAGGGCGTGTTTTCCTTGAGTTATGTAACAGCTCTCCTGTTTACATAAGGGCGTGTTTCCTTGAGTTATGTAACAGCTCTCCTGTTTACATAAGGGCGTGTTTTCCTTGAGTTATGTAACAGCTCTCCTGTTTACATAAGGGCGTGTTTTCCTTGAGTTCTGTAACAGCTCTCCTGTTTTCATAACCTCTCAACCGCTAAGCATCCTGGGAGATGTAGTCCGTTGTCGCTGGTTACCGTTTTCCTCCCCACGCATGACAGGAATTCTTGACAGTACATCCTCCCTCTCAGCGGCTCCCCACGGGTCCAGCGCTGGCAGGAAAACGCCGATGGAACAAGGAGACCAGGCGCGGAGCATGAACCCCTTCAGCCGGTTCCCATGATTGCTCCTCCGGGCCATATCCTTTCCACGCAACCAGGTACCACAGCTTCCCCCTGCGCCATTTGGACGCCCGTATGCCCGACACTTCATACTCCACCTCCGACTCCACGCATATCGTCCTAGGTGTCCCAGACGGCTTGGAGGGTGCTGGTTTGAGCAATGATACATGAAAGACAGGGTGTATCCGTAATGACTGGGGCAAGCACACCTTCACGTTCACGGGACCCATGCACTTGGTAATTCGATAGGGGCCCATGTACTTGGGATGGAACACACTGTTCTTTCGAAACCTCATGTTTCTTGTGGATATCCAGACGTAGTCTCCAGTGCGGTACAGCGGCCCGGGCCTTCTCTTCCTGTCTGCCGCAGCCTTGTATCTTCTCTTGGCCTCTATTAGGACAGCCCTTGAGCGCATCAACGTATCTTTGATGTGTGCCACCCTGTCCGCTGTGGCGGGAATCCTGTCCTCTCTGAACGGATGTAGAAATGGCAAGAACCTGGGATGATGGCCATAGTTGCTATAGAACGGAGATGACTGTGTGGAGCTGTGAGTGGCGTTGTTATAGGCTATCTCTGCAACCCATAGCAAGTCGACCCATTCGTCCCTGCCCTGGTCCACAAAACATCGCAGATACTGTTTGAGCGTTTGGTTCAGGCGCTCGGTTTGGCCGTCCGTTTGAGGGTGGTAGCTGGTGGACAGGGCGGTCTTAACATGCAGCGCTGTGCACCACGTCTTCCAGAATTGCGCAGTAAACTGCGACCCCCGGTCCGACACGATCACCCCAGGTAATCCATGCAGTCGTACCACATTCTTTAGGAGTAGTGACGCCAATTCCCCGGCCGTAGGGACTCTCTTGCAGGGGATGAAGTGCCCCATTTTCGTCAAGTAATCCACCACCACCAGTATTGCCGTCATCCCCTGGTCTACCGGGAGGCCCACTACGAAGTCCAGTGATATGTTATCCCATGGTCTATCCGGGGTCGGAAGTGGATGTAAGAGCCCTTGGGTTCGGCCATGGTCGGCCTTCATGGTGGCACACGTAGGACACTCCTGTCCCCACCTCCTGACATCCACTCTCATGGTTGGCCACCAGAAATGCCGTCCCATGCTAGCCACCGTTTTTTCAAAGCCCAAATGACCTGCGCATGGAGAGTCATGGCACCAGATGAATGCTTGTTTCCTTAGCCTAGGCGTGGGTATCAATAGGCACCTGCCCTTCAGGGGTATCCCGTCCTTCAGCTGCCATTCTCTGTGACTGAGGAGCCACCTCCGCCATGCGAATGACCTGATCCCTCTCTTTATTCTCCTCAGGAACGTATCCGGTTGGATAACTCCCAATACCATCCTCGGGGAAATGATGGAATGCTCGGTCGCAGGCAATGGTTCCTTAACCGTAGATTGACGGGACAGGGCGTCCGCCTTCCGGTTTTCCGTCCCCGGCCGATAAGTGATGCGGAAGTTGAACCCCGCAAAGAAGATCATCCACCGCAGCTGCCTGGGAGAAAGGTGTCGTGTGGCCGTCATGAACTGAAGATTCCGATGATTCGTGTACACCGATACCACATGTCTTGCCCCCATCAACCAATGCCTCCATTCGGTGAAGGCGTCCTTGATTTCGAGAAGCTCCTTCTCCGCAATATGGTAGTTGCGTTCGGCGTCGTTGAGTTTGCGGGACATGTACGCAACGGGATGAAGCACTCCTGTGTCGTGGTTGCGTTGGGACAAGATAGCCCCCAGCGCCACATCCGATGCGTCCGCTTCCACCACGTAGGGGAGATCCGGATCGGGGTGAGCCAACACCGGCGCCTTACCAAAGGCGCTTTTCAGGGCCTCAAAGGCTGCGTTCGCTTCAGGGGACCAGACAAACTCCTTGGACTTCCTCAGTAGCTGTGTGATTGGGGCCACCAATCCTGAAAATCCATCTATAAACCGCCTGTAAAAGTTGGCGAAGCCAATGAAACTTTGGACGTCCTTCAGGCTTTGGGGCACCGGCCAGTCTTTCACCGCCTTGATCTTTCGTTCTGCCATCTCCTGTCCCTCTGGACTCAGCATTACTCCGAGGAATTCCACGGATGTGACGTGGAAGTCACACTTGCTGAGTTTACAAAACAGCTTGTTTTCCCTCAGCTTTTGGAGCACAGCTTTGACGTGGTGTACGTGCTCCTCCACACTGGACGAATAGATGAGGATGTCGTCGATATATACGACCATGTAGATATCCAACTCCTCTCTGAATACCTCATTCAAAAAGTACTGAAAGGCTGCCGGGGCGTTGCACAGTCCGAACGGCATGACGAGGTACTCAAAAAGGCCGAACCTGGTCTTAAAGGCGGTCTTCCACTCGTCTCCGTCCCTCATGCGCACCAGATGGTATGCCCCTTTCAAATCCAACTTGGTGTAGATACGAGCTTTCTTGACCTGTTCCAGAAGTACACTGATGAGAGGCAAGGGGTACCGATTCTTTATGGTGATCGCATTCAATGCCCTAAAGTCCACACAGGCTCTCAGCTCCCCATTAGCTTTCGGGATGAAGAAGAGTGGCGAGGCGGCCGGAGACTTGGACGGGCGGATGAATCCTAGTTTGAGGAGTTTATCCAGGTACCCCCGGAGATGCACGTTTTCAGGCTCCGTCAGGGCATACAGCCTGCCGCTGGGAACGCTGGCCCCTGGCACCAGGTCGATCTGGCAGTCAAACTGTCTATGTGGTGGTAGCACTTCCGCCTTCACCTCATCAAATACATCCTCAAAACTGTGATAAGCCTGGGGGAGAGCCACATCTTTTTCTGCCGCTGTAGCCACCGTCTGACTCCCGCTCTCATCTGCGTCAAGGGATTCCGTTCTTTTTCCACAATGCAGGATGCAATACGGTGACGTCATTTCGACGCGATGTGTTGGCCAATCCACAGAGGGGTTGTGTTTCTGTAGCCACGGCAATCCCAATATGACGCCATATTGGGGCGCTCGGATGATGTTAAAATCGATTTGTTCCAAATGGTTCCTCCCATATCTCATCGGAAGGACCCCCGTGTGCTGCCCGATGGGCCCCGACACCAATCGCCTTCCGTCTACAGCGTAGACGTCTTCGGGTACAGCTTTGGGAAGAAGCACTAGCCCTAGCCTGCATGCTTCGTTGTGGTCCATAAACATGCCAGTGGCCCCTGAATCCACCATGGCCACAACGGGTATCCACTGGTCATGCACTCCCACGTGCACCGTGAGAAACAGGTGTCGGTGTCCCTTAGTGACCGAGTTGGAAAGGGAAGGGATGGATGAGTGACTCCGAGATGCCCCTTCTTCGGTCTGGGAGTCCTCTAGTTTTCCGCCGGTATGTCCACCACAGCTGTTACCGACCGGGTGGCCCGATAACGTGACGTCTTCGGTTTGGCAGGGCATTCACGTACGTAGTGGCCTTTTTTGCCACAATATAGGCACAATCCTTGTTTACGGCGTGACTCTTTCTCCGTGGCTGTGAGGCTCGCTCGTATTGCGCCGATGTCCATGGGTTCTCCCTTGGATGCGGTGGAAGTTTCAGGACTTCCCACCGTCACATAGGATGGAAGGGATTTTCCTTTTCTCCCATGATCCCCCTTTCTTTCACTTAGCCTATGTTCCAGCCGTAATACCAGGTTGATAAGGCCCTCACATGTCTTAGGTTGCGGGTCTATATGAGCCACGGCGTCCTTGAGCTCATCGCACAGTCCGTGATGGAAGAGCGCCGTCTGTTTAGCAACAGGCCACTTGGTTTCCGCAACCAGCCTTCGGAACGCGTTGAGATACTGCACCAGTTCGTTGGATCCCTGTCTCAACTCAAGCATTTCACGGTCCGCCGTGTACGAGTCAGCCCTTCTATCGAATACCTTCAGGAATTCCTCGCGAAAAGCACCCCAATCACATAAGATGGGGTCGTCCCTGCTCACCAGAGGTACGGCCCATTGTGCCGCGTTCCCAGCCAAATAGGAAATAAGGAAAGCCACACGAGCCTGACTCGTGGGGAACGCCCTTGGCTTGCACGAGAAATGTAGCGCCACTTGTGTGAGGAATACCTGCACTGTGTTAGGATCCCCACCGTACCTGTCTGGTGTTGCCAAGGGGATGGCTACCGGTATTTCCACTACTACCGCAGGAGTCTGGTTCGTGAGGGAGGTGCTGGGCGTGAACGGGTCCAATTGGATAGCGTCCAGTCTGGCTTTTACATCGGCTGTCTCTTGCCTAGAGGCAGCCAATTCAACTTGCACGGTCGCTAAAGCAGCCAGCACAGCATCAAGTGTTGCCATGTCTGTTATCGACCGGGAGACAGTGTTGTTAGGGTCGGATATTTTGTAACGCCCTGAACGTCTCAGGATCGTTTAACAGACACGATAATGAGGACGCAACCACTTGTGAAGGGTAAGTTATTTTAATGAAGGCACAAATAACACAAAGAATAAACAAAAGTTATAGTCACTGGAATCCTCCAGGCTATGTACGTTACCAGCCCACCGCACGGATGGTCCTAACCGTCCTCTGCATATACGCCGGTCCCGGCGTATGCCAACAGAGGGCAGAAATGAAATGGCCGACAATGCCAATCGGTAGGCTGTGAGGGGCACGAAGAGTGTTGGGGAGAATCGAGGAGTCAGGGAAACACCCAGCCGGGGTCTCTACCTGAAGGGAGCAGCCGCTCAACCTCTTCCTCAGACTGCACCGGGACGCGGAGTCACCTCCTGGTGATGCGTCACCGATACCCCAATCAAAAGTAAGAAGACTGAACCAAGAGCAGCCGCTCGATCGATCCTGTGGACTTCCGAGTCTGTAACGCGGCAAACACCTCCTGGTGTGCGTGACAGCTGGCAGTCCCTGTATCTCTGGTCGGGCTGGGAGTTACGACTCCAACCAGCAAAAGCGCCACTGCGCTTTGACTCAGCCGAGTCAAAAAGCGAAGCTCAATGGTTGACCGGTAGAGCTTCCGGGTCCTTGACAGGTGACGATGGGGCAAGACACGGCCCAGGGAGTAACGACTCGACCTACCTCCGTTCTTGCCTTACTGGAGCACCACTCCGGAACACTGCTCTTCACGAAGCAGGTACGTCGGTGTAAACACAATATCCGACAGCGTTGTACCTCCCGGTTCCTCCCTTTATAGGGCGTGTTTTCCTTGAGTTATGTAACAGCTCTCCTGTTTACATAAGGGCGTGTTTCCTTGAGTTATGTAACAGCTCTCCTGTTTACATAAGGGCGTGTTTCCTTGAGTTATGTAACAGCTCTCCTGTTTACATAAGGGCGTGTTTTCCTTGAGTTATGTAACAGCTCTCCTGTTTACATAAGGGCGTGTTTCCTTGAGTTATGTAACAGCTCTCCTGTTTACATAAGGGCGTGTTTTCCTTGAGTTATGTAACAGCTCTCCTGTTTACATAAGGGCGTGTTTTCCTTGAGTTCTGTAACAGCTCTCCTGTTTTCATAACCTCTCAACCGCTAAGCATCCTGGGAGATGTAGTCCGTTGTCGCTGGTTACCGTTTTCCTCCCCACGCATGACAGGAATTCTTGACAAAGTGCAGCTCCCTGATCTCCTCCCCCCCCCATGAAGCACATGTGCCAGAGTACGTAATATAAGGTTCAGTTCGTCATACATACAGGGTGGACCCGAACCCTCTAGAGGCTAGTATAATAGCTTAGACGCCCCCAATACAAAAAGTGTCAAAGATACAGGCACCTGCATGCACTGTTTGAGGCAGTTTTCTCTTATCTTAATTTTTCTTTCATGTGCAGTATCTGCGGCATGTTGGTTACGTAAAATAATTAGAGAGCATCACAGCATTCATTGTCAGTTTCATGGCCCCAGAGAGTACAAAACACGACACGTATGGCGTATCTTAGAGATGAGGAAAAGGTGGGTGGTGACAAATTAGAGATGCACTGAGATGGATGGGAGGGCATGGCAGAATATCAAGGGGTCCCCTAAAATCCCCATAATGCTTGTCATCCACAAACGAACAAAAGTGATGCAATAATACCTTGCATTAAACATTAAGGGGGTCATTACGATGGCGGAAGGCCCGCCACCATCAGCCATGCGGTGGCGGGCCCTCCACCATGGGACAGCAATTTCCCCTCCACATCACGATGGCTGGGGGAATCACTTTCTGACCGCGGCGGTCGCAAAGACCGCCCGCCACGCTTCTGCCACAGGCAATCGTACCGATTGCCTGGCGGAGCGGTCAGCATTCCTAAAATGGTGGTGGTGCCTTGCAGGCACCGTCCGCAAAATTATGATGCTGGCTGTAGTCAGCCTTTCCATGTATGGGTCTGTAAATGGGTATGTGAATGGTTTTGTGGATTTAAAGGTGGGTATATGGGAGTTTCTATAAGGGTGTGAGTGGGTGTGTGAGTGGTTCTGTGGATGATGTCATCAGTGATATCATTTGAGGTGTCATCAGTGATGTCATAAGTGATGTCACTGACCATGTCATGAGTGATGTAATATGTGAGGTCATAAGCAGTGCATTGCGAGGCCATAAGATATAGTTAGCTCAGGTAACTAGTCATAGTTAGGATAACCAGACATAGAGATTTTTCAGATATGTGTCCCTTTATCACTTTGCAGCTGTTTGACAAAAGTGCATGATACTTTGCAGACCTGCCCCATTTCATTTTGGGAGGATTAAACGTTTTGCAGCGTATGGTCAAAGGGCTGCAAAATAAAATGGGGAATCCCACACAGGCTTCAAATCCAATGAATTTTCCATAGACTTTTTACATTTTGCATAGCGCAAGTGATGTCACTGACCATGTCATGAATGATGAAATATGTGAGGTCATAAGCAGTGCATCGCGGGGACATAAGTCATAGTTAGCTCAGGTAACTTTAACTGGTGAATTCCACTTGTTTTGCATGAGTGAAATCTGATCCTAACTTTAATGTTCCTGTAACCTTTGTTTTTTCTGTGATTTTGTAAGGTTTTTTTAAATTCTATTTCCTAACTATAACTTTCCTGTAACCTTTGTTTTTTTCAGTAAATTTCTATGTTTTTTTAATGTTGTTTGCTAACTATAATGTCCCCATAACCTTTGGTTCTTTTTTTTAGAAAATGTCTACTTTTTTTAATGTTATTTCCAAACTATATCACTCCTGTACCTTTGTTTTTTTACGTGAATTTCTAAGTTTCTCTTTTTAATTTGTATTTCCTACCTGTAACCTTTGAGAGTGATTGCGGGAGTGAGGGCATGAGTATCTCAGTGGGTTGGTGAGTGAGTGTGTGAGTGTCTCAATGGGTGTGTGGGTGTCTGTGTGGGTCTGGGAGTGGCTGCATAAGTGTCTTACTGGGTGTGTGAGTGGGTACGTGAGTAGGTCTGGGAGTGTCTGAGTGGGTGCATGAGTATCTGTGTGAGTGTCTCAGTGAGTCTGTGAGTGGGTGCGATAGTGTCTGAGTGGGTTTGGGAGTGCCTTCATCAGTGTGTAAGTCAGTCTGTGAGTGAGTGCATTAGAAGGTCTGTGAGTGGGTACATAAGTCTCTGAGTAGGTCTGTGAGTGGGTGTGAGAGAGTTGAGTGGGTCTGTAAGTGGCTGGGAGACTGAGTGGTTCTGTGAGTGGGTACATGAGTGCCTGAGTGAGTTTGTGAGTGGGTGTAAAAGTATCTGAGTGCATCTGTGAGTAGGTGCATGAGTTTCTGAGTGGGTCTATGAGTGCGTGTGAGTGTCTGAGTAAGTCTGTGAGTAGGTGTGTGAGTGTTAAACTTGGCTTTTTCAGCGTTGTTTACCCCCAGATGTTTTGCTTTTTGTCCTTCTATTTTTGTCCCGGTTTTTGTTGGTTTTAGGACTCTGGGCACTTTACCACTGCTATTCAGTGCTAAAGTGTATATGTTCTCCAAGTAAATTGTGTTTATGGATTTGTGTTTCCATGATTGGCTTATTTATCTTTAAGTCCACTGAGAGTGCCAGGGTCTGTAAATCAAATGCTACTGGTGGGTCTACAGCACTGATTGTGCCACCCACAGAAGTAGCCATGTAAATGTATCTCAGACCTGCCACTGCAGTGTCTGCGTGCAGTTGTGACTGCCCTGTTGACCTGGCAACTACATCCACTTGCCAGGCCCTAACCTTCCCTTTTTTTAAATGTAAGGCACCCCTCAGGTTGGCCCAGGGTATCCCCATGGGCAGGGTGCAGTGTATGTGAAAGGTAGGACATGTACTGGTGTGTGTGACATGTCCTAATACTGAAATACAGTGTATTTTGTTCATCAGTTTTGAACGGCCATCTGTTTGATAGGATATAATAGGAGTTTACTTATAACATCTTATGAGTATATCTTCCCATTGGGACAAGATATAGAAATGGAGTTTAGTATGCCCGAACACAAAATTTAGAAATGCATCTTTTAGTAAAAAGGATTTTTATGTTGTGTGTTTGAAATTACAACTTTAAAAAGTAGGTATTTTCTTGCTTAGCCATCCTGTGTGCCTCTGCTGGGTTGTGGATTGACTGTCTGCTTTGGAGTGACAGGGGCTAGGAAAGTGCATTCTCTTTCAGGAGGCCACTGGGGGGCTGAGGTTTGTTCTGCCTTTCCTGGGTGAGTAAGGGCTGAGATATGGGCTGCATTTAGAGTAGTGGTAGGAGATTTCCTTGCACCTGAGTAGGCCTGGTCTGCCTGGGACAAGGCTGACTCCACCCCCTGCCAGGAAGCTGAGCTAGAGAGATCCGAACTGGTTTGTGCTGAGCACAGACACTCTTTGCCCAAAATAACAAAGAGTAACTTGGTATAAATAATGGGGCCCAGTCCCCAGAACTTTAGAACTCGCTTGGATCAAGGGACCTGCCAAGAAGAAGAGCTGGAAGAACTGCCAGGAGGAGTACAGCCCCTTTGAGGTGTTGTTGCTTTGCTGGGTTGGCCTGCAGTTGTTGCTTTTGCTTTGGACAGTGAAAGGACTGGACTGAACTTTCTTCACTTGTCGCTTTGTATATCCAAGGGCTTGCAATAGAGCTTGCCTCCTGTTCACAAAGTCTCAGGGACAACAAAGACTTCACTTTCCTCTGGGTACCGCCTCTGGAACTGTAGGTTTTAGTTGCCACAAAGGGGGAAAGCAGCCAACACCGACACCGCTGCTGGCTCCGTGTCCTGAAGGCACCACAGAAGTCACGCCACACTTTGAACCACAACCCTGGTCTCACTGAGACGATGATGACTGCTGCCACCAAGCCTCCACTTGCACCGTGACCTGTGGGCACTGTACTCTGCACCGCCTCACTTCACTCCGTTGTCCTGGTCTCACCAATCACGTCGCTGCACTCTTACCTCGACACATGTGACTGCACTGTGGTTTGGGGGCACCACTCGTATGTCACACTATATACCGCTCTGTCCCACACCGCAGTCTGTGCCGACCGACGCCAGTTCCCATCAACCGGCACTGTCGCTTGCACCATGACCTGACAGCACCACAACGAGCACCGCCCCATTTCACACTGCAGCCCTGGTCTCACTGATGCCGCTGAATGACCGTCACCGAGCCGCTGCCTGCACCCCGACTTTAGGGCAGCGCACACCGCATCGCTACGCTACACTTCCCATAGCAACCATGACAGTTGCTGCGACCGGCCCGCACTGATGCAGTCGGCGGAGACCAAGGTATTGTTTACGAGTCTGCGGACACTGACCCCTGTCCACACCTCCGCGGTCGGCCAGAACTGTTGGATTTTGTTGTTTTCAGCACCGAGGTAGTCCCGGGCGGAGCTACCTACTTTAAGGAACTGCATTTTAAATGCATTCTTGCACAGTGCATATTTTTGATTACTGTATGTTGGTCTTTTATCATTTTAGTCTTGTTTGCACAGATACATATTTGTTATTTTTCTAAAACTAGTATGGTGTCTTTTTGTTGTGTTTTCACTGTATTACTGTGTGTTATGTGCAAATGCTACACACACTGCCTCTGAGATAAGCCTGACTGCTTGTGTAAAGCTACCATTGGGGTGAGCAGGGGTTATTTCAGTAGTGTATCCCCCTTATTCTGACTAGGAAGAAGGGTCCCTACTTGGACAAAGGTGCAAACCATTGCCAACTAGAGACTCCCATTTCTAACAGTGAGTGTCTGAGCAGGTCTGTCAGTGGGTGTGTGAATGCCTGAGTGTGTCAGTGGGTTTCGAAGGGCCCCATTACGATGGCGGGCGGACCGTAACAGAAAATGGGACCGACCGCCAGAGGTGCGGCGGTCCCGCGAGGCAAATTAGGATGCGCCCGCCACACTGGCGGGCGCATTCTTGCCTTTAACATTGCGGCAGGCAGTGCTGTAAACAGCACCCGCCGCAATGTTGAAGGGGCATATCATGCTTTGCAATGCATAACGTGACAGGCACCCCGCAGTGCCTGCCACCTTGTCTATGGCAATGAAACCAGTGCAGCCACCTACCCCACACACCCCCAGGGGCCCCCAACGGGTCCCCAATGTCATTCTCCGCATGCCTTTCCATGGCAGAGTCTCCGCCATGGAAAGGCATGCCCACCGCACTCATCATAATATGGATGGCCATATTTTGTGCCTTTTCCGCCCGGCAGGCAATCGTGACGATTGCCTGCTGGCGGAAAAGCGCTGGACGGTTTTTCCATCCACTGCGGTACCCCCCGCCATGGTAATATGGCGGGGGTAAATGGCGGTCGGGTGGGGAGTTATGGTGTGCAGATCGCCGTCATAATGTCCCCCCAAGTACCTGTTTTGGTGTGTCAGTAGCTGACTCAGTGACTGGGCCAGAACACAACCGTACCTGCGCTTTCATCCAAAAACAGTCCACAGTTTTGCACAAAATACCTACCCCAGTGGAGTACTTTCCACTGGTTAATTACTTGGTGCTACCTCCTTGAATAAATGTCCAGTATGTATTCTACACTATAGCTGCGTAATGGAGCACAAGTAAATGTCACCAGTAACCTTCTGTATGTTTTGGCAATGTGATTTTTCCTTGTGTGTCTTTATCCAGAAATATGTGAAAACATGTATCTTCCTATAGAGATGACGACGAAAGTACAAAGAGGTTAATCTCCACCAAACAAGGGTCCTCTTTCTTAACTATAGGAACTAAAAGCTTCTTTCTTTGGTGGAAATGTCCTCATATTCCTCGGCATCAAGAATGCACCACCAAAATCAACCAGAAATGCGCTGGGGGCTTTTTCACAAGCTGTCCATCATCTTCGCAAAAGGCGGGAAGACCTTTGCACACTCGTAGTCATTTTAAAGGGAGAACCACGGACTCTGCTCTCATCAGGAGAGGACAAGAAAGAACCCACCGGTCACAGTCACATACAGATTGCGCTCCAATAGATCAACAATGCATTCATCTCCATGAAGGATTTCACATCGTCTTTCAATGTGGAATTGACAGGAAAACACATTTGCTTTGCCTTCGCCAAGCCCAGGTGTTAGGATCATCTGTCCTTTACAGAAGTGGAGATTCAACTGGGGCGCCTGCCATGTTTATATTTGTAAGTGCTTCTTGTTGTGGCTTAATTTCTGTGAAATGATCATCATGGCTAGAACAGAAGTTCACCTGCCCGTTTATCCAACAAGACTCCGCAGTTTTGCACAAAATGACTACCCCATTGGAGTACTTTCTACTGGTTACTTAGTAAGTAATACCTTGTTGGGAAAATGTCCAGTGTCTATTCTACAGTACAGCTGCGTAATGCACCATAAGGAAATGTGTCCAGCGGCCTTGTGTGCGTTTAACAATGTGAATGTTCTTTGCCTGTCTTTATCCCCTGGGCCTCAATTCAATGGGGGAGGGAGACCCCATCCCCTGGGGCCCAGCCGTGTTTCCCTGAATGCCCTGGAACCTGCCCAAGGCACCCAGTGTGCATCTTGGGGACTGCAGGGGAATCCTTAAGGTCCCAGTTGACTCCCCACCTTCTGCGGGAGCTGGCATTGCTACTGCACACAGGGAGCTGCTAGAAATGCAACTCCCTGTGTGCAAGAGCAATAGTTTCATCTCTTTCCCTGCCCTCATATGTGCAGGTAGGGAAAGAGATGAAACCTCTGCTTCCAGCAAGCAGAAGCACTTTGACAGCTCCCGCTTCCTGGAAGTGGAGTGCTTGTTTTTGCCAAGCAAAAGCAAATCGTTATGTCCTGGGGTTGGGTACCCAGGGACATAGCAGGAGCTTGCGCTAGCGGTCCCCAGGTTCCATATATGGCTCCAGGAGTGGGGTCCCAAGTCCACCCTCCTTTGTTGTTCATGGGCCGGCTCCCGGGAGATGGTGGTCCCTAGGGCCGTATATGGCCCTGGAGGAGGGCCGCACAGCCCTCTCCCACTTTAAAATGTTATTTTGGCCCTGGTGAGGTGCTGGTCTCTGGGGCGTGGGGGAATCATGCACTCCTGCACGATTGTTGAATTAACTCCAGAGAGTTGGTGGTCCCCAGTGCTCATTCAGTCCAGGAGGGGGGTCCGTGAGGTCCCCTCCCCATTTACCAAATAAAGCTCCTGGGAGGTGGTGGTTCCCGGGGCTCATTTGTGCCCATGGAGGGGGTCTGTGTGGCCCCCCTCCAAAATTGTTTATAAGGACCGGGGAGGTGGTGGTCCACAGGGCTCAAAGAGCCTCAGGAATGGGCCACATACACCCCCTTTCTTTAATTATAAAAACCCCCTGGGGTCTGGCCCACCCAGGGGCTTCTTGAAAAACAATGCTTGTTTTTTTGTTTCAATTTTTTCCGCAACTTCAAACATGTTGCTAATTCACAGCAACATTTATTTTTTTTTAAAAGCTTTTTTGCTCTGGCGGGGTGCCTCCTGGACCAAAGCACCAGACCTAGAGGGTCAAAGTATTCCTAAACTGCCCATTTCATATTGTTTTTGCAGTTTATTTTGGGACTTGGCTGAGTCCCAAGATGGCTGCCAACACTTCCTGGTGGAATTGTTGGCAGCCAATCAGATCTTACAGACCTCTGCGCGAGCTTATTATTCGTGAAGGCTAACCGATTGTAGATATACAAATTTGGATTTTTTATAAACCTATCGCAAATTACTGAAAAGATTTACACCAAATAACAAAAAGTGCAATCTGTGGACCAAAAGCTAGCTTTCTGCCAAAGTTGGGAGACATGTCTAAAGAGTCTATGGGAATTAACATGGGAAAGGTATTCCCCCCCCCCCCTTCTCAGCCCCCGCTTGATGGATCACCCTGAAACTTTCCATGCACAACCAGAATTACTGGCACACTTTTTAAAAAAAAAATTGTAAAGATTCGTCAAACAGCTCTAAAGATATAGGCAAGTCAAAAAACGCTTTTCCTATGGAAATATTGTCCTAACTATAACTACCCAATGGCGACTACCAGTGGGTAATATATATATATATATATAATACACTTACCTGCAAAATACTTACATTTTCATTGTAAAGGCATGCATGATAAAGGCATGTTTGTGGTAAACAATTGCGTGGTAAAGACATGCATGATAAAGGCATATACATTGTAATGGATGCGTGGTAAAGGTAATGCGTGGTAACGACCGCGTGGTGAAGACTGTTTCCCACCATAACGATATCTATTCTGGACTTTGCTTTTATTCCAGGCAATCCTGTTAGTTATACCGCATGCAGAAATTATAAATCGAAAGCAGATTCAGTGAATTTGTAGTCAACAATAACTCATTGTATTCGACGAGCCTTGCCCTCCATATGGCTATGATTGTGTGAGCAGTGCCCAATTTGAGATATTTTCATTGAACTTTGAATAGCCATCCTGCAACATCTAACATATTGAAGTATCCACCTTTTACCACCAGTGATACAGTGCGCCTCATAGGGTCTATGCAGTCTCATCACTAAGTTGCATCTCAATTTTAGATTTCTAATCCCCTTAATCATTTTTTAATGTCTACTTTAGGGCACTAGATGTACTTTCACCGAATTGTACATATTATTGTTGTGTGTTCATCTTGTTAAAATGTTTATGTTGATGCAGCCGACTTTTACTGTTGATGGTTCATTGAGCATCCTAACGTATCTGCGGTCTCCTGACAAACTGTTAACTCAGTTTTAGGTTTGCAACCCCTTCATTTGCTTGAAAGCACTCTTGGTGTACTTGTAAATTTGGTTTGACTTGATGGGTCATTTTAAATAGCGCAAAAGGTTCGACCATATCCTTAGTTAGGGACAATCACTAATTCCCATCAACATTGATAATTGTTAGGCCTCTTGTTGGCTAAGCAGGAGATCACAATGCATTGGAAACAGCAAGACGGTTCCAATCACGATAGATGGAGAAAGGAATTTACTAGGTGGGCGGAGTGTGATGGGTGGCAGGGATGCAGCTGGCAAAGAGGGTAAATAGTGAAGAAGCATTGGAGATGGCACGCTCATGGGACACGTTGGTAGTGCTCCTGAAGATCCCGGATATTGTAAATGACGGGGACTCTGAGAGTGCTGCCTCTGCACTAGAACTAACAGATCGAGATGATCTCCCTTGAGTGTCATATGGTGAGATAGCCCTAGTCACGTCCCTTAATGGGATCAAGCACCCACTGGATGTTCCTCAGTGCAATATTATCCGTGACCTATTGCAGGACTTCTGAAGTAGTGGCCCTCAGCTGTAATGAACATGGAGCGTTGAGGGTGGCATGCCTGAATGGAGGGGAGGGGAGGTAGAGGGGAGGGTTTGGGAGTTTAGAACAGAGTTATTATTAGAAGTAATACTGGGAGGAACGTTAGATGCTTGTGATATGTATAGGGGATTGCTTTTCTATTTGTGGCGGGAGGGAGGGTACATTTAGACTTGATATAGACGATCTCACCTGAGAGTATAACCCAGGACTATATCACTGCATCTTGTGCTATGTATCTTCTTTCCTTCTTGACTGTATTCTGTATGAGTGCTGATTGGAAAATCATAATAAACTTTGTTTAAAAAATAAATTAAAAAAACATTGATAATTGTGGACTGAGGTTTAGCGGTATTAGGAAGCTCACAAAAGGGAGGTGAGTCGCTTACAAGAGGGGAACAAGCCTGCATACAGTGATGAAACATAGATATAATCGTATGGAGCCGGGTCATTTGATGGTTGGAGGCTAATGTAGCCATATTTGTCAGCAAAATGTTTTGTAAGGCTTAATCACATGATTCAGTATCCACCCCAATTAACAAGGTTCCTTTTTGGGGTTTATGACTGGCGCCTTTAATACAATTTCCCAGAGGACACTGAGGCAAAGTGGGGCGGACGAGATGGAATTAGGACATTACATGATGCTTTGCTCCTAATGCTTTAGGTGCATAATATTTCACAATCAATATGTTATATTACACTCTGTTGTATCTGATATAATTAATGAACCAATGTGATAGTCAAAGTCCTAGGTGTCTGTAGCCAGGAGCATAGAACCTTGGCAGGGCTACATACTCTTCCCCACCCCCGCATTACCATTGGGTCTACCTAGAATATCTGATTTAATTTGGTTGTGCTTTAGGTTTTCATTTAAAGTTGTGATATATTGTATTGCAATAATTTAGGGGACCAGTAAGTATGGGTTGTGTGTTGTGGGGGGGCAGGATTTGAATTTGTATTCTATGACACCACAATTGTATATTTAAATATTCTGAGTAAGAGACGGCTGGGTTGATTCCAAGATCTGCTGTCTTTGAATTTTTAGAGCGGGAACTGCAAAAACAGAGTGTTTATTTTAAATAGTATGACCAGATTTGGTATAAATGTTAAAGATATAATCACAGTCAAGTACCTCAAATGCTCACCACATTGATTATACTTAGAAAAGTATAGACCAAACAATTCAAAGAACAATGTGGTTCATTTAGAGGTTGGCAGGCACCACTTCTGCCATCCAAGTTCAGCACACCTTGTAGCATCCTCCCGGGCCCTTGGTACTCTCCAATGAGTATGCCACACATGAAGCTTAGTATAACACATTTTTATTATTTTGGTTGTAACCGTGAATCCCACATTCTAAACCTGCCTTCACTTCACTACGCTCTAATGCGTACATCACAGTACTACAGAGTCTATCATGAGCCACAAACTCACACGACACTGCAACTCCCCCTCTCTTAAAAGAAATATTTATTTGTTTACAAATAAATACAATTAGAGCTCTTCAATAAGTTTTCGTGGCACTTAGATCACATGTTCCAACTGAGTTTTCAGAAGCTGGGGACATTGGTGTTGGTGATGGAGAAAGAGCAGCAGTCAGGTGTTTTTCAATTGTCTTTTCAGACCGAGCCTCTACAATGGCATCAGTGCCCGATGAGCCATGAGCCACATATCAGAAATTCAAGGAGTCTCGCGTACTGGACTTCATAGAACGTTAGACAGTCACCATGTATCCTTTGCTGGTCACACCATGAAATGGTTGAGGATGGAAAGGAGCATCGGACTTTTGTTTTCTATGCTGATAAATGAGCACTCGTTCTCCTCTAGTAAACGTGACATCTTTTGCATGTCGACGCTTGTCTGCGTAGGCTTTCATTATCAACTTACGATTCAAGTCTTTCATGCGTATTTTTTCCTCTATATTTGCTCTTCTGTTGCTCCATTGAGGCAATATGGTCGTCATGGCTCTCCTGAACATCATGTTTGCAGGGCTTTAACCTGTGGTCGAGTGAGGGATCGAGAGGTAAGCTTATAGAGTGGAATTCAAAACAGCTTTAAGATCAAGCTTCTCTAATACAGCACGCTGGACTCATGAAACCTTCAACAAGACCACTGGCCTGTGCTCTTCAGATGCTTCACATTAAGATGACTGAGAAAGTCTTTGAATTCTCGACTGTTAAAAGGTGTGCCGTTGTCAGACTTTAAGATCATAGGAACACCTCATTTTGCGAAGATGTGGTCTGATTTCTCAATGACACGTTCTCCAGTGATAGATGAAAGATTTTCAATCAATGAAAGCAGTAATATTCCTCCACAATCATCATTAGGTGATGTCCATTGTCAAGAGGATCAAATAAGTCCACTGCAATCCTTTCCCATGCATGCATTGGCAACTTTGACATGTTTAATGGGTGTTCAGTAGTTTTCAATGACAGGCAGTTGCATAGATAACAGGCCTTCAATTCTCTTTCAACTCTTTCATCGAGATGTGGAAACCAGACTTGGTCTCGTAGAGCTCATTTTGTGGCAACAATTCCACCATGTGCTTCATAGGCTACTTCAATTATCTGTTGTCACTGACTCTCTGACATGGCAATTCTCGAACATCTCAGGATAATGCCTTCCTGAGTAATGGATAGTTCATCTTTGACATTCTTAAACTTTTGATATTCACTGTTACTCTTAAGAGGTCAAGGGTGCTGGCACCAAGACTGATGTGTAATAATGTCTTTCAGTTTCAACATGTCACTATCTTGACTTGTGACAGTGACAATTTGTTCCAATTAAATGGAAGCTGGGGTGCCTGATTTCTCTATGAAATTTATGTAAGCTTCAGCCGTCTTGGAATGGGTGCCAGGGCATTGTAGAGAAACTCGTAAGAAGTAGTGGGCAGGGTTCTGATCTTTTCCTGGACAATGCACGGTGGTCTAGTTCCACTCTTGCAATTGCAGAACCCATCGTTCAATGCAAGGATGCATTTTTGCTCTTGGATTTCCAAAAGATAGTCAACAATGCTTGATGATTGGTTACAAGCTTGAAGGTCTTCCCATACAAGTATATGTGTAAATGTGCACAAGCCCACACCACTGCTAAGCTTTCTTTCTCAGGTTGGGAATAAGCACATTCAGTTTAGGACAAACCTTGGCTTGCATACGCCACAATACTTCTACACGCATTTGTGTGTCCGCTGTGCTGTGCAAGGATGGCACCTCACCCAACAGGGCTAGCTTCAACAACAACCTCAGTATGAAGCTTTGAATCAAAATGTGCCATTCCAGCAGTATTCTCACTAGCTTTCTTGAGTTTCTGGAAGTTTTGCATGCATTCATATGACTAAAGAAAATAAACATTATTTTTTCTCAAGACTCTTAATGGCGCACTGACAGTGGCAAACTCTCATATCTATCTACAGCAATAGCTGGCCATGCCAAGGAATGAAGGTAACATGGAAACGCGTTGTGGGGGACTGGCAGTTGACAGCGCTTGAACTTAAGCTGGATCGGGTGTCATGCCCTAATCAGAAAAGATATGGCCAAAAAAGTTTTAGCTGTGTCTTATGAAACTCACATTTCTTGGCATTCAAAGTTAAACCAACCTCAGCAAGCAACAGGCATGCTTGCATGAGTGCTGTGTCATGTTGCTTCTGTGTTGCTCCGAAAACCAATATGTGATCACTATAATTGAAAGCATTCCTGACAGACCAAAACTTAGTACCTGATTTGGATCTTGCCGGACAAGTTACTCTCTCACAGCGGTGACAGATATCCCATCTGAGGAAATACAAATCCCATAGTATATAATAGGTTTTATATTTTGGCGGATGGGATTTCTGTCACCGTTGTGACGGAGTAACCCGTCCTCCAAAATTTAAATCAGGGCCTAAGTCTCTTGTAATGGAACAGACCAACATGTGTAGAAAAGGTCGTAATGCACCTGGAATTTTCCTTTGAGTTTCAACTGATGATATCTTTTATTCAGATCCAAGCTAGGGAATACCTTCGCACCATTCAACTGTGTTATCAGGTCAGCAATGTGCAGACCTGGATGTTGTTCTCTTTTAATTGCCTTGTTCGCTTGACACATATACACGCAGATGCATACAGCTCCTTTACTGTCCTTTTTGGGTACTACCTCTATGAGAGAAACCAATGGAGTTGGACCAGTGGAACCCTCAATTATATATTGTTTAAGTAAAGATTAAAGTTATTTTTCAACAGCTACCTGGAAGTGAAAGGCAATTCATCTGTGTCTTCGAGCAATAGGAAGGATGTCCTCATTAATTTTTAAATGGACTTTCATAGTTTTCCTAACCTATGAAACAACAAAGGGAATTGGCTTACTATTTCGTGATGAGCATTCATGCTATAGTTCACGGATATCAGCGTCATATGAGCAGCTGGGCTGAAACTGAGTAAACAGGCACTTGAGGCCATACCATGACGTACATGAATGGATGCTTGTACTTTGGTTTTCATATGCTTCATCGTTGCTACAAATGAACCTTAACTTTTTATTGGTGTCAATGCAGCCCACTAGACACTTTAGTCTTCACTTGTGCAATGCCAGGACAACGGGGACAGTTCATTATTTTTTTCCTAAGGCATAATATTTATTGACGCACAACTATCGATAATGGAAGGAATTGAAAACACTAATTGACCTTTAATGTGTTTTACGGCAAATGTTTGACTTTGGGGCTATGTCATGTCGATCTCCCTTGGACCGGAGATTTTCCTCACCGGTGGCAAGTCCAAAATGCGCATGCTTCTCTGAGGTAAACATCAACATGGCACAACCATTTTCTTCATTTTCACTTGATATTGATACAGAACAATGGTTTGACAAAGACTTAGATGTTGATTGACTATGTTTGCTGTCAATTTGCTTCAGCTGATGTGGTTGTTTGGGCTTGTGGGTGTAGCATCAAACAACCGTTCTGCAAAGTTTGGGCGGCCATTTTGTCTTGGCTACGTGATGCACGTATGTTTCCTTCATCTTGCACACATTCACACAATGGTTCTCCTTTCCACAGTGTTGGAAGCTGGGTTTCTGTTGCAGTAACCCCCTCCACTTTTTTCCTGACTACCGATGCACTTTGACTTGATGTGCCCTGGGTCCCTGACAGTCAGGTTCCCAGGGCCTGTGTTATTTGCCAAAACTGTACCTTTTACCCCCAATTGGCACCTCTCTGGCTACATGTCAGTCCCTTGTAAAATATACCATGGGTACCAAGGGCACTGTGGCCAGGGAATGCCTCTAAGGGCTGCGGCACTGATTGTGCCAGCCTTCGAGGCCCTGTACCTTTATACACACACATAGCCAGTACAGGCTGTGTGTTTTGGTGTAAAGCAATATGAACAGTCAATATTGCACACATCCCTGTGTGCCATGCCTACAACTCACTGCCCTGGCATAGGACAGCCACCCCTCTAACTGGGGTCACTATACCAGTGGTGAGGGTACAGGTGCATGAGCCCTGTACCCCTACAGTGTCTAAACCAATTCTTACACATTGTAAGTGCAGTAATGTCATTAAGAGTATTTGGTGCTGGAAGTTTGTCATTACGAACTCCACAGCACCATATTGGCTTTACTGAAAACTGGGAAGTTTGGTATCAAACTTATCAGCACATTAAGCCCACACTAATGTCAGTATGAGATTTAATGAAAAATGCACTCAGAGGGCATCTTAGAGATGCCCCCTGAAAAATGACCAGCCTCTGGTGGTTTCCCTGGCTGGTACAAACCAGCCTGCCACCATGAGACATGTTTCTGGACCCCTGGGGTGGGAGCCTTCGCTCCCTGAGCCCAGAAACAAAGCCTTTCCTGGGCGGAGGTAGTCACACCTCCCCCAGGTCAGGAAGAGCCATCTGTTGCAGGCGAGCTTCAAAGGCCTTGCCACCTTTGTAATGCAACCCCCAGCCTCTCCTGCTATCAGGAGCAGGTCCCCTTTCTGTCTCCCCTACTTTTCGGCGGTAAGACTTGGAGTTCTGGAGGTCGCCTTGTCCTGCAGCCAGCGACCTCCAGAACCCCTGGGAGGACAGACTGGCTTCAACAAAGACCGGATCTCCTGTGAACAGCAGCTCTGTTCAAAAAGAAACTCCCAGGACAGACTCTGAGCCTGCTGAGGACAAAGAAACCGGACACCTGGAACCACCACTGCACCTAACGCCTACTGCCTGAATCCAGGTGGCCCACCGGTCCAAGCAAGGTCCCCCAGCGCTCCAGAGGCCAAGTCCTTTAGGTTGACCCCTCCAGGACGCCCCGACGTTGCCATGCAACCCTGCACGGAGACCTCCCCAACTGCAAGTGGCCCGGTAAGGTGAAATCCGACCTCAAAAGACACCCCTTCATCCAGCCGCCCTGCACTCTGGAGAACAGAAGTGCGCCTACGTCCCCGAGCCCTCCAACTTACCTGCCCAGCTGTTGGTTCTTCCCAGAAGTCTTCCTGGACCAAGCCTGCAGCCAAAATCCAAAACTGGTAAACTCCCCTTGAAAATAACAGGGCAACCAATGCCAAAACAGCACCATGCACCCAGCCGTCCCTACGCCGCTGCGGGTGCACTTTGTGTGCTAACTCGGATCCCCCTTTGCTCTGAGCCTAACACCAGGAGCTTTGCTCCCATAACCTTGTGGCCTGCTTGTGACCAGCCACCAACTGGAGGCCCTCTATCCCCCATTGGATAACATTGGGCCTCAGCACTCTGCACCTGGCAGCTCTAGTGCCACTGAGGGTGTTCTGAGAGTGCCTCCTTGACCCTGGGGGAACCCTAGTTCTAACCCCAGAATGTAACTCCCACAAATAAGTACTTACCTCTAAACTGTTAACTTCATTTTCTTCCATAGGTTTGTATTGACTGTTTTCCTTCAAAATTCTTCTAAGTGTGGAGTTGATTTATATGAAACATTGAAAAACTGTCACTGTACAAAAAGTGCATTACTTACCTTTTTTTCTAAGAAATGTCTCAGTGTGATATCTTGGCATATCACACTGATTAGAAAAAGTAACTTAAAAAGTACTCTAAAAGTAACGTGTACAGTAATCTGCAAAGTAACTAAAAAGTAAATTAGAATTGTTGACTTACCTGTAATTCAACCAATTGCATTTGAACCTGCATTCAATTGAAAATCATTGCATAAGATTTTGCAAAGTATTATTTCACTTACCCGCACCAAGCTTGACTCTAGAAATAAAATAACTAAAGAATATTTTTGCTACAAACAAATTGGTCTGAGTTCGGTCTTTGAGTGTGTGACATCATTTATTTCCTGAGTGTGTACAACAAATGCTTAACACTTCCCTCTGATAAAGCCTTACTGCTCACCCACACTACCACAAATAGAGAGAAAGGTGCTATCTACTTTTACCTCTGCCTACCTTTGGGGTTCCACTGGAATCTGTGCTCACCAAACCTTATTTTGGTATAGTATATACAGAACCTGCTTCCTACATTGGTGCATCAGCAGTGGGATATACAACTTTGCATTTGTTGGACTGACTTGGTCAACAGCTGATCACACAACAGAACTCTTAAAATTGTATTTAGAATTCTGATTTTTGAATTGACAAATTTTTCCAAATTACTAAAAGTCTTGTTAGGGCCTAGGTTAAATCCCTTACGAATTTTAGAAAAATAAAAGCTGACTTTAATTAGGGGTAAGAGGGGTTCGCATTTTTGTTAGAATGCCTCTTAACAAGAACCCAGCTATTAGTGAAGATAATAACAATGACATAGAGAATATGGTTGAGGAGTTCGACCTCACCCCTTATCGCCACTAAGAATTTAGGGAGTTATGGACGCGCTGTTAACGTAAACATATTAGCATGGGGTCCCGTCACTCTAAACACAAGCTCCAGGAGCTGTTGGCAGGGTATGCTAAGGACCATCCCTCTCAAAATGGTGAAGACCTCTCAGAAGAGGAAGAAGATGAAGGGGATGAGGATACCTTTCAACCTCCCCGACCTCTTTGGAAGAGAAGGGCCCCAGTGCCCCTCAAGCCTAGAATACAACTCACAGCACCTAGATCCCACACAGGTGGGCCAGGTGCTTCTGAGTTCATTGAGGACTGCCTCCATGAAGAGACCAACCTTTTATTAAGGTTGGCTAAAAGATTAGATCTAGAGACCAGACTCCTGGCTCTAGAAAAAGAAAGAACAGAGATGGGCCTAGCACCCATCAATCGTGGCAGCAACTTAATAAATAAGGTCAGAGATTAATCTTATGATCCCAAAATCCCCAAAGGGGTTGTCCTCAAATTTGAGGATGGTGATGATATCACCAAGTGGTTCACAGCCTATGATACGGCTTATGCAGCCAGAAAAGTGAAGAACACTCACTGGGGGCACTCCTTTGGGAATTGTTCTCTCGTAAGTGCAGAGACAGACTTCTGACACTTAGTGGGGCAGAAGCAGAGTCCTATGAGCTCATGAGGGCACCCTGATTGAAGGATTTGGACTCCCTACTGAGGAGTATAGAATTATATTCAGGGGGGCTCAGAAAATCCTGAGTCAGCCCTGGGTGGAATTTGTAGACTACTTAATGAAAACACTAGGTGGCTAGTTGACTGAAAGTAAAGTGCAAGATTATGATGGCCTTTATAATTTGTTTGTGAAAGAACACATATGAGGTAATTGCATTGATAAAAAGTTGCACCAGTATCGGGTAGACCTAGGTCCAATTTCTCACCAAGAATTGGGAAAGAAGGCAGATCACTGGGTCAAGACAAGGGTGACCATGAAGTCTACTGGGAGTGACCAAAAGAAAGGGGTTACAAAACCTCCCCAGAGGAAAGACAGTGAGCATCCTAAAGATAAAAGTAAGGAGTCCCAGGTAGCCCCCCAAAAACCTGTCCAGGGGGGTGGCCCCAAAGACACCTCACAAACCAAAACTGTGTACCAAGGTTAGAGTTGGGATCCCAACAAAGTATGGTGTCACAACTGTCAAAAGACAGGACACCGCCCCAAGGACCCTAGCAGTGCTAAAACAACACCCCTAGTGTAGCTCCAGTGATTGCCAGTGTAGCTTGGAGGATGGTTCACAGATGAGGGAAGCCTCCTAGCCTTCAACTGGAAGATGGGCCCAAAATGTGAGTTGGAGAATCCAAATGGGAGTAGACACTTCCACACCTACTGGTGAATGGAATCCCAGCCACTGCCCTCAGAGATACCTGTGCCAGTCACACTGTGGTGCATGACAGGTTGGTACTCCCAAACCCGTATGTCCCAGGGGAAACAAAAAGGGTAAGGGCTATGCCGGGGAGGTCACTGTTAGGCCTGTGGATGTAGTGCCCCTAGAAATAGCTGTGTCTCTTAGTTGGAGAAAGGTGGTAGTCAATAAAGACCTCCCCCTTGATTGTCTCCTTGGGAATGACCACCCAGAGGTTGGTCTGAGCCAAAGAGAGGTACTGGTCCAGTGCCAGACCTCATCCTGGGGGGCTGAACCTGCAGTTAGTGCAGATAAGCCCCAAAAGAAAAAGAAGAGACAGTGTAGGAAAGGTGGACAACTGTTAGCCAAAGTTCTTGTGGGCAAGGGAGATTTGATCCCAGTAAGGGAGAACTCCAAAATTGGCACTGGTGAAGTCCACCCTAGCCAACAAAAAGATCTGACTAGTCAGGCAACTGTCCAGCTTGAGTTGGTGGCTCCTCAGCTGACAGAACAAGAGGGTGGAAGAAGGGTGTTCACTACAAAGTGTAGTGCCCCCCTACCCTAAAACAGCAGACAGGCCACCAAAATGCAAAGGGGCCTGTAAGGTAGCCACTTCACCTACCAGTGAAGAGCTAAAGGTGTGGTTCTGGGCACTGACAGCTGTCAGGCGCCTCTCCTGGGTGTTAGCCTTCATGGCAGCACTGTTCTTGGCATGGTGGCCTAACCCCCTGCCAAATAGCAAGCTAGGTCCCCTGACCCTATTGGTCATGGTGGGGTTACTCAAGCTGTGGGTAACCTCTGTGGGTAAGCTGGGTTTTGCCCTACCTAAGTTAGATTTTTCAGATGTAGGCACCTCTGAACCCAAACTAAAAAGATGGGGTAAAGACACCGAAGAGCTAGGAAAGGTGCATTGGGAATTAGGTCCTGAAACTGTTGAGGTAGACAAGGTCCCCAAAGAGATTGACCTGGACAGAAGGATGTAAGGCACAGAAGGTCCTGCAACTTTAAATCCACTTACTCTCCTCTTCCTCTAGTGAAAGACTAGGAAGACTCTCCCATGTTTGGCTGAGTCTCCTGGCCTTTGGGCTGGCGGAGGGGGCTTTTGTAGTGTGCACTTTTTGCCATACTACTGATGTACTTTGACTTGATGTGCCCTAGGTCCTAGCCAATCATGTTCCCAGGGCCTGTGTTCTTTCCCAAAACTGTACCCTGTATCCCCAATTGGCACCTCTCTGGCCACATTTCAGCCTTTGTAAAAGGTACCATGGGTACCAAGGGCACTGCGATCAGGGAAGGCCTCTACAGGCTGAAGCACTTATTGTGCCACCCTTAGAGTTCTCTTGGAATCTCGATACAGAGAATATTGAGGCTGGCCTAGCCCGATAAAACTTTACTATAAAAATTGCCATTGATCTCTTGGCCCCTCTAAAGCAATGTACCAGATCAGCCAGGCATACCCAGACAGCTTGGTTCACTCCTGTCCTCAAGACAGAAAAGAGTTTCTGTAAAAAACTGGAGCGACGCTGGTGCCTTTCCCACAATGCACTAGACAAAGCACACTATAAAACGGCTCTGTCTAAATATCACAAAAACATATAAAATGCTGGCAAAGCCCATATTGCACTGCAACTAGAGCAGGCTGGGAATGCCCCCAAAACCCTCTATCAGATTCTTGAAACATTTACTCACCCAGATGCATGCAATTATGAGCAAGCCCCCACGCGAGCTCTAGGTGACAAAATTGCTACGCGTTTCACAAAGAAAATCAATATAATTTATGATAACATTATCCTAGATGGAAGCTGCCAACATGATCCCTCTGTTGACCACATACCCACCCCACCCTGCCTAATATGCAGAAGCTTGAATGCTTCCCCATGCTTACGCCCGATGCTGTACGGTCCTTACTCAACAAGGTTAAATCGGGCTCACCTCTTGATATCATCCCGGCTAAGACCACCTCACTGCTGTCCAAAAAGCTTGCTACCCCTATCTGTTCTATTCTTAATCTCTCGTAGGAAAAAGGACAACTCCCTACTGTGCGGAAGGCAGCACAAATAATTCCGATACGTAACAACCTTAAGGCGCCTATGGATAACCTTTCCAACTATTGACCTATCTCGCTGTTACCTCTCCTGAGCAAGATTTTAGAAAAACATATTAATAAACACCTTTTGGACTTTATTGAAGCCTCCAGTTGTCTTGATTCCTCCCAGTCAGGTTTTAGACCCAGGCATAGTACTGAGTAAGCTCTGTTTGCTGTCACTGATAACATCAGACAGTCTCTGGACAACGGGCAGGCAGTTCTACTGGTGCTGCTTGATCTGTTTTGATGGTTTTTGACACTGTCTCACATCAAATCCTGCTCAGGAGACTCAGTGAAATTGGTATTCAAGAGACAGCCTTACAATGGATGCTGAGCTTTCTTTCACATAGACCTCAGACTATCAATTTAGTCCCTTTCTGCTCTGAGACTGTGGAACGGACTAAAGGAGTACCCAGAGATCCTGTCTCAGTCCCACTTTATTTAACATCTATGTTGCCCCCTTGGCAGGATTACTTAGGAACTTGGGTTTCATACCTATCTCATATGCTGATAATACTCAGCTCCTACTCTCCTTCGATAAAAACAACCCCAATGCTCAGTCCATCTTCTCAGAAGGTATGAAGACCATTGCCAGCTGGATGAGACACACTTTTCTCCTGCTCAATGCAGGAAAAACTGAAATTATGCTGTTCAGCGAGGCATCTATGAGATTGTCCCCAAACTGGTGGCCAGCGGAGCTGGGATCTGCACCGACCCCCAAGACCATGGTAAAAAACCTAGGCATCCGCCTAGACCAGAAGTTAATATTGAAGGAACAGGCCTCAACCACCAACAGTGCCTGCTTCCATGTTTTAAGCCTCCTGCAAAGGGTATTTCCTTTTCTCCCTCTGTCCACTCGGAAAACCCTTATTCAGACACTAGTATTAAGTCACCTCGATTATTGCAATGCTCTGTTGATCTCAGCTAATGAAGCGTCATTGAACAAATTGCAAGTGGTCCAAAATACCGCAGCCCATCTGGTCTCCAGTGCTCCTCCCCATACCTCTTCCCCTCTCACAGAGGTTGCATTGGCTCCCAGTGCATAAGCAGATCAGGTTTAAGATCTGTTGCATTGTACACAAATCTGTAATCAGCAAAGGCCCCAGCTATCTGGCAGAAAAATTTAAAATCTCTACTTGTGGTTCCACGTTGTAAAAAATCACGGCTGGGTGGTAAAGCTTTCTTCCATTTAGCCCCTACCTATTGGAACTAACTACCTATCCATCTGCGAGAGTGCTCCGATCACCTGCAGTTCCGTAGGCTCCTTAAGACTGCATTTTTCTAATCTGTTGCTTTCTCTGGCCTATGAAAGCAGGTCCTTAGTACGGAGACACCCCTTGGGGGGTGATTCAGGCGCTTTATAAATTATAAATTAAATAAATAAATTAAATTAGAGGCCCTGTACCTTTACACACACACACTGCCAGTGCAGGCTGCGTGTTTATGTGTAACAAAGTAAAGAGTCAACATGGCACACATCCCTGTGTGCCATGCCTACAATTCACTGCCCTGGTGAGAGGTCCCGACGGAGAACATGGCGGCCGTGAGCTAAGCGGTCGCTTGCCATGCCGGTAGCTCTCCTGTTTTCTGTCGCAGCATTGCGTTTAATTTGTCCATGAGGTTATTGCAGTGCTTTAGATTACATTTTTTAAAGTTATCTTTGTACCTGGCGAAGAAGTTGGGGATGTGTGTTGGCTCTTCGGTCGATCTTCCGCGTTGGCTGCTCCGTGGCGGCCTCTCCCGAGGTGTTTCCAGGAGCGAGAGAGGCCGCCGCATTCACGCTGGAGTCAGAAGCGGAGGCGAGATGCGAAAGTAGCACTGCTGCCGAAGATTTGGCTGAAGGTTTGGCTGGGGGAGACAAAATAAGGGTGGCAGCAATCGTACTGGGGGTGCAAGAACGCCTGGCTGAGGGCGGAGAAGGTAGCATCGAAAGTCCTCTACTGGGAAAGCCCCCGGGTTCTCATACTGCTCCATACTGTTTGAGACGAAAGGGGACTTCTACCTCTGCCTCTGTCTCTGTCCCCACGAAAAATAGCAATAAGGGGAAGAATGTTAAGCAGGCGGAGGTTGAGGGCGAGTTTGAAGTAAGTAAATTGGGCAAAATAGGCAGTCTACAAAAAACAACAAAAACAAAATCAAAGGCTAAATTTGAAAAACATAACAAACGTGGGAGAGTACGAGAGCCTGATCTACAAGTATCCATGGAGGGCGGTGCATTAAAAGATATTATAAAAGCACCTCCTGAAAATAAAGAGCTATTTGAGGGGAAGGCAGCGGAAAATACTGACGAAAGCTCTTTCCCCTATCGAGTATATAAGGGAAAAGACCAAAAAAACACAAGGAAGAAAGGCCCTCCTTTGGATACTAAAGTTAAAGTAACCCCCTTGCTGAGGTCATACTTTAAGGTTTTGCCTCAAGTTTTGGATGTGGTAAAACATGGAAAAGTTCTCAGGGTAAGCGGTGTTCAGCTTGATTTGAGGAAGCAGTCTCACTCTTTCTTCAATATGGCAACAGAGAGTCTCTTGCCCTTGCCTGGGTCTTGCCCTCAGCCTAACGTCAGCTCAGACACTTTGCATATTTCTGGCCTGCCTTCAAGTTCTTCCAATTTATCAGTGGCACATGTTGAGCCGCAGGTTGAACTGCAGGTCGGGCAGATCCTTCAGTTCAATGAGTCAGATGTACCAGGAGTCTCTGAAACTAACAGGATCATGACCTTAAATAATTTTCCAACAAGTGGAGATGCAGTTGCTGCTGCTGTCCTTGGGGGAGCAGCTGAGGCGGTGGACTCAAATGCGGGAGCGGGGGCGGCTTTGAGCGATAAATCTCCCTCAGGTACTCCGTTAGAATCATTATTCCTCACGATGGCATCTGACATTAAAAAGGGTTTTGCAATCTCGGAATCAAACCAGGGAGACATCAGACTTATTTGTGAGTCCCTGGAGAAAAAACTTGACATTCTCAATTCCAGGACGGGGGTCTTAGAAAATTCAGTGGAAGAACTTAAAACCGACCTGGGAGCGGCTAAAGATGATATTTCCCTACTTAGAAAAGATGAAGCTGCACTCCGAGACCGAATGGAGTCATTAGAAAACTACTCCAGGCGCAATAATTTGCGCCTTTTGAAGGTGCCGGAAGGGAAAGCGGGGGAGGATCTAAAATCCTTTACTGTGGCCCTCATCAAAGAAGCAGTGCAGATCGATGTATCAGAAGAAGAACTGAGGCGAGATATTCAGAGGATACACTGAGACCCTTTTAGGAGAAATCCTAACCGAACAAAACCAAGAAAGATCCTAATCAACTTCCTCACCTTTGAATTAAAAGAGAGAATATTAACTGCTGCCCTTAAATTGAAATCTTTGAAATTGAGAGACTTTATTTTTGAGATTAGGTTGGATCTTTCGCGTGTCACTTTAGATCGCCAATGGGAGCTGGGGAAGAGAATGGAAGACTTTAAGAAGTTGGGGGCCGTTGTCCAACTTAAATTCCCAGCCCAATTGAGGATCATGTTTAATAAGAAGATGCACAATGTGCAAACAGTGCAGGAGGCAGATGATCTTCTAGAGAGTTTAAAATAATCTTTTCTACATTACGAAAAACTACGCAGTTTTCGTAGTATATATGCTAGAACTTGGGTGAGGTGCAAAAAGAATTCAGTTAAGTACTGTCCCAGTAGATGCATTATTGGACATATGTTTGAACATTTAACCTTTTTAGAAATATTTTGTACACACTAGGTACACATGAGTTAACTACATTTTTGAAATATATTTACGCACCCAGCACTAGCACTATCATAAACTAAAAGTAAAAATAAGGCAGAGCAGGGTTCACCGGCAGGCAGAACCTGGATTCTCCAGGTAAATGGGGGTTGGGTTCTCCAAGGGGGGAGGGGCAGGGTTGGGGGGGTGGAGTTAGCAAGGGTGAGGTAGCAGAGGGGTAAAAAAGACAAAAAAGTAATTCTCATTCGCCTTTTAGTCCTAATATTTTCTTTTTTTCCACCGCTTTTGGTCAAGTGTAGATTCCTTGCAGGATGGGGTAGGGTCAAACTGTGGTCTCCTTAATCCTCCTTGAGAACGCTCCAATGTTTGTCATGGAACGTAAATGGCCTCCGAGTTAAAAATAGGTTAGAAAAAATCTTACAATATTTGAAGGATTCACCGACGCATATAATAATTTTGCAGGTAACCCACCTTACCAAAAAAGAAATTACTGAAATATGTCGGAAGCTTAGGTGGGTGGAACACTGTCTCTGTTCTGATCAATCGGCTAATGTTATGGGGGTCGCTATACTAATTAAAAGGCAAGCTAATGTTATCCTTCTGGATGTGAAGACGGATTCAAGTGGTAGACGGGTTATAGCAACGATTTCTGTGGAGAGTACCCCTATTACTGTAGTTGGTTACTATGGTCCTTATCAGGATGATCCTTCAACTTTAAAAACAATCTTTTTAAATTTGCTGGTGCTTCCTGACAGGACAATTTTTGCAGGGGATTTTAATATAGTTTTGAATTCTCTATGGGATAAATCCCCAAATAGCAGAGCTAACATCCCGTCTAAATCTAGAGCTTTTTTGAAAACAATGATGAGGCAAAATGCGCTAATCAATATCTGGAGGGAGAGGTCGGGCACCCAATTGGGAGTATCCTTCTATAACAAAAAATACAGACACAAATCCAGGATTGATTATATTCTAATCAGCAATGATTTAAGAAGCAACATTAAAGATATAGGCTATTTGACCCCCCACCTTTCGGATCGTGCGGCCGTCTGGATGGATTGGGATCTTGTAGGGAAAGTTCAGCAAAGGGCTTGGTCGTTCGACCGTACAATCCTTTTAGATATAGAGGAACCCATCCATGCTCTCTTCAGCTGTAGCTTTAGCCCGGCCATGACCAGATGATGCCACCTTCGCTCCTGAGGTCTGTTGGCTGCTGGCATTAGCGTTAGTGCTACTCTCTGAGTATGTGGGTTTTTCTCTTCCTCGTGTCGAGAATACAGCAACATATCTCCTTGAGCATGTCTTTTCTGTATGGACTGTGTCCATCTAGTCTCGCTGATATCAAGCAGGGCAAGGTTGTATTTTTACATCTCCTCTGCCATTTGGGCTAACTTGCCTGTCTCGTACATGGTCCTCATGTTCTATGTCCCAATGGTGATGGTCTTGGTCGACAGCAGGAAGATCGGCTTTGTGGCTTCCAGGCATCTCTGGCTTTCACCACAAGGCGTCATAGCTCTCTGGAAGAAGATTTCTATTTCCCCAAGGCTGGGATGTCTTCTTGCCTATTGGTTGATGTTTCTGTAGCTAGGATTTTGTACATGGTGTGGTAGCCAACGCCACCCATAACCCAACTCTTTTTGCAGCTGGGCTTGGGACTAGCCATGGCGGAGTTCACATGGACAATGATTTATGGCAAAATAAAGCAAGTCCCAAGGAAAATTCTTTATGTCTACCCTGAAGCTGGTTTACGAAACATGTTGCTGGATGTAGAAGCCCTTCCGAGTCATTGAGGCAGACAAAATATCACTGCACCGCACCAGTAGATAACATGCATAGGGCATGAGCAACTGTTGATATTTATGTCAAGGACATCAGTGTATTGTGCCATGGGTAATGTCAATCTCGGATCCTGGCATGGTAGGTGGCATATTGAGGGATATAATGATGACTAATCAAAGCATACCTTCTTTTACTGAAGCTCAATATGGTTTAGATAGCTGAGCCATGCATGCTGTTTCCCCGCAGCTGAACCACGCTTGCCTTAACCACACATATGCCTTACCACGCATATGCGTGGTTAAGGCAGTGCGCGGTCTAGATGCTTGGAGGGGCGTGCACAGGAAGAGGAATTGGAATTGGAATTGGAATTGGAATTGGAAGTACATTTGTAGAGCGCGAATTGCTGCCCAGAGGCGTCCAAGCGCTGAGAATACCAGTAATCCGCCCAGTGGACCCAGGAGTGGGGAGAAAAGGGGAAATTAGACTGAATGAAATAAAAAGGTTTTCAGCTGTTTGCGGAAGGCTGTTAGATTGGAGTTGGCTCTGAGATGCAACGGGAGGGCATTCCAGGCCCTGGCCGCATTATGGGAGAATGTTCTACCTCCGGATCTAGCTCTTTTAATTCTGGGGGCCATTGCAAGGAAAGTCTGACTAGATCGTAGGCTTCTTCTGGGCATGTAGTGGGTAATTAGGTCCCAAGTAATCCTGGGGCCAGTGTTCCAGAAAGCCTGGTGAGCTATGCACATAGCTTTAAACATAACTCTCTGGCGCACCGGTAGCCAGTGAAGGGATACTAATCCAGACCTCACTGACTGTCTGCGGGGAAGGTCGAGTAAAATGCGTGCTGCACAGTTCTGGACTGTCTGAAGCCTTCTCAAAGTGGCTTCAGGAGCACCAAGATATAGTGTGTTATTAAAATCAAGGCGTGACTGAATAAGACCTTGTACGGCTACTTGTTTGGCTTCCAGGGGGAGGAGAGGGAGAATTTTCTTTAACATCCTCATGATGCCAAAACAAGTAGCTGAGAGTTTTATGGATTGTACATTAAAGGACAGACATCTATCCAGCCAGACTCCGAGACTCTTGATACTGTTTTTGGGAGTTGGAGGAGATCCCAGACTAGGCGGCCACAGGGAGGCGGGGAGACTAAGATCCGAGGGGCCTAGGAGCATGAGCTCAGTTTTGTCCCCATTCAGTTTTAAACAAGACAGGGACATCCAGGTCTTTACTTCCTCCAGGCACTCTCTGAGCCCGCCCGAGCAGATGGATTGGCTGCCTGCGTCATGGAGACCACCAGCTGCGTGTCATCCGCATAGGAGATGATCTTAATTCCAAATGGGCGGACGACATCAGCCAGCGGCCTCATGTACAGATTAAAGAGTGCAGGGCTCAGAGAAGAGCCCTGGGGGACTCCGCAATTCAAAGGTCTACTGGTGGACACAGATTCGCCTTCGAACACGCGAAAAGACCTATTCTCTAAGAAGGACTGGAACCACGACCAGGCTTTATCCTTAATCCCGGCTTGGGATAAGCGGTGCAGCAGAGTGTCATGGCTGACCGTATCAAAGGCCGCGCTGAGATCAAGGAGGATCACTGCCACTGATCCTCCCTGATCCAGGATTTTTCTGGCTTCCTCTGTAACCATGAGGAGGGCGGTCTCGGTCCCATGTTTTGGTCTAAAGCCCATCTGGGTGGGGTCCAATAGGTGGTGATCTTCCAAGAAGTTTATTAGTTGTAGATTTATATATTTCTCCAGGATCTTGCCTGCCCATGGGAGCAGGGAAATAGGGCGGTAATTGCTCAGTTTGGTAGAGTCCAAGGTAGGCTTTTTCAATAAGGCTCTAACCATCGCCTGTTTCCATACGGTCGGGACCGTGCCGGAAGAGATGGAGGCATTTAAGACCTCCCTAATAATGGGTAGGGTGACCTGCGAGGCTGCCATTATTATGTCTTCGGGGGATCCGGATTGTACTTTCTGTGCTAAGGAATCAAGAGTGACGAGATCCAGAGGAAGGAAGTGAGTCAGCAAGGATGGCTGATGACTGGATGGGGGGGTCGCGGGATAGAGAGAGGGGGTTGAGGGGTTAGGGTTTCTCGGGGGAAAGGCGGAGTAGATAGAGCTTATTTTCTGGTGAAAAAATTCAGCAATATTGTCGCAGTGGGTAGTGGACTTATCCGCCTGCAGGCAAGGGGGCTGTTTAGTGAGTTTATTAATGATTTGGAAGATTTCCTTGGGTTTAGATTTGGCAAGCAAAATTTTCGCGGAGAAGTATGAGGCTTGTGCTGCTTTTATCATCGTTTTATATTTACCGATGGCTTCTCGATAAAGGGTTTTGTTGTCTATGGAGTAATCAGAACGCCAACGTCTTTCCGATTTCCTGCAGAGTCGTTTCTTGTCTCTAAGAGTCTCCGTATACCACGGGGCAGATTTGTGGGAACGTTTGAGCGTGATTTTCTTTTTAGGCAGAACAGCGTCAAGAGATTGAGTGATCCAGTTGACATAGGCCTGGTGAGCTAGGCCGGGGTTGTCATTAGTCATAGGTGGATACTCAGCAAGTTTGCTGGTCCACTTGTCAACTGCTAGGTGGGACCAAGCTCTCGTGAGTCTCATGGTAGGTGTTGGCTCAGGGGTTTTAAACACAGTTCAGTTAATGAGGATCAGGAAATGATCCGTCCAGGGCAGGGGAATAGGTGGACTGGTTAAAAGGCCAGGGCAATTGCTGAAAACCGGATCCAGCAGATGGCCCTTCACGTGGGTGGCAGAGGAGACCCGTTGAGAGAGTTGCAGAGCTGCTAGATCCTCTGCTAAAGTCAGTGCTATGTGGTCTGAGGATGACTCAAAATGAAAGCTAAAGTCACCTATCAGGATATAGTTGGAAGTAGTATTAAGACGTTCAGCCACGCTAAGTGGTAGACTAACATGAAACTGCTTCGGGGGGCCGGGAGGGCGGTAGATAAGAGTGCCGGAAAGGCAACTATTGGGTGTTAATTCGATGTTGAAGGTAAGACTCTCACAGTCCGTAATGATTTCCGAAACCACTCGGCAGTGAAGTTGTTCTTTGTGGATTATCGCCACGCCTCCTCCTCTCCCTTTGGGTCGGTCTTGGCGGGAGATTAGGAAGCCTGGTGGGATGGCTGCTATGACCGCAGGATCGGCCTCAGGGGATAGCCAGGTTTCTGTGAGGAACAGTATGTCTGGTGAGTGTTCCTCTATTAGCAGCGCAATTTCAGTCGTATGTTTGGGGAGAGAACGACAGTTCAGTAAGAACATACGGAAGTCGTGTAGCGGTTCCATGTTACATTTGGGTTTGAAGGAGTAGTGGCATTCAGGGCAGGTAGGCGGCAGGGTGTCAGCTTGATAGCTGTGTCGACTGCAGTTGCTGTTGGGTGTCCTGAGACTGTGGAGGGTATCAGCACTGTACTTAATGGGTTCTGAGGACTGGGAGGCAGAGGGACTAGACGAGCTTGCCTTTTGCGCGCCTTCGGCGCGCATCCGTCGCGCCCGCTGCGCTCGTCCGCTGCGCTTCCGATGCATACACATTATTATCGGGCAGGGAGGGGTAGTGGCTTCGAGGGGGGCGTGACCCTCGCTACAGCGTGGCCGATGGCGCCTGCCAAGACTCCCGCGAGCTCTCCCTCTCAGCGCTAGATCCACTGCTGGGGGTGCTATCAGGCAGGGGAACAGGAGGCAGATACAAGACAGATAAAACAACAACAATTCCAGGTAATTTTTTAAAAAAATATATAAGTGTGCAAATACGCAAGGCTATCTCCCGGCTGTGCCTCAGGAGGGGTAAAGGTATTCTAACGCGCTCGCAAATCAGCGGTCAGTTATACACAGCAAGGAGGCGTGGCCTCGAGGGGGGCGTGTCCCTCGCTACAGCGTGGCCGATGGCGCCTGCCAAGACTCCCGCGAGCTCTCCCTCTCAGCGCTAGGTCCGCTGCTGGGGGTGCTATCAGGCAGGGGAACAGGAGGCAGATACAAGACAGATAAAACAACAACAATTCCAGGTAATTTTTAAAAAAATATATAAGTGTGCAAATACGCAAGGCTATCTCCCGGCTGTGCCTCAGGAGGGGTAAAGGTAAGGAATGGTCTAGAGAGGGAGCTCTGAGGCGAGGTCTGGTAAGTGGGGCTAGGGCCCGTTTTGGGAGAGTGGGAGGTAGTTTTTGGGGGTGGGGGTAGTTTTGGGGGCTCGGAGGGTCAGGGTTGTTTTTAGGGCTTGGGGTTCAGGGTTATTTTTAGGGCTCAGAGAGGGGGTCTGGGGTGTGATCTTTACCACACATATCCCTTTACCAATCATGCCTTTTCCACAAAATTGCGTGGCAAAGGCATGCGTGTTAAAGGCATGCATGGTAAAGGAATGCGTTGTTGAGACACATTCTTTGTTCGGGCAGTGTTATAGAGGCAAGCGTGATTTAGCCATATATGCCTCCGTCGTACTACCGGTTTATATAAGACAAACTAGAATTAGGTGTCCCCAACAATAAGGGAACTGGCTGCAAACAGATCAGGAGACTGTGTCAATGTAGTGGACATTTTTCTCTTGCACTACATTACATCATGATGTATAGGCAAATATTGCTATTCCTGTAAACCTACTGTGGTGACAAACATGTGAGCTTGGAACAAATATATTTCTGTAGTAATGTACTGATTTTGTGTGTACAGTGAACCCGCCATGAGACTTTGCATGTGGACACCCACCGAGCACAGCCATTGCTATGCATCACCTAAATGCCACCTGCCTCCTTTTACCAATGCAGTATTTGATGCTAACTTGATAAACTTTTACCTTGAAATGACACAGCGGGCGACACATTTCTTGTCAGTCACACACCAGAGCCCTTACTCCGCAATACAGACCATGCAAATATTATGCCCATGGTGAAGAAATAATCAACTTGCACTCAGAACTTCTACTTTGGACCAGTTCCCGCAATATCTACCACCAAATTAGATATTCTCCATTACATTACATCCGGGGTTTCCACTAGTGCAAATATCTTAGGACAGGCCTTTCATAGACATCGTGAAGATCATTAGAAATTAAGTTTCCCTTGCAAAATTGGAGACACCTGGAGCAGTTGAAGTCTTTTCACTATAGCTAAAACAGACAAAGTGCAGCAATCTAAGGAGTATACAAGGATCAAACAGACATAGCTCTGATCTATCCACCTCGTGGCTTCCTGAGGAAGGCAATTTGCTGAAACGCGCGTAGAAAAATATAAATACAAAGATTTTGTGGGCCACAAATGTGCATTGACATCTGTTGTATCAGTCACAAAAATGGTTTTGGGGATTCTGTGATATATTTATATATTATATGATTACAATCCATTTTTGCATCATGTTTAGTATGGGGGTTGTGTGAAGTGGACGCACGTATGGATATGTGTGAGTATGAGTATGTCTGGTGATTGAAATGTATTTTATTTACAATATTTGTTTAAAAATGCATTATTTTTTTGTATAATTATCTATAGAGAAACAGTGATATTGCTATTTATAAAAACGATAAACAGGATTTTTCAATTTTAGTATCAATATGTATGTTTCTCTGTTTGTCCATATATGTGCTCCCTTCCGTGTTTTGGTTTGTAATTAGTTGCCGGAGACTTTTTTTTAATTCATTGATACTATCCCTGCCTTAGGCAAGTTATCATGGTTGTGGCTAGCTGCGGTTGGTGATCTTTGAATGTGGCGGGGTAATAATGCGTCTGCATTGCACCAAGCTAATGATGTCAGTAAGTTTGACACTCTCCAGGGGCTGCATTATACCAGATATCCCAGAATTCAAACACTATGACTATAATTTCCACCAATATACAATGGCAGCTTTATACAGTGGCAAAAGGCATCATCATGTCATGGATGTCTACTATATTCAGGGAATAGCTGTTCTTGTGACAAGCCAGATATATACCAAGAAAGGGCATCATATTGCAATTGATGCCCACTAAATGCTGGGAATAATCCAACTTTGCCAGGGCCAGCATTATAACAGGGAAGGTATCATCATCCCATGCATGCCCCCACCATGTTTTGACATGTATTTACCAATAGATTTGCTTAATGTGCTTTGTTGTAGGGGTACACCCAAAGTGGTACTCCTTTTATCATACACAACAATCATCCATAGCCAGGCCTTGATATGACTAGTGGTTAGTCGCAGCTGATATAAGATTGAGGCTGTCCCTAAGTAAATATTTTAAATATTTTAGTAAATATTTTAGTCTGTTATGATGCGGTCCCCAGTTCCCTGTGAATGTAAGAGTTGTGTGTTTGAGATAGCACTTGGGCAATTTGGGCATCCTCCATATATATGGAGGGCGACTCTTGATGGTTGCTTCATTCACTTAGCAGTAATAAGAAATCAGAAGTCTTCCATTTTTGCATGTCTCTCTGTAATGCTCTCTCCCAGGCTTTAGCGAATGTCTGTCAGGTGTATGTGCATCGTTTTGATTAACATTTACATAATCTTCAATCAACCAAGAAGTATTTCTGTGGGCACCTTCTGTTTGATCTGTCAGTCAAAGGGTGGTCTTCCCCCAAGCTTTTTGGTGTTGCCCCTCAGTTTTCTGAAATTTGTTTTTGTTAGCTCTAGAACTCTGTGCACTTTACCACTGCTAAGCAGTGCTAAAGTACTTGAGCTCACTCATGGCAAAATTAGCCTACACCTGATTGGAACATTTAATTTACTGATAAGTCGGTAATAAAGTGGTACAATATGTACCCACAGCCTATAAATGACATGTTGCTAGTGAGCCTGTAGCACTTATTGTGCCACCCACTTAAGTAGCATTTATAACATGTCTCCAGCCTGCCATTGCAGCCTGTGTGCAGGTTTCAACTGTCAATTTGACTTGGCAAAATAAACCTCTTGCCAGGCCTAAAACTCAATTTGTAATATATATAAGTCACCCCTAGGTTAGGCCCTAAACAGCCCATAGGGCAGGGTGCATTTTATTAAATAAAATGTACATGTACATTTAAGTGTTACATGTCCTGGTAGTGAAAAACTCCTACATTCGTTTTTCACTAATGTGTGGCCTTTCTTTTCCCTCCGATAACATTGTGTTACCTTTTTACATTTAATAAGTGATAATGTTTGTTTGGGAACAGGTAGAAATGTCATGTTTGGTGTCTAAAGAATTGTAATGTAAAATCCTCTTTAATGGTAAAGTTGGATGTTAAATCTTTTTTGAGCCCCAAGTATTTCCAGGGTAGCAGATCCCTTGCTGCTTATTAGCCAGGTTCAAAGCATGCTGAAATCAGAGAGGGGAGCTTTCACCATCTCGTTACATTTCCCAGAGACGGGTTGACAATGACACAACATTGCTCACCAGGTGAGTGAGTGGAGAGTCAAAAAGCAGATGGTCCTACAAGGATGCTCTGATTGCCTGATGCCTCTCCTCCATCACTGTGTTGCTTACAGATCCTGCATGCTTTGCCCAGGAATGTGGCCAATCTGTGGTAGTTCTCCCAAGTCTTTGATCCTTTCAGCCCCTCAGTACCCTAACCATACACTCTGTCCAAGGTTGCATCAACTCAAGTACCTTCATGTATGAAGCTGCTCACCTTTACACTTGAACCAAACTGCAGCTGACTGAAGAAACCCAACTAGGGCAAAAAAGACCTTGGGTTGTTTGTGTTCGGGTTCAGAGAGGGTACTTGAATAGGTGTGCTGTTCTGCAGCTGGTTCTCAACATGAAAACCTGATTCAAAGGATGTTAGGGGTATCCTTTAAAGGAGGCCCCATTGTGGAACAGCACACCTATTCAAGTACTGTATTGATTTTTGGGAGAAGGTTTGCTGGACCACATTACAAAACTTCTCTCCTTCTGCCCCTTGTTTCTGGTTCAGAGAAGACCAGGCTTGAAAGTTAAGTTGTCTGTTCCTATTGGAGCAGGAGCAAGGCTGATTTGTATATAGCTGGGTCTAATCTGATATGGCATTGTGGGGAAAAAACAATGGACTGGGATGAAGCTCTGAGAAATTACCAGCGGCTGAGATTATTGGAAGTTACACAATTTTGTGTTTACTTCAGTGTGGAACTGTGCCAACCTCTAAACATAACTGCTGCTGATAATAAAAGTTCCCAGACCTGTTCCACAAGACGCCCATTCTCAGCACCCTTTGTAACATGAGCCATTCTCACTGTAGTAGATGCATTAATCTCGGAACTTTTGCTACAGCTGCAGCCAACCACACCAGAGTTTGCTTCTCCCATTGCAGACCCTTTGTGCAGAAGCTACAATGTCCCTATCTGTGAATCTTTTTTTTGTATATAACACCTTTTATTGTTTTTTTACAATACAACAAGAAAAAAAGTGCTCCTGTGATCCTATGACAGCAGAAGGTCTTCAATATGCATACAGGTTTTATTGCAATAACAAAGTATGGTAGAGAAAAACATAATGAAATCGTAAAACAATGGGTTGCCCACTATGTTTAACACTTCGTCTCCCAGAATAGCAGCGAGTGTACATCTCTCTTCCGGGTGTCTGAGTCCCTATCTGTGAGTCTGATCACGCCTTCTTTGCAGCTGGTAAACTGAGTAAGACTGTTTGTGTGAATTCTTACACGCTCTTGCTGTGCGAACACTGCACTGGGATCGCTTCCTGTTGCTTAACCACTAAAGGAAACGCCCATCAAATGCCCACAGAAACAACTTAACCCTGTGAAGTACTGTGACTTGCTGGCAGTCCTTTGACACTGATTTACATAAGAGATGTGTCTATAATAACAGTATTTTCTAGGCGTTTATACTTACCAGAAACACAAACTGTATTTTTTTAAACAACATATCGCTACCTAGATGTTGTAGATGATCATACTGCTTCAAACGTGCTTGCTGAATATAACTCTTTTCACAGCAACTAAACTTTTTATATATATATATATATATATATATATATATATATATATATATATAATTCAGTGAAAAAACCAAAGGTTTCACACATGTTATAGTTAGCTGGACATTTCACTCGTAAAAAACCAATGAAATTCCCCCGTTATAGTTAGTTCAGCTAACTATAACTCGCGCGCCCGCAATGCACTGCTGATGACGTCACATATTACATCACTCATGACATGGTCACTGACATCACTCATGACATCACTGATGACATCTCAAATGACATCACTGATGACATCACTGATGACATCATCCAGTGAATGTGTGTTTTTCTGAAAATTAAATATGTTTTATATATGTATATCTCAAGGTCAATGGAAGAATAAATGGGTATATAAGTGTCTAAATGGATGCTTTGTTTTTGAAAAATGTATTGTGTTACTGACTGATTAAGTGTATCATAGTGAATACATGGCTTACTGAGTAATGTTTAAATATGAAAACATCTGTATCAGTCTCTCACTTTGTGTATAAGTGGCTGCATGGGTTGGTGAGTAGCTTCATGGGTGTCTATATAGGTTATTAGTTGTTTTTTTGAGTATCAGTCTGAGTGTCTGTATGGTTCGGTGGGGGGTATTATGTAGTGCATAGGTGCATGAATGAGTGATTCACTCTTTGTATGTGTTGAAGACAGCATGTGTGCAGGACTGTATGGGTGGATGAGTATGTGAATGGTTGTGTTAGTGAGTGAATGACTGTCTCAATAGTGTCTTTATGAGTAACTACATATGTTTTAAACTAGTATATGTGACTATTGGTGAATATAAGTGAGTATATGTGAGAGTGAGAGGTTGAAAGAGTTCCTGTATGAATAAGTATGTGTTTCTATAAGTGATTGTTTATAAGACTAAGTATGTGTAAGTTTCCGTAGAAGTAAGTGTGGTGGTGTGTGTATAACTGTATAAGCTAATAAATGTATGTTTGTTTCTTTATTAGCATGAGTGAGTATGTGTGAGTAACTCTATGGATGAGTGGCATTGTGTAACAGGATGTATAGGTGTATGAGTACATATGATGAGTGAGTGCATGTATGAGTGACTGTATAGGACTGTTGGTGAATGAGTGGATGTGTATGTGGTTCTTAGAATTATTTAAGAGGTTCTTGTAACTGGTATTGGTATGTCCATTGTTTTGAAAATTTCAGTCTCTATTTTTGAATGTGTGTATCAAAGGTTCTATTAGGGGAAGAGGAGGTCTGCCACTCTATCACAAGGATGATGTCATCAGTGATGTCATTTGAGATGTCATCAGTGATGTCATGAGTGATGTCAGTGACCATGTCATGAGTGATGTAATATGTGACGTCATCAGCAGTGCATTGCGGGCGCGCGAGTTATAGTTAGCTGAACTAACTATAACGGGGGAATTTCATTGGTTTTTATGAGTGAAATGTCCAGCTAACTATAACATGTGTGAAACCTTTGGTTTTTTCACTGAATTTGCAAGGTTTTTTAAATGCTAATTCCTAACTATAACATGTGTGAAACCTATGGTTTTTTCAGTGAATTTGCAAGGTTTTTTAAATGCTAATTTCTAACTATAACGTGTGTGAAACCCATGGTTTTTTCAGTGAATTTGTATGGTTTTTTAAATGCTAATTCTTAGCTATAACATATGTGATTCCCATATTTTTTTTTTTTTATTTTTTTTTATTTTTATAAATTCTTATATTAAATGTGTTTTTTTTTTTAAAAAACAAGTTTTTCTTTAACTTTTTATTCTCTTAAAACACTATGTTTTTTTCTTTAAAATCTGCAATATTGCAAGATTTTTTTTTTTTTTTTACCAAACAGGTAAGATATATTAGTATAACTTTGACAATATTTTTTTTTTTTTTTTTTTGTGCGCGTACGGTAAGCTTACGGTAAGCGTACGGTTTACGCAATGTCCGTAATTTATCTACGCTGTTTGCGTATAGTTACGCAATTTGCGTAGCCGCGCGTACTGCGCGTGGGGCGCGTACGCGTGTACGCTACACGCGCACGTTACGCGGAAGTGTTGGGGAGTGACTGTTATGCGCATGCGCGCGAGCGCGTGTCTTTTTTACGCGCATGCGTACTTTTGCCGTAAGCGCACCGTAAGCGCACCGTGAGCGTACGGTTGGTCATGTGATCATGAAACACAACTTTTGATTGGTTGAAACTACTTTCAGTTCTAGAACTCTCCTACACCACACCCATTCCCCTCATTTCTGCTTGTGATCCCTTAGGAGAAGGAGCTGGGTTGTCTTTGTGATACGATGGCAGAACAGCAGAGCCCTTCTGAGAGTGAGGCTAGCAGCACTACCTTGAGGCAGAGAGCGAGGAAACAAAAGACCTCTTTCATATGGGAGTATTTTACTTTTCCAGAGGGCCAGCAAAAGGTAAATGCACCCTTAGTGACTTGTAAGCTGTGTGGCCGTGTACTTTCAAGAGGGAATCCCGACAGGAAGTATTCCTTCGGGAATCACACCATGATGAGACACCTTAAGGATGTACACAGAAGGACACATGCTCGACTTACTGAAGGTAACCCTTCAGTAAATCAACCAAGCACATCCACAGCAGCTCAGCCTGGACCATCATCTGCAGTGCCGAGTCCTTCTTCTGCAGGTCAGGTGAGCCCTTCATCTGTGGGGGGAGCATCTCCTTTTTCTTCTCCTCAGGAAATTAACCCTCGGTTTCTGAGGGTTGAAATACGGTGCGCCACTTGTCATGATCTAATTTGTTATAGGGAGACCAGTATTTCCCTAGTGAACAATAAAATAGATCAGCACACTTGTCGTACCGTCTAATATTCCCATTCTTTCTTTCCTCTGTCCCTGCATGAACACAACGGCTCTTTTAAGAGCCAACCTTACCTTTCATCTATTTTTTATATATGTTTTTAAAACTTTTTTTTGTTTTTTTTTTTACCGTACGCGTACGGTACGCGTAATTATTATTTTTTTTTTAAAAAACACTAAAAATCAATTATCACATTACAAGGTCCTTGAGAGACTACAAAGAAAAACTGAAAATGTGATTGTGGAGAAGTGGAAAAAAGGGACCATGATATTTTTGACTTACCATACCCACTCAAAAAAATATTTATTCATTTAAATTTTTTTTTAATTGCTTTAAAATGGTTCTAGTTTTCGAAAATTATCTATCTCAATCTGAAAAAAAAGAAAAAAGTATTAATATTTAATAAAACATTTTATAATACAGTACACATATTTACATATTTTCCCCAAAAAATTTTTGCCTTTTTTTTGCTGTTTTCAGAATATATTGCATTTCACTGTTTTCAAAACGAAATTTCTTTGCCAATTTGAAAGCACACTTACTACTCTTTTTTTTGGCAAGTGATAAACACTTTTACAGACTGACACATTATGAATCCACTTTTCAGATTCTTAAAAAAGCACATGTCCAAACTGCTTTTTCAGACCAGCACCATGTGTAACCTGGTTGACTGCCTACACTCCAGCAAGGGCAACCAGCCTTAGTGATGCTGAATGTATTTGCATTACTGACTGAAACCTCAAACCCCACTCGCTTGTGAATACTGTGCATGATTCCACAGGGTAAGCAGCTGGGTGTGTGCTAAGAGTCTGCTTCTGCACCAAAAAATGGCTCCCCCTTTCCATCTAATGCAACTGTGAAATCACCAGAGCAATACGCAATAAATCTCTGCCTGTAATAACTATATGCACACAGAGTCATGTTTTCACATTAGTCACAAAACGAAATTTCTTTGCCAATTTGAAAGCACACTTACTACTCTTTTTTTTGGCAAGTGATAAACACTTTTACAGACTGACACATTATGAATCCACTTTTCAGATTCTTAAAAAAGCACATGTCCAAACTGCTTTTTCAGACCAGCACCATGTGTAACCTGGTTGACTGCCTACACTCCAGCAAGGGCAACCAGCCTTAGTGATGCTGAATGTATTTGAATTACTGACTGAAACCTCAAACCCCACTCGCTTGTGAATACTGTGCATGATTCCACAGGGTAAGCAGCTGGGTGTGTGCTAAGAGTCTGCTTCTCCACCAAAAAATGGCTCCCCCTTTCCATCTAATGCAACTGTGAAATCACCAGAGCAATACGCAATAAATCTCTGCCTGTAATTCCTATATGCACACAGAGTCATGTTTTCACATTAGTCACAAAACGAAATTTCTTTGCCATTTTGAAAGCACACTTACTACTCTTTTTTTTGGCAAGTGATAAACACTTTTACAGACTGACACATTATGAATCCACTTTTCAGATTCTTAAAAAAGCACATGTCCAAACTGCTTTTTCAGACCAGCACCATGTGTAACCTGGTTGACTGCCTACACTCCAGCAAGGGCAACCAGCCTTAGTGATGCTGAATGTATTTGCATTACTGACTGAAACCTCAAACCCCACTCGCTTGTGAATACTGTGCATGATTCCACAGGGTAAGCAGCTAGGTGTGTGCTAAGAGTCTGCTTCTCCACCAAAAAATGGCTCCCCCTTTCCATCTAATGCAACTGTGAAATCACCAGAGCAATACGCAATAAATCTCTGCCTGTAATTCCTATATGCACACAGAGTCATGTTTTCACATTAGTCACAAAACGAAATTTCTTTGCCATTTTGAAAGCACACTTACTACTCGTTTTTTTGGCAAGTGATAAACACTTTTACAGACTGACACATTATGAATCCACTTTTCAGATTCTTAAAAAAGCACATGTCCAAACTGCTTTTTCAGACCAGCACCATGTGTAACCTGGTTGACTGCCTACACTCCAGCAAGGGCAACCAGCCTTAGTGATGCTGAATGTATTTGCATTACTGACTGAAACCTCAAACCCTTAAAGTATTCTTTATTTTTACCAGTACACCTTAATTTATGGTGAAAACATAGTCCATATTATTTTACATGTTCTTCACATTTAAATTTCTCCCAAAACAGAAAATAATAAACACAACTTCAACAAAAGGAATCCCATTTCTATTATTCATTTCTTAATTTACCATATACATCCCCTCTCAAACTCTAAACTCACCTTTAAAATTAGTTAGTTGTGAAAGAAATGTGGCACTCAAACAGCAGATTATCAGAGCCAGGATCTCTGTTCTTTACACCTCTCTCCTCTCAGCAGAACCAGATAATGGCAAACTTTCCCTCTCTTTTTCCACACATATACATGTTAGTTTCAAATCTCAGTGCTTCCTCCTTTTTTTCAAATGTAATCACACATTTCTATTGGTTGAAAACCAACCCTTTTCCAAAAGTACCCTTCCCCCAACTTGACTTCTGCCTAGTACCCTTCCCCCAACTTGACTTCTGCCTGCTACCATAGCAACAGCTCATGGAACACTGCTGTGTGGAGTTAGGTCAGAAGTTCACCAAACAATGTTTCAATTCCACAGAGCAAGAGTGCTTGACTTTTCAAACCTAACAGCAAATCCATAGTACTGTTCTTTGGTAATACATTTTTCTGTACCAATACAAAACATGCTTCTATTAATTTACACATACAGCCTAGTTTTTATTGTAGAATGGTATGAAACAGCCAATCAGTTCTTTTTTTTATGAAAAAAATATGTATGCCTCCATTTCCAAACTGTCTTTCTTTTCATATTGCCATTCTACTGAAAGACACCTCCTGAGTGCATCCAGTTCTCCTTTGAAGATGTTCACAGTGTGGATTGTAGGGCACAGCTATGTCTTCTGTAGTGAAAAGTATGCAGAGAAAACAGATATGGTGAGAGACCTTGCTTTGCCAAATGTAGACATTAAATGGATTGGTCAGAGAGGGTTAAAGTGGCACCAATTGATGCCATTGGTGAAATCCTTCATGCACATCCAACACCCTGACCTCATAATAGTGCACTGTGGTGGCAATGACCTAGACACTTTGACTGGGGTAGGTCTGGAAATGCTTATGAAGGACACCTTTGCACAACTGTTTTCACTTTTCCCTAAAACTGCCTTTGTGTTTTCTAACATATGCCAAAGGCAAAAATGGAACTGGTCCAATCATTTCTGTCCGCAGATTGACAAAGCAAGAAAGCACATCAACAAATCTGTTTCTGCTTTCCTCCGTGACTATGGTATGGGTTCCATTTACCACAACAACTTGCGTTACGACATGCAAGACATTTATAGAGGAGATGGTGTGCACTTCATTGATGAAGGGAACAGAGTCTTCCTCTTGAACCTTAGACTCTGCATCGGTACTTACTTGTAGGTACCACTAAAAAATCATTTCATAAACACAACGGCTCTTTTTAGAGCCCCCTAATATCTAAACACTTAATTCTGAATTTCATTTATTTTTTTATTTATTTTTTCTACCGTACGCGTACGTTGAGCTTACCGTACGCGTACCCCGCGATTTTTTTTAAAATCAATAAATGTTGTCTTTGTACTTTTCTGTCCTTCTTTGACCCCCTTACAAATGTAAGGGGGTCTGTAACTCTCCTCCTTGCCCCCTTTTCAAGATATCACTCTTTTTTTTTTCTGAGTGAAACACACGAAATGGCGGCCGCCGCTTCCTGGTTTCGACCGATTCGAATGTTTACTAAGATCTAAGAGCCAATCAGAATCGCGCTCGCGCACGCCACCGTACGCGTACGGTAAGCGTACCGTAAGCGCACCGTAAGCTGGCTCAGATATATATATTGATTTAAAGGATATTTTCTCAGAATCTACTGAACAGATTTACACCAAACCTACAAAAGGCACTTCCTTGACCTGAGGACTACCTCTCTGCCAAATTTCAAGTAATTCTGTTCAGCCGTTCGGGCTGTAGCTGTGTCTAAAGGTCCTATGGAAAAATGCATGGGAAAAACGCGTTTTGGGACCCCCCTTTTATCTCAGCCCCCGCTTGACAAATCCCCCCGAGACTTTCAGGGTAGGAGCGGAGCGTAGCGCCCCACCTATTTTGAAAAATTTGCGAGGATTCGTCAGCCGGCGCAAAAGTTATTCCAAATAGAATGTTGCGGATTTCCTATGGAAACGTGGTCCTAACTATAACTACCTACTGGCGACCGCCAGTAGGTAATATATATATATATATATATATGCCACAAGGAATCGTCTCACAAACTGCACACCATCGATACGCAAGAGACGAACACGGACCCAAGTAAGTGCAAGTTGATTTTAATCAGTCCAAAAACTGCACCACCGCGTTTCGGCCTTCTTGATCATATACATATATATCATGCTTCAGTTTGCCCAAACAGTGAGAAGCACTCTGACACCGGCACTGACTTCAAGCCCTTTATTAGGTACAGGTACAATGCGCCTGCTGATACCTTTAGCAGCTGTACACCACATACGCCTGACGCGTTTAGAAGATCCAAACTTCTTTCTCAAAGGCTGGTGGTAATGAAACAGGTAAGCACAGTCTGGGTCCTGACCACACCTAAATCCACATAATTGCGCATCACGTGATGGATTGCTCTGTATGAGGCAGCGCAGAGTGTTATGGGAGTGGAAGTCCCAGTTAAAAATGCCAAATGTTCTGCCGGAAGATTGCAAGCCCATAAATGAGCATCAGCAGGTGGGGTACCTTTATCCTGGTGTCGGTGCTCCACATATCGGAACTATAGAATCACAACTCCAGCGGCCCCCTGAGTTCACAGGGTGGTGCTTCTCGGCGGCGGGGCTGCCGCCAATATCTCATGCTTCAGTTTGCCCAAACAGTGAGAAGCACTCTGACACCGGCACTGACTTCAAGCCCTTTATTAGGTACAGGTACAATGCGCCTGCTGATACCTTTAGCAGCTGTACACCACATACGCCTGACGCGTTTAGAAGATCCAAACTTCTTTCTCAAAGGCTGGTGGTAATGAAACAGGTAAGCACAGTCTGGGTCCTGACCACACCTAATTCCACATAATTGCGCATCACGTGATGGATTGCTCTGTATGAGGCAGCGCAGAGTGTTATGGGAGTGGAAGTCCCAGTTAAATGTGCCAAATGTTCTGCTGGAAGATTGCAAGCCCATAAATGAGCCTCAGCAGGTGGGGTACCTTTATCCTGGTGTCGGTGCTCCACATATCGGAACTGTAGAATCACAACACCAGCGGCCCCCTGAGTTCACGGGGTGGTGGTTCTCGGCAGCGGGGCTGCCGCCAATATCTCATGCTTCAGTTTGTCCAAACCGTGAGAAGCACTCTGACAGCGGCACTGTCTTCAAGCCCTTTATTAGGTACAGGTACAATGCGCCTGCTGATACCTTTAGCAGCTGTACACCACATACGCCTGACGCGTTTCGAAGATCCAAACTTCTTTCTCAATGGCTGGTGGTAATGAAACTGGTAAGCACAGTCTGGGTCCTGACCACACCTAAATCCACGTAATTGTGCATCACGTGATGGATTGCTCTGTATGAGGCAGTGCAGAGTGTTATGGGAGTGGAGCACCGACACCAGGATAAAGGTACCCCGCCTGCTGAGGCTGATTTATGGGCTTGCAATCTTCCGGCAGAACATTTGGCACTTTTAACTGGGACTTCCACTACCTGTTTCATTACCACCAGCCTTTGAGAAAGAAGTTTGGATCTTTGAAACGCGTCAGGCATATGTGGTGTACAGCTGCTAAAGGTATCAGCAGGCACATTGTACCTGTACCTATATATATATATATTACCTACTGGCGGTCGCCAGTAGGTAGTTATAGTTAGGACCCCTTTTCCATAGGAAATCCGCAACATTCTATTTTGAATAACTTTGGCGCCGGTCGACGAATCCTCGCGAATTTCTCAAAATAGGTGGGGCGCTACGCTCCGCTCCTACCCTGAAAGTCTCGGGGGGATTCGTCAAGCGGGGGCTGAGATAAAAGGGGGGTCCCAAAACGCGTTTTTCCCATGCATTTTTCCATAGGACCTTTAGACAGGGCTACAGCCCGAACGGCTGAACAGAATTACTAGAAATTTGGCAGAGAGGTAGTCCTCAGGTCAAGGAAGTGCCTTTTGTAGGTTTGGTGTAAATCTGTTCAGTAGATTCTGAGAAAATAGCCTTTAAATCAATATATATATCTGAGCCAGCTTACGGTACGCTTACCGTAAGCTTACCGTACGCGTACGGTGGCGTGCGCGAGCGCGATTCGGATTGGCTCTTAGATCTTAGTAAACATTCGAAACAGCCGAAACCAGGAAGCGGGGGCCGCCATTTTCTCTCTCGCACTGAGAGCTAGGTTGTTAAATAAAACCAATAAACATGTAAAGGGGCTGTTTAGACAGCTCCCACACACATAGCCATGTTGAGGGAGTCCCCAAAGACCCCCCAAGGCCAAAAATGCAATTTTTATTTTTTCGCTAATTTCGCCGATTACGCTTACCGTACGCGAAGCGCACCGCGTGCTTACTGTGCGCGAAGCGCACCGTGCGCGCACGGAACGAACTGCGTTAAGTGGGCGCGCACGCCACGAATGGCGTAAAGTAACTTAGCATTTAAAAAACCGTACAAATTCACTGAAAAAACCATAGGTTTCACACACGTTATAGTTAGGAATTAGCATTTAAAAAACCTTGCAAATTCACTGAAAAAACCATAGGTTTCACACATGTTATAGTTAGCGGAAATTTTACTGATAAAAAACCAGTGAAATTCCCCCGTTATAGTTAGTGTAGGCAACTATAACTCACGCGACCGCAATCTTCTGCTGATGACATATGTGTCTTTATGAAAAAAAAATATTTGAAATATATGTATAGCTAAAAATGTATGGAAGAAGACATGGGCAAATAAGTGTCTAAATACAGTATTAGCATCAGCAGAGGATTGCGGTCGCGTGAGTTATAGTTGCCTACACTAACTATAACGGGGGAATTTCACTGGTTTTTTATCAGTAAAATTTCCGCTAACTATAACATGTGTGAAACCTATGGTTTTTTCAGTGTATATATATATGTATGTATATATATATATATATATATATATGTATATATATATATATATATATACATATATATATATATATATATATATATATATATATATATATATATATATATATATATATAATCTACTGGCGGTCGCCAGTAGATAGTTATAGTTAGGACCGAGTTTCCATAGGAAATCTCAAAATTCTATTTTGAATAACTTTGGCGCCGGTTGATGAATCCTCGCGAAATTTTCAAAACTAATGGGGCGCTCCGCTCAGCTCCTACCCTGAAAGTCTTGGGGTGATTCGTCAAGTGGGGGCCGAGAAAAAAGGGGGGTCCCAAAACGCGTTTTCCCCATGCATTTTCCCATGGGACCTTTAGTCAAAGGTACAGCCCGAACGGCTGAACAGAATTACTTGAAATTTGGCAAAGAGGTAGTCCTCAGGTCAGGCATGTGCCTTTTGCATATATGGTGTCAATCTGTTCAGTAGTTCCTGAAAAAATTGCAGTTAAATGTACATATATATCTATATGGGCGCACCCAGAAGATGAGTGCTGCTCTGCCATTTTCAAGTACTGGAGTACTGGAAAAGCTGCTCAGCTCCTTCTCCCAGGGAATCAGAAGAAATAATGAGGGGAGTGGGTGTGGTGTTGGAAGATTCTGGAACTGAAACTACTATTAACCAATGAAAAGTGTTGTTTTGTAATCACATGACTTGCTGTGCGCGCACAGTGCGTGCACGGAGCACGCACGCATGCGCGTATGGAGCACGCGCGTACGGTGCACGCTCCGTCAAAAATCCTAAAAAAAAAAGAAAAAAAAAAAATTAAACTGTTTATAAGTTTATAGAAGATATTAACTATGCTGTTCAACTTTATCCAAACTCAAAAAAAAAAGAGCTGAGCCATTCCATATTACAGGATACAGTCAATCTATAACTATATACATAGGTAGTTTATTGTAAAATAAATATATAAAAAATATAATAATACATACATAACTTAGCATTTAAAAAAATGTACAAATTCACTTAAAAAACCATAGGTTTCACACACGTTATAGTTAGGAATTAGCATTTAAAAAACCTTGCAAATTCACTGAAAAAACCATAGGTTTCACACATGTTATAGTTAGGTGGACATTTCACTCGTAAAAAAACATTGAAATTCCCCCGTTATAGTTAGTTCAGATAAATATAACTCGCGCGACCGCCACTCTATCACAAGGATGATGTCATCAGTGATGTCATGAGTGATGCCACTGACCATGTCATGAGTGATGTAATATGTGACGTCATGAGCAGTGGATTGCGGGCGCGCGAGTTCTAGTTATCTGAACTAACTATAACGGGGGAATTTCAATGGTTTTTTACAAGTGAAATGTCCACCTAACTATAACATGTGTGAAACCTATGGTTTTTTAAGTGAATATATATATATATATATATATATATATATATATATATATATATATATATATATTATTATTATCTACTGGGAGTCGCCAGTAGATAGTTATAGTTAGGACCGAGTTCCCATAGGAAATCTGAAAATTCTATTTTGAATAACTTAAGCGCCGGTTGACTTATCTTCGTGAAATTTTCAAAACTAATGGGGCGCTCCGCTCAGCCCCTACCCTGAAAGTCTCGGGGTGATTCGTCAAGTGGGGGCTGAGAAAAAAGGGGGGTCCCAAAACGCGTTTTCCCCATGCATTTTCCCATAGGACCTTTAGTCGAAGGTACAGCCCGAACGGCTGAACAGAATTACTTGAAATTTGGCAAAGAAGGAGTCTTCAGGTCAGGCATGTGCCTTTTGCATATATGGTGTCAATCTGTTCAGTAGTTCCTGAGAAAATTGCAGTTAAAAGTACATAAATATCTATATGCGCGCACCGTGCGCGCACGGTGCCGTGCGCGAGCGTAATTCTGATTGGTGGTTAGATGTCAGTCAACATTCGAATCGGTCGAAAACAGGAAGTGTGGGGTGCCATTTTGTGTGTGACAGTGAAAAAGAAAGGTGGAGAACGTGAAAAGGGGGCAGGGTAGAGAGTTCCTGACCCCCTAGCCTTTGTCATGGGGTCCCTGAAGGACCCCGAAGGGTGAAAAAAACATTTATTTTTATTTTTTTTAAATCACGGGGTGCGCGCACAGTGCGCGCACGGTGCACGCACGGTGGCAAAAAATTCATTAAAAAAATTACAACACAGTATATTAGGAATATAGCTCTTCTTGGAGAAGTGAAGTGAGTTCTGAAAAGAACTGTTTTTTTTGTCTTTTTTGTTTTGTATTTTTTTTTAGTTTTTTAACAGTTTTGTATTTTTTTTGATTTTTTTAGAGCAGCAAAAAAAACAGGGAATGAAAAACTGTTCAACAGGAACAAAAAAAAAAAAAGAAAAAAATTATGGGGTGGAGCATGTGTGCTGTTAGATTTTGTTCTCTATCAAGTTAATGCTGCTCTCACCATAACAGAGAGCAACATTGCACACATTGCAACGTATATGAACCTTCTGGAACAGAGGGTGGATATCCAGAGGTCTTGAAGCAGGTGATTCTGCGGCCACAGATGATGTGCTCGGCTGAGCAGCTGGAGGGTCGTCTCTTGTGGCTCTTGTACACTCACGAGCATAAGCCACAGGATGCACTGTTTTGAAGTGCCTCATCATAGAATAAATACTAAAGGGAGTATTTTTTTTTAGGATCTCCTCTAGATAAGACAACTCCACAAACAGTGCATGTGACTTTTGGGGCATTCACCTTCTTCTGGCCCTCTGGAAAAGTAAAGAACTTCCATATGAATGAGTCCTTTTCTTTCCTCTGCCTTGGTGTCACAATCGTCTCCTCCTCACTCCCTGAAGAAGACTGCTGTTCTGCCATTTTCAAAAACTGGAAAAGCTGTTCAGCTCCTTCTCCCAGGAAATAAGAAGAAATAATGAGGGGAGTGGGTGTGGTGTTTGAAGATTCTGGAACTGAAACTACTATGAACCAATGAAAAGTGTTGTTTCGTAATCACATGACTTGCCGTGCGCGAACCGTGCGCGCACGGAGCACGCACGCATGCGCACACGGAGCACGCACGCACACGCACATGGAGCACGCACGCATGCGCACACGGAGCACGTACGCATGTGCACACGGAGCACGCACGCATGCGCACACGGAGTTGGTGCGCGCACGGTGCGCGCACCCCCGCGGCAGAAGATAGCCAAAGAGAAAAGTTAAGAATGTGAAAACAAGTAACGGAAGACACTTCCTAACGCCCTAGGCCTTGTCACAGGGTCTCAAAAGGACCAACAAGAGCAAAAAAAATGCTTTTTAAAAAAAAAAATTCGGGTGCGCGCACCGTGAAAAACCCTTAAAAAAAATGTTTATAAGTTTATGGAAGATATTAACTATGCTGTTCAACTTTATCCAAATAAAAAAAAAAAGAGCTGAGCCATTCCATATTACAGGATACAGTTAATCTATAACTATATATATAGGTCGTTTATTGTAAAATAAATATATAAAAAATATAATAATACATACATAAATTAGCGTTTAAAAAACGTACAAATTCAGTAAAAAAAACATAGACTTCACACACGTTATAGTTAGGAATTAGCATTTAAAAAACCTTTGAAATTCACTGAAAAAACCATAGGTTTCACACACGTTATAGTTAGTAATTAGCATTTAAAAAACCTTGCAAATTCACTGAAAAAAACCATAGGTTTCACACACGTTATAGTTAGGAATTAGCATTTAAAAAACCTTGCAAATTCACTGAAAAAACCATAGGTTTCACACACGTTATAGTTAGGAATTAGCATTTAAAAAACCTTGCAAATTCACTGAAAAAACCATAGGTTTCACACATGTTATAGTTAGCTGGACATTTCACTAGTAAAAAAACATTGAAATTCCCCCGTTATAGTTAGTTCAGCTAACTATAACTCGCACGACCGCAATCCACTGCTGATGACGTCACATATTACATCACTCATGACATGGTCAGTGACATCACTCATGACATCACTGATGACATCTCAAATGACATCACTGATGACATCACTGATGACATCATCCTTGTGTAAGAGTGGCAGACCTCCTCTTATCCTAATATAAACTTTGATACACACATTGAAAAATACAAACTAAAGTTTTGAAAACTATAGAGATACCAATACCAGTTAGAACAACCTATTCAGTAATTCCAGAAAGAGACATATTCACTGGATGATGTCATGAGTGATGTAATATGTTATGTTTTCAAATCCCCATAACTGATACAAGGGTGAGGACAAAAATGTGATAATACACGATGTAGTATACATCTCAGACAGCGAGAATCACGATACATAATAGACCTCCAAACTAAGAGTCCAGGAGGCTTGAATATGGATGAAGAATTATCAGTCCACCTGAGAGAGGGATCATGATAAACTTTAGTTGAGAGGCTTCCTTCTCTATCCACCATAGGCAGTACAGAATCTGGTTATGTACTTAACGTTATAATTTTTGTTTTTTCTTGTTGAACTTCCAGCTAAACATTGTGCATAACATGGATACAGTATGTACATTTTAATTGTTAATATTGGTTTTTCTTTGTCTTTTTGTACTTCACAGGAGAAAAGGAAGGTACCCCTTTGACACGTATTCACCTGCACGGGCAACCTACCCTTTTCTTCATAAGCACAGTGTCCTTTCACCATCACCAAACTGGTATGTACACGATCCACGTTTACTGTTCCTTGAGCATATGAAACTGGGGAGTCAACGCATGAGACTGGTTGGATTTTTAATATCATTGAGGCACTATTCCTATACATGTTTAGTTCACGTCTAGCCACTTAGCTCTGCGATTCATATCGGGGACGGCAGTTCCCGGTCCTCATCCAGCCCGTGAGCATAGCACTTTTATAATGCTCCTTGTGGAGGACGGTCTTTTGTAATTTGTACATCGTGTTCCAACCCTTTGTTTCCTTCATGCACTTAGCAATCGAATGTATATATCACTTGGTATAATGAACTAAGAAGGGCGACATGAGTAATGAATTACTAGCAATTGCGAATACTAGTATTGCAGACATTTGGTTCTAGCAACAGGTGGAGACACATTTACTGATTTTTCCGCATTGTATACTACATCGTGTATTATCGCATTTTTGTCTTCACCCTTGTATCAGTTATGGGGATTTAAAAACACAACGTATTTTGTTGACAAATGTCACATTATCTTGTCAGATACTATGAGAGGAGAATTACATCTCTTATGGTGATGAGGACTGTGTTTAAATCCAAGAAAACTTTGTTTTATGAACACACCAGCATGTTTTGACGCTGTAACACACCTTTCCAAGATGGATGCCATGTTCAGTAACCTTTCGTTTGCATACAGCCCCCCATCTTCTATGTCTATGATGTGGATCAAGTGTAACTTTATCAGTATTGTTTTTTCATTGTAACTCTACACGTGAACAAGGCTGTCGCCGAAACGCGTTGTGTAGAATTAAACTTGGATCACCTTTCTTGACTGCTGCTTGGTCTTTCCTGAGAGCGTACGACACATACTTTGATTTGTTGGTTGGATTATTATCACCGGCATGCTCCGCCGGAGTGTACGCCACCTTCCAATGGGGCCCAGTATTCCAGAAGGAGCTGTGTTTCTTTTCGTATTATATATATATATATATATATATATATATATATATATATATATATATATATATATATATCCTACTGGCGGTTGCCAGTAGGTAGTTATAGTTAGGACCTTGTTTCTATTCAAAAAGCATTTTTTCTTTTGCCAATATCTTTGGCGCTTTTTTACGAATCTTCGCAAAACTTTCAAAACTAATGGTTCACTCAGGTCAGCTCCTGTCTGGAAAGTGTCGGGTTGATTCGTCAAGCGGGGGCTAAGAAAAAAGGGGGGTCCCAAAATGCATTTTCCACATGTTAATTTCCATAGGAACTTTAGACACGGCTACAGCCTGAACTGCTGAACAGAATTACACCAAATTTGGCACAAAAGTAGCTGTTGTGTCACGATTGCCGGCTCGGGGGCAATGGAAGTACAATCATGGCCGCCAGATGAGGGACGCGCACGCTCAGGGATAGGTCGTTAAAGCCCTGCTTCTCCCGGATGACTGCGCTTCGCGTTCCAGCCTTTACTCGCCTTCCTGGGTCACTTCTGGTGCGTTGCTGCCCTTCACTTTCGCGTCGGGTGGCGTTCGTGTTCCTCCGACGGGTCGTCTTTGCCTTGGCTCCTCATCTGTCCGGTCCATGGATTTCCTGGATTTCCTGCTAAAGAAGAAAAAGATCTCTTAATTGACTTTCAGCCCGTGGTTACGGTAAACAGCGCGTTGCACTGCTTTTTCCTTTATATTTTGGTTTTGTACATTACCTCTCCCTCTCCTCTGATTCGGGTATCAGAACTGTGCTCAGCTGCTCTCCTAAATGCTAGCCCTGATGAACCTACAAGGGAAAGTGAGAGGTGAACCAGACGTTTACCAAACATTTATTTACCTTCACCAGAAGCATAGATAGCTACAACTGTTACTAAGGTGGGCAAATCACACAAACTGAAATCATTTACAGCTTCCTATTTAATCCATCTCCCCATTGAAATATTTCTCTACGTTTTACAACAGTACACAGACGTTGGTACACTACTGCCCTCCTCTATTTTTTCCTGAGATTGAAGAAGGGAACCTTAGGTAAAGGAACAGACTCTATGAGAAACTTAAATGTACACAGTGTGTTATGTTTGTTTATTAAAAGTATGTTCCCTCTTATCTACAGCCTTTTGTTTTGCCTTGACGTACTCCTGTAGTTCCTGAGTTGTGGCGAAGGATTGCCTCCCCTCCTTTCCTTGTTTTGTTTCCCTTCTTCCCCGGATTACCTTTTGTTGCTTTGACACATAACAAGCACAATAGGTGGTTGGGAGATGCTGTGGACTTTTCTTCAGTTCCCTGATGTTCCTGTAGAAACACAGGTGAGATCCTGACATCTTGGTCCAGAAAGCAACCTTTTTTTAAATTAAATTCAAAACATAAAAATGAATATATCTGAGCACCAAGGAGGAGTCGCGACTCCCTCCTGAACACGAGCTGACTTCTTGGCTGCCAATACTCCAAACCAGAATGAGTTGGCAGCCATCTTGTGACTTGGTAACTGGGTCACAAGAAAACAGTACAAAAAAGGTGAAAAACAAAAAAAGGGGGCAGGTTAGAAACACCCAAACCCTCTTGGCCTGCTCCGGGGGTCCTACAGGGCCAACAAAAGCATTTTTTTTTTAAAGCAGCTGAATTTGCACTGGGTGCGTGAATCTGGCTGAGAAAATAAAATAACACAAAGCGTGGGCTCCCGCGCTTCGTTATCCTTAAACCTCCGGGAGGGCCAAGTCCCGGGGGCAATATGCAATTATGCAGCCCCGGGGACCATCACCTCCCAGGGGCTTGAATAAAAAATGCGTGGGGGGGCTCCAACACCCCCACGCTGTGCCAATGACTGCCACCTTCCGGGGCTTTAATATATTTGAGGCGGGGGCACATGGCATCCCAGCAGCCCCGGGGACCACCACCTCCTTGAGGCTCTAATTTAAAAAAAGAAAATTGTGTGGGGGGCTCGAGCCCCCCACACGCCCTGGGGACCACCACCTCCCCAAGGCATACGAAAATGAAGTGCGGGGGTCCATTGCGGACCCCCAGGCCCCGGGAGCTCCCGCCCTGCCATAGCAAACACTGCTTTGCTTCGTTGAAGCGTGAGCAGGAAACCTGCTCTCGCTTCAACGAAGCAAAGCAGAAGCACAATTGCTTTTGGGCAAGGGGAGCTGCAAGTTAGCAGCTCCCCTTGTCCAAAAGCAATGTTGGCTCCCGCAGGAGGCGGGGAGCCGGCAGGGACCGTGGGGGCATAGGGACTCCCCCCACAGTCCCCAACTTGAGGGCCGGCCCCGGGAATGTGGTCCCCAGGGCCAGATGTGGCCCCCCTCCCCTTTATATTTTTAATTTATTAAAAGAAATAAAAAAGGAAGGCCGGCACTGGGGGATGGGGTCCCTGGGGCCATAATTGGCCTTAGGAGGGGGGCCACGCTGCCCCCCTCCCCAAAAAGAAACCCAGGCTGGGTAGACCCCGAGGGATAGGGTCTCCGGGGCCAGAAGTGGCCCAGGGGAGGGGAACCAAGCGGCCCCCCTCCCAGAAAAAATAATTAATAAAATAATTTAAAAAATGAGGCCAGGCCCCAGAAATGGGGTCCCGGGGACCATCACCTCCCAGGGGCTTGAATAAAAAATGCGTTGGGGGGGATCCAACCCCCATGCTGCCCCAGGGACCGCCACCTCCCTGGGCCTTTAATATATCTGAGGCGGGGGCACATGGCTCCCCAGCAGCCCCAGGGACTGCCACCTCCCCGAGGCTCTGATTTTTTGTAAAAAAAATTGTGTGGGGGGGCTCAAGCCCCAACGGGGACCACCACCTCCCCAGGGAATTAAAAAGTTGGGAGGGGGTCGCTCACCCCCCTGGATCCCTCCTTGGCCCTGGGGACCGCCACCCCCCATAAGTGGCCTGGGAGGGGGGCACTCGGTCCCTCTCCCCTTTATATTTTCTATTTATTTAAAAAAATTAAAAAGGAAGGCCGGCCCCAGGGGATGAGGTCCCCGGGGCCATAATTGGCCTTAGGAGGGGGCCACGCTGCCCCCCTCCCCAAAAAGAAATCCAGGCTGGGCAGGCCCCTGGGGATAGGGTCCCTGGGGCCAGAAGCGGCCCAGGAGAGGTGGACCACACGGCCCCCCTCCCAGCAATTTAAAAACTATGACAGGCCCCGTGAAGTGGGGTCCCATAGTGTTTTGTTTTTTTTTAATTAAAAAATGCACAGGCCCTGGGGGATTGGGTCCCCAGGGCCCAAAAAATGTTAAGAGAAGGGGGGCCACACAGCCCCTTCTAACAAAAGAATAAAAACAGAAGCCGACATCTCGCTGGTGGCCCTGCCCCTTCCCAGCACCACTCTGCAAACGCACCTCCTGGCGCGTTTTGAGTTGGGGGAGGAAGTCCCCTAGAATCTTGTGGGTTCTTTTGGGCCAACTAGCCCACCAGATACCTCCAGTAAGCCCCACACAGTGGGATTGCTGAGAGGTGGTCCGAGGACATGCCCCTTTTTATACCACTCTGCAAACGTGCCTCTTAGCGCTTTGCTGGTGTGGCAATGAGCTGCTCTTGTGTCCTTAGAACCTCAGGACTAAAGTGGACTTCATCCCCCAAGCAGCAGGATAAAAAGGGTCCGGGAGAGAGGCCGCTGTGCCCCCTCCCTTTAAAGGTTTTTTGTTTTTTTAAAGAAAGCTGAGCTCCGGGGTTGGCCACCCTGCCTTTATTTTTTTAAAAAGAACATAGAAGAAAAAGGCAGGCCCCTGTGGGATGGGGTACCCGTGGCCGAAATTGGCCCAGGAAGGGGGGCCACACAGCTCCCCTCCCCATTCTTAAAATGCCTGGCCCCAGGGGATGGGGTCCCCAGGTCAGAAATCAGGTCAGGGAAGGGGGGCTGCTTCCCTTTAAAAAAAGGCCCCCTTTCTCCACCACTCTGCAAATGTGCTTCCTGGCATGCTGCTGGTTGGAGGATGAAGTGCCCTTGGCTGCTGAGTGTCCTCAGGGGCTAACAAGACTTCCTGTTACCTTCACTAAACCCCACACAGTGGGATTGCTGAGAGGTGGTCGGAGGCAACGCCTCCTTTCTCCACCACTCTGTAAACGTGCCTCTCGGTGCACTGCTGGTAGGGGAATGTGGTTGTCTAGCCTCCTCACTTCGTTACTCCCTGTAAACCCTAATGATCATTGAGAGTTTGCTGCAGTCACCCAGACTTTGTGCATTTTTGTAACCTTTGTACTTTTAATTGACCCTGGCATCCAGCTACTTGCTCGGCATTGTGTTTCTTATTGACACAGTTCACCTTTGCTATTCCTAGGTGATCTTGGAGGTAAATTCATGACTTGCTTGATGGAGGCTGACAGCAAGGCGTGCTGACATTGATGGTAACTTTTGCTAGAACATATGTTAGATAAAAGTTTTCTTTTTCAGATATAATAAAAAGAAATTAAAAAAAAAAGATAAATCTTTTTTGGTCGGCGCAATGAAACAGCTGTCGCTGTTTCGCCAAACTATTGTTTTTCCAAAAACATCATACTTAATAAACATACACAAAGGGGATTTTGGCTTAGCACACTTCATCCATTGGTCTATTAAACTGTCATTCACATTTTACTTCAATCAACCACAGAAAACAACATGGGGCAATGGCACACCCACATTTTACCTATTGGGTTACTGCACTTTGAGTGACTGAATGACTGCACAAATCCTGTATACATTACTCACATCTGCTTAAAAATTGTTTCTTTCTCTTCAGTCACAAAGCTGGTTCAAAGTGTGCTTTTTTATAGATATTTTTAGATTAACTTTAAATACTGGTTATTTATTCTGCCTGCAGTTTGGGTGGCTAGTTATACAGCCATTTATTTTCCATGTGCTTTTTACAGTTGCTGTTACAAAGGTTTTAAGTGACATTGCAACACTGTTGCTGCCTGCAGTTTACCTGCTTGCTTAGGTCATAATTTAATCTTGTCTACTTCACAAACAATGACAACGCTAATTGCATGGTGCTTTTGATAGTTGCCATGCCTTTTAACATAACTAGTAAAACAGACAAATCAGTGAATGTTTTCTAAATTTAAAATTTTATCACAAGCATATTGAAGCCACATTTGGGATGTGGCTTATCTTCTTATTTTCTTTTTCTGGCATAGGCTTGCAGTAAAATAATAAAAATAAACAGCGTACCAGCTTGCCAAGGCCAGACATATTAGCTTTGACATGTCTGCCTTTAAGAACATGTTTAAACTCATTAAACGTTTTGTATCAGACAACAGAACATTTATAGCTCTCCAGCACGTGCCTAACATATTACGTGTCGTACTTGACAGGTCACGTTGCTGGCGACTCTGCTACCGCGCCTCCTTTCCTTTTGCTCCTTATAATAGTTTCGTTTTTGTTTGGGCATTTGATCGCTGGCGTCCAAGCGCGATGCTGCGCTTCATCACTGAAGGGTAAGAAGCTGCAATGTGTTTTACTTTGTCTTAAACAGTTTCACATGCTGTTTCCGTTTTTCTTTGAAATACATTTTGATAATCCCTTGAAAAAGAATGAATAACTAAATGACGTCTCTCAAGTACTTTTAAATATCGTGGTCTTTTGTCAACTGTGTCATTCTGCAGAAGATGGTCATTATTTTAGCTCTGCACTTCTTCTCATGGTTACACATGATTCTATCCACGTTACTTTTTATTTAACTCGCATCCGGTTATATCATGCGGGTATAGATGTGCAGTTGATACAACCGAGAAGTACAATGTATAAAAATACCTTTTCCATATTATTCAGTCGCTCCCGCAGCAGAAGATCTGAAACGCGATCCATTGTATTTTACCAGTGTCAGTCAGTATCCCCTTAAAACGTTCCCTGCACCGATTCTCATGGAGTGTTTTTTTTTTACTAAGAGCGTAACTCAAATTACATAGATAACAGTATTTTTTTTTATTTTTCGCACGTTATTCTATTATCTTCTTATCTTTTCTGATTGAATTTAAGCATGCTTCCAAAATCAGCGTTAAACTATTTTTTTTGTTTAATTACATTTCATATAAGAAGACAAAGCAAGTGACAACAGTATAACATACACTCCTGTTACAATTCACCTGGAGGGAGAAACCGCATTGATTGGCAGTCTTAAATAAGTAAGGCGGGAGACCTAATAAGATACATCAAGAACTACAATCCTAGTGGAATAAAAGCGGCTGCATGGCAAATTAAGCGGTTCATAGGGGAAGAGAGATAGGAATATAGTAAAGGAGAATGAAGAGGAAGAAAAAGAAACAGGCAAGGGGAGGAGGGAGGGGAAGGGAGGCTACACTGGGTTGGGGTCGCACTTATCAGGGCGGGGGAGTACCAGCGTTTAACATTCTAACAGTTATTGTACCATCGATAGTGTTGGTATGGTGCAAAGTCCTGGCCAGCGAATCACTTCAGGAAATTGACAGTAAGATTTTAGCAACTTTGGAAATATGTCTTTCAGTGTCAAAACAGTTGGTCCTAGAGCAAAACGTCTGCTGCTGTCGTTTTATTTGTTTTTTAAACATTTATAGTGGGTGCTTTGTTCTGTGGTCATGAGCTCGGATGTTACTCGAGCTTCTGCGAAAGTGAAAGTAAAGAGCTGTCCAGTGGGCATAATGCCATGAGATCGTTGGTGTGGTTTTGGTATTTGTCAGTTGGGGATTTTATGGGCGGGTGATCACAACAACAAAAAAAAATTGCTGAATGCTATTCTATTCCTGTCCAGGTGCCTCTCGGAATTATGGACTGTAGCCAGGGCCAGTGGGATTATGCGGCAGTGGAGTATCAAATTATACAACAGGTTTGATTAAATTATGCAGCAAGGAACTGGCAATTTATGCAGCATATTACCCGGTCACAGGCAAATAATGCAGCATAATATGTGGCATTGTTGTGTGGCTATGCTTATATTTTAACTCACTGATACAAAACGGATTTCAGAGCCATTAAATGCCAGGGAGTCTTAACCAACAAAGCTGGATACGTACTGCAGATCCTTTTAAATATTTTATATGGATTTGTATAGTGCAGTAATCAGCGAGAGGTTATCTAGGTGCATGGGCAGGTCTATAGGTGTGAGGTCCCCAAGGTGCTTATACAAAGAGCCGCGTCTTAGGCTTCATGCGGAACTCAAGAAGTGAGGAGGAGGCTCTGATGTGTTGAGGGAGGTCTTTCCATGTCTTGGGTGCGATGTAGGTGAATGAGCGACCTCCAGTTTTGCTTTTGCGGATACAGGGAATGTGTGCGAGTGAGGCAGAGCGTAGGTGTCTGGTGGGTTGGTGACAGTGTATGCGGCTGTTCAGGTGTTTTGGCCTTGCTATTCAGCAACATTTACAACGTTTACATTGCACAGAACCAAATAAATGCCATTTCCTTGAAACTGCTTTCTCCACCTCCGATGGAAAAATAAATTGTGTGAAACATAAACATTGCATTTATCAAAAACAACCCAATACATACAAGATTTTTGTTATAAAAGGCAGGCCTCGTTTCTTATGTGCATCACCCTTATGTCCTAAAACTTGTCTTCACTTTAGGGTTTTCCCCAAATCCACCTTATACGGTTTCTAAAAGCATCTATTTCTGATAAAACATAGATCTGCAATATGGTATAGTCCATTTAATATGCATTTTGTAGGTGTCTGACTGGGAGATACTTGAGGATATAACATGGGACCCTAAAGAGAGATGCAACTTGTTTGAGATCCCTCTTAAATAAGGCTTCTAGTTTTCTGTTTTTACTGAATTTTACAGATAAATATGGATAGAGTGTGTTTCTGAATTTTTAAAAGGTGGAAAAATACAGAAAAGTTGGCTTCTTTTGATTGACTCTCCGTGCTCTCATTCATTAATTTTCATGTCTACAGCTGTGCAGGCTAAGAGCATGGGGAGTTAAAAAAAATGGTACAAGATTTACTTAAGTACCTGCATATCACAACATATGTTTGTGCTATAATGGTAATATTTCTCATGAGTGTAATTTTTTATCACATTTGGCTGTGTAATATGCTAAAACCCGACCAGCAGCAAAATGTGAGTGCACATCTATTAGTTAAATGTTGAAATATACAAATTGCAATTTCATTTATTCACAGAATACTAAATAAAGGAGGGTAAATACTGACCAAAATGTAAAAAAAAAAAAATACCATAAAACCAGGACCCCTACTTTTCAGTCTCAGTGACCTTTTGAAATAGCTGTTGTTTTTAAAACAGTGTCTATGACGTGGATATAAATTCACTGTGAATAGTGTAACCATATTTATCTGAGAAAGTAGGACTCATTATTTCCAAAATTATCAGCTCCACTAGACAGCATATACTGGAAACTTCACGGTAGGGTCAATGCCGATATTGGTGTTCCTCAAAATGAAGCGGAACTCTAGCTTACATTTTCAGACCTTGCAAGTCAGGCAGCAGCCAACGGCTAGTCAAAGTCAGTACATCTCACAGGTTCAGCAGCCCAGTAAAATTAGATAGATCATTGTTTCCCTTGTCAGAGGGATTTCTGAGAAGGAGACTCCCAAATTGGCCTCAGAGCCTGGTGTATCTGTGCCCACACGCTGGTACATTCTCCAGGCCCTTTCTCTAGTGGAAAATCTTGCTTATTCCCATCAGACAAAAGCTAATATCAAAGGAAGCAGTAGCGGAAGAAGAAGTGGGGGATTGGCTATTCCTGTCATCATCCATATTGCATCCCAACATTTATAGAAGTAAAAATACTTTGCAGTCATCTAAAGGTAACACTAATTCCAGAAACCCTGAAGGTGATCTTGATCACTTCTTATTAGGAACACTCTTTAGTGTTCGTAACAATTATTGTGATCCTTAACAATAAACATTTGAAACATAGTTTCATAAAAAGAACAAATACAAAGGAGTGTGGACCAGGGACATCATCGCTTTGCATAGCTCCTTCTCCTAAACACTATACATGCTGTCACTCACAAGAATCTGGAAAAATGGGTCAGTGTTGACTACCTGGGCCCACCTTCTCAGGGTTTACCTAGGGTTTTCCTTTTGAGCACTAGTATATCCACATGTCGCTCGGTGTATGGTTCTGCATGTATAAATTAAACGAAAATGTGTATTTGTTCATTTACCTGTTTCTCAAAAGAGAAAATATTTTTGCTTGTGGAAAATCCCATTCCATTGCATCTCACTCATTAGAAAAGGCCACCCCCCCCCCCCCCCCTTTAGTTTTGTATACATTTCTGAAATGGGAAAGCACGTGCAAAATCATCACTAATATTAAAATTCTCGGCAGTTTGTGGCATTCACTTAATATTACAGGCCATTCCACCCCTAAACCGTCCTCATTCTAACCTTTATCCCAAAATTTGGAAATGCAGCCGATACCCCATACTTTGCACATATGTAAATGTCTAAACATTTTCAAATTTGGATCAGATTTGTGGATTATGTGAAAGATTTACTGTCATGTAGATGGAGGAGCATTTTGGAACGGAACTTAGCATGTTAAATTTCTGCCAGAATTGATTTTCTTTTGAATTCCGTTTGTTAACAAAATTATGTTGATGAATCTTTATACATTTATGCCCTTTAGTCTAATATTAAAATACCCATCTATAGCGGTTTAAATTGGTAATTCACATAGAAATTTGCTTTTGTGGCGTATTTCACTATTAACACCCAAGGCCATTCCCATTTAGGATGTGCTTCGATGACAAGTTTACACATATAGAAAAAATATTTATGCATAAGTCAAATAATAAATTACAAATTCCTCAAGTCATAATTCTGAGAACTAGGTTATGGAATGTTTACCATTCTAGAATTGGGAGCATTTTGTCTTTTAAGAGAGTATTTCTACCTGCATGTCTAAGCAATTGCCAAAATATATTTCAAGATATATCTCCTTGCAGGCCTCGACTTGTTTACGAGATCCCGTCATTGGGAAATTTGAAACTAATAATTAATTTCTAAAAAAGCATTTCCCAGCTATCATTGGTTAAGACATGAGCTTGTAAAACCGGGGATTTGGTGATTTTTCTCTAATCCTACCCCTTCTCTTCAAGAAGTTGAATGCAGCACATAATAAAAGTAATCAGGCAATTATGCTATTCTCTAGCACTTCTCACATAATATCAATCAATAAAGATGTCATAGTTTAATTGAAATAGTTTAATTTGAATATTCATTATTTATGGGACTTTGTGCACAGTAACCCTAGTTGGACACGTCTTCCCAATACTTATTTTATGCCAGTAGTTGCTGGTGGTGGGATACTGGCATTCATTTTTGGTGCCTGATCTTATTTTTCATTACCAGACTTTGACCCAGTGCCAGAGCGAGAAAGTTTGCAAAGCGAGAACATGAAAAACAGCAATAAAGGGAGAAAGTGGGGATGGAAAAGAACCTGCAAGAGTGAGATAAAGACTCAGGAAGTGTAGGGTGTAATAAAGATGCATGAGGTGGAATCAGGACTTTGCATTCTTGGCATTCAGCTACAGTGGCAGGTGGCATCTGCGGCATTCGGTAACGCTGGTGGCAGGTTCCTTAGAAAAACGTAGTGACACGTATTTATTTATTTAAGTTTATCTTACAATCTAAGCCCTGTCTGCCCAATAAACCACCCTTCTATAGGTTTTCCTAAATTTATAGTTAGCATGTGAAATTAGTTAAGTTAATTGCTTGCTGTTTGGAATGGATGAGCCCAATTTTTTTAATGTAATGGAAAAAGTAAGCTTCACATGCTATTGCCACTCACTAAAAAAGGCTAAGAAAGTGTTTCCAATTAAGCTCTGTGAAAGATTTTTTTTAGGATGCTTTATTTGCCAAAGCCTTGGCATACACAAAAAAGGTGGACTTTATAATGACTTCTCCCACGTGTATTATCACAGTTAATAAGTAATTGTAATTAACTATCAGATTAAACAAATTTTCCCTCTCGCACTTCCATGTACACTTGAAATTTGGGCTTCATCTATTTTTTAGCTCGTCCTTTGAGTAATCGAAAGTGACACCAGTCAATGGTTTGAAAAAGTGTTTGCTTTCTTGTTTCTTCTACATCTCAAAGGGCATTATATTTTCACCGTAACCTCCTGCAAGGTGATGAATTGATTGGGTTTGGCATGTCTTGCTCTGTGTGTTAAAAAATGGTCACCATTTATTTTGAAAAACAATTTTCTGTTTTTTTCAGTATGTGTGCTTAAAGTCAACACTTCTTGTATGGGCATTAACAAACATTGAGAATTAAAAAAACACGGCTCCACTCACTTAAAAATTGAAGACATTTATTTTTAAAACTATCGTAAAATTTGTTCCTGTTTTGCAAGAGATACACATTATCTGGGCTTGGCGAATGATAATAAGGGTTTCCTACTGGGACACCTACATGAAAGGTTTTCCAATTTGGGTCAAACTAGCAGTTTACTTTCAAGGGTTGCTCTGTACATTGAAAGTCCAGGGATATGTTTCGGGCCTCCTACCTAAATTTTGCCTGCTCCATTATTTCCGACAACGGTGTTTTATAACATCCTTGAGTCTCTTGTTAAAATAACCACCCTTTTCATTTGAAATGGGTGCTTTGAAATTTGATTTTGTGGAATATTTCACAAGTAAGGTGCACAGTCACTGCCATTTGGGATATTTTGCATTATTACATTTTAATATGATTTTATATGAACAGTATGTTATCTTTATAAGTCAAAGCTGTTTTCTCTTGGAGATCACATTATTATTTTTTCTTTCACTAAACATAGAAATAGTGATTCCCAATTTGCGAATTTTAAGAAATTGTAAATTGTGAATTGCCATTTCATAAGTGTGAATTAATTGCTTTTTCTTTTAACAATTTGGGCTCTTAATACATCCTAAAATGCCCTTTTGCAAAACTGCAACTGTCTCGTGGTAAGCAACTGATCATATCATAACCAGGAAATTCTTTGTTTGGAGCACATTGATGGCCTGGTGAGCAGAGAGCGAAGGTGTGCTGGAAAAGTTTGGGTGATTTAGGCATGGCAAATGAAAACCTACAAGGAAAACTAAACACATTTTTCAGATGAAGAATTGGAAATTTGAATAAAGGAGTGTGTTTTACACAATATTTGGCTTAGGATGCACCCTCTGTCTGTCCCAGAATTAACAAAAAAATAAAATATGGGAAGCCATAGGAGCCTATACCCCTGAGTTTAGAGTCTTTGAAGGATAAACGTTAGATGTCCAAAAGCAACAATTAGAGACAATGTATCGCATGAGTAGGCAAGTTGATGTCTCGAGAAAACAATAAAGAAGAGATTCAAGATATTAACTGAAAGACAGAATACTATCTCTAAGAAGTATGGTGCATTAACTGAATACATAATTTTACAGATTTGAGGCATTTGGCAGGTCAGGTGATAGAATAGCAGCTGCCTCAGGACTTTTATCATAAATGTGAGAGATTGGATTACTGGTTGAGTCGGGTGTGAGCCCTGGTCAAGAAACAAATACAATCCTTATGAGGGTAAGCCACACGCAAACCCCCAATTAACCAGTGCTCAACCCCCTGGAAGAGTGGCACAGAGCAGTCAGACTAACCTAGAGGCAATGTGTAAAGTGTTTGTGCAACAATTCAAACAGGAAAACAATGAAACACCACATAAAACGTTCCCACACCAGGTTATAACAATAAAGCAGAATGTAATAAACAAAACAAGACCAAAGCAACAAAAATCCAATCAGTAGAACCGGAGTTATGAATTTTTGAAGAATAAAGTGGAAAATAGCGCCTAACAGCACAAAGCACCACCTGCGGCTATCTGGTCACACTGGACCAGTTCAAAATCAATAGTTCAGGCCAACCAGCGGGAGCGCAGGTCGGATACTGTCCCAGATTAATCCTGCAGAAGTTTTACTTTCTCAAGTTTTGTGCCAAGAGCCCCGGTTGCATTGGAGAGGGCTGCGAGGAAAAAGGAGAGTTTCGCAGATGGTTATCAGCGTGGTGCGAAGAGCAGGCCTGGTGTCATGTACAGGTGGGCTGGAGCTTCTTGTTGGCGGGTGCCCGTGGGCTGTTGATGCTGCAGTGCGAAGACACGGGCTGATGGTTTCTTGCTCTGATTTCCAGTATGAGTGGCACAGCCTCAGTGCGATCAGGCTTGTTTGCTGTCGCAAGGAACCCTGAAGCTCGATTTAGGAGCCTATCAGACTCAGCAAGGGTCCAGAACCTGAGCAGCACCACTTGGGGGTCAGGAACTCACTGCACCTGGGTTCAAGTGCTAGTTGAGGAGCCTTTCATGTCCCTGAGGTTCAGATCAGGAGGCCAACAGACTAGTTACTTTGGTGTCTTGGGTTCAAGATGAAGTGGGTCCTGTGTTTGCTCTGCCACCGGATTCAAGTTAGTCTAGCTGAAGAGGGGTTGATACCCCAAAACCAATCACAGGATGCTTGTTTATGGTCCAGGGAGGACCTGGCCTGGCAGTTCAGGCTGGACTGTTTCCATGGGGAGCAGGGTCAAGACTAATTTGCATATGGGTGGGTTCAAACTGGAATGGTATGGCGAGCAAAACAGCGATGACTTTAACCTAGACATGTGACTGGGGGAGAATGTTTAATTTATTCAGCGTTCCGTCCATCATCTGTTCTTTTTGCAGATAATAAATTAAAGTATTTTTTTGCACAATTTATTAGAAAAATATCACACCAATTAAAGTTGTACATTTATATTCCTATGCATTGTGTCCTCAGTTTTCCCTTCAACATGTAAAAAACCTAAGAAATGTTGCTTACATTCAAAACGTTGTACAATACTTCAGTAGGTGTGCATAAATAAATAAAGGTTTTCTCACCTTAAAAGTCAGTTTTTTTAACGTGAGTTCTGCATACTTTACCTCGAGGTGTTAATTGAGTTTGTGGTAGAGTTTGTGGTAGATCTTCATCCTCCGATTAAACATTGTCAGGGTCAATGATAAGATCTATTTATGTAGCAATGTTATTTAATATTGCACCTCAAGCAATAATATTAGCAGCAGGTCTCAGGGGTATATTGCAGGGCTTTTATGAAGATGACTGAATCTTACCTTAAGGCGACTGGATGTACGTTTTACTACAAGCCAAGTTATTAAATGCACAATGTCCTGTCCCTTTGTGCTTGACTATTCAGGTGTGCAGTTAGATGCCATGGTCTTATGGCATTCGTACTGTCTCTTTGAAAATAAAATATCTATTTTTATATATAGGATTGCATTTAATTTATTAGGGGCCTTCTAACAATAACTTCGCTAACAAATAGTCCGCTCTAAGCTCTGATAGTGACAAACATTTGTAAGGTCCACTTTGGTGGCACATAAAGGGATCGTGGATACTGCCTGGGTATTTTGCAGGGTCTGAATTACAAACTACCTGAACGTTAAATGAATATTGACTTTTGCGATTTCTATACAGAAATCATGTGTGTGATGGTGGACATATAAATACATGAGTGCCATCTTTTAATTGAAGTAGTTGTGGAAAGTGAGGTATACTTTCCATAAATTTCTTCCTGTGAACATGCCTAAATACCACTCCTTTCTTCTCCCTTTCCTTTGTTGGGCTGTTTAAAATTCTCATCATCCTCCTTATTGTTGTGATTCGTGACTCAGCAGAGCTGCCGGTGCCGGGTCATGCTGGGGGGGGGGGGGCGAGCCACGTGTGTGGGGCCTAGCGCGCGCTGCGCGTGATGAAGACATAGAGTTCTTCCTCCACCAGCGGCCGTAGGTGGAACGGTATCCGCCTGTGCCTGAGGGCTGTTGGTGCCACCGCCGGGTCGATGTGAAGGCGTATCGGTGGCCTCTTAATCTTCCCTAGCCCTGAGAAAAGGCCCTTAAATTCGCCATAAGTTGGCAGGGTATGCTCAGACGTGAGTCCCTTGCTCACTTTGCCACTGGATTCAAGCAAGCCTGGCTGAAGACGGCTGAAATGCCAGAAACCGGTCCTAGGAAGCTTGTTCCGGTCCAGGGAAGGCATGGCTTGGCAGTTCGGGCTGGACTGTTCCCATGAGGCACAGGGTCAGACTGATTTGCATATGGCCATGTCTGAACTGGGGTGGCAGAGTGGGCTAAAGAACGGTGATGGATCAAACCCGGATCTGTTGACTGGGTGTGAGTGTTTGATTGGTTCTGATGCTCCGTCCATCACCACCCCCTTTTGTACCGCTTTGTTCGCCATAAGTTGGCAGGGTATGCTCAGACGTGAGTCCCTTGCTCACTTTGCCACTGGATTCAATCAAGCCTGGCTGAAGACGGCTGAAATGCCAGAAACCGGTCCTAGGAAGCTTGTTCCGGTCCAGGGAAGGCATGGCTTGGCAGTTCGGGCTGGACTGTTCCCATGAGGCACAGGGTCAGACTGATTTGCATATGGCCATGTCTGAACTGGGGTGGCAGAGTGGGCTAAAGAACGGTGATGGATCAAACCCGGATCTGTTGACTGGGTGTGAGTGTTTGATTGGTTCTGATGCTCCGTCCATCACCACCCCCTTTTGTACCGCTTAAATGTATCCAGCAGGTCTTCAGCTTGCTTGTCCTGGATTCTTCTGAGGAATGTGATCAGCCCGAGGTCTTCGGCTGCGTGTCTGCTGAGTAAGGTGTCCACCTCCTGGTCGATGACGTGAATGTCAATGACTATGTCTGAGTTTACTGCACTCACCACTACTGTCATCTTTCCTCTTAGCGGTAACGGCGTGTCGCTCCCATAGGCGTATATCTTGGCCTTGGACTGTCGGAGCTCCGGTCTCGGCCTGAGACGGTTGTACTGCTATACGCCCATAACGGTTACGGACGCACCTGTATCTATCACCGTGTTGACTTCTGTGCCTGCTATCAGAAGGTCGCATCGCGGTTGTGGACGCCTGGTACTTTTCAGGGCTTTTGTGAAGGATACGAAGTACGTTTCTTCTTCATCTTCAGACTCAGTGCTCGAGTCTTGGTGGCTTCTGGCTTTCTCGTACCTTGGCGGTGGTTGATATGACAGCGACGCGTGTGAGAGCCGTCTTACCAGCTTCCTCTGCGACTTGTCCCACTTGGTCCCGCCTTTCTGTGCCTTTCTCCGGCAGACCGACTCGAAGTGGTTTTCGATTCCACAATTTGTGCACACTTTCCCTCTGTCTGGGCATGTCTCGAGCGGGTGATCTTCGTACCCGCAGTATCCACATAGGGCGCATGGGCTGGGGGTCGCCGGTCTCGGGGCCTCTGTGGTCTTTCCCACACTCGCACCACATCCGCCTTTTCTGTTTTCACTTCTACCTGTTTGTCTCTCCCCTTTACCAGGGCCAGGTCCATTTCCTCCGCTCGCGCCGCCGACAGATCATGCGTCCTGGCCAGGACGAGGATATCGTTCATTGGGATGTTGGGCCTGCGAAGTATAAGTCCATGAAGCGTCTTGCTCCGGATTCCCAGAATCAATTGCGCCCTGATTTCCTCTTTGACCCTGTCCCCTACGAGGTGCGTGTCCGCAAGGGCTCTTAACCGTGTATGGAAAGCATCCACTGACTCTCCTTCGCGCTGCCTCGCTTGGCGGAGCTCAAAATGTTCATAGTCCGGGTTGACCTGCGGGTCAAAGTGCGCATTTAGAGCAGTCACTGCCGCCGCGTAGTCATCCTGGTTCCCCGTGTTAGGCAGGTGTTCGAAAAGGAGGTAAACTTCTTCCCCCGCGTAGTGGAGTAGGAGGGACCTCTTCACCGCCCCGCCTGTCTCCCTCGAACCAATGAAGTAGTTCTCTAGTCTGCCCAGCCAGGTCTGCCATCGCGGGGCAGCTGTGGTGGGGTCAGTGGCTTCGCTGAATGGGGGCAGGACCCCTGTCGGGGGGTGATGTGGCAGCACTCTGGCTTGATCCTGTTGTTCCGTGTCACTCATCGCGGCGCAGGAGCCACGTGCTCGGTGCATTAAGACAATATCCACTGACCTCCTCAGCAACTTGTCCACTTTTTGTGCTGGTGCGCGCCGCGCCGCCTTGCTGGGCGAGGCACCCTTCTGGCCTGCAGGCCTTCTGCTGCTCTGTCGGCTGGTGGTGTGGCCTCGCGACCTCCAGGCAGGTCGTGTGAGCGTCTCAGGTGACAGCAGCTGTTCTCGCTCTTCGGAGGAGCCACTGGGCTGCTGGCTGGAGCCCCGGAGATCAGTGCAGGAGGGGGTGGGGTGGGGGCCCACCTCGTCACCAGTGTTGTGTTTCGTGACTCAGCAGAGCTGCCGGTGCCGGGTCATGCTGGGGAGGGGTGCGCCACGTGTGTGGGGCCTAGCTCGCGCTGCGCGTGATGAAGACACAGAGCCAGTGTTACCGTTGGGCGCGAACTGCTCCCTGTTCGCCCGCCCCTTTATTATATATCCCGGCGCTCCGTCCGCCGACGTGAGCGTAATTTACGTGTTATCTCATAACTGTAACCCTTATCACAGTCAGGGCTGCCGTTGTGGAACCTTAAAATGTATTCTGGGCCTCCTTTTATACTTTGTACTTGGTTACCACCTGCTTCCACTTGGTGGTAAACTGCACGTGCAAATTAGCTTTTCACAGACTATTTGCTAATTGTGAATACTATGTACGTTTAAATAGTAATGCCTAATATGCGATTCTAAAATAAAGATTCTCTGTTTGAAAATGTCTTACTACTGATTCAGTATTTAGCAGAATCCCTATTTCTACAGTCCAAACAGACTTTCCCATTTGAGCAGTCCATAACCAGTTTGCAACTGGCCCTATATTTTTAACCTGGCCCTATATTTTTTGTACATGTATTCTTACCTTACTTCAAGATTACGATTAAAATCTGTATGTTCTGAATTTTTTTCTAAGGTATCTTGGATCGAGATGTTTAGTACAGAACATTGTAAGTCCCAACAATCTTTAAAAACAACGACCATACGTAGGTCTAAAAGCATGCTTTAAATCTTTACATGAAAATGAAGAAAACCAGCAAGTAGGTAAGTGGATTGACATGAATTGATAACTTTGAAAAATGAGAATACACACTGTAGTGTCTGTTTACGACGTTTATCTACCAAGCATCAAGTATTCTACAGTTTCTCTCAGAAATTAGATATAGTCAATATACAAATTTACGTTCAACTTTTTCCTCAGATGCCCCCATCAAATGCCAGGGCAACGGATCCGAAGGCTCCATAGTTTTGATTCTACTTCCTGCTAGAGTTGCCACCTTTCCAAATGAAAAATACATTTGTTCATGTTTTAAGATACTGCAAATGCCTGGATTTTATGTAAAATCGCCTTTGCTCATATGTAACCTGACTTTTCTGGTTTTGTTTACTTCAATTATCAGTCATGGCTAATTAAAGTAGTGCTAGAGCACGTTTTGAAGTGCTTTCCTCTTAAATGTGCTGTATGAAGTATGTACTGATAAGGGGGGAAATGATTACCTGCTTTAAGTGATTTTCCTCATTTTTGTACTGGCAGGGACATTAAAATGACGGTCATGCTGGTAGAAAACCAACCAGGTGGCAAGACTAACCCCTGCCTCTTTCTTTTCTATCCCTTCATTTTACTCTTCTTTCTTCCCACTTGCTTCCTTTATTGCTGTTTACCTATCTTTCTACCTTTCACCCTTTTCTGTCTCTCTCGCTCTCTTGCTTTGGGTTAAAGTTTGATGAGGAAATATGTCCTAGTCCAAAAATGAGTGCTGCTGGTGTCTCCCACGTGAAACCACCTGCACAAATTAATCACTGGGTGCGATTATAATTACACCTTGTTGAAAAGATTCAGTTGGTCAGTCCTCAATTATTTACGTGATTCATCTGGGAAAATGTGATATTTACAGGCTGTTTTGAGTTTCACTTTTGAAATCCAGGGGATTTCCAAAGTTTGTATAAACCACAGGGGCTGTGTGACATCTTTGTTGTTCACTCGAGCACGCAGAGCTTTCTTTAGCAGAGTGTTTCCCTATTTTACTACTTTCCAGTTTTTTATGTATTTAAACCTGGCAGTGATAGAGTTTCAGGCCCTACTTAATTGGAGATTGCAGCTTGCTCTGCAACGAGAAGGGCAGCAAACAGCATTATGTCTGGAGTGCAGCATATTTTTAACCTGTCTTTATTACTCAGCAGTTCAACCCAAGCCTACGTGGTTAATAGAAAATAACAAAATGGTAAGCTTGTTTCCAGCCAACAGCACTTGTTGATTCGGTGTAGCCCCCTGCAGCAAAAGAGGGAGAGGCCAGTGTTTGTGTGATGTGCTTATATTTACAGGTTTATGTGCTTAAATTGATTTTTTGCAATTCTGGTCACCTGACCAGTAGGGCTGCCCTTATGTGTTTATGATTACCATAGAGAGGTCAAAGAGATTGTCTTAGCTGCCAAATTCTGCCATAGGCAGAGCTCATTATCCTACATGCCAACATTTTAGAAGAGGAAAGTGGGAGATTTAAAAAAACATTATCTGGAGAATACTTTTTTCTCCCATTTACTTCTATTGATGCCTGAATTAGGTCTGTTGTCCGGTATGGTGCTTGCAAGTGTGCTGCTGCTAGATCAGATATTGGAAATGCAAATAAACTTTTTATTTTTACCTTCGATTCAGGAGCATTGAAAAAGCTCAACAGCAGGCAAAGAGAGCATGGCAAAAATGTTGTGTACTTGCCTGCAGGAGCAGGTTACTGGCAGTGTATATTCCGAGTCACAGAAGACCAGTCCCTGTCGGCTGAAGCCAGCCGAGGAATCAGGTTTTTGCATGCAGACATCGTGAGACGGGAGACTAGACTTGAAATCGGTAGCCTCCTACCTGAATCAGGAGGGTTCGCATGCATGCATTATTTAGGAGATGTCACTGGGGTGGAGATCTCCCTATGGTAACGTATAGGGAACTTTTCCCTACACTTAACCACGAGTAAATCTCCGCCCAACTACTCAACTTGGAAAAAGTTGCTTTTAAAAAATGTTTATGTACAAATTTAGCGTAAATTAATTCTGTATATATCTTTTTACTGTAGATACAAATATATAAAATTCTACTGAACTATTACCTACATTCTCAATTAAAAATTAATTATTCAAAATATATTAAATTACACTAAAATTATACTTCTCAAGATAAAATTGCAAAATATTATGCAATAATAGTAAAAATGATGTATGGAATAAATTAAAGTAATGTAATTATATTTATTAAACAATTAGTGTTACATTAATTTGTAATTGAAAAAACAGTTCTTAAAATATTTTAGACTTAAATTAAAAGATATGCACTGTTTTTATGTTATTTAACATTACATTACATCTATTTATATTGCTATCTTTTTAAATGAATTTGATTTAATTAAACATTACTTTCTATGAGGTTTAATACAGGTACCTAACGCCATTGTTTTGTCGGGAAAGGTGTTGCAGCACCAGTAGTTGGTAATGTGTGCTGCAGGACTTACTAAACCCTTGTCCCTCCCATATCTACTACTAAATTATATACTTACATGTGTGGAGACTCCGCACTTGGAGTAGAGAGCCGCAAAGAAAAAGATATGAAAGGCGGAGAAGTAAGCATCTCACGTAGGGTTGTGAATAGCAGTTTTTAGTACATTTTGCAGTACTACAAAACATAGTTTGAAATGCAGTTTGTGAATAGGCACCTGTGTGTCAAAATGCCATGGAGCTATTTATAATGAGATCCTTTAACAAGATCAAGGGGTCAAATTGGGCAAAAGCATTAAACTGTGTGTGGAATTTTGTTTGGTCGTATGCTAATAGTTTTTGGTAGGATCCACACAATCAGTGCTCATGGATCCTGTCATGTGACATTTTTCAAGAATTGGGCTGCACAACAGGGACTGAGGAATGGGGTAAGCATTAATTCTTCTGTTTCTCACTTCAGAAGGGGGCATGACGGAAAAGTAGGACAAGACCTCATTTATAGAGCTCATGAAGAATTCTACTGTGTTAAATTAACTTTAAAAAAATCTAAATTAAAAACAGCTCTTTGAAATCTGCAGATATGTTCTGTGTTTAATAAACTTTTGTGAGCTTAGTGTCTGATACAATTGCACCTGCAAAGTTCAGTGCAGGTCCACAGGGCCTTCCTACCAGCACACTTGCCTGTGCATCCAACTGCAGCTTTGGAGCCACACTCGGCAAGTACATCACATGCCTTAGATGCCACTGGTAGTGCTGCCCATAATGGGTCTAGCACTGACTGCTTAAGTCCATTTTCCACCCCATCCCTACAGACTGGGTAGCTCCTGCTGAGGTACTTCACATGTGGATCAGATCCTTACTTGGTAAACAGCACACTTTGTATGTTCAAGAAGAGCAGACTGTGTTGGTGGGATGGCTTCCATTGTCTTGTTTTGCCAATAATACATTTCTCTGCGGGCTTCTTTCACTGACTCCAGTTGGCTTGTTCTCTGTTACGAGATTACGTTGAAGCTTTCAAGAATTTGGAAGCTGTCACTCTGAATGTCCACTGCTGTGAATGGATTCTTGGCAGCGTTGGCAAAGGCTGCTGTAACTTCCAGATAAGACTTCCAGGCCATCCATCCTGATTTCTTCCCTTTTCCAAGAATACCAAGACACTGTGACAGCCAGTGAAGCTGTGAGACACCGGCAAGGCATTAGAATTTTCCTTTCCCAAGGTTTGAGCAATGACGTTAATGTGGATATAGGAAAAGTTCCTCCTGTACTAAATGCTGCCCAGATATTGGCCTTGGTACACAAGTCTTGTAGCCAGTGAAACATTCCTTTCAGAATGATTATGAAATTGGCGTCCATAGTGCGGACAAAACAAGAATCATAGCCTTGTTGCAGGGCATGTTGTACATGTAAGACCAGTCTTGTATCTGCCTCTTCGTGGTTACAGGTTGGCATGGACAGGTTACTGCCTCTGACTAGAATGTTGTGTCAATATGTTGTCACTACTCCCTTGCCAGGGGGGAATTCAATGCTCTTGATCTTCTTTGCCAGGAACGTGAACAGCTCCCGATTTTTGTCTGCATCACACAAGACATTTTGCCACTGTCCTGGAGTTTTATTTTGACTTGCAGCCTTTCTTCGCTTTCGCTTTCCTTTTCCTCGTTTCTCTCTGACAGAGTATTTGATGCTGGCTTCGACTTACCTGTCCTAGACAATGTGCACCTTCTCCAGCTATCAAGCTGCTGCACTATGTAAGGCATAAAAACATCAATGGCATAGTCTTTAAAAGTCCTGACACCTGCAGTCTAACACCCTCACATCAAAGGAAGTTGGCACATCTGTCTCAGCTGTTTCTTCCAAAGACATCAGCTCTGGAGCAAGACCTTGAACGTTCACCTCTGTTGATGACTCTTCTTCATCCAGTCCTTTCAAGTTGGCCAACAACACAGTTGCCTAATCAATGTCATCGAATTCAAGTAGGTTTGGCAATTCTTTCTCTGATGTCTTTACCAAACATGTCATTAGGTCAGACTTACTCCCAAAACGAAGCTTTACTTTATCAGATAGGGATGGTGGGAATGGGTGGTTTTCCTGACTGAAGAAAGTGTTCATATCACACTTTCTGTGTTTTGCGACAATATACAGTCTCGAGAAAAGGTTGAAATCTGTCTTCAGACTTGCAATCTTGTATGCTTGTTTGCTGCTGATTTTCAGAGCAGGAGACTTGAACAGTCAGGAGGAGCTCTTAATTGGGTCATGAATAGACCTTTCACAAAGAGGACTGACTTGCACCACTGTTCCTTTGTTTCCATTATAGGATATATCCTTGCAGCATAACAGAAAAGAGGGCCAGAGGAGATATAAAGACCAGCAGGGCTCAACTCCCCTATTCAGAAACCAACAACACAAAAAAGGCCCCAGGGTCTACAGAGTGTGGATAAGTGCTACGGGGATGCCCCTTTTAAAGGACACTTTCCCTCACCCATCCGTGGGTTGCATGCTTCCTCATAGAGTAACCTCCTCACATTATGAACCTAGTCATAAGGCGGGCTACAAACTCCTCTCTGAGAGGGAGGAGTTCAGGGATGCTTTCTTTGTTAGAAAGAGGTATACTAAATCCAGGTGAGGAGAGTGTAGTGAGGAGTGAAAAAAGAAAAGCAGATGTGAGATAAAACTAATTCCAGAGTGCGCTACAAACATTTTTTGGGTGCCGCTGGGCCAGGCTTGAAACCAGGCAACAGCAGGAGGGTATTCAACCTGTCATAGACCAAAATAGGTTGACATGTGTCAGTCTAGTACCCTCCTTAGTGGTGTGGCGGCTTTCTTCAGTACCTTGTGAAAAGTGTATTATAGCTTGTGTAGCAAATGCACTGAACTGCAAACAAATCAATAAGTAATGGTATACAGAACCAGCTGTTGGAGGGGAACACCACTCTGTCAGAAGTCTACTGGTAGGTGTTTACCTGAAAGAAAGAAATTGTGATAGTGCAAAGATTAAGAAAAGAAGAGAGGGAACATATGGTAAGAGTGGAGGGAACCAGCAAATAAAAAGGAAATGCAAAGAATGTGAAGAGAGCAGAGTAAGAGCTAACACTTACGGAATTAGTAAATTAAAAGGTAAGAACGCTAGAAAAGAGAAAGAGGAAATGAGTGAAGTGGGTAGAGATAAAGTAGGGAGAGATATCAGACTTCAGAACAGTTGGAGAGGATGAGAAAAAGAGAGGTGTGTGAGGAGATAATGTACGGAGAATGAAAAGGAGAGATAAAATATACAAAGCGAGTGGAAAGTGAATACAAAAAGAAGGAAGAGAGAGGGGACATACAAAGATAATGGGGAAGATGTATAAAGAGCAGAGAAAAGGAAAAAGAAACATAAGAGACATGGAAGATGTACATATAGAGGACACGAGAAAGGGTAGAGCAAGGAACGTGCGGGTGAGTGAAAGTGTAAGTAACAGGAAAAAGAAGAAAGATTAATAAAAGCAGAAAGAATGGAAGGGTCAAGAGATGGAATGCAGGGAGGACTCCCATACTTTTGAGGTGAGACAGAAGACTGGATTCTGGGCTCGGGGGTCGGGACAATAAAGGGAGAGAAGGGAAAGTAAAGTGTTTGGGCGAGCACACAGGTTAGAAAATGTGAGGGCCCGGTTGTGGAGGGAGGAAAGCCAAAGAATAGTCAGCGGGTCTGGAGAGAATCGGATTTGGGGTGGGCAGAGGAGAAAGTTCTCGGAGGTGAGAAATATGATGGGAGAAAGCATAGGTGTTTGAAGCTCTGTGCAAGGAGGCATACAAGACTTTTTAAGTGCTCACAGGTCAGGCCGACAAAAGAGATCAAGGTTCATTCAGGTGGGAAAACCATTTGTCCAGTATCACCCGAGCGGTCTAGTGATGAAGCCAAGATCTCCAGAGTCTACCTTTTAGTCACTGAGAAAAGTGTGTTGCTCAGATGTGGGGATTGAAGGGAATAAGTGATATGGAGGGTAATAGATATAATGAAACAGAAAGAAACGGTGAGTCCTAGATGTGAGGCAGGGTGAAAGGTGACATAGAGGGGTTACCAATTGGGAAACTGGAAGGGTTGTCAACGGAGAAGGAAACGGGAGACAGAGCGGTGGAGTGTTATTGATATACGAGGACAAAAGTGGAGAATGGTGTGGTGCTGCAGAGAGGCAAGTGTAGTGCGAAGGGGGGGGTCTACCAGATGAATGGAAAGTAAATAGAAGGGGTAGAGGAGAGAATCACCTGATTAAAGATGGAGGTGACGAGGGAGCGGTGACTAGTGATCGACGAAGGGAAGTGGATGAGGTGCAGAGAGATAGGAAAATGAGAGAAGAGCAGCAGAGTAAACAAAGTGAACAGAGACACTGGGCAATGAAGAAAGAGGTGGGGAGGGGGCCAAAATATGGGAAGTGTGTTGTTAGTGGAAGGAAAGAGAAGATGCATTTGGGAGATACAAGGAGGGTTGTGGCGAGGGAACAAGGATGGGGTAGGGGTTGGTTCAAAGGGGACAGCACACAGAGAAATTGTGGGTGGGAGGGTAAACCAGTAACGCTGGTTGTAAACATCAGCTACGCGTGTTTTCCTTGGAAAGCCAACAAACAGCATTATTGGAAAATGAGCAGAGGCAATAAAAAAAGCAGTGCGCAAAACGATCTGAAATAGGCAGAAGCGGAATGAGACATGTAACGGGAAATCCTCATGGGAGGTTCCAAAGCACCAAAAGGCAGGACTAATAAGTATATTTGTCAAACAAAAGCAGGCATTTATGGCATGGAACCAATAAACAAGATGGGAGGTGCTTGAAGCCCACATTGTAGATACAACATGTCTCGAAGAGACAGAGCATGCAGCGCAGTTGCTGCCTAGGAGAGACATAAAAAATGACTAATCGAGAGAAAAAAGAGAATGTAAAACTTGTAATGGTCTTATGTATAGAGTAGTAGTGAACACTGAATTACTATATGGTACTGCACAAACACAAGTCTTATCCTCAAGGCTGATCACCAGTGTTAGAAATGGGGTCTCTATTTGGCAGAGGTATGTACCCTGTCCTGGTAGGGACCACCACTGTAGTCGAGGTAAGTCAGATACACACTAAACGATAACCTGTGCTCACCCTCTGGTAGCTTGGCACAGAGCAGTCAGGGTTTCCTAAAGAGGCAATGTGTATAGTATTTGTGCAACCCACACAGTAACACAATGAAAACACCACAAAAAGACTTCACACATGTTTAGGCAAATAGACAATAGTTTTATAAATAAATCAAGACCAGAACGACAAAAATTCAATAAGTAGAATTTGAGTTATGAATTTTTAAAGAATAAAAAGAGTTCTAGCGCTTAGAAACCATTAGTGCCAATGGAGGTTATCTGGTCATGCTGGACCGGGGCAAAGTCAACAGTTTAAGCTGACCTCGATGGAGCGCAGACTGGGGACAGGAGCCACGCAGGCCTTGTGAAGAGGGTACTTTGATCCTGGTCGCAACAGCGAGATGCTGTGTGCAGACGAGCGATGCGTCGATGTCAAGCCCACAGTCAAGATGATGCACCGGTTTTCTTCACGCAGTGGTGGCAATGAGTCGTGTCCATTGAGCAAAGTGCCGGTTCTGAGTGAGGTGGTTCCGAAAGCAGCGCACCAGGTTAATCCACGTGGAGGGACAATGCATTGATCTTTTCCAGGCACTAGCTACGATGCTTTGGTTCCAAAGCTGTGGTTCTGGATGCGATGTGGCAGTTCCGAGTGCGATGTGCCGATTCTACTCCTGCAACAGGGTCGATGCACCGGTTCTGCTACACACAAACTGGAGATGCATTAATGTCTCTGGTGCAATTATCTGGGTCCACTTCCAGTGACCCAGGCACAGGAGCAGAGGTAGAGAGATGTATGTTTCTGAGTCTCAAGCAACATAAGGCAAGTCAATAAGCCTCTTCAGTGCAAGGCAGAGTCCAACTCTCTTCAGCAGAGTCAGAGAGCAGCAGGCAGTAGTGCCGCACCAGAGAAAAGTAGGCCTTTCAGGTGAGCAGTCGAGCAAAATGTCAGTCCTTGATGCAGCACATCAGTTCTTCTGACATAGTCCAATTGTAGTTCCAGAAGTGTCTGATTTGGTGGGGTCAGAGACCCAGTACGTATACCCATTTGTGCCTGTGAAGTGGGGATGACTTCAAAGAAGTGTCTTTGAGGTGCACAAGTATCCTTTCTTCATAGCCCTGGCTCCAGACTTTTAGTGGGAGATAATCAGCCCTTTATGTGGGGCCAAGACACTACCTATGCAGGTGCAAGTATCAGCTCCCCCCTCCCTCTCTTTCTGCCAATGAAGGGCTATCAGAATGCAGATGAGTGCTCAGATACATTTAACCTTCCTGTGTTTGTGGCTGTCTAGAAGGAATGTATAAAGTGAAGCTGTCACCCACCCCAAAGTTGTATTGGAGACAGGCTGCAGGCACAGAGAGCAGTAAAAGCAGAGAAATGCCCACTTTCTAAAAGTAATGAAAAAACTAGGACAAAAGTTGTAGTCTCTGTGTGCATTACCAAAAAGCACTCCAAAGAGTATTCACCAATGTGGCATACAAGTAATCAATTGTCACAAATCAAATGATCAAAAGTAACACATTCACAAATGAAAAAAATCCATTAAAGAAGTACTCTGTAGATACACCAGTGGTAAACCAATAGAGTCTTTTAATTGAAGACAGGCTTGTGAAGGTCCCGATGTGGAAATGTGCCTTTTAGTGTGCACAACGGTGCAGTGGTCGCCCTTCTCTGTCCACGGGTCCATAGACCAACAAAATAGAGATTGGCACTGAAGCTGGAATTCAAATAACAAGTTTATTAATCACTCATGAGTGGGACCACGTCCACACAGCACTCTCAAGTGCTGCCTGAGGTAGTACATTGAAGTCACAGAACACAGGCCTTATATACAGCTTTTTCTGCACTGGTAAGCAAATAGAAGGTACAGGCCTACACAGGAATAGTTACCAACAAACATGGGCAGATGGGAGGTCACTTAGTCAACAAAGTGGGAGGGGGAGCAGGAGTGCTTATGGCAGCAGTAAATGATTGACAGTTGAGTCTGAGACCAGGTGTTCTGGCAGGTACAAACTTAGCATGCACATTGCTTTTAACTGAGTCAGAAAGTCAACTAAAATAGACAGCACAGGCAGGGAAAAAGACGAGCAGCAGAGGATGGGAGAATTACAAAGCCAACAAAATGGATGCCACAACCAAGATGGCTTCAGCTTATGCTAACAGAAATTATTTCAGATTTCCATACCAAGGGATATTTCTTTCAAATGCGTAGAGCAGCAAACACATGAATCCCACGAGTAACACTTAAATCCCAATGCATTTTGGGCATAAAGGCTGCCCTTTGCCAGGGGAATCTACAAAAAAAGTAACTAAAGGAGTTAATTCTCCATAGGTAATCACAGTCAAATAACAAAATCAGATACATATCCGAGAGGTACAGTGAGGAAGTCAACATAATAAGTCATCATAATAAGTGCGTCAAACACACATTGCAGCTCTAGCTCGAAAAAGAATGTTACATAATGATATACCTCAAAAAAAAAAAGAGAAACGAACAAAAAGAGGAAAGTAATAGACCATCAAACCAATAGGAGTCCAAGTGTTTATGTGCCCATTATCAGGTGCTGAGCGCACAGCAAATTTAGCAACTAAATGGATGGTGCAAGTTAATGAAAGAGTGACCATGCGAACCAGTGCCGCAAATGTTCCTAAGTGAAAGCGCGTGCTCAAAAAGTGACATGCAATTCCAAATGAAAAATAGAGGGCAACCCACTCATGCCCCAGTAGTTGATACCTGAAAAATTTGTTACCTGAAGCCTGCGACAAAACACGACAAAGATTCATGTAAACCGGACACTAACTCAAAGGATAGTGCTGTAAATTAAATGAGCAAAATGTAAATGTGCATGAAGCCTGCCTGATTCCAAATGCATCACCAATTGTGTTAAAAAAAGTAACTCACTGGCGTAAACCGTAGTTATAAACATTAAACACTTTTTTTACAAGAGGTGGGCCGAACATGCCGTGGGGCCAACCAATGATGGCAGACAATACCCCGCCTCTGAATTGACAGAAAAACCAATTAATTTACAAGTTCGCTGAGGGCCTAAATTAAAAAAACGTTAAGCATTGAAGTCCCGTGTCTCTACAAGATCTGAAGTCAGGTAGTGTCATCGGCAGTGTAAACATGTAGTGAAGAGACAGGGTTCCTACGGCCATCCCAAGTGTAAAAATGCCATGACTGGACCTTACGTGCGTGCGTAAGTGTGCTCACTAGAGATTTAATACCAGCCTGAGGCCGTCCGGTCCTAATTAAAGGAGCAGGGTAGCCCGCGTGATTTTAAAAGAGAGCCAGAATGGAAATAGAAGAAGGAAAAAAACAAATATTGTGCTCCCAATGCCAATGTGAGCAATGAGTTTAAAGGTTTCCATCATGCAAAAATGAAAAGTGATCATGCTGAAAATGCGAAATGACGCATACCAGACTTAATCCACAAGCACAAAAGTAAAGGCATGACGCTAAGTAATTGTTGTGGTGATTGAAAATCGCAATGTTATGACAAATGCAAACCCGACCAACCAGTGTCGTAGGTGTGCTAACACAAAGAATCATGAATGGTCAAGAATGAAAAATAACAAAGAAGGAAAGATGACAGTGTCAAGAACATTAATCATGTCACTAATAATGAATGTACATCTGTGGAATGCAAACCATCCATATCATTTGACAGTATAAACAAATACAGTAAAATACAAAGAAATGCAATACAATATGCAAGGCTACCATAAACTTTTAGAAGCCCCAGTCCAAAAACATATGCTGAATGAAATTAGGAACAGTATGACACAAACGTGTAGTGAATAAGTAGTAAATAACGAGCTAAAAACAACAGTATTTTTGTACACCCAAGAAATGCAAAAATGGTAATAGGCAAGAAAAGGTGGCATGTTGAAAAAATAGTGTGACCAGAAACAACGTAATAAGGAACAGGAAAATTCAAGCTTGTCATTTAAACCTTTTGGCTTAAGGGTTTCCAAAAAGCGTATCCAATACATTTCACGCTCAGACAAAAATTTGGACATTTCCCTGTCTGCTTGAACCCTTAATACTTTGAGAATGGAAATGAGTAGTTGAGCTATCGTATGGTAGGGTATAATCATGCCAGTGAGCTGCAAGAGGAGAAGTAGTAGTTTTAGTTGTAATGCGACTCTTGTGTTCCATGATGCGTGTTCGTAAAGACCTCTCGGACTTTCCTACATAATACATTCCACATGGGCATCTAATCATGTAAGTGACAAAATTGCTATTACAATTTGCAGTGAAATGTAACTTGATGCTTTTTCCTGACCATGGGTGAGATATACAGTCACCAACTAAAACATTATTACAATGGGAGCAGTAGTAACATTTACGCATGCCCTTATGTGTCATTTTTTCATCAGAAATTCAGCTTTGATGAGAGTTCTCTCAGATTGCAGGATCTCCTGTATGCAAAAATAGGGGGTTCCGAGAAAATACCTCAAAAATCTGGTTCGGACTGTAGTAAAAGTAGCATTTCTAAAGTAGTAATGTTAAATCCAGCTTTACTAGTAAAGAGGATGTATCATTACCATTCCAATTATATAAAACATGATACAGCTACACCTTTCTAATTAGGAATTACTGCTTTAAAGTGTATTAAGGAATTTCCAAAGTTAACCTGGAAATGAAAGGAGTAGGCCTCACAGTAGTAAAAACAAATTTGGGTGCTTGTCACTACCAGGACATGGATAACGTAAAAGAACATGTCATGCCTTTTACTTGCACAGCTCCCTGCTCTGTGGACTACTTAGGGCCTACCTTAGGGGTGACCTGTGTGTAATAAAAGGGGAGTTTCAAGCTTGGAAAGGGGTTTTAAATGCCAAGTCAAAGTAGCACTAAACTGTACACAAAGGCCCTGCAATGGCAGGCCTGAGACTGGTTTGAAAGGCTACTTCTGTGGGTGGCACAATCGGTGCTGCAGGCTTCCAGTAGCATTTAATTGACTGGCCCTGGGTATATTGTATACCACTGTATAAGGGACTTGTAAGTAAACTAAATATGTCAATTGTGTATACATCAATGTTACCATGGTTAGGGAATAAGGAGATGCACTTTAGCACTGGTCAGCAGTGGCAAGGTGCTCAGAGTCCTAAAGCCAACAAGAAGAAAGTCAGAAAAATAGGAGGAGGAAGGCAAAACGTTTAGGGTGACCCTTCAGAGAGGGTCATTTCCCAATGAATGTCATGGCAAATTTTCACTCTCCATTGCTTTGTTCATTGAAATCAACATTTACTCCATATAAACCCCCCTAAACACATTCGGAGATATAACAAGGTCTATAGTACTACAGGACCTAACATTTTTGTATAAGATCCTGTACATGTGTAAAATGCTCTTAGATGTGCAGTTTGTGTTTTTTACCAGCAAGTATTGCACCACATAATGTGTACCAATACTATACCCCAGATGACCCTAACAATTTCTGTCCCATCTTCCTACTACCCTAGTGCAGAAAATCTTATTGAAACTAGTCTTTAAACAGCTGTCTGCATTTGTGGAATCCAGCAACATCCTCTGTATGCTTCAAGATTGCTTTAGTGTAGGAAATAGCATAAGCCAGTGGTATTATCTGTTTTGGATGATCTTTGCAGACGGGCTCATGGCAGTGGTGTCAGAGTCCCTGTTCCTCTTGATCTGTCTCCCACCTTCCACACATCAAGAATGCACTTTTCCTTAGTAGCCGCAAATAAATTGGCTCGGACAATTTAGCCTAGACATGGATAGAAATATTTTTATGTATGTAGACCCAGACCATCATCCTTCACCCACACAAATCAGAATAAATATGCTCTCCCACAGGACTCAGTATTGCCGCCACTTTTATTTGATATATACAGGCTGCCATTTGTTTGCTCTCCTCTCTCCATGGAGGTAAATGTTTGCATCTAAACTGATGAAGTGCACATTATTTTCAAAGTGGTGGAGCCTAAAAATTCCATGTCATCCCCCATACCAAATAATTTTATTCCTTCTGTGCTTAAACCAATGCAAAACTAGATGGCCTCTTATTTTCTAAAACTAATTAGAACATTGGAATGTTGAGATCTCCATTGAAAACAATGGAGTAGCAGCGCGCTATATGAAGTGATATAAACCCGCTGCTCTCAACATTTCAGTGTCTAAATATACACAGCCTCTGGCCTTCTCTTTCCCCTACCTCTCGAAAATATATTATTTAAACAGAGAAAGGCGAAAGCAGAGGACGTGCGTGAAGACATTCACAGACTTCCCCATGTAGATCAGTGTTACTAAGGCTTCAGAAGGAGGGAGGAGTGAATGCTCCTCAGCTCCTGGGTCTCTTTGGCTGGGCTGAACTACAAACAGCAGTTCAGCCAAGCCAGGGAGGGGGCTTCCTACAGCCCCTTTCACAGCTCTTGCTGTATATGTTCAACATCAAACAGCCGCTGCCCTGTGCACAGCTGTTGACTGTAGAACATTCACAGCAAGAGCTGTGAACAAAGAGTCCAAAGCTGAGCGGTATTTCAACCCCCTTGGGCTCCGACAGGTAGGAACACGAATCTGGCTTGGAGCACTTTTACTTTTATATACTTTCTTTAGGTGGCGTTCATGTAGGTTTGCGCGATCAGTGCCTTGTATGTGTTGATGGTCATCCACGCATGATTGCACAATCTGAATTTTACTTTATCTTCTCGCCAGGAGAGTTGCATTAAAGGTTTGTTTAATGCTGTTTTCAAAGACTGGTGAGGTAAACTGGTTTGCCAGAGTTGTTCAGCCTTTAGATGATTTTTTGAGGCTGCTATTTTCCCCAACCAGGAATTTAAGTTCGGAGACCTGTTTGATGCATTTCTTACAATAACAATGCTCCTGATGTGTTTGGTTATGTCTGCCTCAGAAGCGATGCATTTTTAAGAGAGCCTTCTTGTACCAGTTTTTGGCCCTGAGGGCCAAATTCCAGTGTGATTTGCACCAGCGAGGCGCTTTACGGCAGGTGGGAGATAAGGCAGAAAACTTTACCCTGTGCAATGTTAAAAAAAAAACTTGCAAATGTTCCAGTAAAGTTTTCCAGGCCATATTACAGCATTGTTAAGAACGTTGCCATTATCGCTGTGAGTAGTAGCTGCCATGTTGGACTTTGCAATGTAGTTGCCAGGAACTGGAGTGCTGCAATTTATAATGCTACCCTCACTTTTACTGTGTTTAGGTGCAGTCGGTGGGACCAACGATCTTGCAACCATACACCTAGGTACTTATAACTAAAACTTCTGCACATGTGGCTTCCCCCACAATGCCATGTCTTTTTCTTGATTATCCTTTTGTCAAAATGACTACCTTTGTTTACTCAAGGTTATGGTCAACTTGTTTGTCAAGCAGTATTCATGTAAAGACGTTAACAAATTTTGCAAGCCTGTGCCTGTGAGATTCAGTAAGACGATGCCCTCTGCATATAGTAATGCATTAGTTAGTTGTTGGGATTCTGGTTGTTAGACCCTTATTACACCCGAGTGTGACCTTGGCCCAGTTGTCTGAATAAAGAAGCTGTATTCCTTTTCATAGCTGCCAAGGTTTCAGATTGCTATGTGTGACAGTTTCATAATTTCTGAGAGAATATGAGTGACATTTTAACAACTATGAGTGACACACTCTTGCGTGCAAAATCACGCTCTGAAGACTAGGGAAACCTAAAGATCAAAAATTACACCTATTTCAGCTACAGCAGTAAGAAATAACTGTAGCTCAGGAACTATTTTATTTGCAGTTGTGTTTTTTTTCGTGTTGTGCTTTTGTGTGGTGAATGCTACAAGCCTGCACAAGAAATACAGCTATGGAAAGCCACGCCATTTGGCAGTGGGGTTGTGCAGACCTTCCTCTTGCGCATCAGTGTCTTTATTCCCTGCCTGGAAATGAGTTCATCGGCCCAGCCCTGCACTCGCAGACAGCAGCACCAGCGAACACACCAGAAGGCTGTCACAGACTTTGTGCTGCCTCTCTGATGATGTATGTGCAGCCGCGCTGACTGTCATTTGTTGCACCAACTAGAACCACAAGTCCACTGAGGCTGTGCCTTCCGGCTAGCGAACAAATAAAAACAAGATATCCAATGTCAACAAGCAGGCACTCACTTTACTTAATGAGCGGCAATAGCAGGCCGCCTCGTCGTTAGAGCCGCAACGACTCCCGGCCGAGGCAAACTCCTGTCAGCATAAGTCCGAGGCTCAGGAGGCCTGGCTGCACAGGGCGTGGATTGGGAAGGTGGGTCGTTCTGTTCGCGGCAGGGTCAATGGTACCGCGGCACAACGCAGTGCAAGCAGCGCTGATATTTACCCTGGAGCCCGCCTAAACACCATAAACGGCAGCCCCTGCCAGGCACCACAGCGGGAGGCAGCAGGAAGCCCCGTCAAGTGTGGATCAAAAAATTCAAACTGACCTGAGTCGCACAGACCCACTTACTCTCATGTCAGTCATGATCATTAATGTATCAAAAAGCCAGCAGCCGGCAGTGTCGGGTGAATACTAGAAGATTTACATTGTTTATTTGTAGCGCCAGCAGCTAGAATTGCAGTCTGGGAGCCAGCTCGTCACTCAGGGAGCAGGGCACGGTGAGCTGCAATTTCAGCTCTATTTTGAGCTCATTATGCCAATGATTACTAGCGCTGCGGCTCCACCTTGACAGCAGAGATGCTATTATGCGTGACTTAGCATTTCAGTGCGGTGATGCGGACCACCACACTGAAATGCGTTAGTCTAACGCCCGATGCGTAATACTTGGCAGAGGTGTCTTTTAGCAGATTTGGAGGAATATTCCATTCCACTAGTTTTCGACAAAGGCGACTTATATTTAATAATTCGAATACTTTGGTGAGGTCTAGAAAGCAGGTGTGTAAGGATAAATGTTTCCTTGTATATTTTTCTGTTAACATGGCCAGGGCTGTCAAATTGGCGATGGTGCTTGATGCTGGTCGGGCCCTCTTTGGTTTAGAGGTATTAAGTTTGATCTTGCTGGAGTAGTAGGTCTGCAAACATCCTTGCATCAATATAGAGTAATGTGATCATGCGATAGCTGTTAGGGTTCCCATATGGGCATTTCTTATAGATGGGATGTATTATTGACCGCTTCCATAAGTCTGGAACTCTGTTTTCCTTTAGGGAGGTGATGTATACTGTGCATAGGAATCTACTCCAAAACACTTGATCGCTTTTGAATAGTGCTGCGAGAAGGTTGTTTGGGCCTGGAGCCCTGCTTCTTCTGCAGGCCTGTATTCTTGCTTCGATCTTTCGCTCTGTGAAGATTAGGTGGGGTGCACCACTGGATGAACTTGATGCTAATTCATCTCTGTTTGGGTTCTGATGTAATTTGGAGATGTGCTTTATCTGCTTTACTTCAGGCACCGTATTTGCTAGTGCTCCTGTGGGCCCTTGGTCGAGTTGGTTAATAATGGACCATTGCGGTTTGCTGTTTTGTGTCATGCAGGCCTCCACATTTCTGATTCACTCCTGGTCATATGGGCTTGCTTGGCTCCCCATTCTGCCTTTCTGTATGCTTTTCTTATTTCATGGAAAGTTTTGGAGCAGGCGCCTACTATATACTGAGACCAAGAATTCTGGTTGCTCTGTTGATTTGCTGTCTCTGTTGCCTCAAGGCAAAGGGTGTACCATTTCTTTTTGTGTAACCCCTGCCTATGAATCTTCTGTTGTTGAGGACCCAGCTGTTTTTTTTAGTAATTCCTGCATGGTCTTCCATTCAGAGATCGGGAGGAAAGGGATGAATGAGAAAGTGAAGGATAGGAGGAGAGTAGCTAAAAACGTGACAGAATGGAAGAAGTACTTACGGATTAGATAGAGAGAGAATTAAGGTAGGTATAAGTAAAAGAGGCAAATAAAGAACTGCAAATCACCTTTCATCCACTTCATAGTGATGTGTAGGGAGACAAAATATGTTCCAAAGAAATTGATGTAGGAAGCTACAGTTTATAACACTTTATTTCTAGAAATGCACCATCAATCTTTCTTTATTGCTTTCAAGTTGCTTTTTGGCAGTGTGAAGATGACATTAAATCTTCTGCACAATGGACGTGCTACTTAAAGTCTGCAGAAATCTCTCCATCAATATGTTACTTAGATACATTAAATCCCTGTCCCCATTTGACAAACGTTAAACTGATAAAGATGGGTTCCAAAATGTATTTACACTAATGAATAACTGATTTTTTGATTCTCATTCACAATTTTTTTTTATACTTTGTGATCTTCCCACTTCTCCATTCCTCCACTCCTTAAACTGAAGGGTGACAGAATTTCCAATCCATTCACAGCTCATAACAAGATTGACCAATTCAAGGAACTCTGCTCAGACTTTTTTCTATAATACAATATTGCTGAAGGGACAAGCAAACACCTTCCCCTACGATGCAGCCATTGGAGATATTAATTGTCCTCTGTCCAGCAACATCTCTAGTTACATGGGGGTGGCCTACGGATTGGAGATGTTAGAGAGTGACAGATGCGAAGTATTGGTTAGAGATACTAGAATAAGTGGCCTGTTTACTGATATTGTTGGAGGCCTATACAGTGGCGGCTGGTAGAGAATGCTGGCAGGGGTTAGAAAAAAAAAGACTTACCTTGTTGTAACTGGTCACTAGCCGCAGCCTCTTCTCCGTCCTCGCTGTTCTCGTGGCTCCCGGCAGCACCCAGGCTCCCCTAATCCAATTACGACACTGCTGTCACCATGACAGCAGCAACGTGATTGGTCTGAGAGCAGTGATTTGGCGCTCAGACGGGGACTGGGAGGCTGTGCATGTTCTCCACCCAGGCTGTACAATACAGCTGGTGGAGAACATGCCTGGTGTGCATGATGGTTTGTCCACTCCAAGACAGCCAGCCAAATCGTCATGCACACTTGGTACAGCGGGAACCACTCCTCCTCCCTCTCCCTGTGACAAGCCCAGCCCCAACCTGGCTCGCTCCTTACAGAAGAAAATGATAATAATGCAACGTTAATAACATTGAGTTATTATTATTTTCTTTTTTTTATTACACTTAGTGAGTCGACGCTCCTCCGCCTTAGCGGCCCCCACTTGCAATATTAAGGCCAGGGATATTGGTAGATGATCGATGCTGCTGTTCACTGAAATGGTAGGGTGCAGCAGTTAGAGATCAAAATATCAATGTATAAAATGACTCATTGCTCAGAGCTGTATCCAGTGCTGCGGTGGGCCTGTGAGGCTGGACCCTGCAACAACTAACAATGAAAGGCACCATGTTTGTGGACAACTATTTTAAGCTGTTCAATTCAACGACAACCCATGGGTTGATTTCAAGGCTGATGGAGAACCATGTGAGCCACTACCTTAAGCCAGCTGACCCCAGTAGACAATGGCTGATAGAGGCATGTCCTAAAGCCGCTTTGTAAATATGTATGTATGCCTGTGTTGTGTGTGCATGCTATGTGTGACATGAACTCTCGCCAGACAGCTAAAGCTTGTCAGTATGAAAAACCCCAAAACATTAAGTAAGGCACATGGATGTCAAATAGAAATGCCAAAGTGAGTATACATAAGATTGTCTTAAGTTGACTGTGTTGATTCAGGCCTTAATATTCAGATGCAATTCACATCTAGAACAAAATTAAGACACAACTATACATAGAATCAACTTTGTAAATCAGGCTCAGCATGTATAATTACTCATGATATTTGATTGTGATTACAGCTATGCCACTTCATCAGTTTCTATATTTTTGAATTTCTAAGTGAATGAGTAGCTTGAAAAAGCAGAACAAACTGCCATTGTGTTTTGCAGAGGAAACCTTAAAAAAGCAATTCCTGTTGATCGTCTCATAAAACCACATCTCAGTCTTCAGTCTCCAGAGATGTGTGTGTTCTGTTACTGACGAGGGTCATATCCGTTTTCTTTGCAACATTCTTTATGACCCAAACTTATATACACCTCTTTAACATGCAGTTTGAAGTAACAGCGGATGAGTCAGTGTAACTAACCTTATCTTTCATATTGTGGTTTCGGTTTGAATTCACTTGTTATCACAAGTTAGGCAACAACCATTTTGCCTGCTTTTATGTATCTTCACAATGCATTGTTGCATTGAAAGACACATATTCAGTTCAATCTTAGACCTAGTAGTAAGTGGCTTAATTTGCTTGTCTTTCAGACCACGGGCGGCTCCTCCATTAGGGCGAAGGAGCATCACCCCACTGCTTTCTTGCAGTGCGAGAAGCAGAAACATAAAATGGTAAAACTACCATTTTATGTTTCTGCTTCCACGCTGCGAGAAAGCAGAAGTGTTTGGTTGGAGGCGGGCGAGTGGGCGGGTCTGCTGGCAAGCAGGGGAGGAGTGGCTAGCCCAGTGCTGTGGGCCCTGACTGTTTGGTTGGCCATCTGGGGCCGCCCAAACCAGTCATGCGCACTCTCCCTTTTCACTATGTAGGCTGCATGCAGCCCTCATAGAGAAAATGGCCTCACCATAGGCGCCCGGTTGGGCGCCGTCCCCACCAATCACAACTCTGCCATAGCAGCATTGTGATTGGCTTAGGGGAGGGGCCATTACCGCGGGACTCGGCCAAAAGCTGCGACGGCACATGACCCGGGAAGGTAAGTTTCTTTCAATTTAGCCACCCCCCCCGTGACACCCCCAGCATGAGTAATGCTGGCCGCGACAACTGAATGATTTCAGAACTCACAGTGGCCTGCTCTATGTTCAATAAATAAACTGCAAATTTGAGCTTTCGCTGGCACAATTTGGGAGGAATAAATTAATTTGCATTTGCTCTTGGAGATTGAAACTACTCATTACTTCATGACGAGGGTATATTTCTAGAGTTTAGGCCGGATACCTTGCAATCATACAAGCAACCTGATCCAAAACGAAAAATTATCACAAACATGATGGGCATTCAAATCTCAACGGAAACAGACAGTTTGCATGTATGTACTGGCCTAGAAAAGCCATGTGAAATACTGGTAAACCTCACTTAGTTCCTTGTAATATTCCCAAGATTTAGGGTCATTTCATTTTGGGGATATTATGCCAATTCTGAAATTCTGCCCAGCCTTAGTAGTTAACTAATTGTTGTACTTTTCTTCCTAGTTAAGCATTATGCCTTTGCACGTTGAGCAGGGCATTATGCTGTTCTATCATGACAACTGTCACCAGTTACAGAATGAAAGTGGAATGAACTTCGAGCTGTGTTTTTCCTTCTGAAAAAGTTTATTTATGTGGTTCAGATCTTTTTATTGGTGTATCATAAATAACAGAATAGTGTAGAAAACTTACTTGAACATAGATACTGATCGAAGTATACATGTAGTAATCACCATTAGGGGCCAGAAGTACACACCACAAAAGGCTCATATAAAACACTAAAAGAACAACTATGTTCTTGCAGAATACACTTCAATCTCAGAAAAAGATCAAACATTGATTAGCTGCTTCTCGAGAAAATAAAAGAGATCTTCTTTGAAACTGATTATGTCATGGGATGCAAATTCTTTTCCATATATGGGGTCGCTCACACAACTTTTCCCTGCAGGTCTCACTGCCACCCTCTCTTTCCTTACAAGCTTTCAGGGTATCCATGTAATTTACTGTACTGTAGCCGCCACCAGCGAAAACAATAAAGGACAGCCCTTTATAGAACTCCCTCAAACAAGCAGGCAGACAGAGGCCTGTGCACTCAAGGAAAGCAGTTCCCTCCAATTCTCCTGAAGTCTTTTACACCCTGCAAGTGACTCTGAGCTGTGGTGAGGGAACAAGAAGATGGTTCACACTAGAAACACATTTCTTTTTTAATGGCTGCTGCCCTTAGGATGGACTCTTTTACTCCCTTTCCCTCCTCTTGGAGTATGACCACAACTGTGCCCCATTCCAACACTGTCTTTATCACCATTTGCCATCACAGTAAAGGTGAAGCTATATCTCCCGGTGGTAGGAAGCATACTAATAAAAACAGGAACACTTGTGGAGTTCCAGGCAATACATTCACCCCGCAGACCACATGTTCATGCCTGAAAAATCATACTTTTTAATCTGGTATGAGGAAGGTTTTCAATATAATGTGGCAGAAATGTAAGTAGATGCATGCATTTAAGGGATATCACATTAAATGAAAACACACCATCTGCTTGGAACATCCGACTTATTTATTCGTATAATGATACAGATAAAATATTCAGTAGCAATGTGTAACAAAACTTTTGTAATGAACTATTGTTTAATATGCACCCAAGAATCATTGACTTGTTCCGATTGTACAATGAAATATCGAGAGTAGGAAGATCATGATACACTAATATCGTGTAGTAATCACTGGGGGGGTAACTGTTCCTAATGGAGAGAGACAAAATGCAGCCTATTCTGGTTGCTGAAATAAAGATTCAAGAGTGTGGTCTTGTTTATAAAAACGGTTGGATATCGATGAAGGTGGGGGAATTTTTCCTATCAGAAAAAGTGCCCTCACACACCCATGCGGGTGTCATGCTTCATCATCGGGCGTGTGCTCCTCGTGGGAGTGGGGCTGCTGTTCCCCACGGGTCCCACGAGAGGGCTCTTTGTCGGAGATCTTTTCTGAGAGATGCTGCAGTTGTGCCTGTGGGTGTGTGGGTCTAAAAGCTGTGTGGGTCTAAAAGCTGTGTGTGTGAAATAAAATTACCCCCACGGTACCCAGAAACAGAATTTTATTCAGGGGTCCGGGTGGTAAGATTAAAAACGAGGGATAAGGAGAACCTCTTTCCAACAAATATAGTAGAGGAGAGAGTATTGTCGTGCGGCTCTCTTATCTGTGAGTGTGACTATCGGTGAAGGTGAGATTCAGTTCGAAATGTTTCGCAGTAAGATTTGGTCCCGACTGGATCCCGTTGCGCTTCTTCAGGACCGTAATGTGAAATAAGAAAATAAAACTAGGACTCAGAGAAGACGACACTCTATATTCCTATGGTACCTAGAGTTAGGTGTGTGGGCGTCTATGCGCCTATTTGAACGTCTGATTTGTGTTCCTGATTCCAACCCCTTAATTTGTACAGATTGGCATCCTCGGCTTAACCGTGCGGTAGTGGAGACTTAACTTAACTTCTCCTTAGTTGCAGCCTATTACCTGCCCGCCGCTGTCTGGTTCGCCGGTATAGAGTGTTGTCTTCTCTGATTCCTAGTTTTATTTTCTTATTTCACATTACGGACCTGAATAGGCTGCTTTTTGTCTCTCTCTGTTAGGGACAGTTACCCCCTAGTGATTACTACGTGATTCTTTGGGAGACACTGGACCTTCCTTTTCTAATTAGCTCCTGGTCCCCCTCTCTACATTGTGTTGTGAGACTAATATCGTGGACAGAATATCGAGGGTCAAAATATTGAAAGGTGGGTGGGGGGATCTGGCCCATTCTAAAGTTCTGAGACTGTTCGATGCATTGTTGGTAAACTGGTATGACAATGTTTCCATATCATTGATTCCAATATTGTCTTCCCATGATTGTCGAGATTGGTCTCTCATTGCTGCATTTATTGTACTGCGAGCTCATGTTTTCATTGTCAATACATACATCATCAAGATAAAAATTTGTGGAGTAAGGTTTAGAAAATCTCTACTTGCATATCTTTTGATATTTTGTCCTTTGAGATTGTTTTAACGATACTTGATGTCACTGAGATTCCTACCTCGATATTCGGGGGACACAACACTGCCGAATTCTTGTCCCGCCAGCATTATAACTTTATTAGGCAGCACACATTAGTCTGCATAATATGCAGTAAGTAAGTAAATGCACACTGGAAAAGGATGAGTGCTTAAATTGTGTCAATAGTTGCAGGTGGAGTACACCTGCACCCATTTGTGAAGATGGGGACGTATTTGTTATATAGGACTTTGACACAGAGCCGGAGCAAGAAAAGCAGAAAGAGGAGAAAGAAGGAAGAAGAGAAAGATACGAAAGATAGAAGAAAAACAGGACTATGTTATCAAACGTACCAAGGACTACCCACTTACTCTTGTCTTGGCGCACCCTTAGCAATACATTAACCTGCACAGATAAGATGAGATTATAATTCTCAGTGCAGCCAATGAGTGCCACCTTCTTCCAATATCCTGCCAACTGCTAGACTTTATTAATTGTACACACGGAACCAAGCCACTCAGTTGCTTAGTTGTTTCAACTTTTCCACCACCTTCTCCAATATCCTGTTTATACCATGACTGAACTGCACTGCCCAGTGCATTCAAGGACCACTTCCTTGCTCCTGCCATGAGCTGAGTTGAGTTTTAAGGCGTTTATATAGCACTCTCTATGTTAGAGTATCGCTAACTGTGTTATTCTTTTCTATTCAGATTTATACAGCACAATGGCTACCCCAATAGGGTTTCGCAGCGCTAAAGTAAAAAAGAACAGAGTGAAAGCAAAAGCAAGAAGAGCCAGGTCTTAAGCATCTTCCTGAACAGCGCAAAGGAGTTGAATAGGCGGAGATTAAGTAGTGGGGAATTCTATAGCTTCGGACCCAAAAAGGTAAGAGACTGCCCTTCCTGTCTTGTCAATCTTACTTTTGGAATAATGGAATAGTGGCCAGATTGCAATTACTAGATCAAAGCTGTCTCTTAGGGGCATATGAGGCACAATGCCGTATACTTTTTCTATCAGAAGCACGGCAGGAGTTGAAGATGTTGGGAAATTAGAGCATAAACCATTAGCACGCCTACGGCCACCACCACCAAACGCCAACACTGCTGAAAACCCCTGAGGGGCATCCTCCTCAATGTGCGCTCCCTGCACAGACACGCTGTTGAGATCTGGGACTTCCTTGCCACCCTCTCTCCAGACGTCGCCTTCTTTACTGAAACCTGGACCAACGCCTCCTCCGCTCCGACATTGCCACCGCCATCCTCGACGGGTACACGTTCCCGAGGATAGACCGTCCCAACCGCCCAGGAGGAGGACTCGCCATCCCATACAAGTGCTACCTCCGACTCTCCACCTCCACCATGAATGACTCCCTCTTCACTACCGAACACCTTCACTTCCAGTTCCAGACCAGCCCTAGAACCACACTTCGCGGCACCCTCGCTTACAGACCCCCCGGACCCCGCGCCTCGTTCGCCACGACCATCACCATCCTCATTGCACCCCATGCCATCGCCTCCATGGACTACATACTCATCGGAGACCTGAACTTCCGCCTCGACAACCCCAGTGACCCCAACTCCACCACCCTCCTGGACAACCTTGCCAACATCGGACTGAAACAGCTCGTCACCACCCCCATCCACAAGGCAGGACATGCCCTCGACCCCAGCTTTGCAGGAAGCAACAGCATCCACTTCAACCACACCACGCAACCCCCCTTGATGCACAACCACTGCGTACACTTCAACGCCGACAAACCCACCACCCCCAAACCTGCACCACACCCTCCACGAAAGAACTGGAGCAAAATCACTGAGGAGCAGCTCAACTCCACCCTCAACTGCGACGCCCCCACCACCTCAACCGATGCCAACCTCGCAGCCAAAGATCTCCACAGATAGATCTGCAACTGCGCAGACAAGCTCACACCCCTACACAACTCTGACAGACAATGCCCCAGGAAAGCCACCTGGTTCACCACTGAACTCCAAGAATCCAGACGCACCTGCAGACGTCTCGAAAGGAAATGGAATAACAGAAAAACGCCAGAAGATTGCACCATCTACAAGAACGCCATGACGGAATACCTCCAACTCATCAGATCCACCAAAAGGATCTTCATCCAAAACAAGATCCTCGCCATCTCCAGCAACTCAAACGAAGTTTTCAGCGTCATCCAGGAATTCAACAAGCCCCCCAGTGAAACCACAGACATCACCCACTCCCAGGACCTCTGCAACAAGCTTGGATCCTACTTCCATCTGAAAATCAAGGGCCTCTGCGACCACTTCAACGACCAGACACCTGACTCTGAAACCACCTCCCTCTCCAGCAGCGCCAGCCACCCTTCCATCTCCTCCTGGACCCCAGTCAATACTGAAGGCACCACTTCGACCATGAAAAGCATCCACTCAGCGGCCCCCACGGACGCCTGCCCGCCGTACATCTACCACAGAGCCTCCAACGCTCCAGAACTCCGACGCACCATCAACACCACCTTCAAGACCTGCACCTTTCTCTACGACTGGAAACATGCAGAAGTCAGACCCCTGCTCAAGAGGACCTCAGCAGACCTCACAGACCTCAAGAACTAATAACCCATGTCCCTCCTCCCCTTTCCAGCCAAAGTCACTGAGAAGATGGTCAATGCCCAGCTAACATGATTCATCGAAGATAACTCCATCCTCAACCCCTCCCAATACGGATTCTGCAGCAAATACAGCACCGAGACTGCTCTACTCACCGCCACAGATGACATCCGCACCCTCCTCGTCCAAGGACACACTGCGGCCCTGATCCTTCTCGACCTCTCTGCAGCGTTCGACCTCGACTGGATCCGCTACTTCCTAACTGGCAGAACCCAAAAAATCAGACTGCCACCCTTCCTCTCTGAACCCACGGAAATCAACTGTGGAGTACCCCAAGGATCGTCGCTCAGCCCCATGCTATTCAACATCTACATGGCCCCTCACCGCCATCCAGACAGCACTAACTCAGCATAGTATCCTACGCAGACAACACCCAACTCATCCTCTCCCTCACCAAGGACCCGTCACCACCAGACTCAACTTCCAGGAATGAATGAAGGACGTCGCATCCTGGATGAGCAGCAGGTGCCTGAAGCTCAACTCAGAGAAGACAGAGATCCTCGTCCTCGGACCCTCCCCCTCTGCATGGGACAACACCTGGTGGCCCACCCCCCTCGGCAGCCCTCCCACCCCCACCGTCCACGCCCATAACCTCTGCATCATACTAGACTCCTCCCTCTCCATGACCCAACAGGTCAACACCGTCACCTCCAGCTGCTTCAACACCCTCCGCTTCCTCCGAAAGACCTTTTAATGGATTCCCCCTGAATTAAGGAAGACCATCACCCACGCACTCATAACCAGCAGACTGGACTAGGTAAATGACCTCTAGGCCGGGATCAACAAGTCTCTGCTCCACAAGTTCCAGACCATACAGAACACCACAGCCAGACTCGTCCTCAGCATCCCTCGACACAAACACATCATCCAACACCTGCGTAACTTCCACTGGCTTCCCGTTGAGAAGAGAGTTACTTTCAAGATACTCACCCACGCCTACAAATGCCTCCACAACACCGGACCGCAATGCCTTAATGAGAGAATCCCCTTCCACGTACCCTAGAGAAACCTCTGATCCGCCGACCTCGCCCTCGCCGAAACCCCGTGCATCCGCAGAGCGAGAACAGGTGGAAGAGCCTTCTCCTATGTCGTAGCCAAGACCTCAAACAAGCTTCCAATCAACATCAGACATGCCCCCCTCCCTGAACATCTTCAGGAAGACACTCAAGACCTGGCTCTTTGACTGAACGGAGCTGCCTCCCCCCAGCGCCTTGAGACCCGCACAGGTGAGTAGCACTCCTACAATTCCCCTGATTTATTGATGCAAGGATTATGACATAAAAGATGAGCCACTGCATTCTGAAAAGTCTGCAGCCGCTTTATTCAGGAGTTAGTTTCACCCAGATATAAAACATTGCCATAATCCACTTTGGAAATTATTAGAGCCTGTAAAATAGTTATTTTGGGAAGCAGAAGGTAGGAAGCATATTATCTTTCATAAACATCTGAGTAAACTAAAGAATCATGCAGCTACCTTGGTATTTGCTGATACATAGTCAATCTGTCATCCAACCAAAATCCTAGATCATTAATTGCCGGCCTAGTGATAGGACAAGAACCTAACTCCTCCGGCCACCTCATTAAGACAGCAAGCCAAGTTGGATGAAGTGATATCTGATTGCGTATCATCCACATAGGAGTAATGAGACAAGCCATGATTTTCCACTATATCCACCAAAGGGCGGACATGTCTGTCAAAAAGCATCAGGCCAAGAGAAGAGCCTTCGGGAACTCCAAGAGGTTAACTGTACACAGAGGATTCATCAGATTTTGCAATAACTTGAAACATGCTTTCTTCCAAGAACAGCTGAAACCAGGAGAAAAACAAAATCTGATAATCTCTTGAGAAGCACCAGATAGGAAACGCTGTCAATGGCAGCACTTAAATCCAAATGAATGCGAGCCGTCATTCCTCCTCCGTCCAACTCCTGCCTGAGGTATTTAGTATTCAGTTTCACTGCTGTGCTCCAGTCAAAATCCAGATTGGGAAGAGTGCAGCACATTATGAGTCTCCCGAAACGCAGGAAGTTGGACATTGGTGTGCTTCTCAAGGATCTTAGCATAGAGAGGCAACAATGAAATAAGGCAATAATTGGCTGAGTCAGATACCTCCAGATTGGGCTTTTTAAGTAAAGGAAATACCACAGCATGTTTCCGAGCTCATGATACAGAGCCACAGGATAAAGAGATGTTCAACAGGTCAATCAAGACAGGAGAGAGTGTGACTCTCACTATGCTCAGCTTATCCAGTGGCAGAAGGTCTAAAGGGGAACTGGTTATTGGTGGTATTAAAACCATAGAAGTAGTTATACAAATTGTGAGGTTTTGATAGCTGCTTTAAAACTACTAGGAGAATGTTCAAGTTGTATGGTAGGAAGGTGAGAGTTTGTTTCAGACATTTATTCAATGTGAAAACAGTCTTCTTCCACTCATCAATCCCTACCTCCCACCTTCCTTAGAATTGTGTTACCCAGTGGACAGAAGGACCAGACAACAATACTAACTACGCAGAGGCGCCACTCGCTTGTTCTCATCTTCCTGTATTACTGACACCTTCCATTTCCCAAAAGGATTTTCACAGTGTCCTGTTGGCCTAACAGCTAGGGCGGTCGACCTCGAATCTGGGGAACTGGGTTTGAGTCTCCGCAATGACGCTGAACATCCTGTGATTCTGGGCAAATTACTTAATCTCCCCGTGTCTACCAAAAATGAATGTGTCCTCATGTAACACAACTGGTGCTATGTAAAGCGCTCTGATACCCGATAACTTTGGGTCAAGTTTGCGCTATATAAAACTCTGTAAAATAAAAAATGGCATTTTTTTTATCCTCTTAGGGACCGGAAAGGGCTGACTATCATTTGCTCTACTATGCTCTCGACATGTATATTCACCATCAAGTTCCTTCATAGTTTCCATGATCAGACCTACACACAAGCACACCTCCATGCCCCCAGGACAAAAAATTCAAACCTCAACTACTTCATAAGCATCTGTTTATTTTAGGACTACATGAATCATCACAGTATGGAATCTCATGCCAAGCAATGGTCCCCCATGCAGTTGACTCTGGCTAAATGATCGACAACGACAACATTGATATACTTTTGTCACAGAGATACGGTGGACTCCAACCTGCCCGCATATCCTGAACATCCTTGTTCCCACAAGCTACATATTGATAAAATGCACAATTCTGTTAGATGTGTAAGTGTTATCCACAAGGAATGACTGTGCCTGAGAGCTCAGAGTATCCGTCGACCTCAGTTTCGTGGAGCTGCTCACCTGCCATCAGGCTATCTCGTCCTCTCAAATCATCAGTTTTAACCTCATCTATGGCTTTTTGAGAACAGCGTAACATTCATCAAAAATGTCATTGGCATCATCACCATCACATCCATTAACCATTCTTACAGCATCTACATGAATTTTAACCTACCAGCTGACAACCACCACGAAATAATGAAAACATCACCTCACGATCTTCTGGATATCGTCAGACGTCCTTTTTACCACCATTCTGACCACTGACTGACAAACCTATTCTTAATTGACTGGACAGATCATGACAGCTTAGCAATTTGCATGCTAGCCACCTGCTAGAGCCAACTCAAACCAACTAAGCCATACTACCCTTGTTTTAAGGACATCATCAAGCCTGGGAGGTGAGCTCTGCTCCGTTCATGGAATTTGCAGAGTTTTTCTTGCTCAGCGGAACTCGCGGATTTCCGAAAAACTCCGCTCTATGGAGTTTTTTCCTCGCTCGCGCTCGCCAACACTAAGTTTGTGAGTGCGAGTGAGGAAAATGTAATTCTAGACAACTTCCCTGCTAGATTTCTCAAGGTGGGCAATCACGGATGGCCGCTATCGCTCACGTTGAGAAACCTTCCGTTCACGTTGCGGAAGCTGCCACTTGAGTACAACTTTTACTTGAGCGGCGCAAGAAGCAGAACCCTCTTGCACTGTGTGAGATGCCGTTCGTGCTGATTTTTACAGCCTGTGACAAACAACGGGAACTAGTGCGAACGGCGCACAGTAACCCACTACGTCTCTCGCGGAACTCCATGTAGCTTTGCGGAGTTTCTTTGTCTATGTGGAACTCCGCAAACTCCCCCCAGGCTTAGACCTCATCATCAACATATTCTCTGGAAGCTGGCATGGCTGCAGTAAAAATACCTCCCACCCCTAACCAGTGCACTTGGCAGTTGATTCCAGATAACCCTCCCATAGGGCTGATAGGACACTGTGAGCTAGCCTATTACCTAAAAATACAAAAGAGTGAAATATCACCCCGTTCTGTGATCACAAAAAGGATTCTTCACAAAGAGCTCTCCTGGTGCTTGGGAAAAGCGAAGAGGGTGTATGAATGCAATGCACAGGGGGTATGTCGTCCCTTGTAGACATTAATAAAATAGCCCAAAAAGATAAACCATTGCTCTGCTGGGGCTGTTCTTCCACACAGAACATATAACAGTAGAGAAATGATGGGGAAAAGTGGTAGACGTGGAGAGAGCTACAGAAAATAGATAAACACCTTCTTTGCTTCTTCATTTTGCAATTGTCAAATGCTTTCTGAGTACCGCAAGCCACCCTGAACAACAAGTGTGTTTTTGTAATAATGTCGGTGATGGTTGTCATGCCCCCTTTAGTAGGTCTAGAAAGGGCATATCAATGTCTTTGAGATATGGAATATGTTTATTGACTCAGTCAGTCAAGATAGCTTTATTCGATTTCAGTTTTAAAATCATAAAAGCAACACACAAATATATACATATTAAAAAACTAGAATAGAAATCGAGATAAAAAAACGGCTCAAGCACATCATGGTAGGGGTAACCAACATAAAAACAAACTCTGTACTTAATTCATCGACAATCTGCAGCGAATGGCAAATTTTAAAAACTTGGATAAGGCATTAATAGTTATTTCATCTTGTAATAAAAGCAGTTTTAAAAAAGTAGGTCTGCACTGCCTTAAACCCCAAGTCTTTAAAAGAGGGATCAAGTATTTCCTTCTTCCCCATATGTAAAATTTACAGAAGAGGACACAATGTATTTGCGATTGCATTGCGGTATCATCACATGGGCAATTAATTAGATTTTTGGACCAATCATTTTTATCTGGAAAGGTTATCATCCGATAATAGGTGCCGACTCTCAAGCGAGCTAACAACATTCTGTCGTAACTGGAGTAATCAGGTGACAGATATAGCTGTAGGCCAGGCGCCTGTAAAAGTAAATTATGTTGAGATACAGATGTCTTACTATTCTCTTCACCCCAACGTCTACTTTCCAGGAAGTCAAGACAACATTTTTTAAAAGCCTTCCTGGAAATCGAGGTTAGAGAACAAGGGTTATCAAAAAAAGTGGAAAGCCCCATGTTAATCATAAACTTTTTTACATAACCAATCCAGGGAATGTCCATGCATTTCTCTAGTTTAAAACAATCAGTCAAAACAGTTCTATTAAAAGCAGTTTCCTCTGTAGTCCATATCTTGTGCCATAGCAATAAAGGACTAACTTTGATTAGATCAGAAATATAAACCAAGTCTAATTCCTTATGGCAGATAAATGTGGGAGTCGAATTGGGAACCGCTAACAAATAACGCAGGAAAAAACTTTCTTTTACTTGAATCTCCTGACAGTCAGCGATGCCCCATATGCCAGAACCGTATAATGCAGTTGAGACACATTTTGAATTTTAAATATCCATTAAGATACGGACAGGCCTGCCCCCCAACTTATTAGCGAACTGTTTTATTGCACCTAATGCACGAGCAAAAGCAAGGTTCCTACTCCTAATCGCTGCTTTCCAGGTACCTTTTTCATTAAAAACAATCCCCAAGTATGAAAAAGTACTTGTAACTTCTATCTTAGACTTTTCGATAAAAATATTACAAGGGAGTTTTTTCCTCGAAGAGCAGCACATGGAAAAAGTTTTCCCTATATTTCTTTTTAGGCCTCTAGAACTCATAAAAGATGAAAAACAAGTTAAAGCTTTTTGGAGGCCCATTTGGGTTCTAGCCATGATGACTGCGTCATCCGCGTAAAGTAAAATCGGGACCGCCGTGCCATCAATTTGAGGGTAATCTAATTTTTGTGTAATTAAAAATTTCGCCACACCATTTATATATAAATTAAAAAGAAAAGGTGCCAGGATGCAACCCTGTCGTACCCCTTTCATTATGGGGAACTTATTAGAGCACTCTCCTTTCTTTCCAAAACGTACTTTTGCCCCAGCCCCCCTGTATAATTCCTTAATAAAATTAAGAATGTTTGAGTCAATACCCAAGCCTGTCATAGTGTTCCATAATACCTCGTGATTCAGACAATCAAAGGCTGAACTTAAATCAATGGACGTCATGATGAGGTTGCCCTTTTTTGCGGTCATATATTTGCCGATAATTAAAGCTAAATTTAGTCCTTGTTCAATTGTGCCTAAACCTGACTTAAAACCATATTGAAACTTAGAGAGAACATTGTTTTCTTCAGCCCAGGAGTGCAATCTATTTAAAATAACTCTACCTGCCACTTTCATCAGGGAGTCAAGTAGGGAAATAGGCCTATAACATTTGGGATCATTTCGATCTCCCTTCTTAAAAATAGGCACGGCTATGGCTTCCTGCCAAGTCGATGGAAATCCCACAGTATTAAAACTGTTTAACACATTGGTCAGCAGAGGGGTCCATAATGAAATTGTATCTTTATATATATCTATGGGGACGCCATCAGTACCAGGAGCTTTGTTCCTTGAACTTTCGAGTAATGCTAATTCCATTTCTGAGGCGGAGAAAAAAACGCTCAAAGGAAATAGAGCGGGAGGAGAAGGCTCAATAAGATGCTGGTAATTTTGAAGGTTTGAATCTATAATAGGTAGAACATCTTCTTTATAAAGCTCAGTAAAATGTTCCACCCAAGTTGGTCCTTCAATTGCAAACTCTACCCTATCAGACTTTCTATCTACAAAAAAGGGAGCATTTACTGCTTTCCAGAAAGCAATATTATCTCTCAACAAGCTGGCTTTAATTAGAGTATCCCACGCATTCTCCTTCAACTCCAGTTTGCGTTTGTTCAGGGAAGTTTTATAGGCTGCTCTCGCTGCTCTGACTGCTAACAGATCTTTTGGAGTTTTCTTTAGGATCTGTTTTAGATGGGAGTATGCTTTGGTACAGTCTGAATTAAACCATCCCTCAGCTTTTTCTCCCGCCCCTGGTCGACGTGTTCCGGTCAGCTTTTCCCCAATATATAATGCAATCTGGTTAAAAGCATTGCCAGTCATACCCGGATCAGGATTTTCCTCTAGACAGATCTTAATGTTATGGTATTGATTCACAATTAGCCCCTTGAGAAAATTTGTAGTGTCAACTTTGTTCCATTTTATGGTATAACCATTTTGTCTCGCCAAGAAACAAGCATGGCGGTACAAATTTTCAACTACGTTGGTGCCTGATCTAATACTCAACTCAATATCAAAGGTTGTACAGATCGGAAAATGGTCACTCATCACAATGTCCAATGTCTTAAACGACAGGACATTATAGTGATAAAAGGTAGAAACCAGGGTATAGTCTATAACAGACTGGAGGCCACGCCCATTAAAAGTAGTTTGAAATGAAACTGGGGGGCTGCAAAGTTCATTGGCAAAACCCAAGTTCCAGTCAGAACTGAGGTTATTAAACAAATTTCCCAAGGGAGTATGCTCAAAATGTGTACATGGTTCACCAATTTGGTTAACCATACCACATAGGCCCGAATTACTGTGAGGGCATAGGTGGCAATTAAAATCGCCCGTCAAAATAATGCAGGTGTCATTTTGTCTTGAATTAATACTAGAAGAACAAATGCAGGTGTTTAAATCTTCAAAGACTTTGTAATATTCTTCCTTAGGGATATTGTTATACAAATTAACTAAAATAATGAGTCGGTTTCCTCCTGCTGTTAGACTAAGAACCTGGAAACTATTATGCCACCGTGTAGTCTGCTGCTTTATAGACAAGTTGACTGTATTAGAAATGTAAGTACAAAGGCCCCCAGAGCTTCTGCCTCTCCTTGACTGGGTAGCAGGAGTAAAATATGTCCGATATCCTGCAAGATGAATCTCGGTCTGTTCCCAACACTCCTGGAGACAAATAATATCATTTTTCTCAATTAAATCACAGAAAATGTGGTCATTCACCTTGTTTGATAGGCCCGCAATATTCCATGATAAAAGAGTCAGCTCCCCTCTTTCGGCTACTCCTTGACCTTTCGAATCATAGGAATAGTCAACACTATGCTCTGTTTCAATCGATGGAGAAATGCTTTCAATTTCTCTCTGCAAGATATTTTGAGAATATCGTAAGTTTATTACAGATTCCAGTTCCAAAACAGGCTGTATTACCTGGTCTGAATTATCTGGATTTTCATTGAAAAATGGATTAGGTATTGAAGTTACTAAAGGAATTACTAATTGCTGTTTGGACCAGCCCTCATCAACAACCCTTAAAGAGCTATTCGCCCAATGGTTAGAGCTATTGTACAATGTATTCGGACTAGGACAGTGTTCCTTGGGACTCCGATTTTTCCAATGGAGTCAATCCGCCATCTCCAAACCATTGAATCTATTGGAGGTTGGTATTCCTCTCCAGGAGTCCCTGGGTATTTGATCCCTAATGGGTTGCCTTTCCCAGAACCTTTTAACCACTCCACTAGCATGATTGCCCACAGTCACCCAATTTTCATCATGAAAGGATGGATGAGGGTAAGGTCTAGGTGGATAAAAGAAAGAAAGTCGTTTAGTTTCAATACCCGCATCATTTGAAAGAGTGTCCCAAGAGCAGATATAATCGACCGTGGCTGGGTCATCAAAATTGACTAAAACACAGTCGCCTTGTGTTAATTTTCTTTCTTGCCCCACCCAGGGTACCCTACGGACCATTAAGATCTTACTACTCCTATTTAAAGGGAGTGGTCGGTTTGTATTTAACCAATGTTGGACCTTGTTTTTGAGTGAACCAGTTGATTCTTCTTTATCCTCCTGCAATTTAGGGACCCCAGTCAGGATTACCATGTAAGGCGTTACTTCTGGGGGCAAATTAATAATTGGATTCTCTGGTTTGGATCCCCAGGTACGCTCTTTACGAGTATTAACCTCCTGTGCAGTGTTTGTAGAATTTTTAATTTCTTCCCTTGCTACTTTCTCGGTCATAGTGGATATCGATTTATTTATCTTTATTACGGGAGCTTGTGATTTAGCAGTCGAGGAGCTCACTAATGGTATTTTTGTACAGCTTAATATCCCATCTCCGGCCTTTATTACCTCAGAGGTAGTCGAGGTCTTAAAAAGGACGGCCAGATCCGTTAACTGTATCTCAATCCGCTTTAACCTATTTTCTAAGGGAGAAATGTAGATTTTAAAAAGCTCCTTTAGATAGTTAAATGAATTATTATCGGACTCAATTGTTTTACAATTTGTATCAGTAAATGGAGAAACCTCAGCATCGGTCAGGTCCAGTATAGCAGCAGTTTCAGCTGAACAGCTTCGTGTGAAAGCATCCTTTGACTGCTGATCTACTAGAGCAGCTGACCTGAGGGAGCGTTTATTTTCCCCTTTCTCCACAAGTGCAGTGGTTTTTCGTGGGTTCCTAGTCTTTTTGACATTATTTTCAGTTTTCTTTTTCCTGGGATTTTTAGATGTTTTTAATGTTTTTATTCTAGCTCCCTCCCTCGCTCCTCTCTTTTGACCATTTATTGAATCTTGTAACGGTAATTCGGTGCCCGATAATTCAGGAGCAAGGAGCGGGGACCTCTCTAATTGTGTGATGGATATAGAATCCGTCATTGACAGTGACAAATCCACTACATTTGGGATGCTGTGGTTGTCCACGTGTGTTAAATTCGAAACTATCTTATTAGCTTGTGGAACGGGGGTTTTAGCAGTTGCGAAGTGGCCCATAGAGGAGCGCCTTGCTAAAAGTAAATCTTGTGACACTCTCCGTTCCATAATTGCAATCCCTTGGTCTATGACTGAATTGGCTCTAACAATAAAATTATCAAGTGGGCCAGTAATAGAAGATACATCAGTATTTAACCTACTCCTGTTCCCTCGCGTAGTCGCCATTTATAACAGGAGTCAATACAAATATCTCCAGTCGTTAGATTAAACAGCAAGGTATTATATTCTCCCACTAAAAGCTAACAGACTAAAATGTTAGAAGGGGGGCCCGGTCCGGTCTTACTCGGTCTAAAACGGGCCCGCGTCCCGCGCCGCGTTATGCAGCTCAGAGTTTAAAGGTAATAGTTACTAATTGTGGGAGTGTCCGGGAAGAGGCCGCAGCTGTTGCTGGTTTTAGCACTGTGAGCCTCGCAGTCCCTCACACCCAAAAACAAACACTGGATCCGCTGGCAATGTTCCTCAAGCACGAACGTCAGTTTAGTTAGTTAAAAGTGTGCACCGATAATAGGGTTGTTTCCAGCTAAGTAACATGAAAATAGGGAGCAGGTAAGAAAAGGTGGGCGGAGCTCATAAGGCACTCAGCATACGCATACGCAAAATCACTTTTACCACAGTCACTACTTTTGCTGCTTGCAATATGCCACTTGCCGTCTGCCTTTACAAGGCTCGCCTGTGCTCCAGTGCTCCCCCTGTCGGAAAGGGTTGCAAATGATTGCAATGAATGCGATGATGCAGAGGTGGTTGTTCACGCCCAATGGATCAGCCCCTGCGTTTCTAAGTTTGAACAGGTCCCGGGACCCCCAAGCAGACCTGGCGTACTGGATCTGAGTCTAGGGGCTATCAGGAATAATTGCTGTCAGTGTCGCCCTTTCAAGGGGGTTGGTAATCACGGATCCTGCCGCTATTGGGCTGCTCCCGCAGCTCTAGCTGCTACTGGGGTAGCTGTTTTGTCTCCTGTTGGATGGACCTTACAAGCTACGCAGAGGCCCTCAGATAGCCTCTCACAGCCTCACACAGTCTCAGTCTCTATCACCCCCACGCTGAGGCTCGCGGCTGCTGCGGAGAAGGAAATGACCCTCACCACTGCTGTCGTCTCTCACCGCTGCAAGGTGGAAGTGGCAGCTCCTGCCGCTTGCGGTGAGGCTTTTCGTGGGCGCGCCCGGGAAATCTGCGGTGGGTCCGTCACGGCTCCTGCAGCTGCCGGGTTGCTCCCGCAGCTACCTGCAGCTTCTTGCCACCGCCGTAGCACCGGGCTGCTCCCAGGTAGCCTCTTTACCGTAGAAGAGAAGAAGAGAAGCAGGGAGCGTCCGCTGGTATCCTGTGCTCCGCGCGGTAACGGGTAACAGGAAACGCCGGACTCGGTGTCCTCCTCGCGCACACAGTCAGCGGTGGCTCGCGGTCGGCGCAAAGCTGTGGGCTGGATTCCTCCTGTGATGTCATTAACTAAGTGATTTCTCAGAGTTTATTGACTCAATAAGTGACTTGCAACATTAATCATTTAACTGAGGGTCCCCGTGATGTGCTTTACTTCTCTTCTGGTACCCTGAGCACCTTATCTCAGAGTTGTTCTCCCCTCGAGAAGAACCAAGACCCTTCGAGAGGAAACAAAGACAGGTGTCTGCTCTATTCAGAAGAATAATATGGTTGTCAGAAGGATCAACACAGGTTCTTCTATGAAGTGGCTTATGCCACAATGCCAAAGTGAAATCTTGCTACAGGCCGACAAGGGATGCTTTCATTCACCAGTGGCCTTCTGTCCAAAGTGCAACTAGTTCCTTCACCGTGCACTTTTAGAGAAGGCTTGTGATGTAATTCCGAGCAAGATTTTAATACTTGCCTCAGATGACTGATCGGATTTATATGGGAGTGTATCCTACAGTGTCAAATTGCAGGGCAACATATTGAAAACATGGCAGCAAGAGCTTTATTGAAGATATAGATATTGATAGCATCTCTGGTGTTCTACATCTCCTGCACAAGGCTCCCAGATTTAAAGCTGATTAGATCTAAAATAGGTTGCATGGTATTTAAATGCATTAAGGGACTAGCTCAGTGTACCTCCAGGGAAAGAAAATCACTGTATTTTCACCAAGGTATCATTTGAGTCAGGTATCAACTGCCTCTTTAAAATCCCGAGCGCTTCTCTCTAGTGGAAAGTGATTAGAGGTTTGCGGTGCTGGGCTCTACCATCTTAAGCAAACACTGACATCAAAGAAACGTTCAAGAATAAAATATTCTTTAACATATGCATAATAATTAGTTTGATATATTTAATAACAACAGAACATAACTTGGTTGTTAGTTTACTTCTGCTGGCAGCTAGACACAATTTTGGGTGTGAGATTTGCACATAAATAATAATAAAATGTAAATGTCAAATGTATCCTTGAAGTATGTTATTATCAATACTTAAAATATGTGGGCATTCTGATTCCAATATTTATGCAAGGGATAGCTCCTAGAGTACAAGTTGGAAAAATCGCATAGGCGGCATTCTAATGCAGCAGGGTGTGTGATCTGCTCAAGTGAGAAGGTTCTGCATGTTCATTTCAGTGAAGTCTTTTGTGTTTCACAGGGATGCACGTCTGGAAATTGGAGTCTCTGTACAGCCACAGAACTCTGACATACACAGCCTGAGTTTTCAAGGGGGTCACAGGAAATAGTGTGCAAGGGAACAGTGCCTGGCATGGGAGTGTCCAAGTCACTTGTAACACACATCTGGCACGTTCTCAAGATGGTGGAGCACACTCAAACTCAAAGCAACAAAATGGAAAAGGTGTGTGGTCTTAGGGCCCAAGCAGATTTGGCAATCTGCAAGAGAGCGTGACAAGGTGATTAAAATCGAAGTCTGCTAAAAAAGAGGGAGCTAATCACCAAGGAAATAAAGAGTACCCTGGGCACAGCAGATCACCCAAGACACTACTCCAACTCTACCCTCTTGCTTCTAGGGGCAGAACACAATGGTGTGTTCTCTTCTGTTTCAGAAAGATGGCAGTGAGAGCTCCCAGTAATGAGGACTATGGGTGGAAGCTAGAAAACAACAATAGATTGCAGGTCTTAGGTAACTCTTAGCTAAGACAATGTAACTCATGGGAACACTTGGAGCATCAGGGGCTGGAGTTCATGAGCTCATGTATTCAGCTTTTCAGATCTCAAAGCAATCTGTCTCATTATCCTCCAGGTTACAGCAACACCTATCTTCCTTGGGCTTTCAATTCTGGTTCTGAGTCTGCCGAAGGACACACAAAATCCTCATTCTAGCTGGTGTGCAAGGGGTCTGCATGCAGTAAAGGTTGAACATGAATATCTGGCTCCCAGGGCCATCTTATTCACAAACAGTGGCACTGGAGATCCAGCCAAGAGATACTCGGACATGGTGCAGCGGCTGCAGTTTTGGGGATAATCGGGTTCCGGTGCACCTCTCTTCAGTTACAGTTATTCCATAATGCTCTTGTGTCTCTGATTGCATAGTAATGGAAAACATCCAACTTTATAATCAGTCAGTGTGCATCTCTTTGAGATTATTCATGCCAGCTAGAGACTGTTGCCTTTATTCTACCAGAGCAGCCTTCAGAGGGGTGAGGGTGGGCATTAAGTATACCTTTTTTCTTCAGGGGATAGCTGTGGCCACAGTCTTTTTTTCAAAGTGGTGATTTACTGTAGGCCAATTTTCACCTATCCACACTGGACTGATTCAAACCAAGCACACAATGGGCTACACAGGCCCGAGCAGGGAGGGTTAGCGGAATGAGTAGACCAGGGACATGTGGGGAGAAAGAAAGCACAGCTATCCACAGCTCTATTATGTCGATCATGGCAACTCACATGGAGCGCTACAGTAGGGGACTGCCTCCATGCACTTCACATGCACTGGTAATTATTCTGGGTTGCATTGTAATCCATTGGTTTTGGTCACTGTGCCACCCCAGACAGGGACCAGCTATATACAAACCAACCTTAATCTGCTCAAATAGTCGGACCCAAAATGGCAGGCCATGTTCCCTCTGAAAAGGCGCACATGCAAACCCAGACCAAATTCTGCCTTATTGTGCCTCATTACTGAGTTGCAGAACATGTACAGGACCTTAAATAGGACTCAGTACATGGGCTCTTGTGCACAATGAATTTAGTAAGTCATTCCATGCTTGCGCTCTGTGTACAAGGCATGCAATAACAGACTAATGCAGCTTACAACCATCACTGCCTGAGTTCAGGATGAATTATGGAACAATTCATAAAATTCAGCATGCTAGTCCCTGTTTTTTGCTCACTGTTCCTACCCCAGTCAGGGAACATCGATATGCAAACCAGCCTAAATCCGCTCCAATAGTCCCACCCAAAGTGACAGGCCATGTTCCCTCTGAAAAGGTACACATGCAAACTCAAACCAGTTTCAGCCTCATTGTGCCTCACTACTGAGGCGCAGAACAAGTAGAGGACCTTAAATGGGACTCAGGACATGGGTTCCTGTGTAGTAAAGCATAGGGGATCGGATATGTTAACACAAGGAGCACGAGGCATTGTGCTGCTGCATCAGGGATTTTCAACACTGCAAACTCCCTACTGAGTCCGTTATTTAGATCATAGTAAAGGTTTCTAAATGGATATCATAGTCCCCCTTACATAATCCATTTATTCTATAAATAATCGTTAAAATGAGAGCACACCGTCAACAGTTACGCTGCTGCTAACTGCTAGCGAATTAGAAGGCCCAGTTGTGCACTTTCTGTGGGAAACGCCATTTGTCAAACCTACATATTGGGCTCCAAGTCTAAGGAGTTAGTTAACCTAGATAAGGGGCTCAGAGAGATCAAAATCTCGAGTTGGAATATAAAATGGATAGCCTGTAAATTTGAAATTGATAGTTGGCTTGAAAATTTTAAATTACACAACATAGTTCTCTTTCAGGAAACATGGGTGGTTGATGAGGTGTTATGCGGTGGTTATGTATGTTCTCATCATGCTTGCAGTCACTTCACCAGTGGAGCGGATGCAAGCAGAGCTGTTCACCTGGTTTAAAACACCATTGAGATGCTCTGTGAAGTCAATTACTACTAATTATTTTTATTCTGAGCCTTCCTGTTAACATGGAATGATAAATTCAATCTGTTATTCATTTTTATAATGACTATTTCTCTGTAAGTGTAAATCCAAATTTTGTTCCGCTCTTTGACTTTATAGACAATCACATTAAAGCATCCTTCCCAGAGAGTAGGAACTTTAACATCGTATTAATGGGAGATTTTATTGCCAAGCTAGGTTCACTGTAATATCCCCACCCTGTGCCTCTTCAAAGGAGGTGAAGGAGACCCGGCAACCCAGGGGAGGGATCGATGAGGAAGCCTGTTACTCCCTTGTATACTTGAACATAATCTCTGCAGTGCCATTGAGTTCTTGGACACATTCCCATATAGAATTCCCGCCTATGGCTCTGAAAAGAGCCAATCGCTGATAGATTATATTTTTGTTTTCAGACATCTTTTGAATAGATTAGTGGCAAGAGGTATTGAGCCCAGCGGCGATAGTGATCATAACCCCCTAATAATTACAATGAGTATCCCAGATGAGAAAAGGGTGTGCATGGTGGTGGGTTTTGGGGAGCTCACCACTAAAGACAACAAAAGAAGGCTATCATGGAGAGGGACTGGCTTCCCAAGGATTGTGCATAGGTTATCTGCTGACCATATGCCCTTGGTGAACAAATGTCTCACAAATCAGCAAACATGTGCTCCAACATTAGGGCATTTTGAAAGGCTGGGGCATTCATTAGAAATTATTTGAAAAAATCAGTCAGGACTACAGCAAATGTTCCTTGCCTTGGTTCGATAGGCTAGCGTGCACCCGTTTACATCATGCCCTCCAAGCCGTCCCTCAAGGTAGCGTTGAAATAGTCAGCTGTAGGACAGATTATAAACTAATCCTGAGGAAAAGGAAAGTGGACTATCAGTTCCAAGTATGGGACCGCTTAGTCACTGCGTGCAAGGTAAAAAGTGCCAGTTTGTTCTGGCTTACAATAAATAAAAGTAAACCGTCAAATTGTAACAGCTTAACTTTAGTCACTTGAATAAGCCCTGATAAATAGGTTGATCATTTTACCCATGTGTATAGCCTTGGGTTGTAAATGAGGTGGACATGAATCACTATTGACCAAGATTCCCTATGGACATTGAGTTGTCTTTAGATTAAGTTATTCAAGTTATTGAGGCAATTAATGCCATCCCCTCGGGTAAAGTTCCCTGACCTGATGGAGTCTCGATGGATTCATAAAAGTCAAATTTGGAAGTGTGGGCCCCTCCTATTACAAACTTCATTAATCAGGTGTCCAAAGCTGGCTGGCCCCAGTTGTGGGGTCTGGCCATATTTGTCCTATTATTTAAAAAGGGGTCTTGAAGTAATCTCCGCTACTGTCGGACAATGTTGCGTATAGACTCCACGGTTAAAATAGTTGGAATGATAATTTTGGAAAGGCTGTTAGTTTGGGTGGATGGCAATGGCATTCTTTCCAGACTCCACTATGGAATTGGAGCTAGACTAGGGACAGTAGAACAGTGCCTCAATTTGAATCTTATTAATTTTTCTTCAATTCAATTTGTTTACTTCAGATTCAAAAACCTTAAAAATATACATCAATAAGAAATACATGTTTATAAAATCATCACATGCTAATCACAGCAACATTGATCAAACAGCCAGAAATTCAGTTTGTAGAAGATTTGGAGAATTAAACAACAGATTTTCACATGAGTACCAAGCGTGCTATGGATACATTGAACAAAACAACCAAGAATTCAGCTTGTTACCGATTCAGCAAGTCAACCGAGAATATATCACATAAGTAGAAAAAGTGTTACGGATACACTGTACAAAACAGTCAAGGTATAAATACAATTGACAGGAAATTGTTTATAGGGGCAATCAAAACTGCCTCCTGAATAAAAACAGCATTAAAAAGCACAAAACCTTACATATAAGCAGTGAGAATGGCAAAGATAACACACATCGAAAGTTATAAAGTGCTAGCGGTGCATTAAAATACAAAATAAAATGTAAATTGTTTTTTTTTGCATATAACCCATGCAGAAGATACAAATTTGGCAATGCTTATGCAGATCCTTCAAAGTGGCCCTGGATTCCTGATATAGCTTTAATGTGCTCTTATTGATCTACAGCAACCAAGAACATTTATTGGTCAATCTGACACCTAAGTTATCAAAGTCTTTTACTTGTTCAAGCAGTTTGTTCTGAGCCTTGGTACACCTCCTCACAGATTTATAAGGGTTAAAGGAGATACATTTTGTCTTCTTCATGTTCAATTCTAACCTCCTATCAGAACAAAATATTTGCGGAAGTTTTAGAAATGAGAAGCGTGTCAACAGTACCTTTAGAAATGTAATAGCACCTACTTTTGGAGCATCATTGCCAGGGAAGTCTAAGCAATGCACTAAATCATATAATGTAAAGAGGATTGGGGCCAATATACACAGTCCTGTCAAACTGCCTTCTCTATCTTGAAGCAGTTAGACAGTGCACCCTTATTGCCACACCTAACACAGGCATAATTTGTTTCATGTAATCTTATTAGAAAAAATACAATGTTATTTGAGATCCCCGTGCTACCTAGACCCGCCAGAGCTTGTGGCAAGGGATTAAGTCGAAAGCTGATTTTAAGTCAACAAAAACCACATACAGATGGTCTTTCTCCAATATCAATGTTTTCCAATACATTTCATGTAAGCAAAAAATCTGATCTATTAGATGTGTGGCACTTTAGGGACAGTGGGAGGGCACGACGCTGAACACTATCTCCATCTATATATCCTCACGACTTCATAATGCAGCATTCTCTGACCTAATGACACTCCCTCTTCAGGTTCTCGACAGCAGTGGATATTTTAATACTGCCCTCTTCGGTGCCAATGACCACTGGCCCTCGCGCAAGACTGGTTCCTCTCTACTACCACAGGCCAATTTTACAGCGGTGCTCGGCCTTGTTGGTACTTGGCATGCATACAACCCCACAACACAACAGTACACCTTCCATTTGGGAGCCCATGGCAGCCTCTCACGCATTGATTACATACTGACTCTATCCCACCAGCATCGTCACTTTAGAGAAGTTAAACATCTCACCAGCTTAGTCCCTGTTATTTTGCAAATACCCTGCATCTGTGTGGGCCTACATGAAGCCACTGAGAAATACTTCGATGAAAATGAGGGCTCGGTGACCTCATCGCAGAGCCTCTGGAAGACGTGCGAGGCGGTCATAAGGGATCTGGGCCTGTCATAATTAGCGGGGCACAAAAAGAAAAAGAGGGCCAGTTTAGAAACACTTGAAATGGAGATCCAAGGGTTAGAATCCCAACTTGCTGACACTGAACAGGGGGACTGACACCATGATTTAACCCTAAAACAAAAAGAATACATATATATTGCAACAGAAGCCTCTAAAGCCAGCCACTGCACCATCCAACACCGATTCTATGATGTGGGTGACAGGGCTGGAAAGCTCCTGGCCTGGTTTGATAGTAGGGAAAAAGTGAACTGGTGGGTGCGCGAGATACTGAGTGATAAGGGAGAACAACTTAGAGATGGGCAGGATGTGCCAATTCCTTTGCGACCTACTTTACTTATCTGTACAACCCGGCCCTCGTTGTCACAGCTAAGGAGTCTTGTGAACTACTAGTAGATATCCAACTCCCAAGTCTTTCACAATCGAATCGGGCACTCTTGGAACAGGAACTTCAGGAAAGCGAAATGACGAAAGCTATCCAGGACTTAAAACCCGGCACGGCAGTGAGCCCTAACTGCATGCCTATTGAGCTCTACAAGCTTACAGCTTCAAAGATTGCTCACCACCTCCTACAAATGTTTTGAGATAGCCGCAAATTGGCATCTTGTCTAGGGATCAGAGCTTGGCTAGTAGTCATTCAAAAGGAGAGTAAGCCACCAGAAGATTGTACCTCTTACAGGCTGATTTCACTATTAAACTCGGAGGTCAAAGTTTTACTGACACTGTTGCCCATTCAATTAATACTGGTAGGTCTGACGCTAGTTCATCCGAAACAGTCTGCTTCGTGCTGGGGAAATAAACACATTACTTAACTTGCAGAGATTACATGCCCCCATGCTTTCACTTGATGCACGACGATCGAGTGGCATTTCGTGTTCGAAGTTCTGAACAAAACTAGGGTTTGGTCCTCACTTCATGTTCTGGGTATGGCTCTTATACACTGACCCATTGGCCCAGGTGATGGTAAATGGGGGCACGTTCCCAGTATTCCAGCTCCGACGTGGCACAAAACATGGCTGTCCACTCTACCCCCGATTATCACTCTTGTCTTGGAGCCATTGGGTGCTTGGATTAGAGGTGACACCCTGATCAGGAGACTCAGTTGGACTGCAGACTGCGAGGATAGATTATCCCTTTATGCAGATGAAATCCTGCTCTATGTCACTGACCCTATTTATACTCCTGACAGAATAATGCACATACTCACTTTATTGCATCCATATTCTAGTTATACCATTAATCGGAATTTGATTTATCTCCTCCATGAAAGCGCACCACACTTGCCCAATGGATGTGCGGCTCGTGTTGTTATAGAAGGGTTCCGCTACTTGGAACTTTATATTACCAGATACCCACAACCTTCCACACTCATAGCCTAGAGCCACTGCTCGCATGCCTGTGGAGAGATGTTCAACATTGGAGGACTCTGCCTCTGTCACTTCTAGGGAAAGCTGACTTATTCAAAATGATTGCTCTGTTGACGTGCTTCAAAACCCACCCTCCCCGGCATCTTATTTTCAGGCGATCAAAAGTGTATCCAGCACACTTCTCTGGGATGGGGTCCTGCAAGCCTAGCCCTTAAGAAACTGACAGGGATCTGGTGTAATGGAGGGATTGCCATGCCCGATGTACAAAAATATTATTGGGCAGCACAGCTTGTCACCATTAAACACTTGGTCCATCATTCACAGGACGAACTGGCCTATCGGATGGACAAGAGTGTTATGCAACCCGAGGACCACCTCAGGGCCATCTATGTGGGTACACGCAACATGTCCTTCCCTAGCCCTACCGCAGTCCCACTTACCCATTGGTAACCACAATGAATGCTCCTGGTTGGCGAGGCAAGATTACCCGGGCCACTCACCTGTGGGACACTGCACAGCTGGATAGCCTCACTAAGCCATGCGGCTTCGACAAGTGGAACCTAATTGGTTTGTCCAAGGTGGGAGACCTTTGGTAGCAAGGTGGGGTGATTTCATTCACAGATCTACAGAGTGAGTACCAATTGGCGTCCACTGAAACCTACCAGTATTTACAAATATGCCATGCCTTGCAGAAGGCGCTGCCCAAGGGCGAGGATCCCCCTGAATCATCCCCACTCAAAAATAGATTACTAGATAAACCTATGCGCAGGAAGGCAATCTCCCTTACTTATAGTAAACTGATAAATACCTTCCCTGATACCGTGGCCCTTCTACGAGAACATTTGGAGAGTGCTCTTGAGGGCTTGGAGGATGACGATTTGCCCGAGACCTTGGCATCCCCTGGGGGGGCGGGGGGGGGGAGGTGCGGGGTAGGGGGGGCATAAGATCAAGGTTCTACTCGGTGCAACTAAAAATCCTACATATATGTTATTATGCATGCACTTCCATGGTGATGATGGGTAGGGTTGAGACTGCACTGTGTGCTAGGAAATGAGGTCAGGTGTGGACGTTCTTTTACATGATATGGAGCTGCCCGGTCCTTCAGGAATTTTGGGAGTCAGTGGTCACCTGCCTAAATAATATTTATGGGAGTGAAACTGAGCTATCTGCAAAGCGGTGCCACCTAAATGTCTGGGATGCAACCAACCTTACCCGAATGGATCAGATGTGGATGATATTGGGGTTAATGATGGCGAAATGTAATATCACAAGAATTAGGAGGGCAGAGCTACCACCACGCTTAAGTGATTGGTAGCAAGACATGGATTGATGTATGCTGGCAGAAAGAGTTATTAATGGAAGTAAGGGTTGTCCAAATAAATGGACCAAAATATGGGAAAATGGAATGCCTATCGAGGTGGAATATGCGCTCCTGTAGGTACAAATCCTGATGTTTTATGCCTGGGGAGCCCAGATTTTGCTGAAACCCAGTGAATTGATGGAAGGAGGATTGGGAGACTGTGGGTTCTTGGAGACAGACGAGAGATGGTTACTGTTTGCATGTGTTTCGATGCCACACTGTGTAATGTTTATTATAATTGCTCATTTGTTTGCCTTACTTGCAATAAAAAGATCTTTAAATTTTTTTTTATTTATTGTGCTTATCTTCTGGCAAGATCATGCTTGAAGATCCAATGGAATATGGTTCTCAGTGGCCCAATCTGTATGTTTCCGCAAGATTTGATGACAGAAGAGCTTTTGCAGCCCATCAATCAAACTAATGGGCCTATAGTTGCGGGGTATTCATGACTTCCCTTCTTATAGATCAGGACAATCTCGGCGTAATGCCAAGATATAGGAAGTGGCCCACATATGGCCCACATATGGGCCCCATGTAAACGGTTCGTCAGTGAATAGGTAACATGGAATACAGTTGGGCCCATAGGCCTTCCGTGGGACAATAGCAGACAAGACTTCAGGAGACCCTTTGAGTGTCATTTCAAGGGGGCATGACGGTTTGTTGGGTTTAATTAATCATAGATTTGATACAACACCCGGGGCCTTTCAAGTTTCTGAGTCTAGCCCTTCAAAATGCTCAACCCATCTCTGAGACTGGAGATGGAAATTGACCTCAGATGTTACATATCGACCTCCATGGTGCAAGTATATTCCAAAATAACTTGTCATCTGCTCTCACTGAATTGACCAAATCACTCCACGCTTCTTCCTCTCAATTTAGTCTAGCTTCATGCAGCCCCTCCTTGTACTTTCTCCTGGCCAATACGACTCTTAAACTCTTTGTTCACTACTGCTAGGCCTATATCTTCCATAGGACAGTATTGGAATTACCTTATTACATTTTAGTGTAATTTTCAAATGGGAAGAGGTAGCTGGTTCACTTTGGTGTCTCTGCAATGCTAATTTAAAATTCTAACTCATGGTGAAGTTGGATTTTAAATTACAATTCTGAAAATGCCACTTTGGCCATTTGGTGCCTGCAGCCTGTGTCTGATCACATTTCTAGGTGTAGTTGGCAGTTGGAGTTTGTGTAATCCACTTAGACAGCCACACACAATGGGAGCTTGAGTGTAACTTGATGCACCATCCTGACAGGATGGGAGGAAGGAGCTGGGTGCAGCCTCACTTACACTTGAATAGGCTGTGTCCTGTCCAGACACAAAAGGGCTGTATACCCCCTGTAGTGAGTCTGGAGCCAGGGCAGGATGGGAGGATATCTGTGCACTACAAAGGGCTCTTTTAGAAGTCTCCTCCACTTCAAAGGCCTCACTTGGTATAAGTACTGGACTTCAGACACCACAACTTCAGTACACTTCTGGACCTGTGGATACTCTGCCAGGAAGAAGGACTTTTGTGCTGCTGAAAAGACTGCTACTCCGTTGGTCTTTGCTGGACCTGTACTCTGCTGGACTCCTGCTTTTCTGTGTTGACCTGCTGCCCTATTACCTGGGTGAGAAGGACTGAATCTGCATCTCAGAACCCAGAGTGACTCCAAGGGCTAGTTGGCTGGCCTCCTGACCTGACGCCTCAGGAACATAACAGGCTTCTAACACTGTTGCAATTGCATCTGGAATCTGCCATGTGTGAGTCTACCCTGCAAAGTGGTACTTGGAAATGGGTCTAAGGAGCTAACCAATGGAACTGATATATCGTGTCTGCTGAGCCGCAAATCCTCGAGCCGAACCAACACATCTCCGGGACTGAGCGTTGCATCATTGAGCAGAACCAACGCATAGCCGCTGCTGTTTGTATTGGGCACGGCACAGAAGGTCCGCATCAACCTTGCATCTTGAGAAGCGACGCATCGCTGAAGGCGTGGTGCATCCCAGGTCCTCACATCTCTCATTGACGACAATGCCGGTCTTGACATCGCAGTCTCGCGACTCCTCGGAACCAACACCTTACCTCAGCTGCGCACTGCATCCTCGATGCCAGGACCTCGCACCACAGCCTCGCCACATCTCAGAACCAACGCATCGCTTCAACTGCGCGGCTCTCCTTGCCTCAGATCCATCCAAGGCTCCGCAACCAAGATTTAAGGTACTTTTTTCAGAATGCCGAACCAGGTCCCTTTAGCCAGCCTGTGCTCCATCGCAGTCGGACTGAACTTGTGACATTGTTCCGCTCTGGTGTGACCAGATAGCCCGTGGTGGTGCATTGTGCTTTTACGAGCTATTTTAACCTAAAACTTTGAAATTCAATATTTCTGGTGTCCCTAATTGGACTTTTGTCATTTTGGTCTAGTTTTATTTATCTATTTTTCTAAACCTGGTGTGGGATCTTTTCATGTGGTGTTTTCACTGTTTTACTGTTACTGTTTGAAGTGTAAACAAATGCTTTACACATTGCCTCTATGTTAAGCCTGGCTGCTGTGTGCCAAGCTACTAGAGGGTGAGCACAGGTTAATTTAAGGTTTGCCTGCCTCTTACCCTGACTAGGATCATACCCCAGTCAACCAGTAACCCAATTTCTAAAAACACGCATGCATTTTATGTTAAGGTTATGCTAAATACACTTGGAAATTGTATTTCTACCATTTGTTCCTGGTGCCCTTTGAAATGTTTTACTTTCAAACACAAGTGGGCTGATCTAACAATATTTGAGAATATTGGATTCTGGGGAGCCATCCCTGCTGCTGCAGGTGGAAAATGAATGCACCAAAGAGCAGGGAAATGTTAGGAAATAGACACAGTGGACAATTTCCAAGGGACCATGTCTGTTAGGGTTCCCCTGATTATGGGCTCCTCACGTGCCTTGTACTGCTGACAAGCTTTGTAAATGGCCATGGATTTTGAGTAGACAGATATATTTTTTAATGTTGTTTTCTTTTTCAGTAGAATGGGAAAGTGTGATGTTTAAAGTCCATTGGGGAATCCTTGCAGACAAGCTTGTTTTTTTTGTTTTGTCACCCAAGTGCATGGTTCACAAAAGTATTCCCACTGACACACCCTATACTCCCACGGGGCTTACCAAACTCTTGCATGAAGTAGTAAATAAGCAAGTTATTATTACTACATGTGTGGAGCACTGTTCCCCGCCTATTAATACAGATGGCAGTAGGGAGCAACAGCTTTTTACCACTGAATAGTGAAAATATGTTACTATACTGGTACTTGCATATTGATTATTAGATGTTGACATGTAGATCATATTATGAAATTGGCAGTTACTTGTATCGGACGTTTCTGAACAAGAACTGCAGTAGCCATTTTTGCGCATGTTCCAAAAGCCAGTAATAACCATTTTGCAATGAGAGGTGGAAACATCTGTAGAGGAGTCTGGAAACAAGTGCAATGGATAGATATGTTGTTTATTTAAACACTGTCCAATGTCGATATTTTCGAGTGAATCCTTAAAATCTGGAGTCACATATCATCACTGAGAATCTACTTGCAGTTGTCAGGGTGATTAGATGAAAAGATGTGCGAAATCAGTAGACAGCAGAGCTATCATTCAGATTAGGGACATTACTGGTTCTGTGGGCGCATTAATTATGTTGAGTGGTGGGATTGCTTCTCTGAAGATGGGTTTATTGATGGTTTGTTGGAGAATGTTATCACCATCTGGTGGGTCTTAGAGTCGTAGGAATGTTAGCACGGTCTCCACAACGAGGCAGGTGGTGGTGTATCTGGTTTTATATCTGGTTTTGTTTTAATGAGTATCTGATTGATGGCATTGCAATTACCTGTTAGGTGCTCTATTGTGGGGTCTGTGATCAACTTGAGCTGAATGGCCTAGGCTGTGGCTGTTGGGATGAGGTTTCTGGTAAGAAGCATACTGAATTCATTCTCAGATCTGGGCTTTGTGCTGTATCTTTTCTTGGTTCCGGATAGCCCCTCTGCTGTCAGTAAGTTCTTTAGTGCACCAAGATGTGGAGAGTTTTGGTGACATGCAGCAGTTCTTCAAAGGGTTGGGATAAAGTTGACTATTTGCAGGTGGAAGTTGACATCGTCTTTGGAGTCAGTTTTTATTCCAGTGGTAATATGAGTTTTCTTGAGAGTGTTGAAGTGCAAGTCTATAAAGCAGCAGTACTGTGGTTTAGGGGGTTTTGATTGACAATGGTGGGTACTTGATGTCAGGAGAAGATGATCAGGATGGCAGCATGGTCTTATCTATCGAGTGTCATTTGGATGAGTGCATGGTTGTAGACACAGATTGACAATGGAGCTTTTCGAAATATTTTAATTCAGTTTTGAACTTGAATACATTTGATATTTCACTGGCAAGTTGGATACTAACTGGCTTTAAGTAGAGATTTCTGCTTCATGTTGAAAATGAGATGTTCACAGTTTCAGGGTCAAAGAGTACTTCTTTAAATGCGTGTTAGATGAAAAATTGGAGAGTTTGAAGACTAGGAGTTCTGTGAAATACTCGGTGAAGGATTTAGGTGAAAGTTGGTGGTGTGAGAGGTTGTGGGTAAGGGGGTGGTGAGCATAACAAGTTAATGAGATTTGGTTGCTGAAGAGAAAATGGCAAAGACAACATGTGAATTTGCATAGGGTCATGAGGAACTGTAATTGTAGCATTAAATATGTCCAAAAGAGGACCTAAAAATATGGCTTGGCCCCGGCCACCAAAATCCTTAAGATGGCTCTGCTAAAGATGTGTCATTGGAAAAAAAAAGGCAAAACAAAGCTCATAGTGGAAGCATGTAACACCACAGTTAACTGGGGATTCAGTGATAGATGTATCACCAGGTCAAAGGTTCCACAGGGCGGAGCCAGCTGAGACTGCCTTCAGAGAACTTGTGATTACCCCAATTCTAAAGGAGGTGGATGAACTGTGAGTTTTGTATAGCTGGAGGTCCACTAAGTTATAGCTGACCTCCCACCCCACCAAACTCAAAACGAGGTCAAAAGACCAGTATCTCTTCACACTCTCTATTGTAGAACATTTCAGGGAATTTTAAAAGTTAGATGAGCAGTGTTATAGGCAGTTCTGTTGTTACTACAATGCAGACAAGATTTTAGCGGTTTTAGGGTAAAGTAGAGTTAGTACAGTGTAGACAGAGTAAGGGGATTCCAACCAATGTTTATTTAAGGGTAGATGTACTTTGGGTTTAGGGATGGGTAGATATAGTTACAGGTACTAGACTTAAGTAAGGATTTATAGGGTATGGGGAGGTGATGAGTTTATAGGGAGGAGGAGAAGGCCTAAGGTATAGACAGGGGTATAATTATTAAGGTATAAATGGGATAGATGTACCATGGTATACGCACGAGTAAAGGTACTCAGAAATAGTTGGGGTAAAGGTATAAGTGTATAGGCAGCATACATCTACTGGAGTTTAGTTTTGGTTAGAGGTACTACTGTATAGACATGCTCTGAGATACCAAGCAAAAGGCAGGGGTAGAGCTAATAGAGTGTAGGGAATTTGTAGAGGTACTAGGGTGAAAGTAGGTGGACAGGGTCTAGGTAAAGGGCAGGAGCAGAGGTACTGGAGTATAAGTATGAGTCGAAGTGCTAGGGTATTGATAGAGATACAAGTACTAAGTTCGAGGTAGGATATTGGAATTAGAGTATAGCTAGGGGCAGCAGTGCAAGGGTATTAAGAAAGGTATAAGTACCATGGTATAAGTAGGGATACAAATACTAGTGTAAGGGTAGAAGTGCTACCGTATTGACATTGCTATAAGTACTAAGTTTTAGGCAAGGATAAATGTGCTGTGGTAAACAATGTGACGAAGCTACCACAGGTTTGTAAAACTAAACTCTGAAAAACAAAGAATATTATTCCCAACAATAAACTCATCCACTGGACTCGTGCCCACTGGCCTCCGGAGCTGGGCTCCGCACCCATTCCAAATAGCACGATAAAGAGCCTTGGCATACAAATTGAGGCAGATCTATTCATGAGATCTCAGGTAGGTTCGGTCACTTCCTCCTTTTTTTTTCCAATTATGGAAATTTAGGAAACATAGAAGATTCTTTAGCAGAGAGGCCGGTATTCAAATTATTATTGCCTTGATCCTGTCAAAAATTGACTATGCTAATGCAATCTATCTAGGCCTTCCATGTGGCCAAAAATATTGATTACAGCTGATGGAAAACCAAGCTGCCAGAATCATCTACCTACAACCCAGGCACTGCCATGTTAGGCCTCTGATGAAGAATCTCCACTGGCTCCCAGTAAAGCAGCGATCTATGTTTAAGATGGGCTGCATCCTTTTCAAAGCTATTCACGGCATATGCCCCAAGTATGTATCCTCTAGGATTCACAGATACTCCCCAAAGCGCACTCTTAGATCTCCGCATATGAATCAGTTGATGGTCCCCAGATTTAGACGTTAACGGACAAGAGGGTCGCGTTTCTAAATATAAGGACCCCAATTTCAGAAAGCTGTGCCCATCACTACGAGACAAGAAACAGACTACATGTGCTTTAGAAAAAAGTTGAAAACATGGCTTTTTACCCAAGCATATAGTTAGACACGGACTTGTACAAATGGTGACTTCTTAACTCAGGGCGAAGAGACCTGATGGTGTTCATGTGCTTTAGAAATTTTCTATAACATAACAGAGTTTACATAGTACTAGCGGACTAGGTTAAAGAAACAAATTACATATGTGCAGGAGCCTAGGGAGAGAATAGAAGGTTATAGGAAGAGGGATAAAGAGAAGAGACAAAAAGGGGTGAGTTGTCGAGGGGTCCCATTCCAAGGCACCCTTTAGGAAGGCCTTGTAAATGTTTATTTGGCTGACAATGGGAGTTACTGGCCCAAAGGGGGAATCAATGAGTTACAATGGTTTTTCTTCTGACACATTTCACCAAGGAGAAAGAGACGAAATATTGCTGTGGGAAAAGCAGCATAATAAGTGAAAAACACGTCGCAATCAGTCTGCAAACACTGACTATGACAGCAATTGTTCATTCTTTTTTTTCCAATAAAGTTTTATTGACATTTATAGAACTTGACATTACACGCGAATGCATAAGTATTCCTTCTTTCGGGTTACCCCATCATAACATTTATACTGTCTTACGCAGCCCGTCTCCACAAACATAAGAAACAGAGTTTTCTTTTTACTCATTTCATATGAAACAACCCCCCACAACCCCCTTCCCCCCACTACCCACTCCCCCCCTCCCCACAACCCCCCCCCCCCCGCCAACGTTCTGTGTCAGGTTGTCTGGTTGCAGCTCTTTACCACATTCTTCCCATCAACTATTATCATAAACATGGATGTTGTTGTCAATTTTTCAATCTTTTGGCGAAAACGTTGTATTGTGATGATAATTTTGCACGTGATATAGGTAATTCCTGGTGCAGTAACACCGGGGCAATTTGCTCAAACATTTTTAAATGAAGGCCATAAGAGACCTTTGTGATCCTGAAAGAAAGAACCACGGACATTTTTGCACATGAAAGTCATTTACAAGGATGGATTCGTAATTTTGGAAATGCAATTTATGTGAGACAATTTAAGGAGCCAGGTCCAATGATGATGGAGCCAATATATGTTCTCATCAGAAATACTGATATTTGAAAATAAATTGCCTCTAGTGATTAATGTTTACACATTAGCTAATTGTGCCTAATTATTTTTCCAGGTAGCAAACCCAGCCATGGATCTGCCACTCTTTGCGAACACTTTCAATACCGGTTTAATGCACAGTGATGTTACTCCAGATTGTTCTCTGGAAGAAAGCAGATTTCCGACAGGTAGGTGAATTTTACAAAAGCAAGAGCATCCTTTCATCCTTCAATATATTGTTTCGTGCAGTAGCCAAACAACCTGTTTGTAATCTGATGGGAAATCTCATTTTTGCAGGTGGCCTCTAATGCGTGGCTCTATTTGTGATGCATGTGTGTACCTCTTGCTGTCTTATACTGATGGAATGCATGCTTCTGTCTTTCTGTCTGTCTCACTGTGTGTATCTGTCTATTCCTCCTCCTTCCTATTCTTCTCTTTCCATTGACTTGCCCATCTGTCTTTTCCTCACACCAATAGTTGTTTAATCTTTTTCTATCCCTTCATGTTATTGCTTTTTCCATAATTACCCATCGTTTCTTGGGTCTCTCTCTCGCTAGCACTTTTTCTCTTTCTCGTTCTCTTGCTCCCCTCTCTCTCTCTCACACTCTCTCTCTCTCTCTCACACACACACACATACACATTCTGTCACTCTCTTTCTCTTTCCTTGTACCTCTTTTGCTATCTCTGTATCTTCATTAACCCTCACTCCATCTTTCTGTCTGCTCCTGTGTCTTCCTACTCTCCTTCTCTGTTCCTTCTATGTCCGTGCCTTGTTTTTATTTCACACATTGTAGTACTACTGTTTTTTATTCCTTAAGCTTTGCGGTGTAGGCGCCTTGCAACACCACAAACTTCCGGAATAAACAATCGAACATAGACTGAGGAGCTACAGAGAGAGAGACAGTGCAAATGGTCTTTGTGCATCTGTGCATGCCTACTTTTGCCTGTGTTTGAATATAAGTCATACCCATTGGCTTTGCCAATCCTTGTTATACTGTAACTTGTTTTAACTGCCTTTTCGACTGTTACTTGCCTTGTGTTGGCTTTCACTCATTACTACGCTGGTCAGAGAGTGAACACTGTCTGAAAGAAAACTTGAGAGAGTGCTGAAGGGTGCCAATGAAGGTGATCATGCTGTTTTTTCATAAACTCCACACTTCGATCTCCCTCCTTCAAGCTCACTATCACCACTTCTGCCCCAAGTGCATGTGAAACAAGAGTGCAGACTATTTCCTAGATCCACACAACATTTGCACATTTTTTATTTTATTTTATTGCATTTCTTTCTTTAATACACATGTAGGGAGTCTGGCACTATGCAGCAATGGAAAGCCAAATGACTTGCAGGTTTGACTTGCATGACGAATGAAGGGCCAATGATGCCGCAAACAAAGCCCGTCATACAACATATTATTCAATTAAAGACATATGATACAGGATAAAAATTGTTTGCCATGTTATGCATGTAAATGCACAATATGTGGTACTTTATGTGCCATTTTAACTATAGATGTCTACATTTTATTATATTGATATGAAAAGAATGCCAATGCTATAGAAAATAAATCAGTTTTGAAGAAGTAATTTCACACATTAAAAGGTCCCATGAATGCAAGCACAAGAATGTCTTTTTATTACCACTGTTCTTCATACCTCCCAGAAGAAAATATTTTGTGTAAACCACATACAGTGTTGTATTCAGCAACTATAAGCCTACATTTGCCCACCTACACAACCTGTGCCACTAATATTCTTCACCTACCATTTAAGTTTCAAAATTGCCTTTTGATTGAGTTTTCCTGTTTGTTTGCAATACAGTTACCATAGAAGCACCATTTCCTTTAAGAAACTGACATGCAGAATAGTAAATTATATTTCCTAATCACTCTGTAAACGTCTCAACTTGGGGTGCTTTAGGATTCAAGACAAAATCTATTAAAAAGAGTTGCAACATGTTTGGGGGTTCTTCAAAACTATGAGTGCTCTCGAGAAATTATTCGTGCTTTCAGAACAGTGTCCCTTAAAAAAGTGCTACTTTGAAAATGCTGTGATTCAATCATTAATGCTTAATTAGTGAAATAAATATGTTTATATCAAATAAGTCACTCTCATCCCTATTTATATTACATTTAAGCATGTAATTATTTTTCCTTTTAGAGACAAAAGCTGTTCCTCTGGCCTACAAATGGAGATGTTAATACCATCTGTGAAAATGTTTCACTTCTTTAAATATAAAAATTCAGAAATCAACCGGTGTTAAGGGATCCGTTCACATTGCCAAAATGTGCTATTGCACCAGGTGTACTGTGTTTTAAAAACATGCATTGTAAAAAGTGTCCAACAGGCAGCACAAGCTGATCATCTTTCCCAATCTCACGCACCAAGGGAGACTGGGAAAGGTGATCAGTAGTTGTTATGGTTGTAATGTTCAGCTAAATACATGTTGGCAATGTATTTGTAGCTGTGTGCTTTTCTCATAGTTTTCATGAACTCTAGAAAATCAACTTTACTGTGGAACCTGGAGCCTATTTTAAATTAGAGGTCTGTACTGTACATGAACTAATGTTGATATTGTTTATTATTTGCTAACAAGTGTTAATGATTTAATAAAAATAATTTTAAATATAATCTTAAATCTATACACTAACCGTTTGATTTTTCATAATTTATACTCCCCCCAAATTATAGCGATCCCTTGTGGTGTTTTTATGGAATTAATCACTCTGATCAGTCTACATCAAGAAAGTTCCTACAACTAACTTTGTGGCTTTGGCACTGTACTTGAGACCTATTATCCTACTTGAAGGAATGGTAAATGTGCAATATTTAAATATGGTCCTATTAGTTTATTGATTGTAGGAAACTGGAACTGTATATACTATATCAAAGTAAGATATAATGTGCACAGAGTCCAGTGGATTCCCAGAGGTTTTACAGATGCTCAATTAGATAATACGAATGCTCTCTTTTGTGGTAGTGTGGGCGAGCAGTTAGCTTATCAGAGGGTTGTGTTAAGCATTTGTTGTACACACTCAGGCAAGAAATGATTACATACACTCAATGACTAAATCAGAGTCCAAGAGTTTGTGAAAATATAAATTTTTGTATGTTTATTACTTAGAACCAATGATACCTTGTTGCAGTAACCAAGCTAATTCTCCCTAAACCTCATTGTCTCCGCCTCTCTCGCCAATCTGTCTTCCCCACTAGAGAGAGACAGCGGTGCCTTAGAGGTGATAGGACCAGATTCTTACCTACCTTATAATCTCCAAGAATCCTCTCAGGTCGCCAGGATCTTTTTATCTGCTAAATAGTGTAGAAGGGAGAAAAATCCAATCTCGGTACATAATTAACAGAATCAAATTTCCGTTCCGAAGGACCACTGCCTCCGAATCTAAATTTTTAAGATTTTATTACAACTAAGTATAAATGCACATACAGACACCTCAATACAAGGTGAAGAAAATAAATGGGCACTAATACAAAGAAAATTCTACGCAAGAGTCTCATACGACTCAGAATAAAAAGGATAATCAATTCTAAAAGCATCAATAAAACAATAGTTAGTCCAATCTCTATATCTGAAACCATTAGCCTAAAAGAAAAACAGTTAGTCTTTCCCTACTCTATCTCTAAGGTGACATCCCTACTTAGCATTTCCTTTCCCAGGCAAGAGAATAAAAAGGTGTCAGAAGTGAAGACTTCCTTAGAAGTACATTCACTTAGTCAGAGCTCATTCTAAGATGTTCCCTCTAGCTTCCCATCTAAACCTCAACTGCTCAACCCACGGGACACTTTCCCTAATACAAAATCCCAAAAACGTAGAACATGCCCTTCGGCACACCTCTTCAGCCAGGTCTTCTTCCAGTACTTTTTCAGTGAAACTTGTACTCCATCCAATGACGGTTAGCTTGACCTTGGGTCCCAGGCACCTTCTCCGCTGAAAGTATCATCTGTAAATTCCAATGTACTCCCCTGTTGGCTTCTCGTACCATTCCAACTCCTAAAACAAAGACCTAGTCTCTCTAACGAGCTAAATGTCCTTGCACCTGCAAAAGAAACATGGGATTCGAAAAACTTTTCTCTTCTCTAAGATTTTCCATTCTCCCAAAACCCAAAGCCTTTACCAAGGGAAATAATTTTCGGTCTACAACGTTTAGCTAACATAAGAAATGAACAGGCCTTTCTCTTTAAACGTATATGTGATCAGGCCTTTACACTGTTAAACACTCCTAAATCACACTTTAAACATTAGTTTCATTACTCCTTTATACGTGAATAAGCAAACTGCACGTGCAACTTTAACATGGCGCACGATTAACCTAATACATTGCATTACATAAAAATCAAACGTTATACATCAACTAAAAATTACAATTGCAATGATCTACTACATTATTTTTCATGAAAAGCATGGTTACGTTTCTAATCACACCTATGTTAAACAGATTCTAGTGATACAATTCTATTTCACCCCTAAACTATTTCGATTACTATGTGGGTGCGGACTAACAGTGAATATGATGCATCCCTACAAAATTTCAGAATAACGTGACGCTCTGTCAGTTGCTGCCAGAAACTAGACTTCAAAATCTCCAGACCCCCAAGGAAATTTCAGATGAGATAAATGGCGAGTCCGGCTTTGCATTCATAGCCTAGAATTAGGGCAAGTGAGGGGAAGGCATGTCTTGTAGTAAAAAATGTCCCTTTCGGAGAGGCCAAATAGTCGCTTAAGCTCAATCTTATTACAAAAAACACAACCTTCATATAAATGTTTAACAACACTAAATCCATGTAGTTCTATTTTGGTCCCAAAATAAGGTGCACTCCAACAGCATTAAAACATCCCAAATGGGTAAATGTCTTGAAAACAAAAGAAGTGAAGATTCACAAAAATCATTACTCCCAGAGAAGGGTGTCATTTTATGTTTTTTATTCACTTTTTTTCTGCTTTTAATAGTTATTTGTTCCCATCTGCTTCATAATTCAATGCTACACATTGAATATCATTCAGATTGCAATGATAAGGTCAGTGTTAAGTGAAATGACACTCCAATTTAAATTGTCAAACTTAAGTGAGGTATTTGCCCAGTCTCTGGGTACAATCCACACCTTAATTTCATCCTCATTATCGGATTGGGGTATATATTCAGTACGCTCAATTTTAGTCTCGCTCACCTTTCCTGTGGAGACCAAGTTAAGCATTGGATCAGGGAAGTCTTCAAACCAGCCTGGCTGATGTAGGGTGTTACCCCGAAACCGGTCCCAGAATGGTTGTGTCTGGTCCAGGAAAGACCTGGCTTGGCAGTTCAAGCTCGACTGTTCCCATGAGGCACAGGGTCAAGACTGATTTGTATATGGCTGGGTCTGAACTGGGATGGCGAACTGAGCTAAAAAACGATGATGGATTAAACCCAGATCTGTGACTGGGGGTGAGTGTCTGAAAAGCTTTAGTGCTCCGTCCATCATCTCCTTGTGTTTGCTATGTCATCATCCATACCAGTGACAGGTGACGCCCAGGAGATATCATTTCCGGAGAGGTCCAAAAGATGCCTCAATACTCTCATCAATGTTGCGCCTATCCCCAGCCAGCAGTGGATTAACGGGCAGCTCCAGATCACATGGAACTCGTCACTCTTTTCTGCGGTGTAGGAATGTTTCTCACACTTATTTTCTACATGTGGCTAGGCCGCATGGTAGTATCTGTGTAGTTGTATAAATTGAATAAGACATTGGTGTCTGGTGATCGCGAGTTCGTATGTAGCCATTTTGGCCTCAACCCATTTTATATCCTCAAATGAGCCGATGTCCCATTCCTAGCCAAACTGTAGTGCTGCAAATTGGTCTAGCGCTTTGATTGTCAATGAACAGTAGATATGAGATTCTGCATTTACTTAGGGGCTCCATGATTATTTTGGCTTCGAGGGACTTAAACTCTGGAATTGATTCTAAGACCACCCAGTGCTAATCTAGCGAACACAACAACCGTACATATCTGAAAAATGTAGAGCAGGACGCCAATATTTCTCAGAGAGCATCTTGAAATATTTTGGATTACCAGCCCCATGCAACATCCAAATTAGAAATTCTAACGAGATCCCACTGGTGGAAAGGTTCTGTCACTTGTCACTCTCAACTTATCCAGTGCAATGATTTTTGCCAGCAATTTAGTACAGCTTTGTTAGGCCCCAGGAGACAGCAAGGGAATTGGGAACCGTATGAGTAGTTAAAGAATGACGGCCATTCAAAAAAACGTAGTTCACCACAAATTGCTCGGCTGTCTCTGAAGAGCTAATCATCTCTATACAGGAAGTTACATGGCCCGTTTGTATACCTAATCAGCCATACCCCGGCTGCCCTCATACATAGACTGAATGCATTTATTCCATGATATTTTTGGTGTTTTCTGCTCTCATATAAAGCTGCAGGACATAGATCTGATAGTGTTGAAGAATCATTCAGGTGTCTTATCCAGGAAGCTTTGGATGACATACAAGAATCTCGGAAGAGCCACCGTTATAAAGATTGTGACTTGACCCAGAGTATTGATGGAAAGGTGTCTCTACCATGGAAGTTCATCCACAGCTTAACTGGAAGGGGGCAATTTAGGTTCCGAGCTCAGTGCTGTATGTTTGGAGATATACATACCTAGTTATTTGAAATTATTGGTAAGTATTCTCAGCAAGGTGCCCACACCTCCAAGGGGTCACTCTCCTTCATGGGAAAATGGCAGACGTATCCCAGTTCACAATAAAGCCAGATGACTGATTGTAAATAAGTAGGATCATCAGCAACCTTTACCCGTCCATTAGATATAGCGGAGGAAGAGCAGCATATAATCCAATGATAATGATAACCTGTCTTTTAACTCCACCTCCCACCAAACCCCTTGCATCATCCCATCTTCTCTAGTCCAGTTCACCCAAGGCGTAATTGCCAGAGTAAAAGTCAATGGTGAGTGCGGGCACCCTTTCCTATTACCCCTCTCAGGTGTCAAGGGAGCTGATAAAATACCATTTGCCCGCAGAGGGGTCGATGGGATATAAGCTAAACACAAAAGTCAGAAAGTTCATCTTTGTTATGACCTGCCATAGGAACTTCCATCTCAATGAATCAAGTCTTCTGGAACTCAATAAGCACAAGGGCACAAGATCCAATGAACATGTTCTTGTATGAGGGCAATCTGGACAGATTGTAGAAAATACCCTGCCTGTCATAAAACCTTTTTGATCCCTGTGTACCAATGAAGTGACTTTCCCCACCAATTTGTTCATGGGCACATTTGCTAGGATTTTTTTCTTTGTACTAATTAGGGAGATAGACTGACACGAGGCACAGCTGTCTAGGACCTGGCTTGACTTGAGCATAACCATGATTGTGGCCCCACAGAGGTCTTGAGACAGTTAACACTTTTGAGCTGCTTTGTTTAATAGCCCTGGAGGGTTGGGATTAGTATTGCGGTGTATTAAAGAATTCAAGCAGGAGCCCGTTGGGGCCTGGTGTCTTTCCCGGTTACATGACGAGCAGTGTTTCTGCAATTTATCCTCAATCAAAAGAGCATCTAGGAGCTTCAGTTCTGCCTGTGAAATGGTAGGGACTGTAACATAGGAGTACTGTTTAGCCACTAATATCTGTTGAGGCCCTGATAATCTATTTAAGCACAGATAATAATTAATTGCACTCTTCTCTTCACCTAAATCTAAAGATTGTTATGTAACAGTTGTTGCCTTTAATGACAAATTGGCAAAACAAAAAACTGTGGTGTGCAACCCTCTTTTGTAGGTACTTTTGAGTGTTTTCAAAGCTATGTAAAATTAAATATAGAGGCCACCACATGAGCTACCACCCGCTCATGCTCACCTTAGGTCTTCACTGTCTTTTGGCATCAATTGTATAATGCATATTTTATTTGACATATTGCTAACAGTGGCATTTACTAATATAACAAGCAGTACAAGTTGCAACTTCCACACTAGCAGCCCAAAGGACACACCTGCACCCCGTTGCTCATTTCTCTACAGCTCTGGATTCCTCAGTAGACCAAGAGGTGTGGAGCTGCATGGATCAACCCAGAGGTGGTTAACCAATGGGGCACTCATGCAGTTGTGAGCATGAACATGTCTGACTGCTTCTGCTGCTCAAATGAAGGAACAGAGATGAACAAATATAGACAGTGGAGATGAGCCAAGGAAGATGGAGCACCATACAGCAGTGCAGGCTTACATTCAACTGCGAGAGATAAACCGCTGCTGCTCACGGCTTTAGGATGTGAGGCCCTGCTCCTCGCTCACCATGGGAAGTCACCCCTCCACTGCACATGTCCTAAGGTCATGTGTAGTGAGTGTTGCTAGCAGGCCTGGCCCAGGCAACCCTGTGTGCATCCAACCTCAGCTTTGCCAGGCATTCAGCTATGTGCAGCAGGAGTTGTCTTTAGGATGTATCTTTCTGCAACCCTGTGTGGGAACCAAACTAGCCCTGCACCTTCCTCTCTGCCACTGAACCTGCAATGCATGGCCATTGTCTATGAACTGTGGACTGTTGCACAGGCCAAAGTTCTATATCTCTAGCTTTTCATTTCTAGATCCAGAGTCGACACCATCTTCTCTACCCTATGGAGATATCTTACCACTGCACAGTTCAGTCTAGGATCTTCAGGATTAAAACATGCTCCTGCCGCCTTTCTACATGACCAATTCCTCGTTTGTTGAATTTCCTTCTAGAATTGCCTGTCAATCTACCAGAGTGGGTTTACGCAAACAGCGCATTGGACAGTATCTTCAATCCCCTGACCACATAGCCTGCAGTTGCCCAGCCCTTCTGTTCTTTTCCCTGGGGAGGCATGCTTCAATATGGGCAGGACTCCCAACCTGTATTTTAAAAACCTTTATTTTATCGAGATTTTATAAAGCTCTCCTAGGTAGCACTGAGGTTTAACCTTCATATAGTTTTTAAGGGTTAGCCATCCATGGCTACGCATGGCTAAAATGGCTTTATACTCCATGAGTGATATAGTTTTAGTGCTTTATTTTGTTATTCTTTTAAATTGAGCTCTGCTCAGTTTTAGATCCCATGATGAGGAGAGATCCAAATTAGTAATGACTATATTTAAGTAGGCTCTTGCTGGAGATCGAGCCCTCCCTTGAATTTCAAGCCAGAGGTGGTGACTTGGCATGTCTTTGCTTGTTGCTTTGAACTTCTGGCAACAGATAGCAAAGGCTGCCTGCTGGACTAGGGATTACTTCCCAAGGCCGAATTCCAATCTGATCTGGGTAGGAGACGTATATGATGGTAGTTTAAAAATACTCCTAATGATTTTTGTTATTGTTTTATCCAAGGTAGTATCAACCCGACCACTCAGGGCCTCGCTCCCATAGTTTAAGCTGGGAAGAATCTTTGCTAGGGCAACTTGTAATAATGGGGTTAGCATTGGGCCCTTAAGTTTTGTGTACAAGGCTCCCGAACCTACTGCTAGGGCGTTTCTCTTCCTTTTGATGTCTTCCATTTTATTGGTGAACCTTCCATTAATTTATCTCTCCCCAGGTACCTGGTATAGAGTTTCAGTCCTTTTTTGTTAATGGTTAGGGTTTTGGTCTTTTTTCAGGTTTATAGTCAGACCATATCTCTCAGAGTATACTAGGGCTGCATCCAGAACCCATTGCAAGTCCACTTTCGTCCTGCTGACTAACACTAGATGGTCAGCATAAAGTAAGCTGGAGAGTTGAATCCCTCCCAGTATTGAGGCATGACTATTGATCGTACATAAAACTAGTGGAGATTAGAGAGTAACAAATTAAAAAGGGTTGGAGCAAGCACGCATCCCTGCTTTAGGCCTAGTATCGTTTCTATCCCACTTGACAAGTGCGAGCCATTCTTCTGCTTTACCCGGAGCCACATACTTGTGTAAAGCATCTGCACTCCCTTTAGCAAGCCGAATGGGATGTTCCATGTAGCCAGTTTGTGCCATAATTTCTTGCAATCCACCCTGTCGAATACAGCTTTGTAGTCTATTAACTGGAGATTAAAAAATTGCTTGTACGTCACTGCAATATCAGACAGCAGGAAGAGGGCAGTGATGTTGGTTATTGTTCCTATATTCTTGGTGAAGCTGGTTTGATATAATGAGATTATGGTATTGCCTATGGCCCAGGATGAAAGTTGTTCCAATATACCACTGCAAAATATTTGGCCTTGATGACTATTGAGGCCACCAGGCAGTTGTTTCCAGGCTTACTTTTATCTCCTCCTTTGAATATTGGTGAAATTATTGACCCCTTCCAGGATGCTGGAATGTTCTTACTACCTAAGATGTAACTAAAGAGTGGAGATAGTTGTTCTGCCCAGAAAATTGGGTCCTCCTTGAAGATCGCAGGGGAAACCCTGTTTAGTCCCAGGGCCCCTTCTTGTCACCCCTTAGATATATGCCTTCGGATAGCCCCCAATTTGATGGACAGCTTCTACTTGCCTGAATCATCCATGCTGAGCGATGGTTTTCGGGGGCTATAATTCGGTTTGCACCCCACGGGCTGATTTCCTGTAAGGTGTTCTTTGTCTTTAAGGATTTTGTTTTGACAGTCCTCGTCCGGGGTTTTTAGCTTATTCTTTCTCCTGAATGGCTGTGTAAGCTCAACGCTATCTTTCCCGCCTTAGATGTTATTCCCCGTATACAAGTGCCCCGATCGCTAGTGTACCTATGTGGTTTCCGGGATGTTTGAATTTGATACTCTGGGTAGAGAACTATTCATAATTTACTGATTACAAGCTAACAGGTTTATATTGGTGTGGTATGCGATGGCGCCTCCTTTTCCTCGCAAAGTTTACAAATTTCAAATTTTAATGTGGTGCTACAGGCAAAGGAAAAACCCTAAACCCTTCAAAAGGACACAAATGCCCCTCAATGTATACTCAATGGGCCTGTGCACACACAAATCAGACATATACAACTAGTACTGCCATATTCTACATCCACATACATCTGATACAATGCTCATTATAATTCAATTCAATAAAAATAATGATCGCAGAATACTCCAGATGATTCGTGTTCTTGTGTTTATTGTAGATCACTATGCCCAGCCGACACGTGTTTCGTCAGGGTCAAAACCCAAGACTTCTTCAGAGCTTAATGGCGTAATGAGCTATATTACATTGAGTCACTATACCGGTAATAATTCCGTCCCGGCTCAGGGATAAAATGTCAATTACATATGCACTCGGTATATGGGTTTGTCATATAATCCAATATGCTCCAACAATTCGAAGCTTTAAGTAGGTCGTGCACAACGGGGTTGTTAAGCCGAGTTTGGCCCAAAATCACATTAATAATTTCTTCCGAATACCGTGTAGAAGCTATCCCGTGTGTTACTCCATTAAACGACTCGCAGTCTATAAGCCGGAAGTTTCATAATTTACTGTAGCCGAAAAAGTAGTCAAGTTGTTCCTCTTGCCCTCCCATAGCAGCTTTGCCCAAAAAGAGTCATCACAATTTCTTGCCAGTTTCCACTTTTGTGTTTCTTAATCTGTTGTTTGCATTACTGAGTTAAGCATTTATGGCTCAGTCACTTGGGGCTCTCCTAAGTGCCCTCCAGAGTTTGTTTATTCGCTTTTTTACTTCCATAATAAGTATGTTTACAGGTCCAGTGACCTGCTGAATTCCTGTACTGCCAATGTCCTGCCTTCGATGATTTATTAATTTAGCATGTATTCCTGTGAGTTGGCCGACAAAGTCTTCGTAATTGCTCGAGGGATTTTGTGTCTCTTTCACAATCTTTTATAATGTTTATTTGGCATCCTTGGCTAGGGCTTGCAAGGAGGCAGGCATGCATTGTATTTGCTTGTTATTGATGGTGTACATTTATATTGCATAATCTGTGGAGATATCATGATCACTTGTCTTAACCAACAATTCTAGTCCCTGGGGAAGATGTTCACTGTCTGGCCTGGCTGTCTCCTAACCTAAATGAATGTACATGTTGCTTTAGAGGTAGACTCAGCAGGATATAATTGTTCAGCAAGACTCCTATCTCAGAATGGAATGAGAAAGTCGGTGCCTTATCTGGGCTGAAGCGGCCGTTTAGCACCCGGAGGCCCAAGTGCTCTAGTTTTCTGAGCAGTGACTGACCTTTTTTGTCGGTTTTACTCCAAAACATTTTTCCTACTGCGGGATATTCCAACTTTGTTCTTGTGTTAACAGTATGTCATTTAATTTTAGTGCGCCCATTAGCAACATGTTAAAGACCCCTGAGGTCTATTAGATAGGACCTGGCTTTTTCAGTTTATACTCTCATGATTCCGTCTACCAAGCATTCAGATAATTCAGTTCTTGTCTTCGTATTTGGGTGTATATAAAGGTTCACTATAATGATGGTGATGGTGGAGCCTTCCAGCAGATCCAAGGCCAGTTCCAGGACTTAAAGTCCTTCTTTAGTGACACCACCCTCTTTACTTTCCACTGCGAGGGCCAGTGAGATATATATTGCGAGGCTCTCCTTGCAGTGCTCATATTTATGAACTTTTTTCGCAGGGACAACATAGTTTATGAGGTCCTGCATTGACACAGAATTAACACCCATGTTTCCTGCAGTAGCACCACTAGGAAGGTTTGGAGGTGCTTAATCACTTATTTTACCAATTTAACCATTGATATTCCAGGAGCAGACATGGAGCATCTTAGTCTCTGTGAATCCTTTGCCTTGTCGGTTCAATTTGATTCATCACCGCTTAGCAGTAGTATTCAGGGATCCAGATAGCCAGACCCTATTCTGTGCTGTTCAAAATTTGAGATTTGGAGACATTCTCTCCTCACTTTTTGCTCTTAGTTCTTGGAGACCTGCCTCTGGCACTCATCAGGTCATAGTATGGCTGGCCAGACTGTTTGCAGTTTTCCCTTGAGTCTGCGAGTGGAAGGGGATAACCTATGTTCATTGGAACAGTGAGCAATATTCCCCTTGTTTTAAGATGTTTGGTTCTTTAAAGACTTTCAGAGCTAAATTGGCAGTGCCACAGGTGACATTGGTGGTTTCATTTTGTGGTCCTGATCCGGGATTAAGAAACTCTATTGAGTCTATATCTATAATTGTGACTACAGCAAGGGAGGGGGTCAGACATATGATTTTCAATATATTGGCCCTATTCAGGATGTTAAGGGGTCATTTGGAGGTGTATTCTGGTTGAAAAAGAGTATAGTTCCCTTCTCTGGTAGTTGTTACTTGCGCCTCTATTCTAATTTACATAGTGGCCATTTCCTCAGCCAGATTTTTAGAAAGAGGTTTGGGCAAGGCTTTGAACCTCTAAGTCACCGGGCTCATGTTGTTAGGTTTTACTTTCAGCTGTGTTTTTTGAAAGATTAGTGTTTTCAGGCGGTCCTTTGGGCATTTTAAGCTAACACTTCTGGTCCCATTTGTGGCTATGATGACTGTAGCTATTTAGTTAGTTCAATAGATTGTAATGTTCCCAGGGGCTGTGGTGAAGAATTTTTTTTTTTATTATTGTGATCAGGGCAGCTAGATGCTTGGGTGATTTCATCCCCAGTTCTGCCCCGCTTGGCTGACCCTCTGGATTATTGACTTAGTGTGCATCCAACAGCTTATCTGGGGTGCAAAACGAAGAAGTGGTTGGCGTCCCAGAGACACCCATCCTTGATTAGCAAATCAGTTTGAGAGACTCAAATATCCTCGTGAATGGGAAACCCTTAACCATTAGGGCATAAGTCAAATAAAGTTAGAGGATAAATTGAGTAGAGTAGTATATTGTTGATGTGTGGTGTATTTATAAGTTGATATAATCAATTCTGGAAGTTGAATAAAGCAATTTTTATTGCTAGAAGAACAAAGCTTCCAAGCAGTGAGCAAAATTGGTGAAGAATGCACACCCAAAACGTGTTCCCCCTTCACGGAGTGCAGGCCTGGGGTGAAACACGTGAAGGAGTGAAACATGTGTTGGCTGTTCATTCTTCACCAATTTTGCTCACTGCTTGGAACTTTGTTCCTCTAGCAAAAAAAGTACTTTATTGAACTTCCAGAAATGATTCTATCAACTTCTATATAACGCAAGTCAACAATATACTTCTCTACTCAATTTATCCTCCAACTTTATTTGAGCTTATATGGGGTAGCTCCCCAAGTTTACTGTCAACATCTGGTTCTGATTTACAGGAGGGGCCCTTTCTTGCCATGTTAAAGATTGAATATTCTCCTATCTGGTTAGCAGTTTGGAGTTTTTTGTTATGTCCTTTTTTCCTCTTTTAGGACTTTCTTTAGGAGTTGCATTAAAGTTGGCCCCTTCAGTAAAGAACTCACTATAAAGGGTAGAGATTTGTTTCCTCTTTCGGCTCTTCCAGACCAGACCCCAGTTTATGGTCCTTTTGATTGTATGCATGCTTGTCGAACCTCATACTGGGTGCCTCCTTTGATACTGCTGTCAGACAGTTGCCCCCCCGAAGCCTACATTGACCAAGGCCCTTTCCAGCTGCTGTACCTAGGATATGCCTTGGGCTGAGAAGTATCAGTTGATCAGAGGTCGCCTTTAACTCATTGAAGAGCAGGGTTATGGTCTCCAGGAAGGTCACCAGCTTTTCCAAAATTGGCGAACCATTGCATGTTTGCCCGATGTCAGATGCTTCTGATTGTGCTTGTCTTATCAGGCTGTTCAGATTGGCTATTTTCTCATTGATCCCGGGTACATATGAACACTGTGGGTGTTAAGTAGGCTGATCTGAATATCCCTTATATTTGCTTGAGAGTTTTGAGTAAGGATAGCCAATTCACCCCCATCAGATCAGTGTGGGTGTTGTTCTCGGGTGCATTGACACTGCTGCATTGTGGAGCATGCATTTTTACCGATTTCTTTTGCGTATGTGGCCATCATGATTTCAAACTCTTGAGTGCTTAGGTTTGAGAGGTCCTTTGCCTAATCAGGCGTGCTGCTAGCAGGCTCTGCAGCCCCCTCTTGAGCTACTTGCTTACCTTGGGAGTCACTGAGGTTTCCCAACCTGGTCAGGCAAACAGTCTCCTCCACAAGGCTGCTGTTCTTAAAGTTTGCATAAGGGCACGCAAAGTGTCCCTACATTGCTGTCCAAAGCCTTGGTAGTGCTAATGTTTGCCATGCGGCCTCCTTCTCCTCCAATCGGCTGTGATTTTTAGCTGTAAGGGACCGGATTTTACTTTGAAATGTGACTTTTCTTATATATTTTCTATGCTAGGTTGTTGACCATCATTTTGTTATGTCCGGCAAAAACGATGTTAAGTTCCTTTTCATTATCGGCACTCTTGTCGTCCTGTGGTTTGAGTCCCCTACAGGACCCCTACTTTTCCAGAATGCATGCCGCCGTAATATGATGCAGGGAGGGATCGGGTTTGCGTTCATATGAGCCGCCCACCCAGCTAGCTATGATGCCTGCCGCTATAATTATGCCATGTCTGGTTGCAGGGGTTATTGCAAGTTTTTAAATCTTTTACCTGAGGGTAAGCATATCAAATGGCAAGGTATGGTTGTCCTGGTCAAAAGACTTGCCCCACTCAGCCCTTATCCTTTGCCCCTCCCACGAGGCTGGCTGAGCACTGGTCAACAAAGAGTGGGCAGACAAGCCAACCACCAGGTCACCAGCAAACCGCCAGTCAAGCAGTCAATGCAGACAAGGTGGGCAGATGGGGGGTGCACCCCTCCAGGGCAGGGCCATGGGGAGGGCAACACAGACCCGTGCAGTGTGTGCCAATCAAGTAGATTCCCCCAAGCGTATATGCATTCGAGCATACAGGTGTGTGCTGATGCTGGCACTAGCACTGAAGGTAGTGCTGGGGTGTGCGAGCTCACATGGGCACAAGGCTGGTTGGTGGAGGCTCAGGTGGGACAGACTAGTGGTGCATGTGCGGCATGCAGACTCCTCTTAGGGGCACAAGCTGCACTGACCTAATACCAGCCACCTCTGCGCTACTCAGTTGATTACCCCTGGAGAGTTCAAGGTTGTGGATCCATGAAAGGTCCACAGTAATGACCTAGATGCCTCTAAAATTAATCCTTTGCCGCCAAGGTTGTCACCTTTCCAAGAGAAAAATACCGTCCGGTTGTTTTAAGAGGCTGTAAAGGACAGGATGTGCTACTAAATACTGCTTTATAAAAAAACGGATGCATTCATTTGTATTATGACTCACCTGCCTTTTTTTAACTTTAATTATTAGTCATGGTTCATTAACGCAGCTCTAGAACACATTTCAAAGTAATTTCTACTTGCTGTTTGAAGTATGTACAGATAAAGTCTAAAATTACCGGCTTTTGGTGATTTCCATATTATTGTACCGACAGGGACATCAAAATACTGGTGGTGCCAGTGGAAAACTGGTCAGGTGGCAACCCTCTATGCAGCCCACTCAAATCTTGTTTATAACACAAATATCTCAAAAGGTCTGTGTACAATTCTAATTTCTTACCAAATTTAGTATAATTCTCTACAATGTTTTACTGTAGCAGACAGCAAAGTAACCAGTGGGATGTAAAATAGGAAATCTTACGTTTTTTGACCCCACCCTTTAATCTTCTCCCACTTGGATGGCTCAAAATGAAACCTGAAATGCTGAAACTTAGCCACTTATGCAATTGCATTGGAAAGCATTGTGCAGATACTTTAAACGGATTCAAAGTTATAAGCAAACCAAAAAACACCCTTAAAGTAGAAATCAAGACTTAAGCTTCTCGATTCCCTTTATTTCCCAGAACATAAAACTACAACTCTTTGTCCCACAAAAAGGCAAAGTATCTTACAAATAAGGCAACATCAAATTCCGTGAGGGCTAGTTCTTGTGAACCCAGACATCTTAAAGAAAATTATAAGGGAGTTTCCACAGCCTGGAAGAAGTAAAAAAATTCCTCTTATCCTTCCATTATATTATATTGCCCAAGATAGACAGAGAATTTCATCTGCTTCAATATCTTTCCGGTATTCAACCATCTTTGACTTCAAGAAGCATGTTTATAACAGGCTGCAGCATTCCACATCAGTCTACATCTTCCAACTGATAATTCCACCCAGTCTTCCCAGCACTTCAACAGTCAACTTAGAATTCACCAATGGTCCTTGGGCTTCTTTGTCAGCGTACAAGCATGCACATAACCCAGAAACAGATTTTGCACCAAACGAAATTCATCAGCTCCACAAGATATAAACCCAGATATTCCAAAGGGTCTGTTCATAAAACTGCTTCCCACCATTAAGGGCAAAGCTCATAGAGCTCTATATTGAGACTGGGAATACTCTTCCAGTTTCTATCCCACTGGTAAAGAAGCATTCTTCGGCATCAACAATTCTTCATCCATTTCAAGATTGTTCAGAGACTCAGTTCGCTGTTGCTTGGATTCTGAAAGGATGCAGGCCGGGTTGTCATTAGCCGCGACTCATTATCCAATTATTTGTGCCCATGAAATATCCCAACTCCCATGTTAAAACAATATGAGGTCTTTCAGGTTCTCGGAGAATGCTTTTTGGCAAAGGATAGCCCACAAAGTCCCTTGCCGGCAAAATCCGAGTTGGGGAGTATAGGTTTCTAGGCATGTCAAAGCTATCCACCAACCCTAATCCCATCCCTTTAAAGCCAGGATTGCCCCTTTTAATCCTGGAACTTCCAGTAGAACCACCAACAGGATATACCAGAGGAGATGTATCCAGTTAATCTTGTGGAGACCCATAGCTGAACAGAGTGAGGAGCAGGAAACGTTTTGCTCCTATCTACCAGGCAAGACAATGTCAGCCTCCACCCTGAATCTCCTCTGAAGCTTGAACAAAGGTGAATGATCAGTTCAGGGCTATTGTATGAGACAAACGGATTTGTCTCAAGCCCATAATATGTAATTATCTTATTAATCCATCCTGGTTGGAAAACGTTCACCATGTCATCTACAATGCCTCAAAAATCTCTAAGAATAAGAGAATTATGTTTTTCATTGTTAAAACTGTAAGACAAAAATTGATTCACGCTCTGGCAAATCTTGTAGATGTCACCAGACCTAGTTTATAAATGTTGAGAGTTTTTTCATAAGAGCTGGTGCTTCAGCAAGGTTACTGGATTACAACAAGACACTCATGCCTTGGAAGCATTTAGATTGTGGGGAAAATATTGCCTAATGCACAGCTAGATATGTACATATATTTTCCACCACTTAGGGCAGAATGTACCACTACATTGAATTCCTTGTTTGAAGGCTTCAGACCACAGCAGGCGGTCCAACTTCTAGGAGCCTCAAACGCACAAAATCATGGGTGGCATGGTAGGAAGATTTTATTTTTATGATTTTCCACTTATGTCAAAATATACCCTACATAACATACATGTTGTGTTTTATCGCCTCTTAATGTGGTTCAAACGCATGGCACTTTAAGAATGATTTGTAAGGAAATTTTGATGAGCAAGATGGTGCGCTGTTTATTAACTCATCTGACACCTGCAAAACCTGTTTATTGAGATCAGATCCAGTAGCTGACTTCTCAAGTTTTGAGAATAGTTTATAATCTATACTTCATGCTCTCATTTATTGTTCTTTTCTAGGTGAAATCTTGGATTCTGATCAGTTTGGAATTACTGATTTTCTGAAGGAGGAAAGCTTTGAAGCTATAGGTATGAACTGTATATTGGCTCTGTCTCTTTTGTCTGCTATTGGATATAGTTATAGGCTTATTGCAAATTAATGTGGAATTTTGTATATGAAGAGAAACAGTTTGGTGGAAGTAACAACTCTGATTATGTGGTGATGTTTCTTGAAGGATGACTGGGACCCTGAAGGCCCTGTGGCAAGCAAATTCCATGGGGGTGCCAACTTTCTGCCACTTCGCCCTGTGGTCTCTCTCGCCATGTGCATGCTTCATTAATACAGCAATGTGCAAGGGCTGAGAACATTATGAGCCATTTCTTCCAATATAACTCTGGGCAATAGACCTTGATAGTAGCCTAAGAGGAAAATGGGTTAGCAACAAATTTGAATCTTAAGGTACAGTGTGGTCATTAGGACAACCAAACAAAAGTCAGTAACTTGATGTTATAAGGTTTATTACAAGCTCAAAGCCAGGCTAATATAAATCAAACTCAAGAACATACTGTAAAAGTACAAAATTATCAAGGGAAGACCAAAGCAAAGTACAATGTTGGTCCTCAACAGCAAGGTGCATATAAGTATTTTAGTGGCAGTGATATAAAAAATAAGAAAAAAGGTTTGATGACTATACGAATGGTTTTGATCCTTCTCCCCATATATGGAAAAGATTTTCAGCATCTACTAAACCCTATACTAACCTGAGGTTAGGGGAAACCCCATTGAATCCAGAAAGGAAGAAAGTTGTCCACATCAGTACCTCTGTAGATGTTCTATAGGTAAGGAGTCATGTATAGCATAAATCCAAACAATCAGAGAGGACAAGAGAGGCCTGTACCTCTCCAAGTCTAAAGGGAATCTGAATGAACCCAAGATGGCTTCACAAATTAAAATGCACAACGAACATTCGATAAATATAACCTCATTCACATCATAGTACTTTTCCAGTTCCCAAGAAAGAACTTGGTGCCTCGAACGCTATTCCCATATTCCAGTCCCCGCTTCCAATGCGTGTTTGGCTTTCTCCCTTCACCTGATAGTAGCAACTGGTAAAACTCTCTTTGTTCTTCATTAAAATTATTTGACCTTGCTAGTTCTTCCTCGCCTCACTGTCTCTGCAATACAATTTGTTTTTACTAGCTAATGAATGCCTTTCGCCTGCACCGGCAGAGTAGAAAACCATGCAGAAAAACAACCTTCATGTTAGTATTAAATGTTTCAACTGTAAGCTTAAGGCCTACAATCACGCTGACTTAACAACTTTCATTAGATGTGTATTAATTCTATAACCTACATAAAATCCAATAAATTATATTTTTTATAAAAGTATCAACTTTATTATACAGTACTCATATATGCAGCGCAATAAACTAATACATGTATTAATATCCAAAAACAACAACTGGTCACAAATTATAAAGAAAGCATTGAACAAACATATAATTCATTTTCACTAATCCCTGGTGAATGCACTGCATTAAATGCATTTTAGTGCACCACCTTACAATATAACCATGTAGAAGATTATTATCAGCAATGCAGATGTCTCTGAAAAAGGAAAAACGTTACTATGCACACACATATATGTCAAAACACACAATAAATGCACCTTCTGTACATTTAGTGCACCATATCTCATTAATGTTATTGTATCACACATGTACATAAGGCCAAAGGTAAATATATATATGGCCTAGCCAAACTTAAAAGGATGGAGCCAAATGTATGCTACTCCAGGGTCAAGAGGATTTCTTCATTTTCATAGGGATTAACATCACCGTACTAAGGGAACACCCTGAGGTAATTGAGTACCTGCTGCAAGGCAAACAATCTAGTAAATAAAAGATTCAAAATAAGAAATCATAAATTGCGACTAATACTGATTTGCAATTAATTATTGGAATGGACTAAAATAGAGTTAATAGAATTGGTCACAGTTTGTGCACTGACTTCTACAGAATGCATTGGTATTTTGAGAACAAACCTATGTATTAAGAGGTCGGTTTTAAAAATACTGAATCATAGTGGATCACAATTCAACCTACATCATCAAAATGCATGAGGTAGGTAGCAAATTGCTACCCACTTTGGATGTCCACGAGCAAAGGGATTGTAGCTTACTGAGGCCAGCAGTCCATCATGTCTGCGATTTTTTTAAATATGGCCGGTTTTCCATTAAGGAAAACAGCATGCTTTAAATAAAAGAGAAGTTACACAAACCATTTTTTAGAGTAGGCAGTGGTCCCATGGACCACTACCAACTCCTAAAAACGTGTTTGCAAACATCCACAAAGGGGAAAGAATCCCTTGAACACCCCTTTCCATTTGTGAATGATTTACCACCTCCTCTATATTGGCGGTGAAACATTAATGTTTTGTGACCTGATTTTGGTTGCAAAACTTTAATACATACCAGAAAGAATCAATATTTGGAATGGTCACCCTAAACACGCCCCATCAAATACCAAGTCCTTATTGTTTGCTTCACCTATTTGAAGATTCATAAATCCTTTTCTGAATCGTTAATTGGGTTTAGTACATTCCAAAAGTGTTTTAGTGGTCGCAAACTCTCAGACTTAGCAAATCAGACAGTTTATAACCATTAAAACACTTTGTACATAAGGCCCATAGTGTACTATTTGTGCACTAGGCACATGTTGTCGTAATATTGCCATGTATCCCTGATGAAAGGCTGAGAGATTTTAACGAAATTAAACAGTAATCACAGCCACATACCGGACACAATGCCATGCTAAATTCAATCTTGTAACATCACATTTGATCTGTTGAGAAAATAAAAACAAAATAGAAAATGTCCTTTACATAAAAACAAAAGATGTCTTGAAAGGGATTGTGAAGTGAATTTCAGTATTATTGAATATTAGGTAAAGGTGTATCACTCAGACAGGACTGATGAGTACCACCTTCAGAAGCTTTTACTTAGTAATACACCAAATACATGGTATTACTATTGGTCAATACATCAATGCACTAGAATGATTTAAAAGAGTTTTGCTGTCTTTGCATGCATTCCTCACAAACCTTTTACTTTTGTTGTCAGCTGAGATAGCAGAATTTGTACTCGATGGTAAAGATGGAACATTTAAGACTTTTTTAGGTAAGTTTATTGTAATTATTTACGGTAGATTTAGAATTATATCACTATGTATTTACTGGTTGTGGAATACTGTTTTCACTGTCTCTAAAGAGATCACTTACCGAATACATGAACGGGACATTTGGGAGCATTTCATTTGCTAACACTTTTCTGTGTCCGAACTTTGGTGATAATATTGATAAGTATTTACATTGCAACCATAATATCACACATACTTGTTATAACATTTTGATATAATTCAATTAACTTACAGTTCATATTCAGGGAATAAAAGAAGTATCAGAAAACAGTAAAGATAAGGGGGGCATAGAGGAGGTCATATTTGACAACAGCTAGCTGGCTGCTAAGCTCTTCATGTTGTATAGGCCCAGCCTCTACTGGCTTAACTGAGAGTGGACCACCATATTTACATTTCATGACTAGTCGTTAGGAATTTTTAACTAATGCCGAATTTCTTTTTCTGCACAATATAAAAATATTGACAAATTACTTTTCATATGCAGTGAAAGATCCTGTTTGCAGGAGTGACCGGTACAGGTAAGAGCGATGGGGTGGGGGCGAGGCGGTTGGGAAGTCGACAGACGACTGAATAGGGAAAATAAAATTTTAAAAATTAATAAAACCACTTACCTTACGCTCGCCGCATTGCCGAGTCGGCGAAGCGGCAAGCGCAAGGTAAGTGGTTTTATTAATTGTTTTATTTTATTTTCCCTATTCCTTCATCTGTTGACTCCCCCCCCACCACCACGCCCCCACCTCGCCCCACCACTCTTATCTGTTCCGGCCACACCTGTCTATTTGTGACAAGCTGTCAGTCAAGATGGTCATAAATAGAAAAAACCAGCGTCCGAAGACCCTCCCAGATCAGGACAGGCCTTTCAACAGTGGTCCCACCATCAGAAACAAAGTGATTCCCACAACTCTAAATGAGACTGGGAGACCTCAAGTGAGGCGACCTGGAAGCTAACCGTTTTGTTATGGATTTTCCATTCCTGCTCAGCTCAACTCTAGATGACTGCCAGAGTTAGTAGGGTACATCTACATCCAATCAAAACACTCCTTCATGAATTACCTGACACAACTCATTAAACAACTCTATTTAATGACGAAGTAGCAGTTCAATTACAGTTTCAAAACTCAGATACCCACCCGATAACTCATTGACTGTACGTTTGCTTTTGACCCTGCGCAACGCTCTGCTGCCCTCCAGCGAGGTACATTTTATGTAAATACCAGATGCAATACATACACAGTTCAAATAAGCTGAGACAAACATCATCAGATAATCTTATTTTATTTTCTGTTCCTGTTCAGTATGAAGCCTTATAAGCCAGGTTCATTTCATTGGCATCTCATTGGTCAAATATGAAAAATGGATGGCGTGTGTACAATTTGAAGTTCATCAGCTAAAATGGTCCCAGCAGAGAGGACTCCCTACAAAGGCAAATAGAATAAATAGGACATAGATAAATGTTAATTGTGAAATGTTATCAGAAAACAATGTGAATACCATGCCCTTTTTAATTTAATCACATTATTTTCTATTATGTAAAGTCTGAGTTATGATTATCTAAGTATGCAGTCTCAAAGCGTTTGTAGTTAAACTGTCTTATAGAAGCCAGTCTCTTTCACTTTCACCTCCTCTCACTTTATGCTATAAATATATTTGGTGATGATTCATATCTTGCTAAGTGGGTTTGTTCAATGTTTCACTGTGATGTACTGCTTCTTGAAATTAATCTTTCACATCCCCTCAGCACTTCGTTTTATCTCCCCTAAAGCTCCACCATTTTATCAATTATGTGCAATACAATTTGAACATTTAATGTCCTAACGTAGGCCATGTTTACTATATTGAGCATCCCCATTACCAAGTGTAGGATTTCAAAAGTAAAAAGAAAAGCAATGCTTAGACCAAGTAAGATCTCCTAGGAACAAGCAGACTGTGTGATGCACACATAATATATTATTAATAGCAGTGTGATATGCCATGAATTGAAGTTAACAAGGGGCATTAGCAGGATTTCCTATAGTGCTCACTCCTGCTCAAGGGCCAGACATGCAGCGGACCTAGGCTTACGTCTAAATGTCTTCAAGTTCAAGTGATTTTTAATATTATTCTATAACCAATTGAATCTCAAAAAAATAACCTGCCTACTAGATATACAGAAGATGAGAACACCGAGCAGTGTTATCAGTGGTTGATGTTTTTGTGCTAAACCTAATGTACTCATTACAATGCCCAAATGTGGATTCTAACAACATGCAGAAAAAGCGGGTAAGGTGTAGAAAAATGATCTTGATCCAGTTATTGAAACTAAAATAAGGCCACTTCTGCCCTGGCACTTTCCTATTTATACCACTATCTTTTTGGTTCTCTTTACAGCTATCGATGTATCTCCCCTTTTGAACACTCCAGTTGAGGTATCAGGAAGCAATTTAATCTTTCTTTAATCCTTCCTCATTCCAATAACCGTATTTAGTTTCTTACAAAACCAGTCTAGGCCTGCTTATCTTGGTTCCCAGTGCCCTCTAAAGCCATGCATATCCTATTACCCTGCTACTACAGCTATCCATACTTTTGATATATTACTGTTTGGAAATGAACTGTTGAGTATTAAACACTTATTTACAATCATTTACATTTCTGAACTTGTTTCTACCCAACCCCCTTGGGTGATAGTAACTAGGAAGTTGGAGCCATGCTGATGGAATGAATAGGTTTTGGACTGGTGAATGATAATACGAGTACATGAGCACCACTGACAAGGTAGCCCGCCTATAGGTTTTGGAGGTTTGCTGAATATCAGTTTACATTTGGTATGATTGCTTAAAGGTTCAAGGAAATTCCATTCCTTACATGGAACTTTTTCTTCAAATGGATGATCTTTAACCGTCACTGAGACCTAAAGAATCCAACCGAGAACAGGAGAAAAGGTTGGCCTCCTCCGCCCACCTCCTGGGTCTTTCCTCACATCCTACATGGGCTTCCAACATGGGGGTTTTAAAAAATGGTGGAAAGGCTTACAATCTCTTTACGGTAACAAGAGTAGCTGAGTGCTAGCTTCAAAGTAGAATTATCAGGCACAGCACATGAAGGCTGGTCAGAAGGAGCAGACTGGTCAGTGTTCTCGCTAGTTGAAGAGGACGAACAGTGCAAACAATGGCAGGTGTCCCACTGCAGGCTGAGCAGGAGCTAGTCTCTCCCCAGGCCCCCTCCATTGCACTGTCAGCAAGTTGAGAAGACATCGGTCCTGAGAGCAGTGGCCATCTTCTTACCATGGTCCACTCAGAAGAATGAAGACATCTGTCAGAAGGCTTCTAAAAGGATTTCTCCCCCTCAGAACCATTGAAAGGTCAATTCAACCAATGTGCTGGAGGGCAGGTGAACTTTCTAACAATGGCTGCTGTGTTCCTCTCAGAAAGAGCTGCCTGGACAGTGGCAATGATATCACCCAAACCACCTAACTCTTAGGATCTATGAACGGGGTATATATCACCTAACCATTGTGGCCCGCGCAAGCGAGAAAGTAGCTACAAAAATAAAATAACACTTATTTTGAACTCTATCCTGAATGACATTGAATAACTTAGTGGGGGTAGCAAACCCAGCACTATTTCATTTGCTTCCACAAAACACTGTGGCCAAATCATGCATTTTAACCCTGCATTCTCTGTAAATGTGCTCTTTCATTTCTCTATCCATCCTTATGTTTATCCTTCCTTCATTCTTTCCTTCTCTGATACATGCTTACTTTTCTCCCTCCACTTATTATTCCCTTCATCCTCCTATTAATCTTCTCTTCATTCATCCATTCATACATACATACATCCTCCTTCTTTATCACATCTATCTATCCTTACTTCTCTCCATCCATCCATCATTTTTCTTCTGTCATCCAACAACTTTACTTCAATTCATCCTTCTTTCAATCATTCCATTCTTCGCTCCTTCATATTACAGATCCACCCAACCATTCCTTCACCTCTCCTTTTACTAATTTGTCCATCCAACTCTCCATTCATCCATCTCACTATTCATTTATCAATCCTTCCCTTCCTTCCTTTCATGTGCTCTTACGTTCTTTCCACACCCCACAACTCCGTAATGCTTTTCTCGCCAGTGTCAGACCCACTTCTGAGTGGCACCCATCCCTGATCAAGCTGCTAATGTGAGGTGTTCATGGCACCCCGGTACCCAAGTCCAGGGGCAAGGTGGAAACATAGGTACAAGAGCCATGTCCCACCATCTGTGGCACATATAAATAAATGCATATTAATGAAGTGATGCCTACTTTGTTCTGAAGTGTTGTGAGGGCCTCGCTGGGTTTTATCATTAGGTCAGACCTAGAATGGCATTGTGTCAATGGTAATATTGGTATAGCCTGTAGCTCCATGGCACATCAATTGCAAAGTCAGGATATCTTAGACCCCCTGGTGTACCATAGGTACTAAAATCATAACAGGTTGCGCTCCAAGCATGCCCAGAAGTTGATGACCATAATCAGGGGTCTGGGTGATGGTTCTGTGCTAACCCTTTGACCACTCAGCGTGCTCAGACACAGACGAAAGCTGGTGTCTGCTGTCAATGGCCCCACTGGCCCCATCAGTTCTTCCATCCTCTGCATGGCCAGAATTAAGTGTAGGAGGCTAAGCAAAGGAGGGCACACCACTCTGCATGGACTGGAGTGTACGAAGCATAGTCTTGAAAGTAGGGTGCGGGGGATGCTGCAGCAGACAGCGAATGAGCTAAAAAGATGCCTTTAATTGTATTTATCTCACAACATTTGCTGCACGTTGAAAGACAGATGACAAATGTCTCTTCTCTCAAATGTTTACTTATTCTTTTAACACATAGATTGATGTTCACTCTTTTTTCCCTAACTGCAAAGTTATAAAATTTTGCGAAATGAATTATCTTGCAATGAATCATGCTGGTTTGAAAGGAAACGTTATAGGGTGTCAGCTTTTATGTAACATACAACAATATTTAAATCCCTGTAAATGAACTCTAAACATATTTCAAAGTATATCAGTTAGAAAATCATGAATGAAGCACATTTTTGTAAATCTGAAGTGTGAAGAAAACATGATTTTAATAGGTTTCAAAACAAATTATGCACCACCTTCTAGATACGACCCTTTTCTGCTCTCCTGCTGAATTGGCATGGCTCATTTGCATTACTTATTCTTTGTGTGACGATTGGAATTTTCAGATTCCCTATGATTTTAGTGATGTAACATTGATAGCAGCACCCCCACTCAAAAAAATTGTTTCAGCATCACTAGTAAGAAGACCCTGCTCCATCGAAGCAGAGGAATGAGTGTGCATCACCTTGCACCATACTGGCGAGACAATGGCCGGAACCATATTGAAGGAGGGTAGGTTTCAAGGGAAGGCAGCAGCCAGGCATTGCAGCACTGACACGGGCTGACCCGAAGACTGGGAACTCTTACTCCCAGAGGGAAGGACCACTGTAGAACATATATCAGTCCTTACAAATAGGATCGTACTTCAAGAGGATAGAGGTTTTCCCCAATGATGAAGAGAAAGTGGGCGAGTAATAGCTCCCCTCCTGTTAAATTCATTCATGCAGAACGTTTGGACTTTTGTATCGATTTTTTGAAGATCAACATTTTTTTTATTATCAAGACTTTTTATTGAGCTTTATTATTGACAGGTAAACTTTGGAACAGGCATTCACATGGAACTCATTTAAGGAAAAAATACAATGACACAGAAATTTCCGTGTGGAATTAATCTATAGCTACATTTTATTTTTCAATTTGTGACAGATACAATTCTGTCTGAACTTAATCTATATAAACATTAATTAAAAAGAAACAGCCAGTATCTTATGGTTCAATTCGATTCAGCTGAACCACATTTTATTTCATAAGCAAGACACTATACAGTCTTAACATTTGCAAATATGTGAGTGATAAAGGATTACTTTGTAAAAAATAAGAGAAGCACCCCAAGGAAAAGAAACCAAAACCAAAAAAAAGAGAACACAGTGGTCAATTGTGCAAACATTATGATATATTGGTTATTTTATCAGAAGGACATCCAATTCTGTTAATTACAATGAAAAACACAGAAGGAAATTCTCAATGTGTCATCTACACAAACTGGTCCGGTCTGTCTTTTTTGTTTGTTGACTGCGTTTCAAACCTTTTCCCAATACTGGGGACTCATCAGGACTATGGTAAACCTGGGGATGGCTGAATATTACAGTGGTCTTGTCCAATCATTAGATGACCACTAAATTGTGCAGCAACTGGGGATATAAGCAGAACCAACATGTGGTATTCACTGGAGTGCTTGGCTTGCAACATAAGTTATTTTTGGGCTAGTGGCATTAGGGGCCAAATGGAGGAGACATGATTATCTCCTAGATAATCCTAATAGACCCTAATAGAAGCTCTGCGAGGTAGTTGAAACGGTATAAGCCTAGGCAACCCGTAGTTGGGCCAATTAATTCCCCAATCTTCCACGAAGAAATTGGTTACTTGAAACCCATGTTCACACTGACATTAACGTTGCTCTTGTTTTTGTTAAACTACTTATTAATGGCAGGAACACTAACCTCGTCAATTGTGTAAATAAATGCCACTCAGCAAAATGACACTTGGGTACACATTGCATTCACAAATAGAAGATCAATGTCTTGATCACGCAACTGCCCAAATGTCTTGAAATCATCCTCTCCAATATATGGCTTACAAGAACCACACTTCATTCCTTGGAAAGCATGATCACAACAAAAAATCTGGTATGTATTCAAAACTGAGTCAGAGTGTGGCCTTTGTGACCCAGTAGCGATTCCTACTCCTTAAATTGGGCTGGTATGAGTTATTTCAATCCATGTACAAATTAGAAAAACAATTAGTCAACCAGAAACCCCTTTACCTGAAAAAATGGAAGATACGACGAGACAACTTAGAAACCATAACCACAATGGCCAGCTGAGTTCATTAATCAGTGCAGAGGTCAGCACATATGTGTCACAGTGACTTGAAAGTGTGGAGGTGAGAAAGGCAAGGAAGATGTACAGCCTGGTACTGAACAATCCATGCCAGGAAGGTTGACTGTGGAGCTGGTGGGCATTACTAGGACTGGTTAATTCATCAAGGGGGTCCCACTGCTGCAGCGTGGAATATAAAATCCCTCCCTTCGTTACAGACCATAGATCTCACAAACACATCCAATCACTACATTCGCTGGTGGGGCCCATAACACCAACATTTACTCTCTATCGGTCTGCTTTTCTAAAGAGGTGATTGTTCCATCCGCTGAAATGAAAGGAAATACCCTTTGTTCCTAATGAGCAACACATCTACATTACCGTTTGTAACTCATTAGGCCCTATATTCCACGAGGTATTCCTCTCATGGGTTGGCCATGGATCAGCTAGTTGCTGGTTTAGTCGATTTTCTAATTCTCTAATCACCTTGCATTAATACATTTCTCGTAAATAAACAACCCAACACATTTCTGTAATGAATCAAATCAAATTTTATCTAATAAATGCAAATAAATCGTTAGTTAATTAAACAGCTGACCATCATATTTACCTATTCTGGCTAATTGTCGTCCTCTAAGTCAAATCCAGTAGTCTCATCAATCTATGCTCATCAATTTTAGTAAATTCAGCTCATCAGGAAATTGAGCATTGATTCAGTCCGTCAAAGATTCAGGGAAACAGCTGTCCTGCAGTGTCACCGTCCTCTCCGTCAGCATAACGTCAGGAAATCAAAAACGCGCTCTACATCCTCTCTATTCTACCATCATTTATAGTAAAATCAATGATAAAAGTAACAAAGTTTGGGCATCCAAGTTCGCTGATTGGACAATCAGGGATCATCCTTTTGGTTTCTCACAAAAGTGTCTTTTGGGTTATGATCCTTGTCAGTTCCGGTTCACATAACAGTCTTTGTTTAAAATATTTGGCTGATGTCCCAGACTGTCCTTGGAGGGTACATATTCATCTGGGGTCAGGTCCAGGCCACAGTTGCTAGTGGTGACGCATGCGCACTTCACTCAGAACCCCATGGTGCGGCTCATGTCATCTCGAATACACAGAGCGGCCATTTTACGATAGGCCCGAATGGTCAACTTAAGCAAAGAAACACAAAAACATAATTAATACATAAAAATGACTAATAAAATGTTATTCCCTCGCTAGTACCCATATGTGTATGTATTTATCTAGCAAAAAGCAACACTTAATGCGGGTTATACTCACTTTATAAAGCACAAATCACAAATACATCACAAAGCAACATATACCATATAATATTCTAATTGTCTATAATTAGTATGCGTGCATAATTTAGTTTACGTGTTAATTAAGCCATGCAGATGCAAATCCCACGTGTAATTCATATATTAGTAAGGTTGGTAAGTAACCACAGCAAATTAATTAGTACAATTATTATTAGTTAATTATTCTTTTTAATAAAACATGCAGAATGGAGAGGGTATACAAAACATTTAGAAATACCCGCTCCAGCACCACCATGCCCTTGGCATGCTTGTCTCCACTGATTTAAGCCAATCAGTGGAGTCTGTGCATCGTCTGGCTCAATTAACCCATTCTCATCACTCATGAGCATTCGGCTGTGTAGTTCCATAAAGAAGTGACATCCTTCATCTGGATGCTTCTTTTTAACAGTTTTCTCTCAGTGAACGTGTCACTGACAGGCTCTTTCATATAAAGTGAATAACCTGGAAGATCTATGATTTAATATTCAAAATATGCCTTCAAATTCTCATTATTAACTGTCACTCTAAGATCTTGTGTTGATAAGTCCAGATGCCTGCTTTGCTGCAGTAACAGCACTAAACCAAAGTAGCATAATTGCAGCCTGCAACGTTTGGGGAGTCCATAAGGCATGAAGTAGTAGAAGGAAGTTAGCCTGTACTACTGCTGCCAGGATACAGCAACAGCTATGCACTCCTGCTGCCAAACTTGTGATTCTGATCTGTGTGCAAATATCTTTCGTCAGGGATCCGAAAAACCGGGCCAGCTAAAAATAAGATCTTATAGTCATGGAATGCATGTGTGGTTAATAAACAAACCCAGGTCAGGGGGAAGTTGTCACATTAGAGATGGGTCCTCTCGGCAGCGGTTAACAATGTTATGTAATACTGATTTATTTTTGTGATATGTTATTTGCAGGCTATTAGGTTTGTAGGGGTATAGGGTTGGAAGTTGATAAAGTAATAATTAATTAACAATTAATTATTCATTGTTAATTAAATATTTAACTGATTTATAATTATGTAATTTATGGAATACTTATTTATTTTAGTTGTGAAATGCTAGGTTTGTAGGGGTATGGAGTGGGAAGTTATTTAAGTAGTAATTAATTAACTATTAATTGTAAATTAATTATTTAATTGAATTTTAAATATGTAAATTATGGAATACTTGTTTATTTTAATTTTATTTTAGTTGCGGGTTACTAGATATGTTGGGGTCTTGTGTGGATAGTCAATTAAGTAATAATCAATTGTCAATTGTTAATTATTTAATTGATTTTGAATATATAAATTATGAAATATTAGTTTTTTAGTTATATTTTAGGTGCAGGCTTCAAGGTTTTAGGGGTATAGAGTGAGAAGTTAATTAGTTATTGAAAAACAATTATTCATTAATTGATAATTATTGAATGATAATTACATAAATGTATCAACTGTTTTTAGTTTTCTTAATGCATATATTACTTTTCTATTAAATAATCGTTTTTATATACTTTTCTACATTGATGAGGTTACTCATATACATATATGTGTTTGAAGTGATGCACTTTACCTACTGTTGCTTAGACTGCAGTAGGAGTAATAAAATTAACCCCCACAAAGTGCAACAGTTTCCCTACTGTTGCACTGTTTGGAGTGTGAATAGGAAATTTGACCTCTCTGTAATCCAATGCTTTCGCTACTGTTGCAAAGACTGAAGTAGGAATAGAAGATTTTACCCCTCCGAAGTCTAACACTTTCCCTACTGTTGTGCTGTTTGGAGTGGGAATGGTAAATTTAACCCATCCGGAATCCAATGCTTTCTCTACTGTTGCACAGACTGGAATGGGAATAGTAAATTTTATCCCTTCGAAGTCCAACACTTTCTCTACTGTTGCACTGTTTGGATTTCACCCCGCTGCAGTTCAACGCTTTCCCTACTGTTGATTAGACTGGAGTGGAAATAGTAAAGGAACAGCGGCAAGAGCTCCCGAGTCAGGAGTTGGGGATCTGGGTTTGTGTCTCAGCGTTGGCTCAGCATACCGTGATTCTGGGCAAATCACTTAATCTCCCCCTTGCCCATGGACAGCACCTGGAAAATAAGCTGCACTATATAAATGTCCAAATGAAAGAATTTTAAACTCAACCCCTCCGAAGTCCATGCTTCCACTACTCTTGCACTGACTAGAGTAGAAATAGTAAATCTAACTCCTTCGAAGTCCAACACTGTCCCTTCTATTGCGGTGACTGGAGTAGGAATATTAAAACTAAGCCCTCCAAAGTCCGACACTTACACTACTGTTGCATAAACTACAGCGGGAATAGTATATTTAATATTCCTAAACTCCAATAGTTTTCATATTATTGTTCGTTTTTTTATTTGTTATATTAATTGTTTTTATTCTAAATTTATATTAATGTTTATAGCATTTCTAGTAAATGAGCTTTTGGGGTTTTACATTATTATATTATATATTTTTTCTACATTAATTAATATATTTTTTCTTATTGAATTTTTAAGTGGTTTTATTGTGTGTGTGTGTGTGTGTGTGTATATATATATATATATCTATATTTCCAAAAGACGTTTGACGTTAGACAGGACACCCAGCCTTTCGGGTCGGGGCTCGCAAGCAGGCGTCTCCGCTGTATATTCCAAAAGCACAATTCTGCCAGATCCGGTAGAATAACTAGCCCACCATCTGCTGACATAAAAAGAGGACTTTGGTTGTAGTTGCTTGCACTTGGCGCTGATAATTCAAAATAAATTGACATATTTATACACAATGCAAAAGTTCTCATATTAAGTACATGAGTATTTTCATAGTTGACACAGCAATGGATTATCATTGTTTTTTGTATCCAATCCTCGGACCCGGACTACAAATCCCATAATGCATTACAACTGCATTGTTATACCAGCCATAAAATTATTTAGCGCTTTATATCCTTTTCAGATTCGCATGCCTTCATTTTGTACCTTAAGTATAATTTCCCATTATTGCTTTTAAAGAAATCAATTTATTTCATGCGTGGCAGAATCACTATACTGTCCTGCATCAAAATAAACGGCAACTGTCTGCCATTCAGTATGTAGTGTTTCCTGTGTCTTCCTCAAGTGTTAAACACTCTCTGTATTACAATGTTAATAATACTCCAGAAAGTACAACCTCTGTATGCTCTAAAAGCACAATTCGGATCTGGCAGAATTGTGCTTTTGGAATATACAGCGGTGACGCCCTCTTGCTAGCCCCGACCCAAAAGGCTAGGCATCTTGTCTAGCGTCAAACGTCTTTTGGAAATACATAGTGGTTGGATGCCCGCTGGCCGCATATAAGGAAATTTCCGAGGTGAGGCCACTGTTCATGTTAACGGGGGCCTACCCGTTAGATGAGATCATTGAGTGTCGCTAGAGTGGCAAATGTACACAGGGGAATTTACTTTGCTCTTTCTGGAGTATTATTATCATTGTCCTGGGAGCATACCATAGAAATAGGAGAGTGGTGCACGGGGCCCCACTCCTAGGACTTATGAAAGCCCCGTGGACTGCCATCTCCCTGGAACATGGCTTTTTATGTATGTAGGGGTGCCCCTGAGACTGCCACCTCCTTGGGGCAAATGTTCATAAAGTAATGCGGCCCACCCGCAGCCCCAGGGACCACTACCTCACGGTGCACTTAAAAATATGCATGCGGATGGGCCTTCCTGGTGCATAATAGGTTAAATTAATGTGTGGGGCCCACGTGTCCCCCACCCATGCTGCCCCAGTCACCGCCACCTCCCTGGGGCAAACAATCTACTATTAATACAGGAGGGCCCGTATGGCCTCCCCCGCAGTCCTGGGGACCGCCACCTCCTTGGAGATAAACATAAAATGCATGCAGGTGGGCCCACGTGGACCCCCCGCAGCCCTGGGGACCACCACCTCCCTGGGTAAAATACTATAGTGGAGGAGGGCAGCTTGGCCAACCTCAGGAGCCATGGATGGCCCTGGGGACCACCACCCCCAGGGCTGGCTCCTTCTACCTCCCAAGGTGCCCACCTTTGGGAGGTAGGTATTTGCTTTTACTTGGTAGCATCTGACAGCTCTCACCAAGTAGATTTTTTATATAGGCCTGTTGTGGAGGTTTCTGCTGTATAATCTTGGTCTTGAAAATGAGATTTCAGCCATAGGCTGTAAAAAAACACTGCTAGTTCACTGTGTAAGTGAAATTGATCAAAAGCGGGTGTTGGCACAAACCCAGATCCTTTGTTTAGTACCTGTACTTGTGTCTTCGTAAGGGTTTTTTGGTCAGGTTAGTCACTAAGTTGTTGATGTGCTTGATCCCTGTTGTACAAAGGTTTATAGACCTCTGATTTGGAGTGATGATTAGAGGTTCAAAAATCAATTCTCAGCTAGTGGAATAACACATCAATTATTGCACAACAAATTACTCTGATGAGGAAGGTTAACAGCACATGCACCCTAAATAAACCACTGTCAGTCTCTGTGAACTCAGTGTGGCTGTGGCCCAATGTCCTGAAATGAAACTGAGGATGAAGTTGTATTAAGTTGGACTACTACTGTACTACTCCAATAGGGAGAAAACAGGCCTTTAGACATGAACACTCTCTTTACTCACAGTGAGAGTATTCTAAGAGAACTTGTTGTTTTGTGCTTATGTAAAAGTAATGTTGCTATGATCGCTAGGGGATGAGAAAGGGTAGTCAAATGAATAAAAGATTGCAAAGCTGAGTAGTTTCATTTGCAAAACTTTCTGGCACTTCTCAAAGTCCGGTCTCATGTCGTGGTGGACGTGAGAGGGATTCAGATGGCAGACATTTGTTGTGTATTAAGCAAACCCTCAAAACCTGCAATTATTGGATGAAGTGTTGATTTTATGCTGCTACAAACCTGTTCTCTTAAGGTGAGCTGCCTATACTCTAATCTCTTATACTGGGTCACCCACAGTACTATTTCCCTACACTGAGCTGCGTATATGAAACTTTCTCCTATATTGACTGGGACCCAAAGATATTATGTACTTAAGGAATAAAAAGCTATTCAACATCTACCCATTTAATGGTGTTGGTAATGAAGCAATACTTTTTTCTACTTTATTTTTTAGAAATGTTGCAAATATTCATAATATGATAATGAATAGGTGCATAATCTGTTTTCTTAAATAAATTGTGAAATAGAAAGGACACCTTGGCTTCCTGCCACTCTTGCCTCTATATGATGACTGTTGTCCAGATGATATGTATTAATTTTTAATGTATACATTGATTTGTTTACTAGAATCTGATGACCCAATCGTTGGCTGCAACATTCAGAAAAGAAGTGAGTACTGATACATCAGGCATAAACAAAGTGGCTTAACCTTAAATGGCGATATCTGCATGCATATTTACAGTCAAGAGCCAACAACATACTTGACATGTTTGACAGACATGTGAAGTACAATTGGTAGATAGAAGTGAGACTGAAGAGACAGCAACAGCTGAGGACTTCTTTATTTGCCAGGAGAAACTCCAACCACCACCAAGCAGCCGAGTCACAGCTCACTCCAGTTCTCACCTCTCCTCTTTGAATCCAAATATTTTTGCATTCCAAATGGGTCATACCAACCCATGAAAGGTACATTTAAACAAAATATACATTTTTGATAAACCTTCAAATTAACTCTAAGAGGTGTCACTGAAGGGACACTTTACGCAACACAACTCCACAATTCTACTGATCTTGTCAAAATGCAGATAATGCTTTGATGTGATAAATCATTTTGACGTTATGAATAATAATTTGTGTTTACTTAATTTCTTTTTTGTTTTTCTATGATTGATTTGTGCAATTCATTTCTTTTCTATTTTGTATTTGTATTATTTGTAGACGCTAAAATAAATTATTATTACAACTGGCCTGAGTAGAATATGATCAACATACTACACCAGCTATTTATGACTACTGCAAATGAGTTTGCCCTTTCCTAGTAAAACAGAGTATGGCCCTCCTTATCAGTGTTCCATTACCTGATGGGCTTGCTAACAGGAGTTCATGGGCCCACCAGAAGTATGCGTGCAGTGGGAATACCGCTGTTTAGTGGTATTCAACATGGAAACATGGATTCTTCCATGTGATTTTCCTAAAACAATGAATCCCTGTTATTTACTTACCATCACCTAGAATGTCCAGTACCCCCAGTAATGGTAAATACCATGGCAGCTCGGGAATTTTTTCTGGTCCACTTAGATGTGTTTCTGTGGGAGCGCAGGACGGGTAAACAGACACGGAGGCTGTATGTATTACTTAATTTTGACGGGTTTATTAGAGTCTTTCAACTTCTCAATTGGAGGCTGTATATAGTCTTCTCCGTCCTTCAGCATTTCCTCCTCTTTTCTTAAATGGTCTTGCGTCCTTCGTCTTGCCTTCTCTTCTTTTCCAGAGGTCTTCCCCGGAGGCTCAGAAATGGAGAGAGAAAGGAGCGGTCAGTCACTGAGCTTTGATGGGAGTTAGAGAGTTGTGTACCCTTCACCACACCCGTCCCATGTCGCAAGCAACAAAATAGAAGAAAGTGGGGGTTTTCCACAGAAGAGAGCGCAAAATTAAAATAATCTATAAGAAAAAAACCAGACCAATCCTGGAATGCTTCTTCTCAGGATTGTCTGATACAGTATGCGGGGATCCTGCTTCTTAATTCAGCAGATTCCTTGGTATGCTAGAGGGATTTACAGCTGCCCCTTTTTATCATGGGTCCCAGGGTAGAGTTTTTCAGGGAGAATGTGTAAGAAAGGTGACAAGTGTTTCTCACTAGGTGCCCATGCTCATGCTCTCGTTCCCTTCCCGCTGCTCACACCTCCCCTTGACACTCACCTGCTCCGCCGCCACTCTCCTGAGTTGCGGCCGCTCTCCTGCATCCTCCGGAGGATACCACCACTCTTCACTCCACGGCTCGTCTTCCCCCTCATTTTCGGCTTCTTCTTCTCTGGATCCGCCTCCTGGGTCTTCCACATGATCTGCTCCACTCGTTCTCTCTCTGTCCCTCCTGCTTGCCTCCTCTTCTTTCTCCACGCAGTCCTTTTTCTCTCTCGGCTTACAGGTCCTTCCGGGGTCAGCTCGGCCTCCGTCCACCACGTCACACCACTGCCTCCCCCCCTGTGTGAACACATGCTATGGTGGCGGGGCTACCTCGTTGAACGGTGTCTGTGTTGTGTGTCCTGGTCCCTCTCTGCTTTTGGACGTCGGATCGAGTGCCTTCATCCGGAGGGGTAGGTACATAGCGGGGACCACTTGGGCCCGTCTCACATCCCCCTTCCCTAGCTGTCTTTCTAGTAGTGTTTGTTTCCTGGGAATACCTGGATAGAAAGCCTACGTTGACTTGGTCTGCCCCTCTTCAATGCTGGGTGTGAAACCTATATGGCTGTAGGGCCAGAAACCATCTTAACACCCTCTTGTTATTGCCTTTATCAGAAGCTAACCATTCCAGGGGGGCGTGATCCTTGAACAATATGAATTCTCGGCCCTCTAAATAGTATTGAAAGGTATCAATGGCCCATTTGATGGCAAGGGCTTCCTTCTCTATAACGGCATGGTTCTTCTCCCTGGGGAACAGTTTACGGCTTATGAATAGGATGGGTCTTTCGTCTCCCTGGGGTGTCTTTTGGGGTATGTCTGAGGTATACGTCTGCAAAATGAAAGGGAGGGAGTAATCAGGGCTTGATAGGATGTTTTGGAGGTGAGGGAGGTTTTTAAGGCTTCAACGGATTGGAACAACATGAGAGGGATGCCGTAATACAGCTTCTGTTTTTACGGTTTTCTGTAGTAAGTCTGTCAGAGGAGCAGATGTTTGAGAGAAGTTAGGGATGAACCTCCGGTAGTAACCCAGAATACCCAGAAAGGATCGGAGGTCGCGTTTGGTCCTGGGGAACGGAATCTGGGAGATAGCCATTAACTTGTTGTTTTGTGGTTTGATGACTCCTTCCCCTAACATATACCCCAGATATCGGACCGTTTGCGCCGCCAGATGACTTTTAGCTGGGTTGATTTTTAAACCGTGAAACCCCAAGGCCTGTATTACTGCATATAGGTGTTCTAAGTGTTGTTCCCACGTATCACTCTAGATGATGATATCGTCTATTTAGGCAGCAGAGTATGTTTCATGTGGTTGGAGGATTATGTTCATTGCTCTCTGAAAGGTTGAGGGGGCTCTGTGCAACCCAAAAGGCAACACTGTAAATTGGTACAGCCCATCCGGAGTGGAAAAGCCCGTTTTCTCTTTATCCTGGTCTCTTAACGGGATTTGCTAATACTCCTTGCACAAGTCCAGGGTGCTGACTTACTTGGCTTTACCCATACGCTCAATCATTTCATCTACCCTAGGTAGCGGATAGGAGTCAAACTCTTGATATTTAAGTGACTTCCCAGAAGTCTATGCAGAAACGTACCGATCCGTCCAGCTTCGGTACTAGAACAATGGGCAAACTCCATTCGCTCACTGAGGGTTCGATGATACCCATACGCAGCATTTGTTGGGCCTCCTCCTTGATAGTGGTCCTACATGCCTCTGGTATCGTGTAGGGTCTAAGGCGCACCATTTTTCCAGGGAGGGTTTTTACAATGTGTTCTAGCAAGGACGTTTTTCCTGGGGAAAGGGAAAATACCTCTTGCAAAGGGAAAAGAGCATCAACCAGGTTCTGTTTCAGGTTGAGAGATAAGTCCGCATCTATACATTGGTCAAACAAAGGTGTCTGCCCTGATGTCATCCCTACCAACACAGGAAGGGGCCCCTCCCACTTTATAAGCAGATTTATATGGTATATCTGAGAAATAGCCCGGTCGGTATCAGTCTCTATACGGTAGGTCACAGGAGTCACCTTTACTGAGTACTGTATAGGGGCCCTGCCACTGATCTAATAGCTTGTGATCAGCTGATGCTATCATCAGTAAGACTGGATCCCCTACACTGAAGGACCTCTCTTTGGCTTTCTTGTCATATTGGGTCTTCTGGGCGGTTTGGGCTTCTTCCATGTTGTTTCGGACGATGGTCTGAATTTGGCCTAGATGGGTCTTAAGGTTTGACACATACTCTACCAAGGGTTTGGTTGTATCGTTCTCATTCTCCCAGGCTTTATGAGCCCTCTGTAATAAGGAATGGGGTTGGTGGCCGTATAACAACTCAAAAGGGGAGTAGCCTGTGTTTTTATGTACATTACCTGGATGTCATATAATGCTAGGGGCAACATATCCTCCCATTGCCTGGTTTCCAAAGCTATAAGTTTTTTTAGGGTGCTCTTTAGGGTGGCGTTGTACTGCTCCACTAATCCGTCCGTTTGCGGGTGGTATGCGGCCGAGGGGATCTGCTTAATGCTAAGCTGGGTACATACTTGTCTCATTAATTAGGGGAAGAAAGGGGTACCTTGGTCGGTTAAAATTTCCTTTGGGAACCGTACCAGGGAAAAATTGTTCACCAAGACTTTGGCAATACAGGAAGCGTTTGGGTGACGTAGGGCTACTGCCTCGGGAAAATGGGTGGCATAGTCGACTAAGACCAGCACATAGCGACACCCGCTTCAGGAGGGTAATAAGGGACCTATAATGTCCATTCCCACTCTCATAAAGGGTTTGTCTATAATGGGGAGTGGATGGAGGGGTGCTCGGGGAGGTCTATATCGGCTATTTTTCTGGCAAATGGGACACTCACGGCAATATGTTTTTACCGCTGATATATCCCAGGCCAATAAAAGTTCTCCATGATAGCTTTTTCTGTTTTTTCATTGCTAAAATGTCCCACCAAGAGATGGCTATGTGCTAGATAAAGGACCTTTTCACGGAATGGCCCGGGTACTAACAGCTGGGGGTGTTGTGTGGGCCCTCCTCTTCTATATAATAATACATTCTTTATAAAGAATTGGGGACCTACTTGGAGGGGGTCTTCCTGTTCTGTTGTTCTGTCCCATGATTCCTGCAGAACTGGGTCCTCTCTTTGAGCAGCATGGAAATTCCTGTCTGTCTCCCATGGGGTTTCTTCTTGTAGAACCGGAAAGACCGGGACGGGTTTCCTTTTCTCATCTCTTCTTTTTTTTCGGCTTTTCCTAGCCTACAAGTGAGGCCATTCCGGGTTTTCGTCCTGAGAGAAGGGTGCCGTTTCTCACCACTTCTCTCCTTCATCCTGCATTTCTTTAATTAACCTGGACAGATCCGGATAATCATTTCCGATGATTAATTGTTCAGGCAATCGTGGGATGAGCCCTACCCGCAGAGAGGAAACAGGAGCAGTCCGATGTTGAATGTTAACATTAGTGGTAGGGTATTTCTTTTTGTCTCCATGTACGCATTGTATGGGTACCATCCTGTCAGTGTGCTTGATACCCTGTTTTAGGTCTTGGGGTCGTAAGAGACTCTTGAGACACCCCGTATCCACCAAGGTTGAGACCAGTTGTCCATTCACCGAAAGTCTACAGTGATAAGAGAGTGTTTTTTCTTCGAGAGGGGAACAGTAGTAATTCCATACTACTCCAAGCTCCATTGGTTCTTCCTTCTGTGCGCAGAATCTTGCTATGTGTCCAATACCACCACAATTAAAACACTGTGGTCCAGCCATGGTTGGTCTGAATACTGGCGGACCAGGTATCACTGTGACTGGATCGGGTTTCCGCACAATAGGGGGTTGAGGTGGACGATGATCTCCGGATCTCCAGGGCGGTTCCTCACGTCCCTTCTGGGTTTCTTGGGCTCTACTGTACGCCCTGGAGATCTCGACAGCTGACTCTAGGGTGAGGCGTGCATGCTGTCGGACCCACTTCTGAATAGGAGGATGCAGGGACGATAGGTATTGTTCCAAGTAGATTTTGGCCATTTTCTCTTCTTTGGTGGTAGCAGCTGGTTTCAACCAATGGTCTGCCATGTCCTTTACCCTAAAATATAATGCTCTAGGGGTCTCCTGGGGCCCTTCCTTCATTTGTCGAAGTCTTATCCTGTATGTCTCATCATCGACTCCCAGCCGCTCTAGGGTGCATTGCTTAATGTCCGCATATGGGGTCAGTCCTTGCAGGTTCGCTGCCTGGTAGGTGGCTTGTAGGTCACGGGACAATAATGGACCCAAGTATTGTCCCCATTTTTCTGCGGGCCAGGCTGCTGCCATGGCCATCTGTTCAAAGTTGTAAAATAAATAGTCCGGATCCTCTCCGCTCACGTACCTCTGCATCACCGCAGAGGGAAGAGTTCAATGGCCGCAGCAAGCTTCGCCATGGCTGCTTCTTGGATCTGGCTTTGGCCTGTTAGTACTTGTTGCAGCTTGCCGCGATCCTCCTCAACCACAGCTAAGAACCGTTCCATTACCTTTTCCAGGCTTCCCTGACTTTCCGCCATCTTAGTGATCACGGCCTCCATGTCTCCGGATGATCCCACTTCTGACACCACCTGTGGGAGCGCAGGCCAGATAAACAGACGCAGAGGCTGTATGTATTTCTTAATGTTGACAGGTTTATTAGAGTCTCTTAAGTTCTCAGTTAGAGGCTGTATATAGTCTTCTCCGTCCTTCAGGATTTCCTCCTTTTTTCTGAAATGGTCTTGCGTTCTCCGTCTTGCCTTCTCTTCTGTTCCAGAGGTCTTCCCCGGAGGCTCGGAAATGTAGAGAGAAAGGAGCAGTCAGTCATTTAGCTTTGATGGGAGTTAGAGAGTTGTGTACCCTTCACCACACCCGTACGGTGTCGCAAGCAACCAAAAAGTGGGGGTTTTCCACAGAAGAGAAAGGAAAATTAAAAGAAACGTTCGTCTGATACGGTATGTGGGGATCCTGCTTCCTAATTCAGCAGATTCCTTGGTATGCTAGAGGGATTTACTGCTGCCCCTTTTTATCACGGGTCTCAGGGTAGAGTTTTTTCAGGGTCTCAGGGAGAATGTGTAAGGAAGGTGACAAGCTTTTCTCACTCAGTTCCCGTCCTCGTGCTCTCGTTCCCTTCCCGTTGCCCTTGATCCCTTCCCACTGCTCTCGGTCCCATCCCCCTGCTCACCCCTCCCCTCGACACTCACCTGCTCCGCCGCAACTCTCCTGAGTTGCAGCCGCTCTCCTGCATCCTCCCGAGGACACCACCACTCCTCCCTCCATCACTTGTCTTCCCCCTTGTTTTTGTCTTCTTCTTGTCTGGATCCGCCTCCTGGGTCTTCTACATGATCTGCTCCACTCATTCTCTGTCCGTCCCTCCTGCTTGCCTCCTTGTCTTTCTCCGCACAGTCCTTTTTCTCTCTTGGCTTACAGGTCCTTCCGGGGTCAGCTCCGCCTCCGTCCGCCACGTCACCCCACTGCCTCTCCCCCTGTATGAACACATGATATGGGGGCAGGGTTACCTCCTGGCATTGAACGGTGTCTGTGTTGTGTGTCCGGGTCCCACTTTTGGACGCTTTTGGACGTCGGATCGAGTGCCTTCATACGGATGGATAGGTACATAGCGGGGACCGTTTGGGCCCATCTCACAGTTTCCTTTATAGAGGCTCATTTGAATTCCTAAGTAGTTGTAAAATTGGGAAATAATTTGATTAAAGCACAATGATACTATTAATGGAGCGTTTGTGTGGTGTGGTAATATAGCATAGTCTACATGTATGCAATGGGGTTGAAGACACAGCAATGCACCATATACATATTGAGTTAGAAAAAAACACAATTGTAAAACAGTCCTTATCGAGGTGTAGCCTCCTTTTACGCCTTTAGTTTTGGGAAGTAACTAGACTGCAGCTGTCATTTGCATCTCAACAGGCAGTGGTGTAATAAAATATTACGTGCATAGGTGCTGGAAGTGGGGGTGCTAGGGTTTCAGCAGCACCCCCAAAATAACTATGGTGAAGTTCCGAAACTGAGTGAGCAACAAAAAAGCCTTTACATTTTATTTCATGTTGTCCCATTTGCTGTGCGTTCAAAGATAGTGAACAAATTCCGGTCTATGTCTTCTGACAGAGTGCTGTTTATTTTTTTTACATGGTGATTGGTGTTTACTTTTCTTTCTCGGATTGCAAAGTGAGGGAATTTTGTAAAGTGAGCAATGTGGCAATCTTACTGGTATGAAAGGAAAGGATGCAGGATGTCATTTTATTCCTAACACACAGCAACATTTAAATACCTGTAAATGAAGTGTACAAATATTTCAAAAGATATCAGTAGATAGGAAAGCACAAATAAAGTGTTTTTTGTAATTCTGAAGTGTGACGGAAACACATATTTTAATAGGAGCAGAACAAATTAAGGAACTTTACTTAGTGATGCACAAAGGATAAATATTTGCTGAAACATGATTTCCACACATCGTTTGTACGCTATATAGTTTTATAGGTAAAACTATTTCTGTGCAAAGTTAGTGGCCATTTCAATGTAAAATGTGCTGCCCATAAATGACAATGATCTACCACACATCGCTTTTATAATATATTTGCAACAGTGTTCTCCAAAACTTATCACCAGCTTCATACTACACCCTTATTACTCTCGCTGAATGGGCGTTCCTCATTTGCTATACTTGTTTTTTGTGTTACGCTTAGACTTTTAACAGTCCCTATGAGTTCAGTGATGTAATATTGATGGCAGCACCATCCTGAAAATTATTCCAGCCACACTGATTACGGGTGCCTTTGAAAAAATATTGAGGGAATTTCTACTGGGGTGCCATATTGGCAGAAGTGTCAGAGTGTACATCTCATGCAAATTAAAACCATCAATTGTAAAGACGATTGGGTTAGCACGGCGTTATGTGTTGTTATTCTTGAATGTTAGCGTCAGATGGGTAAAAACTGGTTAGGTAAGTAAGTTGTGTAGATCTTGTTTGCTGAGACTGTATCCCCCCCACAATGTCTTTTTGCAAGAGTTAATGGCAAATAATGCATCTTTGATCACTTTAGTCAGTAGGACTGCTTTGAATACAAATCACACTTTTGAAGGATTATGGTTCACACAGAAGAAAATATGTAGATAATGAGTGCATCATAGTTAATTTTTAAACACACTGGCTGGCACCAATTATGTAGATATTCTAGATATTTACTCTCTCATAAACATATATGATCAGTTTCCACATGTTCATTATAGGTAATGCCAATTTCTAAAATACCAGAATCAGTTGCTGATTTTTTCTGACACTCAGCAAGAGGGATTCCCAGTTTCCATTTGCCCAGAAACATGTTCTGACCTGTCATCACTTTGTGTATCTGACCAAAAAGAAACATGGCTAACATCACAACGATGAGTGCAATATTTCATCATCTCACATTGTGAACCTATCCTTTTCTAGAGTTTTAAGATATTCCATACATCTCCTGGAGTTTTTTCATTGATAGCACTATTGATCCCACACTAGACTGCTACCGACCCAGTGATATGAACTGATTTCTCTCCCCCACTTATGCTATGCACAATTTTGAGATCTGCTTGTTGCCAAACTCTGTTGCCTTCCTACATTTCCCCTGCTATCTCCACTTGCTTTTTCTGTCTGCATAGGCTAAGTAAAGATTTGCCAGTGATAAACATAGAAAAGTATTAGCCATCACGGCTAGCTTTGAGTCCCACATAGACTGAGCTAATAATTTATATGTGGGACTTTGCAAACATTAACTGCAATGATTATGGTTCTATGTCAGGATATTGATAACAAAAAGATCATGGGCCATATGTAGGTAGCATACAAGTTACCACTTCTTAAATACCGAACTTTACCGATTCGGTATTTAAGAAGTGGTAACTCGTATGTAGGTAATCATTCGGTAAATATTACCGAATCGGAGAAATTCGGTAATTACCGAATCGGTATTTACCGATTCGGTAATGAGGCATACCTTCCCATTGATTCCTATGGGCCTGGAGGCCCATAGGAATCAATGGGAAGGTATGCCTCATTACCGAATCGGTAAATACCGATTCGGTAATGGGGGGAGCACATTCAAGGGTGGCAGGGTGTCACATTGACACCCTGTTGCACCCCTGATTCCTGCATGTGTGCACATGTGGCGCACATACATGCCCTAAGGGCATGTATGTCTGCCACATGGCACTGTTAGTCCAGCAAAATATTGCTTTTTGCAATGAATTCGGTATTTAGCACCAACATATATTTGGTGCTAAATACCGAATTATTTTCCCTACACATCACTCATTTGAGTGTCACCTACATCTCATTTCAGGATTCGGTATTTACCGAATCGGTAAAATTACCGATTCGGTAATTTTACAGATTCGGTAAATTACCGAATCCTGAAATGTTCCCCCTACATAGCACAAGCCTAAATACCGGTCGGTAATGGGATATTTACCGAAAATCGGCCGTTACCGACCGGTATTAGGCTACCTACATATGGCCCTCTATGACATAAATATAATTTCTCCAAAGGATCTATATTTTGTATTATTAACTCCAGATGGGTGATATTTTTAAAAATGTCTAGGACACAATATTTTGTCAGACAATATTTAGGCCATGGTATTCTGGCACAATACCAAGGGTTCCAGGTAATGAAGAGGCCTGTATGATCACAGACTCCCTGGAGGTTAGTCTTAGGAAGACTGTTGTTCTGTCCTTTACTGTCTCCCCATTAGCAACAGAGTTGTCTTTACTCTATTGTGCACAGCGCACAGATCTGTGTTTTGCCATGTCCATGCTCTCAGTAGCAAAAGGACTCATATCTATACTCCTCTGTATAACTTAATATCTTTTTGAAATCTTTTAATCATTCCCAGGTTTAACAGGCCTCAAATTGATGGTCATGGCGTTGCTATCCTTGCCCCTACGATTTGGAGTGCTCTTCCTTCAGTTCTTCTCACTTTGAAGGCTCATCTCTTTATTGGTACATACAAATGTAATAAGTCTGTAGAGGTTATGCTTCTATTCCTAGTGCTATGGAATACTGTTGGTGTATGAGCACTTAAGAAAAAGCCATATCGCATATTACAAGACACCAATAACTAATTTTCATTTTTCCTGGTACTAGCCTCAAAATAGTATACATTTTACAAAGACAAAGGATTTTTTGTGAATATACACTCTTCATAGATCCATAAATATTGTGACTCTCATTCACATAGTGGCGTGCTTCTTCAGGGTAATCATGCAAAATGGGTATTGCTTCACGGTATTCTATATTAATGCAAAAATAATGGAGGTGATACATATGTGGTTATCTGATTACTGCACATTCATCTCATTGTTTGAGCATGGTTTGACCATTTTAAAGTGTCATGCTAAGTGAAGATAATGCTGTGATGCAGTATTTACATTAGCATTACTCCCCCTGGTTTATTCTTTTTTTGCACATGAATTAAGAATAACTTGTGATAAATATTTCAGTTAGAATGAGGATCTGTCTCCTCCTGTAAATTACAAGTAGTTACGCTCTGCATTTTGTTACCCGTTCATGCACAGTTGTCTTTAACTCAGACGTACAGTAAGAAAAGGGATTTCTTTGCATAGTGAATAAATATTGTATGGATTTCTTTGCCATATTTTGTAATTCTACAAATACCTATTCTTATATTTTAGTTTTCTCTGTTACTACGGGCACCCAAACTGATGAACCAAACTGTAAGCACCAGAAGCAAGGTTAGTGTTTTTGTTAATTTGCTTAAGATCAAAATATTTTCTGTCTAGAATTTGGTTAATTCCATGTTCCGAAATATTAACTTGCTGTAAGATAAACAAGAGTATAGTCGCTTTAGGTCTGGCTCGGATAGAGCTTTTGTCATTAAATAACAAAATAAATACACAACATGGACTTTGGGTCAGATCCCATGAGAAGTTGGTTATGTTAGATCGCCCCACTTCAGCTATAGGAAGTGTCATTCACATTTTCGGTCAATCCAGAGGAGTATTTTCTTTTCATCATAATGCTGCTATCTGATGTAGTTTTTCGATGTATGAGTCCATACTCAATGAGTGCTTACATAGCAATCAAATTGGTGCATTACTCTCAAGAGTAGCAGCAGTAGCTAACAAGAATCTAAGGCTATTTGCTTTAACATGGTAGTCATCTTCAAAAGAAGCCCTGCCTCCACTAAAAGCAATATTATGCATGATAAACAAAAATGTACTTGAAATATTATCTAAAATGTGTATAGATACACTGTTACATTTGTTAAGTGTGGATTCAAGAAAATATATTTTGTGCAAACAATTTTATTTACAAAATGATAGGTAAATTGTACGATACAACATGTACATACCTCTGTGGCTCCTACTTCCTGTTAGCACGAGTTTTGCAAGCGGCTTGTGTTTAAGCAAGGAAAGCCATCATTGTGCTTTTTTTTCAAGCTGCAGTGGGTAGTCCAGTTAGAAATTACTCAGCTGAGCTAGAACTGTCTATTGTCCACTCCAGCTCATCTTTCTGCCCCCAACTAAGCAATATATCATGTTATTACAGCACATATGCAACCTCTGGTTATAAATGAAAGCTAGTAAAATCTAAAATCCGGTTGTATGATGGAACAACGCATGCCTGAAACACTCGGTCTTAACAACTACCACGCCTTTACCACACATGCCTTTACCACACAATTTTGTGGTAAACACATGATTGGTGAAGGGACACGTGTGCTAAAGATAATACCCCTGCCCCCAGCCCTGTAAATGTCTCTTTTCCCCTGCCCCTCCCTGAGTCCTAAAAATTAACCCCGCACCCTAAAACCTACCCCAACCTCAGCCCCCCCGTCCTGAGCCCTAAAAATTATCCCCTATATCCGTAAAGTATCTTGATCCTGCAACCTCCCTGCACTCAGGCCTAAAACTGCCCCCAGCCCTTAAAACTGTCCCTTCCCCTGCCCGAGCCCTTAAAACTGTCCCTACACCCTAAAAACTACCCTGACCCAGTCCACCGCCCTGAGGCCTAAAACTGACCCCAGCCCTGAAAGCTGTCCCTTACCCTGTCCTGCGCCCTACAAACTGACCCCATGCCCTAAAAACAACCCCAGTCACCCCAACCTGAGCCCTAAAACTTCCCCTACACCTTTAAAGTACCCTTACATAGCCCTTCCCCACCCTGAGCCCTACAACTGCTCCCTGCCCTATAAACAACCCGACCCCCTGAGCCCTAAAAACTACCCCTACCCCAAAAAACTACCCCCTCTCCCCCAAAAATCTGTCCCTAGACCCACTTACCTCTGTGCCCGCCATCCGCTCTGCATATAGACCATGCATTGCCTAAACCACACATATGATTTGTTAAGGCATATGCATGGCTAAGGCAAGCGATGTTTGGCTTGCGCGGACATGGCACACGTGGCTGAGCACACGTTGTTAATGCCGTTTCCCCTAAAATCCGGCTCCTCTGCAAATTCTGCGCTCCACATCACATTTTCAATAGCACATTTTGCTGGAAATTGAAAGTCTTCCCCATACACTTATATCCCATTGACTAGCTATTAAAATGGCACTACTATCATTCTTTAATTTCTTTGGATTGTTTTACAGAAAAAATTAAGTGAAACTTCGGTAGGCAAGGTGACCGTATTGAGATTAAATTACAGTGCTGAATATAATGAAAATCAAAATGCAGTAAAGTGTTCATTTGTATCACAATCAAATGACAGAAATATTTTAAATAATATTTTTTTCATAAATATCACTCAGACATAAAAACATTAAATGTAAATTTAAAATAGTATGACAGACTCTTACTTATGCCTACTGCCCCTTCTGGGGTATGGGCCATCAACCAGGACTCTCCAGCCATCTCTGTCGTGGGCTTTTCTTTAAATCTGACTCCAAGTGTAACTAATTTCTTTGCAGGCAGCCTTAAGGCCTCAATGCAAGGTGGTTCATGGCCTTCCTCTCTTCCTTTTTCCTTGAGGGTTCCAGGTCAGAGCTTGCTTGGTGGTATTTGATGCAGGCAGGATTGCAGAGGGTGAGACCTATCTAGTGTCTTCTCATGATTTCTTAATGAGCAGGGAGTTGGAAAGTCTGCTGCCATAGGTCGTTGTTGCTGATGGTGTTTGACCAGCGTATTTGGAGGATTTTCCTCAGACAGGTGTTAAAGGTCTGAACTTTGATGGTAGTGGTCACTGATTTCTTCCAAGTTTCTCTTCATATATTTACAATTTTACGTTGTTGTTCTTTTTTTTTTTTTTTTTTTTTTTTTTTTGTCCTCATCTCACCTATAAACTGCTAGCAGGACATAACCGGTCAGTTTTAATAATGGGTGCGCCCTCCGACCGCCTGCCATTGTTTAGGTTATCCAACCAATCCCCTTTTGTCGTCCGGGATTTAGGTGTTAATCATAGGACCATGGTATTTATCGACCATTAGCAACTGCAGAATGGAATCAACAGAGTCTCAATTCCTGGCCCAGACGAACAAAGGGTGCCCAAAGTGAAGGAAGGCTAGGGCTGGAACTCATAACATCTAACCGGGCCATAGCCAGTGCTGATTTTAACCAGTCTTCTACTTTCGGGGGGAGGGGGTCTTTCCACCTGAAACATATCTCCCTTCGGGCCAACAAAATCAAACATAATAACAGCCCTCTGAGTGGTTGAGCCAAACCGGCAGTGGACACCTGGTCGTTGGCAAAAAAGATCAGAGAGCCGTTCAACACGATATCTATTCCGAAGGTCATACATAGGTATCTGCACACCCCTTCCCAGTATTTTCCCAATTCAGCGCATTCAAAAAAGATGTGTACGTCGTTGGCTTTAGGGAGTGAGCACCTGGGGCATCTCGGCTCCGGATCTGGGGCAAATTTCGAGATCTTCTCCGGAGTATAGTAAATTCGATTAGAAACAAAAAAGTGATTTCTCTTCAGACTGGCAGATTTTGTGTATTTATAAAGCAGGGTCATGGAGGGTTCCAGGAGGCTCCCAATATCTGGTTCAAAAAGAGAGTCATTCCAGGCTGAAACCTGATGTGGAATACCAACGTCATCTGCGTTGATCAGGAGCCTGTACCAGATAGAGATTTCCTTCTTAAGATGTTGAATGTTCTTGAGAGCATCTTCCACCTCACCGTTCCCCCTTAGATTCTCCTTCTCCGTTTCAAACCATGATTTTAGTTGAATAAACTTGAACCTCGAGAACCCCGAGCCTATTCTTGCTTTCAATACCTCCCAAGGATGTATGCCATTTTCATCCCCCAACTCAGACCAAGTCGCGACCCCGGCTCTTTTAATTGGGAGTGCCATACTATCCTGGAGGCAGGGGGGGGTCCCCGGAGAGTCCCAGATCGGTGCCTGATCGGAGTAGTAACCTATCCCACATTTGGAGCGGATGAAATACCAGACCTCCAAGGCATTTTTGATCACCTTCAGCCTTACTCGTTTGAAGAATTTTGGGGAGCCAAACTTGTAAAGAAACCCTGCTTTGTTCCCCCCGCCTTCAGTACTGACCGACTCCCCCAGCAACTTACCCCAGGCACATGCAGTTGGTACCCCTAAAAGCATCCTGATAGCCTTAAATTGAAAGGCAACCAGATAGCAGCGGATATCTGGAAGGGCCAATCCCCCTTTAGCTAGGCGGCGCCTCAATTTTTTCCAAGATAGCCTAACGCCCTTCTCACCCCAGATGAAACTCCCAATTTTTGTTAAAAAGCCTGATCTTGGTTTGCAACCTTAGGTCCTTGGAGCTCCAGATCTTCTTTAGCTGATTAAATACAGACCTTGCTTCGCAGATTCTTGCCTTGATATCAGCGTCTGTGCCGCCCTGCTTGTGCATGACACTGCCTAGGTAGTTGAAGGCCTCAATCTCTTCCAGTGCATCACCTGCAAGAGTGGCTGCAGTTATACTGGCTGCGTTAGCCTTCAGGAGCTTAGTTTTCCCCCTGCTGATGTCGAGGCCAAGCTGTGCTGATAGTTGTGCTGACACTGCTGCCACATAGTTGGCTTTCTCTTGCATCTCCAGATGGGTATGGGAGAGTAGGATCCGTTCGTCGAGCTGTATCCAAGGTGTCCACTGGATCCCATTTCTCCTCCTTGCTGTAGATGTCTTCATGAGCCTGTCTATGGCCAGCAGGAAGAGAAAAGGCGAGAGCAACCAACCTTGGCAGACTCCGCTCCTCACATGAAAGACTACCATGAGTTGTCCTCCATGGGCTATCTTGCAGGCCATTCCGTCGTAAGAGTTCCTGATGATTGTTACAAGTTTATCTGGCCCACCATGGTGGCGGAGCAGTTTTCAAAGGACCTCTTTGTCCACGCTGTCAAAAGCCTTTGCATAGTCGATGAAGTTCACATAGAAATGGGAGTTCCATTCCCTTGACTGCTCCATGATTATGCGCAGTGTTGCAATCTGGTCTTTGCAGGATCTATCTTTTCAGAACCCAGCTTGCTGGTCTCACAACTGAATGTCGACTTGTTTCTTCATTCTATTTAGGATTACTCTGTTGAACGCTTTTTCTGGGGGATCTGGATGAGATATCCCTCCTTCTAGTCTGATGGCTACGTATCCTCATTCTAGATTTTTCCAAACATGGGATAGAGCATGTCTCCTGGTGTTTCAATGTCTGCCTTCAGTTGGCCTTTGTTACCCATGATTGTTTTCCCAGCTTTGTCTTCTAACAGGCCTTTTTGGCTTCCTGTATCTGCTGAAGGGTTTACTTGTTATGTGGTAGGGTTTCTTCAAGAATCCATAGCATTGTTGCTTTCTGGGCTTCTGTCGCAAAACCATTGCTAAACCTTTGCTTGTCTATTATTAGGCTTCTCTTTGCTTCGTAGTTGGTTTTGGTGTACTCACCTGAGCTTCCGCTTATTCTGCTCATGTTCGGCTGGTGTTTACTGCATGTTTTTTTCCTTTCTTTCTTTTGCAGAGAGTATTGCTGGAGATCCATTCTTTATGCTGCAGTTTCTTTGGACCTAGTACGTCCTGGCAGGTTGATGTCACTGTTTCATTGATCTCCCACTGACTTTCTACTGGGTCTTTGTCGCCCTCTAGTTCTTTCAGGTCTTTAAACTTGTTATTGAGGGTGTCTGAGTATTCACTCCATTTCTGCGCATCTTTGAGAAGGGTGATGTTATATCGCTGGCATTGGTTTGTCAGTCCCATCCATGCTTTCTTCAGCTTCAGCTTTAGGCTGCCCACTACAAGGTGATGGTCTTACACCACATCCGCTTCTCTCGTCACTCTCACATCCTGCAGGGAACGCCTGTCACCAGACTTTTCAGGGCAGAGAGATCTGCGTGCTTTTCAACATTCTCATTCATGTCACTGAGGCCATGGTTGCCCATGACTTCTTCGTACCCAGTGTTGTTGCTTCCAATCTTGGCATTTTGATGTCTCTTTCAAGGTATTTCTCTAGGATGGACTGGCGTACATTGTAAAACTGTCCTTTTACCTCTTCTTTGCTGTAATTTGTAGGTGCATAGCACTCTATTACATTCATGTTGATCCCTTTTTCTTTGTGCGGGAGGTTGCTGTGATGATTCTGAGACTGCAGGCTTTCCATCAAATCAGAGATCTGTTGGCTGCTGGTGTTGGCATTAGTGCTACTCCCTGAGTATGTGAGGCATTCTCTTCCTCTTGTCCAGAATACAGCACAATTTCTCCTAGAACTAGTCTTTTCCATCTGGTCTGTGTCCATCTCGTCTCGCTGATGCCAAGCAGGGCAAGGCTGTATTTTTTCATCTCCACTGCCATTTGCACTTTCTTGCCTGTCTTATACATTGCCCTCACCTTCCATGTCCCGATGCTGATGATCTTGATCGAAAGCATGTGAATCGGCTTTGTAGCTTCCAGGGATCTCTGGTTTGCACCACAAGGCAGCGTAGCTCTCTATAAAGGAGATTTCTCTCTCCCCACGGCCTTGATGTCTTTTGGTCCTTAGGTTAATGTTTCTATAGCTAGGATTTTTTTTACATGGTGGGGTAGCTAGCCCCACGCCTAACCCCCTCCTTTTGCAGCTGGGCCTGGGACTGGCCATGGCAGAGTTAAGACAGACTCTGGTTACTATTAATCACTATTAATAGTGTTCTTTCAGCATATTTATGTGAACAAATAGAAATCATTATACTTTTTTTACAGTACATCTGTCATGCCTCTTCTGCAATTTATTTGCTGGAGATGGATGTCCTATTAACTAGAAATCTGCAAACCTGTTATGCTTCTGTGTTTCATGACTGACTGCAAACTCTGTCACTGCTATGTACGCTTGGTTTACCAGGGGTGATGTGTTTCAGTGTCAGGCGTACAGGAAGCGGTGGAGACTGGAAGCACCTGCTAGTCGTTGAGTTAGGTTGCCATTCACACCAAAGAACGTGATATCATGCATATATTTTGTTAGTGTTTCAGTTCACTGTGTTGCTCATACAGATACTAAATGCTGCCCCAGCCCCACACACACGCATACTCCATGTCCCCCCACTATACTTGCCACAAACACAAGATCTACAATCTTAACGGCAAACATACTCTGTATACACATACTACGCTCTCCCAGCCACAAACAAAAACGGCCTGGGGCTAGGAAGAGAGAATGAAAATATGAGGGGGTTTCAGTGTCAGTAATTGTATTTTTATGAATGAAGTATCCGATGCTTGATTTTCCTATATGCAGTGCATGAAAATAAATTATTAAAAAGAGTGCTTTATAATATCAAAGTGATACCAAAGGGGATGATGGACGGAGCGTTTGAGCAAATCGAACACTCACCCCCAGTCAATTCATCTGGGTTTAATCCATCATCATTCTTTAGCTCACTCCACCACCCCAGTTCAGACATGGCCATATACAAATCAGTCCGACCCTGTGCCTCATGGGAACAGTCCAGCCCGAACTGCCAAGCGATGTCTTCCCTGGACCGGAAACAAGCATCCTGGGACCGGTTTCGGGTTCATAACCCTCATGAGTGAGTGTTTGATTTGCTCAAACGCTCCGTCCATCATCCCCTTTGGTATCGCTTTATAATATCAGTCATCTAAAGCATTACCATAACACAGCATACATCATAACAAAACAATATTTTTATAAGGGCACCAAGTTGCTTAATCCAATTGACTGAAAGGTGAACTTTGTTGTCACAATAATAAAAGGATGCATAATTGAATTATTGAAGATCTGAAAATTAATCCCACAAAACACTCGAAATTATAAACACAATAATATGTACAAAGTGGTGATAACCTGAATTTGTTTACCATAGAGTCTCGTTTAGAGAAAGTTCTCTGTAAATCTATTATTAGCAATGCTAATCAAAGTTTATGGGGATTTGTCTACCTTCTATTCTTTCCAAGAAATTTGACTACTTCGAACTCCCCCTTTCCCTTGTCATCATGTTTGACTAAGGTGTTGCACATAAGCCGAAAGACATTCTACATAATGAATGAAGCATTTACATAAAAAAAATGATCTAAATTGGTGTGCACTGTAATATTTATTGGATTCTATTCCAAAATAAGACCTAACAAGTGCTATATTTACCTGCTTATCAAGTTGATACTTCAAAAGAGAAATTGTTTTTATTCACATACGTGGGGTTTAGTGGGGGAAAGATACCTTTCCAAGATGGCTGCCGTGTTTTACTTCTGTTTGCTAGCTCACCACTTTTGGCAGGTGCTTCCATTAATATTTCCCATCTGCTCTGGAACTGTCCATCGTTCATCCAATTGAGTGCCTGCAAAGTCGGAAAATACCCACTGCTGCCTTATATAGATGATGACAGAATCAGCATCTGGTGCCCAAGGATACCCGGGCTATACTTTCATCATTTCTAAAGACCCACAAGATCGGCCGGACAGGAGTACAGGTGGAGCGATCACAAGCCCAGTGTTCTGCCCAGCAGCTGAGGTGGCATGGCTAATATGAGAAGCGCAAACAGCAGAAGTCAAGGGATACCAAACTCCAAGGAGACCAGGATCTGCTTTCCCCTGCTAGGTGTAACTGATGAAGGCAAGGCCTGATGGGCAATTGCTTCCAAATCTGCATCACCATCTTTTTGGTAAGAGACTGATGGAAATCAGGGAAAGTCATAGGAGTCCCTCCAGGGCAGAGAGCAGCTGTGCTGGAGTGCACCTTCATCTCTCTTTGATAGCCGCAGATCACTTGGTACAAACCATTTCAGCTATGAAAAACAGCCACTCCTTCAGAGCAACTTTGTCATCTCAAGCAAGTGTGGTACCCTCCCTTGCTGAGCCACAGAGGGCACTTTCGCACAATCCCTTCAGCAAACTGGTATGATCCTAAATATAGGCACCACCAGAAAGCTTGTTTATTGATCATCATATCTCCTGCCCTGTATAATATTTTCAACCTCTTGAGCCGGTGATAAATATTAACTCCCAGACTCTCTTCCGCCACATCCATCCATGCATAACCATACCACCAACTGGCATTGTGGGTCAGAATCACCCTCTTCTCCCTGCCATGCTGGACTTTTTCCCAGACACCCCACTATTCAGCCAAATGTGACATTTTTACAAGTGTATCATTTCCACAAGACTCTTGTCCAGCCATGCAGGATATTTCCATCTGCCATCCTCAAGCCACACACCTTATGGGGCTTCCTTATGCCTTCCCTGGCACTGCACCATGCAGGAAATTTTCATATTCCTCATGTTTTTTGCAGAAAATTCACACATGTGCCTAGTACCAAGAGTCTACAGTCCCCGGCTCATGAGGCATATTGTTGGTCTCGTCTCCCAACTCCAGACATGCAGAAAAGTTACTCCTCTTTAACCGTGTATGACCGTCTCACCGTTAGCACCATGTTCTTCTTCCTCATGACAGTCCAAAAAATATGAGGGTGTACTGTCCATAGACCCAGACAATTATGCCAGCCCTCTACATTTTACCAATAAACAAAGCCTCTCCTCTTGCCGTGAGGGGATAAACACCTGAGCTCTCACCAGGAAGTTCATTAGTAAGTAAACCATGCACTCTTGACTGCTTTAGCTATGCAGGACACACTCACACGACATTCCAGACATGCAGGATGATCCTACGTGTCGCATACAGCAGGATGTTCTTGACTTTTACCTGCATCAATGAAATATGTTCTCATACTCCTTCAAACTTGAAGGACCCAACCACACTGTTCATTCATCCAGGCATGACCATCTCCTAACGTCCTGCCGCCTCATCCCTGCAGGATGCTTTCACCCCTTTAGCCCTACGGGGCACCATAGAAGCTTGCAGTCAAATGTGACATTTACTCTCACAACTTTAACTCATCACATGCAACACCAAGTTTCCCACTGTGAGAATGGATGCATAATATTTTAGAGACACATGGAAACAGCCAAAAATAGTTTCTCTCCGTTTGCAGAAAGTAGTTCTGATTTATATATTTATTTATTTACTGTTTTGTAGCAGGCTGAAGTGTTGACTACAAGCTCTGAGTCTGTCTTAGACTTTAGAATCGTCACAAAACTGTACAAGTTCACGTTTGGATTTCTAGATGGACTTGAATGTTACGTTTATCAAGCCATGCGGGGCCTTGCAAGTTGGCCTTGCGCGGCTTGATAAATGTAACTTTAGTGTTGCGTCTCCCTTGCACCCCCTTGCATGGCTCGAGGGCGACGCAACACTATGATAAATATTGGGCTACTACTCAGTCCTTTACTTCCTCCAGGGCCTTGAGGTCCACAAATCACAAGCTAGCTCTGGTGCCCAGGAATAAAAGAGTCTGGCAGGGAGGACGGGGTTTAAATTTTCTAGTATCCAAACTTTGGAATTCCCTACCACTTCAGCTGTCAGCAAAGGAAGCAATCTTCAGAAGACAACTGAAGACCTGACTTTTCCAACTCTGTCTTACTTTTCCTCTGTTTATGTACCTGTTCATTAGCGCTTGGAAGCCTTGGTTAGGTAACTAAGCGCTGTATGAATTCTAAACATACATATAAACGTGGTTGAATGATGGCTCAGTTGAGAAAATAAGGAGATCTGTTTCTGGGTGAAAACAAACAGTGCTTGATGCAGGACAAGTGAACTCATTGGGTTGTGGTGTCTGGTCAACTTCGATCTTCCTCAGTTGGTGGGTCCAGTCTAAAATGGAGAAAAAGGGTGGGAGGGCCCCCGGACTTGAAAGCTGAAAATACATTCAGCATTACAAAGCCACGGTGTCAACTTAAACGAATACTAAGGATTAATGAGTGATAGGATAATTTAGTGATGTGGAAAGTATAAACATGCATAATAGTCATAATTCTTGAAACAATATGGCCATTTGTGGCATGCAGGTGCCCAGGTGCCCAGTCCTGCGTAATTACTGCATTTACATAATGCTGACAATAATGTACATTTTGTGGGCATTTGTGACACACTAGTAACCACTTCTCTATCCATTCACTTATTCATCCACACACTCACCCATTAATTATCATTGCACCCTTTACTCAATCATTCTTCCATCCATACCCACTATCTTCTACTCACACCCACTCACCTGACCTCACACACAAACTCGCCCTCTATTGAAGAAACATAGAAAGACTTGTTGCCTTTGCTAGTGCCTGTTTATTCAGGCTAGGAGAGCCCTAATTATATGCCCATTGATTTACAAAACACAGAGTTCTAATAACATGGAGTCATCAGTGATTTGTATCAGTCATCAGCAAACTCAAGGTCATATATGTCTCAGCGTATGGTAACTTGCCTATCCATAGAAAGATCTTAGTTTACCTTTAAATGTCACAAATGCACAAACCAATTCTTCATTTTACAGAATAACTTTTTTATGTGGCACTTGCTATAGCTCTATGAATAGCAGGTTTTTCTATTACCCAATGTAACCGTACTCCGAGTGTCAATCTGCAGCTGCTGGTAAGCCTCGTGTTAACAATGTTCACGTTTAAGGCTATAATCAGACTGTTTACCAATACACAATACTGTTTTGGGGGTTAAGAAGCTTCCAAATTGCACACCAGATTTGAGATTGGCATTCAACTTAAATATATACCTACTTGCACGACCTTTGCTATCCTACCATGCTCTTGTCCCAAAGTAAAGGGCTCATTCACAAAGAGCCTGCCACAGCCTCTCTTGGGGAGAGGATGTGGTCTAACGGCTAGAGCGGTCTACCACGAAGCTGGGGAACCGTGTTTGAGTCTCGGCAGGGAAGCTCAACATCCTGTGATTCTGGGCAAATCACTTAATCTCCCCGTGCCTAACAAAATGAATGTGCCCGTCTGTAACGCAACTGGTGCTCATGTAAAGTGCTCTGATACTTTAGGGTCGAGTTCATGCTACATAAAACTCCCCATAAAAACAAACCAAAAAAACAGACAGATAGACAATTACCCATGTTGTTATCTTTTCAGGCACTCCATATAGTGTTTCAGCAAAGATTCTCACCGTAGTGTGGTTCACAAAGTATGTTCTCTAATCTAATACTGAAAACTACTTCTTTTGCCTTTCAAAAATATAGTCAGCATGGTTGCTCAATGAGATAAATGGTAGTTGGTGAGATATGTGGTGAACTGCATGTCTTGAGTTTGCATCTTAGTGCGGCTGATAAATCGACTATCACTTTATTGGGTTAAAATTGTGGCCTTGCTGGCCTGTGTTTAACCGCATAGTCCACATGTTCACATTCTGGTGTATCCACTCAGGCTTTCATCTTTCTGAGGTCGATCTATTGAGTACCGTTCAGTTTGATGACAATGAACATCTGTTATTCAGCCCCAGGCTATGAGTGTGTACTTTGCAAATCCATGGTATGTTATACTAACACCTTTTTGTTGAGTAGTGTTTGGTATTAGCTGGATGACATTTGTGTGTGTTGCTCCCTGTTGCCCTGAAAGAAAATCCCATAGTGAAGCAACATCTTGGGCCACAATTATGTGGACCAGGCTACTCCAATGAGTAGCTTGTGAGCTTTTGGTAGCTCTGCAGCTTCCTGTAAGTAGTTCTCCTTTGTGCATCCCAGCCTACTAAATTGGAACCTTCTGCTTGGTTGAATTAATAGATAGATATACAGATAGATAGATATATAGATAGATAGATAGATAGATAGATAGATAGATAGATAGATAGATAGATAGATAGATAGATAGATAGATAGATAGATAGATAGATAGATAGATTATTCAAGACAAAAATGTGTGTATTTTCAGAACTTTAAGCTGATGTTTGGGGAAAAAATGGCTGAATTTCAAAAATATATTTAAAGCTGACTTTTGAGGGATAAGTCATGTGGGGAAACTTATTACTAATAATACAAGGGCACTGCAGCTGTGACTGAAATGTATTACTTACATATAAGCATTCCAAATTGACAAAGCCTTTATTACATTACTGCTGGCAACGCTGCTTGATACACTGAGGGGATCACAGCTGGCAATCCTGCATATGGTGGCCAGTAATGTAATCTTGTCTGATGTGGTCACTATTACAACACTATTAATATTAGTTGCTCTTGATGTCTTCAATTGAGCATAAGTAGCTCTTATTACACAAAAGGTTGGAGACCCCTGATGTGGACATTGGTTGTAGGACCTCGTGCTGAACAGACCACATACGCAGAGTTAATCTGTAACTCTCAAGGAAGAATGCTATAAAAAGGAGACTAGACATGAAGTTTGTATGTTAAGTAGTGAGCTTTAAAGACATACACAGCAAAGTGTTGTATAGTGACACACTTGACACAGGGCTAGTATTTTTGATGCATCGGTATTGAAGCCTAAATGCACACAAACTTTACTTGTGAACAAAAAAAGGCGTAAATCCAAGATTTTTCCAGGAAAGCAACGTGAAAGAAATAAACATGCAAGGGCCACGTGTGAGTAGCATTGTCTCCTCATGGCAGGACAAGTTATCCAAAAAGCTTGCAATTCCTAAGCAAAACGCCATAAACCAGCAATTAAAGTGTATTGTCATCAAAGTAAATACATCAAGGAACATACACCAGGGCTCACTTACAAGCTGCATGTTGCATCTGTAGATTAACAAAAGGAATATTTGATGGTTAATCACCTAGTAATGCCAAAGCCAATCCTCAAGATGGCGTGACCATGATGAGCACTCCTTGCAAGTAGTGGCAAACTGTGAAAAACACTTGAAAGCCAATGGCTGATGGGGCCCGAGTTAAAGGCTGTCCTCGTTTGTGTTTCTTGTGCGTTTTTGAGGAAATGTTAGCATGAGAACCTCCATGCAGCCGCAGCAATGTGCTCCAGAAACTGCTTGTCGAAACCCAGGAAACACACCATATTCCAGCTCCAAATGTAATGCTAATATTTGGTAATCTTTCAATAGTAAGGGGACAGACAGCATACGGTGAGAATATTCTCTTTTAACTAGTAGCTGTTCTTTTTTAAATACAGTCCCTAAATGCTATTACTGGTTCCCTAGACGATTCTCACAGGTACAAAGCACTCATGCACTTTTGAGTAGGTAATTTGATGAACGCACTTTTAATTTTTACCAACCAACAATTTCAATAAACCAATTTTATTACACAATACTAAACGTTAACAATTTTTAATGTTATGAAACAATTTTTAAAAAAACGAATAAACCAACAAAACTTTAAATATTAAATGGGTACATTACATTCAGTACTTTCTCTTTAGAGTCTTTAATGTAAAGTTTTTGTTCTTTGAGTTGATTCATTATTATCTATCTTTCGGAAACAATTTAAGAAACTTGATTGTAACTTTCTTCCAAAATCAAATTAATATTTTTTTGATCCTTTGTTGCTGGGTCCCTGAAAGGAGTGGGACCCATAGGCCTGTGCCTACTTTGTCTATTTGGTAATCCGGTACTGGTTGTTGCTTCTGTTTAACTGGTAATACCGTCTGGTATTTAATGGGCTTATTACTCACACAATAATATGTACAAATTTAACAATACTTGGAATGTATCAAGCAACTGTAAGGATAAGAAAATCAGTTACATATTGATAGACCTATACAAAAAGGTGCGTGGTGGTACAACCCAAATCTCTCAAAACCTTTTGCCCTAATCATATATGGCAACTCTCTGTTAGAAATATCAGAGTTTGTGAAATAAGATTGTCAAAAAACTGATGCGATAATATACAAATTATATATAATGCATGATTCAACTCAACACAGGCAAGTATTGCCAAGAAAAAAAGAAGAATCAACATCATTGCAGGGAAACCTGATGCAATCCTTGCAGACCCACCCAAACTGTTTGTGCAAGCAGCGCATACATTTGAAGATGTACAGGGAGGTTAAAAATGGTTGACACGATACAGGACTTAAACTAGTTACCTAGGAAGGTAGCCATCTTTGGTTGGGGAAATCATACAAGCGTGCGCTGCACTGTCAGTCTCAAACACTGAAAAAAAGAGAAAGAAAGGAAACGAAAAGAAAACTAAATTATGTGGAATTGCTCAAATCAATGGAGGACAATTACTTGACAGAAATATACTCAACATACAGAGAACAGAATTTCTTGAGGAACAGAAAACTGTAATGTCAGCACAGAAATTAAGAGTAATTATTTGAAAAGCTGTAAAGTCATTTATATATAAAGAATGGTTCACGTGTGAATGGCCACACCTCTGAGTTCACGAATGACATTTAATCCATCCTTTTCTGCGTACAATAAGTTCATCCAGTGACATTCTCCATTACTCAGTAAACTCTTTAAATTGCCACCTCTCAGATCTCATTTTAAAGTCGCATGCCATCCCAGTTCACCTTCTGTGTGTTTCTAAGTCTTAGCGTTTCTAACCAAAGGATCAGGAGAGAGTCCCACAACTAATCCCGCTCTTGTGTTAACAGATCCTTTGCGTAACCACCTGTATGCAATTTGGGGTAAGAACAACTGATGGCATCAATCACAATAGAGATATTACAATTAGATAAGAAGGTTATAGTATGTTGGTTTCACACATAGTAAAACCAATTGTGTTTCGCACACCTTTTCCATATGCTGATAGCAGGAAGACAACGGGTGCTGAATCGCTAACCACATTCCGTATCATACTCATTAATTCTGGTTTCAGCAAGATAGTCACCATTCGAGGCCTAACATCCCTGTATTGGTGTTAGAGGTGAGGGGATAACAACCAGAAGCTCTAGGCTTGATAGTCCCTTTTCTAGTTTTTCAAATACTGGCCATCTCGAAATCTGCCATTTTGTAGGCGTGTTTGATATGATGAAAAGAAACATTAAACGGCTGCTTTTTTATTTAAAGTTATTTAAAATATTCAAACGGTAACCATTTCCGGTATATTTTTCAAACAACAAATGGGTAAAAGCAGCTTACTATTAGTTAAGATATCTTTAAGATACAATGATGGCAAACGTAATGAAATTGAATTCTGAATATGAAGTTTCAAAAATGGTATTAACGTCTAACACCAAGTGTTAAATTGTTATTCATAATTGTGTAATCACAATGTTATCATCTATCTCAACGGAATTTAAATAATATATATATTTTTTTGCTTCAGGCCCAAGTGCTCGAAAGAATGTCGGAAAAAGGCGCAGAATCTGCAGAAAGAAAATCCTACAACAAGGTACAAATCAACTAATTTGACCTTTTACCAAACCTTTTGAACACTGATTTTCTGCAAATATCTAAGGCACCAATGAAAACCACCCAGCAGAGCTCTCAAATGAACACAATTATTAATTTTTAATCTATCAATATTTTAAGTAGCAAACATTAAAACAAGGACCTGAATGTGAATTTGGAGGTCCCAACACCCCCCAATATTAGAGATGGGCCGTGGGCAGTCGTACCCCTAGGCACTGCCATGACTTCTGCCGCACCGCACGGCCACCAGCTGCTGCGTGTGCCCCCTTGCCTTGCCTGCCCGTTGCCTGCCTCGCTGCTGCCGCGTGACCACGCCCCCTCCTTCGAGCGGCGTGGTCCGTGCTCGCCTGCTGGTGTAACTCTGTTATTGTTTTCATTGTTTTTGTTTTTGTCGTTCCTTAGTGCCTGTTTAGTATTTCTCCGATCGTATTAGCGTTTTCCTTCCTGTTTGCCCCCTGGTGTAACTCTGTTATTGTTTTCATTGTTTTGCTTTTGTCGTTCCTTAGTGCCAGTTTAGAATTTTTCCGATCGTATTAGCGTTTTCCTTCCTGTTTGCCCCTTGTCTCGCCGCCCTTCGTACTCCCTCCCCGCTTCCCGCCACCGCCGCTAACCCCGCCCCTTTTCCCTTCTGTACCCTCCCCGCTCCCGCCTCCCAGCTGCTCCGCCCCCCGCGCACTTCGCCATATATGGCGACCGTGCGAACGCGCAGCGGTCACGCGCAGCGGGCGCGCCGATTGTGCGCCGAAGGCGCGCCAAAGGTAAGCCCGTCTGCGCCCGTCCGCGCCTGGACCGCGCCCAGTACCAGGACCCCTGGCCCTCGCAGACCCCGACCGACCCGCCTGACGTACACCGCCGCAACCCTCATCGCACTCAACACCGGCCGAGTCCCGGGATGCTACCGAGCCACCCCACGACGCGTCCACGGACCCTTCAGCTGCAACACCTGCAAGTTCACCTGCATCCGGACCTGCCCGACACCAGCACCTGCCAAGCCGAACACCAGCAGCAACCACCTCAAGTGCATCCTGCTCAACACCCGCTCCGTCCACAGACACGCCATCGAACTCTGGAACCTCCTAGACACCACAGCCCCTGACGTTGCCTTCATCACGGAGACCTGGATGAACGCCTCCTCAGCGCCCGACATCGCCATCGCCATCCCAGAAGGCTACAAGATCACCCGGAGGGACCGCAACGCCAACCAGGTGGGAGGTGGCATCGCCATCATCCACAGGAACACCATCCGCATCACGACCAGCACCGACAACACCCCACCCTACGCCGAACACCTACATTTCCAGATCCACACCGACCCGAAGACCACCCTCAGAGGCACCCTGATCTACCGACCTCCGGGACCACGCACTCAATTCAGCGAGGACATCGCCGACTTCGTCAGCCCGCACGCCCTCCCCTCCGCCGACTACATCCTCCTGGGAGACTTCAACTTCCACCTGGAGAACAACAACGACTGCAACACCAGCACCCTGCTCGACAACCTCGCCAACCTTGGACTCAAGCAGCTGGTGTCCACCCCCACCCACCTCGCCGGACACACACTCGACGCCATCTTCTCATCCAGCAAAGACATCGCCTTCAGCCACGCCACAGAACTCCACTGGACGGACCACAGATGCATCCACTTCACCTTCAGAAGAACGACGACCCACCACCACCAGCAACAGGCTGCCCGAAGAAGCTGGAACAAGATCACAGCCGACCAGCTCACCGCTTCCCTGAGCCAGCACCCTCCGACCAGCTCAGCGAACCCCAGCCAGGCCGCCGACAACCTCTCGAAGTGGATCAGCAAATGCGCAGACGAACTCGCCCCTCTGAGGATCCCGCCCAGCAGACCCCGCAGTAAGAGAGCCCCATGGTTCACCGACGAACTCAAGAGCTCCAAGAAGAACTGCCGAGCCCTCGAGAAAGCCTGGAGAAAGGAACCCACGCCGGACAACAGGACCACCCTCAAGCTCGCCACCCGGAAACACCACCAACTGATCCGCACCGCCAAGAAAACGGCTTTCAAGAACCGACTGGACAACAACGCACACAACTGCAAGGAACTCTTCAACATCGTGAAAGAGCTCTCCAACCCCAACGCCGGAAACAACGACATCACCCCATCGCAAGACCTCTGCAACTCCCTCGCCTCCTACTTCCACAACAAGATCGCGGACATACACAACAGCTTCAGCACTCAACCGGCGCACGCCACGACCGCAGCAAAGCCGCCCACCACCACCCTCCGCGCCTGGACCCCGGTCAACACCGAAGACACCGTCCGCATGATGAACTCCGTCCACTCCGGATCTCCGACCGACCCCTGCCCTCACCACGCCTTCAACAAAACCGACGCTGTCATCGCACCCCACCTGCGGGACATTATCAACACCTCATTCGACACCGCCACCTTCCCCGAGAGCTGGAAGTACGCCGAACTCAGCGCTCTACTCAAGAAACCTACAGCAGACCCCACTGAACTCAAGAATTACCGCCCCATCTCTCTACTCCCGTTTCCAGCCAAAGTCATCGAGAAGACCGTCAACAAACAGCTGGCCGCCTTCCTCGAGACGAATGGATCCCTCGACCCATCGCAGTCCGGATTCCGTGCCAACCACAGCACCGAGACCGCCCTCATCGCCGCCACCGACGACATCCGAGCCCTGATGGACAACGGAGAAACAGCGGCCCTCATCCTCCTAGACCTCTCCGCGGATTTCGACACGGTCTGCCACCGCACCCTAGTGCAGCGCCTCAGCAACGTCGGAATCCAGGAGAAGGCACTGGAATGGATCGTCTCCTTCCTCGACGGAAGAACACAGAGAGTCCGCCTACCACCGTACAAGTCAGAGGCCACCGAAGTCATCTGCGGCGTCCCTCAAGGATCCTCGCTGAGCCCTACTCTCTTCAACGTCTACATGAGCCCCCTCGCGGCCATCGCACGCCAACACAACCTCAACATAATCTCCTACGCCGACGACACCCAGCTGATCCTCTCCCTGACCAACGACCCCGCCACCGCCAGAGCCAACCTGCACGAAGGGATGAAAGAGGTAGCCGAGTGGATGACGACGAGCCGCCTGAAACTGAACTCAGACAAGACGGAGGTCCTCATCCTGGGCTCCTCGCCCTCCGCCTGGGACGACTCCTGGTGGCCCCCCGCCCTGGGCACCGCACCCAAACCGACGAACCACGCACGCAACCTGGGCTTCATCCTGGACTCCTCCCTCTCCATGACCAGGCAAATCAACGCCGTCTCCTCGTCGTGCTTCAACATCCTGCGCATGCTTCGGAAGATCTTCTGGTGGATCCCCACGGAGACCAGGAAGACCGTCACCCAGGCCCTCGTCACCAGCCGACTGGACTATGGCAACGCACTCTACGCCGGAACCACCGCCAAGATCCAGAAGAGACTCCAGCGCATCCAGAACGCCTCAGCCAGACTCATCCTCGACATCCCACGACACAGCCACATCTCCGGACACCTTAGAGACCTGCACTGGCTCCCGGTCAACAAGAGAATCACCTTCCGTCTCCTTACCCACGCACACAAAGCTCTCCACGATCAAGGCCCGAGCTACCTCAACAACCGCATCAACTTCTACGCTCCCAAACGCCACCTCCGATCTGCCAGCCACGCCCTCGCCGCCGTCCCACGCATCCGTAGAACCACTACAGGAGGAAGGTCCTTCTCCTACCTGGCCGCCAAGACCTGGAACTCCCTCCCGGCCGACCTGCGCCTGACCCAAGACCACCTCTCCTTCAGGAAGAAGCTCAAGACCTGGCTGTTCGAGCAGTAGCGGCACCCCCCCCCCCCCCAAGCGCCTTGAGACCCTACGGGTAGGTAGTGCGCTCTATAAATGTCTTTGATTGATTGATTGATTGATTGAGTCAGACATGAGTGGTGGGGTACAGACAAGGCAACAACATTACACTTTATAATGCCTCATGATAGCCTGCCAAACACCACCTTCCCAGCTTTGTAACATTGTGAGAATACCATGCATGATGTGGGTCTACTTGGGCAGGGGTAAAATCAGAGGGACACTTCAAAAGAGCTGGTCTGTGACGACACTTGTTGGTGCTCAGGGGTTGACTGCCAGTGCTATTACTGCCAGCTGTATTCCCACCTAACAGTCACCTGTGATGACCAGCAGTCAAAATATGATGGTTTTCCTGCTCATTGTATACATCACTTTTGCAGTGGCGGCTGCCAATTGCTGAAAGTGGTGTGGCGGGAAAAGGGCCAGTGCATGCATGCAATTAACATTGACTAAATTGTTGACATGAATTTAAATATCGTTCTAAAGTTCACATGTTTAACTTTAAAACGTGGATGGTAGAGCATGTCGGCGATTTGGTGCACATTAAATAAATTAAATGTAAAATTAAACTCACCTACCTCGCTCTGGTCCTGCTGTTCTTCTCTCATCCAGTGCGGGCCCCAGCTATCTGCTCTAACCAGTCCAGACGCTTCTCCCCTGCTGTTAACCAGCATGAGAGAAGCACCAAGATTGGATGGAGCGGGCTCTCCCTGTTCTCACAAAAGCACTGGAGGCCTGTGCGTGCTTTCCACACAGCTCTCTAAGACAGCTGGGTTGGAGAGGTTTAAAGTACGCATGTATGGCTAGCTCTCACAAGACAGCTGGATAAAGTGATATGCACACTTTAAACTTAAGTGCCCAGCCCACCACTTCTTCCTGTTGCTGCCACTCAGCAGCAATGGCCCCACCCCACCCCACCCTGACACTCTGCTTAGGATGGAGTAGTGAAAAATAAAATGGTAATAAATAAACTTTATTACCAATTTATTTTTCATCTCTGGGACATTTTTGTTTAGTGGGATGATGCTCCTCTGCCCTAATGGGCTTGTTTTTATCTTTCCATTCATGAATGGCTAGTGAGCTTTTCAGTGTGGAACGAGAAGGTATTATAGCTCAGAGATCCACTTTTGCTAACTCACCTTTGAGTGTTGTGGGTGCAAAGGTGAGCAAACATCACTGCTTAAAGACGCTCATAGCATTTTCAGCTAATATTGCCATACAATTAGCAGTATGAAATAGGAGTCCCAATAAAAAGGAACAAAGATGCAGTTGCTGTAAATTACATTGGATTGTTCTTTTATAAAGCATAGGTATTCATCCGTAGGGTTTCTGTGTGGTGAATAGTAGTGTAAAGGGCTTATAACAAATGGCTTGGATTGGGGTGGGTGTGTTAATACTTATCGTACCTGGTAAAATCTGATATCCCAAAGCCGGAAATTACCAGATGAGAAAAAATATAGCCTCTTATGGGTTGCCCTCCCTCCACCTGCAAGATGGGAAATTAAGGAAGGACTGTGGTCACCTGGGGAAAACTGAAGAGTTGCGATTTTTAATGCACCCGGTTAATTCCCCATGCAGTAAAGAATGCATGTCTTGGAATTCAGATATGTACAGTAACAGGGGTTACTCACATCAGAAGTATACAAGGCAATTTTTTACCAGCCTCTCAGAATCAAAGAAGATGTCAAAAGGGACATCTTCAGCCATTCTAGTATTACAGGGACAGAGGAAGAGTGTTCTTCACAGCAAAGACAATCACAAGGAAGGGGTGGAATCAAATTGGTTTTTTCCCGAAAGGATACATATTCATTAAGAACTACAAAAGTAGGCTAATGTAATCTACACTGTGATTGGGTAGATTCTGGTCTATATCTGACTTCACACATAACTAATGCCTTTGCCATCGTATAGTAAACTCAACAGCACCATAAATGATCCTCAATGGCGCATTAAACATGTATGGCTCTCAGTCCACAGTGTTTTGTTTTTGCTCCATTAAAATCTTTAAAATTCACATTTATAAAACTGGAGATGTGGTGGAAGTTTTTCCTGCAACACTATTCAAATGTAAAGTTCAGCAAGAGAAAAAGGCATACTTTGTTGCTTCTGCTTCCCGGCTTTGAGCACTGTGACAAGCTGGCCTGGCCATAATTTGTGCCAGTGGCTGAGGGTGGTAGGTACCAGCACTTATTTTTGGGACAGGGACTTATTTTTCATCTTTAGAGTTTGACCCATTACCAGAGAGAGGAACTCAGAAAAGAAAGAATGAAGGATGATGTAAAATGATTGACGGAGGGCGAAATCAGGGATAAGATATAACCCTCATGAGTAAGATGAAGAGACAGGAAGTGTAGGGTATTGGAATAAAGAGACATGAGAGAGAATCAAGACTAAATGAGATTGATATTCAGCAACCTCAGCATTTGGCAGCATCACTGACAAGCTCCTAAGAAAACCTTTAGGTCTTTGACTTATGCTTTTTACAAACTAAGCACTTTATACAAGTAGGGGTAAGGGCAAAGGATGTGATAAGTTGTTTCTTTGTGCAATCCACAAAATTCGACTGGGTCGCCCTTTTTGAGAATGTCTGACTGCACCTTCAAATTGGAGCAATGACATGTAGGAGAGGCAAAAACACAAGAAGCCACTTTTTCCGGAACAGCATTGTATGTTTTGAGCTTATTGTTGTAGTTGGAGACCACCACCAATCATTTTTGGGGACAGGCAGTTAGTTTTCATAATCACTGTATATTTGATGGAATATTGGCATATCGTGTTTTATTGTAAACACCTTTCCAGAAATAAAAATAAAATAAAAAAGACTAACCCAGAGCAAGAAAGAAAAACACAAAAGGAGGAAAGGAAAAGGAAGAGAAAAACTTAAAAAAGGGAGAAAGGAGGGATGATATAGGACTGCAAGAGTGTGATGAAGTGTCAGAGAGTGTCCGGTGGTGGAACAAAGAGGAATGAAGTGGAATCAAGACTACACAGCCTTAGTATTTGGCAATCCGGACAATAGTCGGCAGCAGTTTCTGGCCTCTAAGAAGACAAATTGGGCACCGGAACTTATCTTTTTACAAATTAAGTACCCGCCTATCAGTGAGCTTTGGCTTCAAACAAGGCAATCTGGCTAAATTGTACCAGCTCTATTCTAAAGTACATCTCTCCAGTGATTTTTTTGTTCAGTAATTTCCTTTACTCACGTCACATAACTTATCAGAGATTAGTTGGTAATAGCAAGACAAGTAATTGTAAGGCCTTTACATTTTCGTCGTTTTGGAACTGTGACAGATGTTAGCATTGATTGTGGTTTTTGGAGAACCTGTGCCGTGTTTAACACACAGCATTAAATATGATTAAAAAAAGTGCTGGTCAATCAGATATAAGAGCGCAATTAAACCTACCTATTTTTTGGACAAACAATTCTTTATTTTTTGTTAGAGTATCCAAATGAGACTATTTACTACTTTTGCTTAATGGACTACCTGTCAAAAAAGTCAGGTTTTAAGGTGGGAATGAAATGACTGAATAGAAGACTCGGCTCATAGATATGCGGGTAAGGAATTCCAAAGTCTGTCTGCTGTAACAGTAGATGATTCCTCCTCTCATTATTTGTTTTCTAAATCTTTGAACTGTTTAAAGGAAATTCTCAGTACCCAACTTGATACCTTTTTATGAAGTTAGTTGATAATGAATTCAGGTCCATCCCTGTAAAGTGCCTTACGAATTGAACAACATATCTTGAACTGAATCTGCTATGGAACTGGTAGCAAGTGCAATTTTTGCAACAATGGGCTAGCATGATTGCTCTGTGGAAGCGCAAGAACTAAGCGGGCAGCATTATTTTGTATGAACAGATACTTTTGATGGAGATATTTAGGGACTTCCAGGTGCAATGAGTTAGCATAGTCCAGTCTTGACCCTATGAGTACCCTTACTGCTTATGTTTACAGTTAGTGAGCATTAAAGGCAATTTAGACCTCAAAACGTTCATGTGATAGGAGAAAGAAGAGGCCAGAGAGTGTTTTTGCAGTGCAATGTTAGTTGAGAGGCAAAAATGACACCTAGCCTTTAGATGCTTTTAGCTAGACCTGCTTTAGCACCCATCGCAATTTGCCAAGTTTAGATTCAGCAGACTTTGGCTTCATCTGGTACAAAGTAGATTCAAATTTAAGATTAAACATTAAGCAGAATATAATATGCACTACTGTGTAGTGTAGTGATCATCCCCCGTTCACTGGTCATGAATGTATATAAATCCTTTAACTACCTCTAAGCTGCGCTGTCGTATATTAGATAAAGTATGTGCTTTGTGTACATTGGAGAATACCCTAGTGTAATTGTATGGTCATTCCTTAACTTGTTGAATTTTAATATAGTTAATGTACAAATAAATTTTTGTAACTTATTATAAGTGGCCATGACTTTAATTTTATACAAATGAATAGTCACAATATTTAGCCGCTAGTAATTTGTTCAACAGTCCCTGATCCCTAATTGGCATCATATCTATTAAGACCAAGTTGTCTGCATACAATGGGTTGCTTATTTTTACGTTTTCCAATTTGATGGAAAAACTATTTCATTCAATACAGGAGGAAAGTTTGAAATTCTGGAACCTGGACTTCTTTTCAAATGCATACAATATTGTAAAAATATTGTGTATAACTTAGCTTAAGCCATGAACAATAAAACAATTATAATCTGCTAAAGGGTCTTTTTGTTTTGTTCACAAAAGAACTTAAAATACTCTTTTTTTATGCCTGGATTTTTACAAAGCAGCTGTCATACTGACCTTTTGCAACCAATATATGCATAGGAGGATTTTGGTTTTCTGCTTTTAACCAGTGGCTTTCATCAACCAATCTGTTTCAGCCATCCTCCATAGACTTTGTCAATCACTACTTGACTTGGCTTGGAGTATCAATTTCTCACATAGTACTGTTGGATGCTTGGGTGTATCCTTCCACCTCCAATCCAATGCTTGTATGGAACTGAATAGGGGAATGGTGACCATTAACAGTCTACAAAGTGGCAGATGAATATTATATGTCTGACAGAGGACTTGCAAGGGAACAGTGGTGCCTACATTGGCGAGATTTTGTTCTGGGGTGCCTATCTCACCCCAGATCATTTCAATACTGTATCTTGTCCTGAGCCTATCACCTACAAATCTTTGATTCAGGTGTGTGTGTCTTATTATTCAGTGGAAGCAAAACAAGACTCAAAGACCCAGAATGCGCTAGCCTCTCACATGAAAGTCCAGGACTGAAAACAATGTTTGTAAGAATGTGAAAGGAGCTGGTCACCCTATGCTGTCCATCTCTAGTGACATGGCTTAGACTTTGGCGTCCATGTCTATTCTGATTGCGCCAATATTGAATTAAAAGGGCTCTAAACTAGTCGGATTTCTTTTGTCCGCAGGTAGGTACTTTGCATCACTGTTGGACGATCAGAATGTAGTACTTAACCTGGAATGCATTCTACAGATGGCTTAGCTCAAATAATTGCAGCTACTAAAATAAACAGAAACTTGAATAACGATAGGCAATACTGTGTGAAGACTATTTGAAAAAAGTGCAGTGCAGCCAATCACAAGCACAATCAAAGATTGAATGCCCATATAAAAAACTATGTAGAAAATCATTTTTCCTGGAGTTTTAAAACTGCTGTGTTCTCTATAATCCAGATAAATAAGCTAAAGGAAAATTGCAATATTGAAAGCTTTCATGTGTTGTGTCAAATATTAGTAGTTATATTAAGGTGTTATATTTAACAAAATGACTTTATTTTTTTTTTTAACTGCTTTCTCATATATTTCAGCAAACTATAGTGTGCTGCCAAGTAAATAGGTCCTGATTATAAACACAATATCACATTTAGGCTCACAGAGGCTTGTTCCATTTTGAGAGTTAACCCCTTTAGACATCTTAAACAGGGCCAAATCAGACAGTATTTGCCAGTGCACTAATTGCGCATGTGCTATTTGTTGGTGTGCAAGTACCTATGTATTTGCCAAAAAGTTCTCATTAAGTAAAACCTTGCAATAATCTTGTTGGCAAATAGTCCAAATAGTCCAAAATTCTGGTTTGCGCACCCCAACGCCAGTTCAAGGGTGCGCAAAACAGAACTCTGCACCTTGGAAGATTGTAGCATGATTTGAAAAAATATTGCCTTTTATTCTCTTTATTCCATTTTTAAGGTATGTGTCAGTCAATGAAGGCTAGCATACAAATATGAGAGTTAAAGAAATGACAAACAGCCCTGATTATGTTTGACACTAATGTATGCTATTTAATTTTGCAGATTGTGTTCCTGCACCCATGACAATGCATGGCATATTCACAATAACGCCATGTTTTCCTAATGTCTGCTCATCAATTTCAAGCTTTATGCCTCTTGCACAATTGCATTCTCCCTTGAGAAGCAATGATGACCTGGGAGGAACGCATCAATCTCGGGGTTTGTACAAAAACATTCTGTAAAACCAACAATTTTCACTCTTGTCAATCATCTGAGACCCTTAGTTGCATTTTTTGTTTATTTTGCACAAGTAATTTCTCCTTTTTGAGTGTCATCTTTTTACATACAATTGGATACCATCAACATTAGATGGACATTTCTTTCCCAAATTCTAGGTCTACTCAGTTTGTTCAACACAATCCTTTGGCTTGGCCTGCAATGTTGGTTCTGATCTGCTATTAATTTGGGTTAGGCTGTTTCCTCACAGATAAGAAATAATCATAAACCCAATAGATGATGAATTCATAAAACTTCTTTGTTTGATGTCAGTACCAGGGACACTACCCCTATCATGGATTGCAGTCCATCTGACCCCACAACTCAACAAAGAGGCAAGATGTCAAATGAGAAGAATGTGTACAAGCGTTTTTTTCTACCAAGAGTACTGATTCCACCACAGAAAACGTAGGCAAACCACAACTGTTGCTCTAATACTCCATGTAATAATTCTACTACATACGTTCATCAATGCACTAGTCCACAACAGACACATCAAACACAGAGTGTACATGTCTACCTAAGGTGTGACAACACAAAGGCTTTTTGTTTCATGAATCAAAAACATTAGTGTTAGTGGAATATAAGAACCTCTTGCCTTTATTTCTGCTAGATGCTTTAACACAGCCATTACTCAGTGTTTGGCTTTTTTCCACGTCTTTAAATTTGAGAATTCCCTGGCACCTACTCCACCTAGTCTGAATTGCCACTGTTGTTTTCTTTTCAAGTATGTATCACTTGATGCTGTTCCATGAATAAATCTTGGTGCATATGACCCTTGAAGAAACACACTATAACCACCAATAAACAAACAAAGTGGATTATTGATTTTACTAAATAAATCATAATCTCATTAGTGTTAATCAAAAAGGTATGATTCCATTTTTTTTCGAAAGGTCAAATGGTCTGAAATGGAACAGAGAGTCATAGGACGTTGATTCCATGTTTGGGAAACTAGTACTGAGAAAAGTTGCTCTCCTAAGCGAGCTTTCCTGTGACAAGTGCTCGTGATCATATAGGATAAACCAAGCAGAGAAAGTGAGCTGGGACATGTTTCATGATGCAGGCCTTCGATGCGCAAGCTCCCATGCCATATAAGGCTCAATAAGTTAGGCACAGAGATTTTAAATGGATTCTTTAGTCCACAGGTAACCAGTTCAATTTTCACCTGGCCTCAATAACATAATCAAGTTGAAGCAGGTTCGAGAGCAGTTTCACAGCCATATTTTGAAATGGCTGTAATCTGTCTAGTAGTTTAGCAGAGATTCCTGAGAGAATAGGCATTGGCATAGTCCAGCTTCAAGAGAATGATAGTGCCCACCACCATTGCTAGATATAGCTGGGAGATTACCATTAGACTTTTCCTAAAAATATTACATTAAAAGGAACATGCCAAAACCACAGAATTAACATGAGGTTCCAAGGAAAGTTCTTCATCAATTTTAAAGCAATTTTTATTAACAAACCAACTGGTGGTGCGGGCACCCCATACTTGCTATGCCAAAAGTGAACATTCCATGGATGGTCGAGACTATGATTCAGTAACTCTTTTTTGTCAGCATTTTATTTGAGCATATTATGGCTCATCCAAGATCGAATTGCTAACAGACAGGCTGGAAGGGCTAGCTGGATTTCGTCGAGTTGACGGCCTAGTCCAGCGAAGAGCTGAGTATCATCAGCATAAGACATAGATTCAATTCCAAATGATCGAATGATGTTGCTGAGGGATTCCCTTTAATATTACATTGTATCAGTGACAATAAGGAGCCCTGTTAAAACCCAGAAATCTCTTTATTAAATTTGAACCTAAATGAGTCATCATTAAGGATTGGTTACAACAAGGATGAGATAGGTAGCACAGTTGCTGAATGACCAACGTCCACCAGATGGTCGAGCAAGATAAAATCAACCATTTCATAGTGTTGACTGGGCCCATGTAATAAAAATGTGATTTCTATTTATCTATCTATATTCTTAACCTCTTGCTACCTTATACACACAGTTGGTTCTCCGATGGATCTTGTTCTGTGCTGAAAGGGTTTGGATATTCGGAGGATGGACAGTTACCCAATGAGGACTAGGTATACTGTAACAGTATCTTCAACTCAATTTCATTACTATCAGGTAAAACTTCCCCAATGTCTATAGGTGACTCTAAAACCAAATGAATTTGCCACAAGGAATGATGAGACAAAATCAGCAGGGGGGGATTTCGAAATTCAATATAGTAAAAACATTTGCATTCAAACAAGATAGCATACAGGCCGAATATTCAAATAGTAAAATCATTTATTGAAATATACCAAGCCTCTGAGATTCAGGTAAAATATGATGGATGAACAGGGAAATCTTCCTCAGCCGAGACTTAGACTCATACAGCGTATGTGCCAATAAGAAATAGCAAGCCAGGTGAGCCTTGTAAAGACTCTTCAGGAAAGTTCAGCAAAGTTCCAAGTAGCCAGTTCCAGTTTGTCAAGACAGCAATCTGTCTTAGTCTGTCGCTGTAACAATAAGAGTCACAGCAGCATGACATGAACCCTTCACCCAAAAGGTTTATTCTGCATCAGGACACCGGTCGGCAGCAGGTCACATTGTCTTGTCGCAAAGTCGCATTGTAGCACAACTCTCCCAAAGTTTGAGTACTATTACTCAATAAGTTTCCGGGGTGACACTCCCTGGCATCACCAAAATTGTTAGGCCACTCAGTTCCGTTGGTCAGTCCAAAGTGAGATGAGGGTAATGTAGCAGGAAAGAAAATTTGAATCCAGAAAAAATAAGTAATTTGATTAGGCAGCTCCCTTAGGTCATGTAAGTATAGGGCACATTGAACAAAAGGACATTTAAGATGGTGACAGGAAAATTGAAAAAGTTCCGTTCTCATACAGCTGTTCCAGAATGTAACAATATTTGTTGCAACTACCGTATTCGGTCCAGAAGATGTCAAAAGAAACAGTTATCAATTCAATACAGTTTGCTAGTTTACTGAATATTCCCATACGCTTTGGAATATTCAGTCCATAACTTCACTAGAAAAGGAAAATGAAATGAGGTCTATATGAAAGTTCCCTAATATATGACAATATCCAAGTTAAATTGTGAATCTCACGTTAATTTCAAACTGGCATTTTAACTTCAGAGTACATTAATAAACATTTCAATTTGATCATAATTATAATGTGTAAGTATAGGGTACTCATAAAGTTTTGTGTAAGTGTCAACATTACACATATAAGAAAATGCATATTAATCTTTGTTGTTTATGTGTTATTCAACTAATACATATAAAAAACACATGATAAAGAAGGGCACAAAGGCACATTTAAGTTTATTCATGTAGCACCTACTTTTATTTTGCCATTTTCGGTGAACACGTTATGAGATAATTTTGTACTTTGAAAATGAATACACTTCACATTTATATTTTCTTTAGTCTTATTAACTTCACATCCATTGCATGCAAATAAAATCTGTTATTGATAAATCCATAATGTGAAATTTTCTCCTACATTTTTTTAACACATATACATGAATAAATACCATTTCATGATTAATAGTCATCTTCATATTAATTAAACACATAATATGTCTCAAAAGCTGCCTTTTCATCTGCATGCTTGTACGATGCAGTATCTGAATTATATTTGTGTCATTTTCATTAACGTGGAACTTAACACACGTTTTGTCATCATTTGCACAGAAGTTGTCATAATCATTTCTTTTGTCCTTAAAATTCATTTGATGAAATCTCTGCTCTATAAACCATGTCAAAGGCTGCGGAGAAGTCACGGAGGATAAGGCCAGTGGGCCATCCTTCCGTGGATTAGGAGTCTGTCTGCTTTACATGGCTTTAACTATATATACATTATATGTTGACTGTCTGTGCCACTCATACATGTTTCTACATTTTATCCATTTATTGTGTTCTCTGTCACTATACAGACTTCACCCCAACTTACTGCCTCTAACCTTTCCCACATTTACCTATTATCCAGCCCTGATTCTCAGCTTTCCTTGTTACAGTAGCTCACCTTTTGAATCAATTTTCATTTCTGTTTTAGTAATTATGCTTAAAGTGATCAGTGTTTCTCACCACTCTCTCAACTCTTTTAGTTACCCTACATTTTGTGTTGTCTTTAATAACTTTTTGCGTATTGTATTTAAAAAAAATAGCTCAATATGTTTTAGATATTCTCTGGTTTCCCTTGGCAAACCCTCTCTCGAGTACACTCTATTATTCTGCTATTCTTCTTGCTGTTGCATTTGAGATGTCATCAGTGATGTCACTGACCATGTCATGAATGATGTAATATGTGACATCATCAGCAGTGGATTGCGGGCGCGCAAGATGTAGTTAGTACAACTAACTATATCGGAGGAATTTCAATGGTTTTGTTCGAGTGAAATGTCCAGCTAACTATAAGACCCCTAAAACCTATTGTTTTTTCAGTGAATTTCTAAGGTTTTTTAAATGCTAATTCCTAACTATATCAGGCCTGAAACCTATGTTTTTCTCAGTGAATTTCAAAGGTTTTTTAAATGCTAATTCCTAACTATATCAGGTCTGAAACCTATGTTTTTTTCAGTGAATTTCAAAGGTTTTGTAAATGACAATTGTTAATGTATTGTTATACCGATTTGCTACATTTTGTAGACTTTTTTTTTAGATATTTTTTTTATTACATTATAATTACATTATACATTACAATACAAAATGTACTTTCTCAGAATGAATTACTTTAGTTTAAATACTTTGCAAATAGGCAGTAGACTTTTAAGTATAGTAGTTATAGTTGTTGCAATGCGCAACACAATTTCAAACACAATGCAACATTGAGCTCAATGTGAATTTCTAGTCGAATGCAATTAGTTACTTTATGGATTACTTTTCTAACCACAGGACTGGATCCTAGATTCAGTCCTTTGACATCTCCTGTAAACAGTTGAGTAAAAGCGTTTTGGTTACAGTAGTGATTTTTAAGGAATATTATTGTATTTTAAAAGTTGACAGAAATGTTTTCACATAGAATCACCAATGTTATCCTATGGCAGAAAATTCACTTAGCAGGTAAGTAGTGTTATCGTTACTTTTTCTTACTCAGTGGTGAATCCTGGATCCAGCACTGGTGAATCTTCTGTAAACAGTTGAAAGAATGTTTTTAAGTCATACAGACGATTTTTTAGGAATATTTTTAGTTTGTGAAAATGGACACAGAAACTATTCTGCTGAAAACCACACAATGGATTCCTATGGAAGGAAATACAAGTTACTGGTAAGTACGCTTAGAATGACTTTTCAGGGTCAGTGCTGCGCTAAAAGATGCAGCACTGGGTTCTCTCCTGATAACAGGTGAGTAAATCGGAATTCGTAGTTCGGCTGATTTTAGAGGAATATTTGTACGTTTCAAAAATGGACACTTAGAAACGTTTCTGGTGAAAATCGAACAATGGATTCCTACGGAAGGAAATACAAGTTACTGGTAAGTATGCTTAGAGTTACTTTTCAGGGTCAGTGCTGGGCTAAAAGATGCAGCACTGGGTTCTCTCCTAATAACAGGTGAGTAAATCGGAATTCGTAGTTCGGCTGATTTTAGAGGAATATTTGTACGTTTCAAAAATGGACACTTAGAAACGTTTCTGGTGAAAACCACACAATGGATTCCTATGAAAGGAAATACAAGTTACTGGTAAGTATGCTTAGAATTACTTTTCAGGGTCAGTGCTGGGCTAAAAGATGCAGCACTGGGTTCTCTCCTGATAACACGTGAGTAAATCGGAATTCGTAGTTCGGCTGATTTTAGAGGAATATTTGTACAATGGTGAAGCAAGGGGGTGGGGCCTGAGGTGATATGTGTGCAAACACGCCCTGTGGCACGTTTTAAGTTGGGGAATTAATTCCTCTTCAATCATTCGGTTCCCTGGGGGCCAACTAGCCCACCAGGTACCTCCAGTATGCGCCAGGGAGCTGTGTTGCAGAGAGGTGTTCAGAGGCCACGCCCCGTGGCACGTTTTAAGTTGGGGGATTAAGACCCCTTGAATCCTGAGGTCCCCTGGCGGCCAACTAGCCCACCAGTTACCTCCAGTAAGCGCCACGGAGCTGCGTTACAGAGAGGTGTAAAAAGGGGTGTGGCCTCATTACACCTCTCTGCAATGCAGCCCCCTGGCACATACTGGAGGTTCCTGGTGGGCTAATTGGCCCCCAGGGGCTCCCAGTATTCAAGGGGAATTAGTTCCCCCTCTGCAAACGCGCCAGGGGGTGCGTTTGCAGAGTGGTGCAAGGAGGGGGCGTGGCCTCCGGCCCGACCCCGTGTTTTAAACATTTTTTTAGAAGGGGGGCTGTGTAGCCCCCTTCTTTTTCTAAGTTATTGGCCCTGGGGACCCCATCCCCCAGGGCTTGCCCCCAATTTGTTTTTTTTATAAAAAAATAAAAATCGGGAAGGGGGGCCGCGTGGCCCCCCTCCCGTGGCCAATTCCCTGCCCCGGGGACCCCATCCCCCAGGGCATGGCCAATTTTTAAAAATATTTTTCTGTTTTGGAGGGGGGCTGCGTAGCCCCCCTCCTCAGGCCACTTCAAGGCCCCGGGGACCCCATCCCCCGGGGCCAGCCATTTATTTAAAATATTTAATTTTTTATGTTAATTGGGGTCTCCCGGGCCGCTGGTAGCCCCGGGGACCCCATCCCCCGGTGCTGGCCCTCACGATTGGGGACCGTGGGGAGGTCCCCAATCCCCCCACAGGCCCAGCTGGCTCCCTGCCTGCTGCGGGAGCCGGCATTGCTTTTCCACATGGGGAGCAGCTAACTTGCTGCTCTCCATATGGAAAAGCAATCTGCTTTGCTTCATTGAAGCGAGAGCAGGTTTCTCTGCTCTCGCTTCAATGAAGCAAAGCAGTTTGCAATGGCAGGGTGGCAGCCCTGGGGGGTGGCGGTCCCCAGGGCCTATACAAGGCTCCAGGAGGGGGGGCCGCGTAGCCCCCGTCCCACATTGTGAAGTTGCCCCAGGGGGTGGCGGTCCCCGGGGCTGGGGGGCCTGAGAGCCCCCCCACACCAAATGTATTGCAGCCCTGGGGGGTGGCAGTCCCTGGGGCTGGGGGTGCCTGAGAGCCCCCCCACCCATTTTAAAGAGCCCTGGGGGGTGGCGGTCCCCGGGGCAGTGTGTGGGGGATTGGGACCCCCCACACTTACGTTTTAAATATGCCCCTGGGATTTAGCCCCCCTGAGCCCGCGCTGATTTTTTTTTCTATCGGCAGGATGCGCGCATCCAGCGCGCATCCTCCCGTTTACAAAAAATTATAGTTTTTTGGGTCTTGGGGGGTCCTTGTGGGACCCCCTGAGCAGGCCTCGGGGTTCAGCGTGATTCTACCCTGCCCCCTTTTTGCGTTTTGCAACGTTTTTTGGGGGGTTTCTTGTGCCTCGGTTCTACCAAGGCACAAGATGGCTGCCAACACTTTCTGATTCAGAGTGTTGGCAGCCAATTAAAATTCAGCTCGTGATCAGGAGGGTTCGCTCAGGGTGCGCTCAGTGTGCACGGATCCTCCGAGGCCATAGATATATATGTACTTTTAACTGTCATTTTCTCAGGAACTACTAAACTGATTTACACCATTTAAGCAAAAGGCATGAGTCTGAACTAAGGACTACCTCTTTGCCCAATTTGGGGTAATTCCGTTCAGCAGTTCGGGCTGTAGCTGCGGCTAAAGGTCCTATGGGAAAATGCATGGGGAAAACACCTTTTGGGACCCCCTTTTTTCTCGGCCCCCGCTTGACGAATCACCGTGAAACTTTCAGGTTAGGAGCGGACCGGAGCTGGCCAAAAGTTTGGAAAATTTCGTGAAGATTCGTCAATCGGCGCCAAAGGTATTCCAAATAGAATGTTGCGGATTTCCTATGGAAAATAGGTCCTAACTATATCTACCTACTGGCGACCGCCAGTAGGTGATATATATATATATATATATATATATATATATATATATATATATATATATATATATATATATATATATATTTGGTTTGGTTGTAAGCCGCTTCCTGCTTCTGGCGAGGGGGTCCGTCGACGGAATCAACCATCATTTCCGCAATTGAAATTTGCATAAGCGACTCCTGGACATGAAATACAGAGTCACAGACCCAAAGTTTCGTGGCTGGAACTTATTTTATTATTAAGCCATATGACGCGTTTCGGGTATACAGCGTACCCTTGGTCACATGCAGAAACGCAGTCCGCTTTCTCTTTTTATATTTTAGTTAACAAATCACCTGTGCTAAACATGAAAAAAACACTATCTGACAGTCGTGTATCCAAAGTTGCGCACGTTGATTGTACATCAATACCCTTGACAAAACGTAATCATGTTGTCGTTGTATTTTAGTGGTGACCAACAATAAATGCACATTAACGTATGTTGTTGTCTCAAACACTCAGCTGCTTGGGTGAATCTCATCTGTATAAATACATCAATCTTTAATTTAAATAGTAACAAAAACTGTTTGCTAGAATTCTGGTTGATTAAAACCCCAAAATTAAATGCTATAAATACATATCAATATAAATATAAATATATATATGTAAACAACAGATTTATTAAAATATATTTATGTGCTTAAAATTTTTAAAGCGCATAAAGTGCAACATGTGCCTATAACTGCATAAATGCTTAAAACCCATTATGGATTTTCAGTGAGTGTCACACAATTCTGTAACTGATGTGTTGATCAATTGTTAGTTGTAATGTTTGACCAAACATATACTATGCTCATATATCGCTTGTAATCACTTTGTACACTGTCATAGTTGGTCAGAAAAATAATACACTATAAAGTGCTGAGTGCTCCCTTAATACTCATGAAAGTGCTAGTGCTTGAAATCATGATTTTTAAGTGCATTAAAAATTGGAAAGAAGAAAAAAAGAAAAATATATAAAGGGAAGTTATGGCTTTGATGAACTGTTCATAAATATTGTATCTTCATCGTTAATTATAACAGAATAATATGATTAACAAGTTGCCAGTTAACGGTGGAAAAAACAAGACTATATTACAGAATAATCCATATATATATATATATATATATATTATTTACTGGCGGTCGCCAGTAGATAGTTATAGTTAGGACATATGTTCCATAGGAAATCCGCAACATTCTATTCCCAATAAGTCTGGCGCCGGTTGATGAATCCTCGTGAAATTTTCCAAACTTTTGGCCAGCTACGCTCCGCAACTACCCTGAAAGTTTCGTGGTGATTCGTCAAGCGGGGGCCGAGAAAAAAGGGGGGTCCCAAAACGCATTTTCCCCATGCAATTCCCCATAGGATCTGTTGTCGCAGCTACAGCCCGAACCGCTGAACGGAATGACACCAAATTTGGCAAAGAGGTAGTCTTCAGTTCAGACTCGTACCTTTTGCATATATGGTGTGAATCCGTTCAGTAGTTCCTGAGAAAATTAGAGTTAAATGTACATAAATATCTAAGTCCGCGGACCGTACACGCACCGTAAGCGCACCCTCCCTGAACCAAGCGCGCACGCTCCCGATCGCGTGCTGAATGCTAATTGGCTGTCGAGTGTCTTTCTACATTCGAAACCAGGAACTGTTGGCGGCCATTTTCTGCCTCGGTAGAAGCGAGGCTGAAGAAGCAAGGGGAAAAAGTGTGTAAAACATATAAAGGGGGCAGAGTGGAAATACTCTGACCCTCTAGAGGTGCTTAGGGGGTCCCAGAAGAACCCCCTGGGGCCCCCCTTTTTGAAAAAAAAAACAGCGAAATGCGCGCACGGTGCGCGGATCCTATTGCGTTGGATGCACGGATTCTCTCGCGGTGGGTTCGCGGATCCAATGGAAAAAAAAAGAAATTGTTGGGAGTTAAAGATTAAGCGTAACTGTTTTGTTCTTGAGTGGTTCTAAAAAGAGCCGTTGTGTTCATTCTGAGTTATAGGTACTTATAAGTAAGTACCTATACAGAGTCTAAAGTTGTTGAGGAAGACTCTGTTTCCTTCATCAGTAAAGTGTACTCCATCTCTCCTATACATCTCTTGCATATGAAAGCGCAGATTGTTATTGTAAATGGACCCCATTCTGTAGTCTCGGAGAAAAGCAGAAACAGACTTATTCACATGTTTCCTAGCTTTCTCAATCTGTGGACAAAAATGATCGGACCAGTTCAATTTCTGCCTTTGGCATATGTTAGAATACACAAAGGCAGTTTTAGGGAAAAGTGAAATCAGTTCTGCAAAGGTGTCCTCATAAGCATTTCCAGACCTACCCCAGTCAAAGTGCCTAGGTCATTGCCACCACAGTGCACTATTATGAGGTCAGGGTGTTGGATTTGCATGAAGGATTTCACCAATGGCATCAATTAGTGCCACTTTAACCCTCTGTCCAATCCATTTAATGTCTACATTTGGCAAACCTAGGTCTTTGTGAATGCCTTTGTTTTCTGCATACCTTTGGCTCCAGAAAATATAGCTGTGTCCCACAATCCACACTCTAAGCATCTTGAAGGGAGGTCTGGATGCACTCAGATGGTCTCTGTAAATGAAATGGCAGTTTGGAAAGTAAGTTGTTTCTAAAATGGTGGCTAAGATGCAGTTTTGAAAAAAGACAAGAAATCATTGTTTGTTTGACAACCTTCTACACTGAAAGGTAGGGTGCATATTTCTGTTTTTTAAACGCATGATTCTTATTGGTTAACAAAAACTTATTGTAAGGAACATTATATATGATAAGCTGATATGTTGAGAAGTCAAGCACACTTGCTGTTTTGATTAGCAACATTGTGTGTGCTGAACTTGTGACCTGTGTGCTCAGTACAGTGTTCCATGACCTGTTTCTATGGTAACGGGCCGAAGGCAGATTAGGGGAAGGGTTGAAATGTATTTCAGTTGGAAAGGGTTGAAATGTTTAACCAATAGAAATGTGTGTTTGCTTTTGAGTTTGTGTGTGAAGGATTGTGATTTGATGTTTACATGTATATGTGTGGAAAATGAAAGGGAAACTTTTCCATTCTTTGTTTTTGCTGAGGGATGCACAGTGAAGAGATTCTGTAAAAGAAAATATGGTGAGTGACTGATATACTTCTTAATCTACAAAAGAACTTGACAGATGAGTTATTTAATTGTGAGGGGATGTATGTAGACTATTTTGATCTTAATCAGACTAATTTCTCCTGGTAAAGTGTAGGGAGTACTTTTTTTCTCTACAATCTTATTGACAGTGTGTGTGCATGTAGAAACCATTCTGTGATAAGCATTTGTGTTTTTCATGTGTTTGCAGACAGATAACTGTGCTGTTTTTATATTTTGGTAGAATTAGAAACCAGTCATTGTTTATGAATTTGTGAAATGAGTTATGTTTCTACACTAAAATGTAGTACTCCTTCTAGATGAAGAAATGTGTTTTGGTATAGTGCAAGGGATAGTGTTGTTTGTCTAGAATCACACAGTGAGTCTGTGTGCATTTGGGAACCACTGTGAGAGAAGCATTTGGTAACATTGTGTATTTGCTGACAGATAACTGTTTTAACCTGTCATGTTGTGAAGTTATAGTAGCATTAGAAGACAGTTATGGCTTATGATTTGATTAAATGAGTTAGGCTTTGACAGAAAAGTGCAGTCCTGAAATATGTAGATTGTGTGCAGTTCCCTTAGCACTTGCACTGTAGTAAATGAGTTTTGGTAAACTCCTAGGGATAGTGGTGCTTGTCTAGAATCACACTGTGAGTCTGTGTGCATTTTGGAACCACTGTGAGAGAAGTGTTTGGTAACATCGTGTATTTGCTGACAGATAACTGTTTTAAAACCTGTCATGTTGTCAAGTTTTAGTAGCATTAGAAGCCAGTCTTTGCTTATGCGTTGATTAAATGAGTCAGGCTTTGACACAAAAGTGCACTTTTGAAATATGCAAATTGTGTGCAGTTCCCTTACCACTTCCATAGTAGTAAATAAGTTTTGGTAAACTCCTAGGGATAGTGGTTGTTGTCTAGAATCACACTGTGAGTCTGTGTGCATTTGGGAACCACTGTGAGAGAAGCGTTTGGTAACATTGTGTATTTGCTGACAGATAACTGTTGTAAAACCTGTCATGTTGTCAAGTTTTAGTAGCATTAGAATCCAGTGTTTGCTTATGCGTTGATTAAATGAGTCATGCTTTGACACTGATGTGCTGTACTTAAATATGTAGATTGTGTTCAGTTCCATTAACTCTTCTAGACTAGTGAATGAATTTTGGTAAACTCCTAGGATAGTGTTGATTGTCTAAAATCACACTGTGAGTCTGTGTGCATTTGGGTAAGGATTGTGAGAGAAGCATTTGGTAACATCGTGTATTTGCTGACAGATAACTGTTTTAAAACCGGTCATTTTGTCAAGTTTTAGTAGCATTAGAAGCCAGTCTTTGCTTATGCTTTGATTAAATGAGTCAGGCTTTAACACAAAAGTGCAGTCCTGAAATATGAAGATTGTGTGCAGTTCCCTTACCACTTCCACAGTAGTGAATGATTTTTGGTTATCTCCTAGGTATAGTGGTTGTTGTCTAGAATCACACTGTGAGTCTGTGTGCATTTGGGAACCACTGTGAGAGAAACATTTGGTAACATCGTTTATTTTTTAGCAGATAACTCTTTTAAAACCTGTCATGTTGTCAAGTTTTAGTAGCATTAGAAGCTAGTCGTTGCTTATGCATTGATAAAATGAGTCAGCGTTTGACACTAAGGCGCAGTACCATGTACTATTCTGTTCACTGTGGCAGAACTGAAAATTTAAAAGATTTACCTAAGCACTGTCCTAGAAGTAGTCTGATTATTTAGTCAGTTTCTAAGTACCAAATAGATTGCTTCAAATGTCTATGCAGTATGCATATAGTTTTCTAACATACTATACACTTGTCTTTTACACCTTTAATTCCCTAGTCAGTATCCATACACTTCCAGGAAACACCCTGTCACTCCCTTTGCAGTCCTCTAGTGACCCATTCAACACCATGTACTAATCCATTCACTGTGCCAAAACCCAAACAGTAATAAATTCACCAAGACACTCTCTTTCCAGTACTCTAATGATTCAGTCACTGCCTAAGTATTTATGCACTGAGCCAGGCCTTAGCACATGGACTTCTTCAAACCCCTATCCACTATGCATGCAGTCCTCTAACCACCTACACACTTGTGTTTCACACCTTCAATTCCCCAGTCAGTATCCATACACTTCCAGCAAACACCCTGTCACTCCCCTTGCACTCCTCTAGTGACCTTATTAAGCATCATGTACTAATCCATTCACTGCACCAAACCCTAATAAATTCACCCAGGCACTCTCCTTGCAGTACTCTAATCATTCAGTCAGTACCCAAGTACTCATCCAGTGACCCAGGCCTTAGTATATGGACTGCTTCAAACCCCTATCCACTATGCATGCAGTCCTCTAACCACCTACACAATTGTCTTTCACACCTTCAATTCCCTAGTCAGTATCCATACACTTCCAGGAAACACCCTGTCACTCCCTTTGCAGTCTTCTAGTGACCCATTCAACACTATGTACTAATCCATTCACTGTGCCAAAACCCAAACACTTATAAATTCACCAAGATACTATCTTTGCAGTACTCTAATCATTCAGTCAGTGGCTAAGTATTCATGCACTGAGCCAGTTCTTAGCACATGGACTGCTTCAAACCCCTATCCACTATGCATGCAGTCTTCTAACCACCTAGACACTTGTCTTTCACACTTTCAATTTCCTAGTCAGTATCCATACAGTCCAGCAAACATCTTGTCACTGCCTTTGCTCTCCTCTAGTGACCCATTCAGTACCAAGTACTAATCCATTCTCTGTGCGAAAGGCCTAGCACTTATAAATTCACCTAGGCACTCTCCTTGCTGTACTCTAATCATTCAGTCAGTACCCAAGTAGTCATGCAGTGAGCCAGGCCTTAGCACATGGACTGCTTTAAATGCCTATGCAGTATGGATGCAGTCCTCTCATCACCTACACAGTTGTGTTTCACACCTTCAATTCCCTAGTTAGTATTCATACTCTTCTAGCAAACACCCTGTCACTCACCCAGTGTGTTTCCTTATAGTACTGTAATCATTTAGTCAGTTAGCATGTAGAGTTTTAGTGAGGTAGGCTTTAGGGCATGAACTGCTTCAAAGTAGTATGCACTATTCATGTAGTGTTTTAACCATCGTCACACTTGTGGTTCAGGGACATAGTTTCTTAGTCAGTATTTATATAAAATGTGTTTGTACAGTAATGGAATAGTATAATTTTGAAAGTTATTAATATACATTTATTTTTGATTCTTTTTTACAGATACAGAACAGGAGTGTTTCTCATCTGTTTGCACTCTTCTCGTGCAAGATTGTTTGGATGAAGGGTCCTTAGGTGTTTAATCATACTTGCTGTGCCGCATGAGTATTTTTTGTTAGGTTCTCCTCGTCACAGAACTCTTTTGAAAATCTTGTGCATGAGAAAGGTGGTATTGGTCTTTGTTTGCCCCTCGAGAAAAGTAGAAAATTTCCACATCACTGAAGGAAAACGTTGTGGGCGTGGTGCATCCTCCAAAAATTCCACTTTAGATTTGGTGAATATTTTATAGCGACATCATTTACAGTTTTTGTAAGTTAAAGTTAAAAAATGTTGTTAGCTGTGTGCATTTTATATTTCTGTGATTTGTATTTTGAGAATGGCATGTTGGTTTTTTTTTTAACAATCTTTGAGATTGTGTTTTTTTTTGCCCGCTGTTAAGTGATGAGTACTATTGAAATCACTATGTTTAGTGAAATTTAATATATTCTGAGAACAGCAAAAAAGGCAAAACAATTACTTAGTGGAAATTATGCTGTGTTGTATAAAATGTATTATTACATGTTATAAATTTTTTTTCCTTTTCTTTCACAGATCCAAATTTTAAAATAAGCAATTTATATGAATTTATATTTGAATGAAAAACAGAAAAAAATGTATACCATTTTTTATTCCTATTACTATGAAGGTAAGTTTAACTAAGTCTCAATATGCAGAATGAAGAGGCCTGCAAGAAGCTACAAAGTTGAAACACGTTTCTAAAAACACTCTGTTTATGTAGTTTTGAAATCTGACCATAATCAGATATCATGTGACTTGCAAAAAAAGAGATTTGAGGGGTTCATAATATTTCACCTTTTTAGCTGTTGAAGGACCGCAATTATTTCAATCATTCTTCTTTGAACATCTTTGCAGACAAAACTCTGTGCTTACCTTCTATCATTCGCAAGGAAATTTAAAAACGGAAATATGTCACTTTTAGTTACATAGTTATTGTGCAAGATACTCTTTTATATTTACAAAGAGAGGAAAAGCACTCTGTGCACTCTTTATACTCCATGTAAATATAACCTCATCATGCACACCATTTTGTGTTGAAAGGGTGTTCTATAAGTGTTGTTGTGCATGATTGCACTTAATACTCATAGAACAAGACACATGTCTAGATTTATCAGAAATCATAAATCTCGATATGTGTGTGAATGCTGCACCATTCTAAAATTGGTGTAGGAAAGCACAAGGAGAATTGTTTTCATTTCTCCACATTTTTATATCTTCAATGCATGCTGAAATGTTTAGCATACATTGAAGGACAAAATTGCATTTTCTCATTGTTTTTGTGCAGGAAGGTGTGTCTTCCTGCAGAAAAACAAACAGCACATGACACAGATATCCTTGCAGTATGGTGCAAGGGTGCCTGTGTCACCACATGGCTGCAGTTTAAGCAGCCGTGCAGAGAGAAGCATAGATTTGCAACATATTTATGTACATATGTTGCATCCCTGTGCTTCGGAAGTACTACAGCACACTGCAGTTAAAGAGGTTACTGTGTGATGCTGCAGCACTTCCTCATAGTTCTGCACTTAAACATTCACCATACGCTGCTAATGCATTCATTCAGTCAATTACATACTACACATACATTCATCTAAACTAACACTAACAAAGAAATGTAGCTCTTTTTATAAATCAGGAAAGTTAGTTCGTACAAGAACTTTTTTTGTTTTTCTTTCTTCTTTTATAATTTTTTGGGGGGTTTTCTGAACAATTTTTAATTTTTTTTGGTTTTTCTGCAAAAAAACAAAACAAAAAACAAATCAGAAGAAACCAAACAATGAACTTCAGGGAACAATAAAAAAAACAAAAAAACTAGCAAATGTGACTTTCCTGGCGGCGGCAGATCAGATCGATCGACTGCTCACCATAGCTCAAAGTCGCATTGCACTTAGTGCAGAGCACTTTTAAAAATTGAAAATGAGGACGGATGTCCAAGGTTTGGGCTGATGGATGCACTCTTGATGTGCTCGGCTGCGATGGGTGGATGGGGCAGGAGCAGGAGTGTTTCTCATCCGTCGGCACTCTTCTCGTGCAAGATTGTTTGGATGAAGGGTCCTCATGTGCTTCATCATACATGCCGTGCCGCAAGAGTATTTCTTGTTAGGATCCCCTCTCGATAGGACTCTTTTGCAAAACTTGCACGTGACCAAGGTGGCATTGGTCTTATTCTGCCCCTCGGGAAAGGTAAAAAATGTCCACACCACTGAAGAAAAACGTTTTTTGAGTGGTGCCTCCGGCAAAAATTCATCCTCAGAAGTATGAGGTGATGCAGGTGATGCCTGCTGCCCTGAAGCCATTTTTGGTTGAAAAAAGTTAGAGCTAAGTGTAAACTTAGTCTAAAAAATCTTCTTCTCTCCAAAGAGATGGTGCTCTAAAGAAGGTCAAAGAAGAATGATTGAAATGGGTGGGGTCTTTCAATAGTTAGAATAGGAAGTGTAATGAACCAATCAAATCTCTTTTTTTGCTGGTCACATGGGATCCGCGCACCCTGCGCGTACGCAGCACGCAGCCAGCGCGCATCCGCGAAATTGAATTAAAAAGAAATATAGGATTAGATGTAAAAATATATTAGTTGTAAGACTAGTTTAGAGTTTGTCTTCAATTAATATTCACATGAAATACATATATATATGTTTTTTTAAATGTTAAATATTTCGCGGGATCCGCGCACCTACCATGTCATAGACGCAGATGACGCGTCGCGGAAGCGCGTAAACGTCGCGTTACGTACATCGAACGTGTCGCGTGTAGGCTGGGAGTCGCGTACCGGTCGCATTGCGATCGCGCACTAAACACGTACCCAACTCGTACCATGCGCGGATGCTATCATGTAGGGATCGAGAACGGTGCGCATAGGATGCGCCGATCCAAAAACATTGAAAAAATATATATATAAAGTAAAGTTTTGCACATATAGTTAAAAAAATATTTTGAAAAATATAAAAATATGTTTGAAAAACCCATTAAGTTCAAATAATATTTTTTAATTTTTAAAAGAATTAATTGAAAAAATAAGTTTAAAAAATGGTGATAAAAAAGTATTTTAAAAAAAATGTAATTAATGAAATTGACTCACTGAATTTGAAAAATATAGAAATCCAATCAAAATCATTAAACATGATATCTTCAGAGATAAGTTATAGATAGGAATTGGCATTTAAAAAACCTTTGAAATTCACTGAAAAAACCAAAGGTTTCAGGGGCGTTATAGTTAGGAATTGGCATTTAAAAAACGTTAGAAATTCACTGAAAAAAACATAGGTTTCAGGGTTGTTATAGTTAGCTGGACATTTCCATCATACAAAACCCTAGAAATTCCCCTGTTATAGTTAGTTCAGCTAACTATAACTCGCGCCCCCGCAATGCACTGCTGATGACGTCACATATTACATCACTCATGACATTGTCAGTGACATCACTGATGACATCACTGATGACATCTCAAATGACATCACTGATGACATCACTGATGATGTCATCCAGTGACTGTGTGTTTCTGTAAAGTTCAAATATGTTTTATATATTTTTAGTGAAAGGCCTGTGGAAAATGAGTGGGTGTACAAGTGTGTGAATGGATGATTTTCTAGGTGCGTAACTGACTATAAGTGAGTCATTAAATGTATCTTACTGCAGACTAGTGACTAAACTGTGTGAATGTCTGTATGTGTCTGTGTGTAGGTGTATAAGTGGCTGCATGATTTTGTAAATAGGTATATGAGTGTCTATATGGGTTATTGATTGGTTGTCTGAGTATCTGTATGGGTGCCTGAGTGTTTGTGTGGGTAGGGTGTGTGTGACTCTATGCATAGATGTGTGAGTGGGTGATTCTATGGGTGCATGGTTTTAAGAGTGCATCTGTGATGAACTGTATGGTTGAGTGACTGTATGTATGGGTGTGTTAGGGATTGAATGTATATCTCAGTGGTACATGTGTGACTAACTACGTATGTGAAAGGCAGTATATATGCGTGTAAGAGTATATAAGAGGGTATATGTGAGAGTGTGTGATTGTGAGAGTGGCTGTATGGATGAGTGTGTGCTTCTATCAATGATTGTATAAGAGCGTAAGAATGTGGTACTATTTTTATGAGTAAGTGAACTTGAGTGTGTATAACTGCGTAGGTGAGTAAATGGGAGTGTGATTAATTATTTGCACGACTGACTAGGTGTGAGAGTACCTCTATGGATGATTGGTGGTGTGTGAGTGTCTATGTAGGTGTATAAATGCATATGATAGTCTTGTACGGAGTGACTGTAAGAATGAGTGACTGTACAGGTGAGTGAGTGGAGGTGTATGTAGACCTAAGTTAATGAGTGGGTATGTAGTTATTCGTATTGGAGTATCTATGGTTTTCAAAATGGCTGTCTGAAATTTTGAGTCGGTGTATCAAAGGTTATATTAGGGTGTGAGAAGATGCACTAATTTATCACATGGATGACGTCATCAGTGATGTCATCAGTGATGTCATTTGAGATGTCATCAGTGAAGTCACTGACCATGTCATGAGTGATGTAATATGTGACGTCATCAGCAGTGCATTGCGTGGGCGCGAGTTATAGTTAGCTGAACTAACTATAACAGGGGAATTTCTAGGGTTTTGTACGAGGGAAATGTCCAGCTAACTATAACACCCCTGAAACCTATGTTTTTTTCAGTGAATATATATATATATATATTGCAAAAGAGAATCCCACACTTTTACAGCGTGAAAAACATGCCCTCCACCCGAACCGAGTTCAGGTAACAAGCAGTTTTATTTGAAGACAAGAATCCATGTAGCAATGTAGCATAACGCAACATGGTCAAAACGTGCCATGCTACATGGATTCCTGCACACACATAAAACTGCTTGTTACCTATAGTCGGTTGGAGGGCTTATTTTTCACGCTGTAAAAGTGTGTGATTCTCTTAGGCAATAAATTGGTGGTGATTTCGCCACCATGCCCCGCTGACTTGACAGGCTGGGCATCTGTTTTCGACAAAGGTCGTTTTGATATATATATATATATATATATATATCAATGCTCAGGCTTGGGTCCAAAAGGCTTGAGGTGCACTCGAACATCAACTCGGGGCTCCAAGCACTAGCCCCCTTTATCGGTGCAGATGGCGCCAACCAGCTCCCTTTCACAGTCAAACACCACTCTCGCCGACGCGTTTCGAAAATATCTTTTCTTCTTCCAGGGCTCGTGGTGAGGGAATAGGCACGTACCAGCAGCTGTCTCTATTTATGCAAAATAAGCGCGCCCTCTGATGGGCTGCTCTGAATGAGTCCGCGCTAGGCATCTTGGAGGTTGCAGTGCCAGATACATTTCAATCCGTGCGTGCATTATCTGTGGGTAAAAAAGAACGCTGAATGAGTTCTCAGCTGGCAAGCGTCACCTCAATCCAACATTGATGCTCCACATGCAGAGGCTGTAGTATACTGGCCCCCGTGGCCCCCATGGGTTACTGAGGTGGTGCACACTCGGCGGTTATGGCCACCGCCAAATATCAATGCTCAGGCTTGGGTCCAAAAGGCTTGAGGTGCACTCGAACATCAACTCGGGGCTCCAAGCACTAGCCCCCTTTATCGGTGCAGATGGCGCCAACCAGCTCCCTTTCACAGTCAAACACCACTCTCGCCGACGCGTTTCGAAAATATCTTTTCTTCTTCCAGGGCTCGTGGTGAGGGAATAGGCACGTACCAGCAGCTGTCTCTATTTATGCAAAATAAGCGCGCCCTCTGATGGGCTGCTCTGAATGAGTCCGCGCTAGGCATCTTGGAGGTTGCAGTGCCAGATACATTTCAATCCGTGCGTGCATTATCTGTGGGTAAAAAAGAACGCTGAATGAGTTCTCAGCTGGCAAGCGTCACCTCAATCCAACATTGATGCTCCACATGCAGAGGCTGTAGTATACTGGCCCCCGTGGCCCCCATGGGTTACTGAGGTGGTGCACACTCGGCGGTTATGGCCACCGCCAAATATCAATGCTCAGGCTTGGGTCCAAAAGGCTTGAGGTGCACTCGAACATCAACTCGGGGCTCCAAGCACTAGCCCCCTTTATCGGTGCAGATGGCGCCAACCAGCTCCCTTTCACAGTCAAACACCACTCTCGCCGACGCGTTTCGAAAATATCTTTTCTTCTTCCAGGGCTCGTGGTGAGGGAATAGGCACGTACCAGCAGCTGTCTCTATTTATGCAAAATAAGCGCGCCCTCTGATGGGCTGCTCTGAATGAGTCCGCGCTAGGCATCTTGGAGGTTGCAGTGCCAGATACATTTCAATCCGTGCGTGCATTATCTGTGGGTAAAAAAGAACGCTGAATGAGTTCTCAGCTGGCAAGCGTCACCTCAATCCAACATTGATGCTCCACATGCAGAGGCTGTAGTATACTGGCCCCCGTGGCCCCCATGGGTTACTGAGGTGGTGCACACTCGGCGGTTATGGCCACCGCCAAATATCAATGCTCAGGCTTGGGTCCAAAAGGCTTGAGGTGCACTCGAACATCAACTCGGGGCTCCAAGCACTAGCCCCCTTTATCGGTGCAGATGGCGCCAACCAGCTCCCTTTCACAGTCAAACACCACTCTCGCCGACGCGTTTCGAAAATATCTTTTCTTCTTCCAGGGCTCGTGGTGAGGGAATAGGCACGTACCAGCAGCTGTCTCTATTTATGCAAAATAAGCGCGCCCTCTGATGGGCTGCTCTGAATGAGTCCGCGCTAGGCATCTTGGAGGTTGCAGTGCCAGATACATTTCAATCCGTGCGTGCATTATCTGTGGGTAAAAAAGAGACAGCTGCTGGTACGTGCCTATTCCCTCACCACGAGCCCTGGAAGAAGAAAAGATATTTTCGAAACGCGTCGGCGAGAGTGGTGTTTGACTGTGAAAGGGAGCTGGTTGGCGCCATCTGCACCGATAAAGGGGGCTAGTGCTTGGAGCCCCGAGTTGATGTTCGAGTGCACCTCAAGCCTTTTGGACCCAAGCCTGAGCATTGATATTTGGCGGTGGCCATAACCGCCGAGTGTGCACCACCTCAGTAACCCATGGGGGCCACGGGGGCCAGTATACTACAGCCTCTGCATGTGGAGCATCAATGTTGGATTGAGGTGACGCTTGCCAGCTGAGAACTCATTCAGCGTTCTTTTTTACCCACAGATAATGCACGCACGGATTGAAATGTATCTGGCACTGCAATCTCCAAGATGCCTAGCGCGGACTCATTCAGAGCAGCCCATCAGAGGGCGCGCTTATTTTGCATAAATAGAGACAGCTGCTGGTACGTGCCTATTCCCTCACCACGAGCCCTGGAAGAAGAAAAGATATTTTCGAAACGCGTCGGCGAGAGTGGTGTTTGACTGTGAAAGGGAGCTGGTTGGCGCCATCTGCACCGATAAAGGGGGCTAGTGCTTGGAGCCCCGAGTTGATGTTCGAGTGCACCTCAAGCCTTTTGGACCCAAGCCTGAGCATTGATATTTGGCGGTGGCCATAACCGCCGAGTGTGCACCACCTCAGTAACCCATGGGGGCCACGGGGGCCAGTATACTACAGCCTCTGCATGTGGAGCATCAATGTTGGATTGAGGTGACGCTTGCCAGCTGAGAACTCATTCAGCGTTCTTTTTTACCCACAGATAATGCACGCACGGATTGAAATGTATCTGGCACTGCAATCTCCAAGATGCCTAGCGCGGACTCATTCAGAGCAGCCCATCAGAGGGCGCGCTTATTTTGCATAAATAGAGACAGCTGCTGGTACGTGCCTATTCCCTCACCACGAGCCCTGGAAGAAGAAAAGATATTTTCGAAACGCGTCGGCGAGAGTGGTGTTTGACTGTGAAAGGGAGCTGGTTGGCGCCATCTGCACCGATAAAGGGGGCTAGTGCTTGGAGCCCCGAGTTGATGTTCGAGTGCACCTCAAGCCTTTTGGACCCAAGCCTGAGCATTGATATTTGGCGGTGGCCATAACCGCCGAGTGTGCACCACCTCAGTAACCCATGGGGGCCACGGGGGCCAGTATACTACAGCCTCTGCATGTGGAGCATCAATGTTGGATTGAGGTGACGCTTGCCAGCTGAGAACTCATTCAGCGTTCTTTTTTACCCACAGATAATGCACGCACGGATTGAAATGTATCTGGCACTGCAATCTCCAAGATGCCTAGCGCGGACTCATTCAGAGCAGCCCATCAGAGGGCGCGCTTATTTTGCATAAATAGAGACAGCTGCTGGTACGTGCCTATTCCCTCACCACGAGCCCTGGAAGAAGAAAAGATATTTTCGAAACGCGTCGGCGAGAGTGGTGTTTGACTGTGAAAGGGAGCTGGTTGGCGCCATCTGCACCGATAAAGGGGGCTAGTGCTTGGAGCCCCGAGTTGATGTTCGAGTGCACCTCAAGCCTTTTGGACCCAAGCCTGAGCATTGATATATATATATATATATATATATATATATATATATATATATATATATATATATATATATATATTCACTGAAAAAACCATGGGTTTCACACACGTTATAGTTAGGAATTAGCATTTAAAAAACCTTAGAAATTCAATGAAAAAACCAAAGGTTTCACACATGTTATAGTTAGCTGGACATTTCACTCGTAAAAAACCAATGAAATTCCCCCGTTATAGTTAGTTCAGCTAACTATAACTCGCGCGCCCGCAATGCACTACTGATGACATCACATATTACATCACTCATGACATGGTCACTGACATCACTCATGACATCACTGATGACATCTCAAATTACATCACTGATGACATCACTGATGACATCATCCTTGTGATAGAGTGGCAGACCTCCTCTTCCCCTAATATAACCTTTGATACACACATTCAAAAATAGAGACTAACATTTTCAAAACAATGGACATACCAATACCAGTTACAAGAACCTCTTAAGTAATTCTAAGAACCACATACACATCCACTCATTCACCAACAGTCCTATACAGTCACTCATACATGCACTCACTCATCATATGTACTCATACACCTATACATCCTGTTACACAATGCCACTCATCCATAGAGTTACTCACACACATAGTCACTCATGCTAATAAAGAATCAAACATCCATTTATTAGCTTATACAGTTATACACACACCACCACACTTACTTCTACGGAAACTTACACATACTTAGTCTTATAAACAATCACTTATAGAAACACATACTTATTCATACAGGAACTCTTTCAATCTCTCACTCTCACATATACTCACTTATATACACCAATAGTCACATATACTAGTTTAATAGATATGTAGTTACTCATAAAGACACTATTGAGACAGTCATTCACTCACTAACACACCCATACACACACTCATCCACCCATACAGTCCTGCACACATGCTGTCTTCAACACATACAAACAGTGAATCACTCATTCATGCACCTATGCACTACATAATACCCCCCACCGAACCATACAGACACTCAGACTGATACTCAAAAAAACAACTAATAACCTATATAGACACCCATGAAGCTACTCACCAACCCATGCAGCCACTTATACACAAAGTGAGAGACTGATACAGATATTATCATATTTAAACATTACTCAGTAAGCCATGTATTCACTATGATACACTTAATCAGTCAGTTACACAATCAATTTTTCAAAAACAAAGCATCCATTTAGACACTTATATACCCATTTATTCTTCCATTGACCTTGAGATATACATATATAAAACATATTTAATTTTCAGAAAAACACACATTCACAAGGATGATGTCATCAGTGATGTCATCAGTAATGTCATTTGAGATGTCATCACTGTAATATGTGACGTCATCAGTAGTGCATTGCGGGCGCGCGAGTTATAGTTAGCTGAACTAACTATAACGGGGGAATTTCATTGGTTTTTTACGAGTGAAATGTCCTGCTAACTATAACCTTTGGTTTTTTCATTGAATTTCTAAGGTTTTTTAAATGCTAATTCCTAACTATAACGTGTGTGAAACCCATGGTTTTTTCAGTGTATTTGCAAGGTTTTTTAAATGCTAATTCCTAACTATAACGTGTGTGAAACCCATGGTTTTTTCAGTGAATTTGCAAGGTTTTTTAAATGCTAATTCTTTTTTTTTTTTTTTTTCAATTTTTTTAACATATTTTTATTTTAATTTTCTATCCTTTTTTAAAGACTATGGTTAAATTTTAAAAATTCTACAATATATTTTTTTTTTTACCATATTTTTAAACTAAACAGGTAAGATTTATTAGTATAACATAGTGGGTTTTTTTTCCCCTTTTTTTTAATTATTTTTTTAACGTGCGCGTACGGTAAGCGCACGTCTTGCGTACATAACGTTAGATTTCTACTCTGTTTGCGTTCATTTACGCAATTTGCGTAGACGTACGTCGCGCGCGCGCAGCGCGTAACGCGTACGCTGCACGCGCATGATACGCGGAAGTGAAGGGGCGTGCCTGTTTTGCGCATGCGCGGGTGCGCGTGTCTTTTTTACGCGCATGCGTACTTTTACCGTAAGCGCTCCGTAAGCGTAACGTACGCGCACGGTGAGTCATGTGATCATGAAACACAACTTTTGATTGGTGGAAACTACTTTCAGTTCTAGAACTGTCCTACACCACACCCATTCCCCTCATTTCTGCTTGTGATCCCTTAGGAGAAGGGGCTGAGTTGTCTTTGTGATACGATGGCAGAACAGCAGAACTCTTCTGAGAGTGAGGCTAGCAGCACTACTTTGAGGTAGAGAAGGAGGAAACAAAAGAGCTCTTTCATATGGGAGTATTTTTCTTTTCCAGAGGGCAAGAAAAAGGTAAATGCACCCTTAGTGACTTGTAAGCTTTGTGGCCGTGTACTTTCAAGAGGGAATCCCAACAAGAAGTATTCCTTCGGGAATCACACCATGTTGAGACACCTTCAAGATGTACACGGTAGGACATTTGCTCGACATACTGAAGGTAACCCTTCAGTAAGTCAACCAAGCACATCCACAGCAGCTCAGCCTGGTCCATCATCTGCAGGGCCGAGTCCATCTTCGGCAGGTCAGCTGAGCCCTTCATCTGTGGGGGGAGCATCTCCTTTTTCTCGTCCTCTGGAAATCAACCATCGGTTTGCGAGGGTTTTAGTTCGGTGCGCCACTTGTCATGATCTAATTGCTCATAAGGAGACCAGTGTTGCCCTAGTGAACAATTTAATAGATCAGCACATTTGTCGTAACGACTAATATTCCCATTCTTTCTTTCCTCTGTCCCTGCATGAACACAACGGCTCTTTTAAGAGCCAACCTTACCTTTCAACTTTTTTTTATATATTTTGTTAAACTTTTTTTTATTTTTAAAAACACTAAAAATCAATTATCACATTACAAGGTCCTTGAGAGACTACAATGAAAAACTGAAAATGTGATTGTGGAGAAGTGGAAAAAAGGGACCATGAAATTTTTGACTTACCATACCCACTCAAAAAATTATTTATTAATTTAAATTTAATTTTAATTGCTTTAAAAATGGTTCACGTTTTCGAAAATTTTCTATCTCAATCTGAAAAAAAAGAAAAAAGTATTAATATTTAATAAAACATTTTATAATACAGTACACATATTTACATATTTTTCAAAAAAATGTTTTGCCTTTTTTTTGCTGTTTTCAGAATATATTGCATTTCACTATAAATTGTGAAAGCAATTGCATTCATCATTTAACAGCGGGCAAAAAAAAAATAACAATCTCAAAGAATGTTTTAAAAAAGCCCAGAATCTCTTTTTACTTAAACATAACATTATAGAAATGCATAATATTCTTAAAAAATATCATCTAATATCAATACTTATTTCTTTAAAATACCGTCTGACAATTTTTTTTCAGAAGTATAATCACAAAAATATATCTCAAATAACTCCACAATACATCTGGTTCCATTTCCTTTAGGCCAAATAGTAATTTTAAAATTCTTTTTTGATTAAATTTCTAATGTTAATCCAATAAAATTCTAAAGTTTAAATTGTACAGATCTCACCGATTCTCTGTAACATTTTGGTTTCCGAAAGATTAATTAATAATTAAATAAGTCCACAATACAATTGTTTACCTTTCCTCATGGCCAAATAGTAATTTTAAAAATCTTTTTTTGAATAAATTTCCAATGGCAATCCAATAACTTTCCAAAATTTAAATTGTGCAGATGTTACCGATTTTGTCTAAATTTTTGGTTTTCCAAAGTTTCATTAAAAATTTAAAAAGTCCACATTACAATTGGTTACCTTTCCATTAGGCCAAATGATAATTTGTAAAATCATTTTTTTTTTTAAATTCCAATGGTAATCCAATAAAATGGTAAAATTGTTTTGTACAGATCTTGCCAAGTCTCTCTAAAATTTAGGTTTCAGGAAGATTAGATAGGAATTTGCTAAATCAAAAGGCAAACGTTGCTTGAAAATCAATTGGGAATCATTACACATTGTCCAGCCTTTTTTACATTTTAGATAAACTGTGTAATGTCCAGAAGTAACAGTAGGTCCTTCATGGAAAATTATTGCAACTGTTACAAAAGTTTTTCCTGAAATTGATAATTGCTGTCCTGTAAACTTCTTTATTAAAGTATCCAATTTTGAACCATCAGCTTTACATCGTTGCATCATTAAAATTACATACTGTCCGTATTCCTTTAAAATTAACGTTGAAAACATTTCAGATTGACACTCACCGCATTCCATGCTATGATTAGCATCTTTAACTAATTTAGCAAAAGTGACTGTTTTACTTTCTGGCAATGTTAAATAAATAAAACTTTCAGAATCAACATTAGAGCCACATGTATTGTAACAGTTTTCACAACTATGTTCCCATTTATAAGAGACACCAAATATATTTTCAATGGGAACCCCTTCTTCTTCCAGTACCTGAAGAAAAAACATCAAGAATTCCTGTGCGTCTTGCTGTACATTTTGAGAAAACTGTGTTCGTCCTGAACATACATCTAAAAGTTTTCTAATTTCAGTAGCACTTTCTATTTGAGTTTTATCATTACTCAGCTTTTGAAAAAGGAGACTCAACTCAGAACAGAATCTTTTTCTCTGATTTACTATTATCTGCTCTTGCACACTTTCCAGATAAAATGCAACATTCAGCACTACATTAGCGTAGCAGTTGACACCAGAGCTATTTTCAAAATGACATCCTACAACCTCTTCTTCATTTTCCTTTTTCTTTTTGCTTGCAATTACATCACTCCTCTTTTTTTTCCTCCTCTCTACATCTTCATTACAGATATTCTCATTTCTCCTTTTATGAGAAACTACACGTTTCTCCAACACAGGATACTGACCTAAATGAGGAGCATAGGTTCTTCTTAATCTATTATACTCCTTTACACAATTTGTATCAGCACTAACTTTTGAGTCATCAAAGTCTATCATGAATAAACCAGATAATGTTTTCACTCATGACAAAGCTACATAAGCCATACCTTCTTTGAACACAGTTGAACCAATGTTCACAAAAGCACAATCTACAGTCAATCCTTGAGACTTGTGAATAGTTACAGCATATGCTAGAGAAAACGGAAACTGCTTCCTACGTACATATAAGTCTTTCACAAGCATGAAACGAACTGAACAACGACAAATATCTTTAACTTCTTCTATCTGATCAAATTTTATTTTTAAACATTCAATTCCATCTTTTTTCTGATAATTAATAAAACCCACAACTCTTCCCATAGCTCCATTAACTAAACCTTTTTCAACATCCAAATTTCTCCTTAAAAATACTCTACAGTTCATGCAAACATATAGATTTTTTTCTAATCCAGCTGTTTTGGAAATGTTCTTCTCTAGTGAATCCAATTTATTTTTCAGTGTGCCTGTTAATGTGATAGTAATTCTTCCATCCTCAATTTTGTCCACTGCTTCCAATTTCCTGATATCTTCCTTTTCCAGTTTTAAAAGCTCCTCATTGAATATTGAGCATTCACGTAGAGTTGGCATTAAGCAGATGACACTTTTCTTTTCTGCAATGTTCTTGTATATCTTCTCTGCAACTATTTCTTCCTTTGGAAATAAATTATGTAGCAGCCGACTCTGTAATACTTTTTTGCCAACTTCTGTGAGTAGTCCAATCCTGATATCTTTCAGAATACTTCCATATTCTTCATCGTTTGCTTGCCTCATATTAGTAGTAAGTTCCTTGTACTCAAATAAGGACCAAATATTTGCATTACCGATGCTTCCCAATGACTTCTTTGTGTCTTCATGTGTCACAGTATTAAACACTGGTTGTCCTTTAACTGGAGTAAGTTGTAGAAGATCCCCAAAAACTATGACATGTTTTCCACCAAATAACACGTCATAGTCTGTCCTTAGAATTTGCTGCATTCTTAAATGCACAAAGGCAAGCATTAAGTTTGATACCATGCTCACCTCATCAATAATGAGAACTTGCATCTTCTTCAATACTCTTGAAACTTCCAAGCATGCTTCTCCAGTTAGCTTGTTGTATTGTATTTTGTTCTCATGCTCCACTGGTAACATTAGCAAACGATGTAAGGTGATTCCTTTTATGTTATATGCTGCTAACCCAGTTGGAGCAGTAACCACACAAGACAAAGTAGAATCCGTTTTTTGCTGTAGGTAGCTTCTGATGACTTTTATTAGGAAACTTTTTCCAGTTCCAGCTTGTCCGCTTACATACATCCTGATTGGATGAAATGATGTGCATGAGCACTCTTTTTTTTCATGTAGAAATCCGTGATCAATTTTGTTTCTGATCTCTTCATAAATTTGTTGCTGCTCTTCATTCAGTTGTCTTTCCAAATTTTGTAAGTCTATAAATTCTTCTTGAGCTTGATTCATAGCCGTTTCCACTTCATTCATGGCTATTGATGCTTCATTTTCAACGATTGGTTGTCCTAGGGGATCTTGACTGAGTGTTCCTGAACTTTGGCTGTCTTGAGAACTGTCTCTAGCTACTTCTGCTGCAATTGTAGTTTCCTGTTCAATTTCTTCATTTAACATTTGCAGATAAGTTGTGAATGTTCTGCATTGTATGCTGTCTTTGCAAGCATTAAATGAATCTTCATAGCTTTGAAATTCTCCCAGTAGTTCATCCTCTGTACGCCATGGTGTAAACAGCTGTAAAAGAGCCAAGTAGTAAAATTCCTTTTTGTCAGTAGTGTCGCAACTCAGCTTCCTGTGATTTATCAAACTTCCTTTTGTTTGCTTCACCAAACATCCTTCCTCACCAATGACTTTATATTTTCCATTGTTGATGTCTTCTGCGGCTTTCCGTGAATAAATGTAGTTCTGCAGCACTTCATAGAGACACATGTTCTCCAGATGATGACTTCTCTTGGGATAATATGTGTCCAACATGTTTGATTTCAAAATATCTGTACTTTCTGGGTCATTCTCGGCCAAATATTCAATTTCTCCAACAGATTTCAGTACCCGATTTCTCATTGCTGCAAGGCCTAAACTTGCCCAAATTATTCTTCTTGATTTCGAGTAGAGACTTGCAGAAGATAACCTATCTGAACATTCGTAGGATCCAATTTCTCGATGCGATAACATCTTTAAACTGAAACTGTACAGCTTCTTACTGACAGTCTTCTCGTGAGAAATCTCTTCCCACATTTCTTTCAATTCAGTTTTTTCAGATTTAGTAATGTAAGACGTTACATATCGAGCAACAGCAATGGAATTGTCAGCTACATACTGTATATCCATGTTAGCATTCCACATGGATAAAATGACTGGGTTGTAGTCATTTATATTTTTTGATTCTTCTTTTCTTTTTAGGTTGTAGGTATTCTTAGGTGATTTTCTTGTGATAGTATGTCTCACAGATGACATAAAACTGTTTACTCTTCCATTTGAAAGAACAGGTCTAGGAAATCCAAATCGACATTTAGTGTAGTATTTATCTTTGCTCTTGTATTTCCGTCGACAGTATTTTCCACACCGATGACTTTGGAAACGTAAAACTTGCTCCTTTAACTTTTTCTCTTCTGTGCTTTTTGGTATAGCACATGTTGCATATTCTTCAATGTAAGATAACACTGCTTCATCAGTATCTGTTCCAAACTTTGGGGCATCCTTGATCCACAACAGCATATGAATATGAGGAGCACCTCTTGCCTGGTACTCTTTTCTCCAAAAGAAATCCACTACTTCTCCAAGGGGTGGATTTTTTTTATTGCAGATGAAGGACATCATAGCCTCAAATCTATGATTGAAATATCTGCAAACATTAACCGGATCCAATGAGCACAGTTCTCCTGCTGTCTTGTATTCGATGTTTTTAATGTTTGAATTTGCCTCTCGTAGAAAATCCAGTAAATCATCCCAAGCGTACTCAGCACAGCTTAGGGTAAGGAACCATGTTGGTGTTCCTAAATTCCGTAACATGCATTTCAATTCACCATGGCGTCGGTACCAATATTCATTTGTCCCACGCTGACAAGCCATCAGATTGATCAGTTGTGTTTCCAAATGATCATCTCGGTGCTGCACTTTCTCCATAAAATCCTTAGCAGACACATTTTGTAAATGTACTCCACTTTTTAAAATGTGATTTACTGCATAAGATAGTGCAGACAGGTCGCTTTCAAATAAAAGATGGAACAAATAAGGAATACTTTGTCGAAATCTGGGATCTTCTGCATATAGTCTTGTAGTCCGATACTCAGAAGCTGGAATCTGTTCTGGACGTTCATCGTATCATCCTCCTTTTCCTTTAGGAAACAGCTGGGGAAAACATCGAGCTTCCAAGCTCTCCTCCCATACACTCACGGGAGTTCCTTTTGCTTTCCTCATCTGAAACAGATCAATATTGTCTCCCATAACTTCTTTTGAATGTAGAGGATGTATGCTAAAATGTTCATAAATTTCTTCTTCCTTTGACTTGTCCACTTTTTCAATTTGTCCAGTTGGTGTTTCTGTGTCTTCTTGTAAATCGTCTTCTTCTTCTTCTATATAAATTGATTCATACCATTTGTTATTCCTTTTCAAATACAAATTTGCTCTTTGTACTTTCCAAATCTTCTTATTCTTTGTAGGAACACCATTAACCAGAATAACTAATGGTTCAGTTTCCAAAGTATCTGCATCAATAGTTTCCATATTTTTTTTCAAATCCAAGGGCAAATACACCACTCTACCTTTTAAACCTCTCAGTAAATCTGAAGGAGGTAATTTACCAGTTTTGGGCTCCATACGTACTATGGTCTGGAACGGATGAACACATTGAATAAGTATAGACTCATATGTATTTAATTCAGAAAGTTCGGCAGGAATAGCATCCAATTCTAAATTATTATGTACAGCTCTGGTTGGCATTCTATTTTCCTCTAACTTGTTGTAACAGTATTTACAAATACGCTGATCTTCACCCAATTCAAAACAATTTTCAAGAAATATATCTGTGGCAAAATCCTTCCACTTATAATTATCTTCATTTTCACTCTTTCTGTAGAGATCAACATTCCTAGTTTGTTTTCTATAATGAGTTCTGCGGCAACAAATACAAGTTATATTTGGTCTTTCATTAGAGATTATTGCAAATTTTGTTATGTGATCATTAAATGTTTTACTTACAGAGGGTTCTACATTCTCTTCCACTTCTTCCTCATTTACTGTGTCCTTTTCTGCACTGTCTTGTTCAGGACCAAAGTAACAAAACTGAATTTCATCAACAACTTTCTCTACATCTGATACCGATCCACGGAACAGAGCCCTATTCAATTCATCTAACTTTATTGCTGGACTTTTAGCAAAATACAACCGTCTCACAAACTTTCTCATTTCAGTATGATGAACAGCCAGCATCCTAAAATGATGGAAAACACTATTACACACTTTTCTAGATAGACAAGCCAGAGAATGACCCTGCAAACCAGTATTCTCTCTCACTCTGCATGGATCTAGACTTTGAAGCACCTTAATGTTCTGTTTTACACTTTTTTTACTATATTCTCTTAGAAACTCACTGGGGCTTTAGGACGTCTCCCCATAGCCTCATCCGCCATCACTTGTACCTCATCTCTTGGAACCATTATCTCCTTCTCCATTATGCAACCATTTTTCACTTCATAAGCACGACCTCTGGTGTCAACTGCATGCAGCAAACTATTACTTTGAAAATAACTCTCTTCATTAAAAAAAGGTTCACTACTTGAACTATGCATCCATTCTCCTAAAAACACTTTACAAAAGTTTGTTCTGTTCACTACTCTTTTCCTTTTGCTTTGTGATTTCAGTACATTAACCATTTTATCTAATGTACGCATCCTATTCAAAATTAAAATGAATAGTTTCCTTTTTAATTCTAATGCCTTTGCTGCAATGGCTTCAATTTCTCTTGTAATATTTTGCCTTTTGCTTATATTTCTTCACATCCTTTATCAAATTGGACATAACTCTTCTCTGAAACATTTTTCTACGTATCTCTTTAAACGCTGTTTTTCTGTTTAAGTTAATCTTTTTTGTTGCAGAAGGTATATTTGCATTAACTAAATTCTCAATTTTTTCCTGTTCTTTTCTATTGAAAACATTCTTTCCAGTACAGACATTTTGTACATTTTTCCTTTTTTTGAAGATGTTCTTTAAAAAATCTTTTGTCTGCTTACCAGAAGATTTTCTCTTTTTCCCAACATGAGCATCTCCAACTAACTTAGGTCCTCCAGTTGTCTTCAAATATAGTTTTTTTTTGTGGTCTTTCTTTAGTCTGGATTTTGTAGGCATCTTAAATTTTGTTCACTGCTCTTCAGCCATACCTGAAAAAAACAAAAAAAAAATTCCTTTATTTTATTTAAATATATTACTACATTTTTTATGATCTTTTCAAATCTTAAAATACTATAAACCCCTTTCCTATAAATGAAAATCACAATTACACCTTCACAAATTAAATATCTAAAAACAATTCCTGTGTGCACACAGAGTCATGCTTTGAAATTAGGCAGAAAACGAAATTTCTTTGCCAATTGCAAAGCATACTTTCTACTACTTTTTTGGCAAGTGATAAGTACTTTTACAGTCTGACACATTATGAATCCACTTTTTAGATTCTTAAAAAAGCACATGTCCAAACAACATTTTCAGACCAGCAACATGTGTAACCTGGGTGACTGACTACACTCCAGCAAGGGCAACCAGCCTTAGTGATGCAGAATGTATTTGCATTACTGACTGCAACCTCAAACCCCACTCGGTTGTGAATACTGTGCATGATTCCACAGGATAAGCAGCTGGTTGTGTGCTAAGAGTCTGCTTCTGCATAAAAAAATAACACCCCCTTTCCATCTAATGCAAATGTAAAATCACCAGAGCAATACCAAACAGCTTTCTCAGACCAGCAACATGTGTAACCTGGGTGACTGACTACACTCCAGCAAGGGCAACCAGCGTTAGTGATGCTGAATATATTTGCATTACTAAGTGCAACCTCAAACCCCACTCGGTTGTGAATACTGTGCATGATTCCACAGGATAAGCAGCTGGGTGTGTGCTAAGAGTCTGCTTCTGCATAAAAAAATAACACCCCCTTTCCATCTAATGCAAATGTAAAATCACCAGAGCAATACCAAACAGCTTTCTCTGACCAGCAACATGTGTAACCTGGGTGACTGACTACACTCCAGCAAGGGCAACCAGCGTTAGTGATGCTGAATATATTTGCATTACTAAGTGCAACCTCAAACCCCACTCGGTTGTGAATACTGTGCATGATTCCACAGGATAAGCAGCTGGCTGTGTGCTAAGAGTCTGCTTCTGCACAAAAAAATACCTCCCCCTTTCCATCTAATGCAAATGTAAAATCACCAGAGCAATACGCAATAAATCTCTGCCTGTAATTCCTATTTACATACAGAGTCATGTTTTCACATTAGTCACAAAACGAAATTTCTTTGCCAATTTGAAAGCACACTTACTACTCTTATTTTTGGCAAGTGATAAACACTTTTACAGACTGACACATTTTGAATCCACTTTTCAGATTCTGAAAACAGCACATGTCCAAACTGCTTTTTGAGACCAGCACCATGTGTAACCTGGGTGACTGACTACACTCCAGCAAGGGCAACCAGCCTTAGTGATGCTGAATGTATTTGCATTACTAACTGAAACCTCAAACCACACTCGGTTGTGAATACTATCCATGATTCCACAGGATAAGCAGCTGGCTGTGTGCTAAGAGTGTGCTTCTGCATAAAAAAATACCTCCCCCTTTCCATCTAATGCAAATGTAAAATCACCAGAGCAATACCAAACAGCTTTCTGAGACCAACAACATGTGTAACCTGGGTGACTCACTACACTCCAGCAAGGGCAACCAGCCTTACTGATGCTGAATGTATTTGCATTACTGAGTGCAACCTCAAACCCTTAAAGTATTCCTTATTTTTACCAGTACACCTTAATTTATCGTGAAAACATAGTCCATATTATTTTACATGTTCCTCACATTTAAATTTCTCCCAAAACAGAAAATAATAAACACAACTTCAACAAAAGGAATTCCAATTCTATTATTCATTTCTTAATTTACCATATACATCCCCTCTCAAACTCTAAACTCACCTTTAAAATTAGTTAGTTGTGAAAGAAATGTGGCACTCAAACAGCAGATTATCAGAGCCAGGATCTCTGTTCTGTACACCTCTCTCCTCTCAGCAGAACCAGATAATGGCAAACTTTCCCTCTCTTTTTCCACACATATACATGTTAATTTCAAATCTCAGTGCTTCCCCCTTTTTTTCAAATGTAATCACACATTTCTATTGGTTGAAAACCAACCCTTTTCCAAAAGTACCCTTCCCCCAACTTGACTTCTGCCTAGTACCCTTCCCCCAACTTGACTTCTGCCTGCTACCATAGCAACAGCTCATGGAACACTGCTGTGTGGAGTTAGGTCAGAAGTTCGCCATACAATGTTTCATTTCCAAAGAGAAGGAGTGCTTGACTTTTCAAACCTAACAGCAAATCCATAGTACTGTTCTTTGGTAACACATTTTTCTGTACCAATACAAAACATGCTTCTATAAATTTACACATACAGCCTAGTTTTAATTCTAGAATGGTATGAAACAGCCAATCAGTTCTTTTTTTTATAAAAAAAATATGTATGCCTCCATTTCCAAACTGTCTTTCATTTCTTTTTACCATTCTACTGAATTACACCTCCTGAGTGCATCCAGTTCTCCTTTGAAGATGTTCACAGTGTGGATTGTAGGGCACAGCTATGTCTTCTGGAGTGAAAAGTATGCAGAGAAAACAGATATGGTGAGAGACCTTGCTTTGCCAAATGTAGACATTAAATGGATTGGTCAGAGAGGGTTAAAGTGGCACCAATTGATGCCTTTGGTGAAATCCTTCATGCAAATCCAACACCCTGACCTCATAATAGTGCACTGTGGTGGCAATGACCTAGGCACTTTGACTGGGGTAGGTCTGGAAATGCTTATGAAGGAGACCTTTGCACAACTGTTTTCACTTTTCCCTAAAACTGCCTTTGTGTTTTCTAACATATGCCAAAGGCAAAAATGGAACTGGTCCAATCATTTTTGTCCACAGATTGACAAAGCAAGAAAGCACGTCAACAAATCTGTTTCTGCTTTCCTCCGTGACTATGGTATGGGTTCCATAAACCACAACAACTTGCGTTACGACATGCAAGACATTTATAGAGGAGATGGTGTACACTTCACTGATGAAGGGAACAGAGTCTTCCTCTTGAACCTTAGACTCTGCATCGGTACTTACTTGTAGGTACCAATAAAAAATCACTTCATAAACACAACAGCTCTTTTTAGAGCCCCCTAATATCTAAACACTTAAATCTGCATTTCATTCCTTTTTTTTTTTTTTTACCGTACGGTGAGCTTACCGTACGCGTACCCCGCGATTTTTTTTTAAAATCAATAAATGTTTTTTTTGTACTTTTCTGTCCTTCTTTGACCCCCTTACAAATGTTAGGGGGTCTGTAACTCTCTTCCTTGCCCCCTTTTCAAGTTATCACCCTTTTTTTTCTGAGTGAAATACACAAAATGGCGGCCGCCGCTTCCTGGTTTCGACCGATTCGAATGTTTACTAAGATCTAACAGCCAATCAGAATCGCGCTCGCGCACGCCACCGTACGCGTATGGTAAGCGCACCGTAAGCGCACCGTAAGCTGGCTCAGATATATATATTGGTTTAAAGGCTATTTTCTCAGAATCTACTGAACAGATTTACACCAAACCTACAAAAGGCACTTCCTTGACCTGAGGACTACCTCTCTGCCAAATTTCAAGTAATTCTGTTCAGCCGTTCGGGCTGTAGCTGTGTCTAAAGGTCCTATGGAAAAATGCATGGGAAAAACGCGTTTTGGGACCCCCTTTTATCTCAGCCCCTGCTTGACGAATCCCCCCGAGACTTTCAGGGTAGGAGCGGAGCGTAGCGCCCCACCTATTTTGAAAATTTCGCGAGGATTCGTCGACCGGCGCCAAAGTTATTCAAAATAGAATGTTGCGGTTTTCCTATGGAAACAGGGTCCTAACTATAACTACATACTGGCGACCGCCAGTAGGTAATATGTATATATATATATGTATATGTATATATATATATATATATATATATATATATAAAAAGAACTCTGGGTAGTTCTCAAGTTTAGGTGGAAAGCAGCTCCTATATGGAGCACTCTCAACAGCGACACTGTAGATCTGCTCACCTCAAATGTCTGTTTTTCTATCAAAATCTTTAAGCATAGGATTAGCACAGTACCATCCACGCCGAGATAGAAAAGGACAAAGTCTTTTGCCATTTGTACAGCAAAGTCTTTAAGCATAGGACTAGCACAGTGCTGTCCTTGCCGAGCTGTAAAATGACAAAAGCCAATTACCACTCCAGGCACAGCATTACAGCTTTGAATTGGGAAAATACCAATCAAGCCAACCTGAAATGAGCAAAAGCAACCCCTGACACAGTGTTTCGCTCTAATTAGAGCTCTTCAGAGAGGTACAGCTTTGTCCAGACACAAGGGAGCACCCAGTATAAGTCAAAGAAATACCCTTTCAGGCATAGAGTGACGAATAAATTATGCAAAAAAGAAGTAGAGAACTCTGGGTAGTTCTCAAGTTTAGGTGGAAAGCAGTTCCTATATGGAGCACTCTCAACACCAGCGACACTCTAGAGCTGCTCACCTCAAATGTCTGTTTTTCTATCAAAATCTTTAAGCATAGGATTAGCACAGTACCATCCACACCGAGATAGAAAAGGACAAAGTCTTTTGCCATTAGTACAGCAAAGTCTTTAAGCATAGGACTAGCACAGTGCTGTCCTTGCCGAGCTGTAAAATGACAAAAGCCAATTACCACTCCAGGCACAGCATTACAGCTTTGAATTGGTAAAATACCAATCAAGCCAACCTGAAATGAGCAAAAGCAACCCCTGACACAGTGTTTCGCTCTAATTAGAGCTCTTCAGAGAGGTACAGCTTTGTCCAGACACAAGGGAGCACCCAGTATAAGTCAAAGAAATACCCTTTCAGGCATAGAGTGACGAATAAATTATGCAAAAAAGAAGTAGAGAACTCTGGGTAGTTCTCAAGTTTAGGTGGAAAGCAGCTCCTATATGGAGCACTCTCAACACCAGCGACACTCTAGATCTGCTCACCTCAAATGTCTGTTTTTCTATCAAAATCTTTAAGCATAGGATTAGCACAGTAATATCCACGCCAAGATAGAAAAGGACAAAGTCTTTTGCCATTTGTACAGCAAAGTCTTTAAGCATAGGACTAGCACAGTGCTGTCCTTGCCGAGCTGTAAAATGACAAAAGCCAATTACCACTCCAGGCACAGCATTACAGCTTTGAATTGGTAAAATACCAATCAAGCCAACCTGAAATGAGCAAAAGCAACCCCTGACACAGTGTTTCGCTCTAATTAGAGCTCTTCGGGAGAGGTACAGCTTTGTTCAGACACAAGGGAGCACCCAGTATAAGTCAAAGAAATACCCTTTCGGGCATAGAGTGACGAATAAATTATGCAAAAAAGAAGCAGAGAACTCTGGGTAGTTCTCAAGTTTTTATATATATATATATATATATATATATATTATCTACTGGCGGTCGCCAGTAGATAGTTATAGTTAGGACCGTGTTTCCATAGGAAATCTCAAAATTCTATTTTGAATAACTTTGGCACCGGTTGACGAATCCTCGCGAAAATTTCAAAACTAATGGGGCGCTCCGCTCAGTTCCTACCCTGAAAGTCTCGGGGTGATTCGTCAAGCGGGGGCTGAGAAAAAAGGGGGGTCCCAAAACGAGTTTTCCCCATGCATTTTTCCATAGGACCTTTAGTCGAAGGTACAGCCCGAACGGCTGAACAGAATTACTTGAAATTTGGCAGAGAAGTAGTCCTCATGTCAGGGAAGTGCCTTTTGCAGGTCTGGTGTCAATCTGTTTAGTAGTTCCTGAGAAAATAGCATTTAAAAGCATATAAATATCTATAAGCGCGTACCGTGCGCGCACCGTAAGCGTACGGTGCGCGCACCCTAACGAGCGCGAGCGAAATTCTGATTGGTTGTTATATGTCTGTACACATTCGAATCGGTCAAAATCAGGAAGTGTCGCCGCCATTTTGTCTGTCACACTGAAAAGTAAAGGTGGAGAACGAGAAAAGGGGGTAGGTTAGGGAGTTCCTGACCCCCTAGCGTTTGTCAGGGTGTCACAGTGGGACCCCGAAGGGCAAAAAAAAAGATTTTAATTTGTTTAAAAAATTCGCGAGGTGCGCGCACCGAGCGCGCACGGCAAAAAATTTTAATAAAAAAAGATTTTAAAAAGAAGATTAAGTGTTTAGATATTAGGTGGCTCTAAAAAGAGCCGTTGTGTTTATTGAGTGTTTTTTGGTACGTACAAGTAAGTACCGATGCAGAGTCTAAAGTTCAAGAGGAAGACTCTGTTCCCTTCATCATTGAAATGTACACCGTCACCTCTATAAATGCCTTGCATGTTGTAACGCAAGTTGTTGTGGTATATAGAACCCATACCATAGTCTCTGAGGAAAGCAGAAACAGACTTATTGACGTGCTTTCTTGCTTTGTCAATCTGCGGACAATGTTGGTTGGACCAGTTCAACTTTTGCCTTTGGCATATATTAGAATATACAAAGGCAGTTTAAGGAAAAAGTGACATCAATTGCACAAAGGTGTCCTTAATAAGCATTTCCAGACCTACCCCAGTTAAAGTGCCTAGGTCATTTCCACCACAGTGCACAATAATAAGGTTAGGCTGTGGGAGATGTAGAAAGGTTTTCACCAAAGGCATTAATTGGTGCTACTTTAACCCTCTCTGACCAATCCATTTAATGTCTACATTTGGCAAAGCAAGATCTTTCACAATACCTCTTTTTTTCTGCAAACTTTTCACTCCAGAAGACATAGCTGTGACCTATAATCCACACTGTGAACATCTTCCAAGGAGATCTGGATGCACTCAGAAGGTGTCTTTCAGTAGAATGGCAATATGAAAAGAAAGATAGATGTAAAATGGAGGCTTACATACTTTTTTCAAAATAAAAATAAATCATTGGCTGTTTCAGACCATTCAACACTAAAAACTAGGCTGTATGTTTAAATTTTTAAAAACATGTTTTGTATTGGTTCAGAAAAATGTGTTCCCACAGAACATTAGTTTGGATTTGCTGTTAGGTTTGAAAAGTCAAGCACTCTTGCTCTTTGTATTTGAAACATTGTGTGCTGAACTTCTGACCTCTCTGCTCACACCAGTGTTCCATGACCTGTTGCTATGGTCATGTTGGGGGAAGGGATCATTTGGAAAAGGGTTGAAATTTGCAACCAATAGAAATGTGTGATTCCATTTGAAAAAATGTGGGAAACACTGTGATTTGAAGTTAACATGTATATGTGAAAAAAGAGAGGGAAAGATTGCCATTTACTGGTTCTGCTGAGAGGTGTACAGTTCAGAGATTCTGGCTCTGATAATCTGCTGTGTGAGTGGCACATTTCTTTCTCAACTAACTATTTTTAAAGGTGAGTTATGAATTTGAGAGGGGATGTATGTGATGTAGTTGGATATAAATAATAGAAATGTGATTCTTCTTATAAAGTTGTGTTTTACATTTTATGTTAAGGAAGATATTTAACTGCCTTGAACATGTCAGATATTATGGAGTATGTCTTCACCATAAGTTAAGGTGTACTGGTATCACCCAGGAATACTGTTTTGTCCCTTGAATCATAGCATGAGTCTGTGTGCACACAGGAATTCTTCTCAGAGATTTAATTTGTGTTGCTCTTGCTCTGTTAGACTTGCACTCGCAGGAAAGGGGCAGCTTGTTTTCAAGAACTGTGATGGTTAGCATTCAGCAGAAATCCCTTTCTCACAAATGAGAGGCAAATGCTAACACATTTGAAATTAGCATGGTACATTTTCCTACCACTTTAAAAGTTGTGTTTTACATTTTATGTTAAGGAAGATATTTAAGTGCGTTGAACTTGAAAGATATTATGGAGTATGTCTTCACCATAAGTTAAGGTGTACTGGTATCACCCAGAAACACTGTTTTGTGCCTAGAATCACACCATGAGTCTGTCTGTATATAGGATTTTTTCACAGAGATTTAATTTGTGTTGCTCTTGCTCTGTTAGATTTGCACTAGCAGGAAAGGGGCAGCTTGTTTTCAAGAACTGTGATGGTTAGCATTCAGCAGAAATCACTTTCTCACAAATAAGAGGCAAATGCAAACACATTTGAAAATAGCATGGTACATTTTCCTACCACTTTAAAAGTTGTGTTTTACATTTTATGTTAAGGAAGATATTTAACTGCCTTGAACATGTCAGATATTATGGAGTATGTCTTCACCATAAGTTAAGGTGTACTGGTATGACCCAGGAATACTGTTTTGTGCCTAGAATCACACCATGAGTCTGTCTGTACACAGGAATTTTTCACAGAGATTTAATTCATGTTGCTCTTGCTCTGTTAGACTTGCACTCGCAGGAAAGGGGCAGCTTGTTTTCAAGAACTGTGATGGTTAGCATTTAGCAGAAATCACTTTCTCACAAATGAGAGGCAAATGCTAACACATTTGAAATTAGCATGGTACATTTTCCTACCACTTTAAAAGTTGTGTTTTACATTTTATGTTAAGGAAGATATTTAAGTGCCTTGAACTTGAAAGATATTATGGAGTATGTCTTCACCATAAGTTAAGGTGTACTGGTATCACCCAGAAATACTGTTTTGTGCCTAGAATCACACCATGAGTCTGTCTGTACACAGGAATTTTTCACAGAGATTTAATTTGTGTTGCTCTTGCTCTGTTAGACTTGCACTCGCAGGAAAGGGGCAGCTTGTTGTCAAGAACTGTGATGGTTAGCATTCAGCAGAAATCACTTTCTCACAAATGAGAGGCAAATGCAAACACATTTGAAAATAGCATGGTACATTTTCCTACCACTTTAAAAGTTGTGTTTTACATTTTATGTTAAGGAAGATATTTAAGTGCCTTGAACTTGAAAGATATTATGGAGTATGTCTTCACCATAAGTTAAGGTGTACTGGTATCACCCAGAAATACTGTTTTTTGCCTAGAATCACACCATGAGTCTGTCTGTACACAGGAATTTTTCACAGAGATTTAATTTGTGTTGCTCTTGCTCTGTTAGACTTGCACTCGCAGGAAAGGGGCAGCTTGTTGTCAAGAACTGTGATGGTTAGCATTCAGCAGAAATCACTTTCTCACAAATGAGAGGCAAATGCAAACACATTTGAAAATAGCATGGTACATTTTCCTACCACTTTAAAAGTTGTGTTTTACATTTTATGTTAAGGAAGATATTTAAGTGCCTTGAACTTGAAAGATATTATGGAGTATGTCTTCACCATAAGTTAAGGTGTACTGGTATCACCCAGAAATACTGTTTTGTGCCTAGAATCACACCATGAGTCTGTCTGTACACAGGAATTTTTCACAGAGATTTAATTTGTGTTGCTCTTGCTCTGTTAGACTTGCACTCGCAGGAAAGGGGCAGCTTGTTGTCAAGAACTGTGATGGTTAGCATTCAGCAGAAATCACTTTCTCACAAATGAGAGGCAAATGCAAACACATTTGAAAATAGCATGGTACATTTTCCTACCACTTTAAAAGTTGTGTTTTACATTTTATGTTAAGGAAGATATTTAAGTGCCTTGAACTTGAAAGATATTATGGAGTATGTCTTCACCATAAGTTAAGGTGTACTGGTATCACCCAGAAATACTGTTTTGTGCCTAGAATCACACCATGAGTCTGTCTGCACACAGGAATTCTTCTCAGAGATTTAATTTGTGTTGCTCTTGCTCCGTTAGACTTGCACTCGCATGAAAGGGGCAGCTTGTTTTCAAGAACTGTGATGGTTAGCATTCAGCAGAAATCACTTTCTCACAAATGAGAGGCAAATGCTAACACATTTGAAATTAGCATGGTACATTTTCCTACCACTTTAAAAGTTGTATTTTACATTTTATGTTAAGGAAGATATTTAAGTGCCTTGAACTTGAAAGATATTATGGAGGATGTCTTCACCATAAGTTAAGGTGTACTGGTATCACCCAGAAATACTGTTTTGTGCCTAGAATCACACCATGAGTCTGTGTGCACACAGGAATTTTTCACTGAGATTTAATTTGTGTTGCTCTTGCTCTGTTAGACTTGCACTCGCAGGAAAGGGGGAGCTTGTTTTCAAGAACTGTGATGGTTAGCATGTACCTGAAATCACTTTCTCACAAATGAGAGGCAAATGCTAACACATTTGAAATTAACATGGTACATTTTCCTTCCACTCCCGCAATGGGTGAGGTAGTTTTTACATGTTCAAAAGTCCAATTATCCTTTACCACACATGTAGTCTTACATACATGTCTGCAGTCTTCATGCAGTTGTGCAAGCGGACATGCTGATCTGTGTTGCACCTGACAATACACGGTCTCCAGAAGCACGCTCTTAGCACACAGACAGGTGCTTCTCCTGCACTCTCATGCTTACTATTCAGCTCTGTGTGGTATTTCAGATAGCAGTGTGTAATGCTAACACATTCAACGTCACCAAGGCTCATTTCCTTTGCTCTACTCTAATCACTCACCCTGTAACACATGCTGATGGTCTCAAGTAGCTGTTAGGACATGTACTCTTTTCTGCCTCTCTAAAATATAAGTAAAATGTGTCAGGCTGCCATAGTAATTATCACTTACTCTTCCACAGTAGTAAATGTGCTTTGGAATTGCCAAACCAAAATCGTTTTTTGCCTAGAATCACACCATGAGTCTGTGTGCACACAGGAATTGATGTTAGAGATTTAATACATGTTGCTCTTGTTCTGTCAGACTTGCATTTTTTTTTTAGTTTCTTTCAGGTATTGCTGAACAACAGTGAAATTAATTAAAGATGCCTATAAAGTCAAGAAAGAGAAAAGAACAGCAACAACATCTATATTTGAAGAAAACTGGACCAAAAACAATAGTTGAAGAACCTCATGTTGGAAAAAAGAAAAAGTCTTCTGGTAAACAGACTAAGGATTTTTTTTAAAATATCTTCAAACAAAGAAAACATTTTAAGAATATATCCACTGCAAATAGTGTTTCAAGTACAAAACAACAACAGAGTCGACAGAAAATACGAAAAACCAATGTTGAATCAGAAGTAAGAAAGAGTGACTTAACACGAAAAATTGATTTTAAAAACATTCGTAGAAAAATGTTTCAGAGAAGAGTGATGTTAAATTTGCTAAAGGATGTGAAAAAATATAAGAAGAAAAACAAATTTTATAAAAAAAAGAAATATATTGAAACAATTGTTGCTAAGGCTTTGGAAATAAAACGGATGCGTAGATTAGAAAAATTAGTCAAAGCAATGAAGTCACAAAGCAAAAGGAAAAGAGTAGTGAAAAAAAATAACTTTTGTAAAGTGTTCTTAGGAGAATGGAAGCATAGTTCAAGTACTGAGCCATTTTTTAATGAAGAGAGTTATCTTCAAAGTAATAGTTTGTTGCATGCAGTTGACACCAATGGTCGAGCTTATGAAGTTAAAGATGGTTGTGTAATGGAAAAGGAGAAAATGGTTCCAAGAAATGAGGAAGAAGTGTTAGCTGATGAGGTTATGGGGAGACGTCCTAAAGCCCCAGTGTACACTTGGAATTGTAGTAGTATTTGCACTGTGCGACAGGAATCTATTGATAACTTACGTGACTTCCTAAGAGAATATAGTAAAAAGAGTGTTAAACAGAAGATTAAGGTGCTTCAAAGACTAGACCCATGCAGAGTGAGAGAGAATACTGGTTTGCAAGGACATTCTCTTGCTTGTCTATCTAGGAAAGTTTGCCAAAGTGTTTTTCACCATTTTAGGATGCTGGCTGTTCATCATACTGAAATGAGAAAGTTTGTGAGAACATTGTATTTTGCTAAAAGTCCAGCACTAAAGTTAAATGAGTTGAATAGTGCTCTGTTCCGTGGATCTGTATCAGATGTAGTGAAGGTTACTGATGATATTCAGTTTTGTTACTTTGGTCCAGAGCAAGAAAGTGCAGGAAATTACACAGTTATTGAGGAAAATGTGGAAGAGAATGTAGAACTCACTGTTAGTAAAAATTTTGAAGATGAAATGACAAAATTTGCTATCATCTCTAATGTAAGACCAAATATTACTTGTATTTGTTGCCGGAGAAGCCATTATAAAATTCAAACAAGAAATGTTGATCTGTATAAAAAAAAGTGAAAATGAAGATAATTATAAGTGGAAGGATTTTGCAACATATATATTTCTGGAAAATAGTTTTGATTTGGGTGAAGATCAGCGTATTTGTAAATACTGTTATAACAAGTTAGAAGAAAATAGAATGCCAGCCAGAGCTGTACATAATAATTTAGAATTGGTTGATATTCCTGCAGAACTTTCTGATTTAAATACGTATGAGTCTATACTCATTCAATGTGTCCATCCGTTTCAGACCATAGTGCGTATGGAGCCAAAAACAGGTAAATTACCTCCTTCGGATTTACAAAGAGGTTTAAAAGGAAGAGTTGTCTATTTGCCATTGGATTTGAAAAAAAATATGGAAACAATTGATGCAGATAGATTGGAAACTGAACCATTAGTTATTCTGGTTAATGGAGTACCAACAAAGAATAAGAAAATTTGGCAGGAGCTGGTAGATGTACGAAAAGTACAAAGAGCAAATTTATATTTGAAAAGAAATAAAAAATGGTATGAAACAATTTATATGGATGAAGATGAAGAAGTTTTACTAGCAGACTCAGGAATACCAGCTGGGCAAATTGGAAAAGTGGATAAGTCAAAAGAAGAAGAAATTTATGAACATTTCAGCATACATCCTCTTCATTCTAAAGAAGTTATGGGAAACAGTATTGATCTGTTTCAGATGAAAAAAGCACAAGGAACTCCCGTGAGTGTATGGGAGGAGAGCTTGGAAGCTCGTTGTTTTCCCCATCTGTTTCCTACAGGAAAAGGTGGACGATATGATGAACGTCCAGTACAGATTCCTGCTTCTGAGTATCGGACTACAAGGTTATATGCAGAAGATCCAAGATTTCGTCAAAGTATTCCATATTTGTTCCATCTTTTATTTGAAAGTGACTTGTCCGCACTATCTTATGCAGTAAATCACATTTTAAAAACTGGAGTACATCTACATAATGTGTCTGCAAATGATTTTATGAACAAAAGTGCAATAGCGAGATGATCATTTGGAATCTCAATTGATAAATTTGATGGCTTGTCAGCGAGGAACTAATGAATATTGGTACCGACGCCATGGAGAATTGAAATGTATATTACGGAATTTAGGAACTCCTACATGGTTCCTTACCCTAAGCTGTGCTGAGTACGCTTGGGATGATTTACTGGATTGTCTTCGAGAGGCAAATTCAAATATTGAAAACATCCAATACAAGACAGCAGGAGAATTGTGCTCATTGGATCCGGTTAATGTTTGCAGATATTTCAATCATAGATTTGAGGCTATGATGTCCTTCATCTGCAATAAAAAAAATCCACCTCTTGGAGAAGTTGTGGATTTCTTTTGGAGAAAAGTGTACCAAGCAAGAGGTGCTCCTCATATTCATATGCTGTTGTGGATCAAGGATGCCCCACAAATAGAAAGTGCTTCTGATGTTAGAAATCTTTTAGATGAATGTTCTGGATGTACACAGTTTACACAAGATGTCCAGCAAGATGCACAGGAATTCTTGATGTATATGCTTATGGTACTGGAAGATGAAGGGGTAGAAATAGAAAATATATTAGGTGTCTCATATAAATGGGAACATTGTTGTGAAAACTGTATGAACACATGCAGCAGTAATGTTGATTCTTAAAGGTTCATATATTTAACATTACCAGAGAGTAAAACAGTGACTTTTACTAAATTAGTTAAAGATGCAAATCACAACATGGAATGTTCTCAATGTAAATCAGACATGTTATCAACGTTATTTTTACATAAATATGGACAGTATGTAATTTTAATGATGCAACGTTGTAGAGCAGATGGAACTAAAATGGAAACTTTACTAAAGAAGTTTGTAGGAAATCAATTATCAATATCAGGTAAAACTTATGTTGCAGTTGCAATTATTTTTCATGATGGACCTTCTATAACTTCTGGTCATTACACAGTTTATCTTAAATGTGAAAAAGGATGGACACTGTGTAATGATTCTCAATTGATTTTCAAGCAACGTTTGCCTTATGATTTACCAAATTGTTACTTAATTTTTCTAAAACCAAAATTTTAGATACAAATTCCAGCATCTGAAGAAACCATTATTTCAAATTTATAGGATTAACATTGGATATTTCACTTACAAAGGATTTTAAAATTACCATTTGGCCTCAAGGAAAGGTAAAGGTAACAATTGTGGACTTGTTTGACAGATATTATTTTGGTGTACGTGCTTAAGCAGCAAGATTTACAGACGTTATTTATTGCAAATAGTTATTGTTCTTAGAAGGTATTTTTTATATATTTGTGACATTTCTATCAAGGTCTGTTTTAGTGAGAAGAGATTCAGGGCTTTTTTTAAACAATCTTTTAGATTGTTTATTTTTTTGCCCGCTGTTAAATGATGAAAACAATTGATATCACTATTTTCAGTGAAATTCAATACATTCTGAAAACAGCAAAAAAAGGGCAAAAAATTGCTTTGATAAATATGAAAAAATATGTACTGCTTAAGAAAATGTATTGTTGAATATTAATACTTTTTTCTTTTTTTCAGATCTTGAAAGAAAATTTAGGAAATGTAATCCATTTTACTTGCAATTAAAAAAAAACATTTAAAAATGTGTTTAAATTTAAAACAAAGGTGGAGAACATGGAAAGGGGGCATGGTAGAGACTTCCTGACACCCTAGTATTTGTCAGGGAGTCCCTGAAGGATCACAAAGGGTGAAAAAAACGATTATTTTTTTTTAAAAAATCATAGGGTGCGCGCACCCTAAAAAAAAATCGACAAATAGATTTAAAAAACAAGTTTTTGTGTTTAGATTTTAGGTGGCTCTAAAAAGAGCCCTTGTGTTAATGTAGGGACAGAGGAAGAGAAAAACGAAAAAATGAAAAAAACTATGGCCTGGTGCATAAGTGCTGCTCTAATTTCCTCTCAATGAGATCAATACTGGTCTCACCCAGAGAAATGAGAGCATGACAGTCAATGCACCGTGTATACAGCCTCCCAAAAGAAGGGTGTATATCCAGAGGTGTAGAAGTAGGAGAAGGCACCACCGAAAAAGAAGTGCTCGGCTGAGCTGCCAATGGTGTGCTCGGCTGAGCTGTTGCGGATGTGCTCGGAGGAGCTGCTGGTGGGTTTTCACTAACAGCTCGAGCAAAAGTCGCAGGATGCACTTTTTCAACGTGCCTTAACATTGTGTGAATACTAAAAGAGTATTTCTTATTAGCATTTCCACGTGATAAGGTCCGGTGACAAAGAATGCAGGTGACTTTTGGTGCATTCACCTTCTTTTGGCCTTCTGGAAAAGTGAAAAACTGCCATATGAAGGAGTCTTTCTGCTTCCTCTGACTCTGTCTCAGAGTATCCTGTTCACTCTCAGAAGATGGCTGCTGCTCTGCCATTGTATCTCAAAAACAGATTAGCTCCTTCTCCTAGTGAATCAGAAGTAATAATGAGGGGAGTGGGTGTGGTGTTGGAAGAATCTGGAACTGAAACTACTTTGAACCAATGAAAAGTGGTGTTTCTTGATCACATGTCTTGCCATGAGGGGAGTGGGTGTGGTGTTGGAAGAATCTAAAACTGAAACTAGTATGAACCAATGAAAAGTGTTGTTTTTTAATCACATGACTTGAGGTGCGCGCTCGGTGCGCGCACGGCGGAGCAAGCACGCATGCGCGAACGAGTACGCGCGCATGCGCGTAGTATTACGCGCGTACGTAGCGCTCATACGAAGCACGCGCGCATGCGCGAATGTACTACGCGCGCATGCGCGTACGTTGCACGCGTTAGAAGCACGCGCACATGCGCGAACGTACTACGCGCGCTTGCGCAAACTCAGCGTGCATAGTACGCGCGTATGCACGAACGTACCGCGCAGAGCACGCACGACGTACGCATGCGTATGTGGAGAACGTACGCATGCGTACGTTATCTACGTACGCATGCGTACTTAGTGCACGCACCGAGCGTGCACTATGACGTACGCATGCGTACGTAGATAACATGCATAGTACGCGCGTATGCACGAACGTACCGCGCAGAGCACGCACGACGTACGCATGCGTATGTGGAGAACGTACGCATGCGTACGTTATCTACGTACGCATGCGTACTTAGTGCACGCACCGAGCGTGCACTATGACGTACGCATGCGTACGTAGATAACGTACGCATGCGTACACGAAAAACGTACGCATGCGTACTTAGTGCACGCACCGAGCGCGCACTATGACGTACGCATGCGTACGTAGATAACGTACGCATGTGTACACGAAAAACGTACGCATGCGTACTGGGTGCGCGCACGGTAAAAAAAACCTTTAAAAAAAAAATGAATGCATTAAAATGTATATAAGTTAATAGAAGATATTAACTATGCTGTTCAACTTTATCCAAATTCAAAAAAGAAGAAGCTGAGCCATTCCAAATTAAAGGATACAGATAATCTATAAATATATACATAGGTAACTTGTTGTAAAAGAAATATATAAAAAATATAATAAAAAATTCAAAAATTAGCATTTAAAAAACCTTTGAAATTCACTGAAAAAACCATAGGTTTCACACACGTTATAGGTAGGAATTAGCATTTAAAAAACCTTGCAAATTCACTGAAAAAACCATAGGTTTCACACATGTTATAGATAGCTGGACATTTCACTCGTACAAAACCATTGAAATTCCCCCGTTATAGTTAGTTCAGCTAACTATAACTCGCGCGCCCGCAATCCACTGCTGATGACGTCACATATTACATCACTTATGACATGGTCAGTGACATCACCGATGACATCACTGATGACATCTCAAATGACATCACTGATGACATCAATGATGACGTCATATATATGAAAAAATAGTGCACCTTCTCCCATCCTAATATAAATTTAGAAACACCAACTCAAACTTTCAGATGACCAATTTGAAAACCATAGAAACTCCAATACTAATAACTACATACCCACTCATTGACTCTTACATCTACATGCACCTCCACTCACACACCTGTACAGTCACTCATTCTTACAGTCACTCCGTACAAGACTATCATATGCATTTATACACATATATAGACACTCACACACTTCCAATCATCCATTGAGGTACTGACACACCTAGTCAGTTGTGGAAATAATTAAACACAGACCAATTGACTCACCTATACAGTTAACCCCTTCAGTGCCCATGACGAGCTGGACTCGTCATGGGCCGCGGTGGCGCTGTGCCCATGACGAGTCCAGCTCGTCATAGACCCCGCCCGCTAATGCAACGGCCGGCACTGGGCGGGGAAAGGGGCGGGCACTGAAGGGGTTAAACACACTTAAGTTCACTTACTCATAAAAATACTAAAACATTTTGACACTCTTATTCAATTTCTAGTACAAGCACACACTCATCCATACAGCCAGTCCCTCAATCACACACTCTCAGATATAGATAATTATATACTCTTACACACATATTCAATGTGTTTCATATATGTAGTTACTGTCACATCTCCAACTGAGATATACATTCGATACCTAACACACCCATACATACACTCACTCAACCGTACAGTTCATCACAGATGCACTCTAAAGACCATGCACCCATAGAATCACCCAGTCATACATCTATGCACAGAGTCACACACACCTCACCCACTAATACACTCAGGCACCCATACAAATACTTAGACAACCAATAAATAACCCATATAGATACTCATACAGCTATTCACAAAACCATGCAGCCACTTATACATAAACACACAGACACATACAGAGATTCACACAGTTTAGTCTCTAGTATGCAGTAATATACATTTAATGACTCACATATAGAATCAGTTACGCAACTAGAAAATCATCCATTCACAAACTTGTACATCCACTCATTCTTCAACATGCCTTTCCCTATATATTTTAAACATATTAAAACTGTTCAGAAACACATAGTAAATGGATGATGTCATCAGTGATGTCATTTGAGGTGTCATCAGTGATGTCATCAGTGATGTCACTGACCATGTCATGAGTGATGTAATATGTGACGTCATCAGCAGTGGATTGCGGGCGCGCGATTTATAGTTAGCTGAACTAACTATAACGGGGGAATTTCAATGTTTTTGTACGAGTCAAATGTCCAGCTAACTATAACGTGTGAAACCTATGGTTTTTTCAGTGAATTTGCAAGGTTTTTTAAATGCTAATTCCTAACTATAACGTGTGTGAAACCTATGTTTTTTTCAGTGAATATATATATATATATATATATATATATATATATATATATATATATATATATATATATATATATTATATATATATTCACTGAAAAAACCATAGGTTTCACACACGTTATAGTTAGGAATTAGCATTTAAAAAACCTTAGAAATTCAGTGAAAAAACCATAGGTTTCACACATGTTATAGTTAGCTGGACATTTTACTCGTAAAAAACCAATGAAATTGCCCCGTTATAGTTAGTTCAGCTAACTATAACTCGCGCGCCCGCAATGCACTGCTGATGACGTCACATATTACATCACTCATGACATGGTCAGTGACATCACTCATGACATCACTGATGACATCTCAAATGACATCACTGATGACATCACTGATGACATCATCCAGTGAATGTGTGTTTTTCTGAAAATTAAATATGTTTTATATATATTTATCTCAAGGTTGATAGAAGAATAAATGGGTATATTACTGTCTAAATGGATGATTTCTTTTTGAAAAATTGATTGTGTAACTGACTGATTAAGTGTATCATAGTGAATACATGGCTTAGTGAGTAATATTTAAATATGTAAATATCTGTATCATTTTTTCACTTTGTGTATAAGTGGCTGCATGGGTTGGTGAGTAGCTACATGGGTGTCTATATAGGTTATTAGTTGGTTTTTTTGAGTATTAGTCTGAGTGTCTGCATGGTTCGGTGGGGGGTATGACGTAGTGCATAGGTGCATGAATCAGTGACTCACTGTTTGTATGTGTTGAACAGAGAATGTGTGCAGGACTGTATGTGTGGATGAGTGTGTGTATGGGTGTGTTAGTGAGTGGATGACTGTCTCAATAGTGTCTTTATGAGTAACTACATATGTTTTAAACTAGTATATGTGACTATTGGTGTATATATGTGAGTATATGTGAGAGTGAGAGATTGAAAGAGTTCCTGTATGAATAAGTATGTGTTTCTATAAGTGATTGTTTAAAAGACTAAGTATGTGTAAGTTTCCGTAGAAGTAAGTGTGGTGGTGTGTGTATAACTGTATATGCAGGTGAATGTATGTTTGATTCTTTATTAGCATGAGTGACTATGTGTGTGAGTAACTCTATGGATGAGTGGCATTATGTAACAGGATGTATAGGTGTATGAGTACATATGATGAGTGAGTACATGTATGAGTGACTGTATAGGACTGTTGGTGAATGAGTGGATGTGTATGTTGATCTTAGAATTACTGAAGAGGTTGTTGTAACTGGTATTGGTATGTCCATTGTTTTGAAAATTTTAGTCTCTATTTTTGAATGTGTGTATCAAAGCTTATATTAAGGTGAGAGGAGGTTTGCCACTCTATCACAAGGATGATGTCATCAGTGATGTCATCAGTGATGTCATTTGAGATGTCATCAGTGATGTCATGAGTGATGTCACTGACCATGTCATGAGTGATGTAATATGTGACGTCATCAGCAGTGCATTGCGGGCGCGCGAGTTATAGTTAGCTGAACTAACTATAACGGGGCAATTTCATTGGTTTTTTACGAGTAAAATGTCCAGCTAACTATAACATGTGTGAAACCTATGGTTTTTTCACTGAATTTCTAAGGTTTTTTAAATGCTAATTCCTAACTATAACGTGTGTGAAACCTATGGTTTTTTCAGTGAATTTCTAAGGTTTTTTAAATGCTAATTCCTAACTATAACGTGTGTGAAACCCATGGTTTTTTCAGTGAATTTGCAAGGTTTTTTAAATGCTATTTTTTTTTTTATTCTTCATTTTTTTCAAACATATTTTTAATTTAATTTTCTTACCTTTTATAAAGACTATGCTTAAATTTTTAAAATCATTAAATATTTATTTTATATAAATTTTTTAAAATAAACATGTAAAATTTATTTCCAGATTTTTTTTTTTTTTTTTTTTTTATAGTACGCGTACCGTAAGCTCACGGTAAGCGTACGGTTTACGCAACGCCCGTAATCTATCTACGCTGCTTGCGTATAGTTACGTACTTTGCGTAGCCGCGCGTACTGCGCGTGGGTCGCGTGCGCGCTTACGCCACACGCGCACGTTACGCGGAAGTGCCGGGGAGTGACTGTTATGCGCATGCGCGCAAGCGCGTGTCTTTTTTACGCGCACGCGTACGTTTTGCCGTAAGCGCACCGTAAGCGTACCGTAAGCGTACGGTAGGTCATGTGATCATGAAACACAACTTTTGATTGGTTGAAAGTACTTTCAGTTCTAGAACTCTCCTACACCACACCCATTCCCCTCATTTCTGCTTGTGATCCCTTGGGAGAAGGAGCTGGTTTGTCTTTGGGATACGATGGCAGAACAGCAGAGCTCTTCTGAGAGTGAGGCTAGCACCAGCAGCACTGTCTTGAGGCAGAGAGCGAGGAAAGTAAAGCCTTCTTATGTTTGGGATTATTTTACTTTTCCAGAAGGCCAGCAAAAGGTGAATGCACCCTTAGTTACTTGCCAGCTGTGTAAGCGTGTACTTTCTAGAGGTAATCCTAACAGGAAGTATTCCTTTGGGAATCACACCATGAAGAGACACCTCCAGGATGTACACAGAAGGACACATGGTCATCTTTTTGGAGGTAACTCTTCAGAAAGACGAGCCAGTACATCCACAGCAGCTCAGCCTGGACCATCACCTGCAGGGCTTACTCCTTCTTCTGCAGGTCAGGTGAGCCCTTCATCTGTGGGGGGAGAATCTCCTTTTGCTGGCCCTCTGGAAATGAACCTTCGATTTCGGAAGGTTGATATTCATTGCACATTTTGTAAAGGTCTAATTTGTCATAGGGAGACCAGTGTTTCCCTAGTGAACAACAAAATAGATCAGCACATTTGTAGCTTTGAATGATTTTCCCATGCTTCCTTTCCTCTGTCCCTGCATGAACACAACGGTTCTTTTAAGAGCCAACCTTATCTTCCATCTTTTTTTTACTTGTTTTTAAAAACTTTTTTTTTTTTTTTTTTACCGTACGCGTACGGTAAGCGTACCTTTTTTTTATTTTTTAAAAAAAAACACTAAAAATCATTTATCACATTATAAAGTCCTTGAGAGACTACAATTTTTATTATTGACTTACCATACTCACTCAAAAAAATATTTATTCATTTGTTTTTTTAAAAAATAGTTTTTAAAATGGTTGTAGTTTCCGAAAATTTTCTATATCGATCTGAAAATAAAGAAAAAAGTATTAATATTTTTAAACCATTTAATAATACAGTACACATATTTACATTTTTTACCAAAAAATATTTTTGCCTTATTTTTGCTGTTTTCAGAATAAATTGCATTTCACTATTAATTGTGAAAGCAATTGCATTCATCATTTTACAGCGGGCAAAAAAAATTAACAATCACAAAGATTGTATTAAAAAAGCCCAGAATCTCTTCTCACTTAAACTTATCATTACAGAAATGCATATTATTCTAAAAAAATATCATCTAAAAACAATACTTTTTTCTTTAAAATACCGTCTGATATGTTTGTTTGAGAAGTATAATCACAATATTATATCTCAAATAACTCCAAAATACATCTGATTTTATTTCCTTTAGGCCAAATAGTATTTTTTTTTTCCTGGAATAAATTTCCAAGGGAAATCCATTAAAATTCTAAAGTTTAATCTGTCCAGATGCTGAATGTATTTGCATTACAGACTTAAACCTGAAAACCCCACTGGCTTGTAAATACTGTGCATGACTATACACGGCAAGGACATGGGTGTGTGCTAAGCCTCTGCTTCTTCCCCCAATAATTCGCTCCCCCTTTCCATCTAATGCAACTGTGAAATCACCAGAGCAAGACGCAATAAATCTCTGCCTATAATTCTTCTATGCACACAGAGTCATGTTTTCACATTAGTGCCAAAACGAAATTTCTTTGCCAATTTCAAAGCACACTTACTGCTCTTTTTTTTTCGGGCCAAGTGAAAATCTCTTTTTACAATTTGAAATCACTTTTACAGACTGACACATTATGAAACCACTATTTTTGATTTATTTAATTGCACGTGTCCAAGCTGTTTTTTTTTCAGACCACCACCATGTGCATTCTCTGTGACTGCCTACACTCCAGCAAGGGCAACCAGCCTTAGTGATGCTGAATGTATTTGCATTACAGACTTAAACCTGAAAACCCCACTGGCTTGTAAATACTGTGCATGACTATACACGGCAAGGACATGGGTGTGTGCTAAGCCTCTGCTTCTTCCCCCAATAATTCGCTCCCCCTTTCCATCTAATGCAACTGTGAAATCACCAGAGCAAGACGCAATAAATCTCTGCCTATAATTCTTCTATGCACACAGAGTCATGTTTTCACATTAGTCCCACAACGAAATTTCTTTGCCAATTTGAAAGCACACTTACTGCTCTTTTTTTTTTCGGGGCAAGTGAAAATCACTTTTACACACTGACACATTATGAAACCACCATGTGTAACTACAACAAAAACAATTCCCATTTCTATTATTCATTTCTTAAGTTACCACATACATCCCCTCTCAAACTGTAAACTCACCTTTAAAATTAGTTAGTTGTGAAAGAAATGTGACACTCAAACAGCAGATTATCAGAGCCAGGATCTCTGTTCTGTTCACCTCTCTCCTCTCAGCAGAACCAGATAATGGCAAACTTTCCCTCTATTTTTCCACACATATACATGTAAGTTTCAAATCTCAGTGCTTCCCCCTTTTTTTCACATGTATTCACACATTTCTATTGGTTGAAAACCAACCCTTTTCCAAAAGTACCCTTCCCCCAACTTGACTTCTGCCTAGTACCCTTCCCCCAACTTGACTTCTGCCTGCTACCATAGCAACAGCTCATGGAACACTGCTGTGTGGAGTCAGGTCAGAAGTTCGCCAAACAATGTTTCAATTCCACAGAGCAAGAGTGCTTGACTTTTCAAACCTAACAGCAAATCCATAGTACTGTTCTTTGGTAACACATTTTTTTGTACCAATACAAAACATGCTTCTATTAATTTTCACATACAGCCTAGTTTTTATTCTAGAATGGTATGAAACAGCCAATCAGTTCTTTTTGTTTTAAAAAAATATGTATGCCTCCATTTCCAAACTGTCTTTCTTTTCTTATTGCCATTCTACTGAAAGACACCTCCTGAGTGCATCCAGTTCTCCTTTGAAGATGTTCACAGTGTGGATTGTAGGGCACAGCTATGTCTTCTGGAGTGAAAAGTTTGCAGAGAAAACAGATATGGTGAGAGACCTTGCTTTGCCAAATGTAGACATTAAATGGATTGGTCAGAGAGGGTTAAAGTGGCACCAATTGATGCCATTGGTGAAATCCTTCATTCAAATCCAACACCCTGACCTCATAATAGTGCACTGTGGTGGCAATGACCTAGGCACTTTGACTGGGGTAGGTCTGGAAATGCTTATGAAGGACACCTTTGCACAACTGTTTACACTTTTCCCTAAAACTGCCTTTGTGTTTTCCAACATATGCCAAAGGCAAAAATGGAACTGGTCCAATCATTTCTGTCCACAGATTGACAAAGCAAGAAAGCACGTCAACAAATCTGTTTCTGCTTTCCTCCGTGACTATGGTATGGGTGCCATTTACCACAACAACTTGCGTTATGACATGCAAGACATTTATAGAGGAGATGGTGTGCACTTCAATGATGAAGGGAACAGAGTCTTCCTCTTGAACCTTAGACTCTGCATCGGTACTTACTTGTAGGTACCACTAAAAAAATGACTTCATAAACACAACAGCTCTTTTTAGAGCTCCCTAATTTCTAAACTCTTAAATCTGCTTTTCATTTATCTTTTTTTTTTTTTTTTACCGTACGCTTACCGTAAGCTTACCGTACGTGTACCCCGTGATTTTTTTTTAAATCAATAAATGTTTTTTTTGTACTTTTCTGTCCTTCTTTGACCCCCTTACAAATGTTAGGGGGTCTGTAACTCTCCTCATTGCCCCCTTTCCTTGTTTTCACTCTTTTTTTTCAGAGTGAAATACACAAAATGGCGGCCGCCGCTTCCTGGTTTCGACCGATTCGAATGTTTACTAAGATCTAACAGCCAATCAGAATCGCGCTCGCGCACGCCGCCGTACGCTTACCGTAAGCGTACGGTAAGCGTACCGTAAGCGGGCTCAGATATATATATTGATTTAAAGGCTATTTTCTCAGAATCTACTGAACAGATTTACACCAAACCTACAAAAGGCACTTCCTTGACCTGAGGACTACCTCTCTGCCAAATTTCAAGTAATTCTGTTCAGCCGTTCGGGCTGTAGCTCGTTCTAAAGGTCCTATGGAAAAATGCATGGGAAAAACGCGTTTTGGGACCCCCCTTTTATCTCAGCCCCCGCTTGACGAATCCCCCCGAGACTTTCAGGGTAGGAGCGGAGCGTAGCGCCCCACCTATTTTGAGAAATTCGCGAGGATTCGTCGACCGGCGCCAAAGTTATTCAAAATAGAATGTTGAGGTTTTCCTATGGAAACGTGGTCCTAACTATAACTACCTACTGGCGACCGCCAGTAGGTAATATACATATATATACCATAAGAAATGTATACATACCTAAAAGAATATCTATATATTTTTAAACCATATGTAGTATATATATTTGTGCAAGGAAATACATATATCTAAATGCACACATATATTCAAATTATACATGTTTGTATTCACATTCAGCCAGTCAGTCAATCAACTTTATTTTGGCTCAAACGAACCTTAAAAGAACACAAGACAAATATTTAAAACAAGATACATGCAGATCACAATGCAAAATGTATGGAATGAATTACAGTCGTTATAATACATCTGCTTATAATAAAGTAAAGGCGAGACCAAGGAAACAAAAACCTCCAGGAGTAAGAATCAGTCATAAAAGGCATTGATGAATACAAGCCCCAGCTAGGCCCGCAAGAGACAAGGGTTCGCTCTTCTGCAACGAAATCTATAAGGAAGTTGGCACGGAAACTGCAAAGTACAAAAACAACGTTTATTAACCCTTAAGGGTGGTCCTACAATCCACACAACACTCTTCAGTATTGCAAGGAGTAGCACACAGAACATTCGTACACAGTCCCCTTTTATACACAACAGAGGGGCTCATGAGTGGGTGGATAGTACATGAAGTCGAAGAACATTACCATTTAGGGTCATCCTCGATTCTAAATCAATACATGGGCGGAGCTAACACACTCCTTGAGCCCGCGAAAACACATGGTCAAGCAAAGCTAATTATAACAGATGTGGTCAAGTCTGGGCATGCGCCAGATGGACGAGAGGGAGCTATTTATAACTGTTGCTAGGCAGATTACAAGAGCAACTAACACAGAGGTCGGACTCTCCTCGTGGTGAACACGTGGCAGCATGTCAATACAAAATGGAGTCCGGACTTCTGCCAACATAATGGGGAAAACACGATAAAAGGGAAACACTAATGTTTTCAGTAAATGCTTAATCACATTCTGCCTTAATTTACAACAGACGACCCTTTCAGCATTTACTGAAGACATCTGGCTTCCAAGAATAATCATCGTATACGTCAATTATCATCATTCCTTTAACCTCTTTAGCTAGACCCTTCTGGCGGGCAACTTCGGCAATAGCTTTCTTATCTGGAATGCAGAATGAAATGCATACAGAACAACATAATGGTCCACATTGAATACACATACAGAGAAAGAATAGAATTGCTATGATAATACAAAGACCAGTTAAGACCTTCCATCCCCAGGCAGTAACCAATGCCCAAAACCATCCAGAAAAGGACCAAGTGCCGTTTTCCGTGTGGATTTCAGCTGCTATTTTATGCAGCTTATTAATGGCGTTATAAACGGATGGTGTATGATCAGGAATGAACACACAGCAGCTACTTCCAATAATTTTACAGGCTCCTCCTCGATCAGCTAGCATTACATCCAATACCATACGGTTCTGCAATGCAACAATTCTGGTAATCTGTAATTCTTCCGTAAGATTCCCAAGAGCAGCAGCAGTCTGATTTGTCACAGCTTCTACCACTCTTGTTAATCTTCGGATCTTCCTACTATTCAAGGCGGCACCAACAAAGAAGAACAATCCTAAGTTAAAATCAATATACTGTTGCAAACTGGTATCAGTCTGATCCACATCATCCGTCGATAAAGTACGTTTATACCTATTTACAGTCACATTATTCAACAATTTCAGGTCTTTATGATACGATGCAGGTGCTAGGAATACAGGGGGTAGTAGGAATGATACATAGCATACCCCGGACCACCCAGCCGGCAAACGGTAATAACCTTTATTTCCACATACAAAATAGGTATTATGGGATGCTAGGAAGGTGCTGTTATTCAGTCCGTCGATATTCAGAACAGTTAAACAATCACTGACACCAACAGGGATAAAACCCACACTCTGGACACACAGGTCCGCTTGGGCTTGTGCCACTTGGATCACAAACTTGTCCTTCCCCATAGTGTCTCTAGTGTTCGTAAAGATATAGGGAATGGATTCATTGTCTGGTCGGTACTCTTCCCATTCCCAAATCGTTCCATTTGCTTGTGGATATCCATTTCTGTCCTGATGACATTCTTTATTAAGTCTAAAAAGCAGTCGTCCCACTGTCGGTTTCCGAGTGGCAAACAACAAAGTGTACCATGCTCTACAAGAGCCATTGTGAGAGAAAGGAAGTGGTATGAATGGCGTACCTCCTTTCTTCTGATGGGCTGGCATCATCCCACATATCCAACAGTTCGTAGCATTTGTAGCAACGTGGGTGTGATGCAGCATCTGAATGAAAGTGTTATTCAAATAAGATTGTCGATGCTTCAACTCTTGATATGGCAATGTGTAAAAGTAGTGCTCCGCAGGCACTGGAGTCGTCAACACAAGTGTCTCTCGAGCTGGAGTTGCCTCCTCCACAAACCATGTGGTTATACCAACGATAGCTACTGTTAGCATGAACCCCAACGCACAAAAAATCTTCTTCTTCTCCATGTCAAAGGAAACAATGCCCTAATATCTTCCTGAAACTAAAAGTCTGTCAGAACTCTTCCCCTTGGGCAGCGGTTGATTTCTTCACCAACGGGCCAAGATGGGTGTCGCTACACTAATGCAGGGCTGATCCCCCCCCCTTGCCTCAGCGGCTCTCCGTTTCACTAACCCAAGGGCCGTTCTGACAGTATGTCCCAGTACTGAAGATCTCACTTCCTTGGTCGCAGATGATATCGCCTTCCTCCAGAAGTCGTGTGGTCCGAAAAGAGCTCCTCAGTGTCGTTTGGCCTCGCAACACGGCCTGTCTCTGCTGCTAAGATGTCTCGTTGATCGGTCAGCACGGCAGACTCCACCAATCCGGGCGGTACCTTTCGACAGTGCAAGGAATGGATCCAATTCTTCCTGTTCGAGACTCGCACTGCCGTCCTCGTTGCAAGAAGGACTTGCTCAGGTCCGATCCATCTCGGCTCCAAACTGTTCGTTCTGTCGAAGACCTTCAGCATGACATGATCCCCAGGCCGGAGACCATGTCCTTCACCGGTAGACCGATCAGGGAGCGCCTCTCGGACCTGTTGATGAATAGAAACCAAGTTATCCATTAACTGTGCCAGATAATCGCTCATCATTACACAAGGTACATCATACACAGCCTTAGGCCTTGGTGGACCCCAGATATTCATTGGGCGTCCAAATACAATCTCATAGGGTGTAAGGCCGGTTCGAGAGTGTGGCACCGACCTAATTGACAATAACGCCAGTGGCAAGGCGTCTGGCCAAGTCAAAGATGTTGAAGCTTGAATTTTGGCGATCTTAAGCTTCAGTGTACCATTATACTTCTCGACTAGTCCTGCAGACTGAGGGTGGAACACGGCATGGAACTTCTGAGTGATGCCTAGGCCCTTCAAGACATACTTTATAACATCCGCTACAAAGTGAGGGCCATTATCACTCCACAGAAGTCCACAGACGCCGTATCGGGGGAAAAACTCTTTCAGCATTAGCTTCACTGTAGTCATTGCAGTATTGTCTTTCGCAGGGTACGCCTCAACCCACTTACTGAAGGCGCAAACCACTACTAGAACATACTTCAAATTGTTACAGCGCTCAAGCTGGATATAATCCATCTGCAGAACCTCAAAGGGTGCAGTGGGTGTCGCAAATCCTCCTGCTGGAGTTCGCGTGCCTTTCCCTGGGTTGTACTTCAGACAGATCATACAGGTCTGCACCACCCTCTTTGCCGTGCTAGCAATCTCTGGATGCTCCCAGACTTGAGTAAGCAATTTCACAATTGCGGAAGCTCCAACATGTGCTAGCCCATGCGCCATCTGGACCATAGGTTGTACAAAAGCCGTGGGTAATTTCCATCTATCCATCTGCTTATTTCTCCAGCAACCCTCGTCATCCAGCTCTCCTTCGCTAACCCATTGTTCCCGCTCTTTGTCAGAAGCGGTCTTTTGTATTTCTCGCACTTGCTCCTTCGCATCATGCCATCTCTCCACCTGTGACTTCACTACATACATGGCAGTAGTGCCGGGCTGCATCGCAGTCTCCCGTGCTACTCGATCTGCTAACGCATTCCCTTCTCCAACCTTATCAACCACTTTCCTATGGGCGCTACACTTAACAATGGCGATTTTCTTTGGGTATGTCAATGCAGTTAAAAGGTTATGAACTAACTCCCCATGCATTATCTGTACCCCATGTGACGTTAGAAACCCTCTCTCCTTCCAGAGTAGGCCGAAATCGTGCGCTACTCCGAAGGCATAGCGGCTGTCTGTGTAAACATTCACACACAATCCTGTACTGAGCTCACACGCTCGTGTTAACGCTATCAGTTCCGCTGCTTGAGCTGATTTCTGTGGTATGCGTGCTGTTTCCACTATCGTCTGTAACGTGGTAATTGCATACGCTGCTGAAGTCGTACCATCTGGTAGCTTCAGGCATGATCCGTCTACCCACAACTCTCCATCTACCTCTGAAAAGGGCGTATCCTGGAGATCAATACGACCCTTTGTTTGTTCCTCAGTCACAAGAATACAATCATGCGCTTTCTGCGCCTCAGGCTGGGTCTCGGGGTATGGCAACAATGTGGCCGGGTTTAACGTCACGCACCTTTTTAACGTAATGTGAGGAGCTAAAAGCGTCAACTCATATCCCGTTAAACGGGCACTGGTCAAATGCTGCGTCTTTGTTTGATTAAGCAGGGCATCAACAGCGTGGGGAACTAACACCAACAGTTTATGGGACAATACAATTCCTTCACTCTGCCGTATTGACACAGCTGTCGCCGCAACCGAGCGAAAACACCCTGGTAATGCTCGGGCGACAGGATCAAGCACAGCCGAAAAGTATGCACAAGGGCGCTGCTTATCGCCGTGCATCTGCACTAAGACTGATAATGCACATCCATCTTTCTCATGCACATACAACGAAAAGGGTTTTGCATAATCAGGGGTCCCTAACACTGGTGCTGAACAAAGGGCCTGTCTTAATTGCTGAAAAGCAGCGTCACACTCATCTGACCAGGGGATCGGGATGGGCGTGTCTTTTGTCAAGAGCGCTAGTAATGGCTTAGCTATGTGTGAAAACCCCAATATCCACTGTCTACAAAAAGAAACAAGACCCAAAAATGCACGCACATCCTTCTGCGTGGATGGCCTTGGTGTGTCCAAAATTACTTGGATACGATCTGGTGTGAGTGCACGCCCCTCCTTAGACAAAAGGTGACCCAGATAAGTCACCTTTGGTCTACAGAATTGCAATTTCTTCCTAGAGACCTTGTGATTGTGGGATGCTAAAAAGGAAAGTAAAGCTATCGTACTTTCCTCGCACAACTCCAGGGTGTCAGCCGCCAACAGGATGTCATCGACATATTGAATGAGGGCGACCCCCTCGAGTAAAGCAAAGGAATCCAACTGTCGTTTCAAGGCCTGACTGTAAATACTAGGGCTTTCTGTGTAGCCCTGGGGAATTCTACAAAAGCGATAAGATCTATTGTTTAACGTGAACCCAAAAAGGAATCGGCTATCAGGGTGAATGGGAATAGAAAAGAAGGCATTTTTCAAATCAATCACTGAGAACACGGTCGCCGTAGGCGGGACCAGGGTGAGCAACGTCGTGATATCGGAAACCACCGGGTACTGAGGTATCACGATCTTGTTCACCTCCCTCAAATCAATTATGAACCGATAAACCTTTGCATCCGTGTCCTTTTTCAGAATAGGGAGAATCGGACTGTTACAGATATTATAGGGAACTTCTTCCACTACTCCTACCGCGATCAAATCTTGCACAATCTGTATGAGAGCTTCCTCGCCCTCCTGGGAAATACGATACTGGGGGAGGCGTGGTAGCACCGCCCCCTCCTGGACACTAATGTGGACCGGAGGAATCACCATTTGTCCCACATCCGTGTCCGACGTGGCCCATAAAGCTCGGGGGAGGGTAGCCAACAACGCATCCTCTGAAATCGTACACATCCGCCCAGATCGGGGGTAGTTGTCATTTAAAATCACCCTCACACCCTCAGGGGAACAGCGAATTGTAGCCCTAAAATGCTTTAACATATCAAGGCCCATAATGTTATCCGGTGTGTACGGAGCAAGCAGAAACGGACAAGGCGCAGAAAAACAATCAACTTTAAATGCAAGGGGCTGTGAAAGAGGGCTTCGGGAAAGTGTACCGTCAAACCCTACCGATGTAACTATTGAGCCGGATGGGGGAGCCCCCGGAACCAAGTACCTAGACAACGCACTACGTGTCGCTCCTGTATCCACTAGGAACTGATCAGTAGAACCTAAAACCTCAGCCGATACATAAGGACCCGTCTGATCGACCGGCACCTCAACTGATTCGGACCCCCATCCTACGCATTCCTATGCATGCTGAGAATCGTGATATCCCGAGTGATCGATGTCCGATACATGGTACTGATGCTGGCGATCAAAAATATTCGAGCTATCTCGGTGCTGTCCGGCAGTATCAAAACGGACATTATCATTAGAGGTCCCTCTAAAGTTCGAGAAGCCCCCTCTCCCCCTCTGGCCACCCAGAGTGTGCCCCTGCCGCGAAGCGCGCAAAGCTGGGCACTCCCTGGCCCAATGGCCCAACTGCTTACAGTACGCACATTGGTTCTTATTCAAATCAGGTCGGCCCGAAGGGGGACCATAAGATCCGCTCCTTCCCCTATTGTTATTACCCCGGCGGGGCGGGCCATATACTTGTGCTAACATAACTTTCGTTTTGAGATCTTTTGACTTCTTCTCCTCCTGGCCCTTCGCCTCGTGCTCCTGACGCTCATAATACTGGGCGATGGTCAGAAGGGCCGTCGGTGTCGCGGAGGACCAAGAGCTCTCACTCGCTTTTAACCGGGCCGCAACTGCCGGCAGTAGATTAGCCACATATTTGTCCGCGAAAAGGTGGCGGCCTGTGTCGTCGGTAAGCGACTGGCCACTAAAATCATGGAACGTTTCTTCAAAGCGCGTGAAGAAATCTGCCACTGACTCATCAACTTTCTGCTTACATGCCGCCAACATATTCCAGTCAATCTTCTTGGGGGGGATTATAGTTTTTAATTTAGCCACAATAGCAGCAGGGAGATCTAGAATATTCCGGGGAGGTTTCTGTGCGGGCTTCCGCTCCCTATCCTCATCCTCAAGGTCAGACCACCGGGCCTTAAAAGCAACTATATCATCCACCTTTCGGACAGATCGCCACGTGTCCGGTGGTAGAATAAGGCCAAAGAACAGATCTATCCGCTAAGGTCATAATGCAAGAATTCAAGGCCCCCTCGACTTCTTCATAGAAGGCCGCTGGATTCTTACGGGGGTCAGGCAATGCATTCTTTAACGCCATAACATCGGCTCTATGCCATGGAGTATAAACCCAATTATACACGAAATATCCCTTAGCATCGACGGAGTTAATATCGGAGCTAGTCCCCGCTCCCTTAGGAGGAACATACAAAGGCGCCGCCTCTCGCATTGGTTTAGCATGCACTATGTCATCCTTATCTGACTGGGAGGCGGATGGGTGGCCCTCTGCTGCAACCGAATCCGACTGCTTCTCCGTTTCCGCTCGTTGGCGTGCTTTCTCTCGAAGGGCCAGTACCTCGTCCCGCAAGGCGAACAGCCGCCGAGCCGCCTCAGGAGCCTTAGAGGGAGAAAAAGCACCGTTACGTATTGCTCTGGCATCCGAAGACACTTCGTCAGGCTCAAAAACATGAGAATATTTTCGGAAAGCATTAATCACTTCATCCGCGAAATGACCCAGAAAATACACTTTATCTCTCTCCTGCCATGGCCCCCAAATTTGAAATAAGTCCTCCTGGGATACCTTGCCTTTCAGCGCACGGAAGGAAATTTGCCGAAGCTCAGCCATTTGCTCGGCCGGCAACATGGACCGCGTGTCTACCTTACCCGAAGCCGGGTCAGAATCTTGCGTCCGCGGAGCAGATGCGCCAACATAAGGGGGCGGAGAGCGATCTAGTAAATAAAAATCGTCATCAGGATTATTAAGGACAGGATAAAGTGGCTGGCGAACAACATATTGACCCGAAACTTGTAGCCTACGCTCTTTCTCTTGTCTATCCGTCTGTTCTTTGTCCTCCCGACGCTTTGCTTCCTGTGCTCGCACATGATCATTCTTTCGTTGCTCTTTATCAAACAATGCTTTCTCACGTTTCTCTCGCTCACGCACTTCCTTCACCCATAACCGCACACACTCAAACATATCCTGACGAGCACGTCGCTTACACATACACTGTTCCACATACTCAATCTTACGCATATCAAACGATCCATACAAAGGCCATCGCAACTCAGGATCCTTCTTGGTATATTTCCTCCACAATGTGCTGTACATTATGGAAGAAAGACCATGCTTCACGTACATATCCCTATTAGGAGTCCCCTCTGGGGGAGCTGGAGCAGATTCCTCGAGGTTCAACCGGTTACCCAAACAGCAGCACCACTTACGGAGTGCGCTAAAAGCAGGCATGTTAGGAATAATGCAAAATATGCAGTATTATCAAGAAAAATGGCACTTAATCGTTGCGCCGTTCCAAGTTTACACAGCTCCGGAGAAATTTCTCCACATTACCTGCCTATATGTGTTGCAACGCATATATGTTCACAAAGACAAATTCAAAATATGACTAGTCACCATCAATCAAACTCAAATAGCCACACCAGGCTTCAAAACTCGGAGCAAGTACCGTACAACGGTTCTTACCAATCAAGAGTCCAGGTTCCAACTGCCAAGCTCCACAATCGCCCAAACGGCTCTCACGGCAGGACCGACAGAAGAGGTCTCAGTCGATGACCGGCGCCACCCAGATGGTCAGCTCGGAAGGGAAGGAAGAAAAACCTCGGGATGCCAAGGCTAAGACGCCGCTGGCAGTGATCACGTCCCTGGCCAAACTCCTCACCTTCGTCGCGACCAGTCCTTCGAGCATCCGAGTCGCCGATGAGCCCCACGTGACGGGCGCCAATTGATGAATACAAGCCCCAGCTAGGCCCGCAAGAGACAAGGGTTCGCTCTTCTGCAACGAAATCTATAAGGAAGTTGGCACGGAAACTGCAAAGTACAAAAACAACGTTTATTAACCCTTAAGGGTGGTCCTACAATCCACACAACACTCTTCAGTATTGCAAGGAGTAGCACACAGAACATTCGTACACAGTCCCCTTTTATACACAACAGAGGGGCTCATGAGTGGGTGGATAGTACATGAAGTCGAAGAACATTACCATTTAGGGTCATCCTCGATTCTAAATCAATACATGGGCGGAGCTAACACACTCCTTGAGCCCGCGAAAACACATGGTCAAGCAAAGCTAATTATAACAGATGTGGTCAAGTCTGGGCATGCGCCAGATGGACGAGAGGGAGCTATTTATAACTGTTGCTAGGCAGATTACAAGAGCAACTAACACAGAGGTCGGACTCTCCTCGTGGTGAACACGTGGCAGCATGTCAATACAAAATGGAGTCCGGACTTCTGCCAACATAATGGGGAAAACACGATAAAAGGGAAACACTAATGTTTTCAGTAAATGCTTAATCACATTCTGCCTTAATTTACAACAGCATTATAAAGTTAAAATAATCAATACTCAAAGTGCAAGTGTGATGTTAATATAAGATTAAAATACTGAAATTAATAAACAAAACTTTTTAGCTCAGAGATTTCCTGATTGATTTTTAAAACCCCACTAATGATAGCAAGACAGCATAATTCTAACTCTAGGCATAGAAGACAAGACAAACAAGTATTGTGAGATCTGACACCAAAGAACTGCTAGATGGGTCATAGAAAAGACCTTCTAGGTTGGATGTAAAAGCCACAGGAAAATAGGACTTGGGCGAGTGTTTGTTTTGAGGTGCCATCACAGGGACAGGGTGGTAAACTGTAGAACCCTGATCCCTGTTGGGGGTGCGCTACTAGGTAGTGGACCAAGCCTAGCCTAAAACGGATAATATAGAAACCTAAAAGAGATAGCGTTCAACCGCCACCTCTTGTTTAAAACCTAGGTAACGTGATACTGTAACTAGAAATTGTTGATTACGAAGTCTCATCTGGGTTCTAAGTTGATGAAACACAGTTTTAACCACATGGTTTGCGCTGCCAGTAAAATCATATGGGGACAAAAAGAAGTGAGGAAGTTCAAGGTCCAAGAAGGATTTTGTGACATAAGTTTTTAAAATGTGTTTATATTTATTTATTTTTATTTGATATTTTCCCCAACATTTCAATAGTGAAGCACTTATAGATACACTGGTTATGATCATATTTACACATTGTGATAGATAAATTAAAACAGAGCCACATAAGCATATGATCAAATGACTTAGATATAAACTATGAGGTGACCTACATACATGTTAAGCATAAAATATATATAATATATTAACCATATGGAATATATACATTTGTTAAGAAAACCTAAAAAATTAAATTTTCAAACCATAGGTAGTATATATATTTGTACGAAGAAATGCATGTATGTAAATACATACATACATATCAAATTATACATGTTCACATACATATTCGTGTGCTGTACATTTGTGTTTTGAGTATGGTGGTCATGTAGTAAAGAGCCAACTCTTGAGTAGTCTTCTGAAGATAAGATAGTTATTTGCGGATCTTATGTTTGGGGGCTAGTAAATTCCATAGTTTGGCTGTTTGAACAGAGAAAGATGTACCACCTTATTTATTTCCTGTATGCTGGTGTTTTGAGGCGAGGTGGCAATCTGGTAGCTGAGGTTCCTTTATTGTATGTATGTGGTGATTTTATTCCTGCTGAAAAGGGGTCCTGGTCAATGTATTGCATTGTGGGTGATAAAAAGCAGCTTAAAGATGGCCTTCTGGCAACCGGTAACCAATGTAGGGCCTTCAAGGCAGGAGAGAAGTGGCTTTAAATGTAGGAGTAGTCTGGAAGGTGAGTTCTGAATTCATTATAGTTTTCTCATAGTTGATAAAGATGATCTGTGGTAGATGCCATTGGGGTAATCAAGTTTAGACAGTACAAGAGAGATAGGAGCTTGGACTTTGAAAATCCTAGGTGGAGCAAGATGTGTGGCAGAGTTTTCATAGTAATGAAGCTTGATCTTGTTAACTTATCCACCTGATAGCTTGGAGTCCATGGTAATTCCAAGGGTTCCTTCCTCCTTGGATATATTAGGAGGTGGTTCCAGATCGTCCACCCAAAGTGGGTCATATTTTTTCCGGTCGTCACATGTATGTATTTCATTTTTAGACACTTCAATTTGAGAGGGCTCCATGTCATTCACTGATCAATGGCTGTAAAGCAACTGAAGATATTTAGGTTGAGTCTGAGCCAGCGCGCATGCGCTGCTCTGCGAGGCTTCTTGTAAGCACTCTAAACTACTCCATGTGGGTCTGACTCCCCCCACACATAGGATTGGCTTTTGCGTGTGTCTTTCACTAATGAAACCACGCAAATGGCTAAAGGCGGGTGCATGTCCCACCTTCTTTTTTAATGTCCACTCCCATGGCGTTTTGCTCTCGGGAGCGAGCAGCGGCGCGCAGGGTGGCAGCTGCATTCTTCATTTGTCAGGTTACACACAACACCCCGTGCTTTTGCTTGTTTTATGGGTGTGTTCAATAAGCGCAGCGTATTTATCTTACTTACAGGGCGGCAGTTGCAGTACCTCCTTGTTTCCCGCTTTGCATTAGGAGCACTCCCCCTGCCCTCGGCACTCAAATAACTTTATATAAGTAAAGTATCTGAATAAATACACAGATCGCCTTTAGAAATAGAACTCAAACTACGTGGAATAGGAAACAAAAAGGATCGTTTATATGGGCCAGCACTTCTGTGGGTTTTCGTGTCGCACATCCACGTTGAAACTGACACCTCATATCACCAGCTAATTAACCATTGCCTGCAGTGTTGAAACGCAGGCCACTCTGTGGTGACTCGGCAAGCTGTGCCAGAGGTACCGGCGCACAAACCTGCGCTTTGAATTAAAGAGTTTGAAAGTCGGCCTGGCTTTGGAAAGGGATCGCCTGGCACCAGCCAGTCCTGGCTACCGTTGCCTTCATGTTGTCTTCAGTGGAGTGAGATGGGTCGCCAAAATAATAATTATGACACCCATTGTTGATTGATCTACCTGGATTTGAACCCCCGAACTCAATGTTACACACAGATATCACCTGCATATGCATTCACCCCGTTAACTTTACGTTTTTCTGACAGAAAAGAAATAGACCTGTTATTACCTGTTATTGTTTTTTCACGTACTTTCATTTATTTTTATTTCTGTATTTGGTGCCTGATATGCTATGCTTTCAAATAATTAATGAATGGTGTGATATTTTTCCAGAATAGGCATAAGCCATTTGCAAGCATCACTACATTATTGTAACACACTGAGTTTGGGATCATTTGCATTGAACTAGATGAACCAGGAAAGGACCGAACGCCTTGATGCTGGAGTGATAAATTCACTAAATTAATGCAATAGATCAATAGATGTTGGCATTAGTTTAAAAACACATGGCATTCGCGCAAACATCAATCAAAATGTAAGAAGTGACAGAGGTGAGCACCACGCTTTACCACACAGCATGGCCTCACTCCTTTATTATTTGTGAATGGTGCCGCTTTCAACATGTGCACGTCTGTTTGTGAAGGGCGCTGCTTTTACTTTTAAGTGCGCCTTAATTGTATGTGAATGGGGCTGCTTTCACTTTAAGAGCATTTTTACTTGTTATCGTGTTATCAATGTGCTGCATGGTCAAATACTTACAAGGTCCAAAAGGCAAGACCTATTGGCTATGCCAATACTTGTTGAGTTTCCAATGTCTTTGGGGCTTTCCAGTTTAAGAAGTATTTGTGTGCCATCTGCATAGTATAGCATGTGAACTAAAGTTCATTGATCATTGCCGGTAATCATTTCATGTAGATGTTGAAAATCATGGGTGAGATGATAGAGCCTTGAGGGATCCCTCCTTTTGTGAAGTACGGTTTGGATGAGAAAGGGGGAGTATGGATGAAATGTGTTCTATTTTGAAGGTTGAATGTGATTCAGTTGAGAGCAGTCCCCTCTATGCCTGCTTTGTAGGGTCTTTAGATCAGAGTGTCATGATGAACTGTGTTGAAGGCAGCTGAAAGCCAGGAGAAGTACTTTTGTGATTGACCCTTGTTTAACCTATATCTGAAATGGCCAAGGATGTGAATTGCTTATCAAAAACTCCATTAATGAATACATAAATAGTTCTTTTGAACTCTGTCTAGCATTTTGCGAGAGCATTTCATGAATAATAAAAAGAAAGAAATCAACAAATTATGGATTCCTCTACATCCTTTGTAGTGGCTGGTAGATCCATGTCCTTTCACCTTCCTGCTCCTAATAGCCATAAACATCCCAGAGAGATGTTGCTGAGGTCTCTCTCTAAAACCCTCTCTAGGGAACACATTTCTGGGAGCTCCCCTTCAAACAGACTTTCAGGAAACAAAGGCACATTTTTGGCACTCCCCAAGCCGTAGGTCTCTGGTCTGCTTTGAATACCTCATTTCACATACAAGGGCACCCCACATACTTTTCTTTTCTGCGAGCCCTCTTCAGCTGTTTGTATTCTAAAGTGTTTACACCATGTCTTCATGTTGGATTGTGTGGATTTCCTGTTTTTTATTCATCTTATTTGTGTTGTCACCACTTCTTTCAAAAATGAAAACACCATATACGATACATTTACTAAACACATAAGATTATGTGGAGCTTCATCATTTTTTAAATTTTTGAGCGGCTCAAATGTATTTGATAACAATTCACCTTTTGGGAAAGAGGCTACTAAACCTCTACATTGTTGGCTGTTTCTTCTCAGTTTAAAAAGGTGAACTTGTTTCAAATGATCAGGTGTTCATGGGCATAGTATGCCAATTTGTAGCAAACAACCAGAGCAAATGTTTACCACTTGTGCAAAATTGACATGTACCTTTTTAACACTGTTCAGCAGTAGGGACATTTAACTAGATCTAGCCCAGCTGTGGTTCTATTTAACTCCTGCTTACACAATTTATTCCCTGGTGCTAATGATTGTTTGTTCTAGAAGAGGGTTCTCCAAAGTCAGTCCTGGAGGGCCTGATCAATGCCAGAATTTTTGCTTATCTCCATTTGGATAAATGTAGTTATCTTAAGAATCTGACATGAATCCGTCCCTCCATGACCGAGCCCTGTCCTAGAATAACAAAATGCCTATAGTTATGTGGCAGTTAGCTGTGAGTAGCTGTAAAATGAAGGTGAAGCCTGCCATCTCTGGACTTATCGGGCCATAGCAATGGCTTTCCTAATGAAAAAAAAAGTTGTGCAAAAGGGAAATTTACAAGAGTGTAGAATTAAAAATAATGTAGTATGGTGGGTGGATCATGAACACACGCTTACAACCAAAGTAATGTCAGATATTTGAAATCACCCGAGCTGTCCTACTCTCATGTCATCTGTTTACAGTACCTGCTGATAACTTGGGCGTAGACAGTGCACCTTTGAGCTCTGGGTGGTTCCAGATTATGCAGACTGTCACACCCCTTCCACAGGATCGCATCACCATTTCACCTGGAAGTCACGTGTCAAACATCATTATATGTCCAGGTAAGGTGATTCATTTTATATCACGCTGATAAACTCATGCCTTTACTCTGACATTAGTAAAAATAGGACACATTATTGCTAATGGTCCACACGCCACACATACTCAACCCAGTAGGTGAGATTTTCATTTAAAGATTATGTTTGTTTGGCATTACCCACTTTTATATATCATTTCATTTCAAAGCCAGTCAAACACGAGACAGAAGAAACAAAAACAGGATTAATATACTTTTAGGTCAATTTATGTTATGTTACAGAGATTTGAATAGCATGTTATTGCCATTTGTATGACCTTGCAGACCTATCAGATTTTGGATGCCTTCATGTCATGGCTTCAGTGGTTCCTTCATAGACTATTTTCTGATTGTTTCAATTGAAATATCCTTAGTGTTGGTGTGGTTAATTTGCTATTTCCCTGTGGCTGTTAGGTGTCTGTTTTTAGTAATTGTTTTTTGCCATTATATATGGACCGAGGTCTTCAACAGTTTAGTTATGTGCCATCTGGAAGGATTGATGTGAGAAGGGCCCTACTTGAGTTTTTACCTGAGATAATTGCAAGTTTGGCATCTTGTTAAGGTCTGGCAATATGAACCTTCTCCCAATAGCCCTTTGTTGAGTTAGTCATTGCGCATGTTTATAAATACAGCAATTTGTCTTTGGAAACCCCTGTGATCTAGTGTATTTCACCTAGTACTCACAGACAAACAAATCCTACAAAAATACAAAATTGTCCCTTGTTTCCTAAGAAAATGAATTTAGGAGTCATCTATGGATAATTAGGTAATTTTTTCACAATTGGTCAAATTTTTACTCCTTAGTTCTGTATCGTCAGTGACACAAAAACTAGAACCTTTGTAATCTTTGGGCTGAGGGGGTTACAGTATTCCAGCTGTGAAAGAGCTAATGATCTGGCTAGTCCCTCCCTCTCAGTGGTTAAACTGCAGCAAAGACAGGACTCTCCTTATCATGTTCAGTTAGAAATTAGTCCCATTGCCCCTGCATTCGTTTGTAGACCAAATAACGTCAAATATGGTACATTGGTTTTAGTCGCTTAAACCAAACCATGGGGAGTACATAGTGCTGGAGGCCACGTGAAGTGGAGTACCTCTGTCATTGCTGAATTTTACTCTGCCATTTTGATTTATGCTAACATTTGTAGGGCCTACGAGCCCGGGGGGAGGGTGGGTCTCAAATTATGGGTTTGTGCTGCTCCTAGACACCCATTTGGTGTACAATGGGAGGACATGCCCTCCTTTGCAGTATTCTCAATCACGTAGTCCCCTTTGAAAAACTAGATGTAAGTACTGGCTGTTGGTAGCACATTCTATTTAGGGCATACAAGAGTTAAACCCAGAGGAACTGCCTACTTGCCTCCCATTTAAAATAAACTCAGAAGCTTGTGGTGGAGACCTGCCCCTTTATGTTTAGTTTTTTGGGTGTTTGAGTTGTTAACGCGCATTATGAGCATAATGTTTTACAATGTTGACAGCAATCATCAGAGCATGTAGATATTGTAAATACTTTGCAAATGCTACAGAGGCTCCTTTTAGTAGGGTAATCTATAGCTAATTGCTGATATTTATTTTGTAAGAATTACATTTACAAAGTGGAGGGGATTTATACAGCATCACACACAATCCCTCGCTCTCACTTCCTACTCTGCTTGTTCTTTGTTTCCAGGCTTGTCTAGGAATAGGCAAGATGTCTCTCCCGGAAGGCGTACCTGGTCATCTGTACATAGCTTGTTACATTGTTTACACAGAATATCTGAACCAAAAATATTGTGTGTCAAAATACTGTGTCAAGAATAATGAGGGCAAAAATATCATGAAGGTTAGTTTCTATAGGTAAGTAAGGTTTTCCTATATATAACTCCACATATATGTTCCTTGATGATATAAATATCTTCAAGGTACATAGATGTGGAGTCAAGAACAGTAAATCTATACTTACCTATTTGCACTTACCATCTCGATATTTTGGTCCTCAATATTTTTGACAGAATATTCTGTCCACACAATATGTTTGGTTCCGATATTCTGTCAGTGATACGGCTGCGACTGAAGCAATGATTGGACTTCCACAGAGAACTTTATGAAGGGGGAACTTTACCCCAACCTGGGTGTCTGGACCCTTTTAAGTCAGAATATCAACTGACTCTGGTTTTCAGGGGGGTATTGCTACACTTCCTGATCATCTTGGATTCATAATCATAAGCAGTGGTTCCCAAACCTTGGGTCGCAACCCACTGGTAGAGCGTTAGCTGATTTTTTGGTGAGTCGCGAATGTCCAAGCAATAAATAAAGGTGCATTTAAATTCTGCATTTATTTTGTCACATTTGCTGTGCTTCAAACACAGAGATCAAATATCAGGCAAGTCTTCTGAAAAATTGCTTTCTTTTTAACATGGAGATTGACGTTTACAAGCTCCTCTCACTTTGCAGTCAGTGAGAGGAAAATAAAGTGAATTATATGACAATCTTGCTGGAATACATGTAGTGAGAAATGAAATGCTATCGGATGCCAATTTTGTGTAACAAACAAAATGTTATAAACATAATGTAACTACCTTATACATGTAAATCAAATTGTACAATCCTGAAAATAAACTGTACACATTCAGCCGTTAGGAAAGCAAAAGCGGAGCACATTTTAAACAAAGATTTTAATAGGATAAAAACAAATCAAGACACTTTACTTTGTGATGCACAAATGATAACTATTCACTGAAACCCGATTTCGACACATCATCATTTGTGTGTTACATAGTTTTATCAGCAAAACGTTAGTGTCCATTTCAAAGTCCTTGGTGTCTGCGGGCCTACCAATATTTCTGTGGATCAGACTATAGTCTATTCCCCTTAACGTCAGGCTTGGTCCCTTTTATCCAAGAATTTACTGAGCTGGAGTTTTTAGGGCAGAGATTTTCAGACTGGAGATGGACCCCCAGGGAGGGCGAATTGATCAGAGGCGGGCAGGCACCGGGCAAGAGGAGCATCATGTTGCAAAGAGTGATGTCACGGGCCATCATAACATTGTTTGTCTCGTTTGTCCTTGCTGGGAGTTGGTATCAAAGGGGACAAGAGGGCTCTATATAACCCTCTAAACCCTTCCTCTCCATTTCTTATAAAGAATCACTCTGTGGATTCCTTTATAATTAAGGTAGACCAGGCTGACCGTGTTAGTATTCATGTTTTCAATTGCGTTTTTAAACAGGATAAATTAGCATAACTGTAATGCTTGAACTATTAAATATGTTTAGAACTGTAAATTTAAGAGAGTAATTGTGAACACATCTGCTTATGATAATGGGCAGCCCCAATTACATTTTCTTACTTGAGTAGGCGTGGCAAAAATTTTGGCCACTAATTAGGACCTCCATTTATCAAAATATGCCTATTTTGGGTGACTCCGCTAACCACCAACCCTAAGGAGTACGCTTTTGTCCGTAGACTCAGTACATACACTTTTGCAGGTTCTCTGAGACACTGCATATCAATTTTCATTGACTTTGCTTTGTTTGTACATTGTTGTGAATGTTCTCGAATATTAGGGCAGAAAACAGTAAATCTTGCCAACTTGTAACTAAAATACTCTATTTTGGAAGGAATATTGCGATTCTCAGTTTTACAGTGTGAAGATAGCGACCAGAAACTGTTCACAATAAACATACTTTCAAATTTACATTTGCCACTATTTTGAACCCCTTCTAATGGCCCAAATGTGCATTGTAGTGGTATTGTGTTCTTCTTTCAGGATTGTGCAGATGTTTGCAATCATCTTGTGATCATCAACAGTACATAGTGAGCATATCAAGGGACAGTGCTGTGCGCTACCTTACTGTTCATTGTGTATTTTGTACTTCCTATAATTTGATTTTCCACTTCTACTGTAAATATTCTCATACAGTCTGAGTTTTCATTAGAGTGTTGTTTGCTTACAACTCTGTCTTGAAATTCACATTATATTGAGCCTGTGTTAATATAGTTGAACTGTACCTAGAGTAGCCATGCACTACTTCCCTTGAGCTAGGCCTTGACTGCTTATCTGCATCTGATTGGATCGTCAAGGAAGCTTAGAGAAGGCAACTTTCTGTCACTGACATAGCAACAGTGCCCCTGGTGGTGGGGGTGCCAGCACTGGCACTATTATCATGCTTAGCTATCCCTGAAAGTGTGTACAGAGAGGATAATTGTGACAGTAGGTCTGTTACCGTGTGACATTCCGCTGTACACTTTCAATTAACTAAAAGTCCAAAGAGCCTGAAAATAATTTCAGTTTAACATTAGGTCTGCACCATGTGAAGATTATTTTAGGAAGGGTATGAGTTTGAAAGCGCAGATAATTGATTTGTTTAGTAAATATAATTAATACAGTTCAATATGTATTTTGCACTGCAATTGAGTACAGTAAACTGAACAGTATTACGTTTGTTGTTTTATTCATTTCTAGCCCCAGAACCAGCCCGGTCCCCACAGTTTACTTCACCTCCTATGTCTGCTTTTACACCAGGTAAGAGGGAGTTCTAGTGTCCTACCTAAAGGCCCCTTTAAGACTCTGCCCTTTATGAACCAGGTACTTGTGAAATGCACTAGTTGTGTGCCAACATGTGATGAGACCACAGTGCACCACTCAGCCTTGTACAAAATATTGCGAATTTCAATTGTCACAAACCTGTCCCACTGAAACAGAAATAATGAAAAGTAACACAATATGTATTTGTTTTTTTTTACATTTTATGTGTGAAGGATGTGGATTGATGAAACATGTTTTTATTGTTTTATGGATGTTTTATAACTTTGATATTAATTTAAAATAACAGAAGAATAGAAAATGTATATCTTGTATGTGCCAGATCCCATATTTGGACGAGGCAGTAGGCATATGTACTAATAATATGTATTTTTATGACTGCAGAGACTGTCCTGTCTTTTTATGTGCAGAGTTTACTACAGTTGTAAAGCTACTACAGGTAAAAATAAACTTGTAGATTGTGAATATCGAAATATGGTAAACTTACATCAAAAGTGTAAGTTTACCTTTATGAATAAGGTCATAGGATTGTAAACGGAGACCATGTAGCTGGAGTATTGTCTCCATTTTGGCAGTATAAAGTTGGCAATGGTTCTTAGAAAGCATTCACCATTTAAGGATGACCTCAGGTTGTCTTCAGGCTAGGCTGACTGGAATATCAGATCTCATAACAGTGTTATCAGAATCCAGAGTTTTATGTACCAAACGTCCTTACTTAGGAAGAAGTGAATAGTGTTGCTTTGGGTATCAAACCCTCTGCACCAGCCAGCATCATGAGACATCGGTGGAGGCTCTTGCTTGAGCACCTTGAAATCCTTCCAAAAAACAGCGGACCTCCATCCTAACATCCTTGCATTTGCTTCCTCAAATGGAAACATTTAAGGCACAAGTGACACTTTTAAAAACTGGGGGCCTGATTCACAAAGGTAAACTTACATTTTTAGTAAGTTTTCTTTTTTTGGTATTCACAAACTACAAGTTAATAGTGTACGATAGCAGAGACTCCACATATTTTTATGTGCAGAGTTCTCCACCCCGGCTGCAGAGTCTCTGCAGTTGTAAATTTACTATTATATTGTAATTTGTGAATATCCCTAAAAATATAAACTTGCACAAAAGTATAAATTCACCTTTGATAATCAGGCCCAAAATATTTATGATATGGGCCTCATCAAGATAAGAAGCTAGTGGTTCCCTAGAAATTGGCCTGTAGGCCACCAATACAATTCCCAAAGAAATGGTGTGCTGCGGACAGCTTCCCATTTGCAAATCAGATACCACCCCAACTCAGGGTTTGGTAGCTGCTCATGGTTCACAACTTGTATTGTAGTGAAAAAACATTGATACGTCCCTTCCCAACTCACAGACAGGAGAAGGAAGCTTCTTTCACACCCCCTCTAGTGTTGTGAAAGGAAAGGGTCGCAAAAGTCAGAAAAACGTTTTAAACTCATTAAAGGGCATCTGCTCATAGTGAATAGGCCTCCAGTGGTCGCAAACTCTGTAATTTTGTAAAAGATAATGTTTAAAATCGCCAAAGGGCACTGTGCATTCATGTTGAGAATCTGAAATCCCTGAAGTTCCAAAACCGAGTAGGCAGGTCATGCCTTAATTCACATAAGCTTGGCCACTCCTGAACAAACTGAACTGATTCCCAGGAGATAAAAGAATGAGATTTTAAATACTGTGCAACTTCTCAGGAGTTTTTAAGGAACAGAAGTCAGCACTATATGCCACCACACCATCAAATCAGGGAATGCATGGCTTGCTGTCCAATCCAAATTCAGCTGAAAGAAACTCAGTGCACGCTGTCATAAAGTTGGGCCCAGATTTTCAAACTTCTTGAAAACTTGGAATAGAAGGTGTGTACCACATGTGGAAAATACCTTTACCTGATGTAATGGTATTTACCACATATTGTAAATACGACACCTGATTTCGACAAAGTGCTCCAGGCGCATAGGATAACTATCTTGTCTCGATAATGCTCATCGAAATGTCCAGAACTCTAGTGTTACCAAAGACACCAAAGTCCTGCATAACGGATGGAAGGTGGTAATTTAGGACTTTACAAAATAAATAAATAACTTATGTGAAGCTTATTGACATAACCCAGCTACAGTACCATAAGAGCAGCTCCAAAATTAGAATCAAATAAATAGATTTTTATTATATGTATCTCTACATTTGACATTAAACATTTAGAAGTTGCCAACTGTGTTTATGGATTAAAAGCTGAATTAAAAACACCTCCAGCATCCAGGAGTTATGAAACGTTCGTTTTTGTGACACTATCTGACAATTGATGCAGCTCTCATAATGCATGGCTGCTACCTATTGTATGCTTACTTTTGTGGCAGTCACAACAATAATATGTTGATCTGAATATCAAAGAAAATGGGTTGCTTATCTTCACTTCCAGATATCATTGAAATATATTCTGTGTTAATTACCAGTACCTTTAAAATGTATAATGTATTATTTAATGTCATTTAACAGTGAACTCAGCTGTGGGAAGTATTCCCACATCTCCTGACAGGAGTGCATCATGCAGCCCCTCGGTTCCAACAACTGCTGATATGCCAACTATGCCACAGCCAGCTTCAATGAACCAGTGCTCCAGAACTGGTGAGATAACTTGTTTGGAATGGCCATCACTTTTGTAAACACTGTGATTCCGTGTTCGCCCATGACAACAAAAATCAGCACCAGGGATCCAGATACCATTGCAGCTTGAGCACTCAGGGGAGGGGTGCACATGCAACATCACGTGAGGGACTTTTCTGTCTCAGCATCGGCTTAAGAGGCTCAGGCGTCATATCATTGGAAGTCCTCCATCTTGTGTTTCAGCCACACCCTAACTCTTGTGTAGCTATCACACTGTGAATAAAGAACAAGCGCTCCCCAGCATTCATTCCATATTCACCAGGAACAGTTAAATAAATCAGAAGTGTTCTACAAAACACAAACCAGTCAAACAGATGCTCTTCTCTTTGTTCAGTATATTGATATCATATTACATTAAGGTGTTTGAAAGCATACCTCATCAGATTGTGTTGCCCATGTAGGTGCAGGAAAACTGTCACTGGTGACTTAATGAGCACTCTGTGAGGTAGTTCTTAGCAAATGGTAGTTTTCACTTTTTTTATTTGCAGAGCTAGAATAAATCATCATTTACAAAATTGTAAATTCTTTTTGGGATTTTGTGTCCAAAGTAAGTACATATGCAAATGAAACATGGAAAGGTGTAGTTCAAATGTTCTAGTATCACTTAATGTGTCCCATGTGGGTGGGTGAAGAGAAAAGAAAAGAAGTATTTTTGGATGCTGTAAATACCCTACTGGTCTTCTCTTATGTGTTGCATTGCTTGCCCCCCATGTTGATGCGTTTCAACCTGTTATGTGTTGTGGGTCTCGTCAAGACTAGGACATCATGGGTTTATCCTGCTATCAACATGGTAAACAGGAATGAAGGTGTGTTAGTGCCAAATGTGCAAAATGTTGCGACTAAATATGGTAGTGTGGTAACCCCAGGTGTGGTCTTTACTGTCAGGGATTTGTGGCAAATTGAAACGCCTATGTTCATTGCTTGGAAGAGCCTGAAGCAGGAATGGCAAGGTCATTTGTTTGAAACACACAATGTGCTTCTGTGCCAGGAATATAAACTAATTGGAGTGGATTACCTTATTCATGATTGTTCATTGATGCAGGGCTCAATGAACCATGTTATGCGCGACCTTGTGAGAAAATGGGCCTAAAGAGAAAAGTATGCAAAATGTGACCATGTAGAGGTGCGTGCACTTCAAGTGAATTTGTTCAGAATGGGAAAGAAAGGAGGTCTTAGTTACATGCAGAGACAAAGATTAGATTTCTAGTGAGTCACCTGTGGTTGAAATTTACCAAATTATTACACCTGCTTTCCTTTTGGTTAGTCTTTTGGCGTTTCGAAGAGGCAGTTTATGTGTCGGGCCCCAGGAGGAAGAGGGGTCTTGGCAGAAATAGTGTAAGCCTGTGGAAGGTGTTGGATGCACATCATCACGTGGCTTGTAGTTGCCAGTTACATTTCCGGATCACCTTGGCGTATTTCCAGAAACTCTAAACAAGAACAAAGTGAGGATGCCTTATAGACTCAGGGGTCACTTAATTAAACATATGTTTGTGAACCTGGTAACCATTGAATGCCGTGGAGCACATTCTACATGGGAATTTTACCTACTGACTTTGCGCTCTTGACTTTGTGGTCACGTCTTACGTGAAGTCAAGGCAAGCTGTACAGAATTTGTTTTCCTATATTGTTCACTTCAGAGATTTCATTCTTTCAAGCATTCAGAGTGCCCAGGTTCAGTTTCAAGTGTAGCCTCCCTTTTCAGGAAGAGGCATTCCTTGCTCCCTCCTCTGGGCCCTTTGATGAGGACATCGGGCACTGCCCAACTGAATTAATTCTCTGTATGGTTAACCTGTAGGATTGTTTTGACCACGGTTGTTGTGACCGTTTGGAAGGGTTCCTTAATTTGTTTTGCCCAAGTCTTTTGGATACCTCTTGGTTGGTTTTTCCTATATGAAGTTTGCTGCACAGGCGTAGGACTCCATATAGGGCATTCTTGGTTTCGCAATTACAGAGATAAATGGATCACTCTTTTATTGTTATATGAAAATTTGCGTCCCCATATTTCTCTGAGGTCTTTTTGTGAGCCAGAGAAAGAGACTGGTGCAGGGGGACTCCTGGCCTGCAACCATGAGGAACCTGTTTGATATAAATACGATTTCTGATTTTCTTGTAAACAATTATCGCCTCATTCTGAATGCCCCAGCAGTATCAATTGAGTTTGCGCCTGAATCAGCACAGGATGTCACACACATTTCACAATGACCAGGCACTTTCGGTGTATGGTTTTTACTAGGTGAAATCTGGTGATAACTGTGCATGAAAAACTGTAGAATTCAGCTGGAAACAGGAAAATGTGTGGTATTACAAATTTTCTTAATAAAATAGGTAAATTCACGTTCTCATAGTGCAACATCCAAATGTGTATATTTTGTATTTCAAGGTGACTGCTGCTGATCTGGTTGATACTAAATGCAGCAGAAACATTGTTCGAAACATTGTATCTCAAAGCAATAACAAAAGATGTCTGTCAATTAAAACATGGCAAAAATAACATTTGACACCCAGTGGACAAATACAAATGTCATTTGTTGATGAAACATATTGCAGTAAGCACTGTCTCCATCCACCACTCTGGGTGCACTACTACCTTAAACTTCAATATCCCGTAATGGAATTTCTTTTTGGCCTTTTTATATATAAAAAAAACTATTAATCTGTCAACATGCCCAGTGTGAGACTTGCCGGGGACTTCCCTTCTAATAAAAGCAGCTCTGCCAGTAATCACTTGCAAACCTTATCCCTTCAATATTAACATTATGAAAGAAAGATGTTTGTTAGGAGGTAGAAGCCTGTCATATAAACATCCTGTTACAAAATTCCTATCTTGGCTAACTTGCTTCTCCGGCCAAAACTACACTCTTGCAACTAGTGAAATTTCCTTGAACTAGCATGATAAAGAAAATTAAAAAAACTGAGCCCACGAATAGTCACCAAAACATGCCAGACTGTAAGCCCCAATTCAAGACCTGAATTGACAGCATTTTGTTGAATATTCAACGATTTTTGAAGCAACTTCCTTCTGATTGACTCAAATATGAGTATAATGAGCAAACAACTCCGTATCTTAAAGGGTATTCAATTGAGCTATCCTATTGTATGTCTTAAGAATAGGAAAAGCAGAAAACCCCACCATGATCTCTATTGAAATGTAGCTCTGTCACAGATGGGACACAAAATAATTTGGTTAGCAGTGGTTCCCAAACTGTGTGCTATGGCTCCCTGGGAAGCCGTGCACTAAGCACTTTAATGCATTTAATGTTGAAGGGTCTGTTGGCTTCAGTTGAACTAATTAGATTTAAACACATGATGTCAATGATTTGTAAGTGACATGCCTAAAGCTGTAAATGTAGTGCTTAATTGATGGCATGATGAGGGAGATAACCTCCATATTTCACTGGATCCCCACTTTCCAACACTCCTAAAGTATGCGGAAGTTGCCTGATTTATTTTGTTAGACTCGTTAATTGTTTTGGTTTTTTCCAACTGCATTTTACACCAATGCAAATTATCAGGAAAGTACAGTTGTCCTGTCTATTAAACACATTAAGTATTATTAAGTATTGACACTTGTACTTGAACCATAGGTACTACCAGTACACATTTCTTTCAGCACACACAGATTTCCAGACAAGCCTGCTCTCTCCTTGAGCACAGGGAAGTAAAACACCATATATACTGCATAATGGCAACATTTGGAAGAAAGAAAGAGGGGTGATTAAAAAAAATCGTGAGTCAACCTGCTGAGGCAGGTGTGCTGGCACGTATGACATGGGTAAAAATGGAAGTGCATGCAAATATTCTTCAAGCACAGAATCACTTTGGCAATGGGACCTACATGCATAGGGGACTGTAAGTGGGAAAAAAAAGTTTGAGAGGGTACTCTAAAAAAGGCATGGACAAAGAAATGTAAGTAGGAATATTTTATTAGAGGCGCCGCCTTAGTAATACAAAACACCCTCCGTATATGATCATAATACCTTCATCAGCTTCATCTCAATTATTTTCAGGCAGAAAAATGTAAGTAATCCCCCCACCCTCAAAAAAAAGTACCATTGGGGAGCCACAGGCAATGGCCAATGGGTCAAGGGAGCCGTGGGTCAAAAAAGTTTGGGAACCACAGGGTTATGGCCTTTATGGCCTCATAACTGAATTGATAATCCAAAAAAAAAAATCTCTTTCTTATTAACTAATGTGTAAGTCTGTAGTGCTTAACTGTATTTACAATTTAGATGAAAATCTCACAAAATACAATTTTGAATTGGCTCAACAAAAGAAACGTGACTGCTTTGACATTTTCTTTGTTTGAAAAGGTCCAGACACATATAAAAGATTAGTTTAGCCCTGTGTGTGCTTCTTTGTAGATTTTTGCATTCATGATATTCCCCTCAGCCTTGAGATTTGTTTTTTAAGTACCATGCTGGGCAACATTAATACATTTCTGGACAGCTGGCTGCTCAAAACCTCCCTTGGACCAAAGGCTTATTTGTAGGGATTAGCCTTCTCCTTGTTGAGGAAGGGATGAGGGATAAAGTTTCCTAGGGTGATTAGCTGGCACCACTGACAAGCCTTCTCATACCCATCTCCCAGTAACAGAGGCGGATCAGTTAAAACTCTGTAATGAGTCACACCAGATCTGCAATATTTTATTCGATTCCGTTATGACTGCCGTCCAGTATATTTGTATATGTGTGCACTCCCAAATAGTATGGTAGAAGTTCCCCTCCTCCCGTCCACATCGGTGGCATATTGGATCACTTGCGCACCCTATCTTCTGTAATCTAGCCCGGTCATAGTAGGCCCTATGCAATATTTTGTATTGGATTAAATGGAGACGGGATTTGATTGCGACCTCCCTGGAGTGCGGGAGGCTCTTTGGAGTGTGTATGGATAGACATTTCCAAATGACGGCCTGTATATATTTGTTTTGTTTGTGTTGCCGAGTTCAGAGTTTCTAAGCAACCTTACCTCCTCTGAGTAAGCCTTAAACTGCTATGTCTCACTACCCTGAGAGCAATATACTAAGTGGAGTACTTGATTCCCAGTTTTAGGGTCGTCAGTGTGGAAGCCCCATGACACCAGAGACGAGAGACCTCTGTTGTTATAATTTAGACTGAATAACTTTTGACTGCCATGAAACCCTCCAACCCAGATTTCTCACAGTCTCTAAGGAGTTTAAAAAGAATAACACCAATCTACAGCCTCAATTATGAGTGTACCAGTGTGAGTTGTGATGTAATTTGCACACATTAAAATCCGATATTCTGGGTTTAAGAATTCAATGGGTGTGATAAATACTGGCTATTAGAAGTTTAGCCCTCGAAAAGGAGGGATAATGTGCACCTGTTGGTACCTTTCACACCAAAATCTGCGTGTCCTTATTTTTACCAGAACTTTTTCCCTGTTTAACCTGCCGAAATGTATTCAAGAAATACAGATTTTACTATAAGTGCCAATTACCGGGTGTGGTAAACACAGACCCACATGTAATTGCCAGCCCTGAGCAAACAGATGTTTCCGCAGGGGTCATTAATTACAGCATCCCTTGTAATTAAGCCACATTTGTCCAGGAGCGTAACGGACACCTTCACAACCCCCGCAGTGCGGCAGTCCCCCAGTCTTTGGTGCATGGATAGGGCCCCCCTCAGCTTTACTGTGCTGTAGACCTGGTCGTGTCTCTAAAGCCGTTGCAGTGAGCTGCACGCTCTAAGTTGACAGCGTGCAGACCCAGGGCTGAAGAGAAACAAAATAGTTAATTTGTTTCTCCTTCAGTCAGCTTCTGCACTGCCCCTTTTGAGAGTGGCTGAGGGACCCTTCAGAGAGTGTGTCTTTCATAGAGCACTGCTCATCTAAGAAATAAAAATAGCTAGCCAGGCCCATGACATAGGCCCCTGTAGCCCCCAAACCTTCAGGGGGCCCCCGGTCCTTTAGGGCGGTCACATTCCTCCCCAAGGCCAGTGAATATCTGTGATGTATGGGAGACTAAGGGGCCCCTCTTCACATTCTTTGATCATTTTATGTTATGCCACTGCATGAGTCTAGGAAAAGGTGGAAATTCAATACAGAATCGTAACCAGAACACAAGCCTAAATGCTATCGGGAGAGTAGTATCTCGTTAGTTACAAAAGGATTCTTATAAATGCAAAATAGAATAAAGAAGACCTGAAGGAAATCCAGGGTTTAACTGAGACATATCAAGATGGAATTCGAAATATAATCCAGCAAACAAAAATTAAAGCATTTCCTTAAATAGCAAGAAACTGGCCTCATCTTTAGCACAAGTAGTTAGTACAGAGTAGTCCCTTGTGTCAAATGTAACCAAAAGGCCCAATCCTATCCCAAGTTGAGGCTCCTATTTTAAAAGCATGACTAAAACTTCCCAAAAATACATCATCTGCGCTCACTACGACAACTTTATCCAAGGCGTAACAACCAAGCATCCTAATGGTTGTCATCTTGCTCTGGATTTACTGTAGTTCCATTTGATAAAGATATCTACGTGCCTTCCGTGACAACTACCCAACCTGCATAAATCAGTCCTTAGCAGGTACTTGTATTCTCAAAGAAGGCCTACTAAATCTTGATCACAATATAATCCTGCACTTGGGTTCCAGCTACACTAACTAGAAGCTATATTTGAAACATGGTCTCCTGTGTGTGTCTGGGAAACTGTTACCAATTTTGAATAGGGATGCATTTCTGAAAAAAAGCCTTTCATTATTTATATTTAAAATAAAAATATTATTTTTAATCACATTTATTTTTTCCAGATTGTGAAGTGTACAGCAAACAGCCAGCCACTCCAAATATTACTTCTAGACAAACTCTTAAAAAACCAAGTAAGTAACATGATGCTTAAATCTTTCTCATTTCCTGTAAATATGTAATCTATTAATATAGCCTTTTAGCACGCTGGCGAGGGCTATACCAGTTGTCAAAAGCTCTGAAACCAAGTTATATACTTGAGCTGCGGGCAAAGGCCTATAACAAGGGTAGGGCCCTCAACAGCCAGTATAGCCCAAGGCAGAAGGGCTATAAGGCTAATAGAAGATTCCACCCACTGAGAGTAGAATGTTCTATATTAAAAAGGGAGAAACAGATATACAAACATTGGAATGTTGGAGCAGAAGGCTTAGTCATTATAAGCCCGGAGCCACTCCATTTTCTTCGATGGAGCTCTCAAAATTCCAATGTTCTAATAGTAATTAAAATCAGCGGAGCAATACAAACATGTTCACACCGAGACTTTACATTGTTTTCCTGAAATGGACACAATTTGAAGTGGGATCATTTGTAAACGTTATTGATCTAAATATATTTTCATTTACTGTACAGAAAAAAATATCACTTTCATTTTTATTGAGTTTTCTTTTTGATCACAGACTTGCCTGTTTCTCTCCTCAGAATATGTGGAAGCTTTTCAGTCTTTCCTGAAGGAGCGTTGGAAGCTCATGACAAGAGACCCAGAAGGGACTCCAGACGACATATATACTGACGTCACTCTGATGCAAAGCTGTTTTCAAAATAAAACTGGCAACAATACCACCAAAGGTGTAGAAAAACAACTTGCTATCTATGATGTCAAAGAAAAGGAAAAATCATTGTTGGAAAGAAGCAATCTGTTTCAAGTTACTGGAGAGAAACCAAGAGAAACCAAAACAGTTGTTCTTTTGGGTCAAGCAGGGATGGGAAAATCAGTTCTCGTAAAGAAGGTCTGCCAAGACTGGTCAACTGGTGGGTATTCAAAGTTTGTCTTTGTGTTTTGTTTTGAGTGTCGGCGATTCAACCTCACTGGACAAAAATTCAGTCTCAAGGACTTGCTTTTTGGACTGTCTGCGAAGCTTGATGACAAATTTGATGAAGTCTTCGAATATATCCTCCGCAATCCAGATGAAGTTCTCCTGATTTTTGATGGATTTGATGACGTCCAAGACTTTGACGGTCTGATGCATTGCTCAGTTGACCCCTCCTCCAAGCAGTCACACACCATGAAAGAACTGTTTGCAGGAATTTTCCTAAAGAAGTTGCTGCGAGGGTGCACGGTGCTGATAACAGCACGACCCAAGGACAAGTTCAACCAATACTTGGCAAAGGCAGATAAAGTTGTTGAAATGATTGGTTTCTCCCCACATCACGTCGATGAGTACATGAAAAAACATTTTCAAAAGGTTTCTCATGGCACAGATTGCATGAAACAGATCAGGGAATGCCAATACCTGTTTAGCTACTGTTATATTCCTCTCATGTGTAGACTCGTTTGTGTTGCTTTTGAAGCAGTATTCAAAGCAGGAGACAGAAAACTGCCATCAACTCTAACCACCTTGTTGGTGAATTTAGTAATTCATAATCTTTCAGCTGCTAACCAACATTCAAACATTAACTTGCCAGTAGACAAGGAGTGTTTTGCTAAATTAGCTCTTCTGGCATTGACTCTTGGAGAAACGCATCAGAACGCTTTGATGCATAGTTCATTCCCCTCAAGAGACGTAAAGGACTTTGCATTGAAGTATGGTTTTATGAAGACTTTCCCTATATGTTTGAACCCTCTGAGAAAAGAGAGTCGCAGTGTTTTTTCAAATGGTACCCTCCAGAAGTTTTTAGTTGCACTGCACCTTGTGTTGTCACGCACAGTCAGGGGCAAACGTCTTTTGAGATACATTTCTTTTGAGCCTAGAAAGAAAAAACTTCAAGACCAATTTCTGTGCATTGTCCGTAGATTTTTGACAGGTCTCGTCTTCTGTGAAGAATATCTGAGTCTAGGCTTCGCCTCGGAGAAGAAGACAATGAACTCAGTACGTAACAAGCGGAACGCTGTATCGCATTACCTGAAGACTCTGCAGGCACATGAGCTTAGCTCGAACATGCTTCTTGAACTTTGTCACTGTGTGTATGAAAGTCAAGACAGGGATCTGCTGGGGCTCACAGCTTCTAAACTCAAATGCGATATCTCTTTCCAGAGAATACATCTTACGCCGCCCGATGTCCACGTGCTGCAGCATGTTCTTAGGAGGTCTTCAAACACATTTTCCTTGGATTTAAGGAACACTGGCATTAACCTACAAGATCTAAAGAAGTTGGTTACTTTAAACACTGTCTCAGTGTTCAGGTTAGTCATTGCCTTTGCCAGATTGTGAATTATGTATGGCATTGAAGATCAAAGCAATTCTTAAAAGGTAGAAGGAGAAAGGGTTGTACATGAAGAGAGAAATGTGCTCTTAGTAAAGGCACTTCTATTTGTAATGAGTGTCATTCCTTACATGAGAGGATGGCATAATGCATATTTAGGAGGCACGGTGCTGAGGGAAGAGATATCCATCGTTAACAGAGGCAGATCGGATTTTGACTTTTATGAGTGCATGTAACAAAGACTACATAGCACCTGGTTCCATTGTTATTTAATGGTTTTCATTGAACTGTGTGTTCAAAATTATATGATTGTGCTTTTTAATTAGAAAGAAAAACAAAGCAAAATGTTTTCTTATAAGACTGCACATTTGTTGGCAGTGTCAGATACTCCTCATTAAGACATTACAAAATACAGAAATATGCTCAAGGTATTTTTCCAATGTCCACTTTGTATTACTGATGTTAGGCACAGTGCAACCAAGAAAAGTAGTAGCACTCTGATATATGCCCACGTTTTCTGAGATGATGCAATCCTGCTTTTACAGCAAGCCATTACTGTTTTTGTTCCTGCTTAGATGAGTCTGAGAAACTAAACCAGCCATTCAATAAGAGAACTGGATTTGTAGATCGTACATCCTAGATTGATAGTTTACCTAAGTGGATTGACAAAGGACGTAAGGGGTAACACTTTTTAAATTAAAGTCTGGCTACTACTATTGAAATATGTGTGTGCTCAAATTGTTTTTAAAACAGTCATAAAGCATTAGTTCCCTCTGTTAAGTCATTAACAGTTGTTAACAACCTTTTCAGGGGTGTTTACTGCTGGTTATTGCCTGCCAGTCAGTTATGAGCTTGACCCAAACGCAATTTAATGAGGTGAAGGGCAATTAACAGCTCTGAATGCGCTGTAGCACATGCAAATTGGGCTATTAACATTCTTACCAAATCAGATCAAATCAAATTTTATCTCATGCTTTGGAACTCCAAGGATGTCCACACAAAATACGTGTTAGATGACTGGAAATAAAAACTGAAATGTGCCCAAGAGCATTAATTATTACATTCAATATAAAGGCAAAAAACATTTTAAACAGTTAAAAACATGAATACGAAACATAACATTTGGCGGGTTAAGTAGTAAATATATAGCTTCTGTGGTTGTGGACGCAGAAAATCTTAGAAAGAGCAGTCTCAGCAATTTACAATTATATAAAAGCAAAGCTGGACATATAAATAGAACATGTTTTAAATCCTGGTTTCCATTTTTACAGAGGTGACGTGCTTGAGGAGCCATACCATTTAGATGTTACAACATTTAATGGTACAATATTTAGACAGATTATTGCCCAGAGGCGTCTCACTCCATGGGCTATATTCCATGACACATAATGCTGTGATTTGTTCAAAACATAAGAATTTATTACCAAATCAAAACTTACATTATTCTAATAAGAATCGAGATCCAAACAGAAACTTAACTTTGGGGGAAGCTTGCTTAAGAAAAGCTTTAACCTGAGACATCGACGTAGATGAGGCCACACTTACACCAAGAATAAATTGATCTAAAGCATACTAACATTCCTAAAAAATAAAACTTAGACACTTTTCGGTAAAAAAATGTCTTTACACATAAGGTGTCGTAAGGTGGCCTTCAGACTAATCTAATAAAAAACTCCACTTTGACATGTCAATTGGTGCGATGGCATATAGAAGAGTAGGGCGAAATTTTGGCCCGGTACACTGACAGAAGATGGGAAAAGTGTATCCGTCCAACTGCCTTATAAAAAAGAACCATGCCCCGTGGCCTGTGATTGGGCTTTACACACACAATTGCATATATGTTATGAGTCATTCAGTGTACTGGACATTATTTTAACTAAAAAGATATAGGAATTAACTGTTTCCCATTTGTGTGTACCAAGATGCCATAAGTAGTTGGAGCAGGGGCGCACCTTTTCCCTGAAAGCACAACACCTTGCTTTATGTGGAGTTAATTTTCAAAAATGTGCTCCAGCATACTGTTGTAGGGTACTTGGGCAATGGTCTAAACCTTTATGGGTTAAGTCCAATATCACAATGTTGTCCCCATAAATTAGGCAGATCACTGGACGACCACCAATACTGGGAGGGAAACCCATGCTTTTAGATGAAAAAATGGGGAAATCGGATATATAAAGGGAAAAAAGCAGAGGCGCATGCAGACGCTTGCTTTGGACTGTTTTTTGTAGGGATAACTGTAGATAGCCTCTGATCCCCACCTAACTGTATTTGGCACCAGGTTGAAGAGTGGAGAGCAGTAATCAGGTGCAATAGAATACTAGGCATCCCAAGATTAGCTAGTTTTATTCACAGGGTTGGACGATCAACCTTATCAAACGCTGTGGAGAAATCTATAAAGTCAGCATTGACAGGACACTTTCTCTAGATCACATATCATTCTGTAAGGAGTTGCAAAGCTGCGATGTTATCTAAAAAGCAGTGCCTTTTCCTGAAACCCGTTTGTTCTAAGGGGATGCGATAATCATGTTTTCCTGGACCCAGGAATTAAGATGCCCCATCTTACTAGTAGAGTAATTTGTCGATAGTTACTGGGTAAATTACAATAACCCTTTTTAAATAAATGGGACAATAATATTTCAGGTCCAAGACGAGGGCACAGACGAGTGGTTTTAACAGTAATCAAAGACCAGGGCCCACAGTTTTGTCTCCCTTTTTATGACCGAGATTGGAACTTCGTCCTTGCCCATTGCACCTGAAGCCTGCATTGCCCTAATGAAATACTCAATCTCATTCAAAGAGGCTGGACCGTAGCCAATTAGCGTTATCTCAGAGTTAGTGGGTAGATCTTCAACACAGAAGTCAACACCAGGATTGCCCACATATAATTCTCTAATAAAACTGTCCCATACATCTTGGCTAATAGAGATGGGGTGGTATTTCACTCTTGCCCCAATGCAGTCATTAATGAGTTCCCAAAATGTATACACATAATTTCTAAATGCAGCTTCTCTTAAATTGATCCCCAGGCGATCGCAATTTTACTTTCTTAGAATAATCTTTAAGCGCTGCCTTCTTCTGTTACGTAGAGATAATAACCTGGCTTTTTCTTATGAGACAGAGAAAAATTGAGTTCAAATTATTATGTTTATTCCTTTTTTAAGAGAGAGAAGTTGCCAGCATTGGAATTTATAAGGGGTTTTGGGGAAACTCTCAGAAACAGTATGGGTAATCAGCTTCATAACTTTACTAAAATGGTCGCACAAATCATCTTTCCAATGGCATATAGCATTACCTGTCCCTACCAATAGATCTTTTAAGTAAGATATCCTTGGCATGGACCAATGCGTTCTCCCTGACTTCTTATTAAACTGTGACTGGGGTCCATCAAATCTCCATAATCCAACAAACAACATGCTGTAATTGACAGTGTTTTGTGATCGCTAAGTGGAGTATTTATATCTTTTAAATCTGACATAAGTTTGCAGGCAGACTATGAGGCAATGATGTAATCAATTATAGATAGGCCCAGCAGGGATTTATATGTATATTGAGCGGGAAAATCGAGATCAAAGTACTGTTTAGGATAACACAATCATTCTTCCTTAGAAGATTGAGAAGTGAGGGACCTCTTTTATCGGTTTTTATTTTTGAAGGAAATAAAATGGGGGTCTATTTAATGCTTCTTCTTTTTCAGAGTCTAAGGACAAATTAATTGAATGGTTTGGGGCTTTACAATTTAAGTATCCCACTAAAACAACCTGAAGATTCTCCTGCTCGACCAGAAGCTTGCTTATAAATAGAAAAAGGTCAATTAGCAGTGTATTAAAGTGGGGATCAAGAGGAATATACAGATTTACTACTAAGATAGAATTCCTCATATTCTCACCCTGAGCAGGGAGATTTTTTATGCCTTGGAAAAGATTGAGGGATCCATAAAGCTATTATACTCCTATTTAAACTTATTACTTAGCAACATGGCTATCCTTCCTTTAGCGTGCCCTCTCCTAGAGGGAACCATATTACTACTCAAAACATAATAGCCATAGAGAGAAAAATGAAAAGAGCACCAGGATTCCTGGATACAGATTATGTCGACGTTTAAACTATTTATGAAATCCAGCTTCCCTTCTATATCAATCAGGCCTGCTGCATTCCAGGATGCCACTGTTAAATTAATGTTAACTATGTGGTTTAAACTAAGGCTTGCTGTATAGGCAGTATTTAATGAACTAGCTAGCCAACCCCATTTGGAATGCTCATCCTCCATTACAAAATGTGCAGCTTTAAGCCCTTGACTGCCATAATGGACTACTTGCCTCCCCCATCCATTACTGACACCTGTAAAGACTTTAGGTTTTCACCAAATAGCTTGCTTGTGGCTAAATGGCAATCCAGGAAAGAATGATACAAATTAATAAGAGTTTGTTTTTGATTTTTCCCCTCCAACAATACGGGACCGGAGTGAAACTCTGTTCTGCAGAACCAGATTTGCCACTAACTTAGACTGAAACAAACCCTTGTTTTACTCACTAATTAGGTGCGTAAAATCGATACTAGGGAGATGTTATTGCTTTGGAGCATTTTCAAGTTTTCAGTATCTGCAAAACAAGATAATAAATGAGAGCGATTCAAACCACAACGTGATCAAATCAAGCAACAAAGTCTAATGTATTTGTAACTATTGTCTGAAGGTGTAGAATGGCATCGTGATCCCAGTACCTGGAAAGGGATGTAATGTGCAACGGCTCAGCATAGGAGGAGTCTGCCATCGGGTCAAGCTAAACTGACTGGGGGCTCACAGACTGTGAGGAGGATGGAATATCAGCCAAAACAATGTGTGAACCTCCTGCCCTAGGTGCAACAGAGGATAAATCTAACATTGCAGAATGAGCATCGCTGCCAATTTGGGCTGGGCTGGTTTCAGGGACAGCATTATTCACTGGAGACTCTTCTGGAGTAATCCTACTGATTTCTTGAAAATTCAGCCCCTTTTTTGCAATTCGTCGTTTATTCCTTTTCTTTTTTGCAGATGATTCATATCCTTTGGATTTCCTCATAGGTTGCAAGGGTTCTAAAGATTCATCAATGGACATTTTAGCCAGCTCTTTAAACCTTAAAATCAGGGAAGGATCGGACTTCATACAGGCAGATTTGTCCATGGGACAGGTAGATCCAAGATTTGGGTAGTCAGGATTAAAAATGGATTTTACATAATGAGCCGAACTTTCCACATCCTACTGTAACCTGGAGCTTCTTAAGGTGCACTTAATTTGGGGGTTACCTACTTTAGAACCACACATTTTAAACCTATCTTTCCCCTCCAATGGCTGTGAGGGAAACTCCCCGCCCGCAAATGTCAAAATATCTTGTGAGTGGAGATTTGTCTTCTTAATACTCATCAGTTGCTGCACAGACTGCAAGGGAACCTCATTGCCTTTATAGCCCAGCAAAGTGTCTTGAGTGTGATCAGCGTTATTGTTTTTTTTTCAAGCAGAGCTAAAATGGAGGATACAATTCTTTCCAGGCATTAGAGAGATATGGAGACTTACAGATATTGGCCTTAGATGCTGCAGGATGAATTCATGAGAGCCTCCAAGTCAGGAGGATCTTAAGACCCCAAACCTGTTGAGGAGAGTCTGGACGGGATACTACTAAAAAGCTTCATCCCAGGGGGCTTGGACTGACCAGAAGGAGTGGGCAGAGAACTATTCCCGTTTGGGGAATGATTAATCACCACTACATCTATATTAGGAAGGGTGAAATCCTCAGCATGGAGATTTGAGACTTTAACCAGATGAATAGAAGCCTCCCCTACCACTGATTTGGTGTATTTTGTAACAGTTAGATGTGGGGAAGAGATCAGAGATATAGGATTTGTGGTTGTTTTAGATTCTAATTTCCCTGGGAAATTCTCTGTCCTGGAATACCGTGGCCCCAAATTTCCTGGCTGTGTGTTTGCTGCCCCAGAGTCAACAAACTAATTTTGGAAGAATGAAAAGATTGAGTCCGAGCTTGATTGCGAATCTGGTGGACTCATGGGGGCGCGGCGGTCTCTATTACCTGCCCTATTACAATTAGGGCGATCAGACCGCCGTTGCCCTACCGCAGCGGTGTAGAGGCAGTGATATGCTTGACGGGACCGCCACGTCCACCTAAGCATATTACAAGTTTCCTCTCAACCATGGTTTTCATGTCAGTTCCACCACCATGAAAATGTTGCGGGAGAGGAAACAATGCACACCAGTTCCTGCAGGGCATGGACTTTATAGTCCATGCTGTGCAGGAACTGTTTTTGACGTTCCCGTTGCGGAGCCCTTTTTCTGAGGTACCGTTGTGGGAACATAAAACAAAAGCCCGCCAGACATGAGAAACACTTGTGATCTGGTGGACGGCCCGACCACGGGTTTAGCAGAGCGGTGGCGGGCCCTAAGTTGGCATGAGCTGCCTTATTCCTAAGGGCATTCGAGTTGATCTTTTTACAGGCCCTTAGATTGATCAGTCTGCCTGAACAAAGTTTCCGAGCTGTCATATTCCTTTTCAGAGACGCTAAAGAATAGGTCAAGGGGAATAGCAGAACTTCTGAAGGTGATTTTACCAGATCATAGGATCCACCACACCAGCTCGGTTAAACAGGACCCCCCTTAGGTTAAGGGAGCAGATGGACTTCTCAAGGCTACTCTGCGAGTACAAGCCGCATCGGCCCTACTTCAGCTGTTTCTGCTCACCACAGGATGCTGAGTTTCTACTATTCACCACGAGGCATGGATGCAGGTGCGTCTCGGGGTTTCGTTTTTTTTTTTTTTTTTTTTTTTTTGTCCTCATATGCCACCGAGGTTATAGATGCGCAATCAATCTGATTACAAGCAATATGCTGGCACAGTTCGAACCAACTGGGAGGGATAGTCATGGAGCCGGGACCTCATCCCACAGCAGAAAAGCTTGACATACCAGGGACCGCCATACCATAACCTCAGAAATTCAGCTGGGGTGCCACCCAAGTGCTGAAAGAAGGGAATCCAAGTACCGCTTATGCCAAGCAGTTGTAAATATGGCTTAATCATTGGACCTGGGGAAAAAAAAAAACCCAGAGTCTCACTGATCCCATTTAAGAAGATGCCAAAATGATCTTTTGGCTGGATTCCCAGCTCTAGCCAAATCCAACTTAGAAACCTGCAGGGTAGAGGCGTACCAATCGTTGATAGAGGGAGGTAAAGGATCCTTCCACTTTCTGCATATCTCCCTTCTAGCCAGTAGTATAGTGTAAAATACTAGCTTCTTTGCTGAGCTGGAGACCCCCTCTAAGACTCCGAAGATCACCAACTGAGGATGTACAGTTATTCTGGAGTCTATTGAGGACGACAGGATCTTACAAATGGCTTCCCAAAACTGAAACAGAAGGGGGCAATCATAAAACATGTGGATGTCAGAGGCTGCTAGGAGACCACATCTAGCGCACCCCACCATATTCCCCTGAGTAAATTTAGAAAGTCGAAGGGGGGAATAATATGCTCTGTGGATAGTGAAGATGTGGTTCCTACGCAACCACGCCGGTTTCACCACATCCCACAGCAGTCTACAAGATGTTCTCCAGACCTCATGCAAATCCGTATTACTTAATATGTCAGCCCCCCAGAGTTCCTGTGGAAGATTAAATAATCCGTCCATCTCCTCCAAAATCAGATTGTACCAGGACGAGATCTCCTTCTTAGCAGGGGGTCTATCAATTAGCAGAGTAATAAGAGTACTATAACCCCCCACTGGGAATTTATTTTTACGAGAGGGCTGTGCAGAATAGGAACGAAACCAGCTAGCCATCTGCAGATATTTTAGCTTAGCAAGGCCAGGGCCAATCTTTCTACTCAAACACTCCCAGGAGAGCAATTCCCCTTCAACAAATAGATCGTCTCGGGGTTTAGTACCCATTTATATAAATTATGGATTATGAGTGTTCCAGCTGCACCAAGCGCTGGTCAAGAGTCAATTATAGGCAAAGTCAAGGCCGAAAGTTCCAGTAAAGTTCTCCGATGTATATATGAACCAAGGATCAGCCACTGCTAAAAATATACTGTACAACTGAAGATGAAGTAAATGAAGAAAGGGACAGTGCCCTTAGGCTTACCTCCATGCTGCCGCCGCCTCCACCACAACTGATACGTGTCCTTCCGGCGTTTATTTGGGGATAAGGTTGACATGCGGCAAGTACACAATGGTTGGTAGAATCCAAGAGAATGGATTGAGAGAACGCACTAAGAGCGCTCCTAGCAGGCCATCCATGTGCCTTAGTTAGCCTCAGCTCTTGGTGAATCTTCCCCGTCGCTTGCCCTCACTCCTCCAACTCCCTAGTGGAGCCAGACACAGTAGTGGAAAACCAGTGCAGAACCTACCTGAGCAAACAGCATTTGCACCAACAACTGAACAGCTTCTCCTCAAACAATGGCAAAATCAATGGAGGCACAGAGGAGGGAACCGTACAGTGTCTCGGGCCTCGGAGCCCAGTGTTTTAGGCTCCGTAGAATAAGTATCTGTATCTTGCAGCAACAGAGGCAACAAGTGCAGTGAAAGCGCCAATAGTTAGTGCTGCTGCAATCACTTCTGGTTCAGCAGACGAGTGTGTGAATATGTGGCTGGTGGACATGAGCACGGCAGCATCGGAGGGAGAATCCGAGGGCCACAGCCTTTTCTCTTTCAAAGAGCTTTATTCAAGAATTTCTCATAAAAGCAGTACACACAATAATTGTTAATATCATACATCATAAAAAACAATCAATTTAAAAAGGATAAGTATAGTTACAATAAATTAGCACAATCCCAGTATCACATTCATCTAGACGGTTAACTCCTAGGCAATGGTGCTCTGTCTAATGGACCATGCCCAACCCAAGAATTTGGCGGTTGCAACAGTCATTTGGAGACAGGAACTAGTGGAGATGATTCTCATAGCTACAGTACCATTGGAAATGTTTAAGTTTCTGCAAGCCGGTGTTAACCAAATACGCCGAGGGGCAGTATAGGCCTTGCAGGAAAACAAGAAATGCCCAATGGACTCCTTTGTTGTTCCACAAGCGGGACAGGTAATATCAGTAGACCACCTCCATCTCCCGGTTAAAGACCTTAAGGGGAGGGCGCCTATCCTCAGTTGAAAAAAAAGTTTCCTGTCCCTTGGGTTAGTTATAATGTCCCAAAATGATTCTAGTATAGGGAGGGACTTAACCTCCAAAAAACGACCAGACATAGAACCTGCATCAGATGTTCTCCATGCCTGTTCGGACACATAGGCCCAATACAATTCCTTAATTGCTTGCTTACTAGGGAAGACAGCTTCATGTGGGGTATCCCATAGCATCTTTAGCCCAAGCGTACATAACAATGCTCTAAGTTTGGTCAACCATTGGATCTTGTGAAAAACATCAGCCTTAATCACTGCTGCAAAGCCCTCAGCATAATGCTTAAGTTCTGGTGTAGACCAGAGCCGCCTCTAATACAAGATCGGGCGTAATCTTGCCAGATCCCCTACAGCCTCCCTTCCCAGATCATATCTCATTGGTATCAGAGGTGTACTTTTAGGGAGACCGACTAATGACCTAAGAAACTTATTCTCAGACATCTGCATCGAGTTAAGGTTACCAAATCCCCACAATTCTGCACCATACAGTGCAGATCCCAAAGATTTTGCTTCATACACCTTCAAAACTGGTGCAATGGGTTTCGACTGTGATTTCCTGTGCTCAAGCCCAAGGATTCCAGACACTTGCCTATGCTTTAAGGCAGCCAATTCAATATGCTGAGCCCATCTTAAATCATCAGTTATATGAACGCCCAGGTAAGTGAAGGCTCTGACTACATCCAGGGGGCGATGGCTCAAAAACAGCCTGGGTCTGGCACTGCGATGCGGGTTAAAAAACATAAGTTTGGTCTTTGCCATATTTACTTCCAGGCCATAATTCTTGCAGAAATCGTCAAAAATACAGAGAGCACTTTGCAGGCCACTAGGGGTCTTAGACAGGATCAACGTATCATCAGCGAACATCAAGATCGGAATCTTGATGCCCGCCAACGAAGGTGCGTCTACATTCGAAGCCAGCATTCTGGCTACTACCCCATTAATAAATAAAGAAAAGAGCAGCGGGGCCATCGCACAACCCTGTCGCACGCCCCGTTCTAGCGAAATTAGCTGCATGTAACCGCATAACCATAGTCAACAAGTCGTCAGGCAGACCCAGGCTTCTTATTTCAGACCACAACTTGGACCTAGGCACCAGGTCAAAGGCAGCCCGCAAGTCTACAAAAGCAGCGTACAAGCTGCCTCCACCCAGCGCCACAGTCCGCCATTGAACCATAGTAAAACGGAACACCTGGTCTATCGTGCTAGTAGCCCTCCGGAACCCTGCTTGGTAGGGTGATAATGCATTGTGCTCGTCCACCCATTCCATGAGTCTATTTACAACCATCCTCCCCACAACCTTTTGTATTGTCGCTATCAGGCTGATAGGCCGATAGTTCCCAGGCGATCCCCTATCGCCCTTCTTGAATATGGGAATGATGATTGCACCCCTCCAACTCAACGGTACCGGTGCTCCTTGGGCAACTGCATTAGCGAGGAGAAGGATGTATCTGCCCCATCTATCCTTATCATAAATAAAGAGATCTGCCGGTACCCCATCCATCCCAGGGGCTCTACCCGACCATACAACACTTAGAGCCAACAGAACCTCAGTGAGGCTAAAAAATGGCTCATTTGGGTAGACATCCTTAAACCCTTCCATCTCCCTGCCAGGGTTAGGATCAGCATATTGAGGTTTAAAGTATTTGACCCAATCCTCCTCCGGGACATTGTTGTCAGGGCAATCGGGCACGCCACCTCTCCCCCATCTAACAATACTCCAGAAAAGCCTGGAGTCCTTTGAGCCGCAGGCTTCCAGCAACTCTCTCCAGTGCCTCTCGTCCCACTCCTTTTTTGCTGCAACTATGCAGTTTTTATAATTGCTTCTAGCACCACGAATTAACACCAGGTCCCTGGACTTAATGGCGCTGCCCAGGGCCAACCTTGCCAGCCTTTTCTTTTTTCTGCTTCCAATCTATGAGGTGCACTGTTGTGTCCTGCGAGACACGTTCTAGTGACTCGACAGGTACTGGTTTAGTAGCCACTCCCCTATGGGAGTGGGCAAACACACACCCCACACCCATTCACCACCGGTGTCACGAGTGACGTGACCCGGCTAATAAAAGGGCCCGAGTGAACGTGCTCATGGCCAGTTGTATAACGATAGTCACGGTGTGTGTGTCCGTCATTGCACAGCATATGGGCCTACAGCCCACAACACAACATTTGGTGACGAGGGGGTCTTATTCCACGTGTGAGGTGGCGACCGCTCCCCAGGTCCTGGTGAGGGAAAGTGTAACTTGATCCTAGAGGACTGGTGGCATCCAAAGCCCCAGGGTGAAGAGGAAGGTGATCGGGAGCCCACCCCGCACCTGGTGTACCCGCTAGCGCGTGGCAGCACACAAAGGAAGAGGGTCCAAGCGGCGAGTCCTGGAGCCGGTGGCATGCCCGCCCCTGCCACCTGCCCACTGACGCCCGACTGAAGAGCGAGCCAAGCGGAGCCCACCCACATTGGTCGCGATGCCACGCAGGGTGGGAGGTGAGCCCAGAGACGTGAAGGCATTGTGAGGGCCGCAGCACGACAAAGAGTGACTTCCAGCCGGAGGTCACAGAAACCCATCCCGCCCCGCGAAGAAGAAAGCCGGCAGTCCCTGCCTTCCGTGCTAGCCCCCCCAGCGCAGCGAGTGTAAAAGGCTGCAGCCCATACAGCATGTGCACGTGAGGCGAGCAGCGAAGACTGTGGCAGCGAGGCCCGGCTACCAATCGGGATAGACGGAAGAGCAGGACGCTCACTGTAGTGCAGATGGAGTCCTCATGTGGCATCTGCCTGCCCCTGTGTGTCCCGGGAGCCAGCCGAGGGCTTTGATGTGGCTGAGAAGAAAGCATCTGGCGTGTGTGAAGAGGAGCAGCCGTCCGCGGTAGTGCCCCACCCCCAGGGTTAGCGCGCTCGTGAAAAAGGACAGAGCATGCTGAGAGGCCCGAGCGCTGGTGGGGCAATGAGACTACAAGACAGCGGCAGGAGCAGCCGTGAGAGTGAAGGCGGGGCAGTGAAGTGTGGCTTGCAGCGCAAGGAGAGCTGCTGAAGCCCAAGGAGCGCTGCAAGAACAGTTGGTACATGCGCCCTTTACTGACAAGAGTCACAGCGCACGAGGGCTGCCAGGCACAGCAGTAAGTGCAGCTGCACCCAGCAGAGGTGCACAACAACAAAAAATAGATAGGAAAATAACAGTCACTGCCTGGGGGGGGGACAGTCCCGCTGCTTGGAGGTACCCTGCTCAGGAAGGGGTGAGCGAGAGGCTGCGAAGCCCGCAGAAGTGGGAGACACTGCAGAGGTGAGAGGAAAGAAGGAGCAACACTGCCACCTATTGGCCAAGTGAGTTAATGCACCAGAAGTCCAGGACAGAGGTTAGAGAAGCCAAACACCGGCACTGCACCTGGAAGACCAAAGCAGCAATTAGGCGCAGGTCGTAGTGAAAGAGCCACAGACGCAGGCCATATCCCCAAAGGAAGAGACTGGCAACCCCAACAAGGAGCCCCAAGAGAAGCACACAAAGACGGGGTGCATTGCGTAACACCTCAACAGGCTGGCAAGACACTTCAAAGAGGCAAAAGACACACATGTCCGCGCTAGTGCACAGCCCCGCATGGGAAAGGGTAACACCGCATTTGGAGCACGCCACAATGACAAACCCCGCCATGAAATGAGCACAGGGAGACGCAATGCTTCTGCCACTCAATGGCACGGCGAGCCCCTACCTGCAGACGCCTTTGCCAGTTCAGGCTGACAACTGCGGTAACAGCCTGAGGACAGCAAACAGGGAGCCACCTGGTAGCATGCTGCCGCATCGCATCTGATTTGCTGCAAAGCAGAGAAACTAGCAAGGGGGAAAGACCTCGGGAGCAACCGGCATCTGCAAGCCCACATGAGGGAAGGAACAAAGGCTCTGCTGACAACAGCACCAGCAGTCTACTCAAGGATGTTAGCCACACGAGCTCCGTGGCCACAATGAGCACAAGGGAGGAGATTTCCAACCCCTGCACAAAGCCCCTGCCAAGGGAACAGCTAGGTGCACAGCACAATTCTAGGATGTGATGCCACTTGCAGCCCTGGAAAGTCAGCAAAAGTGAGACCCTGCAGCACTAACCCACTGAGCAGATCACTGCGCAGTCCAACCACAAGAAACAGGAAAGAGTGGGAGGCACTGAGCCCTGCTCAAGACATCACAGTAATAGACTGATCAAGAGAGTGCCATTTGCCCCACTGGTTTCCTGTCAGGTTGACAGATAGAGACTGCTCACATGCACCGCCACGCAAGATTAAGCCAAAACAGGGGGCCCAATGCAGCGACGTCAATGACCACTACCACCAGCAATGATGGAGGATCCATAAGACACCAAAGTCTCAAGATGGCCATCCCTGCCGAAGGGAAAAGAAATGCTGGTGCATCAGCGGTGGCCCAAAGCCATCCCAAATGAAAAGAGAGGCGCCACACGCCCCTAGCGGTGGACGAGTAACACCGCAGGGAGGACCAGCAGGCACGCGAGGTGCCAGAAGAGGGCACCCAAACAGACGACGAAGAGGGCGCCGTCCGAGGTGCGTGCCACATGCACCCAGAAGCGCATTAACATGGGCAAATGCCCAGGAGGGAAAGAGGCCTCTCCAAAGCAAAAAAGCACTGCTGGACTCAGCAGGGAGATCCCCTACATCTCCACAGCAGCTACAGCAACGGAGCCCAGAAGGGGCCAAATGCAGCACTGTGTCCTCCCTCACACTGCCTCAAGCAGGAGTCGTCAGTGACCCAAGGCCGAAGAGAGGAGAGTCGTACACTACGAGTGGCCAGCCACCACCACAGCTCACCACCACCCGTGGAAGCCATTCCCTGGAGAGGGAACACCCAGAGTAGGATCGTCAAGGAGCTGACTGAAGAAGAAGCACCCAAGATGAGTGGCTGCTCGCCCTGCCGCCAAGAAGAGCGACGGAAGTTTTGCCTGTATGGTCCGGAGACCATTGAAGTTAATAGGCCTGTTGGCCTTGTTAGAATATGGTGCATGTCACTGCACCTGGAAGAGAAGCAGAAGAAGAGTGGAGATCGTGGCACCCAGAAGAGCTGGACAAACGCAGGTGGGTCAAAGACAACGAGAGGAGAAGCACGAGGACTCGTAGCTCCACAAGCCAAAAACACCTCTAACGACAACAGACAGCCACCAAGGCGGACCGACGGCCCTGGCGACAGCACCAAAGGAGAACCACACGTAAGCCGCAGCAAGCGCAAACAGCGTTGCTCCCATCGCTTCACAGTGAGGCCGTTCAGCCCCGAGGGTCGGCAGTTGGAGTCGAACGGCATCCCTGCCCCTGGCTGCAAATGCCAGTGGTGCAAGAGAAGACTCGGAAGAGGGTCACGTGGCTACGACATCCATCCAGAAACCTCCCGTCCTCGTTAATCATCGCCCCCTGTTGTCCAGGCCCAATGGCAGCTACATCATCAGTGCCATGTGCATGACACCGTACTCAGCAAGAAACGTGGAAGTGTGACCGGAGGGTCCGCACCAAGAATCGGACAACCAATTGAGGTCAGAAGGGAAAGTCATGATTGACAGGGCCGGACGATGAAGAGAACCCCAGCTACAACAGGAGTGAGTCCTAACAGCGACAGCAAGTGAAGAGGGGGATAACCCGAGAAGGAACTGGCAACCACACAGCGGGAGTCCGAGAGTAAGCCGCACAGCCTGCGCGAACCGAGTCTCGAGCCCTACGTTTCTCAGCGTGTTCATCACCCCTCCGTCATCAAAGTCCCAACAGCCCAAGAAGTACAAGTACATGAATGCAAGTGCCTCCCCTGACAACATGGAGGTACCTGGCCACTCCCTGCCTCAGGTGATCGACTCCAGAGTAGACACCTGCATCCATCAAGGCAAGTCATCACCCGCCATTGTCCCGATTCACCACATGGCTGGCAATGCTACCAGGCCAGTCCTCATCAAGTGCGTCAACCGACATCATCTTCGAATACACATGGAGTGGAGTCCCACATTAATGCCAAACTAGCCAACAAGAATACTCAGAGGTTATCTGCTAACCTGATCTGCACCTGAACTGCGGCAAAGAGAGCATGTCCTGACCAAGACCCATACACCCTTGAGTTTTGTGCGAGAGACTGGCTACCGGCTCCTCGGTGGCTTGCAGCTGCCCCCAGCCGGCACACATGCAGCCCCATCGCAGCCTATCAGCAGTCCTGTGGCAAGCCCGACGAAGGGCCTCCCCAGGTGGTAGAGCTGGAAGAGACGTTGCCCCACCGACAGGTCACCGTACCCAGCAAGACAGCCTAAGAGAGACTTCAGGCGATACAGAAGTCATCCAGTGAACTTTCACCATGGACTCCCACCATGATCTTGACGCACCCATTTAAAGAACTATTGTTACACACCACATACCATCATCGAGGTCAGCGGACGGAAGCTACGTGGAACAAAAGGACATGCTTACACCGGCACGTCATTGGTGCCCAGATGACATCTTCCTGCAAGAGTTTGTGTCCTGAACCAATCAGGTTAAATGATGAATACCTGCGGAGATCATCATGCCACAGTCGAAGTCACCAGTCTTTGTCCACCATCCTCCTGATGCCTGACCAGAGAATCTTATGGACCCTGTGGTGTATATTGCATTACTTTTATCCTTACAGGTTGAACTATAGAGCTTTTGTTTATTAAAATTTTGGAGTAATGTTGTGTCCTGCGAGACACGTTCTAGTGTCTCGACAGGTACTGGTTTAGTAGCCACTCCCCTATGGGAGTGGGCACACACACACCCCACACCCATTCACCACCGGTGTCACGAGTGATGTGACCCGGCTAATAAAAGGGCCCAAGTGCACATGCTCGTGGCCAGTTGTATAACGATAGTCACGGTGTCTGTGTCCGTCATTGCACAGCATGTGGGCCTAGAGCCCACAACACAACAGTGCACAGAGCTGCGCCAAGGGTTGAGTCCAAAAGAGGGGATGGTTCAACCTAGATGGAAGCTGTACGGCTGGACAAACAGAGCTGAGCAGGCTGCTGGCTAGCAGGGGTACGATGGCACAAGATTGTACAGTGAGAGTCTGTTAGGTCTGAAAGGTTCCTGTCCCTGCCGCTGCCTCCGCTCCGCTCATGCTCGCGGCTCGCAGTTCATGTTCTCTGCAACGCCTCATCGACAGGCAGGCAAATAAGCAGAGGTGAACAGGCTTCTGGCTGGTGTGTGTCCGACGACTGCTATTGTGCAGCGGGAGTCTGTGAGATCTAAAAGGCTGTCACTCCTGCTCCTGTCCCATTCCAGACGCTGCCTTCACTCCACTTGAGCTTGCAGCTCACGGCTCGCGTTCTCTGGCACGCCCTCTTGGCCAACTCCACAACAACTCTAGCTACAATTGGTCCTATGATCCCACGGAAACCAAACATTCTTACCACATATCTTATCAAGACAGTCAGACTAGCAGCCTAAGACCCTGATTATGAGTGGGTCAGACGCAAGATACAATTTATTGCATCCAATAAATTTCGACTCCCTAGGGTTTGGAATTCATAAGGTGCAATACATTCTTATACATACTTATTCCAAGAAGGAATAAAATGCAGATTTTGGTGCTTATAACACCAAACTTCACATGCCACTGTAAACTCACTTTTCTCCTTTCAAATCGCTGTCACATTTTAATGAAGGGAGCAGACTTTATCACACTTGGTAATTACAGAGCGCAGTAAATTCAACACAACCTAGAATTACGACCCCTCCACACTAGAGATATGCCCACTGATAACAGTCTACGTGAAATCACACTTGACATTGAATCTTACCAAGAAGTGATGTTACGTGACCTAAATCCCAATGACTTCACAATAATTGACACTGCTAAAGTTCCATAACACAGTACAACACAAATAAATCTCCATTTTAAATACCACCTCTGTTTCAAATAAGGTGCTGACATGATATGCCAATGGAATATTACCCATTTCTCTTTGCCTTACATGAACAATTATATATTTGTGTGAAAAGGAGTATCCTGGGGCACAATACACAAAGCAACACTGAGAACCTAAATTATTTCTACCACAAACTGTCATAACTGAATGGTTCCCCTATTTTAAACCTCAGTGGGAAATGTAAAGATACAGAGAGGCGAGAAAAGAGATAAAAAAAAAACACAAGACTACTTATTTTCACCTGTATTAATTGATATGAACCACTGGGCCTGCTCACTTAGGTAAATTCAGTTGTAAACGTCAATTTATGAGTAAATTTAGTTCACTTATGCCTGTCAGTAATTCACAAAGAGTCCTGACAGACATAAGCTCTTTGACCAGTGCAAGAACTCCATCATGAATGCAGACTTCTCCACACCTGTAAATCACACTTGGGCTGGAACTGAGCGGTCATTGGCATTCCAAGTTGTAGATTGTCTTGAAAGTTTGTGAACACCCTCAGACTAGTACATTTGTGGGCATTCACCAACTCCTATCGTTCCCCTTTCCAGCCTGGAAAGAGTGATAATTTTACCCCAGACAATAGCTAGCAGAAATCCCTTTCTAGGGTGGGAATGGGTATGTATCACTGCCAAACTGGATGGTGGTGTATCTGAAGGGCTTTCTCTACAGGTAAAAGTATTTCCCTACAGACATAAGAAGAAACAATAAAATGGGCATTTGTAGGTAATGAATTCCATGATTTCCCACGGAATCCGCAAGGAAATCTGCACCAGATGTAGCACTCTATGCGGATTCCAATCGGGATTTGTAAATTCTAAAAAGAAGTAAAACTACACTTGGTTAGTGATTCACTAATCAGAGTTTGGTTTTACTACTTTTTGGGTGAATTGACCCCTGTAAATTGAATGTGAACTATAGCATTGGCTTAAATCATTCCTTGTTCTTAAAAATGTTTGATTTATGATAATTTGTAACACACTAGAACAGAAGAACCACTGAAGGGAAGCTTTCTTACAACATAATTTTTCATGCAACTATAATAATACATTGCAATGCCTTGTGTAAAAATATGTTTGGTTTTAACTGGTTTCATTTTTTATTTAATTATATAAGTGTGAATTGTACTACTGAATTCATGTTTGACAGATCCGAAAGTTTACGGTCCCGGCCCCTAGAAGCTGCTCCTTAAAGTAAACAGTGCTCTTCAGGACACTGTTTACATTCTGCTCTTGGATCTGACTTTTTGACCTCTAAAGGTAGAGGTCGCACAGGCAGTACCAAGGGTCGCAAGGGACAAGTGGTTGTAACTGTGACCCATGGCCACTCCTTATGATGCTTTCTGTCCTTACTTCATGCATTACTGAACTCAGAATGCAAGCAAATAGCACATTTTACGACCAGCTTGTGTAGCATTGTAACTGGTTGAGCCAATCTCACCAGTCAGTAATATGGTAAATTTGTTTCTGTTGAAGTAATCTTTTGCACATAAAAAACAATAACGTAAATGACTAGCAAAGGACATTAAAAACTTCCCCCTCATTTAAAAATAATTTGGCTATAGTAAAGTGCCCTGTGATTCACAAGCCAACCCCATCCCTAAACCATAGACCATGGTGGGCCTTGCTTTGAGTCAAATAGTGACATGTTTAAGGAAATATGTCTTGTGCCTTATTTTTGCCAGTGGTTCCAGATGTTGGGTACCGGCGCTTATTTTTTAGCATTTCATTTTCATCTTTAGAATTGTTTACTGAGGAGTACAGTTAGAAAAGGCAGAAAGAAGGAGAAATAGAAAGATAGGAAAATGGTAACAAAGGGACAAAGCAGGGTCAAAAAAGAAGATAAGGAGACAGACCGTGTATGGTGGTGGAGAAAGGAGGCACGAGGTAGAATCAAGACCAGCTAGCATTGGTATTATGTAGGCCTGGGAGTAATTTGAATCATTCTGGAGTAAAGGTAGTATTTTGGTATTCCGTATTACTCTTTGACATGGAATTACCAATAATATTGTGATTATGGCCGATTTCTTAATTAGGAGTAATCTGGAGGAAACAAATCCTACTGCAAGTGTACAATTAGCTGCAATGCTCTGCACCATTTCCTTTTTTATTATAAACATTTTATTGATGTTTCCATTTGAACAGGAACAAAACCCATGAGGCCAACAAAGATCCAAATAATGACACAGAAAATATTAAAAAAAAGAATTACAAGTGTCTGCATGTCCATACCCTCCCACCTTCAAACCTGACACCCATCAATTGAACAAAATGGAAATCTACAGATAGTAAACAATGTCCCGTAATCACCACGGCCACCCTCAACCTATAAATTCCTTGATTTCATCATCTAGTAACAGACTCATAGTTCGAACAGGTTCCGGTTCAATTCCCTGTTAATCCACCCATACCTCCCATATCTTGGGGTGCTTCTGGGGCCAACCTCCGGCTTTATATACTGCCACTTCCAACCCCATACAATGGTCTATACAATTTTTCTATACTGCCAAAGACGGAGGGGTCGCAGCCTTCCACTCCTGTGCTGTGTCGAGCTTTACTAAGGTCAGGCCTTGGTTAGGAGAGACAATCAATACCTACTACCACCTAAATCATTGGTGAGATGTACTAGGGTGAGTTTTGGATCCTTGGGGATCGACCAGGCGAGAGCTCCGCCCAAACAGGCCATCGTCCGACACCAGTATTTCTGTAGAGCCGGGGAGCTCTTCACTGTATGTTAAATGTGCCCTCCTCTGTGCCACACTGAATATATTTGGGAGATGCCATCAGACCCACACGCCAGAGCCTGTGTAGTGTAAAGTATATTGTGTGAAGATACTTAAGCTGAATTAGCTGGAGTTGAACCGCCATCGCGGCCATATGCCTCACCCCCAGTGTCACCGTCTAGTCCTCATTCTCGAGGACCCTAGCATCTGTCAACCACGCAGCTCTTAGGGCCTGCAACACATCGAGTTGATTGGATATCAGTGTTTTGGTATATCTGTGCAACCTTGAGGTCTCCCAGGCCGCCCATCAGTAGTTTACCCTCTAGTGGATTGAATTTGGGTAGAGTACGCTATATAGGGAGACAGAGCATGGTGGAGCTGGAGATACCCATAGAACTGGCTTTCGTGAAGTTGATATTCTGTTTGCAGAATATGAATTGGCTTTAGGACTGTCCCTTGCATTACATCCCACAGTGTAGAAATTCCAATGAGGTCCCACTTATGGAAATCCTCCAGTGTAGTTACCTGCAAAAGTTGGCTACCTTTCCATAGAGGCGTTCTTTCCATCAATTCATTTCACCATCCCATTTGTGGGAGGGAGGAGTGCCACAAATTAAAGGCCACTCTCGTCGCTGGGGGAAGACTCTTATTAGCACTATACCGGTAGGAAAGGATATGTGTGTTTCCCATCGCCTACCTCTCTAATGTGTAGGCGCGATCGCCTTGAATACCATACCACCAGTCATTGATAGTCAAGAGATGTGTTGCACGATAGTATGACTCGACATCCGCCGCAGCGATTCCCCTACAGTAGGTGGATTGGAAACATTTACTAACCGCAATCCCCCCATCCCAAAGAAAGGCATCGAGGATGGTATTCAATTGACTGGAATGGGGATGAAACCGATTGGGCACCTGCCATATGGACCAATGCAGTTAAATTAGTATAAAACAATTTGAGGTAAGAAAGAAATGGAGGACCAAAGTTAAGGCATTGAAGTAAGACAAAGAGGTATTCCCAGCTGATGGAGTCGAAGGCCTTGGCAATGTCAGCCCAAAGGACCACTGCTGGGCTCTCCAGCCTATCAGCGAAGGCCAGCGCATTATAGAAGTGTCGAATATTGTGAAGGGTGGTGCAAGGGGGCATAAACCCCGCCTGGTCTGGATGGACCAGATCGGGGATCAAGCACACCCGCCAGTTTGCAAGTACCATAGCCATAATCTTTACTTCCGAGTTCAGCAAAGAGATTTGGTGTTATGAGGAATGCTTGTACACCGGCCGGCCAGGTTTGGGAAATCCCACAATCTCCGCGTGGCACCAGTCAGGTGGAAGTACAGCAGCATGAGTCGCAGTGTGGATCACCTCCAGCATGTGGTCCTGCAGTTTAGTAAGTCTTATAAAGCTTGCACGGGAACCGGTTAGGTACTTGAGCCTTCCTGGTGTTCAAACGCACTAGGGCCGATGATAGCTTATCCCCGGTTAGTGCACAGTCCAGCAACTCATCGTCAGTGACAGAAAGAGCCCTGAGGGGTAGGGCCTGCACAAAGTCCACTATCTGCTCCCGGGACAGGACCTTACGGGCATAAATGCCCTCAAACTGAGCAGCAAAGCTGTCCACTACCTTCTGAGGATCTGTGAGAAGCACGCCCGACGAATCCAGAACTAGCGGAATGGGGAGAAGTGAGGATTACTCTGACACAATCTATGGAGCATTTTACTAGATTTATCTCCCCATTGATAAATGCGGCTCTGGGCCGCCTGCCATGATTATTTGGCCTTGTCTAGCACAATTTGCTCAAATGGTGTTGCAAGAGAACAAATTGCCTATGAGCTACCTGTCCACCTGCCTCACGACCATGCTCTTCTAGAAGTGTCATCCGAGTTTCAAAATTCAGTTGTGTGTCTTGCGTCTCTGTAACTCTACACAATAGCCAATGCCAATTCCCCTCAATGTGGGTGTCAAGGCTTCTCACAACATCCTGAGGCGAGAAGGAAGACAAAACATTATGTAGGAAATACTGTGCAAAGGAACATTTCATGTGTCTGCGGTATCCCGAGCCTTGTAGGTGCATGGACGAAAGGTGACAGCGGAAGGCTGGGCAGCAGCGATCCACCTGGAGCCGCATGGCTATCGAAGAGTGGTCAGACAGCCCTCTGGCTAAAACTGTGATATCAGAAACTCTATGTTTGTATGGCTGCGGGACCAGGAAATAATCCAATTGGGAAAACAAGCCAAGGGCAGCAGAGAAGAATTTATTACCTTTGTCAGCGATGTGATGGGACTGCCAAAGGTCCACCAAGCCCAATGCGTAAATGAAGGAGGACAAGGGTGTCATACTTGATCCACCAGAGGTCCACTGATCCATAGTAGGGTTCACCACCCCGTTCCAGTTCCCCCCAACACTATAAGTCCCCCAAGAATTTATTGTCATAACTTTGTAATTTGTTCCACATAAGTGCGACAGAGTGGAGGAGGGACATAAACACATATAAACGTAATGGGTTCCCCATACAGTTCTCCTGTTACTGCAAGGTAACAGCCCTGACAGTTTAACCATGTTTTAGTGTGTTGGTATGGGACAGTATTCCTAACCAGAGTGGTAGACCTGAGAGTAACCATATCTAGCTAGGCATGGAACTTTGTTGCCAAGTAGTTGTGTTTCTTGGAGCAGGAGGACATCTGCACCCACTTGCTTGGCCTGTCGCAGTACCACCCCTTTCTTAACCTTGTCAAGCAGGCCATTTACGTTCCATGATATTGTCCATGGATGGTCTATACGACCATTGGGTGATGTTTCACTTGTAAAGGAGAGGAATAGGAGTATCAACAGCTGTAGTGTGTGGCAGTCCGGTGTGCTGCAGACACATAGCAAGATGAAAAAAACAAAACATGCAGAATCCCTTAAAACAAATACCCAGTCTGTCAAGAACAGGAGACCCCCAACCCACCATACTTCGAAAACATGAAGTATCTGTCATGAGGCAGACCACCCCGGGGCCCCAACGGGGAATCTAGTCAGGTCTGACCCAGCCCATACCCAACATAAAAATAAGGAAGAACAATGGGGGAATGCAAGCAACCACTGCAAAGTTCTACGTCCACACATATCTCAAAGTTACATCAGCATTTAGAGAGAGAACCCCCCGGATTGAAAGATTTCAATAATGTTACTTGAAGGGCACCGTGGACAGTGCCCGGGAGTCCTGCGCTCCACCCACAGGTGTCAGAGGATTCTCGGAGTGCCTGGGATTCTCCACAAGGAACGCAACTGATGGCAACGCTTTGCTGGGGTCTTCACCGGTTTGTTATGGCTGTCCCATTGGGATGAATCTGAGTCCATAGGCGGAGGAGTGTGAGGTTTCACCCACACCCTCTCGTCAGTCCTTTGGAAAACCTCTTCTGGTGTTTCAAAGAATGATGTTTGGGATTGATACAGGACCTTGAGCTTCGCCGGGTAAAGGAGAATATAGTAAAGGTTGAGTTCCCTGAGACGCTGCTTAGCCGCCTGAAATGACTGCCGCTGCTGATAGACCATTTTGCTAGAATCCGTAAAGACCATAATAGGCTGTGATTGGTGCACTATTTTTTCCTGAAGGACAAATTTGAGTATAGCGTCCCTTTCCATATATTTAAGGATTTTTGCGATCACCAGCCTGGGTGGTGCACCGGAGGAGGACACCACACCGTGGCCCTTTGGGATCGCTCAATCACGAAGCAAAAGGAGAGTACCTCTGGGGGCATCAATGTATGGAGCCAGTGGTCCACGAAATGTTCCATCGATGGGCCCTCACATCTCTCTGGGGAGACAATAAACCGTAGGTTATTGCTGCAGGCCCTACCTACAGCGTCGTCAGCCCTCACCACCAGTTTCTTAGTTACTGCTGTAGTTTCTTAGTTACTGCTGTGAGTTTCATCATGGTCTGTCACAAGGAATTAACTGAGTCCTCAACCCCGGAGACCCTAGTTTGTGCCTCAGTGATCCTCTCAATTGCATTCCACAGATCCTGGCAGAGGAGATTAACCTCAATGCCCACGTACCAATCTTGGCATCAAGCATGTCCCACGATTGTGTGCCAGAAGAACAGTGTTGTCTTCGGTTGAGACACCATGGCTCGCTCGCTCGCTCCCGGGAGCCCAGAGGACCACCCAGGATGAGTGTATTTTTCCATGGTGTTCTGATTGGCCCCAGACGGAGCCTTGTCTTTGGCCATGTTGGTGGTGGCGGATCTAGGTGCAGCAACCCCACTAGACACCGCAGGTAACCTGCCAGACCCTTGTTATGGTCCTGTGTGGGAGGCGGCACAAGCAGTTAGGATTCCTAAGGAAAACTATGAAAATGGACCACCCTCAATGGCTCAGGAGATGGACCAACATGAGGAGGAGCAGAGATGGGGAAATATGTCACCACAAAACGCACCAAACCTAGTTTGGCTGTTTCTGCAGCAGGAGTATCTACACCCCACGCAGTCCACTAGGGGTGATACACATCCAATTCCCAAGCTCATCAAGACGACTGTACCTCTAGAGGAGGGGGATAAACGTTGTATTGCCAAGGAGAGCAGGGGCGACACCAGCAATAGCACCCAGAAAAACCAGCAAATAGTGTCTTGTAACCCAGGACCCTGGATCAAGCAGAGCCGTGGGCAGTCCAAACCCCCGTCTACCAGGCCCTAGGGTCTCCAGAAGTCCACTGCCTCAAAGGCCATCCGCAGCAGAAGGGGCAGGTCGTCACCTCCTAGACCACAATGGGGCTCTGCGGCAAGGACACGCATAGTACATCTGCGGTAGCCAGTCAGTAATAAACGCAAAGCAGGAGCCACATTTATGCTGGCTGAATGTCTCCACTTCATCTGGTGGGTGCAGTCTCCACCGCTGCCTCCGCCTGCTCCCCCACTCCTCCACCGGTGAGATCTTAATGGCAGGGCAGCCTGTCCACAGTCTAGGTGCAAGTGGAGCAATAGGGCACTGTCAGGCCTCCAGTCATGCCCCACGCCCACCAGGCCGTAGCAGTCCGTAACACGGACCTCTGCACCGGCCTGGCTTTGGCATGGAAGCAGCTGGGAGTCAGGTTCAGGAGGGCCCCTGTGTCCACTGTCCGTGTAACCGTTAATAAAGATTGTCCTGGGTAATCCTGGGAGGCTCGCAATATTCGTGGTCCAGGGTGGGCAGATCTACGCACGGTATGGGGCCTAATATGGCTTTGAGTCCCGGCCACACACCACGGGACGCACTCAGGCCCCAGTGGCTGCCAAGAGATGTCACCAAGCAGAGCGGGGTCAGGGGGACTGGCGAAGCTGGAGAATACCGAAGCCGGGCAGTTTCTACATCAACTCCCCAAAGGCCCCAGGCTCAGTACAGTTCGGCCCATCACATCGCAGGCCACAGAGCGACGGCAGCTTGATCCAACCAGCCGATCACAAGAGTCTGTCACATCTGCTGTCCTCGGGGCACCTGTAGCGCACATCTGGCCCCAGCCTGGACACTGGCACCCGGGGTGGCGGTGCTCCCTCGCTGATGTAGGGTAGGATGACATCGGATGATAGGCGGCCAGCAGGGCAGTTTAAATTTGCAGCCGCCATCCTGGGCAGTCAGACCACGCCTCCTGTGCACTAATTTCTTAGAGAAAAATGCATTCTAGCATCCATTATTAACTCATGGGTGTATTTTGCATTAAGAAACTAGTGCTAAATGCCGGGAGTAAACTGGAAAATAATTCTTCCCCAAGTGCACATTTCAGCTAGCGCAATATGTGTCCTGTTGCATTTAGTGCTATTTCTTAGTGCAAAATGTATCCTCTTGTCGATTTTTGATGCAAGAGAGCAATTTTCTGCAAATAAAATAGCTTAAATTGCAGAATTACCCCTCTTGCTTAATTCCAAGTTACCTCACAGAATTGTGGGTAATTTCTCGTGATTACGCTACACAAAATTCTGCTAGATATGCCTATCCCTAGTACTATGGAATCCTGGCAGTCGGCAGCATGACCAAGTCCTTCTACAATAATCCTTGGCCATGGCATTTATTTTTGATTACTGATTAAGTACTGAATACTGTACAAATAAGTATAGCAATGCAACAATCCTGGGATTAAAAGTAAACAGTATCCTATTCTTGGATTGCTCTTTGCCAGCCTAAACACGTTACCTCCTGAGCATTTGTGCTGGTTACACCAGCAATAAAACAGACACTGTATGTACGTTCATGTTAATGAGTGGTACACTATAAAATCAAAAACTGTCCAAGATTAGTTTTAAGAGCCTGTTAGGCTATATAGCCACTTATGAAGGAGATAAATGAAAATGGTGGACACAGGTGCAAATGGAAAAACTAGTGGTGGAATGATAAAACTAGGCAGACATCCCTGATCACTGCTTTCTAAACATAGAACTTTCTGCAACTCTAACCATAGTGTCATTAACATGAAGGGTTAAATAAAATGAATGGGTGCAAAAGTAGGACCCAGACCTTACAATACATGTAGGGCACAGCCTTAGACTACAATATGAAGGTGTGATCCACTGTGATCCGTCTAGTTAATTGATAGTGTGGACCGTGGCATGCGCAGTATCATGATACCGTTTTCTGCACTGTGCCTTCTGAGGAGGAGCTGTGCATTTCTTTTTCACGTCTTCAGTTCATATATTAACTAAAAAAAACTCTGAGTTAGTGCTTGTGCTGCAGACAATAGTGCTCCGCCTCTGTGTGTTTCTGAACTCATGATATGGCCCCATGCCTGTAGTTGTACAGTCTTGAAATCCTTCGACTTCATTTTACTGACCTGTTTCGATATCTTTGTGTTTTACAACATGAGTCGTATTTTTTGTGTCTACTTCTGTTGGCAATTGCTTTACCTGATAGAAACTGCTAGGAGTGAAAAAGTGAAACATCATTTTGTGTCTGTTTTGCTACTTTGTGATGTGGAGTGGACAAAAATTGTTTGTACGAGGGCCAAACAAGGAGCAAAAAAAGTATTTGAATGAATACAAATTTGCACGAGAAAGAAGCAGATAGCTCAGACAGAGACTGATTTAACAAAGTTTATTCGAAGGTAATATGATGGTTTCTTTTCACATGAAAGACCTGCCATTAGATAATAGCACGCCATGTCCCACATCATCAGCACATTTTCCACAGTTGCGGACAATTGGAACAACAATAGGGATGGAAGCTACCTAGTGACACAGACTACCATGTCCTAACATTGGCACTATGAACTGGTAGCTGCTGGGTAGGTCCCCGTGTGTCTCATGATTTCAGGCAACAGGTTAAAGTGGTAGAGATTTTTTCCAATAACTCCCATTGGTATCATGAGTAGGCTTACATACCGCAGTGGAGGTTGTGCAATGTTTTCACCTCCTTCCTGCTACAGAATTCCTTGAACAACTCTCAGGGAGAGGAAATTTCTACTGAAAAGGCAGGCTTTGCGCTGATTTCTGAAGCAACATAGTCTAGCTAAATGGTTCTTCCGCAGACTTAAATGTAAATGTAAAGACTAGTGCCAGCTCTTCTCCGTGCATTGGCAAAACCGCCCGGTTTCAGCAGCGTTAGGGGTAGGTCCTCCGCCAATGCACGGAGAAGACACAGCACTAGTCTTTACAGTGTCATCACCTGCTGGAACACGTAGATGAGTATTTTTTACTATAATGGAGTTGTTCGTTTAGAGTGACAGGTACCACACTTTTTAGGGTAGTGGTTGTGGTCTCGCACTTGTACATTTTTAACCACTTCTGATAGTGTAGAATTAATTGATACTGGTGCTGAAGAATTGCCATCCACTAGACAAATAGGCAAGAAACATGTTGACCTACATACGCGGTACCCTGTAACATCATTTCAGGGGCCCGCCACATTCATTTTTAATTAGGAGAGGAGCTACACTCAATAAAATTGTTATGAATGGACCCCTACCTTCTATTTTAACCTCACTTTCTTGTACATCTACACTCACCAGGCCCCTCACATGCACTCCACCTTACGGCAAGGAACAAAAGATCTCCGCTAAAGAGCCCCTTCATGGGTGCCCGTCGGGTATTGCAGCGCCGACCCGTCGAGGAGCAGACCCAATGATGAAGCATGACACCTAGCGGGCTGGGTGTGTGAGGGCCCTAGTTCCGACAAGAGGAATTCCCTCCTCTTACTTGATTTCACTTTTTTCCACAACCTGTGTTCCTGTCAGGAACTGCATACCACTTTTGTATCTTCATCTCTATATGTGTTATAGCCATTTATACTTATTGGATCAATAGCCCACGTTTCTTGACAGCATACATCATCATAATTGTGCAGATAGGGCAACCAGTCTTCATTATTTGCTTTGAACCTAAAACCTGCAATGTCCCTGATAAAAAATGAAAACCCTTCCCTCTATTGATGTTGGACTACTTACACAGCATATCTGGGGCACTGAAGGAGAAAGAGCATTATCTGCTCCCTGGTGGCTAATTTCTTGCACACTGCTGGTCGGGGTTGGATGTCAATCATTTCCTTTAAGCCCTGAAAGTATTTCAAATCGTTTAGGATGAATACAATTATTCAAACAGGGCTGGGGGTAGTAAGGGTTATGTATACGCTTATACTGCCTATAAGAGCCTTGGTTGAGCTGGGGCGGATAAAAGTACCCCAATGGGGATACAGGCTGTGTTAATCCTGCACAAGTGACCAGCTTTGTTAATAAGACTATCATAGGAACCCTGAGTTCCTATGACTAAAGAAGGGACTCACATTCTAATCATTGTATAAGGAGTACATTCTGGAGGAAAATGTAAGTTATCAGAAGTGGCTAGGCCCTGTGAAACTGAACCATGATCAGGTTTTTTATGTTTTCCGACATTCACCAATCCTAAGTAAGGTAAGACTGCAGTATCCCGGGGGCATATGGATGAAATGAGTAAACCACCAGCCTGCAAATTTTTGAATGCTAAGACCCCTATTAACACCCCTATCAGAAGTGGAGCCAAATCTTTGGAGAGGTTGACCAGCATCAGTGGGACGCAACCCAGAGACACATGCTGCATCATTAAGCCAGTTTACTGGGGTCTGAGTAGCCAAGAAGTCATGATTCTCCTTTGTAGGTTTTAAGCGACAATCAAGCTTAGGAGATTCCATACAAGAGAAAGACACTGTCCTTGATCATCCCTAAGTATGCCAAAAAATGTTTCAAAACATCCTCTATAAGATTCATTAACCTAGGATAGAAACAATCAAAAAAAGACTGAAGCCTGTCATCAGCCAAAGGATTTTCCAGAGGGGAGACCTGTTGATTAACATTTTGAGAGCATTGTGTAGGAGCAGAACCTTGTTTCTTGGAAGCTGAAACAGGGTCCATCCTTTTCCTCTTTCCTGCTTTGCTTTTCAAACTATCAGGCCCCTCTATACACCAAACGGTATCCTAGAGGTGGCCAACAGGTTGACTGCAACTAGCAATGGGGCGGAGGACAAGACTATTAAGGCTGGCTGACTCACCTGCGGAGTCTCACCTCCTACCTCTAGTGATACAAGGGGCAGTGGGAGTGAGGAAAGGGATAGCCTATATTTAGCCACCTCAATCTCTTCATGTATGGCTCCAACAGCCCGCTGGAGGAACCCATTAAGGGTAGCAGACCCCGATGTCGGAATGACCGTGTTTGGCTTGCGTTTCTCCATTTCAATAAAACAGCAGAACAGAATAATACGTAATTAGCAATTAATACCCACAAGTTCAAATGAATTTTCCTTTACAGCAGAAATAAAATCCACATGCCATTAAGTTGTCCAAATTCTCTTTAAAAAAATCGCTGCTGAGAAGACAAAAGAGGGTGGGCTCGGCCTGACCTCAAATGGCCATGGAAGGGTGCAGACGGGCCCACCCTTGGTCCGGGCTTTGCCCCGGCACACCTGCGCACGTCCCATGCTACGGGAGAAATGCACTGCCTTTATGGCAACGGGAGGGCTGTTCCTGCCTCCCACGATGCGCCACCTGGAATGCTGGGGGACCGAGTCCCACCCCAGCCAGCCACCGGAAAAGAAAGTAGGAAGAAAGGGCCTTGAACGGCCCAGTTCAGCAGTCCCGTGCTGTGAGAGAAATGCACTGCCTTTAATGGCAAATGTAGGGCTGTACCTGCCTCCCGCGCTGCACTGCCTGGAATGCTGGGGGTCTGAGTCCCATCCCAGCCAGCTGCCATAAAAGAAGGTAGGAAGAAAGGGCCACAGACGCCCCGTTCAGCAGTCCTGTGCTGCTGAAGAAATGCAATGCCTTTACGGTAACAAGAGGGCTGTCCCTGTCTTCCGTGCCCCGACGCCTGGAATGCTGGGGGATCGGGTACCATCCCAGCCATCCACCTGAAAAGAAGGTAGGAAGAAAGGGCCTTGAATGGCCCAGTTTAGCAGTCTAGTGCTCCAGGAGAAATGCATTGCCTTTATGGCAATGGGATGGCTGTCCTTGCCACCCGCACCGCCTGGAATGCTGGGGGACCGAGTCCCATCCCCAGTCAGCTGCCGAAAAAGAAGGTAGGAAGAAAGGGTTCAGCAGAGTCAAAGTAATGGCATTCAAAAGTAGAGATCCTGAAACCTGTCCTAGGTAAACAATAAAGGCTACAGCAGGAGAGGGCAAGATCTTGATCAGAAGAAGGCCTAGAATATCTCTACCAGTTCAATGAGTACAACAGCATGTAAAATCCAATTACTCATGTAAAATCCAATCTTCAGAGAATTGAAAGATGATGACAGAACTTCTAGATCAACTTCTATTTCTATACCACTGAGGCAAGGAGGTGGAGCCTGAAATGGGACTGAGAAGATTTATTTGCAGGATATTTGATGTAGTAGTGTGTTCTATCTATGAGTATATATATGTGCACATGTGTTCCTTGCATCCCTCGCTCATGAAGACATAATCCGAACAAGCTGGTAAACTTCCCTCAAGCATGCCCTCCAAAAGCAGAGTTTTGGCAGAATTTTTACTGGTTGGTTTGCTGTTCATTTTTCTGGCGCATTGTTCAGCATTATATTGCATTCCAGCCAAATCTTGGAGCTCTAACAATTGCAAATCTCAGACCTCTAGCAATTAAGGATCACTGACACAATATCAAAATCAACAATATTGTGTAACACAAATATATTGTTCCTCATTTTGATGTCGCCATCCTAATGAGGGCCTTGGCGTCAAAAATCTAATTTACAAAAATATTGTTTCCCTAAAATGGTAAGTACAAAAACATTAAAAAATATATAATTTCACACTAATCTCGTTAAAAAACATTACAAATATATTTCTTTAATATATACATAGTTTAAAGTTGTAAATCTTAAATATTTTGATATATACCATTCATAGAATGTTAATTAAATACATCTCACTAATGTTTAATACTATATATGTATATGTACTTATAAAAACACATGTGCATATTTATGTGTATGTGTGTGTGTGTGTATATATATATATGAGGCATAAATATGCAAAAAAAACAAGCAGAGAACTCTGGGTAGTTCTCAAGTTTAGGTGGAAACCAGCTCCAATATAGAGCATTCTCAACACCGCGACACTCTAAATTTGCCCACTGCAAATGTCTGCTTTTCTATCAAAGTCTGTAAGTATAGGATTAGCACAGTGCCATCCAACCCAAGATAGAAATGGACAATATATACCATATATGTATAATGTAACGCAAATATTAAAAATATATATTGTACGTAATTTATTTATTGTTATTACGCTCCCCATAGGATACAATGTGATCATGATATATCGGACGGGATATCCATCACATTTGTGATGGAGTGTTCTCCTCCGCTGTCTTCTAAATCAGGCCCAAAATAAATTACAAGATAAATAAAATTGATAAAAATGAAAAAAGACATTCACAAAACATTTTATAAAAAGTTTAAAACAAATATATGAACAAATAATATAAAATTACAATTATAAACAAATATCAATAAAAAATATATTTAAAAAATATTGTTAACCAATATTAGGAAATATATTGGAGACTGGACATTTTAGATATACTATTCCCAAACCAGTGTATGCAACAGTAGAGAAAGTGTAGGATTTTTGAGGGGTTACATATATTATTCCCAATCCAAACAGCCCAACAGTACAAATATATATATATATATATATATATATTCACAGTCAACTCGCAAAAATCTCCTTCTGGTGCGAGAAAAGAGCCACACGAATCCAGTTTCCTGAAATCCTTGTTTATTTCACAGGGCAAAATATATATATATATATTTCATTTTCATTTCATTTTATTAGTCTTTATTTCGACCAAATTGATCATAAAAGACACAAATATTTACAACTTCACATAGATAAAATTCATTTTTCTTTAGGGACTTTTACAAAAATATAATAATACACATATTATAAAACATAATAAGAACAGCGAGTATCCACTAAAAAGACTATCCAATGTAAACCCCTATTAAAAATATTTTAAAAAGCACGAGCCAAAAGGAACATTTCTTGAAATAGAGAGTACCAGCAAGCCCCTATACAGATATACAGATATAAAACATTTATAAATATATATAGACAATATTTAACGATACCAAAAAAAAGAAACTAAGCAGAAGACAGAGCACTAGAAATTACTGTCGCAGTCTGCTTGTTTTTTTCAAACTGTTGCCTTATTCTCCAAGTCCATCCCAGAAATTTCGCTATGGCTATTACAATTGCCTCTTGGGTACTGGACTTTAATATTCTTAGCGCAAACACACTTGACCTAGTACCAAGGTTCAGACAGATTGGTTTGAGCCATTTCCTCTGTGGAGAACAATATGCTGGGCACACAAAAAGTATATGAGAGGTCGTTTCATCCATACTTTGACAAAATAAACATTTACTGTCTTGGAACGGGTGCCATGATTTAGTAAAGGCTTTGGTAGGTAATGATCCAACCCTAAACTGGAAATAGCTTTTTCTATCCAATGGCTTAACTAGAGTGTCCCAGAATTCTTCATAATGTGGATCCAGCTTATGATCCAAGAAGGCACTGGTCAACGATATAGACCCGGAATATCTCAAAATACCGGATCTAATCATAGACCAGTACGCATCCTTGATTCTGTTTTAGGAGGAAATATATTGTGAGCTGGATCATCCCATAGATGCCTCATGCCCATGTCCACCAGGGGTCTTTTAACCTGCTGTAACCAACTGATCTTATGGGACGTATCATTTCCTCTTATGTCCATAAGGGCTGAGGCATAATGGGCTAATTCCGGAGTAGACCAGAGTCTTCTCCAATAAGCCAATGGTTTGAATCTTGCAACCTCTGTTAGCTGATGACACCCCATATCAAAATATAGAGGAATAAGAGGGGTACTCTGGGGGAGACCAACCAGACCTCTCAGAAAACTTTTTTGAGCCTGAGCTAATAAGGACAAATTTTCAAACCCCCAGAGTTCTACCCCATATAAAATAGACGCCATAGCTTTAGCGTGGTAAATCTGAAGTGCGGGGCCTACTGGCTTGGTTTGAGATAGCCTGTGTTCTTTCAATATCACCCCTGCTATTTGTGAATGTTTGAGCGCCATTATTTCTATTTGGGGCTTCCAATCCATCTTACGATTGATGGTTACTCCAAGGTAAGTGAATAAGTCTGTTTGTTCTAAAGACTAATTATTCATAACAACCCTTGACTTGATGACTTTGTGGTTGTGGAGCACCATAAATTTAGTCTTATCCACATTTACCATTAGTTCATGTTCGGAACAGAAAGCCTCAAACCGTACCAGGGCTTTCTGCAGCCCAGCTTGGGTCTTAGATAAAATCAGAGTATCGTACGCGAACATGAGAATTGGTACTTTGATACCCGCAAAAGAGGGAGCTTCGGTAGGGTGATCAAGAAAATAACTAACCACACCGTTTATAAATAATGAAAACAAGGTTGGGGCCAACACACATCCTTGTCGTACCCCTTTAGAAATTGGGAATTTGTTTGTAGTATTCCCTTGGGCACCCCATCGAACCTGGGTATAGTTTGATTCATGCAATTTAATCACCAGCTGCTATAGATCTGTTGGAATTCCTAGATCTCTCAATACAGACCAAAGCTTATTCCTTGGTACAGTATCGAAAGCTGCTTTGAGATCCACGAAAGTAGCATAGATGGTTCCACCCGCCAACTGTACAACACGCCAGTAGATTAGTAAAAAATAAAATACTTGGTCTATCGTGCTCACGTAAGCCCTAAAACCTGCTTGGAAGGGGGATAATATACTGTTCTCCGCAATCCATGATTGTATTCTATTCAGAACTAATCTGGCCATGATCTTTTGCGTAGAATCAATCAGGCTGATAGGCCTATAGTTGTTGGGGCTCGAACGATCCCCCTTCTTGTAAATGGGGAGGATTTCCGCCCCACGCCAGGAGTCAGGAATAGATGCTCCGCTAGCAATTGCATTTACAAGAAACAGTATGTACCTAAACCAGTTTTCTTTATCAGACAAGAATAAATCCACTGGGACACAATCAGGACCTGGTGCCCAACCTATGGGAGTCGAGGTCACGGCTATTTCGACTTCACTTAAGGAAAATTTTGCCGGGGTCTCTACACTTGGGGCTAAGAATGGGGATACTATTCCCGTTACAGCAAATTGGCCCTCAAAAAAAGATACCCATTGATCTGGGGCAATATGGTTTGACGGGGCATTTCCTTGGCCTCCTCGTCCCCATTTACCAAGCTGCCAGAATGATTGGGGGTTTTTCCTTTTGCTTGCTATCAGAAGATCCTTCCATCTTTGTTCGTCCCAGGCCAGTTTTGCAGATTGTTGTGTAGATTTATACTGCTTGCGGGCTAGTCTTGTCAGATTTATATCTTTTGATTTTATCGCCCAGGACAGCTGTTTGTATGCTAACCTGCGTGCCTTATTGTACCAGTGGTCACGCTTTAAGTACGATCTCTTTGGGGTTTCGTATGGTTTGGTAAAAAAAACTCCTAATAGTTTCAAACAGGGACTCGTGTATATGTATAATATTTTGATTTATTTCATCCCGGTTTGAATATTGTTCAAGGAGATCTAATGTCTTTTGCACCTCGGCATTCATACTTATGATGGAATTTTCATTTTCAATTACCCGAGACCACTTAACCCTCCTCATATCGTTACTAATTACAGCATTGGCAGTCTCAGTTATCTCTATTGGAGGCGAGGGTCCTACTTGGACTAAGCCTTTTACGTCGAGCAGTAATGGGTTATGATCGCTTTCGATCCTGGTACAAACCTTCATATCTACTACAGAAGACCAATACTCTACGTTTATAAAGATATAATCTATGCGGCTACTTCTCAGGCCGTTGTTATATGTGTGGGATCCTAAGCGGTCAGATGGAGTACGACCATTTACTGCTCGCACACCTCTCTCCAAACTAAAAGCTTTCAACTGGAGGGCTGCCTCGGTCCATTATTTGATTGGTGGGATTTCCAGTTGGGGAAAATACCCCATTGAGCGTCTTCATCTGCGCTTAATTGGCTGTCCTCATAGTCCAATGGCTCAAAGGTAGTATTAAAATCACCAGCTATAATTATGTTATACCCTTCACATTTGCTGGCTAAAAAGTTATTAAGATCTGTAATAGTCTTTGAGGACCTACCACCTACCAAACCCCGAGCATAAACGTTAACTATAAGTGTTTTGGGCGGATTTTTAGTACTAATGAGCAGCGCCATAATATCCATATTATCAGTCTCAAGTTCAGTTATCTTAAAGGCGGCGGACTGCCTTACCCAAATAATTAAGCCTCCAGAGGGCCTTCCCTTGTGTCCGCCCAGTGCGGCATTGTGGAAAGTAAGATAGCCATGGTGGAAGACCGGCGCCACCAACCAGGTCTCCTGAAATGCTACAATATCTAGCGTGTCAATAAAATCTATCCAGTCGGATGATTTAATCTTACTGGTCAACCCTGCCATATTCCACGATGCAAATCTCAGTAGGGATGGATCGCGGTTTCTCAATTTATTGCCTGAGCTAGCCACAGATGGTACACTTCTTGCAGTAATGGATAAAACTGGAGAATGCTTTACTTTTGGGTTTAGATTTCCCAATTTAGAATGATCTACTCTCAAAGTTCTCAAATTAGTCAATGGCAGATCATCTTCACAGTCCATCCCTGCTGAACTGATGCCAAAGGGACGGCCCATGCAAGAGCTTACTGTACTATTTCTAGTGCTGGCCAACAGGGATCCTCCCTGTAAATTCATACCAGTTAATGGTCAGTCAATATTTTGAAGGGATGAATCCCCGATTAGCGTTCTTTCATGGGTATTGAATGAAAAATGATTAGAAGAATCTGGGGGGTTCAGTTTCAATCTAATATTTGTATGGATAAGATGTGAAGTTCTTAACTCAAAAATCAACAGATTCTCAACGAGCAATGGTGAGACAAGAGTAAGGCGCACATAATCGGTGTCTCCATCCTTTGAACAATATCTTATGGCAGAGGATATATCCTCCCTGATTAGTGATCTGCACTTACGAACTTGTCGTAGCCACTGAATACTCTTGTTAATCAGGGACTGTTCATCCTCCCTGATTAAACTGGACTGGATCTTGGGAACGTTGGTTAGAAAAATGACCTAGTCTGACTTGAGTGAGCGTACGCATATTGGGTTTCCATTCTATTTGGTATATTATGCAGTTTACCTGTTCTACTTGCTACTTCATTTGCAGCTACACATTTCCATATCGGTTTTAAATCGCTAGAGGGTTGTTTGGAAACTTTTTCCATTTATACGTTAACTACATTCTTATCAGTTGTGCGATTTAGATTTCCTTTATTGACATTTAATACACTAATGGCTTGAATGTGGGGCGGATCTAGGGTAGCTAAATGCTGTTTATTAATGCTTGATTTTAATGCTAGATTAAGGCTAACAGCATTCCCTTGAGTTCTTTGACTTCCATCATAAGAAGCCTAGTCTGATCTTTTAGGTCGTTTATCTGGTTTCTAAACTGGGCTGAACAAGAACATTTTACATCTTTAGTCCCCGGAGATACTGACTGGGCAGTCTCTTCCTGGGGAATTTGTAGTAGAGGTAAAAAGCGATTCAAACAGGAAATAGTGAGCTCATCTGCACAAGTTGGCGCAAGGCAGGGACCAAGCGGGGAAGTATGGGCCGAGTTGGAAGGTTGTTGGTCCTTTGGGAACTGCTTTTTAAACATATCTGTTATAACTGAAACTGGTTGTTTTTTACTTGTAATTGATATAGGGGAGAATTCACAGGCCACAGCAGGGGAACTACACAAACCTGGTTCAACAAGAAGGATTTCCTCGCATTCTCCAACAAGGTTGGCAATGCGATCCATGACAGCGTGAGGTTTATTCAGTGTTTGGTTGTTTTTTTAGCTCTTTTGCCTTTCTTTAAGTGACCACTCTCCCCACTATCCACAGCTTTTCTTTTCCCCATTCTAATGCACAAAAGGATACACTAGTTTATATCAACACAAACGTACAATATTACAATAAAAACATTTGTCTCTAATAATCACATCACATTAAGAACTGTCAATTGTAACCAGTACACCTGTTGGTAGTACTTTGATAATTCACACTGTTGTATTGTGGTACTTTAGCCGCACACCCAATTAATCAGGAAAACAGGATAACAGGGGATTTTAGTCCAATATTCGCTGCACATATAAAAAGTACCTTATGAATCCTTTGTCCCAGCTACTGAGCAGAAGAAATGAATAGACCTGATATCCAGGGGCTCAGGGGGAGGTGGCCCTGCCCTGCCGCGACCTGGCGCGGACGGACGCAGACGGGCCCGCCCTTGGCCCGGGCCTCGCCCGGGCACGCCCGCACACGTCCCACGCTGCGGGAGCCCGTGGCACAATTTAAATCGCCTCCGGGCGCTGGGCGATGATGCGGCAAAGTGAGGCAGGCTGGGAAGTGAAGTCCCCCTGGACCTCCCTTCTGGCGGTGATCTGCGGACAGTACACAACACGGGCAGCTACTGCTCAAAAGCGGGAGCCGCGCTGCGGGAGCCCGCAGCACAATTTAAAGCGCCTCCGGGCGCTGGGCGATGATGCGGCAAAGTGAGGCAGGCTGGGAAGTGAAGTCCCCCTGGACCTCCCTTCTGGCGGTGATCTGTGGACAGTACACAACACGGGCAGCTATTCCTCAAAAGGGGGATATATATATTATTTTTTTTTCAATCGTTTGCTTCTTCTGTCTCTCCCCACCCAAAGCAGGCAGATTGTCCGATGACGACGGAGCGCGCCGACTTTCAAATCTCCAAGTAGATAAATAACAGCGGTGTGAGCAAGCCTGCTGCGACAGGCGAAACGCGCTACTAAAATTAAAGAAGATATGGTGGAATAATAGCCCCCTGTGTGATCGTCATATTTATCTACTTGGAGATATATAGATATAGATATATATAAAATAAACAACAGTTAACCAATTTAGAAAATTCATAAACAATGTAATAACTGTTTTTCAATTAATAAATACTGGTTATTTCATTATTAATTAATGAATTTGCCACTCTATACTTCTAGAAACCTGGCAGCTCACCCCTTAAATATAAAATAAATAAATAAGTGTAACACAATTTACATAATTGATAATAAATTACATAATTAACAATAAACAATTGTTAATTAATTGTTACTTAATTATCTTCCCACCCTACAAACCTAGTGGCCCACACCTAAAATATAACAAAAATATATAATGTTTACATAATTTACATAATTAATAATCAATTACATATTTAATTATACAATGAATAATATATATTTTTTATTTTTACATTATTATCTTATCACCCTTTCCCTCTACAAATCTAGCAACCTGCAACTAAAATAAATCCGTATTACACAATGTACTTCCCACTCTATACCCCTAGAAACCCAGAGGCCTGCACTGCAAATATAAATAAAATAAATGATTATTGCATAATTTACATAACTAATAATCAATTTGATAATTAACAATAAACAATAAATTAATTTGTAATTAATTATTGCCTAATTAACTTCCCAACCCATACCCCTACAAACGTAGCAACCCCCACATAAAATACCAAGTAAAATAAATCAGTATTACATAACATACCTATTTAACATCAATTATATACATTCTTACACATTTTTAGTAATTATTGATTAATTAATACTTAATTAACTTCCCACCCTAGCCCCCTACAAACCCAACAACCCGCCACAACACTAAATTACCATTACCATTAGCACTTAAATTAATTTGGAATCACTTAAAATTGCAAATGATATTTAAAAAAATGTATAGCAACTGTACAAACAATAATAAACTAATATATAAACTAAAACACATTAAAATAATTAAAAAACGATCTTCTTTACAGCTATATTATTAAAAACAATATTAACAACAGCGATATTCTTAACAACGGCATTGCTTACCTGAATAGATTGTACTCTTGACAACAATATTTCTGCATCATGATAATTTGTATCACAATTTATTTTTAAATATTTCTGTCTCATGAGTCAACTCGATATTTCGTCCAGATACCAACAACTAACCCACGTACTCATGACCTGTGGATTATGGCCAAGGTTTCTAATACTATTTGCAATACTGTATATAGCATTCATTTTTCTTCTGATGAGATTCTTAAAATAGAAGTGCTCCTCACTCCCAAGATGATTTTTTTTTTATTGCTATAAATATTTAAAACCATACCGCAGCGGTCCCCAACATGGATCAAGGGAGGCCAGAGTCACACCAGATTTTCAGGATTGTTACTGACTATGTAAATGATTCTTGTATAGATTGATGGGTATGTACATGTATCTCATGTGGCCTGGCATGGCTCTGGCCAGGTACATTGAACTCCCATGATCTAAGGGTTTGCAAATAACATATGTGTATATCCCCCTTGGTAATATTCTTGTTCATTACAGGGCTTCTCTGGGTGATACCGTCAGACTTTGGGAGTCATTTTATCAAAGTGGGGACACTGAATCTGTGAGACTCTCCATCAGGAAATTCAACATAGAGCCTTTCAAGGCAGAGAGCATGGAAGACATTGAGGATATCTCTGCCCTTGTTCAGCTTCAAGCACAAATTATAAACTGGTAAGATTCTTTACAAATCATCCAGCTAGAGAAGCATGTGTGTGCCTACATCTGACACTAAAAAACATGTATATACTAAATGTTTTCATTGAAATGCTTTGGATGTGGTCATTTGTCATGCAAAGGGCATCAGTCCTATTCACACAGTGTTATTTGTCTTATGCGAGAAGCACAAAGACAACCACAGTGAAAGGGAAACAGATTCACCAAAAACAAACCAGTGTTTAGCTCTATAATACATGCAGAAGAACAACAGACTGGTTGCTATGAGCAATTCCACTAACAAATAATCACAGGAAATCAAGAAATTGATAATAAGGGGCTGCAGTCAAAAGTGCAGCTCCTGTAACACTGCTTATTGGATTTGGTCCAGATCATGATAAGGGGTGGTTTGCAACTCACATGGTACTTTGGTTGTGTACAGCAGAAGTACACTCTGATGGGCAGTATCATGTTACATTGTTTCCGTAACCAGAGACAGTTGCATCTAATTGGTCTTTCCTGGGAACTTGAAACAATATATTCATTGTGGGAGGACAAGCTGATCGCCTCTGCTTTTCAGCCAAGAACATATTAGGAAGAGATATACTAGTGCTTTTAAACCTCCTGCATTATATAAACTTATGCTACCGCTATTTTGTCTATTTGCCGCATATCCTTCGATTATACTTTCATAGTAATTGTAACAAGGTTTGGCAAAATCAATAGGTCTGGAGCTGGCTGCCAGTGTACATTTCTTAAAAATGTAAAGCCTATTACACTTCCGTAGAAAACGGAGTGGTGTTTCCCAGTTTTCAACAGGATTTGCCCTAATCACTCCCTGTTGTAGACTCTATCAGCTTTGAGCTTAGGTGTCCACTATAGGAGCCATGGTGTGATCTTTCGGAATTTGATACATAGTCCCTCGTACTAATTGAACTTCAGCCCAGTGTACCTAAATTAAATGTGTTTAATCTTTTTATACTGTTTCTTTGGTACAGGTTCCCACTTAAATCACTCTAGTCAAAAGAATGTTGTTGTGATCACTGAGGAGGAAAGCTGTGATAGGAACTCAAATTTTGGGCTATGACAATTCTTTGTTCTCATCACTTTTCCATGACCCAGATCTTACATATGTATAAATAAAATGTAAAATATGCCCACATAAAAAGCAGGAATTGGTGCAAGGCAGATCTTTCTCTTTCAATGCAAGTGCACAAAATCTGCGTTAAATTGTGTTTTATATCAATCAGTCATACAAACATTATTCACATTAATCAAAATGCAAAAAAGTACAATAAACACTCAAAACTGTTTTGACAACAAAAAGTATTCATAAAAACATATGTGTACCATGTTCAATACTAGGATGCAGATCAAATCCATCACTTCAAATAATAATAGTTGAGAATCCCAAAACGACCTTCAATTATTCACTCCTTCTGGAACGTCTAAATCTAAATAAAAGCGCTTATGGAAAGACAGGACTAAAAAGATAATCTATGCCCCACATCTCCCCTAAAAATTATATCATTTACCTGAGTTAGAATCCAACTTTGAAAACTTAGGGCCAATGCAGTGGAATAAATATGAATTCCCAAAAATGGTGCAAACTTTGTGATATTTTATGTTACAATATCTACACATTAGTCCATGTTGTGATAAGTAACAGCCTGCAGTCAAAAAGTAGTCAGTGTGTTTTCTCTTAAGTAGGGGGGTGCAGACATTTGCATAATTCCCCTTTGCCTAATTACATGAAGCTTTAGGAAAATATTACGTAATTATGCAAAATGTAAATCTGGCATTTAGAGCTATATTTTACTACAAAATAAGTCCTTGCATCCATTTTGGATGCAAGGACACATTTTGGATGCAAGGACACATTTCACGCTCAAAAAGTGAAAAAAAACCACAAGGGCTGCAGCTGACCCTTAGGGGATGTTTTGCGCTTTATAAATGCTATAAAATAAATAAATAAACAGACACTCTCTTTCTGTTTGTTCAACTTATTCCTGTTATGACAGCGGTAAGATTTTTACTTTTATGAGGCCTGGAGTTACCCAGGTCTGTGAGATGCACAGCTGATGTCCCTGTGGGTTTCAAAACTACTCGTTGAATTTGTTATATAACTGTTTGCAAAACTTGAGACTAGCACCCTTATGCATCAAGCCAAAATCCAGTCGGTAAAATACCGATTCCTTATTAGCTCCCGGTATTAAGTAAAAAATACCCAATCCCAATGCATCAACCCAAAAGCAGAAATCGGTATTTAAGGAATCCTTAAATAGCGATTCTTTAAATAGGGATTCCTTAAATACCGATTCCTTAAATAGCGATTGCATTTAAGGAATCCCAAAGTGAGATTCCTTAAATGCAATGCATCAAAGTTAAAAAATTAGCGATTTCGTTAATAAGGGGAGCAAATTACCATGAAGATGAACTGCATGGTAATTTGCAAAAACTTTGAAAAATGCACTTTTGTGCATTTTTCAAAGTGTCATGTTGCGCACACACATGCCCTTAGAGCATGTGTGTGTGCAACATATGTGCACATATCATTTTCAGGGGTGCAACAGGGTGTCCTTTTGACACCCTGGCACCCTTGAAAGTGCTCCAGCTATTAGCGATTCGGTAATACCGAATCGCTAATACAGAATGGCTTTACATTCATTCCTATGGGCCTCCAAGCCCATAGGAATGAATGGGTAGGTATTCCTTATTACCGATTCGGTATTACCGATTCGGTAATAAGGAATGTTAAGGAATCGCTATTTGAATAGCGATTCCTACATGCATAGCCTTTTGCTATTCCTTATTAGCGATTCCTTATTTTTCGCTAATAAGGAATCGCAAATGCTAATGTTGATGCATATGCCCCTATGTAATCAATAAACAGTTCTTTGTCAATACATTGTATTGCATCATTTCATTATTCAAACAGAAATTTAAACATATTCCAATCTGTCAGAATTTAGAATAAATGTGTACAAATCTCCAATGCTCGCTAATTAACTTCTTAGTAAGCATCAAAACAAGTCCATGTTTCAGCCACATTACAAAATCAAAAAAATTCCCAATGCATTTCGGGTTTCAGAAAACCCTTCTTCAGGGGTGTTTGTCAAGGGAAAATGGGATGAATAATCGTTTCTGTTCCCTCCGAGTGCAGCTACAACAAAACAAGAAGTACCCAGACATGTAATAAATTAATATAAACGAACAGTGTACATTGTCAACACTAGGATTTGCACATGGATGAAAGAAGAGAAGACATAAAGCTCTGGGTTTGATTAATTAAGTGCTTGCGTGATAGAATTGCCACCACCTGTGAAGTCAAAAGACACCAGATGAACATGCTGTGCACTGTGTGTTGTACCTTATTGGTGCAAATAACCAGTCGGAATCGGTAAACTTCATGACATGCAAAGTATCCATAAAAAAGTGCTGTGATTAAAAACGTGGGTGAATATTTAAAAATTCGTCATACGTAATGTGAAAGATAGCACATACCCGTGCCGCACCATACGACGCCAACCTCGTCGCTGAAAATGACAGGGATAAAAAGAGTGGAACATCACATGAAGATGTCCTTCCTAACGTGTACTACATGAGCATGATAAAAAAAGGTGAAGGGGCTAAAGCTTACCAAAGAGTGACTTCCGTACACAAATAGAAATAGACGTCCATCGGATAATTAACAAATGAATGAACGTTTTCCATGCAAAGCGCGAAAGACTCTCAGGTTTACTAAGAGTGAACCGCTGATGTAGGTCACTGAAAGCGAAGTAGATGAAAAAAAGATTCAATATTCGAACTGCAAAAAAACTGCAAAGAAAAAAATAAATAAAACTAATCTGAACACGTGGCGCTTACCAGAAGCGTCATAAGAGGAGACAGTGGCTGAAATGATAAAGAGTGAAATTTACCTGTGCCAACTTTTCTATCATGGGTGACCTAAACCTACATTTCGACACCCTCTCTGGCCTGACAGTGCGTTCCATCTCTTCTGACTTGGAGGCCTTTCAACTTCCCCAGATGGTTTCCCAGCCTACCCATCTGGGGGGGCATATTTTGGATCCCCTGTTTACCAATCTGTTGGGGATTCAAATTACCTCTGTCTCTCCGGTGGAATGGACAGACCACTTCTTGGTGTCCATCCTCTGCCCGGTTTCGGCCACTCCTTCCATCTCTATGGCTAGATGGGTTCAGAAGAGGGCTTGGAAAAAGCTTCGGCTAGAGGACTTTCATCGTCTTCTGTTAGAGGAGCCGCTTGGCCCTTTGACGGATGTGGAAAGGGGGTATGACCTCTTCTGCTCATGGATAACTAGGGCCTTGGACTCTCTGATACCCATCGTTTCAACTAAAACCAATCCCAGAGAGTCGAGTCCCTGGTACGATGGCACTCTCCGGGCCCTAAAGGGTGCCTGTAGACGAGCAGAGAGGGCTTGGAGGAAAACCTATGGGGCTGATCTAAAAGCTGCATACGCCAAGTCCGTTAAGCTCTACCATCGAGCTATCTGCCGAGCCCGTGCGGCTTTTTATGCCACCGTATTCCGGAACAGTCCGAATCCGTCAAAAGCCATCTTTAAGGCCGTAAAAGATCTCACAGCGAAGCGGACTACCTCTACGACCGTGAGCTCCCTTTCCCATTGTGAATCCCTTGCATCTTACTTCTTGGGGAAGATCCAAGCTATATATAGGACATTCCCTAGCATAAGGTTCACTGAGGAAAGTATAATTGGGGACCACCATCAGACTACACTGCTTGTTTTCCCCCCCCTCACCTTGGATGGTTTTGACAAACTTGCGCTGCAAGTCAAATCTGGGTCCCCATCTGATCCAGTAAGGCCTGCTCTCTTCCGAGACCAAGCTTTTATGGGGCGTACAGCCGTATGCTCCCTTGTCAACCTCTCCTTGGAAACGGGAACTGTTCCATCTAAGTGGAAACAAGCTGTGGTGTCCCCGATCATTAAAAAGCCCAGCCTGGACCCTTCCAAGCCTGAAAGTTATCGCCCCATCTCGTTGTTACCCTGGCCAGCCAAGATCACGGAGGCCCATGTCAACCTGGCCCTGTCTGAACATCTGACTCGGACCAATGCCCTCGACCCCACACAAAACGGATTCCGTGCTGGGCACAGTACGGAAACTGCGCTACTTGTGATGGTGGAACATCTCCGGGCAAGGTTGGATGCTGGGCAAACGGCGGCGCTTATTTTGTTAGATCTTAGCGCCGCCTTTGATACGGTAGACCACAGCATCCTCCTGCGTCGGCTCGAGGAGACTGGCATTGGCGGTCAGGAGTTGCAATGGTTCCGCTCCTTTTTAGATGACCGCTCCTTCTGTGTTGCCATCCCTCCCTTCAAGTCCAACTACCAACCACTGGCCATGGGGGTTCCGCAAGGGTCCTCGCTGAGTCCCACGTTGTTCAATCTTTACGTGAGACCGCTGGCTGATGTCGCTAAGCAGTGGGGCCTTACTTTGGTCTCATATGCTGACGACACTCAGCTGGCGGTTACTCTCAGTGGGGATGCTGAGATTGAGGCCCCCAGGTTTCAGTCCGGACTGAAGGCGGTGGCTAGCTGGCTGACAGGCAGTTGCCTTCAGCTAAACGCCACTAAAACAGAGGTGATGGTCGTCGGGAAGGGAGTGGAGCTGTGGGGTGACCACTGGTGGCCCTCAGAGTTGGGACCTACTCCGATCCCGGTATCGGAAGTGAAAAATCTGGGGGTATGGCTGGATGCGGGCCTCTCCTTTGTAGGCCATACTAAAAGAACCGCGGCCTGTTGTTTCGGTCTCCTGAGGGGCTTGAGACCTGTTCTCAAGTTCTTTGATGCCCCGACCAGGCAGCTGGTGATCCAGGCTACTATCATCTCTCGCCTGGATTACGCCAGCTCTCTCCTGGCTGGGGCTAACCAGGCTGAGCTAACCCGTTTACAACGGGTTCAGAATGCTGCGGCGAGGGCGATTGTTGGCTTGCCCAGATTCTGCTCAGTGACAGGTGTCCTTCGCTCCCTACACTGGCTTCCGGTCAGGAAGCGCATCCTCTTCAAGGTTTTGTGCCTTGCTTTTAAAATCTTGAGAGGTACAGGCCCGGAAATCTTGTCGAGTTGTCTGTCTTTGTATGTCCCTGCCCGTAGCCTTCGCTCTCAGGGTCTGGCCCTTGCGGTGGTTCCCAGATTCAGGCTTAGCCGCATGGGAGGCCGCTCGTTTAGGGTAATGGCTGCGTCAGCATGGAACTCCTTGCCTGTTGAAATCCGTTTGCTGGAGGACCTTCTGACCTTTCGGAGGGCTATAAAAACCTTCTTGTTTTAGCTGTTTCTTAGTTTCTGTTTTTAGCCTGTGGTTGTGTTACGTGCTACCTTGTCTCTGCGCCAGGACGCTCCTTGGCTGGAGTATCTGTGCGCACAATAAATAGTCGTAACATAACATAACATAACATAACCGTGCTGAACATTAAAGGCTTCACTGAGCTAATGTAACCAAATAAGTTACTGTTTAATATCAAACGTAGATAGACGCACTTGGTGCTCACCTTAATGAAGTACACTACCACCGGACTGCTACCACTTCCGTGTAGACGAAAAGAGGAACGTCATGACGTGTACATGAAACGCGCTACATCTTAAAGGCAACACGGGTTCTCGGTAACCAATCAACAGACATGTTGCTTTATTCGTATTCTCACGACGACAAAAAAGTGAATGAATATGTGTCATCGGAAAGCAACCTCCCCTGTGGGAAGTGTGGAATGGAGGGACCGGCATATAAAGACTTTAACACATGATAAACCAACAGGATTTCCGTGTATTACTCGTGTTAATGAAAGATAGTGATATAAGTATCGAGACGATCTATGTGAAAAAAAGTAAGAAGAAGCAAAATATATACAAGAGCAGAAAGTTTGTGCAAATCTTTTACATAAACAAAGAAGGGACCATTGTTAACAACAACTCGAATACCCCATTACAAATTATCACTATTTACAAAAAAACACAATAATTCATAGTGATCATTTAGACCACCCGGGATGGTGGCGCCTAGGAGTTTTATCCAAAAAGTTTCTCTGCGTGCTAATGATGTGTTGAAATCTAACTCTGGGGTTTGTTCAATTTTTTCCAAAATGGTAAATCTGAGTTGGGGAATTGTGTCTGAGGAGTTAACCCAATGTGTTGCTAAGCATGAATTGAGATTTTTGTTGTGAATCATGCTTTTGTGCTCTACAATGGCGGTCTTTATTTTTCTTGATGTTCTTCCTACATACACAAGCCCACATGGGCATTGGATGGCATATATGACACCCTCGGTATTACAGTCCGATGTGTGTTGTAGCAATATCTTTTGACCTGTGTGAGGATGTGCAAAGGTGTTGCCCAGAATTATATTGCTGCACTGTCCACAATTCCAACACTTTTTCATTCATTTATAATTGGAAGTCGTTTCTACAGGTTTAGGTTTTAAAAGTTCTCGTAAGTTCTTCGAGCAATTGTGTGCAAATAGAGGTTTATGTTGGAATACAGATGTGAAATCGGGTTCTTGTTCAATGATTTCCCAACGATTCCTGATTGGTCTTTTGATCTTAAAAGCCTGTGCTGATTGTTTCAGGACAAACACTTCGCGTTGTATCTTGGGTTTGTCAGATTTTTTTAGTAGGTCTTCCCGTTTTTTTTTCGGTAACTGTAAATTCTGCTTCTGACAGTACCTTCTCAGGATATCCTCTCTGTTTGTATCTATGCAGTTGTTCCTTGATCAAGATGGCGCTTTGGGCTGGTTCTGATGTGATCCTCTTGATTCTAATTAGTTGGTATACTGGTAAATGATTTTTTAAGGAAGTTGGATGTGCGCTAGAATAATGAAGCGCATTATTCACATCTGTTGGTTTTCTGTAAACCTTCGTTGCTAAGCCTGTCCCTGATTTTTGGATTTCAATGTCCAGAAATTGTATACTATGAGACTGAATGTTGTGTGTGAACTGTATTCTAGGGTTACACTGATTCAGTTCCCGTATGCTGTCTTCCAAAAGTGACCGACTTCCTTTCCAAAGAACTAATATATCGTCTATATAACGTATATATGCGACGATATTATCTTGCCAAGTTTGATTGTGTAAAATGTGTGTGTGCTCGAAATAGGCCATAAAGGTATTAGCATATGACGGTGTTCCCGGAAAACCCATAGACGTACCAGTTTGTTGTAAATAGAAATTTTGTTTCCAAGAGAAGTAACTATGGTATAATGAGAAATGAAGTAGCTCCAGTTGAAATACTCCTAAATTTTCTTCAGTGGAGGTGTTCAGTGGTCTCCATTCTACGGCCTCAAAACCTTCATTATGGGCAATGGAAGTGTATAAGGCGGTGACATCAATGGTACACAGTAATATCTCGTCGTTGAAATGGTGGCGCAATCTTTCAAGTTTCAAAAGGCAGTCCGTGGTATCTTTTACGTAAGTTTCCCAACTTTGTACTATGAGGCATACCTGGGAAGGTATGCCTCATTACCGAATCGGTAAATACTGATTCATAATTACCGAATTATTCCGATTCGGTAAAATTTACCGAATTATAACCTACATCACATTTACCGATTCATAAATACTGAATCGGTAAAATTCGGTATTTATGAATCGGTAAATGTGAGGCTACCTACATATGGCCCAGGGTGTCATATACACCATCCAATGCCCATGTGGGCTTGTGTATGTAGGAAGAACATCAAGAAAAATAAAGACCCGCATTGTAGAACACAAAAGCATGATTCGCAACAAAAATCTCAATTCATGCTTAGCAACACATTGGGTTAACTCCTCACACACAATTCCCCAACTCAGATTTACCATTTTGGAAAAAATTGAACAAACCCCAGAGTTAGATTTCAACACATCATTGGCACGCAGAGAAACATTTTGGATAAAACTCCTAGGCACCACCATCCCGGGTGGTCTAAATGATCACTATGAATTATTGTGTTTTTTGTAAATAGTGATAATTTGTAATGGGGTATTCGAGTTGTTGTTAACACTGGTCCCTTCTTTGTTTATGTAAAGGATTTGCACAAACTTTCTGCTCTTGTATATATTTCGCTTCTTCTTACTTTTTTCACATAGATCGTCTGGATACTTAGATCACTTTCTTTCATTAACACGAGTAATACACGGAAATCCTGTTGGTTTATCATGTGTTAAAGTCTTTATATGCCGGTCCCTTCATTCCACACTTCCCACAGGGGAGGTTGCTTTCCGATCACACATATTCATTCACTTTTTTGTCGTCGTGAGAATACGAATAAAGCAACATGTCTGTTGATTGGTTACCGAGAACCCGTGTTGCCTTTAAGATGTAGCCCATTTCATGTACACGTCATGACGTTCCTCTTTTCGTCTACACGGAAGTGGTAGCAGTCCGGTGGTAGTGTACTTCATTAAGGTGAGCACCGAGTGCGTCTATCTATGTGTGATATTAAACAGTAACGTTGTTTGGTTACATTAGCTCAGTGAAGCCTTTAATGTTCAGCACGGTAAATTTCACTCTTTATCCTTTCAGCCACTGTCTCCTCTTATGACACTTCTGGTAAGCACCACGTGTTCTGATTAGTTTTATTTATTTTTTTCGTTGCGTTTTTTTCGCAGTTCGAATATTGAATCTTTTTTTCATCTACTTCACTTTCAGTGACCTACATCAGCGATTCACTCTTAGTAAACCTGAGAGTCTTTCGCGCTTTGCATGGAAAACGTTCATTCATTTGTTAATTATCCGATGGACGTCTATTTCTAGTTGTCTACGGAAGTCACTCTTTGGTGAGCTTTAGCCCCCTCATCTTTTTTTATCAAGCTCATGTAGTACACGTTAGGAAGGACATCTTCATGTGATGTTCCACTCTTTTTATCCTTGTCATTTTCAGCAACGAGGTTGACGTCGTATGGTGCGGCACGGGTATGTGCTATCTTTCACATTACGTATGACGACTTTTTAAATATTCACCCACGTTTTCAATCACAGCACTTTTTTATGGATACTTTGCATGTCACGAAGTTTACCGATTCCCACTGGCGATTTACACCAATAAGGTACAACACACAGTGCACAGCATGTTCATCTGGTGTCTTTTGACTTCACTGGTGGTGACAATTCTATCACGCAAGCACTTAAAAAATCAAACCTAGAGCTTTATGTCTTCTCTTCTTTCATCCATGTGCAAATCCTTGCGTTGACAATGTACACTGTTCGTTTATAACAATTTATTACATGTCTGGTTACTTCTTGTTTTGTTGTAGCTGCAGTTGGAGGGAACAGAAACGATTATTCATCCCATTTTCCCTTGACAAACACCCCTGAAGAAGGGTTTTCTGAAACTCGAAATGCATTGGGAATTTTTTTGATTTTGTAATGTGGATGAAACATGGACTTGTTCTGATGCTTACTAAGAAGTTAATTAGCGAGCATTGGAGCTTTGTACACATTTATTCTAAATTCTGACAGAGTGGAATATGTTTAATTTTCAGTTTGAATAATGAAATGGTGCAATACAATGTTTTGAAAAAGAACTGTTTATTGATTACATAGTCTCAAGTTTTGCAAACAGTTATATAACAAATTCAACGACTAGTTTTGAAACCCACAGGGACATCAGCTGTGCATGTCACAGACCTGGGTAAATCCAGGCCTCATAATAGTAGCTTATTCCCCAGGGGTCAGGGCTGTGCCCCTTCATGAGGTAGCACGCAGACACATCACTAAACACTTATTAAGCTTTTTGATTACACATGATAACACATATTTCTGACTAGATGTGCAGGCCCACTTCTACACAAAGTATCTCAGCGGTAGGATTTTTGCCATAACACACTTGAAATTACGTGACGTGCTGTAATGCTGTCATTTCATGAATTTTACATAATAAGTGTAACGCAAATTACTCAAGATTATGCTGTGTAACAACAATGTAGCACAGGACTATTAACAGAAAATGTCAGGTGGAATTAAGTATATTATCATCAATAAAATAAGTTGTATTTGATGACTGATTATTCTAATGAGTCGCAAAGCATTGCTTTAGTGGACACTGTTCATGGGACTGTTTACTTTCCTGTAATTGTCTTTCTTTATTGGGTTATCATACATAACCATAAAAGTACACATATATACAAACAGTGACCTATTACAGTACAACATTAAAACACAATTGAACATCAATGATTAATGCTTGAACTCTCTTGTCACACAGTAAAGTATATCAATTTACTTGGCAAAATCTATATTAAAAAAGCTGATAAAATGAAGTTTGATCAGGATATGTTATGTGCAAGAAATGATAGACAAGCAAGAATCTCATGGTCCGCCATGTGAGCCCCAGTCTCTCCGGTTAGGTTCTCCATAAATAACTAACGATGCTATATGACAAGAAACGTCTTGAGAATTATAATAATATAAGAATTATTAGAATATTAAAGATACTAGGCATGGCAATAAAAATTCTGATCACCCTATATAAAACCAGTGTTAAAAAAGAAGAAAAAAAACAGCCAGCATAAGATCCATCTGCAGGGGCCTACAGTACATGATTAGAAGTGAGGCCTGGACTACATATGAAATGTGCAAAAAAGGCATAGAGTGTGCAATGTGCAAAGGAAAAGAGGTTGCGGCACTAGAACAGGGGGCAGTATGCTAGCAACCGTATGAGTCCCACTTGTCCGTTGGGGGCACACTGTCCTTTAATCCTACCCCTGTAGTGCCCTAAAGCATATAAAGTGCCAGTGCATACGTGACTTGATATAGGTGCTGGAGAGTAATGTATATTGAAAACAATATTCAGGCCTGATATTGTGAGGATACAAGCAGTTATATAATCTAGGATAGCTATGATGTTGCTAAAGGTCTAATTCCATGGTGGTTTTCTTTATCCTCAGATACCACATAGCTGCCAATAATTTGCAAATGGAAAAAACAACAGGCCCACTTGTATCTGTGGTACATATTGTAAGTGCAGTGATGCGATCCTTGAGGCCTAGCATTCTGCATAGTGGAGCTATCTAGCACCGCCGTTGTTTTTTATATGCAGGGCAAAAAAATAAAACATGTTCGATGGACTCAATGGCTCTGCAGCCCAAAGGGCACTCAATTGATGCACCCGACCCCCTTTTCCAATGGCAAGTGAAGGGAGCTAACGGTTAGGTGCCTACCGTAAACTTGATAGAAAGTGTTCGAACATGCGGATTTCCAACCAGATCTAAATAGGGTTCAAGCTCAAAATCACACTTGAATGAAAGAAAAGCATCAGTCAAAGGGCCCTGACTGGATCGGGGAACATATTTTTCACTTTAGTATGCATTTGGTATGCCTGTTATTTTAATACATCCAACCAATGACATTTATACATAAGTCTGTAATAACAAAATACTTCCTAAAAATGATATTGATTTATTTTATGTTAACTACTGTTACTAATGTTCTATATTATACATGTCATTCCTAACAGCATTCATGAAGTTCCTGCAATCAAGACCTTGAATAAATTAGAATTTGTGTAAGTAAAGTATTTCAGACTTTATTATTGTTTTCAGTATAAGCCATAGCAGTTACAGTCATAAAACAATAAATACCATCAATATAAAGTAGAAATACACTGTAAAAAGTGACGGTTATAAGCCCTGCACATCATCTACTATTTCATAATTCTAAATTACGAATTAATGTGCAAATCCAGTGACAGAAAACGTAACCTAACAAAACTAATCCCCAGTCCAGAGTCTGAGTTTATCTCTTCATGATCCTCCAGGCTGCCCATAGGTAACTTGCTACTGACATGTAAATCAGAGGGATATCTGCTCTATAGCAAAGTGCAAGTGCATTATTGCTTTTTGTAATTGAGAACAATTTAAGAAGAGACACTAACCATTGACGGCGTGGATTTAGAGTTTTAGTGTGAAATGATAAAAAAAAAATATTAGAAACTATTTTCCCTTTTTTAAACTACTGGCAGTGTTGTTATTTCTATAAGGCATCAGAGCACAAGATATGGATAGTTTACTTTTAACGATTCCAATTTTACCCGTAATCTATTATAAGGCACCTAGCGGTAAACATTATACTAGAAACAGCAGCGCTCCCTGCTACCTGGGGCAATCGCTTTTTAGAAGGTTAAATGTGACAGAAGTGAATGCATGATTGCTCTCTCTCCTATGCTTTATACCGTATTATGTTCTCATTCACGTAGCTAAATCATTTATTATTATTGCATTTGTATGTAACCGATTTTCAAACAAATATTGTGTGAGTTAAAGTTAGCCTTCTGTACCCCTCTTTGCCTGCCACAGCAGAACGTTGCAGTTCCATTAGTACTTCCTTTCATATTCAAGGTTGAAACCCAGACACGCTAATGAATGGTACATTTTACTCTGCATGCCTATCCCTGGTCATAGCTGTGCTCCCACACCAGAGAGAATCGAGACCGAGCAAGACGGCCTTGGAAGTCCAATAACGTGTATCCACCCTGCAGGTGGTAGCTCATCTTTCTATGCTTCCCTTTGTTCAGTGTATGCCCAAGTTGTATTTTTCCATTAGGGGCGGGACTTGGGGGTTGTTGGAAAGCTTATTCTGTGTTGTCAAGTGTTCTGAAGTCAGTCCCTGTACAGCCATCTGATGGGATTGGTCAGTCTGGACTCCACTGCAGTGTAACTACTAATAAAATAGTTAGTTCATATTCTCTACTGCGTCACCGACTCTTAATTTCTTGGAAAGCTAAGAGGAGGTCGCGAGTTACCGGGTGACCCTAATTGGATCACTTCCTTCAAATGGAATGACTATTTCCTTCATTAGGGTAACAAAGAGCCCATGGGTGGCTAGCAAAAACTATGTGCCCCGCTAGTGAAATGCCACTCTTCCTGATATGACACTGTATACACTTGTGGCACTATCAGAGTCTTATAGAGGGTAACAGTCCCAGAAATAAGCTGTGAATACAGCACAGTCCCACTGTCAGTAATGACAAAATAACTCGGGCTCCATGAGTTTGCTTCCAAGTTTCACAGCCTAAAATGCTTTTAATAAACAAGATTTCCAAGACTTCTTGTTCTGTGCCAGGGATATCCACTACAGCTGAGTAGGATTGAAAGTTGTAGTGGTTAGATTTGCTTTCTGCCTTAGAGAAACCCGGCTCTGCTGGGAGTGCTGCTGGCTCCTTTTCCTGGGAGTAAAACTAAATATTCATGGAGAGTTGACATGATGTGGGGTCTCTAGGCTAGGGATCTATGATTGCAAAAGGGATGCAGCCCACAAAAAGGGTAGTTCGTCAGCTTCTTACAGTTGGTATCCCAATGCCTTGAGGGTTATAGGTTGCAGGCATCCTCTTGCTGGCCTTCAGCCTCTTATAAGGTCAAGGGGCCCTTCTGCCTTCTTCCAAAACACAGGCACAAGGTGTACTGGGGGTGGAAAACAAGTAATAAGTCTGTGCTATTCCCTGTTGATGATAATTGTACTTGTACTTAACAGCCTCCTTACCCGTGTACATACTTTCTTTAATAAAGTGGTCTTGTACCTGGGCAGAAGATAAACCTTATTTGTATGGGGCCACCACACCCCATGCAACTGAACAAATACCTACTTGCCAAAGTGCAAGCACTAAATTTGCAACCATGCATTGCATATTACAGAAGTGGATGCACACAAACATATGCAAATACCCATTGTACTCCAGGATAGTTTGTTATTATGTCACCTGGATGTATTCCCTGGCAGAGTTGCACTCCTGCGTACTGCTGTTCCCTCCCATTTGCCAGATGTAGGGAAAAACAGCGGGTATGCATTCTGATTACCAGTACCCCTCCGATAGACCTAGAAAGAATGTGCATATGGTACCTACCATCTATCATTGGATGACCTGATTTGAAGATGTCTAAAGAAGGTGAATTAAGGAAAGATTTTCTGGAATGTCAAATGTGTGCCATGTGCCATTCGTATATTCTTGAATATAGGAGCTTGTTTCCCCATGACTAAATAGTGAGGCAGATCCCAGCTTTCCTCCCCTCTCCTCCCTTTTCAGCAGTTCCGGATCCTACACTGCACCTAACACATCAGACGTCAGAAAAACAGGTCACATATTGATGGGAGCGTACATAGGTATAATTGGTGTAGCTGCAACTGGGCCAAAGGGTGTAGCGAGTTCACTTTACTACAGTTATGTGTGTCTTTTACAGCCCAAATATTGGGAAAGGCCCCATTCTTTAGGGACTTCGGTACCCTTCCTAAGCCACTGATGGATGACTTGGCATGTAGGCCCCTGCTAGAAATTATACCAGGTGGGTCGTAATGCAGTTTGATGTCTATGCCTCTGAATTTCCGAAGATATACCCCTAGAATATGTAATTGTAAGAAAACCAATCCTGTAGTCACATATTGATAAATGAAATAATACAAGGTTAATATCTGAGCCTAAACATTCTCATCCACTGTAAACTACCTGGTATTCTGCCAGAACTTTGACTACAGAATATCATGGGACCAAAATATCGTGGCAAAAATACGGAGGACCTAAATATCCTGAAAAGTTTATATAGGTATGCATAGGCTTACAATACTGAACTCCACATATATGTACCTTGACGACATATATGTCTTCAAGTTATATAGATGAGGAGTGAAGACTAGTAAAGCTATACTTATCTACACATACCTTTTCAATATTTGGTCCTTGATATTTAAGCCTGGATGTTTTGGCCCCATGATATTCTTGTCCTCCATATTCATTCATGCAACCAACTAGCTATCCAATAAAATAAACCACATGTTCTATTTCTTGTAGGCTTGGACCAGTCTGGGGCTCTGAGGGATTCTGCAAACTTGTGAAAATTCTTCCAGCATTTTCATCTCTTCTGCATTTGGAGTAAGTGAACCTCATTTTGTTTATCACCATTCAACAATATGATGATAAACCATTTTTGTCCATTTCAAAGGGTGCTAATCAGAGTGGGGAGATCACACCGCACCTGGTAAGGCTGGTAAGTCCTGCATCCTTCAGAATCAGAGTTTCCTGAATGAAGTCTGTTGGACCTCGCCCTCTATGGAGGATCACCCCAAACGTTTTGCCCTCATACCTCCTGTTTTGCTGAATTCACTTTTGTTGGCTTTAGGACTCTGTGCTCTTTACCACTGCTAACCAGTGCTAAAGTGTTGGTGCTATTTCCATAGAACATGGTAAAGTTGGTCTACACCTAGTTGGTACATTTAAGTTACTTATAAGTCTCTGGTAGATGGGTACTACCTGGAGCCAAGCCCTGTAAAAAGAAATTCTACCGGAGGGCCTGCAGCACTCATTGTGCCACTGTTAGACCTGTCAGCCTTAGGTTGGTCTTCCCCCAATCTTTTTGCCTTCCTCCTCCATTTTTGCTGATCTTGTTTTTGCTCCCCTTAGGACTATACTCAGAGCACTTTACCACTGCTAACCAGTGCTAAAGTGCAATTGCTCACTCGTTTGAACATGGTAACATTGGTTTATCCTTAATAGGCATATTTACTTATAAGACCCTAGTGAAGTGCACTACATGTGCCCGGGCCTGTAAATTAAAAGCTACTAGTGGACCTACAGCATTCAGTGTGCCACCCAGTTAAGTTGCCCTTCCATTGCCATTGCAGCCTTTGCGTGCATTTTTAACTGCCATGTCGACCTGGCAAAATAAATCTTTACAAGGCCCAAACGTTCAGTTTTTATGCATATAAGTCACCCTGAGGGTAGGTCCTGGACAGTCCAGAGGGCAGGGTGCAGTGTATTGAAAAGGGAGGACATGTACTTTTAGATTTTACATGTCCAGGTTGTGAAAAATTCTTACATACGTTTTTCACCACTGCAAGAACTACCTCTCCCATAGACTAACATTTGGGTTACTTTATTACATTTAATAAGCTGCAATATACAAATGGGAACATGTAACCAGTTCATGTTCGGTGTCTTTAGAATTGTAATGAATTGTAATGAAAAATCCTAACTTATGGTGAAGTTGTATTTCAAATTGCAGTTTTGAAAATGCTACTTTTAGAAAGTTAATATGTATATAAAACAGTGATGGATGGAATGCTGGAATTAATCTCAAACAATCCATCCTTATTTTGCACATTGTGCCACCTCAGTTTGGACCCAGCTATATGCAAATCAGTCTTGACACTTCTTGGGTCACATGACTGGGTTTAGTTGACAGTTGGGATTTGTGTATTCCTCCTAGAAACCAACCACACTAGGGAGCTTAGGTGTGCCTGGATGGGCCATCTCTGGCAAGATGGGATGGAGTTGCTGGGCACAGCCATACTTACACCTGAATAGGCTTTGTCCTGCCTCCACATAAAGGGTTGCATACCCCCTGTAGTTAGTCTGGATCCAGGACAGGGAAGGCAGGATACCTGGGGTCTTCAAAGGGAAACCTCTAGAAGCTTCTCCCCCACTTCAAACTTACAACTGGGTTTAAATACTGGACCTTATACACCATCAGTTCAGTACACTGCTGGATCTGTGGATACTCTGCCGGGAAGAAGGACTGCTGTGCGGCTGAAGGACTGCTACTCTGCTAGACTGCTGCCATGCTTGATTATTGCCTATTGCGCTCCTGCCTTGCTGTGCTGACCTGTTGCCTGCTGCCATTTTGCCTGGGTGAGAAGGACTGGACCTGGACTCTTGAACCCAGAACCTAGAGTGACTCAAAGGGCTAGTTGGCTGGGCTCCTGATCTTAAGTCTCAGGGACATAACAGGCTTTCAACAACCTTGCACCTGCACCTAGACTCTGCCATCTGTAATTCTACTCTGCCAGGTGGTGCCACCCAAGCCCTGGACCTTTGGAAATTGGCCTAAGGTGCCCTGCCACCCTCTGTGGATCCTGTGGAACCGATGCATCTCCTCTTCTGCATGGGGCAACCCTGAGCAGAACCAAAGCATCGCCGCTACTGCGTGGATAGAACTGCTGCAAAGACCCACATCGCATCACTGCCCTTTGCGGCATCATAACCGTCACTGTGCAATGCATCCTCTGCAAAGTACCTCACACTCTTGCAGTTCATTGGAGCCGACACATTGTCCTGTCTGTGTGACACATCCTCTACACCGATCTTCCCATTGCAAGCCCTCGTCACTGACTGGATCCTGGATGACAATGCAGGACCTCACCCCACAGCCTTGCCGCACTTCAAAACTGATGTATCACTTAGGCTGCACGATGCATATTCGATGGGGACCCTCGCAACTCTCTGCAAACCGGGATTTAAAGTACTCTGTTCAGCAAGCCTAACTAGTTCCCTGTAGCCAGTCCGCGCTGCATCGCAGTTGGCCTGAACTTGTGACTTTATTGTGGTCCGGCGCGACCCGATATCCACAGTTGGCCTTTATGCCTTTTGGCAATATTTTCACTAAAATCTTTAAAATTAATATCTCTTGTTCTACTAATTGGCTTTTTGTCATTCTGGTCTTGGTTTAATCATTAAAAATACTCTATTTTCCTAACTCTGTTATGGGCTCCTTCTGTGGCGTGTTTTCACTGTGTTACTGTTTGAAGTGTTGCACAAATACTTTACACATTGCCTCTGAGTTAAGCCTGACTGCTCATTGCTAAGCTACCTGAGGGTTGAGCTCAGGTTAATTTAGGGTTTGCTTGTGACTTCACCCTGAGAAATATTGTGGTTGAGGCCTGAGAAGGGTTTCATCCCCCTCAACCAGTAACCCAATTTCTTACCGGCACCCACTAACATAGCTCTTTCAAACATGTCTCATGCCTGCCACGGCAGCCTGTTGTGCTGGTTTAAACTGCCAGGTCGACCTAGCAAGATAAACCTGTTGGCAGGCCTAAAACCTTTCTTTTTAATACTTATATTGTCACCCCTAGAGTAAGCCCTAAAAGCTTCTAGGGCTGGGTCTGTTGTATTTCAAAAGTAGCACATGTGGATTTAAGTTTTACATGTACTGGTACTGAAGAAAGCCTAACGTTTTTTTCACTGTTGTAAAGCCTACCTCTCCCATAAACTTATATTGAGATGCCTTATTGAACTTTCAGTATCTTTTTGAGGGTTGGACATTGACATTGATGCTGCCAGGAGGTGTGCCCTGTTCTGTTCTGTTGTGCCGCAGTTTGTGCTGCTTTCACACACCAAGGGCGCCGAGGCCCCTGCGACCATAAGCAGCCAGGAGTGACAGGGAAGTCAGCCGCAATGATGTGAGGTGAGCGCATTTTGCCTCATCATGGGATATCCACTGATGGAGGTGGCAGCAGCTTTTTCTCGCAGCAAACAAGCAGCAGGAAGAAACCTATTGGCCTAAGCTCCTCCACACAAGTAGAAATAACAAATCACAAATAACGCCAATATCTCAGAACCCTTTTGGGCAGAGTTTCAGTGCAAAATACTCAGTAAATAAAGCTGATTAAAGTGACTTGATTAGCCCAAGTAATTTTGAGTCAACAAGCATCCAGACATGAAAAGCAGATTGCACTCTGCCAGCTGAAAGGGCTGTCTCTGGAAAATCAGTTGTTATCTTGGCCCAGCAAATAGGCACTATTCTTCTAAAAAGTTGAAAAGATGGCACTATTGGCCCAAATGATCTTCCCCACCTCTATTCAAGAAGAGTATAGAGTTCTGGTGAGAAACACATGTGTACCTGTGCAAGCTAAAGTTGGTTAATAAATAACTATACCACCATGCATGCACCAGCCTATTTCTCATATGGGGACTCGAGTTTTATATAGCACAAATGTTTTTAGTTCGCTTTGGCTGTCTCCCCTCTCTTGACCATGCCCCGTAGAGGGAAGTAGAAAGGGGAGGCAAACCTTGCAGACGCTGTAAACAATCAGAAGAAACATTAATTCATTTGGTATACATCTGTCCAGTGTTATTGATGGAAGGAAGAATACTGCTCAGAAGATTGTAAAAAGAACCTGTCGATAAGCCATAATTAGTAGTTTAAATCCTAAGGACCCAATTTAAAAGCTTGCTTTGTAAAATTGTTGATTCTGGTGGAAAATACATTAACAATGTGAGTGAGTAAGCCATATTTTAGCTTGATTTTAAATGTGTTGTTATAACTGTTTTTATGACTTGTCATGTAATGATTTTAAGTAATAGATCATGAATGAACTTAATTGTTTTTTACTTCTAATTATTACATTTTATTATTATTATTATTAGAAACTTTATTCGATATATAAAAATACCATAAACGCAACAAAGTTGTCCAAAACCAGTTACAGGTACAAGCATAAAAAAAGGTTAATAATCCACCAGTTTAAAAACCATATAATACAGTTCCAGTCCAAACATTAAAAGATGACATTGCCCTTATCCCACATCCAACCAATTCATCTACAATTATGGGGACCATTCATAAAAAAAATGATAAGTAATTATAACAGAGAATCTACAGGTTACCGCTGCCCCTTGTGTTCCTTAGTCTAAATGCAGCCCTTAAGAAATTAATGGTACAAAACAGTGTAAAAATATCTGGGGCCAGTTTTAAAAATAACAGTGCCACCCGTGCCTGTTTGAATCTGGCTTTCTTTAAAATTCCCTTTAGGAAGAGTCTCCTGGGGTATGAGAAAAAAGGGCATAATAAAATGAAATGAAGGGTGTCCTGAGGAGACCTACGATCGCAGTCACAGAGCCCCTTAATTTCTATGGAAGTTGTGAACCCTGCCGGGTCCGCTAAAACGTGATGCAAGAGATTCAGCCTAATCCGGGTCATTAAAAATCTATCATGTGCACTGTTTATGCAAGACAGGTATGGTTCAATGCCTCTAGCAGACCTAACTGCTAGGTGTTCCCTGACTGACTGCTTAACTAGCTCTGTGTCTTCCCGGAGCATTAGTGCATGTTTGAAAAACTGGTCCTTAACCAAAGCCTTGTCATTCATACCCACTTTGGCGGGGTTGGCAAATATGTCTACAGAACCAATTTTCTCCAAAGTCTCCTTCCCGTATTTAAGCCAGGGAATTTTTAGCCCGTGATCCAGGGAAAGGCAGTCTTCTATGACCTGCCTACTAAAAGCCGCCTCGTTTGCCCAGATCTTTATCCAACAGACTAAAGGTTTGACTGTCATACTGTCTCTTATATATCGGACACCCAATTCTTCATGAACAATGTGGTCTGGCGTGCTTTGAGGTACTTTTAGCAGACGTCGAAGATATATATTCTCTTCAGTTTGTAGCTGTATGGCCTGCGTAAAACCCCACACCTCGCTGCCATACAGGACTTTGGCACAGCACATAGCATTATATAACCTCAGTATCTGCACAGGGGACCAGCGACCTAACCTGTGCGCAAAGCTCATTATGGACCTGGTACAACTGGTCATAGCCCGACGTTTTTCATCTATGAAGTGTTTAAAATTTAGTTGATGATCAAATAAAATCCCCAGATATGAAAAGGACTGTACCTTTCCTAACTGATGCGATCCAATTGTATACTTATAAGATTTACCCGTTTTTTCCCCCACTTCCATTACATATGATTTTGCCAGGTTGAGCGATAAGTCCAGATTCTCCATAAATGAAACAAACCCGTCAATTAAAAGCTGCAAGTCTTTGGGGGTACGAGCTAAAAGTACCGCGTCATCTGCGTAAAGCAGAACAGGAATCCCCCGGGTACCTATTCTAGGGGTGTCCACCTGTAACATGCTTAGTTCGCGGCCCAGACCATATATATATAGTCTGAACAAAAAGGGATCTAATATGCAACCCTGTCTGACCCCACTTGAGCACGGAAAGGGTTCTGTTGTTTCCCCTCCTGACTGTATCTGACCACTGCTGTGGTATGCGAGTGCAAGGATTTTAAGATGTTAATGAGCCCTGGGTCCACACCAAGCCCACCCATGATCGCCCACAGTTTCCCTCGATTGACTCTATCAAAGGCCGCAGTCAGATCCATGAATGCCAAATACATCGTCCCTTGATTAACTATTGTGTATTTGGCCGAAATCAGGTACAAATTGAGACATTGGTCGGTAGTAGATTTTCCAGGTCTTAAACCAAATTGAAGATCGCTTATGACCCGATGCTCATCTGCTCAATCAATCAGCCAATTTAAAATCACCCGTCCTGACACCTTCGCTGACACATCGATGAGGGAAATTGGGCGGTAACACTGCGGACTGTCCCTTTTGCCTTTTTTGAAGATGGGGACAATTGTGGCGGTGGTCCAGGATACTGGCATTACCGTGTCCACTGCTGCATTTATTACCCTGGTCAAGATTGGCGCCCAAAGATCCACTTTGCTGATAAAGAGATCGGGTGGGATCCCATCTGGGCCCGGGGCCGTATTCCTGGTTAGGCCTCCAATTCCAGTTTTTATCTCTCCCAGTGAAAATCTTAAAAGGGGTGTGACCTGACCCCAGTGATCCTCCAGCAACTGGTTCGTGCATGAGGTGTAATTATAGAGCCTCTGAAAGTGCTCGTGCCATTGCTCTGGTAGGATATTGTTGCTCAATCCCGGTTTATCAGCCTCTTGAAAGGATGGGTTATTTATGATTCTCCAGATGGCGGTAGAATCCCTTAGTGCCACCGCCTCTGATAGATCTTCCCAGGCTTGTGTCTGTAATTGGCTTTTGCGCCCCTTAACCGCCAGCTTATAGTTTTTCCGGCATAGGGTCACCCGCTCCCTGTCTCTAGGGGACATTTTTAGGGCATTTTTCAGTTCTCTTAGAGCACGTGAACGTTGATGGTCAAACCATCTTTGGATGTCCAAATTTACCTTATGGACTGGGACTCTCAACAGACTATCGACTATTTGGGCAACGTCTTTAAAAGCGTCCACTAGTTCTACCTCTTCCGTTTCAGGGCCTAAACACCCCTGGATAGCATATTTGCCCTCCTTTGAAAGTGCTTCATAAAAAACCTCTCCATCAACCTGTGTCCAGCGCAACCTCCTACCTTGATCAGTAGCCCTGGCCACCCCCTCCCCACTCCAAGGGGTACCTGTGCCAGGCCTACATTGCCAAGTGATAAGGCAAGAGGATTATGGTCACTAAATGCGCTACAAACAATACTAAACAGGGTCACACAGTTTTTGAGTGATGCAGAGACAAAAATGTAATCGATGAATGAGGCACAGCCTCTGCCTTTGAATGTGGGATGAACCGTTTTGTCCTGCTTAGTAGTTACCAGATCCATTGTGTGTGTTAATGCGTGTGTATTTAAGAGGCCACTGAGTTCCTTTCCCTCCTTTGTATGTTCCAGATGTGGGCCATCCTGTAGCGTACATGTTGTCCAATCCCCACGCGAGGCTCTCAAATTTGGACACAAGTGACAGTTGAAATCACCTGCTAAAACCAGCCGAAGAGACAACTGCCCTTGAACCTGTGACTGGTTAATTCTTGTATCTAATTCGTGCAGACTTGCGGAGCCCTGTCCGTTTGAATTAACATTGTAAAAGTTAATAAAAAGTAACCTGTAACATTTATTAAATTGTTTTAATCCCTGCACAACTTCCGAGCCCCAAGCTAGATCCAACCATCTTCCCTGTAATGTGAGACCTACATAAATGACCAACCCTCCCCTGGCCCTACCTGACGAGGCCTTTTGTGCTGGGCAAAAGAAGGTTTTGTATCCTTCTAGAAAAAGGTTGTTATTAACTGGTTCCCAGGTTTCTTGTAGGCACATTATCTGAAACTCCCGTATAAAGAGTAGCCATTGCTGATCCTTAAATTTAGAAGACAGGCCTGCTATGTTCCAGGAGACTATCTTAATGTCTTTCCCAATTAGCCTATCTCTATTAACAGTTGCCTGGGAATTTTGTGGCCTATGCGTTGGCTTACTTATACCCTTAACCTCAGGGTCATTTACCACCTGAGGATCACAGATGTCTTGATTTTCATCTGTCCCCAGGCTGAGCTCTCCGCCCCTCCCTCTTTGATCTGTACTAAACACCCCTTTGTTAAAAGCAATATCTGTTTCCCCCACCCAATTTAGTCAATCAATATCATCCAGATCTCTAAGTGGTGCAAAGGTGTTACTTATCGGCACTATATTAGCCTGCCAAGGCTCACCCTCCTGTCGACCCACATATCCGTGAGGCATATTAGGGTTAACCGACTGTCTGTAAAAATAACCCAGCGGAAGTATTTTAATCCTTGAGTCTGCGTTAGGTAAATAAAGCCCTCTGCTCTGGGCAAGGGTCTTACGTGCAAGTTCGGGGAACCTAAGTGTCACAACCACACAGTCCCCTGAAAATACTTTCCTTGTACCGCCGACCCAGGATACTCTCCTTGCCATCAAGATGTGTCTATGGTCTTGAATGTTAAACCCCACATTTCTACACATCCAGTGCACCACCTTATTAATCAGTTGTGTTGTGGGTTCCTCCCTTTGATTAGTGTAAGCTGGGACACCTGTTAAAACAACTGTAAACGGGCTTGAGGCGGGGGAAGATCTAAAGCGGATAAACAAGGAGTACTCTGCGCCAAATGTGAGACCATTTCTTTTGTTTGTTGCGTCACATTATCTCCCCTTCCTAGTCTAGAGGTGTTCACTAACTGACTTGGAGGATTACCTGGGGTCACTGTCCTAAAATCCCTTGACCCCCCCATTCACAGAACTTGGGTTTGGTCTCGTTATTTCAGGACACACACGTTGATTACTATCAACCCCCTCACATTTCACTGATCCCTTATCATTGACCTCTGCACCATCTCATTACTAAGAGATGGGGCTTGCGCATTATTACATTTAATAAGTGCTAACTTTGGATTGGGAGCAGGTAGAAAAATATGTATTGGTCTCCCCTGAATAGTAATTTAAAATTATCTGTAATGCTAAAGTTGGATTTTAAGTTCCAATTTTTAAAATGCTACTTTAAGAAAGATGGAATTTTTGTGCCCAAATCCACTTTGCCTTTCCACCAGTAGCCTGGGCCACATTATTCCGCTTTTGTGAGTTGTGTATTGTTGCCAAACAGTGAGACAAAGGAGATTAGGTGTGGACAGGATAGGCCATTCTACCCGGATGGCAGGGGTGGAGCTATAACCAACCACACTTACGCTTCAAAGGTCTTTGCCTCCTGGACACACAAAACAGTTCTACCATTGCTATTGTTACCTTAGACAGTTTGAAGCCAAGCTCAGGAAGGAGGAAAGGGAGATAAAGGGGGCATTCCCTACCCACAGGCTAGCATTGGGGATAAAAAGTGGCCTTCTCAGACCCCAGATTGTTCTGGACCTGTGGAAGACTCAGAAGAAGGACTGCTCTACTGTCCTCCTGCTAAAAGGACTGTTCTGCTGCCCTTCTGCCAAAGGAAGGAAGACTGGGCCTGCTTCTTTGAACCCAGGACCACCAGAGTGACTCCAAGGTCTAGCTAATTAGCCTCCTCTGTGAGTTACAGGGACACAACAAGCTTTCAGAAGTGTTGAACCCTGCTGCTGGCCTCTGCTGGAGTGAATCATAACCCCCCAGGTGTTGCCACCCAGATCTTGGAAGCTTGGAAGTGGTGTTGGTGGTACACCTCTTACCTAAAACCTCAAACCTGGGACTTAAAAACTTTTTCTACAAAAACTGCCTGGAGAACCGACAGTGGACCAGGACCTACCTGCCAGACGATTTGTCCAACGTGCATTGCCGGTCAGCCTGACTTTGTGGTAGTTCCTGCTAAGTTCTTCTCTGCAGCAGCAAATCCTTTCAGCAGGACCTCTTGAGAAAGATATCTGGTCTCATGCAGTCCGCTTTTGGTTACAGCTTGCAGCCTCGCCCCACTGGAGGAATCAGACTTCCAAAAAAAATCATCCAAGTCCGAAGGTAAAAATCTTCACTGCAACCTCGTCCAGCGGCTCCCTGATGATGACTTCCCCTCAGAAACAACCTGCTGCTTTGCCCCTCTGAGGACTCTGCCTTCGCCAGGAAATCTTCAACAATGTTTCCAAATTTGAAGGTAACTTTTAGACCACGGCGAGCCTGGTAGCTGACCTGTATGCCATTGCGGTCGGCCTTAACTTTAACTTGTAAGTTTGTTCTGCTCCCACATAACTAGATACCCTCGGTTGGCTCTTTTTTGTTTTGTGCGCAATTTTTAATAAAAAAACGTAAAAAAAATCGGAGTGTCATTTTCTTTATCGTTATTAAAATTTACTCTCTGTTTCTAAATTGGACTGGCATTTTTCTTGTGTTGTGTTTGAACTTTACTACTATTTAGGTAATGCATAAATACTTTACACATTGCCTCTAAGTTAAGCCTGACTGCTTTTGTGCCAATCTACCACAGGGTTAAACACAGGTTAATTTAGTGACTTTCTGTGGTTCACCCTAGCTAGGGTTGTGTTTATTATGTGAGTGGAGCTTCCACCTATCTCAACTAGCAACCCAATTCCTTACAGTTTACCTCCCAAAAAACACGTCGACATATAGCTATTTCCAAATACTTTCTTAATGGGGCTGACTCATGACCAAGAGGACAATTGTGGGAAAAGTTGTTCTAAAAACACTTTAACAAGACACAAAATCGCTTAACGTAACATAGCATAACATAGCATAAATCTGAAACCCAGAAGGAACCTGACTGCCATTACTATGACATAATGTATCACGGTTGCCCTTTCTAGATCCAGGACCCGCTTTTTGTAATGTGTTTTTTCCACAAGGATATATAGCATGGTGATGGTGGATATGAGCTTTTAATGAATGCATAAAGTTTGTAAAGAAATAGCTAAAAAAGCCACAAGCTTTCTGTATAACACAAAATAATAGCTGTAATTTCCTTGTAAGGTGCTGAGTGTGGCAGCTCCTTGTGTACTTCAGGATGAGATGTGAAGGCAATGAAGAAGATTACAAAACTTATCTTTGCCAATTTTATACACTGCAGTACATTCCAGTTTACTACTATTTAAAAACTTTAATTAAAAAAAAAAAAATTGTCCTAAAATACCCACCATAGTTTTATCAAGATTTATCTCCATGAAGTTTGCACTGCAGAAAAAAATCCCATTCGGAGATTAATCATTGTAGGCCTATCAGTATCTTGTTTAACTACACTTTGTCCTAGCATACTGCAAAGGATGACCACCGACTATTGGGGAATGTGATGTTATGCTATTTAGGGTGTTATTCAGTGCTTTTATATGTAGATGAAACAGTAGCTTGGCTAATATACACTCTTGTTTTAAACCGTCATTTTTGGAGCTTTTGGTGGGACTAAGTTTCATAAGCCAACTTTTATGTTTAGTACTTGGGCCATGGTGCAATGGGTTTTCCAATGTAGAAAATTCATTCCAAGATGGTCCCCGTTGCCTGCACACGTATTGTGACTCATGCACACATGTGGGTTGTGATACATGTGCATACAAGACGAGTACAAATCAAGATGTGCTATTATGGGAAGAATACAGATAATGCCAAGCAAACAAAGTGATTATCAGCCCAGACACACCATTTGAAGCAGGTGCTACTGTACAGTTTGTGAAGAAGACATGGCATAATTTTTCATCTTTTCTCCGCAGCCTGAATGTTTTAAGTGGAAACAACATTGGAGACAGAGGAGCAGAAAAACTATCTGAAATATTTCGGGAACTAACAAAGCTGGAAACCTTAGAGTAAGTGCAGTGCTGGAAGTTGTATTGGACTGCTTTGACATTTGGTTTGCACAGTCCCTGCTTCACCCACAGCAAAGGAAGACCTCTCAGTTCACGAGCCCCCCCCCCAACCCCAAAACCTTGGCATACAACTACATGCAAGGAACATTTGTCCCCAATTTGTTGCAGCGACACTGATTGGAAACGTATGCACAGAGAGAAAGGGAAACAATCATGTCTACTACTCAGACCCTGTCGAAGTTCCTGAACTTCCAAACATTCAGTGATGATAACAAAAGAACAATGGACTTGCTATATGTTCCTATCTCTGAGGATAAATGACAGAACGACCTTGAAGTAACGGGCATCCTTAATAGAGAAATCCTCTTTGCATGGGTCTGTTACCCTGCACATGCAGCACTGAGCCCACAGCAGCTCTTCATGTCCTTTCTTGCCACTGACAGCATCTTGATGCCTCTTTCTGAGTCATAGATGCATCCCAAGTATCAGCAGAAAAGGGACTCGAGCTACATCCATTGTTAGCTTTCCTCCCTTCCTCAGTAGGGCCATGGTAGGTCCAGCCCTTCCCTCTCTTTTGATTGACACTTTTAAGTTGATGTAAACCTAGGTTTGATTTCTCAAAGTGTGGACTTAGGCATAAGTCATGCTATAGTTCAGAAGATTACCTATTTGCATAGCAATTATGACAGATGTTTCAGTCACTGAAATCTACATCACCTCTTCATTACTTCCTTATCCCAGTCCTTATATCATGAAGTGTGTCCACACCCAAAATGCAGACACCCAGCAGGCTATCTATTAAATAAAGCTCAAACTCCTTCCCCATCAGGTTTGCATCCAATGCTCAGCTTCCACTCTGAAACCTCATGAGTCAACGCACAAAATAGCCCTACAGACTATCATTGAACTCAGAGGCTGGTATGGAGGGTAGAGCATCATTAAGACTGGGACGAGGAAGTAGGTTCGGAAAATAGGGTTATCAGTAAGTAATCAAAACTTTAACTTCTCTTCACTTCCTTCATCATGAGGTCTACCCTGACTGGCATGGCCAACAAAGTAACCATGAAGAAACAGCAAATCCCAGATACATAGGAGAAAAGTCCATACTAGAATGCCAACAAAAACCCAAGTGTGTGCCAGTTTCAAAGAAAGGCCACACGCACTAGACATCCACAAAGCAAAAGGCACAAACAGTGCCCCCAGAGGAGCAGATGGGACTCCCCAGAAAGATGGGTCTTTAGTAACTGCAACCCAAAAGACCCAATTAGAGAACCAATTAAACCAAAGGCAGCGATCAGTCAAAGAACACATGTTGTGTGATTTATGGTAAGAGCAGGCACACCCTAGCCTAAACAAAACATCAAGGGGGGGGGCAGGAACAGGAATGGTCAAGTGTGCGGCCGGAGACAAATAGCTCCCAAAATAAACCTAATCTCAAGCATACTGGTGAGCACACTGGGTGGGCCACAAACACGCACCAAGTCACACCAACATCATGCCACAACAGAACACTGGCTCGAGCTAGGCAAACCAAAGGGAAAGTCAGAAGTAGGACACTAGTCACCCAACAGCACAGTGCCCAACATACATACCCAGCCCAGAGGAATAGCACACAAGGTCAAAGAAGACCTCAAGGAAAGTACAATCGCACAAAGACTACGATCTTGCATGTCTCTGAAAGAGATATACCCAAAAGGCATCAGACATGCAGGATTATCACCAAGGTACGCCTACCACACACAGAGTGCAGACAAGCCAGCATTGATTAATATCAAAAAAGGACCCCCCCCAAATAGGTTAAGGAAAACTGGAAAACCTGAAGTAAAAAAGCAAATAGTACCGGCCATAAGCCAGTTCAGCCAATACTCTGTGCCCAAGAAGGACGGGGCAAAGCGTGCGACACCCTACAACAAAAAAGGTAGAGAGAACCAAAAGCCCCAAGAAGAATGCGTGCAACAAAACTGAGAAAATAACTCATGTAGAAAATACAAAAAGGAGATAAGACTGTTTGTTTGTTAAAATGTAAAGGGACAATACAGCTTATCTGAAACAACAACTTGGTATAATGGCCATATTTGACAAGCTTCAAGGTTGTTTATTCTTTAGGTTTCACTATTACATATAGGCAGGAGCACTTGAGTTATGCAATGGGGAGATCCAAATTATGCGTCAGGGTTGACTAAATGATGCGCAGGAAAAGGCAAATTATGGTATATACAGCAGCACATTTTTGTTACAGTAATACTTCATTTTGTTGTCATTTTTATACATGTTAACACTATGGACAAAGGTTTCACCTCAATAGTATCAGTTAATACTGCTATCAGCCACTTATTGCCCACTCCGGGACAAAAAGGGTAAAAGTGTTTTTAGTCACTTTGTGTCTATTTAAGTGAGAAACAATGTTTTGTTAAAATCTGCAAATTATGCTGCAGGTGATGGACTATATGGCAAGTCCAGCAAACCCAATAATATTAATAAGGTGCAGTGGCTGCAGAATTGCCTAATTAGAGTGGCTTTTCATACAGGCAACCATTAATTACTATATGTTCGAACTGACACCCCCCCCCTACTTATTGCCTTCACTTTCTAAATTGATTTTGGATTTTTCTTGTGTTTTCACTTTAATACTGTTTGTGTGCTGCAACATTACTTTACACATTGCCTCTAAGTTAAGCCTGACTGCTTTTGTGCCAAACTACCAGAGAGTTAAGTACAAGTTAATCTAGTGACTTTTGTTGTCCACCCTGACTAGGATTGTTGATGTTGCCGGAGTGGGGCTTCCACCCCCTCAACTAATACCCCAGTTTCTTACAACATGTATATCACACTGTGCAGTTATGATTAGGTTAGAGTTTCCATAAAAAATACATTGTTTGATCCTTTAATAATTATGGTGCCATTTGATGAATCTGCATGAAATGTTCCAATAGAAGTTCATCTGCTTTGGCTTGTTCTTGTAAAACTTTGCAATGATCTGTCAAGTGGGAGCCAAGAGAGTGATTACCTATGTTAATTACCATGGGAATGTTTGCTCTCCAATGCAGAAAAAACAGCTGAAAGGAATTACACCAAATCTGGCAAAAAAGTTAGAATATTACTGATTGAAGCGTGATTTTATTTGGTGTAAATTTGTTCAACCCTTTTTGAGAAATTAGCATTGGGTGGGCGTGAAGGGGTTAATGCTGGTAAAAAGATAGAGATATCTGGTCTGTTGGTGTCCAGATAACCTCTGATTGGCCCATTCAAAGTGGATGGGCAGATCCTGATGGGCTCTGATTGATGATCCGACTGGCATGAGTGATGTAATATGTGAGGTCATAAGCTGTGCATGGCAGGGACCGCAAGTTAAAGTTAGCTCACTGAAACAATAACTGGTGAATTTCAGTGCGTTCTTAAGCATTGGTTTGGAACTCATTTCATCACCTAACTATAACGTTACCTTAACCTTTATTTTTTTTCAGTGAATTGCTAAAGCTTTTTTTAACATACACTAAGATGATATTACCATACCTAATTATAACGTCACTTTAACCTTTGTTTTATTCAGTGAATGTTTAAAGTTTTTTAATGTTAAGGAAGATCATAATACCATACCAGACACTAAGGTCTATTTAACCTTTGTATTTTTCAGTGAAGTTCTATTTTTTTTTTACATATTCAGCTAACACCCCCATTGTGCACAGTCTTTGGCCATTTGCAACAGATTGTTGGCACAGATCCGCCTTCTGCTGATGGGTAACCCACCACAGTCTGCCCTCCATGGTCAGCATGCCGTCCCTACACCCCTCCTGCATGCCCTCCATTCTCCATCTGTGTGCCTCTAACCCCACCTCCTGCCCTCTGTGGTCAGCTTGCTGTCCCTATCTCCCTTCTGCCTGCCCTCCGGTCTCCATCTGTGTGCCCTTCCACCTCCAACCTGCCTTCCATGGTCAGCTTGCTGCCCCTGCCCTCCATTCGGCAGGTGAGTGCCCCTGCCCCCTTTTGCCGGCCCTTTGTGGTCCATTGTGCTTCCCCTCCCTTGTTGGCCTGCCCTCCATGGTAAGCTTGATACCCTTGCCCCTGCCCCCTAACCTGTGCCCTCCGTTCTCCATGTGCATGCTCTTGCCCCTCCCTCCTACACTCCATGGTCATTGTGCTAACCCTGCACATGGCGACCTACTTACCCTAGTCCGATTGCTCCCCTGCCTCCCTTCTGCCTTCCCTCCATTCATCATATGAGTGCCCCAACCCACCAGACTATCTATAAACTTTGAACCATAATTTAGCTAAAACAGCTGAACAGATTTACAACAAATTACAAAAAGCATTCTTTCAGGTTAGTGATCTAGCTTTCTGCCAAATTTGGTGTAATTCTGTTCAGTCTGTTTTTCTGTCTCATTGCCTAATTTTTCTAATGAAAATCAGCGCATACTCCGGGCTTAAAGACAAGACCGATTCTACCCACCTCGACATTCTTGACCTCCAACATGCCCTTTGACAGAGGCAGAACAGCACATTCGCAGACGTTGAACCAAATACATCATAAACATTTGGGTTTAGTTCCACCAACCAACACTCCCTGGATTCAAGAGAGTGGATTGATGCCTGTCAGAGCCCCACGGAAAGCTGATGAGCTGATGATTTCTTGATGCCACCTCACTTCAAGGCTCAGAAAGGCCCACCGGGAGCCAAAATCAATGTGTATGCCGTGCCGCTACCTCTGAGGGTTTAATATTTGAAAATCTTTCTGTAGTATTGATGCCAAACAGTAAAACCTGTTTATTCGCTCAGACATTAGCAAGATCTTTGCCAAGCCTCTGGCTTCAGGACTCATCCTATCCCGAAGAAAGGCATGTTGGCCTTCATCGATAACTAAGGCTTTGGGCCTTCAAAACCTCCAGCTCTGAAAATGATTGAGACTTGGCCACCAGCCCCCTAACTTTTCCATCTTTACCTGGTACACCTCCCCCACCACTGCAACCTCTACCTCCAAAGTCCACCTCCCCCCAACCACCATGACACAAAAGGAGATCGTGGGAGTCTTGCAAGAGCAATATGATGAGCCTTTATGCACTGGGAGAGAAGGCCATGGAATGTGGTATATGCTCGACCCCTAGAGGATCCTGACCTCAAAATTTACCCAGCCACAGCCTCGCCATCCAGTGTTACCACCACCGACCATGCAGTGATACAATGGGCCTCCCAGCAGCACCAGGTTAAAAAGCACAACGTGTAAGACGAGGAGGACTTCCTCAAGGAGACCCTCTTGAGGACAGAAAGGAGAGTCTACTACCTCCCAATGTTAACGAAAATGTTGAGGTTGGCCACAGATAAATTGGAAGAGCCAATAAAGGCATACCTCCACAGAAATGCCTTGCATGTCTTAGCATATGTTGACGACTGGCTGATCAAGAGCAGCAGCAAGTGACAATCCCTAACACACACTAAATTAACTGTGTTCCTACTCCACAGACTAGGTTTCACCATCAATTTCAAGAAGTCACACCTTCAACCTCAGCAGCTACAGCCTTTTCTGGGCTCCATCCTAAGTGTTTTAAATAGAAAGTCTACGCGACAAACAGAGGGTGATGGCATTCCAATAACTGGTGCCTCTTTTGTAGGCACAATGTCCTCTCAGTGTAAGAACTGTGATGAAACTGTTGGGCTAATGGCCTCCAGCATAGCAATAGTGCCCCATGCTAGACTGCACATACAACCACTCTAGGAGTGCCTCTCGAAGTCATGGGCACAAGTGGATGGACACTGGGAAAATCTAGTACTGATAATGACCATGGTCAGCCCTTACTGCTATGGTAGAACAACAACATTTTGCTCGCCAGGCACTTTCAGGACCTTCCATAAGTGATCATTACCACCAAAGTGTCTTGTGGGGTAGGGCTTCACTTCCAACTCATCACCACACAGGGCACCTGGGCCCTTAGTCCCAGGGATACCACATCAGCCACCAGTAACTGCTACCCATCTGTCTATCTCTCAAAGCCTTCAAACTCATTGACGACAAAACAGGAAAAACAGCCTACATAAATACAGACAACATAATTGCAACGTACTACATCCAGAGCAGGGAGAACCCACTCCCCCCAACTCTCTTCAATGGCTCAGGTGATCTGGCACTGGGCAATGCTCAGCAACATTCATCTCGTGATGGCGCATTTACCAGGAGCGAAGAATAGTTATGCAGAGCTGCTTAGCAGGACACTTAGTGGGAACAGCACACATACATCTGCTTAGTAAGAACTTCACCCACAAGCTTTTCACTGGTACTTTCGTCAGCAGAGAACCCCTACCATCAACCTGTTGCCACTCACAAAAATGCAAAATGCCCAGACTTTGCCTTCAGGTACTTGAACCCATAGTCCATGGGCAATGCTCTGTGAAGCTAGATCTCTAGCATGTACGTGCCTTATAAATTAAACAAATGGAAAATAATCAAATCAGTTTGACATTTTAATAACAACTTGCACTAATACAGCTTTGTGAAGGATTTTTAAAGAACTTGTATTTGACCCAAGAGGTGAAAGTCCAGACCTATATGGACTTTGCCATCACTTCTTTGGTGAGGTGTCACTATTCTTTTACCATACTCTTCACAACTTCACACAGAGGTCCTGTAATAAGTGTGCAGATTGGTGAACTTTTGCGCTCTCTTTTTATGTCTGGTCTGTTTGATTGTGATTTAGGTATAAAGGACAGCCTGTTTTAACATGCCTATAGTGCATTTGGGCAAAGAGGTTGTATTTCCTGCACTGATTTAACCCATTTTGATCAGGTATTAATATTTCTTAGCCACTCAGCAGCACTGTATATGGCATAAATGTGCAGTGCAATGTCTTTCTTAAATGAGGGTCAAGTGCACTGATAAGTGTAGTTCACAAATAAGTGTAAATGCATTATTAAAGAATTTCACATACCCAAAACGGTACGTCTTTACGGGTAGTAACTGGATTTGCATTGCATTTCATTGTACATTTTTCTATCATTTTCCTGGATGTACCCTCTTTTCAATTCTGTGTCTATTTTAAAGTGTACACAGCTTCATCTTCTGGGACCCCTTCCTTCGACCACTCCGCTTCCAATCAGATTTCCCATAGTATCAGGGCAATCCTGAAGACACAACTGTTGCAACAGGCCATCCAATTACCTCCCAACTGACTAAGTCCTGAAGGAGTGAACTGTTGATCCTATATTAAGCCCTGAGGTTTCCATGCTCCCATCCTAACTTCAAATAATGTATCTTTCACTCCATTAGGACAGTGGTGGCCAGTAATTTGAGCAGGTGGGGGGCAGCGGACCACACGTACACACTCATTCACAACCATGGTTTCACACGCACACACAAACACCTATTTACAGAGCTCCCTCACAAATACACATACAGCCATACATATAAATATGCATGCATGCACCAAACATTAAAAAAAAATATTACTGAACCTCTGATGGTGACATCGGGTGGCGGGAGGGAAGCCTCTTTAGTTTCTGACGATTGGGACTGCCGCCTCCTCTCATTGACTGACATTGTGATGGGTCATCCAATGAGAGGAGGAGGTTGTCGCTACCTCATCACAGAGTGGGATGGGGTCATTGAGACTGCTGATCCCACCCCACTCTGTGATGAGCGTCACTGATAGGCACTCTGCCCTGGCACTTCTGGGATTAAAACTGATGCCCCAGGTTCAAGGCTTTTAGTGAGGCTCCCTCCCATCATGAGGTGGAGGACTACCAAGAGCACTGCCTGGATGAGGAGGTTACACCCACGGGGCTGTGACAACTTCAGCCCAGCAAAGTTCATTCAGGCAGCCAGGCACCTGCACATTTAGCACAAGTACCACACCTGGCTGCCTGACCTGAACATAGTGTCTGTCAGGATGACCTTTTCTCTGCCTGACAGACATTGTTCATTTTTGAAAAAAAGTGTATGTGGGAGGTACCTCCGTCCTTAAGAAAAGGCCACGCTGTTTAGCCACAGGTCAGCCCTTTACACCTCAAATAAATAAATGCACACAAACCTTGCTTATATTATGTATACATGAGTATTACTCATCTGCATACATTACAGATCTATCCTCTTTTGTAAATCATGCCTAATGTACAAATGCATGTCACAACTTTTCCTAGTATGAGTTTGACTCAATGCGTCAGCTCCTTACATTATTTGCATGATTTCACATTCAGAACTTGTATTAACCTTTCAACTTCGGTTTGGTTACAGTCTCTCACAGAACACAATAACTGACCTCGGTGTTGAGAAACTGGCTCAAGCTCTTCCATCCTTAACTTGCCTACAAAAGCTAAGGTAAGTTTATTTTGGAATTCATTTTTAATTAATTTATTTACTTTCAAAGGAGAGTATCTGGGTCATCCTGGTACTCAAGCAATACCTTTTTATTAGGCATGTCATGTGAGCTGGATACATGATTGCCACACGAGTACCGCACAATTGTGTCTAAATCTTAAAAAACAACCTGCCAGCAAGTAGGAATGGGAATACAAAATTAAAATAGGTTATGCTTCTTACCAGCATATTCTTTTGCTGTAAATATGTGAAAAGAGGCATTCTTTGCATCACGTTTCCTGAAAGAAGTCAGCTTGATGCACAAAGATATTAGTGTTGGAAGTTCAACTAACACTTGCAAATGTAAAGTTACCTTTGCTTTTCACAAAACTTTAGATTTGCAAAATGATTTACTCATTTTTACATTTAGCATAAATGGGAATTCTCCAATATTTTGTTTTGGCAAGGTAGCTGACTAGGCTGACTTATGGAGGCTTTGCAGACTCGAAACAAATCGAAACTTGTTCGTGATTTGCTAGTCACTCACAATGAAGCTGCTAGGCTGGTGGCTGGCAGGTCATGAATGGTTGCATGACCTTTGGGAGATTTCAAACAACACGAAGATGGGGGAGGAGGGTCGTGGAGGAAAATGGAAACACCATACTTGGATCTACTATTATACTGTGTCGGGTCACGGGGGATAATGATGCCTATTGTGAGGGCCTGGTTTTGTAACTGGATGTTCCATTGTCAATGTACATGTCTGTGTTGAACCCAATAAAATGTGATATTAAAAAGATAAATGGTTGTATGTGATAAAGAAGACTTTAAAAATGTTGACTACATAAAAGTGCAGTTGAAATTCTCAAGGTAATTTGGAAAAGTTTGATTTGTATAGTTATTCTATTACATGCATTCTTGTATTTATCTAACTGTACCCTAATAACCCCATAATACTCTTTAACGGTTCCCACCCCTGAATCCTCAAAACATGAGTTACCCCTTAATGCTACTTTGCCCTGAAATATAAAAGGCCCTAACTACCACTTAATAGTAATAATCCCCAGTGGCAGCTAGCTTAAACAAAAAAAAGGTGGAGCGTGAAGGCTCACGACTCACCATAAATTCGGGAGTGGGAGCACGACCAGTGCAGCACTTCTATTTGCTGTCCACAAGCTGAAAAAAGAAGGACTTCCTGCTGGTGGAATATAACTCCAGCCAATCCTGGAACTGCTCTCATGCTGTAAAAGCAGTTTCAGGATTGGTGGAGGCAGGCTTACCCAGTGCTCGTTTTTAGGCTGGGGGCTGTGCCAGCAATCCCCAGACTGCTTCACAGCCTGTGGATTGCTGGGCCTACACTGCGCATGACAGCCAGCCAATCGGACATGTGCCCTATAGACCAGTGCTGTCATCCTTTATTCAGCCCCACCCCCAACCTCGCGTTGTACACAGTGCAAGCTGGTGCGGTGGCAAATAAATAAAATGGCACTGACATGCCATTTTCTTTATTGGTGTGTGCCTGCTGCGCTAGCAGCAGGCAGGGCGACGCTCCTCCGCTCCTGAGGAGGAGCCGCCTCTGCCAATCCATCAACATTCAAACCCCTTAATACCCTTCACTGAACCCCAAAAAACCCTGACAACCCTTTGATGCACCCTTGCCTGAACCCTAAAACCTCTTTACTATCCTTAAATTCTACCCTTCCCTGAAACCTTAAACCCCTTACTACCCTTTAATGCTACACTGCCCAGAACACTAAAAACCCCTTATTGCCCCTACTCTACTCTACCCTTCCCTGAACCTAAGAAACTGTTACTTTCCATTATGCCAACCCTTTCCTGAATGATCTACCCCGTAATGGTATCCATCACTGAGACTTAAAATTAACTTACCACCTTTCTATGGTTCCCATCCGTGAACCATAAAAATCAATTACCACTGCTTAGTGCTAACTTTCCCTGAACCCCCCAAAATCCTACTATCCATTAATGCTTCCCTGCCCAGAACCCTACAACCCTTCACTACCTCTTAATGGTCTCCTTCTATGAACCCAAAAAAATCCTTATTACCTGTTAACACTACCCTTCCCTAAAACGTAAAAGAAAACTAATGTCCCTTAACACTACTCATCCCTGGACCTAAATACCCCTACTTTCCTTTACCGCTATACTCCCTGAACTAAGGAGAAGAAAATGTACTATTGGCATTGAATTTCTGTTACCTAAAGACAAAGTTTAAAGACCAGGGGCCAGATGTATCAAAGGGTTTTACCCATTCTATGTCTATGGGAAAATGTGTTCATACATTTTGCCCCAGCACGTCTAAAAAAAAAAAGGCTAATGAATGGGAAAAAAAAACAATCGGCAAACATACAATATTGGCTTACCAGCCCTGGTACTAAATGTATCTTTTTTTTATTAAGAAGTTCACACGTGATTAGGAAAGATTCTGTCTCTCTCAGTGCAGGAGAGCCACTGGTGAAAGTGGGATGACCCATTGTGCTATGCTGTGTGTTGTGATGGAAGGAAGTACATTGTGAATGACAATTGAACAGACTATGGGATTAAGGGGTCTGACCCAAAGTCTCTCTATGAATGCATATCTGTATGTTTTGGTTCTTTATATAATTGTCATGATTACTTGAGGCTGACAAGACAAGTAAACTGTCTCTAGGCCAGAACTATAATGTCAGTAGGTTTGGTGGTTGTATAGCACATGCACACAGCATACAGGTGCCCATAAGCACATCATGGAAACCTCCATCCACAGAACAATAGATAGAGTCATGCATACACATAGAAAAACATTCAGATATAAAGATGCAGTTACTCCCAAGAACAGATACATAGATAACACTCATACAAATACAGGCAATAAAGATTAATTCTTTGGTTGAGAGGTGAATCTGTGGATGGGTTGAATGAATGCATAAGTAGAGGGTAGTGGAATTCATGAAGAGACGAACGCATGGGTGTGGATGAGTAGACTTATGAACGAATGGCCGGGGGAATGATTACCTGTGTGTAACTGGATGAGATGGATAGATAGATAAAGAGATGGCTGTGAGAGAATATGTGCATGTGTGTATGGATGAATGTCAGCTTGCGTGTGTGTGTGTGCGGTGTGTGTGCGGTGTGTGTCTGCATATGAGAGAGCATGAATTTATTTGTGGTTGATAGGTGAATGCATGCATGGGTTTGGGTGGGTAGGTGGACGGCATCACCATTTCGTCACCTCTCCCTTCTATTTGTGCTACTGTTTCCTCTATCACACACCCACAGGACCTCCTCATGCAACAATTTAAGCGTGCAACATGAGAAAATACATACTCCCCATCTTAACTATCACTCTGCAAATCATATGGATTTGTAACTCTTGTGAATCATCAGTAACGCATTCCTCCTGTCTGGACTTGAAGAAAGGTAGAGAAGTAAAACACTTAGGGCCCAATTTATATCTTGGCCGGGTGGGAACTACGTCGCTACAGCAACAGAGTTCCCTCCCCACCAAGACTATGGTGCACTTGCCTGACTTAAGTGAAGGTGGACCATCATTGACAACCACAGAGACTTTTCTGTCTCCGCCGTGGTCAAACTTCTTTGATGGCATTGTGGGGTAAGGGCCATCGAACGTTTGGCTATATGTCCACCCACCTAATTTAGATGGGTGGACATATAACACTGTTTTCAATGCCTGTCACTGCTGGGAAATACCTGGCAGTAAGGGGGTACTGAAAAGTGCTCCATGATCCCCTAGCCATCAGAGGACACTTCCATGATGAGGGTGGCATTGTTTTTTTTTATTTTCAAAAAGAAAATCTCGCTGTGGGGGTTTCTTTTATAAAATAAAAATAAATTGGTAAGTTTGCTGTATGGCTCAGTCATGTTGATGTGCCGTACAGCAAAATTACAATGCATTGACAGGAACCGCCAGTCAATGCTGGAAATGTCAGCTGGGCCACCGGCCATTTCAAAATCTGGAAGGCGGTACCTCCGTCAGGGATATGGAGAAATTCACTCCATACCCTGGTGGAGGACAGGCTGCCCAAAAGGAATGACTTCAGGCCCTAAGTCACACCTCAGCGACTTAAAAAAACATATATATAAAGTACCCTCAGCAGTACATTATAAGGATATTGCTAATCGTCAAGGAGTTATGTGACCATGTAGAATGAGACCAACTGTAGAGAAATGACGCAGGTCGAGCTCATTTACAATGTTGTGGAATTCCAAGGTGACTTACAATATTTTTATAACAAAGAAAAGAGAATGTTTTATTTCCCTACAAATGCATTGTTACACATTTCCATTTGCACTTTACCCTTCACCCTTTTTCTTCTGCCATAAATCTTAAATCATTGCTCTCTAGGTCTGTCATATGAAGGATTATGGTAGCAAATATGTAGAATTCATGTGGAATATGTAGGGAACATTTACACTCAGCAATTCACAGCTAGTAAATATTTGCAAAACATATGATGTGCAGTTAAATTGTAAGTCCATTTTAAAAATACCTATAGTTCATTCCTAGTAACATACAGAATGATTTGGGCTTTTGTTTAATGAGCTATGGTACTGCAAAAAGTTATCATGCTGCCATAAAAGACTCAGTTCTGCTAATGATTGTTCATTTCTGGAAAAAAGTTTATAAGAGCAGAAACGTTAGTTCTCTTTTCATTGCTCAAACATGAGATGCAATTCTTCTCTTTGGCAGTAGGCATTGTGGAATCATATCTAACGTGTAAATAAATTATTTCAGTTGAGCTGCAACTAAATTTTCCTATAGGTGACTAGCGATGTCACAACTAGACTGTAATATATATATATTGAACATTGAGCGTTCAGTTCTTACTCTAATAATCAGTGGCTGTGCATCCATTAGGGCGCTTGGGCATTGCCCCACTAATTAATTTGAAGCACTCAAACAAGCCTTGAGCGCGCGCCCTCACTCATTCTCACATAATCATTTTCAATCCTCGCCCGAGGCAGTCGGCTCAGAAGGATGCGGGCAGCAGGAGTTCAGCAAGTGATGATTGACATCGATAATAGGTGGTGGGCAGCGGAGCGCAGAGCAAGAGTGCGCATGTTCTGTTTAGGGCGGAAACATTTTGCAACCAGCCCGAACATGCGCATTAGGCTGCTCATTAGAAGAGCGAGGGTTGTTCCATGCCGCAGCCCCCGGTCTCCTAATGAGCGGCAAGTATCATTGCTCAAGCCAATCCTGGCGCTGCTGGAGCAGCATCTGGATTGGCTGAGACTTACGCCGTACTTGCCAGCGAGCCAGGGGCGAGCGTGACGTTGGAGCCCTCGGCCCTCCTCGAGTCAGACCTCGTGTTCACTGTTCAGTGGGGTAATTTGTGCTGCTTACGGGCCTGCCCTGGTGCGGGGTACCACAGACCCGGTCAGGTAAGTTTTTTATTTATTTTTTGTTTTACCCCCTTCCCCCCCCCCCCATTGCGAGCAGCGACTGAACGCACGTCATTAGTTCCTAACTAAATGGCACTGTTATCCTCGTGCTCCAAAAATGGGCGACAGAGTTTATCTCAAAGGGCCGCAATATGTGTACTGGCAGCATGCGCATTAAGCCACTGCGCTAACTCGCCACACTGCGCGCTCTTCGATGTCAGAATACACCATTGCACCGTACATTGTCTACATGCGTGTGTACCCTCTCCCCGAGTTAAGAGTAGTGCTTGACAACTAGCGGGAAGTAAATGTTGCCTAACACAGCGCAGGCGGTCAGGAAAGCGCTTCGAAGTCTCTGTCTCAAAAATTAAGCGAGTAGGCTAATGATCCTATTAACCACTTTGCTGCACCAATTTGTGGCTGTTTTTCCAGTTTCCTTGTTGAATTTCATTATATGCTTTTTTTCTACTCCGGCGGAAAGTCCAGAACGAGGCATGTCTGTATTTAAACCTCTTACCTGGCCTGAATGTGGTTTGCTTGGCAGAACTAGCTCAGCATTGATATCTTTTCTTATTTGATATAGTATTCCATCCTTTCGATTGCTCAAACTGTTTTATCATGCAATATTGTGGGGAACAGATTTCAAGCCACTTGTGATGTTTGTATTCGAAACAATGACATTTTATTCAAGCAGACATGAGATTTGTCTATGATTGGTATTGCAAAGAAAACGGTGTGGCCTTTTAGTGGCAATGCACAACTTCAGAGCATTTGTGTGAGAAGGGGAAATAACACTGATCTATTATCAAACAATTAAAGGCAAAAAACGTTAGGATGAAGCATGTCAGCCGTTTAGTCCTTGTTTATACTTCACATCCGATTTAAACGTGCAGAAAAATATCGATCGGGTGGCACACTATAGGGATCCCAAAAAGTTAGTGTACGTGTTTAAGCCACGACCCTATTTACACATCCCATGCCCCATTTAGTCTATCTCTCCCTTACAGCCCTGCCTCAATGAGAAATGTATTTAACACAGGAGGCTGAAGCCGACTAAAAATGGCTTGGCCAGGCGCGCTGTTGCTTTGGTGTTTTTAATCGGAGGGGGCGGGTTTCCAAACAGATTACTGAGGGGCCGGGCTCGGAAAGAGATGTTCTGCAGTGAGAAGGTGCTGTCAAAGCAAAGCGTGTAGTGGGGGAAGTCCCGAAGATAGCCCACGTGGACTGGAGGGGGGTGGCACATATTACACAACCGGGAAAAACTTTTGCCCCTTGTGCGCAGCATTTTACAGGAGTTTTTGATAGACGCGAAGAAGCTACTATGTTGCTGATACTGGTGTTATCGATGTATATGCTTTTTGTCAGGTGAGCCACATGTACATTTCATTCCTATTGAATTTTATTTTAACGGCCCGGAAACACTTTGTAGAAAAAAATTATTGTTTTCTGTCATTAAGTCCTTCATTTTTTGACAGTGTTAAAAGGTGGTCTGGCAATTCAGCCACTCTGGAATTTTCTGGGTTGGCCACAGGATATAGCGAGGGTACTGCTTTCAGAGCATGATGGGCCATCAAGCCAACCACACCACCACTGACTATCAGCCAAAGGGGGTGAGCATGTGTGAAAGACTAAATTACAAAAAACACAATGCACAACAAGGACGTACCCTTCAAATGCAGGCCAGAAATGGGCAATGCAAATTAGTTATTTATTTAGGAGTTAAACATAGTGTTTCGTGCCTGCTTATGGTAACTTCAAGGGGCAGCAGCAAGTGTATACATTTATGAGTTACTTGAGGTCCCAATAGATTGTTGGGAATATTCCCTACACAGTATTTCTTGCTAACTAAGACCATATTAGAATTTAGTCAAATTAATGGGCGAAGCAGTAGTAAATAGGTCTGTTTATTGGGGAGAATTGGAGGGACTAAAAGAAAGGAAGAATGAAAGAAAGGAATAAAGGGCGAATGATAGTAGTCAATAAAAAAAAGTGAGGGAAGAAAGAAAGGGTAAAAGGAAACTTTATTAAATGTCCTGCTTCCTCAAGTTTGCTTGAAAATGCATGATTTGTCCACTCTTTTTTCAAAATTTTCTCGGGGGAGAACGCCCCCGAACTCCCCGTAGGTTGTTTAGGCTCGCTCACTACACTCGCTTGCCGTAGTGCAGTATGACAATTTTATGCCTCAGCACTTTCAAATGTCACTAGCCGCCACTGCTAATAATTAATGTATTTGTTATATACTAGATAACTTCTAAGTATTTCTTTAGTCTTCACTATACCCCTTCCTCCCTCTCAAAAAGAACAAACAAATCCCAATTCAGAGATACGTGGCATTGAAATATCAGATGCTTTTGTCGTAACGCACTGTGCATAAAGTGTGTGTATATGCAATGGCAGAGCATCTAATACATGTTTTAAAAATTCAAAAGTTGTTTTAGAAAACTGACAATTATTTCTTAGGTGTATATTGTATATTGACAAAATGGTGAATCTGCCAGGACTGCCCTTGTGTTTTTGCCATTTGTCTTGGTAGCTTTAAGTAAATTTAGAACATATCCCAGTTTTCCCAGAGGGTCGATTGAACACATGAGGGCCTGATTCACAAAGGTAAACTTACACTTTTGTGTAGATTTACGATTGTTTACTATTCACAAATGTATTTTACTAGTATTGTATTACAGTTGTGAGGTAAGTTTTCATGTGTTTCACTGTAAGATTATTTAGCAGCCCCCAGCAGGAAGCAATTTGCATAACAAAGATCCATTTTATTATCCCTCAGTGCTGTACTGTTTGTCTTGGCTACGTTGGTGAGTGCTGTCAATTTAGTTATTCTGTGCATGGCGCCCAATCCAAAATTGTAGTCTTACTTCATTGTTTGTGAAATTTTTAGATTCAATAAGTCATGTCCTTAAGATGATGCCTAGATCAAGTGACTAGGGACAGCCAAGATCATCTGAAAGAGGGGAGCGGCTTGGTACTAAGCAGCTTCCTACAAATCAATCTCTGCTTCTCCATGGTGCAAGCTTTGTTTCATGTGCCCCTTCTTCGTCTCTTCTCAACCACTGATTTTATTTTACCCCCAATTAAAAAAAAAAATACCTTCAGCTGGAATTGGAGGGGGGGCAAGTACACCCAGGGTCCTCTGTAAGGAGGAAGGGACTTAAACTCCAGCAGGGACCACATCCCTGACCTCACAGTTCCTGTTTCTTTCTTAGCGCCTGCTGTTACACTCCTTAGTCCCATTCTGATCTTATCTACATTTACAGTGAAGGTAAGGAGCCAGAATCTGCCTGCAATATGACTGATCCTGCTGGTGGCCTTACCCACTCCAATGCTCAGGCAGAATCACTACAAGGAGTCCCTTTCCCTTAACATAAACTCTTTCTATATTCAATAGTAACTGATATTCCATTCCACTCATTAATTTTGATGTTTCCCTTTTATTTGAATTTTTAAACTTATTTTTTCTTTTCCAAGTACAACACAAAAGCAAAATCAAACAGTGGTCAACACCTACTAGGTTAACCTTCTTTCTTAGGATAGGAACTACTAAAACACATTGTAATCCTATAAACTATGAACATTCATCTAGGATAGTTAGTTCTGGTTAGTTGTTGGCCTTGTTTTTAGAGTATTTTGACAGTTTCTCATAGTATATCAAATAGAATTTTTCCTGTTAGCATTGCTTATTTATTTAAAAAATATATATATATTTACTTCCATACTGTTTTCTATTGACTTCTTAGCACTAGACAGCAGGTGTCACTTTCTACAGCTATATGAAGAGGTTGGTAGTTTTTTTTTCCTGCAGATTGACTTGCCCCGGGGATCTGCATACGACCAGTTTCTCAGTTTTCTTATGAAGAGTCAAGATTGGCAGGTTGAAGGTGGGATAGTAGGAGAAAGAGTGTGGGGGAGTTTGGAACAAATGATGAGGAACAGTTAGAGTCTGATCTAAATTTAAAGTGGGGCCCAAATTGGTTGATTAGTGCATGGCTAATCTGCTTCAAAGTAATGGTTTCTAAAATATGGACATCAAAAAGTAAAGCCTGAGATTAGATCTCTGGGCTACCTTTTTTTTTTTACAACTCCCAACTATTTTTCAGTGCCTGTCTAATGCCTTGTACCATCTGATAACTTGTTTAAAGTATAATAATGCTTCCTGTTGTTAGCACAAGCATTTAATATAATGGTACCTTGATGATGATGATTAAGCAAGTCAAGACGTTTTACCATCCTTCAATGTTTTTCAAATTGCTGGATTCATTAATATCCTTTAAACCTGCTAGTTAAGTATGTCTTCAATGCTTGAGCTTCATGAAGTCACTAGTTGGTCAGAGGTTTACATTTCTTTTCGGTACTGGGGATGCCTACCTTCCACCAACCACAAAGTTAATCAGAGGAAACCTTCCTGATGAAGGTTATATTTTTAATTGGTTTTGCTTGTGCCTTATAGGACCTACCAAGCTTTCTGATTGCTTGTGGAAAGAGCGAGGAAGCTGTAAACCAACAATACCAAAAATGAGATTGCAAAGATGTGATATTATTAAGATGGTGTGCAGTGATTTTCCTGCTCTGCTTTAATAGGATTCTAAACTGCTTGTCAAGATAGAACCTTGCTAGTTATGTTTAGCCAAAAAACTCTTGTCCTTTGACTCAACCCTGTCTGAAACATTTCTTATCATAGATGCTATTCTCTTTACAAAGTGTACATTAATACATATTTGGGAGAATGAAGGCTGGTAGCTCTCATTCTGCTTACTGTAACTGCAAGACACTCCCTATACAAGCTTTACACATGCCACAGTCTCCTGCATACAGTTTCATAAGGATGGAAGCAAACATTTCTTAATGTAGTGTGAGGATTTCTTATTTTGTTTACTTGCATCTTTTTTGTCGATCAGGTGGCTTCTCAACTTTGCTAAGTATGGTCAATATTACTGGATATATTTTGTTGTTGACAATGTGTATTTAAGCCTCATTTTGTGTTTTACAAGTGAACTTTCAATCAGCCAGTTAGGTAGAGAAAGAAGGATCTGTTCTACTCAAATATAGTGCCCATATATGCCGGTCAGTTTTCCACCTTAGGGGAAATACTCTGAAAGAGCCATCCAACCATTTCCATGCATTTGTGGTGCCAGTGTTGGTCCTCTGTTCTTCTCTTTTCTTTTAAACTGGAATCTATTGTATGATACCTCACATTACCCTTTTAAGCAGGGGTTACACCACACTTTGAATACAATTGTTAACAAGATTACCCATTAAATAAATAGTCAATGAGCATCAGTGCTTAAAATGCTCTTCTGGCACTTCTTTCCCCACAGTCATAATCTCTGGAGTAAAGAAGGTCAGCTATTGCGGTGTATTACATATGATGTGGAATGTAAACTATTTATTAACATGCAGTGTTTTAGAAGATTTAATATCCTATGTTCGGTTGGTGTTTGAAACTCATTTTGAAGTGAAAAAAACAGAATGAATCTGTCTTATAATGGTTATTATCTACTCAATATCAGTGTTCTTTCTTTTTACAGTTTGTACAATAATCAAATAGGTGATTATGGAGCCGAAAAAATTGGAGATATTCTCCCACTGTTGACTTCGCTAACTGTACTGGCGTAAGTATAACACGAGGTCATATAGCATTATCCTTACTTTACATAGATATAATCATATGTTAATAGAACCATCCTTGATTGGTTACTTTACCCCTTGTAAGACATAGATGACTTTATAGACAATGCTGCTGAAGGGATCAGTTATATGCATTAAAGACCAAACGTCTGATCTGAAACAGAAGACAATTTCTATTAAAAAATTCAAGTTAAAAGAAGGAGCTTAAATTGGTTTGAATGACGATTTGTGACAGTCAAAAGAATTTGAATATGCTTTATTTATTGAAGAGTGTAAGATGATAATGTAAGTTTTATCAATTTCACAAAATTAATCAGCACTTTAATTAAAGAGGACCGGAGGGCAATCATCTCTCCCCTGCATCTATCTGCATATACTACTTGACTGAGCAAGTAGATTTTACAATTATAGGACAAATGTCTCTAACTGTCACTTATGCCATTGTTGAAAAAAAATTGAACCAGTATTTTTTGGGGTTCTATTAATAAAAATGATTTCCATCCAACTTTCCCGGCATGTTTAGTACTTTGTACAAAGGAGTTAGTGCAAACCTCATGATTGCATTAATTGAGGATCTTGAGAAGTGTGAGGAAAGTGGTTTAATATACGGTGGGGTTGTGGGAGCTCACCTTGTAATATAGGCACAAATATGTATTGGGTTCAGTCAGGTTCATTTGAAAAACACCTTAGCTCAACCCTGGGTAGCTGTGGTGCTGAGAAGTCAGGCCTTATCAAAGGAACAAGTGTGAAGCATTAAGAAGTATCAAAATAAGAAGAAAAATCTGACAACAATTTATAAAAATAGGTTGTGTTTTTATCTTTAAATAAACAGCTTAACAACAAACAACCACAGGAGGGTTCCAGAGACATGAATTCTTAAGGAAGCAATAAATCATAGATTTTCATCTAGCGCAATAAGTCATTGTAATCTACTGCGACTCGCAGTTTAGATTTAGCCATGACCAGTAACTTGAAATCAACTATAACGGCACTATTGAGGCAACCAACTCTGGCAGGGAGCAAGTCACTGAGACCATTAAGGTAGATCAGAATGGTTACTTCACTGTCAAAGCAGTCTCCAGAACACTTAGAGTCACTTCTTCTTTCCAAGGCTGGGGGATGACTTTTCCTCAAGCAAGGCACCAAAGGCAAAGTCCTCTCTTTGATTACCGAAGGAGCAGCAAGTGCAGTCCAGTCCTTGGCGCAACCTCTCTTTGCTGGGTGCAAGGAACAGCAGGACAGTCCTTCTTCAGTCCTCTCTCAAGTTCAAACATGATCTGAGGCCTGGGTGCCAGGGACGCCAGTTTTATGCCCAGGTTGTGCCCTTGGAGGATGCTGCGAATACTAGCCAATGGGCTACCAGCACCCTTCAGGCCTAGTGATCACTTCATGTAAAGTGTAATGAAAAACCACAATGATTCTGGAAAAAGATTCCACAAAACATTAAATAAAGCAAAAAAGGGCAGGTATCCACAAACAAAATTTGTACACATTATTATTAAATTCTTTTTTTAAATAAAAAATGACAATACAATACAAAAATAAAGGGTTAGTTCTCATTGTGTTACACTAGACAACATACAAGAACAATACACAGTTTGGTCCCAAATGGCAGTGGGCTTTCAATTTGGATAGATTTTGCCTGCATTACAACAAAAGCAAAGGTCAATCAATGCTTCATCGCAATTTTGCCAAAGGTGCATCAACAGCGTTTTGACCCTCAGGATTAACCGGGTCTTCATCAGGACAGAGCAGCCATAAAACAAACCATCTGAAAACTGAAATATATATATTTGCATCAGTGGGTCCCAGAACTTTTAAGGATCCGTCCTTGTTGGGTATAACTGTTTAAGTGCAACAAGTTTGTTGCGAGGGCTTATCAGCTTTACTCTGTCACGTCTTGATAAATATGATCGATCGAGTTACCTTGTATATTCAGAGGAGTAAATTGCCAAGCTAAAAAGTGGTCCTTCTCTGCCAGGACCTTCAACGTCCTCATCAGTTATAAGTGAGGGACTGGAACTTTTGTACGAAGTAGAAAAATGTTGGAAAAAACATGTTCATTTGTGAGTACCTTTGCTTGATTTAAGGTTTTGTTGAATCTTTTTCTGGAGACATTGTGGTTTTACATTACTACAGGCCCCAGGTTCTGGTGTAAAAGCACCGCCCCTGTTGGGCCTAACTGTTCCTGTAACGTGTTGCTTTTAGGTAGCCCAGAATGCACCATTCTACCCAGTCCAAATAAGCCCATCTTAACGCTGTGTTTACCTGGGGATACATTTCTATGGAATAACAGGTTTGGCAGTGACTTCTCTCTGTCCCTGATGCCAGGCTGTCTGCAAAAACAAAAGAGCAGCCCCTCTCATCTGTGTCCACAATTTGCCCTTCAAAGGTGGCTTCCCCTTTGAAGCTTGCCTTTTGGGCTCACACCCTTTTTGGCCTTCCTGCTAGGGAGAGGTCATACCTTTCCCAATTGCAGGCACTCTATGTTCGTTCCTGAAAGTCGTTCACACCTCCCCTTAGGAGGGCAGAAGGCTGTCTTGAGGTCATCAACCATAAAGAGCCACTGGAAAACTTTGGGCAACCAAGCAGCAACTTTCTAAATTTGCCATTTGTGCAAAAATTACATTAAATTCGACTTGAGCATGAAGTTGGGTTTAATGGAGCAATTCGTTTGATACCTCATATTACTATATTTAGTTGTCACATTCAGATATGAGTACTACTCAGTTGTCAGCGTGTTACTCTATATTCACCACTGGTACTACTAGCCTTTCCACAGTAAAAATGACAACACCATTTCAGAGGACCAAGCAGGAGTTACTGAACCCAACCGTGGTGGCTGATGCCTTTTATTCCCAATGACCTGGGGCCTGCCTCACTATTGATCCTGCGCAACTGGGCCAAGCAGCCCTTCTGCACCTGATTTTTAGTTAGGTTGTGTCAGAAGAGAAGTCAAGGCTCCTCCCGGTTGGGAACACAAATACAACTCATAACTCAATTTCCAGTCAAATTCTTGTTTTCATATAAAAAGAAGTATTATAATTCTACACATGCAAAGGTAAACACCATTTAAAATCAATAACACAGTTCCCCTTGAGATCGGGGCTCTAGTAGTTGTCAGGCTACTTCCTGCCCTACTAACTTTAGTGCAGTGGATTCAATGTTTGTTCCCATTCACTAGTGACCACCCTAATGAATGAAAATTATTAGGCCCTACTCAAACGTTCTCACCTCTGACTCCTTCCGAATGTTTAGTGACAAGAGTCTATGGGGTGGCAGTACTAATGGCAGTATGTCCTTCGGGGCCCCAAAGGCCCAGTTCATGGCTTACACACTCTGGTGGCATAGAACCCTTCAGAGGTGCAGCGAAGTCCTGCTCTGGATCAGCAAAGTGGGGCTGTGCACGTCCACACTTGGAAGGAGGCGCAGACTCTCTCTTCCGCGCAGGTTCTCTCCTCTGATCCAGGACTAGCTGGTTCTAGTGATTGGGTTGTTATCGCTCTAGTGATCACATAATAAGTCACACTTTCCTTCGCAGGGAGTTGAGTGGTTGATCTCCTTGTCCTGACATGGCTCCGGCGATATCTTTTGATACTTGGGCCTCTTACAGTACAGTTCGCAGCATGCGGGCTAGACCCGCTCTGGTCACAGAAGCGGTTTCTTGGTCCTGGGCGCCAGCCCGAACCCTTGGTCTCAGAGTCTTCAGCGGCTCCTCCTAGCATACAGGGTCGCCGCCATGGCACTAACAAGTCTGTTCACATTGACTTGGTGCTGATGTTCACAGTGCCCCCTTCTCTGGCCCTCAGTGTCACCCACCACAAGGTTGTGCAGGCCTGGTGTCCTCCACACAATCCTCGCTCCTTGGCACAGTCCACGGGAGCCCCTCCTGGAACACAGATGTTGCCGAAACAATCCAGCACACGGGCTGAGGCTTGATCGGTGCAAGAGCAGATTCCTCATACCTCGCTCCATTGCTCAGTCCATTGCAGCCCCACCCAGCACATGGGGTCGACAAAACAATCCAGCAAATGGGCTATGGCCCAATCGGTGCAAGAGCAGATTCCTCACACCTCACAAAGGGAGAACTCACGATGGGGCTCCCCCATGGACCTTGCACCTTCAATGCTCTGCTCTTCCAAACAGGGCACATTGGTCTTGCTGAGCAGACAGGCGCTGGAGCTCCAGGGTCCAGAGCAGGTGGTCTTGATTTTCCTGGGTGATGTCCCATCACCTATCTGGGAGACTAGCAGGCTTAGCCCCCTGTCTTGGTAACAGGCAGAAGTCTTTCAGAGCTTCCCCTCCTCACACAGCCCATCCAGCTGCTCGACTGATGACAATGATTTGGGGTCTTAAACTCTCCTACTTATAGTCCTTTCCCAGGCACAAAATGTAATTTAGCGTCTGAGTCTTTGAGGTTTTATGTTGGGGTTCTGCTTCTTTGAAGTGGACATCTTTTCACTTTCTTCTTCATCCTGAAGGATGTCTGTCACAGCAGGCAGGACTCGAAAGTTGATTAACCCACAACACGATTCATGGGAGAGACCAGAGTTCACACCTGGACGTCTGCCACAGTGATATGTGCATCAAGTGGTTAATCCCAGGCTCCCAGTCCTACTATTTATGATTTCCAAATCAACCTAATCTCTCCTTTCCTGAGATGTATCCAGGCCCCATCCTTGTGGTCTGTCATTAAATCAAACAGTACTTTGAAAAGCACAGAGAGAGACTGTCTCTCTGATCCTCCAGGGCATGTCCCTCCCAACATACAGGAATGCAGCAATACACAAATCTGTGGGGGGGGGGGGTCCTCTACTCCCTTTTTCCACCAGACAGGACTGGGATTCCCAAATTGGAACCAAAGTTCCTCCATGTAGTGTCCTAGAGCAGGCACATTTGCTCTCAGTGTACATCCACAGCACACTTACTGCACAGCACTGTTATCCTCATGCATTATGCCACCACAAGGATAACTGCATGCAGCACACACATTCAGTCTGCACACAGTGGTCAGGACTGCAGCCTTTCTGTGTTGTACCAGAGTGTGTTATTTTAAAAACACACACTGCTAGCATACACACATTTACCATGTGCACACTGTACCACACTTCACCTCTTGTGAATTGTACTTATTGTGAGCACAGATACACTCAGCACACGTAAGCCAAGGGTGAGTTAAGTACACAGCTGGGGAACTTTCAAAAGGGGGAGTGAGCCTGTAGGCCTCTCTCCAGGAACACAGGGTAAAAAGGACCTGTTCACTACTACTGATCACTGCATTGTCTGCTGCCACCACTGGGCTTGTGCTGCTTAACTTCTGCTGAAGGCGCTAGCCTTCACCCACTATGAGGGCAACACTTCGGGCACCCCTCCCGGTCCAACAATCTGTGAAAGAGGCCTATGAGATGGCACATATACATGATCCATGTTCGCTTATGACAAAAAATCTGCATTAGTGACCTGAAAACTACTTTTGGGCACTCTGGACAGGAGCATGCATCTCTTGCCATGCAGAGGACTTTTCCGTCCCAAAAGATGCCCCTCACAGATCAGAACACCCCAAACCAACTCCTAGCCTGGAGCGGTTGGATGGTCAGATTGGTAAAACCCACAGGAAAGAGCGTCAGCTTTCCCATTGTTTGGTACGACTCTATGTTCCACAACGTCTAACCCTTGCAGAGAAATAGACCATCTCAACAACTTGGGATTCTCTCCCTTCATAGCCATCAACCATTTCAGTGGCTTATGATCCGTCTGCACTACAAACTTAGTGCCAAACAAATAAGTGTGGAACATACGGAAGACCAACACTATGGGTGCTAGCTTGACCCACGATAAAAGTTGCAGACATTTTGCTTGTAAATTTGATCATACATATGGGCAATTATGCATTCAGCGTACAGTTTTGCCCTATTTCTGTCCCCTGGCTTATATTAAGCATAACATGATGGTTACCATTGGTCTTTTACTAGAAAGAGTGTTGAAATTCATCATGGAAATATTTTAGTATTTCCTGCTCCCTGTGTTTTTAATAAAGCCTTCCAGAGTAAATAGTGATTCATGCAATATGCTGTTTGCCCTAAAGAAGACACGTGACATCAGTAGTTTTTCTCAGAAGCCTGCAGCTGGTGGTACGAATATTGAGAATGAGGTTTTCCAAGGTTGTGTACTCTTGATTCCACTTCTTACTCCTTTCATCCACCACAAGACAGTCCCTGCATCTTTATCTCCCTCTTGCATGTTCTTTTTCATCCCTGCATTCTCACTTTATTGCTATTTTTTCATCTTTCTCTTCCGTCCCAACTTTCGTGTTTTTCCCTCTCTTGCTCTGGGTGAAAGTCTAATGAGGGGAAATTAGTGCTAGTTGGGCCCACCTTCAACCAGTTGCTCAAATTAAACACTACAAGACACGAGTTTCCAAAAGGTGTATTGAAAAATTAAGAGAACCAGCACCACCAGCCACTCCACCTCAAATGTCTCCACTGACTGAAGGGCTGAGTAGAAATTCTTGAGCAGTAATTATGAATGAGAGGGGAAGCATGGGTGAGAAAAAGCAATCTGGAATCCTGGAATAAAATAGAATCACATCACTGGAGAAGGGCCAACGACATATCATTGATGGCCAAAGCAGCATGATAAATACAACAAAAAAGTAAAGGACAAGTCTCTCATTCATTTATATATAGAATTTTATATAGCATGAACACGACCCAAGAGGGTATCAGAGCACTTTGCACATGATCAGGAAAAAATCTAAGGGAACAAATAGGACAATATAACAACATGTTCATGAGAAATACAGGGAGTCATGACATCAAGCTAGTGGAAGAGGACCTATCCACAGCAAAGCTGAAAGTCTATACATAAGAACATAGATTAGATTGTAAATAAAAACATGGGTGGGAGATACAACATTAAAATCATGAATGGTGCAGGATATCACAACACCAAGCTGGGGAGGAAGTTCCAACACGAGCAAGGCCAAATAGACAATACATAGAGGTGTAGGAGGGAGGTAAACAAACATGAGAGAAGAGGATGCATCAAAACGTAAACCAAAGGGTGGAGTTTGTGAATTTCTAGTTCAGAAAGGCATTCATCAGTAGTACTTTCACTTTTGTTTTTTAAGGATGCAGCTGAAAGATTCAGTCTGGTTTCAGGAGGCAGGGAGTTCCAGATTCTCGGGGCAGTACCCGAGAAGGCACGGTTATAAGTTTTCTTTCTATGACATTTTTGAGGTTTCAGCAATAATGTGCTGGAACTCCTGGAGGATTCACAACCAACAGATAGTTCCAGTTTTTGCCTGAGGTAAAGAGAGATGTTGAAGTGTAGGGCTTCTTGGGTCATGCAGTCAATTTTTAATTGAATCCTGGCGTCACAGGGAAGCCAGTTTAGTGATTTCAAATAAGGAGAGATGTGGTTATTACTTTTGGATCCTGTGATGAGCCTTGCGGCCACGTTAAAAAAGGCCCTTAGCAGTGCTAGCTTTTAGCTAGGTAGACCATAAAGGGTTGCACTACCATAATCCAAACTACAGATAATTAAAGCTTGTACAGCGAACTTGAAGTCATCAGGGGCAAGGAAAGGTTTTACTTTGCTTAGATGCTCCTTTATAAGTTCGCTTCTTTGGTGGCTGAGCTGATCTGCTCCTGCATGATCAAGTTCTTATTTAGTATTAGTCCCAATGATCTTGTGGAATCTACGATGTGTGGTACCCAGTTGAGAGCTGTATTCTTGAATAATGGGAGATTGCTTGAGTGGGGAGATTAGGAGGAATTGCATTTTGATGAAGTTTAGCTTGAGATGGTTGGCGGTCAGTCAGTTTTAAGCTTTGTGTAGAGTTGTGTTGAGGGACTTAATATCATCAAGAGTGGAGATTTTCAGGTATAATTGTGTGTCATCAGCAAACATATAATAGTGAATGTTAGCTGCTTTGAGAATTTCAGTTAGGGGCTCCATGAACAGGTTGATGAGTGTGCGAGAGAGCAAGGAACCCTGTGGGATCCCTAGTGTGATTGGAGTGGATTTGGAAAGGAACTGATTGACCTTAATTCTTTGATTTCTGTTGTGGAGAAATGAGATGAATCACTTCAACAATCATCCAGATAGTCCCAGCCTTTGTTTCAATAGGTCAAGGAGATTGTCATGTTTGACCTTAACAAAAGCTGACAAGAGGTCACGGAGGATTAGAAGACAGGATTTGTTTGGATCCAGCATTTTTAACACATCATCAACTAGGTATGTATAGGATAGTTCACTGCTGTGAAGTTGATGGGAACCAGATTGAAATTGGTCTAGTAGATGGATTTAGTCAATGTTGTTACATAGCTGGACATGGACACATTTCTCAAGGAGCTTTGCCAGAGTTGGAATGTTACTGATTGGATGGAAGTTATTTAGGTCCTCGTGATCTGCAGTGGTTTTTTTTTTAGAATGGGAGTAACCTGCCCCTACTTTAGGCAATACAGCATCACAGCTTGTAGTAGGGAGGCATTTATTATTTTGATCCAGTGCGGGAGTAAAGACATCTTCAACTCGTTGAAGAAATTCATAGTTAGAGTATCACTAAAGTGGTTTGCGGGTTTCAGTGCTGTAAGAATCTTGAGTATGGAAGTTTCATCAAAGGTTTTTAAGTAGCTCCAGGAGACGCTGTTTTAGGTGTGTTTCATAGTGGAAGATGAGGCTGAGTGGGAAGGGGAGAGGAGGGGATGAAAAGGGGTTAGACTATAAGTTGGTTCATTCCTGTAAGGTGAAATGTTTCATTCTTAAGAAGGAGGCAAAATCTTCACAGTTTGGTTGCAAGCTGGACATCGTTGATGAGAGAGTGGGATGATTATTGGATTGGAGTTTAATTAATTCAAACAGTTTTTTGGGGGATTTCTGGCTTTTTCTAATTGGATTCTGAAGCAATTTGCTTTCGCGCTTCTTATGCATTTATTATAAATGCTTCCACTCGTTCTCAAGAGCTTATGGTGTTCAAGGGGCGGAGCACATCGCCAAGATCATTCGGCTAATCTCAGATTGTGTCTATCTGTATTTAAGCTACCATTAAACCATGGTTTGGAGTCTTTGATTCACATTATTTTGTAGATGTAATGGAGCGATTGTATCGATCAAGGATGTTCAACATGGAACTGTTATAATGATTAGTGAGGTCATGGACCTCGACATGTCAGCAGGAGGAGGTCGGGTCTTGTTGCCAAGGGATATCATTTCAATCCGGTTTGCATGTTGCATGGATCTTTTACAGTGTCTGGGTTTCTTAAGTTAACATCTTTTTGTAGTCCAAGAGGCTATGATGCAGAAGGTGATGTAGTGGTCATCAGTCCAGTTACACAGGAATATCGATTACAGTTGAATGGAGCTGGGTTTGGAGATGAATAGGTCCTGGATTCCACCCACGATGTGTGTGGGGTTGTCATAGATTTGAATCACATTGAGGTCAACTAGGAAAGTTTTGAAGCTATTTACTACGGGCTCATTCAGGTCATTCCAGTGTAGATTGAAGTCTCCAAGGAAGATCTGGGAACAATATTGTGCAACATTAGATGGGATGATTTCCATAATTTATTCGATGAATGAGATCTTGTCTCCTGACAGATGGTAAATTGTGTGCAGTTTGCATAAAGTCCTCTTGTTTATTGTGATGTTAGTTGTGAAATATCAGTAAATAGATTGTATTTACATCTCCTACTTGTGATGAATGATCTCAGAATGTCAACAGTGTCAGTTCCCTGATAATATTACATGTCAGTGACATTTGACACTAGTTGAGCACAGCAGTTTAATCTCCGGACTGAAAATGGCCCCACTCACGCCCCCTTCCCATATATATATTTTGAAGACCCCCAGGTTCTGACCCAGCCGGGGGTCAGATTTAATAAATTTAAAATCCCTCAGGTGATTTTATTTTATAAAGTCACAATCCTGCGGGAGTCCAGCAGGACTTACTCTAGATCATGATTTTATTTTTACATTTGTATTTGGGGCCCGGGGACGGAGGTGGGTATCCCTACCCTGCCCCCTTATATATTTATTTTTTTATGAAACAACACAGGGACTAAGCTCCCAAGTCCTGAGATGGCTCCCTGAAACATGTTTTTTCATGTTACAGGCAGCCAATCAGAGTGTTTGCTCCTGCAGACTGGGATATAAAATAGGACCTGGCACCAAAATAGAAATGGCTCCATAAGTGAATTAGATAGCTAAAAAAGTGCCCCATGTTTGCAAATTGGTGCATTTTTGAACTTGTAAAGGCACACTATATAAGTGTCTTGCAAGGTATAGGAGGCTGCATGGATTTGAACTTTTTGCAGATAATGTTTGTTTTAATAGCAGCAAAATGAAAAGTAAATACTGGCTTTGCAAGCACACAAACAGCCTAAAACCGACTCACATACTGGCCTTTCATACCAGCCCCTCGGATACTGCCGGATTGCCCTATAGGCCAGACCAACCCTACTTGCGCATAATGCTAAAAAGATAAGAACCATTTAGACCAGGGATGTCCAATGCAGGTCCATGACGGCGGGATCAACAACAGATTTTCAAGCAAACCATTTTGCAAATGAGTTTTGCTTAGAATCATTTTTTTAAATGTATTTAATGTGTATAGCAAGCAAATCTGGCATGGACTTGGACCTATGCAGAACACAGGAATGGTGAGAGAATATTAGTGCACGAGGTAAAAGGCAATTTTGCCAGCAGGGACACTCGCCATACATTACAAAAAAGTGTGGTACCATAATATTGTATACCACTTGATATACATTTTGTGTCCTAAATATTGTTTAGAAGAATATCAACCCTTTAGATTTAATAAAGAACCTCTAGATGCATATTTTTTTAGGGCAGTATTTTTCTAAATGATATTTAAGACTTAGTACTTTTGGCAGACAATATTTTTGTATAGGAGATCAGGCACACAACCTTGCAAACACTATTATAATGTTGCAGTATTTTAGCACAACCAGTAGGTGGCGCTCTAAGGCTGCTGCCTTATTTCACCGAATGGCAGCTCTGGACCTGGGTGGAAACTGCTGTAAACCCTGTTTAGCTGTGGGACCAACTTACCTAGTTTAAGATTGATCAAAAGGGGCCTGTGTTGCACCTTTCTAGGCACAAATGCTGGAAAAAGGCACATTCACACGTTGGCTCTCTGTATTTCCCCAAACCCATGCATTTATGGCCCGTGGAAGACTCCCTGAAATGAGTTTTGCTTGCACATCATCTCGCTTATATTCAAAAACATTTTTAAAGTAGTTATAGTGCTTTTATTTGTATTGTGGTTATATCCTTAACATAAATGGCATAGTAGTTTTTCTAGCAAGTGTGCTAACGGGTGTTTTTATTTTTCAGCCTGCAGTACAACCGAATAACTGACACTGGAGCCCAGAAGCTCACTGAAAGTCTCAGAAAATGCCCTACCATTAAACGTCTGGGGTAAGTCCTCGAAAATGTATAATGGAATGTTTCGAAAACTCAAGTTCATGCCATTATGTTTGAGGACATTTACAGCTCAAGTTACGTTCTGTGAAGTTTCCAAAGTGCACACTCTCCAATACAAGGGCCTCTTGATGCACTAAAATTGCATTTGTGAGATATTAAGGTCAAATAAATATCACTACCTCTACATTCTATATTCATTTCGTTTTTTCTATAGCACCTTAATGGTCTCTTCTTAATAATATAGAGTATGAATGCATAGAGGAAAATACAGACAAAGGTGATGTGTAATTTACAGGGCCACTGGAATTATGCAGCAGGAGAGAGCCAAACTATGCGGCAGGATTGACAAAATTATGCGGCAAAAAACCAATAAGGTGGAAGTTCGCTATTCCTCTTTTAAGCCCGAAGGCAGCACACATCGCTGCGTTTTACGTAACTTTTGATCCATTTGAGCTGGGAGCAAAATGTATTTTGTTATAATCTGTAGACTATCTAGCAGGTGAGAGACTATGTGCCAAATCCATAATTCTGTGGAAAACGCAGATGCCAAAAAAGTGCATTAGTTCAGTGACTCTGTGTATAAATAAGTGGGGAACCTATGGTTGGAGAGTTGAAGATAGGTCCAAGCAGGTCAGCAATTGTTCTACGAATGAGGCAGCCCTGTCAATATCGAAGATGGTAATAAGAAAAAAAAAGCAGGGCAGAAACTGTGGTTAAATCTGGCCAGTTACACACCGTAAGCGGCCTCACAGTTGAATCGAACAGAACACATCAATAAAAAGTTCTATCTTCAACAGCTTTCTGACATTACTTTCTAATAGAAAAGAAACTTTATTTCGACACTCAGTGCTTTAAATGGGCCGGCACTCACTGATACTGAGTACCGGCACCTCCGATTTTTTTTGCCGTCAGTACCGGCACTTCTCTGTATCCAGAGAGAGTACCGGTACCATGATCAGCACGGCAGGCGCAGATTAGGTTTTCCCTCCAGTGCAGGGCAGATGCAGCTCTGCTTCCGAGGAGCTTGTAATGAGTTAATCTGTTTCAGTGACATGAACGCATTTCTCGTGGGCTTTCATATGTGCTGCAAATGGTACAGAAGTCATTAAGTATGATCATATATTGCCCTTTGACCCGCCCCTAGCCCCGCCCACTTGCCACACCTCTTTTTTAGTGAGTACCTGCACTTATTTTTTCCCATTTAAAGCACTGTCGACACTACTTAATTTGAGCCGGTGGTTTCCGGTGCTTAGCACTGGCACTTAATCATCAACACCGGCGCTTTTCATGAGCACCAGTTAAGGAGATTAAACGATTTTCCCAGAATCACAGGTTTTTGAGCCCTCGCTCAGACTTTAAACCTGATTCCCCAGCTCCGAAGTCTGCAGCTCTGGCCCTCACACCGCATCCTCTCCCCACTTTCATGGTTAGTAATTTGTTCTGTTTTTGGGTGGGGCTAACAGGAGAAATGGGCTGGTGCATGCTGCCTCCTGACAAGAGCCCCAGCACTTATTTATTACAAATTAACCACTGCTTCCACACCACACAGCCATTTCATCCATCTTTATGACCTAGATGTGGAAGATTTACTGATTTAAGTCCAGAACTAACCAATTAGGCGCTATGAACTCTGTAGATTTTTCGCACTCCACACAAAATATAATTTTGCCAGCCGGACTACTCCCAATAGTTGATTTGTGTGTCTTTTTCCACAAATTTGGTGCCATCTCCTAGTTGCAAACTCTAGCTGCGCCTGCGGTTTTATCTCGAATTATAGTACCAGCCTAGTTCCTGCCATGTGGCGGTCATTTCTGTTGAGATCATGAAGTTGAGGAAACTGTCATCTCTGTCTAATAATATTTTTGATGGGTTGCTTGTAAATGTTGTCAGTGTATTGCAGGTGCGCCTAAGGTTTATAGTGGACTCAGGCTTTAGTTGTTGATTGATAGTGTTTCAAAAAGTTGTAAAACTCCGGGGCATATTTACAAGAGGATTGCACCACTGGAACATCACTTTTTTAGACGTTCTGGTGGCACAGTGCCCTGCACAATATTTGCAAAGCCGTGTTATGCCACTTTTCGTGGCTTAACACTGCTTTGTAAATATGCTACTCTTTCACGCCGTTTTCTTTGTGAAAGGTGCGTGCAATGGGTGTTGCTGTGGGTGTGTTTTCAAGGATCTGTAAATCTGAGGCAGCACAAAAAACTAACACCATGCAAAAGCAGGTGTTAGATTGGCGCAACGAGGAGAAATACTTTCACTTCTCCCCGTTTATTCTTTTTCTATGTGTGCTGCATGCTCCCTTCCTGCACAAAAACAATAACTAAATAATGGTGATTTGCTACTTTTGTGTGCATAGAAGTAGCAAATCGCCATTATTGATTGTTTATGTGCAGGAAGGGACACCTTCCTGCACATGAAAAATCATCCCTGCAATGCAAGCATCCTTGCACTATGGGTCAAGGGTGTCTCTGTTGGCACTAAGCATGAATGGCTCATGAATAAGGACCCCTGTCATTTTCCCCTAAGTTGGTGCACAATGGCACCCTTGTGCCATGGTGCAAGGGTGACTGTGTTGCGGGGTTGATTGATGTTGTGGCTCCATCTCTTCTCGAGACGTCTGCAGGTGGGGCTGGACTAGTTGAGGGTGGGAGTGAACCAGTTGGACTTCTTGGAGTGTTGTTTGCCTGGTCTTTTCGTGAGGGATGCTAGGGTGTCGGCGCAGTTGGAGATCCATTGGTGGCAGTTGCGTACTGCGGTGTTGGCGTCTGTAAGCGTTGTAGGAGTGGTGGTGCTGAGGAAGTTGATGAGAAGTTCTTCGGTGGCCTTGATCCAGCTGCGACGGGGGAGCAATGATGGCAATGGTGTAAGGATGGCATGGTGAAGGCGTGATGTAAACAATGATGGTCGATACAGGAGAGTCCTGTGGTGTGGCTGTAGTTGAAGTTCCCATTGGTGGAGAAGACTAGCCCGAGCATGTGTCAGGCTATGTAGGTTGGTGCAGTGACTGGCTGCTTGAGTCCAATGTTGGTGAGGTTCCCCAGGAGGGGGGTGGTGTTCTGGTCACTGGGGTTGTCCAGGTGGAACTTGAGGTCTCCGAGTAGGATGTAGTCGGTGGATGGGAGAACCTGGGATGCGATGAGGTCTACAATGGCATCGGTAAATGGGGGTTCATGGCCCGGGGGGACTGTTAATGAGGGTGCTGTCGAGGGTGGGGTTGGTCCGGATCTGGAAGTGGAGGTGTTCCATGGTCATCGTCGGGTCATTAGAGTGCGTGGTCTGTCGTAGTGTGCCTTTTTTAGACAATGGCTGCTCAGGGTGGTCCATGCGGGTGAATTTGTAGCCATGGTGGATGGTGATGGTGATGTTCAGTCTGGAGCAGAGGTTGGTCCAGGTTTCCATGAAGAAGGCGATGTTTGAAAAGGTGGCGTCGAGGAGGTCTCAGATTTTGTTGCGTGTATGTGGAGGGACTGCACGTTGAGGAGGATGCAGTTGACCCAGTCAGCTGTTCTCTTGGACAGCTGGGCAGCAGGAGGCTCTCGTCTGCTGATGTGGCAGAAGGTGCTTTTGCAGTTTTGACAGGCACAGGGTGCAACAGAATTCTACAGTGTTGCTAGATGGCAGGCGGTGTTGTATCCAGGGTTGATGGCGACGAGGGAGCTGGCGTCATAGCGGAGGAGTTTCCGGGAGGAAGGGTCCTTGGTGCTGGGCACGGTCCATGGGCATACTGATGCAGACGGCTTGCCTTTGGTGCACCAGGGGTATGCCCACTGCGCATGGCCGTACAGCGGCTGCCATTATGTAGTGCTGCGGGGGGTACTGGACAGCTGGGAGGTGGGAAACGCAGGAAAGGACACTGGAGGGGGCGGGGACGCAGAGGGAGCTGGGGTTGTTAATATTTTTTTTAAGATTCTTACCCCTAGGCCAGGTCCCGCGTCTTCTGTGCTCCTGCTCTCCTAAGTCTGCTTCCAGGAACAGGAAGCAGGCAGGCAGGCAGGCTCGTTCCCCTCAGCCAATCACAACGCTGCAATGCAGCATTATGATTGTTCTTGAGCGCCGTAACAAGGCATTCAGCCAGGGACTGGAGGGGTGGGCATCTTCTCCATGCAGGCTGCAATGCAGTCTGCATTGCAAACGGGGATGTGCGCATGACTGCTTTGGGCGGCCTGAGAGGCTGACCAAGCTGTCATTGTACACTTGAGTGGGCATAACACTCCGCCCCTGCCCTGCTCCATGAGTAGAGCAGCCCCACCCACCCTCCCGCACACCAAGGAAACCTAGCATGAGTACATCAGAAAGATATCATCATGATATGTTTCCTCTTCTTGCACTGTTTTGAAGCAGTGGGGCGATGCTCTTCCCCCATAGCGGATGAGCTGCGACTGGTGGTGCGTCACCCACAGGTGCCAGGCCTGGGTCTGACTCGACCCCTGGACCTCCTCCGCTACGTGTCCCACCTTCTCCTCACCTGGACATTGTAACCGTGGCACAATCTGCTGCACTCTCTCCAAATCTGAGACTCAGCCGGCAGGTGCCTCAGCCAGGCGGGATTTCACAAGCCTGGGTACAGCAGTCGCCGCCAAGTCGCCTGGCCAGTGCAACATCCTGTGGCCTGTGATGCAGAGAGGGGTGGCCCACCATTGGTAATCTCGTCCGTGCACCCCGGTGTAGTGGTGGCACATGGTATGCGTTGCAGATCTCCCTACGTTGGTGTACAGGAGCGCCTCTACTGTTCACAGTTCCAAGGGGCAGCAGACAGTCTTCTCAATCAGGTCAGCAATGTGTCTCCATGCGACCTGGCAGAATTCACCACCAGGTAAGGGCAATCACCAACACCTCAATATCTACCGCCACAGCCCAGCAACTCCACAGCACCTCCGCATCCCACTCCAGGTCTCAGACGCAGGCCCAGCGAGACCTCGGGGCCCCGGGGACTGTCCGCACTTTCAAGGTTTTGGATGCCATGGTGTTTGCAAGGAGTGCGCAATGATAAGTGATGCATCGCTGGTTTTGCCCAGCGATGCGGCTCTTTTCATGATTGTAGCTCTGAATTTCCTCTTCCCCTGGGACTCTGGCTGGTCATCCTAGCTGTTGGGGGCTTGGGGGGTTGTTGAACTGTGCTGCACTTGGCCCTGGCTGCTCCATTCTGCATTCCATTGGTTGTGTTGCCTATTTTTCATTGTAGTTGGACTTATAGGCTATTTTTGCCTCTAGAGGCAAAAAAAGTCACATTTGGCTGACTAACATGAGTTACCTGAACCAATCACCATGTAGCGACGTATTATAAATACATCGCTAACAGGGCAATAGTTTTTGGCGATAGGCCGCGTTAGGAAAACTGCCGCTAGCTAACTCTAGTTTGTAGCAGTTTTTGTACATATACCCCTATGTCTCTCCCCCTACAAGTGCCCCTGCCTAAAAACGACTGTGCTTTACAGTAGACTGGAAACTTTGGTTGTGGTACTTGTGGTTTGAGAAAAGTCATACATGAATGCAATGTCATTTAAAGTTTTTTGTGGGCCCTGGGCAAGATAAATTATAGGGGCCCCTGTTTGGATCTGCTTTAAATTTGAGAGCTCATTTTTTCTTATACATGCCCTATGTTGCCATGAATCATTGAATCATGTAATAAAGGTTATGATACAACAATATACTAGAGGATAAGTTAATTTTCCTAGGGGGCCCCTTTTGAAGGTGGGGGCCCTGGGCAGTTGCCCACTTTGCCCATGCCTTAAAACGTCTCTGCATTAATAGCCACCGCAAATACGGGTCATATGGTTTTGCGGTCCATAAGAGGGGCATTGATAATGCTATCATCTAGGGGGTATGTTCCTCTCTTTACTCTGTAGTGCTCCACCTGCTGCCCGTTCGCAAATCTTGAGATTTCCTTTCATCTGAGTCAATTTGTGCCTCTTTGTTTCACCACCATTCACCTCCTGCCCCTTAATTACACTCTTGTGTGTGTTCTTTTTCAACTCTGCTTCCTCCCTAGGTAACTGTTTTTCAGTTTTTCTCTTCATCCTTCTTTATCCTTTTGTGTTTTTCTCTCCCTTGCTCTGTCAAAATATGAGGAAAATTAATTGCTGGCCCCCAAAAGTGAGTGCCATTGATCCCAGTTACAACCGCTAACTCAAAATAAGCACAGAATGGAAGGAACTCTTTTCTCTATATTGCTTTTTAGGTCAAGCCTAGACAGCGCCTGCACTGTCAGGTGGTCTATGGTATGTACTTTGTGGATTCTGACTCTTCCCACCTCTTTGGATTGGCTTTTGTCTGTGTCATTCAAAAATCGTAGCCTGCAAATGGCTAGTGGTTGGTGTATGTCCCACCTTTTCTCTCAAGTTAACTCCCACAGAGTATTGACACAGGAATGAGCAGTGGTGTGCACACAGTCCCAACATATTGAAATCCAACGAACTGAAATGCGAGTGCAGTCTGGTGCATGATTACTGCCGATGGTTCCGAACACGCTCTCGCCGCTCCCGTGCATGAAATGAGCTCTAACACTTGCTATGTGGAGATCCCATGTTTTCTCCCTCTGTCCCGGCTCCTTTCATGCCTCAAGGAATTCCAGTTAAATGCAGAGCACTTGTATTTATTAGTACATACGCACTGCACGCCAGGTGAGTTATTGCATCCTTCCCAGCACTGAAGCGGGCGTGGCACCAGTCAAACGATAATGTAGACTGGTGCTAGTCAATCGCTTTGCGCAGCTCTGGCCGGTTCACATGTTGGAGGCAGCGGTGTTACGACAGTCCCAGCAAATTTGTGGAGGCAGGGTTAGGATGAGAGGGCACCAGGGGAGGCGAAGCATGCTGAGTGGCAGATTAGCTTCTCAGGTAGCTGGAGGCGCCACATTGGGACCAGGGTTGCTGGATAAACACATCTGTCTGGTAGTAGACGGGTGAGGTTAGTGCAGTGCCCGCACAGCTTCCTCTGTTAAGTAAGACCTGATGCGCGATAACATTTCTTTAAGGATTGTTCTGTGGGTAGTGGTCTCGCTGTGGGGTGTACCTGCTGGTGCAGCAGACACAGTGGTGGGTGCCGGTGCTGCAGAGTGCGATGCAGTAATCAGAGTTCTTACCTTTAAGTTGGTACCGGTTGTTGAGGCAGCACAGGCTTCAGTGTTAGGGGACCCCTCCCCCCTGGTAGGGTACAATAGTGCTTCTTCCTGTGTGTGAGCACAGGACAGTAGAGCTACTATGGACGCTGGAGGGTTTCCTAGGTGGCAGTGCAACTAATATATCATCGCTATGGGCTGATGGTGGTCTTCCTTTAACTGGACGCTGGCGTCCAGTGTGTATGTATGTATGTGTGGTAGGGGTAATTGGATTTAGAGTGTCAGATGGGTTCACCCTTTCAATGATATTGGAATCCTACAGGGTTGTGAGGGTGTTTCTTGAGTGATGGTGCAGTGAATGCAGAGCCGCTGGGTGCTGGAATGTGTTAAGGGAAGGGATGTTGCAGAAGGTAGTGGTCTCTCTTTTTTTTGTTTGTGCAGATTTATATAGTGCAAACTCGACCCGTAGGTATTTGAGCGCTTTACATGAGCACCAGTTATGTTACACAAGGACACATTCATTTTTTTTAATTTTTTTTGGTAGGCACGGGGAGATTAGGTGATTTGCCCAGAATCACAGGATGTGGAGTCGACCCTGAGGCTCGAACCTTGGTTTCCCTTCTCCAAGGTCAGCAGTCTAGCCGTGAGACCACATCCTCTTTTTCTGGCAGTGCGGCAAATGCGGTTGGGGGGTTGCTGAGGGTCTCCATTGTAGTAGATGGGAATTTCTCATGGGTGCTGGGGATGTTCCTAGGTGTTTGTAGTTGGTGTATCTGTCTGTCTCCTGGTTCTCTCTCTCTCTCTCTCTCTTGCTGGCTGATAGGGGTGTTCCATTAGCTTGTACCAGGTTATTTTATTTGTAGTAATGCCGTGAGTCTGCGATCAAACTGAAAAGAGTGTGCCACATGGTGAGGGCACATGGATACTTGAATGTACTTTTGTGGGTGGGTGGGACACTGGTGTTGTCATGAATAACTGCTTAAGTGGCACTGCACATTTTGTCTCTGGTGGGAATAGGACACGTTACAACGCAAACATTTACAACGCATGCCTTCACAACACGGTTTTTACATCGCAACATCCATTACAATGCATAATTTTCCAATACATGCCATCACAACGCATTTTTAGAAACTACATTTACAACGTATTCTAATACAATGCATACCATTACAACGCGTATCATTACAACGCATTATAGTTTTATTGCAACAGTAGGGTAAGTGTTGGATAGTGTAGGGGTAAAAATTACTATTCCCACACCAGTGAGTGCAACAGTAGGGTAAGTGTTGGATAGTGTAGGGGTACTATTCCCCATTACTTACCTTATAATGCGTTGTAATGGCATGCGTTGTTGTGACATGCATTGTAATGGCATGCGTTGTAGTAGCATGCATTGTAATGCCTGTGTTGTGTTGGCATGCGATGTAAAAGCAGTTATATTGTAATGACTGTGTTGTAAATGTAGTGCATTATAATGACTGTGTTGTAATGGTTGTTTCCCCTCTGGTGGTGGTAGACGGCATGTCTTTGACTCTCCATAGCCCCCCCCCCCGTTCCCCCACGATCTGTCGAGCTCCACTGCAGTTATCTTCAAAACCTTCACAGCAAAATTAGTGACTTTTCTCTGTAGTCTGGTGTCTGCAGTACCCAGGCAGGTGCTCGTGCCATAAAAAGGTGTGCCAGAGATTGGCCCTGCTCACTCCCCGTGAACAGAGGTCTCCAGTGGCCTCTAATTTGTATTTATTTATTTTTTGTGGCTTTGTATAGATCTTACTGGACTCGAAGGTATTGGAGCGCTTTACATAAGCACAAACTACACGACACATCACATTACATGAGCACCAGTTACATTATACACAAGGTCGGATTCATTTCTTAGGCATGGGGGATTTCACGTGATTTGCCCAGAATCACAGGATGTTGAGCCAACTCCGACAATCGAACTTGGTTCCCCAGTTTGTAAGTTAGCAGCCCTGCCCGTAACGCCACATATATCTACTTTCCACTAGTGCTCATAAACAGCCAAAAAACGTCTCACACACTGACCTGTCAGACCACAGTTTCTGACACTGCATGACGAATATAGGTCTTTTTCCCGCAGTCTTTTTTCCCGCATGGAATCACAACGCAACGCGGTCGTTACAACGACTGCGTTGTGATTCCGCATACCATTACTCCGCAAGTCGGAACAACAACTTGCGGAGGGAGGGCGCTGGATGTTGGAATAGTATAATTTACTATTCCAACTCCAGTCTTTGTGGACACTAGGGAAGGTGTTGGATTTTAAATCCAACACCTCCCCCCCTCCCCCCACCCCCCCCCCGCAAGTCGTTGTTCCGACTTGCAGAGTAATGGTATGCGGAATCACAACGCGGTCGTTGTAACGACCGCGTTGTGATTCCATGCGGGAAAAAAGTTTCGTCATAAACGTTGATTACCCTGCATGACTGCTCTGTGGTAACACCGTCTTCTGTGCACCACTTTCAGTGCGGAATATTAGCCTAGTATCGTTTTTGTCTGGGTTTGTTGGACATCTGCCAACAATGCAAAAATGTGGAAAGACTGGTTACACCTTTTCCTCACAGGGTAGACTTGCTTCCCCAGAAGTGCCACTGTCTAAATGCATGTCAGAACAAATGTTGCAGCACCATGGATAACATGCTACTTGGCTAAATACTTCTAAGGTCCCAAAGGCGAGACTGATTGCTTTGCAAATGCTTGTTGTGATTACCTGACAGGTCCAGTTCTAGCGGGGGGCCAGGTGGGCCAGGCCCACCCAAACATAACCCTGGCCCACTCAAACATGAGCCTTGGCCCTCGCAGTGAGGACATGAAGGCCAATATAAAATGGGCCCTTAAATTTTAAAACGTTCCCTCGAACGTTGTCTTTCTTCCTATTCTGGAAGTTGGGTAAATGGGCTTTGGCTCTTTCTCGCAGCCCTCCCCAATCACCCAACTCCTTTTAGAGAGGTGGTTTGCCCTGCAGGTACCTTAGGGGCATGGCGAAGGGGACAATTTCTTTATTTGGCACTGAGTAACTTTTGCCTACCATCCTGCGTGGATACGTCCTGCGTGGATATTTCCTTTTCTGTTCAGGCCTTCTGTTCAGGCTGGAGAAAAGAAGTTTATTCTGATTCACCTTTCCTGACCTCTGCAGCTGCTTATCAGATCAAGTGACACATGGGGGCCTATTAGGATGGCAGGCGGACGTAAGCGGTGCTGGGACCGGCTGCCAGTGGGGCGGCGGTCCCACACCGGCAATTAGGATGCCACAGTGGCGGTGGCATCCCCCATCCACATCATTGTGGCGGGCGGTGAATACAGCACCGCCCGCCATAATGCTGTGGCTGCACCTTGTGCATTTGCATGCACAACGTGGCAGGCACTGCGTGGTGCCTGCCACGTTGTGTATGCAAATGCAGGGGGGTACCATAGGTACCCCCATGTGCACCCCCAACACCCTGGGGGCCCGCAACGGACCCCACAGTCATGCACCACATTCCTTTCCCGCCATGGAAAGGCACTAATCCGCCTGTATGCTAATATCCAGCCCCTTTTCCGCCAAGTCGACTGGTCGACTGGCGTAAAACCGGCGTACGGTCTTTCCGTCCCCGGGGTCCCCCCCACCATAGTAATATGGAGGGGGAAATGGGTGGCGGGCGGTGTATAATGGCAGGCGGATCGCAACCGCCATACGGGCGGTGGCAATCCACCCGACATTATAATAGACCCTAAAGTTTGACTAACAGAGTAGGTAAGAGAATATGTTACTATTTGTTTTTATTTTTAAAATCTGCACAGGCCCAGCAAGGCATATAGTTTGTGTATGCGTCATTTAAATTGTTTTTATCATTATCATGGCCATGGATGCAAGACAACAATACAAATGTCCATATAACTGGTGATTAATGATCCTGCTGGAGAGCAATCCTTTGCCTGTTGGTAGTTTTGAAATGCAGATAAGCTGTATTTTATGTGGAGGGCTCAGTGGGTTACTGCCTTTGTCGCAGAGATTCTTGTGTTACTTGCAGTTCAGAAGTTACAATCCTAACATAGAAGTGACAAATTGGGCCCGAAGTGGCTCACCCAAATGCACCCTTGGCCCACCCAAATAAAAATTCCTGGAGCCGGGCCTGTTACTTGAGCTCTAGGAAACGTTAAACCCCTCTCAAGACAGACCAAAAATGTACTAATACCTCAGCTCAGGGCAGAGGTTTAGATATACTGTGAGGTGCACAAATAAAAGTCATCACTTATCATGTTTCGTCATCACTTATCATGTTTCAAATCACATGTATGTTCTGAAACTGACAACATTAGCCCTATAATTAAGAAAGTGAACTCAACGTACAAGTGTTATACTTATATTTATGTACCGTGATTGAACACGTTGTAATCAGTAGGTACTTTTTATTATGAGCTTGGCTGCCATCTTCTGTTGATAAATGGAAATGACAGGAGTAAATGTTATATTCATTCATATAGTATACATTTATTATTATTATACATTAAAGTAATGTACTTAGTTGCTTATGATTAGAATACAATGTCCGGTGGGGGGCGTTGTCGCGTTGTAGAACACATAGAACTACCTATTGAAGTCACAAATGTACTCATCAGAGCAACAACCGCGAATACAGAAAGTATACAGTCGAGTATAACGATGAGGTGTTAGGTGCCGTCTTTTGGAGAACCAGGTTCGAGTCTCGGTGTCGGCTCAAAATACTTTTGATTGTGGGCAAATCAATTCATCTTTCTGTTCCTAAATGAGTGGATCCTAGTGTAATGTAGCTGGTGCTTATGTGAAGCGCTCCAATACCTGCGGGTCGAGTTAGGGCTATATAAAAAAAAAAATGCAAAGGTGTTTATGTTGCATTACGTAAATGGCTGGTCAAACGGGTACTCCTTGGAATCTGTCAAATTCACAGCTGCGCGTAAGTACCAGTGTAGAATGCTTTGTGGAAGTCGTAAATTTACTGGAAACAAATGCATAAACCCACTTGAGGTAAATATCACAAGCGAGTTTTGTGAAGAAATTGTCCTTGGAATATTGTCGGAACTGCAAGATGTACTAGACTTAAACTATCAGTCTGAAAAAAATGTATATAGTTCATCTTTGGACTTTTTTAATAACCTACCGAAATTTTGCATAAAAGTGTTCAGTAAAAAAAAAAATAATTGCGTGCAAAAAGAGATGGCTATACTTTGAATAGTAATATAGATATTTCAAGTGGAAACACCCATACAGGAAATTTAAATAAGATACTGCCCAAAGAAGACGGTGTCCAGTGTGTATGATTTTTAGCCGGCTAGGTGCAGGTGAATCAGCCTGTGTGGTGGAACTCTTTTTGCTTACATGGGGAGAGTAGAGTGGAGGGAGACATTTCCAAAAGGCTGACCACTGAGTCACGCTCTGGTCCAAAACGACGAGACTGTTGGGTATTTTTAAAACGACTATATATTAGAGAAAAACAAGTTTTTATCAAGAACATTACAGTTACATGTCACATATATTTATTCATACAACCACTAACAAATAATCTTTTGTGTGTGATAATGCATGATTTGGTACATGCTATCTTGTACAGCTTTAGTGGGCACACTATTATTGTAACTGAAAAAGGTACCAGTTCTGGCCGTTTGGAGCACCTTGTGCTGTCAGTATTCGACCAGGGAGCTAAACTTATGCCAGAAAACATTGCCTTGTCTACCAGACACCTGCGACTGTCTCTTCCAAGTAAGCCCCATACCGAAGTTTGTTTACCATTTAGTTTCTCATTACAGCTTTAGTAATCACTACGTTTCTCTTTATTTAACATGTGTTTGGTGCGACTTATCCTCTGGCTGGCTTTGGAAAGTGCACTCATAGATAGGGGAAAGTGTATAAATTGTGCGCACAATACACATATGCAAAAGCCATCTATGACTGTGGATCTGTACTCAACTGCTTTGAATTATAATCTTATCAATACTTTTATGCTGTGCTTAATTTGTCAAAAGTAATAATTTATGCAGGGGGGCAACATGTATACTACGAGCCTGCTACAGGGCTGTCAAATTCTGGGAGCATTCTGCAGAACACATAGACAAATGAAATCTCCTGAATTGATTGATTTTGTGCAGGAAGGTGTTCCTTCCTGCTCAAAATCAATCAGCCCCGCAATGCTGGCACCATTACACCATGGTGCAAGGAAATATGACTCGTTACAACCAGAGTCATCACAACGCGTGCCATTACAACGCGGTCATTACAATGACCGCGTTGTTACACGCAAAGCCATTAGTACGCAAGTCATTACATTGACTTGCAGTAGATGGCGCGCTGACATTAGAAATGTATAATTTACTATTCCAACCCCAGCCTACCTAACAGCAGGGAAGGTGTTGGAATAGTAAACTATATTATTTCTAATGTTAGCACGCCATCCACTGCAAGTCGATGTAATGACTTGCGTAGTAATGGCATTGCATGGTAACAACGCGGTCGTTGTGACAACCGCATTGTAACGGCATCGCAATGTGATGCCTGCGTTGTAGTGGCTGTTTCCCGGTGCAAGGGTGCCTACGTTGGTGCACAGCAGCCAATTCTGCACCGGCACTGGGGAAAAGGATAAGAATGCACTGTATCACATAGATACGGCACTTTCCTGCCTGTTTGTTTTGACCTAGGGCAGCGCAGCAAGATTCCTTGCGGCGCTGCCCTACATAAAAACCTCATACATAAGGCCTGTGTCTTTAGCTCAGTCTTGCAGGCTATTTTTCAACCCTGCTTTCTGCATTCGTCCCTTTTGTCTATTTTTCGCTTCTTTCTGTTTTCTACCTGTATCTTTCTTAATTTGAGTCAACTACGAATGCAGGGAATGATTGTTCATGTGCAGGAAGGTGTCCCTTCCTGCACATTCACAATCACTAACAGTGATTTGTAACTTCTATGTGTGCTTCAAAATGCAACACATGTAAAAGTTGCAGCTCGTTATTATCTAATGATTGTTTATGTGCAGGCAGGGAAACCTTCCTGCGCATGAATAATCACTAATGCCGATTTGCTCTTTCTATGTGTGCTGCACACATACAAACAGCAACAAGCATTGGCATAGCCAATAGGTCTTGCCTTTGGGACCTTATGTGTTTAGCCAAAACGTTTGGCTGTGTTGTAGAGAATTGTGGCTGCTGTGCATCATGTTCAAAAGTTATAATAAAAAGTGTTGAGCATTTTTGTTACCTTTATACAAATGAAGACGACATTATATACAAATGAACAACCTGATTAAAAAAAGATTTTAACATAAAAAATGTCTTGCTGTCAGTGGGTGCTGATGAAAGTAAACTATCACGTGGCATGTGCTCTGCAGCCTTGAGGGTTGTCATAGGTTCAGTTCCAATATTGCACCGTATGTGTAACCACTACCATTTTTGCAGAGACTGGAAATTATGCCCATAAAGTTAAGCCATGTGCCCAGGATCACACCATGTGGCGTTGGTGGGATTGCAGCTTTTATAACATATGACACTCTCTCCTCTCGGAAGAGCCATAACATAATCTTTGGAAATGGCTGAGACAGGCTGGCCTATCGAGAACTTGCGAGCATTTGAAGTTACCTCCCACATCTCAAAGGCACGTGTGGTTCAGAGTCACATGTTAGGCTGAGCCGGGGTGGGATACGTTTACAGAGAGACACATGAGCAGAACCTCACATTTGACTGACACGTTGTTGACTCTCTCCCAGCTCTACAAGCGTTGGGCGGCCTCTGCTTTTGTCAGCCCAGCCACAGTGGCCCAGGGCTCTTACTCGCCCGCCCTCTACCTTAAGGACACTGGTGCACAGTGGCAGGCAGTGTGAAGATGTTTCACGTGCGCGGACCCCTGTTTCCAGTTACCCACAATCTGACACTTTGCCCAATTGCATGCTGTCTTTGTTAAAAAGACGCACACAAAGCCCAATAGCCTGGGACAAAACCAAAAGCACATGCATGAGCGTGTGCGAGCGTGTGGTGAGATTTCAAAAGCCCTTACATAAAGTCGAGCAGAGCAGCGCATGCGCACTGCACTAGGCTCGACCTAAAAATGAGGAGAAATTAATTATTTCTCCGCGTTGCATCAGTTTAAGACCAGGTCTTCCCTGGTCCTATTTTTGACACCGCCCCATATTGATGGCAGCCTTATAAATAGGGGACAGCGTAAAAAAACAATGAGTATTGCGGCGTAACGCCCACTGCAACACCCATTGCCTGGCCCTTTCGCGCACCGTGCTGCGTGAATAGGAGCATTATTTACAAGGCGGCGTTAAGGTGGTGATAACTCCTTGTAAATATGCCCCGTAATATGTTCCCCAATTTCAGACAATACCTTGAGCGACAAGAGTAAAATTGGTAATAGTGCTACAGAGGATTGAACTTTATTCATGGTGAAAGGCAGCTAACTGTATAGTGCCAATGATGAATCTGAGACAAATATTGAGATTTATAATTCTCCTTCATACCTTCTTTAGGATGTGGAATTCGACTATTCCTCATGGAGTTCTCGAGCGCCTTCAAAAGCAAGATCCAAGAATTAGTTAGCGACTGATCACACAGGTATGTGCCCTGTCCCTAATGCTCGACTGTGTTTTTACTTAGCGGAATGTTTTGTTTTTCTTACAGCATATCCAATGTACACATATATCTAAACTGAGTTCTAAAAATGAGTTATGTTGCCGGGCATATGACTGGAAATGGTGTGATAACGCCTTTATGTGATTTAAATTATAAGGCCTATTTTTATGATTCCAACAATTATACCAGATTCTGTCATTCCTGCTTCTTTTGAGTGGTTGATTGTCAAAGGTCAGTATCATAAGGGTCACTTTTGGTGAAAAGAAGATTTTTTTTTTTAGTTACTGCCTTTATAGTAATTTTTTTCTTTATTCTTTTTGAGTGTTGATTGGCAGTTCTATTCCATTATTCCCTCTTTTATACCCCCCCCCCCCCCGAGTACACCACTGCCTGGAGGTGGCAAGATTATTCTCCCCCTCCCTTCTAGCATCGTCATCCACTAGACTTTCGGACATTTCTGCCTCTGATAGTGGTGTTGCAGTGGACTCGAAGTAGGCTCATCTTGTGACCATGCCACTTGCACAACAAGTAAGGATCTAGGGTAAGCTACCTTCCAGACTATACCTCCACTTCTGGTTCAGCTAATGCGCCTACCATATAGTCATGCGAGGATATTATTAATCTTTTCTCTTCCAATCATTTGGTGGACCCTGGCTCTGCTAAAGCCTTCCAGTGTGATCATGTATCTCTCATGTTCACTCTCTTGTAAAATTTTCCTCCTGCTGTTTTCCACAAACAGTCAAATCATCAGCCTTGTCAAACTTTCAAATTAGTGCTTGTGAAAGCCAGGTAAAATTTGAAAGTAGGGGCTGCAGTCTACTGTTTATCTTTATCTTGATTCAGCTTCAAACCCATATTGCACAAATGAGTCCCTCCTTCCTTTTCACGTTCTGCATCAGGACCGGAGTGTAAGTCTAAGAAAAATGGGCAGTATAATAATTAATTATGAAAATCTGTTTTAAGCAATCCACAGTGCCTAATTCCAGGGTACATGTAAGAAATTGGGGTATTAGTTTGGGTTCCCTGCCTCAAGTAATTACCACAATCTTTGTTAACAGTGCAGGGTGGCAGGCTGTAGCTGAACAGCATTGGACATGAGATCAACACAGATAGGCGATACCGACACAACGCAAGGAGGCAAGGGCAACAGGCAACAGCTGTTTGGTTTTGGAGCTGCAGAACACAGCTTAATACAAAAAGAGTGCAGCCACAGAGAATACTAGGTTAACTGAAAACAAACAAAAGCAGGCAGTTCTTTGTTGGCATAGAAAACAGACAGTAACAGAGATTACCCAGATGAACCCTGGAGGGGGCTTAAACAGTGTACCAGTGGTGTTCCCAGTTGGCACTGATAAAAGACTGAAAGACAATTGTAAGAAATTGGGTTGTTGATTGACTGGACTGTGTGCCGGGGTCAAGCAGCAACCACAATCCTTTTTAGGGTGAAGCACAAGCCAACCTTAAATTAACCAGTGCTCAGCCATCTTGTAGCTTGGCACAGACCAGTCATTCGGAACTTAGAGGCAATGTGTAAAGTATTTGTGCATCACTTCAAACAGTAAAAAAGTGAAAACACCTCACAAAAAGATTTCCACACCAAGTAAGAAAAGTAGAACGTTTTTAAAACAGGACTACAATGACAAAAATATAATTAGTAGAACCTGAGATATGCAGTTTTAAAGATTTGAGTGAAAATAGAGCCAAAAAAGCACATAGTACCAACTGTGGATATCTAGACACGCCTCACTGGGACAAAGCCACAAATTCAGGCCAACTGAGATGAAGCATGGCCTGCTGAACAAAGTACCTTAAATCCTGGTTTGCGGAGTGTTGCGAGAATTTGTGTAGAAGATGCGTCGCCCAGTCAAAGCGATATGTTGGTACCGAGATGCAGCGAGGCTGTGATGCGAGGTCCTGCATATTCATTGAGGATCTCATTGATGAGGGATTGCGATGCAAAGTCTGGCATCAAGGATGTGTCGTGCAGTTGGGGCTAGCTGAGAGGCTGTGATGCGGAGTCCGGCATCGTCATCCAGGCTGCATCGACTCGGGATGCAAGGGCCTGTGCCAAGGATGCGTCATGCAGTGGCGGTTTCAATGGCGTTGTGGGCTGTGGAGGTGATGTGGGTTTTTGCAACAGGTCGAGTCCATGCAGCAGCAGAGATTCATGGGTTCTGCTCAGGGTTGCGCTGCACAGCAGAGGAGATGCGTCAGTTCCGCTGGATCCACAGAGGCTGGCAGAGCACTTCCAGGTGTCCAGGACTGGAATGGCACCACCTGGCAGGTAGATTCACAGATGGCAGAGTCCAGGTGTAGGTACAAGGTTGTTGGAAGAATGTTGTGTCCCTGAGACTTCAGATTAGGAGGCCAGACAACTAGCCCTTGGAGTCACTCTGGGTTCTGTGTTCAAAAGATGTCCAGTGCTTCTCACCCAGGCAAGAGTGCAGTAGGTCAGCAGCAGGGCAGAAGGCCTTCAGAGCAGTAGTCCAACAGAGTGGTAGTTCTTTAGGCAGTACAGCAGTCCTTAGTCCTGGCAGAGTATCCAGAGGTTGAGAAGTGTACTGAAGAATTGTCCGAGGTCAAGTATTTATACCCGGTTGTGCCTTTGAAGTGGAGAGAAGTTTCTAGAGACATGCCTTTGAGGTGCACAGGCGCCCTGCCTTCCTGGCCCAGGCTCCAGACTAACTACAGGGGAGGTGCAGTCCTTTGTGTGGAGACAGGACACAACCTAATCCATTGTAAGCAGGGCTGTGCTCAGCTCCTCCCACCACCCTTCCAGTGACGGCCCATCCTGTTACCTGAGTTTCCCATTGTGTGTGGCTGTCTAGGAGGAATACACAAAGCCCAACTGTCAACTACACCCAGCTGTGTGACCCAGAGACAGACTGCAGGTACCAAATGGCTATGACAGGAAAATACCAACTTTCTAAAAGATGCATTTTCAAAATTGTAATTTAAAATCCCACTTCACTGTAAGTTAGAATTTTACATTACAATTCCAAAGACACCATCCATGAACTGTTTACCTGTTCCCATTTGAAAGTTACAATTATTAAATATAATAAGCTAAAGCCAATGTTATCCTATGGGAGGGATAAGCCTTGCAGTAGCGAAAAACAAATTTAAGAGTTTCTCACTACCAGGACATGTAAAACTTAAAAGTACATAACCTGCTTTATAAATACATTGCACCCTCACTTTAGGCTGTCCAGGGCCTATCCTAGTGGTGACTTATATGTATTAAAAAGGAAGGTTTGGGCCTAGCAAAAGGTTTACTTTGCCAGGTCGAAATGGCAATGTAAAACTGCACATACACAGTCTGCATTGGCAGGTACAAAGTTGTTAGAAGCCTGTTGTGTCCGAGACTTCAGATCAGGAGGCCAGCCAACTAGCCCTTGGAGTCACTCTGGGTTCTGTGCTTAAGGGATTGCAGCCTTATGCTTCTCATCCAGGCAAGAGGGCAGCAGGGCAGCTGTCCTCCAGAGCAACAGTCCAGCAAAGTGGTAGCCCTTTCAGCAGCACAGCAGTCCTTCTTCCTGGCAGAGTATTCACAGGCCCAGATATGTATTGAAGAATTGTTGTTTCAGGTATGTATACCCATTTGCGCATTTAAGTGGAGAGAGGTTTCTAGAGGCATGCTTTTGAAGTGCACAGCTGTCCTGCCCTTGGCTCCATACTAACTAAAAGGGGGGGTGTAGCCCTTTGTGTGGAGACAGGCCACAGCCTATTTAAGTGTAATAGGACTGTGCCCAGATCCTCCCTTCCATCCTCCCAGTGATGGCCCATCCCGTAACACCTAAGTTTCCCATTGTGTGTGACTGTCTAAGTGAAATGCACAAAGCCCAACTGTCAACTACACACAGTCATGTGACCCAGATACAGGCACCAAAGGGCAAAGACAGGAAAATTAAAACTTTCTAAAGGTGACATTTTCAAAATTGTATGTTCGAGGCATATGAGCTGCAGATTGTACACTTAGCATAGATCGCCATCTGGTGTTGGGCCCGGATGTTTGCAGTTTGTTTTTGTTCTTTGGACAGTCTTTGGAAGTCACGAGTTCGGTGACTCCTCCTTCGGTCCGTACTGCGCATGGGCTTCGGCTCCATCCTCAGATTGTTTTTTTCCGCCATCGGGCTCGGATGTGATACTTCGTGCTCCGGCTTCGAACTTCTACGGTTCCAGCCTCGACGGAAAATCCTCGTTCTTCGAGTTTCTTCATCTATCTTCATCTCTCGAAGCGGCACTTTTCTCCATTCCACACATCGGCACCGGCCTTCGGGCCCTCCTCGACTCCGGTCCCGGCTGATGGAAAGGACTCCGTTCAAAAAGTGCCCAAAATGTGGGTCTAAATTTCCCCACACCGACCTCCATCAGGTGTGTAACCTTTGCCTCTCTCCGGAACACGAGGCTAGAGACTGCCCGCCTGTAAGTCTTTTCGATCAAAAAAGACCATCCGGGATCGAAGAGCTCGACGCACCATGGCGCACTCATCGACCGCAGCTCCACCGGACATCTTCGGAGACGACACCGGAGCTTCGGGGCAACAACACACCGAGCAGGAGGAAGATGTCGTCAGCGCTTCCGAGGCCGACGACTCCGACGTGGAGGACATCACACCGGCGCAGAGGGTCGTGAGTACTCTACCCCCTCCCACCCCCGCGCCCAAAACCAAAGAGACTCAGGTTACACCCTCGCCTGCAGGCCTGGGTAAAACCAAACACGCAGCTTCTATCACCCCACCTTCGGGCCCTGTGTCGAAGCCTCACAAGTCTCACGGCAGCTCGGGCTCGAGCCAGCCGACACCTGGTGCCGATAAACACCGTTCGGCACCGAAGAAAGTGACGCCCAGCTCGACTCCGAAACCACCGGTGCCGAAGCCTGGACTCTCGGTGCCGACAAAACACAAGCACAAATCCCTCGGCACCGACGCTCCGGCGCCGAAGCCTACCTCGACGCCGAAAAATCCGGAGGTTCCAAAAAGGCATGGCGCAGAGAAACCACCCAAATCCTCGGCTCCGAAAACATCGGCGCCAGCGGATGATTCGGCACCACTGGACCTTTTTACACCAGATCCTTATCAAAAGACCTTATCTAAGGATCCAAAGACTGGGCTATTGACTTTAACTGTCAAGAAAAGACGTCTTGACACACCAGCTCCTCCTCCACCGCCCAAGCGGAAGGACTCTGCCACATCTCCTCTCAGAGTGCCCTCCCCACCACCTCCTACACCTCCTCCTCCTCCTCCTCCTCTTCCACCTCCTCCCCCTCCCAGGTCTCCGCCACCCTTGCCTCATCATTCCCCGACCCCGTCCCCAGATCCGGATTACGGGGATCCAGATTATGACCCGGCGGACGCCCCAATGGACCCCACTCCACCGGGGACCCCAGACCCATGGGAAGATTACCAAAACCCTGACATACCGGATGTGCCTCAGGATGACCTCTACCCATCCAGGCCATCTCCCCCAGAGGACTCACTAGGGTTTCACCACTTAGTGCAGAGAGCAGCACACTACCATGGGGTGGAAATGCATAGGGAACCAGTGGAAGACGACTTCTTACTGGATACATTTGATATTCAGGATTAGTCCACAGCCATCTTGCCCATGCTTGCCCATGCTTAAGGGTGTCACCAAGCATGCTGCAGAGGTGTTCAAAGACCCTGTCAGGGCCAGGGTCTTAAACCCTAGAATAGAAAAAAGTACAAGGCGGCACCCACAGACCCTACATACATTAAGGGCCCTGCTCCCTTAGATTCCCTAGTTGTGTCCACAGCTAGAAAGCGGTCTAACTCCCAATCCTCAGGTGAGGCCCCACCGCCAGATAAGGAATCGAAACTTCTAGATGCGTCTGGTAAACGCACCGCCTCGCAAGCTGCGAACATCTGGCGCATTGCGAATACACAAGCGCTGCTTGCGCGTTATGACAGAGCACACTACGATGAGCTTGAGGCTCTTATGCAGCACCTCCCGGAAAAACACAAACGTAAAGCTCATGACCTGATACAGGAGGGAAAGCTAATTACTAACACCTCCATTAAATGTGCCCTCGATGCAGCGGACACTGCTTCTAGAGCCATAAATACTAGTGTCCTGCTTGAAATTATTCGGTCAGGGTACTGTCTCGAGCTAACATCTACCCCACCTAATATCCCACCACGGCACCGTCCAATGTCTCAAGAACATTCCACACTGCTCAAACAGGAGGTGCTCTCCCTCCTCCAAAAACACGCTATAGAGCAGGTCCCCGTCAATCAGCAAAATCTAGGGGTCTACTCTCTGTATTTCCTGATACCAAAGAAAGACGGGACCCTGAGGCCCATTCTGGACCTCCGGCCTCTAAATGCATACATACATTCAGACCATTTCCACATGGTCACCCTACAGCAAGTCCTCCCTCTCCTCTGTCAAGGAGACTTTCTCACTACCTTGGATCTGAAAGACGCATACTTTCACATTCCAATACACCCTTCTCACAGGAAGTACCTCAGGTTTGTGGTGGACGGTCAACATTACCAGTTCACAGTTCTCCTCTTCGGGGTCACCACCGCACCACGGGTGTTTACCAAATGCCTAGCAGTAGTAGCAGCACACCTCAGACGTCAACATATTCACGTCTTCCCTTACTTAGACGACCTACAACCAATGTGTGCAACATACAAACAGCACCATCCAACTGCTCCACCAGCTAGGCTTCACTGTGAACTACCAAAAGTCCCACCTCGTACCATCTCACACAAAGCAATATCTCGGGGCCAATATAGACACCTCCAAAGGTATTGCCTATCCAAACTCAGCCAGAATCGCAAGCATACAAGCCTTGCGCCAAACGTTCCTTCCTCAGCACTCTCTTCCATCAAGAGTGTTTATGAAGCTCATAGGGATGATGGCATCTTGCATCTTCATAGTGCCCCATGCAAGACTCCACATGCGTCCACTCCAAGAGTGCCTAGCACAACAGTGGAACCAGGCCCAAGGACAGCTGACGGATCTGGTGTTGGTGGACGGCCGCACCCATCACTCTCTGCAGTGGTGGAACACCACAAACCTTTCCAAAGGGCGGCCGTTCCTGGACCCGGTTCCTCAGGTGATTCTAACAGCGGACGCATCACTCTTGGCGATCTTTCTAGCCCTAAAATCCTTTCAAAAACAGATTTCAGCCAAAGCAGTCCTCATTCGCACAGACAATATGACTGCAATGTATTATATTCAAAAACAGGGGGGGACACACTCTCCCCAGCTCTCCCGCTTGGCCCAGAGCATATGGAGATGGGCAATTCCTCAAAACATCTTTCTCCTGGCACAGCACGTTCCAGGCGTACAAAACACCATGGCAGATCTGCTCAGCAGACAAACGCAACAACTACACGAATGGGAACTGCATCCACAAGTTCTTCGCCCATTCTTCCACAAGTGGGGGCATCCTCAGATAGACCTCTTCGCCACCCACGAAAACAAAAAATGCCCAAGCTTCGCCGCCAGATACCCACACCCGTTGTCCAAAGGCAATGCGATATGGATGAACTGGTCAGGCAAATTTGCATACGCCTTTCCACCTCTCCCGCTAATTCCATTAGTGGTCAGGAAGCTACAACAGCACTCCCTCACACTCATTCTGGTAGCCCCAACATGGGCCAGGCAGCCGTGGTACACCACGTTATTACAGCTATCGGTGGTACCACATCAAAAACTGCACCTGTCCCCATGCCTCCTAACTCAGAACCATGGAGAAATCAGGCACCCGGACCCAGCTCAGCTCAACCTTGCGATCTGGCTCCTGAAATCTTAGAATTTGGGTACCTTAACCTTCCCCCTGATTGCATGAACATTATCAAGGAAGCCAGACGTCCTACCACTCGAGCATGCTATGCCGCAAAGTGGAAGAGATTTGTTGTTTACTGCCGTAACAATACAATCAACCCCTTAGATGCATCCATACAACACATCATATGCTATCTACTCCATCTTCAAAGGTGTAACCTGGCATATTCATCCATACGCCTACACCTAGCAGCGATTGCTGCTTATCTACAAAACAGACAGCATTTATCACTGTTCAGAGTGCCCGCTATTAAAGCCTTTATGGAAGGCCTTAAACGAGTAATTCCTCCCAGGGCACCACCTTCCCCTGTATGGAATCTAAATGTAGTTCTTACAAGGCTAATGGGTCCGACCTTCGAACCAATGCATAAATGTGAGCTACAGTTCCTCACCTGGAAAACAGCTTTCCTCGTAGCTATCACTTCCCTTAGGAGGGTTAGTGAAATACAAGCGTTCACTATACAGGAACCCTTCTTACAAATACATCACAGCAAAGTGATACTTCGTACAAATCCAAAGTTTCTGCCCAAGGTCATTTCCCCCTTCCATCTCAATCAATCGGTGGAATTACCTGTTTTTTTCTCGCAACCTCAATCTGTTGCGGAAAGGGCTCTACATACACTTGATGTTAAGAGGGCTTTACTGTACTACATACAGAGAACACAACCTTTCAGGAAAACTAAACAATGGTTTGTTTCCTTCTCTCCACCGCATAAAGGCAACCCCATCTCTAAATCAGGGATAGCTAGGTGGATTGTAAAGTGCATACAAATTTGCTATCAAAAGGCAAAAAGAACATTATCTGTTCCACCTAAAGCCCACTCTACTAGAAAGTTAGGGGCTTCTATGGCTTTTCTAGGGAACATACCCTTAGATGACATCTGCAAAGCAGCCACATGGTCAACACCGCACACCTTCACAAAACATTACTGTGTAGACGTGCATTCCAAGCAACAAGCTAGTGTGGGCCAGGCTGTACTAAAGACACTATTTCAAACCGCTGCAACGGATACCGGTGGTCGCCGCTAAGGTTGGGTACTGCTATATAATCTATGCTAAGTGTACAATCTGCAGCTCATATGCCTCGAACGGAATATGCTACTTACCAGTATGCATCTGTTCTTGGCATGTAGAGCTGCAGAGTTGTACACGCCCACCCGCCTCCCCGGCTACCTGTAGCCGTTCCAGTCCATCTTATTTAGATACAACACACATAGGTTTCTCACTGTTATTACTACGCTCCATCATTTCCCTGTTGGCGAAAAACAATCTGAGGATGGAGCCGAAGCCCATGCGCAGTACGGACCGAAGGAGGAGTCACCGAACTCGTGACTTCCAAAGACTGTCCAAAGAACAAAAACAAACTGCAAACATCCGGGCCCAACACCAGATGGCGATCTATGCTAAGTGTACAACTCTGCAGCTCTACATGCCAAGAACAGATGCATACTGGTAAGTAGCATATTCCTTTAAAAACCGACTTCACCATAAGTTAGGATTTTTCATTAAAGTTCCAAAGACACCATACATGAACTGGTTACCTATTCTCGTTTGGAAATTAAACTTATTAAATGTAATAAGCTAACTCCAATGTTATACTATGGGAGAGGTAGGCCTAGCAGGAGTAAAAAACGAATTTAAGAGTTTTTCACTATCAAGATATACACAACTTAGAAGTCCATGTCCAACTTTTTAAATATACTGCATCCCGCTCTCTAGGCTGTCCAGAGCCTACCTTAGCGGTGACGTATATGTATTAAAAAGGAAGATTTGGGCCTAGCAAAAAGTTTATTTTGCCAGGTTGGAATGGTAGTTTAAAACGGCACACACACAGGCTGCGTTGGCAGGCCTGAGACATGTTTAAAGCACTACTAGATTGGGCAGCACAATCAGTGCTGCAGGTGACTAGTAGCATTTAATTTAAAGGTCCTGGGCACAGGTATTGCCACTTTACTAAGGACTTACAAGTAAATTAAATATGCCAATTGGGTGTAAGACAATTTTACCATGTTTCAAGGAGAAAGCACTAGCACTTTAGCACTGGTTAGCAGTGATAAAGTGTGCAGATTCCTAAGGGCAGCAAATACGAAGTCAGCAGAACAGGAGGTCTGAAGGGAAAAAGTTAGGGGGGAAACCACACCAAGGATGCCAGGTCTAACAACAGTCCTTAGCTGGCAAATGGGATGGGCAGGCAAAGCTAGACATGAAACAAGCAGCGACACAGGAAGAGTAAGACTGACTCTGGAGCATAAGCATACCAGTCTGTGATGAAAGTTCAGAACTTGCTACCCTGGTGAGCACAGGAACAGACAAGTAGTTCGGTAGTAGGGCAGCGGTTCGGTTCAGGAGTGAGGCTAAGTGACCATTGATGGGGCACTAAAGGTTTGATTTATTTCCAAAGGCAACTCCCAGGAGGCACAAATGCAATTATTTAGCCAGACCCAAGCAACTAGGGGTCCAACTCCTGTCCACAGGCTATACATATGCTGAAAGAGGCATACTACAAGAACCAAAAATCATTATTAGGGCTATGTGAAAACAAGAAATGGAGTGTTAGTTAACAGCCTTTCTGGAATTTGCCTGGCAGACTTGGAGCCAAGTGCTCACAGCGTTCAGGAGCAGAGCAGCGCTCCCCTAGTGACTGAACAACTATATCCCGACAACATGGAGCCCTAGTGTCACATCCTGAAAACATGCAATCAGGCTTTCAAACAGATATCAATAATAGGTATAATATTGGCAGTCCATGCAAAACAGACTACCTGATCAGTAGAACTTAACTTTGCAATTCTCTTTAGGGAGTTTCAGTTTAGGGTTTGATTGATACATTGGCAGAGAGGCTACTTTGTTGCAACTACAACTGAGTATCCTCTCTGTCAAACCCTTGGTCCACTCATCTAATTTGAAGACAGACAGACCTACAGTATCTCAACGAAAGAGCCGACTCCAGCTCTGTCACCACGAATGTGCACTGGGCAGTCAGTGTTTTGGCAATTCTACACCCTGCCTGATTTAAAATGAACAGTCGAATGCCCATTTTTTACTGTCTGTCACTGCTGGGTAAAATCTGGTATTAAAGGACAGTGAACACGTTTACATGACCCACACACCAAGGAAGGCAATTCCCACGGTGTGGGGGGCATTTGTTTTTTATTTTTCAAAACCGCACTCCCACTTTAGAAGTTTGTTTTTGAGAAACCAAAAACATGTTAAAGGTGTGACAAATGTCTGTCAATTTGGCGGTACCATCCATCAAACCTTTAACACATTGACAGAACCTGCTGTGACTGCAGAGTTGTATGCAAGCCTGGTTGACATCTCTAAATGCAGAGGACGGCTACTCCGTCAAGCAGAACGGAGTATTTTACTCTGTTGCTGTGATGGCAGTGGCGGCTCCTCCGCTAAGGTGAAGGAGCGTCGCCCTACTGCTTAACAGCAGTGTAAAAAAGTAAAAATAAAATGATAATAACTCGATGTTATTATCATTTTATTCTATCCGGCTGCTGCGGCTTTGCAGGACGGGCGGGGCTGCTCTGCTCAAAGAGCAGGGGAAGGGGTGGTGAGCACTTTGTAAGTGCTCATTACTATTTGGCGGGCTGTCTTGGGCCAGCCAAACAGTCATGCGCACTTTGCATGTTCTCCATCCAGGCTGTATTACAGCCTGGCTGGAGCACATGACCAGGCTCCCACTACCTATCTGAGTGCCGAACTACAGCGCTCAGACCAATCACAACACTGCATTGCAGTGTTGTGATTGACTTAGGGGAGCCTGTGTGGTTCCTGCTTGGTTCCAGCCAGAAAAGACGCCAAGAGACGACCGAGGAAGGACAGAGGGAGAAGGTAAGTGTATTTTTTATTCTCCGCCCGATCCGTGACAGCCGTCACTAACTGAGGGAGTACAAACCGTACTCTGTACTGCAAATCAGGCACTAAGCTTTTTAACCCAAAACTTGCTGTCCCATAACCTGTAAGAGCTTGGATCTTTGCTCATGAACTGTCACTAAATATGCCTAAAAAAGATGTCGGCAGTCCTTTATTGGTGGAGGGCTACCAGTATCAACATGATAACACAAAGCAAAGACTAAAAAAAATTGTGATGTTTTGTGATGCTCTGTATGTTTTTTCGATAGACCTACATGTCTTACAACAAACAAACTGATAGAAAAATTAGCTACTATACAATTCATATTCCTCTTTTTGTTTCACAGATATTTTGGAGCAAACAAGAATATTCAATGACTTCATTTTATTTGACTGCTGCTTCCCACTTCAATGAGAAACTGGTTCTCCGAGGAGAACACATCACAACTTTCTGAACAGAACAACGAATAATTGCTACTGAGTTACAATTGGACTGCTTCATAAACAGCACTGTGAACTTTTTTGAACAAATTGGCGATAAAAAATGCACTGCTAATTGCACTACTAAATAGAAATTGCACTATGCGTTATAAATATCTTTCTTTTTGCACTCACCGAAGCCTATGAAAACTATTGCTGCTCAAGAATTCAAATGAACGTTTTGGCACTGAAATGAGGCTCACTGTGGACTTCAGGGGAAATCACTAAACAAAGGCAAGTTAAACACGTGGTGAAGGATGTTTCCACGGGCAGTTATGCGAATCTTTCTATCTAATGTCTTCAAGCACTTGCCTACACTCCGCTGACCAGAAACATTGTTGATTTACCTATCCCATTTCCTGAGAACTTGACCAAAGAGAAACGAGTTTGCAAAACCTAACCAGCTGAGTTAAAGAGGTCTGGAAGTAAAACGTTCTTTTAAGTTAACCATCAACCAGAAAGCTAGGGGCTTATTTACAAACATCACTTTTTCCCATCTTAAAAGTGACACACCAGTGGCGCAAGGGGCTTGTAAATAAGCCCCTTAGTTGTTCCGAGACAGAAATAAAGAAAGAGAACTTAGAAATCGCCCACTATGCCATGTCTGCAACTACATGCGATGACCAATTATCAAGCTGTTTATATCGAGGTTTCATCAATTGAGAGAAAATTGATGTCAGTACACATTTTCAAGATTTGTTTGGTTTTATGTAAATAATGCCTGTATTTTTTAATAATGTCAACGGTTTCGACTTAATGCTTGTAAAATATTTGGACATTTTAACTGAATCGCCTTTTTTGAAGAAAGTGACTGGTAATCAGGTACATTGATTTACAGTGGTGTAAAGTGCGAGTAGCGCATCAGAACTTATAGCATGTAACGTGTGGCATGGCATGGTTTTTTGCAATGATGTGGATGGTCTTTAAAGGGACCTGCTAGCATTTAGGCTCCAGGAAGGCAATGGAGGTTATGAAAAGGATTGTGAAAATGGGTGCCTTAATGATATTTCTGTCGCTGGCTGAAGACCAATACCCACCCAGTTGTTGTGCAGAAGTCAAAGTTGTCTGCAGGCATTGAGGTCAGCGGTTCCAAAGGGCCTGCTACTATGAATGTAAAAGTCACTAATAATCAATATGAAGGCAATACCTTTTACCGCTAAATTGTCTGCAAGGTTTTTCACAGACGAAGGCCTTCTGCTCTGTCCTAGAAGCCGACCTTCAACCATCGTACTCTCCTCTGTTGTAAAAAAACATTTGGGTGTATATTTATGAGCCCCTTGCACTGCCGTAGCTTCACTGTTTGTGACTCTCTGGCGGCAAAAATCACAAGATCCTATCTATGAGGCCACGCAAAGCCACTATGCATCACTTTGAATGGCCTCAAAGATATGGAGTAAGGCAAGCCAGCGGAAATCTCTGTTGTGCCTTACTCAGCGGTCAGGAGGTGCTCCATGGATCTTGTGGTGGAGTTTCCCAAGCAATACCCATGGATTTTGAAATTTCTCCAGATTTACTAGAGCATGTAAACCTGGGGAAGTGTCAAAACCTTACGACTCCCGAGGTGAGGCGTAACAAGGAGAAATAACTTTATTTCTCCTCATTTTGCGTAGGGCAGCACAGCAAGCTTACTTGCTGCGCTGCACTGCCCCACGTCCAATGCCCATAAATGAAGGTGTTAATTTTTTTTACTTTCTTGGCTGTTTGAGACTCTTAATGCCGCCATATAACAGAGCGCTGGCATGGTTTTTGAAGTGCTGCGCAAAACAGGTTGCCTAATTATCCTCAAGGAAAAGGGATTCTTTCTAAAAGAAATTAATAAAAAAAGGTCAGAGTTCATAATGTACGTAGCCCTACATATTTTATTTGTGAAGATAACAACCATTGCCATTGGAGGAATACACACATCACTGTACGACATGCCGGCAGCTCTCCTGCTCCTTCCAGAAAAGCACAAAGCTATGTTATCGGAGATCTTTCATGGCAAAGGTCTTTAGACCTTATGTAAGAGAGGCACTAAATGTATCTCAACATTTATGGCCATTGCTTAAGGTTGCCATTTTGCTAGTTTTATTTCACAATAACTCCTCGATGCCTAGCTTGAGAACCATCAACCATTCTTACAAATTCAATTCAGCCTGAATTCTTTCTTCCCCCGCCTACTCGCTATCTCCACTTGTAATGCAGGGTATCCAGGAAATCTACAAGACTAGTCCAGCGTTAAAGCTCAATGCATGCCGCCTTATCTTAAATCGCATTTAAAAAAAACAACAATCTGTTCTCTATAATTTTTTGATGGCTTGATAGATTTTACTTCAGAGTTGTGTTGGTCTTCCGCCCTATTGCATGGCAAAAAGGCGACGCAACTCTTTGTGTGCTCGCATATTTGAGCCCTTTTGGCTCCATACTCCCCTTTTCTGCAGGTCACGGGTCAAGTTTTGAAGATTGACATCTCCTCCAAATATTGGTCTGAACTAAGTTAGAGTTCTTTTATTCGTTTAGTCAGTTTAGCAGCTAGTCCTGGACTAGTTTAGTCAAGAAGAAAGGTCTTTTCTGCTAGCAGCCATCAAAGAGATGGATGTTACATACCCAGACCAAACACTTGCACTAAAAATTGGTACTTGTACTTCTTCAGGTTTATTGAAGCCCTATTTTTTTATTCTGGGAGAATTATTTTAAACACTCATGTTAAACATCGAGGAGTCATCACATTGTATTGCGCCATGCTCAAGTTAGAACTTCAGTGTTCACACACCTGATCACCCAATGACTTGAGGACCAAGGCCAGTCTGTATAATAATCAATTTTGATAGTATAGATTCGCTCCCAATGTATGGCTATGCTGCCCTGACACACAAATATTTCAGTAACCACAAAGATGTACAAAGGCTTTCAGTAAACAAGGCACAATGAATGATCGTCTTTAGTGTGAATATTTGTTTTCTAATGATGTTGTTCATGTTTGTTATATTAGTTGTGATCATGAATTGTTGCTGCTGTTGAATAAATACGTCTGTGTTTTAAGTTGTACTAGATTGTGGGGGCTACGAGGGGGTTTCTTGTGTGAATTAAAATTTTACTTAAAGAAAAAGTCAGAGGAATTGTTTTTGACATACTTTCAAAAGGTAGAATCCGCACATTTTCACCACTAAGGAGAAATATATATATATATATATATATTATCTACTGGCGGTAGCCAGTAGATAGTTATAGTTGGGACCTATTTTCTATAGGAAATCCGCAACATTCTATTCCTAATAAGTCTGGCGGCGATTGACGAATCTTCGCGAAATTTTCCAAACTCTTGGCCAGCTCCGCTCCGCTCCTACCCTGAAAGTTTCGTGGTGATTCGTCAAGCGGGGGCCGAGAAAAAAGGGGGGTCCCAAAACACGTTTTCCCCATGCAATCTCCCATAGGATCTGTTGTCGCAGCTACAGCCCGAACTACTTAACGGAATTACACCAAATTTGGCAAAGAGGTGGTCCTCGGTTCATACTCGTGCCATTTGCTTAAATGGTGTAAATCCGTTAAGTAGTTCCTGAGAAAATGAGGGTAAAAAAGTTAGTGATATCTATGGCCGGGGAGGATCCGCGCACCCTCCCGAGCACGAGCTGAATGCTAATTGGCTACGAACACTCTGAATCAGGAAGTGTTGGCAGCCATCTTGTCCCTCGGTAGAACCGAGGCACAAGAAAGCCGAAAAAAAAGGTGCAAAACGTAACAAGGGGGCAGAGTAGAAACCCCTGACCCCCTAGGTCTGCTCAGGGGGTCCCACAAGGACCTCCAAGGGCAAAAAAACAAATATATTTTTTTAAATCGCGGGATGCGCGTAGGGTCCGCGCATCCCGCTAATGAAAAAAAAAACGAACTGCGGACTCCCGCGCTTCGTTTTGATTTAGCCCCCGGCGGGGCCAAGTCCCGGGGGCAATATGGTATTATAATGGGGGATCCAGAGGGGCCCCATAGTCCCGGGGACCCCCACCCCCGTGGCTTAAAAAATGAATGGGGGGGCTCATGACCCCCCGCGGCCCTGGGGACCGCCACCCCCCGGGACTTTAAAAAAAAAATATATACCCTGTGTGGGGGTGCTTAAGCCCCCCCACACGCCCCGGGGACCGCCACCTCCCCGGGGCTCTAAATATGTAAAATGGGGGGTCCGTGAGGGACCCCCCCCAGCCCCGGGGACCACCACCCCCCGGGGCTTTGAAAGAGGTGGGAGGGGGGCCGCGCGGGCCCCCTCCTGGAGCCCTCGATGGCCCTGGGGACCGCCACCCCCCAGGGCCGGCTCCTGCAGTGTCCCGGGGTGCCCACCCCCGGGACACTGCCGTTTGCAATGAAAGGGCGGGAGCCTCGCGGCTCCCACCCTGTCATTGCAAACTGCTTTGCTATCTGGAAGAGAGAGCAGGAAACCTGCTCTCTCTTCCAAATAGCAAAGCTGATTGCTTTTCCACATAGGGAGCAGCATGTTAGCTGCCCCCCATGTGGAAAAGCAATGCCGACGAGATGGACAGGCCCCGGGGGATGGGGTCCCCGGGGCCATAAGTCGCCCGGGAGGGGGGCTGCGCGGCCCCCTCCTAAAAATGTTGAAAAAAAATTAAATAAAAAAATGGCCCCAGGGGATGGGGTCCCCGGGGCCTTAAGTGGACACAGGAGGCTACCCAACCCCCCTCCCTAAAAATATGTTTTTTTTTTATAAAGGCCCATGCCCCGGGGCATGGGGTCCCCGGGGCAGATTAAGGCCTCAGGAGATGGGCCACGCGGCCCCCCTCCACAGTATAAAAAAATAAAAATAAATTAGGGGGCAGACCCTGGGGGATGGGGTCCCCAGGGCCAAAAAATAAGAAAAAGAAGGGGGGCTAGACAGCCCCCCTTCTTAAAAAGAATTATTTTTTTTAAACGGGATCGGGGAGGAGGCCACGCCCCCTCCTTTCATCAATCTGCAAACGCGCCCCCTGGCGCGTTTGCAGAGGGGGAACGAATTCCCTCTGTGGCGCGTTTTAAGTTGGGGAATTCATTCCTCTTCAATCCAGAGGTTCCCTAGGGGACAACTAGCCCACCAGGTACCTCCACTAAGCGCCACGGAGCTGTGTTGTAGAGTGTTGTAAAAAGGGGTGTGGCCTCTGAACACCTCTCTGCAATGCAGCTCCCTGGCGCATACTGGAGGTACCTGGTGGGCTAGTTGCCCGCCAGGTGACCTCAGGATTTAAGGGGACTTAATCCCCCAACTTAAAACACCCCACGGGGCGCGTTTGCACAGTGGTGAAGGTAGGGGGTGGGGACTGAGGTGAGATCTGTGCAAACACGCACTGTGGCGCATTTTAAGTTGGGGAATTAATTCCCCTTCAATCCTGAGGGTCCCTGGGGACCAACTAGCCCACCAGGTACCTCCAGTAAGCGCCACGGAGCTGTGTTGCAGAGTGTTGTAAAAAGGGGCGTGGCCTCTGAATACCTCTCTGCAATGCAGCTCCCTGGCGCATACTGGAGGTACCTGGTGGGCTTGTTGGCCCCCAGGGAACCTCAGGATTGAAGAGGAATTAATTCCCAAACTTAAAACGTGCCACAGGGTGTGTTTGCACACGTCACCTCAGGCCCCTCCCCCTTCGTTCACCATTGTACATATATTCCTCTAAAATCAGCCGAACTACGAATTCCGATTTAGTAATTCTAAGCGTACTTACCAGTAACTTGTATTTCCTTCCATAGGAATCCATTGTGTGGTTTTCACCAGAAAATGTTCTAAGTGTCCATTTTTGAAACGTTCAAATATTCCTCTAAAATCAGCCGAATTACGAATTCTGATTTACTCACCTGTTATCAGGAGAGAACCCAGGGCTGTATCTTTTAGGCCAGCACTGACCCTGAAAAGTAATTCTAAGCGTACTTACCAGTAACTTGTATTTCCTTACGTAGGAATCCATTGTGTGGTTTTCACCAGAACATTTTCTAAGTGTCCATTTTTCAAACGTACAAATATTCCTCTAAAATCAGCCGAACTACGAATTCTATGTCAGGACCGGAGGCTCCGATTATGCTTCTCAATCTTTACTAGAAGCTCACAGCAGCCAATAAAAACAGAGATAAAAACCACGTGACAACCATAGAGTCTCGTCCATATAAGGTCCCTGTCAGCACATAGAGTCCTCTTTCTTTGCTGCTCCGCAGCCAGTTAAGTACCTTATATTTACTCTGTCTTAAATGTGGTATTATTGTTATGATTATCGTTATTGTGGCGTTTGTATGCCCAAGGCTATTGTTTCTGCTACAAAGTGCGCGCCGACATAGGTGCGCGATCGCTACTAACGCGACTTCTGTTCTATGAGGTTTTTACCTCGCTGCGGCTGATTTCGCTATTGTTTCTTCAGAACTAAACGTTATTGACGTGCTGCGAGCGCTTACCAGTAGCTGTTGGGATCATTCCCTCTCATCGCTCGGTTTCTGTGGAGCGGGTGGTTCGGAGGAGCGGGGATGCGCGTCTGCCTGACGCGCAGTCCTCTTTTGTTGTTGTGTGAGCCTGGGCCAGCGCGCATGCGCGGCGGCCATTTTTGCCCGCGAAAGTGACTGGGGCTTAAATCGAACACCGGAGCAGCGTGTTGGGGCTGCTTATGACCCGCATTTGTGCCGTTTTCAGGCGAAAGGCTCATTTTTTGGCTCCTCAGACGCCCCTCTGTTTGTGCATACAGTGGGGCTGTATAATTCAGCATAGGCTTTGCCTAGAGTGGGGTGTTGTGCAAGCCCTCCCTCCCTCCACATCCTAAAATAAGCAGTTTCATTCACCGTTGGTGACTGTGTTGGGGCTTGCCTGGGGTTACCACTCCCCCTGATCTCCTTTGTGAGAATATTACTTGTGAGCTTGTCTGAAGTCACAAACATTCCTCCAGGGTCGTTGATTGCTCACTGTGTGGCAAAATGTCTGAGTACTATGAGGAGGATTATTACTATCATGATGAAGACCCCTCCGTGTCTATGGAATATGACCTCGTGGAGGCATTGGACGCGGGTGTCCAGCAATCGGTCAATTCGGCTTTGGTTAGAGCGATTGCGCCTTTGAAGTGCCATCTTTGTTCTTACGCAAAACAACAAGTCTGGCTTCCATCGTCAGCTCCCCGTGTTAAATCTGGGGGTAAAGGAAGGGCGAATCCCCACGCTGCGGATTTCGCTAAGCTAACCAGATCAATGGCGGAGCAAGAGCGTTCTACTCCTAGTAGAGAGGCTGCAATTACAGAAATCTCCCAAGAAGATGATGGTCGGGACACCACCCCTGACCCTACCACTGACGAGGAAGAATCCCCTCGTCCTTCCAAAAAGACAAGGAAGGAAAAACATTCTGGTCCGTCCACATCACCTAAGGTTCTCACGTTCGAGCCAGCGGACATTATCCATCCTAATTCCACATCCTGGCTCCCGCCCCAAGAGGTGGCGGACTATGTCCAGACCCTAGACCTGAACTGGCGGATAAGGTGGCGGCTACCCCGGAGGTGGACCCGTCTATGTTGACTTACTTGAAAAAGTATTCTAAGGATCCCAAGAAGGGCTTGGACAGGTCCTGGCGCTCCTGCCAAGATAAACTACTGGACGTCATAGGCCCTCTGACGAAGATTCTCGAGCTCGGCTTTAGGGCCAAAGACTCCGCCATGGCAATTAACCCGGATGAATTGATTGGCTGGGCCCAACGGGCGGTGTGCCAACTGGGCAACGCTAATTGTGCATTATCAACGGAGCGGCGCAGATCCATCGTCTTAAAATTGGATCCCAGGCTGGCCAAGTTAGCCACGTCGGAATCAGGGCCGCTAGCCCAAGGTCTCCTGTTTGGTCAGCCTTTTCTAAAGGAACTCACAAAGTTCGTTGCCACATTTAGTGGGCTTGACAAGGCCCAGGGTTCTTTGAAACGGGCTTTCCGCCTGGTTTTTGGCAGGGCCGGACGCTTTCGCGGGCGCTTGTTCGGCCGGGGGTATAACCAAGGCGCCCAACGTGGCCAACAAAGAGGAGATTATCAGGACAACACCGCCAATACCTCCAATTTCTACCCCTCGCGACGTTCCAGAAACAGGTTCCGTAAAGGTGGCAGATTTGGAGGAAACTCCAACAACCAGCACGATGCCGGAATCTCAGGTGAGCCTCATTCCTTTTTCGGAAGTGACATTGGGGGGCAGAGTGGCATATTTTCTAAGCAAATGGCGCGAAATTTCGCAAGATGCATGGGTGTTGCAGACTGTACAGGGATACAGGCTGGAGATGTACGCCTCCCCGTCGCAGGACTCTCGCCCTCCCCCTCTGTATTTTTCCCAACAAGATCAGAGCTTTATCGCGGCAGAGATCGAGTCCCTATTGCAGAAGGGCGCGATTGCGCCCTCCGTGATACACCCTCATGGTTTCCTGAGCACTGTTTTTCTCGTAGACAAGAAAGGGGGCGGCTCCCGCTTGGTGTTAAACCTCAAAGAGTTCAACTTGTGGATTGTTTACAGGCATTTCAAGATGGAGGGGATCCATCTGCTCCGCGATCTTCTCCAGGAAGGGGACTGGATGGTCCGTTTGGACCTGAAAGACGCGTACCTCTTCATTCCCATTTCCCCCCCCCCCCCCCCACAGGAGGTTCCTGCAGTTTGTCTGGGGAAAGGTATGCTACGAGTACAAGGTCCTTCCGATCGGTCTGTCGTCGGCACCGTGGTGCTTCACGAAGCTTCTGAGACCGGTGGTGGAGTCTCTCAGGGCCCGAGGAGTCCGCCTCATAATTTACCTGGACGACATTATTATTTTGGCGTCCTCCCCTCAGACGGTACAAACGCACCTCAATTGGGCGATCAGCCTGCTACAAGGTTTGGGGTTCATTGTCAACCCGCAGAAGTCAGTGTTAACTCCCTCTCAGTCCATCGAATTTCTGGGATTTCTGATCAATTCCGTATCGTGTCAACTCTTGCTGCCGATGCCAAAGGTCAGGGCAATCAAGAAGGAGTTGCGGTCGACCCTGCGCAAGCAGACGACGTCCTTGAGATCGTTAGCCCGCATAGTGGGGCTCCTGGCTTCTTCCATCCAAGCGATCTTCCCGGGCCCCCTTCATTACAGGGCCCTTCAGAGGCTCAAGATTCGCCATCTCCGAAAAGGCCTCAGTTACTCAGAACAGATACCTCTCTCAGAGGAGGCGAGGCTGGAGATGGATTGGTGGTTACACCACATGGAGGCCTGGAACGGCCGGGCGCTATTCGGATCGACCCCGGATGTGGTAATCGAATCGGATGCCAGCCGTTGGGGTTGGGGAGCCCGGTGCGGCACGTTGTCCAAGGGTGGTCGCTGGTCGCCGGAAGAACTTCAATTACATATCAACTGCCTGGAACTGCTGGCTGGTTCCTTTGCGATCAGATGTCTTTCGCCTCAGAAAGCAGATTGTTGTATCCTCCTCCGGATGGACAATATATCGGCAGTACGTTACGTCAACAAGCTGGGTGGTACCAAGTTACGAATGTTGGCGGAGATCGCCAAGGACTTCTGGCACTTCTGTCTGCAGAACAGAATTTCGGTTGTTGCGGAATACCTGCCCGGTTCCAGCAACCAAGTGGCGGATTGGAATTCTCGCCATCTGCAGGATTCCAGCGATTGGATGCTGTTACCCACGGTGTTTCGGCACCTGACCCACCTTTGGGGCCACTGTCAGATAGACCTTTTTGCGTCCCGACTGAACAGACAAGTTCCTCAATTTTTCAGTTGGAGGCCGGATCCGAAGGCGTTAGCCACGGATGCATTCCTGCAGGAATGGCCGAGGTCTCTATGCTACGCATTTCCCCCGTTCCTCATGATTCCACGAGTTCTAGCGCGAGCAAGGACCTTTCAAGCAGAACTCATTTTGATCACTCCTTTATGGAGGGCTCAAGCATGGTTTCCGGTATTGCTAGACATGAGTTGTGCGAGTCCGATTCTTCTTCCCCAGTTGCAGAACTTATTGCTGGACCCTCTTCAGAATCCTCACCCTTTGGTGGCATCGGGCCAGCTTCCACTCGTTGCTTGGCGGGTTTCAGGGACAGGTGGAGTGTCCCGAGCCTTTCACGAGAGGCTAGTAACTTCATCAAAGAAGCTTGGTCGGCCAATACCCACAAACGATATTCCTCATCTTGGAAAAGATGGAGTGATTGGTGCGCTCAACGGGACGTGGATCCCGCTAAAGCACATGTGTCTTTAGTGGTCAACTTTTTAGCCTCTATGGCTTCCTCTGGGTTAGCGTACAGGACGGTCAACAACTTTCGATCCGCCATATCGGCGGGGCATTTACCTGTAGAAGGTAAACCCATTGGAGAGCATCCTTTGGTATGTAAGTTGCTGAGAGGAGTCAGGATGGCGAAACCCCCTTGCCCAAAGTACTCTCACCTGTGGGATGTCTCTCTTGTCCTTAGATTCCTAGAATCCTGGCCATCCAACAGGTTCTTGTCGCGTAAGCAACTCTCGGCCAAGCTGACTATGCTCTAATGTCTCGTTTCTTGCAAACGGGTTTCTGACGTCCAAGCGCTTGATTTGGCGGGGCGTAGATTTACCCCGGAGGGGGTGACATTCACTTTGTCCAGGAGAACGAAGTGTAACACTGCTTCAGTCACGTACCCGAGTTTTCCTAATAACCCTAAACTGTGTGTGGTGCAATGTATTAAGGATTACGAAGTGAGTACTGAGGAATTTTGTGCTAATATGCAAGGACAGTTGCTTATTGCTTTGCAGAAGCCGTTTCGCCCAGTGACTCCAGCTACCTTATCGCGATGGATGCGTTGGCTCATGGGCGAGGCAGGGATTGATATCTCCAAATTTGGAGCCCACTCTGCACGTGGAGCCATGGCTTCGAAAGCATTTGGGGCGGGGGTCAGCCTGGCAGACATTATGAGTGCGGCTGACTGCTCTAATGAAACTACTTTTAAAACGTTTTACTATAAACCTATTGTCAATGTTGCTTCAATGGTGGTGGCTCAGCTTTGAACAAGCATAATCGGAGCCTCCGGTCCCAACATAGAATTAAAAATTTGCGAACATTCGTGACAAGAATTTTCAATTCTATTAAGGACTACGGAGGCGAGGATTATCCCACCCGGAGATACACAATGTCTGGTGTAATGCTATGGATTTCATACTTGCATTTGCTGTTATGATGCTTTATTGATTTGATCATGCTATGTATTTGCATTGCTCTGTGTATTTCCCCACCCTAAGTATTCGTGATGTACTGCTGTTGTTACAAGCAATCTCAAGCGGCTTTTACGGGGTGTTTCCTTTCTTTCAGGTGCTGACAGCAAGTAACCCCGACTATGGTTCATCGTGATTGGACGCTTCGCAGTTCATTGTTCCGCTCTCAAGCGAGTTATATGGACCGGGATCCAGTGAGAAGTTCGGCCCCGTTGGGCGCACAGTTCGTTGGTTGGAGAAGGCCCTAGCTATCGGTGATCCTCAGGAACAGGTCGTGATTGGACTTTTTTCTACTGTTACAAAGAAAGAGGACTCTATGTGCTGACAGGGACCTTATATGGACGAGACTCTATGGTTGTCACGTGGTTTTTATCTCTGTTTTTATTGGCTGCTGTGAGCTTCTAGTAAAGATTGAGAAGCATAATCCTCGCCTCCGTAGTCCTTTATAAAATTGAAAATTATTGTCACGAATGTTCGCAAATGTTTAATTCCGATTTACTCACCTGTTATCAGGAGAGAACCCAGGGCTGCATCTTTTAGCCCAGCACTGACCCTGAAAAGTAATTCTAAGCGTACTTACCAGTAACTTGTATTTCCTTCCTTAGGAATCCATTGTGTGGTTTTCACCAGAAAATTTTCTAAGTGTCTATTTTCACAAACTAAAAATATTACTAAAAAATCGTCTGTATGACTTAAACACATTCTTTCAACTGTTTACAGGAGGTTGGCCAGTGCTGGATCCAGGATCCACCACTGAGTAAGAAAAAGTAACGATAACACTACTTACCTGCTAAGTGAATTTTCTGCCATAGGATAACATTGGTGATTCTATGGGAAAAAGTTTCCAAGTGTCAACTTTTAAAATACAATAATATTCCTTAAAAATTACTACTGTAACCAAAGCACTTTTACTCAACTGTTTACAGGAGATGTCCAAGGACTGAATCTAGGATCCAGTCCTGTGGTTAGAAAAGTAATCCATAAAGTAACTAATTGCATTTAACTAGAAATTCACATTGAGCTCAATGTTGCTTTGTGTTTGAAATTGTGTTGCCCATTGCAACAACTGTAACTACTGTACTTAAAAGTCTGTTGCCTATTTGCCAAGTATTTAAACTAAAGTAATTCATTCTGATAACGTATATTTTGTATTGTAATGTAATGTCATCACTCATGACACTGACCATGTCATGAGTGATGTAATATGTGACGTCATCAGCAGTGCATTGCGGGGGCGCGAGTTATAGTTAGCTGAACTAACTATAACGGGGGAATTTCTAGGGTTTTGTACGAGGGAAATGTCCAGCTAACTATAACGCCCCTGAAACCTATGTTTTTTTCAGTGAATATATATGTTATATACATATATATATATATATATATATATATATATATATATATACACACAGGAACTTCGTCGCAATGTTCAGGTTCGTAGAAAAGGACGAAGCGGACCCAGTATTGTCAGTGCAATTAATTTTAATCCAAAGGTGTGTCGAGCACCGTCATGACGCGTTTCGGCCTTAGGAAGGCCTTGATCACATGACGCTGAACCAGGCAGCCCATAGGTTTATAAAGTGCAAATCAGGTGACCGTTGGGCCAATGGACATAGAAAACACTCATTGTATCAAAACATCCAATGCTACTTTCAAATGATCACATTCAGCAGAGTACGAGGTCTAAAACCGGCTGATTTTACAATTTTTAAAAATGCATTATTTTTAAAACAATAAAGCAGGCTGATCACTTGCATGCCAGTTAAAAATAGCGGACCATGTGGTCTAACATTGACAAAATGTTGCAAAAAGTACATGGAATACCGAGCTTAGTTGATGAGCATACAGACTGTGGCTGACTTGTGCATGTAATACAAATACCAAGCATAATAATTCTTATTTAGTTCCATGACTCCTGCTATTAAAATGGAGAGTTTCGTCCAAAATGTGCAAATTTATACAAGTGCAAATGGCAAATATAGATGTGCAAATAATGCGAGTGCAAATAACATACATGTAGCCCTATAAAGGGCTCCCTTGATTTAGCACCATGGTCTCAATAAAACCACCAAAGCTCATTTACCTGTATAATAATACATTTGAACCGCTAAAGTACCTGGTTTGTAAAGTGTTTATCACTGCTCATGTGAGCCGACTTTCTCCACTAACTAATATATCAGTTGGACAATTTGAAATGCTCCTTGGCTGCTGCTTAATAAGACTAAATGTCTGCCTTCGTCCACTATACAGCTATCTGGCTCATTAACGTACCATCCACCCACCACTGCCATTTACACCCTATGAGTGCCACACCAAAATTTTGAGTCGTAGTACAGGCCGAGCCAAAGCTAATTACTTTATGTCTGACCCAGTGGTGGATCTGTGCTCAATACACAGCATACTATAAAGACAAATGTCTAATTGCATGTACTGGTAACTTGTGATGGTACTGAGTTGTAGATGCAACAAAAAATTCTCCCATACCAAAGGGAATCCACAATAATACAAACTCTGCTGAAAAAATACATGTAGTGTTACCTACATATATGTCTAATCTGCCCAACAGGTCACCCATAGAAAGTGCAGAGTGAAGGAAGGGGTCTAGTGAAAATAAAAAAAATAAAAAAACAAAAAAAGGGGGGAATTTTAAGAATTTTGAGATTTTAACATATCTGCAGTATTTTCTAGACTACCTTGAACTCACAAATAGTAAAACTCTGTGTGCTGCAGAATATGTGTGTTTCTTTACATTGATAAGTATTCTGCCAATACTGAATACCATTGTACTATTAATGAAGGCAAGTAAAGAGGTCTTCCCTTGAGTTCAAGCCATTCGGGGCTTTGGTATCCAACTCGAGAATGTATCTTGTTTCAAGCTGTCTAAGCTGAACCTCACGGTCTCCCCCACGGCGTAATGGTGGACCATGTCCACCACAAAGTAATTTAAAAAATCTAGACAGCTGCCGTGTACCTCTTTAAAATGCCTAGCAACCGGGTATGTGGCATCGTTGTTACTGATAGCCCGCATGTGCTGGAGTATACGTTTGTGAACCTGCAACTTGGTACTACCAACATATTGCAGGCCACATGTACACTCCAGCACATACACTGCAAAGTCAGATTTGCATGTCAATTTTTTGGAAATGGGCACAATGACATCGCTGAAGGGTGTTTTATAGCAAGTCTTATTTCTACCAAATTTACAGGCTTTGCATGAAGCACATTTGATAAAGCCTTTGGTGGATTGCAACCAGGTGTTATTGGTGCAAATTTCAGGACTGCTTTTAACAAGCATATCATTCATAGATCTGGCCCTGCGGAATGTTATCTCAGGGTTTTTCCTTAAGAGATGACCGATGATGGTCGCAAAGCGCCTCATAACCAGGAGGTGGAAGGCGCAGGATCCGCCTCATCCACAAGCATGGAGGCACTCACTTGCTGCATGGGCCGGTGCGGAGGGGATTGCCATCAGACGGGAGGAGACACTAGGGTTGAGGAAGATGCCCATAGCCGCGCAGTGGGAGGAGCTACTTCAGGCGCTCAGACATGTTGAGGAGGGAGATGGGAGGGATGAGCAGGTAAGGGGGGGTTGACGCCAAGACGGGCAACAGGAGATCCGTCGGAGTGACCTCGTAGGGTTCCACGCATGACTTACACCTAGATTGGGCGATGTGGGAATACGCATCTAAACACATGACTATGTGCCGTAGCTCACTCACTGCACACCACCAGGGGAGAGGGGGAATATACGGGGGGCGGAGACGGTGATATGAACAAAGGAGCTGGTCTAATTTTGAGGTGGTTGAGGTTTTATATGTTTGTTTCATTATTGTTTCTTGACAGTGGATATGGATTCGGCTGAGGGACTCAACGGGATATCCTGGCGTGCTCATGTATGGGAATAATGGGCCGTACATACCAATGCTTAAGATCTGTACTTTATAAGGGGTTCCGTACAACGGGGTGGAGTTTCCATGTTGCAACCCAAACGTGTCCCTATCATATGCGCCATATAATGCTGTTTCACCAAAGGAACTCATATGTAAGTGTACGAATTCCTGTAATTGTGTTTGAAAACTTAATAAAAACAGATGATAAAAATTTAAAAAAAGATGACCGATGATTGGATCATTTTGAACAACTGGACAAATTTTGTTAAAAATCATGCGTAGTGCTTTATGTTGGCGATTACAGGTGGTTATCAATCTGGGTGGTTCTGTACTAGTTGTAGGCTCTTCCGATGGACTAGTTTGAACGTTGGCTTGTGCCAATGTTACGTGGCGGGAAACTGAGTTGGCTTTTCTGATTGCTGTGTCAACTTTTTCCACAGCATACCCTCTGGCCAAAAACCTCATTTTACTAGACAGCTGTGCCTCTATACATTCAGATTCTACACTACAAATCCGTCTGATACGCAGCATCTCCCCATAGGGGATGCTGCGTATCAGATGATCAGGATGATGACTGGTGGCATGCAGAACCGTGTTACCTGCTGTTGCTTTGCGGTGTAATCGGGTCTCCAGATTGTGGTTGTTTATATATACCTCTACGTCCAGAAAATTCACAGAAGTTCTGCTCACATGTCCTGTAAACTCGAGATTAAGCTTATTCTCATTTATACCCTCGATAAACAGGTTGACTGACGATTCTGACCCTTGCCATATGAAGAACAGATCGTCAATGTAACGATGTGTGGCGGGGCCGGTGAGACAGAGACGGCAAACAAGTAGAGAGTTGCGGTTGAGGGCTTTATTCTTAACGTTATGCCATATCTTTCTTATCCCAGTCTTGTACAACAATAGGTGTCCCAGTGATTCTCTGTGCTGGTCTCGCTGACTCTTGTGCAAGCAGGAAGATGTTCGTCTGCAGTCTTCGAGTCGGTCTTCTGGACGGTCCCCTTTCGATGATGGCGAGTCTGCGATGGGGATCCCTCGAGCCGATGGCACTCCAGTCAGGGAAACAAAATGAGAACCACGGATTGGGACGGGGTCTAGTGAGCCGAGGGGAAAGGGGCCGGGAGTGAAGGAAACCCAGTGCTTTCGGTGCGTTCTCGCGTTTTTGGCTGTGAAGGGGTGCACGTGCTCCGGGTGGAATGGGGCAGGGTAACAGGATGCAATTCGGGCACTACGAGCTTGTGTTTAACGGAGGAGGTGAGGCTCTTTTCCCCAACCAGCCCGCTACCCTTCCACGTACCTGCTCGAGCCACGCTCCTCCCCCGGGAACGTGGCAGGGCGCTTCGTGATGCCGTTGGCCTCCTGGCTTGTTGGGGTCGTCTCCGTCCTTCCTCTCCTCCAACGTGCTGCTGCTTCCTCTTCTCCACTCGCGTCGCACCGTCCTTCTTCTCCACTCCAAATCGCCTTCAACCTCCAGGGAAACGCCGTCCGTCGTCTTCCGGGTTTCTACGGGTTTTGTGTATCCCAGCAACGTGACGTCATCGGTGGGAGGAGTCTCATCATCACGAAAGGCGAAATTAAAGGAGCCCTGTTCGGTTTCCACGGGCCAGTCCTGGGACCGATAGGGATACCACTCTTCCTGTTGTCCTGGTACCTCGGGTTGCTGCAGGGGGAGAGAAGGGGTAAAAGAGGCGTCCTTTGACCAGCAGTTCCGGTCAGGGGTGAGTGATCCTACTGTTTCTAACGCCCCGTCACACGATGCCATGCTACAATGTTATTGCTGAAGATGTGACCAAATTGATCTTTGAGGACTTGCTCCTCCCATAAACCCATATGTAAGCAAGCATAACTGGGGGAGAAGCAAGCCCCCATAGCCACACCTCGCATCTGCTGAAACACCTGCCTCTGAAACAGAAAATAATTATGGTGTAGACAGTATGGATCATATCTACTAACATTCTGTTATGCTGCAGCATGTTAACAGGTCTAGAACGTAGAAAGTATTCCACCGCTCTGATACCATCTAGATGATGTATACTGGTATACAGAGCAGTGACATCTAACGTCACCAATAAAAAATTGTCCTGCCAAGAAATTGATTCAATCTTCCTTAAGAAATCCCTCGTATCCTGTAAATAAGAAGGTAATTTCTTTACATGCTCTTGGAGAAAAAAATCGATGTATCTACAAGTATTCTCCATGATACTGTTCTTGGCGGAAATAATTGGTCTTCCCGGAGGTTTTTCTGAGTTCTTATGTACCTTAGGGATCAGATAAAAAACAGTGATAACCGGGTGATTGACTTTCAAGAATCTAAATTCGTCACTGCTTAACAATCCTACACGTTTCCAAGACAGTAGTTTGGTATTGAAGTTGTTCCAAGCTGATTTAACTGTTTGCCAGTCACTGCGCTTGTAGCATTCCCGATCATTTAGATGCTGTAAAGCTTCTTCCATGTACAGGGACCTGGACCACAGGACGATGTTACCTCCTTTGTCTGATTGCCGTATTATAACATTCTCGTTGCTTTGTAACTTCTTCATCAGGCTCCCATAGCAGATGTTTTGTCTGCGAAGTTTTTGTTGGGCCTGCAAAGTTGTTGTATGTAGTTTCTTGAGTTGAGTGGTCACAAGATCACTGTATACATCAATGTTATCATGCAACAAAATGGGGTTAAAAATAGACTTCGGTTTGAAGCCTGTAAGTCCTGGCATATCTAGTCTGGGTGTCATATTGGTAACTGATATTGTTTCGTCAAGGGTACCTTCACTATGGAGGTCTTGTAAATCACATAATAATTCATATTCACCTGCTGTAATTGCAGGAGGCTTGAAGCTAGCATTAACATCCGATGGCCGTGCTGTAACTTGTCTGGTTTTATTGAGTAAAAAGAATTTGCGCAGTTTGATTTTGCAGATATATTTGTAAAAGTCAATGTGTGTTTGGGCATAATTGAAATTGTTTGGAGGGCAATATGATAGCCCCAGTGAAAGAGTATTGATCTCGCTTGGGGTGAGTTGCATGTCGGTAAGGTTGATAATTGACAGGGACTTAGAAGGTGGACTGTTCATTTGCGATTCCATTTTCTTTGTGGCTTCTTGTAATTTGTCCTGCTTTTGCTGTCTGATTGTGTGACAGCGTCTGCGTACACGACGTTTGATATTGGCTCTTTGTCTTGTCTTGTCTGTGATTGATTGCCCGGGGTCTTAGAGTTTGTCTGCGATCTTGTCGTAGGCAATCTTCCTCCTGGGCCAATGAGAATTTCATAAACCCCAACCGAGGGTTTGTCATCGCTTGCTCATTTTCAGACTCACTGCCTGGCGCTGAACTCAGATCGGACACAGATGTGGATGATTGTGCCCTATCTCCCATGTTGGAACTGGCGGGGTGTGCCGGCGCTGGTATTTTTGTCTTCTTCATGAAATCATATTTCTTCGCATACGTGAATATTTGCCCATTCTGATAGTCTATTTTGTCCCTTTGAAATTTAAACGCTTTGCGTTTCTTGATGATGTCTTCTTCCTTAATTAATCTGACATGCATCTCTTCCCAGAATTTCTTCTCTTGTTCACATTCACCAATCTTAGCTATTTGCTCATTCAAATCATTGATTTTGATTTGTAAGGCAGCTCTATCGCTCTCCGCATATTTCACTAGTATTCTCAATAAACGACATGAGGAATCCAAATTACATTCTGCCCATTCCGATAACATTTTTGGGTCGGGATTCTCATAACTGGGAGCTAGCATGATGCGGAGTCCGCGCGGGACTCTGCCTATTTCTAAATAGCAGAGAGAGATTTGTGCTCCCACCATTTAGACTGCTCTGAACGCATTGCCTTTTCCAATTGTTTGAATACTTCTTTTAGTTCAAAATCACCAGTTCTGTTTTTCATGGAGTTTGTACTGGCATTTAACAATCCTTCAGTGACTGGTGAGTCATCGAACATTTCGACCGCCGCCTCCTCGCGGTTCCTAACAGCGTCGGCGGCCATGACACACTTTCACTTTATAATGGAATAATTCTTAAGCGCTAACGTAACAGTGAACTGGATAGTTCTGTACAAATATATATATATATATATATATATATATATATATATATATATATATATATATATATAGCGAGAGAGAGAGAGAGACTTATTTTATATCCTTCTCTGAGATTTCAGACTTACCTAACATTTTGAACATTTGAACATGATGACATACATCTGCATGTGTGTCCACTGAACCTGTTCAGGACTTCACTTGACCTATGCCCACTGGAGACATGATGTCATGAGTAGAATAAAATTACACAATTTGCAGATCAAAGTCCTCATAAAATCTATATGGCATTAAACTCACATTATGCTACTGGGTTCTAGTTTGTCTGTTGGTGGATCATCCCTAGGGTGACATGCTGTGGTAATGATTTGAAGCTGGGTCTTTACTACCAGCTGTGCTACCAGTAAAGAAACCCCTTACCAAAGCTAGCTTCTTTGAAGTTTCTAATTTGACAATGAGACCTATTAGTACAGCCTCTCTGTGCCCCCGTCTTCTATTGTCCTCTATTCCAGCTGCACCACCTCCAATTTAAACCAATCTTTCTTTACAGTTCGGTTTTTTGGGCCTGCTGTCACCAGGGCCAGGTTGTGCAGTTTGTCCTGCCCGCTCTTTCCAGTAGGACTATGTGTCGCTATCAAGGGAACGGTGCATACATGAAGAGTAGCTGGTGCATTCAGCTGCTTACTCTGTTACCTATTTTAGTTATTGCAGTATGTTTATATCTTGCCCTTATGGTATTCAAATCTTTGTGTTACACTAACTAAAAGGTGTTTGTGTTGTGCTAGAACATGTTCACTTTTTTTAAATAAAGTGTGAGCTACTTAGTCAAAGAGCCCATCCAACCCATCTGTAACGCACTCGTGAAAACCTCTGGCTTTCATACATCTGCTCATTGGCCATCTGTCTGTTACTTTTCCCATCAGGCATTGCCTCAGCTTTCTGCTCTGGAATGCATGCATCACTACTTTGCTGCCTTGGAACTCTCGGACCAGCCTTGCGTTGGAATGACTCACTGTTGCATAGGTAAAAGGGCTTCTAAATAGGATGGAAGGTCAGGGAGCCACTCTGTTTGAGGTGACAACCTCACACAACAAGACATTACATTGGGGCTATTTATAGTTCCTATTTTCTGTCCCAGCTACACCACATACTACAGCAAACCTGCACTTCAACACCCACTCACATGCATGCTTCTTAACACTCGATTACTCAGCAAACACACATCCTAAATATGGGACCTGCTGAGCAGCGACGCATCAGACATCCTCTTCATCACGGAGACCTGGCTCAACCCCTCATTGGCTCCAGACATCACCATGGGAATCCCAGCAGGCTACAAGATCGCTCGACAGGACCTTCACAAACCAGCAAGAGGACTTGCTATTAGGTGTGGGCGGTAAATTCTGCTACACTAAGTGCCACGTGACATTGTTTTTTCTAGCAGCTCGCCAGTGGTAAGTTGGCTAGTGAGAGTTGGTGTCCCTTAGTGCAATTTTCAGGCGCTAGCATTGCACCTGGCCAGATTTTCTCAATGCGGGCAGTCGCAACCGTTTGCGATGAGAAAGCTGCTGCTCGAGTAGAAAATCTACTCAAGCGGCAGCAAAAAAGCAGCACCGCATGATGTCGTCATGCTGATTTTGCAGCATGGAACAAACTCCCAGCGCTATAAATCAGAGCGAAACATACCGAATCCACCCGTGCAACTCCGCATAATCTTGCAGAGCTTTCATGTAACTCGACACAAGTCCACCTACCTCTACTTGCTATCATCTAAAAGGAATCCATCAAATGCACAACATCCACAGAAAACAGCACCCTATTTATGGAATACCTGCACTTCAAATTGCAAATCTCTGAAAACTTCACCCTGAACGGAACTCTTGCCTACCGACCACGAGACATCTTTACCAACCTCATCACTGACTTCGTCTCTCCACTCACCATTGACTCCAGAGCCTACATTCTCCTCTGGGACCTCAAGTTCCACCTGGAAACCCAAAACAACCCCTGCTCCACAGCACTCCTCAAAAGAGTGAGCAACATCAGACTCACCCAGCTGGTCTCAAAACCAAAACACACCACAGGACACACACTGGACCCCATCTGCACTACAAACAACAGCATCAAATACAACTCCACCACACTGCTCACATGGACCAACCACTCCTTTATCCACTTCCAAATCAACACACCTCAAGTCAACACCCCTACCAGATTCAGCACTCCAAGCCGCAGCTGAGGCAAAATCACAGGAGCAGACTGACTTAGCATACTCAGCATGGATCAACCTAGCCCCACAGACAACCTCAACTTGGACATCAACAACTTCAACAACTGGATGAATAACTGTGCTGACTCCCTCGCACCCATCAAACTGAACAAGCATAGTAGATCAAACAAGCAGGCCAGCTAGTACACAGAAGACGTCCGAGACACCAAACAACACTGGTAACAGCTTGAAAAGAAATGGAGAGGCAGCCACGTTAGCACTGATAGTACTACCTACAAAGCTGCACTCATAAGGCACACCAACCCAATCCCAAAGAACTCATTGCCAACCCACTCACCATCACCCTGACCACATGACCGAATGGACAACCCCAAAGGACCCACATCCCCAACACATCTTCCACCTGGGAACACCACCAATCACCACCACCCTGAACTCATCATCAACACCTTTATCAAGTCTTCGTCTTTCCCAGATGAATAGAAACTTGCAGAAATCAACACTCTCATCAAGAAGCCCACAGCCAACACCAACCAGTGAGCAACCCATCTCCCTACTCCCCAATCAAGTCAAAGTGATTGAGAAGACCATCAACAAGCAACTCACAACCCACCTCAAACATCACCATCTTCTAGACAACACTCAATCATGATTCAGAAAGAACCAAAGCAGCGAAACAGCACTCATCATGGCTAGCGATGACTTTCAAATCATGCTGGACTGAGGAGAAACAACAGCCCTCATTCTGCTCAACTTCTCACCTGCCTTTGACACTGTCTCCCACAATATCCACATTAAAAGACTCCAAGAGACTGGCATATAATCATCCGCTCTCAAATGAATCTGTTTCTTCCTCATGGGAAGATCCCAAAAGGTCAGGCTGCCACTGTTCACATCAGAGACCAAGAAACCGATATGCGGAGTCCCACAGGGATTGTCCCTCAGATTCACTCTTTTCAACATATACATGACTCTGCTCGCCAACATCATCTGATCACAAGACATCACTGTAATCTCTGACACCCAACTCATCTTTTCCCTGACAGACAAGACAACCACCACCAGAACCAACTTCACCAACTGCATGACCATGGTAGCAGACTGGATGCAAACCAACTGTCTGAAACTCAACTACAACAACTTGAAGACTGCATGAGTGGTGGGGAATATGCCGGCCGTGTGCTAAGGTGGTCGTGGGCGTCATTGGGGGAATGTGGAGCTGGGTACGCTAGAAACTCCGGAACGCGGCGTGAATGTAGTGGACCGGAATGCTGGCCGAGATCAATTTTTCCCCTTGCCCGGTTGACGTGGAGCCGGCTGGTTTCGGGGCATTGAAGTACAGGGCTCCGGGGCCACCGTGGAGAGAGGCAGCCAGGGAGCTTCAGCGCTGCAGGGAGGCCGGCGCAAGGTCCAGCGGCAGAGGGAGCACAAGTTGAGGCTACCCGCAGTCCCTTGAGGCAGCGTGAAGTAGTCAGTCTTCCTTTCTGGGAGATATGCGGATGGGAGAGCCAGGTGAGAGAGAAAATTGCATTGGAGAAGAGCGGGTAAGAAAGTTCCATTCCCTGCCTATGAAGAAATGCATCTTAATAGAAGGTGAGGCTGGAGATAAACCTTCTAGGTATACCTTAAGAACCAGGAATATCGGGGGGGGGGGGGGGGGGTAAGGTTGGTCATCTACCGTTTTTTTTATCATCAGACCCCCCTCTGGGCACAGTGCAGGAAATAAAAGACATGGCTAAAGCAAGGTGGGGATGTCAAGGGGGAGAAGCTTCTCAAAGTAAGAAACCAGGAAAATCTCCAGTAAAAAACATAGGGGGAAGAAGTAAAAGGTCAACTACCATACCAATCAAGATAACACCCTTGCTTAAGTCATTTTTCCGTGTTTTACCTAGTATGCAGAGGGGAAGTTTGGGAAAAAGTGATCACAAACCTAAAAGTACGTGTGTGGAACCACCTAAAATGGATTTTAATGTTATTGAGACTGGTAAAAGCAAAGCCCCCAACCGAAACGGGGCGAGTGAGCCTGGAAGAGACCTCGGGATAGCCCAAGAGAATATAGCAACAGTTCCCACTGGTAACAGGTTTGAAGCTCTGGCAGTGATTGATCCACCAGAGGAGGCTGAAGACACTCATATAAGGAAGGATAAGAATGATGAAAGAGGAGAGGGGACCCCGGGAAATGCAGATGACTCACTGGCAAGTATACTATTGGGGCTGAAGAATGAAATTAAGAATCGTTTTGAAGTTTCGGAGGCAAATCAGGTCGGCATACAAGCTTCATGCTCTTGAGTTAACACAAAAACTAGACGAGGTTACTCTCCGTACTAAGATCTTGGAAGACGAGGTGGGATCAATCAAAAAAGACAGGACAAAAAACACCTCTTAGATTTTTAAGTTGGCTAAGCAAAGTCAAAGCTTAAGTGAGGATCTCGAGAGATTGGAGAACTATTCCCGAAGGAATAATTTAAGATTCCTGAATATTCCAGAAGTGGAGGAGGGTACAGATATGAAGGCCTTTGTAATTAACATACTTAGAAACACTGTAATAAAGGATAACATAGACATAAACCTCGAGCAAGAAATTCAAAGAGTACATAGGGAGACCTTCCGTCGCAACCTCCAAAGGATCAAAAGCAACAAGATCTTGGTGAATTTTCTCTGTTACACCGTTAAAGAAGTAATTCTAAGCGGGGTCCTAAAAGATGGACCATATACAGTTAAGGGATTTTCTGTAGTAATCAGATCAGACATCTGCAATTTCCACGAACAGAGGCAATGGGAGCTAGGAAACAGGATGCAGGAAATACGGAAGCTGGGGGCCAAGGTCCAATTAAAAGTTCCTGCAATGCTTCGCATAATGGTGGAAAATCAAATGTATAATTAGCACTCTGTTGAAGATGTTGACGCTTTAATTGACACAATAAAAAAGAAGAAGGAACTTGCTAAATGATAAGCCGTCGACCATAGGCCGGTTGAGTCAGGAGTTTGGCAAATTAGGCATTTTAATGCCTGTTAATATAGGGAGGGTTCCCGGGGTAGGTTTACAGGGGTGGGGTGGAGTGGTGTGGGGGGGGTGACGGTGAACGGGTGGGGAGCAGTGGGGTTAAAAGAAAAAAGAAAAAGTCATCATTATCACTTAGCCAGAAATGTCTTTCTGAGTCAGCTATAGAGCAGGAGATGCAAACTAGAGAGGGGTGATGATGGCTAATACAGATATCCTTACATGGAATGTGAATGGTCTCAGGTCACAATCTAGGTAGAGGGTGGTGCTGAGGTATCTTAAAGAAAGCCAGGTGCATATTATGGTGTTACAGGAGACGCATCTGGTGGCAAGTGAAAACAAGGAACTCTTCGGTAGGTATGTGACCAGAATTTCTTAGTCTCCGAACCAAGTACAATGCTGTAAGGGGTAAACAAGAATAATAAGGAGGGGTGCTGGGATTGAGCTTCAGTTTTCTAGCACAGATAGCTCTGGCAGATGGGTCTTAGCCGGTATGAAATGGGCAGACTGTGATTTTATCTGTGTCGGCTTTTATGGCCATAATGAGGAAAACCCACAGCATATTGTAGATTTGGAGTTAAGGTTAGTTGAGGCTACGACCCCATTAATTCTGGGTGGGGACTTTAATATTTTGTTGGATCACGTTCTGGATCGTTCCTCACAAAGGGATAGTACCCCAAGTGCCTAGAATGAGACGTGCCCTAAAAAACATGATGCAAGATCTAGGGCCAGTAGATGTTTGGAGACATCGAGAGGCTATACTTACCACAGTAAAAAATGTCGCCACTATTCCAGATTGGATTACTTTTTGGTTGAAAGAGGTTTAGCAGCAAACATCAAAAAGATCATACACCATCCAGCTCTTATTTCGGAGGATCGTTCAGCTGTCATTATGGCATTACAGTCCCCAGGAACTAAGCCCAATATAAGGTGGACCCTAAAACGTGCTCTCCTCTTAGATGTGGACGTGGTACTTTCTCCAAAAAAAAGCTACATCAGAGTACTTTTTGATTAATAAAGGCACCGCTACTCCGGGAGTAAAGTGGGAGGCTTTTAAAGCATGCATCCGGGGGGTTTTGAAAAGTCTTGGAGGGATATTTTCAAGAACGCGTGATAACCACCGCAAAAGTAGCTTAACGCAACTCTTCACATCGCAGTCTATCGCGGGAAAATAACACCGTGGTAACGTGGTATTCCCAAGCTGGCGGTACCATGCGATAGACCCAGGATAACGCGTCAAACGTCCGCGATACAATCAACGCGACGTCGCAAAAATGCAAAACACGAACGCAAAAAAAGTTGCGATGAGGCCAATTGCGATACAAAAACCAGCGAAAACCAGCGAAAACCAGCCACAGGCCTGCAAATCCCATGCGTCATGCGGGAAAATGCACCATAAAAGCAACGAAAAAAAAGGTAGAAAAAAAGAAACTGCGTAGCACCATGGATGCACCCGGACGGAGTGCAGAGGCAAACGCGAACCCCACAAGCCCCACAGGCAACCATCAAGGAACAACGGGGTCAGGGAAGGCCAAGGAGAAGAGTGAGAGGAAGATGGGTTGCAGTCCGCAGGAAAACCAGATCAGCGTCACGGAAGTGACAGATTACTATCATATCATCAACTGACACACTATTAGACCAACGTGAATGCAGTCGGAGTGTTGAGGAGGGCAATGGAGGAGGCCACGAGGTGCAGGCATGATGTGAAAAGCCAAACCAAGCACAAACCCGCTGCCAACAGGAAGGCAGCAACGGCGACAGGAGGTGGGAGTCCTGCACCAGTCATCAGTGTGGAGACGCTGCAAGGAGGTGGGACTCCGGACACAGCACAAGAGGACCTGACACAACATCAACAGGGTGAGCAATGAACAGGGACTGGGGGGACGGGGGGAGATGGGCACAATGGCACACATGCACAATGATGTGTAGCACACTGCACACCCACAATGACTATGGATCATGTCCCTCATCCCCGTGGCACACTGCAGCACACACTCATAGCAATAACAGCACATCCACATTGACGACAATGTGGTACAATGTGAAGACCCGCCACCACAGAACAGAGGACACAAGTGGCTGCGCTCATGCACTGAAACAGGCCAACCACATCTAACAGAGCAGGAAACTGTGAGACGGAAATGTACACGTACAACCTTACATCTGTCCAAATGTCCACTGTCCCGCATCTAAATCCAGCACCTCCCAAACAGTCACAATGTACATAGTCATACAGTCTGCATGTAAACAAGAACAATGCACCAACATACATGTCAACACACTGTCAACATGCATCTCCCCTTCATATTGCAGAGGGACAAACAACACTTCCAGCAGAGCAGACAAGACCACTCATCTGCGATGCTGGAGAGGACGTCCACACCACCGATGGCCCACTACAGCTCATGCACATCCAAGGCAACCCACCACCAGGACCAGGGCAGCCAAGCCACATAGAGGTGAACCCAGCCCATGCACAGACCACACAGCAGGAAGCACTCGCCAGCACGGCTGGCTCCCAACACCTCACGAGCAACACATGGCATTCCGATGAGACCCACACTGCGACAGAGACACATGCATTTGCACATTTCCAGTACTGAACCATGCCCAGAGGCACAAAATCATCATTCATAAACCCATGCTGGACCTGCGTACAACGGCCCAGTCCACTGCTGTTACGTATTGAGTGGGTGACGATAAAGCTACATGTCCAAGGTCTAACAGGCTGCCTGCGGTGACATTTTGGTGTCCACTGTACACAACACAATGTAATGTAATCAGGCCCGGGGCCCTCATGCATACAGTGAGATTGGACACACGAGCTGAGCGGGTCCTCATCGATATCTGAGGTGAATGTGGCGGAGGGTTGCGGGGGACAGTGGAAGGTGTCCTCCAGGGCATGATGCAGAGGGTAGAAGCCATCCAGAAGCAGTAAATGGAGGAGTGGAATGCTGCATCATTTTTGCCACCAAGTCTGTATCACCTACATGATGGTGACGACAACCCCCGGTCCATGGACTCAGTCGCCACCAAAGTTCAACAAGAAAGTGTCCATGGATCTGGTGGTACAGACTTAGTGGCCCTGGAGCTGAAAGGGTATGCAGTCTGCAATGAGGCCTGTACAATGATATCAAGTCTGCTATTAACAAATCAAGACCGAATTCGAAATGTGTGCCCTACTCGACCACAGTGTAGGCCCGAGGCAGCACGGGCCATACGCGGTTCAGCGAGCTCCTCCTGGAACTCTACCACACAACGTTTACATGGCATTTGGGGGTGACTCGTGGTTGACGGAGGTAAAAGCACCAGAGCTAAGTGGGTGTTCAGTCAGCGACGATGACGTGTCCTGCATGGTACGGACTGGACTCGATTGGCGTGAGGCCTGCTGGACCGCAGTGTAGGCCAAAGGCGTAGTCATCAAGGGTCCACAGACACGTGTGGTTGGGATGCCATGCACAGACTTGGTGTCACCACATTGAAGGGAGTACAGTGATGTAAACGCAGCATTGATGTGTGTACCCGGAGATTGGATAATCAAGACTCTGTCCCAAATGTGTGACCTACTTGACTGCATTGTAGGCCGGAGGCAGCGGTCAGCAGGGGCCCACAGCCACGTGTCGTTGGCTTGCGATGCACAGAGTTAGTGACACCAGGGCAGTTGTCGATAGTGTTCGATCACCTCAGTAATGATGTTCTGTTTTTCCTCCTGACTGAAACGCGTTATCCTCTTACACCTCTCCTTGTGTGCAATGATATGTACTCTGCCATTGAAAAAATCAAAACTCAGTTCCAAATGTGTGACCTACTAGTCCGCTGTGTATGCCGGTGAAGTACGTCAACGAGAAGGGAGTACTGCGGGCCTGTGTCGGGGAGGCCGTGATGGTCTGAGGAGGCTGCCAGGGTAGCGGCACTCGGGCTTGGAGCTTGCACTGGCACGTGGTGAGCCCTCTTCGACACACGCTGGTGTTGGCAGGTGTGCATTGAGGCCCAGGTGCTTAGGGCCTGGCAGGACTGGTACAGGGATCAGCGGGCTGGGGTGCAGCAGGCGCACAGGATCGCAGGCAACACCGCTCACTGCGTCGGCCTCGTGGCGCGGAGAGAAGCGCCGCCCTGGCAGAGACGTTGGGCATTCCGGAAGAGAACCACACCCAGAGCTACGTGCTTTTTATTCACACCCCTACGTTGGCCTGGCGTACGCCGGGCCAGCCCACTCCTCTCACGCTTACTTGGGGGTCGTAACAAGCTACATTTCCGGGATCTTTCCCTCTGGCTGGGGTGACATGGTTGCGTCCACTGTCCACTACACTCCATTCACCAGCGGTGCATGTTGACATGGATATGTGTGTGGTCTGCATACTGCAGTCTGGCCATCGCATCCAACAACACTTGGCATTGTGTACATTCTCATTCATCTGTCACTTGCCTCCTTCGCACATGCCTGGTCCCCACCTCTTCCCACAATCTGCTATCGAGTGGCTGAGGTGCCATGCCATTGATGGCTTATGTGCATGGCTGCCAAGGTTGCCACAGTAAGTCATGCTGTCATGTCTAGTGGGTGGGCATGTTGTTTAGCATGTTGTATGTGAATTTGTGACGTGTGCATTCCCAGTGTTGTGAGTTGCATGATTGTGGAGTTGAGGTGTGTGGTGTGTTCATTTGGTACTTGCCAATGAGCACCGCATTTCCGTAGGTGCCAGCCTTGAAGCGCCGGTTGATGATGGACTGTCGGAAGATGTAGGACTCGTGCACTCTGCATGGGTGGTTGGCGTCGACGTTGGTGGAGATTCCCCGGAGATCCACTATTGCCTGCACAGTGATGGAATGCGTGTGCTTTTGGTAGCGGAAATTATATGCAGTGTTGCCAGGGGGCACAAGTAGGACATGTGTTTAGTCAATTGCCCCCTGACACTTGCGGGAAGGCAGCTATGGCGTAGACATCTTGCTTGGTCTCCAGCTGTTCATGCGCAGTGTGGGGGGAGTATGGGTACTGGGGTACCAAGCTGATGATAGTATCCGAGACAATTGTCATGGACTTCGATTGTGCTGGCTGTGAGACTCATCCGACTCTGGCATTTGTTGGTTGGAAGGTCCCAGGGACAACAGGTGCAGCACAACCAGCAGCTTTGTCTGCGCAGGGATGTTGGTTGTTCACTGTGTTGGCACTGTCAGCTTCTGGGCAATTGTGGTCAGGATGCGTATGATGGTTGTCCTTTTGAGCCTGTGGTGGGCAATTACCTTCCCTGATGTTGGGTCTGTGAGGTTGGTGCCTTTTCAGGAGGTCGCTCTCTTTGTCTGCTATACCTCAGTGTTGGTCCGGGAGGGGGGCGTGGGGGTCAGGGGGGGGGGTCCTGGGGGTGGTGGCAGAGGATGTTGTGGACCTGTTGGGGCTCCGAGCTGCATGATCAGTGGATCCATGGCATCTGTTGTTCTTCAGGTGTGGCTGTGGTCTGGGCTTCCTTTTCTGGTGCCGTTTGTAGTCCAACATTGCACCAGGTCAGAGCAGGTGTTAATTTCCTTCTGCTAACACGCCATATTGCATTGTTTTGTGATCTTATCGCTGATCAGGCTGGTCGCTGAGAATGTTGAGGTGTGGTGTTGTCGCTTATTTTTCCTCAGGAACGACTACTCTGCATCTCATTAGCGAGAGTTGCCGGGGTCATCCGTGGTGATGTTTTTTGAGGATGCTATCGCTGGAAAACTGGTGATATGAGCTGTTAGCACCGGCTTGTGAATGGGGTGGTAAATTTATCACGACTTTGGCTGCGATAAAGTGCCGATAACTCAGTGATAGCGCCTCGAGAATATGCCCCTTAATTGTTCTAAGGGAAGAGAAGAGAGGGCTGAACTAGCAAGAATGGAAAGAGAAGTGGGTATTCTTGAGGCCTCTATACAAACGTCAAATGGGGGGAAATATATGGAGATGTTGGTAAAGAAACTTGATGAGGTGCAGTTAAACTACAAGATCAAATTGAATTCCAAGTGTAAGGCAAGGTGGCAGGCAGGAAGTATGAGGCAGTTTGAGTATGGGGAGAAAGCTGGGGCGTTACTGGCTTGGAAGGCCAGGGTAGAAAGAACTAGGAATACGATTAAAGAATTGAGGGGCCCTTCGGGTGAGGTGCTAGATAACTGGAAAGAAATGCAGAATCATGTAGTCTCTATTTTTTTCTTACTTTATAGGGAAGATATATTTCCCGAACCCCGACAGCTTAAAGATAGGTTGGGGGCGATTGGTCTCCCTTTATTAACTAGAGAAAGGAAAGAGAACATGGAAGCTAAGATTACTCAAGAAGAGATTAGGTGGGCTATGACTAGAGCCAAGAATGGGAAGGCTGCTGGCTTTGATGCCATCCCCTCGGAAGTTTATAAATTACTAATAGAGGAAGTTTTCCCAGTTTGGGAGAACATGTTTAATTTGATCTGTCCGGGGAAGGTGCAGGTCCCGGAATCATGGAAAGAGGCCACTATAGTTCTGATCCTAAAACCAGCAAAAGATCCTGGGAGGGCGGAATCGTACCGTCCGATATCCCTGCTTAATGCAGATTATAAGATCTTCGTTAGCATTTTGGCAGGGATACTGGCTAAATTGCCCCCACCAGCTTATACATCCTGATCAGAAAGGGTTTGTTCCAGGGAAGCAGATCCATGAACTTACCCAGCAATTAATAGGTAGTATAGATCTGGTTACAGCACGATCGATCCCCTTGGCGGTAGTCACACTTGATGCCGCTAAAGCCTCTGATCATGTCTGCTGGGCTGTTTTATGGGAGGTATTGATGGCTATGGGTTTTGGCCCCTACTGTATAGTTGTTGTTGTAAAGATTTATTTCTACAAAGATGTCATGAAAGCTAACAAAATACATTTTAAAAATAGGTAATAATACAATCACTCAATGTCATAGGCAATATGTAAACAGACAGTGCAACATGATGATCTAATTAATCCTGGCCATTTTAAAACCAGTATTGTGTTCAAATATTTAAAACGTGAGTTCATCAGATAAAGACAAACAGTTAATATAGCAAGTGGGGATATACAGTAGCAGCAGGTTAAAAAACCAAAAGCATTTTATTTAAATACCAAACCATCCAGATGTTGTTAACGTTTAGTATTATGCTCTGGCATTATAGGTTACCCTAGAGTGATGTTAAAATTATACAATAAAGTGCTTGTGCGTGGTCGAAGATTATTGACTGGGACAAGCGGACTTGAGGGTATTGCACATATGTGTTGTGGCCTCAATCAAGTTGTTGCTGTGCTACTCTCGAGAGGACCTTCAACCTAATAAGCCACGCCTGGCCCAAAAACTTTGCTACACACCAGGCAATGAGAGATCTGGAATCTGACCTAAGGGTACGTAGGGCTGTGTGGTAATCCCGTGTACCTATTTGCTGGCAAATCGATCTTATCCACTTTGCCCGCTGATTTATATAAGCCGGACAGGCAAACAATAAGTGTGCAACACTTTCTATCTGAGCGTTGAAGCATGGACAATCCCCTAAGATTTCATTACTGGAGTGCCACTTAGCAGTAACCTCATGAGCAGGAAGAGTTCCATACCTAAATTGTATATATAACTTTCTATCCCTCGGGACCTGAACTATATCAAGGAAGGGCTTGAGGTATCTAGTTTGTTTGTGCATGAGAAACTCTTTCGTTAATCTTCCCACATTAGAATTGCTACTCTCCCGATAATCCACCCGTTCCCAATAAAAACGTTTGAGGTTGTCTCTCCCTAGGGGTTTCTGGCTGTCGCAATATGTTTTGAGGCCAATGGATGTTAGGATTTTTTTGACATTTGTGATCCATCCTATCTTGCCACCAGTATCCCAGCAAGCTATTTCAGTAAAGGCTTCGGCGAAAGGGAGGAGCTCTGGGGTCTGTCTAATGCGGGCCCAGAATAGCAGTCGGTGCAATCTTGCTATATCTTCAATGGATCACGTAGCCATATCCAGCATTAGAGGGGTAAGGGAAACATTTTTGGTTAACATCACCAGGTCTCTAAAAGATTTATGCTCAGATCTGCGGAGGTCATCTAGTCTGTCGAACCCCCAGATTTCTGCTCCGTAGAGAGCCGCACTAACTGCCTTGGCATTATAAATTTGAAGGGCGGGGGCTACCGGCCTGGTGTGTGAAAGGCGATGTTCCTTTCCTATGACTCCAGTCACCCGTTTATGTCCCAGGAGCATCTTTGCTAGGTGAGGCTTCCACGACATTTTGTCTGAAAGTCTAACACCTAAGTAGTCAAAAGTGTCGACCCTTTCCAAGGGTACTCGCTCAGCTGTAGGGTGCCCCTGTATGACTTGTGACAATTAAAGGCCATACATTTTGTTTTTGTGCTATTTATGACCAACCCCCGATTATCACAAAAAAGTTGTAATCTGTCAAGCAGACGCTGTAGCCCCGCTGGTGTCTTAGACATCAGCAGGGTATCGTCTGCAAACAGCAAGGATGGCACCTTGATTCCCCCAGAGTAGGTTAGTCTGAGGGAATTGCCTGAAGAAAGCTGACCACCCCGTTCACATATAGGGAAAATAGTGTCAGAACTAGAACGCAGCCCTGTCGAACTGCTCTGTTGACAGGGATGCGTTCTGTAAGTTGTCCTTGCGGCCCCCATCTGACCTGTGCATAGTTGCCCTCATGTAGTCGTATCAACAGATTGAGGATGAGGTGGGGAATGCCCAGCTCTCCAAGTGTCGTCCACAGCTTAGATCTAGGGACCAGGTCAAAGGCAGTTTTCAGGTCGATATACGCGAGGTAAAGACTGCCCTTGCCTATCACCACTACCTTCCAGGAGATAAGGAGGAGTCTAAACAACTGGTCCATCGTCCCAGTCTTGGATCTAAAACCGGCCTGGAACTGGGAGAGAATAGCTTTGTCCTCGGTCCAAGCCTGTATCCTATGCAGAAGGACTCGACCGAAGACCTTCTGCATAGCATCAATCAGCCTGATTGGTCTATAATTAGAGGGGTCGTCCCTGGCACCCTTCTTGTAAATTGGTACCACCTCTGCAGCCTTCCTCGACTCTGGTACCAGTGCGCCATTAGCTAGTGCTTTATAACAACGTTAAAACCCCTATATGAACAATCAACAGCCAGGATTCTTCTCCATGGCTCCCTCACAAGAAGTTTCCTGATTTCTAGGGGTATACGGCAGGGTTGCCCCATCTCACCACCATTGTTCTATATTTATGTTGCACCATTTGCCCAGATACTGTGACAAGATGACCAGGTCATCACTTTCAGTGCAGGTACGTATAAAAATAAAGTTGCATTGTATGCAGGCGATCTTGTAATCTTTACTGCGGACCCGGTGTTAACTATTCCCAGAGTCGAAGGTCTGGTGAAAGAATTTGGGGTACTATCCGGTTATTTGGTAAATAATTTGAAGACCGGGATAATGTGTCGGAATGTTCTAAATTGAACGGGAAATGTACAGAACAAGCTTAGATATCTTGGAATTAGTAGTATCAAACGATTGGAGGAAATCCCCCAGTATAATTTGGAGAGGATAGTAAAAGAGGTCGATATATCGCTAGCTAGATGGAAGAATCTCCCCCTGACTCTATATGGGAGAGTGAATTTGATTAAAATGATGATACTCCCTAAATTACATAGCTCTTCAATTGTATCCCTCTGACGTTTCATAAATTCATGATGACAAGATACAGGGGAAACTAGTCAGTTTGTTTTGGCTGGAAGAAACTGATGAGCAAGCTGGAGAAGGGTGGATTGGTCCTTCCAGACCTAAGGCTCTATTGTATGGCTTTCCAGTTTAAAAATTGTAGGATCCTTCTTAGTAACCCAGGGTCTTTGACATGGGGAGGCCTGTTGAAAGAAATGGTAAGGGAGTGGGGCTCTAAAGGTTTTCTCTACATGTTCGGGGCAAGGAAGTTCTTTAAAAAAGTTAGGTTGAAGATCCTAAAGGTAGCAGGAAACAACGTTTACAATGCGGTCTCCACAACGCAACGCAATGCTATTACAACGCGGTCGTTACAATGACCACGTTGTTAGTACGCAATACCATTACATCGCAAGTCATTACAATGACTTGCAGAAGGGGGGGCACTGGTAATGGATTTAAAATCCAACACCTTCCCTGCTGTTGCGAAAACTAGAGTAGGAATAGTAAATAATACTATTCCTAAGTCCAGCGCGCCCCCTACTGCAAGTCGTTGTAATGACTTGCGATGTAATGGTATTGCGTACTAACAACGCGTTCGTTGTAATGACCGCGTTTTAACACCATGCGATTAAATCGCATGCATTGTAACAACCTATATTCAAGGCAGCACTGCCCATTTTGTTGAGGGTAAGTAAGATACTTGGAATGGGCTATTTCTCGAATTTCTCCTCAATCTGAGACTCACCAGGCACACCTGAATGCCTTCAAGACCGGTTACGTCTCTCTTTAAAGAGGGCGGGAATTGAAGATTGGAGGTGTTCGAAATGGGGGTCTCTAGTTGGCAATGGTATACACCTTTGTCCAAATAGGGACCCTTGCTTCTAGTCAGGGTAAGGGGATACACTTCTAAAATAAAACCTGCTCACCCCCTTGGTAGCTTGGCACGAGCAGACAGGCTTATCTCAGAGGCAGTGTGTAAAGCATTTGTGAACACATACAGTAATACATTAAAAACACTACAAATAGACACTACACCAGTTTAGAAAAACTTAACAAAAGACCAAACAACAAAAATCGACAATACTGTAATCAAAACAAGTCTTTAAAATGGTAGAAATAGCTTAGTTCACTTTAGATTGTAAATGCGACACTTTACTCTCAAAGTACCTGGGATGCGTAATGCAAGACACACAAAAGGGTGGCAGGGAAGGTGATGCGCCGTTCCTTACACTCAGGGGAGTGGATGTGTCGGTTCCTTACTGCTGCACAGGGGAGTTGAGGCTCTCTTCCTTACTGTGTGGGGAGTTGACATGCCGGTTTCTTACTGCGATCCAATGCGATGACACTCCGGTGCGATGTGACAAAATGGCGTCTAGGTTACGGTGCGACAACGTAGATGCGATGCGTGCACGCCTGACGGCCGTGCGGCGACTCAGTGAAATTCTGAGCCGCGACAGGCCCTGCGACACGCTTCTACGGTGATGCGACGCAACCTCTGTGGCGGCGGCATGCTTCTCCGGTGATGCACCGTGCCTCGGTGATGCGATGGTGGCAGCAGCGGCACGCTTACTCGGCGATGCAACGACAACTGCTGCGGCGGCGACACGCTTCTTCTTTGTTGTGTTGTGCTTCAAGCTCCCAGCTCCCATCGACAGGCAGTCTCTTAGAAGGCCCAGTACAAGAGCAGGCACTTCAATTCCCAGCAAGGAAATTCAGGGGGGAGCTGGTGGTGAAGTCTTCAGGCAGGAGGCAAGCACAGTTCAAGCCCTTGGAGATTCTTCTCCAAGATGATGAAAGCATACTCAGTCCTTTTTCTCCTTTCTTTGGCAATGAAGCAACCACTGCACGCCAACCCCCAAACAGCACACAGCACAGGGGTAGTCTCCTCCTTCAGTTTCCTGGTTCTTCTCCTCAGGTTCGTCTTGATTCCCAGAAGTGATCTAAAGTTCTAGGGTCTGGGTCCCCCTTTTTATACACACAAATCCTTTGTCTCTGAAGGCAGAGAGTGTCTGCACCTAGTCCAAACCCGTTCTGGGTGCACTCTGCCAGTGAACAACTTCTTCCTTTGTCAGTGTGGGCCAGGGTCATCAGACGCACCAAAGGAGGTGAAGCCAGCATTGTGGAAGGCAGGCACATCCCTATTCAGGTCCAGGTGCTACTCCTCCCACCACTCCCAATGCAGATCGATCTATTCAGCCTAGTGCTGACTCACCCTGACTCCTGGAGCCACCCCAGCCCCTGTCACTCACAAACCAGACATGGAATACACAAACCTAGCAGAGGCAGGCTGGATGGTTAGGTAAGAAAATACCTACTTTCTATAAGTGGTATTTTCAACCACAGAATGTTAAAACCAACTTCACTAAAAGATGTATTTTATCAGTCTGGGTTCAGACATACCAAACTCAAATTTATACCGTGTTTCCTGGGTCAGTTAGGATTATAAGATGTTATAATTAAACTACCCATTCTGGCCTACGGGAACAGGTAGCCTTGCAATAGTGAAAAACAAAATTGGCTGGAATTCCCTATCAGGACATACCACACACATCAGGGCATGTTCTACCTTTTACATACAATGCACCCTGCCCTTGGGCCTACCTTAGGGGTGACTAATATGTGGGAAAGGGAAGGTTTAGGGACTGGCATGTGTGTGCACTTGCCAAGTCATCATGGCAGCCCCAGGCTGCACACAGGCTCTGCAATGGCAGGCCTGAGCCATAGTTTACAAGCTGCTCCGGTGGGTGGCACAATCAGTGCTACAAGCCCACCAGCAGCATTTGATTTACAGGCACTGGGCACGCGCGGTGCACTGTACTAGGGTCTGACAAGTAAACCAAATAAGCCAATCATGGAGTCACTAATCCATTACAATACTCTACCCAAGGGAGCACTTGCACTTTGGCACTGATTAGCAGTGGCAAAGTGCCCAAAGCATCTAGACTAGCAAAACATGTAGCAAAAACACGGAAGGCAACAGCGAAAAAAGGAAGGGAGACCCACCCCAATGGTACCAGGTCTAACAGAGGGATCTCCTGACGGTGCAGGGTATGGTGCATTATGAAGTGCTGGTGATAAAAACGGGTGATTCCCTCTTAAGATTCAAGTACCTGCAGTTATCATCCTAGGTGGTCGCCAACAAACAAGAGATCGGTGGGATGTGGGAATTTGAATCAAAACTACAGAATGAGGCCCCCAGAAAAAAGGACATTGCCAAGTGGTATTGGACCTTGTTAGAAACCAAAGCTAAGAAGCTAAGAGCTTCAAATGCGATTTGGGAAGGAGTCATACAGATGACGGAGCCACAAAAAACTTGGCAACTTTCTTTATAACTACTTTATAAGGTGGTTAAACCCGCTAATCTGATAAAGAATCATTTCTTTACAATCAATAGGCTGTACTGGTCCCCCCAAAAACTAGCTAAATTTGTATCAGAACCGACCCCAAGATGTTGAAGATGTGGCATGTTAAAAGTCGATGATTTACATATGTTTTTTGAGTGCCCAAAACTACAGGAGTGTTGGCAGGCCGTCGAGAAAACTGTCAATTATATTTTCCGGTCTAATATAACAATAAGCCCAACATTGATACTGATGGGTTTGGCGGATCATTCTTTTCAGCCCCTATCGGCAATCAGGAGGGATCTCCTCTTTTATATGATGCTTTTAGCCAAGAGAGAGATCTGTAAGTGATGGACAGACCCTCTCCCCCCTTAGGGTTTTGAATGGCTCCAGGCGGTTAGAACTATATGTAAAATGGATACTGGTGTTGAGGGGTGCTGGTTTGGAACAGCAAGGGTTGAAGGCGACATCCTATGATTACACCTGTATGAAACCAGTAACCAGGAAACTGGAAGGACTGGATTAGCAGGGCCAGATGTTTAATCGCAAGTTACCTGTGGGCGGAACAGGTTGTGTATTAAGGCTCGGAGTTACAAACATTGGTGATATGAGGACAAAAAAACAGACCTCCCCAAGGGACTCGACCTGGTGGTGTTTGAGCTAGAACAAACACCCACGCCCTCATACCACGCAAGAAATCTAGGGATCCTCCTAGACGGCAAGCTCAATGTGAATGCTCAAGTCAACGCCGTATGCACCTCCTGTTTCCACATCCAACGCATGCTTCGAAAGTTCTTCAAAGGTTTCCTCAGGACACCAGACGGACCATCACACAAGCACTCATCACCAGCAAGCTGGAGTACGGCAAAACACTCTATGCTGGATTCTCCTAACAACTCTTACACAGAATCCAGACCATCTAGAACACTGCCTCAAGAGGCTTACTTGACCTTCCACACTGAACCCACATCACTCCACACTCCAGGAAGACTTACTGACTCCCCATTCACAAGTGCAGCCAATTTAAACTTCACATGCACACATACAAAGCCCTACACAGCACAGTACCAAAGTAACTGAACAGCGCATACTCTTTCATCAACCCACCAGACACCTATGCTCTCTCTCACATGCTCCTCACATTTCCAAAAGCAAAACTGGAGGCCACTGATTCTCCTACATCATACCGAAGACATGGAATGACCTCCCTCAACACATCAGAGCCTCCTCCTCACTTCGAGTTCCACAAGAAGCTGAAGACCTAGACCTCCATATAACCACCTTGGGAACCACACACCTGTCCAAGCGCCTGGATACCCTCTTAGGTGATTAGTGTGCTATACAAATCAACATAACATAACATAGGAACATTTTGCTAACCTATCAGTACTATGGGTGCTGTTGGGAATTGGGTTAATGGTTGAGGGGGATAAAACCTTTCTCATATAGCAATCGCAATTTCTGTCAGGGTGAAGTCTCAACAAACCCCAAATTAACCTCTGCTTAAACCTCTAGTAGCTTGGCAAAAAGTGGCCAGGCATAACTTAGAAGTAATGTGTAAAGTATTTATGCAGCACTTGAAACAGTAATAAAGTGAAAACACACCACAAGAAAAATCCCATACAAATTTAGAAAAATGTAGTAAAATTTAAAAATGAATTGACACCATAATTACAAAATTCCAATCAGTAGAAAGGGAGGAATGCAATTTCAAAATTGTAAGAAAAAATAGTGCCTGGAAGCATAAAGCTCCAACTCTGGTTATGTGGTCGCGCTGGTGCTGGACAGGGACAAAGTCACAAGTTCAGGCCTACTGTGATGGAGCGCGGGCTGAATACAGGGACCTAGTTAGGCTCGCTGAACAAGAATACCTAAATCCTGGTTGCTGAGCATCGAGAGATCCAGCATCAAGGATGTGTCACGTAACGTGGTTCTGAGGAGCTTCGAGGCTGTGATACGAGGTCCTGCATCATTATCGAGGATGCCATTCATGAAGGGCTTGCGATGTGAAGTCCAAAGTTGAAAAGGTGTTGCACACCAGCTGGTTCCGAAGAAGCTGCGGGGCTGCGATGCAGAGTCCTGTGTCGTCGTCAAGGATGCCGTTGACGTGGGGCTTGCGATATGAAGGCCTGCGTCAAGACTGTATTGCGCAGAGTTGGTTCCGAGGAGACTAAAGGCTGCGATGCCAGTTTCAGCATCAGGGATGCGTCACACTGCTGCGGGTCTGAAGCAGTTACAAAGAGCTGCATCACGCTGCTTCTCAGAGGACCACAGCTGGGCTGGCAGAGCACTTTCAGGCCCACTTCCAAGGGTCCAGGCTGGGGTGGCAGCACTTATGGGGTTAGGACTCACAGCAGACAGAGTCAGGGTGTTGAGTTCAAGGTGGTTGGAGCCTTCTATCCCTGAGGCTCTGGTCCAGAGCACAGCCAAATAGCTCTAGGAGTCACTCTGGTGGTCTAGGGTTCAGGATGCAGGTCCAATCCTTCACTCAGGCAGCAAGGCAGCAGGACAACAGAGTAGCATTCCTTCTTGCAGGGCAGCACAACACTCCTTCAGAGTCTTCCACTGGTTCAAAGGTGTACTGAAGAGTTGGCTCTGAGGGTCCAGTATTTATACCTCATGCCCACTTTGAAGAAGGAGAAGGTTCTGGGGGTTCTACCCCACAGGTGCTTGGAATTTTCTGCCTCTCTGCCCTGTGCACAGATTGTCTGGGGTCACAATAGACTAGTGTCAAACCCTTTGTGAGTGTGCTCAAGCAGAGCCTTTGTGATGTGTAAGTGTGGTAGGTGACAACTCCTCCCCCTCAACAAATGAGACGTGGCCCACCCCACCAACACCTATGGCCCTTTTGTTTCACTGTCTGGGAGCAATACACAAACACCAACTGCCAGCTACAGCTAGTCATGTGACCCAGTAAACAGGCTGCAGGAACCAAATGGTTAGGACACGAAAATGCCAACTTTCTAAAACTGGCATTTTTACAATTGTGATTTAAAATCCAATTTTACTATTAAAGAGGGCTTTAAATTACAATTCCTCGGACACCAAACTTGATATTCCAACCCGCTCTCAATTGAAAGTTATCACTTATTAAATGTAAATAGGTTAAACCAATGTTATCCCATGGGAAAGGCAGGCCTCCTAGCAGTGAAAACTAATGTAAAGGTTTTTTACTACCAAGGCATGTAAAACTTGAAGTGCATGTCCAACGTTTTACATACACTTTACCCTGCCCTTTGGGCTGGATAGGGCCTACCCTAAGGGTGACTTACATTTAATAAAAAGGGAGATTTCAGCCTAGAAAGAGGTTTAGCTTGCCGGGCGAAATGGGAGTTTAAATCTGTATTATTTAAAGGGGTGTGGAGTTCCTGACTGGGTGTGGGGGGATGAGGAGGTCTTTCTTTGTGATGCCCTCACACACCCCGAAGGATGTCATGCTTCATCATAGAGCTTTTTGCTCCTCATCGGGCCGGCGCTGAAATGCCTGACGGGCTCCCATAAACAGGACTCTTTATCTGAGATCTTCTTGAAGAAGCCGTTGGGTGCATGCGGGTGTGAGGGCTGGGTAGTGCACAGGAAGGTGAAGTAACATAGGTCTGGAGCAGTCCTACTTGGAACGACAGTGAAGTTGGTCGACATGTTTTGTGTCTCAATTGCCCCTAAAGGGTCAGTTGGCACTTCATCAGGACCGGAATAACTAAGTGTGAATGGTGCACTACTGTCTGGTATTATAATTATTAAGCTAATTACCAGGTGCGGTAGGGGGTACCCTAATAGACTTGTACTGGGGAGTAATGTAGACCCCTAGATACAAAGCTTAAGTCTGACGGGGAGGCGGAGCACGTCGTTGCTCATAGAGAAATGTAGGCAGCCGACTGGAGTTCGTCCTACCATTAGCTCCGGGCCATTCACACTTAGTTATTCCGGTCCTGATGAAATGCCAACTGACCCGTTAGGGGCAAGTGAGGCACGAAACATGTCGACCAACTTCACCTTGGTAGCCCTTTAGGAACATTACATCCACATAAGGGCACCCTCACCGCTTTTAATCAGTCGTGAGCTACCTAAATTATTAAACTTGATCCAAGTAGGACTGCTCCAGACCTATTTTACTTCACCTTCCTGTGCACTACCCAGCCCTCACACCCGCACGCACCCAACGGCTTCTTCAAAAAGATCTCCGATAAAGAGCCCCATTTACGGGAGCCCGATAGGCATTGCAGCGCTGGCCTGACGAGGAGCAAAAAGCCCTATTATGAAGCATGACATCCTTCGGGGTGTGTGAGGGCATCATGAAGAAAGACCTCCCTGTCCCCCTACGCCCAGCCAGGAACTGCACACCCCTTTAAATAACACTTTCTCTCCGGGTGCTAGTGTGCAGGACCTCATAATTGGCTCCCAGTCCCTCCTTTGTTGAAAAAGTTTAAAACTGAACACACAGGTTGAGTGGCAAGTCTGAGACATGTTTAAAAGGCTACTTAAGTAAGTGACACAATTAGTGCTGCAGGCCACTAGTAGTATTTAATGTACAGGCCCTGGCTACATGTAGTACCAGTTTATTAGGGACTTACAAGTGAATTAAATGTGCCAATTCGGTGTAAGTCAATGTTACCGTGTTTAAAGGAGAGCGTACAAGCACTTTAGCACTGGCTGGCAGTGGTAAAGTGTGCAAAGCCCTAAAGCCAGCAAAAACAGGAGGCCGGAAGGCAAAACGTTGGGGGGAAAAAAACAGAGATCTGTGTAGTGTAAGCAGTGACAGTTCTGGTTGTGGTAAATGTATTGAAAAAGAGTTCCAAAGAGATGGGTTTTCAGTGTCTTTGGTCAACAAGAAAAGGAAGCAATTTGAATCTAAATTTCTGAGGTAATTGTTGCCCAGATTGAGTTTTGAACATAAGCAAGCTTCTCCCTACCATACTTGTGGCAAAGGGATACTGGAAAGTTTTAATAGAGTAATCGAAAAATCTCTTATCAATACTATGGGAGTATAGGATAACTTCCAATCAAATTATAACATTTCACCTACCTACTTTATGTAAGGCAGACTAACAAACTCTAGAGTCATGCCAGGCTGAATGAGACCACCAAGAAAATTAGATGGATCAATGATGACGTTAAGGGCAAACTAGTCCTTGCAGTGGAACTATATAATATTGATTGTGACAGGAAAATTGGTTCACAGAGCTGCTGAATCAACAGTTAGTCAATTGATGCGAATTCGGAAGAGAATAAAAGTCTCTAAACGCAAAGCTATTGTGAGTGTTAAATAAATATAAAATAAATCAAATTTACCTATGTGGAGATAAATAAAGCTGAGGTATGGCACTTACGTAGAGCAGTCCCTTGCAGTGTGTTGCGAGGTCAGAAAGACGAAGTGGATGAAGAAAGGGAGAGTAGTAGCCAACCCACAGTAATGCTGTTGTACATCAGAACATCCAGCCCAAAAATATTGTGCTACAAACATCCAGAATATCGACTAACAAAATATCAAGGTAAGTATATATATAAATAGGTAAGTATAGATTTACTATACTTAACTCCACATCAATGTCCCTTAAAGATATCTATGAATATTGTCAAGGTATACAAATGTGGAGCTAGGCATAGTGAATGAAGATTTCTGCAACCTAGTAAAGTTTAACATGCAAAGTAGATGAAGAAGCAGAATAATTTTATTTTGGTGAGTTGTCATAAGATGGTGTTTGTGCGGTATTTCTAAAGGGGTTGGGATCTCATGGGAAGATGAGAGACTAAAAGGAGTCTTCAGTGAAAGCATGCTACCTTTTACGTTGGTAAATGTAAATCCAGTATTTGTGCGCACAGCTACCCGTAGGCATACCGGCGCTGGGGGCGGTCGGGAAGATTAAGCGAGCTATTGCCCAGAGTCACCGTGATCCCCAGCGTCCAGCATCAGTCGCCCTGGCCGCTGCAGCTGGTGCAATGTATACCCTGTGCAGAATTGCGCTTTGGAGTAGTTTATTTTGTCATACATTATTTGATATTTAGTCAGTTTGCTAATCCTCTCTATTGTAAGTTGTTTTTCTTCTTGTTGGAGAAAGGGTGTGTGAACTATCTTGGTGGAATGAGCAAACTCCGAATCACAACAATCCATAGTTGATCAAATACCACCCTTTTGCCTTGTTTAGAGACTTAGTCCTGGTCTAACTTCCAAGGAGACTTGAAATACTACAAGATCCCTTTGGATGTGTGAATGATAAGTCCAGGGTTGCATCCAGGCACAGAAATCGCCACTCGGGCCTTAAATAGGGAAGTTTACAAATTGTCTGGCTTCTAGGGTATCTGAATATACTACTAAATAGTAGTGTTTTTGAAAAGAAGTTAAACTGGAGTGTGTCTTAGGCCCTTGCTTTGGCTGCACGAGCTATTAACATACCCCTTTTCATTTCTCATGGAATAGTTATCCCCTAGAGGAACATGCATGTCACTAGACCAGGAATCTGTTTGAGGGAATTTGTAAATAAAATCAGTCAAGGTGTGGGTAGAGCATCCTGGTCTGCGCTGTTAGTGTCTGATCAGCAATCACCCAGCCTCCCATCCACATGCCCCATTTTCGGGCTCCTGGCGTATTTTCAAGGGACTTACCCTTCTGATACGCCCCCCACCTGAGATGCAAGTATTGGACTGGACACCAGGCATCAGCATGATCATATTGCCCTAAATTGGTATTGATGTGGTTCACAGTGCACCATGAAATAGGATCTGCTACTCCTTTGTCACAACAGAAACTATTCCATTTCAGCTCTACTTCAGCTCAAAGAAGGATGACCCCCGCACCATCCAGACACCAATGATATAATTCTAAAATAGAATATGGGAAATGGTTTTGAGGATGTGTACACAACATCAGAAGCACTGGCCATCCAAATATACCATTTTATCTTTCCTGGGGAGGATTGGGTTGGTGTGGCTCCAGATCCAGCTTCATGATCCACTGACCAAAGCCGCATGTCCCTGTTTCCAAGTCTCCCCACCAGTTCACTTGACTAAAGCTGCTTGAACGCATCCCCGCACTGTTCTCCTGATAAAGTTAGATTAAAGTGTATTTTCCTTGTCTCGACACAGCCTACCTTCCTGTTCTCTCTGACTGAAGATGCTTGTTTCAGTCTCTCACCCCAGCTATGGCTAAATACCCCCATGTCATAGCCTATCTGTTGTACCAGTCCTCTGAGGTGCAGATTCAAGTTCAACCAAGACAGGTTTGAAGCAGGTCTTGTACACACAACATAGGTTAGAGGTATTAGCCTAATTCATCCTCCACAAAAGGAGAAGGCAGAATATTAAATGTTAGAAACCTTCACTCCTGATATCACTCTGAGATGTTGCCAAAGTCAATATCTTCCAAGGAGCTCTTTCAGCTCACCAACCCCACTTGTTTCCCTGTCAAATCTGCTTGCCTATATGCTGTCCTATAAATCGTTTTACCCTTCTACTGCCTTGTCAAATAGATTTTCCCAGTTTACTCCCTGTCTAACATGTTTCCAAACCAGTCTCTAAGTTCAATCAGTTTTTTCCTTAACTCTTCACTCAAGTGAGTCTTTCTCTTTATTCACTTTCTCAATTCCGTTCTTGACCGGTTTCCCCAGACAAGAGGGCACATAAGGCAGTGAAGGTACATAGCCCGTTCCTCCCCTACCTAGGTCAAAGTTTTTTCAGGCAATATCAAATACCAGTTGCATGTGGAGGCAATGGTAAGAAGGGCCGTATCTGATGCTCCTGTTCGTTCTTGTGAATTCACTTGCGTTGGTACTTAGCCTGATGATAATGTGGTGGCAAAGCAACATGTGCTCAGCCGGGGACAATTGAACAAGCATGGCTATATAGATACTTGGTTGGCCACATGGAACAATTCTAAGACTAGAATGACAATGCTTGCATGCCTGGAAAAATGTGAATAGCTGACATAGCACACCTAGAGAGGGACCCGCTTCTTGCACTTCTGGGACACACGGCACATGTACCCCTGAAACACAAAAAGTAAGTTGCCATCTCCTTACTGCTAGCGAAGCGGAGGGTAGCTTGCAGATGGGGTAGAGGCCGGGCCCCGAAATTCAAAGAATGGCTGGCTGATATGATTTTTTGCCAAGAGCAGAGTACCACATATGCAGAGCTGCTGCCGCGGACCTCGAGGCCCAAGGATATATGGGGGCCGTTGGTGGGGTACCTACTAACGCATGGTCCCGAAGGGCACAAGGCTGTGCAGAGTGCGGCTGGAGATGAGGGAGCGGTGGGCTCGGCGCTACTGCCGTCCCCAAATGCATAAATATACTTTCCTAGCTCGGGGGAGATCGAATGTGTGATATATGATTCACGGAGTGGATTACGATCAGTGTGTGAATGCGGACTGTCTGTGCTGTTCCGACGGGCTTTCATACTTGCACAAAGGATACTGCTTGCCACATTTATGTTTCGGATTGTATGCCCTTCATGCTGATTGGAATTTTGACCCTGCTGGCGGTGTTACATTGCTTTATTATGTGACTGTTTAAAAGCAAAAATAAAGTTTTCAAAAAAAATATATATATATCTGACATAGCAATTTTCTAGAGATAATGTGAAACTGGAATGCGAATGTGGAAAATGAAACTGAAATGAAAATATTCTTGAGCAACGTGAAGTAGTAGGACAGGTTTCTGAAGCAAATAGGAAATAAACACAGCAATCTGTGATTAAATGGTGCAATGTGAGAATTGGTGTGGCAATGTAGAAATGGTGACAGCAGGTAGATTGAGCGCATGTCTGCATATCATGTGACATCGGTGGAAAGTTGGTATATTGAGCATCCCTCAGAGTAACACACCGACATTGGCAGCATCCTTTAATATGTGAACAATTCATACCATCGAAATGTCCAAGTTAGGTGGCAAAATTAATCTAAAAGCAATTCTGTTAGTACTCATTTTTTGGGTTCATGCATTTTATTTGGCTATTGAGTGACACAAGCAACAATGCACATTTTGCCTTTCGGTATTCAATGCATTGTTGGCCTGTCTCTGGGTATGTAGGTGGACACTGACACTGCATCAGGCACTGCACCTCTTAGTGTAGCCGGTGGGGCATCAAGTTCATTAGGTCATTTTGCTGGTGTTTGTGTCATTGTATGCAGATCATGGTCTTTGTATTTGTGGTGTTGGGGTTTAGGTGGTTACTCATCATCCATAAATCGTTTGTGAGCAGACAAGCCTTGATGTACAGAAGTGTTCCAGGCCATCCATTTTTGGAATGATTTGTATATTTTCAGCATAGTTGTAATAGGTAAGGTTAAAAGATTAGACCAAGTCTGTTAAGGGGTAAGGTAGATGTTGAATAAGAGAGATGAACACAACAATGTTAGCATCTGAGGGGCGCATATGAAAGGTGGTAAAAATACTTAGTTCTGCTTGTCTTTGCAGTAGGAAGAAATCCATTTCTGAGATTATGGGGTCTATATAGTTAAAGGTGGACAGTGTCAAATACCACCAATAGATTTAGAAATATTAGGGAGGCCACTGCATTTTTTCTCCTTATGAGCTTTAGGTCCTATGAATACATGGGGTTCCCTCTGTGCCTATACCTGGACTGAATCCATATTGTTGATCCAAAATCAAGTTATGTTCTGCAGCTAAATTGGAGAGTTAAATAAAAACTGTTATTTATGCTAATTTACCTAGGAGCAGGCCATCAGGTATTAGCCTGTAGTGTGCTGTGTCGGCTGGGTATTGGTTCCTCGTCTTGAGAAGGGGTCTAACAAAAAAGGTTTTCAACTAAGTAGTAAGGAACCTAGCTCCTTGGACTTGTTCAGTGTGCTTCTAGCTACTTTAATCAAAATGCACTAACTTTGCAAGTCAGATCCAACAGGAGCAAAGTGAGACGCCACACTTTCCAACAGACACACAATTGATGGACGGAATGCAGAACGAATCAAAACATTCACCCCCAGTCACGAGATCTGGGTTAAATCCATCAATCTTTTGCTCACCATGCCACACCAGTTTAGACCTGGCCATATGCAAATCAGTCTTGACCCTGTGCCTCATGGGAACAGTCCAGCCCGAACTGCCAAGCCAGGTCCTCCCTGGACCGGAAACAAGCATCTTAGGACCGCGTTCGGGGCTTCACCCCTCTTCAGCCAGGATAGCTTGATTCCAGTGGCACAGTGAGCCCAGGACCCACGTCTGGGCATACCTGGTGAACTTAGGGCGAGAAAGCAAAAGACACACAATTGATGGAATGCAGAACAAATCAAAACATTCACCCCCAGTCAAGAGATCTGGGTTAACTCCATCATTCTTTTGCTCACCATGCCACCCCAGTTTAGACCTGGCCATATGCAAATCAGTCTAGACCCTGTGCCTCGTGGGAACAGTCCAGCCCGAACTGCCAAGCCAGGTCCTCCCTGGACCGGAAACAAGCATCTTAGGACCGCGTTCGGGGCTTCACCCCTCTTCAGCCAGGGTAGCTTGATTCCAGTGGCACAGTGAGCCCAGGACCCACGTCTGGGCATACCTGGTGAACTTAGGGCGAGAAAGCAAAAGACACACAATTGATGGAATGCAGAACAAATCAAAACATTCACCCCCAGTCAAGAGATCTGGGTTAACTCCATCATTCTTTTGCTCACCATGCCACCCCAGTTTAGACCTGGCCATATGCAAATCAGTCTTGACCCAGTGCCTCATGGGAACAGTCCAGCCCAAACTGCCAAGCCAGGTCCTCCCTAGGAGCAGGCCATCAGGCCTCTAGTGTGCTGTGTCGGCTGGGTATTGGTTCTTCGTCTTGAGAAGTGGTCTAACAAAAAAGGTTTTCAACTAAGTAGGAAGGAACCTAGCTCCATGGACTTGTTCAGTGTGCTTCTAGCTACTTTAGTCAAAATGCACTAACTTTGCAAGTCAGATCCAGCAGGAGGAAAGTGAGACGCCATACTTTCCAACACCCAATACAAACCTTGCACTAACAACATGTAGGTTAGAAGTAAACCAGGGGAATGGGACAGAGGCACTGGCTATCGTCACACTGTGTGGTTACACAGATGGGCTTGATCTGCACGGTAGACGTATTGATATATGAAGAAAAAAGGAGGCTTTTAGAACAGCGATGGTATTAGCTTTGGCATCTGAATTCTAATATTGTATATTTTACTCTACGAAGAAATTCAATATTTTTCCTGAATTGAAATATAATTAGAGTTGATATAATAACCCTCAAAAACTCCGAACTATTATATGTTGTTTGCTAAAGAGAACAAGAGTTGTGCTAAAGAGATGGGGTGACACCCCATGCACCTGGTTACGGGCACTGTAACTGGTTTATAAGCGTAATATGAAAAGCGTTCATTAATATCCTATAGTGTGGCTACACATCTAGAAATTGTATGTTTAATAAATGTATACCTTAATAACATATGTATTCTAACAACAATATATAATCTGTTCAAGAGGGAATTTCACAACTTCTTCTGTAGAAGTAATGCAAGTACAATACTGAGTTCTTTGCCCCACCGGATGAGCACGATGACTTAGCTGTGTACGGATTTACTATTGTCTGTCAACAAAAACATTGGGAAATAAATGGGTGGAACAATTTAAAATGTTTGAAACAAAAATTCTGGTGCTTGTCGCAGAGTTATACCCTGCCACACCCCGCCTCCATTATTTGGGACTAAGCACCTAAATGGCATGGCTGGCCCTCAAAATGATTAAATATCCTTTCACAATTAGCATTATTCTGTCTTATAGCCCTTTTTGCCTCAAAATGTCATTTGCAAACTAATATAACATCTTCACCAACCTATGATGTAATGTAAGACTGTAGGGAAAGGTACAGGATAAATGTACAAATGTAAATATTATCCATATTTTGTTGGAAGGCAAATTTCTAATCAGCACTGAAATTGAAGGAACCATGCATGCATATTAGTGCAAAGAAAAGTGGAACATAGCTTGCGTTGGCAGCCAAGGGAATGTTTACTACAGTAGCCTTGAGCTAGCAATACAAACACCATAGGTATATTTTGACAGTCCACAAACTTTTAATTCTTCTTCAGAAAAAAACATACAGACAAGCTAACTGCAACAACAAGGTCACAAAATCCTGCTGCATGCCAAGAGTAAAAAAGTACAAAGGGATCTCGATTTTTCTTTTTTCGCAACAAACGTTGTTGTAGTGATGGCCCTTCTGTAATGCTAGGCACATCCACACACAAATGAAAACGGTCACCACAAAAAATTTATGGAACTTCTCAAACATAACCACAGTTGAAATGAAAAAAATGAAAACTGTATGGCCCAATATTTTGATACACCTTATCATTTATTTACGGAGGTAAGTTTTGATGTATTGCTCTTAATTGTGCTAAATAACTTTTGGCATTTAAGCAAACAAGTCAATACTTTGTAAAAAGTAGCATACTAAAAGTACATTGTTTACTTATTACCCTAATCCACTTGAAGTACATGCATGTTTTATGGTTGACCTAAGAGTTCAATGAATAATTTAAAACTCGATAAATTGTGGTAAACTGAATGTTAAATTAAAATTGTGACATAGTGTATGATGGTTGAGGCATTCTCTGAATGAAATAGCATGGTTTACCATCACAATCACACAGGCTAAACTTGTTATATTAGCATGACAATTCTTTGAATAAGTAAATTATACCAAAACATGTCAATAGGCAACAAGGCCTTTGTTATGCACAAATACATTTGAACTATAGGAAGATCTCACGTGGTGGTCCATGAAAGTCTGGAGGAGGAAGAAGCATACTGTCAAAAGAACCCAGCAAACCCCCAAAAGATATTGGAAGAATTTGTTCACAAAATGTCCTTGAATCATTTGATATTCATTATCATTTTAACTGTCGCTTCCTTTTCTTTTCTTCTCCACATTTTCAGTTGGAAACCAAGCCATGGCAATATATGAGGATATTTGCCTCTTTTCTTTTTTTCATTTTCTCTTTTAATCATTACTTCCTTTTCACATTTTAATACAAGAGCCAAGTCAGGGCAATGCATGAAGCACAGAAACCTGTAGGAAAGAAAATACAATTGTTCAATCATTGTTATACCTCAGGGAGATTTATTTTTACTTTTCTTTCAATAATAAATAAGATGTTCATAAATGCAATAAAATAACCTAGCTATATCCATTCTAGGACGTTTAATAGTTAACCCTCAAAGGTGCTTTTCTTCTGAGATGTCACCTCCTCTCTTGCAAATGTTGGTTAAATTAAACCCAATAGTTAGCAAATCTGTTCCTGGCCTATAAACAAGCACATAGGTGGCCCATAATTCATCTTAAATTTGGTTCTATTTCTGTGTGAGGAGATAATTCATTGATTCCATCTTAGCGAATTATTTAGTAGTATTAATTAATCTTTTAATTGATTATAGTTTTCACATAACTGTTACAATTATTATGCATCCTGCAAGGCAGTCACGTCCTTAAAAATATGGTAAGTTCATCAAAACAGTAAACATGTTGGAATCCTTGTCTTATCTGATTCTCTTTTTTCTCAATCCACTTCTGCTACTGGATTCTGGACACTTGTCCCGCGTATTCAACTCTCCCCTCACACTTACATACCTTTTCTCTTTTTTGGCATTCTGGCTGGTAAACTGAGACTTGTGCAATGTGGGAGCTGAGTGGAGGAGAGATGAGGGGTAAAGCTAGGGAGCCTCTCCTGGGAGGGTAAGGATTAAGGAGTGAAGAAAAGATTGAAAGGCAGAACAGATCAAGGAATGGAGAGTGAGAGGAAAACAGAAGGATGGATTAGAGACAGAGCAAAAACAGGAAAAACAAGGAAGATAATGAAATTGACATGGTGGCTCCTCCGCTACAGCGGAAAAGCGTCGCCCCACTGCTTTTTTGCAGTGAAACAAAGGGAAAATAAAATTATAATCACTTGCGTTATTATCATTTTATTTTCTCCTTCTTCAGCAGCTTTGCATGAGGGGGCAGCGGAGCAGTGGTAGCACCCTCCTAATGCGCAATGACTGCTAGACCGGTTCTCTCGGGCCGCATAAAACAGTCTTGTGCACTTCGCATGTTCTCTATGCAGGCTGCATTACAGCCTGCGTGGAGAACATGCCTAGGATATCAGTCAACGTCTGCGCTCAGACTAATCCCAACACTGCTAAGGCAGCGTTGTGATTGGCTGACTGGGAGCCTGGGTGTGTTTCCTGTTGCGGTTGAGCGAGGGAGGTCTGCAGAGGAGAGACACGGCGAGAAAGCAGCGAGAAGGTACGTTTTTATTTCTTATTTTATTATTTTATACCCGCTTCCCCCACGTAATCCCCCCTACCGCCCCCCTACCTCCATTCTGTGCTGCCCGCCGTAGGAAATCAATTTAATAAATAAAGGGTGAGTGAGATAATGGAGTGAGAATAATGTTAGGGAATGAGAAAGGTAGAGTGAGCAGGAGAGAAGAGTTGACAACTATCATTTTATAAAAGGCGAGAGGATAAAAAGCAAGTGGGACTAGAAACACAAGATTTTACAGTTGAAATCACAATCAAAAAAACTGACTTCAATTTCAGCATGGAGGTCATGGACTATTGGATCGTGTAAGTAGCAAGCACTGGTAGGCGATGTGATGCACCAACACTCACAGGCAGAATAAAAAGCTGGCACTGGCGGAGAGCATGCAAAGCGTGAGCAAGTAAGAGTCTGAGTAACTGACGTTTCAGTACAACCAAAAGTGAGATAGGCGTGCATAAAGGTAATGCTAGGTACAACAGATGCCCTTCAAATTGATCCAGAGCACATAACAGCACCACCAGAAAGTTACTCTGAATAAAAACATATGCTACTGTACCTAAGTTGAAAAGCTCACACAGAGCATCCTAAGAAGATAATGTCAACCAATCATTGCTTGACCAGTGGGCCTCAAGGTGACAGCAATGCCTGCAAGACTGCCATCCATGCCATAAGGGTAATAGCTCCTAAGAACCTGGCATATTTCAGCATAGTCGTATCAACAACAACTTTAAGAAAGGCAAAGAAATGGGAGAAATCTGGAATCCAAAAACAATGAACAAAACTTTAGGGACATCCACCCACGAGGAAGACCCATCTGGGCAATGCAATGAAGGCAGTTGGAGAGAACCTACACATAAAGCATGAATTAATTACCTGCATCAATTGTATCCATCCTTGCTAGCATTTAGTACAGTCTGGGAATATAATTACAAAGTATGATATGCATCCTAGACCTCTTTGACAGCTTCCTGGATAGACCTAGAAGAGTGCCATAGATTTCCATATTTATTCCTAAAACCAAGTTCTCAGCCCTGTAAAGGAATGTACTATTATCCGTAAGGGGTTTCCCCTCCGGGTGAGGAATTGGGTCAACGGCCCTATTAGGAAAGCTGCACACACTCAGGACATATCAAGTAACATTGCAATAGGTATCAATACAACGTTAAGGGGAGATACTGGAGTGTTTGCGCGGGCGAGAGATGGAGGTTTACCAAACACATACGAATCTAGGCCACTAACCTCCACATGGTACAATCAACATCCGGGCTAATAATACACTTCCACAGTACTTTAAGTAGCAGTGGCAAAAATGGCCATCTCACCATGTTTCCCTTGCCTGGCACGTTTCTGTGGTAGCACTGAAGTTCTGCTGTTGATGTAGTTTGCACTATTCCTCCATATCCTGCACTTTTCTTTTTCTTCTCCCTCCTCGTTCGCTGGGACCCTTCCTCCTAGTTCCCCTCACCGTTGTATTGTAGTTTGGAGCCCTAGCTCCTTTTTGCTGTATTTACAATCTCTTGCAGTTGCTGCCAGTATCCGAGTCTCCTAAGTTGCCACACATGATAACAAGCATTTGTAATGCAATCGGTCTCGCCTTTGGGACCTTATATGTATTTAGCTATGCAGCACATTAGCCTGGGTGCTGAAACATCTACTGTTCTGTAACACGGAGGGAAAGTAAGCACCAACCTGCTTGACACGCCATGTATGGGAACACATGGAGAGAAATATTGCCTTTCAGCGGGAAATGGTATAGTCCAAAGCTCTGTTTTTAATATAAAAAAGGGCCTTTGTGGTCATATCACTGAAAACACAAGATTTGAAAAAAAAATACTATTGTCTACGGGTGCTCATGGAAGACAATTTCTATGGACTGGAATCTAGAGAATGCTTAAGTGATTCTGGTATTTTACTGACCTCTGCTGGTCGTTTTCTATCAAGAAAGTTAAATAGAGGCAGCTCTTTAATCACCTACCAAGTTAGAGAGTAGGGGAAGAGAGTAGACTCATTTTTTCACTGCTTGGCATCTCAGAAACCGACATGTGGATCTCAGAATGTAGTATTTGTAATTTATCAGGAAGACTGGGAAGCTACAGCCTCATCTTCTTCACAGTGGTGCCTGATCATGTACTACTGACATATTATAAATAGAATTTCAATCCACCAGGACATCCCATCAGAAGAGAGCAGCACAGCGCCTTCGGCTTCACTAGATTTTGTCAGTTTAAAGGTACAGCAAGTCTTTACATGCAACTAACCCTTAATTCAGGTAATAAATAACATTGCTTGCCCTTCTCTAGGTGTACTCTTGAGTGATTTTCACCAGATTAATCCTGTGTGGTGAGCGATGCTGGATTCCTGCCAGGGTTGGATAGTTAAGTTACCACTTGGAGTCACAGGCTTAATGAGTATGTTGAGGGTCATCAACCTTGAGAACCAATACATAGCAGTGTGCAAAAGATGCCAACTAAAAAAAACGTATTTGCACCATGCCTGTAGCACAGCAAAGGTAAGCATCATACCCGAGTGATCTGTGCCTAACAAGGTAATCATATTAGACCGGATTCAATCCTAACAACACTGTCTGAAAGGATGCAGGCAGTGCAATTTTTATTTAAAGAAGAGGTGCAAAATTATTTTAAAGACCTTCAGTTGTATACTGGAAAACCCAATCAACAAGGCAATTCAGCAGCTTAGCATCCACCTAAGGGCTTCAATACCCATATATATTTCCCCAAACAGGGCTGTATCCAGGTCCTGACTTTGAGTCCAAATAAGTATCCCATTAGGGCACCATCTACAGCATGGGTCCAAGTTTGCCCATTTTGTACATGGTGCATGAGAGAACAGTTCAGGGAGATTCCCTTGCTTGCATAAAGGACCAATAAGCCCCACTGTATTACCACATTTCTGTCCAGACTTTGTTGGCTCCCTGTACGTTAACGGATACTATTTACATCATTGTCTGTGGTCAATAAAACCTCATAAGCTGTTCATCTCTCCTTACCAGTCTGAGTCTGCACTATTAAAACCCTTTCCACAATTCTGGGACCACCCAAGCAAAAGCTGGTAGCCATTCACCACCAACAAGAGAAGATCTGGTCGATGTGCTGGTTGGTAGTGACCGTACAAATTGTGAAACACTTCTCTGTCCAAGCTCCAAAAAAAAAGAGGAATGTCTGTCACCCATACAAAACCTTTAAAAACTGCCTCTCTAAATAAAACACTTTTGTATAGGAACACATCTATTTATCTAAAGAGGGCTGAGTCCTCTGGTTCGCTAATAAAATGGGGTATACTCCTCATCATCGCAAGGAGCTGGAAAGTGTGTTTCCAGAGACCCGGTTGTGGGCTTCTGCAGCGACACAGCACACTCTTTCTGCAGCATCCATGTTGTTTTTTCCTCCAAACATTCATCTGAAAGGATTTTATTTTTAGTGATGAAAAAGAGTGTCTATCCCAGTGAAAACTATATACTCTGTTCACAGCAGACACGCGAAACAATGGCTGCAGTGTGGCCTGATGAACATGTGAATGATACTTAATAAGCAACCAATGGTTGAGGATGGCTGCCCTACTGATCCTTTCTTTGTGTACTGATGGTATAAGCTTGTGCCCTGCTCAGCCACAGCACCACAAGATGAGCCAACCCCTACATGGACAGAAGCTTCCCACCTCATTTCCTGTTCTAATGCATGGCGTCCTGTTCTAATGGGTGATCGGGGGTGTAACGCAAACCCCTGTAGCCCTGCGACGGGGGACCCCATAACTTTTCAAGAGCCCTTCCAACCCTCAAGGGGCCCCCATTCAGCTCAAGGCCAATGGATATATGTGTAATATGCGAGACTCAGTGGTCCCTTATCACAGTCTGCCGCAGGGGCTCATCATCTTGTGTTACGCCACAGTGGATAATGTTAGGCTATTGTAAGAGAAAAGCCTTAAATAAAAATTATCTTCACACAATCAAGCTCCTCCTTGTACACAAGTAATGATGTATAATGTAGGTCTTCACCCAGGTCAGGTGCTGAGGTGAATGGCAAGGCATGCACGAACCGGATGTCGGCGCGGTTTCATTTGCTTCTCCTCATCCCATACACTGTACAATAAGTGGGAAGAGCAGGCGTATGGCAAGAAAGCTGCATTGGCCCAGAGTCATAGAGCACATGCAAGTTCAACTTGCACGTGAAATTGTCTCTTGTATGAGCGCCGAACCACCGTGGAAAGGACAGCATGCTTCCTACATGGAGGTCTCTCCTGGATTGTGAAATCCCAAGACTGTGCACATTGTCAAATAGTTAGTTAATTATCAATGTTTCATCACAAAGGTTCTATAGGCGTACTTACAAAGCATCAAATCTAGACCGTCCTATTGAAAAAAACATTATACTAAGGTAGAATATAGGTTATTGATAACGACCATATAGCGCCTCCTGTCCCTCAGGCAAACTAGAATAGATTCCTCTCCTTACCTGTACAGAAAGTGGACCGTCCTTTCTCCCCTTTTATGTACAGTAAGAGCCATCAAATACAAGCACAGAGTGTCCCATTCCATTTATTTAAAGGCACATTGCTTGTATTTGATGCCTTTCACCGCTATTGACAGGTTAGTGTTAGTCATTGCCATTGCTTTTTGCATTTTATTAAGAAGAAAATACCATCTTTGTGAGTTGTTTAGTAAATACAAAAACAATATTGAGCAGGCTACTATTATCTGGAAGCCTGGCACTACGATTTTACTGAAAGTGTACCCGCCATGTCTGCTGAGCACTTTTGGTGAAATTTCCCTGCCAACAAGGTGGGAAATTTACCATTCAAGAGGCATGCTGCCACCCATCTGGAGTGGTTTGGCTGCCCACCTACATAATTAACAAGCATTTTCAATACAATAGGTCTCGTATTTGCAAGAGTTTGAGCTATTGGCATTGTAAATGACAATGCCTTTTATTTATGTGTTGGTTTTGAAAACAGATACATTTAAGGCATTTCACAATGGCAAAAGCTTAAACTCTCATACATGAATCTGAATAGGTAACCGATTTGATTGTTGACAACAGCATTGATCTTACATTTAATGTGCAATTCGTTTTATAAAACAAGTTTGAATGAAATATCCTGCTTGTAAACCTTATGAGTTAATGATATGTTGGCAGGTGTTGCCCATGATGTAGAGTAATAACTCAAAATGTAGTGAGCAAAAGAAAGGTTTCGGTTACGTGGACAAATGTTTTGAACACACATATTGCTAAATTAGAATAGTGTGAAGATTTTGGTTCAGAAGCATTACGGTCAATAAAATGACTTTTTACCTAATATAGACTTTTCGGTCACAGTACAGACCGAGCGCCGTGTGGAGAGAGGTCCACGCTACAAACACACTGATTGTGCCGCTCCTGGAGGCAGTGTCACACACCAGCGCCGGCAGAGTTCGGAAAGGGTTCAAATATTTCTAAAAAATGAAAAACACTGACTAGTAGACAATAATTAACACTTTGAATGAAACTCGAGTTACAGCAGACTTCTAGAAAGAGAAAATGAATCATAAGTTAAAACTGCACAAAAAAAAAGAGAAAGCCCTTTCCATTCATCGCTGCAAATTGTTTATTCAGCCAGGATGCCAGGTGCAACTCACTGTGCCCAGGCACATGTTTCTACAACTAACATGTTTGATATGAAGACAGCAGGAAACATGGAGGAGGGATGGTGGCATGAAGGGGGAATTGTGGATTAAACCTCCACCATAACAAAGGTGATGAACTGCCCAGGGAGAAGCAATCTCAGAGCAGGGCAGCTCAGCTGGTAACCTGCAGCCATGAGTGGTGTGGGGTACCAAAGAGTGGAGAGCAAACCGAAAGGAAAAGAACGGCATTTAAATGGTACCCACAGTGTATAATGTAACCAGTGTGTGGTACACAAAGTGCCATACAGGCTTTCAATAACATCAAGACGAGATTCCCGCAATTATGTGTCAAATATATAATTATGTGAAAAACGCAGCGGCATCAGAATCGTCGCACAATTCCAGTGGCCTTGATGACAACAGACATAGTGGGCTGCCGTATTCAGCGTGCAGTAGACGGAGGATAGAAGTGCTGTTGGGAGAGGAATGACTGTGCCCTGCCCACATTTGAAAGCGGGGGAGACATGAACAGAGGATACCTGACCCTCTGAACACACGTTGGCTACCCGAATAAATTATTGGGCTGACTGTTCCCTCTCCCCCTTGCGGCATAACCTTTTGCAACATTGAGGTGGAAAGGTTGGACTATGCCTCCTACAGGAATTTACCTGTGAATTTATGATACCCCCTATTGAGGAGGTCTACCCCTTGTGACTTTCCATGTTAGGTCACTACTCACCTGAGGTCCTGAAGAAGTGTCGCTCAATTTTGGAGCATTTCTGACACGAAACATGTTGACCTATGACACTTGAACTGCCACCTAGGTACCTTAAGTCCTGTTGTTGGCACCACTGTTTTTATCTGAGACCCAGTTCTAGTACTGAATAAATTCTCTCTACAGACCTGGAGATCTTTTTTACTATCACTTAGTCACATTAATCACACACATAGTATTGAATGTCCATAAGAACATACTTCACATACGGCTTCTCACAGATCAAAAGAACTCCGCTAAAGTAGCCACCAGACCCGTCGGACATTGCAGCGCCGGTCCGACGAGGAGCGCCCGATGATGAAGCATGACACCCCTAAAAAAGGTGTGTGAAGGCATTAAAGATCTGGAAACAAGATCCCCTAGCGACAGAGATCTCTAGGCATACAGTGACACTTTTCACGTATATGCCATTGAGAATAAAAAAGAGGAACTGATAACCCTTTACGTTTTCCATGTGCCCTGCCCTGCCCTGTATGGATTTTTGGAATAATGGTAACCGTTAGCTTGCTATTCCTGGGTGTTGCTGACAACAGCACGAGGGGGTTGTACAAGAGATGTGCAGAGGATCATGGAGCAGAAAAGAAAAGAGGAAAGGAGCGAAGGTAAGTACAGAAAGAGAGGGAGGAGCCTTGGAGAGGAAAGAAGAGAGAGCAGCAGGAATCTCAGGGGGCGAGGAGGTCAGACTCAAAGGGGACTTGAAGAGGAGAGGCTGGGGGGAGACAAAAAGAGGGTTTTAAGGGGAAGGAGAGGAAACATCACCCAAGACAAGAAAATACGTAAAGACAAGAAAAAGGGAGAGGGGCTTGAGCCCCTTTGTCCTTAAAGTGACTCGGAAAGAGAAAAATGGGGAAAAAAGAGGGAACTAAAGGAATGGCATTAAAAAATGAAAGAAATCAAACACTAGACTGATAGTGATTATTGGTAGTTAAGAAGGTCATTCACTAAGTTGGTTTTGTTGTCTGGTCAATGGCTTTCTTCGTGAAACATTCCTCATAGCAGGTTCAATGAAAATGATTTGTCAGAACCATCAGTGGCCTTATGTCGATACCATAATGCCACACGCTTTGTAGGCTGGCAGGATCTTAAAACCATTTATTTTTAATTGCCCTGTGCAGGCCTGGTGCCTATGTGGACTCCCCTAGCACTGGGGACATTGTGGTACACAACATCCAGCTCCCAGGTCAAAAGTAAAAACACAACAAAAAATGTACATGGGTTAGAAAAACTCTCCCAATATGATGCTTGTATTTTTTATTTGCTTTTGATGTTTTATATGTATTACGATTCACCTTGTATAAACACTCTGATCTTGTTTAATGATCACCATGTACATCAACAATTCTTTAAGTTCTTTTTATGTTGATTTTAGTAGGCCCATGAATCAGCAGGTTGCTGTTGTGGAAGGCTGGCACGCCACTGACCCAAACCATAATGCGTGCATCAAGCATTGGAGGCAGGGAAGGTACAAGCGAGCCCAATGAGTAATCTCTTTAAATGTAATGTATTGTGCAAACATCACCAGACCCCACAACTTACGTGCAGCTCCGCTTGATGAAACGTCTGCTTCAAATGCAGAAATGACAATACTATAAAAACAGTATAACATAATGTGCCACACCATCGCATGGTTGTTTTGGAGTCAAGCACTACGGGTATTTCAATGGCTGGGTGTGATCAAGAATTTGGTGATGATAAACTGGCTTACTAAACTGATAATAAGTCAGACTGCCTGTTTTTTCAGGAACATATCATAATAGAGAGGTGACCCAGACTGCCCAAGGGCAGACTGCATACTGGAAAAATACGAGCAATGACCAGGTATGCAAGTGCACCATCTGAGAAGCTTTGATTTTTTTTAACGATATTGATGCTAACGCAGACATTACTTGTCTCTGTGCCTTCCTATTACCGTGCAAGTGTGTCCCACAAAGGTGGGGCTGGGCTGAGCCCGCATGTGTGCTCCGATCACACAAGTATACAGTGCAACCGTTGGAAACCTAAATACGAAGGGCTAGATGCGGGAAAAATAAATGTGTTTGCTACGGTTACAGTAATTGGCCAGGAAATGTGCACCAGCTGCAGGAGGAAAAGCTGGCACCCCATTCATTGGGGTTGAGGTAATATTCCCCCATACATATACTAAAGGGAAGCGTATGGCTTTTTTTTTTAAAAAGAGAGAACCTATTTGCCACTTTGTTTTGTTTAAGAAAGCGTTTCCTAAACAAAAACACTCTCTACTTTCTGCTTGGCACACGGCCGCACCGAGCCTCTGAAAAAAGTTACCTTTAGGAAAGTGGGCTACAGTCAGGCGCACAACGTCCATTGTGCTGAAAGGGCTTCAGCCCCCCCCCCCCCCAATCGTGTGTGTCAGCCCGGGGTGAGATAGCTTCCCCAGACACACACACAGCCACACCCGAGCACTTCACAGGTCTTTAAAAGACCATGTACTTGTTAAGGAGGCTTTGTTGTGTTTTCACGCCTTCTTAGAGTCCCTGCAGCTCCACTCTGCTGATTGCTTTAGGAATTATCCCCCCCCCAAAAAAATTGGCTCTAGTCGCGCCTATGGCTATAGTCGATGTTTTTGGGGGGGACCGGATAATTAAGATTTCAAAAACCTCAATAACTTCCCTGTGTTAAAAAGAAAATAAGGCTAGAAAGATGCATGTTGGCATAAAGGATCACTTACTTTTATTGAGAGAAGAGGCTGCTACAACTATTTCCATTGCATGGCTGGTTCCCCTCTGTCTCTCATCTTCCCCTCTCTCACTGACTGCTCCTCTCTCTTTTTGCAGTTCGTTGTGTTACAGTTAGCGCTCTAGCCTCTGGCTAGAGCGCGATTGGCATTGCGCGACTTGCGCTCACGTCGACGGACGTGAGCGCGTATATATAAATAAAGGGGCGGGCGGGCGAACTCTCGGCAGTTCGCACCCAACCACAATACCGCGTCTGTCTATTATTTAAGTGCTGCGCGCGCGGGGCCCCGATAACACCACTCGGCCCGCCCCCTTACTGTCGAGCAGAGGTGTGCAACGGAACACTGCCGACGAGGGTGGGCCCCTGCCCTCCTTTCAAGCGGGGAAATAGCTGATCGGCACGTCCCCTGGCTGCGGAGCCAAGAAGACACAATACCTTCGTGGGGACCCCCACTACGGGCCACAGTGCGACACACCCTGCAGGTAGGGCCACCCGGCAGTGGAACGGGGCGAAGCAGCCTGAAAAGAGGCACCAAGGACCAGTGGCGCACAGCGCACTGTTGCTGACGCAGCAGGCACGTGGTCCCGCGCCACCATGAGCGACATTGAACAGCCCGACCCAGCGAGGGTGCTGCTTCATCACCCCCCTTCAGGGGTGCTACCCCCATTCAGCGAAGCCGCTGACCCCACGACAGCTGCGCCGCGATGGCAGACCTGGCTAGGCAGACTGGAAAACTACTTTATCGGATCCAGGGAGACGGATGGGGCGGTGAAAAGGTCCCTTCTCCTACACTACACAGGGGAAGAAGTATATCTCCTATTCAAACACCTGCCGAACACGGGGAACCCCGACGACTACAAGGCGGCGGTGGCGGCCTTGAACGCGCACTTTGACCCACAGGTCAATCCAGACTACGAGCATTTTAAATTCCGCCAAGCAAAGCAGCGCAAAGGTGAGTCTGTGGATGCTTTCCACACGAGGCTAAGAGCCCTCGCAGACACCCACCTCGTAGGAGACAGGGCCAAGGAAGAAATCAGGGCACAGCTGATACTGGGAATTTGGAGCAAGACGCTACGAGGATTAATACTCCGTCAACCTAACATCCCGATGAATGATATCCTCGTCCTAGCCAGGACACATGATCTATCAGCGGCGAGAGCTGAAGAAATGGACCAGGCCTTGGTAAAAGGAACAGACAAGAGCGTTGAGGGGAAAACCGAGAAGACGGATGTGGTGCGAGCGAAGGAAAGGCCACAGAGACCCCGTGACCGGCGACCCCCAGCACAAGCCAGGCAGTGTGGCTACTGCGGGTATGAAGACCACCCAATCAAAGCATGCCCAGCGAGAGGAAAGACATGCACGAACTGTGGAATTGATAACCATTTTGCGTCTGTCTGCCGGAGGAAGACGCAGAAAAGCGGGAATAGACGGGACAGGCCGCTGAGGAAGATGGTGAGGCAACTGTCGCACACATCGCTGCCGTCACAGCCAAAGTCAAGAAGTGAGAAGACCAGAGACTACCAAGACTCTGACACAGACTCTGACGATGATGGGGAAGCCCTAAAGAGCACTAGGCGACCCCAGCCACGATGTGACATACTCGTAGCTGGCTAGTTACAAAACGGTTAGATACCGGAGGGTCGGAGGGAGCATGTTTAAAGACCACACAGGATTGGATCCCCCAACAAAGTACTTATGACACAGAAAAATCCTGAGGTCTAAAATGGCAACGAGAAAAGGTGGTGTGTAAAATGAGGAACAGAAGCCTAATGTACGTGGTGACAGGGCAAACCCTCAACGACGTGGTCATTCACTCACCCTGGGTAACAAACCCCATCACATGGGATTTTCATCCCAAAGAAAAAATCTCAAACTCTCAGGGGGCGGCAGGCCCCTCAACGAGAGGTAAGAGCTTAATGCTGTTTATATTATGCACTGAAAAGTGGACTAAATCCACATATGAACTGGGTGTGAGTGGGGGTTGCAGTGCTGATGAAATAGTAGTGCAATAGGAGTGTGTTAAAACTAGTTACGGGACGGCCAGGAGGACTCTCTTGGACACCGCCGTACCGATGCTAGATTAAAAGGAGTGAAGGCCCCACTAATCCAATGTAATCAGTGGAGCAATGTATAAGATAGTGGTCAACATGTTTCAGCCGTGGCGCCTAACTAGGCTCGGCTTTCATCAGGACCTGGTAAGCTACTGCAAAAATGAAAAAACGTGACAAAGGATATAGAGGACACCCTCAAGTTGCTTGTAGGGTGCGCGTCTCCTCAATGATACATACATCACCTAGACAAAAAAGAGACTCAGTGTAAGAATGTAGGACATAATTGCTCAGTAATAACAGGTGTGAATGTGTAAACTGAAAGCAAGCACCACTCACCCGTATAAACTGGGTGGAAAATGGACCTCCACCTGGCAACCGCTCAGGAAGGAACACCGCTCTGAAAAAAAGATGTAAGACTGCTGAAGAAAGAGTAGCTTACATGTCATGAGCGAGTGTGAAAAGTGTGAGTGGGTCATCTAAAAACGAGGGAGACTGACAAAAGCGGTATGTGCACAAAATGCTGATATAAGCAAAGATCATCGTTTGTCAACAAGAAGAAGCGGAGTTGAAAACGTGACCAGTACTGTTTAATGGGTCAGAGCAGTAAGAAATTGAACATGTCTGTACAAAAGTAAATCAATGTCAAGGAGTATTCCCAAAAACATCGCTCGAAGGTGGAGGATTAGTCACCTTCATAAAAATGTGAAAGAAATGGAAGGGGGGCCGTTTAAGCCCAGCGAGCAAAAATCCTACCTCTCCGTCGGGGAACCGGGCTGGAATGAGCCTGCAGCCGGAGGTCCCGCGGGGTTAGACGGAGGCGGATTAAGAAAAGATGTGTCAGCAAAAAATGGACCAATCAGGGGACAGGTTACTCATGCTATCATGAGGGAGAACCAATCGGAAGTGCTGAGCCACCCGTATGGCAGTAACCTTGGAAACTGGAATGCAGCTGACAGGTTACGGGTAACGCTGTCAGAAATTCAAAGGTATGAGCGCCACAATTAATTAGGGAGATAAGGTGGTGGCGCTCTTTGACAAGAAATGCGGAGACGCACTGGTTAAAACAACGCTGACTCTCAAAGCGCGTGTCGCTCCGTAGTAAACAAATCGCTGAGAAGGGTACGAACTGTTATGAGACATTGGCTCTTGCAGCGCGGTTAGTTAAAGGAGCACTATGTTCACCGGGAAGTGAGAGCCAATTGTGCCCCTACGGGACTCATTGTGACAAACGCTCCCAGACTGTTCCTGGACGACAAAACTTTTCTCAATGATTGGTCCCTAATAGCGTGGAAGTGCACCAGAGATTGGCTAATCCTTATCATAAGCACTGTCAAACGAGTTGCCGATGCGGTGTTAATTGAGATCCAGGCCTTGGAATCACAAATTAAAGTGACACTCACTGGTGCACTATTCAAGAAACAGCAAGAGGAATCCAATAAACACAATAAAGAATTCAAGGACTCGGTATTGATGACCAAGATTACCAAATTCAAAAAAGATTTGGCACGTTTTTCACTGGAGAAAGTGTACCCATACACTAGTGCTGACTACGTGCCTCCTCAACTCAACCGACAGGGCCGTAGGTATGGGTCCAACTACTCTACATCAGGCAGTGATGACTGGTCGAGTGGGTCAGACACTGCTTCGGGCGAAGATTCCTCACTGAGAGGAAATAAAAGGAGAGGTGGAGGCAATAGGAGAAACCTGAGAGGCGCACCTAACCCTATGTATCCTTCTCAATGGTGGCCCCCTGCCGCTTACAACTACCCCCCCTTTCCTCCATTTGGACAACCCCCTCCCTTCGGACAACCCTGTCCCTATCCCCCTCCTCCACAGATGTATACCAACCAGCCTTTTTTAGGGTTTGGCCGAGGAAGGTCAAGGGGAAGGAGACGGAACCAAGTCCATTGGTCAGACCAACAACAAGGAACTCCATCATCGAGCTCGAGGGACACTCCATCCGTCCCGAGCACGAGTACGAGCACAACCTAGTCATCAACTTATCCAGCAGAGTTCTCACACAGGATGAAAAGTCCCTCCTGAATAAAGGATTAGGATTTGTTCCTTCCTTTAAAGGAGATATGTTCTCCATAAACCACGAACTCGCTCATTTTTTCAGAAAGATTCGCTTGAATTTCTTTTTTCGTGCAGAACCCAGTACCTCTTTGAATGACCATGACTTGAACACGGGCCTACGTGTTAAATCCACCTTTAATCCTTTGCCTAGTCAAGTCCCTCCACAGGTACTCACGTTTGAAAAAGCAGTGACCTCACAGATATCCTCCTCCTGTGTCTCAGAAAACCGTCAATACCAAAACCTTACCAAATTAGAGCGCCTAGCTTTGCGCTCCCTGACCTCTGATGATTCCATAATGATCAAGCCAGCTGACAAGGGTGGTGCCACTGTCATCATGGACACCACCGCTTATCGCTCTGAATGCTTGAGACAGTTGGGCAACACCAACTTCTATCAACCCCTTGCTCAAGATCCCACCACACGCTTACTTAAGACCATTCAGATCTTAGTGAATGAAGCCAGCACCAATGGTTGGATCACTTCTAATGAAGCTCAATATTTGGTCAACACCACTTCCACTGTACCTTATTTCTATATCCTACCCAAGGTACATAAGAATGTGAATCCTCCCCCTGGCCGCCCCATAATTTCAGGACTAGGGTCCCTATTGGAACCACTGTCGGCTTTTGCAGACCACTTCCTTCGCCCTTTTGTGGCCAAAATGCCAACGTACCTTAAGGACACTAAGGATATTCTGATCCTACTTGAAGACTTGTCTTTTGATTGTGCTACAGAATTCCTAGTCTCATTTGATGTAGAGTCATTGTACACATGCATCCCGCAGGATGAGACTTTAGCTGTCATCGAATCTCTCCTGCTGGCTAATCCACCAGACTCCATCACTCCTGTTCATTTATCATGTCGTGTGCAAAGCTCGCCATGAAAGAGAACTTCTTTCAATTTGAAGAACAGTTGTTTTTGCAAGTGTCAGGCACTTCAATGGGGAGCATTTTTGCTCCCAGCCTGGCAAATTTGTATGTTCATGTTTTTGAGGAACAACATGTGCTTAATACCAACAATCCATACAGAAATCACATCAAGATATGGAAGAGGTATATAGACGACGTGTTCGCACTTTGGCAGGGACCTCTTTCCTCACTTTTGGCTTTCAAGAACTGGCTCAACAACTGCGACCCCTTTTTGAACTTCACCTGTGAGTACTCTAAGACTCATCTACCATTCCTCGACATTTTGATAACCCCGTCTGATGGCCGCTTGAGTACTGAGCTATACAAAAAACCCATGGCGGTGAATGCCCTTTTGAAGTATGATAGCTTTCACCCACGAGCTCTGCGTGATAATCTGCCCTTTGGCCAGTTTCTGCGCCTCAAACGGAACTGTTCCTCAACTGACAAGTACAAGGAACATGCCAGCAATTTATCTAGACAATTACTGGCCATAGACTATCCCAAACATTTGATCCGCAGAGCGTCCAAATGAGCCGCGAATAACAATCGGGAGGCTCTTTTGGCACCTAAGATCCCCAGGACATCTGAGAACAGACTCACTTGTGTGCACACCTATTGTCAATTTTCCAACCAACTCAAGAAAATCATTCTATCTAATTGGAAAATTCTGAACATAGGCGAGGTAGGGCTGCCTAGACCCCTCTTTGCGTTCAAACGCAGCAGCAACATCAGAGACGAGTTGGTACACACCCGCCCACGCACCAACCAAAGATGCACCCAACAAACTCTGTGGGGTCTCCCTCCAGTTGTGGGCCACTATCCATGTGGTTCTTGTGCGGCATGCAGCCACACCTCCGTGACCAAAGAAATTGACATTGGCACTGGCAGACCGTGGACTCTTAGAAGCCACAGTAATTGCAACAGCTCAAATTTGATCTATCTGATAACCTGCCCATGCGGGCTGAGATATATTGGAATGACCACCCGCCGTATTAAAACTCGCATTTTGGAACATAAGAGCACGATACGGTGTGGTCGTTCCTCTACCAAACTTACCAACCATTTTTTAGAGGTCAATCATGCTCCCAATGACCTACACTGGACAGTCCTTGATAAACCCTATATACCACCACATCTTACAGATAGCTCTTCTTTTCTATTCAAACGTGAGCAGAGGTGGGTGTATAAATTGAAGACACACGTTCAGGGACTGAACGACGATATTCCTTGGCTATCTTTGTAACACACATGGCTTGATCCTACCATCTCACCTTCTGACCCATGCTTCACACCGTGTTCATGGGCATCTCCCATCAAGCATCTATACTAACCTATCGTTACGATACACATTCTTTGCATTTGCTCTGCACGGCTTCCGTACACCGGCACATACATCTCCTGCTGATGTGTAACTACCTGCAGCTTTATATTTCACTCGCGATTTACTTCCCGGTGAACATAGTGCTCCTTTAACTAACCGCGCTGCAAGAGCCAATGTCTCATAACAGTTCGTACCCTTCTCAGCGATTTGTTTACTACGGAGCGACACGCGCTTTGAGAGTCAGCGTTGTTTTAACCAGTGCGTCTCCGCATTTCTTGTCAAAGAGCGCCACCACCTTATCTCCCTAATTAATTGTGGCGCTCATACCTTTGAATTTCTGACAGCGTTACCCGTAACCTGTCAGCTGCATTCCAGTTTCCAAGGTTACTGCCATACGGGTGGCTCAGCACTTCCGATTGGTTCTCCCTCATGATAGCATGAGTAACCTGTCCCCTGATTGGTCCATTTTTTGCTGACACATCTTTTCTTAATCCGCCTCCGTCTAACCCCGCGGGACCTCCGGCTGCAGGCTCATTCCAGCCCGGTTCCCCGACGGAGAGGTAGGATTTTTGCTCGCTGGGCTTAAACGGCCCCCCTTCCATTTCTTTCACATTTTTATGAAGGTGACTAATCCTCCACCTTCGAGCGATGTTTTTGGGAATACTCCTTGACATTGATTTACTTTTGTACAGACATGTTCAATTTCTTACTGCTCTGACCCATTAAACAGTACTGGTCACGTTTTCAACTCCGCTTCTTCTTGTTGACAAACGATGATCTTTGCTTATATCAGCATTTTGTGCACATACCGCTTTTGTCAGTCTCCCTCGTTTTTAGATGACCCACTCACACTTTTCACACTCGCTCATGACATGTAAGCTACTCTTTCTTCAGCAGTCTTACATCTTTTTTTCAGAGCGGTGTTCCTTCCTGAGCGGTTGCCAGGTGGAGGTCCATTTTCCACCCAGTTTATACGGGTGAGTGGTGCTTGCTTTCAGTTTACACATTCACACCTGTTATTACTGAGCAATTATGTCCTACATTCTTACACTGAGTCTCTTTTTTGTCTAGGTGATGTATGTATCATTGAGGAGACGCGCACCCTACAAGCAACTTGAGGGTGTCCTCTATATCCTTTGTCACGTTTTTTCATTTTTGCAGTAGCTTACCAGGTCCTGATGAAAGCCGAGCCTAGTTAGGCGCCACGGCTGAAACATGTTGACCACTATCTTATACATTGCTCCACTGATTACATTGGATTAGTGGGGCCTTCACTCCTTTTAATCTAGCATCGGTACGGCGGTGTCCAAGAGAGTCCTCCTGGCCGTCCCGTAACTAGTTTTAACACACTCCTATTGCACTACTATTTCATCAGCACTGCAACCCCCACTCACACCCAGTTCATATGTGGATTTAGTCCACTTTTCAGTGCATAATATAAACAGCATTAAGCTCTTACCTCTCGTTGAGGGGCCTGCCGCCCCCTGAGAGTTTGAGATTTTTTCTTTGGGATGAAAATCCCATGTGATGGGGTTCGCTACCCAGGGTGAGTGAATGACCACGTCGTTGAGGGTTTGCCCTGTCACCACGTACATTAGGCTTCTGTTCCTCATTTTACATACTCGTAGCTGGGTCAGAAGTAAACGCAGTGATTGACACAGGCGCGTCCGTAACGGTGATGTGCGTACAGCAATACAACCGTCTCAGTCCAAGACCGGAACTCCAACACTCCAAGGCCAAAATCTACGCCTACGGGAGCGACACGCCGCTACCTCTGAAAGGCAAGATGACAGTAGCAGTGCGCTCAGAAAAGTCAGAAATTGTCATTGACATCCACGTCATAGACCAAGAAGTAGACACACTACTCAGCGGACACGCTGCGGAGGATCTAGGACTAATTGTGTTCCTCTCGAAAGTCCTGGACAAACAAGTCGAAGACCTGCTGGAGACATTCAAAAGCCTATTTTCAGGGCTGGGGAAGATCAAAAGGCCGCCAATACGCCTCCACATTGACCTCTCAGTAACACCAACAGCCCTCCGACACAGGCGGATACCGTTCCACCTACGCCCGTTGGTAGAGGAAGAGCTCCAGAGGCTAGAGGAACAGGGAGTAATCGAGAAGGTTACAGGACCCACACCATGGGTATCGCCAATGGTGATCGCTGAGAAACCCCGCCAGCCAGGGAAGATCCGGCTGTGCATTGATATGCGCCTCCCAAATAAGGCCATCAAACGGGAAAGGCATATCACGCCTACCATGGATGATATCGTATCCGATCTAAACGGAGCGCGATGGTTTTCAAAATTAGACTTAAACGCCGGATACCACCAGCTCACCTTAGCGACAGAGAGCCGATACATCACCACATTTAGCACGTATCTGGGATTGAGACGATACAAGCGGCTAAATTTCGGAATCTCATCGGCAGCAGACATTTTCCAAAACACCATCAAAGACATTCTGCTCGGCCTGCCTGGTGTCTTAAACGTGAGCGACGATATCCTCATATACTCCAAGACGGTGGATGAACATTACAAGCACGTCCGGGCCACACTGTCACGTCTGCAGGAACATGGCGTCACCCTACACCGAGATAAGTGCCAGCTGTTTCAGCAAACAATCGTATTCTTCGGCTATGTCTTCACCAAGGAAGGCATCCAAGTGGACCCCCGGAAGTCACACGCCATCAAAGCGGCCCCAGCATCAGTGGCGGCGGTCCGCAGCTTTCTGGGTATGGCCACTTACTGTGGACGGTTTATCCTGAACCTGGCCACCCTTGCCGAACCTCTCAGACACCTCACCAAGACAGATGTGATGTGGCAATGGACAGTCACAGAAGAGACAGCATTCCAAGCAATCAAGGAAGCTCTCCTAGACCAGACCACACTGGTCTACTTTGACCCGGGCAAGAGAACCGAGATCTTAGTGGACGCCAGTCCCGTAGGGCTAGGAGCGGTCCTGACGCAAGAGCAAGGACCAGGGCAGTGGGCAGCTCTAGCGTACGCCAGCAAGGCCCTAACGGACACGGAGAAACGCTACTCACAAATCGAGCGTGAAGCTCTGGCAATCCGATGGAGCTGCCGCCACTTCCACCTGTATGTGTGCGGGCACCCGTTCACAGTAGTGACAGACCATCAACCGCTAGTACCACTCTTCCGAGGGACAGCGCCCCACCCGCTTCCACGGATAGAGCGATGGGCTATCAACCTCCAACAGTACCACCAGGGGCCAGGATCCAGAAATCCGGCAGACTTCCTATCCCGGCACCCCGAGACCAGTAGCAAGCCTACGCCAATGGATGAAGAAGAGGAGGTCGAAGGTCATTTGGACATGGTGGCTGCCCTGACGTGTCCCCGATCATCGACAGCTACTCGAAGTACCCGATAGCCGAAGCGTTGCCGTCCACCGCCTTCACGCACGTAGGCCCAGCCCTGGAAAAGGTGTTTGGAATATTCGGGTGCCCAAAAGAACTGCGGAGCGACAACGGGCCCCCGTTCCAAGGACACGAATTCGAAGAATTCCTAAAAGCACACGGCATCCGCCATCGGCGCATCACCCCTCAGTGGCCACAAGCCAATGGAGAGGTAGAGCGGCTCATGCGCAACATCAATAAAACGCTGCGCATCGCTGTGTCCGAGCAGCTACACCCTGAGCGAGAATTGCAGCGGTTTCTGGGAGAGTATCGCAGCACCCCCCACTGCTCAACTCGTCAAGCACCATGGACTTTGATGTTCAATGGAACTCGGAGAGATGGGCTACCAGTCGCTCCAGGCTGGACAGCCCCGCCCTTCGACGAGGAGAGGGTGTTCCAGAGGTGCCAAGAGCGAAACCACAAAGTCAGTAAGGCGCGGAGAGCCGCGCCCAGAGAGGTCCAAGCCGGAGATACAGTAATTCTAAGAGAACGACGGCCCGGGGGAAAATTCAAGACAAGATACGAAAAGGGCCACTGGAGAGTGGTCGACCGGCAAGGAACCATGGTGACGGCACGACGAGGAGGAGAACTGGTCACCCGGAACATATCGTGGTTCAAAGTGGTGAGGAGCCCCGTGGACGACTATGGAACCACGGAGGTTGAAGAAGAACACGACCCCGGGGCCCTCCCAGCCAGCATACCCATTCCCGTCCCCCAGGGCGCCCCCAGATCAGACCCGAATGAGACCGAGTGTCCGGATGGTGAACCAGGGCATAGGGCAACACCAACAACCCAAACCCCGGCCCCTCGGGGGACCTCGAGGTATGTGCTGAGAGAGAACCCCAGGCCCAGCAGCCGGTTGAGAGACTTTGTGTGCCAAGTAAGTGACGCTGCGAAATAATGTTTGAACTGTTGTCAAGGACCGAGTTATAGAGGGATGTTACAGTTAGCGCTCTAGCCTCCGGCTAGAGCGCGATCGGCATTGCGCGACTTGCGCTCACGTCGACGGACTAGAGCGCGTATATATAAATAAAGGGGCGGGCGAACTCTCGGCAGTTCGCACCCAACCGCAATACCGCGTCTGTCTATTATTTACGCGCTGCGCGCGCGGGGCCCCGATAACACCACTCGGCCCTCCCCCGCCCCCTTACTGTCGAGCAGAGGTGTGCAACGGAACACGTTGCACTGTTACAAAGTTTGCAAGCTCTCTCCGTGAAAATGAGCAGTGCACTTCCTGGCTCTAAAGAGCAAGCCTGAATGAACAGAAGGAGGAGATTTGGCTTAGCCCCACACCCCGACTGCTGAAGCGGCCCTGATTTAACTGGGAATTCACTCACACTTCATCAGGGTCACATTTACGCAGGCAGGGCCAAGCACAAGTGAATGTTTTATTGTTCTGTTACTTCGCGTGTTCAGTCATAAATCCGCCAAAAGTCTGGTGCAGCGAGCTCGGAGGTGTAATGAGAGTTAAAAAGTGGCAGGCTTTTAAAACCGATGTTTAATGCATTTGCCCAGGAATGGTTTTTGTCCTGTGACAAGTACCGGGAGTGCGAGAGCTCGAATGACTGCTTCAAGCATGACAGGAGCGCCGCCGTGACGCAGCTCGCCGCAGATGGGAATTTGTAGGCAGGAAAGATATTTAGCGATTTTACCATGTTACAGTCAGACAAAACAAAACAGAACTGGGCAACATGGGAAGTCCACCTCCTGGAAAATCCGACTGACAAAAACATTGCCTGTGAGCAAACATAGGCAGCGTGAGGGGAGGAGAGCAGTGCGCCCCAGCTGGCTGGAGCCGTACACATCGCCTGTCCGGGCGTGTGCACAGCTCCTGTCGCACATCGCCTATCTGGACGCGTGCACAGCCCAAAAATGTGCTGCATTTTTCAGTTAGTCTGCTACTACACTATCCATTACTGGGGACCATTCACGGATGCCCCCTTGACCTGATGAAGGATTAGACACAAGCTTTAGAAGGTAGAAAGATTATGCAGATGGTAACAGACCTTTCAAAACCAACAGGTCAATTCAGATTTCTTCCTGGACAGGTCTGGCAAAAACAGTTTAAAGTTTCATTTACCAGCAAAGGATTTTGCTTTGGTTAAAGTTAAAGGACAGGATTTTCTAAATACTGGTGTCACAGCACTTTTTCCCTCAGTTTGTTACACTTTTCAGACAAAAGAAAATGCTGCTCATTTGACAGCAAGCAAATGATGGCTGGAATGTTTGAATTAATCTCAGCCCTGGGTAATTAGTCTGGGCTGTATTCCATTCCATTGTTTTTAGCTCCTCTATGCCATTACAGAAATTAACTTGTCATAAGGAGATAAGTCACTCATACTCCTGGACCTATCTGCCACCTTTGACACTGTCTAACATCACATCCTGATCAACAGACTCCACCACATCGGAATCCAGGGAGAAGCCCTCACATGGATTGCCTCATACGTCACCGGAACAAATCAGAGAATCCAGCTCCCATCGTTCACCTCAGAGCCCATCCCCCAAGGATCATTCCTCAGTCCCACCCTCTTCGACACCTACATGAACCCCTTGGCCAGCACTGTCAGATCACACAGACTTAACATCATCTCCTATGCCAACGACACTGAGCTCATCCTCTCGCTGTCAGAAGCCCCCGCAGCCACCAGAGCCAACTTACACAAATGTCTGAAGAACATCACTAACTGGATGAAGGACAACTATCTCAAACTCAACACGGACAAGATGGAAGTCCTCATCTTTGGGAACAACACCTCGCCATGGAACGACTCATGGTGGCCCGCTGAACTTGGCCCACCCCTCTGACAGACAGACCATGCCTGCAACCTAGGCAGCAAGCTTTTTATGAAGAAACAGGTCAGCACTGTCTCATCCACCTGCTTCCACACCCTATGCATGCTACACAAGATCTTCAGGTGCCCCCCAGTCACCACCAGAAGGACAGTCACCCAGGCCCTCATCACCAGCAGACTGAACTACAGAACACACTCTACATGGGAATCCCCGCACGCTTCATGAAGAGACTACAGACAATACAAAACTCAGCTGCAAGACTTTTCCTCAACCCCCCCAGAAGGACCCACATCACACCCCACCTCATAAAGCTACATTGCCCCCCCCCCGATCCAGAAGAGATACCAGTTCAAGATGCTGACCCACGCATACAAAGCCCTACACAACAAAGGAACTGCATACATCAACAAACGTCTGACCTTCCACCAACCTACCAGACAACTATGACCTCTTCCTCCCAGACACATCCCAGATCCGCTGAATCAACAGTGGAAGGTGTTCCTTCTTGCACCTGGTGGCCAAGGCATGCAAGGGCTTCCCCCTGTACCACCCCATTGGTCCAGCAATTCAGGAAAAAACTCAAGACCTAGATGCTCGAATGAACAAACCACCGCACAGCAGGTAGCTTCTCCAGACCTTGAGAAACTCACGGGTGATTTGATGCAATATATAAATGACTGATTTGCTTTCTGCACGTGTTTCTGTTAGCTACATTTGTAGTCGGCAAAGCTTTCTGTATCGTTGTCTTTGGTGAAGCTACAAAACATCGTGTTTTACGTGGTTTTGCATTTATGGAAGGGGAATGCTTTTTTTCCTGTTTTGTTGCTGAAGCTTTGAAGGAGGGTGTTATTTATCTGCTTTCTGTGGCACCTGCAAGGCAGCATGTGTTTGCTTTCTCTCAGCAAGGTAGCATCTGTAGCCATAAAGGCTTTATTCTTAATGCTACGTTTTGTAGCATATGTAGCCTTTTCAAAGCCATTTTTTAGGTCTCGCTGAGCCAAAGGCTCGAAGAGACATTTTGTATGTGGGAATTTCAAAGTGCTGCTGGCTGGCCTAACGCTTGTGTTCACGCGATCGTGCACGCGCGCAGCCGGCCGCCAGCAGCACTTTGAAAACTCGTGCGTCATCGCGATCGCGATCACTTTCGCTTTCAGAGCGATCGCGATCACGATGACGCACGCGCACACACAACTCCCGCTTCTCCCCCACCACATATTGAGTCTCCAGCCGCTCATGCGCGGCCAACGCTTGTTTTAAACGCTCCCACGTCGCGTGGGCAGTCCGTCACAACACGTGCAGTTCTCCCGCCAAAGCACCGCGGCCGTCCCAAGGTCCGCCGCGCGCTACACACTATGCAAATGCAGCGGTAAAAATCACAAGGCGAAATGTTTCATTTCACATTCCCGAGACCCTCCCTGCCGACTGCCTGCTGGAATTCTAAGATTTGCATATTCTGTGTGGCGGAAAATGCAGACCCTGGGCACTGGTAGCCATGCAGCCCTGCAGCTACAGGCTTTAGAAAGGAAGTGACGCACGCAGCAGACCCTCGGCCTGCCAAAAAAGGACAGATTGCGCGCATCGCTGGAATAGCTCAAAAAAGTTGTCCTCTGGGTTTGCAAATTTGACAGAAGTTAAGCAAACAAGGAAAAACGCATATGCTTTTCATGCAAGCATTTTGGGGAAAGTTTTTGTCATGACTAATATAGGTTGTACTTTGTAGAGTACAGTAAATGCAAATATTGTCATGCGGATTATCTACTTTCAGCTCTTTTTGGAGTCACTCAGGGTTGCAGCGTCAGATATCCACCAGAGCCTATACGCCCCTCAACAGCTTATGTGCCCGCATATTCAAAACCTTTTGGAAGAGGTTCAAGTTGGCACTTGTGTGCTTGCCCTGGGCATCGTTAATGATGACTTACTTAAGATACAGCTACCCTTCAATGTGTGGTCAAACACACAACCCAGGAGTCTATAACTGCCTCCACCCGAGGCTGACCAGAAATCCTGTGTCACCGGGCCACAACTTTTCCATTCCCTGTTTGCTTTTGCCTATCAGTGACTGGACTAACACACCTACACACCTGATAGCAATGGTATGTGAAAGCAAAATCCAGGAATGGAAATGTGGTGCCTTGGTGACACTGACCCATCAGGTCACCTACTGAAACCTTTTTTTTTTTTTAACCAACATTCATGGTTCATCTTAAACCATCACTGCTTTGATTTAAGTGTATAATCCTGCAAATATTTTTTATCTTTAGATATTATTGGTACATACTTTAAATTGATGTTGCTCATTTGTGGAACAGGGCTTTGTTTCCCACCAGTGCAAGTCTGAGTGCAAGCATTGGGAAAGCCAAAATGTCTGTCTTTAGCAGGCTGGTGTGAGGTTTATTTGTTCAATTTTTTATGTCAAGCATATGCCACAAACAGAAGAAAAAAAGAAAACATGCCACCATCAAGACATGGTGGTCCTATGCTTGCGATAATAAAAAAAGATAATACATTAACAATTGTATATACTTTTCAAATGTACTTGGAATCTGTAAAAAATCATGTTCTTGCTTTCAATGCACATCACAGGAATATGACTCTTCTTTGTACCAAAAAAAGGTTATATTGCCTCTCAATTACTGTAATCTCAAAACATAGTTGAAACATAAAAGATTGGCATAACAATTAACAAAGAATGGAAACAAAAAACACATTGGTAAGGTATTTGCCAACCTGTCCTGCCATTTAAGGGAAGGGAAGCTTGACCTCTTGGGGCTGTGGTATCAGTAGTGCCCTTAGGCACAACATGCATTTTACGTCCCTGGCACATTCTGGTACTATAGAAGCTTGGCGCCATGCAAATGAGGATACACTTTGCCTCTGCGCCTGTGCCATGCTACAGATGCAGGAGCATCCTAGAGATAGTGCACAGTCAGTTCCTAACCCCTCCTCTGTGCATGCCCCTTGCAAGGAGAAAAGGAGGTCACATGGACCACCTAGACATCCCCATGTAGTTGGGTGTAATAACTCACTGCACCCACCCGCAGAGAATCTCTGCCCCCTTTCAAGTGGAGGTTGTATTGCTGCCTCCACAGTGAAAGCTGGATCCATGCCTCCAACCGGTCTGCCTTTCACTAGTGCGTGCAGTCATTGTGAAAGAAGCATACTAACTCAGACTGCGCCCAGTACTCTAAGTTAAAGCAAGGCGCAGATCAGGGCAGTATGCCCAAATTATAACATCAGCCCTCCTGTTAGATTTGCACAAGTCCCCTGAGGGAGTAAAGCTTGCATTGCTGCTGTTCTAGCTGTGCCTGTTCTGTAAGAGTAGGCTTATGGCACTACTTTTGCCCTAGCTGTACCTGTACTGTAAGAAAAGGATACTCGAACTGTTGCTACTGACTGGCTAAAGGGGTCTTTCCACTGAGGTTACCCCATTAAGCTCGTATTGTTGCTGTAAAAGTTGCACCTATTGTGCAAGGAAGGAAAAGTCGCACTGTTGGAGTGAAGGAGAGAAAGGAAAACAAGCATTGGCGTAGCCAATAGGTCTCGCTTTTGGAACCTTATTTAGTTAATCAGCACAATATCCTTGGTGCAACAACATCAACTGTTGCATGGCTAAACACTGATAAGGTCCCAAAAGCGAGACCTATTGGCTATGCCAATGCTTGTTGCTTATTGTCTTCAGTGTTGCATCATGTGATCTATAGTCTATTTCCCCAAAATATCATTTAAATCAACTCTGAAACTAAAGAGTGGGTTCCCTTTTTCTTATTTTATTCACGTAGTTACATTTTGCTGTGTTGTCACTAGACCTTTGTTTTGCAACTTTATTTACATGTGGACATCATTTCTCAACATTTAAAGAATTATAAGCAATGAAGAACGGATGTGGTGTAACAGTTACAGCGGCCAACTTTAAAGCTGGGAATCCGGGTTTGAGTCTCGGCCGGAGATTCAAAATCCTGTGATTCAGGACACATCTCCGTGCCTAAAAGTAAAAGTAAATGTGTCCATCTGTAATACAACTGATGCTGATGTAAAGTGCTGTGACCCGGTCGAGTTAGCAGTATATAATACATCACAGCATTTCATAATACTTTATAGAATATTTATTCTTTTCAAAGCTATTTCTTTGCTTTTTGTCTTCGGTGTTTTATCACGAAATCTTGCTGCGCCAGCCTTTTTGACACCTAGTGGAAGAAAAATCAGCCTGTTTACCATACACCCCTTCACTTTTCCAACCCGCTCACAGCACGAATGACTCCGTCTTTTAGCATAAACAAAGAGGTGTGAAAGCTTTAAAGTTAACTAAAACGATGGCTATTTTTAAAGCTCAACTAACATACTATTTGATATAGGAAAGCAGTCTCCTTCCTAAACACGGCGTTTAGGTATTCATCCTCATCCCAGCACGCCTGACATCCTGTAGCACCCATACAGCTTCAACAAAGAGGTGTGAGCGCTTTTAAAGTCAGCTAAGGTGCTGAAGGGAGCCTACAGGCTTCAAGCCACAAGCTAGAATAAAGGATGACTAAAAGGCTGCAAAATAAATTGTATGTCATCCCTGCTTTTATTCATAAACATCACTGATGAATAGGCTGTAGGCCATAACAGAACAACTGCAAGGATTATTACGTGAGTCTCAGTTTTTAATAAATGCTTACTTATGACAATCTTGCATTGTTACTCTTTTAATTAGCCTTTTTTGTTTTTCATAAAAGAAGCATGTGTCGCCCTATGTAATCTTTCAAACAACGTACATTATTTGTATTCTAATTTAAAAGCTATATGTCTGTAAGGCAGAGGAGCAACTACAGCCAAATTTCGGGGGGGCTACAAAAGATTTCGAGGGGGACTGATTCTTCCAGTAATAGGCAGAGTGGAGATGCGGGAGTTCTAAGAAGGGGTAAAAACACAACAAAGCCTCATTAACAAGTAAATGGTCTTTTAAAGACCTGGAAGTACTCGGGTGCGGCTGCAGTATGACGGACGCCAGACCTGCCAGCCCACAGCAGCTCAAAACTGTCTGAGTGTGTGCCCGGGAAACTGTCTCAGCCCGGGCTGCCACACACGACGGGGGAGGCTAATGCCCTTTGAGCCCAATGGGTGTTGCGCGCCTGCTGTAAGGCCGCCTGTGTTACTTTTTAGGTCTCGCCTGACCCAGCGCATGCGCTGGTCTGGCGAGACTTATTGAGAGGGCTCCAAAAAGTGCTACCAGGCCAGCCTAGAGCTACAGTGCATGTGCGCGGGGGCGCGCACGCCGCGCTTTACCGCGATTACTTTCACTTTCACGGCCGCTTTGATGTTTGATCGTGATTGCGATCACTTTCACTTTCGCGGCCGCACGGCCGCTTGGCATAGCCAATAGGTCTTGCTTTTGGGACCTTATAAGTATTTAGTTATGCAACTGTTGCATGGCTAAACACTTATAAGGTCCCAAAGGCGAGACCTACTGGCTATGCCAATGCTTTTTTAAACATACTCTCCGTACATAACATTAACTTTGTGACTTTACCTCAGCTAAACAAAAAACGCTTCTACTAGGCTGGAAAAAACAAATAGCATTCATTCTTAACTCAATCATACATTATCACATTATCAGAAATGCTTGTCATACACACATTCTATAGCATTAAAAACGTTAAACTTACTGTACACCATCCCTCTATGCCGACGATGTCCTACTATATATGGCATCCTTGAGACGTTCGCTAACCAGAATACTCCGCATCTGTGAGACGTACGGGAGGTACTCCGGGTACACAATTAATTGGAACAAATCCGTCCTTTTTATACTGAGTGGCCCCTACCGGTCATGCCCAGTGACTGTGAGATGAGAGTGGTGGCAAACGTCTTCCACTATCTCAGGATCTACATTACAGTAGATCCAGACGAATTTATGAATAAAAACCTCCAAGAGCCCCTGAAAAGATTGCATCGGGATGCCAAACATTGGCAATCCCTACCATTGACCCTACTAGGGAAAGCTGTGCTCTTCAAAGCTGATGACACTAACCAGATTTCTTTATGCGTTGCAAAACACTCCATTTCCGGTCCCGCCATCGTATTTTAGGGCAATAGAAACGGATGTGCGCAACCTCCTACGGGATGGTAAGCCAGCCCAAATAGCCATGAATAAGTTGATTAAAGGATGGTATGATGGTGGCATAGCACTCCCAAACATACAGACATACTACTGGGCCGCCCAGGTTATCGTGCTTAACCAATGGCTTCACGCCACCCAGACGGAACCTGCATTCCGCATGGATAGGCCCGTTCTGGGGGAGGGAGGGGTCATGAGGGGCCTCTACAACAAAACCCGCTGGGCTGACCTCATAGGACTTATTGCATACACGGTCCATATATGGTACACAGTCCTTAGAAAACTGGGATGGGATGATACAATGACACAAATCACCCCACTCTGGGACCCCGTAAAGTTAGGTAGACTGAGCAGCTGTAAAGGATTCAAACAGTGGGATTTGATAGGAATCTCAAGGGTGGGTGGCCTCTGGATCAAGGGGAAAGTCATAACATTTGCACAACTTCAAGGCAAATGTGATATGGCACCCACAGAGTAGTTTCACTATCTTCAATTGGAGGATAGGCTATCTTCCATTGGAGGATAGGCTGTTAACAGCTAATGCATCGATAAAAGAGCCACTAACCTACCGGAACAGATTTAACAACCAACCGGACCCCACAGAGAGTCTTTGTGAACAATGGCAGGCCAATATCGGTGAACCAGATGACACTGACTGTCAGGAAGCGCTAGAATCACCACGAGAGGTGACAATCCCCTCAAGACTACGGTTGGTGCACCTCAAGGTGCTCCACAGAACATATCTATCCAGGGTAGTATGAGCTAAAATAGGGAGGACTAATACCCAGCTCTGGCTGCGAAAATGTGGAGCTTTAGGTACATTCTACCACACACTATGGGAGTGCCCGTGGATTCAAACATACTGTGAAACAATAACACGGGTCAGCAGAGCTCCGGTATCACCAGAACCCAAACGATGTCTCCTAAACATATGGGAGGCCACAGACCTTAATCGCAAGGCCCAAGACTAGGCGCCACTGGGCATGACAATAGCAAAACGCAACATGGCCAAACACTGGGGGGTGCAGACAGCGCCAGGATATACAGAATGGTGCAATGACATGTACTGGGCAATGGTGGCTGAAAAGGCAGTGTATGTAAATAGAGGGTGTCCCAAAAAATGGGAGCAGGTGTGGGGAGGACATCAGGAGACCTTTTATAGGATGACAGCTGAAGAAACACGGTACCAGATGTTGGTGAAATTGTCAACGGCAATTACGAGAGAGTTGGGCATGGAGGCTATAGAACTCAGTTGTGACGTAAAACTGGAACCTTTTGTATACATGTAACTAACTGTTTTCTAGATGATGTCACAAGTCGTATATTAAATAAAAAAGAATAAAAAAAAAAACTTATTGTACACCCGCACTGCTGTACAACACAGATAAAAACAAAAACCACTAGCTCTCACAGAGGTGTGACCTATTGGCGTGGCCAATGCTTGTTTAGGCATATGGAAACAATATAAAACAGTTGTGCTCATCTGTAAATTAGACAAACAGTGCCACCATGTGGCAGACTGTCACAAAAGCCAGTGTTGAGAATGAAATGCCGGTGCCGAACTCCGGAATCCACCGGCTCAAATGAAGCACTGCCTTATGTCCTTCACTTCCAGTGCATTGTAAAAGAGTTCTTCCATTACAATGCATCATGTCATAGTACACATTAATTTAGGTACAGTGCAGTGATTCTACTCATGCAAACTGATGGTTCATCAAGTTGGAACAGGGCATACTGTTTTCAGAGAGAGGTGAAGAAATGTTCCCACCATTAGTTCCTTGTAACATTGGCTGAAGAAATTATTCAGTTTGGGCTTCTTTTCTGTTTCACTAATGCCACTGCAGAGCAGAGTAGGAAGTCAACATTGCAAGCTATCTTAGAATTAGGCTATTTTCAATTCATTTAAAACAAGCATTGGCATAGCCAATAGGTCTCGCCTTTGGGACCTTATAAGTATTTAGCCATGCAACAGTTGCATAACTAAATACTTATAAGCTCCCAAAAGCGAGACCTATTGGCTATACCAAGCAGCCTTGCGGCCGCGAAAGTGAAATTAATCGCGGTAAAGCGCGGCGCGCGCGCCCGCGCACATGCACTGTAGCTCTAGGCTGGCCTGGTAGCACTTTTTGGAGCCCTCTCAATAAGTCTCGCCAGACCAGCGCATGCGCTGGGTCAGGCGAGACCTAAAAAAGCACTGGTTGAAACTTTTTGCAAAAAAATTCCAGTTGGCAAGTTGGAGTAGTACTAAAGTGGGACGATTCAGAGCAAAGAATAAAGAACCACATGAAGCTTCAAAGACAACAATTCCAGCCAGTGGTCGAGATGCATTAAAAAAGTCTGGGAACCGCTGCCCTGAGTGCAATGGGGGTGGGGTCAGTGAGCGGGGCAGGAAACAAATGCGTGGCTCAAAATAACAAACCATACTGTTACTATTTTGTTGTTCTTTCACCTGCAGGCAACTACATTTAAAATAACACACATCTTAAATGAAAAATAAATGCAAGTCATACTAATAAGCAAGAGATACGCTATTTTACATTATGAAACTCGACTGGTTAATGTAATCATGGCCCATTTTTGTGTGTGTAATTGAGGGGAGGGGGCACATAATTGAATCCTATCTGGTGCAATGGGGCATAGCAACTTGTGAGCTATGAGGTCCGAGCCTGAGACAGAAAGCACTGTGAATATTGAAGTCAATATTTTAAACTTGTATTACAAACATTATAAGATAAGCTTCCACAAAATGTGCAAACAGATATAGGTTTAACATAACAAATTGCTTCCAAAATGTAGGCAGTAATATGTGGACTGTATCTAAAGCAAACATTTTGTAGAACTGTTCATTAAAAGCACTCACTCCACAGCTCAGCAGGTGCCCTTACAATACCTTTCAAAAAGAATAAATCTTTGCTATCATGAAGCTTCAAGTAACTCCATCAATTAAAGCAATGCCGGCTTGCAAGCACCCTTGACGTTTGCAGATTACCTAACTCTGCACATTTACATTACTTTCAGGTGACAGGCCATGGTAAGAAGGCTTGTTGGTTGTTTAGCTATCTGTCCTGCCCTCAGCTTCACAGCCCTAAAGAGTCCCTCCTTTCCACTTCAGCGGAGGCATCTAAATGTCAGAGTCTACCGTCCCAGGTTGATTGTTTTTTTAACATTAAGTAAGGGAACAATTTTAGTCCAATTAAAAAGCATTGGCGCCTCAAGCCCCTCAGATCCCACCCACTTCGTCCTCTGTTTCCAGCTTCCCAAAAACAAATGAACAGGGCAGTGCTGACATACGACCACCGGCATAAGTCGGGACAATGTCATATACTTTTACAGTCAGTAGAAGAAGGATAAACGTATCCACGGCCAAGAGGCTATGTCTAGACAGATGGGCGGCCACCTAATTTCATGTCATCGGGGACACCATTCTCGTCCTAGTCTTTTCTGTGTACTCTTTTGTAGGCTTGGTTTTCTTTCATGGATCAAATTGAAGTAAACACGCCTGATAACAATAAACTGTAAGTGAAAAATCTAGGGTTGTAAATAGTGTTCTTGATGAGTGATGTGGTCATCATTTTATCGGCTAACGCTTGAGAAGACTTGCCCCTCTCCCTTTCATCCAGGTGCAACACCAGAGAGTGAGACAGAGAGAGAGAGAGTGTGTTAACAAAGCCTTTCACTATACCAAAGCAGAAACTATTGACTATGTCAAAGCATGCACCTCGACCCAGTAATAGCATCCCGGGCCTGCTCTTCCCTCTCTTTAAAGACTCTCCAGTTAATGTACGTACCAAACAGAACAGAAAGTTAACTAACCGCGCACAAGGGGCTTAACAAGCCATGCAAAGTAAGAAGGGTACGTTGTTCCCCAAGTGGATGGACAACTAGTGGGGAGGCCACAGGAGGGGAATCCTCCTTGTCGGAACTAGAGTCCTCACACACCCAGCAAGCTAGGTGTCATGCTTCATCATATGGACTCGCTCCTCGTCGGGTCGGCGGTGCAATACCCGACGGGCACACATAAAGGGGCTCTTTAGCAGAGATCTTCTGTTCCTGCGGTATGGTGCCGTGGGTGTGAGGGCTCTAGGTGAAGGTGTAGATGTGACGTGAGTGAGTGATATTAAAAAAGGTTGGATAATCCAAAAAAGAATTTAATGGGATGGTTATCCACCTTATTAAAAACTACAAAAGAGTGGCTTCTCGCTGGCTCAATGGTCCAGTGGAGCAATGCTCAGCTCTAAGAAGGTGGTCGACATGTTTCACGCAATGTGTTAGATACTCTGCATTTCATCAGGACCTATATACAACAACTATCAACACATGGTGGTGGGTGGAGGAGTTCCTACCTACCACTATTCTTTAGTGCGAGCACGTGGTTCCGCCAGATCTAGTAGTGACCTAGATAGGGATGCCAAAAAACAAGTAAACTAGAAATAGTGGTCTATATGAGAAAGGATAGTCATCCTCACAGCGCTACATAAGTGTCCATCAAGTCAGTGCATTTGTGATACTGTAATGCACTCATCGTTAAAAACACATTTAAAAAGGAAGGATGACTGGATGAAAACGAAAATTGAAAAGGATCAAGTACATGGTGGGATGCCTCACCTAACTAGATGATAGCGCTTGCTTCATGAGGTTTTCTCCACTCTTGACACCTCAGTTGATGGTGTCCTGCACAGTAGGGGATAGAACAATGCGTAGTGACTGTCGTCACCAGATGGCTATGGCAGGTCCCAACCGGGTAATCAGGCGTCCGAGAGATCGCCCATACTCTAGCGCAGTAAGCGTGTGTACCTGAAGACCATCGTGAGGCAACAAGTGACCAATGGCCAGGGCGGCGGGCGATCCCACAGAGGGTGGAGATGCTGTAGGGGTAGCCCCATCAAGACCAGCCACTGCCGCTTACAACCCAGAGTAGTCTTCAGACCGTGCTGCTGAAAACGCCCGGAGCCCGGGAAAATGCCGGGCGTGAAAACACCACGAAGGGAGGGACCCATTCAGTCCAGCTGCACCGCCAATATAAGTACAACATATCGCTGAACCCGTTCACTCACCTGTCCTGTCTCGCGCCGGAAACCTACCCCACGCGCCGAGAAACCGGATTGAAAGGATGCCGGTGTAGCGGAGTTTAAATACACGGCTTACTCGTTGCCTGCGCTCAGTGGGGGATGGAAGTCGGCGTGACGTCACGTCGAGTCATGTGGTGGCTGCGGCGTCCAAAGCGTGTAGTGTGCATCGGCTCAAACAAAGTAGCGGCCATCTTGGAGTGTGTTTGTGTATCAGACGCTAAAAATTGCCAGTTATAAGCAGTGTATGAAGCAGTCCGAGTCAAAAAAGTACCAGACAGATGGTAAAAATAAGGGGGAATTAATTGAATCCAAAGTGGTAAAAGTGCACGAGGAGTGAAACTTCGCGTGTACAAAAAGTAATATGTCATCAGATAAAATCTTGGTAATACTCATAAGGGGACAAAACCCTGGACAAGCACAACAATGGTCTCATAGTAAGGCTAAAGTTAGCCACAGGGTGGTAAGGCAATCTGTATTAAGTGTACATGCAGAATGTGGATCAGTACACTTAGTCCTGGTGAATCCAAGTAGAGCCCATGAAATAAAAAACATATATAGCAAACACAGTTTAGCGTGGAGGATTAATCAAACCCTTGGTCGTACCAGCGGGTACAAAGTGTGGAATCAATGCCTTATGAATGAAGGTAACCAATTATCTCCTGGTCGGGGCAGCCCAAGGTATATTATCATTGAGGCCAAGTAAGTACGTAGATAGGCGGTGCACCCATCTTTGCTCGATTCTGAAAAGGACCTGGTGAATGATTTTAGGGTGTGCCTCAAGTACCACCCATTTTAGAGAATCTGCCTTATGGTTGAGGTCCTTGCAATGTGTGTATAGTTTAGTTGTAGTTTTCATACATCTCACGTTACTCTTATGCTCAGTGATTCGTAACTTTATCGGCCTCATAGTCATCCCCACGTATTTTTTCTCACAGGGACATGTAATCATGTATATACATCTAGGTTTATTGCAGTTGGTGTGTTTCATGAGTCGCCATGTGAAGGTATCAGTCAGCTTAATCTCTTTGACAATTCCGCAGGGATGGTGACCAGTAACCGGTGGTAGGTCCCACAAAGTCCTCTGGACACCTTGTTGGGGAACAGCGTACCCTCCTTATTTTACATTTCCTGGGCATGTACGCTGGACCCCGTTAAACAGCCCTACTAGTCCCTCTTCTTGTTTAAGATTAACAAGCCATATCAGGTACACAGGTCTCTCCTGCTTTTCGATGACACTCCTTGCGCTTTTATTTAGTGGCCCTGACTGGCTGCGGCAGGAATTGAAATTAGAAATATGATTCCCGCGCCAACTGGAGCTTTTTAGTCACTATAACTCCACAAATGAGGCGACTGAGAACTTCGCTCGTCAACGTCAGCAGCACTAACACTATGCACTTGCCGCCTGGCAGCAGTAAACCTTTTTTTGCTGGGCAGCAGGCCTTAACGGCTGCACGCACGTAGGTACTACTAATGCTGACCAATTAGAGCCAGAGGAAGGTAGGCGGGTCAGCTGGTGTAGCGCTGCATAAAGCAACCTAAACAGTCCAATCGGGGTGAAACACTCTGCCTGTGGAAATGCGGTACAGTGACTTAAAATGTGTTAGTGTAACGCGAGATGTGTGACACTTGGCAGGGCTGTTCTTAAACATCCTATTACAAATTATTTTATGTGGCCTACCACCACAGACCACATTTTTAAACTTGTTTTAATTAGCATTTTCTGAACTTCTAAACTGCACAGTTTTACACAGTTGGTCAGCTGATCTTGAGAGAAATGAAATATTTCTCACTGAATGTCCTGCGCGATTACCTCCCCTGCCCCCAACTCCCCTCAATATCCGTTAAACGACCCATGCTGCACATATTTTATTCCATTTCCTTAGGCCGCCCCTAGTTTCCCCGTTAGAATGCACAAGTCCATGTCTGTGCTCCATTCCTCCAGTGCTGGAGCTTCACAAATCACAAAATTGGCTCTTTGTGCATGAGGATTTTGGGTAAATAAGAAATGAAAGAAAATGATTACCTTTCAAGTCCCAAATGGAAGTCTATCTGTCTCTTTTTTTAGTACACTCTGCCAGGAAGGATCCAATTATCTCCCACTAAAATAATTCAATGTCCTAATTTTTCTCTTTGTAAGGGAAAACTCAATGTGCTGTGTCAGCATAGCAACAACAAAACGCACAAAGGCCTTATGCATCATTAATGACACAGGTCTGCAGTACTGTCACTCGTGTATATTCGAAAGCAGGAAGGCAAGCCTTTGTAAATCGGAGTTTTAATGTTAAGTCAGCAAGAACCTATAGCAGTGGAAAAGCACGCAGGGGTTAATTCTAAGGCAGCCACTGCCAGCCTTGGCTTGCCCGCTTGTACCCCTGGTACTGCACAATCTAGCCTTGGTCTCAGGAGGACAGAGGCAGGAAACGGCTATGGTTCACAAAGCCTAAAAATAGAGGCAACAGTTAAGACCAAGGGTCACAATATTCTGCTCCCCCCCCCAGCCCCCCTGGACCCCCTTGACCCGAAGGTATCAAGTCTCAGAGTGCTTTACATGAGCACTAGTTGCATTGCATAAGGACACATTCATTTTTGTGAGGCACGGGGTGATAAAGTAATTTGCCCAGAATCACAGGATGTTGAGCATTATCGTCGAGACTCGAACCGGTTCCCCGGATCTGAGATCGACCGCCCTAGCTGTTAGGCCACATCCTATCCAATGTACAGGTTAAGGGTGTGAGGATATGTTCTTGGGGTCCAGGGACAGATGGTTGTTTCTGGACTTCGATGTTAGCAAATGGAATTGTGTCCTGGGGCCACAGTACTGTTGAACTCAAACCGAATAACCATGTACTCTCTCCTGTTAGGGGGTTGAGCAGTCTAAGGCTAACTCAAGGAAGTTACGCAGGTTTAGACAATCCAATCAATATGGCTACCACTCTAGTCTGTGCTTTACTTTATAAAAGAAATGCATTTTATTACATATAAAATAATATGGTACACAAAAAATAAAGATAGGCAGAAGATACCAGAAGTCTCTACAATCTTACCACCCAAATATACGACCACCAAGCCCTTTCATAGTGTTTAAGCACTTTGAAACAGTTAAATGGTCCTTCAGCAAAGGTGATTCAATGGAAGGTGTTCCTAAAATCAGATTTACGACGTCACAGTGCAATAGTGGCAAAACTAACGATTCTTGTTAAAGACTGGTTAAGCAACACCAGCAACAAAATACAATCTCACCTAGTTATACATCAAATGTAAGAGTTACTTCTGCAACAATTCAAAGAGAAATACGGTACTGCGTTTGACTTCTAGTGATTATATGCAATTCCTGAGATTGTGAGGGGGGGTTCACATGGTGGTAATTTCAGAACCGCTGAGTCTAGAACTACAATTCCAGTGGTTTGGGGAATCATGAGGCACAGGGTCAAGACTGATTTGCTTATAGCTGGGTGTTAGAAATGGGAGTCTAGGTACCTTTGCCCAAGTAGGGGCCCTTGCTTCTAGTCAGGGAAAGGGGGATGCACTCGTGAATAACCCCAGCTCACCCCCTTGGGTAACTTGGCAAGAGCAGACAGGCTTATCTCAAAGGCAGTGTGTAAAGCATTTGTGAACACATACAGTAATACAGTGAAAACACTACAAATGGACACCACACTAGTTTAGAAAAATAAATAATCTTTACTAGACTTAACACAAGACCAAACAAAAAAAATCCACAATACTGTAATAAAAATAAGACTTTCAAATGGTAGAAATAGCTTAGTTCAATGTAGATGGTAAAAGCAACACTTAACTCTCAAAGTACCTTGGATCCGTCACGAAATACCAACAAAAGGTTCGCAAGGAAGGTGATGAGTCGGTTCCTTGCTTCGGGGGAGGTGATGTGTCGGTTCCTTACTGCAGCGCAGGGGAGGTGATGCGTGGGATCCTTACCGGAGAAGAGGTGATGCGTCGGTTTCTTACTGCATTCCGATTACGATGCGACAAGAAGGCGTCTGGATGCGATGTGATGATCCGGTGAGATGCGACAAAACGGCGTCTTTGATGCGATGTGACAATGTGGATGTGATGCGTGCACGCCCGACGACCGCGCGGCGACTTGCTGAACTCTTGAGCCGCGACAGGCCCTGCGACACGCTTCTCCGGTGTTGCGACAGCGACCTCTGCGGTGGTGACACGGTTCTCCTGTGATGCGACACGCTTCGTCGGTGATGCGACAGCGAACAGCTGGGGCGGCGACACGCTTCTTTGGCGATGCGACGGCGACTGCTGCGGCAGTAACACGCTTCGTCCTCGGTGCGTCGAGCTTCCAGCTCCCAGCGACACGCAGTCTTCAGAGGGCCCAAAACAACAGCAGGCACCTCACTGCAGGTAGAATTCCCAGCAAGGGAATTCAGGGGGAGCTGGTGGTGAAGTTTTTGTGTCGCTGAGACTTCAGAACAGGAGGCAAGCTCAGCTTCAAGCCCTTGGAGATCTTCCTCAAGATAGTAAAAGTACACACAAAGTTCCTTTTCTCCTTTCCTTGGCAATAAAGTAACCACTGCAGGCCAACCCCAAACAGCAAACAGCACATGGGCAGTCTCCTCCTTCAGCTTCCTTGGTTCTTCTCCTTGGCAAAGGTTCATCTTGATTCCCAGAAGTGATCTAAAGTTCTGGGGTCTGGGCCCCAATATTTATACTGCAAATCCTTTGTTCTCTGAAGGCAGAGAGTGTCTGTGCCCAGCCAAAACCAGTTCTGTCCTCCCTGGTGCAGCTTCCTGGCAGGAGGTGGAGACAGCATTGTTGAAAGCAGACACGGCCCATGTAGCTGAAAGGAAATCTCCTCCCCCTACTCTCTATTCTATAAAGGCTCAGGAAAGTGAAAGGAAATCTCCTCCCCTACTCCCTATTCAATGCAGGTCCTATTCAGCACAGCCCTGACCCATCAGACTGCTGGAGCCAAAGACCTCACACGCCCCCCTGTCACTCACAAACCAGACATGGAATACAGTGGAATACACAAACCTAGTAGAGGCCTACTGGATGGTTAGGCCAGAAAATACCTACTTTCTAAAAGTGGTATTTTCAAACACAGAAAGTAAAAATCACCCTCACTAAAAGATGTATTTTAACATTCTGAGTTCAAGCATACTAAACATTATGTTCCCATCTTGTTCCTAGGGTCAGTTAGGATTATAAGATGTTATAATCAAACTGCCCATTCTGACCTATGGGAACAGATAGCCTTGCAATAGTGAAAAACGAAATTGGCTGTAATTCACGATCAGGACATGCCACACACATCAGGGAATGTACTACCTTTCACATACAATGTACCCTGCCCACAGGAGTACCTGGGGCCTGCCTTAGGGGTGACTAACATGTAGAAAAGGGAAGGTTTAGAAACTGGCGAGTGTGTGCACTTGCCAAGTCGACATGGCAGTCCCAGACTGCACACAGGCTCTGCAATGGCAGGTCAAAGCCATATTTTACAAGATGCTTCTGTGGGTGGAACAATCTGTGCTGCAAGTCCACCAGCAGCATTTGATTTACAGGCCCTGGGCACACATGGTGCACTGTACTAGGGTCTGACAAGTAAATCAAATAAGCCAATCATGGAGTCACTAATCGATCACAACAGTTTACAATAGAGAGAATATGCACTTTAGCACTGATCAGCAGTGAAAAGTGCCCAGAGTCATAAAACCACCAACAAATAGGTCAGAAAAATATAGGAGGAAGGCAAAAAGTTAAGGGATGACCCTGCAAAAAGGGCCAAGTCCAACACTGGATCTGAACTGAGGTGGCAAAGTGAGCTAAAGAATGATGATGGATTCAACCCAGATCTGTGACTGGGGGTGAGTGTCTTGAAAGTTTCAGCACTCCGCCCATCATCTCCTGGTGTTTGCTTTGTGGAATTAGGGCACCATACTTCAGCAATCTGATAGATTCCCCATAACACAAGGCGAAGGTAAAGTAATCCTTATATGTCAATATATTATCTTGTGCATTTATTCCTTTTCTATGTAGTTATGCATCTAAATATTTATTATGTTACTCCTAGGTAGAAGAATAAAAAATATATATATTATACATTTATACACTTTCTATGCAGTTATGAATCTATACATGTATTACTTTACTGCTACTTTAGAAGAAGAGAAAAAAACTTTCACTCTCTCCAATGTACTACTGTCTCACCTTATAACTCTTGCAATATATCCTCTACCTCCACTCTCCAACTCATCCCAAACCTCATTCTACTACTATGATCTCCAAAATAAATCTTTTTAGACTCTTCCCCTCCTCTATCCCTCTTTGGCTCACCCGAAACCTTATACTACTACAATGGTCTCCAAAGCAACACTTTCTAAATGTATCCCTCATGTATTCCAAACCTCATTCTACCTCTATGATTTCCCTAATCCCTTTCTAGAGACTCGTCCCTCCTCCATCTCCCCTTTTACTACTACGTTCTCCAAAATAACACTTTCTAGATTCTGCTCTCTTTTATACCTCCATTATCCTATTAAATCCAACTAACAGACTTACACGTCCGCCTCTCAAATCAACACATATTTTCCTATACAAACCCACCACTAATCCTTTTTGGGTTCCGGAGTTCCATGCTGCTCGGCGAAAAGTGCTTCAACGCCTCGTCAAGGGTAGTACGCGCTATATAAATACAATTACAATTATAACTAGAAGGTGCATCAGGCTCCCCACTGCAGAGTGGTGAGGCGGGTCAGGGATAAAGCAAGCTCACCTTCAACAGCAACAGGCAATGTGAAGTTACTGAAGACTACTCACTAGCTGTTAGGGAACACACCCATTGTCCTGGAGCAGGCACAGTGCAATGGCTTTCTTCCACTTTCTGCTACACTGCTGTGCAGCACCGCCCAGAAAGTCAAGAGAAACATGAAACACTGTATAAGACCCAGTTCTTATGACCAGACCTGTCCAATCAGATCTCATACATCTTTAGAATCTGGGGGCCTCCTCCAATCCTGTAGAGGCGTGACCATCACATATGTGTTTCAAGAGGACAGGCCACCCTGAATCTATTGTGGGACGGTTTGAGTTAGAGAATGTGTATCCGCCTCCAACTGGAAGCCAGCTCTAACATTCAGATTGTGAGAAGAAGACCGGAGAGGCTGGTATTACTCTGGCAGAGGAACTTCGCCTGATTGAAAAGGGCTAGTGGCTACCTCACCCACTCACAGGGCCAACTCTACTCAAGGTAGCAGTAAAAATAATGTAAAAATGTGAAGTGTAGATTGAGCATGGAACATAGACAGCCTCTCACAAAGCCAACCAACCATGTTAATAGTCCCCGCCCAAGAGGAGTCCGATGGACTCCACCATTCATTCAGCTGCCACTACCCAAGACTTTGCACTTGAACACATGCCAAACATATATGCACATACCATTTACAAACATGAAATGGGCAAAGGACTCTGGCTATGCTTGAATAGATGGAAGCCTGTAGGTACTCCCCATAAAAGATCACATGTAAAAATGCCTGTCTTATAATTACGCTGCAACCAGTGTCAGTCTTGCACATCTCGAGGAGAGAGGGCAAGAGATACTCTCTGATAGAGTAGTTCACTTTGGGTGCCTCCTGGCCCTCTATGGACCCTGATCTGGGGTCTATAAACCTTCTAAAAAGTGATCCTTCACTGAGCTTGCCTAATGTATTTACTGCAGGAAAAACAAAGGGCCAAAGAAAAAACAGACACAGGTATGGGCAGCACAGTCTTGTAGAGCTATTCTAAGGGCTTTACATCTCAACAGTTCACAACCATAAAGGTCAACAAACATCCATAATGGCACAAAACAAAGCATAACACAATGACAATTATATTGTATTGTGGACCTGAAAGGCAAGGGGACAGTATTTCGAGAATTAATGAGACAACTTTCTGGACACCAGAGAGGCACATTCGCCACTGGATATGAGGGCACATAGGGCAACAGCCTTGGAGGTCAAGAGGTTCACAAATGCCCCCAAGGGCCAGCAGGTCAGACTGGCTGGCAAGTCAAAAAGTGCTGCTGAGCATTGTAGTCCAGGGTGAAAAAACAAAGAAATTGAAGCAAAAAATACAAGCTGACGAAGAGAGGAGTGTGCTTGCCGGACTGAGTTGCTTCCATCGGACCTGCACTTTCAATAGCATATCTCCCTGGCAGCACATCACTGTGACTGGTGCTAGGGATAAGGGGCTCACTGGATGTTTGCGAACATGGTATCGCTGGTCAGTTCTCCAGCAGGCTGCCTGCCTTGTCATGAGGGGTGGAGTGGAAACATGCTTGCACTTTGGGGTAGCTATGGGCCTTAACCTTTGGCAGGTTCAGTAGCAGCGCATGAAAGCTGAACTTTAGCAGGACCACGGGCTGAGTCCTAACCAGGAATATGGCAACATGCTGACTCCACATTCAGGATCAATCACACCAAGAAGGATCCATGCAGTTTCATAACTGGCTAGTTAAACATAAACCCACTGGCAATCCCAGACAATGTATCCTTAGAATTTCACAGGTCCAGCCAATAAGGCTCACTGAACTTCTCCCTCCTCAGAGTGAGAATCTGATGTAGCAGGAGCTGTGGCTTACATGCAAGGAATAAGCATAGGCGCTGGAAGTGAGGTTGCAAGGGGCGGCGGAGCACCCCCAAAACAACCTGCTTGATTTCAGAAGGTGACTCAGCAATAATGATACTTTTACATTTTGTTTTATTTTGTCACATTTCCTGTGCTTTCAAGACAGAGGTCAAATGTCAGGCTACGTCTTCTGACAAATTGATGCTCATTCTTTTAACATAGAGATTTGTGTTTACTTTTCTTTCTCTTACAGGAAAGTTGGAGATGTTTGCAAAGTGAACTGATAATATTGCTGGGGTACAGGGAGTGTGAAATAAAAGGCTGTATTATGTATGCTTTTTTCTAAAACACAACAGAATTTCAATAACTGTGAAATAACCGAACAAATATTTCAAAATATATCTGCAGTAAGTAACACACAAATGAAGCAATTTCTTTCTAAATCCGAAGTGTGATGGAAACAGAGGTTAACAGAATCAAAACAAATCAAGACAGTTTACTTGGTATCAGTAAAACTGCATGTCAGTGCAAATTGTTTGACCACTTTGATGGAAAATGTGCTGTCTGTACATGACAATGCGCTACCACACCAGGCTTTAGTAATATATTTGCAAATGTGTGCTCTGAAATGCACCGCAGGTTACATACTGCACCCTTTATACTCTCCTGCTGAATAGGTGGGACTCATTTTCTATACTTGTTTTTGTGTGGCGCTTGGATTTGTCACAATCCATATGACTTAAGTGATGTAACATTGATGCTAGCACTCCCACTCAGAAAATTGTCCGAGCACCACTGGGGATGTATAGAACCCCCCATGACCTCTGGCCTGCAACCATGTGCATTCACCCAAGGACACTGCAATAAAGGAAGGGAAAATGGGGTAGGATTGTCCTCTGCAAGCAGCATTCATTCCCTATTAAGAATGCTACATTTCTACAGAAAAGTATGTATTTGTGATCATTTAGGAGTAGCTACTTTGACAGGAGCACTCAGAGCGTTTGCAAAGCTCACACTAAATGGGTACAGGATATCACTGTGTGTGTTTGTTATTTACGAATGTCCAGAACTAGAACAGTGGCTGTACCTTACCCGACAAATGGTGGAATTTAAAATGCATTGGGATAGTAACACAGGTCAAAACTGTTTAGGTGTCAATGACAGCTATACAGGAAATGTGCAGGTTTTCCCACTTCCTTCCCAAACACATTTTAAAACATATATAGTACCAAATGGTAACTTTTAAAGCAATTGAAACTCACACGATGACAACATTCACAGACAGCAAGTGTAGGAAATGACCACCTTTTGCGTGGTGTACTCCCAGATTTTTGCTCTGTTTTTGTTGGCTGTAGAACGCTGTGCACTTTACCCCTCCTAACCAGTAGTAAGGTGCCCGTGATCCTCCTTTCAACATAATGCAATTTTTATAATCCTAATTGGAGTATTTAACTACCTATTAGTCCCTTGCATATGGTAGAAAGTGTACGCTGGGCCTGTAAGTTAAATGTCACTAATGGACTGAAGCATTTATTGTGCTACCTACTACAGTGGCACTGTTAAACATGACTTTGGGCATACCATAGTAGCCTAAGGCAGCTTTTAAAGTGCATTGTGGCTTGTTAGAATAAACCCTTCTGATTGGTCTAAACCTTCCTTTTCAATCTAAATTGACCATAAAGCAGGGTACATGGTATTTAAAAGTAGAAAAAGTAGAAATGTAATGTTATACATGTCCTTACAGTGACTATGCCCCAAAAGCTATTTTCACTGCAGCAACTCTTTCTATCTTCGGCTAGGAAACTCTTAGAAATTTCATTCCTGTAATATTTATTAAAAGCCCAATTCAGTAGTGAAGTTGGATTTTTAATGAATATTAAACAAAAAGTTAATTTTAGAAAGTTATCCATTCCCTGCCTAAGGTCTCTGGGGGTAATTTGCCTCCAGCTGAGTGCTCAACCCTGAATGAGGTATGAAAACAGCGCAGAAAACAAGGCCCTGGGTGTGGGGAGATGTTTCTGTTCCTTGAAAAGCATAATCATTTTGGAAGTGCTCAACTTAATAAACTTTAAAGAGACCTACATTGCCATAGGCAGATGACACACTTGTCAAATCTTTATTCCCTCAGTCAGGCAGGCTTCAATACCAGTGGGAAGGGAGCCGCCCCCAGAACTGGCTGTACTTCTCCTATCACCCTTAAAAACATGGGACTAAGAGACATTTTGGCTCCAAAGACTGCTGGAGGACCTGGTCAAAGTTGCCAAGCGGGTCACACTAGGGTGCGCTGCCGCTGGGCTACAGACTGTGGTTTCTTCTGTTCCAAACATTTTTTTGCAGCAGCAAATCATACTCAGCGGGACATTTCCGGGAAGGTATCCCCTATGTCGAGCCCTCTTTGACTACAGCATGCAGCTTTGCCCCGCTGAGAGAATTCAAGCTCCAAAAAAGTGACTGAATGCGAATGAAGAAATCATGACCTGGCAAAGACATGAAAAGTATCCGTCTAGTGTTGGACCTTTTTGGGGCATTTAATTTGAATGTCTCCCAATTGGAATGGCTAAACAGTGACCTCGTCCAATTGCTATCCGACCTCACGGATCCCTCCTCAGTTAGAGCCTGCTGCCTTGCCCACAAATAATATTTTGGACTTTGATTTTTTTTTGGCTAAGTCCCAAGGTACAACTTCTGACAAGGTCGAGCCTGGTTTCTGTATCTGAACCGTGCTTCATCACAGCAAAAATCATGCCTAGGTTCACATCTTCTATGACCAGTTGACAGAGGCTGAAGCTTAAAGCTTTTAGGCACTATTTTTATTTAAATCTTTAAAAATTCCTGTCTCTGGTTCCCCTTACTGGTTTTTGCTTTTTTACTGTCATTTAATCTATTAAAATGTACTCTATTTTTCTAAATTGGTATGGGATTTTTTCTTGTGTTGCGTTTTGACTTAATAACTGTTATAATACTGCATAAATACTTTACACATTGCAAGCCTGTCTGCTCTATGTCATAGCTACTACAGGGTTGAGCTCAGTTTCATTTAGTGAACTTCACAAGTTCACCCTGACAAGGGTTTTGTTTGTTGCTTAAGGTGGGTAGTCACCCCTCTCTTAACTAACAACCCAATTTCATACAGCAGGCTTTCCTCACACACCCAAGTGGTTCAGCATAGGAGAGTAGTAAACATGGTGTCTGTTTGACATGCAATCATATGGTAAGCTAAAATTAACTTTTAACAAATACAGAAGCTTAAACATGTTTTATAAAGAAAGCTCTGTGAACCTATGAAGGTAATAAGCCCAGGTCATAGGTTTTAGTTTTCAAACATATTGTGATATCAGAAGAGATTTCATTCTACTCCCAAAGCACTAAAAATGCCTGAAGGCATGTTTGACATCCATGTGTTCCGGCCTTTTATTTATGAGCACATGGGAGGCCATCCTAATGATGTAGAAATACGGTGACCTCCTCCCTCTCAGTTGCTATGGACTTTGCTTCCTGTTCTGGCCTTTTCTGTGACATCCTAATGCATTATGGGTGTTTCTTCCACTGAACTAATTAGACTGACCACTTGACATCAATCATTTGATGGGGAAAAGTTCAACAATGCAGGCACTCAGTGTCCATTATGACCTCGAGTGAGGTGGTCAGTCTACGTAAAAAGTAAAAGTTCAAGTCCATGAACACAAAGTGCTGTTGGCTAAAATGCCCAGAAACGCTTCCACAGAGCTCTCCGCTCCCACCGGGCCTTTATTGCTGATTGTGGCGGTGTGGGGGTGCCAATCGCGGTGCCGGATTCCCCCGGAGCGGACCAGGGTGGCATAGAGGTTGAGATTGCTGCGCCTGCACGTAGGACCCGGTTGTTTCCCGCTGACCGAGCTGCCCAGAGAGCCGACGGTGTCCGACTGCCAGGGGCGAGCGACTGCAGATTCCTGGTGGGACCGGTGAGTGTGTGTGGGGTCGTTGCTGCACACCATTCTGCAGCGTCCTCCCAGCAGAGCGACAGATGGACTCCCCTTATTGTTGCGGGGGTGTGCCTAGCCCAGGGCAGTCCTTCGAGATCCCGGAGCCATCTGTGCTGGTGGGCCTTGTTTCCGGCGGCCTTGAGGGAGGAGTTGCTGCGGCCACGACTCTCCCAGCACCTCAAGACGAGCGCCTGCTCCCTGCCACAGGCTGGTGGAACAACAGGGCCATCCTTGCTACTTATTGGCGGCTGAGCGGCTCTCCCGGACTCGAGCACCTCAGTGAAGACGCCACGAGGTGAGCGCACGTCCCTTGGTGGCCCATCTACCCTGTCTCAACTTCCTAGAGGGGCGGCCCCATGGAAGGCAAGCGAGGTACAGACGAGGCCCTTCCCTGCAGGCCGCAGCTCTGGCACTTCGGGGGAGGTGTTGTTCAAGCCTCGTTTTCCACAGCGCCTCGTGGCTGACGACCACCCCTCACTGCTGGCGGAGAGGGGTACGGAGGTGCCCCGTTGGTTTCATTCAAGCACTCTCTGGGCCTTGCCATCACAGTGATTCTGCCTGAACCCCCCAGTGCATCGTCAGGGCAGGGGGAGCCCTGACACCTCTCTGTCAGATTAGGCCTCCTCTGTCCCAACTGGGATCCTGGACTGGTGTTGTGCGGTCCCTGGGACCTGGTCGGGTGGCGATTGGCTTCTTTTTGTGAGTGGATCATGGTGCACACCCATCAACAGACTCAGTTACCCCCGGCCGGGGGGAGCCGCGGACTACCCCTGCATACTGTCTTACAGACATCCCTCTGTCGCCGGTGGTGTCCCTGGTTCGAAGAAGAGCGGCCCTGGTCGCCCCAGCCATAGAAGCAGCATCACCGGGATAGCGTTGTGGAGTGAGGGTCTGAGCGACAGACTACAGTGATATTTCCTGCCCCTGCCGTGTGGACTGTCGTGTGGTGGCTGGGGGGGACCCAAGCTGGAGTCCAAGTGGCAGTGGCTCATCCGCCGGCCGGTTCTCCTTGCGGCTCCCCTGGGGCCCCTTCATTAGTGGATCTCTGCGTACACAGCTGTTACCTTGATGGCGTGTCCGGCCCTTGCAGCAGATATGGCGGCCCCCAAAGGTAGGAAGGAGACGTCAGTCAAGGAGCTCCTGCTAAAGTCTGCCCAGGGGTCGAAGCGCCAGACAAGCCTGGGGCGTGCGGACGAAACCGAAAGAGGTGAGGGACCGGAGGCTCCGGCCAGTCAGGGATGACCTACCCACCATGAAGTGTGACCTACAAGCGGACCTGCGGGACGTATGCCATGATGTGGACATTTTGGGGGAGCGAGTTCACACGCTAAAGGAGCATGAAACTGGGAGGGACGAAGATATTGAGGCCCTCCAACAAGAAGTCCTCCGCTTGCAGGAACAGAACCTGGACCTACAGACCCATACCGAGAACTTGGAAAACAAGTCCCGGCGGAATAACATCCGCATCCGAGGTATGGCGCACGGAGACTGTGACATCGAGGCCCTCATGGCGGGCATGTTTCGCACCATTCTGGGGGAAACACCGGAGTTCCCGGTCAAGCTGGACCGTACTCTCAAAGTAGGCCCTCAAAGGGCGGCCTCTGCCCCTCCGTTGGTCATTCTGACATGCGTTCACGACTATCAACTGAAAGAGAGGATTCCTGGCGAGTCTCGCGGAACCCGGACTTCACCTACCAGGGACAGAAACCCACCCTATTCCAGGATCTAGCTGCGTCTACGCGACTCAAGTGTAAGACCTTTCGGCCGATCACACTCCACTAGCGAGACTCTGGAATCAAGTACTCTTGGGAGCATCTGTTCTGACTGAGTTTCTCATACAAGGGGGAACTACGCCAGATACGTTCGCTATCAGAGGCCTATAAACTCTTTTGATATTGACGAACCAGCATCAGACCACACTGACCGGCCCTCGCGTCCCCACTGCCGTCGGAGCGGCCACGGTTGGACAACCATTAAACCCCCGGCTCTAGTGACACTCCCGGACTCTAGCACCATGGCCACGGGGAGGCAAGCTGTGCTCTAATCCCTGAATGGAGCATCCTCGGAATAAGGCAGCGCATTTCACCTTTGTTTTCTGCTTCTTGGAGAGCGCACCCTCGCTCTCAGCTGATGGAGTTGAAGAACTTGAGCGGGTCGACTGGTGGGAGTGCGGACCTTTGGGCCACAGGTACCCTCTTCTTTTCTTTCTAAGAGCAGGACGCTCTGGACAGTGACTTTGCCTTCTTGCATCACCTTATGTTTTGGTTCTTTACGGGGTTTTGTTTCTTTCAATGTTGGGGTCTCCTCCCCCTTGCGGAGTTTTACTGTACGCCTGTAGGCTAGCTCCCTTTGTCTGCGGTGGGTGACTTTTATGATCATATTGGCTCTTAGACGCGCACAGCTTAGCTGACTTTCACACAAACGCAGAGCGCATCATGCTCCCTTCCTCTGGTTTAGATGAGTGTTAAGATAGTGACATTGAATGTAAAGGGGCTCAACAATCCAGTTAAACGCAGGGCTATCCTGTCTTATTTGGAAAATACAAGGGCCCATATTTGCCTGCTGCAGGAGACCCACCTGTTGTCCAGCGATACTTATAGAATGCGCTCCACAGCCTTTCCACAGCAGTACTACTCTTCCCTCCATACCAAAAGGCAGGAGTGGCCATCTTGTTTGCGTGTACATTCTCTGGGAAGGTAGGCTTCAAAGTACTAGAGATGAAGGGGAGGCTCTTGGCGCTTTCAGTGACCAGGGGTGGCACACCCTGACTTTAGCCACCATATATGTCCCTAACGAAGGGCAGGAAACTTTTTGTTATAAAGCACTTAGTGACCTTACCACCTCACCTGATAGCCAAATTCTTATTGGGGGTGACTTAAACATAGTGTTTGATGGCCAACTTGACCGTTCGGTGCACAGGCAGGGACAGACAGGGGCTCTCTCTGCCACACGCAGACAATGGATGCGGGACATGGGACTGGTGGACTTGTGGCGGCACTTTTGTCCCCACACACTTGATTACACTTTTTATTCACATGCGCGAGGGACTTACGCTCAACTTGACTACTTCCTAATAACCCACTCTCTCCTCCAGGCAGCGTGGACTTCGAACCTCAGGCGCTTTCAGATCACGAGGCCTTGACCACAATTTTGCTGTTTTCCCCTATCACTAGACCGTCATAGTTCTGGAGGCTTAGAGATACCCTCCTACACCGCCCCAAAGTCGTTACCACCTCAAAAAGACACTAGAGGAGTTTCTAGCCATAAACGATACCCAAGTGACTTCACTTGTCTCCCTTTGGAAACCCTCAAACTAGTAGCACGGGGTGAATTCATAGCCCCAGCGGCTGCAGATAATAGGGCGCATGAGGAGAAGAGAGATGGCCTTTCCAAGCAGGTGTTCGAGCTAGAAGGGGTCCATAAGAGAACGGGAGCCCCTCGTATTTGGAGGAAACTCAAAGCAGCCAGGGCGCAATTAGCCAGCCTTGATTTAGACAGAGCGGAATTTGCTGCCTTACGTCTGAAACACGCGTTTTATACTGGGGGGGGACAAATTTGGTTGCTTACTGGCTCATAAGTTGAGAGTACAAAGACAAGCAGCGACCGTTCCACTCATCCTCACTGATGAGGGCGTTGAGCACAGGCGGGGTATAGATGTAGCGAATGCCTTCCGCGAATGTTATGATACGCTGTACACTGCACAGTCTTTGCCCATCCATAACCCCTCCAACTACTGTCAGGGCATTACACACTCCAAGCTAACGGCCAACCAGGTAGCGGCCCTAGACAGCCCATCAGAATCGAGAAAGTTGTCTCGGCTATAGCTCTACTTAAACTCCTCAAATCCCCCGGTCCTGATGGTTTTACCACCCTTTTTTACAAAAAAACTTTTGCTCGCTCGTAGCCCCACTACTGGTGCGACTTTTCAATGCCCTTGATGGTTCCGGGGGGCTCCCGCCTACCATGCTTCTGGCGTCTATAGCAGTCCTGCCCAAGCCCGGTAAAGACGCTAGATGCTGCACTTCCTATAGGCCAATATCTCTCTTGAACATTGACTTCAAGATCCTCACAAGGATCCTTGCGACTAGACTGGGGTCAATGATGCCGGGCTTGATAGACCCAGATCAAGTGGGATTTGTTGCGACACGATAGTGTAGCGACAATACAAGACGGCTACTGCATCTCTTAGACAAATCCCACCGGCAATCAGAGGAGCGTGTTTTCCTGTCAATTGACGCCGAGAAGGCATTTGACAGGGTCCATTGCCCATTTCTGGAGACCGTTTTGGAGAGGCTTGGCTTCGGGCCGCTTCCACCAATGGGTTTCTAGGGACTACCGCAGCCCCTCAGCTACAGTCTGGGTCAATGGCTTTACTTCGGCCCCTTTCCCAATAACCCGGGGAACGCAGCAGAGTTGTCTGCTTTCCCCTTTATTGTTCGCTCTTTACATGGAGCCTTTGGCCCAGCGGGTCCGGGAGAACCAGGATATTCGGGGGATCTTGTTTGGGAGGGAGGGGGGGGGGGGAACGGCACACCATTAGCCTCTACGCGGACGATGTCGTTGCCACGTTAGTCTCTCTTCACATCTCCGTCCCGGTGTTTCTGTCCGAGCTGGATGCTTTCACAGCAGCATCCGCATTTAGTTCAATGTGTCCACATCCCAGGCACTGGGCTTCTCTCTGACGCCGGCCACTGTTACTGCTCTGACCCAAGCATGCCCTATTCAGTGGGATCAAAAGGCCATGCCCTATCTGGGGATTTCTTTGGCTCTATCCATTGGAGAGAGAATGTCTTTGAACTATTCCTGATTGCTGCAACAGACGAGGGAGCTCAGACATTGGCGGCCGTTCAATCTCTCATGGTTGGGTAGGATTGCAGCTCTCAAAATTAGCATAATCCCTAAAATCCTCTATCTCTTTCAAACCCTCCCAGTGGAACCCCCCTTGAGCGTTATTAAACAGCTGCAATCCGAATTCAACGCCTTCGTATGGGCGGACAAGCGGCCGCGAATTAACTGGGCCCTGCGTTTTCGACCACACGAGGAAGGAGGGTTGGGGATTACCGATTTAGATCGCTATTGCAAAGCGACGCAGTTGCGGACTCTCTTGGAATGGGCTCAGCCAGTATCTGAAAAGAGCTGGCTCTTCATGAAACGTGCACTAGCGAAGAAAGCCCTCTGGAAGATCCCATTTCTTTGCAAGGCCTCCAGGCCCCGTGGGCTGTACGTCTCCTCTGTGGCTCACGCCACATTGAGAGCCTGGGATGCTACCGCGCTTCGCAGCAGGCTGACAACTTTCCCCTCACCTCTCACCCCTATTACGGAGAATGACGATTCTCCAATTATCATACAGAGAGAATCTTGATTTCATTAAAGACAACGGAGGCTGACAGTATGCAATAACTTTTATTGCGCCGCTCAAGATGCAGCCCTTTAAAGTGTAACAAAATACATCATAGTAAGAACATTCCAAACAAGGCAACAGAGTCCCATGGTAACCGCAAGACTTCCTCTTAGAGCTGCGAAGAAAAGGTAACTGTAGCTTCAAATCCTTCCACGAAGAAAAGATGATTATAATGAAGCAGAATCTGAAAGAAAAAAAGGCAGACAGGGTAGTACTGACTCCTCACGTGCCGCTATGGCAAGTAAAGTTTTTTGGGGTGGTGGATCACTTTCGGATATTCTTAAGGCAGCTGATTGGTCTAACGCTTCAACTTTTGTTAAATTGTATCTTAAACCTGTTGAGCATGTGAGCAATGTTGCATTGAGGAGCTTTGAACTTGCATAACTCCCCCGGCCTTGATTGGCAGGCATTTCACCGGTGGGACATAGCTGGCTGCAGGTGGGTGGGGCACTTCTTTGACCTTGAAGGTCCCCGATCCTTTGAGGACTTTAAGTCAGACTCCTGCATGCCCGAAATGGAACGCTACCATTACTTGCAAATATGACACTGGGTCCTGCAACCCCAAATCCGCCCAGGAGCAGGGAGGTTTCTCACTCGGTACGAACGTTGGCTGCTGTCAAAACAATCTACAAAGCATCTGATCACAGAACTCTACCACATCCTGCGTCCTCCGGAACCGACGTCTAAGTCAGCAGGCCAAAAGCGGTGGGAGGCTGAACTAAGGCGGACCCTGACGCCTAAAGAATGGTCTGACATCTACTATAGAGCCCGACACTCAGCACATAACACATCTAGCATTGAAACAGCTACCAAAATCATGACCAATTGGTACCTTACGCCCTCTGTACTCCATAAGCGCGACCCTGATCACTCCCCTACCTGCTGGAGAGGGTGTGATGCAGAAGGCATTCTCTTACACCTACTTTGGGACTGCCCTAATCTCACTGCCTCTTGGTCGCAAGTGCTGGACGAGATTGATAGTTATTTTGACACCACACTCTTCCGCTTTCCTGCATATGTGGTCCTGGTAGTGTCCGATAAGCTCACTTTTCCTCTCAAATCCCGCAAGGGCAAGCAAATAGATATAGCGCTAGGGGCGGCTCTACAGAACATATTGACACACTGGGGCACAGATATTACGCCGACGATACAGGGTTGGCTACACCACCTTTGGTACATCCTTGGCATGGAGCGCATCTCCTTCTTATTGCAGGGTGATGGGGCTTCTTTTGTGGATATATGGTGACCCTTCGTATCCTTGCTTTGCACTGAGTTCCATGAATTATCTTGCCCGAGATACTTATGGCTTCTCCGCCTGCCTGCGCTGAGCCACAGTGAAGACTAATGTCACTATTCAATCCGACATGGGCCGATCCAGATTTCCGCTTTCCTGCTTAAGCACGCTTAACGGGGGAGGAGACGGGAGGAGGGAGGGGAGGGTGGGTGCTTGGAGGGGGGTTTGGGAGTTCTTTTTGTATTTTTGTTCCTCCTTGATGCTATGTGCAGTGCTATGACAATTATCGACCTATGTTACAGGCCTCAATATCCATTGCATCTAGTTGTTGATAACTCAATAAAAAGATTTCAAACTAAAATGCCCAGAATGGCAGAGGGAGTCACGCATGGGAAACCTTATCAGCACTGCATTCTACAACATCATACAAAAATTGTGTGGTAAGACTGAATGGAAGAAATTCATATGTGACATTACAACATTTATTTTGAAGGTGACGCCCTGGAGAATGTTTGTAAAAGTCCCAGCAGAGTCCCGGGTGGAGAGGACAAAATAGTGAAAATGAATGTGCAAAAGAAGTTTGCAAATGCACTGTGTCAATATTTCTGTGATGGCAGTAGGAAACCAGGAGACTTCATAGTGTAAACAGGAACCTTTACTGTCAGCAGTAGCTCGGAGGTGTGAGCTGCATGAACTACAAACTGAATGCTAAAATTGCCATAGCTGCCAAGAGGACCCATGTCACAAGTGATACCATCAGCCAGTACAATCTTTTACTAAACAGTGCCTTGTATGCTAGAATGTAAACTCAAATTTACAATGTTATTCCAGAAACCCAGAGTGAAATGTGCTGTAGCATAAAATGACAGGTGCATGCAGTTATGTGGCAGCTTCAGTGATTTGTGTCTGGATGGGTAAAGCTACAGATTTGACTTGTAGTGTACAAAAGTCAGTTAATGTTTTCCTTAACTGTGTACCAGAGCCACGGTCGGTTTTGCAGCAGACCAGTCACTGCTAACAACTGGTCCCATGTCAAGAGAACTACTTCTATTCAGACCTGGTTTTGAAGCCAACAAACTTTGGATTCTAAGATTTGGAGGTCTACAATTCCCATTACAAATATGTGCCTACAACCTCTAACAATTATTGGCAAAGCCAAAAGATCTGGCTTGCATTTTGAGTCCTGACAAATACATTAAATATTGGCCTGCTGATATGAATAAAACAAAACAAAAAAAAAGATTGTTTTCTGAATACAATGCAGCCATAAAAGAAATTATTTAAATTTGTGACGATTCAGTATACTTTTGAGATGTCTAATACTCCCTCAAGCACTGCAGTGCAATCGTTCCATTGGAGGTCGAATAATACACTAAACAGCTAAGAGCATCATGTGAGACATTAACACTCCTCTATGTCGAATCAAAGTCCACTGTGTATATTTTTGAGAATTGACAATAGGTAAAAGACAGCTGTGCGGTCAAGCCTGATTTAAAACTCAATGGGCTGCTAGCTAAAAAGCAAGGTCTGGATCTGGCTTAAGGTGCTCTTTGGGTGTTAAATACATATTACCCACTTCACCCACTATTCATAACAAATTAAACAGACGGGAGGGCTGGTGGAAGAAGGATTTTGAAAGGATATTCATAAAGTATTTGGAACAAATCCCCACCCTCTCGGCTCTCTGTCGCCCCACCCCCATCAGTGCTTTTAATGGCTGGAGAGGCAGGGAAGGGCTCAAAGCCCCGTCAGTCCCTAGGGCCCACTCCTACAACCTTCTTACTCCTCTCTATTCTATCTGTCTTATATAGCACACAGCTGCCCCGAGAGACCTACCGGCGCTGAGACAGGCACACCTGCAAGACCTAGGCCAGTCATGCTGAAGTTAGAATAGATGGGTCTTTAGAAGTTTCCTGAAGGAAAATTCTGGCTGCTTTAGTCTTAATTTGGCAGGGAGGGCATTCCACAACTTCGCAGCCAGATAGGCAAAGGACAGGCTGCCACATCTGGCTTTCCTGTCCTTGGGGATGGTCAACAGAGAGAAGCTCTCGGAGCGAAGAGATCTTCTTGCCACGTATGGGCAGACTAGTCTTTGTATCAAAAGGGGACCTTTTCCCTGCATTGTTTGGTGGGCCATGGATAGGTCATTAAAATTGATCCTTTTTTTTGGATTGGGAGCCAGTGCAGCGCAGCGCAGCCAAGGCTGGGGCTGCTGAATGGTGTTTGGGAATCTTGGAGAGTGATCGTGCTGCGGCATTTTGAATGGTCTGCAGGCGTCTTAGGACATATTGAGGGCTTCCTCTGAACAGGGAGTTGCCGTAATCAAGACGGGAATTGATCAGTCCCTGTAAGACTACCCTTTTAGATGAAGGAGGCAGCCATTGCATGATTTTTCTTAGCGTGCGCAATAGCCCGAAGAAAGTTGCGGACAGTTTTTTGGCTTGTGTTTCCTTAGTGAGATTAATGTCCAGTCAAAATCCAAGGCTTTTCACTGCCATGGAGGGTACTGGCCGCTCTCCGAGGCATTAGGGCCAGAGCAGTTCTTTCCAACTAGATACATTGTTACCTACAACCAGTACCTCTGACTTCCCACCATTGAGCTTGAGGCTTCTGTCTGACATCCATTCAGTTACTTCCTTAACCCCTTCAGCGCGGTGGGAATTCCCCCGCGGTGCTGAAGGGTTCGAGCGCAGGCGGGGCCATGACGGAACGGTTCCGTCATGAGCACAGCGCAACCGATGCTCATGACGGAACCGTTCCGTCATGGGCATGGAAGGGGTTAAGGCAGGTATTTCGGTCACTGGATGCCTGCTTAGATTCAGGGGCAAGTGCAAGGATCTCTCACACATACAACATTTTTGAAGGTCCGTGTGTCTGGAGATATTCACTGGAATATTTCTTCAAAAGCCAGAGATACTCCCAAACCTCATCCCAAAGATCGTAAGAGTCTGCCCTTCATCACAGCCCATTAGCACTGTTCGCATAAGTGGCTTGAATGCTTATATTGACATAACACCGTACCTGTCTTAGATGGACACATACCTTGAATAAATATTTGACATTCACCAGTGTTTATTAATGTTGCTATTCACTCATGTGCTGTATCCTATAATGTGAATTTTCTGTATCATCTTCCAAGGCAATCCAATGACATTGTGTTAATGTGTGCTACAGCAAACTCAATGTTTTTTTTATTCCGAATGTCTTGTAACCACATCCCATTAACACAATATTGCTGAGTGCTGTATTTAATAAACATGGCATTATCTCCACCTTCTGAGTTCTGCACACTACAATAGGGAATAACTTGGTAACACTGCATGGTAGACTCACTCTAGGCTGGAGAGGACACTTTCTTTTAGATTAAACATTTTTGCTGAATCAGACTGGTCACTGTCAAATGGAATCTTTTTTAATGGAATCAAATAAGACTTTGAGAATGCTGTTCAGAAATGCAGGACTAAATCGGGTGAAGTCAGCCCCTCCATTGCAGCCCTATGCAGGCAGTTTTACTCGTATACCCTGTAAAAGTCCTTCTGTAGCCATAGATAAACCAGTTCTATACTGTTTTTGAATACTCCTTGTAGGAAGCTGCCTCTTTAGACCAAAATAAGGTATATCATGCAAAGAGTCAAAGGGTTCCCTAATGAGTGGACAGGGGCTTGCTCTAGCAATCTGAAGGTGCTCTCCTAGGGGGGTAGTTTGGTCGGGCAGCCTTATGCTTATCAGAGAGGAGTGTTAGACATCTGCAAATAAACACAATAGTCAATAAATTATGCACACAACTAAATAAGGAGATCTACACGAATTTATAAAAATAACATGCATCGTTATATATGATTTGGCACCAGAATCAATACCATCAGCTAAGTACATTTTGCAAGAGAAATACTTTGTGTTTTAAGAAGTCAACACTTAGTGCATTTGTCAGAAGATGCGATGTTATGCAATGGGAGGAAAAACAGTACATCATTCAGATACAGTACAGCGATTCACCAGACCAATCTCCGTTACTTAAGGTGAGTATTGGGCAGGGTCCAAGGCAGCACCAGCAAGTCATCTCCAGCGGCACTAGGGCGGCCAGGTGCAGTGGTGCAATACAGCATTGGGTGCACAATAGGAGTCTTAGAGGATCGGTCCTCGTGAAAAGTGGCTGCCGGTTTTGACTGGGAGGCCAGTCGGGTTGAACCAACAGGAGAGTTTCAAGTCTTGGGATGCTAAGGGGCATGGGAACACTGGTGGTCCTCTTCTCCGCAGGCCAGACCAGCCGGGTGCAGAGGTTCTTTGAGATGTTGGGTTTCTTTGTCCAGGAGCACTCGCGGTTGAGGGGGCCTGAAAACAGAGGCTGCAGGTGACATTGGTGAGTTCATGAGGGGTGAACACAAAGTGAACTCGGTCTCTTGAGGGCTTTGGGACCAGGCTGACACCATTGGCCCACTTCGATACGGGCTGGGGGACTTGGTACAGTGGTGCTTGGAGGCGGCGGGTTTTGGCAGTTCCGGAGTCCTCACCGTTCTTCTTGGGGTGCTTGCAGGATGCAGGGGAGTGGCTCTGCTACTCCACAGAAGTTCTTGAGTAGTTATTGAAGGCAGGCCGTACTTCCAAGCTTTGGAGGCAAGACAGATGCAGGATGAGACGTCTTTGGTGCAGTTTCGACGGGAACAGCAGACAGGCCGGCAGGGCTGGTGCCAAGTCAGCTGCTCTTCTTCAGTCTTCTGCTTTTGAAGTGCTTTCGTATCCCTTCTACAGATCATCAGGATCTGAGATTCTGGTGCCAGGGGCTCCCCTAAATACTGAATGTAGGGTGTTAGGGGAGTGTAGGGTAGAAGCCAATGGGCTACTTACCCCTGGGGTCACTATGCCCCCTATATGGCCACTTCCTGTGGGAAGTGGACATAACCCTGTCCCCGATTTCCTAAGTGTGCCATCACCAAAATGGCTAACTCTAAAAAGGTGCCTCCACTTTAGGTAGCCCACTTTAGGGGCGGTAATGGCCTGAGGGTGAACACGCCTATCTGACAAACTAATTTTCCCACCTGTCCAGGTGCTCAAGGGCCCTGGACAAAGGGGGTTTGCTTCATCACCTGTCAGGGAAGAAATATTCCCATACCAAAGGCAGTGGGCTCTTTGGAAGCTCCCCTGGCTTGGAATGCTAATCTGTAGATCATCCTGTGGGAGGGGTGTGAGCCCCCCAGGGCCTGAGCAGGCTTGGTTCCTGGCCTCCTGAGAGCAAAGGCCCTCACCCTTGGGGGTCAGAAACTTGTCTCTGGTGCCATGCTGGTGAAAACCACTCAGTCAGCACACCAGTATCTGGTAGGTTTTCAGGGGGCACCTCTAAGGTGATCCCTGGGTGTATGTGTAAATAAATCAAACACCTGCATTAGTGTGGGTTTATTAATATGAAACGTTTTAATACAAGAAGCTTGATACCAAACATTACCATTTTCAGGGAAGCCATCATGTAGCTGGGAACTTGTTTTCACCAGTGTCCAGCACATGCACTTAAAATGGCTTCCCTGTTCATTTGTACTGGCAGCAATGGAACGGACCAACACAGGAGCATATCTGCTCAACTGCCCATGTAGTATACTGCATCCTACCTTAGGGCTGTAATGACTGCTGTAGGGGTGACTTACCTATACTGCATGTAGTGTCCACAGGCATTGCACACAGGGATGTGGGCCATATCATGTTTTCACTAGTGTCTGCACCAAGACACGTAGGCTGTAGTGGCAGTCTGTACATGTTTGATGAGGGGTCTTTTAGGGTGGCACAATTTATGCTGCAGCCCCCAAGGACCCTCTTTAGCCTCCTTGCCCTAGGTACCAGGGGTACCTTGTACTAGGGACTTATGGGGAGTCCCAAAGTTATTGCCAATTGGGGAACAATTGAAAAGTTTTGGGAAAGAGATCTGGCACTGGGGACCTGGTTAGCAGGAATACAGTGCACTTCCAGTCAGAATCACATCAAATACCAGGCAAAAAGTGGGGGTTGACCATGTAAAAAAGGGGCACTTTCCTACATTCATGTGGTGAGAAAAAAGGGCAGCACCCTGTTGTGGCACTATTTGAACTTTGTGATCAAGCTGTACGACCACAAGGTGACAAGGCCTGGGGTAGACTCAGCATCTTGAACTTATGAATGGGGAGGAACTTGTTTGAAACATGTAGATATCGTACTGAGTGGAGCTAACCTCTGTGCTTTAGCAAGTAGTAGTAGAAATGGTAGTGCTGCCCATGTCCGTGAGGATGGGATGGGATCTACAGCCTCTAAAGGGAGCAGCCTCCTCCTTTTTGCCAAAGGTTCTTTGAGCCCTACTGGAGGAAATGGTGGCCTCAAATATTCATGCCTGCTGGCAACATCAAAATTCTGAAGGTGTTTCTTCTTGTACTGTGAGCTCACAGAATTGGCGATGGTGGCTGGAGGGTTTGGGAATAAGAGTGGCCTTTTTTGGGTTTTTTTCTTTGTTCGTTTTTTCTTTTCAAAATTTAAAAAGTCAGTATTCTGCCTAACTTCTGCGTTGATGAACATAACTCTGTAATCCTGCTGCGCCTCTGGGGATCAGTCGCTGCTTTGTGACGTCTCATAATTGGCATGCCTGTGCTAGCGGCCGGCCCTGGTGGTTGTAGGCCCACGTTTGTAATGTCGCTTTCTGCACAATAAAGTTTATAAAAAAAAAAAAAGAGTGGCCTTACACTAAAAGACACAAAACCACTTGACAGCTGGAAGGAGGGTAACATGGAGAGAATGGCTTTAATGCAACTCTTAGATATGGCCAGGAGTGTGCTAGTTTTTCGTTGCTAAGCACTTTGAAATAACTTTTTTCTCTCAATGGACCATCAAGCGGCAATTTTGTTTTTGGTCTACTGATTTAAGTACAAACTACTCAACTACTCCTGCCAACGGCTTCAAAACCTATCAATTACCAGCAGTAAAAAGTGCCAAATTCGGGCACCTGAAGGGCGGACTAACAATCTACTCGTCAATCAAGAGCATTAAGGCAACCATGGATGTAGTGACCAAGATTACCTCAACAAATGCAATAAAAGCACTCAGAGTGGAGACAGGTGATGACAACAACAAACAACAATTAATGTTGTTAAATATATTTCAATGTGTGTGGGATTGGTAAGTGAACTTGTTCGCTCTGCAATTTAAAGTGTTCTTCCATTCAGATGACACTTTGCTTTTGCAAAGACTGTATCAGTTGTCCTCTAGTTCCATCTGTAAACTGGGAGAGTGCCATTGATGGTTGGATGGCTGCCACATATTTCATGATGGAAGGGGAGAAGATGGAAATCTTGATTATTAGTGGACACCAGGCTACAAGCCCATACACCACAAAGATCGGGATCGAACATGCCTTGAAAAATCAAAGATTTTATTAGACCTGCAGGTCTAGTGACTTAAATAATCTACTCGACCTAATTACAATGCTCTTGACCCAATAACTTGTTTCAACAATTGTATTGTTCTAGGAGATCTTAATATTCACCTTGACCAGGCAGAGGCCAGGGACTTGTCCGACTTTGTGGATATTCTTCATCTCGCTCAACTCTCCCAGTGGATAAGCAGTCCCACCCACCAAGCGGGACACATCCTAGATCCTATATGCACCAATTTTCCCATCACAGTAGAAGATCCGTGTCCGGTCCCCTGGTCGGACCAATTCTTTACCTATTTTTCATGGGCAGTCTTCAATGCTGACCCCCCCTGCTTGCAGCCACCGCAAACCAGCATTCAGCAAAATTGATCCGCTTGCGTTCAATCAGGCCTTGGATGCTTCTAGGCCTGTACTCGCAGGTGATTTTGAGGGAGGCCTTACTGGATTTACAGACTGGGTGACTAATGCGGTGGACACGTTAACTCTGTCATTTCCTCCCAAATGTTCTAGGGAGTCTCCATCGAAACCCTGGTTCACCCCGGAACTTAAAGTGCTCAAACATAAGTGCAAAGTTCTTGAACGAAGATGGCGCCGCAGTGATTTTTGTCCAGCAGCTAAGCTGCAATTTGGGCATAAACAAAAAACCTACTATAAAGCCATAATCCTGGCCAAAAGGTGTTTCTATTCATCACGCATTGACTCTGCTAATAATAATGCCAAGGAGATATTTTCAATTGTCCAGAGCTTTACGTCGCCAACTGCCCAATTAAATAAGTCTCCATCGAAGGACTCCTGGTGCGACAATCTTTCCTGTTTCTTCAGAGATAAGATCAGTTCTATTCAGGCATCTTTTGCCTCTGGCGATAGTGTTGTAGGGGTCGCGTCGGCAACATCATCGACTCACCCTACTCACACCCTCCAGGTCTTTAGTCCCGTGGACTTGTCGGAATCTCTTAAAATCCTAAAGGGCCTGAAGTCAGGCTCTCCCGCGGACCCTTGCTCAGCCAGGCTGTTGGCAGCGGCTGCTGAAACTATCAATGCCGAAGTGAACGGGATCATTAATCTGTCCCTGCAGAAAGCTTGTGTTCCGAAGGTCTGGAAGCAGGCCAAGATTCTTCCCCTCTTGTAGAAAGCCCTCCTTAGACCCCCTTAGCCCAGGGAATTACCGCCCCATCTCCCTCCTGCCCAGCTTAGCGAAGGTATGTGAGAAGGTGGTGACTAAACAACTTACTAAGTTTGTAGAAAGTGAAGGTCTCCTGCACCCGGCTCAATCAGGGTTCAGGGCCTCCTACAGCACAGAATCAGCCCTGGTAGAGGTCTCAGAAGTCATCAGGGAGTGTTTGGACGCCGGCGGCAAGGAGGCATTGATTTTGCTTGCCCTGTCGGCGGTGTTTGACACGGTCCCGCACTCACGGCTCCTCATGCGACTCACTGAAATAGGGGTCTGGAGCTGGGTCTGGATCAAGTCCTTCCTGGTTGGACGGGCCCAGCAGGTCTGGCTCCCGCCGTCCTCTTCTGCTCCCCAGACTGTGACCACAGGCGTCCCCCAGGGGTCCTCTCTTAGCTCCCTTCTCTTTAACGTTTACGTTACACCATTGGTTTATTTTGCAGAAGAACTATGGGCGAAGACTATCGCCTACGCTGACTATATTCAGCTTCTCTTTACATGGGAGAAAAATACCGACTCAGTCTCTTCTGCGAAGCACTGTTTGTCCTCCGTTTAAATGGCTTGTCTCCGCACAGCTTAAATGCAATGAAGAGAAGTCCGAGATTCTCCTCTTCAGAAAGTTTCCACCAAAGTTCAGGGACACTCTCTGGCCACCAGAGTCCCCCTGCCTCCCTCTACGGGGAAGCCTGCTAAGAATTTTGGGGGGGGGGGGTTCGAGGAGAACCTTTCCTTCTAAACTCAGGTCAAGAAGCTGGCTGGCACTTGTTTCGGCCTGCTTAAAACCCTAAGGAGGTTTCTCCCTCAAATGCCTAGGGCTGTGATGGAGACAGTCATCCGTGCCCTTATCCTATCTCGGCTGGACTACGTCAATGCTCTCTATGTTGGCATTCCTGGCTACCTGCTGAAAAAGCTTCAGGTGGTCCAGAATGCGGCAGCCAGGCTTCTTCTGGACTTACCCTCCAGAAATAGTATGAGCCACCATTTGTGCTCACTACACTGGTTGCCCGTAGCGGTAAGGGCAAAGTTTAAATCATTAGTTATCACCCATCGTGCTCTCTATGGCCAAGGCCCTACTTATCTGCAGAAACACTTTTCTTTCTATGCCCCTCTGAGACAATTGCGCTCCTCGTCTAAACTTCTGGCCTTGGTTCCCCGCTTCAAATGGCAGTTCTCTCGCTCGGAAAGCTGCCATGGCATGGAACGCCCTTCCCTTTGCCCTTCGGAACATCAAGGATCCTTTGGGTTTTAGAAAGCTCCTGAAAACACATCTTTGTTTAATGTTTCATTTTTCTCCCCTTATATGGCTCTGCGCTGGGACACTCCTGAGTATCTGTGCGCGTTATAAAATAACATAACAACAAATGATTTGTTCCTGGGCAAATATTTCAATTCACTGAGCTGCCATTTAATTCTTTATCACATATGAGAGAACCTTCAAATACATGAGGTCAGGATATCTGCTGTACAAAAAACACTTTTGTTTGATTTAATAGACTAAACTTTTGCTCCATATCCCCATATCCACATGGGATACTTAGGACCGCTGACTTGCCTCTTAGTTCATTAAGGGCAGTTGCAGGAATGTTTGTCAAATCATGTTTAAAAATTATCATTTTTAATAAATACATACCTAAAGCATGAAGTAATAGGACACTAATTTACAATGAGCAGATTTTCCATTGAAATGGCCACAGAATTTCTCACTGACATGTGGTTTTACTGATAAAACTAAAGAGCGTACAAACAATGTTTGGAAATAAAGTTTCTGTAAGTAATTGTAATTTGCACATCACGAAGTAAATTGTTCTGATTGGTTTTGCTCCCATTTAAATCTTTTTTTGTGCATCACACTTCTGAATTACAAAAAAAAAAAGTGCTTTCGTCATTCTTGATATATTTTGAAATATTTGTACGATTCTTTTACAAGCTGTTTAAATGTTGTGTGTTAGAAAAAAATGACATCCAACAGCTTTTTGTTTCACAATGATTGTCAGACAGCTCACTTGACAAAAACCTCTAACTTGTAAGAGAAAGAAAAATATACACATTTTCCAGGATAAGATAAGCAGCAATTAGTAAAAAGACAAACTGACATTTAACCTCTGTCCTTGAACAAACAGCAAACGTTTCGAGATAAAAACAAGATTTAAAGTCATCTTTATTGCTCATTTACTTGCTAAATGAATAGAAGACCAGCTTAAGTTCACTAGCCAGAACGGAGGAGTAGGTCCTATTAATAGATCAAGAACTAAGTTGGATGAGGCCAAGTTTAGAAAACATTTTACAACCAAGCTATATCCCAGTTAATGAGGGCCCTATGGCCCTACTTGTATGTGCGTGGTTTCTGACTCCCAGCGCTGGGAAACCCTAGGGTAGCTATGTGCTCTATAAGTCAAGATAATATAAGATCAACCTTATAAAATCTGAATCGCCATACCGAGTGGATTTTTCGAGGCATGCTCCACTATTGTCACACCAGCTACCGCAGCCTGATGTCACTATCTTTTCCATCAGAGGCCAAGTACCAGCTTATATTAAATCATGGCTCCTGACAGGTCACCGGTGCAGTATGTTATACAACAGTCGTCTCAATCTCACCGGAGGACAAGTAGCTCCACCCTGCACATGACCCAAAGAAAGAAGCCCTGTGGTGGGACAGATAATTGAAGGGACCTGATGCCATTACCTTTGGTAAAAGGCCACACATCAATATTGAGTTTGAAAGAGAAAGGACACTGGTGGTGCTAGAAACAGTAGGGAGAGCTAATAAGCAATTGCTCTGATGCAGGTTTTGCTGATATCTAGCACAACACTGCTTCAGGTACAACCGGCTGTGCCACTTCAGACAACAGCTGAGCAAGCTTATTCCTTAAGTGATCCATGGGTGGATCCCAAACTGGTTTGGGTGTTTTCTTTGGGCTAATTTTGTCCTGCGGTTCCCCTGCATTCTGTTACACAATCAAAATGTGATTTATAAAAAATTTACACATCAGCTGTTCAAATAATTCAGCATTTAAGGGCGTTTGTTTATAAATATCGATGGTGGATCCCGAATATTCAGTTGATTTCCTCAATGCCGCTAAAATCAAGAAAACTTGCTTCTGATGGAGGCCTGCGGATGCTGAAGAAAGCTCTAAGGTCATTCAGCAAATACATTTTCCTACAGGGAGCGCCAATAAAATATAAGGTAAACTAATAGATGATTTAACGAGAACACATTTTGAAAAAGAGCAATGAAAGTTAAGACCATAAGCGTCTTGTCCTCAATCCATTATCCAAAAATGTAAATCTGCTGCTTTAAAAAAAGATGGAGGAAGGATGGTCGGCACACAAATATGTCTCTTGGTAGATGAAATGAGTATGGCAAACATTCTCCTTTTTAGATTTAAAAAACAGAGACCTCAGCCTTAAGGTGCTGAACACCCACTTCTCATGGTAGTTAGGATTGCAAATTTGTCAGAAAAAAATACCGCCCACATGTTCAAGCTTTCAGATTGCGAAATGACCAGGAGCTGGTACGTGAATATGATTTTGTGTACAATCCTCCATATTCTTTTTAGCATGGCAAACCCAACTCTCTATTCACTTTAATAAATTATTCAGGTAAGGTTTAAGTGTCACTACCATACTTTTTAAGTAATGGCTTCACATATTGCTTTGTCAGCTTTACATTTCAAAGGAGAAAAATACAGCATTATGCTGATTTTCAAATCCTTTAACGTCTTGATTATAAAAATAGTGGCTATGCAGCTAAACTCCTAGCGAGCTGGTAAACATAATGGTAGCACATATGCTCCTCGCTGTTCTTTCCTCACAAGCACGAAATGGGGCATTTTTTTGCCTTCATGCACATTTTCATAATTTTCAAACAAGGAGATTTATACCAAGAGAAACATTACAAAGGTAATTATATATTATACAGTGGTTCTTAACCTGTGGTCCGCGAACCCCTGGAGGTCCGCAAAGCCTCTAAGCCTACCCAAGGGGTCCGCACCTGTTTAGAAAATCAAATATTAGAAATTAATAAAGTACAGATACATAGAAAAGAAATATTTAAAGTTTTAATTCTCTGTAAATGTGAAGGAATTGGAAATTGGAAATAAAGGGTCTGGTAAACTTTAATGATTAAGGTTACTGAAGATAAAATAACCCTCATGCTTCACTTTTTGTGTTAGCCGTAAACTGATATTTTAGGAATAATAATGTCTTGGGACAGGGGCACTCCACGACGTACCTTAAAGTAAGCATCAGTCTGGTATGGACGAGTTGGCATGAAGGTAGTCATCTTTAATATATAACATAGGGGTTGCAGTCACAGTGTTCTGTTTTTGCAGCAGGCATCACACAGAGGAATTTTGGGATTCAGCTCACAGGCTTTCTAGAATCATCGTGTTTTTTTCTGTGACACCAGTGAGTTAATGAGTAGGTAGTTGACGGTAGTCAGTGGTTTATTTATTGTTTTCAGATTGGATATGTCTTCTTATCAGCTCATGGTCTCTTTTTTCATTTTTATGACCATTCAGGGACATATACAGTCATATCGCATTTCCATGGACATTGAGTTAGTGTTCAATTATCCATTTTCTCATTCGGAGCGCTAATTCAAATCTCTTATGCAGTTGAACATTGGGCGTGAAGGTATGAGCAGCGTACAGACACTTTTTCAACTTTGGAGACTTTCACTTAGCATGCAATTTTGGTTATGAGCATGTTCCTCAATATTCTTCCACATTCGGTTCACATCACGTTATGTTGAGTCATGTGGACAGGGTGTACTGCGGTCATGCGCCGGGTATAGTATTAGGTGGAACACGTGGCTATAAGGATGTGGAGTATCTTTTCATCTTTCTATCGAGCACACCCACTATTTCTTAATCTCTTATTTCTTCATAAGACCTATCTCTCTTCTTGTGTTCTATGAATACGCATCATATTACTGTCTTTTTAAATTATACCTCACGTTTGTATAATACCTCACATACATACAGGCCTATAGCATGTTTAGGTGTTGTTTTGAGGATGTATTGTGACATTCATTGATTGTAGTGCTGTTTGTTTATAGATTCCCCTGAGGAAGGGTGCACTTAGCACCCGAAATGCATTGGGAGAGAGTGATTTACGCCCATTACGCATGATTTTTCCTGTTGTAAGGAACTCAGCTCAAAAGAAAATTCAAGCAATTAAAACAAGATTCATGAAGCAATGAATTGATGAAACCACAAATTACTGTTGGGTTATTCTTTTTTCATAAGTATCATGTAAATTATATTTTGCTAATGTACGAATGTTTCACATATCACTAAATACACAAGTTTAACTATGGCATGACGCTTCTTTAAGCGCATAGTAGTGCACACTCTGTCTGAGACTTTGCAGTCCTAGTATTTCCATTGATGCATGGAGTAAAAGGCATCATCCTTTTGGACACAATGACCTTCTAGACTGACAAAGTGTGCAGAAGCATCAGAAAGCCAGGAAGAATGACTGGGGTCAAAAAGAAGGGCCACAGACAGCAGTTTCTATTAACATGGCCTCCAGCTGCGGCTCCTCCCCCGCAGCATTAAATACGAAACATAAAACGATAATAAAGCAGCATTATTATGTTTTTTTTTTCTTTCTAGCAGCCAGTTTTTGGGGACATGGCTGAGTGGGGGCAGACACAAGAGGAAATGTTTCACACTGAAATCAGTGTGCATGACGGTTTGGCCGGCTGCCATTGCTGGGTTGGAGACAGCAGGCACAGGCTCCCAGTCTAACTGGGAGAGCAAATTTTCAGCGCTCAGCCAATCCCGATGCTGCTTTCCTGCTGCCACAAGTAGCATGAGAGCAGCTTCCGGATTGGCCAGTGGAGCCTGTGCCTGAGGAGAAGAGGAGCTTAGAAGAGCGTGATGCAGTGATCCAGTGATGTGGCAGGTAAGTTGTCTTTTTTTTGCTTTTTTGTGTCGTCCGTCTCCGTTTCCCGCCCATATTTTAAAATTACCTGAAGTTTAAAACTATTTGCACATATTTGGCTTGCCTGTAATCAAAGGTATTTCAGATATGCTGAAAGTCATGAAGCAAGTATAAAGATTTTCCGACATGCAGTTTGGGTGATTTCATTTGCTTTAATTAAACCTTAACATTGCCCGTATTTAACAGGAATCAAATAAATACAATCATACAAGCCATATCTCCCCAACCACTGCAGATAGCTCGATTGGTTAATCAAGTGTCACTGAATGTCGGTGTCGGTAACCTGCAAGTCTGCAAGACAACGAGCCCTGACTCAGCCTTGTATTGCCGAGTTAGGTAGTAGTGAAACATATTACTTTTCAGTTCCGTAAAATATACAAACCGCTGTACAAAATACCAGTGGTGAAAGAGCAGCTACAGAGGAAAAAAGTCAAAGGGCTCAAAATCACCATCTATCAAAATACTTATGGTCAGATTGAAACACAAAACAAGAACAGAAAAATGTATGGAGCAGTTAGGCGTGTTTTGCATTAAGTGTTTATAACCTTTGATAAGAGCCACAAACATTTATTTAAAAAACTAAACACAGTTTAACTCATCTCTTCCCATAAACAGAGATGGCACACACCGTGATCAGTAATGTGGGAAGTTTAAATGAGTAACCCAGTTCCAATCCATACTAATTATCTACAAATAATAGAATACTAGAGAGGGGCATAGCCACGGCAACAATGGCGTCGGACGCATAATTTCCGAGCTTAGACACTAAGGGCTAACTGCTGCCTGCGATTGTCCTGTTTCTCCCCCGGTGCCTTGTGGGCCCCGCCTTTGGGAGAGTGGTCGCTTCAGAGGTGGACTGGAGCGGTGACTCCCGGGGGCCGGATTGCATGTGAGGATGACAGAAACAGCGAGCAATCCTCGAGGAGGATGACACCCATAATGGCGGATGCTGACGCGGCCTGAAAAGATTGCTGAGTGGGCGTGAAAGCCCCTTCTAGATCCCAGGGATGACCGGGAGGGGCATCGGTAGCCACTTGTTGGAGAGCATGACAGCCCGAGCAAGGTAGGAGCGACAGTTTGGAGATGGGAGATATCATACGCCCGCACTTTGGCCTGAGAACCCACGCTGCATATCCAGGGGGCTGCAGACCATGCAACAGAGGAGAATCCGGCCTGCAGGAGTAGGCTGCTACCCTGCGAGCCGAGTGGGGGGTATCCCGGATTTGGAATGGATGGAAAGCAAGGAGGGCTTCTGTGGAGAGGAGTCCACCTACCCCTTCTAGACTTGGAAACTGGCAGCAGGCTCGTGAAATAGGCCCGTCGGTGTCCTCAAAGCACATAGCTGTCCATCAAGGATGGACTGAGGGGTCGCATGCCTCTGAAGGGACTATCGCCCATCTTCCTTCAGCCTCCAGAGAGGCGACTTCCACTGCGAGGGGGGAGCGGCAAAAAAGAGGAGAGCTACTGCCACAGTCTGACAATGGGGTAAGTGTGTGGGTGGCTCCCCCCGGACCCCAATGAGCCTGCAGGGAAGAACAGTGGGGATGCCCCTTTGGGTTCGTCCCCTCCAGTCAGACTTTGATGAGGTAAGACAATCAGTGCTGTCTCTCCCTACCCCTGGCCCCATGTCAGTAGAAGCCTAGGGCAGATTGGTGGCGAGACGGTAACAGGGGGCCCTCTAAAACGTTGAGATTGTTTGAGATCAGTATGGGGAGAGCTGGAGGGGGGGCACATTCGGACTGCCAATGCACAAAGGGGGCCGAGTCAAACTTGGAGGCCGACACAGCCATGATCTTGGCAGCCATCAGGGACACCAAAGATATTCTGGAGAAAAAGAGGCAGTAGTTGCATGTTGGCCTACTGCATGCAGACCATAAGAAGCTATTGGACAGGGTGGCCACTGCAGAATCCACACTTGCATAACTGAGGCCAACAGTCCCAGACCACGGAGTTAAACTGCACAATCTACAGGTGGTGGTGTACTCTCTGGCGGCAAAACGAAGACTCTGAAGGCTGGTCTCAACATAACAATATCCGTCTGGTGGGGGTGCCTGAAAATGCAGATGGCCACTGCACTGAGGTTTTGTGGAACTGTGGCTGACATCAACAGAGTTGGAGGGAAAGGTTTAAAACCTGTACATCGTGGAACAAGTGCACAGGGTTCCCGGGCGGCTCCCGCACCAAGGGCCCACCCCAGATTTATAGTTGCATGATTGTTGAACTTTAGAGATAGGGACAAGTGCGTTCCCATGGACCCTAGAAGATTGGAGGAAATCCAGTTAACACCTACCCGCATTACACCTCCACGGTGCAAAGCTAACGTGAAATGTTCATTACAGTGAAGCAACACCTGCGCCGCCTAAATATCAAACATGCCTTGCTTTTTCCATTGTGCCTTCACATCATGATCGACTCGGACGCCCATTTCTTTGCAACTGCATCGGAGGTGTAGGATTGGCTGGAGAGGCGGGCACCAAATGACTGAGTCATGGCACAAGTACCATGCCGCTTGATGGCACATGCAGTGATCCCGGCACTGGCGTCCCAAGGCAACTCCCTCCCAAGTGGAACAAAAGGGGGTGGTGATGGACGGAGCATCAGAACCAATCAAACACTCACACCCAGTCAACAGATCTGGGTTTGATCCATCACCGTTCTCCCAAGTAGAGGCGCAGGCAGAAAGGGACAAGGTGGTGGCAGAACTGCAGAGGGAGGTCCACTGAGCTCACAGAATTGCTGGTAGGCATTGGACAGAGACCCTGGACAATTGGAAGAGGGCACACCGCCTTCAGAGAGGACTCAGAGGTGGTCCCCCCCACCCCCAAGTGACCATCACTATAACTGCAGATCCCATCGCATGAAGACTGAGGAGGTGAGGATGAACCTGGTGGGGTTAGCAAGGGTGCAGGGGAGGCGATTTAGCCTGGACTTGTTTGTCACTGGGCTGCTTCATAATATACCAGCGCCTCCCAGACCTTATGAGACTATACTTTTGATAAGTTTATTTAGTTGGTAATGCATGGCGTATGTTTGAGGCGACAGGCATCTTAGGCATTGGGGAGGTAGGTAGCTTTGAAATCGCAGCATGAGGTGAGAGGCAGGGTGGGTAGAGTTAAGGAGAGGGAGTGAAGGCTGTGGTGGAATAGACTGATCATTGGACAGGAAGAGGGGGAAGCCCAGTAGAGAGCCCGGGGACAAACCTCAAGGACTACAACCCGCACACTAAGGGGGGGGTCTATCTCAATATCATGTCTTGGAATGTGAATGGTCTTGGAAATAAACTCAAACGTACGGGGTGCCTAAATACTTTGCCTGGCATTCCTCGAACCTTATACTTCTCCAGAAAACACATATGGCAGGCAAAAACTGTGGGTTCTTGTGGAGGGGCCGCTAAAAAAACATTTGGTTCACAAGGGCAACTCCACAGGACCTAAAGGGATGGGGATACTTGCCCATAGGCCTTTCACTTCCCGGTGGATCGTCTGGGTTGCTGGGCAGCTGTGGAGGGGAGGTGGAATGAAGAATGGTTAGAAGTGGCCTTCTGGTACTTCCCCCAGGCCTTCAGGGGGACAGTCTGTGAAGGATTGGGGAGTGGTTGACTGAGATTTCTGAAACATTGCTGGTTGTGGGAGGGAATCTTAACTTGACCCTACAGGGGCCTATAGACAGAGTACTTCACACAGGAGGGCCACGCAAGGAAGAAGTACGTGTCCGTACTTTTTTGGATGCCTGAGGATTGTTAGACGTATGGTGGGTCAAGCACCCGGGTGCAGGAAGTACTCCTCCTCTTCCAACACGGCACACTTATTGGCGCAGCTTACTTACCGAGGAGCATTTCAGGCAGTGCTGCAAGGACAGATCGTTTCCCATATTGCAGGGAAGAGATGGGAGAGGGAGGCCAAACTCCTAAAGTTGGAGGCGGAAATACAGCGGGGAAAGCAACTTGCATAGAGTGTCCAGACTCTGACTTAGCGGACCGTTTGTCTCAACTAAGGGAGAGGTACTGTGCAAAGATGGGGGAGTGAGCTTCCCTTGATGATTCAGGATAGGATCTCTCATATGGAATGGTGCAAACAGGCTGAGGAACAATATACCGGGCGAGGGGCTGTCCCAAGAAGCGTATGAAAATATTAGGCCCCTGACAAGAGGAGGCGATGGAGTGAGAGGGAATAACCAAAACCCTAGCGACAGGGTTGCTGGGAGTCGCCCCCTCCCCCACCCTCCAAGTAGCAAGGATATTATTAGTATTTCAGAAATGGCAGAGACGTGGATGGAAACTCCTTTAAATGTATCTGGATTTCCTATATTACTTGTCAATGTATTTGGATATATACTTTTGTAACAAAGTGCGCCGCAGCTACTGGAGGGGAGGAAGGGGGGTTGTATATTCAATTTGTTGCTGTGTTGCACTAATAAAAAAATGTTTTAAAAAAAGAAAAAAACAATAGAATACTATACCAGCGACATCATTCGACTTGCTGTTGCAACAAAATATGGATCACTTTCCATTTAATACAAGACGGCGAGGTGTACAAAGCCATTTTTGGTCACAAACCCTGTGATTTACAAAATCACAGTGTTTGAGACCTCAAAATAGCTTTTTTTGTAAGGATTAACCCCATTTTGTGAGTCAGAAAAGCATTTCTGACTTGCAAAACTGGATTACCACTTTATTCTGAATAACAATTAGGGAGCATGAAATTGCAGTCGCAAACCATTGAACAGACAACCATTCCTCAAAGGAGGTGGTCACATAATGGCAAAGGGAAGCTGTCCTCGCTGGGCAGCTTCCCCTTTGGGAATCGTGTCAGGTGACCTCGTGGGCAACAGACGGTGGTGCAAGGAACTACTAACTAGTGATAGAGCTTGGATGTTATTGTTCATCTGATTTCTGTGGCAATTTACAGATATGACAAATGTGTGTAGAGTTATCATGCTTTAAGTACATGCACAAAATGCAGTTTGAATTAGATACTGCATCATAAAAGCATGCAGAATGTTAGACGTAGATTTGCGATGACGGCTAACTACAGATGAACTAATGAGAAGTTTAATAAAGCTATTGGTATATGTTTCCTTCATGCATACATGAACATGACAGACAAAACGATAACGTAGAAATTCCTTACACGTGTATGAATATAGTCGTTTTAGGTGTTAAGAAAATGCACATTAACATTAGAGTGTGTAATGTGAGCGCTGATGTTGTGGAGAAATACAATTGCTATAATAAATTGTGCTTCGTGAAGGTTTACTTTAGTTATGCTTCCAAATACTGAATGATGTATTAATCCTGTAACATGAGAAAAGTATTGAAAGATTAGTATGCAAATTGACTACGAGAAGTTATAAAAATGTTATGGCTGTTTCATACTAACATATTGTAGATGCAATTATTAATTGACCTGAATGAAGAACTAATGGACTGTATTTCAATAAAGTGAAATTCATATATTTTTTTTTTTAAACTATATTTTTTATTTATTTTTCACTGAAAAGCAAAATTTACAGATGGCAAAAGAAGTTGTCAATGCAAGAAGTGTGATCAATAGCAAGCGTACAATTACATCAATGGACCATAAGTAATGTTGCAGACTTTTCAATACTAAACACAGACTCACATCACCATTATCAACCTGCAGGTACATATGTCTAAACCCCCATATTCCTTGCTCCAGATATAGGGTAAGAAGGTAGTTATTAAGGGCCTGATCCTGACCCCCCCGGAGACAGAGCGAGGACTTCCCCTTCTTCTGGTAGATCCAGCTTGTAGTACTTCACCCATGGGGACCAAATTCTCAGGAATTTACGTGGGCATCCCCTTGCTTTATAAACCACTTTCTCCGCAGCCATGTAGAGATCCATATTGGATTTCCACTCCGTAAGTGTAGGAAGGTGTTGCGCACCCCCAATACTTGGCTATGTCCCTTTTGGCCACCACTAACCCAAGATTGGCCAGTAAGAGCCCATAGCGTGGCAGGTCAATATCCATGGGAATACCTAGAAGTAAGAATTTCACATCCAGCCCTAGGCCCGCCCCTTGTATTTTGTTCAGTTCACCCATGATCGTCTGCCAATACGTTTGAATGTGACTGCATTCCCAAAGTGTATGAATGTATGTGGCGTGCTTCGCCCGACATCTGAGACATGCAGGGTCTTCCACCCTCCCCATCTTGTGTAGACGTTCCCTGTCAAAATAGACCATATGGAGGATCTTGTACTGTATGAGTCGCAACCTGAGTTTGATCGCCACTTCACGTGGGTGCATGAGGGCCGCTTCCCAGTCTATCTTCCAGTGGCCCGCTGGTGAGCTCCCACTTCGCGCAAAGTGAACCAAGATTGTCAGGCATGTTATTAATTTGTGTTTTGTATGTCAGGGATATCGCTTGGGTCGGGATCTCTTCCTGCAGGAGCCTGCCCTCAAGGGGAGCATACTCTGGCAGCGTCATACCGTCTAGCCCTTCTGCTTGCCAGGCATGTTTAAGTCTCAGATATGCAATGCTTGAAAGACTCTTTATTAAAAGACCAACAGGCATTACGCGTTTCGAGTCACACGACTCTTACTCATATGCCACTTGCTGTAATGTGAGTGGGTTCGTTTGAATTTAAATAACGTAACTTTTAAGACATTGAAAAGGGACAACCGTCTTTTCTTCCAGTTTTTAAAGCGACAGTTCATTCTTGGGTTTTTTCGTTCGTAATTTTCACCATATATCAGTGATGCAACGCTGGTAAGTACACATTCTTATTTCAGGTTACATTTTAACCCCCAAATGGAATTGCCATCATTGTTTTCCTTCGTTGCACAATTTTAATTATTCTTTATTACACCTAGATTCTTTCAAGCATTGTTGGTGTGGCCCGTACAGCGTTGCAGAAGGAGCGCGTGTTTCTTCTTTTTGGATTTCTAAGAGGTGTCTGACACACATCAGAATGGGCCCGATCCGTGAGGAAGTGGCACTCCTGTGTGTCAGGATGATTGTCGAAGCTTGGAGCTTATGGTGAAGGAGTGCCCTCCGGCTGTGAAAACTGAACAGGAACAAAGTTTTTGATGGAAGGGCCACAGTTTGAAGCCCGCCTCAACTTGGGGAATGGACTTTTCAGCAGCCAGGATTTGCCGAGGAACTCTCCTTAGCACTCCATGCTTGAGATATATATATATATATATATATATGTTAAATAAATATCTGGAGGCTAGGTGGGACTCACAACAAAAAATGGAGCCGAGACATTACAGAAGGAGCACAAATGTACCCTGTATTGGTTGCGGATAAGGGGAGGGAGAAAAATGCAAGAAAAAGAATAAATATCCAGAAAACACTCAAGATCTCACGTCAACTGAGGGAGTAGTGATGAGATAGATGATGAATTTCAGAGGGAATTTTTATTGAATCTACCTCCAGCATATAATGAAGAACCGTCACAATCAGAGACAAATCCTTTTGTGGGAATTCAATCAGATGCATCTTCCATACCAAATAGTTTAAATTCTGTAAATCCCTTTTTGGCTGAAGAGCAAACACCAAGAGAAGCAGTAATGAATAACTCCATTATACCTAATGCTCCAGATGCCCTTTTTGTACCACTACCATAGGACCCGTGGTTCCTTTAAATCAGACATTGGAGGACTGGTGTGGGAAGAGCTCAAGGATTTACTAAAGGACCAATTAACCCTAATTTGGCATTTCCAAATGAAGGTGCTTCTCAGCGAGGGAATGAATCAGGAGTTATTGAAGGGACAAATCGGACAACTGTACCCCTAGATCAAGAAAGACCAAATTTATTAAATCAATACTGCAGAAAGGATAATGGAAACTTCCAATAGAGGACCACAGGTTCCAACAGCTAGAGTCCTACAACTGGGAGTTCGAGGTTCTGAATCCCAGGTTACTCCACAGGTGGAGGGATATAGTGGGGGATCTCAAGAGGGTGTGTTAAATCAAAGAGTAGGGCCCATCCCACAGCAGCTGGATGATTGGATTAAGGAGATATCCCCTTCTACCTTTGATAGGAATGTGACAGAAAAGGGAAGGGCTTGGCAGTTCGGGCTGGACTGTTCCCATGAGGCACAGAGTCAGACTGATTTGCCTATGGCCATATCTGAACTGGGATGGCGGAGTGAGCTAAAGAATGATGATGGATTAAACCTAGATCAATTGACTGGGGGTGAGTGTTTGCAATGTTCAACACTCCGTCCATCATCCCCTTTGGTTTTGCTTTGATCAAAGGAGTAGCCCCAATACAAATCACTTTGAAACCAATTGTAGAGTTTCCTCGGGCACCACCATATAATTTGAGTTCTGAAACCATAGCACGTATAACCCCTTTGATTGAGTCACTGATTGAGCAGGGAATTTTGAGAGAAATCATGGGAAGCACATGTAATTCACCCATCATGGGAATCCATAAACCAAACGGAAAGTATAGTTTTGTGCAGGATTTGCGTAAAGTTAACCAGATTGGGGAACCGTGCTGTCGAATCGTGCTAAATCCCGCTGTGACACTATATCAGATTCCTTGCGAAGCTGAATGTTTTTAAGTCATTTACTTGTGTCAAGCCTTCTTTTCCATCCCTTTGCACCCGGATAGCCAATTTCTATTTGCATTCCGGTTCAGAAACCGTCGCTTGTCATAGTTCCACAAGGGTTTGGAGAGACTCCTTCCATTTTCAATCAAATATTAAAAAAGAATTTGGAGTCACTGGTAATGTCAAACCACTCTGTTCTGGTACACTACATTGACGACTTGTTGATAGCATCAGGTACAAAGGAGGCTTGCATATGTGACACTATTGCATTACTGAATCATCCGGCAGCGAGTGGGCATAAGGTGTCACCTACTAAGATACAGTTTTATAAGAGGGAGGAACTCTACTTAGGACATCACATTGAGAAATGAGCCAGAAAGGTGTCACAAGATCGGATTACTGCCATTTTGCAGATGAACCTACAGAGATCTCAAAAGGAGGTAAGCATGTTTCTGGGAATGGTTGGCTACTGCCGATAATGGATTTCAAATTTTTCACTAACTGCTAAGCCACTTCAGAGGATTACGCACAAGGATGTGCCAGATCCAGTTCCATGGAGTGATGAATGCATGCGCTCTTTTAATGAACTACGAGAGAGTCTGTGTTGAGCTCCAGCATTTGGAATGCCCAACTTTAACAAAAGCTTTACTATGTTCTGCAGTGAGCGCGAAGGCTGTGCACTGTCAGTTCTAACCCAGATGCATGGAACTGCGCACAGACCTGTTGCATACTTCTCAGCTACATTATACCCTATAGCTGCAGCATTGCCTGGATGTTTACAGGCAGTCACTGATACATGAGTAAGTCTACTGCAATGTGAGAGCGTTGTGATGGGTTATCCGCTGAAAATGCATGTGCGCCACACTCTGTTGAGATTTTGCTTACTCGTAACTGAACGCAACATCTCACAAGCGGTTGGTTAACCAAGAATGAGCAAATGATATTGGGTGCTGAGAATGTGTCGTTGGTAAAGGTGCATGACGTACATCTGATGTAGGGGATTCTGCGGGACCACGGCGAGGAGGAGGGCAGCCCGGAGACACCGCGATAAAGGTAAGTGTGTTTTATTTACCTTTTTTTTTTTTTATTGGCATTTCAACTCAACAATACAAGCCCATCAAACAGGCCAGCTGAATTTCCAATAAGTAACAAATTATTGTAGGTGAGTCCACTTCATACACATTGATAACAATATGACACATTACATCCGCCACTTCAATACATGGTGTATACAATAGCAATGTCTAAGTATACTCACAGTATAGCAGATACAGTAAACACATAAAAGTACCTAGTTTGTCTATGTCTGAGAGGGCCAACACCAGAACACCACTCCTCTTTAATCACCTAGACTTATGACTTCTATATTATACAATATACATGAGTTTAAGGCAATCACATAATACATTTACGGGATTGACTGCAATGTCACCACCTCCGACGCCCCAGTCCCACCGTGCGTACTAGCTGCTCACGTTAAGAATGGATCCCAGATGTTTCGGGGTCTGGAAGCTGGCGGCAGCAACTCCCAATACGTACTCAACTGGGTGTGACCATATGTGATGTCCCTGACCCAGTCCATGACGCAGGGCACCCTCCGCCTACCCCAATGCACTGCAAATTGACGTTTTGCAAACAAAAGGAGGAGAGCATGCAGTTTGCGCAACTTAGGTGGCGTGTCTTTTACATAACCCAGTAGACCCCTCACTGGAGATGGAGTCAGCGCCACCCCCAATATGTCATTAACTGCATCAAAAACAGCTGCCCAAAACTCAGCTATCATGGGGCAGCTCCATGTCATATGCAAAAACGTAGCCGGCGCAAAACCACATCTCCAGCAATCACTCTCCACCCGAAGGCCCATACGATGGAGACCAACTGGGGTTTTATAATATCTATGCAAATATTTAAAATGTATCAAACGTAACTTGTAATTCGGGGAGAGCTCTGACAATTGCCCCAGAAATATATCCATTGCTCTTCTGGTAAATCTACCTATAACTCCGCATTCCACTTTTTAAGAGAAGTCGGTGTTATGATCGGAGCTGTATCTTGCATGCGCGAGTATAAGCGAGTGGCCAGTTTCCGCGGTGAGGGAAACTTCAGCAGGTTGTCCAATGCAGACATAGTCAATGGCGCCCTTGGAAAGTCCGCCCACAAAGCATGGCACGGCGTGCAAATTTTATGATATAGAAAGATTTCGGCGAATGGCACCGCCTGTCCCTCGGCCGCGACAGGCCGAGGTCTAAATGTGTCTCCGGGGTACAAGTCCCCAAACGTCTGGAGTTTCATTGTCGTAGCTAGTGTCCTGCTAAGGCTGTCTTGTACACAAGGCATCATTGGGTTCTGCGGCAGAGGAACTGAGGGGGCGTAAATCAACGGGAGTCTCGCCCTCCTACGCAATTCATCCCACGACCAGCACAGGGTACCGGCCGAATCTATATCACCACGAGGACGGCGGGGTTTTTGATACAGCGCCACCTTAAGTGAAATTGGGGCCATAACGTCTGCCTCAACCGCTACATGTGGCTGGAATGGGGTTGGGTGCACCCAATAATGCAAGAACTGGGCTTGCGCACAGAGCACATAGAGGTGCATATCAGGGGCGCCCAAACCACCCTGCTTTAACGGGAGAGAAAGAAGATCCCAGGAGGCTCTGACCTGTCCGCCCGCCCACGCCAGCGTGAGAAGATGAGACTTAAATGTGTTCAAAAAGTGCTTAGTGACCGGGACTGGTATGTTAACGAACAAATATAAAAATTTCGGCAAAATGACCATTTTGGCGAGAGCTATTCTGCCCGTCAGGGACAACGGCAGGTTTGCCCATATTTTCACTTTGTCCTCCAGCCACTCCATCGCACGGCCATAGTTTAGGCGCCACACCTCCTGCGTGTCGCGGCTCACCCAGACACCCAACGCAAGGGGAACTCAGAGGTCACCGAAGGAGTACCGTCAGTCAACGGGAAGATCACAGACTTAGTCCAGTTGATGCAAACGCCAGATTCCACCAAAGCGGAGGAATTCTCTCAATAACGGGTCTAGATTCTCTTCTGGGTTTATTATATATAACGTAGCATCATTAGCATACAGTGATATAAGTAGGTTCCGGGAACTAAAACCAATACCCCTCATGGTGTGATGCTGTCGGACTCGGGCCGCAAGAGGCTCCATCGCGATGGCGAACAGGAGGGGGGACAGTGGGCACCCCTGGCGAATACCACGCGAGATCAAAAAGGGGTCAGATAACAAACCGTTCACCAGTACACGTGCCGAGGGAGAGGTGTAGAGTAGCTGGATACTCTGCATAAAAAGCGGGCTGAAACCCATGCGCCTTATAATGCGGAATAGCTACGACCATTCAAGTGTGTTGAACGCCTTAGTGGCGTCCAAAAACACCACCGCAGCTTTTTCGTCGGGGTGCAAGTAGTGGAGGACTGAGAAAATCGTTCTTAGGTTATGGGAGGTAGATCTCCCCGGAATAAAACCCGACTGGTCCGGGAGGGCTATCATTGGTAAGAGTGGTTGCAGCCTGTTAGCAAAAAGTTTTGCGAAAATTTTAACATCCACATTAATCATTGAAAGTGGGCAGTAGGAGTCCAGCTCCTCCGCCGATTTCCCAGGCTTTAAGAGCGTGATAATTGTTGCCTCTCTCATGGACTGCGGCAGTACCCCCACCTCCAATGCTTCACCGTAAATGACTAATAGGCGAGGCGCCAGTTCCGCAGCATAAGTCTTATAGAATGATGTAGTTAAGCCGTCCGGACCAGGAGCCCTCCCCAGAGGTAGGCTTTTAATAACTTGTATCACATCCTCTACCGTGAAGGGGAGGTCCATGTACTTTCTATGGGAGTCAATAAACCAGACCAGCGCTACGGTCTAAAGAAATGCATCCAGTTCCTCTGTACATGATCCCTGAGTGGTCGTGTATAATTTATGATAAAAAGTGGCAAATTCGTTCGACACCCCCATGTGCCCCCTAATCAGGTCTCCCTCCGGGTTCCAGATCTCATGGACAAACGTCGCTGCCCTAGACGGCCTGATCATGCCAGCGAGTGTACGGCCCGGTCTGTCTCCCTCCCCATATCTGCGCGCTTTAGCATATTTACCTAGGAATTTTGTTTCACGCTGCGCCTCCTCTGCATAGTCCAACAGAAGGACTTTTAATTTCTGCGCTGTGTGAGTATCACTGGCAGAATAATATTCCCCCTCCGTTTCCTTGATCCGGGCCTCAGGGACGTCAGGTTGCCTTGTATCGCCTTAAGTACCCCAGCCTGCCTCGCAATGCACTGGCCCCTGATCACCACCTAAAGGCTTCCCAAAGGGAGGCCTCAGATTCCACTGACCCTTCATTATTACTGTAATAGTCTATGATATCCCTCCGTATTTCCTCCCTGAGGGCCTCATCCAGAAGAGCATGGGGTGTGAGTCGCCAAGTGAATGCACGGGGGGGGCGCCCCCGGGGGAGTTAATTGCAACAAACATGGGCGTGATCTGACAGCGTTCGCGGTAAATGCGACACGTCGGCAGTCCAAGCCGCAGCATCCCTCGATACCAACCAATAATCTAAGCGGGACCATGCACCATGATGATCTGAAATACAAGTGCCTTCCCTGGCCAAGGGGTGCCTACTACGCCAAATGTCCACTAGGTTACCATCCTGAATTATGGACTGCAGCGCAGAGCTAGCCGCCGGATGCAGGACACGAGCCGCGTCCCTCCTATCTTTAGCATCGACCAGGATGGCATTGAAATCCCCTCCCCACAATACAGTGTCATACCCCGTTGCCTTATTTCTAGACCATACGCCCTGAAAGAAATCAGGGGCATCAGTATTGGGACCATATATTGCTGCGATCACCAGAGGGAGCCCCCCCCAATGGTCCACAAAGGATAACAAAACTGCCCTCTGCATCCCTGTGTTCCTCCCTCCCTTGCCAGTCCACCCCCTGTATTATCAGCACAGCCACCCCCCTGGCATAATTGGAATATTTGGACATATATGTGTGCCCCCACCTGCGATGCCGCAGTTTTAGAGAGGGAGCAGTGTTCAGATGTGTCTCCTGCAACAAGCAAATATCAACGTTATGCCTAGCTAAATAAGCCTGGACCAATCTAGCCTTTCAACAGTCATTTAGCCCTCTGATGTTCCATGTCAGTAATTTTAGTGGTTTATCGTGAGCAACCCCAGACAGCTGTCCTCGATACGAGGCCGATGCACCACCGCGCAAATCAGCAAAGTGACAGAGTTATACAGTGGCTCATACCTAAAAATCACACTGGCATTAAAAAACCATACAATATCCCAACCCCACCCCACACCCACTCCAACCCCCCCAATCAGGTTGTAGACAAACCCACCCTTAAAAAACCAAAAACATTCCCAATTTCGAACATTGCAAGGGAAACCTCCCATGGGGGCATGGTGGCGACAGCAATCTCCCCTGAAAGAACAGGGTGGCCGGGAATCCAGCGGTGTGACCCCAACCCCACCCCCCAGCACCCCAAAAGCAGGCCAACAGGAAAAGTAACATTGTATAGACTTGCAGTTGCCTTGGACCGGATAATCGCATATCATAGCAAAATGGTGAGCACATGTGGAGCTTAATCAGGACCTAGTTCAGTATCAGTCATTATCGCTCAAGTGGCCAGACGCCGACGACGTCGGCCCACGGGTCTCTTTGCCCTTCTTCCCTCCAACATGCTTGGCAAATTTGAGTGCGGGCTTCGCATCAGTGAAATAATGTGCAGTACCTTCATAGGAGACCTTCAGTTTTGCGGGATAAAGCAAGGAGTACGGGATCTGCGCTTGCAAAAGGATACGCTTGGCCTGCAGGAACTCACGTCTCGCTGCCTGCACGGCCGGCGTAAAGTCCGGATAAAATGACATGGCGTTACCTTGGTATGTCAGTGGTCCTTTCTCTCTCGCCAATCTCAAAATTGTATCCCGGTTTTGGTAATTCAGCAACTTGACCAAAATCGGTCGAGGCGGTGCCCCTACTGGTGGTCGCTGTCCCATGGATCTGTGCGCCCTTTCCACCACGAAAACCGGCGACAGCTGAGGATCGAACAGCGAATGTAGGAGCTCCGTCACGTAGCTCTCCATACTAGAGATTGCGGTGGTCTCCGGAATCCCAGTAATGCGTATGTTATTCCTGCGCGACCTCGCTTCTAAATTGTCATTTTTTGCGCGGATAACACCCAGGAGTTTGTCCATATTTAGCAGTTGCTCTTTTGTTTCTACTTGGAAATCGTGTGATTCAGTGTGCCGGTTCTCCAGGGCATCCAAGCGAGTTTCATGCGTTGAAACCTGGGCTTTCACAGAGTCTAATGCGAGATCAAGGTATCCAGCTTAGAGTCAATATTTTGCAAGCTTGAGCGCATTTCCAGCATTAAGGTGCGCAAGTCCTCTCCCCATCCTCAGAGTGCAACTCCAAATGCACCTCTGGCTGCATATCCGGCATGGCGTGTGGCTCGCTTGTCAAATGTCAGCTTCAGCTGCTTGGCATCGTGCTTTCCCATCTTGCACCAATTTGCCAACAATCAGGACAGTGGCAGTAACCCAGGGCGTAAGCGGGTCCGCAGACTACCCCACCGCCGACCCGCACAGAGCAGACTTCCCAGCGAGGTGCAGCTGCGCAGTTCACCTTGATATTGAAGCACACTGCGCCGCTCTCCACACTGCTCCGGGTCTTCCACAGCACCCCACCGCTGCTCACCGCACTCAGGAGTGGCAGGACAAGACGCGTCCCAGCAGGTGACCGCGCAATCCGTCTAAGTCCGTAGAGTGCGCAACATACATGGGCGCTCACAATGCAGCCCAGGAGGGGGACCATGCAGCAGGGCACATCTCCAGTAGCACTAGCGTGTGTCTTATCCACAGGGCGCTACAATGTCCGTTTGCCTGGGTTCCGCTCCCACTACGGCAGCACAGGGCCCATCACAGCTCCTTATAAACCTGGGGCAGAATGCTCATCCGACAGATCCCCCGCTAGGCCCCTGCCCCCGAGCACCACTCCACGATGTAATAACTCCAGGGGGGCAGCGCCAGCACCACAGCAAGTGTCACGCATGGCCCAACTCCTCACCTCACTCCTCCCGGGCCACCGCAGACAAGGGGAAGCAAAGGCGCACCCAACCTGTCATCCCGCTAGGCGCGCAGTGAGGAAGACAGCTCTTCAAAATGGCGCCCTCCAGCCGTCTCGCACACACGGAGACAATCTGCTGGGGTAGCCGCAGGCACAGGACACATGCAGATTCACCAGGTCTCCCACGTTTCTCCAACTCGGGTTCGCCACTTGCGCATCAGCGACGGCCCGCGTTTGTTGAATTAGGCTTCCACAGCTCCGCCGGTCATCGAGGCCTGCTCCGCCCCCGCATCCCTGGGCTCGATTTGCAGGTCTGTCGGTCGTCGCAGGCAGGTCTCTCCAGCGATCGAGCGTCACAGAGCCCACCCGGAGCTCGGAGCAGCGGCAAGTCGATGGGCAGCGCGCCAAGGGCGCCGGTCACAGCGTCGCAGCCCCACCACAATGTAGGATTTTAGCAGCCCTCCCCTCGGAATACTACATCCTCGCTGACAATCGACCTCAGGGCAAAACCGGAGGTGGAGTGGCCGCTATCATTCATAAGAATCACGTTTTCACCGCCCTTAGTTCTCTGATTCTCCCTGAGGTTGAGAATTTAGTGATTAAATTAGAGACCACTACCGGCTCTATCGTCCTGGTGCTAGTATACCGACCCCCTCTTGCCATGCCCAACTTTCCTGCAGCTCTTAGCGAACAAATGGCTAATTTGTTCACCAACTATGCTAGTATTATGCTAATAGGCAATCTTAATTATTGGTTTAATGACGCTCGAGGTGGGCCTCACGCTGCTGAACTATCAGAACTACTAGTCAGTTTAAATTTTACTCAAAACGTCTCTTCCCCTACCCATGTTAAAGGACATATCTTGGACCAAATATGGTCCTCTAACCTCACCCTCTCAGCGCTTACTGTCTCACCCTGTATCTGGTCAGACCATCACCTCATCGACTTCACGCTTACCGTGATTAATAATCCTAAGATTGCCTCCAAAGGCGGTGGCATTGCAAGGAAATGGAGCTCTATGGATAAACACGCGTTTCTTGAGGCCCTAGCCAGGTCCAGTCCTCCCTTCGACTCCGATATCGATGTTATGAATACTGCCATCTCTGACTGGCTACTCAAGGCCTGTGACTCTCATGCCCCTTTCACGAAATTTACTCGTTCTCGCCATCCTGACGCCCATAAGTGGTTCTCCACTGAGCTCAAAAAACAGAAGCTTGAGCTAAGACAAAAAGAAAGAAAATGGAGATCACACTACAAATTGGAGGATAAACTTCTGTTTTCCTCTGCTCGCAATGACTACAAAAAGCACTTACGTGAAGCTAAAGCCGTATTCTTCTCAGCCAAAATCCTTAATGCCCAAAACAAATCAAAAGAGATTTTCTCGATCGTCAATGACTTATGCAATTCTGACAGAATTCATCCTGACCAGCCACCCACTCAGGAGCTTTGCTGCTCCTTGAACTCATTTTTTCTGGATAAGATTTCCACGATTAAGGCCAGCATCCCCGCTATGTGTGACACAGACCATACTGATCTGGTCACAACGAATCCGGTGACCCTGGGCCACTTTCCAGTCTTATGCCCCCAGCTCTTCTCAGAACTCCTGGTTCGAGTCAAATCTGGGTCACCTAACGTCTGCTGTCCCCCTCATATCATGAAAGAGGTCTTCTCTGTCCACCCTCATGTTGTACTCCCTCTTCTAAATGAATCCTTTACCCAGGGTAAGGTTCCCTCTGCCTTTAAGAATGCGATAGTGGTCCCTCTATTTAAAAAACCAGGGGCTGATCCTCGGAGTCACTCCAACTATCGCCCTATCTCTTTGCTTCCTTTCTTGGCAAAGATACTCGAGGCCTATGTCACCAAGTCCCTATCGAACTTTATCGAAACTGATTACTTGGAACCCAACCAAGCCGGGTTCTGTCCTGCGCATTCCACTGAGACGGTTATCCTCAGTGTACTAGACACCCTGCGAGCTAATGCGGATAAAGGCAATCATCAGGCCCTCATCCTTCTTGACCTGTCGGCCGTGTTCGACACGGTGAATCATCACATCTTATTATCCCATGCCGAACAAGCAGGGATACAAGGATCCGCTTACAACTGGATTCAATCCTTTCTCCAAGACAGAACGCAGGCAGTCCGTCTTGGCTCCTTCACTGCCCCCAGGATGGTCTCCTCTTGCAGAGTCCCCCAGGCTCCTCACTCTCTACCTTAGACCCCTCATCAGTTCCTTGAAAAACATGAAGGTCACAACTTTTAATTACGCAGACGACCTTCAACTTATTTTCACACTGGTGGGCCCAACTCAGCCTCTGAATTTCAAGCGACTGCTTCACATTCAGCGCTGGATGAATTTCAACCAGTTAAAACTTAATCCTGGTAAGACTGAGCTTATCTTGCCAGGTACCAGCGCAACCATGTGGGGCCCTCACTTTTGGCCTGCTGACCTTGGCCCACCTCCCTCCCCCTCTCCTTCTGTAAAAAGCCTAGGAGTGACTTTGGATGCCGACCTTTCACTCAGGGGACAGGTGGGGTCTGTAGTCTCCTCATGTGTTTTTCAGTTGAGGAAACTCAAAAAAATCGCTCACCTACTTACCCCTTCGGCTCTCACCCTGGCAGTGATTGCCCTTGTACTTTCGCGACTTGATTTTAGTAATTCCATCTACTTCGGCTTGCCCATATTTCTGCTCAAACGTCTTCAAATGGTGCAAAACCAGGTAGCCAGACTAATACTTAAGCAACCCAAATGGCACTCTGCCAGCCCACTTCTGGCTAAGCTTCACTGGCTCCCTATTGCCCAACGTGCAGCTTTTAAGATCGGCTGCCTTCTTTTCAAATATCTGCACTGTAAGAGCCCCAAGTTTCTTAGTAGCCTGATCACGAAATACACACCTCGCCGCCCTTTACGGTCTGGTAACCTTATGCAATTAGCCACCCCAACCATCAAAAGGAAACGCCAGGGAGGGCGCAGTTTCTCGTACCTCGGACCTGGCCTCTGGAACTCACTACCTCTGGACATTCGAATGCAGGATAATCTACTGAGCTTTAGAAAGGCTTTGAAAACACAGCTGTTTGTACTTGCATACAACTAGGTTGTCCGTCGCGTCTATCTGAGACAATTAGCGCCATGAAACCTCCGGGTGTGCGTGCGCTCTACAAATTTCTCCTACCATAACAGAAGGATAATTCCCCCGGCGCACACTCAATGAGCGGCCATTCCGCTTGCTAGGCAGACCACGCCCCGTGTTTTATTTAGCTTAATTTTCATTTACATTAAAAAAAATATTTATTGAGGGGGGTGGAGGCGGGAGGGTCCGGGGCTGAACTTCGCTCCGCTGCGGAGTCGGAAGTTTTGCGGAACGCGGAGTATGCAAAAATCCGCAAGCTCTGCCAGCGGAGCGGAGTTCTTGCCCAGGGTTAGTACTAACTAGTTTATTTAATTGTAAGGGGAAATTTCAATATTATTACTCCACTTATAATTTGATCTTTTCAGAAATACCCGTCAAGAAGAATATGAATGTTGTACCAGATTGACGAATGGCTGAAATAAAGGGTGCATTTTTTCAACCTACACAGAGTATAGATACAATAAATGCACATAGAAATAATTTAACTTGCTTTTTACATAATGTAGAAAAGGACTTCATAAATTCAGCTGAATATCGGTGTGTGGATATTAAGAAAAAGGCTGAAACTCAATCAAAAAGTCCACCTAGGGAACATCAGGAGGGTGAAATTAAAAAGGGGGAAGCACATTCTGCTATGGCTCTGGATTGGCAACACAAGGGGAAGCTATGCTTACTAAGACACAAGATCATATTTTAAACTAAATTTGTAGGTTCCAGTGAATGTGATCACACTTTCCAAACGATGGGAGGTTGGGGTTTATATCTTGGAGGGTCTGATCCTCTTTTCCCAGGGGTGTACTATATTTGTGGGATAAATGCTTATTATGCAGATCTATACTTCTACAAAACAGACTTGCATCAGATGTCCTACTCGCAAAAGAGGGCGGAGGCTGTCGCATCCTAAAAGTCCAACAGTGCTGCACTTATATCTCTGACAAAAGTAAATATTTGCGGGGATATATCAGCAATATTACGAAATGAAAGCTGATGGTGCATGGGAATCCATTGTGAAAGGATTTACGTCAGTGGGAAAATGGTTTGCAACCTTGGGAAGCAGTTTGGTAGGGAAAATATTGACCCCGTATGTTAACAATGTTATTGGCTTACTACTACTAATAATAATTTACAGGTATTGTAAACGCATCAAATTTGAGAAGGAAAAAAGAGGGATAAAGAGAAAACAAGCAAAAATTGAACAAGAAGATAGGCAATGTGGATGTTATGATGAATTAAAGGCCTTAGAATAAACTAGACTGAAGCTAATGAAGACATCTGCCTTATTGTTTGTTTACAGAGTTTTATATAGTGCAAACTTGACCCAAATTGGTTATCAGAGCGCTTTACATAGCACCAGTTGCATTATATGAGGACACATTCATTTTTGTTAGGCACGGGGAGATTAAGCGATTTGCCCAGAATCACAGGATGTTCAGCGTCATTGCAGAGATTCGAACCCAGTTCCCCATATTCGAAGTTGACCGCCCTAGCCGTTAGGCCAACTCCTCTCCCCTAATTATTAGTGTGACATCAGATAAAGATAAGAGTGTGATGGCTTGATTTGCCATCATAGGGGGAATTGATAGACCTTGGATGTTATCGTTCACCTGATCTCTATTAATTCACCCTGGAAAAATGATTTGTGAGAGTCATTTACGGATATGACAAATGTGTGTTGATTTATCATGCTTTATGAACATGCACAAAATTAAGTTTGAATTAGATACTGCATCGTAAAAGCATGCAGAATGTTAGACGTAGATTTGTGATGAAGCTTAACCACAGATGAACTAATGAGAAGGTTAATAAAGCTATTGGTATATGTTTCCTTTATGCATAAGTGAACATGACAGACAAAACTATAACGTAGAAATTACTTATACGTGTATGAATAAAGTCGTTTTAGGTGTCAAGAAAATGCACATTAACATTAGAGTGTGTAATGTGAGCACTGACATTGAGGAGAAATACAATTGCTATAATAAATTGTGCTTCGTGAAGGTTTACTTTCGTTATGCTTCCAAATACTAAATGATGTATTAATCCTGTAACATAAGAAAAGTATTGAAAGATTAGTATGCAAATTGACTGTGAGATGTTACAAAAAAATGTATGGGTGTTTCATACTTACATCATGTAGATGCAGTTATTGATTGACCTGAAAGAAGAACTAATGGATTGTATTTCAATAATGTGAAATTCATATTTTAGCACGACTTTAACGTGCACAGGCTGCGTTTTATAAAGGCCTAAAACTTTTCCTTCCTAACATGAACTAATGAACGGAGTAGTCTGAAGACTATGAGAACTTTTCGTAAAGTTTCTACTTGTGCTCTAACACTCAATGATTCCTTTCACGTTTGTAGCTTACTTGATTGGACAAGCAACAAATTTGTTACTTCCTAGAGTACATGCTTGGGAAAGAACTGACAAAGGATGAGAGCATGGACTCGCTACTTCCTAGATGTCATAACCAATCAGTTGATTAAAGACAGTGGTCTTATAGAAAATGCAAAGTAATTGATTACTTAATCTTCCGGATTTGTATACTTTTACCTACCACATCATCTAATCCTATCAAAACTGACCAATGGGGCAAACTGGTCCGATCAAATTCGGTGATGTCAAGGGGGTGTAACCATGAATCGATGGAGTATAATTACCTAAATTGTGAAAGGGACGGCTCCCTATCATGTCCACCTTCTCGACCCACCTTGTGGTACAGAGACTGATGATTTGGACTTCCAGAAACTAACACAAACTGAGACGTATTACTGCATTTGCTGCCGTCTGGTATGCTTGCATAAGTGAAACTTTTCCGGCTGGAGGGTTACCAACAACAGCTGTGGCACTGACGCTACAGTACGGAGAGGGACAGACAAACCTGTTCATGAAAGGGAACTGGTCATTCAGCAATTCCTAAACTTATATCTATAGGGTTTTTATGAGGATTATATGCTTTAAAAGACTTATTTCCCATGGTATAACCTCCCTCGGCTGAGGAACAAAATACTTTTCAAAATTGATTTTTATAGCTTTATTAATGTTTATTAAACCTCTACAAGTCTTAAACTAATTTGGCATGAAAATTTCTTTAAATGCGATAAAGATACCAATCTGAGATCATTATTTCTGCTAGTTCCGTTTCATTCATTTATTATGGTCATTTTATCTGTTTCCAAATGCACTAACCTGAATAGATTCTGCCTAGGCAATATCCTTTTGGTAATGAATAAATGCTCTTATCTTCTCCCAGGTCCTCATATGACAATAGTTCATCTCCTAAATATTCCAGTCCCTTTCAGCACAGAACAAGATCTAATGAGACCGATGTGGTAGCTGAGGTAAATCTGGGGAAAATATGTTTGATGTAGAAATTTATTGAGTCCCAACACATCCGCGCTACCACACTAGTAACCCAGATACGTTTCCAAAAAAGAAACATTTTTTAAAGCAGCACCAGATCCTTAATTGGACACAGACTACTTTAAAAACAAACCCAATTTGGGAATGTAAACACAAAGATGGTGGTCTGTTCCTAGCAGGCCACCATCCCTGTGTTTACGCCAATTCACAGGGAGTTGCACATAGCAATCTCCCTGATTAATATTTATTAGGGAGCTTGGTCGGCTACCCTTCTGCGAGTGGAGATTTTGAGATGGAAGCTATTGGTACGAAGGTCGCACGACAAATAAAAAATTTCAAAACAAAAAAAAATGAAATATTGGTTGCTAAAAGCCAATGTGCAATTTGCAACCACTTTTTGTGATCAGTCTTTTAGTACATCTGACCATAGATCTTTCTCTCGTCAATTTTTTTTTTTTTTATTAGAAACCGTTAGCACACAATAAAAGACATACAAGGGCCTACAACCACCAGGGCCGGCCGCTATAGAGCCCGAGGGCCCGCAGTGTAACGCCATACATTCAAATGAACCAGCGGCAAAGTACCCGGCAGTCCGTAAGCACCCATAACAGACCATGGCCATAGGCCAGGAGCGGTTTAAGACAACGGTTTCATTTTTTATTAAACATAAAACACACTCAAGGCAATGAGAGTCCGAGATAGCAGCGTGCTCTTCCCAGGACGGGGAACAACATACAGTGTCCAAAACGATTCTGGTCCAGAAGCGGTGAAGGGGGGCAATGGGAAAACAAAGCATGGAACACACATGACACACTCCCGCAGAATGCGCAGCTAGGGGGTCAAAGCAATATCGACCTCTAATGGCAAAGGCGGGGCGCAGATACGGCCTCGATATAAATTCCACGGACCCCATACCCTACTCCATTTCCCTGGCTTACCTCTCGCCACATACACCGTCTTTTCCCTAAACATACACCAGTCCATATTCTCCTTCCATACATCAACCGTGGGTGGCCTCGGGGAGCCCCATAGCTGTGCAATGTTACGCTTAGCCACCATATACCCCAAGGTCACCCACTGCGTCTGTGCCGCATTGCAATCATTCGGTTCCCAGACATTCAACAAACACCTCCTAGCCTCTGGCAACAGGGCCACGTGCGTGACCCCCTCCAGTACAGTATGGATACCGTTCCAGAATCGAACAATCTCCGGACATTCCCACAATATATGAAGGAACGTGCCCGGCAGGCCACATCCACGCTTACACAATCCATCCATCGAATAACCCATACGCAGCAAACCGGGCCCTGTGACATACACTCTATGGAGGATCTTCAGCTGTACAAACCGGAGGCGGGCCGGGATCGCCACCTCCTTCGGGGAGGCCACCGCCGACATCATCCAGCTCTAAGCCATCGCCTGTCCATGCCTCCCTCAGACTGAGCAGCAAGTCCGCGCGATCGTTGATGAGTTTCTTGTAAATCAGAGAAATAGTGCTGTCGGGCACATAGCCATCCAACACTCTATCCTCCAGTGGGGAATACTCGGGGATGGCAGCAGCGTCCGGAAAAACCGAACACAGCGATCCCTCCACCCCATCGCAGCATTCGCCGCATGCCACACACGCACCGCCACCCGCGTGGGTCCCGTCAGCCGCGTGTCCGGGGTCACCGAGTACAGCGCCCTATTATAATCCCCACCCGGAAGCAGGAATTTATCCATCTTGAACGCCGGGTTTAAGGCAGGACCATATATCCCGTGGTTCACAGCCGCCAACTGAGACGCCCAATAGTATCGTTTGATATCAGGGAGTGCAACCCCCCCATCGTACCAAGGAAGCGTTAACTTGGCGAGAGCAATCCGCGGCCGCCCGTCCCAAAACAGTTGACGCTGAAGACCCTCAACCTCCCGGAAATAGCGGGCCGGTACGACATCCAGAGTATTTTGCAAAGCGTACAAAAAGCAAGGCAGCGACATCATTTTAAACAATGCCGCCCGTCCAAGCGGTGAAAGCGGAAGTCGTCGCCATCTTGCGACGTCGGCCTTCAGTCGCTGGAGGGGAGGGAGAAGGTTTCGCTCATAGCGGACCGCGGGATCCAGTGAGATAAAGATTCCCAAATATTTGAACCCCAGGATAGCAACCTGAACAGGGCAGTCTTGCGGCAGGAGGGGGGCTTCCCCGGAGAGGACGTAGACGCACGACTTGGCCCAGTTGATAACCAGGCCGGAGTTGCGGCCAAAGGAAGTCAACACGTCCACCAATACCATTAGTGACTGTCGGGGGGAAGTGAGATATAGAAGGATGTCGTCCGCGTAAAGGGAGACACGGTCTTCGAACTCCGGCGTCCATCTAATGCCTCGCAACGACGGCTCCCAACGCAACCAGGCGGCGAGAGGCTCCAAAGAAAGCGCAAAGAGAAGGGGTGATAGCGGACATCCCTGTCGCGTACCCCTCCCCAGTGCGAAGGGAGCCGACACCCTTCCATTCACCACCACCTGAGCCAGTGGGTCAGCGTATAACAATTTTACCCAACCAATAAACTCAGGGCCGAATCCAAATTTCGCCAAAACGGCCCAAATATATGGCCACTCCAAAATGTCGAACGCCATAGTAGCATCTAAAGATGCCAAGATGGCCGGCTCCCGTATAAACTCGGCTCTAGCCAGCACACCGTGCAACCGCCTCAAATTTAGGGCGGTATTCCGATGGGGTATAAAACCGGACTGATCCTGATGAATCAAGTCGCCCGCGACCCGAACCAGTCGGTTAGCCAACACCTTAGCCAGAATTTTGGGTTCTGCGTTCAACAGCGAAATGGGCCTATAGGAGGCGCAGCGGTCTCGCGGCTTCCCATCTTTGTGTATCACCACTATGGTGGCGAGGCGTTGGTCAGGGGGAAGGAAGCCCGCCGCACGTGCCGCCGAAAACATGTCACGAAGATACGGCGCCATCTTATCAGGACGTAACTTATATAGTTCAATGGGAAGACCATTAGGACCCACCGCCTTACCAGAAGCGATCGAGCGAATGGCCAAAGCAATCTCATCTGACGACAACTTCGCCTCCATCAATGTTGCATCCGCCTCCGATAAGGTTGGCAGTGCGATGTCTCGAAGCAACAGATGAGAATCCTCCTCTGAACGCACGGAAACCGGAGAGTATACCCCGCCGAAGTGATCCGCGAAGCAGTCAACAATCTCAACAGGGTCAGTCACACGCACTCCATCCATTCTCTCCACAACGGGCACCACCCTGCTCGCTCTCTCCTTCTTATCCAACCAAGCAATCAACTTTCCGGCCTTATCCCCCACGTCATACAGACGCCCTTGCTGCTCTCTATACATCCCTTTAGCAGCTTCCGTGACTAGCGCTCTATAATCTGACTGTTTGAGGCTGAGAACATGCAATTTCTCATCAGTAACTCCACGCTCCAAGTCCTCCTCCATTTCAGCTATTTCAGTCTCCAGGCGAACCACCTCAGCTCTCTCGCACCTCTTAGTATGGGAGATAAGAGACAAGGCCTGCCCCCTGACCACCACCTTATAAGCCTCCCATAGGGAGACGGCCGACGACACCGACCCCACATGATCAGTGAAGTAGTGATCAGTGGACTTGACCAACTCCGCGTGGATCTTAGGCTTACGAAGATACCAGGGGCCAATAGGTGCCACTCTTCCCTCTGTGCCAGGGTCAACCCTCAGTTGCAACCATATAGGGGAATGGTCAGAAATACCTCTGGCTACGTGACGCACCTCCCCAATCATCCCCGCTTGGGTCACCGGCATGAGCATATAGTCGAGTCTCGAGAGACTCCCATGGGCCCCCGAGTGAAAGGTATACTGCGCTTGTCCCGGGTGCATCATTCTCCAGCAATCTACCAGTCCCAAAGTGTCCAAAAAACTCCCCAACCAGGCCTGAGCCCTAGGGAGATCCCTGGGGGGGTGACGGTCCTCCAATCCAGAGACCACGGCATTAAAGTCTCCACCCAACACCAAAACCCCCCCAGGGAGCCCCAGAACCAAACGCCCCAAGTCAGCAAATGTAGTCGTCTGCAACCCCGGGGGCACATACACAGCCACCAGTGAGATGGTTCTACCCTCCCATCTCCCCACCAGTGCCACATATCGCCCCCTATCATCGTGAAGCACCTCGTCCACTGCCAATGGGAGGGAGGTCCTAACTAAGATGCCCACTCCCCTAGAGCCAGAAGTGAAACCAGAGTGAGCGGCAAGGCGATAGCCCCTCCTATTTAGGGCCTGGAAGGCGTTCCCAACCAAATGTGTCTCCTGCAGGAAAACGATGTCGGGCGAGAGCCGCTTCAAGAACTGTAACACCACCCCGCGCTTGATCCTGTCCCCCAGACCATTCACATTCCACGAAAGGATTTGCAATCCCCTATCCCCCATCCCACTCCCGCACATGATACCCACATCCCGGAGAGCACAACCCGGAGAAATCAGCAAACAACTTCACATTGCCCTGCGAAACGAAAAAACAACAACCATCCCCAACAACCCCCCTCCCCCACAGACCCAAAACCACAACTCCCCCCTCCCTGCACCCCTGCTTGAGCCCGAACAGCCCCCCCAACTTGCAGTGTGCCTGTCGCCCTAACATTTACCACAAAAGAACCCCAGAAGGAGGAAAGGACCCCAAAAAGCTCCCCGCAACCCCCGACATTTGAAGGGCATGATGTGCCGGATTAGAGTGTAACTGAGCCAAGGTGCAATGAATAGTCAATCTAGTCCATCGCCAGGAACCAAGTTCTAGTCCTGCTCCACCACATCCCGTCCGCTCTCCTCCACCCGATCGTCTCAATCCTGTCCCCGCGGTAGGGCATCCAACCAGTCACCAACCGCCTCCGGTCGGCAAAAAAGTGGGAACGACCCTGGAACTCAACCCGCAACCTCGCCGGGAATAACATCGCGTATTTCAGCTCCATGTCCTTCAGGCGCCGCTTGACACCCAAAAATCCCAGCCGCTGTTTCTGGACCGCTTGCGTGAAGTCCGGATAAAAGCTAACATTGGAGTTCTCAAACTTCAGCGGTCCAGCCACCCGCGACGCCTGAAGGATAGCATCTCTATCCCGAAAGTTAAAAAGTCGAGCGATTATAGGCCGCGGGGGAGCACCCACTTTAGGCGCACCTCCCGGAATCCTGTGGGCCCGCTCCACCGCAAAGAACTTGCTCAATCCCTTGGGCGCGAGGCGGTTGATCACCAGATCCTCCCCAAAAAGATCAGCAGCAGATTCCTCCGATCTTTCCGGCACTCCGATGATACGGACATTGTTCCGTCTAGCCCTGCTTTCCGAATCCTCAAGTCGACGATCCGTCTGGTCACTGGCAAGCCGCAACCGACGGACCTCCGTCTGCAGGGCGGCCACGTCCACAGTTAGGCTCGACGCCGCTTGTGACAAGGAGTCGACCCGCTCGTTGGTTTTGGACAGATCTGCCCTGACCAAATTCACATCGATCAGTACCGCGTCCAACTTATGTGCCAGGGTATCAAATCGCTGACCCACAGCAGCCTTCATCGCCTCAATGGCGCCCATAACGTCCTGCAGGGTAAATTCCGACGCCGGGCCCGCCAGCTCTTTAAACCGCTCAGGCGATTTATGCAGGCCAGCGGGGGATCCCTTTAGCTGCGCGTAACGGTCCATGTTGTTGGCCTGAGCATAGGATCCTCTCCGGGTTGACTTAGATTTCGACTTGTCCCCTTCGAGTCTCGCCGCCATCGTCCGGAGGCCACCAAGGTTGGCACCCGCCAGCGCCAGGGACAGGGACCCGTTGGCTAAGTTAAGCCGACACTGCGATCGCAGACAGGACGTCCGTGGATAGTCCGAAGATCGGGCCAGACACTCCGTTGTCCGCGCTCCTCTGAAACACCAGGGTCCCTCAGCCGATCTCAAACAGCAGACTTGAAAACGAAAGTGAAAGTGCGGGGTACGGGGCAGGTCAAGCCCTGCATGCCGCTGTTGTTCACTTCGTACCCGGGCACCTCACCAACTCGAGACCGAGACCTAGGCACCAGCAGGCCGCAAACTTCGGAGGGCAACCATTCGGGTTCCCGGCGTCCGATCAGAATTCGGAAAACGGGTGGCACCTCAGCGCGAGTGCATCAGCAAAAGCCCGTCAAATTTACCAGGATTTAGTCAGGATAGACGTGGGAGGTTGCGGCGGCCCTCGAGAGCCTTAAGCCTATGCGGCCATCTTGGTTGCGCGCTAGGCTCCTCCTCCCTCTCTCGTCAATTTTAAAACTCTACTCCACTCCCGATAATAAACCCATAAATATTATAGTCTTTTTAAGAAACTCATACTCTAGGAGCATCTGCAGGTGGAGCAACAACCAATGGAATGCTGGAGCACTTCAACAATGAGGCAGGAGCATGCTGAACAGAACTCTGAAGCACATTTCCTTTCTTCTATGAAAATGAGAACTTTTGGAGTGAGATTGCTGATGATACTAATCGTGACTGCATGCTATACAAGTACAACTTACTAATAACAATTACTTTACACTAGGATATCATTTGCTTAGAGGTCTGAGTCCATTTCATTATGGCGTATTTTTATTTCCTTCAGTGTTACCAAATGACTCCATTTACAAAGATCCCCCAGGCACAGTCATTGATTATGCGCCAGTTTCTTTATGCACAAAAATGATTTGAGGCATGAGAACCTACTGTATGTGTTTACAGAACACTCCTCATCATTTCTCCAGTATCCACCACAACTGGCACCAAAGTTGCCACTACACAGGCTACCTTTGTGAGTTCCAAAGATGGGTATTCTTCTTAAAGGTAGGTACGGTCTGTGGCACAGGAAATACTAGGCGACCTGGAAAATGTTTCATCAGTGAAGTTCTACAATGACCCATTCAATGTAAAACAGACTCCCAACAACATGGGCTGCATTCCCAGAAGCCTTTGCCTGTACTATCTGTGACTCCCTTTTGTCTGAGTTTATCTTGACTGAGAGTATGTGTCAGAACTTAGAGGGGACTAGTGCTAGATAATGCCCTATCCTCCTTCACACCTGGAAGTGGATTAGTGAGAAAGAAACAACGATAACATGATAATTACTTCAGAATTTAGTTTTGTAAACATGAAAGATTACTTTCTCAAGTTCTTTCAAAAAGATAAGATATGTCCAAAAAACTAATGAAGAAAATGTATGTGATAATTGTAAAATAATAGGCGATAGCCGAGAAATGTGTTCTATCCTTCCTCCAAGATTGGTAATAAAAACAACAGGTTTATTAAACACACGTTAAATGTAATGTGTAGTATGCAAGTAGGTGTGCAAGTATATTTATGCTAATTATACTTGTAGAATAATTATTATTTCTAAAAAAGCCAATAAAACTGAATTAGCCAGTTAAAGTGCTGGCTTAGTACACTTAAATTCACTTTTACTATAAGTAGGCGCTCAGTGACCTTCGTAGATGTTCAAATTTTAGCAAAAAATAATGTCTTAACCACTACCCTTTTTAGAAAACCGACTGCAGGTAATACAGTTTTACAGGCGTCGAGTGCACATCCTTCACATTTAATTAGGAGCATTCCTTATGGGGAGATGCTCCGTATCCGACGCATCTGTAGTAATCCAGAGGATGCAAGGATCAAGCAAATGGAAAGCCGTGCCAGATTTCTAGCCAGGGGCTACAGCACTGAAATAGTGGATGCCGCTATGAGAAAATCTCAAGCGAGGGCAAGGGAGGACCTCCTTGTCTATAAGTCCAAATCATCGCAGTTGGCTGTAGAACAGAATACAAAATCTGTAAGGCTTATTTTAACATGCTCTAAACAGGAGAAAGAACTGAGGAGCATCATAAGACATAATTGGCACTTTATCCAGGATGACCCTGTGATAGGTCACCTGATGCCCTCCAACCCCATTCAATCTCATTTAGAAAATCTATGAGTAGGGGGAACATGTTGGTCAAAAATAGTCAGGAAAGTTGCCAAAAAGACATGTGGTTGACGACAAGAAAAGGCTTTTTTAAATGTCTATCATGTAAGGCCTGCCAGTTTGGGATCAATGCAAAAACTTATACAACTGCTTTTTCCAAAACAGTTAAGGAAATTAAACAACACCTAACATGTAAGAAAGAATACTGGGTTTATGCGTTGGAATGTGACTGTCATCTGAAGTATATAGGCAGTACCAAACTGGCAGTCCATAAACGTATTTTGCAACATATAAGGGCAATAATTAATAAAGACCAGAATTACCCTGTTGCAAGGCATTTTCAGTCGGTTCATGATAGCAACCCACAACATCTGCGTTATTATGCTATTGAATTCATCCCCACGACAAAAAGAGGGGGGGGATAGAGAAGCTAAATTGCAACGCTTGGATACTAGCTACATATTGGAGTTCGATTCCAAGTCTCCGGGAGGGCTCAATATAACGGAAGACCATCACACTTATCTATGATCAGCAATTTTAGCCTTCTCTAGCATATAACTGTAGATATGTCAACCACCAGTATGAAGAATTTAAAGAAATTAAATTGTTTTTATGTAATTTATAAAGAGAGGCTGAACTATAGCCCTTTTTATTGCAATTTGGAATTACCCAATGAAAAATATACACACTTTTTCAAAAGAGGCCTTGTTTTTAATGAGTGTTTTTTTAGACATAAGGTAGTTTTTATCTTTGTGTCTTATCTCCGGTCATTTTAGACAGGGTCTTTTTGTAGTTGTTATCAACATTGTTTCTTAAGGTATCATCTGTAACTTCCATGAAATTTGGTTAATTTCGAGATATTGGTTTAGCTTAATGAATCCAACAATATATTGCGACTGTTTGCACACCTGTGAAAACTTGAATTTCAGATCTCTCTACATTTGCACCTTATGACATTAGTCACTTTAATTCGAAGTACTGTTGCACAATGTCACTTTAATTATTTATTGAAAAAAGTAATTTGAGATCGTACAAGATTTACTGAGGTGTATAAAAGGCATTAGCTATGAATGGAAAATGCACTGTAGTGAATCGATCCCACTGAGTAATGGTCTAATATGAGCCATACGGTAAAGCCAATAGATGAATAGTATGTGACATATATAGCGGGGTATTAGGGATTTGATATGACTATGATATATTTTTATATTATATATATGTATATATATATATATTTTTTTTTCACTTGGAGAATATACGTTGATATATTTTCATTTCCACGTTCAGGGAGCACTTTCAGTATTTTTAAATTTTTCGCTTTATTCATGAACTGTATAATTTGGGTCAATTTGGCATTTAAGCTGTAATTTTGAGATGTTTTACAGCACTGGATCATATGTTTACAAAAAATATTTATATTTTAATAAATGTGAAGATATCCCATGTTACAAATGTATAAAATGCTGAGCTGTTAACTAACAACATCTATAAGCATTTAAGCAGATATTCTTTTTTGCAATGACCCGAAGTATTTTATCTATGTTCATTGATTTTGACATGCACTAGCACTTTAAATAGCAGGATGTTATGCTGAGCGCCATCATGTGATCAAGGCCGCTTGTACGGCCGAAACGCGTTATGGCAAGAGACTGAAATAAAATATCATTTGCACCATTGGAGGTCTGAACTCGTCTTTGTTGCACAAAGCAGTAGGAGGTGTCACGAGGTCAAGTGATATATATATATAAAATTAGTTTAAAGTACAACAACACTTGAAAGCCGGAGTGTATTTAATGCATCTTTAATCTACATATAATACCTTCCTTTATGTATCTATATTCCTTCCATGTACTTATAGATCTATATATTTATTACATTTCTTCTAATTCAGCATATCCAATGCACTACTCTATTTCTCACCCTATACTGCTCTCAATATATCCTCTACCTCCACTCTCTCATTCATCCCAAACCCCATACCACCACTATCATCCCCAAAATAACCCTTTCTAGACTCTTCCCTACTTTACCCCTCCTTGCATCATCTCAAACCTCTTTTACTATTCCGATCCCCCAAATCAAACCTTTCTAAACCCTTCCCTCTGACTCTTCCCCCTCCACCTCCCTTTTACTCATCCCAAGCTTCCTTCTACAGGTCTGAGCTCCAAAACAAACAACAACAAAAAAGATTTCTAATCCCTCCACTTTTTTTTAAAATCCAATTAACTGACTAACATATCCACCACTCAAATTACTTTCATATTTCACTATACTAATTCTCCACTAATCCTTTATGGGTTTCACAGTAGCATGCTGCTCGCCGAAAAAGCGCTTCAACACCCCATCAGGGGTAGCAAGCACTATATAAATGAAAACTTTTCCCTCTTCTATCCCTCTACTATCCACCTTAATCCAAATAACTGACTAACGTATCCACCACTCATAATACTTACATATTTCACTATACTAATTCACCACTAATCCTATATGGGTTCCGGAGTAGCGTGCTATTCGCCGAAAAAGCGCTTTGACACCTCATCAGGGGTAGTAAGCACTATATAAATGCATTTACAATAAAATACAATATGATGATTCCCCATCTATCTTTTCCTCACAATGTAAAGGATAGTTAGCACTGGCAACTGTCCTTTACATGGGGCTGGTAACCTGGTTTCCGCTGAAAGAAAGCAAAAATGGGTTTACAAATGGTGTGGTGTCACCACACCGGGCCCGCATTAGATATAGGGTCTAAAGTCCCTGTTTGCAGTAGGCACACACTGGAACAGTGCACCCTATTACAGTAAATGGATTGTCCTCAGCACAACTATGACCTCGTGCTTACCCTGGGGGCAGCACATTAGTGAAAGTTGAACCGGCTGTTTGAAGCCAGTCATTCTGCTTTCATTGTGCAGGTGGTAACCTGGCCTGCATTTGAAACTGGAACAGAGATCCCTCTTTAGCCGAGTGCAGAGAGTGACTATATTTGCCTGGATTGGGAAGCCTGAGGGTTCTCTTGGACCCCTTTACTCTTTCTGCAGGGTGCCGTCAGGCAGTGGAGGTGGAGAGGTTACACTGACTGTGCGCCGCCTCCATGTGGCGTATGGCGTACAGTCAGTGCACCTACTGACAGCTCCATTACCTATGCACCCAAGTCTGTAATACGGCATGGGCGCAGAGGCAAAGAGTTTACTTAAGAAAATAAAGGAACGCCCCCTTGCAATTGCACAAAATGTGCAGTGCAATACACCATATCATAGAATGGGCCACAAAAAGCATCTGTGGCTCTTGAATATTACTAAAGTGACTTGGGGGTCCAGAAAGCAGGCGCTAATGCCTGTTATGCCTCCGGAGCACTTAATGTAATATGGCTCCAGGTGTTCCTAAGTGCATTAATCCTGCATATTTAAACCATGGATGAATCCACCAGGTCATATATGGAGGCCTTCGTCCTCAATAAATTACTGGATTTGGGGTTCAAATGTTGGAATCAGAGAGGAAATACTGATTCCCCGCAGGTTATCCCCCACTTCCATTAAGCAAGAGGTGGCAAACTTGTGATCCTATGCTGGGATTGAGTGTTACAGATGCCAGATTTAACAGAAGTTCTGGGTGCAGCAGAGGGCCAACGTAAGTATTTCTGAGGTAATACTTTTTAGAAACTCCTGCTCTAAAATACCTTGATACTATAGTACTCCTACAGTGAATGGCTGGCTCTGTCAGACCTTAGTCAAGTCTCTGCGATCCGGTCCTCATGCTGCAAGTCTGTTTTAAAATCAATGTGAGTGAGAGTGCCCACTTTGTTCACGCAAGGACAAGCTCACATCTACAAAAATACAAGCATCCCTCACACACACAATAGGTCAGCACAGGAGCAGATAACTTCAAACAAACAAATCCCTTCGCATATAGGATAGACAATGAGGCAAGAGAGTCACATGTGCGTCCCTCCATAAAGGACAGGAAAGAATGAGTATGATGGAAGAAGGATTGAGCTTCTAAGGCATTCGCCTTCAAAGGATGGGAATAATGGAAATCAGGGGTGCTGACAGCAGCAATATCAACACCAAGAGGTTGGGCTGCCACTAATGTCATTTATCCAAGCCATATCAAGTACATTCCAAAAAGAAAGATCCACTTACTGTTCAACATCTGACAAACAAATGCTAATCAGGGGCCGATTTATATAGTAGCATTTTCTCTATTGCATGATACGGATACAGTATCATGAACCCATCCCCAGCTGCTTACTTTGAGGCAAGGCCATCTACACATGCACACAGATTAGATGGGTTTCCAAAGGGTTACTGATTTACAAAATGTTATGGGTAAGTGACAGATACAACAAAAGGAGTGACCCTTAAACCCTAGCTCCACAAAAAAGTAGGGTGACAAATGGGTTCCGCCCCATTTAATCCCCCTGGACTGTTCAGTTTTTGGGCAACCTGGTTTGTGGACTTCTGCTGTGACAGGCTTACTGCCAGAGTCTCACTCACTGTAAGACATGTTGAAATGGATTGAGTGTTCTAACCGCTAGTGTCCACCTTTTAAAATAAGGATAGTTAGGGTAAGTATCACTAGCCTGAATACATGTGAACACGTACACAAATCCGTGTGCACTTATACTGGTTGAGGGTGGGACTGTCACCTACCTCAGCCCAGTACCTGCTGACCTGTGTGGGCATTATAATATGTGTGGTCATTAACAGCTTGAATATGTAATACCCTGAAGTATGTAGCGTGTTTTAGTGTTTTACAGTTTATGGGTGAATCCTACACCAAACTACAGTTTCATCATAGTTACGCCTAGAGACTTCGCTGACGCACCAATAATGAGTTAAATCATTGTCATTGTTTGGGGAAACGCCCTGCCACTCACCGCTGACTTTGTTTGCTGCTGCTGCTCCTCTAGCTGGTCTCCCCTCGCTGCCACTGCTCCACCAACACCAACGCGGCTGGCGAGAGGGGGGGACCACAGGTCCCAGGAGTCTTTGCGGCGCAAAGCCGACATTGGGATTTTCACGCCAGGCGGCGCTTGAAATTGAGGAGAGCCCCGGCAGAGCGGGTGCTCCGGTCATTGTTTGGGGAAACGCCCTGCCACTCACCTCTGACTTTGTTTGCTGCAGCTGCTCCTCTCGCTGGTCTCCCCTCGCCGCCGCTGCTCCACCAACACCAACGCGGCTGACGAGAGGGGGGGGACCACAGGCCCCAGGAGTCTTTGCGGCGCAAAGCCGACATTGGGATTTTCTCGCCAGACGGCGCTTGAAATTGAGGAGAGCCCCGGCAGAACGGGTGCTCCTGTCATTGTTTGGGGAAACGCCCTGCCACTCACCGCTGACTTTGTTTGCTGCTGCTGCTCCTCTCGCTGGTCTCCCCTCGCCGCCGCTGCTCCACCAACACCAACGCGGCTGACGAGAGGGGGGGACCACAGGCCCCAGGAGTCTTTGCGGCGCAAAGCCGACATTGTGATTTTCGCGCCAGGCGGCGCTTGAAATTGAGGAGAGCCCCCACGTCGCGGGCACCGCCGGGCTAAGCCCGGGCAAAGGGCGGGCCGTCCGGGGCAGGGCAGGGCCACAACTATTGGTTGTAGCACAGAACACAAGCTAACTTTTTATTCAAAGTGTTTTCTTGGGATTTGGTTTATTTGTTTTTATTTTAACTGTGTATTTCGGTTTCTTTACGTGTTATTTTTTTATATTTTTATATTGTGGTTTGTTTTTTTATTGAGGCAGCTGTTGTCGTAATTGAACCGCCTTAGATATGGGAAAGCATACGTCTGTTCAAGTTCATAATGACCCTACATCTAAAACTGCTGTCAATACTCCTCTTCCTAGTTTGACAGCAATCGATCGTATGCTACAAAAAACAATCGGGGTGGTTGCATCAGCTATTGAAAGTACTGAAAGGCGCCTCTCAATTCCAGCAGGTATGCTTCCCCCTCTTCCTGCCACTAATGCATCGATTCTTACAACCAACTTACAGGAGTCACTAATAGTTCCATCTTTTATTGGCCTCCCTAAAGTCCGACCACTACAAGTAACTGGGGACAGCATAAATCCTCTGCAACAGGCACAATTAGATCATATGCCTATAGAATCTAGGTTATCCTTGTCTCCTGTTATCTTTTCTAGTAACCTACTATCTGAGCACTCTCTGCATGAGAGTCCTATAGTAGAGGTGGGATCAGCTCCACTTTCAAATCCAATTACAATTTCTGGATCTGTACAAAATATTAATAATGACACTCCACGAATGACAACTAGAGGCCAGAAGGCGAAATGTAAGCAAAACCATTGTAATAAGGAAGGGTCACACTTGATAAATGCTAAGGGAAAGGGCCCTTATAAACCACGTAAAATTACCAGTAAACCTATTGTGGAAGAAGGGAAAAAGGATAATAATAATTGATTAGTTGCCCCTTCTAATACTAGTATGAGTGACCCGTTAATAGGGGACGGTTTTTGGGGGAAAATGGAGAACCTGTTAATGGCTCTCATGGAACCTATCATGGTAAAATTATCGAATATTGAAGCTAGGGTCACCAATATGGAAGTACAAGCCATGGGTAAATTACAGGTTACATAAAAAAGAACCTGAATGAACAGGTAACAGAACCTAACCTGGGGGTGTCGGAAAAACAATTGGATTCCGATAATCACCCTAATGAAGAAAGAAAGGGGCAAGACTTTGCCTTTCTTTAGTCCCCTCACTCACCAGGGTTTCCCCATGGTGACATGCTTCATCATTGGGGTCCTCTCAGTCCTCTACGGGCTGAGGCGTGCTGCAACTTGCGGATTACGTAGGAGCACTTGAAAAAATTATTATGTGTGGTGCAAGTGTAGTGAAGTGGAGTGGGACAAAGTGATTTAAAATAATCGACTAGTGGGCCAAATATATTTTATTCTTGCTCCTAGCTAATTGGTTAAAAACGGGGTAATATGCTAAAAGGTCCTAACTGTAATGGATAGGTGTACCTAGCATATGGTCAACTAGTTTCGAGCTTCCCCAGCTCTTCCTCAGGACCACACCGGGACCAGCCCAGTGTGAAAAACCACTCCTAGTAGACCTAAATACGGTGAAGAAAGTGAGACGCTGCAACTAATGAGCATGCGTTAGAATTAATACATACGTAAGTATACGTCTGGAAATATCTGTGGGGTAAAAGAACACAAGTATTAAAGGATCCAATGCAGTCAATACGCAAAAATAAATAGAATCAATAGTGATCACACTATACACCAGTGTAGAGTACACACAGTTTTCGAATGTGCCGCTATGTGGATGTTCAAAACAGCGTAAAAAAATCTTCCATGCAGGCGCTGTGCTACAAGGTGAGTAAAAAGTCTTATGAATGCAAACATTGCACACAAAACAAACAACAAACATGCGTCTGACATAACACATAACACATACAAGACTGACAAACATGCACGACATTACATACATGTTTAGAAGCAAACAATGTGCCTCATGGTCAACGGAGAGGGTGTGGAGATCTCGTACACCTAAAGGAAAATATTTGAAGTTGTTAATGGGCATGGTTGTTACTAGAAATGGGCTCCGTATCTTTTAGCAAGCCTTATGGAGGAAAGGAGAACGGAGTTAGGGTAAGACGTGGAAGGTGAGATCTCCGTAATAACGGAGAGCGTGCTCGATTTCCTTCGGGGCTGATAACTTACTTGTATGTGGAAATCCGCACTCTGGCACACCTACTAGAGCTCAGCCTCACGGACCGCATACTACTTGGTCACGGGCGAGCTGCCAAATATCCATTAGCGTTTCCGCATGGAAAGGGAGAAAGGACTCAGCGGTGGAGGTCCTTACTGAGGTGGCCATGTTGAAATGGGAAAGGATTTGAATGTGTGCCAAAAATACTCACGGTTCATTGAGCAAAATCACCGATAATGAAGCAAAAAATTGAATTATGTGGCAGAACGGAAGAGCGATCGCAAGGTCAACTATAGATTATTGGCCACGTCGATTGATAGTCAAAAAATATGATTGTTAATGCGGCCATGATGGAACAGGGTCAATCAGGACCAGAGTTACTGCAAAACACGTCACTTGGATATGTGATCTCACGCAATAACTCGAGTGTTAGGCTGGTAAAAAGGTGATTAGGGTGTACCCATCGCTTACTGTTGATTGGAGCGGAAAAAGGGGGGTTTTCTGATCCTCAGGAGTGCCTTTACAAAAAATGTGAAAAGATCTTATCAATAAAGTTGTATGATTCACGAGCTGGGGAAAAAAAAAAATTAAAAATATATATTATTAACTGGAGATATATATTCTGAGGGTGGTAAAGGTGTCTAGTTACAACCCTAGTTTGAAATGAAATGTCCCCATGGTATGTCGTCATTGAGACCATTGATGTCAGACCGGAACTTGAAAACCCAACGCTGCTCTTTTTCATGTAGTATCCTTTCAATATTGGGGTGGTTGTCCACATGTTCAATAATGACCCAACTGAAGTCATTAGGTGTGTGTTGGTGTTCAAGAAAATGTGTGGTCATTTTAGTATTGTTTCGTTTACACATGAAATTACTTCGGTGTTCTGTCATTCTGGTGTTCACCTTTCTAGTGGTCATGCCCACATAGTTGAGGTTGCATACACAGGTGATAAGGTATATCACGCCTGTCGTATTGCAATTTGTGAATGATCTGAGGCTCCATGTCGTGCCATTGTTACAAGTAACGGTTTTGGTTGTAGTGGTTGGGTGGCACACACTGCAGTTACCACATGGGTGATGACCTTCTGGTAATGGGTGGAGAAGGCGTATAGGTCCAACGGTTTTTGCTGGGTTGGGCCTAGTGTGTACCAGATAGTTCCTCAAGTTTTTTGCTTTTCTATGACTGAACATGGGTTTTTGTAAGTCCAGTCCTCCACTGTTTAGGATGCGCCAGTGTTTTTTTATTATTTTTGTTACTTGGTCTGAAGCGATATTGAATGTAGTGATACAGATTTGTCTTTTGAGGTTCTTTTTTGTATCCTCAGGTTTATGTTCAAGGAGGGCTTCCCTGTTGTTGTTGGAAGCTCTTTTTTGTGCCTTAGACACTAGATGTTGTGGGTATTGTCGTTGGACGAGTTTCTGCGAGAGGTCCTTGGCCTGGATATTGTAATCCTGCCATGTGGTACAATTGCGTCTTAGGCGCAAAAATTGTCCAAAAGGGAGATTGTCTTTTAAACTTCTCGGATGGAAACTGTCATATGTTATAAGGCAGTTTCTTGCCGTAGGTTTGAAAAGCGTAGTGGTGATCAGACGACCTTCCTGTGCTGCTCTATTAAGGTCAAGAAAGACCAGCTTGGAACTACTCATGATGTAGGTAAATTTCAGAAATGGATCTTGTTGGTTCAGCCAAAGTTGGAACAATTCAAAACCCGCTTCGTCACCTTCCCAGATCAGAAACACGTCGTCAATGTATCTTTTCCATAGTTTGATCTGGTCGATGTACAGATTGTTTTCATGGAGGATCTTGTGTTTCTCTAGGTGGTGTACATAGAGCCCTGCTACGCTCGGCGCGAAGGTACTCCCCATGCTGGTACCGTGTGTTTGTTTGTACAGTGAGTTATTGAATTGAAAGAAGATTTTCGTTGCTTCAAGCATGTCACCATGGGGAAACCCTGGTGAGTGAGGGGACTAAAGAAAGGCAAAGTCTTGCCCCTTTCTTTCTTCATTTGGGTGATTATCGGAATCCAATTGTTTTTCCGACACCCCCAGGTTAGGTTCTGTTACCTGTTCATTCAGGTTCTTTTTGATGTATGTACAAGATGGAGGGTGAACCTAACCTTTAGAAACCTCTTTTTTCCCCTTTTTTTGTTAACCATTATTTACACCTCGCAGCTGAGGGAAACCTATATGTAATCAATTCTCTGTCTGACAATCCACTACACACATCCTTAGACCACCATGACTGAAGTAACAGGCCTCACCTACTCACAAGATGAGGTAGATAGAATTATAGCATCCATGCTTTCCCTGGCCGGGACCAGCACCAGGGACACCAACTAAGCCAGCCAATGCTGGGATGAGATAACAGAACTCAAACGCGAACAGATAAAAACTTTGATACACGGAATTATGATGACCGAGTATGTAAGGGCCAACATTGCACCACGTGGTCTAATAGTTAGAAATGAACCCTTCATTTTCCAACATGACAAACTTTTCAAGAAGGATTGGTCATTGATATCCTGGCACTGTACCAGAGATTGGCTGGTGCTAATTATAAAAACAGCTACACGTTTATCAGAGGAGATGAAAATTGGCATCCATGATCTAGAAATTCGTCTAAAAACTTACCAGAGTGCAGCAGAACTGAAAAAACGTTTGGAAGAACTCAACAAAACTATGGCTGAGTTTGAGATTGGCTTGAAAGACGCCAAATACATAAAATTAAAAAAAAAAAGATCAGAAAAATTTCTCACAAGAAAAAAATGTATCCTTACACCAGGGAGGACTATATTCCAACAAATCGCAATCCAGGTTATAACACAGACAGTGATGGTTCTGACACTAGCTCGGATTTTTCGGATCCAGGTAGTAATTACAACCCCACCAACAGAAACAGACGACCGAGAGGAGGACGTTTTAGAAATAGGGGCGGACCAAGATTTGGCTGGTCGCCATATCAAAACATTCCACCATACGCTCCTCCCCCTCAGTTTTTCTATGGACCACCTCCATTCCATCAACCATACCCACAACACCCTACCCGTATTGGGAAGAATCTCAGAACCAAGAAAAGAATCAGTCTTTTTTTAGGGAGAGGAAAGACCCCTCAAAAAGGAAAAAACAGACGAGGACAACAAGTACAATGGGCCCAACCCCTGGAAATGGTGAGGAGTCACACACGGAGCATGGGTCCTCCGAGCATGCCGTCAACGAGCAGCAACCAAGCCTAGCAGTAAACCTATCCAATCTCACTCTTACACCTATTCAAAAAAATGTATTAGAAAAAGGACTAGGTTTTGTCCCAACAGCAACATTGGACAAATTCAAATTGATCTGCGAACTGAAAGAATTTATTCGCAGGATCAAATTGGAAGTTTACTTCAGAGATAAAGAATCAAACATTACCACTAAGACGGACACTGGATTACACAAAAAATCCAACTTTACTCCTCCACCTATTACCCTTCCCATTGAATTACTTGCTTTTGAGAAAGCGGTAATGAAGGAAATCACTGAAATGGATCCAAAATCTATAAGGGTGTTTCACAACACTAGTAAAATCGAACAAGAGGCTATCCATCAGCTTTCAAATGAAAAAAATCTTACCATAAAACCAGCTGACAAAGGAGGAGCAATAGTCTTACAAAACACACTTGACTACCAGACAGAATGTCTCCGACTGTTGGCTGATACAAGAAACTATCTACCTATTCCAAATGACCCCACAGAACGCCTACGGGTAGAGATTGCAAATTTGGTTGAGGAATCTCTGATCAATGATTGGATAAGTAAGAAGGAATCAGATTTTCTAGAAAACAAGAAACCCGTAATTCCTTATTTCTACACCATCCCTAAAATACATAAATCTATGGTGACGCCCCCCGGCAGACCTATAGTATCAGGGATAGGTTCAATCTTGGAACCTTTGTCTAAAATTTGCAGATGCTTTCTTGCGACCGTTGGTACAAGCTACAGAAACGTACCTACAGGACACAAAAGCTGTCCTATGCCTGATTCAAAATCTGGAATTTGATCCCACAACTAGGATACTTATCAGTTTGGATGTGGAGAGCCTATATACTAGTTTACCACACAAGGACACGCTAGACATCCTGGAGGAAGTACTCTTTCTTAACAACTGGGAATACCACACACCCAGACATGTGGTCCTCGAATGTTGTCGCCTGGCTCTAACGAAAAACTTCTTTCAATTCAATAACTCACTGTACAAACAAACACACGGTACCAGCATGGGGAGTACCTTCGCGCCGAGCGTAGCAGGGCTCTATGTACACCACCTAGAGAAACACAAGATCCTCCATGAAAACAATCCGTACATCGACCAGATCAAACTATGGAAAAGATACATTGACGACGTGTTTCTGATCTGGGAAGGTGACGAAGCGGGTTTCGAATTGTTCCAACTTTGGCTGAACAAACAAGATCCATTTCTGAAATTTACCTACATCATGAGTAGGTCCAAGCTGGTCTTTCTTGACCTTAATATAACAGCACAGGAAGGTCGTCTGATCACCACTACGCATTTCAAACCTACGGCAAGAAACTGCCTTCTAACATATGACAGTTTCCATCCGAGAAGTTTAAAAGACAATCTCCCTTTTGGACAATTTTTGCGCCTAAGACGCAATTGTACCACACGGCAGGATTACAATATCCAGGCCAAGGACCTCTCGCAGAAACTCGTCCAACGACAATACCCACAACATCTAGTGTCTAAGGCACAAAAAAGAGCTTCCAACAACAACAGGGAAGCCCTCCTTGAACATAAACCTGAGGATACAAAAAAGAACCTCAAAAGACAAATCTGTATCACTACATTCAATATCGCTTCAGACCAAGTAACAAAAATAATAAAAAAACACTGGCGCATCCTAAACAGTGGAGGACTGGACTTACAAAAACCCATGTTCAGTCATAGAAAAGCAAAAAACTTAAGGAACTATCTGGTACACACTAGGCCCAACCCAGCAAAAACCGTTGGACCTATACGCCTTCTCCACCCATTACCAGAAGGTCATCACCCATGTGGTAACTGCAGTGTGTGCCACCTAACCACTACAACCAAAACCGTTACTTGTAACAATGGCACGACATGGAGCCTCAGATCATTCACAAATTGCAATACGACAGGCGTGATATACCTTATCACCTGTGTATGCAACCTCCACTATTTGGGCATGACCACTAGAAAGGTGAACACCAGAATGACAGAACACCGAAGTAATTTCAGGTGTAAACGAAACAATACTAAAATGACCACACATTTTCTTGAACACCAACACACACCTAATGACTTCAGTTGGGTCATTATTGAACATGTGGACAACCACCCCAATATTGAAAGGATACTACATGAAAAAGAGCAGCGTTGGGTTTTCAAGTTACGGTCTGACATTAATGGTCTCAATGACGACATACCATGGGGACATTTCATTTCAAACTAGGGTTGTAACTAGACACCTTTACCACCCTCAGAATATATATCTCCAGTTAATAATATATATTTTTTAATTTTTTTTTTTTTTTTCAGCTCGTGAATCATACAACTTTATTGATAAGATCTTTTCATATTTTTTGTAAAGGCACTCCTGAGAATCAGAAAACCCCCCTTTTTTCCGCTCCAATCAACAGTAAGCGATGGGTACACCCTAATCACCTTTTTACCAGCCTAACACTCGAGTTATTGCGTGAGATCACATATCCAAGTGACGTGTTTTGCAGTAACTCGGGTCCTGATTGACCCTGTTCCATCATGGCCGCATTAACAATCGTATTTTTTGACTATCAATCGACGTAGCCAATAATCTATAGTTGACCTTACGATCGCTCTACCGTTCTGCCACATAATTCCATTTTTTGCTTCATTATCGGTGATTTTGCTCAATGAACCGTGAGTATTTTTGGCACACATTCAAATCCTTTCCCATTTCAACATGGCCACCTCAGTAAGGACCTCCACCGCTGAGTCCTTTCTCCCTTTCCATGCGGAAACGCTAATGGATATTAGGCAGCTCGCCCGTGACCAAGTAGTATGCGGTCCGTGAGGCTGAGCTCTAGTAGGTGTGCCAGAGTGCGGATTTCCACGTACAAGTAAGTTATCAGCCCCGAAGGAAATCGAGCACGCTCTCCGTTATTACGGAGATCTCACCTTCCACGTCTTACCCTAACTCCGTTCTCCTTTCCTCCATAAGGCTTGCTAAAAGATACGGAGCCCATTTCTAGTAACAACCATGCCCATTAACAACTTCAAATATTTTCCTTTAGGTGTACGAGATCTCCACACCCCCTCCGTTGACCATGAGGCACATTGTTTGCTTCTAAACATGTATGTAATGTCGTGCATGTTTGTCAGTCTTGTATGTGTTATGTGTTATGTCAGACGCATGTTTGTTGTTTGTTTTATGTGCAATGTTTGCATTCATAAGACTTTTTACTCACCTTGTAGCACAGCGCCTGCATGGAAGATTTTTTTAACGCTGTTTTGAACATCCACATAGCGGCACATTAGAAAACTGAGTGCACTCTACACTGGTGTATAGTGTGATCACTATTGATTCTATTTAATTTTGCGTATTGACTGCATTGGATCCTTTAATACTTGTGTTCTTTTACCCCACAGATATTTCCAGACGTATACTTACATATGTATTAATTCTAACGCATGCTCATTAGTTGCAGCGTCTCACTTTCTTCACCGTATTTAGGTCTACTAGGAGTGGTTTTTCACACTGGGCTGGTCCCGGTGTGGTCCTGAGGAAGAGCTGGGGAAGCTCGGAACTAGTTGACCATATGCTAGGTACACCTATCCATTACAGGTAGGACCTTTTAGCATATTACCCCGTTTTTAACCAATTAGCTAGGAGCAAGAATAAAATATATTTGGCCCACTAGTTGATTATTTTAAATCACTTTGTCCCACTCCACTTCACTACACTTGCACCACACATAATAATTTTTTCAAGTGCTCCTACGTAATCCGCAAGTTGCAGCACGCCTCAGCCCGTAGAGGACTGAGAGAACCCCAATGATCAAGCATGTCACCATGGGGAAACCCTGGTGAGTGAGGGGACTAAAGAAAGGCAAAGTCTTGCCCCTTTCTTTCTTCATTTGGGTGATTATCGGAATCCAATTGTTTTTCCGACACCCCCAGGTTAGGTTCTGTTACCTGTTCATTCAGGTTCTTTTTGATGTATGTACAAGATGGAGGGTGAACCTAACCTTTAGAAACCTCTTTTTTCCCCCTTTTTTTGTTAACCTTTAAATTACAGGTTACACAGGGTAATGTTATTGTACCAGAAAAATCTCTGCCTGTGACGAAAGGCAAACTTAAAAAAGTTCATCAGGTGACTGAAAGTAGTGTGCAGGAGAAATCCATCAGGTTAAAAGGTACCAATTCGGTTGGAATAGATGTACCAGGACCTTCTAAAGCTGTCCAAAATAACTCTCCAACCGTTATAAGAACAGTTATTGACGCTAGGGAGGTCATTATCACACCCAGTTTACCTATTATTAATTTGCCCCCGGAGGCCTTACCATATACTGTGGTGCTAGCTAATGTTCCACCCCTTCCCCCAAACGTCCATGAACACTGGTCAACTTTGAGGAATAAATCCCTTTATTTCCTGTCAGTTAAATTTGGGTCAAATAGTGCTTTATTTTCGAATTTCAAGATGGCTAGAAGAGTTGGTTGGATTGGTCCATCTTCTAAATCACTGAGAGGGGACTGCGTGATTCTTTCATTCCGGTCCCCCCCTTTGGTTAATGATATTTTTGAGAGATGTTATTCTGGCCAACTTCTCACAGACCATGTTAATATTGTTCCTCTTGATTTCTTTTACTCGTCCCCATGGCAGGAAAGGATGCGGGGTTATTGTCCTCAATTACCTACCTGGGGGCGTTTTGAGGGTGGGAGATACGGTATTTCAACATCCAACCGATTTGACACTCTCAGTGGGTTAGACAACAATGATTGACAGCAAATCTTTCCTCTCCAAAGCACTTTGACTATTGTTATGGATGCTATGTTGCCTTTTGACCCATTGGATAATACCAGTGGTGGAATAAGTGAAGTTAATTCTCTATTGGAAATTGACGGTTATATGGGGGAAGATGTGGTGGTGGTCGATGGATAAGAGGAGACGAGTGAGAGTGGATTATTGCCTCTGAAGGTAGATCCTACTTTGGTTCCCTCTATCTGTCCTCCGCTTGGTACTCTGACATGTAATGTATGCTCATGAAATATTGCTGGAATTAAATCCAAAATTGGTAACCCCTTTTGGCAAGATTTTATCTACCAGCAAGATCTAATCTACCTACAAGAAACATGGACTAGGGATCCAGTCCATATAAATGGGTTTAAAACGTTTCATACTCCAGCAGTGGATACTATACATGGAAGAGCCAAAGGAGGCCTGACAATTTATGTATCAAATAAATTGCATTTAATTAAGATAATGGAGCCAGTTAAGGACTCCTACTTTCAACTTTTGATACTGGTTTTAAATTCAGCTACCCCGATTGCCTTGCTCAATCTATATAATAATATTCCCCTAGGGGAAGCTTCTATTACGCTCAATAAATTGGTTAAAACAGTGTTCCTACAAGAATTTTTTTTTTGGGTATAATATGACGACTCTTCTCTTGGGAGACTTTAATTGTACTTTGTGCAATATGACGATTGACAAAAGATGTATTATAGGGCGAGAAGACGGAGTAAGTCGGTTGCATTTTAATCACTCTCCCTTGGGAGAACATTTTAATGAATTAATGGGACAACTAGATTTGGGTTTTATAAACTAAATCTGCACAAATCCCTTTTCTCTTCCTCCAACATTTAACGGTCGAGGTTGTTCTTCAACCATTGATTTTGCATTAATTACAATTAGACATGCCGAAAGCATTGTTAATTTTAACATATCTGATATTGTTCTAAGTGATCACTTTCCACTATGTTTAGCTATTTTAATCCCAAAGAAGTCTGCCCCAAAAAATAGTATAGATAGAGATAAACTGTGGGAAAATATGGCCATTGGAAGAACCAATGGCTATACGCTCAAATGGGATAAGGTGGATAAAATTAACGTACTCAATACTGTAATTAATAAATGTGCTTCGGAGATTTCAACTTGTCTATCGGAGGACGCTATTCCAGAAAAAATACTTGCATCATTTTCGATAATTTGTAACGAAATTAGAACCTCTTTAACGAGAAAATGCAAGAATAACAATGTACCGAGGGGTGGCTGGTTTAATTCTAGGTGCACCAGAGCATATTCTTACTTAAAGAAAACATTGCATAATCATCCTAGGTGTGCGTAAGACGTACGTAGAGCTAGGAAAGAATATAAATTAGCTGTAAAAGATAGAAAAGATGAGCTAAGGAAAGAATCCTGGGAAGCGTTGCATCAGGCATCGGTTAGCAATGATTGCGCAAGATTTTGGAAGATCATCAGAAATCCTCTTCTTAGTGAAGAGATCTCTCCCTCTATAGAGATAGCTATTCCTGAGGACAAATGGATTGATCACTTTTCTAAAGTGTATGAGGGAGACAGTATGTTTTGTTCCTCTTGTAATCCTATGGATTACTCTTCCTTAGGAAATATGCAGTTTTCTTTGAAAGAGGTTGAAAAAGCTATACTTACAAGTAAGGGCGGGAAGGCCCCCGGCCCAGATGGTGTGCCTATAGATGTATTTAAGACAACCATGCCTCTCTGGGCCCCCCTTCTGGTCCAGGTGCTAAATGCCAGTTGGAGGACGGACTTATTGCCCACTTGGGTGGAGTCCATAATAGTTCCAATTTACAAAAAGGGGGATAGACATGACCCGGGTTGTTACAGACCCATTTCCCTTTTAGATTCTTATACTAAAATAGTTGGACGAGTTATTCTGGATCGTCTACTCTCGTGGGCTGAGAAAAATTCCATTTTATCCGACGTGCAATACGGTTTCCGCTCTGGATTAGGAACAGTGGAACAGGGCCTAATTTTTCTGATGTTGACCGGGAAGTACACCAGGGCTAAGAGGGAGAACTTGTTTGTGGCTTTTGTTGACCTCTCAGCCGCTTTCTACTGTGTGATTCACTCTAAACTATGGATATTATTGGAACAAATTGGGGTTGAAGAAAACATTATTTATTTTCCTAAATGTTTTTATAGTGATGCATCTGCTCGCGTTCGTTATGGGCGCAAGGGAGAATGCACGGGCAAAATTCCAATCAGGAGTGGGGTCAGGCAGGGTTGTGTCCTGGCCCCACTCCTTTTTAATTTGTATATAAACGGGTTGGAGAAAGCCCTGTGCAATAAGAGTTTTGATCCCCCATATGTAGCTGGTCGTCCAATTCCGCTTTTAATGTACGCGGACGATGCCGTACTAATGTCCCGTACCCAAGTGGCACTACAGCGCGTGGTGGATTGTTTTGCCCTCTTCATGAAAGACTTAGGCTTACGAGTTAATATTGCAAAAACTTTCATCATGCACTGTGGTAGAAGGGTAAAAACTAAGAAGGCTATTTTTATTGAGGGTCAGCAGTTGACTCATACCAAGCAATTCTCCTACCTGGGTATCTTGTTTACCTGGAAGGATGTATGGGGTGAGGCAATATCAGCAAAAAAAACAAGTAATGAACCGTTCGATCGCTGCCCTCAGATCCTTCACGAGGAAATTAGGCACCAGACCGCCTACAGAACTAATTAAGATCTATAAGGCCAAATGCGTTTCTGGTGCAATGTATGGTAGTGGGATTTGGGGTTTTGTGGACACTACCCAGCTCCAGGTGCTTGAGAACTCCTTCCTGAAATTTATCCTCGCAGTCCCTAAGAGTTCCTCTAACTATAATTGCCATGCAGAATTGGGACTCTCCTTTAAGTTAGAACCTGTACTATTATGGCATAGGGTGTGGACAAAAGAAGAACCCAAACTTAACAGAGATATATTGTTAGAAGTTTTAAAACTGGATGGACATATGAGGATACCGTGGCTGAACTATGTACGAAAGTTTCTAACTGATATTGGTAAATTGGATTATTTTTTAAATCCTCTTACTATTTCAGCAATTTCACGGAAGGAGCTCAAAAAAGATGGTCTGATCTTTTTAGAATCAATAAGAAATGCTGCTGAGGCCTTAAAACCCACTGTTCTACAACATCAATTAATCTTAACATCTTTTAATATTCAACCCTACTTGCTTCATGTTCCGGGTAACTATGACAGATTTTTATTAACCCGTTTTAGGTTTGGGCTGTTTCATAGATTGGTTAGCTTCCCAACAGTTAATGTTTGGTCTCATGTACTGTCTCCCTGCCCCTGTGATGAAATTTCCCCCCAAAGTACAATGCATATTGTCCTATTTTGTAAATTTTACCATCAAATCAGGCGAGTTGTTTTATTGCCGTTTTTAAGGGAGATCGGGCATCGGCAATGTATGATATCCAACGTTTGGATAATCACCTCTGTGTTGCAACAATTACACTGTATTTGAAGAGAGTGATACTTATTAGAAATAAAAAACTTTATTCGATTGTAAAAGAACAATCATAAAAGTATACATATACAAAAGTCATTACAATTCGTTAAATAATATATAACAAATCATAAAAAATGGATTCAAAAGATTTCATAATTTCCTAAGGTTGTTAAAAAGAGATACATTTATACAGTTATCCTATTTCTAATAAGTATCACTTTCTTCAAATACAGTGTAATTGTTGCAACACAGAGGTGATTATCCAAACGTTGGATATCATACATAGCCGGGCGGCATTGCCGATGCCCGATCTCCCTTAAAAACGGCAATAAAACAACTCGCCTGATTTGATGGTAAAATTTACAAAATAGGACAACATGCATTGTACTTTGGGGGGAAATTTCATCACAGGGGCAGGGAGACAGTACATGAGACCAAACATTAACTGTTGGGAAGCTAACCAATCTATGAAACATAAAAATCTGTCATGGTTACCCGGAACATGAAGCAAGTAGGGTTGAATATTAAAAGATGTTAAGATTAATTGATGTTGTAGAACAGTGGGTTTTAAGGCCTCAGCAGCATTTCTTATTGATTCTAAAAAGATCAGACTCTTTTTTGAGCTCCTTCCGTGAAATTGCTGAAATAGTAAGAGGATTTAAAAAATAATCCAACTTACCAATATCAGTTAGAAACTTTCGTACATAGTTCAGCCACGGTATCCTCATGTGTCCATCCAGTTTTAAAACTTCTAACAATATATCTCTGTTAAGTTTGGGTTCTTCTTTTGTCCACACCCTATGCCATAATAGTACAGGTTCTAACTTAATGAGATCCGATATAAAGGAGAGTCCCAATTCTGCATGGCAATTATAGTTAGAGGAACTCTTAGGGACTGCGAGGATAAATTTCAGGAAGGAGTTCTCAAGCACCTGGAGCTGGGTAGTGTCCACAAAACCCCAAATCCCACTACCATACATTGCACCAGAAACGCATTTGGCCTTATAGATCTTAATTAGTTCCGTAGGCGGTCTGGTGCCTAATTTCCTCGTGAAGGATCTGAGGGCAGCGATCGAACGGTTCATTACTTGTTTTTTTGCTGATATTGCCTCACCCCATACATCCTTCCAGGTAAACAAGATACCCAGGTAGGAGAATTGCTTGGTATGAGTCAACTGCTGACCCTCAATAAAGATAGCCTTCTTAGTTTTTACCCTTCTACCACAGTGCATGATGAAAGTTTTTGCAATATTAACTCGTAAGCCCAAGTCTTTCATGAAGAGGGCAAAACAATCCACCACGCGCTGTAGACCCACTTGGGTACGGGACATTAGTACGGCATCGTCCGCGTACATTAAAAGCGGAATTGGACGACCAGCTACATATGGGGGATCAAAACTCTTATTGCACAGGGCTTTCTCCAACCCGTTTATATACAAATTAAAAAGGAGTGGGGCCAGGACACAACCCTGCCTGACCCCACTCCTGATTGGAATTTTGCCCGTGCATTCTCCCTTGCGCCCATAACGAACGCGAGCAGATGCATCACTATAAAAACATTTAGGAAAATAAATAATGTTTTCTTCAACCCCAATTTGTTCCAATAATATCCATAGTTTAGAGTGAATCACACAGTCGAAAGCGGCTGAGAGGTCAACAAAAGCCACAAACAAGTTCTCCCTCTTAGCCCTGGAGTACTTCCCGGTCAACATCAGAAAATTTAGGCCCTGTTCCACTGTTCCTAATCCAGAGCGGAAACCGTATTGCACGTCGGATAAAATGGAATTTTTCTCAGCCCACGAGAGTAGACGATCCAGAATAACTCATCCAACTATTTTAGTATAAGAATCTAAAAGGGAAATGGGTCTGTAACAACCCGGGTCATGTCTATCCCCCTTTTTGTAAATTGGAACTATTATGGACTCCACCCAAGTGGGCAATAAGTCCGTCCTGCAACTGGCATTTAGCACCTGGACCAGAAGGGGGGCCCACAGAGGCATGGTTCTCTTAAATACATCTATAGGCACACCATCTGGGCCAGGGGCCTTCCCGCCCTTACTTGTAAGTATAGCTTTTTCAACCTCTTTCAAAGAAAACTGCATATTTCCTAAGGAAGAGTAATCCATAGGATTACAAGAGGAACAAAACATACTGTCTCCCTCATACACTTTAGAAAAGTGATCAATCCATTTGTCCTCAGGAATAGCTATCTCTATGGAGGGAGAGATCTCTTGACTAAGAAGAGGATTTCTGATGATCTTCCAAAATCTTGCGCAATCATTGCTAACCGATGCCTGATGCAACGCTTCCCAGGATTCTTTCCTTAGCTCATCTTTTCTATCTTTTACAGCTAATTTATATTCTTTCCTAGCTCTACGTGCGTCTTCCGCACACCTAGGATGATTATGCAATGTTTTCTTTAAGTAAGAATATGCTCTGGTGCACCTAGAATTCAACCAGCCACCCCTCGGTACATTGTTATTCTTGCATTTTCTCGTTAAAGAGGTTCTAATTTCGTTACAAATTATCGAAAATGATGCAAGTATTTTTTCTGGAATAGCGTCCTCCGATAGACAAGTTGAAATCTCCGAAGCACATTTATTAATTACAGTATTGAGTACGTTAATTTTATCCACCTTATCCCATTTGAGCGTATAGCCATTGGTTCTTCCAATGGCCATATTTTCCCACAGTTTATCTCTATCTATACTATTTTTTGGGGCAGACTTCTTTGGGATTAAAATAGCTAAACATAGTGGAAAGTGATCACTTAGAACAATATCAGATACGTTAAAATTAACAATGCTTTCGGCATGTCTAATTGTAATTAATGCAAAATCAATGGTCGAAGAACAACCTCGACCGTTAAATGTTGGAGGAAGAGAAAAGGGATTTGTGCAGATTTCGTTTATAAAACCCAAATCTAGTTGTACCATTAATTCATTAAAATGTTCTCCCAAGGGAGAATGATTAAAATGCAACCGACTTACTCCGTCTTCTCGCCCTATAATACATCTTTTGTCAATCGTCATATTGCACAAAGTACAATTAAAGTCTCCCAAGAGAAGAGTCATCATATTATACCCAAAAAAAAATTCTTGTAGGAACACTGTTTTAACCAATTTATTGAGCGTAATAGAAGCTTCCCCTAGGGGAATATTATTATATAGATTGAGCAAGGCAATCGGGGTAGCTGAATTTAAAACCAGTATCAAAAGTTGAAAGTAGGCGTCCTTAACTGGCTCCATTATCTTAATTAAATGCAATTTATTTGATACATAAATTGTCAGGCCTCCTTTGGCTCTTCCATGTATAGTATCCACTGCTGGAGTATGAAACTTTTTAAAACCATTTATATGGACTGGATCCCTAGTCCATGTTTCTTGTAGGCAGATGAGATCTTGCTGGTAGATAAAATCTTGCCAAAAGGGGTTACCAATTTTGGATTTAATTCCAGCAATATTCCATGAGCATACATTACATGTCAGAGTACCAAGCGGAGGACAGATAGAGGGAACCAAAGTAGGATCTACCTTCAGAGGCAATAATCCACTCTCACTCGTCTCCTCTAATCCATTGACCACCACCACATCTCCCCCGTATAACCGTCAATTTCAAATAGAGAATTAACTTCACTTATTCCACCACTGGTATTATCCAATGGGTCAAAAGGCAACATAGCATCCATAACAATAGTCAAAGTGCTTTGGAGAGGACAGATTTGCTGTCAATCATTGTTGTCTAACCCACTGAGAGTGTCAAATCGGTTGGATGTTGAAATACCATATCTCCCACCCTCAAAACGCCCCCAGGTAGGTAATTGAGGACAATAACCCCGCATCCTTTCCTGCCATGGGGACGAGTAAAAGAAATCAAGAGGAACAATATTAACATGGTCTGTGAGAAGTTGGCCAGAATAACATCTCTCAAAAATATCATTAACCAAAGGGGGGGACCGGAATGAAAGAATCACGCAGTCCCCTCTCAGTGATTTAGAAGATGGACCAATCCAACCAACTCTTCTAGCCATCTTGAAATTCGAAAATAAAGCACTATTTGACCCAAATTTAACCGACAGGAAATAAAGGGATTCATTCCTCAAAGTTGACTAGTGTTCATGGACGTTTGGGGGAAGGGGTGGAACATTAGCTAGCACCACAGTATATGGTAAGGCCTTGAGTTAAATTAAGATACAGAATGCAGATTGCTGGACCTGGCCCTTTTTGCAGGTGGATCCCCTGATGTTTGCCTTTTGCCTCCTATTTATTTGTGACCTGTTTCTTGTTGACTTTAGGACTCTGGGCACTTTACCACTGCTAATCATTGCTAAAGTGCATATGCTCTCTGTCTAAATTGTATTGGTAATTGGTTATCCCTTATTGGCATATTTGATTTACTGGTAAGTCCCTAGTATGTGTAACCATGGCCTGTAAATTAAATGCTAGTAGTGGGCCTGCAGCACTGTTTGTGCCACCCACCTGAGTAAAACTGTAAACGGGTCTCAGGTCTGCACTGCAGTGTCTGTGAGTGCAGTTTTAAACTGCCATGTCGACCTGGCAAGTGCAATCACTTGCCAGGCCCAAGCCTTCCCATTTACTACATGTAAGGCATCCCTAAGGTAGGGTGCAGTGTATGTGAGAGGTATGACATGCACTGGTGTGTTTTACATGTCCGGACAGTGAAATACAGCCAATTTCGTTTTTCACTATTGCAAGGACTACCTCTCCCATAGCCTTTCATTTGAGCTACCTAGTAACATTTTACAAGTGCAACTTTCAATTGGGAACAGCTAGAGATTTGGAGTTTGTGCTCTCTGGGCTAAGAATTTTAAAACATCTTTTAGTAAAGGTGGTTTTTAAATTGTGTGTTGAAAATGCCACTATTAGAAAACGGGTATTTTCTTACTTTGCCATCCTGTGCCTCTGCCTGCCTGTGGAATTAACGTCTGGTTTAGACTGACAGGGGCTTGTTTTGTGCATTCACTAAAGGTAGTCACACAAAGGAAGTTGAGGTGTGCCCTGCATATCCTGATGGCCCATAACCAGGCTGATAAGCCTTCCTGAGCTAGAGTGGTGGGAGGGGTTGTCACATACACCTGAATAGGGCTGTGACTGGCCTCTCACAATGCTGTCCCCCCCCCCCGGAGTGGGAATCAACCTTTACAACGCAGTCATTACAACACACTACCTTTACAACGCAGTCATTACACCGCAACATCCTTTATATCACATGCCATTACAACACAGCCATTACATAAACGCGGCGATTGAGGCTGCGTGTGGCATGTTGATGCGGACTCTGCTTATGCCTATGGAATTGTACTGCATTAATGATTTTAATGATCACGCCTAAAAAAGCTTTGCTTTTAAACATTGTATTGCACTTCTGTTACTGACATTACAACACAGCCATTACATAAACGCGGCGATTGAGGCTGCGTGTGGCATGTTGATGCGGACTCTGCTTATGCCTATGGAATTGTACTGCATTAATGATTTTAATGATCACGCCTAAAAAAGCTTTGCTTTTAAACATTGTATTGCACTTCTGTTACTTACCTGTTTGCACTCCCTCGTGACCCCGTTCCGTCCCGGCTTTGTGCCGTTTGTGCGGAGGGTCAGTTCGAGGAATCCCACTCCCTGCTCGCGACACCACTTCCGCCCTGCACGCCATCTTTGCAGGTTAGCGGTCTAGTGCTGCCGAGCGTGAAGGGTATTTAGCCTTCGTTATAGCTCAGCCCATTGACTAAACGCGGCGATTGAGGCTGCGTGTGGCATGTTGATGCGGACTCTGCTTATGCCTATGGAATTGTACTGCATTAATGATTTTAATGATCACGCCTAAAAAAGCTTTGCTTTTAAACATTGTATTGCACTTCTGTTACTTACCTGTTTGCACTCCCTCGTGACCCCGTTCCGTCCCGGCTTTGTGCCGTTTGTGCGGAGGGTCAGTTCGAGGAATCCCACTCCCTGCTCGCTACACCACTTCCGCCCTGCACGCCATCTTTGCAGGTTAGCGGTCTAGTGCTGCCGAGCGTGAAGGGTATTTAGCCTTCGTTATAGCTCAGCCCATTGACTAAACGCGGCGATTGAGGCTGCGTGTGGCATGTTGATGCGGACTCTGCTTATGCCTATGGAATTGTACTGCATTAATGATTTTAATGATCACGCCTAAAAAAGCTTTGCTTTTAAACATTGTATTGCACTTCTGTTACTTACCTGTTTGCACTCCCTCGTGACCCCGTTCCGTCCCGGCTTTGTGCCGTTTGTGCGGAGGGTCAGTTCGAGGAATCCCACTCCCTGCTCGCGACACCACTTCCGCCCTGCACGCCATCTTTGCAGGTTAGCGGTCTAGTGCTGCCGAGCGTGAAGGGTATTTAGCCTTCGTTATAGCTCAGCCCATTGACTAAACGCGGCGATTGAGGCTGCGTGTGGCATGTTGATGCGGACTCTGCTTATGCCTATGGAATTGTACTGCATTAATGATTTTAATGATCACGCCTAAAAAAGCTTTGCTTTTAAACATTGTATTGCACTTCTGTTACTTACCTGTTTGCACTCCCTCGTGACCCCGTTCCGTCCCGGCTTTGTGCCGTTTGTGCGGAGGGTCAGTTCGAGGAATCCCACTCCCTGCTCGCGACACCACTTCCGCCCTGCACGCCATCTTTGCAGGTTAGCGGTCTAGTGCTCCCTCGCATCAGGTACTTAATGGCCATCTGGAGGAAGCGCAGCGGACGAGCGCAGCGGGAGCGCCGACTTCGCGCCGAAGTCGCGCACAAGTCAAGCCCGTCTGCGCCCGTCCGCGGCCGACCTGGCCCAGGGCCCTGCCGTAATGCCCAATTCTATTCTTATTCCTCCACCGAGCTTATGAGACTTAAATCCTCAGGTCCCATTCCTGCCCGTGCTGTCAGAGCGGCCCAAGCATGTGGCATACACATTCCCTCTGACCTCTCGGCTCCGGACTCTGTGTATGACCCTTCCCCTTTGCCACCGCAGATCTCTGCCTCTTTGCTGATCTACTATCTCAATACCCGTTCCCTCATTTGCCATCAGCTTGAGATTTTCCAACTACTGCATCAAAGCACCATAGATATCCTTCTTTTAGCAGAAACCTGGATCACTGAAGATTCAGCTCCGGATATTCTTGCAGCAATCCCTTCGGGATACTATATTATACACACTAACCGGCCTGCGGGGAAGACTGGTGGTGGTGTGGCGGCCATCATCCGCTCGACACACACCTTCTCCGAGGTTACGGCAACTTCTATCCCCAAATCAGATCTCCTGGCACTGAAATTCATTTCCCCTAAATCGTCTTTCATTTGTGTTCTTGTATATCGACCCCCTGACTATATGCCTCTTTTCCCCAAACTCTTCAGCGACTCCATTGCCCAACTAGCAATAGACCACGCTAACCTTGTAGTGATTGGCGACTTTAATTATTGGCCTTCAGATGCCCATGAAAGTCAATTATCGGTCGAGTTTTCTGACCTTTTGAAAGGCATGAATCTTTCTCAGCACATCCACACCCCCACTCATTTAAAGGGTCATATCCTTGACCAAGTCTGGACATCGGATCTTGATATCTCATCCCCTTTAGTCTTCCCTTGCCCCTGGTCGGACCACTATTTTATCTCTTTCTCTCTTCATCTGCACATCCCGTGTCCTCCCCCCCGCATCAAGAATCTCATGGCCCGTAACTGGAAAAGAGCTAACCTGTCCGAATTCCATGACATTCTCGCCTCTTCTGCTCCCATATCTCTGACCTCTCTTGAGGCTCAGGCAGCTAATCTTGAAGAATGGATACGTCAGGCTAGTGACAAAGTAGCCGCTCTAAACAAGATCAAAACTAAGCGCCCCCATGACGCGCAACGATGGTTTACGGACCAACTCAAAGCAGATAAACTTGCCTTGCGGCAAGCTGAACGCTGTTGGCGTCACCACTATGACCCACAGTTAAAACTTGTCTATATTGGGGCTCTAAAAACCTATAAACAAGCGATCTTAACAGCCAAGACGGCATACTTCTCCCAATTAATCTTGGACTCTAACAACAAATCGAAAGACATCTTCTCGATAGTAAATGAGCTTTCCTTGCCGGACAGGGTTACCCCTCAGCCCCAGCCGACCCAAACCCTTTGTAACGCACTAAACTCTTACTTCATAGAGAAAATACCAACCATTAGGAACAATATCCCTAACCCGGCATCTCCTGTCCCCCCCCCCTCTTCCTCCCAGAAACATCAGTATCTTGTCGGAATTTCCACCTATCTCGCTTCAGGAATTCACCTCACTCCTTCTCAAAGTTAAGTCAGGTTCCCCTAACGATTGCTGCCCCCCGCAGATTTTGAGAGAGGCCTTTCTTGCTTGTCCGGGCCCCCCCCCTTGCTTTATTAAACAACTCTCTTGCAAAGGGGGAGGTCCCTCTCTCTTTCAAGCAAGCCGCCATCCTACCCATCTTGAAGAAGTCTAACGCTGACCCCACTATACTTAGCAATTATAGACCGATCTCTCTCCTCCCTTACTTAGGAAAAATTCTGGAGACCTATGTTACCCGCTGTTTGAGCTCTTTTATAGAGAAATCCTCTTATTTGGATCCTCAACAAGCGGGATTCAGACCCCTCCATTCCACCGAGGCGGTCACAGTAGCAGTCCTGGACACCCTCAGGAAGGGCGCTGACAATAATATATCTCAGGCCCTTGTCCTACTAGATCTCTCAGCGGCGTTCGACACGGTCGATCATACCATCCTGATCGACCGTGTCCACAATGCCGGCATCCAGGGAGTGGTCCTCGACTGGCTCAGATCTTTTCTCCATCAGCGATCACAGTCCGTCCATCTCTCCACTTTGTCTGCGCCTTTTGCTTCCCTCCCTTGCGGAGTCCCACAGGGCTCGGCACTATCCCCGCTTCTTTTTAATTTGTATCTCCAACCCTTATTAGCCTCCCTCCGAAACTCCCCAGCCACAATCTTTAATTATGCGGACGACCTCCAGTTAATTTTTCCTATTGACCCTCTTCCCTCCTCCCGTGTTAATTTTCAGACTACTATGCTGACTATTGCAGAGTGGATGTATCACAGCCACTTAAAACTGAACCCTACCAAGACCGAGCTTGTCTTGGTAGGTGGCCCTAACCACCCATGGAATTCCACCTACTGGCCAACATCCCTGGGGGCCGCACCGACTCCCGTGCGCTCAGTCAAAAGCCTCGGGGTGATCATTTCAGAAGATCTTTCAATGAAACCGCAAATCAACTCGGTCACCTCAGCCTGTTTTTTCCATCTCAGGCGGATCCGTAAGATCAGCAGGTTTCTTACCAAAGATGCTTTGACCCAAGTTGTTATTGCACTTATCACCTCAAGGCTTGACTATGCCAATACGCTGTATGCGGGTATCCCAGCCGGTCTCCTTCATCGACTTCAGCTGGTCCAGAATCAAGCTGCCCGCCTGATCTTCCACCAGCCCAAATATCAGCATGTTACTCCCCTCCTCTTTAGTCTGCATTGGCTCCCCATCTCTAAGCGCTGCATCTACAAACTGGCATGTTCCACCTTCAAGGCCCTCTCGAATGCAGCCCCTGCGTTCATCTCCTCGTGCCTGACTCGCTATACTCCCTCTAGGGCCCTTCGCTCAGCTTCTCTCAATCTCCTTGAGGTCCCCAAATTTAAAAGGAAGAAGCACGGTGGCTTGAGTTTCTCAGTCCAGGCTTCCTCTACCTGGAACTCCCTGCCACTTTCACTCCGCCTCTGTCCTCAGTATGATTCCTTTCGCAGACTTTTAAAAACTCTGCTTTTTCGTTCTGCATATGATTAACCCTCTCTCCTGAATCACGCTACTGGTCATTTGAGCGCCAAGAAACCTATGGTGATAGTGCGCGTTACAAATTTCTTTTAACATAACATAACATAACATAACATAACATAACATCGCATGTCACTACAACGCATGTCATTACAACGCATGTCACTACAATGCATGCCATTACAATGCATTATAAGGTGAGTAATGGGGAATTGTAATTTTTACCCCTATACTATCCAACTCTTACCCTACTTTTGCACTCACTGGAGTGGGAATAGTAATTTATACCCCTACACTATCCAACACTTACCCTACTGTGGCACTAAAAGTAATATGCGTTGTAATGGCATGCGTTACAATGGAATGCGTTGTAAATGTAGTTTCTAAAAATGCGCTGTGAAGGCATGCGATGTAAAACCATGCGATGTAAAACCATGCGTTGTAAAGGATGTTGCGATGTAAAAACTGCGCTGTAAATGTTTGCGTTGTAACGTCATACATTTCTCTGGAATATGTCTTGAGCCAAGTCTAGGCAAGGCAAGAACTTGTACACCACAAAGATTTTCCTTTGACGTATGCCTACTTCAAAGGCCAAAAGGAATAGGAGTTTGGACCTAAAACCTCAAACTTTAGAACACTTCTGGAACAAGAGACGACTCTGCCAAGGAGAAGAGCTGTAAGGAGGAGTACTGCCCCTTTGCTGGGTTGGCTTCCAGTTGCCGCTTCTGCTTTCGGGAGAAGAAGGACTGGACTTTGCTGTGTATCCTGCTTGTGAGGTCTCTCCAAGGGTTTTGTTTGTGCTTACCTCCTGTTGGAAGTCTTAGGGTCAAAGACTTGGCCTACAGCACCTGGGCTCCATTACTGGGAGTTTTGAACCTGCAAAGTGGTGCCAAACCCAGTTCTGGGCCACAGGAGGCATTTGCTGGGCTCTATCTTCAAGAAAAGGATTCCCGAAGCCATCACTGATGTAGCTGCCTGCACGGACGTTGTGGTCACCGCTCGCTGGGTGAGTGCAGCACTGACCTAGACGACACAGCAGCCCTGGTCTCACAGATAACGCTTCAAGTTGTCATCAACACCGCTGCCTGCACTGTAGCTGTGGACACAGACTTCGACAACACTGCAGCCCTGGTCTCACCTACTATGCTGGTTTGCGCCATCAGCGACTCCACTGTCTGCACCGTAGCCACGGTCACCACCCTCGACGACACCGCAGCCCCTGATCTGTCGACGACAGCACCATCAACTCCGGAATCGTCACCCAACGCCGCAGCCTTCACCGAAGCCGCGGTCACCGCCTTGTGAGGAGCACGAGACACCGACTGCAGCGACACCGCCACTTCTTAAAATCATAGACCCTGATGCCTGCACTGTGGCCGTGGACTCCAACAACACAGCAGCCCTGGTCTCACCGACAACACTTCGCCCCGTCACCTACTCCACTGCTTGCACCGTAGCCACCGCCCTCGACGACACACGCAGCCCCTGGTCTGTCAACGACAGCACCACTGACTCTGACATCGTTACCCAATGCCGCCGCCTGCACCGAAGCCACGGTCAGAGCCTTGTGAGGAGCACGAGACACCGACCACAACTACACCGCGGCCCAGAGTCAACTGACAGCAGCGATACACAGACGCCACACCACTGCATGTACCGAAGCCACGGACACCGCATCGTGAAGTGCATGACGCATTGCCCCCGATGACACCGCAGCCCTGGCACTGACGATGTCAGCGCTTCTGTCTTTACGATCTGTAACACATGTAACTTTAAGGACTCCCCAACTTCTGCAACGATGAGCAGCACGATGCCTCGCGACTCCAGTGACATCTCACCGCTACACTTCACCGCAAGGTCCTCGAGGCCTCTTCAACTTCCGGGTACTGTTTGCAGGTCTTCTCCCAACGCCATAGCCAGGCCTCGACTCCATAAGTTCTGACTGAACTGTGAGATTTGGGTGGAGGGGGGCGTGGCTTCGCCGAGCTGCAAAATGGCCGCGCGTTAGAGCGGCTCCGCCGGCTGAGTTAAATTAATCAGTCCATAATCCGTAACTACTGCCCCAGGTGAGAGCCTGCTACAGAGCTAATGCCCTGTGAGTGAGGAGGATGAGCCGGTGAGCGGAAATTCATCAAGTTGGAGCGTGAGTTGGCGCAGAGAAGAGTGCGGCCTGCTGACGCCTCTGAGGTGAGCAGCCGGGACCTTGAGCGGGCGAGGCCCGGGGAGGCCCTGACTGGTGATCGGGTGAGCTGCGGTGACGAAGCGGCGGTCCACCGGGACATGCCGCGGATTACAGCTGGAGGGCCCTGTGGCTGACTTGGGGGAAGATCGCGGACATTGGACGGCCGGAGCGGGTGAAGGAGCGGAGCCCCGGTAAGTGGCTGGGAGAGTGGACTGCGGGGCAAAGAGGATCAGCGGCGCTGGAGATGGCGCGAAACGTCCTTGTAAGAGGAAATACCAGCACCACCATTCCTAGTAAGTGTGCACAGCAGCGCTCAGTCCCCGCATGTCCTGGAATTTGCAGCCATCGCGGGTGAGGCCCTGTCCGGAGAGCGTGCTGAATGCCTGGATAAGTCGGTGATTGCGGATAACAGAGAGCCCATGCTGGCGTACTGTGGCTGGGCTCCGCTGGTTCGTCACTGAGGTGGTCGGCCCTATAACGTGAATTAAAACCATCCAGAGCCTGCGCCTGCCAGAGGTGCCTGCGTGGGGCAGTGGCAGATATAGGGGTGCGGGTCTAATGTGTGGCCTGGACTAGGGTTCGTTGCCTGGTGCGTGGGTCCTGAGACCTCTGAGGGAGGACGGTGGGCTGCTGACCCCGAAGTAGCAGTTCAGTAAGGGAAATATAGTGGAGGTGGACATTCCTGGGAAGGTGTGGAACAGGGCCTGCTCCTGTAGTTGAGCTGCCTCATAGGAAGTAGCTGACATAAGAAGCTGCATTAAACAGATCATATTCTTGGGCATCGTCGGAGCCAGTGGACAGAGGAGGGTACGGTGCTTGAGGAGCTTTGACTCGGTCAGGAGATACTGCCACGAACTGCGGAACCGTAGGCAATAACGTGATAAGATAGACGGCGGTCTCATGGTGGTGCGCTGTCGGGCTGTCTCCTTGTTGACCCGCGGCACTGGAATATAACTGGAACGGTCAGGAAAGGACGAGCCTTGCACTGTACTGAACGTCCTGCCCAGCTGATGGTCTGGAGACCAACCCTGATAACTAATAGTGGGGTCTGATTGGGACTGCGAATCACGCCTGGAGGGGGTGAGTCACACCAACAGTACACTAATCCATAGCCAATATCGCCACAAGAGTTAAACAGCCGGCTAAGATGGGGAAGCCTGACACGAGGCAACTCCAGATCACATTCGAAAAAAAGTCTAACAAAGCCGTAGAGGGTGAGTCTGGCCAGCAGAGCCGGGAGGCAGAAGAAGGGGCTTCGGCGGTGCCACCGGAGGAAGACATCCGCGCCATGTTTTCAAAGATCTGACATCAAGCCTCCATGGCCTCGACTCCAAGATGAATTCCCTTGCAGAAAGAATGGACAGGATAACACACAGGGTAGAAAAACAAGAAGGTCGTATGAGCATAATGGAAACTAGAGTAACGGAGGTGGAAGAGGGGCACACAGAAATGGACAAGAAACTGCGGGAAATGGATGGGGTGCTGCGCATCATTAAGCTAAAGAACGAGTATTTGGAAGCTAGGTCGCGGAGGAACAACGTACGCATCACGGGTATTGAGGAAACCACAGACATACCAAATATGGAAAAGTACAGAGACCATGTTGAGAGAGCTATTCGGCCCCGCCTTGTCCGCCATGTTCCTCATAGAACGGGCCCACAGAACGCTGGGTCCTAGGCCGCGGGCGCCGCCAGGACCCATACTGGTGAGAGTCCTCAACTATAGAGACCGGGACATGATCCGCAGAATGGTGCGGGAAAAAGGGGACATACGGTACAACGGTAATAACATCGCCATGTATCCGGACTTCATGCTACAGGTGCAAGCGGCCCACAGAGAGTTCATGCCAGGCAAAAAGATATTTCAGCAGATTGGCACTTAGTATTCGTTGATCTACCCTGCCAAGCTGCGGATCCAGGGCCCCGGAAAGCCCACCTTCTTTACAGATGCGAAGGCTGCTTTGGCGTATGCAAAACACATGGCAAAGGAACAGAGACAGAGAACGCCATCGGAAGATCCTAATGCTGAAAACAATCTGAGTGATAATAACTGATGGCCCCAACACATAACGCTGAATGTTCAGATAAGTTTACTCATCTGAGTTATTGCATGGCTAGGTTGATGTTGATTGTGATGTCTTCTGTCTGCACACTCATGAAGGGTTTCTATGCTAACATTCCTTTAAGTTTCTGACCACTCAGGCACACAGGTTTAAGGTGCTGATGACACATAATGGCTCTGGTTTCGGTATCGTGCAGTACACGTAATACTCTGCCACCCTGCCATGAGTGCAGGGGTGTTATGCCGGCGGACCCACGTTCCCCATGGGATGATTCCCTTTGAGTTCCTCATATGGAGTTATTGTTCACAGTTGAGGGGAGTTGGGGACATCACAACCTGTTTGGGGGGTTGGTGTGGGAGGGAATGGGGGGACAGGGTTGTTTTTTTATTGGACACCTGCTAGTTTACGAATGTACACCCAATAGTCGATGGTGGTTACGGTGTGTGGTGGTTTCCACAACTGGCCGGGGAAACGCAAATGGCGTAGATAGCTAATGGCCGGAGGAATTGCTGACTGTCAATCTGAGGGGCCAAGCGCCGCCTATAGGTTGTAAGCACATCAAGTCTAGGCTCACATTATGACACAGCTGAAATGTATCACATGGAACGTTTGAGGCCTTAATGATCGCCGTAAGTCGAGATTGGTGCATTCATACCTCTCTAGGCATGGAGTGGACATATGTCTATTGCAAGAGACACACTTAACGGTAGGCACGGCGAGCATGCTCCGGAACAATAGATGGGGGGAGGTGGCGGACGGGGGGTACTCCAACTACTCTCGGGGAGTGGCTATATTAATACACAGGGGTCTCCAATGGCAAACGCATTATACAATAATAGACAGGGAGGGACGGTACATTCTATTGCAAGGCACACTGTATAACACACCTACGGTGATAATAAATACATATGGCCCAAACTCGGATGCACCTGACTTTTTTCAGCATATTAGACACTTAGTCCAATGACTGACCAATACCACTGTTATTTGGGGTGGGGATTTCAACGTGGTTCTCTCAGATACGGAGGACAGGCAGGGTGCAGCACGGGAGCACCACCCGAGAGCGGCCGCAATGCTATAAGACATAGTTTCTGACCTGCACTTAGTGGATTCATGGAGAGCGTTGCATCCCACACTCCGAGAAGGCACCTGCGCGACACATCACCGCAATGCCTGGTCGAGGTTAGATTTTTGGTTAATATCTAAAGATATGCATGCCTGGGTTATAGCAGCCGAGCACCACCCACGCACATTATCGGATCACTCACCAGCACTGCTGACATTCAAAGTGCCAGGCCCATACATAACTCCGTTCAGTTGGAGGTTCCCTTCAGGGGCACTACTAGATCAAGTCTTCAGGGAAGAATTACGGGGGAAAATAGAAGGTTATTTTACACTAAATGAGGGAACGGTGGAGTCACCGGGTATGTTATGGGAAGCATTCAAAGCGGTGGTGCGGGGGGATTGCATAGCACTAAAAACAGGGGTCCTTAGAGATATACGCTCCACATTGCAGAAATTGGAACGCGAACGCGGAGAGCTGGAGCGTACATGGGCATACTCCCCATCCCCTGCCATTGCAGCACAGATCAGGTCTAAATTGTCTGAATTTCAGGCAGAGGCGGAGAGGGAAACGAGATACTTATACAAGCATGCACAGGCTCGGTGCTACGGGGAGGAGGACAGGGCTGGGAGGACATTAGCAGGATTGCTTAGGCCGCCAAAGGGGGCGGATTACATTACCGAGATGCGCACGGCAGACGGAGAGATGGTTAGAACGCCGCCAGAAATCTTACACACAATGTCACGATATTATGAAACACTATATACTTCAAGGTCTAACCCTTCACAGACAGATATAGTGGATTATCTGGACAGCGTAGCTCTGGCATGGTTTAGTGATGGAGCTAGGCAATATATGGAGCTTCCCATCACAGTAGAAGACATTAAGAAGGTAATAAGTGGTATGCCGGCAGGGAAGGCTCCGGTGCTGATGGGCTTACTGCGGGCTTCTACAAGGAGTACTCTGATCTGTTGGCTCCACGTCTGTTGCAGGTTTACCTAGAGACAATGGAGACAGGTATTCTCCGTCCCACGCTACGAGAGGCTACTATAGTCGCTCTGTTGAAACCTGAAAAGGATCCGGCGGCGGCCGATTCCTACCGTCCACTCTCTCTAATAAATCTTGATGCTAAGATTTATGCTAAACTCATTGCTAACAGGCTGCAACCAATGCTACTGCAGATAGCATTGCCAGACCAGTCTGGTTTTATACCGGGTCGCTCAACTGCCCATAATTTAAGGACGCGCTTCGGGCTTTTGCATTTTCTAGCTCCCCATGTGCAAGCGGTGGCTGCGCTTTTAGACGCCATGAAGGCGTTTGACTCCTTGGAGTGGAAGTTTCTCTTTGTTCTGCTGTACCGCATGGGGTTTAGCCCTTTATTTCTCAAACAGATTCAGCTGCTATACAAGGATCCGGTGGCACGGGTCAGAGTCAACGGACAAATGTCGGAACCTTTCGCCATTACAAGGGGGACTAGGCAGGGATGTCCGCTGTCACCGCTGTTGTTCGCCATCGCAATGGAGCCATTGGCGGCCCGACTTCGCCAGCACCATACTCATAGAAGCATAGGGTTCACTTCCAGAGGGATGTTGATCTCAATGTATGCGGATGATATGATAATATATTTAATAAATCCGAAGGAGAATTTTGTAGAAGTCATGCGAGAGGTAGTCCATTATGACAGGCTCACAGGAATCCAGGTAAACTGGACTAAATCCGTGATATTTCCACTTACTGAAGACACCATCCAGGTTGACACGGAATTCCCAATACAGTGGGCTGGCGGGGAAGTTAAATATCTGGGAATACGGGTGAGTAGATCACTGCATGAAATTTGGTTGGCTAACTACGGTACACTGATGGACTGGATCGAAAGCAAAGTAAAGAAATGGAAACAGTTACCATTGTCATTGATGGGACGAATAGCTATTACAAAAATGGTGATCCTGCCCAAACTTCTATACTTCTTCGTAAACATACCAATGCCGCTTAATACGCACTTCTTCAGGAAACTAAGATCCCACATTCTAGAATCGGTGTGGGCGGGAAGACAGCCCAGAGCATCCTGGAAGCTGTTGACATTACCATTCACCCAGGGTGGACTGGGGGCACCTGACTTCGAACTGTATTCCTACAGTGCTCAGGCGCAATTTTTGCATTTTTGGCAGCACCCCACACCCTTTCAACCACACGTGGTGGTCGAAATTGATAGAGTAGCTCCTATTCCGCTGAACGTGGCACTCTACCAGCCCAACAAAAGACCACATTCAGAAATAGACAAGGTAGAGACCATGAGGTGGGCCTGGAGAGGAATTGCACAGAGGGCCCATATCGGGGAATTGTATGCTCCATCCATGCCACTGGGGGGCAAACCATTGCTCAATCCTCTAACGGATAAAGCAATCGCATCACAGCTAAAGCGCATGCGTTGCAAAAGGGTGGCGATTTATATCCAAACGACACATTCATAACCCTACAACAGATGTGTAAATCGCGTGTACCCACAGCATCGGACACGCTCCTGTATTATCAGATCAGGGCCGCTTGCCGGGCTAGATACGTGTCCTTTCCACAGGTACCTCCTGCATTGCCCGCGCTGGAAAATGTCTTGGCAAGTCCATCTCCTCGTAAACTGATCACGCGTATCTACAATATAACGCAAAAAAATCGCCGGTCATTGTATGCACATCAAGAGCAGAGTGGGAGAATTAACTGAACCTGGCTATCACGGACAGGCAATGGCAATACTGCTGCTCGCAGTTACAAGAACTTTAACCTAATTACAGATTGCGGTTAATCCACTTTAACTTCCTGCATAGGCTTTATCGCACGCCCTCTCAGCTGCATCGTATGGGTATCCACCCGGACGCGAGGTGTTGGAGATGTGGGGCCCCGGGTGCCACGTTTTCACACTTGGCATGGGACTGCGGACCGATGGCGAAATTCTGGGAGGCAGTTATTGAGCATATCAGGCAAATTACTAATAATAATCAGATACAGGCCGCCCCACTGACGGTGCTACTGGGCTTTATATCCAAAGTTCCAAAGAGCTCCAGGAAGCTCACGGCCATGTTGCTACTATTGGCTAAGAGACAGGTGGCAATTCATTGGAAGAAGCAGCAGCCCCCTACAATAGCTGCCTGGGTGAACACGATCATCTATTGTAAAGACCAGCTTTCTAACTATTGGGAGTTAATGCCTAGCAGATCCAGGCCTAAGGACATCTGGAAACCATTTGTGGCTTGGTTGGGAGCAGGGGGGTCGGACATTCTAAGAACCTAAACGGAGTAGAGACACTGACCACACCGTGCACTAGGGGTCATGGTCAAATCATGGGGGCTGAAGGGCGGAGTGAGGGGACGAAGAGGTGATGGGCCTGCAGATCTGTGCCATAGGGAAAAGAGTAAGAATGGTTGGGGCTAGATAGTCACACACACCACGCAACAAATAGGGTGACACTATAGATCTTTGGGTAAAGTGGGAGGGAGGGGGGGGGGGGGGGGGAAGTTATTAGAGTAAGATTTCTTGAGTACAGAACCATGTTACAAGCTGTATTAGTACTACTAAAGGCTCAGGAGGAGCACGGCTTCCACGTACTTCAAAACGCTGCCGGCCCGATGGGTTGTAGGAAAAAAAGCTGTGTCATGATGCCAAGATATTTACATAATACTAGCTGCCGGCCTCCGGGTTGTAGACAAACAGCTGTGTTGATATAAATCGTCTAATAAAAATTTAAAAAAACCAAAAAACTGAGATTTGGGTCACGATGCATTTTTGCTTTATCCTTAAGAAATTCATATATTTGCTGGAGTATGTTGGATTTTTGTCATTTTGGTCTTGTTTTGATTAGATAAATAGTCGCTATTTTTCTAAACAGGTGTGGTGTGCATTTTGTAGTATTTTCACTTTGTTACTGTGTGTGTTTTAGTACAAATGCCTTACACCCTGCTTCTGAGATAAACCTGACTGCTCATGCCAAACTACCAAGGAAGTGAGCAGAGGTTATCTAATCTGTGTAATCCCTTTACCCTGACTAGAATGAAGGGTCCCTACTTAGACAGGGTGCAAATCACAGCCAACTAGAGACATCTTGAACAACTAATAACCCACTTTCTTACAGGTAGATGCTTAGCAAAAAATACAGCGCTTGAGAAAAGAAAAGTATGTATCATTGAATTTCATTTACAGGATTAAGCTCATTTGGGGATTTAATAAATATTGCAGGTTTTTTTGGTGTCTTTAAACACATGCTGGGTTTCATAGCAAAAGTATTGAGCGATATTAACAGATATACACAAAGTAATATGAGTGATACGACATAAAATAGCTAAATTGTATATTTTCATAGCTAAATTAGGAGCATGGCACATTTTTGTTCATATTTTAATTTAAGGATAATGTGAGTGCAGGAATGAAGTAAAAGAAGTCGAAAAGGGAAAAATACAGCTGTGTCAACTTCCGGCAGCTCATGTCCTCTATATGACTTCTGCTGTTAAGGTAAATAGTATATATACCAAAGGGCCCGGTTGGTTGAGACCTAGGCACAGTCAAGTATGCAGTAAATGAAAGATTCACTTTAATCCCAGTATGAATGCATGCACAGGCGGAACATGCCTGTAGTGCTGAAATGCCAGTGATCCAACCCTTGCTGTCTCTCCGAAGTTCATCTCCTGGGTACTATACTTGAGGGCTCATATTTAAAGCCCTCTTGTATAAATGTGAATTAGCATGTCAGACAGGTGCAACATAGGACCATCTCCATGTTGTAAACACATTATAAAGGTAAAGCACCAGTGGGCCGACTTTAGAGTAGAACCTAACATTTACCAACAAACAGAACAGAAGGAAAGAGCTAGAATAAAAAAAGATGTTAGTTAAAATAAATAAGGTATAAGGCTGTCTCTTAATAATATTTACATTCAACGGGACATTGAGCAGTTACAAATAGAAAGATCCATAAAAACTTAATTTTGCACTCCGGTAATTGAAATTTTTAGAATTAAATATTTGTAATGTTAAACATGTCAGTGTTACATGAAATGCTTTTGACTGTAACATGTCATTATCCTTCTTTTAAGTCTGAAAACCTACCTCGTTTTCAAACATATAACAATTCAACTATTTAAAAACACAACTTCACACACCGTGTGGCGCGAGACATAGGTGGCTTAGAAAACAGACATTTATCTTGCTGTCCAATTGTTAATTGTTTCTTTTTGTTTTGCAGTAGTAAACCTACATCACTAGCACTACATATTTTGGACTATGTCACAAAAGACTCCGACTGTAGCTTACCAGTGGCATACTTTTGTTACGTGTTGCGACCTACAGTGTGCCAGTATACGTATATTTGTTACTCACATGCCTGGAAGAGATGAATATTAGGAGTAGCTTAATTGAGTGTGGTTGACAAATCGATAAGTTGCAAGCATCAATTTAAGATTAAACAAATGAGTTTTACAGAAACAATGCATTTCAGTCTCATACCCTTAAAGGTAAAATACCTCAACTTCCTCAACAGTTCAGGTTTCAATCCAGCGTTGTCTCGTGTGCTGATTGTAGATATAACACACACACTACTATTTATCTCCTACATATTTGATATCGCCATGGTTCTCTTTGCAGATAAAGGTCTGCCATACTTATTTTCTCCACATACAAAATCCTTTTCTTATGAACCATCTTGGTCAAAACCTCCCGCCAATAAACATTTACTTCCACAAACATCACAAAACTAACTTTGCAGGTCTCCACAAACTCTCTATCAACCTCCTCAATCACGCAACTCGAACACCTAAGATGAATTTCCAACTGACTTCTCAACACATGCGAAGAAAGCCAGCAGGGCATCCCTCTGCCCGTTCTCTTTCTAACACCTACATCCTTTGCCCTACCAACTACTCATCCCATCTAACTCTTTGCGCTCTCCTTTCCCTCCCTCCTCCCTGGCTGGACTTGTACCCATTTTCCAGTTGCGTTCCTGCCCCATATGATGATGAGCTGTGCCGGCTCAGTGAAGAGTCAAGAGACTTATTTTTTTCTTTTTTGCAACCTAGCCATCCAAAGTTCATACATATAATTTGTAATTTCTCTTAGTTAATGCATGGCCTTTAGACAGAACAAGTCTAAAACAGTGAGAGCTTATCTGTGCTCACCGTTTTCAAATTGTTCCAAGTCCAAGCATAATACTGTATGAACTTTAGAGGTCTTAGAAACAAAAAAACTAGGCACTCAGCTGTTTCCTGACCCCATGCACCTGATCATGATATGGCCTCTAGTCGCAACCTCACCTACTTAAACCGGTTGTTGCACTCTCCATTCAAAATATAGAGAAAAGTATTTTTTAACTGATAGACTTATTTCTAATGCACATCTGTGCCTGTATCCCAGCTTGACCTGTTCCTGATTGGTACACTTTACTAAAATGGGAGCAATGGTGCTAGTTAATAGCAGTGTTGATAAAGGATATTTACAACATCAATGTGCACTTCAAACTCATACGCATTAAAGGTGGATGTTCTAAAAACATTATCCGGTACATGAGAACCAAATGTGCCGAACCTTGCACTTCTATACTTACACATACTTGTTATTAGGAAAGCAATGTTCACAGTAGACTAAAGGGCAATGGATAGTATGTCACCTATACTGGTGGGACATTCTTTCACTGCTCATTCCGCCATATACTACTGGGTACCTACGGATGTCACTCGACTAGAGTGCCCATACCTAGCTTTCTAAAGTTGGAAGGATGGATCTGTTGGTATTTCTGTCACAGCTTCATAAAGAGAACAGGAAAAAATGGTCCTTGGTAATGCTTGCAGAGCTGCAGAGATGAAGGATACTATGTCTGGATAGCATGCCAGGACAACGAAAATAATAATGAGAGGCAGATACTGTACTCCTAGGTAGATGAAAAGTTCTCAAGTGTTATTTCCACAAGTTTAAGGCCACTTGATGAAACTGAGAGACTTACTGTGCACTTAGTTTATTGCAAATGAGCCATCCGTGCAACAATTGGGAAACCTCCACAACCACATCAGTTTCATGGAGCAACGCCCATTCATTAACAATGATTTGTCAATTTCTAGCTCCGGAGCATCCCTCCACTGTTCCACCCGACATGAGCCTGTGTTCTTGCTGATTTGAAGCAATTTTCTGCAAAAGCTTCTAGGCTGTGCAAAATCACACAGAAAAGCAGCACGGTGGCATGGTCCTTCTAAAGACATCACGGAAAACATAAGGGAAAGCCTTCTTTCGGATTTGCGAGTTCATTCCAAATAGCCATCAAACACATCCAGTTCGTTGTCCATCTCATAAAGAACAGAACCAGGGTCTGAGAGTACCCCCAGATCTACCAAGGCCTGGTCCATGTCTTCAGGAAGAAATACTATCCCTACATTGAGGACAATGTACTCCATCAGGAAGGCATAATACAGAATCAGAACATTAACAAAGAACAATCCCACGTAAAACATATAGGGCGGCTCATTTAATGCCAAACCGGTGGAATCCAGGTGTGCATAAACCGCGACGGGCATACAGAGGTGCAGGGTCAGTGCTGAGCAGAGCCAGATCCTCTTCAACTTCTAGCAAAGAGAGAGAAGGTGGAAAGGCAATCAGCGCTCATGATATGGTAAACAACATGCCTTATAACAGAACATCACAAAGACATAAAAAAGTAATGTTACTTAAATTTATTACACCATTATATTTCTTTTTGGACACGCAGCATGCATACGTAGGAGTCCAACCCATGAAGCGGGCTTGCCAATGCATACAGTGCAGGTGAGCAGGTGTACGGCTTTGTTCTTCTGAGAGTTGACTGACGGATCATCCTATACATACCATTTAAACAGTAAATCTTCATTGTTACATTTGAAAGCCTTTTTGAACCATTTTGTAACTAGTTAAATATTACAGTGATTGTAATTGTATTTATATTGCACTTACTACCCCTGAAGAGGCATTAAAGTGCTTTGAGGCAAGCAGCACTCTACTCCGGAACCCAAGATTAGAGGTTGCTGGTTAGCAAATGAGTAAATTTTTTTCTTTCCTTCCTGTATTAGTTGTGTTCTTGATTTTTTGTGTGTTTAGTAGAGTTTAGCGTAGGGATAGATTCATGTAAATGGATTTTAGAGGGGAGGTAGTAAGTTTATTTCATAAGTAGTGACCGTGTGTGCCAGTTGGATGACATGGCTAACAAAGGGGGGGAAAGGTTAGAAGGATGTTAGGAAGATCATATTAGTCAGAAAGGTTTGGGAGGAGTCAGAGAGAGGAGGGATGGGACAAAGTTTGAAAGGAGAATTTTTTTCTATAAAAAGAAAATGTACATATACATATGCACATGACACTTCATAAGGTTGTATTGGTGGGAGAAAAAGCCTCTACATAAATACAGAAATGTGCACAGAAGCAGTAATATCTAATTATTATGTTGTGGAGAGGTAGGCAACGTTTTCATAACATTTCTCAGAGTTTTAGCAGCTAGACTGAACTCTTATGTATGCACCTATATGTAAATATAAGCAGCAACTGTGATATTGTCTGATATACATGTCTCTTGTGGTGAAATATGCGTTTTCTCCTATATGAATGTGTCTACTTATATCAGGAAGCATAGTTGAATGTACAACTATATCTATATACATATATAAAAACAATACCCTTTCAGGTTGAGTGTCAAATAAATTATGCAAAATAGGAAGCAGAGAACTGTGGGTAGTTCCCTAATTTAGGCGGAGAGCAGCTACTATGTAAAGCACCCTGCAACACCAGCGACACTCTGAACCTGCCCACCTCAAATGTCTGTTTTTCTAGCAAACTTTTACGTTTTTAAGCATAGGATTAGTACAATGCCATCCACGCCGAACTAGAACGGGACAAAGCCTTTTGCCATTTATAACGCAAAGTCTTTAAGCTGAGGAAAATAAAAATCTATGAGGCCTATGTGTCCCCATGTGCCCCCCCCAACGCTTATGTGCACATACATGTAACCTATGTATTTCCCCTCCATGGCCTTTCTATCATGATGCTTATGCTATAACGTGGCCTGCCATCATCCAGTCTCCCATGAGAGAAACGACAAATCTGTATTGAGGCCTACACGTTTTTCATCATGTTTTCCTGCATTTTCATGAAGCCCATGTTTATGGCTCAGCCAGAGCCGAAAAGAGGTTTCATGCCTCAGAACGCTCTGAAAGCTGCAGCTACGTATCCTTGGCCTTGCACACTTGGGCCTCAGCCAAAGGGGCCCCGACCGAGGTGCCGAGACAGTATTGAGCACGGTTATCTGCTTACTCCTACAGAGCCGCATTCTTGCCTGGTGAAGGAGGAATGAACGCGACCCATCTGCAAGGAGGGAGCCCAGCCTTACTGTCTCTCTTTGTGAGATTGCAAAGCTCACGTCAGTAAAAAGCCCATAGCCCCCATGTAAGGCCTCTGCAGTAAATGAAGTAAATGAAGAAATAGATGCCACATCGGCTCTTGGTGATGAGCAACCTATGTCACAAATCAGTCCCTGCTCCAGACATCGGATATCAGATAATACAAGATGTGCTGGTCGTCCTGACACTGAAGGCCTCACTCACTGAAGGCCTCACTTCCAGACTTGTCCGGTTGCATAGCAACCCTCCCCACGTCAGTTACACGTCATGCTCGAGTTGAGCACAAGTAAGGCAAAGTTCCAGTACAATTCCAGCAGATCACGCAACCCCCTCCAGGTATCCACCCACCTATGACAAATTACCTATTATCATCAAGTGGACGCCCACATGGACGCCCACCTTCACGCCTACTTACACGCCCACATGCTCTTATCTCATTCTCTCTTGCTCTTTTGCTTACGTACAATTGAGAAATATATATATACTGTACTCTGTGAATAATGTTTTGAGAATATTGAGAATACTTTTGAGTCCCTTTCCAGATCCTTTGTGGTGATGGTAATATTCTCCCTTTGACTCGAGTTATTGGAATAAAGCCCTTTATGAACCTGATACCACAGACTCAGCCTCTTGCTTTATGCATGATCTTATTTATATACTAAAAATTCTGAGAGCGTAATATTTTATTTACCACATAATGGCGCCCGAACAGTTTAATCTCTTTCCCCACACGCCGGAGATGAAGGTCCAGTTTTGCCCCCTTCCATAGCCGTGACGGACTTCAAGCGCGCACGTCGCGGGTCTTCCCGCCAACTCCCTCAGGCCAACGAAGGGGACGGACTGCGACCAGGCATCCAGACGAGGCGGTGAGGAACGCAGATTGTCCTACCCAGAGCCCACCTGCGAGAGAGCTGTGTCCGAGGTATACAGAGGCCCACCAGATTCCGAAGTTCCGAAGTATCCAAGTCACGAGTCGAGTCCAGTCCAGTCCAGTCCAGTTTGGTCTAGTCCAGTTCAGTTCCGAGGCCTTCCGTTCCGTGCTACCCGGTGAGTACCGTTGCTGGGGAGGCAGTTAGACGTGCACATTAGGTTGTGCCGGTCAAGACGGGTTTGGGTACACAAATCCGGTCTGCACTGTTTCAGCAGTGTATCTGTACTGTTTAGCAGTATATCTAGTATGTCTTGCATATAATTCAGTATTCTCTAGTGTTAGTATTATGTCAGTAACTAGTTTCCTATTAGTTATCATCGTTCGTTAACTGTTAAATGTTAAATGTTTTAATACGTTCTACATATTGTGGTGTGAATGATTGTTCATTATTGTGTTTATTGTATTAAGTGTGTTCAAGTAATAAGGTCTAAAAATGCCGCTCTTTTCAAAATTAAGACAGATCAAAACCAGAAAAGGGGTACTCGAAGAAGCTGTTCCCATTCCACCTAGGGACACTCCAGGGTACTTTATGTATCATAAGCATGGCCTAGATGCCGTATTATTTCTTGATTTATGGGTGGACTACACCAAGGATTTACCAGAAAGTCAGAGGTGGCCCGCAGCTGGGACCTGGGATGCAGATTGCATCATGAGAGTAGTAGAAGAGTTATGGAAAAAGACAGCCAGACAGTAACAGAAAAATGCCATTGAATTATGGCGTAAAGAATTGCATAGACGCACAGAGAAAGCGCTCAGAAAAGAAGAGAAAAGTAGGGAGGATTCAGACAAAGCCCGAGAAAACGTATTAGTTGAGGAAGGATGCCATTGAGTTTTGGCGCAAGGAGTCACATAGGAGGACAGCGTAAGTGTTTCACGAAGCAGAGAGAAGTAGACTGGAGTCTGGAAAAGCCAAGGAAAAGATGTTACAGGAGGAAGTGGAGCAGGTAAAATGAGCGCAGGCTGACAGAAAAAGAAATACAGACGTTGCTGGTATTTATCCCGTCCTTTCAGAGGACCTAGCAAGAGTGGCCCCAGTAGAAAGACCAGTTGGAGTGCCACCGCAAGTACCCCGATACATATAATAATGATATAGTAGCCCAAAGGTTCTTGAGCCTCCCACCAAACGAACAGTGCATAGCTGGTGTTTTCATGGTCCAACATTTGATTACGTTGTTAAAAGGGACTTGAGAGGGGTGTAGCTAGGGTAATAGCAACACCTGTGATTTGATGACACCCCTAATGTACAAAGTGTTAACGAAAAATAATTAGTGATCCATTAAGGGTTTAGCTTGAGAAAAAGAATTGTGGGTATTTCGAATTTGCAAATTGTTCAAGAATACAGGTTTGTGTTCTTGGTGGTCCAGTGAGCCAATGTGCTGGGTCAAGTCGGTAAGATTATGACCCCCTGAGAGCAAATTGTATGTAAAAATAATTTTTCAATTGGGCGAATTATTGCAGTTTTTATGGAATTGAGTAGTCTTTTTGTCTTTGACAGCTTCAGAGTGAGGAGAAGGTGGGGGCTGTGTAGAGCAGAATGTGATACAGAAATCGGAGACAGATTCTGACCTTGTAGCCAGTGTAGGTGGGGGCCGGTGAGAGGAGCAGAACAGAGGCACTGCTTAGAAAGCTTCTCTGACATCGCATCTGTGTAATGCCTGCAGCCGGAGAGCCTTGGGGGCCAGGAGTAGGAAAAACAAAAAAAGATGGCTGGCAGCCCAGGCTCAGGCCGCGCTGAGGGGCTATTTTTAGCTTCTCTGATAAGACAGGGCAGCTGAGAAATGTAAGTCGAGAAAGATTCCCTTGTTCTATTCTGTGCAAAACCAGTGCCCCGAGGAAATGTCTATGGAGAAGATTTGTTTTATTTTTTAGCAATTGTTATATTGCTTCTGGCCAGAAAGTAAAATGTTGCTCTTGCTTGGAATTTTAAGGGCTATGTGCCTATATAAAAACGATTTTCAAATTCAGACATTTTTGAATTGTGGCCACAAGCTGCCACCAGTTGCATTGGATAAATGATCCAGTGGTTACGGGTCTGTGAGGAAAGATGGGAGATGCATCTTCGACTAGGACATGAGGGTACATTGTGTACAAAGATGCATAGCTCATTTTTATAAAAAAAAAAAAGACAGGTTCGTGTGTTCTTCATTTTTGATTATTGTTGCTGATCCTGTGTGTCAGACTTGACACGGTGATTTCAGCTGCCAGCTGGTCATCATTGGGATGACCCACTGTCAGTTGGGGGTGTATAGGGCAGGTAAATCAATTATTGATTATAAGCCTGACAAATTAAGCAGGCCAGAATGTTCGCCTCTGAGCTGTAGGTACTGTAATTGCGCATCGCTGCTCATTTATATATGTTAGTGTAATTGTCTATGCTTTCTGTGCTTGGTATACTGATGGCTTGGCATATGTATTTTATATATGTTTTGTTTTTGTGTTGCATTGAGCAGTATGTTTGGCATTGATACAAGTTCTCCTGGGCGTTACAGAGATGGACGCGACGACGTAACTCTTTGCTCTGCGCTTGGCTGGAACTTGTTCACAATTACTAAATTTCACAGACATGATATTACCTTTATCATGCTGTCAAAATAGCAGACAACACGTTATCAGTGTATGTCTAATTGGTATTGGAGATGAATAAAAGAAGAAAAAAGTTATGCAAGACTAAAATATGTATCACATGACTGCCTTTCTCTTATAGACAGGCAGCCTCGGTCATATGTTTCCAGATTGGACATTAAGGAACCATTATGATCTATGCACTCGCATCTTAACTCTTGAAAGGCCTGTTTTAAATAAGGACTGCCACCCCAGAGTGACAAATGAGGCTCGGTATTTAGGGTAATGAGAAAATATCTGACAGGATTTCCTTTTTATAGTTTGCTTTAGTAAGCTCATTCTTGTAAGTGGTGGCCCCAAAAGTTGACTTGTTTTTAAATTAGGCTATTTATTGTATAGGTGGAAATTATTGCAAAATGACTGATTTCTTTAGCAGATAAATTATTAATTATCAACATTAACAACTGTTCTTAAACTTGGTTTTCCGAATATTTAGGTAATTTAGCATTCCTATTAGGGCCTCCTAGCATTAATATTGACTTCAGGTTGGTGTAGGTTCATGTAATAGGGACATTTGCATATGAGATGTCATTTGGCCAGCTTATGAGCTAACACAATGAGGTTTGTACATTAATTTGAAGGATTTCTCGCCGTTTCAAATACGCTGTGTATCTCCTATAATTTTGCTTACGCCCAGTAGCTACACACAGGGATTAATAGTGTTGACAAGACACAGGGTTTGATAGTGTTTGACAGCAGTGAAATCTGTTTCAGATTTCCTCCTGTCAAAAAGGGGGGAAGGAGGAGAATATTGGCTTTCTGCTGACCCCTGAGGAGGTTCGCTTCCCGCTAGCCCCTTAAGAAATTAAGCCCCTTAGAAATTAGCCCCCTTAGAAATTAAGCCGAGGAAATAGGTATGGTGCTTTCCCCTTTTTCTCATGTTTTATTGTGATCTTTCAGGGGAATTAGTTGTGGGCACCGGAACGTATTCAATTGATTTCTGGTCTTTCACAGCCCAAGACACAAAAGGAGGTACGTGCATTCATTGGCCTCACTTCATATTGCAGGCAGTGGATTCCCCAGTATGCTTACATAGCCAAGCCCCTAATACAGTTGACGACACAGGAGGCAGTTTCTACTAAAGTCCTCTCTTGGACACAAGAACACACTGTGGCATTTGAAGAATTAAAGAGAGCTTTATGTCAAGCACCAGTTTTAGCAAACCCTGATTACAACAAATCGTTTATGCTTTTTGTGACAGAGCGGGATGGAACAGCACTATCTGTCCTAACACAAGATCATGCAGGAAAACACGAGCCCTGTGCTTATTTTTCTAGTACATTAGACCCAGTAGCACAGGCTTTGCCTGCGTGCCTAAAATCAGTTGCAGCAACGGCCTTAGCCATAAGACAAAGTGACTCGATAGTGCTGGGCCACCCTCTGACAGTACAAGTACCACACGCAGTAGAGGTTCTCTTGAACCGGACACAAACACAACACCTGACTGTAGCTAGACTGACAGGTTATGAGTTGACGCTATTTCAACCACACATAGAGATCAGACGATGCAACATACTGAATCCTGCTACCCTTTTGCCCTCCAGTACAGAAAGCGTTTCACCACACGACTGTGTTGAAGTAATACATACCGTGACTAAACCAAGACAAGACTTGACAGACGTTGCACTCCCAGACCCCGACCTAACACTATAAGTTGACGGCTCATGCATGAGGACAGGGGCGGGAGAATTAGTGGCAGCATATGCAGTGACTACTGATACTGTAATAATAGAGACTAAAAGAATAGACATATTGTCAGCACAAGCAGCAGAGCTCATCGCCCTGACACAAGCGTGCATAAGAGCTAAAGCACCTGAGAGTAAACATTTACACCGATTCTGTGGCGAGAAAGAGGTTTCTTGACCTCTCATGGGGCCAAGATACAGCATGGCCCCCTTATTCAAGCCCTACTGGAAGCAATTCATTTACCAACAGCCATAGCTATCCTAAAATGTAAAGCACATACTAGAGCCACAGATACCATTTCCCAAGGCAATGATCTGGCAGACCGAACAGCTAAACAGACAGCTCAGACCCCACTAGACATGACAAAATTACAGATACTATCACTGTCCAAAGCCATGACAGTTAGGGATCCTTCCAGGGATGTACAAGACATTCAGACACATGCTACTCTAGACGAATTAAAGAAATGGTCGGAACAAGGAGGGGTACTGACTGATCAGGGTTGGATGAATAAGGGCAAATACACATGGTTTCTTCCTGATTCGATGGTACAAGTGATTATAAATACCGCACATAGTCCTGCACACTTAGGAGAGAAAGCAATGATAGATAGCTTACAGAATATATGGTTCAACAAGCACCTGCGTGCAGCAGCGAAACAAAAGGTCAGAACATGTATGATCTGTTGCCAATTCAATCCAGGTAAAGGCATTCCGATGGAACAAGGTGGATTCCATCCACCTGACCACCCTTTTGAAGTGCTCCAAATGGATTATATCCAAATAAACAGATGTAGAGGTTACAAATATGTCCTGGTACTAATGAAGCAGGTGTCCCTTGTGTTAGGGTATACCTGGAAATTCCATTGTGTGCGACATCCTGAAGCAGCAGGCCTTGTAGAAAGACATAATCGGACATTAAAAATTTGCGCAGACAAAGGTGTAGATTGGATGGTAGCCCTGCCGGTTGCCCTCTTTTACATGCGAATGGTAGCTCATTCTAGAACAGGCTTATCTCCCTATGAAGTGGTCTTTGGTAGACCACCAAATATGTGGGGCACTCCAATGCCTAAAAGATTACTGATGTTGATAGTAACATGCTGACAGATTACCTGGCTTCCTTGATGTCTGCACTACTCTCTTGTTGTTCGCAGGTTGCTGCCGCCTTCCCTGACAACACCCAGGTCAAGGGACACTCCATCGCTGATCCGGAACTTTGATAGATCAAGCCCTCTTAAGCCGAGGTGGAAGACGCAGAAATTGGTGTTGCTAACAACAAGGACCGCCGTTAAAGTCGAGGGACGGAAAGGATGGATACATCATTGCAAACGTTACTTTGGGAATAATTGTACTTTCCAAAAGAACACTGACTGCTTGGACTTTGAGCCCCCTTTTCTAGAGGAGACTCCCCAGCAGGAGTTAAACTCAGATCTAAAAAGTCAGAACCCGTTTGATCAATTAAGTCCACTAGGTGGTGAAGCGGTTGAACATGTATTCTGGCTTGCATAAGATCTTGGACAATAACATTGATAAAAAGAGCAAGATAAAAAGCAAATACTGTAAAATATTACGTGGTAGATGTATAGTGACTGTAATTTTTCTATCTCTTCTGTGCATCACGATAATATGTATCAGCTTAATACTACATGCTATTTTTCCTCCTATTGCCTCACTCTTATACTCCTCCACTAATGATACCATAAAGCACACATTTAGTGATCTGCCATCCCATGAGCTATCATATCGACTTGCCTTACGCAACAATACCTTTATTCAGATGCTGCACCATTCACATCAGACTAGCAATGCTACAGACTGCTGGGTCTGTGGCCGATTTCCCCCGTATCAGAAGGTAAAGGGAGTGTTGCCTCTTTTTCCTTTTCCGTTCTCCCATAATGGTTCTTGCGGAGCATGGTTTGCCTTAATGACATCCATCAACGGTGATGCCAAAGAATACAAAGCAATAACAAGGCTCCACAAGATTGCCCAAAACATACATCAAGACCCAGGCACGTGGACATGGTCCGGTTGGCTCTGGGGATTAATATCGGCTTGGGGATGGAAAGTGTTGACCGTCTGTGGGTTGATACTATTAATGATATTCAGTTGTTGCCTATGTCTGCAGTGTGGCCCGGCCATTTGTGGCCTGTGTGCTACTGCATGTGTTCCACATCCCTATTTACAAAGCATTGAAAATGGAAAAATAATGCTGCAAGAACAGATCGACTGTCTCATGAAAATAGACGTTACATAGGGGGTTCACTAGGGTACAAGGAGGGAATGAGGAAAATAAAAATCTATGAGGCCTATGTGTCCCCATGTGCCCCCCCCAACGCTTATGTGCACATACATGTAACCTATGTATTTCCCCTCCATGGCCTTTCTATCATGATGCTTATGCTATAACGTGGCCTGCCATCATCCAGTCTCCCATGAGAGAAACGACAAATCTGTATTGAGGCCTACACGTTTTTCATCATGTTTTCCTGCATTTTCATGAAGCCCATGTTTATGGCTCAGCCAGAGCCGAAAAGAGGTTTCATGCCTCAGAACGCTCTGAAAGCTGCAGCTACGTATCCTTGGCCTTGCACACTTGGGCCTCAGCCAAAGGGGCCCCGACCGAGGTGCCGAGACAGTATTGAGCACGGTTATCTGCTTACTCCTACAGAGCCGCATTCTTGCCTGGTGAAGGAGGAATGAACGCGACCCATCTGCAAGGAGGGAGCCCAGCCTTACTGTCTCTCTTTGTGAGATTGCAAAGCTCACGTCAGTAAAAAGCCCATAGCCCCCATGTAAGGCCTCTGCAGTAAATGAAGTAAATGAAGAAATAGATGCCACATCGGCTCTTGGTGATGAGCAACCTATGTCACAAATCAGTCCCTGCTCCAGACATCGGATATCAGATAATACAAGATGTGCTGGTCGTCCTGACACTGAAGGCCTCACTCACTGAAGGCCTCACTTCCAGACTTGTCCGGTTGCATAGCAACCCTCCCCACGTCAGTTACACGTCATGCTCGAGTTGAGCACAAGTAAGGCAAAGTTCCAGTACAATTCCAGCAGATCACGCAACCCCCTCCAGGTATCCACCCACCTATGACAAATTACCTATTATCATCAAGTGGACGCCCACATGGACGCCCACCTTCACGCCTACTTACAGGCCCACATGCTCTTATCTCATTCTCTCTTGCTCTTTTGCTTACGTACAATTGAGAAATATATATATACTGTACTCTGTGAATAATGTTTTGAGAATATTGAGAATACTTTTGAGTCCCTTTCCAGATCCTTTGTGGTGATGGTAATATTCTCCCTTTGACTCGAGTTATTGGAATAAAGCCCTTTATGAACCTGATACCACAGACTCAGCCTCTTGCTTTATGCATGATCTTATTTATATACTAAAAATTCTGAGAGCGTAATATTTTATTTACCACAAAGCATAGGATTGGCAAAGTACCATCCATGCCGAGCTGTAAAATGACAAACTCCTTTTACCACTCCAGGCACAGGATTACCGCTTTGGATTGGTAAAATACCATCCAAGTTAACCTGAAATGCATAAAAGCAACCCCTGACGCGTGTTTTGCTCTCATTAGAGCTCTTCAGAGAGGTATAGCTATGTCCAGACACAAGGGAGCCCCAAGTATAAGTCAAAACAATAACCTTTCAGGCTTAGAGTGTTGAATACACTATGCAAAATAGGAAGTAGAGAACTCTGGGTAGTTCCTAGATTTAGGTGGAGAGCAGCTCCTATGTAGAGCACCCTGCAACACCAGCAAAACTCTGAATCTGCTCACCTTAAATGTCTGTTTTTCTAGCAAAGTTTTTTAAGCATGTATACACACACACATATATATATATATATATATAATTACCTAGCAGCAGTCGCAACTAGGTGGTTATAGTTAGGTCTGCTTTTCCAAAAAAAGAGCGTTTTTTGTTTGCTTATACCTTTGGCCCCCTTTGATGAATTTTCACGAAACTTTCCCAAAACAAAAGTTCAACATTCCTGGAAAGTATCGGGGCGATCCATCAAGCGTGGGTCGAAATAAAAGAGAATCCCAAAACGCAAAATCCCTATATATTTTTCATTGACTTCTTTAGGCAAGGCTACAGCAAAAACTGTTGAACGGAATTTCACCAAGTTTGGCAGAAAGCTAGATCCTGGTCTGTAGATTGCGATTTGGTGTAAATCTGTTCAGTAGTTGTGGAGAAATTAAGGGACAAAAGTAATTGTACATCTGGATGGTTGAGTCCGAAATTGTCTCGAAAGACTCTTGCGGGAGCGCTAATTTAAAAATAGAGTGCTCTGATTGGCCCAGGCAGCCTCATTTTCCTTGGGAGCGAGCGCTCTGGCTGCCAGCACATTAGAAACATGTTGCTGCCAACAGTTACAAGACTCGTGGACTTAGTCCTCTGTCCTAAAATTAAAATAGGATGATAGTATAAGGAGGCAGGGTAGGGGGCAGGGTAGGGATGCGCTGACCACCTAGGCCCCATGGAAGGGACAGAGGGACATCTCCAATGATATCTTTGATGACATCCTGGTGACATCATCCAATGAGTGTGTTAGTTTGTTTCACAGTTTACTTAGTGGAGGATAACTACCATATTACTTTTCTACCTAATTTTGTACAGCATGTGTCCAGCATATCGGCATAAGTGTGTAATAAACGCATGTGCTCCTAATGCAACTATAAGAGGACTATAAGTCGCACCCTCGCCGTGCACTGCTAAGTACCCCACATATTATATCACTCATGACATCTTCGATGACATCACTGAAAAGATCACTGCAACATTTGCAGTGAAATTATTCATGAGAAAACTGTGCATGGCGGGGGTGCGAGTTATAGTTCATTGAGATAACTAGAACTGCTGAATATCTATGGTTTTGTATGTGTAAAATCTGAACTCTCTCTCTCTCTCTCTTATTACTGTTTTGTGGCACCGGCTTGCAGTGTCCACATAGTACATAACAATACACGCAGAGTGTTTGCATTATAATGTAAAGCAGCGCAGGGCTGCCATTTAACAACTTGACCAGATACAGCACTTTTTAATAAGGACGTCTTCCTCTGAACTTTGCGGTCTACATGAACTTTTGTAAATGTTAGGGAACTTGGGGCCCTATTATGCTAGCGGTTGGTCGAAACGCCACCTGCTATCTCGGCGGTCAGGAGACTGCCCGACAAGCAGGCAGCAGTCCAACCTCCTAATTACAATATGACCGTCGGGCTGGCGGTTGCAAAGTGCTCATTTTCACTACTGCTTATGCTGTGGCCCAGGAAAAGGGTTGAAGAACAAGCCACCATGAACAGGAGCACTTCCTGCACATCCATGGACCGTGTGCCGTGCACCATTTGGTGCATGACACGGTGCATGGATGTGAGCGGGGGCCCTACATGTGCCCCCGGGGCCACATTTCAGAGGCCCACGATGGACAGGGGCCCTGTTTGGGGCCTCCAAAGTCCATTTCTAAAAGGCTATGCATGGGGGTGTTCCCGCCATGAACATGCTATCTGAAAGGGATATCGTAATCACGACAGTGGTGCATGGCTTAGCACCGCCTCCATTCAGGACTGCAATTTCGACCGCAGCTCAGTTGGGATCTGAGATCCTATCGGAGACGGTGGTCTGTCCCCCGACAGACTAGGGTCAGACCGCCAGCATTGTAATGCAGCAGTCGGACTGAAGGGCTGTCAGTGGTGGGACCGCGACAGACAGTCCACCGTCATCGTAATGAGGCCCTTAGTGTATGTGTTTTTCTTAAAGAACAATGAAGAAATCAGCTCCTGGCGAAAGTGATTTCTGCTGGAGACTCCTTTCCTAGACCATCACAACATTTCCAAACCTTTCTATTATGGCAACTCCCCAATTCATGGTACAAACGCAGCTCTATGATCAATCTTAACATAACCCATGCTTCATTGTAGACCACAGGACTGTGCCATCCTTGTTCTACTGCTCTTCTCTGTAGCTATTGGGGCGCTTACCACATTGTACAGTCAAAGTAATTACACTCTTTCAATAGAGACCATAGAGAGTAGTTTTATGTCGTCTCCTATCCAACCTGCTTTTTTGGCTTATCTAATTTTCCTGTCTCCCCCATCGCTCGTTCTAGGCCTTCCCTCTACTCTTTATTAACTGCCCTTATACCAACTCTCCTCTTCCATCTTCTTTTCTCCATCACAATCCCCCTTTCCTTCTCTCTTCTCCCAAGGTTAGCGAGTAAATGTAGGATTACTTCTTCTGACCCCCCTCCCCCACCTGTCTCACTCCCTATAACATCTCTTTGTGTTGTTTGGCAAACACTCACAATACCTCATGTCTTTTGTTTCCACGTCTTCTATCCTGATCAATCTCTAAACTGATGGTAAAACTCTTGTACCAAGTAAAAGCAAGTAGTTCAGAATTCAAACTCCTACATTCCTTTTAATGGATTTAGGGCTACATGTACGAAGAATAGAAATAGTGATTTCCTAATTGCGATTTACTGTGGATCGCAATTAGGAAATCGGTATTCCTAATGTATGAAACTCTTCTGAGCTTCATTTGCCATTCCTAGTGGGTTGCAAGTAGACCTACCTCATGAATATTAATGAGGTAGGGCACAATTTCCAACGAATTAGGAATCACAGCCATTACAGGGATGGTGGCCTGCTGGGGTCAGCAGGCCCACTGGCTGTGATTGCTTTTAAATAAAGCAATCTTTTTACTTCTTTTTTTTTTTAACTCGTCCCATTATCCTTAGAGGAAAATAGGATGCGCTTAATAAGAAAAAAAACTCTGAAGTTTCATTTTTAAAGAGTATACAGCAGTCCGTGGGTTCACTGCCTACTCTTAAAAAATATTTTACCAGTCATTCTCAAAGGCGAAGGGGTCCCTTGGTGACTCCTCCCCATTTGCGAATGGGTTACCACCAAAAGTGTGAATGTTTTACGATCGCATTTCGCTCACAAAACATTCGTACACACCATTTCTACTCGGTATTTGTAAGGGATGCCCACAACATGCTTCCAGCTGTCATCTTAAAATTGCTGTTCTGGAATAGGCTACCTATAAGAATTATAAGACATCGCAATGTCATCAAAATGAATGTTCTTTTTTTAAGAAGCTAGAAAGGGCTAGAAGTAGCTTTATCTGGGGTTCTGGTGAGCAAGGCACTCTATAAGTTTACAAAAATTACCATACAGGCGGGGGGCTGTAGCTTCCTTATTTTAGGATATATTTTTGAGCCGCTTTTGCTGGCCGTCTGCTTTATCTGCTTACTCCCTTAGAACCGGCTCATATGCTTTTGGTTACTATTTAGCACTTGGTTCTGAGAGTAGGCTCTTTTTCTACAGAATAACAGACACCAATTGTTACAAGTTCGTAAGGTTTATGTTTGCAAGGAACACAGTAACTAACTGGTGAGAAATGTGTGCCAAATATTCCATAAAGCTAATCCATGGAAATACACACCACTTTGGAACAACCCGGCATTATTTTATGACTATCTGTATGGCTCAGATTCGGCGTATTAATGGTGAGGCAGCTTTTTGATGTGAATGGTTTTTGCACTTTTGCTGAGCTACAAATGAAGTTTGACCACCCTCACCAATACTTGAAAAAAATATTTACAGCTGAGGGACTACTTTCACACCGAAGGCAAGGCATCAATAGATCAGAAAGACTCAGCTATCTTGTAAAATATCCTTAAACCTAGTCAGAAATCCTAGATTAATTTGACTTATCAAGCTTTTTGAGAGCATAGGAGCAATGACAGCCTTCGCCTGGCAGCTAATGGAGCAAAGTGCTTTTTCATGAGGTGTTACCATCTGTAATATACCAGACCTTGGAGATGGTTGCGGGCACTGTGCATTCTATAAAAGTTAAAATTGCAGTAATTTAAGAGCATATGCATGTAATATTACACGCCAGAAAAACTCATGAGGTGGGGGTTTGAATCTTAATCCAGATAAAACTAGCTGTTCCAAGCGTGGATGCCAAGTAGCAGATATTCTCCATATGCTATATGCACGCTCTGCTCATAACGTGTTCTGGGAAGAGGTGTCTCAATTTGCTATAACAAGTTTAGGATTTGAAGTTCAGCTTACTCCTATGGAAATAATGATGGGATATAGAATGGAATTTGACATCGGTATAAGATGGTTGTTGTCTATACTTCAGCTAGACTCTGCATTGTCAGATCCTGGGTTTCAGTAGTCTCCCCCGCGGGCTACCGAGTGGTGGATAACTCTCTGGCCAATACATGATTCGGAACAGGCTCTTGCTAAAGCAAGGAGCGCTCGGTCGGTTTGATAGAACATGGGCGGGGTTCAATTGGGAATTGCACATTTAGATTAATCAATATTTGTAATTTTGCGCAGATTGAATGTACTTATTTCTTTTTGTTTTTTAAATGTTTCATATCCTGTATCTGCCTCCCACGTACTGTAGCTATGAGTTGGTCACTGATTAAGTTTTTGTTTCTCTCTGCTTTTGGTATTTCCATCTCTTTACCTGCTTATTTGTTGCACCATTTCTGTTAGTGTTTGCTTAAAATGATGTGAGTCCATTAGCTCGCCAATGGGATATGTGATCTCAATAATTCTGACTTAATAAAAAATTATTTTAATAATAAAAAAAATAAAACTCCCAAACATCTCACAGATTGTTATCAAACCAGCAGCCAAAAAAGGTGGATGGTAGTACAGGAGCTCATTGATTATCAACATTTAATTTTGAGACAGCTATCCATATCTGATCACTACCAAAACCTTATGAGGGACACAGCTACTGAAATCAGAAACCAGATCATTCTAACTACAAAAAGGGTTTGGATGATGATTTCCTTAGCAAAAATGAATTTGACTTCCTTAACAAAAACCATCTTCATATTCTTACCATCTGTACTCTACCGGAAATACATAAAATACTTATAGATCCTCCAGGTACAGCTATAGCCTTTGGTTGTGATTCTATTTTGGAAACAGAGTGCCAATACAAAGATTTCTTTAATAAGTAATTTGTACCCGATACACGTCCATCTGTGACAGCATGGATTTTATAAAAAATCTGGAAAATCTAGATATTGGTTGTTCCACTCAGTTCCTAATAACTATGGGCATACAGTCTTTGTACACAAATATACCACAGCACAAGGCTTTGCTAGTTATAAATGATACTCTTAAACAAACTTGAAATTATACTCTTATCAAACGTAAACTCTGTGTCAAGTTCAGCTAGACTGACCGTAAAATCAGTTTGAACTAGCTCTTAGGAGAAATTACTTTCTACCAAATCAATGGCATGCCTACATGGACTGGTTTTGCTCCAGATACAGCCAACCTTTATATGAATTACTTTGAAATTTACCCATATCTAGTGTAACAGTAATCCTTTTCACTCTAACGTCAATACCAGGCTAAGATACACTGAAGATGTCTTTGTAATTTGGAAAGGTGACAGAGCATCCCTCGAGTCTTTTTCTTATGGACCAAATCCTTTTCCAATGACATTAAGCTCACTATATCCTTTGGCACATAACAGATTATTGTCTTGGAATTGACAATAATGGTGGACAGCAACAAACTGTGCACATAATTATGTGATAAACATGAAGAACGTAATAATATGCAACGATTACCATCCACGTAGCCTTCCCGAAAACTTAGCCCTAGGTTATTTTACATGTAAGATAAAACTGTGGCAAAAAGGATGACTTCTTCCATGAGTCACACATCCTGATTAATAGAATGTTGGAACGGGGTACCCTAACAGGCTATTGAAACAAGACAGGAGAGCATGGTTTCATCAGCACCAACAACAGTGCCAGCAATTAAATCAAAAATATCATTAATAAGCATTTGAACGTGGTACAAGATGTTTCAAAATTACCCGAAAACCTAATGTTCTCCTTCAAAAGAGATTATGACATTTGTGACTTTGCAGTGAGGGCAGCTCTCCCTATCAAACAACAACTAACACTCAATTCTTTTGTGGGGTTTGGCTCCTGTGGAAGGGCATTTTAAATGTGGTGAATGCAGTGCATGCAAATTGTGTGTGGAAACACATTTTATCAATTCCATCACCTTAAATCTAATGCTAACCTCTTCACTTATTTTAATTCAAGTGGCTTAATATATGTTATCCATGCAATCTCAATTACATATGCCAAATGATACAGAAGATCAAATCCAGAATCGTCCAATATCACAGCTGTAACAAATGCCAAACAGAGGGAGAATCTTTGCTCAAACATTTCAAGAAGCTTGGTCAAACAGCATGGGCATAGCTCTAGTGATCTGCTCTGGCAAGTTGTTGAACTGGTTACTGAAAACCCACATGTTGACAATATTACAGCAACTTTGATGCTCCATGAACTCAAAAATGACTTACTGTGTTAAATCTATTGATCAGGGCTTGAACAGACATGAAGCAATACTTGATGTTTGAAACAATGTTATAATATGTTTAAAGCACATTGGGTGAGTCTTTGTTTTTTCCCCATGATGGCACTTTTTCCATTTTTTTCTCAGTGTTTGGTGCAAACAATTTTACAGATAGGTTCAATTTTTTATCTCAGATCGTAACAATTTACCGGGAGGGATATTTAAGGAAAATAAATGTTGCGTGCACATTTGTGAGGGTTCTATGTGTTTGTTTGTTACTTTCAGTGTCAGAATATACATTTTACAAAATATATATTACCAGACTTTTGAGGAGATTGCAGTGATTTTCCATGATCTAATGGCCCACACCTTGATGTGCGGATGCACATGATTGAAGCAGCCTATACATCCTCCATATCTTAGACCAGCAAACGTGAGGTCTTGCTCTGTTGTCCATGTAGGCTATGTGTAATTTTGCCACTCTATACATGTTACTCACAAAATATACTCTATGGTTAGTTATCATATCAGATAGCTGAATCTGATAGATTCCATTTTTGTATTTTTGAACCTCAGAGTACTGGAAATTTGGTCAATAATATATACATTTTCAGATTAGAAGTAAGATTTCAATTGTATTCAAGCCACTTCGTGAATTTTCTTTATTTACAATCATTACTGCTTAAGGAAGGCAACTTACTTTCTTCATTTTATTGTATTACTGTATACTTTTGTAGGATGTTACCATTGATTGTCCTGATGAAGGCCCTATAATCAAGTAACTTGAAATGCCAATGTCCTAACTATCAACTAACTGAATGTGTTAGGTGCAGGGCCTGTACTATCATTGTTCTCTGGCTCTTCTACTCATTGCTGTATACTGCCAATATTGGGTCATTTTTTTCGAATTAGTTTGCTGGGCACATTCACTTTTATTCACGCGTCGCCTGCACTGCTTCATCACACGGAGCACCTACTGTATCAGTATTGCAGTACTATTTGTCTCCATTTTACCTGATCAATAAGAATACAAGTGTAACCTGTTATAAAAAATGTTTTCGTATATTTGTGGTATCTCGATATTCTGTAACGTTTGGCCCCTTACACAGTATTCTTTCTCTTGTTCTCCATCAGAAGGAACCACTGTCTGTTTTAATTACTTTATTACCCAGGTTTTCAGGAATACCTGATAGAGCCAATGTTTACTGTTTATTGCTCCAACTAATCGGTAGTTGTGTATGTCCGGCTAGGGCTGTGCAAGATTTGGGATTCAAAAGAGGGCTCAGATCTGTGCCATTCTAACAACTTGATTTATAAGGTAAAAAATGTGTGGGGTTGACAGTCTGTTATTTACAATATAGATGATGTGGCGTCAAAATCTGTATCTTTTACTGACATTGTCAGTATTATTTTTTTCATATTTATAGTTTTGTAGAGGATGACAAGTAAGGAGTTGTTTACAGAATAATAGTTTAAAGTTTTCCCAAGTAAGGATATTTCACTTTAGTTTATGCTTCCTTCTGCATGGGGACTTAGGTGATGTGCTCTTATTAATTTTCAACAGCCACTTATTTGACTTTTTACTTATGACTTGGGTATTCTGGACAAAAGTGGCTGTGGTTTAAAATAAACCACTTTCTTGCAAGGCACAGGGAGAGGAAGAGGTGAAGGTTGGGCTATCCTTGTTTGATTGGGGCAGCACGCACTTACCATCTAATGTTCACGATGTAAAGCTGAAAAGTGGTGAGAGTTCATCTAAAAGAACAACTAATGGCATTCACCAAAGGTGGTTAGGTATCCACCAGGATACATGAAAATGAAAGGGATGAACCAGCTGAATAATAGTTGTGGACTTTTGTACTTATACATATTACTCAGTTGCCTTTCTAAAATGGAACAGACTGATGATGGAATAGAGAATGCTTAATTAATTTATTAAATAATATCAACAATGCCTTCCACAAATTGAGTGTCTTTCTGGTTTCCAGGTGGGAAAACGTTTAATTGTTGTAGTTCACCTTTGCTTTTATGCTTGCCACCAAGGGGCTTGCTTGTTGGCATTTACATGATGGACAACACTCCTAACACCGGATTATTCATCCACCGATTCCTAGGCTCTTGAAACATTTAGAACATGCCTTTCATTCCCAATCCATGTAAGCATCTGAATAGTTTTTCCACCCACAGACTAAATTTTAATGGAGTACTTACTCAATACTTTGTCTCTACAGTTGCAGAACAAGGATTGGGTGTAGCAAATGTATGGCTGGCAGGTGCCAGATCGCACATTAGTGAGCTCTTCTAAAGCTCCTATCGGTTCAGTCCAGTCTTTTCAATAGACTGACCCTACACTTTCAGTAATTTCTAATTTGATGGCTCTATCAATTCCTTGTTTCCTCAGCAGCCTGCACTAAGTATTTAGGAGCGCTGTCTGATTTCCTGGGTCGGCGCTCATTAGCAGTGCATTTGTTGGTCTTAAAAAAGCACAATTTAGTTGTGCTTGTATCCTGAGCAAGCGCTGCTTATCAGTGCATTTTTGTATTGTGACGGAAGAAGGTCAGCAGTGTAGGCTCCTGCCCTAAGCTTGCACTATTTAACAATGCTTTTGTGCTGTTTCTCAGAGCTCTCCAATTTCATGCGCTTATATTGATCTCTGCACCATTGGCCTCATAGTTTTGTCAAAGGTCACCTTATTCAAGATCCCACTGAGGGGCTAAGGCTGACTTTCCTAGTTGATCTCTCATGAAATAAGCTGGTGGGGTGTTATTCTTTAACAAATACAGTTTTCATGATAATTCGATAGCATGAATTAGTTGAACATCATATATTAGTTGTATATTTTTTGTTTTTAGATTAGTGTTTAAGTCTCTCTGTGAGGGTTTCTGGAACTTTATCAACACACATTACTCCCCCCTGCACATAGGCTCAAGCACGCATTCTTATCATCTTTTGTCAAAACCATCTTTATTGCTTTTCCCAAAAAACATACAGTGCAATAAAGTATTTAGCTCAAATCCAACTATATGAACGTTAAAAAGAAAATTGTTTGTGCCTTAAGTGGAGTTGAGTAAGTGTAAGAAAGTGGGTTTCTGTTGCAGTAACCCCCCCCCCCCCCTTTTTGCCTAATAGCTGATGCACTTTTCCTTGTTGTGCCCTGGGCTCCTGCCAATCAGGTGCCCAGGGCCTGTGTTCCTTCCCTAAAAACTGCCTAACAGCCAACACCCAAATTGGCAAGCCCTGGCCACATGTCAGCCCCTGGTAAATGGTACCCTAGGTACCCAGGGCCTTGAGACCAGGGAAGGCCTCTAAGGGCTGCAGCACTCATTGTGCCACCCTTAGAGGCCCTGTACCCTAACACACACACACTGCTCTTGCAGGCTGAGTGTCTGGATACAAGACAAAACAGAGAGTCGACATGGCACACATCCCTGTGTGCCATGCCCACAACCTACACTGCCCTGGCATACATCAGCCACCCCTCTAGCTGGGTGCCCTATGCTAGTGGTGTGGGCACAGAGGCAGGAGCCCTGTGCCCCTACAGTACCCAGGTCCATTCCTGGGTCCTGCAAGTGCAGTGCTGCCATCCAAGAGTATATGGTGCTGGGAGCTTGTCAAACACGAACTCCACAGCACCATAATGGCAGCACTGAAGACTGAGAAGTTTGGTATCAAACTGCTCAGCACATTAAATCCACACTGATGCCAGTGTGGGATTTAATGTACCAAGCACCACAGAGGGAATCTTAGAGAGGCCCCCTGAAACCTAAACCTACAATCCACGTCTGTTCTGAGGCTGCCACACAGCAGACATGTTGATGGACCCCTGGGTAGGAGAGCCTCTGCTCTCCTGGGTCTGCAACAATGCACATCCTGGGCGAGGTGCTAAATCTCCTCCCCCAGGATGGGCAGGGGGAAGCTTCAAAGGCATGCCGCCTCTGTGAGCTTCCCCAGGCCACTGCAACCCCCCACTCTGGCGGGAAGCTTGGCCGGAAACCACAAATAAGGACAGGGGATGTGCCAGCCTGCCAACCCCACCCCTCAGATGGGGGAGGCGAGGTGAAGCACATCTCCGGGCTCTCGCCATCTTGAAGATGGGAAACCCCGCCCAATCAGGACTAGGCTCCTGCCCCCCTCCCACAGGAGAGAGGCAGGATAGGGGGTGTATCCACCCCAGGACAGGGACCCATTAGCCCCTGCCCTTCACCTACCTGTAACGCCCCTAAATCTAGTATTTAGGGGCACCCTGAACCTTCCTTCCCCAGATTCCAGATTCCAAAATACAAAGAAGAGCAAGAAGAAAGAAGACCTGCCCTGCAGCTGCTAAGAAGAGGAAGACACCAACTGCTTTGGCCCCAGCCCTACCAGCCTGTCGACCCTCGAATCTGCTCCTGCTCCAACCCGGCATCTCTTGTGGCCAGCAACCTCACAAACCCCGGAGGACCTGGCTAACTTTTGGCTCTAAGCCCCTGGGACTCCCATGAGTAGAGGCTCTACTCAAAACCTACTTCTAATCCCTGGCAGCAGCCCGGAACCGCGAACCCAGCACACTCTGCACCAGCTGAGCCTGGCCAGTGCCAGAGTGAACAAAGAACACGAGGACGACCCCACGGCGACTGTGACCCCGAGTCCGGCACCCAAGGACCTCCCTCGACACTCCTGAAGAAGCCTGCAGCCTCAGAACAAGGTGCCCCCCCTACCGCGAACAACAGAGGGTAAGATTTCCCGACACCAAAAGGCACCCCTGCACGCGGCGCCCCGCGCCCCCCTGTGCCCAATCCCGGGGTACCTACCTATCCTCCAACTACCCAATTTACCTCTCGAAGTGGTGGTGGCACCTGAAGAATCCTCGTGCCCGAGCTTGCAGTCTTTTTCTAAACCAGAGATTTCCCATTGAAACCAATTGAGCGCCCGAAGGCTCAAAAGCACCCTGCACCCAGCCGCCCGAGTGGCCCTGGCAGTGCAACCTCTACACCTACCTACTTCCCCACTTGCCCCGAGTAAGTGACCAGGAGCCCAGATCCCACAGCCACGTGGCTTGCTAGTCAGCAGCCACCAACCAAGGCCCCCCTATCCCTCATAGGATAACATTGAGCCTAACTCTCTCTGCACCCGGCCGCCCTAGAGTCGCTGAGGGTGAACCAACTGTACCTACCTGACCCTGGGGGACCCCTGAGTCTATGCCCAGAACCTCAACTCTGCCAGTCGAGTACTTACCTTTAAACCGATAACTCTATTTTCTTCATAGGGTAACATTAACTGTCTTTTTCCTGAAATAAGTGTGGACTTTTCAAATCTTAAAATATTCACCAAAAATCAACCGAGTAACGAAAACACTCACCTGCTCTTAGGTGAGCTCCCAGTGCTGGATCTTGGTGCCCAGCACTGACTCTGAAAAATACTTACAACTGTACTTACCAGTAACCCAATTTTCCCCCATAGGAAATCATTGACTGTTTTTCTGTGAAATTTCTTCTAAGTGTCAATTTCTGCAATCTTTAAATATTCTTTAAAAATCGTAAAGTATCTGAAAACGTAATTACTTACCTGTTTTGGATAAAGGTCCCAGTACTGAGTCTAGGCACCCAGTACTGGATTACAAAAGTAACGAGAACATACTGTACCTGCAACCTGAATTTTCTTCCATAGGGAATCATTGACTGTTTTCTTTGAAATATTTTCTAAGTGTCAACTTTTACAATAGCGAAATATTGTTTAAAAATCATCACAGTAATTAAGTCGACTTTCATCACTTGATTCTAAGTACTGACCCAGGACTGAATCTAGGATCCAGTCCTGGAATTCCAAAAGTAATCCTAAAAGTAATCTGTGGCAAATAACATGAAACTTCCATTGAACTCAATGTATTATTGTGTTTAAAATAGTGTTGCCTATTGCAACCACTTGTAACTGTTTACAAAAGTCAATTGCATATTGCAAAAGTATTTATATAAAGCATCTCATTCTGAGAAAGTTAATTCCAATTGTTGGTTCTAAAATAAAACAAGCATATATTTTTTATATATAAACCATTGGCCTAGAGCTCAGTTATTGAGTGTGTGAGACCATTTGCTGACTGAGTGTGTACAAGAAATGCTTTACACTGTCCTCCGATACTGCCTTACTGCTCGACCAAGCTACCCCTTTAGATAGTAAGGTTATATCTAACTTTAGCCTCTGCCAAGCCTCTGAGGACTGTGGACTCTGTACACCCTGTACCTATTTGGGAACAGAATATACAGAGCCTCTTTCTCACAGTAAGTACATTTGTGATGTGATATATATCTGCACAGTCAACACACGTGTCAAAACATTTCCCCCTTTGTACCTGCCCCCAACAGTAACCCACTAAGTGATAGTCCATGAGGACAACAGTGACAGCACTGGAGAGCGTGTTGTCGCCCATAAGGGGGACAGGCAGAGGTCAGAAGTACTGCTTGGTCTAGAGTCCCGTTTCTCAGATCTGTGAGCCCTTTGACTCATTAGTATTGGAAGAGATGTAACGGCCTTGTTCAGGTTGGACATGCACAGATAGGTATACCTTTAGAAAGGTAAGTCATCATGGGACGCCATAAATATTCAAAGTTTTTGTAATTATTGGAGAGAATATCTGCCATGCGTTCCATCATAAATGCTTGCCAGAGCCTTGCATGCCATTGTGACAGGGAGGGCATCTCTTTCCGTTTCCAGGCAGCAGCCACCGTGAGCTTCGCGCCCCCAAGCAGAGCCAGCTTATCGTCCAATCCCCCACCGTTTGACATTTAAGAGATTTGTCCCTCAATCACAATAGCGCAAAACCTGGGTTATCTGGAATCGTATACCCCAGATTTTCCTTAATCTGGGCTAAAATTTCTGTCCAGTACAGCTGGATAGTTGGGCAATCTCACCGGATGTGTCTGAAGTTGCCCAGCATACCACACCTCTCCAACAGAATTCAGACGTATTAGGGGGAAAAAATTAAGTTTGGTGGGGTACAGATACTAATCAAAAAGTACCTTATAATTATCCTCCCAAATTCCACATTGAATAATTGAACCAGGGTATATCTCCCCATAGTTTGGACCAAGGAGCTTCTGATATATTTTCACCTAACGTCTGTTCCCAAAAGGCCCTATGACGTGGCTGAGGGGTAATCAGAGTAACAAGTAAGTGCTAATAAAGAAACAAAATGCACCCCTTAGATCCACTTCTAGCAAATTTTGCAATAGGGGTAAGTTCTCTAGTAGCTGCCATCCTTACATCTGGATAAAGCATCCATTGTTTTAATTGAATGTAACAATAGTGTTCCAAGGTTAGGAAGTGGAAGTCTCATTGGCAATTCTCAAAAGTTAATAAATCTCAGTTATGGAATAAGGCTAAGATAGTGAGGCATCCCCCTGTCCTCCAGGAATCAAAAGGGCTTTACTGGGGCAAACACTGGATTTTAATGATTCAGGGTAAATGGTATGGGGAAAGTGGTCCAGGCAGCCATTCTGTTAACCCCAAACACTAGGGGTAGTCCGTGTAGGTGTGCTCAGGTAGGCATTGAGAGGACGGTATGAATTCTACCTAGCCCAGAGATATAAATAGGTGCCCATAGTTTAAGATCAGATTTCAACTGTTGCAATAGTGTACAGTAATTGGCACGGTGGAGATATGATATTTGGGGGTAATCTTAATGCCCAGGCATACAATATCCTTCCAAGCCCCTTGAAATGGTACTTACCATCCTATTCTTTCACTAACGTGAACAGAGGCTACTCGTCCACATTTTAAATGTACTTAAACAATGTAATGTCTATGGTTTTACTCTCTATGACTCGTGTTCATCTTTTCCACACAAGGAGTTGCCACTTAAAATTCACATTCTCCCCAACAGACTAATTACAATCAGACAATTCGAAGACATATCCACTGTTGTTAAAACAGGCTATATTTTACCCCACATGCATGTTTTATGCAGCGCGATTAAAGCAATGAAGAGGTGTTGCAGCCAACATGTCACACCGATTTCTGCAAAATTAACAGTTGCCTCTTTTTTCTAAAATAAGGACTCATATTTGCAGTAGTATGCAGAAGTTAATCAGACCCTCCTTGTCCTACCTGAACCTGGCTCTTTATTGTTACGTTCCTGTGTTCTACTAGCCACGTTCATTTTACACAATCTGGGGCAAGCGCCCTACTGCAAATTAAGTCGTGTAAGCCACATGTCATATAAAGATTGTCTAAATTGATTGTTTTGTCATTGTTTTTTACATTTTAAAAATGTATTTTTCGGGAAACTGCGGGGCTCTCAATAAATCTAAAAAAATAAAAAATAAACACATTGGCTAAAAACAAAGACAAAAATGTTTTATGGACTCAAAAAAGTACACATTACCATAGTATTGCCTAGCGCTGAAGGGAACTACTTTGTGAGTGGATGTAATCCTTGTAAAAGGACACCATACCGTAACTCATAGTGTACCCAGTTTGTGGCTGAAGTGGGCCTACACATTGCCCCTTGATGCATGCTGGAGTAGGTGGAGGAAAAATGTGAAAGACACTATCACAGAATAATAGATGAAGTCTGGCTGAAAACCCTGTAAGTAACTATGTTATACATAATTTTCAGAAACATCAAAAGGTCTTGGAAAAAACAGATCTAAAAAGCCAATTGGTCTGTCAGCATCTTGCCAGAAAGAAAGAAAAATGCACGAAAGAAGGGAATGGTGAATAGAAGGAAGGCAGAAAAGGAAGGCAGGCAGCAAATGAAGGGAGGGGAGGATGGAAGTCAAAAAAAGGAAGGAAGGCAAAAACAGAGGGCCAAAGAAGGCAAAAAGAAATAAGGAAAGAAAGAAGGAATGGAAGAAAGAAAAAAGAAGCAAAAAAAAGAGAAAGAAGAATAAAAGTAGGAAAAGAAAAAATGAAAAGAGGCAAATTAGGCAAAATTACAGAGGGCAAAATGGAGCACAAGAAGGAAAGAAAAAGGGAAGAAGGCAGCATGGAAAGAAATTAGGAAAGAAAGAATGAATGAAAGTGAAAAAGAAATAAGGAAAGAAATCATTAAAGAAATAAGAAAAGAGAAGTAAATAAGGAATGACAAAAGAAAAGGCAAAAAGAGAGCTAGAAAGAAGGGAAGGAAAGAGGTCAAAATGAAAGAAGGAAAGGAAAAATTACAGAATACGAAAAAGAAAAAAGACGGAAAAAAGGACAGAATGAAGGCAAAAAGGAAAGAAGGAAAGAACAGCAAGAAAAGAAAAAAGATAGAAGTAAAGAAAGAAAAGAAATATAGCAGATGGAAGAAAGAGAAAAGAAAGAAGATGAAAAGAAGGAAGAACTAGGGTTCACAGTATACAATATTGGATAATAAAACCCAAATTACACCGCAACTATGTTTAAATAAAAGTGTTACTAGTGTGCTGCAAATTAAACACAATAAAATGTGTTTTTCTTCATGGGCAAAGTTTATTAAAGAACTATTGGTAAAACCAAATTCAGGAACACAATATGGTATGCTTTGAAATAGCACAAAGTCCATTGGAAAGGAATTTACAATAGCTTTGGCAGGAGACAAGAACTGATAAAGATGGAATGTGCTGTGTGCTCTTTTCCAATGTGTAATGCTATCACAACAGGCAAAACAAAAGAAATGACGAGGTAAAAACAAAAACACTGACACTGAATGGAACTACCTTTTGTGGGGATGTGCTCCTCGTGAAAGAGCAAAATGCAGACTCTCAAATTGAAGTTAATCAGTAACTTAAGTAAGCAGACCCATTGCCAAATGCTATATGCTGTAGTGGGCGGAAGCAAAATGTGAATGACACAACAACAGACCAATGGATAAAGAGAAGTGGCTTAAAGCCGCTTTAAGTAAGAATATTACACATTATTTTCGTAAAATCAAAAGGTCTTGTCTAATCTCGCCGCATTTTTAATTTCACTTGCACAAATCGCGTTTCCTACCTGTTTCGTGCCACGGGATCCGCCCGTTCCACCGTGGCGGTGTGCCGTTTGGGTGGAGGGCATGCACTTGGCTTCTTTGGCCTGCCTACTGGTGACTTACTTCTGGGGCTGGAGGGGGCGGGTTAATTTCTGCCGCTCTCCCCCATTTGAACAGGATGCCACAGTGGATGCGCCGCTGACGCGCCAAAGGCATCAGTCTGCGCCCGTCCGCGCCTGGTCGTCGCCTGACGCCAGACATGCTGCAGGTTATGCAGGAGGTCGGCTATGCTACCTCTGTGGAGACCTTCAGGCTATCAGGCAACGGGTCAGCTCTGCAATCATCTTTCATGTAATTTAGTGGAGGGTCCGTTCTGCTGTATAAAATGCGGCTTTAATTCCTAGCCTATTACCCCCTCCCCTCCTGATGTAGTTAGCTCTTTGGCTATGAGATCCGCCAATTTTAGTATCATTGGGGACCTGAACCTGCATTTGGATAGTCCACATGACGCAGAAATGGGTAGCTTTTTAGCAGCTCTTGCTGCTTGTCAGCTGACTTAACTGGTCGCAGGCCGCACCCATTCTGTAGGCCATCTGCTTGACCCAGTTTTCTCTAATCTTTCTGCCCTCACAGTTAATTCACCTATCCCAATGAGTTGGTCTGATCACTATTTGATACCCATGACCCTCTCGGGGGTAGCGCCTTTTCAGAGGGTAGTGCAGAAGTCATCTTTCAAACATCCGTGGCACAAATTGAACAATGATCAATAACATGCTCTCCTTTACATGCACCCTCTCAGCTTGCCTGATGACCTCGATGCAGCCGACAAGGCTTTATCTGACTGGATTTGGCGACCTCTGGACCAACTTATCCCTGCTAAGTGGTATAAGAATCGTAATAGTAAGCCCAGTCCATGGTATAACAGTAAGCTCGCTACTATGCGGAAAGCATGCAAAAGGTCGGAACAGGCCTGGAGGCGGGACTATGACCCGGTCTTGAAGGGGCATTATCTGGCAGCTATAAAGAACTACCGTAGGGCTATCCAGAGGGACAGGGCGGCCTATTTTGCGGATGAAATTAGGAACAGCAGCAACCCCGCTAAAAGTATTTTTTCTATACTAAAAGATCTTAAAGCCGCAGGGTCATCAACAGCGCCTTTGATCACATCTGACAGCAGTGTTAAGATCTTGCCACCTTCTTTATTAAGAAGGTAGAAAACATCTACAGGACCTTCCCTCTCACCTCGAGGAATTCAGGTCCCGTTCAGAGATCCCTCACCACCTGCACTCTCGCTGTCTTCCCCTCGATCTCCCTGGGGGAGTTGCGTATGTTCTGTAGTAGGATTAAATCTGGCTCTCCTACAGATCTGCTCAAGCCTGAACATTTTCTCAAATCCCTGTCTCTGCTCCTTACACCTTTGTGTCAGATGATCAACATGTCCCTGTCTAGGGCAGTCGTTCCTAGGGCTTGGAAACAAGCCAGGGTGGTCCCTCTGCTATAAAAACCTTCTTTGGATCCCGCCAAACTGGAGAACTTTTGCCCTATTTCGCTCCTGCCGTGGGTGTCCAAGATCACTGAGGCCTACATCAATTCCATTCTGACAGGATTTCTGGAAAACAACAGCGTGCTTGATGCTTCTCAGAATGGTTTCCGTCCGGGTCACAGCAGGAAGTCTGCTCTCCTAGCTGTGACCGATCATCTGAGGGCAGCTTTAGATGCTGAACGCACTTCAGCGCTGATTTTATTAGATCTCAGCGCCGCGTTCGACACAGTATCTCACCAGATTCTGCTACAATGGTTGGAGGAGGCTGGAATCGAGGGCCCAGTCCTGGGATGGTTCGCTTCTTTCCTGGCTGAGAGAACCTTCCAGGTCACCCCCCCCCCCCCTTTCGCCTCTCAGATACATACTGTGAAACTAGGGGTTCCACAGGGCTCAACATTGAGCCCTACGTTGTTCAATCTGTACGTCCAACCGTTGGTGGCTGTGGCCAGGAGTAGAGGGCTAACTGCAGTATCATATGCTGATGATACTCAGCTGGTAGTGGCACTCTCCAACGACTCCATGCAGGATGCCCTAAGCTTCGGAGCGATCTTGCAGCTGTCGCGGAGCAGATGTCTGCTAACTGTCCCCAGCTTAACGCCAGCAAATCTGAGGGTTAGCTGGTAGGGAAAGACCCTGAGCTGTGGAGCGAGCGCTGGTGGCCGTAGTCCCTGGGATGTGCATTCACCCCCACCAAACAGGTGGTTAAAAATCTGGGTGTATGGGTAGAATCGGCCCTCAGTTTTCAGGCCCACACCAAAAAAGTTGTGGGCACTTGTTTTGGTATCCTGTGTGGGCTAAAACCACTGCTAGGTTTCTTCGATCCTTCCACTCGTCAGGTCATCATCCAGGCTACCATCATGTCTCGGTTAGACGATGCCAGCTCTCTGTACCTGGGGGTTAACAAGGCTGAAACTCTACGACTGCAGAGGGTCCAAAATGCGGCTGCTAGAATTCTACTGGGCCTCCCTAGAATCTGTTCCACGACCAACACCATCCGCCGACTCCATTGGTTGCCGGTGGCTAGGCGCGTCGAGTGCAAGTCCCTCTGCATTGCCTTCAAAATTATGAATCTTTGTTCACCTAGTATTTTGGCAAACCTGCTCTTACCCTATACTCCTTCTCGCCACCTTCGATCTATGGGCCAGCATTTGGCGGTTGTCCCTCAGGTGAGGAAGGCGGGAGCAGGAGGACGGTCCTTCCGCATCCTGGCGGCTAACCTTTGGAATTCTCTCCCGGTGCACATCCGTAGTATGGGTTACTACCTGGCTTTTTCGCAAGGCCATTAAAACGCATCTTTTCCCTCCTACTTAGGATCTGCCCTCTTCAGCAGCCTCCCTTCTTCTTTGCCGTTTTTTTCCCCCCATTTTTTATTTTATTTTATTCATTATACGAACAAACATACAGGAGAAGGAAGGTAAAGAACCTTAGAAAAAATTAACATATTTAACACAGGATCACTTTTCCTAATCATAGCATAGTTACATTTCTACACATAAACTTAAGAAAATTCAATATTAATCAGCCAATTCAGCCTGTTTTTTATTTTCCCTAACTTAATCCTTCCACCCAATCATTCGGCGGGCTCCAAATTTTGAGACCTAAAGCTCTCCCTTTCCTTCCCTTTTGTGCATATAATGATTTTTCCAAATTATAGATATGTAAACGGCGAGCTTTCCATTGCCCCAGGGATGGAGGAAGAGGATCTAGCCAGGCTGAGGCAACGCATAGTCAATACACAGACATAGCAATAAACAAAAACTCCTTACATAGATCTTCTGGTATAGTTACACCTAATAGCATAAGCTGGGGAGTCAGCTGGATTTCTCTTTTTAAAACATGCTGCAGAAATCCTGAGACCTCACCTCTTAGAATATCTAACTTGGGGCACGTAGAGAATATATGACACATATCCGCACCTTGCACTTTGCACCTGAAACAATTAATACCCTCCGTGCCGCCCCTGATAATTTTTGCCGGGGTAATTTAAAGATCATAAAGAGTTTTAAAATGTTGGGCCCGTAGGCTCGCTGTGCATAACACTGCATTCGCAATTTCAATAGATTTAGTAAAGCACGACACAGCGACACCCAGCCTGTCCTGCCATTTTATAGAGTGCTTTTCAATATCATCTACCCCCTCAAGAAGTATACTATACACCAATGAGATTGACGTGGGACATACACCCGTAAGAGCTTCTAACAATGGAATCACTGAGAAGCTTGATGTCCCACCAGTCTTCTTAAGGAGGAACTCCCTTATGTGTAGAAACTCAAAAATGTCCCTACGATTAATGTTAAATATAGCCATAATTATATCAAAGGAAGCCAAATATTCCCCAGCCATTAGATCCCCTATCCTAAAAACACCTGCTCTCCCCCACCTTTGTAAATATTCATCTGCCAAGGTTGCCGGTATCTGGTGAAGCTAAGACTCCTGAGGCGGAAGCCGGGAGAGGTCGCATTTTGCTTTATTGCACTGAATTTTTTAAAAACGTACCTATTTTAACTGTGATAAACTTGTGTAACACTGCGCACTTCAGGGCACGGTAGAGCGGACCTAGCGCTCACGTGACCCGAGCACCGGCTGCCTTCGCCGCTGGACACGCCCCCCTTGAGGCCACGCCCACTTCCCGCCTTTAAAAGCGCTGATTCGCTAGCGCTCTGAGTGAAGCTAAGACTCCTGAGGCGGAAGCCGGGAGAGGTCGCATTTTGCTTTATTGCACTGAATTTTTTAAAAACGTACCTATTTTAACTGTGATAAACTTGTGTAACACTGCGCACTTCAGGGCACGATAGAGCGGACCTAGCGCTCACGCGACCCGAGCACCGGCTGCCTTCGCCGCTGGACACGCCCCCTTGAGGCCACGCCCACTTCCCGCCTTTAAAAGCGCTGATTCGCTAGCGCTCTGAGTGAAGCTAAGACTCCTGAGGCGGAAGCCGGGAGAGGTCGCATTTTGCTTTATTGCACTGAATTTTTTTAAAACGTACCTTTTTTAACTGTGATAAACTTGTGTAACACTGCGCACTTCAGGGCACGGTAGAGCGGACCTAGCGCTCACGTGACCCGAGCACCGGCTGCCTCCGCCGCTGGACACGCCCCCCTTGAGGCCACGCCCACTTCCCGCCTTTAAAAGCGCTGATTCGCTAGCGCTCTGAGTGAAGCTAAGACTCCTGAGGCGGAAGCCGGGAGAGGTCGCATTTTGCTTTATTGCACTGAATTTTTTAAAAACGTACCTTTTTTAACTGTGATAAACTTGTGTAACACTGCGCACTTCAGGGCACGGTAGAGCGGACCTAGCGCTCACGTGACCCGAGCACCGGCTGCCTCCGCCGCTGGACACGCCCCCCCTTGAGGCCACGCCCACTTCCCGCCTTACGGCCCCACAAATATGTGTAACTTTAGAACGCGCAGCGGGCGAGCGCAGCGGGCGCGCCGTTGGCGCGCCTAAGGCAAGCCCGTCTGCGCCCGTCCGCGACCAGCCGGGACCCGGGGCCACAAAATTTGGCTCTCATGATATCCACAGTGGGACTTACAGCTCGGCGGCCCTACACAGTATAGGTAGGATTGTCACTTCTCAGTGCTCCCACACTTTCGCGCCGTTAGAGCTACCCGCCCAATGTCCAGGGTGCAAGCACCCATCCCGCAAACCCCCGTTAGCCACAACACAAACGTACCGTATGTACGTGTTAAACTGCCGCTCCTTGCCCAAACACAGTACACAGATTGCCATGCTGCTTGAAGAACATAAGCCAGACGCGGTATTTCTGACAGAAACGTGGCTCACCGTACACTCTGAACCAGACGTAGTTCAAGCCTTACCCGTAGGATATTATATCCTTAGAGCAGATAGACCGGTAGGGAGAGGCGGAGGTCTGGCGATCATTCTGAAGAATCAGTACCGATGTCATACCACAGCAGAGACTATTCCTGAATGTGAGAGCATAGCATTCTGAATAGAGTTCAACGCCAACAACACCTTTTCTGGTACCTTGATATACCGCCCCCCGGAGCCTGTAAAAGAGTTTCATAGGTCTCTTCCTGAGACCATAGCGGGAAGAATTCTCTCTGCCGCTAACTACACGATCTTAGGAGACCTCAATCTCCATTTTAATTCCCCCTCAGACCACATTGCTCTGGACTTATTAGATGATCTGGAAGCCCTCCAACTGTCCCAACTGGTTGCTGCCCCGACTCATGAAAAAGGCAATTTACTCGACCCCATATTCAGTAACTGTCCGGATTTAATTGCTGATCAACCCACCCCTCTCCCATGGTCGGACCATTTTTTGGTCCCATTCACCTGGGTCAAACACAAAACCCCCCAGCTCCCTCCCCAAGTTTCCTCTAGGAGGAACTGGTCTAAACTTCCATTGGAGTCCTGGCTGCTTAAACTAGACTCCACCTACCCTTCACTTGGCCCAGATCCTAATGTGGCCAACTCTCACTACGAAAACTGGATCACCCATTCGTTAGACTCGATCCTCCCGGTTCGTAAATCCTCTTCGAATAGACTACAGAAATCTGCCCCTTGGTTTTCTGACTCTCTAAGACAACTAAAACGCCTCTGCAGGCAACGAGAGCGAGCCTGGCGCTTAGACTTCCTTCCAGACAAAAAGGCCGCCTATAAAGAGGCGATCAAAGTCTATAAAGAAGGGATCAGAACGGCCCAGGCAACTTATTATTCTGAGAAAATATTAGAAGCTAAATCTAAACCTAAAGAAATTTTCCAGATCATAAAACATTGTTCCATCGCCAACACGGCACCCCCATCCAACAAAACCAAGGATCAATGCAACGAGCTTGCGGATTTCTTTCATAATAAAGTCACAAAAATTTACTCCACCTTCCCCACCTCAGACATAACTCTGGATATACTTCACTCTTCCCCACCTAAAGCACCTCGGCACCCAGATCAACCTTCCCTTGAGCACTTTCTTCCTCTGGACCTTGACACTTTAAGCAAGGTGGCACGACAAGTAAAATCTGGCTCCCCCCGTGATCCCGCCCCTCCAGAAGTTCTAATGCAGGCAAGCCCAGCCACTCTGCCTGTCATCCGGGATCTTCTAAATACTTCTATTTCCGCATGCTCAGTCCCCACAGCTTGGAAGCAGGCCATGGTACGGGCGCTGCTGAAGAAGCCCAGCCTGGACCCAGACGACTATTCCAGCTACCGTCCCATTTCACTTCTCCCTTGGGCCAGCAAGGTGTTAGAGAGGCATATAAACGCGCAGCTGGTCCAGTTTCTGGAGGACCACTCTCTACTACACACATCCCAGACAGGCTTTAGACCAAAGCATGGTACTGAAACCGCCTTGCTAGCCGTCACCGAAGAAACTCGAAGGATACTGGACCAGGGAGGATCAGTGGCAGTGATCCTCCTTGATCTAAGCGCCGCCTTCGATACGGTCAGCTATACCACCCTGCTGGACCGTCTCCATAACATCGGAGTCTCAGGCGACGCTTTAAGGTGGTTCGATTCCTTTTTGTCTGGGAGGTCGTTTCAGATCTTCGACGGAGAGATGGTGTCCTCGAGTAAACCTCTGAGCTGCGGAGTACCGCAGGGCTCTTCCCTGAGCCCTGTACTGTTCAACATATACATGAGGCCGCTGGCGGGTGTTGTCGAACCATATGGCATTAAAATTGTGTCATATGCCGACGACACCCAGCTTGTGGTCTCGTTGGCCACGAAGAACAATAGGCATTCCGCAGCCGACCTCCTAAATTGCCTAGTGGACGTCAAGGGATGGATGACCAACTCCTCCCTAAAACTAAACGGTGATAAGACGGAGCTTCTGCTCCTAGGCCCTACCTCTCCCGTACCCTTCACTTCTCTGTGGCCCAGTGTTCTGGGCTCCCCTCCCACCCCCAAGGACAGTGTCAAAAGCCTGGGGGTGTGGCTGGATAATAAACTCTCCTTCTCTACTCAGGCCAAAAAACTGTCTTCCACCTGCTTTGGCCTACTTAGGATCTTGAGGAAGGTTCTCCCGCTACTCCCCCTAGAGGCTAAAAAGGTGGCGGTACAAGGCCTCATTCAGTCTCGTCTGGATTCGAACAATGCCTTATATGTAGGGGCACCGGAGATAACCCTCCGAAAACTGCAGGTCGTTCAAAACTGTGCAGCCCGCACATTGCTGGAAATCTCGCGCACTCACTCAGCCAGACCTGCTCTGAAAACTCTCCATTGGTTGCCAGTGAGGCAGAGAATTACCTTCAAGGCGCTGTGCTTGGCGCACCGCGCCTTCTGGAAAACAGCCCCAGCCATCAACTCTGACCTTATCATTCCTTACCAACCTAACAGGAACCTTCGGTCGACGGAGGCGTTCCTTGCTGTTGTTCCCAGAGTGAAGCGAGCCAGGTCGGGGGGCAGGTTGTTCTCTTTGAACACCGCCAAACTCTGGAATGCTCTCCCCATCTCACTTCGATCCAACCCTGACCTCCTCTCATTTCGCAAAAATCTAAAGACCCTATTGTTCGCCAAATCCGACTCCTCCTAGATTCCCCCTAGTCATTCCCTGCTTCTACTCAGCGCTTGGACGCTTTCGGGCAGCAACCGCGCTTAACAAGTACTTTTTACATTTACATTTACATTGTTATCCAATAATGGAGTATTCCTGCTAAACCTACCGAGTCCTATTTTCTTTCTAATCCAGGCCCAATTTCGATAGGCTGCAATAAGGGTCTTAAAACGAGTCTTTTTAAAATAATTAGGCTCATATTTTGAGCAAGCAGCCATTGGCACATGAACCTATCAAATTCTCCAATATAGAGGGCACGTAGTTAGAGTTGATAGCCCTATTTTCCCCAGCACCAAACAGCGGCCAATAATAATTTAGGAGATGCTGCTAGATAATACAACCTGAAATTAGGTAGGCCACGGCCGCCCCTTTCCCTAGGAAGAGTTAGAAAAATATTTGATCGATGTGTCTGTTTATACAACCATATAAATCTGGCTATTTCCCTTTCAATCTGCCCAAACCATACATTATGTATTTCCAAAGGTATTGTACGGAAAATATATAACAGTTTGGGCAGAATCACCATTTTAATCAAGTTGCATCTGCCGATTATAGATAATTTTAAATTGTTCCAGCGGCCCATATCCCTCTTAATTTGACCTATTATAGGGGTAAGGTTTGCCTCCACCACATCCTCAATCTTAGCTCTTACTCGTATGCCCAGATATACAGCCTCTTCCACAATCCTACTATCAAAAAAAGACACATGCTTATTGACCAAAATCTGAGTCTTTTCCGTATTAAGGCGATACCCAGAAAACGACCCAAATTGCTCAGCCAATGTCTCAACCTCAAAGTGTTCCCTAACTTAGAAGTAATAACAGCCACATCATCGGCATCAATAGTTTTGTGTCTCTACCATATAAACTAAAAGGGGAGATGTTAACTGAGGCTTCGAGACGCCTGAGAAAGGGGTCCATATATAGCACATACAGCAAGGGGGAAGATGGACACTCCTGTCTTGTGCCTATTGTAATCGCGAAAGGCTTTGAAACACCACCCATGACCTGAACCTGTGCTGTAGGTTTATAGTACAGAGCCTGTATCGCCTTAATGAACCCCACACCTAAATTATTAGCTTCCATACATCTCCATAGATAACTCCAAGACAAGCGGTCAAACGCCTTTTCGGCATCTAAAAAGGCTACTGCCATGGGTAATCTTAATACATCTGAGGCATCGAATAAAGAGATGAGCCACCTAATATGATCTTCAGTCCCCATGCCCTGGATAAATCCATGCTGCCATTCTGATACTAAATACTGCATAACCTTATTCAGACGTGAAGCGAGGATCTTGGAGTATAATTTAGCATCGCTTTTTAATAATGTTATTGGTCTATAGGACCCCATGTTCAAAGAATCCTTACCTATCTTTAAAAAAATAATGTTTGCCGTCCCCCATGAGGCCGGAGGAATAGCCCCCCCTTTGATTATTTTGAACAAAACCAGAATCTCTTGAGCAATCTCGTTAAAGAAGGTTTTATAAAACTCCAGTGGTATAGCATCCGTGCCTGTGGCTTTGGCCGACGGGAGATCATACAATGCCTTCTGAAGTTCTTCCTGAGATATTTCACTGCCCAAAAAAAGGGCATCCTCTTGCGATAGCTTCACCTTGGGTAAAAAATCTGGATCATACATAATCTCATTTTCGACAGGAGGGGCTGCTGCAGTGTAAAGTACCCCGTAATATTCTTTAAAGGCTTCTCTAATCTCGCCGTCGTCAGACAGTATGTCCCCCTGCATATTCTTAATTTGTTTAATATAGCCAGACGAAATCTGTTGTCTGGACCCAACTGCCAACAGTCGACCTACTGCCTCGCTATATTCATAGCACTGCTGCTTTTTAACAAGATACTTGCCGGCCAGTTTGCCTATATAAAAATCATTTAGGGCAGCTTTAGTTACCATAATTGAATCTGAAATTGTAGATAGATCGCTGCCATTATTCACCCCAGAGATTAATTCAGTCTCCAAACAAGCTAATTTCTGATAGTAGCATTTACTTTGATTAGAACATTTCTTTTGTTTATTAATACAGAATCACCATTTTAATCAAGTTGCATCTGCCGATTATAGATAATTTTAAATTGTTCCAGCGGCCCATATCCCTCTTAATTTGACCTATTATAGGGGTAAGGTTTGCCTCCACCACATCCTCAATCTTAGCTCTTACTCGTATGCCCAGATATACAGCCTCTTCCACAATCCTACTATCAAAAAAAGACACATGCTTATTGACCAAAATCTGAGTCTTTTCCGTATTAAGGCGATACCCAGAAAACGACCCAAATTGCTCAGCCAATGTCTCAACCTCAAAGTGTTCCCTAACTTAGAAGTAATAACAGCCACATCATCGGCATCAATAGTTTTGTGTCTCTACCATATAAACTAAAAGGGGAGATGTTAACTGAGGCTTCGAGACGCCTGAGAAAGGGGTCCATATATAGCACATACAGCAAGGGGGAAGATGGACACTCCTGTCTTGTGCCTATTGTAATCGCGAAAGGCTTTGAAACACCACCCATGACCTGAACCTGTGCTGTAGGTTTATAGTACAGAGCCTGTATCGCCTTAATGAACCCCACACCTAAATTATTAGCTTCCATACATCTCCATAGATAACTCCAAGACAAGCGGTCAAACGCCTTTTCGGCATCTAAAAAGGCTACTGCCATGGGTAATCTTAATACATCTGAGGCATCGAATAAAGAGATGAGCCACCTAATATGATCTTCAGTCCCCATGCCCTGGATAAATCCATGCTGCCATTCTGATACTAAATACTGCATAACCTTATTCAGACGTGAAGCGAGGATCTTGGAGTATAATTTAGCATCGCTTTTTAATAATGTTATTGGTCTATAGGACCCCATGTTCAAAGAATCCTTACCTATCTTTAAAAAAATAATGTTTGCCGTCCCCCATGAGGCCGGAGGAATAGCCCCCCCTTTGATTATTTTGAACAAAACCAGAATCTCTTGAGCAATCTCGTTAAAGAAGGTTTTATAAAACTCCAGTGGTATAGCATCCGTGCCTGTGGCTTTGGCCGACGGGAGATCATACAATGCCTTCTGAAGTTCTTCCTGAGATATTTCACTGCCCAAAAAAAGGGCATCCTCTTGCGATAGCTTCACCTTGGGTAAAAAATCTGGATCATACATAATCTCATTTTCGACAGGAGGGGCTGCTGCAGTGTAAAGTACCCCGTAATATTCTTTAAAGGCTTCTCTAATCTCGCCGTCGTCAGACAGTATGTCCCCCTGCATATTCTTAATTTGTTTAATATAGCCAGACGAAATCTGTTGTCTGGACCCAACTGCCAACAGTCGACCTACTGCCTCGCTATATTCATAGCACTGCTGCTTTTTAACAAGATACTTGCCGGCCAGTTTGCCTATATAAAAATCATTTAGGGCAGCTTTAGTTACCATAATTGAATCTGAAATTGTAGATAGATCGCTGCCATTATTCACCCCAGAGATTAATTCAGTCTCCAAACAAGCTAATTTCTGATAGTAGCATTTACTTTGATTAGAACATTTCTTTTGTTTATTAATACTAAACCTCAGGGTCTCCCCTCTCACTGAAACTTTAAACGCATCCCATACCATTCATGGGGTTGCACTGTCTTTATTAAATCTAAAATATTCACATATCCACCCTCTCATATGGTTTGTATACTCTTGGTCGAGAAGAAACGCCCTTTCAAACGCCCATTTTTTCCGTGACATTACTACCCCAACTGAAGAAAATTCAAATACTACAGGGTTATGATCAGACATTACCCTGCGAAATATTTCTATTCTAGCTTCCTTTAGAAGGGACGGTGACACCAAAAAATAATCCAGCCTGGCAAGTTTTTGATGGGGAGCTGAGTAATAGGTAAACCCCGGATCGGTGCCCCTCAGATTAGGCCATGCATCAATCAGGCCTATATCTCTTAATAAATCTTTTAGTGCCTTACATACTTGCGGCTTGAAGTTTGTACTTGCTACCCTATCCGTCCCCCTAGACCCGTTCACATTTAGATCCCCACATACCAAATAGGGAGAGGGCCAAGAGGGGAGCTCCGTAGATAAATAGGCCAAAATAGAAGGATCATCTAAAACAGGAGCATATACTGAACATAGAGTAAATATCCCAGTCCCGTACTTAACTTCCATAATTATCCACCTTCCAAGCTTATCAACAATCTTTTTCTCACAGGTAATGCTTCCATCTTTACACAACACTGCAACTCCCTTGGTCCTACAATCCTGAGTTGTATGTGCAATCCGTTTAAACCCTATAGTGTCAAGTATTTTAAAATCTTTGCAGGCTATTTGCGTCTCTTGCATACAGACTAGATTCGCTCATAGAAATTTAAGGTCTTCTTGCACTCTTCTTCTTTTGCTCCCATCATTGAGGCCACAAATATTTAAAGTAGCTATGCGAATGCTAGCTATTATTCTTTACAAAAATCCCTACAAGAAGGCCCAGTACCCTTATGAAGGCTTTTCGGACACCACAGCATATATTACTTATCAATTTTCCAAAAGAGCCCCGAGTACAAATTCTGACAATTTCAACATTCTTATAAATCGGATATAAAAATAAAAAAAGCATTACATAATAAAGCATGGCTTCCTTCAGCTGTAGTTTGTTCATATCTCTGACATCAAAAAAATCATCACTCACCCCCCACCCTCCCCTACCTCTCCAATCCGCTCCCTCCCCGGACCCCTTCCCCCCTTCTCCATCCCTAATCCCAGGAACCCTACCCACCCTCCCCCTCCCTCCACCCACTATACACGGCAAAAGGACCAAGGGTCCCTAGAGATGAGGAGCTAGGAGCCCCCCTGGGACTTACCCTCCCTTAAACACAAAAAACAAAAAGAAAAACAATCATAATATACATATTGTGATCAGCTAAAGTCAAAATATGGCTAAGCTTAAGACCAAACCAGCACAAAAACAGTAAACTCAGAAATTATTGCATCGCTCAGGGGAGATGTATCACTTCCTATTTGGCCTTCTGAATTGAAAGCAGGAATTATTTTGCCTGGATCTCGGATACGAAGAATTTCATCTGCCTCTGAAACAGAACTTTTAACTTAGCTGGGTTGAGCAGGAACACTTGTGCCCCTTTTGCCTGAAACAGAGGCATCAGCGAGCGTAGCTGCCACCTTCGCTCAACCATAGCCTGGCAAAAATCTGAACTTACAAAAAATTTGCACCCCTTCCTAATTCTTTTCCTATTGGGTCTGGCCAAATTGAACACTGCCTCTCGGGCTAAAAAATTATTGAATGAAATCAAGATTGTGCTGGGTTGCACATTGGCCTGTCCTGAATGCTGGCGCTGCCTAAAAGGATAATGGTGAGCTCGCTGTATTTCAACCTTCCACTCCCAGTGTTTTATTTCAGGAAACGCCTCTGTAAAAAGTTCTACAACGAACTGCCTGGAGTCCACACCTTCTGAACCCTCTGGTATACCAAGAATTCGGAGATTGTTCCTTCTCAACCGGTTTTCCAAATCAGAAAGTTTGCAGGCTATATCGTCCTTCTGCCCTCTAATTGTTTCCGTAATGCCCTTCTGCGCAGCTAGGTCATCTTCAAGCTTTGAAATTCTCTCCTCAGCCTCTCCGGTCCTAGCTGCTATATCTGGGCAGGCCTTAGCTACCCTTCTAATAGAATTTTGCAGCTTGCGGCAGGCCAGTTGAGTACGAGAACTTTCTGCACTAGTTTCCGCCCGATGGACCACAATAATCTGGTAAATAGCATCCAATGTGACCTCTTTGGGGATATCGTGGCTTGAGCTTGCGATCGCTGCAGCGGTGTCACTTTTTCAGCCTGCGAATCATTACCGACTTGGGCCGTAAAAGATTAATCCCATGCCAATGCACCCACGGGATCCTGCACCTTACTTTGCAAGGGTTCATCAGGATTCCACAGATTTTTTATTTTCCGCACAGTTCCTGACCTAGAAAAGGACTTATCTTCCATATTCCCCCCCCTCATCAAGCCAACCTGCTGTATCGCTGTCTTCATCAACCCAATCTTTACTCAAGCTTCCTTCTTCACCCGCTTCATATTCTTTGCCGAGTTCCGAGACGCTTTCAGGTTGATAAACCCCTTGTAAGTTACCTTCATTAGTACCAGTCTTACTGCAAAGGTTAGTGTTGCCATTAGTTTTTCCATCCCCCTGTCTGGCCATCGAGGGGACTGCAATTCCCATAATGCACCTACCAGGTGCGTTAGCTTCCTCATTACACTCGCTGACTTCACTTTCCATTCCTGGGGTTGCTACCACACTAATAGTGCCACAACTTTTGCCATTGCACCCAGAAGCAGTCAATTGCTCTATTTCATCCTTCAACAGCGCGCAATTGAAGCAGGTAAGAGGCTACTACCTGAACTAGGATCAACCATTGCGGTATCCGGGCCCCCGGTAAAAGAGACAGATACATTTTCCTTTTTGTCAGGCTCAATCTCTCCAGGCTGCAGATCCCTCGTTTTTCTGCTTTTCGATATCTGTGCTTTAAAAAGGGAATGAACCGTCTGCTTCCCTCAGTTCGGTGCTAATTCAGGCATTGAGCCGCTCCGCCCGCCGACCGCAGGTAACACATCTTTGCCTTCCCTTGCAGGACCGCTGATGCCCCCCAGAGGTCCGCGAGTCCTGGCATTCCTTGGCGTTGTCTTCGGCGCCATTCCAGAGCCAATACGAGGAGGACGCCCAAAAAGCACCACAGCACCAAGAAGACCCGCCCAGGTCACACGGCACGACCGCTGAAAATCCTTCCGTAGCAGCAGCACCCAGTGCCAGACCATTCCGACAGGGAAAACCGGTAGGCCTCAGCAAAACATCAAAGACGGGAGGAGTCGTCCAGGAGAGCACTCCGACCCCAGCTCACTCGGCCGGCTGACCGGCCGCCATCTTGTCGAGCTTCCGCTGCAAAGGTCCCTCTTCTTTGCTGGTTAGCGCTGGGACACCCCTTTGCTGGGGCAGCTATGCGCTATATAAAACCCCGTAACATAACATAATCCCAGACCTAAAAAAGGACAGATGATATAAGCTTAGACCAGTGTCACTTATAAAGTAATTTGCTGAGCCTTTGGAATGAAAGAAGCTATATTTGTTTCTTCAAGCGTCATACCTACTGCCCTCCAAAGAGGATCTTGCACACAGATTCCTTTCAACAGAATCACTCCTCCTTTACAAGCTATACATCATTCTGTCTAAGGGAAATATGTAAAATCAATATTAAAATCAAATGCAAACATTTGAACTGAATCACAGGTTTGTTCTCTCTATGACGAATAGGCCAATTTGAGACCAGCCTCAAATATGCACATAGTAAAATGGATGAATTTCAGTAGCAAGAGGCACTCTCTCTCTTCAAAAACATATCAATGTAGGGAGGGCACCAAGGGCCATAGAATTTTTTTTATCTCTTTGTTTATGAATCCAAATCTACGGGTGTGAGAGCAGTGTTCTCAAAGTGGATGACTGAAATGTTGGTGAAATGTGCTTGAAGTGACAAGGAAGTTATTCTGTAACAAAGGAATTGGAAGAAGTGATAGCCAAGTCAACTGAAGAACAGAAAATGAGAGAACTCTGGAATTATATGGACATGCGAATGTCTAAGTTTGAGGAAGATATTAAAGCAAGGAAGCAATGCAGTTTTGCAAGAGAGGTAAATCTACCTCACTTGAATCCCCTCACCTTTGTAAAACCAAACGTTTCAGGGACCAAGTAGTAAGAAATCTAGTCATGTCGGTATGCATGACCAAGGGTCTTATTTAGAGTTAGGTGGCTGTAGAACATCTGCCAAAAAAGCAGCTGATGTGCTGTCTATCATATTTAAAGTGTATGGAAGAGGTATACACTCTAAATAGTGCATACATGTCATCCACCACTTTAAACATAAACCTAAATCAATAATGTTGTAATGTTCCCATGGACTAGTCTGCTACCAGTTCTGCAAAGTGTTTCTTTGTCTCTTCTGGGATAGAAGTCACACTATAAATTACATAACACTACACCACAAAACCACATATTAATCAATGGTAAAGAAATTAACAACATTAAGACCGCACAGAGCAAGAAACTGTGCACAGGACATGGTAAGATTAAAAAATCAGTTATTTGGTTACTTTTATTTTAAAATATTATTTTAGAATACCCAGGATCAGCACAATCCTTGTCTAAGTGAAACATATAATAAATAAAAATAAAAAGGAACTCAGGAGGAGGCAAGGTAACAATGCAACCAGCAATACAGGCCCATGGCTAGTTGAAGAGCAACAAAGACATGAGCCGCTTCATTACTTGAAGGTAGTGCTGGAAAGTTGGGGGATTTAGCTGGATCCGGTCTGGCAGCTATTTCTGAAAAACATGCTGAATTAGTGTCTTTTTGAGACATGGGGACGTAATTCACCAGTGCCCTCACATTGTCTGAATTCTGTTCGGAGCAGCAACCTGCAGGTAACGAGGGGGCTTTCTTAATTAACTTCCAACCGGGCCTAAAACAAAGGTCAGTTTTAAAGGGTCATCAGCCCTTCTTTTGATCATCTATCATTTAGGCTGGGAGCCATCTGGAGCATAACACCTAGATGCCAAGAAACAAAGGCACACAGTTTATCACTTCACAAGTACTTTAGGGAAAGTATGACTTGGAGGCAGCTTTTTGACTTTGTTCAATACACTATGGGGTATATCAACAAGGGCTTTATCTCTGCTTTTTTGGCTTTAAAAGCCAAAAACGGAGAGATAAAACTAGCGCCCTATCAACAACAGGGTGCTAACATGCAAATTTGCATGTTAGCACCCTTTTACTCTACGCTTCCCCTTGCATCTCTAATGAGATGCAAAGGGGGCGTTCCAGAGTAAAATAAAAGGAGAAATGTCGCTAAGCGACATTTCTCCTATTATCAAGAATGTCGCTAACCCTGTTAGAGACAAAAAAAGCAGCGCTAACTGCGGTTAACGCTGCTTTTTTACGTCTGGTATTTTTCAGACTTAGCCATGATATCCTATGGAAGGAGGATATCATGGCTAAGTTTGCCTGTCCCTATCAACAAGGTAACGTGAGATTATCGCTGGGTTTCCAGCGATAATCTCACGTTAGCCTGTTAGCGTGAGGATTTTTATCGCTATTGAGATAAGCGTTGCTAATAGCACGCTATCTCAGCGATAAAAATTCACGCTAGCCGGCGATAATTATCCTAGCGCTAAGTGCGCTTAGAGATAATTATCGCCGGTTGTTGTTGATATGCCCCTATGTAAGAGATGTGCATGAACTGTAAGAATGCAAGCTATATCTGTGCGTATGAATTATTACACCGTAATGATTTAAGAGACACCTTTTTTAACGTAATAATTTTATAGTGCTACTAATCTCAGTGTAAGGTGTCACAGCGCTGTTCATCAAACACAGAGACGCAATAAAGCATGTGTGTCACAGTGTGTGTGTAAATAAATGTCCACGAAATGTAACATAAGACAAAGAAGGTTTAAAGGATCTAAACCCATGACTTACAGTTTGCATGGCAGCTCGGTAATGTTAGTAAATAAATCACTGTGCTATATTAGAACAATTTCAACTTATGAAGCAGAAATAACAAAATTATCGCAGTGTCAAAAGCAGTAGCCCACTTACCCATCTATATAAAATACAAATCTATGATCTTCATGTTACACGATGTGCTTTACAGCACTCGCAGTAATTCTGTATGCTACTTTGGGAGTCAAAACAGTGACTAGACGAAACACAACTCTCCAAGAACTATTTTAAGTTCTCTTACTACTATTAGAATACCATCAAAATTGTTAGGCGCACAAAATCGCTGAATTATATGCCTTAACTATGTAGGATATTGTATGATGCAGCCTTTTTGTGATAAGTAAGCTATAATTCTTCCTTACAATAACATAATCCAGCTCTGTCCGATGCAGGGCAGACGCTGGTAACGTGATCGCCTCACACTTAACCTACAAATCCAGTTACTGCATCATGATTTAGTAGCATATGAGCCAATTTAGGCCTGGCCCCTCACCCAGAAAGGGTCTTATCATTAAACGGTATATGATTACTGTTCGCACATCATGAAGCCTATTAGGGTTTGCAAATCATGGGTTCTTCAACACCACTTTCCAGGCAGAGGGGCACTCCCACAATTTCTGCAGTGCTGTGAGGCAGTCGGGTCACTGTACATACCGTGGTCACAGCGGAGCCCACTGCTTCCTCGCATGTCTTCTAAGCACCCTTCTTTAACCGCTTCCCCAGACCCGCAGTTTCTGAGTCTGCGGATACCACTCTGAGCAGTCTGCGGGAGAAAACAGGGGGAGGATCTTACTTGCACCTAATTGGACGCAAAAGCAAACGATGGCTACATGTATCAAGCTGCCATATTACAAAGGTATACCATCTAACGCTCTATATAGGAGAGTATGACCGCGTATAAAACAAAAAAGGATCCAAGGTAAGGACAAGAGAAACATTATAAAAAGGTTAATTTATCATACAGGAAAACGTTCTTACAACATTTATTTGCCAAATATTTTTGTCATGTTAATATATAAACTATAACAAATTAAGACCAAATATTCCTATAATATGGATACAAATTGAACTCCCTTAATGTAATTTTAGATTAGATGATCCTGACTTACTGCTTATTGAATTATGGTTTCATTATCCAAATGTCCGCCACACATGATTTCAGGTCAATCGTATCACTCGTCTCTCAACGTCAAAATTGATATAGAAGACGGACATAGTCGAGTTAAAGTCAGTTCCAAGATGGCCGTAAATATTGTGTGACGGCCGCTGCAGACACTGTTGTGCAGCCTCTTTGTGTCACTTAGCGACAAGGTTTCTGTTGCGCAGGTCTAGGTACAATGCATGCCGGGATTTGTAGTTCAGGCAGTGTTTGGCTTAGGCTTTCCTATGGACGCTCCTGCTCCGTGTCGCTGTTGCAGGAAAAACCAAGTCACCTCACAGAGCAGCGCTGGCCTGCTCTTTTTCCTGTCCCAGGGCATGCAGTAACCGGATCCGGAGGTGTCCGAAATGTTCGGAAGGTCACGGAGTTGGGGCGCAGGCGGCGGCCCTGGGCGCTCGTCCCGCAGTATCCACTCTCTGGACCACCTCAAGTGAGTGACCGTGGATTGGGGACGCGGTACAGGCACGGAGTGGACAATGTCCACGCCACAAGAAAATACCTAACATAAGTGTCCGGTAGGCCTACCTACCTTTGACCCATTTGCCAGTCTGATCCTTTGTTGCTTTTGGCCACAGTCTGTTTCAAATATGTTACATTGAAGCCATATTTTTAACAGTATGTAGAGAAAAGAAACTTGAAATATGCCAGTCCCCCTGGCTCTGACGTAGTAATTAGTACCATTATTTATCTACAGCAGCATAACATGCGTCTGGCCCTGAGAAAAAATGTAAGTGCACCTGAAACCCTGTGTGATGCTTTGAGCTTTTCAACAGAATATAAAGAGCAGACACAAAAGGCGCCGGTTATTGCACAGATGTATGAGAGGTTCTTCTGAAGGAACATAATCTCGTTCTACGGTGTGACCGGATTGGATAGGTGCTTCTACAGACAACTCAATATGTGGTGTGCACTTTGGGACTTTGTTATAAGCTGTTGTCGCGGAACAGGAGACACCAGCGTTTAAATGTATGTTGCTTCCTATAGCACAGGTGCATGAGTGTGGATGTCCTACTGGCTTCTGAGCGTAGCTGCTGTGGTCTTTGGGGTAGTCCGTGAAGGGTAAGGTTTATAAAGAGGTGGTGCGGATAGCAGATGTGCTACTGATTTTCTAAGTTAGAGAGGTACAAGATAAGCTACAAAAGATGTTTCATAAAAATGGAACTGATCATGGCATTGAAAGTGGTTCTTGGTGCACCAATTTGTTAGAGGTGTGTAGGAATCTTTCCTCTACGAGGTGTATGTGTCTGAGTTCCGGGTATCGAGGGAAATTGAGTGGCACTTAGTTCCTCCTTAGCCTAAGCGAGTGCCACGATTAGTGAACTATGTGAGGTCGAGGGACATGGTTGTTTTTAAGTTAGTGAAAATTATGTAATATTATTCTCTGAACCGCGGGAGCAAGTGTGATACCAGTTAGTGTGGTAAGGGGATGAAAAAAAATGGCAGCTGATGCTACTGAAGAATTGGGGTGCAAGGGTCGAGTTGCCATATAGATTTACTTCAGGTTGACTCTGTGTCCGGTTGCAGGCATGCATTTACTACTCTTTATTTTATGTGTTGGTATAGTTGATTCAACTGAAGATAAAAATCGTTTCAAAAGGCACCAAATTGTTAACTAAGCACACGTGCTGGCGTACCTCCACATTTTTAACAGGTGTAGCAGCGAGCCCAGGATGGCACAGTGCCTAGTGCACATGCATGCAAAACATTGTTTGTAAAGGTTGGCACCTGTCTGCCTGCCTAGAGAGAGCATAGTTAGTTACGCTGTGGGAAGGCTGCTCCAAATAACACTGACCTACTTGGTGACTGCTAGTTCTTAATGCTTGGAACACCAATGAATCAACACAAACAGCAGGTCTCCAAGTACCTGCAACAGGACTTTCAGGATACTGCGTTGAAATGTCACCTAAGCAAGAATGGTATCAGAACGTGCATATTCACACACTCATCCACCTATATGCATTCACCTCAGTGCAGCAGTCGAAGTGCATTAAAAATAAGTGTGATGCTGGTGACCATGGGGGCGGGGTGAAAAGCATGGCAAACTCCCCCAAATTAGTCTCCCCCCCCCCCCCAGTCTTTCCCCTTGAAGTAACTACATACAAAATAACTCGCCTAAAATATAAATAAATGCAAGTTAAGTTAAACAGTGGGAAATGATTCCTAGTTGATCCAGTGGAGTATAGTGACTTGTGTTTGTTTAGTGATACGAGGTCCCAGTTAGTGACAGAAAGCACTGTGAAGTTGTAAGTCATTATTTGAAACTTGCATTACACACAGTATGAGGTAGGCTGCTACAAAATGTGCGTAAAGATTTTTAGATAATGTGCTTTCAAAATATAGGGGCGTATTTACGAGAAAAGGGTGCAGCGCGGTGCCTGCTTACAATTTTATTGCACTGAGCTGGGTCGATTTCTAAGTGATGAAATACATCATATTTACAACAATAGGGCGCATTCCTGTACTCACCCCTGCGCTGGCGCAAAAAAAGTAGCCTTGCACCATCGCAGGCATCCTTGCACTATGGTGCAAGTGTGCCTAGGTTGCAGGGATGATTGTTGTGCACACAAACAATGATCAGTGGCTTTTTACTGCTTCTATGTGTGCTGCAAAATACAGCACACATAGAGCTGAAAACGAGGAGAAATAAAATTATTTCTCCTCGTTGCACCACTCTTACGCCACCCCTGGGGAGCCGTACGTTTTTGGTGCTGCCTCAGATGTACAGATCCTTGTAAATCTGGAGCAGCGTCAAAAAGCAATGGGTGCTAAGTTGAACCTTTTGCACGCTCCTTTGCCTCAGAAAACTGCTTTGAGGAGGACCATATTTACAAGGCGGTGTTAAGCCATGCAAAGTGGCTTAGTGCCGCTTTATAAATATGGAGCTGGGCACAGCTTCACCAGAGCGTTGCAGAAAGTGGTGCTCCGTTGGTGCAATGCCCTTGTGACTATGTCAAATAGTTTTTAGTAATACCCCAACTGGTAGTAGTGCAATTCTTTTTTTATATCGGGCGTTTAAAAGCAAACGCTTAACAGCTCAGCTGGTAACTCCCGTGCAATACCACTTAAAAATAATAAATCTATGTCATTAAGAATCTTTTTAAGTGATTCCATCAATTAAAGCCAATACAGGCTTCCAAGGATGTGGCCTAATGGCTAGAGCGGTCGACGTCGGAGCTGGGGAACCAAGTTCGACCCTCGGCCGGGACGCTCAGCATCCTGTGATTTTGGGCAAACCACTTAATCTCCCTGTGCCAAACAAAAAAGAGTATGTCCGTCTGTAACACAACTGGTGCTTATGTAAAGCCCTCTGATTCCTTCGGGTCTAGTTCGCGCTATATAAAACTCTACCCAACCCCCCCCTCAAAAAGCACCTGTAACATTTGCAGATTGACCGATTGCTCATTTGCATTTCTTTTTGGCAAGAAGACACCCTGACAAGAAGGCTTGTTTAACTGTTTGCTCCTCCCTCACGTTCACAGCACTAGAGACTCCCTGCCTTACACTTAACGCTGAACCGTTTCGACTCTTGGAATTAACCGTTCCGGGATGGTTGTCCTTTCTCAAAAAGTAAGGGAACTGTTTTGCGTAGAATAAAAAAGTATGGTAACAATGTACCCTACAGATCCCTCCCATTTTGACCACTGCCTTAGTAATTTAAGCTCTCATTCCAGAGATCTGCCTGTAACCTACATGTCACTCCTGCCTTATCTGTGTATCTTCTTTGAGCAATGAAAGCTAGTGCTAGTCTGCCCTGTTAGATCTGTTCTGCGAGATATGGAAGACTGTATGATTGCCTTCTGTGAGAGAGGGAAAGCTTGGTGTTAGACTTCTTGCTACACATAAGAAAGCATTTAAAACGGATATACAAAAGAGGTTGAGGCAATATCCTAACACACTCAACCTTACTGTAGGAAAAATATGTAGATGTTTGTAATGTGCACAGAACCGAAAGTTCAACCCCTTTCAACTTTCAATAGAAGAAATTTCCAACACAACAATTGTAATGCTTAAGCACCTTTTTTTCAATAGACAGTGTTACTTCTTGTTCATAGTGATTCAACACAAACTCGTGATGTTTCATGCACAATTTCAATAATTCATATTCTCTAGACGACTGGAGGAAGGAGGCTAATAGTGGAGATAAGGGCATGAGAAACACACCGGTGAGTTATGACGCCGTCTTTTGTGTGAAATACAAGGTGGTCCCCTGTGAAAACGTATGTATACCAGAGGATCTAATGGATAAGCTCTTTCATTGAAATTGACTAAACATACATGAGTGTATAGTCTCCAAAAAGAACAGTTTTGAAATAGAACGCTGAAGAAGTCCATCAGGACGAAAAACGTTGGCTACTGTGGCTATTCGTTTTAAAAAGAATAAGAATAAATAATTTTCTTCAAAATACACTTATTGGAGAGTATGAATTATTGAAATTGTGCATGAATAATCATGAGTTTGTGTTGAATCACTATGAACAAGAAGTAATACTGTCTATTGTAAAAGGGTACTGAACCATTACAATTGACATAAGAAAACATTATTCACATTCCAATGGTTTTCATGTATGAATGACTCAATACACAAAATATGTGCGTCGAGTTTACTTTGGATTTACGTGTGAAACAAGCAATTTTTTAAAATGAAGTAGTTGATTTTCTAAAATTGTAAAACATAGCTGACAAGTCAATTTTGTAAACTTGTAAAACATAGCTGACAATTGACCAATTCAGGCAATATCGCTAACAGCACAATGAATGCTGGGTTTATGAAACTCTGAAAACCAAAACAAGCCCCACAATTCATCATGTTATTGGCAGGAAAAGAAAAAAAACTGATGATGGTACCATATGTCCTAGTGCCAAAGGGCAGAGTATTGAAATGTAAAAAAAAATGTCGTTCCTGGCTTTCTGCTTTTTGACTTGTAGGCAATCACAGTATGAACAGCTCCGTTGCTGCGAAGGGAGAGAGAGCCTTTCTGATGCAAATGCCAGCATCTGACTGGTAATTGGTTAAAATTTACACTCCTAGAAAACCTGCAAAAGATGGGGTTTTCCACTGGAATGTGAGGAGAAGCAGCAGTAGGTTTCGGAACAGAAGAATAATGTCCTTTAACCTCTATTCCCAAAAACATTCCTGGGCTAGAACTTGATGCGTTGTGCTGAAGTGCAGCACATGCTATCCCATGAGGGCTGCCATTGTACAAATTGATCCACGCTGTTCTCCTGCTTTGAGTTTATATACCAACTCCGAGATATGGTACTAGGAGCTGTAATGAAAATGCAGCAAAGGTCACCTGGTTTTGAGGTGCTGTGAAGAGTATCAGATTTGAGTTGTATTTTCGAAGGCATCAGATATTGAGCACTGCTTCTGGCATTGGTGTACAGGAGGTGATGCTAATGGAATTGGTATGTAAGGTGTTGCTTCCGAGTATAGAGTAGTTGCTTCGGGCACTGGGGTGCAAGAGGGCCTACTATGAACATGGGTGCAAGAGTTGCACTTATGGGTAATGGAAGATAAGCACTGCTAGCCCAATTATAATATGAAGCAATCAATTACCATAATCCAAACTTGTATTTTGAAGTGTTTGCTAGTTAAAGTATTGGTTCTGTTTTCTTTTCTGCTATAAATATTTACATTGTGGCTAAAATTACAACATTTTACGTCGTCAGAATTGGGCATTTGCTAATTTTGTATTTAATGCAGTAGTTTTAAGAATCGGCTATAGTTGGTGACCACAAGTGATTATGATTTTTAAGTCTCGCCTGAGACAGCACATGTGCTGTTACTGGCAAGACATTTTGTGTACTTACAGGGGACTTCGAGCCCACCCTGTTTCTTACCATTGGTTAAATTCGTCTTGCTCTCCTTTACTTGCTTTTATTTGGTCAGCTTTTGCTGGCTTCACTTACTCTTCACAAATTTGTCCATTCCCTGGAGCATAGCCCAAGTACCGCTTCCTTGCCTAATGTGTGCCCTTCCTCTGGTTGCACTTTCTAGGTTAGGTTATGTTTTATTTTTATTTTACTTGCACCTGCCCCTCCAGTGTTGTTGCTTGCTCCATAGTTGCTTGATCCTTCCCTCACATCCCTTCCTGTTTTGCTTGGACAATGTATACAATAACCACGTGATTGAAAAACTGCCATAGTAGTTACACATTGTTTACATAATTTTTGGTGTGTTTAAATTAGCACTCCCTAGTTCCAGTGAACAGATGAGTGCTTGGGCAATTTCAAATGAGATTGTCAGAGAGTCCCTTATTACAGGGCCATCGCAACCCCATGATGGCTAGAAATGTTGGGCACAGAATTTTGATTCTTTTATTAGCCGCATGTGGTGTTCTTGGGTTCCAACTCCATTGTTAATTTGTTTTTGATTATTGACATGTCACCAGTCAAGTATGTTCTAGGTCGCTTGAGATTGCTGAATTTACTTCATAGACACACAAGTAGCCCTGATCAACAAGTTACAATTTCAGCTTCTTTCGCTCTTTGTTTGTGCTATGGCCCATAGTGGTTAGAAGGCAGCAAGAAAGACCTTTTATAAGTCACAACAAAAACATAAGTGAATGTGACCTAATTGGGGGCTGGATGGGGTTGAAAAAGCTGGAAGAAAGTACAGAAAAATCAAAATGTATTGGACTATGACAGTTCAGAGTGAACATTTGACCTTATTTCTCAAGCTTTAAGAAAGTTGGCCATATACTGAGTGCACATGACAACCGATTTGCCCCTCGGGTCACTGATTGCATTATCTCCAGGGCGCAGGCTGAAGCAAGATTGGTTCAAAGTTCATCTTTAAAAATCACCACTTTAAATAAGTATCTCTCAGTGGAGTGATAGAATGTGACATTTTAAGGGCAAAGGTTGGCATATTAAAGTAATACATTTGTTTGAAGTTAGAGGAGACTATCATATTTGTTGCGTGATTTACGTGGCAAACATTTTTAGGGCTCGCCTCGTGCATGGGCTCTTCGAGCCAAGCCAAGCCAAACCCTTGGCTCTACTCTCCCCTTGCGGATAATTTGTTGGCTCGCCCACCTCTCTACATGTAAACAAAATACGGGGCAAACCGGTGTCCCTGGGAACCTTAATAAATGTGCATAAAATTAAATAGTGGTTCCCTCGGGGAAGTTAATAATCTACGCTTTCTAGGCAATAATAACAAAGTGGTCAAGTATAAAATCAAATATTGAAAACGCCTAACCATTTAATTATGATGCATATACTTACTTGCAAACATTAAGAATATATATATATATATATATATAATATATTGATGGTCTCTCAACCAAAATATGTATGTCTGTAGAAAAAACACACACAGTAGGTGCGCTATGTGAACGGCATAGTGATGAGTGAAAGTTTGTGAACAATGGTGCACAGTGTTGTGTTAACTAACAAAGTGTTGACTTCAAAAACATAAGGTTGTCGGAACCTGGATTCAAAATGACCATATAAGTTCCATCAGTAGCAAAACATCCATTTAAAGTCGACATATATACACATCGACTTTTCGACCCCTATATATAAACACTTGTATCAGGGTCTTCATCAGGACCATATTGGCAGACACCTAACAAAGAAGGTCAAGTTGACTGTAGCTTGTTAGCGATCAGGTTATTGGTACAGAAATGACTTGCTATACACAAAAACATTCTAATATTGACGCTCACTGCTATGTTGAGTGGTGTTTTTTCTTATTCCTTATTCCAAGCACATACCTGCCATATATATGGTATAGCATTTCTCTTTTTAGGTCGAGCCTGAGCCAGTGCACATGCGCTGCTCTGCGAGGCTTCTTGAAAGTACTCTAAACTACTGTGTGTGGGTCTGACTCTTCCCACGCATAGGATTGGCTTGCGTGTGTCTTTCAGTAATGAAAGCACGCAAAAGGTTTAAGGCGGGTTCATGTCCCACCTCTTTTTTTTAATGTTCACTCCGACGGCATTTTGCTCTCGGGAGCGAGCAGCGGCGCGCAGGGTGGCAGCTGCATTCCTCGTCGTGGATCAGGTTAATAATTAAACGGACCGCATCATGCTTTTTAAAAAAATGCTAGTTTTAATCGCCATGGTGCCTGGTTCACGAGACGCCATGTACATACATTTATTTATTTTTGCTGGCTTTGTGCGTGCATTTTTAAAAGATTGTGTTACTGTAACCCATTTCCGATAGAGGAGGAGAAGCGGCAGAGACCGTGGCTCTAGTCCATCGGGAAATGCCCGGCGGTCAGTGCGCCTTGCCTCTTCCTTGTATCCCACTGCACCACACAGCAGCAGTGGTGTTTCTTGTCTCACTTCCACTGCTCTGGTACGCAGTAGTGGGCACTGCACCCAGTGAGGAACAAAGGATGCGTGGCTCGGGACAGCAGAGACAGCTGGTGCCACACGGAAGGCAAACCCAAGAAAAGACTACCCAGGGACCCAGAAACTTCATGAAACTGTTGATGATCTGTAAGTGGCGCCCTGTCCATATGCAAGGTACAGGTTCAATTACCACATACTAAGCACACGCTGAGGGTGCACACTACGGTTACCAATGTGACACATAGCTTTAAGATTTCCCCCCCACCCCCAAAAAAAAACCTCTTATCAGAGGTCCCAGTGCTGCCGGTCCGAGTCACTTGAGCGTACAGAGGGGTCCTGTGCAACCCCCCCCCCCCCCGCCGTGTCCGCAGGGAGTGAGATGCACAGGTGCCGCATTGGCAGCACAGTGCCCAGTGAGAACAGGTGCCGTGCCTAGACAACACTCTGCCGCTCTGGCGGCTGCTGTAAGTGAACATCTGTAACGGGGCACAGGGGAGGCACAACGCTTAGTGAGCGAGGGGCACAGGCGAGGTAGCATGAAGCGTGCCTCAACTCGCGGTTCCGCATGCCTCAGAGTAAGCTCCCTGTTCATTCAATGACTGGGGCAGGATACTACCCACTTCCGCTGCTACTCTGTCTATACATAAACCATTCTCAGCCTCTCTATCGCCCCTACCCCACATCCGCCAGCATGAAGGACCCCCAAGCACATCACCCCAATGGGATAAACAGCCCTCCTGTGCACCAACAGTAAACTCTGTCCATGCGCACCATCCGTTATAACTGAGCCCATGCCCGCTAGCGCGTCGTGCACACAATATGCCCACAATACGTCCACACCTGGGCACACAGGTACACTTCATTAGCACACAGGACAGAGATCCCTCACACCCATCTTTTCCTGCATAGACTGTCAGTTCGTGCCCACCCACATCAAAGCCGTCCTGCACAGAATACATTAGAGACGCACCAACCCCACCTGCCCCCAATTTATCATTATCGGTCTTAACCGGCTCCGCACGGCTAAACACTTATGCGGTCCCAAAGGCGAGACCTATTAGCTATGCCAATGCTTGTTTCTACTGTTCTTCTTTTCATTTATCTTTCATATGCTGTTGAGTTTGTGATTTTTTAACATTTTTTATCACGCATGAATGTAAGCATGGGTCAGTGGGTGGATGTATAGATGCATTGCTCGAAGGATGAGTGACAGAGTTCATGTATAAGGAGGTATAGACTACCTACTCTCACATTTCGTGCATATTTCCCTGCGAGCAATTATTATCAACACAAAAAGAAGGTGGGCCTGAGTTTTTTTTCAGTATGTGATTACTCCCGTCCCCAGGTAGGATCCCAAATATAACCAACTCAAGGCTTACCTCTATACTGGCCCCGAATAGTTTTTACACAAAGTCACCCTCCTTTTGCCCGAAGAGTTGGATTATCAGACATTGCCATAGTAGATGGACGTCATCCACATTTTCCAGCATACACTTGGGACATTGTCTTCTCTTACTTCCACCCATCTTAGAGAACTTCTTTGGAGACCAGTACACTCTGTATAAAGTAAAAAGATGGTTCCTCCTCAATGGTGCAGACCTCACTGTTAACCAAAGTGTAGCCATGGATACTTGCCAAAACTTTGTATATCTGGCACCAGCATGTCCAATCGTCCGCCATATCTCCTCTGGTGCCTTTAGGGAGCGATCCTCTATTTCCACCAGCATCCAATACCATTTGGATACCTCCTTCAGATAGCATTGATCTTTCATTAACTCGCCCTCCCACTCTGATTCCAACCCAATTTGCTGCTGGTTATATGACCAGCTTGTTACTTGATGATATTTGAACCTCGATAGTGAGAAGTTAGTTCTTGCTGCTATTGTATCCCGTGCTATCCGTGAGCCTTGATCAAAAAGGTGCCCTCACTTTGTCAGGCCCACTGTTAGTAAAGGCACAACTAAGGCATCCAAAAGACATTCGGGTGTCCCTGGTGAATTTTAAATCGGGGCGTTACAGCTATAATAAGGTATTCCCAAAATCCGCTTGACTTGAACCCATAATTTACAGGCTGCTAATAAAACATTGAATTTGATTTTTGTGTGTGAAGAATTTGGGATGGCCGTATTTAAATAAAGTTTCCTTCATCCGGAAGATTCTTTTCCATCGCCCATAAATGAGGGAGGATTCTTTGTGTATTGTCCATTAAAAAGCCCAATGGTACAGTTGGAACTCTGGTAGTGCTATCCCTCCATTCAATTTCCTTTGATGCAGTTTTTTCCAGGCTATTCGCACCACTTTATTTTTCCATATAAAAGTGCTCAGGTCCCCTTGCAACTTCCTAAACCATTCAGTTTTAAAATGTATTGGTAAAGTATTGAAGATAAAAGTAAACTGGGGGATGATCATCATCTTAACTAAGTTTGCTCTACCCAAAATCGAGAGGGGTAAATGCATCCATGATTCCAATAACTTCTTGGACTTTAAATAAATTCTATTGAAATCAATGAAATCCATCTTATACCAGTCCTTAACTATTCTTACACCAAGGTATCTGATCTCTGGCTTTTCTATTGAGGAATCCACTAAACCATTTCACGTCATAGACTCCGTTTTATCCTTGTTTGCTAAATAACCAGAGATTTTCAGAAAAGCCGCCGTTCTTCCCATTATAAGAGGTAATGATGCCTCCCGGTTAGATGTGTAGATTAAAAGATCGTGAGCATATAATGCTTCTTTTTTAACCCAGTCCATATATCTGAAGGGGAGAATCCTCTGTTCTGACCTGATTCTCCTAGCGAGAGGCTCTATATAATAAATTCAAAAGTAGTGGTGATAATGGGCAGCCCTGTCTAGTACCACAGCCTATCATAATCTTAGGTGAAAGGGAGCCATTTACCACTAACCTCGCATTTGGTGTGTGCTATATTGATCTTATAGCTTTAAGAAAGTTACTACCTGGGCCATTTTCTTCGATGACTCCATACAGATAAGGCCAACTGAGCCTATCAAATGCTTTAGCAGCATCGATCCTTATGACAGTTAGAGGAAATCTGGTTGTAACAGCTAGATTAATTGCACTAATCAAATCCTGTGTTACGTCATGGAGCTGTCTGTGTGTCATGAAACCCTTTTGATTCTCACGAATGATGTTAACTAGTACACTGTTTAACCTTGTGGCAAGTATTTGTGTGAATATTTTGTAGTCCCTATTCAACAGAGAAATTGTTCTGTAAGACTCACACTTCATGGGATCTTTAGTTGGTTTTAAAATTAATGTTATGACTGCCTCTTTCCATGACACTGGCAGAGGGGCATAGTGGATGTAAATGCTGTTCATAACTTATTCAAGTGTGGAACCAGCACTTCCTTTAAGGCCTTATACAACTCATTAGGCAAACAGTCTGGGCCTGCCGCTTTCCCTCTTCTTAAATGGGCGATTAATTTCTCTATCTCTAGAGTGGAAAATTCTTTATTAAGGAAAGATTGTTGACTAATATCTACCCTAGGAAGAGGGTCTTGCTCCGACCATTCATTCAATTCTATCTGGGTAGGCTTGGTGTCTTCTGTGTATAAATCTTCGAAAAAGTCCCCAAATGCCATCCCGATACTATACGGTACAAAAGGGGGTGGTGATGGACGGAGCATCAGTACCAATCAAACACTCACACCCAGTCAACAGATCTGGGTTTGATCCATCACCGTTCTTTATCCCACTCTGCCACCCCAGTTCAGACAAGGCCATATGCAAATCAGTCTGACCCTGTGCCTCATGGGAACAGTCCAGCCCGAACTGCCAAGCCATGCCTTCCCTGGACTGGAAACAAGCTTCCAAGGACCGGTTTCTGGCATTTCAGCCGTCTTCAGCCAGGCTTGCTTGAATCCAGTGGCAAAGTGAGCAAGGGACTCACGTCTGAGCATACCCTGCCAACTCATGGCGAACAAAGCGGTACAAAAGGGGGTGGTGATGGACGGAGCATCAGAACCAATCAAACACTCACACCCAGTCAACAGATCTGGGTTTGATCCATCACCGTTCTTTAGCCCACTCTGCCACCCCAGTTCAGACAAGGCCATATGCAAATCAGTCTGACCCTGTGCCTCATGGGAACAGTCCAGCCCGAACTGCCAAGCCATGCCTTCCCTGGACTGGAAACAAGCTTCCTAGGACCGGTTTCTGGCATTTCAGCCGTCTTCAGCCAGGCTTGCTTGAATCCAGTGGCAAAGTGAGCAAGGGACTCACGTCTGAGCATACCCTGCCAACTCATGGCGAACAAAGCGGTACAAAAAGGGGTGGTGATGGACGGAGCATCAGAACCAATCGAACACTCACACCCAGTCAACAGATCTGGGTTTGATCCATCACCGTTCTTTAGCCTACTCTGCCACCCCAGTTCAGACAAGGCCATATGCAAATCAGTCTGACCCTGTGCCTCATGGGAACAGTCCAGCCCGAACTGCCAAGCCATGCCTTCCCTGGACTGGAAACAAGCTTCCTAGGACCGGTTTCTGGCATTTCAGCCGTCTTCAGCCAGGCTTGCTTGAATCCAGTGGCAAAGTGAGCAAGGGACTCACGTCTGAGCATACCCTGCCAACTCATGGCGAACAAAGCGGTACAAAAGGGGGTGGTGATGGACGGAGCATCAGAACCAATCAAACACTCACACCCAGTCAACAGATCTGGGTTTGATCCATCACCGTTCTTTAGCCCACTCTGCCACCCCAGTTCAGACAAGACCATATGCAAATCAGTCTGACCCTGTGCCTCATGACTGGGTGTGAGTGTTTGATTGGTTCTGATGCTCCGTCCATCACCACCCCCTTTTGTACCGCTTTGTTCGCCATGAGTTGGCAGGGTATGCTCAGACGTGAGTCCCTTGCTCACTTTGCCACTGGATTCAAGAAAGCCTGGCTGAAGACGGCTGAAATGCCAGAAACCGGTCCTAGGAAGCTTGTTTCCGGTCCAGGGAAGGCATGGCTTGGCAGTTCGGGCTGGACTGTTCCCATGAGGCACAGGGACAGACTGATTTGCATATGGCCTTGTCTGAACTGGGGTGGCAGAGTGGGCTAAAGAACGGTGATGGATCAAACCCAGATCTGTTGACTGGGTGTGAGTGTTTGATTGGTTCTGATGCTCCGTCCATCACCACCCCCTTTTGTACCGCTTTGTTCGCCATAAGTTGGCAGGGTAGGCTCAGACGTCAGTCCCTTGCTCACTTTGCCACTGGATTCAAGCAAGCCTGGCTGAAGACGGCTGAGATGCCAGAAACCGGTCCTAGGAAGCTTGTTTCCGGTCCAGGGAAGGCATGGCTTGGCAGTTCGGGCTGGACTGTTCCCATGAGGCACAGGGTCAGACTGATTTGCATATGGCCATGTCTGAACTGGGGTGGCAGTGTGGGCTAAAGAACGGTGATGGATCAAACCCAGATCTGTTGACTGGGTGTGAGTGTTTGATCGGTTCTGATGCTCCGTCCATCACCACCCCCTTTTGTACCGCTTTGTTCGCCATAAGTTGGCAGGGTATGCTCAGACGTGAGTCCCTTGCTCACTTTGCCACTGGATTCAAGCAAGCCTGGCTGAAGACGGCTGAGATGCCAGAAACCGGTCCTAGGAAGCTTGTTTCCGGTCCAGGGAAGGCATGGCTTGGCAGTTCGGGCTGGACTGTTCCCATGAGGCACAGGGTCAGACTGATTTGCATATGGCCATGTCTGAACTGGGGTGGCAGAGTGGGCTAAAGAACGGTGATGGATCAAACCCAGATCTGTTGACTGGGTGGGAGTGTTTGATTGGTTCTGATGCTCCGTCCATCACCACCCCCTTTTGTACCGCTTTGTTCGCCATAAGTTGGCAGGGTATGCTCAGACGTGAGTCCCTTGCTCACTTTGCCACTGGATTCAAGCAAGCCTGGTTGAAGACGGCTGAGATGCCAGAAACCGGTCCTAGGAAGCTTGTTTCCGGTCCAGGGAAGGCATGGCTTGGCAGTTCGGGCTGGACTGTTCCCATGAGGCACAGGGTCAGACTGATTTGCATATGGCCATGTCTGAACTGGGGTGGCAGAGTGGGCTAAAGAACGGTGATGGATCAAACCCAGATCTGTTGACTGGGTGTGAGTGTTTGACTGGTTCTGATGCTCCGATCATCACCACCCCCTTTTGTACAGCTTTGTTCGCCATAAGTTGGCAGGGTATGCTCAGACGTGAGTCCCTTGCTCACTTTGCCACTGGATTCAAGCAAGCCTGGCTGAAGACGGCTGAGATGCCAGAAACCGGTCCTAGGAAGCTTGTTTCCGGTCCAGGGAAGGCATGGCTTGGCAGTTCGGGCTGGACTGTTCCCATGAGGCACAGGGTCAGACTGATTTGCATATGGCCATGTCTGAACTGGGGTGGCAGAGTGGGCTAAAGAACGGTGATGGATCAAACCCAGATCTGTTGACTGGGTGTGAGTGTTTGATTGGTTCTGATGCTCCGTCCATCACCACCCCCTTTTGTACCGCTTTGTTCGCCATAAGTTGGCAGTGTATGCTCAGACGTGAGTCCCTTGCTCACTTTGCCACTGGATTCAAGCAAGCCTGGCTGAAGACGGTTGAGATGCCAGAAACCGGTCCTAGGAAGCTTGTTTCCGGTCCAGGGAAGGCATGGCTTGGCAGTTCGGGCTGGACTGTTCCCATGAGGCACAGGGTCAGACTGATTTGCATATGGCCATGTCTGAACTGGGGTGGCAGAGTGGGCTAAAGAACGGTGATGGATCAAACCCAGATCTGTTGACTGGGTGTGAGTGTTTGATTGGTACTGATGCTCCGTCCATCACCACCCCCTTTTGTACCGCTTTGATCCCGATACTATAGTCCTCAAAAAAACGTCCTTGGGTAAGACCAGTCTGCACCTCTTTAATCTCATTCCTTAGCTGATCTTGCTTTGTCTTCCAAGCTGTAGTTTCCTGCACCCTTCCCCATATTCATAGTGGGCCATTTTGCTGGCATTCCATCGCTCTCGAATCCTTCTCTCCAAGAATTCAACTAGCTGTTCTTTGGCCTCATTCAACTTTCCCTAGAGCTCCGTTCTTAAAGTAGGATTATGACAATCGATAGTACAGAAAAGTCTTATCTCGATTCTAACCTCATGCTCTCTTAAGTCCTTTTTCTCTTCTTTCCTCCTAAATGCTGCATAGCTTGTTACACTCCCACGCAAGTAGGCCCTAAAAGTATCCCACACAATATGAGGTGCTGCAGAATTTCCATTTATTTTTTAAAAAAAATTATTTTTTAAAGCGTCTACCACCTCTTGTTTCCCCAAAAGTATTCTATCTGCGTCCATCTATACTCAGTTTGCTGGTTCTCCATAGAGACTACTAACCTAACTGCTGCGTGGGCTGAAAGGTGCTCTTGTTGATGCATGACCGTAAGAAAGTTTTTACTCAATCTTGCATCGACAAGAAATAGTTCTATTCTGGAAGCATGGGATTTCTTTTTATTTTGATACGTGAACACTTTCCTGAAGCTGGCTTTGAGTCTCCAAATGTCCAGTAGGCTAAGATTCTTAACAATCTGCTGTATAGTCCGTGCAGTGGTAGAGAGATCGGAGCACTCCTGTACTCCTCCTGCACGCCTCCCCAGGCCACACACGCTTACGGCTCCCGACCGGAGTCCAAGCCTTACCTGGGGAGTGCGCTCCCTTGCTCTCTCTCTGCTTGTCAGATGTCCTGCTGGGCGGCCCCGACAACGTTGCAGCTCCATTGCTAGGCGACGATGTAGCCAGACGGGTTACGGCGCTACCTTCTCCTTCGTTGACGATCTTGGGCAGATTCCTCTTGGCGAACAACGATCATGATCCCTTTCACCTTGCAGCTTCCTTAGCTTCAAGAAATCCTTTAGCACGTTGTGGCTCGGGCCGGCGGCGGCGATCCACACTCACAGCCTGTTACGATGACGGCTCGAGCCACAAACAGCAATGCAGCAGCATGGACGATGTTTCACGCTGCGTGGGCAATGCGGTCACGGGCACCTCGTAAACAGCACCACAGACCACACGGCAGTCTCAGGCATGCAAGAGCACACGCAACAAGAGCCGCTGAGACACGATTGGAAACTTTGATGTTCCTGAGTTTCCACAACAGGGGACCAGCTCTCCTCGGGCCCTTGCAGACAAGTTACTTCAGGGCACGGCACACAGCAAAGTCCTCTCAAGCAAGGGGACACAGCACACAGCAAAGTCCCATGTCATCGCCTTAGTCAAATCAGCAAACTGCAGGCCAGCTCCAAAACACACAGCAAGGCCAGTCCTTCTCTTCAGTCTCTTCAGCTGTTCTCCTTTGGCAGAGGCTCCTCTTGATCACGAAGTAGTTTGTCCTTTTTCAGTCGGGATTTCAGTCTTGAGTTCAGGAGTTTCAGCTCTTACATTTATACCCCTAAATGCCTTTGAAGACAGGCACATGCATCAAGCTAGGATTTTGCGAGTCCTTAATTGCGAATATTAAGGATTCGCAATTAAGGACTCGCAAAATCCTATGCATGTAGGAATCGCTATAATATTAGCGATTCCAACACATTCCTTATTTGCGACTCGCAAATAGCGAGTCGCAAATAAGGAATAGCTTCCTATTCATTCCTATGGACCTACAGGCTCATAGGAATGAATGGGAAATTTCAAGCGCAATTTGCGAGTACCAATTGGTACTCACATATTGCTCATGCAATTACAAAGGTGCAAGGGTGTCAAAAGGACACCCTGTTGCACCCCTGAAATTGATCTGTGCACATATGTTGCGCACACATATGTCCCAAGGACATGTGTGTGTGTGTAACCTACAACTTTGAAAAATGCACTTTAGCGCATCTTTCAAAGTTTTTGAAAAAAATTACCATTAAGTTCATCTTCATGGTAATTTGCGCCCCCTAGTAGCGAAATTGCTACTTCAAAGTGGTTCTTGCATTGCATTTAAGGAATCGCTAAATGCGATTCCTTAGAGCCAATTACAATTTGAGAACTCGCAATTAATTGGGAATTCTCAAATTGTGAGGGCCTTGACCCTTGATGCATCGCAAAAGCTAATTTTGCGATCGCAAACGGACGATTTTTGCAAATCGCACCGTTTGTAATCGCAAAAAGCTTTGATGCATGTGCAAGTTTGTGTGCAGGGGACTCTGAGCCCAGTCAAAACCAGACCTGGGTGTCTTTCTGCCAGTGCACACCTTTCTTTGATAGTGAGGGTCTGGGCCCCAGACACTCCGCAAGAGGTAGAGCCATTCTTTTCTAGCAGCAGCAAAGCCCTCTTCACATCAAAGGGGCTACTCCTCCCACCACACCAAATGCAGGCCAGCCTGTGCTGTCTCACCTACTCCTTCCTGTTGTCTGGATACTCCCCAGACCCTGTTGCATCCAAACCCAGACAGTCAATACACAACCAGGCAGAGGCATACAGGAGGGTTAGGACAAGAAACCAGCAAGTTCTAAAAGTGTGGTTTCTAGAGACACAATTTAAAAACCATATTCATAGAAAGATGTTAATAAATTCTGAATTCAGGCACACTAAACTTCATTTCTCCATCTTATGCCTATGGGAAGGTATGCTGGAAACATGTGACCCAGTATTCCCCATTCTGTCCTATGGGCAAGTGGCTTTGCAACAGTGAAAAACGAATTTGGCAGTATTTCACTGTCAGGACATGGTACACACCTCAGTTCATGTCCTACCTTTCAAATACACTGCACCCTGCCCAGGGGGTATCTTGGACCTACTATAGGGGTGTCTGATGTGCATAAAAAGGGAAGGGTAAGGCCTGGCAAGTGGGTGCACTTGTCAGGACAACAAGGCAGTTAACAAACTGCGCGCAGGCACTGCAGTGGCAGGCCTGAGATCTCTTTTTAGGGCTACTTATGTGGGTGGCACAATTAGTGCTGCAGGCCCACTAGTAGCATCTGCATTACCAGCCCTGGCACATATAGTGCACTTTACTAGTAAGACAAACATACCAATTATGGACAACCAATTACCATAACACTTTATACAGGGAGCACTTGCACTTTGAGTCTGATCGGCAGTGCCAAAGTGCCCGAAGCATCTAAGTCGGCAACACAATGTCAGAAAAAGGTCTAGAAGGAAGGCAAAAAGTTTAAGGAACTTTAGCCAAAAAGGGCCAAGTCCAACTAGAAGTAATATGGATGCTACCCACCACTATGCAAACTACAAAACAACCTAGCACACATTAGATGTCATCAATGATGTAATCAGTGATTTTATAAATTATGCCCTGGAAGATGTCATTTGTGTAATATATGAGGTCATAAGGTAGATATGTGTGTGTGTGTGTTTTTTTTCTCTCTCGATCTATATTTCCCTTCCCAAAACGTACCGTGTGTGAAAGTCAGCGTTGGAAAGGCTGTGTCCTTGTTACAAATACTATGCAGCCTACCTTGTTCGCTACAAGGCATACATAAAGGTGACTTAATAGTATTTAAAAGGTAGGTTTTTACCTGTCAAAAATGAGTTATTTTGCAGGTCACTGCATATTTTACATTGTTACAGTCAGGCTACTGTGAGAGGCCTGAAGCCAAGTATGCACTGCCACTATAGTGGTGCGCACAATAGGTGCTGAAGTACACTTTTGTAATTTAATTTCCATACACTATTTTTAAAGGGGGAGCATAGTCACTTTACTACTGGTTATGAGGGTGCTCAGTGTTCTAAAACCAGCAAAAATATAGGGCAGAAATCTGCTGGGTATCCAGCAAAATATGGTCATTTCCTACAAGCATGTTGTAATCTTTCTTCCTAACTTCAGTAATACACTGGAAAGTTTTAAAATGTGTGCCACAATAATTTATTATGAATACATTATATTGTTTGTTTTGCTGGTGATGAAATGTGAATCAGACGTTTGCATCTGAAGTATTGCCATTCTGACAAGATGTTTTTTTTTTTCTACTTGAAGGCATCTTGCCCTTTACGATGTGGTTTATTGCATGGGGACTTATTAACAGGTGCGCACTATGTGCTTCTGGGAATAACTCATAACCTTCTGAGATGTTTAATCTCAACACTCTCCGTGACCTTGGCTCCTAATCTGTAAATTGTGCGGTCACAAATCGGACTTTGAAGATGCCGTTGTATCATTGTTTGGTCCTTTACAGTTTCTTGCGACTGATTTTAAACCGGCATAGTGTACAAATGATAATGTTAAAGCAGATTACTCTCTGCATGTAAATTGTAAACATGTTTTGCAATTCCGGTATAATGTTTCTTTTCTCTGCTGTATTCAGAAAGTAATTTTTGGGCCAAAAAGTGTATTTCCTAGTGGAGGTTGCCACTGTGTATATATGGTTCAGTCAAACTTTCCATTGAAAAGACATTTTTTGACTTGCCTATTACTTGTGACTACATAGACAGATTTGCCCAAAATTTGGCAGCCGATTGGCATGCCGAGTTTCTTGAAAATCTGTGCAGGAAAAAAGTTAAAAGGGAGTTGAAACACGAAATGTTTTCCCATTTTGGCTCCCATGTGAAATTTTGTTCTCAACTACAGAGTGAACTGCTCAAATGATTCACACCAAACGTGGAATGAAAGTAGAACTTTACCCAGAGAGAATCCTTTTGTTAGCTTGATCTAAATCAGTTTCGTAGTTTTTTGTTTTTGTTTTAAGGATGTAAAAAGGTTCTGAAGAGTGCTTTGAAGGTTTAACACTTCTGTAAATTGCTGCCATTTGGGATTCACAATCTATACCAAGTCAGGGAATTAAAAAAAGAAGACGAAAGAAGTCTTTTCCTCCTTTGTCTCTTTCGGTATTTCTCTTGCGGCAGTCATTTCAGGATGTGGGACACAGTGTCTGTGTCCTGAACATTTCAAAAAGAGTGTTTAAGGGTGCAAGGTAGGCACACCCTAACCCCATGTCAGATGTTCGACGTGCATATCCATTTATTGAATGGGAGTGAAGCTTGCATCCGATTAGATTCTTGTCTCCCTAAAAAATTATTTTAAAAAATGAATGAGGCCTGGCCAATGGCTTTAGGTGCAGCGCGCTACACACAGAATTATGGCCTCACAATATTTAACCCAATAAATAACACTGAATGTAATTAAAGAACAGCCTGTATTCAAATCAATTAGTGGTACAGCATTCATAGTCATCTCTGTGATAAAAGTAATGTGATATGCAATCTCATTTGTAAGATGATTTGAAACCTATGTAATTTCATCTGTTTCATTAAGGGTGACATCATGCACTTTGCATTTGGTGTGCGAGTTATGGTTTGCATGGCTGTTGTGAGTGGTGTGGATTGTGCTCCTAACCATAACATGCACATTTCAGTGGTTTTATGGTTTTAATTTGTAATTATAACTGCACTTTTAACTGTGTTTTTTTAGGTCCAGATACATATAGCACTATAACCTCTCAAATATCAGAAAGTCATGCCCCCCCTTGGATCATTCGAAATAGATTTGATTTCATTAAGACTAATAAACACATACTGGGGAAATAGGTCCCAGTAGAAGCAAATGATCAATGGATGGCACTTACCAGGTAGGGAACAATATTAGGACAATTTTTAGTCCCCATCCACCCAAGATTTCAAACCCTTTAGACCAGTGATCTTCAAGATTTTTAATGCTGCGCCCCCATGTAAAAAAAAAAATATTAATCAGGCCCCCCAAATTAACATATTTTCAGCATCATTTTATTCTATAAAATTGCCAATGTTTTAAACCTATTTGAACATTGCAGTTATGTTCAGACATCCTTTTTAAAAATGCAATAAAATACTTGATTGCCGATATAGGATTCTGGTCTGCCAGGAATTTCCTAAGTATAAAGGTATAAACAGTGTGAATTTTTTTACCCACGGAGTTTGAGGTTCTCCCCCTTGACAGCTTATCCCAGCCAGGATATGAATGACAAAAGATGTTGGTGATTGCCTATTACAGAGCGGCTGACCTTCTCTTTCTTTTTACACTAAAAACAAAGCACTGTTATCAGCATGATGCTTCTCCCGGCCAGTGCCTGGCGTTCTTCTTGGGATCAATTAAGGCCCTCTCCAGGGGAGCCAGGCCCCCAGTTTGAATATCTCTGCTTTAGACTGTGAAAGAAACCTAAAACCTACATCGGCGCTTAAAGAGGATTGAGGTTGGCATAATAACAATTGACACTGTCCCCTTACAAAGATGGTAACTGATCACCTAATAATACACATTATAGGCATGAAGCTCATTCTCTATAGTACAAATGGAGTTCTGGTCAATGTCGATGGAGTTTTGTTTTCTGATTCCCTATAAAATGCACATAGCTGAAGTATGAGAAACTATTTTTGGAGGAGCTTATGTGGCAAACTGTGAGGTCAGAGCGGGATACTCCACATTGACCTTTAGACTGACATGTCTTAACAGAGCATAAAAAAAAAGTTGGGATGAGAGAAATCCTCTGCTTCATGGAAAATATATGAATGGCCAACAATAAGGCAGATGTAAATTAAACCTGACAACCAACTTGATCTACTTGGATGGGGAAACAAGCTGAAACGGCCTACAAATACTTGACCTACCACTGAGTTCTATAAGTTGGTCTGTGACTCCTGTCAAGAAAGGTTCCAATATCTGTTCCAATCTGGCCATGTACAGAAGGTCGGCCTTAGGCATATATCTTGCCCTGACTAGTACTTTTTAGGTCTCGCTTGAGCCAGCGCATGCGCTGCTCTGCGAGACATTTAGGAGGTGGGTTTTCAAAGTGCTACCCCATTCTTTGGCTGGCCTAGCGCTTGCGTTCAGGTGCGCAGCCGCCATCTGTCTTTCACGGATCATTAAGTGCATCGCGATCGTGATCACTTTCGCAGCGCAGACGCGCCATCTGGCTCTCCCTGTGCGCACCACTCGCGTGTTTGAACACTGTCCGAGCAAAGGTTTCACCCATTAGTACCAATTTAACTACCAGTCAACCCTTAGCAAAAGACATCCGACTGCAGTTCAGCATGTTTTTTAATAACTTTTAGCCCTTTTGAGCTGGAATGTATTTTGGGGATCAAACTCTGCAGATTATGAATCAAATGATAGATTACGTGGTAAATGTACCAAACTCGTAATTATGTGGAAAATGCTTTGGCTGCAAAATCAATTAAATGCTGTTACCCTGACTTTAGGTAATCTCTGCAAGCCTAGCTGAGACAGCCACTTGCAAACTTTTAACTTTAGATGCTTTCAACAAACAGCGTGAGAAGTGTAACCTCACGTTTCTCATAGTATGCCTTACAGCCTGGTGGCATGCGATCCGAAGCTCTCAAACATATGTGCGAGCCGCACATGACATGGAGCCAGTTTGCAGCGTTGCACTGACACTCCCGTTTGCTTTGCTGTTTAAACTGTGACATACTCCAGCCACGACAGGCTTGCACTCAGACTTCGTACCTTGATAGCAATTGCCTTGTGGTTGCAAACACTTGTGTATGTAAAGCAGTATGCCCAGGGATTGTGACCGGAATAACTACATCTACGTCACAGGCATCATCAACTCCTGAATACTCACAGTATGCCAAAAATATCCTCCATTATGCATAGCCAGTATTATGCAAACCAGAGATGGCCACAATTTTGACCACAATATACCAATGTTTATTTATCAGAGACAGCATTGTACCAATTATGACTGCAACATGCCAACAATGCCGATAATTGCCCATAATGACATACGTGGGTTCCATCATGCCAAAGATAACACTTGTACTTTAGTTAAAGTAATATGGCCAGTAAAAGGGAAAGACAAAAGTAACTCATTTTTGTAGCACTGTTACTTGTCATAATTAATTTTTACATTTTAGACCACATTTAACTTTCGAAGCACGCAATCTTGAACGTATAAAAGCACGGTATCAATAAGAACTTAATTTACAGGATTGATTGAACTTCACCATTCAGGTAATTAATCTCACCGTGGGCTGACTTAAATACAGTTTCCAAATTGCGCATGTGCCATAGGCTATAGCGCAAGCTTTGTATTCCTACCACCCTCCTGTTGTTTTTCGATGATGTGTTTCCAAAGTCTTCCACTGAGCACGTAAATGTTCCAGCAGGCCCATTTGCTTCATCCAGATTCCCAACCAGATGGTGCTATCATCGAGACATACACGTTACGAACCTCTGATAGGCTTTTACTGAAACAGTCAGAGTCCAAGAAGGGCCGAGTGCGTGGTGTGCCAATACTGTACTTTAAGGTCGATTATGACTGCATTTTAAAGTGAGTTCTGCAGCGATTCATAAAGGTAAGCTTGCTAGAGAGATTGTATATGCATGTAAATTATTTTAAATTGTTTGCACATAAAGTTCACTTAAAAATATATATGTATATATAATTTAAAGAGTCCGGAAATTGGATTGCAAATGAGGTAATACTTCATCACAACGGGAAATAAACCTGCCTTTTTCTACATTCCTTTTGCTGCTGATAACTTTGCACAAATAGATGCTCAATGATGTGTGAAATTTGTATTTCTGCAAGTTAGCTTCTTTCCAGAATGTTGTGAAGTGTCCAGAGGAATCAAAACCCTTGGGGGCATCTGTGCTTTCGAATATTCATTCCACAGACCTTGGCCTGACTTTTTTGGAACAGAGGGCAGCCATTTCACCAGTCTTTTTCCAAGTGACTAGTTAGGTCTCGCCTGACCCAGCGCATGCGCTGGTCTGGCGAGACTTATTGAGAGGGCTCCAAAAAGTGCTACCAGGCCAGCCTAGAGCTACAGTGCACGTGCGCGGGGGGCGCGCGCAGCGCTTTACCGCGATTACTTTCACTTTCGCGGCCGCATGGCCGCTTTGATGTTTGATCGTGATCGCGATCACTTTCACTTTTGCGGCCGCACGGCCGATTTGCATAGCCAATAGGTCTCGCTTTTGGGACCTTATAAGTATTTAGTTATGCAACTGTTGCATGGCTAAGCACTTATAAGGTCCCAAAGGCGAGATCTATTGGCTATGCCAATGCTTGTTTTTAATTGTTCTTGGATTTAACACCTTCTCCGTCTATATAAGCTCCTGGAGTTAAGGCTCCTTGGGGCATGACGGTGATTTAAGAATAATTCAGATGTGTCTTTCGCTACTTTTCTAACATGTTTTCCTTGTTAACCCTCACAATATTGCGTAATGGTAAATATGCTGACTTAAATGAAGTGATCTCGGACGTTTTGTTAAAGGCACAGTGAATTCCTGTAATTGTAAAGGTCTTGGATTTAAGACCTTCTGAATGTTTGCCTTTTTGTATTTAAGGCCTACAGATATTCTGCCTTTTGTACTCTCTGATGGTAGTTTCTTCTTCTGTCATCCGGTGTACCTCTTTGTATGATAAGTGTATATTTATGTGTTCTAAGGAACAAGGGAAACCAAACGGTATTTAAGGGACCATGGGTATCAGTATTTTAAGGAACATTGGTCCCTTATTATAAAATCTTTTAAACCATATTACATAGAGATACAATTAAATCTATGTTAGTTTTCCGAATGGAATAGCAAATGCTTTTATTAAAGCATATAGCATAATTCTGAAGTATGAAACACAACAGAAAAAAGGTCAACAACCTTTAGAACTCAGACATTTTACATGTGAATGTAATGAAGACAAGCAAAACATGTCACATATTGCGGAAAGTTCCAATGCTCACATATCAAATTATATATCAATGTTAGGCGACATGATAGTGTTTGTCGATGTTTCAATCCCATTGTAGAGTATTGGGACCATCATCAGGGCATAAGGAATAATGGCTAAAACGCAAAATGCCAATAGGTCTCGCCTTTGGGACCTTGTAAGTGTTTAGCCATGCAACAGTTAATGTTGTTGCACCAAGGATATTGTTCTGCATTACTAAATACTTATAAGGCCCCAACAGCGAGACCTATTGGCTATTCCAATGCTTGTTTGGAAGATCTGCCAGCATCCGTTGGGTGCAGTGCGCATAGCCAAACTGAATAATTTTAAAGGAAGCATTGTGAGAGACTGCTACAGATCATACCCATATTCGCCATCCAGTAAGCTCTTTGCTGTTCCAGAGCAGACCTTTATCTGCCATCTCCCCAGTTCTAACAGGATTTATTGCAGGTAAAGGTTCTTCTGCAACAGAACTCCTCAACATGTAGGCAGCATGCATCGTCTCATTGTAAAATAAGTATTTACCAGGGAGAAACCTAAAGCTGTTCCCCCATAAAGCGTGCTAGAATTATAGCTAAAAATAGCAAACTCCTCCATGGAAGACATAGGTAAAAATGCTGTCAGTGCACTAGTACTGAACTGTTGTCTCCTCTGCCGTTAAAAACAGGCCTCTGCCCCCCATTTGTGAGGAAGGAAGCTTGTTGTACAGTGGCAGAATAGCCCGATTGCTAGAGACATTGGCCATATGCTATTTATCAGTAACATTCTTTTCTTGAATGCATCATCAGCAAGCCACTTTTCTGAGAACTTGAGGTTGTCAGCCAAATACTCAAGCTTCTGTCTGTAACGTCCAGACTACCTAATTCTGTGGGGAGATGTAGCTTTTCACTGCACGTAATCACTGCCACTATAGTTTAAAATCACAACGAAACTATCCATTTCTTTAAAACGGCCTGCCTAAGGACTGCTGAAAGGTTTAGTATAAAATATAAGCAGTTGTATGCTACGATCTTAGTAAGGGCTTCCTTTCCCATAAAGGACCCCAGCAACCTATTCCAGAATAAACACAGTTCCAGGCTACTTCATGAACCCAACCAAGTACTCCAGAATGTATTGCTCTTTGGTGTGATAGACTGGAGTCCTAGATAGTTGAAGGAATGTGATATCCAGAGCAGAGTGGAGAAGTCCACCCCCCTCAAAATATGTTGCTAGGCAGAGTCGAAAAGGCCAGGATTTGTGCCAGTTGAATGAGGCCCGTCCTACCCTAACCGCTTTCTCCAACCTAATTGGCAAATCAGTTGAGTAATCTCGGTCCTTAAAGCAGGATGTCATGTGCTTCTGGTGATATTTTGTTTTACACTTGCCAAAGCTGCTCCATCCAGTCTCCTAAAACAAGCCAACAGCTCCATAACTAGACCAATCTGGGTCGGAGAAAATGAGCAGCCCTGCTTGGCACCCCTTTCAATACAGCACTATTTCAGAAATCACTTTGCCTGTGCTAACACAATCCACATGATGAGGCGTAAAACGCAGAACTAATCAAGAATAACTGGCCCAATGTTGCTCATCTGGAGAACCTGGTGCTTTCAGCTTAACATGTCAGATGCCTTATTCATATCCAGAGAAGTGACCAAGGGTAGTAAGTTCCTGTCCAGTGCCTCCACTACTATACGTAATAGACACTGGAAATTGAAGGTCAAATTGCCGACAGGGATGAAATCATTATGGTCAGTATGCACCAGGAAAAGGGGCATTATTTGCACTCTGGTGTCTATTAGTTTCTTTAAGTTCTTGTTATCCAGCTTCCACACTGATAATGGGCAATGGGGCCCAATCTAATGGGCCTACCAGTCTTCAGAATCACAATTGCTTTTGCCTCATGCAAAGATACAGAGTGTTTCAGTTTTCAGTGTGGCATGAGGGTATGTTTGTATTTGCTTGGAGGTCAGCAGGTCTTTGTGAATGTTTATGGTTGCATGTACAACCCTTCTGTAATGGGCCATCCTATTATTTCCTATAATCGCACTTAGGACACAGAGGGTTGCTTCTATCAGAACGTCGCCCGCATGCTACATTAGAGGGAGAGACTGTTGTATTTTGTATAGTTATCATCCCCAAGTCTCGTAAGACCAGAGTGGGAGAACATGCTTTTTCGGTGGCTGCAGTAAGGCTGCGGAACAGCCTTCCTGAGCTTATTAGGAGGGTTGACCCATATCTTAGGTTTCACAGTCATAGTAAAACTTGTCTCTTTGCATCTCCTTAGATGTGCTGGGCTTCTCTGACTAGGTGGTTGGCTTTCACCAATGTGCTTATGTGTCTGTCCTTGGCGCTTTGATGCCTTTTGCGCACCATAAAAATATACAAATAGAACTTTATATGGTACTGTGGATGGAGCCTTTTTATCTCCTGTAAACAAGCAGTGAAGTTTTTTGAAGCCTTTAAAGCTGTATTTATGTTATAGTTGACTCTCTTCCCTGTGCTTGCATTTCTTGTCGCATTCCTCATGTTGTCTCACAGATAGGAGAAAATGTCCAGGCATTGCAGCCTGTTCAGGATTGTTTTCCCTCGCTCTTGTTGATAGCTATACATTGAGTGCACCTTTGTTGTCCTGCCTCCTGAATTCATCTTCAGTCCAGACCAGCTTTCCAGTATAGTCTTCAGAGCACCTTACACCTTTTCAGTTCATGCTTCTCTCAACCACTTAATAACCTTCCCATTCCATTCTTATACCAATGAAGGAGCCATCCTTTTCCACGGTGTAATTTTGTATGATTTCTTCTGTGAAACTCTTAATGTTACATCTCTATTGATGGCTGTATGCAGGTGCCGGGGGGACACAGGCCAGCTATCATCCACTGTTGGGCCAGCAACAGATAACTGTGGTCAAAGGAAGTCATACCTCTTCATGCTGTTCACCAGTGATGTGTACTAACAGCAGCCATTGGTGTTATCTCTGTATTCATATCTCTGTACACGTTAATTGGTGCCAAATTCTTATTCTTCTCACTATAGCCAATTTCTCTTACCACTGTTCAATGAATGCTCCTCACATTGCCCGTGCCTGCTCTTTCTCTGCCCATTGAGTATGGCACTGAGCCGTACTTTGAGCTTCTTTAACTGTGTAACATGTTACAGATGATGCAACTGTAATTGGCCTACCTCTTCCTGATAAAGACTACGAATCTCTAAATCAACTCTGGCTTTATATTTCCTTACATAAACTGACCCAAACAACTTTACCAACCTCATCACCGATTTTGTCTCTCCACTCACCATTAACTACAGAACCTACATTATCCTCTGTGACCTCAACTTTCGCATGGAAGACCGAAACGACTTCTCCTCATCAGCACTCTTTGAATGCTTGAGCAACATCAGACTCACCCAGCTAGTCACAGAGCCAACACACACTGAAACGCATCTTCACCACAAGCGAAGCATCAAATACAACTCCACTACACAGCTCACATAGACCGACCACGCCATCATCCACTTCCAAATAAACACACCTCCTAGTCAACATCCCTACCAGGTTTAGCACTCCAAGCCGCAGCTGGAGCAAAATCACAGAATCAGACTGGCTCAGTGCCCTCAGCATTTATCAGCCTAGCCCCGCAGAAAAACCTCGACAAGGACATCAACAGCTTCAAATACTGCATCAAGAACTGAGCGGACTCCCTTGCTCCCATCAAACCCAACAAGCATAGTATATCAAACAAACAGATCAGCTGGATTACAGAAGACCTCCAAGACCCAAAATGACACTTGTAAACCGCTAGAAAAGGAATGGAAAGCCCGCCACAACACCACAGACAGAGCTACTTATAAGGCTGCTCTCCGACGCTATCACCAGCAATTTAGAGACCCCAAGAAAAAAGCACTAGTGGACTGCATCAAATGAAACTCCAACAGCTGCAAGGATTTCTACTTGATTGTCAAGAAGTTCACCTTGCCCTCAGCCACCGTCAACAACATTGCTGCCTCCAAACAACTGTGCAACAACCTATCCAACTTCTTCCACCACAAAATCGCAAACCTCTAAAGCAAGTTCTCTCACCAACCCAACGCCAGAGAACTCATCGCTAACCTACCCACCACCAACTAAGACTGCTACCTGACTCAATGGAGAACCCTCGCCTGAAATGACACAGTGGCTATCTTTCGGACCATCCACTCAGGAGCCCCAAAGGAACCATGCACCGACCAGATCTACAACCCGGGAAACATAACCATTTTCCAGAAAACACACAATCCGAATTAAACCAGAACCACAGCACCGAAACAGCATTCATCACAGCCACCAACGACATTCGAAACATCCTGGATCAGAGAGAAACATGGCCGTCATCTTGCTCAACCTCTCTGTGCCCTTCTACACTGTCTCCCACAACACCTTCCTCAGAAGACTCCACTAGATTGTCATACAAGGATCCGCTCTCAAATGGATCTGTTACTTCCTCACAGGAAGAACCCAAAGAGTCAGGCTGCCTCCCTTCACTTCAGAGACCAAGAAACTGTTATGTGGTGTCCTAAAGAGATTGTCCCTCAGCCCCACTCTATTCAACCTATACATGACACTACTCGCCAACATCATCTGATAGCAAGGCATCACCGTCATCTTGTACGTCTATGACACCCAACTCACCGTCTCCCTTATGGACAATACAAACACCAGTCAAACCAACTGCACCAACTGCATGACATACTATCAGACTGGAAGTGAACCAACTGCCTCAGTAGTGGCCGGTGTGTAGATAGAGTGGCCAGGCTTTGGAAGGGAGGGATGGACAGATGACTTAACAAGAAAAAAGCCACGTACCAGCCAGATAGCCGCATCATGCTCCTCTCCTCTCCTCTACAGGCACAGGCTCCCAGAGTCCACTGTGGCCAATCCTGATGCTGCTTTCATGCTGCTGAAAGCAGCGTCAGGATTGGCCTGAGCGCTGATGATTTACCTCACAGTTAAACTGGACGCCTGTGCCTGCTCTCTCCAACCTTGCAAAGCAGCACTGGTTTGAGAGAGCTTCACTGCGCATGCCAATTTGGCCATCCTGAGAGGGCCTGCCAGACCGTCATGTGTACTGATTAGCAGCGCAACCAATCCTCCACCAGCCTGTTATCCCCCTGCCCCTGCCACCAAGCCTTGGATCAGAGAGCAAAAATAAAAAGATAATAAGGGGTTATTTTTTCCTTTTTGTTGGCTGCTGGCAGGTCGGGCGATGCTCCTATGCCATTGCGGAGGAGCCGCAGCTGAATTGCCTGCAGCTCTACTCTGACAAAACCAAAGTACTGGTCTTTGGCAGCAAGACACCATGGAATTCCACTTGGTGGCCATTGGAGCTAGGACCAACGCCCACAGACCATGCAGGAAATCTAGGGATCATCCTAGATGATAAGCTCAACATTATGGCTCAAAAAACTCTGCTGCCAGGCTCATCGCGGGCTCCAAAAGGTTTGAGAAGATGTCCTGCATGACACACCCAGCCCTGCACCATAACAGTCCAGTCTACCTGGTGAAGAAACTTGAACTGTCTGGTGGTAGTTGCTTTCTAAGAAGCACCAGCTCCCTACTGTGGAAACCTCAGAAGTTCAACAAAAAGAAAACTTACAACCGCTCACTCTCCAGTCTAGCCTCAATAATTTGGAATGGACTACCTTCTGTAATTAGGTCTAACCCCATCGACTTTCTCCTTTAAGAAAAGTAAAAATGCGTCTGCTCAATAAATTCCTTCAGGAGTAGACCTGAAGCCACTCAGCTTCACTACTGTTTGGGGCACACCCGGTGCTTAATTATGCTGATTGAGTGTTATATTGTATATATTTTGATGATTGCTTATTCCTTTTGCATTTCTCCCTTGTGTGTATGACTTACCTGTTTTTTGTACAGTGCTGTGATAGCTTAACTGGTCATGTACGCGCTATATGAAACTCCAAATAAATATAAGTCAATGCAGTGTGCATCTCCTGCTTCTGCATCCTTAGCATGCTGCAAAAGATCTTCAAATGGTTCCCTTAGAACACCAGACGGACCATCAAACAAGCACTCATCACTAGCAGGCTATCCTGTGGCAAAAACTCTCTGTACCGGAATCTCCAAAGAAATCATACACAGACTCCAGACCAGCCAAAATACAGCCACAGTACTCCTACTCCACTGACCACGCCGCACCTATATCACTCTGCATCTCAAGAAGATACACTCCCTATTCACAAGCGCAGCTAATTCAAACTTCTCACACACATATACAAAGCCCTACTCAACACAGGACCAGAATATCTGAACAAGATTCATACACTTTCACCAACCCATCAGACACCCACACTCTGCCTCACTCTCACTCGCGCACGCGCCCTGCATCTGCAAAAGCAAAACAGAAGATCACTCATTCTCCTACATCACACCCAAGACATTGATTACCTCCATCAACACATTGGAGCCTCCTCCTCATTTGAGTTCTGCAAGAACTTGAAGACCTGTTTCTTCATGTAACCATCTTGAAACCACACACCTTGCCCAAGTACCTGGATACCCTCTTGGGTGATTAGTGCGCCATATGAATCAACATAAAAATTTATTTTTTTTAAACTCACATTTTTAGGTCTTCCATAGGCAGCGTTTGCGCTGTCTCTTAGAGACATGATGTATTGAGGTATGGAACAGAAGCTCTGTCCATTTTCCGCCCATCTTTTCACTTGGCGCCTGCTACTGTACTTTCTAAATGGTTGCTTTGGATTCATGAATAGGCTTAATAGTCCCTCCGTAGTACCGCCTTGTCTGCATCTATAACCTCCCATAAGGACTGGACTTTTTATTTGTGCTGTTACACAGTCTGTTTTATCTACAGTCTGTGAGCACTATTTTCTTTAATTACTTTATTCTAGCTGTTGTTGCAGGCACGACAGGCTCTCTCTAACCCACCCTGTTTTCCTGCCGGCGTGGAACCCGATCATGGAGGCTGTGCTTTATCTTTGAAAACTTCTCCCAGCACGGCACTTCTGCACGCGCTATGCTGCTTAACAAATGCATTTTTGGTAAAAACGCCCCATACCACGCTTTCACTTTAATGGCGGCCATGCATCTTTCTTTAGATGCGGGTCGTCTAAAAAAAGGGGCGTGGCCGCCCTTAAAGTAAAAGCACGGCATGGGTCGCTTTACAAACAAGCACTTACAATACAATAGGTCTCGCATTTGCCAACACATAAATAAAAGACATTGTCATTAACAATGCCAGTAGCTCAAACTCACAAATGTGAGACCTGTTGCATTGCAAATCCTTGTTCACTTTGGTATTATTTGAACAATGTGTTTGGAGCAGGAGCTGGCTAAGATTTAACCTTGAAAGTAACTGTGAGCATTTGGGTTTAACCTTCAGCATGTGCAACTGTTGGGCCCCACATAACTGTAAAGTCAAAGAGAAGACTGCACAGAGCATAGGACAGCTACTCTCCTCCTGCCATGACTTTTGTGTCCAAGTTGAGGAGCTTGGAAGCCTTTCCTAAGGTGTTTTGATCAGAAGTGTTTATAGTCACTCTGATGGGGTTCCTGCTGGGGAGGCTCCAGTGGGTTCCCCTTGATCGCTCAGGCAGCAGAGATGGTAGTAAGGGCCTAGCCCTGTGGTGAGTAAATGGGGTAATGTGGGATGTATGGAGTGCAGCAGGTATTGTCCCCCAAAATATCCCGAAACGAGATTTGAAGGAACTAATACTCCTATTAGATTAAGCGATTGGAAGTCTGGACACACCGAAGGCAGAGGGAGGGGGGAGGGAGTTGGATAGCGATGGCTCGTTGTGAATTTTATGGCTTACATTGCTAAAAAGTTAGCGTAACAGGACTGACAATGTGATCCTATTGAAACAGGTGTGTACATCCAGATGTCTACTGTGCAGTGACCTATATTGTATTAGATTGTACAGAAGGAATGGCTCGCCATGGGAAATTATGGGGGCACAGGGATTGACAACATGATGTAAGGTATAAACTTTAATCACGAATGTAAGATTGCTATGTGTGGAGTTGTAAAACAATAAAAACAGATTTAAAAAAAGAAAAAATAGTCACTCTGATGTGGTGGTGGAATCGAGGGATTCTAGTATGCTTGGAGTATATACACAACCGAACCCTAAAGGCCATAATAAAAGTTCCATTATGTACCCATGCTTGTTTAATAAGACATGAGGCAGATAAGGCCACTAATGTTGGTATTCTTCGCTACGCCATACATGGTATAATCCAGTTTATTGTGCACCTTAAAATTTGTCTGGGGCAGTGCTCACCAGCTACTGACTATCATCTGCAGGAGCCACTGTTCAAGTGGGCAGATGTTCTGAAAATACTGAAGTTTATCAGCCTGGAGTAAGACTTTCTGATTGTCCATCAGGTAGAATCCCACAGGATTTTAGATGAGGAAGCTCGATTGAGCGGTAAGCTACTTGATGGGAGCTGATGAGTCACACCTTTCCAATGTACTTTCTAGTATTGGACACTTGGAAGTAAAACTATCTTCTAGTACTGGTTTCACCAAAGATAATAATTATTGTAACAAGTGAAGTGTAAATCCCTCCTGCGGGAAGATTGCTACTGGCACTATAGAAGGTAATAAGCAGAGAACCAATGTCTTTACAAGTGGGAGCCAGGGGATAGGTGAGTTATGATCTACTTATTTGCTATTCTGTGGTTATGTATTTTGCTACAAATGAAAACAAAATCCTGTGGAACATTTTCTGTCAGTAAATACATATTCAGCACATATATCAGGTGGAAACCTAGATGCATGTATTCCTTTATTATATATTTAGTTTTGTGTTCTTATTCTGTATGTGGAGAATGATTTTCACCTAGCAAACCAAGAAACTGTAATTGAGGTTAGTTGTCTTGCACTTTGTAATTGCATTTTTTCTGCATTTCTTTCCTAAGGTACATGTACCACGTTTTGACCAAGAACACCACCGTAACCGAGAACAACCGAAATTTGCTAGTGGAGACGATTCGCTCGATAACTGAGATTCTTATCTGGGGAGATCAAAATGACAGCTCAGTGTTTGAGTAAGTTAATTAAGTTTTTTGTATTATTTGTGAGGGTATCTCTTTAAAGGATAGTGCTCAAGCATTATTTTAAAAATGCCCAGAAAACGTTTCCTTGAACAAATCATAAAGTCAGAAAGAATGGACTAGAGATGGTGTACCTTTCACATGAGAACTTATGGAACCTAATGGACATTATATGGTCCAAATAAGACCGAAGTAAAGTAAATCCATATGCAACTTTTTATTTTTATTTCTAGCTCTGTTCCAGAGACAGTTTTAGCTGTCTCTCTAGCCTCCTACAATGAAAAAAGATAAATCAACCCTTTTCTTCCATTGCTCTTTTCAGCTGTCGTTCACATTTTGCATAGGCAGTAGTTCTGCCCACTTCAGCCATTGGCTATTTTGTACTCTAAAAAACGAAGTGCACTTAAGGGCAAATGAGTGTGGCCAGTGTTGCACTTTCCAAGACCATCTTCGCTTTCCATTCTGTATCCTTTTTGGGTCTTGGTGACCTTCATAAAGTTGGCCTGGGAATGCATTCCACCCATGGCTTGTTATTGTCTTTGTGGTTTCTAACTCACATTTTCTGGATTTCGATTTGCTGGCTTTATTTGCTTTAGGCATTGCAGCTGAGTGAGTTTGTACCTACCCATGCTAAAGCCGTTTTTAGACTCGTTTTTCCACAAACTTGTTTTCTGTAATAAACAGGCCTTTAAATCTTTTTCTTCTCTCGTCTCATTTGCTGGGCATTCAAAGACCCAGGTCAAATGTCAAGTTGTGTTTTCGTAGGAGCCTGGTGTTTATTTTGCTTTTGGCTGACTTCAAAGGGAGAGTGTTTATAGGAAAGAGAAATACAGCATACTTTCTCCATGGAGTCTGTTTGTGACTTTTTTATATATCTTATTTTAGACATAGCCATCTGATTTGAAATTTTTGTGTGTGAAAAATTCCTCTTCATTGGTGAGTCCATTTAATTTGTGAAACTTCCTTTTTAGGAACAAAGTACAAAACCACATTTCAATCTCAGTGACTGTGTTATACCAGGCATCTTTTGGTGTGTTTCCCCTGCCTTTTTGCCATCTGACCTCCTGTTTTAGATGGTATGCTGGACTTCGTGTTTGCTGGGTTAGTGTCTCTGTGCAATTTTTCACTGCTATTTAGTGCTAAGGTGCATGTGCTCCTACTGTAAATTGTGTTATGATTGGTTTTCCATGATTGGGATATTTGATTTACTAGTAAGTCGATAGTACAGTGCACCTATGTGTGCCCAGGGCCTGTAAAACAAATGCTACTAGTGGGCTTGCAGTACTGAATGTGCCACCCACACAAGTAGCATTTCAAAGGTGTCTCCGACCTGCCACTGCAGTGCCAGCATGCAGTTTTTACTGCCATGCCAACCAGGCAAGTGCATCCACTTGCCAGGCCCGAACCTTCCCTTTTGTTACATGTAAGGCACCCCTCAGGTAGGTCCAAGGTACCCCGTGGGCATGGTGTAGTGTATGTGAAAGGTGTGTTTAGTTAAATACTGTGATAGTGAAATACTGTGTATTTCATTTTTCTCTATTGAAAGGCTTGTCAGTTCCGTAGGCTATCACGGGAGCTGCACTGTAACATTTTACAAGCGTAACTTTCCATTGGACAAAATGGAGAAATGTAGTTTAGGCTTCCTGAACTCAGATTTGAGAAATACATCTTTTAGTGAATATGATTTTTATATTGTGTGTTTGAAAATGCCACTTTTAGAAAGTGGGTATTTTTTTGCTTAACCATCCTGTGTGCCTCTGCCTATTTGTGTATTCACTGTCTGGGTTGGCAGTGATGGGCGTTGAGGATGTGCATTCACACTAGACAGTCCAAGGAGGAGGTTGAGGTGTGTCCTGCCTTTCCTGGGTGACTCATAACCAGGCTGAATAGACCTGGCTGCATTTAGAATAGTGGGAGGAGTTGTCGCCTGCATCTGAATGGACTGTGGCTGCCTCTCGCAAAGCTGTCTCCCCCTCCTGGAGTGAACCTGGCCTGAGTCAGGCAGAACTGGTTTATGTATGCCAGAGGAACTTTGTTTGTGCCAACTTCAAAGGGAAATGTGGTATAAATATTGGGGCCATGACCACAGGACTTTAAAACTCTTTGGGAAGAGACTACCACTTTGCTGTGTGCTTTTCTGTGTTGGACTGCAGTGGCTGCTTCTATCTTGGGCAGTGAAAGAACTGATCTGAACTTTCTACAACTTCTTTTTCTGAGTATCTCCAAGGGCTTGAGGTAAAGCTTACCCCCTGTTCAAGAAGACTCAGGAACAGCAAAGACTTCACCTTTCTCTGGGTACCTGCATCTGGAACTGTGCATTTCAGCTGCCTCCGAGGGGAAAAAACTACCCAACGCTGTCAACAATGCCGCTGCTGGCTTTGTGACTCAGAGGGCACCGCTGCACTTCGCCCTGCAACCTTGGTCTCACAGACGACGTCCGACACTGCCACCAAGCTGCTGCTTCCACCGCGACCTGTGGGCACCGCACTCCGCACTGCCTCGCTTCACACCGCCGCCCTGGTCTCACCGCCTCGGTAAGCTGTCATAGACACTGTTGCCTTTATCGTGGTTTGGGGGCACTGCTCATACGTTACACGATGCACGCCCAGTGCCACACCACATTCTTGGTCCACCAACGCCAGCACCATCGACTCCAGATCATCCCCCATGCCGCTGCATGCACCGCGACATGTGGGCCCAGCACATTGCATTGCCCTGCCTTGCACCGTGTCCTTGGGTCTACGGACGACAGAGATTCAGCAACGACAACGACGCTGCATGCACCATGGCCTGTTGGCACCGTGACGAGCACCGCCCCACTTCGCACCTCAGCCCTGGTCTTACTGACGCTGCTGGACTACTGTCATCGAACCGCTGCCTGCACCGCAACCTGAGGGCACCGCACACTGCACAGCTCCACTTAATACCACAGCCTCGATGCCTGATGGCGCTCTTGACTTCAACCTCACGGAATTTGACTTGCAACACGTATGACTTCAAGGGCCCGACGACTCATGCACTGACCTCCAGAACTGTCGCCAGCCCTTCGGAGTTCACAACGAGGCCCCAGAAGCCCTGCATTTCTATAGATACTATTTTGCGGGTCTTCCCGACACCATAGCTGGTCTGCGACACCGCGGTCAGCCTGAACCGTTGGACTTGTTTATTCACGGCGCTGTGATACCCCCTGATGGGGCGATCGACTTCAAGGAACTGTATTTAAAGTCTATTTTTGCATTATTCGTATCTTAATCACTGAATGTTGGATTTTCTTCGTTTTGGTCTTGTTTTACACAGATAAATATTGCCTATTTTTAATAAAACTTTTGTGGAGTCCTTTTTTAGTGTTTTCACTGTATTACTGTGTTTTATCTGCAAATGTTTTACACATTGCCTCTGACATAAGTCTGACTGCTCGTGCCAAGCTACCGAGGGGGTGAGCAGGGGTTATCATCTAGAAACCCCCATTTCTAACAGTCCGCCTAACATACGGTGAGTTTGGGCAATTTAGACTGTTTAAGGCCCATTAACTGTCAAGCAAACGATAAGATTTTTTCACATGAAAGAGCCAGCCACATTGTAACACAATTTAACAATGCTTGGTTTTCACTTTGATGTGTAAAGCATATGCTTTATTTATGACATCTGTGGCAACTCGTTTTGGAGAGTTAAATACGTTTAAAGGCACTTTTTGTGAAAGCTTTTGTGTTTGTTTAGCTACACAATATTTATGTATTCCATCTGCAACTGTGCTTTTTTAGAACACATATGTTACTGGATATACACAGTTTCCTCATTTGTCTTTGCAGACACTAGGGTCATGATTTGAATGGTGTAGCAGTTGCCGTGGTCCAAAAGCTCTAGGAAACACACTGAACACCAATTATTGCAATATGTTACTATTAAACAAGCAGTCACAAGTGCAGTTACCTTGCATGCACTAGTGCCATGATTTGAATGGTGCAGCAGGTGCAGCCATTGTAAACACTATATAAATTCTTATAAATTACCATATGGCATTCCCATACCAAGCATTGGCAAAGCCAACAGGTCTCGCCCATGTGAGATCTAGTGGCTTTGTCAATGTTTTTTTAGTGATCTTATACAGCTGCGCTAGCTTCAGTGCAGCATAACTGAAAATAATTTTTAAAGTACTATAATGCGGAGAACGCTTGCTGTGTCATACAGCTTTTTTACATTACTTTCAGCCATTTGCAACATAGCTAAAAAATATTGCAAAGCCAATAAATGGCACATAGGCAAAACCTATTGGCTTTGCCAATGCTTGTTGATGTTTTTAGTCTTCCTTGTATTGCAATTGAATTTATATAGCGCTTATGACTCCTGACGATGCGTTGAAGCGCTTTTTTTGTGGAGTAGAACACTACTCTAAAACCTATTAAGTATAAGTGGTTTATTGGTATAGTGAAATATGAAAGTAGTTTGGGTACTGGATATGTTAGTCTGTTATTTGGATTGAGAAAGTTAGTGGAGGGATAGAAGAGGGAAAAGGTTTGCATTCATATAGTGCCTACCCCTGATAAGGTGTTGAAGCACATTTTTGGCAAGTAGCGCGTTACTCCGAAACCTTTTAAAGGATTAGTGGTGAATTAGTATAGTGAAACATACAGTAATTTGATTGGTGGATATGTTAGTCTGTTATTTGGATTGATGAGGCAAAATATTGCATATATGTAGCACTTGCTACCCCTGATGAGATGTTAAATTGCATTTTGGTGTGTTGCACGCTACTCTGCATCCCAAACCAGTTAAATTATATGTGTATTTGGGTTAAGAGGTGGCAGTTGTCTCCTTATCCTGATTCCATACTGGCAGACCTATTGACATTGCCAATACATGTTGTGGGGCGCCTCGTACAGTCTCCCTGTCTGCCGTTGCCTGCTGGTCCCTGTGATCTTACCTCCCTTACTGTGAAACCTCGAGTGCCTCCATTATCTCTCATTTTGTTTCCTGCGATTGGCCTATTTCATCCACCTCTCATTCTTGTTTCTGTGCTGTCTTCTCTCAGGCTTCCCTTCTCCTTTTCTCTCCCTGCCCAGCCTATACATTTCTTGCAAGCCATTATTCTGGAAAGTAATTTTGAAAATAGCAGACACCCCACCCAGGTCGGGATTCTTAAATTCATAGCACATGCTGCCAGTTCTTAGATTGTATCAGTTTTTGCAGATAGACAGTATGACACGGGTTTACCCTTTTTTGGCAGATCTTAGTTACCCAACAAGCGCCCATGTTGGATTTTTAGTAATCCACTCACAAGTGTCAAATTCTCGGCCCCTTATTCCCAATCTTAGCCTCATGAAAGCCACAGCACAACATCACATGGTGCTACCTGCCCTCTTTCAAGACCCCCATTTCTCCGCAGAAGGCCTGTGTAGTAAAATTCCCCAGGATACTGAAGGGCCATATTACAGTTTGGGTGCTTTTTCACTCATTGCACCTTTTTGCTCCCGGCGCAATGAAGCAAAATGCACCGTATTATGATGAATGCGCTGCCCTCATTGCAGCCACAAAGGTGAACTGCGCTGGGGCAGCGCTTTCAGGTTTTCACAGCAACCCGCCTCTACTTTTAAAGGGGATTAAAGATCCCCTTGCAGGCAGGCACAGTCAGTGACTGCACCTGCCTGCAAGGGCATGTCTGGGAGGTCCATAGGACCCACTTTACCCTCTACAGAGAGCTGCAAGCAGGGGGCTCACTGACACTTTTAGGTGGAGCACTGTCAGTGCGCCTCCTGACAGCTTCTTTGCCTCTACGTCTGTAATAGGATGCGGGTGCAGAGGCAAAGAGTTTCCCTCATCTTCATGGGGCACGCCCCATGCACACGAGGGAACGACCCCTGAAGATAGCGCTGGTGCTTTGTGTTCACTCGCTATAGGTATTACAAAAGGGGTCCCACAAGCGTCTGCGGCCCCTTCTGTAATACCAAAGTGCCCCAAGGGGGGCGCAAACGCCTATTGCGCCCCTGGGGCACTTTCTGTAATCCGGCCCCTGGTGTTTTTGCTCGTGGACACTGTACAATAGAGTGTATAACATAGCAATTTAGATATCAAAAGTGCTATCCATTGAAAGAATGTCAAAACAAGCGTTTGCAATATAATAGGTCCCATACCCACGAGACTCCGAGCCATTGGTTTTGTAAATGACAATAGTGTACAGTCCCGCAAATGTAAGTCCCATTGCACTGCAAGTACTCTTTATTTTATGGTTAAACTAGATCTTCAGTTTGCAGTAATTCAAATCTAATAGTACTTTTTCTTTTCCTATGATGTGGAATAAAATTAAAAACATAAAAAGGATTTATATACCTGTTCTAAGTGCACTTGCCTGTTAAGAAGCACACATCTGTTGTCTCTTTTTAATTAAAAGTGTTTATTACAAGAATGTCCCTGCCATGTGTTGGCTGTGGCATGCTACAGTGGCATGTCAAAGTCAGAGCTATTGGCTTTGTGAATGCTTGTTTTCGAATGTATTGATTTTTGCTTTTGATCTGTCCTCACCTTTTGTCCTTTCTAGTGTTACTTCTGTTAGCCTGGTGAAGCATGTGAGAAAGTTGGAGACAGGGGTCTCCTTATTGGGGCATTGTTGGTGTTTGATACAGTCAGCACTTTTGTACCCCTGCAGTTGCTGCTCCCAAACCTTTGTAGTTGTCAGGTGCAAAGATTGTCTTCTCCATCATTATATAAATCAAAAAGAGAGAGAGGAAAAAAGGGAGCTGGTTCAATTCCCCCGAGTACAAATGTAGAAAATCAAAAGGAACTAGCCCCATGGACAGGTCTAACAGAGTGTGTATAGCCGCCGTCTGTCTGACTCCGTGAGTTGGAGAGAGGCCACACAGGTTTGCGGTATGAGCTCTGTCAGCTACAAATGGTAGCTGTGACAGAATACCCCTACTCCTGACATATGGAGCCTGTCCCTTTAATCTTTGGTGATTGGCAATAAGAGGAATACCACCTCTGCCAGTTAAGGCGCCTTAGCGTGCGCCGCACATAGACGCCTATACACACTCTGTTAGACCTGTCCTCTCACCTTCCACTTTCTTGGTCCTGGTGAAAGCCAGCCCCAGTTTCCAAGCACTGGCTGAAACATGTTGACCCCACTGGATGGTGGTGGCCATTGATACCTCCTTAGCCATCCCCTGCCTCCTTTTAATGCTGCCCATGGCCCATTATTAAATAATTCTAATTGGTTTTTGGGACCAGAGGGACAGCTTTTAAATATACACGCACTACACCATCACTGCACACTCACCTTGACAATAAACCAGCTACGCTGCAATTGCGGGCGTCGCAGCACACTTGGGGTACATTCGGTACCCCTAGTGGGGGCCGATGATGAAGCATGCCACCAACTAGGTTGGTGGGTGAGGCCTTTCTTAAAAACCTAAATGGTTTCCCTTGACTAAAGAGACTATTCTGTTTCTTCATATCTACATACACATATCCCCCTCGACCGTGGGGATAGTTCCTTTTGATTTTCTACATTTGTCTTCTCCATCATGTCAGTGTTTTGGGTTTCTACCAGTAAGACTCCCAGCATCACCCCCTCCTGATCACTCGAAAGTATAGGGTGGCTGACCTGTCTTAGAATGATTCCATAAAGTGACAGAATCACCTTGATCCAAACGTGGGGCTAAAATTACCGATAATTATTCCAGAGCTTCTCTTTGACCAGTGCAGGCAAAATACCTGAAAGTGTATGGGGAATCCTATGAGTATGAGGCCTGGTGTTTTTGACAGCTACTATTCAATCAAGGTACGTGGACATCACCCACAGAAGTATACAATGTTCCTGTTGGAAGTGATGTGGGTCTCTCTTGCCTGTGGAGGGAGAGAGGTTCTGGAGGTATCCCTGCAGGTGGAGTCTGTCCCAAGGAGAAGCACATCCATAGCTCTCTGGTGGAGGAGTTAGCCAGTGAAGTGAACTTACCCTAGCATTGAAGCGAGAAGTGAACTATGATCAAAGAATGAACGCAGCACTGCCAGGAGACTGGTGAGGCCCTGCTAATTAGTGCGTGTCCCCAGTCACCACAAATCAGGCCTTTAGGTGTTGTAGGCCTTTCTCCTTGTTCTGGGGGAGTTTGGTGGATTCAACAGCGTGGACTGCGGTGAGTCCTGATCACAAGGATCCATTCATGACGCGCCAGGCTTCACCCGAGGTGCGCAATGCGGGAGAACACTCCACTACAATTTCTTAGTTGTTGCTGTAGACTGAACTTTGCCCCCAGTGCTAACAAGAAAGCCATGTGACCTTTCACCACCATCAGTGTGCCCCCGAAATCTTAAGGTTGGTTTTAGTGCCTTCATACTCTTTCCTCGCATTTCTCCGATGATCTCCATGATCCTTCTTCCTTGTGTGGACGCAAGAATTGGTTTGACCTGAGACTCTCACTCCAAGAATGGCAACTGCTTTTCAGCCTGACTGCAACCCATCTGCACCTGTCGGAAGCTGCTGGCAGAAGGCGGGAGTAGGTAGAAGTCACTGCATCTGCTCATGGCACGTGTAGAACTGAAGTTTTGCTGCATGATGCCCAAATGTAACTACTCTTGCTGAGCACAGGCACTAGACTGGGGGACCGGTGAACTTGAACTAGACTGTTCCAGCGCCATTTCAACCACAGAAGCATGCAGAGACTACCGTCTGGGTCACTGACCAGAGAGAAGGCTCCTCCATAAGCTTTAGTACGCCAGCACGTGTCAAGATTTGCTGTATTGCTTAGGTTAAAACCATAGTATTTAGCATTACTATAGCTGTTGAACTCTTGCATGACATGGTATCTATTTGTGTATAGGTAATATAAAGTGCTTTTGTCACCCCCAAACACTGCTCTTCCTTTCTAAATGTGTGAGAAAACCATCACCTCAGAAAAGGACCTCGAAATTGTGCCACAGCCGTAGTGTGAATATGCCAAAGATGCATGTTGTGTCCTACTGCACAGTATTTCATTAGATGTCCCTCAGTTCATACATTGGTTCTCTTTTTTCCAACAGAAAAAGATGGCAGAAACAATGTTTCCAGGCAAGACTACTTTGTCCAATGCTCTTCTGCTTGTCTTTGTTCGTTGTCTGAATGGTTAGTTGTTTAGGGCACCCGAGTACTAGGTGTTTTCCTTATACCGAGTGTAATCTAATGCAGGACTTGAAAAAATATCAAATTGGTACTAGACTGCTAGGTTAAATAAGGTACTAAAGTTACTAAATACAAAACCTCTCCACACAACTTTTTTTTAAAAAAAATTTAAGTAAGAGTAAAATGCATATTTTGGGTGCAAGTTTTGTGTTAACATCATTGCATTACGCCAGAGCTGGTAACTCACTTTTCTAAAAACATTCAAAAAGTGCTGGAAGGAATGCTTGCAAACATGCGCGGGTGCACAAGATCTTCCTCCAGTGCGCACCCACACACACTTGCAAAGCGCACACATCATCAAGCGGGGGTGGCTCCTACGCTAAAGTGGAGGAGCGTCACCTAACTGGCCTCAGAGCAGTGGAAAAGGGAACAAGCATTTCCAATGCAATAGGTCTCGCAGTTACGCAAGTTTGAGCTATTGGCATTGTAAATGGCTATGCCTTCTATTTTGGTATTGGGTTTTAAAACATAAATAAAAGACATTGTCATTTTACAATGGCAATAGCTTAAACTCGCGAAAATGCGAGACCTATTGTATTGCAAATGCTTGTTAAACCAGTGATGAGCTGCATTTCGGGAGTTGCAGTTTCACTTTTGACTTTACTGATATATGCTCATAAATCCTAGCGTGCAAACTGCTGTTGCTGAGAAGGAAGCCATCATTCAAGGTGCCACACACGACGTGAGGCCTCTTGTCGGCGATGGAAAAACAGGAACTCTGCAGTTGTAACGGGCCCCACGTACAGGAACTCCTCAGTTGTAACGGGCCACGTGTCTGTAGGAGAGCCTGCCACTTCGATCGAGCCGCGCGCTGCACAGAGGTGATGACAGTCACTCACTCATAATGAGAAGCATCGAAATACGAGTCTCAAAAGCCAGGGTCCCCGGCTGCCTAAAAGGACTGCCAGAAGGTGCTCCAGATAACATGGCACCAAGTAATAATATTGGAAGAAGGCGCCAATAATGTGGTATAAAGAGCAGTGTCGTGAGTGAATCCTGCGTTAGATGGAAGCAGAGAACGGGCCCATTTTTATCTGAAGTGCAAAGAAAGTCGTCATTGTTTTTTGGGAGATTTGGGTGAAATGTCTGGCATCTGTCAGATCACTGGATCACCAGAGAAGCTCCTGAAGATAGTACATGAGCTGGGTGAGTAAATGTGCTTTTTGCAGATATATCTGCACACCTTGGAGGCCAAAGGCTTCACTTCCAACAAACTGCAAAGATTGTGGATGCGCCTTCTGCAGAAATCTGAGATGCACACGCAGCCTGAATCCTCAAGCGGCTTTAGCATGGAGGTGATGTGGGTTAACGGCTGCGCTGCTGATGTTGGAACTGGGGGACGAGGTCCGAGTCCATTTAGTTTCTTAGGCTCAACATCCTATGATTCTGGGCAAACAGCTTGTTCTGCCTGGGCCTAAAAAAAATTCTTACCTCATGTAATGTAATGTCAGTCAGTCAGTAACTTTATTCGATATATAAAATATCATAAAAGTATAAAACATTATAAAAACAATGTTTAAAATAAGAATCCCCTGCAGCGGCAGGGTTCCCATATATACAAGGAGAAATTTTAACAATGTCTAAAACAACATAATTCGTAAGCCACAGAAAAAGGGATATTCTACAATGAGTGCAATATAGAAAGAGGACAAATACAGCAACAGTAGACGACTTTAAGTAGGGCTGAGGACTGGGGCAGGGGCAAGGAACGCTGGAACTCGGCTCAATAACTAGCACTTCTTGAGTAACCTCTGTCTAATCCTCCAGGCCCCCCCCCCCCCCAAGAATTTAGCAGTTCCACAGATGACACTAGGGACTGTTGTCTCATAGGTTAAGATGCGCAAGGCCACCCTATTCGACCTGCAGCCCAGATTTATGCATACAGGTTTCAGCCATCTAGATCTAACCTGGCTGTAGGCCCGACAATCAAAAAGAAAATGGGCGATAGATTCCGTAGGGGAGGCACAACCTGGGCAGCACTTAACAGCACCCTGCTCACCACTCCACCCTGTCTGGAACTCATGTATTGGTAGAGTACCGTATCTCAACTTGAGGTAAAGTGACCTATCGCTTGGGGACTCGATCAGGTCCAAAAAGGCCTCCAATCTAGGCATAGGTTTAATGCCTAGGAATTTCTTGCTGAGGATGCCTCTCTGGGACCTCAAAGTAGCAGCATTGATCCAGTCCCAATAGTTTTTTTTTACGATGATTTTAGGGGGGGGGCTCTGGTTCTCCTAGGACTCACCCAAACCTAGCTCTATCACCAGTTTATATAGGTTGGATACCCAAAAAATCTTAAAAACGAGCTCCAAGTTGAAGTATGTCCTTCAGAGCAGATGCATACTGGCCTAGATCCGGGGACCTTCTGAGCCTGACCCAATATAATAAAGGGCGCAGTCTTGCCACATCACTTATGGGGTGTCTACCGAGGTCACTGCGGAGGGGAACTAGGGGAGTAGACTGGGGGAGTGAGACTATGTCTCTGAAAAACTTGTTTTCCGATTTAGTCAGATCTGTGACATTGTCAAATCCCCATAGTTCCGCCCCGTAAAAATTCTGACCTCATGTAATGTCATCTGGTGCCTTTAGGACACATGAAAATGCGCCAGTCACAGGGATTCACATGCATAAGTCATCCGACTGGTTTATTTGGCTAGGTACGGATATACGTGCGCGCAGACCGCAGTTCACATATTGCAGTTCCAGTGTATACGAGAGCTCACGGCTAGATTAAGCCGGAGAAGTCTGCCATAAAAGTGGAACAAGTAACATCTGTATTTTTTGTTCGCCCACAGAACAAAATCCGGTTTAATTCGCTGGCGAAAAATAAAACCCAAGGCATCCGGATTAGTGCCTGTCCTTCAAGTACACCCCAGTCACCTCCCTGGTGACCGCCTATGGCCGCTTCTCTCCTAACCGCAGGGATGTTTGCTTCAATTACAGGTCACCGGTTCTACTCCTAGTAAGACAGCTCGGTTGGTTAATGTGCACGCTGCAGAGACCTCCCTGTTAACTGCAGCCCATGGGTTGCCATATTTAGCAAGCTAGTTTATGAGGCTCCTCCCACCTGCTGTACAGTTCAGATCTGTGTATAATCTGCAGTTTTCCCATTCGGATCCGGCATGTCCGCCTTTCCATTTCCAAAGGTCAATAAAACGGAACCCCCTCAGACGTTCAATTTGATAGTAATAGCACCTAATAACAGCCCAGGTTGGGGTTCGCGCTGTATAGGCTGTGCTCAGTAGTATTATGGGGTACATTCCTGTGGGCAAACATCACATTTTAGGGGCACTCACCATTTTTCCATGGCGACCTTGGGCTCTGCGCAGGGGGTCTCGGGCGCTTCCGGTTATTCCTGGATGGCCTGCGGCGTGTGGGTCTCGCTGTCAGACATGCTGGAAAGTGCTTCTGTTTTATGCTATGTCTTTTTTTATGCTTTTCGGTGTCACCTGTTTACTCTCCGCCGTCTGTCCTGCCTCGCACGCTCCGGCTCTACACTGGACTGAGAGGAATCGTTCTGGCCCTGGGCTCGGCACAGATCCCGCCGACATGCTAGCATCGGCGAGGGCCTCAGAGAACTGGTACTCGCGAATATCTATAGCCAACCGGACGCCGAAGACGGGCCCTGCCGCCAGGGGAATGACACCCAACCACTCCGGGGCACCTCTGTTAGATTCCTGGACCCAGTGATCGGATCAACGTTCGGGGCGGATCCATGAGACAACGAAGGAGCCACCCTGGAACCGATGAAGGGCCACTAGGGAGGACTGATCCCCCCCCCCCCCGAACTATGCAGACCCTCCGGGTGGACTCATGGCCCCAGTGATGATAACCGGCGCCCTGCGAAAAAAAACACCCTGGGCTAGAGGCCGTGGGGAGAGAGAGGGAGTGGAGTCAAGAGAGGGGGTACCCTCGTGGTGGAGAGTGAGGGAAGGCAGGGAGGAGCGGTCACCCAGGGTGCGCTCAGGACACTGAAGCAAGGGAAAGAAGAGGGTGCATTGAGGGAAGGAGGAAAGCAGGTACAGCCAAGGACACGGAGGGAGCCGAGCAGAGCGTGCCCAGGCTCAAGGACCCCGAGGGAGGGGTCAGTCAGCCAAACCAGTGAAACCGGGGGACGGGGAGACGTGGCGCAGTTCCCAATGCACCTGTAGTTAAAGTACTGGCCTCTTGTAACGCGTTACATGGAATCTGAATACTTCGAAGTACAGAAACCCTGTTCACTTCCCAGCTCACAGGAGAGGAAGGGTTTGCTTTACTGTTTAAAGTAAAAAGTCTGTGTTTGCCGGTTGGTAATTTACACATATTGGCATCAAATATGTTGTGATACAGAGCTTTGGTATAGACCGAGTTGGGGACTGTTTGCCCACGCGCTGCTCGCCGCAGAATACATGGGTATGTTGATCCAGGGGACAGAGGGACACATAGGGGAGACAGGGTACCGGGAGAGAGGGAATGAGAAAAATATGGACCGAATGAAAAATGAATGAAGCAAGTGAGTGACATGAGGAAATGAGAATAAGGGAGGTGGGAAGAAAAGAAGCAGATGAGGCGGGAAGAAGGCATCAACCCGGAAAAGAGAGAAGAAAGACGGAATGCAGAAAGGAGCCGTAAAGGAACAGAGGAACCGAACGGAATGAGTAAAAGGAGCGTGGGCGTCCGCAGAAATTTTTCCAGGGGGGGGCGAACCTGGTAAATGAAGGGGCGTGGCTAATGTTAATCAATAGGGGCGGGGCTAAAATGGCAGACAATCAGGATCGGGTAATGTTCAGGCCAACCTGAGAAAACAAGCATTGGCATAGCCAATAGGTCTCGCCTTTGGGAGCTTATGACTGACTCACTGACTGAAGAACTTGTATAGCTCACTTTTGCCGAGGCGTCTTGGCGCTGGGTAAGTATGATGCCGGCAGTATAAGTATTTAGTTCTGCAGCAGGTCCCAAAGGCGATACCAATTGGCTATGCCAATGCTTGTTGTTATATCTGGGCATGTTGAGAGGCTAGGGGACTGGGTCTCGATGTCTGGTTGGGAGCACAGCAATGACCTACTCAATTTGAATGCATAGGTAATACAACCGGAGGGGTGAAATGAAAGGTTCGCTACCAGGAATAACAGGAAGGTAGAAAGTTAGGCTGGTTAGAAAGATAAGGAGGGGTAGAGACGGGCATGGTGGTGAGGGGAGAAACAGATGCATGCTAGGAGAGCGCTGTGAGGAGTGAGGTGAAATGGGAAGAGGCACTGAAAGGTGGGTCGGGTAAAGACCGTAGGTAGAACGAGTGGAAGGGGAGAGAACACGTAGAAGATGAATGGCAGGGTAAAATGAGCGATCAGGCAGTGAGTGTGAGGAGTGGGATACAGAGGCATATGTGGCAGTGAGCGTGATGTGCGGGGTACAGAGGGATATGTTGTGGCAGTGTGCACAAGGTGCGGGGTACAGAGGGATATGTTGTGGCAGTGCGCACAAGGTGCGGGGTACAGAGGGATATGTTGTGGCAGTTAGCGCAAGGTGTGGGGTACAGAGGGATATGTTGTGGCAGTTAGCGTGAGGTGTGGGGTACAGAGGGATATAAGGCAGTAAGCGCGGGCAGGGCCGGCTTAAGCGCTCGTGGCGCCCAGTGCCACAATGCTTTTTGGCACCCCCAATGACCACCTCCACTACAGGTTCTTCATAACCATCCTTTCACAGCGCCCCTCAAGCCTCCGTAACCATTCAGTCTCAGGTGCATTTAATTCATTTTATAGCGCCGCTCCTATCTGTGTAAGGTGTCAGAACACTTTACATTACACAGATTACATAGAGACAATCAATCATAAATGTGTAAACAGTGCATAGGAAATGTTACATAAGAGAGAGGACAAGAAGGTGTAGGAGTCACAGGTCATCCGTACAGGTAGGCAGGATAGTTTAAGAGGGCTTGGCCAGGAGAATCAGAAACCTAGAATTTAAAACCTAGCACCATGGATGGGGGGTTCCCTTTATTAATAAGAATTGATTTCTACCCAAATTAACCCATTTTGCCACATTAGGATAATGAAAAGCTGGGGGGAAATCATAACGCTCTAGCCCATACCCTACAGTTTGCATGCATCTTTCATAACAGTTACTTGCTCACTGTTCCACATTAGGATTTTAACTCATAAAGAGTTATCAACAATATGGTCTCTCTGACAAAAGTGTGACCCACTGACCTATTTACATTACATTATACGCACTTTGTGAGCTGCACGTTCTTTGCAGCAAGCATAGTAACCCTCTGCGCTACCTTAGGATGAGTAGAAACTTCCATTACACAAAACTTCGATCTCTCCCTCTCTAAGAAGTGCATTAATCACTGCAGTCATTTAGACATTTTTATTGGTGGCTGAAAATTTCTAGGCGTCCAGGAAAGAAGCAGGTGCTTTTAAAATCATATTAGCGCCCCCTACACAAAGTCAGCGCCCGGGGCGGTGGCACCGGTCTCACCGCCCTATAGCCGGCCCTGAGCGAGGGGAGTGGGGTACAGGGGGATATGAGGCAGTGGGGAGTGGGGTGCAGGGGGATATGAGGCAGTGAAACACAGGGTCGGCATGTCCTGCCAGACATGATAGGGTGCATACTGGCAGATAGATATGTTATTGACACAAGTCTGTGTACGTTTTGGTGGGATCTGAAATCCGGGCTATGGCGCAACCTCAATTTTTGACTTGGGAGAATAATGCATCGACCCCCCCAGAACTTCATTCAGAAGACCTCTTGCTCTCAAGCTACACTGTGTTAAAAGGAGGTCTTTGTGTCCAGACCTAACCACTCGTGCTTGTGGCGCGCAGCTCAAACTGGCCATTGTCATTCTGTTTGTGATAATCAACCACAGACAGAATGACAATGGGCGGGAGGGGCTGCGAGGAGGAGTGCGAGGCGCCCGATCAGGGAGTTGAGGCCTCTGGCAGGGAACAGCTCTGCTCCCTGCAGGGCCCGTAATTACGGACAAAAGGCGTCCGTAAAAGCATGGGTGGCCGCAGGGAGGGCAAGGAGGAGCACTCCAGGGGGGGGGGGGGCAAGTGCCCCTCCTTGCCCCCCCCCTGCGGACGCCCATGAAAAGGAGTGACACAGAGAGCAAGGTGAAAGGGAGGAACAGAGCGGGCGAGGGACGGAGGGAGGAGAAGGGAATGAATGAAAGAGGGAAGGGCTTGGACGAAGACAGACATGCGTGAATAGTTTAAGAGTATAACAACAGTATAACAGCTATTGTAGTTGGCTTGCTAAGCAGTAGGATTTTATGTGTGGCGCTCCTAGCACCCCCCCCCCCCCCCCATCTGTTAGCAGCTGTAGTTTGGTTAATCCCACCCATCTCCATCCTTTCCCCCAGATCAATTCCGTTAGTAGCATGTTCAGGGTTTTGAAACACCGGTACAACTACTGGTAGGTTGGTAAAATAGTATAAAAGTCTTGGGAGCATTACCATTTTAGATATTGCATTGCATCCTGTCACGAAGAGGGGGAGTGCTACCCAAAATGTTATTTGTGAGATCAGAGAGGAAATGGCTTTCTGGAGGTTCCCCTCCAGCAAGCCCTGTGTCTCCTTGTATATTTGGACACCTAAATATTTAAAGGTGCTTTTTGAGGTCTGAGGGCCATTCATGAAGAAAAATGCATGCGATTTGTTCGCATTTATGGCCAGTCCTGAAATTTGCTCAAATATTGTGAAGATACGAGCTATATGTTATAGATTGTCATGCAGATCTTTGACATATAGCACTATATTGTCTGCATAAAGCGACAGCACGTGTGTTGTGGGCCCAATGGGTATTCCCCAATTCAGGGCCTCCAGTCGCATCTGTTGCGCTAATGGTTCTAATGCAAGGATAAGCAGTATTGGGAACAGAGGGCATCTTTGTCTTGTTCCCATATGCACTGAGTACTGGCCGGAGATGAGTGCTCCTGTGCGCCCTCTTGCGGTGGGTGAGGCTTATAGTGGTTTGACCCACTCTATATATCTTGGGGGGTTCACCAAACTTATTAAGGGCGACCAACATATACTCCCAGCTTAGGGTATGAAACACCTGACGCAGATCTAGTGATAAATGCAAAAGAAACAATTGATGGACGGAATGCTGAACAATGCAAATATTAACACTCAGTCACAATGATCTGGGTTTAATCCATTATTCTTTTGCTCACCACGCCACCCCAGTTTGGACCCAGCCGTATGCAAACCAGTCTTGATCCTGCGCCTCATGGGTACAATCCAGCCCGAACTACCAAGCCAGGTCCTCCCTGGAACGGAAACAAGCATCCTGGGACCGGGTTCTGGGCATCACCCCTCATCAGCCAGGCTAGCTTGAAACCAGTGGCTCAGTGAGCACGGGGCCCACGTCTAGGTATACCCTTCCCACTTAGGCTGACAAATGCAAAAGAAACAATTGATGGACAGAATGCTGAACAATGCAAACATTCACACCCAGTCACAAAGACTAGTGATCTACATCCCGCCGCTTGGAGTTCATTAAGGATCGCATCCATTACATGATAAGGTCTCCGTATGTTTAATGACGTGCTCCGATCATGTATGAAGCCACATTGGTTTGTGTACAAGATTTGGTAGCATCAACAGTAGGCGGCGAGCTAGAAATTTGCTCAATATTTTATACTCCGTATTTAATAATGATAAAGGTCCATATGCCGTAATATCAGTGGGGTCCCTGCCCGGTTTGGGTAGAGATGTCACAAGTGCCGAAACTGCATAGAAGGTTAATGCATCTCCTGTAAAGCACATCATGTAACCTGCAAATCACCATTTTTTTTTTGTAGATAGGTAAGTGGGTTACTACTTTTGACACACATCCTTTATTACTTGCAGTACATAAATTGCAATCCTAATGTAGAACAGTGAGCTATGAACCAGAATCAACAAGCCTCTTGCAAACTGCAAGACATGGGTTTAAAACCTTATTGTTTTCCTTCTCAATTTGAGGTATAGTGTTGGATTCCTTTGCGTAGTAATACATTTTTATAAATACAGACGGCCCCTGCAACGTTATATTTTAAATCAATACTTTGTTTCTCCCAGTTATGCACGTAATATATTTCTACCTTCTTAGAATACATGCATGTAGGGGTGTGGCTTGGAGCGTCAAGATGGCGGTCGCACTCTAAGAGTGCTCCGGACACCTCCGTCATCCGCTCCAGAATACATCGCCATCGACAACCATCCTTTCCCCTAACTCATCGCCAAGACCCTAAAATACCTCCGACTGCCCACCAGTGCCGAAAATACTGCAGAACCAGGTGCTACGGTTGGCTTTGCGCACTGGTCTCCGGGCCGCCCTGAGGTCAAAATGGCGGCGCCCGTCGGGATGTGACCCGTGCTTGGACGCGGGGCCTTGCTATCAGAAATACTCCCTGCGGCAGATTGAGCCCCCCCTGCGCTGTGCCCTGCTGACAGGCGGAGGCGCTGAACAACTCACCAGGCGAAGACGACCTCCGGAGCCGTGAGGCCGCGCAGCGATCCTGGTTCCCCGCAGCCTGAAGGAGAGGGATCTGGCAGACGGCCTAGGTGGGGCCTCCCTCCCCCCGACCAGACCTCTGGGGCTGGCGTGCAGGCTTGGGCCTGCGGCGACTGTGCCTGATCAGCAGCAGAGACAAAACTGGGGGATCGGCTGCTATTGTGAGCAGCGGGGAGCCTCCAAGTGCCCCCCCCCCCTTCTGGCGCCGAGATCCTGTGGGTGGGGGGGCAGCCCACGACCACAGAGGACCTAAGCGTAGTGTCTGGTCCTGCGGTCGCCCTTCGGCCCTGAAGATACAATAAATCTGGGCCCGCCGACTTGACAAGAGCACTTGCTGCCCAGACCTCCTGCGTCTTGATGAGTCTGACGGGCTGCGGCGCGTGGGGGAGAAAAGGCCTACACCTGTCTCAATCCTCCCTTCTTGGTGCAGACGCGGCTTCAGGCCTTTCGGACCAGCAATTGACTGCACCCATAGCAGGGAGAGGACTACAAGGTCGTGGATCGGCTGTCCTAATCAGACAGCGGGGATCCCACGAGTGGTCCCCTCCCACCCCCACTGCCCATTCTTCCACCTGTAGAAATCCTCCCGGGACATTCTAAATCAACACTGCACGGCACAGCCTATTTTACCTGCGGGGCGCCTTGCCCTCCACTTCTGCAGCCCCACTAACATTGGAAAGACACAGGCCCAGCATGTGTCTTAGACCTGAGGCCTTGAGCTCTACTGAGGGGGGGGAGCACTCAGTCTGACCTCCTGAGCAGCCTGGCGCGGTAACCTCTAGACGGCCGCGACTGGGGTGATCGACTGCGAGATCACGCAGTGGTAGACTTCTGAGACCCCCCATTCTGCCCTGTTGGACCCCCTACAGTCCTAGATTTGGTCTGCTCGCTGTGAGGAACAACACCTACCTTTCATCTTGCCGGGCCCCTGACCCTTGGCGGGGCACTACATGCGGCAAGTGGGGTGCGCCCTGGGTGAACTCCTGGGAGGCAAGACGGACCCCCCGCCGTCCCGGCCGTGGCAAAATTCAACTGCAGAGAAGAGTCCCCCGGGTCGCAGTGGGACCTGCCTGCCTGCTGCTGCAGACACAGTGGCGGTGCGACACCTGGACCCCTGCGGGTGGAGAGACCAGCTGCAAGGCCGCACAGCAGTCTGCTCCTATGGCCACCCCCCTCCGTGCCTGATCGGGCCCAACAACTCCGTGTGCAAATTGCCTCATTAGGAAAAACAAACACTCGCCTCCCACCTGATCGTGACGCGACTGCGCCAAGACCAGCACTTAAGCGACTGACAGCCACCAGAAACACCTGCTAAAAGGGCGAGCATGAAATAATCACTTACCCTGTCTTCATCCCTGTTCACTTAGCGCACTATCACTCGCAGTACCAGTAAGTGGTGCCCAGTCCCTGGGCGAAACCGACTCCCGGCCGTATCATAGCTGCTCAGCGGAAGACTACCTCCTCCACTAACTGTAAACTTGCCTGATTGCTGCTACAAGTCCAATCAAGAAGCATGCAGTGGCCCCTTCATCCCAGAAAGTCGCAAGTGATCCACGGAGGTACAAAGCCATCCACGGGAACCGACCAATAGCCTCCCTGTGAAACCGTCTAACTACTACCAATACTACTGCCTTCCATCGACCCTCCCTAGACCTCCCGGCCATAGGGAAAGACCGGGGTTCGAAACCACCCACGACACTGACTAAAATGGACCAATACACAGTTAACAAGAATGGGACTCGACCCAAGGCTGCAGAAGGACACACTCCAACGAATGGAGACCTCAACCCGATCCTACAAGCCAAATCCGCCTTGCAGGCCTCGGTCGAAAATAAGATTGGAGAGGTACGAGTTGACATCGCCCTGCTCCGGCAGGACCTCTGCAATGCAACGGCCAGGATCACTGAAACTGAATCTCGCATCTCCTCTGTCGAGGACGATATAACAAATCTGAAGGAACAGATGACCCGCCTGCAGACTTAGGCCAAAGAACTCCACAGGAGGGCTGAGGATGCCAAACATAGATCCAGACGCAACAACCTGCGTCTAGTAGGATTCCCAGAGGGCGTAGAACATGGACCGATGGAATCATTCATTGAAAACTGGATCAATTCATGCCCAAAGACAAGCTCTCTACTTGGTTCGCGGTGGAACGAGCCCATCGATCCCTTTCTCCAAAACCTCCCCCAGGTGCTGTGCACCGACTCATTATAGCAAGGATCCTCAACTTTAGAGATAGGGACTTGATCCTGGAGCAAGCTTGCGTCCGGAAAACCCTAACTTTTCAAAATCACACCATCATGATATTTCCGGACTACACCAGGGAAGTTCAAGCACAGAGACAATACTATACAGACGTGAAACACAAACTCTGCGCCCTCAACCTACAGTACAGGCTACTATTTCCAGCAAGATTACGTGTAGGCTTCCAAGAAAAAACAAATTTCTTTGATGGTCCCGAAGCGGCCTGGACCTGGCTGGCGGAGGAGCATCCCCTCTGACTCCGATCTGTGACTTCGACCCAGAAGCCCAAGCTGCAACCTCACACAACCCTGCTCCGTGAAGGAGACTTACGCAGTCCCCAAGGGGGCAAAAGGCGAGCATGGCCAGGTCGAGCTCACTAGTGACTGCCTCCCCAAATTACCAGCACCGGGTCCTATCGCCGGAGGCCCGCCGTCCGCGGGGCCCCGGTTCCCGAGATCGTTCTCCCACGGAGAGAACTTCATTCAAATTATGGCCATAGACTCCGCAGACTCAGATCTCTCCCGTAGCCCGGCTATCGAAAGCTGAAGCTCCCACAGGGCATCACAAACAGAACCTGTCACACCAGACAGCACTCAGTTGAACAATGGCAAATTTTCAAACCAATCATATACTTCTGCCGATGTATACTCAGATCCTATAACAAGAGGGGTTCACCATACTCCATTGACTCTAAAAGTTATAGTTTAGTTCATCTCAACGGTTGAAGGGCGAAAGATGCTACTGTTTTTGATGTATAGGGCGCGGGGTGGGGGGGCGTGGGTGGGGGCCGTTGTCCCAAGTTTCTAGTTATTCAATAACTCAAAGTTCACAGCATCTCAGCTCCACGTTAGTATGACACAGCACCACAAATACATGTCAACAAACGAAACACATAATTTACACTTCTCAGTCTCCAGAGCATCTACTGCACAGCAGCTCTCCGAGGCGCTACGGGCTTCTCACATTAACCACGATACAATGACATACAAAGAGAATTCTCTCCGTATCATGTCATGGAACGTAAATGGCCTACTAAACAGGATCAAATGGACGGCGGTCCTGCGGCATGTTCAAAGACATGCCCTGACATTCTCATGCTCCAAGAACCCACCTCATGGGCAATATTTGTCCCTTCCTTGCAATGTACGGATTTGATAGATCCTGGCACTCGGGCTTCACACGGGGCTCACGTGGGGTCCTAATCCTTTTAAAGCGCAACCTACCTTTCGTACCTACTCCAATTACCAGAGACCCCAATGGCCGCTTTGTAATTCTGGAACAATGGGCGAAGAAACACTTCATGTCCTCTCAATTTACATCCCTGGTGCTACCCACACACAGACCCTAAACCGCATTGGCGAAATATTCTCCTCCTTACCTCTCGGTACTATGGTTTTGGGAGTAGACTTCAACTCTGTCATGCACCCCAGGTGCAACACCACGGGGACTCCCTCTATCTCCCGCACCTCACGCCAAACAGCTAGCGACCTGGGCTAAAGCCAAGGGTATTTGCGATGTATGGCGATCCTGGAATCCATGGGAAACCCAGTACACCCACACCTCAGCGGCGTACCACAGCCACTCTCGCATCAGCATGATATTCAAGCCAGCTCCGGAGTGTTGTAGATTCAGGGAAATACATATGCTCCTCCGGCGTATCTCGGACCACTCACATACACTCACATACAATCAGGGAAAGCGGGGGGATCTAACAGCATCCCTATTGAGCTATACAAAAAAACAGCAAGTACTATTACGCCACACCTCTTGAACATGCTTGAAGCTAGCCTTGAAGCAAGAGAACTCCCTAGGGACCAGCGTACGGCGACAATAGTGGCAATTCATAAACTCGGAAGCCTGCCTGGGAATGTTCGTCCTACCGGCCCATATCGCTGCTAAATGCTGAGGCCAAAATACTCGCTAAATTACTGGCAGCTAGGTTGACTCCCATCTCACTATGTTAATACACCCGGACCAATCCGGGTTCATGTCTGGAAGAAACACGGCCCTTAATCTGAGGAGTCTACATAGTGTCATGGCGTGGATTCCCACAATTCAAGAGGCAGCTGTCATCCTCTCCTTAGACGCACGTATGGCCTTTGATATGGTTGAGTGGCCCTTCCTCTTCGCTGTCCTTACACATCTAGGCTTTGACCCCAAATTTTGTGCCTGGATACGACTTTTAAATACAAAACCCCTAGCTCACGTAGATGTGAACGGTCATATATCAGCCGACTTTCCTTTGGGGCGTGGAACGCGTCAAGGATGGCCCCTATCTCGACTTTTAATTGCTCTTATACTGAAGCCACTGGCAGCCTGGTTAAGGAGGGATCCGGTTATTCGGGGGCTCCATTGGGGGGAGGGATGGGAAGACCGTAGATCCCTATATGCGGATGATGTGTTGTTGTACATGGCATCCCCCAAGCGGTCCATCATCGGACTCCTGGATATTTTTGAGTCGTATGGCAAATTCTCCGGATATACCATAAACTGAGCCAAGTCGATCCTGTACATCCTTAGCTGCCTCCCCGCCACAACTCCCGAAGGGGTGTAGTTTGAGTACTTGGGAATTTGTATCACACCACTACCTGAGGAATTCATAGGAAAAAACCTCCTGCCACCTCTGAAAACACTTCAACAAGACGCGAAGAATTGTCAGTCCTAACCTTAACACTGCTCAGAAAAGCCATGCTTTTTAAAATGATGGCACTTCCTAGGTTTCTCTATGCCCTGCAAAATACCCCATTTCTAGTTCCCCCAAGCTACTTTGGCTTTAATTGCCTTGAAGTGTCAAACTTGCTCTGGAACAAAAAAACAGCCCGAATCGCCATGAATAAATTGGTAAACAGTTGGTATGATGGCAGAATCGCACTCCCAGATATACAACTATACTACTGGGCTTCCCAGCTAATAGTATTTAATCAGTGGCTTCACACCCCACAAACCGACCCAGCGTTCTGTTCAGACAGGCATAGTCTGGGAGAAGGAGGAATAATGAGGGCATTATACACTAAAAAGCGCACAATACCACTGATAGGACCCACAGCACATACAGTCCAAATTTGGCACATAGTCCTCAAAAATCTAGGATGGGATGGAGTCATAACCCAGCTTACCCCACTTTGGGAAACAAAAGGGCTGGGCAAACTTAGCACTAGTAAAGGTTTTAGACGGTGGGACTCCATAGGAATCTCTATGGTGGGTGATTTGTGGGCAAAGGGAGAAGTTGTTACATTTGCCCACCTCCAGGAGGAATACGAGATGGCGCATTCCGAAATATTTAGATACATCCAAATCAGGCATGCACTCATGGCGGCTATCCCAGCTGGCACTACACTCCCTGAGGCCTCCCCATTAGAAGATAGGCTATTAACAGAGTATATGGACAAGAAGGCTATTTCCCTCACATATATCAAAATCATCAATAATCAACCAGATCCCACAAAACCTCTCAGTGACATATGGCTGGCCAAAGTTGGGGATTTAGATGAGACAGATTGGCAGGAAGTGCTTTCATCCCCACGCGTAGTGGCGATATCCTCAGAATGAAGACCAGTACAATTAAAGATACTTCATCGCATCTACTATACGAGAGATACCCTACACAAAATAGGAAAGGCTGAGAACACACTTTGTTTGCGACAATGCGGGGCAGTTGGTACCTTTAATCATACACTGTGGGAGTGCCCAGTCATAACGTCCTATTGGGAAAAAATCCTGTGAACCATTACGCAAGTTAGTGGAGTGACTGTCGTCCCAGAGCCCAGGAGGTGTCTCTTAAATATCTGGGAACCTACTGACCTTACTCATGCAGCACAGGACTGGGCAACGCTGAGCATGATGTTTGGCAAGCGAAATATATCCAAATACTGGGGTTCACAATCTTCTATGACGCTCCACGAATGGTGTAACGATATGGATGGTGCTATGGTGGCGGAAAAGGCGGCGCGCATGCACCGGGGGTGCCCTAAAAAGTGGGAACAAGTGTGGGTAACCTGGAACGCTTATAGAGGGAACATCTGTACTCCACTACTGATTGAGTCCGAGACGACTTCTAGCTGATCCAAATGGGTATGGAGTGATGATTGTCGATGTTTACTAATGTATAGGTAGTAAATGGACAACTGTCATGGATATGGTAATGGACTGTAAGACGTGCTATGTAAACGAAGATTTCATTTTATAACCGTGTGTTCTTAAGATTGACCTGTACTCAATAACAAGAAGTTTAAAAAAAATTGCTTTATACGCAGACGATGTTCTGCTCTTTCTCGCAGACCCGGCCCGATCCGGTCCTAGATGTCTACATATATTGCAGTCTCCGGTTTGCGCCTGAACTCGGCCAAGTTTACTTTAGTCCCTTTGCATCTCTCAAGGGAATGTTTCGATTGGCAATCCTTCAAATACTTGGGTATATGGGTCGCCCTACTTCCCGACCTAAGCTGGGCACTCAACATGACTCCTCTGGTCGCTAAAACCAAACTAGACCTGCAGAAATGGCAAAAACTATCACTTAACTCGCTAGGGAGAATAGCACTATTCAGAATGATGATTCTCCCCCGATTCTTTTACGTCATTTAGAATACTCTCTTCCATGTCCCCCGAATCTGGTTTAGAGGAATAGACAGTCTATTTATAAGGTTTCTCTGGAGTGGCCCCCGGCCGCATATGGCGCTTCCGTACTGCTAAATCCCACCCTTCGACGGAGGCATGGGTCTAACGACCCTGTACTTAAATTATCTTGCATCCTGTCTCCTGGTAATTAACGACTAGTTCAACGGGGGTGGTCTGACCCTGCTTGCAGGACCAAACTTAAAGACTTAGGCCTCTCTCAGGTTCAGGCTATGATGTATGGATCTCCCATTCCTCGGGCCCTCCCCATGGTGACCCGAACAGTCCTGTTAGCCTAGAACGCCTCCCTACGACACACCCACTGGAAGGACAAACTGACTCAGCAGACACCCCTATGGCAGGGCACATGGTTGTGGGAGGTGGGGGTCTGGAAGGTTCTAAGAGCTGGGATCTCATTGGTATCTCCCAGCTTAAAGCTGTGTGGGTCAGTGACCATATCCGCTCCTTTGCAGATCTGCAAACCAGACACTTGCTTCACCCGTCCCAGTTTTACAGATACTTACAACTTCGCCATGCCCTAGAAATGCATATAAAACCCCGGAACATCACTGCCAGAACACAGCCCCCTTGAAGCTCAGATTACAATGGGTAACGTCAGGAGTGGGGGGGGGGGGAGGTGAGTCTCGCGTATATACCGCTCCCTAACTAACAACGCTCCTACTTCCCTTGACCCATTGAGAGCTAAATGGGAGACCTGGTTGGGCCCTCTGGAGGAGGAGGACTGGAGAGACGCTCTGATGGCCGCCAAGACTATCACTGTCTCAGCTAGACTTCGTCTGGTTCAGCTTTACTACGTGCACGCCTCCTACCTCACCCTAGCCCGCCTACACAAAGCAGGCCTAATTCCACACCCAACATGCACAAGATGCAGTGCCGAACCTGCAGATTTCTTCCACATGGTATGGTCCTGCTCACATATAACCTCTTATTGGGCTGCCCTGGAGGCAGAGCTCACATGGGTGTTGGGGTGGGAGGTCCCACACAAACCACTAAACATACTACTGGGTGTCACAGATGAGTTAGATGGATCAAGAGCGGACACAATGTTTCTAGGGACCACTCTTGTAGCAGCCAAACGCGACATAGCAATGGCATGGAAGAATCCCACCCCACCCACTATAACTAAATGGCGCAGAGGAGTGGACTGGTGCGCCGCACAAGAACTACCACTGTCCGAGGCTAGGGGTTGTCAGACCAAACACCGGAGGATATGGGGTAAATGGTTGGGAATGCTCGACTAATTAACTTCCTTGTATTCCCAGGTCTCATCCTATATGTCCTGCTGAAGATAGAGAAACAACCATGTATAATGTCACAAGATTGTTTCACTCGCCAAATGCCACATTTTGTGGTGCTGCTGACCATGCTGTACTGTTTGTACTTATGTTTTTACCACTATCTCTTTGCAAAATCAATAACATTAATTATCAAAAAAGAATACATGCATGTAGCTTGTATAGGAAAGGTAAAGTCAAAAACTTGCCTCAAATGTTTCTTTTAAGTACTTGACTTGTAAAGTGATACTTGTGTGCCTTTGTTTACCATCCATTGCGTTGGAATCTAGGTATTAGGCTCCAGGTGGCTCCAAGCCAAGATCATTCTTGAACAAAACTAAGGCTGTTGGCCCTTTAAATGAGGCCTTTGTTTTGGGCCAACTTAAATTGTAAATAAGAAAGCCCCTTCACTGCCTGTAGATTCCTGCTCAGAACCGAAAGCAGACAACCTGTGGGCCCTGCTCAATGTGTTCCTGTATTGGTAAATTACACTGGGAAAGAATTTAGCATATTTCACTTGGTCCAGCCCGGATCCCGGTTCAAGCTCAATACTAACTGTCTCATTCTTCTGACTTCTTGCATCAAACCTGCTGTTAAGTAAATACTTATGATGGTAGCATTTTCTGTGCACTGTCCTTTTCTATCCTGGGGTGTATGTAGGTGCTACAGAAGTAAACCATTCATGTCACAGGGGTGCGTATCTACATTGCAAAATGGTCCGAAGACCTTATTAAATAGAGCTAAATGTGTGTGTAATGCACCTTGTGCGCACTCGTTGTAAACAAAGGTTTGGAGTGGTGATTGCCACAGATTTATATTGCTGAGCAAAGCACTCAAACGTACAAATTGTTTTTTGGTGCAAATAGCCTTGGTTGCAGCGCCCAGAGATCTTGAACTGCCGCACACAAGGAAATAAATTAGAGGGAACACTGGTCATAAACACTGGCAGTCACTCTGGGTAGCATTCCAACCCATCATTTTATTTACCCATTGTGACTTACTAGATTGAAGATGGCTTTAAGCAATTCGGTACTGTCCCGGCCTGTCAAGGGAATAGTCCATCCTGAACTGCAAGACAAGTCCTTCATTAAAGGGACTACAAGCAACCCAAGTCTGGTTTTGGCCTTTGTAGGCCTCGTCACTGAGATATTGCTTGGATCCTGCGGCACAGCGGGCACGGGACCCACGTGTGTTCTTTTTCTTGGCCATTTAAGGTGTTCTGCAACAAACGCAGAAGAGATGATGGGGGGCATGCTTGCAAATAGTCTAAAACACTTGGTAAATAGGATAAATAAGGCAGAAAACTCCTCAAAGGAGTTATATCATATCCTCAAAGAATTCACTACTTCTACTAATGAACCTACTGTATCCATCTCTCAAAAGTGGACTGATTCCCTCTCAGAATTTTTTGAGGAAAAAATCATGAATATCCATCGTACCTTCCCCACTGCCCTTAATTACATCGACATTGAAGAACTCCCCTATCCCCCACTTGGCTATGGTGAACTTTTACATGATTTCAAGGAATGCGACCCCAAATCCGTCACGAGGCCATGATAAAAATCAAATCTGGCTCTCCAGATGATCCTTTCCCTTCTAAGTTTTTACCTATGTTTGCTCCTACAGTACTAACTGGACTGGTCAAAGTATTCAATAAGTCCTTGGCAGAATCCGACTTTTCGCCGTGCTGGAAGATAGCCAGAATCAGGCCATTTTAAAGAAGCCATTGGCGGATCCGGAGGCACTTTTGAATTATCGGCCAATCTCTTTACTACCTTATTTCGGGAAAATACTGGAGTCCCTGGTAAATAAACAGCTGGTGAGCCACCTTGAAAGCCACGGACTTCTAGATCCCTCCCAATCCGGTTTCAGAGCTGCACACAGCACGGAGACCGCTCTGATCTAGGTCATTGACAATATCAGATTAGCTTTAGACAAACATCAGTCAGCTATCCTCATTCTGCTCGACTTGTCGGCGGCCTTCGACACCATCTCCCATCATATTCTTGAACGACGACTTTGGGAGATTGGGGTCAGGGGGCCGGGCTTGAAATGGTTCAGCAGTTACTTGAGGGATCGCAAAACTATTGTCCAGATGGGAAACATCACTTCCAGTGAACGACCAGTAAAGATGGGCGTTTCCCAGGGCTCCATCTTGATCTCCACCCTTTTTAATCTTTATATGACCCCTCTAGCTGCAGTGATCAGACAATATGGCTTTGATGTCATATCCTACACTGATGACACTCCGATTCTGATCACTCTTGGTCCTGATCCTTGTGAAATCAAGCAACGCCTTAAAGATTGTCTGATTCACATGGATAAATGGATGCTATCTAACCATCTCCAGTTAAATGGGACCAAATTGGAGATTATGCTCTTTGGCAAAGCAACTGACCACTGGTCGCACGACTGGTGGCCGTCTAGGCTCGGCCCGTGTCCTCCTCATAAGAATGTGGTCCGAAACTTAGGCTTCTACATCGACAACAACTTGTCTATGAGGGGGCATGTGAATCAGGTTATCGGCACGTGTTACGGTGTCATGCGGAGCCTTCGCAAAGTTTTCAAGTGGCTTCCCTTCGAGGCCCGCAGACCCTTAATACAAGGTCTAATTATCAATAGAATGGACTATGGCAATGCTCTTTTGCTTGCTATCAATTCTGATCTTTTAAATAAACTCCAGGTTCTCCAGGATACGGCAGCGAGGCTGGTCCTAGACCGCCCATATAGAACCTCGGCTTCATCTTGCCTAAACACTCTTCACTGGCTCCCTGTGAGAAAACGAACTCTCTTCAAAACTCTGTTTAACCCATAAGCAAATGTATGGCAGCGGCCCAAAATATTGGTTGCCGAAACTCCGATGGTATCAACCCTCCACTGCTCTGCGTTCTAGTGACGCTGCCCTGCTTACCCCCCTTAAAATTCACACTGCAAGACAGGGGGTCCATGCTTTTTCTTATCTGGCCCCAGCATCTTGGAACAAGATGCCCTACCATCTCCGCAACACGTCAGACCACAGCTGTTTCCGTAAGAAGCTAAAGACCTGGCTTTTTGGAAACTAGTCTCCGGTCTGTTCATTTTCTCAGAGCCGTCTGCAAGCACCATGAGACTCGGAAGAGTGATATGTGCGCGATATAAGTACTTCTGACTTGAAAACACTGGCAATCGCTGCGGGTAGCCTTCAAACACATCGTTTTTTGCCCATTGTAAAGAGTATACCCAGATGTGGGTCCATTGCTCACGGTGCCACAGAATCCATGCAGTACCTCACCAACGTGGCCTAACTAGGGTGAAACCGTCTGGAGTTGATTGTGTTGCCTACTGGAGTGGACCTTGCCTGTCAGTTCGGGGAGGACTATTCCTTTCAGGAGCTGGACCAGTACTGATTTGCACAACGTGGGCCTCAGTCTAGAGTGGCACAGATGGGTTGGAATGCTGCCCAGAGCGATTGCCAGCAGTTTAGACTATTTGCAAGCATTCGTCCCGTCTCCTTTCACAAGCTTGACTCTCAGAATTATGCTTCTACTGTATGTATCTGATGCTGAACTTAAGCTTGATTTTTTTTTTTCGTCACTTTTTCAATAATTCTTACCCGTGAAACCATACCAGGTTTTAAATTACATTTGCTTTAACTCTGAGAAGTTTGAAATGGGGCACTATCTCAGATATTCCTGTTGCCCAGAAGTTGACGCTGCAGACCCATACATGCCTCACCCTTACATGCCTCACTCCTCTTCAGAAAGTATGAAAGTGGGGTGCATCTTAAATAACAAAGCACGTTTGAAGGGCATTTTAATGCTCGAAGTGTCAAATGGATTAAACGGTGCTGGAGAGAAGTGGTGATCTTACACAGGTAGTGTTGTTTCTTTAGACTTTCAATCTTTTGATTTTCAGTGTCTGCTCTGAAATGATTTTCAAACGTCACCGTGAAACTGTATCATAGTATTGTATTATTTACATGCTTTTTGTTTTTTTGTAGCTTTTTCCTGGAGAAGAACATGTTTGTTTTCTTTTTGAACATCCTGCGCCAAAAATCTGGTCGTTATGTCTGTGTTCAGTTACTCCAGACCTTGAACATCCTCTTTGAAAATATCAGTCACGAGACTTCTCTTTGTAAGTGCACATTAGTTTCCTTTATTTGTCCATGCATGTCTTCCTGTTTGTTGCATGCATTGCTGCTATTATATGGTTGTTGTTTTTTGAATCCACTAAGTTTGACATATAAGTAATGTGTAATGAACACAGATATAAAGTTTAATGTAACAGTTCCTATTGAATTCTCTGACCTACAGCCCTTGTGTTATAAGCCAGGCCATGACTATAAGAAGTAAATTAATTTACATGTTGCGTGGTATTTCATGCGCAGTACACTTAATAGTGCAAAGTGATTGGCACCTTTTTTGTTTTTCGAAACTTCCCTTTTAAAATATCCACATGACCTGGATTTCTAGAGACCTAGCCTCATCTAGTCGCCTAATCTTTAATGTACATGGCAGGATCTACTTATTTTACTAGAGATAATTCCTGGCTATTTTAAAATACTGAGGTGGCTGAATACTTATCTTGTATTAAATTAAACCGGAAGACCTAATAAAAGCCATGATAAGCACATATAAAGAAATGTGAGAATAGCATTGATTTTTATTTAATTTTTTACTATTTTTTCCCCCTTATATTTGTCCCACAGGTAAGTGCTATGGCCAAGGGGTTCGCTTTCCAAATTAACTAACTCAGGAGAGTGGTCTCATTAGCCCAAGCCCCTCAGTGCAAAGCCCTTACTAGATGCCTGCTGTTTTTTAAAGGTGGACTACTGGACTCAACAGATAAACACTACTGAAAGTCAATAAATGAGACAGGCAGAATGTGTTTGGGTATGATGATGCTGACCACATGTTCTGTGAAAAAAATACTCTTGTATTTGGTGGAATACAAGGTTTAATCAGCACCAGGTCTATAGGACCTCTGGTCTCTGGCAGTGCTTTGTTCTTCTCTCAGAAGCTTCAGGTCCTCCCTTAGTTGAAGATTGTGTAGCTTACATGTACGGGTTAATGCATCAAAGTTCAAGGTCTCAGTCGGCGATACAACTCTGGCATCAGCAGTATAGCCAAGTTAATATTGCTGCTCCAGGAATGGCCTGACAACCACATATATTCAAAAATGTCTATGGTTGAAGCTTAGACTCCTGAGGCGGAAGCCGGGAGAGGTTGTTTTTCGTATCGTGCACTGTTTTTAAACCCAAAACTCACCTTTTAAACTGTGATTTTCCGCTGGAAACACTCGCACTCCAGGGCACGGCAGAGCAGACCTAGCGCTCACGTGACCTGAGCACCGGCTGCCTTCGCCGCTGGACACGCCCCCGTGAGGCCACGCCCACTTCCCGCCTTCAAAAGCGCTGAATTACGAGCGCCCTGTGTTGAAGCTTAGACTCCTGAGGCGGAAGCCGGGAGAGGTTGTTTTTTGTATCTTGCACTGTTTTTAAACCCAAAACTCACCTTTTAAACTGTGATTTTCCGCTGGAAACACTCGCACTCCAGGGCACGGCAGAGCAGACCTAGCGCTCACGTGACCTGAGCACCGGCTGCCTTCGCCGCTGGACACGCCCCCGTGAGGCCACGCCCACTTCCCGCCTTCAAAAGCGCTGAATTACGAGCGCCCTGTGTTGAAGCTTAGACTCCTGAGGCGGAAGCCGGGAGAGGTTGTTTTTCGTATCTTGCACTGTTTTTAAACCCAAAACTCACCTTTTAAACTGTGATTTTCCGCTGGAAACACTCGCACTCCAGGGCACGGCAGAGCAGACCTAGCGCTCACGTGACCTGAGCACCGGCTGCCTTCGCCGCTGGACACGCCCCCGTGAGGCCACGCCCACTTCCCACCTTCAAAAGCGCTGAATTACGAGCGCCCTGTGTTGAAGCTTAGACTCCTGAGGCGGAAGCCGGGAGAGGTTGTTTTTTGTATCTTGCACTGTTTTTAAACCCAAAACTCACCTTTTAAACTGTGATTTTCCGCTGGAAACACTCGCACTCCAGGGCACGGCAGAGCAGAACTAGCGCTCACGTGACCTGAGCACCGGCTGCCTTCGCCGCTGGACACGCCCCCGTGAGGCCACGCCCACTTCCCGCCTTCAAAAGCGCTGAATTACGAGCGCCCTGTGTTGAAGCTTAGACTCCTGAGGCGGAAGCCGGGAGAGGTTGTTTTTCGTATCTTGCACTGTTTTTAAACCCAAAACTCACCTTTTAAACTGTGATTTTCCGCTGGAAACACTCGCACTCCAGGGCACGGCAGAGCAGACCTAGCGCTCACGTGACCTGAGCACCGGCTGCCTTCGCCGCTGGACACGCCCCCGTGAGGCCACGCCCACTTCCCGCCTTACGGCCCTTCAAAAATGTGTAACTTCAGAACGCGCAGCGGGCGAGCGCAGCGGGCGCGCCTAAGGCAAGCCCGTCTGCGCCCGTCCGCGACCTGCCGGGGCCTGGGGCCATAAACTTTGGCTCTCATGATAGCCACACCGTGACCTACGGCGCCGCGGCCCTACACAGCATAGGTAGGATTGTTACTCCTAAGTGCTCCCACACTTTCGCGCCGTTGGAACTGCCCGCCCGCTGTCCAGGGTGCATGCACTCTTTCCATAAATCCCCGTCAGCCACTACACAAACGTACCATATGTACTTGCTAAACTGCCGATCTTTGCCCAAACACAGTACACAGATTGCCATGCTGCTTGAAGAACATAAGCCTGACGCAGTATTTCTGACAGAAACGTGGCTCACTGTACACTCTGAACCAGACGTAGTTCAAGCCTTACCCGCAGGATATTATATCCTCAGAGCAGACAGATCGGTAGGGAGAGGCGGAGGTCTGGCAATCATTCTGAAGAACCAGTACCGATGTTATACCACAGCTGAGACTATTCCTGAATGTGAGAGTATAGCATTCTGTATAGAGCTCAGCGCCAATAACACCTTTTCGGGTACCTTGATTTACCGCCCCCCGGAGCCTGTAAAAGAGTTTCATAGGTCTCTTCCTGAGACAATAGCGGGAAGAATCCTCTCTGCCGCCAACTACACGATCTTAGGAGACCTTAATCTCCACTTTAATTCTCTTTCAGACCACATCACTCGGGATCTATTAGAGGATCTGGAAGCCCTCCAACTATCCCAACTGGTTGCTGCCCCGACTCATGAAAAAGGCAATCTACTCGACCCCATATTCAGTAACTGCACGGATCTAATTGTTGGTCAACCCACCCCCCTCCCATGGTCGGACCATTTTTTGGTCCCTTTCACTTGGGTCAAATACAAAACCCCCCCAGCTCCCTCCTCAAGTTTCCTCTAGGAGGAACTGGTCCAAACTTCCATTGGAGCCCTGGCTGCTTAAACTAGACTCTACCCTCCCCTCACTTGGCCCAGATCCTAATATGGCCAACTCTCACTACGAAAATTGGATTACCCACTCGCTAGATTCGATCCTCCCGGTCCGCAAATCTTCTTCGAATAGACCACAGAAATCTGCCCCTTGGTTTTCCGATTCTTTAAAACAACTAAAACGCCTCTGTAGGCAACGAGAGCGAGCCTGGCGCCTAGACTTCCTTCCAGACAAAAAGGCCTCCTACAAAGAGTCGATTAAAGTCTATAAAGAAGGGATCAGAAAGGCCCAGGCAACTTACTATTCTGAGAGAATTTTAGAAGCAAAATCTAAACCAAAAGAAATTTTCCAAATCATAAAACATTGCACCATCGCCAACACAGCACCCCCACCCAACAAAACCAAGGATCAATGCAACGAGCTTGCGGATTTCTTTTATAATAAAGTCACAACAATTTACTCCACCTTCCCCACCTCAGACATAATTCCGGATACACTCCACCCTCCCCCCCCTAAAGCACCTCGGCACCCCAATCAGCCTCTCCTCGAGCATTTTGTTCCCTTGGATCTTGACATTTTAAGCAAGGTGGCACGGCAAGTAAAATCTGGCTCCCCCCGTGATCCCGCCCCTCCAGAAGTTCTATTACAGGCAAGCCCAGCCACTCTACCTGTCATCCGGGATCTGCTAAATACCTCTATCTCCGCTTGCTCAGTCCCCACTGCTTGGAAGCAGGCCATGGTACGGGCACTGCTGAAAAAGCCCAGCCTGGACCCAAACGATCATTCCAGCTATCGTCCCATTTCACTTCTCCCTTGGACCAGCAAGGTGCTAGAAAAGCATATAAACACGCAGCTGGTCCAGTTTCTGGAGGACCACTCCTTACTTCACACATCCCAGACAGGCTTCAGACCAAAGCATGGCACTGAAACCGCCTTGCTAGCCGTCACGGAAGAAACTCGAAGGATACTGGACCAGGGAGGATCAGTGGCAGTGATCCTCCTTGATCTAAGTGCCGCCTTCGATACGGTCAGCTATACCACCCTGCTGGACCGTCTCCATAACATCGGAGTCTCAGGTGACGCTCTAAGGTGGTTCGATTCCTTCTTGTCTGGGAGATCGTTTCAGATCTTCGACGGAGAGATGGTGTCCTCGAGTAAACCTCTGAGCTGCGGAGTACCACAGGGCTCTTCTCTGAGCCCTGTATTGTTCAACATCTATATGAGGCCGCTGGCGGGTGTTGTTGAACCATATGGCATCAAAATTGTGTCATATGCCGACGACACCCAGCTTGTGGTCTCGTTGGCCACGAAGAACAATAGGCACTCCGCAGCCTGATGGACGTCAAGGGATGGATGACCAACTCCTCCCTAAAACTAAACGGTGATAAAACGGAGCTTCTGCTCCTAGGCCCTCCCTCTCCGGTTTCCCTCACCTCTCTGTGGCCTAGTGTTCTGGGTTCTCCTCCCACCCCCAAGGACAGTGTCAAAAGCCTGGGGGTGTGGCTGGATAATAAACTCTCCTTCTCCACTCAGGCCAAAAAACTGTCTTCCATCTGTTTCGGCCTACTTAGGATCCTGAGGAAGGTCCTCCCGCTACTCCCCCTCGAGGCAAAAAAGGTGGTGATGCAAGGCCTCATCCAGTCTCGCCTGGACTCGAACAATGCCTTATATATAGGGGCACCGGAGACAACTCTCCGAAAATTGCAGGTCGTTCAGAACTGTGCAGCTCGCACATTGCTGGAAATCCCGCGCACTCAGTCAGCCAGACCTGCTTTGAAAACTCCCCACTGGTTACCAGTGAGGCAGAGGGTCACCTTTAAGGCACTGTGCCTGGCACACCACGCCGTCTGGAAAACAGCTCCTGCCATCAACTCCGACCTTATCACTCCTTACCAACCCAATAGCAACCTCCGGTCGACGGATGCGTTCCTTGTGGTTGTCCCCAGAGTGAAGCGAGCCAGGTCGGGGGGCAGGCTGTTCTCCCTGAACACCGCTAAACATTGGAATGCCCTCCCCATCTCACTTCGATCCAATCCTGACCTCCTCTCATTTCGTAAAAATCTAAAGACACATTTGTTTGCCAAATCCGACCTCTCCTAGACTGTCCTCTAGATCACTCTCTGCTTCTACTCAGCGCTTGGACGCTTTCGGGCAGCAATCGCGCTTAACAAGTACCTTACAATTACAATTACAATGGTTTGTAATTTTTTTTACAACAAAGTTTATTGGTTTTCAAGGTACCATATGGGCAACCCCAGTGAGCATCAAACATGAATGAATACAATGTATAGTAGCGAGGCACCATATTATCCCCAATAAAGTCTGCAAAACGGCAGACCCGAACCCCCCCCCCCCCCTTCCCCAACCACGCACCATACCCCGTTAGTGCATTAAAAACAGTCATATTGCAATTTTGCCACTTTTACCTCCACAAACCACCTCGTACCATATCGGTGAATTGCACACTACCAGCCTATCGATTGGATCTGAGGGAGCCCCTGACTCTAGGAGTGACAAGTCTATGCCTCGATACGCTGCCCATTTTGCCCAGATTTTTTTGTGTTTTTGTGGACATCCCCTGGCCTGAAACACTGCAACTTCAGCGGACAGGCACCTATCCATTGCCTTCTTCCAGGGACCAAGACTGGGTGGGAGTGTTGCCTTCCTTTTTTTTTTTTTTTTTAAATTATATTTTTATTAGCAATTCCAATAAATACAGATGAGCAAGTCGATCGTACAATAAATATAGCAGCAATGTAAACACATTAATACACACTCGATGATGACAATAAAATACATAACAGAAGAATACAAAGTAGTATGGAGAGGTAACGGTTCGAGCTGGAAAAAATTCATAGACTTCTTAGTATTGCCGAGCTCCATTCGCCCAAGCTGTAATCGGTGCCCAGATTTTTTTCCCCAAAAATTCTAGAGCGCAATGCTCTAGTAGCAAAGATGGTTTTCTCTTGATTATACACCCCCAAAAATCTGGCTAACCACATCTGAAAACTGGGCGGATGCGGATCTTTCCATTGTGCTGCTAGTATGATTCTAAAAACAGCCGTCCCTATAAAAAGACATGCCTCTTCTTCATGGCTAAAACCTAGGGTATTCTCATATCCAAGAATATAAAGTGTGCTAGAAAACACCATCTTATGTCCAAATACCTCCTCCCAGAATCTTAACACCATATTTTTAAGTGGTATTAGTGCAAGGCAATCTGAAAACATGTGAGGAAGAGTAGCCGGTCCTAATCCGCATCTTGGGCAGGAGTCGTCTGTTCTTTTTCCCCATAAAAACAGCTTGGCAGGAGTAAAATACAGATTAAAAATTGTCTTGTATAATTGTGCTTTCAAATTTGAGGATAGGAGCAGTTGAGATATTAAAATCAGACTCATGTCAATATCAATATCGGGGTTACGTAGTTTTTCGACCCATGAGGCTTCAACACTATCTAGATCGCTTGGAAGCTTCTCCTGGAGAGTATCATACATAGTTCCTATCCGAATAGAGTCTCTAACAATGACATCCATAAATGGTACAGTTTCAAGAGGAATCGTATTGGACCCTAAGATAGAGTTAATTTGAATAAACTTAAAGTAATCACTATTCGAAATTCCAAAAGTGCTTTGTAAATGTAAAAACCTATGGCCTGTCCCAACCCCCAAAAAGTCACCAACTGTATGTATCCCTGCTCTATCCCATTTTTTTGCAATTACATCATTAACATCTGATGGTAATATCGAGGATTGCCAAAGAGGTGTATATCTATTAAATTTCGGGATTTCCATCAGCTTAGCGGCGTGCCTCCAGACCGTCCATGCACTAGTAATAATCCTCAGCTTGGTTTTTTTATAATATCTTATTTCGGTTTGTCTTAACAGGAGTCCCTGAGCTTCTTTCCCCAATGCTATTTCATAGATAGAGGGAATCACAGTATCTTGATTATCTTCATTCATCACAAGGAGGGGTACCATTTGTTGAAGAAGGGCTGCCCAATGGTATAGCCTCAGGTTCGGAGCAGCTAGCCCTCCTCTGTTTTGAGGAAGAGATAAATATTTCATTGACCTCCTGATTTTCCCATACTGCCATATAAAACTAGACATTTGGGACTCAAGCAATTTCATGATTTTTTCCTCTAAAAACAGGGGGATAGCCCGAAATAAATACAATATTTTAGGGAAAGTATTCATTTTTAAATAATTACATCTGCCAATAATGGATAGATGTAGGTTATTTACCCTTAGAAGATCTTTAGTAATACTCTTAATTAGGGGATCATAGTTCAGGTTGTTAATGTTTTCTATTTTCGCAGTGATGCACACTCCTAGATAGGTCGCATTTATTGCAGTCCGGGGGTCAGTAAATATAATATTTTCAGTACAGAGAATAACCGTCTTATCTCTATTTAGAGAATATACCGAGTAATGTCCAAATTGACGTGTAATTCTTTCAATTTCAACAATAGCCTCAGCGGGGTCTGGTGTTAAAACTGCCACATCATCGGCATATGCTAGAATTTTTGTCTCGTATTCCCCAACGATAACTGGCTTTATTTTCTGGCTGTATAATAGTCTAATGATCAAGGGGTTTATATATAGCGCAAACAATATCGGGGAGCACGGACACCCCTGTCTGGTACCTCTTGAGATAATAATAGGTCTCGATTCACAACCCATCATTTGTAACTTGGCCCTGGGTTGTTGATACATGGCCTTTATGGAATTAATAAGTCCCGGCCCGAGATTACATTTTTCTAAAACTCCCCACAGAAATCTCCAAGACACCCGATCAAACGCTTTTTCAGCGTCGAGGAGGATCATTGACATTGGGTCTCCCGTCTTTGACATAACATCAAACAAGGCAATAGCCCTGCGGGTATGATCTGTTGTGCCTTTGCCCGAGACAAAGCCATGTTGCCACGGGGAGACCAGATGTTCAATAACCCTCCTGAGTCGATTAGCCATAATTTTTGCATATAATTTAGAGTCCGAATTGATCAGGGAGATCGGCCTGTACGATGTAGGTAAATCTGCTGGCTTGCCTTTCTTTGGGAAGACGATTATGTTAGTATCTCTCCAGGATTCAGGGGGGTTCCCGCTTGATTGTATACCGATAAACCGGTCAACTAAATATGGTAAAATTTGAGTACCTAAAACTTTATAAAGTTCGAGGGGGATCTTGTCGGGACCAGCTGCTTTCCCTGAAGCTAAGCCTGATAGAGCTAATTGAAGCTCTGCAATGTCAATTTCTCTATCCAGATCTTCCCTAGTGTCATTATCAATTATTTTGAATCCTTCCGTATCTCTCATAAATTCCCTAATAAAAATTTCTATTTCATCCGAGTTATCAGATTTATCCAAACCATCTGACCCCGCTGGGATCTCGTTTTGATATAGCTTTTGATACTGTTGGAAAATTTCAACGATATCCTCAAAGTTCGTATATTCCTGGCTGTTAGCTTTAATTGTAGTTATAGTGTTATATGTGGATTTCTGTCTAGTACGCATTGCCAATTGCTTCCCCACTCTATCTCCATTCTCATACAGCTTAGCTCGATGTGCTTGAAACGTCTCTGCCGCTTTCTGATTCAGCCAGCTGTTAAGTTCTGTTTTCAAGACAAGTATACAACACATACTGGACCCCGCCTCCCCACCATTTGATATTAAAGATGTATGTTTCTCTTCAGCTGTTATAAGTTCCTGCATCAGTGCTTGCTGTTCCCTATTTTGTTTTTTCCGATGCCTTGCCACATAACTAATCGTTTCGCCTCTGAGGGCAGCTTTGAAACAGTCCCATACCATTCCCCTCTGTGCACTATAGCGATTCATATCGAAAAATTGTTGTCCAATTTTTTATATATATAATGTAGTCCTGATTAGATAATAATTTCCTATCGAGTGTCCAAGTAGTGCGAGGTCTAGTGAAATTATCTAATTGAAGCGACAGAGTCAAGGGATTGTGGTCGGATAGTAATTTCGGGAGTTTAGTGATCTCAGCATGATCAGCCAGGTCCGTTGTTGTAAGTATATAATCTATTCTTACATATTTACTGTGGGGATGCGAGAAATAGGTATACCCAGGATCTGAATGTTTTTTTTTTTTACCCATACGTCCACTAAGCAATGGATATCCATAAATTGACAAATTGCTTTATGTACTTTCGGTTTTCTTCCCACATACCCTAAACAATTTATACTTTTATCTGGTAATCTCATAGATATATTAAAATCTCCACAAAAAACCATCGATTTAGGCCAGAACACAAGTTCTGATTCAAGATCTTTAAATATTTGAGGGTCATCTAGGTTCGAGCCATAAACTGAGCAGATAGTTACGCCGGAGGTTAGTTCTATAATTGCCCATCTCCCAAGGGCATCAGCTTTTTTGCGCGATGTTATTTGAATAGATGATTTTACTAGTATAGTTACACCCCGAGTGTTAGATGTTTGTGTTGTACTAACAGCGATATCATATCCTCCAAATTTAAGCAGATCTTTTTTTCCCAGGGAAGATGCGTCTCCTGTAAACAAACTATGTCGAAAGATTTTTGCTTAATTATTTGTCCTAGTCGATTTCTTTTTTTTCTGTCGTTCAGCCCCGCCACATTCCAAGAACAAATTGTTAGTCTCCCCATTTTGAAATATTAATTAATCTCCCAGAGCTTATCATCTTGATTATACCAAATGAGTAAAAAAGCCTATATGGAAGTCTTACGTTGCTCATCAAAAAATGAACCAAAACCATCCTCATAGTTATTTGTTTTGCCACTGTTTTCAAATTATTTATTGGAATTGCTTTTTTCCCCCCCATTTTTCCACCCCCACCCTCCCACACACCCTCCCTGTACATGACAGGCCCTCCCTCCCACCCAACACCCAGAGTGAGGCATACAGACACCAAGGTCTGTTTGTGATGGTCGTGCTCGGTACAACCAGAGCGTGTGCCGATTAAGTTTCACATTCACTGTGCAGAGTTCAATTAATCCCTTGCATTATTAAAGCAGTAACAGTAACATCAGCGGAGGAGAGAAAACCGTCACATCAAAATAAAGGAGCAAAAAAAAAAAAAGAAAACCCCCCAAAAGACAAACGCAAGCTACTCTCTAACGTTTTGATCCTAGTTTTATAATTATGATTATATTTTCCTCCTTATCCCCTTTCCTCTTCTTTTTCTTTCTCTCCTTCCCTCCTTCCATACCCCTTCCCTCCTCCCCTTTTTTTTTTTTAAACCTCAGAATTCCGTTTTCTATTCCTTTCTGTTCCTTTCTGTTCTTTTATTTTTTTTCCTACCTCCCTTTCCCTATTGTATCTACTTCAACTCTTCTAAATACTCCTTTGCTTTTATTTCTGAGGTAAAGAACTTAGCTTCTCCTCCCCAGATCACCTTTAGCCGTGCAGGATTATTTAGGTAGGCTTGAGCTTTTTTATCCTGAAAAGGTTTAATTAGCTGGCGCAGCCTCCAGCGCCTTTCAACAGTCGAGTGGCAAAAATCTGGGCGAACGAAGAACGAAATATCATTCCTCGTTCGCCTAGACTCCGGCCTGGCCTTTTCAAAAACAGCCTGACGAAGCAGGAAATTACCAAAAAAGATGAGGATTGCAGGAGGCTAAGCCCCAGGTTTCTGCGGTTGTCTCAAGGTAAATGGCATACGGTGAGCCCGTTGAATTTCTTTGGCCCAATCCCAGCTGGCGCGCTCGGGCATGGTATCACGAAACAGATCTATTACAAAAGAGCGAACATCCCCGCTTTCGGCCCCCTCGGGAACCCCCAGCAGTCGTAGGTTATTCCTTCGCTGGTAATTTTCAAATTCTTCCAATTTCCATTTGACATCTGTCAACTCGGCTTCATGAGAGCTCACCCTAGCTGCAACTGCTGCAGTTTCGGTCTCATTAGAAACAATCCTTGACTCAATCTCAGTCAAGCGCTCGCCAAAAGAGCTGCATGTCTTTGCTAGTCTACGCACTACTCCCTGGACTTTGCGCAAAGCAGTCTGTGCCTTGCGCCAGTCCTGAGATGTTTCTTCCCGATGTGCGGCAATAGCTTGTAGGATAGTATCGAGGGCCGAAGGTGCAGGGTCTAGATGGATTGTGAAGTCGGATTGTTGTTGAGAAGTGGGAGCAGGGCAAGGGGCGATTAGTTGGCTAGTAGGTGAGTAATCCCATGCTAAATCCTTCAAACCTGAGTGAGTTTTTTTCTTTTTCAACATCGTTTTTGAATTAGTCACAATATCTCTGTCCCTCTCCTCTGATCCACTTTCGTCAGTGGTGCATGAGGCGGATTCATCTGACTGCCCTGCCCCATCCGACAGGGAAAAAAAAATCGCTGGGATCTAGCTCTGTATCTAGCTCAGCACCGCTCTCTATGCTCTCTATATTCTCATGAGCGTGTGCGAGATTCAGCGGGCCATCAGAAACATTACTGGCTATCATGTTGCGTTGGGTCTCCACCTCTAAACAGCCCCCATTGACACCCGTCCCGAAGGAGGAGAGAACCAAGACAGTCATACCTTCTTCTGCCCCTGACCTGCCAAGAACCGCAGCCAAACCGGGAGCATCAGGAGCGTCACGAGCGGCGGCAGCCTCACACCCCCCACCCGACACGGAAGGCGGAGATGAAGCTGCCGGCTCGCCCCCGCTTTCGGCATCCGTCTCTGTCATCAGCGCCAACGCCAGTGCAGGTGCAGGTGCAGGTGCAACAGCTGCGGCCGGAGCTGCATTTCCGCATTCTCCAATCTTCCTCTCCCGACCCGGAAGCGGAGTTCTCCGGAACAGCTCGGCCACCGTAGGACCTCTCTTTGCATTGCCTTCCTTAGGTTTAGCAGCGTTTCCGCGTCCCGCTGCCTTGGGAGCTGGAGGAGCGTCGCGCGACTCATCGGGGGATCTCGCCGTCTTTCCTCCCACCTCAGCAGTCTCCCGCTGTGCGAGTCTTGCCGCTCTCGCCTTCGCTGCGGTAGCCGCAGCCGACATCTTCGGCGCCATCCAGGCGCTCGGGCAAGCTTCCAGGTGGGTTGCTAGTGCTTCTTGCGTTCTACCCCAGTAGCGTAGGACGGTCAGTCCTATTAGCATTGCCAACCTTAATGTTGTATATTTGCCCTCAGCGGGATATCCTCCAAGAGGGATCGGAGCCATTCAATCAGTCAGCACTGCACAGCATCTATCTCAGCCTTTCCATGCCGACATTGCTCTGGTTGACAGGCACTGCAGCCTCAAGCGCCCGCCATCTTGCCTCCTAGGACTGGAGTCCAGGTGAGTGGTCTCATTAGCCCAAGCCCCTCAGTGCAAAGTCCTTACTAGATTCCTGCTGTTTTTTAAAGGTGGACTACTGGACTCAACAGATAAACACTACTGAAAGTCAATAAATGAGGCAGACAGAATGTGTTTGGGTATGATGATGCTTGACCACATGTTCTGTGAAAAAAATACTCTTGTATTTGGTGGAATACAAGGTTTAATCAGCACCAGGTCTATAGGACCTCTGGTCTCTGGCAGTGCTTTGTTCTTCTCTCGGAAGCTTCAGGTCCTCCCTTAGTTGAAGATTGTGTAGCTTACATGTACGGGTTAATGCATCAAAGTTCAAGGTCTCAGTCTGCGATACAACTCTGGCATCAGCAGTATAGCCAAGTTAATATTGCTGCTCCAGGAATGGCCTGACAACCACATATATTCAAAAATGTCTATGGTTTGTAATTTTTTTTACAACAAAGTTTATTGGTTTTCAAGGTACCATATGGGCAACCCCAGTGAGCATCAAACATGAATGAATACAATGTATAGTAGCAAGGCACCATATTATCCCCAATAAAGTCTGCAAAACGGCAGACCCGAAACCCCCCCCCCCTTCCCCAACCACGCACCATACCCCGTTAGTGCATTAAAAACAGTCATATTGCAATTTTGCCACTTTTACCTCCACAAACCACCTCGTATCATATCGGTGAATTCCACACTACCAGCCTATCGATTGGATCTGAGGGAGCCCCTGACTCTAGGAGTGACAAGTCTATGCCTCGATACGCTGCCCATTTTGCCCAGATTTTTTTGTGTTTTTGTGGACATCCCCTGGCCTGAAACACTGCAACTTCAGCGGACAGGCACCTATCCATTGCCTTCTTCCAGGGACCAAGACTGGGTGGGAGTGTTGCCTTCCAATGTTGTGCGATGTCGCGTTTCGCAAGTGTAAGCCCAAGAAACAATAAATGCCTTTTATATGTGTTCCCTCCTATGTCCTCGGTACTGTGTAGGAGTACCAAACAGGGGTCGGTGGGAATGCGCCAAGCCAGTACCCGCCCCAAACAGGACCTTATGCCCACCCAGAAGTGTTGCAGAGCCGCGCAGGTTCACACAGTGTGGAGAAACGACCCCTCTTCGGAGCCACAGCGTAGGCACATAGGGGACTGCACCGCCCCCATCCTGTATAGACTGAGACGAGTATAGTAGACCCTGTGGAGGTATTTGAACTGGATCAGCCGGTAGCGGGCAGAGACCGCAGAATATCTAGGGCTAGCCAGTGCCTCGGCCCAGTCATCGTCTGTCAGCGTGGGTACATCGGCCTCCCACACCGCCCGGATCCTGTGTAGAGTGGTTGTGGAGTATGTAGTCAATGTTTGATAAATTTGACGGATCTTGTGGGCCCCCAATTCCGGGAGACCCGCGAGGTCCCTTATCAGAGGAGATATAGTATATCGAAGTTGCAAATATCTATGAAATTGCGTTTTATGGAGGTCGAAATCAGCCTGTAGTTGCTGAAAAGATTTGAGAGTGGATCCCCTCTTAACGTCTCCCAGCACCGAAATCCCGATGTCATCCCACCTGCGCAAACCGGATAAAGCTGCAACTGGCCGGAGGTGTGTGCCGTGCCACAGAGGCGTGGCCCTGGTGAGTTTGCCCACCATCCCATCTGTCAGATCACTTGTCTCCAGATCTGAATGGCTGTCCTGCATGCAGGGGGAAATTCCGTCAAGGGCGAGGAACTGTATAAAAGGTGAAGCGATGGGGTCTCGGCCATAAAGAGACGTTCCGCCGCGTATGCGGGGTCGGATTGCTAGCAGTCCCACCAGTCATTTATCACCAGGAGATGTGAGGCCTGATAATACTGTTTTGAAACCACGCACACCAAAGTTGAGTGAGTAATGTTAAAAGGTTGAGGCGTGCTGAAGAGGAGAACGTCCTCTAAACCAGGACGTGATGAACATGTGTGTAGATTCACCAGTCAACGTTGAGTGGTGTCCCCCTTATAGCACAGCCAAAAAGGGCAACGAAGTTGCAAGGATTAGTTCAAGGTTTACGTTGTGGTTTGTAACTCAAATTTTTATTGTAGATAATTCATCTGTGTTTCAATCTTCATTAAAGTCATGAGATTTGCCATTTGCAAGGTAAGTAATTCACTAGAACCAAGGACGTATAAAGTAATCCTCAATGCATTTCGGGTATGGTTCTACCCTTCATTAGGAGAAGTCCTATAAAGATATGAATAAAGGAGAGATGTGTCGACCTGTTTATCTAAATATGGAAAGTATTAATGAAGGTGACCCATTAAACACCAGATGCCAAAAACAAACGAGTATTAATAGCGGTAACCGAACGAATCAAAAACCCAAAGTTGTAAGATGTTCAAAGTAAAAAAGGTGAAATGGGATACCATGTGTGGAACAAACTATGTCGCGAGTGGTGTGTAAACCATAGAGGACAAGTTAGAGTAAAGGTGAACGAATATGGTTAAGAAATGAGCGAGGTTGAAAAAGTAATTGCAGTGACGTGCCAGGATGCAAGTACGATAGATTGCTAAGAAAAGTGCAAATACGAAATACTTAGTGACTGCGAGTCAGTGTACGAGGTTAAAAACGTGATTGCAAAAACGTGCCGGAATGTGAATGCGGAGGATTATTAGGAAAATAGTGCAATTACCAAGTACTCAGTGACTGCGAGTGAATCAACGTATAAATTTTAAACGAATGGTACTAACGTCACATTATAAAACATACCTCGGTGAAAAGTGTACCGGAAACAATCAGCGTTTCCCCATGTGCAAAAGCAGTCAGCGTGTCCGCATGAAACAAACCTCGAGAGGTATACTGGGTTGTAGAGAGTGAAGAGGGAATTGTAGATATAAGAGCCTAATTTGGCGGCCATTTTGGAAAGGTGAAAAACGGTGTCAATATGCAAAGTGATCAAAGCTAGTCAAAACAGGTATAAAACGACATGTAATGATTGCTATTAATGTATGGTTGCATACAACAGTAATCTGGGTACTAAAGTAAAAAGAAAGTTGAGACTGAGGTAGTAGTGAACTGGGAAGGATAAAACGAAGGTATTAAATGAATGAATGAAAATTAGTTTGAAAGAAAATAAGTTTAAAAGAAAATGAGTTTAAAAGAAGTTTAAAAGGAAATTAAGTTTATAAGAAAAGAGCAAAAGCGAGAGCCATGAAAAAAATGTAATAGAGAAAAGTATGTGGAAGACATCCAAACTTGGAAAAACAAAAGTCAGTGTAAATGAGGTGAAATAAAGATAAACAGGGACAGGGTACAAAGTACAATAGTTACAAAAAACAGCTGAGTTCAACGCGGTCATTGAGTCCGTGTGGCACCAATGAATTCATTTTGTAAATCCATGCTGTTTCTCTCTGGAGTAGGAATTTCCGATTGTCTCTGCCATCCTTTATTGGTACGACTTCGCATACCAAAAACCTCAATTGGCTGATGTTGTGATTTTTGGCTAGGAAATGAACTGCTACGGTAGATTTCTGATTCTTGTTACGAATGTTACTCTTATGCTCAGTCAGGCGAACCTTGATTTTTCTCTCGGTTTTACCAATATAAACAAGGCCACATGGGCATTTGAGCATGTATATCAAATTTTTTGAATCACACGTAGCCGTGACATGTAGCTTGATTTTAAACCCATGTGTAGGATGCTGGGTAAAGTTGCCTTTGATGATATTGTTGCAATTTCCGCAATTGTAACAGGGTACAGTTCCTTTGTGTGGTAAGACGGGATCAGAAGAAGGGTGAAACCTCAAAAATTCCATTAAGTTCTTGCTTCTTTCGTATGCGAAAAGTGGTCTTTCCACAAACGCATCTTTGAAATCAGGTTCAACCTGTAACATAGGCCAGAGTCTCAGAATAGCTTTTTTGATGCTGAAGCTTTCAGTGGAGAATTTGGTGGCCATGACAGATCTGGATGTGGATTTCTTGCTGTCAGTGGCGTTCAACAATTGTAATCTGGATCTGACCGCAACTCGTTCAATGGAGGTTGTTAGTGTGTCTTTGGGATATCCTCGATCAATGAAGCGCTTCTCCAATAATAGAGGTTTGTTGTGCCAATTGGGAGGGTTCGGAGATAATCATTTTGACCCTTAAGAATTGTGAATACGGTAAATGTTTCTTAAGGGATGGCTGATGGAAGCTAGAGAAATGCAGTAGATTGTTCCTGTCTGTGTTTTTCCTGTATAAAGTTGTTTCAATCCGATCATCCTTGATATACAACAGTACATCCAAATAGTTGATTTCAGTTTTGTGAATGTTGAAGGTAAACTTCAGACGTTCATTGATCCCATTCAGTGGATCAATTGCTTCAATTAATGGTTGTTCAGAACCTTTCCAAATCAAAAAGATATCATCAATATAGCGTAAAAAAACAGTAAATGTGATTTCCATTGTTCCTGGTTGATGATATGGTCAAGTTCAAATTTGTGCATGAACAATTGTGCGTAGCTGGGAGCTGCACAATTGCCCATAGATGTGCCGTTAAGCTGCAAATAAAATCTGTTGTCATAACAAAAATAGCTGTGATATAACGTAAAGTGAAGTAATTCAAGTAAAAATATCTTGTGGTCCTCAGGTGTTGATGACTGTAACAGAAAAAATTCAATGGCTTCCATGCCAAGGTTGTGTGGAATGGAGGTGTATAACGAAGTTACATCTATGGTGCAAAAATAAGTGTCTATGTCCCATTTGATGTCACTTTCATGAATGATGTTCAAAAAATGAGTAGTGTCCCTTACATAGGTGGACATTTTTTGTACCAGGGGCTGAAGGTGTGTGTCGAGATATTTACCTACGGGCTCATGGAGAGAGCCACGGGTGGAAACAATCGGTCTCATGGGTGGATCAGTGAGGTTTTTATGAATCTTCGGCAACATTCTTAAGGTGGGACGGATTGGAAAATTTTGTGTGAAGAATTTTTGTTCTTTCTTTCCGATGGTGCCCAAACGGACCGCCTTGTCCACGATGTCGTGTAGAGTCAATTGTATGTGAAATGTGGGATCTGAATCGAGTAAGGAATAGGTTGTAAGATCCTGCACGTGTTCTTCCAATTTGAGTTTATAAAGAGAAGAATCCATTATAACTAGGGCACCCCCTTTGTCAGCATTAAGAAACACAAGGTCTGGATTGTCTGCCAATTTTTTAAGAAGTGCTCTATCTTTGGTTGTCAAGTTCTGATGTGATGTTTTGTGTTGTTTGAAGATCCTCTGTAGGTCACGTTTAACCAGTGTTTCAAAGGTATCAAGAACTTTGTGGCTGACTGGTGCCATGTAGGTACTTTTGCATTTCAAACCGACCAAGGTGTTTACAAGTTGTGGCTGAGGGTCAGACAAAACATTATCAAAAAAGTGTCGTTCCTGTAAGTGTCTTCTCCATGCTGGGTTTGGGTCTATTCCTGGTGTTGTCTGAATCACTGCTAGCTGGTGAAGTATCAGTATCCGATGTTTTCCCGTAGGGTCTGCTTTGGCGTCTGCGCGCATATACTTCAGCCCAATTGTAGACCTCACCCAGTTTGACCGCCTCCAACAGGTTAAAAAGATATGTTCAACTTAAGGAGTCAAACGCCATGTCAATATCGGCCAACAGAACTGCTGCAGGATGTCCCAGACGGTGTGCCTCCGCCACCGCATTATGGGCACGTCTGATATTATGTCTGGTAGAGCGTTGCGGCATGAAGCCCGACTGGTTCGGGTGCACCAGCTCCTGTATACAGGTACAGAGACGGTCCGCTAGGATCTTCCCCAGCACCTTGGGCTCGAAGTTCAGCAAGGAAGTGGGACGGTAAGAGCCCGGGTCGTCCGGTGGGGAAACACCACTACTTCTGCGTGTCTCTAATCTGGAGGGAGAATATGTTGTTCCACGGCATCCTGGATCACCGCAAGTAATTGAGGCCCGAGAAGCTCTAGATGAGGCCGCAGAAAGTCACACGGGAACCCGTTCGGGCCCGGCGCACGGCCTGGATGGGTGTTAGAGAGAGCAGACCGCAGTTCCTCCAATGAAATAGGAGCTTCCAGTGCCTCGCGTTGCGCGTCTAACGGCGGGGAGGAATATCCACTAGAAAGACTTCTATGAGGGGTTCGGAAATAACCTCTCATGCTTCATATAATGTCACGTGAAAATCAGCGAAAGCCTGAACGACCGCCTCGGTGAGCCGAAGACGCATATGAAAACCCGGTCTCCGTCGGGTGTAAGGCCCGCCACGTGTCTGCCCATCCCAGGGTATGTGCGAGTACATTAAATTCGGATGTGACCGGGGGTGCATCCTGTTGTCTGGCCCGCCACCTATCCAGTGGACCCATAATGTCGTTCCAATCTCCCCCCAGCACCACAAGGCCGCCAGGAAGATCTCCCCCCCCCCCCCCCCATAGCTGCGTTAATTTATCTATAAACGTCTGACCTAGAGGCAGAGGGGCTTACACGCTACCTAGTGTGATCTGTTCACCAGCTACAGTACCCGGGACCACAGTGTAACGTCCCCCTGGGTCCAGCCAATGACGTGTGATTTGGAGTGGCACCCTACGATGGAGGAGTATGGCAGTACCCCTCGCCCCCGTGTAAAACCAGAATGATAAACCGTGGAGTATCCATAACGGGTCAGGCAAGGGGCCTTCGTGCCCAGGAGGTGCGTCTCCTGGAGCAGTAAGATGTCCGCAGCTTATCGCTTCGCCTGGTGAAGCACCGCCCCCATTTGATTTTATTAAGCAAGCCCGCACATTTCAGGCGAGAATATTGAGTTCCCCTGTAGGTAGGTTACCTGTCACATGAGCCATCTCTAGGTGGCCAACAGAATAGCAATGGCCGATGCGCGTAGAGTGTAGCAATGTGTCATGTGCATGGTGCGAAACATTCAATACAAATGACCATCAACTGAGAAAGTCCCCCAACTCCCCGCCATCCACCCTCCCCATACTTCCTGCAACATGGAGTATCTGTCGCGGTGGAAACCCATCCCAGGCCCCCAACAGGATGACCCAAGCGGACCCTCCAATGGATTCCCCCCCCCCCCCCCCCTTCCCCACCGAACTTACCCAACATAACCCAAAACTATCAGGGCGAACCTCGGTCCATTCCCTCCAGGGCCTGTACTATGGACCCCTCTTCACCGAACACTATTTAGTCATTGAGTGACCCCCGCCCATAAACAATTCCCACCCCAAGAGAGAAACATATAGAAAACAAATACTGTGTCCAATGCAGTTCAGCTTCTGGATCCTGTCGGCTCCGGGGCACGCCAATTGGAGCGGGAGCGGTTGCGCCGGGATATCGCATCTCTGCCCTGTCGGCCGCTCTGATGTGAGCCCTGGGAAGAATCGGAGTCCACAGGAGGAGCCGAGTGTGGTTTCAGTATACGTCTCATCAGTCCACACAAAGACGTCTTCCGGGGTATCAAAGAAGAATGTCTTTTCCTTGTACATCACCTTCATGCGGGCCGGAAACAACAAAGTATAGGATAGATTCAGTTCCCGCAGCCGTCTCTTGGCTGCCACAAAAGACTGCTGCTGCACCTGCTTTGTGTAATCAGGGAAGACCATGATGGGGTGTAAGTCGAATACCGTTTTATCCTTATGAAGTCGGGCATAGCGAAGTACAGCATCCCGGTCAGCATAATTAAGGAGACTGGCTATCATAGGTCTTGGGCAATCCCCAGGCGGCAGCTTCTTAGCCAGGGCACAATGGGCCCTCTCAACTACGAAACAGGAGGACATGTCTTCCGGGGGCAGTAGTGCCCGCAGCCAGTCCAAAATGAACTTCTCCATCGAGGTCCACTCGCAGCCCTCCGGGAAACCCACTAGGCGCAGATTATTGCGGCGGGCCCATCCTTCCGCATCTTCGACCCGCGCCGCTAGCTCCTGCGTCTGCGTGGTCAATTTGTCCACCTTCTACTGCAGTCCAGTGACTGTGTCTTCGACGGTCGAGACTCTGGTTTCTGTTTCAGTAATGTCGTTGACTGCCTTTCGCAGATCCTGGCGGAGGAAAGACACTTCCACGGCCCCGATCTGAGCCTCGAGGGCCGTCCGCGATTGTGTGATGGCTTCCATCAATTTCGCTGCATCCGATGAGAGGCCTTTGATGGACTCAAACCCCCTCTCCCCCCGCAGGAGGATTAGAAGTAGTGGTAAAGCGGCCCAGAGTATGCTGCTTGGGGGCTGCCGCCCCCTGCTTATCGTTGCCCATGGCTACTGGACGGCAACGAGGCAACGATACAGTCAGCAGCACTAGATGACTCCAGGTGTAGGTTATAGCAGTTCCAACCAGACTCCAGCACTAGGCCGCGTCGCAGCTCAAGACACGCACTGCGGATTATCTCACAGGGACCCACCTGCGCCACAATCTCTCAGCCAGGAACGTCGTGCAGAAGGAGCCAAACACCGTACCTGAAGGCGGATGATGGCGGCCGCAGCGCCGCAGTACGGGGACTCACCAGATCGCCAGGAGCCAGACCCTCACGAGAGTCGGGGCCACCCAGCAACCACAGCCTCTGGGTTTGGCCGCTCTCCTGCATCCCCACTGGAGCCTCACAGGTGCCAAGCTGTTCGCCGCTTCAGTGGCAGGCCCTCCGGCAGCCCCTCATCACCCTGGCCGTCTCTTTTGACTGGGCTGTCCAATGATCCACAAATGGGGGGGGTCGGGGGGGGGGGAGAGAATGTGCTCTAGCACCAGAGGTCCGCTGCCTGCCTGCAACTTCTCCGGGGACTTAGCTCCCCTTCACCCAGACACAGGAACCCAGGCGTCCTGCCAGGCCGCATGGAGCCATGACGCGGCGGGTGGGGGAGGGGCGCCGGCTATGGCGTTGCTGCGAGAGCCTCCCTGTGTGCCTCGTCTGTGCGCTGTTCTTCCCACGGCGCCGCAGCTGCCACGGCGACCCCACTCCGGCCCAGGATCCGCGGAAGGCAGGATGGGCCGCCGTCTCGCCACGCGCGGGCCCACCACAGCCGTGACCGCTGCACTTCTTGCCGCAGGCGCGCCGCCCCCCGGGCCGCAGACTCAATAGGCCTCGAACACTGCCGACTGGCCGCGACCGGCCCCACAGTCTGGAACGTTGCAGAGGACGAGTTCAGGGTCCAGGATAGTGCAGGATTTTGGCCCTTAGGGGGAGCGAATAGTGGAGCTCTACAGAATCGCGTCCGCCATGTTCGGCTCCCAAGCCACGCCCCCCATGTCTATGGGTTTTGGTGCACATATAACCTGGACACTAGTTTATGGAAGAAACAGACCTCCAACCAGAAGGACCATCACAATTATTTCCATCTGGCTATGAAGTCGAATAAAATCTAGATAAACGTTTGATTTGTTCCTGATAGGTAATAACCACGTGTACCTTGTAAATGCAACTCTCATTTTAAAAAACATTATTGTACAAGTATTCCTATAATAATTAGCATGAAGAACATTTACATGTGTACACAGTGCAGATACATAACTGAGTGGCCAGTTTATTGGAAAGCACTAACAGAAAATCGGTCATTAATGGTTACCAGCTCTACACCTCATGCGAAATACCAACACTATTATACCCTAAGTGGTAGGAATGCAGCTGATGGATTTTCGTCCGGAGTTCATGTTGGAGCCACCAGTTACTACCAAGTATGGAGTTACCTCCACCAAATTTCAAGGCAGATTGTCCACCCCTCTTAGTTTCTTCTTTGTGTCTGGAAGAGTTAACTTCATGACAGTTTGCAAAAGAAATGAATGTGATCTTTCACAAATAGGTAAGTGTTACATATCCAACATATTGTGGACAACGTTTTAAACAATTATGGAGACTAAATATATGTATGGGCAGTGACGATGAACAGCTATATTGAGCACACACTGCCTTTGCTCATATTTGTGGCAGAAAGGCTGTTGGTGGTTGATATTCTAGCATATTGTGTGTTGTCCTCTAGAGTGGCTCGCCATGGTAAACAAGGGTATTTTAGAAGAGAAACATTTGTCTTCTTCATTGACCACACTAAATATGACAGATATTACCTTGGCAGAGTCCTTCTTCTCTTGCCCAGGCCTACATCAGGCCCATAATTGTAAAACAGTATATTGTACTATGTCAGCCTAATATTCAGGTTTATATGCACTCAGAAGATATTGGGCGTATTTGATATTAGTGTGTTTGTTCTCCCAAAGGGCATGTCTATTATTCCTGTGTGCACAAACCACATGTACAATTATCTGCTTTATTTGCAGTTGTTTATCAGGTAAACGTCTGTAAAATATCCCCAGTCTATAAAGGATATTCACAAGTGTAATCAGTTGGCACAGTGTACATGTAATATTCACTTATAAGAACTGTGTACATCTGCCCCATCTGTTATAATCGGCAATATCGGAAGGATCATGTAAAATATTGTAAAGTGGGGCCCGGAGCCCTGTATGTAATGTGTCTATACCTCAGTGGACTTATAATGCATCCACTACAATGATCTTTGTTAGAGCCCATGTTCACAGCCTCAAGGCTCCGCTGTAGAAACAATAAGCACCAATGAGTTGGGTAACAAATATTTATTGTTTAACACCAAGAAACCTTTTGCCGTGAAAGTTTGCGGTACAAATTCAAATGGTGTGTTCGATGCTGCATATGCAACAAGCATGTAGGAAACACACACCACGGAGATGCAGCGAAGAGTATTCAACACATATAATGTCTAATTACTGCTTGTACTTGCACTCACCAGTAATCTTCTACATGATCAAAAGTGTGTTTGTGTTTACATGCTGTATGTTTGATAAAGCCTTCTAACGTCATAGGTCTGAACTCTGAACCCTCGCAACCATTGTCTGAAACCACGGGCTCAACATAGTCACTTTCACCAATAACACCCAGCTCATCCTCTCCCTCACCAAGGAACCTGACATCACCAGGCACAAGTACCAAGAAGGGATGAAAGCTGTTGCAAATTGTATGAGGAACAGCTGCCTGAAACTCAACTCGGAGAAAACAGAAGTCCTCATCCTCGGCTCCACCCCCCTTTGCATGGGATGACACCTGGTGTCCCCCCGCCCTCAAAACCCACCCTCCCCAACGGTCTATGCACGTAACCTCCGCATCCTAGTAGACTCCGCTCACCATGAATCGCCAGATCAACGCCGTCTCCTCCGCATGCATCAACACCCTCCGCAAGACATTCAAGTGGACCCTCCCTCCTACTCCAGGAAAACGGTCACTCACGCACTCGTCACCAGCAGATTGGACTACGGCAATCAACAAAAAATTCCGCTGGAACTCCAGACTGCCCAGAACGCCGCAGCCAGACTAATCCTCGATATCCCATGGCACAACCACATCACCCAACACCTCAGAGACCTCCACTGGCTTCCCGTTGCCAGAAGAATAATTTTTAAGCTGCTCATGCACGTCTACAAGGCCCTCTGCAACACCGGACCCCAATACCTCAACCACCACATCTTCTAAGCCCCCAAGAGAAACCTCAGCTCAGCCGACCTCTTCCTAGCCACCTTGTCACACTTCTACAGGAACAGGGCAGGTGGAAGGTCCTTCTACCACCTCGCAGCCAAGACCTGGAACGATCTCCTCCTTCACCTCTGGAGAAGCCCAACACTGCACCAATTCAGAAAGGACCTCAAGACCTAGCTCTTCGAATGACCCCAACGGAGCTGCTCACACCCACCCCTCAGCGCCTTGAGACCCTAACGGGTGAGTAGTGCGCTCTACAAAACCCCCATTGATTGATTGTCTGTATACACTAGCAAAGTCATTTGAATCGCCCGGAGGTCATGACATGTAAGATGTTCTCTGTTGGTCAACACCATACATTCCTTCCCCATACAGCATATGTGGTAACAGTACATACATAAACAACTTTACACAAAACTTACTAAGGCATTCCCATTGAATAGTAGGGAATTTAAATCTGTTTAGCGTAACTCTAGGAGTCCCAGGTGATGATCAACCAAATAGGCAGTTCCTTCACAGGGTAACACAGAGTAAATATGCACCAGAAAAAAAGGGCAGTTGCGCTTCCAGGTCAGCTAACATCCCGGGTGTGCAATGCAAAGCAACTGGAAATTTATCACTGAAAGACTGGTGTGGGGTAAACCACTAAAACAAATCTGCGTGGTTGATCTAAATAGCAGTAACTTCCTAACCCCACTTACTGTTACCAATACTGTGTCATCTATCCACAAGCAGGACATACATGCAAAGGAGAATTGTATTGAGGTGATAACATACTTAGGTAAAGTTATAAAGGTAACTATAAAAATGCTTATTTAGGATTAGCAACCCCAGTGTTTGGGAGCTGTGCAGACTAATTTAGACTACCACCCAGGAACTCGGTAGGCTGCAACATCAAAGAGAAGAGAACCTAATACATAGCCATAACATGCAAGTCGGTACAATGAAAAGTGATGAATATTAGGAAAAGGTGGAAGCAAACCAGGGATAAAACAATGGGACTTAAAGAAGAGGTGAAAGATTAGAAGGACTGCGGAAAGGAATCTACTTCAGTTATTGAATGCTCAAAAATCATGTGCACTGCTAAACAGTGCTGGCTATGGGAATTAGTGCCCTGCTAATCAGTGTTGGCTCTGGCAACAGGAACACACTGCTTAATAGTGCTGGCTCAGTGAGCAAGATATTGCAGCAGGGCAAACCCAATTTGTTACTAACATGGGCACATAGCATGATCAGGCATTATGAAGCCTGTGAAAAAAGAGGGTGACTTAAAATAATAACACTGCTGCAATATCCACCACTGTTCTGAAGCAAACTGAGATTTTAAAAGAGCTCCTTAGCAATCACAAACCTCTGGTGTAATGAGTGAGTGTTAACACGTGCCAGCATTGCAGTACCAGTTTCTCCCTCCATTAGTTGTTGTTTCCAGAAAATGTACTTTTTATGAGTAATTGATTTTCAATTGTCATAAATTTCTTAACAAATCCAGAATACAGTATTTGGGCATAGTCCAATATTCGAACTCTCCCACCCATGTTAGAACAGGTCGAAATCATGAAACAGATCTTTTCTCTATGCACACTATGTTGATAACTTTATTAGGAAAAAGTGTTACTATCTAAAAATAAATAAAGGCAGTTTTAACATATTATGCTGTTAATAACTTATGGGATTTTTCCATACAATGTAACTTTTTAAATATGTAATTATCTTTTTGTGTTACAGACTATTTGCTGTCCAACAACCATGTCAATTCAATTATTGTTCACAAGTTTGACTTTTCTGATGAAGAAATTATGGCTTACTACATCTCATTCCTAAAGACACTTTCGTTGAAACTGAACAATCACACTGTGCATTTCTTTTATAATGAGGTAAGTTAAGCAGTTTACCATTTTATCAGCCCCAGGCGCAAGCTATTTCTCTTGATTGCTTAGGGTAAGGTCAAACTAAAGACATTTCCATTCGACTCATGGCCTAATTTTTAAAATGTAGCGTGCATAAATGTAACTAAATATATTTATTTGACCAAGAAATGGTGTCGGTGGTGGGGGGTAGAGCAGTTATGTCTGCACAGATTTTGATTATGCTGGAGGGTTTGGAAATCTTAATGACCCCTACATCGGAAAATATTGCCTGATTTTGAAGCAATGAGCCATATAAGTTAGCCCATTCTATATCTTTCAAATTACTTTTTATGATGAACGGAATATTTTGTACCTAAGCTGCAGTCCTACAATGATGAAAAGAGGTTAACTTATAGTGTTTCTATAATTAATAATAAGATCCTAATTGCTTGATTAATAAAAATCATTGCAATCAAAACATCTTCACAATCGCACAATATATAAAAAAGACTGTACCACGAATATTATTAATAATTTACCAATACACATTCATAGTTGTCATAAAACCAATCCAGTTCACCATACATTGAACATATCAAAAAATAAATTGTAAAGTCTATCAAACATGGGCTAGATCATGCAATAAATAGTAATTCTAACATATTATAAAGTGCATCAATAATAACTATTACAGGATATTGCATATTAAAGTGAACAAAAACAATTATAAAGTGCATCAATAATTACAATAACAGAGTAACTTCAATTATTACATTTCTAATTATTTTTTTGATAAGCAAATTTTTATTTCTTTATAGAAAGCAAAATCAAGGATGACACACAACAGTCTGATTAACTTGGCATCAATAAAATCTGTCATGGAAGCATTGACAATCAATTGCAAGACCCTCCCCTCTGCCCCAGCCCTCCGCCCCCGTCCCCTGCACTCCCCTCCCCTTAAAACAGTCCCCCAAGCCATTTTCCTCATACTGTACGGAATTTTTTGGGGCAGCCCCGAACAGCGTACAACGTCCGCTCCTGAGCGGCACACCAGTCCACCCCTCTTCTCAAGGTAGCACCTCTAGGTGGGTCGGGTTGTTTCCATGCGGCCGCCATATCCCTTTTGGCCACCACTAGCGCAGTAGTTAGAAAGTACTTTTCGTTACGGGACCCGTCTAGCCCATCCGTTATGCCCAGCAGAGCCATTCTAGGGTCATGGGGAACCTCCCATCCCAGGACCTCAGCTAACTCAGTTTCAATCGCGTCCCAATAGCTCTCCAGGCGGGAACAAGACCATACCATGTGGAAGAAGTCCGCCGGATCTAACCCACATCGAGCGCAGGAAGCGTCCTGACGGAGGCCCGCACGATCTAAGCGGTCCGGGGTCAGATATGCGGCGTGGAGATAGTAAAGTTGGATGAGCCGCAGTCTAGCTGTAGTGGTAAGCGTTCTGGGTGCCATAAGGGCGTCCCTCCAGTCCGCTTCGTCCAAGGGACCCACCCAGGTCTCCCACCGCTGCTGCAATCCGCTCCAATCTACCGGGGTATTGTTGATCAGAGATTTATAAATACGGGATATTCCCCCCCCTCCCAAGACATCCCAGCATCACCTGAGCCTCGGGCGGACTATGGGCGGGTAGTCTGGAATCTAGAGGGACATGGGACTGGATCGCATGGCGCAGCTGGAGGTATTTATAGAATTGCGAAGACTGTAAAGAGAATCTGGTCTGAAGCTCCTGGAAGGAACACATGTGGCTCCCCCGCTAGACATCACCTAAGCAGGAGATCCCTAGAAGATCCCACGCTCGAAATCCCTCAAGCCCCGCCACCTCCCGCAGCCAAGTCCTGTGCCAAAGTGGTGTGACCAAGGTCACTGTTCCCGACCAACGGGTATGGCGCAAGGCGGCGCGCCACACCAGAAAAGGGGCCTGCACGACATCCGGAATCGACCGGGAGACCATCGCCCCGTAGAGCATATTCTGAATAGATGAGAACCCGGTGAGTTGCACCTCGAGTCTATAGGCCGAATCATCCCACCCGTTCGAGAACCAGTCATGAATCACCAGCAGCTGGGTGGGCAAATAGTACAAGTAAAGGTTAGTCATGCTCAGGCCTCCATCGTATGAGGGGACCCGGCAGCGGTCCAGTGCTAAGCGGGGTCTGCCGCCATCCCAAAGAAATTTAGTCGCCATCTTATCCATTTCCCGGAACCACGGGCGGGGGAAGGGGTACGGAGTGTTTTGTAGCATTTATAGGAACTTGGGAAGGATCATCATCTTATAGAGGGCGATCCTCTCCAATGGGTTCAATGGGAGCGACTGCCACCTAACCATATCTGATCTGGTCTTATTGACCACAGGGGCCCCATTGAGGGCCCAACAGAGTTCCGGAAGAAGGGTGACCCAGATCCCCTGATATTTAAAGGAGAGCCTCCGAAGGGGAATATCTGACTGCCAGTCGAAACACACCCTCCACGGGTGCAGCGGGACCAGTACGGATTTCTTAGGGTTCAGATGAAGACCCGATGCCTGACCAAACCGGCAAAGAATCTGGCGGACCCGGGGCCCCGAGACCGCCGGATCAGAGAGATATAGAAGGACGTCGTCCGCGTATAGAGCAATTTTGTCAGGGGTCCTACCCGGCCAGTCCCACCCACGGAGAATGGGATCCGACCGGATCAACACGGCCAGGGGCTCCATGGCCAGGGCGAAAAGGAGGGGCGAGAGCGGGCATCCCTGTCGCATCCCCCGACCTATGGGAAACGGGCGGGATAGAGCCCCATTGGCCAACACACGGGCTCGCGGGCTCGAGTACAGGACACAGACCATGGCGCGGAACCGGGGACCAAAGCCCATTTGCTCCAAGATGTCACCCAGGTAGTCCCACCCCACTGAGTCACAGGCTTTTTCGAAGTCAACCAGCAGAAGGGCCAGATAGGGGGAAAGGCGTTCCCGGTGTGCCAGGGCGAAATGCAAGCGCCGCAGGCAGTGTCTGGTCCCCCGGTTTGGCATAAATCCACATTGGTCCGGATGGACCAATGAGACAAGGAACGGGCGCAACCGCTGCGCAAGGACCGTGGCGTATATCTTGAGCTCAGTATTAATGAGGGATATCGGCCGGTAATCCGGGCAAGACTGAGATGGGGGTTGCGTCTTGGGAAGGACAACTATAGTGGCCGTGTCCGTTTCCTGCGGGAATGAGCCCATCTCCACCCATCTCCACCACTTCTGCAAAAAGGTCCCGAAGCCTCGGGGACCTCGGGGCCAGGGTCTCACGGCAGTGAGCATAGTATTCCTGTGGGAAACCATCTGGTCTCTGGGTCTTCCCGAAATGCCAGGCGGCTAATCGCCTCCTCAATTTCTTGCAGCGTAATGGGCAACTCGAGGGTCTCACAAACCTCCTGTCCCAACCGCCCGAGAACCGCCCCGCTCGTCCCCAGCAAGTCCGCAAGGGAGATCTCCGACGCCCGGGTCCGGTATAGCTGGGAGTAATAGTCTGCGAAGGTTTGGGCCATTGCCACCGAGACCGTGTGGGTCCCGCCTACGGAGTCTTTGATGGCAGGAATGATCCTGTTTGCCCGGGGGTAAGTAGCCAGCCGGTGAAGGAGTGTACCATTTTTATCCCCCCATCCGTAGACCCGGGCCACCGAGGAGCGCCAAAGAGTCTTCGCCGCCTCCAGAGAGTGCAGGCGTATCTCCTCCCGCAGAAAGGCCAGTCGGCGTGCCATCTCCCAACGCCCCCTGGTTCTGCTCGAGCTCCAAGGCCTGAGCTTCGCAAGCCGCGAGTCGTTGGATTTGTCTACGTCTCTGCTGTTGCACATGCCCCTTTGCAGCCCCCCTAACAGTCGCTTTGCCCGCCTCCCAAAGGATGGCAGCGGAGGAGACGGAGCCCGCATTGTGAGAGTAGTAATTAACTATCTCACCTCCCACCATTGTTCGAAAAGCTTTGTCTTGAAGGAGCCAAGCGTTAAGACGCCATATCGGGCGGGCAGAGAGGGGAGGTGGGCCGAGAGCAAGGAGCACCGGCGAGTGGTCTGACAGGCCCCTCGGAAGAATGCGTGCATCCTGCACCCCCACGCATTCGGTAGACGGGATGAAGATGAGGTCGATCCGGGCGTGAGAGTGGTGCGCCGCCGAAGTGTGGGTGTATTGGCGAGCCTGTGGGTGCCAGATCCTCCAGACATCACACAGGCCTTGAGATTTGGCCCAGTTCGACAGCTGCTTCGCGCGAGCGGCTCTAGCAAGGGACCTGTCGAGTCCAGATGGGGCGTATAGACAGCATTAAAGTCTCCTCCAAGAACGAGCGAGCCCGCCGGAAGCGTCAGGAGGAGCCCCGCGGTGTAGGAAAGGGCCATCGGTAAAAGGGACGGTGCCGCATAAAGGGACAGCAAGGTGAGGGATCGCCCCTCGAGTACCACAAACCGCAACCGCCATGCCCTGGGGGTCTAGATGGACCTGAGTCAATACAAAGGGAAAGGACCGTCGAAGTAAGATAGCCACCCCCCGGGATCCCCTCGCAAAACCTGAGTGCCACACACTGTCGTAGCCGTAACGGGCGAGAAAGGGACATTTATTGCCAAGAAGATTGGCTCCTGAAGAAGGAGCACATCGATCTCAGCACGCTGAGCATATTTAAGGACTGCCATGCGTTTAAAACGATCTAGAAGACCATTGACATTCCAGGACAATATGCGCACGGCGGCCTTAGGAACGGGCGTGTCAGCCATGGTCGAGGACAAAAGAATTGGTCAAGGGAGGTGCGGCTGCACGAGCTCCCAGAGAGGAGGGACAGCGGGACATCGAACAGGAGAGCAGGTCAACAAACAAGGAAACATGATGCCGTGGAACAACAACAGAGAAGCGTTCACCCTCTACCAACAAAACCCTTCCTAGGAGGAAGAACCAACCCCAACCCCCCCCCACCCCCCCACCCTATACTTCGGAACCAGAAGCATCTGTCGCCCTAACGAAATGGAACAACCACCAAGCTAAAACGCTCGGGCTTGAGCACTATTGGACCCCTTAATATAGCAGAATAAGCCTGATTCACCTGCCCTGGCCGAGAGCAACAAGCACAACGGAGCACCCCAGCCCAGTGTCGAGCGCCCGCAACCTGGTGGGCATCTCCCCCCCCCCCCCCCCCCTCCCCCGACAAAACACAGACAACAGAAGGAAGTCAAATGGTAGGGCTGCGAGAAAGGTCCAAGGTGTCCATTTGCACGGCAGGCCGGGCCACGGAGCCCGCCCGCCGGGGCGCCGCGGCCCGCCGCCCCGCAGCCGCGGGACTGGTGGGGGCAGCAGAGGAGGCAGAAGAGGCCCCAGACCCCCGGCGTGGACGCCCCATGGAGCGTGTGCTGACCACCTCTCCGTCTGTGCGCTCCCGGGGCAGCGTGCGGCATCGTCGTTGGGTTCTCGATGACCGGGGCATCCCCCGCCCCCCCCGCCCACCCACAGGTGATCCGTGTCCAGAGCGGTGCAGGGGCTGCTCCTCCGTTAACCAGGTCCAGGCCGCCCGGGGTGTATCAAAAAATAGTGTCTTGTGTTGGAAGATGACTCGAAGGCGGGCCGGGAACTGAAGCTGGTATTGGAGGCCCATGGAGCGCATCTTCTGTTTCACCTCAGTATAGGAACGCCGCAGTTCCTGGACTTCTCGGGTGTAGTCCGGGAAAATCATGATCGGGTGGTTCTGGTACTTGAGGGTGTCCGCGCGCCGGGCCTCGCGAAGAATAGCATCTCTGTCCCGGAAATTAAGGATCTTGAGGATGAAAGGCCGGGGGGGGCGCTCCTGGGGGCCTAGGGGCCAGGGAGCGATGGGCCCTTTCCACCACAAATGAGGCAGACAGGCTGTCCGCCGGCATCCAGGATTGAAACCAGCGTTCCATGAAGTCATCCGCACGGCCCGATTCGACCCCCTGCAGGGAATCCCACCAGGCAGAGGTTACTGCGCCGGGCGCGGTTTTCTGCATCTTCGACCCGGCGGTGCAATTCCTTGGCGTGGGTGGTCAGTTCTCGTACTTGGTCCTGCAGCTGGCGGATATCATCCTCAGCGGTAGATAACCTCGATTCAGCTTCCGAGATGCGGGCGGTGGCGTTGCGCAGATCTTGCCTCAGAAGGGCGACATCCACCTTAACCTCTCCCACCATACCCTCCAGGGAGGCGCGAGACGAATTGATGGCCTGCAGGATGGCAGCAAGGTCTGTGGCGGGGGCCGGAACCGGTTCGCCGGTGGGGCCTGTCCCTCTCTCGGAGGTCATAAATTGGTCCGTCCTAGTTTGGGTGGCTGCGGGTGTCTGCTTGGCTGCCCTGTCTTTACCCATGGTGGTGGAACCCTGAGCCCGCCGAGGCTAGAGGACGGGCGGTGTAGGCACCCCCAGTGCGTCCACGAGGATTTAGGAGGCAAAAAGGCAGGCGGAAGGAGGCACGGTCAGGGCATCCCGCTTAGGTAGAAGGCCAGGCACCACCAGAACTGCAGATCGTTCCCCGGGGAGCCGCCCGATCCAACAGCCGATTATCCCCTGGGGTTTTTCACCAGATCACCGTCTGCCACTATCACGACCAAGGCGAGGCTTCGCAACTCGGGTCCAAGGCCCCAGGCCCAAACAGGTAACAAAGAAGGGTACAAAGTTCCTCGTGTACAGTGGCGGAGAAGAGCAGGTAAGAGAGTACCTCAGCTGATCAATGATAAGAGAGACCAATCAGAAGAAAGTGAGGGAAATTCCCTTAGTTTGAACTAGTGCTCTCACACACCCAGCAAGCTAGGTGTCATGCTTCATCATATGAGCACTGCCCCTCGTCAAGTCGGCGCTGCAATCCTTGACGGGCTCCCGAAACCGGGGCTCTTTGTCGGGGATCTTTTGTTCCTGCCGAAGGTGCTTGGGGGTGAGGGGCCTAGTGTGAAGTGATGTAGCAGAAAAGTGGGTTTTAAAAGGGGGTCAGTTGGTCCTACTTCAATTTTATTCCAAAGGTCAACTGCCCTGTTAAAAATGTGTAGAGTGGCTAAATGCTAGGAGTTAGGTATCTAGACATAAGCTCTACTCTATATGATCAACATGTTTCTTGCCGTGATAGTCAGGAGGATCAAGGCAATTCATCAGGATCAAAATAAGACTGTCTACAATAATACGTGGTAAAGTGATTTCTACATACCACTTCTTATGGTTTGTTCCTGTTGGGGAAGAAAGAAACTCTTTATAACAATTAAAAGTAACTCTTCGTACTGTACATAACTATGGATAATTGTGTCGTAAGTGATCACCGTGCTCGGGCGTGCAACACACAATTTCATTACATAGTAGTGTCTCGAACGCCATTCGGGAGTGTGGGGTAGGGAAAGATAAATTAATATCCAATGATTCTATGGAAAAGGACTCACCTAAAAGGGTTGCTACTGTTGTTAGCAACGGTGCTGGCGGCTAAAAGGGACACCAATTGGGTCCTAGAGAGGACATAAAAGTTGCTTGAAAACCATCGTTAATAGTATCTATGTTTTGGAAAAAATAATAAGAAGTCACCAAACATAAGGTGGCACCGTTGTGGGGGGTAGAAGGTAGCAGGGCAGAGCCACAGTAACCATAGCCCTGGCCGATCAACCCGTACCGGACACCAAGATCGAGTCAGGGGGTGTTGGCCTCGGTACATGGAATCTGTTTGAATAGATCAGGAGGGTTCCGGTGGTCAGTTGGCAGATGTGGCTCCTCGGGTGTAGGGAGAAAAAACAATATTAGATTCAGTAATCACCGACGTGGATTCACGTACAGGGAAACGACCTACCCAAACCGCCAGGAACCGGGGTGGTGGGTATCGAGAGGGAGTACGAGAAAATATACTGTGGTTCCGGGTGCGTCATCGAGTGCGGGAAGCACGTCGTGACGTGTTACGCTAATGGAGTACAGTCATGTGATTGGTCCCAGGCACGGAGGTGCGTCTTAGTTGCTGAGAAACCTCGTGACGTTGTCTCTGGGACAGGTGACGTGTCTCGCTGTTGGGTTACGAAGTGTAAACAAGTACGTGACCCACCATAATGTGTCCAAAGCTTTTGACTCATGAACTAGAGGGTCAAAGATCAGAACAATAATTATAACTGCAGGACTAATAATCCAGGAGGGGGCGACACAATGGTGAGTGGCGTTTGTCGTACCGTATACGCTGCATCAGATGATGCAGGTATAAATAAACCACTGCCGAATGGCGTTGGATGTGTAACCATATTAACACATGTGAAATTCAAACAGTCGAATATCGATCAGAAGATTGTGGATCATCATTGGTAATGTATAAGCACTGCATAGCTTGAGGGCTGTGTCATGAGGACGTAGATAAGGAAATCCGTGTGTCTACAACATGGCGTGTGGTTTGAGTATCAATGTTGTAGTCCCTATACAATCCAACTTCCTGAGGTCCAGGTGTAAGAAATGGTGTGTCAGTAATCACACAATGCGTAGAATGGCCCATCGGTATATGAATAATGCTTGAAAGAGTGTTCATATATAGCAACTGGGGAACACAGGGAAACAGGAGCCTCGTATCCTGCCAATGAGAAAATTAATAGCATTGACTATTCAAAGGAATGGACCAAACATCAGAGTGGAGTAGGATCAGGATATTAGGGCATGCAGTTCCCAGTTTAGGATAGGGTGCTCCAGGGTATATCATCATTGAGACCCTCGATATGGCTTGATAATCTATGTACCCATCTCTGTTCAAGTCTGAATAGGGAGGATTTAGAAATCTGTGCATGGGATTCTAGTATGACCCAGTGTAATGAGTCGGGAGTATGTTGTGTCTCCACGAAATGTCTGTATAGTCTTGTAGTTGTGCGTTGGCAACGTATGTTACTCCTATGTTCAGTTATGCGGATTTTAACTGGACGCATGGTCATCCCTATGTACTGTAGATCACAGGGGCAAGTAATCAGGTAAATACACTGTTTAGTATTACAGTTAGTGTGTTTTTGTATGTTCCACTTAAAATTGGGTCGTAACACAATTTCTTTAGTGGCTGTTGTGAATTTGCAAACTGTACATGTACCACAGGGGAAATGTCCTCTGACCGGTGGTAAACCCCAAAGGGTGGTTTGTGATGGGGTAGTGTACTTCTTGGGTCTTGTATGGATCAAGATATCTCTCAGGCTACTGGTTCTAGTGTAGGCAAACCTAGGCACAGGTATCCGTAGGTCGCCTGTGTTTAGAATGCCCCAATGTTTCAAGATAATCTTTTTGGTGGGGGCAGAATTAGGTGTGAATGAAGTTACACATGTGATGATGTCCTCAGGTTGTTTCTGGTGTACTTCTAGTAGTGCCTCCCTAGGACTATTTAAGGCTCTCTTCATGGAGTTTTTTATCACCTTGTGTGGATAGCCCCTTGTCTTTAGGTTGTTGGCTAAAGAGGAGGCTTCTAGTTTATAGTCATTAGTGGAAGTACAGTTGCGCCTAATACGTAGGAATTGTCCCACGGGAAGGTTATCTTTAAGCGCTCTGGGGTGATGGCTCTGGTATAGGAGAAGGCTATTGCGATCTGTGGTGATAAAAAACTCCATGAAGAGAGCCTTAAATAGTCCTAGGGAGGCACCACTAGAAGTACACCAGAAACAACCTGAGGACATCATCACATGTGTAACTTCATTCACACCTAATTCTGCCCCCACCAAAAAGATTATCTTGAAACATTGGGGCATTCTAAACACAGGCGACCTACGGATACCTGTGCCTAGGTTTGCCTACACTAGAACCAGTAGCCTGAGAGATATCTTGATCCATACAAGACCCAAGAAGTACACTACCCCATCACACACCACCCTTTGGGGTTTACCACCGGTCAGAGGACATTTCCCCTGTGGTACATGTACAGTTTGCAAATTCACAACAGCCACTAAAGAAATTGTGTTACGACCCAATTTTAAGTGGAACATACAAAAACACACTAACTGTAATACTAAACAGTGTATTTACCTGATTACTTGCCCCTGTGATCTACAGTACATAGGGATGACCTTGCGTCCAGTTAAAATCCGCATAACTGAACATAGGAGTAACATACGTTGCCAACGCACAACTACAAGACTATACAGACATTTCGTGGAGACACAACATACTCCCGACTCATTACACTGGGTCATACTAGAATCCCATGCACAGATTTCTAAATCCTCCCTATTCAGACTTGAACAGAGATGGGTACATAGATTATCAAGCCATATCGAGGGTCTCAATGATGATATACCCTGGAGCACCCTATCCTAAACTGGGAACTGTATGCCCTAATCTCCTGATCCTACTCCACTCTGATGTTTGGTCCATTCCTTTGAATAGTCAATGCTATTAATTTTCTCATTGGCAGGATACGAGGCTCCTGTTTCCCTGTGTTCCCCAGTTGCTATATATGAACACTCTTTCAAGCATTATTCATATACCGATGGGCCATTCTACGCATTGTGTGATTACTGACACACCATTTCTTACACCTGGACCTCAGGAAGTTGGATTGTATAGGGACTACAACATTGATACTCAAACCACACGCCATGTTGTAGACACACGGATTTCCTTATCTACGTCCTCATGACACAGCCCTCAAGCTATGCAGTGCTTATACATTACCAATGATGATCCACAATCTTCTGATCGATATTCGACTGTTTGAATTTCACATGTGTTAATATTGTTACACATCCGACGCCATTCGGCAGTGGTTTATTTATACCTGCATCATCTGATGCAGCGTATACGGTACGACAAACGCCACTCACCATTGTGTCGCCCCCTCCCGGATTATTAGTCCTGCAGTTATAATTATTGTTCTGATCTTTGACCCTCTAGTTCATGAGTCAAAAGCTTTGGACACATTATGGTGGGTCACGTACTTGTTTACACTTCGTAACCCAACAGCGAGACACGTCACCTGTCCCAGAGACAACGTCACGAGGTTGCTCAGCAACTAAGACGCACCTCCGTGCCTGGGACCAATCACATGACTGTACTCCATTAGCGTAACACGTCACGACGTGCTTCCCGCACTCGATGACGCACCCGGAACCACAGTATATTTTCTCGTACTCCCTCTCGATACCCACCACCCCGGTTCCTGGCGGTTTGGGTAGGTCGTTTCCCTGTACGTGAATCCACGTCGGTGAGTACTGAATCTAATATTGTTTTTTCTCCCTACACCCGAGGAGCCACATCTGCCAACTGACCACCGGAACCCTCCTGATCTATTCCAACAGATTCCATGTACCGAGGCCAACACCCCCTGACTCGATCTTGGTGTTCGGTACGGGTTGATCGGCCAGGGCTATGGTTACTGTGGCTCTGCCCGGCTACCTTCTACCCCCCACAACGGTGCCACCTTATGTTTGGTGACTTCTTATTATTTTTTCCAAAACATAGATACTATTAACGATGGTTTTCTGGCAACTTTTATGTCCTCTCTAGGACCCAATTGGTGTCCCTTTTAGCCGCCAGCACCGTTGCTAACAACAGTAGCAACCCTTTTAGGTGAGTCCTTTTCCATAGAATCATTGGATATTAATTTATCTTTCCCTACCCCACACTCCCGAATGGCGTTCGAGACACTACTATGTAATGAAATTGCGTGTTGCACGCCCGAGCACGGTGATCACTTACGACACAATTATCCATAGTTATGTACAGTATGAAGAGTTACTTTTAATTGTTATAAAGAGTTTCTTTCTTCCCCAACAGGAACAAACCATAAGAAGTGGTATGTAGAAATCACTTTACCACGTATTATTGTAGACAGTCTTATTTTGATCCTGATGAATTGCGTTGATCCTCCTGACTCTTACGGCAAGAAACATGTTGATCATATAGAGTAGAGCTTATGTCTAGATACCTAACTCCTAGCATTTAGCCACTCTACACATTTTTAACAGGGCAGTTGACCTTTGGAATAAAATTGAAGTAGGACCAACTGACCCCCTTTTAAAACCCACTTTTCTGCTACATCACTTCACACTAGGCCCCTCACCCCCAAGCACCTTCGGCAGGAACAAAAGATCCCCGACAAAGAGCCCCGGTTTCGGGAGCCCGTCAAGGATTGCAGCGCCGACTTGACGAGGGGCAGTGCTCATATGATGAAGCATGACACCTAGCTTGCTGGGTGTGTGAGAGCACTAGTTCAAACTAAGGGAATTTCCCTCGCTTTCTTCTGATTGGTCTCTCTTATCATTGATCAGCTGAGATACTCTGTTACCTGCTCTTCTCCGCCACTGTACACGAGGAACTTTGTACCCTTCTTTGTTACTAGTCTCATGGGGTATGTACACTGGACCTCTCTAAACAACAACACCCCTAGTCCCTCCCTTTGATAAAAGACCCATGCTCAAACACCCTCCAGCGATTCTCCCGCAGGCGATAGGCCTCCAAGGCACAGGCAAATGCGCTTCCCCGCGCTGGCGACCCCTCTCAATGGGCCCCTCACCACCACGGCCTACGTCCAGCTCGAAGGGGGTCTCCCGTACAGGTCGAACCTCTCCCCCCGGAGGTCCCGATCACCTCGCCCCCGCATAGTCAACCTCCGAGCTGCGAGGGGGGGGGAGGGAAGCCACACACATCATCTTCGTCGTGACCGCCGGCCCGCGGCCTGAACCTGGAAGGGGACCCCGCACCGACCGGATCACCCCAAGGGCCGTGGTAGATTGGATCCGGAGCCAGCGCAGCAGGTGGGAGGAGTAAGGGAGGGGGGGGGGCGGCCCCCGGTTGCCGACACCCGGCCCGATGGGGGTGGTGTCCCCACCTCTCCCGGCCCCCACAGCAGCTCAGACAGGCCCCGTCGATGCCTCCCCCGTCGCCGCACTCACCGCCTGTTCCACAGTAGAATGCTGCCCCCAAGGGCCAGCTGCACGCCTCCAGAGCCCCCACGGGCGGACACCAGACAGGAGCCTTGTTTTCGGTTCCGCGGTGGGGCTCACAGAGGCCGCGGGACCGCCTCTTCTTGTCCACCGGCAAAGTCTGGCCTACACACCTCGTGGGCGCCGCGGGCTCAGTTGACAGCCTGTCCGCGCCACAGTACCAGGTCCGCTGCCGAGGCGCTGGGACACGCTCCGCGAGGACAAAGGCACTTCAAATCCGGGCCCAGGACAGCGGGACAGCTCCGCACTCCGATGCGCTCGGAGGGAGCTGGCCAGGGCAGCTCAGAGCGGAGCAAGAAGGACTCGTGGGGTCCGGCGCCTGGAGCCTTACTTATTTTAGGTACTATTAACCTGTCTACAGCATAAGGATTTTAATGGGCCTGGTTTGCTATCTTTAGCTAAAGTTATATTTGAAAATACTTTTAACAGTGTTAAACTCTGGGTGACAATGGGCTTTATCGTTTCAGCTGCACTTGGCCTATTCGGAATGTGAACTACCTGATCTTGGGACAGGGGCAAAGTCCCCTGGGGCTTACTGTCCTACCTAATCCCCTCTCCCTTATTAATGCCTACTGTATCAGGCTTCATTATACCAGTGGCAGTAAAAACGTCCTCTTTTCTACCATTTGCAGATGCCTGAGTCTCACAACTTGGATACGTCAATAAATCAGAAGGAGGTTCCGTACCTTCTTGGGCACAGTCCTGATCTGGGCATTTCTTATTAGCTTGATTAACTTGATTAAAAATGGGATAACAGTCCCTGGGTTTTACTGCTGTAACTACTGGAATGACTGACTTCTTAGCCTTATTCCGAGTTTCCACAACCGTTTTCTTGCCCTATCACATAGTGGGGGACAATCACGGAAACTATCTCCAGAGCTTGAACATGGGGAATTAACAATCTCAATTGACTTGTTTTTCTTATTTCCCTGAGGAGCATAACCTTCATTAATTTGTGTGACTAAGCCCAGACAGAGCTCTGATACCCCACCAGACTCCTCTGGCACCCTAGTATTATCACGACTCTCATCTACCTGGGGATGTTGCTGCTTCATATTCACACTAGGTACACTGACTCCCAAGTGGTTATGACAAACTGGGGTTCTATCCGGAAATGAATTCCCCACTGTTTTTTTAACTTCATCCACAAGTTATCCTACTATTGTAGGGAGATCGGACACCTTATCTAAAATATGAGAACATGTGCCTCTTCTCAATTGATAATTAACCTCCGTCTGAGCCTTAACCACCAAACTTGTCAAATGTTGTAGTTTTGTATCCATGCCGGCCACGTAGACTGCTAAAGTGCTTAGAAGTTCCACCTGTATTTCAAGTTTATTTGAATGGAAATCATGTGCACTTGTTATAGCATTCATTGTATTTAATTAATTTTGCCAAACACCCTTATTATCTGTATTTTTATAAATAGCAGAATGCTCATTGGGTATAGGTGAAAAGTCATATTTATCTAGGAACGAGAGATCTGCAGAGTTCAGCACTCTGACTCTTTCCTCTCCTGAGGCGGAAGCCGGGAGACCTTCTTTTAACTTTATTAAGCGCTGTGCTTTTTATCTACCGTTTTTTAGCTGCCACTGAGACTCGTGTTGTGTGTATGTGCACGGGCTTGTTACTGCTCTTGGGTGACACTTGCCTGGTACCTGCAGAGACCTCTCCCTCCCCTCGTTGCCGGGTCACTCTCAGCTGAGCATTGACGCTGAGAGACCGGCTTCGTGGGACGAGTGGGAGACGGCGGCCATATTGGTTTGGGACACTGTTGGGTCGCGTTCGAGCTGCGTATTTAAGGGGCTCCTGATCGCCCTGCACTCGTCTAAGCACTCTGACTCTTTCCTCTCCTGAGGCGGAAGCCGGAAGACCTTCTTTTAACTTTATTAAGCGCTGTGCTTTTTATCTCCTGTTTTTTAGCTGCCACTGAGACTCGTGTTGTGTGTGTGTGCATGGGCTTGTTACTGCTCTTGGGTGACACTTGCCTGGTACCTGCAGAGACCTCTCCCTCCCCTCGTTGCCGGGTCACTCTCAGCTGAGCATTGACGCTGAGAGACCGGCTTCGTGGGACGAGTGGGAGACGGCGGCCATATTGGCTTGGGATACTGTTGGGTCGCGTTCTAGCTCCGTATATAAGGGGACGATCATGGCTCCGTGCAGCGGACGCGCCGTATCTGCGCCGGAGTCGGGCCAGAGCCCTGCCCATCTGTGCCCGTCTGCGCTAAGGAGGCGCTAGGCACTAGATCTAGGGTGTCGTATCGTCACGCTACCAGATCCTATTCGAGAGAGGCCCTATGTAGCCTGCGGCCGACCCAATCTCTCTGTGAGCATTCCCCCCTTAATCCGCTCTGTGGTCCGTTCCGTTGCCCTTGTGGCCACTTTGATCTCGGTTCCCCCATCCCCATTAGAGCTCTGCATGAGCCCTCTCTCATGTCATCTCGGTCCACGGTGTCCTCTACCCCCCGGACCCTTAAGATTTGGAACCTCAATGTTAGGTCACTGGTCAAACACCATTCTGAGATCTATGACCTTATTACTGCTGAGGGCCCTGATATCTTTTTTATGACCGAGACTTGGCTTCAGGGCGAGGCCATGGCGGATTTGAATCTGGCAATCCCGCAACATTACTCTATTTTCACTCATAACCGCAATTCTAGGGGCGGGGGCATTGCAATGGTAGCCAAATCCTGCTACCCTTGTACGTGGAATAAAATGGCCATAGACGGCTGCGAGAGTGCGCACTTCTGTGTATCTATCAATCACCATCTTACGTTCTCGGGTCTATTGATCTACAGACCTCCTGGCAATGACATAGCCTTTAGGAAGATTCTACCAGAAGTAGTGAGCTCTCTCGCGATAGGCTCGGCTAATTTCACAGTCCTTGGCGATCTCAACCTCCACTTCGACCTTGGCCACATCCCCGCCATTAATAGTACGCTTGCAGATCTAGAGGCGCTGCAACTGAGTCAGATGGTCACCCTCCCTACACATGTTGGCGGCCACATCCTGGACCCCATTTTTTCGAATCTGTCCACGGCCAAGGTGTTACCTCCAGTTCCGGTAGCTTGGACAGACCATTTCCTGGTGGAATTTAACCTTGTGACTAAAAATCCTCCTTTTATAAAATCAGGCAGGTCTGTTTTCAAACGCCCTTGGAGGAAACTTATGCTTGAGGACTTTCATCGGGTACTCAATGAACACCCTCTGGACTTTTTTCAGGACGCAGAGTCTGGTTACGATCTTTTTTGTGACTGGGTCTCTCGCGCACTTGACTTGTTGATTCCTGCCACATGGAGTAAATGTCGCTCTTCTGAACCTAGCCCATGGTATGACGAAGCTTTACTGCGTGTAAAAAAAATCTTGTAAACAAGCAGAAAGAGACTGGGGCGCAAAACTTACGATGTCGAGAAGAAACGATCGTACCTCGTGAAGCTTAAATCATATCATAGAGCCATCTGCAGAGCGCGCGCGGCATATTACTCCCAGGAGTTTAAACATAGTCCTAATCCCGTAAAATTGATTTTTAAAGTCCTTAAAGATTTGACGGCAAAAAGAGCCTCAGCAGCTGAGGCATGCTCCGCATCTCACTGTGATAAATTAGCCAATTTTTTCCTAGAGATGGTGCATACCATCTGTCGCTCCTTTCCAAAACACTGCCCCTCTGTGTGAAGGACAGAAACTTTCTGTTTCCCCTAATGTGGTTCTACTCACTCTCCCGGAAATCTCTGAGGGTGAGTTTAATAGGTTGGCAATTAGAGTTAAATCCGGGTCCCCTGCAGATCCGCTCAGACCCGCTCAGTTCAGAGAGTCGGCTGCCCTTTGCTTCTCCCCCCCTGTGCGCCAACTGATTAATCTTTCATTGTGCTCAGGGATGGTACCTACCAAGTGGAAACAAGCTTATGTCACTCCCATTCTGAAAAAAGCCGCTTTGGATCCCCTTACATTGGAAAACTACCGTCCAATATCCCTCCTCCCTTGGGTTGCCAAGGTCGCGGAGGCGCACGTTAACAGTATTTTGACCCATCATCTTCAGACCGCTAACATCTTAGATCCCTCACAGAACGGCTTTCGAGCGGGCCACAGTACGGAGACGGCTCTCCTTGCAATGACGGAACATCTACGTACCGTGCTGGATTCCGGTCAAACTGCGGCACTGGTCTTACTTGACCTTAGCGCCGCGTTTGACACGGTCTCCCATGGGATACTTATGCAGCGTCTGGGCGAGGCAGGTATCTCTGGCCCGGCTCTTGAATGGTTTCGTTATTTTCTTGCGGACCGGTCATTCAGGGTTGCCACACCTCCTTTTGAATCCAAATGCTATTCCATCGAGCAGGGAGTTCCTCAGGGGTCGGCTCTTAGCCCCACACTGTTTAATCTGTATGTGCGGCCGCTGGCGGCTGTCGCCAAGCAGTGGGGCCTGACTATGGTTTCCTATGCTGACGACTCGCACTAAATGGGGTCTCCGACTCTGAGGCCTCTGGGTTCAGAGAGGGATTAACAGCAGTGGCAGGCTGGATGACGGCCAATTGCTTACAACTTAACGCTAAAAAGACCGAAGTCTTGAGCATTGGGAAACAATGTGGTCTCTGGGGTGATCAGTGGTGGCCCCCTGAGTTGGGCCCAGCCCCTATCCCGGTCCCTGTGGTCAAATACCTGGGTGTCTGGCTAGACTCTGCCCTTAGCTTCCGCGGCCACACTAAAAAAGTGGCGGCAGCCTGCTTTGGGGTTCTGCGGGGACTGAGGCCAACCCTGAAGTTCTTTGACTCCCCCACTAGGCAGCTAATTATCCAGGCTACCATACTTTCTCGGCTCGATTACGCGAGTTCCCTTCTGGTGGGAGCCAATCAGGCCGAAGTCATCCGCCTGCAGCGAGTTCAGAACGCGGCAGCCAGAGCCCTGGTGGGGCTACCTAGTTTTTGCTCGGTGAAGGAAACCATCTTGAAACTTCACTGGCTGCCCATGGCCCAAAGGATTGAGTTAAAGACCTTATGTCTCTCCTTTAAGATTCTTAAGTCATCCACCCTCCCGATTCTGGAGCACCTTCTCACTTCCTACGTTCGCGTTGTCGGAGGTCGTTGGGCCAAATTCTTGCAGTAGTTCCACGCTTTAAACGCTGCAGAGCGGGAGGGCGGTCCTTCCGCGTCCTGGCGGCCAGGCTTTGGAACTCGCTTCCTGCCCATATCCGTGCCCTTGAGGACCTGCTCTCGTTTAGGAGGGCCATTAAAACATACCTTTTCCCCTCTGGTTCTAAGACCACGGCATAGGTCTCTTTTCCTTTCTTTTCTGCATCCTTCTTTCTCTGCTACTTTTCTGACTCTAGATTTCCTTCTCTCTGCTTAACGGAGCGCCGGGACGCCCCTTCGCTGGGGCAGCTGTTGCGCTATACAAGAACATATAACATAACATAACATAACATCTACTTGATCAATGTTCTGTACACCATGTTGACTGTTCATGGTTTTACTTTTTAAAGAGACTAGAATTGGGTGAGCATCTGTTACCTGTTCCCCACCACATATCCCTGAACCAAATGGACTCCGAATACTCTTATTGTTGGATAACTCTAACGTAGACAATCCTAGACTCTCACATATCCTTTCGGCCCCAGTCTTCGGTGCCCGAGATGTCAAAAAGCTTTGATTCACTTGCTTTACTTGCAGTTCACCCAGAGAGATAACGGAAGCATCACTGTCATTTGAGAGCTTATTACACTTGGTTATGTCCCAAAGAGTATCTTCTGCCTGGTGTACACAGTTCATTCTAGGCTGCATCTTCATTTGAGTAGACAGCACATATACCTGCCCGGCTTTAGGGCCATTATGGACTTGACCTTTAACTACTACTTTGGGAGGGGAATTTGTTGCAGCTGGTCCATTTGATTTTAAAGGCATAAAACCTGCCAACTGTTTACCACGATCTCTCAGCTTGTGTTTCTACACTTTGGTTATTCTGCACTTCTGTCTTTTAAAACTCTCAGAGAGAATGTGTCTGTGCAGTTTATTCAGTCTAAATAACCAACAGGTTGCCTAAGTTAATGTGCTGTATTTGCCTTCCTTTGGTGTCTTCTTATTTGTCTTTGTGCATCAAATGAGTAATTGAGCCTAGATTTAGTTTATTAATACAACCAGGCTGGTGGTTGCCAAGGGCTCTGCCCAGTCATATTTCCTACCTTCTATTTTGTTTTTATATTATGTATGTGGTACAGTACGGCACTCCCCAATTTATCTTTGTGTATGGGTTAATCAGGCAAGTTTCACTGGCACTTACGCATGTTGCACTTGTCGCAGGATTTACTGGACTTGCATTCTTCTTACCCTGGTCCTCTGTGGACTTCGACACTATAGAGCCACACCACCACTCTGTGATAAAAGACATGACTCTCTGATTGAACTCAACTTGGTCGCCTTAGGCTTAAGCTCTGCACAGCCCAAGGCTGTATCAGTCAGTGAGGGTGTCCGAGGGTGGGCTCCACTGCTGCTGCTTTATGTCCGAATGCAACTCCCTAGGAGAGGAGAAAGTCAAAATGGCAAACCAGCGTGAAGGTGAGTGGCCTCATATCTGCTGCCAGTCACTCGCTGTAAACCCATGATTCATAGATCATTGAAGAATGCAGAGTGTATGGGACCTGATCAGCATTGTTGTAGTTAAGATTTCTGGCTGTGACCTATCTTGAACCCTTGCCGCTATGCTGTTGACTCAGTTCAGCTCCTTAGTGCTGGAAATGGTGCCTGGCCTGTCATTTTATCTAGGATCAATGAGGACACCTGCAATTTGGGTATGACTTGCCTCTCCCAGTGAGCAGTGTGAAACTGCACCCCATGAAAATGTAGCTCGGTGCTCTTCCCTGCTGCCGTTCTAAGGAGCAGAAAAGTTACTTCCCTAAATGGGATCAAAGCTGACAGTGACTGAAACAGAGTGCAGTGCTTGCTACCCGATATGTGTTTCTTGGAATGCCTTGAACACTTTAATTAGGGAATGCTTAAAATGTACGGGGTGTTGGAATACTGCTAAGTTACTTAAGGTCTAGAATATGGAACAGTTAGCCACATCCAACTTTGTTCACAATTAAAAGTCTGTCTTGCTTTATGGAGATTGTAAAGTAGAATAATTTGTAAAGGCCCAGAGTTTTTTTAAAACATATAACAAACCCATGGATTCTGCTAGACTAAAGCCTTTGACTCTAAACCATGCACACATGCTGAGTGTTCAGCACGTATACGTGCCTGTGTATTTCAGAAGGGAGTTGCCTGGACTCCATTTGTGGAATTCCAGGACTCGCAGGTATCCCTCTAATCCCATTTCTAATCATCTTTCACCATCAATCTTTGGCATGTTGAACCTCCTCCTCCCTTCAATCTGCGATTTAGGGAGGCCCAGATACAGGCAATTGTCATAATCCAGTTTTGTGGCGATCAGTGCCTGCAGCACGAACCGTGGCACATGCAAATTCAAGATTGTCTTAACGACCACCACTTTCAAAGTTCACCAGCCCAGCCACCACTGGTGGTTGCTTCTTGCAAATGCCTCAAACTGTTGTTTCCATACCTAGCGGGCCTTCTTTGAGTTTCTGGCAATCGTTTATGGTAACTTGGATGACACATGCGCTTGAAGATGGTGTACATAGTGAGCTAAATCAGTGCAGTCCATTCATCTATCCACCAATATAAAGTCAAGCTTATTAAGTAATCAATGATGGCTCCATCCGTAATATTTGAATGTGAATGAAAGGAGAAGAAAGAACATATTAGGCCTTCTAGAAATATTAAAGATTTTGTTTTTTACTAGGGAATTCGCATTCACTATGAAAATGAAACCTGCCCATTTGTCTGGTCCCCAATGGCATCAGGTTTGTAGCCACTACTGTGGCCCTAGTGTTTTTTTTTCATTTTTATACTGAACAAACTTAGTCCAAAGGTATTAGAAAGGTTTACAGGAGAACCAGATTACATTAGACTTTTTTAGGCACTGAGGATATTGTTGTTTGTTCTGCTGTCATTTCTTCCTTTTATGACATTCATCGTGTAAGACCTTGAAAGTTCTGAAAAAAGACCACAGACCAAGGAGATTTTAAAAGGAAAATGGTTAAAATTTTATTGAACATAAATGTGCTTTGATTAACTGTTGGTTAATGTCAAAATATTTCTCACCCACCACATTCTATTGGAACAAACATTGGCAAAGTCAGTAGGCCTGATGTTGGTTAATAGCCTTTTGGCCGTTTGTCAGTGTTAGTTTATTTGTAATGATTTTTGTAAAACTTATATATTGTGAAAGCTGCTGGGTGCTCATAAATACCCCCCAAAAAATATTGCCTAAATGCAAAATAGTTTATTGCTTTCAAAAAGCGAACATTGCCATAGTAGCCTCTGCCATTGAAGAGCTACTTTCTTTGTGGGTTTTCTCTTCGTGAAAGGGAAGATGGTCATCCGTCACAGTGACGGTAGCCAATGGCTGAACTGGGTGTGCCCATTGCTACATCCTTCATGCTGTAGTGGCAAGAAGAAGAACACGCATTCGCAAGGCAGCCTTTTGGCAGTTCTTGATTTTGTCATGTTTTCTGCAAAACTTTGTTCGGAAAGCTGCTTGACCTTAATCAATCTAAACTAAAGCATTGACTAAAAGCAAAACTTTTGTTTTGATCTAAAAAAGAAAATGCACACATCACCATACTACTCCATAGCACTGAAGAGAACTACTTTGTGTGGTGATGTTCTCCTTATATAAGTGCACCTAGCAATCACTCATAGTAAAGTCAGCCAAGGGATGAAGTGGGCTGACACTGTGTCCCTTGATGCATGTTGGAGTGGGTCAAAGAAAAATGTGAATGACAGAACCACAGACAAATGGACAAAGTCTGGCTGAAAACCCCAATAGATAACTATATCATGCACATAATTTTTGTAAAATCATAATGTTTTGGCTAACACAAAAAAATCAACCAGTCTGCCATTGGTTGCCAGCCTCTTTCCTTTGGGAAAGAAAGTATGAAAGAAAATGAAAAAAATAAAGAAGGAAAGAAACAAGGAAAGAGGAAGGCAAGAGGAAAGATAACAGGGAAAGAAGCAAAGAATGAGGAAAGAAATACAAAGGCGAAAAAGAAAAAGGGAAGGAAGGAAAGAAGGAAGGAAAGAGGAAGGTAAGAAAGAAGGACAAAGAAAGAAAAGGAAGGAAAGAAGAAAAAAGGGAAGATGGAACAGGGGAAAAAGGAAAGAAAGAAGGAAACAAAGAGGAACAAAAGGAAAGAGGAAGGCAAGAAAGAGGAAGGCAAGAAAAGAAAGAGGAAACAAGGAAATAAGGAACAAAGCAAAGATGGAAAGAAATACGAAAGAGGCTAGAAAGAAAGAAAAAGAGAGGAAATAAGTATAGAATGAAGCAAAGAAGGAAAGGAAGAAAGGAGAAATAAAGGGAAATAAAGAAAAGGAAAAGAAGAAAGAAACTAGAAAGAAGGAAGGAAAGAAAGAAAGGAACGTGAGAAACCCAGGAAAAGAAGGAAAGAATGAAAGGGAGAAAGAAGGAATGACAGAGTAGCAGTAAAAATAGAGCACCCTTGTGTGCTTATATTCAGAATTCATGTTAGCTGCTGCAATGGTATGAAAAAGCAGCAGTCCTTTAAAAAGGCAATTTTAAAAGGAGTTTACATCTACATTGGCAGGAGACAGGAACTGATAAAACTGGAATTTGTCCTTTTCTCTCATCTGGTAGAAAGCATCCTGCCATGACATCAGTTCCTACAAACACAGGCGACACTAAAGTAGTAGTAAAGAGAAAACAAAAGCACTGGCATAACTACTTGTGTGCTTATGTGCTCCGTGTGAAATGGCTAAATGCAGTCTGCCTGTGGATGAAGTAGGCTGATTCATTGCCCCATGCTGTAGTGGGTGGGCGCAAAATGTGAATGACACAAAAACAGACTAATAGAAGAAGAGCGGTGGCTGAAAGCCTTTTTAGGTAAGCATATTATAAATATAATTTAGTAAAACCAAAAGGTTTTGGCTAATGCCAGACCTTAAAATATGAACAACACAGCAAAAGACTAATGGATGAGTAGGGCTGGCTGAAAGTCCTAATAAAATGTCTGTCTACCTACCTACCTACCTACCTACCTACCTATTTATAGATGGGAAGGTCTAGGTTAACGACAGATCTAATGACTGCCTTTTCTCTGTTTTAAATTAAATGTAGGTGTACGTGAAACTGGTCACGTGAGGATGGCAGCAGGCTAGAATTAGTACATTGATTAGCCTTATTTTATGAAGGATACGTCAGCCATGTTTCCGGCCCTGCTAAGTAAAGATAACTGTAGTTTGGCAATTTATTTTTTTGCCGTTTAAAGCCCCGTTTTCAAGAGAGGCTGACATATAGGGGCCGATTCCGATCCAGGTCGGAAGGGCACCGAACGCAATCCGGCCGGAAAAACTACGAGCCCTACATGTGTTTTCCACCCGACTCGTACAGCTGTACAAGCGAGCAAGTACGATGCGTGCTACGTGAAATTCACCAACCGAGTCGTTTCCGGGTCCGAACCGCTCCGTACGTCTCGGTCGTAAACTAACCGTGGCGTGCAATGGATGCGGATTACGACAGAGCCAGTACGATGCACGCGTCGGACAGCCTGTGCGAGCCGTAGTGTCCGTCTCGCAAAACGTCCGGGTGGTTGCCTGTGGGGGTCTGCGTCGAACCCCCTGTCACCCACAGCCCAATGAATCGGACACAGGGGGAGACCCAAGGGTCCCCCCAACACAGGCATGTATGGTGTGCATGGTACCGACGCGTACCCACTGTAGGGGGCGCCCTTGTGCAAGACGTACCCATTCAGTCAATGGGAGCCCATGTATGCGTCGCACGACCGGCTCCCATTGACTTCTATGGAAATCCGACCGAACCGAGTCCGGCTGCATACGGCCGCATCGTACTCGCTCGGTCGGACTGCAGGACTCCGGCTCGGTCGGAAAACACTCCGGATCCGGCTTGGTCGGAGTGCTTTCCGACCCGGATCGGAATCGGCACCATAGTAGTAATCAATGACCAAGGAGGTGCTTGATCAAAAAAGCAGCCAAGCTGAAAATAAAATTCCTTCTACGTGAATTGGTTCAATTTATATGTTTTATGGTAACTTTGCTAAAAGAATTTAAAAAATTTAAATCCCTTAGCAATACCCATTACTTTACTGTGAGTGAATACATGGAAATGTATACCAGCAGAAAGGGCGAAGATAAAAAGAATATCAAATTAGAAGAAATGAGCAGACAAAGAATATTGCAAATCTAAATAGTCTGTGAGTGTATATAAAACCCCCAATGATTCTATTCCTAACGATCCGAGTTAATGTTAATATTGCACACCTATATAAACATTTGCTCACACTATTCTGAATAGTGAGGCAAGCATTTACAGCTCACTTTGGCAGAGGGATTATATTATTTCGCCGCAGGCTACGCATAATTGAGACTTAAATTTTCCAACAACCTGGTAACCCGTGGTCAACTGGCCTTGCCTCAGCCAAAGAATTGTTGAAATTATCCATAGAGAATTGGGACCCCAATATAATCAAGTATACCACCATTAAATCATCAATAAAAAAGCAAGTAAGATCATGCTCTCGTACATTGGACATCGAAGCTCTGACAGCTAGAGGTTTTCATGAGACCCAAAGCTCTCCTCATATATCATATGGCCTTAAAACCACATCTCACACAGCCGGTGGGGCGGCAAGCCCTATATAGGATACTAGCAGCCAGACTACACTCCCTCCCCCTAAAATATCTGTATCCCTCTGTGAAAGTAAAACCAGCCATCACGGAGTGTCGCCTCTGCTAATACAAGCGTGAATCGCTGGCTCACATCCTGCTATGCTGTCCTGCACTGTTGCCAGCGCGCCAAACCTACCTAAGGCCCATTCTCCTTCAACTAGGCACGCGGACGACAAACGAGGCCGTTCATTTGCTGGACACAGTGAAGCATATGGCCAATTTTGCTAAGTTCATTTATCACGCCCGCCAAGCTCTTATTGACAGGTCAACCTTGGCACCACGTGGGAACTACCTGGATGAGGGACCCACGTAGTCTGGCCCCCACTGAAAGTTTACCTTGGCGCATCTAAAGGACTAATACTAATTACATTTTATAAAGCAAAAACACCAAATGGTGGTTTTTAAGAATTGTATACATATTATTCTATTTTAACTATCTCTTTTATTTTGATCGCTCTTTTTGTATTGCTTTTTACTAATCACACAAATAAAGTGTCATTGTCATAATTGAGACCAGAACATATGACCAGTTATTTTTTCTTGTGTTTTTAGTTGCATGAATCAAAAATTGAGTCATGTTAACAGTATAGAGTACTGTACCAGCAGTCACAAGTTCCACCAAATACCTGCATGTTTTTGAAACTTTTAAATTTTGGGCTGAACAACGGTTTTACATACACAAATATTCTTGACATATTTCCACTATCCAGGCCAGAATATTTAGGGAGCATGCGTTCTTCAAAGTTCGTGTATGCCAATTTTGCTTCAAATCTGTTTGTTATTGACTAGTCTCTACCTATCAGAAGTGCATTTCTGGATTTTTAAGTTTCAGAGTTTGACCCCAGTGCAAGAAATTATTTTGAGATGAGTTTATTGCATCCAAAGATCTGAATAACTAGTTCAAAAAAGGTGTGGGGTGGGTAACTGTCTTCCTGCTTCTCAGTTTTTTAAAACTTTTTTTTTTTATATTAAACATTTAAGTAGCATATCATTCAAACCCCAGTATTATATTGACAAAGGTCCGTTATTTTACAGAGCAGATGACATCTGCAACCTACTTATAATTAAAACAAAGTAGATAAGCGATTGAAACTTTTCTTATCCAAGGGAGAAGGCAGTGCACAAAAGTAAATCAAACTATTAAAAAGGCACGTAGTTCAAACCTAGCTTGTTAACTGTTGACAGTGTATTCTGATTTTTCCCAGGAAACTCCGTATGTGATGCATCCCCTTGTCATGTTTGGCGAGGGGGTGGCGGTGCACTCTTGTCATGCACTGCTGAGATTTTGTCTCCGCCCTCTCTCCTTCGCCCTCGCGAGAATGCCGCATGCCAAAATGGAGCTTAGTGTGGCCAAAAAGCTGAAAGTGCAGTGAAAGTTGATTTGGAACCAGTCTTCGCCGCAGTCGGTCCCTGCCAGTGGAGCTGAAATTACTAGCGAGAGCTGGGAGCGTCAAACTACGGCAGATCGTAGGTCCACTACAGTGGCTCTTGAACTGAGCCTGATTTCCAAGCTCATGTGATACTCTTGGACTTTCCCTCTGAGCCGCTCCTGATTCCGGTTGGCGGTCTATTCTAGATGAACAGGAGAGGTCTAGGAGATCATATGGTGGGTGAGGCTTAAGAACCCCTGGATAATTGAGGTATTGTGATGAGAAGTTTTGGACTGCAATGATTGCATATGAGTGAAGGATTCCCAGCAATTGAGGCTTCAGAAAAGAGAAGTTTATAATCTTTGCTGCTCTCTCGGACTCTGTTCACCGCTCCAGCGCCATGTAAGAGCGTTAGTTGCCATTGTGGGGGCTTTGGCTGCTTTGCGATAGCTGGACTTATGAGGCCCAATATGTTGAGGGATTTCACCTAAGTAGCTAAAGTCTAAACACTTGTCCGAGTCCCAAAACTAGAAACAGTTGGCAAATATGGGGAAAATCAGCCGGGAGAAAGGTACTATGAGGCTAGCCTCACCCCCTTGCTTTACTATGGAGCTTCATTCGATGGAGAGCTTTATGGGAGCTATGGTCTCAGGTTCAGATTTCCTCAATTCAGGGGCTGGGTTGGCAGCATAGGCAGGATGCTTCAGCAGTGGGGTCAAAAGAGGACTCCTTATTGCTTCAGCACCAGCAAGTAACGTACACTAACTGCACTGGCTAGGGGTTCTTCCCCTTGGTATCACAATCTCAGGTGCAAATACCACCCTGCAAGTCGGAGGAATATGCTGTGGTAAATCCAGTCCATCATTACCCATTGGTTAACCCACCACAACAGAGGCAGGAAATGGGGACTGCTCCTAACAAGGGGAGGGGAGACTGAACAAGTCTAATGATGAAAAAGACTCCTGGCAAACACCTGCTAGCCAAAACAGCAGACCAAATAATAGTCATAAGCCAAGCCAGCCAAGGGTGAGTCTGGCGATGAATCAGTGGTTGACACTGTAGACCTAGCGGTGACGGAGCACTCCTCCTTTCTGTCTTTGACAGTACCGTTATTCAAAATAGACTGCCAACCAACAACATCTCCTCAGGATGCACTCCCTCCCAGTATCTAGTTCGCAATCCTTTTAGCAGAAATTAAAGATCTGAAAAGGTCACAACTTCTTGTGATTGTGTCACTACAGGAGCAGATTACAAGTTAAATTCTCTTTTGAGAGCGAAGAAGTCAAGTGGAGCAAAGAGGCTTGGACCTTGAGGACAATATGAACACGCCATTAAAAATCTGCGGGGTTGCTGGAAAGAAGCTTGCTTCTCTTAGAGTGAAGCTGGATGCACTATAGACTCGCTCAAGAAGATGTAAATTAAGATTTGTTGGTTTCCAGAGGGTAAAGAGGCTCAGATGGGAGGTGTTGGAACTTTAGGGGAATCTTTGATTAAAAAGCATGTTCTCACAGACTCTCCAGTGGATTTGTCTATCATGCAGCCTCATCGGGCCCCATTTCAAACACCCCCAAACTTAAAGCAGCCACAAACTTACTAGCCAATTTTTCGGATTTTAAAATCAAGGAGCGGATCTTATCAGGAGCAGTTCAATGGAAAGTGTTTTTGCTGGAAGATGGCATCAAGCTTCATGCTACTCGCCGCAGGAGAAAATGTAAAGACATGATTGTTTTTTTTGAAGTAGCTGGGACTCAATCTGGTTTGTATCAGCAAGCCAAGTTGGAAGTTCTCTTCAAAGATCTCTTCTGGGTACTCTCCAGCAGTGAGGCAAACTATTTGCTAAATCAAATTCAGAATGGAGGAGACCTCAGGGGCTTTAAATATGTTTTGTGGACATATTTTGATATATGTTGATAATGTCAGTATTTTTATCTAGGTATTAATGTATGCTAATATGATTGTATTTGCAGGTTGAGCGGCGGGGAGAGCGAGGGCGTGAAGGGAGGTTTGGTGGAGTCTAGGTGCTATTCCAGGGCACCCTTATAATGGGGGTATAGGCTACAGGAGGGGGCTTAGTGGTTCCTAGTTTTGGGTGGTGGTGAGTCTGGAGGTTTTAGCTAGGTTTGCATAGGTCGGAGTTATGAAGAGGGGGGGGATCCTGCACTTGGGTGGTTTACTGTAAAATATGGTGGTATTATTGTTCAGTTTGTAACTTTTGTCACAGGAAGCGGTAAACATTTTTGTATAGTGAGGTGAGAATGGCTGGGTCTTTGAAGGTGATCTGCTGTAATATAAATACGTTAGGCAATCAACTCAAGTATATGGCTGCGTGTAGCTGGTTAAAATTGTATAGCCCATGTGTTATTTTTGGCCAAGAAACCCATTTGAAATCAAATACTCCTAAGTTGTCTATTCTCTCGTGGATTTCCCATGCTTTTTTCTTTCATCAGCAGGGGTGTAATGTAGGGGGTAGCTCTTTTCTTTTCTGGAGAAGTGTGGCTCACTGGTTAGAGTAGGCAGACCTGGAAGCAGAGGTCAGCCTGGGACCAGGGTTCAGTTCCCGGCTCGGCTGGGTCTTGAGTCCATAAATTGTCCATGGACTTGATAATTCTCTCTCCAGTGCATACTCAATTCATGGGTTCACACTCTGCAACTCTGGGCAATAGCTTGCTTAATCTCCACAATGGCCCCTCGTGGCGGGATGCCTGGCTTTCACCTTGTGGATGCCCTGCTGGGTTATCTCACAGGGGAATACCAGGACGGGTTCCCTAAGCAAGCGCTTAGAGACCGGTTGGTGATTTGCGCTATATAAATATCTGCACATTTACATTTACATTTACTTGCGTAATTGAGAATATTAGGAGGGATAGCCTGGGGTGATGGCTTTGGGTGGTTGCACGTTTATATTCTCAGTGCATCAGTTTTATTAATACTATGATCCAATAGAGGATGAGATTCACCCTCCTAAACAAATGTATTCAGTACTGATGCACTCAAGGTGGCTAATAATCTTGAGAGGAGATTTCAATCTGCTGCAGAATTCCCAGCTTGATGCTTCGTGTAGGGATAAGATACAACTAAAATAAAAATCTGCTTCTATGTTGGTTCTACACAAAGAAGAATATGGCTTGTTAGATCCATGACGTACGGCGAATCCTGATGCTAGATGCTACACTTTATACATGCTTTTCGAAATGCTTTTAGCCTGCATCACAGATTGATTTTTTTTCTCCTAATTTCTTCTCTGTTTAACAGGCTTGATTATTGGAACTTGCTTCTCGACCAATCAGTGGTTTCACTTCAATTGGGATCTAGGTCAGTCAATACTAGAAGTACTAGATGGTGCTTTGATAGGTCCTTAGTATTGCCTGAACATTCGAAAAACGATGTGCATACTTTTTTTTGAACTTTTTATGTTTAATGCAAATTCAGCCTCTTTATTAAATATCTGGAAAGACTTTTAGACCTGCTTTCGCAGCCAGGTCATTACGTTTAAACCAAACTCAATGAAGACCTGTAGAGCCTCCATTGAGGGAATGCTGGCAAATATAAAGAGCGAGATTAAAGTCTGTTTAAGTTTATATTCTCCTCTTCCTAGTAATTAATTAAAACGTGCTAAAAGTAAGCTTCAGGATTTCTTCTACATTGAGGAAATAGTGAATGAAAGGACTGCATTTCAACAAGCTTAGGGGGAAAGTGAGCATGTGGGATGTGTTTTGGCATGGTCAGTAAAATCTAAGGCCAATGCAATCGGATATCAGAGCTGATAGCTCAGTATACTAACAGAATTCTGGATAACCGCGAAGATATCCAGAAAATATTTTTTTTTTAAGTTTAAGAAGAAGTTTATATATGCAAGAATAAGCACATTGATAACAATTTGCATAAATACAGCAATTGGAGTAAAAGGGAACAATAAATGAAGAAAGAAAAAAAGGACCTTATACATTAAGTGAAAAACGCACAAACGTCAGCTGATAGATAGCAAGTCAACAGTATGGTATAAAGTTAAAACAAAAATAATAAACAAATAGACCAATTCAGTCAGAACTAGAAGTCGAGCTTTTAAATACAACTTGAGCAATAGGTAAAGGTGCAAATGATCGCCTAATTTAGTAATTTAGAAGCTGTGTAATCGGTGTCTAAAGTTCTTGTCATTTTAAAGCAAGAGATACAGATTGCATGTCAGCAGTATCTAATCTGTGATTGTAACAGACTGCATACCACTATGCTTTAGACAAAAGTTGCTTAGAATCTTTTCAATGTTTAGTCATTTGTTGAAAAGCATTTGCTAATAGAAGATTTACTATTTGTATATTAAATCAAACATTAGCCCACACTGTAGAGATGCTTCCTAAAAATAATTATCAATATAACAAGCATTGAAAATGCAATAGGTCTCGCCTTTCATTAAGTTGAAGCCATTTGCTTTGCTCATGGTATTCTATAGCAAAGCAAAGATGACAGCTGCCACTGCGTCATGATGACCCTTCTACGATGCTGCAATAGTCAGATAATGTACCCTTCTGTCTCCTAAGAGCAATTAAAAAGGGTGTCATATAGTGCCAAGAGCCTTTCCCCAGGCTAGTGTGTACTTTATAGCTGCAGTCAAGCAGTTTGTGTCAAAGCATTTTACACTGGGCTCCCTGGCTTACAAAAATTGTGAAGAGCCCTAATGAAGTCTGTGAATTGGAGACTGCGAAAAAAGAACATGCGTCTGGGTTGGTCTGCGGGACGATTTTTCTTGAGGTACACATCTTTCCAAGCTGAGCTAAATTAGGAGTAAAAAACAAGCCACCTACCAAATCTCTACAATGCTGATGTCCTATCTGAACCAATAAAAGCAGGGCAAGAATCTGTTTGCAACATCCCTGCTTGCCCTTTGACTGTGTTCCTTTTTAACACTGAGGTGGCATTCTATCCAAAATGAAGGTGGAAAGTATGGAAGGAACAGTTAAAAGGGCAGGAGTATGCCACTTCATGTAATCTAGGAGTATATGGAGATCTGGGTTTTTAGAAGGTTGCAATGGCTCTGCTCAGGATACCACCTTTGATTGGTCTTTTAATTGTTATCTTGGTATTGGGGGGTGGGACTAGCTCAGCAGTAGACACTATCCCCACCTTTAATGGGTCGCACAGCCCCTGTTTTTTGTCATCTGATATAAGTATATTTTTCAGAATCCCGGCCTTGTGCATGCTCCCAACTAAATTAGTTGATTGACCCCCATTTTTGGTCTAGAAACTTGCACACAGGACAATTCGACATCCAGCGAAAATCAACACACCTCTAGCTACTCCATCTAACAAGAAACATTAGCCAGAATAGTTCTAATGCATCTAACAGAGCACCAACAAAACGTCCCCTTTAAGCAACCACTCCCCAAATATTCAACACAACACTTAACCAGCACTCTGAACTGCCTCCCAAGACAGCAAAGATATTCCACATGCTCTTGGATTATTAATGAGCTCACAACAGAATTTTTGGTAATAAACAAAGCAGGTTGAATGGGGTTGCACACAAGCACGGCGGAGGGGAGAAAGAGCTGGTGTTCGCTTTGCACACATCTTCCGTCAGCACAAAAGCAGCCCATACATATACACTCACAACTTGTCAAAGGCGCCATAGAGTTGGGCGTTGCCAAGCTCACAACACCCATGAGCTTCACAAGCAACGTGCCACTCCATAACACAACATTAATCCAAAAGCCTGGTTAAAGAGTTACTATGGGCAAGAAACCAAACTCCCAATTGCCGGAGATACACATTTCAAGCTGGATAATGCACATTCCAATTTTCCTAAATGTATTCAAATTAAAGACGTGAGACAACATACACCAGACACTACTAACAGTAGCACAATACCAAATACACACATTAAATCTCACATGTTGACAACACCCACACTACTGATATCTTACTCCATTAGAAATCTGACTCTAGCCTGTGACTGAATCCTCAAGACCAAGGCATGAAGATATCTCTAAAACATTAGGTGCACTACACTCCAATCAACTGACTCACAACAATCCTCCAAGTCATTGGTGAAGAAGGCATCTTTGAAAACAGAAAGCATAGCTCAGTGATGGGCGCATCCAATAAAAGTATCATACTGCCACTATCTGCTATTAAAGGCTATTTTTCAAGTGTGCTCTAGCAAGAGTCGTCCAAGAATAGGTCTATGAAAGATGTCAAGGAACTAGTCACCTGGTAAACATCCCAGTGAAGGACGCAGGGATGAGGGTGGGAGAAGGGCAACCAAGGAGTCGCAGGAGCCTCAGAGGACCAAAAACACACAACCTGAAGGGCGTTACACTTAATGTAATTTCTTTAAAACAGCTTCTTTCTCAATGCCATCAACTAACAGCTCTCCACACAGCTAACACTATTGAAATTTTACTATAAATCAGGTGGGACAGCATCACTCTGCCACGTAATACACAGGTTCTAAGGTGCTTGCCAAGGGTTTTTTGTGTGCATCTCTAAACTCGGAACTGTGCAGGATTTATTTGGAAAAAATAACAACAAAAAACAAGACTTTCCATTCTCAAGTGACATTTCTTTATTTTAGAAGGGAGTTCTTTCATGAGGCATGGAAAATCTCTCCTACCTGATGGTAGTTTTCCAACTCCATAGCTACTCGGCCAAGGGTGTCTTCTGTATACTGCAGGTGCTGTCAGTGCACATGGGTCGAGCTGTTTGTAATCACAAAAGAGCCCAGGAAAAACCACACCTACAAGGCAGCAGTGAGTCCAACACCCCTTCATTTAACTACTATGTAAAAAGCCAGTCACCAAGAGAATGATCAAAGCTCATCCTTGAAACTAGAACATGTGAAACTAGGGTCACCAGTGATTCCGTGGACTAACAAGGGTGCCCTGGGCCCTCATGCAAGTTAAAAAAAAGAGGCAGCCCCCATCCCACGGTGGATGGTGCGGTAGTTAAAAATAAATACAAATGAGCCGTGGAAGGGATGCAGTCGGCTCCTGGTGCCACTGCACCTGTTGCACTTCGGGTTGCTTCGCCCCAGCGCAGGTTCGGTACTGTTTCGAAACGAGATGTGGGATTCTGAGTATTTTGACCAAAGTAGCAGATGAGGCGTTTTTTAAAGGAGCTGGGGCCATCCTAGTATGCTACAGAACACAAAGTCCATTCATTCAGAAGTACCTGAGACACTAGCATCCTTCTTTGAGGCACGTTTGTAGAGCTAGTCGATTTATTTCTCAGCTATGAAGCTGGTGAAAGAGCTAAGTGAACTAATGATTCCACTGTAGAGTACAAACGTGATCACATAACGTGTAAAGCGCTCTAATACCTTCGGGTCTAGTTAGTGCTATACAAATCTCAAAATAATAATAATAACAGGCTACAAATACAGGCTTTCATCCTTCAGAGGTCGAAAAAAAATGAGTAGCACGGAGTTGGGTAGTAATGTACATATCAGTGCCTAGATACCAAACAAATGGTAGACAGCGCTACGTGCAGTTAATTGTGTTATTTTTGTCTGCCACAGCCGTACATAAGTTCGCTCAACAATACTTTTTCCGTGCTACCTAAACATAATTCTACATTAAAAGTTATACCTGTGGTGTAGACATTCCTTGCACTGGCTGCGTTTTCAAAACCTTAAAGCGGCGCGAAATATTTCGCGAGTCTCAGGCCACACATAGTGAACTCACCCCCGCAGCTGGTGAAACGAGGTGCAAGCAGCACCGAGTGATGAAAAACAGCAGTGAAATGAGCAACACTGAACAAAAGGCACGCCCTCTGAAGTGTTGTGGTAGATTTAACACCATATCTGTGACGTGGCCGAGGTGCGAATGGTGGCGGTACAAACTACAGTAAGGTCCCTGCGAGAGGACTGCAGCAACATGCGGCAGATGAGGAGCGCGAATGATAAAAGAGAAGTGGGAAGGTGAGAAGCCAAACAAGGAAGGGGCAGAAAGGATCGGGTTGCAGATCAAAAGATAGCAACACAAGGGGAGCCTTGGAGTGATGGGAGGCGCTAATTGACTGTCCTGCAGATGGTCGCGGGGAGGAAGGAACCGGAAGGAACGGCAGGCTGCAGTAATGAGCGTTATTCAATACGTGTGGGAGAATGTACGAGGGGCACTCACTGCAGGTGCTCTGCCGCCGTACTTGGAGTGAATAAACAAACATGGGCCCGCAGTGCGATTGCTCGTTTCTGGCTTTAATAGGAAAGTTATCAGACTACATCACACAGGAGGAGGTCGCCAAAAGTTAGGTAAACTTGCACACACATAACGGCATGGCCACGTCCACTCTCATCTGGGGTCTAACTTGGGTGCACTCAAAGAAAGATGAAAATAGATGCACTGATAGAAGACAATCGAGATGTGGTGTCCTCCCTCGAGACAATTCCTTTCTCAACAAGCATACAAAACAAGCCCGGCTTCTAAAGTGGTCCGGACGCGAGCGCCCGCCGCGCGAAAGTGAAAGCAAATTTGTCATATGTTTACAATTACGGCGAGACGCGGCGGATCGTGGCACGCGCGCTTGGCAGGGGCGGGGGAGCGCATTCCAGGCGGGGGAGCGGACCCTTTGAAGTATGATGCTGAGGCTGTGGCTACACGTGCACGTGCCAGTGGGCTGAAGCGCTTCCCCAAACGGATTCCATGGCGGCACGATGCACGTGATTGTGCGCGTGCTCGCCATGCAATCCACTTTTGGGAGCACTTTGAAATGCCCCTCTTACTAGAGTCTGGCATATCGATTGCGTAAACGCACTAGCTAGGCAAGACCTAAAAAGGAATGTTTGAACAAAATATAACATTGATTTGAGTCCAAACCTGTTGCCAGAAATTGGAAACATAAGGATTGGTAAATATCAAATGTTTTAAATCCGCCTGATGGGCAGAGCATGACCAACAAGTGTCTGGAGTGTCCGAGTTGATCCTGTGAAGGAGAAAAGGTGTTGTAAATAATCTATTGTATATAAAACAAAATTGTCGCATTTACTGCTCAGGAGGATTGTCTAATTTTGATCCAGATCTGCTTCCATGTTGAAATAAGTAAAGTGATATGAAGATCATTTTCCCAGGCCAATTCTGTATTTGATTTAGGCCGGTAAATTGAAGTGCACTAAATGAATAGAAGAAGCTTTGTGAGTAAGCGGCTAGTAAGATTGATAGATGAATATGGGGTAGTAAGAGAGAGGGACTGAAAGTAACTGTAGGATTGAGAAATATTTCATACGGTCATGAATTTATTTAAAAAAATTGGATGATAGGCCATATAATGATTGAGCTTGTGTAAAATATATACAGGTATCATTATCATATAGTTCTTTGGCATAGAGTAGTCCCTTAGATCTCCAAATTGGTTAGTAAATAGGTTTGTTCTTAATTTGTATACAATTATTGTGCCAAATGGAGATTAAGAAAGTGCTCATGTCAATAGGGGAGCATGGAGTGACAGAATCCAACAATTTGCAGGTGTGTCCAAAAATTGAGGTAAGTAGCTTTTGATGTTTTCGCATAAATATAGCTTCATGAAACGAGAAACGAGATAGGAACTCACGCTCTAAATCAACCCAAATTTGGGTAAGAGAAGATAAAGACAATATTCAATGTACAGAATGTTTTAATATGAAGGCTTTATGATAGGTAGCAAAATCTGGGAAATTCATTCCTCCGTGTACTTTAGGTCGCTTAAATTTAAGTAATGACATGGAAGGTTTTTAATTGTTCCAAAGGAAAGAGGACACATGGAGTAGACTTTTTAATATGTTTCAAGCGGAATATTTAATGGAATATTGGATATAGTGAAAAGAATATTAGAGACTAATATAATTTTAATGGTATCCAAGCGACCCCAACAAGACAAATGTAAGGGATGCCCTTTATTGACTTTTGAGGCCAGAAAAAGACTTTTTCAGGTGTAGCTAACGCTAGTAAATGCACAGTCTGCTCCATTATCAAATGGGAAATAACTCCATTAGAAGGCAAGGGAGCACTATATGCCACTACCCAGGAAGGAGTTAGCACTCCGACTTTAAGAGTCTATATATATTATTCAGTGTGCTCTGTGTATGTTTTGTGTGCTTATATTAAGTACTACCTTTATCAGAAAAGTGAGTATTTGACTGGACAATTCTCCACATGAGAAGCTTTAAACTTCTTGCCTTACACTACCACTGAGAGTTGAATGTTGAAGAGGCAGTACTTGGCCCAGCTGTTTTGGACCCATAGTAGGTTGGGCCATAGGACAGCATGATTAAAAGGCCACAATACCAACGGTTGGGCCCAGTAACCCCTGGCTGCCCCTCTGCCCATTGAATGGCTTCTAACATCTAGTGACCGTATGTTGTTATAATAGCCTATGTTTAAGAATTTAATGACGTTACCTATGATGCAAAACAAAACCATGCTTGTGAGGTTGTTCACTGGTAACTTGTTCACACATCATGTATTCACAGTCCTACATTTCGGTATTCTTAGGCGTCTTCCACACAATTTGGATGTTGTTAGAGAATTATTCACACATGGGCTAATCCTCAGTAAATTTATTGAAAGTTACAATCTTTTCTGAAAGGTAAGCCAAGGGACTTGGCCAGGTAAGCCAATCATTCTCTAATCTTCAATTTGTTAATGTTGATGTAATAGCAACTTTTCTCACTCTATACGTGACCGCTAACTCAGTTATTTTGTTAGAAACCAAAAGAAATGAGCAGATGGATTTTACCCATCATAAGGGTTATTACCAGACAGTCTGATAGTAGAAACAACATCAATAAAAATGTCCTATTGTGGAGCAGCTCCTGGTTTGCATAACACCCTTGTCATTATTCTTGACTACTTCCAAAATTTCACAGTGTGAGTAATCTGTTATATCAGTATTACATAATCAAAATACTACATTGCATTTGTCTGTCTTTCTTTTCCAGCATACCAATGATTTTGCTCTTTACACTGAGGCCATCAAATTTTTCAACCACCCAGAAAGCATGGTCAGGATTGCAGTCAGGACAATAACCTTAAATGTTTACAAAGGTAAATTTCATTCATCGGTCATGTTCAATGCACCATGGTATATTATGAACTTGTGGTTAATATCCTAGAGAATTTGTTTAAGGTTAAGTAAAGTCTGGTCTTTGAAAAGGCTATATGTACCATTACATTTGAGTTCATAAACAAACATAAAAGTAAATATTCATTTATTTACTGTGTACCTTGTATGTTAGAGCAAGACACGGTCTTTCAATTCCTTTTTTTAATATTTAGTGATGTTCAAAATGCTTTTACTTCCAAAAATGAGTACTTTAATAAAGCATATATTTGTTTATAGAAATAGTTTGTAATGTTATTATTTCGCTGTTACCAGTGTGAAGGTTGTATGTTGTAATACGTTGGGATATGCAGCTATTGGTGCACAGCACTGGTAAGGCTATGGTAAAATCTTCCTGTTTGAAAGTCACTGTTGTAAAGTTTCTTGTAACAGATCTCTTCAAATATCTGTATTCCTTCGGTTAAGGAAGATGTCTGGGGAATTTGGGAATTTGAGGTAATTTCAGGCTCCAAATTTGACTTTTCTCATTACTTTTGATTTGTCAGTTTGCAATTGATATGAGTGTGCAAATTCAATTATTCATATTTCTTAAACCCTCGGAAATAGTAAGATAAGTTATTGTCTTTAAATAACAAAATGGGTAAATCTATTTAATCAACCTAGAACGCTTGTGCCAGGCACAGCCTCATTCCTTCTTTTTAGTGGTCTGCCTGTTTTTGGGTATAACAAGAGACCACATTATCTCTCCTATGGTGCTTATGCTATTTATAAGGAGTGGGGCAAAAGGTCTACTTTCCTCACCATTGGCTGTTGTTGGCATCTTTAACATGTAGGGTAGTTCACATTCATTAGCCATTGGTTGATTGTAACTAACATTCATGAGGTATTATGTTTTGACTGTGTATCAGATAATAGACATATTTTTTATTTGCATGGGTCTTCTAGGGTAACCCCTTATCCAGAACATCAGAGCTCCACTGGGGATAATCTAAAAATACAGCAATAAAATGTAGCCAATTCATTGGGATAATCACACAAAAAAGGTATTTTCTCACAGGGCTCCTAAAGCCTTTTTTTGCAGGAAATTAGTGAACTGTGAAATGCAATGAGATATGCGTTCTGTTTCTAATCATTATGCATGTTTTTTTACACATTACACCTATTGACGCTATTTGCAAAACAAAGTACATTGACATCAGCAAACAGTTTGAGACTCAAATCCACTGTCTCTTTTTTACTCAATGAACATCTTCTTTAATGTAATTATTTCCAAACATGTCTGTGCTCACAGCATTTCACACAGGGGAAATCCTGTCTAGTAGTGGCAGGACTGCATGATCAATTTGAGGTTTTTTTGCACTAGATTAGATGGGAGTTCTTGTTTTCGATTCACAGTTGTTCCTCGGTCAATGCTAGTAATAAGCATGGCAGTAACCTTTCACTTTATTCTCGTTTATGGTAGTCCACACTCCCGGGTGTGTAAGCAAACGTTCTTTCATCCATGGACTCATCACTTCATGCTGCCATTTACTAATGCATCACTTATCCAACCATCAACCCATGCTATAATTAACTCACTCATCCTTTTGCACACAAACTTAGCTAACAGTGAAGATTTACCTTCAAGTAATGGAAAAAACGATTTGTTGGCTTTCTTGTTGCCTATTTAGTCTGAAAATAGCATGCAGTCTTGAAATCCTTATGTAGCTTTGTGACAGAGTAAATAAGCTTCAGCTAGCTGAAAAGCCAATGCCCTTCTTCATCTGTTGGCTGATGGTGATGTATTTTGAAAAGTAAAGAAAAAACTTTTCAGAATAGGGACAGGGTGAGTACATACAAAACAAAGAGTCCCTAGTCAGTAACAAAACTGCTTTGGTTACAATGTTTTTACACAGTGCTGGTGCTTAAAGTGAAGTCAAAAATCCATACAGTTATATAATCTTCAATGACAACAAGTCAGTGCAACACAGAAATCTAATAACAAGCTAAATTAGAAGTATAAAAAAAAATGTATTCCATAAAAATACACATCAAGGTTAAAAACATTTCATATTAAAATACAAATTACGATATCATTAAGAAAACAGAAAAGACGACACTGCATTTCGGTGAGTTGGTGATTGTTCACCTTCTTCAGGACAGTTTTCTAAAAATTAGGAAGTTGCTAGGATTCAATTTCACTAGGAATGTGAAGAAGCAATATGTTTAAAATGAGGGGTTGAAAATGTCCCATCTATTAAAAAACTTTAAATAAGAAACCAAATAATATTGGTTGTGTTAGTTGGTGCCACCGTTATATTATTGTTCCACAATTGAGAACAAAGTCAGAAATAGATAAAAAGACTGGTATATCAGTCCCACCAGCTGATGAGCTGTGATTAGAGGTACAGATTCTATAGTCAGAGTCTCCGCCGTTATTTACAAATGTATGGCGAATAGGCTGATGATGTTGCTGTGATGATCATGCAACCGAAAATTTGAAGCCTGATAAAAACGATACGGCCTCCTTTCAACCAACGAACAGCTTCCGGGTCCTGACCTCAAGCTGGTGGTACTGATATACCAGTCGTTTTATCTATTTCTGACTTTGTTCTCAATTTTGGAACAATAATATAACGGTGGCACCAACGAACACAACCAATATTATTTGGTTTCTTATTTAAAGGTTTTTAATAGATGGGACATTTTCAACCCCTCATTTTAAGCATATTGCTTCTTCACATTCCTAGTGAAATTGAATCCTAGCAACTTCCTAATTTTTAGAAAACTGTCCTGAAGAAGGTGAACAATCACCAACTCACCAAAACTCAGCGTCGACTTTACTGTTTTCTTCATGATATCGTAATTTCTATTTTAATATGAAATGTGTTTAACCTTGATTGTGTATTTTTATGGAATAAACTTTTTTTATACTTCTCATTTAGCTTGTTTTTAGCTTTCTGTGTTGCACTGACTTGTTGTCATTGAAGATTATATAACTGTATGGATTTTTGACTTCACTTTAAGCACCAGCACTGTGTAAAAACATTGTATCCAAAGCAGTTTTGTTACTGACTGGTGATGTATTTTGGACATATTCAATTGGTGCAATGTTTCTAAATGAATGCTTAATGATCAGAAACCAAATTCACAACTTATTGCAATATCACAGTTTGATATTTTCCTGCAGAAACGGCTGAGAAGCACTGTTAGAAAATCCCCTTCTGCATGGTCATCCCCGTTTTCTTTTGGCTGAATTTTATTGCTGGTTTTATTAAGATTGCACACGCTGAGGTACTGCTGTTCAGTGCCCACTGTATGTGATCTGACCCCCTAAAACATGTTCAGATTGGCTAATCCCTGAAAAGCATATTTAACTTCCCTAGAAGGCGATAGTTTATGGTTTAGGAACTGCACCCATGGCATGGAAAGTGGATTGTTCTTTGCGGACTCCAGCACTTATTGTGACACGGCTTCAGGCCTGAGGTACTGCTGTTCAGTGCCCACTGTATGTGATCTGACCCCCTAAAACATGTTCAGATTGGCTAATCCCTGAAAAGCATATTTAACTTCCCTAGAAGGCGATAGTTTATGGTTTAGGAACTGCACCCATGGCATGGAAAGTGGATTGTTCTTTGCGGACTCCAGCACTTATTGTGACACGGCTTCAGGCCTACCACTATAGCCTGACTGCTGCAATTTACACCTGCAGTGCAACCTGTTAATATAACCCTTTTGCCAGTATAACCCTCCCTTTTAAATAGTAAGTCGTTCCTAAATTGGTCATGTAGCCCACAAGGTAGGGTGCATGGTATTCAAAAGTGAACCTGAGAAAATTAATAACAACATGTCCCTGCAGTGACAGGGCCCTAAAAACAATTTTCACTGTGGGAGGCTTAGCTGTCCTGTGTAGAAGACCAGAATACAGATTAAAATACCAGTACTGCTAACTGGGGAAAGGGACCTGCTAGAAATATAATTAAACCACTATTTTTAAAAATTAAAATCGAAAGGTGAAGTCGGATGTTTAATAAATATTAAGTAAAATTGGCTTTTAGAAAGTTACCCTTTACATGCCTGAACTTTAACCATTGCTTATTCACAGCCTGTCCTCAGCCCTGAATGAGGTGTGAAATTTCTCCCAGAACCTACACAATAGGTTGACTTTAATGGGTGAGGATGACTCTACTAAGCTCTATAGACTCTTCAGGATGGGAGGCTATGGGCATCCTTTTGACTCCACAGTGTCAAATATGTTTGAGCCACATAAAATGCTTTGGTGCATTTGAAAGGGAGAGAACAGGATGCAATGACGAATCTTCTGTATCCCCTGTCTTGGTGCTTTAGGACTTTGCCTTTGTCCTATCAAACTTCTGTCTCCTGATTTGTTTTGGGTACAGGGCCTGCTTCAAAGTGGATGCTATGATTAGATGTAGTAGGACACTGATGATTACCATTGTGCACTCCCCTACACACCCAAGTCCAGGTTTAGTGTGGCCTCTTACTTTCGCCATCTAGAAAATGTACCTGCATGTGGCATTTTTGGACTTACAGTATGGCAAACAGAAAGAACTAAAAGTGGGTAGGATTTCCCCCCGGGAATTTTTATCCCACTTGTTAGAGAGTACCCAGAAGTCATCCCCACCCACTAGGTAGTGCGAAGCATAAATGTGGCACCCTATCAGAACACTTTCTGGGCCTGTACATAAAAGAATAGAAGTGGACGGGACTTGCTGTCTCTGGCCTGAGAGGAGCCCTGAAGGACTGGTCCTGCTTCCTCTTGTCCCCTGGACAAGCACATGGACTCCAGGTGTCAGCTGACCTCCTGAGTGGCCTCAGGGACACAACAAGCTTCAAAAGGTCTTTTTCTTAAAGTGCTCACCTGACCAGTGGCAACTGGACTTTGCTGTTGGCCTCTGCCAGATACCAGGAAAGTCTCTAAGTGCCCACCCACTAAGTCTTGGGGTCTTGGAAGTATGCTCCTGCAATTGTTTGAGCACTAGAAAAGTTTGAAAATGTTTCCTTCAAACCTGTAATGGTAACTTGATTACTATTGGTGCAACCTCACGCACCACAAATACTGAACTACTTTCTCATTAACCCTGATACCCATGTCTTTTCTCTGCAAAGGCGTGAAAGAAAGCATTCCTGCATAGTGCAATCTTTGCTAGCTTTGACCTGTTTAGATACCTGGATTAAAAGGCTGAGGCCAAACACCCTGGTAGGGTCCTGTCAGAGCCCACCAATTTCCTGATTAGCGAGCACACAGTAGAATCCCTTCCAGCTGTCTGCCTGCTCTCAGACTGCATCCTCACCAGGATCCTGCCAGCTGGCTGGCTGCTTATGGATATATCCACAGCCGACTATGAGCATTGGAATTTCTTGGCTCCTCCTTCCTGCCAATGGAATTGCTTAGAGGAGTGAAAAATGAAGCCTGTGAGCAAGTTGACGTTTTTCTGAGCATCTTAGTGACTAACTTGCATAAGCTGTGCTGATGAAACACATTCACACACCGAGGACCTGAGGCCATTTGAGCATCGCAATCATTGGAATATCTTGCGCAGAACATGAAAACATGCCGTGAACGGGTGTGTATATTTCATATGTGCAGCTTATACAGGACAGTCTCTTAGAAAAGGCATACATTTAAAACATGAGGCGAAATACCTAAAATCCTTTTAACTTCCTCCTGATAATCTTCCTCAGTGAATCAGGTGGTTGCAGCTAGATGTGAATGTAAACAGCCCTCATGGAGAGTTGCCTACATGACATGTAGAATAATTCAAAAAAATCACCTGAGATTGGTCCTGTCCCTATAAATCTAATGAGATGGGATTCACAACACTTGTGTGTCTTTGTGGCTGCTGTGTGCTGAAATTGGAGACCATTTCAAACATGTCTCTCACCTGAAAGCTTGCACTTGCAAAAAATGCAGCACCACTTATTTCACAGGTTACCTCACCCTGTTGTGAGTAGCCCTTACCGATGGTGAGGGAAATTACAAGAAAGCATATAGCCTCTTAACTTCTCTACGGCATTGCATTGAAGCAGAATATCCTGTAGGTGCAGCAAGTTCCAAACTCCGACTGAAGAAGCTGTTTAGATATTCCTTCACAAGATGAAGGCCACAAGTTTTCTACTCTGGACTTGCAGAATCACCCAAAATGCTCCCAGAAGTGTTCTAGACAGGTCTGAAAATGACAGAATGCAGGAGTCTGCTTGCATTCACAAATGGACTCTCATGCCAGCCAATGTATGAACTGAACGTTGATGTAATGCATGGAAGCGTAGTGATATTGACATCTGATACTCCCTGCACAACCCACTCCACTAGAGCATGGGGTTGTAGTATTGTTACTATTAAGGTTGCTGTTTTTCGTTTCAGGACCTTCACCTATACTAACACATAACTTGAACTCTAACCTGAATTCTTTCGCTACTAACCTTAACTAGAATCCTTAAATCCTGTAGGCTGCCTACCATTGCTCTAAACCTTATGCTTTTCAACAAAGATGCATTTCTACGGATTATGAAAGAAATACTTTTTCATTATGATTTTTATTATTGCTATTGTAACTTATAATAATATTTGTTACAACTACTTGTCTTTATGGTGGCTTCTTCATGATGGTATTTCTTCATAGTGACTTACACGCCTTTGAGTGCATGTTTTATAAAAATAACATGCAGTTTACTTGACTCAGTCACTGAAAAATTCTAAAATGTTTTCATAAAGCTTGATAAAAGCCCGCATATCGAAAACATTAATGCCATTTGAATGTAGGGTAAGGGTTATGACGTTTGCTAAGATGTAAACAGATGCTTTTAAAAAGTGATAAGTTTGTATTGCAAAGTGATATCACATATATAAAAAAAAAGGTTTGAGCCTGACAGGTTTGAGACCATAAAACAGGTTTGGCAGCTTCCCAAACGGGCAAACGCAGACTTTTGCCATCAATTCTTACTTTGCAAATCCTGTTGCAATCTCCTACAGGAATTCTTGGTTCTGGGCTTCAGCTTCCTTTGGCCATTGTTTTTTTTTCAGAGGTGGTCGTAATTTTGTAAACCAGTACAGTAAAATGTGGATGCCGATGAAAGAAAAACACCACTTTACCCTCTCACTTTTCTTGACATTGGTCCTCCACATTCAAAAGCACATTAGATTCCATTAAATAAACCCTGGGAGCCCAAGGAAGTGATGAGAAAGGACTCTCATTTGGTCGAGTTAAAACAAAGAAGAAAAATTAAATAACGACTTCCTTGCCTCCACAGTGATCAGGTGCTGGCTATAGTGACTTTGTTGGTCTCCGTCTTCTTATTCCCATTTCATATTTGCCTGGGCAGGTATATGGGATCCTGACGCTGCTAGCATCTTTTTTTTAAAATATGAATTTTATTAGCACGTTGTCATTAATTACATCACAGCAAATGGGAAGTTTTTTCACGCGGCCCTATCAGTCTCAGGCTTCCAACCTTGAAGTCTGTTAAAAGACCTTCCCCAACGATGCTACAATAGTTCTCATATCTATCTTGCGAGTGCTTGTTTCTGTCTTCTATCTTGTAAATAAGTCTCATCCACTATTTATGTATGCTGGAGGTGTAGTACAAAAGCCATACCAGGAATTAAACGGGGTTCCAGAATTGAAAGGACTAAATCTTTAAAAAGAAGGTTGAAGAACAGGTTGGGAGATGGAAAAGGGGTGAGCTAAAGAGTGCATGTTGTGATTTGGGAGATTAGGAGAGAGAGGGTGAAGTTCATGTATATAATCCCCTAAATCCTCCCTCTCCCCTCCCAGGTAGTTCAGTAGTGATCTGGCAGAATTAGTGAATATTCTCTTGTGTACCCCATGTGCAGCACACTAGTTCTCCTGTCCTTGGATTATTCAAAGTTGCCTTGCCTCATCAAAAGTTGCATCTCTTGCCCTTTGGCCAAGTAGTTTTGAAAACGCACCTCTCCTCACAAATTTGATCCTCTTCGACTCTAATCTCTTGCATCTTTCATTGGATGCTTGAGAGGGATCTGGGAAAAGAAGTGTAGTATTTTATAGCTCTTGTGTTCTCAATATCAGCATTATTGTGAGTCTCACCTTTACGAGATGAAGGATACCGTGCCTTCAGTCTAAAAAATATTTGAATACCTTCTACTTCAGTTACATTAGGGAATCTCCAGGTTGATTGTTACCAAGTTGCTAGGAAGTTGCCTTTATTTCCCTCTCCTTCAGGGACTCCAAGCGCCCTGTTATTTCTTGGCCCTCAGGAAACATTCCAGTACCTTCAGTCTCATGTTCAGATTGCCTTGGTGGCTGTTTCCATTCCCCCTCATTTCCGCATTATCTTCTTCCAAACATCTGCTTTACGCAAGGCAGTTCCAGGGCTCTATATCCAGAAGCGTGACTCACTTGTCCTCTCCACTTGACTGCATGCTTGTTGGGGGTCTTAGAATCAAGTCAGTTTCCCAAACACACTGTTTAAGATCCTTTACTGAAACTATGCATTGTAAAGCTATTTTGGATTATTCAACACTGCTTCAGGCATTTGAATGGGAGACTATCCAAGGAATTGTACTGCTATGGAGCACCCTGTTGTGTGCACGGCTCTAGTAAATATTGAGAGAAATTTTAGGGAGGCAGAGTAAGATTTTCTTTGAAAAACATGCTACGATATCGCCTGGACCAAATAAACAATATATGAAATATGTGCCACACAGACCATTGTTATTAACAAATTGGATAAATTCATGACCAGCCGAACAAAGTCTGATGCTACCAATTATTTATCCAGGCCAGCTGGGAGAAATGCTTCACAGCATCTGAGAATGTTGCAGATGATCGTGGATATGTCTTGTGCCCCATGAAGCCCAGTGGAAAATATGTAGAAGGCTTCCGTGTTGGCACCTTGGGGGACAATCTTTATAAAAATATAGATCCATATTACAATTTTAACCAAGTTCCAAAAGCACTTCTAGAAAGAGTGTAACATTCAATATGGTGGCTATGAATCTCTTGGGTGTTAGAGTTTGTGTATCTGCTATTGTTTATTCGCACCAAAACATTGTGATGTTTGTCCTGGATGGCTACTAATAATAAGAAAACCTATTTATCTTTGAGATGCTAAGCATATTTGGTTTCCCATGATAAATACGTAGAAGCAAAAGCTTCACTGACATTAATTAGACACATGAGGCATCACAGGAAATTTGTGCTAACACACCTTGATCTGTTGCTTGTAGCATATTCTGCCTACCCGCCTGATGACCCAAAGTTGTGTGTGCATTGTCCTCTTCTCTGTTTATTGTTGCTGTGGCCCAAAAGCAATGTAATTTACTTAATTTAAGCACTTAGAATAATTAATGGCGATACATGCTATGTAATCTCATGCCCAGGGTCACCTGAACTAAAATAAAACTTGCATATATTGCAATAACACAATGTTTTAAAAATGTTGATGACCTTCAATAAGAATGCTTGGAAACTTTTAATGCCCTATTTTGGTTGAAAAGTAATTTTGTGAAAAATAAGCTGACTATGATTTTCAGACTAAACCTTTAGTGCAGAACACATTTGTTTTTAATGGTTCAGCACCCATCACATTTCAAAATCTTTTCATTGAAAGAAAATGTATAAATGTATTAAAATGTCCACAAATGTGATGAGAATACTTGGTCAGATTGGTTTCTTGGTAACCAAATTAATTTATAAATGAGGAGTTGTATGCAAACTTCTCTGATATAAGATCTAGCATTAGGTGCATTTATTTGTTTCGGACACAGGCTGACACAATAGCTCTATGTGTTATTTTGATGTCTGCATCTTTTGTCTTTTCTGATCTTTATATTTTCCTTCTTACATCTTTTACTGTCATTGTTTTTAATGTAGGAGTTTATCCCTTTTAACTGTTTCTTTTTTACCCTTCCTTCAATGATGATTCCTGTGTGACTTATTGCAGTGTCATGTAAGTTTATGAACCTCTTAAGCTTTGCTTTATCTTGAATTCTGTTTTAAAAAGATTACAAATATATGTTGCCTGCTGCAATGTAGCTTTCTTTAAAATTCCTGAATCAAAATAATCTCAATAGAATTTATTGTAATAGTATTCAACATTTGTAGTTTTTTTTTTAGACCCATTTTCTTAAACAAAAATACTATTCAAGATAAATTAGAGATACATATGTTCTGTGCAAATTGTGTAGAGGTATATGGCCCCTTCCATATGATGTAAAGATTAAAGATGAATGAGTGCATGCGTTTTTCATAATATTTAGAAGTGTCATAGGAAGGTGCTAAAAAAGTTTGAGTAATGTGTTCACACCACTAACAACATTTCTAAAAAAATGTTTTGGAATAGCCTGCACTGTCCATTTGTTTTAAACAGTGTAGTGTATCCTACAGTATCCAGATATTGAAATTGTGGGTGCTTGATTAAAACAACCCACATAGATAATGGAAAGGAGTTCTGAAACATCAAGTCCATGTGTAAGGCTAAAAAGCCAAATTGAATAATTTATTTTTGTACTTAACCTTTAATGTTTTCAACTCATTTTTGCAACTATTAACATTGTATACCAATGGTCTGGTGTCAACTCTGGAAGTTAAACTATCCAGCAGAGAAATTGCTTTACAACATTCGGACCTAATTCAACTGAGAAAATTAACCCACTTAAATATTCTGTTTACTAACTTTCAATGTCTCTCTCGTGTGTTGAAACAACTATTGGAAGGACTGGCTGTCTTCACTAAGTTCTAAGAAGCGGTCCCACTATAGTCTCACTTGAGATTGGTATACTAAAATCTGAATACCTTCTAAAATGTCAGCTGCTTCATTTGTTGAAGGATCTCAGAAGGACTGTTTGTGCTTGAAAAATATAACCAGGTTCCCAGAAAGGGCACATAAAAAAAATTGGGTACTTTGTATTAAAGCAAAAGCTATTGATCACATCGTTTTGCCATGGGGAGGGTTTCGTGCATCAGATGATTACCATTTAGTTTATAAAGAGGTTTGTGAAGCTTTACAGTATTTCACAACACGTTTATGAAGTGTATTAATTACCATTCATTTTCTTGTGGGCCACGAGCAGTACTCCTGTGATGTCTAGCCAAGACTTAATTGATCTGAAATCAATATTGCATGATTAAACATATGATCTCAAAATCATACTTTCTATTGTCTTGACCTCTTGCTTATCATTTGTCATCAGTTATTAATCAGTGCTTGTATAACATTTAAGAAATGGTTAGCAAGAGGCTGTATGTTTTTAAATATTAACCATCTCTGCTCATTTGCTTATGTTGTTGGGAAATCGTATTAAATTAAACAGAGTTTAACCTAGTTTTGTTTTTTGTACTCTCAGTGGACAACCAGCCCATGTTGCACTATATAAGAGACAAAACAGCTGTTCCATACTTCTCAAACCTAGTTTGGTTCATTGGGAGCCATGTCATAGAACTGGATACCTGTGTACAGACAGATGAAGAGTAAGTTTCCAATAATTGCATTATTGCTTAAGGTTCTGATAATCTGGGCTTCAGTATGTTTATACATTATGGACATTAAGTTGCATTTTTATTTTCTTACACTGTGAGGGATGGAATTTAATCTAGAATTCATGAGTCAGAACGATTGTATGCTTCTGGGTTCCTACAAATATACCTGTTTTTCCTGAGGGTTTCCGGGGGATGGCATGACTATGGGTGATGTACCAGGAGAAAAAAGTACAGCCAGGTCAGAGGAGACCCATACCTGATGTGGGAGCACCTCCACAGGGCCCCTGTTAGTTTTGTGTGAACTTTACAGTACAAGATGCCACTCTTATTGGAATTTATTAAGGTTTGCCAAATGTTAAGCAAATGGGATAGGATGCGTGGAACACCTCTAAGCAGTTACCATCTCTGTACATCTTCGAGGCTCATCTGTAGGTGCAGTGCCCGCATGGGTGAATGTGTACTTTTTGTTTTCTTAAGAGTTGCCTTTGTTCTTTTTGGGAGGCATCGGGAAACGGCATAGTGTTTCGCTATTTATAATGCATTGGGAGTACCTTTTCTTTTTTTTTTTTGTTCCTTTTGTTTTTTTTTGCTGCAGTGTATATCGGCAAGGTAAGGAATATGCAAGGCAGTATGGTTACAGATCCCAGCAAGGTTAGAGAGGCTTTCAGGGAATTTTATGCTGATTTTTAAAAAGCCTTTCCCGCTAGCAGCCCTGTGGTCCTAGACAATGGTGACTCTGGGCGATCTGGTGGAAACACCCTGGAGCAGAGGTCACTGTTAGGGGCAGGCATTTTACCTGAAGAGTTTTAGGGAAGGAAAGGCAGTTAACGCAGACTCCATTCCTGTTGAGTTCTACAAGGTGTTCTGAGCAGGAGCTGTTGGGGCTATTTAACAAAGTTAGAGCTTGGGCTTTTCCCCCTCCGGTTCCTAGAGGACTGCAAATATTATTTTTTTTATTTTTGAAAAGGTAAGGATCCTACAGCTCTGGGCTCGTACAGGCCAATTACGTTACCTAATAGCGATGTGAAGTTGTACTCTAAAATCTTTGCCAGCCAGCTAGCCGGTGTAATACAGCGGCTAGTGTCGGTCCGGCAGCGTGGGTTTATCCCAGGCAGAGGGACCTGGGATCATGTTCAGCGGGTATACTCTTTGTTTGATGCTACCGAAGTTCTCGCAAAGCGTATGGGGGTGGCCCTTCTTGACACCGAAAAGGCCATTGACAGGGTGTCATGGGATTTCATGTGGCAGGTTTTGGAGGTAAACGGCTTAAGGGGTGGGGGGGGGATTTCATTAGTGCAATACTGTCATGTCCTTTAGGATAGTTCCGTCATTTATACCCCATTTTACATACATTGTCCCATCCACACAGCAACTACGATTCTAAACAGGTGACCTTTTACCTAGTAGCTTGCTCCTGTCTCTTTTACACCAAGGCTCTCGGTACTCTATCATAATCCTTGTACCTGACATAAACATATCCTCAGGCACGGTATAATTATTCTGTATAAGGGTCACCACTTTTTTCATCCATGGCTAACATCCAGCTGTGCATAATCGCATTTGTTTGGAAAAACATTCATGATTGTTTCCAAAACATTTATGGTTGTTTTTAAAACATATCGATTCTAGAACAAACTCTGTTATAAAAGACCCTTATTCCCCCCTACAAATCAGACGAGAATTCCTTCCAAGCTGACACAGGGTCCTGCCTGCTGAATCTTCGACACACAGCGGTCTGACATCCCTTGCGGGGTGTCATCCTCGGAGAAGAGACGGGGTCCTTCATTCTAAACCATCAGGTGAGGGGGATGGTTCTTCCCTAGGGGATTCTTGGCTACGGACACACATATACATACTACACTCACCGATCTAGGCTGGGTACATTTAGGCAAATTTACTTAGGGCGCGCATTTTCGGGCTATGCAAGTGCTACTGTTTTTATCTGAACTGCTTCTGTTCATCTTATTGGCACTATGGTAGAAATGTATCTACTATTTACTATACTGGTACTAGCAATCTTTTGTATGCTTCTGTCTCCTGATTGTCGCAGCACATATGTTTTACACAATATTGTCGCTGGACCAATAAATACTTATTGTAGGAAGGTAGGATCCTTCTGGATGGTTACCCCCACTTTTTTCCTGGTATTAAGCTGTGTTTTGACCAGTCTGACTGGGATCCTGCTAATCAGGACCCCAGTCTATCGGCTTTCTCCCTAAATTGTTTGTTGTGTTCAGTACTTAGGTACATCCCAGATTGGATACTGGGGTACCTTTGTCAGTTCCTAGTATATGGTACCCATGCACACAGGGCATAGGTACCCCAGACGTCTCCCATGGGCTGAAGCATGTATTATGCCACCCATGAGAGACCATTCAAAATGGAACTACAGGCCTTCCATTGCAGCATGTGTAAGTTGGTGCATGCAACACTTACTAAAGATATATAGGTACACTAGATCTAAGGGTCACTGCACCTAAAACCTATAGGTCACCCCTATAGCAGGCCTTTACAATCCTGAAGGCAGGGTGCGTGGTTCTAAGTGTGAGGGTGCCCCTGCATGAGCAGGACACCCCTGGAGCCTACGGAGTGAATTCTCCCAGGTTGTCAGTGAAGCAGCCATATACTGTATAGAGGGGCACCACGTAATTACCCGATGACCAACTTGAAAACGGCTTCAACGAATCCTATCATGTTTGGTATCAAGCATGTTGGAATCATAGCCCCACACCGTAAACAGTGTGGGAAGTATGATTTCAAGCACTGGAAGAGCCCTCCGTTAGGCTCTCAGTGTTCCCGGGCCACCCTTCTAGTCCCGGAGAGCACAAAATGGTTGCTGGCGACCAGAGCCACATTTCTGCCCTTCTGCTGCTGAGCCAAGCTCGAGCAGAGGAAGGTGGAACAATAGGCATTCTGTCACAGGAAGGTGTTACCACCTCCAAGACAGGATTTAGTGTATTGGGACCTCCCAGCGCCTGAAAGTCTGCATGAGGGGCACACTTGGTATACCTGTGCATAGTTCAGTTCAAACCAGTTCTGGAATGCGTTGGCTCCTGGCATGAAACTGAACAAAGGACATGGGAGTAACCTTCCCCCCCTTGTCCTGACCCTCCTCTGGGGGGGTCCCTTCCCAACCTTTTCCCTAGTGGGCTTAAGGGCTTACATGGGTGTAGGTCCCTAGATTCGTTGTGGGATAAGATTCAGATCAGACAACACTGCACTACCGTCTGGACACTCGGGACTTCGTAAGGGCCAGACTTCGGCTCCCTGCTTGTCTTCTGCATTGTCTGTGTCCCCGCTTCGTACAGAAACCCTCCTGGAGCATTGAATTCACTTGAAGGAATCTCCCCTGAAGTGAAGGAGCCACTTCCCTCCATTCGCGGGCACCTCAACCCTGCCGACCGGTGTGCTGATCATGAGCTCCTGCGGACTCCGACGGGTTCAACAACACAGGCAGTGGTTTCCTTAGTTCCTTGAGGCCTGAGCTGTCCTCTCACCAAGTTTGAGGCCAGTATCCACCGTGGGGGCTGCAATAACTGAACCCCTGTGCACTGCGTTCTTTTGTAAGTGCAAAGGCTTGTTGCCAACTTTGTAACAAGTGCATTGGGCTCAAAGTAGCCCCAACTTCTGGCAACTTCTCTCACCAAGATCTTCAGCCACACCGCCACGTGGGCACCGTGGCATGCCCCTTTATTGAGTTGCTTGAGGTCCTCTTGCGACTCCTGTGCCTCCAGCCTCTGGGTCCATTTGAGGGTCGCCTTTGTTTCTCTTGGGCTCCCCTGATTGCTTGGGGCCTGCCCTGACTACCCTGCTTGTGGTGAGTCCCCTGGACCTTACTGGTCCCAACCTTGCACCTTCTTGACATCCTGTGTGGGCTGCATTTGACAAGCCTCGTTGGTGCTCCTGCCGGACACCGATCCCTCAGCACTCGGCATGGGACTGCTGGTATCCGGGTCCTGGTCTTCCTCAGCGTCGTCTGGTCCTCACAGCTGCAGAGTCAAGGTAATCAAAGTGGAGAGGTGTGGCTCACTGGTTAGAGGCGGCAGACCCGTAAGCAGAGGACGGCCCGGGACCAGGGTTCGATTCCCGACGCGGCAGGGTCGTGGACCAGGGTCAGCGGGCTCGATAATTCTCGCCTCGGTGCCTACTCCAATCAGGGACCACACTCGGCAACTCTGGGCATTAGCTTGCCTCATCTTCACAACGGCCCCCCCAGACCGCCGGGGATGCTTGGTCGCACCTTAGAGATACCCATTAGGGACCATCTCTCAGGGTGAGCCAGGACGGGTTCCCCAGCGGTCGAAGCGTGGAGATACTCCTCCGGGAGTCGATTCTAGCGCTATATAAACCCACAATTAAATCGTCATCCTCCCTGAAGCACCCGACATCGGAGGGTATTTGTCTTCCAAATCTCCTGGTCACTCCCGAGTGACATAGACTCTGTCCCCTCTGCTTTCAGGTACTCCTCTTCATGAATCCTAGTTTAGATTCCCATGGACTCCATCTCCTCTTCCAGCAGCGGCACTTTCCTGAAGTCCTCCATTGGGTTTGACTGCAGTTTCCGACACCACTTCACACGTATGCACCCGGCTTCCCTGGTGTAGGTAACGTGGGTACTAGGGTATCTACGGGCGGGGTGGTTCTCTAACCTTCTGTCTTCCACTGGGTTTCTTCAGGGTCCACTGGGAGGGGTCCTTAATCTTTAAAAATCCAACAGCGACTTGCACATAGACTTGTACGGAGCACGTGGTTGTGTTACCACATGGCACACACTCTCCATGGGGTCCCTATCTACTTACCTTGGGTGGTTTTGTGGGTCCCCAACAATTCTACGTACTCTCAACACTGTCTTGACTCGAGTTGTGGTTCTTATACCACTCTCTATGGTTTGTTCCCCCCCCTGGGGCCACTGTGTATTTCGAGCTATTTACTGTGTTTTTTTGCTAAAGTATTGTGTGCATTGTGTTTATCTCCGTGTTGGAGTTACTTGAACATTCTAGAGAGTATTATATAATAAATACATATTTATATAAATACTTGGTGTGGTTCTTTTCACTTAATCTATACTGTAAGATTGCATTATGGTAAAACAAGCTACTTTACACTCCTTCTGGACTAAGCCTGAAGGCTGCTCTCCACAGCTACCACTTAGACATCCTTAGCAAGCTCTCTAAGACCTCTTAAATCACTATACGGGTTGTCTTGAGTGGTGCAATGTGCCCACTTACATTAGTGGACATCATATACCAGGCCAGCCTCTCACACTTATTGAAACTTCCTAATCGCCAACCTGTGTATTTTCAGAGAATAAGTGAGCACGAGTGTCTGAGCAAAATGTACTGTACTGTTTCCACGATCCCTGAGGAATCAGGGTTGTCATGTTCAGTGGTTGCCAGAAACTACCTATACCACTGTACATGGGGAGTGGTAGTGGCACTGTAGAGCTAGCTGGTCTAACGGCTGACATATCCTGTAGGGTGTCCGGAAGCGGTTGGGACACCAAGCCCTCAGTTTAGGTCATCCAAAACGCGCAGGTCGTGGTGGACTCCTAGGAACTACACGACAATACGAGCAATGTATCTCAATCCCACAGCCCGCTTACAAATAATGGGGCACTAGTCGAAATCCTTCTTGATAGAAAGGGGCACGAGGAAGGGCTGTCCCATCTCCCCCCTGCTATTTGCATTATACATTGATCCCTTTCTCAGGAGGCTGGAAACCTCTCTGGATATTCTGCCCGTCAGTTTACAGGGCTGGGATACTAAAATTCTGGCCTATGCTGATGATGTCGCTATAATTACCAGTGATCCAGAAAGGGCTCTTTGCACTGTGGAGAAGATTTTAGAAGTCAATCCGGGTTTCTGCTAAATGGAGCCAGAACTCAGGTACTGATCAACAGACATTCTTTTCCAGGGTATCCTCATCAATAGTCCTAAGCACTGAATATTCCCGCCCATGTGCGGGGACCCCGGAAATAATAAAAATTATATATGAAAAACACATATACATACAGCTCTGTATATGTATAAACATATATTATTTTTTCCAAGCCAATGCAGCCCCCATAGTAGGCTAGACAATGTAGATATAAATATCTAATAAAACACCATAGGTATAATAATAAACCTAAATCTCCTTTTTTTTTTTTTTTTTTTTTTTTTAATGAGGTACAACTCATGATAAAGAAAAGAGAACACTGTGCCAAACACAGATCCACAAAACATTGTTAGCCTGCAGGCTGCATTGTAATACAATACCATAGAGACTGAAAACCTTGTACAGGTAAAAACTGGCACCGTGCCTTTAAGGCAGCCCTGATTCCAATATCCCATCATGCCTCAGGGGTGACAGGTCAGTTGTTCTTTCCGGCTCCTTCAGTCAGGACCCTGGAATTCAGCTCTCCTCATTTTTGGCTTCTAGTCAAGATTTGCTATTTTCTAGTGAATTTTTTTGCTTCATCTTAATATTACCTCTGGTAAAGCATATTTCCTGTTTTTTCTGACAAGATTTCAGAACTTTTTTCTGTCAGAAAAATGCCTTCCTTGTTTGTGCCCTGTCCATCCTGTGGCAAAAAGAAGGCGTCTTCAGATAATCATGATGTGTGTATCATCTGTCTACCGGGGACACATTCTCCTGCTTCCTGTCGTCATTGTAAGGACCTTTCAAAGAGGACTTTGAAAGAAAGGGAGAGGATTAGGCTTTATGGCCATTCTTCGACGTTGAAGCAGCTGATCCCTGTGTGTTCTCCGTCTGGCTCGGCGTCAAAGACTCCAGCGGTGGGATCGTCGTTGAGAGGTGAGGAGGCCAGGGAGAGTCACGCTTCCAAAAGAAAATCAACGTCGATACAGGATCCGGCGGCGAAAGGACGTCGTTCGGTGTCCAGAGCTTCGCCGTCGAAAAAACATCGATCGACGTCGAAGGAGGAACATCGTCATTCGACGTCGAAGTAAACAGCTAGACGCAAGTCGATGTCGAGGGAAAGACACAGAAGGTCGACGTCGAAATCTACATCGACTTCGAAACGAAGATCGACGTCAAAAGAACATGAGCGATCATCGACGTCGAGATCTGAATTGCCGTCGAGAGAGAGGCGATCGTCATCGAAGGCATTGCCGACGTCGAGATGAAGATAGTCGTCGGACCATGGGTCGACGTCGAGGCGGACACCTCCGTCGGGATCGACGTCGAGGCAGGCGCCTCTGTCGTCAAAGGTGTCCATGACGTCGGCAAAGATGCAGACGTCGAGGCGAAGTTCCCCGTTGGGTTCTAGGCCTCCGTCCAGGATAAGCCCTCCGTCGATGACAAGGCTCTCGACGTCGAGGCAGGACTCATCGCCGGTTATCCACTCGGCGTCGAAGTCCAAATCTCCGGTGATAGGCCTATTGCCATCGAGACAGTCCTCTGTGGTGGGGTATCGGGAAACGTCAAAACCAGCTCCAATTTCACCAGTAGAGCATCCTAATCCACCGAGTCCTCAATTGAGAGCATCGCCGACTCCACTGAGGCAAGAAGAGGTTCATCCTCCGGGACAAAGCCCCACCAGAGTGCTGCCTCAGTCCACACCACGTAGACCTTCCATTGCACATACCCCAACCACAGATAATAGAATTGTAGATGAACCTGCGTATCTTGGAATCTGTATTACCTCTAAAGTGGAACATATAATTGATCTAAATCCAACACCTATTTTTGAGAAAACTAAGAAGGATTTTAGCAAGTGGGATAATTTGAAACTTTCTATAATGGGCAGATGTAACCTGGTCAAAATATTTCTTCCACAGTTGTTTTTCGCACTGTCCCTCTGGAAGTTAATAGTGAATAGTTTAATGCATTTGATAGATTGACGGCAAGATTCATCTGGGCCTATGGGAAGACTAGGAGTTCTGACATCTTTGTGTTTACCTTGGGACAGGGGGGGCTGGAGGCTCCCCAATTTTAGATTATATTATTTAGCTGCAGGTTTGCAATATTATAGCCCATTATTTAATAATAGGGTAACAGATGGTGGGTTAGCATATTTGGTACCCTCAATATGAGCTTTTCATTGGTACTACAGCCCACGGCTGACTCCTGAAGTTTTTCAAGTCGAGCTACTTTAAACGGACCCACTTTAAAACTCTGCTTGCTGCATTTCTAAACTGGGCAAGCGTCCGGAAAAAACTGGGGGTGGGTAGATATAGTAGATATACCCCCATGCTCAGGAATGATCAACTGCCCGATATATTTCATGATTGAGTTTTTTCAGGTGAAAGGAGAGGTACCCGTGCCTCCCAGCTGGTGAATTGCTTGCGGACACATCTCATTCCAGCTGCTCAATGAACAATAAATAACATGTCTTTGTATTTAAATCCCCCTTTTCAGAACATCCAAGAGCTGGCCTTTTACTTAGCATTCCATTTTTCTTTTAAGGTTAATAATAAGTTTCTAAGAGCCCGAACCACACACTGTTCTGTCTTCAAGTATTCTAGCACCAAAACCTTAAAGATGTGTAAGTTTAAGTTGGAAAATTAAGTTGAAAAGAAGATTTGGAGTGCCTGTAATATAGACATTAGGTACATACATGGTGGTGCCGTTATTTCATGCATGCTAAATTCAGATGCAGGAAGTTACATTCATCACATGATGATCTCAAATCAATGTAAACATCTGGCCTCTGCCCTGGCTCCTTATCTATTGTATGTGTCTTATTAGCTGTGCCCACTGTAGCCAGACACTAAAAATAGAGCTATTAATGTGTAATTACCAACTACTCTCTGCATTGAAGAAGCATTCCTGAGCACAATTTCATTTTTCCCAGAGCACACTTTTGCTCAGCTAATATGCTCGATGTGACAGTGTGCACTTTTATTTAGCAGAGTTGTTTCTGAATGTTTTCATGGCAGGGAAGCATTATTTTGCATGGATTTTAATAGAAAACCAATTAAAAGACTAAATATACAATTTAATCAAGAATGATTAAAATTACACATGATGTTTTCAGTGAAGTATAATTAACGTGAAGGAGTGGTCAAAGAAAATAAGTACATTGTTATACGATATTCCTTTAAAATTTCAATTTATGTACAAACATTCTTTGCAGTTATGATCTATAGAAAATTAACAGATGGCAAAGGTTCTAGGCAACAAACCCATATTTATTTCTATAGTTTAGATTTTTGATTTGATAAAAACGTGTGATTACACAAAAGGGTATCCTGCCGCTAATAATGCTGAAAGCAAGAATATTTAAATTTTAACTGCTTGTGTAAGGTCAGATTAGGTTTTGCACAAATTTCAGGTGGAAGTTTACTCCGGCCCTGAGCAGTCAGCACGGAAATGGCTCAGCCACCTGTGCAAATCTTATAAAACGTAGGAATATTTACCAGATGTGACCTGCTGGAACGTTGCGGTCTAATAGGCCGATTAGGGTGTGGGTGGGGGGTATGTCAAATAGCTAATAGGTACACATCCACGCGTGGCTTTCTGACAATAAAGAGCTTTGAAGGACAGTACTGGTATGTCTTCTATTACCTAGAATAACATGGTTAATCGCATTCTGTATCAGTTGCAGTCAAGATCGCTAGAAAGTCCAACAAAAAGGGAATTACAATAATCCAGTCTGCTAGAGATGAGTGGATGGACTACAATTTTCCTGGAAAAACAGGGTAAGAGAGGAATCATTTTTCTCAGGACCTTCATCTTAGATACAAAGGTGGCAGTTAATTTGATGATGTGGACTTCGAAAGATATTTTTATATCAAAAACTGTTCAATCCAGCTCTGCATGACCCACAAAGGTTGAAGCAGATTTGGGAGTAGCAAGTAAATACCTTAAAAACTTGTTCTCCACTAATTGTATTGCCATACAATTTGCATAACCCCAAATGCTAGCCCCGTATACTGCTTTACAAACACAATTTGCCTTATAAATAATAAGCATTTCTCGTGGTGGGTTTGTACCTAATCTTATGGCAAATTTACATAAGGTCATACAGGCATTTCTAAAAAGCTGTGTCCTCATCTTGATGGTGGGGATCCATGTACCATCTTTGTCAAATAAAAAACCCAGGTACGAAAAAGTGTCAGTACATTCAGTGCTGGAATCCAGGATTCTGATTTCGTGGCAGTTGCCTGTTTTACGGCCCATCTCATTATAAATGCCTTAGTTTGATTCACATGCAAATCAAGGTCCTGCGTATAATTAACAAAATCATTCAGTGCCAACTGCATGGAGAATGGGTTGCGTGCCATCAAGGCGGCATCGTCCGCATAGAGAAGGGCAGGCACAGGGCGATGTCCCACTTGAGCCAGATCTTTCGGTCGCAGTGTCAGTTCAGAGCCTACATTATTTATGTAAAGCGAGAATAAAAAAGGTGCAAGGACACAGCCCTACCTCACCCCTCTTTCTATGCTGTATGGCTTTGTACATTCGCCCTTATTCCCATATCTGACCTTGGCCTTAGTGCCAGAGTATAAATCCCTCTGAAAGGAAATAATTGCGAGGTCCACACCCATATCACTCATAATTGCCCATAGCTTTGAGTGGTTAACACAGTCAAAAGCGGAGGACATATCTACAAATCCCAAGTCCAAGTTTCCGCCTTTGATCTTCGTGTATTTCCCTACTAGCATACTCAAGTTAAGGCTCTGTTCAATAGTCAGTAACACAATTAGAACTAAGGGAAGGTCCAAGGGAAAAGTTTATAGACCTGCAGGTTATATTTCCCTCTTGTCAACACAATAACCACAAAAATAACCTGGGTCTGGTGCTGAATCAAAAAACTAAACCAGGAAGCATCATTTACAACTGTTCTGACATCTCTTTAGGAGAGAACCCTTCTAAGACAGGACCCTTCAATCACAGAAGGTGGTGGATTTGTCATCATTTGGGTCTGTATTCCTCAGTGTAACGAACATGGTCTTGACATATCGACCAGGTAACGCACAGAGAGAACTCAACAAAGGAGGGTTGCTGTCAGATCTCAATAAGTGTCAAAAAGTGATAATATGCCCAAAAGTTGTGAAGAGGGTCCTAAAATAAGCAGCACTAAATAATAATAGTGAAAAATAAAAATGACTAGAGGAGCTCAAATGTTCTTTATTTAGCAGAGTGCCCCTGTCATATTTAAAAAGCAGTATGGCAATTTAGAACAAATTTTTATGCTATTGTCCATATTGGTAGGGTCGACATGTTTCTGCCCACTATGATCTATAAGTATCAGGGCTTTCCTCAGGACCTTAGATGCTGCTATTTGAGTGAAAAACGTGACAAAAAGAATATATACAGTGAAAAATACTTCAAGAAAAGAATCCTACCGCACCGGTCAATTCTTACATTTCAAGATATCGAAACCGGATACCTAGGAAAACAAAAGAACAGTTGGTAGTAATATTGCTCCTGGTATGCTTAGAGTCAGCAATCGGTCAGAACTAGAGCATTCAGTGACGCTTCAAAGCACTTAATAATTGAATTAAATTGCACTTACCCATAGTCATTGGGTTGCGTCCTCACCTCAACCTGGTCCTTACTCAGGGAAGGGGGCCCCGCTCTATTTAAAAGGAAGACAAAATCAGGCTCCTAGTTATGATGCCCAAAGTGTAGCCTCCTAGTTAATTTGGCTAGCAAAAACGAGACTTAGACAGTGTACTCTCACAAGGGATGGAAAACATGGCCGTGATCTGAATATTGGATTATCTCCAGCTATGTAGTATTTGAAAGAAGCAAATTGTTTTTTACTAAAATAAAACTGTCTGGAAAACTGTTTGTAGAATGCATCGTTATTCTAAATACCCACGAGGGGGTATACTCAATGGTCACGCTTCCTCATCTCTAACACAACAAGTGACTTAGTTGTTCGCAGGAACAGAAAGTGCAGCTAGTATCTCGCACTAAAATAGTTGAAGAGAAAAAAAAGTTGGAGAGAAAAAAAAAGTTGGAGAGAAAAAAAAGGAGGGATGGGGGAGCGCCAAACCTACCTCTCCGTCGGTACCCCAGGGCGGTCTTTGAGTAAAGACCGGAGGTACCGACAAGCAAGTCTACGCGCTTTTTATGGCCCAGGAAACTTAATTGACTGCAGGTTCGTTTTTTCGCAAAGGTGGCCAAGTTACTGCCTGTTCTAAATTCTGCTCTAATGCGCATGTGTAAAAAATACACCGCTAGACTATGAAGGAACTGTTCTCGCACGCATGTGCGAAACAGAGACACTAATCATCAATGGTATGTGATTCTCTGTGCTTATTAGATAGCATTTGAACGCGCGTATGCGTGTATAAAGGACCCATTAGTGTACGAGCAGTCCTTGCGTCCTGAATGTTACTAAACCCTACGAAACAAAGAATGGCAAAGACAGTTAAAGGGACAGGGCCAGGTTTTATCTGGATAACAGGTAATACACTCAAGTGTGCACCGGATTTATAACAACAGCCAAGGAATGTCGTCATTCAGCCCCATGGTATCCGAGTGTAATCGATATACCCATCGTTGTTCTCTGCGTAGCAGGAAATGTTGGACATCTGTTATGTGTGAAGGAATGGGAGGTTGTTCTAAAATAACCCAGTAAAGGTCGGTTTCTTTGTGGCCTGCTGCAATGAAATGATTCGTGAGTTTCGTCGCACTTTTTTGACACCGAATAGTGCTCTTATGTTCTGATATTCGTATCTTGATCTTTCGAGATGTCATGCCCACATAATTCTTCTTGCATGGGCATTGTATCAGATGGATGACTCTTTCACTATTGCAATTAGTGTGTTTATTCAGGGTCCAAGGTCTATTCGTACCAATGTCTACCTCTGTTGCATGTGAGGTTTGGGGGCACACCGAACAGGTACCGCAAGGGAAATGGCCTTTAACAGGAGGTAAGCCCCATAATGTAGTGTTTGCAAAACTTCTCATCTCTCTAGGACGTGTATGTACCAACTGATCCTTTATGTTGGAGCTCCTTTTAAAGGCAAAGAGAGGGGGAGGTAAAGCTTTTCCTTCAATCTTAAGTAATCTCCAGTTCTTTAGGATGCTCTTCTTCAATGCGTTAGAGTAACAGCAATATGTGTTGACGCATGTAATTCTTTCATCCTCATCAGTTGGATTACGAATCCTTTTTTCAAGGAGAGCCTCTCTATGATTATTAACAGCCCTTTTCATAGATGTTCTGATGATTTTCTTAGGATATTGTCTATCAAGAAGCTGTGTTGAAAGTTGGGAGGCATGTTCTTGATACTTAGACACGTCGGAACAGTTCCGGCGTATCCGGAGAAATTGGCCAAATGGCAAATTCTCCCTTAAAGCTCTCGGGTGGAAGCTCTGGAAGTGTAATAGAGAGTTACGTGCCATTGGTTTTCTGTACAATTCAGTACTAAGCACTCCATCATTAGAGCCAATTAGTAAATCCAAGAAGGGCAAGCTGATCTTGGAGAATTCGCAAGTGAATTTCAAGAATTCATTTCGGTTATTCAGCCAAGAGTGAAAATTCTTGATTGTATCAATAGAACCTCTCCATATGACTAAGATGTCATCTATATACCGCTTCCAGGTCAGAATATGACCTAGAAACGGATTGACTGTAGAGAGGATCTCAGTTCTGTAGTAGGGGTATCTTTGTTATAGTCATAAGCGCCCGCCCTCCTCCCCGGTGGAGAGATTATTATTCATATGAAGAATGCTACAGGTCTGGCGTGCTACGCCTTCAAAAATAACTGAAAGTAAATGGGACCTGCTGGGCATTCTGGGATACTGGGGAAAGTTCTGGAAATCTGGAAAGTTTTCTTAAAGGCACAGTATCCTGTTCTAAGCCACATAATGGCAGCCTATGGGGCTTGTCTGTCCACTCCTTCCTCTCTATCATTCCAGAGGCTTTTGCTGGTAGAGGCAGGGTTTTTTCCTATGTGGAGAAAAGCTGGACAGGCAGTGCTGTTTGTGGATGTTGGTGGAATTCTAGTTGAAGTACTGGACAGTGTAGCCTGTGGGTATAGGCTGCATTATCTGTCTTTAAATTAAATTCTCTCTTAAAGGTGTATGCAGGTCTGCATGATTTGTCACCTTTAGAGATTATTTTTTATTGCTCCGGGGTCCACGCACATGGGCGGGACTATTCACTAGATTATGACTATAACAGAGATACCCCTACTACAGAACTGGAGTTACAGAAAAGATACTACTCCTTATCATTCTTACTGCTTGCTTCGCATAACACAACCCAAGCCTCTTCCCTTATCCAGGTTTTCCGTGGTTTCAGGGCCTGCCTATAAACAGATCTTGCCTTATTAATGGTGAAGAGAATCTCCTCGGCTATGAGGAAGTATATCTGGTCAAATGCGTGGCCAGCCGAATGAGGGGACCCTTGAACTAGTTGAAGGTCAAAGATTGACATTGAGTAGTTCCAAGGCTGCCTTAACCTGTCTCTTGTTAACTTGGAGATTATAATCATCAAGAACAATAGCAATGTTGGTACTTAAATGAGCAGTAGAGATTAAAGCTTGTAAAGAGAGAATAAGATTTTTAACAGGAGTGTTGCTCTATAGACTAACAGTATTTTCAGTAGACAAATCGGAGGTCCTGTAGAGGGTGAGAGTCATAAATTCCCTATCAGAAAGCTGACTTGGAAATGGAGAGACCAGCACTAAAAACGAGCATTTGCAATGCAATAGGTCTCGCATTTATACAAATTTGAACTATTGGTATTGTAAATGACAGTGCTTTTTATTATGTTTTTAAAAACCAAGCCATAAATAAAAGGCATTGCCATTTACAATGGCAATAGCTCAAAATCGTGTACTTGCGAGACCTATTGCATTGCAAATGCTTGTTAAACCCAGAGATAATTATATTGAGCATACATTTCGTGACAGGCTTCACTGTCTTTGAGAACTTATCATGGGACCAGTTAAGAGGAGAAAAGGTAGGTACTGTGACCGAACCATTGGCCCTCGCGCCTGCCGTAACTCTTTCACATGGACAGGCAGTGCCACGCCAGCGCATCTTAATACTGCGCCTTTAGGGGCCTGCAAACTGCCCTGGATCCTTTGCATTGGTCAGGTGGGACACACAGTTAAAGCCGCCCTGTACGAAGAGGCTTCCCGAGGCTAGTACTACAAAGAGACAGTGTTTACCTGCCCCGAGGCCGGGGATCGAATGAACAGTAACCAACCCCCACGGGCCCAGCAGGGCTGGGTCTATGCCCACGCAATACACCATCAAGGGCGAGGCTGGTCAGTATTTCCGAGGGGGGGGGAGTCAAGGCATTTATACTCACTCATAAATCCTTTCCACAGAGGCAGCTGATCTGTTAAAATGCGGATACTCTTGGAGGAGGGGAGGAGGGGAGGAGGGGAGGGGGGGAGGAGGGGAGGAGGGGGGGAGGAGGGGAGGAGGGGAGGAGGGGAGGAGGGGAGGAGGGGAGGAGGGGAGGAGGGGACGGGATCGGAGGGGAGGGGGAGACTGACTGACTCTCCCTTCTACCATTGTGTCAGAGGCTTTGAGAGAAAACGGGCGTAGCCATCATTAGTACAGAAGGTACAGTGGTATCAGGGCCCAGAGTTGTGAGGGGCCCACTCCACGCAATTTTAGCTGCCCGGCGGGTTGGACTAGGTTAGAAAATAGGCCGGGCATCATAATTAAATTAACCCCCCCCCATTACAGAATCGGATTGCTAAAAAAATGAAATGGCCTTAATTGCCAATTGGACTCGTTTTCAGCTTGTAGAGACGCTGTACAGGGGCTGTGCAGAGTATGGGAGACCACATTTATTGTGCTTGCTGCAGGCAATGTTTGTGGTAAAGTGAGGCCCACAAACAGACAAAAAACCGACCCACCAACTGACCTGTTCAGCCAGGCCATCGAGAACTGCTCGACTGCCCTAAAGGCCAGTCTGACCCTGCAGTTGACGGTTCATGTCCCCTGTCCTTGCTTGCATTAGCGGCAATAACACTCAGAAGGGTGTTCGTGAAGCAACCCTCACAGTGAATACCAAAGGAACAGCCACATGACACCCAAGAAATACCAAGAACTTTTAAGATGACCATAAAGAAAACACCCAAGAAAAATAGACGCCACAAATACAGGCTGGCATTCAAACAGTCACGCATTAAAAAACCCAGTGACACAGTGTCTGTGTGCCGGAAAGCGCCTTGGGGTTTCAAGTGCTATTCAAATAGTGAAATACACCAACCCCGCCCCTCGGCCTACTATATGAACACATCTACTAGAAAACGTGATGGACTCCCAACATTAGCTTATGCCGAGGAATATGCCAAAGGAGAGCGGAAAGCGAGCCACCTGCACGAAGAGATCTATTAAAGTTCAGTGAAAAGCAAAACAAAAGTATTCTAGTGTATGAAAGGGGGTGAGAGGTTATGCGTGACTTTTATATGAAAGGTTAGAGGAGTAAAGACTGTCCGAGACAGCGGTCGGCAGAGAGCGCCCCGCCCACAGCTGCCACTCACCCGATATCTCCAGCAGCATGTGCATGAACTTGTCCATCTCGTACCGGAGGCTGCTGTGCGCGCACAGCGGCACGGGTAGGAAGCTGTACACCTTTGATGCACACGAACATCTGCACTTCTCCATGTTCCCAGGTGAGAAAAGGAAGACAAAACAAGCTAGGAGCACACCCCTCTGTCACGGCAAACAAAGATGGCGTCGGCCTGTCCAGATGGGCCGTCCTAAAATTGGACAGGGCGGTAACAAAAAAGCCCGATTTCCAATCATGCGCCAGGGTTTAACATAAACGATGACGTAAGCCAATTGATAACAAGGGCGTGGCTTAGTCCCCTTCTGAACCGTATCGATTCCAAGAAGCCCTCACAGAGCGAGCAGCGCTTGCACACTGCAACGCCAGGCGAGACCTAATGACTGCCGAACTACCACCAGATCATCAGCTTATTATGATAGCAAGTCCTTATTGCGGAATCCGAGACAGTTTCCACTTTTAAGGCAAATTTCGATAATAAAGGTAATGTCTAAATTTAATTAAAGCTGAAGATTTTTTATCTCCAAAGCATGTTTCACCATTGAGCTTGTGTTTACTAAACAGGACAATCCAGGCCTTACTGATACAGTGGGAAAGGTATGTGGTGACACAGATGTATTTTTTGCACCCTATGCGAGATGGAAATTATCAGAAGTTGTGGAAGCAGGATTAAAATGATCCAAAGTAGTCGAGGGGTAACTTGTTTTGTGAGTTAAAAATTCAAAGGAGTCGGGGAAAGGTTTTACACAGTCTGACATGATAATGCTAAGTGATGAATTCCAGTGGTTTAAAATCAGCACCCTGCTTACTTGTTTGCTGAGTTGAAAAGAATAGGTGGTAAAACCAGTTTCATAACTGGTCCAGTACTTTGCCAATGTGTGGACAGGCGAAGACCAGCGTTCCTTCAGCACATCTGCTGCGCTTCTGTGGTGCAGCCATACGTTTGTAGCCTAGGCGCTGTCTGTAAATTATGACAAACCTTAAAGAGAAATCAGTAGCACTCGTGCTCTCCAAAATGGAGCCACTAGTGTGTCAAAATTCAGTTTCTAACTGAAAAAAGAAACGTAAGGTTCTTGTTGGTGGTTAAGTCTATTATGCATGGACAGTCCCTTTATTTTAACTCGAATTGAGGTATAATGCCAGATGAGACGAAAAAATCCAGAGTTATATTTGAATAGAAGAGATTAATCTATCTAGTCTAAAAGCATTTCAGACCACATTCTGCAAACCTAGTAAAAATAATACTTGTGCAGTTGCTCAATGTGAAATTGTTTGCAGATTCAAAGCTTTATCCGTTATTCAGTATGCCCTAATTGTTAATTTTCATGTACACTTATAAAACTATTAATGAGAGAACATTCATTTGTTTCCATTCCAACTGAGGGATACATGCACGTTGAAAGAATAAATGACACTTGCCATGTTTTCTTAAACTAAGGAATCTCTTCATATGCTTTACTTTTCTTTCCTTTACAGACATCGAAATAGAGGCAAACTAAGTGACTTGGTAGCAGAACATCTTGATCATCTGCATTACCTTAATGATATCCTCATCATTAACTGTGAATTTCTAAATGATGTGCTAACTGACCACTTATTGAACAGGCTATTCTTGCCTCTGTATGTTTATTCACTAGTAGATGAGGATCAAGTAAGTAACAAAGTGCATTGCTTGTTTTCATTATTCTTTTATCATTAGTGCCAATGCTTAACTAAGTCTGTTCTTAGTTGCTTAAACTCTGAGGTTTATTTATGTTCTGCTTAGTTCCTAAGATTGCAATTGCGGAGTCCTAAATTTAACATACTTTGGCAGGATTAATCTGTTAAAGAAAGATTTGCATGCTGTGCACCTAGTATTTAGGCAAATTAATGTATGCTGTTTTTCCAAAATATGAACTTTTGGTAATCATTGAAGATTGAAATGCGTCTCCCTTATTACAACATCAATAACCTAAAGCCCCCCTACATTAATGCAAATTTGTCTCCAAAAACCACTTTGAATCCGTGTCACCTACTACAAAGCACCAAGGCTCTGAATTCCATAATAAGATCTCAATAATTAAAATCTTTAATTCCAAAATTGAAATAAAGACATCCTTTGTGATGCAAACGTATATTTCAACATAAAGAAGCCCAAATACCCAGTATCAACAGTGTGTATGTATATATATATATATATATATATATATATATATATATATATAGATATAGATATAGATATAGAGAGAGATATATATATATATTACCTACTGGCGGTCGCCAGTAGGTAGTTATAGTTAGGACCCTGTTGCCATAGGAAATCCGCAACATTCTATTTTGAATAACTTTGGCGCCGGTCGACGAATCCTCGCGAATTTCTCAAAATAGGTGGGGCGCTACGCTCCGCTCCTACCCTGAAAGTCTCGGGGGGGATTCGTCAAGCGGGGGCAGAGATAAAAGGGGGGTCCCAAAACGCGTTTTTCCCATGCATTTTTCCATAGGACCTTTAGACAGGGCTACAGCCCGAACGGCTGAACAGAATTACTAGAAATTTGGCAGAGAGGTAGTCCTCAGGTCAAGGAAGTGCCTTTTGTAGGTTTGGTGTAAATCTGTTCAGTAGATTCTGAGAAAATAGCCTTTAAATCAATATATATATCTGAGCCAGCTTACGGTACGCTTACCGTAAGCTTACCGTATGCGTACGGTGGCGTGCGCGATTCTGATTGGCTGTTACATCTAAGTAAACATTCGAATCGGTCGAAACCAGGAAGCGGCGGCCGCCATTTTCTCTCTCGCACTCTGAGGGGGGGGCTGTAAACAAAGGCAAAAAACATATAAAGGGGCTGTTTAGACAGCGCCCATGCACATAGCCATGTTAGTTGAGTCCTCAAAGATCCCCCAAGGCCAAAAACGGTAAATTTTTATTTTTTGAAAATTTCGCAGATTACGCTTACCGTACGCGTACGGTGCGCTTACGCTAAAAATTTTATTAAAAAAATAAAAACACTCTCTGTGCATGGCATATTATTGTCATCACTTACAAATTAAATTTAACAGATTACCTATCACAAGGAAGCGCATAATATGTCCTCCATGTGCGCACGGTGCGTAACGTGGGCACGCGGTGCGCGTAGCGCACTGCGTGCCCACCTTGCGTGTACGGCACTAACTGCGTAAAGTGGGCGCGCGGTGCGCAAAGCGCACCGCGTGTTCACTGTGCGCGCACGGAACGAACTGCGTTAAGTGGGCGTGCACGCCACGAATGGCGTAAAGTAACTTAGCATTTAAAAAAACGTACAAATTCACTGAAAAAACCATAGGTTTCACACACGTTATAGTTAGGAATTAGCATTTAAAAAACCTTGCTAATTCAATGAAAAAACCATAGGTTTCACACATGTTATAGTTAGCTGGAAATTTTACTGATAAAAAACCAATGAAATTCCCCCGTTATAGTTACTGTAGGCAACTATAACTCACGCGACCGCAATCCTCTGCTGATGACATATGTGTCTTTATGAAAAAAAAATATTTGTAATATATGTATAGCTAACATTTAATGGAAGAAGACATGGGCAAATAAGTGTCTAAATACAGTATTAGCATCAGCAGAGGATTGCGGTCGCGTGAGTTATAGTTGCCTACAGTAACTATAACGGGGGAATTTCATTGGTTTTTTATCAGTAAAATTTCCAGCTAACTATAACATGTGTGAAACCTATGGTTTTTTCATTGAATTAGCAAGGTTTTTTAAATGCTAATTCCTAACTATAACGTGTGTGAAACCTAAGGTTTTTTCAGTGAATATATATATATATATATATATATATATATATATATATATATATAGAGTGTGAGAGAGTGTGAGAGATTTTCACTGAAAAAACCATAGGTTTCGGGGACGTTATAGTTAGTTGGACATTTGACTTATATAAAACCAGAGAAATTCGCCTGTTATAGTTAGTTGAGCTAACTATAAGTCGCGGCCTCGCAATGCACTGCTGATGACATCACATATTACATCACTCATGACATGGTCAGTGACATCTCAAATGACATCATCCAGTCTGTGTATTTCTGTTAAGTTTAAATATGTTTTATAAATATATATATGCCAAGGTGTATTGAAGAATGAATGTGTGTATAAGACTCGGGATGGATGATTAAGTAGGTGTGTGACTAACTGTATAAGTCACTAATTAATTGTGTCTTGTTTAATGCATGTGTTAGCGACTAATATAGACATTCACAGAATTTAGGTTGTTAGTTGGTGAGTAAGCAGTTCCATGGTTTGGTTAGTAACTAAATGAGGATCTATATGAGCTATTCATTGCTTGTCTGAGTACCTGAGTGTCTCCGTGGGTGGGCGGGGGGGTGTGACTCTCGGCATAGATGTGTGAGTGGCTAATTCATTAGGTATATGTGTTCAAGTCTGTATCTGTGAAGGTCTGTATGGCTGAGTGAGTGTGTGTATGAGTGTCTCGGTGAGTGAATGGATGCCTCAGTGGTACATGTGAGTAACTCCATATGTGAAAGGCAGTATATATGAGTGTTGGGCTATATAAATGACTATATGTGAGAATGAGTGATTGTGAGAGTGCCTGTATGGATCAGTGTGTCCTTGTATTACTTATTGTATTAGAGTGTACGTATGTGTTAGTATATGTTTAAATAAGTGACATGGTATGTGTATAACTGTACAGGTGAGTAAATGAAAGTGTTATTGATTATTTCCATTACTGACTAGGTGTGTGAATAACTCTAGGAATGAGAGGCAGTGTGTGAGTGTCTGTATAGATATGTGACTGGATGTGATGATGCTGTATTGATGTCTGACTGTATGTATGAGTGAGTGTATAAGTGAATGAATGGATGTGTGTAGACCTAAAAATAAGAGAGTGGATATGCACTAACTGGTATTGGTGTGTTCACGGTTTTGAAAATTATAGTCTGTATTTTAGACTGGGTGTATCAAGTGTTATATTGGGGTCTGATCAGGTGCATCTGATTTTCACGTGGATGATGTCATCAGTGATGTCATCAGTGATGTCACTGACCATGTCATGAGTGATGTAATATGTGATGTCATCAGCAGTGCATTGCGGGGGAGCGAGTTATAGTTAGCTCAACTAACTATAACAGGCGAATTTCTCTGGTTTTATATAAGTCAAATGTCCAACTAACTATAACGTCCCTGAAACCTATGGTCTTTTCAGTGAATTTCTAAGGTTTTTTTAAATGCTAATTTCTAACTGTAACATGCCTGAAACCTATGTTTTTTTCAGGGAATTTCAAAGTTTTTTAAATGCTAATTTCTAACTATAACGTGCCTGAAACCTATGTTTTTTTTTACCAATTTCAAAGGTTTTTTTAAATATCGAACTACTATTGTGTATTTGTCATTAATACTATTTTTTCTAACTTTTCAACTACATAAAATAAACTGCAAAAGTACTATGTAACGTAATACATTTCACAAATTGCAATGAGTTTTTAAATAATACAAAACAATTTAACATTCAGATAACAATTTTTCTCCCTTTTTTGCTGTCATCAGCTACTACTTAACTGCACTATTCACAGTGATGCCAGTGTAGTTTCATCATAAACAGCAGGGGGGAAAAAAACAATCAACTAGATTGTTAAAAAAAAACCAAAACCCTAATTCTCTCAAATATACTAAAAAATCAACACAAAAAACACATCCAATAGTACTTCAAATGTTCAAAGCTTACCTTTACTTTGTAGATTGTCTGCAAATTTACCCAATATGCCAGATAATGTATCAAAATTTTCGCTTTGAAAGCATCCAGTATGAATTCCTTTAAGATCTTACGTAGTTTCTCTGCACAATTTTCCAAATACACCAGATAATGTATCAAAATTTTTCTTTGAAAGCATCCAGTATGAATTCCTTAAAGATCTATACACCTTCCCATTAAAGCTGAATAGTGTATCTAAAATCTTTGTTTCAGAAAAATTAAGTATGAGTTGGGTAATTCATAAGGCAATCTCGGTTTCATTTCCAAGTGTGTATCATTACAGTGACTCCAACCATTATTACACTTTAAATAAACTGTATAATGTCCACTTGTAGTAGTACTTCCAGCATGGAAAACAATAGCAACTGTTGCAAAAGTTCTTCCAGAAATAGATACTTGAATTAGCAACAAAAAATTTTATTTTGGTTTCCACTTTTCTTCCATTTGGTCGACAGCGTTGCAGCATTATAATCAAATATTTTCCATATCTTTGTAGGCATAGTGCAGATAGCATTCTTGATTTACAACGAGAACACATCATCTCATGATCAGTTTCTTTTACTAATTTGGAAAATGGTACAGATTTGCAGTCAGGTATTGTTAAATATAAAAATCGTTCTCGGTCAACTATAGTGCTTGAAGTTAACGAACACTCTTCACATTTATGTTACCATTTTGAACTGAGTCCAAAAAAAATCTCTATCTGAATTCCTTCATCTTCTAGTACTCCAAGCATAGCCATCAGAAATTCTTGTGCATCTTGCTGTATATTAGCACTGAACGTTAAAGATCCAGTACATGTATCCAACAGTTGGCGAATACCAGATGTATCCAACAGTTGGCGAATACCAGAAGCAGAATTAATCTTACTTCTATCAGTTCTCAATTCTTGAAGTAGAGTGCATAACATAAAGTTTTTTCTTGACTTTCCATAATTTTACCACAAACATCTTCAAGATAAAATAGAACATTTAGAATGACATTACCATAGCAGTTGACACCAGAAGCATTTTCTAATTGGTATCCAACAACATCATCACTTGTTTGTATTTTCTGCTTCTTTACATCTTTTTTTTTCTGTCGATTTTCTTTCTGCTTTTCAACCATAGTTAACTCTTCAACATATTTGCGTTTTGAACACACAACACGTTTCTCATAAATAGGATATTCACCTAAATGAGGAGCATAAAGCCTTCTCAAATGATTATATTCTCTTACACAATTAACATCAGCACTAACCTTGTTCTCATCAAAATGAATTAAATACAAACCAGACAACGTTCTAACTTGAGATAAGGCAACATATAACATTCCCTCTTTAAACACAGTTTCTCCAACATTTACCAAAGCATTATCTACACTTAAACCTTGTGATTTGTGAATAGTTATTACATATGCTAAACAGAAGGGAAACTGTTTTCTACGAACATATAAGTCTTTTACAAGCAAAAAACCTGCGGCAGAACGTGCAATCTGTCTTACCTCTGCAATCTGATCAAATTTAACTTTAAAAAATTCTATTCAATTTCTATTTTGATATTTCACAAAATCAACAACTTTCCCATTGCTCCATTCACTAAACCTTTTTCTACATTCAGATTGCTTCAAAATTACCCGACAGTTTGAACATACACCTACATTTTTTTCTAAGCCAGCAGTTTTTGATACAGACTTTTCCAAAGAATCCAATTTAGTCTGTAGTTTGTCTGAAAGAACAATTGTTATTCCTTGATGCTCTATTTTATCAATAGCTTCAATGTGAACAATTTCTTGATTTTCCAATTTCATAAGCTCTCTATTAAATGTATAACACTCTTCCAATGTAGGCATTAAGCAAACTATAGACATTACTTCTGCTGGTGTGTTTTCATTTGTAAACAAGTTCTTTAGTAGACGACTTTGAAAAACTTGTTTACCATGTTTGCTTAGAACACCAATTCTTACATCTTTTAGAATATTTCCATAATCTTCATCTCTTGCTTGTCGCATATTCTGAGTGAGTTCTTTATATTCAAAATGTAACCACAGATTCACATTTCTAATACTTCCCAAAGATTTCTTACTGTCTTCATGTAGAAGAGTTTTAAACACTGGTTCTCCTTTTACAGGGGTTAGTTGTAGCAGATCTACAAATACAATTAAATGTTTTCCCCCAAAGAGAACGTCGTAATCTGTTTTTAATACCTGTTGCATTCTTAAGTGTACAAAAGCAAGCATTAAGTTTGAGACCATGCCCACCTAATCAATAATTAAAAGTTTCATTTTCTTCAGCACGATTGACACTCCATAAGAAGCTTCTCCAGACAACTTATGATATTGTAATTTATTATCATGCTCCACTGGTAACATCAATAATCTATGCAAAGTAACTCCTTTAACATTGTGTGCAGCTAATCCAGTTGGAGCTGTTACCACACAACATAAATGTGAACCAGTTGTTTTTTTAAGATAACTGGTCAAAACTTTAATTAAAAAACTTTTACCTGTCCCAGCTTAACCACTGATGTACATCAGAAGAGGTTTAAAAGATGAACACAGACATTCTTTTTTTTCATGCAACAAACCATGTTCTATCCGTTCTCTCACTTGCGCATTTATTTATTTCTGTTCAACATTTACTTGTTCTTCTAACTTTTCCAATGTTCTATTCTCCTTGTGTGCTTGTTGCATTGCAATTTCGACATCATGCATAGCAATCGCTGCTTCATTTTCCAGCATTGGTTGTTGGTTGTCCAAGAGGATCTTGACTACATAGATCACTACTTTGACTATCTTGAGAACTATCATGATCTGTTTCAGCTATAATAGTCTTTTCCTGTTCAACTTTATCATTCAACATTTTTAAATATGTAGGGAAAATTGGACATCGAATGCTTTCTTTACAAGCATTCAAAGAATCTTCGTAGCAGTCAAACTCTCCAAGTAATTCACTTTCGCTACGCCATGGTTTAAACAGCTGCAGAAGTGCTAAATAGTAAAATTCTCGCTTATCTGGAGTTTCACAACTAAGTTTCTTATGGTTTATAAGATTACCCTTTGCATGTTTTACTAAACAACCATGACATCCAACTACTGAAAACTTTCCTTCTTTTAAATTCTCTTTAACATTTCTTTTGAAGTTTTAATGTTGAAGTACTTCATACAGACGTAGCTGTTCCAGATGTTGACTCCTTTTCGGATAGGATATGTCCAACATATTAGTTTTAAGAATGTCTGTACTATCTGGCTCATTTGCTGCTAATTGTTCAATTTCTTCCAATGATTTCAACACTCTATTTCGTTTGCACGCAAGACCTAAACGTACCCAAATGATTCATCGTGACTTTGAATATAAACTTGAAGAACACAAGTGGTCTGAACATTCATACGATCCAATTTCTCGGTGGGAAAGCATTTTCAAACTAAAGCTGTACAATTTTTCGCTAAGACTATTCTCTTGTGCAATTTCTTCCCACATTTGTTTCATCTCTGTTTTTTCAGATTTTGTTATGTATGATGTAACATAACTTGCAACAGCAATTGAGTTACCCGCAACATACTGGATGTCCATATTCGCATTTCACATTTTTAAAATGACTGGATTGTAGTCATTGATAAACTTTGACCCTTCTGTTCTTTTTAAGTTGTAGGTATTCTTTGGAGATTTTCGAGTTATTGTGTGCCTCACAGAAGAAGAAAAAATAATTTACTCTTCCTTTACAAATGACTGGACGGGGAAAACCAAACCGACCTTTGGTGTAAAATTTTCCTTTAGATGTGTATTTTCTTCTGCAGTACTTTACACAACGGTGACTTTGAAACGTAAAACTTGCTGTCTCAAGCTTCTATCTCCTCCTTCTCTTGGAATCTCACATGTCACATACTGTTCGATGAAAGACAATACTGTTTCATCAGAACGAGTTCCAAATTTAGGTGCATCCTTGACCCATAGTAGCATACAGTGGCGGTGCGTCCATTAAGGGCGCTGGGGCGTTGCCCCACAAGCCGCCCGCACCGGCAGCTCCCTCTGCGTCAATCATGTCAGTCACAGTCTCAGCAGACAGCATGAACTCGGACTGCCCACCCCCTTCAGATTCTGAAGGGGGAGGGCGGTCCGACGTCATGCTGCTGAGTGACTGACAATACATGCAGCAGACCAGGGGTGGCGCAGAGCGCACAGCAGGCAGCAGTGCGTATGCTGGGTGAAGGAGGCGAATTTTCGCTCCGTGCCCAGTCATGCGCACTACTGTCTACTGTGGCTGGCGCATGCCCATTAGGAGAGCGAGGGTTGAGCAAAGGCTCAAACCTCGGTCTCCTAATGGGAAGGCGGGCGGTGAGTCACCCTGCTGTAAGCCAATGCTGGCGCTGCTGGAGCAGCGTCACTGCGTCAGTATTGGCTTAGAGCTGCCAACCAGTGCTGTTGCCTGTTCCTAAGTTAGAAGAGGCGCCAACGGGACCCGGCCGAGAAGCAGAGAGGGGCCGCGCGGTCAGGACCTGGTCTGGTAAGCTAAAGTTTAGCTTTCTTTTTTAAATTGTAATCCCCCCACCCCCGGCGGCCTCCTCCCCTCTCCCGCTAGTATTGCGCGAGTAGTACTGAAGTTGTATAGTTCAAGATTTTGCTTAATTAAACTTGCAGCCTCCTCGATTAGCCAACTCTTTTTGAGATGTACTTACTACTTGATCAATTTATCACAAAAGTGTTGCATTTTGGTTTGGAGGCAACGAGTAAACACGGCTGCCACAGTATGACTCTTCTAATTACTAAATATGCAAATGGCCAGGTTACTCTAAGAGATAATCTCCTGCTAAAAGCCACTGTAATTTGATACAAACATTTTTAATTAGTAAAACCTTTGGTGACAATGGGTTGTTATGGACACGATGCCTCCCATCAATGGCAGCTTCTTTTAATATGCTCTTTGCTATGCGGCACCACGAGCCGCCGAACCATTATGAACTTTTCCCTCTTTGTTAACTAACAGTGTTTTCTTAGGGCTCAGCGCTGCGGCCATTGTTCTGCTGATAATGAGACGCATCATTGTGGTTTCAAAGGCGTCTTGCATGGCTACAAGACATTCATATTTAAGGTTTTTGAAAATAAGAAACTATTTTAAAAGACGTAAACAAAACAAAAAAACCCAATGCATATAAAGTGTGTTTTGATGGCAGGGCGGGAAGTTTGCAACAGCATTATTGTTTGTAGATTTTTGCGAATAATTTCCGCAAAGCTCTACGAAATTAGGAGAATTATAAAGGCATCTTCTAAAGAAGAGAGTTCACGTTGCTTGGCTATACATTATGTTATGCACCTCCTGCTGGCCGCTGCAGGGACGTCTTTTGATGTATTACTTCGAAAGAGTACCTTTGCAATGACTCGGGAGATTAATAGTTTGAAAATTGTGGCATAAAGAAATGTATCACATGGCCCAATAAATGAAACGAAATCAGGAAAAATGTTTGAAACATAAACACCCTGTTTTGAAAGTTGCTTTATGCCTTCTCATGTATACACTCACGTGGTATATTGTCAGTCTTTAAAATCTGAAGGCAATTAACTGTTATCCGTTCTCTACTTTGTTAGTTAAAAGGTGTATTCGTTGCTGCTATCTCTACTAACATTCGCGATTTCCAGGACTTTTATCATTAAAGTTTTCGAGGAATTTGTACAAAATATTCAGTTCTAAACACATAGAATATGTTTCTTAACAACTTAAGATCTGTCATCCAAGTAATGTACATGGTAACAGTTAAGGATAATTGGATTTCACCGGCAAGACATACTGCTGTTTGCCAGAGGATCGATCCCTGGCCTGGCAGCTGCTGTGTGTGCAGCTTATTGGAAGAGGTGCCGGTCTCCTCAGAGTTGTGCACACCAACATGATTTAAACTGGATTGTGGCCACCTAGCGGGATCTCCGCGCTGTGGCGAAACGTGAAAACCTATGCTGACTTGAGGGCGAAGAACTGGGCAGTGCTAGAAAAGCGCTAACTACATAAAAAATGAAAATAAATTAAAATATTAGACAGAAGGGACAGCTCTGTAGTTTCCTTGGGCATCTGTAGTAGTTGTACAGAGATTGGTGGGTGCTTGGCTAACTTTCAAACCCTGTGTCTTCAGTTGTTATGTTATGCTGTGTTACGTTACGTTATCTATATTAGGTGACGTTACTTTACAGGTATCACTTTTGCCTCTGGTGCAACCTTTCATTCCTGAGCTCCATTATGCGCTGCTGTAAACTGGAAGTGTCCGGTATGCAGATCGAATGGTATTTTCAGATGGGTCTAATTGGAACAAGAAGTGGGTTCTGTTCTGTTATGCTGTGTCACTTTACGTCACGGTATCTATCATACCTTACATTACCGATCTCACTTTTGCCACTGGTGCAACCTCTTTCGTAGTCCTGAACTCCATTATGCGCCACTGTAAGCCTGGGTGTCTGCTATGCAGATGGGATGTTATTTTCAGATGGGTCGAATTGGCACAAGAAGTGGGTTTACTTGGCAAAGAAGGCGTAGGTGATATTTTTGTAAATGAAGACTAGACTGAAGCTATTTGTGGTGGGGTGTCAGCTCTTCACAGAGATGATACGTGATGCAGCAGGAAGCAAGTTGCAAACTGTGATGTTTTGCACCGTTTTCAAGGAAGAGAAAACAAATCTTTTTGCTTCAAAATGATTTTAAGGAGCATTATTTAGAATAACGCTAGCATTGCAAACAGGCAGGCTGTACATGCTTCATATACAGGCCCGCTCTAGGATTTTTCCTTTGAGAGGGTCGTAATTGTTGCATGTATCATGCAAGGACAAGAACAAGTGGTTGTCTGACCAGTACAAACCACGGCAAGAATGATGTGCGTGTGTGTGTATGTGAAGTGGGCTGCTTATCTGTCATTAAAACAAGAAACTGCAGTTTGCCATAACCTGTAGCAGAATTTTTCAAAGCCATTCACCAAATCACGCTTGAAGCTCAGCAGTCGAAACACAACGGGAAAGTACTTAACAGCCTTTAATTTTCTCATTTCGCTTGTTATGAAGAAAATAGCTGATCTATTGCAGCCTACCCCGGTAGGTTTTTCGCTCACCTCAGTACCACGATAACTTCCCGCCACACCACTTTCAAATGTCACCAGCCGCCACTGGTAGCATATGCATATGAGGTGCACCTCTTGCTTGGTACTCCTTTCTCCAAAAGAAATCGGTAACTTCTCCAAGAGGTGGATTCTTTTTATTACAGATAAGACATCATACCTTGAAACTTATGATTAAAATATCTGCACACATTTACAGGCTCCAATTAACACAGTTCACCAGGAGTCTTTATTTCAACATTTTTTATATTAGAATTCGCTTCTCTTAAAAACTCAAGCAAATCTTCCCATGCATACTCTGCACAGCTAAGTGTGACAAACCATGTTGGTGTACCTAACTTCCGTAACATACACTTGCGTTCTCCATGACGACGATACCAATACTCCTTTGTTCCATGTTGACATGCCATCAAATTGATTAACTGTGCTTCTAAATTTTCATCTGTTTCTTGAACTTTCTCCACAAATTCTTTTGCAGAAAGAAGTGATTCATGAACTCCAGTTTTGAGTATGATTCACTGCATACGAGAGAGAAGACAGTTCACTTTCAAACAAAAGGTGGAATGCACTGTCGAAATCTAGGATCTTCAAATATAATCTTGTTGACAGATATTCTGAAGCTGGAATCCGTACAGGTCGGTCATCATATCGTCCACCTTCTCCAGTAGGAAACAATTGTGGAAAACAACGAGCTTCCATGCTTTTCTCCCATAAGCTCATTGGAGTTCCATGTGCTTTTTTCATTTGAAATAACTCAATGCTACTTCCTATCACTTCTTTTGAATGCAAAGGACATATTGTATAATGTTCATAAATCTCTTCAGTCCTTGACTTGTCCACTTTCTCCATTTGATCACTTGAAATGTCAAAATCATCTTCTAAACGTATTACCTGTTCATCCACATTTACATTTTTGTAATAAATATTGTTCGCTATAAGATATAAGGTAGCCTTTCCAACTTTATTAACATCCACAAATTCTTGTCATATTTTCCGACTCTTTGTGGGTACACCATTTACTAAAATAACTACTGCCTCATCTTCCTCTTTCTCTCCAGCAATAGTTTCAATGTTTTTCTTAAAATCTAAAGGTAAGTACACCACTCTTTCTTTCAGCCCTCTTTGCAAGTCTGTTGGGGGCAGTTTACCTGTTTTAGGCTCCATCCGAATTATAGTTTGAAAAGGATGAACAGATTGAATTAGAACCGACTCATATGTATTCAATTCGTCCAGCTCCTGCGGAATAGCTACTAACTCCAACTTATTATGCTCTGCTCTAGCAGGCATTTTGTTCTCTTCTAATTTGTTGTAACAATATTTACATATACGTTGATCACTACCTAACTCAAATCGACCTTCAACAAACAAGTAAGTTGCAAATTCTTCCCACTGTTCTCCTTTTCACTTTTCAAATACAAATCAACATTCCTATTTTGACTTTTAGAATGAGTACGTCAACAACAAACAAAAACATAGTTTGGTATTTCAGAGCACACTACATTAAACTTTCCAATTTCTTCTTCAAACTGATCAGTGCTAATCACTTTCTCATCTCCTCCAACATCTGTATTTGTCAAACTTTCACTTTCTATGAACTGCTCTTCTGAACCAAAATATCGCATTTCAATAGCACACTTTTTTGAACATCTGATAAAGAACCATATAAAAGACTTTCATTCAGTTCACTTAAACTTAATGCAGGACTTTTTACAAAGTTCCGCATTTCTGAATGGTGTACTGCTAACATCCTCAAATGATAAACACTTTTACAAACATTTCTTTAAAGACAAGCCAGAGAATGCCCATACTTCTCAGTATATTTTCTTACATTACATGGATCTAGTCCTTGTAGCAACTTAATCTTCTGTTTTATACTTTTCTGAGTATATTCTTGTAGCAAATTTCTCATTATATCAATGGATTTCTGTTGAATACTACAAATGCTACTACAACTCCACTTATACACAGGAGCTCGTGGACGTTTCCCTTGCACTTCTTCAGCTATTAACTCTTCTGCACTTTTACCAACAATTTCCTCCTTTGGAAGAGGAACGCCATCCTGAACTTCGTAGCAACGACCTACAGTATCCACTGCAAATGATAAACTATTTTCCTGAAAGTAACTTTCCTCATTAAAAAAAGGCTCAGTGCTAGAAGTATGTCTCCAATGTCCACTAAAGAGTTTACAAAAGTTGGTTCTGTTCACAAGTCTTTTTTTTCTACTTTTCTCTTTCAATACTTTGACTATTTTATCCAATACTTTCAATCTCTTTCCAATCAAAATGAACAACTTCTGTTTCAAATTGAAAGCAGTATCCACTATACTTTCAAAACGCTGCTTCTCTTTGAATTGGGACATTCTTCTTTTATATTTGCAGCATGTTTTCAATAAATTCTGAATCATTCTAGATCGAAAAAGTCTCTGACAAATTTCTTGAAATTGTTTTTGTCTCCGAGTACCAGATACTATTTCTTTATCATCTTTCCTTTTTGTCATATTTGAAATTGAACTCTGCTTCACCTTACTTGAAAAATTCTTCTTTTTGCTTTGTGTGATTTTTTTCTCATTAAATGTTTGTAATATTTTTCTCAAAAATTGTCTTTTGCTTTTACTCAAACAGTTTCTCTACTACTCGCATTTTTTTCTACTTCAAGATCTTTCTTTTTCGTCAAATATATATTTTTCTTCTTTTCTTTTTTTTTTTCACTTCTTCTAGGCATTTCCAAATTTCAATCCAAATGAAATAGTTTTCTGAAAAACAAAAAATAGATTCAATTATTTTTCACATTTGTTCACTATGTTAAAATAATAACATACAATTGCAAAACTTCCACTAACAACTTCCAGACCCAGTGCTGCAACGTGATGGAGCACGACAGATGAGCACTAGGACGACAAGTAGTGCCATAGAACATACAGCAAGTATTTGTTTAATTATTTACATACTCATTTACAATTTATATGGAATTGCACTACCTCCTACTTTTCACCTCTCCGCCACACCCCACCACCCTACACCACTTTCTCTGCAACCCACCGCACACAACTTTATCAATAGTATTTTAAAAAGTTTTAATCTATGTACTTAGAATGATTATATCAACCAAATAGCACACATAAAAATTTCCATTATTACCTAACATTTTATCAACAACTTCGCAAACATAACACTGCACCCAGGGCTTTAACTGGAGGGGGTGTCTGTGGGGATGTGACCACCAGCACTTTATTTTTGGGAGCCTCAAAACGGGTCTTTATAGGGCTCTATTTTCCGACCTCACAAACAAAATCCGTTTTTTTTTCTTTATTGCACTGCAGTGACAGTGAGAGCATGCACTTTGCTCACTACTAAGAAGTGCAGACATCATGCCAAGTGACTCGCATTGTAGGAGAAGGGAAATCCTTTAAAGGGAGCCATTTTCTCTCAGTATTTCCCTTCTGTTTTTGCAACGCACCAGCAACATCATCGTGGGGTGATTAGCAGACAGACCACCAGGCGCGCAACGCCCATTGCCCCAGACTCTGACACAGCTTCCCGTGCGCGCACACAGAGCCGCATCGAGTACTTCCCCGGTCTTTAAAACATCATTTTTTTGTAAAGGAGACTCTGTTCTTTTTCACCCCTTTTTTCAACCCCTACATGCCCACTCTGCCTATTGCTGAAAGAATTAGGCTCCCCTGAAATTTCCCTCTGGTTGCGCCTCTGCAAACGACCACAACAAGGCAACTCCAGCACGAACCTGCTCTCACCTTACACACGGTCTTGTTTTAGTGCTACGAAAACACACACTTTGCCTGCCTCACTAAGTTCTCACACCCCCTCTTTAATATGAACATAAAAGCTTTCCAATTACTTTTATATTTCTATTCTGTACTTCACATGGAAATATAGAACTCAAGGTTCTCACCACCCCAAATTAGCTCTCTGGTATACGTTCTCAAATATAAGAAGTACAGGTATTCAGTATCTGTCAGTCATGGCCACTTTAAAACAGTGTACCTATAAACAACTCGACAAAACGTTATTTTTCTAAATTAACGTATTACACATAAAAGCTCCTTTGCATTTCTTTCGCTAGATGTACCTTTGTTTAAAACACCACCAGAGAAGGGTGTTGAAGTATGCTCCACAAGGAGTAACTCAAAGCTTTGTTATTCTTTATTAAAAAATCTGCCTGTCAATGCTTTTCCGCAAGCCTTTTCAACGCCTTAAGAGGGTAGCTGGATGAGTATAATATGTCGTATTTAAGATCGGGGGCGGACGATGCATGGAAATAAGAACGTATAGTTGAATAAAGAGCGAGTGGATGCATGGCCAGATGCATCAATGGATAGATACATAGATCAATGTATCCATGTATGGATGGATGGATGGATGGATGAATGAATGCAAAGACCAGTACTTACGATAGACGGGTGGGCTGATAAATGCTTAGGATTGATTCTGGGACAGACATATCTATGCATATATAGGCGTATGACTGCATGAATGGCACAGTGCTTACTATAGGCGAATGTGCTCATAGATGCTTAAGATAAGCGGAATAACCGATTTATGTATATATATATATAGTCACTGAAAAAACCATATTTTTCAGGGGCGTTATAGTTAGCTGGACTTTTCACTCGTACAAAACCATTGAAATTCCCCCGTTATAGTTAGTTCAGCTAACTATAACTCGTGCGCCCGCAATGTACTGCTGATGACTTCACATATTACATCACTCATGACATGGTCAGTGACATCACTGATGACATCTCAAATGACATCACTGATGACATCATCCAGTGAATGTGTGCTTTCTGAAAATTACATATGTTTTATATATGTATATCTCAAGGTCGATGGAAGAATAAATGGGTATATAAGTGTCTAAATGGATGATTTGTTTTTGAAAAATTGATTGTATAACTGACTGATTAAGTGTATTTTAGTGAATACATGGCTTAGTGAGTAATGTTTAAATGTGTAAATATCTGTATCAGTCTCTCACTTTGTGTATAAGTGGCTGCATGGGTTGGTGAGTAGCTACATGAGTGTCTATATAGTTTATTAGTTGGTTTTTTGAGTATCAGTATGAGTGTCTGAGTGTCTGTATGGTTCGGTGGGGGGTATTACGTAGTGCATAGGTGCATGAATGAGTGACTCACTGTATGTGTTGAAGACAGCATGTGTGCAGGACTGTATGGGTGGATGAGTGTGTGCATGGGTGTGTTAGTGAGTGATAGACTGTCTCAATAGTGTCTTTATGAGTAACTACATATGTTTTAAACTAGTATATGTGACTATTGGTGTATATAAGTGAGTATATGTGAGAGTGAGAGATTGAAGAGTTCCTGTATGAATAAGTATGTGTTTCTATAAGTGATTGTTTAAAAGACTAAGTATGTGTAAGTTTCTGTAGAAGTAAGTGTGGTGTGTGTGTATAAGTGTATATGCAAGTAAATGTATGTTTGATTCTTCGTTAGCATGAGTGACTATGTGTGTGAGTAACTCTATGGATGAGTGGCGTTGTGTAACAGGATGTATAGGTGTGTGAGTACATATGATGAGTGAGTACATGTATGAGTGACTGTATAGGACTGTTGGTGAATGAGTGGATGCGTATGTGGATCTTAGAATTACTGAATAGGTTGTTGTAACTGGTATTGGTATGTCCATTGTTTTGAACATTGTAGTTTCTATTTTTGAATGTGTGTATCAAAGGTTATATTAGGGGAAGAGGAGGTCTGCCACTCTATCACAAGGATGATGTCATCAGTGATTTCATTTGAGATGTCATCAGTGATGTTATGAGTGATGTCACTGACCATGTCATGAGTGATGTAATATGTGACGTCATCAGCAGTGCATTGCGGGCGCGCAAGTTATAGTTAGCTGAACTAACTATAACGGGGGAATTTCAATGGTTTTGTACAAGTGAAAAGTCCAGCTAACTATAACGCCCCTGAAACCTATGTTTTTTTCCAGTGAATTTCTAAGGTTTTTTAAATGCTAATTCCTAACTATAACGTGCCTGAAACCTATGGTTTTTTCAGTGAATTTCAAAGGTTTTTTAAATGCTAATTTCTAACTATGCCTAAAGAGATAGGACATGTGAAGAAAGAAAAAACGCATAGAAAGAAAAAAAAAGAAATGCAGAAAGAAGCAACAGAAGTCCTCAAAGACGAAGAAAAGTGCAGGAAGAAGGATAACGTGCAGAAAGAACAAACAGAAGAGCAGAAAAAAGCCTTGTTGAAAAATCATCCTGTACCCTCAACTTTTTCAGACGGATACTGGTGGTAACTGAGTCTGACTAACCAGTCCTAGAGCCAGTGCTATTTTAAAAGACACTCAGAATACAGTGAAAACACCTACATACATTAGGGAACACTATGCGTTGGGGTCCCCCTGTGATCAGCATGACCTCCTCTGTAAGCCCCTAGTATATAATAGGGCAGGGGACTAAAACTACCTCTTGAAACGCGCCACAAGGCATGTTTGCACACGTCACCTCAGGCCCCGTCCCCTCACTTCCCCACTGTGTAAACACGTCCTGTGGCCGTTTTAAGTTGGGAGATTAAGTCCCATTGAATCCTGAGGGTCCCTAGGGTCCGACTAGACCACTAGGTACCTCCAGTAAGCGCCACAGAGCTGCGTTGCAGAGAGGTGTAAAAAGTGGCACAGCGTGGACCACCTCTCTGCAACGCAGCTCAGTGGCGCTTACTGGAAGCACCTGGTGGGCTAGTTAGCCCCCAGGGACCCTCAGGATTGAAGGGGAATTATTTCCCCAACTTAAAACGCGCCATAGGGTGTGTTTGCACACGTCACCTCAGGCCCCGTCCCCTTCCTTCCCCACTGTGTAAACATGCCCTGTGGCCGTTTTTTAAGTTGGGAGATTAAGTCCCCTTGAATCCTGAGGATCCCTAGGGGCGAAATAGCCCACTAGGTACGTCCAGTAAGCGCCATTGCAGAGAGGTGTAAAAAGGGGCACGGCCTGCACCACCTCTCTGCAACGCAGAGCAGTGGCACTTATTGGAAGCACCTGGTGGGCTGGTTGGCCCCCATGGTCCCTCAGGATTGAAAGGGAATTATTTCCCCAACTTAAAACGCGCCACAGGGCGTGTTTGCACACTTCACCTCAGGCCCCGTCCCCTCCATTCACCACTGTTAAACGCACCCTGTGGCCATTCTAAGTTGAGAGATTAAGTCCCCTTGAATCCTAAGGGTCCCTAGGGTCAAACTAGCCCACTAGGTACCTCCAGTAAGCGCCACAGAGCTGCGTTGCATAGAGGTGTAAAAAGGGGCGTGGCCTCAGAACACCTGTCTGCAACGCAGCTCCCTGGCGCACACTGGAGATACCTGTTGGGCTAGTTGGCCCTCAGGGACCCTTAGTATTGAAGGGGAATTAATTTCCCAACTTACAACTGGCCAGGGGGCGCGTTTGCAGAGTGCTGCAAGGAGGGGGCGTGGCATCCAGCGCGATGCCGGTCTTTTATTTATTTAATTTTTTAAAGAAGGAGGGCTGTGTGGCCCCCCTTCTTTTTCTAATTTACTGGCCTTGGGGACCCCATCCCCCAGGGCCTGCACCCTAAGTTTTTTTTGTTGAAAAAAAATAAATTTGGCTCTCCCAAGGCCTTAATCGGCCCCGGGGACCCCAACCCCCGTGTCATGGCCTTTTTTTAATTTAAATTCTTTAGGAGGGGGCTGCGTTGCCCCCCTCCTCAGGCCACTTATGGCTCCGGGGACCCCATCCCCCGGGGCCGGCTTTTGTTTTTTATTATTTTAAAAATATATATATTTATAGAAACACCTAGGACATGCTGGACAAACCGTATGTACCTATCACCATGACGATTTGTGTGATATTCATTAAAAGGCGACTATGTATAGAATGAATCCACATGGAATGTATTTACACCGCTAGTGAAGCTCTGACGTGTCTGAAGCCCTACCGTGCCTAATCCCGGCGCCCCCGCCGATGGGTACTCTCCAAGTAGACACCCTTGTCGTTTATTTATACAAACATGGGTAGCTATTGACGGGCACATTTAATATACACGCACACCAAGCCATTCAAAGGGGATTCGACAAAAATTCGACCAAACTATGCAAGAAACCCCCCTCACGGTTAATAAAAAACACATCCACCGCCGGATGTGTAATACTTTTTATTTTACTCTCTGGAAAGGAGACGAACCTCACTTGAGAGTCACAGCGTGCTCCTGGCTGAGCCCAATGCTGTGTTACACCCACCAGTGCCCGCCGATTGCCTCACACCTCTGTGTTGTATTCCACCAGCTAGTGCGTATGCTATGACACTCTCTAGCCCATGTGCACTGTAACACCACCCCGTGAATATATCATGCCACACTTGCCTTCGCACGGGTTATATTGCCCCATCTAACGTGCCTTCCTCGATGTGTATGTTATAACGCACAGTGCTATGCCATACATATTACAATCTGGGATCCATATCTTTGTCACAGTGCATATGCAACGTTACACTCCCCAGCACATATTTTATATTACAACTTTAGAGACTAGTTATGTTACACAACACTGCCCTGTGCATATTACACTCCAAGGCGCATATCGCATAGCATGCGCTAGTGCCTGTGCTATCTCGCGCTCTCCAATGAATCTGTCATTGCGCACAATGTATTGCATATTATATTTCACGCCCCGGTTCATCTTATATCACACTTTTTGGTGCATAGTTTATACCATATACTACATCTAGTTTTCATTTTCAATTGTGCTCTCAGGACTATGTTCTATATAACACTGCGTCCACCTACCCTTTTCACGGGCATTACATTTTGCGATGGGGGTGGAGGGTCAGGGGGTGTTTCTGCCAAGTGAGCCCGGAGTCACAGTCACAAACGTCCTCTTCTTTCTGAATAAAAGCGAGATTATACTGCATACTTGTTCATATTTTAAGTAGTTCGCACAGACACTCATTTTAAAAACAATAAAGTTCCTAATACCCACCTATACCCACCTTCTCTGAACAGTTAGCTTGCTGCCCCATCAACATCCTCCCTATCCTCTGTTGTCTGAATCCATGGACTAGCCTCCTCCCTCCTGCCATGCATGGTCTGATGTGCTGCCACTGCCCTCCATTTAGCATGATGTACCAGTCCACTCCTCCTGCCCTCCATTGCCCAATTCTATGGCCCATCATTGACCTCCTGCTTATCCTCTGTGCTTAGCTTGCTGCCCCTATTCTCCTTCCCCCTGCCCTCCGATGTCTTTGTGCATGCCCCTGCTCCATCCTTTTTGCCCACTATGGTCCATGGACCTGCCACTCCTATCTGCTCTGAGTGTTCTTTTGAGCTGCCACTCCCCTCCCACCTGCCTAGCATTGTCAGATGACTGTAACCTGTCCCTGCCACCTCCACCCTGCCTGTCCACATGCCATGCCCCTATCCCCTTCCTCCTGTCCTCCATGGTCCATTTTACTGCCACACCCTTCTGCCCTCCCTGATCTGTTGTGCTGCAACTGCTACTCCTGCCTGCCCCGCGCGGTCTGTTGTGAGGCCCATTCCACTGAACTCTCTTGTCTGTGACCAGGTCCTGACCCTCCCTTCTATCCTCCATGGTCATTTGTGCATGCCCCTGCACCCTCCTTCTTGCCCACCATAGCCATTGTGCTGCCACTAACCCTCCTGCTTGCCATGCATGGTCTTCTGTGCTGCCATGGCCCCTCTCACCTTCCCTGTGTGGTCAGCTAGCCGCCCCTGACCCCCTCCCACCTTCCCTCCATGGTCTGTGTGTATGCCACCATAGTCTCATTGTTGCTCTCCATGGTGTGTCTTTCTAGTGCCCATCCTGCCTGACCTCCATGGTCATCTTGCTGCTCCTGCGCTGCCACCTTGCCCCCAGCCCTCTGTTTCCATGTGCAGACCCCCTATTCCCTCCCTCCTGGCTTGTCTTTTCCATTGTAATGCCCCTGATCCGTCCCTCCTGCCCTTTATGGTGTGTTATGCTGCAGCTTTCTCTCCTGTCTGTCCATTATGGTCTGCTAGCTACCATTGCCTCTTTCCCATCTGTTCTCTGTTGTCCATGTGCATGGTCCTGTCCCCTCCCTATTGCTTTCTATGGATTGTTGTGCTGCACTCCCGTCCCGCATGCGCTGTGTGGTGTATTGTGCTGCTCCAAACCTTGATGCCTGCCCTGTAGGGTCAGTTGGGTGCACCTCTACATGTCCCTCCTGTCCTCTGTTATCCGAGTCCATATCCCTACCCCAATTCCTCCTGCCTACCATGATTCAATGTACCATACTTGGGAACATTTGAAAAAAAAAACTGGGGTATTGATTTTCCCCTTTGTGTTGCATTGAAAAAGAGGAGATTGTAGACAGAAGACAGATCAAATAAAGCACATTTGAGCTTAAAAACATTGGACGTTTCCTGCTGAAACGGGTCTGTTGGCATGTATGGTTGTACTACCACTGCCTCTTCCTTCTGCCTGCAATGGTCTATTATATTGCCACAGCCTCTCTTGTCAGTCCTGTATTGTTGGTTTGTTGCCCCTGCCCCCCTTTCCACTGCCCTCCATAGTCTGTTGTGCTGCCACTGCCCTTCCTCCCTGCCTGTGTGGTCAAATTGTTGCCTCTGCACTCTCCTACCTGCCTTCAATTTTCAGAGTCCGTGCCCCTGGCCTCTGCCTCTCAACAGTATCCCAATGAACAACTAGATTGCTAACATTCTATATTCATTACAAAAGTGTGGAACGCCTGACGTCATCTTGATGTAATCAAAACTGTAAAACCTAGAATATTTCCTTTAGAAATTACATATATGAGAGGGTCTTATTTGCATCAAAATTATGAATAGTGCTCTAAAAAACTAAAATGAGGAAATATTTTCTGAGTTTTCAAATAGCGACAAAGAACTTTTACATTATTTGTAATCTTTATGTTTTTTTATCCAGTTGACCACTTGATTAAATGTTGCACCTTGGCCAGAGGATGTGGTGTTACTTCCAGAGCTGCAGACTTTACAACTGGGGAACCAGGTTGGAGTTTCTGCTTCAGCTCAACATTCTGTGATTGTGGTCAAATCACTTAATCTCCCCATGTCTACAACCAAAATGAATTTGATCTTGTGTGATGTAACCAATGCTCATGTAAAGCATTCCAATACCTGACAAGTCTGCACTATATAAAACTGCAAATACACAAAAAATAAGTGTTTTAAACACTCCTGTCATTGGGCTACATGTGGGCTACATCTGGGTGATATTTGTGCTGCATTTAGGCTCTTTTGTGTCTGGTGGCCATCTTTGGAGATTTATTTGTTATGAAGTTTCCTAATTTCCTCATTTACTGCAGTCTCCTCAGTAGGAACTGCTTTCAGTTTTTTACTTTGATTCCATCAAGAAGGTATTCAGATATGTCACACATTTGCCATAAATTCTGAATGTTAGCACTCTAGTTGCTCATTAGATCACTGTAGTAAAGCTACTGCTCACCACGGAAGTCTGCTGCTGGTATTAAAAGTGCATGTTTCAGTCTGCATATCAGAATTTTTTAATGAAATAGAAGAGGATTTGAGAAGTCAAAATGTGCCCTAATTTTTCTTTCTGCAGAACTAATCATAATTTCTATGGCAAAATGAACCCCCTCATTTTGTTCCTTTGTAAATTAAATGTTTTAAGTGTTACCACTTTATTCCAATCAAGATGGCTTCAGGTGTGCCATACTTTTGTCATAAGTAAGACTGTTAGCGCTCTAGTTGTTCGTTAGAACACTCTGGGACATTCGGTCATTGGACTATACTTGGGCTACATCTGGGTGATATTTGGGCTACATTTGGGCTCTTTTGTCTCTGGTGGCCATCTTGGGAGATTTATTTGTTATGAAGTTTCCTAATTTCCTCATTTACTGCAGTCTCCTCAGTAGGAAATACTTTCAGTTTTTTACTTGGTTCCATCAAGAAGGCATTCAGATGTGTCACACATTTGCCATTAATTCTGAATGTTAGCACTCTAGTTGCTCATTAGATCGCTGTAGTAAAGCTACTGCTCACCAGGGAAATCTGCTGCTGGTATTTAAAGTGCATGTTTCAGTCTGCATGTCAGAATTTTTTAATGAAATAGAAGAGGATTTGAGAAGTCACTCAAAATGTGCCCTAATTTTTCTTTCTTCAGCACTAATCATAATTTCTATGGCAAAATGAACCCCCTTGTGTTCCTTTTTAAATTAAATGTTTTAAGAATTACCACTTTATTCCAACCAAGATGGCTTCAGGTGTGCCATACGTTTGTCATAAGTAGGACTGTTAGCGCTCTAGTTGTTATTTAGAACACTCTGGGAAGCTGCAGTAGAACACAAAGGAATAAACTGACAGTCTCTGCCCTTGCTGGATGTACATGTTTTACTGAAAATGTCAGACTTCATTCTCACATGACTGAGAAAGATAATGTGAATTTACAGAAAATATGCTCTCAGTTAGCTTATAGATCACCTTCCAAACCTCTGTGGGAAAAGCATGAGAAAATAGTTTTCTCTCAAACATGATTCATGATATCACAGCAGAAGGCTTTTTCACATGGTAAAATCACCTTAGAACATACCACAATTCCTAAAATGAGTATGGTACCATCAACAAATGATTTATAATGTAACTAAAGTCTTAAAACCTTCTATAAACTGCAATGCTTTTTAATGAGGTGCTATCATGTATATTGGTCCCAAGATGGCTGCCAACACTTCTTGGATTAAGTGCTGACAGCCAATCAGATCTCACTATGAGATGTGTGGTTATGCTCCGCCCAGATATATATGTGATTTTACTATTGATTTTCTCAGGAACTACTGAACGGATTTACACCATTTAAGCAAAAGGCACATGCCTGACCTGAGGACTACCTCTTTGCCAAATTTCAAGTAATTCTGTTCAGCCGTTCGGGCTGTACCTTCGACTAAAGGTCCTATGGGAAAATGCATGGGGAAAACGCGTTTTGGGACCCCCCTTTTTTCTCAGCCCCCGTTTGACGAATCACCCCGAGACTTTCAGGGTAGGAGCTTAGCGGAGCGCCCCATTAGTTTTGAATATTTCGCGAGGATTCGTCAACCGGCGCCAAAGTTATTCAAAATAGAATTTTCAGATTTCCTATGGAAACACGATCCTAACTATAACTATCTACTGGCGACCGCCAGTAGATAATATATATATATATATATATATATATATATATATTCACCAAAAAATGACCTTGTTTCCTGGAATCCGTGTCCCATGGGCAGGTGGCGAGTAAAAACCGAGCAGGTCTCCCGGTAATTTAATGAACACACAGCGTCTTCTTCACAGAAGGACTCGCACTCGGGAAGGAGAATAGACTGTTTATTTAGTCACTCGTTACGCGTTTCGTCAGTGAAACTGACTTGATCACACGAAGTGTACAACAAAAAAGGAGGTGTATACATAGCTGGGAAAATAAACGACAGACAAACGTTTGTCTAGTGGTGTCTGTAACGTTGGCGGCCATTACTGAATGTCAAAAGGTTGCCAGTTTATACATATATACACTTAAATAAATGGTTACATGCTGTATTAGTGACATCAGCATATGCAAAAGTAAATATACACAGTGTATCAGCTTGATGTAACCAGAAATACTGGAAAATAAGCAACAGACAAAGGTTTGTCTCATACTGCATACAGCTTTGGCAGCCATTACTAAATGTCGAAGAGACAATGACAGAATATAAAATGCCATGACTATATGCTTCATTACATATTGTGCCCATTGGTCAAATTAAACCTTAGTGGTCAAAATCAATATACACAAGTGTATCTACATAATGGGCTGAATCTAGCTGGTTATGAACCTTATGATTTGCATAGTGCCATGCATTTAACACGCTGTCACATAATAATTTCAATTTTGCAAGCATTATATTTACATACACAAATAGTGTGTGCTCGCTAGTGCACTGCATTACTCCTCGGCAAATAAATAGAGGCAATGTAAACGGTGCATAGAAACATGTCCCATGTTGGGGAGCGTGGGTGGTCACATGACATACTGTATATTTCTATATATATTACATTATCTTATTTAAGAAGTCAAATAACCCCATGAAATTCAATTTGAATACATATCCATCTTTGAAGAGAAATATATACGGCATAGTGCCCCTTTTATATTATGCACATTGAGCTTTTGCTTGTTGCAATGTCAGTTGCCTCTCAAATCAGACACAATTCTAAAAACCATCAGCACTGTACCACCTCTTATGCAAAATCAGTGCTCAAATAAATCATAAGCTCATCAAAAAACAAGAAAATTACAAAGAAAGAATATAATAATAAAATTCTTTCCTTACTGTGCCCCCAGAACCGGGAAGAAAAGGGTAGGGTAACCGGTACGGATGAGAATAATCCGAAGAGATGGCGACCCTTCCTTTCCTCCTGTGCAACAAAAAAAGAAAGAAAAAGAAGAGAAGGGAAATTATGCCCAACTTCCTAAAAAAACATAAGTTAAAATTGCACATATTAGTACTATTAGGTCATAGTACCTATAAATGGCTAAAAACATTCATATTTGAACAACCAGCAATAGGATATATCTAACCCCAATGGGGGGTTACTTTCTGACGGAAAAACAGAAGGCACGTATGAGACAGTAATTATTCTTCATGTAGGTGTACACTCAGTTCTTCATCCAAATTGTGTCCCCTAGGGAACTTAGTTTCCAATATCATTATCCATTTGGACTCACGTTTTCGGAGTAGTAAAGTTCTGTTACCCCCTCTTGGGCCAAGGTGGATTTGTTCAAGGATGAAGTAACTAAGCAGGGAGCTGTTGGATAGATGGAAAAGGTCAAAGTGTCTTGCAATGGGATAGTTGGTATCTTTCTTTTTAATGGCCCGCATATGCTCTAACACTCGTTTCTTAGCCATACATGTAGTGCTCCCCACATACCATAGTTTGCATGGACATATCAATACATAAATACAAAAGGACGTGCTACAAGTTAGAAATTGGTTAATCATTCTGGGTTTGGTTTGGCCAGGAATATTCACAGTTTTGGTCATATGGCTGTTACGGCATGCCTTGCAGTGGCCGCAGGGATAAAAGCCAGTAAGGTTCTGTACATTACCTGGAGTTCTGGAAGTTACATCACTGTGTACCAAAAGATCTCTTAAGCTACGACCTCTCCTGTAGCTTATTCTAGGTCTACTTTCAAAAGTATGGCCAATAATAGGGTCACTTTGTAGAATCTTCCAATTACTAGTTAGTATTTTGTGAATTGGTTCTGAGTTACCACTAAAAGTGAGTATCACCCTGTTGGTTCCTTCTGTGGAAATTTCTGTAGTGTCCGTATTTAATGTTTGAGCATGGTCTATAGAGTTAACTTTAGTAATGGCTTTGTTAAGGACCCATTGAGGGTAACCTCTTTCCCTGAATCTTTTGACCATGATTTCCTTCTCACGATGGAATGCGTCATTAGTACTACAATTTCTCCTCGCTCTTAGCAATTCACCATATGGAATACTCCATTTAAGTGGTTCTGGGTGACTGCTAAGAGCGTGAAGAAGTGTATTACCCGCTGTAGCTTTGCGAAACAGACTTGTATGTAGTCTGTCTCCTTGGGGTTTGATCAGTAGGTCTAAGAACTCCACTGAGTGCTTACTCATACTACTGGTCAGGGAGATGTTACGATCATTGTTGTTGAGTTTATCTAAAAACTCAATAGCAGTTTGTTCAGTGTCAGTCCAAATAACAAAAAGGTCATCTATATATCGTAACCAGATTTTGACTTTACTGAAAGAATCATTGAGTGTGTTGTCTTTCCTGATGTCCTCCTCCCATTTGCCCATAAATAAATTGGCAAAACTTGGGGCAAAACAAGTCCCCATTGCTGTACCAAGGATCTGTTTATAAATGATGCCGTCAAACAAAAAAATGTTGTTGGTAAGACATAAATGCATCATTTGGAGTACCATGTTCGTGTGTTCAAGAAATTCAATCGGTCTTTTGTTCAGATAGTATTCGCATGCTTGCATCCCTTGTGTATGATCAATAATACTATACAAAGAATTCACATCCAGTGTGAGCATGAGGTCATTCGGTTCCCATTTGATATTATTAAGCTTGAGTAAAAAATCTTTGCTGTCCTTAACATAGGAAGGGAGTTCTACAACATATTCACGCAAGAAATGATCAACATATTTCGATACATGCTCAAAAGTGCTGCCTATAGATGACACAATCGGTCTTCCAGGGGGTGTTTTCGAGTTCTTGTGAACTTTGGGGAGAAGATATAAAACAGATAATCTTGGGTAATCACGTTTTAAGTAGCAATACTCTTCCCATGAGATATAACCCTTTTCCTCCCAGAGTTTAAGTTTGGCCCAGATATCAAAAATACTGGCATTGTACATGTCAATGTTTGATTGCATATAGAATCTGGTATCACTAAGCTGCTTTTGTGCTTCCTCCATATACATTTGTTTTGACCACAGAACAATATTGCCCCCCTTATCAGCGGGGCGTACAACAATGTTGGGGTCCTCACTAAGTGTTTTCAAGAATTCTTTTTGTTCAATAGATAGATTGAACTGTACATTTCTAGTTTTATTTTTTTGGTGTTTCAATTTTAATAAAGACTGTGTCACCATTTCATGGAATGTATCTATGTTATCATGGGGAAGGTTGGGATAAAAAATGGACCGGGGTTTGAATTTGGTGGACACCGCCGAGTCAGTGGGAATGTCTAGCTCTACTGCTTCGCTGGAAATGCTTACCGGTGTCTCATTGGCTAGAACCTGCATATCACGCAGGATATCTGCATCTGCAACATTCAGATTATACAGAGGACGACCAACCTCTTCATTTACACAGCCTTGGTTGGTCTGATCCCGTTTGTAAAGAAAATGCCATTTCTTCAGTTTGACTTTGCGAATAAATCTGTACAAATCAATACGTGTATCCGCATAGTTAAAAATTTCCGTAGGGCAGAAAGTCAAACCTAGGCATAAAGTACTTTTTTCGAACATTGTCAGTTGTTTGTCACTCAAATTAATAATGGTTTTATTTACCCTGTGTATATTTACTTTTGCATATGCTGATGTCACTAATACAGCATGTAACCATTTATTTAAGTGTATATATGTATAAACTGGCAACCTTTTGACATTCAGTAATGGCCGCCAACGTTACAGACACCACTAGACAAACGTTTGTCTGTCGTTTATTTTCCCAGCTATGTATACACCTCCTTTTTTGTTGTACACTTCGTGTGATCAAGTCAGTTTCACTGACAACGCGTAACGAGTGACTAAATAAACAGTCTATTCTCCTTCCCGAGTGCGAGTCCTTCTGTGAAGAAGACGCTGTGTGTTCATACATATATATATATATATATATATATATATATATATATATATATATATATACATATATATATATACATTTCCACGTTATAGTTAGTGCAGGCAACTATAACTCACGCGACCGCAATCCTCTGCTGATGACGTCCGATATTACATCACTGATGACATATGTGTTTTTCTGAATAAAAAATATTTGTAATATATGTATAGCTAAAAATTAATGGAAGAAGACATGGGTAAATAAGTGTCTAAATACAGTATTCGCATCAACAGAGGATTGCAGTCGCGTGAGTTATAGTTGCCTGCACTAACTATAACGTGGAAATTTCAATGGTTTTTCACGAGTGAAATGCCCAGCTAACTATAACATGTGTGAAACCTATGGTTTTTTAAGTGAATTTGCAAGGTTTTTTAAATGCTAATTCCTAACTATAACGTGTGTGAAACCTATGGTTTTTTCAGTGAATTTGTACGGTTTTTTAAATGCTAAGTTATGTATTTATTTATTTTTTTAAAGTTTTTTTCACCGTGTGCGTACCGTGTGTGCACGGTGCGCTTCGCGCACCGTGCGCGCACTGTGGGCGCTCGGTGTGCTTCGCGTAGCGCGCGCCCACGTTGCATAGTTCGCGGCATTTTTCCGTTTCTACCGTGCGCGTACGCTACGCGCACTCCGCGATTTTTCGTAAAGAAATTAAAATACATTTTTGCCCTTGGGGGTCCTTCTGGGACCCCCTGACCAAGGCTAGGGGGTCAGGAACTGTCCAGCCTGCCCCCTTTTCACGTTATCCACCTTTGTTTTTCACCCCCTCAGACTGCGAGAGACAAAATGGCGGCCGACACTTCCTGGTTTAGACCGATTCGAATGTTTACTAAGATCTAACAACCAATCAGAATCGCGCTCGCGCACGGCAGCGTGCGCGTACGGTAAGCTTACGGTACGCGCTCGGAGCGCGCCTATAGATATATATATTGATTTAAATGCTATTTTCTCAGGAAATACTGAACAGATTTACACCAGACCTGCAAAAGGCACATCCCTGACCTGAGGACTACCTCTCTGCCAAATTTCAAGTAATTCTGTTCAGCCGTTCGGGCTGCAGCTTGGACTAAAGGTCGTATGGAAAAATGCATGGGGAAATTTCGCGAGGATTCGTCAATCGGCGCCAAAGTTATTCAAAATAGAATGTTGCGGATTTCCTATGGAAACACGGTCCTAACTATAACTATCCTATCTACTGGCGACCGCCAGTAGATAATCTATAGATATAGATATAGATATATAAATAATCTACTGGCGGTCGCCAGTAGATAGTTATAGTTAGGACCGAGTTCCCATAGGAAATCTGAAAATTCTATTTTGAATAACTTTGGCGCCGGTTGACTTATCTTCGTGAAATTTTCAAAACTAATGTGGTGCTCCGCTCAGCTCCTACCCTGAAAGTCTCGGGGTGATTCGTCAAGCGGGGGCTGAGATAAAAGGGGGGTCCCAAAACGCGTTTTCCCCATGCATTTTCCCATAGGACCTTTAGTCGAAGGTAAAGCCCGAACGGCTGAACAGAATTACTTGAAATTTGGCAAAGAGGTAGTCCTCAGGTCAGGCATGTGCCTTTTGCTTAAATGGTGTAAAACCATTCAGTAGTTCCTGAGAAAATCAAAAGTAAAATCACATATATATCTGGGCGGAGCCTAACCACACATCTCATCGTGAGATCTGATTGGCTGTCAGCACTTCATCCAAGAAGTGTTGTCAGCCATCTTGGGACCAATATACATGATAGCACCTCATTAAAAAGCATTGCAGTTAATAAAAGGTTTTAAGACTTTAGTTACATTATAAATCATTTGTTGATGGTACCATACTCATTTTAGGAATTGTGGTGTGTTCTAAGGTGATTTTACCATGTGAAAAAGCCTTCTGCTGTGATATCATGAATCCTGTTTGAGAGAAAACTATTTTCTCATGCTTTTCCCACAGAGGTTTGGAAGGTGATCTATAAGCTAACTGAGAGCATATTTTCTGTAAATTCACATGATCTTTCTCAGTCATGTGAGACTGAAGTCTGACATTCTCACTAAAACATGTACATCCAACAAGGGCAGAGACTGTCAGTTGATTCCTTTGTGTTCTACTGCAGCTTCCCAGAGTGTTCTAAAGAACAACTAGAGTGCTAACAGTCCTACTTATGACAAACGTATGGCACACCTGAAGCCATCTTGGTTGGAATAAAGTGGTAACTCTTAAAACATTTAATTTAAAAAGGAACAAAATGAGGGGGTTCATTTTGCCATAGAAAGTATGATTAGTGCTGCAGAAAGAAAAATTAGGGAACATTTTGAGTGACTTCTTAAATCCTCTTCTATTTCATTAAAACATTCTGACATGCAGAGTGAAACATGCACTTTGAATACCAGCAGCAGACTTCCCTGGTGAGCAGTAGCTTTATTACAGTGATCTAATGAGCAACTAGAGTGCTAACATTCAGAATTTATGGCAAATGTGTGACACATCTGAATGCCTTCTTGATGGAACCAAGTAAAAAACTGAAAGTATTTCCTACTGAGGAGACTGCAGTAAATGAGGAAATTAGGAAACTTCATAACAAATAAATCTCCTAAGATGGCCACCATAGACAAAAGAGCCCAAATGTAGCCAAAATATCACCCAGATGTAGCCCAAGTATAGCCCAATGACAGAATGTCCCAGAGTGTTCTAACGAACAACTAGAGTGCTAACAGTCTTACTTATGACAAAAGTATGGCACACCTGAAGCCATCTTGATTGGAATAAACTGGTAACACTTAAAACATTTAATTTAAAAAGGAACCCAATGAGGGGGTTCATTTTGCCATAGAAATTTTGATTAGTGCTGAAGAAAGAAAAATTAGGGCACATTTTGAGTGACTTCTCAAATCCTCTTCTATTTCATTAAAAAATTCTGATATGCAGACTGAAACATTCACTTTTAATACCAGCAGCAGACTTCCGTAGTGAGCAGTAGCTTTACTACAGTGATCTAATGAGCAACTAGAGTGCTAACATTCAGAATTTATGGCAAATGTGTGACATATCTGAATACCTTCTTGATGGAATCAAAGTAAAAAACTGAAAGCATTTCCTACTGAGGAGACTGCAGTAAATGAGGAAATTAGGAAACTTCATAACAAATAAATCTCCCAAGATGGCCACCAGACACAAAAGAGCCTAAATGCAGCACAAATATCACCCAGATGTAGCCCACATGTAGCCCAATGACAGAAGTGTGCAAAACACTTATTTTTTGTGTATTTGCAGTTTTATATAGTGCAGACTTGTCAGGTATTGGAATGCTTTACATGAGCATTGGTTACATCACACAAGATCAAATTCATTTTGGTTGTAGACATGGGAAGATTAAGTGATGTGACCACAATCACAGAACGTTGAGCTGAAGCAGAAACTCCAACCTGGTTCCCCAGTTGCAAAGTCTGCAGCTCTGGAAGTAACACCACATCCTCTCGCCAAGGTGCAACATTTAATCAAGTGGTCAACTGGATAAAAAAACATAGATTACAAATAATTTAAAAGTTCTTTGTCACTATTTGAAAACTCAGAAAATATGTCCTCATTTTAGTTTTTTAGAGCACTAACCATAATTTTGATGCAAATAAGACCCTCTCATATATGTAATTTCTAAAGGAAATACTCTAGGTATTACAGTTTTGATTACATCAAGATGACGTCAGGCGTTCCACACATTTGTAATAAATATAGAATGTTAGCAATCTAGTTGTTCATTGGGATACTGTTGAGAGGCAGAGGCCAGGGGCACGGACTCTGAAAATTGAAGGCAGGTAGGAGAGTGCAGAGGCAACAATTTGACCACACTGGGCAGGCAGGAAGGGCAGTGGCAGCACAACAGACTATGGAGGGCAGTGGAAAGGGGGACAGGGGCAACAAACCAACAATACAGGACTGGCAAGAGAGGCTGTGGCAATATAATAGACCATTGGGGCAGAAGGAAGAGGCAGTGGTAGTACAACCATACATGCCAACAGACCCGTTTCAGCCAGGAAACGTCTAATGTTTTTAAGCTCAAATGGGCTTTATTTGATCTGTCTCCTGTCTACAATCTCCTCTTTTTCAATGTAACTCAAAGGGGAAAATCAATACCCCAGTTTTTTTTCAAAATCTCCCTCTTACCAAGTTCAAAATGTTCGCAAGTATGGTACGTTGAATCATGGTAGGCAGGAGGAATTGGGGTAGGGACATGGACACGGATAACAGAGGACAGGAGGGACATGGAGAGGTGCACCAAACTGACCCTACAGGGCAGGCATCAGGGTTTGCAGCAGCACAATACACCACACAGCGCATGCGGGACGGGAGTGCAGCACAACAATCCATAGAAAGCAATAGGGAGGGGCAGGACCATGCACATGGACAACAGAGAACAGATGGGAAAAAGGCAATCGTAGCTAGCTGACCATAATGGACAGACAGGAGAGAAAGCTGCAGCATAACAGACCATAAAGGGCAGGAGGGACGGATAAGGGGCATTACAATGGAACAGACAAGCCAGGAGGGAGGGAATAGGGGGTCTGCACATGGAAACCGAGGGCTGGGGGCAAGGTGGCAGGGCAGGAGCAGCAAGATGACCATGGAGGTCAGGCAGGATGGGCACTAGAAACAAGACACACCATGGAAAGCAACAATGAGACTATGGTGGCATACACACAGACCATGGAGGGAAGGTGGGAGGGTGTCAGGGGCAGCTAGCTGACCACACAGGGAAGGTGGGAGGGGCCATGGCAGCACAGAAGACAATGCATGGCAAACGGGAGGGTTAGTGGCAGCACAGTGGCTATGATGGGCAAGAAGGAGGGTGTGGGGGCATGCACAAAGGACCATGGAGGATAGAAGGGAGGGTCAGGACCTGGGCACAGACAAGAGAGTTCAGGGGAAGGGGCCTCATAACAGACCGCGCGGGGCAGGCAGGAGGAGCAGTTGCAGCACAACAGATCAGGGAGGGCAGTAAAATGGACCATGGAGGACAGGAGGAAGGGGATAGGGGCATGGCATGTGGACAGGCAGGGTGGAGGTGGCAGGGACAGGTTACAGTCATCTGACAATGCTTGGCAGGTGGGAGGGGAGTGGCAGCTCAACAGAACACTCAGAGTAGATAGGAGTGGCAGGTCCATAGAACATGGTGGGCAAAAAGGATGGAGAAGGGGCATGCACAAAGACATCGGTGGGCAGGGGGAAGGAGAATAGGGGCAGCAAGCTAAGCGCAGAGGCTAAGCAGGAGGTCAGTGATGGGCCATAGAATTGGGCAATGGAGGGCAGGAGGAGTGGACTGGTACATCATGCTAAATGAAGGGCAGTGGCAGCACATCAGACCATGCATGGCAGGAGGGAGGAGGCTAGTCCATGGATTCAGACAACAGAGGATAGGGAGGAGGTGGATGGGGCAGCAAGCTAACTGTTCAGAGAAGGTGGGTATTAGGAACTTTATTGTTTTTAAAATGTGTGTCTGTGCGAACTACTTAAAATATGAACCAGTATGCAGCATAATCTCACTTTTATTCAGGAAGAATAGGACGTTTGTGACTGTGACTCCGGGCTCACTTGGCAGAAACACCCCCTGACCCTCCACCCCCATCGCAAAATGTAATGCCCGTGAAAAGGGTAGGTGGACGCAGGGTTATATAGAACATAGTCCTGAGAGCACGATTGAAAATTAAAACTAGATGTAGTATATGGTATAAACTATGCACCAAAAAGTGTGATATAAGATGAACCGGGGCGTGAAATATAATATGCAATACATTGTGCGCAATGACAGATTCATTGGAGAGCGCGAGATAGCACAGGCACTAGCGCGTGCTTTGCAATATGCGCCTTGGAGTGTAATATGCACAGGGCAGTGTTGTGTAACATAACTAGTCTCTAAAGATGTAATATAAAATATGTGCTGGGGAATGTAACGTTGCATATGCACTGTGGCAAAGATATGGATCCCAGATTGTAATATGTATGGCATAGCGCTGTGCGTTATAACATACACATTGAGGAAGGCACGTTAGATGGGGCAATATAACCCGTGCGAAGGCAAGTGTGGCATGACATATTCACGGGGTGGTGTTACAGTGCACATGGGCTAGAGAGTGTCATAGCATACGCACTAGCTGGTGGAATACAACACAGAGGTGTGAGGCAATCGGAGGGCACTGGTGGGTGTAACACAGCATTGGGCTCAGCCAGGAGCACGCTGTGACTCTCAAGTGAGGTTCGTCTCCTTTCCAGAGAGTAAAATAAAAAGTATTACACATCCGGCGGTGGATGTGTTTTTATTAACCGTGAGGGGGGTTTCTTGCATAGTTTGGTCGAATTTTTGTCGAATCCCCTTTGAATGGCTTGGTGTGCGTGTATATTAAATGTGCCCGTCAATAGCTACCCATGTTTGTATAAATAAAGACAAGGGTGTCTACTTGGAGAGTACCCACCGGCGGGGGCGCCGGGATTAGGCACGGTAGGGCGTCAGACATGTCAGAGCTTCACTAGCGGTGTAAATACATTCCATGTGGATTCATTCTATGCATAGTCGCCTTTTAATGAATATCACGCAAATCGTCATGGTGATAGGTACATACGGTTTGTCCAGCATGTCCTAGGTGTTTCTATAAATATATATATTTTTTAAATAATAAAAAGCAAAGGCCGGCCCCGGGGGATGGGGTCCCCGGAGCCATAAGTGGCCTGAGGAGGGGGGCAACGCAGCCCCCTCCTAAAGAATTTAAATAAAAAGGCCATGACCCGGGGGTTGGGGTCCCCGGGGCCGATTAAGGCCTTGGGAGGGCCAAATTTATTTTTTTCAACAAAAAAAATTAGGGTGCAGGCCCTGGGGGATGGGGTCCCCAGGGCCAGTTAATTAGAAAAGGAAGGGGGGCCACACAGCCCTCCTTCTTAAAAAAATAAAATAAATAAAAGACCGGCATCGCGCTGGAGGCCACGCCCCCTCCTTGCAGCACTCTGCAAACGCGCCCCCTTGCCAGTTGTAAGTTGGGGAATTTATTCCCCTTCAATACTGAGGGTCCCTGAGGGCCAAATAGCCCAACAGGTATCTCCAGTGTGCGCCAGGGAGCTGCGTTGCAGACAGGGGTTCTGAGGCCACGCCCCTTTTTACACCTCTATGCAACGTAGCTCTGTGGCGCTTACTGGAGGTACCTAGTGGGCTAGTTTGACCCTAGGGACCCTTAGGATTCAAGGGGACTTAATCTCTCAACTTAGAACGGCCACAGGGCGTGTTTACACAGTGGGGAAGTGAGGGGACGGGGCCTGAGGTGACGTGTGCAAACACGCCCTGTGGCGCGTTTTAAGAGGTAGTTTTAATCCCCTGCCCTATTATATACTAGGGGCTTACAGTGGAGGTCATGCTGATCACAGGGGGACCCCAACGCATAGTGGTCCCTAGTGTACGTAGGTGTTTTCACTGTATTCTGAGTGTCTTTTAAAATAGCACTGGCTCTAGGACTGGTTAGTCAGACTCAGTTACCACCAGTATCCGTCTGAAAAAGTTGAGGGTACAGGATGATTTTGCAACAAGGCTTCTTTCTGCTCTTCTGTTTGTTCTTTCTGCACATTATCCTTCTTCCTGCACTTTTTTTCGTCTTTGAGGACTTCTGTTGCTTCTTTCTGCATTTCTTTTTTTTCTTTCTGTGCGTTTTTTCTTCTTTCTTCACATGTCCTATCTCTGTAGGCATAGTTAGAAATTAGCATTTAAAAAACCTTTGAAATTCACTGAAAAAACCATAGGTTTCATGCATGTTATAGTTGGGAATTAGCATTTAAAAACCTTAGAAATTCACTGAAAAAACCATAGGTTTCAGGGGCGTTATAGTTAGCTGGACTTTTCACTCGTACAAAACCATTGAAATTCCCCCGTTATAGTTAGTTCAGCTAACTATAACTTGCGCGCCCGCAATGCACTGCTGATGACGTCACATATTACATCACTCATGACATGGTCAGTGACATCACTCATGATATCACTGATGACATCTCAAATGACATCACTGATGACATCACTGATGACATCATCCTTGTGATAGAGTGGCAGACCTCTTCTTCCCCTAATATAACCTTTGATACACACATTCAAAAATAGAAACTACAATGTTCAAAACAATGGACATACCAATACCAGTTACAACAACCTATTCAGTAATTCTAAGATCCACATACGCATCCACTCATTCACCAACAGTCCTATACAGTCACTCATACATGTACTCACTCATCATATGTACTCACACACCTATACATCCTGTTACACAACGCCACTCATCCATAGAGTTACTCACACACATAGTCACTCATGCTAACGAAGAATCACACATCCATTTACTTGCATATACACTTATACACACACACCACACTTACTTCTACAGAAACTTACACATACTTAGTCTTTTAAACAATCACTTATAGAAACACATACTTATTCATACAGGAACTCTTCAATCTCTGACATATACTCACTTATATACACCAATAGTCACATATACTAGTTTAAAACATATGTAGTTACTCATAAAGACACTATTGAGACAGTCTATCACTCACTAACACACCCATGCACACACTCATCCACCCTTACAGTCCTGCACACATGCTGTCTTCAACACATACAAACAGTGAGTCACTCATTCATGCACCTATGCACTACATAATACCCCCCACCGAACCATACAGACACTCATACTGATACTCAAAAAACCAACTAACAACCTATATAGACACTCATGTAGCTACTCACCAACCCATGCAGCCACTTATACACAAAGTGAGTGACTGATACAGATATTTACACATTTAAACATTACTCACTAAGCCATGTATTCACTAAGATACACTTAATCAGTCAGTTACACAATCAATTTTTCAAAAACAAATCATCCATTTAGACACTTATATACCCATTTATTCTTCCATCGACCTTGAGATATACATATATAAAACATATGTATTTTCAGAAAAACACACATTCACTGGATGATGTCATCAGTGATGTCATTTGAGATGTCATCAGTGATGTCATGAGTGATGTCACTGACCATGTCATGTGTGATGTAATATGTGACGTCATCAGAAGTGCATTGCGGGCGCGCGAGTTATAGTTAGCTGAACTAACTATAACGGGGGAATTTCAATGGTTTTGTACGAGTGAAAAGTCCAGCTAACTATAACGCCCCTGAAACCTATGGTTTTTTCAGTGAATTTCTAAGGTTTTTTAAATGCTAATTCCTAACTATAACGTGCCTGAAACCTATGGTTTTTTCAGTGAATATAGATATAGATATAGATATATCAAAAATGAGAGACTATTCAAACATTTGTGTAACAGCTATAAAAAGAGGTGGGACCGTTTTTTTAAATGTGAATTATGGATGTTTAACATGGGAAGTACACCCCTCACTCCATGCTAAAAGCTGGATTTCTTCGAGCCATTGCTGGAGAGCTTCATCCCCCAAATAGTGTGCCTGCTTATTCTAAAGGAAAATGCTACTTTCCTGTCAATTCCCCAAGTGTCCTCCCTTTCAGAATCTCTCTAGTTACTTGATCCATTCCCCAAACATTGGCTGAGTTAACAAGGATTTCATATTGAGAGACGCGTCATACCCTTTCTTGTCATAAGTATAGTTTCCCGGGTATTGGGCTCCTGCTACACTCGAAACTGTAATGTCCAGTTATACGATGTGTCTGTTGCATCAGCCGATGGTCACGATACATACTACTCAAACTAAACCAGTGACCCGTGTGCGGTCATGAGCTCAAAATGTTAGACATATAACCACACGAGACATCACAAAAACTTTCTTTTTTACTTTGTTAGCCTTAGTGAAAAATCACCGACTATGTCTACTACTGTTGTCCTTCAATGACAAGAGTTTACAAAGGCTTCTATGTTTATCAAGCAGTTGCTCATCTCACCATGCCACCATATGATATGTGGTTGTCAGGCTGGAAGAGCACAGAAAACATCTGGGACTGTATTACAGAAGTGTCCCAAGGAGTTCAGTGTGCATTTGTGTCCGCCTTTTCCCTTTAATTGACACAAGAAGCACAATCCGTACATTTGTAGAGTGCTACTGTCACCTGTGAGGGTATCCAGGCGCTGGCAGGGTCCAGTTGATTAGCTGAATACCCAGATCTTCATGGACTTTCAGAACTGAAAGAGATTGGGAGGTCCGTTGTTGCCAGGGTAGCTAATTCCATGTCTTCGCTGCTAGGTAGGAGAAGGAGACACCTCCACATCTGCTACAATGGATACGGGGTTAGAGTTAGAGAAAGGGACGCAGTGCGGATGTGTCTTTTGGGCTGATGGAAGTTCAGATGGTAGTTTAAGTAGGCGGGTCCGTAGTTGGGCAGGGGGTTGTATGCATGGGTCAGGAACTTGTAGTGGCTTCTTTTCTGTACTGGGAGCCGGTGGAGTTCTCTGAGGTGGGGAGTGATGTGGGCTCGTCTGCGGAGATCCAGGACGAGTCTGGCTGCTGCAATTTGTATGGTCTGTAGTTGTCAGAGGTGAGCTGCGATCCCTGCATAGTGTTGCCAAAGTCCATACGGCTGGAGATGAGGGCCTGGGTGATGATGTGTCTTGAACTTTGGGGTAGACATTTGAATATCTTACACAGTATACGGAGGATGAAGAAGCAGATGGAGGAGATGGAGTTGACCTGAGTCATCATGTTTAGCTTGTTGTCCAGAATGATGCCTAGGTTCCTGGCATGGTCAGTGTGGGTAGGAGTAGGTTCGAGTTCTGAGGAACACCTGGATGCATCCCATGGGAAGGTTTTGCTTCCAAAATCAGTACACCTCTATCCTTTCCGTGTTGAGCTTCAAGCAGTTGACCTTCATCCAGTTGGTGACGTCTGTAATAAAGTTGTAAGTTTGTCTTGGTGGTGTCTTTGGAGAGGGAGATGATGAGTTGTGTGCCGTTCGTGCAGAAAATTATTTTGAGTCCGTGGGTTTTGGCAATGCTGGCCAAAGGTGTCATAAGTGTTGAAGAGGGTGAGGCTCAGCGAGGATCCTAGGGGTACTCCCCTGATGATTACCTTTTGTTCAGGTGTGAAGGTGGAAGGCAAACTTTTTGTGGTCTGGTGAGGAAAGAGGAGATCCATCTGAAAGCGGCTGTTTGGACATATATGTTGTTCAGACTTGTGATGAGTGTGTGGTGGGAGACCATATCAAAGGCTGCCAAAAGGCCTAGGAGGATTAGAGCCACAGTCTCTCCTCAGTGGAGGAGGGCTCGGATGTCATCCATAGCCGCAATGAGGGCTCTCTTGCTGCTGTGGTTGCTGCGGAATCCAGATTGGGAGGAGTAGAGTAGAAGGTTTCGTTCCAGATGTGAGGAGACTTGTTGGTTGATGGCTTTTTCTAATACTCTGTTTGGGTACAGGAGCAGGTAAATTGGTCGGTTGTTGTTTGCTGGGGTCTACCAATGGTTTCTTTAATATGGTGTTGACTTCTGTGTGTTTGCAGTCCTCTGGGAAGGTGGCCGTGGCAGTTGAGGTGTTGAACAAGGTGGTGACTACATGGCTGATTCTGGCTTCGCTTATGTTAAAGGTGTGGTGAGGGTATGGGTCAGTTGGGGCCCCGAGTGTACCGAGTTCATGATGGAGGCGTTTTCTTATTGGGGCGAGCTGGCTCCATTTGATTAGTCGGATGTCTGTGGTGATAGCAGAGTTGTGTTGCTTGAAGAAGTCCGTGGCCTTGGGCTGGGATTTGAAGTTTCTGTACATGTTGGCAATTTTGTTGTGGAAGAGGTTTGCAAGGTTGTCGGAGAGTTCCTGTGAGGGGTAATATTGTTTGTTGCAGCTGAGGGGTTGAAGAATTCTTTGATGATGTTGAAGACTTCTTTGCTCTTATTTAAGCTTGATTTGATGTGTGAGGCTAAGGCCTTTCCCTTAGATTCTCATAACTGTCTGGGTTAGAGGTTGAGTGCGGTCTTTTCAGTCGTGTTCTTGCTGGTGCTCCATCTCCTTTCCAGTTGTTTCCAGTGCTGTTTAGCATTTCTGAGGTCTTCAGTGTACCTGCTAGACTACTTGGTAGACCTTTTGTGGATGTTGTTGCTGCTTTGAGCAACGCTTTCGGCGCAGTTGGTGATGCAATTGTTGAAGTTTTTGACGTTCTGGTCTAGGTTGTCGAAGGAGATAGAGTGGGTGGTGTTGAGGACTTTGATCCAACTTTCATTTGAAACTTTGCTCCAGCTACTGTCGGGGCATTGGGCAGACTGAGGGCGGAGGTATGTGAGCTGGTGAAGTTGAAGTGGACGAAGGAGTGGGCTGAGCTTCTGTGGAAGAACGGTGAGCAGAAAAACCGGGGCCGGAAAACTGGGCAGAAAAATCCGGGCAGTGGTGGTGTCACTGGATCAGGCTGGAACAAGCAGGAACAGGGGGCCACAGGCAAGTGGCAAGCTGGATGCCCAGGTGCCTACTCCTGTGTATTACAGTTGGGGGTGTAGATGATTGCCCTGCCCCTTCTGTAATATCCCCTTCACACCTACGTAGGTTAGCCAGCACAATACAAAGAGGGCGTTTGCTTATTTGTGGAAGCCTTTCTCATTCATTTGCGGAAACACCTTTGCCCGTACCCTGTTACTAACTTGCATTAATCCTGCCCATTGATGTTGCTAAGGATAGCATCACCATGTCTTTACAACAAGGGACCAACCTTATGCACATACACTTTTGAGGTGCAGCCATGACATAAGTTCAACCGGTATGGCGAGTCTGTCGGCCCTTTGAATGTGAACACCAGCAACTCAAAATCAGTTTCAACCTTATTTGACTTTGACCAGTGAGGTGCTACTTCACCAGAGCAGGGCAGTGGTTTTCATTATTTTCAGGCATCAGTTAAATATTTTGTTTTTCTATGTGAGCAGCTCAAAAAAAAAAAAAAAAAAAACGCTATACCCAGTCTTGGGTCTTTTAGAATTGATTGTACCATAGGGCTTCAGCGGCACCTCACAAACGTGGCTCAATAAAATAAAATTTGATCTAATAGTTCATTTTTCATGATTTCAAGCAATTTCATCTGAACAGCTCCATTTAGAGGTGGGATCACAATTGATTTACATGTTATTTAGTCCTATTGTATACATTTACTGTGGGCAAAAAAAAACAACTGGATTGCTAGCCAGCCTAATTCCACTAGTTATGATTAATCAAAGTATTCCACTGAGCACATTTTGTTTTTTATACATCATACTGAGATGTATTGTAATGATTTACAATTCAGTGACTTCTCTTCTCATTAGCCTATTACTTATAAAGTATTTTAAGACATGTTTGACTTGATGTTTCTATTTTGGTTTTGGTTTTCAGAAATTTGAGGAAGTTACAACTATTGAGCGATACAAATGTGCTGTGATGATGTGTTTAAAAATTGTAACCAAAATGTGTTCAGACATTTGTTGATACAAGTTCTTCCTTTTTTTATTCTAGACTGAGAGACCCCGTATAAGCCCCCAAGTATCTCTTTACCTCCTTTCCCAGGTATGCTTTGATGTTTAATGATATTTTAAATGGCTTGTTGTTCTTTAGAAATAATGCATTATGTATATTTAAAATTCTTTCAACATTTGTTGTTAGGTTTCTAATCCTAATTTTTGCATACGGTTGCCTCTCTTGGATCCATGTGCCAGTCTGCTGCTCTAGGCACAATGTTTTACACACAGTAGATGTTAGGAGCAAACAAGATGTGGCAGTGCTGGTTACGTTGGCCAACATTATCATGCAGGAATAATAAAAACAGTTTCAGACTTTATAACATTTTAGATAATAAAATCTCAAATCTCAGTAAAAGATAAAAATAAGATCCTAAGACTGTTTGGCAAGACATTAAAGATAGCTTCCATTCGTGATGTGCCCACCTACACTCTGAAGCTCCTAATAGCTGGCTATGGAAATGAAATTATTGCCAAAGAAGGAGATTGTCAGACTATCTATTTACTTTGACTTCTCACCAAACATCGAACAGACAGTTCTCGCAGCTTGTGAATCTGTTGTGATGAAGAGTCAGTGAAATGCATGTCTGATCTGCAGATACCAATAAAATTGACTGTTTTTTTCTGGCAAAGTCCAATGTTCAAATCCACAAATGACTTGAAACTCCTCCCAGATGTCACCAGTTTTATAGATGTTTATTAAATCCCACAAACCGAATCCCTCAAGATTAACTTCTAGCTTTTTTCACAGTAGAGTTTCTTTAGTAAGTGGATTGTCCCAGCCAATCCATCTCAACGGTTTGTGCCAACTAACTATATTCATTTGGGTTGATGAGCAAAGAGTGGAAGGAACGGCAGAGAAATAGAGCATCCCCAGCATTTCTGCTCTATCTACCGTGTCAAGTTTAAGCCTCTCGGCAGGATCATGCCTACCACCAAAGGGCCATTCATTTAATGAGAGCATCTGTGATGTCAGGTAGTACAAATAGATGTCTGCTACCCCTAGGCCTCTGCCAAATGTTGACTGGGCACATTTATTAAATGAAACCCTTGGGATCTTGCATGGCCACAAGAAATCCCAAATCTGTCCTCTAAGCTTTGTAAATAAAACTTGCAGGAGATGATCATTTTAGTTTTGGAGATCACACATTAACTTAGGAGGAGGATCTTCTTTAACCGGGCTGCTCTGCCAGCTATTGAGAGGGAGCTTATACCAGGTCAGTATGTCTTCCTACACTCGATTGGGAAATGGAGCTATATTGAGACTCCTTCACTTGAGATATAAATGTAAAGGTATTTGAAACAGTCTCCTTGTGAGCGTGCCATTCCTCTTCATCCCTCAATCCCTACATCTCCCATATGTAGGACATGCACCGATTTGACCCAAAGAACCAGTAGCCTGAATACCTTGGGTATGTGCATTAAGTGGGATCCCGAGATATCCAGCCTCTGGAGAAACAGAAGCATATTGTCTGTTTAAAGGGGCAGTCTGTCTTCTGCATTATTGTTCCAACGGGACCCCCATACGTGGCAGTTGCACCTTATTCAATGGGCCAGGAGCTCGATGACTAGAGCAAACGAGCGGAGACAGCCAGCATCTCAATCTAGTGCCTCTCGCTGTTATGGGTGAGGAGAAAACACCATCGATCTGAACTTGGGCCCGTGTGTATGCCTCAACATATCAAACACAAGGAGATGATGGACCAAGCACTGAAACTTTTCAGACACTCACCCCCAGTCACAGATCTGGGTTGAATCCATCATCGTTCTTTAGCTCACTTCGCCACCCCAGTTCAGACCCAGCTATATGCATATCAGTTTTAACCCTTTTCATTATGGGCATAGTCCAGCCCGACCTGCCAAACCAGGTCTTTCCTGGACTGGAAACAAGCATTCTGGGACTGGTTTCGGGTTAACACCCCTGATCAGCCAGGCTAGCTTCAATCCAGTGCCAAAGTGATTCATCGCAGATCTGTGACTGGGGATGAGAGTCTGAAAAGTTTCAGCGCTCCGCCCATCATCTCCTTGTGTTTGCTTTGTTAGCTCTAAGTTGGCAGGGTATACCCAAACATGGGTCCCTGGCTCACTTTTCCACTGGAATGAAGCTAGCCTGGCTGATGAGGGGTGTTACCCTGAAACCTGTCCCAGGATGCTTGTTTCCAGATTCTTCCCTATTAAGAATCCCCTAATTCAGTCAGTAAGGGGAAATTTATGGCCTCCCTCTTAAAGTCATCTAAAGTGCTCACATTTAAATCACAAATAATAAGGGTTTCAATTCCGCCTGTGTAACTGGCGTGGCTGCATTCAACTGTCTGTAGTAAGCAGCAAACATATCAACCATGGCAGGGGAGCCCACTACTTGGCTACGTACAGAATAATTTATGGCCAGGATTATTTCAAGCACCAAGTGTTACGTCGCTGACCAACAAACAGGTTTGTCGGCCTTATCCCTGGTCTTGTAGCCCCTATCCTGAGGCCTTTACACCATCCTTGATGCATTAGTAGGCAGCTGCTGGGATTGAAGCCTTTTTGCATCAAGTGCCGATACCTATTGTCGCCTTAAGCCATTTATGTCCCCCATCTATTGCTTTATAACTAATGTGTTTAATAAAACTGTTGTCTTAGACGAAGCAGGCACTCAAGTGCCACTTCCCTCAAATACATCCCCCTACCTTCCTCTTAGTGCTGATCATCCTCATTTCAACCAGGGAGTGGTCCAAATTACCCTGCGAGAGACACTCTGAAGATTCCATATTTGTCCTTTGATGGAGTCTGTGATCATTGCATATGCACCCAGTTTATCAGTTTGCATCTTTGTAAGTTGTAGTAGTTGGGATTTTTGCAGTAGAATTGCCACTCCTCTGGAGCCATGTGTGCATCATGACTGGAAAACCAGTGTCCATCTGTCTCCCAATAAACCTGCAATTTGAACCCCACAGGTATGTTTCCTGTTTTGTTGGCCTAAATCATATATCAAGTGGCCCTTCCCATTGTTTCACGTGTGTGCTAAAGCTCTCACCAAATTTAACAGAGAGAGTGTAATAGCCAAGATAAGCAGGATATAAAAAATTCTTGCAGAAAATACCTTGAGTGAAAATGGCAATGCATATACAGACAGGGGCTTTGAGAGATTGCAAAAGAAGACGAAGCGTACAATGGCGTCTGGGATACGGAGTTTTAGGTCTGAGGTTAGTCAATTTGTTATTATAACATACGTGCTTGTAGCGACTACCTCTTCATCCACCTGTCTGGCGTAGTCATTCACATTTTATCTTCCGCCCACTATAGCACCCAGCATGGGCCAGTGGGAGAGCCCTCTTCAGCCACTGGCCAGATTCACAGAGTGATGTCATTCTGCCCTTTCACCCTTTCACCTGGAGCACATTCTCACACAAAGTAGTTCACTTGAGTGACCGGGACTGGTATGGCAGTGTGTGTGCTTTTTGCGATCAGAAAAATATTTTTTCTTTTAGCCAATGTGCAGATTTTTTTTGTGTCTAAGATTGACGAGGGCCCACCATCTTTCCTAACAAAGTTTTGTAAAAACCGTGACAAAACAAGCTATGAGAAAGCCAAAAAGCTGGCAGCCGCCGCCATAAATATTAGCTTTGCCAAGTGTTGTTTTTTTGTTATTGTTCACAACAATGTGAAATGTTTGCCTTATTTTGTAATAAATATAAATCAATATATATTAAATAAAAAAAACAGCTTTTTAAAGTCCCAAGTGAGCGCAGTTACATTTTAGTGCTTTCAGATGACCCCATGCCCTCAAACATTTTAACACGGTCTACAGTCTAGGCCTGCACGCTTACAAATAAAGTGTTGCACAGGCCAGCGAAGCGAGGGTGTATTTTGAAGAGACTGTGCTCATGGTATCCATTTTAGCTATTGTAGGTCTTCCTCTTGAGTTTTTGTCTTTGCTGGTAAACTTAATTTCCATTGATGTGTTACTTTGCCTCTTGGAGCTTCAAGGCTGTTTGGATTGATGAAGACGATTCACAAAGAAAGCTAATCTTACTGGTTAAGTAACTTGTTATTTCTGTAAAGAAGGCTCAAGAAATAATTATTCTCATTTCGAACATTCACTTCCACGGTTCACTTGCTGCACATTTGAATATGAGGGTCGCCTAGACTGGTTGCTCTCTCAGAACATGATCTATTCTAGTTTTGTTTACCGTCATTTATTAACCCCTTTGTCACTTGGCCTTATTGATTCTTACATTACTGGAATTGCTTTTAGTATTTGGAACTGTTCCCACTTAGACTTGTGCCTTCAGGCATATTGTGCCAGCATATCAAATTGTATTTACTGACGTTTATGTATAGATTGACACGGTCAATTTCATTTGAGCAGAAAACATTGTCCAAGCTGCCAGGAACTAGAACTATAGGCCTTTGCAGTGGTTGAACTGAATAATGACAGACTTCCTCGGAAGGGTGATAAATTTGCCTGCCTTTGATGCGGTCTGAAAATATAGGCATCTGATAATGTGTAGTGGGAAACTAAATTGCTAAGTCTTATCTTGCTCCCAATATCAAATTTCTTGAGAGATCACCTCTCAAAAGTTTATCGATTTATTGTAAAATAATAAAAATAATTTTAATTAGAAAAAATAGGCCAGCATGCCTTTAATGAGAACATATGACATAACTTTTTTCTTTTTATGAGGAGTATTTAAAATAGGACTCAACAGTAGTCTTACTTTAATTGTCCTGCTTCAAGTAAAGCAGCCTGATGCAGCATCTGTGGCTTTCTTTTTTGTCACTACGGGCCTGTTCATTGAGTTTACACATTTATTTTGTTTACTTTTCTTCTTTGAAGTCCCCTGTAAATGCTTTTCCTGTTTTCTTTAAGAGAGATTACATGTCTGTTGACATTCTTCTCCAAATGGTAATACTAGGTCGTTCACTCATTTATATGACCTTTGTTCTAATTCCTAGTACCTTCATGCAGGCACTTTGCCTAATACATCCCATCTACACTTAGAGCATCTGGAATCCAACAAGTTTATTTCCTGAAGTGTCTTTAATTCTCCAAATGGACACCAGGTTCAGAACAAGCATTAAAAATGCAATAGATCCCGCCTTTTATTAAGTTAAAGCTATTTGCTTTGCTATAAAATACCATTAGCAAAGCAAATGGCTTTAACTTAATCAAAGGCAAGACTTATTGCATTTTCAATTCTTGTTTTTGGTGCAGACAGTGTCCTAAGTCTGACGGGTACGCCAAGAAGTAGCTCCCGCACTCACTATGCCATAGGACTCGCGCTGCACTCTAACAATGCCTGAAAACGGTCTTGGGTTTCTTATGTTCCCTTCTGAAGGGTGCCTCAGGGTGGACTGTCCCCATAAAGAGTCTGGTCAGTATTGAATTGCGTTGATGGCCGAAAAACAAATCACTGTAATGCGGCCTCACACACTCACCAGTGGTTGAGATTAATCTAAGCATCCAAAACATCACCTTGCTTTCTTTTACTGTTTGGCTTGCATAGTCCTATGTGCAGGAGGTTGATCTTGTTTCTCGCCTTGATTAAAGGTCAGTGGGAAATAAGAAATGGGGCGGAGAGGGTTGCGGAGCAGACGTTTCTAGGGAAAAAAAACTCTACTTTATGGGAAAGGATCTGGAGTTTATCCACGTATAGCTGCCACAGTATAATATTTTCATTTAGTCACTGTATGGAATATATGTTGGGAAAGGGTCTGCAGAATATATAGCTGGAAAGAAGGCTCCCTTGGTAGTACTGCTAAAAAAAAAATAATAATACTCCGGATATTCCCTAATCCAGTCAGCCAATTAAGTGCCTAAGCCTGAAGCTCTGGTTATGCGCATATTTTTTCCAGGAAACATCGAGGACTGAAACAAGATGAGATCTAGTTTCATAACTATAAAGTAACCATATGACGCGTTCTCTCGCTGGTCAAGTATTTTTATGGGAACTACTATCTGTTGCAATTTAATGGGAAAGGCAAGTATTCTTAGCATTCGTTGTTAATAGCGAAGAAGGGCATTTACTGATGAAAAGCGGGAGAATTGCGGCGCTCGCTGACTTACACAGAATAGAGAAACATCGTGAGAGAACTCCAGCCAGAATGACAAAAAAAGTCCTCACCCTGTAATCATAGTAACACGCCGCCAGTAAACAATTTAATCCCGGTGGGCTGTCCAAAAGGAGACAAGGCGGCAACCAGGAGGGACTAAATAGCCTCTTTTACAATTAGAAGTCTCCGTTTAGCATAAGCTATGACGGTAAATGATGCACGCCAATAGAAATTAGGGTCGGAGCTGGAATCGTATCTCGTGTGCCTCTTTTGCCTGGAGCGCGACCACGACCCCAAGTCGTGCTCCGACTACCTGACGATGGCGCCGAAGGCTTTGCGGGAGCGGTCCCAAAAGCTGCTTAAAAGCTGACCGTTTGCTCCGCACCGTTCGAGGTCCCGGTTGAGAGGGAGGTCGAGGGACCGGTTGCGGAGTCACCACCATTCTGGTTCGAAATCATCAAAGTCTTCGCATTCGGGGTCTGGTAAGTCAAAGCATAAGAAGAAGTCGAAGAAGCATTGTCGCTCTTTGACTTCTCGGTCGATCCGACGCGGCACGCAGGTGGTGCCACACCCACAGCTCCACGCGCGGAGCCCGAAGGGTCGTCTCCGAGCTTCCCTCCCTTTCCAGAACCCGGAGCGACCCCCGCCCAGCTTCATACGTTCTACGAGGCGATGAATTCCATCTTTGGGCAGACAGACCCAGCCGGCGTGCCTTCGGGACCCGCAGACTCGGTTGGGGGGCCTAGGTCTTCGCTGCTGCTGGCTCCGGCCCCAGTGCTGCAGGCCCCCTTTGGATCCAGGCCTGGATCCGGATTGGCGCCGGTTGACCTAGTTACACCTCCACCTTATGGCACCACTACCGCGTTCGGAGCCGGTCGGGTCCCTGGCCGGCTTCGACCCCGTCCTCCATCCTGATGTGGACATGGAGCCGGACCGGCACCGGGTGGGGTTTTTGTGCCCCTGTTCACTCCTGGGGTCCCTTTTCAACAACAGTGGCACCCAGAGGATGAGGAGGAGGACTGAGAGGGGTCAGGTGACCTTTTAACTGACCAGTTAGATACTGAGCAGGACTGGAGAGAGGAACTGGGGGATGCCAGTGGTCTTGACACCTCTCTTTACCGTGGCATGTTGTTTCCTCCTACTCTGGCTATGGAGGAGGGAGCGTCATACGCAGTGGTGTTGCGTAGGGCAGCTGAGGCTTTCAACCTCGAGTTTCCTACGGTGGCGGTCAGGACTAACCTCCTGACAGAGGTGCGTCAACCGGCTGAGACCTCTTCGGAGCCACTGCCGCCGTTTAATGAGGCCCTTACAGACGTCCTTTTGGGCACGTGGTCCAGGCCCAACACGGGGGCTCCCGTGGACAGGATGATTGCCCGACACCACCACCCAGCTCCAGGCGACCCCACTTAACTCTCCCAACACCCCACTCCTGTGAGCTTGGGAATTCAAGCTTCCACCTCCAAAAGTGCCTTCCCTACCGCTCCACTGGAAAGGGAATCCAAGAAGTCGGACCACCTTGGCAAGAAAATGTTCTCTTCCGCCAGCTTAGGACTGCGGTCCATAAACACCGCATGTCTCTTGGGCCGTTATTCGCACTCAGTGTGGGATACGGTGGCGCAAGTGCTGCCTCAGTGTCCAGAGGAGGCCTGGGCAGTGCTCTCCCAGGCTGTTGCCGCCGGGAGAGATGCAGTAAAGTTTACAATCCGTTGTGGGCTGGACACGCCGATTCTCTGGGCAGGACCAATTCAGCGTCGGTAACGCTTCGTCGCTACGCCTGGTTGAGGTCCACTGGCTTTTCAGGGGATGTCCAGAACACCTTGATGGACATGCCCTTTGATGGCCATCGCCTTTATGGACTCACAGGCTACTACCAAGTCTTTGGGCATCTCCACCCATCCGGCGCTATCTGCTTTTCGCCCCTTTCGTGGCTACCGAAGGGGTGCCCTGCTACTTCACACCCAGGGCCACAGGCCACAGCAAGTTACCCAACCTTTGCGCGGCCAGGGACATGGAAACAACTGGTGAGGTTCCGGGGGCCTGCGGGCGGGCCAGTCCACAAACCCTCCCCCTTTGCAGCAGCCTCCAAACACTCCTAGTCCGGCCGTTCAGGCCCATCAAAAGCCAGTGGGCAGCAGGATTCGCAATCACCTCTCCCACTGGTGCACCATCACGTCGGACAGGTGTGTTTTGCAAATAGTGCGAAGGGGCTACTCCCTCTCCTTCGAGACTACCCCTCCAGCCATTTCCTTCTCCAGCAGGAAGTTAACTCTCTTGGCCAAGGGAGCCATCGAGCATGTTCCTGTCCCAGAAGTAGGTCATGGTTGTTATTCCCATTACTTTCTGGTTCCCAAGAAGGACAATGGCCTTGGACCTCAGGGATGTCAATCGCTTCCTCCGGAAGGAGAAGTTCAAGATGTTGACGCTTGCTCAGGTCTTGTCTGCCCTCGACCAGCAAGACTGGATGGTAGCATTGGACTTGCAGGATGCTTATTTTAACATCCCCGTCCTGCCGGCCCACCGGCGTTGCCTACAGTTCACGATTGGCAACGAACACTTTTAGTTTACTGTGCTCCTTGGGTGTTCACGAAAGTGATGGCGGTGGTCGCAGCTCATCTGCGCAGGTCAGGGGTTTCAGTCTTCCCCTATCTCGACGACTGGCTGTTGAAGGCGGGCTCGCCCCAGGCAGTCGTCTTCCACCTCCAGACTGCGGCCAACCTCCTGCATTTGCTGGGGTTCTCCATCAATGTGCCGAAGTTGCACCTGATTCCCTCTTAGAAGCTCCTCTTCATCTGAGCGGTTCTTGGCACGACGCGGTTTCGGGTCTTTCCTCCCGAACAGCGAGTCCGGGATATTCGGGCTATGATTCCGATCTTCAGCCTCTATCCAGGTTTCAGTCAGCCCTGCCCAACAACTGCAGTGGTGGCTTACGAACCAGGATTGGGTCAATGGCAGATCCCTCTCTTCCCCCAACCAGACCAAATTGTGGTGACGGGCCCATCCCTTCTGGGATGTGGCAGCCACATGGTAAAGGCGGAAATCAGAGGCCTCTGGTCTCTGGTGGAGTCCAGGCTTCACATCAACCGTCTGGATCTCCGGGCGATTCGTCTTGCACTGAAGGCATTCCTTCCCTCTGTCCGGTTGAAGAGTAGTACAGGTGTTCACGGACAACACCACTGCCATGTGTTATTGCAACAAAGAGGGCGGGGTGGGGTCGTGGACCCTATGTCAGGAGGCCCTCTGCCTCTGGACATGGCTGGAACATCAGGGCATTTCCTGGTGGTTCAACGCCTGGCTAGTTCTCTGAATGCAAGGGCGGACGAACTCAGCCACAGGTGCATGATGGATCACAAATGGCGTCTTCACTCGGAGGTGGTGCAAGGTCTCTTTTAACAGTGGGGAGAGCCTTGTTTAGATCTATTCGCCACCGAAGAGAACGCACAATGTCAGCAATTCTGCTTGTTGGAATTTCCAAGGCGGCACTCGATCAGCGACACTTTTCGTCGCGAGTGGAGTTGCGGTCTGTTGTATGCCTTTCCGCCTATACCAATTCTGCCCAGAGTGCTGAAGGAGATCAGGCGCGACCGGGCCCAAGTCATTCTTGTGGCTCCGAATTGGGCACGAAGCGTCTGGTATCCCGAGCTGATCATCATGGCCATCAATCCTCCGATCAGACGGCCTCTTTGGGAGGATCTTCTGTCGCAGCAACAGGGGACGGTTTTCCACCCGAACCTGTCCGGTCCCCACCTTCTTGCGTGGAGATTGAGCGGCGGCAGTTGACGTCTTTCGACCTGCCTCCTGAAGTCTGTGATGTAATCTCAGCATTCTTAACCAAAAAGGGAGAGAGGGTAGAATAACAAAGCCACTCTTAAACCCCTTGGGAAATATAACAGAAACAACAAGAGTGTGGAGCCAAGAGGAATAACACAGGCCAAAATAGTCACTCCAAAGTGTAAAAGGAACCCTCACTCACCAACCTAGTTGGTGACATGCTTCATCATTGGGTTCCCACCAGAGAGGCCGAATGCCTCTCTGGTGTGCTACAACGCCTGATTACAGCGGAGCAGGTTGATAGTAACAGTGTCAGTGCAAAAATGTGAACCAAAGTGAATGATTAGAATTGAATTTACCAAACCACAAGGATTATTTATTAGTGGAAAGGTAAGTCGAAGATAAAAACGTGAAATGGACGATAGACTGGATAAATTGTCCAGTCACATCACTGGTGTGCAAGAAATGTGATCTACATGTTTCAGCCTCATAGATGAAATTTTGCGAGGCTTTTTTCAGGACCGAGTGCCATGGCGGTATATACACTCTAAGGTACACCTTAACCTGTGGCGAAAAAGTGTGATCACTTAACTTACGGTTTTCAGGAACACTTCAAAATTGCTGAAAGCGTTAATTCTAAATAATGTGGTTAAATATCACGTCATGGACCGAGGCGGGGAGGGAGGACTTGTAGTTACACATACTTCAAAGTCCAACGCTCTCAGAAGACCTAAGTTCTCCCGGCAGCAGGATCCCGATGAAGTGTTCCTGAAAACCATAAGTTATGTGGTTACACTTTTTCGCCACAGGTTAGGGTGTACCTTAGAGTGTACATTCCGCTGTGGCGCTTGGTCCTGAAGACAGCCTCTTTACACTTTAGAGTGACTCCTTTGGCCTGTGTTATTCCTCTTGGCTCCACTCTTTTGCTGTTTCTGTTATGTAATCTTGGCAGCCAGGTGTTCCTCCACTAAGATGGTGTACACCTGTAGGTGGAACAAATTTGTGGCATGGTGCACAGCAAAGGCTGTGGATCCCTTTTCTGCCCCTCTTTCTGAAGTACTCTTGTTTCTTCTACCTTTAGCCCAGCAGGGCTCTGCTCTGGGCACTATCAAGGGCTATCTTTCAGCCATCTCTGCCTTCCTTCGGTTGCCAGAGCAGCCTTCTCTTTTCAAGTCCCGGTAGTTAACCGTTTCCTAAAAGGCTTAACGCATCTTTTTCCTCAAATCCCCTTCGTTATGCCTCAGTGGGACTTGAACCTTGTGCTAACCTATTTCATGTGTGCTTCCTTTGAGCCACTACATAACTGTCCTTTACCCCTTCTGACTCTTAAAACTGCTTTCCTGGTAGCCATCACTTCTGCTAGAAGAGTGAGTGAGCTCCAGGCTTTTTTTCCCATTTCCTATCTGTTCAGACGGACAAGGTGGTTCTCCGGACCTGTCCATACTTCCTTCCTAAGATAGTCACTGCCTTTCACATCGGGCAGACCATTACTTTGCCCACCTTCTTTCTGCCTCCGCATCCTTCAAAGGAAGAAGAGAGGCTCCACCATCTGGACCCAAAACGTGCGCTCTCCTATCTGGATCACACAAAACAGTTCAGGGTGGATGATCAACTTTTTGTTGGTTATGTGGGTGCAAAGAAGGGTCCGGTCAGGCCGTACACAAATGCACCATATCTCGATGGGTCATGTTGTGAATTAAGGCTTGTTACTCTCTAGCTAAAAAGGAGCCTCCAGTCGGGCTAAACGCTCACTCCACCAGGGCGACGGCAGCCACTACTGCCTTGGGAAGGGGAGTGCCTCTGAATGACATCTGTCAGGCAGCCACATGGGCATCGCTGCACACGTTCACCAAACACTACTGTCTGGAAAGCCAAGTCCGGAGAGACAGCTTCTTTGGCCGTTCTGTTCTCCAGGACTTTCTGGTGTGATCTTGGTTCGCAGACCCACCACCGGGGTTGGTATTGCTGGGGTATCTATTCTAAGGTAAGGAATCTATACCTAACATGTCTTTATCAGATGCACAAGTTACTTCCCTTCGGTAACGATATATCTGTAAGAAACATTAGTTAGTTATTGATTCCTTACCGCCCCACCCATCCTCCCCGTTCTGCAAACTGATTTCTAGGGTTAAGGACATCCTTTCCGGGCCCTAGTTTTGTGCACCAATGGTAAGTGTCTTGCATGGCTCTGCGATTCTGGTGTGGAAAGTCGTGTACAGTACTGACGTCTGTGAGCGAGGGCGGCATCTAAGTAGCTGCCGCGACGTCATCTCGGCAACCACGATGGCCACGGCGGATGCGGAGCCGACCAACGCCACCTTCCAACGCGCAGAGGTACTGCTAACGAAAAAACTTTCCGGATCCATTCTGATGCCTGGGGGTAATTCTAAGGTAAGGAATCTATAACTAACTAATGTTTCTTACAGGTATATCGTTACCGAAGTTAAGCAACTTGTGCATCGTTTTCACTTTTATGTTATGTGATCCATACCTTTACATTGCTAATTATTGCAGCCTCCTTTTAGGGTCTCATTCTCAGTGGTCTGGATTTCTCTGTAAAGTTTGTCCCCAAATGTTACCAATACCAACCTAACTGGTAACTACAGAGTGAGAAGTTAGCAGGGATTACAGGTGGAACCTAAGGTTCTCTGCAGCCATCTTAGGAATCGGAGAATTAGTCCATTGTCCTGGGGAAACAAATGTTATGAAGGGGCACGGTAGGGATACCCTGCCTCTCTAGGTTTGCTTGGGGCATCCCAGAAAGAATATGATCCCAAACCTCAAAGGCCCTGGGGAGCCGAATCCCCAGGGGCTGCTATTTTAAAAATAGGAGGGGACACACAGCCCTCTCCTTGAAAGACAACAGCATTACATCTCTCTGGGCTGAACTAGATTGTTGCGTTCTGGGGAGCCGACCCTTGGGACACAGTTTAGCTGCCCACTGTCTTGCTGGTAAGGAAACAGAGATTGCTTCCACTCGGTGGGAGCAGAGAAACAAAATTGCCCTCGTCAAGCAAAGCTGGTTCCCACTGCTCCCAGGATGGATGCACACAGGAAAGCCATCAGGACGCTGGGGCCCTCTGCAGCCCCCAACTAAAGCACACTTGGTGGTGCCCCGGGTGGGCACTGTGACCCTTTCCTTAGGCCATGGGGGATGGATCTCCGGGCCTTTTTAGGCTCTGGAAGGGGGGGCAGCTTGGTGCCCCACTCCCCTTCATTAAAATAGCCCTTTGGAATGGGTCCCCAGGGCCTCTTAGAGGGTTGTCGAGGGAGGGTCATGTTCCCTCCTCCCCCCTAAATGATAAATGATAAATGTGTCCTCCACAACTGCCCTAGCCTACCCCTAGGGGTGTTTTTGGTATTAGGCGGTAGCCTGCATTTTATTTATTTTTTCATTTTAATGCAGATATGTGGACCCTCCGTGAATTTGCAGCAAACATTTTTTTTAAATGTATTTGGGGCCCCAGGCAGAGTTCCTCAAGGACACAGCGCAGCCTAGAGGGTCAGGGTATCCCTGCCCTCCACCCTGCCCTCCACCCTTATGGGTTTTCTTCTGGATTTACACCAAATCACATAAAACACTCTTTCCGGACAAGATCTAGCTCTCTGCCAAATCTTTTTAGCAGTTTGGGCTTAGCGGTGTATCTTCTTATGGGAAAAGTAATGGGGTAAACGCATTCTGGGACGCCCACCTCACTTTTTTTTACTGACCTCTGCTTGACGGATTAACCCAGAAACTTTCCAGGAAGGATCTGTGGTGAAAGTTTTTTTCATGGGGAAGTTTTGTGAATATTTGTCAAACAGCGAGAAAGATATTAGGAAACCAAAAAATACATTACCTATTGAAACGTAAACTATGAAAATCTATATATTGATCTCGTACTGGTGGTTGCCAGTAGGTAGTTCTAGTTGGGACCATGTTTCCATTGAAAAAAGATTTGTCCTAGTGAGACTTGTTGAGCATGGAAAGTTTCAGGGTGATCCATCAAGCGGGGGCCGAGAAAAAGGGGTGTTAAAAATGTGTTTTCCCATGTTAATTACCATAGGACCTTTTAACACGTCTACAGCCTGATCTGCTTAACGAAATTTCACCAAATTTGGCAGAAAGGTAGATTGGGTCACGCAGATTGTGCTTTTTAGGTCTCGGCTCGAGGGCTGCGCTTGCGCAGTCTCGCTCCGAGATTTAGTGACTTGGAGAAGAGGGGCTTGAACCCGCCCCTCTTCTCCCCTCTTCTCCATTGGCTGGCCTCTTGAATGCTGGCCAGCCATTGGAGAAGAGGTTTGTCTCTCCGAACAGGCCCCGTCCTTTTCGGATTCGGGGGCGTGTTTTTTGCTACTTTTCTCATTATCTCCTCCAGCCAACGGCAAGAGGAGAGAAAAGCAAAACACGCCCCCGAGTCCGGAAACTCCGCTGCCTTTCTCCGAGGCATTTCTGCTTCGCCTCGGAGAAAGGCAGTGGTGTGCTTGTTCCTTTCGCCATGGCTTTATGCCTGGGTGTCTGCGAAAGGTACCAGATTCCACAGCAGCAAGCGAACCATCGTCGTGGCCCCGGTACAGCAGCGGTTTGGGACATGCTAGTTCCGCCTGATGGAATTCAACTGTGTAAACATTTGTCGGTTTAAGATCACCGAGACCCTGAAACCAACAGTGCGTCAGCTGAGCCTGCGATTGACTGTTACGCTGCCGGAAGACAGGCAGAGTCTGACGAATGTAGCAAACTGCCATACTGCCGGAAAACGGGAGATAAAGACTGTCGTACTATCTGTGCGGCTTACAAATGTTTACAACAACTTGAATAGGACATTTTCTTGGTATATCGAAATTGCCGTCTATGCTTATAGTGACGTCAAGGATTGCGGGTCACATGATCGGACTATGAGCATTAAGTTGCTGTTACTGCTAGTTTGAACTGTTGGACACATAAAATAATTTCCCTTCGTTTCAATTCCTAAATCGGCATGATCCATTTACTTTGGATCAGACGCAGTAATAGTTTATTCTGTCTTTCAGGGTTTATAACCACTCTAGTATGGCGGAGATTTGCGATATCTAATCAGCATTTTGTTTTTATTTTTGACGATCGCGTCGCGTACGTGACTTATGTGACCGCCGGACTATGTGTATTAAGTTTGAATTGTTGGGCGACAGGAGAACGCTATCTACGATGTGGCGTCGGACTATGTGGTAACTAGTAAGTGGGGTTTTTTGTACGGATAGGGGTGAGCATTGGTTTGAGTTTGAACTATGACCAAGATGGGCGGGCTACTCGGAGGAAAGGAGTTTGATTTTATTTATATTTTTTGTACAATATGGCCCATGCTCCCATTTTATTAATATTGGGAATTTATGTGTGCCTTTACGAGTAAAATTGTTTGTTACTTTTTCCATTCGACACCTTATCATGGGTGCGGGGGCCTTTTTTACCGATGGCGGTCCCTTTGGACACGCGATTGTGCTCTCTGCATACTTATTTCGGAGTTTAAATTGACCGCGTAATGGCGTTGCCTATCTGACGTCATCGCTTACGCAGTCTGATGTCCTGTGGTCCTCGCGCATGTTGAGGGTGCCGGAAGTGATGGGGAAGGACATTGACATTCCTTGGTGTGGAGCTGGATGAGCGAGGCAGAGTCAATAGCAGTCTAGCGCATAGAAGGGAGAGATTCACGTGGTACCGTGCCTACTGTGGTTGTGCGTATTAATCACAATGCCATTATGGTCACGTTAGCTGGCATGTTAGGAATAAACACAGAATTTGCCGGAGCATGATAGTCCGTAGTGAGAGTCGAGAGTAAAGTCAGCCCTAGAACAGTAGCGGACTTGGAGGCCCTGAATTTATGATTCTCGCTAAGACCCGTTTTAACCTTCTACCTGCAGACTTCTGGTAACACTAGCTTGTTGCTGGATATTGTAGCTGTTTGTCCCTGTTGATGGCCTGTTCCTTTTCCGTCCTCCTCGATCTCCCACTGATATCCGGAAAGCTGACCTGGGACCTCTGAGAAGAGCTTGATGTAGCAGATTCACTGCCCCACCTTGCCCAGAGCAGACCCTGGGGTTTGCAGTTATGCTCATCACCCCATCCCTACTTCCGGCCTGACTACTGACTCTTCATTGGGCCACCATGGTCCAGCTTCTGTTTACCTGCCACACCTGATGCATGCTTACTTTGTTTGAGTCCAGAATAACTTTAGGTCTGGAAGTGAACGCCACAGATCGGATCACTGCGCATGCGGGCGAGTTGGGCTCAGTGGGGCCACTCGAGCATTTCTAGAGAGATGAAAGTAGCCAGCTGGTGTTTGAAATCCCAGGCAGAGCCGGACGGTATTGGTATTCCATAGCACGGGCTCAGCTGTGAGAAATTCTTCATTGTTGCTGGAAGCCAGCTGCACTCTTAGAATCTGAACACCAGGGCATCCCTCAGACATCTTCGTCTTTGAGCCGCTTGATGGAGTAATTGCGTCCAAGGCACAGGTCGAGTAAACCACCATCATCACACCTAGTGTGAATATCACCCACTTCACTGGCAGGTAGTTCATAATTATCAGACCATTTTCATTTAATTATTTTAGGTTTTGTGACGCATTGGGTAGTCTAATTCATTCATTAAATACTCTTCTATGGCATGGCACACTATACGTTGAAAAGAGCGCCTTTAGGCTCCGTCTAAACACTGCATATGGTAAAACCTGGTTAATAAAGACTAATCAACACAATGCAAAGTAACAGTAAGTGTGCTGATACTACAAAGACAAGACTGGTCGATCTCTCATTTACTTGCACATTTCAGAAAGAAGCTGTAAAAATAATCGAGTAGCTTGCATCATGTCACTCCTGCCATTAATCAATCTAGGTTTGTTTTGATTGCATCCACTGACTGGTGCAGTTAGTGAAGGCATTATTTGAATAACATTATTTTTATTTGTCGTTTAAATTCCTCTCGGTTGCAGTCTTGCCCTGTCGGGCCTTGAATTGCATTTCCGGTGGTCATTAAATAGCACAAAAGCCAGACTGTGGGTGTGTGTGGCCGTTCACAGTGGCACGTGAAGTAACAGTAGTTGTTGTAATGCACTGATCCTGACATCCCATGCTTCTCTGCAAGGTTTTGCTGTTTTTGAGAGGCTAATATATAACCCAGCTGTAGTTTAACCGCATGAGCCTAATTCTAAAACATTTTTGCTCTCCTAAGGATTACTTAGTTGAACAGGGGTTGACGGGGTGCTGCCTTTCAGCAGCCCCCTGTCTGTCAAAGGAATGCCGGCTCCTGCAGGAGGTGGGGAGCTGGCAGAGACCATGGGGGCCTTGAGGCCCTCCCCCGCGGTCCCTAACATAGGGCATTGGGTGCCCTAGGGGTACCCAGGATAGAGAGGCTAGGTCCCAGGGGATGGGGTCCTCTGGCCGAATTTGGCCTGGGAAGGAGGGCCGTGCAGCCCCGCTCCCTCATCTCTAAATGGCTGGGCCCTGGAAGGTGGAGTCCCCGGTGCCAAAATAGGCCCTAAGAGGGTGGCCCCTCTTGTTACCTCCAGTTAGTCCCACACAGCGGGATTGTTGCTAGGTCATCAGAGGCCCGCCCACTTTCTCCACCATTCTACAAACGCGCCTTCTGGCACACTACTGGTTCGGGGATGAAGTCCCCTTGGATACTGAGAGTTCTTGGGGGCCAACAAGCCCTCCTGTTACCTCCAGTAAGTCTCACTCAGTAGGATTGCTGAGAGGTCTTCGGTGGCCACACCATCATTTTCCACCACTCTGCAAACACGCCTCCTGGTCCTGGTGGCACTGCTGAGAGCTGGTCAGAGGCCCCACCCACTTTCTCCACCACTCTGCAAATAGAATTTAAAAAATTTAAGAAATGTACTGGAAAAAAAAAATAGATTACATGGACATTAAAGTTGGGCTCAGATTTCACTTGTACAAAACCATGGAAATTCAGCAGTTATTGTTATTTGAGCCAACTGCAACTTACGCCCCACAATGCACTGCTTATGACCTCACATATTCCATCACTCATGACATGGTCAATGGCATCTCAAATAAAATCACTGATGACATCATCCACACAACCACTAACATACCCATTCACAGTCCCATACCAGTGCTCACACACACCCACCCACTCACTCCTTCATAGAGCCACTCACTCACCCATACAGCCACTCACTCACCCATACAGCCACTCATACAACCAGTCACTCACCCATGTAGCCTCTCAACACAGCCACTCACTCACCCATACAAGCACTCGCACACTCACTTACCCACTTACATATCCATTCTCACATCCATACAGTCACTCGCACATCTGCTCACTCACCCATACAGCAATTCGCACAGATACTCTCAATACAGCCACTCACACACTAACTCACTTAACCAAACATCCACTCAAACAGCCACTCACTTACCCATAGAGCCACTTACACACCCAGCCACTCATTTACCCATACAGCTACTTACACCCAGCCACTCACCCATACAGTCACTACACACCCACTTGTATAGGGCATAAGCAGTGCATGGGGAGGGGCATAAGTTATAGTAAGCTCAGGTAACTAGAACTGCTAAATGTCCATGGTTTTGTTTGAGTGAAGTCTGAGCCGGACCATAACTTTCCTGTAACCTTTGTTTTTTTCAGTGATACATATCCTGAAATTGGTGTGCAATGTGCACCTTGACTCATCCCGGCCATGTTTTGTTTTTATTTATTTTGCGTTCTCTTGGCTAAGGGATGCTCTGATCACGTTGGAGCCATGCGTAAAGATGATACTGATGATTAGCACCAGATCATGTGTGCTTTAGTCCTTTGGGACGCATGCAGACGTTTGCTGCGCTCCGATGATGTATTTTGCTATGCAGTGCCCATGTACAAATGTGGAAAAATGAAGGCTAGTTTGTGTGTAATGTGTTTTGAACAACTGATAAACAGTGGCGTTCTCCTTGCCTTTTGCGTGGGACACGAAATGGAAAACTCCTCTCCTTTACTGTATTATGGCCCAAATACAATATTGCTTTTTTGGTAAGATTTATTGATTTTGTAAACAGGTTAGCAAAGGTAAAATCTATTTTGAGCTGAGTTTTACTTTCCTGTTAAGTGTACTGCAGTAATTGTTAAATCCCGTGTTTATCATTGCAGGCTTTTAGCGCTTGATATTGAACCACAAATGTGTATTTAAAGAAACGCGCGACATCTGTGTGTTTAGCATTTAAATGAACGTGCAATTTTGTATGTTTATACCCTTCAATTTTGAATAACTGTAGCACTTCTATAGATAAACGCTAGAGGTCGGTCTGGGTAAAGGAACCAGATTTCCTGCTGGTAACAGAAAAGGAGATCGCTCGACATTTAAAACTGTATTTCGCAGCGTCAATAAGCTTGAATTTCATTGAACCCAGTTAGTAACATACTTAACTGTGCCATGTCCTATTGTCCCGCTATTTATATTAGTTATATGTTTAGTGTTAGCTTTATTTGAAGTGTACTAAGTCTGGCTTACAATTCAAATAAAAAAGACTTTTCTGTAAGTCATTTTACTGTAGTTTTGTGACTAAATACTTGAAATGTTATTATTTTGCATTCACCTCTCCGAAAACGCTTGCTTAGCACGTTTGTGTTTTTTGTTGGGTGACGCTGTTCAGTTCGAAGTTTGATTGTTTACTTGTGAGGTTTCTTACATGGAGCGTGAACCAGACCCTAGATGGCGGCAGAGCTCTCTGTAAAGCAGTGTCTGTTCAACTCGTTTTTATGATATTATATAAGGGATACATTACCCCCTGCTGGGCATTAAAAGGATATTGCAAGTCACAGAAGAGTTCCATAACCATATAGAATTTCCTTTCCAAGGTTATGGGACTCCAATGTGACTTGTAGTATCCTTATTAGGCCTGGGCCAAAATTCCGTTCCGTTCGCGGAAATTGCGATAATTTGGCATTTTCGCGTTCCGCAGAAAGCGCGAAAATGTCAAAATTTCCGCATTCCGCAGCTTAGCGATAATTTGTTTCTTGCTCGCGCTGTAAAATAATACATTCTCGCGTGCACGCGATCGCCTTACCTGAATCCCCGCGTTCGCCGACAAGTTTTCCCGATCTGGTTGCGTTCTCCACGAGATGTTGGATTGTTAGTAGCCATTTGCGCTGTCTCGCGACAGTTCTCGCCCGCAGTAACGTCCTGCGTCGCGCGATCACATCTTTCGTCTCGCGATCATGCACCGCGAGACAAGTGAAAACAAGATGGCCGCGCCCGCGAGCAACCGAATGGGTAAGTTGGCGAGCCGCAACCACGCAGAAATACCGCGAACAGGCTGGAAAAAAACGTCCACATTTTCGCGATATTTCTGCGTGTTTGCGGAGATTTTTGACACGTTCGCGATAATTTGCGAAAGTGAATTTTGCAAATTCCGCCCACCCCTAATCCTTATCCTGTACGCCAGGGGGTACTTTGTCCCAGATAATACATGGTTACACTATCACCTTTCCCACAAACCACTTAAAACCTTGGTGCGTAGTGCTTTCCTATGAAAGAGCGAGCATGTATGCCACCATGACTAATTCAAGTATTACTGAAGCAGTATACATATTTAGCAAACTGCAACACCAACTTTTTCTGGAACATTCAGAGGGCTAAATGAGTTAAACACCTTTTGCTTTTGATCGCATTAGTCTTCCTCCCATCAGTGTAGACAAAAAATATGCATTGGCAAAGCCAAGAGGCCTGGTATTTACAGCTAGCCTTTTAACTTTGGCAATTCTTGTTTTGTTGTCATGGGTTTATGCAAAGTGTCATTTTTTGGGTAAGCTGTCGGCCCCTCATCCATCTAAAAAAAAACACTGAGTAAAGGAAAAAAAAATTTTTTAGTCCAATACGTTACACATTGCCATAGTAGTCCTTGGCACTAAAGAGATCTACTTTGTGAAAGGAAAGCATATTGTAACTCTGTCATATCAGACAATTGCTGAAGTTGTTTGGGGATAGAAGAAGAATGTGAATGCCACAACAACAGACTTATGGGTGAAGTGGGAGTGAAAACCCCTATATGTAACTATGTAATACACCTAATTTTAGTAAAATTAAAAGGATAAACTAACACCGACATAAAAACGCCAGCCGATCTGGTGTTGACTGCCAGCTTCTTTCCTTCATTTATGCTATTTTGTAATGTGTTTGTAAATCTTTATTAGGAATAGATAATGAAGTTGGAAAAGATAGATAAATAGAAATGCTTGCAAAACAGATAGAGAGGCTCACAAAGACAGAGTGTTGTATAGATAGATAAAGAACCTTGCAAATAGATAGACAGACAGACTTGGAAAGATAAATAGATAGAATGACATACTTGCAAAGGTAGAAAGATAGAGCCATTTATTGACAGGTGTACAGACTTACAGAAACAGATAGAATGATAGTCTTGCAAGGATAAATAGAAGTTGTAAAGACAAAAGTTGCAAAAATAGATAGAAGCAGAGAGATTTAGAGGGACAGGCAGGTAGAGAGAAAATAGGTAGACAGGTTGATAAACAGACTGGTAGCTAGATACACTCACCGACAGGTGGATAGATCACTGAGAAGTAGATAGACAAATAGATATGGCTGCATAGACAGATAGACTGCACAGTACATATTTAATTAGTAATATAATTGGCAAATATCTATGTTCGTCCTCAAAATATGCACAGGAGTGTAGATATAAATGCATTCCATTGCCTGCATTCTAAAAAGAGAATTACTTTATAAAGATTATATTCAAAATGACACAATCTGGTATATTCTGAAGCAGCAATCAGATAAAAAGTCAGCTCCAAAAGGAATTTACAACCTCATTAGCAGGAGGCAGGAACAGATAAAGCTGGAATGTGTTCTGTGCTGTGAAGACTGGTAGAAATCACCTCCTATCACATCAGGCTCTAAACACAAAGGCAACACTAAAGTAATAAAGTACACAAAAAACACTGTCACTGAATGGAACTACCTTTTGTGTGGATGTGTTCCTTGTGAAAGGGCACAATGCTGTCACTTAAAGTGAAGTTGAAGTAGGCTCACTCACTGCCCCTTGCTGTTTGCTGTTGTGGGCTTAAGCAAAATGAGTGACACAACAAAAGACCAATGTATAAAGAGAGCTGGCTGAAAGCCCCTTTAGGTATATTATATGTAAAATATATGTAAAATCAAAATATCTTGGCTAATGTCAGACCTAAACAATCATTGACAAAGCCAAGTGGTCTGGCATTGGACCCCAGCCTTTTTAAATTTGGCAATTCTTATGTTCTTTCGTGTTTCTTTTTGATCCTAAAAGGCACACACTACCTCAGTAGTGTCTGGCACTAAAGGGAACTACTTTGTGTGGATGTGTTCCTTGTGAAAGGGAAGCATGTTGTAACACACAGTGAAGTCAAACAATGACTGAAGTAGGCTCTGCGTGGAAGAAAAATGTTAATTACACAACTACAGTTTTATGGATGAAGTCTAGTGCAAAACTGCTATAAGTAACTGTTATACATATCATTTTAGTAAAACCAAAAGGTCAAACCATATTCCCGACTTAAAAAAGCCATCAGTGTGGTGTTGGCAAGCAGCCTTTTGCCTTTGCTAATGCCTTTTTGTAATGTTTTTGTAAATATTTATTACAAATTTATAGAAAAGGTTGTAAAGATCGATAAATAGAGTCTTTCAAAACAGGTAGGCTCACAAATGGATGGATAGATAGATAGATAGACTTGCAACGATACATGGCTAGTTAGACTTGCAACGACAGATGGCTAGATAGACTTTCAAATATAGATACATAGAGGCAGAGGGACTGACAGGTTGATAGGCTGTCAGACAGGTAAACACATAGGTAGATAAATACACAGACAAACTAGTAGACTTGTTAATACACACACATAGAGGTAGATAGATTGGGTTGCAATGATAGATGGATAAAAGTCACAGCACAGATTCAGTTAGAAATAGAATAGTTAAATATATAAGCAGAACATACAAGTGCACTGAAGGAAACCTAGCAGAACGTACGGACTAAATTGGTTTACAAGAATAGCTGTAGTTCCCAATTAAAATACATACAGGAGTGCAGTTATAAATGCATTCTGTTGCCTGCACTCTTAAAATAGGATTACTTTATAAAGAATGGATCAAATGGACATAATCTGGTACACTCTGAAATATCAGCAATCAGATAAACAAGCATTGGCATAGCCAATAGGTCTCGCCTTTGGGACCTTATAAGTGTTTAGCTATGCAACAGTTGATGTTGTTGCACCAAGGATATTGTGCTGCATAACTAAATACTTATAAGGTCCCAAAAGCGAGACCTATTGGCTATGCCAATGCTTGTTATGGTAATGGTTGAGTAGCTGGGGTAGGTTTGGTAATTGAATTTGGGTGGGTGCCAACCCCCTGATCCCCTTGCTCTCTCTAAAGTGGCCCTGTCACTTTTTGAGGGGTGCCTTCTTCTCATTGGTCCCTCTCCCCTTTCTGCACTCGCTGGCAGGTTGGCACCCCCTTCAATTGCTGCATTTGTGATTAAATTTGCAGGCCAACCTGCATTCGCGCTCTCCTTACTCAAACTTCTAGCAGGTCGTGGCTGTGACCTTGTATGTTTGCTCTCTGAATACTGTTTGCCTTTGCTGCTCTGTTGGTACCACTCTGTCCTCCGCTTCTCCCCGTATGCCTGAAAGGACTGCTCGTGTGAATCTTGGTGACAACAATGTTGGGGACCGCTCGTCAAGTTTGCATTTTTAGCCATGGTTCTGGCCATGCCCCCTTCACCTCATTTGAGTTTTTGAATGCACACCACACCAGTGTTTGGCTTGCTTGCATTTCGCACCTCCTGTCTAGGTAGCCCTTTTGTTTCTGTCCACAGGGTGTAGCCGCTGTCCCTCTAGGGTTGAATACCACCTCTTGGTCCAGCAGGAATTTTCCCTATTTGCTACAGATTTCACCTCCGTTCTGCACTGCATGAAGTTTAGTAAATTTGAACCCACAAGAGATGATGTTGTGAGCAGGGGAAGGGGTACTTATGAAGTTGGGAAGGTAGAAGATTGGGGAAATCAAAGGGAGGAAGAGTAGTATTCTGAAGACTAAACAACAGTTTGGGGTACTTCAATCTATCCAGGCATTTGCGTACCTGTCTGTTATACTAAAAATTAGCTAACTACTCACCAGTTACAAAGCAGAGGCGAGGGTGGGGGCAGTCAGACAGCTGCATTCTTGGCACCACTTTCACTCCTGCCATCTGCCCACAAAGCCCAATAAGTAAGAATCACATAGCAGTATTCTCCACAAAATGTTTACATGGCCTATTGGGAAAATAGTGCGAGGGTCTGTCATCCCAGAGCTGGTGGAAGTTCCCAATTTGGCCGTCACCAAGGTCAGGTATCCCCCATAATTTCCCAAGTCTGCTGCACATGGCTGCTGCACCAGTAGGTAATTTCCATGGATTCCTTGAAACCTGGTATGGGGGGGTGTGGGGGGTAGGAGGAGAATAGAAATTGCTATTGCGACTCCACCAACCCAAGCATCATGGGGAATCCTTAAGATTACCTTTCCTGGGGTGTGCATGAAAACACAATTTTTCATTATTCTCTTGCTGATACAGTGGGAATGCACAGTTTTAGCAAAGTAATCTACTGGATTCTTATTCTACCTGAGGGGGTGGGGGGGTGTACTTGCATAACGAGGACAGGGTAATCCTAAGGATTCATAAGGTTCCTTGAAACCAGTGCCTGAAGGAGTCCTGGGAATATCCTATTGCCCAAAGGGCCCGGAGATTCCTGCAAGGTACCTTTTCTGCCAAGTGACCTTCAGGGCAGCTAAACAGAAAAAACATCTTAGAATTTCACGCTGATACCTACCACTATTGAAAAGGCTACTGGGAACCATGCTATGGCTACGTACACTTAGATGTGTACATTCTTATTCTTTAGACAGGCATCATCAGCTAGGCAACCTGCATCCTAGACTCTGTGCACCCTGATGCTGAGATGCAACCTATTAGAACCCAGTGCAGATGCTAGATTAGACTCATGAGGGTGGGTGAAGTCCATGCCTGATCCATCAGTTCTTCACAGCTGAGTTTGAGGTCCATGCTTTGTGTGTTTTGCACCACTGTTAAATTGCACAATAAGGGTTATGGGAATTCCAGGGCCTATGTGCTGTGACTCGTCACTAGCGAGCTTCCCAACTCCTCCCAGGCAGATTTCCTCTCGCTGTGGCTACAAAGGGTTAACATATTTCCAGTTATGTCATGTAGCCTCTGGGCAATATTGAAAAACAAACATCTGGAAATATTACTTTCTTAATAGCTCTCCCAGTCTGAGGGGGAGAGTCAGCTTAAATTATTCAAGAAAGGGGATTTATAATTAGGAAAAAAATGAAGCAGGGTGGCCAAAGTGAGAGGGAGGGAGCGGACACAGTGGTGGGACGTGGAATTATAAAGAATAAATGGTGGTCTGGAAAACATAAGGAGAAGACGAACAAGAAACGCGAGTGGTGCGATGAAGCAGGGAGGCCAAAGTGAGAGGGAGGGGGCGGACACAGTGGTGGGACATGGAATTATAAAGAATAAATGGCGGTCTGGAAAACATGAGGGGAAGACGTACAAGAAACGCGAGTGGTGCGCGCGAAAAGTGAAAGTAGGCTGCGCTCGCAAGTGAAAGGGATCGCGGCTGTACACATTGGAAAGCTGCCGGCTGCGCGCGTGCACGCTCGCGTGAACGCAAGCGCTAGGCCAGCCAGCAGCACTTTGAAAACTCACCTACTAAAGTCTCTCCAAGCAGCGCAAGCGCGCTGACTCTGCGAGACCTAAAAAAGCACAGGAACTGATAAAGCAGGAATTTGTCCCATGCTGTGAAGAGCTGGTAGACAGCATCTGCTATCACATCAGGCTCTAAACACAAAGGTAACACTAAAGTAATAATTGGGTAAAAATAAAATCACTGGCACTGAAAGGAACTACATTGCATGTGGATGTGCTTTCTGTGAAAGAGCAAAATGCAGTTACTCAATGTGAAGTTAGCCATGGCTGATGTAGGATGACCTATTGCCCAATGCTGTATGCTGTAGTGGTACAAAAGAGGGTGGTGATGGACGGAGCATCAGAACCAATCAAACACTCACACCCAGTCAACAGATCTGGATTTGATCCATCACCGTTCTTTAGCCCACTCTGCCACCCCAGTTCAGACATGGCCATATGCAAATCAATCTGACCCTGTGCCTCATGGGAACAGTTCAGCCCAAACTGCCAAGCCATGCCTTCCCTGGACCGGAAACAAGCTTCCTAGGACCGGTTTCTGGCATTTCAGCAGTCTTCAGCCAGGCTTGCTTGAATCCAGTGGCAAAGTGAGCAAGGGACTCACGTCTGAGCATACCCTGCCAACTTATGGCGAACAAAGCGGTACAAAAGAGGGTGGTGATGGACGGAGCATCAGAACCAATCAAACACTCACACCCAGTATGCTGTAGTGGGCAGAAGCCAAATGTGAATGACTGAACAACAGACCAATGGATGAAGAGAGCTGACTTAAAGCCCCTTACTGTAAGCATATTATACATATATATTTTGTAAAATCAAAAGGTCTTTGCTAATTCCAGACCTAAAAAACACAAATCTTGTAAATGCATTGAAGATATTAAATTAGAACTAGAAAGCTCTATATTAAGCAAGCCAGGTTAAATATGGCTTGGTACCAATTACTGTTGGCAGAATATTAGAGCTGACTGCTTCATTTGGTTACAACTTTGCCCCCATTTTGCTAATAATGAGGATGCTTTCAACGAAAGTACACATGGGCATAAAGTTGATCTTGATTTTTGCTAATTGGTTTGGCTTTGGTTTTAAGAAGGGATCACGGGCAGGGTCTTAAATATAAGCTGTGAAAGTTTGCTCAAAGTTCGGTTTCACATTCAAAACACTTTAAAGGAGGTTGGCCAAACAGACTACAAACCGAAGGATAGGTCTACACCAAGGTTGTACTAAAGACTAACCCCCCACTGCCGCCTTTGTGCACTTTTGAGCTATGATGTTTGAATGCATTTCTGATTATTTGTGATAGGCAAAACATTGTGTTTATGATCAAAGAGACCGCAAAACTGATTTATGGTGCTTTGCAGTGTGCAAATGGTGTGTAGCTGTGGGTGACATTTTTAATATTTAGCGCACGGAAGGGAATTGGCACTAAGTGTGAATTGGCTATGCCCTGTGGTCAGCAAGCTTTGATTGTGAGACATTACATAGAGGCAGTGGTGGCTCCTCTGCTAAGACGGAAGAGCGTCGCCCCGTCGCTTCTGAGCAGTGCAACAACCGAAAAATAAGATGATAATAACAGAATGTTATTATCATTTTATTTTTCTATACGGAGCCAGGTTGGGCAAGGTGGGGCTGAGCTTCTGTCACAGTACAGGAGGAGGAGTGGTATATGCACCTTCGGTGCGCATGATGGTTTGGCCAGCCGTCTTGGGCTGACCAAACAGTCATGCGCACTTAGAATGTTCTTCATCGGTCTGTAATGCACAGCCTGAGTGGAGATCATGCACAGGCTCGCAGTCCCCATCTGAGTGGTGCACGTTTCTCATTATCCTCTGCTCTTCCTTGCTCCCGGAAGCAGGAGGCACCCAGGCTCCGCAAAACTAATCACGAGGCTGCTGTCATCATCACAGCAGAGTTGTGATTGGCTTAGGGGAGCCTGAGTGCCCTCTGCTTCCGGGAGCGAGGAAGAGAATAGGACAATGAGAAGCGTGCGGGATGAACAGGTAACTGACCTTTATTTTTATTTTTGATTTTTTTATCCCCTCCTCCCCCCGTCACCCCTGTTCCGCAGCAGCCGCCACTGCATAGAGGGCTGGGTAAAGTCTAAATATGCTTCGCGTCCAGCACGCCCTGGAGCAGCACTTCGGGGCATTACCGCAGTGTGAAGAGCAGGCAAAAATGTGGGCCCTGTGATCTCTCTGCTGCAGAAGTCAAACTGTGCCTCCTTGACGAGTGAGACATCCAGTCCTGGCACTTCGGGCTGGACAGTTCATATTTGAGCAGGACCGAGATGAATTTGCATTTAGCGAGGTTCGGTTTACAGTATCAAAGTGGGCGAAAAAAACAATGGGCTGAAAGGCGGCTCGAGCAGTCACTAATGGCTGAGATTACTTCAAGCAATTTGTTGGTTGTTGCGGACATTTCCGCAGGCCTTACACAACTGATCCTGGAGACACTTTTATTTCTATTGCGCCTTGCATGTCCCGGCTGGACGCAAAAAGGTCAGCACCCTTCAGAACGTTCATCTTCTGCCTGGGAGACGCAAAGAGTGGCCTTCAGCTGCACCGCCTATTCTACAAGTGTGTGATGCTTGGTAGCACGACTGTGATGCCACGGCAGTGAACACTTGATGAATGCAATCTGCACATTCCCAGAATACTTCACCTGTGCCGACAGAAATGGATTGGTTGCGTGTGGGTGACTGACTGTGACTGCAGGTGGTAGATATACATGTTTGATCCCCAGCCACTAGATAAGGTTTGAAAGCAAGTGCAGAACCAATTCGGAGAACTGATCTGTTGTATCATTTTGGCCCTTGCATCGTCTCTGTTGTAGGCAGCCCATGCGCAGTCTGGAGGTATTCTTTGAAATTGTCTCTAGTGACGCCTATGTCTGCCCCTATCATCACCACGACTTGGGTGGCATCTTGCACGGTGAAAGTGAACGAAAGTGATTGATTAGTTAAGCCCAGGCTGTATAGATGGAAGAGACAAGGCGCTTGGGTAGTTTCCTTGTAAGGGTAACCACCACGAAGGTTGTGAAAGCATGTCTTTCACCCTCTTTGTTTGTGCTGCGACGGCCGCCCTTAATTACTTATCCATGTCAAAGCCGCCCTCATTTTGTGATCTGCATCCTCCTTCACTTTCTTTTTTGGACGTGATTTTGCGGTAGAAGAGTGGCTATTTTTAGCTAAGTATGTTTGTCCGTTTATTTCAGTGCTTTGTGAGTTGTTTTGCAAATGTAAAAAGATTCCAGCCCTCAGTGGAAGCGAGGCAGTGCTCGCAATGAAGTTGAAATATAAATCTGTTTTCTCAGAGGCTTCCCCTTAAGGGGGCCTCACGGGCCGGCGCCATAGCGACTCCCGGGAACCCGTAAAAAACAGTTTGGGCCGCTGCAGCGTGCCCAAGGACAAACGGAGGGCTCGCCCCACCCCCAAACAAAATGCGTGCCAAAAGTGGCGCAAAAATACCTGGCCAATGGGGAGGCGAGGTGAGGTTTTGATCCCCCTCAATGTGGGGGGACCACTGCCGCCAACCAGAAGGGACAGCGGGAGGGGGGGTTTATAAGGGCACCGCTCACTATCTGAAGGCTACAGCCTCGGCAGGCATCAAAAGCTCATCACCGTCAGAAGACATTTGACAGATGAAAACAAGACTCTGCGATAAAACTTGCTGAAATTTCTGCAAACCCAATTGACCGCTACCCGAGGCCCATCACAGCGCTGACCTTGTGATCCAACCTCAACTGTGACAAAGCGTCACACATCAATAAGAAAACCTAAACAGCGACTAAAAACTCAAAAAGAATGTGGAGTAATGAGGCTACCGCCTCGGTATCCAAAAACTCACCACTGTCAGAAGGCATCTGACCGACAAAGACAAGACACTCTCAGCACAGCTCACTTTTTGGAGCTAGGGGGCGTTGCGCAGTACTTTAGATTTGACTGAATTCTGATTTTGACTTAAAATTCATTGCATATCTTTTCGTTTCTTTAACTGTAAAGCTGAACATCTCTAGTCTGTGTGAGATACTGATTCTTCCGATAAACACAGAATCATTGGCTGTCAATATGATTGATATTGCAGTTATCAAGTACTTTCTTCCACTGTCTGACCAATTTCTTCCTTCTTTTATCTTGGACTTGGAAAAGAGTAATTATTTGGAAAACAAATGCACCCCCATCGCTTATATATTTGCATTGTCGTTTTACAATGTATGTTTTGTTTATGTTAAGGTTGTGATGGTTCTTAGTCATCAATACAGAAAATGATAAATTCAATATTTTATTTCTGCTAGGTGTTCTTAATCATCCACTATGCACCTCTTGTGAACTCTCTCGCTGCTGTTATTCTAAACGGGGATCTTTCAGTTATTGCTTCCAAAACGGAACAAGACGCTAAAAATGCTGTAAGTAACATCCTTGCTCCATAAATTGTTACCAAAATAGTCTGTTGCAGTTGCAGTTGTTGTTGTTTGGCGAGCTACAGTTAACTCCATTCCTTCCAAAAAGTGCGCACACATCTCTCACACACTTCATTGACTGTCCCCCCTGCATTTTCACTGTCTCCATCGTCTAGAAGGTTTAATGTTCTCTATATCCCTCTCATGCACCTTGCGTCCTTCATAACAACCACAGCTGTCGCTGCTATTTGTCTACTGCGGAACATTGCTAAATCTGTCCTGACTTCCCTTTCCATTCTGGTAAAACATTGATTTCTGCACTAGTCTTCCGCAAACTGGACTACCCAAACCCCACTTTGTGGACCTCAATGTTCCTTGCTTGTACCCATCACTGTAATTTACTCTACAGCTACATTTAATCTCCCCCCGTCTCTCCCTATTTCAAATTGATATAAAAATGTATTTTCAAACAAGAAGGGACACCGGACACATCCTTAGTCACAATTCACGTTTGTCCCTGTAGCCCAGACTCTGTAAACATCATGTCCCTCCATGTAAGATACATGCTGCTAGATACAGTAATATATTTACTGTCTTGTTATTTATGCAGTGTCTTGCATTGCCACTAACTTTACCAACCCAGTAACTCCATCTTTTTTTTTTTATCCACCAAATACTTTATTGTTTAGCTATGTATCGCAAAACTATTTTCTACGTACAGCGTATCCTGCTGAAATGCTGTTCCCACTGTTCTGTGAATAAAGAGAAAAGCAAAAAAAAATGCATCTTGGGAAGAGTAAATCTGTTTGTTAGCTTCTTAAAAACGTATTGGAGAATGTTTGCTAGTGCAAAGATTTTAGATGCAAATTGCTTGGGTTTTGTTATGCAATATATACTAAAATGTGTTTTTCTGATGAATACGTCCAACTGCAAATTCTTCACCTTAAGAACATCCCTAGGGTGCCAGACTGAATAAGGTGTATTATCTCAGCAACTCTCCCATGCCAGATAAGTGTAGCCAGGTGGCTCTGCTGGGGCACTGGTCGGTTCTGGAAATGTTGTAGCAGAGTTGCTTACAAGAGCCACCCTTGCATGCTGTCATCAGTTTCTTTCTTTCCACTCTCTTCGATGCTGATCCGTAACTCGAGTCTCCTCTTTGTTGGTTTTCTGATGACATAAAAAAAAGTAGGTTGAGAAAGTGACTACGTCTACTCCAAAAATGACAAGATTCAAGTTTTGCTGTGACTTCAGGAAGCAAATGTTGGCCACAGACTTACACAATGTCTCCCTTTGGTGCTTGGGCTCCAGTCACAACTCTAAGTTCAGAGGACATAGTGTCCATGCATGCTCATGAAACATTATTTCTTTCCAGAAGGACAATGATATCATATGTACTACTCGCTCAATTGTACAAAAACCATATATAGAAAAAGCAAATGTACAAAACAGCAACGTTGTATTCCTATGGCCCAAATGCACATCACAAGTCAACTTGGCCGTCTTATTTGTGGATGAGGGTGGGGGCAGCACATGAGCAGGTATCAAATGTGGTTACATTTTACAACCACTATTGATACCTGCTCAGGCCCTGATCCTTTTGCACAGAAATACCGTTTCATGAACTTGTATGGACACTATGCCCTCTGAACTACTTTATATATTGTGTAAATTATGATTTGATGGGCATTATTCTAGTTTTGCTGCATGCATCTAATTTAAGGTGTATAGTAAAGGTATTAATTTCTCCGTTTACGTTTGCACTGTAAGATGGCTGACAAATGTTTCCGTGTGTTGATAGCATTATACACAAGAGTCTCTTCAGTATATTTAGTTACCAAACGTCACCATTGGTTATTGGCATATAAACTTTGTATCACTAACCCCCATGCGTGAACAAGGACATCGGCCGAAACGAAAGGACTGGCCCTCTCGTGGTTCTCGACAGGTAATTTATTCAAGAACAGAAAATCAGATGCCTTTCGGCTGTGCGCCTTTGCCAGTGTTGCGTCGTTCAGCCTGAGGCACTTCATTATACAAGCTGTATGCATCATTTCATTGGCTAATGCAATCAACAATAATCATCAAAGATGGACTTCTTTTTACATAGAGTCTTATCTTAATTACGAAGGGCCATCTTAACACTATTCAAACCTCGTAGTGTATTGAGACCTTTACTGCAATGAATTCATAATTTATACTATTTACACAACCAAAATGTTTTGTAATGGGATACATTTTTCCATGTATTATGAAATAACTGAATATCACCACTACGTTCCAATTAAAAGCTGCCGTTGAGTCCGCAATTCATATGCTCTAATTCAAAGCTAAAGTTGCGCCCTCAATGGGCTTGCAATCAAATCCTTTGAATATGTTGCAGACACAAAGGAAATATAATTTCTGCTATTCATGCACTGTAATTCAAAACTGTTCTTACACCCTGAATTTCAAGGATTTTGGCAACCAATTTTCCAGTCAGTATGTTCTTCCTAGATGCGACTATTGTGTATCTTACTCATAATGGTATTCGACATCTGTAAAAAAGATTGTGGTGAAGGTCCTTATTAGTGCCTTCCCCCTGAATATACTGAATGCGTAGAAAAATTATTATATTCAATTATAATAAAGGGCAGGGTGATTATATTGTAAAAGAGTACTCGCCATGTGTTAGCCCAAATGTACATATAGTGCAGTAACGTAGACCAATCACTCTGTATGAATGAAATGTTAGGGGCAGTCTGACAGTTCCTACATACAGCTACTATCATCGATGATGGATACCCCCTATGGGCGGCTTGTTAACATAATGCCTGTACACAAGATGTTCTCCCAGGCCAACTCTTGCGAAATCTAGATGCCCTCCAAATGCACATGCTTTTATACATGTGATAAGTGTTGTATATACTCTGAAGAGTAGCTGTTACAGGGCCAAATTCAATTGATTTATCACATGCAATTTAAATCACAATACTATCAAATAGAAATCACATTTAAAAATAGACAATGCTGCCATATAAATTGAGGTCCTATGCTTAGGGCAAGAGCATTGAGCCATCAGGTTATCCCATATTTTAACTTATGGATATATGTACATTCATTAGTCTCCTAGATGTGAAGCTAATTCCTTATCACTGCTAAACCCCAGGGGTATCTTGGTCTGGAGGTCTAAGATGTAAGGAGATTCAAGTCTTCTCAATTTGAGGACCCTGTCTCCAATTCTTTCTGCTGGTGGTATGCAATCAAGACAGAAAACCTTAAACAAGTTCCTGTCACTCTTATGACCGTCTTTGAAATGTCTCGCTACAGGATAGGAGGGTCCCTGAGTGTGATGGCATGCATGTGTCGTTTTTTTGGCGGCTGTACCGTGCTTCCAATATGCTTCTTTTTATACGGACACAGAAGACAATAGATGGTATAGTCCGTGTTACATTTCTTTCGCAATCTGATTTTTGGGATGAATTTCTGCCCTGGTACATAAGAATCTTTGAGCTATTCTTGCAGACTTTGAACTTTGCACAGTCAGGGCTAAAAATATATCTTGATTTTGAATAATAATTGAGTGAATGTGAGATTAATGAGTGAGATCAGTGCGAAATCAGTGACTTTCATTGATTCCTTGAATAAAATACCTTTCGAGTACCCTGAGAGTGATGGTCCTTTCTTTGGAATAGTGGAGATTATTCACGTGAGCCCACCCTCACAAGATCATGCGCCCGACTGTGGAATTTTAATATGCAATATACAAATATTGTTTTGAATGTTTGTTTTGGTCAGTCACCTGTATATAGAATTCCAATTTAGTCGTATGAATAAAGAAGTGTTGGCATTGTGTGATATATTCAGTGATTGCGATTAAAAGCAATATATACTCAGTGTTAATTTATTCTCTCATTGAGTTGAATATAAAAAATTGGGGTCATCTTTCCCTTTGGATATCCCAGGCACTAGGGCGTTATATGGGTAAACACTTCATGTTTGAGACCAACAGAAGAAAGCGCCTCTTTTGCAGCAGTTTAGCGAATGGTAGCAGAAGTTAATGATTTACAGTTTCCTGTTGTTGAAACCACAACAAACTTAATAACTGAGATCCTTCCACCAAGTCCAGCTTCTTCTGAGAGGTTCTTGCCATTCAGCAAGACTCCTGCAGGCACCCATAGGGCCACTTGGTTGACGCCATGCTCAAGCCCTCCAGTCAGATGACATGTTACCCGGTGACATAAGCTAAACCAAACCTCAGTGACCCCAATTTTCTTACAAGGCACAATACACAAGAAAGCCTTGTAGTACAGGTGTTGATTAGATAGTCACTCCTAATGTTTTCTGACCTGTCTTACAGACAGGCAGTCAAACCATGATGCCTTAGGGAAAGAGATTGTTCTCTTTGACCAGTTTGGTCTTAAAATTCTTGAAGGTGGGGGGGTCTTCTGGGCAGGTACACCCATAGTGTATGGGACAAGCAAGCAAGATCTTTTTGGCCTTCCCAGAGGACCTCTGGGCCTTGCTGGCTAAAATGATTTAGGATGGCCAGGACATTGTGAAGTATGTCTTGCGTGCTGGTTTGGACACCACAGACTAGGAGGGGCTGTTGGCATCAGCATTGTTCTTAGAAGGCATGCCTGGATACAATTAACCAGACTTCTATGTTGTTGAGATGTCCCTTGTGGGCATACCATTTGACAACTATAGATTGCTTAAGGGGAAAGCCGATCTTGCGCTCCAAGGCAGTCTCAAACCATGGCACGATCCTTGGGACTCTTGTCTCCTGCCAAGTAGTTTCATAAAAAGTATAGGAAACTTAAAGGTTATTCCAGAGGACTAGCCTACAGAGAACACAAGCTTTTCCAGCCGGTGCAGCAGCCGCTGTGCCAGTTTTTTGGGGGCACAGGTTGTAGAGGCAGTCAAAGCCATTCGCACCAAAAGCGACAGCTTTCTTCTACCTCCTCCCATAGTGTAGCAGTGGCTGCTAAGCCATTTTAAATTGTCCTCAAAGGGCAATCCTCTGCAAGTAGAAGGGAGGATATGACATTTTCTCCCTATTCGGAGAACTATCGCATCAGACAGATGGGTCTTACAAATCCTTAAATTGGGCTGTGGACTGCCTTTAATATGCCCCCTGCCCTTTTCCCCCCTATGTCAGAGGGACATCTAGTGGGTGCCAGTTTCAAAGAGAGGAAATGGGTGCTATTCACGCCACTTCCTCATACCAACGAATAATAGAGGCCTCAGGCCTATACTCTGCTTCTGCCCATTGAATACTGTTTGGTGAAAATACAAATTCAGGATGCTCATCCTGTCCCAGATTCTTTTTGCTCTGGAAACAGGAGACTGAATGGTGTCTTTGTACTTGCAGGACACTTATTTTCATATATTTGTCTTGTAGTCTGCCAGGTTTTATCTGTGATTCATGGCAGAGTCGGAACACTTCAAATTTGCCAAGCTCCACCTGGACTTTACCCCAGCATCTTGGGTTTAATAAAAGCGTTGGAGGTGGTCACTGCCTATGCTCGGATACATGTTTCCACAGCTTGACGATTGGCTGGACAAGGTGAGCTTGCCGCAATCTGTCGTAGACCAACTCCAAACTTTGGCTGACCTCTGGACATCTTAGGGGTTTACCAAAGTCCCACCTGTGCCCTATGTAGAGGATTCCATTCATTAGGCTGTCCTGGACACAGTGGAGTTAAAGGTCTTTCCAGTGCCACAATAAGTGTGTGACATTCAGGAAATTATCTCGATGTTTCAGTCCTAGGCCTTTGTTGTGATGGCTGTTAGGATTATTGAACTCCTGAACTTTGCGCATTCTCCTCATCTGGAACAATCGATGACCTATGTAGACCCTGCAGTTGAACCTCCAGTTTCAATAGGCCCAGCCTTAAGGCTGCCTCTTCGACACCATCCATATCTCACAGGAGATGGCTCAGGATCTTCTGTGATGGTAGAACTATGACAACCTTACCTGTGGCAGGCCACTCTCCCTTCGCCCACCTAAAAGTCATACTTGCGACAAACGTGTTCCTGCTGGGGTGGGAGGGGGCTCACCTGTAAGAGGTGAAAAAAAGGTCTCTGGCAGACATCCAGCTGCACTTCATTCTTTTGGAGATTCGGGTGATCTTTCTGGCCCTGAAATTCTTCCTGCCATGCATCAAGGGGGAAGGCGAGTGCAAACCCTTACAGACAACTCGATCTCCATATGGTACATCAGTGGGCAGGGCTATTTTGGATCCTGGGTTCGTAGAGACCCTACTTGCTATGGAAGTAGCTGGACGAGAGGAACATATTTCTAGAAGCCAACCATCTGGCAGGGACTCAGAATGCCTCAGCAGTTGAGCTGGGCAGACATTGGCTGAAGGAGCATATGTGGCATCTTCATCCTCAAGTGGGAAGGGGCAATATTTGACCAGTGGGATAGCTCCTGGTTAGATCTGTTTGCCACCAGCGAGAATGTGCAGCGTCATGAAATGAAAGACATTTATATAGCGCATGGCTACCCGGGAGCATCCCAGCGCTAGGCCAGACATGAGGGAGGCAGAAAGAACTAGGGGAATAGAAGTGTCTTCAGTTGCTTTCGAAAGACAAGATGATTGGGTACCTTGCGAAGACACAGTGGAAGGGAGTTCCAGAGTTTGGCAGCGTTATAAGAGAAAAGCCGGCCACCACTTCTGGCCTTCTTAATCCTGGGGACTTCAGCCAGATGCAACTCGTCTGACCGAAGTTTCCTATTAGCCTTGTAGGGGCGGATCATGGCCGAGTTAATAGGAGGCCAATTCCCTTGCATGGGTTTATGCACTAGGCACAAAGCCTTGAAGCTAATTCGTTCCTGCACCTGGAGCAAGGGAAGGGAGTGGGGTGCCGGTTTCGCCGATTGTCTATTGGAAACTCCAGTCAATAGTCTGGCTGCACTGTTTTGAACAGTCTGGAGTTTAGTGACTACTGTAGTGGGGGCACCCAGGTATAGGGCATTTCCATAGCCTAGTCTGGAAAGTATAAGTGATTGGACCAGCATTTTTTTAGCTTGGAGAGCGAGGACTTTACGGGCCATTCTAAGCAGACCGTAGCAGGTAGCTGCCGTCTTCCTGGCCTGCACCCTAAAGTTCAAATCCTGGTCCAACCAAATGCCCAGGCTCTTGATTTTAGACTTGTGGACCGGTGTGGGACCCATGCAGGCTGGCCACATGATACTGGGTTTAAAGCTAATGGGGTTGCCCAATATCATGAGCTCGGTTTTGCCACCATTAAGCTTAAGATGAGATGCATCCATCCAGTTGGATACGTCCTCAAGACAGGAATAAAGGCCATTAGTCTTTTGATCTGTTTGGTTTAACGCTACCACCAATTGAGTGTCATCGGCGTAGGTCACCATACGGATCCCAGAGAGGGCTACAATAGCTGCAAGAGGGGCCATATACACATTAAAGAGAGTCGGACTAAGCGATGAGCCCTGAGGGACTCCGCACGGTAAGGAGGTGGGTTTAGACGCGGTGTCCTCCTCGAATACCTGAAAAGATCCTCCCTCCAGAAAGGAACACAGCCATTGAAGCACCATGCCTGTTACTCCTATATTCCTGAGATGGTGAACCAGGATACCATGGTTCACCGTGTCAAATGCTGTGCTCCGGTCAAGGAGTATAATGGCGGACGTTCCTCCTTAATCTAAGATTTTTCTGCCCTCGTCCACCACTGCTAGCAGGGCCATTTCAGTGCTCTGTTGCAGGCGGAATCCTGTTTGAGAGGAGTGAAGCAGATTGTACGTTTCAAGGAAGCAGGAGAGGGTTTGACTAAAAAGTTTCTCTGTAATCTTGCCTATTCCTGGCAAAAGGGAGATAGGGCGATAGTTGCCCAAGTCCGCCGGATCCAGATTAGTTTTTTTTTAGTAAGGTTTTCACCATGGCCCTTTTCCAGTTGGTAGGAACTATTCCTGTGGACAGTGGGGGAATTAATCAGGTCCGTGATAGTTGGGGCAATTATCAAAGCTACATCTCTACTGTATACTGGAGTTTCAGCCAAGAAGATCACTATGAAACTCATTCTGACTGCAATAGGACACTGGTCTCCTGTCTCAAGTTCTTAGGAAAGTCCTGACAGACCAGGCCCAAGACATCTTAATAGCCCCATACTGGACCTGGAGAGCATAGTACAATGAGCTGCTCAGTATTGGCATTGGCCCTCCGATCTGGGTACCACTTCGGGGAGACCTCTTGGGTCTCATCAACCTACACCTCAATGCATGGAGACTGAGCAGCAACAGTTAAATGTGTGTGATCTGCTAGCTGCATTCGATGTTATCCTTGCAGTGTGACACACTTCAACAAAGCCCATCTACACTGGGAAAAATGATTTGTCTATGAGGTGCTCGTCATACTGACCATCTGCAGGCCAAACTTTCAGATGTGGTGGTCTTGTTTGCTTTGTTATTGGCCTGGCAAGACTGAAGTTGGTACAGTGAAGGGTTATATCTGGGGCCTTTCTTGGTTTACCTGGTCAATCAGCTGTATTTAAATCATTTGATATGATGCATTGTTATCATAAACCTGATTTTCAAGTGCCCCTGAAGCCTTTCGCCATGCCGCAATGGAATTTTGATTTTACTGACGACTTTTCTTATGTTTACACCTTTAAGCGTATGCACAGCTGCTCACTGTGACTATTGATCGTCTGAACAGGCTTGCTAATTTCCCATCATCTCCACATGCTGCATGAGTAAACTGCAGGCGCTCTCAATTCAACAGCCCTACACCACCTTCTTTCCAGACTAATTAGTGCCTAGGACACAGGCTGCCTTCCTGCCAACATTTGGGACTCCTTTCCATATTGGTCAGTCATTCTACTAATATTTTTTCTCGATCTCATCCTTTGAAGGAGGAGGAGTGACCCTATTGGCTCGATTCTAAAGGGGTGTTGAGCTTTACATTAGCCACATAATTGGCTATTGTGCAGAGGTCCTGCTCTTTGTAGGATTTTCTGGAACAAAGAATGGGAAGGTGGTGCAGAAAAAAGTACTTTGAGAAGACGAATCTTCATTAAAATCTGCTATGTACTGACCAGTAAGGCACCCCCATAAGACCTACGATGGCGTTGACTGGGGAGTGCAGTTTCTACACATCTGCCAGGCTGTGTTTGTGCATCTGTGCACAAGTTCATGAAACACTACTGCCTTGACAGGAGCATTTTGCTTGCTCGGTGCTGCAAGACATTTTGGTCTGAGCCCACTGCCGAAATCCCTTTTGGTAGGCACTGCTGTGATATCAATTCCTAAAATGAAGAATATTCTGTCAAAAGTATCCATCAGAAGGCTCAGTTCCTTACCTTCAGCAACTCTCTTTCCAGTGGGTTCTATACCCACGGATTCCTCGCCTTCTGTTCCTTGGAGTGGACTCCTGGGCATTATGTTAAGGTTTCAAGTTGGGTTTTGGCACACTGTGAACTACAATTTTAAATAGTGCTCCGCATCTGGGTGCACAGAAGGGGAAAGATTGAGAAACTGACGCCAGTGTGAAAGGCTGGTGCTTATTTGCTCCTCCACTCAATCACAGGGGCGTAACGGGGCCACACGGTGCCACTTATTAGTGTACGCGAGCGTGACTGAGAAAATTCTCAAATCCAGTCTGAATATTACTTGGTTGATGAATTGTTCATTTTTTTGAGGTTCCACAACCAAAGCATTACCAAACATTTCGTTTTGTAGGTATGTGTTTGTGAGCATATGCTGTGTATTCATTATGTCATCCTACAAACTGGTCATCTTACCAATTTGAAGATGTCATGCCTTCCTTTCACAGAAGACACTTCTTGATGCTATACCTCAGTATAAAGTTCTCATAATTGCAAAAAATTCTTCAGTTATCTGATTCGCTTTATCATGTAACTTATCATTGAATATCGTAGTCGGGAATGTTTGGTCCTGATTTAGCATCAGCGATGTCTACGAATTCCCCTGAAGTCTTCCTAATGTGTACTTCGTGCTGATTAAAACATTAATACCATATATTCATTTAATGCATTTGACTTTTTTTCTTTTTTGATATATTTTTTTTCTTGTAACTGCCATCTTTGGTGGTTTTTTTTTCCTTTTTGCCTCTAGGCTTCGCCTTTGCACTTGTAAAAGTTTAATGTTTCTACGAAAACATGAAAGGAGTACTCTGTACCTTGGCAAAGTTCCCAGTAGCATACCTAGTTTTCAACAGCTGTGGGTTAATTTACAGGACAGTTAGCGATTATCTCAACCACTGATCTTATGTGTTGACACTTCAAACAATTTAAAGACACTTCCAAAGAAAGTGACTTAAGATGTGATTTGAATGTCATGTACAGGTGTCGTTTTGTACGGTTCTCAGCTGCCTTGCCTTATTCCTGTTAATTTGAACAGTCCTGGGGTCTCCCACTACTAATGTTCAAAATTATCTTTATTCCAGCTAATGGATTCTTTCCTCATTATACTAATCTTTCGACCATTTTTAGCCTTTTAAAGTGTAGGTCACCCGACCTCTGCAGTCTGAGGCTTGATGCTACTCTAGCACAGGCTCCAAATTACCCTGGACTTGTTTTACTAACGAGAAACCCGAACCTCCAGTCTAAGGATGTATCGGGAGGTAGTGATTCCCCTTTTAAGGACGGTTTCACTCACACAACGAAGCTGTCATGCTTCATCAAGGGGAATCCTCCTCACATCATGAAGCCTCGTCATGATGCGGGCTACATCCCCCTCGCGGCGAGGTAGGAGCTCAGTAATGTTTTCAGATGTAACGGGTATTCCTAAAACCCAGTGAGAGCAGATGGAGTGATGGGAAATGTGCAGCGCAAGGAAGTGGGTGAGTAAAACTAGCTACAGGGTTAGCCTGATGAGTTTTTTTCTCTCTACCCTGTACCATTCGACACATTTGATGCAGGCGCACTGAGTAGTGATCGGCATGTTTCAGCCTAAGACCTAGGAAGTCTTGTGGCTTTCATCAGGATATCTATTATAGCTACTGCTGTGTGGAAAAGTGAATCAAAACAACATAAGAACATAATAATAACAACTCATGCTTCCTTGCACTGCACATTTCCCATCACTCCATCCACTCTCATTGGGTTTTAGGAATATCCCTTACGCCTGAAAACATCCCATAGCTCCTCCCTCACAGCGAGGGGTTTGTAGCCCGCATCATGACTAGGCTTCATGATGTGAGGAGGATTCCTCATGATGAAGCATAACACCTTTGGTGTGTGAGGGAAACTGTCCTTAAAAGTGAAACCCCTCGTAAGTCCTTTTGTTTCCCCTCTTTGACGCCACCTAGTTTCTTCGGACCCGAGGGCTCTTTGTGTATTGGTTCTATTGTGCACGCCATTGAGCTAAAACCTGCTGATATATTATATAATAAAGGGAGATGAATTAACAACTGGAAGTCACCAGTCAAAAGCTAAAGTAGACTGAAAGGTTATTCTTTCGTCCTCAATTTGGCATCTGTTTGAAACTATCAGATAGGTGGATTTTGGGAGTCCTGTAACCATATGCGATGGTATGTAATTATTCCTTCTTCTATATGATTCCCCCTCTCTGTCTTTGCCACTTATAGTCACATGTAGTATCCCTTGCTAATTGTGACTCCTTTAAGATGGTTATCGGGTTCAAATTAAAGCCAAATTCATTTACAGAGTAACTGGCCTTTTATCAATATGAAACAAATATTATCCAAAATCCTAAAGCAAATAATAGCATGATAGTGTGAGCCCCCTGTAGTCCTATGGGACTTTCGACAATTATGGCAATGTATTTCTGTTATCTCATTGTCTTCCAAGCAAAACCTTACCCAGAGTTACCATTAAATGCTGATGTTTGCATTCATTTTCGCTCTTGTGCTCCAGCCATGACCCTTGCTAATATATATATGATGAGTGCACACTTCATTGTTGCTTCACTAAACAGCAGAGAGTGTAAGGTTTGCCTCCCTTCCTGTTTAGTGACAGCTGCCCGAGTCACTTCCTGTGAGTTGAGATGTGGTTTGATTACACCTGTTTGGGGGTTATTGGTCTTCTAACCTACTTTCCCTTTCCCGTAAAGAGAGAGCGAGAGTTACTGGCAATGCTTGGTTTTACCAGCCTAATTTGCACATGCTCAACCTCATCTTTCTAATATGATTTAAAGGTGCTGTCACATAGAAGGCGGTTAACAGACAGGCTGCACATTTTGTTTCTAAGGTGTGAACTACAAAACCACTTCGAGGTTCTATTTCTAATGAACCCATCACGTGAAACCTAGTTTCAATCACCCTTTAATGTATTGAGCCTTCTGAACAGCAAGGTTTGCTGATTTTGGTTTCGCAGTGTAGCTGAAATAGGTCTGGGGCTATTAAGTGTAACTTATCAGCCTCAATGAAGGGTGATAACATTTAAAGCATAACTTGCACTCTTATGTTTCGAAGATGATAACCATTCTTGACTGTCGAAGGCAGTGATGGGAGAATCAACAGAATTAAACTTAGGTTATTTTAATTTTATTTTTACATATTTACTATTTTTGTGAACTTGTTGCTAAATCCAGTCATCTCCTGTAGGAGGCTGGACTTCTTTGGAAATGTCCCCTGACTTTTTGCACCAATTTGAACTACCAGATGCAGGTTTTTCAACTCTAACAGTGCACTAAAGCTTGCTAACCAGGCTCCCAGTATCAGTGTTCTTTACCCTAAACTAACATGTTGTAATTCACTTGTCAAGGACTTTGGCGCCCTTGTAAGTCCCTGGTAAATGGTACTTATAGTACCCAGGGCATGGGTACTAATAAGGGTCCCTATGGGCTGCAGCATGTATTATGCCAACCAAAGGGACCCACACAAACTGCACGCAGCCTACCATTGCATGATGCATGAAATGGTGCAAACCATTTTGAAAGCTCAGCATGGCACACTGTGTGCCATGCCGATACTCAATGCATATACTATATGTAATCACCCCTACAGTAGGCCTTAGAGTTATAGGGCAGGGTGCATTATATGTGTGGACAGATCTGCATGAGCAGAAATTCCCCTGTGATGTCTGGTTCCATTGCCATGACATTGCAAGTGATCAGGAAGTCATCGTAAGCATATGTACTGGGCACTGGTTATTACGCATTGTCTAGCTACGTAATGGCTCAACTGAAAATAATGTTTTTTTGGTATCAAACACCTCGTCTTAATAAATCCACATTGATGTCAGTGTTGGATTTATTATGACATGCACCCAGAGGGAACCTTTGAGGTTCCCCCTGAAACCTACTAGGCTTCTAGTGTGGTGGCAGACTGGACTCTTCCAGCCTGCCACCACAGACTATTTTCTCACCCCCTGCAGGTGAGAGCCGTGGCTCTCTGAGGTCAGAAATAATGCCTGCTTCGGAGGAAGGAGTTCACACCTCCTCCAGCAGGCTGGCTAGTGATTTAGCATATCAAGGCCAGAGGCTTCAGAGCCTCTACCGCCTTTGATATGTGACCCTTGCTTCCCCCAGACCTGGGAGATGTCACCTCCTGCCCTGACGCCCATTTGGCACCGTGATATGCGGGGAAACATTTGGCACCAGGACAGGTTGGGAAATTAGCTAGTCCGAAGGAGTGTTGATTCTCAAGCTAGTCGCACCCCATAGGCTACCTGAAGTGAGCAACGAGAGATGGGTTCCACCAGCTTGCTTTTAGTGGAACTAGGAACTCTGGGTCAGGTTTATGCCCACTCTCCACAGGAAGTGGTCATATAGGGAGTGAAAACACCCCAGGGGAAGGTAGCCTATTGTTTACAATCTTATACTCCCCTTAACGTCCCTAAATTCAGTATTTAGAAGGCCCCCTGACACCAGGAACTCTGATTCCTCTACTGGGAACAGAAGGACAAAAAAGAGCCAAAAATGCTAAAACGGGACCAGCCCCAGATTTGACACAAAACCCTACCTGTCTTCTGCTGTCCCGACAATTACAAGGACCCTACTCATCCTGCAGCTGTGCCTTCTCCTAAAGCCTTGGAGGGCTGCCAGCATTTGCCAACCAGTCCGCATCTCCCTTGAAGTGGAGGGGCCATTTCCCTGCAATCTGCAAGCACCACCCACATCTGCCCCGTAACCGTTCTGCGAACTACCGAGTCCACCGAGAAAGCAGCACCGCAGGACGGTGACTTTGTGGCTCCTAGAGGTCAGCTCTGTCTCCCCAGCGAGTGTCGAGCCACTAGACCCTCCAGGAGCGTTCGAGCACCAATACCCTGTGTTGAGGAGCCCTAGCTGCAGTCAAGGTTTAAGTGTCCATTCCGGAGACAAACCGTGTCAGGACCCACCTACCGATGAAGGACGTCAGCATCACCGAGGCCAGCGCAGAGAGTGACCCTGCTGTCCTGTTTGCCCCCATCACCAGGTCGACCCAAGAAGTGAGAGCCTCCAACGCAAGCTACCTGGCGTAGAAAACAATCTGCATCTGAGCCCCACAGCCTGATTCCGAGCCAACCGATGGTGCCCCATTGCTCCAGAGCTCCTCAAGCACCAAGCCCCTCTTTGGGTTCTGCCGGACTTGTCCCCACTTGCAACAGTTTTTCTGTTACAGGGTTCTTCATTGACTTTAACTGGTAGCATTTGAAACTACCATTGTGACCAGACACACTGGGGCAGGTAAATCTGAATTGCTGGTGGTTCTTTGGACCGTGGCCCCTTTGCACCTTAAGTCCAGAAGAGTAACCCTGAGTAATCGCTTTCAAGTGCACCTATGCAGTGAATGTTTCTCCCGAGGATAACATTACCGCGTTCGAGGCTCATGCCTCAGGTCTGACAGCTGTGATTTTTTACTATTTTACCTGTAAAAAATCTAGAACGTCTTAAGTGCTTACCTGATTCCTATAATCCTGGCGTCTAAAATTCTATAAAAACCTGTGTTATTTTTCCAAATTTATCTCCGGTTTCTTCTTGAGTGTGTCTCATTTATTGACTGTGTGTGCACCAAATGCTTAACACGGCCCTCTAATAAGCCTAAATTGCTTACCCACACTACCTCAAAGAGAGCAGTTGGGATTATTTATTTAAGCCCTGTAAACCAGTAAGAGTTGTTTGGACTTTCTATACAGTATACCTCATGTTGGTGCACTACATAAAAAGCCAGCTTCCTACATTGGTGGATCAGAGGTGGGGTTCAAGACAATTTGCCAATACCGCTAGGTCAATAGGTGCTCACACAAAGAAGCCCACAATTATCTTTAGTCAAAAATATTTTTAGCAAATGTTTTCGATTTTATTTTTCAAAGTGTTCTAATTTGAACTGTCAGGGCCTTGTGTTAAGTCTTCCAGTCAGTATCAGAGATTTATTTTGAAAGTGTACTACTCAGTTAGGCCTTAAGTTTTTTTAGAATTTGATGTAGATTTTGTAAAAAGGTCACACTGTAATAAACATGTCTGACCCAGAGGAGACTTTAGGAGCTCAACCTGACCCCTTATCTACAGCTTACCGTGCAGTATCTAAGGAACCTCTGTAAGGTCACACAATTAAGACTTGTTCAACCCCTTCAAAAGTACAGTTCCAGGAGCTCCTTGCAGAGGTTAATTTAACCAACTCCACAAAAGATCCTGATACCTTGGAAGACGCTGACATTGATCATGACAGTACTTCAGGAGACCGTTCCCCCAGCACCCCCCAAACTCACTAGAGAAAGTGATGAGGTACTCCCTCACCTCTACCCTAAAACTGGATGAAGAAGACCTAGTCCTTGAGAGACTAGCCAGAAGAGCAGCCCTTCAGACCAAAACCCTGGCCATAGAAAGAGAAAGTCCAGTGGTCTCATGGAGTATACCCTGATTAAAGGCTGTGGACTCGCCACTGAGGAGTACAGAATTAAGTTCAGGAAGACTCACAAAACCTCAAGTTATACCTAGGTAGACTTTGTTCACTTCTCAATCAAGACACTAGGTGGCTTGTTGAAAAGTAATCAGGTGCAGGGTCATGATGGGCTTTATAATGTGATTATGAAACAACAAATTTTGACAAACTGTACCTCAGACAAGTTACACCAGCATCTGGTAGATTCATCTCTTTCTAGTCCCAGAGGTCTGCTAAGAAAGCTGATGAGTGGATAAGGACCAGGGTACCAAAAAAGTCCCAGGAGGGTGACTCCACAAAGGAGAGAGGTGGTCAGCCCACCAAAGAGACTCCCTCAGTACCTCAGATCCCTAAAAAGAAGGAAAACCTATCCCACCCCACTCTAGCAAGCAGAGGCAGAGTGGCCCAGGGCTTAAACAAGTTGTGGATAATAGTACTGACAGTTAAAACACAGCCTAATGTCACTACAGAGTGATCCAGCCTGTTCCAAGAGGATGATTAGCACTGGACTATGCAGTGTAACCATAGGGAAGGACTCCTCAGATGAAGAGGCCCTCATTGCAGTAAACTGGGAGGCAGGACCAGATAGTAAGCTGGTGATACCTGAGGGTAGGAGTAGGCACTCCCCCCCCCTCCATTCAGGTGAATGGGATCCCTACCACGGGTCTGAGAGAGACGGATCAGTCACATCATAGTGGTAAACAGGTTGGTTTCCCCAGATCAGTATGTCCTAGGAGAGAAAAGGAAAGTAAGGGTAGTCCCTTGGGAGGTCACATTTAGGACTGTATCCATAGCACCCCTGGAGAGGTAAAGTACTCTTAGCTGACATAGGTGGTGGTCAGTCCTTACCTCCCCTTAGATTGTATCTTAGGCAGTGACCTCCCAGAGGGTGGTCTAAACCCAAATGGGCTGGTTGCCCAAGGCTCCCCAAACCCAAAGATCCCGAAGATCCAGTCCCTACATTTAGGAGACTGGAGTCCAAATAGTTAGGGAAAAAGTAGAGGAAAGAGAAGCCACTCTTAAAGAGAGATCCAGTGAACCAATGACCTTCTGACCCAGTTGGGATGAAGTCCAGAGTTGGCACTGGTAAGGCTTCTCCTGTTCCTAAAGAAGTCCTAAGCAGTCAGGCAGCTGTGCAGAACCAGGGAGCTGTCCCTGCTCTGACAGAAGGAAGGGAGAGTGGAAGAAGGGTGTCTGCCACAGGATGTGGTAGCTCCCAACACTAAACAGCAAGAGAGGTTACAAGAACTCCCAGTTGCCCCTAAAGTATATCTGCCACCTGTCAGTGGAGAACTTATGGTGTGGCTTTGGATACTGACATCTGTCAGTAGCCGTTGAAGGGTGCTGGCTTTCATGGCAGCACTGTACTTGGCATAGAAAACAGACCACATGACCAAAAGAAGATAGGCCCATGACCCTGTTGGTCATGGTGGGGTAACTCAAGTGTTGGCTAACCTCTTTGGGTAAGCTAGGTGTTGCCTTAGCAAAGTTAGGCATAGGAGAGTTGGGCACCTCACTACCCAGGGCAAAAGGGGTGAAAGAAAAGGGTGCAGTACTAGTGAAAGTTCACTTTACAATGGGTTCTATCACTGTGGATATCAATCAGCTCCCCAGAGACAGGGCCATGGATGGTAGGATGTAAGGCAGAGTAGGTCCTGCTATAGTACAGCCAGCTTCTGTACTTTTTCCCTGCCTGAGAAGCCACGGAAACTCTCCTAGGGGTGGACTGAGTCTCCCGGTGTGTTGTCTGGGGAGGGAGGGGTGTCGAAAGCTGGACTTCTTTGCAGCTGTTCCACCAATTTCTGACCCTATTTGAACTACTAGATGCTGTTTTTTCAACTCTGACAGTGCACTGAAGCCTGCTAACTAAGCTCCAGTGCGAGTGCCATTTCCCCCTATACTGACATGTTCAATTGTAATTCAATTGGCAAGGACTTTAGCACCCTTCTAAGTCCCTAGTAAGTGGTACCTATGCTACCCAGGGCATGGGTAGTAAAGAGTGTCCCTATGTGCTGCAGCATGTATTATACTACCCAAAGGGACCCACACAAATACTGCACACAGCCTGCCATTGCAGGATGCGTGAAATGATGCAAACCATTTTGAAAACACATCATGGCACACTCCCTGTGTGCCATGCCATGCCCACTGCATATACTGTATGTAAGTCACCCCTACAGTAAGCCATAGAGCCTTTAAGCTGAGTGGGTTATATGTGTGGACATATCTGCATGAGCAGATGTGCCCCATTGATGTCTGGTTCCATTACCACGACATTGCAAGTGATCAGGAAGCCATGTTAATCATATGTACTGGGCACTTGACATTACAAGTTATCCAGCTACATTATGGCTTTACTGAAAATAATGGTGTTTGGTATCAAACACATCGTTTAAAAAAATCCACATTGATGCCAGTGTTAGGTTTGTTATGACATGCACCCAGATGGCACCTTAGAGGTGCCCTCTGAAATCTACCAGGCTTCTAGTGTGCTGGCTAACTGAACTCTTCCAGCCTGCCACTACAGACGAGTTTCTGACTCCCTGCAGGTGAGTGCTCGCACTCTCTGAGATCAGAAACAATTCCTGCTCCAGAGGAAGGTGTTCACACCTCCTGCAGCAGGATGGCTAATGATTTAGCGTATCAAGACCAGAGGCTTCGAAGTCTCTACCACCTTTGATATGCATCCTTGGCTTCCCCCAGACCTTGGAGATGCCACCCCCTGCCCTGGGGCCCATCTAGCACCAGAAAGGGTAGGAAAAGTAGCTAGTCAGAAGTAGTGTTTACCCTCAGGCTAGTGACACCCCAATGGAGAGCGACCTGAAGTGAACAACGAAAGAAGGGTTTAACCATCTTGCTTTTAGTGGAACTAAAGGTCGTCTGGACATTCTACATAGTGTACCTCATTTTGTTGCACTACATAAAAAGCTAGCTTCCTACATACCTGTCAAAGCACTGATGTGAATATCAGATTTTGGCACTTCCAAGATAACTGCAAGTTGAAAATAGTTATAAATGACGTCTCAATACTGATATACAATATCCACAAAAGCTTTGTATATTTGTGTGCATTGGTGGTATCTTATTTTGCCTTCTGAGCTCAGTGGTCTAAAATGGACGGACACTTGTTAGATGGAGGTCAGCTGTTAGAGGTCTGCTTCATAAGTCTCCACTAAGAAGTCTCCTGTAATAGATTGTGGCTTAAAGGACTCTTGTGTGCCATCTTCACTTCCTTCAGTCTCCTGGTAAGTCCCAAGCCGCAAGGCATGACACTGGGACCAGCCACAGGCTATAACACTGGAACATAACTTGCACCGAAAGAGTTACAGTTTTCAGATGCATGGGCTTTTGCACCATAGACCCATCCTCCAACATGCCCACTACCTCCCTTCCACTCCTTACATATTTTCTTCCATTTGAGGATCTGCTGATTCCGACCCCTCTCGGATACCCCAACAGGGAGGTGCTTGGTACTCCCACATCTTCAAGGGGAGACTCTGATTTCCACATTATTTGTTTCATTTAGGTCTACAGGCCTATAGGCTGTGCTACTGGAACGATGTGATAGTGGAGGACCAAATTATGGAGCAGGGTTGACTAAATTATACAGCTAGAACTGGCAAATTATCTGACAAAGTGGCACATTTTGTAACAGTATTACTTTATTATTTTTACACATGTTAACACTGTCTGGGCAAAGGTTTCACCTCATTAGTGCCAATTTAAGACCCAAATATAGCAAAAAGCAAATAATCAGTGATCATACAACCTTTGCGAAGGGTCTTCTAATACGTGGCAACATACATTGCTGTATTTTTAGCAACATTTGATCCGTTTGATCTAGATGCAATCTTTTTTATTATCTGCAATTTATGCAGCAAATTACAGATTATGGGCAAAAAGTAAGGCAAATCCATAACCATGCCGACAACAGCGTGGCCACAGAATTGCATAATTTCAGTAGTCCTGCTTATTGGTGATTTCTTCACTTCCTTGGTATTCACTGTTTTCCATTTGACTGCTAGGTTCTTACCATATTGATGCTGATAACAGGACTCCCCCTTCCTCAACAGTGTTTCTTTTCCAAGATTGGTGTGAATGAAACAATGTGGAATCTTTGTTGCAGAAACCCTCAGATAGGTGAAGAATATCGATGCTGAACATCTGTTAAAGTTGACTAATTTCTTCCTACCTTCTGTGCTTGTTTTGTCTTTAAGTCAGCCTCTAAACTCTTAACAATTGTCAGTTGAGACCAAGAGAGCAAGCATACCACATTGAATTGTAGAATTGTATGCAACTAGTATACAAGCCTATTGCTCAAATGTGTGCTATTTTTAGTTTTGTGTTAAATTACATGAATGTGAAAAAATAGGTAACATTCCTGCATTGGTTCGTTTACTAAAGTTTTCGGAGCACAGTCTTTAAGTTTCTGTTGGCCTATATAAAAATAAACTTTCATATCACCTTATATCAATTTGTAGGCAAAAACAACAGTGAGGTGCTTCACAAAGCCACCAGAAACACTGGAGAGATCACTTGAGATTAACAAGCATAAAGGCAAGAAACGGTTGCAAAAAAGACCAAATTACAAAAATGTTGGGGAGGAGGAGGAAGATGATAAAGGAGCAGAGGATACCCAAGACGATCCCGATAAGGCTAAAGGTACTGAGGGTGGTTCAAAAGGCATCAAGACAAGTGGGGAGACTGAAGGTGAGTGCACCAAATAGTGAACCAAGTTTCTTTCATAAAGGTCCCAAATCTTTTAAAAAATATCTCTTCATCTAAATTTCAGTTTTTTTCATCCCATGCATCTTCTCCATATTGTAATTTTTGCTTGGTTCATATAAAAACCTCTGCAGATCATTAAACAGTTGTAAATGTTTAATGATTCTGCTTTCATTCATATAAGTTACCCTAGAGTTTTGGCCTAATTGTTTTCTTTATGTAGCATTTGTGATTACAAAAGTCTCTCTCCATGTGCTCAAGCCTTCAGTCTTACAGTACATTTATGGATACCTTGGATAGATGATTATTAATGCCTGCTTTCTAAAGTTACTCTTTTGTTTTCCCCATGCATTTCATTCATTAAGCATTATTATTGAATATAAATTTCCTGTACTCCCGACATCTGTAACAACCTTTTAGACACCGGGTGACAGTTGACATCTATTTCTGCTCAATAATAAAATAACTCTATCCAAGTTTTGGGAGTTGTGTTTTTATGCTCAAAGCCTCTTCCTGGTGGAGAAAAAAACCTTTTGTCTGACTCCTAGTAAGGCCTTATGATCTTTCATTTTGTAATATGTTAATAGAGACTATATTCTCTCCAAAGTTTAGTCCAGATCGGTCAGTGCAGCATTCTAGCCTTCTCTATGCAACAAAAACATATCTGTCTGGAAACCCCTACATTCTCAAACGCTTTAGTGGTTTTGGTTTATCTGTTTCCTTTATGTGGCCAGACATTCAGAAAATAGACTGTTAAAATGATATGCAGGACATTAAGGGTAGCAATCAGTAGACATTGCAATCTCTGTAATTTAATCCATGTTGTGATATTTTTGTTCTCATTTTTTGGGAGAAGTATGCCTTCAGCTTTTACTAATGTTGGTAGAAGGACATCGGTTAATGTCAGTTATTGTGAATGAAATTGTTATGCCTTTAAAGCATTCTAGAAATGTTATGGAAAGCACTGGAAAGTATTCTGTGTGGAATGCATGAATGGTTATTTTTTTAAGATGATGTCCACCAATGCCATCTTGGCACTTAATTGAAAAGGACTGTGTGCCTTCCAAAGAGTATGTGAAGCTAGTAGATTAATGGAAGTCTTTAATGGCCTATGAAAGATAGCAAGTTTGGGAATGTTCCACAAAGATAAAGGGAGTTGATGCCATAGTTTTGGAGCTACCCTAACCTAGAGACAAGCCCTTTAACCCTAGGATTTTTTACCAGTTGTAGAGAGGCAGATCTGTGTCTACACCTTGGTTGATAATGGGTGGTCTGGGAACACAAGTTACTATGAACCTTGCCATGAAGGATTTGATGCACCAGACAAATAGCATACAATTCAGTTCTACGAGCAACTGGCATCCAGTGTAATCTCTGCTTGCTTCGGACACAAGGGCATGTTTCTGATGGTCAACCACCAGTCTGACATCCCTGTTTTGAAATCAGCTGAGTCCTCCATATGTTCTTATTTGGAAGTCCCAGATAACAGTCACTGGCATAATTTGGCTTTGCAGGATAGCGGTGCATACCTCTATATTTCTTATCTGCAGAAGAAATGGAGGATCTTTATTCAGTCGTCTTAGATGATGAAAACTTGCTGAATAATCTGACCTTCCAAGTGGGAATCCTTGTAAAGCTGAAAGCCCAGAAAACGTCTAGAAGATCTTCTTGTGGGCAATCTAACAATCAGCTGTGTCATGTTCTGTTCTGAGCAGGAGGTTCCATAGATGTGAGCTTGTGAGTTGACTGGTGCTGTAAGACCACACTTTGGCTGTGACAAAAATAAACCTGCTCTCTTCTTCGCTGTGGCTAGCGTCTTTATTCATAACATTTTCAGTGAGGTCCTTTGAGAGTTTCCACACTATGGAATGTGCAGTTTGGAAGGTAATGACAATGCAACAAGGCTGCCCACATGATGCAAGGTAAGTGCAGTAAGGTTGTGTGCCCGCCCGCCACTAGTACAGCTCACTTTCGAAGTAGTGAAAGCACTCGTGCAGAGATTCAAGTACACTTCAGCATATGATCATGAGGCTACAGTTGATTGGTTAGACTTACCAATACCCATAGAGGAGGCACATAAGCATCATGAATACGTTTCCCGAGTGAAGCATGGAGTGGAAAGCTCTGGTGATGATGTGGATGAATCCTCCAGTAGAGGAAAGAGCATTGGCAAGCAACAGTCTTCAAAACATCACAGAAAAAGTGCAAAGGAATAAAAAAAATTGTTAAGAAAGAATTATCATAAACAGGTAACTGGCGCTAGAGGGCCGGCGAACAAGATGGCCGCACCCTAAGGAGGCTCTGTTAGCCCAGGAGCACCATCCTTAAGAATCCTGCACTATCAGGCAGCAAAACTATCTAAAACTTGAAACTATGCCCCTAGGACGCTTCTGAAAACCGTTATACCCCTGAATCAGCTTACAGGCAGCTTCTCGGATGTGGGATGCCGTGAGACCCCAGCCGCGAACTGCGTTGCAGTGCAAGATGGCGGCGAAGCAGGCTATGTAACCTACTCTGTGGGGGCCACTGCTACTGGGGGTCAACGGCAGCCCTCGCGTATCCCTGCCTACAGAAGCATTCTGATACCTGTGGGTGGGTAGCGGAGATGCCGTGCAGTGTCGGCAAGGCCGGTGCTGGAGTGCGGCTGCTGCAGAGACTCGCTGACGTGGAGCTGGGCCTCTGAGTTCGGCCGGGGCATGCAGAGCAGAAGCGGAGCCTCAGTGCCCCGGCAACCAACTTTGTAAATACCTGAGGGCTGCCAACGAGATAACTCGGGTTGTTGGAAATCGGAGGTACACGCTGTGTACTTGCCTGCTGCCAGCGCGCTGAGGACCATGCGGTGATGTGCTGGAGCTGCAGGCACTATTTGACACTGGAGTAGGAGGCTTACAGTAATGGATTCCTGCCCGATGCGGCATTGAGAGCTCTGCGACGTAAGGCTGCAGACTGGGAGTGGTGGTGAGAGCGCCCGGCCTAGTCTGCGGCCTTGGTTTCATTGGGCTACTGTGATGTGAGCTCCTGGAGCATCGGCCTGGGCCTGCTGCGAAGGCACGAAAAGTAGCGCCTGGGTCTTGCCATTTGCCTTGACCGGGGTGGGGTCTCATACCGGTCCCGTCGGCGCTGCAGTGGTTGCCTGGCCTGGTGGCGCCTGACTTGAACCGCGGCCTTCTGGTGCAGTGCGGTGCAAATGAGGTGAGCAGGCTGTGAGACGGTGCTGCTGTGTTGGACTGGGCGCTGCTGGGCCGGGTGGCCGCTGGTGTGCTGGGGGGCGGTGGTGGTCGGCTGAGGGCCCTGCATCCAAAAAATTAGGAGCCCCATAGAGACAGCGTCGGCGGGGGGGGGGGGGCTGTGCCTAGGTGGGGGAAGAGGCTGGCCATAACAAACCTCACGTTGTGGAGCAGAGAGGCAAGGTGACTCGGCCGGGCCTTTCGTTGCCCCCCTCCCCACACAGTATAGGTAGACTCTGCGAGCAACCTCTGCGAGCAACCCCTGCTGTACATTCTGAAGGCTTGGCTCACACCGCGCAACTAAATACATCATGGGCCGAACAGAGGGCAAACAATCCGAGCTGCATTTCTCTGCACGCAAGAATGCCTCCGATGAATCCAAAGACACAGCCTCACAAAGAGTAGAGGGTGCCCCTGCCTCTACTCCCCTACAAGACTCTGATATTAAGGCATTGCTGTTAAATATGCACCAAAGTCTCATGTCCATTGAATCCAAAATGGACGCCATAAATATGTGCATGGACTTCATTTCACAAAAACTAGAAAAACGTGACGAACGCATATTGAAAACTAAGCAGCGCATTTCTACAATTAAAGATATCTCTTAAGTCAGCAACGAAAAGGTACTACGCATGGAGAAACTGCTCAAAATCATTGCTGCAAAGAATGAGGACTTAAAAGCGCGCTTGCGCATAAATAATTTGCCCGTCGTGGGGGTCCCAGAGTCCACTGCTATGGGACGCATGAAAGACTATGTTAAAAAAAAAATTGCTGGAACTCTTTGGCGCGGACGTATTCGCTAAGGTCCTGGTGGTCGAAAGGACCCACCGATCTTTGGCTCCAAGACCGCTGCCGGAGGCTCCTCGCAGCCCTATCCTGGCACGAATACTGAATTATAAAGATTGTGACACGGCACTGCGGATAGCCAGAGAGAACACAAGACTTATCTTTTGATGGTAACAGAATTTTGATCTATCCGGACTTCACCATGGTGGTAAAGGAAGCACAGAAAAAAATTCTGCTGATCAAAAAGAAGCTGCAGCTTGCCAATATACAATTTTCCGTGCTCTACCCTGCCAGATTACGTGTTCTTCACCGAGCAAAATTGCATGTTTTCAATAACTCGCAGCAAGCCCAAGATTCTTTGAAAATCGCCTTGCGGCGCTAGCCTACACCCCGAGATGGAGACCCAGGCTCAGGTCGATACTTACGGGCTCCCGAAGAGGACTAATGGTAAAGTGCATTATTGCAAGAACTGCGTCCGTAATTAGTGAGACTATACAGACTGATAAACTGCATGACAGCGGGAAGCATGGATGTACATGCACGGCTCTAACCAAATTCTAAAAATAGTGGTCCTTATAAAGGCGTCATTAGCTCTGATAAGTCTGCCATATAATAATGTTCTCCTGGGCTCCCTCGCAACTGCGAGGTGCGCTGACGGTCCCTCTGGCGCACTTCCCCAGTGGGAATTCTCCCACGACACATGTTGGGTATTAGTAAAATGTCACTAATACCGGTTATTTTTTCTATTGTTGAGTGCCTTACTTAGGCCAGTTATTGATTGGGATGGGTGGGTTTATATTCTCCTGTGGGATTGGGTCTCAGGTGTGGGCGGTGTGTGGGATAGGTTTGTTCTTAGTGAACGTGAAGGTATTGCACTGCACAATCTTGAATGTACGTGGATACGAATGCATACGCTTTCTGTCACACAACACTATATTATCGGCATCAGATACACACTCGGCCCCTCTGAGGGTCTAAAGGAGTGATGGCTACCGTAGGTCCAGATAAAACCCCTATTTTTCACTTTCTGACATGGAATGTACGCAGTCTTGGAGATCCCTGCAAGCGTAGGCAAGTTTTAGGATACCTAGACCGACACCATGTCCAGATGGCTATGATACAGGAGACGCACCTAAATCCTCAAGTGCCAAATAATTTTGGTAGAAAATGGGCTGCACACAGCTGCTTCTCCTCTTTCTCCACATATGCCTGGGGCACGGCTATCCTTGTGAAGTCAGGATTGGGATACTACCCATTAGGAAACTTACAGGACACTCGGCAGATACAGCATCATGTGGGGAAGGCTGGCTGGACACACAGTTACACTAGTAAGCTGTCATGCACCCAACATCGATGATCTGGGATTTTTGGATACATTGTGGAGTCACATCCTGGAAATATGATCCACCTTTATTGTATGGGGAGGAGACTTCAATCTGGCATTAGATCCCCTGGCTGACCACTCCCCCGTCCATTCACATTCACACCCCCAGGCGACTAAACACCTTTCAAGTATCATAGCTGATCATCAACTGTTTGATGCATGGAGGGTTCTTCACCCAACGCAAAGGGAGGGCACTTTTGTCTCCAGGGTGCACTCCAGCTGGTCGAGGCTGTGCTATTGATTACTTTTTGCAGGGCTAAATATGTGTCTCAGAGAGGTTTCACATTTGGCACATACCCTCTCGCATCGCTCTCCAGTACTTATGAAGCTTTTGCCGCCAGGTAACGCATCCCCATATTGGTCATGGGGGCTCCTGCCTACGGCTCTGCTGGACACAGCATTCTGTGAAGAGATACAAGATATGCCAGGAGACCATTGAGATTTTCCCTCGCAACGTAGATAGTGTGGCAACGGTGGCATGCGTATGGAAGAGTTGTAAAGTTACAGTGAGGGGATTGTGTAAAGTTAAGAGTGGGTGGATCCTTAAATCCATTAGAGGCACCCTGCATAAGTTAGAGAGAGACATAAAAAGACAGAAGAGACAATTGCATCCTCTCCTACCCAGCACCTTCAGTTGAAACTCAAGGAGCTACTCTGAATATACGGCTGAATCAGAACCTGAATCTAAATTTCGATCGAAATACCATGTCATCAGGGTGTAAAGGGAGGGTGAACACCCTGGTAAGGCCCTAGCTGAAGTTACCAGACTCCCTGGGTTCACTAATCAGGTCCTGGAAATACTGGATGAAGAAGCCCACAGGCACACTGATTCAAAGGAGATCCTCAAATTATTTGCCAACTATTATGCGTTAATATATCACACGCGAGAGCGTGGCACACCAGACATAGCATCCTATTTTGAGGATACCGCTCTTGGTTGGATAAGCGATTCCCGTAGAGAATTCTTGGCCGCTGAGATTGAGGAGGATGAAATACGGGCTGCAATAATAGGTCTGTGCTTGGGTAAGGCCCCGGGGCCTGATGGTCTGCCTGCAGACTTTTACAAATGTTATATTGAGCAGCTGCCCCCCCCTACTTAAGCAAGTTTTTGAGGAATCCAAAGAGGTGGGCACTCTCCCCCTGTCGATGCGACAAGCCATGATTATATCACTGCTTAAGCCGGGCAAAGAGGCCATCAGTTGCGAAGCATATAGACCCTTGTCACTGATCAACTGTGACACCAAGATTTTGCCAAAGTAATTGCCAACAGATTATCCTTGCTGATGGATGGGCTGGTTCTTCCGGACCAGGCGGGCTTTGTGCCAGGCATGGCTACCTCGTACAATCTGAGAACCACCTTTGCGTTATTACATTACATTGACCCAAAGATCTCTGCTGCTGGGATTTTAATAGACGCCGCAAAAGCGTTTGATTCCCTTGAGTGGGCATACATGTGTACTGTATTGGGCAGAATGGCCCTCCCCCAACCGTTCTTAGGGTGGATAAAGCGGTTATACTCTCAGCCTGAGGCAATAGTGCAGGACAACGGGCTATACTCTGACCCTATTACCATTACTAGGGGCACGCGGCAGGGATGCCCACTATCCCCGCTGCTCTTCGCTCCGGCCATTGAACCCTTAGTTGCCAAACAACATAGAGATTATGCAATCCAATATCCCTCTTGTCAGATACTGATATCATTGTATGCTGATGATATCACCCTCTATCTATGCAAACCAAGCACCAGTCTTAATCCGGTCCTCCGGGAATTCATAATATTTGGCGACCTCTCTGTAATAAGACTCAGTTAGAGCAAATCCCAGATCCTTCCACTCACTCCCAACACTGAGCAATTCACCCCGGATTTCCCACTAAGATGGTGTGAACACGAAATAAAATATCTGGGCGTGGTCATCACTAGGGACATAGAGACAACCCTTCAGGCCAATTACGGTACAGCGATTGAAACTATCTGCGCCTGGGTGGAACGATGGATCACACTGCCACTCTCCCTAGCTAGAAGAGTGGCTTTGATGAAGATGAACATTTTGCCCAAGCTCCTATACTTGTTCATCTACATACCCTACAATCCAGGGCTACCTTTCTTTAACACTCTTGGTCCTTGCTTATCAGACTGGCATGGGGCGGGAAACAGCCCTGGGAGGGCTGGAAAGTTATGACACAGCCATTTTCCAGGGGGTGGGGGGGGCTTTGAGGCCCTGGATATGGAACTGTATTATCTCAGCACGCAGACCCATTATCCTATATACTGGCTCCACCTCCCCTTTATTTGCCGCCCCTGGCTTTTGAACAGGGATGCATGCTGCCTACGCCCCTAAATTCCTTTCTGGGAACTCCGGTCCCCGGAGAGGGAGTAACTCACCACTCGGTAAGCTGCACTAATCATGCATGGAAGCGACTGGCTAAAATAATGGACAAACTAGTGTCATACTCTCCATTACTGCCACTCCTGTATCTTCCATTTGCTCCTGTCACTCAAGAGGTTCCGTAAGCAAAGCCTCAATGTGTGGGGGAGATCATCACTATGAGGGACAATTTAATGAATAACTGAAACTGTTGTCTGGGGATAGGGCCACTCCCAGATGGGGCAGGGGGCGTGCTCCCAAATTCAAAGAATGTCTCACAGATTTCACATACTGTACGGATCAACTCGCGACCTACACAGATCTCCTTCCAGCCCCATCCTGCCCTTGAGGCATTTGGGAGCCACTGATAGAGTACCTAAGGGAACATTCAGACTGATAATATGCATGGCCGGCTGGTCGTACGGTATGATCACTGAAGGGGATACCATTGGGGTGGGGGAGGTGGGAGGGTGGTATGGGAGGTCTCTTACAATGGATAAGAGATTCATGCATTAGAGGGTATTGATGCTCAACCATAGCTCAATATATTTGTAAAAATTAGATCCGATGTCTCACTGAACTCCTGTTGTGCCAAGCACTAAAACTATCGACACTATAAAACTGCAAGACCACTGTATTTATGTGCCACATCATATGAACTATGCATTCATACGTCATTATGTAATGTACTCTACCTCTTTGTTTTTTTTGTTTGTAATTCTAATAAAAATATGTTCAAAAAATAAAATAAGGAGGTAACTGTTAAAAGAAAAAAAAGAATTGCAGTGTCCCTAAGGTGAGAGTGTTAACCTGCACTCAGGTTACTTCGAAGATTAAATAGGACAAAAGTGATGGAAAGTGAAAGTAACATCATAATCCCATCACTTTTTCTTCCACAAGCTGTACCGCCTCCCATCCAGTTGGAAGATTGGCTAGAGAGTTTTGAAAATGTCTTATACCCATTAGATGGGAAAGATTTTTGATCAGGCTGTAAGAAAGTGCTTCTGTTAAGAGCCTTGGGAAAGGAAGGGCAACACATCTTCAAATATTAGCCGGTTGCTGTGAAACAGAATAGACATCCACTAACCGATGTGTTCAAGAAGGCCAAGGCCGAATGAAGACGAGTTTTGTCAAGAACATCCACATAGCTGTGACTGTTCACAAATTTTATAATCAACCACAGAAATAGAATGAAACAGTACATAAGTCTGTATCCCATGTATAGTAGTTATCTATTAAAATGCCAATTTGGCAAGGTGACAGATGAACTAATCAGAGATTAGTTGATAGTCCAGTGTTCTAGCAAAAAGATTCAAGAGATTTTATGAGCAGCTAGAAATCCCTCACTCAAAAGATACCATCCCAATAGCTAACAAAGTTGAGGAGTCTGATATTGTATGAGAGAAATGAGAAAGATGGATACCAAGAAATATGGGGGGTGTGCTATTTGTAGTTGAGAAAAACAAAGGTTCTGGTAAATTTGGTAGGGAAGAGCACATGCGTCACATCAAGCACAGGTGCTTAAGATAGGTGCTATGATTCAATAAATTCTAATACAGGGAATGCTTGGGGAGAAGCAAGCCTTTAGAGGGTGCCGCAGGTGTGGCAGTAGTTTTCATAGCCCAGACTTGTAGAGTTGTTTTGCAATTAACAAGTAGTGAAAGAGATGTGGGAAGAAGGTATATTTTGCATGGATCTGCACTGAAGGAGGTATAGGTAAATTGCCACAGTTTTGCCCACATGACCCGAGTTGTAAAGAATATTGTGTGTGAATTATACAGATGAAGTAAAGAGGTAGGAAATGTAGGCCAAGTCATAGCTTGTTGGAAATATTAAGGACATTAAAATAACTGTCAATGTGGTTTCTGTAAGCATCATTATTCCTGAGGAGACGTTCCACAGAGCTTGAAATGAGGTAATATTAGAGACCGCAGATATTTTGCCAAGAGGGTACCCAGGGAGTGAAATTGATATAAAAGGGTATGTGGAGGCCACTGTAGAGTTTAGTCAAGGTAAGGTATATGTGTCTGTGGAGGGAACTCTAATCCTCTTTTACACATGCAATGTGCGCATCATAATTATTGCAAGAGCTTCTGATGAAGTTACGGTTGTAGAAGATACTACTTCGGAGGGATTAGAAGAGATGATAAGAAAGGCAGGGGGTGTGTTCACAGAGAACCAGGGCTTCCTAAGAGGCTATGTGAACAAAGGTTTTCATTACATTTGCACAATTCGTTCATAAATACTTGTGATTTCCACCACCAACAATAAAAGTAGAATCTTAAGGTACTGAGCTGGAACGTAAATGGGTTGCGAGACAAGGTCAAGCGCAGTGTGGTGTTGCAATACATCAGGAAACAGGCATCGGACGTGGTCCTTGTTCAAGAGACCCATCTGGTGGGCCACAGTTGTAGGGCACTAAATAGATGGGGGTATAAGTTAGCGGCGCATGCGGGCTTTACCACCAGCTCCCGTGCGGTAGGAATAATGGTGCGACACTCCCTTCCCCTCATGATCTAATCCATTTGGACAGATGATTTAGGAAGATATATAGGCATTACGGGACAGTGGGAAGGGCACACGATCACCTGCCTGTCAGTCTATGTCCCTCTGGGAATGCAGGCTCGGACATTTAAGGACCTTGGAACAGTACTGCTCTCACTGCCAGACTGCCTATTGATAATGGTAGGAGATTTGAACTTTGTGGTCTCGGGAGAACTAGACAGAAGTCCTCCACGAGATGTGGGAAAGGGGGCGAGATGGTTGCCAGATTTCCTGGAAACACTTGGTTTAGCAGACGCATGGAGGGTGTTCCATCCAGACAGTATCCAACACACAGCTTTTCACGAATAGACTACATTATCTTCCCCTCCACACAACTAACGAATATCCGTGAAATAAGACATCTAGCTAAGGGTATCTCCTATCACTCCATTCTGGACGCAGGTAGCGCTGGGCTGGAGGGGGGAGGGCAGGGTGGCCCCTATCAACCTGTGGCACCTCCGAGACCCCGCTGTACACAAGGCCCTAGTAGAGAGCATGGATAACTATTTCCAAGAGAACGAGGGTACAGTTGACTCCTCCCAGATACTGTAGGAAGCATTTAAAACGGTGCTCCGAGGGCAGCCGCTCTCCCTAATAGCAGGTAAAAGGAAAGACAAAATGAAGGACCTGGTGAGTGTGGAGAGTGCTGTCCTTGACCTGGAAAGAAGTTTGGAGGAGGGGGTTACGCCCAAAAAGACACATGCCCTACTGCTTAATAAATGACGAATACAAGGCCATAGCAACGGATAGGGCGAAGTCTGCTGCATGGGAATCGGAGGGCAGTGTATATGACCTTGGAGACAAGGCCGGGAAACTCCTGCTGTGGTTTGACAAAAGAGAACTGACTTCCAGATTAGTGCTGGAAATACTTGATAAAGATAGCCACGTGCTCACAGACCCGCAAGCAATAGTGAACACTTTCGCAGCCCATTATAGTATCATCTACGAATCGCACATGCAACAAACTGAGGAGGACTCACAGTCCATGCTCAGGGACATTGTCCTCCCTCACCTGCCACCCGAGAAGCATGCACTCCTAGACAGCGAATTCACTAATGATGAAATAGCAATAGCGATTAGAAGCCTCCAAGCGGGCAAGGCATCGGGCCCCATCGGCCTACCAATAGAGCTGTATAAACTAGCACCAGAAAAACTGCCCCCTTGGCTGAGGGCTATGTTCATGGAGAGTAGGGAGCAAAGAGAGCTGCCACTAGACCAGCGTGTAGCCACAATAGTAACAATCTACAAAGAGGGCAAGTCCAGACTGGTATGTGCATCATACAGACCCATCTCCCTTCTCAACACAGAACCCCAAATTCTCTGTAAGGCGCTGGCCAACCGACTGATTAAAGTGATCGGTGACCTGGTCCACCCGAATCAGTAGGGCTTCATGCCCCACCGAAATACAGCCCTGAACCTCCGGCGATTACATGGAGTGATGGGGAGGCTGGACACGTTAAGAGAACCGGCAATCTTAGTCTCGTTAGACGCCACAATGGCATTTGATACTATAGAGTGGCCCTACCTGTTTGCCGTATTAAAGAAGTTTGAATTTGGGGAGGGGTTCATCCGATGGATAAGGCTCCTTTACGCTAAGCCCTTGGCGCAGGTCGTGGTGAATAACAGACGGTCTGCGCCGTTCGAGCTGGGACGTGGCATTAGGCAGGGGTGTCCCCTCTCCCCTCTTCTCTTTGCCCTGGCGCTCGAGCCCCTAGCGGTGTGGATTCGAAGAGACCCGGTCATACGTGGATTAAAATGGGCCCAGTCGTGGGAGGACCGCATATCACTATATGCGGATGATATCCTGTTGTTCCTGGCCGCCCCCAAGAAGTCGCTGATAGCAGTGCTAGACATTCACAATTTTCGGGAGATTCTCTGGTTACTCAATTAATTGGAGTAAATCCCTACTGTATGTACTGCAAGGGGACCGCCCCGCGATTCCAAGGGACTGCCCAATACATATTTGGTAATATACGTGACGTCTTACCCCCAACTCCTAAACAGCCGGAACTTGGCCCCGCCCTTGCAACCGTTGAAACGGGACTCAGCGGCTTGGAGGGCTCTCCCTCTCTCTCTCCTGAACTATTGTGGGATGGTAAGCCTAGGATAGCATTACATAAACTCACACTCAAATGGTATGACGGGGGTTTCAGCCTCCCCAATCTTAAAAAATATTATTGGGCGGCCCACCTAGCGGCGATAAACCAATACATCTACCGTAGAATAGACGACCCGGGCTATGCTATGGACCGCTGGGTACTCCAGGGAGGGAACTATTACAGAGCCCTATATTCCAAACCGAAACGTTTTGCCCTGATGGGACCGACGAAACACTCAGTGCAGATCTGGCAGACGGCCACTAAGAGTCTAGGTTGGGAGCAGAAATTGACTGCAACTACACCTCTTTGGGATTCTGAGATCCTAGGAGACCTTTGGAAGACAAAAGGTTTCGATAGGTGGGACCTTATCAGGATCTCAAACATTGGCGATGTATGGGTTAAGGGGGCAGTGATATCATTTCCTGAACTGCAGCAGAAATACGAACTCTCAAACACAGAGTACTTCCGATATCTGCAGGTCCGCCACGCATTGCAGTCACACATACCAATGGGCCCCTCTGTCCCGGAATATACTCCTCTTGAAGACAGATTGCTAGACGGCTACCTACCAGAAAAGACGATATCCCTCACCTATAGCAAATTGATTAATAACGTAGCCAAGCCTTTACAAGATCTTAGGGCAAAGTGGGAAAGAGACGGACTTAAGCTGGACGACGAGGAGTGGCAAAAAAAAATCTTATTAGATTGTTGTTCCTGCTTTAAACTAACAGTGTGTTACCTCACACATCTAGTTAAGCATTTTTAGCACGTTACAATCCAATGGTGTTGAATGTACATGCATAAACACGTTCTTAATGATGACAATGCTAAAGGTTGAACTGTCAGGACCCCACAAGTCTTCCCTTCTGCTTGGAGAGTAGCCTCGCAGGGATGACATGAACAACATCCGCTGTCTCCCACCTCTCCCCTGTCCTAGTATATTACCTGACCGGGGTGGTGGTGGAGGCAGGGGGAAAGAATCCTAAAAAGGTGGTGCTGTTGTTTTCAGAGTGAAGGCCTGGTTGAATATACCCAAAGGAGATGTAGGAACCCCTAGTGGAATACTGCCTGTAAGTACAAACCAACAGACGATCAATACCACCCTCACAAGCACACATACATACACGTCTTGGAAAGGTAGTCCGGGGGAACAGCTATAGTCACCTGGGATGTGGCACTCAGATATGGTATGGTGTATGACCTTACACACCAAAGGAACACGGAACATAAGGTTGGCGCACCTGCGCTGATGAAAGAAGTATCAATATAGTAGATTCCAATCAAATGAAAATAAAGTACCAAGCGTTCCTGCGCTACGAACAAAACGGGGCTGGAGAGGCAACGCGTTCCTGCGCTTACCCCTACTCCACCAGGTCAGAAAGAGCTTCTGCGCTTCTGCTACGATAAAGTGGCTGCTCTTGTGGCCATGCGCCCCTGCGCTTGCCACGCCAACAAAGAACTACACTAGCGCTCCTGCTCTGGTGCGGACAAACTGGTAACAGACCCTTTCGTGAAGGCTGACTTAATCATCGGTAACGCACTCCTGCGCTTACCGCTGTGCCAGAATGTCAGAAGATGCCAAAGAAAACGAGAAGGGGAAAAGGCAACGCGCTCCTGTGCGTGCCTTGTACAACTAGGACTGAAAGCGCTTACGCATTTAAGCTCCGCCAGAGTCTCGGTTTTCATAACCATGCGCTCCGGCGCGTGTTAAGCAAGGAAGGCTGCACCGGCACTCCTGTGCCGGCATGAATGCTGCAAATTCCTGTTTCCGATGGAATTGAGGAGGAAGTGATTGATCCAAAGGCTCCAACTACGCCTCGGTCAAATCCAGGATGAGAAGCACTGGGGGCTGAGCACCACAGGTCCTTATGCAGTCTCACCCGGAAGTGCCCATGTGGTGACCTTAGGTTTTGCTTCCTGGTTATGGAAGCTAGACTGCTGAACCTACATGAATAAGGGTCACACACACGTAGGCAAAGGGTCACACACACGTAGGCACACACACTGGATCCATGACATGAACATACATTTGCATATCATTTTTCTCCTTGCAAATCCGGCTATTATTCACGCCAAAAGATGTCCCATATTAACTGGTTTCTGCTTGTACCTCATATTATACAAAGATTAGTGCATCACAATTCTGCCCCAGTGGTCAAAGATGCTCATAAATGAATTGAGTCCAATACTCGTATTCTGACATTATTTAGCCCATGTACGTCTGGTTTAAACAATTCCACCCTAGTGGGGCCTTCCTCCTAGTCATACTCTCACAATATTGCTGGGAACTACACAAATCATCCAATGTAAATCAAAAACAAAATCTTATAATGCTCACCCAGCTGTCCTGAACCTACCAAGATATATTCAATCTCTCTTCCAGTTGTTCTTTCATCTGGTGTCTCCGTGCTACCTACAACAATAAATAACAGTACAAGATCAGTACCGATCTTCTATATCTCGTGTCTAAAAACCTTCAAACTAACATTCCAAAATTAGCACACTAATAAAATATAGGAAAGTTTATATGTGAAAAGGAAGTATATCTCCATACTGATAACTAAATCATATCCTAAAAATCTCACCAGAGAGTTCTGCCTACCCTCGGGGGACTGCTAATTCTTCATCTTTATTGAGACCCTCAGGGTTCATGGTTCTGTATTTTATAATCAATTTAGACTCTAGCCTGCGTAATTCCTGTTAGGAATCCTATCCAGTACACAGAATTGCAGCAGTCTTATGTCTTTATTGTGTAGTTGTTTAAAGTGCCTGGCTATAGGGTATTGTTTAACCTTATTTGTGATTGCTCTCATGTGTTCTAAGATTCTTTCCTTAGCTTTATGGATTGTGCTGCCAATGTAAATCAAGGAATATGGGCTACTTGATGCATAAACACAACAGTAGGAGTTGCAAGTAAGGTGTTTAGTAATGATTTAGGGCCTTTCTTCCTTGGATAGTTGTATCTGCTTACTGTTCATACTGTATTTACTGGCTTTGCACCATTCATAGATGTAAAATCCTTGTATATCATTAGTACTGTTCTTTGACTGCACAAGGCTATTACTTAAAACATCCTTCAATGAAGTATAAATTTGAAAGGCTACCTGAGGATTATCTCATATAGATTTAGACAAGATTTCATCAGTCTTAAGGACTTCCCAAAATGTTATAAGACATCTCTGTACCTCCCATGCCTGGGTGCTCAATGAAGTTATAAATTTCATAGGTTACTCTTTGGTCTCGTGTTTTACCTTTGGGATCAATAGGCCTTCCCTTTTTACTTTTTTCACTTTGGTACATGCCTGTTCAATCACTTTCGAGGAATACCCTCTTTCTTCAAATCTCTGTTTCATGATCATCATTTCTTTTAAAAATGAGTCATCTGAGTGTGATAGAGAGCCCACCTCCAAGACCCTAGAAGCCACCTACTTACCGTGCATAGACCCATTCTCCTGCGAGGGAGTGTCAAAACCATCTCGGACCTGGAAAGGAAAAGAAAAAGAAAGTGTTCTCCTGTTCCTCCCAGACTTTTCCATACAGGAAAAAGGAGGATCCAACCCACAGTAAAACCAATCGGGGACCCCGCAGGATGAAGATCAGGATGTCGTCACATCTTTCGTGAGGGTTGGAAAAGAGAAGGCTGAAGTCTAGGGACAGGTCGGGTAGGAGCAAAAGGAGGCCACAACAGGAAGCCCAGGAGGAATGCTGAACAAAGAAAGAGGAGAACCAGACGAAGGCATCGAGGACAGAGACAAGACACCCGAAGACTGGAGCGAGGACTGGTGGACTCCCCCAGTAGATACGCAGTTTCCGCCGCAATTCAGGGGCGTTGCGGCACTGGCGGTCAGTGATCCAAATCGGGATAAAAACGAGCAGGAGTTTTAAAACGGGGAAGTGTTAAAACCCTGTGGGGAGCGGGGTGGGGGAAGACGCTGAAGAGCTGTAATTGTTTTTGTGTGTTTAATGCCGTATTGCTCTCTATAATTGTTTTGGGGTCCTGACAAAAAGGACTGTTATCAATGATAAGCACGGGTGTTTATTTTTGGTGTGTTGTGTATGCTTTCTTTTTTTTCCTTACACTTTATTGCGACGCTGTTATATGAACACTGGAACAGGAGTCTAGAAAACAGGCTAAAGGTTCAAGATAAGGCAATAGAAAAGCCTTATGAACAAAACCGATTTGGGCTAATCTTTTGGATACCCTGATATATGGGTAACACTATTCCTAGGTGCCTACATATATCTACATCTTTTAAGGAGATTTCTGCCACTGATTGTTTCACTTGAAATAGTGTGCATGAGAGAAAAGGGGAAAGACCAGATTTAGCCCTCCCCTAACGCTTTCACCTCTCATCGATCACTGACACCAGAAAGTGTGTGAATTCTTATTTTTCTTCCCTCCATATTCACACTGGGTGTGGTGAAGGAGACTATCCCAGCTCCACCTAAAATATACAAGAACCATAAGAAACTTACCGTCATTTTTCCCTCTTTTCAAGCCTCCTGGGGACCACCGCCTGGAGAAGAGTGATCTGAAGGAAAGAATGAAAGCAAAAGGAGTGATCAAGCATAGAAGACCCGATGTTCAGAGCACAATGTTAATTATTTCATATGTGAAATCAATTCAGTTAAAAAGATCGCAAACATTGAGAAGCATATCAAGCCTCCAAGCTTTTATTCCCACCCATCACTCCCACACTGAGCTACAATTTCTTCTGGCTCTGAGTAACTCTTCGTAGGGTATGATCTAAATCGGATTCTTAGGATGACAACTACCTGCATGTAGAAGACTATTTCCTGCAGTTTTTTTTACGGAAAAGGCTACTTTCCAACGTATTGTTGCATACCTTCACCCGATTATCAAGAAATTATATTTTTTCTGGATGTACCTGACTAGTGAACTTGAGATGTAGGTTGTCATTCAGAGTGTCAACAAGTACTTGGGCTTCTTCATTACTGCCATTCCAAATTCAAAAGAAGTCATCAATATAACAAACCGAAAGGATGACTTGGTGTTCAAAGAGTCTGATGTTACTGACAACCTACTCCTTCCACCAGCCTAAGTAGCGGCCAGCGTAGCTGGGGGCGAAGTAAGTTCCTATCGCCGGCCCTTGGGTTTGTCTGTATATAACTTGATCAAAACTGAAATAATTGTTAATTATTTTTAAATGAAAGAAAAGGGTGCAGGGTAGGAATACCTTCACCCCCTTGCTCTGTTCCGGGGACCTGCAGTGCAAATATGATTGTTTTTTTTGTTTTTGGCAGGATTCACGCTGAATCCACAGCTCCTGGCAATAAATAAAATAAAGAAGGGCAGGCTCCCGAACTTCTCTACTGTTTAGCCCCTGGGTAGGCCAGGTCCTGGTGGCATGCAGGAATAAAGATGGGGGGTGCATGGGGCTTCCCTCCTGAGGCTCCTTTAAGCCCCAAGGGCCGCTACCTCCCCGGGACTTTAAAAGTATAATCGAGGAGCGCTGACCCCTCTGCTTAGTTTCTTTTGAACCACGGGGGCTACCACCTCCCCAGGGCTTTATTTTAAATTTGAAGGGGTGGGCGTATGGGATCCCCTCCTGAGGCGGGTTCAAGCCCCAGTGAACACCACCTCCCCAGAGCTAAATTAAAAGTAATGGCAGGGCCACGGGACACCCCTGGGTTACCACCACCTCCTATAATATAATTAAAACTAGGAGGGGGCCTCCCGGACCATTTACGGCCCCAAGGACCATCACCTCCCCAGGGCCAGCCGGTGCTGATCAAAGAAGGGGGGCTGGCTCCTGCTATGTCCCGGGGTGCCCACCCCCAAGACATAGCTGTTTTTTCTGACTTGGCAGGAACTTTGACAGCTCCCTCCAAGTCACAGCAAATACGAACTCTGCTCTCAGCAAGAGAGCGCTGTGTAACCGATCCCCCTTGCTGAGAGGTAAGATTTCATCTTGAGGCTCCCCCGGGGAGAAGAGGAGAAAAGGGCAGAATAAAGGTCAGAAACTAACAGAAAGAGGCAGAATAAAGGTCCGCAACGAGCGGAAAGAGGCTAGATATAGGTCAGAAAGGAGCAGAAAGAGGCAGAAAAAAGGTCAGAAACGAGCAGAAAGAGGCAAAAAAAAGGTCAGAAATTAGAATGAAGAGGCAAAATAAAGGTCAGAAATTAGCAGAAAGAGGCTAAATAAAGGTCAGAATCGAGGAGAAAAAGGCAAACTAGAGTTTAAAAACTAGTAGAAAAAGGCAAAATAGATATCAGATACAAGCAGAAAGAGGCAAATAAAGATCAGAATAAATAAAGGTCAGAATCGAGGTAAAAGAGACAAACTAGAGACAAGAAACAAGTAGAAAAAGGCAAAATAGATATCAGAAAGAGGCAAAATAGAGATCAGAAACGAGCAGAAAGAGGCAAAATAAAGGTCAGCAACGAACAGAAAGAGGCAAAATGCAGGTCAGAAGTAAGCAGAAAAAAGGCAGAAACTTAGCAGAACCCACTGAGGGCCTTATGCACAGAACACAGAACAACTCAGACACTCTCACAGCCACTCACAGACCCATTCACTTATGCACCCACTTACAGACAAACTCAGACATGTGTACCCACTTATAGACACAGTCAGCCACTTGTACACCCACTTACAGAATCACTCATACTTTCTCTCACCCCCTCACAGATCAACTCACTCATTCATACACTTAAAAACCCACTTACAGACCCACTCATACACTCTCACACTCACTTACAAACCTACTCAGACACTCATACACCCACTGAGAGACTCATACATCCACTGAGACACTTGTGCACTCACTCACACACTCTGTGTCAAAGATTAGTGGTTACAGTTAGTAAATAGAATTTAAAAAACCTTACAAATTCAATTTAAAAAACCAAAGGTTACAGGGACGTTATAGTTAGGAACTAGAATAAAGAAAACAAAGGTTACAGGGACTTTATAGTTTCGCTCAGATTTTACTTGTACAAAACCAGTGAAATTCAGCAGGTCTAGTTTGCTAAGCTAACTATAACTTATGGCCCCAAAAATGCACTGCTTAAGACCTCACATATTACATCAGTCATGCCATAACAGGTTCTGCACTTACTCCTATAGAGGGTCAATATTTCCCTAATTAGCTTATTCCCCATTTTTTTTTGAGAACCTAAAAATTGCCTCTATAATCCGTGTAAATTTTGATTTGCAATTATTGATATGGGGTCTCCAATGGCCGTTTGATGTAAATAACAGTCCTAAATATGAGAATGAATGTGTTTCTGCAATAGGGACCCTATTTACATGGTGTGTCCTATTCTTTGGTGTCCCTTTTCCGCAGACCATCGTAAATGTTTTTTTCAAGTTGAGAGTTAAATCCTTTTCCTGCATATATTCTGCAGATTTTTCATTTAGGCACTGGAGCCCATTAGTGGTTCTAGGCAAAAGAACTGCGTCGTCTGCATAAAGCAAAGTGGGGACGGCGCGTATACCAACTCTAGGGGCATCAGACTTTAGCTTTTGAAGGCATTCATCTAATCTGTTTATAAAGAAAACAATAGGGGGGCAAGAAGACAATCCTGCCTAATTCCCTGTGTTACTCTTAAATGGGTAGGACACTCTCCTCTTGTCCTATATCGAACTCTTGTCGTTCATCGTTTGTATATTTGTGTCAGGTAGGCAATAATATCACTTGGAGCGCCCATGGAAACCAAGGTCTGCCATAATTTTACGTGATTTACTAAGTCAAAAGCACTTGTGAGATCGACAAAACACATGTGTAAATGTCCCTTTTTTACAACTGTATATTAATTATTAAATGAAGGTTGATGCACTGCTCAACAGTCACTATCTGCCTTCTAAATCCATACTGTGTATCTGTAAGGATTAGTTTCAGTTCCACAGGTTTCCAGTCTCTCCAAAAGGATTCTACCCGTCAGTTTGGATGTTGTGTCAAGAAGGGAAATAGGACGATAGCATTTAGCATCACCTCTATCGCCCTTCTTGAAAATCGGTACTATAATACTTTCCGTCCATGTTCTGGGCACCAATCCACCCACTGCAGTGTTACATATTCTTTGTAAAATTGGGGCCCAGAGGCCATCGGGTACAGGTGCCTTCCCATTTACACATCTGTCTAGGGCCACTGTAACCTCATCCAGAGTGATAGGGGCCAAATTGGGAGAATCCGTGATTATAAAATCTCTATTATCTGGTAATACAAACATTTTATTGTCTGGATTAAAAACCTGTCCAAGTACTGGACCAAATTCTCAATTTGTGCTGCAGAATCGTCTTTAAAATAGGGGTATTTATTGTTTTCCAATATAGGGGGGCATCCCGTGTATTAGCTGCTTAGGCTAATTTTTCCCATGTCTGATCTTGTATCTCCCTTTTCCTTCTATTAAGCGTCTATTTATATAGCATCTGTTGTGTTTTTATTAATTCATTATCTCTTGGTCTAACCTTAAGGGCATTTTTTAAGGCTTGATTGGCTTTAGTACGTTGACAGTCAAACCAACTAACATTTTTAAAAGCTTTCTTTTTATTCTTAATTTTTAGGCCTCCTGAATTTACAGAAGTATTAAGGAAGGCCCTAATAATATGCCACTCAGAAGAATCTCCCTTTTTTAATATATATATATCTTGCCACATGGCGAGATGCACCCCCAGGTAGGTTTATTGCAAACAGATACCTTCTTCAGTGAACACAGTTCCTCGCCGACGCATTTCCGGCCTAAAGCCCTTCCTCAAAGGCAAACAGTGAGTGAAGACCAACCCAACACTGCCCACCGTATTTTCCCAATCAAACACGCTCATGTGAGCACATCGGCTTATCACTATTGCATGCTGGGACTGGAAGTTTAGATTCTCAATCCCTGTGGGTAGTTGTTGTCCCAAATCTACAACTAGTTCCTTTTTTTCAGTGCAGTTATCACCAAAGTCATTCTCCAAATCACCACTGTGAGAAGCTGGCTTGGTATATGGTGTACACTTACCTTATGTAAGTGGGCATCTTGCACCAATCCAGATGACGCTTTTGGTGATTTTAGTAGTCTTAGACAGCCTTAGAAAGCTTTCTAAGTGGTAGCTGTAGAGAGCAGTCTTCAGGCTTGGTCTAGAAGGAGTGTAAAGCAGCTTGTTTTACCAGAACGTGATCTTATAGGTATATACATAAGTGAAAAAGAACCACACAGTATATTTATTAGAATATGTATTATACTCACTAACACATTCAAGTATCTCCTAGCCGGAGATATACACAATACACACATTACATTTCAATAGAAACAGTTAAGTAGCACACAATACACTGTGGGTGCCAGAGGGAGACCAAACCATATACTAAAATAGTGACCCACCGATGTCTAGTGTTCCAGGAAAGCTGACTGTGACCTTGAAACTGCAGCTGTGTGGACCATGCAACTCTGTAGAAGAACAGGACCCATACATGAGCTGTCCCACATCGAATGTTGAGAGTTGATTGGTCAGTCCGGTGGTAGCACCAACAAGCCTTGGCAACTGCAACCAGCGTCGAAGTTGAAGAAGGTGCAGTGTCTGGACCAGCAAGATCCAGGAGACTCACCACAAGCAGGGGAGTCAGGGCAAGCACTGAGCAATTAGGGGAACCTGCGGAACCCGAAGGTGACCATCAAGAGGACCCTCAGGCGGGAGGCACTGGAGTCACGAGAGGACCTCGGGCAGCTCACCAAATATGCAGGCAAACGAATCAAGAGTTGTGGTGAGGACGAAGATCTTGGTCACTTGAGATGCTTGAGGTGGAGGCCACTTGGAGCCCGAAGATCTTGGTGGAAGGTAGCCAACAATCCTTTGCAACTGCAAGTCGACGCGGTGCACAGGAGTTCGGTTCCTGCTGCTCCGAGGGATACTGGCCTCAAACTAAGTGAGAGGACAGAGCAGGCCTCGAGAAATGTGGAGCACCGCCACCGGTGTTGCTGAGCCTTCCCGAGTCCGTGGGAGCCCAAGATCAGCAGACCAGTCAGCTTAGTTGCGATGCCTGCAGATGCTGGGAAGTGACTCATTCACTTCAAGGGAGATTCCTTCAGGTGTCTTGGATGCCCACGGTCCTTGGAATGTTCCTGTATGGTGCACAGGCATGGACGTTGCTGCAGATGGGCAGGGCAACGAGATAAGGAGCAGTAGGAGTCTCCCCAGTTGCAGCATTGATGCCCAGAGCGAAGTCCAGAGTGCCCAGACGGTTGAAGAAGTGGTGTCTGAAATTAATCTTGTCCCACGACAAATCCCGGGCCCCACCCACGGGTAAGCCCTTAAATACCCTAAGGAAAGGGTTGGGACTATTCAGGGGTCCCTCCCAAAGGAGAGGCTGGGCAAGGGGAGGATACTCCCCTGTCCTTTGTCCAAATTCGCTCCAGAGCAGGAGCCAATGGCTCCCTGACCTGGTTTGAACTGGACTATGCATGGAGGGCACCAAGTGTTCCCTGCACGCAGACTGTGGCACCGGCAAGCCCCCCACCCTGCCCCAATAGACTAAACACTGTCTGGGAGGTGGTAACACCTCCCTGTGACAGGATACATATTGTTCTGCCTTTCCCTGCCTGAGCTTGGCTCAGCAGCAGGAGGCCAGAAACGTGTCTCTGGCCAACAGCAGCCCTAGCTTTCTGTCCGGTTCGCGAAGACTGGTACTGGGAGCACCGAGGGCCTCCCAAAGGAGCTTTACGGTGCATGCAGTAATACCTCCAACACCGTTTACTGTGTCGGGGTATGATTCCAACATTTTTGATACCAAGCATGACAGGGTTCATTACAGCCAGTTTAGAGATGGCCATCGCGTAATGACACCGTGCCCCTCTCTGTTATATGGCTGTCTCACAAACCCAGGAGAATAGACTCTGTAGGCTGTAGAGGTTTCCTGCTCATGCAGGGGTTCCCTCACACTTAGAAACAAGCACCCTGCCTTCAGGATTGTTAGGCCTGCCTTAGGGGTGACTTATAGTGACCTTAGATATAGGGAATCCTACATCTTTTGTAAGTGGTGCTGGCACCATCCTACACAGGCTGCAATGGCAGGCCTGTAGTTGCAAATTGAGTGGTCTCCCATGGGTGGCATAATGCATGCTTCTGCCCATGGGGGACCCCTGGTATACCTATTCCCTGGGTACCTTAGTACAATATACTAGGGACTGACAAGTGTTCACCAGTGTCCAATCTGGGATGTACCTAAGTACTTACCATACCAATTTAGGGAAGAAAGCACAGGCTGGGGTCCTGATTCGCAGGATCTCAGTCAGACTAGTCAGAAACAGCATTACATCATGCAAAAAGTGGAGTAATCATAAAAGCAGATCCTACTTTCCTACACAAGCCCCCCAACATATGCAGATGAGACTAACCTTGCCCAGTTGAATCTTAATTTCCTAAGTGGAAATATCTGGAGAGTCCATCTGCATTGGCATGGTTACTCCCATGTCTATGTTCCACTAAATAGCCCATTCCCTGTAGGGAAATGGACCACCTCAAAAGTTTGGGATTTTCACCCTTCATCTGTTAAAGCCATTAGAGGGGCTTGTGGTCTGTCTGAACGATGACGGGAGTGCTATACAGGTTTGGCCTCAGCTTCTTCAAAGGTCATACCACAGCAAAGGCCCTTTTCTCAATGGTTGACCAACCTTTCTCCCTGGTGGCCAACCTTCTGCTGCTAAAAGCTACTGGATCATGATGGCTCTCTGCATTAAGCCGTGATAAAACAGCCCCTACCTCTATCTCAGATGCATCTGACTGGACAATGAAAGTTTTGCAGTAGTCAGGACTTTTAGAATGTGAGCAGTGCACATGGCCTGTTTCAGGTCAGCAAATGTCTTTTGGCAGCATATTTTCCACTGAACTTTCTTGGGCATTTTCTTTGATGTTAGATCATCCAGGGGAGTCGCAATGGACCCATATCCCTTCACAAATCATCTGTAGTACCCGGTCAGGCTTAAGAAAGCTCTGACCTGAGTCTGGGTATTGGGAGGAATCCAGTCCACAATGGTCTGAATTTTGCTCTCCAGTGGTTGAACCTGACCTTCACCTACCAGGTGGCCGAACTATGCAACCTTGCTCTGCCCTATCTTGCACTTGGTGGCCTTGCTAGTGAGGCCTGCCTTTTTCAGGGCCTCTAGAACATTTCTGAGTTGGACCAGGTGATCTTCCCAGGTGGAGCTAAAGACAGCTATATCATCTAGATATGCTGCACTATAGGCTTCTAGACCTGCTATGACTTTATTCACCAACCTCTGAAATGTGGCAGGCACATTCTTCAAACCACAGGGCATCACTATAAATTGATAATGCCCACTAGGGGTTGAAAATACTGTTTTTGGCTTTGCATCCTCGGCTAGTCTGATTTGCCAGTAGCCAGCAGTCAAAGGTCAAATGTAATCAAACTTGGCTAATGCCAAAGTATCTATGAGTTAATCTTACCTGGGAATTGGATGAACATCAGTCCCAGTGACTGCATTGAGGCCTCTGTAGTCCACACAAAACTTCATCTTTCTTTTTCCACCCTTGGTGTGAGGTTTCGGCATGAGCACTAATCCCAGGGGCTATCTGAAGGCTCAATGACCCCAAATGTCAGCATCTTTTGGACCTCTGTACTGATGCAATCCCGGACATGGTCAGGCTGTCTGTAGATTTTACTCTTCACAGGCAGACTGTCACCTGTGTCCACTTCATCGGTACACCAGTTAGTTTGACTGGGTGCCAGGGAGAACATATGTCTGTACTGATTGAGTACTTGCCTGCAATCAATTTGTTGCTGATCAGTGAGGCTGCCTGCCAAGGCTACTCCATCTATTGATCCATCATCAGGATCTGAGACAGAGGATCAGGGACAGGGTCACTCTTTTCCTCCTCTCCCTCATCAGTTCCCATGAGAAAGCCCATGTCAGTCCTGCCAACAAAAGGTTTTAGGCGATTCACATGAAGCACCCTATGGGGACGTCTTGGAGTACCTAGGTCCACCAGGTTGGTGACTTTACCTTTCTGTTCAAGGATGGTGTGGGGGCCACTCCACGTGTCTTAGAAAGCTACTGAGGCCAGAGTCTCCATCCCCCACACTATCTGGTCTTGCGGGTAAACAGTCAAGACAGCCTTTTGGTCATGCCAAGCTTTTAGAAGTTCTTGGCTGGCCGCCAGTTTTTTGCTGACCTTCTTCATGTACTCAGCCATGCGTGAACGCAGGTCAAGTCCACAACGTTCTGCTTAGGAGGCTTGAGAGGTTGCTCCCATTCTTCCTTCACTAGACACAAGGGGCCCCTAACTGGCTGTCCAAACAGAATCTCAAATGTGCTGTAGCCAACCCCCTTCTGAGGAACCTCTCTGTAGGCAAAAATAAGGCAGGGTAATAAGACATTAAATTTTCGCCTAAGCTTTTCTGGGAGTCCCATGATCATACCCTTTAGGATCTTATTGAATCTTTCACCAATCCCACTGTACTGTGGATGGTAGGGTGTGTTGAACTTGTAATTCACATCACACACTTTCCACATGGCAGTAATATAACTAGACATGAAGTTTGTACCTCTGTCTGTTAAGACCTCCTTCGGGGAGCCTACTCTGGAAAAGATTCCCAGGAGGGCCCTGCCCACTGCAGGAGCTGTAGTGGTTCTAAGGGCAATGGCCTCTGGGTACCTAGTGGCATAGTCCACCACCTCTAGTATATAACTGTGCCCAGATGCAGTTGGAGGGTTCAAGAGACCAACAATGTCAATCCACACCCTCTCAAAGGGAACCCCAACCACTGGAAGTGGAATTAAGGGGACACGCCTGTCCCAAGTCTTGCTTTGTCCTAAGTGTCCTGCAAGAGAATATCATGTGCCAGGGAGAGAAGTAAACCTCTGAACTTTTGGGGTATCTCCAACCTCCTGGTGTTATTTGTCTTTGGGTCTCTACCTGCAGAGTACAAGAGTACATCTTCCCATTAGATCCTATGGGACGCACTGATATGCCATGCTTCCTCAGCAGCAGATTGCTGCCTGAGGAATTCAAGAGAGGGGCAGGTCTGCTGCTCCAAACTCAAGTCTTACTTGGAAGGTCCCCCTTCCCCCAAGAACTCTGCCTGGTCAGGCCCACGTTTCTCTGGGACAGTTCCTTCACAGGGGCTAAGATCATCTCCCTCAGGAGACTGATCTTCACTCAGAGTTTGTGCGGAGGGCAATTCTGTACCTTTCATGCTCCTTCTGTTGTAAAGCACCTGGTCCATTTTTTCAAGATCCAGTGCTTTTTCAGTGGTGCGCTGTTTGGCCTGATACCTGGTGACAGCAAACACACTGGCAGAGATGCCCATCATCTCTGCATGAGTCCTGAATTATACTTCTGCCCAAACTGAAGTTTCTAGATCATTGCCCCACAAACAATCTACAAGTAAGTCTGGAGATACCACAACCTTCTTGGGTCCAGTTACTCCTCCCCAGCTGAGGTTCACAACTGACAAGGAATGGTCAGTCCTGACATTGCTAGCGTTGGTGACTTGGTGCATATGTCCCAGTATGTTCTGATCAGGGGACACAAGTTTCTCTGTCACCATAGTGATACTGGGCCCTTTAAGCCATTGCTTCATTGCTTCTTTTCTATTTATTAAAGGCTGTTTTCTGTACTTGCCCAAGTTAGTGGGACGTACTAGTAAGGTGGCAAGGCTTATGCCACCATCACAGACTAAAAGAGCCTGAGCTGGAGTTCTGAAGTCAGAACCAATCTCAGAACCCAGGATTAACCCCCCTTGGTTTCTGAACTACCACCTGTACTTGTGCTTGGGGGAGCAGATGCCTTAGGGGCAGTAGTAGAAGTAGTTGCCTTGGCCTTTGGACAATCAGCATCCTTTGTCCAATAGGTTTTTGCCTTACAAAAGTAGCACCGAGGTTTCTTCTTGCCTTTCTTGGAATTTTGGAACTTACCCCCAGATGTAGGTTTTTACGGCCCTTGAGAAGACTCTTTCTTATCTTTGCCCTTGTCCCCACCCTTATCCTGGGGTTTAGAAGAATCTTGCTTCTTCTGGTCACCTCCATTACCATGGTTCTTCTGCTTAACCCTGGTTCTGACCAATTTATCTGCCTTCTTTCTTAATTCTTGGGGAGAAGTCAGATATAAGTCCACAAGGTACTGATGCAAAAGCTAATTCTGACAGTTTTTAAGGATGTGCTCCCTCAAGATCAAATTGTGCAATCCCTTATAGCAAGTTCCTCTGGAGAGGACGTCCAGCTGGGCTGCCCTATGGTAGAATTCCTTCCTGTCGTTGACACAAAGATAAACAAGAAATTAATCAGGACACGACAATAGAGTGGCAAGTCCAAACAAATTTAAAGGCGACCTCAGGTGGACGAGGCTCTTATCAAAAGTGCAGTAGATGAGCCAACTTAGCCACAAATTAAATGTTGCTGCTAACATTGTTTTTTAATTGGCCAAGATGGCTCTTGAAATTCCGCTATTTCTACTTTTGCACTCAAAACACACCCATTTTGACTATATGCTAGGGACTCTGGGCCACAATATCCTAGTGACGGTATATTTTTACATTTAATCAATTTTTATCAACTTTTTATGCAAATCTACATTAGTGTAAAATCGCAGGAATTTGACTCCTTTTCTTATTCATTGTACTTTTATGTTATTTAATGCAACGGTTTTAACTAATCATGCAAATAAAGAAATTCTAAATTCTTAATTCCAATCCCTCATAGTCCTGTACCTTGCTTCAATGAAGCCAGTCTACCAGAGCCTTGTTAGCTCTGTCTACAAAATCCACTCAATCCTGGGCCTGTGCTTTCTGTTTGTCTCTGAACTTAATCCTATACCGTTCAGTGGTTAAGCCAAACCCATCTATGTGAGCACTCTTCAGTACTGAGTATTTGTCAGCATCCCCTTCTCTAACAGCGAGGAGTTTATCTCTACCTATGTTTTCAAATAAGAGCCACAGGATAGCTGTCCACTGCTCTTGAGGGACCCTCTAAACTTTGCAGGCCCTCTCCAAAGCAGTGATCTATTTATGGATATCATACCCTTCTTGGTACGGAGGGACTATCCTGCTCCGGTTCCTATTATCAAAAGAAGTGTCCCTGATTATAGGGACACTGTTGGTGCCACCACGGGACTCTAGTCCCAATTTCTTCCTAGCCTTCTGGACTTCTCGGAACTCTTTGTCAAGGGCCAACTGATCTTTCCTAAGCCTTGCTTTCTCAAGTTCAAGCAGTATTCCCTGTCCAAAGAGATGTTCCTCTTAGTAGATATGGAGGTTGCTATGGAATGTCCTGAAGCATTTGATTCTCTACAAGAGGATCTAGACCTCCTTAGTCTACTCTGGACCCTCCCAGGAGGAACAAAGGTTGTCTCCTCTGTTCCATCGGCCCTAGGCCCTGAGGGGTCAGTGTTTGGCAGGTTGGAATCATTTGAGTCCTCCTGCCCATACTCAGAATTGAGATTATCAGGAAGAGCTCCTGATGCTCCCTCTTCTAGCGTACCCCCCCGCCCCCCACACACACATTTACCTTTTCTTCTGCCCTCACTGGACGAATATCATCCTGATGCTGAAGCTTTAAGCGCAGTTTAATGGTGGGGTTGACAATTGTCTTTGTCTTTCTAAGGCTACACAGGGTCCTTAGTTCCTGGAACTTTAGACCACTCTACTTTGCAGACTGGGTACACTAGTTTCCCCTACTAAAGTCATGGTTCTAGGTGTGGTGAGGTGTTGCACCTACCTAACCTAGTGAAAACTAAACTCCCTGAGGTTGGCGAAGGGGTTGTGCTAGACTCTTAACTACCCAACCCTAAGTTCAGTAGAACTTACTTACACAAATCTGTTATATGTGCCTAGGGTTAGTGATGGTTTTTCAATTAATCTACACCAAGATTATCTGGTAAAACAATGCAGGCTTGAATCCCAACGACTGCACACCAATGTGGGAAGGTGGCTTGGTATATGGTGTACACTTATGTAAGTGGGCACCATGCGCCAATCCCGACAACACTTATGGTGATTTTAATGGTCTTAGACAGCCTTAGAAAGCTCTCTAAGTGGTAGCTGTGGAGAGCAGCCTCCAGGCTTAGTCCAGAAGGAGTGTAAAGCAGCTTGTTTTACCAGAACGTAATCTTATAGGTGTAGATTAAGTGAAAAAGAACCACACAGTATATTTATAAAAATATGTATTTAATATAATATACTCACTAACACATGCAGGTTTCTCCTAGCCGTAGATATACACAATGTACACAATCCTTTGCAATAGAAACAGGTAAGTAGCACACCATACAATGTGGTCACCAGGGCGAGACCAAAACATATATTAAGATAGTGGTATGCGAACCACGACTCAAGTCAAGACTATATCCAGAAGATGTAGAAGTACCCGGGCCCAAGGAACCACCTAAGGTAAGTAATCAGGAGCCCCATGGAGGCTGTGTGCAGAGTGAGAACACAACTGCGGGATCAATGCAAGTCAATTGGTAAGTTGCAGTTGCAATTTTAAAGAAAAAGGACCATTCCCAGTGGACCTTGAAGATACCCTGTAGAAGACAGAAGGTTGGAGAGCCACCCCACCTGTGGATACCCTAGGACCCAGGATACCTACACCAGAGAAGCCGAGTGCATAGGTGTTAAGTGGCATCGGAAACCAATGTCGAACTCAATAGAGGACTGCAGGAGAAGGTGAAAGTTTCCAGTGGAATCCAAAGGTGGATTCAAGATGTGAAGAACCTGCAGCAGAGGGGACAGAGTCTATGCCACTCAGTAGTGACCAGGGGGCATGGAAGACCAATGCCCATCGATATCGAGTGGTGCAGGAGAGCTGACGGTGACCTTGAAACTGCAGCTGTGTGGACCAGGCGACTATGTGGAAGACCAGGAGCAGCACACGAGATGTCCCACATCGGATGTCGAGAGTGGAGGGGTCAGTGTCTGGCGGGAGCACCAACAAGCCTTGGCAACAGCAACCAGTGTGGAAGTTGAAGTTCCTCCTGTGAGGATACAGAGTAGACGAAGGAGGTCTAGATCCTCCCGTAGAGAATCCAATGCTTCAGGACATTCCATAGGACCCTCCATATTTAGTAAGAGTAACAGCTCTTTTTGGGCAGGGAATAAAGCTTAAACTTGAGAAAGCAAGGTTTAGGCTCAGGAAAGATCAGTTGGCCCTTGACATAGAGTCCCTAGAAGTTAAGAAGGCTGGGAAGAAAATAGGACTAGAGTTCCATGGTTGCGGCAACAGTGTCCCTAGAGTCAGGGAAACTTCTTTTGATAATAGGAACCTGAGAAGGATAGTCCCTCCTTACCAGGAGGGGAATGATATCCATAAATAGATCACTGCTTTGGAGAGGACCTGCAAAGTTTAGAGGGTCCCTCAAGAGCAGTGGGCAGCTATCCTGTGGCTTCCTAGGCTAACAAAGGTAGAGATAAGCTCCTTGCTGTTAGAGAAGAGGATGCTGACAATTACTCTGTACTGAAGAGTGCTCTCATAGATGGTTTGGCTTAACCACTGAACGGTATAGGATTAAGTTCAGAGACACCCAGAAAGCACGGGTCCAGGACTGGGTGAATTTTGTAGACCGTGCTAATAAGGCTCTGGAAGGCTAGCTTCATGAAAGCAAGGTACAGAACTATGAGGGATTGGAATTTCAAATTTAGAATTTGGAATTTAGAATTTCTTTATTTGCATGATTAGTTAAAAACGTTGCAATAATTTACTTAAAAGTAGAATGAATAAGAAAAGGAGTCAAATTCCTGCGATTTTACACTAATATAGTTTCGCACAAAAAGTTGATAAAAAATAAAAAGTAGTCAATAGGATATTGTGGCACCAAGTCCCCAGCAAATAGTCAAAATGGGCGTGCTTTCTGTCCAAAAGTAGCAATAGCGGGATTTCAAGAGCCATCTTGTACAATTACAAAACAATGTTAGAAGCAACATTTAATTTGTGGCTAAGTTGGCTCATCTACTGCACTTTAGATCCACCTGAGGTCGCCTTTAAATTTGTTTGGACGTGCCCCTCTGTTGTCGTGTCTTGATTAATTTGTCTTTTATCTTTGTGTCCACGATAGTCAGGAATTTTACCAGACGGCAACTCAGCTGGACGTCCTCTCCAGAGAAACTTGCTATCCAGGATTGTACAATTTGATCATGAGGAGCACATCCTTAATAACTGTCAGAATCAGCTTTTGCATCAGTACCTTGTGGACTTATATTTGACTTCTCCCAAAGAATTGGGAAAGAAGGCTGATATAAATTAATTAGAACCAGGGTTAAGCGGAAGAACCATGGTAATGGAGGTGACCAGACGAAGCAAGATTCTTCTAAATGGCAGGATAACGGTGGGGACAAGGGAAAGATAAGAAATAGTCTTCTGAAGGGCCCCAAAACGTGCATCAGGGGGTGAGTTCCAAAATTCCAAGAAAAGCAAGAAGAAACCTTGGTGCTACTTTTGTAAGGTAAAATCCCATTGGACAAAGGATGCTGATTGTCCAAAGGCGAAGGAGACTACTACTACTGCCCCTAAGGCAACTGCTCCCCTAGCACAAGTACATGTGGTAGTTCAGCAACCAAGTGATTAGTGGGGTTAACCCTGGGTTCTGAGATTGGTTCCGCCTTCAGAACTCCAGCTCAGGCTGTTTTAGTCTGTGATGGTGGCATATACCATGCCACCTTACTAGTAGATCCCACTAACTTGGGCAAGTACAGAAAACAGCCTTTAATAAATGGAAAAGAAGCAATGGCTTACAGGGACACAGGGCCCAGTGTCACTATAGTGGCAGAGAAACTTGTGTCCTCTGATCAGATCATACTTGGAGAAGTGTACCAAGTAACCAATGCTAGCAATGTCAGGACTGACCATTCCTTGGCAGTTGTGAACCTCTGCTGGGGAGGGGTACCTGTACCTAAGAAGGTTGTGGTATCTCCAGACCTACCTGTAGAATGTCTGTTGGGCAATGACCTAGAAACCCTAGCTTGGGCTGAAGTGGAATTCAGGACTCATGCTGAGATCATCTGCATCTCTCCCAGGGTGTATGCTGTTGCCAGGACTCAGGCCAAACAGCTCACCACTGAACAAGCACTTGATCCTGAAAAAATGGCACCAGGCGCTTCCCAAGAGAAGGAACAGGAAGGGTAAGGAATTGCCCTCCTCACAAACTCTCAGTGAAGATCAGTCTCCTGAGAGAGATGATTTTAGCCCCTGTGAAGGAACTTCCCAAGAGGAACTTGGGCCTGACCAGGCAGAGTTCTTAGGGGCAGTGGGCCCTTCCAGGGCAGACTTGAGTTTGGAGCAGCAGACCTGCCCCTCTCTTGAACCCCTCAGGCAGCAAGCTGCTGCTGAGGAAGCAGGGAATATCAGTGGGTCTCATAAGATCTATTGGGGGATGGACTCTTGTACTCTGAGGGTAGAGACCTCAGCCTGGTGCCACCAAGATGTTGGTAATACCCCAGATGTTCAGAGGTTTCCTCCTCACCCTGGCACATGATATTCCTCTTGTAGGACACTTAGGGCAAAGCAAGACTTTGGACAGTTTTGTCCCTCACTTTTACTGGCCCTATATGTCTGAAGACACTAAGGAGTGTTGTCACTCCTGTGCCACTTGCCAGGCCAGTGGTAAGTCAGGTGGCACCACAACTGCCCCCTTAATTCCACTTCCAGTGGGTGGTTTTGGTTCCCTTTGAGAGGGTAGGGATTGACTTTGATGGTCCCTTGAACCCTCCAACTGCATCTGGGTACAGATATATACTAGTGGTGGTGGACCATGCCACTAGGTACCCAAACGCTATTTCCTTTAGAAGCACTGCAGCTCCTGTAGTGGCCAGGGTCCTTGTGGAAATCTTTTGCACAGTGGGCTTCCCAAAGGAAGTTTTAACAGACAGCGGTACAAACTTTGTGTCTAGTTATATTACTGCGATGTGGAAAGAGTGTGGAGTGAACTACAAGTTTACCACACCCTACCATCCACAGTGCAGTGGGCTTGTTGAAAGATTTAACAAGACCCTCAAGGGTATGATCATGGGACTCCCAAAGAAGCTTAGGCGAAAATGGAATGACTTACTACCCTGCCTTCTCTTTGCCTACAGAGAGGTTCCTCAGAAGGGAATTGGCTACAGCCCATTTGAGCTTCTGTTTGGACATCCAGTCAAGGGTTGGTTGTGTCTAGTGAAGGAAGGCTGGGGGCAACCTCTCAAGTCTCCTAAGCAGGTCATAGAGGACTATGTCCTTGGCCTGCATTCTTGCATGAGTACATGAAGACGGCCAGCAAAAACCAGGAGACCAGCCAAGAACTTTAAAAAGCTTGGCGTGACCAAAATGCTATTTGCTGTCTACCAGCCAGGCCAGAAAGTATGAGTGTTGCAGCCTGTGGCCCCCGCTGCTCTCCAAGACAAGGGGAGTGGCCCCCACACCATCCTTGAACAAATAGGTGAGGTCACCTACCTGGTGGACCTAGGTACTCCAAGACGTCCCCTTAGGGTACTTCATAAGAATCACCTAAAACCTTTTCTTGACAGAGCTGACATGGGCTTGCTCATGGCAACTGATCTGGGACAGGAGGAAGAGAGTGACCCTCTCCCTGAGCTCCTCTCTCAGAACCCTGATGATGGATCAGTACATGGAGTAGCCTTGGCAGGCAGCCTCACTGATCAGCAGCAGCCTGATTGCAGGCAAGTCCTCAATCAGTACAGACATATGTTCTCCTTGACACCCAGTCAAACCACCTTGTGCAGCCATGAAGTGGACACAGGTGACAGTCTGCCTGTGAAGAGTAAAATCTACGACAGCCTGCCCATGTCAGGGATTGCATCAGGACAGAGGTCCAAAAGATGCTGGAGTTGGGAGTCATTGAGCCTTCAGATAGCGCCTGGGCTAGTCCAGTAGTCCTTGTGCCAAAACCTCACACCAAAGGTGGAAAAAGAGAGATGGGGTTTTGTGTGAACTACAGAGGCCTCAATGCAGCCACTAGACCTTATGCTCATCCAATTCCCAGGGCAGATGAACTCATAGATACTTTGGCCTCAGCCATGTTTTTGAGTACATTAGACCTGGCTACTGGCAAATCAGACTAGCTGAGGATGTCAAGCCAAAAACAGCATTCACACCCCCTAGTGGGCATTATCAATTTATTTTGATGCCCATTGGTTTGAAGGATGCACCTGCCACATTTCAGAGGTTGGTGAATAAAGTCTTAACAGGTCTGGTAGCCTGTAGTGCAGCATATTCAGATGATATAGCTGTATTTAGCTTCACCTGGGAAGATCATCTGCTCCACCTCAGAAATGTTCTAGAGGCCCTGAAAAAGGCAGGCCTCACTATCCAGGCCACCAAGTGCAAGATAGGGCATAGCAAGGTTGTGTACTTGGGCCACCTGGTAGGTGAAGGCCAGGTTCAACTATGGAGAGCAAAATCCAGACCATTGTGGACTGGGTTGCTCCCACTACCCAGACTCAGGTCAGAGCTTTTTTGGGCCGGACTGGGTACTACAAAAGATTTGTAAAGGAATATGGGTCCATTGTGACTCCCCTGAATGATTGAACATTGACGAAAATACCCAAGAAAGTTCAGTGGACAATATGCTGTCAAAAGGCTTTTGATGACCTGAAGCAGGCCATGTGCACTGCTCACATCCCGCAAAGTCCTGACTACTCCAAAACTTTCATTGTCTATACAGATGCATCTGAGATAGGGGCTGTGTTATCACAACTTAATGCAGAGGGCCAGGATCAACCAGTAACTTTTATCAGCAGAAGGTTGACCCCCAGGGAGAAACGTTGGTCAGCCATTGAGAGGGAAACCTTTGCTCTGGTCTGGGCCCTAAGAAGCTGAGACCATACCTGTCTGGCACTTACTTCATTGTTCAGACAGACCACAAACCCCTCTTATGGCTCAAACAGATGAAGGGTGAAAATCCCAAACTTTTGAGGTGGTCAATTTCCCAACAGGGGATGGACTAATACAGTGGAACATGTAGGTGGGAGTAACCATGCCAATGCAGATTGAGTCTTCAGATATTTCCACTTAGAAAATGAATACTCAACTGGGCAAGGTTAGTCTCATCTCCTTACGTTGGGGGGTGCAGGGGGTTGTGTGGGAAAGTATGATCTGCTTTTATGGTTACCCCAACGTTTTGCTTGATGTAATGCTATTTCTGACTAGTCTGACTGGGATCCTGCTAATCTGGACAACAGTCTGTGTTTTCTCCCCTAAATTGGTATGGCAAGTACTTCGGTATACCCCAGATTGGACACTGGTGTACACTTATCCCAAGGTACCCAGGGCGTAGTTACACCAGGGATCCCTCATGGGCTGAAGCATGTATTATGCAACCCATGGAAAATCATTCAAACTATAGCTACAGGCCTGCCTTTGCAGTCTGTATAAGCTTGTGCTAGCACCACTTATGCAAGATATAGGTTCCCTATATCTAAACTTACTGCACTTAAAACCTATAAGTGACCCCTAAAGCAGGCCTGAAGGCAGGGTTCTCGGTTTTAGGTGTGAGGGTGCCCCTGCATGAGCAGGACACCCCTACAGCCTACGGAGTCCATTCTCCCGGGTTGTGAGACAGCCATATAACATGTAGAGGGGCACCGCATCATTACACGATGACCATCTCTAAACTGGCTGTAATGAACCCTGTCATGTTTGGTATCAAACATGTTGGAATCATACCCCCCACACAGTAAACGGTGTGGGAGGTATGATTCTATACACCATAAAGCTCCTTTGGGAGGCCCTCAATGCTCCCGGTATCAGTCTCCCAGACCCATAACCGCAACCCCGGGCTGTTGCCGGTCAGAGATAACGTTTCTGCCTTCCTTCTGCTGAGCGAAGGGAAAGGCAGAATAATAGGTATATTGTCACAGGGAGGTATGACCACCTCTCATACAGGGTTTAGTGTATTGGGGCAGGGTGGGGGCGCTTGCCAGTGCCACATAGTCTGCGTGCAGGGCTCACTTGGTGCCCTCCATGCATAGTTCAGTTCAAACAAGTCCATGGAGCCGTTGGCTCGCTCTCTGGCGCGAAACTGGGCAAAGGACAGGGTAGTACTCTCCCCCTTGTCCAGCCCCCTCCTTTGGGAGAGACCCCTGAATCGTCCCAACTCTTTCCTTACGGTACTTAAGGGCTTACCTGCGGGATGGTCCCTAGATTCGTCATGGGACGAGATTCATTTCAAGACACCACTATTTTAACGGTCTGGGCCCTCTGGACTTCTCTCTGAGCATCAAGGCTGCAACAAGGAACACTCCTACTGCTCCTGATCTTCTCCCCCTGCTTGCCTGCTGCAACGTCCGTGCCTGTGCACCATACAGGAACCTTCCAAGGCCTGTGGGCATCCAAGACACCTGAAGGAATCTCCCTTGAAGTGAAGGAGTCACTTCCCTGCATCTGCAGGCACGACAACTAAGCTGCCTGGTCTGCTGATCCTGGGCTCCCACGGACTCTGAATGGCTCTGCAATACAGGTGGTAGTTCTTCACATCCCATGAGGCCTGCCCTGTCCTCTCACCAAGTTTGAGGCCAGTATCCCTCGTCGGAGCCACAGGAACAAAACCAGTTGCAAAGGCTTGTTGGCTTCCTTCCACCAAGATATTCAGGCTGCAAGTAGCCCCCACCTCAAGCATCTCCAGTGACCAAGATCTTCATCCTCACTGCAACTCTTGCATCTTGGGCTTGCATCTTTGGTGAGCTGCTCAAGGTCTTCTTGCAACTCCAGTGCCTCCGGCCTCTGGGTCCACTTGAGGGTCATCTTTGAATTCATTACGCAGGCTCCCCTGATTGCTCGGGCCAGCCCTTACTCCCCTGCTTGTAGTTAGTCCCCTGGACCTTGCTGGTCCCAACACTGTACCTTCTTCACTGTCCATGTGGGTCGCAGTTGCCAAGGCTTGAGGGTGCCCTCGATGGACTCCGACCCCTCAGGTCTCGACATGGGACAGCTCGTGCACGGCTCCTGGTCTTCTAAAGCATCGCCTGGTCTGCACAGCTGCAGTTTCAAGGTCACTATCGGCTCTCCTGCAACACTCGACATCAGTGGGCCTTCGTCTTTCATGCCCCCTAGTCACTCCTGAGTGACATAGACTCTGTCCCCTCTGCTTGCAGGTTCTTCACGTTACAACAAACAAATGATGGACGGAATGCTGACAATGCAGACATTCTCCCCAGTCAACAGATCTGGGTTAAATCCATCGTTTTTTTGCCCACTACACCACCCCAGTTTAGACATGGCCATATGCAAATCAGTCTTGACCCTGTGCCTCATGGGAACAGTCCAGCCCGAACTGCCAAGCCATGTCTTCCCTGGACCGGAATCAAGCATCCTAGGACCGGTTTCTGGCTATCAGCCGTCATCAGCCAGGATAGCTTGACTCCAGTGGCGTAGTGAGCACGGGTCCCACGTCTGGGAATACCCATCCCACTTAGGGCGAAAAGCGTTACAACAAACAAATGATGGACGGAATGCTGACAATGCAGACATTCTCCCCCAGTCAACAGATCTGGGTTAAATCCATCGTTTTTTTGCCCACTACACCACCCCAGTTTAGACATGGCCATATGCAAATCAGTCTTGACCCTGTGCCTCATGGGAACAGTCCAGCCCGAACTGCCAAGCCATGTCTTCCCTGGACCGGAATCAAGCATCCTAGGACCGGTTTCTGGCTATCAGCCGTCATCAGCCAGGATAGCTTGACTCCAGTGGCGTAGTGAGCACGGGTCCCACGTCTGGGAATACCCATCCCACTTAGGGCGAAAAGCGTTACAACAAACAAATGATGGACGGAATGCTGACAATGCAGACATTCTCCCCCAGTCAACAGATCTGGGTTAAATCCATCGTTTTTTTGCCCACTACACCACCCCAGTTTAGACATGGCCATATGCAAATCAGTCTTCACATCATGAATCCACCTCTGGGTTCCACCGGACACTTTCACCTTCTCCAGCAGCGGCATCTTCCTGAAGTCCTCCATTGAGTTAGGCGGTTTCTGACGCCATTTTACACCTATGCATTTGGCTTCCCTGGTGTAGGTATTCTGGTTCCTAGGGTATCCACAGATGGGGTGGTTCTCCGACCTTCTGTCTTCCACAGGGTTTGTTAAGGATCCACTGGGAAGGGTCTTTTTTCTTTAAAATTGCAACTGTGTCTTACCCATTGACTTGTATTGAGGCAGCGCTCGTGTTCCCACTCTGCACACGGCTTCCGTGGGGTTCCTGGTTTCTTACCTCGGGTGGATCCTTGGGTCCCCGGCACTTCTACATTTTCTGGGTATAGTCTTTAGTTGAGTTGTGGTTCGCGTACCACTACTTTAGTAAATGGTTTGGTCTCCCCCTGGTGACCACTGTTTATTGTGTGCTACTTACCTGTTTTCTTGCAAAGTGTTGTGTGCGTTATATTTATCTCGCGGTAGGAGATATTTGTATGTGTTAGTGAGTGTCTTATAATAAATACATATTTTTTAATAAAAACACTGTGTGGTTCTTTTTCACTTAATCTATACCTATAGGATTACGTTCTGGTGAATCAAGCTGCTTTACACTGCTTCTGGACTAAGCCTGAAGACTGCTCTCAACAGCTACCACTTAAAGAGCTTTCTAAGGTTGTCAAAGACTACTAAAATCACCATAAGGGTTGTCTGAGTTAGTGCAAGGTGCCCACTCAAATAAGTGTACACCATATACTAAGCCAGCTTCTCACACTGATGCACTTACAACCCGGGAGAATGGACTCTGAAGGTTGAGGGGTGTCCTGCTAATGCGGGGGCACCCTCACACTAAGAACCGAGCACCCATGCCTTCAGGATTGAAAGGCCTGCTTTAGAGGTGGCTTATAGGTTTTAAGTGCAGTGACCTTAGATATAGGGAAACCTATATCTTTTGTAGGTGGTGCTAGCACCAGCTTACACAGGCTGTAATTGCAGGCCTGTAGTTACAGTTTGAGTGGTCTCCTATGGGTGGCATAATACATGCTTCAGCCTTTGGAGAACCCTGGTGTACCTATGCCCTGGGTACCTTAGTATCATATACTAGGGACTGATAAGGCTACACCAGTTTCCAATCTGGAATGTACCCAGGTACTTAGCATACCAATTTAGGGGAGAAAACACCGAGACTGGGGTCCTGGTTAGCAGGATCCCAGTCAGACTAGTCAGAAACAGTATAGCACCAGGCAAAAAGTGGGGGTGACCATAAAAGCAGATCCTACTTTCCTACATAATATATATATATATGTCAAACAAAGTGCCCTGAAGCATCGGGTGCGCACTCGAAGTCACTCTGCCATCCGGCTTTGAAGATGCAGCCTGCCTTTATGTTCCATTTACATATCTGCCCCCAGTGGGCGTATGCTTAGTGCTATGCTTTTAAAGGTGCATGATGGGACACAGAGTCCTGCTGCGAGAGTACATATTCCTTTGGTAAGTTCAAATGTGCAGTTTATATTACTTTTTCCATTATTACCTTTAGTAGGTCATGTTACACGCAGGCAGGCTTAATTAGCATATTGAGCGAAGTGCTGATCCAGTTCTGAGCAGTTCAAAACGACAGCCTCGCACAGCTGGTTCACAGGATTCTCTCCCAGCTGGCGATGGTGCAGCTCCCCACGGCCGGGCCGCCGTGTAGTAATGTGTCAAAGTGCCCTGAAGCATCGGGTGCGCACTCGAAGTCACTCTGCCATCCGGCGGCAGATATGTAAATGAATAAAAACCGGAAATGCAGGCATGCAAGTTTCAAATGCTGTTTGTTTAGCCCAGGAAGAAGGGGTCGTGGAACCCTGAAACGCGTCGCCATTTTAATTGAAGAATGGAACATAAAGGCAGGCTGCATCTTCAAAGCCGGATGGCAGAGTGACTTCGAGTGCACACCCGATGCTTCAGGGCACTTTGTTTGACACATTACTACACGGCGGCCCGGCCGTGGGGAGCTGCACCATCGCCAGCTGGGAGAGAATCCTGTGAACCAGCTGTGCGAGGCTGTCGTTTTGAACTGCTCAGAACTGGATCAGCACTTCGCTCAATATGATAATTAAGCCTGCCTGCGTGTAACATGACCTACTAAAGGTAATAATGGAAAAAGTAATATAAACTGCACATTTGAACTTACCAAAGGAATATGTACTCTCGCAGCAGGACTCTGTGTCCCATCATGCACCTTTAAAAGCTTAGCACTAAGCATACGCCCACTGGGGGCAGATATGTAAATGAATAAAAACCAGAAATGCAGGCATGCGAGTTTCAAATGCTGTTTGTTTAGCCCAGGAAGAAGGGGTCGTGGAACCCTGAAACGCGTCTGCATTTTAATTGAAAAATGGAACATAAAGGCAGGCTGCATCTTCAAAGCCGGATGGCAGAGTGACTTCGAGTGCGCACCCAATGCTTCAGGGCACTTTGTTTGACATATATATATGTTCGAGGTATGTGTACTGTAGATACACATGCTTTGCATACTCCTGCCATCTATTGTTGGGTCCGGATGTTTGGAAGTTGTTTTTCTTCGAATACGTCTTACCTAGTCACGAGGTAAGGTGACTCCTCCTTTCGGTGATCGTTCCCATGGTCATCAACTCCATTGTTAGATTGTTTATTTCCGCTATCAGGTTCGGACGTGTAGTGCTACGCTCCCCTCGACGCGCAGTCCTCTCTACCTTTGACGGTGTTGTTTCCGTACGCGTTTCCCACTTCTCCTCGTATCATTTCAACATCGGAATTGACTTTCGATGGGTGGGCTTTGTGGATGGCCTTCGAGGCCTAAGCGTACCGAGTCAGCTCTCCTTCGATGGATCGCACTCTGTTTAAATTCTGTCCTCAGTGCCATGCGAAGTAACCGCTCATTGACTCACACAGTGTGCAACTTGCGCTTGTTTCCGGAGCACAAGGAAGAAGAATACGACGCTTGCAGATTGCTCCATCGAAGAAGACACTTGGCGATCATCTGTCTCGATGTCGAGAGATGCAGCATCAAAGCATAGAAGACATGCCGGATATCTTAGGTGAAGACTCTGGCCAAGAAGACATCGAGGCATCAGTGGCAGAGGAGGAGACAGCCCTCTCAGAAAAAGACTCCGACTCCGACTCGGAGCTTGAGATAGACCTAGACGCCGAAGAACTGCCGCAGGGACAAGGTGACGTGAGTATTGAAGACCCCTTGCTCTCACAAACTGTTTTAAAAAAAACACACAGCTTCGGCACCACCTCTGCCTCCTAGGCAAGGTCGGCACAAAGACGACGTTTCAGACGCCCGGCCTCCGGGCCCGGCACCGACACAGCCAGCCAAGCCTTCCGGCTCGGTACAGAGTCAACAAAAGTCCTCCTTGGAGCCGAAACCCTCCAGTTCCAAGCACAAGTCCGGCTCAGAGCCAAAAACGTCCGTGCCGAAACCCAAGCAACCTAAGAAGCCAAAACCTTCTGCGCCGAAAGGCCAGCCTCTGCTGGCATCAAAGACTCCGGCACCAAAATCTTCGTTGCCAAAACACAAAGAGACCCATTCGAATCCGAAAGTGAACACTATTCCGTTAATACCTGATCCGAAGCCAAAGAGAACTACATATTAATCCCGAGACTGGTCATATTCACATAAAACCCCCTCAGAAACGCAAGCTTCAGGAGGAGGACACTTCTTACAAGACCCCTGAAGAACAAATCTGTAGCTTCAAGTCCTTTCCATCTACCATCACCTCCACCTCCAGCACCTCTGTCTCCTCCTGAGAATCCTTTGCAGACTACTCCTAAGGATTTCTCACAATCTTATCATGATGATGATGATTCAGATGATGGGGGGATGAATCTCCCAATAGATCCATGGACAGATTATACAATTGATCCTCCAGGTGATACTGATACAGACCTTTACCCAGCCAAACCATCTCCTCCGGACGACAGTGCATCACACCAAGAACTCATTGCCAGGCTGCACATTACCATGGGGTAGAACTCCACAAAGAATCCCTAGAAGAAGTTTTTTTGTTTGAGACTTTAGCATCCACACACAGGTCATCACAGACACTTCCCATGCTTTAAGGTATCATGTGACATGCTGACGAGATTTGCATCCTCACTGCTAGAGTGGACAAAAAATATATGGTCTCTCCTACAGACCCTATCTTTATCAAAGGACAGTTGCCATTAGATTCCCTAGTGGTATCAAATGCTCGTAAGCGGGCAAATTCTCAGAAATCAGGAGATGCTCCTCCGCCAGATAAAGAGTCCAAATTAATTGAAGCATCTGGCAAGCGCATAGTTGCTCAGGCTGTAAATCAATGGCGCATTACAATTATGCAAGGCCTTTTAGCCAGGTATGACCGGGCACACTGGGAAAAAATGGAGCAATTACTCCAATATCTCCCAGATGAGCATAAGGCTAAGGCACAGGGCTTAGTAAATGAAGGTAAGCTCATTTCTGATTCCTCTATACCATGTACTCTAGATGCCACAGATACCACAGCCAGAGAGGTTAACACCAGCATCCTGCTCAGGAGACACACTTGGTTTAAGATTTCAGGTTTTAAACCTGAGGTCCATCAATCAATCCTTGATGCACCCTTTGATGAGGAACACCTATTTGGTCCTAACGTAGACCAGGCATTAGGGAAAATGAAAAAGGGCACTGAAGTAGCTAAATCTATGGGAGCACTCCATACTACGTCCAACAGAGGCTCCTTTGGTCGCTCCTTTTACAGAGAATTGTCAAAACCCCCATCCCAGATCAAAATATCTCAACCTACAAAGGTAACAACTAGTCCTCTCCGTCTAGAGGATCTTTTCGAGGATGTTAGAGGCAACAACTTCAAGGGTAGGGGTAAGGGCAACACACCCTATGACGCCCCTTTCCCCAACAAACAGTTACTTGCCCACGCTTCCCCCCGATTACACAACACCTGTCAAGGGAAGACTTCAATGATTTCTCCCCATTTGGCAATCTATATCATCAGACAAATGGGTGCTTGGAATTATCCAACATGGTTATTGCCTGGAGCATACCAGCAATCCCCCAAACATTCCACCTCGATCTCACAAGCTATCTCCAGAACATATACACTTGCTAAAACACGAGGTCCAGTCCCTCTTACTAAAACTCTTACTAAACTGTCTGTAGCAGGACATTAGTTATGTAGCAGGACTTGAGTATCTGGAGGAACTTGATTTTCCCTGAACAGTGGTATACAGATTGAGCACTGTGTGAAGGATAGGGTACCCTTTCATCTGTGGTTCATAGTCATCTTGAACTCGGCTACTCATGAAGTGTATTGTAAAAGGTCAATGTTGCAAATAGTACAAGCATGCTTTACCTATGTTGGTTGTATGTATGATAGTAGTAAAGGTGCTTCATATTCTAGTTATTTTGCACTTTCATAGCTCTAATGGTATACCCATTTAAAGAGCAATGTGTTCAAAAGAAGCTTGGATGATGTCATCACTGATGACATTTGAAATGTAATCAGTGATGTCATAAATGATGTCATAGAATGTGTCATGAGTGATGTCATGTGAGGTCATAACCAGTATATGGGGGCGCAAGTTCTAGTAAGGGCTACTAACTAGAACTGCTAAAGATCTATGTTTTGGTTTAGTTCTAAACATTAATGTTATCACTGCCCAGTTATACATCCAGTCTGGTCGTCACATTGCAATTCACATACCTATCTGAAAAGGATAGAACCACTAATACACCCAGCCCCTCATTTATAATAGCTCCTAAGCATACATTCAGATATACAGATACATCATATGTATCGAGGCCTACTGGGGGCAGTTCTGAACACACTCTTGCACACCTGTATACTCCCTAACACAGCCTGAAAGCAATCCATGTACCTCCTTAGATACATATCTAAAGTGGCATTGAGCCACTAAGAGTGATAGTCGTATAGCAACATACTTCTTTTAAAAATGCAAACAAACACCCAAATAGGAACTGAGACACTCATTTAGATGTCTACTGAGGCTCCTGGTGCATCGAGAATGTCCCAGTGTAGGACCGGCTTCAAGCCCTGTGGCTCCTGCCACCGGATGATGTCTGTGACGGATCTACCCCTTGTGTGCCTCTGGTGCCTGAAGTCGTGCTCAAAGTGTCGGGCCATGCATCTGAAGGGTTTTTGGTAGCAGTCCTGAAAGCTGTTGGAGGCCTTGCGCTCAGCTCTACGTTGCTACAGTTCTCATTTGAGAGGAAGGTCCCGACAACGGTCGGGTAGCCCGCACTCCTAGTCATATTCCAAGTCATCGAGGAGGTCCAGTATGCACAAGAAGAAGTCAAAGAAGCACAGGCGTCCTTCGACTTCACCCCGTCGATCAGCCGAAGTCGGATTCTTGAGCTTCGTCGCACGAAAGCTCCATCTCCGGAGCCTCCTTCTGAGACGACTCCGTGCTTCTCCGCTTTTCAGGGAGCCGGAGCGTATCCTGCCCAAATTCAGAAGTATTATGAGGCCCTCTACCTAATTTCTGCCGGTGTGCCTTAGGGCCCTGTGGAGTCAGTTGGGGGCCCTAGGACTTCGACAATGGTGGCTTCGGCCCGACTCCGCAGGGACCCCGTGGGTCCATTCTCGGATCTGGACCAACACCAGTCGATCTTACTCAGCCTTGCCGGCCTCGGCAACGACGCTTACAGCGTAAACCGTGTCCCCCTATCTGTGTCAACCCCATCCTCGTTCCTGAAGTGGACACGGAGCTGGACCGACGTTTCTGTCCCTGTGTACATCCCTGGTGTTGATTTTGTGCCTGGAGGTGGGTAAGAGGATTGGGAGGGGCAGCTGGACCCTTTAACTGATCAGCTTGAAGAATCTATGGACTGGCAGATGGACATGGGTGAGGCCAGTGGTGTGGACACCTCTCCTGACACTGGCTTGCTTTCTCCCTCTACCGTGGCTATGGAGGAGGGAGCTTCCTACGCTGTGGTGGTGGTAAGGGTGGCCGAGTTCCTTGGCCTCGAACTCCCTGTGATGAGAGGACTTAATCTCCTGACAGAGGTGCTTCAGCTTGCGACTACCACTTCAGAACCCCATTTGCCCTTCAATGATGCAGTCACCACAGAACCCCATTTGCCCTTCAATGATGCAGTCACCAATGTCCATCTGGGCACTTGGTCCAAGCCTAGGACAGCACAATCGCCTGCCACCACTGAGCTGCTCCGGTGACTCCGCGTTTCTCACGCAACATCCCTCCCCTGAGATCTTGGTTGTCCAAGCCTGATCTTCAAAAGGTGTATTCCCTTCTGCATCCCCAGATACGGAATTCAAGAAGCTGGACCACCTTGGTAAGAGGAAGTTTTCTTCCTCCTGCTTGACATTGCGGTCGGTGAATACCGCATACCTCTTTGACCGATAATCCCATACCATCTGGGATACGGTTGTGAAGGTGCTGCCTCAGTGTCTGAAGGAGGCCGTTCTCTCCCAGGCAGTTGCAGATTTGAGAGATGCAGCTAAATTCACCTTACGTTGTAGCCTAGACACTACGATTCTCTAGGCAGAACAGTTGCCTCGTCGGTAGCATTCAGACACCATGCCTGGTTGAGGACTTCTGGCTTCTCTGGGGTTGTCCAATCTACTTTGATGGACATGCCTTTTGATGGCTGTCGCCTTTTTGGCAACAAGTCAGACTCCGTGCTTGAGTGCTTCAAGGATTCTCAAGCTACGGCCAGATCTTTGGGCCTCACGGTTACCTCCCTTCCACCTCAGTCTGCCTTTCGTCCCATTCGTGGCTACGGAAGGGGTGCCAAGCCACCTCCTGTCCAGCGCAGCCACTGAGTCATGCAAGCTGTCCAACCTCTGCATGGCCACGGACATGGGACCCAGCATTCATGTGGATCAGGGAGCCAGTGGGCGGGCGAGTCCACCCTTGTCCCACCGCTACTGCCTCCACATCTTCCTAGTCTGACCGTTCAGGCCCATCAGTGGCCAATCGGAGTCAGGATTCACCATCACCTCCTCTGCTGGCAATCCATCACATGGGACAGGTGAGTTCTGCAGAGCATCCAAAGGGGCTACTCCCTCCCCTTAGAGACTACCCCTCCTGCCATGCTAACCCTCCTATGACCTAATGTTGGAGGATCATTTGGCACTTCTCCACGAGGAAGTCGCTGCTCTTTTGGCCAAGAAGGCCATTTTGTTTCCTCTTCTTTCTGGTGCCCAAGACACCGCCATGTGGTACTGCAACAAACAAGGCGGGCTGTGGTTGTGGACCCTTTGTCAGGAGGCTCTCTGTCTCTGGACATGGCTGGAACATAAGGGCATAACACTGGTGGTTCAACACCTGGTGGGTTCTCTGAGCGCCAGAGCGGACAAACTCAGCTATGGGTGCCTGGTTGATGGTGAATGGTGTCTCCATCCAGAGATAGCGCAAAGTCTCTTTCAGCGGTGGGGAAACGCTGGGTTAGATCTGTTCTCCTCCGAAGAAAACGCGCAATGTCAGCAGTATTGTGAGTTGGAGTTTCCATGACTGTGCTCGCTCAGTGATGCTTTTCGTCCCGAGAGGAGCTTTGGCCTCTTCTACCCTTTTCCGCCTATACCACTTCTGCCTGGAGTGCTCAAGAAGATCAAGCACGACCTGGCTCAAGTCATTCTTGTGGCTCCGGATTTGGGCATGAAGAGTCTGGAATTCCAGCCTTATGAGCATGGCCATCGATTCTCCGATCAGACTGCCCCTGAAAGATCTTCTGTCACAGCAGCAGGGGACGGTTCTTCACCCAAACCTGTCTAGCTTCCAGCTCCTTGCGTGGTGTTTGAGCGGCGGCAGTTGAAATCATTCAACCTTCCACCCGAAGTCTGTGATGTCATCTTGGTAGCCAGGCATCCCTCCACTAAATCTGCATAAGCCTGTAGATGGAATGAGTTTGTGTCATGGTGCACGGCAAAGGCTGTTTATCCCCTTTCCACCCATCTTTTATTTGTCCTCTAGTACATACTTTCTTTGGCTCAGCAAGGCTCTGCCTTGGGCACCCTTAAAGGTTATCTTGCAGCTATCTCTGCCTTTTTGAGAATTCCAGATCAGCCTTCCTTGTTCAAGTCTCCCTAGTAAATATGTCCTTTAAGAGCCTTACTCACTTGTTTCCTCCGTCTCCTTTCCTAATGCCCCAATGGGATTTAAGTCTGTTTTTGACCTTTCTTATGTGTGCTCCTTTCGAACCTCTTCATAATTGCCCTCTCGGAGTTCTCACTCTTAAAACTGCTTTACTTATTGCCATCATCTCTGCTCGCAAAGTTAGTGAGCTGCAGGCTCTGTCTTCCAAGCCTCCTTATTTGTCTGTCTATTCTGATAAAGTGGTGCTTCGAACAAAGGCTTTGTTCCTCCCTAAAGTGGTCATGTCCTTTTATGTGGGACAATCCATCACTCTGCTCACCTTTTACCCACCCTTGCATCCCTCCAAGGAAGAAGCTCCACCGTCTGGACTCAAAACATGCACTGTCTTTTTATCTTGATTGTGCCCAAGACGTTCGGGTGGATGATGAACTCTTCATTGGCTATGTGGGTGCCAAATAAAGGTTGGGAAGTGCAAAAACTGACCATCACTCGATGGGTTGTCTTCTACATTAAAATATGCTATGCATTGGCAAAAAGGAACCTCCTGTGGGGTTGCATGCTTACTCCACTAGAGCAACAGTGGCAACAACTGCTTTAGCACGCAGAGTCCCAGTCCTTGATATCTGTCAGGCAGTGATGTGGGCATCCCTACATACGTTTACCAGACACTACTGCCTGGACAGTTTGCCCGTTCGGTTCTCCGGGACTTCCTGGTGTAATCTTAGTTCACAGACCGTCCTCCGGGGTCGGTATTGCTGGAGTATCTATACTAAGTTAAGGAATCTACAACTAATAGCCTGTATCAGATGAACAAGTTACTTACCTTCGGTAACGATGTATCTGGTAGACACGTATTGGTTGTAGATTTTTTACCACCCCACCCATCCTCCCTGAACTGTGAACTGATTACTAGGGATAGGGAATACCCGAAAGGGCCTTAGTTTTGGCGCACCAGTGGTCAGTGTCTTTCATGGCTCTGTGCCTCTGGCGTGGAAAGTTGTGTTAAGAACTGACATCAGCGTGCATGAGCAGCGTCTTTATAGGTCCCACAACTTCAACCCAGGGCCCGCGTGCTGACGACTAATGCATAGCGGATTGACGCCACCTACCGTTGCGCAGGGGTACTGCTTTTGAAAAATCTCCAGATCCAGACTGATACCTGGGAGAAAGTCCAAGGTAAGGGATCTACAACTAATATATGTCTCTACCAGATACATCATTATCAAAGGTAAGTAACTTGTCCTTTAGGAGTGCTTTGCAAGCCTTAATCTATTTTTCCATTATATATAACTGACTGCTATGGTGAGCAATAGTTAGGCCATATGTAGTAAGCTACGTGCTCAAACCTTAGACATATACTTCAAACTTTTAATGAATGACATATGTACTTTGTATTTGTAATCAGTTATACATCCAGCCTGTTAGTCATATTCCAACTCACATACCTATCACCAAAAGGATAGAGGCACTAATGTACACATTCACAAACTCTGAATAGCACATTAGCCTTTATCCCAATATAGAGATATATCGTATGACGGGTACTCCTACTGGATACAGTTCTGCAGAAGCAGTTCCATACCCCATAACTCACAAACTCACTCACTCATACTTACAGGAACTCGTACATCTTGTCACATACCTATACTTCAGCATTCACTCCCAGAGAGAGACAACTCTTATGTAACTATGCATAATGCAGGCAATTGCACACAGACTTGAATACCACCATAGGCATAAGTGATGTAATCTGTGAGGTCATAAACGGTGCATTGCAGGGGCGTGAGTTATAATTAGCTCAGCTAAGGAGTACTGCTGAATTTCGCTGGCTTTGTACGAGTGAAACTGTTGCAGGGATTCTGCTCATGCACAGAACTATGCGCAGGAAACCAGGACCTCAGTGAATTGTGGTGCACCAAAAACTCACCTCAGTACCCAGAACCCCTATCCGACTAGCATCAGTGTCTCATTCGTTCCACGTACTACAGCGAAGCTACCAATGATTAGACAACCCAGAACAAGCGACTTATGGTACTATCAGGAATGGTGGTAATCAAGAACACTCTTTCGTCTTTATTCTCATACAAGTTCTCAACATGAGTAATCAGAGACCCGGAAAAGTTCAAAATGTTTATTTTTAACTACGTGCTCTAAGATGCAGTATTTTGGCTAACTTAAGCAGACAAATGATCAGAAATAAAACCATCAGCATTGTTACAATTCCATGAAACACAAAGGGAGAAATCATATTATAATGATAGTGGAAACAGGTCTTGTAGCGCCTTGTGTACCACCCTCCCCTGGCTAGAAGCTAGTTTTATAATAATAGAAGGTCTCTAGGTTTGAATGGGGAACCCCATACCTCCAAGATCAGCTTAGGTGATTCACATCACAGGATCAGCAACTCTCTCTGAAGCTGGAAAGGTTTGCTCCAAGTGCCAGTATCATGCATGCAATGCAGTATTAAAAGCACCAGAGTTTGATATTTGCAGCTCAGTGCCTGTTGTGTCTAGAGCTTGGGCCGATCAACCTGAATTCAACTGCATACATTATGTTTGACCTTTAAGGCTTCTGCACACAGTGTTCAGACTAAGGTCGCGGTGTGAGTCTAGTGATGTGAAAAACAGACCGTTCTCATGTGAAAAATCAAGCAAGCAGGTTTACTTATAATAACAGTTACATGTGGTGTCGTGTGCAAAAGCAGCAAAGTTGTAAGATGGCGTTTAACTTCTAAAACCCTTATGCTAACATAGCAATGTGTGCAGGCAGAATCCTGTCTTCACTACACCCTCCCTTGATCGGACCACGAACAAAATAGGTAAGCAATGTAGGAACGCAGAGTTCAAGTTCGACTGAGACAGAACCAAGTTCATATTTTACCAAACCGGATAATTGGTAGTGAAAAGTTCGAAATTGTGAGGTGGGAAAAAAAACTAAAAAGAAAAAATCAAGTAGGGGTGGTATACAGCCCATCCCGGAGCAAATATAAAAGTAAAAAATTGGAGTTAGTACGTGTTGAAGATGTACAAATTGCCAATTAATTCCATCAACGTATAGGCGCAGTATGTTGCAACAGCCTCCAATATGAAGTCATTGTAATCATCAGTAAAGGATTCAGCCATCCAATCTAATAAAGTAAATGAACATACATGTTCTTCGATAGCCGGAGCCTCTAGCACCATCAGAGCCAAACTTGCGTGTTCTTTGAGATAACTTCGTGCCAGGAAGTCATGGGCCGCTGGACATATATCCCAATTCCCTAGGATTCCATGGGCAGCCGCACAGGCCATAATCCCGATACCAGAACAGTCTAACTCTGTCACGGCGGCCGGGAATCCTCTCCTCAGAATGACGCTGATGCTTTAATGGGATCCACCTCCCATCCGTCCCCAGTCCGGAGAACGTGTGATACACACGGACTAAGGAGACAGGTGGGTGAGGGAAGGAAGGGAAGGAGCAGCAGGGAGAGGGATCTGGAATGAGACAAGCACACCATTAACAACACGTTATTTGTGACCTCCCCCATTTACCTCCCCACCTTTCGCTTGGTTGTATTCTCACCTGCTACCTTCCCCGCCCTATGGAGGAAGGCCCCCCAGCCTGAGAAGGCGAGTAGCCTAGTTAAGCAATGGCACTGGCTCACGGCCTTAGGTCCAGGGCTGGCCTTAGTGGCAGGTTCAGTTGGTCGAGGTAGCGCGACCCCTCTGGGAGCAAAGGTCAGCACTGCAAACTCAGTGCTTAATGCTCCAGAGCGTGAATCAGGGTCAATAAAGGAAACAAACGGAAGACGCCTCCCTGAAGGCAAAGACAGTAGTACTCACGGTCTCGAAGGGCAGTGAACCAAGTGGGCGCTGCGACTCTAAGCCCGGAACTCCTTGGGCAGAGGAGCGCCCCTGTTCGCGCTGCTACTCTGAACCCGGAACTCCGTGGGGAGAGGAGCGCTCGTGTTCGCGCTGCGACTCTGGACCCGGGGCTCCGTGGGCAGAGGAGCGCCGGAGGTTCTTCTGGGAGTCTGGAGTGTTGAATGCGGAGGTCTCTGGGGCGTCCTTCTAGCGTCGGGGGTGATCGACGAGGTTTTCACCTTCGCACTTCTACTCTGGACCCAGCCAGGCGTGGGCAGAGGAGCGCCGGGGGTTTCCGCTGGAGAAGGACTCGCTGAGGGCTGTGTTCTCCTGGGAGTCTCCCTCGCGTCGGGGTGGTTTACAAGATTCCCCTAGCTGGGGCACAGGGTTCCTGGATGCAACGGTGAGGGCAGGGTCGAGGATACCGGACAGGAGCAAGGCGTCCACATAAGGGTATGCGGAGCTGGCAGGAATCATCGGCACCGCTCGTTGTTCGGGAGTGGCTTTATCCCTTGTCGCGCCCGGCGCCGGTCACGTGGGGCGTGATCCGCCGGGAGGTCTGGGAAATGGAGTTCCCATAGAGGCCGTTTGTTCTGACGGGCGCATGAGGAGCGCGAGCAGCGCATTGCCGGTTCTCGCCACCTGACAAACTCATGAGCCACTAAGGGACTCATCAGTCGATCATAATCCGGGACAGGAGACGCCGTGTTTGAGAGGCACAAATCCAGGGCCCATTCAAATGTACAATCTAGGCAAAGGAAAACAGGTTGCACGCAAGTAAAGTATGAGAACCGGAAGAACAATCCATAGGCTACACTCAAAGTGGCCAGAGGTAGTGTTCCATAGTATTCAAGTATCTCGTTGCGAAGTTGTAGCAGCCGGGGCAGGCTATCGTGTGACACAGATTGTGCAGCCATTGCGGAGCAAACAAACCAGCAGAAGCACACCAGCAGCCAAGGCCAGGATTAATGGAAGCCCGCTGAAGACGCTGGAAAAAATAGAATGAAAAAATGCCGGTATCACACCAAATATAGTTTGGAACGAGGTCACAAGGCCGGAGCCCACAAATTTGAAAAAATGCGCCAAGCCAGTTGTTGATGAGGCATTGAATATAGTGTGAATCAGGGCACCGAAATGAAGTGGGAGATCAGTATTCAAAAGCGCATGTACCTCGGTGCGGGAGTTAGCTACGTGAAGGACAAATGTTTCACAACAGGAAGTTAGGGCGACTTCTTTTTGGTACAATAGAGCCCTTATTCTGCTCATCTTGTTGAACTCTGCTTTCAAGGTTATGTTATGTTATTAACACTTCTAGAGCGCACGATTACCCTTAGGTGTCCTGGCGCTAAACACTGATTACCTGGGATAGCAAGGATCTAAAACTGGGAAAAGTACCATGTCTTAAGATTTTTCCGAAAAGAAATAAGATCAGAAGCATTTCTCAAAGTGAGAGGGAGTTCATTCCAGTCCTTAGAGGCACAATACACAAAGCTTCTACCTCCCCAGTTTGTTTTCTTGAAAGAGGGAGTGTTCACTAGCTTGGCACCTGTGGACCTTAGAGTTCTGTTAGGGATGTACCATGAAAACTTATTTTTAAGAAACTCAGGACCTGTTCCATTCAAGGCTCTAAAAACAATACAGAGCGCCTTAAAGCGAGATCTCAAATGAGTTGAAAGCCAATGCAATTTCTTTAGTTCTCCTTTGACTGAAACAAACGTAGATGTCCCGGTCAGCAATCTAGCTGCTGCATTCTGAACCACCTGCAACCTGTTCAGATGTTGTTTTTGAACATTGAGATATAAACTGTTGCAGTAATCAAGACGTGACATAATTAGTGCCGTCACCACCGTCCTCAAACTCCCTTCAGACAGGAAGAACCACATTTTCCTAATCATTCTGAAAACCATGGAGCATGCAGAAGTCACCTTGCTCACATGGTACCCCATGGTGAGTTTATCATCACCAATTACATGCCCAGGTTTTTGGCTTTCCTGGATGGTATAGGACAGAGACCAAGATTCTCAGGCCACCATTCAGGTGTCCATATCCGAAGATTGTTCCCGAATCTCAACACCTCAGTCTTAGCTGAGTTGAGTTTTAAACAGTTAGCAGACATCCATGTTGAAATGGATCCCATACAGTCATGGAAGTACAGGTTGGTATGGAAGGCCAGATCGATATATCGAGTCTCCCATGCGGGGGCGGGAAAAGCACATTTTTACAACAAACTACACGTTGTGAGACAGTTACAATGTACGGAATCCCTGATAGCATCCCGCAACACGCCTCATTATTTAAAAGCAAATAAATACCGTTAGCTAGTAATGTGAAAGTTGGTGTAATCGCTGGCACAGGATTTCCCTTTAAAATGCAAGCTAAATTCGGTGCGTGAACATTGCACGCGCCATGCAATTGTATATTCTTGCAAACTAATGAATGATTAGTTGTAGAAGTGCACTCCTCTCCTTTTAAATAAACCTCTTTACCCTCTCTCAGGCACCTGTATGTAAATGGGAGTGACCAAACTTCATGGAGAAAAGCTCTACCCAATGGTTCATATCTGCCTAAGGCATAGTGTTTCATACATGAACTGAACTTAAACAATGGAAAAGGAAGTGTGATTAACCCATGAATAAACCACACAGCCGAGTTTGATTCGGCCACAGAAAATGGTAAAGGTTCCAACTTTTCAATATTCAATAGCGAATATGTAACATCCTTCATGGACATAAACTGTTGTTTATCAGTCAGATTAAATGGCAAAAAGAAAGAGGATGTATTCATGTAGTCCCATGGAACTTTCCCAGCCTTCAATGTTTGTAAAGTCCATGCAGACTGTATTATAGAACGCAATTGATTTTGACCATGGTATAAAACAGACATGTCATCCTGTATAGGCCTGGGCCAAAATTCCGTTCCGTTTGCGGAAATTGCGATAATTTGGCATTTTCGCGTTCCGCGGAAAGCGCGACAATGTCAAAATTTCCGCATTCCGCAGCTTAGCGATAATTTGTTTCTTGCTCGCGCTGTAAAATACATTCTCGCGTGCGCACGATCGCCTTACCTGAATCCCCGCGTTCGCCGACAAGTTTTCCCGATCCGGTCGCGTTCGCCACGAGATGTTGGATTGTTGGTAGCCGTTTGCGCTGTCTCGCGACAGTTCGCGCTCGCAGTAACGTCATGCGTCGTGCGATCACGTCTTTCTTCTCGCGATCATGCACCGCGAGACAAGTGAAAACAAGATGGCCGCGCCCGCGAGCAACCGCATGGGTAAGTTGGCCAGCCGCGACCACGCAGAAAATACCGCGAACGGGCGGGAAAAAAACTTCTGCATCTTCGCGATATTTCCGCGTGTTTGCAGAGATTTTTAACATTTTCGCGATAATTTGCGAAAGTGAATTTCGCAAATTCCGCCCACCCCTAATCCTGTACAATATCCACAACAGATGAAACAATATTATCTAATGTGTAAATTCTGGAAGTTAGAGTATTAATGCTATTATCAATGACAGCAAGCACTTTTTCCAAATTAGCTTGATCAATAGCCCTCAATCTAGAAGCAGCTTCAATTTGAGATAATTTCCATCTTCGTTGTAAATAGCATATACCCATCTTTTGGACCTGCGTCCTATAGGGCCTTTAACAAAATCATTCAAATCAACATCGTCAGTCAGTTGTGACAAATGAAGTTAAAGTGACGCTAAGGTGGAATGTTTAAGCCAGTTTTAACATAATTTACCTACTGAATAGGTAGTAGCAGAATGGGAGGTTTCAAACCGGGGGTCTACCCTTACCTGTGTATAGCCTGATCTCAGACCCAGAAAATGATGTTGACATGAGTCTGAAGTTTTTTGCCATAATAACCATCCTTGGGGATCTAAGTTGGAAATATTGAAGGATGTATTAGAAATCAGTGACTGTAATTCATCATGGGACAGATCTGTGTGATTGGCCCAGGTAGGATGTTATGTTATGTTAATTAATTTGTAAAGCCCAACGGTTACCCTGGGGTGTCCTGGCGCTAGTTACCTTCCTACTGGCCGTTACCAAGAAGAGCCAGACTATTTAATGGCAGTGGAGAAATTCTAATGGATAAACAGCCAAGTCTTGAGTTCCCTTCTAAAAGACAACAGATCAGGTGCATTTCTAAGCTGAACCGGAAGATCATTCCACGCCTTAGCCGCTCCGAATACAAATCTTCGGCCTCCCCAGGAGACCTTTTTTACCTTCAGAACAGTCACCAATTTAGCACCTGAGGAGCGTAAATTTCTTGTGGGTGTGTACCACTTAAATTGATTCTGTAGATATTCTGGACCAATCCCATTAAGTGCTTTAAAAACGGTGCTCAAAGCTTTAAAAAGTACCCTCTTTCTGACAGGGAGCCAGTGCAACTTCTGAATTTCCTTGGAGATAGCCGCAAACTTAGGGCCCCCGGTATGTAATCTGGTGGCTGCATTTTGAAGCCTTTGTAATTTATTCAGGAAACGTTCCTGAATATTTAGGTAGAGGCTATTACAGTTGTCAAGCTTTGACAGCACCAGGGCAGTGACCACTGTTTTCTGACTCCCTGCTGGCAAGAAAGGCAGAATTTTTTTTACCGTGCTCAGGACAAAAGCTGTAGAGGAAGACACCGAATTAATTTGGGCACCCAGATTCAACTTATCATCGACAATTACTCCCAAATGTTTTACTTTTTGAACCGGGGCAGGGAGTTTCCCCATAGTAACAGGCCACCAATTTGCATTCCAAAAATTTGGGACATTTCCGAAAATCATCACCTCTGTTTTATCAGAATTCAGCTTCAAGCAGTTTTCTGCCATCCAACGACTCACTGCCATCATGCATTCATGAAAGCAGTTATCCATGCCACCCTCCAATCCTGGCCGCAGAGATACCACAATTTGGGTATCATTGGCACAAGATGTCAGATCAAAACCCAAGGACTTAATAATAGGGGCCAGGGATGAGACATAGACATTAAACAGGGTCGGGCTCAAAGAAGATCCCTGAGGAACCCCACAGGGCAACACAAATGGCCTTGAACTGTGCTCACCCATGGCGACCACTTGGGATCTGTCAGTAAGGAAGGATAAGCACTTAGATCAGGAATGGTAAGGGCATTCATTTTTTTCAAAGTAGCCAATCCAAAGCAAGTGGTTTGAAAAATAGTCGAATTCAAAAACAACATATGGTTCGGGATAAGGCACGCATAATGTAAAGCCTCAGTGCCCTGCGCTTGCCAGGCTTTAGAACGCCAAACAGATTTAAGATCAATGGTATCTTTCCACAGCTCATAGCCCCCAATAGCTAATTCATCCATAAAGAACTTCAAATTCAGTAATTTAGTGTGTGTAAGCCTAACTTTAGAAGTGGATTTAGCAGATATTTTTAAATAAAAGGCCTCAGGATTGGATTCACTAAAATCTGTAAAATATGTAAATTCTTTCAATATAGTTTTCGAACTACCTTCAATGGGAGCTGGGCAATGTTCCCATTGTGTATAATTAACGACATTTCTAAATGTATTCGCTTTATGCAGGAAATGATTGCCATAGTGTTGGTAGCAAAATAACTCTGCATAATTCTGAGTCCAAGTACAAATCTTCAGCATCAAAAGCAGCATAATATTTCAAATCAGAAAAAAGAGCCTCAACGGCTTGGACATCCCAATCATCAGAGCGTATGTTTTGTTTCACAACATCCCCCATAGAAACACGAAGTACATTGGGGACATTGATCACCTTTGTAGGGCCACAAATTTGAAATTTTACAGCATCCCATACTATTCCATCTAACACAGGCCAGGCAGTAATATTAACAAAAGTCTGGTCCCTCTTCATGATGTGTGATGAAGAGTGGGTTGCCAAAGTTCCATCAATTAATCTAATTGTAGATGTTTCGGTAAGATAATGTCCATTCACTAGACGACAAAAGACAACCACAAATCCAATCGCCGTAAACAAAAAAGTAGATATGAGCACCAGCCAAATGTAAGTCCAGGGGGAATTAAAAAATGTATTTTAAACCAAACAGCAAAAATAGAAATTTTCGATGGGGCATTCGATGTTGTAGAGTTAGTGTCAAATGAAAAACGTGACTGGTCAACTGCACTTGATTGCACACCAGGCAACAACACATCTGTGGGATAGGTATACTCAGTATCTTCATGGGGACCACCAGCCGGTGGAGTCAATAAAGGATTAGTAACTGTAGGCATCTCGATAGCAATGTCAGGCCTGTTCGTATTTGCCGGAGCCAAAACAGAATTTATCAGCATTGCTGGACAAGAGACCGCTGGAGTCATACTAAGAAGAATCGGCCACTCATTGTAGTTTGACATTGTCAATGGAGATGTACCTGTTATCCTTGCGACCAGGAAGTGGAGGTAAAATGACTGTTCTTGTACCCTGCACGCCAAGCACTGGAACAGGTGCACGATAAGAGGGGCAAACTCCTCCTTGTTCTCCACCTTCTCATGGACCAGGTCATCGACTCAAGGTAGCCAGCCAACTACCGGAATCTGAAGTGCAGCATCAGTTGTGGAGGGCAAGTGTTCCTTTGCAAGACTGTCACAAGCCTCTTGTAGATTCTCTAACACAGCAGAGTGATCATCTACGTCAAAGGGTGCGGCCGACGCCGCCATGTCTAGATCATCAAGGTCCGGGACAAACATTTTTATGCCAAAGAGCATTTTGTATGGGGTCCGACCACCCAGAGACCTTCTAGGGAGATTATAATGTGCACGTTGAACGCTATACAAATGGACCAACCAGTTTATGACAGTACCTAAAACCCTAGCTGTCAAGGATTGCTTTAAGTCATGGTTCATTCGTTCCACAACAGAATTGACCTCAGGCCGGTATGGAGACAAAAATTTGACTTGGACCCCCAAAGACCTCATGGCTTCCTTGTACGCCTTAGAGGCAAATGCCGGACCCTGGTCTGAATGGAGGGACCACATGCAAAAATTCCCCCAAAGACACGCAAATCCCTGATGACAGTTCGAGCATCAGCACTCCTTTGTGGCCAAACCCATAGAAAACGTGTGCACAAATCCACTGCAACTAAGATGAACTTATACGCAGTATCAGTGTAGAAAGGACCTCAGTGATCTAAATAAACACACCCAAGTGGTTTATTAGATATGTACAACTGTGTTTGAGGTGGACGCGCAGCAGTCGAAGGTTTACTCTGCTGGCAAATGTCACAAGTAAGAACATAATCACAGTCCGTTTATACAATCCGCGCCACCAGTAACGTTGTTGCAAGATAGTGACAGTCGCTGAGACGCCTGCATGAGCCGAGGCCATACCTTCATGAGCAGCTGTTAGCAAGGAAAGCCTGCGGTCCGCGTTGGGAATCAATCTGTCACCAACGTCGTTAATTCTCACATAGGGCACTTGATCAGGACTTAAATGATAAGAGTATTTAGAAGGGAAACCTCTAGGGCAATTATCTCCCTTCTCTGTCGCAGAAATAGCTGCCAAGATGTCATCATCAATCTTACTTTTGGATCTTCTAACTGCTGCTACTAGATAGGTTGCCACTGTAGTTTTCGTTGCTTCATCTGCTAAACTGTTACCAACAGCGTGTACTCCTAGGCGCTGGTGTCCAAGAGTATGAATTACATTCACGAGAGGCAGACGTTCTTTAAGTTCTGCAACTCGAACCCAAAGCATTTCATGTTTGATTGTGCTACCTTTGGAATCTCGATATGCATTCTGAGTCCAAAAGAATAAATTGTCGTTGAAAGACTGAGCACAGTGGTAAGAGTCACTTACAATAAGAGTAGTCACAGGGGGATCAGCAAACTCTAGTGCAAGCACCAGAGCACGTAGCTCTGCCAACTGGGCAGTACAGTCCCCTAATGTCTGCATGTGCACGACATCTGACTTGAATTCTCCATTTACAATGGTACCAGCCACTATTGTGTAGGCCGCTGAATAAGCATGCTTAGATTCCGTCACCGGTTGCGCCGAACCGTCAGTGTAAATGATACAATGATAATCCTCAAGCGGGCGCATGGACTGAGGAGCTGGATGAACAAATTCATACTGCAAGTACTCCTGAGTTTGTAATGAGGAATAGAAGATAAATGTGACATCTGCAGAAGTCAAGGAAGTGGCTCATTGTATCCAACGTGGATGCAAAGCTTTAGAATTAGGTACACTGGCCTTCGTCACTGCCTCAAGGGCAGGATATGGTGTGACAACCAACATGCGTTTACCCTGCGACAGCGCTCTCTCTTTCAGTAGTCAATACTTTCTTGACTGTGGAAAAGTGCATTTCAGCCGAAGTGTACAAGTGTGACTTGTAAGCAATAGGGACTGTGTCTCCCTCAATAAATGTTAAGTACGTGAATCCCACTGCACCTGGCACAATTCTTATTACGAGGTTTGGGTGGTTATCACGTGTCAATAAGTATTTAGATGCAAGATAATCAGGATATATAAGTACGCCAGAAATTCAAAAAACCCAGTTGTTGGAGTGCGCTAACATGCGCATTTCTCCAGGAAGTGAGGTGCTAAACCTCGTCCTTCAATGTTGAGCTCATAACCCAAAAACAACATTGTGTACTCTGTGATTTTGCAAAGTTAAATTTGTAACCGAAGTCCGCAAACATGACAATGATGCGGTCAACGCTACACAGATGTGGCCATAATTCGTCGTCCGTGAGATAAATATCATCAACATACGAGTACGCATCTGGGTCAATGCTCTCTAACAGAGAGACAACACGTGCGGCAAAGACGCCTGGGCTGTTTTTATAGCCCATGGCTAATCTTTTAAATTGTTTTTGTTTACCGCCAGAAGGGTTATGACTGTAAAAGCCATTTGAAATGTCAAGTGTGGTCTTAAACTTCTTTCTCACAAGACTATCAATGAGGGCAGAACTATGGGTATTCTGTACCGCGCACGTCCGACAATGAGAGTTCAAACGCCGATAATCCAAAACTAGGCGGTAGGACCCATCAGATTTAGTTATAAAAGAGGATTATTGATGGGTGACACACATGTTTCAATTACTCCTTGATATTCCAATTGCTCAAGGATTTCTGCAATGTGAGCTCTAGCTTCCTGGCGCATGGGATATTGGGGTTGTGGCTGTGGCATTGACCGTAATGGATTCTCATGGCATGGTGATACTTTATCCCAACCAACCTGAGTACGGTACAACCTGAGCCCATTCTTCAGCAAAGTTTGCACCTGCTCCTTAGGCACAGTGTGTGCAAAAGAGGGGAGGATTACCTCCTCCCCTCTCGGAGCCGCCAAAACGAAAGGTGGGGGCCAGTCCTCCTCTGCTAACAAAATGTCATACGTAGAGGTCAGATTTTCCCCCAAAATCCCTTTTATTATACGTTGCATGTCACCTTCAATTAAATGGACTATGTTATATAGTCTGTCAGGGGGAGCCACTCTAGTGTCAGCAGTTTCTACAGTAATAAACGTGTCAGTTGCTGTCGCCTTCAGATATGGACACAGTGCTTGCAGCACTATTGTAACTTCCGCTGCGTTAGTGCCCATGTCATGTTCCGAAGCTGTGTTCTCACTATCTGTGGCATACCTCGCTGTCAGTGCAGCAACTTTCTTTTTCTAAAACTGAGGTTGTCGACGTGGAAAGTTGTCCTGCCATCAGCCGGGCGAGGCTGCTCACGTCCTGGAGGTGCACCACAACCTCTGCCGCGTTCAGTAGGCACTGGTATTGGTGACGCAGGACGTAAGCCTTGTTTCTGTTGCTGCTTCCCCTGTTTTTTAGTTTTCCAATTTTGTTTAGGAAAAACAGGACGGTAGTCTTTAGCAGCCTTCACCGTCTGAGTTTGCGGTTGTGCTGTTATTTTAGCAAAAGGCTTAACACCCAAACTATTGCGGCCAATGGTCTTATAAGCCTCCGCAATAATCTTCGGTAACTGCCAGGGTTTATCGGCGACGAGGCGCAGCTCATTCACCTGAAAGTTAACTGCATCTCCCTTGACGTTAGCAAGGGTGAGATCAGCAACTACGTCAAACACGCCAACAAGCCTCATTCCCAACTCGACCGCCGCCTCCGGACAGTGCTCATCCTGAACACGCCTAGTCACGGAGGGCAGTACAGTCATAGACTGAGTACCGAAGCACTTCGCGTAGACTGCTGCAAACGCTTTACCCCAGTTCTCACAATCTGTTACTTCAGGTACTAAGTCTTTCTGCAAACTAATTGTAAGAATCCTGTGAAATACTGCTTCCAGCTGGTCAAATTTCTCAGCAAGCCAATAAGGCATATCGTCCTTATTCTGTGGGCGCTTGCCCATTACCGAATTAACTATGACGGGACTAATAGAAATCCCGGCCGGTCCAACTGGTTGTGTCGCAACTCCAGTTGCCCCCACCTGGAGATTGCATGAGACGTATTGCACCAAAGCCCTATGCACCGCTATCAAAGCGGTATGTAGCTGACGTGAGTCGTCCATCGATGCTAGCAAATAACGTGGATGAGGTGTAAACCCAGCCAAGACTGGCCAAGTGGCCCCAGTGATGGACAAGGGACCTAACCAAACCGGAGTTACGGTGTCGGGGAGGGCTCCATTGAACCAAATACGATGCTGCCAAGCGGAAATCGGAATCACCTGTGTCCTATATGGTGTGTAATTCGCAGGTACTGCCGTAGGAGTGTAAGAGTGGAACGTATTATCATCCGCATCCACTTCAGGAAACGTAAACCAAGAGTAGAAAAGCTCATAGGGGAACGATGCATCGACACTCACTACAAAGATTACTGACATTCCATCGTCAAGCACCCCAAACTGCGTCAGATGATGCCGGAGTGGTGCGCGGCTATGCGCTGCAATAGCAACCTCAGCCATAAGTACGTAGTGAAGAAAAACAATCTATATTAAACTGTAGCACAAAAAAGGGGCAGTAATTCAAAATGAAACCTTTTTAATTGTCAAGCTTGAATGAACCTATAATTTATTCAGATAGGTAGGTTAATTCGTCACTTCTGTCAACCGGAAACAGCAGTGAGAGTGTTGTGGACAAATAAAGCACTACTAAAGCGTCTCGAATAAAAGACCAAATGTTAGGTGCACCATGTTGCGGGGATTCTGCTCATGCACAGAACTATGCGCAGGAAACCAGGACCTCAGTGAACTGTGGTGTACCAAAAACTCACCTCAGTACCCAGAACCCCTATCCGACTAGCATCAGTATCTCATTCGTTCTCCGTACTACAGCAAAGCTACCAATGATTAGAAAACCCAGAACAAGAGACTTAGGGTACTCTCAGGAATGATGGGAATCAAGAACACTCTTTCGTCTTTATTCTCATACAAGTCCACAACATGAGTAATCAGAGACACTGAAAAGTTTAAAATATTTATTTTAAACTACGTGCTCTAAGATGCAGTATTTTGGCTAACATTAGCAGACAAATGATCAGAAATAAAACCATCAGCATTGTTACAATTCCATAAAACACAAAGGGAGAAATCCTATTATAATGATAGTGGAAACAGGTCTTATAGCGCCTTGTGTACCACCCTCCTCTGGCTAGAAGCTAGTTTTATAATAATAGAAGGTCTCTAGGTTCGGATGGGGAACCCCATACCTCCAAGATCAGCTTAGGTGATTCACATCACAGGATCAGCAACGCTCTCTGTTGCTGGAAAGGTTTTCTCCAAGTGCCAGTATCATGCATGCAATGCAATATTAAAAGCACCCGAGTTTCAGATATTTGCAGCTGTGTGCTTGTTGTGTCTAGAGCGTGGGCCGATCAACCTGAATTCAACAGCATACATTGTTATTTGACCTTGAAGGCTTCTGCACACAGTGTTCAGACTAAGGTTGCGGTTTGAGTCTAGGGATGTGAAAAACAGACCGTTCTCATGTGAAGAAAAAGCAAGCAAGCAGGTTTACCTATAATAACAGTTACATGTGGTGTCGTGTGCAAAAGCAGCAAAGTGGCAAGATGGAGTTTAACTTCTAAAACGCTTATGCTAACATAGCAATGTGTGCAGGCAAACCCTGTCTTCACTACAAAACCTAAGCCTAACTATAACGTCCCTGTAACCTTTGTTTTTTCAGTGAATTTCATTTTTTTTAAAGTAGTAATGGCGTTTGCAGAGTGGTGGAGAAAAGAGGCGGGGCCCGCTGTGTTGGACTTACAGAAAGTCCCAGGATGGCTTCTTGGCCCCCAAGGTCTCTCAGCATCTAAGATGATTTAATTCCCCAACCAGTAGAGCACCAGGAGAAGCGTTTGCACAATGGTGGAGGAAGGGTGCGTGGCCTCCAAAGACCTCTTTGCAATCATGGTCTGTGGGAATTACTGAAGGTAACAGGAGGGGTAGTTGGCCCACAAGGGCATCCTTTGGGGCCAACAAGCCCTCCTGTTACCTCCACTAAGGCACACACAGCGGGATTGCTGAGTGGTCTTCGGAGGCTATGCCCTCTTTCTCTGATCTTGGGAGATGGTGGTCCCTAGGACTGCACAGGTGGGGGGGGCCGCGCGCCCCTGCATTATTTCTAATTAAAGCCCCGGGGATGTGCCAGTCACCGGGGCTGCGGTGGGGGGGTTCCATGAGCCCCGCATAGTCTATATGAAGTCTCTGGAAGTTGGCAACCCCCGGGGCTGCGGGGGGTCATGCAGCTCCCTCTTATTATTTTCAAGTAAAGCCCGGGAAGGTGGCTGTCCCTGGGCATTGGAGGAATCCATGAGGCCCCCTCATTTATAAAATTATGAGCGCCAGGGACGAGGTGGTTTCCGGGGCAGCGGGAGAGGTCCTATGGGCCTTCCCCCACATTTGTTTTAGAAAGAAGCTCTGGGGAGGTGGGGGTCCCCAGGGTATTTATAAGCCTGTGCTCCCCCTTCCTATATCTGCATAATGCCCCGGGACCTGGCCCATTTGGGGGCCAATAATGATCCTGCCAACATTTTAAAAAATGCAATCCCCCTCCTCCCGAGGCCTTGGGTGGGGAGGGTGGGTCGGGGTGTTTCTACCGTCGCCTTTGCTTTTTTTTCTTTTTACATTTTTTGTGGGCTCTGTCCGACCAAGTCCCAAGTTGGCTGCCAACGCCTCCATTTTGAAGTGTTAGCAGCCAATCAAATTTCAGTAGGATTTCAGTAGGATTTTGGGCTCCCAGCTATCTTTTTTCATTTTTTTTTTAACTTAAATATCTCTGAAACTACTGAACGGGTTTACAACAAATCACAAACCACACGCTTGCTCGACAAACATCTTGCTTTCTGCCAAATTTGCTGTAATTTCGTTTAGCAGTTCAGGCTGTAGTTGTGTAAAAAAATGAAAAATCCCTATAAACATAACATGGGGTAAAAGTGTTTTGGGATCCCCCCCCTTTTTCTTCTCCGCCCATGCTTGACGGATCACCCCGAAACTTTTGACACAGCAGCTGAACTAAGAGGTTTTTTGCAAATTTCGTGAAGTCGTCAAACGGCACCAAAGTTATTGGCAAAACAAAAAACGCTTTTCCTATGGAAACTTTGGTCCTAACTATAACTACCTACTGGCGACTGTGGTAAGGGAAGCAACGTTTTTGGGTCGAGCATTCAAGACGTCTTGTATATACTTTAGTACATACTTATTAAATACTTATATGTGTATGTACTTTGTGGACTGTAGAGATCAGCCCCAGGACTAGTCTACTTCCGCGGAGGGACTTATTTTTCTGTTCAACTGCCTCGGTTTAACTGTCTTGATAGAAAATGACCACCAGAGGTCAGTAAAATACTCAAATCACTTTAGCATTCTCTGGATTCCAGTCCATAGAAATTGTCTTCCACGAGCACCCGTAGACAATAATATTTTTTTTTAAATCTTGTATTTTCAGTGATATGACCACTGAAGGCCCTGATTTTATCTTAAAAACAGAGCTTTGGACTATACCATTTCCCGCTGAGAGGCAATATTTCTCTCCATGTGTTCCCATACCTGGCATGTCACGCAGTTTGGTGCTTACTTTCCCTCCATGTTTAAAAACAGTACTGAGGCTAATGTGCTGCATAGCTAAATGCATATAAGGTCCTAAAGGTGAGACCGATTGCACTGAAAATGCATGTTTAACTCTCCCTGCCACTTCTGCCCAAGTGCAAGGCTTTAACAAAATATTAAAACGCTCAAGGTTTTCTGATTTGAAATTATACTTCTAAATGTTATTCTTCTATAATGTCACAATGTTCACTTTTTTTTTTTTTAAAGACTCCCTTCAAACGTGTCATGTATGTATTCTTTATTTAAGTAGCTAGAATAATTTTAAACAAGTAAACTGCCAATGAGCATGATTGAGCTACAACAATAAATAAATGTTTCTCAAAGGCTTATATTTCAGCTTTCTAACTCGTATTATCACAGAATTAACTGCAAAGAAGTATCTTTTTTTTTAATACATTATCTCTCATTAAGAAACAGTTGAGTTAGCCACCCAGCGTTTTGTCTGTTTCAGAAAAAAGATACAAAGTTACATTTTTTTTATGGCAATATTCATACAACATTGTTTTTGCAGTTGGGCTTTTGTTACAGAATTGCCCACATGACAGCAAGCTGACAGCACGTATAGTGTGCATGCTTCAACAAATCTAATTCATTATGTTGATAGGTTATTTTTGTGCCCTTTCCTTTCCCAGAAATAGAGATGGTTATCATGGAACGAGGCAAGGTGGCAGAAATGTCAGCCACTGTGATAGCAGAGCAGAACACAACTGATGAAGAAAAAACTGCTGCTGCCTCTGTGAATGAGCCAAATCTGAGCCGGTAAGAACAGTTGATGAACCCTTTTTTAGGTGATCCAATAATCCATTAAGTAATCTCTGCGCAGAGATTTTGAAGAGCTTCTTTTAATACTTTAAATTTGGCACCCTAATCTGAATTTTATGGAAGGAGAGTTTACCCTCTGCTTTGGAAAGGCCACATTGTCCAGTGATGGGAAGAAAAGCGTTCCACCATTCATACTTTTTGGCTCTCACATGCTGTTGTTGAAAGAATTCTTGTAGATGATACCAGCAATGTACAGTGGGATTAGGGCTAGCCCATTATGTACCATATCATTGCTTGGATCGTTTGTCCCTCCCCTGGACCGTAGCCTCAGATTGATTAAATGACTTGTATTCTTTCACTGTTCACATGTAGTGGACTCGTTTTTTCTTTTTCTATAAGCACCCCCCTGAGTGCTTGGGTTTTATTGCTCTCAGTCACTCTGTCTGATATGCTGCAATCCCTGTCCCTCGAATAACCCCCACCCTATACCGTATGCTCTCTGTAACTCCCTCCCCCAGTTTGTCCATTGCTTCATCCACCAGGGCTTTTTTGCTACTGTTTTGTTTTAATTCTCTTATAAAATGTCTTTCATCCACCTACCTCAAGCGCCTCTGTTACTCTCCCACCTACTTCCCATTGCTGCCACCGTCTTAACATTTCCACAACTTTCTCATCTTTTGTGCTCTCATTCCGATGGGGCGAGGGTGGCAGCTGCCATTTGCTTGCCGTCTGCTCTTTTTTCAAAAAGTTGGTTGCACAATTTCTTTTTTAGCATTCTAAATGACGCTGCCATCTTTTGAACGGAGGGCACCCACGTCATTCCGTGTACTTTTACAGATGCCATCATGTATGCGCATAAGGAATGATGTGGCCACCATCAGACCTTTTTGGGCGATTCTAAAGGGCAATGGCAAAAAGTAATGACACAGCACAACATCTGCAAAACACATCGCCAAAGTCAATACTTATTGGCTTTGCAATTCTTGTTCTTAGAAGAAGCGCACTAGCTGAAGCAGAGATGCATTCTCTTAAAGTGAGAACACTGTAAGAGTGTCACTATTTCAGAGGATAACAATAAAGCGATGCAGCAATGCACCTGTTCTCTTTTAGATGCCATTGACTGTAGCCCTTGATTTAGTATGTGAAGGGGCTATTATCTGGAAAAAAACAAAAGACTAGATAATCTTTGGGAAGCTATTCTTTCCCAGGTTGCACGAGGAGTCCTTCCACAAGAGGCAAAGCTGTTATGCCAGTGCACAAAGGAAATGCTCCAATTGCAGCAATTTTCACGACTTGCTGCCAAGAGGCCCATCCACACAATCTAAAAACACCAGTGGTTGTATTGCTTTCTTTCTCATGCTGCTTTGTTTTCATGATTAGAGAGTCCTGAAATACCCTGACATATTAGTTTCACTGCAGGTGGTTCTGTTCTAAGATGAGGATGCCTGTAAGTAATGAGAAGCTTTGCTAGAGATAAACATACTTTCAATTCCTTAGCATATCTCCATGGCTAGTGGTTGGGTGCCAGATGGGCCGCAAATTTTAGGATGCCTCAGAAAAGTCTGGTTTTGGAGATGCTTTGGAATGAAAGCAGATGTTTTGAGGCATCTCCTTCTCCTCTTATAACTGATACCAGTTGGCTCACATGTGCAGCTCCAGGTCCCAGAAGATCTCTTATCACCTGCAGACTTCCACACAGTTCCGTCTTGTCCCCTTTCAACCCGTATGTGGAGAACTTGGGCTCTACTGACTGATAATAGCACCAGATTTACTAAAATGGCGTTGATACACATCTCTGCTTCAGACTTCCAGTGCCACAAAAACTACCTGCACCTCAGCCAGACCTGAATGTCCAGCATCTTCCTGAAGCTCAATCCCACAAAGGCGGTTTTGTGGTTATATGTCATGGACAACAATGAACAACTAGTCTATACCTGTCTTAATGACGTTGAGCCCCAACGTCCCCCAATTCCAAGTCACTTGGATTCACCATTAATATAAACCTCACTGTCGAGGAACGCATTGCCACGGAAACAAAGAATACCTCACAGCTGCACTGTCTATTAAAGACAGTGAAACTGTTCCTCTTAGAAAGTAACTTCAGATTTGTGCTTAAGGCATTTTACCTGGAGGGCTGCAATGCCCTTCTCTATGGCCTTGCAGACTCTACACTTGCCCACGCCATAGCATGTCTCATCCATAACCATGAAAAATTTGAACATAGCTTCTCCCTCCATTTAAAGTGACCTGGAACCTTGTGCCTTAGTGGAATTGGTGTTCTCAGGATCTTGGCATTGAGGACGGGTTTCTGTAGTGCAATGTGTGTCATCAAAACCGGCCATATTCTGCCTCTAAGTGTGTATAGATATTGATTGTCAATCCTACCTCATGTCATTTGTTTGAACGGTCTGCTAATATAATTTGTTTTCTAGAATGTTGTCTCTCATTTTAGGCCAGGTTCACACATCGTTTTCTTTGAGTAACAAGTTTCAGTCATCTTTATTCGCATGATGTGGAGTGTTTTTTGAAAATGTATTCTGCAGAACATTTTATACACGAAACTTGTAATTCACTGTAAAAAATTTCGCTGTGTGAAAATACAATTCCTTCAGGACAGTAATGTACTTCACTGTATCAATTTTCCACCAGTGTTGGTATCATCTACGCTCACAAGTGATTCGACCTTCATGCCTTTACTCACTTAGAATGGGTTCCAGTAAGCCACAATGAGGAAGTGAATGCTGGCAAGAGGGCCATTAAGGTTTATCTGTATATTGAGGTCCTAGCAAACACCAAGAGTTACATGTATAGTCTACTAACATAGTTTAAATGTATCTGGCAGGTAGCTTGTTAGCGAAGGAATATCCTACAAAGCAAGCCACTTTGTGAATCAGCATATTATTTACTGTATTGCTCAAGTGTATACCAGATCACCAAGTGTTGCAGGAGAGCATGACCGCATTAAGCCAAATTTCATTAAACAATATATTTTGAATTTTGAGATTCAAATGCCTAATATAAATTGAAAGAGGCTGTTTTAGTGCAATCTCTCCTCTAGGGAAGGACATGGTCTCTCCATATCAACAATGAAGAACATTTGGAATTTAGCATTTAATTGCTTAAAGACAAGTTATTGCTGGAAGCTTGAAACTGGCATATGTTGTAAACGAAGAATGTGTTAACTTCCTGCGTTGCAAACTTTATTGAATGCATAATAAATCAATTTATAAGTTGGCACCACCAACTGTCAAGTCTCCTCCTAAGGATTGAAAACCTTGAGTTGTGTGACAGGGACACTTGATTTTGTATGGCCACATAGCGTTGGCCTGTGTCAGAAAAAATATATATAAAATATTTATTGGTGTTATTATTGTTATTAATAATATCAGTATTGTTGTCATTATGGTTATTAACATTACTAATACTATTACAGTTACCTCCGCTATGAACGAAAAACATGTCAGCTTACAATTGGCTACAAGTATAATATATGTTTGCAAATAAAAAAAGACTATCTAAAAAATACTTCTTTGTTTTTGCAGGCCCTTCCTTGATATGGTGTATAATGCTCTGGAATGCACAGAAGAGGATTACTATGCACTCTTTGTTCTATGTCTTCTTTTTGCAATGTCCAATAACAAAGGTATGCTTTTTACGAAGCATAACTATGATGTGTATCCCTTTTGAGCAAAGAAGACTGTAGTGAATACGAAGCCTAACAAGTTGTGGTCTTACTGGGTCAAGAACAATTGTGTTTATTTGTCTGATGTGTTGGAGCGATAATTTAGTAACCTATCGAGGATTGTACTAGCCTCCCTCTCCAAAACGGAGGTTCTCTTTTTCCATCAACCCTCCCCGCTTGATGCAACTCTCTGGTGGCCACAGGAACTTAGCCTTCCCCCTGTCCCTAAGGACTCTGTAAAAAATCTAGGGGTCAAGTGGGACTCAAATCTTTCTTTTAGCAACCAAATACAGACCGTTTCAGCCGCTTGTTTTTCCAAGATCAGGATGATTAGGAAATTCATCACCTATCTCCCTAGTGACACTAGGAAAACCATAGTCCAGGCATTGATTACATCTCACCTGGACTATGCGAACGGCCTGTATTTAGGGTTGCCCGCGGGCCTCCTACATCGGCTCCAGACAGTCCAGAATGCGGCTGTTCGGCTGGTCTGCGGGGTTTCCCTTCACACCCATATTTCGCCTCATCGCAGAGCATTACATTGGTTACCAATCCATCAAAGAGCTGCATTCAAAGCCATGACCTTAGCCCATCGAGCAACTAGGGGTAGGGGATCGGCCTACCTCTCTGTTAGTATCCGTCCTTACTGTAACTCTCGGAACCTCCGTTCCAACTCCCAACATCTGCTTTCCATACCAAGATTCAGGAAAGCACGCTCTGGAGGTAAAACCTTCCAGGTCTGTGCCACAACTCTCTGGAACGAACTCCCGATCGCAATTAGGATGATCCAGGAGGAATTACCCTTCCGTAAGGCACTAAAAACTTTTCTCTTTTGTTAACCCCCCCCAGGACTATCACTCTGCTTTCACTCAGAAGCGCCGGGACACCCCGTTGGGGTAGCTGCGCGCTATATAAAATACACAAAAAAAAAACAAAAAAAAATTATACAACTGATAGCTATTTACATTTTTCATCCGCTCTCTTTATTGCAGTTGTGCTTCTCCACTGTATGACTAGTTGTCATTGATTGTGCATTGATTGAGAGCAGATGTGCTACTCGAATGCTGACTTGGATCACAACGCAGTACAAAAGGGGGTGGTGATGGACGGAGCATCAGAACCAATCAAACACTCACACCCAGTCAACAGATCTGGGTTTGATCCATCACCGTTCTTTAGCCCACTCTGCCACCCCAGTTCAGACATGGCCATATGCAAATCAGTCTGACCCTGTGCCTCATGGGAACAGTCCAGCCCGAACTGCCAAGCCATGCCTTCCCTGGACCGGAAACAAGCTTCCTAGGACCGGTTTCTGGCATTTCAGCCGTCTTCAGCCAGGCTTGCTTGAACCCAGTGGCAAAGTGAGCAAGGGACTCACGTCTGAGCATACCCTGCCAACTTATGGCGAACAAAGCGGTACAAAAGGGGGTGGTGATGGACGGAGCATCAGAACCAATCAAACACTAACACCCAGTCAACAGATCTGGGTTTGATCCATCACCTTTCTTTAGCCCACTCTGCCACCCCAGTTCAGACATGGCCATATGCAAATCAGTCTGACCCTGTGCCTCATGGGAACAGTCCAGCCCGAACTGCCAAGCCATGCATTCCCTGGACCGGAAACAAGCTTCCTAGGACCGGTTTCTGGCATTTCAGCCGTCTTCACACTTGGATCACAACAGCTGTTATTTAAATGGACCCCAACCCTTCTCTTTCACTACATGTAGGACATCCCTAAAGTAGGTCCAAGGCAACCATGGGGAGGGTGCAGTGTATTTAAGAGGAATGACATGTACTGGTGTGTTTTTGTTTTTCACTATTGCAAGGACTATCTCTCCAATAGGGTAACATGGGGCCTGCCTTGAAATATATTTGAAGTGTAATTTCTCATTGGGAGCAGATAGAGATTTGGAGTTGGGGGGGGCGTCTCTGAACATACAATTTAAAAATACATCTTTTGGTGAAGTTGGTTTTTAAATTGCTTGTTTGAAACCACTTTTAGAAAGGGGGCATTGTCTTGCTTAACCATTCTGTGCCTCTGCCTGTCTGTAGAATACACATCTGGTTTGGCTGACAATTGGAGTCTTGTGCATTTACTCTAGACAGTCACACAAAGAGAGCTGAAGTGTACTTTGCAAATCCTTATGGGCCATCACTAGGCTGATAGTTCTTCCTGAGGTGGAGTGTTGGGAGGAGTTGCCACTGACACCTGATTAGGGCTGTGCCTGTCCTCACACAAAGCTGTCTCCACTCCCTGCAGTGTGAAGCCAGGTCGGGGAAAGGCAGGGTCTTGTGTACTACAAAAACTTTCCTTTGAAGTCTGCCTACAAAGGCAGAAAGGGGTATAAGTATTGGACCTATGACACCACAAAATAGAACACTTCTAGACTGAGGACATTCTGCCTGGAAAAAGAGTTGAATGTTGTAGGAGGAACTGCCACTCTGCCTGTTACTTTGTTGTTCTGGCCTGTTGCTGCTTCTGTCCCGAAAGTGAATAGACTCAACTTGCTTAATCTGGTCAAAGTGACATTTTGACTTGTGTATGTTGGATTTTTGTAGTTTTGGTTCTGTTTTATTCAGATAAATATTGGCTATTTTATTAAACTGTTGTGGACTTTTTTGTAGTGATTTCACTGTATTACTGTTTGTGTGGTTACAAATGCTTTACACATTGCCTCCGAGATAAGCCTGACTGTTCGTGCCAAGGGGGTGTGCTTGGGTTATTTTAGTGGTGTGACTCCTTTCCCCTAACTAGAGGGAGGGTCCTTACTTGGACAGGGTGCAAACCATTGCCAACTAGAGACTCCATTTCTAACAACACCCATTCACCACCAAGTTGTATTCTGATGTTTCCAGCATGTAACCATCTCTTCAACATTTCTTCGAGTGCATTAACCACTTAAGTTGCATTTGAGCTTATTGCTTGGATACATGTGTCTCTGTAGCATGTGCTTTCAGCCCATGAGCTGTCTAACTTCCTTCTGTTCTAACCAATTAAGTAAGCAAGAAGAATTTTAGTAAATTTTTGCTTGTTGTCATTTTCATGTTTAAAACAAAATGTAAATTCCATTTGTCTGGCGTTGTCTGCCAGCCTTTTGGGTTTGCAAACAATTATTTTGTCATAGTTTTGCTACACTTTATTATTCAAGGAGCTGCTGGGCCCTCATTAATATAAATTTTTTTAGCTAAAAGCAAAAATGTTTTGGGGTTTTTAAAAGCACACATTGCCATATTTGTCCTAACACTGAAGGGAACTGCTTTGTTTGTGAATGTTTCTTCTGAAAGAGCTCAAAGCCATCGCCTAAGTTAGCCAATAATTACTGAAGTGGTTGACTCACCCCACCATGCTGTATTCTAAATGCTGTTGTGGGCAGAAGAAAAATGTGAATGACGCAATAGCAGAACAATGGTTAAGGAGGGCTGTTCATAACCCACCTATACGTCAATGTATTATGCATATAATTATAGTTAAATCAAAAGGACTTGGCAATACATGTGAACTAGCAGACACTGATTCCAGACTCTATTAAGCGCAGTGGAGTGTGGGTGATGGAGGAAGGAAATCAGAATACTCCTTAAGGACGTGGGACGGGGGTGGGGTGAAATGCTGTAAATAACACGCCAGCTACAGAACCATAGCCACAGGTAGATAGTCTTTCTCCTGATATTCTATGAAAGAGAAAGGCAATCTGTTAATTGAAATATAAGCCATGTACTGCCTTTACTTTACTAACCTGTTATATTGAATCGCTGACAACCTTGAGTAAACTGCTTGTTTTATGTCCCGTCTCCTTCAAGTTGACCTTGCTTGGCGTCTACGTGTACAGTAAATTGTCAAAGAATTAGAACCCAAACGTTTTTAAGCTCAGTATTACAAGTTGAATATTGTTTTATTGCTGGCAAGGCTGCCTTTTTGTGGCCAGTTTTTGATGTGATCCATATTTTATTCCCAGGAATAAACCCTATCAAATTGGAGAGAATCCATCTTCCGGTTCAGGTTATGAAAGAGAAGAACTCCTACAACCAAGCACTGGCAGAACGACTCATTAGGATCCTGAGTCAAGCTGCTCAAGCAGGTATCTGTTTGATCTTTCATTTAAAAATTAGTTGAGAGCTTAATAAATAGTTTTAAAAGCTCTGTGAAGCTATATATTAGTGATCTTCATAGTTCAACGACTTCTACTTTTTCCTTATTTCAGATTTTGTATGACCATTTTGTTTCCTCAAAAAGGAACACTAGTTCTAGCTTCTTTCTGTTTTTTAATGTTATTTGCTTCCGTCAGATTACCATCGCTAATGTGGCTTGAACCACATAACGTTAGTTTCAAGCTGTTTCTTAAAAATTCTGAAGAAAAATAAAAAGCACAGCATAAAACCAACCTCTCGCCAACCCTATTCTCCTTCAGTTTCAGTGATTTTGTTGCATGAAGGCAGGCATACGCTGGGATATTACTAGCCCAGGCTATAACTCATTTTCCCCACGTTAAAAATAGTAGCATATTAAAGGCAACGTGCTCTACAGTGAAGCGATTGTTCCCGATGGTCTAGCACAACAAGCATTTGCAACACAATAGGTATCGCATTTACGCAAGTTTGAGCTATTGGCATTGTAAATGATAATGCCTTTTATTTATGTTTTGGTTTTTAAAACCTAAATAAAAGGCATTGTCATTTACAATGCCAATAGCTTAAACTCGCGTAAATGTGAGACCTATTGCATTGCAATTGCTAGTTTTCTGTTTTTGTTGCATGCTTATCCTTGGCAGGGGAGCGAGGAGGGGCATTGCTGTAAATCCACACTTGCTGGCCGGCGCGGTGCAGAAACAAAAGTGTATGCTGAAGCATGGCGCTCACCTCTTCTTCTTAAATGTAGATTGAAAGCGGCGCTGTTTATATATAAATAAAGGCCTGCGCTTGAAGGCAAAGTAGCTCCGTTCATAAAAACATAAAACTGCATTAGACATGCTGCATTTGACCGAGGAATGAAAATCCAAAACGTGCTGTGCGGTGTCCATGAAGCGGCCGCTGTGCTGGTACATGAGCAGATGCAAAAACAACTGTTGATCGACAGAATGCAGAACAATGTCATACATTCACCCCAGTACAGAGATCTGGGCTTAAATCCATCGTTTTTTTGCTCACCATGCCGTTCCAGTTTGAACCCAGCCATATGCAAATCAGTCTTGACCCTGTGCCTCATGGGAACAGCCCAGCCCGAACTGCCAAGCCACGTCCTCCCTGGACTGGAAACAAGCATCCTAGGACCGGTTTCGGGGTTTCACCCCTCTTCAGCCAGGATAGCTTGATTCCAGTGGCATGGAGAGAACAGGACTCACGTCTGAGTATACCCTTCCCACTCGGGGTGACAAATGTAAAAAGAACAGTTGATGGACAGAATGCAGAACAATGTCATACATTCACCCCAGTACAGAGATTAGGCCCAGATCTCTGTACTGGGGTGAATGTATGACATTGTTCTGCATTCTGTCCATCAAATGTTCTTTTTGCATTTGTCACCCCAAGTGAGATGGGTATGCTCAGACGTGAGTCCCGTGCTCTCCATGCCACTGGAATCAAGCTATCCTGGCTTAAGAGGAGTGAAACCCTGAAACCAGTCCTAGGATGCTTGGTTCCAGTCCAGGGAGGACCTGGCTTGGCAGTTCGGGCTGGACTGTTCCCATGAGGCACAGGGTCAAGACTGATTTGCATATGGCTGGGTTCAAACTCGAATGGCATGTTGAGCAAAAAAATGATGGATTTAGGCCCAGATCTCTGTACTGGGGTGAATGTATGACATTGTTCTGCATTCTGTCCATCAACTGTTGATTTTGCATTGGTACATGAGCAGAGGCAAAGCAAAAAAAAAGTGCTTACAATCCTTAATAACATGTACCGTGTGACAACCAAAGTCAAAGGGCCTGTTGCTATGGGAGGTTACAAATGAAGACCAGGTGGTACTAAGGCGGGACCTACAAACCTGTTTGCGAATCACAAGCCAGCATTTACGAAGGACAATGACACAAGCCAATGACAAATATGGGCGGAGAGTGGGCGGGGCTTCTATTTCATACTCTACTACAACAAGTCTCGCAGTGCAGCGCATGCGCACTAACTCTAGGCTCGAGCTAAAATCTAGGCCTTTAGGCTTCCTTGCCCTTCCAAAAATTCACCTCTTAAAATGTAATTCATTCTTAGGTGTAGTCATAGTTATGCTTTTAATGAGTACTGCTTTTTAATTGTTCTCTTTATGGCCCTTGTTAAGTCCTTTTTGCTGGCAGCCCTCGACACCGGTATATATACCTTGCCAGTCTCGCACATGCGCTTCTGTTTCCAAACATCCCTGAACTAAAAGTAAGTTCTATTGTGAGCATACGCCTGGTATAATTGTCAGCTGAGTTAATAACCATATATTTACTTGGGTGCCTGTGGGATGTGGGGGCCAAATTACATTACTGATCATTTTTCTATAGCACCTTTCTGTAGCACCACTACACCTAGCAAGCACTGCAACTGAATGGCAGATAAAGGTAGAGGGGAAAGAGGAAATCCCTCTTTCCCCTCTTTGTTACTAAACTCAAAGGTGACATTACTGTTTAATGGCACTGTTTGCTGTGCCACTCTGTAATTTGTTTTAAATCTAACCAATGTAAATGGTTTCCCAAACTTAGTTTCCTTCATAGCTATGAGCTATCCTACTTCTTAGTATGCATCAAAGTTATGCTAAAATAAGTTAATGTGCGGCAGTCTAATGAAGATATGCAGATCAATACTCAAATTTCGATAAAATGTGACAACCTGTACCCTTTACATTTGGCCTTGAGGCTGGGTCATGGTAAACTGCTGTCCACCACAATATGGAGCTCTTAGTTCAGATCTAGTTGAGGTCATCCCCCTCCCCCCCCCACCACCTTCTCAAAGAGCTTCAGACCCACCTGTTCAAGCAGCACTTCATCACACTACAGCCACCCCTAGCTGAAGCCACTGAAGAGCCATCCTACTTCTTCCACAGCCCAAACAAACACACTTTATCAATTATGTGCCTTCTCTTCCTGTCCCTACTCGGCTTTTCAAGAACTAAATAACAATTGGCATACCCACTACCCCCCTTCCTGCTCTACCAGCAACCCCTCTACGTCACTTCCAGAAACATCTCAATTCTTCGCTCCTTCAGTCATGAAAACCGCACTTGCGTCCAGTGAGCCCAGTGACCATCCACCCTCTCTATTTCCAAGCCTGTGTATCCATCTCTTGTACAGCCCTCCACAGCTTTGTAGCTTGATTTCTGCTATCTAAGGCATACTGCTAATCAAATACTACTGTTTGTTCTTGGTACATAACAGCAATACACTTCAATTTAGTGTTTTAAACGCAGAGCTTTATTTGTTCCGTCTTGCAGTCTGATAGCAGCAGTTCTATCATATTCCTACTGCAGTGTTTATGTAAATATGGGTTTTCACACAAAATTCACATCTGGTCATTGATTATTGCGCTTGTTGCTCGCTGCAGGTCTGTTCTACAAAAACGTTGATTAACAACTAAGGGTTTACTCAGTGAGATTCAATCAGATTGTGAGAGTATATCTCATAATTCTTTGGATGGTTGAGGTTAAAAATGCAAACCATATTTATCTAAGCTGTATATTTTGCTATCCCTCCCTCCCTTTTTGGAAAATATTTCTTTTTTTTTATGCTGACACAATCTCTTTTTTCCGTGGTGTGCGTTGGTAGATAATCCGATCTCCAAATGAAATGAAACGCATTTTAAGGTGTTAAAATGGTTCACTTGTGAAAATAACTTTTCCATGTAGTAGGTTCTCCACATGTTTGTAGTGGATAAAACCAGCCTACTGGTAACATAGTTTAGGAAACAAAGAAGTAACCTAAGAAAGCAGTTATACAGTTTAATGCCACTGCATTTTTGTACACTGCATACTAAGTATTGATTGTATTTTTTGTAGATGGTAAAGTCAGACTAGCAACTTTGGAGCTCGGCTGCTTACTGCTGAAGCAGTTGGTATGTTCTAGTGATGGTTGCATTATAAAAGATGTTCACCTTGCCTGCCTGGAGGTAAGATTGCATTTCATGCAATTCGTGTTTGGTTATTATTATATTTTAATAATGGCTTTGGATTTTCAAGTTTTTTCTTAAAACCAAGACATTGCCTGAAAAAAAGCAAATCAAGCAAAAAAAAGAATAAACTGTTTGTGTTTTATTCCATAATTATTCACCTCACATTTTAAACGATGAGGAAATGGTCGCAGATTCCTTTGAATCTCCTTTGTCTTCAGGGCAAACTTTTTCATCCATTATGTCAGCAAAGGTAACGTTTGTACCCTCATAGTTTATTTCTCTCTCTTGATCCCTACAGGTTCTCTATTCCATTAGTGAACTCGAGGATATGACTGGTCCTGTACACCACCTAGTCTAGTCCCAAAATTACTTTCCACTGTCACATTCAGATCTTAGCGAAAATACTATTAGCCACAATGCAGGCGATGGTTAGGAAATGGCACAATTACCCTCCCTTCTGCCTATATGCATAGGAAGGCTATTTTTCCAGTATTATTTAAAGCCCACCCAACTAGCGCTGAGGTTTGAATTGTACAGCAAGTCCATATTGTGTGGCATGAATTGTTCATGTTTGCTCAGCAAGCAAGATAGAGGTCATAAACTTCTATTCAGTAGGAGGTAGGACTGCAGTCTTTTGTTGATGGATTTTCAAGCTCAGGTTGATGTACTCCAACCCATTCAAATTTTAAAACTGATGCTTGGATGGAAGGCTGTTGGTTTTAAGCACTAAAGCTTTATATTTTGCTTTCTGGTTTAAAGTTTGTTTATTGACCTATATGGGAAGTGTTTTGCTTTTGGCAGGTATGTACCTGATTCTTGGTAGGTATGGTCCTGGGACATCTATTCATTCCCTTCGTCTGTGGAGTATTTGTTCCAGTTCTTGGCCTGCGCCATCCTGCTTTCTCTGTTAGGGTAGAGGCAGGTCTTTATTGCCTTCAAGAGTTCCAAGGTGCATTGTATGTTTCCTGTCTGTAACAAGGGAATTGCATCATTGTGTTTCCTTTATGGGGAAGGATGTGCTACAGATGCATCCCTTCTTGTAGGCTGTGACTGCTAGCAGGTGCATGTCTAGACTGAAGGGGCCTTTACTGGGAATAATCTTAGTTTTACTTGGATGAAGGTTGGTTCCCGTGGAGTGGATGGTCCTTTAGACAGTGCATACTGAAAACGGCTGAAGTCAGTACATTTCTCATTATTTCTTTAGTTTTTGTTGCCATTGAGGGGCCTAAGCCCGTGGGACAGAAGCCATTTTTCCATTAGCATCTCAGTTTCTTTGAAGTTAGATTTCAGATGGTTTTCCAGCATCCTTAGGTCAAAAGCTGAAGACCATCTTCTAGTCATTAGGTGACTTGTAACTATGGCTTCTCAATTTTCACAATGATCTCTGTCTAACGGGTATAGTTGTATCAGATTCAATTGAAGGACTTGAAGTCCAGTAGCAAGCTGAAATAGGCGTTGAAGAAGAGGTAGCAAATATTTGGGCTTGAGGAACACCAATAGTTTCCGATAGGAACTGGGGTAAAAAGGTAAAGTAAAATTATGCGTGATCTATCCTAGAAGTAGGAACACATCAGCCCACTGATTTTTATGGATGTCATCCTCCTCTCCTCTCAGAAGTGGATTAGAGGTGATTAGGCTTTGTATCAAAGGATTCAGGTGGTCTAACAATTGTAATGCACCACTCGTTTTATTCCCACAGTTGATTTCAGATCATCCTAAATGAAGCTCTGGGCAGGTTCTGTGCATCTTACTGGGTGAAGCCCCTTTGATATTCAAAGATTGAATGGCTTCCTTCTGTGAAGTTGAAGAGTGAAGGCAAGTCTTTCCGTTAGTATTCCTAAACATGGGCCATTTGATATTGTTTGGTAGCACACTGAGTTAAGACTAGTCTTCAAGATACATCTTGATGGTGGTTTAATTAAGTGTTTTGCGATGACATCACTGAATGCTTTAGTGTTTGTGTCTTGGAATTGGTGCACTCTTGGTTACCTAACTCTGAGAATCCTAAGTAGCTCTTTGGAATGTCATTTTCCTTTAGAGATCTGTAGGGTGTTGTGAAGTATTTTTGCTTTCTTGATGGATGATTTGTCGGCATGTTTTATAATTCTGATTGTTCAATTTCTTTCAGCAGGTTGCGTTCCACTGATTTCTCTGTCAAATTTCTTTTGTTTAGTCAAAGGGGACCCGTATGTTTTGATCAGATGTCTTAAAGGGATCTCATTTTGCAGAACACTAGGAAAGACCGTTTCAAACATGGTCTACCTATTTTATATTGATAGTGGTGAGAAATGAGCCCAGGTAGGGAGGTGGGTTTGTTCAATTGTTATTAACATGGCCTTCTTATTGCTCTCCTATATTCAGTAGCTTAATGTGTTTGCCATATATTAAACTAATTGGACTTGAGTCATGAAACCACTCTGATCTGGGTCGATAATCTTTCTCACCACACCCGTTCGAGTTAGCTAAAATCTTTCTGTGAACCTTTACATTTTGTTAGTTAAATTGATATAAATGTGCAGTAATCTGGAATTTGTCATTATTTGGTGTAAATATTATCAAAGTCTCTCTCTCATCGTTTTACAAAAATCTCTAGACCGCCAGATAATAATCTGCCAGCAGCCACGCGATTGATAAAGCTACTACTCCGGACATGACCTCAACTCCTGAAAAACATTGAAATCTTGCACAGAAATATTAGCGTAGAGGGTTTTGAGAAACCTAGATGGTGTTTCTGATTAATTTGGAGGCAACAAGGATTTTCTGGATTTTCCCTTAATTGACTGAAATCAGCAAGAAGACTGCTGGTAGCAGACTTATAGTAGGAAGTGAGGTGGAGTGGTGTGCTTTGTGTCTCTTGGGTGTTGCTTTCATTATTTCTTTCATCCCCTTTTCTTTTCCCCTCCTTGGATGTCCTTGCCCAAAATAGCTAGGCTGGGCTACTGCTGATTGCCTTTCACTAGGGGATGGCTATGTGGTACGGGTGATGCATATAGAGCCTCACTATGCCTCAAAGTGTCATAGGCCAGAGTTCACCTGTGCCAAAAGTGTAATAGGCATAGGAAAAATACTGAGACCAGGGCATTGCTACTGCTAAACTCCGTGACAGCCACTCTACACAAATTCAGCAATGTGTCGTTGAGTTAAGTGACTTTAAATGGTCTTGGGTCCACAAGGTTATGTGAAATATCCTAATTACATGTGTAAGCACCATTTATATTTTGTAATATATGACTCATCAAATACTGTTTCTCAAAATAAATAGGAATATTCCAATTAAAATAAGCAAACCCCTCAAATGTGCTCAGTTTCGGAACAATATTGAATATAGCAAGTCATAAGTGGCTCGGTGTGTGTAGAACATCGGCTGGATGTTATTTTAAAGCAAGATGTATAAGCATGACACAAAAGAATGTTTATTCTAATAGATACTTGTTTCCACCAATTTTGCATCTGTTTTTAATGTGCTGAGCTCTCCCCTGGATTTGTTTGATTTTCATTATTCTCATATGAGAGCCATAGAAGATGTGTTTGAAGAGACACATATATGCCCCATCTTTATTTTACCTATCTGTTTGACAGGCAATGCATCGCTCCCATGATGCCAGTTCCTTTTTTCATCACAATGTGACCAACACAATCTATATAGCATGTACCCTATTTCGGCTGTTTGGGGACGAAAGAGAAAAGAATTTGTGTTTCATCTGTATGTGACACGATCTCCACACCACATGATTTTACAATTTGAGCCAGGGGTGCTACGTAGATGTTGAAAATTTGTTGGGCTCAGACATGATCCCTGAGGGACCCCTATGTTGATGTTCATTTTTCTTGATTCAAAAGGACCCAGATGCACATTCTGGTTGTGGTTATCTAGGAAGTGCCACAGCCAAAGTAACGCTCTTCAATGAATGCCAGCAGCATGCAGTCTGCAGAAGAGAGTGTAATAGGAGTCTTTGTCAAATGCTGCTGACCTGTCCTGCAGCACCAACATTACTGGAGTTCTGGCATCCAGAGAGGTGTGGATATTATCTGTTACTGCCAGCAGCGCTGTCTCCGTGCTATGATGTGTGTTTAAACCCGACTGAGAGGAGTCCAGAATCTTGTGGGTCTCCAGAAAAGCTATGAGTTGGCTGTTAATGAAGCTTTCAATGGTTTTTTCGAGCAAGGGTAACAACAAGATTGGTCTATAGTTTGTAAGGAATCTTTTTTTTAAGAGAGAGGACCCTAGCGAGATTCCACTCCCACTGAACATTTTCAAAGGTGATGGAACAATTGAACAGCATCAAGATGAAGGGGGCTAGATTATCTACTAAACTGGACAAGATCTTGGAGGGACAGGGATTGCAAGGGGAGCCTGATTTGATACAAGTAAATCTTCTCAGGAACTCTTCGGTAGGTCAGAGATCAAAGTCCCCAGGCTTCCAATGGCCTCGGGATGCGAAGTCGTCGAATTCCAACTCTGTGCTGGCTAGGCAGAACAAACCTCTTATAGATGTAATGGACTTTATTTTTAAAGAAGTCTCCAAGACAGTCACAGAAACTTTGTGTGGCCGGAAGTTTGTGCAGGCCTGGAGTGTCAGAAAGTTATTGAATGCTTTTTTATAACTCTCTGGAAGAGTTACATGCTTGAGCAATGGTCATGGATATGTGCTCCTTAATTGCTCCTTTGACCTTATTGTGGTAGATCCTTACTGCAGCCCGGTATATGGATTTATCCATAGGGAATTTAGATGAACACAATCTTCACTCTAGCCATTTACACTTGGATTTTTCTTGCTGTAACGTGTCTGAAAATCAAGGGGTCTGATGCCTGGAAGGTGACTGGTGGGTATTCTTAAGGGGTGCTATAATTCAAGAGTGTTAATTAGCGACTTGTAGGCGGTGAGAGCAAAGTCAAAATCTATGCTGGGAAACGGAGTAGGGGCCTCAAATGCCTCCGAAAAGTTGGCAGGGGAGACCGACATCCAAGGACACCAAGGTTTGAAGTCCACCATCTTGCGCTTACCGTAGGCAGCCATACAAGAAATTGAAACTTTTATTTGTATTTTTTAGCAAATGCTCCTGGGTGCCTCATGCTGAGAAAATCGTAGTGTAGACGCATGGAGTGACAAGCTCACTGTAGGAACTATCCCTACTAAGGGCCTGATTTTGATCTTGGCAGACGGGCTACTCCTTAACAACAATTTAATCTGGTCCTAAATTGGAAAATTCTTTAACCTCGCTGACTGGGTTGTAAAAACTTAACAAGCAATTTGAGTCCGGTAAATCCATCATGGATTACAGGATTGAAACAGTTAAGACCTGGCTTTTGTGTGTAAATTGGACCTTGCAATATGTATTTTAGTCTGCAAGGAGATTATTTTGATGATGTGGGTCATAGTATTAAAAAGATTTGTTTTATTCCAGGGAGCAAGAGAAGAAAGTGTTCACCTCCTGCGTCGTTTTTACAAGGTAGGTGTTTTGCAGCAAAGCTATTTGAATAGTTATTTAATTTTTGTCTCATCTTTATTGATATAACGTAAAAGGAGTGTTTGATCAAATGTGTATGCTTATAGAGTCCTTCATTGAGATTATTCATACTTCATGGCTTTACCTTATGAATTTGTCATAGTGAGCGGGCGGGGTGAAGGCCACACAGAGAAGGGCTCATAAGCCTCTTAGAGTGACTATATGATATTTCTGATTGGCCCTGTAGTGAGTTCCATAAATGTGGATAATGAACAGCAAATCATCAATGTTTTTATCCTGCATTCAGAGATAAATAATTGATAGCTACAGTTTTAAGATTGGTCTATCCTTAACAATAGCTGTTTTCATTCTACATTGCAGATAGTCTGGTACTCTGCCTGAAACTAAGTTGTGCCAAGCATAACACCCTAAAACCACACAAGTGTCAGAGGGATATCAGTAGGCAATGGAGCTTCTCCTTATCAAATCTGCTTTCCTCTGCGTTTGTGGAAACTTGGAGTTGTGAAACCTGTCCCTAGTGTAATGCTAGGTGCCCCTAATCGCATTAGTCATGCTTAAATTAATGACTGCACTTACAAAAGCTGGATATTTTAGAAGAATTTATTGCAAAAAAGACAGCAAGAAAGCTGCAGGTGATAGTTACCCAAATTGATCATTTTAATAACCAAAGGGTTTAAGATTACTCCTTTTGACCTTGAAACTTAGTTTATGGACTTCTTTGTTGCTAAAGTAGGGCGACTTTCAATTTGATGTTACTTGTTGGCTATACAAAAGATTTCTGACTTGTACCAACCTCGCTTGATGCAACCGGTTTCATGATTAAGTGTTGCCAATGTGGCTCGTGTGTGCAATTTACTAATTTGTGTTACATTGATATGTATATCTAGCAGTGCTTTCTAAGAGTGCAAGTGGTGGAATATATTTTACCCAGCGCCCTTGTCTACATACCTTTACTATACATGTTCTTCAATAGTGAAGAGCGATATCTGGGTACCTGGGTGCTAGGCCTACCCAGGGGGCAAACCCGGCTGCAGCCGCAACCCACTGAGCCACCTGAGCGTGGTCTTCAAAACAATGGGCTTTGGACTAAGGGCACAGCATCAGCTCCATGTCTGTAATGCTCACTCTCTCTCTCTTTTCTTTCTTTCTTTCTTTCTTTCTTTCTTTCTTTCTTTCTTTCTTTCTTTCTTTCTTTCTTTCTTTATTTCTTTATTTCTTTATTTCTTTATTTCTTTATTTCTTTATTTCTTTATTTCTTTATTTCTTTATTTCTTTCTTTCTTTCTTTCTTTCTTTCTCGGTCACCCCAACACACAAGACTATCTCTGAGCTCATCTAGAAGTGATTTTCCCATGTTCAATTCCAGTTTCTTTCTACCCTCCCCCACCCAATTTCCTCGATAACTCTGTCCAACATTTCCCTGCTTTTTAGAACGGTGCTTTTTAAACTAAAGTTAATCCATAGTTACACTCCCACACCTGTCTAATAATAACATGCAGGTTCTGTTACACAAAGAGGGTAGACAGAAAGCCCACGACTGTATACGCCTGAGTGGTAGGGCCTTTGCTTTAATCATTCATAGGCCCAGACAAAATCCAGGATAACCTCTGCCCCTTTTAATCACTCTTTAAGGCAGTTAATATCCGAAGCTCTGGAGAGCACGGATGGCAGAAAAGCCCTGTGTGCAGAGTTCAGTTTACTTTCCACTTCAGCCCAGTGGTATAAATATTTTAATAAAGTCACAATGGTTTCATAATTTAGAAAAATAGGATACTTATCATAACTAGCAAGCATTTGCAATGCAATAGGTCTCGCAGTTACACGAGTTAAAGCTATTGGTATTGTAAATGACAATGCCAATAGGCATTGTTAATTGCAATATCAATAGCTCAAACTCGTGTAAATGCGAGACCTAATGCATTGCAAATGCTTGTCTAGGCAGTGAAGCCTGTAGGCCCTTCTCCCGCTGAATCATCCATCGGGAACCCAGACAGGCCTCCGGAAGGTGCCCTTGGTGTATGCTTGCAGGCACTGCAAATATCTCCTCCATGAAGAGGCTAGAGTCAGAATTAAATACATGTAGAAGAATTTAGTCAAGCAGAAACCTCGCCGATGCCGTGACATTTCGCGCCTAGGGCTTGCAGACGGACACCATTTCACACTGCAGAACGGTCTGCAAAATATCACAGCATTGTTATAAGGCGGCTCGTGGACGCCAGCAGTTCCATAGGAAGTGCACGGATCTGTGCATGCGTGTTGCTTATGAAGTGGGGGGCATGCTTGGCTGTATTTTCTAGGACCACAGTGAGCGGGGATGGGTTTTCTAGGCAATGAAGCCTGTAGGCCCGTCTCCCGCTGAATCATCCATCGGGAACCCAGACAGGCCTCCGGAAGGTGCTCTTGGTGTATGCTTGCATTTTTTGGTGCTCTGTATAAGAACGCACATGAATAAGGCGGTGGGAGCCATTTGGACAACACTGCAGTTAAGCAATTCGTAAAAACGCAGTCCGGGGTGGCTCTGTTTAGGCGACAAGATTGTTTTTCGTCCGCGCTATCACGGAGGTGGTAATAAGCCCACGGCCCGGCTGTTGGGGACAATAGGTAAAATCATGAAAAGGGAACGAGAGAAACAGGTGGGAGTGACAGAAGAGTCACAGAGGCGAATATGAGGCTAAGTAGAAGAAACGTCTGAGAGTGGAAAACGTGAGGGGTTAAAGATGAGAAATAAAGACGGGGAGCGACAAGTACGCGAAAGTGAAAGCAAATGGTGTGCACTTTCGCGTCCGCTTTGATGTCCTCAGTGCCCGCGAGGCTCACTGAGGACATCAAAGCGGACACGAAAGTGAGCACGCCGGCTGCCAAATGGTGCGCGCGCCCGGCGCACATGCACTGTATTTGGAGGCCTGAAAGCACTCGTTTGCACTTCCAGATCTCCCATTTACAAAAGCTCTCGCGAGAGCAGCGCTAAAGCGCTGGCTCAGGCGAGACCTAAAAACGGTACGAGTTAACTAAACAGACTTCCGATTTTAAAGTTTTGACCCTATTCCATAACATTTTTATATACCTGCTCAAGTATTATTTCAGGTCATAAATGCCTTTTTGAAAGATATAGCCGCATGCGCTGGTCTTTCATGGCTTCTTAATTTTGCATTCAGGTACGCAAGAATTGTTTGACTGTGCAGAACAGAATATTGCAGCCACTTAACTTACCACATGTGTAACTAGACAGGGCACTACATTTTAATTCTTGACATCTCAGCCGTAGCCTAGAGCTTTGACACAATGTCCTACCAGTCCTACTATATTTGGCTGAGCTTGGAGTGAACAGAAGAATTTTATATAAAGCTTTTAGTGGCCGTGAACCGGTCAGAATTCCCCAATTACAGGGAAAGTTACAAAAAAGTCCATTGGTCCAAAAAGTGAAAAATCGACTTGTAGCTCCAGTTTCTTAAGGTAACATAGTTATACAACATACAAAAGCCTCCTGGAACTTAGGCACACCAACGGTCAACATAGTTTGTTTACAGTCTTGCAAGAGCAATGCTTGTAGTTATCTGAATAGGCAATCCACCACTTTCCTCAATAAACTGCCTCTCTTGTAAATCGCGTGAAAGAAAGTGATTTCAAGTTCTATATATATTGAGTAAATACGGCATTTATCAAACATTAAATAAAATGTGATGTTTGTAGTCACTACCAATTGTAACCACCTTTAACAGCCCTTAGATATGTATGCTACCTAGAGACAATTAAGAAATAAATCCCCACTGAAAAGAGCTAACTTTTGTTTGTCTTTAGGGGTGACCAGTAGAATTCATTAGCTGTCTAGCTAGGCTCACGTTTTTCCCAAATAAATTCTAATAATAAGCATAAAGATACACAGAGGCTTTTTCCGTCAGGAGTCTTCATCCATTGGTCAGTTCGGTGTTGTTCACATTTTGCTTCCTACTACCACAGTCTACAGAACAACGCTCAGCCCATTTCAGTATTGGCTCTCTTCGCTTCTTGTCCATGTGCTCCTCCACCTAGAAAGCAGCTCATATCAGTGCCAGGGCTGACAGGCCATTCTCCACTCTTATTTCTGCTTTCATTTCTGCTTTCATGTATTTTTTTTGTTTTTGTGATAGCTAAGTTTTTGCTAAGTGTATTTTTGCAAACATATGCAGGCCACCTTTAGCTGGAAGCAGTTTCACTTTTTATTACTTTTAGACTTTTAATGACAATTGCATACGTTTCAAAATAAATACATGATTAAAAATTAAATCACAGGCTTGCTAGCACCAGACCTATTGGCTTTGCCAATGCTTGTTGAGTGAAGGATTAAGTTTTATTGGTAAAGTGTTGTTTGATGACCATGGTATCGTATGCATAAGATTCGTCTCCTTATATGAGCAAATGCAAGAAGTTCATACCCTCTTCTTTGTTCCCCCTGCTCTCCACAAACGCTGCTTTGTAGAGGTTTTACCTTTTGTGTGTTAATCATGTTTTCACACTTCACATTACTTTGAATGTTACGATGATAAATATTGTAGTAAAAAGTTTAGCACTAGAAGAAAGCTTCTGCATCTGAGGATGCTCTCTAGAGATGCAACTGCAAATCAGTGTTTTTTTAATAATCCGATCATCTATTTACTGAAGGAATTTGCTCACTGAGCATTTACTAGTATGACTTGACTCTGCCTACTTCGTAGCCATGTACGAGAAAAAGTAATTTCTGTCTTTGTCTTGCTTCAGTCATTCGCATATCTCCATTTTTTTACTACATAGTACATTTCTTGGCGTTGTTGAGAATCTTTCGGCTCTGTTTTATATCACATTTTTTCTTTTTGTGGGCCTCACTCTTTGGGACTTTCTTTTTTATTCTTTTTTTTCTTTTTGCTTGGTTAAGTCCATTTACTCACCCAAATTTGCCACTCCTCCACTTAATCAGTGTTTCCTTGAACTTTATTTTTATTCTCTCACGCTGTTATTAATTTTCTTTCCGACTTTGGAGCCTGTTACGATTTCGGGTAGACAACCATCTCGGAAACGGGACCGCCTCATTATGATGTGACCGAACATGGTGCGGTCGCATTCTGACATTTCCCAATGGGAGCATGTATTACAGCCATAAATTGGCCGTACTACATGCTCCCATATGGAAATGTGTGGTGGTGTTAATCCCTGCACCCCATGGCAGGCACTTTGAGGTGCCTGCCCCGGGGTGAAGGGATTAATAGGGGGGCACCATAGGTGCCCCCTAGGCCTCCAGCCAGAGGACATGAAGCAAAAACTCTTTCCAACAGGGTTTCCATGTCGGAAAGGCCGGCATGGGAACCCTGCTGCAAACCATGAATCGTAATCCGGACAGCATAAACCGATTACGGGCTGGTTCTGACTGGCCAACGGGTTCCGTGAGCCCGTCGGAAGCCAGCCGTAATGACCGGCCGGTTTCAATTCTGACAAGCTGAATCAAAATCAGCCGGTTGGAATTGAAACAGACGATGTTGGTTGTAAGGCCTCCAACCTGAGGTCGGAGGCCTTATGACTGACATCTTAATAGGCCCCTTTCTGTGTACTAATTCTTCTTTCAATTACTTAAAATATTTTTCAGCATGGGCTCACGTATTGTCTCGTTTATTGCTCTTTGTTTCTCATAGTTCACTTTTAAATTGTTCTTTTCTTTACATTCCCAAGGAGAGAGAGAATGTTTGTGTGTGGGTATTTATCCCACGCCACTTAAAAGTAAAGTGACCTAATTACACATTGCTTGATACAAGTGTACATAGATGTATTCGTTTATTTTTACAGTGTAAAAGTCCCATTCCACTTTATTAACTTACTACAACTTTACATTTGTGAGAAACACTGCCCTATGCCTCTTGAATTCGATTCTAAAAATATGGCTCATACTCATAAGGCCGACATCATGTGATTATATCTCAGTGCACCACTTTATCCCCTTGTTCTCTTGTTATGGGCCTTCGTTTATAGCTTCCTCTAAATAAACACAACACTGAATGCATTTTACATGCAGATGTGATTAGCATCATGCTATTTTTACCTTCTTTGTTAAGGGACGGCCATGTGAATCAAGGCCTCCCTTTACCCACTATGGGCAATAAATAGTGTAGTACATTCTCCTCTCTCCACCTGCATCCTTACTATTATAAAATTCACAATTTGTTTTTGTTTTTTTTACAAATGAGGTCTTAAACCATGGTAAACCGGAAAAACAAAGCAATCACCAGACTTAAAACCAAGAACTCACTGTAACCTTGCTAAGCCTATCATCTACCTCTAGAACTTATAGGGGCAAGAGATAGAACAAGAACACTTGAGGCAGTCCCAGGCTCCAAGCTTTTATCATGGGATGAGAGGATTCACATCTGGTGCCTGTGGCCTCTGCTCAGGAATCCTTCACTTCAGTGTTAACCTTTGGCGCCTGCTCTGGCTGTAAAAGTGGACTGCAAAGCAGGCCAATCTGATACCTCCTTTCCTTCTGATTCAGAGATGCGGGCGTGGAGCTAAGTCCATTCACTTCTCTCAGATCCATGTGCTGAAGTGGATCATATGCTTGCTTCCCTCCTCAGTCAAACACTTTGCTTGAAGAACAAGGGTACGGTTCTAATGGTATCACCTCTGTCCTGGTATTGCTTCCAGCACCTGATGTCTTCCCTTCCTCGATCTACTCTCGCCATCCCCCGTCCCTAGCTTACCCTTATTCTTTTAGGCTCACCACTTCCAGGCTAATTGCTCTATCTGGATCCCCTCTGGTTGCCTGAGCAGCATATTCAGGGCTGGTGAGGCTCTAATGGATCTTTCTCCCAGGCCTCTTCAGTGCTTTATATCACAGTTATATGCACCAAAAAACTGGTGTAAAAATGTGTTAAACTGAACATAATTGACAATGGAGAGTTTTATCAATAAAACATAAAATCCATACATAGCTTGTCGAATATTCTGTGATGTATTGCTCACAAACGTGGACTTTGATATGTTGGGTGAAGAGGTTGTAGCCTTCTCAGGATTGCCTTATCTGAAGTAGAAATTTAACAGCTGTACATAAGAATTGCTTCAATAGATATCCTGCTATAAAACACATACTGCTTTGTGAATGGAAACTGAACTGCTACAGTTTTGGTTGGATTCTGGTTGCAGTTGCTGTGTACCTGTTCTTGAATTGGTACATTCATTCAAATTCATCAAAATAGTATTTGTATAGCACAGCTTATCATCACCGGGGGTATCCAAGCACTGTGCTGCAGGTCTCAGTAGGAGAGCCAGGTCTTGAGTCCCTTCCTGAAGTGGGTGAGTGAGGGTGAGGTGTAGAGGTGTAAGTGGAGGGTGTTTCAGGCTTTGGCAGTGAGGTGGGATGAAGAGCATCCTCCGGCTGCAGCAGATGCGTTCCTAATGGAACAGTCAAATGTCTAATTTATTTTCAATTTCATGAGGAAAACATCTGGCAGAAGCCTTACCACCTTACCATGCCTTAAACTGCCATTGACTCTTTATTTCATCAATTCATGCAGTCATCTTTCCACGCACTCACTCATCATTAGAGTCAACCATTCATGCACTCATTATCAAATCATCTAGCCATCCATCCAACTAAGCAGTTATTCTCATAGTCCTCTGCGCATTGATCCTCTCAGGCAATCCGTAAAGGAGCACTTTCCCGTATTATGTAGACTAAATGTCTTTGCCTATGCTTGTGTTCAGTGCTTATGCATTTTATAGAACTGAAATAATTGGAGCCAAAATAAACATATTCACATAGCCATGCATGATGAGGTTGTGTCAAAGTTGTTAAACACACAAAGTCCCACTTCGCTAAATGCAAGTTTCAGTAAATATTCAGCATCATCCAAAAATTGATAAACCTTGAAGTGATAATAATATCACCCAACCATCCCCAGTAACAATGTGAAGACAGTGGACTACTTTGATTTGAAGATAAAAAAATCCAGTAAGCCATTGATCTTTGTGCAGTATTTAAACCTTACTGACGCCACCACTGCTCCAAACGTCCCCAACCGCCTTCAGAACTGTGATGTAGAAGGAGGAAGTACCAATTCTAGACCACAACAAAATTCAGCCACCAACGTGCTAGGGGGGAAAAAATTGAACTTTCCCAAGCTTGCAGTGGATGTGTTACACCGCTAACATCATTCTCAGTGTTGCATTCCTTGATGGATTGAAACGAGCATCAATCTCTTGCCCTGAAGAGACTAATCACACCACATATATAAGGGGTTTGCCCAAATCCTCCTCCACTTTCTGGGCTATCAATGTATTCGAAAAAACAACAACAAATTATGTGGAGGAACAAATATCCTAAATAGTCAAAATAGGGTACAATTAATTACTCCTATATATTAGTTCAATGTCCCGTCAAATTCATATATATATATATTTTTAATAAGTCACATTCATTGTTCATTCCAGGTCAAAACCATAATTTATTTCTTAGTTCATATCTGGTTAGGACCAATAGTATTTTTTTGTATCAACTTTAAAGAGAACAATCAGACAAAAATATATACACCATACATATACAACACATACAAAATTACAACAGATCAAACAAATTATTGATTTCCTAGACCCCAAATTTTTTACAAGTGTCCGTTTCAAAAATACATTGTGGTCCACTGTAAGGTAATCCTTTGCACATTAGAGGTATCCTCGCCACCTCAAAGCCAACTTTATTGTTTGCAAGTCCATTATTATATAACAGTTCAATATTCAATGGATTCCTCCTTCTTCAGTTGTCGACCCGTTTCAGCCATACTACTTGGGCCTCATCAGGACAGGGGTACGAGGAACAACTAGAAAGTATTGTGGTCTTGCAGGAGTATAGGAGAGGGGAAAATCCTAACATCACGTGGCGTTGTCTCAATTTGTTAATAATCCAACCCTACTTCTGCGGCTGTAACAATCCCCCAATGTAAATTATCTCCGCTAGAGGGCTAATCTTAAACCACAAACATGCCCTTTAACACTCATTTATTGTGGCCCCATTCGAAGTATCTCTCTTTCACTACCGTCTGCGCGTGACTTGACACACTTCACCGCAGGCTCCGTCAGCGTCTAAAGAAGAAACTAATGGCAGATCCCCCAGTGCTCATTAACCATCATACGATTTCTAATCTCATATCAGAATACAATTTTCAAAAGACATGTTACCAAACAACTAAAACACTATGTGAAAAAAACATAATTCTGAATGGCTTCCACTTGGTTTTAAATCCTTGTGAGAAACAAAAACAACATGTTCTGACATCACAGTGGACTCTCTTATCCCCCTTGATGAATGCAATCAAGTGGCCTTGCTCTCCTGCGCCTTTTGGCAGTCTACACAATGGTGTACCACAGCATTCTGTTCCCTAGGCTAAAGGATTGGGCAAAGGTATTGGTGCGGGTCCTTAACTGGATTCTGTCATTCCCTTATAATTCTAACCAAGTTACAAATTGGATTGTCTACCATAGACGATCTTCTGCACTTCTTCTACTATCTATATGCTTGATGATCCTGTTATTGACTCTATGGCAAGGAAACTTCCATATGTATGCTGACAACACTGACTCTTATAAAACTGATTTCCAGCCATCATCACCCATTGACTCTAACACCAAGGTTGTTTTTGACCGAGACCTCTGTTTCATAGCACAAATCATTGCAGTCTTCAACTTTCAGCAACAATCCTCTGGGTAATCCTGCCTATCCTGTAACCTAAACATCAAATGGAGCTAAACATGAGCTCTAGTGCTGTCACGCTTGGATGGAATGCGACCTTGCTTGTACTTTATCCGTGCTGTCAGATAATTTGGCACCTGTATTTCATCGCAGAATAAAATGCACGTTTGAATCGGATGGAGAATTATAAGAAAACAATGTGAGATCTAGTTTGTGGGTGATTTCACCCCCTAAAAAGAACCCACCCCCAAAAAAGAACCAGAGTGGAATGTCCTTGTAAACATGAAAAAAGTAGACAGGCCATGGAAACGTTAGCAGATGCGAATCATGAACTATTTGCATGGTGACACTGCCCTTCCTGGTGCAAGATAAAAGGTTCCAGTGATGGGAGGCCTAAAAAACAAACAAGATATGGAGAGCAAGGAGGGGAAGGGCCAGAGAAGCAGCATTCTTATCAAGGAGGCATTCTTACGGAAAGTGACTGAACGTATGTTTTGCAAATTTTCCTGCGGTGCGATATCCTAAAATCCATATGGACTGCTACTATGTAGTCTGTATGTGTCTCACCTAAAAACTGTGCAAGGGTGCAATATCAGGCAACCAGAATGTGCAAACACTTGTGAAGAGTATCATGCCAGCCATGAAAGCCATGCACTGAACTCAAAAATTACATTTAAAACACTCTGCTTCATTCAAAATTAACTAGCGCAAAACCCCTGGCTTGCAAATACTTTTCAGCAAGAAAACTGAGCTTAGCTCCATCAGGAGACTAAAGCATTGCAGAAGTCATTATCATTCGGAGCCCACAACTTCCTCAGCATTCAACTGCAGGCAGAGAACAACTACCTTAATTTCAGGGAAGTCCAGACCATACTCTTTCATTCAGTCTAATCATTTATATCCTGGGGAACCATCCAATAATACAAAATTTTGGGGCTGCCCATAAATAGGTTGGCTTCAAAACAGCCGTCACTGTACTGTCCTACCTTGTTTGTACTCTTCCATCGCAACTGTGTGAAGTGACTTAAGTAATGTGTACAGCTTTACTGTAACTTAGTGTAAATAAAATAAACATGAAGCATTTTTACTGAGATGTATGTTTTTTTGCCAAGGTGCTACAATGCTATTTTGACAATATGTATTATCAGTTGCGACATGTACAATAACACTGCGATTCGTACGTATCGAGAACCTCTTTAATTCTGGGTGCATTTGTGAATTCCATTAAGCATCTAAATATGTACATTAAATTGATAGGACAAACTACAGGCAACGTACATAGCTGCGTGTTACCTCAGACTGAAGACAAAGAAATACCCAGGGACAGACTGGGCACAGCGTGATTCACAGGAATCCAGACACCAGTATCATTAGCGGAAAAGGAGGCTGCCACTGCCCTAATTCGCATCCGCAAGGTGCTTATTGATTCCTCATTACTTCCGCAACGCAGGACGGACTTGGGTGCAGCGGTGTTCACAATACCCATGCCGCCCCTGCCCTGTTTCATGCCAGGAAAGAGATTATCAATCCCGCATTACTCCCACAAAGCGGGACACGCCTGTGCGTGTGCCCGAGTGAAGACCCGCCCAAGAGCAGGCCTGTCTGTGCCACCTCTCTTGGCCCTGTAGTAGGAACAAGGTCCTCCCCTCAAGGTAAAGAAATCATCTATTTGAGGGGCTTGTTTATTATGTGCATTGTCTAGTTCTGTTACGTTTGACACAGTGGGTACAAGGAAGGCTCAAGAGATTCCACAGGGGATGTCCCTCCCTAAAAAGCCATCTAGAAATCCTTCTGATGATAAAACATTGAAAGTAATAAACTATTTAGTTGAAGAGGTGGAGTCCATATTTAAACTTCCTTTGACATCTTTTGACCCCTAAGCAAATGGGAAATCCCTGGCTAAAATGTTTGAGAAAAAGAAAAGAGCAAATGGTGACAAACCACAGGAATGACCGACTATTCATCCTCCAAGTACCTCTACTGAGAGTGGTATGAGGGAATTGCCACAGAAGGAGACAATTCATGATCCTGTTTCCTTAAGAGACTTTTGTGACATTCAAGTTCCTTGTGAGAATCTTTTTGCTATTCTAGCTGACCAAGACTTAGACAAGCTTCAGGTCCCTTTGAACAGTAATTCTCCATCACAGGGCAGCACCTGATAACTGGGATGGTGCAAATGTGGTTGATGCTCTAAAATTAGCGTGAAGAAGCTCAGAGAACAATTGAAGCACTTAACAACACAAGTCTCATCACTAATCCCTCTTTTGCACCATTTGCCCCCCCTCGACTTATATGAATGACAGCACTGTGCATCAAGACTTTAGAGGCAATTTGCCCCTATTTTAGATCATCGTATTCTCGTGATGGATGACGGCCACAGTTTTGTCCTATGAGTACCCACTTTACCTCTCCAGAATAAGTATACCCCACCGGATGGATACTGGGCTAATGAGCTTTGGCTTCACATGTGATTTACCCGAACACTCTAAGGAATCACATATGCCAGAAAGGATGGCTTTTGATCCTTCTGGCAGCGAAACTGGATCTTCAGATGACTACTTCTCATGCACAGCCTGTATCTAAGCCTGTTTACAGCCTGTCACTTACTGAAATCTTATCCATCAATGATCCAGGCCTTAAGGGAAGGGCCAAGGCCAGGAAAGTGTACTTGCATAATGTGCCTAAGCTTTCAAGTGGGGTATTAGAAGGAAAGGACTCACTTACCAGTACCACGTTGGTTGCGCAGTATGCATAAATGCTTTCTGTAGTTTGCTCTGATATCGAAAGGGTATATTGTCACAATGCTCCTGGAGCCAATTTTGATTATGTTGAAACCTCATTAATATCCCAGACCCTGGCAGAGGGTTTAATTGCCTGGGAAGTTCGATCGGCAGGCTAGGCTTCCTCTAACATCAAGCTAAAGCTTACTCCTCCAGGGACTGGGGCATCCTTGTGTCAACAAGCTACCACCATTTCCCCGGCAACTACCGTAATCGTGGCCCAGGCACCCTCTAATAGTGAGTGACTTAAGGAGGGAATCTGTAATCAATGACTTATCCATGAGGTCTCTAGTTCCTTTCCAACTCCCCCTGATGAATGGAGGATTGCTTCCTGGAATACAGCTGGACTAAAATTGAAACTTGCTGACTCAAGAGTGGGAGTCTTTTGAAGACTCTTTTGCTATATGTATCTTCCAAGAAACATGGTGTGTTGACCCTGTTTTATCGATCAGGGTTTACAAATGTCTATTGTGAGGCTTCTTCTATGGGAAAGGGGCACCCTCCTGGTGGTCTTGTAATCTGGGTTAAAGCCTTGCTTAATTGCAGCATAAAAAGGCTTCCCTTGAATTCACTTGATATTCTTGGTCTGCAGTTCTCAGTTCCAGATGGGAAACACTCTATATCTTCAATGTGTATAATATATGATGTGGTCACAACAGAAAGTCGTGTACATTCTCCCGCCTCGTGGATTTTGTTACTCATATTCTACCCGGGAGTTTGGCTGGGGATTTTAACGTTACCTCTGAAGTATTTGACAGTTCTGACTTTGGCATCTCTGAGGAGGAAAACAAGGCCTGGTGCATACCACAATTAGATCGAACACCACTGAAAAGGTATTTTGTTCAATCAACCCAACATTTGCTGCTTACACTAACCTTATGTCTTAGAGCTTGCAGTGGCAGTTCCCTTCCAGATCTCCAAGCAATATAATCAATCTAGCAGAATTGATAATATCCTTCTTTCCCTGTATATATGTCCTATTATAGTAGATATAATGATCATCCCCAGAAGTGATAGTGATAATAATGCCCCCGAATAGATAATGAAAGGGACCCTAATTAGAAAAAGTGAATTCCAATACTCTAGGTACCAAGGGGGTATTATTCTTGTTACTAACAAACAATCCTCATGTTTTTATGACTCTGACATCATGGCCCAGATATATGGGAAAGTTGCTGACTCCATTTAGATGATGTTAAGCCTGGAATCCGAAGACAATTGTGCAGAGTAATTCCTCTAACATCACAACAACCTATTTGATCAACTAGTTGCTTTTTTCCTGATAAAACCCAATAGGCCACCTGAAGACTGAACTTAACACCCTTGGTTTAATAAGCGCTGCAGATCTGATAAGACAGCTTTAATACAGATCATTAAATCAAACAATAGGGGCCAAATTGATCAACCAGGAGGTAGTATAAGCACCAGCTCAAGTATGCTAAATCTTCATCGGATACAGATGTGTGGGAAGATCTGGTTAAGGCAGTGAGAACAGGGGATGCCAAATCCTTCTGGAATATGGTTGCCCTTGGAAGTAAATCTGCGGTTACTCATGTGGATTTCTTCCTCCAGCCACAAGCATGGGTTGAACACTTTTAGGGGCTGTTCTCTGATGCCGATACTATGTTTGACAGTGTTCCCCACTGAGACTTACCTAATCTTAATGAATTGTTACATCCCCTTGAAATAACTTTGAGAGAGTCCCTTGAGGCCCTCACAGCTATTGTTCCTGTAAAGGCCCCAGACCCTGACGGCATGACGTGTGATTTATTTGCTGCAGAACCTTTAATTTGGGGTCCCTATTTAAAACTCCTTTAGAGATTCTAGAGAGGCCTGGCCCATACCATAGTCATGGCACCATGCAGAAATAGTACCCATATATACAAAGGGCAATCAAGATGACCCCCACAACTACAGACCTATTAACTTGGTTGATAGAATGCAAAAACCTTTTTTACTTCCAAATCTCAGGGAAACCTGTTGAGTGGGTCCAGGAGAATATTATACTTTCTGATCTTCCAGCTGGATTCCGCCCCAGAAGATAAGCACTATGGATTAGAATTTCCCTCTATGCACAATCGATTGGAAATCAGTGCTAGTAGAGAAGGGCCACTTATGTTGTCTTTGTGGACCTTAGATAGGCCTATGACTCTGTCCCCAGACACAAGCTATGGGCTGTCCTGGGGAACATGGGAGTACCTAATGGGATTCTATCAATTATTATAAGACTGCATGAGCTAAACTATGCTCTGGTCAAGTGTGGCAGAAATGGCAAATTGACAATTGTCATTCAAATCCAGACGGGAGTGTGCCAGGCTGTTTACTAGCCCCTACTCTCTTCTCTTTATATATAAATGATCTTGTGAATTATCTAGACGTCCCGGGTAATGATGTACAAACAATTGGGGCATTCAAAGTCCCGACATTATTATTGGCGGGCGACCCTTTGCTAATTTCTATAACCCCCTCAGGTGTGCAAATGCTGGTGGATCGTTTTCTATTATTTTGTGCTGAAAGGGGCTTGGAATTGAACATCCAAAAGACAAAGTGTATGTCCTTTATTATGTACCCATCTAGGAGGTGCAGTATCCAGGTGCAAAGTGATTTGCTTGAACAAGTTAAAGAGTTTGATTTCTTGGGGGTTAGACTCACGAATAAGTTAGCCTGGCCTTTGCAGGTAGAGGAGGTTACACTTAAGCTCCAGTAAGAGTCCAGGGTGATGCTCATGATGGTAAACAAGACTAAGACCAGTTTGCTTTCTCTAAGAATGGAGATATACAAGGCCAAGAAATCTGCCCTTTGTGGTGTGGAGCTTCAGGGCCATAACAAGTAAAGAATCTGGCAGTAGTAGAAAATAAATTTATATGGGCACTGTTGAACCTGCCACCAAGCGCTCCACATCTTTCACAGTTCATAGATGTTGGCATTCTTCCAATTGCTTTAGTTTGCAAACTCTGACCTCTGCTGTATTGGCATAGATTATGGTCCAAAGAGGAAGTGGCTCTGTATAGGCTCCTTCTTACAGAAATAATGTGCCCAAATATTTATCGGAAATATTCCATCGCCAAGGTTTGTCAAGGAAATCACTTTCAAGCTTGACTCTGGCATTCTGTGGAATTCCCCTGATGATGCTGCCTCTGTTCCAAGATCCATGCTTAAAGATAGACTAAAATCAATTTTGTGGGTGTTGTGGTCACATTAGGCCGGGCAAGAACAACTCCATTTTACATGCTCACGTTTAAAGTTGGCATCTTTCTTGAATGTGTACACTTGACACACATTTGCCAGCATTGCATGACACACATTTGCTTGCATGCTTTTTTGGGATAATATTCTCTGAAATGACTTTTCGTTCATTTCAATTTCTTTGTTGGCATATTATCAGATCCTTGAACGTTCTGTACAAGAGCTAAGTTCACTGCTCACAATTTTGTTGTTTGTTATTGTCCGCTCAGCGACAATTCTGTAAGGATAGACTCAATAATGGCGGCCTGAGGGGGGTTTTGGCATGGCGACATGGGAGAAGTTTGTTATATAAACATCATCACTTCGCATAGTTAGGAGCATATCACTGTCGCCCCATGCCAGATTTCCAGCCCAGCTGAATCCTGTTTACCTCCTAAAAAGGATGGCACCCAGCTCTACACCAAGACGGGCTCCCAGAGGAAACATACCCACAGGTAACTCGGGAGTTAGATCACCCTCAGGGACTCTGGCAGATTAATCCACCCTAGGCACAGTAGGATAGGGAGTGGTAGGTAGGAGCATAACTATACCTATACTCATATTCAAACATATATTCTATGTAACGGCACAATGGTTGAACTATTTATTTTCTTTACCATTCTTGTGATGCTTATTACTATGTTTTGTTTCCTTCTATTGATTGCTTGGGAGGGGGCCACGACCCATATCCAAAATGGCCTGGGAAAAGAGTTAATCCTTACACCGAGACTAGGTCTTCTTGAAATATGGGAGCCGACTGACCTCACGGAGGTGGAACAACAACTGACCACACTGGGCTACACCCTTGTCAAGCGTGAGATTGCAAAGGGGTGGGGGGCAGCAAGTGAGCCTTCTCCCTGATTGTGGGTAAGAGAGTTTGATAAGTGTATGATTGTAGAAAAGGGAGTATTTAAATCACGAGGATGTCCGAGGAAATGGGATAGGAAATGGGGCAAATGGAATGTACACCGTGGCAACCTGTGTATATCCCCCTCGTGGAAATGGAAATGCAGCACGTTGGAGAGCGACGTATAGGCGTATTATGATTGTAACCACTTTCTCCTCTAATATTGCGATGAAACATTGTACAAATAATCAAAATGATAAATAGAAAATGTATGTGACTTTTAATGTCGTAAAATTAATAAAAAGATTTTCTTTTAAAAAAAGAATCCTATTGCTTAAATTAATATTTGAAATGCCAGTTCGAGTATTTCTTGTGTTTCATTTAGATCTGTTTCCATGACTTCCTTGGGGAGTCAGGGTTATCATGTTCTGAGGTTGCACATACCACCTGTTACCCTGCTAGGTTAGGAGTACAGATGGTGCACTGTGAGTCAGGACTAAGGCCAACATATCCTGATTGTATCTGTAAACTCTGCCTCGCACAGTTTTGACGTTTATGTTGTCCAAAACCGCACAGTTGTACTGAGAAAGTATGACCTGTACAACATGGGAAGAGGAATTAAAAAAATGCAATTAGGGCAGCTGCACAGACAGTTTTTTCCAGATATTAAAGTAGTCTCATTTTTTGTGCCTTTTCTAGACAAGATAACTGCCCCCCCATCTCCCCAGCCAAGCAGTTTTTTATGCGATTCAGATGTGGAAAGCTACCTATTAACATTTTCCGTATGCGCTCGGGATCCAATTATTGCACCAGCACTTTATGTCCCACCTGTAATCTAGAGGAGGAAACTCTACTTCATTTCTTATTCTTTTACAAAGCCTATGTCTCCCCCCGCAAGAAGTGGACCAAACCCATGTGCATCTTGTTAGACATAAGGAGAATAGAACATGTATTGAGAATAATGAGAACAGACACAGACGAGAAGATCTACATTAGTGTCACCAAGCTAGAATTCTCTGCATGGATTATTTACAAGAAAGCCCTTGCGTTGAGGTTGCACTATGACATAATATGATTATAATTATATCTATGAACATCTGTAACAAAATGTTGCTTTGCACTTATCATTATCATGACTTAGTAAGATGATAGAGGCATGCTTTAATTTTTGGTGCTACTAACGGACTGCTTCTAAGCACTTGCAATTTATGAGATTTTTTTCTTTGTCAAATGGTAATGACTTTTTAGTTCCTTGATGAAATATCGTCCATATTGGATATGCATTGTGCATTGTTTAATGTTATTTTAATGCTGTTTATTGGATTTTGATGCTAATGGTTTTATATTTGGATAAATAAGAAAGTCATGATAAGACTGCATCCAGCCTTTTTTTCTTGCGAGGTCAGTATATAGAGTACTATAAATTGGATAATAGTAACATCTTTTATTTACAGTGTTTTTAAACTGCAGAGGTGCGCTATGAAGGGCTATTTAAGAACAAACAAATCATAAAAACGAGTTTGAACCTTTTTTTAAAGAGATGGGCAAATGTTTTATAGTTGGTAATGTACTTATCACCTATGGCAAAAAACCGTTTCACTGATAGCAGTTTTTGCGTTTTCATATCTACTTCCTGTGTGCTATTTCCTACCGCTCAAAGCTTTACCACTGTGCAAATAAAATGTAAAATATAAACTCTAAGCAATCTGGATGAAACAGAACCCACAGCAGTTGGGGAACCACCAAGGAAAGTGTGAAGTATTAAACAACAAAATAGGCTATTCTGATGGATACTTAGACCTTCAGATTCCTCACCTGTAGAACAATCCTAGGCATCAAACTAGATCTGGAAAACTTCAAAGCAACAATGTTCCGGGTAGAAGGGCCAGAACTTAGTCGTGCCAGATGTGACATCGGGCGGCTTCACAGAGATTGTCAAGTCATTCCGATAATGACCTAGATATAACACCTGATGTATCACCCAGTCTGGAACAAGGTTTCCCTTATCTATTTGTCATAGCCATCTAGAAGCATCCCTAGATAAATCATCAAAGAGGTGTAGTCCGATTTGACGTCCACTCTTCTTCAATTTTCTTTAATATGTAAGGACCCTTTCTTTGGCACCCGTAATTGTTGTACCGCCTTCCGGAAATTGTATCAGAGGTTTTCATCCCTGACAATATTTAGTATTTAAGGGCCACCACTCGATCCCTTAGGTAGAGAGGTCCTTCGCCCCAGACTATTCTGCAAGATACTGTCTAAGACGATCATGACTATTGCCTGCACTTAGAGAAAATGATGCATCTTGCCTGTCGCTGATAAGAGCCGGGTACCTAAGGGATGCTGCTACTGCAGCGCATGCTTGCCTTTCGCAGGGAATGCTTCCGCCACGGCTGTTCCGAGTCTGAGCTGTCAGCAATATATGCAGTGCATCACTTCTTTCTACAAAACTCTAGACAGCAAGTTAATCTATCACCTGCGCTCCTAAGGTGGCGCATAAACATAGGTTTTAGAGTCATTTTAGCCATGTTAGAAATGTTTATTCTATTTTCGTTGTTGGCAATGTGCTTTCTTGCTTTTTTATGATATCCTGTGTAATTATTTTCAGATGTGTTAAGAAACGGGTTCTCCCTGTTGTATATTTTTTCTTTTAGTTGTGTTTGGTACTTTGGAGAACAAAATTGGTTTATTGCTACCACAGTGCCCCAATCCCGTTCAATGGACTGTTAGTAACCCAAAAGCATAGCTTCACTTTAACTATGTGTTGGGTGGGGTTTAGCAGGACAACAATAACCTGTATTTCACATTCAGTGCTGGTACATTGAACTAAATTCACTTGTGTCACCCTGGGCTGGGAAAGCAAAACTTGTAGAACTACGCCAGTTCGTAGTTTACGCTAACAAAAAGGACACCTATTTAGTACAACATTAAAACAATATAAAACCTAACATGAAAAATGTCAAACAAGATTTACCTTGAAAACCAATACAAAAATAAGGACGAAAAAATATGTGAAAACATGCTGAAAAAATAGATCATAAATAGATAACGGTGACAAAAAGCATCACCCCGTGGTGATAGTCCATATATAATATAAATCATGTAGACCTCTTGTAGCCGATTTCCAATAATCAATAGTTCTTAAAAACATTCATGAATAAATGTTTTATACCTTCAAAGAACCTAAAGTGCTGATGTTTCAAAATGATGCTTGCTCATCATCAAGGTTATAGACTTTCCTTTCTCATAGGTAAACATTCTTAAATAAATGCAGACGTTACATTAGACTACACCACCTCTCAGAGACAGTGCCCAAACAGTCGTATTAGCCAAGGAGGTCATCATTCAAATTACCTGGATATTTTAATGTAATCATGGTTCTTAATGCAAAGGTTTGGAATGGATTTGGAAATCATTCAATAATCTAGAGAAACAAAGGAACAAAAAATAAATCTCTCGTCTTTCTTAAATACAGTACACTAGAAAACAAAAGTTCCAACTCAATAGCAAAGGCATCTTAAGTAATCACAAAATGACTTCCAGAAAATGAAATGAACAGAATGAAGCAATACTAAGCCCTATTTTTATCAGAATACTCATTAGCACTCAAAACCTTTTTCAGATTAAAGATACCAAGATGGTTGGCATTTTTCTGCTGAAACTGTTTAAAATATCAACCCATCCACTTCTAGAAAGTACATTACAGATCTGAAAGCCTGTAGACTCCCACTACAAGTACAGGTTTTTCTTAATCACATGAGTTAAGATATTGTGGGACGCAATGCAGGTTTCACAGACAAAATGCTTCTGAGCTGCTGCCCAAAACAAACTAAAAACAGAAGCCATATTACTTTTAAAGTATAAGGCGATCCAGGGTCAATCTTAATCACTCACGCCAATCAATTGTACAAATGCTGCTCCCAAAAACACAATCCATGCAAAAACAGTATTTTAAAAAATATACACTGATACCGATTCAGCCACGCCTTAATCATGTTACAGAGAAATCTCAGTTTGAAAAACTCCGCTATTAACTTGACCTTTCATTCCCTTTGCCATATTTTCAGTCTAAAACAAAGAAAAAGTTGAGGTTTGCCAGTAAACAGGAAAAAAGTCCATGCTTCCCTCCTCAAAGTCTGCTTATTCCAGCAGATGGAGCACCTCAGCCATGTGTTGTGTGGACATTTGTGTAGATGCCTTGCAGGCTAAGCTTTCTCCAGTTCTGCAATTTGCCATTTCCCTTGTTCTGGGGGATTGTATTGTTGGCACTGTTAGGCTTATGTAGCCACCTTTTCTGCTATCCTCTGCCAGGTCTCCCTTCCATGTTAATATTCCTGGTTGTCATGCATTTTCTTAAGGACCTGACCAACCTTTTTCCTGCAACTACTTTTGGATTCCTCAATGGGACTTAAATCTGGTCCTTGCTTTTTTTTAATGGGAGTTCCGTTTGAACCGCTCCACAATTGCACCCTTCGTATGTTGTCCCCCAAAACTGTGTTTTCGGTTGCTTTCACTTCTGTTTGAAGGGTCAATGAGTTGCAGGCTCTTAGCTGTCATCTTCCTTTCACTATCTTCTTTCCGAATAAGTTAGTTTTCCCCTCTAATGTGGTCACCCCTTTCCAAATTGCCCAATCTATTACCATTTGACCTTCTAATCTCTTCCTCATCATTTGAATGTGGAGTAGCAGTTGCAGTGTACAACCTGAACCACACCAGGGAACTCCGATCACATGAGCAGCTGTTAGTCGGCTACTGTGGTGCCCAAAAAAGTTATGGTGGTGCAGAAGAGAGCTTTGTCTCAGTTGCTTATCTGCTGTATCAAGATATGCTTCTCCTTAGCCAAGGAGTCTCCGGCAGGATTTAGAACCCATTCCATCAGGACTAGAACGACCACTTCTGCTCTTGCTCGGGGACTCCAGGTTGCAGAAATCTTTAAGGTCGCAATGCTGATTTCCTTACATGCATTTGCAAAAGATTACAGTCTGGATTCAGAGGTGCGACGGGGCGTGCACTTTGCCATGTTCGTCTTGCAGGATTTCCTTGTCTAACCATCCATCAACCCTCCTCCTGGGCAGGGTGTTGCTGTGAAATCTGTACTACAGGTGAAGCATCTGCAGGTAGAAGTATCCATCAGAAGAAAAAGTTACTTGCCTGTGGTAACTATCTTTCTGGTGGATACTCTTGATATTCTGTCTACCTGCAGACTCCGCACCGACCTGCCCGCCTCGCCATTTGATGGATTTGTTATAGGGAAAGTTAAAAGATTCCTTTTGGCATTTTTATGATACTGTATATTTTTCATCGATCTAATTCTGCCCTTTCGCCTTGAATGGAGGGTAACTGACGTTTTCCAGATCGAGTCTGCCGCCTGGGATTGCTCTACAGGTGAGGAATCTGCAGGTAGATAGAGTATCATCTAGAAAGGTTGTTACCTCAGGTAAGTAACTTTTTCTTCTTACCCCTGTCAATGTTTGGGAGAATTGCAATAATGAAAGTGATTGTCCTTCCAGAAATGTTGTATACTTTACAGAATTATCCATTTACTCTCCCAAGAAACCATGTTAACAACTTAACATCACTATTAGGAACGTTCCTGCGGAATAATGGTCATCCTTGGGTCTCCATTGCTTTTGACTTCTTATGGGGGATTGGCATGATAGATCCTATGTCATACTGTAGAGACTCACAGTTATTGGTTGCAAATCAGGGAATTTATTCCACAATTTGTCAGGTTTCTTCCAGACCTGTCGTATGCTGCGGAGTTACTGGCCTTGGGTAAGAATTCCTCACTACATTACCTATAACGAGGCAAATGCAATTTGGGAGGAGCCCCTGCAACAAGTTGTTTTGGTTATATGGAATGCCAGGATTCAAGTGATCTGAGTACCTATACATGTGCTAGTTGGTGCTAAGTGTTTATTGTTGATTTAAGATGTTTAAAAACGAAATGCAAAATCTGATAAATAGATTTTTTTTACAGTTTTCTTTCTCCTCAACCAAAGCTTTAGTTTGTAACGTTTCTGATTTATTTTACTTATATTACAACTTCTTCTAGAAGTATTTGCGATCTGTATACTGTGTTGCTTTGGGTGGCTACCATGCCTCTTCTACGAAGTGACCAAGCAAAACTCCTAAATAAAATAAGTCTCTGCGTATACAGAGTGATAATTGCAAAATGTTAAAATTGTATTTAGGATAAAACACACTGCTTCAGAACTTTTGGTTTTGTGGGCGTCCTAGTTTTAGTCCACGGAAAGGCATGCGTACGGATACATGAATTCTTACTTTTATTTTTATAGTCTTTGGCACTGCTGTTCTAGACTAAACTGGCCGTTCCAATAGTACACTTTCTAGTCTCTCTCATGAAGTACACACAAAATGTAACATTAAAATCCTAACTTCTGCAACAAAAAAAAAGGGAGCCTGTTTTGTCTAGCTTCAAGTTCTACAAATACACTTTAAGCTTTGCTCCATTTGTGGATGGAGATTTTAAAGATATTTTGATATAGAAAAGGAAGCTACTGTGTTAAGTTTTTCTTTTATGTTTTCCGATAACCTGGCCAAAGCAAATCAGGTAGCCAATAAGAATCATTGTGTTAGAATTTGTTTTTGAAGAAAAAGTTTGGAATGACTTCAGAGTTTGTGTTTTGCCTTGTTTCATTTTAGGGTGACGAAATATTCCTTGACATGTTTGAAGACGAGTATCGAAGTATGATGGTAAGTATATTGAAGTGTCAACAAAACAAATATTGAACAAAAAAGCCACTGGGTACATTAATATGTTGCAATAAAACCTGCAGTACAAACAGTAAGAACAGTAACTTTTGTAGCAACAATATATTTGCTTCGTGTATGTTGAATATATGTTAGCACAACAAAGCTTACAGAATTTGTATCTAGAAAGATGTCCCCAACATTTGTACAGTTAAAGTTATGGCTATTGTGAGAAGGACAACAGAGCATGAGGCTTTTTTATAAGAGCAAAATATGTGTAAATATAACTTTTCATAACACTATCGCCGGCCCAGAGCTCTTCAGAAACTACAATCAATACATTCTTTAATTACACTGTCAGGCTCATCTCTAAATAATTTGCCATCTCTAGACCTTAACATGCCATGTTTACAAATAAAAGAATCCTTCCTTCATGCTAGTGAAGGACATTTTGGAATTGTCAGCTTTTTGGTGAAGGGATTTAGATTTTTTACTGCTTACTTTGATCTCACCGAATTTTCCATGACAGAGGGCACTTGTTCATATAAGATACTTCAGGCGTTCAGTCTACTGCATTGCTGCTGAAACACTTTTACCTCTGATTACAAGAGCATACTTTATTTATTAGTACATTATATATGGTATCATTAGGATTCAAGCTTCCAGCTGCCTCAGATAAGCTAAAATGGCAACATGCTTTCAATCTCTATCGTGTATGCCCTTTATTATGTGCTTCAGAAAATAAAAAAGTTAATTACTGCTGCTTCTACTTCAAGATTTTGTAGATTACTTGTTTTTGTTGCACAGTTCCTGTGAATTGTTTTCCAGTTATTTATTTATTTATATTGCTATTTTCCTGCAGAACATTTCAGGGTGTATTTGGTGTAACATATTTGCACAGTGTATGGATATTTTTTCTGGATGCAAATTTACCTACCATTTACATGATTGTACACCTTTCTACAAGTTCCTTTTTGTTCATGTGTAGTGCCCAGGAAACCCCATGAGTAGAAATGTCAAGAATTGGAGGGGCACTGTACGAAGACAGTGAATGACAGGCATGCTTTCTTGATTCTGGCAGTATTTTCAGGAGGATTGAGGTCCATGGAAGCTTCAAAGTGAATAACTCGATGATCTGATAGGCATAGATGTGCAATATTGAACTAAACTAGGTCAGAAATAGGAATCACTTGCTTTCGCTCTGGATGAAGAGGACATTCGCTAAACCCAATTATTGTGACCACTGTGCAACTGTCTGTTTATTCAGACGTTGACGAACCTCCTTCAAAAAAGACACATTTTGAAACTTTTGTAGAGAACCGAGGAAGTCAACTTAAAATGTGTAGAAAACCCTTAAGTGCCAAAGCCAAATGTGATTGCTTCCATTTGTAAGACATGAATGCATCTGACAACTTGGGTATCCAGCAGTGTATCTGAAGCTTCATATGACTATCCATAGATTATACATTGCTCAAAACTAGTAAAAGTGATAAAAGATTTTTACTTGCTACTCTATGTACCAGAAACATGGTACGTCTCTAACCTGTTCCCTTTGGGGGGCAAAGGTTTACTTTATGGGGTTTTCCTCCATTATTTTTTATTGAAAACCAGTTGTTAGCAGTGGAATCTTGTTGATTAGACAGAATGGAGGTCAATACTGTTATTTTCCTTCTGTATTTTCTTATTTTTAGATCACAATGCTAAAAGTCTTACTGAATCACTGTTTTGCATATTAGTTCTAGGATCCTACTTGGGCTCTACCTGTTTACTGTTGAAATAAAGGCCATCATTTACTTGTTTATTATTAAATAGTTGCCATCGTTTTCCAAATTCTTTTAGTGTGTTTCAATTAAAGCATTTTTTTTTTTAAAATGGTGAAAATCACACATCTAGAAAGAAAGTAATCCTCTTATTGTCTGCTAGTAAGTGTGGCCAAATTTTTGGAGTTGTAACAATAAATTGTAAAATCTCTAGCATTTGTAAAGGTAAAGCACAAACCTCGAGTGATTCTTAGCAAATGCATCTAGAAAGACTACCTCAAAGGTATTACCTACTCCTTTGTTACAGTTTAATAATTTCATTCAGGAAAATTAAATTAGACTATTGTATTTGCTTAATCTGTGAGACAGACTAACTCATATGGTGTGCACATCTTCTCAACTCTAGAGAAGACTCTTCCCTGGTCTTTCACTGCGTATCCCCACTCCTTGGAAAACTATCAATGCACAGTGACACAAACCATTGTAACTACAATTTAAACCTAAAATTAGCTCCATCCCCAAGTAATATACTACATTGTTAGGCCTCTAATGGCAGGAGGCACAAGCCCTATTTTCCAGACATTTAAATACCCATTGAACCAAAATGTTTTTTTATTTTATGTAACCCTTTGTGGATGCTACTTTCTTCCACTGCACTCCCTCATGTTTATGTAGACTTTGGTATTGTACCCACCTGCACATGTGGTTATTCCAAAGGGACATTGGCATTAATGTCTGCAGCCTGGATACACATGCAATTCTTAAACCGACTAAGCTTTCTCCTGGAGCCACACGTCTTAACCTTTTATACAGGCTTACTTGCGTCTTTAACCATTTCATTTTTAGCTGAGTTTGTCCACTTGAAGCAGATTGGCATGTCCAGATCTTAATTCTAAAAACCAAGTTCCCCACAGCTTGTGTTTCGTTAGTGATTAGAGATGGAGGGAGATGGCCCCTGGTCCACATTCAGATAATCAGACTTTAACTTAAGAGGCAAAGAGAAAACAAAGTATCTGTCAACACTGTACAGGAAGTACAATCTGCTGTACAAAAGCAATAGTGCACACGCTCCGGTTATGGCCTAGACTTCACCTGCACACAGTTTATCCCTATTATTGCCATCTGTGCTCATCTCTTTGGGTCAACCGAAAAAACCCAAACTTTAAATATAGGAAAACAAAGGTTTGCGGAGCACAGTAAGATTTCTTTACAACACTTAGGCATTTTTTTTGTAATTTTACAACTTCTAGAATGACAGTAAAAAAAAACATACAACACAAGTCAATCTCTAGAGCATGTTCTTTTTCATCTTGTTTTAATTTTCAATTTCTTTGCATCATAAATAGACAATTCCAAAATTATGCAACAGCCAAATGTGCAAGACTCAATTTTTCTTCACAGGATGGAGATCCATTACATCCACAAATTGGGTCATTCAACTTGTTCAGCTTGGGTATGCCCCACCATTTCTGTCTACTCCACCTGCTCGGTTCCATCACTTTTCGGAGAAGCACCCCTTCAGTCTACTGAAGAAGGTGTGAGTGTTGCTCTCCAAAGGAGCCATCCAGCGAGTCCTGCACCTGGAAAGAGGACACGATTGAAACTCTTGATATTTCTTTGTGCCAAAAAAGAATGGATGCCTTTGGTCTATATTGGACCTTTAGCCTCTGAATTCCTTTCTCGGGAAAGCTAGAGTTAAGATGTTCACATTGATCCAAATTCTAACCAAACTGCGCCAAGGAGACTGGATGACGTCCTTGGACCTGCAAGACGTCTATTCCAGTCTTCTGGTCCCATCGTGTTACTGAAGGATCGAGGTACATCAGGAGCTCCCCATGGCTTTACCAGTGCCCTTTGAGTACAAGAAACTGATGAAAGTGGTCATGGCATTCCTTTGGTGTTTGGGAGTGTCAGTCTACCTGCACGTCTGTGACTGACTGTTAAAGGCAGGCTCTCCGAAGTCTGTCTCCCGATGGTGGTCGAACCTCTTGACATCATTAGGAGTTCATGATCAATTAACCAAATCACAATTTAATCAAAAAGGTTGTCATTTGCTGTGGCTATTCCAGTGCAATACAAGGCCTGCCCTCTACTGCAGTGAGTCCAGGACATTTGAGCTTTGATCCAAATGTTTCAGTCTCTGTTCAGTATCTTAGTGAGTGCAGCTCTGAGGCTTCATGCCCTTTATGCCTCATGCATTTTCTGTGTCATGGACTCCAGGAGGTATATGCAGGCTTTGCAGTGGAATTTGAAGTCCCGAAGGAAACCGCACCACAGAGCTTAAGCAGATGGAAGGCACAGCCCTCTGCCTACCGCAGTGGCTTCTTGAACTCCGGTAGTGAGCCTACAAACCAGCTTGTTGATCTTTGAATGCCAGAGCAGAAGCGCTCAGTCAGCAAACTCTGGCATCTACAGCCTGGGAGGCCAAAGGGCATCTTTTGGCAGTGGGTAGAACTCTAGCTGGATCTTTTTGCCTCCATTGAGAAGGTGCATTATTAACAGATTTGCTCTTTGGAGTTTCAGCAAAAACAATTGCTACGAGAGGTATTCTGGCTGAAGTGGAACATGGGACTCCTGTAAGCCTACCCTCCCCTTCGTCTTGTGCCCTGAGTTCTGAAGATCAAAACGGCCAGGCCCATGTCATTGTAGTAATTCCAGATTGGGCCATGTGAGTTTCTTACACGGACCTTCTGGGAATGAGCATCTGCCCTCCGATCAGGCTCCAACTTAAAGAATCTTGTGTCACTGCAGCAGAACATGGTTCTTCACTAGAACTTGAACAATCTACACCTTTGTGCATGTAGACTGAATAGCAGCAGTTAGCTGCATTGTTCTTAGCCTCCTGAAGTGTATGAATGTTATTCTTTCTGCCAAGAACCCTTCCTCACAGTCCATCTAGGCTGGGTGCTGAGACAAATTGATGGCCTGGTGTACAGTTTGCAAGGTAGACCCCTTACAAGCCAAACTCTTAGATGTCTTTTTATTTGTTTTGTCTTGGCCGCAGCAAGGCATTGCAGTGGGCAATATTAGAGGTTATTTGTCGGCCCTTTCACCATTTTTATGTTTACTGGTCTAACCATTCTTGTTTAAATCATCAATGGCTGTTTATTAACAGTTCAACACGCATGTTCAGTCCGAAAGCATTTTTTGATACCACAGTGGAACCTTTTGATCTTGACATTTCTCATGTGTAAACCCTTCAAGTAGATGCATAGCTGCTTGTTTCATCTTATGACCCTCTTCCTCATTGTGATCGCTTCTGCACTAATGGTGCATCCGCTATTACACCGTCTTATTTCCAGACAATCTGGCGCTGATGTTGTAGGCAGCGTTTTTTTAAAATAAAGTAGCGACTCCTTTCCACGTTGAGCAATACATCACTACCAAAGTTTTTGTCCACTCCTGACCACTTAATAGAGGAAGAGAGGATCAGTTCGATCTCAAAAGGGTTTCAAACCTTTACATTGATCATACCAAGGACCATCAGCTTTTGGCAGGCTTCTCTGGTGTGAAGAAACAAAAGACTGTATAGAAGAGTCTGTCTAGGTTGAGAGTCTTCTGCTTTAGGATCTGCTATGCATAGGCCAAAAAGCCGCCTCTGGAAGTACTAAGAGCACATTCCACCAGTGCTAAGGCTGCTACCCTGCATTGGCACACAGAGTATCTGTCCTTGATATCTACCAGGTTTTGATGTGGGCGAAAACACTACTACCCTGACAGCCATGTCCAACGGTAATAGATAATCATATTTCTTTCCCTCAGTTTCCCAGTCTTCCAACCACTTCATTTCATTTTTATATTAATTTTTCTCGTCCTTCCATATGGAAGATATTTTTGCCATATTGCACCATGAATGCCAGTGGCATTTTGTCACTTTGAGTGTGTGCTGTATAGTACCCACATGAAGCTCCACAGCCTATCAAGTTTTTCCTGCTCTGGTTCAGTGTTACATCAGTTTCTGGTTGTCCCAGCCCGATGACTAGGATATTTTAAAGACCAACAAAGTAGCATTGCCAAAGAGAGTTTTCAATGTAAATAATTAAAGTGACTGAGTTGAGAACTTTGAGCTTGTCATTAAGTTGTAAGAGATCAGCGTTTGGCTTCAGTTTTGTTTTCTAAACATATGAATGTCTTGTTATTGCAGAGTAAGCCTTTGAACGTGGAATACCTAATGATGGATGCATCCATTTTGCTCCCTCCAACTGGAACACCCTTAACTGGTATTGATTTTGTGAAGCGGTTGCCTTGCGGGGATGTTGAAAGAACACGCAGAGTAAGTAAACGTTCATTGGTGTGTAAAGCTTTGTTGCTTATCCATTACTTTAAACTGGTGAGCAACTTTAAAAAAAAAATCTTTTGTGACCATTTGTCTAGTATGACCTTTCTTTGTCTTTAGATAAATAGTATGAAATCAGTTGTGCAGTAAATAATCATATTTTGTAAAATATCTGGCGGTTAAATATCTGCTAGTTATCAGTTCAGTGTATGAGGGATTAATGAATGTGAAACCTGAAAAGATTTGGTAGATGAATGTTAGAATAGCCTTAGGATCCTCTCCATCAAGTCAGAAATCTTTGAAGATGGGAGCACCTAAGTCTATGTTGGTGAACTTCCATATGTTACGAACAAATGTTGAGGGTCCACAATAAATCCTGCCTGGTTAGCCTGTCTGAAGTTCAGTACAGAATGATTGGATAATATTATTACAAGTCAGTCAAGCGGATGGAAGAAGGAACTTGGTTCACCTTTTGAATATTGATATAAGGATGGTACTCTTCCATTCAGCTTGCATTGCATTATGTACTTGTCGGAAACCTTTTAACATTTATGTGTCATCCCCAATATTTCTTTAACCTCCACAGAGTCTACCATAACAACTCACCACAAAGTTGAAAACACCCACTATTCTTCAGGCACTACCCTTGCGAATGCACTTAGTTGAAGATTCATTTTGAACAGTTTATTTTCTTGCTTCTTCTGAAGATGAGTTTGTTTAATTATTAGGGCGTTGTAACCTTGACCTTCCAGTAATCTTTCACCATGTTGAACCATTAAAATCAATTTTGTTAAATCAGTTTGGATGTGACTGATGAAAGATTGGGAGGGGCACGTTTTTGAGAATAACCTGGACCTTTGCAGCAGGTGGCATTGTGAGCGATTCATAATAATTTTTTTATAATTTTTGATATCCATTATAGCAAGTTAGCTGTATAGATTGCATGGTGTGACAATGAGTAATGCATTTTTATATAAAGGTGAGGTAATATTGCACAAGCAGGCAGTGTTTAGCATTAACACAACAGTAAGTTTTTTTTGTTTTTTTCACACTTTCATGGTTAACAAGATTTTATGGAACATGCTTGCCTCTTGTTTTTAATCTTTGAAAAATCCCTAGGCTAGTTGAACCTTATAGGGTAAAATATACTTTTGAATCAACGTGTTCAGCGCAGGTTTATTATAGTATATCCCCAGATAAAGGGTTCACATAGAATCAAACACAGTACATTTCTCTTGCTTTTTCAATTTAATATTTAACAATGTGGTTACTGAAAGCATAACCGAAGGATACGTTTTTCAGTGTGTTGTGGCACCCCATTTTTTCTCCTGCTTTTCTGTTCAGTTGTTCTCATCCTTTTCCTCTTGACGCCTTCAATTGTTTTCCTTTTCACTGTTATGCATAGTTTGTTAAGAAGAGAACTGTTGTCCCCTAAAATGATAGCCAGTCTTTGCTCCTGGTGTCTATCGAATAGCAAGCAGTTCAGTCATGAAAGTTCAAGAACTTTATTTGGTGCAGCTGGTGGAAGTATCTGCACTGGTATGTGATGAACCTTTTCTTTGTAGAAGTAGTTTGGAAAGACCTTTACTGACCATTTATGTTGTCAGCTCTTTTTGAAGGAGCATTTCTGTATGTGTGCCCTTTACTTTTCAAGGAGATGTGCCACTCTCATTTTGTTGCTGCACTTCACTGTTATGTATGTGGTTGGTCTCCTGATATGTTTCTATTATTGTAGGTTTTTAGTTTGTGTACTGCCTTCTCCTAGGAGTGCACTTCTTCTCAGGTTCAAATACTGTTTCAGTCACGTTCAGCTGATCACATCTAGTTAGGTTAACTTTAATCCCTGCTGTTTTTAATGAATCCTCAATTCGGATTTAGAGTTTTGGCTGACTTTCAGTATACTTAAAATTTGTTTGGTAGCATCGGATGAATTTCCAGGTAGGCTGGCAGGGCGTCCTGTTTGTCTTGTGCATGGCTTTTTGAAACGTGCACCACTTGTAATTTTTAGTCATTATATTTGTCTGCCTTGTCTTTTGACTCTCTCTCTCCTGCTGCACTGTTTGTGTGCAACCTAGAGCAGTCCTGTCTAAGTTATGATGTAAAAGATTGCCAAGCACTGATTAACAGTCCTGCTCCTAGGGAGTGTTCTGGGCTGCAAACTTACTTGGTAGCCGCTGTAAAGAAATGTGATTGTAACTTTGGTGTGAGCCCAGGCTTGCTCTTTACTTTGCACACAGGATCCCAGGTCTTCTCTTGGGTTTTTGCTATTACAGTGAGGCAAACCGATGTGCACCACTTGGATCCCATACCCCTGGCCCAGTGAGGACCATGCTGAACTGTGTAGATAGTATTTGATTGTAAGGAACAAACATTTGCAGTACGCTTTGCAGTTCAAATGCAACAAGACTTTAATTAGTTCTATCACAAATATCAAAGTGGGATATCTATTGTGATACTCTTAGGTTTTGTCTTCAGGGACACCCTTCTCTGCACATTCAGGACAATCTTATCTGTGCCTCCTGCTTGTGTATCCCTTGTGCATTTCTAGGCCCAGTGCATATCAGAGCCTTGCAGGGGCTACTAAGCCGGACTGTGGCCCCTGCTGTAGGTGATGGATACCCTGCCCATCACTAGGTGCCTCTGCTGTTTGGGCTAGTGTGCACTACAGTCCTACAGCCAGGATACCTTTAGCCTCTGCTTTCACCCCTGGGGTCACCAACGTCAGCTTTGCCCCCCACATTGGCTCTGCTTCTCTTGTTGATCTTTCTCACCCCCTTTTATCAAGGCCTTATTAAGGCTTCAGGATGGTGGATGGGCATTTTCAGTTTGTACAGTTTTCAACCCTGTGCAGGGATCCCCTTTTCCTTTGCAGCCCAGTCTCTATTCATTTTGTTCCACATTTACCCCAAGCTTTCACTTGTGCCTTCCTGTGGGGAGCCTCAGTCATCTGCAGTTTTTGTAGCACTAACCTGTTGGTATTGCTTTTAGAATCAATGAATGCTCTCCTCTCTTCCAAAGCTAACCCATCTGTCAAGGTATATTCAGAATTTTAAATCTCTTGTGGAGATCTCCTCAGACATATCTGCTCATCTCCATACCTAGCAATTTAATAATTTATATGAAGCCTGGGGAAGAGAGACTGTCTTGAGATTTCAGTTGGTCTACTATGATTACCAAAGTTCCAGTCTTAACTCAGACACTCTACTGCTAGTGCACGGCCGCTATATCTTGTGGCTGATAGGTGTACATTTGAACAGGAGCATGCACAAAAGAAAGTGAGAAAGATCCAATGGCACCTCTATGCAGTGCGATTTAGACCTCCCAGTGTCACTGGTGTCTGTGGATGATGACAGTCTAATGGAGAAACTGATTGAAAGCGATAACTGTCCACATGTAGCTTTCCTTGTACAAAGTACATATGATCTCAGTGTTGGTTTTGGCACCCAATAGTAGCTGTTAGGCCATTTGAAGATCTTACACAAATTCAATTTAAGACCATCTAATTTTACGTAAAGTTGCCTATGCATCCGCAGTTAAATATGCAGGTATTGGGATGGGGGTAAATCATTATACCGTAATTTCTAAATTGATATTATTTTCTGCTTTCTCACAAACATTTCCCTGGTGAGCATGGTTTTCTTATTGCTCACTTTCCCCTGCTTATCCCTCAGCATGGCTTGAGTTTAAAGATGTTGCTCACCTCTCTACATCAGGTGTGATAAGCAGATTTCTTCAGTTGTCTCTCCTGTTGCTATTTGACATTCTTACTGGGTCTTTTCAGGATTCTGCTGTGTCAGCCATCCTGCTAAAACTTCATTATGCGCCATACCTAAACTTCTTAGCAGATTGATGGTCTTTAATCCATCTTACCAAGGAGTAGTTGGATCCTGGAACCCATAGTTAGGACGTTTTATCTCACCAGTGTCTGTAGAAGTGAGATATTTTATCTGTCTCACTGGTGCGGGGATACCCTTAGTCTACGGGTTCCCAAAATGAGGATCAACACTGGAGTGGAAACAAAATACAAGTTTATTTCACTCATGAAAGGAGTACCATCATTCAGACACTGCAAGTGCCCAAGGGAGGGGGCTAACAAGTACAAGTTCATACATGGCATTAATACTTTTCGGTGCCTTGTGAAACACATTGAAACCACTTTGTCATTGTTACATAATGCTTACACAACCCCTTACACAACCCCTTTGTCATTGTTACATAACGCTTACATGCTGAACTGTTGAATCCTGATAAACCCCTACCCACGTCACTTTCATAGATAGGCAAGGGAGATTACAGGCGTTGGTGGGCTAACAGATTAGACATCTGTGCATGTAGGCCCTTCGGCAGGGCAGGGCTGCTTACTATGGCACGCAAGTGTTATCAGTACAACCAGCTTTCCAGTGAACATGTAACTTCTGACTTTACGAAAGTTCCTGCAGAAACACAAAAATGGGGCTGGTAGACAAAAGAGGAGTAGAGGCTAACTTAACAGAATACATTTTTTACCGTTCAACAGTCCCTCCTTTTAGACTACTAAACACATTTTGTCTAATTAAATAATAAAAAATATATATTCCAGATACACAAAACGTCATGAGTACAGAAAGCATAAAAGAGAACATATTAACATACTGAGTGATATAATCACCATGACCACCATATTCCTCCACTAAATCTGATTGATCCTTTTGCCTGTGGGTTACCATCATCATATGGATAACATGCTATATTTAGCTCTTTATTAAGACCTCCTATACCAAAGGTAAAAATCTTAATAACATGTGCTGCCATAAAACTCCAAACCAAGCCGTGCAAGAGCCATTGTGGGAGAATGGGAGTGGTATAAGAGGCATTCCCCCTTTTTCCGGGTGTGCAGGCAACAATCCACAAACCCAACAATCAAAAATATTATCAATACTATGCGTATAATGCAACATTTGAATAAATGAATTGTTCTGGTAAGAAAACCTGTTTCTCATCTAACAGTGAAAGAGTGAAATAATAATGTTCAGGTGTAGGTGTTGGGCATATAAGTGTATGCATAGGAAATTTCACATGTAGGAAACAAGCTATTACACAAATACTCATAACACTAGATAAACTTGCTGCCAAATAAATTAATGTCCATTTATGTTTAGTCTCTCTCGACGCAAGGTGTTGAATATCCGGGCGTTCTTCCTCCATATTTGGCATCCAAAAATCAACAATGTCTTTAACTATATTGTCTCTTAAAAACGCTGCACAAAAATTTTCTTTTTCAAAAATGTCTATAATTTATGTCCAATGCATATATCAGTCAATGGGGAATTTCAGAAAGAAAGCAAACATTTGTAACAATCAAACAGCATTTTCACCTCAATCAAAGTCCAAGCTAAAAAAAATTTTAAAAAATCGTTTAAGACTTGCAGTTCAATTAAACCATAGTAATGAAAAAGAAAGTCAATAAAGCAAGTATTCAAGAAAGATCGTCCACAAGTTCATCCCCTACTGCCTGAAGGGTCGTTAAATAGATTGCTTTTTTTTTCAAGAAATATTTCTGGGCCAACTGGTGGAAAGTTCAGATTCTATTTCCAACCCTGGGCAGAGCAAAGTAATGTACACACGGATAGTATCAGCGGTTTTCTTCACCACAAATCTTGTTTTTTCCATTCAAAGATTCTTTTCTCTTCAGCTCTTGACAGTTCTCAGTTATTTATTCCAGCATTTCTTGACTCTTTATCAGCTTGCCATCAGGGTGGTTCATACAGTTCAAACTTTGCATTATACAGTTCATTCAGTGTGGCATTCTGTATTTTGCAATTTGACCACTAAGGTGCTGAGAAACTCTGACAGAGCACCATCAATCCTTTGCACGTTTTCAATCCAAGCTTTTCACTTTCATTTTCACTTTGATCAGTTTCAGACGTTTCAGCTATGGGTGCAAATTATTTTTCAAGGGACCACTGCAGACATTTTGGATACCCTTTCACACAGCTTTTTCCTTCCTCCACCCGTAGGCCCACCGCACTAATTTTTCCTTCAGAGGCTGCACCTGACTCATTCACCTCTTTGACACCGCTTTCATCTAAGTCGGTTTTCACTTTTTTGCTTTACCTGTGCAATTTGCTTTAGTGCTGCTTCAGACTCTGTGTTCCCTTACAGCTTGACTGACCCTCTTCTGTGTCATGTCCCACGGTCCGCGACTCCCGACGCTGCAGAATTTAAGGAATCTCGAGGCACGGAGACGCGCTTAGCGTTCTTGCCTCGAGATCCATTTCCGTCCCAACGGTCAGCTGCCTGACTTCCGGTCTAGGCTCTTCCTGTTTCCGGCTTCGATCAAGAGAGCGAAGCCGGAAACAGGAAGAGTTGCGGTACACGCGTTCTGTTACCCTCGTGGAATTTGGTCCTGCCCGTTTCACCTCCATTGCTTGCAGAACGGACTTGCCCCGCTTTACTTCATTATCTCAAGTGAGAGGTCTTGTGTGTGTGTTTCAGGATTTTTCCCCTTTGTTAAAGTGCTGCTGTGTTGGGTACTAGTTGTCCTTTCCGGCCGGGCAGTTCCCGATGTCCTTCTACCAGCCAGGGTTGCCTAGCCTCTCTTGCACGAGCATTTCTTTCCTTATTCTTTCCTCTTTGTATTCTCTCCCCCCTTTATGTTGAACCTATTGCCAAGTACTCCATGGGTTGTCACCGCTTCTTCCAGGCTATAATTGTGGGTTAGAATTATAGTCCCCTGGTGGTGCTTTATCAAGTACCCACTCCTATACTGTGTTTGCCAGTCCATATCTTCGCCAGTTGTATCCTGTCACTCCCTGGGGTTTTGCGTGAATCACTGTGTGGATAATCTGCGCGACAGAAACACGGTAAAGGCGCATTGCGCTACATTATCTATTAATTACTGTTTGCTATGTAGATGAATAGTTCTCAGTGGATATTTCTGTTTGTTCTGAAGCATTGTATTATCTATTTCTGTAGCATATCTTCTACAGTGGTCATCAGGCCAAAAGAGTCCAGGGAGTTGGTAGTTCTTCTACGCCCTTACTGGGGGTAAGCTGTTAGAGGATATAGAGCATATTGTGGGGCTGATTCTTATCTCCTTCTAACAGCGTGATCTCATTTATATAGAATCCTACAGCGAACCCTTGACACCTTCTCAGTACAAGAGTATAAAGAGCGACACAGGGGTAGGTGAGGTCCAGGGACACAGTATACGTAGGGAGCTGGTTATATGTACCAGAGTTTACACAATATTTGTTTTACAGGGTGTACGCCAGGTGTATATCTCCTTATCTGTGGAACCAGACGCCGGTGACCCATTGAAGTACAACCCTCCTTCCCTTGTTTTGTTTCCCTGTTTTCCCTGGCTAGTCTTCTGAGTCTCTAGAGTCTGATAGAGTCGGAGGACAGCTGGGGAAGGCTGAGGACTCGCTTCAGGTTTCTGACGCTCCTGCGGAACAGCAGTCAACCGTTACATTCTGTTGGCTTTTTACCACTGCTGGCATCTTTTCTTGAAGAGGAGCTGTTTTATCAGGGGGGCACGGGACCCTAGTGTGTGACAGGCATACACCCGGTTTGGAAGGCCACCACATTTCACAACAGTCTTTGCCAGGATCATTTGGAACAGGCCTTTCTATTTTACAACATCTTTCAGATCAAAGTTTTGGTACCAACCATTATGCAGATCTTGAGCAGCCGCTGCAATCTGGTGAGAAACTGCACGCTCCATATCAGCCAGACCTTCACAGCAATGGCTAGTCTTTTCATCAGTGATTTTCACAAGTGCATTTGCATGTTCATATTCAAGCCACTTCACTGATGCTGAAACAGTCTTTTGCAAAGTGTAACTCTGTGCTGTCTTTGTGTTGCTTTATTGTGCTTGAAACTTCAGGCAGATAGCTAAAATCCAATCTTTGTCCAATCTGTGGTTCTGCACACATCATCTTTGAGACCTCATTATGATCTTATTTCAGAGAAACTGGCAATCTATACCTGGGCATCAGTTTTTGCAATAACACATTTACTACTCTACAGTTGTCATTTTTTTCTCATATTCTGTTCTGATACAACCTTGTTGTTCTGCTTCTAAAACATTTCTTGTTCCTCTTTAAGTCCTTAACATCTGCATTAAATAAACAGTATCCTTTTCATATTCACCTGTGAAAATGTCATTGAATATATATGCGAACAGCACACAATATTGCACAACTGAATTAGCATTTGTATCTCCCATGACAATAATGACTCCCATTTGAGCAGTTATACTGCATGTTATGGTAAGGGCAATCAATTTCGAATTTTGGGCTGATGTAACTACTGAAAGCCGTGAAGCTTTGACAACATAATATATAGGGAGCACAGCGCGTGGTGCTCCTAATCTATCATTGTTACCTTTCAAACCTGGGCAATCTACAAAATGGACATTGTTGGGCCCAATCAGACGTTCATCCTTAAAGTCTAACTTTGGCTTTACGCATAGATTCATGACACCTAGCCATTCAGATTCAGTTTCATCACAATTTCATTTGTTGGCTGTAAGCTCAATACATTTGAATTCAGACATTTCTTAGTCACAGTATTATCCCAAAACAACTTTACAAAGGAAGGCATTATTTTCACACTCTTTTTGTCACTGACATTTACAATAGCTACTAAATTAAGGCAGCTGGACACTTTTTCTCTTTCAACTCTAGGAATGCTTTTGTGCAATTGTTGTCCAATGGAAGCGGATCAGACACATCCTTGTGTGTCAGCCTCAGTAAAGGCTTAGCCACTAGGGAAAGGTTTGGTAACCACTCACTACAGCAGCCAACCATTTCCAAAAAACATTCTGACTTCTTTCTGAATTTGAGGTGGATTCATCTGGTGAATTATTTCCACTTTCTCTGGTGACACCTTTCTAGCTCCTTTTCTAATTATGTGTCCCAGACATTCTTCTTCTTTTTGACAGTATTCCCGACTATTCTCATGCAATAGCACTGTGACATGAACTTGACTAAAATCAATAACAGTAAGTCATTCTTCAGCACAAGGAATGTGAAAAAATATGTTGGCTGGATTCAGGACCATAGGACAACCTAGAAAAGTTATACTTCTACTCTCCTTCATTATTCTGTTCTTTTTATTTAGTTTCTGTGAACCTGTGATCAGAAAGTTACATAAACTTCCAATCAATTCCATTAAAAATCCTTTACTGAGTTTATCTCCAATTATTAGTAAAATGTCTGCATCTGATGGTGTTCTTGAACACATGTCATCTGGTTCTAATTTGAATAAGACATTCTGAATGTTCTATTAATCTGACATCTTTCTCTGTGAACTCCCTTACTTCTGTGTTTATTATTTCTTTCAAATCATAATGTAATTTTTCAACAGGCATTTCTGCTATAGCTGTCTCTTGTTAGGCTATTTTAGAATGTACATCCTCATCAGGAATATGATAATTAACATCATCTACTGCTTTCTGGTGCGCACTACACTTGACAATAGCAACTCGCTTTGGTAGTGTTAATGCAGTCAGTAAATTTTGAACTTACTCTCCATGCTGTCTCCACTATTATATGCAGTGTAGTAATAGCATAAGCTGCAGTCGTGGTGCCATCGGGTAGCTTAAAACAAGATCCATCTACATAAAATTCACCCTGAACATCAGGCAGGGGCATGTCAGTCAGGTCCACTTGACCCTTTGTTGTTCTTCAGTGGTAAAAATACAGTCATGCATATCACTAGGCTGTTTAGAGGGCAATGGCAACAAAGTAGCTGGATTCACGGTCAGGCAGCATTTAAGTGTAATGTGTGGTGCTAACAAAGTGAGTTTGTACCCGGTAAGAAGAGCACCCGTCAAATATTGTGTCTTAGTTTGATTCAGTACTACATCAACTGAATGGGGAACAAAAATGGTCAATTTATGATCCAGTACAAGTCCTGCTGATTGTCTGATTGAAATGGCAGTTGCTGCCACAGCCTTCAGGCAACCAGGGAGTGCCCTGGCGATATATACTTTTTGCATTTAAAGTCTAACCCTTCTCTCATCACTTTCTACACTCTCTTCTTGTGCTTTTAATTGTAATTCTTTAATTGTTTGTACAATAGTTTGTTCTTCAGATTTTCTACCTTTTTCTTTTTTAATCTGTTTCGGTTTAATTTGTTTTCTCCATAACCCTACGGCATCAAACATACTCAGTCTACTTTTTCTCTTAAAGAGCTGCTCTTCTACATATTGCAGTTTATTTAAATCAAAGGTACCAGTTAAGTGGCTCCTGTAAACTGGCATCTGCCTTTGTATATTTGTTCCACAATGTGCTAAACAGTATGGAAGAAATACAGTATTTAATGTGCATTTCATAATTCAGAGTGCCTTCAAGAGGCGCTGGCTGTCTTTCTTCAAAAATTCTATTTGTGTTGCAACAATAACATAACGCACGAAGTGTGCTCAAAACAGACATGTTTACCAAATACTTCTTAACAATAGCGTGAAGAGACTCTTATACCAAAATCAAAAGATGAGAAAAAATTCTCGCGTTACCTGTCAAAGACGTTTGCAAAGACCTTTTTACTAACACAAAACCCAATAAAGACAACCAATTCGATCCTACTTGATCGCAGTACTCCAACTCCCACCTGCCGATCCTCTGATCAATAGATCACCTCCAGAATGCCAACCGAAGAGCCCCAGTTGAGACACACAGCCGCCACGAAGGTCAGGTCGATAAGCCGAAAATCACCTTGGCCGCGAGTGCAAGTCTCAGTCTGCGGGGTGCCCCTTAGTGTTTCTGTCCTGTCGAAACAACCTCCTTCTGGTCCAGCTGTGTCCTTCAATGGGGCCCCACGTTGCCGGCGCTAATTGTAGAAGTTACATATTTTATCTGTCTTACTGGTGCAGGGACACCCTTAGTCTACGGGTTCACAAAATGAGGATCAACACTGGAGTGGAAACAAAATACAAGTTTATTTCACTCATGGTAGGAGTCCCATCATTCAGACACTGCAAGTGCCCTAGAGAGGGGGCTAACATGTACAAGTTCAAACATGGCATTTATACTTTTCGGAGCCTCGTGAAACACATTGAAACCACTTCCTCGTTGTTACATAATGCTTACACAACCCCTTTATCATTGTTACATAATACTTACATGCTGAACTGTTGAATCCTGATAAACCCCTACCCAGGTCACTTTCATAGATAGGCAAGGGAGGTTACAGGCTTTGGTGGGCTAACAGATTAGATATCTGTGCATGTAGGCCCTTCAGCAGGGCAGGCCTGCTTACTGTGGCACGCAAGTATTATTAGTACAACCAGCTTTCCAGTGAACATGTAACTTCTGACTTTATGAACGTTCCTGCAGAAACACAAATGGGGGCTGGTAGACAAAATGGAAGAGGAGTAGAGGCTAACTTAACAGAAAACAATTTTTACCGTTCAACATGTCTCCATATTTGTAGGCTCAATTGATGAACGTATCTGATAGAAACTTCCAGCCGCAGATTCCTTACCTTAGAATTATCCCCAGGTGTCAGACTGGATCCGGAAATTTTCTGTAATCAGTACCCCTGCGTGCCAGTAAGAGGCATCGTTTGGCTTTGTGTGGGTGCTCTAGAAGTGACATTCACAGTGCATATATAGGTGCCACGTAGGCTTGCTGATGGCATTTATTTTCTTTCCACGCCAGTCAGCACGGATCCAGGAAGAGCTACCCCTTGTCACTTTTTGACAAAGCTTTTTTCAGTGTTTTATCAACGTCATTTTTGAGGTCTTTCCTCCTGGTGTGGTAGAAATGTCATCAAAGAAGGCTGGCTTCAAACACTGCAGCACCTGTCACTGACAGATGTTGATGGACCTCCACCTTTTTGCTTATGGTGTCTCGAACAAAACCATGATCTGAAGGCCTGACCCGACTGCTGTGCAATGCTCTGAAGGCTTTGAGGAAGCGATCCCTAAAACTCCTGGCGGTTCGACGCACGATGCTCGAGGTCCTGATCGAGAGGAAGGTCCCAGAAGTGGTCACGGAGTCCGAGGTCATTGTCCCACTCTGGCTGAGCTGTTCTGGTAAGTCTCAGTCCCTCAAAAAGAAGTCATCATTGAAGCATGCTTCGACTTCACCTCGTTTTGTTGGCCGACGAGACAAAGGAGCGTCCTTCGAGGCCGGGCTCCGCGGCTGAGCCATCGCCTGGGCTGGCTCTGCACCTCCCCACATTTACAGGAGGCGGAGCCGGAGCGATCCCAGCTCAAATTGAGGAGTTTTAGGAGGTCATGCGCTTCATATTTGAGTAGCCCATTCCCTCTGGCACGTCTTTGGGAGCAGCAGGTTTGGGACGGGCCCCAAGGAGCCACAGATGGATCTGGATTGGTGCAAGTTGTGCTATCTCGACCTTCCCCGGTGCCGGACCTGGAGCTGATCTTCCCAGCACCGGGGACGTCCACTGACAGCACCATCCCACTCTTATCCCCCACTCCAACACAGAGCCAGAGGAGCTTTGTCCGACGCCGGCGCCTTCCAGGCCAGAGCCTGAGCCCTATTCCTATGGGCTAGCACTCAGCGAGGAATGGGAGGGGTTACTGGACCCTTAAGAATACCAGCCTTATGACTCCGTGGACCAGTGTGAGGATCTGGGTGAAGCCAGTGGACTGGACATTTCTTCAGAACTGACATTCTTTCTTCCTCTACTCTGGCTACAGAGGAGGGAGCGTAATTTGCAATGGTGGTGGGGAAAGCGGCTGAGGTCCTGGGCTTTAGCTTGCCCTTTGTGGCAGTCAAGAATAATGTCTTGACAGAAATGCTTCATCCGGTAGTGTCCCTTCCAAACTACTTTCCCTATTTAATGACGCACTTACTGATGTCCTGCTTGGGACCTGGTCCAAGCCCAGCACAGGGGCTCCTGTGAACTGGACATTTGCCCGTCGCCACCGCCCCACTCCAAGGGACCCAAAATTCCTCCCGTAATATCCTACTTTAGAGAGCTTGGTAGTCCAAGCCTCCACTTCACCAGTAAATCCTGGTGCATTCCCAACCACCCTGCTAGATTGGGAATACTAGAGGCTGGATAATTTAGGCAAGAAAATGTTTTCTTCCACCAGACTGGCATTCTAGTCGGTAAACACCGCTTGCCTTTTGGACAGCTAGTCCTATGCTCTGTGGGATACGGTTGTGCAGGTGCTGCCTTACAGTCACGGAGGAGGCCCAGGCCATGCTCTCCCAAGCTGTTGCCAATGGGAGGGATGTTACTACGTTCACGATTCGATGTGGACTAGACACCACTGAATCACTAGGCAGAACGGTTTTATCGACAGTCGCCCTGCAACGCCACGCCTGGTTGAGGACCACTGGCTTTTCTGGGAATGCCCAGTCATCACTCATGGACATGCCCTTTGATGGCTTCTGTCTCTTCGGAGAACAGGCTGATTCTGCAGTAAGGACAGCAGGACTATGACCAGGTCTTTAGGCCTTTCTAAGGCACCTCATCACCCTCAATCCACCCTCGTAGCCATGAAAGGGTCACGTAATCAAGTCTTTACCCTCCCACCTTCCGTGGTGCGCAAGCTTTCCAGCCTCTGGGTGGTTGTGGATGCAGTTCCTACCGGCCCCGTGAGTCTGGTAGCCAGTGGTCGGGTCAGTCTCCCCCCACCTCCATCCTGAACCCCCCCCAGTCTCCCCCCACCTCCATCCTGAACCCCCCCCACCAGCTGATCCTCCAAACCTTCCTAGTATGCCAGTTTACCATCATGGGCACCCAGTTGGTGGCAGGATTCGCCATCACCCGCCCCTCTAGCAGTTCATAACATCATATTGGTGGGTTTTGCAGATTGTCTGAAGGGGCTACTCCCTTCACATCAAGACTACCCCTCCCTCCATGCCACCTACATACGACAGGCTGACCGAGGACCGCCTATTCCTTCTGCACCTGGAAGTGACAGTTCTATTGGCCAAAGGATCCATAGAGAGTGCCAACATCAGAAATAGGTTGTGAGTGCTCCTCCTGCTACTAGTGCTCAAAAAGGATAGAGGAATTTGTCCTATCCTCTACCTGCGCCATCTCAATTTCTTCCTCAAGAAGCAGAAGTTCAAGATGTCCCCTCTTGCTCAGGTCCTGTCTGCCCTGGACCCCGGAGACGGGATGGTAGTGTTGGAATTTGTGTTCTGTCCTGCCTGCCCGATGGGCCATGAGCATTTTCAGTTCACTTTGCTCCCTTTTATCGTCACCAGCACCCCCCCGTAGATGTTCACCAAGGTGATGGCGGTGGTTGCAGCTCATCTGTGGAGAATTCATGGGTGTCAGTCTTCCCCCTATCTCGACAACCAGTTGTTGAAGGCTAAGGTAGGCCTCCTGCGTTCACTGTGGATTACTATTAAGGTGTCAAAGTAAGATCTGAGCTGACCTGTCTCCCTCTCAGACGCTCCCTTTCATCTGGCCTGTTTTGTACACAGTGCTGTTTCAGGTCTATTATAAATAGGTTTCTGAAAGGCTTGCAACATTTGTTTCCACCCTCTCCTTTCATTATGCTCCAATGGAACGTAAATCTTGTCCTCACTTTCTTTCTGTGCGCTCCCTTTGAGCCCTTCTACAACTCAGTCTCCTTACCATTGAGACAGCCTTCCTGGTGGCAATAACATCTGCCGGGACAGTCAGAAAACTTTAAGCCTTGTCATCCAAGCCTCCTTATCTGAACATTTACCCAGACAAACCAGTGATTCATATGAGAGCTTCCTTTCTCCTGAAAGTGATCACTCTAGTTCACATTGGCTAGTACTCTGCCTACTTTTCACGCTCCACCTCAACCCTCTAAGGAAGAGGAGTGACTCCACCATCTAGACTCAAAAAGAGCATTGTTATTCTAACTTGAGTACACGAAAGAGTTAAGGGAGGACGACCAACTGAACATAGGGTATGTTCAAGCAAAGAAAGGACAGGCAGTACAGAAGAGGACCATTTCATGATGAATCGTACTCTGTATCAAACTCTGCTATGCATTGGCTAAGAAGCAACCAGGGCCGTACTGGCCGTAGCGGGCACCGGGCGTTTCCCCGGTGGGCCGCCAGGGTGGGGGCCATATTTGTTACAGGGCTGTTTTTGCAGCATAGCTTCAAAATCGGCCCGGTAACAAAATCGGCCAAAACCGGCCATGGCAAACAGCTCGGCAGTACCCCCTGGGGGCCGGCCGAGCTCTTTGCCAGGGCCGATTTTGGTTCCCAGTCCGGCCCTGGAAGCAACACCCTGAGGGTTTGCATGCTCAGATCAACCAGAGCTGAAATTGCAACCACTGCGTTAGCTCATGGAGTTCCCATCTTAAGCATCTGCCAGGCAGCAACGTGGTCTTCCCTGTACACGTTTACCAAACAGTCCAGTCCAGTCCATACGAATGGTCACTTTCCGTCCTGCTGATCTTCCTTGTGGGAATTTGGTCCGCAGACCCACCTCCGAGGAGGTTTTGCCTGGTTATCCATTCTAAGGTAAGTAATCTGCAGCTAGAAGTCTCTATCAGATAAACAAATTAATTACCTTAGGTAACGCCTTATTTGGTAGAGACTTTATCTAGCCGCAGGTTACTTACCGACCCACCTATCCTTCCCGCTCTGCAAACAGATTTCTAGGGTCAGGGCTATCTCCTTTCAGGGCCCTAGTTTTCCACACCAGTGGTCAGTGTACTTCGTGACTCCACACTTCTGGTGTGAAAAGTAAGTGTTGTCAGCTCACCTAGGTGGTCCCTTTACAGGCACTGCAAACATCACTTCTGGCGCAGACGACGGCAACAGTACCACGTGGAACCGAACAACGCCACCTACTGGCGCGCAGGGGAACTACTCATGAAAAATGTCTGGATCCAGTCTGACGCCTAGGAATAATTCTAAGGTAAGGAATGTGTGACTAGAGAGAGTCTCCACAAGAAAAGGCATTACCAGAGGTAAGTAACTTGTTCATTACTTTCTGTCACTGACCGAAAAGATAAAAGCAGGGCAAGTCTGTGAGCTCACAGAACTGGGGACATGCACTCAGCCTCACTAAATGGAAAGGTAATAATGTGAATTTTCAGGGCACGGTCTGTTCCCTCTTCTGTTTCCTTTTGCTCTGTCTCTCTCGCTCTCTCTGTGGTCTTGAATTAAATGGTTACCCATATTTAATCCTGTTGAGACTGGGAAAACATAAGCTAACTATTAATGAATTGTCTCACCTCTCACACAATCATGTTAAACTGGAATTGAATTGCATCAAGTGGACCCAGTGCTTAATTTGAGCTGGCGGCTGCAGTGGGGGCCCCCTTGCATGCTTGTTTGAATAATGTCACTTACTTTTCCTTTTCACCCAGAATGAAAAACAAAAACACAAACTGGGATAGAAATAGGAAGCAAAAGATGGAAAACCAGTGACAAAGGGAACAAGCATTGGCATAGCCAATAGGTCTTGCCTTTGGGACCTTATAAGTGTTTAGCCATGCAACAGTTGGTGTTGTTGCACCAAGGACTTTCTGCTACATAATTAAATACTAATAGGCTCCAAAAAGCGAGACCTATTGGCTATGCCAATGCTTGATTTGTTTTCTTTCTTACAAGCCTGATCTTGGGGCCTGCAAATCAGCTTCCATTTAACTATCAAGGCAGCACGCGCTGCATGTTGCCCTTTTCTTTTCTGACGCTGTTTGAAGATAAACGCGCGGCCGTGAAAGTGATCGCGTTCGCGATCAAGCGCGGCGAGTGATGCGCTTAATGAGCATGAGGAGGAAAGCCTCTGCTCGTAATCGTGCGCCCGCGCACATGCACTGTAGCTCTAGGCCGGCCATGGCAGCATTTTTTTAAGCCCTCACAAAAAGTCTCGCCAGGGCAGCGCAGGCGCTGGGTCAGACGAGACCTAAAAAACTGGGTAGAAAAAGAACCTGCAAGATGGAGATAAAGGGGCAGGGAGTGTCTGGCGGTGGACGAAAGAGGCATGAGGTAGAAACAAGACAATGCAGCCTTAGTAAACGACAAACCGCAAGCAAAATATTTGTCGCGGCACCTTCTTTATTATAAATTAAGCTCTGAGTGGACTCCCATTATAAATCATCCCAATCGTGTTAAGAATATTCAATTTACAGATCACCCATGCTATCCCAGCAAAAAGCAAAACCATTTGATATGAAAATACAAAATTAGCTTTCTTTCAAAATGTACAAGTTCATATAGTAAAAACTAACCTCAAATGGTCCCCAAACAAAGCAACTAAAAAAACCTATTTGAATTAATTGAACAACCACAACAATTCACATCACACTAACATCTCAAAGGTAATAACCTTCAGAACCCCTAACATAGTTTCAGAAATGTATACCCATATGGTTGGTCTTCAAAAATATGTTGTTGTTTATTTATGTTACTTGTTTGGCTGCTTTGCTCTTCTTATTTAAAATTCTCCCTATTTCCTGGTCGCTCGTTTTTCCAAATCTTCCTCAACGCTCCCTTTTTCTGTACTCTTTCATGCTCTTCCCCTTGCCACTTTCACCCTTCCACTGTAACCCAGGGTATTATTAGAATACAAGGCATAGGAATACCACCCCTTCCCTGGCCAGTTGGCTTGTGCTTTCAGCTCTGGGCCGAATGCCATTGGATTAGTCCGAGCAGGATTTGACGGCTATCCTCCAATTGCTGCTGTGGAGAATTAATGCTCTAAGATATTGTGGTGGGGCCTGAATTATTTCACTATATAATAGTGTTATCTTCAGAGCTCCCTGTAAAGTCTGTGGCAAGGCTATCTTTATGAATACTGTATTAATTAAATTTGTCTTGCATTGCTCCGGTTCCTTGAGATGGCTTATGCAAAGGTTGGTCGCACACTGCTAGTCACACCAGCAAGTTGCCCCAAGGGACTGTGGTAGATGTAGTGGCGACGGCGGGTACGCCTATGCCACGATGTATAAAGAACAGTATGTGTTGCGTTAGCCATCCCTGGATACGTGTTTCGAGGTAGTTGCCTCTCGTCAGCAGGGAGCAGGTCAGTGTAAAGGGGTGCCGCGTGGACTGCCAAAATGTAATTAAAACAGGTCAAGTACCTCTCATGGCGCGCAGGTGCAGATCCAAGGCTCGTCAGCCCGTTGGCTCAAGGGAGCCGTAATAAATTATGCAAAGTTTGGTCGCACACTGCTCGTCACACCAGCAAGTTGTCCCAAGGGACTGTGGTAGATGTAGTGGCGACGGCGGGTATGCCTATGCCACGATGTATAAAGAACAGTATGTGTTGCGTTAGCCATCCCTGGACACGTGTTTCGAGGTAGTTGCCTCTCGTCAGCAGGGAGCAGGTCAGTGTAAAGGGGTGCCGCGTGGACTGCCAAAATGTAATTAAAACAGGTCAAGTACCTCTCATGGCGCGCAGGTGCAGATCCAAGGCTCGTCAGCCCGTTGGCTCAAGGGAGCCGTAATAAATTATGCAAAGGTTGGTCGCCCACTGCTCGTCACACCAGCAAGTTGCCCCAAGGGACTGTGGTAGATGTAGTGGCGACGGCGGGTAAGCCTATGCCACGATGTATAAAGAACAGTATGTGTTGCGTTAGCCATCCCTGGACACGTGCTTCGAGGTAGTTGCCTCTCGTCAGCAGGGAGCAGGTCAGTGTAAAGGGGTGCCGCGTGGACTGCCAAAATGTAATTAAAACAGGTCAAGTACCTCTCATGGCACGCAGGTGCAGATCCAAGGCTCGTCAGCCCGTTGGCTCAAGGGAGCCGTAATAAATTATGCAAAGGTTGGTCGCACACTGCTCGTCACACCAGCAAGTTGCCCCAAGGGACTGTGGTCGATGTAGTGGCGACGGCGGGTACGCCTATGCCACGATGTATAAAGAACAGTATGTGTTGCGTTAGCCATCCCTGGACACGTGTTTCGAGGTAGTTGCCTCTCGTCAGCAGGGAGCAGGTCAGTGTAAAGGGGTGCCGCGTGGACTGCCAAAATGTAATTAAAACAGGTCAAGTACCTCTCATGGCGCGCAGGTGCAGATCCAAGGCTCGTGAGCCCGTTGGCTCAAGGGAGCCGTAATAAATTATGCAAAGGTTGGTCGCACACTGCTCTTCACACCAGCAAGTTGCCCCAAGGGACTGTGGTAGATGTAGTGGCGACGGCGGGTTCGCCTATGCCACGATGTATAAAGAACAGTATGTGTTGCGTTAGCCATCCCTGGACACGTGTTTCGAGGTAGTTGCCTCTCGTCAGCAGGGAGCAGGTCAGTGTAAAGGGGTGCCGCGTGGACTTCCAAAATGTAATTAAAACAGGTCAAGTACCTCTCATGGCGCGCAAGTGCAGATCCAAGGCTCGTCAGCCCGTAGGCTCAAGGGAGCCGTAATAAATTATGCAAAGGTTGGTCGCACACTGCTCGTCACACCAGCAAGTTGCCCCAAGGGACTGTGGTAGATGTAGTGGCGACGGCGGGTACGCCTATGCCACGATGTATAAAGAACAACTACCTCGAAACACGTGTCCAGGGATGGCTAACGCAACACATACTGTTCTTTATACATCGTGACATAGGCGTACCCGCCGTCGCCACTACATCTACCACAGTCCCTTGGGGCAACTTGCTGGTGTGACGAGCAGTGTGCGACCAACCTTTGCATAATTCCTTGAGATGGCTGCAAAGCAAAGATTGATCCTTTTTTATGTGTGAGAACCTTATTTAAGTGGTAGGGCTTCAAACCCAGGAATTTTATTGGATGATATTTTCCTGAGTGTGTGGTTGGTCTGGTGATGCAATGGCTTTTATGTAGAGAATCTGTTGCAAACAATGAAATCAAATAGCTGGGATTGTGCACGACTTTTTTATTGTTTTGTAATTTGTCCCACTTTTTTGCTGAGTTCAAGAGGCATTGGACCTGCCCCTCAAATCATCTCCATGTCAGGATTGCTGTTGAATGCTTAGGCTCTTTAACAAGATTACGCCAAACATCAAGCTAGGCGCTATTCAATACCATGCATGCATGTATTGATGTATGGTGGGGAATTGCACATCTCCTCAGTCCGCTGAGAACCTATGCCAGCATCTTACAGTTGAATTATCAGATCTCTGTGCGCACATCAATAAATGGATTTATCCATTATTGCCCTCCACCTACATTTACTGAAATGTAGTATCAATTAGCAGCTGAAGACCACTACTGTTTGTGACTACTATTGGTGCTGACTGTGGAAGTACAGAACCTGGGTATTTAGATCAGTAATTACAGAGGTTTTTACGGATCCGTTCACAACCCCTGTTTCTTCCTTAGGAGAGTCTTAAATCCTCTCTAAGCTGTCAATACTAAGCAACATCAAGCACAAAGTTCAACATGTAATCAATCGGTCGGAAATTTATAACATGCTCAAATGTTTAATCGGTGCTCCGAGAAAATAAAATTGTGACTGCGCAGTGTATGTAAGTTGTGAACAAAGTGACATAAGATGAGCAACAACAACTCAGAATAGGTAGCTGTCTTTTGACAATTTATGTAGCATCTTATACATACATTTCAAATCGGTTTTATTTGTAAGTATATAAAAGTGTGCACAAGTACTTGAGCACTATTTAAGATTGAATGGGATGGTACCTTACTTTCAAAGGATTCACAGTTTAATAGGTTAATAGTGCTTCAAGATTCGCTTCATTTCATTTGACTTCCCAGCAATGTTATTTTAGGTCAAGTACATTTCCTAGAACTCCTTTTTAGCGCAATCCGAGATTGGTTAAACCAAAACGAGACATTAATTTGAATTTGTTGTGAAGGTAACCCAGGCAACCACCACTCTAATTGAAAGCATATGCTGTCACTGATGGCATAAGTGTTTGGCTCTATTGTAGGACGTTTTTTAACGCATAATTAGTAAACCTTTGAAGCAACCATTGGTCCCACACTGAGCCTGCTCTGCAAATGCCTAGCATGTCTAGTACAAAGAATTGTGAAACAGAAAGGAATTCTGCTTGTTTCATTAACAATATGTATTAAAAAAGAAAAGTCACAACACAACCAATATCTGTGTTGATATAGAAGAGTTCTATGTGTGTTTTCGTTTCGTAACATGCAGAATTAATTTTCAGGTCTTTATTCCTGTACCCTAGCAATTTTTTATAATCTGTGGTTTCGGCCGGGAGTGACAGATGTTTTTGAACTGTTTGCACAGCACATGGACTGTCTCAAAGGTAACGCGGCAACTTTTCCTCTCATAAAGTTAGCCACTCACTGGCGTGGGGTCAAGCCTCCCAGATGTCAACTATAGAAGCTGAGGATTATGCGCCATTCCGATCCTCATCCTTTAGGATCGCGTTCAGTTGTCAATGTAGATAACTCGAGACAACCATTACTGTTTCGCCTAATGCATGCAATATTTTTTTTTTTAAGTCTAAGATTTTTTTTTACGGAGTTGTATATAGCGCGAACCTGACCTGAAGGTATCAGAGCGCTTTACACCAGCACCAGTTGTGTTACATGAGGACACATTCATTTTTGTTCGGCACAGGAAAACTAAGTGATTTGCCCAGAATCACAGGATGTTGTGCGTCCTTGCCGAGACTCGAACCTGGTTCTCCAGATTTGAGGTCGACCGCCACAGCCGTTAGGCTTCATCCTCTCCCTTAGGCTTAGCACTCAATTCGGAGTTCGTTGTCCTACATAGTACTAATCACATTGCCAACTCAGTCTGTCTTCAGTTTCCCTGATTGTATGGCAGTTAATTGTGGGTAATGGATCAAAATGGTAACTGGATGGTAATTTTTGTGTAGAACAATACATTTTTCATTCACCCAAATTTCCTTCACCCAAATCATCTGTGAAAAAAACCTGGGTGTCTGGCTGGACAACTCCCTCGGTCTCGAGAAACAAGTAACCGCTCTGGCTGGCACTTGTTTCAGTCTTCTGAGAAGAGTGGAACCCATTATTGGCCTATGTCAACTGCACTTTGATCAGATGATTAAACAATCTCTAATTCTATCTCGCCTAGACTACTGCAACATCCTCTACCTAGGTTGCAAGAAATCAATCCTAAAGAGTTCAATAAACAGCAACCAGATTGCTGTTTTCCCTCCCAAAGTTTTGCTCTGCTTCGGAGCTTCTGTGCTAGCTCCATTGGCTGCCAATGGAGAGGCAAATTCAATTTAAATCCCTTAGTTCAGCGCATAGGATTATGAATGCACTAGGTGCTCCTATCCTGTCTGTTCTAATGTGATATTTTCTTCCAATCAGCGCATTCAGCTCGGCCAAGCTAAATTTGGCTGTGACTCCACAGTTCCATAGGCAAAGAGTCAGTGGCCGCTCCTTTTAACTTTTAGTTCTTCTGGAGCAGTCTGTCTCGCGAGCTAAGAAATACCCAGAACCAAATTAATTTGAGGAAAAGCTTAAAACCTGACTTTTCATCTGTTATGAGGGCCTGTTTCCCCTTCGGCTCCATTGGTGAAGTATACTTGTTTGGTGGATAGCGCTCGGAAGTCTCGTTGCTGGGGCAGCTACGTTCTCTACAATTATTTTTTCTTTTTCTAAATCAATGTTGGAGGCCATTGACAGTATTATCCTTTGTATTTTTGGCAATGTATATGATGCCTGTCATTGTTCTTTGTCCGATATATGTGCAGTTTTTTCTTGTTTATTGTATTTTGCATTTGCCAGTACAAGCACTTCTATAAACAAATCATCAGTCCTTGAACCTCTTTTCATGAGGGGAATAGCTCTCCAGTTTCCTGATGACTTAATGCCCATAGCCTCGCACAGCATTGCAGGTGGTTCAAGTTGCCTCTCACCCCTTCATCATCAAGGTGTGAGGGAAACCGTATTTTCTGTACAAAAAAAATCACAACTGTTTGTGCATATTCAAATATTTATTGCGACTATGATAATCGTGTCATACAGTGACTTGGCCAAACACCTACACCAATGATAATCGTGTCATACAGTGACTTGGCCAAACACCTACTCCACCTTTGTTTGGCTCGGCCTTGGCAGCTCATCCTTGTCTACATGGGGAGTCAACAAGATTAAGAAGTTCCCTTCTCTATTTCAGACCAAGTGTCCAGTGTCCTGGTTAGCAGGGAGCACCGGTACTCATCGCTGATAGAGCTTGGTTGTCCATGCAGCTGTGCAGGCTGGGCAAAATGCGACACCCCCGAAGCATGAGCAGCACTCCACGATTTGTGTTTTTTTTCTTTCGTATTGAGACCTTTATTGCCCGTATTATGCTCATGATAAATATTTTTTTCTCTTCTGATTTAAAGCGATGCTTAATAGAAATAAGTGTAGAAGCCTCTACTCAAAGTCACCGTGTCATACGTTTTGAGGACCCACCACATGGACTCACGCTCTTGTGCTAATGCTAGTCTCGAGACTGTGAATATTTAAATGTATACTTTCCTTGAAACGTAAGACGAATGTGTTTTCTTTGTTTGTTTGCTTTTAGGCTATTCGAGTATTTTTCATGTTGCGCTTGCTGTCAATGCAGTTGCGGGATGAGCCAGAGACTCAGCTACCACTTACAAGGGAGGAGGACCTCATAAAAACAGATGACGTCTTAGACTTGAGTAAGTACTTTTTATGCCCGCTTAGCTGTTGCTGTTATAGTTTTCAAAATGTAGCTATACAACCCGTTATTGATGTGACAAATCAGATTTTTTTTTTTTTTGACAACTAGAAGCTTTGCAAGGCAGCCCCAGAGTAGGCAATTTGCATCCAAGCTTCTTTTTAGCGTTTGAAACTGCCTGTCTCTGCTTGTTGCCTGAGACTGGAAAACTAACTTCTAATGAATATTAATTCACCCAGATTGTTCATCTGCAAATATCCACACACACCAAAGTGTATCCGGCAAGTTTATTAGCTCTGTTTGCTGCTTAGTACCATTAATCGACTCAGGAGCAAGAATCAATGGCACCATGAACGAAAACAAACCGGTAGTTAATGTAACTTTACCCCAAATGTGTTATTTGTTTCTTTTTTGTAATGCCACATACACTTAGCTCTATAGGTGACTAAGATGCCCCTTTTTTCCTTTTATTTTTGAACCTGTATATTTAAAAGACTTCAGAGTTTAGTCACTGCAATTTGCCCAGAAAACAAGTATTTGGTTTAGACCTACGTCTGCGCTGTGTGGGCGTAGGTCCCAATCACGACTCCCATGTATGTAAGTACTGTCTCCACATGCATCCCGAAGGGATTAGTGAGAGAGGCTGGCTATTGGTTTTATGTCTTAACTCAGTCCAAGCAAAAACCAAAGGAAATGATGGACGGAGTGGTGAACATTGCAAGCACTCACCCCCAGTCAACTGATCTGGGTTTAATCCATCACCGTTCTTTAGCCCACTCTGCCACCCCAGTTCAGACATGGCCATATGCAAATCAGTCTGACCCTGGGCCTCAGGGGAACAGTCCAGCCCGAACTGCCAAGCCATGTCTTCCCTGGACCGGAAACAAGCTTCCTAGGACCAGTTTCTGGCATTTCAGCCGTCTTCAGCCAGGCTTGCTTGAATCCAGTGGCAAAGTGAGCAAGGGACTCACGTCTGAGCATACCCTGCCAACTTATGGCGAACAAAGCAAAAACCAAAGGAAATGATGGACGGAGTGTTGAACATTGCAAGCACTCACCCCCAGTCAACTGATCTAAGCAATCCTGGCTGAAGACGGCTGAAATGCCAGAAACCGGTCCTAGGAAGCTTGTTTCCGGTCCAGGGAAGGCATGGCTTGGCAGTTCGGGCTGGACTGTTCCCATGAGGCACAGGGTCAGACTGATTTGCATATGGCCATGTCTGAACTGGGGTGGCAGACTGGGCTAAAGAACGGTGATGGAATAAACCCAGATCTGTTGACTGGGTGTGAGTGTTTGATTGGCTTGTGATGCTCCGTCCATCACCACCCCCTTTTGTACCGCTTAACTCAGTCCAGGCACATGTTCTGTAGTTAATTCACTGTTTAGTGTAACAAAGAGCAAACGATTCTTCTTTGGCATATGGGCTCTAGTTCTTCATCAAGAGAACTGGTACCATTCCTTTCCGCCCTGGCAAACTATCCAGTTAGCAAACATCAAGCATGAAATGTTACCCATGTTGAAGTTTATGGCACCCCTTTTATAAGCTGTCTACTGAACAGAAGTGATGTGTTGCTGAAAGTGTGTATTTTTATTTTTTAGAATGAATGTACTCAGGGGTGTAATTTCTAGTCAGTTTCTCCATGGGCTTTTGCTCGGTTTCAGTTCGGGTTTCTGCCCATGGCACTGAGTTTCAGGGGCTGTCATTAATTAAGAATTCCTTGATTGGGACAATTTTTGAGTGCATGGGAACAGCCTTTCTCAGCATCTTCCCTACCTTGCAAAGGAGGCTAGGAAATACATGTCACTGTACAGAAACGTGTGCCTTTTTAATTGCCATTGCCACATACAATCTGGCCATTCAGGCCAGCTTGGTAAAAGCGAGACCAAACACTTTGTTCTCTCTACGGCCCTTCCAGACAATTACATTCTAGGAACGCAAAATATCTGATAATCTCTAGCTACATACTTGCCCCCTGAGGAGGGTGAGGCTTTGTATGCAATGCAGCAAAACTTTGGAAATCCCTTTTAGTTCACATCAAATCTATTCTTGAACACTGGCCTTTCAGGAAAGCATTAAAAACGTGGCTTTTCAACAAGTAGCATCTTCAATTTCAATAACGAATCATCTTTCTTTAATGCTGAAGCAGCGCCAAGATACCTTCGGGTAAACGTTGTGCTTTATAAATATTCCATAACATAAGAATACATTTACCTGTTCTTGGCATATTTTGCACACCAATCGCTGTGGTGCTTATTTGTTTTACAGTAGGAGCTCTTGCACCCACAGGCTTTGGAAAGTGCCCAAAGAGAGGCATTAACCTGTAGCCCATCCTTGACCTAAGGGTCTTGTGTACGTTTCTGTAGAAAATGTTAAAATACTCATCCTGCACAGATTCTTAATATTTTTAATCTACGGGTCTGGATGGATCCTCTGAATTATGAGAATGGTTACCTCAACACCTCCCATAAAAGGCCTTTCTGATTTGTGTTGGCAGTGAAGCATTACAATTTGGTGTCCTCTTCTTCAGGCAGTGTTTGAAATTGGGTTGTTGGTTGACTGGGGTATGAGCCCTAGTCAAGCAGCAACCACAGTCTTAGCCAGGGGAACAATCTGGTATACCCTAAATTAACCTGTGCTCACCATCTGGTAGCTTGACACACAGCAGTCAGACTTAACTTTAGAGGCAATGTGTAAAGTATTTAGTGAAACACTTCAAACAGTAAAACAGTGAAAACACCATACAAAAAGATTCCACACCAGGCTAGAAAAATAGAGCTTAATTTAATAAATCAAAGGCGTCCAAATTGACAAAAACCAGTCAGTATAACTGGAGATAATACATTTCAAAGTTTTAAAGTAAAATAGCGCCAAGAAGCAAAAAGCGCCATGGGGGAAATCGAACTGCGCCGGCCAGGGGCAAAGTGACAAGTTCAGGGACCGCAATGGAGCCCAGGCCGACTTCCAGAACCCAGTTACGCCAGCTGAACAAAGTACCTTAAATCCTTGTTGCAGAGCATCGTGTCGATCTGTGTGGAAGGTGCTTCGCAAAGCAAAGGCTATGTGCCGGTTCCGAGATGCAACATGGCTGCAGAACGACGTTCTGATGCGTCGACTCCTAAGATCCTGTCGACTTGACTTGCTTTGCGAAGTCCAGTGTTGAGGATGTGAGGTGATGCGTCGGATCTGATGAGCGGTGAATTTATAATGTGGCGTTTCAGCATCTTCGTCGAGGCTGGCATCGTGGTATGCCAGGAGCTTGTGCTGGGAAAGGAGTTGCACAGTGGCGGTTCCGAAGGCGATGTATTGGTCTTAGATGCAGAAGGCTACTGCAATGCAAGTCTTTTGCGACTGGTCCAATCCACACAACAGCAGTGATGTGTTGGTTCTGCTTGGGGATTTGCCTCTCAGCCGAGGAGATGCATCAGCTCTGCTTGGGGATGTCACACTCAACAGAGAAGATGTGATGGTTCCGACGACCAGCACCCTAGACCCACTTCCAAGGGTCCAGGACTGGGGTGGCACCACTTGGCAGGGTAGGCTCTCAAATAGCAGGGTCCAGGTGCAGGGATTGGAAGTCTTTTATGTCTCTGAGACTTCAAATCAAGAGGCCAGCCAGCTAGCCAGCCCTTGGAGTCACTCTGGGTTCTGGTGTCAAGTGACACATGCTCTTCCCACCCAGGCAGGAGGGCAGCACAGCAGCAAAGCGGAAGTCCAGCAAAGCAGCAGTCCAGCAGAGTGGCAGTCCTTCACCAGTACAGCAGTCCTTCTTCCTTGCAGAGTATCCATAGGTCAAGAAGTGTACTGAAGTGACGGTGTCTGAGGTCCAGTACTTATACCCATTGGTGCCAATTCACAACAGCATGTGGCATTTTCGAATAATCATAAAAAGTTAAAGATTCTGACCTAAATTATAAGGTATCATATTATCATTGTTTCTACATTTTAGGATCACTCTTAACTGACCTAAAATCAGTGACACTGTTAGTGTTCTGTAATGTATTGTGATAACTGTCCTGAACTCTTATCGCTCTCAGGGGCTACTATTTATGCTGCATCATTCCAGTATCTGGTGCTGGCTTTGGATACCACCTAAGTTTGCTATTAAAGTACCCCTCAGGTTTCATAAAGTTCAAGTTTTGTTCATATCCACAGTCCTAGTTCTGCGACTTCATTACAGAGACATAAGGATTTTTGTTGTTGTTTGTATGCGAGTTAGCCTCTTCAGTGCCCATGACGAGATAGTCTCGTCATGGAGCACGGTTGCGCTGTGCCCATGACGAGACTATCTCGTCATGAACCCCACCCACTAGTGCAACGCCCGGCACAGGAGGGGGAAAGGGCGTGGCACTGAAGGGGTTAAACGAACCTGAATACAAACTGGCGATGTAGCCCAAGTGAGCAATCTCCCCATCGCATTCAGATCCCGTCTTGAGCCTTGTTTGTGTTTTGAACAAGGGGTACTAGCAGTTGATATTTTTTTGTAGTGTTCACGATCCCTCTCAGAATGACAGTACCCTTTGAGACACAACAGCGATCATTGAGGGGTGGTCCGAGTTTAGCGTGCTACTACATTTAAAGGTATCCCCTGCTTTTGCGGTTAGAAGCACAGCCTACAAGAAGGCACTGTGAGCTGCCGTTTTGCCGCTGAGATCTTCTATTCATGAGTTAAAACCCTGACGAGGCCAACTCCACCTTCCATGTTTTCAAGTTAAATTGAGTAACATTTGGTAAAAAAACCTCTTATTTTTAAATTGTTGTGAAAAAAACAAGTTATTAGTCATTTGACTGTCATCAGGAAAGTGAAGAGGTAACCACTTGTATACATGCAGGTTTAATACTTTATATTAAAAAAAACAATTGTATACTAGTGAGTTTATCGCGTAACGTTAGCACCATACAGTGTAAAGCCGAAATAAAATTGCTGCAGCTAAGAATTTCAAGAAACTTTCTCAAATTGTCCGTTTTTAAACGGTGTCTAATACAAGGAGGAGACGTTGGGTTATTCCAGAGGAGCGTTTCTCTGCCATCCGTCTAATTTTAAGACTAAATTGCCCTGTATTAACTTTTTCCATTTACATATAGTTATTGAACAAAAAAGATTATTCTGAATCAGATGGCCCCAATTTGCAGATGAAAGGGTAACCGTCCAATCCACCGCAGTAGCCTAATAATCACTTTACCTTCCAAAGGAGAAATTAGACAATGCTGCAGTAATGTGTACTTGGGCACAGTTTTATTTATGTGGATTTTCGGGAAACTGCTTTCAGATCAAAAGCGGCCGACTTCTCATAGCTATTAACCACAACGCAGTAAAGTATTTACAGGAAAACAGAGACAGTGGGTCTAATTATACCAGCTTACCGCCCGCCAGTGCCCTGTCCCATTAACTTAAAAGATGGGAAACGAATATTTCCAATAATCGCTTGAATCTCGCTGCTGCGCTTCGGAGAGTTAGCTGATACTGTCTTTATCGACATGAAGACCTCATCGGCAGGCAGAGCTGTGAATACACTCTGCCAGAGGGATCTCAGTTCAGGTCTGGCCGCCTGCCAGCTGTCAACCTCCACGTCTGTCTTTCGTTTTATATGCGCTCTGTCAGGTCTAGGGATAATATTCATACTTTGCGGCCTTTGTAGGTCTTGCTACAGAAAACTTTAGCGTTTCAGGTCCTCATGTTTCCAATACTTTTAAAAATAAGTGCACATGTTTCCAATACTCTTAAAAATAAGTGCATGCGAGTATAGTGCAGAGAGAGGGAATCACATTTGTCCGCCCTTGCCATTGGTTTTCATGGTTTTTCCACGGTTTATCACTACATGGAGGCGCTGACCATGGCATTTAATGCAAGGTTTTTGGCCCATTTTTCCCCACAACTTACACCACAGACCTCACTTATCGGTTGACTCATTTTTAAAACATTCTTCTTTGAGGGTACAGCTTAACTCTGCTGATGCAGAATGTTCAACTAATGGCCCTACTCCGAGGTTTTAAATTATTTCAGCCAAAGAGTTTGCTTAATTATGGTAATGTCTTATTAGAATAGCTCGGGGCAACTCACACGAAGTCTCTGAACCTTTACCAAACGCTACCCCCCCACCCGAACAATACGCACCTATAAAACTTTGCCATTACAAGTTTAAAAAATAAAAAAAGCAAGACCTACCGGTTTATCAGTTTGTATTTAAATGTCTTCATTGTTCGTTTGTATCATTCTCATGAAGTTGAAATTGCTGTTTTTTTTACTCTTGTAACCAACATAGTGTTGTATATGCCAAAAGAAAGGCAAGCCCTAACCTGTCTTTGAAGAAAAACCGCAGTTTGTGCCTTAAGGGGTTCTTTTTTAGATTTGGTCCCTGTGATTTAAGGAGCGTAGTCGCATGGCTGCACGCCTAGGGCTGCACGAAATGCAAACTCATCACAATTACCAGCTCAAGAGCCTGTGCTAAGCCATACTCTCTATTGCCAATGCTTCTCATTCCACGTGAGCAGGGACCCTAATTCTAAGACTCCGGGCCTGCATTGGAATGTACCTGTGGCTCTTGAAATCTTTGCCCTGTCCTTTATAGCACATTCAGAATTTTGAATGTTGATTTCAGTGAATGGATTTACACCAAACCAAGCAAATGCATGTCCTAGAGTAAACCTACTTTCATGCAAAGTTTGATGTCATTTTATTTTGATTATTTTTTTCCTGCTTCAGAGAGCAGACTCCTTTTGGAGATAACATGGAAAATATAACTTTTTGGGTCTTCATGTGACAGATCTGAATAGACGTGAGACGGGAGTAAAAAGTGATGGAAAAAATGTACCTTCTCGCTGCGTCTCTCCTCTCTCGAGTGCTACTGCCCTTGAATCCATGTGACTATGGCCTGGGTCACTAGCATACGTAAAAACTAGGGGTACATGAATTAAATATTGAGGAGCAGCTGCACAGTCCAGTGAAAATAGTCAAAATAATAGATGTGTGGATTTTCAAAATGTAATATATTTATTGTTGTTGTTGAGTGGTGGGCGGGACCATGACTCCCGTGATGAAGCCTTGTGCAAGTCATGCTGCCCCTTCTCTACTTCAACAATCGTAATAAAACGCATATTACTGTTTATGCAACTGTATGTATATCGTATGTTATATTGATCTTTATAATGTATTAGTTATAGACCTAGGTATTCAAGAGGAATGAGACCTCCGTCTCCTTGCGCTGGACAATCTTGTGAGCAATGAAGAGTCACAGGATGGTCTAAGTCAAGAACTTGAGCCTCTACTGTGTTCATAACATGATCTGCCATGTGCACTAAATTTATGAATGGTTCAGTCTGGTTTCATTACTACAGTTGCTGCAAATAACAGATTCTTAGGTCATATTTTTTATCTCTTGTATGGCATAAACTCTATTATCATTTGCACAGATTGAGTTAGCAATAAAATAGCTTTATTAGATGCAGCTTTAGAGCGTAAGTGACACAGTAAATCCCCAGTGCTAGGTGAATCTGCCAAGGCAAAATGTGATAAACCCTGCAATACCAGTTTTCCCATTCATTATGCCTTTTTCCTTACCACACTACTCAAAATCTAAAGGTAAAGCCCTGGACTATCTGTAATCTTGCAACCAAGTTCTGTCTTGAGATGTCACACTAGGTTATAAAGTAGCCCCTTAATCCTTGGTGGTGTTGGGGGTACAGATTGTGACTACGGGTACTAGGTAGTAAATGGCTGACACGCAAAGATTGGCACTGCAAACATTGGCACCAATGGTGGCTGAAGACACTGGCACCCTTCAGTATTATAACTGATGTCGACAATGACACTTGACCTTTTTCATAGTAGCACTATGTTGACACCTACGGTGCATAGGGATACATTATTGGGCTGTTTATAAAGTAGCCAATGCTTCTTGAGTAGGTTCATTTCCTCCTGGTTATTCTTTAAGTGGGATGTATTTAAGGTTTGCAGCACAAGTAGTGACCAATGCAATTGATGTTATGTCCAACATTGTTTTGATGGCTGAGGTGTGCTGCCTGAGAAAGCTAATCCTTGGGAGCTGCGAACCTGATCTCGGCTCTCTAGTAAGGAACACTTGCACCTGTTTTCCTTGAACATTTGTCTTTCAAAGGTTTGCAAGAGGGACATGAATTTATTTACCAGCATGACTCGTGGAGCAGAGCATATGACATTGTTGAATTAAACATGTAGTTAAAAACATCCTAATTTTTGACTGATGCACTATGATCTCAAGGATAGGACAAGTATTCTTTTTTTGCGACGTCTTCCCATCTGATTGCTGTTTTTTACACCCACTGAGAGCAGTGTGGTTCATTGTGCTGTTGTTTCATATGTCATTGATATCGGGACCATGAAATATGATTCACTTTCTATTCAGTGCTCCTGTCAGTATGTTATCCTCAATATGTTTCGACAATATAACTTATGAGCTGTTGGTTAGGAAGGCGTATCCTCATGTACGTCTGGTACTCCAAAAAATTACAATAGACTATAATCATGAGGAATCTAATTTATTTAGAGATGAAACTAAAGTAGACTTATCGAATATACTCTTGGCTTGCTTGTATACCAGTCTATGGAGACCCTAGGTAACTGATTGTAAATTGGGTTTTTATGGGAGGGGTCCAATTTAATTGTTGATGTAGAAGAAAACAGAGTGATACTTATTTTGAGTTTCAAAAAAGGTATACCTCTTTGTGGCTTGTGCTCCATCTGTATCTGAGAGTGCTTACCTAAGAAGACTTTAGGTACGTTTGGTATTCTACAAATGAGCGAAAGCTGTAAGATTGGCATGAGTTCGCTTCCATGAGTAGCAGAAGGTACAACATACCTCCTTCAACCTCCAAACACACCACCGGCTGACCGCCTGACCTACCCTCAGCTACTGAACTACCACCTGTTTGCGGTGAGGGTTGAGAGATGGGCAAAGAATGAAAGGTAGGCCTTGTTTTCCCATGAGACCAAGGTTGTAGGGGGGGAGAGTAGGGGTACTAAATAGGGATAGCAGCCTACCCCCCCCCCCTCAATTACCTAGGATACCCAGGTGGACTTCTATACCCGTCACTTGATGCCATATTCAGACCACTGTACTTAGTCGAGCAGTTGACTCCTCAGCAGACCTCCCCCCTGGACTGAAATGTCACTCTTTAGAAATTCATACACTTTCTGCAGTATTCGATTTGAATTCTCCCCGCACTGCATAAGCTCATGATAGAAGGGTAATCACAATGCAAAAGCCTTTATTTACACAAGTAGCTCTTGGTAGCTTTGGAGAACACAATTCATTTTATGATGAAAGCAGCTTGTTGCGCAGAAAGGAAACTAGGTCAGGTTTAAGTAAAAAAAAAACTGATTCTCAGAAGACATGAAATGAACACGTATAATTTCATGGCCTTTTCTTATGAATGACATTTGTTCTTCCCTTGTGAATGTGGTTTCATGAGTCCACAGAAGATAAAACGATTACGCAAAAGCTTCCCAGCTGCACAGCTGATAAGGTAAAAATTCTTAGCAAGTAACTGGAAATGAGATTATCACTTCGGTTTTCTTCATGTGGGGGGGGGTTTAAAGTAAATTAAATTACGATATTATTTTGTGCTTTTAAAGAGAGATGATGCAGCCGTTTCCTGAATATTGATTATTTGATTGGTACCTGTCTGCTCCAACATTTTTCTTCTGTCAGTAATGTTCATTGATGTATTTGTAATGCACATTCCTGTAATCTTTTCCCACTGCAGCTCTTACAGTGTAAAACAAACGAATTCACAGAGGGGGGTCAGGGCACGAATCACTTCTGCTAAATTGAAAACTGATTGTATTCATTTTTCTCCTTTATTGTAAACTTTGGTGCCTCAAATTATGATTTATGTCTGGATCATTTTTTTTATTTTTACAAACTAGTAATTTTTACTTGCATAGAGCAGCACATTAGGTGTAAGACAAAATATGTAAAGCAGTTCTCATATTTTATTAATAATCTGCTGTTAGAAGCTCTAGTTTTTCCTGCCATTTGTTTAAGCATCGGAGATTTCTGCCAGAATTTCCCACATCCTGACTGTACAGGATTCCGGACTGATCTGAATATGGTTCCATTCGAATTCAGAGTTTGAGGGGAAACCGTTACACACTGTTAAAAAATGATCTTTTCTTTCCCTTATCCTTCCTTATCAGCAAATAGATTTAGCTTGTTTCCCACTTTTTGAATTAAGAAGCTAAGACCGTCCTCCCAACTGCCCCAGTAATCCCAGTATGGGAGCAAACAGGATTTTGAACCCAATTCGTGTTTACAAAATGTGTGCAGATTTCGCAGCTGGCGAATTTCCCCCCACACTATTTAATTTGTGCAGGGGAAAATGCTAATTTTGTAGTTTTTGCAGCTCTGAAAAGTGAGAAATGTCGCTTATTAGCACTTTAGTCCCATTCCAACCTGCAAAACTCATAGTTTGACATAATCTGAACCCTGAAACAACTGCTGTCTGCAGTCCCAGTATTTACTAGGTGGGATTTTACTTTCCAAAATGCCTAGCCACCCAGATCAGTCCCTAGTTTTCTAACTTCAGCTGTACCCTTGGTTTCTCTGGGTACCACTCAGCTGGTTCAGGTTTTGTTTGAGAGTTACGCTTGGTCAGCAATAGTTTACCGCCCTGTTTCGTGGTGCTTTTATTTTTGATCTGCTTGTAGCCGAAAGATTTTAGAAAGCTGTTTTAATTTTAGTATGAAGTTGCAATTCCTTAGCCAGACACCGGGTGAGTCAAGAGGAGAAGCTCTCAAGGGAGAGAAGTGAAAAACACCTGCACTCCAATGGAGTTCATACCCGAAAAGAAAGAAGTAGTTCTCTAAAAGTGAGAAACAAAAGGCTGAAAGTCAGCCAATCAGAAAGATGATAAAGAGGCTCTGCTTCAGGAGAGAGACAAACACAAAAAGAGGAAGGCAGACAAAGAATAATGAGCAAGAAATTAGAGTGACAATAAAGCCAACCAATAGTAAGCCACGGGTGGGTTTAAGCCCACTGTAAGTTCTTATAAGCCCACAGTAGGTCTTTCACTACCAGAGAGTGCGCACTGCTGGCAAGAACCAATCACCATTTCATTTTCTGGTCTGACTCATTGCAGGTTTAGTTTGTAGGTGACCTCATGCAAGCAATTCTTTAAAAAGGGACAATAAAACGTATAGAACAGGAAAGGCTTTGTGTCAGCCCTTTTCAGCCATTGACTTTAAAATGTTTTTCATTTTTTTCAGTTGCTTGAGGGAACTATTTCTCCAGCACATGGTAGTTTGAGGATCAATACATTGTTCTATTGTTGCCCGTTTTAGAAGTTGGTTATGGGGATCGGGAAGCAACCTTTCTTAGACTGCAGATGTGACCTGACTTGTAGCTTTACACTGAGAACCAGCCTGTGTCTCTGATGTAATCACTTTGCTGACATGAGGCCATTTTAGTTGTCAATTTATAACAGTTTTATTCGGAATCGTTCGCTATTTGGATGCCTTTACCTGTCTTAATGTCAAACTGCTCTTCACCTCTTGTGCATTCATTTCATTTACTTCACTTTCACCATAACATGTTGGATCTACATATATTTCTTGGTCACAAGACAATGGCATACATCCACATATGCATGTAGATTTCCTTCTCAACAGTGTCTACTGTGCAATAGTTTGCTGTGTATGCCTTTTTAAGTTCACCGCTTAAAATGCAAACTTCCTTTTCAGTCTCCTTTTTATAACTCTTTTTGAGGCCACAGTTTAACTCTGCTAATGCAGCCAATTCAGCAAAGTGGCCTTTATTCCAGCTTCCATATTGGTGTACTTTAAGATTTTACTTCTGTGCTGTTTTATCTTTCATAAACATTTGGGGCAGCACACAAAGTTGCCTAACTTTTTTACCCCAACAAAAAGACAGACCACTTGGCTTTGCCAGTGCTTGGTTTTCGTACTTAAATTATTAAGAAAACAGAGAACTGACGTGAATTGTGTCGAGAGTACAACCTTGGCTCTGAACAGTGCAGACTAGACATCCACTGCTTTTTGGCGCACCTACATCTGCCAAACTCGGAATCGGGCCAATATTAAATTGTCATTCTGAAACCAAGTCCGTGAAGCAGCTGTTGCGGAGGGCTGGAGTCGGTGACCCCCGAGTAGTGTAATTTTCTCTGTTGGGTATCTGAGACAAATTTACACATAATAAATTGTAGTAGAGCATATCTTCATATTTGTTAGTCAATATGAAAACCCATTGGGTAATCCTGGACCTTTTGTTTTTTGATCATCTGCTCCTAAAAATGTTTTGTCTTGTATATTTTGTTTCCTTCGATATTTCTGTATCCTTTACTACACCCTCTCCTTATAAAGGCATATAACTTTTTATTTGTGATCTAAAGTTTCCGAAATGTGATTGCGGACACACACACTCCATGCATCACTTTCCCCTGCTCACTCTATTACCATCATGGAAGTGGCATTACTCAGTGAAAGGCCCTACAAATGCTAAGTTTTCGTCGTATTTCGAAAGCTACCATAATTTATCCAGGGAACTTGACAAATATTAACGGATTGATCAAGGTAGATGCCCCAGGGCTAATGCTATACAGTGTACTAGGGCAGGGCCTCATTTCCTACTGCTACCCATCCCGCAAGAACCTTTTATGAAATATAATGCAGTGAATTAGTATGCTGGAACTGTACAGTGCAGTGATGGAGCCATGCAGTAATTCTTGTAAGGCTGGAATTGTATTGTGAATATGAATTTTGCATATGCTATTTAAAGAGAAGGCATATTTGGTGTGTTCATGAACTGTAGAGAGCAAATCTGACAGGCCTTAGTATGTTTTCTTTTCTTCTTTATAACACATTTGATTGGGTTTTGACAAAATGCTATTGCTTCATTGGCCGACAAATACACACAGGAGGAGAGGATCAGCAAGCCGATAAACATTAACAAAATCCTGCACGTCCGAACTCACCTGTCCCACCCAAGCACAATACAGCAAGACATATCTTCCACACAGGCCCGGTTCTAGCGGGTGGGCCGGGTGGGCCACCCAAACAGGAGCCTTCTCCCTCGCAGTGAGGGCTTGAAGGCAGGCGCGCAAAGCACACGTCGTGTGTCAACCCGGACCGAGACAGCTTCCCGGGCGTGCACGCACACAGACAGTTTTAGAGATTATCGCAGCCGCACCCGCTTCACAGGTCTCTAAAAGACCATTTACATGTTAGCGAGGCTTTGTTCATTTTTTCACCCCTTCATCTCCACATGGCAAAGGCGACAATGTTCTGCTGCGTGGATATTTCTTTTTCTATGCAGCGCAGGAGAAAATAAGTTTGTTTTTTCCTATTCACCTTTGCTGACCCCTGCAGCTGCTTATCACATCAGCTGTGACACAAACTTTGACTAATGGAGTAGGTAAGAGAATGTGTTACTATTTGTTTTCTTTTTAAAATATGCACTGGCCCAGCAGGACACATACTTCGTGTGCGCTTCATTTAAACAGTTTTTATCATTATCATGGCTGATGCAGGACAACAATAAGACAATAAAAGATGCCCAGATAACGCTGGTGATTAATGATCCTGCTGGAGAGCAATCATTTGTCTGTTAGTAGTTTTTAAATGTAGATGAACTGTTGTGAAACGGCGTCCCGACAACCCCAACCGGAACACCGTCTTTCCCCGAATTTACCTCCTTCGCCAGCCCCGGGACTGTATCCCCGGCTTCATAATGCCCCCATAAGGACTCGACCTGAGACGCCAGCAAAACACCGGAAAATCACACCCTTCCTTTCCCCACAGAGACCAACCAGAACATCGGGTCAGACAGCCTCAAATATCGCGGACTCCGGAAGCTCCGCCCCTATGGCAGCGACAGCACCGGATAAAAAGGAGAACCCGGAAGTGCGAAGGGTCGGAGATTTGTGGCAGGAACCTCGGACTGGAGGACGCGAAGGAGAAGAGGCAAGAGACGGAGAGCAGACGACTGAAGCAGACGTGTGGACCGAAGAGTGGTGGAGTCCACAGGAGGTGGCTGTAGAGCGGCCGTAACTCAACGGGAGAGTTACGGCGGACCGCGTGAGTGCCTTTAACCTCACTAGTTTACTCACTAGGAGTCCCCTGTATAGTCCTTGTATACATTCCCCTTCTCTTTAGCATTACGTTCCCTGCACTGTATTATAACTGTATAGCACTGCACTGTGTACCCTGCCTCGTCCTTCACGTCCCGACCGAACACCCTTTCTTTTTTCCGCCCCGTATTCCTTTCCCCCGGTCCCTTCCTTTCCTCACTGTCTCGTTTTTCCGCCCCTTCCCCACACACCCGGGTGACGGTGACGGGAGCAATGATCCTCCGAAAAGGATAGGACTAACGGTCCCTTTTGTTTCTCTTCTTGCTCCCTGCCCTCCGTGGATTCTCCACGTCGCCGAAACCTCCATTGGAGCCGCCGAAGACCGCAACCAGCATCGCCGGCCTAGAGTGGATCCAGCACCCGGACGTCCTCCTTGTTTACCTTGTGTTCTACCTTTGTGACTCTTCAATAAATCCCTACTATAGCACACTACATACGGCCTCCTCGCTTGCTTTTCCGGCCCGCTGCACACCCAGCCTCACATTTGGTGTCAGAAGTGGGATCAGCCGGAAGCATGGAGGCCGTTGTCAAGAAGATGGCGGAGTCTCAGGAACAGTTTGCCAAACTGATGGAGCAGTTCCTAAAAACGGCTGAAGACGACAGGGGCCAACTTCACGATGTCTTGAAGGGTCAAGGGACCACCCACGGAGAGACCCTGGAGAAGCTAACAACGGTCCTGGGTCTGCAGAGACCACTAGCCTCCCTCCCTTCGGTGGTACTGCAGAAGTATGTCCCGGGGGAAGACCCGGACTACTTCTTTACTAACTTTGAACGTCTTGCCCAAGCAGCCAACTGGCCAACGGACCGTTGGGGGCAATACCTGGGACCCCTTCTCACAGGCGATCTACAAGCCGCATACCAACAGGCCAACATACAGGGCACCACCCCGTATGCAGATATCAAAAGATGTGTGTTGGAACGACTTGGGATCGACGATGACACGTATAGAGTAAAGCTACGCCAGGCGAAAGAGAGGCCACAAGAGAATCCCAGGGCCCTCTCATTCCGAATTAGGGATCTTGCAAACCGATGGCTCCGGTCGGAAAACTCTACAAAAGACGAGATACTGGAGAAAATCTATTTGGAACAGTTCCTGAACTCTTTATATCCTGCCACCCAGCGGTGGGTGAGACAACATTCCAGACTCACCCTAGAAACCGCCGTTGAGATAGCCTCGGCCTTCAGCCGGGCACAGGAACTCCAGCGGGGCAAAGAGGAGCATCCGCACCGTACCCCGAACGCTGGACCATCACGGCCTCTCCGGCCCCTTCTCCTCCGAAGACCAGAACCAACCCCCCTGTATCCCTCCCCGGTTGTGGTCCGTCCCCCTAATCCAGGACCTCAGTGCTATGCCTGTGGCGGTTTCGGTCACATTGCCAGGATGTGCCCGCAGAAGGAAGAACCCATGGAGGTCGGGCTTGTCCGGAACTATCTCTGCACCCCTCCGGACACCACACCACCAGTCTTCCATTGTCCGGTCTCTATCGATGGTCAACAACTCATGGCCCTTGCCGATAGCGGCTGCCGTCAGAGCGTCCTGAGACCTCAAGATCTGGGACATCCCGTCCGTCCTACGGGGGTGGTTGCCATACAGTGTGTCCATGGGGACACTAAACAGTACCCCACTACCCAGGTGCGGATCCAGCACCGGTACGACCCCGGGAGCTCCCTCTCTATTGGTCTGGTCCCCGCTCTCCCCGAACAAGCCATTCTGGGGAGTGACTATCCAGGACTGCCTACGCTTCTCCAGGACACCTCCGACTCCCTGTCTCAGTGGTGGAAGGACGCTCCTTATCCAGGCCAGACCTACCCTGCAACGGTTCCAAAAACCCACAAAACCAGAAGCCAGAAAAGAAAAGAGAGGAAAGAATACGTCAGCGCGTATCCCGCCTTTACTGATGACCACCCGTGGCAGACGGACAGGGAATTCCGAGCAGCCCAACAGGAGGATCCCCTTCTTCAGGAAGCCTGGGGAAGGGCCCTCGACCACGAAGACCCCTTGCAAGTAGGTCCCTATTTCTTTAAAAAAAACGGGCTGCTGTACAGAAAAGGTGGGCCCCAACAGAACGCCCAGTTGCTTGTCCCGGGTCCCTTCCAGGACAAAGTCCTTTTCCTTGCCCACAGCCACCTTCTGGGGGGTCATTTTGGCGACGTCAAAACCAGTCAAACCATTTTAGAGAAATTCTATTGGCCCGGGGTGTACCAAAGGACCAAAAACTATTGTCAGGAATGCATCATATGCCAGAAAAACAGCCGACATAGACCTCCCAGGGTGCCACTGCAACCCCTCCCTCTCATAGACGTCCCCTTTAGCCGAATAGGGATGGACATTATAGGACCACTCTTGCCCTCCCGTAGCGGGTGTCGCTATGCCCTGGTCGTAGTGGACTACGCCACCCGCTTTCCTGAAGCCATACCCCTGAGACAACCCACTACCCAAACGATAGCCAAAGCCCTGATCTCCCTGTTTTCCCGGGTAGGGTTTCCCCGGGAAATCCTAACCGATCAGGGCACACCTTTCGTTTCTGCCTTGATGAAGCGAGTGTGCGCTGAACTGGGAATTAAACAGATCCGTACGTCTGCTTATCATCCGCAGACGGACGGATTGGTGGAGCGTTACAACGCCACCCTCAAACAGACCCTCAAGAAGCTCTTGGGCCTAGAAGCCAAAAGGTGGGAGGACATGCTGCCCTTGGCCCTCTTCGCCATCCGCTGCAAGCCCCAGAGCAGCACCGGTTACTCACCGTATGAGTTACTGTACGGGCGTCCCCCGCGTACCCTGCTAGACATGGCACAGGAGGCCTGGGAGGCTGAACCGGATCGCACCCGTCCCCTTCCAGAATACCTTGAGAACCTGAAAACCCACCTCTCTATGGTCCGGGACATAGTGAGACAGAACCTCGAGAACGCTCAAGATAACCAAAAGAAGCAGTATGATAAGGGTACCAGGTCCCGCGTCTTCGCTGTCAACGACTTGGTACTCCTCATGATGCCCTCATCAGACCAAAAACTTCTTGGACAGTGGCAAGGGCCGTACACCATCCTCCGACAGGTGACCCCGGTTACCTATGAGGTAGAGATAGACCCTACCCGTGGTACCTCCCAAATATACCATGTAAACCTGCTAAAAAAATGGGAAGGACCCCGTCCCGTTCTATACGGAAACCCCGATCCCCGACTTCTCTCTTTTGACTCCTGTGTAGATCCGGAACTGGCTCCGGTACAGACCCAGGAATTACGGGATTGTCTGACACCCCTGAAAGCGGTCTTCTCCTCCTCTCCTGGCCGAACCAACATCACCGAACATGCGATAGAGACCATGCCAGGAAAAATAGTCCGCTTAAGGCCCTATAGACTTCCCGAAGCACGCCGAGAGGTCATACGACAAGAGATAGCAGACATGCAGAAAATGGGAATCATAGAACCCTCAGTGAGTGACTGGAATTCTCCAATCGTCCTTGTGCCAAAACCAGATGGATCGGTCCGTTTTTGTATTGACTTTAGAGAGGTCAACAAGGTCTCTACCTTCGACAGCTACCCCTTACCCCGGGTGGATGAAATGATTGAAAGGATAGGCAAAGCAAAGTACATATCGACCTTGGACCTATGCAAAGGGTATTGGCAAATCCCCCTCAGGGAACAGGATAAAAAGAAGACCGCCTTTTCCACCCCTGAGGGGTTGTACCAGTTTTTGGTTATGCCCTTTGGTCTACATGGCGCCCCCGCCACCTTTCAGCGCGCTATGAATCAGGTTTTACGACCCCACGCACAGTATGCTGGGGCCTATTTGGATGACATCATCATCTTCAGTGACAGCTGGCCCCAACATTTGAAACATCTTTTTGACGTCGTCTCCTCTCTAGGGTCTTTTGGGTTCGCCATCAACCCCGCCAAAACAACCCTGGCGGCGAGAACCGTTAAATACCTGGGGTACCTTCTGGGGGATGGCTTAATAAGACCCCAAGAAAACAAAACAGCCGCTATTCGATCCCTTCCCTTCCCCCACACAAAAAAAGACCTCCGAGCCTTCCTAGGACTTCTCGGATATTATCGACGCTTTGTACCAAACTTTTCCCAAAGAGCAGCAGCCCTGACGGACCTGCTAACAAAATCAAACCGATCCGAGGAGAAGCTACGGAACCCCTCTCCTGAAGCCTGGCAAGCCTTTACGGACTTGAAGGAAGCCTTGACCTCCAGTCCTGTCTTGGTACCCCCCGACTTCTGCCGGCCTTTTATCCTACAAACAGACGCCTCTGATCATGGGTTAGGGGCGGTGCTATCCCAGAAGGATTCCCTAGATAATGAAAGGCCTATTTTGTTTGTCAGCCGCAAATTGTTCCCCCGTGAAAAACACTACGCCGTGGTGGAGAAGGAAGCCCTGGCCATCAAGTGGGCAGTGGACCATCTCCGCTATTATCTGGAGGGCAGAGATTTTGTCCTCTACACGGATCACGCCCCTCTGGAGTGGATGGCCCGGAACAAAGGCCAGAACGACAGAGTCCTCCGATGGTTTCTCTCCCTACAGCCCTTCCGCTTCACCACCAAACATAGGAAGGGGTCCGAACAGGGCAACGCAGATTTCCTTTCGAGATACCCTACGTCTCCCGCCCCTACAGGAAGGACAGCTAGGGGAAGGGGATGTGAAACGGCGTCCCGACAACCCCAACCGGAACACCGTCTTTCCCCGAATTTACCTCCTTCGCCAGCCCCGGGACTGTATCCCCGGCTTCATAATGCCCCCATAAGGACTCGACCTGAGACGCCAGCAAAACACCGGAAAATCACACCCTTCCTTTCCCCACAGAGACCAACCAGAACATCGGGTCAGACAGCCTCAAATATCGCGGACTCCGGAAGCTCCGCCCCTATGGCAGCGACAGCACCGGATAAAAAGGAGAACCCGGAAGTGCGAAGGGTCGGAGATTTGTGGCAGGAACCTCGGACTGGAGGACGCGAAGGAGAAGAGGCAAGAGACGGAGAGCAGACGACTGAAGCAGACGTGTGGACCGAAGAGTGGTGGAGTCCACAGGAGGTGGCTGTAGAGCGGCCGTAACTCAACGGGAGAGTTACGGCGGACCGCGTGAGTGCCTTTAACCTCACTAGTTTACTCACTAGGAGTCCCCTGTATAGTCCTTGTATACATTCCCCTTCTCTTTAGCATTACGTTCCCTGCACTGTATTATAACTGTATAGCACTGCACTGTGTACCCTGCCTCGTCCTTCACGTCCCGACCGAACACCCTTTCTTTTTTCCGCCCCGTATTCCTTTCCCCCGGTCCCTTCCTTTCCTCACTGTCTCGTTTTTCCGCCCCTTCCCCACACACCCGGGTGACGGTGACGGGAGCAATGATCCTCCGAAAAGGATAGGACTAACGGTCCCTTTTGTTTCTCTTCTTGCTCCCTGCCCTCCGTGGATTCTCCACGTCGCCGAAACCTCCATTGGAGCCGCCGAAGACCGCAACCAGCATCGCCGGCCTAGAGTGGATCCAGCACCCGGACGTCCTCCTTGTTTACCTTGTGTTCTACCTTTGTGACTCTTCAATAAATCCCTACTATAGCACACTACATACGGCCTCCTCGCTTGCTTTTCCGGCCCGCTGCACACCCAGCCTCACAACTGTATTTTATGTGGATAGCTCAGTGGGTTACTGCCTTTGTCACAGAGATCCTTGTGTTACTTGCAGTTCAGAAGTTACAATCCTAACATAGGACAGTGACCAAAGCACGGTCACCAAAGAGCTGCAAACAAACATGAATGGTATAGTTAGAACTTCGCTCTTTTTTTGTGTGATATAGTTAGAACTTCCCCAGTCTTTATTAATTCTAATGTTGCTAAAATGAGTATTTTGGGGCAGATATACATTTTTATCAGTAAAGCTGACCCTCACAGAATACTCTTTAAATCCTAAGGTTGTGTTTCCCCAGACCAAACCCTCTTAAAGTATACTGCCCACCAGTATGGATGACATGTGATTCATACACCTTGTAATCCCCATTGCTTTATGTGACATTCCCTGTAGACTGATTTACATACTTGTATGATTCATTGTCTGTATAATGTGTGCATGGTGTAAAGTACTGACGCACACTACACTGATATGAGTAGCGCTGTACAACAAATTAAATGCATATGAGAGAGGGGCTACGTAAAGATGAGGGGCACTGTTGGAGGGTGGCAGTGAAGGAATCGGAGGAGGAGGTCAGTAGGGGGGGCCATGGAGGGATGAGGGGCACTGTTGGAAGGTGGTAGTAAAGGTTATTTACGGAGAAAGAGGTTATTGGTGCGGCACCAAAAAAGACTTTCGCATCAGCGCTGAAGCCGGCCCTGTCATGGCCTTTCTGTTTTTCTTTATTTAATTAGCAGTCGGGTCATAAGGGCTACTGTGGAACATACTTTAAAGTGTGTGCTAATTATATTTACCGCTATATTCAATGTTTTAAGTTTGAAGGTGATTTTACTAATGTTTTTACCAGGAAAAATTAAAGTGGAGCCCGATGGTGCCTGATATGGGGCTGTGGCCCAAGGTCAGCTGTGAGACAGTGGCGTAACGAAAGTTGAGGGGGCCCCCCTGCAAGGTACACGGAGGGGCCCCCGCTCCGGATTTAACCCTGAGGTCTCAGGCCTGAGTACTGTGCTGATGGGGTTCCCTGCAGCTCGCTGGACCCCGCACCGCGGGGGCCTGTGTTACGCTCCTGGCCCCGTCACCTTTCCAGCCCTGCCCCGTCACCTCTCCTGTCCCGTCACAGCTCCTGCCCCATCACTGCCCCTGCCCCATCACTGCCCCTGCCCCTTCAGTCTCAGTGAACAACATTGGCAAATTACAAAAGGCCGCAAGTTCCCCACAGTACTCTGTTTGGGGAAAGCTCCTCTGTAATCACTAACTATGATCTACTGGCTCCAAGTGAGTCACTGGCATCTAAGGCACTCACTCACACGATATGCTAAAGGCAGACGGAGCATTGTCATTCAAAAGGGGATAATCAGTCTCAGTCAGAATGACAATGGGCCTGTCTACAGTGTGTGCAAGCTCAGTGAGGGGCTGCTGCAGCCTCTGGAGTTCAGCAGAGAAGTGCGACCTGGCCCCTGAGAACTTTTAATCTCATGGCGCTTCTCAGGGGAATAGCACATCTTGCTGTAATTGATCTTCAAAATTACGGACAAAAGGCGTCCGTAAAAGGAATGATTATGGACAACGGACATGACACCAAAATGAGGGACGGTCCGTGAAATTTACGGACGGTTGGTCACTCTAACTTGGAGTTAAAAAACTTTTCAAATAGCTCAGTTTGGAATGTTAATAAAGAAATAGGACTGAAAGTAGAGAGGATAGTCATATCCACAGATTTTTTTAAATAAAAGCATGTTTCTATCTTGGCAGGAGTTCAGCAGAGGTCAGAGACTTTTATTACAAATTTCCGAAAGTTTCGGGGTCACAAGACCAATAGCAAAATGTAATAACCAGGGGGGATATTCACAAGGAAGTGGCGGAGAGAGGCGTTAGCCTTCTTGGCTTAACGCCTCTCTCCGCCACTTCGGAAACACAAGGCTGCAACATATTCACAAGGATATTGTGCAGCCTTGCGTTTCCCTCTGTGATGGCGCTAAGTTTCACAACTTAGCGCCAACGCAGGCACCAGAGTGCAAAGGTGTCTGCAAGCAGGGAGGTTTGTTAATGTGCAGGTGTCCCTTCCTGCACATAAACCTAAAATGCCAGTTTGTAACTTACATGTGTGCTGCTTCATGCAGCACACAAGTTACAAAAGAGCATGTTTAAAAAGTTTGTTTATGTACAGGAAGGGACACATAAACAAACCATGGCATTTTGCTTTTTCCATGTGTGCTCTTGTGCAGCACTCATGGAAAAAGAAAAACGAGGAGAAATAAAGCATTTCTCGTTTCGCCAACTTAAGACCAGGGTGTTCCTGGTCTTAATTTTGGAGCTACCTCCTATTACGCTGCCCTTGTGAATAAGGGGCAGCATTAAAATCAATGGGTGTTGTGGTGGAACGCCCACCACAACACCCACTGCACGCCCCTTTCACGCTAAACACAGCGTGAAAGGGGCCTTATTCACAAGGCAGCTTTAAGCCACGTTAAGTGAATAAGGCGAGGCCCCTACTGAAAGTGACGTTGTGGTGGTGATAGGGGCTTGTGAATATGCCCCCAGGGGTGCAAGGGTGGGAGGGTGAGCCTGATTTAATGGTATTCATTGGGGATCTCGATGTGTCTGTAGTTATAGGAGGATATTCAGTCAAATATAATCTAGGCTTATAGGAAGTAACTTGACTACCTGAGCTTCCACAAACTGTTAGTCTAATCCAAACTGGACCACATTTTTAGGATTTTATCCTTAAAAATGTTGTCAAATCATTACATAAGTCCTGAGAATGATTGATTGTGTTGGAGCCTCATTAATATGCATTTTGTAGAGAGTGTTTCTGTATTTTTGTAGCACTGTCATTTAAGAGTACATTTGGATGGATGAAAACAGAGTAAGAGATAGTAAAGAATTGGAAATCTAAATCATGTAAACTAGACCCCAAAAAATACATATATTACATAAAGGGACTTCCACCAATAAGTGTCCATATTATCTTCAGTTTTCATTATGTTTTTTAGCCTTCCCCTCTCCCAGCTCTTTAGAAACGGATGGCTCAGCTAACTTACACTGAAAGTAACCAATGGATATGTATCATGTATCCACAACCCATAATACCACACTTTTCTTTCCCTCTGCAAATCGACATGGTGGATTAATTTTCATTTAGTTACAGTGCAGCGTGTGCAAAAAAAAAGAGGCAAGACTGAACAATCAGCACTTTGAATGACACGTGTGAAGACGCCGGGTTAAGTCACACGCACCACAACCATAGCTGCCAAGGTTTCAGACTGCTTATGTGTGACATTTTCATAATTCCATTGTAATTATGAGTGACATTCAGCGAATATGAGTGACACTTTCTATCGAGCAAAATCAAGGAATGAAGACGAGGTAAACGTTTAAATAACGGAAACTACACCCATTTGAGCAACAAGAAACTCTAAGATCTTAAAAAGGCTTGCAAAGCACCTAAATGTACTGCAGACAGCGACTCACTGCAATGCAGAGCTCTCAGCTGTACTAAGTGTACTTATGAAGATTAACACAATTTTGTGCAGACTGACAACAGTGCCATTGCTGAAAAGTAGAGCCCTCAGCCATAGCTGCCAGGTTTTCTGCTGCCTCATAAGCGATATTTAAATGTTTTCAGTGTCCTCATGAATGACATTCCAATGCCATAAGTCACACTATAAGCGAGACTTCATTGCTAGAACAAATGCATTCTCACCCGCATTGAGAAACTATAGAAATGACTTTTTTGTGTGCAATGTAATGGTCTAGAAACGCCCATAAGCATCTTTCATTTTCTCATTTAAGGGCAATATCTTAAATCCTTCTTTCAATAAGATAAATCTGAATTTTTAAAAGAGTTTGTTCTGAAGAAAAAAATGAATGGTGTTTTGAGACCGCTTGAGTTTGTGCCCCCTGCCCTTTTGAAAATGTTGAAATAATTTATACAGTATGGTGACAAAATGAGAGGGGTGCAATGTACAGCAGGCAAAACAGTGCTGTTCTATTACAAACCAGCACAATCACTAAGGGGCATATGTATCAAGTCCTTTTCCCGTTCGCAAAAAGGACGATTCTCAGAATCGGCCCGTTTGCAAACATCAAAATGCCTTTTGGGATGTATCATCCCAAAAGGGCATCGCAAATTAGAGAATCACAAATTTGCGATTCTCTATTTTGCGATTGCATTTAAGGAATTGCAAATTGCGATTCCTTAAATGAGATGTAGCAAGCATCCAAGTTGTGCGATTACTCCTTAAGAAAGCGCAAATTACCACCAACTTCAAGTTGGTGGTAATTTGCGATCTCTTTGAAAGATGCACTTTTTGGCATTTTTCAAAGTGTCATGTGGCGCACATACATGTCCTTATGACATCCTTGCACCCTTGAAATTATTCTCAATTTGCGATCCTCTAATTGCGAATCGCTAATTGAGGATGTCTTCCCATTCATTCCTATGGGCCTCCTGGCCCATAGGAATGAATGGGAAGGTATTCCTTAATTGCGATTCGCATTTGCTAATCGCAATTAAGGAATGCCAAGGAATCGCTAACAATTTGCGAATTTTTACTTGCATCTCGTTTGCGATTCCCAAATAGCGATTCTCAAAAAAATCGCTATTTGAGAATCGCAAATAGAGATTTTGAAACATATGCCCCTAAATATGTGCTAATCTGCCCATTAGTTCTGTCCTAGCATTGCAAGGTGATGGTTCAAACTTAGGTAACCGGGTAAAGGAGCAGTGCTTTACAGAGTGCAACTTGAGGTAATGGAAATAAATGCCACCTTGAGAGATCAGCACACTTGCTAACCGGAACCAGCTGGATGCACTTAAGCTGGTCTAGTTCTCCCCACTCTTTCTGTCCAATTTACCACATCCCATTCTCTCACTTGCGCTCTCATCCCTTGCTCTTTCATCCACTCTTCCTTTCTCAAACTTCTCTCACTGTTTGCTCTTCCTCCTCTTCCTTTCTCTTCTCTGCATGCTCCTTTCTAGCGCTTCCATCCATTCTTCTCCTTTCTCACGCTGTTCTCTATGCCCGCTTTTTCTCCTTAACTTCTATTCTCTCCCCTGTATTCTCTGTTCATCTGTCTCCCCTCCATCCACTTTCCTGTTTCTTCTATATGTTTCTTTTCCACTCGATTTCCTCTTTATTTGTTCACCTTACTTTCACTTCTTACTTTTGTTGCACACTTTCTCTCTCTCTCACTCCTCCATCCTCACTATCTTTCTATCATGCATTCTTAACTAGTTATGTCCTCTACCCTCTCCTTTGATTCCTCCTACATCTTTTCTTTCTCACACCTTTAGTCGACTTGTGCAGCAGTGATGGCATTGCTCACTATAATCTGTGGTGGGCTAGTACATTGGTTGGTTCATACACCCCAGCAACAAACTGCAGAGGCACAAATAAACAAAAAACACCACTGCCATAACCACTAACCTTTGACTCAAAGATCTTAATTTTATTTAAAAAAATTATTCTAACCTATACTGAGAGGACTTTTTGGTCTCTCCATAGCAATCAAGTGAAAATGAAATGCCTTTCTGTATTTGAAGTTAAAGGCATTGAGTAAATGTAGTAATTTCTATGATACACAAAAAATGCATTGCATTTGTTAGTTTCTCATTGTTAATCGCTCCACTTTTCAAGTGCACTGCTATTTACATTACATTAGCTGCAATTCCCACAATACAAACGTCTGCATTTTTCGTAGTGGTTTTTTTTTTTTGTAATGTTTCCTCACCAGTACTTTGGTAGCCATAGTTCATTCAGGCCTAAACTCCTCGTCTGCATTGTTGGATTAAAATGAAACATCCCTACGCTCACGGAGCGAGGCCTAAAACCTACAGAGCGCTGTGAAGTGAACAACGAACTCCCAGATTTTTAATTGCTGACTGTAACCACTATTAAAGGAGACAGGCCTTTCTGCGTCCCCGAAGTAGTAAGGAAAGTGAGCACTGCAAACCGTAAAAACAGCTGCTGGCAACAGGGAAGGTGCCACCCCCAGGGGATTAATGTACATATGCAAAGGGAACGAACTACAGAGGCCCCATGACAGGGTCCTGCAGGGTCCAGCGCGCAGTTCTACTTAACTTGCAGGCTCAGGCAGCCTCCTAAAATTGAATTATTATTAATGTTGTAAATCGACATCATAATGTCAGAAAGCAACATGAATTGTCAGACCTGAGTTGCGGATGGGACGAGAGGGTTCTCTTCTTTCATCACGGCATTGTGGAGGCACTCAGATTTCTAGAGATCTTCCCTCTGCACAGATGACTGTCTGACCTCTTCTGCTGAGTGCTCTGTGGTCCCGCATGATGGGGCAGCAAACTACGGGCGGCACACAGGCTGGAAGTAGTGCACCCAAGAAACATTAATGCCCGCGTGTAATTGCCGCATCTCTACTAGTGACTCTTCCTGTTGGAAAATAGAGTCACGTGACGGCACGTAACGTGAGGCCGCCGCAAGTAATATCATATTGCCAGGACTGTACTTGTGGCTGAAGCGGAGTGCCCTATTAAAAGCGCTCTCGTTTGGGTTGACAATAATGTCAAGTCTGGTTTATGTATTTGAGACGAGAGGAAATATGCCATTTCGTGATGCATTTAATTTCTTTTTTTTTTAAAACACAAATGTTTGCCTAGGAAACAGGACATATTTTACGGGCAGAGTGTTGCAGGAGTTGTGTTCTGATGTCAGGTGGCATACGTCACTGGGCGGTGAGGGGGCCCCCTGGAGCTTGGGGGCCCCCCGCACCGCGGGGGCTGCGGGGGCCTGTGTTACGCCCCTGCTGTGAGATAAGGTGCACTGGAGAGGAGTAGTGGATAATCAAGCCTGTAAGGGAGTGTGTTGCAGAGTCCGGGGTCAGGTGGAGGTAGTAATGAAGAGGGATTCTCCCTGAAGACTCGCACAGAGGGAGCCTGAGTAGTGTCACTTGCCTGATACTCCCACCTCAGAAACCTCCTCTTCCCATCAAAGGAATATTATATGGAAAAACCACTTTTTGAGAGTGATAATATTTAGAAAGAGATTTGGAAAAGAGTGCGTTTTACTGGGCCTTGTAAGACTAAGAAAAGATAAAGGAGGGCCCTGAAGCAGGCCTGCCTAGACATATATGCGACAAATCGAGCCCGCAGTTGCCCACCCAAATGCACCGTTGGCCCACCCAAATAAAAATTCCTGGAGCCGGGCCTGCTTCCACACCAATGTGGTCTTCACTCATTCGTCCCTCCCCAAATTCCTCTATTTCTGTATATTTGAATCTCCTCAATACACGACTGGATTCAGGACTCCGTATGTTTGACACTGCTTTGAAAATTCATTGGTTCTGGGCTAAGGGGCGTGGGGCTGAAGAAAAAGACAAGTGACCCCTAAACCACCAATACCACGCACGTGCACAGCAACAGACTTTTTCCCTTTGTGTGCTCGAAACATTCAGGTGTTAAGGTAAGATCTCGGAGCTATAGTGAACACCCTCATGCACAAACGTGCGCAGAAATTATTTTATTAGCATAGATTCACTCTTGCAGAAGGAGAATTCCCCTCTTTTGCAGTCGGCAAAAAATCATTAACTGTGGAGATTATCTTTTTCCCGCGCCTCACCCTATGGCGGTACATGCTGTCATGTCTGAAAACAGTTTCTTAAAGTTGGGAATGTGCCCTATTTCCTTATCCTGAGGTACTAGTAGGAAGGACCTAACATCTCTTAACAGGATGTTTAATCCTCACTACTCCTCGCCGTGCTGTCTTTCACCTCTACGTACCCATAGAACAAACGACCACAAGTGGCGTGTGACGCTTCGGTTTCCGTTTAACCACTATGCACAGCAATGCTCTGTCGTTGTCAGCAGGTGGCGCAGAAGGCAAAGATCTAGGTTTTACAAAGTCAATCAAGACCTGATGGTGCACTGAGCGAAAATCGCAGTACTTTTTCGATTATTATTTTTAGGTTACATTATAGAAATTAAATTATGGTATTCTTTGTATGTGAAACCGTAGTTTTAGAAAATTGCCTTTTACTGAATATCATGTTCGGTCTTGGAGGGTTAGACAGCTGCATTTGCCCCTGTCCTCTGTTACTTGGATCTTAAGTGGTCTAACGCCACCACTGCAGCACAGCTTCAAGCGCCTGGAGTCACGGGGCGGGGGAAACAAACTGCACTGGGGGTCCATCAGTCATGAACGGTTTGTGTTAGGATGGACCGCTGGTGCAGTAGAGCTCTATTACTGAGGCGTGGCCTGGAATCCCAGTAGTCCGTCTTCTAAAACCAATGGCAGGCCTCATGCCACACCTAGTGTAACTGACTGCACGGCTCAGGTCGCATGGTGATTGGCCGTATTAAAAGGACGGGAGCTCTTGAGGTAGAGGGGTCGCGAGAGGGCTGGGATAAGGGGAAGACATGATGATACTAATGCTTGCTATACCAATTGCAGCACATACCAAAACACAGGAGAAATGAGTTAATGTGAACATAACAGGTTTACTCGTTACACAAAATGAAAGCCAAACGATATGACATGTTAATGTTTTCTTTTGTTGTAATATTTGCATCTTCCTAATGCCATACTTGCTGCTGTTTGGCACACAATTATATTCCCTCGAGCCTGTGCACACAGAGAAATTAAAAAAAAACAGACATGCACACACAAAGCATGCCCCACACAACACATTTCCTCCTCAGTGTCCGGATTGTCTCCCGCTTCCTTTCGTTTTTCTCGATCACAAAAACGCGCGCGAACTCAAGCAGGCAAGTACAGACACAAGCAGACACTCGCACACAAGTCTCAGCTGGGACTAAAGCCATTTTACCTCCCATGGCGGCTTAATTGCGGCTGTCAGCCGGCTGCCTAGATTCCTGTGTTTGCACAAATGCACACAATAGTGTGAATGTGATTGACAGCACAGGGCATGAATGGACCCTGTTCTGTCAAACATGGCGTGATGGTGAACACCCCGACATTATGCAAATGAGCCCATGCGGAATTGTTCAGTGGCAGCTCACCTCAGAAAAATAAGGTATATACGTGATATATACGCATGCAGGGAAAAATCTATCCATGTGTGGAAGTAGTGCATGTGAGGACTTGCTGGAAATGACAACCTTATATCGGGACACCAATCAATTTACTAAAAAAATAAACATTAATATTTCTGGACAATCAGAGTGTTTTTCATGAAAAGTAAAATACATTTGTTCCAAAATTAAAAGCTTGTATTTTTTTTGCATTCTTATAAACTGAAAAGTTGATTGACTGAGAACCAAAGATTGATTACCAAATGTATATTTAAGGCTGATATTCAAGCGGCAATCACTACTGCTATTGGACACCCCGAGTCAGTTTGATTAAAAAAATGTGTCACTGTCCCAACCTCTAAGTACTGGTGGCCAGCATGGTTTGCAGGTGGTGGGTGGGTGCGGGTGTGCTGCTCGGGAAGAGTGGCGTGGGGGAGGGGGGGGAAACGGTGCGCAATATAAAAAAAACAGACCAATATTAAATAAACACTTACCTTACCGCACCGGGTCCCGCCTCTCTGCTCTCCTTGTCTGACTTTGGCACAGGAAGCACAGCCAGGCTCCCCATACCATTCACAATGCTGCAATGCAGCGTTGTGATTGATAAGCACCCAGGCTCCCCAGACCAATCACAACGCTGTATTGCAGCACTACGATTGGTTTTGAGCGTCCTGGTTCAACGTTCAACCAGGGAATGGGTGCCTGGTAGTGTTCTCCACGCAGTCAGTAATGCAGCCTGCATGGAGAATGGGAAAAGTACACATGACTGGTTTGGCCGGCCCGAGAGAGCTGACCAAACTGTCATTGCTCACTTAGGAATGGGCAAATCATTCCTCTTCTGCCCTGCTCCGAGAGCAGAGCAGCCCCACCCACCCACAAAGCAGCAGGAAATATAAAATGATAACTCAAAGTTTTTATCATTTTATGTTTCCTTTACTTTGCAGTGCTCTGCTTAAAAGCAGTGGGGCGCCGCTCCTCCGCCATAGCGGTGGAGCCACCCCTGCCTCTAAGGTTTCCATAACCAGTGATGCCTCATCTGCATGAGTCAATAACACTTCGCCTTCTTCTGAAGTGGGCTTGATACTAGATGGATTGTAATTTCTTTTTTATTATTCCCCACAACACCTTCCAAAGAGATTCTCAGTCATCAGGTAAAACTGAGGAGCTCTTGAAGAATATTAGATGGTCTTTGGAAGGAGATACATGCTTCACCAGCATAAAGCGGACTACTCTACTTTTTGAATTCACTGTGCCAACTTCAGAGTGAGGCTATGCTTACTAGCAGGGCTAGCGAAACTATGCAATTTACAGCACAGGATAGCAAAAATGAAACCCCTTTAAAATGAATGTATTCAATAATGTTATGGCTTTAGTGGGCTTCCTGCACGTACAAACAAATTGCCATTGATTAATAAAATATATCAGCAAAAGTTTAAGCACATATGTGGATTTGCAATGTGGTAGTATTCACACAATATTTACAGCATCTATTTATAGGGATTCACATTCTCAAACCCCACTTTTTCACTGAGAAGTGAAATCCCTATAAAAAGTCAATAGCACACAGTAGAATAATTTCAGCTATGAATATTTTTATGCCATATCCTTCATCATTCTCTAGTGTACCAAGGAGATATGCTGAGGCAATGCTGTTATTTCGGCAAACACGATAGATGATGTACATAGCCAATTTAATCACAACATTTAGAGATCCATTAGGATCTCGGGCGGATCGCCACCGCCCGCATGTCGGTGGCGATCCGCCCGAGATCCGTCCCCGCTTCCACCCAATTCCCCCCGCCATATTACTATGGCGGGGGGACCGCGGCGGACGGAAAGACCGTCCGCTGCTTTCCCGCCCAGTCAACAAGTCAACCGGGCGGAAAAGAGTTTAATATGGTGGTGGTGTCTGTGAGACACGCCAGTCATATTACTATGGGCGCGGAAACATGCCTTTCCGTGGCGGCATTGCCGCCACGGAAAGGCATGCGGGAATTGCTTGCGGGGGGCCCGTTGCGGGCACCCAGGGACTCTGGGGGGGTGGGGGGTGCACATGGGGTGTACCTATGGTACCCCCCTGCATTTCAATAGACGTGGCAGGCACCGTGCGGTGCCTGTCACGTGAATTGGAATGTATGGCATGCATTTTTAGCATTGCGGCGGGCGGTGCTTTCAGCACTGCCTGCCGCAATGTTAAATATGCGGGATGTGCCCGCCACTTTGGCGGGCGCATCCTAATTGCCCCCACGGGACCCCCGCCCTTATGGCGGGCGGTCCCTCTTCACGTCAGGATGGCGGGCGGTCAAAGTCCGCCCGCCATCCTAATGGTGCCCATAGTGTCTGCGTCAGCTTTTCTTGTCATTTCACTAAGAGTTTTTAACTTGTTCTTTTTTTAGATCGGGATCTTAAATATTTATAGTGATCGGTTGCCAAAAAAATAGTAAATCTGCTCCCGCAGAAGTACTTGTTGAATGGGTGCAAATGTACAAAATTTTGATATTCACAAACATTGGCAGTAGTAGTCTTGGAAAGTTGTGCCTGTCTCAAGTTTTCAAGCATCCTGAATGTCACTGGGTATGCTATGCCCCGAGGGTCACTTAATGGTGTATAGTCTGTACAACAATGTCACATTCACTTAAGCTCACAATGCCAAGCCAGTTAGTTGTTTCTCAATGCTTGCAAGTCTGCCCCATTTCAGAAACTGACAAAAGAGTAGCAATGAGGTTATAGCAACCTGTGGGATAGGTATACTCTTTAAGACCCAGTGAAGACTGTGGGGAGGTGCCGGCACATTCCAGAAATGTGTGCCCATGATAGAACAGATCAAGGCAAGTCTCGGTTTTGCTGAGGGGGGGACTCCGATTAACGGCACACCCCTAAGACGACGGTGAGCTAGTGCATGCAGATTCAGTAGGTGGAAAGATGAATTGTCTGTAATATTTCCCAAGCAACAGTAGATAGGAGTAATTTTCATACATAGAGAAGCGTCTGCACTCAAGGACAGGAGTGGTACAGTTAGTTTTCTTGATAACTCCGTGCTCCACAGCATATGGACACAAGCTTGTGCACGTTTTCTTGCTGAGCGACTACTATCCATCTCAGCTCCTTACCTGCACACAGGAAGCATGTTGTAGAAGGGATTGGTGATGACTATGTATGGGCTTATAATAACAATCTGTAATAATAGTGTGAGTATGTACATCTGTAGTGGTTACTGAAAAGATTGTGTGCTTCACTATCTACTTCTGCTTGTATGTATCCACCCAGAGCCGCACATCATCATCTTGTGTCTATGTTAAATTTGTTTAGTGCATGTAGCAAGGGTGTAGTAGCAGGGGTGTGTTTGGATGAGAGTGAGGTTGAGTACTGAAGCCAATGGGATCCGTTGTGAATGCCCCTGGCCTGGCATAGCACATGAAGGAGTGCAAGAACTACTGTCCCAGACAGTGGAAGGAAGAGATCAGACAGTGAAGTGAAGAAGATGGACGAAAGGTTACCTTTAGAAATTCCATGAGGTCTTTTGTTAGCAATGGCCTGAGAATACATTCTTCCTGAGCACTGCCATATGGATGGTTGATGGACGGATAGGTGATGGGAGGGACTGCAGCTTTTGTTGTGCAAGGTGAAGACATTTGTAGGTCAAGCCTGCCATTTGTTCCACCCTGTTTATTGATTCAGTTGAGAAGATGACAGCTGGATGCAGAATCCTCACTCTCCCATCTGTTTGTGTCCTGAGTGCCCGAGTCTGAAGACAGCCCCAGCTAGAAGGTTTGAGAAACATCACTCCACACAAAGGCTGTGTCTGGAGAGCAACTTGAGGAGGTCACTTGAGGGGAGAATCACCCCAAAGTTGTTGTGCAGTTTGAAAATGTGCATCTACATCCCCGGTCTAGAAATGTGTATAAAAGGGTGGATGCAAAACAAGCCACTTTGTTCTCATTCCAAGTCCATCGTGACAGAGAGCTCCCAATAGCAATTGATCAACTGCTGTTCAGCCAGGGAAGGTGTCTGACTGACAGCCATTTTCCCAGAGGTGAGGAGACATCACCTGAAGTCTGCACTTTTCTGTCGGAGGAGCTGTGAATGTGCCTGAATTGCCTAAAAGCCTGCCTGCCTACTGAGAGAGGACATGAGTGTCACTGGCACTGCAGAAGGAGAAAGGACCAGAGTGCCCCATGGACTGAAGTACATCCAGAAAGAGCTAACTATATGAAAGTAAGTTGTGAGCTGGGAGCAACCTGCGTTGCAGAGGGTCACCCTGGTCTCTCACAACTAGTTCTTGGCAGAAACCTCTTCAAGCATCTGTGCCATTGGCCTGGTCAGTGTTGCATTTGCAGTTGTCATCTCACTGGCCTGATTTGGGCTGCAATTGCCATTGGCCCAGATATGCCCACATCTGTTGCAATTTGTGCATTTGCCAGAGTGGGACTAGGTGGGCCTAGGTGATGCAGTCTTTCTCCTGCCCGAGGAAGGGGACTACACTTGCATCGAGGCAACTGGACTGCTTTTACCTGACCAGCCTAAGAGGGTCATCCAGGTGGAACTAGCAAGGGAACTCTGTGGTTGTAGCGCCGCAAAGGAGGATCATACCCTGGGCCACTATAAATATATATATATATCTTTTTTTTTTTAAAACCCTCTGGGCTGGACATTGAAGTCAATGTATCTGTTGGTTGATGGTCGAGTGCTGAGCTCGAGCACCCCCACACTACTACCTGAGAAGCATTTCGCTGCGCGTCCTCGATACCCTGACAGTCAAGTGCGGAAGTGGAAAAGCCAACAGCTCAGCAATCCCCCTTGACAAACAAAACCTATAGACTTTGCAGTGCTTGTAAACAAGCCTTATTTGGGTTTCCAGAGTGTATTGTAAAAGGTTTGAGCCGCCAGCTCGCGACTGAGGCAGAAGGGTGACACGCTGACGCTTCTTTTGGTGGGGACGAAGGTTTGCAGGGGTTTGAACCCAAACCACTGATCAGCAAAGCCCTTCCCTGCTCTGTGGAGGACCCTTATTAGGAGGACCATACCTGTGGACGGCTGGGAATGATCAGGTCATTGCACTGCTGCCATATTGCAAAACGAGGGCATAGACAGCCTGTGTGCATTCATCTCTGTCAGTGGGATAGACATTATTTTTGGGGAGTTTTTGTGGTCTCCGTGCATGGAAATTTCTTAGTTGAAGTTTGCTTTGCTTCTGTTCTACCAACCCGGTGTGTTGCGGCTCAGCCTTCGCTTGCTTGATACTGAAAGTGATTGTTTCTTGAGGCCGCTGGCTATATCTTCATACCGCTAGAGACATTTTTATGTGAGCGGGGTGGATGATTTGACCTTCATCCTGAAATTACCTTTAAACCTATACAAGTCGTGAAGAGGGAATTATTATTTCTCCCCTTGTCCTGTACTTGGCAGGCTTCGCTGCCAAGCTTTCTCTTCCGTTTTAGGAGAAACTGTTTTGCATAATAGTGTCGAAGGTTATGTCGCTTTCTTGGAACTGTTTACTGTTGTTAAAACACAAAGGGATGGGATGATTGGGATTGTTGCCAGCTGTAAAGTGAGCGTTCCACACGTTTAGCCGCTCTGTAAATTGAAGATTTCGCTTTGAAAGTTATGTTTCGATCTACATACAAATATCAAAATAAACACTGGAAAATCCCACTTCTTCGTTCTGTTTTTTTTTTGTAGAACATTCGCCCTTTGATATGTGTTTCCCTCTGTCTCAAAGGTTGCCCCTCATTGGGTTAAAAGGAAATTCACCACAACAGTTGTTCTGTTTCCACATATTTACTGTGTGTGCAGCCAACGCCAATAGAGATACTGTCACATTTCTCGCCAAGACTCAGGTTAATTATTAAAATATATCACCTTCCTCAAACTGCTTAACCATGTGGTTTGATGCCTCAACTTCCTTTACGGACATTACCACCATCAATGGAAACATCAAACTGCTGAATCGGTGGCTTTATAAACTGTTATTACCATCCGTCGTCAATTGTAAACAAACATTGGCTAAGCCAATAGGTTTGATTTGTGAGCCGTCACTAAAACATTTAAGTGAAAAAGCGAAACAAAAAAATGTGTTCTGTATACACAGTGTGTGTCAGATAAAGAATTGAATGTGTGATGATGCAGAGTTCTTTAGATAAGTAAAATGGTCCCTGGGGCACTGCAATGTGAGTCTTCTATAAGAGGTATCAGGTTTAAGGGTGGAGACAGGCGTACACTATGCATACTTAGAAAAAATATCTAACAACTGGTATTGTGACTGATTTACTGTCAGGCCAGACCTCATAACATGAATTTTTAAATTTGACTGATCCACAGACTATATTAAGGGTCGATAAAACTGCCTTAGAAATGACAAATTTTAGAGAGGCAAGTAAGTTGGTTGTTGGAAGGTTTCCCTCACCTTAAAGTAAATTAGATGAGTGTAATTTAGGAGTATTTTATTTTGTTTACATTTGGAAGCTTGTGCGAAACTATTATTGCATTTAGTTAATTCTTTTTGCATTTCACTCTGTCACACAGTGCAGTTTTACTTGGACGTTTGTACTTGTTACAGTTATTGATTCACACCTACAGGTATATCATAGTAGAAGATCAATACTTTTTACTAAATAAGCTCTCGCCCAAGTTGGAAGTCAAGGCAAGCTGTGTCTAACTAGACCATCAGGATACCACTTGAGGGCAGTTGCCACCCTTGGTTGGTGCTTTGCTTTTACATAGAAGGGTTCATTGTGACAATGGTGTCTTTTACTACAGCATAGAATTTAGAAACCTGTCTAATGCAGGGGTTTGTTAGTTTTGTGAGAAAATAAAAAGCACACCGTTGCTGCAATTGTTTAACAAGACTTGCACAGTTCATGGCCGGGGTGACTTTTAGCTTCCCAAAGGATATGGCACAGGAAGCTGAGGAAGTGGTTGAGGAGCGTAACACACATCTTGTCCTAGCACAAAGGTCCTCTGCCAGACCCTCTCCCAGGGGCACAGGGCAGGCAGGGGCTACTGGGCTCTAACAGTGGTGATTGCTACTGGTGTCCTGTGGTATTTTCTACTGTAGGGTTACAAACTGGATGAGTGCAAACCTTTCCGCCCTCGACTCTCCGGGTAGCAAGGCCAAAGAGTCCAAGAGTTCTCAGGGAGGTAATGTGGAGGGCAAGAGCTCAGATCTCAGCAGTTAAGCAATGGGCATTGTCCAGCCTAGTGCTTATCTTTGGGTAACAATGAGTACTTTAATCTCACAGCAAAACTAAATACTACACAGATCAGCTGGAATGTAATTACATGGTTGTAACTTAAGTTATGATTCTCAGTAAGGAGCTGAACCCTACCCCAAAGGTATTCTCTCTCCTCACTTTAGGAGATCTCTCATGACAACAGATCCCAATATACTGTGATCATAGCCATCGATTAGGCACAGGGGCAGATTAGTTCACATTTCCCCAATGATCATTTGTGCCACTCAGTTCAACAACTTTTATCCTCTGCATTCACTTGAGCAACAAAGACTCATGTTGATGCAGGAGACTCTGGTGCACATTCAAGTCTCTCGTTCCAGTTGCAGGATTGGCTCCACTGTTACCTGCTTGTTGGCGTTGCAGTTCTTGTGACAATGCTGATGCTTTTCACATGTCTGACCTTGTGGCAGCTTTACATCTTCTGGGACTGCAGCAACGACCTCACTTTCGAACAAGGACTGCTGAATAAAGTCGGTGTGGCAGGTTTGCACAGTGGCACTCATATTTGGCAGCAGGGCCGGACTGGCTGTAGCGGGCACGGGGCATTACCCCCGTGGACCGCCAGGGTGGGGGCTGGTTTTGGGCCCCTGGGGGGTCGTTTTTGTTACAGGGCCGTTTTTTGCCCCCCCTAACAAAATCAGGCAAAACCGGCCCTGACAAACAGCTCGGCCGTACCCCAAACCCACCCGAGGGGCCAGCCGAGCACTTTGCCAGGGCTAGTTTTGGTTCCCAGTCCGGCCCTGTTTGGCAGTGGTGGTCTTTGGGTCAGGGAGCTGACAGGTGCTCAGATTCATCAGTTGCAGCCTCAGGCCCATTAATCTGAAATGCCATGTCTTCAGCCGATGTGGCCTCTAGGATGGTCAGGACAGTTGTCTTATGGTGCATTGTGTTACTTGTCTTACAAAAGTCTTGGTGCAATTCAGACGGGAGCGCAGAGAGACTGTGTGACTCCCCTCACAGCACGGGTCGCTAATGCCTTCACTTTCTGTGGTCGGCAGATTTATCTGTGTGCTTCTTGTGCCTGCAACACATTTGGCTTCTCTTCCTGGACCATCTTTCCTCTTACAGGGCCAGGCACACCATTCTCTCTCTCAGGAGACAGGTAGGATTGTAGGTACTTTAGTCAGACCCTTGGCTCCGCCAACAGAAAATGCACACCTCAGATTATATTCCCTCACCTGCGGAGTCAGATGGACTTCAGCCCTTGTTGCACAGATGTTCATCCTGGTCAAGAAGTACTTGAGGCAGGGGCAAAGTAATGTGGTTTTGTCCCATTTTATACACAATTTTCAGACGTGGTATGTAGATCCACTGTCTAAGGCTTCAGAAATGGTTTGCAAGGGTTCTCTTTCAATTGTCATTTTCTGTCTGTTCCTTAGACACATCCTTTTTGGAAGTAGGTGGCTTTAAATCAGGTAGCAATGAGGCTGGCTTCAAGCTGGACTGTCAGAAATATGGGCACAGTGTAGTGTGAGATCTCCTGGTAGTCATCAGCCTTCCTCAAGCAGAAATCAAAGATCGACAAAAGACCAGTCCCTTCCTATAAACGTTCTTACCTTGAACTACAGAACCTGCAGTCCCTCTCTCACCACAACCCCAGAATCTACCAATGGCAGTGCTGAAGAAGTAGCCCCGTGCTAACATAGACCTCATGCAATTTATAAAGGTAGGCATGTCTCCATCCTCCTCAATTCAGTATCTGGTTCTCCTCCCTCCAGGCACAGGAATGCAAATACACTTCAATTATATGGAAAATCAGCCCCCATCATCTATCTTTTGCCATGCCAAGCCAATAGGATCCCACTGGTCCCAGTTCTCACACCACAGACATATGCTAATGGGATGCCATAGCATAGTTTTAATGGTTCACAGAACGTTACACAAGAGGGGTCAGTAGGCCACAGTCTCCCTGGCACATATACAAAGGTCTGGCAACAGTTAAAATTCACAAATCCAGGTATGCTACCACTTTGTGTCTTACCACACACATGGGCTATGTTTGTGAGCCCACTGTAAGGGCACACTAAATGAGGCGGGCTGACCAAGTGTGTGGTAGTATGGGTACTCTGTTAACCTTGCTGTAGTGGCGGACACCGAGCAACAAGCTAGAATGCTGGGGAACTTCTTCTGTAAACCAGAAGTCTCCAGAAAGTGACAGATGTGATCATATATGCAGGCACGCACCATATTAACTTCCTTTGTTAATTAGTACACCACAAGCAAGTTGTAACTTTTAAGTCTTTGTTCTAAGGTTGCCTCCAAAGCCCCAAACAGGACCAAAGTGTGCAATGTAGTCTCTAAACATAATGTCTACAGCAAACTATAGAAAGCCTAACATTCCCTCAAATAGTCATAAAGGTAGTTGTTAGATTTGGGGGTCTCTAGTTGGCAGAGGTAGGTACCTTTGACAAATAGGGACCCTTGCATCTAGTCAGGGTAAGGGGGTACACTTGTAAAATAACCCCTGCTCACCCCCTTGGTAGCTTGGCACGAGCAGACAGGCTTATCTCAGAGGCAGTGTGTAAAGCATTTGTGAACACATACAGTAATCAAGTGATAGCAGTACAGATGGACACCACACAAGTTTTATATCAAAAATAAGTATTCTTTATATAGATTTAACCCAAGACCATAAACGACAAAAATCCACAATACTGTACTTAAAATGGTAGAATTAGCTTAGTTCTCTTTAAATGTTAAAATGGGACACTTTGAGTCTATGTACCTTCGGATGCGTAACGCTATACAACGAAAGTGTTGCAGGGAAGGTGATGCGTCTGTTCCTGACATGCGGCCCGCAACGCCGTGATGCGATGAAGATCTGGCGCAATGAAACAAAGATGGCGTCGTCTTCTTGTTGGGACACGATGTGTGCACACCCGACGGCCGTGCGGCAACTCAACGATTCTTCTGAGCCGCGACAGGCCCTGCGACACGCTTCTCCGATGATGCGAGACGTCTTGACTCGATGCGACAGCTGCAGCGGCGACACCCTTGTTCAGTGATGCGACAACAGCGGCTTTGGTGGTGACACTCTTCCTCGATGATGCGAGACGCTTCGGCTCGATGCGACGACAGCGGCTGCAGCACACTTCTCCGGTGGTGCGAGGTGCTTCGGCTTGAGGCGACAGCTGCAGAGGTGACACCATTGTTCAGTGATGCAACGACAGCGGCGGCGACACACTTCTTCGATGTTGCGAGACGTTTCTTTACGATGCGATGTGATGCGACAGCTACAGGGGCGACACCCTTGTTCAGTGATGCAGCGGCTGCGGCGGTGACACGCTTCTTCTTCGTGAGTCGCGCTTCCAGTTCCTTGTGACTAGAAGTTCCTCAGAATGCCCCAATACAGCTGCAGGCGCTTCCAAAGAACTCTGGAGAGCTGGTGGTTGACGTCTGTTGTCCCTGAGACTTCAGCAGGAGGCAAGCTCTTTTCTCAAGCCCTTGGAGATCCTTCATAAGTTGAATAAAGTACAAACAAAGTTCCTTTCTCCTTTCTTTGGCAGTCAGGCAACCACTGCAGGCCAATCCCCCAAACAACACTTCAGCTTAAGAATAGTCTCTCCTCAGTTTCTTCTGGTTCCATTCCTCAGCAAAGGTTTCTTCTTGTTTCCCAAAGTGATCTAAAGTTCTGGGGTTTGGGTCCCAATATTCATACCCAGTTTCTCTTTGTTCTCTGAAGGTAGAGAGGCCTTTGCCTAGTCCAAACCAGTTCTGGTCAGTCCTGGAGCACTTTGTTGACAAGACTCCTTCTTTTCTTTCAGAGTGCAGGGCAGAGAGATCACACGCACCACAGGAGGTGGAGCCAGCATTGTGGAGGGAAGGCACAGCCCTATTCAGGTCCCAGGTGCAACTCCTCCCACCCATCTAGATGCAGATCTCTCTATTCAGCCTTGTGCTGACTCACCCTGCCTCCTGGAATCCCCCAGCCCGTCACTCAAACTCCAGACAAGGAATACACAACCTAGCAGAGGCAGGCCTGGATGGTTAGACAAGAAAATACCTACTTTCTAAAAGTGGTATTTTCAAACACAGAATGTTAAAACCAACTTCACTAAAAGATGTATTTTATCATTCTGAGTTCAGGCATCGAATTTCGACCATGTTCCCGGAGTCAGTTAGGATTATAAAATGTAATAATCCAACTGCCCATTCTGGCCAATGGGGAACAGGTAGCCTTGCAATAGTGAAACACGAAAATGGCTGTAATTCACTGTTAGGACATGCCACACTCACCAGGGCATGTCCTACCATATACTTATAATGCACCCTGCCCTTGGGCCTACCATAGGGTTGTCTATTACGAAGAAAAGGAAAGGTTTAGGGACTGGCAAGTGGGTGCACTTGCCCAGTCAACATGGCAGTACCAGACTGCACACAGGCTCTGCAATGGCAAGCCGTAGACACACATTTACAGGCTGCTTCTGTGGGTGGCACAACCAGTGCTGCAAACCCACTAGCAGCATTTGGATTACCAGCCCTGGGCACTCCTGGTGCACTGTACTTGGGTCTGACAGGTAAACAAACCAGCCAGTCATGGAATCACTAATTCATACATCAATTTACAAGAGGGAGCACTTGCACTGTGGCACTGGACTGCAGTGGCACAGTGCCCAAAGCATCTCACACCAGCAAAAATACATGAGGCAACAGCAAAAAATGGGAGACCCAGGCCAAGGTGCCAGGTCTAACAGTAGTCCTCTTGTAGCAATTAAACACCTAACTTGCACCCTCATGATGCTATCTTGCAGGGCCTCCTAGACAACCGTTGCACATACTAGTGAAAAGGAGCACAAGCCCTGGGGTATTTCTCTGTATCAGAATAAGATCCATTGAAGATGGTCCCCACTGTGTTCAGTTGAGTTAGCCTCAGTGAAGGGTGCCTGACAGCTATCCTATGGAGTTGCTATGCCATTCTTTTAGACTGTTGTGCTATGCTATTGCTGACTCTTGAGTTGTTCTAGAGCAGAAGTGAGCAACCCTGTCCTCCACTTGAGTTGGAAATGTGTGTTGAAAGGGAGTTCACAGGAGGAAGAGAAAGAGGGAGTTATTCACTTTGTCACCTGATACACTAGCAATACATCTTAGGTCTATATAAAGAAGGGAAAGATAGGCTCTTATGAGTTCCCCTCTGTATATCTGCTAACAATTTATTGGCTTCATTGCAAAATATGAGTTTCTCTGGTGCTGAATTAGTGAGTTCACTGGGTTCCTTCTAGCTGGCTTCTTGCTTCAAGATTAATAGGAAAAGTCAGAGGTACTTAATTTGGTGTTTTTGGCCTGGTAGGTGGAAGGTCTTAAGAGGTCTCTGGTCTTTTGCTATGCCCCTAAACCCAAGAAGAATTTAGGAATATAATTATCGTCAAGTTAGGAAGAACTGAATGGAAATTAGACAGAGTTATATGTAGACTTCTTCAAAGACATTGAAAGGAAGCAGAATTGTGGTCTTTCATAGGTCAAGTGTATGGCACTTATAAAATGGACTTACTGTCCAGATTGCTATATGCTTGTCAGTCCCTTTCTGTATAGGTCGCATAGCAAAACAGCTATGTGCACATATGCAAGACACTACTATGCCAGGAAGCACTCAAGCAGCTTTTCAGCATTCTCACAGTACGGAATCCTTGCTCATAATGGTTATGTACGACATGAGAGTAGAGGCAGGCCATGATAATATCAACACATTGATTTTACTGGACTTATCAGTTCTGTTTGATAACAGAAGCCAGACAAGTACATTTGGCCGATGATATTGCTGCCCCGTGTCTTCCCTGTTTTCCACCTATCTAAAGAGGCTGCAAGTTATATTGGCTGATAGAATCTGCTGGATATAGAGGGTATTGTGCTGGACAGCTGCTGCCTTATTGAGACAGACCTAGTGTTAGCAGAGTTGACATGAGAAGGGACATATAACAAACAGGTTGCCTCATGGTGGTCGATATTAGTAGTTCTTCTCTTTTATTAACTACTGTTTGAAGCTCAAACCGCAATAGTTAGTTGATTCAATCCTCAGCCTTGTTAGATATATATAACAACATTATCAGCTGTTGTTTCCGGTGGTAGGTGCCTCCTGTTCAGAGATGGAGAAACACAGTTTGCATTTTTAAACATGCTCTGCAAAGGCAATTGGTCTTGTCTAAGGCTAGTACAGAGCAGTTGCCTTGAAAATACATGCACCCTCATGGAGTGTTGATTGAAAAACCAAAAAATTCTGACAGAGACTTCTAGTTCAGATTTCTCACCTGTTGAATATTCCCAAGGCGTCAGACTGGTTCTGGAAAATTTTCAGCAGTACCTCTGCACGTTGATAGGTGGTGATGCTGCATTGAAGTCATTCTGCTCTGTAAACAGCTTGCATAGCCTATATAGGCACCTCTCCCACAGGCTGAAGTCAGTTACTTTTTTTCCACACCACCAAATGCAGATCCAGAGCAACCTCATGTTTTTTTTAGCCCATTACCTCGAACCAAAAGTTTTACAGTGTTTAATAGATGTTATCTCCAAAATGACAGGTTTTAAGACCTGTAAGGACTCTTAAAAACAAATGTATGTGATAGATCCTCACCAAATTTGCCTGTGGTGCTTAGGGGCTAGCCACAGTTTTATGGCTTGCAGTTACTGAGTGTTCATGAACCCAAAGGCCATACAAGACCACAAGGTAAAACTCTACTTTGCCAAGTGCCAAAAGACACGATTACGAGACCGGTCAAAGTTGAAAGTTTGGTCCTGTTCGAAATCCAGAAGTCACCAGAGTTGTTCCAGGGATCGGTCTTCTGCTCAATCTAACACTACTATGAAGTTGAAGAAAAAAAGACAAGAATTCTAAATGAGACTCTGACCCTTCCCGCCACTCGCGCTCCCCTGAGAAGGCGTGGGGGTGGCATGATGCATCTCAATCTTGCTCCCGAAGTTGGTTGATTTTGGAGCCAATCCTGCAGCTTGTTCTGGCACAGCCAGAGTTTCCAAGGCCTTCTGCCACTCCTAAGCAGATCGAAGAGTTCTGTGAGGCCATACTCCGACTCTTAAAATCCTTGCTGACTCCCTCTGACGCGACTGCAGGTCCAGTGAGCCGGCAGATTCTCCCTCAGCGCCAGCTTGACCCTCTGAACTCATAATGAGGCTGCCTCCAGCTCCATTCTCGACCCCTTATCCGGCGACATGGTCCTTGTTGATTCCTGGTGCATCACATCAGATGCTAACACTAGGAGACAGGGCCCCAAATGTCCGCTCCGACATCGAGTCGGTACTGATTCAGCCTCAATCGAGGTTGCACCCAGCCGCCATTGAGGCTCCACTTTCTCCACTTGATCTGCTCCACTATAACAACAGCGCACCCTGCATTCCCTGTTCGGCATGATTTTGATAACGATCATGATTCAGGAGATGAGTTTTGCCAAGGAGAATTGGTATGACAACATGCAAGAGGCTAGTGACCTTGATAGCTCCTCTGAGTCTAGTCTCCTCTCACCCCCTGGCTCTGCGTCTTACACCATGGTTATGCATATGCAGTTGAAGTCCTTGATCTCAAGCTCCCCACATTGGAATTCAAGACCAATGTACTTACGAATGTTCTTCAGCCAGGGCAGTTCAAGTGGGGGTTGTGGGGCGCACACCTTTTCTTCTGATTTGTTGAAAGATTTCAATTTTTCTTAATTTTTTTATCCTGGTTAGCGTGCTTGTCGGTAAAAATGCCTAACCCAACTGGCATCTGTATTGGTGACAACATGAACAGGAAGGGGCAGACACCTACTGAGCCCCTCTTACCCAATGCAAGGCCCATATGAATACTTTGTTGGGGGCATTGGCCAAACCTTGTTTTGGCCCGCCGGTCAACCGCCAAATTGTACAACGCCACTGACCTCCCTAGGACAATCCTGTTCTTTTTTTTTTTTTTCTCTGCCCCCCTGAGCAGAGGGTGGGTGGTGCAAGCATCTGCAAACATGATCAATCCTAGTTGAAACTGGTGGAGATATTCAGGAAGTTTGTTTACTCTTCCACCAGCTTGGTGCTCAGGTCAGTGACTGCAAACTGCCTGCTGGGGCGCTGTTCTCGCGCCATGTGGGACTCCGTGGCTCAAATTCTCCCATGTGTCCCTGACGATCTCAGACAGGTCCTCGTTCGTGGCATACAGGACAGTCGTGATGCAAGCAAGTTCACAATTTATTGTGGATTGGGCACCACATATTCCATCTAGAGGGCCATTGACCCCAGTGCCTCCATTCACCACTACGCTTGGCTGTGATCCACTGGTTCCTCAGACAAGTCATCCCTCATGCATATGCCATTCGACACAACTTGCCTGTTTGTGGACAAGGCAGACTCCACTCTCGAGCCGTTCAAGGAGACCAGGACCACAACACGTCACTTGGGCTTATCTCACCCACCACTCCAGCCACATTGCCCTACTGTTCTTTTCGTGGAATTGGCAGGGTGCCTACCACTCACACAGTCCAGGTCTTTGGGCCACCCAGTCCAAACCCCTCCCCCCCCCCCCCCCTCCATATTTTCCCTTGCGAAGCCACTTTACCGTGCCCTTTGTGGAGTACAACCACCTGGTAGTAAGCATGATCTGAAAATTCTTGCTGGGATGGCAGGATATAACATCAGACAGGTGGGTCCTGCTAATTGTGCGAAAGGGCAACACTCTACCCTTCCTTTCTTCACTACTGCACTTTCCACTGCTCCCTCACACCCCACTGATGATGACCATCCTTCCGTTTTGTGGCAGGATGTGCAAGCCCTCCTGGCCAAAGGGGCTATTGAGAGGGTGCCCGTTCCAGATGTAGAACATGGTTGTTATTCCTGCTACTTTCTAGTGCCAGTGAAGGATGAAAGTCATTGTCTAGTTTTAGACCTGTGCTTCTCAACACTTATGTTCTGAAGGAAAATTTCAAAATGCTTTCACTGCCCCTGGGTCTGTCTGCCCTCAATCCTAGAGACTGGATGGTGGCGTTGGGCCTGCACAATGCCTTTTTCCATGTAACTGTCCTGCAATCCCATGTGCACTGCCTGCAGTTTGTGATGGAGGAGAATAATTTTCAGTTTGCTGTGATCTCCTTGGTCTCACCAGTGCCTCTTGGGTATTCAAGAAATTGATGACAGTAGTGGCAGCACATCTTTGGGGGTCAAGAGTGCCCTGTCTCCCCCCTACTTCTACGAGTGCCTGTTGAAGGCATGCTCGACCCAGGCATTCATCAACCACCTTCAGACATCGGCAAACCTCCTGTCATCTTTTGGGTTCCCTATCCACATTCCAAAGACACACCTTATTCCTTCTCCGACGCGCCCCTTCATTGGAGCCATTCTGAACACGTTCTGTTTCGTGTCCTGAACATTCAGGCTATGATCCTGATCTTTCCGCCTCGGTCCTGGATTTCAGTGAGGCCGACTCTGAGGCTGCTGGGCCTCATGGCCTCCTGCGTCCTGCTGGTCAAGCAAGACAGACATATGCAGACTCTATAGGGGAATCTGAAGTCTCAGTAGGCCCAGCATCAAGAGAACATCTTCGACTATGTTCAGGTATCAGAGGAGACTTTAAAAGATCTGCAGTTGTGGTTACTGGACTGTGATTGGGTCACAGTAGACCCCTCTTCCTTCCCTGCCCAGGATGGTGGCAGATGCATTGCTTCTGGGGTGGGGTGGCCATCTGGGAGAGGTAGAGATCAGATACCGCTGGTCTCCTCTGAAACCTGGCTTCATATCAGCCTTTTGGATCTGAGTGTCATATGCCTGGCATTGGAAGTCTTCCACTGGAGGCTTGTATAACTGATCGCGGACAACACAACCACCACATGGTACTCCAATAAACAGGGCAGGTAGGGATCATGGACCCTGTGCTAGGAGACCCTGCACCTCTGGAAATGGCTGGACTATGTAGGAATTTTCCTGGTGGTGAACTACCTGTCAGGATCTTTGAATGCCTTTGAGGACATGCTCAGCCATCGACACCTAGAGGATCACAACTGCCCGTTTCACTCAGAGGTGGTGCAAGGTCTCTCCATGAATAGGGAGAACCTTTGCTCGATCTGTTTGCCACTACCGAGAACGCCCAATGTCAACACTTCTGTGCATTAGAGTTTCCAAGGCGCCTCTTGCACGGGGACACATGCCGCCTCGAGTGAAACTCTGGTCTCCTATATGCCTTTTCACCAATATCACTTCTACCCAGTGTTCTCAAGAAGATCACATTCGACCGCGCCAAGTAATCCTTGTTGCCCATTATTGGACATGAAGATTATGGTATCCAGAACTCTTGTACATGAGCATCTGTCCTACAATCAGGCTGCCCCTCCAGGAGATTCTGCTGTCGTACAGGTAGGGCAGGGTTCTACAACCGGACCTTTGCCATCTCCATCTTGATGATTGGAGATTAAGTGGCAACAGCTGAACTCCTTTAACTTTCTTCCAAAGGTGTTTAATGTCATTTTGGCAGCCAGGTGTCCCTCTATGAAAACTGTATGTGCCCATTGTTGTGAAAAATTTGAGGCTTGGTGCAGTACTCAGCAGATAACCCCTCTTCAGACAGTTATCTGACGATTTGTTGGTTTTTTTTCTCCGTAGTCTGGCATGGCCTTGCTCTGGGTACAGTAATAGGGTACCTTTCAGCTCTTTTGAACTTTTTGTAATTGCAGGATCAGCCATTTGTAGGTTTCACCTGCACAGCGCTTCTGCTGTGCTTGATAAATCTATTGTTTTTAATATAAACTTAAAAGGAATTGCATCCCGGATCCTCTGTTTCCTGGTTCCTCATTGGTTTGTGTGCATGCCACTTACGTTTACTCCATTTCTTTTGGCTGTAGAAATGTTCCTGCATTTACCAAAGCTTGTTCCTTATCTACTTCTCTTATCAGTTTCCCCAGCTGAAATACTGTTAACAGCCGCCTTGGTGGAATTATATTTTCATAAAGTTTTGCGTTTCACTATTTCAAGCATATTTATATAACAATGGAGATTAAGTGATTTGCATAGAATCACAGGATGTTGCGCAGTGAAGCTGAGACTCGAATCGGGCTCCCCAGCTCTTGAGTCAGCAGTTCTGGTCACTGCACCACACCCTCTCCACTTCCGTGTTATCTGTCCGTGAGCTCTTTCCTTCACCCGGACGATGATTGATGAAAGCAGCTCTTTATTCATTACATAGGCGAAACCGATGCATTACCAATGCCTGTTGTTTAAGTCTTGAGTTATTCACTTTTTGAAAGGTTTACAACATTTGTTTCCTCCCTCTCCTGTTGTCATGCCACAGTGGGACCTTAACTTAATCTTCATATTTTTATGTGCACTCCATTTGATCCACTTCACAGCTGTTCCTTGCGGCTCCTCAACCTAAAGACTATGTTCCTCATCGTCATAACATCAGCGCAGCATGTGAGTGAGCCTCAAGCTCTATGTGTCAACCCACCATGCACCACCATCACAGAGATGCTGGTTTTGCCGACTCAGGCATTCTAATTGCTTAAAGTTATGATGCCATTCCACGTCAGTCCAAAAATCACCTTACTGGCATTCTGCGCTCTGCCTCACCTCATTAAGGAGGAGTATAGACTCCATCGCTTGGACCTGAAAAGAGCCCTGAACTTTTACATAGATTGTACCAAAGACCACCTAATGGACATTCAGCTCCGCGTGCGGTTCAATGGATCAAAGAAAGGTTAGGTTATGTAGAGGAGAACCATGTCCACAGAGTTTATGTCCTAGGCATTTACCTGCTGGCTATATGGGTGTTCCTTCATATGTTTATGAAGCACTATTGTCTGGATATTTAGGATTGCGGAGAGGGGCATTTTGCCTGCTCGGTCCATCAGGACTCTTGTTTGAGTCCATCCACAGAACAACGGCCAAATCGGTAATGCTTTGGAACATGTTCAAAAGGAGAGGAAAACTGCAGCTAGAAATCTGTCAGAGCAACAAGCTACTTACCGTTGGTAACGCTCTTTCGAGCAGAGAATCTTTGTAGCTCATGTTCCTCAACGACCCTTCCTATTCTGTGGTAGGCCTCTATCCATTAATAAGAACCCAAGCCTAGAAATCTACACACTGGTCACACCAATTTACATTTTGAGCTCTACATCTGATAGTACGGATGCTCTTGAAAATAACTGACCTCAGCACACAGGAGTGGTGCATATACCTGCTCATAAATACCAAGATTGGGGAGTGTAGAGGTGAAGCCCTCCACGGGCATAGGAGGTGGATACGTCCTCCACACAGAATCAGTTACAAAACAAAAGGATCCACCTCTAGGGGGAAGAGGGGTGGGGGGGCGAAGAAGAACCTGGGTTCAGATATCTTGGGTGGTGGAAGGTGTGTATCCTACTGTGGTTGGACACACACTGTGTTTGTTTAAATACCCCTCACACACCAAAATGGCCCTTGGTGTCATGCTTCATCATAGGGGTCTTCCCGCCCCGCAGCGGGACGAGGCGTGCTACGACCTGCGACTACGCGGGAGCACTGATAATGTAGTGCTATGTGTGATGCAAGAGGGAGGGTCTGAAGTGAATGTAGGTGGGTGTATTAAAAAGGACCTGGCCTCGTTGGACGTAGAAACTTTAATAGGTCAAGGGAGGCTGGTGCTGTTAAAAAGGTCGTGCGGAGATGTCCTGCGTAATGTGCGGATACTCCTAGTAGGTCAACATGTTTTGATGCAGCAAGACATCTTCGTCAGGACAAGAACAAGATCTCTCCTGTATAAATTACGTGTACTCTTATTAGAGGCTGTTAATGTAAGTGAAAATGCAATCAATGAAGCATTTGTATACAATACCTAATGGTATGCTTTTATCGGTGTCTGAAAAAAAGAAAAAGGAAAATGGTAGCTGAGTGTCCCAGGAAACATAATGCGCAGTACCTGCAAAAATAAGCGGTGCGCCACATAGTGACATTAAGTGATGTCGAACTATAAGTCTTAAAATGCAAAAAGAGGTGTAGCGACCTGTAGGGAAAAAAAGGAACAATACAAGACAATACACACATGAAACAGAAAGCACACACTCTATCGATTGGTGAGCAGCTCTATGTTGAAAATAAGGAAAAAGTTGCGTAAGTCTGATACATACTTATGTATATGAGAAAGCAATGCCTCATGAACCTCAAGAACGGGTGGATAGGGCGAGGTAACTCAGTGCTAGCAGGGGAAAAGGGAGAACGAGAGTCTTTTACCTTCTACATTCTGGTCATGATGGAAACGAAGAGTCCGCTCCCCAAAACGGCTGTGCCGTACTTACGTGCACCCTTGAAAAACCCTGGCTCAATGTGAGTCCATCCCGCGGTTCCGCTGTACTGCCGGAATGCTGAAGGCACTCTATTTATACGGACACTGATTAGTGGGAACCGGAGAAATGGTATCACCTGGATCCTCAACCAAGGTATGACGTAGTGATACTTCCGGGTGCGCGCCACCACAGAAACTAGAGCGCTGACCTAGTTAGGTTGCGGGTTAGCGGAAGTGAGTATTAAAAAGGCATGTGGTGGCGGCATAAATTATGTTACCACAAAAACATCGTAAGCTTCTAGAAGCGGTGCCAATGAGCACGGTGAATAAATTAATAAAATAAAAGGGGCGGGGCATGGCCATGGTACATATTTACTATTCTAACAAGCGGTCATTGTATATAGTGGCACAATGCAGTCCCAGTGACATTAGCGCTTTCCCGTTGGTGCTTCTTTTGATGTTAATAAGCTTAGTTGGGAGCAGGAGCCAAGTGGCCAAATAAAATCAAAAACCCATTGAAGAAATGAATCGTACTGCTGGACCCTGGTTTTTCTTAGCTGAAAGCGTGAAAAGGGGGTGGGGCATGGCCATGGTACATATTTCCTATTCTAACAAGCGGTCGATGCATATAGCGACACAATGCAGTCCCAGTGACATTAGCGCTGGCCCGTTGGTGCTTCTTTTGATGTTAATAAGCTTAGTTGGGAGCAGGAGCCAAGTGGCCAAATAAAATCAAAAACCCATTGAAAAAATGAGTCGGTCCGCTGGACCCTGGTTTCTCTTTGCATAGAAAACTCAAAAATGAGTATAGGAGTAAGACTAGTGACCGGGGATCATAGGTCATAGACGGTCAGAAAGGAATAGATGCAGGACGAAGGAGCCTGATCAAATGTCATCAATGGTGAATAGTAATGGCACTAACTAAGCTGTGACCAAGGTATTTCATCGTTGAGGCCTGTCAAATGTGTGCCAAACACCCATCGTTGCCTTTTTTCAAAAAAACAATACTCAGAGTTTAGTTGTTCTATGACTGTCCATTTAAGGTCATCCATACTGTGATTCGTGGTTAAAAAGTGGTTTGCCATTTTTGTTGTGCTCTTTTTACAGCAAATATTGCTCCTATGTTCGCCAATGCGTATCTTAACCTGTCTCGTGGTCATTCCGACGTATTCCATTCTGCATGGACACGTGATCAGATATATCACGTTCCTGCTGTTACAATTGGTAAACTTCCTTTGCTCCCAAGTCGTACCATTGAGGAAGGTGATGTGAGTACTTTTCTTAGTTTGGTTGCACGTACTACAAAGGCCACATGGATGGTGCCCTTCTTATTTATGATCTTAGACACTTGGTTGTAGTGAGTGTTGAAAGTGGTCACACAGATGGGCCTGGTCTCTTGCTCATGTGGTGTATGATCTTCTAAAAGAGAGTCTCTGTTATTGTTTCTAGCCCATTTTAATCCTCTCTTTACAATGGGTTCTGGGTAGTTGCGTTCTAGTAGTTTTTTCTCCAGATCCTTGGCTTGCATCTTGAAGTCTGTTAGTTCAGAGGAATTCCTTCGTAGGCGAAGGAATTGACCATACGGGAGGTTGTCCCGAAGGTGTCTGGGTGGAAGCTATCATATAGTAATAAACAATTCTTCACCGTAGGTTTAAAATGCGTGCTTGTTTTTAATCTACCTTCATCTGGGTAGATGTTGAGGTCAAGAAATACCAGGTTTCTGTTGGATGACGTGTGAGTGAACTTCAGGAAGGTGTTCTGTTCATTCAGCCAAGTCATACATGTCGTGACTGATTCAGAGTCACCCTTCCAAATGGCTAGAACGTCATCAATGTAACGCTTCCATAAAATGATGTTGTTAGAGAATGGATTGTGCTGATGGAGTATTTTTTGTGATTCAAGGTGGTGTACGTAGAGACCCGCTAGGCTCGGCGCAAAGGTGCCCCCTATGCTTGTACCATGTTTCTGTTAATAATGTACACCCTGGTACATGAAGAAGATTTTCTTGAGGGCCAGTGTGATACATTCCATGACCATATTCCTAGGAGTGTGATAGTTCCAGGTGGTGGAAAAAAGAACCTCTTCTATGATATCAAGGGTCTCATCATGTGGCAAGCTAGTATACCGGCTTTCAACATCTAATCCAAGTAGGAGATGATGTTCAGGATCAAACGTGAGGTTTTCAAGGAGTTGCAGGACTGCCTTGGTATCCTTAAGATAGGTGTCGGTATTCTGAACCAATGGCCGGAGAAAAGCGTCTGCGAATTTTGAAAGAGGCTCAAGTATTGAGCCAATCCCTGATACGCTAGGGCGTCCCTGGGGATGCTCCAGATTTTTATGAATTTTGGGGATGGTGTAGAAATAGGGTGTTCTAGGCGACTTTTGGATAAGAAAGTCTGCCTCCTTCTTGGATATCCAATCGTGGGCAGTGGCTTCTTCTACCATCCCCATGATACGTATCCGGATCGCCTCAGTTGGATCATCGAGGAGGATCTCGTAGTTTCTTTGGTCTCCCAACCGTCTCCTACACTCTGTGTCGTAGCTGTCGGAAGTTTGGATTACGGTTGCTCCACCTTTGTCAGCAGGTTTGATGGTGATGTCGGTATTGTTGGCTAGTTGCTGCAGAGCTTCCTTTTCTAGTCGCGTGATATTTTGGAAAGTTGTGTTGTCTTTTTTGAGTGTGCTGTTTAGATCTTCCATTACTGCTTTCTCAAAAGCTAGTAATTCGATAGGTATTGTGGAATCCAATGGAGTGAAGGTGGATTTAGGTCGTAGTCCAGTGTCCGATATCTGGTTGTTGACAGTAACTTTGTCTGAAAAGAAAGTCCTTAGCTTGAGCTTGCGTATGAATTCTTTGATTTCTAAACAGAGTTTGAATGTATCCACTCTATTAGTAGGTACGAACCCCAGGCCCTTTTCCAATGCTTCCTTTTGGGGTTTGGTAAGTGTCAATCCTGTGAGGTTGACCACTAGATGTCCTTTCTGCTGGTGGATGGTTGGTTCAACGCTGCTGTCATGGTCCTCGTGGATACCCTCGCCAGCTCCTCTGGATCGTTGTTCCAATGGACCTGGTTGCCCCTCCGGTTCCTTCCTCGTGGTTGTCCTTGGCGCATCCCTAAAAAAGGAGGTGGTCCATAATAGTTGTAATCCTGTGGAACGGGGTTCCAATGTTGAGAGGACCTTTCCACCAACCACGAGGAAGGAACCGGAGGGGCAACCAGGTCCATTGGAACAATGATCCAAAGGAGCTGGCGAGGATATCCACGAGGAGCATGACAGCAGCGTCGAACCAACCATCCACCAGCAGAAAGGACAACTAGTGGTCAACCTCACAGGATTGACACTTACCAAACCCCAAAAGGAAGCATTGGAAAAGGGCCTGGGGTTCGTACCTACTAATAGAGTGGATAAATTCAAACTCTGTTTAGAAATCAAAGAATTCATACACAAGCTCAAGGTAAGGACTTTCATTTCAGACAAAGTTACTGTCAACAACCAGATATCTGACACTGGACTACGACCTAAATCCACCTTCACTCCATTGGATTCCACAATACCTATTGAATTACAAGCTTTTGAGAAAGCAGTAATGGAAGATCTAAACAGCACACTCAAAAAAGACAACACAACTTTCCAAAATATCACGCGACTAGAAAAGGAAGCTCTGCAGCAACAGGCCAACAATACCGACATCACCATCAAACCTGCGGACAAAGGTGGAGCAACCATAATCCAAACCTCCGACAGCTACAACAGAGTGTAGGAGACTGTTGGGAGACCAAAGAAACTACGAGATCCTCCTCGATGATCCAACTGAGGCGATCCGGATACGTATCATGGGGATGGTAGAAGAAGCCACAGCCCACAATTGGATATCCAAGAAGGAGGCAGACTTTCTTATCCAAAAGTCGCCTAGAACACCCTATTTCTACACCATCCCCAAAATTCATAAAAATCTGGAGCATCCCCGGGACGCCCTATCGTATCAAGGATTGGCTCAATACTTGAGCCTCTTTGAAAATTCGCAGACGCTTTTCTCCGGCCATTGGTTCAGAATACCGACACTTATCTTAAGGATACCAAGGCAGTCCTGCAACTCCTTGAAAACCTCACGTTTGATCCTGAACAACATCTCCTACTTGGATTAGATGTTGAAAGCCTGTATACTAGCTTGCCACATGATGAGACCCTTGATATCATAGAAGAGGTTCTTTTTTCCACCATCTGGAACTATCACACTCCTAGGAATATGGTCATGGAATGTATCACACTGGCCCTCAAGAAAAACTTCTTCATGTACCAGGGTGTACATTATTTACAGAAACACGGTACCAGCATGGGGAGCACCTTTGCGCCGAGCCTAGCGGGTCTCTATGTACACCACCTTGAATCACAAAAAATACTCAATCAGCACAATCCATTCTATAACAACATCATTTTATGGAAGCGTTACATTGATGACGTTCTAGTCAGTTGGAAGGGTGACTCTGAATCAGTCACGACATTTATGACTTGGCTGAATGAACAGAACACCTTCCTGAAGTTCACTCACACGTCATCCAACAGAAACCTGGTATTTCTTGACATCAACATCTACCCAGATGAAGGTAGATTAAAAACAAGCACGCATTTTAAACCTACGGCGAAGAATTGTTAATTACTACATGATAGCTTCCACCCCAGACACCTTCGGGACAACCTACCGTATGGTCAATTCCTTCGCCTACGAAGGAATTGCGCTGAACTAACAGACTTCAAGATGCAAGCCAAGGATCTGGAGAAAAATCTACTAGAACGCAACTACCCAGAACCCATTGTAAAGAGAGGATTAAAACGGGCTAGAAACAATAACAGAGACTCTTTTAGAAGATCATACACCACATGAGCAAGAGACCAAGCCCATCTCTGTGACCACTTTCAACACTCACTCCAACCAAGTGTCTAAGATCATAAATAAGAACTGGAAGATCCTCAACTGCGGGGGCCTCAATTTCCCTAAACCTATGTTCTCCCACAAAAGAGGTAGAAACCTGAGGGACATTCTGGTCCACACTAGACCGCGCCCACCACCAACAAGAAACCCCACCATCAGTACACTACCCCCTATCCAAGGGCACCATCCATGTGGCCTTTGTAGTACGTGCAATCAAACTAAGAAAAGTACTCACATCACCTTCCTCAATGGTACGACTTGGGAGCAAAGGAAGTTTACCAATTGTAATAGCAGGAACGTGATATATCTGATCACGTGTCAATGCAGAATGGAATACGTCGGAATGACCACGAGACAGGTTAAGATACGCATTGGCGAACATAGGAGCAATATTCGCTGTAAAAAGAGCACAACAAAAATGGCAAACCACTTTTTAACCACGAATCACAGTGTGGATGACCTTAAATGGACAGTCAGAGAACAATTAAACTCAGAGTATGGTCTTTTTGAAAAAGAGCAACGATGGGTGTTCCGTTTAGGCACACATTTGACGGGCCTCAATGTTGAAATACCTTGGCCACAGCTTAGTTAGTGCCATTACTATTCGCCATTGATGACATTTGATCAGGCTCCTTCGTCCTGCACCTATTCCTGTCTGACCGTCTATGATCTGTGATCCCCGGTCACTAGTCTTAATCCTATACTCATTTTTGAGTTTTCTATGTAAGGAGAAAACAGGGTCCAGCGGACCAACTCATTTTTTCAATGGGTTTTTGATTTTATTTGGCCACTTGGCTCCTGCTCCCAACTGAGCTTATTAACCTCAAAAGAAGCACCAACGGGCCAGCGCTAATGTCACTGGGACTGCATTGTGTCGCTATATGCATCGACCGCTTGTTAGAATAGTAAATATGTACCATGGCCATGCCTGCCCCCTTTTCACGCTTTCAGCTAAGAAAAACCAGGGTGCAGCAGACCGATACATTTCTTCAATGGGTTTTTGATTTTATTTGGCCACTTGGCTCCTGCTCCCAACTAAGCTTATTAACATCAAAAGAAGCATCAACGGGAAAGCGCTAATGTCACTGGGACTGCATTGTGCCGCTATATGCATCGACAGCTTGTTAGAATAGTAAATATGTACCATGGCCCTGCCCCACCCCTTTTATTTTATTAATTTATTCACCGTGCTCATTGGCACCGCTTCTAGAAGTTTACGATGTTTTTGTGGTAACATAATTTATGCCGCCATCACATGCCTTTTTAATACTCACTTCCGCTAACCCGCAACCTAACGAGGTCAGCGCTCTAGTTTCTGTGGTGGCGCGCACCCGGAAGTATCACTACGTCATACCTTGGTTGACGATCCAGGTGATACCATTTCTCCGGTTCCCACTAATCAGTGTCTGCATAAATAGCGTGCCTTCAGCACTTTCCCGCAGTACAGCGGAACCGCGGGATGGACTCACATTGAGCCAGGGTTTTTCAAGGGGCACGTAAGTACGGCACAGCCGTCTCGGGGAGCGTACTCTAAGTTTCCATCATGACCAGAATGTAGAAGGTAAAAGACTGTCTTTCTCCCTTTTCCCCTGCTAGCACTGAGTTACCTCGCCCTATCCACCCGTTCTTGAGGTTCATGAGGCATTGCTTTCTCATATACATAAGTATGTATCAGACTTACGCAACTTTTTCCTTATTTTCAACATAGAGCTGCTCACCAATCGATAGAGTGTGTGCTTTGTGTTTCATGTGTGTATTGTCTTGTATTGTTCCGTTTTTTTCCCTACAGGTCATTACACCTCTTTTTGCATTTTAAGACATATGGTTAGACATCACTTAATGTCACTATGTGGCGCACCGCTTATTTTTGCAGGTACTGCGTATTATGTTTCCAGGGACACTCAGCTACCATTTTCCTTTTTCTTTTTTTCAGACACCGATAGAAGCATACCATTAGGTATTGTATACAAATGCTTTATTGATTGCATTTTCACTTACATTAACAGTCTGTAATTAGAGTACACGTAATTTCTACAGGAGGGATCTTGTTCTTGTCCTAACGAAGATGCCTTGCTGCTTTGAAACATGTTGACCTACTAGGAGTATCCGCACACTACGCAGGACATCTCCGCACCACCTTTTTAACAGCACCAGCCTCCCTTGACCTATTAAAGTTTCTACGTCTAACGAGGCCAGGTCCTTTTTAATACACCCACCTACATTCACTTCAGACCCTCCCTCCTGCATCACACACAGCACTACATTATCAGTGCTCCCACGTAGTCTCAGGTCGTAGCACGCCCCGTCCCGCAGCGGGGCGGGAAGACCCCTATGATGAAGCATGACACCAAGGGCCATTTTGGTGTGTGAGGGGTATTTAAACAAACACAGTGTGTGTCCAACCACAGTAGGATACACACCTTCCACCACCCAAGATATCTGAACCCAGGTTCTTCTTCGCCCCCCCACCCCTCTTCCCCCCCTAGAGGTGGATCCTTTTGTTTTGTAACTAAAGCATATACATGCTCATCACATAATTTCTGGAGCTGAACGGTGGCAGTTTGGAGCTTGAGGGCACCATATTCCAGTGTGCAGGTGTACTGATGAAAAGGTTCCGGATTCAGTCTGACACTTGGAGAATATTCAGTGAATGGGGAATCTGCAGTTAGATAGTTTATACCAGAGATAGTGTTACCAAAGGTACGTAACTTGCTCATCTCTCTACATGTGAGCACTGGAAACGATGCAAGTCAGCCAATTTTGTGAATCTGAAAGAGCCTGTTCTCCAGGGGAGGGACAAATACAAGAATAGGAGGTAAGCAATTGAAGAAGAAACAAGGAAATGCGTAACAATAAAGCCAAACAATGATAAGCAATTGGCAGGCTCTAAGCCCAGTCTAAGTTCACAATAGGTCTTTCGCAGCCAGACAGCTTGTGCTGTCTGGTTAGGAGGGAAAATTGCTGTGCTAATTTAATTTTATTTGCACTTCAGCCTGGATGCAAAGCAATGAAAGTACTTCCTGACAAAGAAGGGATGCATGAAGCTTTCTCAGACATCCTTGACAATCCCCTGCAGTAGCTTCTTCTAATGGTGTTAGGATGAGACCATGTTGTCGTGTGGTTCCTATAAATCTATATAGGATCTGCACGTTTGGACACCATAAACCAAGGTATTGGTGTGCAGACTGATTCCAGACACCCCGAAAGGATATGTTAGTCTGTAGACCCGCTAGCTCACAGTGCCACTATGAGCCCCACAACCTTACCAAGGAGCGAATAGTTTCTGGCAACTATCGAACATGACAACCTTGACCCCTTGGGGATCGTGGAAACAGTACTTTTCGCTCAATCACTCGTGCTCACTTTGTCTCTTAGAGATACACAGAATAAACGGTGGGACGTTTTCAATAAATATTTATTGAACCAGCATCATTCTAGGATAAAATACTTCTGTTGCAACAACCATTAGACAGAAACAGACATACACGGTTTTAAGCACCAACAGAATAAATAAAAGGTAGAATTCTACCATGGTGCTAAAGCAATGAATGTATGCAGGCATATAGATACATGGCAGTAAACATGAGTACTCCTACGAAGCAAAACCCTAACTAAATGTACCGAAGTGTACCTAGCATGTATGTAGGTGTGTAGCCAAACCCCCCCCCTAGGAAAGAGCCAACCCATTACCTGATGTGAGACAACAAAGGACCCTGTCTCGGTCTCGAGGGATGTCAGACCACTGTGTGCTGGAGTGTCTGCGGGCAGGGACTTAGCGTCTCGTGTCAGCATGGAAGCTATTTCTCCTCTGGTTTGCCCAGCGAAGATGCAGTACTTATGTACCCAAAAGGTACCCTCAGGGGTTCTACTTAAATGTGTCATGGTACTGTGGGCATGTCGGCCAAGGATGACGATAGCGGTGACCCTTATACAGAGTTAATATGCAGAAGATGGTAATCCTGCTGTGATACTAAGAATCCTCATGCATAAAAAATGAGGCTAGTTTTTGGAGAAAACCCACACAACATTTATTCAGTACCTAACTAGGTGAAAGGTCAGCGCAAAACCGTTATGTAGAGCAAGGTAGGACAAATGTAGGTAAAAGGTCAAGCAACTACCTACACCTATTTTGGGGTTCATAACAGTGTCCGAACATAACCATTGTAATTTGGTACAGCATGTTTTTGTGCTATGAAGACTCTGGGGCCTATAAACAAACTGCATTTTGTAGTACGTTTAGTAGTACCACAGTAGTACTACTCGGGTACTACAAAATGCTCTTCACCGGGGCGGTGCCAGCAACCTGGCCGACTAAGACTCATCTGCTGCGAGCTCCGGATACCGTAGCCAAATCCATCTGTAATCCGGCCCTTCCGCTGATCATCGCTCACTAAAATGTATAAAAACCAGTATTGCCTTAGCCCTACTCTCTTATGAGCATACATTAACGGCTTGTAGCCCGGCGACTGACACAAGTGTGCGAAGAAGCAACAGCTGCACTCCCAAAAAATATATGGCAGCCGGTCTGCACAGCACCTAGAGACCGAGCAGAGAAACCGGAGCGCCTGGGTTGGAGGGTTGTGGGGCAGATCCTGGCCATTGTGGATTGAGGCTGAGAGCTTTGAAAGCGACGGCCCGGATTTTGCTGCCCCTGCGGACTTAATAAGGCCCCTGGACCATTGACCGCTGTGAGGTGGGGTGATGGTTGAATGTGGTGATTGAGACCCTGCCCTACTATCTGGGTGCTCCGTGAGGCCCTGCAGGGAGTTCTGGCTGGGGTGGTGCCCTTGAGGGGGCTGGAAGTAAGGGTGTGCGGGTTCTCCCCTCCCCCCCTCCCCCCCCCCCCCCCTCCGGACTCATCTGTCTGCGGAGGCCCTGGAGCGGCCTGCCATCCTGTGGCGGCTTGAGACTGCGACCTGGCTGGATCGTAGAGGCAGCCTAAAGATATCTGAACGAGCCGAAGCACCGAGGTGGGTGATTGCGACGCAGGGGGGGGGGGGCCTCTGGGAAGTAAAACCCGGTCTGGTGCCTCCCCAGGCCAGTGCATGCACCGGGGCTGCTCACGGCACCATCGCATCTGGCCCTCCCCCCCATGTTGAGGCTGCCCCTGACTTTGCGGGGCTGGTTGGCTGAGACTGAAGCTACCTCCTGATGGAGGGATTGCCTGGTGTCCCTTCGTGGGCCGCTAATTGCCACCAACATTCAGAGCATCACTGAGGGAGCTGACGGCTAACTAGGATCTCTTGCCCCCCATATATGCAACAACTGTACACCTCAAGACACCTTTTTGAACAGAGGAGGCCCACCCAGCAGATGGCGGATGGTGACATATATGCCTGGAAGGCAGGTAAAGGAGGGTCGCCGCAGCCTCCAGAACCTGGCAGACACGCATAGTACCTATAATCAACCTGGGTCTCCCTCGCTGCAGGGGCTTAGGACAGGACTTGCACACAGGATCCTATTCATCGGCTGAGCAGTGGGCCACGTTGGCTTGCTGGGGGGGGCCTTCCCTCCCTCTCTACGGCACATAGGGCCTACCTTTGCTTGGCAGGACGAGGGTCACTGTCTAACTGATTGCTAATCAAGGGGACTCGCTACAAACATGGTCAAATGTACGGAACCTAAACAGTGCAAATTGGACCACTCTGCGAGGTTGGACACACCCCCAGTGGACCAGGAGGAGGGCGCTACCCCTAGCCCAAGCAATGCGGATATACTGCAAGCCATACACTCCTCCAAAACAGCCCTGAAAAGCAAAATTGGGGAAGTACGCTTGGAGGTATCTCTCCTGGGACAAGACCTCTGTAATGTAACAGAAAGGGTGACTGTCACAGAGACGAGACTCTCTGAAGTGGAGGATTTAATTCAGGGTCTCAAAAAGGGAGCTGAGGAGCAGTGAAAGATCAATGCTGACATCGTATTGCTGATTGAGGACGCGGAAAGTCTGGCCTGCTGCAACAATCTCCGATATGTCGGCTTTCCGGAAGGGGCTGAAAGCAACACCACCAGTGAATTCCTTACGTCATGGCTGAGACCTACCTTCTCTGGTAAACATTTCTGCTCATGCTTTATATTAGAATGGGAACATAGAGCCCTGAGAGGAAAAGCCCCTCCAGGGGCCTTCCCACCCCACATCATTGCAAAGTTCCTCAACTTCCTAGATAGGGTCATGATCCTAGGAGAAGCACGTACACTGGGAGACTTGCGGTATGAGGGCTCCAGGATCATGATCTTTCCGGACTGTAGCCTGGAAGTCCAGCGCGAGCGGAAAAGTTTGAATCAGTGAAAGCAAAAATCAGTGCCATGCATCTCCAATACATGCTCCTCTTGCCAGCTAAATTAAAAATCCTCTACCAAGGAAAGTCCTTTATCTTCCACTCCCCGGAGGAGGCCTGGGCCTGGCTCGAGGCAAGACTAAGATTCCAGTCTGGACCTATGGGGGAGGGCTGAACATCAGATAACACTGCCCCTGGACACTAGACCTAAGGCCAACTCCTGGTCGTACAGAAAATGGACCTGCAAAAGCACAACTGCTGGTTGGAAGACTCCATACCCGCCCAAAACTCTCTGGCGGCTCAGGCACTGATTTGAAGCAGAAGACAATGTGAATTTGGGCATTCACAAGTCTCAGAGCCGTATCTCGCATACCACCTCCCAGCCACAGCTCGATGGACCTGGTTCTTTATCGGAGACAGAGTATTCATCCTTAGGCTAGAGACAATACAGCATTCGAATAACCCATCCTCCGGACTCAGAACAATAGATGGTGCAATTGGCAACCGACTAACCGGTGGAACTCACAACATACTCGTAGACAACCTACTCTGACCCCTGAGAAAACACAATTTACATTGGGCACCATCATTTCTAATCTGCCAGCGTTGAGTGTCTTCTCCTTATTCCACTTTTCTTTTCAATCATCACTCTCTTCTTCACCTATTCTTCTCTCTCTTCCCTCTCTTTGATCCCTCCCCCCCTCTTTCCTCTTAGATTCACCTCCTAAACTTCCTCTTCTGTTTGATTTGATTATTTTCTGAAGAGTTAAAATGGGGAGGGCGAAAGATCCCCTGAATTAGGCCTGCAATGTGGTTCCTTGGCCTGTTGCTGGAAGGCGCAGAAGTGGTGGGGGTGGGGGGGATCGGCTGGGAGGGAGTTAGTTATGGAACTAAATGTTGTGCACGTTGTATTTTTCTGGTTATTGTTGCATGCCGCATGGCAAAAGAGACACGATGCAAAACCAAAGGGGATGATGGACATAGTGTTCAACATTGCAAGCACTCGCCCCCAGTCAACTGATCTGGGTTTAATCCATCTTCAGCTCACTCCGCCACCCCAGTTCAGACATGGCCATATGCAAATCAGTCCGACCCTGTGCCTCATGGGAACAGCCCAGCCCAAACTGCCAAGCCATGTCTTCCCTGGACCGGAAACAAGCATCCTTTGACCGGTTTCTGGCTAATCAGCCGTCATCAGCCAGGCTAGCTTGAATCCAGTGGCAAAGTGAGCAAGGGACCCACGTCTGGGCATACCCTGCAAACTTAGGGCGAACAAAGCAAAACCAAAGGGGATGATGGACGGAGTGTTGAACATTGCAAGCACTCACCCCCAGTCAACTGATTTAATCCATCATCCTTCTTTAGCTCACTCCCCCACCCCAGTTTCAATGTTCAACACTCCGTCCATCATCCCCTTTGGTTTTGGTTTGTTATGGGGGCGATGGATAGATTATTATGGACTTACCTGTGATGATGACACTGTCATTAATCCTTCTCAGTGATAATATAGTGCCATAACAGTTTACCTATTGTAATCTGTTGAAAATGTGTTTACCACTGTCATTTGCCCTAACGGGACTGCCTACAACACTTGGACAGCTATTGTGTTAATGTCTCACAGCCAGGCTTGTAAGTTTTGAAAAACAAAATAAAAATATTTAGAAAAAAATGAAATCACTACGCTATGTTCGGAGGTCTTCGGCTCCACTTCCACGCCAGGATATCCTCCTGGGTGATAGTGCGCACTACAAATCTACATAACTTAACACCTCTCCTATCTTTTTTGTGTGTGAAGAATTCTTCACACAGTCGCTTACATTTTAGTAGTAAATGTTGGAGGAATGGTGGAGAGTGGCTTAAAAATGTGGAATACTTACTAAAGAAATATGAGGATTTGGGTAGCGTCATGGACCCGCCAATCGAAGAGTAATCCCATTGTCGTAAATGCACTCCATCTCATACTTCGAGTGAGTGTAGCACTATACATGGCCACCATGTTAGACTCACCAATAGAAAATATTAAGTTAGGATTTTAAAATAGAACCCCTTAGGTATTAATGTTAAATTAATTTATTTTGACTTCTTAAAAATATATGTTTAATTTAATTTAATGTTAAAATGTTAGATATAAATATTTATTTTTTTATTTTAAAATATATTTAACTATAAACTATATAACTAACTTTATTTTTTTTAAAGTAAGGATATTAAATTTATACATAACTTTTATTAACTATATACTTAACTTTTATTAACTTAATATGTGATCAATAAATGTAAGCATTTTACTTTAGGGGGTGTTTTTCTGTAAACAAAGCTTTAAAACATGTTTTTTATATTTTTTAATTGATTAAATTCCTAATTAAGATTTTTCTAATTGTGCTGTTATTTTGCTCTACATGTAAAATATATTGCATTCATTTACTTTAGTATATAGCATAACAATGTTTTTAGTCTTGATTTTTAATTTAATAAACATTTTACAATTTCCTAATTCCCATACCGTAGGCAGAGCTCTGCTCACATGTGTAAAGTTAGAACTTTACACTCCTAAATTAGGCTGCTACCCCTGAATTCAGGTGCTGACAACGTGTAAGTCTAAAATCTGTAGAACTTTGCACTTAGAAAGTGTAAGAGTACATTGAAATGTTTAGATTTACTCGTGTGTGATATCTTTGTGAGTAGGCCCTCTTTTTCTAGTTTCATATCCATGGGAGTCTTTTGGACTATGAGCTCTGAAATGATGTAACTGTAAAAGTATGTGTAAGAGACATTACGTTGAGAAAATTGTGCATTTGCACGTCCAAGTGAATTTTCTATAATACTAGCACCCTTAGTTTTCATGATATTTAAGACCACATACGGATGCACAATCTGCTTTATGAATAGGTGAAAGGTGAGATTTGAATCCACTGATCACAGCATGTTTTTATATGCATGGGGCATTACTATGCCATGGCCGATCAATTCATTATTTGCTGTAGAGAATACCTGCAGTATCTCTTTGTGCATGTAGCTCCCATACATTTATGCTGCATTACCGTGAAGGACAATTGAGCTAGACGGGCTATTGTAGAGTAATCAATGAAGAACGAATTGATTGTTTGATGCTACAATTCAGAAATGCGGCACCATTTCAATTCTGTATTAATATTAGAAAGCACTTACATATGCTCAGTTAAGAAGCTTGCACGTCACAATTGGCTTGCCCTTTTAACCCACCATTGTTCTTATTGATCTTTTTGAAATGCGCAGCCAATTAGTGATATTTTCATTGCAGAACAGACATTTTTTCCTTCTGCAGTCTACAGTGGTAGAAAGAGGAGTAATCTTTAAAGGCACAGTCATAATTTGAAAAAAAAGGCAAAGCTAAACCGGCTAGCTTTTGGATTTTGGCTTACTGGAGAGCTAAGGGTCCCGATGTAGGAGGATTCGCAAAAAATTGTTGCAATTTGTGCACCAAGTTTTTGCGACTCCTATGGTATTTTGCAAACTGACCTTTGTTCAAATTGGTTGGTTCACAAAATATTGAATATCAGTGGTTTGCATGAATATTAATGAGGTAGCTTGCTAATTGCGACCCACTACAATTTGGTTACATCATCCTGGTTATGTCCTGCTGGGGGTCAGCAGACCACCATGTCTGTTATTGCTTTTAAATGAACCATGTTTTGTTTTTAATGCAGCCTTTTTTGGATGCGTATAAAAAAAAAAGGTTGTAAACTATGTTTTAAGCGTAGGCAGCGGTCCCTTGGACGACTGCATGCTTCCCAAAACCTTTTTTTGATCATTCACAAAGGGTAAGGGCTCTAATTTTCAAATCTAACAATTTATGTTGTGAGGCCAATGATAACATGCAACTAGAAAGGCTTTGGGGCTCCTAGTTGTTATACATGGAATCATGAGTTGTGGATGATGATGGACATTGAGGTTTTTTGATCTAAGAAAAAACAACATGGGGGAGCTAATAAGTGGAGAAAGGTGGGTGTTTTTGAATTACGGTGTTAAGACGGTGCTGACACTTATTCTGCACAAGTATAATGTGAACTGGCATCCCCCCCCCCTTTTTCCTCTCTTGAAAGAGGCCAGGCATACAGTTAGAGAATGGCACTCCTGTGCAGCAAATGGTTGCATGCTTCCCATCATTTGTCCAAAGATTAGAATCTGCGCCAGCCTGTAAGAGATGCTGTGGCAGCTATTTTAGTAATTTGAACGTTTCCTCTCCTGACATGAGGAGGTTAAATATAAATATATATATATATTTTCGCTGAGGAATCAAAGGTTAAAGTAACATTATATTTAGGTGAATATATCAGTGACAACATTAACGTTTAGAAGTAATAAAAAACAAAACACAGATATATATCAGTTATGGTTAGCAAAGCTAACTATAACTTGCACCCTACCATGTACTGTTTATGACCTCACATATTACATCCCTCATGACATGACATCAATAATGACATCACTGATGCCATCTCCCATGATATCATTGATGACATCACTGATGACCTCCTCCAATGAGTGTGCTAGTTTATTTTATAGTTTACATTGTGGTGGGTAACTATCATATTACATTTCTATCTAATTTTGTACAGCATGTGTCCTGCTAATGTGTGTAACTTAACAAAATGCGTGTGCTTCTAATGCATCATAGATGTGTAGAGGTATTGAATACGCTATCAATCTTTGTATTGAAGAGTAATTCTGTCTGTAGGTGACAGTTGAAAATGTGTGTTCATTATGTTCCACACATATTTTGTTAGTACTGCAGATAGTTTCCAGCAGGGCAAAAAATCTATGTACTACATACCAATTATTGTAAGCAGCCTTGAGTTATTAGACAGAATCTTCTCAGCATGACAATTTCTACTTAACAATGAAGGCTGTGTCCACCAGGTATTATGCTATGGACATGTGCTTGTTTTGCTAGAGAAGATGGGCTCTCTGCTAATTTTTTTTAAAGATAGTATGAAGGCTGCAAAGAGTATAATCTCCAGCACCTTCAGGCATTTCTTATTTTAAGCGAATAGTGTTCTTTTGCCAAGTGTTGCATAGGGTGTACACTGTTCTTAGTAGAAACTTTATAATAATCTGTAGTGTATTTCTCATGAGAGTTTCACTGTCTGCAAACAATCTGGTAGAGGGAACACTCTCTCCATAGAGTAAATACTATTATCTGATAGAGACTTCTAACCGCCGATTCCTTGCTAGAATTATCCCCAAGCATCAGACTGGATCCAGAAATGTGTTTGTGACCGGTAGGTTGCATCGTTTGGTTTCAAGTGGTTCGTCCATGGTGGAAGTGACATTCGCAGTGGCTATATAGTCGCCATCCAGGCGTGCTGACATCAGTTCTTTTCTTTCTGCACCAGCCAGCGCATATCTGGGAAGAGCTACCCCATAGTCATTTTTTGTCAAGTTTTTGTCGAAGTCTTTGCAGCGCTTGTCACTGACACATGTCGGTGACGGACCCACACCGTGTATGCCTCTGGGTGCCTTGAGCCAGGATCATGACCCGATGGCCTGCCCGACGGCCACACTATGCACCTGAATGCTTTGAGGGAACGATCCCTCTAGGTTTTGGCGGCTGGATGATGGATGCTGCGTCGATCGAGGTCCTGGTCGAGAGGAAGGTCCCGGGAGTGGTCGCGGAGCCCGAGGTAGTCATTGCACTCCCAAGTCGTCGAGTCACTCAAGCAAGTCCAAGTCCCACAAGGAGAAAAAGAAGTTGAAGCGTGCTTAGACTTCATCTTATCTGTCGGCCGACAAGACAAGCGAGCTTCACCACTTAAGGCCTGGCTCTGCAGTTGAGCCAGCTCCTAGGTCGGCTCCATGTCTCCCCGTGTTTCCGAAGCCAGAGTGTCCCCCGTTGATATGAGAGAGTTTTATGAGGCCATGCACTTCATCTTTGGGTGGCTCATTCCCATCTGACACTCCTTCAAGCCCTGTGGGTTCGGGAGGGGCCCTTACTGGATCCGCGCCAGCGGCTCCGGCGCCCTTTGGTCCCCATTGTGCAGGAAAGTATGATCTTTCTACCATAGATACCCCTGCTTTTTTCCTGGTGTCAGTGAGTTTTAGCTGTAGTTCACTGGAATCCTGCTTTCCAGGACCCCAGTGACTGAGCGCTCTCCACTAAATTTGCTTGGTAAGTACTTTGTACACAACACAGTTAGCATACTGGGGTACCATTATAAGTCCCTAGAAAATGGTACTGAGGTACCCAGGCCACTGGTACATCCTATGGTCTACAGCATGTAGTGTGCCACCCATAGAGGCCCATGCAAACTGTCTCTGCAGAGCTGCCATTGCAGTCTGCGTGACAGGGTGCCTGCACCCTTCACTTCAGATATAAGGTTTCCCTTATATCCAGGTCAATGCACTTAAAACCTACAAGTCACCCCTAAGCTAGGCCCTTCAGTCCAAGGGCAGGGACAGTTCTAAGTGTGTGGGTACCCCTGCATGAGCAGAGATGCCCCTACAATCCCTGGACTCCATTTTCTGGGCTTTGTAAGTGCGGGAGAGCCATGATATGGTATGTAGGGGACACTGGCAAGTCGACTTGTCTAACTACATAATGGCTGCCCCGAACCTGATCATGTTTGATATAAAAAATGTTGGAATCGTGCACCTACACCGATTCCAGTATCTGAAAGAAAAATGTAGTGATAGATTCCTTACCTTAGAATTACCCCCAGGCGTCAGACTGGATCCGGAAAGTTTTCATCAGCAGTACCCCTGCGCGTCGGTAGGCGTTGTCGTGCAGCTCTGCGTGCGTCGTCGCTGGAGCTACTTAGACGCGCCCACACGCGCTGACGTCAGTTCTTTCTTTTTCAGCGCCAGCAAGCGCAGATCCGGGAAGAGCAAGTACCCCCAGTCATTTTTTGACTGAGTTTTTTCGTCTCAATTTCTTTGAGTCGATCGACTCCTGGTGTCATAGGGATGCCCTGCTTCAAGAACAGTGGGGACTGTCACCGCATGATGTCGGTGATGGACCCACACGGCATGTGTCTCTACTGCCTGGGGCGCGACCGCGACTCCAAGCTGTGACCCGACTGCCGGGCCATGGCGCTGAAAACTTTTCGGGAGCGGTCCCGAATGTTGCTGGAAGTCCGGCAGTCGGCTCCGCTCAAGGTCCCGGTCCCGTGGGAGGTCGAGGGACCGATCGCAGAGCCGTCACCTTCGTTCTTCTGGGTCTAAGTCTTCGCACTCTGGGTCAGGTAAGTCGAAGCATTCCAAAAAGAAGTCGAAGAAGCGTTGTCGCTCCTCGACTTCCCGTTGCAGCTGAGGGTGCGGGTGGTGCCACCGCGGCAGAGCCTGTGACATCACCATCGGCCTACCCACCCTTTCCGGGTCCGTCGGCGATGCCTGCTCAGGTGCAAGCGCTTCTTGCTGCCATGGCCCGACTCTTTGGGCCGTCTGGCCCTGCCGGTGCGCCTATGGGCCCACGGGCCCGACTGGAGGTCCTGTCCTTCCATCGCCGGCTGCTCCGGCCCCAGCATTGCCGGCGGCTCCGGCTCCAGTGCTGCAGGACCTCCCGAGATCCAGGGTCGGACCCCGGTCAATGCCGGTTGACCTCGTAACACCTCAACCAACGTCGACCCCACCGGCTCCACCTCTGACGTCACCCGTTCCTCGGGACGACGTCGTCCCCAGTTTCAGCCCTGAACCGGACACGGTGCCTGGATCGACACCGATCCTGACGCAGATGGGGCCATTTTTCACCTATGTCCGTCCTCCTTATTTTCAGCCTGTTTCGCAGACTTAGTAGGAAGGGAAGGACTGGGAGGGGTCTGAGGACCCTCTCACACAGCAGTGTAATTATGATCCGACTGGGCAGAGGATTTGGGGGAGGCCAGTGGTCTTGACACCTCACCTGACCTTGGCATGCTGTCTCCTCCTACCGTGGCTACGGAGGAGGGAGCCAGTTACGCAGTGGTAGTACGTAGGGCAGCCGAGGCCCTCCACCTCGAACTCCCTACGGTGGTCGCCAGGACTAACCTCCTGACAAAAGTGCTTCAGCCGGCGGCAACCTCTTCGGAGCACTTGCTGCCTTTTAATGACACACCTTCTGACATCCTTTTGGGCACTTGGTCCAGGCCCAACACAGGGGCTCCTGTGGACAGGAACGTGGCCTGCCGCCATCGCCCGGCTCCGGACGACCCCCACTTTCTCTCCCAACACCCCACTCCCGAGAGCTTGGTTGTCCAAGCCTCTGCTTCTCAGAGCGCATTCCCTTCCACACCTGTGGATAGGGAATCCAAGAAGCTGGAACGGCTTGGCAAGAAGCTGTTTTCATCTGCCAGCTTAGGGCTGTGGTCGGTGAACACCGCATGCCTCTTGGGCTGTTATTCCCACTCTCTGTGGGATACAGTTGCACAGGTGCTGCCCAACTGTCCGGAGGAGGCCCGGACAGTACTCTCCCAAGCTATAGCATCTGGTAGAGACGCAGCATAGTTAACAATTTGTTGTGGGCTTGATACCGCCGACTCACTGGGCATGGCGATTTCCATGACGGTGGCACATCGGTGCAATGCCTGGCTGAGAACAACTGACTTCTCAGGGGATGTCCACAACACCTTGATGGACATGCCCTTTGATGGCATTCACCTTTTTAGCAATAAGGTGGATAGTGCGTTGGAACGGTTTAAGGACTCACGGGCTGCGGCCAAGTCCTTGGGACTGTCGGCCACTCGCCCTCCTCCGCCTTCCGCTTTTTGCTACTTTCGTGGCCACGGAAGGGGTGCCCCAACACTTTCATTCCAGAGCCACAGGCCTGCGCAGCAACATTCTCAGCGCGGCCGCGGATGTGGGAACCGTCGAGGCGGTTCTGGGGGCCAGCGGGCGGGTCAGTCCACCTGCTCCCCCGCAGCATCCACTGCAAAGCCTTCCTAGTCAGACCTTTTAGGCCCATCAAATGCCAGTGGGCAGCAGAATTCGTCATCTTCTCCCCCACTGGCGCAACATCACATCGGACAAGTGGGTGCTGCAAATTGTCCGAAGGGGCTGTTCCCTCCCCTTCGCGACTCCCCCTCCAGCCATGCCACCTCAATGCCACCGCATGTCGGGGGGACCGTGTTGCGCTTCTTTAGCAGGAAGTCACGGTCCTCTTGGCCAAGGGGGCCATCAAGCGTGTTCCTGGGCCAGAAATAGGTCGTGGTTGTTATTCCCACTACTTTCTGGTCCCCAAGAATGACAAGGGTCTGCGTCATAACTTAGACCTTCGAAACGTCAATCGCTTCCTCCGGAAGGAGAAATTCAAGATGCTCACACTTGCTCAGCTCTTGTCTGCCCTAGACCCGCGAAATTGGATGGTAGCGTTGGACTTGCAGGACGCTTACTTTCATATTCCTGTCCTGCCGGCTCACCGGTGTTACCTGCTGTTCACTGTAGGCCACGAGCACTTTCAGTTCACCGTGCTCCCTTTTGGCCTTACCAGCGCCCCTCAGGTGTTCACGAAAGAGATGGCGGTGGTTGCAGCTCATCTGCGTAGATCAGGGGTCCCAGTCTTCCCCTATCTCGATGACTGGTTGTTGAAAGCAGGCTCCCAGGCAGTCGTCTCCCACCTCCAGACTACAGCCGACCTCCTGCATTTGCTGGGGTTCTCCATCAACGTGCCGAAATCGCACCTGATTCCCTCTCAGAAGCTCCTCTTCATCGGAGCGGTTCTGGATATTGCGCAGTTTCGGGTCTATCCTCCCGAGCAGCGAGTCCGGGATATTCAGGCTATGATTCCGATCTTTCAGCCTTTATCCCGGGTTTCGGTCAGGATGACCCTCCGACTACTGGGCCTGATGGCCTCCTGCATCCTGTTGGTGGATCATGCCAGATGGCAAATGCGGGCTCTGCAGTGGGACCTGAAGTTCCAGTGGGCACAGCATCAGGGCAACCTGTCCGATCACGTCCAGATCTCGGAGGACACTGCACAACATTTGCAGTGGTGGCTCACGAATCGCGATTGGGTCAATGGCAGATTCCTCTCCCTTCCCCAACCAGAACACACAGTGATGACGGACGCGTCCCTTCTGGGATGGGGCGGCCACATGGGAGAGGCGGATGTGAGAAGTTGGCCTGATGTATGATGTCACTAGTTATAGTGTACACCTTATATCAGTCCAAATACCCTTATGGTGATTGGTTGTAAAGTCAACCTTATAGACCAGCTATCCTAGTGGTAGCATGGACAAGAGCAGTCTTAGGCTAAACTCTGAATGGCATGTGAAGCCAGCTGTGATACCATATATAATCCCTTGAATACCAAATGAAAGGACACCACAACAGATATATATATAAAATAAAGTGTATTTATTCTAAGCAAACCCTCAGCACTCTTTATGAGTTTAGAGGTAAGTACAACACAGTCTTATTAATGCATACAGTAAGTCACACAGGTAAGTAATACAGTTAGGCCCTAGGGGCCACGCAAACCATATACTAAATAAGTGGTATAAGAACCACTGTCACGGAAATAGAATAGGCCTAGGCCTAGGGAATCGCTGGGGCTACACTACACTAGCGTTAGTTAGCAAGTGGGAGGCCCACGGGATTCGTGTGCAGAGTGGAAACACTCACGCGTAATGCGTAAAAGTCAATAGCAATGTTACAGTTTAGAAATAGATAGATTTAGGACACTTCCGGAGTAGCTAGGAAGTTGAGACTTGAAAACTAGACACTAGGATAGTCACTATCCTGATGAGCACCGGAGTACCCAAGTTACCTAGCCCACAGGCTGCGGGTGCATAGGGGTGAAGATGCGTCGTTTTCGTCGTCGACTCCTATGGATGCCTGAAGAAAGATGCTGACAGGCAGTCAGTGAAGAGTGTCCGGTGGATCCCAAGGCTGGGATCAAGAAGAGAAGAAACCTGCAAGCAGAGGGGACAGAGTCAAGGTCACTAGCCAGTGACCACGTGGAACCAGGAAGGAACCAGGCGATGTCGTGAAGAGTTGCAGGTGAAGGTGAAGCTTGTCGCTGCAGCCAGGAGGACCAGGAAGCGTCGAGGACGACCAGGACCAGGAGGCGAGCTGTCCCACGAAGGCTCTTGCTGTCGGCGGCGTCGAAGTTGGACTAGGACTCACCAAGCCTTGGCAAGCGGAACCCACGAAGAACAAGGGACTTGCTTCTGGTGCAGACCAGGAAGGTCTGGGGTGCTTCTTCCTTGCAGAGAAGCGGGAGCCAGTCTGGAGGAGCCAAACCAGCGCAGAAGATTTCAGGGAGCGTCGTCACAGAGGCCACTAGCCAGCGGGCAAGCAACCGGACAGACGCGGCAAGCAGGAAAATGCTGAAGGGCCCCACGCAGGACTCGTGGAGTGTGGGGGCCTGATCTTCGGTGCAGTTGGTGCTTGGGGTTGGGGCTTCTCAATCCCCGGTGCACAACTTCGAGGGTACCTCAGAAGCTGCGCTGTAAGTTACTAGCCACTTTTCCCAGGTAGCCGGTCCCACGTCGCTCGTCGCCTCCACGGATCTCAGCTCTGCTGCAGATGTGGATGAGGGTCGGAGAAGTCTGGAAATCAAGGCTCTGGTCGGGCTCTGCAGTCGGTTCCTCGTCGAACGTTTCACAAAGCAAAGGGTAGTCTCTTGATGGTGCCTGTTTGCACAGGGTAGCCACTCCTTGGCTACAAGGGAGATTCTTCAGTCTTCTTCTTTCGTCGAATGTCGAAGGTCCAGAGTTTCTGTTCAGTTTTGCAGGTTCAGGATAATCTAAAGTCTTGAGGCCCAACTCTCACTCTTATACTAATCTGGGGGGCTGGGATACCTGCTAGGTCACGCCTTATGGGTGGGACCTGGGAGGGGGTGGTTACACCAACTTCCCTTTGTCCAGTTTCGCGCCAGAGCTGGGGCTGGAGTGCCCCAGCGCCGGTTTGAACTGGACTATGCAAGGAACACCTTGTGTGCCCCAGGCATGTCTCATTCCTTTCAGCCCACCCTGCCCCAATACACTAAAGGCTGTCTGGGGAGGTGCTAGCACCTCCCCAAGCAGGAAACCTATTGTCCAGGCCTCCCTGGCTGGGATCACTCCCAGCAGCAGGAGGTCAGACTTGTGTCTGTGGCAGCAGCATCCATTTTGTGATGCTGAGGCTTTGGTTAGAGATAAACAGCAAAGTAGGATTTTAACATGTCTCTCCCTCTAGAAGGGAGGAATAATATCCTCATCACCAGAAATGGTATGGGGGTATTATTCCAAAGTGTTAGACACCTTACACGACATGTTTTGATAAAGCCAAACCATAGTTACCATAACCGTTTAAGATTATAAGGCACTTTAAGAGTATATGGTAGGCTATATCATAGAACAGCTATAAGGACATGGTTCCGAAAGCTGCAGACAGGCTCAGCTCAGGCTAGAGCACCATCTCACATGTTACCAAGCACTCTGCCTCCAGGATTGTTAAGGCCTGCCATAGGAGTGACTGATAGGTACACATGTGTCTATATATAAGGGTAGATATAGGCATACTATATCTAAGCAAGGGGTGATTACACGACCTTGCCCCAGCTGAGTGATCAGCCAGTTGTGTCTGATTGGAAGGCCAGACCAGGGGTGGCATAATACATGCTGCAGCCCCTGGGAGGCCTAGGGTACACCTATGCCCCGGGTACCTAGGGTACACTGTACAGGGTCCAATAAGGTGATCCTTACCAATTGGTTATGTACCTAGGGTACATGGAGTCCATTTTAAAGAGAGAGCAGACAGCCTGAGACCCTGAATGGCAGGATCTCAGGCCAACTAAGTCGAAAAACCAGCTAGACACTAGGCAAAAAGTTGGGGGTAACCATAGTCAGATATCCACCTTCCTACAGCGGAGATCAGAGGACTCTGGTCTCCGGTGGAGTCCCAGCTCCATATCAACATTCTGGAGCTCCGGGCGATCCGACTTGCACTGAAAGCATTCCTTCCCTCTGTCAAGGGGAGAGTAGTGCAGGTGTTCACGGCCAACACCACCGCCATTTGGAACTGCAACAAACAGGGCGGGGTGGGGTCGTGGACCCTATGTCAGGAGGCTCTGCATCTCTGGAGATGGCTGGAACATCAGGACATTTTCCTGGTGGTTCAACACCTGACAGGTTCTCTGAACGCCAGGGCGGATGAACTCAGCCGCCGGTGCATAATCGATCACGAATGTCATCTGCACTCGTACGTGGCGCAAGGTCTCTTTCAGCAGTGGGGAGAGCCTTGGTTAGATCTATTCGCCACCGAAGAGAACGCGCAATGTCATGGGTTTCCAAGGCGGCACTCACTAGGCGACGCATTTCGTCGCGAGTGGCGTTGCAGTCTACTATACGCCTCTCCACCTATACCACTTCTACCCAGAGTGCTGAAGATCATGCGCGGCCGGGCCCAAGTCATTCTTGTGGCTCCGGACTGGGCTTGAAGAGTATGGTATCCCGAGCTACTCAGCATGGCTATCGATCCCCCGGCATGGTGCACAGCAAAGGCTGTGGATCCCCTTTCTGCCCCTCTTTCAGAGGTCCTTCTATTGCTCCTTTCTTTGGCCCAGCAGGGCTCTGCTCGGGGCACTATCAAGGGCTATCTCTCGGCCATTTCAGCCTTTTTATGGCTTCCAGATCAGCCTTCCCTTTTCAAGTCCTCTGTTGTAAATAGATTCTTAAAAGGCATTACTCATCTTTTCCCTCCTGTTCCTTTCATAATGCCTCAGTGGGACTTGAACCTGGTTCTGACATATCTGCTGTGTGCTCCCTTTGAGCCACTTCACAACTGTCCTCTTCGTCTTCTCACTTTAAAGACAGCTTTCCTGGTGGCCATCACCTCTGCCAGAAGAGTGAGTGAGCTCCAGGCTCTGTCTTCTAAACCTCCTTTTCTCTGTCCATCTGGACAAAGTGGTTCTAAGAACTCATCCATCTTTTCTGCCAAAGGTTGTCGCTGCATTTCACATCAGGCAGACCATCACTTTTCCCACCTTCTTTCCACCTCCGCATCCCTCAAAAGGGGAAGAGAGGCTCCACCGTCTGGACCCAAAACGTGCGCGCTCATTCTACCTGAACCACACACAACCGTTCCGGGTGGATGACCAGCTCTTTGTTGGCTACGTGGGTGCCAAGAAAGGTCGGGCCATGCACAAGCGGACCATCTCTTGGTGGGTCCTTCTGTACGTAAAAGCTTGTTATTCTTTGGCTAAAAAGGAGCCTCCAGTGGGGCTGCGCGGCCATTCTACCAGGGCGACGGCAGCCACTACTGCTTTGGGACGGGGAGTTCCCTTGCATGATATCTGTTAGGCAGCTACGTGGGCCTCGCTGCACACGTTTACCAAGCACTACTGCCTGGACAGCCAAGTCCGGAGAGATGGTTTCTTTGGCCGTTCTGTTCTCCAGGACTTTCTGGTGGGATCTTGGTTCGCAGACCCACCACCTGGGTTGGTATTGCTGGGGTATCTATTCTAAGGTAAGTAATCTAGAACTACGCGTTTCTTTCAGATGCATAAGTTACTTACCTTCGGTAACGATATATCTGTAAGAAACATTAGTAGTGATAGATTCCTTACCGCCCCACCCGTCCTCCCCGTTCTGCGAACTGATTTCTTGGTTTAAGGTCATCCCTTTCAGGGCCCTAGTTTCATGGCACCAGTGGTCAGTTTCTTGCATGGCTCTGCGTTCCTGGTGCGGAAAGTCGTGTACAGAACTGACGCCAGTGCGCGTGGGCACATCTAAGTAGCTCCAGTGACGTCATCTCGGCGCCGACTATGCCAATGATGCACGCGGAGCCACACGACGCCTACCGACGCGCAGGGGTACTGCTGACGAAAACTTTCCGGATCCAGTCTGACACCTGGGGGTAATTCTAAGGTAAGGAATCTATCAGTACTAATGTTTCTTACAGATATATCGTTACCGAAGGACCCCCTAATAACTACCTGTGTAGCCTTACAGGGTATGACTGCCAGCCCGTGCTGCTGCCGACCCTAGACAGTGTTCTGCCCCCTGCTGATGAGCTTCAGTCGGGCAGGGGAACCTGAACAAAGGATTTCCAGTGAAAGAGATGTGTGACCACCTCTCCTTTAGAATTAGGTATGGTGGGGGTGCATCCGAGTGCCACCAGACTGCATTAAAAGGCACATTTGGTGCCCTCAATGCATAAACCAGTTTTGCCCAGTTCAGGGGCCATATGCTCATGCTCTGGTGTAAACTACACAAAGGACAGGGAGTGACCACCCCCCTGTCCAGCTCCTTCCCAGGTGAACTCCCCAGAGCTCCTTCAGGTGGACACTTGATTCTGCCATGTTGAATCTTGACCCCTGGGAGCATCCGACTGGCTACGACATCAGAGTAGCGACCCTTCCCCCCTCTGATATGTGGGTCACCAGAGAAGAGGTCCTTCCCCTTTTTGGGGTTACTTAAGGGCTCCCCTGATGGTGGGTCCTTACATTAGTCCCAACAACAACTTCTGGAATCAATTGCCTGTCGTCTGAACATTGTTCAAAGACTCTTCTGCTGGTGAACACTGGAACTCTGCTGTTCTTTAAGCCAGTATAAATGACAAGACTCTTCCTGGTAGGACGAATCCTGCTGCGTCGTCGTCCCTGTGCTTCTCCAAAGCCCTGAAACTCAGTGGTCGTACATCCTCTGAGTGACCAAGGACTCAGCCTGCACCCCAGCCTGAAGGAATCGCCCTTGGAGTGAGGAGTCACTTCCCTGCTGCCGCAGACACCTCGAGGACTGGTTTGCTGATCCTACAGACATTGCCCAGCTCTGCAACGCAGATGGGGATTTGTTGGTTCTCCAGAGGCCTGACCAGTCTCCCCTCCAAGTTGGGAGACTGTAATCCCTTTCCAGCCAACCTAGACCGCCTCCCTGTGCACCAAGTCTACTTGTCATCACCAAGGCTTGTTAGCTGCCTTCTCCAAAGATCTTCAGGCTCCAAGTAGCCCCTGCCTCCAGCACTGCACAGCTTCAAGTACGTTATCCTGCCTGCATCCTCTGCATCGTGGTCCTTCATCTCCTGTGTGCCACTGGGGCTTCCTTGCGACCTCCTGTGCCGCTGCCAGAGGGTCCTCAAGGGGGCTCCACCATTTCCTACTGGCTCTCCTGTGTAGTGCGGGCCGGCCCTGATGTTCCCTTGCTTGATTAGTCCCCCAGACCTTGCTGGTCTGCAACCAAGCATCTTCTTCCGCAAACGGTTGTTTGCATTTGCCAAGGCTTGTTTGTGGACCTGCCAGCCACTGACCTTCCTGCAGTCCTCGGCCGGCATAGGACAGCTCATGAAAGGCTCTGGGGGCTTCTAAAACATCGCATGGGCTCCGCAGCTGCTGTCTCCTCTTCATCGCGATACAACGAGAACCTTCAACCATGGCTGTTATTGTGCTCTTGTGCCTCCTGGTTACTTCTGGGTGTTTGAACTCTGTCCCCTCTGCTTTCAGGTTCTTCTCGTCTGGATTCTTCCTCTTGAGTTGATCGGCCAGGTCCACGAGACGCTGTAGCTGCTGAACTTCCACGACCCTCCATTGGTCTCTACGGAGATTTCCGACCCCAATTCTCCCCTATGCGCCCGGGGTCCCTGGTGCAGGTATCCGCATCTTCTGGGTATCCTCGGGTGGGGTGACTCTCCAACCTTTCTTGATCCAAGTGCTGTTTTTGGGAAGGGTCCTAGACCTCTAATTCCCTAACCGCAATTTACCCTGTGTTGGGCTTTGGACCTCTGACCTGGTGTAACCACTGGGCACCTTGGGGTCCCTTGCTACTCCCCTTGGGTGGTTTCTTGCTTCCCCTGGGGTCCTCCAACCTTGGGTACTAATCTCGTTTTGGTAGCCCTTTCACATTCCACTATTTTAGTATATGGTTTTGCCCCATGGTGGGACCCTATGTGTTTTCCTATGCTACTTACTTCTTTACGAAGTATCCTTGTGTTTAATTGATACCTACGGGTAGGAGGTATACCAAGTTAGTGTTCAGTTTGTAGTAATAAAAATAAAAAAATGTTTTACTCACCCGGTGTGATTCTTTCTTGTGTGAAAAGCTTACTAAACAACTATAGTGGTACATGTAACTGCTTTACACACCTCCTGGATAAGCTTTAGCTGCTCTCCAAGGCTATCTCTTGAGAACTTTGGTTTTCACTAAGGGTTGCCTGCACAGTGCCTCACCAATGGTGGACACTATATACTGAGCCAGCCTCCTACACATGGATCCACAGATTGATCTCATCGGCATCGGTTGTACCACCTCATCCTTTCTTGACGCTGAGGCCGACACTTCCGGTGCGATCCCCATTCTCATACCTTACTCTAACATAGAGCCAGAGGGGTGTTGTCCAATGCCAGCTCTGGCACCCACTGGAGCCACACCTTCCAGATTAGTGCCTGAGCCCTATTCTTAGGGGCTAGGACTCTGGGAGGAGTCTGTAGACTCTGAGGAATACCAGCGTTATGAGGAACAAATGGACTGGTGTGAGGATGTGGGTGAAGCTAATGGACTGGATACTTCTCCAGATACTGGCATACTTTCTCCCCCTACTGTGGCTACAGAGGAGGGAGCATCCTTCGCAATGGTGGTGCGGAGGGCAGCTGAGGTCCTGGACCTTAGCTTGCCCTTGGTGGCAGTCAAGACTAATATCTTGACAGAAGTGCCTCAGCCGGTAGTGCCCCCATGAGAACATCTTCTCCCTTTCAATGAGGCACTTACTGACGTCCTGCATGGGACTTGGTCGAAGCCCCGCACAGGGGCTCCTGTGAACAGGACGATTGCCCGCTGCCACCGCCCACTCCGGGGAACCCAAATTTCCTCACCCAACATCCTACTGTGGCGAGATTGGTAGTCTAAGCTTCCACGTCTCATGCAAATCCTACTACACCCCCGGACAGGGAATCCAAGAGGCTAGACCATCTTGGGGAGAAGATGTTTTGTTCCACCAGCCTGGCACAGTGGTTTCTGAACACAGCGTGCCTTTTGTACCGCTGTTCCCCCGTCATGTGGGAAATGGTTGGGTAGGTGCTGCCAACAGTACTGGAGGGAGGCTCGGGCCATGCTCTCCCATGCTGTTGCCGATGGGAGGGAAGCTGCGAGGTTCCCCGTCTGCTGTGGACTAGACACTGCTGACTCACAAAGCAGAGCAGTGTCGTCAACAGTGGCCCTGTGACCCCACGCATGGTGGAGGACTACTGGCTTTTCTGGGGATGTCCAGTCCTCGCTCATGGACATGCCCTTTGCTGGCTCCCTTCTGTTCGGAGACAATGCGAGAGAGGGCCAATGCCTGAAGTAGATCATGGTTGCTATTAATGCTACTTTTTGGTGCCCAAAAAGGATAAAGGTCTCTGACCTATTTTCTAAACCTGTACACTCTCAATTTCTTACTCAATAAGGAGAAGTTCAAGATACTCTTTCTCATGTCCTGTCTGCCCTGGAGAATGAAGATTGGATTGTAGCATTGGACTTGCAGGATGCATATTTCCATATTCCCGTCCTGCCTGCCTACAGGTTTTACCTGCAGTTCACGGTGGGCCACAAGCACTTTCCGTTCGCTGTGCTCCGTTTTGGCCTCACCAGCGCCCCTTGGGTGTTCACCAAGGTGATGCGAGTGGTGGCAGTTAATCTGTGGAGATCAGAGGTGCCAGTCATCCCCTATCTCAATGGCTGGCTGTTATAGGTGGGCTTGCCCCAGGCTATCTTCTCCCACTTCCAGACTACAGCGGACCTCCTGCATTCGCTGGGGTCCACTATCAACGAACTGAAGTCACACCTGACTCCTTCTCAGATGCTCCCTTTCACTGGAGCTGTTCTGGACAAGGTGCAGTTTCGGGCCTATCCTCCAGAATGCCGAGTCCAGGATATTCAGGCTATGATACTGTTTCCGCCTCTATCCTGGATTCCGGTGAGACCGACTCGGAGGCTTTCGGTCCTCATGGTCTGCAGCATCCCACTTGTGACACATGCTTGTTGACATATGCAGTCTTTGCAGTGTTACATGAAATTACAGTGGGCACAGCATCAAGGGAAAATCAAGGGAATCTCTCAAACTTGGTCCTGATCTCGAAGCGAACTGCAAAGGACCTCCAGTGGTTGCTTAGGAACCACAATTGGGTCAGCGGCAGACCCCTCTCTCCCTTCCCTAACTAGATCTGACAGTAGTGACACATGCGTCACTCCTGGGATGGGGTGGCCAACTTAGAGAGGTGGAGATCAGAGGAATCTGGTCTCCGGTGAAATCCGTGCTCCACATCAATCTGTTAGAGCTCTGAGCGATCCAGATTGCATTGAAAGCCTAGTGCAAGTGTTCATGGACAACAACACTGCCATGTGGCACTGCAACAATAAGGGCGGGGTGGGGTCATGGACCCTTTGTCAAGAGGCCCTGAATCTCCGGACATGGCTGGAACAGCTATACATATCCCTAGTGGTTCAACATCTGCTGGGTTTTCTGAACGCCAGAGCAGAAAAACTCAGCTGAAGGTGCCTAGCGGATCACGGATGGTGTCTCCATCCGGGGGTGGTGCAAAGTTTCTTTTAACAGTGGGGAGAGTCTTGGCTAGATCTGTTTGCCACCGACAAGAATGCGCAATGTCAACGGTTCTGCGCGCTGGAGTTTCCCTGGCGGCTCTTGCTCGGAGACACTTTTCATCTCGAGTGGAGCTCTGACCTCATGTATGCCTTTCCACACATACCACTCTTTCCCAGAGTTTTCAAGAAGATCAGGAACAATCGGGCTCAAGTCAGCCTTGTGGCTCTGGATTGGACATGAAGAGTCTGGTATCCTGAGATGTTGAGCTTGGCCACCGGTCCTCCGATCAGGCTGGCCCTTCAGAAGGAACTTCTCTCACAGCAGCAGGAGAGGGTTCTTCACCCAAACCTGTCAACGCTCCACTTTCCTGCGTGGAGATTGAGGAGTGACAGTTGACAGCTTTGGACTTTTCACCCCAAATCTGTAACGTTATCTTGCCAGCCAGACGTCCCTCTACCAGGATAGTTTGCATCTGTCGGGCAAAATTTGTGGCACGGTGTACAGAAAGACACATTGATCCCCATTCTGCACCCTTTTCTCTGGTTCTCCTGTTCGTTCTTTCCATTGCCCAGCTGGGCTCTGCTCTGGGCACCGTTAAGGGATGACTTTCAGAAAATCTCTATTTTGCTTCAATTTCCTGGCCAACAATCACTTTTCCAATCCCCTATTGTACATAGGTTTTTAAAAGGTTTTCAACATATGTTTCCTCCCTCATTTCATTATGCCCCAGTGGGACCTCAATCTCATCCTCACTTTCCTTATGTGCGTAACCTTTGAGCCTCTGCACTATTATCCTATAAGGCTTCTATCCATCAAGACGGCCTTTCTTGTGGCAAAAAACATCTGTCTGGAAGGTCAGTGAGCTTCAGACATAGTCATCCAAGGCTCCGTATCTAGACATCTACCCACTCAATTTGGTGTTTGGTATGAGAGCTTCCTTTCTTCTGCAGGTGGTCACTAAGGGTGGGCGGAATTTGCGAAAGTGCCTTTCGCAAAACTTTGCAAAACGGCAAAAAATCTCCGCGATCACGCGAAATTGTGTGCTGATTAATGCGTTACTGAATTTGACCTTCAACTCGGGCACCTGCTTTATTTATATCTGTAAAACTTGGAGATATAAATAAAGCAGGTGCCCAAGTTGAAGGTCAAATACAAGTGCTTCCTGTTGGGGTTTAATTTTTGTGACAGGAGCATCGTGCCAGAATGAATCCTGCCCTGCCTGCATACATTATTTACCCCAGAAGATGCCACCATTTTGTGCAATACCTCTACTCAACTTGAGTACTTTCTATTTGCTAATCAGTAAGTGCTACCTCGTTGGGTAAATGTTTAGTGCTTTTCCTACACTACAGCTGCGCAAAGGGCCAGAAGAGTTGTCTACAGCGACCGTGTGTGTCTGTAACGTTGCCACAGCGCCGACGGGCGCCGGGGTCCCTCGAGTGAGCTGTCCATCATAGTGGGGGAAAGGGCGGGAAGACGTTGCACACCGCTGGTGTGTGGGCTGGTGCCAAACGGGCAGGGCTTCCATGCAGTTCACATGCCTCTTGTTTATAAAGGGCCAGAGAGTCGATCGGAGCAGCAGATGAGGACGAGACAGAAGGAACCTCCTGGTGTCAGGAACTACACGGGGATTGCGCTCTCGAAACTCATGGGTGCACAGAGCTCCATCAAGGATTACTGCAAATTGTTGACGGTAGATATGGGGAGAAACCGAGAAAGCACACCTGCCTAGGCGACAATTTCCGTTCCCTTGCGGATCGCGGAAGTTTCGACATTTTCGCGTTCTGCAAGGAACGCGAAAATGTCGAATTTTCACAATTCCACGAGCAGAACGGAAATTGTCGCCCACCCTTAGTGGTCACTCCATTTCACATAGGCCAAATCATCACTCTGCCTACATTTTAGTGTCTGCCTCATCCCTCCAAGGAAGAGGAACAACTCTACCATCTGGACCCAGAAAGAGTGTTGTCACTCTACCTTGACTGCACAGGAGAGTTCCGGGCGGATGACCATCTCTTTGTGGGGTATGTTGGAGCGAAGAAGAACAAGGCTGTGCAGAAGTGGACCATTTCCAGATTGATCGTACTCTGCATCAAAATCTACTATGCATTGGCTAAGAAGCAACCCCCGTGAGGGTTGCATGGTCATTCCACCAGAGCTAAAGCTACAACTACTGCGTTAGCTCGCGAAATTCTCATCTTGAGCATCTGCCAGGCAGTAACATGGGCTTCCCTGCACACGTTTACCAAACACTACTGTCTAGACAATCTGATAGTGACGTCTTGCCTTTAAATTATCCCCAGGTGCCAGACTGGATCCGGAAATATTTCTACAGCAATACCTCTGTGTGTCTATAAAGGGCGTCAAGCGACTCTGTAATAACGTCTTCCACCAAATGTGACGTTGACAGAGTCCATATAAGCCCTCCCCTGACACGCTGACGTCCGTTTCATCTGCGACTGCTTTCTGCTCTAAAACGTGGAGCCATATGGAGAAACTGCTATGGAAACAGTGTGCCCAAAAAGAATCCTTTTACCAATGAAAGGCAAGAGAGTGCATAGAAGGAATCTGAAGGTATTCCTGTGGAGATGCGTGGATTCCTTTGCATATTTGGTTGTCTCTTTGGCTGACAATATGTCCTGGAAGTCTCACATTAAACGGCGGTGAATTCAGCAAAATCAGATAGTGGGGCCCTTTTCTAAAGAATATCAAGCATCCTTTAGTAAACTGATAGCACCAGCCCTTAAGATTTATGAGACAAAGGAACGAGGCTCAGCTCTTTATGGGGCAGAGCCGTGGGGATCTGTTAAGATTGATGGGTTAATGAGATCCGAGAACAAGTTCCTGAGAACCATTGCTCACTTACCATCTAGTTCTCTGCTATACCCTTTGACACATGATATGGTTTTCAAAAGAGTGTAGGGTAAATGTAGATTGCGCCCTATGTTGTTTTGGAGACACCTCTGGCCCACCCCCGAGTTAGCTCATTATTCCGCAGCTCTGCAGGATGTTATTAAAACAGACCGCTTTCATAAAATTCACTGGCTTTGCCAAATTGAGCAGTCACTTAATTCTATTGGTCTTGCTGATTTATGGGAGAACCCTCTTTGGGGGCCACACTCCTTCTAAAGAAATTGTGGAAAACCTTTACTGGGCAAAAACCATGTCTGATTAAGCCCATAAGTCTGCTAGTGCTACCCTTACAGGCGAGTTCCTCAATTTTAAATCACCATGTGCTTATGGACACTTCTGGGACACTATTAAAGTGCAGTTCGATCGAAACTTTTATTTTTAGTTGAGAGTGGGTACTTTACCATTAAAATCATTTATTGCAAAATGGGTAGCATTAGATTGTACGACTTGCCCTGTGTGCAACCGTATCATGAAGGAAACTGTACCCCATGTTCTTTTTGCTTGCCCTGCATATGCTTGTGCACGATCATTCTAGCTGGTGCCTGTATGCAGACAATTAAGTACCAGAAGCCATAGCACCGCTCTCTGTATTTTTATATCCGATTGCTGGCCTTTATATGCTGGTGCTGCTTCCAAGTATTTGGGTGCCATGTGGCTGAATTGCAGGAAGGCCCATTCCCTGCAATATTGACAATTTGCTTTTTAAACTTGTTTTATTTCTCATGTCCTGTACTACGCAGTTAAAATGTCTGCATTTGTCTGATCTTGTAATGTTTTTCTATAAACTGTTAAATGTATTTTAATGTCACGTTTGTACTTTATTTCTTTATTTTAAAGTATTTGCACGTACTTTTATGGCTTTTGACAGCCGAAATAAAGTGATTTGACTTAAGTTGTTGAAACCCTTTATTTGAGCTATGATTTTAACGTTAGGAGGGATCCAAACGCAATTTTGTGATCAATAAATCCAAAAGTGTCTATTGATTGTTCACATGCTCAAATTAACTGTGTACCAAACCCTCTAATTGATATTAGATTACTGCACACGCTTATTGTTATAGCTGTCTCCTACTGTCTGTTGTTCAAGACCTGTTGTGGATAAGACGGTACTTGCAGGGGGCTACTTTGGTTTAGCCCATTTCTTATCATTGGTTGACTTTCTTTCCAGTTTGCTTTCTTCTTACTCATCGGATTTCCTTTGGCTCTTTTGCCCATCCCATGGAAAATAGCTTCTTTGCCATCCGTTTTTATTGGATCACATTTCTATCTTTTCCTTCGATCATTCAGGGTACCTAAATTGTTTTCTTTTTCCTGCACTTCTATATGGGAGTTCGTGTGTTTCTTGTTTTTGTGTTTGCAGCTTTACCTCTCGGATCACTGCTTCCTGTGTTCTCCACGTTGCTGCTGTCACCCACCAGCTCATCCCTCTGCTCCCCGTGCATCCAAATCCAGCTTGTGTTTTTAGATGTAATTCCCCGTCTCCCTCACCCACTGAGGTATTTAGTTGTGTCCCCTGCTGCTAAAGCTGCTTATCAGGTTTAGTTAATCCGCACTGACCATCAGACCCACTCCACTATTTCTCCCCATCATATTTATTTAATGTATTTATTTATTAATATATTTTGTGTTTTTAGGGTCCCAGCAGTTGCATTTTGTTGCTATATTGTTCTATTATTTAAAATACAATATTTTATTTACGGCTGCAACCTATGTGTCGGCCATCTTGGAACAGCAAATTAACAACAAAATGACTTCTGTGTCATGAAGGATATACGTGTGCATGGTGCAGCACAACATGCATGTATATAGATCGTCACACTAGGGCCGTGGTAGCGTGATGAGCCATCTGTGCGCGGGCATACATACCTGTCATTGTGGGATTTTTCTTTCTTTTTGCAATACCACTTTTTATTATTTTCCTGATGCTGAACAGTATCAACAAAAAAGCATTGCCAATGCTAATAGTCTGCATTAGACAGCCAAAAGGCAGACCAATTGTTTCACCCATGCTTGTTTCCAGAAGCTATTATTTATATTTTGGAGAAGTGTGGCTCACTGGTTAGAGTAGGCAGACCTGGAAGCGGAGGTCAGCCTGGGACCAGGGTTCAATTCCCAGCTCGGCTGGGTCTTGAGTCCATAAATTGTCCATGGACTCGATAATTCTCGCTCCAGTGCATACTCGATTCATGGGTTCACACTCTGCGACTCTGGGCAATAGCTTGCTTAATCTCCACAATGGCCCCTCGCGGCGGGATGCCTGGCTTTCACCTTGTGGATGCCCTGCTGGGTTATCTCACAGGGGAATACCAGGACGGGTTCCCTAAGCAAGCGCTTAGAGACCGGTTGGTGATTTGCGCTATATAAATATCTGTACATTTACATTTACATATTTTGCACTGTGCCACAAAATTATTTGTTCTATGTTATTGTCTCTTTTACTGTCACTTTCATATTTGCTCAGTTCTGCCATAATTCTTGGGAGACTATTGACCATTAGATCCTTTATTTACCAAGGACATGATGTCAAGTTGCATTGTGACGAAAATATTCCAGCTTTCTGGCACTGTATATACTATACCAAAGTAAGGTATAGTGTGCACAGAGCCCAGTGGATCCCCAGAGTTATAACAGAGGCTAAAGTAGATATCTTACTCCCTTTTGTGGTATTGTGGATGAGCAGTCAGGCTTATCAGGAGGGTAGTGTTAAGCATTTGTTGTACACACTCAGGCAAGCAATGATGTCACACACTCAGACTGAATCCAGAACAATGGTTTGTTTAAAACGTTATTTTGCTGTTTTATTTCTAGAACCAAGATATACTTAGTAGCAGTAGTAGCAGGGAAGTTAAACTTTTCATACAATGGTAATTTTCAAAATTCAGTGAACACTTGTTTGGTAGGAACATTCAGATTACTTTTGCAGTTGAGAAAACAATTTTAAACTGTTCAAAAATGCTTGTAATTACTTTTAGATTACTTTATGATTACTTTTCTAGTTTGGCATGAAACACACTCCTAACACAGTTTGGCATTGATACACAGGTTAACTCTTGTGAAGGCATTAAGTTACTCTTTGTTGCAGTATAAGACAGTTCAGCAGAAGAATTTTCAGAGAAAACCCACCATTCAGTCCTATGGAGAAAACGAAATGTTAAGTAAAACGGTTTTAGGATTGGAGTTTTGGGGGGGGGGGGTGGTATTCTAGGGGTACCACCAGCGAAACTAAGGCAGTGGAGCTAGGGGGCACCTCCTTTGGGGGCTGCTCAAGGGCAGGCCACTCTGTTTCTGGAGCCAAGCTTCTAATGTTAAGGTCAGGGGAAAGGGAGTCCCAGGTTGGCACCAACTCCACACCACCAGCAACGCTGGGGCGGCCAACTCCACACCACCAGCAACGCTGGGGCGGCCGGGTGCAGAGTGCTCAGGAGGTGTCGGGAGCCCAATTCTTTCCTATTGAGGATGTTGGTCAGTGGTCTTCTGGCTCCAGCCTGTAGTCGTTTTCCACAACGATTGCAGGCTGGAGCCAGAATACTTTACAAAGGTAACCACCGATTGGAAGATGAAATTGAAGAGTTGCTGGTAACAAAGACACAGTCAGTCGGGCATCTTAGGATTCAGGAGCTGCGGGTGCAGGGGTATCCTTTGGTGTCTGGTTCTTCTCACCGCTTCCGGCCGTGGTTGGGGGGGCCCTTCAGGATGCGGCTGCAGGCCTCGAGGAGAAGGTCGGTGGAGGTTGTCCATCACTGCATCATAGGTCAGGATCCCCGGGGAGACCTCGCTGGGGTGTTTGACCACATCAACTCAGGCCGTGGGCATTGGGTGCAAAGTGGTGAGGACTCGCGGATCCTGCTGGATCTAGAGTCCTGCCTTAGGTTGGTGTTGGACAAATCCGGTGTCCACAGGAGATCAGATTGCTTTAGGAAGGCAGGGCAGGTTCCTGCAGGTTCTTGGAGGCTGCTGGCTGCAGGACTTGCCGGGTTTAGCTTGCAGGGTTTTCAGAGCAGGAGACACCTCCTTTCCTGGCTAGGTTTTCCCGCCAGTTCTTGTGCCCAAAATGGGGGTCAGAAATGGTGGGAGCCAGTTACTGATAGCAGCAAAAGGCTGGGGGCAGCTAACAAAGGCGGCAGGCCTTTGAAGCTCCATCTCCGAGGACCCTGGCCATCCTGGAGGAGGAGGCATGACACCTCTGCCCAGGAAGTGCATTATTTCCATACCCCAAAAGCAAAGGTCTCTCTACCCAGGGGTCCAGAAACCTTCCTGGTGGTGACAGATGGCTGGTAGCCAGTTAGAAGCCACACCAGAGTTGGTTGTTTTTCAGGCGGCATCTTTAAGATGCCCTCTGTGTGCATTTTTCATTAAATCCAACATTGTCATCAGTGTGGGTTTCATGTGCCAAAACTTCCCAGACTTTAGTAAAGCCATCATGGAGCTGTGGAGTTTGTGTTGACAAACTCCCAGCCCATGTACTCAAAATGGCTCCACTGCACTTACAATGTCAGTGAATGGCACAGGCACTGTAGGGGCATATTGCTCATGCAGCTTTGTCCTCGCCTATGGTATGGTGCACCCTGACTTTAGGGCTGTAAGGCATGCTAGAGGGGTGATTTACCCATGCCACATGCAGTGGTGTGTGCCATGTCGACTCTTCAGTTTGGTCTGCACCAAAACCCGCAGTCTGCTGTGGAAGTCTGTGGGTGTGAAGGTGAGTGGCCAATGAGGGTGGCATAATACCTGCTACAGCCCTCAGAGACCCTCTCTGGTTCTCTGGTCATAAGGCCCTTGGTACAAAGGGTACATTTTACATGGGACTTACAGGTGTCCCAGAGGTGTGACAATTGTGGGTAACAAAGGTACAGTTTTGGGGAAGAACACAGGTGCTGCGGCCTGGTTATCAGGATCCCAGCACACCCTCAGTCAAGTTGGCATCAAGTACTAGGCAAAAAGTTAGGGGATAACCATGCAAAAAGGAGCACTTTCCTACAGTTTCTAACTACAAAGTTGTCTGCCATCTCTTCAAAACCTGAGCTTAGTAGAAAAATATATTTGTAGTTAATTTGTTCACTTTCATTAATGGAAATATGCCTCAATCGTTAGTGCTTTTAGAGGTATACTATTACAAAAGAGCATTTGCAAAGACAACAGGTCTGGCCTTGGATAGCTGGTGCATGGCTTATCTTTTAAATTTCAAGCGTGTGACATCAAAATATATATTAAAACAAACAAATATGGTGACCATATGTTTGTAATAAAAGTTTGAATTTATAAAAGGTATCTAGTGCATATAATTTTAATAGAAAGTTACGAGTGCTTCCTGTCAGGCAGGTGGACTTTAAACTAAAACGGTTTCTACACATGTTCTAATGCAATGGAAAATGTAATTCTTAGGTGTGCAAAGAAAAGTACTATTTGCTTTGAACTACTGAAGCGTGATTTAAACACACAAGATATGATAACAAAAATATAAAAAAGGGATAAAGAATGGAAAGAAAATGGGTTTGGCATAGTAAAGTATTTATCCACTAGCCCTGATACTGAGGTAGACTTAGCTGTGCACATGAGATCATGCAAGATGGCGTCACTTAGTAAACTAGAGCCAAATGCTTAAGTGGACTGACTCATTGCCACAGTCTGTGTTGCGGTGGGCGGAGCATAATGAATTACATCTGAGCAAACCATAAAATGATGAGGACTGACCCTTTGTGGCTGTAAATAGGTTTTATTAATTTGCCAGTAAAACTAATCTGTCTCTAGGCCGGGCATAAAGACTTCATGTACATGGCAAATGTTTCCAGATATGATCTCGTTATTTACTCCAGAAGTGGTGAAAACATTTGGAATTGTACCCTTCGGTTATTCCCCATTCAGGGCACACAACTTAATTACAGCCCTCGTATCTCATCGCAGAGTTAACAGGGAACTCGGATTGAAACCTAATTGTTTTATTCTTGGAAGAATGGCTACCAATGTATGACTTATGGTATTGGTTTCAATACATGCGAGGGTACAAGGGAACACATTCCAGCTGTCTGTTCCAGTGGTGGCCGGTACTTTTGGCAGGGTGGGCCACACATGCACACATATATACACATTCACTCACATCCATGCATTCACACAAGCGCACATACCCATTTTTATGCCGGTTATCATGCTGTTTGCTACGCTATCGCTGTCGTGGAGAAATCTGTAGCAGGATTTATGTATACCTGCTTTTTTCAATACATGGGAGTAAACCTTGGAACTATTGTGATTCACTTTGGATATTTTCAGTAATATTTCAGAATTACTTGGAACCCCCATTACTGGAATTCACGAATACGCTTTTGACACTTAACCCGAGGATACACTCCTTGCCATCTGTTGTTCATACTTTGACACTCTCACTTTATGCCTAAGCCCTGACGAAGTTCCCGTGGCACTAGAGAACGAAACGCGTTGGCTGTGTGCCGTTTTTAAAACACAACTCTAAATAAAAAGAAGATTTATGGACTATACTTGTGGTTTCTGACTGACTTCTATCAGTGTACCTTCCTTTCTCGTGCACACACACCCATTCACAACACTCACAACAAATTCATATATTTGTACATACACACACACACACGCACCAAGCATTCAAAAGCATAACACGTACCTGTCCTGCAGCTCCCAGAATAAAAAGCCACGGGGGTCACAGGAGGGTTAGGAATGCTGCCTTCCCTCATTGGCTGCCAAGTGGTCAGCTTATTAGGGAATGCAGCACTCTCTCACTCGTCACAGAGTGGGATGGGGTCAATGACGACTCCACTCTGCACCCAGGTTGGAGGCAATCAGTGATCTACCCCTCTTCCCGAGGGGAGAGGGCCTCAATGCACTTTTGCCAGGATGAGAAGGTCACATCCACAGGGCTAGTAAATCCTCAGCCTGGCAAAGTTCAGCTCAGGCAGCCAGGAGTCTGCACATTTAGTGCATGTCTAGCTCCTGGCTGCCTTACCTGAACAAAAAGAGTGTCTGTCAGGCTGACCTTGGCTCAGCCTGACAGACACTCTTCTTTTCAGAAAAAGTTGAGGGAGCGTATCCCTTTCGCCCGTATAGACGTGCCGCAGTTGGTCTGTTTTCGGTTCAAGAATTACTTCTCTCAGCCACTCTGTATTCAAACCATTAGTGATTTTGAAGGCTATTCATACTTGGTTGTAAGGAAATGGCTATAATCCTTCATGTATTTTATAAAAGGTGCTACCTATTGATCTGTACAATGTTATTGCATTTTCATTCTGCTAGAATATATCTCATCATAACTAGCTATGGAGGCTTTGGCCATGGTTCAGGCACTTCAGTTTAAATACTCCACCTTAAAATAAGGATGTTGTTTTCCTGCCAACCCAGGAGGCATACTTGCCCATACCAGGAGTAATGCATGCCTGCCAAGAATGGGAATCAACCAGGTGGTTTGTGAATAGAGATAATTGTTTGTGTGTGTTAATTTACTTTTACAGGTACCACCATAGAGGAACACCATCAAACCTACACCATCAAACCTACCCCTGCCATCCAACTGGTACACCGACTGGCATTGGCATTTTCAAAGGCAGAATTTTTGCCAGTATGGTGGTATTTTAAAATTCCACCATATTGCCAAAAATTCTACGTTTGAAAAAAGGCCAATGCCAGTCTGTGCCCCGGTACAGATCCAGCGACTGTTTGGATTTCTTTATAGGCACAATTAGTGGATGGAGTGCTAGGAGGAAAGTGGGTACAGGAGAGCGGATATATAAAGAGCAAGTACAGGGCAGTGTTGCGCCAAAGTACTGAGAGGAGCAAGGAGAACGATTAAGGGGAAGAAAATGATTCTGTTATGCACCATAGTACACTGTGTCAGAAACAGACGGACACAAATAGTCTGTAAAAGAGGTGAGAGAGGGGTTGTCCTAAGAAGTGATTGACGGGGGTCTTAAAGCAATGACTGGAAGAGGAAAAATACAAAAGCCAGTGATTTGAAATGGCTCACCCAAAGCTCCCTCTTTGTGTGTATGTTAAAATATTAGATAAACCGTTTGTTGATGGCAACAGTTAAAACTGTCTGTCGACAAGATCTAAAAAAGAGGAAATATTCTTATTGGAAACAGCTAAGGAGGGTAATCCTATTACTCAGCATATTCTACTTTATCAGATTACTGCATATAACAGGAGCCGCCCTTGCAGGTAAGAGCGGTGTGTAGGGTGGGGGGGGGGGGGGGGGGACTTGACAGACTATGTGGCAAAATTAAATATTTATTTAATTTTCCCTCGTCGTTGTCTGTCAAGCCCCACCCCCACCCCACCGCTCTTACCTGCACAGGCCGCTCCTGGCATATAATGAATGCCAAGAGGACTAGACCTTAGTTGTTACGTGCTGCCTGAGCCAGGTAGTGTAAAGCTTAAACCTTTTCAGCAACACTTTACCTGCATTTTCTTTCCATTTATTTTCAGCTAACAGTGATCTTATTGCATGCACTGTGACTACGAAAGATGGAGGCCAAGTTCAGCGGTTTCTGGCAGTGGATATATACCAAATGAGCTTGGTGGAACCAGATAGCAAGCGGCTTGGTTGGGGAGTGGTGAAGTTTGCAGGTCTTCTGCAGGTAAGAAACTATACTTACAGCCCACCTCATGGGAATTTATGAAAACATTAACTAGCCAAAGGTTTTAACACTTTAGATTACTTTGTGTTTAACACCATTGAGCGATTATGCAGTTGCTGTTTGCTTCAGTTTAATCTATTTGCAGATTGTGTGGTCATGATGTTAAAAATATTCCTCAGATTGAATAGGTTTGTCCTGCTTTGGCAGGTTTTAGACAAAACTTGTTGAGAAATGTTTTTAAGTGACATAATGCTTAGTATTTAAAAGATATTTTTTCTCTGTCTGGCAGATATTAGCAATCTGGATTGTGGGAGCATCACTACATTTTAAAAGTATCCTTTGTTTATTTAGGCCCTCTTATTCTTTAACTGTTTTACAATGGAATTTCCGGTCCGTTTTATTTTTTTTAATAATTGCAATTGACTTTTTTTATGGACTATAATTAAAACAAGCATTGAAAATGCAATAGGTCTCACCTTTGATTAAGTTAAAGCCATTTGCTTTGCTAATGGTATTTTATAGCAAAACAAATGGCTTTAACTTAATGAAAGGCAAGACCTGTTAATGCTTGTTTCCCTTCTTTTTCCCGATCGAGTGAGAGGAAAGGGTTAAGGAGACGCGTCTATGATAGCAGCTCTGGTTTGTCACAGAATCGGGGCAAGAAACTGCTTCGCCTGCCTGCTCAGATAATCGCAATCTGCCTTTCCCAGTCACTTCCAGCGCTGGGAAGCGGACGGAGCGCTCTCGGAGCCCGGTGTGCGAGCCCTCACTCGGGCGACTTCACAACCCCTTCCCGACAGGAGGTGGCGACCCCTCGCAGGTCCGGGTCGGAGACGACATTGGAAACCCCCAAGGGGCTAGAAACACAACTTGCCAGGGAAGTCAACCTTCAAAGGTTTGTTGGCTCGGGTGGACCCTGGTTTTGGGACACAGACCATCGAAAGCTTGCTGGGTTCAGGAAGCGTCAGGAACCCATAAGAGACAATGGAGTAGAAAAACTTGCCCTAAAAGGGGGAACGTGTTTTTTTTTGTAAATCTGCCCCTCAGAACCTGCGTCCTCGAAGAACTTTGCCTATTAGTGGATACAAGACTTGTGTTTTACACAGCAGTTGCAGACACAGATTTCGATTTTTTTTTTTTTTCTCTCTTTGGGAACTTCTAAAGCAACATGAAGTTGTCACCGAACTTATGGTACTGTTCAGATGAAGAGGGGTAGACTAAATAAAAGCAGAGCCCGACGGGGAAACTACCCAATGAAACACACAAACACACGGCACAACAGGTGTGTGTGGGGAGGGGCAGGGGTATTCACAGTGAAGTATCGTGTCTAGGCACTCGTGCAAGGAGTGGGCATCTCAAGGTGATGTCGATCAAGTTGTCAAGACCAGGTTGGTACTGCCGTGGGCACCCCAGTACCACAACATCGTGGCATCTTTCTGTGTTCACACGGGAGAGAACGGCTCGAATATCGAGAATGCACCTCTAAAAAACAAAAAAAAAAACAAGTATTGGCATAGCCAATAGGTCTCGCATTTGGGACCTTATAAGCGTTTAGCCATGCAACAGTTGCATAACTAAATACTTATAAGGTCCCAAAAGCGAGACCTATTGGCTATGCAAAGCGGCCCTGCGGCCGCGAAAGTGAAAGTGATTCAGATCGCGATGAAACATCAAAGCGGCCGCGAAAGTGAGAGTAATCGCGGTTAAGCGCGCGCCCACGCACGTGCACTGTAGCTCTAGGCTTGCCTGGTAGCACTTTTTGGAGCCCTCTCAATAAGTCTCGCCAGACCAGCGCATGCGCTGGGTCAGGCGAGACCTAAAAATGAGTGTACAAAGGAGACCAGGAAAGATCGATTAGAGCAAACCAGTGTCAACCCTCCTAAAGTCTAGAAACCTCCGTGAATTATCGGTCGCCACTGATATCTGGTGTGATCCGCAGCCCACAAATTCGGACTGAAACTAGTCAATGCCGGCTTCAGTCCTTTCTTGGTCTATTGACTGGGGGGCTATTGCATTAGGTGACAGTAACACCTGTTGTGTTCAGCGCCTCGAAATGGCAGACAACACTATAAAATACACTATTGTTTTCCATGAGAGGAAAATGTGGTGCAATGGCAATGACACGCACTTAAGTCTAAATCGTCAACATTCGCGCATGCTTCACCTGAACAAATAGCGCGACGTTGGTATAAGTCGGTTGAGCGGTCAGGCAGAACGTTTGCCGCTAAAAAAAATGCTGCGTTTTTTTGGCTACGTCTTTAAATCCCTGCAAGGCAGGCTGAGCCTTCCATCCTCCTCGGGTCGGTAAGCTAGTGCCATACACTGGACACTAGCTACAGAGTTTGCAAATGACAGATGTGAAGTATGAGGCGATAGAGAAAATGAAGTTATTTCTGTTCGTAAGGCTCTTACCCAACGTAAACGCGGCTTCCCTACATGGGTTTATGGTGTGATCGCCGGAAGAGGTGCGGCGCCGCGGCCAGGGCGACTGACTCCGGAATCTGAGGATCACGGTTCGATCCCCGGCGCCGGCGGTAGATTAGCCCAGCACCATGTGACTCTGGGCAACAGCTTGCTTAATCTTCCAGACGACCCCCAGTGCCTAGAGACACTTACGGGTGATTGTTCGCGCTTTATAAATGTGGATTATTATTATTATTATTATCTTGGGCAAATCACATGTTGCCTCTTTGTCATAGTCCCGATTTCTCAAAAATGACAGATTTTAGACATAGCGCCAACACCACTTTTACGCGCTACACAAAATCGCCGTTGACACCCCGCCAGTGGCGTAAGTACATGGATTAGGGAACACAAGCCTTTATATGTCCCCCCTCCCCACCTTATCCGTACTGGTTTACCAGCTGCAAGCCTTTTTTTTACTTTTGACGCTCCATGCGCTGTAACTCTGTGACAGTGAGTTTTCATCCAGCCTGAAGTGAGTTGCGCCTCCGAGGGGTCACGGGGGACCCCAAGCCAGATATTGAAATTCATATAGTTTAAATATTTGCATTACCTCATTTTTGGGTCCGTGGTTGTGCGCTCGTTCTCAGTGTTGTGACCTTTGTGAGTGACTCTGTCAGTCAGCATCAGGGAAGAACAGGTACACAGAGCTAACAGAGACCCCCCCCCCCACCCCCCCCCCCCCCCACCCCCCCTTAAAAGAACAAGCCTCGATCTCTTGTCTTTGTGGGGGATGTGTTTCAAATTAGAAACACATGGCCCCATAAAGATAAGAAAGTGCTTTGCGGCAGACGCAAAGCAGGCCACCGAGTCCGGCTCGGAGGAGAAAGGGCGTCTACAGAAAGCCCTCCTTTCCAATGGCAGGCCACCTTTTAGCTAAACGGTGAGGCCAGCCAATGGAAATGAGGTGCGGGGCTTAAAGCCCTCTTCTGAAAGTCCTTGTCAACAATAAATCTTGCGAGACAAGCAGCGCATGCGCTGCCACGCCACGCGAGACCTAAAAAGTATGCTCTCAGATAAGATGCTTAATATGATTATATTTCCTGCCCATCAGTTATATCTGTTTCCTAATATTCATTGTCCATTGTGCACAGTTGGTTTAACTTTTTTGTATATGAAGATTTGCAGATTTTCCACTAATCACCTCTCCACTGCCTCTGAAGGAAATGTATTTTTGCAACGTGAATCTTTCCTAGATTCCCATGATGTACATTATTCAGCCATCTAGTGGTTGGGTCCGGAATTCTCCCATACAGTAGTAGTCCCTTTTCTATTAATATTTTTGTTGTTGGAGCGGCGGTTCCACTATGTGGTTTCTTATCCTGTCACCTCTGATATCATATGCCCTCCCTGGAAGCTTCCACTCGTGGTCGTCCTCTTAAGATTCTTTTTTTCGCGCAGTTGGGTCTGGATGCTTTGCTGAGGGCTCTCCAAGTCAGAAAAGAGGGAAGTTCGGACAAAGAAATCAAAGACATTCGGAAGAGGATCATCAAATAATAGTATCGGGAAAGATTCCTATCATCAGGGGAATTTTTCCGAGTCGTTGGAGAATGCCCAGACAGGGGGCTCCCTGTACCACATGATTGGGTAGACTCCATTACGATTCTGCTCGAAAGGCCATCATAATAAATTCATGCAGAAAGACCAACATCAGATGTGTAACCTCTGTCTTCCACCCTACCATTGAAGCAACGATTGCGAAGCCTGTGCAGGGTTCAAGTCGAAGACATTGAAGGCAAGAGAGAAACCGAGATAGGCGCTCTGTGTCATGCAGAGACAGAGGCATACACCATCCATAAGACACTTGGGTCTGTCGAACGACGATGACAAAAACATCACAGAAGGTGCCAAGGAAGAAGCTTCAGCCGCCGACCTAAGAATCGTCAAAGTCGAAGGAGAATCACTGAAAACCAAAGAAAGCGATCACAATTAACACATAAAAAACTTTTGGTCAGAGTCTCGAAAATCCAATTCAAAAGTACAGAAGAGAGCCTCGGCGTCCAAAAAATGGGTGAGCGAAGGCAGACTTGGAGACAATAATACGAAATGACTACTACATTGAAAGATGTTAGAAGTCGAGATGTTCGTTGAAAAAGAAAGGTTAGGAAGAGCAGAAGAGCTCGACAATCGACATATTGTCAAAGGAATCCTTGGCATCAAAAAGAAAACAGACGTCAACGTTCGACCCTGAGGAACTCTCAACAGAAATCGAGAGGAAGAAGAGGCGACTCGAGGCAGAGATGTCTGCTTTGACCCTAAAAAAATGAAGGATTTAGACGCTTCCCTTAGGGAATTCTGAATTCCACAAAAAGCTTTTACACCGAAAGAGCAAAACAAAATGGAGGTCAAGGAACTGGACCCTTCCATGACACCAGAGCCTCACGAAGAAGAGGAGGAACCCTTCTATGAGGAGGAGGGCCAAGAAGGCTTGGGGATGTTGCAGGGATCAGAGGATTCTAAATATGCTGAGACACAATGTCATGAACTTGAAACAGATTCCCTTGAAAAGGGATTGATTGTTAACCGTCGAGGCCTTTGCTTTGCTACGTACAGCCAGATCATCAAGAATGGCTGCTGATAAATATGGAGTTCAGAGTGTATCATGCTTCCTTCTAGAGACTCTAATCCCATCACAGACAAGGAACCAATTCCTGCCAGTGCCACCCATTGTTCTGGACCAGGGGCGGGAAGCTTTCAAAGAGCCTGCTATGTGCAGGGCATTGACAATGAGGGCTTAGAAAAAATATTAACACTCATCAAAGGACTCTCCATACATAAAGGGAACTGTGCTGGCAGATTAAATTTTTACTTGCACAGCAAGGAAGAGAGCCAATATTCCATCAACGTCCGGGCCACCCCAGACAATGAAAGTTAAAAGATGGACCTGATGGGCAGGAATATTTGAAAGGAGTGCAGCCAATCAATGGCAAATAGCGAAATCCAATGCCCTCCTTAACAGATATGCTTACCTGCATTGGGAGGAAATGGCAGTACTCATGAGGCACCTACCAGACCAACACAAAAAAAGACCGTCAAGCCTAGCTGAAGAAGGCAAGAACATTGCTAACACATGCTGAAATCAGCGTTAGATGCCACAGGCACCGCAAGTTGCCAAATGATTGCGGGAATAGCATCAAGACGCCACTCTTGGCTACGAACCTCAGGATTCAAACCAGAGGTGCAGGCCAACATTATAAATATACCTTTCAATGGCAAACAGCTGTTTGGAGGCACAGTGGGCGAAACTCTGCAAACAGCTCAAAAAAGATAATGAGACTGCAAACTCCATGGGGGCATTGCACTTTGGGGGTAACATGAAGAGAGCTATTACATCATCACATAGACCTACAGAAAGAGGTAGGTTCCCTAGTAACACATCTCATCAGGGTTTCCAGAGTAGTAGCCAATCACCAGCACCTTCACCGCACTGGCAATATCAACTGCAAGGGGGTCAGTCCTTTAGGGAACAATCTCATGGGAGGGGACAGCCTCACAGGGGAGGTACAACCCCCACAAATACGTGTCTTGGCCAACAGAGAGAAACTCTCTCACACACACCAGTAGGAGGCAGAATAAAAGACTTTAATCAGGAGTGGAGGAAGACAACTTCAGACAATTGGGTAAATCAAGTCATAACATTTGGATATTGCATAGAACTGGCCAAGACAACACCAGCTAGTGGACCAATGAAAAAGGTGCACTCAGATGAGTAAACATAACGTCTACTCAAGGAAGTAGAGGAATTGCTGGAAAAAATGACATTTAAAAAGGTGCCCAGAGAAGAGATCAAGGAAGGAAATTACTCAACATATTTTCTAATCCCAAGGGTAGACAGATCTCTATGACCTATTTCAGACCTCAGATTCATAAACAAGTTTATAAAGACACAAAGATTAAAAATGACAACTTTTCAGGAAATCATACCACCTTTGCAAAAGGGGATTACATGGCAACTATAGATCTAAGAGATTCTTACTTACACATCCCTATGAATCCAAGAAGTATTTGCGATTCATGGTGAACAAGATTCATTATCAGTTCAGGTGTCGGCCTTTGGGATAAAATCATCTTTAAGAGTGTTTCGAAAGTGTCTAGCAGCAGAAGCGGCACACTTGATGAGACAGGGGATACATGTTTATCTCTACCTGGATGCTTGGTTAGTAAGGGTAAACTCCTTCAGCAAATGCAAGGCACATATACAAGAGGTGATGAGAACTCTTCACACTGGGATTCTGTATGTTTATAGAAAAATCATCACCAAATCCACAACAGGAAAAACTGTTCCTAGGTGCAAGAATCAATTCAATAATAGGGAAGATATATCCCAGTAAAAAGAGAGTAGTGTCACTACTTCAAGAAACTCACCGCTTCCAGGAGGGGCCAGCTCTGACAGTGAGGACTGTGTGGAAAATGTTAGAGAAGATGTCCTCATGCATCCCTCTGATTCCATATGCAAGATTATGTATGAGACTAATTCAGGAATGGCTTCAGAACCAATAGTCACAAGCAACAGGGAGTTGGGAAGATTTAGTGGTTGGCTCGCAAAAATTATAGGAGGAGATAACCTGGTGCAACAGATCACATATAACAGAAGGAAGGAAATGTGCACAACCAACTTCAACAGTAATCATAACTACAGATGCCCAACATATGGGTTGGGGAGCTCACATGGGCTCTCTCTTCTAGGTCAGAGTTGTTTGGAAGGAACACAATGCGGTCCAACAAATCTATGTCTTGGAACTGAAGACAGTGTTCCGAGTCTTAAAAGCCTTTCAGAAAGAAGCTTTTGGGAAGAATACCACTACAATGTTCTACAACAACAAACGGGGGTGGGGACTCAATCCTTTGCCCTATCAAAAATAGCCCAGAGAACTGAAAGTAGGCAGGGCAGAGACGGATAGATCTAACCGCAGTTCATCTTCCAGGGAAAGTCAATGTAGAAGCGGACAGATTGAGCCGACAGGCATCAAGCTCCCATGAAGCGGTACTCAAACAGATAGTTAGGAGATTGGGAACTTTAGAGGTAGACCTATTCGCAACTCCAACAAACGCAAAATGCCAAAACTTTGTGTCCAGACAGCCACATCACCATTCCCTGGGGAATGCTCGTACAATAAACTGGTCAGGGAAATTTGCATACGTTTTTCCCCAGATACCACTGGTACACAGAGTCATCAACAAATGCAAAATTACATCAATACACATCGCCCGACAGTGGACAAGGCAAACGTGGTTTTCAGAACTAATAGAAATGGCACAGGGCAACATTCTGATATTATCAAAACAACAAGACCTGCTGTCAATGTAAGGGGAGATAGTTCTTCACGGAGAACCAGAGTCCTTCAGTCTATTGGTGTGGCTACTGAAGACTTTGAATTTGGACATCTAGACCTCCCGGAGAACATGATGGCCATTCTCACAGAAGTAAGAATTCCAACAACAGGAAAGTTTTACATAGCCAAATGGAAGAGATGTTCATTGTGGTGAGCATCTTATTGCAGGAAAACACTAAAGATGCAACTGTACTAAAATATCATACACACCTACTGGATTGCATACTAACATATGCATCCTTAAAGGTGCATTTGGCTGCAATTGTGGCCTACACAAGAGGTCATGTAGGAGGAAGTTTTTTCACAACACCAGTAATAAAATGCTTCTTAGAAGGGGCAAAGAGAATAGAACCACCCAGAAGACTACCATCACCCACATGGAATCTAAATGTAATGCTGACTCAACTAATGAGGACACATTTTGAGCCTTTACACAAATCCACATTAAAGATGCTCACGTTAAAGTCCGCCTTTCTGGTGGCTATAACATTATTTCGCAGTGTGAGTTAAACACAGGCACTCATGTTCAGGAGCCATATTTACAAGCCCAAAAGGACAGAATAGTAATGAGAACAGATCCACTGTTCTTACCAAAGGTAATCTCTCACTTTCACATTAATCAAACAAAACAATTTCCAAGCTTTTTCAAGAATTGGGCGGATGCAAGGCGAGCAAGAATGTACTATATTGAGAAGACAACAGCAAGCAGGATAACAAAGCAACTGTTTGCTTCCTTTGCAGACAACAATATGGGAAAGCCAGTAACTAAGGGCACTATTGCTAGATGGATTTCAGAAATCATCCAACTTTCTCACACAAGTGCATGCCTACAACTAAACTATACACCAAAAGCACACTCAATAAAGAAAAAAGGAGCAACCATTGCCTTTCACTGCCTTTACAGGGCATCTATATGGCATCTACTTAGTCATCAGTACACATGTTTACAAAACACTACTGCATAGATATTCAAATTATCAAGGAAGCTCAAATGGGATGAAAAGTGCTAAAACATCAGTTTACAAATCTAAGTGCATCTTCATCCCAACCATAGCAAACTTGAGAAAACCAATACAAAATCTGTGCACAGCATGTGAATTCAGTAGAAATACACACTGCAAAACTAAATGGTTTCTTAAATGTAGGAGTAGTTTTGTAGTTTGAAGAATTTCTGAATTTACAAGCGGCGACTCCTCCCCCACCCCCCCTCCCACCCCAAAGATGGAAGAAGAAGACAAAGAAGAAAAAATAATCTAAATCTGGCAACCACAAGTGGGAGCTTCCGGGGAGGGCGTACGACGTCTGAGGAGGCAGGATAATATACCAAATTGTGGACCGTTGATGCCCAACAACAACAAAAGCACACCTAGAAAAAGGACTACTACGACATTGAGTAATTCCAGACCCAACCACTCAATGGCGGAATAATGCACAGCATGTGAATCCAGAAAATTGTTCAAGCTGCAAAACTACTCCTATAGGTAAGAAACAATTTTGTTTTCATGATATTCACATTATTCTAAATTATTTGACTTCGGCTGCAAAATCATTAAATAAACAGCAGTGTATTGTTTTCGTCGGTCAGAAGCTTTACATTAGCTGTAACTTGCGGGTTATTTGTCACTTGTCCTACAGAGTCAGATTGCGGAATATCCAGTTCCTTCTGTCAAATATAGCAAGAGAGAGGCATACATACTCAGACTACATATACATTTATCTAACGAAGAGATACACGTATATAGATCACACCTATCTGTTCAAATCCCTAACCCATCTCATTAGGTATATCAGTCTGGTAAGGGGCACCCCTTTTCTGTGCCTGATATGGCTTGGACTCTACGGATATGTGCCGGCCTCTTGCATCACATTCCTTTTGCTCATGTTACACTACTTACCAGTTGAGTCAGACCACTAAGAAATATTTACCAAACAAGTATTCTTGTTCCATGTTTCTCCATCCTTATTGACATTTATGGACTCTGCCTCTCTGATTTACTTTTGTCTTGATATGTTTTTTGCCACTCCCCACCTTAACAAAACCGTTCTCTGCCACCCACCCCCTCTCCAGTGCTCTTTAATGCCATCATCTGCTTTGAACTTTGTAAAAATAAACTGGATATAGCAGTCAGCTCATTGCCCCTCATTATCGAGCTAACAAATCCCACACTTTAGAAGTGTGCATGTGTGCATGCACAGACAAATGCCCAAATCACACAGTGAGCATCCATCCAACACCATAAAAGTATTATCGCAAAATGTGCATTCCGAGTCTAATAATCTAACTTAAACTACTATTTTTTAAAACACGTGATGTGGGCCCAGTCTTGATTCACATTATTCTCTTGAAATGAAAAACAATGAAATGTAATCAATATATATCTAAGATAAATGGTAGAGTGCAAAACAGATTTCAACAGTACACATCTCTGCTTCTTTAAAGAAAGCTAAATGTTTTGCCACACCAATGAGTTGTTACTTTCTTTAAAGACCAGACAACCACATACTGTCTGAAAACGTTTCCTTAAAGAAGTTAAAACTGAAACAAGATAGAACGTTTCTGAGGGGCTGTTTTGCTCTTGATACAAACATGATACAACGTACAACTTAAACTTCTCTTCAAAGTAATGCTGATAAACTGTAGCAGACATTGCTGTGCTCATTGTATTGGTTGTTCCAGAAAAAGTAGAAGTGCCTTAAGAAGTAAATAGCCAATTTTATTATTTTACTCTGACATTAAATGGATAAGTAAGTTATATTAGACATAACTTTGTTTATTGGGTAAAGCATGTATGTTTTGAAATTCCTATAAATCAGACTTTACCTCCAATGGCTACGTAGAAAAGACAGAGGGTAGGGGAACTCAGGCCCAGTAACCACCTTAACCAGGGCATCATGACCAAAAGTAGCAGTGTCCACTTTGTAGGGCATCACTTTACTTTGGAATTCACTTGAAGTTCTTTGAGAAATTGCAATATGGCTTTCAGTGAGTACCCAGCTAATGAATGGAGGCAAACATATGAAGTAAGTTATCCCCTTTCTAATAAGAATTACAAAATAAGGTAGTGTTTTTTTGGTATTATTTCCACCCCTGATGGTTCATTAGTTTAGGAGCACAGGATGTTAGTGTTACAGAGGATGTTATGTGATGGGTACTATAGTGGACATCATGTAGAGAATTATGTATCAATTATAAATGAAAACTAATAGGAGTCTGTTCTTGGGGATCCTGTTGTAGCTACACAAATAACTCCATGTAGGTTAATCACATCAAAAGAATGAAAGCACAACAAACTGCAAAGCAAGTGGACGAAATCAAGACCTAAAAGGAAATAAAGCACGCTACGCCACTATAACAGAGCCTACAAGAGAGCCATCAAAACCTCAAAAAGGCAGCACTATTCCACACGCATAACTGAATCCAGCTGGCCTTCTAAAGAACTAAACATGATACTAGTCTGCAATCCAGCATACCGAAACACAGAACTACAGTCGCAAAAAGATAAAAAAATTACCTTGAGATCACTGACCGCACCATGCCAAAACCTGTCCCCACCAACATAGGAGGCAAAACAATCTTACACCCCTACATACTATCAATGCCCTTAGAAAAAAGATTTCAACTTTATCACCCCAAGCAGACCATCAGGATTACCTCCAGACCTGCACCTCCAAACATCTTTAAAGATATCCTTCGCACAACTTGTGCAGGGGAGGTACCTAGATGCTCACTTAACAAGTCTCTACCACTAGGTCATTCCCACCTTAGCCAAAAACCTCCCACGTTAGACCCATTCTCAAAAAGAAAAACCTCCACTTGGAAAAATATTTGAAATAGCAGTGTTTACCCAACTTTTCCTTTTTTACAGACAATAATATCTCAATGCCAGACCAACAGTCGGGCTGCAGACTAGGCATAGGCACAGGGTCAGCCACCATATGTATTTGGGGTGATCTAAAACTCACAGTGGACAAGAACCGATTGGCCACCCTATTGCTTCTGAATTTACCAGCTGCATTTGACACTGTGCAACATCACGTTACACTCCATTATCTTGGACTTCTTGAAAATCATCTAAAATGCATTGCTTTTTAACTCTGAGACGTACAGTATAGTTTACGTGCCACTTTTCACATTAGCGTCTCTAACCCAACACTGTGACAGTCCTCAAGGGTGCGCATATCCCCTCTATTATTTAGCATCTTACACCTTACCAAACCTGATTAAATCATTCAACCACACCTGTTACAGCTATGCAGATGACATCCAAATCATTTTATAAATGGATGTCCTGGAAGACCTCTACAAGTCAAAAATTGATGACTACCTTTGCACCATAACCATCTGCTCCATCCTTAACAGCTCCCTGAGCTCAGGTAGACTTCCTCCAGAATGGAAACATGCTCAGATAATCCCCATACGCAAAAATCTCAAGATTCCGACTTCTGAGTTGACCAATTATCGCCCCATATCCCTGCTTCCCCTACAGAGTAAGCTCATTGAAAGACACATAAACAAACATCTGTCCACTTTAATCGAATCCTCTCACCTTCTAGATGTCTCCCAGTCTGGCTTTCGGGCCATACACAGTACCGAATCAGCTCTTATGGAAGTAACTGACAACATCAGGATGGCACTAGACAATGGTCAGGCAGCACTTCTGGTGCTGCTTGACCTGTCAGCAGCATTTGATACCACTGCACATCAGATCCTACTGCAGAGACTACAAGACATAGGGGTTCAGGGGCTTGCATTGAAGTGGATGACTGACTTTCTAACTGACAGAACCCAGACCGTCACCCTGGGTCCTTACAGATCTACCCCTTCTAATGTTACCAAGGGGGTCCCTCAGGGCTCGTGTCTGAGCCCCACCCTTTTTAACATTTATGTGACCCCCCTGGCTAAGCTCATGAGGAACTTAGGGTTTAATCCCATATCATACGCAGATGATACCCAGCTCCTCCTTACCTTTGACAAGAACAGACCAGACATACAGCTCATCTTCTCCAAAGGCATGATGGCTATCGCCACCTGGATGCGAAATAACTTCCTCCAATTAAACACAGAGAAATCTGAAATCATGCTGTTTGGAGGAGCTGCCATATGCTGGTCGCCTAGCTGGTGGCCTGAGGAGCTGGGTAATGCCCCGTCCCCTAAGGAAGTGGTCAAGAACCTAGGCATCAGAATCAATCAGAACCTCACTCTAGACGCTCATGCCAACACCACTGCTGGCACCTGCTTCTATATTCTAGGTCTACTTAGAAGGATCTTTCCCCTGTTACCCCCTTCCACTAAAAAAACGCTGATGAAAGCCCTGATACTAAGTATACTGGACTATTGTAACACTTTGCATCTATCAGCCAATGAAGCTTCCCTTAACAAATTACAAGTAGTGCAGAACACGGCCGCTCGCCTTGTAGCAGGCGCCCCACCTAGAACTTCTTCTATTCCTTTTCTCAAAAAACTCCACTGGCTTCCTGTGAGAAAGCGGGTGAAATTCAAGATAGGCTGCACTGTCTTCAAGGCCCTAAATGATTTAGGCCCTTCCTATCTTTCTAATAAGCTAATCAAGTACACCTCCTCACGTTCTCTCAGATCAGGTACTAAACTCCTACTATGCACTCCTAGAATTAAAAAAGCGCGCAATGGAGGAAAAGCTTTAACTCATCTTGCCCTTGCTTTTTGGAATGAGCTGCCTCTTCAGCTTCGCAACTGTTCGAACCTTTCTCAGTTCAGGAAACTTCTTAAAACCCACCTTTTCTAGCTCTCTGTTCTGGCTGTTTAGTCTACCGTCCTAAGCGCAGAGATACCCCCTTGGGGTGATTCAGCGCTATATAAACCAATAAACTTCAAACTTCAACTATGAATATCCATCTAAAGCTCAACACCACAAACACAAAGATCATGACCTGCAACATTGGCAAAAATACCAACATACATAAGTCAGAAACTTAAGGGTAACCATGGATTCAGACCTATGCTGGATACCACATGTTAAAAATATCACTAAGCTTTCCTTATACACCCTGAAAACACTGCGTTGCACCTTCCCATATCTTGTATACCAATAGAAACGGCAAGCCAATTCTCACCCTCCTAATTTCCAAGCTTGTCTATGCCAACAGCCTATTCCTTGGCACCCTTAAAATCATCAAACACAATACAGCTAATCCAAATGATGACAGAAGACTTCTTCTCCAACTTCCCCCAAGAGAATGCATTGGGGGGAGGAGTTGTCTTAAGGGCTAGGGTGGTCGACCTGGAATCTAGGGAATTGGGTTCGAGTCTCTGCAATGACGCTGAACATCCTGTGATTCTGGGCAAATCACTTAATCTCCCCATGCTTAACAAAAATGAATGTGTCCTCATGTAATGCAACTGCTGCTATGTAAAGCGCTCTGATACCTGATTCGGGTAAAGTTTGTGCTATATAAAACTCTGAGAGAGAAAAAAAAAATGCATGATTATAATCTTGCCATCAGTCTACTAGCTACCTACAGTTGAAGGCACTCCACATTGTGCACAAAGCCTCCCAAGGTAAAGACCAGTATATCTGTAAGTTAGATTCAAGTACTACAAACAAAACAGGACACTGCTCCAGGCTTGCGTCACTTATCATACTGACTTACCATAAGAAATCCATAGGAGATACTGCTTTCTCAGTACACGACTAGCCAATATACAAAACATCTAGGAGCATATACGCTTCAGAAGACAGTTAAAAGCATGGCTATTTCAAAGAAAACAAAATCTTCCTACGGGCCTTTGGATAAAACCTGGAAAGGTAATTTCCCTTTCAGGTTAAAAAACTTTACACTATGACCGCTTCCTTACATCTCACAAAGACACTCAGATATGGGATGATAGTTACAGAGTCCATCCCCGCAGATCTTTCCACTTTTTTCCCCCTCTCTCCAGCGGCCATGCCAGCTCAGACCCAAAACTATAAACAAAATGTCAGGTTGGACAACACAGTGCAGTAGCCAGTTAAGTAGACTAAGATAATAAGAAATGGCATGAAAGGACATGCAGAGATTCTTGAAGCTGTCAGCTTACTGAAAAACAAAAACTGTGAGTCTATCTCTTGCACCTCAATTTCCAGCACACCGCTGAGTGCTGCATCCCGAAAACATGATCACCACACCTTGGGTGTCGTCATGGAGAACATGAAAACACTTCCCACATAGGATCCTAAAACAAAGACAACAAATATCAAGCCACACTTCCTACATGAAATAGCATGCTGCCGATGTAGGCAAACCCTTTAGTGCCACTTGCAGGAGTAGAAAGCTCTACTTAAATGCTGCAGTGCACTAATACTGATATAGCCCAGTTTGCAATCCCTTAGAAATGATATCAGAAGTCACTGGGTTTCTTGGAGAATTCCAATGTGTCCATTTTTCTTATAGAGGTTTTCAAAGAGATGGCAAATTCTGCACATGTATGATTGTGCATTATCACGTGATTCCCCCCTCCATCAACCCCCGTAACCCCCTCCCCGCCCCCCCACCCACCAGGGAAGAAAATAATTTTTCATAGTGATGAAGCCACTTCTCGGGACGTTCCCTGCAAATTGCTCTCTTAGTAGTGTACTTACACTTCCATTTGACAGAAGTAAACTTGCATGTTCTCAGAGTGGAAACGTGCACTGTTAGTGGTATTTGAAAACCAGCAAACATGTGGGTGTTCACCTCTTTTACACGATTCCCCCCCAAAACTCACCCAGTCCCAATCATAACGCTAAACATGCACTTCTGTCACATGTGATACACTGGTTATGTATGGTTTCCTTACTGAAAATGCATTTTCCAAACGTAAAATTCCAATCATCATGCTCTGACTTAATTTATGCTTGCAAAGGTTTTTTGTGCACCACTGTTAAACTTATTTGAGAAAAGGATTTGTGAATCAGGCCTTTGGCACACCAGCAAAAGCTCACATAAAACCATATCTAGATGTTGATATTATTAATTACTGCTAAGAACAAATGTATCACAAAGGAAAGGCTAACTAATGAACCAGTCATAAAGGAGACTTTTATCCAAAGTACTTCGAATCATGGTTTTAGAAAGAAAGGCAGACGTGGCTTCTTAAGGAAGTTGTTGGATACAGTAAGTTTAGAACAATGAGGTCAACATAAAGAGATGAAACACGGGAATGTTGCGGAAATAGGAAGTAAAATCTAGAATTATTAACCTATTGGTATGGCAAGTGTAGAATAAAGCAGTCACATGCACAAAAGACTGTGATATGTTGTTAAAGACCGACAGGTGTGTACTGGCGCAGGTCATCGAAATTAACATGGGAATATTGCGTTATATTAAGTATTTTGATAACCAAACCTAAGTAGATTAAAAATGCATCTGTGCAAAGAACTGCAGGACAATTAAGACATAAGGCTGAGAGTTACCAAAGCACCAATATGTGTTTACATTTAAACACAACTTCGATTTTTGGACCTTTGTTTATTGACTTTTTTTTGTTACTCTTTCATGTTTTTTTCTTTGTGACATGGATTCTGGTTAATGTGGGTGCTGGTGAATAAAGATCTGTTGATGCACAATAAAACAGTGAGTTATTGTGATGCTAGTAGTTTGCATTATCACTTTGTAAAAGGTGTCTACATTACATCCACAAATCTTGAGACAGCCTATCTAGCAGGACCTGAGCAATTTGAGTATTAAGTAATTGAGATGTTAATATTGGATGAAGCGAGTAATGGATCCAGAAGGAATGGATATCACAATTGTAGTAGTAAGAGTGTCTTGGCAACTAATTAAGTGTTTGGTCTTGCCAATTGTACCGTTGCAAGTATAATCATTCTGAACAAAGGGAAAAAATATTCTGTGTTCAAACCTGATTCTTAGGTCCGTTGTCATTTGCTTTGGCTTAGAATATAGTCTCTGGTTAAAAAACAAGATTATTGAACATTTTGAAAACGTGCTAACAAATCTCCAAAATATTGTGCCCAGTTGCTATGAAATTGAGGTTGACTCTGATTATAGCATCCACAGCACTAGCTGCCAAGATCAGTCGGTCTGTATGATAGAATTATTTACAGTCTATTCTCCAGTATTTGAAAAGAGGCACAAATAAACTTGTTTCAGTAAAATTGAAAAAAGTTATTTGGTGTTCGGCTCCATTTTACCCACCGTGGAAGTGATGTGTGCTATGCCTATAGAGGCACCATTCCAGCACACTGAAGTCAGTTATTTTCGCGGCAGTTCGGGCTGGACTGTTCCCATGAGGAACAGAGTTAAGTCTGAATTGCCAATGGCTGGGTCCAAACTAGGGTGGCGTGGTGACCAAAAGAACGGTGGATTAAACCCAGATCTTTGTGACTGGGCATGCATGTTTGCATTGTTCAGCATTCTGTCCTTTATTTGTTCCTTTTGATTTTGTCGCCCTAAGTGGGAAGGGTATGCCCCTTGTGGGTCGCGTGCTCACTGCAGCACTGGATTTAAGCTAGCCTGGCTGATGAGGGGTAATGCCCTGAAACTGGTCCCAGGAGGCTTGTTTCTGATCCAGGGAGGAACTGGCTTGGCAGTTCGGGCTGGACTGTCTCCATGAGGAATAGGTTCAAGACTGATTTGCTTATGGCTGGGTCCAAATTGGGGTGGCGTGGTGAGCAAAAAAACAATGGATTAAACACAGATCTTAGTGACTGGGGTGAATGTTTGCTTTGTTCAGCATTTCGTCCATCATTTGTTCCTTTTACCTTTTCATGTAGGTCAGAACATCACTTTGTCTACCTTCTTTGCTCTGCCTCACTCTTCAATAGAGGAGGAGAGATTCCATCATCTGGACTCAAAAAGAAAATAGTCATTCCATCTAGAACGCACAAAAGAGTTCCGGGTGGATTGTCAACTATTGGTGGGGTATGTTGGTGCTAAGAATGGTACGGCCGTGCATAAGAGGACCATCTCACGATGGATAGTACTGAGCATAAAGATGTGCTACTCTGTGGCCAAAAAGCAACCCCCTGAGGGCTTGCGTGCTCATTCAGCCAGAGACAATGCTGCAACCACTGCGTTAGCTCATGTAGTCTCTGTCCTAGACATCTGTCAGGCAGCAAAGTGGTCATCTTTGCACAGGTTCACTGAACACTACTGCTTAGATGGTAAGGTCTGTTGTGACGGGCACTTGCCCATTTGGTCATGCGGGACCTTTTGATTTAATCTGTCGTAGACCCACCTCCTGAGAGGTATTGCTTGGATATCTATTCTAAGGTAGGGAATCTACAGCTTGAAGACTCTATCAGATGAACATGTTACTTACCTTCAGTTATGCTGTATCTGGTTGAGACTCTATCTAGCCGCAGGTTACTTACTAACCCTCCCATCCTCCCTGCTCTGCAAACTGATTACATAGGGTCTCCCTTTTTAAGGGACTTAGCAATACACACCAGTGTGTCAGCATTCTTTTTGGCACTGCCCATCTGGTGTGGAAAGTCGCAAGAAGGAACTGACATCAGCATGCTAGCACCTATATGGGCACTGCAGCCTTTACTTCTGGTGACACAGACGAACACCACCACCTTCTGGCATGCAGGGGTATTGCCCAAAAAAATTCCGGATCCAGCTGGCACTTTGGAAATATTCTAAGTCAAGAAATCTGTCTATATAGACACCCCACCAGATAAGGTGTTACTGAAGGTAAATAACTTGTTCATTGATGACTTTCCACAGTGGAGCCCAGAGATGTTCCGATCTATTGTCACAAATCCATTCAAAAGTAAAAGGATACTATTTAATACAGAACACCTTCCCTTTTGAAATAGGTTTCCGACCACCATCAATTTATATCTTTTACTTTTATGATTTGTGAAACCTTTTATATCTGATCTAATTAAGAAACTTGTTACTAATGACATCTGTATTAATAAGGAATTTGTTTAATCATGAAATTGAGTAAGTTCAAACATCCTTTTCCTTCATTAGTTTTATGTGTGAGGGTAAAACATTTGTGAAGATAAACGCTCACATAAATATAACAGTACTCAATTTTGTAAGCGTTCAGTCTGTAGCTGCACTTGTACAGATGTGTACGTAAACAACTTTTGGCAAAATTTTGCAGGTCTGCTGTAATTAAATGTAGGTAAAAAGGAGGTAGAATATACTAAAAATGTAAAAGCTCATGTGAAACTGCACATGATCTGTTTCACATAGTTGTCAGTGAGGCGAAGGTCTAAAGGAAGTTCGTTCCAATGATAGGCCACCAGATATGAGAAGGAGCGACCCTCTGCTCTGACCTTCTTTATGCGTCTGGTTTTAGCCATGGTGCGATTACAAGACTTCAAGTTTTGTGAGGTAGCAAAAAATTTGACTTTGTCCTGCAGGATTCTGGAGCCGAGTTTTACATAAACTCTATGTGCATAGCACAGGAGTTTTTACTTGGCCCTTTGGCGCGTAGGCAGCCAGTGTAGCTCTTTCAAGCACTCTGATACCTAGCTGTACTTATTTTTATTGCAAATCTGCTTGGCTGCTGCATTCTGAATTACTTGCAGTAGAGAGAATAAGTAATCAGCCATACCAACCTAGAGTGCATTACCATACTACTGTTTGCTGGGCAATAAAGTCTGGGTAATGGGTTTTCTCCAATTCAAATGGATCCATATAAAAAGTCTCCTTAGTAATTTTAGCATGGCAAAACATTTCCCACACAGTACTCAGACTTTATCTTACATGGTTAGTGAATTGTCTACCAGGATTCCCAAATTTTTTACAACCCATATGGGCTCAGGAGCAGTACATAGTGATTGGGGCCACCAGATTGCGTCCCAGACTAGGTGTGCTCCTCCGAAAAGCTGGATCTCGGAATTCTCTACGTTTAGCTTAAGACAGTGGTCTGTCATCCAATTCGCAGTTTCTGAGAGGCAATTAATCAAGTTGCTCCTAGTGTCCTCATATCTTTCTTCAATTGCTATCAACAGCTGCGTGTCATCCGCATAAGAGCAGATATTAAAACCCCATTTATTACCAATCATGGCCAAAGGTGAGACATACACATTGAAAAGAATTGGACTCAAAGAGACTCCTTGCTGGACACCACACTTGATAGATCTTGGGTTGGAAGAAAAGGAGCCCATTTGTACTCTTTGAGTTCTATTATATAAAAAGGAACTAAAACAATGAAGAGTTTTGGAGTGTAGTGCTTTTTCATGTAGAATGTTCAACAGGAGGTCATGTGATACGGTACTGAATACCGCCGACAAGTCCAGAAGGATCAGAGTGGCGGCTTTTCCCTGGACCACCAGAAGTCTGATGTTATCTAGTACCCCTAATAAAGTAGCCTCTGTGCTGTTCATAGCCCTAAAGCCTGTCTGTGAAGGATCCAAGAGCTTATTAGACTCGAGAAAGTCAACCAATTGTTTATTTACCAACCACTCCACAATTTTTGATGGATAAGGAAGTTGAGAAATTGGTAGGTAGTTCACAAGATTAGAGACTTGCGTGCCTGCTATTAATCCGGAAACACAGCAGAGTCTAGCAATTGATTAAAGATTTGCGTCGCATAGGGGCACAAGACTGATGCTAGGCCAGAAAAGATAAAGTGTGGACAGGGTCAAGCGAAGAACCCGATTTGACCTCTGTCACTGCCTTCGCTACTTTCTCTTCTGTAAAAGGGACAAAGTTTCCTAAGTGAGGATGTGCTTCAGAGTGGGGATCTAAAGCTTCGCAATCAGTATCCTCTATTGTAGGTTGTTTTTTGAAAACAGAATAGATTTGGCAAATGTTTTCAAAGAAAAAGTTGCTAACTGAAGGGGTCAATGCTTGGGACATGCCAGCTTGTTTACAAAGTTCAGTCACTATTTTGAATAACTCGTGGGTGATTTACGGTTTGGTTCAATTTTTTTTCACAAAGTGTGATTTCTTAGCACATTTAAGGGAATTATGATATTTCTTTAGCTCCACTTTGTATATTAGCCTATCACTATTTTCTTTTGTCATTCTCCACTTATGTTCCACTGATTGACATTTTCTTTTTAGTAGTCTTAAGTTCTGGCAAATACCACTTTTCGGATGGTGTTTTCCTATTAAGTTTGTTTTCTATTCTGGGGGCACAATGATTCAGTGTGTTAGTGATTTTTAAGTTTAGAATTTCCACCTCTACCTGTTCAGGGAGTGCCCTTGAGGCAGTTTGATCTCTTAGAGAGAAGTGGGAAGCAAACAGATCTGAAGTTATGAGATTCCACTGCCTTTTTACCCCTGTTGAGGGTGTGAGCGGCCTGGTTTTCTTAACCTGCAAAATAAAAGAAAAAAAACGATTAAAGAGTGAGCAGTCCAGGTAAGGGATTCAATTCTTGAGACATTTATGGGCTCTATATTAGAAAATAGGAGAGCAAGTGTATGCCCGGCAATATGGGTGGGTCCTTTGATCCATTGTTTGAGCTGAAGAATCTGCATATCACTTTCCAGTTGTTTGACCACAGAATCTTCAGTATTTTCAAAATAGACACTAAAATAGCCTATTACCAGGAAATGATTGTTCCAGACATGCAAGGAACAGCAGAGATAGCAGTTTTGCACTAAATGAAAATGTGCCTAGCTGTTGTGCTGGTAAGTTTCAATTCTATTAAGGACACGGAGGCAAAGATTATGCCTTCTTCCTTCGCTTTATTTTAACAGCAGCATATTTCCAACAACACAATAACCAACTACATTTCCCATGAACAATAGGGAAACAAAGTTCCAACAGGAGTTCTTCCTCGCTGTCTGCACTCCAGTCAGCCAGCATAGTTCCTTCACGCTGTTTCCTCTTCCTTCACACTTACCATTTCTTGTCAGTTTTCACGCTTCTTGTTTGGAACCATAATTTCCTGCAAAATAGGTAGTGTCAGAGGGCTGTGCTGGAACCAATTGCAGTAAAACACCAACAAACAACACCATATGAAGAACTTCAACAACTCATTACCACTTTCTAAAGACCCATGAATGGCTTACTTACATTAGAACGGGAAGGGTCCACATCTTCAGAGGTCATTGGGCGGAAAATCCTCGCCTTCGTGTCCTTAAGAGAATTGAAACTTACCAGCACAACAGCTAGGCAAATATTCAGTCTATGTCAGGACCAGAGGCCCAGATTATGCCAGTTCAAAGCTTGTCGGCTACTAGCATTGCCACCTCCAGTACTGGTTTGAAATAAAACCTATTAAAGGTGGAGTCAGAGGACCAATCAGCTGCGCGCATCAAATCTTCCAAGCGCGCACCTAACCAAAAAGCCTTGGAGGCCATCGCTCCTCTCGCCGAACCAAACTGCTTTGTATCGATCCCTGCCTCCTTCATCACACAACGCACCCGTCTTGCGATGGTCGGGGACAAGACTGCTCTGTACGGTTTACGTAGCGCAATTTGCAGTTGCCTCTCACCCGAAGGCCGAGTTTCCTCAGTGAATTCCTTATAAGCACGGAGGCACTGCACTACACACAGTTTAGGGAAATCGGAAACGCTGGGTACGAAATGACCCTGGTATTAAACTTGGTCCTTCTACTTACCGTAAACGATACCCCTTCCTGGGAAAACACTCTGGCTGAAATGTCCAAAGCCCTCACGTCTGAGACGTGTCTGCACGAGACCAGGCATAACAGCATTGCCAATTTGGCTGTTACTTCCTTACGGGACAAATACCTATTTGGTTGCCAAGAAAGAGAAAGATTCAACACCCGATTCACGTCCCAAAGGACGGAGTATCGAGGTTCCGGAGGAAGAGTGAAGCGAATCCCTCCGAGAAGCCGGCAAACCAAAGGGTGTTCACCCACCGGAGAGCCCTGCACCATAATGTGACCAGCCGAAATCGCGGAGCGGAAGGTATTGATTGACCTATAGGCCAGACCATCCTCCGCCAGACTCGCCAGAAAATTAAGGACATGGGACTCCATCTGCCCCCACGGGAGCGACACTCTGTCACACACACCGACGACATCTATGCCAAGCTGACCAGTATCTCTTGGTCATGCCCATGCCTTGGTGAGCAAGCCCTCAGCTTTTCCGGAGATCCGCCAGGCCATCCTCTTCAACGTTCCTTCCACTACCAGCCGATGGGGCACGAGATCTGGATTGAGGAGAATGTGAGGACAGTGGGGGTCTCGTATTGGACAATCCCAAGAAAGTTCCAGTAGAACCGGAAACCAGACTTGAGACCTCCACCAGGGTGTGATCAACACCACCTCCGCCTGCTGGTGGCGAAGCAAGGCGCACACTCACGTGATCATGGAGAACGGAGCGAAGGCATAACCGTGCTCCCGCTGCCAGTCGTGGAGAAACGCATCTGTCCCCTCCACCTGCGGATCTGGCCGCCAACAGAAGTATCTCGTTAACTGATGATCTAGTCGTAACGCAAAAAGGTCTACCGAGAAGGGGCCCCATTTCTCCGACAACTGGGAGAAGACCTGAGGCATCCAGGAGGTGACGAGAGTGCCAGTTGGCCATTTCGTTCTCCCGCCCCGGAAGGTACTCCGCCGTCACTGAGATCTATTTGTCTAGGCAGAAGTGCCAAAAGTCCCTGGCTAGGTTCCCCAACATCTTGGATCTGGTGCCACCTAGGTGGTTGATGTACCGGACCGCAGAGATGTTGTCCATCCTGAGAAGGACAATTGTACCCTGTGTTTCGTCCAGCATTGCACCGCAAATGACCCTGCCAGCAGCTCCAGGCAGTTGATATGCAATGTTCATGAGTGGTCTAGGCTCCACCCACGGAGAACTCTCCGCACCTTGCTCCCCAACCGGAGCGGCTGGCGTCTGATTCGATGACAATATCCGGAGCGGAACCGAATATGGCCCGACAATTCCACGCCTCCTTGTGGGTGAGCCACCATTCCATCTCATCCCTCACATCGTCCGTCAGAGGTATCGACTAGGAGTATGTCCAACCCTTCCTGAGGTGATTCACCTTCAGGCGCTGCATGGCACGATAGTGCAAAGGCGCGGGAAAAATGGCCTGTATGGAGGAGGAGAGAAGACCTACGAGACTCGCCAGTTTGCGCAAGGAAATCTGCATCTTCGCCATGGTCTGGCGTTGTTCATGCCTGATCTTCGCCATCTTCCTGGCGGGGAGACTCGGAGTGGAAGACACAGAGTCCACATTGAAGCCTAAAAAGGTTGCACACTGGACCGGAACCAACAGGGACTATTTCTCGTTTATGACAAATCCCAGTCCCTGGAGAAGGTCAACTGCAGTCTTAAACTGGTTGGACAGCCTCCTGGGGCACTGATCCAGAAAGAGCATGTCGTCCAAGTAGACGATCATTTGAACACCCTGCGTGCACAGGAACTCCACCGCCGGTCTGAGAACCCTTGTGAAGCACCACGGAGCAGAGGATAGCCCAAAAGGGAGCGTGGTGAACTCGAAAACCTGCCCTTCCCTCCTGAACTGTAGAAAACGCCGATGAGGTGGGAAAATAGGGACCGTCGGGTACACGTCCTTCAGGTCGAGCCGGACCATCCAGTCGAGTGGTCTCAGCATATCTCTGAGGTGTTGGATCCCCTCCATTTTGAATTGGCGGTAAACCACCCACTCGTTGAAACTTTTCAAGTTGATGACCGGCCGCCTTCGACCTTGTCGACTAAGAAAAGATTGCCGATGAAACCACCTGGATGCTCTGCTGCGTGGCAAATTGCCCCTTTTTTGAGGAGGGCGGAGACCTCTTCGCGTACAAGCTCGGTATCGTGTTGCGAGAAGAAGATGGGACGGGCCGAGTTAGCTGACGTGGACGGCCATGAAACTCCAACCAGAAGCCCTGGACCGTCTGCAGCACCCAAGTATTGCACGCGAGGGAAACCCAAGCCGGGAAAAACAGTGCCAAGCGCCCCCCCCACCTGCAAGCTCGCCGAGGGTATTACACTCACCTCTTCCAGCACCCTGTTGCTGGCCTCTTTGGTCTCCACGGCCACAGAACTTCTGCCCTCTGGTGGGATAGAAATTGTTGAAGTGGGCATTGTCTTGATATTGTCCTCTACCGGAGCCTTGCCCCCTGTCAGAGTTGGATAAGCGGCCGGTCGTGCAGCCCCTACCACGACCAGCTCCTTGGAAAATCCGGGGAGCAAAAACCTTCCTGAATTTTGACTGGGCTCTGTCAAGTGAGGTGAAAGTCGCCACAAACTTTCCTAACTCTTTGACGAACGGGTCGTCAAATAAGCCTCCCTGGGCCACAGCGCTTGCCTCCGTGGAAGCTAGGTCACCTAACTTGGGGTCCACCTTAATTAGGAGCAACCGCCTTCTCTCCGTGGAGAGTGCGCAATTTGCATTTCCAATAAACACTATCGCACACTGCGCCCAGCTCGAGAGAACGTCTGGGGAGATAAGGGCACCGGACACCTTGGCCTCTTCGGCCATGTCAAGAATTTTGGTGACCGGTCCCACTGCATCTAGTAGTTTGTCCTGGCACGTACGCCAGGAGCGATAAATGCCCTTTTTAGGGTCCCGTACGAATTTCGCTAGGAAGGTTGCCATCTTGGGATCTATTTCGGGTGTTAGGGCAACCTTTCCCTCCAAACTGGGGCGGGGACACTCTGCCTGAAGGCGGTTGCGAGCGTCCTTGTCCATTGGTTTGCGCAGATGGCTCGCCACATACTGGGCCACTTTATCCCCGGGAACCCACTCCGTAAACCTTGGGTGGACAATGTCGTCTGGGTCCAACATATCAGAGGCCCCCCCAGGGCAGAAGTGAGCGTCGGGAGCCAAGACCTAGAGGAACCTGCTTCCTCGTCCGTGTCCCCGGGGGAGTCGCCGTTATCAAAGGGGTCAGGGGAAGCAGAGGCGATGTGGTGCAGTCTGCGAGGGGCACCGGGTCAGGCTGCGGGGGCACCTGTTTCAAACAGGCAAAAGCATCTACATCCACCCCTTGAGGAAATGGTTTCTTAGCAGTGGGAGAACCAGAAGGTTGAGGCGCAGGAGGGGACTTAGGGGTAACTGGCATGGGAGAAGCCCACTTGGCGCACTCTTTCGCTATCTGCACTGACAGGCGTTGCTCCAAAGGCTCCATGGCTTGGTTGACAGCCCTGTAGATGGAGTCATCCACTGCCTGGTAAAAGTCATCATCCCAGTGGAGGTACGCCAAGGGATCCTCCTCCTTGTACTGATCTTGCTCCGACTGCATAGTCTTGGGTAAGTATATTAGGAGCACAGGCCGCTTGGTGCTGAAAGCAATATTTTAAAGGTACTGCAGGCGCTCTGTTTACAAGCTGGGAGGGAGCCCAGACAAATAAGGGTGGTCAAGGGCACACAATTAATGGGCAGAGCTCTAGGGACACACCAGCCCTCTGATCACAGGGCAGCCACCCAGGACAGTGCCCCACAGGCACCACAAGTCACGGTGCAATTGCGACCCCGCAGGGTGTTCAAGTATGTCTTACAGACCCTCAAAAAGCGTTCAATGAAAATCATGGAAAAATACAGACCCCCACAGGGCGTAAAACCGGGTGGCAGGAGGCAAGGCTGAGCTCTCACCGGGCAGCACTCGACAGGACTCTAATGCTAGTGCCTGACTCGTGCTGCCCATAGAGAGTGCACTACGCCCACTGGCGGCGGGAGGACCACACCACACCTCGCAGGGAATCAGTCACGTAAGATATGTTAAAAAACGTCCCGTGACTAAAGGGAATCTGTGCAAACTCGAAAAATCGAGGAGGAAACAGCGTGAAGGGACTATGTGGGCTGGCTGGAGTGCGGACAGCGAGGAAGGACTCCTGTTGGAACTTTGTTTCCCTATTGTTCATGGGAAATGTAGTTGGTTATTGTGTTGATATGCTGCTGTTAAAATAAAGCGAAGGAAGAAGGCATAATCTGAGCCTCCGGTCCTCACATAGAATTAAGATTTATATCCTGGGAGCTTGTAAATTACTGCTCTACCAAAACATTTTATAATCTTCGCTGGACACCTGAAAAACTAAGATCTCATCGTCTCGTAGTGGAGCCACAGGTTCATGGAGACAAGTGAAGCAATCTTTAAAAAGAATGGTTATTCCTCCTCCCTTCTGCCCTAATCTGTCGCCTTTTAGCAATGTGTAGCCAGCAGGAAGGACGGAGGCAATATCAGGGGAGTTGTTGTCATCTAACAAAGTTTCCGTAATGAAGGCTTAAGTCTGGCTTCTTATCTGCTAAAATATCCCAAATCTCCAGACAGTGTTTGGGCAGTGTTAGTGTTCGGTTAGTGTTGTGAATGTAAACCCAAGTCCTCATTTTGGGAAACATACCTATTGCAAATACTACTGCATCTCCTGGCTGCGTGGTATTGGTGTGCTTTGAGGTTCTTGTACCTGTTTTGTGTCTAATGTAATTCTGGTAGATTCTTAAAGTTCTTTTTAAACATTTGTTGTACTGTGCTATTGTACCTGTAGGTTATGCTATTTAAAAACTTACTGTAAGAATTTTCAATCGTACACTCACCAAATAAAGAATTATGTGCAGAACATGTTCTCATGTTTTTCTACAGGATATGCAAGTGACTGGTGTTGAAGATGACAGTCGGGCTCTTAACATCATAATTCATAAGCCTGCATCTAGCCCACATTCCAAGCCTTTCCCTATCCTCCAAGCCAGATTCATTTTTTCTGACCATATCCGATGTATCATAGCAAAGCAGCGCTTAGCAAAGGGACGCATCCAGGCTCGACGTATGAAAATGCAAAGGATATCGGGTAAGCTGATTGTACATTTCTCAAAGTTATTCTTAATTTTTTCATATAATACAACAATCACATGTTTTTCTATTCTATAGAATAACGCTGACAACAATATTTTATTGACCTTTTGTAATAGCTGAATTTAAACAGTGACACTATAGTTCACACTAGTTTCTGGCATATGTGGTTAGATATTGTAAACCTTTATAGAATAGGTGACACACAGTATGAAGGTTATTGATGGATGGCACGAGTTTGACCTCCGTCCCAGTGCGCTATCCTGTCATACCTCCCACATTTAATACTCCCATGCTCTATAATGTAATGACTTCCATAATGGTTTTTAGAAGGCAGCCTTTTAATTATGTTGTTTATAGTTTTTATATTGAAAAGATTTAATTTGTTGGGGTATCTGCTTTTATCCTTTCTCTTCCCCTCTGGCACAAGTCCCTCGTCAGCCTGTTGTACTGGCCACGGAAGACTGTTTTCAACATTTGTCACTCTCAAGACGATCAGATAAGGGTGGCCTTAATGCTATAGCCAATGTCATTATGTAGTACTGGCACCTTTTTCTCTCCTTCCCTTTTCAGTTGGTTGCACTCCTCTCTCGCCGCGGGCGCCTAGGCAACGTGGGGAGATATATAGGTCTTATGATCGAAAAGACGTTAAGAGATAGCCACTTGAAATGTTTGTGTGTTGTAACGCACCGTAATATGATCTGCAATAGTCTGAGTAGTTTACCCGCAACAGTATTGACGCGAAAATGCAATATGTACTTTGAAACACTGATCTTTTATTTTTTTTATTTTTTTCTGACGCTTTGTTATGCTATGTACCATGAGCAAATGGGAATTATTTTGAAAAGACCAATAAAAATATTTAAACAAAAAAAATGAAGGTTATTGATGGATGAGTGCTGTGAAAGGGAGAGAATAATGAGGTGTACTGGTATACATGGATATCAAATTTAACATCCAGGGCATTTCTGCTTTCCAGCATTGTTGACAAGTGTATATTCGGTCATTATACTTTCACGTGCTAAAGGATTCTAGTGCACGCTTAAACGTTTTCTATACACAAGCACATGTTACATACGAGTACATATGTTATGTACGTGTAGATATCGGATTTGTGGTCTGCTTTTTTGTATTTTCTGAAAATACGCAATTAGTAAAGGTGTACTTTTTCCAGTTAATATAAATGTTGTGCAGATATGTTTCTGAGCGTATCTTCTCAGCTTTACCAAACGGATCCAATAATATTTTCTACTCTATCCTTTTTTTCTAAAAAGTGGTTAAGTTGTTTCAGTGTACTTGCACTTAATCAATGGATAAAACAAGAAGGGAAAATAGAAAACATTTTATTTCTAAAAAAAAAAAAACAAAGGAAATTAATGAAAGCGTAATTAGTGTAGTTTGCCCAAATGGCTTATTCAGAAGCCTCATAAATGTGAAAATACTAAAGAATCTGAAAATAGAATGTGGAAAACGTCTCTACCTGTAATTTTCACGTCAGTGCATAGATATGCAAATAATTTACCACTCCCGATTGTACTAGCTGGAAGAAATTAATGAATGATCTTTATTTGCATGGTTAGTTAAAACTTTTGCAAAACATAATTAATACACAGTACATAAAACCTTTTCTAAGACTTTCACAGACATCAAATCACAGTTCTCCATAAAGTGCATATAATAAAGTGCTATTAAAATATATACCATTGAGATTGTTGTATAAATACATTTTTACCATTAAGATGATTTAAGGCAATCGTACGTTATATATGACTCAAAGTTTTCACTTCACTGGGATATAAACTTTATAAGTCTAATGTTCATGTGCATGTTGGCAGTGCTCAGCGCCGCCATGATGGCCTGTCTACATGTTAATAATAATAAAAGATCTGCACAGCAACTCTCTGTGCTCTCTGTAAAGTGCTGGGCACAAACATACTACATGCATAAGGGTTTGTGTTCCATTACCGCAAAGCCTGTAGGTAGTGTATGTAGGCCGAATGTGCCACTTAGGCAGAAGGTACAAAGTTGGAAATGCCCCTAATCGATAGTGTATGCACTTAAGTTTGATATTCTGCGAATGATTTGTGCTCAGAAATGCATGTTGGCCTTTTATACTGCATGTTTATCACCATCCAGGTATGCCTTTGCCATGCTAACATGCTTTTAACATCTAGTTTGCTGACCTTGTGAGCACTTCTGGAAACATGTTTTTTAAACACTGCCTGAACCACCTGCGGATTCCACAGATCCATTGCCTGGAATGTTTCTAGGGACTTTTCCCGGAACCAAAGATCCAATGAGTTGATCGGACTACTTCTGATTTCTTGCCAGTTACAAATATCCAGGGTGTCTGGCCTAGAAGCTCGTAGTTTATACTACAACGTAAGAAATACTTGCTGTCTGGCTATTACTTGATTTAACAGGCCAAACTCAAGGCACACTTGTGCTGGGGAGGCTGTCCTTGGAAGGCGAAAAACAGATTTGTATATTTTAACCACTAGACCGTTCAAGAATTTTGCATCCTTCCCCAGCAGCTTTTCACTCCCGTATGTTATTGATGGCAATAGCTTTGCCTTTATAAACTGAAGGATTGGATCTAGGCTGGAGCCCCATAAATATTTTGAGGAGGTTGTAAAAGCACATTGTAGGGCCTGCGCTCAATTTATGATTGATTCTTTTTGCCGTGCCAGGTTACCTCTTGCATCCATCCAAACACCGAAGTACTTGTACTCCATTACTTTATCAAGGCTCTCATTTCTCCAGTGCTAGACCTTTCTTTTGCAACCCTCTTACCATAAATAATTTAGTTTTTTGCGAAGTTCACTTCTAGTCCATTTGACCTAAAATATTCAGCTAACTTATTAATTAGTCTACGGAAACCCACTTTTGTTTTACTTAACATAACTAAATAATCCGTGTACAAGAGGTGGACAGAGACTTTCCTTGCAGTTTTGGCAGATGTGAATTGACAATAGAACGCCAATGTGAGATCCATTATACAAAGGTTGAGTAGCAAGGGGGGCAAAACAGCCTTGTTTGCGCCCAACTGTTGGAGGCATTTCCTGGTTACATAATTACCATCATCTAATTTTATCCATATCCAGGTATAGGAGTTCTATTGCCCTTTGCAATTTCACTGGAATAGACCATGATTGCAATTTTCTCTATAATTGACTTCTAGAGACCCGATCAAAAGCCACCTTAAAATCATCAAAGCAAATGTAAAGTAATGTCTGTTTGCGAACAACCAGAAGCATGGAAAGAGCCTGCAAGTTCGAGATGCAGCCTTGTTTTTGTTGAAATCCTGTCTGATTCATGGGAATTAACTCCTTAAATTTTACCCATGATTTGAGGTCTTTCAGCAGCAATCCTGCAAAATATTTTGCTTCCAGGTCTAAAAGTGAAATGAAATGGTAATTGGCTGAGGAATTCCTCTTCCCTCCCTTGAAAATGGGATATATTATTGAACCTCCTCCAGGACTCTGAGACTTCTTTCTTCTGAAAGACGTCAATGAAAAGGGGGCTAGTTTCTCTGCCCAGAACTGGGGGGATTTTTTTAAAGACTGCTGTAATGATACATTGTATTTGAGGAGGCTTGTGTGTGTGGGCCCTGCTACCAAACATTGGAGGGGGTATTGTGTGGTAATCAATTGCAAATACCCTAGATTGGCCAGGTGATTGATCCAAAGCATCAATAAGCAGTACTCACTGAAGGACGGCATAAGTATTGTCCCATTAGGGTTTTTTTAAGGGCACCTGTAATTAAGGCCTAGGATAGGGCCCTCTTTGCCACTAAGAGCAGTCTCAAAACCACCTATCCCCACCTTTAGCAGATTTTTTCCTTTGTCTTATCTAGATCATATTTATTGGCTCCCTGATCCTCCATATCGAAGCTCATTACCTAGCTTATCCAGGGGAAGGCCATTATTGACATGCATTTCTATAAGTAATGAGACCTCCATCCAGAATCCCATTTTAAGGTTTCTTAGTTGGAATATAGCCAGTATTAGGTCTATGTTACTGGACCCTGTATGGCTTAATCTTACTACTCAATTTGATGTGATTATGCTCCAGGAAACCTGGGCCAAGGAATTCATTTTCTTTGATGGTTTTGAGTGTTTTTCCCTCCCAGCTAAAGTTGTACCAGGCCAGAGAGCATGAGGAGCATTAGTCATGATCTGCATATCCAAGCTTCTTAAGTTTGTCCCCGTCCCTTTGAAATACAGGAGGATTCGGATTTTGGGGATAGTGCTGTATAGTTATTTAATTTCTTTTTTATTAATACATTTTAATAACACATGTTTATGACCTTGGCTGCCAGATTGGGGTAATATTTGGGGTGCTATGTGTCCTTGAGGCCATGTCCCTTCCTAAGCTGAACTGCTTAATGTGATATTAGGTGGTGACTTCAATGCTAAGCTGGGTTGGAATCCTTTTGGCTCTGACCCTTTCAAGCTCAAAGATACTCCCATTTGTACTTTAACATCTGCTGATAGGGGTAGGAGACAGTACAACACTCATGGTCAGGCTGGTCTCCTCAATGTAATGGACATTGTGGGGTATCCTTCTTACCAACTTTTGCTGGCTGGGTTAAAGGGTTGATTATTGATCATGTTTTCATATCAAGGTCCTTGGAAAAACATGTGCGGGTGAAGGGGGGGGGGAGGTTATGGGGGCAGGTGGATACCTGTCATAGTGGCCTTAACACCATTGAAGTCATTGTGTCACTATCAGTTAGCAGATGCAGTGCTGTTACTCCTGGTTTAACTGGTCTGATTCCTAAAGATAATGGTCTTAAAATTAAACAGCGCAGCACATTGATCCCCGCTCTGTTAAATAGTCTTATCTGCTCTAATATGAGCCTGTTTATGGATTCACTACTTTCACCATTTCACCAGCAGTTGTTCTGGATGCTTTCCAGTCCCTAAATTACTCTGGCACCAGAAGGACCCGTAAAGCAGCTGGTATGATAAAGAATGTAGTGCTGCCAACCAACCACTCTGGGAAGCCCTTAATGCTCGCCAAGAATTCAACAAAGCATTGCCCTAGCATGAGTGGCCTATAAGTCAGCAATTAAGATTAGTAGGCCAACCATCAAAGAGGAATCCTGGGAGCGCTTGATGCATACTTGCAATTCTGGTGATGCAAAGGGATTTTGGGAAATAGTCAATGGGAAACAGTTATCTCCAGGTATGTCTGACGGCTTATGTACAAACATAACCCCTGAACAATGGGTGGCACATTTTAAACAGATTTATTCATTAGGGACAGAGGAGCTTTTGGTTTTTACAGAGGAAACACCACTGTTCCCACTGGGCATTTCTTTTGAGGTCGAGGAAGTACACTCTGCAATCCAAGTTAGCCTTCTAATAAGGCTCCTGGGCCTGATGGGGTCCGTATGGACCTTTATAAGGTAGACCTTCCCTTTTGGGCTCCCCTGCTAACCAATGTTCTAAAAGCTGCCATCTCAATCGGTATTCCTAGGTCATGGAAAGCTGCTACAATTGTACCTGTTTTCAAGAAGGTCAAGAGGCAGAACTCCTGTTGCTATAGCCCTAATTCCCTACTAGACTACGTAACCAAAGTGGTGGGTCGTATCATCCTACAGAGAATTGATGACTGGGCTCAGCATAATAAGTTCTTAGTCCAGTCCAGTATGGTTTTAGAGAGGGTAGGGGGACGACACTGGAGCAGTATGTATACCTTAGCCTGATGATTGGGAAATACGTTGTGATAAAAAAAGGATCCATTTATCTAGTGTTCATGGATCCGAGTAGCACCTTTGATCTAGTTAATAGGTCAAAGTTGTGGAGCAGATTAGCAAATCTTGGACTGCCCCAGCCATTGATTGATTTTTTCGGGCTTTACATATGGATATGTTTGCTTCTATTAGGTATGATTTGGGAGGGGAATGTACATACTCTTTTAGCTTCCCACAAGGGAATAGGGAGAGGATGTGATCGTTCGGCTGCGCTGCCGCCTCAGGTGCAGGAAACCAGGGTTCGAGCCTCGAGGTCGCTTCCACATCCTGTCATTCTGGGCAAATCACCTAATCTCCCCGTGCCTGAATGTGTAATGTAAAAACGGTGCTATGTAAAGCGCTCCAATACCTTCGGGTCGAGTTCGCGCTATATAAATATGGAACAGCAAAAAAAAAAGGCAAGGCTTTCTATTATATATCAGTGGCCTGAGCAATTTCTTGACAACAAACGAGAAGGACACACACAAAGTTAAACCTGCCTTTGTTACATCTCTTTTATATGCAGATGATGCCGTATTACTTTTTCATACCCCAAAAGGTATTGGGGGCCTCATGGATCTTTTTGTTAAGTTTATGAATGAGATAGATATGGACACAATTATTGCCAAAACTCATTTTATGTTCTTTGGGAGGTAGTCTTCTAAAGTTAGAATGATAACCGTTAAAGGGAAGGTAATTTCAAGGTTGAGTGTGTTTCCCTATCTGGGCATTACTTTTGATCAACAGAACTGTTGGATCACCTGTTTGGCAAATAGATGCCTGCTCTTCAGTCAAGCATGTGGTTCTCTGTTTAGGTTTTCCTCAATGATAGACAGTAAAGAAATGTTATCATTACTGCAAATCTATAGAATGAAATGTCTTCCAGTCTTGACTTACGGTGAAGACATTTGGGTTTACTGAAATTGTCTGAGCATACAATGTGAGGAGAACCGTTTTTGCAGGAGATTCTTTGGTGTAGGCCCTGTTAGCACTAGTCTCTTTGTGTATGAAGAGCCTAATTTGGGCTATGTTAAAGATTTTATAAAACGTGCTCCATTGCTCTTGTGGATCACCGTTTGGAGTGAGGAACATGCTGCTTTTAACAGAGATGTGATTCAAGATTGTCTTGATTGAGACTATGGATACAAAATCCCATGGCTGGACTACACTAAAAATACTGCAGCACCCCTGGGCTGTCCAGAACTGTATTTTACCCCCCAGACAATAAATAAAGGTGATAGATTAAAGGTTAAAGAGCTGTTTTTAAAGCATGCTAAAGAAAATATTGCCCAGGACAAGCTGACTTTGAGAGATGATTTGATTCTCCAAACCAACATCGGCACTGACCCCTATTCCTCCCAAGTCAGTAATAACTGCAAGAAATTCCGGATCACAAAGTTTCATTTGGGTGCAATTCGATCTAAACTTTGCTTGCCACCTGGACAATATGATCCTAGCTCAATATTGATCTGCCCCAATGATTTTAGCTCGCCACAGACCGTGGAGCATCTGATTTTATTTTTCAAGTTTTATATGATTTCCCTAGGCGCAGATATCTGTTGCCTATTCTTATATCTAGGGGGTTTTACCAGCACAGACCAGCTTTTCATTATCTCCAAATGCTCTCCGAGCCTTTGCATCATTTGCTGTTCTGTCCTTCCTAAAAAATGCTTTGTATTGGAATACAACAATGAATTCTTAAAGATACTTTGAATAAGTACAAAGGTAACTGAGACTCTACAACTTGTATAAATGGGGTGAATTAGATGATTTAGATGTATTAGCCTTTAATCTTGATGTTTCAGCCTTTAATCTTGATGTTTCTTTGTATTTTATTTATATCTAGATCTCCTCTTTTTATCTCTATCAGATTTTGTATATATTTAAATCTATGTTTTTAAGATGTACTCTGTTCTTTTATGATCATTGTATAATAATCGAATATAAATTTTCAATCATTCAAAGACGGCTTGTGGAATCCCATTTGACCCCGGGAAGTGTCCGCTCGAGACTACTCACTGTCTGTGCAATTGCCTGCTAATTGCTTCTGACATTTCTAACGGACTAGCTTCTGACTCAACCCGTCTCAACTCCACTCGTTTAAGCTTCTTTTGTCTACTGCATGTCTGCGGTTCATGCTCCTCAGTTTTCAGATGAGTAGTTAAATACTTTACCCAGTATAGCTCACTAATGTTAGTGTTATTTGCCCTTTACAATCCCCGTTCCTTCTGATTTACCATCTGCCAGAACTTTGCAGAATTCTTAATTTTGCTGACATACACTAGCTTGGCCCAGTATTCTTCAGAATTGTCCACCTCATATAGCCAAATCTCCTTTTTAAGCTTTTCCCTGTCTAGATTTACAATCGCTATTAGTTGATTATTACAGTAGTCAGCTCGCAATAAACGGCAATGCCTGATTTAACTGCCTTTTAGTTTGCATAATTCTTGGGAAGAGTCTGATCTGGTGTTTGTCTTCCACGGGGTGGCCAGCAGCTGTACCCTTTTGTGGGAATTTTGATGCTATGCTAATTAACTTTTCCCAATTGCCAGTCTGGTCCCCTTTTTCTGTATTTAAGGCAAAAAATCCTCTGCTCTGATAATGGCTCGCAGGCCCGCTTCATTCCACTATAGCTTTTATACGTTTGTGGTATGCGCATCTACCAGTGGTACCTTGGATATTTTGGGTGCTGAGTTTATTGATGATAATGTGACAACCTACAGTTGATGATCACTTTCGAATCAATGTTCAATTCTATATTGCAGGTTATGAGCAAATAGTGAAATAGAAGCCGTTATGTAATCCAAATATGAGATGCACTTCTCTGAAGCCCATGTACTTTGGGGTGGGGGGGTCATCTTCAAACCTGCCATATAGCACTCTCAATCCTGCTATTGTGCAAAAAGTTAGAAAATGTCTCCCCACCTTATCTGGGCGGTTCTTATCCGGCAGGGCATAAGTAGATACTTGCCCATAACAGCCTGCTTCATGTTGACTGAGTTCATCGTCTTAGCTATAAATTAAATTGCCATTAAAATCTCCTGTCATCAATATTTCTGAGTTCTGATGCTCTGATTTGATGTCCTTTATTGCTTCCCTTAACAATTATAGTTCTATTGTTTTACTCCTTCTTTTAGGGTTGATATATTTGTTAATAAGTATCAATTGAGTCTCTGGGTCTTCAGTCCACCCTTCAATGCTTACTGCTAAGTTAGTTTTTAGAAAGAACATTTTAATATTCTTTCTGCGAAAACACTCATTCTTCAATATTCTGTCTGGGATCACACAATACAATATACCAACAAATGAAGCAGAACTCATGATACAAATTCAATATATACCCACTATTTTACATTTGGTACTACCAAATAAAAAAAAAATCCTGAATTAAAAAATAAAAAACGTTGTTTTTTTTTTTTTTAAAGAAGACCAGAGTGTTAGTTCTGGAAAAGATGATTTGATAACCTCCAAATAACAAACTAGGGTAGCCCAGGAATATGAAAGATTGAGAGGCATTTTTGAGAAAGGGTTTTCAACTATCTAAATGATAAATTAATCGATTACTATCAAGTACTTTGATAACATCATGAATTATAACACTGCTTCCCAAAACACCATCCTCATGTTTCTGTCATGCATTGCAATACTACTCCCAAAAAAAAAGGAACTTGACCAGCAGGGGTACTTTTAAGTAAGAGGAAAAGTCGAACATGTAGCCACGTTAGGCTACTGATGGTCTTTTCCTTTTCAATAACATTATATATTGAACAGAAGTTGACGACAGTGCTCCAAAATAAAGTTTTTTCTCCAAGCCTAGCCTGCAAAAGTATTTCCTTTAGTTCAACATATTTCTGTAGTGTAGTTGCAAGATAAGGAATTAAATCGACTGTTCCTTCTTAAAACATGCCACAAACATGCACTTTATATTTTATTGTTTTGCCCCTTTTTTACACTCCTATATTGCAAAGTCAGTTTGTAATTCCTTCTTTTGCTGATTTATAGTCAGTATCATGGTTTGCAAGTATATAAGATCTGATTACTTAATATAAAGGGGAAAGTGATTAATAAATGTTAATAATTTCATGATTAAAATATGGATTGATTTCCCCTCTGCTTAAAGTACAGCTTGCCCGAACTACCTAATATGATAATGAATTCATCATTTAATATGCTGGATTGGTTGCTTCTATGGAATTACTTGACTTTAGTAAACTGTACGGACAGTCAATCAAAGTAAGCGTTTAAAAATAAAAGTCAACCTGTATGATGCAACCAGTCACATTTACCAAACCTACAGTGTATGCTGTCCGAACGCGCAGATCCTGTATAGGTTTTATAGGAACTACACGACAGCTTCAAGATTGTCTACTTGACACATAAAGCGCTTCACTATAACACTCCGGTTTACCTGGCAAATAAACTTGAACTATCCGGCTTGAATCGACCTCTAAGAATCTACTGCTGAAACCACAAAAAATAAATAAGACGAAAACCTATAACCGTGCCACATTCAAAAAAGAAGTCAAAGGTTTGCTCCTGATCAGTTACTTCCAAAAATAGACATGAAACTATCCAAATTAACTAATACTTCAGGTCTTAAGTACTCTTAAACGATCAATGATGCATTTGCATTGCTTTATACCTCCTATTTCCTGGTCATTTCTCTTTCACGTTATTATTTAACTCTCTGCTTATTTGTTAAATTTGCTACCTTTACTGTTCATATTGTTTGCTTTTGTGTACAGCGCTCTGATACCTGGACGGGTCATGTTCGCACTTTATAAAACTTTACAAATAAATACCAATAACTACATCCATGGCTGTTGATTCACAAAAATGCCAGGGAAAAGTGGCATCATGCCCCCTTAGATCTCTGCACAACTCAGAAATTAGTATATTCACTATCATGCTTCAAAGCATGACTGTTAACTAGCCTCTTACTAACACCTAACCTTGATTTCACAGTGATGGATAGTTGGATATTGTATCTTTTGTTGTGCATCTTCTCTGTCTCTGCAAACTTATTAAAGACCAACTCAGTCACGGAAAGCTTGTTTAAGACCAAATGAGCTGGAATTTTGGAGTGCCCCACCCTTATCTATGAAACACTGAGTGGTCAAGCTTAAAATAATCAAGCTCTTCCACTACCTATATGCATTGCAGGTATGCATGCGCACTTGGCCTAACGCCGTTTTCATAATGCACTTTCTCCTGACAAGTGTGGGCGAGATCCTCCAGTATCGTGATGAAGATCCTGAAATTGAGCTGTGAAGAAGGTGAACTTGGCCTACTACCTTTGAATGCTTCAGTCGTGCAACTTAGTTCTAATTTATTGTCTAGTGAATGCGGGAAAGACCGTCGACTGATTATAGGTTATTAGAAGGGATGTACGGTGATGCCATGTACAAATAGTTGTATGAGTTACTCCTTTACCTGATAGAAACTAGCAAGCCTTTTCCTCGAGGTTGATCCATTTGTCAAGATGGGGAGTTGTACAGTTGCAGTATAGGTAACAGTTGTTAGTGCACTTCTTAAGAGCCTCATATGACATGAAAATTTCAAAATAGTGAAATATATTAATGATAGATCTTATGTTCATGCCATCTTCTTCGTGCATGACAGAAACCACCTTTAACACCCCACTTAGTGCCATCTGCCTCATCATTAGGTTATTACTTTTAAGACAGTACAATTAAATATTAACTTATTTTACTTGTGATGTTGCCATACTACCCTCGGTGGTTACCTATTTCATATTGTGGCCTACAACGGCTGATGTGTTTGAGGTTTATAGGCCATATGTTTCAGGATATTACTATGGCATGCCAACCTAATGGAGTGTTTGTGTATTCTAGAATTATTCAAACAGAACATTTTAGTAATGAGAAATAAAAAGACCTGGGTTTGAGCCATCAGCAATGTATCCTCCTAATTTATTTGTAGGGGCAGGTTAATTAAACCAATTTCTGTGAAAAGGGATCATGCTAAAGCTTTTGGCCTGTCTAAAATATAGAGTTAATGGGATGTGCTAGCTTGCTCTCCTGCCTGAAGCCATTATACGCTGAAGGAAATTTATTCTCTCCAGTAATACTGAGGTAAATCTTTACCAGATTAATATAGATTAGGCTAATCAGTCTTACAAACGTCATACCAACACTCCAGCATAGTGAGTTTTACCATGAGATTTTTTCTGTTAACAGAGGCATACTCAGTTAGGCACCCTACAGTCATTTCTACACTCATGTGACTGAGAGAAAGTGGCTTTCTAGCCCTGGCATCTACATAGCTGGACAGGAGAGGGTCCAGGAGATGAGAAAAGCCCCTTCCTCCTTCTTTAGCTTCAACTTTTGTTCCTTGAAAGACATTGAAACAGACAGTCTCCTGATCAGCACAGGAATCGACCACTAGAATATTACTTGCAACTGTCTCCAAAGTTCTGCACTTCAAGAGGTTTTTGTGCCTACACTCAGGAGATCACTAATGTGTCCCTGCACTCCGTGGGTCATTATGCAGGGAGCTCATCCAAGCATCAACATCAAAGTAAAATATTATTATGCTCCACTCTTATAGCTCTCCTCTTCACCAAGGCCCTGATAGGCACAGAGGTGGCCGCTGCTGGTATCCAGATACTGTTAGTTTCTCTCTCTCCCTACCATTCATGTTCCATACTCAGGCTACTATTCACTCTCATTAATTACAGCTCCATTTGTGCAGGTCTCTTTGGGACTGAGCGAATACCTCATAACCCACACAAGCAGGCAGGTTCCATCTTTGAAGATCTTTGTGTCGATTGGAGTGTAGACCTCTGTGTTGTGTGGGCCATGCACCACTTTGGAGCAACTGCAGGGGAGGGGGCGAGCTGAGCATAAATGTATACCAGCTTTTCTTACAAATTTTACATCTGTCCCTAAGTGTTATGCATTCTCCATCCACCCTCAACAAATGTTCTTGGTCCACTAGCTGATTTCAGCATGGTGATTATTTTTGATCACACACCCATGTTATGTTCACGTAGGTTTTTTTCAGTCACCTACCAAGACTGTCCACTGTTAGTGGACATAACCTCATCTGGTGAGACTAACAAGCTTTGTTCATGAACTATGTACTCTGGCAGAACTTTGGATATGGGAATCTCCTCGGACTACTGAAACTGTTATTTTATATGTCGCTGCCAATGAGGACACTTCACAGCATTAAGTGCAGATGGGAAGGAACGGATCCGAGAAGGATTAGACATGGAATCCTCCCATGGTCAGGTCATACATTTACAAGTTCACATAGAAAATTACTGCTTGGGTATTGGAAAATGCTTTGAACTTCTATGAACTAGGATACTTTGCAGATGATGATGTCAGTGAAGTCAATTTTCCTAACTTGAGTTGTGTAGGTCTTAACCCTCTGGCAGTCAGGTCATTAGCACTACATGTAGGTTGCTGTGCACATTGAGGTCACAATTATGCATCCATGCTCCTGGAATCTCTTAATGCTAACACCATAGTATCTCTTTCCCATGCCACTCCACATTAAGATTTTTCATTCGCCTATGAATGACTCGCAGCATGTGTATCGCGTTGATGTCATTCAAACAAAAACATGAAAGCTGCAGATCTATTTGGTTCCAGAAACAGGTGGTTGAAGTGGTGCTTGTGGACATAGCTCAAGGCCCCTTGAGCACCAATACTTATGCTCTGCAAGAGGGAATCACTCCACTTTCCAATATTACCTATCTAAATTAGATTCATGCTTGGAATTTGCCACATGGGTCCTTTCCCGAGCTGGAGTCAACCTGCTAGTTTCCCCCCCGATATCTGCAATGTAGCGAGTCCACGATGCTCCTACACACGAGACGAGCTGCTTATGATCAGATATAACTCCTGTGAGCTCCTGACACATTCACATATCCTACTTGAAGGCCCTTTTTCATTCAGGGCATGCAGATTTTGAGCATTGCTCCCCCTCATTCTCTGCATCACGGATTACTCCCTGAACAGATTAAAGGACCTGGGTCTCTCGGACTTCCTTATAGTTGTGTCCAGACCCAACCCACTAACGTAGGCTGGAACTGCTTCTTAGCTAACGTCAGATGCCTCCCTAAACATGCTATAAATATATGGGATCTCCTGACTGAAAATGATCTTCACATTGGATTCCTCACTGAAACTTGGATCAAACCCTCTTCTAGCCCCTCTATTGCAATGGAACTCCCGGATGGCTACTGAATCCAAAAGCTAGACAGGCACGAGCAGGGAGTGGTATAGCCTTAATATATAAGGAATCCATATCCATCTCTATTTTAGATCAGATGTGTACGGACGAAATTGAATGCCTTGTTTTCAGACTCTACCTGCACCCCCAACATAGCTGGAAAGGGGCTCTTGTTTAAAGACCTCCGGGCCCGCTGCTAGGTTTACTAGCCAACTGATGGAATTTATCTCCCCACATGTTATTTCCACCCGATACTTCCTACTGCTGGGGGATTTTAACATCCACATTGAGAATGCCCTTAACCTTGACGTCACAGCTTGCCTAAAAGACCTGGCCACAACTGGTCTCTTGAAGATCAACAACGCCCCTACCCGCTTGGCAGGGCATACTTTAGATCTCCTTTTATCCAACTCCACGAATATCATCTGTGGGGAATCGTGTCTTTTGACCTGGTCTGACCACTCTCTGGTGAATTTCCAACTTTTGAGTCCCAGCAGCTTCTCCGACCCTACAACTCACGCCACACGCTGGTACAGACCTTGGCATAAACTGAAGCCCGACCAATTCCTGTCCCCTTTTTGCTCCTGGAACACCGAAACTAGCACTTATAGTGTAGAGGAACAGCTAGCTCATTTTAATTATATTATACAAGCCACCATAGATAATGTGGCCCCTATGAAGCCACAGACCCACTCTCCAAAACTCACACCAACTAGCTGGTACTCCCCTACCTTACGAACCGAAAAGAGCCAATGTTAAAAACTGGAACGGATATGGCGACACTCGCACAGTGGGCAAGACAAAGAGAGATACAAAGCTGCACTATCCTCCTATCATAAAAATATTAAATCCGCTCGCAAGCTACACATCACTCATCAGCTGGAGCAAGCTGGGAACATTTCTAGAACCCTCTTTTAGATCCTGAAGTCTTACACCAATCCCAGGGCTTGCGAAACTGCGGAATCCCCCTCACAGTTGCTGTGCGACAATATAGCTTCCTTTCTAACCCAGAAAATCGAAGATATCTACCAGAAAATTATCTCATCCAATGAAATTTCATCGCACCCTCCAACAGTATATCCTGTCTCCCCTAACAATACCTCACAGCTCATCTGCTTTCCCTTACTCACTCCGGTAGAGGTTGATTCTCTCCTTAACAAAATTAAATCTGGTTCCCCCCATGATATTATTCCTGCAAAAATCTCCTCCAGATTTTCTGCACAGTTAGCCACACCCATCTGTACCATTCTTAACCATTCCTTGAGGACAGGCAGACTCCCCCTAGAATGGAAAGCAGCTCAAGTTGTACCCATTCATAAAAATCTTAAAATCTCCACAACTGAGCTTTCCAATTACCGTCCCATATCTTTGCTCCCCTTCAGAGCAAGCTTATTGAAAAGCACATAAACAGACATCTGTCTGATTTTGTTGAAACCTCTTACTGCCTTGATGTCTCCCAGTCAGGTTTCCGGGCCAAGCACAGTACCGAATCCGTTCTGATTGAGGTAACTGATAACATCAGAATGGCCCCGGACAATGGTCAGGCGGCACTGCTGGTGCTGCTTGACCTATGGGCAGCGTTTGACACTATCTCGCACCAGATCCTACTGGAGAGACTTCAGGGCATTCGAGTTCAGGGGGTTGCATTAAAATGGTTGACAGACTTTCTTTCAGATAGAACCCAGACAGGTACATTGGGGACCTTTAGATCTAAAACCACTAAAGTTACCGAGGGGGTACCGCAGGGCTCCTGCTTGAGCCCTACTCTCTTTAACATTTATGTTACCCCCTTGGCCAAACTAATGAGGAACTTAGGGTTCAGTTCCATCTCTTACGCGGACGACACCCAGCTCCTCATCACCTTTGATAAAAACAGACCTGATATACAACTCATCTTTTCTGAGGGCATGAAGACCATTGCTGCCTGGATGAGGACCGACTTCCTCCAACTGAACGCCAAGAAATCGGAGATCATGCTGTTTGGAGGAGCAGCTATAAGCTGGACTCCCAAATGGTGGCTGGAGGAGCTGGACAAGGCCCCTTCTCCTAAGGAAGTGGTCAAGAATTTAGGAATCAGGATCGACCAGAACCTCACACTCTATGCTCACGCCACTACTACTGCTGGCACCTGCTTCCACACACTCAGCTTACTCAGAAGAGTCTTCCCACTGTTACCTTCATCCACTAAAAAAACATTGATGCAAGCTCTAGTATTAAGCCGTCTGGACTATTGTAACGCACTGTTAGCCTCGGCCAACGAAGCCTCCTTAAATAAGTTACAAGTTGTACAGAACATGGCTGCCCGTCTAGTAGCAAATGCCCCACCCAGAACGGCTTCTATCCCACTTCTTAATAAACTCCACTGGTTCCCTATGAGAAAGCAGGTGAAATTTAAGATAGGCTGCACTGTTTATAAAGCCCTTAATGGACAGGGGCCTTCCTACTTGTCTGATAAACTTATCAAGTACACCCCCCACGGCCCCTTCGATCAGGCTCCAAGCTACTCCTTTGCACCCCTAAAATTAAGAAGGCTTGCAATGGTGGCAAAGCATTTACACACCTTGCCCCTACTCTCTGGAATGAATTGCCCCTCCAGATTCGCGATTGCCAGAGCCTCTCTCAATTCAGGAAGCTTTTAAAAACCTTTCTTTTCTGAGTCCCTGGGTCTGGCTGCAGCACACCGTCCTAAGCGCAGAGATACCCCTTTGGGGTGATTCAGCGCTATAGAAATTATTAATACTAATACTAATACCTGCTTAGCCACTGGACCTTTATTTTCTAAGAGGAGAGGCAGGGGCTTCGGTCTCCCCACCATCAGGCTATTAGACAGGCAACTTTCTCTGACTTAGGCATGGGGAGATTGGTAAGTTTACCTGAAATCACCGCTTGACTGTATCGGGTACAATAAACTAAACAAATATTAATAAATGAAATGGGAGGGATCAGGTTTAATCCTCACCCTTGCCAATCTCCTTTGGTAGAAATATTTCTCCGCCCCCCTAAAGCCGTAAAGAGGCCTAATAGATAACAGGGGAATTGGAACGAAGCCATCCCACTTTCACCTACATCCCCAATCACATTTGGTAAATAGACTGTTCTGCTCTATTGAAGGGCATACTAGGCCCCACTAGACACCAGAGAAATGTACAAAAGATAAAAAAAGATGAATGGACTAATGGCCAGGCTTTCTGACATTGGGCCAGCAACACCCTCATCTCCATGGAGGGGGCTGTATTCCCACACTGCCCTTCATGGAACAGAAAGGCATTCTAGACACCAGGGGAAATGTTTGATAAATGAAAGAATGGGAAAAGCATGGTGAGCCCTTGACACAATTTGAGGCTCTATCACGCCTCCACCTAACAAATGCATTTCAGCTCCACTGGGGGAGCAAAAGAAACCCCCATTTGTATTTGAGGGGTACTTGAAACACCCTCAGAACAAAAGGGTTCATTTATTTTTTTGAAGTAATAAAACTAAAACAGAGTGGGTTAATTTTTTGACAAGTGGAAAAATGGAACCTGTGTCTAGGGAAAGTCTTCCTGCCATAAAGTGGCCTCTTGCCACCAAATGCATTTCAACTTCCCTGTGACAGCAGCTGGGGATGTTAGCCTTTCACCCCTAATATGCCCCCCCCCCAGGGTTGCTGAGAGCCACTATCTTCAAAGGATCATTTATTATCTACAACTGGGGAATTTTTACACCCACTGCAATGTGATAAGTCTGCATCTCCTCTCCCTCCCCACCCAGCTATTCCACACATCACTACTCAGAAAATTAGCACACCCTTGTTGGTAGCCTTCGCACAGTGAAGATGAACATGCATAAACTGCACCCATAAGAATTGTGGATGCACAGTTTGTAATAGAGATATTAAAAGGGGTATTTGTACAAACTTAAAAAATATCATCTGGACAATATTTTTGAAGAATAAAAGCCAGAGAGAATATAAAGAGGTTAGACTTGTGTAAATTTTCCGAGATCGCTTTACCCTTAATAGCCAGCAAACATCAAGTATTGGTGAAAATTACTAATTCCTCACATTCATGTAACTATGAGGGCTAGGATTCACAGCCAGTGGTAGAAGTCCCACCATCTAGAATTTTCATACTTGCTCTGATAAACAGTCTATCGCGTGTGTGGGGTTTCTGGTGAATGAGGCAGGAAAGGGGCAAAATCGCAGCCACAAGTTATTGTGGACTGTATATCTGGGATGGCCATTGTATCTGTGGCAGGGATCAGCTAGCACCCAGACAACCCTACCGATCTGTCATTTCTCAGTCCTGCAGGCCCAGTAAAATTCAGGGAAGTGTGACTTTGTGGATCTCGGTATGCTTTTTTTAAAACCCAGATTTGGCCTCCAAAGATGAAACACAGTGTTCAAGGCATGTGTAGCTGTTGATACACATGCTTGTGCATAAGTCTGCCCTGTAGTGTTGGGCTCAGATGATTACAAGTTGTTTATCTTCAAAGAAGGTTTTCGAATCATGGGGTTGTGTGACTCCTCCCATTGGTGATAGTGCGCATGGGCATTGACTCCATTGTTAGATTGTTTTTTTTTTCTTCTGCCAACGGGTTCAGATGTACTCTCTCGCGCTCTGGTTTGAAATCCGTCCAGGCTCCCTTCGGACCGCCAGTAGATCCCTTTTTCAGCGTTATTGTCTAGATCGCGTAGTTCTTGCATTCTGAGCAGAACAACTGTTTTGAGCGTCGGGTTCTTCGACTTGCATCCACGACCTTCCGGCCATGCCCGGCTGTGACATTTCTACTTTAACACCTCTGTCCGAAAAATGAGCTGCTAATGTAATGTACTCCATTCTGCTTCTGTCTCAATTGGCATTCGAAATACCCTCACCACCACTCGGTATGTAATTTATGCCTATCGCCCGAACATCGAGAAGACACCTGTGAAGCCTGGAGATTGTTCCAATGTAAGAAAACTTGTTGGCTTCGACACACGCTGATTAGAAATGCAGTGCAGACAAGTAGACGATGCACTTGATATATTTGGTCGACACGATGAAGAAGTCAGCACCGGGACACTCGTAAGAGTAGCCGTGCGCTTTACAAATAGCCCTATAACATAACATAACAAGAGGAAGCAAGCTTGGCAGACCAGGAAGAATCAATCTCCATCTATGAGACAGATTCCGAATCTGAGGATGACCATCACCCAGCTATCCAGCAAACTTCGGAGAGGTGAGTACACTTGCCCCGATCCACAACCCAAACAATCGGCTTCCACCGATAAAACTGCTTATGGGTCACAACTGCAAAAAAGCCATGGCGCCCCCGAAATACAGACTCTGATGCCCCACCTTCGGGCTCAAGACCAAAATATCAGCCTACAGCATAGACCTCCACCTCTTCCAAATCTGATTTGGCACCGACACATCAGACTGGTTTGGTTCCAAAACCCATGATATTTCAGCTCCGGAGCACACCGGTGCCAAGATCGAAACACCTACTGGCGCCAAAATCATACACTTTCGCACCGAAAACACCACCTTAGCCCATTCTTTAAACTATGCAGGAAAGACTCGATCCGAGGCAGAAAACTTTGCAAATTCAGCCCGGCACTAAAAAGAGTGTCCTTCAACCGGCAATTCCCCAAACTTCAAAGACACAATTATCTTTTGAAGGCACTATTGAGGCTCCAATTCCAGTTCCTAAAAAGAAGAAAAAGGACATTGCCACTAGACCTTTACACATTCCTCTACCTTTCGCTCCAATCTATCAACACCACCCCCTTCACATACTCCACCATCCACTTCACCACATCAATCTGAAGAGGGTAACTTCTCTCCACCTTCACCCATATTTGATGAGGATGAAAATACACTACAGGATACACAGCCTAGGGATCCATGGGACGCCTACGATATAGAGCCACAAAGGGACCCTGATCCAGACCATAATCCTACACAACCATCCCTGCCAGATGATGCTTCAACTAATCAAGACTTAATAGCCAGAGCTGCAGCATTTCACTAGGTTCTACAGTATAAAGACCCTATAGAGGATGACTTTCTCTTTGAGACCCTTGATGGCATCCTGCACCCCGCACCTCAATAGTCCCTCATGCACGCTTACACTTGAGACCACTGCAGAGAATATCTCGCTCGTCAATGGACACAGTCACTGGGTCAACTATACGATCTAGTGTGGGTAGACAGCCGTGCACATCACTCTCTGCTGTGGTGGAACTAAAAAAAGTGTCCAAAGGAGTGGCCGTTTCCAGACCCAGTATCCCAAGTCACTCTCACAGTGGATGCTTCACTAAAAAAATGTAGAGCTCTCCTTCAGAATCTAACTATTCACGGTGTATGGGACTCCAAATACCAGGGTCTCCATAAAAATCACCTAGAGCTTCAAGTAGTTCAAATATCATTGAAAGCATTTCTACCATGCCTCAAAAACAAGGTTGTCCTAATCCAGACGGACAATAGTACAGCCATGTACTATATTAAAAAAGGGAGGGACACACTCTCTACAACTATCACGCCGATCTCAAACCATATGGCATATAGCATTTTGTCACAACATTCATCTCCTCGCTGAACATGTGCTAGGGACAAGAAATCAAGTTACAGACCTCTGCAGCAGGACACTGCAATAAGTCCATGAATGGGAGCGCCACCCCAAAGTCCCTCCTACTATACTTTCACATGTGGGGATTTCCACAAATAGACTTATTTGCAACCCCAGAAATCACAAAATGCCCATACTTCGCGTCCAGGTTCCCACACTCATTATCCAAGTACAATGCTCTATAGGTGAACTGGTCAGGGATATTTGCTTACACTTTTCCGTTTCTCCCACTACTTCCATTAGTGATGAGAAAAATCAAACAGACCTATATCACTTTAGTTCTCATTGCTCGAACTTGGACACGTCAGCCATGGTTCACAACATTACTGGAACTCTCACAAGTTCCCCAAGAGAAACTTCCTCACAACCTGGACCGTCTCACACAGAACCATGGCGAAATCAGACATCCCAATCCCGAGGAAATGAACCATGCCATATGTCTCCTAAAGTCATAGAGTTTGGCTATCTAAACCAACCACAACAATGTATGGAAATTCTTAATCAATCTCATAAGCCTAAAACTAGAAATGCTACGGTGCCAAATGGAAAAGATTTGTTTTATACTGTCTGCTTCAAAAACTAAACTTTTTAGATTTGCAGGTATAAATAAATATTTATCTGTTACATCTTCAAACCTCCGATTTACAATTACCTACACCTCTATACGCCTCCTCCTTGCTGCCATAGCAGCTTATCTACAAAACGGACAGCATATGTCTTTGTTCAGAATTCCAGTCATTATAGCATTCATGGAAGGACTAGAGATTAATTCTCCCTATTCTTCCACCAGTTTGGAATCTTAACATTGTACTGACAAGGCTTATGGGGCCTCCATTTGGGCTATTACATTCCTGCCACCTCCAGTACTTACCTTGGAAAGTAGCCTTTTAAATAGCTATCACTTCACTCAGATGTGTCAGTGAGCTCCAGGCACTAATCTCAGAAGAGCCTTTCTTTCAAATACACAAAGATTAAGTAGTGATCAGAACAAACCCAACATTTCTTCCCACAGTTGTCTCTCATTTTCATATTAATCAGTCAATAGAATTGCCTGTATTTTTTCCACAACCAGACTCTGTTGCCTAAAGAGGTCTCCATGCTCTGGCCTTTAAAAGAGCTTTACTTTATTACATAGGCAGAACCACAGGAAAGCTAAGCAATTATTCTTTGCTTTCTCTCACATTGGAAATCCAACATCAACATTTTTTATTTCCAGGTGGATAGTCAAATGTATTCAAACTTGTCATGCTAAAGCAAAGAGACTCTTACCTGTTCCCCCTAGGACTCACTCAACTCATACAATAGGAGCCTCTATGTCATTTTTAGGGAACATTCCCATTGCTCAAATATGTAAAGCTGCAACATGGTCCACACCACATACCTTCACAAAACTTTACTGTGTGGATATTTCAGCACACTAACAATCCAATGTTTGACAAGCAGTGCTTCATACTCTATTTCAAACAACTCCAACCCCCACAGGCTAGCCACCACTTTGAGGAGGACTGTTTTACAGTCTACGCACAGAATGTGCATCTACGGCCACACATGCCTCGAACAGATTGTTACATACCCTGTAATCACCTGTTCTTAGCATGTACTGCTGTAGATTTACATGCATCCTCCCTCCTCCTCCCCGTATGCCTGTGTAGGTTGCAGTTCATTCATTAATTTTACCTTAATTCACTTTATTAGCATGGTCATCACAACACTAATACTCACTAGAACTCCATTCTCACCAGCTTGCGGCAAAGCAGTCCAACAATACAGTCGATGCCCATGCACACTATCGCCAACTGGAGGAGTCGCACAACTTTGTGACTCAAAATTCTTCTTAGAAGAAAAACAACTTGTAATTATCTGAGCCCAACACTAGATGGCAGACGTATGCACAGCATGTGAATCTACAGCACTACATGCCAAGAACAGGTGCTTTTGGGTAAGTAACGTAATTCTTCCTCAAATTTCCCATGGGGGATGGCTGGATGATGTTTTTGGCCCTGTGACCAGTCAGCACCCAGTGATTCCTACCAACCAGGTACTCAGTTACAAAATGGATATGGGGGGGAAGTCTCCCAAAAAGAAAGAAATTTGTATTTTTAATGCTGCGAGAAGCTAGCTTTCCAGCATTACTATAAATTCTGAAGACTAAAGCCCCAGGGGAATCCAGGATAATTTGGATAATGTGTGTACCATTACTTTTTCTTACCCAGAATCCCCTGTAAACATAGAACCATTCCTTTTTTTAAAAACTCATAGTTCTGTGATGGAATTTTCTGGGAACCATAGAAGTCCTACTTTCCAATGTTCCCATACTTCACCCATTAAAAACATTAATGCTCTGGTCACTTGGGAAAAGAAAGACACAAAAAATGACCATGTGAAGGGTGAGAAAAAGACTTTGAATGTGCCATTTTTTGGAATCTTGTATGGCTGTCAAATTTGCACTTGGAGTATTTTGGCACCCAGGGGATCCTACAAAGCATACATTTTTTTAAATTATTGACATGTGGAAATCCTGAGTTGATCCCACCATTTTATTTTTAGACCGACTCCTTGCCAGAAGATGGCCATTGATGTTCCAGCGCATGAACTGCTGACAGACCACTGTTAATAACAGAAGGAGCTTAAGTCTCAGTGCCTCACTGAATGATCAAACCCCTTCTTCACAGTTCGCAAGACAGGCAGTGCATCTGACACATGTTTTTAGAGGGAAGAACTAGATCCTCCTGCAGCCCAACAAAACCTTAAAGACCTACAGGCAGCAAGAAGGGCAAATTGAATATTTCTTGACATAGACGCAAAGTATTATGCTCCTCTGATCCTGGAAGACCTGATTACCTGGTCAAATAAGCTTAATCTGGTACTAGTCAACCAGACAGGTTTCAGAAAAGAAATCGGGACGAGTACAAATATCTTAACACTTTACTTAATTGCCGACAAGTACAAACGGAGAAAACAACATCTGCACCTTTGTTTTACAGACCTTAAGGCTGCATTCGACAGTGTTGATCGTCACATCCTATGGGAAATGTTGAACGCTTGGAACATTCCAGAGAAAACATTCAGAGGAATATTGCTTCTTTACTCCAACACATGGATGAGAGCAAAGCCCGGGTGATGGTTCAAGACAAACAAGGAAGGTGACCTCCACAAAAGGGCGGAAACAAGGGTGCGTGCTGGCACCGCATCTTTTAAATATTTTTATGGCGGACCTGGCACACAAGCTCAATAAGATTAACTCTCATCCACGCCAATTGGGAACGTTATCTTTATCTTACCTTTCATATGCGGACGACGTAGTCCTGATAAGCCTAACCAAGATCGGCCTCCGTAGGTCACTCACAGGCATGTTGGAATATATAACAGCTAATTGGCTAGAAATAAGTACATCGAAATATAAGACAATGCTAATTAGCAATTACCCAACGGCTAAGCAGAACATACAACTTGAGGGTAACCTGCTAGAGGAAGTTTCTAACTACAAATACCTGGGATTTTATATAGACAACAGGCAGAACCATCAAGAGCAAAAAGCATACATGCTGGAGAAAACAAATGCGCTATTGTTTGCCTTCAGAACTCTAGCAAAAAAAACTGAAGGGGCCATCATACAAACCCTTATTAACTGTAGTAACGGACGAGATGCTTCTAATTTTAAAATATGGCGGTATTGCTCTACATGGGAAAGATTCTGAAATTTTAAACAAATTGCAAGTTTCAACATATAACAGGGTTTTCCAGATACACCGGTCCGCATCTCCAGCTCAGGTTTGACTTGAATTTGTTGTAACAAACGAAATACTAGGGAAGATGTACGTAACCATTAAGCAATGGTATCGACTGAAACAAAACAAAGCAGATTCCGAATTAAACAAAGCTCTGTGGGCAGAACTAGAAAAGGAAAAAAAAACTCCATACAACCAATATCCCCAAAAAGCATTATTAACAACTTGCACCGACAAGCTTTGGAACATCAACCTAACCTACCCATCCTTCAAACAGGCCATTAATAAAATTGCAAAATGTCACTCCTTGTTAATGGACAAAAACATCTTCAGCAAGAGAAAGCATGCTCAGGTGGTAATCAACAATTATAAGACCCTTGCGCCAGCACGATATCTAAACATCACATTCTCGGTCTATCGAAAGCAACAACTGATGGCCCTTCGATTCAGCAAATTACCTTCCATGACTGACCAGCCAACCCGGATCCACAAAGGGCGGACACTGCCGACTATGTGGAAGCAATAAAGAGGACTTCATCCACTTAGTCTGTGTATGTCCCAAACTTCTAAAAGCATGAGTCACTTTATTGAGGAATGCAATGAACACGAGAAGAATAAGGAACTGCAGCTCTTCTATAATAGCAGGTCTGGATCCGACTGACACCTCAATGAACTGTCAACTGATAAAGTTCCTTAACTTTCACAAGCGGGATTAAAAACTGAACATCTAGCTATTGCCCCGTAATGCTGGAAACTCAAGGTTGGACGGAACTTGAGATAGAACGTCTGTCAATTTAGAATTACATCTGGAATGTAAATTCTTGATTATACAGCGGAACATGGATTAACTAATGCTTAGAACACATTAATAGTATGTTACACTCTCTTGTAAATACTTGAATATTAACGGAGAATGTCAAGTTATGGTTTTAAAGAAAATGACAACATTTTATTGTTGATCCTTTTATATAGGTGACAAATTGTTATGGTTTTAATTAACTAAAACAATAAACATTTATTTAGCATTATTTCTTGACACTGACCTAGCATCACAGATGAAGAGGAAAAATTAAACTTTATGTGGGGTCTGTTGACATGCTTTACGTTCTTTCTTTAGTCAGCCATGCCATTAATTATGGAAACATTTGCATTTTGGGGCCTTTGTGGCAAATTCTGGATCTGAGGTTAGAGTGAACAAAAGATTCTTGAAATTGCAACGATCGCTGCCGATCACAATACGAATGTGCGGGAGGAATGAGCTACATTTTGACAATGTTAATAAATATATGCAGCACGTAGGCTCGCGATCGATGTAGTTTTTATGACACCGAATTACCTTTTAATTAAGAAACCGATCTATTCAGTGAAAGTCAGGAAACACCTCCACAGCAGTCATTCAAGGCCAGCTTTAGCGTTGGTGGCGTTCAGAAAGCCAATCTTTGTTGGCGCTCTCAACAACCTTTTTAGGTCACGCCTACGCAGCGTGCATGTGTTGCATAGGAGGGCCTTTAGCCGTCGCTCTGCTCTTTTTTTGAAGCACCCACTCGTGCTTGTCTCGGCTTCCACCTTGCGGGAGCGAGCAACAGCACGCGTGCTAATTGGCCGCTTCTCGCTCCCGCAAGGCGGATGCCGCCACAAGCACGAGTGTGCTAGCGCGCGTCCGCGCGCACCACTCCCGGGCTTGTTTTAGTTGCTTTCACATTTTATTCCAGAAACTGTTCCTGGCAGTCATCGGTGGAAATGTCAGTTGTTTAATCACCAGAGTGAGCACTGGACTGACTTAGGTAAGTGGCATGTTTAACAGAGCGGTCTGGAAATAACATTCTCTCTGGGCTCTCTTTAGGCACTTTCCTCAGAGAGGGTCAGCAGTAGTAGCACTTTTATCAGGAGCACCATGTATCACTATCATTGTTGCAGAATGGAAAGTCTGGCTGCGCCTGTTATTGCATCAGCTCTTACACGCCTGATTTGGCAACATAGACTACCCTCTGGGATTTTTTAAATTTATTTTTCCCAATGCATCTTTTCATGAGTTTATAGTTTGTCTTCATACAAAATTCCTGTTTTCTCTTCGCTGATGGGGATAGTACTGCGCCATGCAAACTCAGCAAAATTCCTTTATTGCAGTGTTAATTTTGTACTACTTTCCAAATCCTACCCATTTGATAATTGCATATAGTTCTCTCAAATAAATATTTCCAGCTTGATTATTTCTTTTACAAATTAATAGTATAGGTGTGCTCTTCTTGATTTCTTATTACAGTTGTAGATTGTAAAACTTGGGTTAATCTTAACTCTGTTTTAGGGTTTGTCACATAAATGTCCAATTCGATCTTGTAATACTACAGCAATGGGATGTTGGACCCACTCATAAACCAGATCGTACTGTCGGTTACTTTGTTTTCTCATTATCTGACCAATGTAAATCAGCCTTGCCTCCTGTCTTGGTGGGCTGCTTCCTTTTCTGCCTCCCAGCAACCAGAAAATTCTCTCCAATCTCTTTCTAGTAAGCACAGCATATTATAGGACTACCCTCGTCACAAAGTCAGCCTTTCAAACGTTTCGCCCTGCCCTATATTTTTAAGCTCTACAACATGGACACTGCAATAAACAATAGGTTTAAACGAGATATGTGAACCTTACTACCTCTACAAAACAGGCCTTCATAGTTCGCAGGTTGGCTCCAGGATTTACGCAAAATACTTTTATAAAATCTGCAGTCATGGGCATCTTCATAAGCACTGCACATGGCTGACTGGCATTTCTTATGAAAAACAATGTAGGTGGTTACGGCTTGTTGAATATACCACTGCTCATTTGGGTTCATGCGCTATGATGATTCATCTTTATATGAAGTAACCTCAATGTGAGGTCTTTTTTTTGTCTTTTTTTCACTAGGGGTACCTACTGGGCACGGTGATCAATCTTCTTTGAATTTCCTTTCACAAGAGACACCATTGTACCTCTTGTTTCCATCTGTGTCTGGTTAGCAAAAGGGATGCACTGGTAAACAAGGAGAGCATGTTGTAATTGTGCCTACTTTTTATTGGTATGACGCACCTGTGACCTCTGTCAGCTGATACTGTCCCTTGAAACATGTGAATAAAATGCAAAGATACCTAGTCTTGATTCCATCTTATCCCTCTTTCTTCTACTAACCTACTCTTCCTGTCTCATTTGTTTGTTTTTTTGTTCACCCCTGCTTTCCACTGTTTCCTCTCCAGCCCCCTTCCTTCCTATCTCTGTAGGTAGGTTAAAGTCTGATGGTGATAAATAAGTCCTCCAATAAGCCCCCCAAACTGTTGTGCTTCCCGGTGACAAACTGTGTGGCACAGAGGGCAGGCTGCTGCCATTTCAGACTGCAGAGAGTTAATTTGTAGATGGATCACAGCCTATTTGCTCAGTAGGTGGGCTGCTTCAGAGATCTGTGCGTGCCCGCCCATTCATATCTTTCGATCTTTCCACTGTCCAAAGCATGCTTAATTTGGTGGGGAGACTCGCAACACTTGGCATGTACAGCGCAGCTTCTGCTTCAACTCTATGGAAACAAGTGCCATACGAGAATGCATTTATTAATTTTTTTACAATATTTGATTTTGTTAGCCCTGTAAAAGTTGTTCCTCTGTGTACTGCGCTCTGATGCCCACATTGGTGCCTTGTCAATTCAGGGAAGGCTGGCGAGGCATCTACACCACTTGTACACACCACACACCTGCAGCAGGAAACAACAATTGTGCCATTCAGTGGCAACAAGTGCATGGGATTCATTACCTGTGAGTAACTGTGGAAGTGCAGAGTGTGATCTTAGCATCTATATTGCAAGGTTATTGAGTTACATAAACTACATGACTACATAAACCACCCCATGTGCCACCGGAGAGGGCTTACTCTCCCTTCATTCAGAGTGTTCACTGGCCTCTCTGCTGCTCATTTAACATGCAGAGCCCCCAGCATCCCTAGCAGTGGCCGCCGAAATGCTCAGTTTATGCCTCGCACCACAACTAGCCTCATTCTTTGCAGGCCTCACCATCTATTCAGATTGCCCACCTGCTTCTCTGATGTTAAACATGTCACTTATTCAACATGCAGAGTACCAAGCATCCACTGCAGCTGCCGTCTGCTACCCAGTTCTCCCTGCAACCACTGCCCTGTGCAGAACTATACTGCGGCAAGCATTGGGGGGAAGCTATTCGGCAGGCCAAAGGGAGCACACGCCCTTGAAATTCCTCCCAACATCTCTGCTAGCATTCCTTCACCCTCCACACCCTGCTCAGCTAGCAGCAAATGCTCAATAAGATCTTTATATTGGAATGTAGATCACTGATCAGAGGCCACTGAAGGTGTAAAATATAAACAAAGTAATAGATCCATGGAGCTGCAGTAGTGTAGCTTCAACTCCTGTTTCACTGCCCAGCTTCCTACACAGAGTGAGTGCCACTGCACAGCCTTTAAGCTCTCCAGTTTCCCTGCTTGTTACAGTTCTGTAGATAGCGGAACTTCCTTGCATATAGTGAGGATTAATGGGTGAAGGTGCAAATCTTAACATGCACTAATACTCACAGAGGAATTAAATAGCATGAAAGCTCATCCTTGGGTGTGTGTGGCTGTTCACCAGAGACATGTGAAGTAACAGATGTTGTAGCACGCAGGATATTATGCTGCATGGCTAAATACTTATAAGGTCCCAAAGGCGAGACCTATTGGCTATGCCAATGCTTGTTTATGTCGAGTTTATGCAGGAACACGCTGCTGATGTAATGCTTATTTGTGGACTCAGAAGTATGGTGCCCTGGGCACATAAGATGTAAAATGTAGTATTTACCGCATTCCTTAAAACAAAATGGGCATTTGGACTTGAGGCACACGGAGTAAAGGAGTCGAAAGAGGTGCACACTGCTGCCATGCTATGTGAAGCAAAGCCAGTGCACTGTGCTTGAACCAGTGAGACTCTGAGAAGGAAATGCAACAAATTGACGTTTGATGCTTTAGAAGGTCCAAAGACAAAGCATTGGAAGCTTAGGCCCTTGTGTATGAGACCTTCACGAAGAAAATGAGCACAGATGCCCAGAAGTGATAATAATGTCAGAGGCCCGAGGGTGCCCGGCTGCTGGGACTAGTTGTTATTGCACTGCACAAGCCCTAGTATAGTGTGGACTCTGGGCACAGCAGCAGCCCTGGCTGTATGTGCACCAGCAGAAGCAAAAAGAACAAATGATGGACAGAATGCTGAACAATACTAACATTCACCCCCAGTCAAAAAGATCTGGGTTTAATCCATCATTTTTTTGCTCACCACACCATCCCAGTTTGGACCCAGCCATATACAAAACAGTCTTGACCCTGCGCCTCATGGGAACAGTTCATTCCCAACTGCCAAGCCAGGCTCTTCCTGGACCAGAAACAAGCATCCTGTTACCGGTTTCGAGGTATCAACCCTCATCAGCCAGGTTAGCTTAAATCCAGTGGTGCAGTGAGCATGAGACCCACGTCTGGGCATACCCCTCCCACTTAGGGAGACAAAAGCAAAAAGAACAAGCATTGGCATAGCCAATATGTCTCACCTTTGGGACCTTATAAGTGTTTAGTTATCCAGCACAATATCTTTGGTGCAACAACATCAAGCGTTGCATGGCTAAACACTTATAAGGTCCCAAAGGCGAGACCTATTGGCTATGCCAATGCTTGTTTTGAGTGAGTGGCTCGTGCAGGTATGTCACTGTGCGGTGGAGATGCTGCGAGTGCTTTTACAGGAGCCCCTGTGACATTGCGCCTCTTCAAATTGTATCTTGGGTCTGGTGTAATACTTCTAGCCCCTATTCCCGTCTTCTCGCATCCAATGCATCCTTAAATGTCCCATGTACAGCCGGGGTTGACACTCCTATTACCCCTGCCCTCCAGTGACACTTTACCAGTCACAGGTGGTGGTGGTGGACGTGGTGGTGGTGGACGTGGTGGTGGATGTGGTGGTGGTGGTGGTGGTGGTGGACAAGGTGTTGGTGGACGTGGTGGAGGATGTGGTGGTGGACACAGTGGTGGTGGTGGACGTGGTGGTGCTAGATGTGGTGGTGGTGGTGGTGGTGGATGTGGTGTGGTGGTGGACGTGGTGGTGGTGGACGTGGTGGTGGTGGACGTGGTGGTGGTGGACGTGGTGGTGGTGGACGTGGTGGTGGTGGACATGGTGGTGGACGTGGTGGTGGTGGTGGATGTGGTGGTGGACGTGGTGGTGGACGTGGTGGTGGACGTGGTGGTGGTGGTGGACGTGGTGGTGGTCGTCGTGGTGGTGGTGGAGCATGTGGTGGTGGAGGACATGGTGGTGGAGGACGTGGTGGACCTGGTGGTGGTGGACATGGTGGTGGTGGACGTGGTGGTCATGGTGGTGCATGTGGTGGTGGTGGACATGGTGGTGGTGGACGTGTTGGTGGTGGACGTGGTGGTGGATGTGGTGGTGGACGTGGTGGTGGTGGACGTGGTGGTGGTGGACGTGGTGGTGGTGGACGTGGTGGTGGTGGACATGGTGGTGGTGGTGGGCGTGGTGGATGTGGTGGTGGTGGTGGTGGACGTGGTGGTGGTGGACGTGGTGGTGGTTGTGCTGGTGGTGGTGGACGTGGTGGTGATGAGCGTGGTGGTGGGGGACGTGGTGGTGGTGGTGATGGACGTGGTGATAGTGGTGGACATGGTGGTGGTGGACGTGGTGACAAATAGTGAGAAAAGGTAAAAGCAAAACACAGAGTGAATGATAAAAAAAAGAAAGCAAGATAGAGCATGAGGGAAGAAGTGATGAAGAAACTGTCACGGTAAAAGCAAAACACAAAGTAAATGATAGCGGTGCACGAGTGTATAACTAATGCTGCTATTTTAAAGCACACGCGTGCTTGTCACAGTAAAAGCAAAATACACTGCTGGCACTGCAATCATGTGTTTGCTGGCCCGGGGGTGGTGCGTGCGCGCTCAGTCTCTTTTTGGAAACCACATACTCGTGCTTGCGGGCGCGCCCCTGCTTGCTGCCGCAAGGTGGATGCCGCCACAAGCACGAGTATGTGCTTCCAAAAAGAGCAGAGCGGCGGCTAAAGGTCCTCATATGCAGCGCATGTGCGCTGCGTAGGCGAGACTTAACAATTGATGGAGGGAATGCTGAACAATGCAAACATTCACCCCCAGTCACAAAGATCTGGGTTTAATCCATCGTATTTTTTTCTCACCAAGCCACCCCAGCAGAAGGCACCCTCGGGAGAGTCATACTTCTCGGCCTATTCCATCCATCCGCAACTGCATGAGCGCTTTTGTCCAACTATTATTTTCACGATGTGAAAATGACAGATGGACATTGGTGCTCATTTTAGTCAAAGCGCAGATGGTGCCCCTTGGGCTTGGCACCAGGTGCAATGGCACCGGTCACACCGCCCTGGCTGTAATTAAGGTTTCATTTAGAAGGGGGTTTTGAGAATTTTCAAAGTGAGAAATAGGCTGAGGAAGCTCTTTCTATCTTGAATATGACCTCATGTAGAAGTAACCTGTTATGCGCACATTCAAGGGAGTGCATTGCCCAGTGGTGAAGTGGCGTAACACAAATGTAGTCCCTCCCCTTGCAGGATGTTATGAGAGGCCCCTGAGCCGCCCATATCTCAGAGATATTCATTGGCCTTCGGCTGTACAGGTGGCCTGCTGGAAGGTTGTGGGGGGGCACCACTGAAGTTTGGGGACCACCCTGCGCGACAGGGACTGCACAGGCCTTCGTTACCCTCCTGCAGAGGTGTTGCCTTTTGCATAATACGGTAACTATGACCCCTTTTATGTTTGCGACCTTCATGAGTTTTTTTATGATACTGCGTAAACATGATATGAACTACATACACCGTATGGACTATACTGCAGGATTATCAGAGTTGGATGTTGTACACCGGGTTTCTGAGGCAACGTTGCACTTACCACCAAACTTGCATTTTCAGAATCCTTTGTTTGACTCGTAGTACAAGACAAGCATTCTCATAAATCCATTTGCTAAGTGACTCCCTAAGCCCCCACACCTCCTTCATTTTGTGGTTCGCAATCAATAGAAATGTGGGAAACTGTGAAGCAATATGAAAGAGAGGGAAAAGTTGCTTACCAGAATTATTTCTTCTCCTGTGTATTTCATCTCCAGCGGATTAGCACGCGCGTTCCCATCCTCCCCTGACCTTTGGGAGTCTCCTGCTTCTATCAAGGGTCTGACGCTGCTCCAAGTGGGAACTGAGGCGAGCGGGCAGGGAGGCACTTACGTAAAACGCGAAATGTCAAGAGGCTCGTGCACGCTGACGGCCAGTCAGATTGGCGCCAAAAGTCTTCGAACCTAATGTGTTCACGCGTCCCCACCTGACACGAGGGAAGATTTTAAATGAAGTGATCGGTTGCACGTAAATGTGTTATAATGCAGACAAGAACCGATGTGAAAAACACATGTATTTGAGAAATGACAATCCAGTGGTGTTTCCTCTGTCCTATTAGCTAACTTTGCTAACGAGAGAAGTGCAGCACCGCTTTCAGTGAGTGTAAGACATTTGATGAGCTAGATAGTTCTAGACCACATTGATTGTTCATGTGTGATAATTCCAGGAAGGCATGAACCACTTGCTACTCTTATTTTAAACTGCTTTAGTGCATCTTAGTCCATTTAAGAGAATGTGAAAAGAACATCAGAAAGCCAGCTACATAAACAAATAAAATGCATGCTAAGATGTTCTTATAATACTACTTGTTCCATTAATAGTTAATTTGATGTGCAGAGCAGAGTACACTATCTGAATTTTGGTAGACATCCTTGACTGTGTTTTTTTAATTTTGTTTCTACACACGAGTTTTAAATATTGTTGTCATCCGTGTTTGACAGATTACTACCAACTGTTATTTACTGCTCCCATCAGTCATACAATTTGCTTGAAGAGACACCAATCAATTGCTTGCTGTGCAATTTGCCTTAAAAAAGCACAGCGCTGGCCACGTCACAGCGCTTATTTTCTTAACTTTAAGCCATGTTGCACAGTAGCTCGCAGTGCTGTGCAACATGTCTCAGAAAACATTGACTAAATCAATAGATCGTGTATAAGTGAAACCTTTGGCTGTGCTAATGATTGTTTCTTCAAGCATTTAGTGCATCTTTGTCCATTTCAGATAATGTGAAAAGATCAGAACTCCAGCTACATTACCAAAGAAAATATATACTAAGATGTTCTTTTAATACTACTTGCTCAATTAATAGCTAATTTGATGTGCAGAGCAGAGTACACTCTCTGAATTTTGGTAGACATCCTTGACTATGTTTTTTTATTCTTTTAAACCTCACCACACACGTCACTCCATAACCACCACTGTTTGTTATGCAACTCTCAGAAAGGCATGTTCATTTCAGTGCATAAAACTGTTGGATTTGTTTCTGCACAGGAGTTTTAAACATTGTTGTCATCAGTGTTTTGACAGATTACTACCAACTGCATTTTTACTGCTCCCATCAGTCATACAATCTGCCTGAAGAGACACCAGTCAATTGCTTGCTCACTGAGGCTGGTGTGCAAATTGGCTCTAAAACAAGCATTTGCAATGCAATAGGTCTCGCATTTGTGAGAGTTTAAGCTATTAGCATTGCAAATGACAATACCTTTTATTTGTTTTAAAAACCAAAACCAAAACATAAATAAAAGAAATTGTAATTTACAATGCGAATAGCTCAAACTCACGTAAATGCGAGACCTATTGCATTGCAAATGCTTATTTCTCTTTGCCTCTCCCTCTCCTTCTCTTTATTGCTCTCTGCCTCTCTGTTTGTTTGTTTCTTTTTCTGTTGTTCTTTCACTCTCTATCTTTTCCTACCGGCCTCTTTTGCTGTCTCTCAAAAAGAACCTATTATCTTCTCTCGCGCTCTTTCTCTCTGTCTCGAGTCCTAGCCTCTCTCACGTCCTCTCATCTGTATTTCTGTCTCTGGCCTTTGCTTGCAGTCTTTGTGTGTGTCTCTTTTCTCCCCCTCACTCCCTATAATCAAACACACCTCATATTTAGCCGCATAGTTTGCGACTTGTACTCATTTAGAGATGGCGGCATCTATAAAAAAAATTGGTTGTAAATGTGCTGTAATCAAATAATTACACTTTTAACGCTATTTAGGGTTTAAAAGTGATGTGGTTTTACTGCATTTTAAGTGTGGTAATGCTACACTACAATATGGGATGGCTGTCCCCATAAGCACCTGCACAAATGGTGCAGACTCTGAAGAAATAAAAACCTTCTAAGGGGTTCACTGATACACCTGGTCCTTTTAAACCAACAAGGAAGAGATTGGCACAGAAGCTGTGATATAAAAACAATGCATTTATTAACCTCAGATGAGGGAGATTGCGTCACACAGTACCCTCAGGCCACTGTAGAAGACATTCTAAGGAGTACAGAGAACAGGGGCCTTATATACCCACACAGGGGCTCTAAAGAAGGCGGTACAAGTACACATGAGAAGAGTTACACACATAGATGGTCATACAGAAAATGCAGTCAACTAGTAGGAGGAATAATGAGTTGCTGACATCAGTTAGAACAGCCTGACAGTTCTATACTAGGAGCAGGTGCATTCTACCAGCTAGGCCTTTCTGAGCATGTGCAAGACTCTGGAAGAGGGAGAAAGCACATGGCTAACTAAAATGGCTGCCAATAACAAAATGGCTTTCAGCTCATGCTAACAGCGATTCCTGCAATCTTTAACAACTCTGCACTTACAAATGCTGTACCAGTGTGTCCGCAAGTGATTCCCATTTAATAGGTATATTTGGGTAATTTAGCAAGAATCGCTGTATGAGACTATTTACGTCACCCTCCATCCTCCCCATCTCCTTGTGGGGTTCTGTCCTAAAAGCACAGCTGGAAAATCTGCCTACTGTGATCCCATTTCCAGATATCAGACCCCTTTCTGCACTTTCGATTTTTTGTATAATTCTGTAGCTGGCTTAGCCTGTTTCTAAACACCCCTACTTTTGTAGAAGCAAGGGAACCAGGGCACAGGGTGATAACATGGTTTGCCCAGGATCAAACAGTTTCTGTGGAAGACAAAAATGTCCTACCTGAAGCTGATAACTAAGCCAGCTTCTCTAGTATGGTTCTGCCCCCAAGTGGACTTTCAACACCCAGACCTTTGCCCCCAGATGGGGACCTCCGCCTCGAGTTACCTACGCAGCCAGATGGCAACTATTTTATTTTATTTTCAGCAGCGCTCGGAGCCTGTGTCCTTGTACTCCCCCTTTGCAAATCATACCTCAACTTGCACCTCTGCTTTGCAATTGGCCGCTCTTCTTGGATATTGTAAACATAAATCAAGCGACATTTTGTCAATAAACATTGGGAAAGCTAATAGGCCGCATCCCCGAGAGTTATTGGAGTTGTGGATGTTTTTTAGCCATGTTGTATGTGCAGCATGGCTGAAAGTAAAAAAAAAAAAATTCCAATGACACGGCCAACGCTGGCCACATCATGGCGTTTTAAAAAAACATTGCTGGCAGGAGAGGGGCAGAGCAAGAACCAACGGAGGGAGGGCAGGTGGGGGCAACACGGACAATAGAGGGACGGCAGGGGCAAGTAGAGGGTTGAAGGGAGAGTGTGTGAGTGTGGGGCACACAGACAATGGGGGGTGGGAGGGAGGTGCTGGGGGTCAATTTCTCTAATTATCGTCTCGGCGTTGGGTCTGTCCATGAAGAGGAATTGTTCCTTCTTTCAGTGTAGGATGTGTTCCAAGCACAAGGTGGTATGGGGGTGTAGTTTTGATTGCTGTGGAGCCAGAAATGGATTTGTCCATTGACTGCATACATTGCTATACATAAATCATACTGATTGCAGCTACTATGAGTGGTTCCTAGATAAGCTTGCTATCTGTAACTGAACCAGATTATATTAACTTTGCACCAGGGCAGCGCACTTTCGTATTATTTTCACTAAGTGACTTGTCCAAAAACAACATTTCTAATGATTCACTGCTGTGGAAATGAGTGTTTTGCACCAGTCGTCATATCCAATATTTGTTTTTTAATAATTGGTCAGTAAAAATATCATGTTTGCACCGGTCAGTAGGCAGGTGCAAATATTTGTACTCTAGCCTGTTGATGTGGTGAGTGTTGGAGCAAAACTTCACTGTGCTTGTGCAATGTTCAGGAATTTGGTGTCAGGTGTCCAGTAAAACTTGTGATTATATCAACTTGCGGATCAAATGATGTCGTGTGCACACAAAAGAAAAGCAAAAGAAGACTGGGTGGGCAACACTACATTTCCAATACAAGAAAAATAGCCGTAGTGAGTTAGAATCTATGGGCCCACTGTAAGAGAGGAGCACTTCCTCACTCTCAGAATAGGGATAAAAACAGCACCCTCACACCCGCGCCCGAAAAAGAAATACTGAAAATAAAATGTGAGAAAATTATCATTTTCACTTTCGAGGTTGGTATTTTCATGCAGAACTGTATTAAACTTGAAACAGAAATCTGCAGAGGCACAGGTAACAGTGGCACTTGCGTTATCGATCTCTTAAGGATGAAAGGCTGAGTCGGCTTGAAGGAATTACACACGTGTCCGCAACAGGAGCATCAGTCTTTTTAAAATGTATTTACTGTTTATATTCACCCATGTAAGCGAGCCACATAATTTACCACGTTCACCATACACCATTAAAACAAAACAAAAAGGAGGAAAGACATCAAAGCTCTTAGTCCAATTCAACACATAAAGTTTAAAAAAAGAAATGCAGCTGCGCAGGTCATGAAAAAGCACATTTAGTGACTGATTAGTTTAGCTCACTCCAACTGCTTCTCTGTTCACACAATAAGCCCATGTATCAACAAATAGGCACAACCCTTCTGATCTTCCAGATTTGCTAAAATCGCCACGGTCAGCGCTATGACACGGTCAGCGCTGGCCACATCATAGTGCTTATTTTCTTAACCTTAAGCTATGTTGCAGATTAGCTCGCAGTGCTGTGCAACATGCCTCATAAACATGGACAAAACCAATAGATTTTGTATTGGTGAGACCTTTGGCTTTGCCAATGATTGTTTCTTCAAGTGTTTTTCTGATCTCTAAAACAGTTTTCAGGCTTACCAACTGCCTGTGGGTAAAGGAAGGGAAGTGAGAGCGTCACTTCTACAGTCCACTACATTTCAAAATACCCTTGCTTGTCCCTTCACACTCTGAATGCTGCTCTTTTCTATGTTACTCCCTAACCACATCCTCCTGTACCCCATCCCTCCATGCCTCTTCCTTGCCCTTTTTGCTCCCTATTTTGTCTTCGCAAATCTTTCTACTCTTCTCTGTCCCTCTTGTCGTCTACCATCTGTACTGGTATACTAGTACATCCAATGAACCAAGGGTGAGAACACTTTGTGCCTTATAAAGACTTTCTCGGGTGTGGAGAGAGAGATTTTGAGATTGAGAGATTGAGAGATTGAGATTGAGTTAGGAAAGCTTGCAAGGCTAGGATGATTGCTAAACAGACTGTGGCATACTTGTTCCTAGAACATGAAATACCTTGAAAGAACAAGATACATTTGGCAAAACAGGAAAAGTTAATTTAATTAAACAGTTTGCCCGGGTAAACAGTTACAGGCATGGAGTCTGAGGACTGTCTCAATTTACAATCGGTTTAACATAGACATTTATACAGTTCATTGGGTGTAATAAAATAGTTCCACCAGTCCTTTTTTGGAAAGGAATTTGGATTACTTTTTTTGCGGCCATAAATTAATGTTCGGATGAAGAATCCAGGTGGGCCTCGACCTTGAGTGCACACGATGCAGCCAATAGCTTGTCCATATGTCCGGCATGGGGAGTGCGTGATCACTGCATGTACTGTGTGTGCTGTGTCCTGATTGGCTGAGTGTTCCTAGCTTTATGCAGCATCTGACTTTATAGTGTTTTGGGAATGTGCGCACCCATCCGGCCATGTGTGCCTTATTGGGGCCAATCTCCCTGGACCATTGTGGTGTCGCTGTGCCTATCTGGGGGTTTGATCTCGGATTTCCTGTTTGCACATTTGTCTGCTGGCTACGTGCTACCTTGTGATCTGTCAATCAGTGACCCAGGGCCTTCCAACTATATATTTCTGAATCAGGGTTGACGTGAAGTTCACAACAGGTGAATTCCTCAATAAAGATGCAATTTTGTTTATGTACGTAATTGTATTGTTCCCATTGACATCAACTTTTTCAATATTAACGTTCATCCCACTAGTTGAATTTTCAACTACGCTATCAAACCCACATTTCAGAACAGTTGCATTATTGGGGGACTGTTGTTTTTCAGTTTTGACAATTACTACTTTCCTAGCTACTTGCATTCTACCCAATTTGAGGACTGCGTTTTTACAGCAGGAAATCACCAATTGTAGAGAACCAAACACAAACAAGATCACTATAAAAACTGGTAGCAATGACGTGCACAGTCCGGAAAGCCACCGGGGGAGACAGGAGAACCAATTCAAAAACCACTCCTGCTCCGGGGCACCTCCCTCCTCATGCATGTCTCTTTGCAAACGGTGCAGTGCTTGGTTGGCAAGAGTCAAAGTCCCATTATCCAGGTCATTCCCTGGGATAAACGCGCAGCAAGACGCACCAGTCTTGGCACACACCCCTTCCTCCATCGCGGTCATTAAGTCTAACACATACCGATGCGGCATCACCTTGAGGTGGATTGCTCTCAGTTCATTCCCAGAAATGACATGGGTCGGTGTGTGTGTATAATGACAAGGGAACAAAGTCCACACCATCCAGTGATGAGCGGAGTGTAGGCAAACTCTCTGCACTGTCAGTAGGTATCCATCAGCGTGGAGGTGCTCCATTGCATATCCGTAATGTGCAGGATCATGACACAGTTTTCATTCATGCCCAATGGAAGATCTGCTTTACCTCTAAAACTGAAGGAATACGTTGCAAGTTTCTATATATTTAGAGGTTGCCTCTTCCTTTCTAGCCAAGTATATCCACCCACTTTGGTATCCCAGATTGCCTCACATTGGGCATCTATGCTGCCCTACGTGACTTATTTCCCTTCCGATCATCGCGATAGACGGCACTACATAGGAACTCCATGTCTGGGGTCCACTTGTGGTTAAAGAAGACTCCCCCAGATACATAAAGGGCCACCCTTGGACCACAAATGGAGGCAGCAACGGATGTGTTTGTACATTCATTGGGGGGTTTTGCTACCTCCAAAAGTCCCTTCTGTGGGAAGTCTCGAAGCCAAACAGTATCCTTCCCTATGGTGCCCCTTCTCTGCATCCTGTCTAGCTCAGTTTGAATATTGTTTGGCTTGGTGAAAAGGTATAGAGCTGATGGTTTGGTCTTGTAATGGGTCAAATTTCCTACTACTATGTGGGGTTCTACCTTGGTTAGCTGGATTTTGTCCCTGATTCTGCATAGGTACAGGTGGAGAAGTAATTTTGCTCTTTCAGGGGCTATCTCTTGGGACAAGTAAAGTTGATCTGTGCCTACTGCATGTGCTACCAGCCAACAGACGTAACACAACCTGACTGATGTCTTGAACCCCATGGCGGTCATGTTCTGAAGCCACAAGTTGTGTAAAAGGGCGCTGTGTAGTGCATGTGGAATGCTAGTGTTTGGGTTGGTGTAATTATAAGTGATATGGGAGAGATCCCTACGCAAGCGCTGTGATTTGATAGTTGCTGAACAGACACCATTTGGCCAGGCAGTTCTTTAGTAGCGGATAGGTGTGGCAGCACCCAAACTACACAGGGAATACTACGAAAGTGCAAAAATATATAACCTATAATTAAACATTGCAGGTCTTTGATATGGCTTATGGGGAGATATCTGCGGTTCTCTTGTCATAGGGTGTTTTGGATCAAAAAATGCAATCAAAAAAGTTCATAGTGCAGTTTGTAAGTTTGATTCACACACTTTGGGTCCACGTTGGGGTGATAACATGCCAGCTGAAAGGTGGTGCACTTTGGATGTTTGCTTGCAGGCCTGTTGGAATAAACCTTGGTTCATTGATAAGTCAGAAAAATAATACATGTGCACCTCTGTTAATGATCTTTTCTCCTGGGTTCCTGTATTGGCTTATGGATAATCGGGGAATCAGTCCATTTTAGGAGCCTACATACATATCTGGGTTCCTGGATTAGAGATCTATGTGTATGGTGTGGTCTTGATCATAGGGATGGATCGGATCAGTTTTTCTTTCGGTTTTATGGGCACTGCTAGTTTTTCTGGGACTCTTGTCTCTCCTAATAGGTGCATGGAGGCTCCATTGGCACAGGTTGTTTTCAACCAACACATGAACGGGACTAAACAAAGAGAGAGCATGTTGCTACTGGGTGTTGTTTGGCGGTTGCAACACGCCCCAAGATCATGTGTGTCTCTGCATGCAGCATGCACAATGCCCCTCCCTTGTGAAGCCAGTTCTCTTGACCCCACCCTTTCTGGAGACTTCTTTTTGGGCTATATTTGTGGGTTTCACTAAATCTTGTGTAATCTGCTATCTCACTTATCCTGAGAATGAGGGGGTCGGAACATTGCGCTGCATCTCCCATGTACCCCTGATTGTGCCACCTTTGGTGTGAGGTTGGGGCTTACTGCTTTCTCTGGATAGTGTGTGTGAGGCCTGGTGCGCTGGTTAATTTGCTAGGCCTGATACAGGGGTGAGCGCCTTCTGCGTTCTGCTCTCACCTGGAGCTGCGATGGAATCCGCGGCCCCCCTCTCCCAGGCACCGTGGGTTTTGCATCTGCAGTTCCTAGCTTATGGCTAGGGGTTTCCTATTAGCATGCATGCTCTTGTCATTTTTGTTATTTTTTTTTTGGAGGGGTATGGCACTATGACCAGACTTTGGAGATTTGAAAAACCCCAGGGAATGAAAGAGAAAACACTGCAGAGATCCTAAGAAAGTGAGGTTGTCGGGCCAAGGCCTAGAACCCTCACCGAACTTTGCCTAGAGATGGTGACTGGACCAGAACTGTCTTGCACTACTGGGACTTCTGAATAACCTGGTGAGCCTCCCGATGGCCTTGACGCCGTGAGCGCGCTTCGCACCTTTTGGCTCTGGTGCGTGTGCTGCGGATGTTTTGGGATATTCACTATCCCAAATATACAGAAACCCTGGTTCCCACCACTTGATGACAGCTTTGTTTTAGAACTGAAATGGGGTCCTCCATTTGTTGGAAGCTTGTAATTTATAGGGGCTCTGTTTGGACTACACGGCATGAAGGATTTGGTCCTGGGCCAGATACCCGAGAATGGGAACCTTTTGACTTTGTTATTGCCACCCGTCCCATTGACTTTGGACACAGAGGCCTGGGGGCCTCCTTTTACTAGCATGTCTGGGAGCCACCCCGCACTCCTCGTCAGACTACCACCCCCCTAGGGTGTGGCCAAGCAACCCCACCCTGGGGTTATCTGCAGCAGAGGGGAGCCTTGCCTACCTCAGGCACCCTAATTGGCGAACTCTAGTGAGGATACCCTATCAACAGAACACATGCCAGTAAATGGTTGTATTCCCAACCTTGTCTCATTGGTCCTTCTTTGATTTAAGCACAAATCATTCTTAGGATGTGAGTTAGTGGGTGGTATTTACTCTTGAGGGTCATCTTACTGCATATTTGGATTCTGTGTTTGTGTGAAGGCATTACCTCCCCAGACAGTTACCCTCACCCTGCCAAGGCAGTGGCCCCGGTCCCTCTTGGGCTGAGTTCCTAGCCTGTTGTTGCTGTTGCCACGTGTTTTGTCAATTATCTGATTCCTGTTGCATGGGTGCGGCAGCTGACCTGCCACCATGTGGCTGAATGTAAGGTGCATTCAGGTTTACCTGGACTTGGTTCTTTGGATTTTGTGGTGGCTGACCCTGACCCATCGATCACTGTGAGTGGTATGCTTTCAACCGGCATCTGTCTGCCAGGTGGCCCATCCTGTGGCAATAGTAGAATTCCCTGAGGTCTGGTTGCTATCAACCTCCCTGGCCACTGCCGCTATAGCTAGGTTGAGATCCTCCGGGGTTTTGCAGTGGAGATCCCTTTAAAACTGGTGCCATTTGCACACTTCTAGCCAACGTGGCCCCCGAGGGCTGTCTTTTTCAATTTGTGTTGGAGCAATTTAGTGTCTCTGTGGGCTTACTCCTGTTTTTCTCTATCCTTCTCTAGCTTCTTTTTGTGATAATGCAATACATGGGCTTGTATTTCCTCCCAGGGCTTAGTGTCTAACCCAACCACCCAACCACGCTGTCCAATCCGCTTTGTATCTCAGTGGGCAGACCCTTTTTGAGAACATTGTAAAAGAATGCAACTTGTGGGCCCATGTCAGTCCTGTCTCTTTCCCCATCGTTTCCTCATTCTATCCAGAAAATTAGTTCTTTCCCCTGGCTTCATAGTTTCCACCATTAATCATCCTATGTCAGGGAAGATCTCCCTCAGGGCAGTCCATATTCGGTGCCTGTATGAATTGAATTCGGCCCGTCATGGTCGGATTTTGTTAGCGTGATTGCTGGGATGCAAGCTCTGGCGAAAACTTGTTAGTCTGCTGTCTGATAAGGCTACTTAGCAGACTTTTGATATTGCCTATCGCTAGGTCTATTCTTGCGGTGTTCTTCTCAAAGCAAGAGACCGATTTCCCTGCTCCATCCAGCTAACCCTTCCTTGTCCATTTGAGCCCACAGCACATAGATGGTCCCTGATGTGCCCTTCTGTAGCAGCGGGTACATTTTTGCTTTGAGTAGCCCTGCTGGTTTCCCCTTTAAAATAGCGTTCCCTTTTTCTTAGGCATTCCTGCATGTAGGGGAGGTTCCACTTGGTATCTCCCCCTCCATGTTGGATGCATTTTTCCGCTGTAGCCATGTCCTCTGGTTCGAAGGATCCCTTATCCAGCCAAGTTCTGTTGTACTGGTCTTTCCCCTCAGTCCAGCAGGCTAGCAAGTGGCAGAATAGGCATGCAAAGGCCTCGCCTTAGTCTATGACCACTATCTCCTTTGGTGTCAGTCTATCTTGTGCGTTGTGGTGGAGCAGCTTATGTCTTTGTCACTACCCCCCTCATGCATGCGCAAAGGTGCCATCCTGTTTTTTCTGTGTCTTGGTTGGGTCAGCACCAGGCTACCTTGGTCTCTAATTTCACAGTCAGCCCCTCTCCTATATTGGAAATTTGGTGAGGCTTGGATCCTGGCCAGAAGTCTCATCAAATTCTACCTCTGACTCTTACCCGATTGATGCCCTGTGCCCACCCCCGCTCTCCTCATGAGGGGGATGTGCTGCTATGTTTCTTCTCTGTGCTTCCTGTTTGCGGGCTCTTTCTCTCTCTTTCTCAATAGCACACGTCTTTCTTCCACCTCCCATCTAGGTTGCCTCCTTTGCTCTCAGCTATTCTTTTTGGTTGCATTTTTCCCTCAAATTCATTTTCTGTTGTTTCCTTGGCTACCTGGGCAAGTCCTGTAGCTGCACCCTTCTCTTATGATCCTCCTTCCTCACTCCTGCTAGCGGTATCGATGTCTACAACCGCCACGAATCTCCCTGACACACAAGTTTGTTCACCTAGATCGGTGAATGTGTATGTTCTCTGTACTGCTGGGGTTCTATGTGTCCGGCGCCACCGATGGGGGTTCGAACTTCTGGGAGCCCTTGCACCGGACTGAGGTTGCTCAGTGACTGCCTGGGCCTGCTGGCCAGTTAGTCTTTGATGCCTGGGCTTAACTGCTCATTGTGCAGTGGGAGGTCCTCCGGCTTCTGCTATAGCTGAATTGGAATACCCTAATGCTGGAAGAGTGGGAGAGAGCACCTCCATATCTGCATATGATGGGGAAGGCGTTTGCTGTTTGTAGTGCAGGACTATCGATCTGGGATTCCTCAAAGATGGCCCATACTTCTAATAATGCCTCCCTTTTATCTTTCTTTTAACCTTTATATTTGTTTTTTGTGTGTGTTCAAGTATGTTAGTGGCGCAATTTCCCTCCTTTGGCCAGGAAAATATGTGCCTTTGTGTGTGCGTGCCATTCTTAGCAAACCTTATTAAGTTTTTTAGCCTCTGTGGGGAACCTGGTTTGCATGTGTTTTAATGGTGTCTCCATGACCAGTATGGTAATTTAGAGGATAAGATACCTTAGCTTCTTTGTTTTTAGGGTCTCTCTGGTTTCGATCTGAACCGTGGGGTAAATATACACTGGGTTACTGCTTCTAATTACGATACTATGAGCTCAGTGGTATCTACAGATGCATCAAAAGATTCAACATGAACGTTTCATAAACTCAAACAACAATGCAAATGGAAGTTTACAACCTAGAAGAAATGCTGTTGTTAGTAAAAAAGAAACAACTACTTTAATGTCAAATACTGGTTGAGAAACAGCAGCACCTTCATATGGAACATTAAATTATCGAAAAAAACACAACAATTAACCCACAGTTTTGCAATATTAACAGCAACACATCGCACATCAACAGTTACACATCAATAATTGCACCTCTACAATTTGCACATTAACACACTGTGTCACACCCAGGGGCCATAAATGCAACAATGTGGACCGATCCACTAATGAATCCTTTAGTTTTTCCGACTCAGTGCCAAGCACTGGAGCACAAAAATCCAGTGAATTTGTAAGAAGAACCCTCACCCACCAACCTAGTTGGTGGCATGCTTCATCATCTGGTTCCCAGGTGGGCTGCAGAGTTCAACCCAGCTGTGCTTCAACGCTTGAGTTACAGCCGAGCGGGTTTTTGATTTGTCAGTGTGGTGTGTGCTCAAAAAGTGGTGAGGTTAAAAATGTCTCTAGGATGCCCAACCGGGAAAAGATTTATTCATAGGGTCCTAGGACCCGTTTAAAAACAAAGCGGGAATATAATGAAGATAAAAAATGGGTCTTCGATATCCCTTAAATACTGGTTGACATGTTTCAGCCTCCCCGATAGTAATGAGGCTTTTTTCAGGACCAAAGAATGTGAACTGTGATGTGGCTACAAAAGTGGAGATAGCCATGTGAGTTTGTGAAATATTTACAGCACACACACTAAGGTGTGCTGTGTATGTGGTGGTGTGGTCGTACTTACGGACCCACCGACTGGTTGAAAATACCAGCTGCGAACATTAAAAGATCAAACTGATCCTGGAAGAGGGGGTCTCCTGTAGTCAAACATTCATCAAGGATGACCACCAGCCTTTCAAACTTACTCCGGTCTTCTCGGAATCCCGCCGAGGGACCAAACATACCCTCTGTATGACGCCCAGTGGTCCAAGCGGCTAACACAATCAATATTTGCACCCTGTATCATACCCAGGGGTAAAGCATACCATCTGTATCATGCCCTGCGGTCCACGTTGCTAGCACAATCAATAATTGCACCCTGTATCACACCCAGGTGTCAAGCATACAATCCGTATTATGCCCAGCGGTCCAAGCAGCTAGCACAATCAATATTTGCACCCTGTATCACACCCAGGGGTCAAGCATACCATCTGTATCATGCTCTGCAATCCACGTTCCCAGCACAATCAATATTTGCATCCTGTATCACACCCAGGGGTCAAGCATACCATCTGTATTATGCCCAGCGGTCCAAGCGACAAACACAACAAAAACTGGCATAGAAAAAAGTATGACTATTTAAAAAAAAAATCCCCAGTCCGCTCCTCGTGCATGCTATGCTGTGACCAGGGGAAGCTCTGTGTGGTACACAAGACTAAGTGAGACTAATAGTCTGTCATTATCAGCTCCAGGACAAAGATAATAATTTGTAGAAATAATTATTAACTCAAGAACCACAGGCCCCTCTTGGCTAAACATAAGTTGCACCCAATCGCCCAGGTTCAAATCTTTTTCCTAAAATATCTGAATTTCACCCTGTATCACAACCTGGTCCTAAGCGTACTGTCTGTGTCGCGCTCAGCAGTCTAAGCATACCGTCAGTGTGACGCCCATTGGAAATAACGTACCATCTGTGTTACGCCCAGCGGTTCAAGCGACCAACACCTCTCACTTCTTTCAGATACTAGCAGTGCTGGTAAACCAGTGGCACTGAAAAACCCTTTTAGACAAAAAAAATAAGATGGAGGTGTCAACTCTGACAATAAATATTCACCTTTCCTAGCGTACTATCAAAAAAAGGTGACTTCCGCGAGATCGCTTCCGAGGCCGCCTTGCGACTACTCAGCTAGGACATATAAAATAGGTAATATGCCAGATTTCTGTCAGTGCCAGGGCGCTCAGGTTAATTTTTTGCGCTTCTCCCTAGCTTGCCATGTGCTACATGCTGTACTAAGGTTCTGATGTCGTCTCTTACCCTCTGTGACGGCTGCTTCAGGATGGACCACCATCCTGCGGATTCACCAGAACTTTCACTCAATTGCGGAATCTGCTCATCTTCCTTGCTGCGCAAAAGTTAATCCGTCTGGGCGGGGTCCCCTTCCTTTGACTACAGTCGGGTTTGTGGTATTTTGGCATGTTCAATGGAAACAAAACGCTTGTCTTTAAAACCTGGAAGTGGTGGCAAAATCACAGTTGGTGTACCTTGAAGACCATGGACAGGAACAGGAGCTTGGTAGGTTGGTCCAAATTCCTTTTTGATGGCCACCTTTTCTCGAACCAGATCCCCAATTTTTGGAAGCCAGCCAGAAACTGGCAGAGCAAAACCAAATTCAGAAGGATGAGATTAGGCAAATGTTTGCGTGAGTTAGCATCACAAAACTCTTGTAGGTCCTATAAGACAGTACAATGGTTATCCATATCTAAGGTTGCGGCAGCCCCCACAACGTCTGGACTATCAAGGTCTGGAACATACATCTAGATGCCAAAAAATACTTCGTACGGGGTCCGCCCACCCAGATATTTTTTAGGGAGGCTATTTAAAGATTGTTGATCCCCATATAGATGGTTCAACCTACAACGCCCTATACTTAATACTCTAGCCATTAAGGACTGCTTTAAGTCATGGTTCATTCTCTCCACAACAGAATGACCCTCTGGTCTATACGGAGAAGAAAAATTCACTTGCACACCCATGGACTTTGGTAAGGAGGTTCCGCTTTTAATAGCATTTACCGCAATCAAAATATAATTGTCGATACGCGTTTTCAGAGCATGTTACTGCTGCTATTTTAACTTTGGCTACTGCAGATTTGGCCGCTTCATCAGCCTGAAAATTCCCTATAGCATGTGCTCCCACACATTGATGACTCAATGTATGTATAATATGAGTTTATGGCAACCTATCCTTGATATCTGCCACCTTAACCCAAAGCAACTTGTGCTTGATTGTGATACCCATGGAATCTCTGAAATCTTTTTGTTTCCAAAAATGTAAATTATCATTAAAAGATTATACACAATAATACAAATCACACACTATAAGTGTGTGGAATCTACGATCTGTATTTTCAAGTGCAAGACGTAAAGCTTTCAATTCAGCCAACTGCGCAGTGCATTCTCCAAGAGGCTGTGTGTGAGTATTTTGAGGGTGAAAGATCCCATTGGAAAGAGTTCCTAGAACGATGGTCATGCGGCATAATATTGCTGCTTAGAAACTATAGCCGGTTGTGACGATCCATCAGTATATATGATGGACTTCTATTGGTTAAGAGGCACAATCGAAGAAGGCAATGGTTAAAAATATTCATATTGTAAAAATTCTTGTGTTTCCAAACAAAACTCAAAGACGAAGTCGACATCCACAGCTGCTAAGGAAGTAGCCCACTGTATCCAATGAGGGTGGAGGGCTTTTGTATTAGGAACACTGGCTTTTGTGACAGCCTCCAAGGATAGCACTGGAGAAACAACAGTAATGTGTTTACCTTGAGCAAATGGCTGCTCCTTGAGGATGCCCATCTGTACAGCAGTTAGAATTTTTTCATCAGAAGCAAAACGCATTTCCACTGAAGAATACATTTACGATTTACATGCAGCGGGTACTGTTTCACCTTTGTCAAAGGTGACATAAGTAAATCCAATCACACCCGGTAAGACTCGGATGACCAAGTTCGTGGTATTGACACGTGTATGTAAATCGCGTGTTTCAAGTAAATCATACTGTAAAGATCCGAGTGAGGCAGTGTTTTGCAACGTCCAGCAGGAAGCGGAAAAATCTGTGTGTATAGAGGCATAAAGCGGTTTAATACATTGGGCATAATCGGGTATGTATGTCCTGCCAAAATTTTAAAATCGCAGTAGAGACTGCAACTTCTAAATGTACTTGGTGGTTGTAATTGAGCACAATTTTCAAGAAAATGAGGGGCAAGACTTTTTCCCTCATTAGTTAGTTCATATCCTAAGAAAAGGATACACAGAAAAGCAATGTAAGATTTTTTTAAGTTAAATTTGTAACCAAGGTCTACAAATCGCTATATTATGCTATCTACTCTAGCAAAATGAGTGTTCAATTTGTCGTCCGTTTAGTAGATGTCATCCACGTAGGACAGAGTGACAGGGTTGATGTCATGAAGAATCGACATAATGTGTGCCGCAAAGAATCCCGGGCTGTTCTTGAAGCCCATAGGAAGTCTGGTGTAGTGCCTCTGAAAAACGAGAGTGCTAAACGCAGACCAGTCGCAGCTCTCTGGAGCTAATTTGTGACTGAAGAAACTGTTGGAGATATCCAAAGTGGTTTTATATTTTTTGCGGACCACATTACTAATGAGTGCTGTACTGTGTGTATTTTGTAATGCAAAGGTGTGTGTATGATTATTCAAATGTCTGTAATCTAAGAAAATGCGATTGGAATGATCCGGTTTCAGAACAGGAAATAGGGGGTTTTTCATTTGAGATACACAGGGTTCAATTACTCCCTGGTACTCCAGTTTGGATAGAATTTCCGAAACAGGTGCCTTAGCATCCCGTTTAATAGGATATTGTGGTTGTACCTGAGGCGTTGGCCGTATAGGAATACCATTTTAAGGAGAATCTTTATCCCAACCTATATTGTTACTGTAAAGTGCAAGGGCCAATGCATGGGCCCATTCAGAAGCATGAGCTTGTTTGATTTTGTTAGGGACAAGGTGCGAAAAAGAAGGGAGAATGACATCCTATCCCTGGGGCCATGCAATAACAAAAGGTGGAGGCCAATCGACCTCTGCCAAGAGAATGTCACAGACCTAGTTAACTTGTCCCAGAAGACTGCTTTAATGGTGCATTTAACATCATCTTCAATTAAAATATCTAAGTGATATAGTCTGTCCGGTGGAGCTACGCCATAATGTTTCAGTTACTTTCGCTACCATAAATTGGTGGATACTCCAGCATACTATGGCGACCTCTGCCACGCTGTCGAGGAGAGTCACTGCCCAACTCCTGTTCAGGAGGAGGATTCTCATAGTGGTATATTTTGCAGTTAATGCAGCACCTTTCTTTTTCTGAAAAGGGGCTTTATGGGGGGAGGAGGTCTATCCTGTTTCTTTATCTTCGCGTCAGACGAGCATTGTGTCTCCCTTTTCGGTTGCATGCACTCACCTTGTCTGCGATCAGATTGCCCTCCTCTGTTGTACTGTTGGTCAGGTGATTCCTGAAAGAAACAAGGATCAGGAATCTGATACCTGTCAGGAGTTTACATTTTTGTACGATCACGAAAATCGGATCACCTCTCAGACGAGTCGGGGGTGGTGAGCCACTATGTTGTCTAGGGTTCGGTTCCATGGTTTTTTAGGAAACTCACAAGGGTGCCTGGCATCCTCATCTGAATTAGGCTTGCCAAGTGGTGGCACAGAAGGTCTGGTCCAAAAACTATTATGTCCTAGAGACCTGTATTAATTAGCAATAAGGACTGGCAACCCGCGGTCAGCTACTGCCACCGCGACAAGTCGCTGGCGTATGGCTAAAGACGCTGCTTCACCTTTAACATGAGAAAGAATCATTTTGGAGACGACTGGAAACTTCCTACAAGTTTTATCCCCAAATCGAGAGCAGGACCTGCCCTGTGTTCATTCTGCATCTGAGGGCGTTCTGTAGAACGACCGTCGAGAGAGTGCCATGACAAAGAGTGTAAACTGTGGCAAAAATAGTCCCCCAGGTAATGCAGTTGGACAGAGGGGGAACCAGGCCATTGGGTAAGCACATAGTTAAAATTCTGTGCTCATCTTGTGGTCCCGTAAGTGGAAACACAGCTTCAAGTTGATCTATTTTTTGGTCATTCTAAAAGGGTACTTCTTCGCGATCCGCAGTTTGTTTGCCCATAACTGAATGAACAAACATAGGACTGATAATATGACCTGCAGGCACCCTGAGGTTTTCTTTGCAGTCACCAGTAGCTGGTCCAGCTAGTAAGGGTGTGCAATAATTTGGGTCATGCGCCTATATGACATCCAGAACATTGTATAAAGCTAAAGTCTGCACTCAATTGATATTACTTAAATCTGGATACGTGGTATAGCCCTCTAGTGCCGGCCATATAACCTCTTCAATACTTAAGGGGCCCATTCGGACCGTGCCAAGGACATGAAGAAGGGTGCCATTAATCCAAGTCTAGTGCTCCCAGACAATAAGAGGAATTTCAGTAAGTGTATATGGTCGAAATACCGCAGTAGTTGGTGGTATGTTGTATTCATGAAAAGTATTATCATTAGTATCAGCAGCCGGGAATGTGACCCAGGAATAAAAAAAACTCAAAGCGAAATGCTGCATCCACTTCTATTACAAAAATCACTACAGCTCCTGCATTGAGAACTCTGTGTTGCATTAAATGCTGAGGGGTGGAAACCTTTCAATATTCAAGGTTGAAAAATAACAGAACTAGGTGCTGACTAATAACTGTAGAGGAGAAACCCCTAACACCACGGACGTCTCCAGGAAGAGGTGCTAGGGTATTGTAAACAAGCACAAGCACTACTTGGGGTTCCCACAAGTAAGTACCAGACCAAATGTTGGTGGGACTCAGGTGCAGGGATTCTGCTCTGGAACAAAACTGTGCTTGGGACCATAGAACATCAGTATGTAGTGACTGAGTCACCATACCACCTGAGTCCAACTAGCTATAGTGCTTCACTTGCCCTCCTAATGTTACCAGAGAAGCAAGTGAATTGGCACCCCCAGAACACAAAACTCTCGACCCTCTTGGGGATCGTGGTAACAGTACACACCCTTTTGATCTCTCACTTGTACTTGTCCAAAATAAGATAACCAAGAGACACAAAGGAAGTTTAGAATATTTATTTAAACTATTGTGCTCTGAAATGCAGTATACGTGCCACAATTAGAAAACAAATGCATAATACAAATACTGTTAGAATGGTCAATAATCCATATACCATGAAAAGCCCATGGCCTGTGTTGTGGTGCTATCAGCTTTGGAGTTGCTCCTGCTGTAACAGGCTGCTTTCAAGAAGAAGAGAGGGCAGAGGAGTAAACACTTCAAAAGATAGCACACCCCCAGCATAAACTTCAAAGACATTTGGTGCCTGGAAATGGACTATAAGAAGTAGAGCTTGAGGCTTCAAAAATGGTCAACTGTCTAGAACCCTGTCGGGCTGTGTGGGGAGGAGAAGCTCTGCAAGACTATTGCCTGTGAACTGGACTGGGGGTCAAGGCCTGGTCATCTCCTTGATCATCGCCCCAGGAAACCAAGAGAACCTGCCCTGGCACCTGGAACACCAGTCCCCTGCCTGCTTGCCAAGACCAGTGAGCCCTATGAGGGAGAGGAGAGCATTGGGGGGAATCCTATTGAGTGGGTTCCCTGAGCCAGGTGTGAGCAATTACTGCTAGACAGATCGGATGTTGCCTGTGTGGAGGAGGAAGCCGGTGAGCATTGTATGCAAGCTGAGGGCCGCCGTGGATACCGCTGTACTGATCAGGCCAGAGCCTGTGTGCAGTGAGGATTCAGCGACCCCCACCTGTCTTGAAGAGCCACTGTGGGCAGATTTCTCTGTGGAGAGATCCCTAGCGCTAGTGCGGTGAAGAGCCGGCAACCCCGTATGCCAGGAGGGGCTGCCGTCCAGGTATTTTCCATGGCAATTGGGTCTGTGTCTTGTTTAGCAGAGGTATGATGACCCGGTATACAAGAGGGATCACAGAACAAGCAAGAATCGCAACCTGACTGGGAGCATCACCAGAGGAGTGGCACCATCTTGGGATCTCCCACAGACCGACTTCGGAAAGCAGGACCAGCATCAGGAACTTCGCATCAACTTCTCTCCATCGAGGGATAGACGGAATGACTTACCCTGTCAGGAAGAGCCCCAGGAACCTCCAGTCACTGCTGGAGCATGCCCTAATGTGAAGAACTCTGGGATCGCTGAGTGCAGTCTGCCTGGGCCACGTGCAGTGAACTCACCTAAACCTGCCACTGCCACTCGGGTGCCCGCATAGAGGTCACGCTCAGGAACTCCAGACGCTCCAATCCTAAAGGTTCAGGTAAGTCTGAATTTGGCCAATTCACCTCTGGGGGAATTCGCTTGCCATAAAGCGTTGCAGCGCTGAAATTCTTTTGACTTAACCATAGAGTCTGAGGGGACTCTTGAGACTTGGACTACTAGTGAAGCTTACCCCAGATGTTGCCTGATTCAATGGGAAATAACCTTGATCGCTAGACTGAATGAGTGAGACAGAGAACTGCTTACGAAACAATAGAGACTTGACCTCAGGGGGACTCTGTAGTGGTGTGTGAATGTCATATTTACCTTTGTGCTGATATCGGTAAAATAAAATACTTCTCGTTTTTCATATAAGTAGTATTTGTCTGGGCAATAATGTATTGCTGCTGCTATGTGTATTTTGAGTTGGGAGCTTGTGTTCACCCCCCTGTATTTACCTTCCCGCAAACTCCTCCGCCTTTCCGAGGGAGCCTTGGATTGCTCGGACCATACTACTATAGAAAGTCAAGTGTTGAAGAGGTTCTTGGCCCAGATGCTCTTTTAGGACCTACATTAGGTCGGGCACTCTGAAAGGGATTCTGACAATCCTGTATCAAGATTAAGGAGTCTTTATTATTAGGTACTGAAAAATCAGACCAGATCATGCAAATGATTTGAGAACATACCCTGCACACACCAAATCGAAGTCTTGCTATAGAAACTTCCTCAGTCTCTACAGGTACCCCAGCCATGCTATGCTATGCCCTGCATTTTATCTGCTGCGCCGTATCTTCAAATACTGTCCTGCACTGGCTTTGCACACTATCGACCACACTGGCTCTGCACCCCTTCCTCCACACTGGCTCTGTAATCCTCTGCCTCACCGGCTCTGCCAGTCCCCTGCTACTCTAACTCTGTATGCCCTCTGCTGTGCTGAAAACTCTCTCACACTCACACACACACACTCATAAACTCACTCATACACTCACACTATTGAATTAGCACTACCATGCTCTGGTGAAAGTCCACATAAGGAACTAATGAGCAAATATCCTTAATCAGGGTTCTTACCCCCGCTAAGGTGATTTCCATGCGGATTGGTTTTCCACAAAACTAAGTGAATTTCTGTTAAGAGCTTAGACTCAAAAGGTTTGTGTGTGGTCTAATTTGACAAGCAATGTAGTGTCCACGGAAGAGGAAGATTCATCACTAGAGAAAACAGATGAAAGAAAACATGAAATTATACACAGCACTCGATTAATAAAGTAACTCATCAGGTTTGTTTCTTTATGCCCATGTTGCAGGCCAGTTGCATCTTGCAAATGTAGCCATGTTTACCAGACTTTGTGTCTGGTTGATGAGGGTACATGGTACCGTTCTGGCAACGCCTGAACCTGTTAGTCGTGTTTTTCATTTGAGTGTCTGCTCTCTGCGGAATGATGCTCTCAGAGGTACTGAAATTCTGTCACACAGAAGAGGCTCACACAGTGCTCTTTAATATAGAAGAACATCACTAGGTAAAATGGTATGCCTAATCAACAGAAATGTAATATTTAAAAATACAGCTTTTCATCATAAGGGCAATCATTAACACATTACTCTCCCAATCGTATCATACTAATTCAAAGTTCAGTATTGAGAAACAAAAAAGTAAACCTCAAATAATACAATTACATTTGTAATTTAAAAAAATAGTGAACGATTTACAATTGATCAGCACTAGATTGAAGAACCACAATTATAATCAACTAAACTAGAAGAAAAATCAGACTTGTAGTCTTCCCTTTCGATGAAAGAGAGACCTGCCCTGGTCCTCTGCTTCTCCTTTTCCATACCAAATAAACATAAGTTGCAACTGCAGAGTTGAACTGGCTGCAGCAGACTTTTTACATAATAGTAAGGGCGGTGATGGCATTTATAATGCAGCGCTTTCTGAGGATCAACTAGAACCTTTTTTCTACTAGTTCTTGGCAAAAGTGCAAGAGTAATCGTGTGTTTTTGTTTTTTATTTTTTATTTATCTGAACGTTATTGTTGAAAAGATGACAGCACAATGGTGTAAGTAAGATCTTCTTTATTCCACCTCCACAGCGTTCCACAGTTCGTCTCAAGTGAGCTACACTAGGAACGTTCCCAACATTCTAAAGCAGCCTCTCGGCCAACAGAAGGGAAGTACCAACGGAGGACAGAGAGCGGGGGGGGGGAAGGAAGGGAGGAAGATTCCAAAGGAGGAGAGAGGTAAAAGAGGAAAGGACAGTGTAGGAAAAAGGGATATAATTGTAACACATCTTTCCCCTTAAAGAAGAGGAGCGGGAATAACACCTTAGGCTTGAAACGTAAGCAAGGTAAAGGCAGTTAAAACAACATCATTAATATGTATACCACATAGGCTAAAGAAAGGTAAAGAGACCTATGCGATGTTATGAGCTAGGAACAGTAGAGCGGGATAGTCTGTCCATACTCCAGCATTGGCCATTTTCAAGAATGACAGTATTTTGCCTAACTTCTGCAATCTTCATAGGTTCAGAAAATTTCGATTCACTCTCCCCACTGCGAATGGGCCTTTTAACAACCACCCAGTCACCAACATCCCACTTCTGTTCCTTAGTACCCTTCTTGGTATCATAGTACTGTTTGTATTTGGTCTGGTTGGAAACAACCTTCCTACACCTCTCTTCCTCATCATATTCAACAGATTCTCCCCCACCAATCCAATTAGGAAAGAACTTGGTTCCAGGTTTCCTCCCTCTAAGAGAAGAAAATGGGGATATGCCCGTAACTTGATTGGGAGTGGTATGGTATGCCCATAACATTTCTTGCAGCACCAAATCCACTGACAATTGATTATGACAAGCAAGTTGAATATGCTCCTTGATCATTCTGTTGACTCTTTCAACCATGCCGTTAGCCCTGGGACAATAAAGAGCTGTCTTATGCTGTGTGATCCCTAACTTAGACAGAAAGGACGACATAGCTAAAGAAGTGAATTGTACTCCATTGTCAGTTACAATGGTTGAGGGGATTCCTTCAGATGCAAAAGTGTCCCTCACGAAATTTATGAGTGATTCAGTATTAGTTTGAGTAACCATCTTAATAACCACCCAATGGGAGTGATAATCAGTTAACACAAATGCAAATCTTTTGCTCACCCCTTTCCTGTTGATAGGACCTATCATATCTAAGGCTAGCTTGTCCCATGGTTTGCAAGGTATGGATACTGGGGATAACGGCGCTTTGGAAGTAGCCTTTGTCTTGTCGCTGTTCGCGCACACACTGCAATTCTTAACTTTGTTCTCGACCAATGAATCCATTCCTGGGAACCAATAACGTTCCCTAAGTCTGGACTTAGTCAGGCTACGTCCTAGATGTCCTTCATGGACGAGATCAATGATTTTCTCTCTCATCCCTGATGGTGGTATAATTTTGTCATTTCTCCACACTCGATCTTGCTGTAAATTAATTTCATACCTCACCTCCCAATATTTCTTAATTTCTTGGTCGAGTTGATCACACGTGTCTGGCCACCCCTGTAATGCGTAATTCTTCAATTGTGTAAGGGTCATGTCTTGTTCTTGCAAGGTGCACCTTCATCAGAGTTAATAGTGGATGAGTGTATTTCCAGGATGGGGTATTCCGTGATCCCAAATTGTTCTTCCACATTTAAAGGTGCTCTTGAAAGGAAGTCAGCAGCCAAATTGTGTTCTCCTGCAACATATTCTACCTTGAAACAGAAGCCTTCTAACCCTAACACCCACCTTGCTACTCTTGGGGTGCTGTTGTGAGTCCCTTTCGGGTTGAACATAAAAATAAGAGGTTTGTGGTCAGTGCGCACAGTAAATTTTATACCCCATAAGTAGAATTTAAAGTGTTTAATGGCCCAGAAGCATGATAGGGCCTCTTTTTCTATTACGGAGTAGTTTTTTTCAGGCTTGGTAAGCACCCGTGAAGCAAACGCCACTATGCGCTCCTTACCATCAATTACTTGTGATAGTGTAGCACCAAGGCCTTTGTTACTAGCATCTGTAGTGATTATAGTCCTCCTATTGGGGTCGAAGTTGCACAGGTATGGAGTGGAGAGAATGGCTGCCTTTAATTTCTCAAAAGCATTCTGGTGTTCTTCCTGCCACTTAAACTGTGTGTTACTCTTAGTTAGGTCTCTAATATTGCTGGTGAGATCTGCAAAATTTTTCACATATTTTGCCATATACTCTGCTAACCCCAAGAAAGACAGGAGTTCTTGTTTGTTAGTAGGAGCAGGGGCATCCTTCACTGCTTCCACTAAGCACATTTTAGGTTTAAAGCCCTCTTTGCTGATAGTATGTCCCAGGTAGTCAACTGTGCTCACCCCTATCTTACACTTTTCTTCCTTGAGTGTAAGACCAGCCTCCTTAAACTTGTTAAGCACTTGAAATAAGTTCTTATCATGCTCTACTGTGGTAGCACCATAAATTAGGACATCGTCCTGGAAGCATAAAGTATTGGGTATGCCTTCCAGTGCGTGCTGCATGATTTTCTGAAATACTGCAGCCGCAGACGCTAATCCAAATGGCATTCTGCAGAACATAAATGTGCCCAAAGGGGTGGTGAAAGCCGTAAGTTCTCTCGAATCCGGGTGTAACTCTACCTGGTGGTATGCCATTGATAGATCTAGCACACTAAAGCAAGTAGCTTTGCCCATAGTACTGAGTATTTCGTGTATGCGGGGCAATGGGTGCCTCTCAACTATTATGCTGTCATTAAGGTCTCTAAGATCAATACATAATCTGATGTCCTCTCCATGGGCCTTACGGGCAATTACAATGGGGGCAACCCATTCAGAGCAATCTATGGGACATATTATCCCTAAGTTCTGTAACTTAGTTAACTCCTTCTTTAATGGTTCCCACATGAGGTGTGGTATAGGTCTGGTTTTATGTACCCTAGGCTTAGCAATAAGTTTGAGTTTTATGCGATGCTGATAATGTTTGAGAAGTCCTAATTCTTCAGTAAATACCTCAGGGAATTCCTTACAAATTTGTCTACCTGACACCTCCTGGTCAACAACCAGCACTTGCTCTGGGTTGTTGGGGTCTAATCTTATCCCTAATTCCTTTTGATGCTGCCAACCCAGCAGATTGGACCCTTCCTCCACAACATAAATTTTCCCTGAAGTGGAACGGTCCTTAAAAGAAATTAGGGTTTGCATCATCCCTTTTATAGGAATCGAGTCTTTCGTGTAACTGCTTGGTGAAATATCAGCAACCTGTAATTCTTTCTCTTTCCCAATGTTCATTTCCTTGAAATCAGACACATTAAGTAGAGTAAACGGTGAACACGAATCTGCGTACATCTTAATCACTTTACCATTCAATCTGACATCACATTGGGGATATTTTATCTGATTGATCTCCCCGCCATCATGAATCTGAAATACAATTTTCTTCACACTCTCTTGTTTACTATCATTAGCATCACTTGCAACATACGGTTTCTTTTGATTGCTGTGGCACAACCTAGCCAGGTGACCTTTTTTATTACACTTCCTACAAATATACGATCTTGCTTGGCAATTCGGACTATTAGCTAAGTGATTGCTGCTGCCACAGCGATAACATTTTAGTTTAGTATTATCATCATTACGTGAGTTTTCATTACTTTTCTCTTTCACCTTACATACCGTATCCTCAAGGTTTAACTTGTCTACCTCTGACACCGGTTCACTATTGATAGGTGTTTTCATCTCTTTGATGCATAGCGCTGTGTGTTCTATGGACTTCGCTATTTCTATAGTATTTTTAAGATCAGGTTGCTTCTGTAATAGTTTTTCTTGGATCCTAGGATTGTTAGTACATCTAACCACCTGATCCCTTATAAGTGAATCTCTAAGATTCTCGAACTCACATAACTCACTTAGACACCTAAGTACAGCCACATAACTTGAGACACTTTCCTGCTTTCCCTGAACCCTGCTAAAAAATTTGTGTCGTTCAAGAACAATATTCACTTTATCACCAAAATGTAACATCAATTTTGTCAATGCCAAGTGGTAAAGATCCAACTGATCATCTGCTAAGTTGGAATCTTGCGGAATGTCAGGAAGCGTATCAAAAACTTTTCTGCCATGGGACCCAAGATTATGCAACAAAATGTGCTGTTTTCTTATCGGACCAAATCTTTCCCCCCCAATGGCTATTAAATATGACTCAAACACTTTTTCCCATTCATTCCAAGGACAATTTGGTTCTGAAAACTCATTTAAGTATGGAGGAGGTTGAGACATATTAGCCGCCATCTTAACAAAATATATGCACTGGTAATCTACACAGGAATAATCAACAACAATACTACAGTCTGAACAGAGACTGTCACTAGCAACTGGCTTGAGTGAGGAAATGCTACGAAGATTTCAGTTGATAGTATGTCTTAAACAGTGTCAAATCCACCACAGAACGCTTCTTAATGGTTGTCCTCCGCTGAATTAGAGATGACAGGCTGCTAGAGGTTTGAGGTGTGCCTGTCACCGTTAATTTCTAATCAACATCGATTTCCTCAGAATGCTTACTAATGGATGGCATCCGCTGTACAATGGAGATGACAGGCTGCTGCAAATAGGAGTGGTGTGCCTGTCACCGCAAACGAGGTAAAGATATAGATGACAGGCTACTAAAGGTTTGAGGTGTGCCTGTCACCGTTAATTTCTAATCAACATCGATTTCCTCAGAATGCTTAATAATGGATGTCATCCGCAGTACAACAGAGATGACAGGCTGCTACGGATTGGAGTGGTGTGCCTGTCACCGCAAACGAGGTAAAGATACAAAAAACCGTGATGAAGAAATGAAGTAGAAACTTCACACAAAGCTCCTTTGAAAGCGTAAACTGTAGAATATGGGTTATAAGGGGTTAACAGTTCGTGGGAACCAGCCCCGCCTCTGATGACACTGCAGGCGTGGCTGAACTAAGGACGGCTGCGCCGGCAAAGACGAACACGGAACAAGGAAGCTGACACGATCACTCCGAGGAAGAAGAGAAAGGCCATCCGCTTCGTGCCCCCAAACAACAGCTGTCTTCTGCTCCCAAGCTCGGTACTGGGCCCCCACGCACACCAGACGTATGAATGAGCAGGGAAACGTCAAAGGAAAGTCTCCCTCGACGAAGATTACTCAGCGTTGAAATCTGATCGTCCCTGAAAGCACATCAGGAACCAGAAGGAAACGGAACACCCAAAGATTTTGAGGTGAGAGTTTGACGTACCTCCCAATGTACTAAATGTCCAAAACCAGCAAATACTCGAAGTGCCGTAAAGTCACCTCCCAGTGGTTAAGCTCCACCACACACCGCTACGCTGGTTAACTACCAGGAATGGTTTAACATTTCCTTATACCATGTTAAAAGTACCTGACCTCGTGGGCCACAAGGTGTATGAATAACAAAGGGATGGAGGTGGAAACTGCTCCCTCACGCAGTCTTCTAGTCGCCAGTGTTGAAAAGATGACAGCACAATGGTGTAAGTAAGATCTTCTTTATTCCACCTCCACAGCGTTCCACAGTTCGTCTCAAGTGAGCTACACTAGGAACGTTCCCAACATTCTAAAGCAGCCTCTCGGCCAACAGAAGGGAAGTACCAACGGAGGACAGAGAGCGGGGGGGGGGAGGAAGGGAGGAAGATTCCAAAGGAGGAGAGAGGTAAAAGAGGAAAGGACAGTGTAGGAAAAAGGGATATAATTGTAACAGTTATCTTATGGACTCTTAATTCCATTCTGTCATTCTTGTGAAGTAGTTTTGCTATGTTGCAATGATCTCACTATTACCATGTTTGGCATCAAGAAACCGGGCCAAACACATACCAACATATTTTGTCTGCCTTACAGTAGATCTGTGCTTGAACCGTAGGCGAGTACAACTGCCGAAGAATGCGTCTTGTGGAAGTGATACATGAGCAAGTAAATCACCTTGTAGCACAGAGATATGCAGGTGAACTCTTGCTAGAGTCCATCTGAATGTATAGTGTAAAATCTGTCTAACAGGTACCACATGCGGTTTTGGCTTGAAGGTGAGGCCAATATGGAACATACGAGCACGGCATTTAATATCAACTCCACTTTATAAACAAATTGTGTGTTTTGTGTGTATGTATACAGGCTTAGCGTGCCAAAGTCTTATGATTTTGTAAAGGGTACAAATACTCCAGTGCCATGCACTGATGAAAAGATCATTGTTGATTCATTGCTTACCCAAACACAAAGATGCCGTCCAGTGCTTAATTTGAGCCGGTGTTTGCAGGTGGGGCCCACCAGCGCTCAATTATGTGTCCTAGCACATGTTTTTACTTTAAGACTCTCAAAAGAGAGAAGGACTATAAAAAAACGGGGTCAGGGATACTAACCTAGATTGTGATGAGAGGTTCCTGTCCCCTATTATATCTCTAAGGTATATCTGAGACAAAAGAAAATATGACAATAGAAGGTAAATTAAAGAATTTCTTAATTCTACCCTCACCAACTATGCAGTGGCATGCTTCATCATAGGGCCACTGCAGACGTCCAGGTGCAGACCAACACCCTGGACGGATCGCTGTGTTTTTTAGGGGTGAGGGAGGAAATTAAGCAAGAAAACAGAAAAGTGTAAGTGTTAGGGAAAGCTTTTCCCTTAAGAAGGGATCTCGAGTGCAGAAAAGAAAAGAATAAAACAGTCTAAGGAGATACCTAGCAATTACCTTTATTCTTGGTTCCCCTTGATTGGATTAAAAATAAATTAGGGATATACAGGAGGAATGACGGCCCCTAAACCCCTACTGCAAGTACCAACATGTTCCGGCCTCTTCTGTTAGCCCCCTTGGGTCAAACAGGCCTTCTTCAGGGTATGGATCCCTTGGTATTTAAGGTCAAAACCCATGTTGTGGGTTCTGTGGCACTCTGGTCTAAAATTTATAAATTTTCCGATGCTCCTTCTATTGTGTATGTAGGGAAAACATTTTCAGAGTTTACCAGAATTTATCTAAACCCGGGACCGCCGGGGGAACGCTTTCTTGTTGTCAAACTTTCTTCAAAGAACGGCGTTTTTTCCTGTGCCCCCATCGGGTCCTCCCCACTGGACTTACCAGTGCACCTCTGGTGTTCCTAAAAGTTAAAGTGGTTGTCGCAGCCCATCTGCTGTGATTGGGAATACCAGTTTTCCTGTGCCTTGAAGTTGGCTCCTAAACGTTACCATGCCTCAAGCAATTGTAAGCCTTCTCCAGATGATGGCCGACCCGTTAACATCGTCATCTAGTCCACGACATTAAGGCTATGTTCTTGATGATTCAACCATTGACCTGTGTCTCTGTGAAAGGGGCTGTGAGGCTTCTGGGCTTGTTGGTCTCCTGCATCCTGCTTGTGGACCGCGTCAGGTGGCACACATAGGATCCACAAAAGGACCTGAAGTCACAGTGGGTTTGGCTCCTGTGGGACTTGTCAGAGTCCATCCAGGTATTAACAAATACTGCAAAATAACGGCAGTGTTTTTGCTGCTTGACTGGAATTTGAGTGGCTGTAGACCCCTCTCCCTACCCCACCAAGAGCTGATGGTCATGATCGACGCTTTGCTGTTTTGTTGGGGAGGTCTGAGAGAGGTGGAGACCACAGAGACCAGAAGACTGTGGTCTCCGGCCGAGACTCGCCTCAACATTCGTTCACTAGAGTTGCGAGTTATTAGCTTGACACTAAAGTCGTTCCTCTCGACCATCAAAGATAAATGGGCACAGGTTCTTATGAATAACACGTCTGCTATGTGGTGCTGCAATTGCTGTCAAGGGTCCTGTGCCAAGAGGCGCTACTCCTCTGGAAATGAATAAATGATATGGGTATCTCCCTGGTCACGCAGCACCAAGCAGGTTCTTTGACCGCTCGGGCGAACAAACTCAGCAGACGTTGCCAGACAAATCATTAATGGCAGTTACACTTGGCGATAGCACAGGGCATCTTCCAGCAATGGGGAGAACACTGGCTTGATCTATTCGCCACAGCAAAGAAAGCGCAGTGTCCAAGATTTTGCACATTGGTGTTCTGAAGGCAGCTCTCCCTCGCAGACACCTTTCACCTGCATTGGAGATTACTCTTGAGCACCATTCTGGTCCAGCCTTTCCTGCCCTGAGTGCTAAAAAAGATCAATAAAGATCGGGCACAAGTTCTCCTAGTGGCTCGGGACTAGGCAAGGAGAGTGAGGTATCTGGAACATCTAGCCATGAACAGATGTCCTCTGATCTGCCTGCACCTTCGGGAGGTCCTCCTGTCGCAGCAGCAAGGTGGGGTCCTGCAACCGAGCATGCACAACATACACCTCTAAGTGTGGAGATTTATTGGCAACAGTTGCTTTGATGACTTTTGACCTTCCTTCTGAAGTGGTTAGTATCATCTTAGCAGCCAGGCATCCATACACTAAGAATGTGTACGCAGGATGCTGGGAAAAGTTTGTTGTCTGGTGTTCCTCCCATAACATCCAACCGCTAAACGCACAGTTGTCTGACATTTTAATGTTCTGTCTTTCTTTAGCCCAGCAAAGCTTTGATGTGAGAGCAGCTATAGGTACACCTTTCGGCCCTTTCAACCTTTTTTACATCTACTGGATCAGCTATCACTCTCCAAATCACCGGTTGTGATGCATTTTTTTAACGGTCTGATCCGCTTTTTCCCCTCAATCCCATTTGTCATGCCTCAGTGGGACCTTAATATGGTATGTCATTTGGTACTCACCTGATATGCACTCCCTGCAAACCAATGCACAGCATTCCTCTGTCTCCTCAGCGTCCAGGCTGCATTTCTCATTGGCATAACATCTGCGAGGCAAGTCGGTGAACGTCAGGTGTTATCTGTGGTGCAGCCATACACCTCATTCTTTCCAGACAAGCTGGTCCTCTGGATATAGGCAGCATTCTTCCTAAAGTTTGTAATACCCTTCCACAAAGGACAATCCATCACCTTGCTGAATTTCTCTACACCGTCTCACCCCACTAGGAAGGAAGAAAGGCTTCATTTTCAGGCTTCAAAAGGGCCCTGAGTTTCTAGGTCAACCAGACCTGGGACTATCGATAGGATGACCAACTTTTCGTTGGCTTCTCTGGAGCAAAAAAGGGCAGAGCAGTGCAAAATATTTCCATCTTCCAATAGATTTAATGTATGCATTAAAATCTGTTATGGGCTAGCCAAAAACCAACCCCCAGAATGCAGGGTGCTGATTCTAACTACCTGTGCCAACTCCTTAGCCCACCTCAAATATAGCAATACAACGAGATCTAGACCCCAGGCCAGTTGGTACACAGAGGAACTCAGACTTATGAAATATCAATATAAACAACTAGAGTGCATAAAGAGAATGAGTCAGGACAATGCAGACAGGAGCATTCTGACCTTAGATGCCAACACTAAATACGCTCCCCTGGTGGACTGCATTGATGCCTGCACCAACAGAAGCAAATAATCTCTTCACCATTGTAAAGGATTTCACCTCACCAGTGGGCACCTCTAAATTGGTCACACCCTTGCAGGACCTGTGCAACAGTCTCCCTCGATTCTTCAGCAAGAAAATCACCACCATTTTAAGAAACTTCAATCCGTAACCAGACCTCACCAAACGCCTACCGATCTTATCCAAAGAGCCATTGCTAACCACATGGCCTATCATCACTCCAGAAAAAACTGCCACCACCATGAAGTCCATTCACTCAGGGACTCTATTGGAGCCCTGCGTCCACCATGCCTATTCCATAGGACTGCAACTCTTCAGTGCTATGCCCACACCCATTATAAATGCCTCATTCTCTTCCGCAACCTTCCCAGAAGCTTGAAAACACGCAACTTTGCATTGCTGAAGAAAGCCTCCGCAGACTCTTCAATGCTCACCCAACTATAGACTGATCTCCCAGATACCATTCCCAGCCAAGGTCTATCAAAAGAAAAATCCCTGTATACCTCAACAACCACTAACTCCTCTACACCACTCAATCTGGTTTCAGATCGAACCACAGCTCAGAAACATACCTTTTCTGATGGATACATCTGCCAGTGGATTCCTCACCTTGTGAATATCCCCTGCGCCAGCAACATTCGGAAACTTTTGTAGCAGTCCACGCCGATGTGGTCGAAGGCGACGTCACAGAGACACGGCTCCGCTCGCGACTCCGCTGACGTCACCGGCTCCATAAGAAGACCCCATCGACGTGATGACGTCAGTTCCCTTTTTTCCGCGCCGACGACGCCAACGGATTTCGGGAATCGTTACTGGTAGCTGTTCTGGTTACTTTGTATGTTTTCTGGATTTCTCTGTCTATCTTCTAAAAATGTCGACAAGGAAGTCTGGGTTTAAGCCTTGCCGAGAATGTGGCAAGCACATGTCCATCACCGACCCGCACGACGATTGCGTTTGGTGTTTGTCATCGGACCATGATGTGGGAGGTTGTTCGAGTTGCAGGAAAATGAGCTCGAAGGCTCTTAAGGAGAGAGAAGCAAAGCTCTTTATCGCCCGGATGAAGAAGAAGGAGAAAAGAGGAAGAAGAAGATCCAGGTCGAGGTCGAGGTCGGCTTCCAAGTCGACTTCGGGACATGCTTCAAAGAGCAAGAAGCATAAGAAAAAGAGGAGGCATTCGTCGCATCATAAAGCTTCGACGTCAAAGTTGAAATCGCCAGCTCGACGTCGGAGAGAGTCAGTGTCTCCCTCTCCTTTCCCGACTTCACCTCCGGTTCCATCGTCTCCGGTGCCTTCGCCAGCTCCGGCTGAATCCCCGGTGCCGGTGTCATCTCCAGCGCCGGTTCCATCTCCAGATCCTGCAAGTCCTCCGGCTCCGTCTCCGACTCCGGCCCAGGATGAGGATCGTCAGGCTCCGGGTGAGTCTGTGACGCCGCTTGCTCCACCGTCGGCGCCGATAGGCCCGAGTCCGGTGCAACCTGACCAGTATCCTGCTTTCCCTACTCCAGGTCAGGACCCCTCGCATTATCTCAATGCAATGTATGGGGTGTTCTCACGGGCCATGTATACCTCTGGTGCACCTATGGGTCCGAAGGGTCCGATGGCTTTCAATCTGGGAGTGCCGCAGGTTTACCCTCAAGCACCGTTTATGCCATTCTTCCCAGCGACGCCGTCTTGGCAGCTGCCGGCGCCGAGAACATCGACGCCGCTTCCCTCTTCGCCGGCGCCGGCTCGACTTCGTTCGACGCCGGCTGCTCCAGCTGATCCGCGTTCGACGCCACTGCCGGCGCCGTCGGATTCGAACACGCCGCCGACGCCGCAGGTGCGGATCCGTTCGAGAAGGGAGGCGCAGAGAGTGCTAGAGGAGAGACGCTTTCTGATGGAAGAGGCTGAAGAGGGGGAATTGGTCGAATCCGATGAGGTGTTCGACGAATTGAAGGAGGCAAGTGGTCTGGATTTGTCTCCGGAGTGGGAGATCACTCCACCATCAGACGAACCCTCTAAAGACGCAGCACCCTATCATGCAGTGATTAGAAAGGCTGCGGAGTTGTTGGACCTTCAATTGCCATCCACCGAATTCAAGTCCAATATTTTAACTGAGGTGTTGCATTCTCCAACTGCGGTCTCAGAGCCTCTGTTGCCTTTCAACGAAGCAATTTTGGAACCTGTGCTGGATGTATGGCGCAAGCCTTTCTCAGCTCCTGCAGTCTCCAAGGTAGTCGCAAGAAGGTATAGGGTGGCTCCAGGGGATCCTGAATTTTTATCTTCACACCCTTCACCTGAAAGCCTAGTAGTTCAGGCGGCTTGTTCTGGACGGTCGAAAGGGGCATTTCCTCAAGTCCCAGGGGACAGGGAGGCAAAAAAGGTGGACCAATCGGCCAAGAAGGTCTTTTCATCAGCCAGTATGGCATTAAAATCTTCAAATGCGACTTGTCTGTTGGGGCGCTATATCCATGCGCTTATGGACTCGGCTAAAAAGTTGGCGCCAAAACTGTCAGAGGAGGATAGAGGAGGCTTCAATGAAGTTCTATCGGATGCCCAGGCGGCTGCTCGCCAGGTTATTCAGAGTGGCCTGGATACAGCAGACTCAGTTGCCAGGATCATGGGGTCTTCAGTTGCCACCAGGAGGGGTGCATGGCTTAAGTCCTCCGAATTCTCTTCTGATGTCCAGTCAACTTTATTGGACTTACCTTTTGATGGGTCTGGTCTGTTCGGGAAGAAGGCTGATGCTGCTCTCGAGCGCTTCAAAGAGAGTAAGGCTACGGCTAGGTCGTTGGGCCTTCAATCCCAGCCGAGAGGTACTTTCAAGAGGTACAGAGGATTTGGAAGGGCGAGTTTTCGTTCCTACAGACCAACCCAGCAGCAGCAGCAAGGCTCTCTGTCCAAGGGATATAGAGGAAGACTTAGAGGTCGCTCACGTGGCCGTCAACTCTCCTCCTCCTCCTCCTCCTCTTCCTCTTCCTCAGCCCCTCCCACCACCGCAAAACAGCCCTAGATTCGACATTCCGGATCATGCTGGTCCTGTGGGGGGCCGGCTTACCCATTTTCTACAAGATTGGGAATCTGTAACTACAGATCTCTGGGTTCTGGATCTTGTAGAAAATGGGTACGCCCTTCCCTTTCGGGAATTCCCTCCAAATTACCCTCCTTGTCAAGGGGCTTGCTCGGAGGACCACCATCTTCTCCTGCAGGAGGAAGTCCTGAAGTTGTTTCAGAAAGGTGCGATAGAGGTGGTTCCGGAGCAGGAGAGGGGTCAGGGATGCTACTCCCGGTATTTTCTGATTCCGAAAAAGGACGGCAGATTGCGTCCGATATTGGACCTCAGAATCCTGAACTTTTACCTGAAACAGGAAAAGTTCAAGATGCTCACCCTTGCGCAGGTTCTTCAGGCGCTGAATCAGGAGGACTGGATGGTGTCGCTCGACTTGCAGGATGCGTATTTTCACATCCCCATTCTGAAGTCGCACAGGAAGTATCTCCGGTTTACGGTAGGGTCGCAACATTATCAGTTTGCGGTCCTCCCGTTTGGTCTTACTTCGGCACCTCGAGTCTTCACAAAGGTGATGGCGGTGGTGGCAGCCCATCTCAGAAGGTCGGGGATTTCGGTTTTCCCTTATTTAGACGACTGGCTGATCAAGGCGGAGTCGTCGGAGAAGGTGCTGTTCCATCTGCAGGATACAACTCGGCTGTTGTACAGATTGGGTTTTTCGATCAATGTGCCCAAATCTCACCTGGTGCCCTCTCAGCGCAACCTGTTCATAGGTGCGGTACTGGACACTACTGTGTGTCGAGCATTTCCTCCTCCTCAAAGGATTCTCGACATACAGGAAATGATTCCTTTATTTTACAGCGGAGCGGTCGTTCCTGTTCTGAAGGTCCTTCGCCTGCTCGGTCTGTTCGCTTCCTGCATCCTGTTGGTCAACCATGCACGCTGGCACATGAGGGCGCTCCAGTGGTGCCTCCGCAAGCAGTGGTATCAGCACAGGGGAGATCTCAGGGAGTCTGTGAGGATCTCCAGAGAAGCTGCAGCGGATCTGTCTTGGTGGAGCGTGGAGGGCAATCTGTCCCAAGGAAAGCCCTTTCATCTACCTCCATCGGTGACCACAGTGATAACGGATGCATCCACTCTAGGGTGGGGTTCTCATCTGGGGGATCTGGAGATCAAAGGTCTTTGGTCTCCGGAGGAAAGGTTGCTGCATATCAACCTTCTGGAATTACGGGCGATACGTTTGGCACTCAAGGCCTTCATTCCTTCCCTTCGCGGTCAGTCTATTCAAGTCCTGACGGACAACACTACCGCGATGTGGTATATAAACAAACAGTGTGGAGTGGGGTCTCTTTGTCTCTGCAGAGAGGCCCTGCGTCTATGGTCCTGGGCTCAGGACCATCGGATTTGTCTGATGGCAAATCATCTGGCTGGGGTTCTGAACGTGTGTGCGGACAATCTCAGTCGGCAGTTCTCCGCCGACCACGAGTGGAGGCTTCATCCGGAGGTGGTTTGTCACGTCTTTCGGACGTGGGGGACGCCTCGGGTGGACCTATTCGCCACTCATGAGAATGCTCACTGCCCGTCATTCTGCAGTCTCCAGTATCCGATGCAGGGTGCTTTGGGGGACGCGTTTCAGTTGAGTTGGGGCTCACGACTCCTTTACGCGTTTCCTCCCATACCCTTGATTCCTCGGGTTCTGAGGAAGGTTCGCCAAGACCGGGCCCAAGTCATATTGATCGCCCCGGATTGGCCAAGAACGGTGTGGTATACAGATCTTCTCCACCTCTCCTCGTGCCCTCCACTCCGTCTCCCTTTGAGGGCAGACCTCCTCTCGCAGTCGGAGGGGCAGGTTCTACACCCCCACCTCCAGAGCTTACACCTTCATGCCTGGAGATTGAACGGGGCAACCTGAATTCTTTTTCTCTCCCGCCGGATGTGGTGGACGTTATTTTATCGGCCAGGCGACACTCCACCAAATCCATATACTCCTATAGATGGTCTAAATTCGTTCTCTGGTGTGGAGAGAGGTCAATTGATCCCTTGAAGGCTCGTTTGTCTAACATTCTGCAGTTTGCCCTTTCTCTTGCTCAGCAAGGCTTTGCTGTGGCTACAGTTAAAGGATATTTATCGGCTTTGTCGGCTTTTCTATGCCTGCCGGATCAGCCGTCCTTATTTAAATCACCTATTGTGCTTAGGTTTCTCAAGGGCCTCACAAATAAATTTCCTCCTACTCCCTTTGTTGTACCTCAATGGGACTTAAACCTTGTACTGACTTATCTTATGGGTTCTCCCTTCGAGCCCTTACATAAGTGCCCCTTGAGACTGTTATCGTTTAAAACGGTTTTCCTCATTGCAATCACCTCGGCAAGGAGGGTAAGTGAGCTTCAAGCTCTTAGTTCAAAACCCCCATTCTTGACTGTGCATGCTGAACGAATGGTGCTCCGGACCAGGGCTGCGTTTTTGCCTAAAGTGGTAACTCCCTTCCATCTGGGGCAATCCATTACCCTCCCTTCCTTTTATCCTCCCCCTCACCCTTCCAAGGAGGAGGAGAGACTTCACCGTTTGGACCCTAGGAGGGCGGTGAGCTTTTACCTGGACAGGACAAAGGACTACAGGATTGATGACCAGCTCTTTGTGGGCTTTGCTGGTTGCAGAAAGGGTCGTGCGGTGCACAAGCGCACCCTTTCCAGATGGATTGTGCTATGCAACAAGATCTGCTACTCCCTAGCTGGTAAGGAGCCTCCGGAGGGTTTAAGAGCTCATTCCACTAGAGCAAAGTCTTCCACCTCTGCTTTGTCTAGGGGGGTTCCTGTGGAGGATATTTGTAGGGTGGCAACTTGGGCCTCCCTTCACACCTTTGCAAAACATTATTGCTTGGACACCGAGGTGAGGAGGGACGGGCATTTTGCTCGTTCTGTTCTTCAGGATTTTCTGGTGTAGAAGGTTGGACACCCTCCTCCGGGAGTGGGGACTGCTGTGGAATCTATTCACAAGGTGAGGAATCCACTGGCAGATGTATCCATCAGAAGAACAAGTTACTTACCTTTGGTAACGCTTTTTCTGGTGGATACAGTATCTGCCTGTGTATTCCTCACTGACCCACCCGCCTCCCCGTTGTCCATCCTTCTATACCAGTAATTCTATGGCTGTAATTCTATTGATGGTTTCAAATGTGTTTCTTACTGTCAAGGGCATTATGTTATTTCTAGTGCTTTGATGTTTATTCTCCACACTGTGTGTGTTGATATGCATATTGTGTACTGTGTATACTGTTTATGTACATATTGCTGTCAGTCCGTCCGTGTGCCTCGAAGGCACGGAAAAAAGGGGCGGAACTGACGTCATCACGCCGATGGGGTCTTCTTATGAAGCCGGTGACGTCAGCGGAGTCGCGAGCGGAGCCGTGTCTCTGTGACGTCGCCTTCGACCACATCGGCGTGGACTGCTACAAAAGTTTCCGAATGTTGCTGGCGCAGGGGATATTCACAAGGTGAGGAATCCACAGGCAGATACTGTATCCACCAGAAAAAGCGTTACCGAAGGTAAGTAACTTGTTCATCACTGCCATGGATGATATATGCATGACTGGGCACAGGAGATCAGGGTCCTCCTGGACCTCTCCACAGCATTTGACAGAGACTCCCATCCCAACCTCATCCAACGCCTACACGTAATCGGAATGCAAGGCCATGCACTCCATCTGCTCCTTCTTGGCTGGAGGGACCCAGTCAGTCAACTTGTCACCGGACACCTCCATGACCTCATCTGCAGAGTTCCACAAGAATCCTCCCTGAGCCTGACCTCTTCAATAATTACATGAATCCTCTAACCAGCATCATCGGTTCTTACAACAAGCTCTCCAACTCATTCTCTCCCTCACCGACAAGACGCCGTGTATCCAGATCAAGTTCTGTGCTTGCATGACTAAAATTGCCAATTGGGTGAGTACCATCTGCCTGAAGATGAACACCGACAAGACTGAAATCATTTTCTGTGGGAGAAATACTTTACCATGGGTCTCCATCTGCTGGCCAGCAGATCTAGGGCCAATACCCACCCACTGCAAGAACCGGGGATCATCATCAACAGCATACCCGACATGACCTCCCAAGGTCAGCGCCATCACTGCCTCGTTTCCAAGCCCTGAAGATGTTGAGGGAAATGTTCAAATGGCTCTCAATCAGCACCTGGCGAACAATCACGCATGCCCTTGTCACAAGCAAGCTGGACTGCAGGCACACCCTGTGTGTTGGGATCAACAATAGAGCTTACAAGAAGGCTGGGACAATTCAGAAGTCAGTGCCCAGAATCACTCTCAACCTCCCACGCTGCACTCACATTACACCAAACCCGAAGGAGCGCCACGTCTCTGGCTCCCCATACACATATGAGCAAAATTCAAACTCCTCACCCACACTTTCAAGGCACTGCGTAACACTGGGCCAGCAAACCTCAACAATCGCCTGTGCTTTCTTTAACCTTCTAGACACCTCCGCTTTTCCGGACTACTGCCTGTATACATCCACACATGGAAAAACCGATCCAGAGATCAAGCCTTCTCATATACCACTTCTAAAGTGTGGAACAACCTGCTGCTTCACATAACAGCCTCCTCCTCACTTCTTGAAGTCTGCAAATAGCTGAATACCTGGCTTTTCAAGTATTCTCATTAGGGCCTAGGCTTGGTTAGACCAATACCTGCTTAGCACCAAGGTACCCTCCAAGGTGACAGTGCACTCTAATAATCTGCATAACATAACATTTGTCGTCAGCAAAGGTGTGCCAGTTCAACCAGGGATGGATTTTCCCCTCAATATGATGACAATTTTTATTTTGACCTAGAAGAGACCCGTGGATTGGATGTTTCTTCTGATATGGGTATGGGCTCTCCCCCTGAGCTTTCCATGTAAGAATCCACCTCATTCCTCAATGTCATTAGACAAGCTGGCTGCAGTACTGGACTTTTTAATTAGCTTCTGTTGGGGTGAAAACCAACATCCTCACAAACTTTTTTGAACCCATACAGACTTCATCTGAACCTGTACTGCTTTTCAGCAAAGCCCTGACACCCCCATGGGAACTTGGGCTAAACCCTGCTCTTACCCACCTGAGAAAAGACAGGTGGAATGACGTAGTGCGAGGCATTTTCCCCGCAAATGAGTAGTGAATGGAAAATCCCGAAAGAGTGATCTTGAAGCCTTTCATCCCTTGCATCTTCCAGCTTGAAATACGTGTCACAGTCCTTCTTTTGTTTAGGTGGTTGCATGTGGGGCCCACTGGCACTCATTTGTCGGGACCAGAACTGATGTCATCATCAGACATTGCCCCACAACAAGAGAGAGAAAGGCAGAAAAGTGAGGCGGAAGAAGAGAAAAAAGACTTGAACACAATGACAACAGAAACCGAAATTAACAAGCATTGACAAAGCCAATAGGTATTGGCTTTGCCAGTATGTTTTTGCCATGTTGTACACCAGCAAAGCTAAAACTGTGCTGTGTAGAGGAGGGTGACATAGAGTGGATTGTTGTGAAGTGTTGTGAAGTGACATAGTGTAGTGGAGGGGAGTCGAGTGGAGTATAGTGTTGTGGAGTAGCTTAGAGGGAGTTGCATACAGTGGAGTAGTGTTGTGGAGTAAAATAGATGGTCATCAATGTGGAGTGGCTTAGAGTGTAGTAGAGTGTCAGAATGGAGTTGCATAGAGTATTGCGGAGTGCCATGGAGGGAGGAGTGTGTCGCAGAGTGCCATGTAGTAGAGTGACGTAGAGTTGAATAAGGTAGAGTGGAGTAAAGTGACTTGTAGTGGCATAGAGGGGGTTGCCTGCTGTAGAATAGCATAGAGTGGATCTGAGTGTGGTGGAGTAGAGTGTCCTAGAGTGGAGTACAGTGTTGTGGAGTGACCTACAGTGTTGTAGAGTGGAATAGAGTGGCACAGTAGAGTGGAGTAAAGTGGGGTGTAGTTGCATAGAGTTCTGTAGAGTGGAAAAGAATAGAGTGGCATTGAAGGAAGTAAAGTGTCGTGGAGTGACGTAGTGTAGAGTGGAGTAAAGTGTTGTGGAGTGGCATGATATGGAGTAGAGTGGAGTGAGTAAAGTGGAGAGGCGTAGAGAGCCATGTAGAAGAGTGACAGAGTGGAGTGGAGTGAAGTTGAGTAATGTAGCATGTAGGGGTGGAGAGTTGTTTGCAGTAGAGTGGCGTAGAGTAGAATGGAGCATTGTCGAGTGGAGTGTCATTGAATAGTGTCCTAGAGTGGAGTGGAATAGTGTTGTGGAGTGGAGTGGCGTGGCATAGAGTAGAGTTTCACAGTAGAGTGGACTAAAGTGGTGTGGAGTGGTGTAGAATCAAGTGATGGGATGTGGAGTAGAGTGGAGTGGAGTGGAGTGGCGTGGCGTTTCATTGAGTGGTGTGGCGTTTCTTTGAGTGGCGTGGCGTTTCGTTGAGTGGCGTGTCGTAGAGTGGACTAGAGTGGCGTTGATTGGAAGGGGCATAGAGTGGAATAGAATGGGGTAGTGTGGAGTATCAATCAATAAGTAGATTTGTAGAGCACTTCTTGTCACCTGTGAAGATATCCAGGAGCTGGCAGGGGCCAGTCGATTAGCCAAATAGCTAGGTCGTCAGGGACTTTCGTAACTCTGGAAGAGATGAGGATGTCCGTAAATGAAAGGGTAGCTTCTTCCATGTCTTCCCTGCTATGTAGGACAAGGAGCGACCTCAACATCTGCTTCATCGGATGCAGGGTTAGAGAAAGGGACGCGGCGCGGAGGTGTCTGGTGGGCTGATGGAACTTCAGGCAGTGGTTCAAGTAGGCGGGTATGCAGTTGTATAGTGCCTTGTATGCATGAGTCAGGAGCTTTAATTGGCATATTTTCTGTACAGGGAGCCCATGGAGTTCCCGGAGGTAAGGAGTGATGTGAGTTCTTCTAGGGAGATCCAGAATGAGTCTGGCTGTAGCAAACTGTATGGTTTGTAGTTGTCAGAGGTGACCAGAGATGCCTGCGTAGAGAGTGTTTCCATAGTCCAGTTGGCTGGAGATGAGAGCCTGGGTTCATGTCTTGAGCTTTGGGTAGCCCTTTCAATATCTTACAAAGCATGCGGAGGGCGAAGAAGCAGGAGGAGAAGACGGGGTTGACCTGAGTCACTGTGGTTAGCTTTTTGTCTAGAATGATACCTACGTTCCTAGCTTGGTCAGTGGGGGTAGGTCAGAGTTCTGAGAGCCACCAGGTTGCGTCCCATGGGGAGCTTTTGTTTCTGGAAATCAGTTCCTCTGTCTTATCCGTGTTGAGCTTTAGGCAGTTATCCTTCATCCAGTTGCAGAATTCTGTCATGAGGTTGTGGAAGTTGGTTTTAGTGTTGACTGTGTTTTCGTAGAGGATAAGTTATGTGTCTTCAGCATAGCATATGATGTTGAGTCCATGGGACAATGCTGGCCAGAGGTGTTATATAAATGTTGAAACGGGTGGGGCTGAGCTAGGATCCTTGGGGTACTCCACAGATTATTTCCTAGTGTTGAGAGATGAAGGTGGACTTTTGCATTCTTCTGGTGAAGAAAGAGGCGATCCATCGGAGAGCAGCTCCTTTGATGCATATGTTGTGCAGCCTTGTGATGAGCGTGTGGTTGGAGACCGTATTGACTGCTGTTGAGAAGTCTAGGAGGGTTAGAGCCGCAGTCTCTCCCCGGTCCATTAGGACTCAGATGTCATCAGCAGCTGTTATGAGGGTTGTCTCAGTGCTGTGGTTGCTGCGAAATACGGATTGGGAGGAGTCGAGTAGGATGTTCCATTCCAGATGTGAGGAGAGTTGTTGGTTGATGGCTTTTTCTAATACTTTGGCCGGGAACGGCTGCAGGGCGATCGGCTAGAAGTTGTTGAGTTTGCTGGGGTCTGCTGATGGTTTATTTAGTAGGGGGTTGACTTCAGCGTGTTTCCAGTCCTCAGGGAAGGTGGCCGTGACACTTGAGGTGTTGAAGAAGGTGGTGAGTATGTGGCTGAATCTGGCTTAACCTAGGTTGAAGTTGTGGTGAGGGCATGAGTCGGTTGGGGCCTCTGAGGGGTCTGAGTTCATGATGGAGGCAGTGTCCTGTGGGGCAAGCTGATTCCATTTGGTTAGTTGAATGTCTGTAGTGGTAGAGGGGTTGTTGTGTTGATTGAAGAAGTCGGTGGACTTGGCCTGGGGTTTGAAGTTCCTGTAGATGTTAGTGATCTTTTCATGGAAGAAGTTTGCAAGGTTATTGCAGAGTTCCTATGAGGGGGTAATGATGATGTTGAAGAGTTTATATGCTGTTATTGGAGCTTGATTTGATGCATGAGGCTAAGGCCTTTATCTTTGATTCTATTATGTCTGTGGTAGAGGTTGTGGGCTGTCTTGAAGACGGTCTTGTCGGTCGTGTCTTTGCTGGTGCTCCATGTCCTTTCCAGTTGCTTACAGTGTAATTTAGCGGTTCTGACGTCTTCAGTGTCCCAGCTAGCCTGCTTGGTGGACATTTTGTGGGTGTTGTTGCCGATGTGAGTGACGCTGTTGACGCAGTTGGTGATCCAATTGTTGAAGTTTCTGACATTCTGGTCTGGATTGTTGGAGGAGATGTGGTGGGTGTTTTTGAGGGTGTTGATCCATGTGTCCTTTTAAACTTTACTCCAGCTGTGGTGGAGGCCGTTGTGCAGAATAGGGGCTTAGGTCTGTGATCTGGTGATGTTGAAGTGGACGATGGAGTGGTCGGTCCAGGTGAGTTCTGTGGTGTGGCTGTACCTGATGCGGTCCCTGAAGATGGGGTATAGCGTGTGGCCTGCAGTCTGCGTGGGGTTGTGGACAAGTTGGGTAAGCCAGATGTTGTTGATACTGTAAAAAAGGTTGCTAGTGCTGATGTCATTGTGATAATCGAGATGAAAGTTGAGGTCGCCAAAGAAAATGTAGTTGTTGGAGTCTGTGGTGAGGGGGCGATGAAGTTGCAGAAGGCTGGACTTGGTCCTGGAGGACGATAGGCGAGGGTGTCCCTGATGGTGGTTTTGCTGTTTGAAGTCAGAAGTTGAGGTGTTCCACGGCTGGGGTGATGTGTATTATTTATGGTGGTGCATTGGATGGATTCCTTGTGTATGAGGACAATCCTTCCATCAGGTTTGTTGATGTGGTCACGGTGGGGGATCTTGCATCCTTCAGGTATTTCGATGGCACTGTCGGTGCAGAAGTGGGGTTGAGCCAGGTCTCACTGAGGAAGAGAACGTCGGATGTGAGGGTAGATGAGCTCACAAATCTCAGTGGTGCGTTTGCATAGTTAGCGTGTGTTGAGAAGGGCATATGCAAATTGTTGTTTCTGTTCAGGTGGTGTCTGTGTTGTGTCCAGGGTGGGGCTGGTCGGAGGGCTGTTGTTTGTGCTGTGGCAGTCGATGCAGAGGAAAGGTCATTCCATGGAGAGTGGCCATTACAGACAACACATCGTCAACTGAAATGAGCTTTACATTTGCACTAACGTACAGTTTTACTGATAAAAGTGTACAGCACACAAACAATGTGTTGAAATGTCATCACCTAGTATGTTGGTTTGTTTTGATTGGATTAAAATGTTAGTTACCACCACACCCCAGAATTACATAACAAATGTGCTTCATTTGTGCTTTCCTATTTCTAATATATTTTAAAATATATCTGCATAGTTTATTTACAGACATTTAAATTGTGTTGTGTGCTAGAAGAAAGCCTTTCCTTTGGTCACATAAATCCTCTCAATTTGAATTCAGAGAAAAACAAGTAAAAACCAAGCTCTATCGGAAGACAGAGACTGACAGCTTTGTCTTTGGATGGACAGCAAATGTGATGAGATAAGAACTAGTTTTAGAACCATGTTTACAGAAAGCAAGCACTTGTGAAGAATACAGTAAATATACAGTGCTCCACAGGAGGGACTGACTCAAACTGGACAGCCTAAAACAAATGAAGCCAGCAAATAGAAAGCAAGCAACTGTGGGTTGCAAAGCACAAAGCCAATGGTAAGCAATGGGTGAATGCGTTCCCAGGCAAGATTTCTGAATGTCCCCAAGATGTCTGGTAGGCTTCGACCTAAAAAGTACCTTCGAGAGCTAAATAAAGGGGCAGGGATAGTAGGGTGGTGGAAGAAAAAGGCATAAGATGGAATCAAAACTAGGCAGCCCTGATATCCATCTACCCGGATATTCAGCAGCGGGCTTATGGGAAAAAGTTTGAGTCCGAACACCAACTCTTTTGCAAATTAAGCACAGACATATCCCAATATGGGAGCTTGTTTTAAATGTTAATTCTGATAAATCGAGGTTTGAAAAGTCAAAAAAGATTGTATGTTCAATAGAGCATTGCATATAAATTATTTGTTTCTGTTTTGTGTACAGCTCTTTTGGATCTTCCAGTCCAGCCATCCACTGAAGTAATGGGTTTTGGACATGGCTCTTCATCCTCAACCCAGCATCTTCCTTTACGATTTTATGACCAGTCAAGACGTGGCATGAGTGATCAAACAGTACAGCGGTCTGTTTTTGCATCAGTTGACAAGGTTCCAGGTAGGGTATTTTTAGGTCTACGTATTGATTCAAGATTTTGAAATGAAGGTTGCTATTGAGCTGCTTGAACAACACTTCAGCACCATCCTTGGATAATATTTGAAGTTTGATTTTAAACTAGGTAACTCATTATTTTCATTTTTGCTTCTTCCTACATTAGTCTATTTGTTAGTGTAACCACTACAAATTAAAGCATTAAATATCTAGATAATATGTGATATGTAATACTGTTTACATGTGCATGTTACTTAATTCCAAGTTACTCGTTCTAATTTTTAATGATCAGTTTTAAAGTTACATTTGACAACAGTTAATAACCGACGTCATGTTTGATGTTGTCCTTGAAAGCATTTAGCAATTCTTTTATCTTATGCCATGTCTTGCCACTTTGATGTCTGACTAGGGTCTGACACATGTGACCCCTGGAGGATACAGTTAAAGAGTCCCAGCTGTGAAATGAGTTACCATCCTTACTTAGGTCTTCTGTGGAGCTGTTGGAATTTAGAAAAGGCCTGAAGACCTGACTTTTCCCTAAGTAATTGGATCCTGCTCCTGTGCATTTTTACCTCTTCTACAGTACAGTAGCTATAGATAAGCTTAACACCAGGAAATCAGTTTGGTGACAGTTTGCGCTCTATAAATAAATATAAATATGTAGTAACTCCATTATGGTGCCAACCTGTAGTGAAGATGTCTTCATTTTTGATAATTGTGGTAGATCCATAGTTTGCCAAACGGTTATCTGTGTGTGTGTTTTTAACCACGTTTCATCTTTTTTTTCCACAGTTTGCCATGTTACATCACTGAATTATGTGCTTCATGTCTAGTCCCAACTATAAGATGCAAATGCCTGTGCCTTACCACTTAGGTTGTGTATGTTAGGTCTCAGCCTTGAATGGGACACTGGAGCTTGTAGTTTGTGCACCCTCATGCCCCCTATGGAAGGAAGGCTAAGACCTGCACAACATTTTATCATAAGGAGAAAGAATCCAGGCATTAGTCTCTTCCCTCATTGAAGCCTTATGAAGAGGTGCATCTTCACAATTAGAAGTGCCTAAATACAAGTATTTGCAATGCATTCAGTCTCGCCTTTGGGATCTTATATGTATTTAGCTATGCAGCACATTAGCCTGGGTGCTGAAACATCTACTGTTCTTAAACATGGAGGGAATGTAAGCACCAAACTGCGTGACACGCCAGGTATGGGAACACATGGAGTGAAATATTGCCTTTAAGCGGGAAAAAATATTAATGTCCACGGGTGCTCATGGAAGACAATTTCTATGGACTGTAATCTAGAGAATGCTAAAGTGATTCTGGTGTTTTACTGACCTCTTCTGGTCGTTTTCTACCAAGACACTTAAATAGAGCCAGTTGCCAGAAAAATAAGAGAAAGAAAGTCCCTAAGCAGAAAGCAATTCTGGTATCTTACTGACCTCTACTGATCGTTTTCTATCAAGACAGTTAAATAGAGGCAGTTGAACAGAAAAAAAGTCCCTAAGCGGAAGCAGACAAGTCCTAGGGCTGATCTCCAGAGCCCACAAAGTACATACACATTTAAGTATATACTAAAGTATATACAAGAGGTCTCCAATGCTCGACCTAAAAAATGTAAGAGATTCATACAATGTGGTGGATTTGCTATATTATGATCTGCACATCACAGTGTCTCCAATTGGTAATGAATCGACAATACCTTAGTTTTTTCTTCCAATATTGGGTGCAATCTTAGTGTCAAACACTCATCCACCTAGAGTGTTACAGCCTGGATACACATAACTTTGTGTCCCAGTACAACCTTAACAAAACAAAGACACAAGAGCACACCATACATAAGTAACTCTAATCCCATACATTTTGTGCACTTTCAAACAGCCATGGGTGATTGGTGGTCGGTTTTTATCAGAAGTTTGGAATTCTGAAAAAATGCCTTGAGATTGGTACATGTAATTTGTGATTGACTAAAGATAGTATTGTGTGTTGTATAAATTTTTATATAGATTACAACTTGTGTTTTTATGTATGATTTGCAGCCTTGAGAAAGCCCTAGGTGGGGCGAAACGCGCGTCGGCTGCTGCATTTAAAAAAAGAAATAAAAAGATTTCTGAATGACCTACAGCTACGTGGAAATTGATTTGGAACTCTCCTGTAATATGACGACATGGCTGTTTGAAAGTGCACAAAATTTATGGGATTAGAGTTACTTGTGTATGGTGTGCTCTCGTGTCTTTGTTTTGTTAAAAAATGTAAGAGGCAGTATTTTTCACCTCACTTCACACATCTGTGAGCTCCACTCAGAGACGTCATATGAGCCAACCAATGTAAAAATTCAATCTCTCTCTTTGATCATGCCTTTATACAAATCTATTTAGTGTCCCTCTACTTCATTGCTATGGTCACCCGGTATAAAAGGAAAGACTATTTTGATTCAATTCTAACATTCTCAAATCAGATCCATAGTAACCTGATATTACTACAACAAACTACATCATATGACTCATTTAACAATGCCTTCTGCATAATTTTGTCTCCATCCTCTGAACACTTTCTCCCCAATTGTCAAGATCGGTTATGGAAAGATGTACACTAGCAAACAACCACCATACTCCCTACTGAATATTAGAAGGATTACCTACGCTCCTTGATTACAAAAGGAGACTAAGTCTTTTCTGATGAGTACATTACTCACATAACATACAGTGGCCTTTATGCAATTCCGAGGACTAATGTCGGCTTCCTTGACCAATTCACTGTCTTTTCTGGTCTTCTCATGCAATACGTCAACTATTGTGGACTCTTAGTAAAATTCAGTAGTTGTAACTGTAAAGCGCTCTAACAACCAAAGTTTTGGGTCATGTTTGCGCTATAGAAAACATTGATTAAATAAATAAATAAGTAAAAATACTGTCTAAACCACCCAGCCCTCAAATTAGAGCCAAGAAATCCAAGGACTTGGGAAAACGGCATGCGGGGCTGGTGTGGGTGTGGGTGTGTGTGTGGGTGTGTGTCTCAGCACGAAATTGACATGCAGGACCCTTAATATAGGGTGTCTGTGTGTTAGCACAAAATTGACATGCAGGACTCTTGATATATGGGGGCCTAGATTTCTGATAATTGCAATATTTGCTGAACATCGTTAATCATCTAAGCATTTAAATAAAATCACTCACCAGTGTCAGAGCTTAGGGACTGTGTAGTGTGAATGGACATGGTGAAAGTTCGGCTGAGGTGCTGGCAACAAACATTCAGAACATACATGAAGGACAACAATAGTAAAATGCAACAATATTGAGAGCAATATGTGAAGGGGAGCGGCAGCACACAATAGAGGTGTAAGTAGGGAATGCTGGGTGGATACCTCACTTGTGTGAGTGTCCAATGAAGAATCGCCTAAAAACATATTTTTTTTAAAATATGGCGCTTGGAGTTCGCTGTGCTATACCCTCAATCCCTATGTTTTTGGACCTTCCCAGAAACAGGCCCTTGGCCCACCCTCACAAGTGAGGTATCATTATACTCTGGAGACTAAGGGGAACGCTGAGTGGTAGGACATTTGTGCCAACGCTGTGATTCTAGACAGAAATGTCAGAAAAATGTGAGTTTTGTAGCTAAATTTGAGGTTTGCAGGGTATTTTGGGTAGGAAAACATTGAGGGATACATGCAAGCCATACCTCCCTGAACTCCCCCCGGTGTCCAGTTTTCAGATATGTGCGGGTTTGGTAGGTTTCCCTCAAATGGCCGCCAAGCCCAGGGCCAAAAACGCATGTGTCGTCCCCCCCCCCCCCCCCCTCCCTTGCAAAACCAGGTAGTTTTGAGATAGATAATTTTAATGGCTCCACAATATGTTCTAGGCCCTTCCCTGCCTCAGGTACTTGGCCCACCCACACAAGTGTTGTACCATTTTTATCGGTAGACCTATGGGAACGCTGGTTGGTAGGAAATTTGTGTCAGCCTGGTGATCCCACAACTTTCCCTCACAGAAATGCACACGAAACACTCTACTTTTTACAGCAGAGGGATTTAGTGCGCCTGTGCACATGACTGAATGGTTCGGTCATGAGCACAGGAGCACTGGTGCTCATGACGGAACCATTCCATCATGATCACTGAAGGGGTTAATGAGCTGTTTAATGATTTATCTGAATATTTTTGGAGTTTCGATGTCTAGAATCAATTTAAATCCTCTCTGTTTTTTCGATATTTAATAACTTATTCAACTTTTCTATATTTCTAAGATTGATATTTTATATGTTCTAATTCTTATACTGCTTGCAATCTCAATAAATTATTATTTTTTTTAAATCAAAAGCAATCTTCGGAAAGTCAACAATAAAACAATAAAGAAGAATGGACCATCCCTCCCCGGTATTCTTTAATCCAGGGTTGGATGCTCGTCGTGCGATTCTTCAGTTCCTAATTCATTTGAATTTCAAAATGTTTAACTTGAAATTGAAATGCTGCTGGATAGTGCATGTGATTTGATTTTCATTTTATATAGTGCTCGAATGCCCAGGGGCATCTTGGTGCTCTAACAGACACAGATGGAAATCATAACATGATGGTACGCTGATGATTATAAACCCTGGTCTTAAGAGATTTCCTGAAGGACTTAAGGTCTGAGCAGTTAATTTGATCCATGGGGAGAGAGTTCCATAGCTTTGCCGTCCTCAACAGGAAATGTCTGCCCCCCTATGATACTCATTTGGACCTTGGGAGCCCTAAGCACTTGTCTTCCGGGGATGTAAGTTTTCTGGATGGAACATACCAAATGAATCTGTCCTAGAGATACATTTCCCCTCTTATTCATCTGATTAGATCCAGCTGTTTCTCTGTGTGCTCCTAAGCTGATGACACACAGTTGGCTGTGTCAGTTTCATCCGACCCGAGCAGGTAGCTCTACAGTTTAGATCATGCCTGAGTAACATTGCACATTGGATACAAGCCAACTATTTAAAGCTCAAGTAAAAAAAAACTGAGGTGCTGTTTGGTCACACTACTTCTTTTTGGAATCAGTGTTGGTGGCCATTGTATCTTGGCCCACTTCAAACCCCTGTAGCGAAAGCAAAAAACTTGGGGGCTATAACAAATTCCAAAATTACCTTTATTGAACATTCCAAAAAAATCACATCATCGTTCTTTCTAATATTGCAAAATAGTCAATTTTTAGTGATGACCAGTGCTAATATCATCAATTGTTTTAGCTCCAAACGGAGAAAATGAGCTAAAAAAATTTCCTCAGATTTTCTCCAGCGCTCCTTTATGGTGGACTGGGGTCAGGTATGATCTTGACCTGCTAGAGGCCCCCATATTGATGAAACCTTACACATGATGTATCCGCTATGAAAAAATGAGTGAGAAATATTTATAGAGTGCTCAACTACTCCTAGGAGTGTCCCAGCAGAAAAAGACTAATGTCCAAATTTTAGACACTAAACAGTTACGCTGAGGTAAAAAGCCATGTTTTTAGTAGTTTTCGCAACTGCGATTCATTGTCAGTGCTACAGAGATTGACCGTTAGCAGATTTCAAGCTTGAGCAACCTAGAACGAAAAGGAAGAGCCACCCTTTATTACTTTTCTGCATTTTTAAATCACTGCCTACAGCATGTCAGATGAGTGGGGTGCTCTAGAGGGTCAATAATAGATAATGCCTCTCAGAAGGGTCCTGGGAGCCCGTTCCATAAAAAACTTGATGTGCTTGCACCAGGGCTTTGAACAGAATCCTTTTCTACACCAGCAACCAATGTCGGACGCTATCAAGGTGAGAAATTGGGGCATGGCGGGGAATTTTTAGAAGCTGAGTTCTGGACCTCCTGCAGCCATATAACCGAATCATTTGAGAGATTCAAATAGATCTTGTTTTAGTTTGTGTTGCTTTAGTTTCCTCAACAGCGATCGGGCTACATGGGCTGTTGGGTTTGCTTTATTTTCTGAGGATAGGTGATGCGAGTTAGATATTATGGCATATTTGCAGCAAGTTGACTCATTAGGACAGATACTTGGCTCGCTAGGTTATCTGTCCGTGATATTTTGTCAGATGGAAGACTGTTGAATTATCCGTTTAGGCAGTGGGTCAAAAGAAGACTGAGAAACCTTTTTACTAGCGAGATGTGAACCGTCTGTTTAACAAAGCACAACTGTCTCAGCCTAGCTCCATTTTTTTAAGTTTGATTTATTGAGCGATAACAAAAGAAGTAAAACATCAATAAAAAAAGGGCTAAAACCATCCTATTTAACATTAAAAATGATTAAGAAAAATAAGATGATGATAAAGGAATTAATTTTGTACCTGTATATAAAAAGTGGAAAATATTATTGAGAGAGCAATATAAGGAATAAGGGGGTGGAGGGAAACAAAAGGGGGCGGGAGCAAAAGCAATCAATATAGAACAGATAAAGCATCATACAAATTGTAAAGATAATATAACATTGTAAGCATATCAATGAATGAAAAAGTGAAAAGAAAACTGTAATAAAACATTCAATACCTAAGAAAAATCAGTTAAACAATCAAGCAGAAAAAGGCAAAGGGAGCAAAATTAAGGTGGGTTCCGAACTTCATCAGATACATTTTTAAGGGTGACAAAAGAAGAGGCAGAATGAGATAAATAAGTTGTTAAGGGGAACCATAAAAGATCTTGTTTGATTGCTGGGATATGGGAGAAACATAATTAGTATCTAGTCTGTGGTAAAACAAGCAGCATTCCACCATGCTCTAAAGGTGACCTTATCTGCCTGTTTCCAATTTAAAGTTATTAAATGAACAGCAATAGCTATTTATAGGTCCAAAAGTTTAAAACTTAGTGACGTTTGAGGCCATTGGTGAGATAGAGTACCTAAAAATATGTTAGTAAGGGAAAAAGGAATTTGGACCTTATAAATTACTGTAATTTGGGACCAGACTAATTGATAAAACTAATGAATTGAAGGACACAGGGGAGAATAATAATCTATGATAAATGAAAAAAAAGGGTTTGTGTGGTATTTGCAGCTCGAGAGGTTTTATGGACTTTAGACCAAATTTTATCCCAAGTAGCAATTGACCACTCTTGAGAAAAGTCCTCTTCCCACATCCTCTTCCCACATCCTCTCAGTTTTTGATTTATGCCTATCTGAGGAGAATAGTAAACGTTTCTAAATATTAGATGCTGAAGGAGAACCTTCTAGAATAGAGAGTAAGGATTTAGAAGATACAGGAGAGTCAGCAGAAGCAGCCAAACTTTGAAGAAAATGCGTGAGAGAGAGATGAAGAACATTATACTGTGATCTACAAGATCGCGGTAAAGAAAATTTAGATTGAAGATCAGAAAAAGATAGGGGTTTGTTGTCAGAAATAAGTTGTGAAAGCCAGCATAAACCTCTAAAATGCCATGTTTTCCAGTATATAGAGCGATTACGAATCTGTAAAGATTTATTATACCAAATAGGTTGATTTTGAAGGGATTTAGTGGAGGGATTTGAGGAGGATAATAAGGGAGATATGAGTTTACGAGAATGAGAAATAATCGGGGAGTGCAAAGAGGCAATTTTGGCAGTAAAAGAGAAAATTTCTTGAAAGGCAAAAGGAGCAAAAAGATATTTTTCTAATTGTAGCCAGAGGGGTAGATGTAATGGAAGATCAGTAGAGAACCATTTAGCAGCTTGTTTTAGTGAGAAAGCAGAATGATAAGTTTTAAAGTCTTGAGGCCACCGCTAGGTCTATCTCTCTTGAGAGAAGATAAAGCTATATGCGAGGCTTTACCTTTCCATAAAAACTTTATCAAACTGGAATCAATTATTTTTAAATAATATTGAGGGATATGAATAGGAATCATAGAAATAATATATAGCACCAGAGGGGAAAGCATCATCTTAATAGAGTCTAACCGACCCCACCAGGAGAGAAAAAGAGGATGCCAACGATTAATATCACTTAATTTTTTACTAATATAATCAAAATTTGTTTTAAGCGTGCTGGATAATGAAGGCGTAAACCATAAACCAAGATATTTTATTTTAATGGGCTGCCAGGAAAAACCAGAGGAATCAAAGAGATGTTTTTGCCAAAGAAAATTTAAAGGTAAAATTTCGCATTTATCCGCTTTTAGACGATAACCAGAGAGTTTAGAATATGAGGATACTTGTTGGAGAAAAGGGTTAAGGGAAGTTTCAGGATTGGAGCAATATAAAAGAATATCATCAGCATAAACTGACAACTTGATTTGATGAGAACCAGATTGCAAGCCTGTGATACGATCATCCTGTCTAATTTTAGTTAGGAAAGGTTCCAGGGCTTTGACAAATAATAAAGGAGACGGGGGCAACCATGTCTCACCCTCCTTTAATATTCCAGGTGGTAACCCGAAATGCGATTTACTAAGAAAAGTATGAACTAACTATATGCTTACAAAAAATACACTTAGAATTACTTTATAAGTGTAGAAGAAAATAAATTTAAGGGAAAGAAGTATTTGCAAGATGAAAGAAAACTTTTTGAAGAAAAGAGCAGAGGAAATGGAAGAGGTAAGTAAAGAAGATAAAGAGGAAAAGAAAGAAGGAAAGTCGGAGAAGGTGAGAAGGGAGAGACGAAAAGGGAAAAAGAGGAGAATAAAGAACAAAGAGACAGTAAATGTCTTACAAAGACGACTGAACACCGTACATTCAAGACAACATGACTGGGGGTGACTATACCAGGAGAAGACAACAACAGCTTTGAAGATTCATCGAATCCAGAAAGGAGCACAATCTAAGACTTCAACATTACAGGAGGATCAGGAGATAGCAGAATTGTTGAAGAAAAAAAAACACGGGTGAGAGAAGAAGAATTAATAGAAAGAAACATCCATAAGGCAAGAAATGGAAGAAAATTATAAGGAAACAGAAGTGAAGAGAGAGAAATAACAGTATAACATTATAGAGGCATTACAAAGATATAAACAGAATAACAATCACTGAAACAACTTAAAACAGGTAAAAAGAGAACAACTGCGTAACACGAAGCATATATAATATTCAAACAGGTCTCGAAGTGTCCATAGTATCGGCTCCGTGAAAAGTAAGAAACTTTTGTAGCGCTGCGTGGTCATCAAATGTTGTAGTCTTGTCTTTATACATAACCTTGAAGAGACCAGGATGGAGGAGCCCATATTTGGCGTCGAGTGAATGTAATTGAGGACACAGATCAATAATTTTTTGCCGTCGGTCTGCTGTGATTTTAGCTACATCTTGATAAAAAAAGAGACGGTGACTTTCCCTACAAACCTGTTGCTTAGTCTTGACCGCTGTTAGGACTTGAAGAAGATCGGTGTATTGCAGAAAAAGCATAATGAGACCACGAGGTTTCGCTGAGATTTTCAGACCAAGTCTGTGAGCCCTTTGAATATTGAGCGAAGTAGTAGCAGGTAAATCCAGGAGCTTGGGCAAGAAGGTTTGAAAAATGGTGGTGGGATTGGAGCCTTCGATGTTTTCAGGAAGTCCATAAAGGCTGAGGTTTTTTCTATGATTCCTGTTTTCCAAATCCTCTGCCTGCTTTTTAAGAAGAGACACTTCAGACTCCAGAGATGAGATGCGTGAGCATGAAGATTCAAGAGACTCTGTACGTTGTTCCACAATGAGGACTCGTGACTCCAAAGAAGACCATTTATCGTTCAAAACTTTTAATGTTTTATTGGTTTCCTCTATGAATGGTTTTAGAGCTCGGATCACTTCAAGAATAACCTCCATGGCTGACGTGGAAGATTTTTCAGGAGAAGGAGGATCTTTTTTCGGTCTTTTGGTGGGGATTGCAGGTAGTTTACTAGAGAACTACGTTTTTGAAATGGCTTTTGAAGAAATATCAGGTTTTTGAGAGGGGAGGTACTCCATTTCAGTGCCGTTAGGATTTGAGTTGGAATCTAAACACGCAGATATTTTAGAAACTTTAGAGGACACAGCAAGTTTAAGATTCCTCAACCTCCCCATAAAAGGAGTGATGAAACTCAGTGAATGACCTTAAAACACTTGTGAGCATTAGATGAAATCCGTAAATAATTATCAGCAAGATAGATAACACTAGTAGCAAGTTGTAAAATCTAAAAAGACTCCTTCAGTGGTACGGAGTATGAGGCAACAAGCCAGGAAAAATCACCACGGAAATAGTGAATATCATCTCATAGAGAAAAATAGGCAGAAGTGTAAATGATGGCTGCTCTGTGATAAAGTACAGAAAGAGGAAACGATTTCATATTTAGGCTCCAATATTAGAATAGGAAAGCTCAAAACTTTCATAAGTGGGGAAGTTTAAATATGACAGGCAAAACAACCCTCTTATTTGAAGGAGCAAAAAGAGAATAAAGTCAATGCGAAAAAGACACCAACCATGATGGCTTTATCAACAATTAATTTTTACAAAATTTGAAGACTAAAATAGCACTCCCACAATATGTGAGGGTTAAGTACCCTCCTGATACAGGTTATCAGTTCACGTTCAGGTCATATATGCCTGTCCTATTGCCAAAAACATGAGAAAAAAAAGGAATTTCCTCAATTCCTTAAGGTGTTTTAAGATATCACGTGAAAAATCCAGGACCCTTTGGATATTAGATGTTGTTCATCTTTCCTTTATTGATGCAGAGTGGTAAACTCCAAATACACGGACCAGCCGACACGTGTTTCGTCTTTACAAAAGACTTTTTCAAGGCTGGAAAAAGTAATGATAAAAACTAAATACATCCAATTCTTATACACAATTTAAAACTTGGTAAAATAATCATTTATACAAAAAATCTTAGAATAATCACCCAAATTGGTGATAGTCCGAAAAAGAGACGTGAATAAGAAAAGAACCAAACTTCCCAAAAGTCCAGTAATTAATTAATTGAGTAATTTTTTATTTTTTATTTTTAGTCAAGGAATGAACAAGTGAACCACTAATGTCACCCAAAGCCAATAAGTGTAGTGGGTGATTAATGATAAAAGCCAAAGATGATAGACATGCGTCCATTCCAATGAGAGTTTAAATTAACAAATATTAAAGGTTAAGTATATCAACCCACCAATAAATTCAATACGGTAGTTGATGGTATGTCCAGCTCTGTAATTCTTAAATTGAGAATCCCAAGTATAGATATTGTACATGTGATCATAACATCTAGAGAATAAACAAAACAATCAATGAGAAGTTAATCATTTTAGGTAAAAGATTCCAAAATGTCCATACGTTTGTTAACACACTGTTGTAACAAAAATGAGTGAAAGTAACTCTACGCGACAAGCATGAACATAATGCGTAGTAAGTGGCCATATCGCATCCATAGAGCGACAACAAACGTAGTAACCAACAACAAATACAAATTATATCGTCTATTCACCAGAAATAGAACTTGGTTCAGTAGTGCCAACACAGGATATAGCGGTGTAATCGACCCGTTGCATGAAATCACCAAAAAACAACAAGCCCTGAAACCATAATAAAATGGCATGTCTGCCAGAGAAAAGTAAGTAAAAAAACTAAAATGTTTTATTCTCTCATTTTCAATGGACATTCTCTGTACCGTCCTGTCTCCTAAATGATGACGTACTCGCAATATGTAATACAAAGTACGAACAAGAACATAGTCAACCCCTATATAGGATTGTGTGAATAAACATACCCAATAGAAATATTTAGCTGTCGTATTTCCAAATATCACAGTCCTCCCCTATATTGGATTGAATAAATAAACATACCCAATAGAAGTAATAAGCTGTCGTATTTCCAAGTGAGGAATATGTATAAAATAGTTATTTCCTTCAATGCACAGATAGGTGATAGTGACGTGCTCACTCCGTGATAAGATTGCACTCACTGCCTAAAATAAAATAAAGTATATAAAAGCAAGATCAACACGTAACATACTGGATTAAACATAAACCATCATCATAAAGATTAAGCATCCGTGTCCCCCATTCTTACTTGTCACCACCCGAATGAAAGTCCGAACACCTCTCCCACCGTTCAACTTGTCCGAACGCCGAAAACACATCCGTCTAAACGAGATGCTACTCTGTATGAACATACTACTATGCTACTTGAACTAACTCGTCTCACATTAGATAACAACTATTTTATGCACAACAACCATTGGTACAAACAACATTCTGGGGTGGCAATGGGGGCAAAATTCTCGCCGTCATTTGCTAATATCTATATGGGCTTCTATGAGGAACATCATATCTGGAAACATTGTCCCATTGAATTTACTGATTGCATTGTCTATTGGGGAAGATTCATTGATGACGTTATCATGATTTGGGGTGGCAACGCAACAACATTGGAGCATTTTATCGATCACTTGAATATCAATGAATATAATCTAAGTTTCACACATGAGATTGACACCAAGCAGATCAACTTTTTAGATGTCACACTCTATATTGAGGATGGCAAACTAGAAAGTAGACTATTTCGTAAAAATACTGCATGTAATTCTGTGCTTCATGCCAAAAGTGCCCATCCGAAATTTCAAATCTGTGCAATACCGTTTGGGGAGATGACCCGTATTAAACGGAATTGTAGCAAGGAGGATACATTACAGAGAGAGGTAGAGAATCTTAAAAATCGTTTTATAAGTCGTGGATATGACCGTGATCTTCTTGAAAAAGCTCATACCAAAATCAATCATATTGAACGTAAGAAACTGCTTAAAGTTCAACATAAGGTTAAAAATAAGAAAGGTGAAACACGCTCCAAACAATTGACACTCATAACTGAGTATAATTCACATAGTGACAGGATTTTCAAACTAATGTCCAAACATTGGCACATACTCAAGTTAGATCCAGATATAGTGCCATACATTGCTGACAAACCTAGAATCACCTATAAGAGGGGCAGAACTTTACGCAACTGGCTTAGCCCTTCTGTTATTAAGGACAACAAGGTGGACTCAAGACACACTTGGCTTCCAGAACAACCAAAGGGTTTCTACAAATGCACCATGTGCAATGTGTGTCAATTCGCGGAGAACAAATTGAAAAGCTTCAGCTATAACAATGGGCAGACACATACACTTTATCAGTTTATGAACTGTAATACTAAGTTCATAGTTTATTGCATTATTTGCCAATGCAAACTGATTTATGTGGGTAGCACCATCAGGCCACTTAAGGAGCGTATCCAGGAACACATCAGAGCCATCCGAAATGACAACAGAGACTATCCACTAGCAGCACACTTCAACACCGTACACAAGGATTCTGAAATTCTAGGAATTAGATTCCATGGGATTGTGACTCTTAAAAATGACCCTAGGGGTGGTGATAAAACCCTTGCTTTGAGAAAATTGGAAGCCACATGGTTAATTAAACTACGATCGGTGGACTTGGGTTTAAATACAGATAGAGAACTCCATGTGTTTTTGAAGGAATAAAGGAGAACAAGAGAGATTTTTCTCCTACAATCTAGTGACATTTGCTTGAATTGTTTAATGTCATTTTCATTTACAGTTGGGTAGGTTTTTTTTCAGCAATGACGCTTGACTAATTACAAATGTTTTTATCTGATGTTACAAATACATTGGGATCTGTCATCAAAATTGTCCTAGGATTGTACCCACATCGAACTGTATGCATAAATTGTGTCCATTTCTTGTCAATTGTTCATATGGTCACCGTTTGGTGACAAGTTTGGTCAAGTTTTTCAATGTATCCTCATTTGCAACATATGTAGAAACGGATTATGTTATATATTCCTTATCATGTGCTGAACTGATGCTTAATTTTTAAAAATAATTTTTGCTTCATGATGACCACTCTAACTAACCACTATGATACTGGACATGGGCATCTTTGCTCTCGTTTTCTATTTCTTTTCTCTTTTATGACTTTTTTAATTCATTTCGATTTCATATGAATAGGATTTGGTCAGTATTTATTTTTCGTGTTTACTTCATGTTTACTGTTGACCGCTAAGCGTATTTAACTATAATATTCTTATTAATGGTGTATCCTAGGCACATACATTTAATTGTGCTTTACCATTTCAATTATAATATTGCAATTTTACGAGGTATTTCTTAATATATATTATGTTGGTGGTGTTTTTCACTCCAATATGGCGGTGATGGCTTTATGTAGTCCTTTGTCCATTTTGCAGCTTGCACTGTGAAATACATATACACGTGACATTGTTCTATTATAATATTCGTAATTACGATTTTTCGGTTTGCAAACATATTTACCGTGCTTCACTGTTTCCATAATAACACTTTAAAAAATTTTTTATGTAGTATTTCCACCTTAGTATTTGTTTCAAGTCTTCACCACTCCAACATGGCGGTGTTAGATTTATGCAGTCCTTCGTCAATTTCACACGTTATGCGTAGACACGTGATTAGACTTTGCATCACGTGATTCAGGCATCCCCACTCTTTAACGGATGTGTTTTCGGCGTTCGGACAAGTTGAACGGTGGGAGAGGTGTTCGGACTTTCATTCGGGTGGTGACAAGTAAGAATGGGGGACACGGATGCTTAATCTTTATGATGATGGTTTATGTTTAATCCAGTATGTTACGTGTTGATCTTGCTTTTATATACTTTATTTTATTTTAGGCAGTGAGTGCAATCTTATCACGGAGTGAGCACGTCACTATCACCTATCTGTGCATTGAAGGAAATAACTATTTTATACATATTCCTCACTTGGAAATACGACAGCTTATTACTTCTATTGGGTATGTTTATTTATTCAATCCAATATAGGGGAGGACTGTGATATTTGGAAATACGACAGCTAAATATTTCTATTGGGTATGTTTATTCACACAATCCTATATAGGGGTTGACTATGTTCTTGTTCGTACTTTGTATTACATATTGCGAGTACGTCATCATTTAGGAGACAGGACGGTACAGAGAATGTCCATTGAAAATGAGAGAATAAAACATTTTAGTTTTTTTACTTACTTTTCTCTGGCAGACATGCCATTTTATTATGGTTTCAGGGCTTGTTGTTTTTTGGTGATTTCATGCAACGGGTCGATTACACCGCTATATCCTGTGTTGGCACTACTGAACCAAGTTCTATTTCTGGTGAATAGACGATATAATTTGTATTTGTTGTTGGTTACTACGTTTGTTGTCGCTCTATGGATGCGATATGGCCACTTACTACGCATTATGTTCATGCTTGTCGCGTAGAGTTACTTTCACTCATTTTTGTTACAACAGTGTGTTAACAAACGTATGGACATTTTGGAATCTTTTACCTAAAATGATTAACTTCTCATTGATTGTTTTGTTTATTCTCTAGATGTTATGATCACATGTACAATATCTATACTTGGGATTCTCAATTTAAGAATTACAGAGCTGGACATACCATCAACTACCGTATTGAATTTATTGGTGGGTTGATATACTTAACCTTTAATATTTGTTAATTTAAACTCTCATTGGAATGGACGCATGTCTATCATCTTTGGCTTTTATCATTAATCACCCACTACACTTATTGGCTTTGGGTGACATTAGTGGTTCACTTGTTCATTCCTTGACTAAAAATAAAAAATAAAAAATTACTCAATTAATTAATTACTGGACTTTTGGGAAGTTTGGTTCTTTTCTTATTCACGTCTCTTTTTCGGACTATCACCAATTTGGGTGATTATTCTAAGATTTTTTGTATAAATGATTATTTTACCAAGTTTTAAATTGTGTATAAGAATTGGATGTATTTAGTTTTTATCATTACTTTTTCCAGCCTTGAAAAAGTCTTTTGTAAAGACGAAACACGTGTCGGCTGGTCCGTGTATTTGGAGTTTACCACTCTGCATCAATAAAGGAAAGATGAACAACATCTAATATCCAAAGGGTCCTGGATTTTTCACGTGATATCTTAAAACACCTTAAGGAATTGAGGAAATTCCTTTTTTTTCTCATGTTTTTGGCAATAGGACAGGCATATATGACCTGAACGTGAACTGATAACCTGTATCAGGAGGGTACTTAACCCTCACATATTGTGGGAGTGCTATTTTAGTCTTCAAATTTTGTAAAAATTAATATTTGTATGTCTTGTACATATGGATGATGTCCCCAGGTAGTGGACATTAACTGAAGCCCTGAGCACCCCACCATTACAATTTCCTTTTTTATATTGTTAACGCCTCAAATTGATTTATATTAGCGACTACTCATATGCAGTTTGGTGTGCCGTTCTTCCCTATGTTTAGGGACGCTACTACCTATTTTCTAATTGTATGGCTTTATCAACAAGCCGAATATGGCTAGAAATTGGAGCCTTTAAAACTGCAAAAACTAAAGCAGAGCAAAAACCGTCAATAAAGAACTGCAGATGCGCGTTTCCTGAGGCGTCATGCAGAGAATCTCTACAGCGCGAAAAACAAAATGGTGGCCACATAAATGACGGAGCCAATCCACATCGTGCAATGAAGAAAATGCAGCCCACAGGAAGTTCAGAAGAAAGCAAATCGCCTCAATGCATGCCGCTTCTCTTCACGCAATCAAACCCTCAATTTGAAGTCCGCATGGGAGCTGGTTGCCTCGTTAGGTCCGCCGATAGACACCGCTGTCCCCGCAGAGTCAGGAAACCCGCTGCCGTCTTCTCCAGTTGCTAGCCGCCCCCCCCGCCTAGCTCCTTTGATGGCATTTGGTGGTATAGCTGCAAAGAGTTGTCCCCTTTTCATAGACCGAATTATATGCTGCTCAACTGGTGACAATCAATATTATTTGAAATGTGCACTTCTTGGTATAGTTTTCTCTTAAAACTGCGATTACGCATGCCTATTAATTATCCATGGTACTTATGTTGTTGTTTTTTTTTGTTGTAATTAGTAGTAAGATAAAAGAACTAAAGTATGGTGCCGCTCTATACCCGTGTGCATTGTGATACGGTTCATGGTGCCATGTTTATCTGTTGAAATCAGAAGCAAGAATAGTTTTTAGGTCTCACCTGACCCAGCGCATGCGCTGGTCTGGCGAGACTTTTTGAGAGGGCTCCAAAAAGTGCTACCAGGCCAGCCTAGAGCTACAGTGCATGTGCGTGGGCGCGCGCGACCGCGATTACTTTCACGGCCGCTTGGCATAGCCAATAGGTCTTGCTTTTGGGACCTTATAAGTATTTAGTTATGCAACTGTTGCATGGCTAAACACTTATAAGGTCCCAAAGGCGAGACCTATTGGCTATGCCAATGCTTGTTATTTTAAGCTATTAATGAGTTTTCTCATTGAGTGTATAAACATATGCATCACGCTTGCGTATGTTTGAGTTTTCGTTCTAAACAAAGGTTATGTAAAAGGACATTGATGTCCCAAACTGTAGCAGGTTGCTCTGACTAACGTGTTTGGAGCACTTGAATCTAAATCAGGGGTCAACTGATTTCATTCTGGAGATGTCATAGTCTTTGGTCAGCTGCGAAATGATTGTTTTTCACTGTAAAACACTGTGCCATTGTTCACTCTGAAGGAATATAATGAAACATTGTCCGTCTGTTTCCATAAAGTTACAAACCTCCAAACCTTGCTTCTTCACTGGGTTGTTTTTCTGTGGTGAAAGGTTAAATGCTTGTTATCTCATCAACGTTAAGCTTTCAAAAGTGCTCTGGGAATTTCCCAACCCCCCCCCCCCCTCCCCCGTCTAATTTGTGACATTTCACATTATGTCTGAAATTATCTTTTACATATGTTAACTAGTTGAGTGTGTGTGTGTAGGCTGCAGAGCTGCAGGGCAATTGGCCTGAAATATATTCATGTAGTGCAGCAATTGGGGTGGCCTAGGCCTGACCGTTTATAATGCACTATTCTGAAACTGCATTTCTAGATTCGAGCAGACGTATAATAGAAGTAACGTTTGTTGTATTTATTCGCAGGCTTTGCAGTCGCCCAGTGCATAAACCAGCATAGTCCATCACCAGCCTCCTCACCATCCCCTCCTTCCAGCGGCAGCTCCAGTGGCAGCACCGGGCGTTGTGATTCTGTTACAGCCAGCACAACTTCAACTCCGTCCGTAGTTCAGAGCCCATCAGGTATTAAAATGATACTTACCATGCTCACAAAACACAGCCTGCGCCATCGACCACTGCATATTAAACTGTGGTAGTTCACACGCCTTTTCTCCTTTTTTTGATTTTTTTTTGGGGGGGGGCTTTTTTTGCACTGGAATGACACTTTATTCATTCTTCATGTTTTTATTGTTTATGGCAGGCTAAGAACAAAAATTCGTCGTACCTGCTTTGTTTGCCCACATAGATGTATTATGGTTAGTCGTTTTCATTTTCGGCACAGAAAACCTAGAGACATCCATGGTGTCTGGAGATCGATGTCACTTTCTTGAGCCCATTGAAGATGGGATGTGTAAAAACACTGTATTGGGCGACTTATCCTGAGTAGCCAGGCAAGCAGAAAATATTCAGCCACAGGAGAAGCTACCGCTTCTAATATCAAAGCGAAACTGGTTGGTAGTTTTCCATGAGTGTTTACAAAGCCTCAATCGGCTACAAAGCAACGTAGTGATGTAGAATGGGGCGTGTACAACAAAGGTACAGGTCAAAGTAGATAGACCAGAAAAGCAGGGAATTTCCAGTGAGTGGCTTAAGAGGAACCATACTGGATGGAGGTGAGAGTTGCTTCAGAGGTCGCCTGTCATCTTGGGGAAATTACTTAAAAATCGAAGGGCGAGATGACGGATGCTTGCATTTAACGACTCGCAAATTGCGTCACTTTGGGACGAGCAAAATGCAATGTACAACAGTTTGCGATTCCCCATGGGGTCGCAAATTGCATGCATCGTCAATATTCATGAGGTAAGTGCAATTTGCTGGGGTCTGCAGACCACCTTGTCTGGGACTGCTTTTAAAATAAAGCAGTTTTTTTTTTTTAATGCAGCCCGTTTTCCTTTGAAAACGGGTTGCTTTTAAAAAAGAAAAATGAAACTTTTCAGTTTCATTTTTTAAGGTCAGGCAGTGCCTGCTTAAAAAAAAATATTTTCTCACACTCTCAAAGGGGAAGGGTCCCTTGGGGACCCCTTCCTGTTTGCGAGTGGTTTACCACCTACTTCAACTGCGAATGTTTTGCGGCCGATCTCCCGTTGTCGTAAATCTGGCCCCAAGTGTGCTAAAAAGCAGAACCAGACATCTGATAAATTGCCTGTAGATACTGATGTACAGCCCAGTTTTTAATAAACTCAAAGTGGTTGAATCTCTGCTGAGAGTATTAAAAAGTATATGTATTTTGGACATCTGAGATATACAAGAAACAAATTAAATCTATAAAGCACTTAAATCAGACCTGATTGGGAATTACCCAGGTATTTTCAGATTGCAGGCAGGGTAGACATTGATAATCACAGCATTTGCATTATAATCAGATGTGTCAAATTAGATATTGGATATTTTTTAACATAGCTTTTGAAAGTGACAGACATTTGTTTGATACACAGTAAAGTAGTTTTCACATAGAAAAATTAACATTTTTATAATACTTCGAGCTTTTTTTAGATTCCCATGGTTTGCAGAGCATTTAATAGAAAGTAATTTCTCCATCATCTTAAAGTGTAATCAGAGAGACTTGTGTTTTCGGACACCACACATAATAGCTTTGCAGGTCCATTTTTGATTGGAGAATAATTATGGTCCGGTTTGTTCTGATATAGTGATATTACTTCTTGTCCTCTTTCTGTATTCCCCTGCTAGCCCACCCGATAGTCGAAGATATAAAAATCCATTCAAGGTTCAAACTAAGCTGTAAATGTATTTCACTCATCCAATACAGGTATTGTATTGGAAGTCCAAAGCAGGGTACATTTGGCAAAGTGTACATTGACGGTGATTCACAAAAGGGCCCATTTTTTAAAATATGTTATGTGTTTGAACAAACCGCCCTCCGCCCTCTGAACATCCACAATGGTGCAGTGGTATCAGGTAGTTTTGGGGGTTGCAATACCAGGTATGACTAGGACAAGAAAACCATACCACCCATTACCCCAGTGCTAAGTGAAACTGTCACCCAAAAAATCGGTAATCTTGAATGCTTGCATTCAGGCTGCAATGCGAGTTTAATTGACTTTTCCAGAATATCTGGGTATGAAGACCGAGAAGACTCGTGATGTCGGGGAGCAGCAAATACATTTAAATGTGGGGGTCTTTTAAGGGAGAGCAGTTCTTTTCTTAACGCTTTTTTTTTGCGACTGGAGTGCCACTAAATTAATTCCTTATGCTAGCCTCCGGTTTTGATATAAAATCATCACTTCAGCTGAAATACGTTTGACACTAAAGCATATCCCCCCACGTTGCCTTCACACCCCCACGCATAATCAACAGACACCGTCATGGGATTTGGCAGAAACATATGACTAAGGGGTTTAAACCCCCTTGAGATGCTGTAAGATAGTACAAGTGAGTAAGGCAAACCTGTTGAGGTGCGCAAGAAACAAATAGAGCTGGTATTGTATTATTGATTGCAGGTTTCAGAAATATTTGGATATAAGAAATCCATGAGAACTCCCTGAGTCCACTAAAGAAAATTGTCATCAAATGTCTTGTTGAAGACAACCGGTTCAAACTGAATGCCACTGTCTTCCAAATCCCACCCTCATCACATGGAATAACTCTTCAGCGTAAAGAAAACAATCAACTCTGGCACCCACATTAGATAGCGCCCAGCCTTAAAACCTTCAGGAGAACATGTTCAAAATGCAGCTACATTATCACTGTGCTGGAAACTGAAAAATACAACAAGGAGGCCACTTAACTCAAGGGGTTCAATTCAAATAGAAAAAACTCATAAATCTACACCAGTAGAGGTACTCCTATGCATGGGTAGATTTAAGAGTTTTAAGAATTCTCATGCATTACAGAGAGTGAGAAAGAGAAAGAAAAAATAAATCTATCTTAATTATATTTTGATCCTTGCTCCATCCTTTTATAGTGTGTGAGAAGAGACCTAGGCCTCACCCTGGGTATGTGAGGTCCTGGACCTATCCTGTGACCTGGATGTGTACACCAAGATTATCCTTATTGTGGGCAGTGGATAACTGTAACTTTCCTGGTTATAATGCATCAAGCAATGGTGGAAGCATAACACCAATTTATTTTTTGTTTTTTATAGAAGAGATTATTAGTGCTGCCACTGTCCTTCCAACCTTACGATCCAGGGATCACAAGGGCACTTCCATGGTAGTAGCGGCTCCCTTTGTTAACAAGTGGGGGGAAGGGGGGAGATATGGGGGATATAATTGAAAAAAACACCCGCTGCTGGTTGCTGACTTGGGATTTTTTTGCTAGTGGTCCCTGTACACAGTGCAGGTTCCTAGACGCCAATTAAGGCACTGCTCTCATGGCCTTAGGAGCCTGTGCCTCTACTCCACCCAGCTGTAAAGCACAGCTCAGATGGAGAGAGATCAAAGTGTGCATGGCGGTGTGGCCAGCCTTAGACAGCCGGCCAAACTGTCATGCGCTCTTTACAGTGTGCACTCCTCCTCACCCTGCACTCCTCAGACTTGGCTGCCTGTAGCAGAAAGATAACTAAAATGATAATAAAATGGTTTTATTATCATTTTATTTTTCCTGTTTGTCTGCTGCCTGGTACTTGGGGGGATTGTGGGGGGGTGACACTCCGCCTCCATAGCGAAGGAGCCGCCACTTTTCCATGGGTTTCAAAGGGATAGTAGCAGCTACCCCTCTTACTCCATAAATGTTGTTCTTGGTAACATGAAGTTGAAGACATTTTATTTTTATGCCATATCTAGAAGTGTCTAGTTGAGGCGCTTGGCATCTTGGAGCCTGGGTTCAGTCTCTCCCTAAGCAATGGATTTATGATTTGTGTTTTTTTATTTTGTGCTTTCCTACCCCTGATTTCTATTTCATGTTTTTTTTTCGTACAGGAAATTATGTTTAATTATATATTTACTTGGCAAGATTTGATAGCTGAAATCATTTAAGAGCTTTGTTAGGTTTATTACGTTGGCAATCTACTACAATCCTATTGAGGTTGTAGATCGCAACGTATATTTATAAGTTTTGGTAATTCTAAAGCGTGAATATAGCTGGCTCACAATGGAGTGCTGTACAGTGAAACATGCTGCAGTGGTGACATATAAGGGGGAATGGAACAGAGGGGGTACATATAGCTAGTGGAAGTATGAAAACACAGCTTAAGAAAGTCTTCCTGGTAGAGGGTGTGTTTTTTTCGTTGCTTCCTGAATTGAACGAGGGTTTGTGCTGTTCTGATGCCAGAAGGGATGTTCTCCCAGATCATGGGAGTGTAGGATGGCTTGTTTGCTTCTTCCTGCAATGTTTAGTCTCTAATCTGATGATTACAGAGATTCTCATCTGGCATTGACCTCCAGATATATTTAGTTTGTTAGCTAGATAAACAGGGGTCTTGTTTAAGAGAGTCTTGTAACTGATGCAGCTAATCTTTATGATGATCTCAGGTGCCCTCTCAGTACATCCTAATAATAAGGGCTGTACTGGACCCCCCACCGAGTAAAGCCTTCACTGCTTCTCAAAGACTTCAGATATTCAGGCTATGTTTCAGATGTTTCAGAATGGAGCCATCATTCCAGACCTGACGGTCTTACTCCTGCTCGGTCTGCTGGCCTCTATTGCACTCTAACACAAGAGAACCCTCCAGTTGTACCTCTGCAGGCACCAGTTCCAACACAATGAAGATCTCCAATCTGGTATCAAAATCTCCATCAAAACTGCAGCGGATTTGCAATGGTGGAGTGTGAACAGCAACCGTTCTCAGAGGAAGCTGTCTCACCCGCTTCCTTCAGGTTGCAACAGTAATCACAGATGCATCCACTCTAGGGTGGGAAGCTCATCTGCCTGAATTGGAGATCAGAAGCTTCTGGTCTCCAGAAGAACCGATTTTACACATCAGTCAGCTCAAATTATGTGTGATATGTCTCGCTTTCAGGGCCTTCTTCCCTTCCCTTCGTGGTCAGTCTGTCCAGATATTGACAGACAATACGATGATGACTTATGTCAACAAGCAGGGAGGAGTGAGGTTGAATCTTCTCTGCCGAGAAGCCCTAGGTTTCTGTTCCTGGGCTAAGGACCATCAGATTTGCATAGTGGCAAATCACCTGTCCAGAGTTCTCAACGTACACTCAAACAATCTCCGCTAGTGTCATCTTGCTTATCGCAAATGTAGTCTCCATCCAGAGGTAATACACAACATTTTCCAACAGTGGCGGAGTCCTCAGATAGACTTATTTACCACTCAAGGGAACACTCACAGCTGAAATTCTGTACCCTCCAGTATCTGATGCAGGGGGGATGTGCTTTGCTTGAAGTGTAACTTTCCCTTCTTTATGCCTTTCCTCCCATACACTTGATCCCTCGTATCTAGAGGAACATTTGCCTCAACTAGGCACTAGTAATCCTAATCACCCCATACTGGTCAAAAAGGGTTTGGTATGCACACCTCATTCACCTCTCCCTGTGCCCTCCACTCGGTCTCCTTCACAGGGTAGACCTCTAGTCACAGCAGCCGGCTCTACATCTCAGTCTCCAGAGCTTTCACCTACAGGCCTGCAGATTCAATAGATTTGTTAAATTGTGTACAGACAAATCCATAGATTCTCTTCAAGCTCACATGGCTGACATTCTCCCTTTTGCCATCGCTGGCCCAGGAGGGCTGCGCAGTAGCTATTGATAAAGGTCATTTGTGAGCCTTATCATCTTTCCTATGTCTAAGAGATCAACCATCCTTCTGTAAATCTCCCATTGTTATGAGATGCCTAAATTGTCTCACCAATAAATATTCTCCTACTCCTTTTATTATCCCACAAGGGATCTCAATTTAGTTCTTACTTTCTTAGCATGTTCTCCATTTCAACCATTGTACAGTTGTCTTGCATTTACCGACATTGAAGACAATTTTGGTAATCGCTATCACATAAGCAAGGCAGGCAAGCGAATTACAAGTATTGAGCATACCTTCGTCCCTGTAGGCTAGTTACTTACCTTCGGTGATGCCTTATCTGGTAGAGACCGGTTCTAGCCGCAGATTCCTTATTTTAAAATTCCTCCCCAGGCACCAGACTGGATCTGGAAATTTTCGCAGTAGTACCTCTGTGCATCAGTAGAGGGTGTCGAGCAACTCCGCAGCATCATCGTTATGGAATGTGATGTCAACGGAGTCCATATAAGCCCTCTCTCAATGTGCTGACGTCCGTTTCTTTGTGACCGTTTCAACGCCATCAATACGGAGCCACTTAGAGAAGCAGTCTCAGGAAACTGTACACCAGGAAGGGAAACATCTTGTATCAACAAGTGAAGATAGAAAGAACTGCAGTAGAATTCAAAGAGGGGATCTGGGAGATCACAGGGCCCTTAGTTCATAGAGCAGGGAGTATGGGTGGGTCGATGAGGAATCTGCAACTAGATCCTGTCTCTACCACATAAGGCGATACCAAAGGTAAGTAACTTGTCCAACTGATACCAACATCTTGCCACAGATTACTTATCTTAGTATCAGATACCCAAGCAACACCATCCTCGAAGGATGGGCTGAAAACCAACCTCATCAAAGATCCCCAAATAAGAGAAGCCAGGCCAAAAGATAGAAGGGACCAAACTATCAGAAAAATGAAGGTTAAGCAAGATGATTTCCGAAGGACTGATCTCCAAGAAGGACTGTGGAAAGTCTATAGGGTGGAGAAAGCAACAATACCGTGAGAAACACGGTATAGAACCAGTAAAAGAGGCAGACCCAATAAAGGGATGCAACCTATGATCGGGGAATAAAAAGGGAGTTTAGGGTCAACCCAATGGAAGGAGCATAAACAGCGAGTTCAGCTGCAGCAAACACATACAACGAATAATTGCGCCCACCTATGGTCAAGGAAACTAACCTGAGAAGCCGATTTCAAAAAGAAAAGGAAAGGAAACCGACAAGGGCAACCAAGAAGGTTGAACCAGGACACCAATAAGGTGTAGGTAAAACGCAGCAATGTACACCGTATAGAAAGCCAGACCACCATAGGTGCAAATGCACTCATAGATATACCTGAAGTACAAGACATCTACAAGTGATAGGCATAATCATGCAGAGACATCCAAATATAAATGTATACAAGGATAATTCTGCATATAAAAAACATAAATTCCTGTAAACACACAAGTCATACAGGGTACATCAAAAGTATATCCACTCCGAAGAAGGTAACCCACATCCTCTGCCAGTGGGTGGGTGGACGAGAAGTGGAAAAATGAGTAGCACTCCAAGAACAGGGGCAAACAAGCAAGTACTGAGAAAATACATCCTACCATTGTAAAGCAGAGGTTGCGATAGTAACTGAGGTGGAGACAGAAAGACAAGCTGGGAAACTGAAACACAATACCACATAGAAGTAGGAAACGGAAGGCATCGCCCACTACAGGAAAACAAGGGCAACCGTCCAAGCACCATCTCTACCGACTGAGGAAGAATACCAGAAGGCAGTAGCAGGTGAAGCAAAGAATAACCAGCATGTGGAGAGTCCACCATGAAGAAGAAGACGACCACCACCAGGGTGAAATGAAGGGCTTGTGAAAACTAAGGGAATCAGTTAGCTGATTATGACAATCACCCATTGTCCAACTTACAGAAGCAGGAGAAATGGGTAAGAAACCTGACCAATGCTTCATGGAAATGTAAGAAAAGATGGGATATGCCCCCCAAAAAAGTAATGCAATATCTCCACCTAGAAGTGGGGTTAAAAGTAACCTCTCTCATTGAAAAAGTGAGTCATGAAGGTGGGGGTGGATGAAGGAAAGATACAGGAAAGAAAGGGAAACCCTGTCTCTTGTGAAATAAGGACACCAGACGAGGATCCAAACAATCAAGGGGACCTGCGTCACAGGTGATGAGGACTGAAAAGAACAGCAGACACCACAGCTGCCCCACGGGTGCAATCACAGATATGTATAAAACAGGCACAAGAATACCAGACTGCTGGAAACAGCAAGAGAAATCCATGCGTTCCAGAGAGGAAAACAAAGCTAAGAGAAGGGCCACACTAAAAAGGGTAGAATATGGACATGAATGCAAAACAGGCTAAAGAGGTTGCATGCCTGCAGCACCAGCATAGCCCATGGACATAACAGCAGAGAAAATAAGAAGGCGAAGTCTCTATAAGGGGTACTAAGTGCCTAAGTAGATAAAAAAAAATGCCTCCAAGGCATAAATCCAGTATTTGTAATGCGCAAACAATTACGCAAAGGCGTCAAGGCACTGGGGGCCCTCAGGAAGATTAGGCGAGCTATTGCCCAGAGTCACATGGTGCTGGGCTGTCCTGCCGCTAACTCCCACAAGGCATGGGAGAAACGGGCGAGCACAAAATACGTGTTCAGAGAGCGCAGAGCATTGCTAGAAGAAGAGAAAATATCCCTACCACAAACGTCAAATTTCCTGGCCTCCCTTTCTGGAGGGACAGGGGAAAGAAAAGTATTATTTTGCGTGGCTAAAGCAGCCAGAACCACAACGCTTTTTGTAGAGGGATGTCTAAGGAGGCAGGAGGGATCCTTCGGTGCTGGGTGATGTCTGTGAGGAATGGAGTGATGCACGGGGATCCCTATTTTAGGTTTAGCTCAAGCACCCAACAGGATATCAAAAAGACAGTCACCATAAGAAAGTACAGGCTCAGCATTTGACTGGGCAGTGTGTAGAACACCAATTAAGTGGTCTGTTGACATTTCCACCAAAGGAATGTGCAAATCCAGGGCAACAGAAACTCGATTGACCATGTCCTCTAGTGCGAAACTCGCATGCGTAGCCAAACCAGGAGGAGGCTGGCGAAGATTCTAAGCCACTGGCGTCACCCAAGTCATGTAACCAGCTAAAGTTTATAGGGACTGGTACCATGTCCGGAATTGGAAGAGGACACACCACACCTTCTGTAGTACTTCCACAATTATGGTCCTCAAAAGGAAAAAGCAGAGGAAGGGAGTCTGAGACAGTCGGCTCCATCGGCGACTCAACTGACGCCGTAACCGAAGTCAGCTGATGCCAAGAAGGCGACGCCTCAACGTCGACTGCACCTCCATAAAAGCTGGTAGACAAGAGCCCGACGCTGACATTGGAGTTAGTAGACCAAAAGCGGGAGCCGAAGGTGGGAAACGTGATGTGCTGTGCTGTGGCGCCACTGAGGTGTCAGACACAAGAGGCCCACCTAAGCTGAGACAGAACCCCTCAGCGGAGTCACAGGCACGGCCTCATGCACTTCCATGGAGCCCGAGGGCACTCCAGAGGGAGGTTATGACCCAAGAACAGAAAGAAGAGATTGAGAATATTGTCTCATCTGGATCAAAGACGTGCCAGGATAGGTGGGGAGACGTGAGGCGAGCTCATGCCTCGGCACTTCAACAGAAGAGTTGGGGGTTCAGTGGGAGGTGACGAAGAAGGGAGGCACCGTGACTTAGACCGCCGGTGGCGAGATTTACGTCCAGATGTCGAAGGTGAATGACGCCTGCAGAAACGGCTCCTTGATCCGACGTGCCTCACGTTCCTTCAGTGCCTTTGTATTCATCTTCCGACAGCACGAACATCCTTCAACGTCGTGGTCGGAAGATAGACACCAGAGACAATCGTCGTGGGGATCCATGATGGACATATGGCCCCCACACTCTCTGCAAAGCTTGAAACCCGAGTTCTTTGTAGTAGCCATCGCACTGCTACACCAAGGGAGTAAGAAGAATGTAGAGTCCCAGAAAAAAAAGTTACATGTCAACAGCGTGGAAAAAAGGGAACCGAAGTCAGCACGCCGACGAGGTCTTCTTATGGCTCCAGTGACGTCATACGGAGTCGCTAGCGGAGCCATGCTATTGTGACGTCCTCATCGACATGGGTGAGATAGGAAAACAATTTCCGTGGAAAGTTTTCTTTGTAAAAATTAAGTTGTTTTGAGCCGTTTCCGGTCACGAGCACTAGGCCTACCCACACAAGTGAGGTACCATTTTTATCGGGAGACTTAGGGTAACATAGTATTGTAGAGCAACTGTTATTACCTATTGACTTTCAATGCATTTCTGCCTTCCAAATGAAAAACAATGTGTAAAAAAGAAGTTACTTTGAAAAATGTCCTATAATTCTCATGCTAGTATGGGTACCCACAATTTCGGAAATGTGCAATTTGCTACTGTTTCTAAACTCTATATTTTGTTCCAATTTCACAAATGTGTGTCTTTCATCTCGATTTTTCACTATATATAGTTTCCCAAATTAATTGCTATATACCCGGTACATAATAAAACATTGCGAGACGCTGCTCAGTTATGGCTCTGGGTTTGTCGGGATCTTGGTGAACGTACAAGTCCTGGATATCCCCACAACCAGAAAGGCCCAGCGGATGTAACAGTACATTGCTTTCAAACATCTGTCATAATTAGAAGAATTTACAGGTGAAAGCGTTGGCACAAATGGCTGTTTTTATCAACTCATTGTCAATTTCTCCTATTTTCAACTGTTAGTTTCTCTAGAGAAACCTTGAAGGATCTACACCAATGACCCCTTGCTGAATTCAGAATTTCGTCTTCTTTTAAAAAATGTATAGCTTTTCAGGATCCATTATTGCTTTCATACCCATTTCTACCATTAACTGGAAGAAGGTTGAAAGGACAACAATAGCACAAATAGGCTATGTCCCAGTAAAAGGCCAAAACTATGCACAAAATGTTGCTTTTCTGACAAAAGTCTGTCAGTCCCTGAAAGATGGGAAAATTGTGATTGCAGCCCCACAAACCCTTTGAGGATACCATTTGCAGGGAAAAAAAGACGCTTTCATTTGCAGCACTTTTTCCCAATTTTTTTCCCCAAAAACCAAATCTAGCTGTATTTTGGCTAATTTCTGGCTCCCCTCCAGGGGAATGCACAAACCCTGGGTACCTTTAGGATCCCCATGATGTTGGAAGAAAAGGACCCAAATTTAGCGTGGATACCGTATGTGGTCAAAAAGGTACAGGGGCCTAAGCCCGAACTACTCCAACTAGCCAAAAAGGCTTAGCACGGGGGGGGGGGGAGGAGTCCTTGCAGCAAAGGGGTTAAAAGTTCACGTTTTGGTTTTCCCTGCACTATGTGGCAGGCACCGCGTGCTGCCTGCCATCTTGTGCAGGCAAATGCCCCCCAAGCACAAAACAAAAGTGCCCCTGCACAAGGGGGGCCCGCAACGGGCCCCCAAAGTCAATCTTCACTAATCTTTGAATGGCGGAGGAACCGCCATTCAAAGGCTTGACGATTGCAGCATCCTAATCTGGCGGGCAGTGCCTGCTAGGCACCGCCACCTGTTTATGGATTCTGGCTGGGTCCGACAGGCAATCGTAACGATTACCTGTGTCGGACCCATGGCAGGCGGTCTTACCGTCTGCCGGCACTCCACCCGCCATCAAAATCTGGCAGGCGGAGAATGGCTGCACGATTGCGGTGAACCTGCCACCCACAGGCTGCTGGTGGCGGGTTCACCGCTATTGTAATGATCCCCTTAGTTCGCAGACCCTGGGGTATGTATTCTAAGGTAAGAAATCCATAACTAATAGTCTCTTTCAGATGAAGAAGTTACTCACCTTCGGTAACGTAAATTAGTTATGAATTCCTTACCGCCCCACCCATCCTTCCCGTTCTGCAAACTGACTTCTAGAGTAAGGGACTCCCTTTCAGGGCCTCAGTTGTGTGCACCAATGGTCAGTGTCTTGCATGGCTCTGAGCTTCTGGCGTGGAATGTCGTTTAAAGAACTGACGTCAGCGCACAGGGGTGGCGTCTAAGTAGATGCCATGACTTTATTCCGTCAATCACAATGCCAACGACTAATGCGGAGTCGACTGATGCTCTGAAACATACATCTTGATGTCGAAAAGCACCTTGTACGGGTCCTCCCACCCAGAGATCTTTTAGTGAGGTTATTAAGAGCTTGTTGAACCCCATAGATATGGTTCAACCACCCACGCTCAGTACATAATACTCTAGCCATTAAGGACTGCTTTAAGTCAGTGTTCATTCTTTTCACAAAGAACTGTTGATGGACAGAATACAGAACAATGTCAAACATTCACCCGAGTACAGAGATCTGGGCCTAAATCCATCGTTTTTTTGCTCACCATGCCATTCCAGTTTGGACCCAGCCATATGCAAATCAGTCTTGACCCTGTGCCCCATGGGAACAGTCCAGCCCGAACTGCCAGGCCAGGTCCTCCCTGGACTGGAAACAAGCATCCTAGGACCGGTTTCGGGGTTTCACCCCTTTTCAGCCAGGATAGCTTGATTCCAGTGTTATGGAGAGCAACGGACTCACGTCTGAGCATACCCGTCCCACTCGGGGTGACAAATGCAAAAAGAACTGTTGATGGACAGAATGCAGAACAATGTCATACATTCACACCAGTACAGAGATCTGGGCCAGGGAGGACCTGGCTTGGCAGTTCGGCCTGGACTGTTCCCATGAGGCACAGGGTCAAGACTGATTTGCATATGGCTGTGTTCAAACTGGAATGGCATGGTGAGCAAAAAAACGATGGATTTAGGCCCAGATCTCTGTACTGGGGTGAATGTATGACATTTTTCAACACTCCGTCCATCATCCACTTTGGTTTTGCTTTGTTCGCCCTAAGTTGGCAGGGTATGCCCAGACGAGAGTCCCTTGCTCACTTTGCTACTGGATTCAAGCTAGCCTGGCTGATGACGCCTGATTAGCCATAAACAGGTCCCAGGATGCTTGTTTCCGGTCCAGGGAAGCCATGGCTTGGCAGTTCGGGCTGGACTGTTCCCATGAGGCACAGGGTCAGACTGATTTGCATATGGCCATGTCTGAACTGTGGTGGCGGAGTGAGCTAAAGAATGATGATGGATTAAACCCAGATCAGTTGACTAGAGGTGAGTGCTTGCAATGTTCAACACTCCGTCCATCATCCCCTTTAGTTTTGCTTTGTTCACCTTAAGTTGGCAAGGTATGCCCAGACGTGGGTCCCTTGCTCACTTTGCCACTGGATTCAAGCAAGCCTGGCGGACGACAGCTGATTAGCCAGAAACCGGTCCCAGGATGCTTGTTTCCGGTCCAGGGAAGACGTGGCTTGGCAGTTCGGGCTGGACTGTTCCCATGAGGCACAGGGTCAGACTGATTTGCATATGGCCATGTCTGAACTGGGGGTGCTTAGTGAGCTAAAGAATGATAATGGATTAAACCCAGATCAGTTGACTGGGGGTGAGTGCATGCAGTGTTCAACACTCCGTCCATCATACCCTTTGGTTTTGCTGAGTTCTTTAATTATGGCCATCTGAACACCAGTCAGTATTTTCTCAGTGGAAGCAAAACTCATTTCCGCTCTGGAATATAAATGCTATTTATATTTTATCAGCACTGTTTCACCTTTGTTGAAGGTGCCATATGCAAATCCAATTGCATCCGATAAAACACAGGTGACAAAGTTTGGGTTATGCATATTTTTATGCAAGTGGCGTGTTTCAAGCAAGTCAGATTGTAAAGATTTGAGTGTATCAGAGTTTCCTGATGTCCAGCATGACGTGGAAAAATCAGGTCATAATAATATATAGAGAGGTTTCATGGGCTGTGCTTATTCAGGTATGTATATTCTGGCAAAATCCAAATTCCTAGCAGGGACTGCACCTTTTTAACTGTGTTCGGAGTTTGTAATTGTGCAAATTTCTCCCAAAAAAGAGGAGAAAGGCTTTTACCCTCATGGGTAAGTTCATATCCTAGGAAAAGGACACTTAAAGAGCTATGTTAGATGTTTTGAATTTGAACTTGTAACCACTTTCAGCAAATCCCAATATTGTGCGAATTACTCTGGCCGAGTGTAGATTCAATTAATTGTCCGTGAAGTAGATATCATCTACATAGAACGGAGCGCCTGGGTCAATGTCATGAAGAATCGACACAATAATGCCACAAAGAATTCCGGGCTATTCTGATAGCGCATAGGAAGTCGTGCATAGCATATCTGAAAACCCAGGGTGCTAAAAGCAGACCAGTCTCGGCTCTCAGGAGCCAAACTGTGACTAGAAAAACTGTTAGAAAAGTCCAATGCGGTTTTATTTTTTTTACGGACCCTCTGGTACGCCAATTGGGAAAGAATTTCTTAAAGGGTCGCCTTAGCGTCCCGTTCAATAAGATATTATGGCTATGAATGTGAGGTGAACCAAATAGGAATAATATGATAAAGAGAATCTTTATCCCAACCCACATGATTACGGTAAAGGACAAGGGTCAATGCAAAGGCACATTCGGCTGCTTAAGCCTGTTTGACATCGCCGGTGACAAGGTGAGAAAAGGGAAAGAAGAATCACATCCTCATCTTTGTTGCCAATCGACCGCCGCAAAGAGGATGCCATAAGACGTAGTTATGTTTTCCCAGAATATTGCTTTAATGGTGCGTTTAGCGTCACCTTCAATTTGAATATCTAAGTGATATAACTTGTCTGGAGAAGCCACATGTGTATCCACGGTTTGAACTGTAACAAAGGTATTAGTTGCTTTCCCTTCCAGAAATTCCTGGAGATTCCGGCATACTATGGTGCCTTCTGGCACGCTGTCGAGGAGAGTTTCCACCCAACTCCTGTTCGGTAGGAGGGTTCTCGCTGTCTGTGGCATATTTAGCAGTCAAAGCTGCTACTTTTTTCCTGAAATCGAGCTATATATTGAAGAGTCTTATTCTCTTTTTTTTTTTATCTTCATGTCAGACGAGTGTGGTCTCCCTCCTCAGTTTCACGTACTCTTCTTGTCTGTATTCAGATCACCGCCCTCCGTCATACTGCTGGTCAGATGATTCCTGAAAGCAACAAGGAGAACGTGTATTAGGAATCTGATACGTCTGGAGTCTTGATTTTAGTGTGATTATGAAAATAGTACCATCTCACAGAGGACTCCAAGGGTGGAGAACCTCCGCCAGGTTTACCTTTTAGTTGCTGTTGACATTAGTCCCAAACTCACAGGCTGGTCTGGCATCCTTGTCAGCACTAGGCTTGCCAAGTGGTGGTACTAAAGTTCGGGTTCCAAAATTATTGCGTCCTGAAGCTATGTATACATTAGCAAGAACTCACATTCGCAATCGACAACTGCCACTGCGGTAAGTCGCTGGCATATAGCTAGAGATGCTGCTTCACCTTTAACATTATAAATAATAATTTCGGAGATTACGGGAAGATTACCTAATAATTTCACCCCAAAATCTAGGGCAGGACCTGCCCCATGTTCATTTTGTATATGTTTGAGTATGTTCAGTAAAATGACCATTGAGGGAGTGCCATGACAGAGATTATAGACTGTAGCAAAAATAGTCCCCCAGGTGTTGCAGTCTGCAAGAGTGGGGACCAGTCCAGTGGGTAAGCACATTGTTAAATCTGTTCTTGTGGTCCCGTAAAGTTGATCTATTTTTTGGGCAATCCAAATGCAATTTCCTCACGATTAGTAGGGCGTTCGCCCATAACTGAATGAACAATTACAGGACTAATAACAGACGAACCAGGCTACTGGGCTTGCCCTTGCTGGCCAAGTCTAGCTGGACAGGCTAATAATATATGTGCAATAAATTGTATCAGACATCTGTACAAGATGACAAAAACGTTGTACAACCCGCAGGTTTGCACAAGATTTAGATTGCTAAATTTGGGTATGGTGTATATCCAGCTAATGCCGGCCAAGTAGACCCCTCATTACTGAGAGGACCCATGCGAACTGTCCCAGGGACATGGGGAAGGACGCCATTAAACCAAGTCTGATGTATCCAGAAGGTAAGAGGAATTTCAATAAGTGAATAAGGTCTGTATGCAGCAGGTGCCGGTACACTAATTTCAATAAGTGCATAAGGTCTGTATGCACCAGTCCAGTGGGTAAGCACATTGTTACCTCTGTTCTTGTGGTCCCGTAAAGTTGATCTATTTTTTGGGCAATCCAAATGCAATTTCCTCACGATTAGTAGGGCGTTCGCCCATAACTGAATGAACAATTATAGGACTAATAACAGAGGAACCAGGCTATTGGGCTTGCCCTTGCTGGCCAAGTCTAGCTGGACATGCTAATAATATATGTGCAATAAATTGTATCAGACATCTGTATAAGATGACAAGAACGTTGTACAACCCGCAGGTTTGCACAAGATTTAGATTGCTAAATTTGGGTATGGTGTATATCCAGCTAATGCCAGCCAAGTAGACCCCTCATAACTGAGAAGACCCATACGAACTGTCCCAGGGACATGGGGAAGGACGCCATTAAACCAAGTCTGATTTTCCCAGAAGGTTCGAGGAATTTCAATAAGTGCGTAAAGTCTGTATGCAGCAGGTGCCGGGGGTGTCATGTATTCGTGAAAAGTGTTTGTGTTAGTATCTACAGCTGGAAATGTGACCCAAGAATAAATACACTTCAAAGCAGAATGCTGCATCCGCTTCTACTGCAAAGAAGCAGGAGAACCCGCATTGGGGACTCCATGTTGCGTCAAATGTGCATTGGCTGCCGGTTGACAGTTGGCCACAATAGCAATAGGTTGCGCTATAAGTAATTAGGAATGGAATCAAATTGTAACACAAACAGGGTTTTAACCTTTTAATATTCAAGCTTGAAAACCAACAGAACTAGGTGATCCCTAAAAACTGTGGAGGATTAATCCCTAACACCACGGAAGTCTCCGGTCAAAGGTGCAAGGGTATTGTGGACAAGCACAAGAACTACTCCGGGTTCCCGCAAATAAGTATGTGACCAAAACGTTGGCAGCGCCATGTTGCAGGGATTCTGCTCAGGACAGAACTATGCTTGGGATCATTGAACATCAGTATGTAGGGACTGAGTCACCATATCACCCCAGTGTCTATGAGCCTAAGTCAGACTAGCTATAGTGCCTCACTTGCCGTCCTAACCTTTCCAGAGAAACAAGAGATTTGGCACCCCAGAACACAACACTCCCGACCCTCTCATCGATCATGGTAACAGGACAGACCCTTTTGCTGTCTCACTCGTACCTGTCCACAATAAGATCAACAAGCGACATTAAGGAAGTTTATAGAATTTATTTAATCTATCCTGCTCTAAGATTAAGTATTTTCTTCACAATTAGAAAGCAAATGCATACCAAAAATATAATTAGCAAGGTTAACAAACCAAATACCATATAGAGCTCTGTCATTTTATGACCAGTTAGCCTAACCCCCACACCCCTTCTGCTGGAGCTAAATGATTATATATTAAAGATCTCTGGGATTAGTGGCAGACCCCGTACTTTAGGATACATAGGTGGAAGTGCTACATCTCAGCTGATGCAGCACGCTTGCTTTGGGACCTTCGCTCAATGTGTGTGTTTTCATGACCCCTGTTCTCAGTTATATGACGACATGTGTGCTCAGAAAGAGCAGCTGCATTCTCTTGTTATGTCTAGTTGCTAGTGTCCAACCAGAGAGAATTGCAAGGGCCATTGTTGTTTGACCTTGTCTAGGGTGCTCAGATTCAATCCCAGCAAAAGAATAATATACGAAAACATGTGCAAGTTCTGTGTGAAAATACAATGTGGCACAAAGGCAAGCGTGTTATGTTGAAGCGTGTGCAAAACAAATGCGGCCTACAACGTACACAATTAAGCTAACATAGGGAAAACGACAAAGGGTAATGCAAGAAACGCACAACAAAGTGACAACCACAGATGAACGATAGCTTTTCGAAGGGGCTACATAAGCTGGAGGGACTCGATGAGCCTCTCTTCCTTCTGAATCTGGAATTGTTTTATCCAGTATCATATGTATCGTGTGTAAATGGACAGATTGGCCAGTTTCAAACATGAAACTGAGATCCGGCACGAAATTCATAAAATACCTATGCATTACATCTATGGAATGTGTTCTTATAAGTCTATGGAACCATAAGTCAGTTCTCACTGGAGTGTTATTTTTGGCAGGTCACAAAGTTCCCATTGTCTGCTCTTAGTGATTGTTTTCAAGAAAGTATTTAAAAGAGTAGTTAAGAATAGATGGACAAATGATAACCTATTGTTCCGTTCTTTTCTCTGTTTACTTACCGTTAGTTGGTTGTGCACTCAATCTTTCCTGGGAAGAGACTGTGCAAGCATTTGGTTTTCAGTAAAAGTTTCACTGAGTGTTTAATTAACCAGTGTAATGTGCTTTTCGTAATAGCCATTAATCTGTCGAGACAAAACCTGCCAGACGCTTTTTGTATTTTCATGGCAGCCAGTATCTTAACAGTATTATGTGAGGGATCGTTAGTGAATCAGACAGTTATGTTTAATTGCGCTCAATAGGTAGCTTTACGAATATTCTTTAATATACTGCGTGGTTTAGTGTTCATAATGTTAAAGAACATGAGTTGCCTTTACTTATAATTCTTGCTAAGTCTCTTAAGCATGCTTTGTTATAAATAAAATCAGCCACATTGTTACTTCATTTATTAAACTTTTGCATCTCAGTCTATTATTCTCTGCAGCATTTTCATTTAAGAGGCCTGAGCAAATGTGATGTGTTTCTGAAAGGAATGGGAAGTGTGTGTTTCCCCAGGACAGGCTTGTGTGCCATGAGTTTTCACTTTCCGCCAGGCTTCACCTCACATATCACAGAGTTCTCCAGGAGCCAAGTCCAGAGCAGTATGGAAGTTCAGATCTACTTTGTCACTTATGAATCTGCTACCTTTTCCTACACGTGCCGAGATGAGATCGACCCAGGGCCGGCCCTAAATCAGATTGACAGAGGACAACACCCTGGGCGGAAAGAAAAGTAGGGGTTTGATGTGAGGCACTGTGTCGTTGCTGTGTGAGGTAGATGGGAGATGAGCAGGGTTTGATGGGGTGCTAACAGTTACGCTGAGGTACATTAAGGCTCTTTAACAGGACCTAATTGAGACCAGGTGGGATGGGCAAGCTGCTGTTTTCATTAAGTCAGGTAGCTACCTGCTGCGCCCCTCAGAATATTGGCACCCCCAGGCTGGGCCCAGTTCGCCCATGCCCACAGCCAGCCTTGGATTGAGGTATCCAGTCTAACACCGCACCTTTGAATTCGGGATATCCTCCAGCTTGCTCATTTGTCCATTTGGGACCTCATTTGGATGTTGTGCTGCCGACACAGCTAGGAGTCTCACTCTCTGACTCCAGTAAAAGACCTTTGTGATTACCACCTGTTATCTCTCTATCGCCTTGGCACCTTTCATTACTCGGTCCCCTAGCAAAGGCCTCTCTCTAGGATCACACTGCTGGGTTCAGGACTTGCATCAGATTTCCCCTTGGTAGTCTGCCTCTCTGGTTAGGTGGACTCAGACATATTCACTTTTTTCTGCTTTCCTTGAATCCACACTCAGTACTTACCAACATAGATATGTTCCTTCCTAAGACTCATTCCTGTGTGCCAAGGTAAAAAGCAACTGTGCTTCAGTTATAGAGTCTAACATCAGATGTTTAGTCTCTTAAAACCACACTGTCTCTTCCAGTCCAGCTGCCCCTACCAGACTCACGGCAAGGCATTATAAGTGTCATCAGCCGGACCATTATAAGTGGGCAAAACTCTAGTTGATTTATCTCGTAGAACTTCTGCACACATTGCCTAGGTGTGGATTGGTGGCCAAACCCAGATGTAGATGATGAGACCTGTACTTGAGCAATGCTTGGGCGGCCCTCACCAAGAATGAAGCCTCTTCTGACCTAGCTGCTTCAAAGTCTCCGGACAACAAATATTGGATTCACAAAGACAGCCCTATCTTCATTTCTGAGAATCCTTAGGTCAGTCTTTTGTGAAATTGGCACCATCCCTAAAGGGCAAGGCAAGGTTTGTCCTTTCATACGAGCAAACAGAAAAATGCCTAGAGATTTATGGCAAAATGATGCATGAGAAAGGTGGTTCTCTCACTCATGCTGCCAAGGATGTGGCAATTGTGGTGAGCTGCAAGGTATTCTTGGAGTGCTTGTTAGACCATTAGACACCCTCTTTCACAGAATAACTGAAGTAGATGTTCAGGCTTAATCCAGGCTAAGAAAGAGCTTGACAAAAAATGCTGTTTTCCCTGCACTTTGACACCAGCACCAGGATGTTTTTCAGCTCCAGCAAGTTTAATTGGCAGGTCAAGTCTGACCTGACCCAAAAGGCACTGATAAAGTAATCTCTACAGTGACTATACTATCTGAACTCTGGTGAGTCAATAATGGTTGCTATTTGAAACCAGGGTAGGAGGCAGTGGCATCTGAACAGAAGGAGCCGCAGGAAGTGAATGTGGTGCCTCACGTGCAAGATGAACCCACGCGCCTCGAACATTGTTTGTCCCACGAGTTATTTGCACTAATGGGACCCCGGCGCCCACATGGATATGTGAATTTAAAAAGACTTCAAATCCCATCATGCCTTGCTCTATTACTCACCTGATTCTTATTGGGGCTACTCTGAAAATAAAGGTGGGATTTCCTTATCAAACTGCTGGTGTTCCTCATTTGGTGTTCATGCCGCCCAGAGGAAGGGAGGTATCCCGAAAAGCGTAGGCGGCGCGTCTGTGGGGAGATGTTTTGAAGGAGCAGCCCTGCTTGTGGCCAGACCTCCAGCGAGTACAACCATTCGGAGCGGCAACTTTTTTGTTTGAAAAAAATATATATATATATATATATATGTATATATATATATTCACTGAAAAAACCATTGGTTTCAGGGGTGTTATAGTTAGCTGGACTTTTCACTTGTACAAAACCATTGAAATTCCCCCATTATAGTTAGTTCAGCTAACTATAACTCGCGCGCCCGCAATGCACTGCTGATGACGTCACATATTACATCACTCATGACATGGTCAGTGACATCACTCATGACATCACTGATGACATCTCAAATGACATCACTGATGACATCATCCAGTGAATGTGTGTTTTTCTGAAAATTAAATATGTTTTATATATGTATATCTCAAGGTCGATGGAAGAATAAATGGGTATATAAGTGTCTAAATGGATGATTTGTTTTTGAAAAATTGATTGTGTAACTGACTAATTAAGTGTATCATAGTGAATACATGGCTTAGTGAGTAATGTTTAAATATGTAAATATCTGTATCAGTCTCTCACTTTGTGTATAAGTGGCTGCATGGGTTGGTGAGTAGCTACATAGGTGTCTATATAGGTTATTAGTTGGTTTTTTGAGTATCAGTCTGAGTGTCTGCATGGTTCGGTGAGGGGTATTACGTAGTGCATAGGTGCATGAATGAGTGACTCACTCTTTGTATGTGTTGAAGACAGCATGTGTGCAGGACTGTATGGGTGGATGAGTGTGTGTATGGGTGTGTTAGTGAGTGAATGACTGTCTCAATAGTGTCTTTATGAGTAACTACATATGTTTTAAACTAGTATATGTGACTATTGGTGTATATAAGTGAGTATATGTGAGAGTGAGAGATTGAAAGAGTTCCTGTATGAATAAGTATGTGTTTCTATAAGTGATTGTTTAAAAGACTAAGTATGTGTAAGTTTCCGTAGAAGTAAGTGTGGTGGTGTGTGTATAACTGTATATGCAAGTAAATGTATGTTTGATTCTTTATTAGCATGAGTGACTATGTGTGTGAGTAACTCTATGGATGAGTGGCATTGTGTAACAGGATGTATAGGTGTATGAGTACATATGATTAGTGAGTACATGTATGAGTGACTGTATAGGACTGTTGGTGAATGAGTGGATGTGTATGTGGATCTTAGAATTACTGAAGAGGTTGTTGTAACTGGTATTGGTATGTCCATTGTTTTGAAAAGTTTAGTCTCTATTTTTGAATGTGTGTATCAAAGGTTATATTAGGGTGAGAGGAGGTCTGCCACTCTATCACAAGGATGATGTCATCAGTGATGTCATCAGTGATGTCATTTGAGATGTCATCAGTGATGTCATGAGTGATGTCACTGACCATGTCATGAGTGATGTAATATGTGACGTCATCAGCAGTGCATTGCGGGCGCACGAGTTATAGTTAGCTGAACTAACTATAACGGGGGAATTTCAATGGTTTTGTACAAGTGAAAAGTCCAGCTAACTATAACACCCCTGAAACCTATGGTTTTTTCAGTGAATTTCTGAGGTTTTTTAAATGCTAATTCCTAACTATAACGCGCCTGTAACCTATGGTTTTTTCTGTGAATTTCAAAGGTTTTTTAAATGCTAATTTCTAACTATGCCTACAGAGATAGGACATATGAAGAAAGAAGAAAAAATGCACAGAAAGAAAAAAAAGAAGTGCAGAAAGAAGCAACAGAAGTCCTCAAAGACGAAGAAAAGTGCAGGAAGAAGGATAACGTGCAGAAAGAACAAAAAGAAGAGCAGAAAGAAGCCTTGTTGCAAAATCATCCTGTACCCTCAACTTTTTCAGACGGTTACTGGTGGTAACTGAGTCTGACTAACCAGTCCTAGAGCCAGTGCTATGTTAAAAGACACTTAGAATACAGTGAAAACACCTACATACACTAGGGAACATTATGCGTTGGGGGTCCCCCTGTGATTAGCATGACCTCCTCTGTAAGCCCCTAGTATATAATAGGGCAGGGGGATTAAAACTACCTCTTAAAACAGGCCACAGGGCGTTTTTGCACACGTTAAGTCAGGCCCTGTCCCCTCCCTTCACCACTGTGTAAACACGCCCTGTGTCCGTTTTTAGTTGGGAGATTAAGTTCATTTGAATCCTGAGGGTCCCTAGGGTCCAACTAGCCCACTAGGTACCTCCAGTAAGTGCCACAGAGCTGCGTTGCAGAGAGGTGTAAAAAGTGGCACGGCCTGGACCACCTCTCTGCAATGCAGCTCAGTGGCGCTTACTGGAAGCACTTGGTGGGCTAGTTAGCCCCCAGGGGCCCTCCGTATTGAAGGAAAATTATATCCCCAATTTAAAACGTGCCATAGTGCGTGTTTGCACACGTCACCTCAGGCCCCGTCCCCTCCCTTCACCACTGTGTAAACACGCCCTGTGGCTGTTCTAAGATGAGAGATTAGGTCCCCTTGAATCCTAAGGGTCCTTAGGGTCAAACTAGACCACTAGGTACCTCCAGTAAGCGCCACAGAGCTGCGTTGCAGAGAGGTGTAAAAAGGGCTTGGCCTCAGAACACCTGTCTGCAGCGCAGCTCCCTGGCGCATACTGGAGATGCCTGTTGGGCTAGTTGGCCCTCAGGGACCCTCAGTATTGAAGAGGAATTAATTCCCCAACTTACAACTCGCCAGGGGGCGCGTTTGCAGAGTGCTGCAAGGAGGGGGCGTGGCCTCCGGCACGATGCCAGTCTTTTATTTATTTTAATTTTTTAAGAAGGGAACTGCGTGGTTCCCCTTCTTATTCTAATTTATTGGCCCTGATGACCCCATCCCCCAGGGCCTGTCTCCTAATTATATTTTTTTGACCCCAATCCCCAGGGCCGGCCACTGTTTTTTATTATTTTTAAAAAATATATATTTATAGACACACCTAGGACATGCTGGACAAACCGTACTTACCTAACACCATGACGATTTGCGTGATATTCATTAAAAGGCGACTATGCATACAATGAATCCACGTGGAATGTATTTACACCACTAGTGAAGCTCTGACATGTCTGATGCCCTACCGTGCCTAATCCCGGTAGACACCCTTGTCGTTTATTTATACAAACATGGGTAGCTGTTGACGGGCACATTTAATACACATGCACACCAAGCCATTCAAAGGGGATTCAACAAAAATTCGACAAAAACTATGCAAGAAACCCCCCTCACGGTTAATAAAACACACATCCACTGCCGGATGTGTAATACTTTTTATTTTACTCTCTGGAAAGGGGACGAACATCACTTGAGAGTCACAGCACGCTCCTGGCAGAGCCCAATGCTGTGTTACACCCACCATTGCCTGCTGAGTGCCACACACCTCTGTGTTGTATTCCACTAGCTAGTGCATATGCTATGACACTCTCTAGCCCATGTGCACTGTAACACCACCCCGTGAATATGTCATGCCACACTTGTCTTCGCACGGGTTATATTGCCCCATCTAACGTGCCTTCCTCGATGCCTATGTTATAACGCACAGTGCTATGCCATACATATTACAATCTGGGATCCATATCTTTGTCACAGTGCATATGCAACGTTACACTCCCCAGCACATATTTTATATTACAACTTTAGAGACTAGTTAGGTTACACAACACTGCCCTGTGCATATTACACTCCAAGGTGCATATCGCATAGCACGCGCTAGTGCCTGTGCTATCTTGCGCTCTACAATGAATCTGTCATTGCGCACAATGTATTGCATATTATATTTCACGCCCGGTTAATCTTATATCACACTTTTTGGTGCCTAGTTTATACCATATATTATATCTAGTTTTCATTTTCAATCGTGCTCTCAGAACTATGTTCTATATAACACTGCGTCCACCTACCCTTTTCACGGGCATTACATTTTGCGATGGGGGGTGGAGGGTCAGGGGGTGTTTCTGCCAAGTGAGCCCAGAGTCACAGTCACAAACGTCCTCTTCTTCCTGAATAAAAGTGAGATTATGCTGCATGCTTGTTCATATTTTAAGTAGTTCGCTCAGACACACATTTTAAAAACAATAAAGTTCCTAATACCCACCTTCTCTGAACAGTTAGCTTGCTACCCCATCCACCTCCTCCCTATCCTCTGTTGTCTGAATCCATGGACTAGCCTCCTCCCTCCTGCCATGCATGGTCTGATGTGCTGCCACCGCCCTCCATTTAGCATGATGTACCAGTCCACTCCTCCTGCCCTCCATTGCCCAATTCTATGGCCCATCATTGACCTCCTGCCTAGCCTCTGTGCTTAGCTTGCTGCCCCTATTCTCCTTCCCCCTGCCCTCCGATGTCTTTTTGCATGCCCCTGCTCCATCCTTTTTGCCCACCATGTTCCATGGTCCTGCCACTCCTATCTACTCTGAGTGTTCTGTTGAGCTCCAACTCCCCTCCCACCTGCCTAGCATTGTCAGATGACTGTAACCTGTGCCTGCCACCTCCACCCTGCCTGTCCACATGCCATGCCCCTATCCTCTTCCTCCTGTCCTACATGGTCCATTGTACTGCCACACCCTTCTGCCCTCCCTGGTCTGTTGTGCTGCAACTGCTCCTCCTGCCTGCCCCGTGCGGTCTGTTGTGAGGCCCCTTCCCCTGAACTTTCTTGTCTGTGCACAGGTCCTGACCCTCCCTTCTATCCTCCATCGTCCTTTGTGCATGCCCCTGCACCCTCCTTCTTGCCCATCATAGCCATTGTGCTGCCACTAACTCTCCCACTTGCCATGCATGGTCTTCTGTGCTGCCATGGCCCCTCCCACCTTCCCTGTGTGGTCAGTTAGCTGCCCCTGAACCCCTCCCACCTTCCCTCCATGGTCTGTGTGTATGCCATCACAGTCTCACTGTTGCTCTTCATGGTGTCTTGCCTCTAGTGCCCATCCTGCCTGACCTCCATGGCTATCTTGCTGCTCCTGCCCTGCCCCCTTGCCCCCAGCCCTCTGTTTACATGTGCAGACCCCTGCTCCCTCCCTCCTGGCTTGTCTGTTCCATTGTAATGCCCCTGATCCGTCCCTCCTGCCCTTTATGGTCTGTTATGCTGCAGCTTTCTCTCCTGTCTGTCCATTATGGTCAGCTAGCTACCATTGCCTCTTGCCCCTCTGTTCTCTGTTGTCCATGTGCATGGTCCTGTCCCCTCCCTCTTGCTTTCTATGGACTGTTGTGCTGCACTCCCGTCCCGCATGCCCTGTGTGGTGTATTGTGCTGCTGCAAACCCCGATGCCTGCAGGGTCAGTTTGGTGCACCTCTCCATGTCCCTCCTGTCCTCTGTTATCCAAGTCCATGTCCCTACCCCATTTCCTTCCATGATCCAATGTACCATACTTGCGAACATTTTGAACTTGATAAGAGGGAGATTTTGAAAAAAAACTGGGGTATTGATTTTCCCCTTTGAGTTACATTGAAAAAGAGGAGATTGTAGACAGGAGACAGATCAAATAAAGCCCATTTGAGCTTAAAAACATTGGACGTTTCCTGGCTGAATCGGGTCTGTTGGCATGTATGGTTGTACTACCATTGCCTCTTCCTTCTGCCCACAATGGTCTATTACATTGCCACAGCCTCTCTTGCAAGTCCTGTATTGTTGCCCCTGCCCCCCTTTCCACTGCCCTCCATAGTCTGTTGTGCTGCCACGGCCCTTCCTGCCTGCTCAGTGTGGTTAAATTGTTGCCTTTGCACCCTCCTACCTGCCTTCAATTTTCAGAGTCCGTGCCCCTGGCCTCTGCCTCTCAACAGTATCCTAATGAACAACTAGACTGCTAACATTCTGTATTTATTACAAAAGTGTGGAACGCCTGACGTCATCTTGATGTAATCAAAACTGTAATACCTAGAGCATTTCCTTTAGAAATTACATATATGAGAGGGTCTTATTGGCATCAAAATTATGGTTAGTGCTCTAAAAGACTAAAATAAGGACATATTTTCTGAGTTTTCAAATAGCGACAAAGCACTTTCAAATTATTTGTTACCTTTATGTTTTTTTATCCAGTTGACCACTTGATTAAATGTTGCACTTAGGGGAGAGGATGTGGTGTTACTTCCAGAACTGCAGACTTTGCAACTGGGGAACCAGGTTTGAGTTTCTGCTTCAGCTCGACATTCTGTGATTCTGGTCAAATCACTTCTTCTCCCCATGTCTACAACCAAAATGAATTTGTTCTTGTGTGATGAAACCAATGCTCATGTAAAGCACTCCAATACCTGACAAGTCTGCACTATATAACACTGCAAAAACACAAAATAATAAGTGTTTTGTCATTGGGCTATATTTGGGCTACATCTGGGTGATTTTGGGCTACATTTGGGCTCTTTTGTCTCCGGTGGCCATCTTGGGAGATTTATTTGTTATGAAGTTTCCTAATTTCCTCATGTACTACAGTCTCCTCAGTAGGAAATGCTTTCAGTTTTTTATTTTGATTCCATCATGAAGATATTCAGATATGTCACACATTTGCCATAAATTCTGAATGTTAGCACTCTAGTTGCTCATTAGATCACTGTAGTAAAACTACTGTTCACCATGGAAGTCTGCTCCTGGTATTAAAAGTGCATGTTTCAGTCTGCATGTCAGAATTTTCTAATGAAATAGAAGAGGATTTGAGAAGTCACTCAAAATGTGCCCTCATTTTCTTTCTTCAGCATTAATCATAATTTCTTTGGCAAAATGAACCCCCTCATTGTGTTCCTTTTTAAATTAAATGTTTTAAGTGTTACCAGTTTATTCCAATCAAGATGGCTTCAGGTGTGCCATACTTTTGTCATAATGAAGTCAGTAAGCGCTCTAGTTGTTTTTAAGAACACTCTGGGACATTCTGTCATTGGGCTACACTTGGGCTACATCTGGGTGATATTTGGGCTACATTTGGGCTCTTTTGTCTCTGGTGGCCATCTTGGGAGACTTATTTGTTATGAAGTTTCCTAATTTCCTCATTTACTGCAGTCTCCTCAGTAGGAAATACTTTCAGTTTTTTACTTTGATTCCATCAAGAAGGCATTCAGATGTGTCACACATTTGCCATAAATTCAGAATGTTAGCACTCTTTTTGCTCATTCGATCACTGTAGTAAAGCTACTGCTCACCAGGGAAAACTGCTGCTGGTATTGAAAGTGCATGTTTCAGTCTGCATGTCAGAATTTTATAATGAAATAGAAGAGGATTTGAGAAGTCACTCAAAATGTGCCCTAATTTTTCTTTCTGCAGCACTAATCATACTTTTTATGGAAAAATGAACCCCCTCATTTTTTTCCTTTTTAAATTAAATGTTTTAAGAGTTACCACTTTAATCCAAGCAAGATGGCTTCAGGTGTGCCATACTTTTATCATAAGTAGGACTGTTAGCGCTCTAGTTGTTCTTTGGAACACTCTGGGAAGCTGCAGTAGAACACAAAGGAATCAACTGACAGTCTCTGCCCTTGTTGGATGTACATGTTTTACTGAGAATGTCAGACTTCATTCTCACATGACTGAGAAAGATAATGTGAATTTACAGAAAATAAGCTCTCAGTTTAGCTTATAGATCACCTTCCAAACCTCTGTGGGAAAAGCATGAGAAAATATTTTTCTCTCAATCATGATATCCCAGCAGAAGGCTTTTTCACATGGTGAAATCACCTTAGAACATACCACAATTCCTAAAATGAGTATGGTACCATCAACAAATGATTTATAATGTAACTAAAGTCTTAAAACCTTCTATTAACTGCAATGCTTTTTAATGAGGTGCTATCATGTATATTGGTCCCAAGATGGCTGCCAACACTTCTTGGATGAAGTGCTGACAGCCAATCAGATCTCAGGATGAGATATGTGGTTAGGCTCCGCCCACATATGTATATGATTTTACTTTTGATTTTCTCAGTAACAACTGAACAGATTGACACCAGACCTGCAAAAGGCACTTCCCTGACCTGAGGACTACCTCTCTGCCACATTTCAAGTAATTCTGTTCAGCCGTTCGGGCTGTACCTTGGACTAAAGGTCCCTATGGAAAATTGCATGGGGAAAACGTGTTTTGGGACCCCCCTTTTATCTCAGCCCCCGCTTGACGAATCCCCCTGAGACTTTCAGGGTAGGAGCGGAGCGGAGCGCCCCACCTATTTTGAAAATTTCGCGAGTATTCGTCAACCGGCGCCAAAGTTATTCCAAATAGAATGTTGCGGATTTCCTATGGAAACACGGTCCTAACTATAACTATCTACTGGCGACCGCCAGTAGATAATATATATATATATTATCTACTGGCGGTCGCCAGTAGATAGTTATAGTTAGGACCCTGTTTCCATAGGAAAACCGCAACATTCTATTTTGAATAACTTTGGCGCCGGTCGACGAATCCTCGCGAAATTTTCAAAACTAATGGGGCGCTACGGTCCGCTCCTACCCTGAAAGTCTCGGGGGGATTCGTCAAGCGGGGGCTGAGAAAAAAGGGGGGTCCCAAAACGCGTTTTCCCCATGCATTTTTCCATAGGACCTTTAGACACAGCTACAGCCCGAACGGCTGAACAGAGTTACTTGAAATTTGGCAGAGAGGTAGTCTACAGGTCAAGGAAGTGCCTTTTGTAGGTCTGGTGTAAATCTGTTCAGTAGTTCCAGAGAAAATAGCATTTAAATCAATATATATATCTGTGGCAGCTTACGGTGCGCTTACCGTGCGCTTATGGTAAGCTTACCGTACGCGTACGGTGACGTGCGCAAGCGCGATTCTGATTGGCTGTTAGATCTTAGTAAACATTCGAATCGGTCGAAACCAGGAAGTGTCTGCCGCCATTTTCTCTCTCGCACTCTGAGGGGGGGAGGAAAAACAAAGCTGGATAACACGAAAAGGGGCAGGCTAGACAGCTCCTAACCACATAGCCATGGTTTGGGTGTCCCAAAAGAACCCCCAAGGCCAAAAAATATATATATATTTTTTTTTTTAAAAACGCCGATTACGCTTAACGTACGCGTACGGTAAAAAAATAAATAAAAAAAAACAATATCCACAATTGCCCCACCCCGTGTGCAAAAGGTGCCCGAAGGTGTTCCTTGTGTGCTTGGGATATTATTCAATAGAACAAATAATAGATAACCTTTCACAACGAAGCGCATAATATGTCCGTGTGCGGACGGTGCGCGAAGCGCATCGTGCGTACATGGCCCATCCAGAGTAACGTGGGCACGCGGTGCGTGAAGTGGGCGCGCACGCCACGAACGGCGTAAAGTAACTTAGCATTTTAAAAAACGTACAAATTCACTGAAAAAAACATAGGTTTCACACACGTTATAGTTAGGAATTAGCATTTAAAAAACCTTGCAAATTCAATGAAAAAACCATAGGTTTCACACATGTTACAGTTAGCTGGACATTTCACTCGTAAAAAACCATTGAAATTCCCCCGTTATAGTTAGTGCAGGCAACTATAACTCACGCGACTGCAATCCTCTGCTGATGACATATGTGTCTTTATGAAAAAAAAATATTTGTAATATATGTATAGCTAAAATTTAATGGAAGAAGACATGGGCAAATAAGTGTCTAAATACAGTATTAGCATCAGCAGAGGATTGCGGTCGCGTGAGTTATAGTTGCCTGCACTAACTATAACGGGGGAATTTCAATGGTTTTTTACGAGTGAAATGTCCAGCTAACTGTAACATGTGTGAAACCTATGGTTTTTTCATTGAATATATATATATATATCTTTTCAAGTTCATCCAAAAACGAAAGCGCACTCCAACAACAGGTCACTTTCCAGTGCTCTATTGATTGCAGGAGCAAAACTGAGCATTTGCTGTCAGGATAATTTCTTTGCCTTACGCGTTTCAAGCCTCCTGGCTCTTGTTCACAGGCATCGCAGGTAACGGAAACACTAACAAACAACGGCGATATCTTTCCCTCCAGTGGGATTCTCTCAGGTGAGTTCACTTTCACGCCGTGCACATTGGGTCTTGTAGTGCTATTTCATTATTTCTACCCTCCAGTGGGCGTGCTCCGTTAGCTGCTAATTATGATTATTGTAAAAACCCTCCAGTGGGCCCCCAACATTAAAACACAGTCTCTTTACCATCTGTTGTGGCCGCGGTGAGGCAGCGATAAGTTCTGTGCCCCTGCAGCACCACTAACCTTGACATGGCGGTGCGACTTTCACGGCGGGACAGCCGTTAAATACCTTTTCAAGTTCATCCAAAAACGAAAGCGCACTCTAACACCAGGCATATATATATAATGCGCTGGACATGTGCTTAGAACCCATTTTGCGAGACTGCTGTAATTTTCTATTCATCTGTTTGTTCCATGACTAAACGCTCTTCTGACTTTTACTCTGTGTAAGGCCTTAAATATGTGGGAAACTCAAATAGAAAGCTTTTCTCATACATATTCCAAAAGTAAGTGATCCCCTTCCTCCCAGCAGTCAGTGAGAAATTCCCCCCCGGTTGATATTTTCTCCCAAAAACCATTCGGTATTACTCTTAGTGTTTTCACTTTCAGCAATCCATTCTGCTTCCTGAGCCCCCTCTTCAAAACCTCCTAAAGAAAACTAAAACTGCTTCTCTTAGAACCCACGGACTGACACACAGAGAATCCGAAATAATCAGAAACTCAGGCATTTCTACTCTTATTGTCTTCTAATAGATTCAGCCTATTTGGAATGCCATTTTAGGTCTTCTCAATATCAGTTTCGTACTCCACAGCCTTTTCCTTGATCACTGCTATATTAAAAAATCGTCACATGGATGTGTTTAGTGAATCTGCAGATACGTCTTCCATCCTGAATGGCTACAAGAAAGTTCTTGTTGTGGAAGAACACCACTGCTATAATTTACTTAAGTATCACCTTTGATTTTGTGCCAAGAGTGTTATTTTATGTCTGCTCTGGAAGGCATCCAGTAAACCTTCACAATATAAATCTATTACACCTACCTGTAGTGATATTTAGAATTGCACCGCTAGATAATTATTTTTCTTTCAGATAGTTTACAGCTGTCTTTTTTCAGTGTAGCACTGACAGCATACCCAAGTCTATTTTTTCAGGGATTTTATTGCCATAAATTAAGTACCAAAAATTAAATATCAGCAAATTCAATGACATGCAAGTCCAGCATAAATCCATTGTAAGATACAAATGCTGTTTGCGATACATGTACCAATACCAAATGTTACTAAAATATAAGAAAAGATGGATGTCTACACAGTTCATCCTATTTGTATGAGCTTTGCGGCATGATCTTGAATCATGCAGGATCCCAAGTAGTTACATCAGAACTCTGGTACATGAGTGGCATGGTTTGATTTCTCCAAGTTGCAGGTAATCCAGACTAGAGTCTGGGTCACACAATCATTAGTGTGCCTCCTGATCCCAGTTTAGCTTCAAAGATATCACAGAATTGTGTACAGAAGTCTGGAGTGGTTAGACGATTATGGAATATATTAGAAAGTGTGAATTACTATAACAACCTCTGGAACATCCTACTGATAACTGGTTACAATTTCGATCAATATATACCCTAAGCAATATCATAGAAGTCTGGCACTATTCCACTTTTGCCGATACAGCCTATTAAGGGCACGTTCAAGGCAAATCCAGGGGCTACTTTTCATGCCATCTGGAGGCTGTGTTCCTTAAATGGATATTCTTAAAGTAATGTGCAGGTTAGTAACAGGTGTCTGGAAAAAACATGAAGAACATGTTTTTGTGAAGCATAGATATCCAAAGCCATTTAATTTCCTTTTTTTTCTTGTTCCCAGAAAGTGGAAATAGAAGAGTGCCAGGTTTAGAATTCGTGGTGACTCCAGCATCTTATGTTCTGGTCTGTTCTCTAATACTTTTATGGGTTGAGAAGGGCACTCTCTAAATGTTAAAAAGAGTAATTGAATATATTTAAAGCAAACTAGATTTAGGTTCTCTACCACCATCCACTCTAAATTCAATTTAACCAATAGACCATCTCCTACCACTGAAGAGCTTGAAAAGGGTCTGGTCCAGGAAGAGGTTTTTAACATGCTACAAAGTAGTTTTACGCTTTCTAGTATGAGAAGGTCTACGGCTAACAGTGATGGTCAACATAAAGTTAAGTTGATCTCTCCTGCTAACTGCAGAACCTGCATTTGAGTGTGTCTGTAGGCCAGTACATTTCAGTTTTCATTATATAAACAGTTTTAAGGAAGATGCTGGTGCTATTACATTTTAATTATATTACTCATAGAAACTGCTCAACCTTGCTTGTACTCGGGTTTGTATTTAAGTGCATGTTTATCCAAAGCATGTGATGTTGTACTAATGCACAGGCAGCGTTAAATCTCGTTATCTTGTTGGACTATGTAAATGAATTGATAGTCACCAGTAATAAGTACTGATAAAAACACATTAACATGATTAGTTGTAGCATCTTTTGCATATTATCAGTTTAACCAACCACTAATGCGCAGTTTAACATTACAGGTTCTTTAGCCTATCTGCTTGAAACTGGCTGCCGCCATTAAAGTGTTGATGGTTTTTGCTATTTGTTTTTCTCTTCATATTTTTGTCTGCCCCCATGAGTTGTGTGCCACTAATTAAAATACTCATTACCTTTGGCGGCATTTGCTAGTAGGCACATATAATGTTTCCGTGTTAATGGCGTGTAGGCGTTTTATTGATTCAGAATGCTAAAAATGATATTCCTTTAACAGTCGTTAAGGTGCAATATCCTCCTCTTTAGTTGCTTATGTTCCCTATAACATGTGTCCTCACTGTTCATTCCTGTTTTCCTTGTCTTTGTTCCATTTTCCAAAGCCCACCTATGATCTGTCACTGTGTTTTCCTCTAGTAAGGTCGGGCAGGAAAGGACGACGAAGAGTGTTTAGTCTGTCGGAGGCTGACAGTCATGGTGGACACTGGGTTTAGGCCTTCAAGCAGCAGCTGCAACCGCAACTTGCACAAAACAATTTCAGGCAGGTTTCTCCATACAATTTCACAAGCTCAGCATATTATTTAGAGCATAGTCATGGTATGCTTTATTCTTTTAGCTGTCAATGCTATAGATGCAGTTTGAATCTTTACTAGTACGGTTTAGTATCAACCTACAAAATGAAAATAGCTATATCACATTCCAGAATAGATGTAGTGTATTCTTTATGTAAATTTGACATTGGTACCATATGTTACTAACAGGCGAAATGAGATAAACCAGTAGGCGCACTTCAATTTAAATAATGTTCCGCGGCAAACCATTTTTATGTTAAACCTTACAAAAATATTGCAGTACAATTAAGTTGCCTAATTTTGCTGCCTTTGTCTGTCTTCTGATAGATGCAAAAAGATACCTTGACTTTGTCATCCAGAATGCTGCGTAGAAGAGTGTAGACCCATGTTTTAAATATATGTAAAATTAAATTTTCTTTATGAAAGCTGTAGTATAATTGCCGAGATATCACAAGCAGATCTTCTGAATTCCAATAAATCCATCAGTGAATTACTGGTCGTCTCCTAAATTTCGTGGTAGCAGGATCTGCATTATCCTCCTCCATGCTCTCGTAAGTGACATTTGGTATGTGACAGTAAAAAGACAATTTACAACCCTGACCTCCCTAACTAAGATGTAACTAGCAAACTAGTTTTACTGGGATGAGTAAAGCTAAGTTATTTTACATCTTTGTGTTTGCCTTGAATTGTATCTTGTTGCAAGCCAGTCCATTGAATCTTTTGACCAAATACGACAGAGACTTCTGTAGCTAGAGGACCAGAAGATACAGTTGCTCATTGTTGTCTTCCTGGCTTTGCCTCAAGGTAGAAGTTAATGGAACAGATATGGAAGTGCCACAAACGGCCTCAATTCAATACAACAATCCATGAAGATCCAGTGGTTGACGTAGGAAAATTGGTCAATAGCATAACCTTTTTTGATTGCCGTTGAAGCAAATATAATGAAATTGATTGTTTTGTAGGTTGATACTAATATGTACTAGTACTAGTTTGTAATCTGATTGGAGAATGCGTTGTGCCCATCTAGCGACAACAAGACTTTGTCATGTTGTGCTTCATTTTCTGTTCCCATTTTCAGTGTGCTAAGCATGTCTTGATTTGCACCCACCATACCGTTTTCACCTTTTGTTATTTTCCCTGCTGCTTTTGCTCTGTGTATTAACTGATGCTGCATGGCCCCTTTTTTCTTAATGGACTATTGGATGTGGTAGAAATCATTAAAATGCTCTTATTTACAGGTTGCAAGAGATAGATCAAATGTTAAATGCCGCTTGTACTTGATTGACATGTTAGAGCGTTTTCATTTTAGAATTCGTCTTATCAGGTTTGATTTATTGTAACGTATTTCGTCCATCTAATCTTTCAAATCAAACACGATAAATGTGTTTACTATAAACAGCATACATGCATATTTGACAAACTTTAATATCAAACGGTACGGAGTTGTGAGCTGTTACACATCTTCTGTTCTTTAGTAGCAGAATGTTAATTATTTGTGAGATGAAAAGCTTAAGATATACCTTTGATTATACCCTTACTTTACTGAAGTTTTGCACTAGGTATAAATAGAGTAAATGCCCTTTTGCTCTTTTTTTGCTTTAATAATAGGGAGTCCAGCAAACAGAATGTACCCCAATTAATATTACACAGTTGCTTGAGATCTCGGGCAAAATAAAAGTTAATTGTGATACGGTTTTAAAAATGGCCCTTTTGCTTTTACTTGTGCAAAAAAGTTTTAAAAAAATTGATTATTGAAACACCTTTGCTAAAAGAATGAATTTTGCACGATTGATGCAGCTTTTAATAAACATCCAGCAAACTGATTTTGCCTCAAACCCAATTTCCCCTTTCATGTTTAAAAAAATCGAAAACAGTTTTTTTGCACCTTATTTATTTAAACATTGAACAGTAGAGCAAATTTGGTTAGGTTCACGTTCAGTTTAATGCAAAAATGTTTGTGATAGCGCTAACACCAGTTACCCTTTTCCCTCTTGCACAAGTAACCAAGCATTTACAATGCAATTGGTCTCACATTTGTGAAAGTTATAGCTATTGGCGTTGTAAATTACAATGTTTTTTACTTGTTTTGTTTTGAGTGGAGTGATTATATTTGCACAGTGCTATTGCTATTCGTATGAACTCGCAGCACTGGAGAACCAGGAAATGAGAAATATGTTAGGCGGGAGGGGAGGTGGAAAATAAATGACAACAATGGAAAAAGGAATTAAAAAAAAAGAAAAGCAGTTGCTGTAAAGGGTCGGGGAGGAGAGAGCATGATATCGGAGCAGGATATGTGCGTGAGAGACAGAGAGAGCGAATTAGGGTTTAGAGAGAAGTGTGCGTGGGTGACAGGGAGAAAGGGACGGTTAGAGAAGAATGGTGTAGGGGAGAAGGAATATGAGAGGGAGTAGAGAACAGAGGGCGGTTGCAAGTTTGTGAGGAAGAGACTAGGGCAGAATGGGCGAAAAAGAGAGCGGGGTGAGTGTTATTGGGAAGAACCTTGGTGGAAAAGAGGACACTGATCTCGCAACACCAGTCTTTGTCCAGGAACCATAGATAAAACAAAAGATGTGAGTTGCGTTTACATGTACATCACTGATAAACTGGCTCTGAAGCAACATTACTTGTGCACAAATACTTAAACTTCGCGATCTGAAGCAAACTGAGCATCCCCTAAATTACTTGAGAAGTTCATGTTTTGACTTTTAATAAAATAACTTTTTTGAAGTACCTAGCTATTAGGCTTATCGTGTACCAGGTCCTGTGCCATTTACCGGGAGCATATTGTGTTCACTACTTGGAAGGGTTTTTGAGTCAGCCTCTGTTAGACATGGAATGCACAAATGGCTATTTAACAACAAGTAACACACAAGAGTGTACATATTTTCCATCAGTTACGTGCAAAGCAGGTGACAGTACAAGTTTGTTTGTACCTAACACGCCTTGAAGGAGTGAGTGTAGGTTCCCACGTGGTGGAAAAGTCTTGTAATAGATTGTCAGGGTGTTAATAAAGGGGCCCGTTGTCATGTACATTAAACATTGCCCATTAATGGAGGCAGTATAAAGTTACACAGTTTGTAAATCACTTCACCTGCAAATAATTACAAAGCAGCATGAAAACGCGTTTCTATTTAAGATACAGAGCACAATTGCATCTCTTACCCTGTGATGTAAACCATCCCTGCACATCTAGAACTCTAACAAAGAACAACATCCAAACCACTATAGGTTACTATACATACGTTGGATGGATCCATCTACACTCTCGCTTATTTAGTATATCAGTAAAGTCACCTCCTCTAGGGTTAGGTTTTACCTTTTCCAGAACCCACCACCTCAGGCTATCTGCATTGTGTTCAAACCTGGTGAAACGTTCCACCAAATGGGCCCCGGGTGTCCTGCAACGAATACGACTGCAATGTTGCAGTATCCGGCACTCCTAAGGCCATCAAGACGGGTCGAAACGTCGACGTCCTCCCTTTACCACCTGGGACACATAACAGTTCTTCGTGCTAGACCACTCACTGGGTCACTTATTTGAAGCATAACAACATAATTTTGTAAATTGATAAATGTGACCAGGTTTTTGGATTTTGGACGGTGAATTATAATCGATCCCCACTGTTTAACTCAATTGAATGTCCTTATTACTATGTATTTACCATTCCTTGTCTCACTCACTCACCCTTTAATCACTTTCGTTTGATGCACGTTCCCTTTGGAGCAACCTCGTACTGCCTTATCAATATTTCAAATTGGCAAAATAATAAACGTATGTATAGTAACTTATAATGGTTTGGATGTTGTTCTTTGTTAGATTGAATTGTATATTGAATATTGTGAGCTCCGTTCTTTAAAAGATTTCTGTTTTCGAGCTCATGATCAGAAAATTATTTAACTAAGTGAAGCATATTGCTCTGATGTATCAATAATTGGTCTAGGACCATTGTTTTTGGTATCAAGATTACACCCAGGTCCTTCAACCATGGGTCACCCCATTTTTGTAATGGCCATCTAGAACTCTGTCCTCTTCATCAGTCCTGTCCGTGTGGGATGGCGTCCAAGCACGGGAAAGTGGAGAAACGAAAGGTGTGATTGAAGCAGACAGAAGGAAAGCTCCCGACCCTAAAGAGGGAGGTAAAGAAAACCACACTGTTTGCTGTTATCCGACCACTTTAAACCGTTAAGTGTGCCATCTGACACGGAAACACAGCAGACACAAACGATTAAACCAATGCCAGTCTGACAGGCTTCGTTACAGCTAAAGTTAAAAATACGTCATTTACAAAATATGCACTAAAATACCAGCGTTCTGCCTTTCACTGGCAGGAAATCAACAAAGCACGAGAATGCCAACATATTGATGAATTGTTACCTATAATTCACCAATATGTTGTACTGCTTCTCAAAGGTGCGTGCTTACAATGCTGCTGTTTCAGGACTAAGAATAGGAAATCAGCTACAGATGTGTGAAAATGCAGAACAAAAGAAAGGCGTGGCCACCATACTTAAAGATAAAGTGCGGCGTGCCACACTGGAAGTACCTGGTGTGAAAAAGCATGGCGCTCATGAAACGGGTGCAGCTCTGAGAGTTACAGAATGCTCAAAATTAATAGAAATGGAGGTGGGCAAGCCGTGCGAAACAAGAAAGGCTCTGCCGCGCATGCCACGCTGGAAGTGCTCAGAGTCAATGTATAAAAAAAGTTCCAAAGACGGGAGATACAATAGCACAAGTGGAAAAGGACAAGTCCTGGGGGCGATCTATTGGAGTCCACAATTGAGAAAAAGGGTGGGACAAGCCGGAACCATTATCCAGTTAGAAGGAACGTTTTTAAAGAACACTGACAAAAGCCATAGCCTGAATACAGCATGTCGAGAGACAGCACATGCGCTGCCTAGGCCTGACCTAAAAAAAAAGGCTCATTGCTCCATTTTGCAAAACCTATGTAATGTGATCTCAATGTCTCAAGTTCTAAATTGTATTCAGGTGCATTGGCTGCAATGTCCACTGTCGCTAAATCCATTACAGAGCCTTTTTAAAAATATCTATACATTTTTAGGAAATTGGGTAGTTTTTCTCAAATGAATAATCTATTTACGTTTGTGAAAGGGAAAAATAGTACCTACACTGAAGCACAGTTACCAGCTAGGCAACACTTTAAACGGAACCTCCAGGCTTTGATTTTCTATTTCCTTTCTACAGAACTTTAAATATTAAAAGTAGCATGCCTCTCTTTTAATTGCCAACAAGCCTAGGAAAAGAAAATAAGGTAAATTAAACCTTAGTTTCGATTTCTGTCTCCCGTATACCTCTGCATTCAGTATGTTTACTTGTTACACTAGCTGCAATAAACTTTGGCACTATTCCTTCCCAATGGTTCATGTTTATTGATTACATTTGTCCACAGGAACCACGGTTTCTGTTTATGTACGATGTACCCTGGTTCCATGTGAGTAGGGTGTTCCTTGTTTCTTGTACACAGGTTTTAGTCTCGGAAGGCACGTTTAACATTCTGTGATTCTGGGCAAATCACTTAATCTCCCTGTGCCTAACAAAATGAATGTGTCCATCTGCAATGCAACTGGTGGTCATGTAAAGCGCTCTTATACCTTCGGGTCAAGTTTGCTCTATATAAAACTCCGGGGGAAAAAAAAGGTTAACATCTGCTTAGGTAAGATATATTGAGCGAGTTTCTTTCTATCAAGTTAAGCAATCACAAGATAACCGTTGGTAACAGAGAGGCAAAGGTTATGGTGGCATGTATGATGAACAATCCGTCAGAAGTGACTCCTCCAGTATGTGAACGCAGAATGAATCAACTTTCATTGAACCAACTTTAGCGGATAGAAGTTGAATGAATCTATAAACATGGCCACTTCAGAGCACAGATACTAATCCAACCCAAACAAAGAAGTATCTCAAGTTTGTTTATGTACGGTGACTCTGCAGGTGTGGTTTGTTCTGAGAATGATAATCATGTATAGGTGGTCTGCAAAGAAATTCTGTGCTGAACTGCTTACCAGAAGTGGTTCCTCCAGTGTACAGCTTTTGAGTAACTAAACAAAAATCTTCTCACCATAGCATAGATACTAACTGTCCCTACAGATTTGTTTTTTCCAGGACCTATAGGCTGAATCAAAAAGATGTAATAACCCCAGAGCACCTTTGATAAATGACAGTACCTAATTAGTCCCACAGAAAATATATACTCAAGGACCAAACAGAGGTTATTCGTCCAAAACATCTGGGTGTTCAATGGTACATAATTAGTCCCTCCTAAGCATGGTAGATGAATGATGCTATAGGGATCCTACCACAGCACCTAGGCTAAAAGATGACCAAAAGGTGGTACCCCTACAGTACCTATAAAATTGACCATACATAAGGTCTCCCACCAGAAAATATACGCTGATGGATCAAACTCAGGCAGTCACAAAAGTGCACAATGCTTTGAAGGCTCCTCCAAAGTCAATATGCAGAATGGCCCAAATAAAGTGTGCCCTATGGCGCTTAAACTCAGAACATCTGAGCACAGGAAGTACCTTTGCGTATAGAGGTGGAATCGCCGTTCTGAGATACTCCTTCCAGAGAATGGTTGCATGAAGGCTCCCTTGACGGAGAACCTCCAATTTGTAGAAATTGAATAGTCTGAGTTGGAACATAAATATAGAATATCTTAACTCCATACATGGATAAGAAATGTCCTTGTAGTAGTGGTTATTTCAGAGCATAGATGTTGAATGACACTGTAGGGTTGTCCCTCCTTCTTATCATTGTTGAACAGCATGTTCAACCGGAGCATGTTCAATAGCCGGAGGCTATTCGGGACTGTTTAGATGCTGGTGGCAGAGCAGCTTTGGTGATGCTTGATCTGTCAGCTGCATTTGACACGGTGCCGCATGCCAGACTGCTTTCCCGCCTCTCCGAGATCGGGGTCTCTGGCTTGGCTCTGGCCTGGCTGAGGTCCTTTCTGGAGGGTCGTACCCAACAGGTTTGGCTGCCTTCCGCAGCCTCCCCCAGCAGGAGATCTCTACAGGTGTCCCCCAGGGCTCGTCCCTTAGCCCCCTCCTCTTTAACATCTATGTTACACCGTTGGTCTCTCTGGCCGAGAAGTTGGGGGCTAAGGTGATAGCCTATGCCGATGACACCCAGCTTCTTTTCACCTGGGGCAAGGAGGATGATTCCGTCCTGCCTGTGCAGAAGTGTTTGTCTTCGGTATTTGGTTGGCTTGCCAGGGCTCAACTCAAGTGCAATGAAGACAAATCGGAGATCCTTCTTTATGGTAACTTCCCCTCGGACTTTAGATGTAAGATTTGGCCCCCGGATTTTCCCCCTCCCTCTTCTAATGGGAGCTCCGCTAAAAACCTTGGAGTTTGGTTCGAAGACAATCTGTCATTTTCGGTCCAGGTGAAGAAGATCTCGGGCGGTTGCTTTGGCCTTCTAAGGTTCTTAGGAGTTTTCTCCCTCTTCTCCCTAGATCGGCTAAGGAAACGGTTGTTCGGGCATTGGTTTTGTCCCGCCTGGACTATGCCAATGCCCTATATGTTGGCCTGCCCGGCTACTCCTTGAATAAACTACAAGTGAACTAGAATGCGGCCGCTAGGCTCCTTCTTGGTATCGCTAGAAGTTGTAGTGTTCGCGTTCATCTTCATGTCCTGCATTGGCTGCCCCCGCCTTCCACAACACAGGTTGACCGACCCCTTCACATCACTGAGCACGCCACCACCACCACCCCTCGCTTGGAGGTCGCTGCCCAGCAGTTTCATATCAAAGGCAGTTTTATTTAGTTTGTGCACCGTTCGCGCACGTCACTTATCTCCCTGTGCCGCCCACCCACCCCACACCCCCATCCTACATCATTGCTAGCCCGCCCCACCACTACTGCTCCGAGGTAAGTAACACCACTCCTTCCTCAGTTGTGGCATGCACGAGCTGTGTTTTTTATCGGTAAATAAGGCGAGCCCTTGGTGGGCCGTGGGTACAGACTGGCGGCTCTCTGGTGCTTGCCTTTCAAGTGGGGCCTTCTGCGGCCCTGCTGCTCACATGGAAAGTTGGTGGGTGATAAAGAAGAGTGCATGATCCACACTCTGGGTGCGGGCCAGATGATCTCGCAGACGAGCAGCCACAGCTCCTGCTGTGAGCAGCGGTTGATTTGCCCCCCTCCCCCCATCCCTGACTGGTTTCTGAGCACAGATTTGTATTCATTTCCACTCAATATCTCCCAAAGTACAGGGACAGCTGCATATCTTTTCTGGGGTGCAATGTTGTTGTCAAGTAACATTTTCACTTGTTTTTATTTGCTAAACATATGCATGCCACCTTCACAGAGCAGCAGAGATTAATGTATTTTGTATATGTTTGCTAAATAAGACGGAAGACTTGCGGAATCCCTTTCACCGAGGCAGGGACTTATTAGTTTTTGCTTATGGGAACTATAATATGTTTGTATTTAACCAACACAATTGGGATTTACAGCAGCTCATTTAGTAAACTATTCTCTTTAGCAGCAAATGTCATTGTAAAAAGCCCATGGATTATGGGATTATGTCGTAAAAACAGCATGATGGGACCATTTTTAATTAGCATTCATCTTCACACCAACAGTTTTTCATTAAGAAATAACCTGATGCAGGATAATTTTAGGGAAATTACGGCATATACAATAACGTTTTACATATAAAAAAAAAAATTTGACGGGGCATTATAACGCTTTGCAATGAGTTATAGTGCTTGTCCATTTGCACATGGGGGCGGGGGAGGGGCGGGTTGTTTAGCGCCTGCTGCACAAAACATTTGCTCTAGGCGCACTGTGCAGCAGGCGATGGAAGCCCGATACAGGATAAACACAAATAACTGGTTGCATTCTCAAAGGATCCAAACGCTGATAAATAGTGTTTATCATATAATAGTATTTATCACTTCCTTCAAATGGTTAAAAATCCCTAGCATGTTTAGTTTCAACGGGAAATACTTACAGCTATTAACGAGACCCTTTGAGTTTTTTATGAAGTGCAACTCAGCCACTCACGTGCGTTTTCATTTAAATTTTTTGTCACTACAGCAAACTGTTCACGTTTTCATGAAAATACATGCAGCACAACTTTGAACGCTGTCTGGTGACTCTTTTCTGAAAAATGTCATTTGCCCACATTTATTTTCTTGCGAAATGCCATATTTTATGCTCTGACAATTTTCGGCAACCTGATCACTTCTTTTATTATTTTTTTTTTTAAATGTGTTAACACAACACACTGTTGATGCACCCTCATTCAAGCCAGGTCTCTCTTATACTTATAGCATAAAGCACCTTCTGCGCCTTCTTAGCTTCTACTGACATTTTAGTGGCTTGTCAATCGCAGCACAGCGCATCTATATGCAACGCTAAATATACTTTAAAGTACCAATATGATGGCTAACGATAACGCCACCAAAGTCACGCTTCATGTGGAGCCCCAGACCGGACCATTTCAGTGAGTGGAACCTGCTCCTTAAATTGACTCTGTCCCAGCTTAGCAAGCCTTTCCGAGATTCAGTGTTATCAGGCAGATCAATTTTAGGGAGGCAGTATTATTAAATGGTTGCACTTCTCAATCATAACTTTAAGGAATATTTCAAAAAAAGTGAGTTTTATCTCATCAAAAAACCTTTAACCCCTTCTATGAATGGATTGGTTCGACTGGCTGCTTACAACGCTTTTATGTGGCAAGGTTAAGAAAATTACCTGGCAAGAAAAGGAAAAATTGCAATATTGAAAGTACAATCAGTGGTAGCTCAGGTGCTTTGGTACATATTTAACAACCACTCTCATTGCGCACACACAAATGACCATAATGGTTTCATTTCAAGTACTTCTCAAAGGAGTGCTATTAGTGTCAATGCTTCCATGTTGAAGAATAGTAGATGTTGCGGCACCCAGGAAAATGTGCTGCATGGCTAAATACTTATAAGGTCCTGAGGGCGAGAGGGATTGCATTGCAAATGCTTGTTTTTTTCAAGGCTCTACCTTGAAATTGATCCCAAATATGGTCTCTGTTAGTGGTTAGGCAATAGAATACATTTCGAATCAGAAATGTATTTCCATTAGATTAGCATGTGCCCTGTCATCATGAGAGTCATCATGTTTTTCATGCGTACAGAGTGCGAGCCACTGTTTTTGAAGGAAACTGTTGACACACATTAGCTCCAAATGTGAAGGATAACACAGTCTTAAACATTCTAGTGCAGAGTGGTGCTCAAGACCTGAAAGAATATGGCAATTAAGGCCTGGCCTAGTTAGTATAGTATTTTAATTATTCATGCTAAGTTACTTTTTGTTTCAAAGCATTCGTAGGTTGCCTTCTGATGTCAAGGGATAATCAATATATGTATTATTTTTTTATTTTTTGCATGTACACATATGTAGCTCAAAATAAAGACGTGGCTGAGTAATACCACTTCCGATGAAAAGTTTGTACTAACTTTTATATTAAAAATATACGTAAGACAATTATCTAAATAAAAAAATTATTTCCCTGAAAATTAGTGCCATTCTGATTTTGTAACATTTTAGTTTCTTCATTAAAATATCATTTTACAAAAATCATAGACTGTACTTTTTCATGTTAACACAAAGGTGACTGTGGTCGTATGTCTGTATATAATACATACTCAACATTGTTGTTTACGTTTAGTTTTTAGTGTTAATTGTGTAATATCGTCAGATTGGGTGTGCAGTAAAAGACCAGCATGTTATTTGGATGTTTATTATATAATGATGGCAATTTCTTTTCTAAACCGGCCTTCTTTTACTTTTACCTTCATGAAGCATGTGCTCTCTTTTCGAAGGTTTCCTCATTCAGTGGGACTCTCTGAGAAAACTATCTTTGCATATGTGTGGTTAGAATTGGTCTTCTCATTCTTCCACTAAACTATATTTGAATATAACGTTTGTTTTCAATTTCTGTAACTTTAGTTTTCTCAGTGGTTTCGTTTAAGCTTGTTATTTGTCTGACTTGTCATGTTTTTTGGTATTTACTTAAGCAACCATTAACTTTGAAATTTGTTTTTGCTCTCCATAACCTCATAGCTTCTCGTATTCTGCGGCAAGGTGTTACACAGGGCAATAATATTTACCCTGCTGTAGCCCTTCTTAATACAGCACAGAAAGGAGCCATGGCACGTCTGATACAATGCTGGATGTCAACAGTTTAGGAGCTTTTTTTTTTTTCGGACTCATTGTAATGTTCAGAAAAAATTCTCCTTTTTGCTTTTAAGGCTGAAGGTCATTAATTTGGGTCTTCTTTTTTTTTTTATAATTGGCGAATCAAAATTCAATTGTAGCAATGTAAAAGCTGTCAGATATTTCAGTATTTCATTCTGTTTTACTTTCCTCCTTAGATGAACCTTCTGGCACTGATCATCCCCCACCAGTCATCTCCAGTCAGGTGGAGTTTGTTGATGAAACCCAGCCGGCCACCTCCAAACCCAAAGAGAGCTCTTCAAAAAAGCTGGAATTAGAAATTGCACATTTATCCCCCAGCCTGATTCCTGCACAGCAGCCAACCATCTCTTTATTTTCTGATGACAATACAGACGCACTGAGTGTGGAATCTCTCACTCTGGTTCCTCCAGTTGATGCGCAGAGCATTCATTCATTTAGCTCCAGTGCTCAGTCTTCCATAGAGCCCGAAGTACCCAAAGCAGCAGCTGATCGACCTAGTACCAGTGAGCCAGTAGACACTGATAATATTGTCACCTTACCTTAATTTTTTGGTATAACTTAAGCATTCAACAACTTGAAGACCTTCTGATGGAGACTTGGGGTCCACTCTACGCAACCAGACACTGTTTTAGTTGGCGATCTCTGAGGAGGCACATCTTCACTATTCGCCATTTCTTTGATTAAAGTTATGCTGAAGAGGAGATGTAAAAGTCTATTTTGTTTTACTGACTACAAGAGCAATTACCTGTGGAAGACATTTTGTTGTCATGGTCTCAAAACGTATGTTAACTTGGCTCCTCTTTTAGTGAAACAAGTTATCTGCAAAGAATGAAAACTCCTACGAGCACCACTACTAAATAGCAAAGAAAGCCTGGCTTTGGCTAAAGTACATTTTCTGGAAAATTGGTGTTGGAGAGGACTATAAGGGGTGAAATGGGCTAGTAGATATCTGAATTGTCTTATTGTACAGAGGCACTATTGTTGAAAAGATATGTTTTATATGCTGGTTCACGTTGGCCACTTTAGAGCGTACAATAAAAAAGTTTGTCTGTTTGAAAATTTTATTCAAAGATAGTTAACCTTATTGTGCTGTCTAGATATAAAATATTTATTATTTCCATGTATTGTGAGTGGCCCTTGATAATGCATACTTGTCCTTGTAAAATAAGTATTAATAACACAGCCAAAGTTTTGTACCTACTCATCAAAGGTTTTGTTGTGAATTTCGTTGCTCGCGGTTTGTGTCGACAATGCAAAGAATGTACAAATATTTGAACATATGTACTAATGGCTGCTGTTTTTACAAGTGACATCTAGAGTTCATTACTTTATTTTTTGGTAATAGTTGCACTCGGCATTTGCTGAATTGTATGATAACTTGAAGTCCCATGAAATAAACATTCAGCTCTTTTATGTATGTTCAAGTCTGGAACATTAACACGTTACATGTTTTTGTTGAAATAGAAAGTGCTATGCACGAACATTCGCAAACAACAGTTGTCAAAGTTACTTGACTTTGTTTCCAATAAAATTCTCTCATCAAAACATTAGCTTCAAGATAGCCGTTTAGAACTTGGAATGAAGTACTCCCCTATTCTCTAAATGTATTGCAGTTCACTTGGAATTTTCATTATATGTTCTCAGAAATGTGGTGGCTGGCAGAATCTTATTTGCACATGGTGTGGTATTTCCTTCATCACAGTACCTCAAGAAACTCATCTCTATTCTGCCTTCAGTACTTAGTGTCTTGCTACCTCTGATACAAGTGCTCATGCAGGTGCAGTTACATAGGAACAAATGGAACCCATGCTAGGGAGATTAAAATGCACATGCAGACTGTTATTTGTGGCAAGCACACGTTTTTAGATGTTTGTTTCCTCATGTATTACAGTTTTTAATAACCTGGATTGATTTCCACTCTCCTATCTTGTTTTCCAATAGTCACCTTGCATAAAGTATGAACAATATTTCACTGTGAGACAATGACTGTGGATGGTCAAAGAAACGAAGGTTTCTATGAAAACATACAGTAAATTAATTTAGTAATTGTTACAACAAAATGCATTTAATGACCGACTAGCGTAGCAGAAGACATTGTAGTGCAAAAACACTTAGGGCCTACTTTAGAGTTTGGTGGGTGAGTTACTTTGTTACAAACATGGCGGATGTCCCTTCTGCCTTATTACAAGTGTGATAGGATATAGTGCATTTGCGATAAGTTGGACAGGGTAACCCATCCTCCAAACTCTAAATCAGGCTGTAAGTCTCCGAAGTTTCTCCAATCACTTAAAGAACATCGGCTGTTGGACCCATGATTACTAAAACACGCAAAAAAAGTCCTCAAATCAATACCTCCGTTATTTGCTACTTCCTGGTCAGAACAAAACTCTCACAAAAGGATTGTGCCCGTTTTTTAAACACCAAAAGCAACAAAAATCCTTCTAGGATTCATTCAATAGAGGAAATCAATAACATCGGGTGATAGTTAGTTAATCCATCACAAATAAATGTAAATATAAATGTTAGGGGACCTGGAATTTGTATAATAGTTTTTGAACAACAAAAAAATTGATAAACTCAAAATCAAACCGATCTACAACAAATATCAATAGTGCTCGGTGAAAAGTGATCACAGTGCAAGTGAGTATGGTAAAAAGCAACAATAGTGATGTGATCTTAAAAAGGTAATGGACAATGAGATGATCGGTAAAGCGCGACATCGCGCGCTGCTTGAAAACAATAGTGCTGGAGGCTGCAGGGCTAATGCAACAAATGTCTACATTTATTAAGGAATAATTCCATCAATAATCATTCTAGTTCAGATGCGCTGTCAGAGAGATTCACTCTCTCGAGGTTCATTGGAGAATGCGCTGATGGTGAGATTCAGTCCTGCATGCTACATTTAGAGGGCAGACCACCGCCGTTCTACTTATTATATTGGCCAATTGAGTGCAAGGTTATGGTCAGGATTTGGTGGTCTGCAAACCCCCACCCCACACTTTGATTCATCTAAGCCTGATATCTGGATGTAACAGTTGAAGTTTTTCCGGCAACAGTCTACTTTCAGGTCCATGACGTCGCATCTACTTGGACTGTCTGCCACAAGTGAATTCGGATCTACCCTATCTCTGAAATGTGTCCCCTGCCCTGATGACCCACAGAGGGTTGAAACGTCGTCAACAATAGAGTGCATAAAGACATTACCTGGAAATGAGTCAATCAGGAGCCACTGAGAATAGTGATTGAATTATTCCTTATTAAATGTAGACATTTGATGTATTAGCCCAGCACCTGACCATCTCATTGTCTATTGCCTTTTTACGATCACTTCACTATTGTTGCTTTTTACCACACTCACGTTTGCTCTGTGGGATCACTTTTTTGAGAGTGCTATTGATATTTTTTATAGATTTTTTGATTTTGAGTTTCTCAATGCCTTTGTTGTACATAAAGTATTATTATACAAATTCCCGGTCTCCTATCACTTACATTTATTTGTTTGTGATTGGATTGACTAACAGGCAACCAATGTGATTTATTTTCTCTGATGAATGAATCCTAGTAGGATATTTTGTTGCTTTTGTTTATTACGTACACCACCCTTCTTAGGTCTACGGGCAGTTCCTGTGGATTTTATAGCAGTTTTTGAAACAAGTGTTACCTACTGTGCTTCTATAGAAGGCCATGCTCTTCCCTAAAGAACTTGCAGACTTCAAACCTATGTCCAATATATTGTTTCAGTGATGAATATTGTTCCCATCCAGGATAAACAGCAGAGACCACCTTTTTGGATATTCAGGAGTTTGTCCTGCTGGTTTTGGACAGGGGCTTTCCAGCAGACGTGGTCTCACTTGATCTCTCAATAGTCTGGCACAAGCGCCATATGTGTCTGGAACATCCGAGTGATTCTGTTGAAAATGTGGTGGACTGATTTTCCTGTTTCCTGTGAGACTTCTCTGAACAAGAGAACATACTCTACACCTCTCCCCAATCCCCACACAATAGCCTGCCTGCCCCAAGGTGTCCACCTATGCTTTAGGCTTTCTCCTAATCTGCTTATCCTGTTTGGATGCCCGGTGATGGCTCCCAGCTCATTGTGAATTTAATGATTGATTCTGAAAATTCCACTCCTCCTAAACCATTTGTGCCTGAATGAAGCACAGCCCTCTAATCTCAAATAAAAACATGGCAGAAATCCTTGTTGCAGAGACTTGCCTTATTGCTCAGTTTCAACCTTCCTGACCAGTCACCTTCGAAGCACCTACAACTTGATCTATTTTTTTATGATGGTCTCATAGTGATCAAGACATCAAAGTTGTCATGACCTGCAACTTGCACCTCTTCATGAGTCAAAACATCACCACCTCCCCTCACTCAATCTTTCAACATAATTTACTAGGACCATCATTGTATGACTTTAGTGGCTCAGGAATTAAGCACAATCTGCTTGCACTATCCAAAATATAATCTGCTGAAAGAATCCAGTCAACTTCAGTCCGTGCTTTAAATTTTGGATCACCTATTCTGGACTCCTTTGTCATTACCACTGCATAGAAATAGAGAAATGTCAGCAGGAGAATTGTATGACCCAAAGCTTTGAAACTTCCTACCAGCCTGCATGAGAAGAACTTCAGGAAGAACCGGAAGATGCCTATTCCGTCACTCCTCCTCCAATGCATCAGTAACTGACATTTGATCTATAACTCAGATGCTGATTATTTCCTCATTTTCAGGGCACTCCATATCCTCTTGTCCACCATCTTTGAGCCAGCGTGCACTGAATTAGCCATCCCAGTTCATTGCAGCACAGCATCTTGCATATTGATATTGATGCCACTATCAATACATACATTCTTACCTCATACAAGCATTGCCAGGCATGCCGTTCTGCCAAGCTGGCAACCCCCTTAAAGAATGGCTCTAGAGGCCAGTTGCAGTCCCTGGTGGCTGATTTCAGACCCCGATGTCACAAAAAAATGCAATTACAAAAAAAATGCAGCATAGCATTGTCTTTGCAGTAAACATGGCTACATTAAAGCTATATGCATGTGTTTACAGAGGTTGGTGCAGGAAATGGCAGAGGAGGAGGGAGGTTAGACCTGGATTAAACTAGCATTGGCAAAGCCTGTGGTTATGGTTTTGGTTTTGGCTTTGTCAATGATTGTTTTGTTTGTCATAGCCTTTGTGAAACTTTACTTTTGAGGAGCTGCATCGCCCTTGCCAATATACAAATTTAATAAACATTGCCTAAAACACACTTAGCCATAGCAGTCTCTGGAAGTAAAGGAAGCTACTTGCGCTTTGTGAAAAAGGAGAATGGCATCACTCACAGTGAAATTAGCCAGTGCCTGAAGCGGGCCGACCCGTTGCCCTTGCTGTATACTGCAGTGGGTGGAAGGAAAATGTAAATGACACAACAACAGATCAATGGATGAAGAAGACAAGATGAAAATCCCTACAGGTAAGTATATGGAATACATACTTGTGGTAAAATCAAAAGGTCCTGGCTAACACCAGACCTAAAGAGTCATGATAATTGTGCAGTTTCAGAGACAGGTATGGCAGTCTTACCAGCAAGAGACTCACTGGACCTTATCCCGACTGTGAAAAGTTTAATTATGACTTTTAGCGTGCGTTTTTACTCTGCCACCCAATATTTTTAAAATGCAAGCTTCAGTACAAATGCTAAAATTCCTTCCTCCAAGGTCCTCGCAGACGTTTTTTTAGGTCTCGCCTAGCGTGGCTGCTCGCTCGGCGAGCTTGAATGTTTTTCAGTATCTTCAGTAAAGGGCTTTAAGCCCGCCCCTCTTTTCCATTGGCTGGCGTCGCCGTTTATGCTAAACGGTGGCCAGCCATTGGAAAAGAGCTTTCTGTGTTGCCTCCTTTTGGCTATTTCAGACGGCCCACTTGGACGGGCTCGCCTGCTTTCCATGGGTCGCAAAAGGTTTCTTATCTTTATGGGGCCATATGTTTCAAACACATGGCCCCATAACGACAAGCTCTGGCGCAATCCTCTTTCGCTTTCGGAGCGCTTCTTTTAGGACTTGTGCCCTACTTGTGGCTGCCCCTCACTTCAAGCAGTTTTCAAGCAGCGCGCGATGTCACGCTTTACCGCCCATTAGCCCTGCAGCCTCCAGCACCATCAAAGTACTTGCGTTTTTCAAGCAGCGCGCGATGTCGCGCTTTACCGCCCTGCAGCGTCCAGCACCATCAAAGTACTTGGGTTTTTTAAGCAGCGCGCGATGTCGCGCTTTACCGCCCTGCAGCGTCCAGCACCATCAAAGTACTTGGGTTTTTTAAGCAGCGCGCGATGTCGCACCTTACCGCCCTTTAGCCCTGCAGCCTCCAGCACCATCGTTTTCAAGCAGCGCACGATGTTACACTTTACCGCCCTGCAGCCTCCAGCACCATCAAAGTACTTGGGTTTTTCAAGCAGCGCGCAATGTCACGCTTTATTGCCCATTAGCCCTGCAGCACCATCAAAGTACTTGGGTTTTTCAAGCAGCGCGCGATGTTGCGCTTTACCACCCATTAGCCCTGCAGCCTCCAGCACCATCGTTTTCAAGCAGCGTGCGATGTCACGCTTTACCGCCCATTAGCCCTGCAGCACCATCAAAGTACTTGGGTTTTTCAAGCAGTGCGCAATGTTGTGCTTTGCTGCCCATTAGCCCTGCAGCCTCCAGCACCATCAAAGTACTTGGGTTTTTCAAGCAGCGCCCGATGTCGCGCTTTACCGCCCATTAGCCCTGCAGCACCATCAAAGTACTTGGGTTTTTCAAACACCGCGCGATGTTGCGCTTTACCGCCCATTAGCCCTGCAGCCTCCAGCACCATCAAAGTACTTGGGTTTTTCAAGCAGCGCGCACTCTCTTGTCTCTTCTTAATCCTCCTTTCAGTCATCTAATTCTACCCTTACGTTCCCATCCAAGCTAGATCTGCCAACAGTCTCTCCTCCACAATGTTGTGACATTTATCTCTGCTCTTAATCCTTCTCTTTGTACGTTTACTTACTTTTCTTTTGCATTTTTCCCTTTTACTGCTCTCCTTCACTTCTTTGACCTTAAACTCTTCTTTCTCCCCGCTAAAGAGATTTACTTGACATGGTTTCAAATTAGCTTCTCTCTCCCGAAAAATGGGTTATCTTTAGCCATTTGGTGTATGGAATAAAGTACTCCCTTCTATATGCTTTACAGATATTGCATGTGCTGAGAATTGTCATTATGGAGTCCCTTAACTATGGGGGCCAGCAACATTCTGTTTATTGTGCATGATAGTCTTTTCCTTCATTACTGTACATGAAGATACTCTTCTCTACTCTGCCTACACTGCTTAATGTCATGCTATCTTCCATGCAACTGGTCTTGGAGCTGGATATAAGAAAAGCTTTAGCCCAAGTTACGGAGAGTAAATAAAGAACATATCAGTTATTTGTGGTAAATACATGTTTAAGTATATATTTTTTCTCATGTTCTGAAATTTGTAATAATATGGGTTCATTCCTACTATGTCTTAATGTGCAGCAGTGCACTTATGTAAAGTATCAACAATGTTTCTTCATGAGCTAATAACTGTGGTCATCTCTTGACCATTACTCCAAATATTTTCTGTCCACTCATTCTCCTTCATCTTTCTTCTCTTTGACTTATCTCCTTTATCGGTCTTTGTGGTGCAGAGTCTCTCTACTTGCAGATTCTGTACTGATCCTGCTCAGTTCCTTATGCTTAAAGGATGGTCATTGACCTCTGATTGACAGTATGATTTCATTTAGTGATGTTGAACTACATATTCACTGTTGAATTAAGCTGCCCTAGGCTTTGTCTCTAGTGTCTTGGAAAACATAGACAAGGAACTGATTTGAGGCACTTGGGTGATGTTACATCTGTGCTGCAACTGGCGTGAAGAGGAAGCTGTACCACCTGCTGCCACAGGAGAGCTGTTGCAAAGTTTTTGCTTCCAGTTTGGGTCCTCAGGATCTTCCAAACATGAGGAATATCTGCAGTTAGAGTATCTACAAGAACCACTATTACTAAAGGTAAGTTATTTTTTCAAAAGGAGCACAAACGGCACATCTTCAACTCTTCTTAACAACACAAGTAGTGGAAGGTGTGTTCATAATTTGACCAGATTTCTGCTCCTCCAACCTTTTTTGAGGGTGGGTTTTTGTCACGAGGAGCCCGGCCTTAGAGGGGGTGATGGCCTACCTATACTAACTGTCCGTGTGAATCCCCTCCTCTCCTCTCTTTGTCCCCAGCAACCCGAAGTACGAGCCAGAGAGGACAGCTCGCTGCATGCGAGCAGACCAGAGGACGCGTGTTTCTTTAATTGGGCTGAGCTGGACACGCACCCCGCCCACACGGATGACGAGGTTAAAAGGAGGAGTCCTGAACCAGGAAGAGGTCAGCAACCGGGAGTGGAGAGAGCGGACGGAGCAGACGAAGAGTGGAGAGCGTACGTAGAGGAAAGAAGAGACCGAGAAGAAGACGAGAGAACAGAGACCGGGACGACGGAGCCTGGAGGCCAACGACCCCACGACTCGCCCCGCCACGTTTCCGGAGAAGCGTGGCACCTACAGGTACGGGATCGTATCTATGGTTGGGCGGGACGACGGAGACTAAAGAAACCTTAGTAATCGCACTTCCCAGTTCCCCTACCCTCACCTCACCGCCACCTGAGGGACCTAAAGAGCACTGTGTGTATTCCTCACTCCCGACCCTTCACCGTAGTTGTTCCCCAGCACACCTGCCTGACATCGGTGTTTCTTGTTTTCTTTTGGGGACGCCGACAACGGGGAGCGGAGAAAGCCGCACCGGCCCGAAGAAGCCGACATCCTGGACGGGAGCCGATACAGAGCGAAGAGTCCACATCAGCGACCAACCCTTAAGCAGGAAGCCGAAGTCCCCCTTCCCTATTATAGGCCCAGGACTCACAGGAAAAAGGTGTTACGACCAATAAACCCTACCGTAACTGCACCCTCTGACTCCGTGTCTCCTTTGCCCCCGCTACAGTTTTCCATCAGTAATTCTGACACAGTCTTTCCCGAAAGCCACTCTTGCCATCTCCATGGCACCACAGTCAGGTGTGTCAGCGTCAGACCAACACAACGTCTAGCCAGACATTTAGTTCCTTCAGAACTGCATTTGATGTCCGCAACACTGATTTCAATATTGATGCCTTCTGGTCTGACTGTTTTCCGACCCAGAATCTGCTACTGAAACTGCTTCTGAAGACAATACTGAACCCATCTTCTGAGCTACTTCTGTTAGGCTGAAGTCAGTGCCCCTGTTAGGACACAAATGTTGCCTTCATTGTAGTAGTACATGCACCCCTGCTCTAAGGTATCTGATAGAGACTGTTAGTTGTAGATTCCTTACCTTAGAATTTTCCCCAGGCGTTGATCTGTATCCGGATATTTTTTCTTCAGCAGTATCCCGGTGCGTGGTTAGGTGGCATCGATCTGCTCCGTGTCCGGCATCGTGGGCGCCGGGATGACGCTGTGGAACCTACATGTACACCGCCTAAGCACGCTGACGTCAAATCTTTCTTTTTGCGCACCAGCCTAAGCGCAGATCCAGAGAGGGCTACCCCTTAGCTGTTTTCTGCTTGTCTTTTTTTTTACTTTTGTCGACTTTTTTTTCGAGTTTTCAAACTCCTGGTGCGTCGAGGGATGTCCCAACATCGGACTGGCTTCAAGCCTTGCGGCTCCTGTCATCGGGCGATGTCCATGACAGATCCGCACCTCGTGTGCCTTTGGTGTCTAGAGCGCGACCACGACCCAAAGTAGTGCTCCGAGTGCCGGGCCATAAACCTGAATGCTTTGCAGGAGTGGTCCTGAAAGCTGCTGGAGGCCCGGCGCTCTGCTCCGTGTCACTCCCATTCTCCTTCAAGGGGAAGGTCTCGAGAACAGTCGTGGAGCCCACACTCCTCCTCGCACTCAAAGTCATCAGGGTGGTCTTCGGGTAAGTCAAGAAAACATAAGAAGTCGAAGAAGCACAGGCGCTCTTTGAATTCTCCCTGTCGGGTGGCCGATGCGACACAGGATCCCGAGCGTCAATACACCATCTCTGACGCCTACTTCTGAGATGGCTTCGCGCCTCCCTGCCTTTTTATGAGCCAGAGTATCTCCTGCCCAAATTCCCAAAATGTATGAGGTCCTGTACCTCCTCTTTGGGCAGGTGGCTTAGACCCGGCTCCATAGGGTCCCCGTGGATCCAGGTTTGGATCCAGATTAACGCCGGTCGGTCTCACGCGACCTTCCCCGACATCACCCATGATGACTATCGTGCCTCCGGTCGGCGCCGACCCCATACTCCCCCCCCCCCCCCGAAGTGGACACGGAGCCCGATCGACATTGGTTCCAAAGCTGGAAGGGACTTTCATCCCTGTGTCCATTCCTGGCGTTCCTTTTGGGCAAGAAGGTGAGGAAGCGGACTCAGAGGGGCTGCGGGACTCTTTAACTGACCAGCATGAAGAACCGGACTGGCAAATGGACCTGGGTGATGCCAGTGGTCTGGACACATACCCTAATACTGGCTTGCTTTCTCCCCTTCCGTGGCTATGGAGGAGGGAGCTTCCTATGCTCTGGTGGTGAGGAGTGCAGCCGAGGTCCTCGGCCACAAGCTCCCTACGGTGGCAGTCAGGACTAACATCCTGACAGAGGTGCTTCAGCCTGTGGCTTCCTCTTTGGAACCCCTTTTGCTGCTCAATGAAGCCCTCCGGGACGTCCTTCTGGGCACTTGTTCCAAGCCCAGCACAGAGGCTCCTGTGGATAGGATGATTGCCCGCTGTGAACGCCCTGCTCTGGGCAACCCAGCGTTCCTGACTCCACACCCTTTTCCAGAGAGCTTGGTAGTCCAAGCCTCATCATCAAAAGGGGCATTCCCTTCTCCTCCCCCAGATAAGGAATCCAAGAAGCAAGACCACCTTGGGAAGACGATGTTCTCTTCGTCTAGCTTGGCATTGTGGTGTGTGAATACCGCATGCCTCTTGGGCCAATGCTCCCATACTATCTGGCATACGGTGACACAGGTGCTGCTTCAGTTTTCGGAGGAGGCCCAAGCCGTTCTATCTCAAGCAGTTGCAGACGGGAGAGACGCAGCCAAATTCACCATACGATGTGGACTGGACACCACCGACTCATTAGGCAGAGCGATTGCCATTTCGGTAGCTGTTCGACGCTATGCCTGGTTGAGGACTTCTGGCTTCTCGGGGGATGTCCTCTCATCTTTGATGAACATGCTCTTTGATGGCACTCACCTTTTTGGCGACGAGGCATACTCCGTGCTTGAGCGCTTCAAGAATTCTCAAGCTATGACCAAATCCATGCGCCTCGCGGCCAGCTGTCATCCACCTCAGTCAGGCTATCACTACGGAAGGCGCGCCCAACCACATCCTGTCCAGCCTAGCTACAGAGTCACGCAAGCTGTCCAGCCTCTGCGTGGCCGTGGACATGGGACCCTGTGTCCTCATAGGTCAGGGAGCCAGTGGCCAGGCCAGTCCACCTTCCCTCCCCTGCCACGGCCTCAAAACCTTCCTAATCCGACGTTCCAGGTCCATCACCAGACGCTCCCTTTCATCGGGCGGTTCTGGACACAGTTTAATTTCAGGCCTATCCTCCTGAGCAGCGAGTCTGGGATATTCGGGTTACGATACAGATGTTTCAGGCTGTAGCCCGGATTTCAGTGAGAATGACTCTAAGGCTGCTGGACCTCATGGCCTCCTGCATCCTGCTGGTGGATCATGCCAGATGGCATATGCAGGCTCTGCAGTAGAACCTGAAGTTCCAGTGGGCACAGTATCAGGGGATCTTTCCGACTATGTCCAGATCTTGGAAGAAACTGCGCACCAACTGCAGTAGTGGCTAACGAGCCAAGATTGGGTCAGAGGCAGATCCCTCTCCCTTCCCCAACCAGATCTAATGGTGGTGACAGATGCGTCACTTCTGGGATGAGGCGGCCACCTGGGAGAGGCAGAGTTCTGAGGTGTCTGGTCTCCGGCAGGGTACAGTCTCCATATCAACCTTTTTGAGATCTAGGCGATCAGACTGGCACTGAAAGCATTCCTTCCCTCTCTCAAGGGGAAAGTGGTACATGTGTTTACCAACAGTACCACCGCTATATGGTACTACAACAAGCAGGACGGGTGGGATTGTCGGCTCTTTGTCAAGAGGCTCCCCGCCTCTGGACATGGCTGGAGCATCAGGACATAACCCTGATGGTTCAACACCTGGCGGGCTCATTGATCGAGAGGGCATACAAACTCATCCGTTGGTGCCTAGTCCATCACAAATGGCGTCTCATCTGGAGGTGGTGCAAGGTTTTTTTCAGCGGTGGGGAGAGCCTTGGTTAGATCTTTTTGCCTCCGAAGAGAATATGCAATGTCAGCAGAATTGCGTGTTGGAGTTTTCAAGTCAGCGCTTACTCGGAGATGCTTTTTGTCACAAGTGGAGCTTTGGCCTCCTGTACCCCTTTCAGCCTGTACCACGACCAGGCTCAAGTCATTCTTGTAGCTTCGGATTGGGCACGAAGAGTCTGGTACCCAGACCTTCTAAGCATGGCCATCGATCCTCCGATCAGACTGCCTCTTCGGGAGAATCTTCTGTTGTTGCAGCGGGGGAGGGTTCTTCACCCGAACCTGCTCAGTCTCCACCTCCTGGCATGGAGATTGAGCGGCGACAGTTGACAGCTTCCGAAATTCCGCCCGAAGTGTGTGATGTTATCTTGGCAGCCAGGTGTCCCTCCACTAAAACGGTATACGCTTGTACATGGAACACATTTGTGGCGTGGTGCACACCAAAGGCTGCTGACCACCTTTCTGCTCCTGTTTCCGAGGTCCTTTCTCCATTCTTTCTTTGGCAGGGCAGAGATCTGCCTTGGTCACCCCTAAAGGATATATTGCAGCTATCTCTGCCTTTTTTTCGCCTACCAGATTAGCCTTCTTCATTCGAATCTCCTATTGTTGACAGATTCTTTAAAGGCTACTCATCTGTACCTCCATCTACAATCATACTGCCCCAGTGGAACTTAAATCTGGTTCTCACTTTTCTTATGCATGCTCCTTTCAATTCTCTTCATAACTGTCCTCTCAGGTTGCTGACTCAAAACTGCCTTCCTAGTTGCCATCACCTCTGCTCGCAGGGTGAGCGAGCTGCAGGGTTTATCTTCTAAGCCCCCTTTTCTATTTATCTATCCAGATAAAGTGGTGCTTCGGACCAAACCTTCATTCCTTCCTAAGTTCGTCACGCCCTTTCATGTAGGACAATCATTCACTCTGCCCACCTTTTGCGTTACAAAACTCCAGAAACTGCGGCTGACTCTTAATTCAGCACCGCAATCCCTGTTCAATAAATGTAAATGTCCTGTGCACTTCCGAAGTCTGCCGCAGTTGGGCTCCACTGGAATCCAGACAATGGATTTTGAAGGAATGGAAGGTGCACCAGGAAAAGAGTCCAAATGCTAATAGGGAAGTCCTTTAAGTTTCTTTTATTCCTTATCGTAAAGTATGCAGTCACAAATCAGCCAACGTGTTTCGTTCTTTACAAAAGAACTTCTTCAGGGCTGAAACAATTGACACAAGAAGACAGCACATAAATATACACACATACATTTATATAAAACACTTGAACACAAATAAACTACATCACATATATAGATACAAATAACACCAAGCACATAACAAGAATAATAAGCCTAGTCCCGTGAAATCCAAAATGTGAGCCAAACCCGAATATAGAAAGCAAGTTTAAGCAACCAATATTGAAGATACACAACGTGTAAAGTTCCTGGTAACACAAAATTCCAAATATCACAAACAACATATTGTGTATGCACTTCTTTGCATAGAATCATTTTTTATATATTTATTAAAAGGTTAGTTTAAATGAAGGAAAATAGTAGATCTCAGAGAGAAGTAGAGAAAATATAGTTTAAATCTTTTAAAGAAAAACTGAGAGAAAAGTGGAGTCAGAAAATCTTAATTGAGAAACATGAGCTATCGGGCATAATCTAAAGCCATATTCAGTTTTAATCCCATAGCTATACTAAAAGGAAAGGGAGGATATATGTGTGTGTAGATAAAATTGCATTATCGAAAGGGGAAGCAAAATGTGTAAGGAAAACCTGAGACATTGGTAGAGAAGTGTTAACAGACAAATACAAGTCGAAAAAGTTCTCACAAGTAATGGTAATTAGCAGTTGTCCTGTCAAGTTTTAATCACGGAGGAATAGTAACCTAATCCCTACTGGAAACCCGTCAGTAAGGGTTCCTGGGCATAAAAGACAGTTGCAACAAAAGGCCACTTTATTAGGGCATATATCTAAAAATGTAAACTATAATACACAAATGATTGTCAGAAATACACAAACAAATGAAAGTCAGACATTCTCACCAGTATTGCTTGTTAGCAGGTGTCCTGTCGAAATCAAATAGCGGAAGTATATAACCCAATCGCAACTGGAAACCCCTCCACAAGTACCAGAACATGAGTGGCAGTTTACATCAGTCTAAAAATAAATTTAAAAGCACCAAAGAAATCACTTCGTTAAGAACTATATATAAATGAGTAAAAGTAATTTAAGACCTCCCAATCGGAGGTGCAAAGGCAAGATGCCTAAAAATGTGACAGACAACTGAAGGTCAGCCATTCCCACCTATATTGGTGGTCTTTAAAGGATCATTCCACAGTATATTACAAAAAGAAGTATTCCAGCAGTCCCATCTGGAGGCCCCTCAGTCAAGGTTCCAATGAATCGATATCAGCCCAAACGTTCTGAGAATAACGATAATATTGATTGTAATCGTATTAAGCCTCTAACAGACAATTTGTTCTAAAAACCCCAATCAAGGCAGTGGGGAGAATTTAAAAGCCGGCGCACACATAAATGGTGACAAACATCAAATTAAATACCGTAGCCCAAAGATCCAAATTGTCATCCTAGTAGTCAAGACCATTATATGGCCTGGAAACAAGATCTTTATTTACGCGTACTCACAAATCATCGCAGAGCCGGCGCGCACATAAAAATCATATATATCGATAATAGCCTGAGACATAGCAAAATAAGGGAGGTTCAGCAAACGAATACCACCCCCACAGTGCCATTAAGGTCCTAGCAATTGCGCATTGAGGGTGTGTAAGCCTAGATATAGAATACTGCAAAAGAGGGTGTTACAGCCTGAGACATAGTCAGAAAAAGGTGGTTTGACAAACGAGTATCACCCCCAAAGCGCCATTCGAGTTCTAGCAATCTCGCATTGAGGGCGCGTATGCCTCGAGATAGAATACCACAAATGAGGGTGTTACAGGGCATAAATAGCTTAAACCTATAAACTTACCAGTAAAGTCTTGGAAATGTTGATGGCAAGTACGCCTTCACAGTGTAACGGGAACCCACCCTAGTTTCAAAGTTTTAAAGGTTCGCCGTAGTCTGACGTTCTGGTGGAAGTGCGTCACGACTGATAGCGAATGCAGAGATACCGTTCAAATTTAGGCGCCATATTGGAATGGTTGGTTTCCTAACGTGACACCTACAGCGCACCGGCTGCACGGATTTTAAAAGGATGATTACAAATGAAAAGGCTATAAATAAACACAAGAGAAATAAAAATAAAATAGAAATCAATATAGGAATAGCGATTACAGATTCATGATTATTGTAAAACCGGACACCCCATTATTTGGAAACCCGGTCTGCATATCACAGTAAACTGGAATTTATGACCTGTTCCATTGCCAGAAGCGGGTACATGATTCGAATATCGGTCTGCGGGTGCCATCTTGAAATTGCAGATCACCAAATATAAAACTTATAAATGAAACTGGAACTCATAACATATTCCATTACCAGAAGCGGGTTCCATAATCTGAATATCGGTCAACGAGTGCCAGCTTGAAATTACACATCACCAAATCGGCTCAATGTTCAACTCTTGAATTATCGAACGGTAGCAAACCATTTAGTTAACAAAAAGTCAAAAAACGATAAACCTGGGTAAAGTAACTACCCACTGTGAATGTGTGGCCAGTGAGGGACACGCCCATAGTGTATAAATCAAAGGCAAAAAATACATCGGCGAGAAGGTGCGCACCTCCAAGGCGTTATAAATCGGTCATAACTGATAATTATGACTCAAGCCAACTTTGGTGTGTCAATATATCAAGGATGAGGTGTTCCAATTATAAGTAAAAAAGAGAACACTGTCCTGGATTGCAGTGGCATGTCTTTCAGGCAGTAGGGAGTGCAGAACCGCAGTAAAAGTTCCCCGCTTTTAAATATGATAAATAAAAACTTGCCAAAGATAATAGGAAGAAAAATGAAAAAAAAGAAAAAAATAGAGGAAAAAAGAAGGGTGAAAAAGGAGAAGCAATAAGCACCATAATTAAATAGAGGTAAAAATCATAATAAAAATTGCTGCAAATTTGACCAAGGGTTAGTAGAATCAACATCAGCAGATACATCCAATTGACTTACATGTATGCATTCCTACTTCCTTTGGCTCTACTCATCACCAGAGTACTGGAATCAAATGACTCGATAAGAAATAATGCATTTCCCCATCTGTATTATGGCCAGGTGTAGTTGTCCGTAATCGACAAATCCACTTGGATTCAGCTTGCCTGAGTCGTAATTCCCTGTTGCCCCCTCTTTTGCTTATTGGGACATGATCAATGCAGTGAAATCAAAATGTGGCATCGCCATTGTGTTCCTTGCTGTAATGTTTTGTTATGGGATATCTAGTATCCCTGCTTAGTAGTGCTCTTCGGTGTTCCTGGATACGGGTTTTCAAATAGCGTGTGGTACTTCCAACATATATTGTTCCGCAGTCACACCCCAGGACATACACTACATGGGTGGTGTTACAGTTAATGAATTGATCAATAGAGAATGTTCTTGGGGTGTTGTAAGAGAAGTTCTTAGTCTTATTCTTCCCCATGGGGCAGATGTTACAACTCCCGCAGGTAAAAAAAATCCCTTAGGTTAACATGGTAACCATGTCCCGCTTGTTTGTGGTGTTGTCACATAGCTTGGACATAGATGTTTCTTCAATGATACCCCCCCCCCTCCTATATGTAATGGCAGGTACATTAGTGATACAGTCCTTGAGGCCAGGGATATCAGTGAGTAAATGCCAGTTCTTACAGAAGGCCTTAAAAATCTTATCACTCTGTGTGGTGTACTGTTTGATAAATCTTGCCTTGTCTCTGTTCTTAGATATTTCTCGGGATTTTGCCTTGTCCTGAAGTGTAAGTTCCCTGTCTATTGAGAGTATCCTGGTTTCTGCTCTCTCCAAAACATTATTGCTGTATCCTCTCTTTTTGAATCTCTTTCTTGTCTCTCTAATATTGGATAGGAAAGTTGCTTCTTCACTACAGTTTCTCCTAATGCGTGTGAGCTCACCAAAAGGAATATTATTGATAGCAGAACTCGAGTGGGCACTGGAGGCATGCAGTATGGCATTGCACACCGTCTCCTTTCTATACACTGTACTTTGTATTAACCCATGCTCAACATAAAAACGAATATCAAGAAAATGTATACTGTTATTGTTGAAGGACATTATTAGTTTCACATTAAATGCATTATCATTCAGATAAACAAAATATTGCCGTAGCTGTTCAACAGAGCCGGACCAAAGACAGATAATATCATCTATGTACCTCGCTCAGAACACAATGAATTCAGTCCAGGGTGAGGCACATCGTGCCCAGTCATACTCCTTCTCGTACCACCCAATGAAGAGGCAGGCGTACGAAGGAGCAAACCTGGAACCCATTGTGGTCCCGTTGATCTGTTGGAACCAGCGGTTGTCGTGTTGAAAGAAATTATTCAGAAGTATGATGTCTACCATTTCAGCAATCATTTTGTTATATTCATATAGTTCTGCACCCTCCCTGTCCAGGAAGGAGCGCATTGCCATAGTACCATACTGCTTGTCAATACATGTATAAAGACTCTCAACATCAAAAGTAACGAACAGCAGTTCTTCCGACCACTGAAAGTCTTTAAGTTTCACAAGTATGTTTTTACTGTCCCTTACGCATGATGGTAGATCAAGAACAGGTTTTTGTAATCTAAGGTCGACAAATTCAGAGAGCTTTTCGGTGGGCGAGCCCACCCCAGAAATATTAGGTCTTCCCGGGGAGAACTGTCCCCTCTTGTGTATTTTGGGTACAATGTATATGCATGGGTGGGATGGACAATCCACCTTCAAGTACCTGAACTCGTCATCCGTGATAAGACATACCTCTCTCCACTCACTTAGTCTGGCATTGATCATGGCTGTCAGTCCAGGAATAGGGTTGGATGCCACGCTCCCTATAGCAGGTGTTGTCACTAAGCTGTCAGTTAATCTCATTAAGGTAGTCAGAAAGATTCATAACTACTACGTTGCCGCCTTTATCGGCTTCACGTATCACGATGCTATCATTATTCAGGCATTGTAAGGCCGGTCTCTCTCAATAGGATATGTTTTGGCAGGTCTGAGGTTTATATTTGTTAGGAATTTCTAGAGAATATAATTCTTCAGACATTTTCTTATAAAAAACATCAATGTTAGGATGATAAACACCCACGGGCACAAATTTTGATTATGGACGTAACCCACTGTCAGAGGAGAGGTCCTGCCTGATGTCAAAGTTTCTTAGTAAAGTAGGCATGTTAAATACTTCATTAACACAGATGGACAGTAGACATTGTACATTTCGGACATCAGCAATTGTATGTGTGCCTGGCTCCCTCAGTATGGAAGCCCCCATGGTTCGAAAGGTCTGTTTGAGAAATAATCTCAAAGTTTCAAAATCCTTATAAATTTATAAAGGTCAATATGAATATTGGCAAAGTCTCCACTCTGTGTAGGGCAAAAATTGAGACCCTTGCTTAGTAGTCGGATTTCATCATCGTCAAGTATTTTATTGGACAGATTGACAATTTTCAGATCATAATTGCCATCAACATCCATACATAAATTATCCCCGTCTGTCACTAGGTTATGTTCCACTTCTTGGGCCTGGTCGATGTGACCTCCTTGCCTTTTGTCCCTTTGGAAGTTCCTTTTTGACCACCTTTTGTCCTCCCCCGCACCCGTCCAAGGAGAAGGAGAGACTGCAATGTCTGGACCCAATACGTGCATTGTCTTTTTATCTTGATCGCACAAAAGACTTTTGGGTGGATGATCAACTCTTTGTTGGCTATGTGGGTGGCAAGAAAGGTTGAGCTGTTCAAAAACGTACCATCTCCCGATGGTTTGTCCTTTGCATCAAAATATGCTATGCTTTGGCAAAGAAGGAACCTTACTCATTCCACCAGAGCAATGGCGGCAACCACTGCGTTAGATGTCAAGGACTGGGACTCCACGTGCTGTCAGGCAGCAACGTGGGCATCCTTGCACACATTTAACAGACACTACTGCCTGGACAGCCAAGTCCACAGGGACGGGTACTTTGCCCGTTCGGCCCTCCAGGACTTTCTGGTATGATCTTATTTTGCAGACCGTCCCTCGGAGATGACATTTCTGGGGTATCTATTCTAAGGTAAGGAATCTTCAACTAACAGTATCAGATGAACAAGTTACTTACCTTCTGCAACGATGTATCTGGTAGAGACATATGTTAGTTGTAGATTCCTTACTGCCCCACCCACCCTCCCCACTCTGCTAACTGATTTCCTGGGATAGGGACTCCCTTACAAGGCCCTAGTTTTGACGCACCAGTGGTCAGTGTCTTTCATGGCTCTGCGCTTCTGGCGTGGAAAGTTGTGTTAAGAACTAAAGTCCGCGCACACTGGCGGAGTCTATGTAGGTTCTGCGATGTCATCCCGGTGCCCACGAAGCCAACGACGGACGCGGAGGTGACTCACGCCACCTAACGATGTGCAGGGGTACTGCTGAAGAAAAAATCTCCGGATCCAGACTGACACCTGGGGGAAATTCTAAGGTAAGGAATCTACAACGAATATAGGTCTCTACCAGATACATCGTTACAGAAGGCAAGTAACTTGTTCATCAAACTGCAAGTGCATTTGGTATGCTTTCTTTTTGCTCCAGTACCTACAAAATCCAACATGGCAGCTGAGCCCTAGGCCCAAAATTGGCCCAGAGCTTTTCAGTAAGAATAAGAGGGAGCATCAAACGAGTACCTTTAGAGACACAAGCCTGCCATTTGTGTTCTTGGGAAATGTACATTGAGAGGTCTGGGCAGCATACTGTTTTTGAATGATTAGTGAATGGACAGACCTTTTTGTTTTGCTCCAACTACTGAACACAATGGTCACTGTCCTGTTTGTTTAAAGTTCTGCTCATGTGTCATACCCAGACCTTGCACTTACATCCACATGTCAGTATTGTATGTATGGTGCCTTCTAGCTGGGCTCCATGTTGGTTATAAGAGTATGAATGGTACTAGATGGAGATGTTGATACAGCCTCCTCACACACCGGAAATGTAATGACTGAATTCTTAAGCTGGAGGGTGTAGCACTAGACACAATGCTGTGGAAGAATCGAGACAGCTAGACTTTGAAATTTATTGTGATATATTTAGCAAGGGGTTGCTGATTATTTCTTCCTCAGCACTGCCATTTGGGGTATGGTAGGGGACTGGAGGTGATTCAGCAGATTCACTTGTTAGTTTGAGAGAAGTTTCTAGGCAGACATGTGCCTTTTCTTTTCCCTTTGGTGGCCTATCCAGGAAGGCTGAAGACAACAATGTGCAGAGCTTCACATTTGTGCTCTGATTAGGAGTGCTCATGTTTGGAACCAGTATCAGCACTACCCCTGTGAGACCTTTTACCTTATGCAAAGAATTGGCGGCAATGCAGAAGGAAGATAATGTTCTGAAAAGAAAGAACCAACCCAAACTTTCCTGAACTGTAAACTGTGGAGCCACCTGCCCTATCTGAAAACTCTGTATTGTAGTGAGACCCTAAACTCCCCACTTGGTGATAGTTTCAAGCTACTTCACTGACCAATGGCAGAATACAGCATACAGTGCTCAAAGAGTTGCTGTGATCCAGGTTGGATATAGCTGATAGCATACCTCACAGAGGTGAGGAGACATTACCTAAAACTGCACAACTTGTTGAAGATTCTGTGGAAATGCCAGAGACCTGGGAGCCTGTCTACTGAGAGAGCCTTGTCCCGCAAATGACGCCTGCCCAAACAGGAGAAACCAAGCTGTTGAGTTGTGAGGAGGAGGAGGCCAGAAGAGTCAGTTTGCCCAATGAAAGTGCCAGAGCTGACCTGGGGAGCTCCCGACCTCCCTGTTCAATCAAAGACTAAGTTTATCATTCAGGCGATTCACTTGAATGTCTGCTGCTGGGACTGACTCAGTGGAAGCAAAAGGACCTTTGCTGACTCTATCTTCACTGTGTCCGAAGTCTGCCTCTCCATGCCCTGTCAGGAGGAAGACAACTTCCCACCACGAGCACTGGAGACCTCACACGAGCACGCTAGACAGCATGACTTTCACCTAGTCACTGCTGGCTGACATGAAAAGGAGTAGTTGGGGGCCACCATGGCGTCCCAGTACCCGCAAGCACATCTGCTTGCCAATGCCAAAGCTCAACTTCATACACATGCTGGGATAACACAAGTGCACATTGATAATCAGGAACTTGCTAAACAGAACTGCTTGGTAGGATTTTATAACAACGCCTTAACCCACATAATGGAACAGCCTTTTTCAAGAATACGGACTGACCTATGTATCACAGACTGTGGGAAATCTGCTCAATTTTAACAATAGTAGGCCTGCACCTGCATTTAAAACAAAGCTTTTCTGTTCCAATGCATACTAGACGCCTAATGATAACCTCAGCAGTCCTTTTGTATGGATTGATTATATGTTTTAGTGCAATTAAAGTACTTCCCTTTTCCAAAAGAAAAGCAATGGGCAGGACATTAACTTATTGCTTACTGACTCTGTACCCACCACGCTACTATTTCAAGACACCTTGGACTTCTTGCTCTTTCTACTTAATCAAGTGTGCTAGGGGTATACTTGGCCAGTTGATAGTGCGATAGAAGAAGGTCCAGAAGACATCAATGATAAACGACTACAGCTCCTTGCAGTTTGGACTCTGCAACCTTTGTGCTCTGTGAAAGTTGTAACCATCACTAAAACTGCTTATGGCATAGCCTGACTCTGCTTTTCCCGTCACTTGGCATATTAATGTCTTTTTCGGGACGAAATCAGAGCTATACTTAGAGGGGAAGAAAGAGTTCCTTAGCTCTTTCTTCTGGGTTTAAGGTTGAATCTTTCATCTGTTTCCTCAGTTTTTTTTAGGTGTGATTGAGATGCTTCTGGTTCGCTGCGTTCTATCTTAAAGATGGCGCCCGCACCTAGACGTACGCTCCCACGACGTGCTAGTGTTTTTCACATTCCAGCACCTGTTCCCGTTTGGGACATGCACTCTTACTACTTTAATGCCGCAGTTAGGTATGATTTAAACATGATGCACTCATTGGCGACCCAGTGACGAGTAGATTAGGATCACGGTCCTGATGAATTGCCATGATCAGTTTTGACAATAAATAGGCAAGAAACATGTCGACCTCTTTTAAATATCACCTTTTGAGCTTGTGTGGACCATTGCATACTCTTCGAGCCATTCATTATTTTTTTGAGATAACAAGGGCACCCACAATTAAAAATCTAGGGTATCGCTTAGGTATTTTTAACCTTACACTACACCAGTCTACTCACATTATCACACTTGACATCGTACCTCACTCTTCACATTGGCAAAAAACAAAAGAACTCCGACAAAGAACCCCCTCGCGGGGCCCATTGGGCCTTGCAGCAGCGGTCCAATGAGGAGCTGTCCGATGATGAAGTATGATACCCATTTGGGTGTGTGAGGGCTCTTGTTCCTGAGGAATCCGATTCCCCCACTTCAGGGGCTATTCTCGACCTCTTCCAATCCTTTCCATTTAGGAACTGCAATCTTCTTTGACTTACATAGCCTGATTGGGAGCGTATATATGCTGGACCTTTATTTGTTCCTTGTATACTCTAGCAGGGCAAACACAGTTGACTGCTCTACCAACAATAAGTCCTGTAATTAGTCATTCAATTATGGGTACAATTCCGGGAAAACTGTGAGGAAATTCCTTTTTGGAAAGCACAGAAAATCAATCAGATTGAAGATGTGTTACCCCTTATGGGACCACAAGACAAGCACAGAATAATGACTATGTGCTTACCCCATGGGATGGTTTCCCAAATACGTGCCTGTAACACTTGGGGCACAGCCTTTGCTGCAGTCTATACCATTACACATGGTACTTCATCTATGTCAAACTTGCAGGACGTGTTAAATTAAATATAGAACAAACACAGGACAGCTGCTGCCCTGGATTTGGGAATGAAATCAATGGAAAACTTTCCCATGGTCACCTCGATGATTCACTCTAATATTAAAGGTGAAGCAGCATCTTTGGTTATACACAAGAGGAGCACATAGGTTGTACGAGTCAACCAGGAATGTGTGCTACCTATAATTATTGCTGAAGTGTACAATTCTATAGGTCTCAATTATTTGGGAACCAGACCCAATAAACCGCAACTTGGCAAACCTAGTCCCGACAAAGACACTGCCAAGCAGAACGCAGAGCTTGCTTAAAGACGATGGAACAAACCCGAAGAAATAATTCGTGTGATCGCACACAATTGAAAGCACCCGATATGTTTCAGCTTTCTGATACTCGTACTTCTCGTTCGTTTCAGGATTCATCGAAAAAACAATACAGGAGAGGTGGACGTTCTGAGTGCAGACAGGAAGAGTACGTGAAACCGAAAAGGGACTCACAACGCTAGTCTGACGTGAAGACAAAGAAGGAGGAGAAGCCTCTGCAATTTAAACCCTAATTTCAGTAAAAGAAAGTGCTGCCTTAACCACAAAATGTGCCAAAAAGACTTGGAACTCTCCTCCTGAGCAGGAGGTGGGCGGTGACTCTCCTCCACAGTATGGCAGAAGTCACTATGGTGCGCTGGAAGCTCCAGGATTTTCTGACAGCGAAAGCAACTGGCCAATACATTACAGTTTAAACCCCAAACAGGCGTGGAGCCCCTCCAGATAGATTATAAGATTTGGATATTCAAATTGTGGGTGACATACAGCGTACCATTCAGATAATATTCTGGGAAAATTTAGCAGTATCATATGACAATCTCTTAGCGGAGGTGGAGTGGCTGGAGTTTGTACAAACATACCCAAAAGGTGAGGATGTAATACTCCCATCATTTTCTGGGCTTGTTCCTGATGAGGTCAAACAAACCTATGCAGCAAAATGGATTCTTGCACAAGCCACAACTTTACATCACAAACATAACAGCTGGAATAAGGGCTCTCCTTATCATATAATACCCATAAGGTCCAACCCACAAGTGCAGCCACAATATTAAATGAAATGGGATGCTAAAGCACCTGTTAGAGAAATACTCTCACAAGTAGAGTACCAGGGAGTAATTGAACTCTGTGTTTCTCAAATGAAGTAATCCCTTTTTCCCTGTCTTAAAACCTGATCATTCTTATCGCATAATCTTAGACTACAGATATTTAAACAGTCATACACGCACATTTGCAATACAAAATACACACAGTTCGACACTTGTATATAATATAGTCCATAAAAAAATTAGAAATACCCTGGATATTGCTAATATTTTTTTCTATCAAAATATAGCACCTGAAAGCAGAGACTGGACTGCCTTCTCGATGCTAGGCTTTCAGAATCGCTTTGCTCGACTTCCTATGGGCCATGAGTACAGAACAGGACTATTTGCTTCCTGCATAGTGTTAATTCTACACAATACTGACTGTGAAGTGTTGCCATAAGTAGATTATAGCTGTCTCGGATCACTACAATCTTATTTGCTTGCAATACATTTCTTACATACGCATGTAAATATAACAAACCTGGTCATCCGTATTGTTGTGGGTGCCATTGGCTTTACCTATTTCACCTTTAATGAAGGTAAAACAGTGCAGGTTGCATATCAATCGCATTTATATTTCAGTGTGGTAATGTGTTTTGCATCCACTGAAAAAATGCTGACTGTAGTGGAAATAGCTGTACTTAAAGAACAGCCACTTGCACAAGGGAAACACATTATTGTCGGTACTCCCATGCTAGCCTAAGAGGCTGTCACAAAAGTCAAAGTTCCTGCAGCTAAAGCCCTCCATCCTAGATGGATACAATGTGCAACATTCTTTTGAGCTGCAGATGTAGAATTTGTCTTTGACCTGACGTTACAAACTGCTGTAGGGACCAAGCACCAATATTCAGCGGTATATGCCACCATTCTTGGTGCAATGTTGGACAGAAATTTCCAACCACAGAAAACTCGCACACAGTCCTTGGGAGACTGCACTGCGCGGTTGGCTGAGCTAAAGGTTTGGCTTCTTGCACTCGACCTTAGGGATCCTGTATTCCCCACACTTATAGTGTGTGAGTTATATTATTGTGTCCAGTCTTTTAGTGACGATTTGAACTACTGGCGCCAGAATGGATTAAGAAATTCTAAAGGTAACACTATAAAGCATAAATCGCTTTGGGTGAAGGTGGCAGACCTGAAGGAAAGGTTGCCACAGACTCATGTTATCCATACATTGAGTCAGATGAAGCAGCCAACTCTGCAGTTGTGACTGCAACAGTTGCTGCGATTATTCATTGTCATACGAGGGTGGATGACGATATACAGGCTGCCGTTAACGCTACACATGGCAGCACCCCTTTACCTAGGGGCTTTCTGGCCATATCATTAAGGCGAACAAAACGTTCCCTTTGTTACAATTCCAGGAGTTTGTGATCGTTTGATTCCCAACCAACACTACAGGCTAGCCTTAGGGATAGCTGCTAATGAAACTGTTGCTTCTGCACATTCAGGTGTGAGGGCCACAATTTAGTTTCTACAGCAACGTTATTTGTGGTATGTCTTATATAGGCAGGCCAAGAAATATGTGCTTCATTGTGATATTTGTTAACAAATTAAAAGTTCTACCATGACACGCCCTCCGCAGACACACCTGTTGATTTCTAACAAACCTTTTGACTGCATTTATTTGGACCGGGACCATCGTGGTCCTCGTAATTCGGATGGATCGTTTAAATATATCCTACTTGCAGTTGATTCTAGCTCAAGGTTACTTGGGTGTCGCCACAACATTCGTCTTAGGCTTGTATTGATATTAAATATTTGCTAATCTTTATCGGAATGTATACATGCACTACATTCCACTCAGACCAGGGCTCTAATTTTGACTTGGATGCATTTAGGGAGTTTATGGCTTCCCTGGGTGTGGGGATACATTACTCTTCTCCTGTCCACAATTCTGTTGTGGAGAGGATGAACCATGTCTTAAAACAATCCTTAACAGCTAGGGTACTAGGTACTGGACGTAGTTTGATCCATCACTAATGTGTGGTAAAAAGAGCACTTAATAATCTACCTAAATGATCTCTGGGTGGCTGAACACCATACAAGGTCCTTTTTGGCATCAAAACGTACGTTCCAGACTATGACGGTCCAGACATTGTGGTGGCGGGCACACCTTTGACGTAAATGATCGTTCTGCTGTCTTACAGGATTTGCAATACTTCTGTGATGGTAAATCAAATGCACAGTTGAAGACGTCTGCCTCTGCAGGAATCCAGGAGCTGTCAGCACCTTCTGGCAGGATTCCATGAATTGGGGCTCTTGTTCAAGAAAGAGTCGGGGTGAAGAAGCAATTGGGCCCATCATACCGTGCACCGGTGCCAGTCCTTGGTATTCAAGGTCCAAGTACTGTATTGTTGCCACCGCTTGCTGGTTCTAAAGACAATAGTTTGGTCTCCATTGATCACATCAAGTTACATCATGTGGCCAATTCTAAACAGTAGGTCACGAGGAGTCCCTGGTAGTTCCCGAACTCCTGTCACTACCATTCAGGAATTTTCTCTACAACTCGTGAGCAACATTGAAGCTGTTTCTGGGGACTGAGAATGAACTTCAGTTGATTCGCAATGCCACCACAAATTTCAGCCACACGATTAAAGTGAGTACTGTGCTTACTACAGTGTCTCCTACAGATGATGTTGTTCATACTGATCCAACCATAGTGGAATCTACCATTTCTTGTAAGCACCTGTTGCTTATGTTTTTCAACAAATGGCCTCTGGTTATTATGTGGGATCAGATGATTTGTCATCCAACTCTTTTAACAGTTCCACTTACACTCCACCTACATGGGCCTGTGTTTTCTTTTCATGGCGCAAACGCACGTATCTGGTCCGGCCTTGGATATATGTTTGCATAACACTTTCCTTGGTTTTTCCATTTTTTTGGATTGGATTTGTGACTCTCCTTCGTGCTAATAAATGGCCATTACCTTCCAGAACGCTCTGCCACAGAACTGGTCGATGAGGTGTTAATGCCTCACTCATCTTCACATAAGCTGTAAGAGACCTGTTCCTTGTGAACGTTTCATCAGTCCCAGTAATGGGGTACCTAACCTTGGCAAGTTCAGGGTACAGACACCTTATTTTGAGCCTGTTTAATTTCAATGCAAATGATTTTTCTAAATGATACAGTTCAACAGACTACTTGAAAAAAATGAATTCACCTAATATTTCTTTTACTGCTCGATTTGACAATTGGCAACATTTAACACATTATGGCGAAGAACAGTTCAATATTATGGTGCAGAATGGTACATTTAACTCCACACTTTCATGTCCAAATGGGTGGTTATTGTGGCTAGTGGACACAAATGGTTGTTATGCTCATTTTTGGAGCTCCACACCAGGTTTTAAGGTGCATAAGCTCAACCTTCGTTATTCCCAGTCTCAACACTCAGGGATAGTCACCACCTATTCAATAGGGAAATTGTGCCGACAATGGTTGGAACATTCCACAATGTCTGCAGTAAAACAATATCTTTGCCTCCTTTCGGAAGACATGAACCTATCTGATTTCTTGTTCGGCTCTAAGTCTCTGTGTTCAAAAAGGTTTATTTACACCACTTATAATGAAATGTAGAAATTGACACAAATAAAAGCTGCTGCACGTTTAAGGAAAGTGACATGATTTCATTATTCCATAGGCAAAGTCAGCTTAGATCTATTATGCAGTTAAGTAGAACACTTCAGGTCCTCAAAAGTGGGCACGTACCATGCCTAAATTCTATGCACCTATTCCTGCCTTTTAACCTGACATGTAAACAATAGCTCATGGGCAAAAAAGTCACCACTTAAACAATGTTACATCTCGAGAAGATGCAACATCTCCCATTCACAATAGCAGAGACACCCTCCATGGTGCGGTTAATACATGACGTAATATCTTTACCAATTTCAACATTCCAATTAACAGCTTGCATGACACATTTCCTGGTAGGTAGATATGAAGCCCTAGGAGGGAGCTTTATCCATGAGCTGTGGTCACTCCTATTTTCTCATTGCTGTGAGCACGAGGACAAAGAGGTATTCCTTACTGGAAAAGAATGCAACTCTTCTGTCGCCATTCACTTGTTTGTAAACACGTTACCATTCATGGAGCATGTAATACTTCGGTAGCGAATTTGGCCTTTTTTTTCTAAAAGGGATACCAGCACCTTCATTTCTCTCCCTTATTACTGTCCTTCCCAATGGCAGCTAGTTAATGCTAAGCGATCAAGACTATTGTGGGATGAAGGCCGGAATCCCATATGCCCTATCGGTTTCTCAGATAGTGACCTGCTGCAATAATGTGCTTTTTCTACCCACGCATGTGGTTTCTGATAGTTCCTTTGTGCCTTTAATTCTAGCTTTGAAGGCAGACTTTAACAAGCTAAGTTGACTTGAAGCCTTATTGTTTCCAAAAGATGTGCCATTAACATCTGCCCGGGAACCTTCGAACTAAAGGCTGCAAGGACGTCCAGTGAAATACAATCCTTATTAAACACAAATCTTCCATTACATTACAGTGAGCTTGTGCACTGAGTTTTTAATGCTTTCAATACCGCTAATATAACACACTTTCTTTTAAACAATCAGGAATGGCTTGGTCAATACCTTCCAGAAAATCTTTGGAGTAATACCGGCCTTCTTATACATTCCCTGTTTTCCAGCTCTTCTGGAGGCATACCCTTAGCATCATTCCTCATTTGCGTAATTTTGGTCCTATTTTTACTACTCAGCAATGGCTGTTCAGTTTCTGAGCTCACTGGTAATGGTGCTACCACTGGTCCAGCTGTGCCTTGAGTGCATGATGCGATTCTTTGGAGTTCCTTTGCTCCAGGAAATGAACACTGACTGGTCATTGTCATTCCGACCTGTCTGGTTTACCTGTGTACAACACGTGTTTCACTGCCTGTGGTGCCCTTTGAATGGGCACTTGATGTGTGCCTTTCTCCGCAATTGCCTATTCCTGTGGAAATTAACCTGTTGATGAGTCTGATAATAAACAATTTTCATAGTTGTCCCATGAACTTGCCGCTGCTTCAAGATGCATGATATAAGCTGCTCCCTACCCGGGATATGAGTGCTTCAGCACCTGGATTACTGAACTCTAGCTCTGATAGCACAGATGCAGTACAGCAGGCTACTTCCTCAGCCTCAGCTGATCACAAGCATCTTGTCTGTTTTTTTGCAGCTTTTGCATTGGGCAATCACAAAATCATCGTCTGTGGAGACAGAATCGGTTCTAGATTCACTAAACATTCATCTTGTGGAAGAGACTTTGGGTGCCCCCAGCTCAACCCAATCTGGCCCAGTTTTAAAAATTTTCATATTGCATTTTTCATTAACTTTATAAATTTCAATATTATGTTTATTAGCATTGCATTGAATTTTTTTAGCTTGTGCTTTTTATTATTTTGTTAGACTGACCGCTAATGGTCAGGAGACCTCCCGACAAGCAGTCAGCGGTCCAACCACCGCTTTAGGATGTAACCGCCGAGATAGCAGTCACAAACTGCTCCTTTTCACAGCAGCTTGTGCTGCAGACCAGGGAAAAGGCCACAGCACATGCTTCCGTGAAAGGGAGCACTTCCTGCATCGTGTGCCATACACCCGGCGGAGCACAGTACACGGTGCATGGAGGTGTGTGGGGACACTACATGTGGCCCCTTGGACCACTTTACAGTGGCCCACAACTTAAGGGAGCCCTGTTTGGAGCCCCCAAAATCTGGTTCCGACAGCCTTTTCATGGCGGTATTTCCGACATGCAAAGGCTGTTGGAAAGTGATATCGTAATCCCGAAGACCGTGCCTGCCTCGGCACTGCCTCCATTTGGTATTGCGATTCTGACCGCTGCCATGACGTGGTATGAGGTGGCGGTCTTCCCCCCAGCCTCAAAGGTTCCGACCGCCTGGATTGTAATCCGGCAGTCAGACCAAAAGCTCAGACCACCATCGACAGCTTGTCAGTGGCAGTTCGACCAACATTGTAATCAGGCCCTAAGTTACTTTCCTGACCTAGGAGGGGGATTAGTGATTTCCCTTCTGGACCCATTTTGGTTCTTCCTTCGTTTTGCGTATTACATGTTTTAGGCTGTATTTTGTTTTGCACAGTCACACATGATACATTCGTTTTTCTGACACTCTGTTATTTTAGAAGTACGTTGTACAAGTTGTTTTTTATTTAGTGACTCTTCTTGGGATTCAGTCTGCACATTTCATAGAATGTCAATCAGCATGGTTCACTGGTTTTTTTGTGCTTGGGCAGCAACATCTCCTAACGTTTTAGACAAAACACGGTAGCACAGCTGCAGCTGTACAGCACAGTAGTTCTTATCATATAAACTATGTCTCGCCCCCTTGGGGGACAGAGAGGAGAATTCCGGCATAGAGACCGGTCCTGGAACGAGGGCAGCATCCTGCGTAAACTGAGTTATGAGGCCGACCACCTAACTACTATACCAGATATGGGGTCTGTTGCTAATTCCAGAAATCACTAATATATCCCTGTGCTCACATAGTGAGGGTTGGCCTAGACAGATATATAATTTGTCATGGTGGGGTTGTTTACTGAATACAGCCTGCTAGTAATGCTGATTACGCTGCTTAGATATATTTTCCTACTTATTCACAATCAACTATGATAGTTTCAATAAATATATTGTAAACTTCCTATGTGTCTTTCTTTTGTTTACTACGGGTATATGTGAGTGAGAAACAAAAGGTGATGATCTGTTTCCACGGTTCTCTTGGGGACTAAAATGTCATGTTCTAGGTTGCCAAAATCACCTGTTACTCTGGGAAGGTTAGGACTTCAGATAAGGCAGTGTGAGCTAGCCAGGATTTGAGCTGACAGGTACTGACGTGGTAGAGAGGTTCAGTCCCTACATTCTGACATCCTGCTATTCGAAGGCACAGTTCTGCTCTTCCAGCAGAATCTCTGTGACAACACATTGTTCAACAATACCGCAACCGTTCCGTTACCTTACATACTATGGGGCATATGTACACGGCCTGGTGAAAACTACCACTAGTAGTTAGCGACAGTCTTCTTGCCGCTGTGTACCGCAAAAAAACTATTGCCTTGTTAGTGCCGTATATGCAAGACGTCACTACATGGCGATAGCTTCAGGGATCAGTGGTGAAAACTGCCGCTAACATTAGAGTGATGGCGATAGGGAATTCCGGCGTTAGCGGGCGAAAACCAACAAAAGGCCCATTAGCGGCAAAAAAACGCACGTCAGCCCAACGTGAGTTTCTTTGCCTTTAAGGGAAAAAATAAATAGCCTATCAGTCGACCTCCAATAGGAAAATAGACCAGAAAAACAATGAAATGCAGAATGGAGCAGCCAGGGCCAAGTGGAGCACACATCAACAAACCCCTCAGGCCACCCAACATCCAGGATGACCTGGATGAGACCCTGGATGCCTCGCTGGACCTGCGTTTGGAGCCTGGATGCCTCGCTGGACCTGTGTCTGGTCTGGAGCCTGGATTCCTTGCTGGACCTGCTTCTGGAGCCTGGATGCCTCGCTGGACCTGCGTCTGGAGCCTGGATGCCTCGCTGAACCTGCGTCTGGAGCCTGGAAGCCTCGCTGGACCTGTGTCTGGAGCCTGGATGCCTCGCTGTACCTGCGTCTGGACCCTGGATGCCACTCTGGACCCGAGCCTGGAGTGGGATGTGGAGGAGCTGTGGAGTCGATGACCCATGGCGGTAGACATTGAGGTGCGGGGATTGCCCGTACCTGGTGGTGAAATCTGGACGGTTGTATGGAGACACGTTGCTGACCTGTGTGAGAAGACCGCCTTGCGCCCCTTGGGGCTGTGAATGGTAGAGGCGCTCCTGTGCACCAATGTAGGGAGGTCTGCATCACATAGTACGATCCACCACTACACCGGGGTGCACGGAGGGGATTACCAACGATGGGCGGCACCTCTCTGCATCACAGGTCGGATGAGGTTGCGCTGGCTAGACGCTGTGCAGGGTGAGGCCCCTGAGCTGTGCAAAACTTGTGTTGCAGGAGCGCTGCAAGTTCACGCCTAAGGGGACCCTGCTGCATCAACTGCATCGGTAGGTTCACCAGCGGACTTGTCCGCGAATGCTGTACACAAACTTGTTCAATCACACCTGGCTGAGACTCCTGCTGGCTAAGTCACAGATTTGGCGAGAGTTTAGTGGATTGCACCACAGTGTCAATGTCCAGGTAAGGAGAAGGTGGGACATGTAGCAGAGGAGGCCCGGGGTCGAGTCGCCCAGGCCTAGCACCTGTAGATGACGCACCCCCAGTGTCGGCTCATCCGCTAAGGCGGAAGAGCGTCGCCCCACTGCTTTCAAGCAGTGCAAGAAGAGGAGCAATCATTATATGATGATAACTTCCTGATGTAATATCGTGCCATGTTTCCTTTGTGGGCGGGAGGGTGGGTAGGGCTGCTCAACTCACGGAGCAGGGCAGGGGCGTAGTGGCATGCCCACTCAAGTGCACAGTGACTGTTTGGTCGGCCCGCTCAGGCCGCACAAAGCAGTCATGTGCACTGTCCTGTTCGCAATGCAGGCTGCATTACAGCCTGCATGGAGAACATGCCCATACCTCCAGCCCCTGGCTGAACTTCTCATCCCGCGCCAAAGACCAATCCCAACGCCGCATTGCAGCATTGGGATTGGCTTAGGGGAGGGAGCCTGGCTGCCTACTTCCTGTTCCTGGAAGCGGACTCAGGAGAGCAGCAGCAACGAAGACACGGGACCCGGCCTCGAGGTAAGATTTCTCCAATTTAAATATTTACAACACTCGCTCAATCACGCACCCCTGCGTCCATGCCCCATTCAGTATTCTTTCCAGTGTTTCCCACCTCCCAGCTGTCCAGTCCCCCCGCAGCACTTCTCAATGGTGGCCGCAGTGCGGCCATGCTCAGTGCGCGTACCACTGGTGTGCCAAAGGTATATATGGAGTTACGATTCCTACCATTATATCGCATTCCATTACAATGCATACTAATACTAGGCATATTGCAACAGTAGGGAAGGTGTTGGCTTGCGAAGATGTAAACATTACTATTCCCACTTCAGTGAGTGCAATCCTAAAACTAACCCTTGCACCCCAAAGCAAATCCTGAATCTTAAAATTCATCTTTGAGCCCCCAAAACACACCCTAAAAATCAAATTTGACCCAAATGCACACCCCAATTTTCATATTTGTACAAATGCACACCCCAATTTTCATGATTGACCCCAAAACACACCCCAGATTTCAAATTTTACCCCATAATACACCCCACATTTCTTCTCCGACACCCGAAAACCATACCCACCCTAATAATTAAAAATACCCCAATGCGTTGTAATGGAATGCGATGTAAAGGCAACTGCGTCTTTGGATTTGCGTTGTAAATACATTACAATGTAATGCCTGCATTGTAATAGACGTCTCCCATGCCAAAGGCAAGCCATAGACAAGCCTGTCTTAGTCTGTCTGCCCCTTGTCTGTGCTTAGCACCAAGAACCCTTCCTATCGGATACTCCACGCCTACGACACCAGCACCCTCCTCGCCATCAACCCTGGACCCCACATCGCCTGCCAGGACCAACATCTGCTCCGGACCGGACATTGCCATCGCTATCACTGATGGCTACTAAATCACCTGCAAGGATCACCCCGACCGTCCAGGAGGAGGCATTGCCATCACCTACAGAAGCACATTCCAACTGACCACGCACTCTAATGACGCAATGGTGACCATGAAACACCTTAACTTTCAGATCCGGACCCTTGACAAGAGCAGATACTGCTTCTCTGCTCCTTGCTCATAGCACTTTTGCACACTCTTCATTTAAATTGAATTTGTTTTTTAAAATCTTGTATTTTAAATTGTTGTGAAAGGTGATCTATTTTAACTCTGTGGGGAATTTGAATTGGGGCTTTTGAACTTGGGGGCTGGCGGGGTTCGAACTGGGGTGTGGACTGTTTGCCGACACTCCTGAGCTGCCTTTTTCCTCCTGAGGTGCGGTCTAGTTGCTCACTGGAGGGCTTAAAAAGGGACGCTGCGCTAGCGTGCAGCAGACGCGTGCAGCGGGCGCGCTGCTGGCACGCCGCTGGCTCGCCTAAAGCAAGCCCGTCTGCGCCCGTCACCGTCCCGGAGGTGCTCGGTGCCAGTAATGCTGCCCGTTATCTTGGAAGAAATGGAGGTATGAGCACTCTTAGTCTAAAATATATCAGGGATAGCCATATAACAATTGGTAGTCAGGCAATGTGTCGCACCCTAGCTAAGTTACCTGTTGACTCTGACCTACTGCTATGTAACGCCTGTAAATGGAAGGCAGACCCCAGAGTGGGAGCGGGATGGGTTCTTAGGGGAAATGACCATACTCACTGCTCACAAACTTCCGTGAATGATGAGACCGGGGAAAATCTTAAAGCTATTCTTATCAACGCCAGGTCTATTAGGAAACATGAATTTCAACTTTATGATCTCCTTTCTGAAGCCAAGCCGGATGTTCTGTTTATTACTGAAACTTGGCTCCATGAGGGATCCAACCCTACTCTTGCTAATGCTATACCCCCCAATTATATGATAATCACGAAAGATAGACTAGGTAATAGAGGTGGGGGGTAGCGATTATTCACAAGAATTCTCTCCCTTGCTCGGTTATACCTATTACTGACTTTGAGGGAGCGGAAGTTTTAGGTTTTCATTTGTAAGTTTCCACCCACCAGTCAGTTGCCGGGGTGATTATATATCGACCACCTGGGACGTCCGGACGTTTTCTGGAGTCAATCGGCCATGTCGTAGCACCCATTGCTACTAGATTTAGGCAATGCATGGTCCTTGGTGACTTTAATATACATTTAGATCAAAAGGAAGACCCAGAGACCAAGAAGTTGTGCGAATCTTTGAATATTTTCAGCATGGCTACGTATGTGATGTCTCCCACTCATAAAGAGGATCACATCTTGGACAAGATTTTTTCAACGTGTAATATTGATTTAGACAACCCCCTTCCTATTGTTTGGTCCGACCATTTTTGCTCACTTTTCAGCTAAAAAAGATCTGAGTAGGGCTCATTGTACTCAACAAGCGAAAGAATATAGATCCTGTAAGCTGATTACGCCAGACTCTCTGGCAGAAATATTGAACCATCACCCTATTCTTGTGGAGGTTTCCTTAGAAGATGTGACACATGCTTTGGAAAGCTGGCTTCAGAATTGTGCATTGCATCTTGCTCCTCCTAAGATGCGTAGTGCCGTGCAGGGAAAAACTTCGGCACCTTGGTTCACTGAGGCTTTGAGAAAAAGTAAAAGTGCGTGTAAATGCCTTGAACGCCTATGGAGGAAAAGTTTTGATATATTAAGTAAAGACACCTACAAACAGGCACTCAAAGCGCACTATGCAAAAGTTCGGGATGAGGAAAAAAGTTTTCTGGCTACTAAAATTGATCAAGCCAGAAACAGCAGTAGAGAATTGTTTAAGATTGTGAAAGAGTTTGCATCCCCAATGTCACTCAGAGCCTTTTTACTCCCACCCTTGAATGGACGAATCAGGTTGCTAAATTTTCCTTTGACAAAATTAAGTCCATTCAAGACACATTTGATATGCCTACCTGTATGAGTCAGGACGATGTGCCAGACCCTTAAGAACACTCTAGGGAGGAAATTCTTCTGGATTTCCCTCCTGTCACTCTGGATACTTCACTTACCATCATGAAGGCGCTTAATCTGGGTCGCCTTCGGATCCATGCCCTGCGAAAATAGTAGCATCTGTCGCTGAGGTTCTAAATCCAGCTGTGAATCAAGTCCTGTACCTGTCCTTGTCAGAAGGAAAGGTCCCAGCAAGGTGGAAACAGGGTAAAATTCTCCCTCTATTGAAGAAACCCTCAGCTGACCCAGCAGTGGTAAGCAACTATAGGCCTATTACACTGCTTCCTTTTTTCCCAAAAGGCATTGGAGAAGTATGTGAATGTGGTTATCACTGACTTCATTGAGGCCACAAATGCTCTTCATCCCAGTCAATTGGGTTTCAGAGCAAATTATAGAACTGAAACGGCCTTACTGGAAGTTACTGAAAGTATCAAATCCACCCTTGATAGAGGAGGTAAGGCAGTATTGATACTGCTGGACCTCTCTGCGGCTTTTGATACCATGCCCCACAGACGACTCCTACAGAGACTCAGTGAATGTAGCTTTGGGGGCACGGTTCTCAGGTGGTTTTCTTCTTTCTTGGAAGGCCATCAGCAATCTGTCTGGTCTCCACATTTCTCAGCGGATATTCCATCACTGAATGTTGGAGTGCCTCAGGGCCCAGTTTTGAGTCCAACTTTATTTAATATTTATATGGCACCATTGGCACCCCTAGCGGAACAACACGGGGCAAAAGTTATCACTTATGCTGATGATTCCCAACTTTTGTTCACGTACAAGAAGGACGAGCCGCTTAATGATAATTCAATACATCTATGCCTGACTAAAAGTGTTTGACTGGTTTCGACAAAACCAACTGTCATGCAATTCCGCCAAAACTGAAATAATCTTTTTCGGACATACCCCTGGTGATGAATGGCGGAATTGGTGGCCCCAGGATCGGCCTCCACCCTATAGTCCAGTCACCACTGTTAAAAATCTAGGAGTCATGCTTAACTCAGATCTTTCCATGAAGTCGCAGGTTCAATCAGTGGCTGGCATGTGTTTCATACTCCTAAAAATGATGAGAAACTTCTTACCACTGCTGCCATTGTCCCATAGGAAGACTGTGGTCCAAGCCTTGATTATGTCAAGGCTGGATTATGAAAATGTGTTATACCTTGGCATCCCAAATGATTTATTGGGCCGCCTACAGGTTGTTCAAAATGAGGCAGCCAGAGCGATTTCTCTGGTAGGGCCTAGGACTCACATGACGACTCATTTGAAAACTTTACACTGGCTTTCAGTGAAAAATAGGATTGATTTTAAGTCTCTTGTGCTGGCCTTTAAGGTTCTCCATAACAGTGGGGCTCAGTACATCAGAAAGAGAATTATACCTTATACCCCATCCAGGACTTTGAGGTCATCGGCCCAACATTTGCTATTGGTGCCAAAATTCTTCCGAACCCGAAAGGGGGATGCTCCTTCCAGGTGGTAGTGGGAAGACTATGGAACACTTTGCCTCTTTCCCTCAGACAAGAACTAGAGCTTCTTGGTTTCAGGCACCAACTTAAGACCTGTCTGTTCCATCAGTAATGGGGACGTGTAGGATTTTGAGTGCATACTGTCTCTCTTTTCAAGGGGGACCTCTTAGCGCCGGGACACTCCTTGGAGTAGCCGTGCGCTTTACAAATTCCCCATAACATTAACATTAACCCCAACCCCATCCTCTGCAGCACCCTCATCTGCAGGCCCCCCGGGCCATGGACACCCGTTCTCCGATACCATTATAGACCTCATTGCACACCAGGCACTCTCATCCACCAACGACATCCTACTCGGCGAACTCAAGTTCCACCTGGATAAACCCAGTGACCAGAACATCCCCCCTCCTGGGGTAGCTCCCCAACATCAGACTCAAGCAGCTAATCACCGCAGCAAGCAACATAACAGGACACACAGTCGAGCACATCTCCTCCACCAGCGGGGCCTTCAACTACAGCCACACCACTGGACTCTCCTGGACAGACCATCATTGTATACATCACATCTTCACCATGCCCACCGTACACAACCGCCATCATCGCCTCCCTCGCAACTGGATCAAGGCCACCGCAACCGCCACCGATGGATCTCCAACTGCGCCGACTCCTGAGCACCCCTCAAGAACGGCACTGCGTCAGTACCTTACGCCTGCATGATGGCAGGCATAAGGGTGACGCAGTGCCACAGGGATAGGCTGGCCCCATGCATTGCTGGAGTTGCATCATGGTTGTAACACGACTGCAGCAATGCGTGACTTTAACGCAGACAGATACGTCAGGATTCCAGATGTATCTGTCATTTCTTTTTTTTTTTTATTTCAGAGAAGATATTGATTACACATGCCAAATTCATATTTCTAATTTACATTTTCAATGGAATTTACAGCTTTTGTCCAGAAAATCGCAGTTTTTATTTTTGTTTCAGACTTATGGCAAAAAGAAAAAACAGGCAAAGACTGCAATAACTATTTACGACAGACATCACTGAGTCACGAAGGAGAAAGGAATAAAGTGCATAGTGATGGGATTAGATAAGGGTGGGAAAGATAAACCTACTCTCATAATGCCCCTTAACCATCTCCCTTCCCTGTTATCCACTTAGATAGAGGGCTCCAGAGTTTCATACCCCATTTCCTGGCCTGACGGCCCTTACAGTTATATAAGGCCGATTCAAGTTTATATATGGCTATAAATCTGGCTAGGTATTCATTGAAACATGGGGGCAGTGAGTCTTTCCATCAAGTCGCGATAAGTAACCTAATTATTGTTACCGAAATGAATAAGATGCTAGATTGAGCCTGGTCCAATCCGACGTTGCTATCATATCCCAACATCATAAGTGTAGGGGTCATTACTACCCTTTTACCAAACATCTTCTCCCAGGGCTTAACTACCTCCGCTTTAAACAGATCGAGTTGTGGGCAGCCAAAAAACATATGGATCCCCTCTGCTGGTCCCCTCCCACATCTTGGGCATTTGTCATCCTCCCTTTTCCCTCATTTAAATAGATTGTAAGGAGTAAAATACAAACTATAGATTGTTTTGTAGTGTTGAGCCTTTAGATTGGAGGAGAGGAGCGTTTTTCTTGCGAGCAATAAGGACATATCTATATCTTCATCATTATTTTCTAATTTATCAGCCCATTTAGCCTCTAGTTTCTCGACATCATCTAGGGCAACCCCTGTAAATATACTATACAAAAACTTAAGCTTACACATTGGCTTCTTGAGAGTCTCGAATAGTGTGATTTTACTACTAGATATTACTTGTTGTTGTTTACCCAGAAATCCCCTTACTTGGAGGTATTGAACATAGTGCCCACCCGGTATTCCATATTTCCTTTGTAACTCAGAGAAAGAACAAAGTGCGCCGTTAGCCTGGGTATCCCCTACTACCTTCACCCCGAAGTGCTCCCATTGCCTCCCTATGACATCATAGAGCCCGGGGGAGCATAACGAAGACCTCCAGATAGGTGTGTATCTAGTATATTTCTCAATTTTCATAAATTTCTGTATTTTGCCCCATGTTCTCCAAGCGTTCAGGATGATCTTAAATCTTACTTTTTTGAAGTAGCTAGGCTCTACCTGTCGAAGCAATACAGCTCTTACTTTGGCCCCAAGTGCCAGTTCATAGATTGTAGGAATACCAGAGGCCAGCCCTCTCCCAGGCCCCGTATTGTCAAAAAATAGTATGTTCATAAGGCTGCCCAGTAATAAAAAGTGAGGTTGGGAGCTGCCAAACCACCCCGTGCCTGTGGTAAAGTTAATAGTTTCAGTGACCTCCTGACCTTGCCATATTGCCAGATAAATTTGCTAAATATAGAATCTAGAGCTTTAAATAATAATCCTTCAATCTCGATAGGGAGTGTGAGAAATAAATATAATATTTTAGGAAGCATCACCATTTTTAAGACATTCACTCTCCCTATGATAGTCAAGTGTAATGGGTTCATGCGCTTAAGGTCAGTGTCTATTTTATTAATCATAGGGTTGAAATTGATTTGAGCTATCTGGTCTATATCCGGGGTGATCTTAACCCCGAGATAGGTAGCCGTAGGGGTTTGCCGTCGGTCTTGAAAAATGATATTCTCAGCACAGACTATTTGAGTTTTGGTTTTATTAAGTAAGTACCCTGATTCTTCGCCAAACAAAGTAGCCAAAGTTTCTATTTCCCCCATGGCTTCCTCCGGGTTCAGGGTTAATAGGGCGATACTGTCAGCGTAAGCAAGTACCTTAGTGTTATACCCCTGGGTTGACACAGAAGTAATGACATTGTTCTCCATAATCATCTGTATAAATGGATCGATATATAGGACAAATAGGATTGGGGAGCAGGGACATCCCTGCCTTGTTCCCCTACTGACTCTTATCCTTTCTGACTCATTGCCCATCATCTGTAGTTTTGCGTATGGTGAGTTATACATAGCCTTTATTGCAGTAATAATTAATGGGCAAAACCCCTTAGCTACTAGAATCTTCCATAAATATACCCATGCCACCCTGTCAAAGGTTTTTTCTGCATCCAGTAGGATCATAGCCAGCCTACTATTGGTCACCCGAGCAATGTCAAACAGTGCCAAGGTTCTTCTTACATGATCGGTGCTGTCTCTGCCTGGGACAAACCCATGTTGCCAAGGTGAGACCAGACTGGCTATGACCCCCTGGATACAGTTTGCTAAGATCTTAGAGTAAATCTTGGCCTCTGCATTGATTAAAGAGATGGGTCGGTATGAAGTGGGGTTCTCAGGTGGTTTATCCTTTTTGGGAAAGATTACTATATTCGTACCTTTCCATGACTCGGGGGGGGGGGGGGGTTCCTGAATGTTGCTCCCCCAAGAACAGATCCCAGTGGAGGGGAGTGAGTTCCTCCTGGAATAGTTTGTAGAATTCCAGTGGAATCTTATCCGGGTCCGTAGCCTTGCCAGAGCTGAGTTGCTGTATTGCTGTGTGCACCTCCTCCAGTGTAAATTCGGACTCCAGCCTATCCCGTGCTTCCCCCTCTAGCCTCCTGTACCCCGCACTAGCCCTAACAAATAGATCTCCCTCAGAGACTGATATTTCTTCTTTATACAGCTCTTGAATAAATGTGTGGAATACTCCCAGAATAGCCCTAGGGTCTGTATGAGAGACCCCCCCGGATTTTATAAAAGATATCTGACTCTGCACTGTTTTCTGTCTGATTTGTAGAGCAAGCAGCCTACTGACCGAATCACCAATATTCGTAGCTCGCTGCCCTGTGTGTATGATACCCTGCTGCAGCCTGCTGAGAGTAGTGCGTGTTGATTTCAGCTTAAATCAGGGTAATGTCTAATTGAGTTGTAGCAGCGTCTTTCCCCTGGGCTATCTTACTTATATGTTCTTTTTCCAAATCCTGGAGTTTAGCATATAGTAATTTAGTCTTCTTTTGCTGCTTCTGTCTTTTAGTGGCAGTGAAGCTAACCATTTCACCCCTTAAAGCTGCCTTAAAAGCATCCCAGACCATATTGCGGGATGCACTGAATCTGTTTGTATCAAAAAAGTTGGTTATCCACTTTTTAAAATAGGATATATATTCCTGATCTACCAATAGTTTCCGATCAAACGTCCACTGTGGGTGATGTCTAACTATTTGCTGTGATCTGACCTCCAACCACAACGGGTTATGGTCTGAAATGATCTTTGGAAGTAACTCAATCGCCCCCCCCCCCCATAATCTGTTTTGAAATGAAAAAATAATCTAACCTGACATACTTCTGATGGGGGCAGGAATAATATGTAAATCCAGGGTCGAGAGGACGTTCAGAGTCCCAAACATCTATTAAACCATGGCTGGTAACAAGTGACTCCAGGGCTCTAAATGTGTTGTTTTTCCTACCTTGGTACCTGGTATTTTTGCTACCTCCATCTCCCAGATGAATATTGAAATCCCCTGCCATGATCAGAGGTGTAGGCCAGGTTGCCAGCTCTATTTCCAGATCCTCAAATATTTTGGCCTAATCCTGATTAGAACCATACAATGACACAATAGTAAGTCCTATTGCCAGCTCAGCTAGTATCCATTTCCCCCCTACATCTCCCAATGTCCGTCTGGCGGAGCCCAGATAGTTTTTTGCAAAAATGGCCACCCCTCTGATATTGGAGGTTTGAGTAGAACACCCAATTAAAGAATATCCCCGTATTGACATTAGCCCCCTTTTTCCCCACGGTATATGTGTTTCTTGAAGACGAATAACATCCGGGTTGTTGCATCTGAGCATTTCCATAACTCTATTCCTTTTACCTCTATCCCTGAGTCCCCCCACATTAACTGAACAGATAGTCAGCTTACCCATCTGAGTTAGATAAGTACTTCATTCTCACTACCTCCATAATTATTTTCCATTTACGTCCCTGAAAAGAAAATTTAAGACTCATTACAATCCTCGAGTTCATATACCTTAAGCCATTTCTAACAATACCCTCTCCGATTTTTCTTCCCTCTTTTTGCCCTTTGCCCCCACCCTCTACCACCCCCCTTCCCCCACCTGCCCCCCTACCCCCTCTTCGCTGGGGAGCACCCAGACCAGGTAGTGGTCTGTTTGGAAGATGGAGAGCGGTTGCCGCACCGTGAATTACCACATAGACTTACTCTTCCCTACCTTTTACCCAACATCTACACCTTAACAAATATAAATAACATATGAAAGGTGATAAAGAAAGAAAAGTGGAAAAGCAAGAAAATACGCTTTAAAGTTCAAGCTCAGAGTCAAAAACACTTCTCCCCCCTTATTGGTAGAAAAGCCAGGGCCTTATCCAGGTGAATAAGAAAGTGCAGAAAAGTAAAAGATACCAATCCCCCGCTTAACTACTCCGGTGCTTTAATGTCCAGAGATATGTCCTTTTATCAAGACTTGAATTCTGTCAAATATTCTCTAGCTTTAACTTCTGAAGTAAAAAATTTAACCGAGTATTGCCAGACCACTTTCAGGGAGGCGGGGTTTGTTAGATAAGCACTTGCCCCCTTATCCTGGAAAGGTTTTATTAACTGGTGCAGATGCCACCGCCTCTCGATGGTGGCCTGACAAAAGTCTGGACAGACAAAAAAAGAAACATCGCCGACATTACGCCTGGCTTCTGGTCTGGCTTGTTCAAAAATCGCTTGTCTCAGTAGAAAGTTGCCAAAGAAGACCAGAATAGCTTGTGGTCTTGCTCCTTTTTGGCCAGGGTTTCTTAGGGTGAAAGGTGTCCGGTGTACTCGCTGTACTTCTGTCTGCCAGTTCCAATCCGTAAATTCCGGAAATGCTTTCTGGAAAAGATCTTCATAGCAACCTCAGTCTCTACTGTATTGACACGGGTCTCAAGTTCCGTGAGACGATCCCCAATAGAACGACATGTTTTCGTGAGTTTCCTCACAGCTCCTTGGACTTTCCTTGCGGCATTTTGAGCTTTATGGGCATCGGCCCCTGTCTCCTCACGATGTTGGATGATAGTCTGCAGGACAGTCTCTAGAGTTGGGGGCTGTGAGGCAGGAGTACCTAGAGTTGTACCATTTTGTGCAGGATTTATTGATTCCGTTGCTGAATAATCCCATTTCAAACTTGCCGCCTTTTGCATGTGAGGCCCGGATTTCCTCCGCCCTATATGGCGGGCAGTCTGAAAATAAAGTCACCCGTTTTTCCTGAGTCACTGTCATTTCCACTGGACAAGGGAGAGGATCCGGATTCATCTGCCAACCATCCAGGGCCATCTGACAGGGAAAAAAAAAACAGTCAACAGGGTCCAAGGTAGATACTGCATTAGTAGGGGGTGTCTCTGTGTCCTGGTTTTGGCAAGGATCCTTCTCCGTGTCTAATTCACATTCTGAGTCATGTTCAGAGTCTTTGGTTTCCTTACCATTCTTCCTACCTTTTTTCCGACACCCCCCTCCTTTTTCTCCCTCTCCCTCTCCAGTGTTTTGGCCTCCCTCTGCCCTTTAGCTTCAGCGCCAGCGATTACCACATGCACTGCCTGCTGAGCGGTACTCATGAGCAGACTTCCAGGTTGGATCGCCTCACCTGAAGATTTGTCCAGTACAGCCTCTCCTATCCCTCCACTTTCAGCTGAATCAAGGAGTCGGGGGGCAAGATGGCGGCCGAGTGAGGATGTAGTAGTGGACGTGCCGCTTAAGCACCGTGAAAGGTCTTCTTAGAAGGATAATGGTTTAAGAAGAAGTAAAAGACTTTAAAAAAAGAGATTGTGCATTTTTTCAACCCTACCTGATGCGTCACCAATACGACGTGACCCTTGGGACAGGAGCGGATCGGGGTCTCAGAGACTCACGTTGGGACGGATCCCCGAAGCGGTACAGCATGGCAGTAAAGTTGGTGCGGGGGATACTGTTGGCCATCTGTTGCAGGCGCTGCCGCGCGAAAGCACGAATGGCTCCCAAACTGGCGAACTCTGCCAAGACGAGGTCTGGGGCTCCCGCCTCGGAGAATACCAGCGCCGGCATCGGCTCCAAGGTAAAGCACGGAGGGAAGCACACACCCCAAACTACGTTGCCTGCACCTTCCAAGGAATCAGTCTCCGAGCGAGGAAGGGGTGGAGCCTTGTCCGGGCGCCGAGCACCGGGTGGCTCTGTCCTGGAAATGTTGCATGCTTCTGGCAGGCAGTCCACAGACTCTATCGCTGACGCTACGTCTGGAGTGTTGGGAGCCAGGCAGAGTGCAGGAGCACTCTCTCTCCAGGAGTGTATCTGTCATTTCTTGCGTCAAGGAGTGCTGTCCAGTGAATACGACTCATCTGTGGTGTCGCAAGAAGGGGGTAGTGAAAAGTGTTGCACCGCTATCTTGTCGCAGCGCTGCAACACTTTTCATGAGTGAGGCCCAGGAATGTGCACTACCTTATTGATGGTGCGCAGTCCTGCCCTATAGTTTTGTCGCAGGACAGCGCAGCAACATTGCTTGCAGCGCGGTCCAGCAACAAAACCTGCTGAATGGAGGCCCCAAGGGTTATCTCCATTTTTAAGACCAGCTGTTTTCTGGTCTTAAAAAACTGCCTCTAACTGCAGTTAGAGGCAGTTTTTTTTGTCCTCCAAACTTAAAGAATCCCCTTGTAAATATCGCAAAGTGGGGTTAGCAGCCGTTTTTGCACGGGAACGCCTCCCTTGCAAGTCATTATTGCTAGCTGAAGTGGCGATCTTTATAATGGACGTTTTCCCTGGAAAATGCAGCTACAAGAGGTTAGCGGCAGCTTGTACATAAGACAATAAAAATCTCGCTGCAAAACCGTCGGAGAAGTGCGGGGTTAACTCCTTGTACATATGCCCCTATGATTACAAAACAAAGCTACTATATGCTACAGTACTCTATTAAAGATTTTTGATTGTCTTATCATCAAAACGTACTATATCTAATCTCACTCTCTTTCGTATTTCCTAAAATGTTTCTTTCAATAAAAGCTTTTGAAACGGAAAAATTACTAAGTGATGATTAAAAAATGGGTATGTGATGAAAATTGGTGCATGACAGTGAAAATCTTAATATGCACAAAGTGAGTGATGAGGCATTTTAGAGCATGAACAATGGCGTCAGTAGGAATTTTTGACTTTTGATGGGCATTCACATACACCCACCCACACACAAACTGGACAATTAGTTTAGAATAATTTCCATTTGAAAAATTACCAGACCTTTTTGCCTTGCCAAAGTAAACTTTTCGGTGTATTTGCCAAAGGGTGAATTCTAACGCCCTCAGTATCTGTTTCCTGCATTTCAAATTAAAATGTTTGTACAAACAGCCTACATTCAAGTGAGGCCACTGTTCTATTCCTGAAACGCATGCCCTGCTGCTGTCTAGAAGGTGGTAAAGAGCACGTCATTAATACTCTGAATATGCGGTAGTTGTCAGCAGCATCATTAATTTGTACTTTTCGTACCTTTCTTTTGCAGGAACAGCACATTCAGCGTTTAGACGCAGTGACGCAGGGCGGCGTTAGAGGTTTGGTTTCAGTTCCCCGAAAGGAGTCATGAAATGGGGCGCTCACGAGCGCCTTAATGCGTTACTCTACCATTTCCCCGTGGAGTCTGAAAGAACAAAACATTTTGTTTCTCGCGATAGGGTTAGATGAAGTAAAAGGAAGTGGATGTTGGCTTTCGGCACTATAAACTGGTCCAGCATTTATTGTTGTCATTAATTACGTCAGCAGGGAACACTGAGGTTAAAAATCCAAGCACCTCCCAACCATGTATGTAAGCTTGTAACAGTGAAGGATTTGAAGACCCTTTGAATTAAAATGTTGACTTTGATGTAGTTCGTGACTAGAGGGGGACGAGCCAAAAAAACATAAATGGGCGAGCCAAGCCAAGAGTCTGGCTTGGTTATAAGAGCCTGGGCACGAGCCAAGCCTTGAAACTATTTGGCATGTGAATCATGCTAAAAACCTCATATGAATCTATGATAAGGTCTCTTCGAAATTGACAAAAGCGTATTTATTTAAGACACGGAAGTGTGTCACCTAAGTACATCAGATTATGTTATCTCATTCAGAGAATTTAATAAAAGTTTTTAAATGTGCTACCCCGCCCTGATGACAAAACCATAAGGACAAATCAGCTGTCATGTGCACCCAAATGCGACCTCAATTCTTTGTATGCAGGGAGCAACATTAGAGTCAATATATATTTTCGAACACAAGAAGTTTTTCTACAATGTATGTGCCGAACTCCCACATTTGAAGGTGCTCTCGTATGTAATAATAATGAAAAAAGGACGCTGGAGGACATGAAATATTTGCATAGGATCACACAATTTGTGAGCTCGGCAGCCAGAACAGGTTTTCTTGTTTCACATTGTGCAGTTCACCACTCGAGGGGTATCTTTTTCTGTCTATAGTTTTACATCAAATGTAAATGATTAGTCTACAATTCTGGGTGCATGAGGTTAGACTAATGTGTTGGCAGGCAGAAGCCACTTGCAAGTTCAGCTCATTACCGGCTCCAGGTTTCAAGAAGCCTTGAGCTGGGCCACAGCCAGGCAGACATCTGACTCTAACTCTCTGCATCTCGCACACAACTATTCATGACATACTGTTTGTTTAGCATGCTGCTGTTCATCTGAAAATCCTACACAATGTTTGATAATGATAACGTTTCCTACCACTTCTCTGACGAGTGACGACGTTTTTTCAAAACCATTTCTTGTTGAGGTAATTGCTCCATCCTGCACCGTTTCTATTTTCTCACGTAAAATACACGGAACCTTGTTAAAAACCCCACAATCCACCAACTGTAAAATGTATTTTTTTTCATTCGGAATGAAACACTCTGCCTGAATTTATTTTAGGTATGGCTTTGCAGCACAGCTGTTGCCAATTCTTTAAAATCTTCATGGAAAGGGCTTTGGCTTCTAGAGTGTTAGGGCCCTCTCACCACATGCCGTTGGCTCTTTGGTGTATCATTCCGCCTACCAAGTAGTGTTTGCATTACACTGTATGCAGGACTGTTTTAGATCTCAAAATTGCACTGAATCAGCACACATTAAATTATTTATCTCTCAGATGCATTTTATTTTAAGTAGTTCTTTTTTGTTTTCTTCTTGTCACTGCAGCAGCCTTTAAAATATTTTTGATACCACTCAAAAGGCAAGCCAGACTTTATTAGGCTGTGTGCTCGCCCCTACTTTGTTCTGTATCTACATCAACGGACTGGTAAGAGCGTTGAGCGAACTGAAGGACATAGATGCTCCCAAGTTAGCACACAAGCCAATTCCGGAAATGATGTTAGCAAACGACACCCTACTCCTCTCTAAATCCCCCACGGGAATCCAGAGAATACAAGATTGGTTTTCTGAGTTCTGTAGGCATAGGGTGCTGGAGATCAACATACAAAAGACAAAATATATGGTCTTTAACCCTGGTAGAACAACCTGCCCCAATCTGCACATGAATGGTATTCCCCTGGAGCGGGTATCCGTCTATGACTACTTCGGCCTTATTTTAAATGAAAATATGGCCTGGGGGCCCCAAACGGATAAGTCAAGCCTTAAATTGGCCCAGAACGCTGGTGGCCTGGCCACGTTTTATAGAAACCCTATTTATAAGCCTGTAAGTCCAGCTATAGAGATCTATAAATCTCGACTCAGGAGTGCTGCCTTGTACGGGGCCGAACTCTGGGGGCACTGTCACCCTAGGTCTATTATCAAAATAGAGAACAGTTTTCGTAGGTAGCTATTCAGCTTACTGGTGAGCTCCCCACTAGTTCCACTGTGTTTGGATCTAGGGGTGAGACCCATCGCAGACGAAATTGGTTGCAGACCCCTACTATTTTGGCGGCGCCTCTGGGCGATACCCGAACTGGCCGAGTACAGGTCTGAGCTCCCAGAACTTCTGAGACTCCCTGGCATAGGTAAGCTGGCTTGGTTTGCACACATCAAGGAAGGGTTTAGTATCACTGGTAGAGACAAACTATGGTATAACCCGGAGTCAGCCTGTGTGGCAATTACGCGCAAACAGCTGGTTAGCAGCTATAGGGTGGTGGGGGGGAGCTTGCCAAACTCCATGAAAACTCCACCACTGGATCCCTTACAGTTAATTTCCTGGCAGTAAAAGACATGTATAACATAGAGCCATGCCTAGGTGAAATACGACCAGCACTAGCCAGGAAACTGTACGTGCAATTTCGGCATGGCTCTCTCCCCCTGCACACATTCACTTATAAATGGTCCAGTAGCACCATTCTGGGGTGTGCAGCTTGTAGTTCGGGAGAGGAGACTGAACTCCATGTATTCTTCTTTTGCCCGGGATACCACAAAATCAGACACAGATGGCTGATCCAATTGTATAGGAATCTCGGCACACGTCACTGCAAAGAAGCATTCAGGCTCCTAAAATACAATACCGAACTCCAAATTGTTTATGCTGTATCCCGTTTTTTAAGCTTAATGTGGTGAGCGCGGATTAAATGTCATAAAGACTAATCATGGACCCTTTAGTGACTGACTTTCTCACTGTTTTAACCTAAATGGTATTTTTAATCTAAAACTGTTTTTATCATGATTTTTAGCCTTTTTATCTGTTTTGTACAGTCTGTATTTATCTGTGTATGTTCTTTTATGGTCCACCAACCAAAATCAGGAAAGAAAGAAAGAAAAGGTAACAATAGAACCGCAAAAATATTAAAAATATTGTCAATTTAATTAAACATTAAAAGTAAAGAATAGACATATACTAAGTTTTACTAAAACTATCGAACAAAATACACAAATTTACATTTATAAACAATATATACATTTAATACAGAACCACATAATAATCTATATTTAAACAATATTAACAAAACTATTAAACTCTAGGAGTGATAAATAAACTGTTCCCACTACATTTGCTATTCCCACTCCAGTCTGTCAAACAGTAGGGAAAGTGTTGGACTCAGGAGGGGTAACATTTACTATTCCCACTCTAGTCTGTGCAACAGAAGGAAAAGCGTTGGACTCAGGAGGGGTAAAATTTACTATTACCACTCCAGTCTGTGCAACAGTAGTTAAAGTGTTGGACTAAGAAGGGATAACATTTACTATTCACACTCCAGTCTGTCCAACAGTAGTTAAAGCGTTGGACTAAGAAGGGAGAAAATGTACTATTCACACTCCAGTCTGTGCAACAGTAGAGTGTGAGTAGTTCACTTCAAACAAATAGCATATTTTATCAGCTCTATTAAATACTCAAAAATATAAAATTTTCAATATAAAAATATGTCAAAATGTTTTCAAAAATCAAACAAATGACATAGGGCCTGATTACGAGTTTGGTGGTCCGACCGACGTTACATGGCGCCGACGGGTCGTAGAAGACAGCTGCTGCAGTGGCTGCCTTCCCCCACGGTATTACAATGTGCCCGATGGGCCGACAGTGGTCTTTCTGATGGCAGTGATATGAATATTTTTCCATAATTCTCAATGCATGTGTCTATATTCTGACTGTGTTCAATGCACACATATGCATGACACGTGAAAAAATACCTACCACCCATTGCTGAAGTGAACCATTTATGCCCAGTCCAGTCAATGGGTAAATACTACAAAACAGACTGCCTCATTTTCTTTGGGGTAAAGATGCTGCTGTGAAGGGTGGTACAAAAGGGGGTGGGATGGACGGAGCATCAGAACCAATCAAACACTCACACCCAGTCAACAAATCTGGGTTTGATCCATCACCGTTCTTTAGCCCACTCTGCCACCCCAGTTCAGACATGGCCATATGCAAATCAGTCTGACCCTGTGCCTCATGGGAACAGTCCAGCCCGAACTGCCAAGCCATGCCTTCCCTGGACCGGAAACAAGCTTCCTAGGACCGGTTTCTGGCATTTCAGCCGTCTTCAGCCAGGCTTGCTTGAATCCAGTGGCAAAGTGAGCAAGGGACTCACGTCTGAGCATACCCTGCCAACTTATGGCGAACAAAGCAGTACAAAAGGGGGTGGTGATGGACGGAGCATCAGAACGGTGATGGATCAAACCCAGATCTGTTGACTGGGTGTGAGTGTTTGATTGGTTCTGTTGCTCTGTCCATCACCACCCCTTTTTGTACTGCTGTGAAGGGTGTACCTGAAGCAAGGGATCCATTTTGGAGACTGAAGGGAGAAAAGGAAATGTGTGAGTGTGTACCCCGATTCCGTATTTCTGGTGACTCGAAGCAGACATTCCCACTGCCATGGTCTGCTCGTATCAAAGCCAACTTGTAATTTGAACGATGGGGAAACTTCTCTGTACCGCCCCATGGCAACTGCTTTCCCTCAACCCATGCTGCAGTGGTTGGTGATGGCTGGCGCTGGCGGAAGTGCTCCGGCGGTCTTTCATTCTGAAAACCAACAACATCGTAATACGGTGGGTGGACCATTTAGTCGGCGGTGGTGATTCTGACGTGACGCAACTGCGGAGTTGGGATCACCAAACTCGTAATGAGGCTAATAATTATTAAAATTATTAATTAACAAATATTATTAATTTAATTAAAATGCCACAGTATATTATCACAAATATAACAGCCAACAATTAAAATGTAATTGAAATTAAAAAAGTATAACACAATTAGCATATTAAGTAATACATATAGCATTTTTAATAAATACATGAATAATTTGTAATTTATTTTTACTTAGATAACGTCCCACCATATTACTCTACAAACTAAACAACCTGCACCTAAAATATAATAACCAACATCTTAATTACACAATTTACATAATTATCAATAAAATAGTTAATATCAATTAAAAATTGTTAATTGAAATTAGTTAGCTTCCCACCATTTACCCCTACAAACCCCACAATCCACACGTAAATCACAACTTAAAAAATTCTATCAATTACAGTTTACTTAATTAAATATTGTATAAATAATATCAATTAAAATGTATTAATTAAAATGAATTAACCTCCCACCCTTTACTCCTACAAACTACACAACCCATGCCTACATTACAACTTAAAAAATAAATTACTTGTACAATTTATTTAATTATCAATTAAATAATTGATATTAATTAAAATTATTAATTAATTAATTATAATTAATTAACTTCCCACCCTTTACCCCTACAAACCCCACAACCTGCATCTAAAATATAGCATAATTAATTATCAATTAAATAATTAATATTAATTAAAAATATTTGATTACAGAATTATAATTAATGTACTTCCTCCCTGTACCCTTACAAACCCCACAACTCGCTACAAGACTAAAAATTACAATTGACAATGAAATTTAAAAACTAAATGTTTACAAACTATATTTAAAAACATTAACAATATTTATGCAAATATTTTAAAACATATATAATAAAAACATATACTAAAATACAAAAAGATAATTAATAAACAATATTCTTTAAAACTATTTTTTGTAAATGATATTAACAACATAGGTATTTTTGACATCAATATAACTTACCTTAGAAGATTAATATTAGTGTCAACGATATTCCTGCATCACAATATTTGTGTATCACAAAATTAAATACTTGATATTTTTGTGCCTCGATATTATTAACTTGATATTTTTTTCGAAAACAGTGACACTATCAAGGTTACGGTGATTTGAGCAGCATGACTTGGAGGGAGGGTGTGTTGAAAGAGTCCGGAGGGTTAGCATGGTGGCAAGAAGGATGTAGGAAAGCTCTAGGAGTTAGTAGGGAGTAGGAAGGAGACTTTGAAGGCCTTGTAGAAACAATACAGTAGTCAGTAGTGAGAAGGGGCTGGAGGAAGAGTGAGGCGGATAATGAAATGGCCCACTCCTTCGCCGTCATGCCCCAAAACAATCCTGACTCTGCAGTTGAGTACCCCTCCCCCTTCTTTATAGACCTTTTTTGCTCCCAAAAAGGTAATCTCTCCACGTATGTCAACTTGCGTGGGGGGAAGATGTGAAAATAGTTTGCTCGCAGGGGGCTTGGTCTTATAAAGTTTGCAGACCACTGTTCTAGGCACATGCTTTGTTCAATTTGCGCCTCTCCACCGTCAACTCTATGTTGTTTATACACTTGGGCTTTTTTGTATTTAGCAACACTGCAGGATAGTTCTCATGGCTGTTTCTTTCCAGACTGAGTTGAATATAGATGTTCAACCTCTGGATATTTGCACATATGGCATTGTACCTCTTTAATGTGCATACCAACTGTAGGAGCAGAAATAGGCATTACAACCGTCTAATTATGAAGTGCACAAGACGGCCCCCTACCTTTAAGCCAAGAATCGCTCCCGTAGTTAGAAAATACTTCTTTACAGACAGACTAATCAGTTTTCACAGGAAGTATTGAAAAATTAACCTCAGTGGAGAAGTTTAAAAAAAATTAACCCAAGTGCTGGCTAGAAGAGGTTGCTCCCCTACCCCATCCCCCGCCCCCTGCATGCACATATATAAACAAATGTGCAATTTTTTACTGTAGTATTTTAATTGTGGTGCTTTTACTTCTACAAGTTCACAAATGTTTGACTGTTAACAAGAGGAGCACAGGTGCTCCCTTAGGATCACACAATATTTGTGCCAGCATGCTGAGCAGGAGTTAATGTTATCAATACAATAAAAAATGTGCACAATCAACACAAGAGACAGCGTGAGCAGGTCAGGAGGGGTCAGCAAGTCTAGGGAGAGTTGAGGCAGGGTGGAAGGGGTCAGCAAGACCATGGAGCGGAGGGAAGGATCAGCAAGACCATGGAAAGCGGTAGGAGGGTTGGGAATGGCCAGCAATACCACAGAGAGTGGGAGAGGGGTCTGCAACTCGATGACGAACAGCAAGAGGGGGACGTGCCAAGCAGCGATGCAGAGTGGGGGAGACGGACTGCAAAAACATGGACTCTTATGGAGTGCTTAACTTAAATTTTTTTTAAAACTTCAAAAGTGAGACTGCAGGGCACTCAACAAGAAAGAGGCCCATGGTCTGGGGAAAGCAGAAACACGGGAAGAGAAAATGAATAGAAAATGAAATTGCCAGGTACTGACCAAAAGCAAAGACACGGGAGTGACAATGAGCTCTGAGCCCTTTTAAGTTGTTTTTTACTAACAAAAGATCTTGCAAGTGACAGCGCAAGTGCTGTCTCAGGCAAGACCTAAAAATAAACAAAACAGTAGGAATGAAAACTATTAATACACAGTATATTGAAAAGAATCACAACAGTGGTTCAAAATTCGGAATTCACTTGCATGAAAATGGGGAAGTCTTCCTCCATCCCCTTTCTCTTGTAGCTGAGCTGTCTTAGCACCAAAAAGGCCTGTGTGAGTTTTTGAAGAGGCCTCTTACTTGCATTCCTTAGTTGAACAATAGAAGTGTTGTTCTGTGTAAAGAAGGTTATTGTCTAGCTCTCTTCGATAGCTATGGCATCCCAGCAAACCAATGAGGCCTGGTTGGCTCCGAGATACGAGCCTGTTGCCTACATGAAGTATGTTTACAGCTTCTGCTTGCTCAACCTGGTCTCCTAGGAACTTGTAGATTTCCTTTTTGTTGTCTACTTGTTTATACCCAGCTTAAATACTTTTTTCTTAAATATTTTGAAAAGGGCAGGTGTCTTATCGTGTGATGTCAAATGCAAGAATTAACATTATTCTTGTTTGACCTTCGCTTAAATCTATAAAGCATTATAAATCATGGGAATGTGTGTATGAATTATTGCAGAACTTTCAACCTATAATAAAGCAAATGTTATATGGTATTCACCTGCAAACAATACTGATTGCAACAAATGTTTATAAATGAGATCGGTACGCTCAAATAAATTTACATAAAATGCACAGATTACATCAAAGATGCAGGATTATCATAGTCACAAATATGGTACACTTAGGTTGTTCCAAGAAAGGGAACAGCCAAGCATGCACAGGATTCGTTTGCACCATACAATTGTCCCACTTAGGATTTCAGCACTCTAGTAGATTACATACCAAAAACTGGCAAACAGCTCCTGGTATAATAGCATGGAAAGTCATCCAAGAACAGGTGATTGCTGGTAGACAAACAGACTGTCCACAGCGGAAACAGGTCTAAATAACACAGGAAGTTCCTTGGTTAGAACTGTTAGGTTGAGCAAGTCTTTCCAACCAATCCAAGGGGCAGGTCAGAGAAGCTGTGTACATATTCCCACCACAAGTTCATAGGAATTCTGGGTGAGGAACCAGATTCCAAGATTATTTTTTTTATATGCTGACAGGAGTAGTCACATTATTATTATTCAGGGAAGGGGCGTGTTGATGTGAAGAGGGTTTTTATTTTAGTTCTACATTAGTGGGCTATAATGGGGGTAGATTTTGAAGTAGTGTTCGAAGAATTCTGGGTAAAGAGGAATCTCTGGCGGTCATGCAGATATGGCCTTCAACATTATCTGTTCCCTGTCTCTTTTAATTTGCATCTCAGAAGTGGTACTATCCTGGTACTATCCTCTCCAAGAGGGGTGCTGTGCGCACTCTCATACTTGGTCTGAGGGTCATTGGTGGGATCCAAGCACCAAAAGAGGAAAAACACTCCTCGATCAGTCAAGTGTGGGAGGCATCAAAGAGATTGAGATAAACAGTCTTGGATCTGTTTTCAGGGGCTCATCGAGATGTAGGGAGGAGACGTAATCAGGGACCACATGACCTACAGACCTTAATCATGGGTACCAACAAGGGGATCGTGCCATGCTCAGACTCTGAGAAGACCTCAGATAGCTAACAATGTTTGTCAGGGGGTGGAGGAGTTTGTATATTATAGACCATGGTGATAACTGTAGATTCAGGAGGGCTGAACCTATGTCATTTTATCAACCTATCCACGTAAAATAAATTTGCTCACATGGAATCTAAATGAAACTCATTGACCTACTCACAGGTTTTACATTCAATCTGGAATTGATCCTACACCAGGCACCACTGTAATTGACTGTGGTGACGGTCTGTCGTTACTGTAGCCTCAGAACACTGCCTGCTCTTCTGCAAGCCTTGGTCTCAGTTGTCATGTGATGGTATGTTTTGATTACTGTTTTCAGGGCAATTACTAATTGGCTGGCAGTATCAATAATTAATTCTGGGTGTGTGATTTTGGTATCAAAGAGGTCTGCCTCGGGACTTTTATTAATTGCTTCCATATTTTGTTAGATGATTCATTTTTGCCTGGCAACTCGACACAATTTGTGCCAGCTGTAAGGGGTAGCAAAAAATCAAAATCAACAGAGAATTAGCTCTTTTTGAGTAGATTGAAGAGGGCCAGGAGAGATCCAAATATTCAAAATCCTCAGAAGGGGATAAACACTGGGAAAGGAGATGACACGCTAACTTCAAACCAAAGAGGAGAGAACCCTTTTCAAATGTAAGGGGATTTGAAATTGAATTGTCAATTTAGTTGAACAATTATTAAAAGAGTGACAGTCGATTGTGGCCCCTTTTGCTTGTAATATTCACAACCCGGTTTTTAGATCGGAAAATAACGTTTCAGACATTTCAGACTATTCAATATTTGCTAAGGGTTGAACAAGCATATTTGAGACATATTTATATAGTGCTCCTCAAAGCGCCAACTGGGACTAGTTACATCCAGCCATTTGACCACATTGTGTCCAAGAGCAGAGAATCATATCCCTGATACACTGCCGCAGCTCATGTCTCCCCACCATTGCCACCCTCAGTGAAGAGAAATGACACTTGATAAGGTAAAGGAAGCAAGGAATAGACCCAATATAATGAAGCACAAGTCAGTGCAGGCATGTGTGATGCAAGAACTGAAACATTGCCTTGAAATGGACAAACAAACCCCCACTAATGCACATGAAGGGCTGCCAAGAATCCAAAATACAAATACAACTTGATCATTCATTAAACAGGCACATCAGTGTAATGCATGCTACGGAGTTAAATGGAATTTTGAAGCAGTGAGGTAATTTAGTCAGAAACATACGGCTAACATCAAAGTCTGAGCCTAGGCATTGTACTTTGGAAACACAGAAATAAAAATAATGTTAAAAAAAATCTAAAAAGACCATCATGCAATAGAGTCCTATAGAGAATTAGTACGACAGATCAGATTTTTAGATTAGTTGTCTTATATTGGAAATATGTGTTTTTTCAGAAACAAAAAATATACGTGGCTTTTATTGACCTTAGAGTTCTACAATCAAACGTCTTCACGCATAATTTTCCCTGCGGTGGAAACTTACCGCGCAACTGCACAGGGAGCCGCCCTTTACAGGGCGGAGATCTGGGGCTGTGGAAATCTACATTCATTGACGATTGCTGAGAATAGTTAGGCTATTAGGTCTACCATCTAGCTCACCCCTGACCCCCATGTATTTCGATGTTGGGATAGAAAGAGTTGCCGATCTGGCTATTTTGAAAACCCTAGCTTATTGGATCCGACTTTGGTCCAAACCTGAACTTGGAGTTTTCAAAGATTCACTGACAGAGCTATTGAATCTCCAAGGAGCCAGGAATATTCCATGGGTCAAAGCCGTCTCAGGCTGGTTTTTTAAACTTGGACTGCAGAACTTGTGGGATGACCCTAACTCTATTGTAAAATCAGATAACAAACTGTTAAAAATGTGATACTGCAGGGAATACCAATCCATACGTCGCAAATCGCTAGTTCCAATCTGCCATGACTTGGCTACTAATAGTCACCTGGAAGCTTTTAGGATTTTAAAAAGCGATACGTTGCTAAAAATAGTATTTGCTGTAAGCAAATATTTACAAGCGATGTGGTACAAGATACTAAAAGTTTTAAATGCCATAGATATCTATGTTTACTAGCTGATTGCTTCACTTGATATATTATAACCTAATTATTTACTTGCACTATGCACGGTCACTTTATGCAATTGTTGCACAGCCTCCATTGCACATCTGAGGCCAACGCTGCAAATGTACAGACAGCTTTCGACTATTTCTTTTGTTTATTTTTTAAGTAACACATATTTTAATATTACCTTGCACTTCAGTATCTGTCGCACTTTGTACAGTCATGTTGTGAGTTTTAACATATCCTACTGCCTGGAGGAATATTATGAACTATATTATGGATTCTTAGAAAAGTTTAATGAATCTTTTGATTGCATGTTTAACAAGGATATTGTGATTATGCTGTATCTGGGTGCACATATGCCCCACTTTATTTAGAAAATGAAATACATGTACTATTCTCCTTCTCTACTGTCTGCTAGTGCTTTTGTTTTACTTGTTGTTGTGTATAGCTTGATGATTATTTAACCGAATAAAGTTATTACTTACTTACTTGCTACTTGAGGCCTATCTTAAAAGATTAGGCTGCCTTCTTACATTAATGGAAATACCTGTAGAATCAGAAACATTGAAGAAAATAACCTACGTTGATGAGCCTCAAAAGGGAACAGGTTGAAATGTTTTTGAATACAAATAAAGCAAGCATTTTAGAACATAACAAAGGAGCAGAAAGAATTTACAACAAGCATTGGCAAAGCCATTAGATTTCACCCTTGGGGCCTATTAGCTTTGCGAGTAGTGTTTAGCCATGCTGCACAGTATCCCCAATGCTGTGCAGCATGGCTAAAGAAAAAAGAAAATGGGCCTTTGAGGCATCTGGCCATTTCATTTTGTAGGTGCTCGCACCATGCATGCGAATGCCTACAAAATAACACAGTTGCTTTTAGTTCTTTGTAGTTACTGAAAAAGCATGAAGGCTTTTGTATTTTTTTTAAAAGCGGGTGAGGGGGAAGCAACACGAGGCCTGGGGTGATGAACCAACATGGGTACAGAAGCGGCACACTGGCATCAGTAAGAGACGGAAGCAACATAGGGCGTTGGTGGGAGGAAGCAATACAGAGGGTGTAGGTGCGAGGAAAGCAGATGACATACAGATAGCAAAGTGGAGTGCTAGGGGAGCAAACGGGTGAACGAGAAAAACATGGAGTGAATGGGGAGAAGCACACATGCAAAAAAGTAACCGAAGTGTGGAGGATTACACAAGGGTATGCACAACCTAGAGAGTGCAGTGAGAAGAACAAGAACACCACAGAGTGCAGGAAGAGAGAAGTACACAAGGGAAACAGCTGGAAAACACATGCATTCCCATGGACCGATTTACCCAAAAGAAAAGAAAGTAGTGCTTGAAAGGCAAGCTATGGAAGCATAGAAACCACCCATTCAAAAGAAAAGCTAAAAAGGTAATGCTCAGTGGTAGGGACAAACACAAGATTGACAAGCTGGAACACAAATAAGAACCAGGTAAATGAGAGTTACAGGAACAAACAAATAATGGTAAGCATTGGTTGGACTTTAATCCCCTGTATGTTCTTTGTAAGCCCACAATATGTCTCACAACAGAGAGCACATGCACTTTTCTAGTAGGTGAGACCTAAATACAACCCATGTCAAATTCGATAGTAATTAATCACACAGAAGACAATGAAGGTGCCTGTGGAAAACCTGAAAGCACTTGCACAAATAATGCTCCACAGCCAAGTAAAGATCCATGGTCAAGCGATAAGGTTATCTTTAAAGAAACTAACATTGCTTGGTAAAATGGCTAAAAAATGCCAATGCACATACTCTTAATAAGCATGGTACTATCTGGAAAAATAATTTTTCTTTCTAAAATAGAACTCTCTAATTATCCAAATTCCTGTCAACTTATTTAGTGATGTGTTAGATACAGAAAGCTACTGACTTCTGATGTTTACCATACATTTTTACATCTTCTACAGCAGGACCACAGCAAAAAGGCACTGATTAAGTGATTATACCTGTTGATATTTGCACTAAAAAATAATAAAGCACTAAGATGTGTCCAGCAAAAGAGAGGCTTTGTAACACAAGCATTTGCAAAGGCAATCGGTCTTGCCTTTCACATAGCTAGATAGTCGCATGACATCATTGAAATTACATCATTGATGAAAACACTGTGCCTGGCGGGGACACGAGTAATAGTTACTTCAGTTAGCTTTTGTAGGAAAGTGCCCCTTTTTGCATGGTTACTCCCCACATTTTACCTGACATTTGATGCACTTTGACTTGATATGCCCTCGGTCCCTTCCAATCAGGTTCCAGTGGCCTTATTCTTTCCCAAAACTGTACTTCTATACCCACAATTGGCACATCTCTGGCCACAGGTAAGGCTCTTGTAAAAGATACAGATACCATGGGTATCAAGGGTACTGTGACCAGGAGAGGCCTTAAGGGCTGCAGCACCTAGTTTGCCACCCTTAGAGACCCTGCACCTTAACACCCACACACTTCCATTGCAGGCTGCATGTTTTGGTACAGAGAAGAGTGAAGAGTTGACATGACACACATCCTTGTGTGCCATGCCTGCAACCCACAGTCTATGGCTTAGGTAAGTCACCCCTCTAGCAGGGTACACTAGACCACAGGTGAGGGTACTGTTGCATTAGCACTGTACCCCTACAGTGTTTAAGTCCATTCTTTAAACATTTTGAGTGCAGTAAGGCCATAAAGCGTTTATGGTCTGGGAGTTAACCATTAGGAACTCCACAGCCCCATAATGGCTTTCCTGAAAACTGGGAGGTTTGGTAGCAAACCTCTCAGCACATTAAACCCACACTGAAGCCAGTGTAGAATTTAATGTAAAAAGCACTCAGAGGGCGTCTTAGAGATAGCCCCTGAAAAACCACCAGCCCTGGTGTGGGTCCTGAATGGTTACCCGCCATTTGCTACCACCATAAAGGTTTCTGTACACCTGGGGAGAGGGCCTCCACTCTCTGGAGAAACAAAGACTATTCTTGGTAGAGGTGTCATGCCGCTTTCTCGAGAATGGGTTGGGGCCACGAAGCGGAAGCTTCAAAGGTCTGCCATCTTTGTTAGCTGACCCTGCCTTTTGCAGCCCCCAGCGACTGGCTCCCACCTGTTCGGACTCCCACTTTGGGCAGGAGAATTGGTGGGAAAACAGAGTCAGGATGAGAAGTGTGCCCACCTTTGCCAACCCCACCCCTCAGGTGGGGGAGGCGAGGTGAAGCCCACATCTCAGTCCCCTCCATCTTGAAGATGAGAGGACACAACCAATTAGAAAGAGGCTCATGCCCCCCTCCGATTGGAGGGTAGCATAATATGGGGAGTACTGACCCCAAGGAAGGGCCACAATGGTCCCAACCTGTTCACCCCTGTAACGCCCCTAAATTTAGTATTTAGGGGCAACCCTGAACCTTGCCTCCTTAGAAATGAAAAGAAGCAAGAAGAAGGCCTGAGGAGCCATGCTGAACGAGAAAGAAGAGGACACCCATTGCTTTGGCCCCAGCCCTACCGGCCTGTCTTGATTTCGACCTACAACCAGAAAAATCCAGGCGTTTCCAGCAGCCAGCAGCTAGCAGCCATCCAGAACCTGGTGGACCTGTCCTGCCTTCACCAAAACAACTCTGCCTCACATGAGTATCGGACTTTCTCAAACCATAGACTCCAATACAGACTGTGGATCCCACCGGATTCACGGTTCTGCACCACTCTGCACCCAACGCCCATGGGCCGAGTTCGAGTGGCCCAGCACCATGAGGAGGCCCCCCCAGCAATCCTGGCTTGGGATCAAATGATCCCTGACCTGCCTCGATCTTCTAACTGATGTGTGTAGCCTCAACCTGAGGGGTCCCCCTGACAGCGACCGGAGTTGGTAAGAAAACCATCCGCCTAAAGACCCCCTGCACCCAATGCCCCATGGTCTTGGGTGGCCCAACCGTCTGTGTCCAAGCATCCCTCAACAACCTAACTTACCTCTTTTGCTGGTGGTCGCCCTCAGGAAACCTCCTTGTCCGAGCCTGCAGCACTTCTTCCGAACGGGAGATCCCCATTGGAAACAACAGGGCTCCAGGCATCTCCTTGGCACCCTGCATCCGGCCGCCTCTGTGCCTCTGGTGGTACAGCTCCTGTTCTGATTGTTGGCCCCTGCAGAGCTGATCCTGACCCCAGGAGCTTTGCTCCCACAACCCTGTGGCCTGCTCGTGAGCAGCACCTGACTGAAGGCCCCCTAGACCTATTTGCTAACATTGGGCCTCTGCACTCTGCACCCAGCCGCCACTTTGCCCCTGGTGGTGCGATTTTAGTGCCTCCTTAAACCTTGGGGAACCTTGGTTCTAATCCCAAACAGCTATTCTTGCAGGTCATTTACTCACCTTTAAACCGATAACATTCTTTTCTTCCATAGGAACCCATGTTATGATTTTTCTCCTAAAATGTTCTCTGTGTTGAACTGACTTTTGTATTGAAGCCAAAGGAACTTTGCTTTTAACCCAAAACTGTTGTTCTTACCTGTGTTTTGTAAGATCCTCGCCGTGACATCTACGCATATCATCCTGAATAGTTAAAGTAACTGAAAAGTAACACAAGAGTAATCCAAAGTAATTTCAATGTATTCTGAACTGTTTTAAAAGAAAATTCAAACCTGTAACGATTCCAATTTCAACTACAATTGCATTTTCTTGTAAAGTTTTGCATTTGAAAGCATATTCTACATACCTGTGCTAAGTCCTGCTTAGTTCTAGAAATAAAATTTAAGTATACCTTTTTTATACTTACCTAATGAGTCTGGATTTAATTTCTGAGTGTGCGCCATAATTTCTTGCCTGAGTAAATACAATAAATGCTTAACACACCCTCCTGAAAAGCCTCATTGCAATTTATGGTTGAAATATGTACAAACATTGGCAGATCCAAAGAATATAATTCAGCAGTTTATTTGAAGATAATGTCTGGAATATTTGCATTTGCTTCAAATAAAAATATATACAATTGTCCCATGCATACTCAGCACAGCTTAAAATAATAAAGCAAGTAGGTGGTCCTGAATTTCTGCGAGTACATTCCAGTTCTCCATGTCTTCAAAAAACAATATTCATTTGTCCCTCGTTGACGTCATCATTTTGATTAAGTAAAATTTTTGATTTTTGTTTTTGTCTTACACCTTTTCCACAAAATCCTGGACTGCAACAACCTAAGAAGTAACTGAAAGTTCAATTCAAATAGTAGTGTTACAATATAAGGAATGTCTTGATGAACGTGTGGATCCTCAGAATATTATTGTGTTGCTCGGTACTACGATGCAGATATTTTGCCTGGACAATAATCATATCATCCACCTTTCCCTGTGCTGTTTTTTCCTGGACACTTATTGGCTGTACTATAGCTTGCCTCATCTGATAAAGTTCTAAATCATTACCCATCGTGTCTATTTAGGGCAGGCAGTGTATGCTATAATATTCATATATTTGTTCCACTTGTTGCTAATTAATGTGCTCACATTGTCCATCTGGATTTTCCTTTGCAACTAGAAGTATGCTGGGAAGAAAATGTTTGCAATGACCAAATATTTATAGCATGTGTAGATTTCCTGAAGGTAATGGATCACTGTTTGAACTTTGTCAATGCTTATTAATTCTTGCCAAATATTTTTCTTTTGTCTTTTGCAGGTACTTCATTGACTAAAACCACTAAATGTCCTCTATTTTGCGTTGCATCCCAAGGCAGGTTATGGCCCTGGTTCTGATATCCAGCTCCACAAGGATCATAGATCCTGATGTTGCAGCTGTCGGAGCAGCATGCTACAATGGCAGGGTGCTGATGCAGGCACCGCCATCAGGATTATGATATCCCTTTCCGACAGCCTTTTCATGGTGGGAACAGGGGGGTGTCAAAGAGTCCCCAGTAGTGCCCCCACTCACCTCTGTGACCATGTCCCATGCACCACATGGTGCATGGCACATGGTACACAGATGTGCAGAAGGCACTGCACCACGACAGCATCTGCTGCGGGCCTTCAAAATTGCGAGCCATGCCGCCGTGATGGGATTGCCGACTTTCCAACAGCCAGCCCCATGGTCATATCCTAATAAGGCGGTCGAACTGCGCATGCTCGTCGGGCGATCTCCCGACCGCTGCAATAGCGGCCAACAGTCCGACCACCGGGCATCGTAATGATGCCCTATGTTTTTGTGAAATCTAATGGAAGGAAAACAACTTTTCCTTTCAGTGTGCATACTAATTCATGTGGCTGAAATTATCCTGATTTCGGTTGCATTGTAACAATGGTTGAAAAGGATGGACTGTTTGAATTAGAATGTTTCATATAAATTAAAGTGGAGTAGTTTTATAGTATTTGATACATTTCCAAATTGTGCGGTATTCCAAGTGAAGACATCAAGTTGTATTCTAGTTTTCCAAGGCAGTAATTGCAGATTACCTGATATTCACAGATATCGTAGTTTTCTTCCTCAAGTCAAATTTCTCCATGCTGCTTTTTCTTCTTTTTCTTTTTTCTTAAAGACATCAATCATTTTAACTTGCTTCTTACAATGTGTTCTTCGGCAACAAACGAAAATGATTTGGAATTTCTTAAATTGTTTCTTGAAATTGAAGAATATCATTTTTGTAACTGGCTAAAGTCCATTAATGGTTTTTCCACTTGTTCTGAGTCAAGGCAACCAAAGGTCACTTGTTTTTCTCAGAGAGGGCATCACAGTATTTAAATTGTGTGTAATCCATAATACTGTTAACTTGTGTAAGATTAAAGTGAAGTAGTGCATTATTGCGTACGAAGTGCGCATCAACTTTCTTTTTGTTGAATGATGTGTAGAGAGCATCTTTATGTGTTAGAATGTTGTATCACACGTGATTTCTATGTCCTAAAGTAGGTCTTTGCAGGTTAGTAATAGACGACCGAAATGTAGGATAGTAATGTTTATAGTAATTTATTTTTTCAATTAGTGACGACTTTTGAAATTTCTTCTGAGATTTTCTTAGCTTTAGAATATATCTATCTTTCATATTCAAACAGAAGTGCAATTCTATTCATATATGGGTTTCTGCAGTTTTTTCTCCTGTGAATCGTCAGTTGATATAGTATTCTGTTTGACTTTTCTTTCCCTACTGCATTGCAATGCAAGACTTCATAACAATGTCATTCCTGTGTGGCTGAAAGTACACAATTATTTGATGGATGGCAAGTCTGTTCGCAAAACTATGGTTCAGTACTGGATGTATGTCTCCAATTTCGCTGGAATATGTTGCAGAAGTTTACACTTGTTAGTTCTTTTTTCCGTAGTTTATATATTGTATAGGTAGAAGTTAAACAGGCTAGGTTTTTCATGTGATTCATGATAAATAGAGAGTTTTCTTTTGACCTGAAATGCCTTTTTAACAATACGGGGAATATATTGTTTCCGTGGTAGTTTATCTGTCTTTTTTCTTATGAAAGGAATTGTTTGGAGCAGATTCCTGGGAGACAAATTTTAGAATGCCTTGCAATAATGTGACTCATTTTGCCTTTTCTTGTGAAAGTGTACATTTTTTCAAAATAGGCAGTCTTCTTGTAGGTGGAATGGCTATTAATTGTACTTATTAGATGATAGCTTTCTAATATGCTTTTTCACTATTAATGTTAGGGTTAGTATGAACAGTCTTAAATTTTTAATAATCTTACCATTATTGTTGTTTGTGATGACATCATCCCTCTATATCTACCTTTTGTCTCAGGTCACATACATAGCCTGGGGGGGTGGTGGTCCCTGGGGCTGCGTAGGGGGACAGGAGCCCCCACGCATAGTTGTTATCAATATAGCCCTTTGGAGGTGGTGGTCCCCAGGGCTGCAGGGGCCTCATAGCCCCCCGCATTCAATGTATAAGCCCCGGGGAGGTGGCAGTCCCCGGGGCTGTGTGGGGGGAGCAGGAGCCTCCCTGCTCATTGTTTTTTTATCAATATAGCCCCAGGGAAGTGGCAGTCCCCAGGGCTGCATGAGGGGTGTGCTCTTTGTTGGGAGATGAATTACCCTTGCCTCTTGAGGGTCCCTGGGGGCCAACTAGCCCACCTGTTACCTCCAGTAAGCCCCACACAGTAGGATTGCTGAGAGGTGGTCGGAGGCCATGACCCTTTTTCCACCACTCTGCAAACGCGCCTCTCGACATCCTGCTGGTGAGGTGATAAGGTCCCTTTGCATCCTGAGGGCCTCAGGACTAAAGTGGATTTCATCCCCCCAACCAGCAGTGCACCAGGAGGCACGTTTGCAGAGTTGTGGAGAAAGGGGGCATGGCCTCTGACCACCTACCAGCAATCCAGCTGTGTGGGGCTTACTAGAGGTACCAGGATGGCTAGTTGGCCCCCAGGAACCCTCAAGAGGCAAGGGGACTTCATCCCCCATACAAGAGCATGCCAGGAGGTGCTTTTGCAGAGTGGTGGAGAAAGAGGGCATGGCCTGTGACCACCTCTCAGCAATCCCATTGTGTGGGGCCTACTGGAGGTAACAGGTAGGCTAGTTTACCCCTAAGGACCCTCAGCAGGGAAGAGAACTTAATCCCCCAACCAAGAACACGCCAGGAGGCGCGTTTGCAGACTGGTGGAGAAAGGGGGCATGGCCTTTTAGCAGAACTCAACAATCCTGCCGTGTGGGACTTACTGGAGATAACAGTAGGGGTAGTTCGCCCTCAAGGATGTCCTTGGGGCCAACTACCCCTCTTTTACCTTCAGTAAATGGTCTTCAGAGACCACGTCCCCTTTCTGCACCACTCTGCAAACGCACCTCCCGGCGCACTACTGGTTGGGGGATGAAGACCACTTTACTCCAGAGGGACCCTCGGGCCAAGAAGCCCTCCTGATAGCTCCTGCAAGTCCTATGCAGTGGAATTCCAGAGAGTAGGTTGGAGGCACAGCCCCTTTTCTCCACCAGTCTGCCAATGTGACTGCTATTTAAAGAACATTAGAAATTCACTGAAAAACCACAGGCTTCAGGGATTTTATAGCCAGGAATTAGCATTTAAAAAACCTTAGAAATTCACGACAAAAACCACAGGTCCCTCAGGAGTAAAGACCTCTTAGCAATCCTACTGTGTGGGACTTACTGGAGGTAACAGGATGGATAGTTGGCCCACGCAATTGTTGCTCCAAAGTTCACAAACCCTTTTCATTTCCTGGGTCACAGGACTTCGGAGAATTTCAGAGCAACAATTGTGATCTGCCTAATCAGAGACACTGGTAACTTGAAATAAATGGTCTCATGTACTGAAGAATGTTCGTACAGGAATTGGAATCAAACATAAACTGTTTTGAATTCAACAACGATAAAAATCTATTCATTACCTTAAGGTTAAAAATCAAGGGCACTACAAGTATCAGGATTTTCACTAAGGGATAAAAAGGAAAATGCAATTAACACAATTTTTAACAGCTTACCACCGTGATCAAGACCGTAATAGCAGAAACGCGTTGGTAGAACAGAGAAGCCAATTTAATGCCTTTTGAACTCGGAGCCCACAAGAGTGCAGTGGGTTTTTTCTTGTGCAACTAATGCATATACTAATGGTCGCCAGTAGGTAGTCATAGTTGGAGTTAGGACCTAATTTCCTTCTTGTGCAACTAATATATATATGCATTGAAGACGCACTCCTCCAGTCGGTGAGTTGAACAACACTTTTATTGCAAAGGAGCAGGATGACAGCTCCGATTTCTTTTTCCATTTGCCTAACGCGTTTCAGAGCGTTCACGCTCTTTCTTCAGAGGCAGTTCCAATTCAACATCAGATGTCAGGCTCCCACAGTTCCCTGCGTGCTACCTTCATTCATTTATAGGCCTCCGGTGTGCCAATTATTATTTTGAAATGTTCCAATGCACGCCGGAACTTGTAGTTAATTTCCTGTGCTTTAAAACCTCCGGTGGTTGTGTATGAATTAAAACTATTCCATGGAGCAGTAACAGTCATCCAGTGGGCCTCGGGCTGTAATCCTGTTTCCATCTTTCATGCAACCAACTGCGCCATTTTTAAAGTCCTGAAAGGTGCAGGTCTGCCGATCCCCTATATTCCTCAGGGGCGGTGCGAACTTCCACGGCTGGACCTGCCGTGTGAAAATCTTTAACCAAGGTTGCCCTGCATTGAAGACGCAGTCCTCCAGTCGGTGAGTTGAACAACACTTTTATTGCAAACGAGCAGGATGACAGCTCCGATTTCTTTTTCCATTTGACTAACGCGTTTCAGAGCGTTCACGCTCTTTCTTCAGAGGCAGTTCCAATTCAACATCAGATGTCAAGCTCCCACAGTTCCCTGCGTGCTACCTTCATTCATTTATAGGCCTCCGGTGTGCCAATTATTATTATTTTGAAGTGTTCCAATGCACGCCGGAACTTGTAGTTAATTTCCTGTGCTTTAAAACCTCCGGTGGTTGTGTATGAATTAAAACCATTCCATGGAGCAGTAACAGCCCTCCAGTGGGCCTCGGGCTGTAATCCTGTTCCCATCTTTCATGCAACCAACTGCGCCGTTTTTAAAGTCCTGAAAGGTTCAGGTCTGCCGATCCCCTACATTCCTCAGGGGCGGTGCGAACTTCCACGGCTGGACCTGCCGTGTGAAAATCTTTAACCAAGGTTGCCCTGCATTGAAGACGCACGCCTCCAGTCGGTGAGTTGAACAACACTTTTATTGCAAAGGAGCAGGATGACAGCTCCGATTTCTTTTTCCATTTGCCTAACGTGTATATATATATTTTACCTACTGGCGGTCGCCAGTAGGTAGTTATAGTTAGGACCTATTATCCATAGGAAATCCGCAACATGCTATTTAGAATAACTTTGGCGCCAGTTGATGAATCTTTGCGAAATTTTCAAAACTCGTGGCCCGCTCCAGTCCGCTCTTATCCTGAAAGTCTCGGGGTGATTCGTCAAGTGGGGGCCGAGAAAAAAGGGGGGTCCCAAAACATGTTTTCCCCATGCAATTTTCCATAGGGTCCTTTAGTCGCAGCTACAGCCCGAACTGCTGAACGGAATTACACCAAATTTGGCAGAAAGGTAGACCTTTGTTCAGAGTCGTGCCTTTTGCTTAAATGGTGTAAATCCGTTCAGTAGTCCCTGAGAAAATCAAAAGTAAAATCACATATATATCTGGGCGGAGCCTAACCACACATCTCATTGTGAGATCTGATTGGCTGTCAGCACTTCATCCAAGAAGTGTTGGCAGCCATCTTGGGACCAATAGCTTGATAGCACCTCATTAAAATGCATTGCAGTTAATAGAAGGTTTTAAGACTTTAGTTACATTATAAATCATTTGTTGATGGTACCATACTCATTTTAGGAATTGTGGTATGTTCTAAGGTGATTTTACCATGTGAAAAAGCCTTCAGCTGGGATATCATGAATCATGTTTGAGAGAAAACTATTTTCTCATGCTTTTCCCACAGAGGTTTGGAAGGTGATCTATAAGCTAAACTGAGAACATATTTTCTGTAAATTCACATTATCTTTCTCAGTCATGTGAGAATGAAGTCTGACCTTCTCAGTAAAACATGTGCATCCAACAAGGGCAGAGACTATCAGTTGATTCCTTTGTGTTCTACTGCAGCTTCCCAGAGTGTTCCAAAGAACAACTAGAGCGCTAACAGTCCTACTTATGACAAACATATCGCACACCTGAAGCCATCTTGATTGGAATAAAGTGGTAACTCTTAAAACATTTAATTTTGCCATAGAAAGTATGATTAGTGCTGCAGAAAGAAAAATGAGGGCACATTTTGAGCAACTTCTCAAATCCTCTTCTATTTCATTAAAAAATTCTGACGTGCAGACTGAAACATGCACTTTCAATACCAGCAGCAGACTTCCCTTGTGAGCAGTAGCTTTACTACAGTGATCTAATGAGCAACTAGAGTGCTACCAGTCTGAATTTATGGCAAATGTGTGACACATCTGAATGCCTTCTTCATGGAATCAAAGTAAAAAACTGAAAGTATTCCTACTGAGGAGACTGTAGTAAATGAGGAAATTAGGAAACTTCATAACAAATAAATCTTCCAAGATGGCCACCAGAGACAAAAAAGCCCAAATGTAGCCCACATATCACCCAGATGTAGCCCACGTATAGCCCAATGACCGAATGTCCCAGAGTGTTCTTAAGAACAACTACAGCGCTAACAGTCTTACTTATGACAAAAGTATGGCACACCTGAAGCCATCTTGATTGGAATAATGTGGTAACACTTAAAACATTTAATTTGCAAAAGAACAAAATGAGGGGGTTCATTTTGTCATAGAAAGTATGATTAGTGCTGCAAAAAGAAAAATTAAGGCACATTTTGAGTGACTTCTCAAATCCTCTTTTATTTCATTAAAAAAGTCTGACATGCAGACTGAAACACGCACTTTGAATACCAGCAGCAGACATCCCTGGTGATCAGTAGCTTTACTACAGTGATCTAATGAGCAACTAGAGTGCTACCATTCAGAATTTATGGCAAATGTGAGACACATCCGAATGCCTTCTTGATGAAACCAAAGTAAACAAGCATTGAAGATGCAATAGGTCTCGCCCTCGTTTAAGCTAAAGCAATTCTGTTTGTACTTAGGTGGCTTTTTAGCTTTACTTTTATTAGTGTTTTTCAAACTTTCATGTACATAGCATGCATATGCATGCATACATGTATATGTATATGTATGCATGCATTTATATTTGTATTTATATAGATATGCAGATTATATATATATTTTCTATATGTATGTATATTACCTACTGGCAGTCGCCAGTAGGTAGTTATAGTTAGGACCTTTTTTCCATAGGAAATCCGCAACATTCTATTTGGAATAACGTTGGCGCCGATTGACGAATCCTAGCGAAAGTTTTCAAAATTTTGGCCAGCTGCGGTCCGCTCCTATCCTGAAAATTTCACGGTGATTCGTCAAGCGGGGGCCGAGAAAAAAGAGGGGTCCCAAAACACATATTCCCCATGCATTTTCCCATAGGATCTGTTGACGCAGCTACAGCCCGAACTGCTGAACGGAATTACACCAAATTTGGCAAAGAGGTAGTCCTCAGTTCAGACTCATGCCTTTTGCTTAAATGGTGTAAATCCGTTCAGTAGTTCCTGAGAAAATTAGAGTTAAAAAGATAGATATATCTGGGCGGAGCCTAACCACATATATCATCGTGAGATCTGATTGGCTGTCAGTACTTCATCCAAGAAGTGTTGGCAGCCATCTTGGGACCAAGATACATGATAGCACCTCATTAAAAAGCATTGCAGTTAATAGAAGGTTTTAAGACTTTAGTTACATTATAAATCTTTTGTTGATGGTACCATACTCCTTTTAGGAATTGTGGTGTGTTCAAAGGTGATTTTATCATGTGAAAAAGCCTTCTGCTGTGATATCATGAATCATGTTTCAGAGAAAACTATTTTCTCATGCTTTTCCCACAGAGGTTTGGAAGGTGATCTATAAGCTAAACTGAGAGCATATTTTCTGTAAATTCACATTATCTTTCTCAGTCATGTGAGAATGAAGTCTGACATTCTCAGTAAAACATGTACATCCAACAAGGGCAGAGACTGTCAGTTGATTCCTTTGTGTTCTACTGTAGCTTCCCAGAGTGTTCTAAATAACAACTAGAGCGCTAACAGTCCTACTTATGACAAACGTATTGCACACCTGAAGCCATCTTGATTGGAATAAAGTGGTAACTCTTAAAACATTTAATTTAAAAAGGAACAAAATGAGGGGGTTCATTTTGCCATAGAAAGTATGATTAGTGCTGCAAAAAGAAAAATTAAGGCACATTTTGAGTGACTTCTCAAATCCTCTTTTATTTCATTAAAAAAGTCTGACATGCAGACTGAAACATGCACTTTGAATACCAGCAGCAGACTTCCCTGGTGAGCAGTAGCTTTACTACAGTGATCTAATAAGCAACTAGAGTTCTAACCTTCTGAATTTATTGCAAATGTGTGACACATCTGAATGCCTTCTTGATGAAATCAAAGTGAAAAACTGAAAGTATTTCCTACTGAGGAGACTGCAGTAAATGAGGAAATTAGGAAACTTCATAACAAACAAATCTCCCAAGATGGCCACCAGAGACAAAAGAGCCCAAACGTAGCCCAAATATCACCCAGATGTAGCCCACGTATAGCCCAATGACCGAATGCCCCAGAGTGTTCTTAAGAACAACTAGAGCGCTTACTGTCTTACTTATGACAAAAGTATGGCACACCTGAAGCCATCTTGATTGGAATAAACTGGTAACACTTAAAACATTTAATTTAAAAAGGAACACAAGGGGGTTCATTTTGCCATAGAAATTATGATTAGTGCTGAAGAAAGAAAAATTAGGGCACATTTTGAGTGACTTCTCAAATCCTCTTCTATTTCATTAAAAAATTCTGACATGCAGACTGAAACATGCACTTTTAATACCAGCAGCAGACTTCCGTGGTGAGCTGTAGCTTTACTACAGTGATCGAATGAGCAACTAGAGTGCTAACATTCAGAATTTATGGCAAATGTGTGACATATCTGAATACCTTCTTGATGGAATCAAAGTAAAAAACTGAAAGCATTTCCTACTGAGGAGACTGCAGTAAATGAGGAAATTAGGAAACTTCATAACAAATAAATCTCCCGAGATGGCCACCAGAGACAAAAGAGCCCAAATGCAGCATAAATATCACCCAGATGTAGCCCACATGTAGCCCAATGACAGAAGTGTGCAAAACACTTATTTTTTGTGTATTTGCAGTTTTATATAGTGCAGACTTGTCAGGTATTGGAGTGCTTTACATGAGCATTGGTTACATCACACAAGATCAAATTCATTTTGGTTGTAGACATGGGGAGATTAAGTGATTTGACCAGAATCACAGAATGTTGAGCTGAAGCAGAAACTCCAACCTGGTTCCCCAGTTGCAAAGTCTGCAGCTCAGGAAGTAACACCACATCCTCTCCCCTAAGTGCAACATTTAATCAAGTGGTCAACTGGATAAAAAAACATAAAGATTACAAATAATTTAAAAGTTTTGTCGCTATTTGAAAACTCAGAAAATATGTCCTCATTTTAGTTTTTTAGAGCACTAACCATAATTTTGATGCAAATAAAACCCTCTCATATATGTAATTTCTAAAGGAAATGCTCTAGGTATTACAGTTTTGATTACATCAAGATGACGTCAGGCGTTCCACACTTTTGTAATAAATATAGAATGTTAGCAATCTAGTTGTTCATTGGGAAACTGTTTAGAGGCAGAGGCCAGGGGCACGGACTCTGAAAATTGAAGGCAGGTAGGAGAGTGAAGAGGCAACAATTTGTCCACACTGGGCAGGCAGGAGGGGCAGTGGCAGCACAACAGACTATTGAGGGCAGTGGAAAGGGGGGCAGGGGCAACAAACCAACAATACAGGACTGGCAAGAGAGGCTGTGGCAATATAATAGACCATTGTGGGCAGAAAGAAGAGGCAGTGGTAGTACAACCATACATGCCAACAGACCCGATTCAGCCAGGAAACGTCCAATGTTTTTAAGCTCAAATGGGCTTTATTTGATCTGTCTCCTGTCTACAACCTCCTAGTTTTCAATGTAACTCAAAGGGGAAAATCAATACCTCAGTTTTTTTCAAAATCTCCCTCTTACCAAGTTCAAAATGTTCACAAGTATGGTACATTGGATCATGGTAGGCAGGAGGAATTGGGGTCGGTTCATGGACTCGGATAACAGAGGACAGGAGGGACATGGAGAGGTGCACCAAACTGACCCTACAGGGCAGGCATCAGGGTTTGCAACAGCACAATACACAACACAGGGCATGCGGGACGAGAGTGCAGCACAACAATCCATAGAAAGCAATAGGGAGGGGACAGGAACATGCACGTGGACAACAGAGAACAGAGGGGAAAGAGGCAATGGTAGCTAGCTGACCATAATGGACAGACAGGAGAGAAACCTGCAGCTTAACAGACCATAAAGGGCAGGAGGGACAGATCAGGGGCATTACAATGGAACAGACAAGCCAGGAGGGAGGGAATAGGGGTCTGCACATGGAAACAGAGGGATGGGGTCAAGGGGGCAGGGCAGAAGCAGCAAGATGACCATGGAGGTAAGGCAGGATGGGCACTAGAAGCAAGACACACCATGGAGAGCAACACTGAGACTATGATGGCATACACGCAGACCATGGAGGGAAGGTGGGAGGGGGTCAGGGGCAGCTAGCTGACCACACAGGGAAGGTGGGAGGGGCTGTGGCAGCACAGAAGACCATGCATGGCAAGCGGGAGGGTTAGTGGCAGCACAATGGCTATGATGGGCAAGGAGGAGGGTGCAGGGGCATGCACAAAGGACCATGGAGGATAGAAGGGAGGGTCAGGACCTGGGCACAGACAAGAGAGTTCAGAGGAAGGGGCCTCACAACAGACCGCGCGGGGCAGGCAGGAGGAGCAGTTGCAGCACAACAGACCAGGGAGGGCAGAAGGGTGTGGCAGTAAAATGGACCATGGAGGACAGGAAGAAGGGGATAGGGGCATGGCATGTGGACAGGCAGGGTGGAGGTGGCAGGGACAGGTTACAGTCATCTGACAATGCTAGGCAGGTGGGAGGGGAGTTGGAGCTCAACAGAACACTCAGAGTAGATAGGAGTGGCAGGTCCATGGAACATGGTGGGCAAAAAGGATGGAGCAGGGGCATGCACAAAGACATCGGAGGGCAGGGGGAAGGAGAATTAGGGCAGCAAGCTAAGCACAGAGGCTAGGCAGGAGGTCAATGATGGGCCATAGAATTGGGCAATGGAGGGCAGGAGGAGTGGACTGGTACATCATGCTAAATGGAGGGCGGTGGCAGCACATCAGACCATGCATGGCAGGAGGGAGGAGGCTAGTCCATGGATTCAGACAACAGACGATAGGGAGGAGGTGGATGGGGTAGCAAGCTAACTGTTCAGAGAAGGTGGGTATTAGGAACTTTATATTGTTTTTAAAATGTGTGTCTGAGCGAACTACTTAAAATATGAACAAGCATGCAGCATAATCTCACTTTTATTCCGGAAGAAGAGGACGTTTGTGACTGTGACTCTGGGCTCACTTGGCAGAAACACCCCCTGACCCTCCACCCCCCATCACAAAATGTAATGCCCGTGAAAAGGGTAGGTGGACGCAGTGTTATATAGAACATAGTTCTGAGAGCACGATTGAAAATGAAAACTAGATATAATATATGGTATAAACTAGGCACCAAAAAGTGTGATATAAGATTAACCGGGCGTGAAATATAATATGCAATACATTGTGTGCAATGACAGATTCATTGTAGAGCGCAAGATAGCACAGGCACTAGCGCGTGCTATGCGATATGCACCTTGGAGTGTAATATGCACAGGGCAGTGTTGTGTAACCTAACTAGTCTCTAAAGTTGTAATATAAAATATGTGCTGGGGAGTGTAACGTTGCATATGCACTGTGACAAAGATATGGATCCCAGATTGTAATATGTATGGCATAGCGCTGTGCGTTATAACATAGGCATCGAGGAAGGCACGTTAGATGGGGCAATATAACCCATGCGAAGGCAAGTGTGTCATGACATATTCACGGGTGATGTTACAGTGCACATGGGCTAGAGAGTGTCATAGCATACGCACTAGCTGGTGGAATACAACACAGAGGTGTGTGGCACTCGGTGGGCACTGGTGGTTGTAACACAGCATTGGGCTCAGCCAGGAGCATGCTGTGACTCTCAAGTGAGGTTCGTCTCCTTTCCAGAGAGTAAAATAAAAAGTATTACACATCCGGCGGTGGATGTGTGTTTTATTAACCGTGAGGGGGGTTTCTTGCATAGTTTGGTCGAATTTTTGTCGAATCCCATTTGAATGGCTTGATGTGCGTGTGTATTAAATGTGCCCGTCAATAGCTACCCATGTTTGTATAAATAGACAACAAGGGTGTCTACTTGGAAAGTACCCACCGGTGGGCGCGCCGGGATTAGGCACGGTAGGGCGTCAGACATGTCAGAGCTTCACTAGTGGTGTACATACATTCCACGTGGATTCATTGTATGCATAGTCGCCTTTTAATGAATATCACACAAATCATCATGGTGATAGGTACATACGGTTTGTCCAGCATGTCCTAGGTTTTTCTATAAATATATATTTTTTTAAAATAATAAAAAACAATGGCCGGCCGCGGGGGATGGGGTCCCCGGGCCATAAGTGGCCTGAGGAGGGGGGCAACACAGCCCCCCTCCTAAAGAATAAAAAAAAAAAAAAGGCCATGACGTGGGGTTTGGGGTCTCCGGGGCCGATTAAGGCCTTGGGAGGGGGGCCACGCTGCTTCTTCCAAATGTATTTTTTTCAACAAAAAAATTAGGGTGCAGGCCCTGGGGGATGGGGTCCCCAGGGCCAATAAATTAGAAAAAGAAGGGGGGCCACACAGCCCTCCTTCTTAAAAAAATAAAATAAATAAAAGACCAGCATCGCGCCGGAGGCCACGCCGCCTCCTTGCAGCACTCTGCAAACGCGCCCCCTTGCCAGTTGTAAGTTGGGGAATTAATTCCCCTTCAATACTGAGGGTCCCTGAGGGCCAACTAGCCCAACAGGTATCTCCAGTATGGGCCAGGGAGCTGCGTTGCAGACAGGTGTTCTGAGGCCACGCCCCTTTTTACACCTCTATGCAACGCAGCTGTGTGGCGCTTACTGGAGGTACCTAGTGGGCTAGTTTGACCCTAGCGACCCTTAGGATTCAAGGGGACTTAATCTCTCAACTTAGAACGGCCACAGGGCGCGTTTACACAGTGGTGAAGGGAGGGGACGGGGCCTCAGGTGACGTGTGCAAACACGCCCAGTGGCGCGTTTTAAGTTGGGGAAATAATTCCCTTTCAATCCTGAGGGACCCTGGGGGCCAACTAGCCCACCAGGTGCTTCCAGTAAGCGCCACTGCTCTGCGTTGCAGAGAGGTGGTGCAGGCCGTGCCCCTTTTTACACCTCTCTGCAATGGCGCTTACTGAACGTACCTAGTGGGCTATTTTGCCCCTAGGGACCCTCAGGATTCAAGGGGACTTAATCTCCCAACTTAAAACGGCCACAGGACGTGTTTACACAGTGGGGAAGGGAGGGGACGGGGCCTGAGGTGACGTGTGCAAACACGCCCTATGGCACGTTTTAAGTTGGGGAAATAATTCCCCTTCAATCCTGAGGGCCCCTGGGGGCTAACTAGCCCACCAGGTGCTTCCAGTAAGCGTCACTGAGCTGCGTTGCAGAGAGGTGGTCCAGGCCGTGTCACTTTTTACACCTCTCTGCAACGCAGCTCTGTGGTGCTTACTGGAGGTACCTAGTGGGCTAGTTGGACCCTAGAGACCCTGAGGATTCAAATGAACTTAATCTCCCAACTAAAAATGGCCACAGGGCGAGTTTACACAGTGGTGAAGGGAGGGGACGGGGCCTCAGTTAACGCGTGCAAACACGTCCTGTGGCACGTTTTAAGTTGGGGAAATAATTCCCCTTCAATCCTGAGGGACCCTGGGAGCCAACTAGCCCACCAGGTGCTTCCAGTAAGCGCCACTGCGCTGCGTTGAAGAGAGGTGGTCTAGGCCATGCCCCTTTTTGCATCTCTCTCCAACACAGCTCTGTGGCGCTTACTGGAGGTACCTAGTGGTCTAGTTGGACCCTAGGGAATCTCAGGATTCAAGGGGACTTAATCTCCCAACTTAAAACGGCCACAGGGCGTGTTTACACAGTGGGGAGGGGAGGGGACGGGGCCTGAGTTGACGTGTGCAAACACGCCCTGTGGCGCGTTTTAACTGGTAGTTTTAATCTCCTGCCCTATTATATACTAGGGGCTTACAGAGGAGGTCATGCTAATCACAGGGGGACCCTAACGCATAGTGTTTGCTAGTGTATGTAGGTGTTTTCACTGTATTCTGAGTGTCTTTTAACATGGCACTGGCTCTAGGACTAGTTAGTCAGACTCAGTTACCACCAGTATCAGTCTGAAAAAGTTGAGGGTACAGGATGATTTTGCAACAAGGCTTCTTTCTGCTCTCCTGTTTGTTCTTTCTGCACGTTATCCTTCTTCCTGCACCTTTCTTCGTCTTTGAGGACTTCTGTTGCTTCTTTCTGCATTTCTTTTTTTTCTTTCTGTGCGTTTTTTCTTCTTTCTTCACATGTCCCATCTCTGTAGGCATAGTTAGAAATTAGCATTTAAAAAACCTTTGAAATTCACTGAAAGAACCATAGGTTTCAGGCACGTTCTGGTTAGGAATTAGCATTTAAAAAATCTTAAAAATTCACTGAAAAAACCATAGGTTTCAGGGGCGTTATAGTGAGCTGGACTTTTCACTCATACAAAACCATTGAAATTCCCCCTTTATAGTTAGTTCAGCTAACTATAACTCGCGCGCCCGCAATGCACTGCTGATGAAGTCACATATTACCTCACTCATGACATGGTCAGTGACATCACTCATGACATCACTCATGACATCTCAAATGACATCACTGATGACATCATCCTTGTGATAGAGTGGCAGACCTCCTCTCCCCCTAATATAACCTTTGATACATACATTCAAAAATAGAAACTAAAATTTTCAAAACAATGGACATACCAATACCAGTTACAACAACCTATTCAGTAATTCTAAGATCCACATGCACATCAACTCAATCACCAACAGTCCTATACAGTCACTCATACATGTACTCACTCATCATATGTACTCATACACCTATACATCTTGTTACACAACGCCACTCATCCAAAGAGTTACTCACACACAGTCACTCATGCTAATAAAGAATCAAACATCCATTTACTTGCATATACAGTTATACACACACCACCACACTTACTTCTACATAAACTTACACATACTTAGTCTTTTAAACAATCACTTATAGAAACACATACTTATTCATACAGGAACTCTTCCAATCTCCCACTCTCACATATACTCACTTATATACACCAATAGTCACATATACTAGTTTAAAACATATGTAGTTACTCATAAAGACACTATTGAGACAGTCATTCACTCACTAACACACCCATGCACACACTCATCCACCCATACAGTCCTGCACACATACTGTCTTCAACACATACAAACAGTGAGTCACTCATTCATGCACCTATGCACTACGTAATACCCCCCACCGAACCATACAGACACTCAGACACCCATACTGATACTCTGAAAACCAACTAATAACCTATATATACACTCATGTAGCTACTCACCAACCCATGCAGCCACTTATACACAAAGTGAGAGACTGAAACAGATATTTACATATTTAAACATTACTCACTAAGCCATGTATTCAGTAAGATACACTTAATCAGTCAGTTATACAATCAATTTTTCAAAAACAAATCATCCATTTGGACACTTATATAGCCATTTATTCTTCCATCGACCTTGAGATATACATATCTAAAACATATGTAATTTTCAGAAAAACACACATTCACTGGATGATGTCACCAGTGATGTCATCAGTGATGTCATTTGAGATGTCATCAGTGATGTCATGAGTGATGTCACTGACCATGTCATGAGTGATGTAATATGTGACGTCATCAGCAGTGCATTGCGGGCGCGTGAGTTATAGTTAGCTGAACTAACTATAAAGGGGGAATTTCAATGGTTTTGTACGAGTGAAAAGTCCAGCTAACTATAACGCCCCTGAAACCTATGGTTTTTTCAGTGAATTTTTAAGATTTTTTAAATGCTAATTCCTAACTATAACGTGCCTGAAACCTATGTTTTTTTCTGTGAATATATATACACATACATATGTATAATTGCATATGCATATATGTATGTGCATATGTGTGCGTGTAGAGAGAGGTAGATAGAGGTAGAGATGTAGAGGTGTAGAGGTAGAGAGGTAGAGGTAGAGAGGTAGAGGTAGAGAGTAGTAGAGAGAGAGGTAGAGCGAGGTAGAGAGGTAGAGAGTAGAGGATGAGTAATAGAGAGTAGAGAGTGAGTAGTAGAGAGAAGTAGACAGAGACGCAGAGAGTGAGTAGTAGAGAATCAGTAGTAGAGAGTAGTAGAGAGTGAGTAGTAGAGAGTGGGTAATATAGAGTGAGTAGTAGAGAGTAGTAGAGAGTAGTAGAGAGTGAGTAGTAGAGAGTAGGAGAGAGGGGGTAGTAGAAAGTAGTAGAGTGAGTAGTAGAGAGTGAGTACCAGAAAGAGTAGTAGGGAGTAGTAGAGAGTGAGTAGTAGAGGGAGTAGTGGAGAGTAGTAGATAGTGAGTAGTAGAGAGCAGTAGAGAGTGAGTAGTAGAGTGAGTAGTAGAGATCAGTAGAGAGTAGTATAGAGAGAGTAGTAGAGAGTGAGTAGTAGAGAATGAGTAGTAGAGAGAGAGTAGTAGAGAGTGGGTAGTAGAGAGTAGTAGAGAGTGAGTAGTAGAGAGTGAGTAGTAGAGAGTAGTAGAGAGTGAGTAGTAGAGAGACAGTAGTAGGGAGCAGTAGAGTAGTAGATAGTGAGTAGTAGAGAGTCATGGAGTAGTAGTAGTAGAGAACAATAGAGTGAGTAGTAGGGAGTAGTAGAGAGTGAGTAGTAGAGTGAGTAGTAGAGAGTAGTAGTGAGCGAGTAGTAGAGAGAGTAGTAGAGAGTGTGTAGTAGAGAGTGAGTAGTAGAGAGTGAGTAGTAGAGCGAGTAGTAGAGAGTGAGTAGTAGAGAGAGTAGTAGAGAGTAGAATAGTAGTAGAGAGTGAGTAGTAGAGTGAGTAGTAGAGAGTAGTAGAGAGCGAGTAGTAGAGAGTGAGTAGTGGAGAGTGAGTAGTAGAGAGTAGTAGAGAGTGAGTAGTAGAGAATGAGTAGTAGAGAGTAGTAGAGAGTCAGTAGTAGAGTGAGTGATAGAGAGAGAGTATTAGAGAGTGAGTAGTAGAGAGTAGTAGAGAGTGAGTAGTAGACAGAGAGTAGTAGAGAGTAGTAGAGTAGTAGAGAGTGAGTAGTAGAGTGAGTAGTAGAGAGTAGTAGAGAGAGTAGTAGAGAGTGAGAAGTAGAGAGAGTAAGAGAGTATAGTAGAGTAGTAGAGAGTGAGCACCAGATTGAGTAGTAGAGAGTAGTTGAGAGCGAGTAGTAGAGAGAGAGTAGTACAGAGTGAGTAGTAGAGGGTAGTAGAGAGTCAGTAGTAGAGAGAGAGTAGTAGAGAGTGAGTAGTAGAGAGAGAGTAGTAGAGAGTAGTAGAGTGAGTAGTAGAGAGTGAGTAGCAGAGAGTGAGTAGTAGAGAGTTAGTAGTAGAGTAGTAGAGAGTGAGTGGTAGAGAGTAGTAGAGTGAGTAGTAGAGAATAGTGGAGAGTGAGTAGTAGAGAGAGTAGTAGAGAGTAGTAGAGTAGCAGAGAGTGAGTAGTAGAGAGTGAGTAGTAGAGAGTGAGTAGTAGAGAGAGTAGTATAGAATAGTAGAGTAGAAGAGAGTGAGTAGTAGAGAGTAGTAGAGAGCGAGTAGTAGAGAATAAGTAGTGGAGAGTGAGTAGTAGAGAGTAGTAGAGAGCGAGTAGTAGAGAGTGAGTAGTAGAGAGAGAGTAGTAGTGAGTGAGTAGTAGAGAGTAGTAGAGTGAGTAGTAGAGAGTGAGTAGTAGAGAGATAGTAGTAGAGAGTAGTAGAGAGTGAGTAGTAGAGTAGTAGAGAGTGAGTAGTAGAGAGCAGTAGAGTGAGTAGTAGAGAGTGGTAGAGGGTGAGTAGGAGAGAGTGAATAGTAGAGAGTAGTAGAGAGAGAGTAGTAGAGAGTAGTAGAGAGTGAGTAGTAGAGAGTAGTAGTGAGTGAGTAGTAGAGAGTGAGTAGCAGTGAGTAGTAGAGAGTAGGAGAGAGTGAGTAGTAGAGAGTAGTAGAGAGTGAGTAGTAGAGAGTAGTAGAGTAGTAGAGAGTGAGTAGTAGAGAGAGAGTAGTAGAGCGTAGTAGAGAGTGAGTAGTAAAGTAGTAGAGATTGAGTGGTAGAGAGTAGTAGAGTGAGTAGTAGGGAGTACTAGAGAGTGCGTAGTAGAGAGTGAATAGTAGAGAGTAGTAGAGAGTGAGTTGTAGAGAGTGAGTAGTAGAGAGAGAGTAGTAGAGAGTGAGTAGTAGAGTAGTAGAGAGTAGTCAGTCAGTGTTAGTCAGTGTCAGTCAGTCAGTGTCAGTCAATCAGTTTCAGTGTCAGTCAGTCAGTGTCAGTCAGTCAGTGTCAATCAGTGTCAGTCAGTGTCAATCAGTGTCAGTCAGTCAGTGTCAGTCGATCAGTGTCAGTCAGTCAGTCAGTGTCAGTGTCAGTCAATAAGTGTCAGTCAGTGTCAGTCAGTCAGTATCAGTCAGTCAGTGCCAGTCAGTCAATTTCAGTCAATCAGTGTCAGGCAGTGTCAGTGTCAGTCAGTGTCAGTCAGTCAGTGTCAGCTAGAGCAGCTATGCTGATCTGGTTTTCTGGCTCTAAAGCAGCTCTACTGACCTGGTTCTCTCCCTCTAAAGCAGCTCTGCTGACCTGGTTTCTCTGGCTCTACAGCAGGTCTGCTAACCTGGTTCTCCGACTCTAGAGCAGCTCTGCTGACCTAGTTCTTAGGCTACAGAGCAGCTCTGCTGACCTGGTTCTCTGGCTCTAAAGCAGCTCTGCTGACCCGGTTCTATGGCTCTAAAGCAGTTCTGCTGACATGGTTCTCTGGCTCTTGAACAGCTCTGCTGACCTGGTACTCTCCCTCTAGAGCAGCTCTGCTGACCTGGTTCTCTCCCTCTAAAGCAGCTCTGCTGACCTGGTTCTCTCCCTCTAAATCAGCTCTACTGACCTGGTTCTCTGCCTCTAGAGAAGCTCTGCTGACCTGGTTCCCTGGCTCTAAAGCAGCTCTGCTGGCCTGGTTCTCTGGCTCTAAAGCAGCTCTGCTGACCTGGTTCTCTCCCTCTAAAGCAGCTCTGCTGACCTGGTTTCTCTGGCTCTACAGCAGCTCTGCTGACCTGGTTCTCTGGCTCTAGAGCAGCTCTGCTGACCTGGTTCTCTGGCTCTACAACAGTTCTGCTAACCTGGTTCTCTGGCTCCAAAGCATTTCTGCTGACCCGGTTCTATGGCTCTAAAGCAGTTCTGCTGACCTGGTTCTCTGGCTCTAGAGCAGCTCTGCTGACCTGGTCCCTTGGCTCTAAAGCAGCTCTGCTGACCTGGTTCTCTCGCTCTAAAGCAGCTCTACTGACCGGGTTTCTCTGGCTCTACAGCAGCTCTGCTGAACTGGTTCTCTTGCTCTAGAGTAGCTCTGCTGACCCGGTTCTTAGGCTCTAGAGCAGCTCTGCTGACCTTGTTCTCTGGCTCTAAAGCAGCTCTGCTGACCTGGTTCTGTGGCTCTAAAGCAGCTCTGCTGACCTGGTTCTCTGGCTCTAGAGCAGCTCTGCTGACCTGGTTCTCTGGCTCTAAAGCAGCTCTGCTGACCTGGTTCTCTCCCTCCAAATCAGCTCTACTGACCTGGTTCTCTGCCTCTAGAGCAGCTCTGCTGACCTGGTTCTATGGCTCTAAAGCAACTCTGCTGACCTGGTTCTCTGGCTCTAGAGCAGCTCTGCTGACCTGGTTCTCTGGCTCTAAAGCAGCTCTGCTGGCCTGGTTCTCTCCCTCTAAAGCAGCTCTGCTGACCTGGTTTCTCTGGCTCTAGAGCAGCTCTGCTGACCTGGTTCTTTGGCTCTAAAGCAACTCTGTTGACCTGGTTCTCTCCCTCGAAAGCAGCTCTGCTGACCTGGTTCTCTGCCTCTAGAGCATCTCTGCTGACCTGGTTCTCTGCCTCTAAAGCAGCTCTGCTGACCTGGTTCTATGGCTCTAAAGCAGCTCTGCTGACCTGGTTCTCTGGCTCTAAAGCAGCTCTGCTGACCTGGTTCTCTGGCTCTAGAGCAGCTCTGCTGACCTGGTTCTCTGGCTCTAAAGCAGCTCTGCTGACCTGGTTCTCTCCCTCTAAAGAGCTCTGCTGACCTGGTTCTCTGGCTCTAAAGCTGTTCTGCTGACCCAGTTCTCTTCCTCTAGAGCATCTCTGCTGACATGGTTCTACGGCTCTAAAGAAGCTCTGCTGACCTGGTTTCTCTGGCTCTACAGCAGCTCTGCTGACCTGTTTCTCGGCCTCTAGAGCAGCTCTGCTGACCTGGGTCTCTGGCTCTAGAGCAGCTCTGCTGATCTGGGTGTCTGGTTCTAGAGCAGCTTTGCTGACCTGTTTCTTAGGCTCTAGAGCAGCTCTGCTGACCTGGTTCTCTGGCTCTACAACGGCTCTGCTGACCTGGTTTCTCTGGCTCTACAGCAGCTCTGCTGACCTGGTTCTCTGCACTCACGATGCACACACCCGACTTCGCGAAAATAAATTTTAAAATAATATAAGTTTATTATAAGTACACATATATTATTTTTATGAATATCTTAGATAATCTCTTGCCCTAATATGTATATTAAAGACACATACATATCATTTTGGAACATACATTTTTTTTGCGGGAGTCGCGCACCCAGCTCGCCCCAGCACGTATATGACGCCACACGGGACCCACAACCGCGCAAGCATCTCGTACCGTAATGTGCATGTGTCACGAATGCGCGGGAGCAGGAGTCGCGGACTGGTCGCATACCAATCTTGCACATCACGTAATATTAAATGTATATGATGTAACTGAAAAACACGCAGCCGTCGCACACCGTATGCGGATCCTTCACGACTTTTCTAAAATGGCGGCTAGAATGCGCGCACCCACCATGATGTGTACGCTTTGAGTGCACGACTCTGAAAAAAAATGGATTTTTTTAAAGAAAATAATATAAATATATTAGAATAAAAAATGAAAACAAGAAAATTAATCAATATTTCAGTTAGAATTTTTTTAAATTTGTTTTTGCAATTTTCAGAAAAATATATAATGTTATTTAATGAATAAAATATTTATAAATAAACAGTTAAAAACTGTAGACAATCAGTACAAAAAATAGGTATAACTAGTATCACACTTAAAAATTAGCATTTAAAAAAGCTTTCAAATTCACTGAAAAAAAACATAGGTTTCAGAGACGTTATAGTTAGAAATTAGCATTTAAAAAAGCTTTGAAATTCACAGAAAAAACCATAGGTTTCCGAGATGTTATAGTTAGAAATTAGCATTTAAAATACCTTAGAAATTCACAGAAAAACCATAGGTTTCAGGGGTGTTATAGTTAGCTGGCCATTTCACTCATACCAAACCATAGAAATTCCTCTGTTATAGTTAGTTCTGCTAACTATAACTCGATCGCCCGCAATGCACTGCTGATGATGTCACATATTGCATCATTCATGACATGGTCAGTGACATCACTGATGACATCAGTGATGACATCTCAAATGACATCACTGATGACATCATCCACGTGACAATCTGATACACCTCATTATACACTAGTATAACCTTTCATCACTCGCTGTAAAATACAGAGTACCATATTTGAAACCATTGACATACCAATACCAGTTACTACATACCCACTCACTGATTCCTACGTCTACACATACAACTACCCATTCAACAACAGAATCATTTATACATGCAGTCACTAATTAATAGAACACTATCAAATGCACTTATACACATATATAGACATTGGCATATCAGCAGTCATCTTAGTCGGTTATGCAGTCATCCTACTCACCCATGAAAAAAATTAATCACACTTACATTTACTCACTTACACAATTATCCAACAACACTTCATTTATTCAAACACATAGTAACTCATAGTTAATATGTTAAAAAATCACCATTACAATTATACACTCATTCATATAGTTACTCTCACAATCACTGACTCTTACACATACTTATTTATATACACCAACTCTCACATACAATGCCTTTTATTTTTTTTACTTTGTTGAAGATGTAGAACTAAAACATATATTCGCTCACCAACACACAAATAAATACACTAATTCACCCAAACAACTGTTTCCACATGCACTCTTAAACCTATACACCTAGTCAATCAACCATTCACACATCTATGCATAGAGTTACACACACCCCATCCAACCACACACAAACTCAGTGTCCCATACAAATACTCACCCAACTAATCAATAACTAATATACACACTCATGTAGTTAGTGACCAACTGATGCAGCATGTTATACAACAACAGAGACAGTGCTGCACACATTCACATAGTTTAGTTACTAATCCATGTATTAAGTGAGACACTTTTAATTACTCACTTAAACAGACAGTCAGACAGCTACTAAATCCTCCATCCAGACAGTTATATATCCACTCAATCTTCAATACTGATTGGTATATATATAATACATATTTAAATTTCAAATTAAACCACATTCACTGGATGATGTCATCAGTGATGTCACTTGAGATGTCATCATTGATGTCATCAGTGATGTCACTGACCATGTCATGAATGATGCAATGTGACATCATCAGCAGTGCATTGCGGGTGCGCGAGTTATAGTTAGCAGAACTAACTATAACAGAGGAATTTCTATGGTTTTGTACGAGTGAAATGGCCAGCTAACTATAACAACCCTGAAACCTATGTTTTTTTCTGTGAATATATATATATATATATATATATATATATATATATATATATATATATATATATATATATATATATATATTCACAATCCATTTCGAAATACTTGAAACAGGCACTGACTCCGTGGGTACGTTCGTCAAAGAAAATCTTTTATTCCTCAGAAGATGGCTAGACGCGTTTCGGCGGTCTTGCCGCCTTGGTCACTACAACAGGTACGCTGCCATGTTGGTTAATTTAAATACACCTAAATCAATTGTTGACATTGTTGTCATGACAAATAATTGCTCCTCATAGACATAAACAAAATCCTGTTACACAAAGTACATACAAATGTCTCAATAAACGTATCGCAGTGTCATGTACTGACATTTGTAACAGAAAAGAGGGTAAAAAGATAAATACATTTTAGTATATATACCACAATCATGAAGAGCATATTTACTTCAACACCGATTGCTCTACTTATTTCCTCAGGTGACCGACTGACTGTACTTGCAGAACTATTTAAGTTAATACCCCAGTGGGTGTTGATAAATGTTGCTCTTTTTCTGAATTAATTAACCTGAACAGCTGGTCATATGATTATTTCAGTGAGAAATAAAATAAAAGTAAAGGCTAAAAGGTAAAAGATAAAAAATTATTAAACAAAAGTATATGGTGAACGTAACCTGTTCTATCCGGAAAGGATAAAAAAAACGTTAGAGAAAATTCGCTAATCATTGCAAATGTACGCTTAAGGCTTCATCTGCATTCATTCTGTTGGGAATTTTGCTGTCCAGTAAGATTATGTATCTTGATTCTAGTTTTCTCAGAGACAGTTGCCTATTTCCCCCCCTGTTGTTTTTGGGGACACTGTCTATGACAAAAAAAGAAAGATCTTCACTTCTACCACTGTAAATATATATATATATAATCTACTGGCGGTCGCCAGTAGATAGTTATAGTTAGGACCTATTTTCCATAGGAAATCCGCAACATTCTATTCCCAATAAGTCTGGCGCCGGTTGATGAATCCTCGTGAAATTTTCCAAATTTTGGGCCAGCTCCGCTCTGCTCCTACCCTGAATGTTTCGTGGTGATTCGTAAAGCTGGGGCCGAGAAAAAAGGGGGGTCCCAAAACGCATTTTCCCCATGCAATTTCCCATAGGATCTGTTGTCGCAGCTACAGCCCGAACCGCTGAACGGAATGACACCAAATTTGGCAAAGAGGTAGTCCTCAGTTCAGACTCATGTCTTTTGCATAAATGGTGTGAATCTGTTCATTAGTTCCTGAGAAAATTAGGGTAAAAAAGTTAGTGATATCTATGGCTGGGGAGGATCCGCGGACCCTACCTGCACCGTAAGCGCACCCTCCCCGAATCAAGCGCGCACCCTCCCGATCGCACGCTGAATGCTAATTGGCTGTCGAGTGTCTGTCTACATTCGAAACCAGGAACTGTTGGCGGCCATTTTCTGCCTCGGTAGAAGCGAGGCTGAAGAAGCAAGGAGAATAAGTGTGTAAAACATATAAAGGGGGCAGAGTGGAAATACTCTGACCCTCTAGAGGTGCTTAGGGGGTCCCAGAAGGACCCCCTGGGGCCCCCTTTTTAAAAAAAAAAAAGGCGAAATGCGCGCAGGGTGGGCGCATCCTATCGCGATTGGTGCACGGATCCTCTAGCGTTGGGTGCGCGGATCCAAGGAAAAAAAAACTTGAAAAAAGACAAGAAATCATTGGTTGTATGACAACTTTCTACACTGAAAGGTAGGGTGTATATTTCTGTTTTTTTAACGCATGATTCTTATTGTTTAACAAAAACTGATTGTAAGGAACATTATATATGATAAGCTGATATGTTGAAAAGTCAAACACACTTGCTGTCTTGTTTAGCAACATTGTGTGCTGAACTTGTGACCTGTGTGCTCAGTACAGTGTTCCATGACCTGTTTCTATGGTAACAGGCAGAAGGCAGATTGGGGGAAGGGTTGAAATGTATTTCATTTGGAAAGGGTTGAAATGTTTAACCAATAGAAATGTGTGTTTGCTTTTGAATTTATGTGTGAAGGATTGTGATTTGATGTTTACATGTATATGTGTGGAAAATGAAAGGGAAACTTTGCCATTCTTTGTTTTTGCTGAGAGGTGCACAGTGCAGAGATTCTGTATAAGAAAATCTGGTGTGTGACTGATATCTGGTGTGTGACTGATATACTTCTTAATCTCCAAAACATGAGTTATTTAATTGTATGGGGATGTATGTAGACTATTTTGATTTTAATCAGACTAATGTATTTCTCCTGCTAAAGTGTAGGGAGTACTTTTTTTCTCTACAATCTTATTGACAGTGCGTGTGCATGTAAAAACCATTCTGTGATAAGCATTTGTGTTTTTCATGTGTTTGCAGACAGATAACTGTGCTGTTTTTATATTTTGGTAGAATTAGAAACCAGTCATTGTTTATGAATTTGTGAAATTGGTTATGTTTCTATACTAAAATGTAGTACTCCTTCTAGATGAAGAAATGTGTTTTGGTATAGTGCAAGGGATAGTGTTGTTTGTCTAGAATCACACAGTGAGTATGTGTGCTTTTGGGAACCACTGTGAGAGAAGCATTTGGTAACATCATGTATTTGCTGACAGATAACTGTTTTAAAACCTGTCATGTTGTCAAGTTTTAGTAGCATTAGAAGCCAGTCTTTGCTTATGCATTGATAAAATAAGTCATGTTTTGACACTAATGTGCTGTACTTTAATATGTAGATTGTGTGTAGTCTCCTTACCCCTTGTACAGTAGTGAATGAGTTTTTGTAAGCTGCTAGGGATAGTGTTGCTTGTCTAGAATCACACTGTGAGTCTGTGTGCATTTGGGAACCACTGTGAGAGAAGTATTTGGTAACATCGTGTATTTGCTGACAGATAACTGTTTTAAAACCTGTCTTGTTGTCAAGTTTTAGTAGCATTAGAAGGCAGTTTTTGCTTATGCTTTGATTAAATGAGTTAGGCTTTGACACAAAAGTGCAGTCCTGAAATGTGTAGATTGTGTGCAGTTCCCTTATCACTTCCACTGTAGTGAATGAGTTTTGGTAAACTCCTAGGGATAGTGGTGCTTGTCTAGAATCACACTGTGAGTCTGTGTGCATTTGGGAACCACTCTGAGAGAAGCATTTGCTAACATCGTTTATTTTTTGACAGATAACTTTTTTTAAACCTGTCATGTTGTCAAGTTTTAGTAGCACTAGAAGCCAGTCTTTGCTTATGCGTTGATTAAATGAGCTAGGCTTTGACACAAAAGTGCAGTCCTGAAATATGTGGATTGTGTGCAGTTCCCTTACCACTTCCACAGTAGTGAATGATTTTTGGTAAACTCCTAGGTATAGTGGTTGTTGTCTAGAATCATACTGTGAGTCTGTGTGCATTTGGGAACCACTGTGAGAGCAGCATTTGGTAACATCATGTATTTTCTGGCAGATAACTCTTTTAAAACCTGTCATGTTGTCAAGTTTTAGTAGCATTAGAAGACAGTCTTTGCTTTTGCGTTGATTAAATGAGTCATGCTTTGACACTAATGTGCAGTACCATGTACTATTCTCTTCACTGTGCAAGAACTGAACATTTAAAAGTTTTACCCAGGCACTGTCCTAGCAGTAGTCTGATGATTTAGTCAGTTTCCAAGTACTCATGTTGTGAACCATACATTACCACATAGACTGCTTCAAATGTCTATGCAGTATGCATGCAGTCTTCTAACATACTATACACTTGTCTTTCACACCTTCAATTCCCTAGTCAGTATCCATACAGTCCAGCAAACATCCTGTCACTCCCTTTGCACTCCTCTAGTGACCCATTCAGTACCAAGTACTAATCCATTCACTGTGTCAAAAGCCAACCACTTATAAATTCACCCAGGCACTCTCCTTCCTGTCCTCTAATCATTCCGTCAGTACCCAAATACTCATGCAGTGAGCCAGGCCTTAGCACATAGACTGCTTTAAATGCCTATTCATTATGTATGCAGTCTTCTAATCACCTACACAGTTGTCTTTCACACCTTCAATTCCCCAATCAGTATTCATACACTTCTAGCAAACACCCTGTCACTCACCTAGTGTGTCTCCTTATAGTACTGTAATCATTTAGTCAGTTAGCATGTAGTCTTTTAGTGAGGTAGGCTTTAGGGCATAAACTGCTTCAAAGTAGTATGCACTATGCATGTAGTGTTTTAACCATTGTCACACTTGTGGTTCAGGGCTATAGTTTCTTAGTCAGTTTTTATATAAAATGTGTTTGTACAGTAATGGAATAGTATACATTTGAAAGTTATTAATATACATTTATTTGTGATTCTTTTTTACAGATACTGTTTTCCAACGTAAAAATAGAGAAATCATGCCAGAAAAAAAAAGAAAAAGAAAAGAAACTCAGAAAGGCACAGGAGCAGGAGTGTTTCTCATCCGTTTGCACTCTTCTCGTGCAAGATTGTTCGGATGAAGGGTCCTTAGGTGTTTCATCATACTTGCCGTGCCGTACGAGTATTTCTTGTTAGGATACCCTCGCGACAGAACTCTTTTGCAAATCTTGCACGTGACCAAGGTGGCATTGGTCTTTGTTTGCCCCTCGGGAAAAGTAAAAAATGTCCACACCACTGAAGAAAAACGTTGTGGGCGTGGTGCCTTCTCCAAAAATGTATCCTCAGATTCGGTGAATATTGTAAAGCGGCAACATTTACACATTTTGTAAGTTAAACTTATAAAATTTTGTTAGCCGTAAGCATTTTATATATCTGTGATTTGTATCTTGTGGTATTTTGCTGAGAATAGCATGTTGTTGTTTTTTTAACAATCTTTCTGATTGTTTTTTTTTTGCCCGCTGTTAAGTGATGAGTACGATTGAAATCACTATTTTTAGTGAAATTCAATATATTCTGAGAACAGCAAAAAAGGCAAACAAATTACTTTGTGGAAATTATGCTGTGTTGTAAAAAATTTATTATTACATGTTATAATTTTTTTTTCCTTTTCTTTCACAGATCCAAATTTTAAAATAAGCAATTTATATGAATTTGGATTGCAATGAAAATCTGAAAAAAATGTATACCATTTTTTATTCCTATTACTGTGAAGGTAAGTTTAACTAAGTCTCAATATGCAGTATGAGGAGGTCTGCAAGAAGCTACAAAGTTGAAACACGTTTCTAAAAACACTCTGTTTATACCTATGTAGTTTTGAAATCTGACCATAATCAGATATCATGTGACCTGCAAAAAAAGAGATTTGAGGGGTTCATAATATTTCCCATTGTACCTATTGAAGGACCACAATCATTTCAATCATTCTTCTTTGAACATCTTTGCAGACAAAACTCTGTGCTTACCTTCTATCATTCGCAAGGAATTTTAAAACCGGAAATATGTCACTTTTTGTAACATAGTTATTGTGCAAGACACTCTTTCATATTTACAAAGAGAGGAAAAGGCACCCTGTGTACTTTTTATACTCCATGTAAATACAACCTCATTATGCACACCACTTTGCGTTGAAAGGGTGTTCTATAAGTGTTGTTTTGCATGATTGCAATGAATACTCATAGAAAAAGACACATGTCTAGATTTATCATAAATCATAAATCTCGATATGTGTGTGAATGCTGCACCATTCTAAAATTGGCGTAGGAAAGCACAACAAAGAGAATTGTTTTCATTTCTCCACATTTTTATATCTTCAATGCATGCTACAATGCTCAGCATACATTGAAAGAGGAAAACGCATTTACTGATTGTTTTTGTGCAGGAAGGTGTGTCTTCCTGCACAAAAACAAACAGCAAATGACACAGATATCCTTGCACTATGGTGCAAGGGTGCCTGTGTCACCACATGGCTGCAGTTTAAGCAGCAGTGCAGAGAGAAGCATAGATTTGCAACATATTTATGTACATATGTTGCATCCCTGTGCTTTGGAGGTACTACAGCACACTGCAGTTAAAGAGGTTACTGTGTGATGCTGCAGCACTTCCTCATAGTTCTGCACTTATACATTCACCATACGCTACTAATGCATTCATTCAGTCAATTACATACTACACATACATTCATCTAAACTTTCACACACTAACAAAGAAATGTAGCTCTTTTTTTAAACCAGGAAAGTTAGTTCTTACAAGAACTTTTTTTTTATTTATTTTTTTGGTTTTTCCAACAATTTTGTGATTTTTTGGGATTTTTTTGAAAAAACAACAAAAAACAAAGCAGGAGGAACCAAACAATGAACGTCAGGGAACAATGACAAAAAAACCTAAAAAACTAGTAAATGTGACTTTCTTGCCGGCGGCAGATCAGATCGATCGACTGCTCACCGTAGCACAAAGTCGCATTGCACTTAGTGCAGAGCACTTTTAAAAATTGAAATTGAGGACGGATGTCCAAGTTTTGGGCTGATGGATGCACTCTTGAAGTGCTCGGCTGCGATGCGGTGGAAGGCGCAGGAGCAGGAGTGTTTCTCATCCGTTTACACTCTTTTCGTGCAAGATTGTTTGGATGAAGGGTCCTTAGGTGCTTCATCATACTAGCCGTGCCGCACAAGTATTTCTTGTTAGGATTCCCTCGTGACAGCACTCTTTTGCAAATCTTGCATGTGACCAAGGTGGCATTGGTCTTATTCTGCCCCTCTGGAAAAGTAAAACATTTCCACACCACTGAAGAAAAACGTTCTTTGCGTGGTGCCTCCTCCAAAAATTCATCCTCAGATGTATGAGGAGATGCAGGTGATGCCTGCTGCCCTGAAGCCATTTTTAGTTGAAAAAAGTTAGAGCTAAGTGTAAACTTAGTCTAAAAAATCTTCTTCTCTTTAAAGAGATGCTCCTCCAAAGAAGGTCAAAGAAGAATGATTGAATTTGGTGGGTTCTTTCAATAGTTAGAACAGTAAGCGTAATGAACCAATCAAATCTCTTTTTTTGCAGGTCACATGCGATCCGCGCACCCTGCGCATAGGCAGCACGCACCCAGCGCGCATCCGCGAAATTGAATTAAAAAAAATTATAGGATTAGATGTAAAAATATATTAGTTTTAAGACTAGTTTAGAGTTTGTCTTCAATTAATATTCACATGAAATACATATATATGTTTTTTTAAATGTTAAATATTTCGCGGGATCCGCGCACCTACCGCTTCATAGACGCAGATGACGCATCGCGGAAGCACATAAACGTCCCGTTACGTACATCGAACGTGTCACGTATAGGCTGAGAGTCGCGTACCTGTCTCATTGCGATCGCGCACTAAACACGTACCCAACGCATACCATGCACGGATGCTAACACGTAGGGATCGAGAACGGTGTGCATAGGGTGCGCGGATCCAAAAACATGGAAAAAATATATATAAAATAAAGTTTTGAACAAATAGTTAAAGAAATATTTTAAAAATATAAAAAAATATGTTTGAAAAACCCAATAAAAACAAATAATATTTTTTAAGTTTTTAAAAGAATTAATTAAAAAAATAAATTTAAAAAATGGTGATAAAAAAGAATTTCAAAAAAACATAATTAATGTAATTGACACACTGAATTTGACAAATATAGAAATCCAATGAAAATCATTAAACATGATATCTTTAGAGATAAGTTATAGATAGGAATTAGCATTTAAAAAACCTTTGAAATTCACTGAAAAAACCATAGGTTTCATGCACGTTATAGTTAGGAATTGGCATTTAAAAAACCTTAGAAATTCACACAAAAAAACATAGGTTTCAGGGGCGCTATAGTTAGCTGGACATTTCAAATGACATCACTGATCACGTCATCCATGTGATAAATTAGTGCATCTTCTCACACCCTAATATAACCTTTGATACACCGACTCAAAAATTCAGACGGCCATTTTGAAAACCGATAGATACTCCAATACCAATAACTACACATCCACTCATTGACTCTTAGGTCTACATACATCTCCACTCACTCACCTGTACAGTCACTCATACATACAGTCACTCTGTACAGGACTATCATATGCATTTATACACCTATATAGACACTCACACACCGCCAATCATCCATTGAGGCACTGACACATCTAGTCAGTCATGCAAATAATTAATCACAGTCCAATTTACTCACCTATACAGTTAAACACACTCAAGTTCACTTACTCATAAAAATACTAACAAATTCTGATGCTCTTATACAATTACTGATACAAGCACACACTCATCCATACAGCCACTCCCAAAATCACACACTCTCACATATAGATATTTATATACTCTTACACACATATACACTGTGTTTCACATATGTAGTTACTGACACATGTACAACTGAGATATACATTCAATCACTAACACACCCTTACATACAGTCACCCAACCATACAGTCCATCACAGATGCACTCTTAAAACTATGCACCCACTGAATCACCCACTCACACATCTATGCACAGAGTCACACACACCCTACCCACACAAACACTCAGGCACCCATACAGATACTCAGACAACCAATCAATAACCCATATAGACACTCATATAGCTATTCACAAAACCATGCAGCCACTTATACACCAACACACAGACACATACAGACATTCACACAGTTTAGTCACTAGTCTGCAGTAAGATACATTTAATGAATCACTTATAGAGTCAGTTACGCACCTAGAAAATCACCCATTCACACACTTATACACCCACTCATTCTTCCATAGGCCTTTCACTATAAATATATAAAACATATTTAAACTTTACAGAAACACACAGTCACTGGATGACGTCATCAGTGATGTCATCAGTGATGTCATTTGAGGTGTCATCAGTGATGTCATCAGTGATGTCACTGGCCATGTCATGAGTGATGTAATATGTGACGTCATCAGCAGTGCATTGCGGGGGCACGAGTTATAGTTAGCTGAACTAACTATAACACGGGAATTTCTAGGGTTTTGTACGAGGGAAATGTCCAGCTAACTATAATGCCCCTGAAACCTATGTTTTTTTTAGTGAATATATATATAAGTATTCACCACAAGGATGGCATGAGAGCTTTGGAACATTTCTTAAGCAATAGGTCAATTCATCTATACCAACACAATAAGACGTTATTAAATCTGACCACCTTTTGGCTAGAAAACAACTACTTTATGTTCCAAAATATGATATTCCAACAGATCAGGGGTGTCGCAATGGGGGCCAGCTTCTCCCCCAGCTATGCCTGTCTACATATTGGATGGTGGGAGGAGCTGGTCCTTAAAGCAGACTACAAGGGTGTACTTGACAGACATTTAGTGAAATGGATAATGTATATCGATGCCTTATTTGTAATATGGCGGGGCACGAAAGAATGCGCCATGAGTTTTATAGCACAAATCAATGTCAACAATATTAACTTACATTTTACAGCCAACCTCAGCCAAGAATCAGTCTGTTTTTTATATGTAGAGGTATATATATTGAAGAAGAAAATTGAAACCAAACTACATCAAAAACCAAATGTGGGCAACTCCATATTACATGCCAAGAGTTTCCATCCAAAACACCTCATACACAGCATTCCTTTAGGTGAGATGCTTAGAATCAGAAGAATATGCAGTAGTGACACAGATCTAGAAATAGCACAAAGGGAAAGTAAACTCAGATTTCTGGCAGGAGGTTACTCAGAGAATACCATCAATGCAGCCATAACCAAAACCTAAGCTCCAAGCAGATCTGACTTGCTATTTAAAGCTACAGGCAATGAGATAACACCTCTGCACACAAACACAAAGTGCAGACGAATGAGAGCACACGATTAATTTAGACTTTCAATAACAGAAGAATAGATTATTCAATATAATCATGAAGAACTGGCCAATTGTCCTGACTGATCCAGTAATAGGGAACATGCTACCTAAAAGGCCACCCATCACTTTTAGGAAAGCCAAATCTAAGAGCGATATTCTAGTTAGCAGCAACCCAGAAACCAAGATTAAATCAAATTGTCTGGCACAAAGAATGGGCTCCATGAAATGTACTGCATGCTGTGCGTGCATATTTGGTATCAATAAAACCTCATATACCATACCTTTTAGTGAGCAGCCCATCCTCATTCAAAAACCTCGAACCGATTAAGCTACATTATGTAGGTAGCACAAAGCTACAGGTCCACAAGAGGATTCTCCAACACATCAGAGCCATCATGAACTCTGATCCCACGTACCCAGTGGCACGTCATTTCATAGAAGTCCACGAGAACAAGCTAGAGCATCTCAAGTACTATGTATTAGACTCGGGGCGTGGGTACGTCGATCCACGGAATGGCCGCCAGTTGATGGGGCTCCCCAGACCAGGCTCCACTATCCATACATATTGCAATCCTTATGCGACATCTGCCGCTTCAGAATAACGTAAACCTGCGATGAAGCAGTCCTGCGTTAACTGAGCAAACTTTGCTGATTGGAAACTGTGCAGAAGCCGAGCACCGCGACATGACTGGGCGCGGCCGCAACTGGAAGCAACATGGCCACCGATCAACATCATAACGTGAACAGATCCAGCGAGCTCCTATGACCCCGGTGCTCCCAGCGAACTGGGCCGTGGCTAAGGAAGAGACGAGCCATGTACATCGTTCAGGGATCGGCAATATGCACCTTCAAGGATTTTGTGCGTTTGCTGAACTGGACGCGAGCCCCCTGAAGTCAAGTTGGAGAAGCGGGTGTGGATCCAGACCGTGATTTGGGCCCAGTAGTGGAGAGCTGGTCTGACTGCCGCTCGCCGGAGCTCGTCAGACCCCTGTACTTGGGGGTTAAAAAGCACGCACTGACCTGCCGGAGGGAGAGGCGAGACACAGCTGTGAAGCGCGGTGAGTGTGGGCCGGGGGTTGGGGTAGTGTGTGCCTGGGCGCTCTGGCTGCCAAACTTTGAGCCCTCTCTGCTTTCCCAACTGCATGGGCCTAGTTGCGGTGGGGTTGCGGTCGTGCCCGTGCCGCAGTGAATCCCGCAGGCGCTTGCTCACAGAGGAGCCAAGGTGCTGTTTTGGGGCACCTGGGTAGGGGCGTGAGTTGGGTGAGCCTTGTGCAGCCTGGTCTTGCCCCTGCGTCTGTACACAAGGCGTGGGGGCACGACTTGGGGCTCCGGGAGTTGCTCCCTCGGTGTCCGCTCTGATGGTCCTAGGCTAGGTGCCGGCCCCCATGTATAGACCCGTGAACTAGTGGGTCCTCCTCCCCTAGGGCAGCAGGGAGGTGCCCGCTCTGCTGTACACACATCTGAGGCCCATATCGGAACCACGTTGGCTGGTAAAGCGGGGTTGAGACCTGCAACGAAGGAAACAAGTGACTCTTCGGTGAAGGTGCTGGCCCCCCACAAATGACCCCATGCTGTAGGAGCCTCTGGGAACCGGTCTGGGGACCGCACCTGCCACTCGATCCATGCCTGCTTTCATATAGCAAGCGTGTGCCACTAGTAACTGTACACTGCCCGAGTGCTTGGTGATTCTTTCCCATGCTGGTAAGGGTCGAGTATACTTCGGCACACCACACGCTTGGGGCCCATATTAAACTGTGAAATTCGCGAGCGAAAAGAAACAGAGACTGCGTCTTGTGCCTCATTAAAGTGGAAATCAGGCATTGCAGTAGTGTTATAGCACCACATCGGCCCCACGTCTTCTACACTTTTGAACACTACTTACTAGGTGCTCAGAAGTCGTTACAATGGGGAAGATGGACCCTAAGCAGGCAAAGCTCACATTTGAAAATAAACGCCTCACAAGAGCAAACAACGCAAGTCAGGAGCAGGACACTGCCCAAGGCTCCAAAGAACATGTGGAGCAACAGGAGGAAGACATTTGCTCGATCCTGCTGGATGTGCGCTCCAGTATTAAAACAGTGGACAATAAGATAGATGCTTTTGCCTCAAGCCTGGACACAGTCAAGAAGCATGTTGATGCCCATGAGTTTAGATTAGACGCCATGGAGAATAGGTTGTCAGATACCCAAGACTCTCATACTGAATCAAGAGCGCACATCTTCAATATGGAAAAGGTATTGGTGGTAATAAAAGCTGAAAATGAAGCCTTGGAGGCGCGCTCTAGGCTCAACAAACTGCGGATTATTGGGCTGCCGGAATCGACTGCAATCCTGAAAATGGAACCTTACTTTGAGGACCTGCTACGTGATCTATATGGGCCAGTACTCTTGCAGGTCATGATCGTTGAGCGGGCACATCGCTCGTAGGGCCTAGACCCCCTCCAGGAGCTGCGCTACGTCCGAGACTCACACAACTCTTAAATTATAGAAACAGGGATGCCATTCTGAGCAGCTAGGGATAAGAACCCTGTGACCCACCAAGGCAACACCCTTTCCTTCTTTCCCGACTACACGCCTGCTGTCCAGGCAGCGTGGAGAGAGTTCACGCCAGCGAAACATGTCCTGCATAATGCTTCCATCCCATACACGATGTTGCATCCTGATAAGATCAAAATCACTTATGATGGAAAGACACAGTTTTTCACAGATGCTAAATCAGCCCTCAAGCCCGCTAAACACATAGGTGCAAGGAAATCGCCCTCACTTCCTTCACAACAAGCCGCCTCGGAGCACTATCTAAGTGATAATGACTAATCCACTAATAACGGGACCACACTTTGTTATACAAGTTTGTTTATGCTTGTGTTAATCACCAAAAGCCGTAAGCTGCCTCCTTCATTGAATAGTTAGTATTGTGGCTTTCGACTACAATAAGATGTTAGTTTGTTTACTCTTGACAGATTGCGCAATATATATATTAGCCTGGTCACCCTGCCTTTTGTTGGGTTATCGCTGGCGTCCCTAGCTCCACCGGGAGATCTTCCATTTGTTTTTGTTTTGCTCAAAGGGTACTATGGGGGGAGGGGGGACATAAGTCACAGCCTAATTGGGAGGTTGATGTGGGTGGGTGTGGGTACAGTGGGAACACGGTATATTCAGGTGCAGGGTCCTTAGCTTCACAGTATATGCTTAAAGGGCAAATTTTTATGGTTCTTTCTAATCATCTTTTTCTCTTGTTAATCTCACTTAATGTTAAGCACGGAACTAATCTTTGTTTTTTTAATGTATGATGTTCTATTGCAAGCCCATGCTGCATGCATAACTATTTCCTTTTTTTTTTATTAACAAATTACTGAGACCAAATTCCTTACTTGGAATGTAACCGGGCTTAATGATTTTAAAAAATCTAGATTGGTACACACTTACTTGAGTAGACACCGCGTAGAAATTATGCTTTCTCCAAGAAACTCACTCAAAATATGATTCCGACTCTAAATTAAAGAATAGATACAGAGGAAATACACTCGGCCCCATACTCCAATCATGCCAGAGGTGTTTTGATCTTAATTATACTAGGCCTTGGCTGGGCTACCACACATATTACACGGCAGCGGGCAGTGAACACTATAGGTGTATCTACGGTGACCGATCTTTGACGAATGTGTGACTACAAGACGGCACCAAAAATCACGTGACCCGCATGGTGCAATCTAGCACCGATCAGTAGAAAATCTACTGGATTCCAAACTATAGGTGAGCGCAATAGGCCTCATTTTTTACCTGGGTTTGCATGTAGTACATGATCAAACTTGAGTCAGGGAAACCAACTACTAGAAAAGACAGCCCTGAAGAAGGCCCCAGACCCTTGTGGGCTCTGTGTGTGGGCTGAAACATGTTGGCATAAGAAGCGGGTACATTTGAAACAATAATTTCAAAACAACCCCATCACAGCATACGCTTTTTATTTGGTACCCCAGGTACCCCAAGAATAAAGTTTCGAATCAGGGGTATACCTGGAGGTATTTTTAGTATCTACCACTGAGCTGGTTCCCTGCATAACCAGAGAAAATTTATATAAGAACTCCCATCACATCTTTTGGTTGAGTCCGCCCAGGTAGTACCATCTTACCTGGGTGTGGAAAGACGCCAATGATGAAGCATGCCACTATTAGTGAGTGAGGCGTCTTCTCCAATATCTGTGGATATCCCAACACTTCCCATGGTTATGTCTAATGACAACATCTGTTATATAGGACAATTTGGGTAAATTTTTTATTTTTGCAATTGACTCCAAACACCTATTGAACCGTAATCAGGGACATAGGTACCAGCAGTTGCTTCTGTGATATCCTACCACACATATTCACACTGACCCTGAGGGACATTATATTATTTTGAAGGGCACCCTTATGACAAACAAAGTTACTTTGGTGGCAATATATGGCCCAAATATGGATGACCCACAATTCTTTCTTACTGTGTGGGCAAAAATTGTGGCATTGGATGGTGACACGATCATCTGGGGCGGGGATTTAAACATCACTCTTAACAATGAAAAGGACAGGGTTGGTGCAGCTCGCAATCCACACTTTAGGGCAGCACTGCTACTAAATACTGTTATTCTTGAACATGATCCCATGGACATTTGGCGTAGCAAGAATTAAAAAATAAAGAAGGGTACGTGTATCACCACGCAATAATGCATGGTCCAGGATCGACTAATGGCTAGTCACATGTGATATTGTGTCATGGACCACAGACACGCTGCACCTTGCATGCATGCGATCGGACCACGCCCCCTGGTTCTATGCTGGAAGATACCACAAACACTCACTTGGCGCCTGCCGCAACACGCGCTTCTAGATGCTGCATTTAGAGAAGAAATTAGAACTGATATCACGCAATACTTCTTTACTAACAAAGGCTCGGTGGACTCCTCCTAGACGTTGTGGGAGGCGTTGAAGGTAGTGATCCGAGGTGCTTGCATCTCCAAACAATCAGGGGTGTTACACTCTATATGATCCAGGATAGTTAAACTTGAACAAGAAATTAAATCAGCGGAACGACTATTCTTTCAGACTGGGGAGCCTAGACATTTAGCCACAGTGAGGGGGAAAATCTCTGAATTTGAGGAAGAGGCTGAGAGGGAGACCCGTTTTTTAGGAAAGAACTCCAGAGCACGCAGCTATGGGGAGGGCGATAGACCTGGAAAAACCCTTGCTAATGCACTTTGGCAGCACACCTCTCCAGCCTTTATTGCCTAGTTATTAGATGACGACGCTTCTCTAATCAGAGGCCAAGAGGCTACACACGCTCATCTTACTAAATACTATACCGCGGTCTATACCGCAACTCAGAGCTTACCCCACCCTGACCTAGATTAATATTTCGAATCAATTGAACTACTTTGGCTAAGTGAAGCCCATATAGCTTACTTGGACAAACCTTTTTCAATTGAGGACATCACACAAGTCATTAAAAGCTTACCTGGGAAAAAGGTGTCGGGCTAGATGGTCTGACCACCACACTTTATAAAACTAATGTGGAGGAACTGGTGCCTCGGCTGCTGGATGTATATCAGGAGTCATTGGAAATAAGGATCCTTCCACCGACCCTGCGTGAGGCTGCAATCATCACTCTCTTAAAACCAGACAAAGCACCATCTGTGTGATTCATATAGACCCTGTTGTTAATCAATGTGGATGCAAAGATCCTAGCCAAGCTAATAGCTAATAGATTACAACCGCTGTTACCACTCATTGCTAGGCCAGACCAGTCACTGTTCATTCCAGGTAGGTCGACGGCCCATAATTTGCGCACCTTTTTCGCTACGGTGCACCAAATAGACCCCCAGCTGCCCGCTGTTGCGGTGTTTCTTGAAGCGACTAAGGCGTTTAATTCCTTGGAGTGGCCGTTGTTATTCACTGTCCTACCTAGACTGGGATTTAGCCCCAATTTCATCAAACTAATCGGTCTGCTTTACACTAGACCCGCAGCCCGACTCAGGGCAAATAACCTAAAATCAAACCCGTTTGTTATCACCCGCGAAACAAGACAAGGGTGCCGACTCTCGTCACTACTGTTTGCTGTGGCAATGGAGCCCCTAGTAGCCAGGATTCATCAGCACCACACTACACGGGGCTTAGGATTCACAGACAGGAGTCTTATAATATCGATGTATGCAGACGATAAAACTTTATATATCTGCAAACCCGATGACAATATTACAGCACAAAAGGGTAGTAGTGCTCCCAAAACTTGGAAAAAACCGCACATCACAATACAATAATGTTGTATGGACTCAGTCAATGGCGTATTAGGTTTGTATTTGCTATTAGTATAGCGGGGTGTTGAAGAAGCTGTAGGCCCTCACTACCCAAGAGTGCCGTTGGTAAGTTGAAGAAACAACTTGTCCATATAATCATTAAAAGAAAAACCAGCTAATAACGCACACCCATATTGGAAGTACAAACAGTTCTATATCAAACTCTTGTCTTAGGACCAATATTTGTAATAATTAGACCAGCAATCTCTCAAAGTCCTTCAAGAATCTGGAGTGTTCCAAAGTTCCATAAAATAGGTTGCATAGACGTCAAAAGAAAAAGTCATATCTATACTCCAAAAGGCCAAAATAGCCAATATCACCCACCTAATGGTTGATTAGTCAAATCCTGACTTGAATTAGCGACATCCAGATAAGGTAATGGTTCAATGAGATGTATCCACGATGTATATACAAAGATGCTGTCAGTTCTAATCACAAGCATAAAAACAATAGCTATATAAATATACTATTGTGGTCTCCTTATAGATATCAAAAGTTAATGTATTATAAACTACTGGTATGTATAAAAATACTCCTAAAAGGAGAACACAACTATATAAGGAAAAATGATAATATCCCTATATGTAAAAACCCTAATAAGCTGATTCAAAACCCCTCAGTCCATTGGACATAGGAGATCACGTTCTGTAATCCAAATTGTGTATCAACATGACCTCTGTCCTACAAGAGTGCACGAAATGATATTGGTATGATACACAAATCCATCGTAAATGAATATAAATGATGAAAACACGCTAATTGTCAGTAATATGTTAGCGTGAGGAATTACCATGCATCAAATATCCGGCACAGTTAAAAATAATAAACTCAAAAAAGTGTGCAGAAGTTATAAACATGGACACTCACCAAGAACATTCCAACGTAGATCTATAGTCGTCCATGTTGATCAATCTAGGTCCCAAAGCACACAAAAGTGACGAGTGGATAATATGTACCGATCCTGGACACACCAAAAATAAACAAACAACCAGAAGGGGGTCTAAGTATGCAAACTGAGTGTAAATCGACCGCCAATAATCAGGTAGATAGAATGTGTAACTAATTGCATTTGTAACGATATAAGTATTGTCTATCATACGAATAATAATCGCGTCGTCAATGAGGTGCCCAAGCTATAACTTACATTCAGTCAAAACCATTCTACATAAACAAGCCCATAAGTTAACTCAAACACTGTTGTGATTATCCCTGTCTTGTTGTGGGGATAATTAATCATATAACCAGAAACGTATAATGACCCTATAGACAAATAACAACAATAATGCAAACCCACCCTATTTCAAAGCGAGTAATCAATAATGCGAGGATTCAATTACGCGCGAATGGAATCAGCGCTTATCCCAGTCTCCTTACCCTAGGAATGAGTCGTAATATATCGAAACACGCTTGATAACGCTAAAAAGAAGTAGCAACCGTGATTCAAATCCACCATCTTTAAAAGTAAGAGATCACTAACGCGAGAATTCAATTACGCGCGAGTGAAATCAGTGAAATAAAAACAGGACTCCCCAAAAGAACAACACGCGCCATGTTGGTATAATCGGTAATTCCTACCTAATATGTCATTTACCTTTGGAAGTGCTAGGCGCATATATAATCTGTGCGTGTTGAATGGCGGTATAATTCTAAATGAGCTAACAAGTCAGACCCCAGTCATGTATGATGAAAAAGACGCCTTAAAAAGTACATAATGACGGTAATCTACTCAATCAATCTAAAATTAACACAAACGAACACCAGTGTCACGTGCGTCATTTAAGAAGCAGACAATACGTGATGTTATATTCTTCGTACACCACTATTTGTTTATTGCCAAAATAGGAAGAAAAAGAGGAGGAAGGCAGAGCGCAAGAAAAATAGAAAACCGGAAAATTATCAAATTCTCTACTGAGAAATTGTTCACCTCTAATACAGATAAAAGGATGTTAGCTTTGTTAGTGTAGTCAATTGCACATCCCAATAAAGTGTGAGAAATAGATTACACTAATCAAAAACTTGAAATATCAATATACAACCATGTATGTACCCAACCAAACCACGTGAATAAGTGAATGGTCCCAAATCCTGAGCATAGGTCATATTGGACACCATCACATGTCTAACAATTGTATATAAAATTATGTCATTGATATATAAAAGACCTTCAATATGAAATCATAATACATACATGAGTATTAGGACAGGCCAAACTTCAAGTAATTGTATCCTCGCTTTATTGATTACTCGATTTGAAATAGGGTGGGTTTGCATTATTGTTGTTATTTGTCTATAGGGTCATTATACGTTTCTGGTTATATGATTAACTATCCCCACAACAAGACAGGGATAATCACAACAGTGTTTGAGTTAACTTATGGGCTTGTTTATGTAGAATGGTTTTGACTGAATGTAAGTTATAGCACCTCATTGACGACGCGATTATTATTCGTATGAAAGACAATACTTATATCGTTACAAATGCGATTAGTTACACATTCTATCTATCTGATTATTGGCGGTCGATTTACACTCAGTTTGCATACTTAGACCCCCTTCTGGTTGTTTGTTTATTTTTGGTGTGTCCAGGATCGGTTCATATTATCCACTCGTCACTTTTGTGTGCTTTGGGACCCAGATTGATCAACATGGACGACTATAGATCTACGTTGGTATGTTCTTGGTGGGTGTCCATGTTTATAATAGGCCTGGGCTAAATTTCCGTTCCGCTTGCTGAAATTGCGATAATTTGACATTTTCGCGTGCCGCGGAGAGCGCGAAAATGTCCAAATTTCCGCATTCCGCAGCTTAGCGATAATTTGTTTCTTGCTCGCGCTGTAAAATAACACAATCGCCTTACCTGAATCCCCGCGTTCGCTGACAAGTTTTCCCGATCCGATCGCATTCTCCACGAGATGTTGGATTGTTGGTAGACATTTGCGCTGTCTCGCGACAGTTCACGCCCGCAGTAATGTCATTGGTCGCGCGATCATGTCTTTCTTCTCGCGATCATGCACCGCGAGAAGAGTGAAAACAAGATGGCCGCGCCCGCGAGCAGCTGCATGGGTAAGTTGGCGAGCCGCGACCACGCAGAAAATACCGCGAACGGGCGGGAAAAAAACTTCCGCATCTTCGCAATATTTCCGCGTGTTTGCGGAGATTTTTAACATTTTCGCGATAATTTGCGAAAGTCACTTTCGCAAATTCCGCCCACCCCTAGTTTATAACTTCTGCACACTTTTTTGAGTTTATTATTTTCAACTGTGCCGGATATTTGATGCATGGTAATTCCTCACGCTAACATATTACTGACAATTAGCGTGTTTTCATCATTTATATTCATTTACGATTGATTTGTGTATCATACCAATATTGTTTTGTGCACTCTTGTAGGAGAGAGGTCACGTTGCTACACAATTTGGATTACAGAACGTGATCTCCTATGTCCAATGGACTGAGGGGTTTTGAATCAGCTTATTAGGGTTTTTACATATAGGGATATTATCATTTTTCCTTATATAGTTGTGTTCTCCTTTTAGGAGTATTTTTATACATGCCAGTAGTTTATAATGCATTAACTTTTGATATCTATAAGGAGACCACAATAGTATATTTATATAGCTATTGTTTTTATGCTTGTGATTAGAACTGACGGCATCTTTGTATATACATCGTGGATACATCTCATTGAACCATTACCTTATCTTGCTTTCGCTAATTTAAGTCAGGATTTGACCTATCCACCATTAGGTGGGTGCTATTGGCTATTTTGGCCTTTTGGAGTATAGATATGACTTTTTCTTTTATCAGTATCACACATGATTTTGTGTGGTTTGTCCTAGTAGCATGGGCGTGAGAGTATGGCACAATCACACGTTTTAGTTAATTTATAGTGAGTATATATGATAACCTCACTTATATATCTTTCAACATACGCTCAAGGGTCTAATATTTCTATATCTTTTTGGTGGATTTCTTTCTCTTTTTTTATAAACATCAGCTTTCACTTTGGTGACTTTGGTGACACACTATCTTTCTTTCTCTTTGGATCTGTATTTAAGCACTATTTACATTTCAGGTGACTTCTGCAATTGGTGAGATTCTGTTCCTAGCAGCCTTTTAACATTATAATTTGTAAGTATTATCTTATATTATCTGATTGATTATATATGCATTTTTATGTCTACAGCCTTGAGAAAGTCAAAGTACTTATCAAGTACGGACGAAACACGTGTTAAAAAGAATACGTTTTTGAAGATTTTAAGTCTATGCAACCTATTTTACTTTGGAACACTCCAGATTCTTGAAGGACTTTGAGAGATTGCTGGTCTAATTATTACAAATATTGGTCCTAAGACAAGAGTTTGATATAGAACTGTTTGTACTTTCAATATGGGTGTGCGTTATTACCTGGTTTTTCTTTTACCGATGACAATCTTAATCCTGTACTGAGGGAGGTTCTTAGATTTGGGGGAATGTCTGGCGTACAGATCAACTGGTCAAAATCTTCTACTCTACCCTTGACTGGAGCTCACATGGAGACCGACTTGGAATTCCCGCTCAAATGGGCTGAGGGTACTGTTAAATACCTTGGATTGTGGCTGAGTAGAGACCTGCAGGAAATATGGCAAATGAACCCTGGGTGGAATGGGAGCACCTGACCTTAAACTGTATGCCCTTTGTGCCCAGGCCCTATTCCTTTATTTCTGGATATATCCCATTCCATTCCAACCACACGTGGCCATCGAAAAAGAAGTAGCTGATCTCACTCCTCTACATGCCGCCATCTATAAACCTTGCCGCAGATCTGTAACCGAAATAAACAGTGTTGAAACTCTGCGTTGGGCTTGGGAAGGTTTGCGGAAGCATGTTGGAACTCCATTTCTTTATGCGCTCTTCACCTCAATTGTACATCACCCACACTTTCCCTTTCTTAATGACAGAGGTTCCTTAGACCGGGCACGCTCTATTGGCATTTCAACATTGGGAGACCTATACCCACAGAATACCTTTTTTGGGCAGACACAACAACGGCAAGATACCCAGATACCAGTCCTGAATTTGTTTTTATACTTCCAGCTCTGTGCCACCTGCAAGAAAATGCACTCGACCTTTCCAGCCCCCAGCTACAATGAAGCCACTAGAACATTTATTAACTACACTATCACCTCGTAGACTAACCCCTTCTGTGCCACGCCCTTTCCCCCTCCTGTGCCGGGCGTTACATTAGTGGGTGGGGTTCATGACGAGATAGTCTCGTCATGGGCACTGAAGAGGCTAATCACTAGATTATATAAACACATGCAAACAAACACCCCAAGGGATGGCCCTGGGATGTTTATAGACTAGAGAGCCGATCTGAAAGACTTACTTACGAATAAGCAATGGTCATTTAGCTGCTCACAGCTGAGATACTTATCCCCGAACTATAAACTCAGGCTCATTTACAAATTCTTACATAGTATGTATCGTACTACCATCCAACTATAAAAACTGGGACTACGTCCTGATTCGCGCAGCTGGAAATGTAAAAGTGAAGCAGCAGCCTTACTACATGTAGCACGGAGTATTCCTCCCATAGCTGACTATTGGAAAGAGGTCTACGATACTATACAAACTGTCACAGGAGTGTTACTGGAATGTACCCCCATAGTGGCACTTCTGGGATATGTGGGGGAACTACCGCCTGAGAGGCGCCGTCTGGTGACCATGATGCTGTTACTTCTTGCACATTGAAGGCTGGCCATCTGATGGGGTGCCCCTAGGGTTCCCCGGGTCGCTGCCTGGGTGAAAGATATTGTTTACTGTCAGGAGCAGCTTGCGGCATTCTGGGACCTTATGCCCACTGCATCCCGCCCGAGAGCCATATGGGGGCCATTTACCACTTGGCTTAGTAGCCAAGATGCTGACCATCCTGATGGTTCTAGCCCAGCAGCATTACCCTCCCCGCCAAGATTGACCCAATAATTGCCTCCACACTAGCCGTTATCCAAGACTGTCCCCCACACATATGGGTTCGCCCAATTTGAAATACGAGAGAAGGTTCGTTATTGATATCCTCCCAATATCCATTTCCGAAGTCTGAGTTGATGTGTTTGATTGGCCCACGCCAGCACTTCTCTGTCTCAATCTACAAAAGTATGGGAAGCAAGCTAATATAGGTCATGACTGTTACATCTTATTGTTGGATTTTGTCTCTTCTTCTCTTTAAAAAAGTACAGGACTCAATAGCGCAATATACCTGATTACTATGTAATATTGTTATTTCATGATTATTACACTGCTGTAAGCTGTAACAATACTGTGAAGTGTTGAAATCTATATGTGATTGTGTTATATTAATGCCTGAACAAAACTCACATAAAAAGAAAAGTGCTATGTATTAGACTCAGTTTTGCACTCAATACGTGGAGGCAATCGGGAGGCAACTTCAAGAAAACTAGAAACACGCTACTTCATAGAGCTTGACACCAAAAGCCCACATGGGCTAAATGCCAGTGAAGATCTTTTCACTTGTCTATAACATCACTAAGAGTTGGTAGACAACGATAAACTATCTCTCATGTCCATTTGTAAATATTTATGTGTGCTAACACACACAATCCCTGCTTCTTCTCTACATATAACATTTTAATCTTTAATTTAATATTTTTACTATTTGGGTGGCACAAGGGGAAATGCTTTCAGCACTAAGCACTTTATTAATATACTTTGTGATGAAAACATACAGCAATTCAGGCCCACTGGGGCTACACTATGTCAGTCTAACAATGAGCAATAGAGGATGTTTAAATGGTAGATGGTGATAGGTTGCAAATTGTCTGCATACACACAGACATGAAAAAAAAAACATGGTCTCAAATAATGTGTTACAGTTAGAGCCAGAGGTATTTTTATGGTTTGAATCTTTTTATTGAAATAAATGTCAATCATTTTATACCAGCATAGAAGGGCAATGTAGCCAACTGGGCCACACAGGGACCCAGTGAAATTAAATGACATACTAGATTACAAAAAAAAAAACAATCTATAAGAATAAGGAAAGAAACAAAGCCCTCCGCCCTAACCCAGAAACAGAAAGAAAAGAGGAAGAAAAGGAGTGGAATAGAGCCCCCCCCACTGCTCATCGTCCCCAACCCATCTGTATGTGAGTGGCACATTAGCTCTAGGGAGGCTAACCTCTTAAGTAGGAGCGGTTGGTGTTGTAAGACGCAGAAGGCTCAGGTAGCTACGGCATGTCAGTTCCCTGAAGTCTTGAGCCAAGAGGGCCAGGAAAGGCTGCCATAGTTCGCTAAATCCCGAGCCTTTGCCAGCCATGGTGACCGAGATCTTTTCCATGCCTAATATATGCCACAGTCGGTGAAGCCACCCGGTATGTGTTGGAATATGTGTAGATTTCCAATGTGTGAGAATGATTTGTGTGGCGGTGCCCAGCGCAAGTGCGATCTGTTTCCCCCTCCTGGATTTCAAAGGATAGGTTAGTGGATTTGGAACCCCCAAAAGCACATACTCCAGGAGCCTAAATACTTGTCGACTTCATCGAGAACCTGAGTCCAATAAGGGGTCAGATGTTCACAATCCCATAGCAGATGGACAAATGTGCCCACTTTTACACACCCTCTCCAACAATCTGGGCTATGTGCGCTATCAAATTGGTGCAGTCGCTCGGGGGTGTAATACCAGTAATATGCTAGCTTAGTAAGAGTTTTAGCGAGACCTATGTGAGTCGCAGTGTGTCGTGCCCTATAACAGATCCCATCCCATTCCTTACTAGTGAAATCTCAACCTAAATCTCTTTCCCATCGAGCTCGACCTGCATGGAAGGTATGAGTGTAGCGGGACAGAATCATTCTGTACAGGTCCGAAATCAGCTTTTTGTCCAATGAGCGCGTGATCAACCAACTTTCATACTGAGTGAGTAGCCTATGGGCCTGCAATCTATTGTCAGGGTGCGAGGCCCAGTGTCTTAACTGCAAATAGTGCAAGTGCTCCGATTCAGGAAGACCATAATCAGTGCGCAGCTGTGCGAAGGGCACGACACCATCTGCATCATACAGAGTACCTAACGCGCGGCAACCAGTGGTTCTCCACAGAGGGAAAGCTGTCTCTCCCATCCCAGGGCCAAAGTCAGAGTTGCCAAAGAGAGGAGTGAGTAGGGAGGGAAAGTCATCAGCCCGTGTCGTCTGTTCGTCTGATCCCAAACTAAAAGAGTAGAGCGAGTCACTTGGGAGTCGTAAAGGTTGGGAGGATTTTGAGGCTTCCTAAGGAAAGGGATCTTCATCAGAAAGGTGCCTGCTATCGCACAGTCTTGGAAAAGCCAGTGTTTCTCTGACTCAACCTGGCTCCACTTCCACTAAATGTCATAACTGTGCAGCTTTAAAATAGAGCGCAAGATCAGGAATCCCCAGACCCCCTTCGTTTGAAGGGAGGAAACTAACCAGCCACTTCATTCTTGGCTTGCGGCCTTGCCAGATGAATTGAGAGAGCTCCGACTGGACCTGCTGAAGCCAACCGGTAGGAGGCTGTAGAGGGAGTGTTTGAAAAAGATAAAGAAGCTTAGGGAGAATCATCATTTTGACAGCAGCAATGCGCCCCAACCAAGAGATAGAATAATGTTTCCAGTGCCGCAGATCTGCATGAATGTGGGAATGCAGGATATTGTAATTAACTGACCTCATGGCTTGTAATGTAGGAGCTAGCTGGATTCCCAGGTAGGGAACCGTGTCATTAGACCACTGTATGGAATAGCAAGCCTGAAGATCCGCCAGCAGCTGGGACGATAAGGAAAGATTCAAAGCTGGGGACTTCGTGATGTTGACTGTGAACCCGGACGCCCTCCCAAAGGAGTCCAGCTCCTCCAGAAAGGTGCCCAGGGCCATTGCAGGGTCCGTTAGGGTGACCAGGACATCGTCTGCATACAAACTGATAGTATGGATGTCACTGCCAAAGCGTATGCCCGTGATCTGTGGATGCTCCTGAACTCTTTGCGCCAGGGGCTCCATGTATAAGGCAAAGGTCTAGTGCCTCTATGAATACGAAAGGGCGTAGATGTATGCCCGTTTACCCATACCGCAGCCGAGGGGTTGTGATAACAGTTGAGGATATGGGTCCTCATCTTCTATCCGAGGCCGAACCGGATCATCACCTGCTCCAAGTAGGGCCAGTGCACGCGATCGAATGCCTTTTCGGTGTCAATGGCAAGGAGCAAATAGTCTCCTGGGATGCGGGAAGCTTTTTCAATGAGGTGGAGGACTCTCTTCGTGTTTTCACTGGTCTGTCTTTGAGGTATAAAACTCACCTGGTCGGGTCGATTATACCAGGCATATAGGGAGCCAGACGGGCTGCCAAGATACAGGTGTAAAGCTTCAGGTCAATATTTAAAAGGGAGATAGCCCTGTATGCCCCGCAGAGTGTCTTATCCTTGCCAGACTTATGTATGACCACCATAGCCGCCTCTAGCATAGAAGGAGAAACCGCCCCCGAAGACACAAAAGAATTAAAAAGGTGAGTAAGTAGAGGGGTAAGCGTGGGACAGAATTGCTTATAGAAAGCCGCAGTGTAGCCGTCCGAGCCAGGAGATTTAGCTGACTTCAAGCGAGCAATGGCAGAGACAACTTCTTCCGGGTGGATCTCCCTCTCTATGTGTTTGACCTGTGCCGGGGACAGACTGGGAAGAGTAACCTGATCTAGATAGACATCTATATCCTTCAACTCTAAGTGCTGTGCATCATACAGTTGTGCATAAAAATCACAGAACGCCTCAGCGATGTCAAAGTCCTCTGTGCATGTACGGCCTTTTTGATCTTTGTTTTCCTGAACCCCCTCACGCAGCCGGGTTTCCCACAGTTTGTGGGCTAGCAGCCGGCCGCACTTGTCCCCCCAACATAAAAAGAGTGACGCAGGCGTAGCGCCGCATATTCAGCTTTATCACAATCTATGGCAGCTACTGCGACCGAGCTGCCTTCAATTGGCGCCAAATGCACGGTGCCCCAGTATGTTGGTGAATCAGTTCTAGCTCACAAACTCTCTGGGTGAAGTCTTCTCTCTTGAGTTTGCGTTCTGCATTGTCTGCAGAGGAGATAGCAATAATTGACCCCCTAACAACTGCCTTTAGAGCTTCACATCTAATGGAGATCGGTGTGTCAGGATTGTTGTTATGGGAGAGATAGTCATCAAGTGTGCTTTGAATCTGGGGAACGGTATTGGCATGATGTAGAAGTGTATCGCGTAAATGCCACCGCCGGGCAGGCTGCCGGGCCGGGGGTAGGGTCAGTGTAGTCACTAAAGGAGCATGGTCCGATAAGGCAGCAACCAGAATGTCGGAGGAGGTTGTGATGCCCCTGAGAGTCTAAGAAATAATCCAATGTAGCATAAGTCCAATGGGCGCTAGAATAGTAAGACTATTCCCTGGATTGCGGGTGAAAATATCTCCACAGATCTATCGAGCCAAGGTCGTCCAATCTAGCGAGTCCAGAGCGAGAAAGGGCGCCCACTTGGCCAAAGCGCTGCACCTATCTGTCCAGATCGTTATTAAGGACTAAATTAAGGTCCCCCCCCAGGAGAAGCTTGCGTTCCGGAGTGGCCGTAGCCTCATTCAGTGCTTCATGTAGAAATCGCTCCTGCCCTTCATTAGGGGCATAGATGGACCCTATAATCAGCGTGTGTCCCCAATCATGAATTGGTAGGTGAGTAGTCTGCCTTTGATTTCAGCCTCCTTCTGTACCGCTTTCCCCTTAAAAGCCCTGGAGATCAGGAGAGCCACCCCAGCCGATTTAGATGGTCAGGAGGAAAACAATTGTGTCGGGAAAGCGCAAGACCAGAGTCTGTGACACTCTTTAATCAACAAATGCGTTTCTTGCATTAGGCATATGTCAGCACGTGAGCTCTCCAGATATGCCAAAATCGCACAGCGCTTGATGGGATTGTTAAGTCCCCTCACACTGAGTGTGAGGACTTTAAGACTATGAGGTGGTATCTACAGCAGGGAATATCCTGCGTAGGAAATCGTGCGCAGCCTAGGGCAGGATACAATACTCAGATGTAGCAGCACAGGGAAGCCAGAGGGAGCATGTTGCCAGCTCGGGAAGCTATGCTCAGAAGAACTGCTAGACTGATGGGGAGTGCAGGAGGGAGGAAAGAAGAAAAGAAGAAAGACAGCCCCTGAAATTTCTTTTTAAAAACCTGGCACAACAGGTGTCAAAACGAGTCCAAAGTCCTGGTTGCAGTCCGTCTTCCACAGAAGATCAGGTTAAACATTGATATGGGAATTGTGTGGCCAATTACATCGCCCGTCCCTCCCCCTAAACCACCTGAGATATAGAGGAGATAGGAAAAAAGATACATGGCCCAGGCCCATTCACGAGGCCTGTGACTTAGCGAGGGTTTCTGGTAGCGCCTCCAAGGCCTCCTGCTGTCCATTTGTAATCTCAGCGGGGTCTGGGCGCCGCGGGCCGTTCGAGCGGCGTCTACATCGCTGCTGCCTCCAGCGCGGTTGGCATAGCTGAGCCCTCGGTCTTGTGTGTCACTGCCATCATCCTCATCCGAAATTTAAATTCCCAGCACTCTGCTGGCCTCTGTCAAAGAGCGTAGATCGTAGAGCTTGCCATCATAGCGGAATATAAGACGAAATGGGTGGCCCCAGGAGTATGCAATGTTGTGTTGGCGTAGAGCCATAGTAATGGTGCGGAAAGTCTTACATTTTTGAAGTGTGAGGGCAGCGAGATCTTGATATAGAACCGGTGTTTGGCCCTTAAACGTGATCGGGTGCAGTGTCCTGGCTTTATGGAGTATTTCCTCTTTGGTGCAGTAATCGTGGACACAGTCTAGTATGTCCACTGGCGGAGCATTGTCGGATCGGGGAGGACCCACACGATGTGCTCTGTCAATCCTGAGCTCAATGTCTAAGGGGTTACCCAGGATGTGATTGAAAAGTTCACGCACATATGTGAATATATTGCTGGCTTCTTCATTGGGTCTCACTCCACGGATCCGTACGTTATGACGTCTGGAGCGGTTCCTCAAATCCTCTAGGTGAGTCTGGAGGTCCACTTGCTGGTCGTGTATGCGAATAATTTCCTGCTGTAAGAGAGAGACCTCATTGTCTCGTGCGTCAATTTTGTTCTCCAAGGCTACCACTCATTCCCCTATGCCGTCCATTTCTTTGCGGACGTCTTTAAGTTCCGCAGTGAGGTCTTGCTTCACAGTGTGTAAGTCATCATGGAGGGCCGAGAACAAAAATTCCAAGAAGGCCTGCGTTACTGGTTCCTCCTTAGGACCACCCATTGATATCGAGGCGGTGTCGTTCTGCTTTGCGTCCGATGTCACCCCCCCTTGTGGGCGTGCGAAAAGTTCTTGGAGGGACTTGCTTTTCTTCCCCCATGTGGAGGACCTAGTGTTGCCCAAGTCGGGAGGGTATGTGGAATATGGTGCTGTGTGTCACTTCGCAGCCCCACCCGGACACTTGGAGAGGGCGCCAAGCTCACTAGGAAGTGTCCTTGTGGTAGCGTTGCGCCAAAGGCAAAGTCACAGGGGCAGAGAGTTCAGATGTAGTTACCAAGGGCTCTCACTCATGGCCAAACAGTGCAAATGGGGCAGGGATGCGCGCACTCTCAGATCAAGGGCCGCCCTGTGCCAGCCGAAGTAGGGGACCACCCCAGCCTCAGTGTGGTGGTAGCACAAAAATGGACTATCCAGGCATCCCTCTGAGGTGCGCAGTCTGCAAAATGCGTGGATGGCAAGGCCTCACCTCCTGCTCAAAGCTGCTGTTCCGGGTCCCGACTGGCTCTTGTAGTGCAAAGTCACTCCACTGGTAGCAAGGCATGGGCACCGGCGCACTCCCTCCAGGCCCTCAAGGTCAGAGTCACGTACAAGGGTGCCAATCGCCCCAATACAGTATGCTGCAGTGCTTGTCTGGGAGGGGGTTAAGCGGGGGGCCACAAGCTGCACCCGGGCCTAGCCGGGCCGCCTCTGCGGTGTACCAGGCGGCACCCTCGGCGGCCGCCTCTACCAGCAGTCGCGCTCACGTCCCCCCGCTCTGGCTACCAGCTCAGGGTCTATGCGTATGTTCCCCCTACGGAACGCGGGGGCACCAGCCAAAGGTCCACCAAGGATGGTGTGGGCAAAAAGCAAGTCCCGCAAGTGGCAGCAGAGGGCCCCATGAGAATCACGCCACAGGGTCGTCCCAGGCACCCACACTGTCCCTCAAGGGCCGTCTAGGCCGCAGAATGGACCCGCATGGTGCTCCGGGCAATGGAGGCCCCCGGAATAGTCCCCCACATCTGAGGGCGCGTACACAGACTGAAGCGGTCTCTATCTGTCGGCCACTATCCGACAGGCGTGGCCGCCATGTGATGGGTGAGTTCCAGCGATGCGACCGCGCAGCTCATCAATCGCGGCCGCCGCTGGTTGTGCCTCACTGCACTGTGTGCCACAGCGAAGATGCGGTGATGAGATTGTCCCACGTTGAGGGTGAGTAGCGAAGCACCAGACCGGGCGCCTCCTGCCTCCCGGCCCCTCCGCAGTCGCGCAGGTCTGGTGCAGCCCCCAACTTTAGGCCGTGGCTTCGCCTCCAGTCGCAGGCCTCATTTCTCCCTGTGTGCGGCGTCCTCCGCTCCTCGCTGCTGTTCAGGAGGCTTTCACGAGCAGATCGGGGGCCGACTACAATCAGTGTGCAGCCCCGGTCAAATTTCAGGCCATGGTAGGCTATAGTTAACCCGTCTCAAAGACAACCTAGTACATACACGTCCAATAAACAATCCGGTGAGAGATCTTACGATCACCGAAGCATCGGGTTTACCCAAGATCACAGGACATTACCCCTGTGCTGCCTGCAGTGTCTGCCATCTCACCAAACACACGAAAACCCTCAATCTGGAGCAAGGAAAGCTTTGGACACAGCGGGCCCACACCAATTGCAATTCTACAAACGTAGTTTATTTGATCACTTGTCCGTGTGGACTACGCTATGTGGGCATGACCACACGCAAAGTGAAACTGCGTATAGGCGAGCACCAGAGCAATATCCGCTGTGGTCGGGTCACTACCAAACTAAGTGAGCACTTCAAACAACACAATCACACCCCTAATGATCTCAAGTGGACAATAATTGAGCATGTACAATCTGAATGTAACACTCAAAAAATCCTCTTTGAGAAAGAACAGAGGTGGGTGTACCGACTGGACACCCACAACTTTGGTTTAAATGATAATATCCCCTGGGCATCAGTCTTGCAACACTAGTTATCATCAGCCCAAACCCCGGACTGGGAGTGCTTTCTTTCAGTTTGCCTCCTCTCTACCTTTCCTTAATACCATCAAGCGATATCTAGCATTCAATGCCATCTTAACTTTATGGACACTTACTCATGTCCCCCCTTTTCTCTTTCTCTCTCCTGTTCTATTCAGTCTCTATATGAGGACTGTGCCCCCCCCTTCTCTTCCCCTCTTTTGCCTTGCTCTACCAAACCCTTCCTGTATCTTTTGTAGTCTTTTCCCTAAATATGGGTTAGACTCCTCCCAACCCCCTTCATGGAGATAAGGGGTTTACACTCTCCATCAGTGACTGCAGAGGTTCTGAATGTATCAATTCATTAAGGGGCGCCCGGGCTGCCCCTGCAGCCCCGCTTCGTTATTTTCCCTCGTACCTGATATGTTTACTGGTGTTAAATGCACGTTACTGCCTCCAGTCTCGAAAACAGTAACCCAAGTTCGTGTTCAGAATATCAGAATATGTGATTCATTCACATTAATCAGCCCAGTTCGGTACTTTTACCGGCTCCTTGCGCTCTTTCCTCTAACGGGCTAAGCATTTCGTATCCATGACAACGGCCCTTCTTTGGGTCCCTATCCCTGATTGGGAATAGAGCGCCCAAGCGTGATTGGTCGGACAGCGCGATTCCGGGTCACCGATTGGAGGTGTCTTGGAACGTCATCGCGCATCACGTTAGGCAACGCCCCCTCCTGCCTCGCTCCTCTAGCGCTAATTTTTCTTACTTCTCTTTATAAACACACCGGCTCCCCTTTCTCACTCACCATCGGGGTCTGGTTACCAAGTGATCGTATAGGTGCCGAGCGGGTGCCTAGCTGAGCGGGCGTGAGTCCGACGCCCACACAATTCTGATAAGTTGTTTGGCTAATTTTGCTGCTCCTTATAATTTTCGAATTTCGATTTCTTCCCTCCCCCCTTCCCTTTCTCCCCCCCCCCCTTTTTCTTTTGCATTTTTTATCTCTAGGGTGTGCCAAAGTAGCTTCCACCCCCCTCCCGAGACCCATGGTGTAGATCCTGACTACACCCCATGTGAGACCCTATTATCATTCACGTATTCAGTGCCCGCAACACTATGTCTTTATCGCATATAGTGTTTTCACCACATAGGTTAATGGTTAACGCCAATGACCGTCCAGGGCCTTTTATAACCTTTATTTATTGTGCGTTTATGGATCGCATTTTTTGTGTGGTTTGCATTTCTTCTGTCCTCACAGCAGCACAGATGGCCAGCGTTACCGCTTAAGTGCACCACGAAGAGCATAATCATTTGTATGTCCCACGATGACAAACCTATATGACTATATCTAATCATTCCTTGTTTGTCTCTCTCTCTGTTTGTCTGTGTATTTGATCCTCTTTTCCAGAATAAACTCGGTTCCTCTCCATTGAGGGAGTCATCTTAATAATTTTTAAATATAAATATAGAAAAAAAAGTTTTCCCTTTTTTTCACACTTATAGCCTCAGGTTAGGGTGGGCCTTAGCGCGCCCATTCCGCCGAGGTTCTCACGCCCTACTTTGGTCCTGACGAATGCCAGTTTCAATTAACACATAGGCAGAAACATGTTGACCATCCCATAAGGGACCTGGCTGAACAATTTATTCAGCCTGTGCGTCCCACATTTTGTTTTTATACATGTCTGTTTGGCTTTTGATAAAGTTTATTTTTTGACACAAACTAGACATTTTTAACAATCACTTTCACTTCTCACCACATACACAACCAGCTCCGCAGTAATTCTGGCGTCGAAGCACACCGGGGTGGCACTCGGCCTCTCCCGGTGGGGCCCAATGATGAAGCATGTCACCAACCAGGTTGGTGAGTGAGGGCTTTCTTTAGAAACCTATTTGGTTTCTGTTTTTTGTGCTCTACCAATGATTTCTAGGCACACTTCTTTCGTTGTTTTGATTATAATGTTTTTGGGGGACTAAGAGTGGCCCATATTGCTGTTTTTTCCCTCACTCTCTCGTGGTTTTCAGTATAGTTAACCCGGGCCTGGTGCTTTCTCGGACGGTCGGAGGGAGAGACGAGAGGATGCATCTCACCTCGCTGCCATCTTTCCCACGCCCTCCAGAGGTATTTTTAGACATTTTAATGTTTTAAATGGTTTTAAACCAGCCATTTATTCGTCAATTGACTTACCTATCAATTTATCCATGTATTTGTATATTTATATTCTATGCATTTATTTTAAACAAAATGAATATTTATTTATTTATCATATTGCTCAACTGACTTGCAATGCAACTGTCATTTGCTGAGACCAAATGAAATTGAACGCGAGTCTGTTTTCTATATTCATTCTGCACTTGACGTGTTTCGGCCTGCATAGGCCGAAACACGTCATGGCGAAGCACTAGGCAAATAAAATAATATTGCACCAGCAAAAATGGAGTCCGTTCCTGTTCTTTTCCAGCAGTGCGAAGGGAAAGCAAGCGAACAAGCGATTGACGTTATATATATATATATATAAATATATATATATAACATGAACAAATCCGCAAACCCAAGAACAGGGATAGCAGGAGCATCCCTAGGTCGCGAAGAAACTGATTCAGCCTCAATGTCTGACCTGAGTTCAGCACTAGAAAGTGGCACCGAATCAGAAGATGGTATCAGCGCAAGAAGCAAAAATGATACTCAAATCAATAACTTCAGTTTAGCAGAGGAGCTTAATTTTTTTGTACTTGGACAGGTGACAGACGTTGCGTCCTCGGCTGCCAAAGAAAGAAGGCACCGTCGCAACTGTAGGAGACGCGAGCGAAGGAAGCGGAACAGAATCAGGAGAAAACAACAGAAGGTGAGGCAACTGGAGACACAAGTGATGGCGGACTCTAGAACTGTAATTTACCTCACTGACATCAATCTCACTGCAGCGAAAACTCAACTCCTCTCCCTGGGTCTTACCTACTGCCCTGAAAGCAGCTTTAATTACAGCACCACCAGGATTGATATATTCAAGTTTATCAGAAAGCTGAAATTAATCAAATGTTTCAAGCATAAACATACCAACAACCCCATCCAACCTTCCACTAACACCATGGGGCCAGGTATCAGTAACCTGTTGGTGTCAGATATTCCTACCATATGCACGATGGCAGAATTAGAAACCAGCAATGACACTATATCTACACAACATCTGCTGCACAATGAGGGCAGCAACATCCTATCCAACGTGTAGAGCCCTTTTAGACTGCCATCCACTTTCACCCCCACTATGCCTAGATACGCCATAGACATTTACAAAGATGTTATCATTGAAGAACTCAAAAGTGTGCACCATCACAAGATGCGTTCCAAACGTATGCACAACTTTCGCCACAAACGATACTCGGACCTGATGAAGAAACTACAAAGCAATAATAAGATCATTATCAATAAATCAGACAAGAGCGGTAATATCGTGCTATAGCCTAGAAATCATTACCTGGAAGAAGCCCACAGGGACCTAGTTGACATTACATGTTATAGGATTGCCAATCAGAAAGAAGTAACAGCTAGGGGCAGGGAGTTGAAGAAAAGACTCAACACTTACAGGACAAATGGCATCCTTACCAAAGATGAATTTCTATTCTTGAACAACGAGTTTCCTGTTCTCCCAGTGCTCTACTTCCTCCCAAAGGTACACAAGTGTACGTCTCCAGTGTCAGGACGTCCTATCATCTTGGCCAGGAAGAGTATATGTGAAAACATCTCTAAATATGTCGATTATTTTCTTCAAGAACTTGTCACCAACCTGCCAACATACCTTAGGGACACCAGCGACTTCCTTCTCAAAATCAAAGACACTTCATGGTCTGATGAATATTTGTTGTTGTCCCTTGACATCACATCACTATACACCAGTATTCGGCATCGTGATGGATTAGTTGCCTGTCAGCATTTTCTCACCAAAAGAACTATCCAATGCTACAAGCATATTGAACTGATCCTGTTCCTCATTGAATGGTGTTTACATCACAATTTCTTCATGTTTGAAAATAGAATGTACCAGCAGCTTAGGGGTGTTGCCATGGAAGCTTGCTTTTCCCCAAGCTACGCATGTCTCCATGTGGGCTGGTGGGAGGAGCGGGTTCTCATGACAAGACACTCTGAGGCATGGAATAACAACATCAAGTGCTGGCTCAGCTATATTGATGATGTCTTTGTGATCTGGAAGGGGGACATGGATAGTGCCAAAGCCTTTATATCAGAGATCAATACAAATGAGTTGAATCTTGAGTTTAATGCTAACATGAGCCCTGTCTCGGTTGAATTTTTGGATGTAATGTTGTATGTTTTCAATAGCTCATTAAACTCCAGACTGCATAGAAAGACCACGGCAGGTAATTCCACTCTACACGCCTCCAGTTTCCACCCCAGACATCTCATTGCCATCATCCCTTACGGTTAAATGTTGCGCTTGCACAGGATCTGAAGCTCCACCAGTGACTTAGTTGCCTTTCGGATGGATGCACACCTAAGATTTAAGGCACGTGGTTACTCAGAAAAAGACATCACAGCCGCCACTACTAAAGCTAACTTGTCACCCAGGGAGGAACTTTTGAAAGGAAAGCCCGCGATTAACCCCAACAACAATGACACACATAGTGAGTCTACCAGCCCAGGCACTGTCAATACTCACCTAATTATTACATACAACACGGAAGAGCGCGCCATTAGGTCAATCATGAATAAACACTGGGGCATTATCAAATCTAATCCAACCCTTGGACCGCTGGTAGCTCCACGCCCTGACATTACATTCAGAAGGGCGTTCTCCATGCATGATGCCTTAGTTAGGAGCAGTCCTGAAATTGTCACCAAATCCAACTGGCTATCTGACATCAAAGGGTTTTTTAAATGCAACAGTTGCAGAGCATGCAAATTTGGTGTTAATGTCAACCAAATCACTGCAACTTTTGTAAGGAGCCCTTGATGATCAAATATAGACTCACTTGCAGAACTGAGTATGCTGTCTACGTACTCTAGTGCAAATTTGGCCTCAGGTACGTGGGCAGCACTAAGCTTCAGGTACATCTTCGCATCCTACAACGCCTTAGGGTGATAGTCAACAGTGACCCCACGTACCCCGTAGCATGACATTTCAAGGATATCCCCAACAATAACCTCAATCACTTCTAGTACTTTGTAGTAGACTGTGTACCTCAGCCAAGACGGGGGTAATCATGAGAAACAACTACGCCAGTTAGAATCAAGGTATATCCTTGAACTCAATAGCAAGACTCCCGTAGGGCTCAACATAAGTGAGGATCTACACATTTTTCTGTAGCTTCAGGTCAGTGCTGTATCCACTGATTACTCTCAGCCTTTATTTTTGTGTAACTTTATGCTGACACTCTATGTTGACCCGTATGCATTTCACCTCTAAATAGTGTAATTCAGTGCAACACAGTTGTTCTTGCGATGCCATATTCACATGTGTACTGTTTGCATTGATGTTAATTTACCTGCATTGTTCTGTGTGAATTATAGTGATCATATGTAGTAGCAGTCTTTCTGCATTTAAGCCACTCCATTAATGAATGAAAACATTTTTTGAACTCTCTAGTATGCGCATCAATTACCAGTGACTAACATGTTCCGGCTGGAGCCTAGTCACAGGTACCATGTTGTCTTTATCACTGTTCTCCTTGCCACGTGCTCATAAAGGAGGTCATTTGTTTGTTTTTAGCCCACTACAACAAATGATGCACACTCAACACGCTTATTGGAACTGCGTTTGCATTCCCACTTTTAGTTATTTAGCACTCTCACCTATATGCTATCAGCATTCCAGCACTTTCCCTGTTTTCCCTTTCCTATGACATAATTTGCGCATGAATATATATACTTCTGTATGATAGTGGTCCCGCAGCGTAACATGACTGACATTTGCTAGTCACCATTTAGGTGTTGTCTTCGCTGACTAAACATTCAACATTGCACATTAATGTAGTTAGTAATTTACTCTGATCCTGACTCACTGTTGAACTGGGTCCCAGCTATTTCCGCAGATCCCACTTGTGCGTGTTCCTATTTTGCACTATATGCCGGCATCCTTACGAGTGACTCAACTACCATTACAGGCGGCACTTGTTTCCACGCGTTATTTGCAGCGCAGTTGAGTCTTTCTACCATTGGACTCAACGAGTTCACGTATTTTTAATGATGCTCACATTATTTTCAATGTTTACATCTTTTAGGGGTGCCCGTAACGCTTATGATTTATGTTGACTATTAGAACATGTAATAAATGCCTAAACTGGGATCTCCAATGTGTATTGCAATAGATGTACTACGATGTCTTTTAAGAATCAAAATTGTCAGGTTTCCCACATAAGTCTATTGTTTATGTCAGCTGCCCTTCATCTTTGCAGCATCCATGAAGTAATTTGCATATGACTCACCACATTTTCAGCATTTCGTCAGTGTACCGTAAGCACACATACTTTATGTAGAAACAGAAGAATCACTTCCTTGCCTATATATGCTCTGTCACATCAGCAGCACGCCATGTGATCGAGGCCGCAACCTGGAGGTCGAAACGCATCATCCTGACATGATTTTGTAATAAATCAGCCTGTTTATATTTGCATTGGAGTCTGTGCCCGTGTTTCACCCGGCGGGGTTTAACCTTGGGATCGTGTTTGGATATATATACATATATATCTATATCTATCTATATATATATATATATTCACTTAAAAAACCACAGGTTTCACACATGTTATAGTTAGGTGGATATTTCACTCGTAAAAAAACAATGAAATTCCCCTGTTATAGTTAGTTGAGATAACTATAACTCGTGCGCCCGCAATCCTCTGCTCATGACGTCACATATTACATCACTCATGACATGGTCAGTGGCATCACTCATGACATCACTGATGACATCATCCTTGTGATAGAGTGGCGGACGCGCGAGTTATAGTTATCTCAACTAATTATAACGGGGGAATTTCATTGTTTTTTAACGAGTGAAATATCCACCTAACTATAACGTGTGTGAAACCTATGGTTTTTTAAGTGTATTTGCAAGGTTTTTTAAATGCTAATTCCTAACGATAACATGTGTGAAACCTATGGTTTTTTCAGTGAATTTGTATGGTTTTTTAAATGCTAAGTTATGTATGTCTTATTATTTTTTTATATATTTATTTTTCAGTAAACTACGTATTAAAATTATTATTTTTTTTAATGGTTTTTCACCATGCGCGCACGGTGCGGGCACCCCCGCGATTTAAAAAAAAAAAAAAGTAAATGTTTTTTCTGCCTTCGGGGTCCTTCAGGGACCCCCTGACCAAGGCTAGTGGGTCAGGAACTCTCTACCCTGCCCCCTTTTCACATTCGCCACCTTCCTTTTCCACTCTCGCACTGAGAACAAACAAAATGGCGGCTGACACTTCCTGATTTCGACCGATTTGAACGTTGACTGACATGTAACAACCAATCAGAATTACGCTCGCGCTCATACGTGTGCGCGCACTGTGCATGCACGGTGCGCGGCTATAGATATGTATGTGCTTTTAAATGCAATTGTCTCAGGAAATACTGAACAGATGGACTCCATATATGCAAAAGGCACTTCCCTGACCTGAGGAATACCTCTCTGCCAAATTTCAAGTAATTCTGTTCAGCCGTTCGAGCTGTACCTTCGACTAAAGGTCCTATGGAAAAATGCATGGGGAAAACGCGTTTTGGGACCCCCCTTTTTTCTCGGCCCCCGCTTGACGAATCACCCCAAGACTTTCAGGGTAGGAGCTGAGCGAAGCGCCCCATTAGTTTTGAAAATTTTGCGAAGGTTCGTCAACCGGCGCCAAAGTTATTTAAAATAGAATTTTGAGATTTCCTATGGAAACACGGTCCTAACTATAACTATCTACTGGCGACCAGTAGATAATGTAGTCACTGAGAAAACCACAGGTTTCAGGAAAATTACAGTTAGAAATTAGTATTTAAAAAACCTTAGAAATTCACTAAAAAGAACCACAGGTTTCAGGGACGTTATAGTTAGTTGGACATTTCACTCGTACAAAAACCAGTGAAATTCGGCCGTAATAGTTTGTACAGCGAACTATAACTTGTGCCCCTGCAATGCACTGCTGATGATGTCACATATTACATCACTCATGACATGGTCAGTGACATCACTCATGACATCACTGATCAATCAATCAATCAATCATGGAATTTGTATAGCGCACTACTCACCCGTAGGGTCTCAAGGCGCTGGGGGGGAACGTTACTGCTCGAACAGCCAGGTCTTGAGTTGCTTCCTGAAGGCGAGGTGGTCCTGGGTTGTCCGGAGGTGGATGGGGAGGGAGTTCCATGTCTTGGCAGCCAGGTAGGAGAAGGATCTTCCTCCGGCGGTGGTTCTGCGGATGCATGGAACGGCGGCGAGGGCAAGGCTGGTGGAGCGGAGCTGGCGGGTGGGCGTGTGGAAGGTCAGGCGGGTGTTGAGCTTGGGGCCCAGGTCGTGGAGGGCCTTGTGTGCGTGGGTGAGGAGTCTGAACGTGATCCTCTTGCTGACAGGGAGCCAGTGCAGGACTCTCAGGTGTCCGGAGATGTGGCTGTGCAGGGGGATGTCCAGGACGAGTCGTGCTGAGGCGTTCTGGATTCGTTGGAGTTTCCTCTGGAGTTTGGCGGTGGTGCCGGCGTAGAGGGTGTTTCCGTAGTCCAGCCGGCTAGTGACGAGTGCCTGGGTGACCGTCTCCTAGTCTCGGTGGGGATCCACCGGAAGATCTTTCGAAGCATGCGCAAGGTGTTGAAGCATGAAGATGAGACGGCGTTGACTTGTCTGGTCATCGACAGGGAGGAGTCCAGGATGAAGCCCAGGTTGCGTGCGTGGTCCGTTGGCTTGGGGAAGATGCCCAGGGCAGGGGGCCACCAGGAGTCGTCCCAGGCTGAGGGTGATGATCCCAGGATGAGGACCTCCGTCTTGTCAGAGTTCAGTTTCAGGCGGCTGTTCTTCATCCATTCGGCGACGTCTTTCATCCCTTCGTGTAGGCTGGCTCTGGCGGTGGCCGGGTCGTTGGTGAGGGAGAGGATCAGCTGGGTGTCGTCGGCGTAGGTGATGATCTTGAGGTTGTGTTGGCGTGCGATGGTTGCGAGGGGGCGCATGTAAACGTTGAAGAGGGTGGGGCTGAGCGATGATCCCTGTGGAACGCCGCAGATGACCTCGGTGGCCGCTGACTGGAACGGGGGGGAGGCGGACTCTTTGGGTTCTTCCGGCGAGGAATGAGATGATCCACTTCAGGGCCTTCTCCTGGATTCCAGTGTTGTTCAGGCGTTGCACTAGGGTGCGGTGGCAGACAGTGTCGAATGCTGCGGAGAGGTCCAAGAGGATGAGGGCCGTTGTTTCCCCGTTGTCCAGTAGGGCTCTGATGTCGTCTGTGGCCGCGATGAGGGCGGTCTCCGTGCTGTGGTTGGCTCGGAAGGCGGACTGCGAGTGGTCGAGGGATCCGTTCGTCTCGAGGAAGTCGGCTAGCTGTTTGTTGACGGTCTTCTCGATGACTTTGGCAGGGAACGGGAGGAGCGAGATGGGGCGGAAGTTCTTGAGGTCGGTGGGGTCTGCTGAAGGTTTCTTCAGCAGGGCGCTGATCTCGGCGTGTTTCCAGCACTCCGGGTAGGTGGTGGTGACGAAGGAGGCGTTGATGATGTCGCGAAGGTGGGGTGCGATGATGCCGTTGGCCTTGTTGAAAATGTGGTGTGGGCAGGGGTCCGTGGGGGATCCGGAGTGGATAGTGTTCATCGTCCGGGTTGTGTCTTTGGTGCTGACCGGGGTCCAGGTGTGGAGGGTGGAGGTGGGGGGCGTTGGTTCGGTGGTGGGGTTCGTGGTTGGGGGGCCGAAGCTGCTGTGTATGTCAGTGATCTTGTCATGGAAGAAGGCGGCGAGTGAGTTGCAGAGGTCTTGCGAGGGGGTGATGTCGTTGTTTCCGGCGTCAAATGACATCAATGATGACCGAGTCACCAGATGGCTGCCAACACATTTTGTTTTAGAGTGTTGGCAGCCAATCAGAGTGAAGCTCATGCCCGGGAGAAGTCGCGACTCCTACTTGGTGCTCAGATATCGATATTTTTCTTCTTCTAATTTCTCAGGAACTACTGAAAGGATTTACATCATTTAAATAAAGGTTCTTTTTCTAAACCAAGACCTACGTTTTTACCAAATTTGGTGTAATTCCGTTCAGCAGTTCGGGCTATAGCTTTGTCTAAAATTTCCTATGGAAATTAACATGGGGAATACACGTTTTGGAACCCCCCTTTTTTCTCTGCCCCTGCTTGACGAATCACCCGAAGCTTTCAAGACAGGAGCGGACGGGAGAGCCCCACTAGTTTTGAAACTTTCGTGAAGATTCGCCAAACTGCGCCAAAGATATTGGCAAAAGAAAAAATGCTATTTGAATAGAAACATCCTAACTATAACTACCTACTGTGGTTGCTTTGTATGAGAGTGGTGTACCATTCTTCTACTTCGTTTTTACAAATCCTAGCAGTGTCAAAAATATCCACAAAGAGCTAAAGTAACAATATAGTCAACAATCTGAATTCACTGGTATGTACATAACGTTTTAATTCTTTATAAAAATGACATTATAAATGGTGATGTATATGGGAGTTTGATAAAAAAAAAGTGTATCACAATGATATAAAAAAAATATAACAGATGAACTGTATCTATTAGAGGGTATGTGTTTAAGAGGTTAGTGGTGAATGTTTTGGAAAGTAAGAGAAAAATTAATTAGCGCCTCTTTATTACATTGTGTACTTTATTGCAAAATAATAGTATAGTATTTTGGAAAGTTGCAATGAGGAACTAAGAATGTTTTAAATGTCTAAACATCATGTGCAGAATACATACATCTGCTATTTGCATTGTGGGAGTTGTAGTACTTTTAGTAACATTATTAAACTGGAGCATTGTAGTCACAAATAAAAACTCAGAACATGTTGTCTGCCTGTATATAAATTGGAAAAAAGTAATACTTGTTAGGTATGTATTGGGCAGTGTTTATCCATGTGGTTTTTAACTTATATGACCACGTTGCATATGCTTAGATGGTGAGATATGGTTCTTGTGGTTGCACATAGCTATATGTATGGTGGGATGTTTGAGTTTGCTTAAAGATGTAGAGAGGTAAATATTTTTTGGGAGATGGCTTGAAGGTGTTCACCTATTAAGAAATCACATATATGTTTACCTGGTGATCTATGTTCAGTAAGGCTGATTAAAATGTCATGTATATGGTGAGGGTGGTGTTTTTTCTTTTAACACTGGTTTGTTTAAAACTTAGGATGATTAATAGTGCAGAATGCCTCATGAGTTCTTATCCTGTCTTCATTTAGAGTGTAACTTTTGTTTGAGAAATGCTGAATATATGTTTTAGAAGCAGAAGTATTTGAGAATTGATGTAGGCATGCCATTCACAAAAGGGTTTGTGCTTTGAAAAACTTAAAATTACAGTCTAAATTAATGGAAGCCACTTTGCCTATAATAATCGGTGGTGATTTTAACGTCCTCTTTGACCCATTAAGAGATAGATCAAACCAGAGCCATTATGTAGGAGCCCCGCGTATACATCAGGCTTTGGGCAACATGATTCACGATCTAGGGCTTGCCGATGTTTGGAGGGCAAAGATGGACGATAAACAGGGGTACACTTTCTTTAGTAAAAAGCATGGACATTCGTCTAGAATCGATTATTTCTTAGTTGATAGGTCGAGTTTGGAAAACCTACCTGCTATCTCCATCCTACCTGCCCTTCTATCAGGTCATGCCCCTATTCTTTTTGTTCACCTAGGGAAGAGGTATAGGCTCAGGCCTAGCTGGACGCTAAAAAGGGCAATGCTGTCGGACGTTGAAATAATTAAGGTACTTAAATTGTCCACTCTAGATTTTTTCTCTTTAAATATTGGCTCTACTTCTATGGATTATGTTTGGGACGCTTTTAAAGCTCAACTGAGGGGTCAGTTACATAGCCTGATATGTTCCAAAAATAGGGTGGAGGCACAAGAACTGCAAAACCTGGAAGAGTAAATTCTCAAGCTTGAGGATGAGAGGACTAGATGTACTCAGGGGCACCCAGAAAGGCTGACACAAGTTCTTAGTGACTTGGATCACGCTCACCAGGACTACAGGGGCAGACTTGATCAAAAGGTGAAGGCTCAGTGGGCCTACCAAAATATGCAAAATTATGAGTATGGTGAAAAGGCGGCTGCCCTCTTGGCATGGAAGGCAAGAGTAGATCCAGCCAAAAACAATATTAATGAATTAATAAATGATGAGAACGGAGCTACATCAAGAAGACTGGAGGATATGCAAACTCGCCTTCTTTCTCTATTTTCAGAGTTGTATAGGGAGGAGATTACACCTAGCTCAGAAACTCTCCATAATTGGTTGCGGGATAAAGCTTTAACAGAACTAACAGAAGGCAGCCGAGATAGTCTTGATGCTCCTATTACTGAGAGCGAGATTAGAATATATCTAAACAAAAGTAAGAAGAATAAGGCTGCAGGTACTGACGCGCTTCCAAGTGAGGTCTACAAACTCCTCCAGGATGAGCTAGTCCAGATGTTGTGTGTATTATTCAATTATGTATATAGCCTGGAAGGTAAAGTCCCCAAGTCCTGGAAGGAGGCTACTATTGTACTTATTTTGAAACCTGGGAAGGATCCCCTTAAAGCAGATTCATATCGACCAATCTCCTTGCTGAATGCCGACTATAAGATCTTTATGAGTATTCTTGCAGGAAGATTGGTTAAGCTAGCCCCGCAGTTGATTAATTCGGACCAAAAGGACTTTATTCCAGGGAGATATATTCAGGAGCAGACGCTCCAACTAATTGGCAATATCGATCTGGCTGTGGCTCGGTCGGATCCCTTGGCTGTAGTGGCTTTCGACAGAGTATGCTGGATATATATGTGGGAGGTACTTAAGAGGATGGGCTTTGGGCATATCATCTTTTAGACCTTGACTAGTTGCTATCAGGGGGCCTCCGCAGTTATTTTGTTAAATGGTATGCTAACAGCAAGTTTAAACAATTATAGGGGAACAAGACAGGGCTGTCTCATCTCGCCCTTGCTGTTCGATTTATATATAGAGCCCCTTGCCCAAGCCTTAAGACTAGACAAACAGATCACCCCCTTTAGTTCCCATCAATATAGTAGTAAATTGGCCCTTTATGCTGATGACCTGTTATTATACACCAACAACCTGGTCAATGTAATACCAAGGGCCGAAGCCCTTTTGGTGGAATTTGGCACATATTCGGGCTATTTGGCTAATCCCTCTAAAACCGAGGTGATGTGTTGGAACATCAACAACTGGGAGAGTAGACTAAGTAAAGATTATATATTTGGGAATTATCATAGTTAAGGACTTAGTTAATATACCATTGATCAATCTTATAAAGACCATCAAAGAGGTGGATCGCCTATTTTCTAGATGGGAAAATCTCCCCCTGACGATATTTGGTAGGGTTAACCTATTTAAAATGGTCATCCTCCCCAAGCTGACATATCTGTTCAACGTTATTCCCCTTGATTTTCCTAGCAAGGATATCGGAAAAAATTAAAAGCAAAATTGGTAGTTTTATCTGGGCTAATAAGAGTGCTAGATTGTCTTGGAAGAAACTGAGATGCAAACTCCTGAAAGGGGGTCTTGCCCTCCCGGATATTGCCTGGTATTCCGTTGCCTTTCAATTTAAAAATATACGGATACTCCTGACTAAAACAGATAAATCGAAGTGGGGTAGGTTACTGAGAGAAATGGCCATCGCCGAGGGTGGGGGAGATTGCTTCCTTTATAAATTCGGGGTACCAAGATTTTTTAAAAAGGTATGCCTGAAAATCCTTAGGGCTTCTCTCAGTTTGTGGTACAAGGTTAGATGTAGATGGGGGATTGGTTACCACTCTGATTTTGCCCCGATCTGGAATTTCCCCGGGACCCCGGCCTGTTTGAAAGATAGCCTGGCGATACCAATTAAGAGGGCTGGTATCTCTATATGGTCAGACCTTGTATTATCAGATGGTGTTCACCCGTGGGAAGCATTAAGATCTAAAATAGGAAGTGGCCTCTTCAAATTCAAATATCTACAATTGGTCTCTTGGCATTCAGCGGAGAAGGGGGCTATTAGTGGAGACTGGGAAATTGAGCTTATCTTTGAAAACCCATATCCTGAGAGAAAGGAAGTCGCATTTTGGTATAAGAAACTCCTCGACGCAGATGATGTGGAATATCCCCCACAATATGTAGTCTGGAACCAGTAACCCCTAGACTCCAATTTTGAAGACTTATTTGATTTATCATTGAAAACTTTATATAAGTTTGTCAAACCGGCATCTTTAAAAAAGAATAATTTTTTTGTTATTAGCAGACTATATTATACCCCGGCGAAGATAGCTAAATTTGCTCCCCTATCCTCACCAAAGTGTCCAAGATTCAACCTTCTTAAAGCTGATGATATTCATATATTTTTTGAGTGTTCCAAATTAAGCGCTTTCTGAAGGAATGTGAAGCATGTTTTATGTGGCATTTTTAAAGTCAGTAAGAGTGTCAACCCCACTATAGTAATCTTCGGCATTGACAATGACTGCATGGACTTTTTACAGTCTTTACAAAGAGGTCTACTGTTTTACTTAATTCTTTTTGCCCGAAGGGAAATCTGTAAATTATTTAAAGATCCGCGGACTCCATCACATGAGGACTGGTTGAAAGCTGCGTTTGCCATGGCACGCCTAGATCAGGTTTTTTTTAAACTGATTTCAACATAAATATCTCGTTGGATTTAATATCTTGGGGCAGAGAGATGAGATTGGTTGATGGCCCCCGGGTCCTATGATTACACCAAGCTTCGAACCAAGGAGCTGGCCTGGTCAGGCCTAAAGCCAATGCAGTTGCAGTAGCTGTGGGGGCGCCCAGTTTGGAAGGATGGCTTTCTGCTGAAATTGCTGACGCTAAATGGTGAGATGAGGACAAAAACAAAACAAAAAAACAACCGTTATGTTATCTAATAGCAATGAAGGTACATTCACAGTCAGGCAGTATTCAGGCACTCACACAATCACCCAGCCACTGGTCAGGCAGTCATGAAATCAGTGATTCACTATCCATGGAGTTATTCAATTACCTAGACACTACACATGCACTCTTGCAATCAGGCAGGCAGAACTTATGTAGTCATTGAACTATGCAGGCACTACCTATGCATTTATCTAATCACCAGGCACTAACCATTTACTCATGCAATTAATAAGGCTCTTACTATGCATCAATTATAACACTTGTGAGAACCTATGCAGTCATTTAAACACCCACTTAGAACCCATGCAGTCATTGAATTACTGAAGAACATGTGTGCACTCATGAAAACATTCAGGCACAACTCATGCACTCATCTAATTACGTAGAGTGCCATTGTAGTAAACCTATCATCAATCCAGTACCTATGCACTCATTCAATTACTGAGGAAATACTCTTGCACTAATACAATCATCCCAGCACTTACTTTCATCCAATCTCTGAATCTTTACCAATGGAGTCATGCAATCACTCAGACACTAGTCATGCACTCATCTAATCAGCCACATACTACTGATGCACTCATTGACTTATCCAGGCACTACCAATGTAGTTATCTAAACACCCAGGCACAACCTGTTCACTAAACCAAAAACACAAGGGCAGCAGCCATGTTGTCATCCAGTCACTGACACACTACTTATACACTCATCCAATCTGCTAGGTGCTGTGCATGCACTTAAACAATCACATATACACTAACCATGCACTCTATAAATCCCCTATATACTATCTATGCACTCCTACAATCATCCAGGCACTAGAGTTCCACTCATTTAATCATAAAACCACTATCTATGCATGTATTGAATTATTGAGCCATTAGACATGCACTTATTTAATCATTCAGGCACTACTCATGCTCTCATCCAAATACCCAGGTAGTAGTGATATACTCATGCAAACACGCCGCAGTAACTATGCAGATATGGATTTGACCCATGGAGTTCTTTTATACTCTAGGAATCATCCAGGTACGACCTGTATCCTCAAATAATCACATAGACACTATCTATGCACCAATGCAATCATCCAGGGAGCATTCATATATTCAACCTCAAACACATGTATTTACAAGTTTTAGGGCCATATGTAGGTAGCTAAATACTGGTCGGTAACGGCCGAAATTCGGTAAATATCCCGTTACCGACCGGTATTTAGGCATTTGTGATGTAGGAGGCATGATTTAAGGATTCGGTACTTTACCGAATCGGTAATGGATCGGTAAAATACCGAATCGGTAAAATACAGATTCGGTAAATTACCGAATCCTTAAATCATATGTAGTGAGCACTCAAGTGAGTGTTTTATTGTATTCAGGATTCGGTATTTACCACCAAATACAGGTTGGTGATAAATATCGAATACCTTTCAAAAATCTATTTTTTGCTGTTTTGACAGTGCCATGTGGCAGACATACATGCCCTTAGGGCATGTATATGCGCCACATGTGCACACATGCACGATTCAGGGGTGCAACAGGGTGTCAATGTGACACCCTGCCACCCTTGAATATGCTCCCCCTATTACCGATTCGGTATTTACCGAATCGGTAATGGTGAATGGCTTCCCATTGATTCCTATGGGCCTCCAGGCACGGGGAGCGGATTTCAGCGCTGTCGCCTAGCCTTCAGCTGATCTCTCCTCCCGACGCCAGCACCGCGTGGAATCAGGACACGCCCCCTTTCTAGGCCACGCCCACTGCGACGAGTATAAGACGCTGACTACGAGCGCCATATACTAGATCTGACTAAAACTCCTGAGGCGGAATCCGGGAGAGAATCGAGCTAAGCACAGCTTTTTAAAAAAACATTACTACTGTCACTTGATTTGTGTGAGCACCTTTTTTAAAAAACTCACCACGCCGCAGGGCACTTGACCAGCACGAATTGGCACGGGGAGCGGATTTCAGCGCTGCCGCCTAGCCTTCACCTGATCTCTCCTCCCGACGCCAGCACCGCGAGGAATCAGGACACGCCCCCTTTCTAGGCCACGCCCATCTGACCCTCCCACTAGGCAACTGCATATATCATGTGCCACGGTCGGAAGCGCAGCGGACGAGCGCAGCGGGAGCGCCGTCTGCGCGCCGAAGGTGCGCCTAAGGCAAGCCCGTCTGCGCCCGTCCGCGCCAGACCGAGCCCAGAGCCCCGGGCCCCTGCCTCACCGTCTCCATGCCCACTTATATATATACCCAGGAAACCCTTCACAGGCTAAGGGATCTTCCTTCCGCGCCCTGTCGCTGTATCATCTCCTTAGAGGAAGGACATTCCCGATGTTCAAAATGCACATATATGTTGACCCCATACTCCCCCCCTAAACCAAGTTGGCTCAGGATGGCCCTGCTCAACTGTCGATCCCTCCCGAAGCACCAGGCAGAAATTAACATACTTCTACAGGATTCGGAAATCGAGGCCCTTTTTCTCACTGAAACCTGGCTTACTTCAGACTCGGCGCCAGATATTATCCAATCACTCCCCTCTGGCTATCTTATAAAGCACCAGAACAGACCGTCCGGTATGGGTGGTGGGATAGCAATTATCTACCGAGATTACCTGTCTTGCCAGTTTAAAGAAAGTCCCATCCTGGACTGTGAAAACGTACATTTCTCTATCCATCAGCCCCCATCCACTACCATCTTGGGGATACTAGTCTATCGCCCACCAGGACTGCAACGACGATTCTGTGATTCCCTAATGGACACCACCTCATCCCTCGCCTGTCGATCCCCAAACTTCACGGTCTTGGGAGACTTGAATCTCCACTTCGACGAACTCTCTAATAAATTAGCTGCCGATCTCAAAGCAGATCTGGCCTCCCTGAATCTCCACCTTCAAAGCAACCTGCCCACTCACAACAAGGGCCACTTACTGGACCCCATATTTACCAACCTCACAAGATTAGTTGTAAGTACCCCCCTCCCTGTCCCATGGTCAGACCACTTTTTAGTCCCCTTCAAGCTACAATTATCGGCTGAGGTGCCAGAAAGACCTCCCCCCCAAGCACCCTCCCGCCCATGGAAAAATCTGGACACCAATTCTTGGGCACAAGTACTCACTGCCACCATACCAGTACTGGACCCAGACCCCTCCAGAGCAGACGTTCAACTACACGAATGGATTAACCAATCCCTCGACACTACCCTGCCAGGTAAACCCCTCCCCAGTAAAAAGAGAACAGCCAAATCCCCGTGGTTCACCCAAGAATTACGAAATCTCAGGAAAAAATGCAAAAAACTCGAGCGTATTTGGAGAAAGAACTGGTTGACGGAAAGCAAAAACGAATATAGGGACGCCATCAAGCTCTACAAAAACTGTATAAAAACCACACAGGCAACCTACTTCGAGGTAAAAATAGCAGCAGCAGCCAACTCAGCGAAAGAAACCTATCGCATTGTACGTTCGCTCACTAAAATTCCAGACCCCTCACCAACTCCCGACCCATCGGGCATTAGATGCAACCAGCTCGCTGAGTTCTTCTCATCAAAAATTCACAAAATTCTTACCTCACTTCCAGCCCCCAATTCCTTTCAAATTCCAGACACCCCCCACCCCTGCCCAGATGCGCCACACCTCAGATCTTTTACCCAGATTTCCACAGAGTTATTCCTGTCCACTCTACAAACCATAAAAAGTGGCGCTCCATCAGACCCAGCCCCCGTGAGCAAACTTAAACTAGTCGCCTCCACCGTTGCCCCTCCTCTAACCCACCTCATTAATGCCTCTTTCACACTTGGCACTGTTCCAGCTAACTGGAAGAAAGCCACGGTTAAGGCTCTTCTAAAAAAAAAACATCTCGATCCCACGGACCCCACCAACTTCAGACCCATCTCTCTTCTCCCCGCAATCAGTAAAGTGGCCGAACGAATCGTCAACCAACAACTTTCCAATTTTCTAGAAACCAATAAACTCCTGCGCCAATCTCAGACAGGGTTTAGACCCGGACAGGGAACTGACACCGCTCTACTAGCCGTGGTCGAAGAGGCAAGAACCATCATAGACGCAGGAGGATCAGTGGCAGTGATCCTCCTCGACCTGAGTGCCGCCTTCGACACGGTGGATCATGCCATCCTCATCCACCGGCTAAATTTGATAGGAGTCTCTGACTCCGCCCTGTCCTGGATCAACTCCTTTCTGGAAGAAAGAACCTTCCAAGTGTCGGATGGCACAGCAGTGTCCACAGCCCTGCCACTTCAGTGTGGGGTCCCCCAGGGCTCCTCCCTGAGCCCCACACTTTTTAACGTCTACATGTCCCCTCTAGAGGATATTATTGTCCCTTTTGGCATAAAAACAGTCATGTATGCCGATGACACCCAGCTGGTGGTTTCTATCAACCAGACGAATAATAGCCTAGACAATCTGTCAAGGTGTCTCTAGAGCGTTTTCCACTGGATGTGTGAATCTCGACTAAAATTAAACGGAGAAAAATCCGAGATACTTCCCCTGGGAAACTCACACAATCTCCCTCTATCCCTTTCTTGGCCGCCATGTATGGGAACACCGCCTGCCCCCAAACCCGAAGTCAAAAGCCTTGGCATCTGGTTGGATCGAGACCTCAACTTCAAAACGCAGGCCAGAAAAACCACGGGCACTTGCTTTGGCCTCATTCGAATGGCGCGTAAGATCCTCCATCTGATTCCCTTCCAATCTAGGAAATTGCTGCTGCAAGGGCTGGTGAATTCCAGACTGGACTACGGCAATGTCCTGTATCTGGGGGCACCGGCATCAGTTATTTATAGACTGCAATGCGCTCAAAACGCCGCAGCAAGACTCCTAACCGGAACCAAGTCGAGATGCTCTGCAAAACCAGCACTCAAAAGTCTGCGCTGGCTTCCAGTTAAAGAAAGGAGTACGTTTAAGACCCTATGCCTCTCCTTCAAAATAATGCAAGGCAGAGGCCCCCCGATTCTGGGATCCTTCGTCAATCACCATAAATCCAACAAGCAACTCAGATCGGATTCCCTCTCCCTTGCCAGCGTCCCCAGAATAAAAAAGTCCCGATCCGGGGGGCGCTTGTTCTCCTACAACGCCCCTAAATTATGGAACACTCTTCCTCTTGCCATGCGGAGAGAACACAATCTTCTGGCTTTCCGCAGGCAACTAAAAACTTGGCTCTTCCCATAAACTGTCACCTCTTCTACTCCACCTTCTGGAACTTTAAGTCAGGTCAGCGCTGGGACGCCCTAGGGTAGCTATGCGCTTTACAAATCCCAATTCAAATTCAAAATTCAAATTCATGCCTCATTACCGATTCGGTAAATACCGAATCAGTAATACCGAATCTTTCCGAATCTGTAAAATTTACCGATTTTTTACCTACATACTATTTACCGATTCTTAAATACCGAATTGGTAAAATTCGGTATTTATGAATCGGTAAATAGTATGTTACCTACATATGGCCCTCTGTGAGGAATATGTAGAGGAAGATTTACAAAAAATCTGTGCAATGCAGCGCAGCCCCCGGTGAGGCTGCGCTGCGTTGCGCGACAGGGAGGGAGCAGGAGAGCGCCATATCTTCAGAGATATGGCTCACTCCTTCCCTTTCCCTTGCACCGGCACCATGCACACACCTCAGCGCCATAGTGCTAGGGTGTGTGCATGAGTGTAGCCTCGAATTTGTACAGGAAGGGTACCCTACCTGTACAAAATACTGTGCTAGGCACGATGCAAAGCTTTTTCCACTATGTATGTGTGCTGCACAGTGCAGCACGCATGCAAAGTCAGAAAAGCACCTCTTTTGAATGGGCATTAACGTTTGGTGCAAATCCATGTTTACAAATCTTTGTAAATATGGTTTTGCATCAAAAGGCATGGGAACGCCCATGTACCACCCATGGAATGCCCCCTCAGTGCAAAGTAACACAAGGCAGTGCTTTGTGCTGCTTTTCGCTACTTAGACAGTGCTTTCCAGTGGAAAACAAGTTTTGCGCTAGAAAGTAAATAGCAAAACATAATTTTGCACTGGTTAGCGTCACTTTGTGGCACTAACCCAGCGCAAAATGTTTGTAAATCTCCTCCGTAGTCTTTTAGAACCATCTGGTGAATTATATATGCAATCTGTGACACACTCTTTGCATGTACTTGGAAGAATTAGTGAGCTATATGCTTCAATAGAGATCAATATGCAGAATGTTCTAGGCACCGTCTCCCAACATTTTAATCTGATACATTTAAGTGGAACAGTACTGAGATACTAAATACACCAGTGACACAGTGGTAGAGAGGCATGCAAATAGCTCTTATGTTGTATTCTGGGATTTATAGTTTTGAGAGACAGTATGTACTTGTACACTTGGGAGTATATTTACAAGAAAGTAATGCAGTGCGGTGCCGTAACCCATTTTGCTGCTCTGTGCTACATTACTTTCAAAGCACAGGTATGCGTTATATTTACAACAAGATGATGGAACCCTCTGCTCTCCCATGTGCTGGTGCACAAGTGGCTGCCATGCGCCAACCTTGCACCATGGCGCAAGGGTGCCTGTGTTGTGGGGATGATCATTTTGTGCAGTAAGGGACACCTTCCTGTGCAAAAATCACAAGAGGTATTTTGTGCTGTAGAATGCAGAACGCATAGATTGATGAAAAAACGAGGAGAAATAAAAGTATTTCTCCTTGTTGTACCTCCCTACACCTCCCCTGGGGAGGAGTAGGATTCCGATGCTTTCCCAGGTTTACAAATTGTTGCAAATTTGGCAATGCAGCAGAATCCATGTGTGTTGTGTGGGAACACCCACAACAACATCCATGGCATGCTCCTTTCACACAAACTGCTGCATGAAAAGGGCCCATATTTATAAGGCCATGAAAAGGCCACGCAGAGTGGCTTTATGTAGCCTTGTAAATATGGAGGACCACATTACGCCACTGGTGTGTCAAAAAAAGTGACACACCAGCAGCACATTGGGCTTGTAAACATACTCCCTTCGCTTGTTGTTCATTTTAAAATGTACTAAAGAAGGGATAAACTGTTCTTTCACCATGTATAAGCAAGAAATGAGTTGAGGTGCAGCTGTGCTATATGTTAGGGTGCTGAAATGTTAAAAGGTAACTAATAAATAAGTGGTTTGCTTTGGGTTTCTAATATTGAAGTAAGTGCACGCAGTAATATATCTAGGCTCATCTGTAGATTTAAAACTGCAACATAACTTGGAAACAGTTTTTGTATTATGTCAATAGTAAAGTAGTTGGGACACTGGCTAGGCTAAAAATTGAAATACACTTGTTTTTTTTACAGAACAATATCTACATAACTACACAGAGTTATAGTGCCTACAAAAGCTCGGACGGAAAAGCAACAGAAGCAACTACAATCTGTTTGCAGATATTAGTTACAAAAGGGGCAAAATGCAAACAAAGTGGTGAAAGGAAAAAGAGCTAATGGTAAGAGGACAAAGTCATTTCTTAAAAATATATGTGGACATTAACCAGGAGACAGAAGCAGTTTAGGGAAATCAGATTATCCATGCACTCATCCATACACCCAGGCAATACCCTTGTTATTGTTACTGTTATTTTAATTTTATAAGGTGCACAGCTACCCTATGGTTTCCCGGCGCCACTTGAAAAGTGGCACCGTTGCAGTTATCCATTTAATGAGGCTCCATTTAATGTACTCATCCAATCACCCAGGTGATACTCTTGCACTCATCCAGTCACCCAGGCAGCACCCATCCAATCACCCAGGCACTACCCATGCACTCATCCAATCACCCAGGCTCTACCCATGCACTCATCAAATCCCCCAGGCACTATCCATGCATACAACTAGTCACCCAAGCACTATCCATGCACTCACCCAATCACCCAGGCACAACCATTGCACTATCCAATCACACAGGCACTATCTTGCACTCATTCAATCACTCAGACACTACACTTGCATCCATCCATTCACTCAGGCACTACCCTTGCACTCATCCATTCACTCAGGCACTACCCATGCACTCATCCGTTCACCCAGGTGCTACCTATGCACACATTCAATCAACCAGGCACTGCCCTTGCACTCATCCATTCACTCAGGCACTAACCATGCACTCATCCATTCACTCAGGCACTGCCCCTGCACTCACCTATTCACCCAGGCACTACCCATGCACTTATCTATTCACCCAGGCACTACCCAGGCACTCATCCAATCACTCAGGGACTCGCCATGCACTCATTCAGTCACCCAACCATTATCCATGCACTCATCCATTTACTCAGGCACTACCCTTGCACACATCAATTCATTCAGGCACTACCCATGCACTCATCTATTCACTCAGACACTACCCATGCACTCATCCATTCACCCAGACACTACCCATGCACACATCCAATCACACAGTCACTATGTTTGCACTCATCCATTCACTCAGGCACTACAAATGAAATCACCCAATGACCCAGGCACTACCGTTGCACTCATCCATTCACTCACCTAGCACCCATGGACTCATCCATTCACTCAGGCACTACCCATGTACTCATCTGATCACCCAGGCACTACCCATGCACTCATGCATTCACCCAGGCACCAGCCATGCACTCATCCATTCACTCAGGCACTGCACATGCACTCGTCTAATCAACCAGGCACTACCCATGCACTCATGCATTCACCCGCCACTACCTGTGCACTCATCCAATCACCTAGCCATTATGCATGCACTCAACCATTCACCCAGTCACTATGTTTGCACTCATCCATTCACTCAGGCAGTACCCATGCACTCATCCAATCACCCAAGCACTATCCATGCACTCACCCAATCATCCGGGCAGTACCTTTGCACTCATCCAATCAGGCAGGCACTACCCATACATTCATCCAATCACTCAGGCACTACTTATGCACTCATAGATTCACTCAGGCACCACTGCTGCACTCATTGTAACATTCATGCACCAGTTATGCACTCATTCAATCATCCATACACCAGCCATACACTTATTCCAAGATATATACGTACTTTATCTTTGTTTAACTGTAAAAGCCAATTCCAACAAGAACCTTTTTTTTATTTTTGCTTTTTTTTAATGCTTTAGTAAAGGTTTTGATTTTTTTTCTTCTCTTTTATAATAACAAAAATAACAACTGGGACCGGAGGAATTCAAAAAATGTGCACTGAAAAATGTGCAAAAAATATAAAAGGGGAAAACATTGGCATGTATGATGTTTTGCAGCATTTACAACACTACAGTCCTTACAGTACATGGCCATTCTTGAAAACTCTGAAGCCATATTTGTTGTAGTAGTCTGCACCTCTGATGGGACTTTCTGGTGGGTAATTGTCGCTGCTGCTACTGATGTAGGTGGTCCTCTACCTTGCCTCTGCTTGATCGCCAGTTGGAGACATTTTCTATGATAGATTTTAAGATGATATAACATGGACGTTGTGCCACATGCATATTTTTGTTTGTTTGTTTGTTCCTCTAGAGAGGGTCTTGTCGCATTGTAATGCATTCTGGGACTGTTTAAGTTGTTTGCTGATGATTTCCACCTGTTTTTGCTTATGTGTAATTTTTACCACCTGATTTCTTCTAGTTTAAGGAATGCAAATAGCGATTTTTGGCTAGTTCTGTATTTGCAAAAACTTGATGCATCCCATTTTGCGATTTCTTAATTGCGCTTCCTATTCTGTATTTTATGAAGCGCTACTATTGCGAATAATACTATTTTGTGCGGATTTGCTTCATGCATCAGAACTAGCTATTTTGCGATCGGAAACAACATTTTTTACCGAATCGCAATGTTTCCGTTCGCAAATTAGGTTGATGCATGTGGGCCATAGTTCTTATTCTTCAGTTATATTTCTGTCTACCGCTTGGAGATTAGAAATGTTAGGTAAACAGTGTACAGACAGACCCTGCCTAGGGAGACCACAGCTCTTAGTCTATGCATAAAGCATGAGTTGAGTAGTTATATACACATTGCTCCCTGCCCAAAGCTGGTTTGATACATGTATCAGTATGGAGAGAGATTTTGTGTAACTCAGATACATAGCAATGTATACCATATGGATTGAGGTATTTCTGACAATGGATATTGGCCCGAAAACCACAGAAGTATGTGGTCCCGGAGATAACACAGCTAGCAGGGCTGACAACGTTGCCATCTTCAGTAATAGCCTTCATTTTAATATGTTTTCCAAGTATTTTCTTTGACCACATCAAAAGGAGCTCTTTAATGAGCCAACTCAGCTCAAGGGGGTAAGTGTAAAATAATTTTCTTTACCAGTGTGTTTATGACTGAGCTGCATAAACTGTTTACAAAAAGTGAACACTACCTACAAAGTAGAAATAATTGCATTTTTTAATATCGTATTTGGTGAGCCTTGAGAAGTAAAGCAGAGTGGCTTCTCTGCATGGAGCATCAAGAGGGAACAGCAATAAACCCCTGAAGTTTCCAACTAATTGAGTAGAATGTCTCATTAACTTATTATCGGTTGGCACGTTGTTTAGTTGCTGAAGAAAAACACATGCTGCACCATATGAAAAACAGTGAAACGAACCATTATATTTCAGGAAATCCCATTGATTGTTGTCATAATTACCCTGCCACTACTTATGATACTAAATGTATACATAAGAGAAGACATTCAACTAATCATGTTCTGTCATGGGTTCATTGCCTAGCATTTATAGAAGTTTCTTTAATTGTTTTCAACATTTGGCCTTGGTGGGGGTGAAAGATCTGAAACAATATCTCTTATACATAGCACACATGACACAAAAAAATTGGGAGAACAATAGGCATTGGCATGAAGGAGTTTTGGGGACCTGGTCACGACCTAATTAGGGGCCTCCTGATCAGAACAGCTTTGAATTTATTACCCATTTTTAACTACTTCAAATTATCATGATTCCAAACAATTTTGAATTATATGTTTAGCTTGCAGAAACAGGGTCGAAACAAAGAGCAGAAAGTGCAAGCTGCATGGCATCAGCCAGCAAAAAAGTGGTCAAAGAAGACCAGAACAAGAATTGCTAAACTTATTTTTGTACATTTGGATCCAGATTTGTTGTCTTGCAACAATCTTTTATGTGGAATTTGGTGTTTAACCAGCCTATTCGTCCGACTGTAGAAAATACATTGTGAGAGTGACTGGCTGAATATTTAGCATAATAGAGCATAATACTAAAATAAAACATGTGTATAATACTTGAAATTGTAGCTCTGATGACCAAATAATTACGACCACAAAAAATCCCCCTTTACAATTAGCATTTTTGCTGCAACAGTGAAAATCAAAGCACTGCTTTGAGGATTTTCAGCATTCCATCAGGTGAAAACTGACCATGTCTTCTTACATTTCTTCCTCTCATTTGTTCCTCGCCTCCTCATTCTAGGTGTATCCTTTTTTGACAGGTAAGATAGACGGGGGTGGACAGGAGAAAGCAGAAAGACAGCAGTACATTGAAAGGGGTGAAGTGAGGTACAGATAGACATAAGGTAGCGAGAGAGGTGAAGTAGGAGAGACATGAGAGAAAGAGAGAGAGGTGAGGTAGCCAGAAAAAAATGGTCCAGAGAGGTGCAAAGAGGAAGGGGTAGATAGAACAATAGAAGAAAATATGTGAGATAGAGAGAGATAGAATTAACGAATAGGAAATGTAGAGGGGGGGGGCAGGGGTGAGATATACCAAGGGTTGATATATACCTAAAGTTATGTTAGAAGACTAAGCAATTTAGAGAGCGGTAGAGCAGAGGGAAATAGAAGGAGACAGTTAGATAAGTGGGGGTAGTGAAAGAGGTATAAATACATGCTGGGTAGTTACAGTAGTGAGGCACAGATATGGGCAAAATTAGAAGAGGCATAGAAAGGCATGTCGGATAAAGAGCATAGTAAGGCAGACAGAGGGTTAGGAAGAGAGAGAGGATGAGGAGAAGTGTAAAGAGAAAATAGGTTAAAGTAGAGAGGGGGGTGAGGTAGCGAAAGAGAGGTGAAATTGATGGAGAGGTAGAGAGAGAGAATAAGGTCAAGAGAGAGGTTGCATCTGAGAGGTGAGGTAAGCAGATAACAGACTGGATGTCCACCAGCTGCCTGAAATTAAAGGGAGAAAAAACAGAGGTATTAGTTGTAGACAACAACCCCTCTTGCTGGTTGGAGCTGAGCTGGTCTGACAGTCTTGACCCACATCCTTCTCCTATCCCCGCAGTTAAAAAGCCTTGGATTCTGGATCGACAATAAACTTTCCATGGAGGCACAAGCCAGGAAATTTGCAGCATGCTGCTTTGGACTTCTCAGGACTCTGAGAAAACTGCCCTATGCGGAGAGCGGTTCTGCAGGGATTAGTCAACTCACGTCTGAACTATGACAACTCCTGTACCTAGATAGCCCTAAGTATGCAATAAGAAGGCCTCAAGTGGTCCAGAACGCCACTGCTCAGATTCTCCACAAAATTCAAAAACACCAGTCTGCTGCTCCAGCCCTAGCAGCCTTGCACTGGTTACCTGTGCATAAGAGAATCCAGTTTAAAACACTCTATTTAGCCCATTACACTATGCACAAGAGCGTTCCGCAGCTAACACAGTGTCTGCTGACTCTCTACACTCCTACAAGACCACTAAACTCCGAGGATCAAAAACTGCTGCTGGTCCCCAGGATCAAGAGGGCAAGGAGTGGATGGAGCTGCATATTTGGCTCCTAAACTCTGGAACACCCATCCAGTTAATCTCAGAATGAACCAATTAGAACTCAGCTTCAGAAAGCATTTGACTACTTTTCTATTCTGATGTCTGTTCAGGTTATGCACAGATATCCTGTAGGTAATGGTTGTTGCCAGTGCTGAGAGGCCCGTTGGGTAGCCATGTGCTTTATAAATTTAGTGGAATAAAATATGTATAACGATAGAGTTAGAGAGCGTGAAGGGAAGTACACCTGTTAGAGGCTATAGTTAAGGGGCTGCAGAGAGATATGAGAGAGAGAGGAGACAATGATAGATACACAGATATAGGTAGATTAATGCAGGTAGCAAAAAAAGGTGAGGTAGAGGGAACCGAGGCAGAAAATAGGAGAATGGAGATGGAAAGGGGCTGTAGAAAATGGATGGTGAGGCAAATTTAGGAGTTTAGTCATGACAGACTTGAGGAAAGGAGAGTGAACTTAGCTAGAAAGTGGTGAGGTAGAGAAAATACTGACAGAGAGACAGAGAGAAATGAGGTTATAGAGAAATGAGACACAAAAGGAACATAGAGGTGCATATTGAGGCATGAGTTAGAAAGAGTTTAAGTAAAAAGATAGTGTAAAGAGGTAGAGGTACTCACAGAAAGAGGGTAAGATTGTAAATCAGAGGTAGAGAGAGGAAGGTGGATTGACATTGTGGTGAGGTAAAGAGACTTGTGATAGAAAGAGAGCACATAAGGGACATAGAGATGGAGAGAGAGTGGTAGAGAGACGTGATAAAATGGGTAGAAGAGGTAGGGTGAAGTAAGAAGTAAGGATCTGGAACAATATCCCTGTAACTATCAGGACTGTCCCAATCATGCTCCAATTAAGGAAAGAGCTAAAGAGACACTACTTTAAAGAACACTACATCACAATCCACTAAAAGGCCACTTCTGCTCCCAAACCTCAGACACTTCTTCATTCACTAGGAGACTGTAGTTCTACTTTCACATGGTTCGATGTTCAGCTGACTTTTGGCGAGGTAGACGCTGTACAAATATCAAATACAAACATGTATACATACATACAAGGAGAAAGCGAGAGAAAGAAATAGACATAAAGTTTCATCTTTATTTAAATTGCTATGAACTGCCTAAGAATGCCAAGGTTAAGGTTGGGCAGGGTAGGCACATCGAGCTGTTAAGTTAAAAAATAATCAGAATTTTATGTGCACCCTTAGTAGGATGGACTGATGACTGTCCCAGGAACTTAATCAGGGGGCCCTACTAAGGGCCCGATTCTGATCTCGCTCGGAAAGCCCCCAGTACGACTCAGATCCAGAGGGCTTTCCAAGCGAGACGTGCTCCGGGAGTCCGAATGAGCGAGTATGATGCTGCTGTATGCTTACGGACTCGATTTGCTCAGACTCCCATTGAACTCTATGGGAGCCTGTGTACAGACGCGTACACAGGCCCCGTAGCAGAAAAGAGGTGGGTGGGGAACAGCGTACACCCTGTGGTGGGCACCCCATGGTGTCCGCCACACTGTACATGCCTGGGTCGGGAGGACCCATGGGCACACCCCCGTGACAGATTCGGGGGGGCCCGAGTGAAGGGGGCCTGCTGGTGCCCCACAAAGTACGCTTCCGACAGCCGTTTCGTCTCGCTGAGACCGAGGTGAAGTGGCTGTAAATCGTGCATCGTACTCGCTTGGTCGGAATACGGCTCCATAGCGTGGCATGATTCGGCTACGAACGAGACGTAAGGACATGTTCGGGACCCGGAAGTGATTCGGTCGGCACGTACGCAATCTTCGCATCGAGCTGGGACGCTCAAGGGCAGCCATGCGCTTTAGAAATTCTTTTTCATTTCATTTCATTTCATTTCACTTAGTCGTTCGGACCTGTGTACGATTCGGTCGTAAGCAAAGGCTATGAATCGGATCTGGGAAAGCCAAATCTGATTCGGAGGCCTTTCGAACGACATCAGAATCGAGCCCTAAGATTGGGGCAGGGCTACTGTCAAGGCCACTCGAAGTATGTGGTAAGAGAGGGCCAAATTATGCAGCAGGGTCGAGCAAATTATGTGGCAAGAAAAGGCAAATTATGCAGCATAATGCGGAATAGTTTGTATTAGCATTACTTCATTATTTCACCATTTCTAAAGTTGGTAAAACTCTGTGGTCACTGGTTGCACCTCATTAGTACCAGTTTAACATTAAGTTATAGCAATAAGCAACAGAAAGATGACCAGTCCAGCTTTACAAAGGGCAACAGGTCCCATCGCATTTTTTGTAATTTTTGAACCACTTGATCGAGGAAAAATTTTTTGCTTTGTTAATATCTGCAGTTTATGTGGCAGATGATGGATTATGTGACAAATGCAGCAAATCTATGAATATGCGAAAATCCAGGCGGCCGCACAATCGCATAATTACAGTGTTCCTGGCTATTTCCCACTTTGCCAATGCCTTAAAAAGTCTCTGACAATAATGCAGAAGCGCATAAATGTATCTTTATCATTTGAAGAAAGCATAGTACGCTACAACATTCCATTGATGTCATAAAACTAGCAAACATAATACCATCTGTTCTGATATTTTGTTATGAGTTTCATGTCACGATCACCCACTCAGCCTCATCAGGGTAACGGTCCTTTGATCACCAAAATACGTCTGTGCTGATGCAAGGAATGATGAATCGTATTTAAACTCAAGTGAGCGGCAAACATTAGATTTCTTCTTTTGTTTTGGCTAGAGAGTACATTCCTTTTAAATCTGGCCTTTATTCAGTTTCAATTTCATGCAGTCTACAATGAGACACATAATTTCAACATAATATAGACAGTGCTGGGGATTGAGTAACAAGTTAGCATGAAGGAGTCTCGTTTGTTATCGGAATTACAACCCGGGAAACCTCACCTGGCCGGGACAGGGTAAAGATTGACAGACGGATAGCTCTTTCTCGTTTCTGTGGGTGGAGGTGCATGGCCGTTCTTAGTTGGTGGAGCGATTTGTCTGCTTAATTCTGATAAGGAATGAGACTCCGCCATGCTAACTAGTTACGCGACCCCCATCACTGTCTATGTTATATTGAAATTGAGTATTTGTTTGCAAGTGTATATGGTACAGTTCTGCACTTTATGCCACAGTAGTCACTTAAGCGAGTCTTGTTGATTGTCTTGTGATTTTTTTGTATAACAGCCATATACAGTAAAAGCTATTTAATTGTAATATATTGGTATCACATATTTTTTAGGTCATCTCTGTGGTGTGCTCTGATTTGCATTATGGCTTAGAAAAAGATTGACCAACTAAAGTTGCGCTACACATTCATTGACCTTGATTGAATTTTAGACTATAAACCCAACTGAACACATTGTAGAATGTATTATTCATACCCAGGTTCAGAGGGGCACAGGGTTATCTCATTACTTTAATGCTTTATTCAGTTTCAGCTGTATCACCAATGTCAGGTAATATTAAAAAAAATACGCCCATACTTACATCGAAGAGCATTGAGTGAGCCATTTTCATCCATTAGTCTGTTCAGCTGTCATTCACATTTTGCTTCCTGCCACCGCACAAAACAGTAACGGGCAATGGTTCAGTCCAAATCAGCCCTTAGCCTCCTGGCACTGTGATTACCGGATGCATGTGATGCATTACTGGATCACATATAGACATTTGCCTAGAAAGAAGTGCACTCCAGTGCCAGGGCTAGTGGGAATATATTTTACTTCATTAATTATTTTTTTTCTCCAAGTTTTCACCTTCTTTACTTTGACTGACTGATTTTCTCAATTACAACCAGGTGACTACATCGGAGAGTAGCGTGAATTGCCAGTTTGTGCAGCTAGGTGAAAACACAGCCAATTTGAATGTAATTCCCCATTCTGAGGTATGAAACTCAGAATCAGGTGCAAAATGCATATTTGCTGCCACTTGGGAGAAGGATCTCAAAGAATGGGCAGTGGCAGGGAAGTTATATATATAAGGCGGACTTAAAGAGACCCTAAGGCACAAAAAACTTTAGCAGCATGGGGGGAGATGACTCGAAGCCTAATCACCTATACACATTCCTAGAGGGGAACCTCACCTGAGGGTCGGTGGGGTATGGACCCATGGGAGATGTAAAGAATATAATGATATGAGGGACATGATCCGTTATGAAATGCTCTTGAAGGTTACCTTTCATGGAAGCTCAAGGGGAGGGTAATTTTTGGGGGTTGAAGTGTTAACTATAATGTTTGGTCAAATCGACCACAATGGATTGGGGGGGTGTAGTATGCTCTTCATGAAGAAATCCAACATGAGATACTCAAAAGTTAAATTGTAGTTTAATGAACAAACAGGACCCACGACCACCTGCTAACAGCTCCACAGCAGGTTCTCAAATAATGCCTACATCAACATTCTATGAAAGAGAATGCTATTACATAGAACATTCCTTACAAAGATTCCTTAAAGAAAACACAACATAAGAATACGTTACCACATATTACACATCCCCCTTTCCTTAATAAAAATAAAATACAATAAAATTCACAATGCAATTAAAAAACATATTTACATCAAGAATGTCCAATCAATAGTACACGTAATTTCTGGAGTGAATAGGAGCAGATCTTACTCTTGAACTACTTCTGATCAAATTGTCTCCACCACAACCAGGAATAGTACTAGATGGTGGTACAACCACTTCAGCATTATTTACAACATCACCTCTGTCAAAATTATCGCAACTTTGACTAAAATGTGTTAATGTATCTAGATCAAACCAATCATGTCTTTCACCCCCTTTAGAGAAATCATTTTTTTGTAAAATGATTTTAGCTTGTTCTTCAGTTGCCTTCACTAAAGCATTACTATTCCACCATCCTCTGTCCTGTAGTAAAACAGATGTTTTCTTAATTTTCAAAACCTTTGCAGGTTCAGAGAACTTGGAATGTCCTTTACACACCTTCTTAGGTTTTTTAATTAAAACCCAATCCCCAATGTTTAATGTTCCTTCTTTTACATGCATTCTCCTATCATAATTCAGTTTATAACTATTCTGTTTCATAATGGAGCTGTTGAAGTTCTCCAATGTTTGTCAGAACATAAACACTCCGCACACGTTTCCACATATCTCTTAACCTGTCCGTCAATTGCAGGCCACCAATAAATCTGTTTGATTTTTTTCACTGTAGCTGATATTCCCAAATGTCCCTCATGAGCTAATGAAACAATCTTAGATCTGAGACCAACAGGAGGAACAAACAAATCTTGTCTGTCTTACCAAGATATCATTAACAAGAGATAATTCTGATGCAACCTGAGCAAAACATCTTAAATCTGTGGACATGCACCTATCACTTGGCCAACCATCAATGAGAAACTTCTTTACCTGAACCATGCAAACATCTTTATCACAACACTCCAACCAATCTTTTTCTGATATCTTGAACTGTTCATTAATGTCATTAACAGTCAACACATACTCCACATCTTCCCATTCCGCTTTTCTATCATCATCAACACCATCTCCTGTCACGGGTAACCTTGATAAACAATCAGCCCTTACGTTTCTTCCGCCTGGAATATACTTTATCTCAAAAGTAAACTCCTGTAACCTAGCTAATATCCTTATAAGTCTTGAAGAAGCCTTATTAGAACAACTGTCACCCAGCATATATATTAAAGGTTTGTGATTGGTGTGCAGCTCAAACTTTGTTCCCCAAATGTACATTTTGAATTTCTCTGATGCCCAAGAGCATGCCAGTGCTTCACGCTCAATTGTGCTATAGTTCTTTTCAGCCACACTTAGTGTGCGTGAAGCAAAAGCAATAGTGCACTCCTGACCTCCAACCATTTGGCTAAGAACAGCCCCCAAACATTTAGCACTTGCATCTACAGTTATTATGCATTTAGTTCCTTGTATAAATCGTTTAATGGCTGGAGCTGAAATAATTAATCTTTTCACAGATTCAAAAACTTGTTGACACTCGTCAGACCAAACATAGTTGGCATTTTTTTAAAAAAGATCTCTCAAAGGTTGAAACATGACAGCATATCCCTGAACAAACCTTGCATAATATTCACTTAAGCATAAAAAAGACCTAAGTGAATCTTTGTCATTGGGAACACTAGCATCATTAATACCTTTCAACAAGGAAACCTTCGGTTATATACCTTCTGCAGAAATATTATGTCCTAAATAATTAACTTCCTGTGCTAAAAATTTACATTTGTTAATGTTCACCGTCATCCCATGCAAATTTAGTTTTCTTAAAACATCCTTTAACAATGTAACATGTTGTTCCAAACTCACTGTGTGCACTAAAATGTCATCCTGGAAAGCTTGTATACCACCAAGATTTCCAAACATTTCATCCATTAAACGTTGAAAAACACTGGCTGCTGATGCCAATCCAAACGGCATCCGCTGGTACATGTATACACCAAAAGGTGTTACAAAAGTAGTGAGATGCTGTGAACTTTCAGATAAAGGTATCTGATGATACGCAGAACGTAAATCAATGGTCGAAAAGAACTTACTTCCCCCTATTCTAGCCAACATTTCATGTATTCTTGGGAGGGGATGACAATCCACAAGGATGTTTCGATTGAGGACTCTCAAATCCGCACACAAGCGTATATCCCCAGAGCTTTTTCGTGCGACAACCGCTGCAGAAATCCATTCAGAGGACTCTACCTGCTTGATTATTCCCTGGGAACACATATCATTAAGTAATCTTTTAAGATCCTCCCTGGCTGAAAGGGGAACGGGTCTAACTTTCTGTATCACAGGAATAGCATTACTTTTTAATTTAATAGTGTGTTCGAAATTCTTAATTAAACCAACCTTGTTTGAGAATACATCAGGAAATTCAACTAGCAACTTCTGGGCAAAACTATCATCCAAAATAGTGTCCTGAACTGCAAGAATAGGCATCTCGCCAATAGTGACAGGTTCATCATGTCCTGGTCTTAATATAATTCCTAACTTAGCTTGATCTTGCCAACCCAAGATGTCACGTACATTGACTGCCACATACATTTTTGAATAAATATTTCTCCCTTTGAATAAAATACCATCATCGAAATAACCCTTCATAATTATATCGTATTCCCCAAAGGCTTTAGGGTTAATGGTAGTAGACTTCAATAACTTTCCTGACCAAAATTTGTGAAATGTTTTTTTAGCTAGAATTGTTATGGGAGACCCTGAGTCAGCCATGACATATAAATTGATAGTCCCAATTTTAACATCACACAAGGGACCTTTGCAACGTTTCTCAGCGTTTCCTAATGCATTGACTTCAACTGATGATAGAGATACGTTGCTAATGGCTTTGGACAATATATCATTTCCAACATCAAGTTGACTGACCTTAACCTTTGTTTTGCTAGCATGACAAACATTATAAAAATGTCCAATTCTTTTGCAGTTGTTGCATCGCCTTCAAATAATGCCCACATCAACATTCTATGAAAGAGAATGCTATTACATAGAACATTCCTTACAAAGATTCCTTAAAGGAAACACAACATAAGAATACGTTACCACATATTACAGGGGGACTCGCATTCAGGACACGGACCGTTTGCACTTGTGGTACTGACTCTCCTGATGTATGAACCTGAATGACCAGTATAGGGAATGTATTCCCAACTGTGCTAAACTGAAAATAAAGATTTAGAGAAAACATAAAAGTAAAAAAAAAATGCATATCTGCTAAATAACACGTCTTGTGCAAATAGTAATTCGCAGGTGAACAATTTATGTCTAAGATTGCACTCTAGTTTGTTTCCCTTGAAAATTCCTCCATCTTGCTCTATATTTGAAACCTCGACCTCACCTCTTAGTCTCCCTTGCTTTAAGAGGACCTATATATGTTGCACTGGCTCGCAGTTGAACCTTTGTTATCCGCGTGTGAAGTTGTTATGGCAAAACATATGTTCCTGTAGAAGGTCCAAGTTCTCTGGTTAATCAGTGGCAACACATCTGCATCTCGGAACAATGACATTGTTTCCAGATAAGGCCTGTGCTGAGCGGCAGCATGAAAGAACCATTTACATGTTAAGGGGTGGCTGGACCATCTCACTCAGCTGTAAACCACTAGTGAGCATTTGGTTGCAGACAGAAGACATCATGTGGCACAGGAAGACTATGGGGGCACATGCCCACCTCTACTTCAAGGTCCTAGTAGACACTTGTAGTAGTGGCTTGTGTGGATACACAAGTATAGCTTGTTGCTGTGAGTTTTGGAAATTCTCCTTCTGCATCCCAGGTTCCATCCCCGAAGTGGGGCAGGAAGAAGGAAAAAGTTGGCAAGATAACTCAGTCAGAAGTCTCCCCCTTCTTTGTACCCTTGTTGTGGCTCTCCCCTGAATTAATCTCCCAGCCCCAATCCTCCTTCCTGCTGACACTAGAGGACAAATATGTGGCCAGACCAGTCTGGGTGAATATTTAAAAAGACAAAGCTGCCTGAATCTGGTACCAGAGCAGGACCTAAGGAAGCTGCAATATTTTCTGTAAGCTTAGTATAAGGGCTTGATTCATATCTCGGCGGACGGGTTACTCCGTCACAACGGTCACTGATATCCTGTTCGCCAAAATATAAATTATATAGGAAATATTGGGATTTACATTTCCGCGGACGGGATATCCATTACTGTTGTGATGGAGTAACCCATCCACTGAGAAATAAATCAGACTCTAAATATATGGCAGAAACCCTGAGTCCTTTTGCCAGGTTTTCTTATCGTCCAGTGCCAGGGATCTCACTCCAGTGGAGACGGAGAATGACTTCTAAGCACCACGATTGGGGATCACTGAAAGTCAATTTGCCTTGTACTAAGGAATAGGATTTTGGGAGTTCTGCATCCTGCCGAGTAGAGCAGCACTGAAACAATGTGCGAGCTCATGTGAGGTGCTAAGAGCAGCTGTGCATGAAAAAGAGGAGAGATGGTAAAGGTTTATTCTGGAAGAACTAAAGTAGGTGCACTGAAGTCCGGGTAAGGAATTTCACTTCCAGGCTATGCAGGAATGACGTGTGCTGCCTGTCCCCTACCCTAGAATGAGGCAACATTCTCTCATAATCTATACCACCCATGGTGACTGGGACATCCCCGCTTTTCTAAAAGCAGCCAAGGATGATAAAAGTGACAACTGAAAACAGACTCAAAAGAAGCAGCAGCTGTCCCAGTTTGACAATAAGAAAATCCAGAACTGCTGTCTGCAGTTTTGAGCACCCAGTGAAGAAGTGCCAGTTTCAGCTTGGCCTTGATAAATTCATGAATTCAGTCAGTACTCACCTCACCAGAAGAGAAAGCATGTGTGGTGACAAGGTGCTAGAAAACATTGCAACCATATTTGGTGGTTTCATTGCAGACTCTTGACAATGATCATGTCTGAGACACGGGACGGGCTCTTCATTTATTTGGGTGGTGGGCTTGCCCCAAGGAAAATCCAACAATGAAGATTCCCCTCTTGCGACAAGCATGCCTAAGTACAGCCAATGCTTACCTGTGCCCATGCAGCTTCACCTCTCTTGAACTTGAGGTGTGTACCTCTGAGCCTACAAAGACCATCGCTAAGGCCAGTGTTGCTGAGGCCAAGCAAACACAAGGAGATGATGGACGGAGCACTGAAACTTTTCAGATACTCACCCCGAGTCACAGATCTGGGTTGAATCCATCATCGTTCTTTAGTTCACTGCGCCACCCCAGTTCAGACCCAACCATATGCAAATCAGTCTTGACCCAGTTCCTCGTGGGAACAGTACAGCCCGATCTGCCAAGCCAGGTCTTTCCTGGACCGGAAACAAGCATCCTGGGACCGGTTTTGGGGTAACACCCCTTATCAGCCAGGCTAGCTTGAATCCAGTGGCAAAGTGAGCAAGGGACCCAAGATGGAAGACACGGCTTGGCAGTACCGGCTGGACTGTTCCCAAGAGGAACAGGGTCAAAACTGAACTCCTCTGCAAATGTGAATCTATCACTTAACATTTAGAAGATCAGAAAATAGACCTAAACCCGTTTATCCAAGCACAGAAGACAGCCAAATACAGGTATTTCATTCCCTCATCACTTCTCTTCTTTCCCAAACAAAGAACCCCCCAAAACTCACCTGCACAATTGACAATCACTTTTCGCCATTCCTCTCTCTCTCTGCTAGTGCCCCTCTTGGCTTCCAGCTTGACCACTGATTTTTCTCTAAAGTTCACTAATATCAGAAATACTCCTGACACAATCTGTAAGGATCGCGGATGTTCTGCAGGAGCGTCTGGAGTCGTGAAGAAAGTCCACAGTCGTCCCCCATGTTCCTCCGACTCTATCAAACTCTAGAGTGCGGAGAACCCACTGGGGAAAACAGGGAAACAAAACAAGGATAGGTGGGGGGAACCGGTAGGTCTTGATGGGTGATTCTGGCAGGAGGAACAGCAGGAGCGTGATGGATCTTGGCAGGAAGAATAAGAGGGCCTCCCAGCTGTAATATAAAGATGGTTAGAGGAATATCTCTGTACCGCCACCTATGCTCTTTCTTATCTTTACTTCCCCAACACCTACCAGGAGTATCGTCAGCTGCTTAGGTATTAGTCTGCGGGAACATGCAGGTGTTATTCTAGGTAAGTAGTTCCTTTGCGGGCAGCTGCGGAGAGTAGGTATACAGAGATCGTAAACTCAGGAGGTAGATTATGCCACTGTTTCATAGAAGAGGATTAGGAAGGACAAATACCGTGCTTTTTGTGGAGAAGTACGGGAAACCTAACCCCCTGCTCAATGGTCCTCGCAGTAATCACCACCGGATTCCTGATATAAGCTCAGGAGGACGTAGGGGATGGATATAAAGCCAAAGGATATATACTGGGTGAATGTAAAGGGAAGTAAATGATACTGGGGGCGTGGTACAGACACAAAGGAAAAGACTCCAAATATGCACAACCTTGGAGTTACCTTAACAGCAGGTAATAACACAACTACACACACGCCTGATAAGGCTTCAGATTGGACTCTCTAAGAAATGTGGCGTTGGTCTGAAGACACCAAGACAGGAAGCGCTGGCAAGGGAGTTCACGCTCCGCCTATCCCCTTCTAACTCCCAGGTAAGGAGCGACGCGAGACAGGAAACCCCCGCACAACTAAGCACCCAGCAGACCTTACTTGACTGGTACCACAACCATAGGGAGCGGGTGTAACCCTCGCAATATCTCCTGGAGAGAGAGAGAACACCGCCAGCGCCATCTATCTATCTATCTATCTATCTATCTATCTATCTATCTATCTATCTATCTATCTATCTATCTATCTATCTATCTATCTATCTATCTATCTATCTATCTATCTATCTATCTATCTATCTATCTATCTATCTATCTATCTATCTATCTATCTATCTATCTATCTATCTATCTATCTATCTATCTATCTATCTATCTATCTATCTATCTATCTGTCTGTCTATCTATCTATCTATCTATCTGATCTATTTATCTAGCTCTGTCCCAGCTCACCTCATAAACCTAACCACTGATCTCTCGAATATCATCACACTCTCCACACTCTGCGCCAACATTTCCAGGTCAGCACAGAGTGATGCAAAAATGTCATTTCATTTAACAAAGCATTGGAAAAAATAGCATTTTTGCTCCAGGCAGGCCAGATGTTTTTTTGGCAGGTGCCCGCCAGTGCAAATATATTTTCAACACTTCCTTTCTCTTCCACAAATTCATCCAATCTGGCCCAAACTGGACAGAGGTTGGAAATGTCAGGTCCTCTAGTTTGCATTCTTCTGCTCCTTTGTCACTACTAAATACTCTACTAGAGAGCACTGACTTCAAGGGACTATATTATGGGAAAGGAACTCAAATTTCTTCTCCAGCAGCACAGCGATTCTGCGTGAACAATACCACATACATCTGTCCATTGGCTCTGTACTGGTCTAGTCACTATACTTCTGAGAGAAGAGGTATAATCTGAAACTACCCTTACACTGACACAGACCAAAATAGAGAGAGAGAGAGAGAGAGAACACCGCCAGCGCCACGCTCCACCAGGATCCACAACGTAACAACCACAGGAGCCGGGAATCGTCCGCGACTCGCAACAGGAAACCGGAACTACAGCAACAGGAAGTCAGGCAAGAACACTTGGGACAGAAATGGGGCTCAATGCTAGAACGCGAAGCGGCGTTTACACGCCCTTTGCCCTTTAAATACTCACTGCCTGTAGGGGCTTAACCGCGGGGCATGACACAAACAGGTTCAAAGTGCATGATATGTCAACTGAAATATAACCACATCAAATGCCAAAATGAGCGCAATGGATACAAAAGCATAATGCAGTGTTTTGGGGATATATAACCAGCAATAGTGCCTCCAATACTTTAGTGTATATTGTGGACAGACACCGAAAACCTGTCCTAAATCCAAAAGTATGTACCTAAGGAGATAATATCTCCGATATGTGTGCTGTAATAGTCATAGCCTGTGAGATAATCCACAGTAACATGTACCCAATAGAATCAGCGTAGTGCTGTAACCCAGCAGAATTACTCGCGGCATAGTGCCCATGTAATAGGCTATTTGTATATAATATATGTATACAGTCAAAGAACTTGAGGGATATGTATACAACGTTGTTACCATGATGTATCATAAGAACATAAAGCATAAGAGATCATTACAATGTTAATCGGCCGACACTCTGTCAATAATATGAAAACCTGATATCTAGCACTCTATAACAGATTCCTGAAACAGAGAAAGAGAAGAAAAGAAAATACCCCAAAATTCAATATATAATGTAACAAATAGAAAATCTTATCTGGGATGGACCCACAGGACGGGGAAGAAAAGGGTAGGGTGACCGGAACGGATGAGACAGTCTGCAAAAGAGGTGACCCTTCCTTTCCTCCTGTATAAAGAAAAAATTATTAATATTAAAATCTAATAGTATAGACTATTACTGCATATTTTATACCTATAATTAAAAACAATTCAACAGTAAAAATACATGCAGTCATATCAGAATGGTTCTTATCCCCAGGTTGAAACCAGTCTTAATCATAACGTAAGTGTGAACTCAATTCTTCATCAAGATTGTGGCCCTTCGGGTACATAGTTTCAAGTTCAATTATCCATCTGGATTCTCGTTTGCGTAACAGTAAAGTTCTGTTACCTCCTCTAGGACCAGTGTGGACTTGTTCCAACGCAAAATAACTAAGCAACGAGCTGTTAGACAGGTGGAACAACTCAAAATGTCTGGCAATAGGATAATGGGTGTCAATTTTACTTATGGCACGCATATGTTCCAGTACTCTCTTTTTAGCCATAAATGTTGTACTGCCCACATACCACATTTGACATGGACATACCAGGACATATACACAGTATGTAGAACTGCATGTAAGAAATTGGTTGATAGTCTTAGATGAACCATGACCTGGAATTGGCACTGTTTTTTTCATACAACTGTTGCGAGAGGCTTTGCAATGCCCACAGGTATAAAACCTTTAAGGTTGTGTTCAATTATAGGTTTGCTAGGTGTTATATCATTACGTATGAGAATATCCCTGATGCTGCGACCTTTTCTATATGTTATTTTAGGTCTCCGCTGGAAAGTTTGGCCAATAATGGGATCACTAGTCAATATGTCCCACTTGTCAACAAGTATTTTGCGTATCTGTCCTGAGTTCCCGTTATAAGTGAGGATAATTCTACTGGTCTCCTGAGAGGTGTTGGCAATTTCAGAGTTTACTTTGTCTTTGGGACCTAATATTTGAGTACGATCAACTTGATTTACTCTGTTGATGGCTCTTTGAATTACCCACTCAGGGTATCCCCTGTCCCTAAATCTCTTGGTCATGGTCTCACGTTGTTTTTCAAATGCAGTGATGGTACTACAATTTCTTCTCGCTCTCAGCAGTTCCCTATAAGGGATATTCCATTTAAGGGTATCAGGGTGGCTGCTGAGAGCGTGAAGAAGAGTATTACCGGCTGTTGTTTTACGAAATAGACTAGTTTGAAGTGTATTAGCTTGAGGTGTTTGAGCAAATCTAGAAATTCAATAGAGGGTCTGCTCATATTGCTAGTAAGAGTGATATTGCTGTTATTTTCATTTAATTTATCTACGAATTCTGTAGCTAGTCCCTCAGTGTCTGACCAAATGAGAAAAAGGTTGTCAATATAACGAAGCCACAGTTTAACTTTGGAAAAATATGGCTGGAGTGTTATATCCTGTCTAATGTATAATGAATAATCAAAAATACCAACAAAGCAGATACATCGCTGAATGCCAAACTAAGGCGATTAGAAAAACTAAAAAAATCTGAAACGGCAAAATGGTGGGAAGCCATCTCATTACAAGACTACGTGGACAAGCAAATGGTACCCAGAGGTCTTCGCATTTACATTATGCCCTCATATGAATCTTTAAATCCCCGGATGTTGCAAGACTGGCAAGAAAACTCAGCCAATAGCTCCAGAACTATGCTGAATATACTCATACAGTATGCTTGGGAAGACAGAGAGACAATTCTATCCGAAATAAGCCCACTTGAAGATGAATTGTCCAAAAATAAGGAACAAGATCTAATCAGTAAATTCATGAAAGATCTAAAGATTAAATCGGAGCAACATGAGGAAGATATAAAAATTCGCAAACAGCGGAAACTACATAGAGACTGTGTGGACTATGAAACCGGTCGTATTCTAACATATAGTCATAAATATGACTATTTATATGAAAACTTACCACTATCAAAAGAAATGAAAGAACCCATAACAATGGAAGTAGAGAATCCCACAATAGAATCAAGTGGTTCTGATACTGATGTTTCAATTTCCACAGAAAGTTCAATTTCTGAAAGATCCGTCCCAGCAAAAACTGCGACTTTCTTAGACGAGTTCAGGTAATTGAGAAAAGGCCGCCAGATACCAAGATCGACACCCCAATCAATACCAGGAAGAGGGAAACCACGAGGCAGAGGCCGTGGAAGAGGAAGAGGGAGGGGAGGAGCAAACAGAGACGCAAACGAAGAAAACAAAGGGATACAAAAGAACAATGCAAGAGAGCCCATGGGAAGCAGGACACGCGGCTCAAGAGGCAAATAACAATGGATCCGGACACGGTAAACAAAATTATTGTTAATCTGAGTAAAAGACAGTTAACATTTTCTGAGAAAAGTACATTATGCCTGGGTTTAACTTTCTGCCCCTCGGAAATTTTCAACTATGCTGACACACGTATCGATCTGTATAACTTTGTCAGGAAAGTAAAATTGAAGAAATGGCATTCGTTGTACAAACACGACAATGGTAACAAACCGCCTACTGTCGAGAAGATAAATCGTCCTTTCTCCAATTTAAACATTGCCGATGCCCAAACGCTACATGAGATGCAGGACTTAGCAATGGGATATGATCCTAATTTGTCCACAAGTAATGAAGAATGGGAGCTTGATATCCCTACTGACTCTACTACATCAACAAAATTCAAACCTCGATCCATATTTTACCCTAACCTCCCCCACGATAATATCGATACTTTTCAGGAGGTTGTTACCCAAGCTTTACTCAAACTGAAACATAGAACGAATACTAACATTCAGTTCAATTTATCTACCAAACAAAAAGACTTTTTAAAAATATTGGCCAATGACACCAACATTATTATCCACCCGTCGGACAAGGGAGGAAATATCGTCCTCTGGGAAAAAGATAAATATTTATTGGAGGCACAAAGACAACTAGATGATCACCATTTTTACATGAAAGCCAACGTGGACATGTATAATGTTAGTGTTTTTGACATTTGGGACAGATTAAAAGAATGGGAACAAAAAGGTTATTTTACATGGGAAGAATACTGTTTTCTTAAACGGGATTATCCCAAGTTGTCTATTTTATACCTTTTGCCTAAAATCCATAAAAATCGTACAGTACCACCTGGTAGGCCTATTGTCTCATCAATAGGGAGTGCTTTAGAAAACGTATCTAAATACGTAGACCATTTTCTATGGAAGTACGTTACAGAACTCCCCTCTCATGTCAAAGACACTACAGACTTCTTGGTTAAACTTCAAAAAATTACCTTGGAACCCAATGACCTTATGATAACCTTAGATGTAAATTCACTTTACACTATTATAAACCATACTGAAGGCATTGAGGCATGTCATCATTATTTGAAAGCGAGACATATCGAATACCTTGAACATACAAACATGTTATTAGAGATGATGTACTGTGTCTCACCAACAATATTTTCATGTTTGATGGTACTCTATATAAGAAAATCATGGGTACTGCTATGGGTACATGTTTTGCCCCCAGTTTCGCTAATCTTTTCTTGGGAAAGTGGGAGGAGGACATTAGACAGGACATAACACTCCAGCCATATTTTTCCAAAGTTAAATTGTGGCTTCGTTATATTGACGACCTTTTTCTCATTTGGTCAGACACTGAGGGGCTAGCTACAGAATTCGTAGATAAATTAAATGAAAATAACAGCAATATCACTCTTACTAGCAATATGAGCAGACACTCTATTGAATTTCTAGATTTGCTCATAACACCTCAAGCTAATACACTTCAAACTAGTCTATTTCGTAAAACAACAGCCGGTAATACTCTTCTTCACGCTCTCAGCAGCCACCCTGATACCCTTAAATGGAGTATCCCCTATAGGGAGCTGCTGAGAGCGAGAAGAAATTGTAGTACCATCACTGCATTTGAAAAATAACGTTAGACCATGACCAAGAGATTTAGGGACAGGGGATACCCTGAGTGGGTAATTCAAAGAGCCATCAACAGAGTAAATCAAGTTGATCGTACTCAAATATTAGGTCCCAAAGACAAAGCAAACTCTGAAATTGCCAACACCTATCAGGAGACCAGTAGAATTATCCTCACTTATAACGGGAACTCAGGACAGATACGCAAAATACTTGTTGACAAGTGGGACATATTGACTAGTGATCCCATTATTGGCCAAACTTTCCAGCAGAGACCTAAAATAACATATAGAAAAGGTCGCAGCATCAGGGATATTCTCATACGTAATGATATAACACCTAGCAAACTTATAATTGAACACAACCTTAAAGGTTTTCATCCCTGTGGGCATTGCAAAGCCTGCCGCAACAGTTGTATGAAAAAAACAGTGCCAATTCCAGGTCATGGTTCATCTAAGACTATCAACCAATTTCTTACATGCAGTTCTACATACTGTGTATATGTCCTGGTATGTCCATGTCAAATGTGGTATGTGGGCAGTACAACATTTATGGCTAAAAAGAGAGTACTGGAACATATGCGTGCCATAAATAAAATTGACACCCATTATCCTATTGCCAGACATTTTGAGTTGTTCCACCTGTCTAACAGCTCGTTGCTTAGTTATTTTGTGTTGGAACAAGTCCACACTGGTCCTAGAGGAGGTAACAGAACTTTACTGTTACGCAAACGAGAATCCAGATGGATAATTGAACTTGAAACTAAGTACCCGAAGGGCCACAATCTTGATGAAGAATTGAGTTCACACTTACGTTATGATTAAGACTGGTTTCAACCTGGGCATAAGAACCATTCTGATATGACTGCATGTATTCTTACTGTTGAATTGTTTTAAATTATAGGTATAAACTATGCAGTAATAGTCTATACTATTAGATTTTAATATTAATAATTTTTTCTTTATACAGGAGGAAAGGAAGGGTCACCTCTGTTGCAGACTGTCTCATCTGTTCCGGTCACTCTACCCTTTTCTTCCCCGTCCTGTGGGTCCATCCCAGATAAGATTTTCTATTTGTTACATTATATATTGAATTTTGGGGTATTTTCTTTTCTTCTCTTTCTCTGTTTCAGGAATCTGTTATAGAGTGCTAGATATCAGGTTTTCATATTATTGACAGAGTTTTGGCCGATTAACATTGTAATGATCTATTATGCTTTATGTTCTTATGATACATCATGGTAACAACGTTGTATACATATCCCTCAAGTTCTTTGACTGTATACATATATTATATACAAATAGCCTATTACACGGGCACTACGCCGCTAGTAATTCTGCTGGGTTACAGCACTACGCTGATTCTATTGGGTACATGTTACTGTGGATTATCTCACAGGCTATGACTATTACAGCACACATATCGGAGATATTTTCTCCTTAGGTACATACTTTTGGATTTAGGACAGGTTTTCGGTGTCTGTCCACAATATACACTAAAGTATTGGAGGCACTATTGCTGGTTATATATCCCCAAAACACTGCATTATGCTTTTGTATCCATTGCGCTCATTTTGGCGTTTGATGTGGTTATATTTCAGTTGACATATCATGCACTTTGAATCTGTTCGTATGTCTGTATCAGAACTTATTGTATGATTTTAAAATATGTTTACTATAACAATAACAGATGTCACATTATAACATTTAGAGAAGAATTCTTCTTCAGTTACATATATTTTGACTCCACTCTAAAATGGCCGCCGTGTTTACTATCACCACTTGTCAAACATTAGTCCTTTCTTTGTATCAGCACCTATATAGACTCTAATGAAATGTGTATTACTTTGTGTGATCAAGACAGCTTGCTGTCGAAATGCGTAACCTTGGTGAATACATTTCTGGTGTTGTTCTGAGTGCGAGTCCTTCTTTGAAGAAGATTGTTGTGCGTGATTTATATTACCGGGAGACCTGCCCGGTTTGACTCGCCACCTGTCTACGGGACACGGACTTTGGCAATCTTGGTCGTTTTGTGTGCATATATATATATATTTAAAAAATATATAAAAACAAAAAATAAACAATTTTGTAATGTATTAAATTTACAATATGAACAATGACATAAAGGTAAATATTAATAAATGCATATATAACCAACAGAAATATTTAACCTAATTTAAATATTAATACGTAACAAAGTTTTAATTAAATCTGTAAACTAGGTATATAAATGATATATAAATATATGTAAAACAAATAGCTTAACAAAATGTCTCACAGTATCTCCATTAGCCCATGTTGAAGGCGGTGCACTTTCAGGTAATGGAACTCGTAACACCAGCCAAACAATAACCTAGCATATGCTTGGAAAAAAAGTGCGCACTCCAAGATGCAGTGAAGGTGACAAAATGTACTCAAATAACCAGCATGGCAAACAGGTCCCAACGTGATTTGGCAAACGCCTTGTTTACAGGTAAGGAAGTAGGGCGGGCCATGCAGACATAAATAAAGTGATGACATGCTCAATGATTGACATAATCAACAGGGAATGCATATCAAGTCACAGGCCCAGGCAGAAGCAGCCCATTTTGAAACATGTTAGTGGGCATAATTGTGAATTATAAGTTAAGTTGTTCATTTATATATAACACAACACTAAAAGCCTTTTTGATGGTGGACATTTGCTGATGGATAATGATGTGTGAATGTTTCTACTATGAGATTCCCAAATAAGAGGCATCTGAGTATCATAATTCTCGGTTCCCTGATTAAATATCGATGTAAGAAATATAGACATACACAAATATCGACGCAAAAATATAGAATACAAAAACATTGACTCCCTATACTTAAACAGGTAAGTACAATAATATCCAATCAAAAATATCGAAGTAAAAAATATAGATGTAAAAAATATTGATTTAAAAATATATAACTTAAATAAAATATATTAAATATTATTCATATTTTTAACAAAATAAATTACATTTAATAAATCTTTTAACTAAATATAACAAATAAACTTAATTAAAAAAATATAAACACACAAACATAAGAAATGTATACATATACATATATTTACTTAAATATATTTTATTAACTATTATCTTTATTTAATTTATAAATGTTTCAAATTATATAAAAATAAAATGTATACATATATCAATAATTTAAAATAAAATACAACATACTATAATTAATTAAAACATTAAACTATTAAAAGAAAAAGAAAACATACATTTTGCACCACAATAAATACAACAGTAGGGAAAATGTTGGATAGCAGAGGGGTAAAAATTTGCATTCCCACTCCAGTGGGTGCAACAGTAGGGAAAGTGTTGGATAGCGGAAGGGGTAAAAATTACTATTCCGACTCCAGTGAGTGCAACAGCAGGGAAAGTGTTGGATAGCGGAGGGGTAAAAACTACTATTCCCACTCCAGTGAATGCAACAGTAGGTAAAGTGCTGGATAGCGGAGGGGTACAAATTACTATCCCCACTCCAGTGACTGCAACGGCGGGGAAAGTGTTGGATAGTGAAGGGGTAAAAATGACCATTCCCACTCCAGTGAGTGCAACAGCAGGGAAAGTGTTGGATAGCAGAGGGGTAACAATTACTATTCCCACTCTAGTGAATGCAACAGTAGGGAAAGTGCTGGATAGTAAAGGGGTAAAAATTACTATTCCCACTCCAGTGAGTGCCACAGCAGGGAAAGTGTTGGATGCCGGAGGGGTAAAACTTACTATTCCCACTCCAGTGAGTGCAACAGCAGGGAAAGTGTTGGATAGCGGAGGGGTAAAAATTACTATTCCCACTCCAGTGAGTGCAACAGTAGGGAAAGTGTTGGATACCACACCAATGAAAAATGACATCAACATTTGTATTACATTTTATTTCCATAATTAACATATTTACTATTGAATTTAAATATATTATTATTAAAAAAGATAATAAACATTCATTAATTACACATTCTTTAACACTATAATATCCACAACACCCACCTAAAATTAATTACACAATTACAATTGATAATTAATAATTAATTAATTACAATTAATTAACAAATAATTAATAATTCATCAATAAAAATAGATTACTTCCCACCCTTCCCACCATTTACACCTGTAAACACCACAACACACACCTAAAATCAAATAAACAATTGACATAATTCATTAATAATTAATTAATTTAAATTAAATGACAACTAATTATCAAACAATTATTGATAAATTAATATACACATTTAACTCTATAACATCACAATTATACAAATATGACTAAATATTAATTATTCAATACATTTCATATAATTAAATTACTTCCCACCCTATTTCCCTATAAACCCACAACCCACTACGGAAATAAAAACGCAAAATTCAATTTAAAAAAATGTATTAACTACCATAAATAATAAATAAAATGTATATAATTAAATTACTTCCCACCATATTCCCCTCTGTAGTGCATGATCAGTAGCTCCATGGCATTTGTTGTTCTTCAGGTGTGGCTCTGCGAAGGGCTCCCTATTATGGTGCAGGTTGTCGTCCGACTTAACACCAGGTAAGAGCAGGTGTTAAATCCCTGCTGCTAACGCGCCTTATCTTTCGCAAGATGCTGAAAACATGGCTCTTCCCTAAGTGAATCCATGAAGCTTCAGTTATTCACCAGCGCTGGAAAACCAATGGTTAGCTATGTGCTCTATAAATGATGCTTCATTCGTTCATTCATTCATTCATTATCGCTTGTTTTTGGATCTTATCGCCGATCTGGCTGGCGTTGAGAATGTCGCGACTTTTTGCACGGAAATGCCTACTCTGCATATCATTAGTGTTAGTTGCCGGTGTCATCTGTGGCAATGGTGTTTGCGGTTGCTATCGCAGGAAAACTGGTGATATCGGTTGTTAGCACCAGCTTGTGAATAGGGCACTAAATCTATCGCCACTTTGGCTGCAATAAAGTGCCGCTAACTCGGCGATAAGTCCTTGAGAATATGCCCCACTATTTACAAACGAAATTTAACACTTCAATATTTTTTCAATCAATATTACTTACCTAAAAATCGATATTTCTGACCACGATATTTTTTCTGTCGATATTTCTGACCCACGATATTTTTACCTCAATATTTGTGCAAATTGATATTTTTACATCGATATGTTGGCTCTGCACCATAATTTGATCTATCACACATTTGCCAAAGACAATGATACCTTTGAAAAACAATCACAATAAGCAAGTGCCTGAAAAAGTTATGAGTAGTCTGTAAACTAAGATCTCATCTACCTTGTGGGATACATTTTTCATGTGAAACATGGGGCAAGCAGCAGCACCATTTTAGAACATGCTACGAGGAATCATCACAAATTGTAGATAATGTTCTTTATATCAATTGCACAACATCAAAAGGCATTACATGGTAGAATAATAATAATAATAATAATAATATTAATAATATTAATAATAATAATAGTTTATAAATGTTGCTACAGTGAGATAACCTAAAGACAGAAATTAATATTGGCCAAGTCAAAAAAACAATTCAAAACATTCGCAATGAGCAAGTGCTTAAAAAGCAGACATTATAATGCACCTTAGCGAGGTCTGTGTACTACTATGGTTATATCAAAGTAGTTCAAATGTCGGAGGAAGAATCTGGTGATAAATGTATAAGAATATGCTGTGATGTGGAATGCTATAATCAATGGCAAGGGACAAAGCCCTAGTGGGCATAATGCTGTAAAGCACCCTATTTTTGATAGGCAAGACAGAGACAGTCTTTAAAAGTGGTCACTCCTGTCATAAATTTGGTTCCAAGAACAACCGGTAAATCTGTGCCAAGAAATATTAAATTTAAAAAATTTTAAATTGTTAAGAAGCTCTGCACATGCCACAGGGAAAATAAATAATGTATAAAAGAGAATCAATAGAAAATCAATAGAAAATCTTAGCAAAACGAGACTGTCCATATAGAAAACAGGAAATGGGCCCTTTAGACATGTGAAAATAATAGGAAGTTAGAAACTACAAAAAGGTTAAAAAAACAGCAAAAAAGAAACACATTGAATAGACCAGCCAATCTTTTAGTTTAGATGGTCAATTAATTTCACATCAAAATTCAAACCCTTTTTCCCTTTGGTATGAAATTCAATGGTGTACTTAGATTCCAATTATCTCAACTTGCATACTCTATTGCAACCCCTCAGATTAGTGGGGATTCTGTCCAGTGCAAAGTAGTTCAGTGCGGCACTGTTGCCATTGTGAAATTCATTGAAGTGTCTGGCTTTCGGATAGTTTGTGATGTTATGAGTAATGGCCAGCATTCTGATGTCAGTGGCCTTCCTGGTGAATGTAGTAAAATATTGTATGAATGAGTGTGCCTCAGTATTACTGACATGCACTATGGGTGATCTCAGAAACTCATCTCTTTTTATGTTGTTTATTTTGGATACCACAGCATTTAGAGTACTTTTCGTGTATCCTCTCTCTCTGAATCTCCATAACATGAGCTTTTGTTCAGTAAAAAATACCTCGTCTATGGGCTAATCAGCTCACCAAAATATATACTATGTATCAAATCACATGGGTGGCTGCTACCCACATGAAGAAGGCTGTTCCCTGCTGATGGTTTCCTGAACAAACAGATATTGAGTTTGTCACCAGACACTGTAACCTTAAGGTCCTAAACTTTAATGACATGTTATTTCATAGTGTGGGTAAATGCAATATTAAGTTCATTACAGTTAAGAGCATCCTCAAATCCCTTTGATAGTTCCTCAGCACCCTTTCAAATAATGAAAATATTGTCAATGTATTGCTTCCAAAGTACTACATATTCATCATACACATCCAAGGTGCTGGTGACCTGATCCTCCCACAGCCCATAAAAAAGATGCCAATGCTAGAGGCGAAAGCACGTCCCATAGCAGTGCCTTATATCTGTTTGTAGTGCTCATTGTTGAACATGATAAAATGTTGGCAAGACACACAAGGATAATTTCCAATAGCATCTGTATGCTATTTAAAAATATCTTAACACCATATTTAAACTATTAAAAAATTGGATTAACAACATTAACAGTAACTAACAAATTAAAAACATATGTCAACAAAAATATATATTACCATTATTAAATAAATAAAATTAATATAAAAATGTCAAATAAAAGTAAATTTTTAATTGTAATATAAACATAAAAATAGTACATTTTAAAATATTAGCAACTATTTAAAAATAAGCAAAAGTATTAAACAAATAATATAACAAATAATATGACAAATAATGTGACTTAAATCTATACAAAAGCATTAAAATTTCGAGGGATTACATTTACTATATCCAATCCAGGGTAGCCTCAACAGGGAGAATGTTCGACTTCGGAGAGGTTAGACTTGCTATTCTCTCTCCAGTTAACGCAACAGTAGGGAAAGTGTTGGTCTTTAGAAGAGCTAGATTTACTATTCCCATTGCAATCCATCCAAAATCACGGAAAGTGTTGAACTTTGGAGAGTTTAGATTTACTGTTGCCACTCCAACATACCCAAAATCATGGAAACTGTTGAACTTCAGATGGGTTAGATTTACTAAACTCACTTCATTCTAAGCTAAAAAAAAGTTAAGTGCTTAAATTTGGAGGGGTTAGATTTACTATTCACTCTCCAATCAATGCAGCAGTAGGAAAAACCCCAAAACACTGCAGAAACAAATTAAAATATAAATAGAAAAGAATTCAATTAATATACTACTAAATAAAACAAATACAATAAAAAACTTCTAATAAACATAGATTACAGTTTACAACTGTATTTTAAAATACACGTATCAATTATTTAGGAATTATTTACATAAATCACATAATTTAAATAACAAATAATCAATTAAAAGTTAATTACAAATTAAATATTTAATTAACATACAAGTTTTTTTAAAAGGCTATCATAAGTTGAATACCTTTCCATCCCGTTGTCCTATGAACAACCTACTACTAAAATATAAATCACAAATCAAACTGTATAAAAATAAAATATATATTTTAAATCACAAATTATTGAGAATAACACGTCCATCATCCTACTAGCCATCTATGATTTCAAAACCCTGCTGGAAACAAAAATGAGGGAAGTGGGAGCGGACGTGTCCTTGCTTCGTCAGGATCTCCGCCAAACAGTTATAGGGTCTCAGAGGCAGAGGTGAGGGTTTCTACTGTGGAGGACACTATTAAACACCTTTCCTCAGAAGTAACCTGATTATCCGGTGCATGAAGCTCCTTCAGAACTGTACCGAGGATGCGAAAACAGGGCCCACCGTATCAATCTCCACTTTATTGGCTTTCCTGAGGGAACTGAAGACCCATCTCCTGAAGGCTTCCTGGGATAATGGATCCGGTTTTGACTGGTGTCCGCAAACCTTTCCCCTTGCTTTGTTATTGAATGGGCACATTGCTTTCTGGCCCAAAAGTCCTCTCTAGGAACCCCACCCAGGCCACTAATAGCCCGCTTCCTAATCTACAGGGAAGAAATTTAAATATGTATAGAGTGCGGCTCATCACCCACGAGGGTAACCAGGCGCTGGCAATGGGCATTGGGAGAGTAAGTGAATTACCCAGAATCAGAGGATGTTGAGCTGACCCCGAGCCTCAAACCCTGACCCCCCCATCAACTGAGTCGGCTGCTTTGACCGCAGCTCCACATCCTCTCCTTCTTCAAGATGTCCATCTTGGAAAAGAACTACTGTTTCAGTCAAGGCAAATAATGATTTTTCTGGATTACTCTCGCCTAGTACAGACACAATAGAAATCCTTTGATCAGGTAAAAGCTAAACTGCGGACCATGCACATTCCATATATGCTCCTTTACCCTGCTAAATTGCAAGTGATCCACAAATCCAAAATCATATTCTTTGAATCACCAAAGGAGGTCTGGACATGGCTCACTGATAAACGCCCACTTGTCTATAACACCCAGCTACGATGGGCCTCCTCAGACTTACTTCAGATAGCTGGCTAGGGCCCAGAAAAGCTGAGGCACAAACGCCAACCAAGGAGCTCGCACCAGCGGACATCAGGACAGTTGAAGGCAGATACTACCAAAGATGCTGAAGAGGAGAGCGGGCAACAGACGAGAGATGCCGTCCCTGAGAGTTCAAACGGGCCTGGATCTCTCTGCAGACATAAACTCTGGATGAGTGACCACATCACAACTGAGATATTGTTAGCACACCAGCACCGTTGTATCCTACAAAGTTATTGTTAATTGTGGTCTCGGGAGTGGCAGGAAGGAGGCTCTTTGGCCCGCCTGGGTACATCTCCCCCAATTCATTTCATAATTGGTTCTATTCTTCAGTTGGGGATGGATGATAGATGCTTCTTTGGGAAAGAAAGTATAGGAAGGGGGGAGTTAGGAGGAAGGGATGTTATTATTAATGTTTGTTTTCAGTTCATACTGTTCTGCTATACAGCCCGTATGGCTGTTCCCATGGCTATTTGCCCTCTCAGATGGGGCCTCAGACATCGACAAAATAATACTGTTTGCTTGCTGGTCATGCCCATGGGGTAACACGGATATACAAGGTGTAGGCCCCATAATGATTTTGTCACCTTTGTCATGCCTCAGTTCCTAACACTTATGACGTGGAACGTTAACAGCCTAATGGACCGTATAAAACAGGGGGCAGGATTTCAATTCATACAGCGCCACACCGGAATAATCTTAATTACAGGAGTCTACCTACAAGGTCAAAATTGCCAATTTCTTGCCTGCAAGAGAAATTACAGGGTATTCCATGATGACCATGTTAGGGGATCCCTAGGGGTAGCCCTTCTTTTACACAAATCTCTGCCACCAGCAGTCACTAGGATAACCAGCGACACCCAAAGGTAGATACATAATAGTGGAAGGTACAATCGAAAGTATCACGTACAATATCGTAAATTTCTATATCACACCAACTTTACATCAATTCACACTAAAGGCTATTAGTGAGCTGGTTAGAGCACTCCCTCAGAGGGTAACTATAGTAGGAGGGGATTTTAATGGCATCATGGGGTGCAAAGACTGGTTCAGATTGTGGGAGTGAGATCAGAGATGCAGTAAGGGCATAGGGGACTGGGCGCAGGGACTTGGAATTAATGAGGCTTGGTTCCTATGGCACCCGGAGGCATTAGAATATACTCACACATCTGCTGCCCACGGTTCACTGTCCCATATTGACTACTTGTTTTTATCTGCTGCCGATCTTATTTGTAGCACAGAAGCACAGATTTTGCCTTACGGAATATCAGATCACGCCCCAGTTCTGATTCACTTTGACACACTACCTGGAGGTGATCGCTCGGTATGGCGCCTTAAGGCCTGGTTTCTCCAGGATGAGACATTTTTAGGGTTCCTAAGTAATGAAGTTAAAGTCTTTTTGGGGCAGAATGAAGGCTTGGTATACTCAGCTGGCACCTTATGGGAGACAATCAAGGCTTTCATGCGGGCGTTGCTCACTCTTACCTTCGGGGTGCAAACCGTGATAAACTTAGGTGAATCACTGACCTAGAGAGATGCATACTAGCTGGAGAGCACAGAGATCAGAGACACTAACTGAGTCGGAAAAGTACCAAGTAGAACTTGATAGACTGCCCTTATGCCAACTTAGCATTGAAGAAGCCTGTAAGTGTTGGATGGCCTTGATGTGTTGGGTGTATGAGTGTGGAAACAAATAGAGGAAACTACTTCCCTGGCTCGCCACATGCCAATTGGAGTCTCAAGTCGTCACCCATGTGCAAGATGATTCTGGGACATGGATCGAGGAATCTCAAGAGATTGCAGCAGTATTTGCTGCCTCAAAGAGGTGACCGGCCTGGGAGCCGGAGCCCCCTCTGATGACGGAGCTTCCTCTGCCCCATTGCTCCGCTCCACAGAGATCTGCTCTAGAACGTGATATCACGGTGGAAGAGATGGGGGGGGGGGCTCTGACAGATTCAAACCCTAGTAAAACACCAGGACCCAATGGATATCCGGTGGAGTTTTATCATAAACTCCACCCAAATATCACTCCACCCATGCCTCAAGCTCTGTACCGAAGCAATCAGCAGCTATTCCCCGCCATCGTTAATCAGGCCAAAATTGGTTCCCTGCCCAGGCCTGGCCACCCACAATTGTCAAGCGCGTCCTTCTGACCTATCTCTGTTATTAATAATGATGTTAAGTTATTTGCCAAACTTCTAGCTAATCCATTGATGACTGTTATCCCACACCTTGTTCACCAAGAACAAAGTGGATTTTTTCCCGGCCAGGAAACCAGACACTGTATTAATGGAGTGCATGTGGCCCTACCCCTTATTAAGATTTTGGGGGGCCAGCAGCCCTACTCCTAATTGACTTTGAAAAAACATTCAATATGGTCCTCTCGTCCTATCTACAGGAAACTCTGATCGCAATGGGCTTTGGGCGTCGGTTCCGTGCATATGTTAGAGTCCTGTATGCTGGTCCACAAGCCTAGGTATGCAATAATGGAATGCTAACTTGTGAGTTTCCCCAAGGTCAGACACCCAACAGAGTTGTCCTCTCTCCCCGCTTTTATTTGCCCTGGCTATCGAACCCCTGGTGGTTTGGGTGAGATGCGATGCTCAAGTGCAAGGCTTTGACTGGGGCCTTGTGACAAAAGACCACATTGGTCTTTACGTGGATGACATTCTAAAGTTTATCTAACGGCCTGCCGAGACAGGACCCAGACTCCTCCACATACTGAGGCACTTCAGAGAGGAAAATCCTTGCTAATCCTGCTGAGAGCAATCGCCAGGATGAGGACTGGCAGTCCCAGATTCCAATACGTCAGGTTAGGTTTCAGTGTCTTTGGGTACACATCTCCTGGGAACCGGGTCTGACATGGAGTCTGAATCTGTTCCTTGTGACACGCAAAGTTCGTGAAGGTATAATGCGCTGGGCCAACCTTGCCCAGAGTCTCTCTTTTTAATATGATGGTCCTCCTAAAACTACTGTATGTACTGCAAAATTATCATCTACATATCCCACAGTCGTGGTTCGACACCATGCAAGCCATGGGACGTAAATTCATATGGACTGGCGGAGCTCCCAGGGTGGCCATGGGGAAGGGCACTTGAGCAACGTATGACAATGGTCTGGCAATGGCCAGCAAAAGTTCATGCTATTGAGCTACACAGTTCCTTCCCTTTAACGACTGGCTGCAATGGGGGGTTGGATGACCCTGCTTACAGGGGCGAAATTGCCTTACTGGGATTAGATAAAGTGATGGGCATCCTGTATCTAACCTGGAGGGGTTTAGAGGTTGGGACTATATAGGATTTTTGAAGATTGCCAATGTCTGGAAAGGGGGTCATATGAAGTCTTTTCAGGACCTTATGACGGAATTTAACGCGCCATCCTCCCAATTCTTCCATTATTTGCAGCACTGCCATGCACTCCCCATTTATCAAGATAAACGAGGAAACATCCCCGTAAATAATCCCCTGGAGTGTAAACTGTTCATGGGTCACCTAGGCAGGGGAGGGGTGTCCCACATTTACAGGTTGCTGGCAGTGCATTCCCCAACATCACTAGATGCTTTGAAGGGGAAGTGGGAGAGTTAGGTTGGGGCCCTAGACAAAGCAGATTGGAGGAACGCCTGTATGATGGCTCCCCGGATACTATCAATGTCCGCTAGGCTCCGCCTGGTGCAGTTTAGATTTCTGCATTAGGCATACATGACACCCAATCGCATGTAGAGGGTGCGCATTTGTGAATCCCCAGCATGGCACAGATTCCAGAATCATGCAGGGACTTTTTTCACGTAGAATGGGAGTATCCGGTAATACATCCCTATTTGGCCACCCTTATAAATGTTCTCTCCGCAGTCGTAGGATTCCCCCGTCGAACTACATCCTCGATTTCACTCCGGGGCATTATGGAGGACATGGTTGGGTGCAAGACATTGGTTGACCTGGTCATACTAATAACTAAAAGGAACATAGCCCAACATTGGAAATCATGCACAGCCCTCTCAATAGAGGCATGGACGAGAGGAATGGATTGGTGTGGCAAGCTGATAAAAACAATATACAACACGAGAGGGTGCCCCAAAAGTTCAATAAGGTTAGGAGGGAATGGTGGTTTTTATCATGGACTAATGGGTCAGTAAGAGACTGGGCCACGCCCACTGCATTAGGGGCACAATGATCCAAACTAGACCTGGGAAAGCATTCCCACAATTGGTCATTTTGTTTGTGAAAGTTGGCTGCTCAGAATAATTGCTTTACTTGTATGTTGTAAAAAAACAATAAATGTCTCTTTTAAAGCAAAATCACAAATTACATTTAAATAAATACAATAACAATTAATAAATGAAACAATTTACATAATTAGTAACCGATGATGAAATACATAATTTACATAAAATTAATTACTGTTAAAAATAGTTATTCATAATTTAATTAACTTCTCATCCGACAAATGATGGAAAAAAGTGAAAGTGGGGAAGAAAGGGAGAAAAGTGATGGGGAAGGTGAAACTGTGTATCTGGACAATATAAACGTCAGAATATGGAGACTTAGTCCACACATATCATCAGAAAATGTTAGCCCAATTCCTAGCTAGCTCACAGTGCCCCATCTGAACCCCTAACCTCCCCAGGGGATCAGATGGTATCTGTAACCTCGAACATGACCACTCTTATTCCCAAAGGAAATTGTGGAACCTAATCTATCCTTTCGTTGTTTACTTTTGCATGCCCAAGGTAAACACAAGATAGGTACAAATATGGTTTTTCAAAAATGTTTTGAAGCAATCATATTCTTGTATAGAAAGCGGGAGCTGCAATTAATTAGTAGAATGAAACAAAGCATTGTTATCAGCATTACAAGAATGGTGAAGAAGTTAAACTGTGCAACCATTATAAAATTTCTATGTGATTATCGTTATACTTACACTCCTATCTAAAACTACATATACTATGTAGAGCATAGTGGGAGTACCCTCTGCCAGATCCCTTGGGACAGCCTAGCCTCCCATATCTGTGAATGATGTGTCAGAAGCCAATCTGGTGGAGAGCAGACAATCGTCCTTTGCAGGATGAAGGTTAGAGTCAGCAGGGCAGCATCTCAGTCACAGTGCATTATATTCCATGATAATTCCAGCAGAAGTGCTCCTCTGCTGAATATAGCACAGGGGCAGTTTATATAAAAAAGCATGTTCCAATCTCACTGTATCAAAGGAGCAGAGCTGATGTTAATTTCTGGAGCCTTAGAGCTGTCTTCAACTGTACAGCAAAATGCAAGGGCATCGCGTTCAATGTTCTTAGTCTTGGACAGAGTGTATAGGCAACATGCTAATATGCTTACTAAGAAATAAACTTTATGCAGAATAATTTCTAAGTACATTATCATGTAAGTGCAAAGCATGTAAAATGTCACAGTTAGAAAAAGATGCCAAGTTCAAGCATGCAGCTAAGATGGAGACTTAGCTCAGCCCCTGTTGTACCTTACAACAACACCCCACACATCTGAAAGCTCTATGACCATAGATCCCAATTAAATCCTATTATCACAATCTCAAGAGCAGAATGTTTTAAAGACAAAGAACAATCTATCCAATCAACCTCAGAAGAATCATCTCCTCTCAACCTAGTCATCCTTGCATTACGCACTTAAACTGCCCTTCTGCACTGAAACTGTGACCTTCACAGTATTACACACACAGAAAGCTATTTATGCTCATCCTGGTACCATTATTCTCCACTAAGAAACAACATCTTCTACATAGATGGAACAGAAAAAGGAGACAGGTATTGCCTCTATAAACAAGGAGTCCCTTAATGCAAACTGATTAACTCACTAAACTATTCCTTGTCACACGTCCTCACTAAGGAGATTGCAAATCAAGATCTAAACCACTGAGGGGAACATCCCATACCAACCTCCTAGTAGCAAAAAAGAGTTTTGTTGTTAATTTCCTTGATTGAGCACTGATTCATTCTCCTCTTGTGAGCAGATGCTCCTGGCAATTTCAAGAAAGGTTATAAGGGGTGCTGGAATAACCCTATGTGAACCTGGGCTGTATATACAATATTGAAAAATGGGTTATTTATAGAGATTACTTAACAATTCCAAAATTTAAGAGAAACATCAATGAAAACAATGACTTACTCAAAATGTATTACCACATAGCACTCAAGTCATCAGGTAAATGAAGGAAACAAACATTGCACATTCAGCAACTTGGTATCTTCATTTCATTGCACAGTCCTTGTTTGAGTCCATATGTTGGTGTCTTAAAAACAATTAAGTGTCCAGAGTCAACCCAGAGACCAATATTCCTGAAACAGCCAAAAGAAAACAGAAGGAGATTGCACCACTGATCTGCATCCCAAATTTTCTGTGAATTATTCCTGGCGCTTGATGTATTTTGGGATTTAGGAACTCCTCTTGTTAAAAACATTGACACACTTAAGCCCATTCAAGTTGGACCTCCTGAGGACAGGGCACAAGGACATGAGGTAATCAAAACCTCAAAAAACTTATAACTTCTGCTTGCTATTTGGTCTTAGCAACATTAATCTAATTTCCTGGACCTAATTTGAGTGCACATTCCGAGACATACAGGCACATGCATCAAAGGAAAAACCGGTCGCAAACGGGCAGATTCTCAGAATCTGCCCCTTTGCGGCCGGTATTTTTGCATTTGGAATGCATCATCCCAAATGCAAAAATCGCAATTTAAGGAATCTCTAAATTGCGATTACTTAAATTGCGATTGCAGTTAAGGAATCCCAAATTGAGATTCCTTAAATGCAATGCATTAAAGTAAAAAAATTAGCGATTTCGCTAATAGGGGGAGCAAATTACCATGAAGTTGAACTTCATGGTAATTTGCAAAAACTTTGAAAAATGCACTTTTGTGCATTTTTCAAAGTTTCATGTTGTGCACACGGGCATGTGTTTGTGCAACATATGTGCACAGATCAATTTCAGGGGTGCAATAGGGTGTCATTTTGACACCCTTGCATCCTTGAAATTGCATGAGCAATTTGCGAGTACCTACTGGTACTCGCAAATTGCTCATGCAATCTCCTATTCATTCCTATGGGCCTGGAGGCCCATAGGAATGAATGGTACGTCATTCCTTAATTGCGACTCGCAATTTGCGAGTCGCAATTAAGGAATGTTTAGAAATCGCTATTTTTTAAGCGATTTCTACATGCATAGCCTTTTGCTATTCCTTATTAGCGAATCCTTATTTTTCGCTAATAAGGAATCGCAAATGGCATTGTTGATGTATGTGCCAGATAGATCCCTCATTATGATATAAAATATTAGGTTGTATACATGAGCAGCATGAGTGTATATTGAGTTGGAAGAATTGTATATTATTCATTGAACATCGTGGTTGGTGTAACATTGGAATACTGATAGGAGAACTTTTCGCATTATGGCAAAAATTTTATCATGGTCCTTTAGACCATTCCTGGCAGTAGTGAACTCCTCAATGAATTTGGCTACACCGCACCAGATACGTTTCAACCAAGACCCCTGTTTAGTTTGTGGTGATAACTGCTATCACTGTCAACCTGATATCGTTCAAACTGTGTTTTTTCTTTGATGTGTGACGTGTGACACCAGACTTAGGTTTCTTAGGTCGCCCAGCGACTCACACAAAAACACGTTTTTGAAGGCAAAAAGGGGTTTGGGGCAAATTGAGGCATTGTAGCAGTTTTCAATTCTTATGAACAATCTATTTGATTTTATTGGCACAAGGACTGTAAGTAATGACATATGTCAGAGGCACTTTGGTTCAAGTTGGACTCTCAATGTGTGTACCATGCTCCTTTAAGAAGGGTCTTCACCAGTTTCTTTGGGTAACCTCTATTGATCAGTCTATTGCATAGTGTGTTGGCATTCTCAAATAATTCTGTCCTGTGGGTACAATTCCCACAGAAAAGAAAAAAATTACTGTAGGGTGGTTTTATTTCAATGGCCGTGGATGTTCCCTTGAGAAATGCAATAATAAAATAATGATTTCTTGTATGTGGGTTTAGTATGCAAACTGACAGATAGGTGGCCAACATTTCTCATGATCAGGGCATTACAACTTATTTTAAGATTTATCTTAATTCATTGTGAAGCTCAGATAGTTTGTACAATGGTTGAGCCAAACATGAAACACATTCAGAGCTTCTGGGGATCCCTGCCACATAGCAATTGCAGCATAAATATATATCAGTGCCAGTGCTTAATATGTTATCTCTATGAATTAGTTTGGTTGTAAATTCATTTACCCTCAAAATAACACATGAACAAATTTACTATCTCCGGAGCTAAGCTGCACCCAATAGCTACACATTTAGGGGCAGTTTTATTATTTTCTCACGTAGCGCACTGCAGCAGCTGCAAATGTTGCACTGCGCTGCGAGAAAAGGAGAGAGGAGGAGAGCGCACTGTTTACTTAAATAAGGCACTCTCCTCCCCTCTCACTAGCGCCGGCGCTGAAATCAGCTGCCGTGCGCCATAGAGACACCTTTGAGCCATGGTGCAAGGGTGTCTCCTTGAGTCTAGCATAGGTTTTGTACTGGAAGGAACCCTTCCAGTACAAAATACTATGTACAGACTCACTTTAACCATTTTCCCACTTAATATGTGTGCTGTAAATTGCAGCACCCATGCAAAGTCAGAAAAGGAAGGAGAAATGAAAGCATTTCTCCTTCCTTGAGCCTACTTGAAAAGGGTGCAGTTTTCTTGCCCTAAACCTAAATTTGATAAATCCTTAATTTAGTAAATTGGGTTTAGCGTGAGAAACCTTGAGTGGTTGCATGGGAACACCCATGCACCACCCTTGGTACGCCCCCGTGGCGCAAAGTAATGCCAAGCAGCACTTTGCCATGCTTCGCATTACTTTTCCGTTATTTATAGCGCTAAACAAGTTTAGTGCTGGAAATTAATTTGAGAAAAAAAGATTGTGCGCTGATTTGCGTCACTGTTGTGATGCAAATTTGGCGCAAAATCTTAGTAAATCCCCCCCTTAGTTTGCAAATGCATGTCTGATTTAAAAAGAAAAAATGTTTTTTAAGCAAATGCTGGCAAGCCTGACAAGAAATTCAGTTGGTACCGTAATGTGGAGAAGGGATACGGTAGTGGAGAACCCCGCCTCCGCCTAGCCTCAGGTGACTGTCGCTCCTCCCCTCGGTAATGGAGCACCCCGGACATGCTGGACACTAGCACCACAAGTTCGTACGCCAAGCAGTTTCCTCAAATTAATGTGGGTGAAAACTAAGGGGCAGCTCTGTGGTGTGTGGTGTTAGTTATTTGGCGAGTCTTGAGTTTGGAGAAAAATTCAGCGAGTTTTTGGGAAGCGGAGAAGCTAAAGGCAGGAATCCGGATGTCGCAAATTGACCTCCAGGTTTTGCATGGAGTAATTCAAAAGTAGCTGCCACTTTTGTGCTAAGGAGAGGAGGAGGTGAGAAGGCGGCACGGTAGAAGCGGACTGAGAGAAGCAGGTGAGCGGCAATCTGCGACTGGTGGAGTCGAGTGGAAAACGGTGCAAGCGGTGGAGGCAGCAGAGGTGGTAGAAGCGCTGCTACATTGTAACAAGGAAATCAGGAGAAAGGTGGCAAGCGTCTTTTGGTTGACGAGTGTAGAGAATTAATTCTTAACTACAGAACGGAAAAAACGGTACAGAGATATGGAAGCATCTAAAACCTGCGTCATCTGCTGCCAAAACGGATGCCGCTGCTGCGGCGAAGGCTAAAAAACGCCTAGTTCCTGCCAGACTTAATCAGCCATCGACCAAAGTAGGGAATAAAATTCTTTGCGTGGAGATGAGCTCTAGTCCTGAAAGCTCGGAGATAGATGTCTCTGAATCACAGCAAGGGCTGGAAGACCCTAATGAGTAAAATCTAATTGAGGGCTCAGAAATGGAGGAGAAGGACAAGGAGCAAGAAATAATGTTAGGGGTTCTCTCATGGTCGAAAAAACAAGAGCTAAAAAACCCCAGAGACTTTCCTCTTTTCGTAAAAAAGAATCTGCTACCTATCACCGCCCAAGTCCTTGCAAAGCCACGTCAAGGTTCACCAGGGGAGGCAACACTTGAGCCATCAGGAAATCCAACGCTGTTCTCCAATACACTATCATCACCACTTATGTCTCCATCACCGCCGTTGCTGCCTCCCTCAGGTGTTTTAGCTCAGAGAGACACTGACAGAAGAAGTTTGTCCTGTCCGCACTCAAACAAGTCCATTGATGTTAGCAACCCGGCTCCCTCACCCATCCACCAATGAAACTATATCACAACAGCAGTTTGAGGGCTGCTCTCAGGTCCAGAAAACTTCAGTAGTTGCGACTAAAGCCAAGGGCAGCTTAGAGCCACCTCTGCAAAAAAATAAATTCGTGACCCAGTCAAGACTTGAAGAATCTGAGTCTGAAACCCAAATGCTAATACCCATCAGATAGATATCATGACAATGCTGAATTTAATACTAGAGGAGATTCGAGATATGAAGAAATCTCAAGAAATTGAGATAGGGGCACTACACCTACGACTGGGGAAAATTGAAGAGGCAGTCGCTAGCTTTCCCATCAGAATCCAAGAAGCCGAATGGAGGATATCCCAATTAGAGTATCAAATGAATACCATCCTCCAGCAAGTTAATTTGGCAGCACAAGATAAAATAATTTTGGAGAACAAAATTGAAGCATTAGAAAATCATTCACATCGCTCAAACCTGTAGATTGTGGGGGTCCCGGAGGGGAGTGAGGGGGCTAGCACGCTGCAATGGGTGGAGTCATTATTCAAGCAAAAGGTGCTCCCAGAATTCTCTGGAGATTTAACTTTGACTAGGGCACATCATGTACCAGCTCATCTCCCACCCAACTTGAAGTTCCCCCAAACAATTCTAATCAATTTTGCGGACTATCGTGTGAAGGAGAAAATTTTGGCCAAAGCAATTCAGCTGAGACAATTTGATATTAATGAGGGGACTAAATGTAGAATCTTTGGAGATATGTCTGTAGCGGCTGCGCAAAAACGTAAGGAGTTTGTAAAACTTTTGTATCTTTTTAAAGCTCAAGGAGCACAAGCCTCTATTGCACAGCAATCTAAACTTAAAGTCCCAGTGCATTTCACATGTTTACACGAATTAAAGAGGCGCAGGAATTACTGAAAGTGATTTCTATTGTGAAGTGAAACAGTTGTTGCTTTGTTTTTCTTCCTTTTGTCATTGTGTTTATGTTCGGGGTCTAGCATTATTGGAGGGGGGGGACAGGTCATCCAAGGTGCAGTACCAGTGCACCATATAGTTAAGTAGAGGGGGTGAAATGCGGATAGCGGGGATGACCACATTTCTAGGAGGGTTGGAGGTCACGGTGTTTGGGGAAGGGGGATGGGCGAAATAGTTCAAAAAGTAAGCAGTAGCAAACAGGAGAGAAAAGTACAGTATAGAAAATGGAATGCTAAGAATTTCTTTCAATACTGGGAATATGAATACAACTAGTAGATGTCGTATTGTATCGTTGAATGTCAATGGCATACTGAATAGACAAAAATATGGGGGTTTAATAAGATGGCTTACTATGCTAAAACCTCAAATTATTTTTATTCAAGAAACTCATTTGAAAACTAATTTACCAAAACTCTTTATCCCGGGGAATGTTTTCCAGAGCCTTTTTTGCTTCGACTTGGGTCGTGATGAGAGGGGTTGCAATGTATTTTTCTAGAGAAATGGATTGGGAATTTGTACAAGAAAAACGAGATTCCCTGTGTCGGTGGATTTGGGTTAAGGTTAAAATTAATTGGAATATTCTGAATTTTATCAATTATTATGGGCCTATTATGGACGATACATCCACATTATCAACAATACATAGGCTTCTTATTGGTGTTTCTGGTCAAATTATTTTAGGTGGAGACTTTAACTTTATACAAGATTTGAGAGCAGACACCTCAAACAGGAATAAGAAACAGTTGAAGCCCAAAACAAAAAAAGTTTTTGATGCTTTGATTCAAGATCTGCAATTAATCAATGCTTGGCGAAGGGTTAATCAGGCGGCTCGGGAATACACTTGTTATTCTTGCCAATTCCACACTGCCTCACGTATTGATTTTTTATTGACATCACGTTTGCTGGTACTTACTGCTGCAGGAATTGGGGGCAATGATTTTTCAGTTCATTCTTATGTTCAAATCGAATTAGAAATCGGAGATGTGAGGAGGAGGAGGTCCAGGTGGCAGATGGATAACCTCCTTCTCCAAGATCCTTTCTGGATTGAGAGATTTAAGGATTGGATATCGGATTTTTTTAATACGAATGAAAAAAAAGCTGAAATGTTCTCAGTTTGGGGTGGATTTAAAGCTGTGGTCCGGGGTCAAATGATTGCAGCATCTGCAGGAAAGGTGAGAAAACGTTTACAAAAAATAGCAGAACGCCAGCTATTTCTCGAAAGTGCCTCTAGGTTACGTTATTCCCCATTATGGGGTCAGTGGGAAGAAGCACAGAAGACGTTGAGAGACTATTTTATTCTTGAGGAAATTAATAGCTCTCAGACCTATTTACAAAGGGTTTACAAAGAGAGTCGAATAGTGGGGAAAATGTTAGCTTGGTCGATAAAAGCTCGACAGGAATCAGCCTGTATTTTGGAGGTAATAGACCCTAAGTCTAATATAGTAGTAACTGATAGAACAGATATTGCCTAGGTCTTTGTTAAACATTGTCAACAACTATACACCACTAAATATAAGATCAGCCAGGAAGCGATTCATGAATACTCTGCTGAAGCAGCACTTCCCAGGGTATCCGTGAATTCAGTTGTTCAGTTACAAAACGAAATAGTATCATCAGAGATCTTGGAAGTTATAAAGTCCATGGCTGGGGCAAAAGCCTGCGGGGAAGACGGATTACACATCCAATTTTATAAAAACTTTGCTAAAGAGCTGACACCATTTCTTAAGAAACTATTCAACTATATAAAAACTGGTGGTGTTGTTCCTTCGGAGTTTAAGAGGGCGATCGTGGTCAGCTTCACGAAAAAAGGGCAAGGAACCCAATAATGTCAACTCCTACAGACCGATCAGTCTTTTAAACGCCGACTACAAGATCTTGATGAAGGTATGGGCACAGTGATTTACCCCTTTGGCTCAGGAAGTAATTCATGCCGACCAAACGGGTTTTGTCAAGGGACGGACTTTCTCATCTAATACTGGGTATCTGATTCAAGCACTAGATTATTTTAATGTTAACAAGACGCCAGCCTACATCATGATGGTTGATGCGGAAAAAGCCTTCGATTTAGTTAACTGAGATGCTTTATTTTTTGGGCTCAAAAGGTTTGGTGACCCGGTTCAAGTTATCTCCACGCTACAAAACATCTATCGGGGGGCTCAGGTTCAGCTAGTCATCAATGGAAATCAAATAGTGTCAGTGGATATTAATCAGGGGACCAGACAAGGCTGTCCATTATCATCTTTATTATTTACCTTCTTTATACAACCCCTAGCGATTAAAATACGAGCTAAGATAAATATTCAAGCCCCGATTCCAGGCATGGCAAAATTAAAGCTCTTTGCTGACGCTGCCCTTTTATATCTCTGCCCGAAAAGCAGAACATAAATCAGACTCTGACCGAATTTAGACAATATGCACTAATTGGGGGATATAGAATCAATCCAATCAAAAGAGAGATTATAATATTAAATTCTAGAGTCGAGTTCTTGCCAGATAATTTGAAACAGCAGGCTTTCAACTCTGATCCTATACGCTATCTTGGGATCTTTGTTATAGGTCAATGTGGCCAGCTCGCTAGTTATTTTAAAGGGCTTGAGTCTATGATAAGATCATTCATCTGGAATAAGAAGTTTTCTAGAGTTAAACTCTCGGTTCTACAATTGGACACAAACTTGGGTGGCTTAGCACTACCGCATATCCGTACATATTACGAGTCAGCATTTTTGGATTTGGCAGCTTGTTTATTGTCTAATACAGGACGAGTAGATAATTTTGTTATTAATAAGATGATCCAAGAAGCGGGAACTCAAATCCCCACATTTCTTAAAAGTTCTAAACTCCCCCCAAAAAACAGGTATAAAACACTTTTGGATCTGTCAAGTAGACTTCAGTTTTTTTTTTTAAACAGAGCAGTTTTTCTGGCCTTTACACTCTAAAACTAAGTGATTGTAAGGACCTGGTTCTCCATATCCACTCCACTCATCTTAGAAATTGGCAAGATTCTGGCTTGGGGGTAGTATGTCAGTTTTTTATTCGCAGGAGGATGATTACTTGGGAAGAAGTTCAGACCAGGGTGCCGATCACGATCCGGTAAAAAAATTCCCCGTACGACTCGTATCCGGTCTTTTTACCGTACGAATCGTACAAGTGCCGTACAAACTGCCAATTACGATTCGCATGGGAAAAAGACCATACGAATCGCATTGGGAATAATTCCCCACACGTCCTCGGGTCGGAAAATGTGTCCGACACGTCCCCGGACGATTTACCGTACAAATGTGAAAAGTGAAGTCCGACCGCGGAATCACGATCCATCCCGTGCGTCCGATGTTACACCGTATGGAAAAAACACCGTCCGCACCGAACTCCCATAGCAACCATGGAGACATGTGCCCGCATACGCGCCGACCCCCTCCCCAGCCCCCGTACGTTTGAGTCGTACCCCCGTGTATGTACACCCCCACCCGTGTATGTACACCCGTGTACGTTCGAGTCGTACCCCCACCCGTGTATGTACACCCGTGTACGTGTCGTACCCCCACCCGTGTATGTACACCCGTGTACGTTCGAGTCGTACCCCCACCCGTGTATGTACACCCGTGTACGTTCGAGTCGTACCCCCACCCGTGTATGTACACCCGTGTACGTTCGAGTCGTACCCCCACCCGTGTATGTACACCCGTGTACGTTCGAGTCGTACCCCCACCCGTGTATGTACACCCGTGTATGTGTCGTACCCCCGTGTATGTACACCCGTGTACGTTCGAGTCGTACCCCCACCCGTGTATGTACACCCGTGTACGTGTCGTACCCCCCGTGTATGTACACCCGTGTACGTTAGAGTCGTACCCCCACCCGTGTATGTACACCCGTGTACGTGTCGTACCCCCCGTGTATGTACACCCGTGTACGTTAGAGTCGTACCCCCACCCGTGTATGTACACCCGTGTACGTGTCGTACCCCCGTGTATGTACACCCATGTACGTTAGAGTCATACCCCCACCCGTGTATGTACACCCATGTACGTGTTGTACCCCCCCGTGTATGTACACCCATGTACGTTCGAGTCGTACCCCCGCCCGTGTATGTACACCGGTGTATGTTAGAGTCGTGCCCCCACCCGTGTATGTACACCCGTGTACGTGTCGTACCCCCCCCGTGTATGTACACCCGTGTACGTTCGAGTCGTACCCCCACCCATGTATGTATACCCGTGTACGTGTCGTACCCCCCGTGTATGTACACCCGTGTACGTTAGAGTCGTACCCCCACCCGTGTATGTACACCCGTGTACGTGTCGTACCCCCGTGTATGTACACCCGTGTATGTTCGAGTCGTACCCCCACCCGTGTATGTACACCCATGTACGTGTCGTACCCCCCGTGTATGTACACCCGTGTACGTTCGAGTCGTACCCCCACCCGTGTATGTACACCCGTGTACGTGTCGTACCCCCCGTGTATGTACACCCGTGTACATTCGAGTCGTACCCCCAACCGTGTATGTACACCCGTGTACGTGTCGTACCCCCCGTGTATGTACACCCGTGTACGTACGAATCGAACCCCCCGTGTATGTACACCCCCAACTGTGTATGTACAACCCGTACCCTCACACGCGTACGTACAGACCATACCCCCACCCCAACCGTGTATGTACGACGCGTACCCCCACCCGCGTATGCATGGAGCGTACCCCCACCCCAACATTCTAAGTACGGAGCGCACCCCAGGCCCCAACATCACCACCTTCACACAACATCGTGCATGTACGAGTCGTACCAAGCCAGACACAAGGACAGCACTGTACAACAAAATGGCCCATGTACACACCGTACACACGCTAAAAACGCACGTACACAACCAGGACAAAGCAAAACAACACAAGAATACACCATTCGAATGGCACAAAGCCACAAAACATGTCCAACAACCACAAAAACAACACATTCACTGACCTGCAACTGCCAAAATCCAAAACAGAGGCCCAAAACACAACCACTCCTTATAACACACCCACCCAAACTTCAAACACAGCCACACCCACTAATGGACCAATAAAAAGGGCCCACACACACAAACCATGAGCCTTTGCAACAGACTCACTGCTGCCAGACCCCACAGACAACCTACAGCACCACACTAGAACCTTTACTACACCTTACACTTGCACACCTTCACACACACACCTTCACAAACACCCCCTCATCACATTCACACACACACCTGCACAACCACACCCACACACCCTCAACCATCCACACACCCCCCCCACCATCCACACCCACACCCCTCACCATGCCCACTAACAAGAATCCAAAGTTCACTAGCCGAGAGTTGGAGGTCCTTGTCGATGAAATCCTCAGAGTTAAGCCACACCTCTTTGGAACATTGGTCAGACAGACCAGCATTTCAGAAAAAACAGCCATGTGGCAGACGATCGTCGATGCTGTGAATGCTGTTGCGGACACCAGAAGGACCAGGCATGATTGCCAAGCCAGGTGGTACGATCTGCGGAGGAGTGTCCGAGCCAAAATGACCGACGAACACAACCAGGCCAACGTCACTGGAGGAGGGCCGCCCCGCAGAACCGTACAATACCATCCCTGGGAGGAGAGGGTGATGGCCATACTGCCGGTGGTGGCAGTCGACGGATTAGAAGGACTCCGAGACCCGGGTGAGTACACAAACAACTCACCTCACATGGGGGGAACGTCATCCACAACCAAACTCACAATCAGGCACGCAACCACCCCAAGCTATCGCATGACTCAACCACACTCCATGAACATGCACATGCCACTGGCGCCACCATGCCCCATGCACCCAGCTGGACAATGTCAAGTCACAGGCCACAGAAAACACCAACACATGACACGGTAAGCCGGATGGCGGGAGGGTGGGCCACAAAAATCACATAGTGCAAATCAGAGGCAGACAACAATGCCCCCTGCCCATATGGCCTAGGTCACAGCCAGACAAACAGTGTGTCCCCACACAGGAATGACTTGCCAGCAAATGGCGGACGCCTTGCATCAACACATGGGGGTGACGGCACGTTCTTGCACATGACAGCAGCTAATGAACAGCCAACACTGTGAAAGAGTGGCAGCACACACCACCACAGCAGCAGCGCAGACACAGACACTACACCCAATGGGTGCCTGGAGATCAGAAACAAACTCATATCAACAATCCAAGGGCCATTCAAAGATCTGCTGACAGTGTGTGCCCAGGAAGCTGGGCTGAGGTGACAGAGGGTGACACACAGAGGGAGGGAGAGGGGGACAGAGAGGGAGGGAGACACAGGGAGATGGACAGAGGGAGAAGGCTGACACACAGAGGGAGGGAGAGGGGGACAGAGAGGGAGGGAGAAACAGGGAGACGGACAGAGGGAGGAGGCTGACACACAGAGGGAGGGAGAGAGAGACAGAGAGGGAGGGAGACACAGGGAGACGGACAGAGGGAGGAGGCTGACACACAGAGGGAGGGCGAGGGGGACAGAGAGGGAGGGAGACACAGGGAGACGGACAGAGGGAGGAGGCTGACACACAGAGGGAGGGAGAGGGGGACAGAGAGGGAGGGAGAGGGGGACAGAGAGGGAGCGAGAAAGGGACACACAGGGAGAGCAAAACAGCCTTGTGGTGTGTGGGAATGTCTGCTCGTCAGCAGGTGGACTGCGTGCATGTAGACAAGGGTGGCCAGTGCCAGAACCCCCCCTCTTCTCCATGGCAAAACACAGGGCCATGTCACAACCTGTGCACGAGCACAACGACAGCTACCTGCATTATCTAAGTGTGTGGAACCACTCCATGTGCCCACGTACAGTGCTACACGGAAGGCGCCAATGCATGGCTCGCCACACCTGCCCACTCCACTGCTGACTGCAGTCACAATTGACGCAGCAAGTAAGACTGTGCCACACATAGGTAAAGTCGCAAAAGCTGTGCCCAAGTGCACTGTGAGTGGAATGCAAGACATATCCAAATTCCCAGAGGAAATGTGCCAACTTAGAAACCAATGAAACATGGATGTTGCATGGAACAAAATTAACATTGTCTCTCTCACACACAGGTCAACGTCGTGGATCACCCTCCAACACGGGGGGGAAGACTCACAGGACCCGGCTCGGCGGGATGACGGAGCCACCGGCAGCGACGACTCTCACCACTCTGTGGACGAACCCGACCCCGACCGACCTGGCCCCTCTGGTGTCCAACGACCTGCAGCACCTGCGTCAGGTACAACTGGGCCAACCACCACCCCCACTCCTGCCACATCCCAGGAGACACCCAGGATCCCTGCCCCACCACCACAATGCAGCCAGGCTGGCCAGGAGGGACACGGTGTCCCGGGCACCCAGGAGGAGGCAGGCGACAACGCCAATGCCACCCCTCAGGGGTCCCGGAGACCCGATGTGCCCACAAGGGCAGGCCAGGTGCAAGTGGGCAGGGGTGGTGGGAGTGGAGGACGGCGGAGGCGCGAGCCTGACCGGTTGGCTGGGGAACCGGTATATTCCCATGTCCGAAACATCCTGGACACATACCGGCAGGACACCACGGGCATGGCCCAGGTTGTGTCCATCCTCGAGGAGATCAAGACCCAGCAGGCCCAGCAACATGCGGAGCAACATGCCTGTCTACTGCGACACCAACGGCGGATGGAGGACAGACAGGCTGAGCTCGTGACGGTGTTCACGGGAATTCACAGTACACTCCGTCGGATGGCCGACAACATGGGCAACCCTCCCTGTGCCATCAGGCGTAGAACATCACCACCCACAGGGAGGGATCAGGAGGAGGAGGAGACATCCGATGGAGCATCCCAAACATCGTCACGGCCTGCTTCTGAGGGTCCCCGCAGGAGGGCGGGTCGTCCACGGAAAAGACCGTGAGGGTCGGCGCAACAGCACCATCTCCCAGGACACCTGGCCTGGCACCTGGCCCACTGGAGCAACAGCAGCACAGCAGCAAAAGACATTCTCTGCCACATGGACTTGCTGGTCACTGTCTGACCAATGTTGACAAAGACTGTGGCATGGACTCTGAGGATTTCAAATGGCAAGGACACCAACTCCCCTAGTGAACTTTGGATTCCACACACCCGGAAAGCCCCTCATGTCAAACACCCCCCCCCCCCACCCCGACCAAAATAAAAAGTCACACCATAAAGAGAAGATGCCTACTGATTGCATTATTACCTTACATGTGTCTTGTAAAGTCTAACCATGCCTGAGTTCTCATTTGACTTCAACCATCCACACCCTGGGGCCTGAGTCTGGCACCGGACACACATGGGTCACATTGTATTAGGCAAGACAGACATGGAGCACCATACACACCCGTGATGGGCCCAACCAGCTGAGGGGGTGGCCGCACAACCGTGCCGACAGACATATTGAGTACAGCGACAGCCATGCGCAGAGGTCAGGGATCATGTGGAGTGTCCTGGGGGGCACCCAGGTATGTGTGGACAGGTGGCAGAACCATGTCCTGCAAGCTTGAGTCAGGTGGATGCAGAGAATGGTGGCCTGGCCAACGTTGGATGCATGGGGAGGGCACATGTCACAATACCCACGCAGTCATGGACATCATGCACAATACACAGTCTAATCCCACACAAACAGCTTGCATCCTGCTACTCTACACATAGACACATAGCCACTATCACGGAAAACCATGCCAGACATGCCGGATGCACCATGGCAACACACCAGCATTGACTGAGAAGAGGCACCTTGGAGGCATAGGGACACCTTTATTAGTCATGTATTCGGGATTGCAGAGGCAACTTGGAGTACACATGAACGGGTCATGTGGAGTAACATGTGGGTCCAACACTGGCACCCCCCTTCTGCAGCACAAATGCGTGATAGCCATGGAACTGGCACACAAGTGTCGGCTAACAGCTAAACACCCCCTGCTGCTCACGGAGAGACTGCCATACACCATTGATCCGCTGATGTGGAAGTCCCACACCATGTCAAGCCAATGCAAATCGTATGTGTCCGAGGGCAGTGTAACACACATTGATGCCATCATCACATTCCACAATCCCATCACTGATGACTGTCAACAAGTCTGACCATCTATTCAGGTGTACCCAGCTGCATGTCATGTGTACCATGGTGATGCGACATGTCTGCAGAGGAACCAAACATCGACAGGGGCAGTGTGCATACATCGTAAACAACTGCCACACCCAATACACCCCTGATGCATCCCTTACCCTAAGGAGACCTCCAAACTTGTCCGTGCGTGTAACGCTGAGTCAGCACACAATGACGTGCCCATGAGGAATAGCAGTTCCACAACAATGCAACCAGCAGACGGCATGCGCAAGTACCTGGGGATGAGAGACACACAAGAAGTCAGCCACAAAAAGCACAGCCACTTGCATGTGCATGTACTCGACACATGTAAGGATGACAACATGCCAGGTCACAATTATGACTGGAGAAATACACATCACTGGCACCATCACTCCAGTGACACATCCACACACACCTCTGACTCACGTGCCATACATGCAGATGGACACACACATCGCAACACATGCCACACGGGGACCAATGCGTGCACACACAGACACTGGTACTCACCACTAAGCAAAGAAGTCGCGTATGAGCCGAGTCCGGATGTCCTCTTGCGGAACCACATCCTCCACATCACTAGCCCCATTGCCAAGACCTTCGTCCTCCACGGGTGGATGGTCCTGATCATCTTGATCCAGGATGAAAGGCACAGCTTTCTCAACTGCCATGTTGTGCAGCATGCAGCAGACCATGAAGATTTTGCAGACCTTCGCCGGGGCATATGGGAGGGCGCTGCCGGTCTTGTGGAGGCACCGGAATCGGCTCTTCAGGAGGCCAAATGTCCTCTCTATCACTCGCCTTGTCCGGCCATGGGCGGTGTTGTAGCGGAGCTGGGCCGGCGTGATGGGGTTGCGGAGAGGTGTGATCAGCCATGGCATGTTGGGATAGCCAGCGTCCCCTACATGGAAACCACATGGACTTAAGTAGGACAGGAGAAGCGGTCGTGCTGGAAGTCTACGCAAAATACAGGACAGACAGAGTGTACCCACCAACAACACATGCTCGTTCGTTGCGCAGCTGCGTCATCATTTCAGGCACCCTGCTACGCCTCATGATGTAGGCATCGTGTGTTGATCCTGGAAAACGAGCACAGACATGTGAAATCACCATGTTGGACAGACACAACACAAGGGCATTGATGGAGTGGTAGTGCTTGTGATTCCTGTACGCTACCTCCTGTGCCTGTGGTGGTACCAAAGCCACATGTGTCCCATCTATGGACCCAATGACATGGGGCATCCCTCCCAGGGCATAGAATCCACGCTTGACACCAGTCAACATTTCAGGGGTTGGGAAATGGATGAACTCATCCAGGTGAAGCAACATGGCCTCTAAGAAATCATGCAGCACACGGCAGAACATGCTCTGGGACATGCCACCAACATGAGCTATGGTATTTTGAAAGGTACCCGTGGCAAGAAAATGTAGGGCTGCCATTACCTTCAGCTTGGGTGTCAGTGCCGTAGGATACCTGTGCAGCGGTTGCAGGTGTGGTGCCAGCCTCGCCGTCAACTCCAGAATCAACGGTTGGGGGAAGCGGTAGCACCGGATACAGTCATTCTCTCGCATGTCAGCCAAGTCCGGAATTGCTCGGGGAAGAGGCGGCGCTCTGCAGTAATTTGGAAGTGACAAGGAAGAGTGAGTGCACTACAACAACAATATTTTGGGTGCTGAGCACATGTTAATCTGTCAATACACATATGCGACATACGGAGTCAGGTATGTGCCACATGCCCTGGACACGTATGGCTGCCAGGTGACACTCCTACCAAGACCCAGCTACACACGGAGATTGTGAACCTCCACATGCCATGGCATGGGATTAGCTGTGTCCCAGTGTAAGTGAACAGCCAGACGCAACACAGGAGTGACATACATCCACACATCAGCAGAAGTAGGATGTCGATTGCAGAGACTGGTAGCGGAACACTAGAGCCACAGGTCACATGACATTACATTAGGACAGCCCACACACCTTGCCATGAAGGTGTACATGTGATGACTCACCACACATTCATAGAGAGGATGCACACATGTCCTTGTTACGCTACTCCGTGTCCCATGCATACATACGCACCTCACATCCGATACCACATGTGGCCTGGTGTGCGTAACTGTGTGCCATGTCCATCTACACACAGACACATGTTGGTTGCTGCAACTGCTGATGCTTTTGAGGGAGCTCCAACATCAAGCTAATGGGAACCCCCCACACATTCATGACATAGACACATCGTGCACCGTGGGTAGTGATATGTCTGGTGTGGTAACCCCTGTACCAGGCATCATGGGACACTTGCGTGTGTTGTTGACCGTGCCATGCCAGTGACGCTCATCCCAAGTGTGCAGTACGACATGCACACATGTCAAAGGAGTTAAGGGCATGCCTGGCACACATTGCACCGTCACACATAACATCTGTACACATCTCATCATACATCTGGTGCCTTCTCCACTCAGGAGTAATGTGCCACATCACAGCCTTTCACACCTGTGCCCCACACATGTAGTACTGGCCAGACAATACCTTGATGTCCATCCATGGACAAGTATGTCAGCCCTATTCCTTCCTGTGTGCTGCCTGTCACCACTGTGATGTGTGAAAGGCACCGTACTTTCGCTAAGAGGGCCTGTGTACGTTCCCTATCACTATGGGAGTGCTGCCGTATGTGTACCCATAGTGATAGTGAGCGTACAGGCGTGTGTACGGTCCGTACCACTATGAGTACGCATACGCAAGAACACCCATAGTGATAGTGAGCGTACGCACGCGTGTACGGTCCGTACCACTATGAGTACGCATACGCGAGAACACCCATAGTGATAGTGAGCGTACACGCGTGTGTACGGTCCATACCACTATGAGTACGCATACGCGAGAACACCCATAGTGATAGTGAGCGTACACGCGTGTGTACAGTCCGTCTCACTATGGGTGTGCTCGCGTATGCGTACTCATAGTGATAGTGAGCGTACACGCGTGTGTACGGTCCGTACCACTATGAGTACGCATACGCGAGAACACCCATAGTGATAGTGAGCGTACGCACGCGTGTACGGTCCGTACCACTTTGAGTACGCATACGCGAGAACAACCATAGTGATAGTGAGCGTACAGGCGTGTGTACGGTCCGTCTCACTATGGGTGTTCTCGCGTATGCGTACTCATAGTGGTACGGACCGTACACACGCCTGTACGGGCCGTTGATATGCATTTGGGGTGCCCTAGGGCCCCAGGACGCACCGTACCTGTGTGTGGAGCTCCAAATTACATAGGGGACACATGAGGGACAAGTATTAAGGCCTACATGCATAATGGTTGTCATGGAGACCCAGTTTAAAGTTTGAATTTTTTTAAACAGGTGCACAGCAGTAGTCAGTTTGAATGATTCTACTTTGTTGCAATGTGGTTCTGGAGGTGACATCATGCTGAAGAAAAAAACACAATAAGAACCCACTGACTGTGCTAGGTTTGAAGGGATTGGAGGAAACATAGGATGCAAATGTGAGTGACCAATCACTCTGTACTCCTGTGCATGGAACAGGACAGCAAGGCAGATATAAGGCAGCCAGGTCCCATGAGGGAGCACTTGCCTGCACATCTTTGTATTCGACGACCCAGCTGCTGCTACTGATTCCCTGGAACCATGTCAAGGTCTGAGGAGAGGTCATAGCCTTTCACCCTGGAGGAGAACCTGGCTTTGCTGGATGTGATCCTCCCACAGTACCCCCTGCTGTATGGGCGACCAGGGTATCAGGTGAGTGCAGAGTCTACTAGCACAGACTGTGTCCCTTTTTTGTGACTGTGACTTCTGGCATTGTGTCCAGGTGTGACACACATGCTATGTACTGTAGGGAGGGTCCCAGGGGGGGGAATGCCTGATGTCTCCCAGCCAGAGCATGCTGTGGTGCATGTCTGCCGTCCTCACTTGCATTGTGTTTACTGTGACAATCACTGCATGGTGCATGCCACAATCTGCCTGTCTTGTCCTCCTGGGAATGTAGCCTCTACAGTCCTCATGTGATTATGTGGTCAGCCCAGTGTGACAGGTGACTGTACCCACAGATGTGTGTTAGTTCTGTGTACCTGTGCTGAGAGTGTCCACATGATGTGTTCGTTCCCTTGACATGTGTGTGTGTGTAAGTCCCCTGTCATGTGGGTGGGTGCATATGTGGAGTGTAGCACCCGGGCTGCATGAGGGATGGAGATACCCTGCCCATGTGATGTGAGCAGGGAGCAGTGCTGTGTGTCTGACGTGCAGAGCCAGCCCCACACCTGTGAGCCCCCCCCCCCCGTCTAGTGGCACATGTGCAGAGTGAGGTTTGTCGCTGCATTTGGCAATGGCAGGTGAATGTCCTGTGCCTGTGTGTGTCTGTGTACTCTGCTGCGGTAGAGTCAGTGGCCTGTGGCATGTGACTGCTTTGAGGTGCTGCACATTATCCTGGTGTAGCTTGTGATGCACAGTGTGAGCCTGGATCATTGATTGTGTGGTTGCCCTCATTCCACCTGTGTACTTTTAATGGCACGTACTGCTTTTGCCCTTCCCCAGAGGATCATGTCCCTATGACAAAGGTGCAATGCGTTGGATGCATACTATGCCTTGTTGTAAACAGCAATTTTGTTCAAATATGTCTCTCTGTGACATGTGCCTGCTGTATTGATGTAGTGTCACTTGTTCATCCTCACAGGTAGGCGCCTCTGCCAAGAAGCAGATATGGCTGACCGCCGTCAGTGCCGTGAGGAGTGCGGATGGTCGCAAGCGGCGCCTGGCCCAGGTGAGGAAATGCTGGCAGGATATCCGGTGCTGGACGCGGAGGATCGCACGGGTCCTGCTGGGGGACACACCTGAGACCCATAAGAACCGGGGGCGCCGCCGTCTGACCCACATCCACAAGCGTGTGCTGGCGGTGGTATTTCCAGACTTGGAGAGGCGCTTACAGGAGAAGCAGCAGCAGGAAGGGGGTAGGTACATGTGTGTTTGTTGTGTGTCACCAGCATTTGTAAGTGCACAGTTGCATGGATACACTGCCAGGGTTTAAAGGTGCTGTGCAGATCCAGTTACCCACAGTATAGCTGTGCTCTCCTGCCTCCCTTCCCCTCCTTGCAATGTGTTCCCTGGTCTGTGTGTAGTCACTCCTTCACAAGGTAATGTAGGCTGGCGCTTCCTCCACGTGAACTATGCCTGTAGCATCATGTGTGGGGGTGGTGTGTAACAGGTTTTGGGACCTTGCCTGTGCCCTGTCCAGTTCAGTACATGTGGGTTCCATGTCAGTTGGCACTGATGCTGAGTCCAGACATGGGAGTTAGTCTCAAGTGTCATGCTCTCCATGTATTTTCATTGGCATGGTGGGTCAACCAACTGTGTGTTGCATGCCCTACATCTGTACCTTGTTTTGTAGGTGTTACTGATATTTCTTTGCAGGCTATGCACTGTAACCTATGTAGATTGCCCTCATGTGACATATGTATACAGGTGTGTATTAATTGCTGTCTCTTCACCTTGCCCACAGCATCGTCGGGGGACACGGAGGGAGACATGTGCACAGACGGAGCGGAGGGACCGAGCACCAGTGCCAGCGTTGACATCGTGGCTGGCACATTGAGTGGTACTGAGGCGGAGGAGAGTGAGGCCGAGGACCTGTCCACTGGCACGACAGAATATGAAGCTGACGGGTCCGAGCATGATCTCTCCGAGTGGGCGGAGGCTGCACCAGCAGCTGACAGCGGCACAACATCGCACCCCGCCCCCTCCATTGCCATCAGCCGCCTCCCACTTGCTCGTGTCCCTTCCCAGCGTACCCGGTCACCACATGTCTCCTTCCTGCCAGGCACCGCACCCCCTGCCCCTGTCTCCACTGCTGCCGCCAATGCTGAGTCTGTGGACATCCAGCGGCAGTTGCAGGTTGGTCAGGCTGCGATCCTTAATGTCCTCCATGGCCACAGCCAAGTGCTGCACAACATGGAGGCATACTTGGAGGGCATTTTTTCATCGCAGGCTGACCAACGCCAGTTGCTGAGGTCCATAGACTCAACACTGACTGCAGCAGTGGGTCTCCTGCAGCGCTACGTCCCACCCCCTACCCCTGCCCCATCCACACTTCCCACTCCCATGCCTGTCCCACGTACACCCAGACGTCAGCATGCACCCACCACAACAGACACATGCACCACACCAGCAGGGAAGGTCATACGCACACCTCCTGGCACGCACACACAGGGTGAAGTAGGCACACCCACTGGGTCGGGAGGCAAACGTAAGTCATGCAGCCAGAGTGGGAGTCCGCATTCCACCCAATCCACTCCCTCCAAATCCCCTCCCCTCAGCTCTCCTGGCCACATATCCGGCAAGGACTCATTCATGGCCGCTCTGTCCCTGAGCCCCACTGTGACACCACCCCGCAAGCGGTCAAGGGAGTCCCCGGTCAGGGTGGTTGAGTCCCCCCCCCTGTCCACACCCTCCCCCAGTGGCGCTGCGACCCATCCCTCCTCCCCCCCTCCTTGGGGCCTGTGGTTCCGTCGGGTGCAGGGGAGACGCTGGAGGACCTTGCTAAGGTGTGCAGCGACATCCTGGCCTCCGCCTTTGGCCCTGCCCCACCCCCTGTGGTGGAGTCCTCCATCCCTGCAACCACGACGCCTACCCTTCGCCCTCATGTCCCTGCAGTGCCTGGTCCTTCCCCCCCACATGATGCCCTCCCCGCTGTGGAAGACGAAGGAGTCTGACTGTGCAGGCAAGCTAGGGGACACGCGTCCCACTGTGTCCCCCATCCAGCTGTGACTCATGGACTGCCCTATGGGCTTTGTAAATATTGAACTTTATCCACACAAAATAAATTTGATAATGCTGAATAAAGCCATTTTTTTTTCCATAGATCACTACTGCTTTTCTGGTATTGCTGTTGGTGGGGCTGCTACATGATTTTGGGTGGTGAACATGTGTTGGGTGTGTGGGAAATGTAGTAGTGTGCTGGTCATAGGGGGGACCCTGGTATCTGTGTGCCATCACAAGGTGTTAGCTAAGTGTCTTTGTTCATGTAAGCAGTTACTGCATGGTGAAATTGTCCCAAGGTGTGTTCCTTCCTCTGTGTACCCTGACATCTTCCCTGCAGGGTGTTTCCACTATGTGGTGCTGAGCTGTGTCTACATCAGCTGGGGGTGTGACGGACTCCTTCAACTTTGCACATGCATGCTGAGCGATGTCTCCACCTGCATCATTCGTGGCATCCTTGGTGGTCACTGTACTTGTGTATGTAGACTGTTGACAAGACTTCATGTGGACATGTTCTCTTTTAGGTGCTATGCATGTGTGTACTCCCAGCCTCGCACACATGTGGTACATGTACTGCAGGGTCTTTGTGCACCTGACTGACAATTGTGGCAATTTGATCTGTGGGTACTCCACCCTTATATTTTTTCCATGGGCAATGCTGGGGGCCTCTGCACCCACCCCTCCTATGTCTGGGCACTGCTGTGAGTGATAGGCACCCACCCCTCCTGTCTCTGGGCACTGCTGGGAGGACTCTGCACCCACCCCTCCTATGCCTGGGCACTGCTGTGAGTGATAGGCACCCACCCCTCCTGTCTCTGGGCACTGCTGGGAGGACTCTGCACCCACCCCTCATGTGTCTGGGCACTGCTGGGAGGACTCTGCACCCACCCCTCCTGTCTCTGGGCACTGCTGGGAGGACTCTGCACCCACCCCTCTTGTGTCTGGGCACTGCTGGGAGGACTCTGCACCCACCCCTCCTGTCTCTGGGCACTGCTGGGAGGACTCTGCACACACCCCTCCTGTCTCTGGGCACTGCTGGGAGGACTCTGCACACACCCCTCCTGTCTCTGGGCACTGCTGTGAGTGATAGGCACCCACCCCTCCTGTGTCTGGGCACTGCTGGGAGGACTCTGCACCCACCCCTACGTCTCTGGGCACTGCTGGGAGGACTCTTCACCCACCCCTCCTGTCTCTGGGCACTGCTGTGAGTGATAGGCACCCACCCCTCCTGTGTCTGGGCACTGCTGGGAGGACTCTGCACACACCCCTCCTGTCTCTGGGCACTGCTGGGAGGACTCTGCACCCACCTCTCCTATTTCACGATATGTACGCTTAGAACATACACGGGTGTGGGTTAGCTCCATGCATACGAGGTGGGGGTACGTGTCGTACATACACTGTTGGGGTGGGGGGTACGCTCCATATGTACGCGTGTGAGGGTACGGGTCATACTTACACTGTTGGGGTGGGGGGTACGCTCCATACGTACGCGTGTGAGGGTACGGGTCATACTTACACTGTTGGGGTGGGGGTACGCTCCATATGTACGCGTGTGAGGGTACGGGTCGTACTTACACTGTTGGGGTGGGGGGTACGCTCCATTCGTACGCGTGTGAGGGTACGGGTCGTACTTACACTGTTGGGGTGGGGGTACGCTCCATAAGTACGTGTGTGAGGGTACGGGTCGTACTTACACTGTTGGGGTGGGGGGTACGCTCCATACGTACGCGTGTGAGGGTACGGGTCGTACTTACACTGTTGGGGTGGGGGGTACGCTCCATACGTACACGTGTGAGGGTATGGGTCGTACTTACACTGTTCGGGTGGGGGTACGCTCCATAAGTACGCGGGTGAGGGTACGGGTCGTACTTACACTGTTGTGGTTGGGGATACGCTCCATACGTACGCGTGTGAGGGTACGGGTCGTACTTACACTGTTGGGGTGGGGGTACGCTCCATACGTACGTGTGTGAGGGTACGGGTCGTACTTACACTGTTGGGGTGGGGGGTACGCTCCATACATACGCGTGTGAGGGTACAGGTCGTACTTACACTATTGGGGTGGGGGTACGCTCCATACGTACGCGTGTGAGGGTACGGGTCGTACTTACACTGTTGGGGTGGGGGTACGCTCCATACGTACGGGGGTGAGGGTACGGGTCATACTTACACTGTTGCGGTTGGGGGTACGCTCCATACATACGCGTGTGAGGGTACGGGTTGTACTTACACTGTTGGGGTGGGGGTACGCTCCATACGTACGCGTGTGAGGGTACGGGTCGTACTTACACTGTTTCGGTTGGGGGTACACTCCATGCATACGGGGTGGGGGTACGGTCCGTACATATGCGTCCCCACGCTATGTGATGCTTGTGCGGGCCGTACCCAGGCCTTTGCCACGTGGGTACAGCCGTCCCGCCATTGTTGGGATGACGTAGGTGTGGGCGTGGTACGACTCGTACCCATGCTCTTAAGGCGTGGGTACGGGACGTACCTGTATTGTTGTGTTGCCGGTTCGCGTTGTCAGGCACTTCCGTTGTGGCGGACGCTGGCTTTGCTGGACACGCCCCCACCCCCTCGTACTGACCAGGGCCTGGGGGTCAGGTATGTCCAGGGCATGTGTGCTGTGTGACTTTGGTGGGTGTTTTGTGGCCTGCCCCTGGTCCTGCACCCCCCCCTTTGCCCCCTCCCTTTGTTGTTCTGACCTTCTGCGGCGTCTGCGTCCGAACCTGTAGAGGAGGTCGACTGCTATGAGGGCCGGGATGACACGTAGGTTCGGGTCCATGTCTGTCCGTCGCGTACAGGTACTCCTTGTTCGCGTCGTCCTGATTTCCCGGCAGTTTTTGGCAGCCGGAAAATATTCACCGTGCGGGATGACGTCGGTGCGAATCGTGATTCCTGGTTCGTGAATGGCAGGCTGCGTTCGTCCCGACGTCACGTCGGCGCTTTCCCGGATCACATTTGTATGTTTATTTTCGCCGGTCGGGGTTTTGTACGATTCGTACGGAAATGGTGTTTCCGTGCGAATCGTAATTCCATGTTTGTATATTTTGACGACCGGGTACGCGTCGGACGGAGAAAATGCTCCGTCCGACGGTTCGTACCCGGTTTTTACAGGATCGTGATCGGCACCCAGGTGTTACGATCAGAATAAGCCATTGTTTTTTGAATATTTACAAATAGTTCATTTTTTAAATAAATATAATGCAATACTAAGGTGTTCTCCTTCCAAGACAGCTACCGCCTTATACTCCGTAAATGTCAGATGGATGGGAACTGGTACCGCCTGCTACGAGCCCAAAACGAATCTCCTTTGGTGGAAAAGTTTCTGGAGAAAGTTGCTTTAGAAACCCAATGCTCTTTTTCCAGTCAAGAATGGCAAATTATATCTATTACAGGGAATAAGGTCCGGAGAGCTGCCAACTTTAAAAGAATGGCCTTTCTTTCTCACTAGATGGCCTATTACACTCCAAAGGCCCTGTCACGCCCCGCCCCCGCCCCACAGACCAGACGAGGCACGGGACTATTGAGTACACTTTTTATTGCAGTTCGCAGGTACGGGATTGGATATGCCGGGTAAATGGGGGGGGAAAGGTTCTTGGTCGTGATCCGTATTTTCGGGTAACGTCAGGTTTTCCTCCTGGTGGCCGTCTCTGCCGCTTCTCTTCCTTTACGGATGGTCCCGCCGGTCGTCCCCTCGGTAGAAAGAAAAAATGAGACGGTCAGTATCCCTTTCTTTCTTTCTGCTACTTCTCCCTATACTTGGGTTTCGATATAGCTCTCTCTCTCTCTTTTTACTTATGTGCATTCAGACACCCCTCCCCCTTTTGGTTTCCCTCTTCTCAAGGCTTCTCTACCGTCACCGGGCCCTTTTAGTCAGGTGTGTTCCCATTGGACGAGGAGGTTTGGTTTTCCCTGGCTTTGGTCTCCAACCCGCCCGTTCCCAGCGTGCCCCCCTTTCTAGTTTACTTAAGGGTGGTTCCTTACAGGCCCGAGAAGGCCGACTGGGCGTGCCACCACCCCACCTATGTCCGCCCGGTCTTCCCGATAACTTGCCTGAAGCCAGGACCGGATGAAAGGGTCCCGTCCGCCTTGTCCGCAGGTCCTTCCTCGGGGTACATCCTGGTGCTGCTTCGGGTCCTTGCGTTGTCGTCTCGCTCCCTCCTCGGGTCTGCCTCTCCGGCCTGCTCTCTCGGCGTCATCTCGTCATCCTCGCTTTGTGGTTCTCCGCTCAGCTCCTCGCTTCCTTGGCGTTCCACATCACCTGTGTGCGCTTCCGGCTCTTTTAGTCCTGCCACGCTCCGCCCCTCAGCTGCCAGTAGAGTCTTGGTGCCCCCGGGGTCCTCCTGTTGGCTTTCCTGGTTCTCCCCGTCATAGTCCCTAAACAGAATTTATACTGAGGTGGAAAATAAGTGTTTTCGTTGTCTCTCCCCAACTGGAGGGGGATGGAGGCATATATTTTTTACCTGTCCAAAATTGGGGCTGTTTTGGGGAAAATAATTGGGGACTTTAGTCGGGCAATCCAGAAACCCTACGCTCCAATAGCGGAGGCCACCCAGTTTGGTATCACAAGTCGGGGTTGACGGTGTCTAGATCAGAGGGGTTGTTTTTTTAGCTATTTCAATGTTGGTGGCTCGTGTTTAATTTTACAAAACTGGAGATTGTTGGAAGCACCTCTGCATGAGAAATGGCTTAATAAAATGAGGCGTACTAAAAAGTTTGAAGAAGCTTATGCTAAACATGGGGGGGGGGCAATTAAAGAAAATGCTTTATTGTTAATGGATGACATAAGTAATACCGTTTGTTTAAAGACTAGAACTCAGGTTCATAAACTTCTTGTATTATGCTTAATAAGCTGAACAATGAGATATATCATAGAATGATTTCTTTGAATTGTATTTAAGGAGTTTAATTTTTTGTTTCTTTTATACCTCATTTGTAATATTTAATTATCTTCTTTGTAAGCTCTGCTCAATAAATTAAAGAAAAGAAAAAAAAAGAAATTCAGTTTGTACATCTTGAGGGGTGTCTCTCTTGATTAGGACATCTTCAGACACATCTAGCGCCTCATCCTGGGGAATGTCAGGGTCAAAGAGGATATATTCGATTTTTTTGATGCAATTCATCAAGTTGCTAACAAACGCATCTAGGAACAGATGGTTTTTGGAAGTAAACATATTGAGAGGGGCTCTAAAACAGAACCACACCCCTAGATGATGTGCCTCACTGAAGGGTTTGTAGTGCCTTTTCACATTGGGGAGCAGTGTAGCAGCCACTGGGAATGTGGGGATCCAGACGGCTGCTTGTACTTCAACATACCGGCAGCCTCTCTGCTGGCCACGTCCGGGATGTTTGCAGTTGACTCCCTGCCTCCACTGTGAATTGCGGAAGGACATTGCATGCTGTGGGCAAAGACCCTGCAGGTCGCCATGCAACACTGGAGGAGTGGTTCTCGCCATTGCCACCTGTAGGGTACATCGGGGACAGCCACCTGTCACAGGTAAGGCGGGGAGAGAGGAGCGCTCGTCCTTGGGGCTCTGAGGCAGGACCACTTCCTTTTGAAGGGATGCATTGGTAGCCCTACCACATAATGCATGGGGCCATATAACCCCACAATAGATGGAGGTGGACTGGGGGGGCAAGCATTCTGCGCATGTCTCAATGAGGACCTGGGAGGTTATATCGGGACCCTGCCTTGTACCAGGTGAACAAGACAGCCACTGGTTAGAAGACCATGGTTCGCCCCAAAGTTACCCAGCTGGTGGGGGAAGGCGCCACACACACGGAGGCCTAGGACGAAGAACAATTGCTCCTACCAGTAGAAATACACATGACAACCATTTTGGCGTCAATAAGAGAGACCAAGACAGCCCTGGAATATAAAATTAACTCTATCAGGAGGTGAACTTGCTTAGGGTCAATCATAAAAACTGACAGAGCAGGGGAAGCTGAAAGCCCTGTGGCCCACACATTCCTGACTCGCAGCAGCAAAGCTTAGCCATATCTTCACGCCAGACAGGGTGCTTCTCATTTAATGGGAGCGTTTTTTGCTTGACCACTGCGGAAGTGTAACTTAACTTAAGAATCTTATGGATGGATGCTTGGGACGGAATTACAACCGGACACGAGATTGAAGTTGATTATGAAGAGACTGACAGCCCTGATGGTGTTGTGGGTTTATGCCAAACAGCGACAAAACATGTTTTGGCTCTGTGGCTAAGAATATAAGAACTGGAACCAAAGAAAATGGAAAATCAAAAGAATTTTTGTGACTTTCTTGAATGTTGTCATAAGGAAGTTAGCTTACTTGTAAAATAGAATTACGAGTGCTTGGGATACAGGATTTTCATAACTGTGGCCCAGGTCCACCCAACAGTGATGGAGAACAGCACACACTTACGAGCACTGGAGCAATAGGTAGCCGCTCTGTGGATAAACTTAATTAAGCTGAGGGCCACTCCCACCACAACAATGTCCATTTGGTAAGAATCGCTGGGAAGCTCGAGGGCCCCGTGCTGAACTTCATCTGGAGAAGTGGTTTGCCTCAGTGGTGTTGCAGGGGAAAACTTTGAAATGGTTTACAGTGGATTGGCCCTATAAGGGAACACAGGTGCCTGCCGCTTGCCATGGCGGCCAGGGTGTTGAATTTTCGTGACAGGGACGCCATACTACAAGTGACTCTCCATTGGTGCACAGGTAAACATCTTCCTCACCTATACAACAGTAGTCCAATGACCATGAGAACCCTTTTGGGCAGTTAAACAACGCCTTGGTAAACTGGGTATCCACGGTGCTTTCCTTTTACTGGCGAAGCTCCATGTCATGGATCAGGGCGAGACTCAGGTATCTTCGGTGGCGGAGGCCATCTGAGACTGGTTTGAGATGCAGGAGTACCACTCTCCAGATGAAGATGAAAGGTACCAGGTGACAAAATGGCAGGAACGGAGAGCGCAACAGTGGTGGTCGCCGACCACACCAACTGAGGAACAAGTGCAAATGGACAGGACAAGTGTAGTGGCCGATCTCAAATGCCAGACTTCTCTGGAGACTACCAACAAGTAGGAAGCCCTGGAGACTGATCATGGGGGATCATCGGTGGAGAACCTGGTCTACCATGATGATGGTAAACTCAGAAACCGCCCCCTGAATGTCACCCCGATGACCTTGGAGAAGACTGTATGACTGGACCTACTGCAGATAGGAACTCATTCTTGTTGCATGGCGGGGATGGTTAAGGCTGAGGCATTTCATTGATGTATCTCCTATGTCCCACCTCTGGGCCGCTCAGCTGTCCACACTGGAGTGTAGGGACAAAGATCACTGATGATAACACTCTGATTTTTTTTTTTTATTCAATTATTTTATTATATTTGGAGAGAAAGAAATACAATCAAGGTAGACTGCTATACATAGATACCAAAATTGATGCATAGATGTACAAAGTTAAATATAGTTACATGACAGAGAATATCTGTATTAGATTGATGATGGAACAAAGTTATTATATAAATATGACCAGATACATATTGACAGAAAGCAAATAATTCCAAGCCACCAGGTAATAATTATCATCTAACAGTGAATGGATCAGATCAAATAACACCATATAGAACAGTAATGTCATGCCTGATAAATAAGATATACCCCAAGGGGGTATGAATCGAGAGGGGGGAAGAGGGAGAAAAGAAGGGAAGGATAGCAGGGGGTATAATGGGACATCTTCCTCACTTCTATTGATAAAATCAAGAAAGAAATCCAAAAGGATGCTGAGCCACTAGACCCCGAGCCGATAAATCCATGTAGTTATCTAGGAAACGCCATACAGTGCTAGTTATTGGAGGTCTAGGCTGTTTGCTCCCTTTGAGTGTATGAGCTCCTCAAAGATGACACCCATGCCCATCAAGTGTGATATTACAGGAGAGCTAATAGTTTCAAATCTATATTATCAAGAGATGGGGGAGCAACTGCAGCCCATGGACCCAGCATATTCATAGAAAAGGAGAGAATGGTGGGTGTATTAAAGATAATAGATAAGTGCTTCTGTATAGGGCCCCAAAAGGAGTCTAATAAAGAGCATTTACAAAGCATGTTTGATGAGTGCCCAGTTCTAGATTACAATTCCAGCACAGATCATTATCTTGTAGTTTCAATTTGTGTAAGCGAGCAGCAGTCCAATGTAGGAGATTCATTGTGAAAAATTTGGATTGAATAAGCGATGGAGCAGATTTTGTTACGATGGGATAGTTACCCAGTCAATTGCCAAGTATCATGGGAAATGTGTTAGAAGAGATCCTCCTCAAAGTAGTGGGACCATTTAACACAAGTAATTGTGGATTGTGAAGACTGTGGAATAGAAAGAAATGTATATATTTTGGAAGCTATATGGCACGAGCGAAGCCACAGGGTAAGAAGTGAGATAGCAACCGAGTCTATAGAAAGGACTACTTTGGAGAGTTTAACTTGGAGTTTAAAAAAAAAAATAGAAATCCATGTTGCTAATGTTATGTTTTTTAGCCAGGGAGGAAAAAGGAAGAAAATCATGATTAGTATCATAAAGGTCCCTAAATAATCTTATACCTTTAGAGGCCCACTGAGAGGCCAAGCTAGGTTCAATGTCAGTAATGAGGTTAGAATTGAGCCATAATGATGTCCATCTGGATTTATGGATGGGTTTTGAGAGCCGCCTATCAAGGTATTTTAATGCACTAACCGTATTGGACAGAATAAATTGTAAGAAGAGAGAATGTGCTAAAAAGAAAATACAAATCTTGTTCTATTTGTACCCACTGTGGGATGTAGTGATTGTGTTGGGTGACCGACATAACTTGCGTTGGGGTGGTGGCCAGTTCTAAGACCGCATAATGGTTAGGTAGGGAGGATGAGGAGATGGGATAACGTTACGGTTACTGTGAATATGTTTGTAGCCATACTTGAGTACAAGGGACAGAGGCCGGTAGACCCACACCCGGGTAGACACCTCCCCCTTGTGCAGGGGACCATTAGGTCACACCAGGGCTGGCTTTAGCACTGGTGGTGCCCGGTGCGACAATGTTTGTTGGCGCCCCCCATCCGTGGTGGAGGTGGTGACCACCACCATCACGAATTCCCTCACCACCACCTTTTAACTATGCCCCTCAATTCTCCATAACCACTCTCTTTCATATGCATTTAATTAGTTATATTATGCCGCTCATACCAGTGTAGGGTGTCAGAGCACTTTGCATCATTCCCACATTACACAGTGGCAATCAATCATATGTGTGTAAATCAGCATATAGGAAATGTCACATAAGACAGAGGACTACAAGGTGTTGGAGTGACATGTCATCCTTACTAGTAGGCAGTGTATTTTAAAAGTGCTTGGTCTGGAGAAGCACAAACTAATAACTGAAAATGGAACATTTTAATAATAAGAATTGATTTCTACCCAAATGAACCCTTTTTGCAACATTAATCTATGCTCTAATCTATACTTTGCAGTGTGCATGCAGTACTCTGATGACAGTTAATAATTCACTGTTCTATATTAGGATTTTAACTTATAAACTGCAAGTAACAAAAAGATTTCTCTTAGAAAAGCAGTAACCCACTGACCTATTTACATTATGTGCACTTTGTGATTTGCATGGTACACGTTCTTTGCTGCAGGCACATGTACTCTCTGTGCTATTTTATGATCAGTCAAAACCTCAACTAGACAAAACGTTGATCCCTCTCAAGGAAGAACATTAATCACCTGAGGTATCTTGACTTTTTTTTGTTGCCTGGTAAATTGCAGGAGGCAAGGAACTCAGCAGCAGGTGCTTTTAAAACCAAAATAAACTTGCAAACACGCCGCTCCCGGAAGTCAGCATCCGGTACGGTGTCACCGTTCACACCGCCCTAGAGCCGGGCATGGGTCCCACAATGAAGACACATGCCTTTAGATTGCTCACATGGAATGTGCATGGGTTGGGCAGCAAGATTAAGCAGGAGCTGGTAGCCGTAGCTATAGTGCACTGCACTGAAGATCTGGTTTTCCTACAGGAGACACATCTGAAAGACTCCAATTGCGTGCCTCTGCAGGGGATGAAGCACAATGGCAGGTCACACGGTTGCACAACAGGATCCAGAGGGGTAACAAACCTACTCAAAAAATATATACTGTTCTAGGTGACACAGACTCGCTCAGATGACCAAGGTTGCCAAACGATGGTCATAGGCATATGGAGGGGGGGTGCTGATTAACATGTAAGTTCCTCCAGGACTACAGACTGAAACCCTGCAGCTTCTTGGCCAATTACTCTGGGCTCTCCAACAGATGCTGACTATAATTGTGGGAGACTTCAACATGACACTGCACCCACAGCTGGAAAGGTCCACTCTTACTCGGACCCGCAACACCAATGCAAGGAAGTTGGGTGACTTTGCAAATGTCATGGGGCTGGCGGCTGTTTGGAGGTCACTGCATGGGATGAATAGAGGATACACATAATACCCATTCTCACCTAGATTACTTTCTCACCCTAATGCCAGCCCTTCACAGGTTCACCGTGGAGGAGTTTCAGGTGCTGGAGATATAAGACCATTCACCGCTGAGCATTACACTCACAACAAAACTGAGAGGCAGAACAGAATGAAGAATGACGTCATGGCGCCTGATAAACATTAATGACATAGCAGACACAATTGTCGACTACATGCAGAATTTCTATGATAGTCAGTTGAAAGTTTTGGAGTCAGAACTGGGGAAATTTGTGATGGAGTGTCTCTGCAAGCGGTTAGGGAGCACAGTGGCTCTAAAATTAGAAACCAACCTCTAATGGGAGGAAATACTCATGGCAATAATGCATCTCCTCACTGGGAGGACCCTGGGACCGAATTGACTTTTGGCTGAATTTTTTTTTTTTAATGTGGTGGGTACAATAGCACACTCCTACACAATAGGTACATCAGGGAATATAGGAAGGGGGAGCTGCTGAGAGATATCCAAACTGTGACTTTTGTTGTGATCCCCAAGGCAGTCAAACTCTTAGACTGCTGGGACTTGAATAGAACGATCTCTCTCCTTAATGCTGATACAAACGTTCTGGTCAACACCTTGTTGAAAAAATGCAGGGTGATATATCAGACTTGATCCACCTAGACCATAATGGGTTTACAACCCTTAGGTCGACCAAATTGAATCTCTGACACTTATACAATGGTATAGCGGCTGCCAATGGGTTGGGGATCCCCCAGGCCATCATGTTCCTAGATGTGTATAAGACCTCTGGCTCAATACAATGGACCTTCTTGTAGGCCATTATGGAGAAAATGGGTTTTGGACCCCGATATCTGAAATATATCCGTGTTCAGTATAATAAACCCATGGCCAGAATTAAGGTAAACGGAATTGTCTCTCAGGAATACTCCATCTGGAAGGGTAAGCAACAGGGCTGTCCCCTATCGCTGATACTGTTTGCCATATCCATAGAGGCACTTGCCGAGTGGATCAGGGTGGACTCCCAGGTTTGGGCCTGGCACTGGAGTGAGTCGTGGGAGGATTGGAGCTCCCTGTAGGCAGATGATATCCTACTCTATATAGCGAACCTGGATGTCTCATTAAAGTGCCTGAGAGAAATGTTGATTATTTACGGAACTTACTAAGTGTTGAAGATTAACTGGGAGAAATCCCTGCTATTCCCAATAGATGGGTGGTCGGCGGGGACTACTTTACCCATTCTGCTGAAAGAGGAAACTTAGCACTTCAAATATCTGTGTATATGGATCTCTAGTGAGGGCTGTACGTATTACACGGATAATGTAGGCACCAGGCTGCGGCAATTGGAGGCTGACATAGAACACTGGAGCATCCTGCCACTATCACTTATGGAGAGGTCAGCTATTTTTAAGATGATTTTGTTACCCAGGTTTACCTATAGGCAGATGACATCCTACTCTATATAGCAGACCTGGGGGCCATCTTACAGTAAGTGCCTTGAGGGTGCAAAAGGCGTTTGCGCCCGCTTTGCGCACCCCGGGGCACTTTGGTATCATAAAAGGGGGCGCAGACGCTTGTGCATCCCCTTCTATAATACCGATGGCGCTGGTCAAATGAAAGCGCCAGCGCTACCTTCAGAGGGTGCTGCCTCATTTGCATAGGGGCGTGTCCTATGCAAATAAGGGAATTCCTTTGACTCTTTGACCGCACCATATTACGGACGCAGGCGCAGAGTCAAAGAAGCCCTCAGGAAGCACACGAACAGTGAGCCATTTAAAAGGTGGTGCACTGTCAGTGCGCCTCCCAAGAGCAGCAGGGGTAAAGGAGGTCCTATGGACCCCCCAGGCATCCCCTTGCAGGCGGGTGCAGTCACTGCCTGTACCTGCTTGCAAGGGGATCTCTAATCCCCTTTGAAAGTGCAGGCGGGTGCCACCTGCACTGTGAAAACACAGAGCAGGTGCTCCTTGTTTTCACATGAATGCACTGCCCCCATGGAAGCACGAGTTCACGGCTACCCTGGGGGCAGCGCATGCAACATAATATGGCTCATTGCGATTGCTTGCGCCCGATGCACTTTTTAAAAGGTGCGCCGGGCGCAAACAATCACAATGCATAATATGGCCCCTGGCTGTCTTATTTAAGCACGTGGGGGAAATGTTCACTATTTACGGCACTTACTCAGGATTGAGGATTAACTGGGAGAAATCCCTGATATTCCCAATAGATGGGTGATTGGCGGCGACTACATTACGCCTTCTGCTGAAAGTGGAAACTTACCACTTCAATTATCTGGGTATATGGATCTCCAGGGAGGGCAGTACTCATTACACAGATAATGTAGACCCCCTGCTGTGGTGATTGGAGGCTCTCATTAAACACTGGAGGGCCCTGCGACTTTCACTTATTGGGAGGGTAGCTATTTTTAAGATGATTACTTTCCCCAGGTTTACCTACAATTTGCAAAATCAGTTTCTTTGCAATCCCTGACACCTTCTTCCAGGCCATGAATACACTGCTGCGGTCATTCCTGTGGTTAGATGGCTGGCAGGATTTGCACTTTCCACACTGCAGACGTCAGTTTACGAGGGGGGCATGGCACTCCTGAGCATCCACAAATACTATGAGGCAGCACATATACATTTCATCGAGTGGGCAAATGCCCCACTGATGGACCCCACATTTCAGAACAATCAGGAGGTACTGGGACAGGAGGTTACCTTCATACCACTGAATGCTCCCCCAGCTCTTACAACGATCATATCCATAAGGCGCAAAATGACTAGAGAAGTGGGGTGGGAAAATTGTTTGTCACCACGAACCCCGTTGTGAGTGGGTACAAGGCTTTGCCCCATACCGGACTTACCAGGGTTTTGAAAATGGGACTTGGTTGGCCTCTCAGTCCTGGAGGATGTGTTGCATGCCAACGGAATGGTTCTGTTTACACACTTACAGGTTTATTATGATATGGCCACCAACCAGATATTTTAATACCTGCAACTAAGGCACGCCCTGCAGGAAAGGATCCATAGGGATGAGGAAACAAAGGAAGCCTCCCAGTAGAACTGCGATTATTAGATGGCTGCATCTACCTTACATATGCTACAGTGATGAGAAACACACAAGAGGAGCTAACACAACTGAGGCCATGATGGCAGGAGGACATAGGGGAGCTGGAGGATAAGTACTGGGGAAAGCCCTACAATTCCCAAGGGAAGTGGCTATCCAGACCAACTTCCGTCTCATCAAATAAAAAATCCTGCACAGAACATACTACACATGGGTACTGCTAAACAAGATAGGGAGGGCCACAGACAATTGTTGCCTCCGACAGCAGGGTACTTTCTTTCACACACTGTGGGGCTGCCCAAAGCTTTGTTCCTTCTGGGAGGGGGTGGCAGTGTCCTTGGCAGAAGCTGCTGGGGTACCCTTGAACCTACCGAAACGTGGGTGCTACAAGGTGATTTGGAGGGACTCTGAAGCTACATCCTGTAATAAGCTTCTGATCAACCTGAGCTATATAGTAGTGAAGAGAGATTTTGCCAGACACTGGGACAGCCCTCAATGCCCAGGGCTCCTGGAGTGGAGGAACGGAATGGAACTGTGCAGAATAAGGGAAAGAATGAGCAGGGGGTGCCTTGGTAAATATGAGAAGATATGGGGGACCTGGAAGGAGGAGGTGCATGCACCTGCCCTGGGCGAGGACAGATTGTGGTGAGCTACAGTTGAAAGGGGAATTGTGGGGATGCACCCCAAATTAATGTAAGACTGTGGGTTGTATCGTTTAGACTCTGGTGGGACAAGGTCATATTTATATGCCTTTATATGCCAACAATCTATGTATACGAAAGGGGAGGGAGGGTGAGGTGGCTGGGTTAAGGTTGCTACATGATGAATGAATGAATGAATTAATGCATACATGAATGAACGAATGAGTGACATGGCATTACTTAGAGAGTGCACAGCTACTCAGGGAGTGTCTAAGTGCGAAGACGTAGCTAGGTTGGAAAAATAAAGATTAATGGCAGAATAAGTGAGTTTTTAGTAATTTGCGAAAGACTGCCTCATTTGACAAATTTATAAGATGCACCTGGAGAAGGTTCCAGATCTTGGCTCAACATGCTGAGAAGGACAAGCCTCGTTCTTTTAAAGTAGAAAGCCATTTTCAGATGAGCCTTTCCAGAGTGCAAACCCCTGCCCTGAAGGTAAATCTGGAATCTCGAATTCAAGTAGCGAAGTCCTCAGCCATGGAGGGCACGGTGGGGAAGCACTAGGGCTTTAAACATAATTCTCTTATTGACTGGTAACCAGTGAAGCTGGTTCAGATAAGATGTCAGGGTACCTTTTAGAAAGATTAAAGAGAAGGGCCGCTGCTTTATTCTGCGCTTTCTGAAGCCGCTGAATCAGAAAAGCAGGTATAAGGTATTTGCATAGTCTAGTCTAGATAGAATAGAGGCTTGGACTAATGTTTTTGGGCTTCCCATGGAAGAAAGGTTAAGAGTTTTTTAAGTGCATAATCTTTTCACTACAGAAGGAAACTGAGACTTCAAAGAGAGTTGGTCATCAAAGATTACCACAAGGTTTCTATCCATTTGAGTGGGCAGAGGGGATGGAAGGACCTTCAAATGGCCAGCATCAAGTCCAGCCCAAGCTTGGATTAGGACCAAAGAGGAGAATTTTGGTCTTGTCAGGATTACATTGCAAGTGGTTATCTTTAAGCCATCAGAGGACCACCCTCATACAGGCATGGAAGGTTTCCTTAGCAGTGTACAAAACACCCTTGTACAAAAACATTAGCTGAGTGTCATCCGCATAAGAAATAATATTGAAAAACAAGTGATTCTATCAAATAGGCAAGAGGAGACATATAGATATTAAACAGCTTGTGACTCAATGCTGATGGCTGCTGTATTTGCTTTGATTTTGATTTTGTTGATATGTTTAATGCCTTTGACCTTTAAAATCAATAAAATGTTTCTAAAAATAAGATTGTTTTGCTCAGAAAAGTAAATCATTAGCCTTACTTTCCTGAAATGTTTAAATAATTCTATCTTGGTCCTTCAACATTATCATGCGAGGCAGTGGGGACAAATAAAGGTCCTTTGTGGTGGATTGATATTTCACCTGTGAATAAGCAAGGCTTAGGTAAATTGTGGCTTGCAATACTATTTCTATTTACCACCTGCATGTTGGCCATCTCGCCTGATTGTTGTGTCTGGTCACTGTCACCTTCACTCCCACGTCGACTCTTTGCGCACCTACCAAAAAAGGTCTGTAAGAGGGATTTGTTAAATAATTATGACCTTCCTGTCCTGTGCCTTTTTGGCTGGCATCGGAAGGGGTTTCCGAGAAAGTCATAAAACAACCCCTCCTTGACTCTCCTCTTGTGATCAAATGTTCCTGGGAGATTTTAGCCACTGGGAAAAAGAATACAACCACAAATCCTTCCTCAAAGCCTTCCTTCCATCGCTGATGTGTTTTTTAATCCCAAAGCATGCAGTGCTAGTATCAGGTAGCACTACAATTTTCGAGATTTTGGATACAGACATGGGAGGCACACATAAATGGTCTCTGCACCATTGTGCATGCCGGTGTTTACATGCCTTAGCACATTAAAGCCAGACCTATTGACTTTAAGGATATTAGGTAACTTTGATGGCTATGAAAATGCCTCTGAGGGTCTCATTACGAGTTGCCCGCAGAATCACATTTAGGCATGGATTCCAGTTTGTGGTGAAATTACATTAAAACTTTGGCCATAATTGCTCACTTTGAGATGTTTTCCTTTTATGTGGTTTTTTTTATCATCTAAAACCTGGCATTAAATGTGTAGGAAAACTGCTGAAATTTCGAGCTTGTGCACCTCAAAGGGGAAATGGTTCTGTGTTGTGTGAAAGAGAGCGAGCAAAACAGCTCCATAGCAACAATGTGGTGGCATTGCTCCCTCCCCTAGTGACAGCATTCTTTAGGCTTTCTTGTGCTAACGCACACACTCTTGCACTAAGGTGCAACTGAGCCTGCAGGATGTCGAGCATGGGCTCTGTACTGGAAGTCGAGCCTTAGACTTAGTAAAAAAGTGTTTGTCTTGGTGTGTGTGCTGTGCATTACAGCACACATGGTAAATTAACCCGTTTGTTGCGCCCGTTGGGCAACGGCCGTCACGAGCACTACCTCGGTAGTGCTGCGCACGTCGGTTGGCTGACGCGGCCCTGCCCACTCAATGGAACGCCCGCACCTAAACGGGTTAAAGAAATATTTGAGGAAAGGAAACTTTTCTCACACATTACGCGTGCCTCGACTAGGCTAATTTGTTGACACAAATCCCTGCCTACCTTTTTCAGTAGATGGCGATTTGTGTCACAATCTATGTGTGGTTGCACGAAACTACTGTTACATTCATGGGCGGCTCCCTTGACGCAAATATAGTGTGTAGTGTTACTTTGCCTTACTTTATGGCTACTTTACAGTGCACAACAAGTTTTGTACTGAAAGGTAAATACCAAAACAGAACTTTGGGCAGGTTTGCGTCCCTTTTTAGGTCTCGGCTAGCGAAGGCTGCGCTTGCGCAGTCTCGCTCGCGAGATTTAATGAGTTTGAGAAGAGGGGCTTGCACCCGCCCCTTTTCTCTCCTGTTCTCCATTGGCTGGCCTCTTAAATGCTGGCCAGCCACTGGAGAAGAGGTCCAGTCACTCCGATTATGCCCCATCCTTTTCGGATCAGGGGGCGTGTTTTTTGCGAGAAGTCTCAGGGAGGAGACAACAGCAAAACACGCCCCCCAATCCGAAAAGGACACTCCCTTTCTCCGAGGCATTTTCTGCTGTGCCTCGGAGAAAGGCGGTGGTGTCCCGGCGTTGCTCCCTCACCTGATCTCCTACTGTACGGCAGGAGCTCTGTGCTTGGCCGCTGAGGTGACTTGATGATTTTTCTTTCTTCAGAAAGGAACAGAAGTAAACGAGCCTCCAACGCACCAGTGAAACGAAACAGACGAGGAGCAGCGGAGAAACAAAACTTACTGCTGGGCGCGGTAGATTAACGAGGGAATGCTGAGTGTGCTTCTGCCGCCGGTGGGCGGGGCATTGGCGAGGAGGAACCACACACAACAGGACATCCACCCTCTCACAACTTCCACTGCCTCGCCCCCTGTGATCGGATCCACGCCGCGAGAGCCTGCCCTGACAATAAACGAGAATTATTTATAGCCTAACAGTTACCGGGCCGGCGGCTGCCTATTTAAATTATGACTTAGAAAACAAAAGCGGAGAATACCCTGCTCGCGCTTACTTTTTGCTGCAATTTAACGGGCGCTTGTGGCCTCAATCAGAAGTACGAATTATTTATAGCCTAACAGTTACCGGGCCGGCGGCTGCCTATTTAAATTATGACTTAGAAAACAAAAGCGGAGAATACCCTGCTCGCACTTACTTTTTGCTGCAATTTAACGGGCGCTTGTGGCCGCAATCAGAAGTACGAAAAACCCCAAGTCTGCTGGAAGCAGCGTGCCTCAACTCTCCAGGAGACTCCAGGCCGGCCTGGACACGTGCGTGCAGCAGCATTCGCAAGCATTGCGCCTGCACTACAGCCGCCGTGCCGCCCCGAAAATAGTGCCGCCTGGGGTGGACCGCCCCCCCCCCCCAGCTACGCCTGTAGCATCCAGGTTGCCAGTCGTTGTCGGCAGAGGTGGGGGCATTGCCACGGGATACCTGTTGCCCTTCCGTGTGGGTTATGGTCAAGGAGCGCTGAGCGTCGTCAGTAACATTACGACACGAGACAGCCTCCAGGTGTTGTATTTGGTCTTCGAGCTCAGTCACCCCCAGTAGGCGTTGGGCCTCGACTTGGCGGACGTACCCCTTAAGATGGCCACACAACAAGGGCTTGGTGGCTGCCCACAGCTTCATCACCAATGCCTCCGACCCAATATTAAGCTATTCCACTTGCCTTCCCCTGTCCTCATTGCAGAGCTCTGTACAGTATAATTTCCGTGTGTTCTCCCTCTGTCCACACTAATTACTGTGCTGCTATAAATATCTCCCTATGCTGTCCACCCTCTGTGGTAATGGCGTCCCTTCCGGTAGGTGTGGCACACGTGGGTTTTTCTTCGCGCGTGGCCAGGGATCACACCGTAGCGATGGTATGCTTTTCTGGGGGAGGGGGCAGTTGATTACTTGGCACCAGAGCTCTGCAGTTTCTGGTATCCCTGGTTATGTGTGTCGACACCAATGTGCACGCGGGCCCCCACCCACAACTCTCGGGTGACAAGAGGTCGAGACACCGCATCTGGTGTAGATTCAAGCAAGAAGCAAGCCCTCGCTTCACAGTGCGCCAGAAAGGCGCAGCTTGACACCCAGGATGGTGCTGAATGTGACTGGGCCGGCTTTGCCAGAGAAGGTGATAGCCCGCACTATGAATGTGTCATGTAATGCAACTGGTGCTCCTGTAAAGCACTCTTAATACCTTTGGGTCGAGCTCGCGCTATATAAAACTGTGGAAAAAATATATATATATTGTTGTATGCATTATATCACGTCGGTTTAATCACATTCACTACATAAACATAGCCACCACATCGCAGGGTAATAGTTATCCTAGTTTCATGCCCCCACAAGCCATCCCTGCAAAGGGACCTTTATCACTAGTGAAAAAGAGGAACAGGAACAGTCTTACTTCCGGCCTCTCTGGTTACAGCTTTTGTTCATTTGACCCGCTCTTTTCAAATGCTTTAAAATGAATTTGAAAACTACAAAGTAAGATATATTTTAGCGTTGCCTTAAAGCTGCTTGTAGCATTCCGTTACTTATCAGTTTAGTGGTTTATCTATCTGTCTGTCTGTCCTCTCTTCGGTCTGATAGTCAGTTCCTCCATTTGCGTGTCTGTGGTCACTGTTTGAGTTTATGTATATGCGGGTGCCTGTGTATGTGTTTTTGTTTATGTGCGTGAGTGAACACAGGTTATTAGTTTGCTGCTGTTCTGTGTGCTTGGGGATACACGTGTATGCCTTTTGATCTTTGCTTACGTACATCTTCTGTGTGTGTATGTAGCAGTATATCTGCATGTGTATTGTTCATCTGTGTCCATACTATACATAAACTCTAGACCTCTTGGCTTTATCAGTGCAAGCTTACTTGGTCACTTCCTTTCCCTCAAATCAGAACTAACCCCTGGAGAAATGGCCAGGTATGCACCTGGTCTTCAGAGAGCTGCTGGTGACAATCCCTCTGGGCTGGCACGGCCTGTTAACCTTCCCAGGCGGATTACAAAGTTCACTAATGCTGTCCATGAGTTCTTTGAACTAATTAAAATAAGCATTTGCAATGCAATATATCTCACATTTGTGAGAGTATGAGCTATTGGCATTGTAAAGGACAATGCCTTTTATTTATGTGATTTGAAAACCTGCAAATGGTGCTTAAACACGCCCTTTGTATTTATAGTCCTTACTTACGAGAAGCAAGGGTGGCAGTAAAACAGGAGCAGTTACGGTCATCCTTGCTTCTCGTAAGCAACCACTAAGTACAAAGTGCCTGTTTACTCACGGCTTGTTTTTTTTAGAGTTTGAGATCGGAACAGTTCTGCCAATGTATGGGGTACCTTATTATTTATAGGCGGTACCCTGTGTAGAGTATTCAGCCTGTTGCATACTAAGGAACGAGAGGGACAGTACCACCCGGGGCACACTTCTGGAGACTCTATAACCCGCCGCTCCTCACTGTGTCCCCAGAACCCCTCCTTCCCCACTAACACCTGATGCGTTGCATCACTGTGGCACACTGCACAGAATATTAGGGGCACAGTAACCCTCTCTGCAATAGAACTGTACAACAAGCATTTACAATGCAACGGTCTCGGCATTGTTAAAGTTAGAGCTATTGCCATTGCTCATGACAATGCCGTTTCTTTAAATGTTTTAAAAACAAAAAACATAAACAAAAATAATGTCATGAGCAATGCCAATAGCTCTAACTTTACCAATGCCGAGACCATTGCATTGTAAATGCTTGTTTCATGAAAACCTGGTGCAAAGTGTTAGTAAATCTTGGTCAAAGAAACACGTATTATTAGTGCATTATCCCCACTCCGAGGTCCTAATCTTTGAGATACACCAGTTGCGCACCCATAACACACCCTCGCAATCGAATGAGCAATTTGCATATAAAGAGTTTGTAAACTTTCACTCAAGCATTACTTGCTTGTTCAATCTAGAAATTTAAATTGGTCTTTTGATGTTTACAAAGGAGAGACATTTCTCTTTCCTATATATATATATATATATATATATATATTCACTGAAAAAACCATGGGTTTCACACACGTTATAGTTAGGAATTAGCATTTAAAAAACCTTAGAAATTCAGTGAAAAAACCATAGGTTTCACACATGTTATAGTTAGCTGGACATTTTACTCGTAAAAAACCAATGAAATTGCCCGGTTATAGTTAGTTCAGCTAACTATAACTCGCGCGCCCGCAATGCACTGCTGATGACGTCACATATTACATCACTCATGACATGGTCAGTGACATCACTCATGACATCACTGATGACATCTCAAATGACATCACTGATGACCTCACTGATGACATCATCCAGTGAATGTGTGTTTTTCTGAAAATTAAATATGTTTTATATATGTATATCTCAAGGTCAATGGAAGAATAAATGGGTATATAAGTGTCTAAATGGATGCTTTGTTTTTGAAAAATTTATTGTGTAACTGACTGATTAAGTGTATCATAGTGAATACATGGCTTACTGTGTAATGTTTAAATATGAAAATATCTGTATCAGTCTCTCACTTTGTGTATAAGTGGTTGCATGGGTTGGTGAGTAGCTACATGGGTGTCTATATAGGTTATTAGTTGTTTTTTGAGTATCAGTCTGAGTGTCTGTATGGTTCGGTGGGGGGTATTATGTAGTGCATAGGTGCATGAATGAATGATTCACTCTTTGTGTGTGTTGAACACAGCATGTGTGCAGGACTGTATGGGTGGATGAGTGTGTGTATGGGTGTGTTAGTGAGTGAATGACTGTCTCAATAGTGTCTTTATGAGTAACTACATATGTTTAAAACTAGTATATGTGACTATTGGTGTATATATGTGAGTATATGTGAGAGATTGAAAGAGTTCCTGTATGAATAAGTATGTGTTTCTATAAGTGATTGTTTAAAAGACTAAGTATGTGTAAGTTTCTGTAGAAGTAAGTGTGGTGGTGTGTGTATAACTGTATATGCTAGTAAATGTATGTTTGATTCTTTATTAGCATGAGTGACTATGTGTGTGAGTAACTCTGTGGATGAGTGGCATTGTGTAACAGGATGTATAGGTGTATGAGTACATGTGTTGAGTGAGTACATGTATGAGTGACTGTATTGGACTGTTGGTGAATGAGTGGATGTTTATGTAGATCTTAGAATTACTGAATAGGTTGTTGTAACTGGTATTGGTATGTCCATTGTTTTGAAAATTTTAGTCTCTATTTTTGAATGTGTGTATCAAAGGTTATATTAGGGTGAGAGGAGGTCTGCCACTCTATCACAAGGATGATGTCATCAGTGAGGTCATCAGTGATGTCATTTGAGATGTCATCAGTGATGTCATGAGTGATGTCACTGACCATGTCATGAGTGATGTAATATGTGACGTCATCAGAAGTGCATTGCGGGCGCGCGAGTTATAGTTAGCTGAACTAACTATAACGGGGGAATTTCAATGGTTTTGTACAAGTGAAAAGTCCAGCTAACTATAACACCCCTGAAACCTATGGTTTTTTCAGTGAATTTCTGAGGTTTTTTAAATGCTAATTCCTAACTATAACGTGCCTGAAACCTATGGTTTTTTCTGTGAATTTCAAAGGTTTTTTAAATGCTAATTTCTAACTATGCCTACAGAGATAGGACATGTGAAGAAAGAAAAAAAAATGCACAGAAAGAAAAAAAAGAAGTGCAGAAAGAAGCAACAGAAGTCCTCAAAGACGAAGAAAAGTGCAGGAAGAAGGATAACGTGCAGAAAGAACAAAAAGAAGAGCAGAAAGAAGCCTTGTTGCAAAATCATCCTGTACCCTCAACTTTTTCAGACGGATACTGATGGTAACTGAGTCTGACTAACCAGTCCTAGAGCCAGTGCTATGTTAAAAGACACTCAGAATACAGTGAAAACACCTACATACATTAGGGAATACTATGCCTTGGGGTCCCCCTGTGATTAGCATGACCAGTAGGTCGCCAGTAGGTAGTTATAGTTAGGACCACGTTTCCATAGGAAAACCTCAACATTCTATTTTGAATAACTTTGGCGCCGGTCGATGAATCCTCGCGAATTTCTCAAAATAGGTGGGGCGCTACGCTCCGCTCCTACCCTGAAAGTCTCGGGGGGATCCGTCAAGCGGGGGCTGAGATAAAAGGGGGGTCCCAAAACGCGTTTTTCCCATGCATTTTTCCATAGGACCTTTAGAACGAGCTACAGCCCGAACGGCTGAACAGAATTACTCGAAATTTGGCAGAGAGGTAGTCCCTAGGTCAAGGAAGTGCCTTTTGTAGGTTTGGTGTAAATCTGTTCAGTAGATTCTGAGAAAATAGCCTTTAAATCAATATATATATCTGAGCCCGCTTACGGTACGCTTACCGTACGCTTACCGTAAGCGTACGGTGGCGTGCGCGAGCGCGATTCTGATTGGCTCTTAGATCTTAGTAAACATTCGAATCGGCCGAAACCAGGAAGCGGCGGCCGCCATTTTGTGTATTTCACTCTGAAAAAAAAGAGTGAAAACAAGAAAAGGGGGCAATGAGGAGAGTTACAGACCCCCTAACATTTGTAAGGGGGTCAAAGAAGGACAGAAAAGTACAAAAAAACCATTTATTGATTTTTAAAAAAATCACGGGGTACGCGTACGGTAAGCTTACGGTAAGCGTACGGTAAAAAAAAAAAAAAAAAAAAAATGAAAAGCAGATTTAAGAGTTTAGATATTAGGGAGCTCTAAAAAGAGCTGTTGTGTTTATGAAGTCATTTTTTTAGTGGTACCTACAAGTAAGTACCGATGCAGAGTCTAAGGTTCAAAAGGAAGACTCTGTTCCCTTCATCATTGAAGTGCACACCATCTCCTCTATAAATGTCTTGCATGTCATAACGCAAGTTGTTGTGGTAAATGGCACCCATACCATAGTCACGGAGGAAAGCAGAAACAGATTTGTTGACGTGCTTTCTTGCTTTGTCAATCTGTGGACAGAAATGATTGGACCAGTTCCATTTTTGCCTTTGGCATATGTTGGAAAACACAAAGGCAGTTTTAGGGAAAAGTGAAAACAGTTGTGCAAAGGTGTCCTTCATAAGCATTTCCAGACCTACCCCAGTCAAAGTGCCTAGGTCATTGCCAAAATATAAAAAAAAAAACACTATCCACACTCTCCCCACCCCCTTCGCTTTTGGTGGCCGCAGGCCACCAAATGTGCAGTGCTTATCAGAGGTGAAAAAAACCACAATATTTTTAACAAAAATAATCAAAGAAAAAATTATCCACACTCTCTCCACCCCGTGTGCAAATGGTGCCCGAAGGGCACCATTTGTGCATGGTTTATAAGCACCGTAAGCACAGTAAGCACCGCGTGCTTACTGTGCACGCACGGTGCGCGAAGCGCACCGTGCGCGCACGGAACGAACTGCGTTAAGTGGGCGCGCACGCCACGAATGGCGTAAAGTAACTTAGCATTTAAAAAACCGTACAAATTCACAGAAAAAACCATAGGTTTCACACACGTTATAGTTAGGAATTAGCATTTAAAAAACCTTGCAAATTCACTGAAAAAACCATAGGTTTCACACATGTTATAGTTAGCGGAAATTTTACTGATAAAAAACCAGTGAAATTCCCCCGTTATAGTTAGTGCAGGCAACTATAACTCACGCGACCGCAATCTTCTGCTGATGACATATGTGTCTTTATGAAAAAAAAATATTTGTAATATATGTATAGCTAAAAATGTATGGAAGAAGACATGGGTAAATAAGTGTCTAAATACAGTATTAGCATCAGCAGAGGATTGCGGTCGCGTGAGTTATAGTTGCCTGCACTAACTATAACGGGGGAATTTCACTGGTTTTTTATCAGTAAAATTTCCGCTAACTATAACATGTGTGAAACCTATGGTTTTTTCAGTGAATATATATATATATATATATATATATATATATATATATATATATATGTGTGATCAAGGAACTCCGGGGCTGAAAGGCATCATGGCTGCCAATCTGTGGAATAAATACATAACTCAAAAGGGCTTACTTTGTGGTCCGTGGTACATTTCTTCGTATCAACGGCATCGCCGGTGGAGTGCTTTGGATATATATATATATATGTGTGTGTGTGTGTGTGTATATAAATATATATATATATCCAAATACCACTCTAAAGCGCTTTTCGGCACCAAGACAGAGAGACGGACACCTTCTTCTTTGGTTGATACTGCAGCCGCAGTGGCGTTTCATTTAAATCATCGATTCAGTGCAAAATGTCGGCGGGAAGACGCGTTTCGGCCAACTGGGTGGCCTTGCTCACATATATATATATATAAATATTATATATATATAAATAATATATATATTTAGATATATATATATAAAAATAATTGCCAACACCAATTGCTATTTTGTAAAGTAGTATTTTCATTGTTGTTCATATAATATTCCTATAAATATATTTGCTTAATGTGCAGGTATCAGAAAAATGCATACACTGCGAGAGGAAAACAATCTACACTGCTCTTTTGTGCTGAATGAAGTGCAGTTGAAAGAAAACAGAAGTGGTCTTGCAGGCTTTCGAGGAACTTCGTTTCCTGGAACTGAAATGCAAATATTTGAGCACTGAACCCCTAACAGGCCATGCTTTCAGGCGTGCACAGTACTGTGTTGCTTTGAGTGGGAGGCGTTCCCTGTAAAAGCATTTTTCGTCAAAGATTGAGGGCAAATAAATGGGGCTGAAGGAACAAAGGGGCGCCTGTGCAGACAGAAAGCAACACACGCTGCACATTCCTACATGCAATCCAAACTTTAAAGAAAAATAACAGAGAGAAACTGTTGGTATTGCTGCTTAGAAATGACGTTTCCCTTTTATGCTCTGAGGCGGGGTCTGACATTTCAATGGTCTAGAGAGAGGGAGGTGGATGGGTGGGTGGATGGGTGGTGGGGGTCACAGTGCTACTCTAAAAGGGCTTTCTCTTTTAGAAAATTCTCGACTTCGTGGTCTGCTCAGGAATGTAATGGACAATAAAGAGCACTTAGTGCTGTGTTCCCAATCAATATTGAGAATTCAACTCATAAAGCTGCAACTGCGATGCGGAATCAGAATAAACATACTGCGGTTAAGTGTGTCAATCCCACCCCTCAATGGGGGAATTGACAGGCTCTTGAGTGACAGGAACTTTATTCGCTCAATCTGATGATAGAAAATATCTGAGAAGAATGTTCTGGAAGACAAACTCTCCGTTATATGTCCCTTTCGAAGGTACACGAGGCCACAGAAAATCAAGCAAAGAGTGCTATCATTTTGGGGATTTGCACCTTGAATTAGATGTTCACAAAGTCGAGTAAGAAGCGTATTGGGGTAATAATAATTATGTTCCACACACAAGAAATGCTGCATTGCTGCTGTACACGTAATGCCACTTCTGTGTGTCTGTGGAAGCTCACACTACTGCTGACAATCCTGTGTGGGGTCTGTGTTAGGCAAGCTTGCACTGCTGTTGCCCATGTTGCGCCTGTTCAGTGTATCAGAGGAAAGAGGCACTGCTACCATCAGTCCTGTATGTCTTCTGTGTTAGAGAAGCTTGCGCTGCTGTTGCTAATGTTATGCCAGTTCTGATTGTCTGAGGAAGCACACACTGCTACTGTGAATCATGTATCTGGTCTTTGTGTTAGGGAAGCTTGAAATGCAGCTGCCCATGTTGTGTCTGTTTGGTGTGTCTGAGAAAGCAGACACTGCTACTGTCAATCATGTATCTGGTCTTTACGTTAGGGAAGCTTGAAATGCAGCTGCCCATGTTGTGTCTGTTTGGTGTGTCTGAGGAAGCAGTCACTGCTACCGTCAATCCAGTATGTGTTCTCTGTTAGGGAAGCTTGCACTGCTGTTGCCCATGTTATGCCAGTTCTGATTGTCTGAGGAAGCACACACTGATACTGTCAATCATGTATCTGGTCTTTGTTTTAGGTAAGTTTGCAATGCAGCTGCCCATATTGTGCCTGTTCTATATGTCTAAGGAAGCAGACACTGCTATCGTCAATCCTGTATGTGTTCTGTGTTAGGGAAGCTTGCACTGCTGTTGCTAATGTTATGCCAGTTGTTATTTTTGAGTTTGAAAAGCTTTATTAGCATTTAATGACACATAAATATATCAGCGATATATTGATAAAAATACAAATGTAAAAATATAACATAGTAAGTAGCTGATACTTAAAAGAAAAGAATAAAAGCAATTTTTGGAATTTTAAACAAGGTAGAAGGGGAGAGGGAAGACAGGAAGAGGGGGGGGGAGGGGATGTCAATATTCTGATAGGAGAGAAATAGGAATAATAAAATAAAACAGAGAAAGGCATTCTAGATTACTATTCATAAATAAGTAAGTAAGGATTGTTGAATGAGTAGATAATTCAAGGAGGTTTACATTTATCAGCGGTAAGGTGCGAATTATTTTGCAAAACCATACGGTCTAAATAGGAGGTAAGGGGTAACCAGAATAGATCTCTATTAATGCTCGGATTACATGAGGAGGCGAAAGCAACATCAAGTCTATGGAAATGACAGAGGGTATTCCACCAATGTTGTATGGAAAGCTTTGTGAGAGATTTCCAGTTGAAAGAAATGTGTTGAAAGGGTAGAGCAAGCATAAGATCATAAAGACCATGGTTATGTGAGGGAAGATCTAAAGAGTCAGAAAGGCTTCCAGCAAAGAGAAGGGGTATAGAATAAGGAATTGAAATTGAAAACAGACGAGACATGTATGACCAGACCTTCTCCCAAAAATCAGAAACAGGAGGACAGAGAAAGAGAAGAGGAATGAGATTGGCATTAGAAGAGCCGCAAGTCCAACAATTAGAGTCAGCAGTGGAGGAAGAGAACCTTGCCAAAGAAACAGGGGAAAGGTAAAGCCTGTGGTAAAGGAAGAATATAGATTGGGTAAGAGAGGCAGAGCGAGAGATTTTTAAAGATCTGGACCAAAGATTATCCCAAAAAGTGATAGACCATTCGCATCCCAGATCCGATTCCCAAGAAAGTTCTAATTTAGATTTAGCACGTTCTGTATTGGGGGCGAAAAAATATTTATATATAAGAGAAGCTTTAGGGAGAGTAAGAAGTATTTTGAGAAGCGGATTTTGGGTGACAGATGAAGGTGAGGGAGGAAGAGAAAAAATATGTCAAGAATAATCGCCATAAGTGTAATAAACTTCTGCAAAAAGGAGCGAGGGCAATGGAATGTTATGCCAGTTCTGATTGTCTGAGGAAGCACACACTGCTTTTGTCAATCATGTATCTGGTCTTTGTGTTACAGAGGCTTCCACTACAGCTGCCCATTTTGTGCCTGTTTTGTGGCTGACGAAGCACACACTGGTGCCGCCAATCATGTATCTGTCCTTTGTGTTAGGGAATCTTTTACTGCTTTTGCTCATGTTTTGCCTGAGGAAGCAAACACTGCTACCCTCAATCCTCAATCTTTTCTGTGCCAGGGAAGCTTGCATAGTTGTTGCCCATGTGGGGCCTCTTCTGTCTGTCTCAGGAAACCACACTGCTGCCATCAATCATGTGCAAGGTGGAGGGACAAGTTGTATAGGGAAAGCTTAGAGTTTATAGGGTCTGTGGTGCAAGGGGTAATCCTGTACACTAAGGGTGGATCTGAGAATGCTAGAAGGTGGGCACATAGGGTAAAAGTTGTTGTAGTGTGCAGTGTGCAATGGTAGGGGAGTGCACGGTTAGAGAAGGTGGGGAGTGCAGGGTGCAAACATGGCGAGAGTGAAATGTGTGGGAAGCCAAGAGGGCAAGGCAGAGGGGAGCACAGGATTAAAGGGGGTAGAGCATGCAGGATATAAGGAAGTGGGAAATAAGGAGTGTAGTTCATCCACAATATATTTATTATCATTTTTTATAAACTTTTTCCTATTCAGATATTACTAACTTTCAAGGAATTACCATTTTTGTCGCCCAGCCTAGGCCTGCTATAAAATGTTTTTTATATTGTATTAAATTGTTTAGCTCCAGAAGTGCTTTCAAGAGCTTGTCTATCTTCTGTTACTTTTGGCCAGTCCGTTATACCCTGCCTCTGAGTGGCCTGTGTGATGTTTGGGGTAATCCTCCTTTTAGCCAATTTCAGGTTGTTAGTTGTCTGCAGTAACAACAATCTAAGATTTTCTATAACTGGACTACAAAAACAAGGATTAGTGATTTGTAAGTCAAATTCTGTTCCACATGTATTTAGGCAAATAAATGTGTTTCGTTTTGAGTCTATTATAACTGCACAGATGCAATCACCTGTACTACATCTACCTGCTTCCCCCTTTTATTTAAATGCTATTAAATACTCTTAAAATAGCTTCAGGAGTAACACAGATTGTTTAAGTAAACTTATAGTCGAGTCAGCTGCAGCCTGATTAGTCTCCAAGTAATTATAACTCCTAACCCTGTTACCCATCAGGGAGCTGTCAGCACCTCATATTGATCCGCCAGATCATGATCATCAAAAATGGTGGCATTTGACAGACCTTCCAGAGAGGCCCCACAGATTACAGCTTCTGAGACATCCTCGTCCAGAGATGGTAATTTGGAGGTCCTAATCAAACCTCACAGGGCTTTATTCCTTACAGATGAGACACTCTACTATGAAGTTGTGCTGTGGCACTTAAACCATTAGGTACTTTGTTGTTAACTATTGCAGGCCCAGTTCAGTGTGACTTGCGCCACTAATGATGTCTTGCTTCATATCACGTTATAAGGTGATCAGGAATCACTTTTTATATCTGCTTTCCCATTCTAGATAGTTCAATCTTGCATTCCATTCCTACGACAGATTTTAGATCCATGTAAAAAGAACAATTGATTAATAGAGTGCATAACAATGTCATAAATTCACCCCAGTACAGAGATCTGGGCCTAAATCCATTGTTGTTTTGATCACCATGCCATTCCAGTTTGAACCCAGCCATATGCAAATCAGTCTTGACCCTGTGTCCTATGGGAACAGTCCAGTCCAAACTGCCAGGCCAGGTCTTCCCTGGACTGGAACCAAGCATCCTAGGACTGGTTTCGGGGTTTCACCATCATCAGCCAGGATAGCTTGACTCCAGTGGCATGGAGAGTACGGGACCCACGTCTGGGCATACCCGTCCCACTCTGGGTGACAAATGCAAAAAGAACAATTGATGGACAGAATGTAGAACAATGTCATACATTCGCCCCAGTACAGAGATCTGGGCCTAAATCCATCATTTTTTTGCTCACCCTGCCATTCCACTTTGAACCCAGCCATCTGGTAATCAGTCTTGACCCTGTGCCTAAAGGGGAATGTCCAGCCTGAACTGGCAGGCCAGGTCCTCCCTGCACTAGAACCAAGCATCCTAGTAGCGGTTTCGGGGTTTCACCCCTCATCAGCCAGGATGGCTTTACTCCAGTGGAATGGAGAGCATGGGACCCACGTCTGGGCATACCCGTCCCACTCGGGGTGGCAAATGCAAAAAGAACAATTGATGCATATAATGCAGAACAATGTTATACATTCACCCCTGTACAGAGATCTGGGCCTAAATCCATCGTTGTTTTGATCACCATGTCGTTCCAGTTTGAACCCAGCCATTTACAAATCTCTTTACCCTGTGCCCAATGGGAACAGTCCTGCACGAACTGCCATGCCAGGCCCTCCCTGGACTGGAACCAAGCATCCTAGGACCGGTATCGGGGTTTCACCCCCATCAGCCAGGATAGCTTGACTCCAGTGGCATGGAGAGTACGGGACCCACATCTGGGCATACCTGTCCCACTCGGGTGACAAATGCAAAAAGAACAATTGATGGACAGAATGCAGAACAATGTCATACATTCACCCCTGTACAGAGATCTAGGCCTAAATCCATCGTTTTTTTACTCACTATGCCATTCCAGTTTGAACCCAGCCATATGCCAATCAGTCTTGACCCTGTGCCCAATGGGAACAGTCCAGCCCGAACTGCCAAGCCAGGTCCTCCCTGGACTTGAACCAAGCATCCTAGGACCGTTTTCGTGGTTTCACCCCTCATCAGCCAGGATAGCTTGACTCCAGTGGCATGGAGAGCACGGGACCCAGGTCTAGGCATACCCGTCCCACTCGTGGATGTTTTCTTTGTTTGCCCTAAGTTGGCGGGGTATGCTCAGACGTGGGTCCCTTGCTCACTTTGCCAATGGATTCAACCTTCCTGTACAAAACCTATGCTACATTCATGCACACACCCTAGCGCTATGGCGCTAAGGAGTTGTGTGCCTGGCGCACGGCAGCTGAAATCAGCGCCGGCACAAGGGAAAGGGGAGGAGAGAGTCAAATCAAATCAAATCAAAGAGACTTTATTCGATTGCTTTTAGAGACAATCATAAAAGTACATATAAACAGTCCATTCATTAAGATTATAAAAAGTATACATGATTACATTAATAAAATCAGCATACAAATAATCGTAATAGTCTCCATAATTACAAAATGATAGATTTCCTGTGGCTAAGAACTTTTTTTAAAAACATGCCTATCCTCCAGGCTCTATGTACATCGTCCAGGAGCTGCAGCGCCAGCAATGCAGGGCGGCGTTGTCTCAGGTCCAGCTCCTTTAAAATCGGGACAATCCAAATTTTCCTCAGGTTACTATAAAACCTACAAAATAACAGAACGTGAATTGTCGATTGATCCGAACAGTTGTCACATGGACACAGTCCTAGAGTTCGTGACCAATCATTCATACCTGGGAAGCTCACTAGCCTGTGAAATATATTACATCTAAAACGGGTTAATAAAAATCTGCCGTAGCCACCGGGTACAATCATTAAGGAGGACTGAATATTAAAAGAGGATAAAATCAATTGATTATATTGCACAATGGGCTTTAAACTCTCGCTAGCCAATCTAATTGAGTCCAGATGAAGTAGGCCTTGTGTTTTTTAGTTCCTTTCTACTGATCGACTGCATTGAGCTCGGGTTATTATAATACTCAGAGTGGCCGAGATCAGACATAACATTTCTAATAAACCTCAGCCATGGGATCAGTAGTGCTCCTTGAAGCTTTAAACTATCTGCTAAAACTTCCTGATTTAGCTTGGTCTCAGGTTTCGACCAAATTCTGTGCCAAAGAAGAACAGACTCCATTTTTATCAGTTCTGAAATAAACGACATCCCTAGCTCTGATTTAGAGACATATGCTGAAACACGGCTTGGAACAGCTAAAATATATCTCAAAAAGATATTTTCCACCGTTTAAAGTGAATGAGTCTCCACGAAACCCCATACTCCCGCTCCGTACATAGCTGCAGAGATGCATTTCGCTTTGTAATTCTGTATAAGTTTCCCGTGGTGGTCTTCTCCCTAATTTCCTTGCAAAGTTTACCAGGGACAACGTAGTCCTGGCCATTACAAGTTTTTGGGCATTAATGGCTCGAGTCCAAGAATCAGTTTGCTCAAACAATATTCCTAGGTATGCATAGCTGGTAGTGTGCTCAATTTTCTGACCCTCCAGGAACATGTCCCTGCATGTGTGACTCCCAGGCCCACATCTCATGATGTAAGTTTTAGAAGTATTCACCTTGAGATCCAAATGTCCCATAAACTTAACAAAACTGTTTAAAACTTGTTGTAGACCTATTTGCATGCGGGACATTAAAACTGCATCCTCTGCATAAAGAAGGTCAGAGATGGGACGCCCAGCTATTTGTGGAAAATCATTGTTGCCCTTAATTAATGCTTTACATAAACCATGGATATAAAGGTTGAAAAGGAAAGGAGCTAGGACACAACCTTGCCTGACTCCTTTCCTAATGGGAAATGGGGCCGTGCGTTCTCCGCCTGGGCCAAAACGAGCTCGCGCCTTGGCGTCACAATATAGGCGTCTGAGGAAGTGGATTATGTGTATATCTACCCCTAGCTGTTCAAGGATAGCCCATAAATCCTCATGACTCACAGAGTCAAAAGCAACAGTGAGATCGACAAATGCCAAGAACAATCTACCTCTTTTAACTCTCATGTACTTTCCCATAAAAATAGATAAGTTAAGACTCTGCTCCACTGTCCCCAAACCTGCCCGGAGACCATATTGTATGTCGGCCAGGATAGTATTTTCCTCAGCCCAGTCACCTAACCATTCCAATATTATGCGTCCAGCTACTTTAGTCAGAACATCCAATAACGAAATAGGTCTATAACACTTTGGGACTTGACGGTCCCCCTTCTTAAAAATTGGAACGATGGTGGATTCCACCCATGTGGAAGGAAAGGGGGCGAGGCAGCTGGCATTCAAAACCTGGGTGATGACGGGGCCCCATAGTTCCTTGTTGGATTTGAAAAGATCTATGGGGACCCCATCCAGAGTCATATCTCTGAAGCTGTAGTGCTCCCCTGCTCCCTACCTGTCACACAACGCAGCGCAGCCTCGCAGGGGGATGCTCTGCATTGCGGTGATATTTTTAAAATCCCCCCCCTTAGTTTGCTATGTGTACATTGCCATTGCTATACTGTCACACCATTCTGGCACATTCCCTGGTTTTATGTGATGGTCAGACAAGAACAGAGGGGGCAAAGTGCGCTCGCTTGACTCAGGGAAGCATTATTGAGGTTGAGGTCCCTTGAAGCCTTGTAGGACCCCTATCCCTTGTGGGATATTGTTGAAAGTGAGGATTACGTCATCGGCAGCAGTTCTGTGCAAAGTGAAGAAACAAAACTTGCCAATTAGTCCTTTTGCCCCACTGTTTGATTCTTCTCTAGGGCTTCAGCAAACTGGATAAAGGATTCAGATTGAATAGACCTTGTTCTGAACCAGACAGTTCAGGGATCAACTTTACTCTCTAGTCTACAGGTGACAGCATGTTCAGCATCCTGAATTCCATTCTCAAGCTTGCTTGGAGCGGCAGTGGAGCAAAAAATGATTTCAAATCTTACTATCTTGAGACAGATAGAAAGACGGACGTGCTCTGTAGTCATGTATGCATTCGATCATAAGAGACAGGTCTTTGATGGCCCAGAGCTCGTGAGACCCTGCAGCCAGGCTAGTCAGAAGCTTTTGTGAGCCAGGAGCCCAAAAAATTGTGGATCTCCTTTTGGTTTCCGATACAGGAGCGGCTTAACAGTATTATAGGCCCCTAGGTAAAGCAGTGCCCTGGGCCCAGGCTTCACAACCACTCCCAGGAATAAGAATGTTTAACAGAAAATGAGTGTTAAATTCTGGTCTGCATGATGCTCCCATGCTTGTGGGGCCCCCGGGTAACTGACCAGCATGCCTATGCATTAAGAAGGCACTGTTTCCATCCAAGGAGCGGCTTCCAGCATGTACGTTCACAAAAAAGGAGCACAGTATTTGCTCCTCCCTGATGGTGTTTTAGCATTGGCTGCCTCAGACCTGCTTTTTGTCTTGTAAACGTATGCTGTAAACAAATCATTGTGGCACATGAGGGTCATCTAGTAGATACATAGAAGTAGATTCCATGCACAAACTGGCCCAATGGGACAAAAGATAAATGTAGTAAGAGAATCTTAAAGCCAGCTTAATTTTCCCTTGTCATTGTCTGTTGAAATCGTCCCTCACCCGGCCACACCGCCCACCCCTCTTACTTGCAAGGGCCGTGGCTGCTTAAAGCCATTCCCGGTACACAATGTCAATGTGAAGTAGGCATTCAGACGTTGGCATAGTTCAATAGCAATGTCAAAAGTTTTAAAGATGCATACCTCCTTATCATGCAAGAGGTAAAGACTGGGGACAATAACATGTAATGAACTGTTAGGTTTGATGAATAGGAGTCTGCAGGGCCAGCTTTAGAGCTGGTGGTGCCCGGTGTGAGGATCGTTTTTGGTGCCCCCTAGTGCACTCTCTCTCCACGGACTCCCTCCGTCCCACCATATTATGACTGGTGGTGTTCACTGCCTTCCTAACGGTCAGCTCTTAGCTTTCTCTAAGCATGGGAACACCCATGTTTGAGAGCATCTCTATAACCATATCGGCAGATTCTTCTACATACTGAAGGGCATATTTATTAATGGTTTTGTGTCACTCGTGCACCACACAAAGGGCCATGAATGCGACGCAAATACTATAATGAGATTTACCAAGCCACGCAGGGCCACCTTGCGTGGCCCTGCATGGCTTGGTAATACTGAAGTAATGCAAGGCAGCGCAAGTCGATGCATTGCGTTACTCTGCCCCAGAGAGGCGTTTGCGCTAGGCAGCAGTTTGTGCACCATCACAGACAGAAAGCCAGAATGTGCCACCTCTTTATAGATATGGCGCATTTCTGCCCACTCCCTTTCACGCAGCGCAGCAAGGTGTCTTTCTGCGTTGCATGAAATAATGATACATTTGGCCCTAAGTTCCTGAATCATGCAGCATAAACAACCATAGATCTTGATTCAGTAAATAGAAATTTGCACCATAAGATGACTATTTGGACACTAGGGGTCATATTATCAAGAATGGCGATAACATTATCGCTTGATAATAGGCCCTTGTGAATGCCAATAGAAGCCCAGGTTCTGGTGTGAAGGACATCAAACCTGGGCTTCTATTGGAATTCTCCAGGGCATATTATCAAGCCCCTTATCGCCGCTTTAGCAGCAGTTTCCTGCCGCTAAAGCGGAGATAATGTTATCGCCATTCTTGATAATATGGCCCTCGATGAGTTACGGTGCACAAAAAAGGCGGGGGCATATTATCAAGCAGGCCGTTAAACTTATCGCCGCTTTAGCGGCAGAAAACTGCCGCTAAAGCGGCGATAATGGGCTTGATAATATGCCGCAGAGAATTCCAATAGAAGCCCATGTTGACACCAGAACATGGGCTTCTATGGGAACTCTCAAGGGCATATTATCAAGCCCATTAGCGGCAGATTTACGCTAAAGCGGTAATAATTTTAACGCCGTTTCTTGATAATATGCCCCTTGGTGAGTTGTGACCTAAATCTGCAATGTTCTCCTTTAGAGTTAAAGAGAATTTTACGCACAAAAAGCTCACACAAAACTTTGGCTACTGATACTTTGCAACTGACATTCAATCTAATCCCACACTGGGTCTTGTTACAAGTGACCCAGGGCTGGCTAATGAAGTCTTCTGCCCCCCAAATTACTGATACTCGGTGCGCTGGTAAATTGAAGGGTTTGGAGTGCTGGGTTAAAAAACAGAGAGACCGGGAGCATCAGTTTACAAATAAGGAGTTGCCTGGAATCTGTAATTCCAGTCCTATTCACCTGGTTAGTCCTCATTACTGCGCTAGTAATTCACCCCGAGATTTCTGCTGCCTTCAGAAGCTAAAATATCCAAACGTAAAATTCACTGGAACTTCAGAATTACCACAGCGCATCTCAGATGGCGCCACTAACTCTTGTTACGGGCCCCATCAGGATTACTGAGGCACGTCTAACCGGCTCCACCATGTCTCAAAAATATTTATTTGGACTAAATAGGTCGCACTTTAGGGAGAAGGTGGCAAAACGGTTTTCTAAAAGAATCTTTTTTATTTTATTTATGTGAGCTTTCCTTGTTGCTGAAACTGCAATGGCCGGTGCGCAGGAGGCTTCCATATAGCAGCCATGTGTATACATTCAGATCACTATCACGTGCAGGGTTTCCTCTTTCTGCACATGAGTTCCAGGGAAAAAAGAGATGGCCTCTGTGGGTACTGAGCGGAAGGAACGCTGACGCGGTGCGTGTGGCATCATGTTCAGTTGCGGTGGACAATGACTCATTGTGAAATGTTATCGTAGCCAGCTGGTTTGCACTAAGCCCTAGTTCTTAGGAACTGCCTCTCGTGCAGCCCATTGCCATTCAGAGGAACAGTGTTGAAAAAAACACCACCACAGGCCAGCCTAAAAGGCACACATAATTCTTGCACTTTTCAGCGATTTTTACAGATTCCAAAAACGTGCTTGTGTGAACGTGACTGTGTGCACGTAGGTGTGGCTGTATAGTGCCAAGTTGCCTTTCAGCTAAGTGTGTGCTATATGACTACCACATGGTAGAGTGCAGTGGCGTAACGAAACTTAAGGGGGGCCCCCCTGCAAAGTGCATGAAGGGGACCCCCTCCGGACTCACTTAGGGGCTCTCAGGCCAGGGTACTGTGCTGAGGGACCCCCCTGAAGCTCCCCCGCCCCCACCCGCACTGTGGGGGCTGCAGGGGTCTTTGTTACGTCACTAGTGGAGTTGGCAGCTATCCATTAGGACTACACGAGACACTTGGCGCTTGCGGAGACAAACTGCACATGCAGAGAGGCACTTTGTGAATTCATCAGAAACCGTTTCTTAGGGAGTGAGGGGGGCTATGGCTCATTTTGCGCATGTTTGCGGTTCATTCTAAATCCCTCTGCTCTACAGGAGGCCATCTTCAAATACATAACTCAGCCAGGAAATAAGTTTATGGATTACTATTATTGTCCATACTCTATCTGATTTCTAATCCCTTTACCAGCTCTTGGAGTAAGCCTTTACCTGTCTATAGTCAAGTTCAGAAAATGAACTCTGGGATTCGAATGGAATGAACCAGTCTTAAGCTTTGAAACACCAAGGGTAGGAAAAAACAGCATCTACCATGGCTAGTGCCCACTAACCACCTGTTTTTCACAAGACCCAAAGAAAAGGTAGGGAGTGCTATAAACAAAAATGACGACCCCCGAGAAGTGGTCAGTAGGTGCATTTCAGTCAAGAAGCTAGGATACCTGACATCTCATCTCAGCTTTGTCACTTCCCCCAAATATGCTAGAAATAACCATTGTACTCCAAAGATGAGAAAGGCCCTCAACAGAGTGACATTTCCATGGGAAGGGCAGTCACTGGGCCTTCCACTGGAACTGATCTGACAAGACTGATTCCACCCCAGCCTTGCAGGCCTTCCCGGGACCATGGGTGCTGGTCTGACAACCGAACGAACAGATACTTGCTCTGGGGATCTCTCAGAAGCATCAGATTGTAATTTGACTTCATAGCCTCTCAGAAGCACCTGCAGACATGTAGCTGGTGATGCCCCACGCATGCAGACTCTCCGAAGTGAAACCGATGCCTCTGCATCTGCGGCCTCCACATCTAAGCCAGGAATGGGCATCAGAATCAAAGCCACCCCACTTGTGGCCCAGAGGAGTAGCTGGAAGCGGTGAAACCAGGCAATATGGTTTTTAATCCTGGCCTTCCATTTGACCAAATTGTGTGCTCTTTGACAATAACTTTTGAACTTATTCCTCCGCTCCTTTTTGGCAAGGGTGGACAGATTTGGAATCAATGTAAACAATGATAATAAATGTATGACTTACAAAATGGACGGGATATTAGCATGGGAGGGGAGGAGTGCCCAATCTCATGAAATAGTCACACTAGCCTTTGCAGCAGGTAGCCATGCGCTGCAATCTCAGCTCTGCTGCTTTGACAAAATGTTTGATCCTGGGCAAATCATACTCTTCCTGTGCCTCTGTGCACTGATCTGACCATTTGTGAGCACTATAAAATAGGCTTTATAGGCGGAATAAGTACTATGGTCATACTGCCATGACAGGTCTCCAGAATGATATTCATTCACACATTCAAGATTGTTCAATGGCAGGTGTCTGCATTCTATAATTGCACCTCTAGAGGAGAAATGTCTGCTTTTTGAACCTGTGGACCCAGGTTTGAATCTTGGCCTTGGCACAAGATTCGACACTGTGTGTTTCTGGGCAAATCACTTAACCTATCTGTGCTTAGAATGCATGTGTGCAATTCCCACTTGATGTACCTTATCATGTAATGTAGAGTGCCCCATTGCTTCCCAGCTTGGTATGAATACACACATCTTTGTATTTGAACCCTCTCCTGAAGCTTGTTGTGCTAGAGCTCATCTCTATCCCCACCAACAGGCAACTCTTTTACAGCTCATAATGGGCTGAAAGAGTGAAAGTTGCTTGTTCTTTGCCAGGGTTCACAGTGGTGAGGACCCAAAATGTTGGCCAATTGTCATCCTGCTTGGCCTCTCTGTGGGCAGTGGGACAAAAGCCACGATTGATGGATTCTCCTGAAAAATGAAGGGGAGTTGGCCACCTTAATACATAGTAAAGAGAAAAGATTTCCCCTCGGTAGAATAAAATAACACCAGATCTATTCCTCTAAATCAAAGCTCCCACACCCAAACATACAGCTCTCACTGTATCAGCATGTTATCAATTTAGTTTCCAAAATATACCCCAAAAAGAGATGTAATACTTACAAATAGTTGTTTCTTTAAAAAAATATATATATATCTGAAAAACTCCGTAAATCAGATTGTTAAAAACAGTCATTGAATTTCTTAAAAAACAATCAATGCGTTATTAAAAATGTATGCTTAGCATAAACTATACATCCTAATACATAAGAAAGCTAGATATAAAAAATATATACGCCCAATAATAACAGAAAATACAAAAACCTATGGAGAAACCCTATTGACACAGTTTTGTACAGACTGTTGCACACCCAGATCCAACACTGTAGAACTTATAAATTGAAAAACCCTGGTTGAATAACTATTCCTTTCCCAGCGGGACTGTAATGAAGGCATTGGGGCCTACGACAGCGTTCATTTTTGTTAGAATTGTCTGTCTTTAATGTGCTCACACCGTTCTCCATGATTTAGCACATTACACACAGGCATATTGGCTTTACTAATATTTGTCCTTGTTTGCATTAGGAATTCCTCAACCTTGCTACGTCTCCACTCACTGTGATGAATGTACGGAATCTGCAAGTCACAAATAAGAGTCGAGACGCAGCTAAGTTAGTATTTCATCGTTCTGATGTCGATAAAAGGAGTACCCTGCAGTTTTGGAATAGTAAAAATTGTCATGAAAAGCTCTACAAGAAGGCAAAAGAATTGTATGAAGTGCTAAAAAAAATAAAGAAACAATAAAATGAAGTTGAAATATTAATTTCAGATCATCCTCAGTTCTGCATCCTTACAATTATAGACACAGACTTAAAATACAGGAACATTCCAGGACAGGGTTACCATTTTCTGTGGACAACCAATAACATTCACCCAAAAAACTGAAAATCTTTGGAATCGACTGTGGTATGTACATTACTGTTTCTTAGTGAAATGTAAAAAAATAAACTACGTTAAACTACAATTACAGGAATGTTTTATTTCGCCACATTGAATCTGTAGGAAAGTAGGATCTGCTTCTCATGGTTACCCCCACTTTTTGCTTTGTGCTCCCACTGTTTTAACTAGTCTGGCTGGGATCCTGCTATTCAGGACCCCAGCCTATCTGCTTGCTCCTCTAAGTTAACGTATGTACTTTGGTACAACTCCAGATTGGAAACTGGGGTACCCTTATCAGTCCCTAGTATATGGTACACATGTACCCAGGGCATAGGTACCCCCGAGGCCTCCCATGGGCTGAAGCTTGTATTATGCCGCCCATGAGAAGCCATACAAAATGGAACCTCAGGTCTGCTTCTGCAGCCTGTGTAAGCTGGTGCTTGCACCACTTACGAAAGATATAGGTTCACTATATCTATATATATATCACTACACTTGAAACCTTATCAGTCACCCCTATAGCAGGCCTTAACAATCCTGAAGGCAGGGTGCTGGGTTTTACGTGAGAGGGTGCTCCTGCATGAGCAGGGCCCCTCTGCTGTCTTCAGAGACCATTCTCCCGGGCTGTACGTGATACTGCCAGACATATAGGTAGAGATGAAATATAACCTTGTGGTAAATGCTATCTCAAAAACAACTGCAACAAAGTATGTCTTGTTTGGTGTCAAACACCTTGGAATCATACCTCCACACCAGTAACTGGTGTTGAGGTATGATTCTTCCCCTCAGAACAGAGGTTCTGGGGCTATCTAAGTCTACCGGTACCAACTTTCTCGAGCCTTACAGCACAAAATGGATGCTGTCCGCTACAGACACGAGTCTGCCCTCCTGCTGCTGAGCCAAGCTTGCGCAGAGGAAGGTCGGACAATAGGTATCCTGTCACAGGGAGGTGTGACCACCTCCCAGACAGGATTTAGTGTATTGGAACTGGGTGTGTGCATTGTCTCCATGCCAGAAAGTCTGCACGATGGGCACATTTGTTGTCCATGTGCATAGTCCAGATCAAACCAGTTCTAGGAGCCATTTCCTCCTGCTCTGGCGTGAAACTAGACAAACGCACATGGGTGTAGCCACCCCTCTGTCCTGTCCCTTCCCTAAGAGGGTCCCTAGAATCAGTCCAACTCTTTCCCGTGGGTAGAAAATGGGTTACCTGGCTACAGGACATTCGATTTTACGTGGATAAGATTCTGCAAAAAGATACCACTACACTTCGACTGTCTGGACATGCTGGACTTCGCTGGACCTCCCTTGGGCTCGACTTTGTCTTCCCTTGCCGTCCCCAGTCTCGCCACTGTCCGTGATCCTTACAGGCTCCGTGCTGGACCCCGTGGACCTCCAAGACAACAGAAGAATCTCCCTTTGAGGTGAGGGAGTCACTCCCCTGCAAATGCAGGCACCGTAACGCATCTGACCGGTTTGCTGCTCCAGAGCTACTACGGACTCCGAAGTCTCCAGCAACACAGGAGGTGTGTTTCTGAAGGTCTCCAAGGTTGAGCTGCCCTCTCACTGAGTTTGAGGCGGATGTCCCTCGTGGGGACCGTATGCTCATACCCCTGTGCACCGCGTTCCTTTGCAGCTTCACATGCTTGTTGTCGTGCAACAATTCTGGGCATTGTGCCATTTGTAGCCCTAACCCCAGTGCATTTTTTCTGAGAAGGACACCGGCATTCTCACACTCTGTGCACTGCTAGCTGGTATCCTGTGAAACTGCCTGAGGTCCCCTCGTGACTCCTGTGCCTTCGGCCTGTGGGTCCACTTGAGGGTCAACTTTGCTTTATTTGGGCTCCCCTGGTTGCTCCAGGTCTGCCCTGACTCCCCTTGCTGTGGTGAGTCTCCTGGTCCTTGCTGGGCCAGATCGATACCAAATTTGACCATCTACGTTGTTTTCCGCTGCCCAGGCTTGTTGGTGCTCCCGCCACACACTGACCCCTCAGCACTCAACATCCTTCCTGGGACAGCTCGCCTCCAACTCCTGGTTGTCCTAGACGCCTCCGGGTCTTCGCAGCTGAAGAGTTAAGATCACCATCAACACACCTGAAGCACCTGATATCGGTGGGCATTTGTGTACCGAGCCCCTGGTCACTCCAAAGTGACCCAGACTCTGTCCCCTTTGCTTTCAGGTTCTTCTTATCTAAAATCCACATTTGGATTCCGCAGGACACTTTTCGTACTTCCAGCAGCAGCATTAGTTTGTCGACATCCATAGAAAACGACAAGGGTTTCGAACGTCACTTTGTACCTATGCACCGGCTCCTCTGGGAAAGGTAACTCTGGTACAAAGGTATCCACGGGTGGAGTGGCTCTTCAAACTCTTAAATTCCAAGGGTTGTCTTCATAATCTGCTGGGAAGGGTCCTTAATCTCTAATTTTCCAACCCCGACTTTTCCATTGAATTGTACGGAGCAACCAGTCGTGTTCTCACTCTGCACCCATCCTCCGTGGGGTCCCGATTCACTCACCTTAGGTAGTTCCTTGGGATCCCAGCAATTCTACACCTCCTAGACCAAGCCTAGTCCCGAGTCGTGGTTCTTATACCACTTTTTTAGTATATGGTTTGGTCTACTCCTGGAGCCCACTGTGTATTGTGCTACTTACGTTTGATTCTTTGCAACTGTATTATTTGATTTGTGTTCTATCCTCGTGTAGAGGATACTAGAGAGTGTTATAGATAATAAATACATATTTTTATAACTACTGTGTGGTTTCCCTTTCATTTAACCAATACTATAAGATTGCATTCAGGTAAAACAAGGTGCTTAACATTCCTTCAAGACTTAGCCTAAAGGCTGCTCTCCATAGCTACCACTAGGATAACTTTCACTAAAGGTTATCTTTGACCTAAACACCATAAGAGTTGTTTGGACTGGTACAGGGTGCCCACTTTAACTAGTGGACAGCATATGCCAGGCCAACTTCTCACAGAATCATATTTAGAAATGTAAGCCATTTGAAATGCTGTAAATCCATGTTATATAATGTTATGTTATGTTATTTCTTCTCAGCTCCCTTTGTGTTCTGATATCCGAGTCTTGTTTTAAAATGATCTTCCTGCTAGTGCAAAAGGAATGGCCAAACGCAGAAATGTACTTTGGGCCTGGATTTCAAAAATCTTTTCTCTGGACGGGCAAAGGTGGCAATAAGGAGATGTGTAGGTGAAGTGAAAGCGGATATCTTTATAGTCAGAGCTGGAGTTCTTTCTGGGCAACAGTGATTATAAGTGCACTCGAGGGGCATGAGTTCCCTCCAGTTGCAGATAGTGCAAACACTTTCAGAAGCCACACGCAAAATTACATTTTACCGCTTACATGCTCCCTTTCTCGCAGCAATAATGTCATTTTGGGGGACTTCTGGTGTTGTCATAAAGTAGCATCTGTCACGTTTTTTCGAGTTTTCCAGTCACTGCTTTCACACCTAGTGTCAGTGGATGGTTAGATAATACGCTGGAGAGTTCCAGGCCTCCAGCTGTAATAACGTCATTGATGTCTATGTCGGGACATTGCCTGAAAATAAGCAGCCATTGCAGTAACTTTTAAAATCCCCATTCCCATAAGGAAGACAACTTCGGAAAAGACGTAGCACAACATTCTTAACTCTAAGGCTTTCATTTTCATGAGGCAATCTGGACAGATCAAAGGCATTCTCTTTCAAGCTGCACTGACTTGTTCTTGTTCTTGTTTTCTTTGTTCCTCAAAACTCTTACAAGACATCTCAGAGTCAATGCACAAGCTACCATTCTACAAATGATAGGGTATTGTGCTGATTTTGTGGGGATTTCAAGCCAATTTTGTGGGTGGGAAACTAAAAAGAAAACAATGTATAATATAAGAAAGTAAATCAGCCACAATAATATTCTACTTTGATTTCCACTGCCTTTTTTATGATTCCCCTGTGTGTTGAAGGTTTTCGGAGGTTGGTTACTTTTGAAACATTAATATGGCAATAAATCCACTGCTTTCAATAAGCTCTGAGGGACATATTTAAAGAATGGCTGACAGAAAATTCGGTCAAAAACATGGTGGTAACAGTTTTGATGGCATACTGTGGCCAGTCTACCTAACTCTAAGGACCTTAGGGGCAGATGTACGATGGATTTTACCGGGCACAAATGGCCCATTGGGCTGATTGTAACCACTCAAATGCATTTTCAAATGTACCAACCCTATTTTGCAAGTCAGCAACCTATTAGCCACTCGCAAAATAGGGTTTGCGAGTCGTTTTTGTGACCGTGAATGCAGTCGCAAAACATTTGCAGTTTACCACCAATTTCAAATTTGTGGTATGCCATTCGTAAACCTGAAGGGGTCCCCAAGGTACCCTTATTCTTCGTAAAGGGGGCTCCAACATTTTTTCAGAGCAAGAACACCTTTCATTTTTATTTTTGGAATGCATCCTATTTTCCTTTAAGGAAAATCGGCTGCATTTCCCCCCAGAAAACTGCTTTATTTAAAAAGCAGTCACAGACATGGTGGTCTACTGACCCCAGCAGGCCACCATCCCTGTGAGTACCGACCATTCCTAATGGGTCACAAATTGCAACCTGCCTTGTGAATTTTAATGAGAGGTCCCTTGCGACCTATTTGGGAATCGCAAACAGTGTCTCAGAAACTGCTGTACATCAGGCTTTGTGACTCGAAAATTGCGAGGCGCCAAAAATCACAATTTGTGAGTCGCAATCCATGATGGTCATACATCTGGCCCACCGTCTTCAACAGCTGCATGTCTCATCTTGAGGAGAGGAGCAGATAGTAGATGGAGGTGTGAGGGGTGCAAGCTGTGACCAGGAGTAGGTGGAAGGGTTTTTATGTAATCGATGTGGGTGGTACACTGGCCAGACATTTGTTGGAGGTACAAAGGATTAATGCTTAATTTCATTAAAAAATATGTTCAGGAACTCAAAATTTCTCAAAGGATCCTGCCGCAAGCACTGCTGAATTCCAAGATTTTACCATTACAGGGTTGCTGAATACAAAAGCTCATTTTGATTGCACCTCATGCCTCTTTCTTCTACCGCTCTACAATTCATGTCTTTTTATCTTGCTCATGTAGGTTCTTTTTCATTCATGCTTTCTCCTTTTATAAATGTTTTCCCTTTGCTCCCCTCCTCCTTCTTTCCCCTTTATCTGCCTTCCTCACCCTTTCTATGAGTCAATTCCTGAGAATTAAATATAAGTCCAGGTTCATCAAAACGGGTGGGTCGCTACCCACCACCTACAACATCCGGCACAAATTAAGCATAGGTCTTACCCTGGCTCTGAGGAGAAGTCAGTGGAGGCACTACAGAATGGGGGGGATGGGATTACTTTCTTGAGTATGCAATCAGATGAGCATGCATACTTGTAGGCTGACAAGAAGGCCGTTGACTTTTCCAAAGACGTAGTTGGTAGGTTTATTACAGACTATGTAAAGGTGGTCGAACGTGTCTAAACAGACAAAAAAAGAGGTGGGAAGGCAGGACATCAGTGAAGAGACAACACGACGGTCAAAGAAATATGACCTCTGTTTGGTGTCATTGACTTTCAGCTCACAGCAGCAGTGCTGGAAGTAGGGCTGCAGAAGGTATTGCAGAACCCCCAAGACAACCATGCAAAAATTCAGAAGAAATCGAAATAAGGCCTTCTAAGCTTGGTTTTTATCTTGTTGCATTTTGGTGAGTTCAAAGACAGAGGTCAAGTAATATGCAAAGTCTTCTGACTAACTTCTGCTTATTTAAGATGAAGATTGGTATTTACTTTTACTTTTTCTTTCCTTATCTGCAAAGTGAGGGAATGTTGTAATGTGAACCAAGTGACAAGCGTGCTGGGGTGCACCAAGTATGAAAGCAAAGGTTGCAGGATGATAAATGTTTTCTAGCACACAGCAACATTGAAATACTTGTAAATGAACTTTACAAATATTTCAAAATATATCAGCAGCAAGCAAATTATGTGGGAAGGTCATCGCCTCTATCTTTCACAAGATGTCTCCAAGGCCACTGCAGATCGAAGGAAGAAGTTCTTGGACATGCGACCTCAACTACGGGCCCTGAATGCTAGATATGGACTACTACATCCTTGTCTCTTCAAGGTCACATATAAAGATAGAACAACCACATATGAAGACCCTGCAGCTTTGCAGGCGTTTCTCCAACGGCAAGGCCCAGATGTTATGGATGTATCCAGACCTGGTTGACAAGACCTGCTACTTCTTCTTGGAACTCGTTGTGTTATGATTCTGTTGTCTCTCCATTATCGCTGATGTTGTGAATCCCCTACTGTCTCTTCTTCCGATAGTCGTTTCACTCTCATGTGTCCCCTATGTAGTTCAATTGTTTCCTGTTCCCCTGTGACACATCTTTCCCTTCAATTGTATATCTCTCTTGTTTCTACAGACATCTCCTTCCTCCCTCCTACTCTGATGTGCCATGCTACTTTCTATATGCTGCGTTTTTGGATCCATGGTAGTTGAGGTTTGATATCTGCTCTGGATGTTGTCGTCGTCGTTGTCTCCCGGCGCCATCACCCCATCCTCGTTCTTGAGTTTTTCGTTCTGTAAGTATGTTTTTCAGTCGTACATTTCGAACGTGTACTGTCTTCTTGTTGGTTTTTGTTTCTGTCCTTTTTCCTACACTTGATCTCTTACCTTTTGCTCTTTCCTCTTTCTTTTCACTTTCTTTCACCTCCCATCTCCCCTTCTTGCTCCTTCCTTTCCTTGGATTCAGTATTATATTCATAGTGGTTCCTTCCTTTTTTTTCTTTTCCTTTTCTTCTTCTTTGCTTTCTCTCCTTCTGACCTCTCTCCTTCATCAATTCGTTACAATTCTCTCAGTTTTCTCAAGTTATTTTTTCTGCAGTAATAAGCATGTTGCTGTGAGCTGTTTTTCTTTGCTGTTCCATTCCGTGTTACATCGTGGAACGTTAAGGGTTTAAACAATCCCATTAAAAGGCAAAGGGTTTTATCACATTTAGCGAGACTTAAGTCTGATGTTGCTCTCCTTCAGGAGACTCATCTCTCTGAAACGGAGGCTCTAAAACTAAAGCGTTGTTGGGTGGGTCATGTTTTTTGCTCCCCCACAGTTTCCAAGAAAAATGGTGTTGTGATTTTATTACATAAAAAGTTAAATGTTTCCTCAATTTCTCACGAATGTGATGTTGATGGTCGATGGGTTATTGTTACACTGCTTATAGATAATATTCCTATCACTCTTTTTAATGTGTTTGCCCCAACTGGGATTGACAGATTATTTTGGCCCTCTATTTCAACTAAACTGTCCTCCCTTTCTGGAGATTACATACGTCTAGGGGGAGATTGTAACCAAGTTGTTGATCCCTTCCTCGATCGTCATTCCAATGTTAAATTTGTCCCCTCTAGGATGCACTCTCAATTTGTTAACACCTTTCAAAATAATGCCTTGGTGGATATCTGGAGATTGTGTAATCCTGATCTTAGAGAATATAGTTTTTACTCCCCTCCACATCAATCCCAATCCCGCATTGATCATATCTTCCTTAGTAAATCCCTATCCCAGCACGCTATACGCTCTGACATTGGTTCCATCCTAATCTCGGACCATGCTCCGGTCATGTGGACCTTGACCTACTTCCTTTTTCCCCTCACTCTGGCAGATGGCGTTTCAACAATGCTTTGCTTTTGGAACCTACTTTTTGTTCCGAATTTACTGCCTTTGCCACTGAATTTTTCCTTTTCAATCATACCCCTGATTCCTCTTTTGTTACTGTTTGGGATTATTTTAAAGCAGCCTCTAGGGGTTTTAATATTAATTTTGTAGCCCGACGAAAGAAACTTTGAGAAGCCAAATCCGAACGCATTTTAGCTAATATTAAGACTTTAGAGCTTGATTATCATGCTTCTAAATCTGAGATTTCTCTTAAAAAGCTTATTGATGCGAAAATTTCCTTCAATAAGTTTACAACTGATGCTGCCTCTAACCTTTTGCTAAAATGTAATTCCAGGTATTATGGGGGTAAGAACAAAATGGGGAAACTTTTGGCCAATTACTTAAAGATAAGAAAGGAGCGTACAAAGATTGAGTCCATTAAGACTTCCACTGGGAACTCTTGCTTTAAAGATAAAGACATTCTTTCTGAGTTTGTTAAATTTTATGACAATCTTTATACCCCCGAACACATCCCGGAGACTACGGATCTTCTTTCATATTTTCATTCGCTTCCCTCCCCCCCGGCTTCTCAAGTTGATTTTATTGCCCTAGAACGGGACATTTCACTTTCTGAAATCTCCCATGCTGTTTCTAAATTGCGGCACGGTAAGTCTCCAGGTCCTGATGGTTTCACTATTGAATTTTACAGCCACTTCGCCTCTCTACTTCTCCCTAAACTATTATTATTATTCCGATCCTTCCTTGCAGCGGGTTCTTCCAGCGGCTCCTTCCAACAGGCTTTAATCTGTTTAATTCCCAAAGATGATAAGGACCACTCGTTATGCAAAAATTACAGACCAATTTCACTGGTCAATACGGATTATAAAATTCTGGCTAAAATTTTGGCATTGCGCATGGATCCCCTTTTACCCGATCTCATTGGCCCTGAACAATCAGGCTTTGTCAAGGGCCGTCTCTCATCTGACAATGCCCGTGTTTTTCTTAATATACTTAGCAAGGCTCCCTCTTTGTCACTTCCCTTCGCGGCTATTTCTTTAGACGGGGAGAAAGCCTTTGACAGGATTTAATGTGATTTTGTTTCAGGCCTTGCGCTGGATCGGCGTTTCTTCCAAATTCATCTCTATTATTTCTTTACTCTATTCTAATCCCCAGGCTTCCATTTTTGTCAACGGGATGACCTTGGATTATTTCTCGTTACACAGGGGAGTGCGACAAGGCTGTCCTCTATCCCCCCTACTTTTTGTTTTAGCCTTGGAACCCTTTCTTACCAAAATGCGTCTAGACAACAGTATTTCTGGTTTTAAATTTGGTTCGCGTCAGGTTAAACTCTTGGTCTATCCTGATGATATTCTTTTTTACTGCTCTGATCCTGTTTCCTCTATTCCCTCTTTTCTCCAGCAGGTGTCTTCCTTCTCCGCGGTCTCTGGTTATCGCCTAAATGCTGATAAGTGCGAGATTCTACCTTTAAACCCTATTTGTCAAAAGCATCTTTTTTCCCAAATGAGTTTCTCCTGGCAACCATCTAGGATCAAATATCTGGGTGTTTGGTTCGCTCCTCTCTTGTCTGATACGCTCAAATTTAATTTTGATTATGTCTTCAAGAAAATGGACACGGCTATTCAACGTTGGAACCCGCTCTTTCTGTCTTGGTGGGGTCGGCTCAATTCTATAAAAAGGATGTTATCCCCTCTTCTTCTTTATACCATTTCCATGCTTCCAGTACACATTCCAGTTTCCTTCTTTAAACGGATTGATTCCTTGTTGCTGAAATTCTTATGGAATGGCAAGCGGTCTCGGATAGCTTTGGCTTCATTGCGCAAGGATAAGGCTCAGTCTGGTGTGCGCTTTCCGGATTTCAGAGAATATCATCAAGCTTTCTCTTTGAAACAATCGACCCGTTGGTTCTCTTCTGATCTTCCGCACTATCCGCCCGTCTGGTTAAGTATGGAATCTTCCTTTCTATCCCCCTTTACCTTTCGCGAGTTCTTATCCTTCACGTCTTCTTTAGTTCGCTTTCGTACGCCTGTTATTTCTCATTCCCGCACTCTCCTTCTCCCTTACATAATATCATCTTATCCCTCCCTCCTTTCCATTCACGAACAACCGATATGGCACAACTCTCTTTTCAAAATTCGTGATCGCACCATCTTTTGGAAGACATGGCATTCTCAAGGATTGTGTTGGATCTCTCAATTAATTTCCCAAGATACCCCTCTCTGATTCCAGGAACTTCAATCCTCTTTCTCACTGCCCTCTTCTGCTCGATCGCAATACAATGCCCTTCTCCCAGTCCTGATCTTATATCTTCGCTCTTTGGCACCATCTACCGATATTCCTTTGGACCGCAAAGCTACTTCTTTATTATTGGAGACGTCTCCCTCAGCCTCTGCTATTTATAACTCTTTCCGGTACTCCACTGACAGACTAAAATCTAAAATCGAGAATGCATGGGAATTGGATCTTTCTCAGGGTTGGCCAATACCTTTTTGGGACAAAATATGGGCTTAGCTTCATAAAGCCTCTAGAGCTGCTAATACTACCCAAACCTTATATTTCATATATAACAGAACTTTATGTACTCCACATGCTTTATCCCGTTTTTCACCTGACACATCCCCTATTTGTTGGTCCTGTTCCTGTCCCGTTGCAGATCTCAAACACATGTTGTTTTGAATGCCCTCCTATCTCCAGGTTCTGGCACCTAGTTTGGACGCAAATACAAAAGATATTCCAACTTCAAATTCCCTTTTCCCCTTCGCAAGTTTTTCTAGGTTCCCTATCACCGACACTCCCGCCATCTCCTTCCCATTATCTACTACTTGACCTTCTAGTTGCTGTGGCTTTCCATACCATTACTTCTAATTGGAAACAGGCTGCAAATGTCTCCTACCAATCTTGGTGGAATGCAGTTTGCTTCCATCATCGCCTCAATACTAATTACGTATCTTCCGTTTCCCTAGCAATTAAACGCGACCTGATTTGGCTCCCTTTGGTATCCTATCTCTCCTCCTTTGCTCCAGTGCACGCCTCTCCAGATCCTAACACAGTTGAGGTGCGTAATCCACCATGATTTTCTTGTTTCTTTAATGCCTTTTTTGTTATGATATTACGTTCTACTATACTGTATGGTATTTTTCATTCCTATACGTAGGCTCTGTTCATGTAAGCTTCATGCTTGTTATATTTGCTTTTAATGAGAGTTTCTATTGAATTGCTTATTTTTTGTATATGTTTATCATGATGATTATACCCCGTTCCCCTCCCTTCTCCTTCCCTTCTTTATTTCTTCAATAAACTCAAACTTAAAAAAAATATATATATCAGCAGCAAGAAAAGTTCCAGTAAGGCACATTGTTTTTTTAAAATCAATATTTTAATAACTCAAAGCAAACCAATACCCTTTACCTGTGTTATGCACACATACACATACTAAGTCCAGAAATCTGCTTTCAGTATGTTATGCTTTGTGCGCTGCATAGGTTTAGAAGTAAAGCTGTGCGTTTGAGCAAATTTAGTGGCTATTTTATGATGACATTTCAATGGAAAATGTGTTCAATGTGAAAACAGCACCATAGCACATCACGCTTTTGGGCAACCATTTTTGGCCGAATGGGCCTGGCTCATTGGTTACACTCTGGGCCTGATTCACAAAGAGCCTCCGTACTCATGGCAGAAGCCCTGCAGTCGTGGGGAGCCTCTGCACCCTGGGCGGAATTTCCACAATAAGAATTCCGGTTGAGGAGGTTCTGCCCAGAGTGTGGAGACTTCCCCACAACTGCGAGGCCTCCGCCACGAGTGCGGATGTCTTTTCTGAATCAGGCCCTTTGTGTGACCTTGGATTTTCCACAACCCCCATCTAAGTGGTCAATGCCTTGAAAAAAGGAAGGTATAATGAAAGGTGTGAAATCAGGTAAAATACAGCATATCAAGTACGCATAATTAGATAAATCAGCAAAAATGCTAATAAATAACAGTTACTTGTATGCTGTTCAAACAGGGAAATGTTAGATACCATTATGATTCGGAAAGAAAATTGACACAGTCTCTAAGAGGGAAGTGTTGCAAAAATGCTTTGGGTAGGAAATATGTATACACAAATGTCAGGGGGAGTATAGTGTATAGTGATAATTGCATATCCAAATAAACAGCTGTAATTATTTTAAATACAATCATAGGAAATTAAAAAGTTTGACATTTAATTTGAGAGCACAAAGGTAGTATTTGTATCTCATTCTCATTGGCAACTTCAGGGAATGAAGTGCAAGAGGAGCAAACAATTAGAGACTGAGTTTAAGATCTGAGCTCATTCTGCCCTCTTCCATCCTTCTCCATAAGTTTCCCAGCAAATTCAAATCTTTCTCTCCACTGAGGATGATTAGGCAATCTTACGCGAGCATTGTGAAATGCGTCAGGGCCTAGAGTTGCGTGTAGGCCATGTAGAGCAATGTATGGACAACAGACTCGTGGGATACTGGTATGGACCGGAAGTCCCGAGCGACTCCGGCCCGTTTATTTAAAGCCTTCTGGCCACGCCTGGCCAGAAGGTGATACATTGTGTGTATGGTGTTCTGGGTTGGGGTCTCAGCTCCCTGAGACGGCGAACAACTAGACGGCTACATCCCATCCCAAGTCAGTTCAAAACCAAATGCCAAAATGAAAAGTTAACACACATAGTCAGCAAATCTTTGATTGGGCCTCGGGTGAGGTTTCAGATTGTACTGATGTTGCTGGGTGCCTCCTCTCGGGCTAGCGCTATCCTCTGTGATCGACAGGTCTTCTGTTCTGGGGTCTCCGGGAATTTCCGGAGTCACCGGGATCAGGCGGGGGCTACCCGTGGCGTTAGAGATGCCGTCTAGGAGCCTGCTTCCTTCGTCAGGAGACACCTCGGCTCTCGGTCTCTCCCTTTCTGAGACAGGTAATCTCTTGAACCATGAGATGTTCTGAGTGATGACCTCTCCATCCTTCTCGGCTGTCACAGCAGTGCCTTTGACTGCTTTGACAAGCCATAGCCCTGGTTCATAGGGCGTGCGGAACTTGCCTCCGCTGCCACGGTTTCTCACTAGGACAACCCAACCTGGCATCATCGGTCGGGTCTGTGCTCTTCGCCGTCTGTTCGCTCTCTCATTGTTGGCTGACCTCCTGGCTTGAGCACTCACCGGGTCATAAGGTTCAGGTTCCCAGTTATCCGCTACTGGGATGTTGTCCCGTCTTTGCCCAGATAGCATCAGCGACCTCGGGGACCTTTGAGTGGTGCAGTGTGGAGTGCTCCAGTACTCCCGCAGGAATCTTGGAGGGTGACTTCCGGGTCTGACTGCTCGGCCACGGATATGCGTAGAACCTTGTTCAATGTCCGCATGAACCTTTCTGCCTCTCCGTTCGCTTGAGGCCACTGCGGTGTGTTCTGGTGATGATTTACGCCTAGGCGCAACATAAATTCTTTGAATTCGTGCCCTTAGAATGGGGGCCTGTTGTCTGTTTTGACGACGTGTGGCAGACCAAACAATGTGAAGGTCTTATCCAGCATTGGTAGCAGGTGGTCGAACGCAGTTGACGGTAGCACCTCCACCACTAGGTACTTCGTATAACCATCAATCAGGATGGCTGTCACACACCCGTCTGGAAAGCATCCAAAATCAAGACTGATGCACGACCAGGGTGACAGTGCCTGGTCTTCGGTTATCACTGGAGCTGGAGCTTCCGTGCCGCCAGTGAGTTGACATGCTCGGCACCCGCGTACAAAGTCATCCAAGGCTTCTTCTAGGTTAGGGAACCAAATCTTCTCCCTCATCTTGTCTTTCATCCGTCTTGTTCCTTGGTGACCTTCATGTGCTAGAGCGGTCACCCGATCTTGGAGGGTCAGGGGTATGACAATGCGTGAGCCTATCAATACAACGCCGTTGGCTGCAGCGCTCAGTTCTTCATGAACTCTCCACACCTTCCCCAGACGGGACCGGTCTACTTCGTTCCATCCACTCACGTTGTGGAGGAACCTGGCCCATGAGCCTTTCTGTATTGCTTCCAGCACTTTCTTTAGAATCATGTCAGTCCGGGTATGAGTCTCAATTTCCGAGATGGTAAGGGCTTTTGGGCAGGCCCATTGCGGGACCATGTTGACAAACTCCTCCGTCAAGTTGTCTGTGTTGGAGGTTTCTTCCGGGGCGACCGCCAGATGTCGTGATAAGAAATCCACTGGATTTTTGGCACCTGGCCTGTAGACTAGATCTAATTGATAGTGCTGGAGTTGAATCACCCATCTCTCGTTCCGGGGCGGCGGATGAGGTGCGGTTCCCTTGAACAATGGAATGAGCGGTTAGTGATCTGTTACCACACGGAAAGGGTGCCCGCTCAGATATAGATGAAAGTGGTTGCAGGCCCACTTGATGGCAAGTGCTTCGATTTCAATTTGTGAATACCTTGTCTAGGTTGCTGTCAGTGACTTGCTTGTGAACGCTAGCGGGACCCACATTCCTGGGTCTGTTTCTTGTATCAGCAGTGCTCCCAGGCCTACAGGGCTGGCGTCCACTATCAGTTCTGTTGTTCGTTTAGTATCGAAGTAGGCCATGGTCGTCTTTTCCAACAAAGATGATTTTACCTTGCGGAAAGCTTCCTCCTCTTCCGGGCCCCACTTCCACCCAACGTCCTTCTTTGTCAAGTTCCGCAACGGCTCTGCAACAGTCGCAAGATTGGGTATGAATCTCCCACAGTATGTTGCCATACCCAAGAAGCTTCAAACTTCCGACGCCGTTGTGGGGGCTGGGGCTAGTTGGATTGCCTGTGACTTTCGGGGGTCTACCTTCACACCCTCCTGTCTGAAAACATAGCCAAAGAATTCAATTGATTTCTTAAAGAACTGGCAGTTCTCCTTGTGGAGGGTCACCCCATGTTCGGTGAGGTGCTGGAGGGTGGCCCGGAGTTGGCGGTGATGATCCTCTAGGGTCGCTGAGTGTATTAAGATGTCATCGCTGACATACAATACCCCTTGGAGCCCGGACAAGACTTCCCTCACGGCGTTTTGGAAAATTTCGGCGGCCGATGATATTCCGAAGCTTAGCCTCTTGTAGCATCTAAGCCCCAGGTGTGTCGAAAAAGTGGTTATATACCTGCTTTCTTCCGCCAACCTCAACTGGTGGTATCCTGCGTTGAGGTCTAGCTTAGAAAACCACCTGGACCCATTTAGGTCAGCGAGGATATCATCCATGGTGGGCGTCAAGTGTCTTTCTCGTCGTATCGCCTGATTGGGCATGCGCATGTCTATGCAAAGTCTGATCTGTCCAGGCTGTTTTGGTTTTTCGGCTATTACCATGGGGGATACCGAGGGGGTTGGTCCAGTTACCTTTTCTATCACCCCTTGTTGTTCTAGTTTAAGTAGCTCCTGCTCAACTAATGGTCGTAGGTGAAACGGGATGCGTCGGTGTCTTAGGGCCACGGGCTTTACTGAAGTGTCACTGTGCAAACGTACGGGAGGTCGCTTCATGCTCCCTAGCCCTTTGAACAGCTGCGGGAATAGTTCTAGGATATCTTCTGTTTGTAGTGTCCTCACTGCGTTTGCGAACGTCACCAGGCTTAGGTCATCAGCGGTGTGACTTCCTACTAAGATGTTTGCTTCTCTATCAACCACGTGGAAGGTGGTTGTCACTTCGTGGCTTTCTGACTGTACTTGAACAGTCATTTTGCCTTTCAGTGGTAGTGGCGTTTGACTACCAAACGTGAGGATCCTCACTTTGGACGGTGTGAGTTGTGGCCTTGGGTTCAATCTCTTGTAGTGTAGTGTAGTCATGACATTGACTGAGGCCCCGGTGTCAATGAGGGCCGTAACGGGGATCCTGCAATCTCAATAGCGCATGTCGGCTGAGGGCATCGCCTTCGTTTGAGTTCGCTTGCGAACGATATGAGGAGGCACTCTTCTTCCTCGTCAGTGGACGGGTCCTTGAAGTATGTCCTGTGCTGGGGAGACGCCTTCAGCATTCTTGCCATGTCAGGCTCATCTAGCGAGAGGTGACTCACCGCTTTGGTTGGCGGCCGTCGTCCCGGAACTCCTCTGCTCCGCATACCCCCTCGGCATACGCTGGAGAAATGATTGAGGATTCTTCACTTCGAACATGTCTTCCCTCTGGCAGGGCAGTCACCTGGGGCATGTTCTTCTCTACCACAGTATCCGCACTGCGGCTGGCGCGGTCTTCTCGTGGGCCATCGCCCTCGGTTGCCACGACCTGGGGTGTGGGCTGCGTCCACCCGCTCTGTTTTGACTGTCACAGCTTGACCAGCTGTAGGCATGAGTGCTGCTTCCATCGCTGTGGACCTGACTTCGGACAGGTCGTGGGATCGCGCTAAGACAAGCATGTCTTCTAGGGAGATCTGGGGTTGCCAAAGGATGAGAGTCCTTAGGGTTTTGTTTCTGCACCCTTGAATGAGTTGCGTGCGCACCTCTTTAGCTGGCTCATCTTCAGTTCATGTGCTGGCCAGCTCCCTCAGGCATGCATGGAAAGCGTACATAGACTCGCCCTCTCTTTGACGGACTTGCCGCAATTTAAAACGCTCATAATCGGGATTTAGTTGAGGGTCGAAATGGGCATCGAGTGCCCTGACAGCTGCTTCGTAATCTGTGGGGGGCCCCATGTTTGGTAGGTGCGCGAACAATTTGTATATCTCATCCCCTGCGAAGTGTAGCAGCAACGACCTCCTGACGGCGCCATCTGTCTCTCTGGTGGCGGCCAACCCACACGTTCCACCTTGGGGATGCAGGTGCGGGATCGATCAGTTCACTGAACGGTGGTAGCGCCCTAACTTGGGAATGTATGGGCGCTGCTGGAGCTGCCTGTGCCTCTGGCTGTGGAGCTGCTGCTGCCGCCAGTTGATCTGTCATGGCTGAGCGTGGTGACACCTCCTGCTTGCTTCCTGACAGCCTCTGTGATGATATGATGTGCTTCACCAGTGTCTGGCTGCTAACACCTGGTTTTGCCAGTGCTTGTTTATGGCCCACTGTTTGACTGTCCTTCCTTTTTTTATTTTTTTATTTTGCCAGTGCTTATTTGCCAGGTTTAAAGCTAGTTTGCCATTCTTGCACTGGGCCCTGCCAGTGCTTATTGATTTCTGGGGGTGGGCCTTGCCAGTGCTTGTTTGTTCCCGCTGAGACTGCTGTGTGCCGGGTGCTGTCACTGCCTTTGATTGATGGCAGCCTGGAGGATCGGGCCGGTCTAGTCTGCGCATGCGCGCTTCCTTGTTCCTAGCGTGGCCTGGCCCCTGATCGTCTCGCTCACGATGCTCGCACGAGTGTGCTGCTTTGGGTTCTTGCACGGGCTCAGGCAGGACATTGCCAGGAGCACTGACGTGTCGCTGCGGGGAGCGGGAATCCTTTCAGGTGCCGCCGCTGAGATCCGCGGTACCTTTTTCCACCGGCAGGTGGTTTGCCGCTTGGCGTTCTGCTCCACTGCCCACTCCCAATTGTTTCAGCGCGGCATTCCGGCGGATCGGCGGCTGGATCAGGCGATTCCGGCTGACAGGGGAAACCGGTGAGATTTTCTTCAGTATCCCACCCTCGTCGCCAGTGTCAGGGCCTAGAGTTGCGTGTCGGCCATGTAGAGCAATGAATGGACAACAGACTCGTGGGATACTGGTATGGACCGGAAGCCCCGAGCGACTCCGGACGTTTATTTAAAGCCTTCTGGCCACGCCTGGCCGGAAGGTGATACATTGTGTGTATGGTGTTCCGGGTTGGGGTCTCAGCTCCCTGAGGCGGCGAACAACTAGACCGCTACATCATGCAAACCAGAGACTAAGTAGACACCTTGCATTTCATGTTCTGATACAAATACTTCATGTTATCCCATTATAGAGGGCGTCAGACCAGCCCACCCACAGGTTCAGGCACACAACACTTTCCTGCGGCTAGGCACTATTTACAAGGGGCAAGACCTACAGCGCAGTAGTACTCAATACCACCCCAAGCAGTTAAAGGCCTCCTGCGACCTTCCCAACATGGCCGCCTAAGTTCACCCACTAGTCTTTCCGGTGGGTTGATAGGAAACTCATACAAAAGACCTGTCTCCAGTGCGTCTCAGTATGGGGGAGACTGAGCCGGGGTAGGTGAAGGGCTAGTGGCCACGCTGCCTGATTGTGAGTACACAAAATCAGATGCCACCTATCTGCTTCCTCGGTAAGAACTGACAAGACCAGTTGCGATAAGTTGTTTTCGTTCTGTGCCCCCCTACCCCCAACAGGTCATGAGTGTACGTTGTGCTCAGTTTTCCTTTCCCGTCAGTTTAGACCTAACCAATGTGGGGTGAGTGCTCTACGCTTGTCCTGCAAGTACAATTAACATGACTCTGTTGCCACATCTGATCACGTCTTTTTGAGTTAGGCACATTTGCTGAAATAACGTGTCCTGATCATTGTGTATGCTTTGTTGTATATTAAGTGCAAAGCACCCAGCGTGTGCACCTACCATTATACAATGTGGACAAGTCGTATGTCATGAGACTTACAGAATTGATTATAGATTGTTACACCCCACTGTGTTGGTTGCATGTTTTTAACACTGGCGCATGGCCGCACCTTTTTGTGAAAGTGGTTTGAAACACAGAATCTATATAAGTATTAAAAACATGTGAAGCGCCCGACCACTATACAATATGTGATGCGTTATACTATTATACAACTCGAACAAGTTGTATGTCATGAGACTTACAGATTTGGTGATATATTGTTACACCCCACTGTGTTGTTTGCGTGATTACAAACATGTGATGCGCCTGTTGAGCATATTCATCTTGCATTTTGACAATGTTCTTTTTTCCTTTCTCTTTCCACCTTGTCACTTTGTCTTTCAGGTCAATCAATACAAGGCACAAACTTATCTTGTATGTATACGCACAGCTGGGGACCAGAGCATGCAGTCACATTGGGAGCGCTAGCCTTGAAGTAGTGTATGAGTTCCGGATAATTTCTTGATCAACCGGTCCTGACGATTTGTCGATAGACCCCATAGCAGCTGACAATGGCAGGAAACATGTTGACCACGATACACAGCGTGCTCGCTCTATAGGGCCATTGTCTCCAAAGAGGGCCACACTGCTTTTACTTAGGTTAGTGAAACCCCTAAATAAAATTGATGAAATAGGGCCTTCCTAAACCTATTTTAGCTCACCATTTTTTACTTCGCTACACTACTCACTATAGTCCACACACCCCCACGCACTCAACGGTTTTATCTAAAAGAACTCCGCCAAAGAGTCCCTTTGCGGGTGCCTGTCAGGCATTGCAGCGCCGGCCCACCAAGGAGCACATCCAAATCACGAAGCATGACACCTTTCGGGGTGTGTGAGGGCACTTCCTCCAAAGGGAGGTTTTTCCACAGACATAAACAATTTCACGCTCTTCAAGGAACAGCACATCTTTTATACACTCCATAAAATAGTGGCATATGTGATTGGATGTGACCAAGAAAATGTATGACGTAGTACGGGCAGTTAACGTTTCATACTGAGCTACGAGTGTGGCATGATCATTTACATGTACCTGGGCTGGGGAGGATGCTACATCTGGCAACAAGATAAGGAATTGCATACAGCCCGCAACCCGAAGAACAGAGAGTGCTCTCCTGGAGAGTTTGCTGTGGTCCAGCAAACTGCTTGTGCGTGCCATGTGTGCATCAGTCGAAGTGAAAAATCAACAATTGGCGTATGTGGAGTCAAAGCACCACTCCAGCCAGTGCAAGGCCAGTGAAGAAAGTGAAGGTCTTCCAGAAAGTTTATTTGTTATAGGCTAGAGATTTCTGGGTAAAAGAGGCAAGAGATACTGCACCTCAGCCTAACACAGAGCTATAATTCATACAGCATGACAATGCTAAAGGCAGCGAGAACCAGGTACAGAGAAGCGCTAAAGTTAGTGCTAGCCAAGTACAAGGAGTGCTAAAAGCAGAAACATTTCTGATGCAAAGAAATGTTAAAGGCAGTAGAAAGCAGGTACAATGCAAAGAGGTGAGAGTGTGGGGAAGATCATGTGCAAGAAACAAAGCCACTATTTACTGTCAAAGAAGATGTCACCTCGTAACCAGAGAGCAGGCTCGGCGACCTAAATGATAGTGGTTAACGAAGGGGTCAGTCCGAGTGGGCAATAGACTCTCCAGACAGCAGAAATTTCCACAGGGTATGATGCTGGCACATTCCTAAAACCACTGCCTCCCTTCAGTACCCCAAAAAAGCAAAATATTAGTGGCAGATGGACTGCCTGGATCGAATCCTTGGATGATTTTATTGATGTGCTGGAAGAAGCAAATGACAAAAAGATTATTAAACATCTAAAGAATTTGGCGGGTGAAGGAGTAAAAGAAATGATAAAGAAAATACCACACTGTGATTAAGTGACATACCGCCAAATCAAAGAGGCATTAAACACCAAGTTCAATCCAATGCCAAATGTCTACTATGAAAGGTACATTTTCAGTCAAGAAAGATAGAAAGCTGGTGGAACGATGGATGAGTTTGTTGAAAGACTTAATTAGCTCATCAAGCATTGCAAGTTCAATGAGTTCCACGATTAAGATGCCATGTGTTTCACAGTAATAGATGGTTGTCTTTCTGTTTCCTTGAGACAACAAATGCTGAAAGAGACTCTCAGCTTGTAGCGAGTATTCATGGCTGCTATAGTGGAAGAAAGAGCTGACAGACAAGCCTCCAACATGGAGGCCAGAATGAACAGACATCAATCAGCGCTGAGTGTGAAAAGTGAGCCAAACACAAGGTAAAAGGCGACAAAGTAATGTCTCTTAAAAATGAAAAACTTAAATTCCCACATAAATCTGAGAGAAGGGGAATTACCCCATACCAGGATGTTTGGTGACTATTGTAGAAATAGAAGCTCCTTTCATTTCCTGCCTACATTACAGATCCATCCAGTGGCTACATAGGAAATCTGACCTTGGTAGAATGAAATGGAATATGTAAATGCTAGTCCTTCAGATTTCTCACGTCAGAATTTCAATGATCAACACAGTGTTTTTGACTGCATATTCATTGTCAAGAAAATCCAATATGATTGCTGAGACAGTGACCTCAAGGTATCAGCAGCAGAGGAGTACCTGCCCCTTGTAGAGGTGGATCCTCCAAGGGTGACCTTGAAGCAGGGATTAGACGCATTTCCACCGGGCATACCCGGCAGTGCATCTCAAAGTTAACTGGAAAGTCTACGTCTGACTCATTCCAGGGAAACATCATTAAATCCCCCAACAAGGTGCACAACTCCAGCAATACACATGGAGTTTTCCTAACGTTTTCAACTCAAGGACAGGTCCTTATAGAAAGATCCACTAGTCTTGAGGCGGTAGGGTTAGTAAACTACCTACTATCATCTGCAAACCTACTCAGACCACTTTTAAATTAAATAGCAGGTTCCTTCACCTCATTCAAAGGGAGAGCGGTAAAGGCAGAGCACCCATCACACTGGTTGGTATTGGCTTCGCCCTCTAGCCTGGGTGGCAACCACCTGAAGGAGGCTAACATCTCCAGACAAGGTGTACCCAGAGGACTTTATGATTATTGTGAACATCAAAGAAATGCGCAGGGAAGCAAAGAGAACTCATACTTCAAATTCAACTTGTAAACCATCACATTTTGAAGAATATTTAAGGCGATACCAGGGAAATATAGCAAAATAGTCAAAACGAAATGTAAGATTTGATAGAGCCACAATAAAAAAATGATCAGCTTATCATTTCTAAAATAACGTTGACAATGTTCTTAGCTGTGAGTACTATATTTGTATTATCTGCGGAATTAGGTATATTAGTGCCTGAGCACTGTGGGTTCTTAAAGGATTCTGTCAGTAAGGAATAGTAAATCTTACCCTTCCGAAGTCTAGTGCATTCCCTACTGTTGCACAGACTGGAGTGGGAAAAGTAAATTTTACCCCTCCGAAATCAAACACTTTCACTACTGTTGCTGCACGGATAGGAGTGGGAATAGTAAATGTAACCCCTCTAAAGTCCATCACTTTCCCTACTGTTGCACATACTGGAGTGGGAATAGTAAATCTTACCTCTCTGAAGTCCAATGCTTTCCCTACTGTTGTACAGACTGGGGTGGGAATAGTAAATTTAACCCCTTCAAAATCCAATGCTTTCCTTACTGTTGCACACACTAAAGTGGGAATTTGTAAATCTTGCCCGTCCTAAGTCCAATGCTTTCCATATTGTTACATAGACTGCAGGTGGAATAGTGAGCCTTATACTTTCTAAGCCCAATACTCTCCCTACTGTTGACCTGTTTGAAGTGGGAATAGTAAATGTAACCCCTCTGAAAGCCTACACTTTCACTACTGTTTCATAAATTGAAGTGGGAAGAGTATTGTTGAGACCTTGAGTTATCTACACACTATTTTAAGGTTAAAAACAGGTTGTCGAACTTTTCTAACTCGTTGTTGGCTGCTTGTATAAGCACAATTCCGTTCTTGTAGATAGTTATGCAAAGGTCCGCTCTTAGTCTTGGTGACGGTATGATCACTAGTTTTGTACCATGTGGGATATTGCTTAAATTGTTTATGTTGAGCATCTTCGTAATGACAGTGTGCCATTTAGCCATTTTTCTGGTGAAAAATATCAGGTCATTTACAATAATGCACAATACACTATCATCCAGCACACCACAAATATTGTATATGATGCAGTATTATAGATTCAAACAATATTAGTCCATTCAGCAGGTCTTATTTCGAAATTCTGTATTCAGTTTTCTTCTTTTAAAATCTGCGTAGCCAACGCGTTTCGTCCTTACGGACTTCTTCAGGGCTACAAATGATCATAAACATACATATAAACAGGGAATAGTATACTCTGTGCTTAAACAATATCATATATACAATTCTATTTACATACAAAAAATCGCAATATACATAATATACAAGAAAACAGTTTTAGAAAATGAACAACCTATTCTTGTGTTTAAGTTGTATATCTTATGAGAAAGAATATATAAACATTATTTATATTCAACCTGCTGAAACAATAACAAGCGAGAGAAATTTATAGACAGATAAGGCTGTTTTATTTTCTTTAATTAAACAGACAATATTAATTATAAGTTCATTGTATAAATGGTAGTCTAATACCACATCTGATATGGAAGACTAATCTACATTACTTCGAAAATCACTACATAATGATTTTTATGGGCGGAGTGGGGGATTTTCTTTGGGATGTAAATTTTGTTTTTTGGCGATTGATATAACAATTGAAAAAAAAATACTATCTCACACAAATTAGTTTAATTTTGAATTTGGAAAGAAGGTGTTTAGAAAAATGATGTTCTTACCAAATAAAAATAAGAGTTTGGAAGGAAGTTGTTTAGAAAAATAATGTTCTTACCAAATAAAAATAAGAATCCTCTTTATATGTTCCCTCAGGACTGAAGTCAATAGTTGTTGCTCCTTTATAGACCAAATCATTTACGATCTAAAGATGTAATAAGAAGCAACATGATTTTAGCATGTATATATGTTCATCAATCCCACATTTTTGTTTTAATTGTTATTGACTATAATAGATGGATCTTTTGATCCATCAAGACCTGCTCCTGTATATACAGAGAGGCTCAGTCTATCGGTCAATCGGTCAGTTAGAGATCAAGATAAGGCCTACCGTATTTAGTTTCCTCGAGTCTATGTAGTATTCTCAGCATGGATTATCCTGTATGGGGGCTAAGATCAGTATCTATCAGAAAAGAATGTAAAAACAGAATAAATGTAATGAAATCATTCATTCAGATTACAAAAAAGCTCACAGGGATACGATTTCTATTGTGACTTGACTATATAATATGATATGATTGAGATCTACATTATTCCTCTGACTAAGGTTGCATACCATTACTATTACTCATAGTGTATATTTTATTAGAAGAATTGATGTACTAAACTCCATGTATTAATAAATACACATGGTAAGAGCCAATAAAAATATTTAAGCAAGGAAAATTTGTTATAATTATAAATATAGAGATACTATCCAAAACGGCCTATTTAAAGTTTGGCATATGTTGCTATCAGTTTTAATCTAATTTCTAGTGGACAAGAGGAGAGAAGTTTCCTACTGACACTTACTTTTAGGTTCAAAGTTGCAGGAGCGGTCCTTCCATGGCGTAGTCCATATGGTAATGAGACTAGCGCGAGGTGCTGCATTATATAGCCCTCCTAAGCAGCACCTGTATCCACTTTAGACAGTAATTGGCGCCGTTTGTTTGCAAAACGGAACCGCCATGTTGTAAGATGTTAAAACCTTAATAAACAAAGTGTAAACGTAAAGAGGGTTGGTTCAAATATGTACGAACCAAACCCACGAGCAAAAGGAGGTGGTTATTTTAAAGCTTTCAAAACGTTCCATATGTAACTTTTATATATGACATTTTTTCAAAGTCGTACTAAGAATAGTCCATTAGTGATTTAAAGTGCGATATGCTCGTCCATGAGGTATTTCTATTTGTATTTTGTCATGCGCCATCTTTAAGTGGTGAAAACCGCCATGTTGAAAGGTATTTAAACTTCAATAAACAAGGGGCAAACAAAAAACGGGTTGGTTCAGACATATACGAACCAAAACCGCAAGCGAATAGAGGGGGTTGTTTGAAGCTTTCAAAACGTTCCATATGTACGTTTTATATATTGCATTTTTGCAAAGTCGGGCTAAGAATAATCCGTTAATAGTTTAAAGTACGATGTGTTCGTTCATAATGTGTTACTGTTTGTATTTTTTTCGGGCGCCATCTTAGAGTGGTGAGAAGCCCTATCCATTACATATGATCAAAATCCACTAGGAAATATAGAATTATTTGGATTACTCAAAGCCCCCAGCATGTGTTTTATTGTGAGTATTCAAGGTTGCCTCAGTGGTATATTAAGCAAAAATCAATTTATAGTACATATTATGGTGTGCTCGTTTTCAAATTAAACTGATTTTTTGACGCCATCTTTAAATGGTGAGAGCCCTATCCATTAATATGTAATAAGACGGACCCAAAACCACGCGCCATTTTATGGTAACTGAGGAAGTTCAGATTTAAAACATAAAAACAAAAAAGCCCCAAAATAATCGTTATCATGTGGCGAAAAAAGTAAAAAACATTTTGTTACATTCACAACCTTGAACAATAAGTTGCTACAGTAAATCTTTTAACACCAATTTTAATGCTAATAGAGATGAGAGTAACGAGAACTCGTATTAAATATGAACATGTAGAAGAAGAGGCACCATTTTTTTTAACAAAAAAGATTAATCCTTCTCCTGCGGGAAACTTATTTAGGCGCCATTTTGTAATGGTGTGCAATAACAGGCTTATAATGGATGAAAGATATCCAAAGGCGGACATCATCTTGTAACAGCATTCTATGGTATATAGATAACATATAAACCTTTACAAAGAAAGGGGAACAGAGGAGAAAAGTATGTTTAAAGGTGCAAATGCATTACTAGTGATTACAACCTAAGTATTAATACCAGATTTTAGGGCAAAACGATCATAAATGTCATTATAAAAGGGGAGTTCAAGCTGCAAATATTTTATATTATCGTTCGCTCTACTACTAAGGATATCAATCCCAAAATACACATATCAAGGCCTAACCTCCTAATGGCCGTGCGAGTGAACGGTACAAAAATTGCAGCAGAGTAACAGAAAATGCAGAGAGCATGATCTTTCCTCTCAAACAAGAAAGGGAGCTACATTGTATTAATTAGAACATAATGTTCTGTTAGGGTTTTTTAAGAAGTGGCAAACCTAATCATAGTCCCCTGGTCTACTATATGCAATATATTCCAACATTCCATATAGATGCATCAATGCTATAAGAAATGAAAGAATTCATTATTGATGTTTCGGCCCATATTGATAGTTCTAAGGTGGCAAATCCAACTTGCCTCAGCCTGTCTTAATATCTTTTCTCTATCTCCACCTCTTTCTGGAGCCTTCACATGGTCAATGGCATGAAACCAAAATCCAGGCTTGTCTGGATGTGACTCTGAAATGTGTGTGGCAATCGGATTCCTGTCATCTCTATTTTGTATTGCCCTTACATGCTCTTGTATTCTTGTTTTCAAATAACGAATACTGCTACCAACATAAATCCTGCTACAATGGCATCCAATCATGTACACAGGATACGTAGTGTTACAATTTATAAAGGAATTGATCTTATATTCCCTTGCAGTATTGTATCTAAATTTGGATTTTTTATTCAATCCAAAAGGGCAAACATTGCATGAGCCACACGTATAAAAGCTTTGTCGGTAGCCATGTATCACTCTGTTCTTTCTGTTCTTTAACATAGCTAGGGCAAAGAATATTTTTAATAGTCTTGCCTTTCTTATATGCTATTCTAGGCTTGATGGAAATTGTGCCTATGGGAAGCTGTGCTTTGATCAATAGATGCCAATTTTTTCGTAATATGTTGAACACATGATTACTGTAGGCATTATATTGGGTCACAAAAATTACACCCTCTTTTCCTATTCGATTTTCATTTTTATGCCTCTGTATCAAGGTGTTTTTCCTATCTAGCTTTCTGATTGTATTTTCAGCTGTTGCAAGGCATTTTTTTGAATATCCTCTACTTAGAAAGTTGTTTTTTGTGGTTTCTAAGTTAGCATTAAAGGATCTTTCTTCACTGCAGTTTCTCCTTATGCAGACCATTTCGCCATAAGGTATTGCATCTATGGTTGCACTCGGATGCGCGCTTTCAGCATGAAGCACGCTATTGCATGCAGTAGGTTTTTTAAAAATTTCACTTTGTATTTTATTGTTACAGACATACAATCTAAGATCTAAAAACTCAATCTTTTGGCTTGAATGACTCATAGTCAATTTGACATTGAATCTATTTGTGTTCAAATAGTCCTGGTAGTCCAACAGCTCTTTTTCACACCCATTCCATATCAGTAAAATGTCATCTATGTATCTACCATAGAAAATGACATTATTGATCCATTTTCTTGAGCCTGGTCCCCAGGCATGCTCCGCCTCATACATGCCCATAAAAAGGTTTGCATAGGACGGAGCAAACCTGGATCCCATCGCCGTACCTTGTTTTTGTAGAAACCAGGTTCCATTGTGTAAGAAAACATTCATTGTTAGAATTATGCGTGACATTTCCAAAAGCATCATTGAATGTTCTAGATGTTGAGCATTCCTTTTATATAGAGAGTGTTTTAGAACCTCCAAACCTCGTTCCATATGGATGCATGTATATAAGCTTTCAACATCCATGGTAAAGAACATAAGGTCATTACTATCCCAATCAAAGTCCTCTAATTTGCACAGTACATCTCTACTATGTTTAAGATAGGAGGGCAAATTTTTCACAAAAGGCAGTAATAAGCCATCTACATATTCTGATAGTCGTTCTATTGGTCCACCATTTCCCAAGATTATCGGTCTGCCTGGTGGAAAAACCCCCCCTTTATGTATTTTGGGGAGTATGTATATGCAAGGATATCTAGATTTCTGGACCTGTAGATAACGATATTCATGGTCAGATATCAACCCAGTCGCATGCCAATCTCGCAATCTTGCATTGATAGTTCTTTATATCTCAGCGATAGGGTGTGTTTTCATTTGTTCATAACATCTTTCGTCATCAAGTTGTCTTTCTATTTCCCCCAAATTGTCCTTGAGGTCCATAACCACTATATTCCCCCCTTTGTTTGCCTCGCGTATTACAAGTTGGGAATCTCCCTGTAGGGTTTTTAGAAGAGCTTCCTTTTCCTTAGAGAGATTACGATGGTGTATACAATGGGAGTTTTTACCATGTTTGTCCTCAAGTTGGTGTAATTGTTTTGTTACTTTTTCTAAGAATTCGTCAATATGGGCATCATGAACCCCCAATGGTATAAACCTGGATTTATTTCTCAAGCCACTATCTATGGTTGTGTCTTCACTTATGTTTAACATACCAGCCATTTGTATTATGTTTACATCTAGATCATCCTCATCCAAAGTGGCTAACAAATGTATACCATGTAATTCCTCAATAGTTAAAGATGTTTCACAGTCTACACTTTTCAATACATTAGTAGGGATACATGGATGTTCTGCAAAATATTTTTTTAATTGCAACTTTCGTACAAACTTATAAACATCTGTGTGAACATCAACAAAATTGCAATCAGTGGTTGTACAAAAATTCAAGCCTTTCTGTAGGACATGTAGTTCTTTTTCATTTACGATTTTAGTGGATAGATTAACAATACTAGGATCTTTAGACTGACAAGTTGTTCTACCATCATCACAATTGGTTTTTGTCCAAATACCATCTATTTCCTGCCCTGGGTTGTTCTGATTTGCTGTCTTGTTTGAACCCCTGTTCTTATTCCTTTTTCCTCCCCGTCTTGTTCTAGGTTTGCATTTTTCTTTTTGTTTCCCAACCTGTATCGCTGGACTTCTCGTAAAAAAGAGAGGTCGAGGGTGCTGTTTCAAGATTACTAGTACCCGCACCTGGATCATTTTCTATCGATGAAAGGGAAGTATTGCTAGAAGAGACACAATCTGTTTTCTCTTTATTGCTTCTTTCAGCTATCTGTTTTGGAATTATGTCATCATACTTTCTAGAGAAGGTAAAAATTCTTCCCCGTTCATAATCATTTTTATCTCTAATAATCTTTTTTTGTTTTTTATTTTTCAAATAAATCTGACAGGAAGTTAACTTATATTAGTCTTGCCTCTTTTATATGCTATTCTAGGCTTGATGGAAATTGTGCCTATGTGAAGCTGTGCTTTGATCAATAGATGCCAATTTTTTCGTAATATGTTGTACACATGATTAGTGTAGGCATTATATTGGGTCACAAAAATTACACCCTCTTTTCCTATTCGATTTTCATTTTTATGCCTCTGTATCAAGGTGTTTTTCCTATCTAGCTTTCTGATTTTATTTTCAGCTGTTGCAAGGCATTTTTTTGAATATCCTCTACTTAGAAAGTTGTTTTTTGTGGTTTCTAAGTTAGCATTAAAGGATCTTTCTTCACTGCAGTTTCTCCTTATGCGGACCATTTCGCCATAAGGTATTGCATCTATGGTTGCACTCGGATGCGCGCTTTCAGCATGAAGCACGCTATTGCATGCAGTAGTTTTTTTAAAAATTTCACTTTGTATTTTATTGTTATAGACATACAATCTAAGAACTAAAAACTCAATCTTTTGGCTTGAATGACTCATAGTCAATTTGACATTTAATCTATTTGTGTTCAAATAGTCCTGGTAGTCCAACAGCTCTTTTTCACACCCATTCCATATCAGTAAAATGTCATCTATGTATCTACCATAGAAAATGACATTATTGATCCATTTTCTTGAGCCTGGTCCCCAGGCATGCTCCGCCTCATACATGCCCATAAAAAGGTTTGCATAGGACGGAGCAAACCTGGATCCCATCGCCGTACCTTGTTTTTGTAGAAACCAGGTTCCATTGTGTAAGAAAACATTCATTGTTAGAATTATGCGTGACATTTCCAAAAGCATCATTGAATGTTCTAGATGTTGAGCATTCCTTTTATATAGAGAGTGTTTTAGAACCTCCAAACCTCGTTCCATATGGATGCATGTAGATAAGCTTTCAACATCCATGGTAACGAACATAAGGTCATTACTATCCCAATCAAAGTCCTCTAATTTGCACAGTACATCTCTACTATCTTTAAGATAGGAGGGCAAATTTTTCACAAAAGGCTGTAAAAAGCCATCTACATATTCTGATAGTCGTTCTGTTGCTCCACCATTTCCCGAGATTATCGGTCTGCCTGGCGGAAACCCCCCCCCCTTTATGTATTTTGGGGAGTATGTATATGCAAGGATATCTTGATTTCTGGACCTGTAGATAAAGATATTCATGGTCAGATATCATCCCAGTCTCATGCCAATCTCGCAATCTTGCATTGATAGTTCTTTCTATCTCAGCGATAGGGTGTGTTTTCATTTGTTCATAACATCTTTCATCATCAAGTTGTCTTTCTATTTGCCCCAAATAGTCCTTGAGGTCCATAACCACTATATTCCCCCCTTTGTCTGCCTCGCGTATTACAAGTTGGGAATCGCCATGTAGGGTTTTTAGAAGAGCTTCCTCTTCTTTAGAGAGATTACGATGGTGTATACAATGGGAGATTTTACCATGTTTGTCCTCAAGTTGGTGCCATTGTTTTGTTACTTTTTCTAAGAATTCGTCAATATGGGCATCATGAACCCCCAATGGTATAAACCTGGATTTATTTCTCAAGCCACTATCTATGGTTGTGTCTTCACTTACATTAACCCCTTCGATGCTGCGCAGATTCCGCCGCTGTGCTGACGGAATCTTGCGCGGGCGTGGTCATGACGGAATGGTTCCGTCATGAGCACAGCTCAACCGTGGGTCATGACGGAACCATTCCGTCATGAGCACCGAAGGGGTTAAACATACCAGCCATTTGTATTATGTTTACATCTAGATCATCCTCATCCAAAGTGGCTAACAGATGTATACCATGTACTTCCTCAATAGTTAAAGATGTTTCACAGTCTACATTTTTCAAGACATTAGTAGGGATACATGGATGTTCTGCAAAATATTTTTTTAATTGCAACTTTCGTACAAACTTATAAACATCTGTGTGAACATCAACAAAATTGCAATCAGTGGTTGTACAAAAATTCAAGCCTTTCTGTAGGACATGTAGTTCTTTTTCATTTAAGATTTTAGTGGATAGATTAACAATACTAGGCTCTTTAGACTGGCAAGGTGTTCTACCATCACCACAATTGGTTTTTGTCCAAATACCATCTATTTTCTGCCCTGGGTTGTTCTGCTTTGCTGTCTTGTTTGAACCCCTGTTCTTATTCCTTTTTCCTCCCCGTCTTGTTCTAGGTTTGCATTTTTCTTTTTGTTTCCCAACCTGTATAGCTGGACTTCTCGTAAAAAAAGAGAGGTCGAGGGTGCTGTTTCAAGATTACTAGTACCCTCACCTGGATCATTTTCTATCGATGAAAGGGAAGTATTGCTAGACGAGACACTAGCTGTTTTCTCTTTATTGCTTCTTTCAGCTATCTGTTTTGGAATTATGTCATCATACTTTCTAGAGAAGGTAAAAATTCTTCCCCGCTCATAATAATTTTTATCTCTAATAATCTTCTTTTGTTTTTTATCTTTCAAATAAATCTGACAGCAAGTTAACTCCTTTTTTAGGATCTCATAATTTTTTGCCGTTGCCTCTTTCAGATTTAGATCCAACATTTCTTTTTCCAATGTCACAATTTCTTCTCTAATTTTCTTAACCTTTCTTTCTGCATTAGTGATCAGGATTCCCATCATCTTGAAAGATGATTCATATAAGCCTTCCTCCCATTCGCTTAACAGATCACTTTCCAAGTCTTCATAATTTGGAAATATTAAAATCCTTAATCCCCTAGGTATTTTCTTGGTCAATGGCATGAAACCAAATTCCAGGCTTGTCCGGAAGTGGTCTGAATGTGTGTGACAATCGGATACCTGTCATCTCTATTTTTTATTGCCCTTACATGCTCTTGTATTCTTGCAGTGTGCTTGTTCATTTACAATAATGCCTTTGTCTAGATTAAAGGAGACGTCAGAGATCAGCGTGTCCGGGTTTTTTCCACTTAGATTGTGTTTGAATTTTTTGGCTGCATTCTTGGATAGGTTAGTTGGGTACTTTATGACGTAAGCGTTTATGCCTGCTGATTTTAAATTGGTTCTGGCCATATTTGCTGAATGGTGTTAAATACTTTTCCGGGGTGTTCCTGCAGTGGTGACCTCACTTAGATGTCATTATCTGTCTCCGGCTGTTTACAGGTCTATTGTCGTTCCTGTGGTGTCTCTCCTCTCCTTTGTTTCCTTGTGTCCCCCTTTGATGTATCCCCGTGCCCCCTGGGTCTTTCTGTGGTTTCTCCTATTGTCTTTGCTCTTTTTTTTGTACCTTAGGTTTGTGATCGTTTGGAAGTTCTCCTCATCTAGCATAGAATTGATTTAATTCTATACCATTTGGTTAGGGCGTATGGCAAAAGTACTGTTCAATGTACTTTCCCAGACCATTCCACATTTCCATTCATTGGTGCTATGTATAGTAATTCCAAGATGGCTGCCGCCTTAGTGGTCTAAGCTCATCTAATTGCTGAATGCCCTTTTCTATTTCAATGCATAGTCTTTCACTTTTCCTTTCCTGGTTGCTTCCATTTTGGAGATCGATTTGATGCTTTAAGAGGGAGCAATCCTCTACTCGAAATGGCCGGGGCAATAAGGCAGGAAAGACGAAGGTAACGTGTGTAAATCGGTATATGCTGATGGCTTCCCAATTAATGGAATTTTACTTCTTTGTGGGTAATGGAGGAGAATTGCTGGCTACCTATTGGAATTGCTGAATGACTAGCCAGAGACGCTATCCTTACTCTTGCGTGCCGTTAACATTGGCTTTTTGTGTTATACTTTCGTTCTTTAGGGGAGATCAGTTGAGGGTGTCCAGTACTGAACTTACATAGTCTGGTGGGGTCAAGCATGTTCTATGCGAAGGTATGAGCATTTCATTAAGAAGATCTTGATTACAATAGAGGGTGTATTTCTCCATTCACTGTGTGACATGATAATAACTAAACCTGTTTCTTCATTAGAATAGGAATGTGCTGTTGCCTTGGACTCACCCTCACATCTCGCCCGGCAAAAGGCTATCCTTGTTTTCTTTACAGGTAGAGTGAGTTCCCCTTTCGTAGGGCCTTCTGTGACATAGTAGCTAACGTTAAAACATGGACCTTTATAGTAAAACTGTTTTCTCTCTCTTGTCTGTTCTTAGGTCTCCCTACCCTTTCCTTCCCTCGCTTGACCATCCCACTAGTCCGAGAGGATTCATTCTATCAGGACTTGAGGCTGTCGAGAGGTGGACCCCTTTAAGCTTCAATCCGATCCTGAGGATAACCTGGTGACCGTGACAGAATAATCGGCCCACGTGTACTTATCCTCCTGGTCGGGTAGAACCTGGGATGGCGACGCTTGAAGACGTCCTAGCTGCACTAGTATTGGTGCAGTCAGAGCTGGCGACTTCACGTAATGAGAGCGCCGCTTTACAAGCGAGGGTAGAGCGCATGCAGTGGAATCCTTTCGATGCAAGCAGCTCTTCCCTTCCTCAGGCTAGTGCAGTGGTAGTGGAAGTACCCTCACAGATCCCGTTGGCCCCTCCTGAGAGGTATTATGGGGATATGCATAAAGTGCAGGTGTTCCTAACCCAGGTAATGCTTAATTTCCATTGCAAACCCAAGATGTTTGCGACTAACCAAGCACGAGTGGCCTTCCTGATCTCATACTTAGCAGGGGACTCAGCACAGCAGGCAGTCCCTATAGTCCGACGAGACGACCCTCTCCTGGGACACTTTCAAGGAGGAGTTTGAAAAGACATTTGATCGCAGGGCTGAAACATTTTCGGCAGATAAGGAGTTGCTTGAATTAAAGCAAGGTAACAAGGATCTGTTGGTATACCTGTACTCCTTCCGACGATTGGTGGCTGAGACGGACTGGCCGGAGTCGAAACAAGCAGCACTGTTCTATCAAGGACTTCGGGATGATCTGAAGGGTGTTATAGCGCAAGTGGACCCTCAACCCAGAACCTGTCCTGTGCTAATCGAACAAACATTGCGCTTGGATCATCGCTTGAAGGAACGCAAAGGCGACCACAGAAGAAGGGAATGAGTACCTCAGCGCTTTGACCAGCCAAAGACCTCCGAACACGGATCAACTACTTCCGAACCTATGGAGATAGGGGCGATCCAGGCCTCTCTCACCCTCAACGAATGAGAATACCGGCGGAAATGGACTATGCTTATACTGCGGGAAGAAAGGGCATTACCTCCTAGAGTGCCCTGTTAAGCCTAGAAACAGTCGTCCCAGGTTTGGACAGGTGGACGCAGTTCAGCGGACAAGTCGTCGGAAAACTGATATGCTTGAGGTGTAAGGAAAGGGAATCCTTGAGCTTTAGTGAAATCCCTTCAGTAAAGAACGATTCCAGTGATAGCCCAGAACACTTCTTTGTTAACATGGATATTGTTGTTGGTCAAGAAAAGAAACATATCCAAGTCATGGTCGATTCTGGGGCCACTGGCTGCTTTATGGACGAGGACGAAGCCCTCAGATTAGGAGTGGAATTGATTACGAAGAGCACCCCTGAATATGTGTTTGCAGTGGATGGCAAACAATTGGAATCCGGTCCCATTCGGTTTAATACTAGGAAGCATGAGGTATGGTACAAGGATGACCACTGCAAGTTCATTACCTTCAACGTCATCCAAGCACCCAAATACGGGGTGATTTTGGGGTTACCCTGGCTCAAGAAACATGATCCATCCATTGATTGGCCTCACTTGACACTGAAGATGGATTCTGGGTACTGCAGCACCCACTGCATATATTCCCCTACGGCTCCGTCCAAGGCTTTAGCGTTACATCACCACATCGCCACGGCAGCAGAGAAAGAAGTGGATCTGCCCGGATGCTATCAGAAGTATGCTACGGTATTTTGTGATAGCATGGCTGAGGTATTACCCCCACACAGGATCTACGACTGCCAGATTGACCTTATACCGGGTGCAGTGGATCCTTGTGGCAGGATATACGCTTTGTTATGTTATGTTAGAAAAACTTATACAGCGCACGGTTACCCTGAGGTGTCCTGGCGCTTGCTGCAGTCATCCTGACTCAAGGTTACGGCCAAGGATGTTTAAAACAGCCATGTTTTCAACGCTTTCCTGAATGCAAATAAATCCTTAGTATTTCTCAAACCGAAAGGGAGCTCATTCCAGGCCTTGGCTGCCCCAGCGGAAAAGCTTCTGCATCCCCATCTAGCTCTTTTTATAGTCGGTACTACTGTTAATTTTTCTCCTGACGAGCGTAAAGATCTTCTGGGCACATACCACTGAAATTGTTGTTTCAGATGGACTGGACCTGTGTCCTGAAGGGCTCGGAAGACTAAGCAAAGAGTTTTGAAAAGAACTCGTTTTTTTACAGGCAGCCAATGAAGTTTTTTAATTGCGCTCGAAATTGACGCAAATTTTGAGGTTCCAGTAAGCAGCCTAGCTGCTGAGTTCTGGATCATCTGAAGTTTTTGTATACTGCGCTCCTGCATGTTTTAATAAAGACTATTACAATAGTCTAATCTTGACATAATCAAGGCAGTTACCACTGTGCGCTTACAGTCTGCTGGTAGAAAAGGCAGAATTTTCCTCGTGGTCCTGAGAATATAAGAAGTGGCAGAGACCACGGCATTGACTTGATCGCGCATGTCAAGATGTTCATCCAATACCACACCCAGGCTTTTAACTTTCCTGGAGGGTATTGGTAGAGTCCCCATAGAATTTGGCCACCAACTAGGGGTCCAGAAATTGACATTGTTCCCTAACAGGATTACTTCTGTTTTGCTAGCATTCAGCTTTAAACAGTTTTGCGTCATCCAACCTCCCACTGCTCCCATACAATCATGAAGCCTCTCTCCAGTTGCCTTCTCCTGCCCTGGTCGAAGGGATACCACAATTTGAGTATCATCGGCATATGATGTAAGACAAAAGCCAAAAGACTCGATCAAAGGAGCCAGAGAGGATACATAAATGTTAAAGAGCGTAGGGCTCAATGAGGACCCCTGCGGGACCCCACATGGAAGAGAAAAAGGCTTTGAGACAAACTCACCCAACTAGACTAACTGAAGTCTGTCCGAGAGGAAGGATTTAAGGAGAGTTCAGGCTTTATCCTTCACTCCGCAAGCCATCAAACGGTCCATCAGTACTCCTTGGTGGACCGTATCGAAGGCTGCGGAGAGATCAAGCAGGATCAGTGCAGCCTTTCCTCCCCGATCCAACGCTCTCCTGATCTCTTCCGTGGATTTAAGAAGGGCTGTTTCGGTACTGTGCCCTTCCCTAAACCCAAATTGGGTGGGGTCTAGGACCCTGGCCTCACATAAATAAGTGCTCAATTTAGCATTCATGTATTTCTCAACCAGTTTGGAAGGCAAAGGGAGGCATGAGATGGGGCGAAAGCTGTTTGGATCTTTCATATCCAAACTAGGCTTTTTTAAAAGAGGCATAATAGATGCAGTTTTCCACACTTTAGGAAAAAGCCCTTCGGAAAACATAGCGTTGAATAGAGAAGTTAGTGTCATGGCTATAGGTTCAGAGGCCAATTTTGCCACTGCTACTGGGCCAGGGTCATAAGGTGAACCTGATTTGGCTGACAGGAGAAGCTTGTGTGTGTCTGAATAGGATATTGATGGAAATGTATCCATACTGAGCTTTAAAACTGGCGCTGATTTATGGCCCTGTATTAAATCTCCTAGTCCGCTGCCAACTGGGCCCTTAAAGGTGCTAAAGGTAGTTTCCACCTTTGCCTGAAAAAATGTTGCAATTTCTTCGCACAGTTCCTTACTGGTTATAGTACTTGCAGGCTGTAGATGTGCCAGCCTAGTTACTACTTTAAAGAGTTTCTTTGGAGAATTACTGGCTAGATTAATTTGTCCAGAAAAGAACTCACGCTTGGTTTCAAACAGCTACTGTTTATAACATAGGAGGCCTTGTTTATATATTGCTGTTTCATCATTAGAATAGGAATGTGCAGTTGCCTTGTACTCACCCTTACATCTTGCCCGGCAGAAGGCCATCCTTGTTTTCTTTACAGGTAGAGTGAGTTCCCCTTTCGTAGGGCCTTCTGTGACATAGTAGCTAACGTTAAAACATTGACCTTTATAGTAAAACTGTTTTCTCTCTTTTGTCTTTTCTTAGGTCTCCCTCCCCGCTGTTCCTACCCTTTCCTTCCCTTGCTTGACCATCCCACTAATCCGAGAGGATTAATTCTATCCGGGCTTGGGGCTGTTGAGAGGTGGACCCCTTTAAGCTTCAATCCGATCCTGAGGATAACCTGGTGACCATGACGCTAGCTCAGCTAATTATAACTGTTGCATTTCACTGGTTTTGTATGAGTGAAACCTGAACCTAACTATAATATCTCTATAACCTTTTTGTTTTTTTTGTGAATTTCTAAGGTTTTTTTAATTCTATTTCCTAACTATAATGTCCCTGTAACATTTGTTTTTTTCAGTGAATTTCTATGTTTTAAAAAAAGTAGTAATGGCATTTTCAGTGTGGTGGAGAAAGGGGACAGGGCCTCTGACCAGCTCTCAGGAACCGCGCTGTCTAGGACTTACGGAAAGTACCTGGAGGGTTGATTGGCCCCCAAGGTGCCCCAGCATCCAAGAGTGCTTCATTTTCCAACCAGCACTGTGCCATGAGACATGTTTGCAAAGTGGTGGAGAAAGGGGGCGGGGCCTCTGACCAGCTCTCATGAATCCTTCTGTGTAGGACTTACAGAAAATGCCAGGAGAGCTGCCTGAACCCCAAGGCCCCTCAGCATCCAAGAGGACTTCATTCCCCAAGCAGTAGTGCGCCATGAGACACGTTTGCAGAGTGGTGGAGAAAGGAGGCGTGGCCTCCCAAGACCTCTTAGCAATCCAGCAGTGTGGAATTTATTGGAGGTAACGGGAGGGGTTGTTCGCTCCCAAGGACCCTCAGCAGCCAAGGGAACTTCATCTCCCAACTAGCAGTGCACCAGGAGATATGTTTGCAGAGTGGTAAAGAAAGGGGGCGGGCCCCGAAGACCTCTCAGCAATCACGCAGTGTGTGCATTACTGAAGGTAACAGGAGGGGTAGTTGGCCCACAAGGACATCTTTGGGGGCCAACAACTCCTCTTGTTACCTCCAGTAAGTCCCACACAGTGTGATTGATTAGAGGTCTTTGAAAACCACGCCCCTTTCTCCACCACTCTGAAAACGTGCCTCCTGTCACACTGCTGGTTGGGGAATGAAGTCCCTGTGGGCCAGAAGGTCCTTGGGTCCAACAAGCCCTCCTGTCACCTCCAATAAGTCCCATTCAGCCTGATTGCTGAGAGGACTTTGGAGGAAACATCCCCTTTCTCCACCACTCTGCAAACGCAATTCCTGGCGTACTGCTGCTTGAGGGATGAAGTTCCCTTGGGTCCAGAGGGTCCTTGGGGGCCAACTGCCAGTCCTGTTGCGTCCAGTAAGTCCCACACATGAGGATTGCTGAGAGGTTGTTGGAACCTACGCCACCTTTCTTCACCACTCTGTAAAGCACCTCCTGGTGCACTACTGGTTGGGGCAAAAAGTCCACTTTAATGCTGAGGCCCAAAGGAGGCAGGGGACGTCATCCCCCCACTAGCAGTGCACTGAGAGGCATGTTTGAAGAGTGGAAGAGAAAGGGGGCGTGGCCTCTGACCACCTCTCAGCAATCCTACTGTGTAGGACTTACTGGAGTTAACAAAAGTTCTTGTTGCTCCCCAAGGACCCTCAGCAGCCAAGGGGACTTCATCCCCCAAACAGAAGCACATCAGGAGGCACGATTGAAGAGTGCTGCAGAAAGGGTGTGTGGCCTCTGGTGTCATGCTGGGAGCATTTTTTAGTGCTGCAGAAAGGGGGTGTGGCCCCTGATGTCATGCTGGGAGCATTTTCTTTTTTCTAATTATAAAGGAAGGAGGCCATCCCTGGGCTGTATTTGGCCTTGGCGACCCCATACCTCAAGGCCAGGCATTTTTAAAATGGGGAGAGGGGCCATGCGGCCCAATCCCCGTACCAGTTACACCATGGTGACCCAATCCCTTGGTGTTTCTTTTTTTTTATTTTTTAAAGTAAAGGAAGGGGGGTGGCCCCCCATCCCAGGGCTAGTTTTGGCACGGGGACATCATCCCTCTGGGCCTTCCCCTTTTTTATCCTTTTTAAAAAAAGGGAGGAGGCCATGCGGCCCCCCTCCCGGGCTGATCTTGGCCTCGGAGACTCCATCTGATAGGGCCTGGCCTCTCCATTGGGGACCGTGGGGGGGAGCCTGAATGCCCCCGTAGTCCCTGCCGGTTCACTTCATCCTGCCGGACCTAGCTTTCCTTTTGGACAGAGGGAGCTTCTAACATGCATCTGCCTCTGTCCAAAAGCAATTCTGCTTTACTTTGTGCAAGTGAGAGCATTTAACGTGCTCTCGCTTGCACGAAGCAGAGCAGAGTTTGCTATGGCTTGGTGGGAGCCGTGCTCCTGCCAAGCCATAGAAAACAGCAGTGTCCCAGGGGTGGGAACTCCGAGACATTGCAGGAGTTGGCCCTAGGGAGGTGGCAGTCCCCAGGGCCATTATTGGCTCCGGAACTTTGCTTTAATGTGCCCCGGGGAGGTGGTGGTCTCCAGGGCAGCAGGGAATGCTGTACGGGCCAGGGGCAGATCAGAAACAAAGTGCGGGAGCCGCGCTTCAGTTTTTAAAAAGTTTTCAGCCAGATCCGCGAATTCCACTGATACATTTTTTTAAATGCGTTTTTGGGCCCTGGGAGTTCCAGTGAGACCCCCCAAGAGGCCTAGGGGGTTTCTACCCTGCCCCCTTTTCATTTATTAAACATCTTTTGTGAGACGCAGTTCAACTGAGTACTAATCAGATTTCAGTAGGGTTTCGGTAGGCTGTTGGGCTCTCGGATATCTTTATTTTTTAACTTAAATATCTCTGAAACTACTGAAAGGATTTACACCAAATTAAAAAAGCACAATTTCTGAACCAACAGCAAGCTTTCTGCCAGATTTGGTGTAAATCCGTTCAGAGGTTCAGGCTGTGGTCGTGTTCAAAAAGTGAAAAATCCCCATAGACATAACATGGGGAAATGGGGAGAATGTGTTTTGGATCCCCTTTTTCCTCGGCCCCCGCTTCACTGATCACCCCGAAACTTTCAACACAACAGCTGAACCAAAAAGGGGACATTTTGTGAAAGGTTCTTCAAGATTTGGCAAGCTGTGGCAAAGTTATTGGCAAAAGAAAAACGCTTTTCCTATGGGAACTTTGGTCCTAACTATACCTACCTACTAGCGACAGCCAGTAGGTAATATATAATTATTATTATTATAAAAACAAAAATCCTTTTAAGGCTCCACCACTGCTGCTGAACACCTTAAAGGCGGGTGCTCTGCTCATGAGGGTGGGCTCACAAATACGTCAAAGAACTCCCAAAACAAAGCAGGACAGTCACTCACAGTATCTGTTCTGAAATGTATTCTCAAAAAGAGAAAACGCGTTTGCGCGACTTGGCCTTTGTCAATGCTCATAATCGTCAAAACAAATTGAATTATAGTTTCATTTAAACAGATCAATCTGAGCTCATAGATATATATTTTTTTCTTCAAGTTTTGTAGAGCGCAAACTTGACCCAAAGGTATCCGAGCTCTTTACCGGGTTGGCATAGCAGCAAATACATTAGTCAATATAAATACGAAGTGATAGTGTGTAAACAAAGTATATGTCAAACATTCGGATATGTTGATGATACAAGTTTGAGGTATGTACAGTATATACACATAAAGTGGCCACAACCTGACCGGAAGGTTGCTGACACCATTTTTAGTATAGGGCAACAGTCCTGGGACTTCAAAAATTAAGTGCACAGTGATTAAAGGTGTCAGGATAAAGGCACTCTGACCTGATGTGTGTTAGAGGGGTCACCGAGAGACCCATGATGGTCATGAAAATGGCCTTAAAAAATATTTTCCCACATGTGAGGATTGCCCGCAGTGCTCAGCATGGCCCGCGAGAAACCGTGACAGATGTGGAAATCTTGCTGCAATTTAAAAAAACAGACACATACAGACCTACTCACAGACCTATGTAGGCACTCATATACTCCCTCTCAGACCCACACAGGCACCCACACCCCATTCACAGACCCATACATGTACTCACAGACACACTTAGATGCTTTCACACCCACTCAGAGACCCACACGGGCATTCTCATGCCTATGCACAGACCCACACATCCTGTGTGGGTATGTGGGTGGGTATGTGAGTGCCTGTGTGGGTCTGTGGGTACGTCTGAGAGTTTCTGAGTGGATGTGTGAATGGGTGTGTAAGTTCCTACATGGGTATGTGAGTGGGTCTTTGAGTACCTGTATGGGTCTGTGAGTGGATGTGTGAGTGATTGTGTGGGTGTGTGAGTGGGGGGTTTCTATGGGCCTTTAAGTGGGTGTGTGAGTCATTGCATGGGTGTGTTAGTGGGTGTGTGTGTAGTTGTATGAGTCTATGAGGGTGCATGAGTGGTTTTCCTGGTAGGTGAGTGGGTGTATGAGTAGGTGTATGGGTGTGTGAGTGCTTGTATGAGTGTGTGTGTGTGAGTAGTTGTGTGGTTGCGTGGATGATGTCAGTGATGTCATTTGAGATGTCATCAGTGATGTCACTGTTCATTTAATGATTGATGTAATATGTGAGGTAATTAGCAGTGCATTGCAGGGGCGCAAGTTATTGTTAGCTCAGGTAACTATAATTATATATATATATTCACTAAAAAAACACAGGTTTCAGGGACGTTATAGTTAGTAATTAGCATTTAAAAAACTTTAGAAATTCACTGAAAAAACCATAGGTTTCAGGGACATTATAGTTAGCTATTAGCATTTTAAAAACCTTTGAAATTCACTGAAAAAACCACAGGTTTCAGGGACGTTATAGTTAGTTGGACATTTCACTCATACAAAACCAGAGAAACTTGGCTGTTATAGTAAGTTGAGCTAACTATAACGCGCGCCCCCGCAATGCACTGCTGATGATGTCACATATTACATCATTCATGACATGGTCAGTGACATCACTGAGGCCATCTCAAATGCCATCACTGATGACATCATCCACATGATGATCTGATGCACCTCCTCATACCCTACTATAAACTTTGATACACCCACTCTAAAATACAGACTATCAATATCAAAGCCATAGACAGACCAATAACAGTTAGTACATACCCGCTCAGTGATTCATACATCTACACACACATCCACTCACTAACCCATACAGTCACTCATATACGCAGTCATTCATAAATACAGCCACTGATATATCCATTCATACACCCATATAGACACTCACACACTGCCACTCACCCAAAGAGTTACTCAGACACCTAGTCAGTCACCCAAATAATTAATTACACTGCCATTTACTCACCTATACAGTTATACACACACACCACCTTATTCATACAGATAGTACCATATACATACTCTCTTCAACAATTACTAATATAAGCACACACACACTTATACATAAAGCCACTGTCACAATCACTCACTGTCACATATACTCACTTATATACTCCAACACTCACATATACTGCCTTTCACATATGTAGTTACTTACACATATACCACTGAGACATCTATTAACCCACATAGACACTGATGTAGCTACTTACCAATCTATGCAGCCGCTTACACACCAACTGACAGACTGATACAGATATTCACACAGATTAATCATTCACCCAGGCATTCACTAAGACACGTTTAATCACTCACTTATACAGTCACTCACGCACCCATTAAATCATCTATTCAGATACTCAGATCCCATTGGTGGGTGTGCAATATGAAAATGGCGAAGTGGGTTCAGCGTTTGCAAACACCGTCTCCGTTAAAGCCTCTGAAGAGAAGCATATGGAGCTTCGAAACGCGTCAGGCAATTCCATTACGGAGCGGCTTCTACAAGCGAATCCTCGTCCCTGCCTATCATAAACAAAGCTGCTGATCGAGTGCTACTCCCCTGGTGGACAACCTTTGGAGCAGAATGTAATACGCAGCCGTCCTGCCACGGAGTGTGCACCACCCTGTAATGTTATGGGGGCCACCTGGCATGGTAACTATCATGTCGGCAATGTGGGCCAGCAGCAGCAAACAGGATTGAGGACCGGTCCACTTGCAGGGTCCATACAGGACAAGATTTGTGTGCTATCCAGACCATATTTCCCACAATGCACAGTCTCATTCGAGCTTCCCATTGGTGGGTGTGCAATATGAAAATGGCGAAGTGGGTTCAGCGTTTGCACAGACCGTCTCCATTAAAGCCTCTGAAGAGAAGCATATGGAGCTTCAAAACGCGTCAGGCAATTACATTACGGAGGGGCTTCTACAAGCAGATCCTCGTCCCTGCCTATCATAAACAAAGCTGCTGATCGAGTGCTACTCACCTGGTGGACAACCTTTGGAGCAGAATGTAATACGCGGCCGTCCTGCCACGGAGTGTGCACCACCATGTAATGTTATGGGGGCCACCTGACATGGTAACTATCATGTCAGCAATGTGGGCCAGCAGCAGCAAACAGGATTGAGGATGAGTCCACTTGCAGGGTCCATACAGGACAAGATTTGTGTGCTATCCAGACCATATTTCCCACAATGCACAGTCTCATTCGAGCTTCCCATTGGTGGGTGTGCAATATGAAAATGGCGAATTGGGTTCAGCGCTTGCACACACCGTCTCCGTTAAAGCCTCTGAAGAGTAGCATATGGAGCTTCGAATCGCATCAGGCAATTCCATTACGGAGCGGCTTCTACAGGCGGATCCTCGTCCCTGACTATCATAAACAAAGCTGCTGATTGAGTGCTACTCACCTGGTGGACAACCTTTGGAGCAGAATGTAATACGCGGCCATCCTGCCGCGGAGTGTGCACCACCCTGTAATGTTATGGGGGCCACCTGACATAATAACTATCATGTCGGCAATGTGGGCCAGCAGCAGCAAACAGGATTGAGGATGAGTCCACTTGCAGGGTCCATACAGGACAAGATTTGTGTGCTATCCGGACCATATTTCCCTCAATGCACAGTCTCATTGGAGCTTCCCATTGGTGGGTGTGCAATATGAAAATGGTGAAGTGGGTTCAGCGTTTGCACACACCGTCTCCGTTAAAGCCTCTGAAGAGAAGCATATGGAGCTTCGAAACGCGTAAGGCAATTCCATTACAGAGCGGCTTCTACAAGCGGATCCTCCTCCCTGCCTATCATAAACAAAGCTGCTGATCGAGTGCTACTCACCTGGTGGACAACCTTTGGAGCAGAATATATATATATATATTATCTACTGGCGGTCGCCAGTAGATAGTTATAGTTAGGACCGTGTTTCCATAGGAAATCTCAAAATTCTATTTTGAATAACTTTGGCGCCGGTTGACGAATCTTCGTGAAATTTTCAAAACTAATGGGGCGCTCCGCTCAGCTCCTACCCTGAAAGTCTCGGGGTGATTCGTAAAGCAGGGGCCGAGAAAAAAGGGGGGTCCCAAAACGCGTTTTCCCCATGCATTTTTCCATAGGACCTTTAGTTGAAGGTACAGCCCGAACGGCTGAATAGAATTACTTGAAATTTGGCAGAGAGGTAGTCCTCAGGTCAGGGAAGTGCCTTTTGCAGGTCTGGTGTCAATCTGTTCAGTATTTCCTGAGAAAATAGCATTTAAAAGCATATAAATATCTATACGCGCGCACCGTGCGAGCACGGTGCCGTGCGCAAGCGAAATTCTGATTGGTTGTTAGATGTCAGTCAACATTCGAATCGGTCGAAATCAGGAAGTGTCGGCCGCCACTTTGTCTCTCGCACTGAAAAGGAAAGGGGGAAAAAAGGTGGAAAACGTGAAAAGGGGGCAGGGAAGAGAGTTCCTGACCCCCTAGCCTTTGTCAGGGGGTCACAGAAGGACCCCCATGGGTGAAATAAACATTTTTTTTTTTTTATAAAAATCGCGGGGAGCGCGCACCGTGCGTGCACGTACGTGCAGCGCGCGCCCAAAGCGCATGCGCGAAGCGCACGGTGCGCGCACGGTGCACGCACGGTGAAAAACCTTATAAAAAAATATATGTTAATAAATACATAACTTAGCATTTAAAAAAACGTACAAATTCACTTAAAAAACCATAGGTTTCACACATGTTATAGTTAGGAATTAACATTTAAAAACCTTGCAAATTCACTTTAAAAACCATAGGTTTCACACAGGTTATAGTTAGGTGGACATTTCACTCATAAAAAACCAATGAAATTCCCCCGTTATAGTTAGTTCAGATAACTATAACTCACGCGACCGCCACTCTATCACAAGGATGATGTCATCAGTGATGTCATGAGTGATGCCACTGACCATGTCATGAGTGATGTAATATGTGACGTCATGAGCAGTGGATTGCGGGCGCGCGAGTTATAGTCAGACGAATCTGGGTCTGCTCTTGCTTTCCGGCAAACAGAAGGAGTTAAGGCAAGGACTATATATATATATATATATAAATATAACATTCTTGAACTTTTTAGAAACACTCAGATTCTTGAACTTTTTAGAAACACTCAGTCACTGGAGGATGTCATCAGTGATATCAGTTGAGATGTCATCAGTGAGGTCACTGACCTTGTCATGAGTGATGTAATATGTGACATCATCAGCAGTACATTGCAGGGGCGCGAGTTATAGTTAGCTCAACTAACTATAACGGCGGAATTTCTCTGAATTTGTACGAGTGAAATGTCCAACTAGCTATAACGTCCCTGAAACCTGTGTTTTTTCAGTGAATTTCAAAGGTTTTTTAAATGCTAATTACTAACTATAACGTCCCTGGAACCTCTGGTTTTTTCACTGAATTTCTAAGGTTTTGAAATGCTAATTTATAACTATAATGTAGTAGTTACATTTGCAGAGTAGTGTACATAGGGGGCTGGGCCTCTAACCAGCGCTCAGGAATTCTGCTGCGTAGGATTTACAGGAGGTACCAGGAGGGCTTCTTGACCCCCAAAGTCCCTCACGAGTAAAGTGGACTTCATCCCCCAACCCATAGTGTGCCAGAAGGCATGTTTGCAGAGTGGTGGAGAAAGGGGGGTGTGACCTCCGAAGACCTCTTAGCAATACCACTGCGTGGGATTTACTGGATGTAACAGGAGGAATAGTTGGTCCCCAAGGACGTCCTTGGGGACCAACTACCCCTCCTATTACCTCCAGTAAGTCCCACACAGCAGCATTGTAAGTTCTCATAGCAGGCCATGCACCCTTTGCCCACCATTCTGCAAACCGCTTCCTGGTGCGTTCTTGGATGAGGATTAAAGTCCACTTTGATGCTGTGGATTCTTAGGGGCCAACTAGCCTACCTGATACCTCCAGGAAGCCGCAGATAGTGGGATTGCTAAGAGCTGCACACAGGCCACGTCCCCTTTCTGCACCACTCTGCAAACTCTTTGTTGGGGGATGAAGTCCCCTTGCCTCCTGAGCGTCCCTGGGGGCCAACTACCCACCAGGTATCTCCAGTAAGCCCCACACAGGTGGATTGCTGAGAGTGGTCGGAGGCCACGTCCCCTTTTTACACCACTCTGCAAACGCGCCTCCTGGTGCACTGCTGCTTGGGGTATGAAGTCCACTTTAGTCCTGAGGTCCTCAAGACACGTGGACCTCATCGCCCCACCAGCAGTGCACCAAGAGGCGTGTTTGCAGAGTGGTGTAAAAAGGGGCGTGGCCTCAGACAATCTCTCAGCAATCCCACTGTGTGGGGATTACTAGAGGTACCTGGTTGGATAGTTGGCCCCTGAGGACCCTTAAGGATCGAGGGGACTCAATCCCCCAACCCAGAATGCGCCAGGAGGTGCATTTGCAGAGTGATGCAGGGAGGCTGCGAGGCCTCCGGCAAGATGCCGGCTTTTCTTTTTTTTATAGTTTAAAGGGGGGCTGTGTGGCCCCACTTCTCTCAATATTTTATGGGCCCTCGGGACCCCATCCCCCAGGGCCTTGTGCCATTGCTTTTTTAAAAATTTAAAAACCAGGAAGAGGGCTGAGAGGCCCCCTCCCGAGGCCGGTTTCGGTCCCGAACCCCATCCCCGGGGCATGACCACATTTTTTTATTTACAAATAAATTATTTGGCCAATCGCCTGAACCCATTATTGGCCCTGGGGACCCCATCCCCCGGGGCCCGGCCAGCCTTGATTGTTTTATTTTGGAAGGGGGGCTGTGTGGCCCCCCTCCTGAGGCCAATTATGGCTCTGGGTTTACCTCATCCCCCTGGGCACGGCCTTACGTAGGGGAGTGAGGGGGCCCCAATGCCCCCACTATCCCAGCCGTCTCTCCACCTCCTGCAGGAGCCGGCATTGCTTTTGGAAAAGGGGAGCTGCTAACATGCAGCTCCCCTTGTCCAAAAGCAATCTGCTTTGCTTCCTGGAAGCAAGAGCAGGTTTTCTGCTCTCGCTTCCATGAAGCGAAGCATAGTTTGCAATGACAGGGTGGGAGCCATGCATCCCCCTGTCATTGCAAACTGCAATGTTCTGGGGGTGGCGGTCCCCAAGTCCAAGGAGGGACTCACTAGGGGTGCCCCTCCAACATATTTAAAGCCCCAGGGGGGTGATGGTCCCAGGAGCTGGGGGTCCACTAAGGACCCCAGTATTTAATTTAGTCAATGCATCAGGGAGGTGGTAGTCCCTGGGGCAGTGTGGGGGGGCAGAAGCCCGCTCCCACACTTTTATTTATATTGTAACCCTGGCGGTCCTCAGGGCTTGGGGGAGCCCTTGAGGTTCCTGTACATAATTATACATATGCCCCAGGGAGGTGGTGGTCCCCGGGGCAGCATGGAGGTAGAAACCTCCCATACATAATTAATACAAACCCCGGGAAGGTAGCGGTCCCCAGAGCTGCGGGGGGCTGCGTGCCCCGCATAATATTAAACATGCTCTAGGGATATATTATTCGCATTGCCCCCGGGACCTGGCCCACCTGGGGGCTTATTAACACGAAGCACGCACTTCGTTTTTTTCTCACCAGGATTCGCGCACCCAGCATGATTCCTGCCAATGTTTTCTTTTTTCAAATGCTTTTTGAGGCCGGAGGGGTACTTCTGGGACCCCCTGACCAGGCCTAGGGGGTCAGGGTGTTTCTACCCTGACCCCTTTTCTTTAAAAAAAAATCTTGGTCCCTTTTTTCTTGTGACTAGGTTTTACAAGATGGCTGCCAACACTTCCTGGTTTGGAGTGTTGGCAGCCAATCAAAATGAAGCTCATGGTCAGGAAGGTTTGCTAATCCTCCTCGGTCATCACACATCGATATTTGTTTATTTTTGAATTTCTCAGGAACTACTGAACGGATTTACACCATTTAAAAAAACAAGAATGCTTTCTGAACCAAGACCTACTTTTTTGCCCAATTTGGTGTAATTTCGTTCAGCAGTACGGGCTGTAGCTATGTCGAAAGATTCCATTGGAAATTAACATGGAGAAAATGTGTTTTGGGACCCCCTTTTCTCTCAGCCTACGCTTGACGAATCACCCTGAAACTTTCAAGACAGAAGCTAATCTGAGCGAACCATTCATTTTGGAAAGTTAGCAAAGATTCGTCAAACGGCACCATAGATATTGGCAAATCAAAAAACACTTTTCCTATGGAAACTAGGTCCTTACTATAACTACTTACTGGTGACCGCCAGTAGGTAATATGTCTATGTCATGAGTGATGTAATGTGTGGGGTAATTAGCAGTGCATGGAGAGGGTGTGAGTCATAATTACCTAAGGGCATGAGTTATAGTTACTTAAGATAACTATAACTTTAAGTGCTGAATTTCTATGGTTTTGTGTGTGTAGAATCTGAACCTAACTATAACGTCCTTGTAACCTTTGCCTTTTTTTCAGTGACTTTCTAAGATGTTTTAGATTTTATTTCCTAACTATAACGTCCTTGTAACCTTTAGTTTTTTCAGTCAAGTTCTACAGTTTTTTAAATGTCATTTCCTAACTATAACAAGCCCTGTAACCTTTGTTTTTAAGTGAATTTCTAAGTTTAAAAAAAATTTTGTTTCCTAACTGCAACTTGTAACCTTTGGGAGTAAGTGTGTGAGGGAGTGCATGAGTGTCTGAGTGGATTTGTGGGTGGGTTTGAGAGTGTCTGAGTGGGCCTTTCAGTGGCTGTATGAGTGTCTGAGTGGGTCCAGGAATGGCTGCATAAGTGTCTCACTAGTTGTGTGAGTGAGTATGTGCATGTCTGAGTCACTCTGTGAGTGGATGCATGAGTGTCTGAGTGAGTCTGTGAGTGAGTGTGTGTGTGAGTGGCTGTAAGGGTGTGTGAGTAGCTGTGTGAGTGATTGTGCGGGTGTATAAGTGGGTGTGTGAGTTGGTGGGTGTATAAAAGCTGTGTGGGTCTGTGAGTGGGTGTGTGAGTGGTTTTGAGGGTCTGAGAGTGGGTGTATGAGTGGCTGTATGGGGGTGTGTGGGTTTGTAAGTGAGTATGTATGTGGTGGTGTGAGTGGGTATGTGAAAGCTATGTGGGTCTGTGGGTGGTATGTGAATGGTTGTGTGAATCTGTGAGTAGGTGTGTGATTGGTTTTGTAGGTCTGTGAGTTGGTGTGTGTGAGTGACTGTATGGGTGTGTGAGTAGTTGTGTGAGTGTGTAAGTGGGGGTGTGAAAGCTGTGTGGGTCTGTGAGTGGGTATTTGGGTTTATGGGTGGGTATGTAAGTGGTTATGTGAGTGTCTGAGTAGAGGTGTGAGTGGCAGTGGGAGCCTATGAGTAGGTGTGTGAGTGAATTTGTGGGTCTGTAAGTGGGTGTGTGAGTGACTGTATGGGTATGTGAGTAGATTCATGAATCAGAGGAGGATCCAAAGGAAATTCCACCGAGGATCTGTGTCCCTAGATATACAAATGTGATTTTCTTTTAATAACTGGAAAACTACTGCACAGATTTTCACCAAACTGCAAAAATATCCACTTTTCTGGTGAATTTGGTGTAATTCTGTTTAGTGGTTTGGGCTGTCTAAAATCCCTATGGGACAGTGCATCAGGAAAATTCATTTGGGGACCCCCCTTTTTCTTGGCCCCTGTTTGACGAATCACCCCAGCACTTTCAACACAGCAACTGAACCGACTGTCATACAAAATGAAATAATTTTGTGAAGAGCCGTCAAATGGCTCCAAAATTAAAGGCAAATAAAAAAAGATTCTATGGAAACTAATTATACCTACCTACTGGTAGCCACCAGTAGGTAATATATATAAGTATATATTATCTACTGGCTGTCACCCGTAGTAAGTTATAGTTATGACCTAGTTTCCATAAGAAAAGCGTTATTCATTTTTCCAATAACTTTTGTCCCTTTTCACAAATCTTCAGAAAATGTTTACAACTAGTATGCACCTGAGTTCAGCTGCTGGCTTGAAAGTTTCGGGCTGATTCATCAAGTAGGAGCTGAGAAAACAGAGGGGGTCCCAAAATGCATTTTCCCCATGGTAATTCTCATAGAGATTTTAGACATGACTACAGGCTAAACCACTGAACGGAATTACACCAAATTTGGCACAAAGCTAGATCTTGGCCCAGAAAGTGTGATTGTTGTGATTTGGTGTAAATCTATTCAGTAGTTTTTTAGATATTAAAAGCGAACCGACTTTGTATATCTGGAGATGTGAACCCTCCATGACTCCTAAAGGTGTCGAGCTGAGATCTGATTAGCTTCCAACACTTTGACCAGGAAGCGTTGGCAGCCATTTTGGGGCTCGGTCCAGGCCAAGTCTCAACCAAAAAGCTAACAAAAAACAAAGAGAGAGAGAGAACGGGGGATAGTAGGAATACCCTTACCCCCCAGTCCTGGTGCTTGAGTCCCCCAAGGACCTGACCAGTGCAAAAAAGCATTTTTTAAAATCTTTGTGCCAAAAATCGTGACATATTCACTAATTTACGACAAAAATAATTTAAAAAAAAACAAGTGTAGTTTCCTGCTCTTGTTTCTCTTTCAGCCTTTAGGTGGACCAGGTCTCAGTGGCACTGTGGCATTGTGAATATTTTACAGTTGGGGGGTGTACGTGGCCCCCCTCCTTAGGCTCTTTTGAGCCCCAGGGACCACCACCTCCCCAGGGATTTATGTAAATAATGGAGGGGGGGCAAGCAGACTCCCCCCTTGTGCTTGTAAGTGCCCCGGGGACCACCACTGACCCAGGGCATTAGTGGGAAATTGAAGGGGGGCTGTGCAGACCACCTCCTGTTGCTGAGAGGAACCTCTGGAACCAACACCTCCCCGGGGCATTAGTGGGAAATTGGAGGGGGGCCATGCAGACCCTATCCTGTTGCTGAGAGGAGCCCCGGGGACCCCCACAACCTCTGTGCTATAAAACTAAACTGCAGGGGGCTGTGGGGGCCTCCTCCATCTCCCTGTAATACCCTGGGGACCAGCACCTCCCTGGGGCAACAAATATTAATTAAGGGGGATCGAGCCACACAGCTCCCCTTCCTGGCCATATACGGCCCTGGGGACCACCACCCCCGAGGCCGGCCTGTGCAAACTGAAAGGAAGAGGCTGCATGGACCCCCTCCTTGAGCTGTTAATGGCCCTGGGGATTGCCAACCCCCTCCCCCAAGGGCTGGCTCCCCATCTCCTGTGGTTCCCACCCTCAGGAGATAGAAGTTTGCTCTCATTTGGCAGGAGTTTTCACAACTCTTGCCAAGTGAGAACAAACAGTAACGCTGCTCCAACCAGCTGGGAGCGGACTTTTCATCAGTTTTGACAGCGGGCAGGAAATGGATGAAAAGTTTACTTCAACAATTAGAGAGCAGCAGTTTAGGCTGCTCCCTACATGTGGGAGCAATGCTGGCTCCCACTGGAGGCAAGGAGATAGCAGGGGCTGCAGAGGACTTGAGGCTTATAATATTTATATTAATGTGAAGCAATATTGTTGGGGGATATTTTTGTACTTTCAATTATAAGTATACAGAAATTATATTTTTGTACCAAATATTTTTCACACAATGTTTCTCTATCTTGATATTATTGTTTACGATATTCTGTCAGTGATCCTCCAAGCATATCATAAAAGCCCCCATGTCCATTTTTGAAGAGAGACACCAAGGAGAAATCCTGATGGGGAAGCATATTTGTCTTTCTTTGACAAAGGGTGAGACAAGGTTATCGATCCTCCCAAGCAGACCTGTGCCCTGTTGTGAAAAGTTCACAAACCTAAATATTGAGGGCTTAATGGTTGTTATTCTTCTGAACAGAACTGAAGGTTGTGTTGCACAACTGCATCAGTAATCTTCTCACTGTAGTAGATTGGCTGTTTTCCAATTCTAGAAGACCAGGGCGTTGTGCGTTGATTTTTGGAAGAGATTGAGCCCTCTTGGCTTAGAAACATTTTGGCCAAGCCCTTCCTACATCCTTAGGCACTTACAATGTCCTTGATTGTCGCTGCCACAATCAAAACATTGCTGTAACATGAATGACAGAATCAGGTCAAGCAATAATACTCTACAGCTTAAATTAATGATAATGTTGAGGAGCTATTTGCTTTAACTAATACATCTCATTCATTATGAAAGGCTTTGCTCCTAACTAGTAATTACTTCTAGTCCCAAGAGGACCTTCAAATTTCTTTTTGTTTGATGTGCCCTGCTGGTAGGGTTAAAAAATGAGCACACAGAAACCTACAGACTTGATTACATTGTGATGTGACTGGCCTCGGTGTTGCATTCTGCAAATAGAGAATACAGGGATGTTATCGCAGTTGCTATCCACCTTAGTACAATGTTTGTACAGAGTTCCCAGGAAATCATGAAAATGATCCCTCATATCTCTCAATCTAACCAACTTTATGCTTCAAGATGGCTGTGGGGAAGGAGCTCTAGGATCGAGCTCCCGGGCTTTGGGATCACTTTGGGTTCACAATCGGTGTAAATCCCTGCTGCCCCACCCCACGGCCCCTGGCACTTGCCTTGTTCACAACGCCGAAAGGGTGAGCCAGAATCACGCTGGTGTGCCCACTGCCGAGAGCACCGTGCCACGCCTTGCTGTCTCTGGGGCTGGACCCGATGCCTTGGAGGTGAGCGGAGGAGGACTGAGGCATCGCCACACCTCCATGCCAGATGAGCCTGCTTGAGAGGCTGAGCGGTGCTGTGCTGACCCCCGGATGGATCTGATGCCAAGTAGAGGAACGGAAGAAGACTGAGGAGTCGCGGCACCCCCCTCCCCTCAGGTGAGCCTGCGTGCAAGCAGCAGAGAGCAGCTGCGGGCCTCTCGAGGGGTCTTGCTCCCTGCTGTGCCGACACACTGTGCTAGGTGTCGGGTGCAGAGCCACTTGCGGGCAAATGAGCGGGTCGCGACCTATGCTGGCTTGAGGAAATGGTGCACTCGTCCGAGGTTGGGGGTGCTGTCCCTCTGCACTGGACCGGACTGCTTATGCCACAGGACCGGATGCATGCTAATACTAATGATCTTAAAAGAAACCAAGTGACACATGTTGATGGCTGAGTGTTGAGCCCATCTTTGGAAAAGAGAAAGGGCTTGACTTCAATTCACACTGCATTGCTGACGAGGTGCAGGGACTCTCCAGCTGCCCTCCGGGCACTGTTGAAACGCTGAGGACTCCCCCCCCCATGAAGGCTGGAGTTGCTCCTTGTCCCCCTGGCTGCATGGGTGCCACCATTTTGGCTTGGTTGCAGAAGACCAACGCCATTTCCAGGGAATCCAAAGGGAGGGAAAACCCCCTCCCCACCTACACTGAGGATTCAGGGGAACTAACAAAGGACTAAGTCCTCTCCCACAAGCCAGGTTGAGAACCTGGAAAGCGGAAACAAAAAAAGGACTAATTCCTTTCTCTCAAGCCAGGCTGAGAAATGGGAAACAGAAAGAGGACTCTCACCAAGAGTGAAACAAAACTTCAGGGGAAACTAAAAAAGGATTCATTCCTCCCTGACAGGTCAGAGAAATACTGAGGAAACCTACTCCTCTTCCGCAGCACTTAATCTTCACATAATCTGTCTCTCCCCAACTACATATGCATTAAGGAATTCACATATTAATATAAATATAATAAGAAAAACCAATAAATTCTGGGTAAACTCCCACTTGCCAAGCCACTAAGGTCGGAGCTAGTCCTAGACCTCCTCCAGCACCTCCTAGATCTGCCTCTCCTTTACTAATAGACTGGGGAAACCCCTTGATGGAAATCCACCTATCTACACGCAAACAACATCAGGGCACCCACTGAAGCAAGATGCTACCTGCCACATCAACTTACCTTTGCCCATCTACACCGAAATGTATGAAACCCCACAGCCCTAACTCTTTCTCCATTAACTTCCCCTCCAATCTCGCACTAAAAGCGAAAAGAATCTTCAAACATAGGCTGATTAAACAACACCCGGAAACTCTCTTTGCTGATATATACCACTGCTCCTCCACAGACAGTAGAAAATAGATCTCATTTTCCGAACCCAGCGACCTGCGAAATGGAACGCCTTACTTAGATCCCACCTTGACATATCCAAAACAAATAGCACCCCTCTCAGCTGCAAACTGATGATCTCTAACTCAAACCGTCCTACGCGCAGTGGCAACACTTCTGCTACCATCTACAGCAACGGTATAGTCTTGTTTCAAGCCAACAACGCCAACCTAGACTCATTTAAATCCCTATTCCCCACGCTATGGATCGCCATCACTCATTTACACCATAACCACTCACACAACTCCCTATCCCCAAACCTATCGACCCCTCCTTTGAAATCACAAAACAATCTCAAGACTCATTACACCAACTCCAATTTTTCCCCCGACACCACCCTCTCCACCTCTACAACTACCCCTCACTCACACACTAAATACTTTTTATCCAGAACAATTCCGATGAACGTCTCTGCTAAGACTCCCCAACCCCCTCCCGACCCCCACCTCTCCCTTCCCCCACCATGGAATTCTTCCCCACAGGCAACTAGTGAAGCCGACCCACAGTCAATGCCTCCCAACTCTCACCTTCCAACAGCACTCAACAAACTGCTGTCGGAAACACGACAAGAGTTCTCACACCACATGTCCACAGTAAACTAAAGGAGCAACATAGGTACCAATGACACCGTAAACCACACTCTCACTGACAGGCTCTTTCCATCCCTGGACTTTACCTCCCAGGCCATCTTGAACCTAAACTCTCTTACCTCCCTCCTCACTGAATATGACTCAGAGACTTTCTCTGTTGGAAAGCCAACTAGAGATTGTGATACAGGACATAAACAAAATCTTATCAAACCTCACCACACATCTGGAGCCTACCCAATGCTTACACCCTCCACCCACAGACACCAACAATGAACACACAAGTCCTCCCAAGGCACAGTGGCACAGCTGGAACTCAACCTCATTCATAAACCAGCCTCAGAGACCCAAACGAACAAGCGCCGCAATGACCCTGAGAGAGGCAACTGATCTTGCCAACTCTTACGACTCATCCACAACTGTCAACCCCAGCACCACGTCCCAGGTAATCACTGGATTTGGGAGAGAGTGCATCACACCAAGAACGACGAGGCCACCAGCCTTCCACATTAATATCTCCATGGCACCCCCCCAGAAGAAACTCAACATCAAGGGAACAACCAACTGCATGCTTATAAACTTCAGATCTGCAACCAAACACTTAACAGAACTGGCAGAAACCATCTTAACCCGTAACATCAATATCACGTTCATCACAGAAACTTGGTTGAATAAATCCTCCTTCCAAATCATTGACATGCTTGTGCACCCTGGGTTCTCAATCATCAATACAGATAGAAAGAACCATTGTGGCGGCGGTATTGCAATCATCCACAAGAGCAACATTTCCATAACTGAAACTGACTCCTTCTCCTACAGCACATTTGAATATCTTACCGCCACCATTAAGACGAATGACAACAAAATGCTATGATGCCATCTCCTCTACCATGGCCAGGTAACACTCTCACATTCAGAGAACACCTCTTTCCGATCTGATAACACACTGCTCACTCTTGGACTCCAACAACATAATACTAGGTGAGCCCAACCTTCATTGGAATGATGAAAATAATACTCTGATCCAATCCTTAAGCGAACTTCTACTCAATAACAATCTCATCAAACACTGCACAGAGCAAACCCATAACAGAAGCTCAATCTTTGATGCCATTATAGCTCATGAAGATACAGTTACTATCGACCCCATCCTTCGTGTCGACTGGTCAGACCCCCACATCATTCTATTTCACATTAACCAAATGACTCATTGCCTACCAGTATACAGAAATCTCTTCATTGGGTAAGAAATCTAAGACAGATTCCCCTTGCCGACCTGGAAGAAAGGGTAAGGACACTACTTCCGCCCACCACAAGTGACCTCTCTACAACTGAACTTACTACACACTACAATGCAGCAATGACAACCATACTAGAGCAAGTAGCCCCCTTGAAACAAAAAAGAGTCAGGAACAACCCATTGAGATCCTGGTTCAATACAGACCTAAACCCTGAAAGAAGACTTCTCAGTGCTGCAGAAAGACTCCAGTCCACAACCCACCTTGACCAACCCAAAACAGAATGCAGGAAATATAAAAAACATCAAGAATGCCAAAAATCGTCCCAAAGAACTCTTCAATCTCATTAAACAACAAACATCCAAGACTTCCACAACAACCGTGCAGGCCTCCAAAGATCTATGTGATAACTTTGCCAATTTCTTTAACGGGAAAATCACCAAGATTGAGTGGTCCCTTGATGACCATCTCCTGTCACACAACGAAAGGCCGCCCCCCTGCAAATAAGGAAACAGCCCCCTCCCCCATGAGCCACCCTAGCAGCTGGAAGTCATTCAACCCCATCTCTGAAGCAGACATCACTGAAATGATTATCAGGTCCAAACCCTCCTCACACATAGCTGACCCTATTCCTGCCCAACTGGCAAAAAAACTCAACCTCTCCCTAGCCCCTCTCTGGGCCAAGATTATAAATAGCTCCTTGCGAACCAGAGTCATGCCAGACTGTCTTAAAATTGGCCAAGTCACACCATTGCTAAAAAAAATGGGCTCTGACCAAAACAACCCCAATAACTTCAGGCCTGTCTCTACTCTCCCCTTCTTAGCCAAAATCCTGGAAAGATGTGTTCTCCTCCAACTTAACAAAACACATTGACAGCAACAACCTTCTGGATACACACCAATCGGGCTTCAGAAAAGAATGCAGCACAGAGACAGCGATCCTGAATGTCATAGATGATGTCTACAAATCATTTGATACAGATCAATGCTGTTTACTCATACTCCTTGACCTTTCGGCAACCTTCGATAAGGTCGACCACAAACCACTCATAAATGTACTCCGAGAAAAGATGGAGTAGACAAGGTGGTCCTACAATGGCTTACCTCCTTCCTTCAGAACCGCTCCCAACGAATAAAAATTAACAACTTCACGTCTGACCTACTCCCCATAACCAGGGGAGTCCCACAAGGATCAGTTCTCTCCCCATCACTTTTCAACATCTACATGGAGCTCCTCACCACCACACTCAAAAAAGCCACCATCCCTTTCCACCTCTATGAGGACGATACCCAGATCTACCTAGAAACATCCTCTATTGGAGACATACAGAGACTAAACGACACTCTAAGAGAAGTCTAGCACTGGCTGTCCCACAACCACCTAAAATTCAACCAAGATAAGACAGAAATCCTTCTCATATCCAACAAGGAGCAGACCCCCCAAGTCACAGAATGGCGAAGATCCATTGATGCTCTTAACTGCAATCTTACCCTGGCCGACTCTGTAAAATCCCTAGGAAACACTCTGGACCCAAGATTAAACATGGACAAACATATCAAGAACACTGCAAAGAGTGCATTCTTCAACCTAAAACTACTCAACAAAATAAAACCCTTCATCCCTCCCAATTACCTAAAATAGGCCACACTATCCATGGTGCTGTCCAGATTGGACTACAGGAATGCAACCCTAACAGGCACAACTCTCTTCAGATCAACTCTAAATGCCGCTGCCATGATGGTCACCGGAGTAAAGAAATACGACCACATCTCTCCCTCTCTAAGAGAGCTAAAATGGCACCCAATTGAAATGTGTTCCAACTTCAAAACTGCATGTCTCACACACAAAGCTCTTCACACCGATAAACCTGCCTACCTGGCTTTCAGTAGCGGTCCGTGGAGGGAGTTTGGTGGGGCAGAGAGGCGGGGCAGGGGAGGGGCAGGGTGGGGAAATGTAAACACCGGAATATGGATGAACAGAGGTAAGTACACATTTAAATAAATAAAACGCAAAATGCGATGCAGCGCGCGCAACGAAAGTCAGTTCAAAGACTTCTTCCTCAACCGATCTCATCCGAATGGATAGCTGCCACCCAACAAGACTGAGTTTCTCTGTCACAGGAATCTTGCCCAGCGCAGAATATAGGCACTTCGATAAAAAGGCATTTACAACGCCTGCCTCTTGACTCGCTCCTATGACCCCCTCCACCCTGAACAGGATTTGACACGAGACAATGCTCTTTATTGAAATACTGTGTGTCGGATTGCATCACGATAAATGTTGTGAGGCGCTCTGATACCTTCAGGTCTGGCCAGTGTTATATAAAACTCTTAAATAAATAAATAATAATAAATGTGATGATCCTAACACAGAAATTGTGTTGTTGCCGCTGCACAGTTGAGTTGGAAATCCTACGTTATTTGGACTAACTCTTAACAAAATACTTTAGAAAGTTGCCAAAAGCATGCTTATTCTCTAAAGACTACACGTCCCTGAACCAGTACTATTCCTACTGTCAACTATAGCCTCATGACCCTAGAATTACAATTCTAATTACCCACCTCCAAGATTCCACGGTGCTACAAAATACCGTAGGTCCAAAAAAACAACTCGACTGCTACATAAATGGACCAAACTACCTCCCTAATACCAGCCTACTTAACATTCACATGAGTCCCCTAATAATACATCTATAGCAGAGCCTGTAAATACCAGGAGATAGCTACAAATCTATGAAACCTGGTCATACCTGTTAGGTCTTGACACTATGAAACCTGGGTATGACACACTGATCTGTCTCACTGGCACCACCCTACTAGTGAACAACACTGTTACAGCACAACTAAGTAAAATAACCTTATGAGCTATCTGAACTATATCAGAGTCAAACAAGAACAATTTGCCAATTCAGTAAATTGCGTTTAGAAAATTGTTTTAAAGCTAAAATGACCTGCAGTATGTTATGAACAATTTGCACTGCTCAGTTGGCAAAACAAAGGCAAGAAGATGTCATTGTCTGTGAATATTTTTCCAGTAATAACTACAATTTCCCAGACAGAATTTCAGTGAGGTTGTGTTTTAAAGCACGCTCTGCCGGGAAAGAAAGACATTCTTGCACAGGGTGTTAAGAAAATGTTAGTTATTGCCATTCTAAGAGCCCTGGAAATACCGCTCCCCTGACCCTCTGTCATGACAAACAAAGCTACTTTCTGCAGTACATGCGGACGCTGATTACAAGTTATCCCTTATAGCACGATTCCAGGGCAAACCCTCGTTCAAAATTACAAAATATTCGGTATTCACCGAACAGCAGCATTTTATCCAGGTAAATTCCTGCAGGTCAGACCTGATGACATTTAGAGGAGGGAAAATGCTTGCTAAACAGGGTATCAGTACTAAGAACAAGCATTGGCATAGCCAATAGGTCTTGCCTTTGGGACTTATAAGTGTTTAGCCAGAGCTATTGGCTTTGCCAATGTCTTTAAGTTTTTTTGTGGAGCATTGTGGCTGCTGTGCAGCATGTTGAAAAGTTATAATAAAAATACCACGTGAGGTTATGTTTACAGTACAAATATACTTCTGGACTCGCCTTTACAGAGTTAAAAGGCAGCCGCTGCAAGCTCATTTAGAGAAACGGGGTTTGGCACGCATTTTTTCTGTCACGTGATTACGCTCTTAGTGGGAATAGAGGGAAGTGGTAAACACAAAGCAAAGCAGCGTGAACTGGCAGGCCCTTCTGAGTTGGGGCAAGTGGAAAAGGAGAGACCCATGAGCGCCAGAAGTACAGGGCAGATGTCGGGGCCATGGTTCACACAGGACAATTGGCAGTATATTCGACAAGTGGCAGTATGTGTGACAGCAAGTGGAAGTATATGAATGGTCTGAGGAGAGAGGGCCGTGACTGTCCGTGCCCCGAGAGCAGGCAGCACAGGAGATGCCTGTGATAGGGGTGCCAAGGCTGTCCCACAATAGGAAGCGTGAACCCAAAGCATTTTAAGAGGGAAGACGGCAATGTAAACACTCAGAATGTGGGTTCTACCCATGGGTGAGGTGGTCACGGTGTTAAGTAATTGTAGCGCGGGTGATCATGGCTGTTAAACAGATCTAGGCAAGGTCATGGCTGCCAGGGAATCCTGGCGGGCGGTGGCAGCAACACTCTAAAGGGCAGACACACAGCAAGCCATGCATGTGGGGTGGAGGCCTGGCTGTAACACCACGAAGCATGGTCACCACATGTCAAGCTCCTGAGGAGAGAGGGCCATGACAGCTCCGCCACGTAGTGTGGGCAGCATAGGATCAGGGACATGCACGCCAGGCAGGTCTGAGGCGAGAAGGGTCGGGGTATTTTATGCCCAAGAAGTGTGGGGCACGTGCAATAACTGCTGCACCCAGAGGAACAATGAAGCTAGGGCACACAGGAGCTGTACGTCAAGCCTCTAAACTTCCCTCAGTGCAAGGGTAATACAAACTTTCTTCTACACACCATGCAGAAGGTGGTGCAGCCACAAAACAACCTGCTGCGCAGCCTGTGCGTGGCCACATACTGACTCAGTGGTGGCAGAATGACGGGCGGACTGAGTCGATGAGCGAGGGCCCCTCACGGGCCCCTTCAGCCCCCCGGAACCAGAGCCTGGTGTGCTGCAGCCCCTGATCCTCCCTTCCGGGCAATAATCCCTACTCAGGGTCACTGGGTCCCTCAGGGAGGCGAAATCACCATGCCACGGGGCCCCGCGCCCCTCCAATGAGGCCCTTTCACCGCTGCGGACGCCGCAGCCTCTGCTCCTCTCGCTCCCGGCAGAGTCCCTTGCTCCTCCTTTGGCCGCCTCTAGCTCAGGCCCCCCAATGAGTTGGGGCAGAGCACCTCGTAAAAAGCTGGCCTAAGAGCAGTAGAGCTCAGCTGAGCAGGAAGCCGGGTCCCGACGAGCCCGGGACCTCCCAATAAAATCAAATTTTAAAAAAGGCTGAGAAAAATCAGAAGTGCAAAGGAGCGAATGGGGGGCACAGGAGACAGGTGGCGGATCGGGGCTGCGAGGGTGCCCTTGTCCCCCCTCAGACAGCCACCCTGAGGCGGCAGTACCCTTACCCCAGGGTCCAAGCACCCTCCCTCCTCCAGCCCCTGGGGACGCCCACTGCGGAGAGCACAGACAACGGAATGTAGGGCAGGGTTGTAAAGAAGGCACCACACAAGCAAAGCAGGTCGTGCCGTCAGTAAGAGAAACTCCATAAAGAAAATAGTGCTCACAGTCTAAGTAACACGTACCTTATAACAACCTGAGTAAAGGGGCCAGTCGCCATTGGAGGTGACAAATGAAGAAAAGGCAGGACTAACATGCCTATTAGGGAATCAGAAGCCAGAGTTTAAGAAGGACAAAGACACAAGCCAATGAAAAATATGGGCGGGCTTATCTTCCGTACTGCACTGCAGCAGATCGCCAGAGCAGCGCATGAGCTCTGGCTCAGGCTCGACCTAAAAATAGTGGGAGAACTAATTACCATATGGATTTTACAATGGCATCACACGAAGAGAGGTTATGCTCCTATAATCTTTCTCACTTAAAAGAGAAAGAGCTTATTTTACAAAAGCAAAAAATTAAAATAATCACAAAGAAAAGTGGATTTTTCATTTTACTTTTTTATAAATCACAAGTAAATTATTTTCCACATTTCAATGTCTTAATGCACTTGAAAAGGCTGAGAGTACCAACATTTCTAAACAGACATGTGGACCTTGCCAATTGCATTTTTAACTGCATTTAATGAACAAACAAAATATACTGACTGTATTTTTTAAACAGTTAAACTTGCTGTTAGTTTGTGGCTTGATGGTGTTTTTTTTTCCAGCTTCGAAGCGCAAAGGCCTGATTCACAAAGGATCTCCACACTTGTGACGGAGGCCCTGCAGTCTCTGCAATGAGTGCGGAGACTCCCCTAGGACTGCGGGCTCCATCACAAGTGCAGAGACCCTTTGTGAATCAGGCCCGAAGTGTTTTATAGCTGCAGTTTGTACAGCAGACTTAATGGTGTAGGGTTCTTCTCAGATTAGAGATTAAAACATAGCCCCCTCTTGGTCTATTCTCAGGAATCAAGGGAGTGTTGCTGGTGGGATGGCGGTCTTTTACACTTGGGGGCAGGTTATACGCATGCAGGGCCTTATTTATGAGGCCCCTAGCAGCACTTTTGCACTGCCGTAGCATCACTTTTGTGACGCTCCAGTGGCGCAATGAGCCGCAGCATATTTGCAAGGCCAAGCAAATCCACTTTGTATGGCTTTTCATGGCCTTATGAATATGTGTCCCTTTCTGGCGTTCCATGGGTGTTGCTGTGGGTGTTCCCACGCAACACCCATGGAATCTGAAGCATTCCCAGATGCACGAGGAATCTTAAACCTGGGAATGTGTCAGATTCTAACGCCACCCCAGGGGTGGCATTAGGGAGGGGCAACTAAGAGAAATATCCTTATTCCTTCTTGTTTTTCCTCTTTCTATGTGTGCTGCATTCTGCAGCACAAAGAGAAAGAGGAAAGAAACTCTCATGATTGTTTTTGTGTGCAGGAATATGTCCCTTCCTGCACAAAAACAATCACCCCTACAACGCAGACACCCTTGCACCATGGTGCAAGGGTGCCTGCATTGGCTCATGAGGGCCCATTGTGCCCCAGCGCAGGAGAAAAGGAGAGGGAAACTGTGTATCTCATAGATACGGCGCATTCCTGCCCTTTTCTTTTGATGCAGGGCAGTGCAACAAGATGCCTTGCGGTACTGCCCTGCGCAAAAACCTTGTATATGAGGCACAGACTGTTTATAAATGCAAGCAATTACAGTCCTGGAACACCAGACGACACCTCTCTTACTCCTTCGGCCTCGGACTGTAGGGAACGGTGTCTGCTATCCAAAAATGTTGGGGGTACTTCATTCACTCGTGTTCACCCCCAGTTTGTGCCCTGCTGGTAAATACCGCAAAATTTGGAATTTGGTGCAGAAATAGACATAACTCCAAATACACGTCTCAATTTTTATTGACATACTCAGACTAAGAGTTACTCACAACACCCAGTAACAAGCATTCGCATAGCCAATAGGTCTCGCTTTTGGGACCTTATAAATGTTTAGCCATGCAACAGTTGATGTTGTTGCACCAAGGATATTGTGCTGCATAACTAGATACTTAAAAGGTCCCAAAAGCGAGACCTATTGGCTATGCCAATGCTTCTTTTTTTTTTTTTGCTGTAACGCTGGGGTGCACAAGGTATGGCAGGCACCTGCAGCTAGGGAGGTAGGGCCTTTGCTAACCCAGCCGCTTGGTGGCAGACGCACTCAGGGCTAATCACCTAACACAATTTGGATGTTTTGAGGAAGGCAGTAGTACACATTGCTATATTGTAATGTCTTGCACTTATGCAAAAAAGTGGTGCAAACACACCTTGCAAAATGTGTTCTGTTTCTGTGTTAGCATATAAGCCTATAGAATTTGGACCACAAACATTTGCACTAGGGGAGAACACAGCACACTGAGTTGACCTATTACTGTATCGAAACAATAAAAAACAGGAAATACATTTTCTATATGTGAGTTGGGCCCAGGTTTGAGGCAAAATCAGCGTGCTCCTTTTCTGAGCAAACAAATATTCCATTCCCAATGTAAAATTCGTTCACATGCAAAAGATGCATAAATTATTTTACAATGATTTCACAATCCATTCCCTAAATGTCTGTTCCGATGCAGAAACAATGATGTAACATGGACTGAGCACACTGACCAGGAATTTAAACTTTCTGGTACATACTGCAGAAACAGCGGGCCCTGGATTAACATTAATGGCAACCATTTGTGCAATATTTCGAACGTGGCCATAGTGTCTAGGGAATCGCTGCACGCAATATTGTCTGTCGTTCATCACTGCGAAAACGCCTTTGGGAGCAAAAAGGTGCTAGAGAAGCCGGAAACACATAATGTGTATTTGTAAAGCACAAGTTCACCGTGCCGGGTATCTTGGCGCTGAATGACATATGTTTATTCTAGAAATGAACGGAGTTGCATACTACAGGGACTCTTGCTAGTAATTTACAGAAATGTTTGTAATGCTACCGTAGGAAAAAAATGCGATAAACTAATTACCTGATATTTAATCCTTTATGAAGCAATTCAGTATGTTCTGTATACGGCCGTTAGCAGGGCACAAGTTATAAAAAAATTTTTTTTAAAGAAGTGGGGGAGACTATGGCTAGAGCTGCCGATTTTGCGTTTTATTTATGTTTTAAAAACAAAAATAAAAACCATTGTTACTGGCAATATCAATATCTCAAACTCGTGTAAATGCGAGATCTATTGCATTGCAAATGCTTGTGTATGTATATGAAGCCACTTCCAATAAACATGCAACACGGAGTCCAACCCTGTGTCGGCAACAAGACAATCTTTATTCCATTCCGAAGAAACAGGCAGAAACTACAGTTTTAAAGAACAACTTCCGCGCAACCAAACTTGGATGGCCAGAACTGGCTGACCCTTTTTTACAGCAAACAAAACCAATGTTGGATGCAATAAGACCAGCTACAAAAAAACAGGACAAGTAAAAACTACTGATCACAGGTGAATAAACGAGTGAAAAATCGAAAAAAAACGTTATATTTGCAGACCATGATCCACCATATGGTGAAAATGTGGCAAATGCATCAAAACACTAACTATACACTGACTACATATAAGCTTTACTGAATCCTATATTTCCAGTTGCCTTAGCTCGCATCAATATTTTGCAGTCTTTTACATAGGAGGATGTGAGAATCATGCCATGACAATTTCTTTGACATAAAAGGAGGCTTTGATGTAACATTACCAATATTTTTTTTCAAAACACCACATTTGTCTTTTACGTGTCACAGCACTTCAGCTGCTTTTAACGTGTGCCTTAACAAGCAAGCTACAGCGCATCAAGAACCAAGGTAGTCTTTAAAAGCAACACCTGCTCCTTGCTTGAGGCCATCAAAGGCAAACAGGGTGAGCAGACTTCTGGTCTAGATAACAAAGAGGACCAGGGGGATCTGTTGATTTCTTTTTAATGTGATTACTTGTATAGGACAATAGTAGTTTTAAAGCAGGGAAGGTAGGAAGGAGTAAGCAGGAAATGGGTTTCTGCAGGAGTAGAGTCTGACATGGGTGTCTAAGTTAACTATGACAAGGAGGTGATGTCAATGACTAGAGAGCTCCTTGTACACCTTAATGAGAAAACCTGGGACAGGGTAGAAAAGTGCACCATTGAGGGCTTTGTGGAGACCAGTACAAACGTACCGTTTGAGTGAGGTAGGATATAGTCAAGGGAGGGGAAGGTACGAGTAAGAAGAATTCCCAAGGAACGGAGAGGATGAAAGCAACTCCACATCCCTTTTGATGGTGCACCTCCCCTTTGAAGGTCATGCTGTCTGTGTGGCATCCCACAGCCACAACAGTGTTGTGAGTAGGATCACATTTATATCCTGGTACTAAAATTGCTGCCAGGTGAGCGGGATTAAAAAAAAAGTGGTTCATGATGGGAGAGGTCTACACTGACAATCCCTCATCGCGATCGCAATCACTCTAAAAGCTAAAGTGATCGCGATCGCGATGACGCACGCTAGGGATGCACGCGCAGCAGCAGGGGGAGGGGTATGGTGCAAAGACCACAGAGAAAGAGGCAGACACATGAAAGGGGAGAAGAGGAGAGAGAAGGATAGTGGCAGGCAGACCGGGGACTGTAAGAGCATAGAGACAAGGTAGGGAGACGGGCAATGAGATAGGAAAACAAGAAGTCAATCTGAGTTATCGAAAGGCAGACAGAGTAGTAGAACGAAGATGTAGTACCCCTTACACACTGCCAATCCCTCATCGCGATCACTGTAAAAGCGAAAGTGATCGCGATGACGAACGCTAGGGATGCGCGCGCAGCAGCGGGGGGAGGGGTATGGTGCTGAAGGCTGGCGCAGGAAAGGCAGATGGCTGGGTGAGAAGGGAGGGAGAATGCGTGGAGCAGCTGTGCGCGTGCATGCCATCTTGCACTGTAGCTTGTCGCCAGCACAAAAATGTGGGTAGCACTTTCGAAACCCACCTACTAAATGTCTCGCCAGATCAGCGCATGCGCTGGGTCAGGCGAGACCTAAAACAAGCGTTGGCATAGCCAATAGGTCTTGCATGAATTAAGTTTGAGTTATTGGCATTGCTAAATATTGCAACACAAATTGCAACCAAAGTCTATAAATTGTAGATGGTGGTATGCTGCGCTTTAGATGAATTTGTTTAAAGGTAAAGTGCGCCATACTGCGATTGCTACAATAGTTAATTGTGGATGCGTTAACAATTGATGTGTGCACTGATGGCTGGTGGTGTGTGTGCCGGTAGAAATTGTGCACTGATGGCTGGTGGTGTGTGTGCCTGGTAGAAGAGTGCACTGCCGGCTGGTGGTGTGTGTGCCTGGTGGAAGCGTGCACTGATGGCTGGTGGTGTGTGTGCCTTGTGAAAGCGTGCACTGACAGCTGGAGGTGTGTGTGTGCCTGGTGAAAGCGTGCACTGACGTCTGGTGGTGTGTGCCTGGTGGAAGCGTGCACTGACGGCTGGTGGTGTTTGTGCCTGGTGAAAGTGTGCACTGACAGTGTGGGTGTGTGTGGTTGTGTGTGTGTGGTTGTGGTGGTTGTGTGTGTTGTGGTTGTGTGTGTTGTGGTTGTGTGTGTGTGCTTGTGGTTGTTTTTGTGTGGTTGGGTGTGGTGTGTGTGTGGTTGGGTGTGGTGTGTGTGTGTGGTTGTGTGTGGTTGTGTGTGTGGTTGTGTGTGGTTGTGGTTGTGTGTGTGGTTGTGTCACAGGGCAGCGAAGGGGACAGAAGGAGAAAAAGGTACAGAATCACGGGGGCAGCAAAGGGGACAGAAGGAGAAAAAGGCACAGAATCGCTTGGTTACTCCAAGGAGTACCCTGGCGCCAAGACAAGATAGTACGTGCTACGTGATTTTAGTATCCACTCGAGTGGGGTTATTGGGACCCCTGTTTTGCTTTTTGGTTTGAAGAAGTTTGCTTTCAGAAGGTAGCCCTCACTGAAGTTTGATTGCTCTGGGCAATTTGGGACCAGAGACAGAGGTCAAGGATGTTCACCTGGAAGCCTCTCCTGGGGGGTGGGCCAGGAAGTTAGGTCGAGGGCCTTATTAGCTGATGCTAACCTTTTCAAAATCGAAATTTAAACTCATGATGGAACTTATGAACCCCGAAATTGTTACCTAAGTGGGATCAGAGGTATATAAAAGTCCTTGGCGTCTTGGGTCAAATATTCAGCACTGGGCGAGATGCTAGAGAATTGATTGCAGGAAACCAGTTTCAAGGCTACACACCATTTTCAATTTAATCCGCTGGTGGGTTCGCAGAGCGGGTTACCAAAAGGGGAACGTAAGCTGACCTAGTGTACATCTGCCCGCAAGTGACTCCCATTGTTCTTACATTCTTGGATAGGGTGTTTTTTCATTTGCTGGTTTTCAGTCTCAATAGCTCATGTTTAAATTAAAGAAAGAAAATATCAGCAAACCTTTCTTAAAAAAAAGTGGAATCTCTGGGTGCCGATTGCTGATCCCTGCTAAAATACAGCGGGCGCGTAGGTGATGTGCAGTTAGTTCCGAATGTATGTGTAGTCATCGCAATCGCGATGCGCGCAGCAGCGGGGGGAGGGGTGGATATGGGGCTGAAGGCAGATGGCTGGGCGAGAAGGGAGGGGGAATGCGGGTAGCAGCTGTGCACGTGCATGCCATCCGTGCACTGCAGCTTGTCGCCAGCACAAAAATGTGGGTAGCACTTTCTAAACCCACCTACTAAATGTCTCGCAGAGCATCGCTTATGCGATAGCTCAGACAAGACCTAAAAACCACTCTTAGGGTATTAGTATCTATCAGGCACACTCCAAAAACATCCCCCCATTCCAGAAGACTCGTATTCATGGTCATGGCGTAACATTTACTGGTAGGTTGCTTGTGTGTACCTTTACCTTGTTCACTATCAGCCATTTTGTAAATAATTCCATTGGCATTTTGCCACAGTCTTTTTTCTAGTATTTATATTCTATGATAATTCATAATCTTTTTCATATTGGATAAAATAATCGCAGCAAGTGGCTAGGGTTCTTTTATGAGGAATAACCAGATATCAATTATTTTCTTTAACCTTGTCTGGTTTCATTCCACCAAATTGTATTAGCTCGCACTGTCTACCTTTTGAGGGGCTTGTATTCCATGCAGGACCGACTTTTACTCATATAACAACTTAAGAAGAAGCGAAGAATCAAAATACATAAATGACTACAATCCAATTATTTTATCCATGTGGAACACTAACATGGATATTCAGTATGTTGCGGACAATTCCATTGCTGTTGCTCGATATGTAACGTCCTACATTACTAAATCAGAAAAGACGGAATTGAAAGAAATGTGGGAAGAGATTTCTCATGAGAAGACTCTAAGTAAGAAATTATACAGTTTCAGTTTGAAGATGTTATCGCATCGTGAAATTGGAGCAAATGAATGCTCAGATCGGTTATCATCTGCAAGTCTATATTCCAAAAGTAGAAGAATCATTTGGGTGAGTCTAGGTCTTGCAGCAATGCGAAATCGGGTACTGAAATCTGTTCAAGAAATTTAATATTTAGCAAAAAAAGAACCAGAAAGTACAGATATTTTGAAAACAAATATGTTGGACACATAATACCCAAACAGAAGTCATCATCTTGAGAACATGTGTCTCTATGAAGTGCTGCAAAACTACACTTTTAAACGGAATACTACAGAGAACATCAATGATGGAAAATATGCAGTGATTGGTTCCGAAGGATGTCTGGTGAAATAAAGGAAAGGAAATGTAATTAATCACAGGAAACTGAGTTGCGACACTGCTGACAAAAGGGAATTTTACTATTTAGCCCTTTTGCAAATGTTCAAACCGTGGCGTTCAGAACTGGAATTACTTGGAGATTTTCAGAGCTATGAAGATTCATTTAATGCTTGTAAAGATACCATACAATGCAGTGCTTTTGCAAATTATGTGAAAATGTTGAATGATGAAATTGATCAAGAAGCTACAATTGCAGCTGAGACAGTTCTCAAGACAGTCAAAGTTCTGCTGGACTGAGTCAAGATCCACTAGGACAACCAATGTTTGAAAATGAAGCAGCGACTGCCATGAATGAGGAAGAAACAGCAATGTATCAAGCTCAAGAAGATGTAATACAGTTAGGAAACTCGGAAGAACAACTAAATGTTGAACAGAAACAAATATATCAACAAGTGAAAGAGCAGATTGACCATGGATTACTTCATGAAAAGAAAGGGTGCTCATGTATATCATTTCAACCTATCCGAATGTATGTGAGTGGTCAAGCTGGAACAGGAAAAAGTGTCTTAATTAAAGTAATTACAAGTTATCTGCAGAAAACAACTGAGTCACATTTGTCTTGTGTTGTCACTGCTCCAACTGGGTTGGCAGCACATAACATTAAAGGAATTACTTTACATCATTTACTAATGCTACCAGTAGAGCATGAGAACAAATTGGAATACCACAAGCTATCTGGAGAAGCTTGTTGTGAAGGTTCAAGAGTCCTGAAGTAAATGAAACTTCTCATTATTGATGAGGTAAGCATGGTCTCAAACTTGATGCTTCCCTTGTGCATTTAAGAATGCAGCAAATTCTTAAAACAGAGTATGACGTGTTATTTGGAGGAAAACACGTCATAGTTTTTGGAGATCTACTGCAACTGACTCCGGTAAAAGGACAACCGGTATTTAAAACACTTGCACATGAAGATACCAGAAAGTCTCTTGGCAGTGTTGGTAATGTGGACATTTGGACTTATTTTGAATACAAAGAACTAACAACAAATATGCGACAGGCAAATGATGCTGAATATGGAAGTATTCTTCAAGATATAAGAATTGGAATTCTGACGGAACATGGCAAACAAACTTTGGAGAGTCGATTACTTGCAATTTATTTCCAAATGAAAATGTAGTTCCTGAGAAAGTGTACATGAAAATTGCAGCAAATAAATCAGTGATCTGCTTAATGCCAACACTGCGCGAGTGTTCCATATTCAACGAAGAACTATTGAAACTGGAAAATGAAGAAATTATAAAAATGGAAGCCATCGATAAAATAGAGCATGAAGGAATCACTATTATTTTGACGGGAAAGTTGAAAACAAAACTGGATTCTTTAGAAAAAAAAAATCTAAAACAGCTGGTTTAGGAAAGACACTATATGCATGTGTGAACTGTCAAGTAATTTTAAGGCGTAATTTGGATGTAGAAAAAGGTTTAGTTAATGGAGCAATGGGTAATGTGCTGGATTTTGTTAATTATCAGAAAAAAGAAGGAATTGAATTTTTAAAAATTAAATTTCATCAGAGTGAAGAAGTTAAAGAAATTGGTCGTTGTTCAGTTCGTTTTTTGCTTGTTAAAGATTTATATGTCCGTAGGAAACAATTTCCATTTTCTCTGGCATATGCAGTGACTATTCATAAATCTCAAGGATTAAGTGTAGACAGTGCATTGGTGAACATTGGCTCTACTGTATTTAAAGAGGGTATGTCATATGTTGCTTTGTCGCGAGTCAGAACATTATCTGGTTTGTTTTTGATTGATTTGGATGAGACAAAGGTTACTACAGATGCAAACTGTGTAAAAGAGTATAATAGGTTAAGAAGGGTGTATGCTCCCAATTTAGGTCAATATCCTGTATCCTGTATTTGAAAAGCGTGTGGTTGGTCGAAAAAGAAGGTTTGAGAATATCTGTACTGAAGGTGTAGAGAAGGGAAAAGAACAAGATAATGTTGTGATTGCAAGTAAAAAGAAAAATGACACTATTGAAGAGATTGTTGGTTATCATTTTGAAAATAGTTCAGGTGTCAACTGCTATGCTAATGTAGTGGTCAATGTTGTTTTTTATCTTGAAGGTTTGCCAGAACAAATTATGCAGAATCGGCAAAAAAGATTTTGTTCTCTGTTGCATTCTGTTTATGAAAAATTGACAACAGATACAAGTACAATACAAACTGTTTCAGATATTCATAATCTTTTGGATGTGTGTTCTGGTTCTACACAATTTACACAAAAAATCCAACAAGATGCTCAGGAATTTTTAATGTATATGCTTACCATTTTTGAAAATGAAGCTGTAGAAATAGAAAATATTTTTGGCCTTTCTTACAAATGGGAACATCATTGTGAAAATTGCATGTATACATGTACCACTAATGTAGACACTGAAAGATTTCTGTATTTAACATTACCAGACTGTAAATCAGTGTCTTTCAATAAATTAGTTAAAGGTGCAAATCAAAACATGGAGTGTAGCCAATGTAAATCAGAAATGTTATCCACATTATTTTTAACAAAATATGGACAATACATCATTTTAATGATGCAGCGTTGTACAGCTGATGGAAGAAAATTGGATACTTTAATAAAGCAATTTGTAGCAACACAACTATCAATATCAGGAAGGACTTTTGTAGCAATTGCAATAATTTTCCATGATGGTCCTTCCACAACATCTGCACATTACACTGCCTATCTAAAATGTGACAAAGGCTGGACACTTTATAATGATTCCCAGTTGCTTTTCAAACAACGTTTGCCTAGGGAATTACCAAATTCCTACCTAATATTTTTAAAGTCAAAGTTTTAGGAAGATAATTCACTCTCTGAGGAATTTATTATTATAATTTAATAGGATTACCATTGGAAAATTTACATAACAAGGAGTGCAAAAATACCATTTGGCCTCAAGAAAAGGTATATATTTGAATTATGGACTTTTTCGTGCTCATTGACTCGGTGAATATTTTAAAGCGACAACATTTTCAGTTTTTATAAGTTAAACTTATAACATTTTGTTAGCCATAAGAATTTCATATATGTGTGATTTCTACTTTCTGGTATTTTACTGAGAATGGCATGTTGGGTTTTTTTAAACAATCTTTTTGATTGTTTTTTTTTTGCCCGCTGTTAAGTGATGAGTACGATTGAAATCACTATTTCTAGTGAAATTCAATATATTCTGAGAACAGCAAAAAAGGCAAACAAATTACTTTGTTTAAATATATGCTGTGTTGTAAAAAATTTAATATTACATGTTATAACTATTTCTTCTTTTCTTTCACAGATTCTAATTCTAAAATAAGCAATTTACCTCAATTTACATTACAAAAAAAATCTGAAAAAAATGTGTACCATTTTTAATTTCTATTACCGTGAAGGTAAGTTTAACTAAGCATTAATATGCAGAATGGGCAGATCTGCAAGAAGCTACAAAGTTTGAACATGTTTTTAAAAACACTCTGTTTTTACCTATGTAGTTTTGAAATCTCTCTGTCATCGGATATCATGTGACCTCCAAAAAAACAGATTTGAGTGGTTCATAATATTTCCCATTGTACCTATTGAAGGACCGCAATCATTTCAATCATTCTTCTTTGAGCATCTTTGCAGACAAAACTCTGTGTTTACCTTCTATCATTCGCAAGCAATTTTAAAAACAGAGATATGTCACTTTTTGTAACATAGTTATTGCGCAAGACACTCTTTCATATTTACAAAGAGAGGAAAAGGCACTCTGTGTACTTTTTCTACTCCATGTAAATACAACCTCATCATACACACCACTTTGCATTGAAAGGGTGTTCTATAAGTGTTGTTGTGCGTGATTGCACTGAATACTCATAGAACAAGACACATCTCCAGATTTATCATAAATCATAAATCTCGATATGTGTGTGAATGCTGCACCATTCTCCAATTAGTGTAGGAAAGCACAACAAGGAGAATTGTTTTCATTTCTCCTCATTTTTTAATCTTCAATGCATGCTAAAATGTTCAGCATATATTGAAGGAGAAAAATGCGTTTTCTGATTGTTTTTGTGCAGGAAGGTGTGTCTTCCTGCACAAAAACAAACAGCACATGACACAGATATCCTTGCACCATGGTGCAAGGGTGCCTGTGTCACCACATGGCTGCAGTTTAAGCAGCCGTGCAGAGAGAAGCATAGATTTGCAACATATTTATGTACATATGTTGCATCCCTGTGCTTCGGAAGTACTACAGCACACTGCAGTTAAAGAGGTTACTGTGTGATGCTGCAGCACTTCCTCATAGTTCTGCACTTATACATTCACCATACGCTACTAATGCATTCATTCAGTCAATTACATACTACACATACATTCATCTAAACTTTCACACACTAACAAACAAATATAGCTCTTTTTTTAAACCAGGAAAGTTAGTTCGTAGAAGAACTTTTTTTTTCTTTTATATTTTTTGGGGGTTTTTTGAACAATTTTTAATTTTTGGGGGTTTTTCTTGAGAAAAAAAAAGGAAAAAACAGAACTGGAGGAACAAAACAATGAACTTCAGGGGAAAAAAAAACCAAAAACTAGCAATGATGACTCTCTTGCTTTCGGCAGATAAGATCGATTGACTGCTCTCCATAGCATAAAACAGCATTGCATTTTATGCAGAGCACTTTCAGGTTTTGAAACTGTGGACGGATGTCCAAATTTTGCACAGAAGGATCCACCCTTGAAGTGCTTGGCTGGGATGGATCTGAGGGAGCAAGAACAACTCTCATTCTGAGGCATTCCTCCCGAGCAAGGTTCACCGGATGGAGGGTCCTCAGATGCTTCATCATACTTGATGTTCCGCAGGAATATTTTTTGTTCAGATCCCCACGGGACAGCACTCTCTGGCAGATCTTGCAGGTTACTAAGGTGGCATTGGTTTTCGTTTGCCCCTCAGGAAAGGTGAAAAATTTCCACACCACAGATGAATATCTTGGTGGGCGTGGTGGTTCTTCCAAAAAATCATCCTCAGATGAATGAGGAGATCCTGGAGATGCCTGCTGCCCTGAAGCCATTGTTTGAAAAAAAAAAGTTTGAGCTAAGTGTAAACTTAGTCCAAAAAAGCTTCTCTCTACAAAGAGATGCTCCTCCAAAGAAGGTCAAAGAAGAATGATTGAAATGGGTGGGGTATTTCAATAGTTAGAATAGGAAGTGTAATGAACCAATCAAATCTCTTTTTTTCAGGTCACATGGGATCCGCGCACCGTGCGCATAGGCAGCACGCACCCAGCGCGCATCCGCGAAATTGAATTTAAAAGGAATATAGGATTAGAAGTAAAAATATATTACTTTTATGAGTAGTTTAGAGTTTGTCTTAAATTAATATTCACATGAAACACATATATATATGTTTTTTAAAATGTAAAATATTTCGCGGGATTCGCGCACCCACCACGTCATACACGCACATGACGTATCGCGGAAGCGCGGAAGCGTCGCTTAACGTGCATCGTACGTGTCGCATATAGGCTTGGAGTCGCGTACCGGTCGCATTGCAATCGTGCACCAAACACGTACCCAACGCATACCATACGCGGATGGTTTCGCGCAGGGATAGAGAAAGGTGTGCAAAGGGTGTGCGAATCCTAAAAAAAGAAAAAAGAAGAATAAAGTATTGAAAATATAGTTTAAAAAATATTTAAAAAAATATAAAAATATATTTTTTAAAACAATTACAATTTTCTTTTTAAAAAAACATTAAAAACAAATAATATTTTTTACATTTTAAAAGAATTAATTGAAAAAATAAGTTAAAAAAATGGCGATAAAGAAAATATTTTAAAAACAAAAATTAAAGGAATTGACACACTGAAATACAAAAATTTAGAAATCCAATTAAAATCATCAAACATCATAGCTTTAGAGATAAGTTATAGATAGGAATTAGCATTTAAAAAACCTTTGAAATTCACTGAAAAGACCATAGGTTTCATGCACGTTATAGTTAGGAATTGGCATTTAAAAAACCTTAGAAATTCACTGAAAAAACCATAGGTTTCAGGGGCGTTATAGTTAGCTGGACATTTCCCACGTACAAAACCCTAGAAATGTCCCCGTTATAGTTAGTTCAGCTAACTATAACTCGTGCCCCCGCAATGCACTGCTGATGACGTCACATATTACATCACTCATGACATGGTCAGTGACATCACTGATGACATCACAGATCCAGTGACTGTGTGTTTCTGTACAGTTTAAATATGTTTTATATATTTATAGTGAAAGGCCTATGGAAGAATGAGTGGGTGTATAAGTGTGTGAATGGATGATTTAGTAGATGTGTGACTGACTCTATAAGTGAGTGATTAAATCTATGAAAGTGCAGACTAGTGACTAAACTGTGTGAATGTCTGTATCTGTCTGTCTGTTGGTGTGTAAGCAGCTGCATGGGTTTGTGAACAGCTACATCAGTGTCTATATGGGTTATTGATTGGTTGTCTAAGTATCTGTATGGGTGCCTGAGTGTTTTTTCAGTGAATATATATATATATAAATAGGTATATATATCTATCTATATATCTATCTATCTACATATTACCTACTGGCGGTCGCCAGTAGGTAGATATAGATAGGACCCATTTTCCATAGGAAATCCGCAACATTCTATTTGGAATAACGTTGGCGCTGATTGACGAATCTTCGCGAAATTTTCCAAACTTTTGGCCAGCTCCGGTCCGCTCCTATTCTGAAAATTTCACAGTGATTCATCAAGCGTGGGTTGAGAAAAATGGGGGGTCCGAGGCACAAGAAAACCCCCCAAAGAGGCACAAGAAACCCCCCCAAAGGAGGTGCAAAACGCGACAAGGGGGCAGGGTAGAAACACCCTGACCCCCTAGGCCTGCTCATGGGATCCCACAAGGAGCAGAGTGTTGTAAAAAGGGGCGATGCATATGAACACCTCTCTGCAATGCAGCCCCCTGGCGCATACTGGAGGTACCTGGTGGGCTAGTTGGACCCCAGGGGATCTCAGGATTGAAGAGGAATTATTTCCCCAACTTAAAACGTGCCACAGGGAGTGTTTGCAAAGGTCACCTCAGACCCCGCCCCCTTCCTTCACCATTGTACAAATATTCCTCTTAAATCAGCAGAACTACGAATTCGGATTTACTCACCTGTTATCAGGAGAGAACCCAGGGCTGCATCTTTTAGCCCAGCACTGACTCTGAAAAGTAATTCTAAGCGTACTTACCAGTAACTTGTATTTCCTTCCATAGGAATCCATTGTGTGGTTTTCAGCAGAAAAGTTTCTAAGTGTCCATTTTTGAAACGTACAAATATTCCTCTAAAATCAGCCGAACTACGAATTCCGATTTACTCACCTGTTATCAGGAGATAACCCAGTGCTGCATCTTTTAACCCAGCAATGACCCAGGAGAGTACGTCTAAGCGTACTTACCAGTAACTTGTATTTCCTTCCATAGGAATCCATTGTGTGGTTTTCACCAGAAAAGTTTCTAAGTGTCCATTTCTGAAACTTACAAATATTCCTCTAAAATCAGCCGAACTACGAATTCCGATTTACTCACCTGTAATCAGGAGAGAACCCAGGGCTGCATCTTTTAGCCCAGCAATGACTCTGAAAAGTAATTCTAAGCGTACTTACCAGTAACTTGTATTTCCTTCCATAGGAATTCATTGTGTGGTTTTCAGCAGAAAAGTTTCTAAGTGTCCATTTGTGAAACGTACAAATATTCCTCTAAAATCAGCTGAACTACGAATTCCGATTTACTCACCTGTTATCAGGAGAGAACCCAGGGCTGCATCTTTTAGCCCAGCACTGACTCTGAAAAGTAATTCTAAGCGTACTTACCAGTAACTTGTATTTCCTTCCATAGGAATCCATTGTGTGGTTTTCAGCAGAAAAGTTTCTAAGTGTCCATTTTTGAAACGTACAAATATTCCTCTAAAATCAGCCGAACTACAAATTCCGATTTACTCACCTGTTATCAGGAGAGAACCCAGTGCTGCATCTTTTAACCCAGCACTGACCCAGAAGAGTACGTCTAAGGGTACTTACCAGTAACTTGTATTTCCTTCCATAGGAATCCATTGTGTGGTTTTCACCAGAAAAGTTTCTAAGTGTCCATTTCTGAAACTTACAAATATTCCTCTAAAATCAGCCGAACTACGAATTCCGATTTACTCACCTGTAATCAGGAGAGAACCCAGGCCTGCATCTTTTAGCCCAGCAATGACTCTGAAAAGTAATTCTAAGCGTACTTACCAGTAACTTGTATTTCCTTCCATAGGAATTCATTGTGTGGTTTTCAGCAGAAAAGTTTCTAAGTGTCCATTTGTGAAACGTACAAATATTCCTCTAAAATCAGCTGAACTACGAATTCCGATTTACTCACCTGTTATCAGGAGAGAACCCAGGGCTGCATCTTTTAGCCCAGCACTGACTCTGAAAAGTAATTCTAAGCGTACTTACCAGTAACTTGTATTTCCTTCCATAGGAATCCATTGTGTGGTTTTCAGCAGAAAAGTTTCTAAGTGTCCATTTTTGAAACGTACAAATATTCCTCTAAAATCAGCCGAACTACGAATTCCGATTTACTCACCTGTTATCAGGAGAGAACCCAGTGCTGCATCTTTTAACCCAGCACTGACCCAGAAGAGTACGTCTAAGGGTACTTACCAGTAACTTGTATTTCCTTCCATAGGAATCCATTGTGTGGTTTTCACCAGAAAAGTTTCTAAGTGTCCATTTCTGAAACTTACAAATATTCCTCTAAAATCAGCCGAACTACGAATTCCGATTTACTCACCTGTAATCAGGAGAGAACCCAGGCCTGCATCTTTTAGCCCAGCAATGACTCTGAAAAGTAATTCTGAGCGTACTTACCAGTAACTTGTATTTCCTTCCATAGGAATTCATTGTGTGGTTTTCAGCAGAAAAGTTTCTAAGTGTCCATTTTTGAAATGTACAAATATTCCTCTAAAATCAGCTGAACTACGAATTCCGATTTACTCACCTGTTATCAGGAGAGAACCCAGGGCTGCTTCTTTTAGACCAGCACTGACTCTGAAAAGTAATTGTAAACGTACTTACCTGTAACTTGTATTTCCTTCCATAGGAATCCATTGTGTGGTTTTCAGCAAAAAAGTTTCTAAGTGTCCATTTTTTAAACTTACAAATATTCCTCTAAAATCAGCCGAACTACAAATTCCGATTTACTCACCTGTTATCAGGAGAGAACCCAGGGCTGCATCTTTTAGCCCAGCAATGACTCTGAAAAGTAATTCTAAGCGTACTTACCAGTAACTTGTATTTCCTTCCATAGGAATCCATTGTGTGGTTTTCAGCAGAAAGGTTTCTGTGTCCATTTTTGAAACGTACAAATATTTCTCTAATATTAGCCGAACTACGAATTCCGATTTACTCACCTGTTATCAGGAGAGAACCCAGGGTTGCATCTTTTAGCCCAGCACTGACTCTGAAAAGTAATTCTAAGCGTACTTACCAGTAACTTGTATTTCCTTCCATAGGAATCCATTGTGTGGTTTTCAGCAGAAAAGTTTCTAAGTGTCTATTTTCACAAACTAAAAATATTCCTTAAAAATCGTCTGTATGACTTAAACACATTCTTTCAACTGTTTACAGGAGATTGGCCAGTGCTGGATCCAGGATCCACCACTGAGTAAGAAAAAGTAACGATAACACTTCTTACCTGCTAAGTGAATTTTCTGCCATAGGATAACATTGGTGATTCTATGTGAAAAACTTTCTAAGTGTCAAGTTTTAAAATGCAATAATAATCCTTAAAAATAACTACTGTAACCAAAACGCTTTTACTCAACTGTTTACAGGAGATGTTCAAGGACTGAATCTAGGATCCAGTCCTGTGGATAGAAAAGTAATCCATAAAGTAACTAATTGCATTTGACTAGAAATTCACATTGAGCTCAATGTTGCATTGTGTTTGAAATTGTGTTGCCCATTGCAACAACTGTAACTACTGTACTTAAAAGTCTATTGCCTATCTGCAAAGTATTTAAACTAAAGTAATTAATTCTGAGAAAGTATATTTTGTATTGTAATGTATAATGTAATTATAATGTAATTTAAAAAAAATATATCTAAAAATAAATAGTTTTAAAAATGTAGTAAATCAGTATCAAAAAAATCAGTATAACAATTAATACATTAAAAATTGTCATTTACAAAACCTTTGAAATTCACTGAAAAAACCATAGGTTTAAGGCCTGATATAGTTAGGAATTAGCATTTTAAAAATCTTTGAAATTCACTGACAAAAACCATAGGTTTCAGGCCTGATATAGTTAGGAATTAGCATTTAAAAAACCTTGGAAATTCACAGAAAAAACCATAGGTTTCAGGCCTGATATAGTTAGGAATTAGCATTTAAAAAACCTTAGAAATTCACTGAAAAAACAATAGTGTGTAGGGGTGTTATAGTTAGCTGAACATTTCACTCGAACAAAACCATTGAAATTCCTCCGATATAGTTAGTTGTACTAACTACATCTCGCGCGCCCGCAATCCACTGCTGATGATTTCACATATTACATCATTCATGACATGGTCAGTGACATCACTGATGACATCTCAAATGACATCACTGATGAGCGTTTTTCAGTGAATATATATATTTATATATATAGATAGATATATAGATATATGTTTAAGATGGCCACCCTAGTAATCCATATACAATGTTTAGATGTCAGAAGCTCATCATTTGCTTCTATGCCACTCCAGCCATCCAATAGCATGTCACAGGATAAAATGTAGGGACAGTGTAATTGACGCTGACATTGAAAATGGCCAGGGGGCCGAAACGTGTCTGTCAGTTTGTTTGTATGCCGTGGTCACATTAATAAAAAGTAATAAATTGGTCACTCCTGATTGTGCAGCGTTCCTGTGAGGATTGAAACGGGTGTAACGCGAGACCGTTCTTGCGAACAGCAGCACCTGCCATGCTTGAGAGCGCCGGCTTGGAGATGGTAACGAGGAAATGCATAAATATATGTGTATGTGTGTGTATGTGTATATATGTATATTTATGTATGTTTTATATATATACACACACACACACACACACACACACACACACACACATAGATACATAATGGAACAGTGAAGAACATTTTTAAAAGTTTGTACTTACATAGACTTATCTGCATGTAATATCCTTTGTGGAGTTGTAACTCCCAATGGAACTGCACTTGCATTATAGTGACTCCTGGTGCATTATTTGCATGGTTGTTGTCCTGCGTGACACTTGATAAATTGCAATGGGGCAGAGCCTCTGAGCACATAAATCTGTTGTAAACAAGAGATTCTAGGGTCTGATGATTTAATGATCTGTGTACCATTTCTAACTTGAGGCAGAAAATAGTTATCAAAGACCTGCAGGGCTCCTCTGGGTTTATTTTCACCATAGGAGACAACACAAATTGGTTAACCACGGCAGCAGCTTTTTCCTCCCTGGTCTTATGCTAAGGCAGAATTGAATACCCCTAACCTGGGTACTTGAAGGAGGGATTTTAGTGGGATGATGGAAGTTCAACTATTATAATGTGGCAAGACTGTCTGCACATCAGTTGATCCAACCATAAGAGAAAAAAGTTCACAACAGGTGTTTAAAAGTGTATCAAATATAGCACTGAACGATTTGCATAACCAATGCACACACTAGATTCCAAACAATTAAGACTGAAGACCATTAGTGTGCCCTCATACTGAACTGGCAGTCCTTCAGATAAAAGGATTCACCATTCACATTCCCAGATTTATTCTGGTGATGGTGTGTGTTTGGGATCCTGAATGAGCAAGCATTGACAAAGCCAATGGGCATTGACTCTCATACCTATTCTTTTTGTCAATGATTTTTAGCGATGCTCTGCAGCATCCCGATACTGTGCAGAATGCAACCTCGGCCTGTGCATGGAAGAGTGGTGGGGCGGGGTTGGGGGGGATTTCGACACATGACCATGAGGGAAAAAAATTAATTTTCCCTCATGGTTGTCTGTCGAAATCACCCCCCCCCCCCCCACCGGCCCCATCGCTCTTACCTGCTCAGGCCGCAACTGGTAGCATGGCTAAAGAAGAATAAAATGAAGCCTATAACATGGCAAGTCACATCATTTTTTATGTGTGTGCACCACACCAGTGCATGCCTACAAAATCTGAGATGGATTGACATATAAAAACAAAAAGTGTGTAAAAGCCTTTTTTTTTTTAATGTGGGTCAGTGGAACAATATATAGGGCAACATGGAGGGTGTGGGTCGGTGTAGGTAATGCAGGGTGGTGCGGAGGAGAAGCATCAGGTGACATGAGGAAGGGCACAGGTGGGGGAAAGCAACATGAAGGGAGTGGTGTCAGAAGCAACATGGAGTGTGGAGGAGAAGCAACGGGCTGGAAAGATATGTGGAGCAGGTAGGGAAATAATACATCAATGAGAAAGCAATGAGAGATGACACAAGAGGTACCGCAACATGAAGGGAGGTGGGGAGAGCACACAGGTAGCAGAGAGCAACACAGAGTGCAGGGGAAGAGAAAAACTCAAGGGACACAGCTGGAAAATATATGCCTTTGCATGGTGTGCTTAATCAAAAAGCAAAAAAGAAATACTTGAAAAGCAATCATTGGAATTGTAGAAGTGAGCCAATCAAAAGAGATGGTAAAAAGTCAATAGGAATGACACACACAAGACTGATAAGCTGGGACACGAATATGAGTTACAGGAATGCCAAACAATGAGCGTGTTCCAAGTCCCTGCATGTTTTTGGTAAGCCCACAATATGTCACTGCAGTCTCGTAGGCTTGATCTAAAATGAAGGGACAGGTTCTAAGAAACTAATGAAACCCAAATAATTGTGACAGAATAAGCTTGTTTCTTCCAGTCTCATAAGTCAAACCACAGTACATGAATCATTCTAAATATCTGAAAACAAGAGAATAGAAAATTTGCATGGACTAGATAAAATATTTCTCAAAGGCAAGTCACTTAATTCAAAAAGGTCAGAAACTATAGTTTCTACCACAGAACCTTATTGGCACTGGTGGGGGACCCTCCACTAGTTATTAATGTAATTTCCTGTCAGTGATAAAACACGCACAAGCCTCAGCTTTTGTTCTAAACTTTTGTCACAATGGCACATACAAAGCAGATGGTTCAACAATCCACTGATTGGAAAGCACAGAGAAAACATCTTGCCACAAAACAGAAAAAAGAGAGCTCCCACTAACAGGAAGCTGATGAAAAGTCATCATTAAAGTCCAGGAACTGTGGCTCATCGAGAAATCTGAAGATAACAAAAGCTGACTGAGCTGCTGATTTGAAAGCTTTTGCTCTAGGTCCTTCTCTGTGCTTTGAAATTGCTTGGGATTTCAAGACAGATTTACAATTCCAGAGTGCTACCATCAGGGCCCTGTGGGTAGCAAGCCTATTTGAGGACACAGCCTGTGTGCTATTCATGCCAAGCGTATCACCATCATACCCAAGGACATTCAGTTGGCATGTCAGATCCGTGGACAGTGTGCCTAGGCTGAGATCCATCCTATGCTATGAACTCAGTGGCAGCTGCTACCCATTCTAAATGGTGGGACAGTGAAGGGGGCAGCACAGGGAAAAAAACATTTAAAATAAACATACATTTACCTTCTGCTCCCACACCATGCCACTCCCCTGCTCCCCCAACTGCAGTTAATCTCATGAGCGGAGGCTCCCAGCTCCCCAAGTAATCCCAGCACTTCTCTCATGCTATTACTCCCAGCATGAGAGAAGTGCTGGGATTGGGCAGAGCAGGAGGACAGTTTTACGCTCCAGGAGGGTTCTGGTAGCCTGTGCTCCTGAGCCCTGCAGATATCTCCAAGGAATATCCTAGAGATATCCAAGTGCTCACTACTCCTCCTCCCCCTGCTGGTGACTGCGACCTGGCCCTGCCTCGCCCCAGACTCACCGACTCCGCAAGCTAGGCCAAGTCAATGAAAAATAAAATGATCATAAAAGTGTTTTATTGTTATTATTTTTTTTTTCTTCCTTTAAGTAGTGGGGCGACGCTCCTCCGTCATAGGGGAGGAGCCACCTCTGAATAAACTAGTAGTGTAGACTTTCTTTAATACAAATACTTAAGGTTGGACTTGTTCGTAACTGCTCTCTGCATCACTAACCTGTGCAGGTGTAATGAATCATGGCAGACCCACATAGTCCCATAGTCCTGATGCTAAGGGAGTGGGAATTCTCTTGTCCATGGCCCAGGAAGCTGCACACACCTGAGGCACCCTATAAGTAATATCTGCATTAGGGTGAGCAGTTCTAATGCGGAGCCTATTTAGAAGTGATACAGAACCCTCTACCCTGCTCTGACACCATTCACAGGTCTCTGGCTGGTCCTTTTGGTTCACAGACTGTTTCTAGAAGCTCCCATGACTACTGTCCCGTAGTCTGCTTAAGCACACTGCATCCTTCATTGTCTGCCAGCTGCATAGACCAATCCAAGAAGAAGAATATGGTGTCCATTCTCGATGCTGAGTGTCACAGATAAGCTCATTTTAAGAATGTACAACTTGTCTATGTTGGTCTGTATTCTTTGTTTGGATGGGCATATTTGTTCATCCTAACCTGTTTCTGCCCTGGAATATTACTCTATTTTGCAGGCTGGAAAATTTACATATCATGTTTGTTAAAATAGAACTTTTTCCCTCAAGCTCATTTTGCAATTTGTTTTAGTCAAGCAGCTCTGATCAATAAAGTCTTATTTCTTCCCTACATGAGCCTATCAGTGCTTGATGATTTGACTGTCTGAAAAGCCTTTACCCTTAACTATGGACTTGTAAGAGTTGCTCAGGGGTTCCTGTCGCAACACTCAACCACATGACACCCTGAACCAATGGATGACAATTGACCAGATTCTCATTGCTTTATTTGTTCAAATTCAGAACAAGGCTTATCACCTCCTCGATCCTCAGCAGATTATCCACAATGCTGAATCCTCAAAACTAATCAGAGCAACCCTGCATCTGGCACATCCTTGTTCCATCTCAAACCAGGGTTCACCAGAACTCTGCAAACATATTTAGTTATTTATGTGAATCCTCTGTCCTCCTGGGCCCTGCCTGAGTCCAGTGAGGAGAACATCTAACTTAATTCAGGTCACTCAACAGGTCAATGGGCGCAGCACAGGAGGGGGACCCTCAGTAGACTGATGTTCGAAAAGCAATGCAACATTTTAGTATTCCTGGTAATTACGCAGTTGAGTATTCCGTGTCATATGTCAAACAGCCTTAGTTCATATAGCAAATAGTGGAAAGTTTGAATACCTGATGTAGAGGTCTTTGCTAGGTTGAGGTACCCCAGCGGTGACGATGGCGTGTGCTTGACCAAGACTGGGCCTGATTCATAGAGGTAAACTTACACTCTTGTGAGGATGTAAAGGAGTCCTAGGAACCCCCAGGTATCTCCCAGTCACTCACTAAACCCACATGATGGGGAATCACTGACCCCCTTTAAATATAAGGCTGAGTCTGTTGCCTCCTGTGAAAGATAGATGGATGGCTTCAATCAGCCTTTTGCTAATGCACTGTTCCTATTTCATGCATGGATTCATGCCTGCACAGGGAAGAGCACATTGTAATAGGGTACACTGCCTTGGCATTTGTCTGGCGCACACAGTTAAAGGGACAGAGTGGATTAGTAAACAATGTTTGACATTCCACAGATCGGTGAAGGTGTTTCCAGGTATTTTGTAGTGGATCTTAAGCTAGGATCAAAATGACAAACATTTATAAGGATATAAGCAATTATCCTTGAGCTATAGATACAGTGATAGTTTATTCAGAAAGACTGTTGTATAGGAGTGTACCAGTACTTGGGACAGGTGTTCAGTGAAGGTCCTACTGAGTAGCGGATTATTCGCATGAACATAGAGTGCAGTAGATCTTTTAATTTAAACCAGATTTTATGATGGAAGTTTCCCCTTATCCGATTGAGTAGAAAGAAAGGAGAGATAGTCTCTTTATAGTCCTGTCTGTTTAGTAGCTTGATAGCCCTCATATTGACATCACTATTGGATGTTATTTGAAATTATTGGGTAGACAAATTATACAGTCCTGAAGAAGGTGGTTAATAATAAGAGTGCCACCAAAACGCGTTGACGGAATATTTAGGCAAAATCTGCAGTGACCAGGGGGTCTATATATGGGATATGATATTTTCACGAACCCTTGTTGATATAATAAGGAGAGTTGCTGGTCTATGGGCTGATGATGATGTCTTAATTGTTCTACCTCATGTGATTGTATTTACTATTGATTTTTATATTGTTTTTTTGTTGTGATGTACATGGGTTTTTAACAGGAAGGTGATATCTAGCAGAGTGTATTAATGCTAAATATTTTATTAAAGGATTACAGCCATATCTATTTTTCAAAACTTCTGAGCTATTTGGATGTGGGATTTTTTCAAATTGTGTGGTGTATGTAGAGTGGCGTTTGAGTGATTTGTGTGTTCTTACTCTGAGAGGAATCTTTGTGATTATAGTGTTTAAGCAGAACTCTGTCTCCTTGGTGTGTGGAGTCTCTCTTTTGTTTGTTCCACATGAGTTAACATGCACAGAGTGGAATAGTAAACATGATCAGTATCTCTTTCTTCATTTGATTTAGAGATAGCATGCTTATGCACATTCTTGACTAGATGTTCGCAAGGCATTTTCAGATCTAGGGCCAGATGTACAATGGCCTCTTGCATTTCTTAATGGGTTGAATAACAATTTTGGTCCCTTGAGAAATGCAAATCAGCCTTTTCTATGTACAAAAGCCTTTAGGGAATCACAAATAAGGATTTCCTATTTGCAATTTCTTAGCACATGTACAGAGCATTTCCTAAATGCAAATTGAGCATATGGGAAATGCAATTACCATCGACAGTAACCATGTGACATTTTAAACAGCATCCCAAGATGCTTTTTACAAAGTGCGATAGAATGCACACATGCCGCTAGGGCATATGTGTGCTCTACATGTACACCACTATTTTTGGGGTGCATAGCAGGGGGACTTATGCCCATAGCCAACCTTGGTTTAGCATTTCCAAAATAGCGATTTCCCAATAGGAAATCGCTATTTTGGAAGTGCTAAACAGGCCCATTGGAACAAATGGCATGTGATTTCCAGTTTGTCAATTCCTAATTACAAATCGTTATTAGGAAATCGGATATTTCATACATATCATTTTGCATTTCCTAAATAGAAATTTCTAAGGGGTCTCTCTTTAGGAAATGCAAAATTGCATTTTCATACACATGGCCCCTAATCCTCTCTGAGTCTCTGAAGCAGCAATACTAGTTTGGTTACAGGGAACTGCCTTGAAATTGATACATTCCTTTCTAGAACATCGTGTACAGGCAGTTCAACTGGTATCTTTTACAGTAACTGCTATACGTTTAAGCTGCAGAGTTTCTCAGGTATCCTCATTATCTACACATCTGTTGAATGTGTATGCCAAGCCCTAAATAAATGAGCTAGCATCAAGATGATGCAGATTGTATAATAATGTAGATAATTCCCAATAACTTCTCCGCTTGAATGGCACTATGTTCACACAAAGGAATTTAAAAATATTTTGAGAGTCATCAGGAGTTGGAACAATCAATTAAAACTAATGGTAGAAAACAGAGATTCTGATTCTACACAACTCGAGCAGATCTTTGGAACAGCTATTACTGGCCATCAGAGATGAGTGACCCACCTATGCCTAAGTCATCAGAAAAGAGCCTTGTGGTATATGTGGGTAGTTGGCTGAAAATATCACCCCATATAGGAGTGGTGGTCTTGAAATGCATTTACTTATTGAAAATGCTGAGAAAACCACCCCTTCTTCCTATAGAAGCCTTAAAACAGTTGTCATAGTCACTATGACATTAAGATGGGACTATGCAAATTCTATCTATTTAGAGCTTCCCAACAACGGCGTCTATAGACTGGAAGATGTTCAAAATGAGGCTGCCTGCCTGATTTATAAACGAACTAGGAACTTCCACAACATTCCCTTATTGAAACAGCTATAATGGTAGCCTGTAAAACAGAGGATACAGTTTAAGACGTGCAGTACTGTATGGAAAGCCATGCCATAAAGAGTTCCGCTCCCACTTTCTGGCTAGGAAAATTAAGAAATACATCCACTCACGCATTAGACGATCTTTATGTTCAAACTATCTAACCACCCCAAGGTATTCGAAGCAATGCATTGGAGGTCAGAGCTTTTCTGTGCAGGTGCCTGCGCTGTTGAACTCCTTTCTGGGCAAGTTCCAATTGTTGTTATGTTATGCAGATTTCTAGAGCACACTATCACCTGGAAGGGTATCCTGGTCCTGAGCTGGTGTCTGTCTAAACACGACTAGGGCCTAGTGGGACTACTCTAAAAGCCAGGTCTTCAGCTTCTTGCAAAATTCAAGTGAGGAGGAGGCTCTGATATGTAGCAGCAGGTCGTTCCATGCTTTATGAAGGAACCAGATTTGGTTTTCCGTATGGGTGGGATTTGCGCAAGTAGGAGTCTAGGCGAGTGGAGGTCACCTGATTTGTGACATCAGATGCAATTTTTGAGGTATGCTAAGGCAGTGTTATATAGTGCCTGGAAAGTGTGGGTGAGAAGACTGAATTGTGCTCACTTGTGAATGGGAAGGCAGTAGAGCTCCTTCAGGTATGGTGTGATGTGAGTGTGGCGTGTAAGGTTGAGAGTGATTTGGAAACTAAGCTCCAACCCTTTCAGAAAAACGTTAAAACCTTATTGTTTAAACAGATTTTCTGCTGTTAGACAAGGTATTCTTTGATGCCATCTCTTTTTCCTTCAGCCTAATAGCACCAAGAAACCATTGGTGAAAATGCACTTAATCTAGAATAAATAAGAAATGACAATTAAATCAGAATTTCCAGCTGATGGTTACTGATGACCCCATCCAAGGGGTGCCTGAAAATGTTAAACAGATGGTGAAATCGGTCTCAACCTTGGGGAACTCACCAATCTAAAATGGCCACATTTGAAAGATGCAGGCCCATGTGTCACATCTATCTCTTTTCTTTCAAGAAGTTTGGGCCAAAGTTTAGTGAACAACTCACATGGCTTTTACTCCCAACCTCTCTGCAAGAATATAATAATTTTTTCAAATTTCAAATGGGTTTCTTGCAGACAAATATTATCCCTCCCAATTTCTGAAACATAACTCAATACTCTTTATTTTTCCTCAAGACTTTGATGTTCCATGCTATTATGCTTAGGGTCCAGGCTCAATGGTAACCATGTGACTGAGTAAGGGAGGAACAGTTCATGCAATTAAGAACAAGAATTCAACAAACGTTAGAGGGCACAGCCTTTTATGAAGCATACAAAATGAGGTCATGTAGACCAAGAACTCAAACGGCAATAGCCTCTAAAAAGAAAACAATACCAAAGTGCCACATACTTGAATAAAAATACAATGAAAAACTCCACCACCGGCCCCCAGGGGAATCACTTCAAACCTTTCACAAGGGGATACAATAATTCCGAAAATCTTCACTTGCACACAGGATTTCCCTATTGAGACCGCCCAAAGTATGAAAACACTTTGGCTAACAGGGGGGAGAGTTTGACAAATTGGTAAAGTCATCCTAATTACCAAATTCTCCATTACGAATGCAGCAATTGAATGAGCAAGTGACGGAGTACCAATTAAAAAAAGCTCACCAGTGTATCTGAAAGAGAAAGGAGATGCCGAAGGTACCCAGAAATGTTGTTCTCAGTTAATTTGAGTACTCCCTCGACAGAAGCTTTTGAGCACAACCACAGTTCAAGCATTTAGAAATATGGCTCTGTTCCTGAGGTATACAATATTCAATTCTCCCCAGTACTTCAGGCCTTATTACGAGTATGGCGGTCCTGGGAATGCCGTACTGGCTTAGGCGGTCTGACCACCGCAGTTCACCTGCCATATTAAGAGTGCGGTGGTCAGACCGCCAGAAGCCCACTACAACACCGCTGGCACCTCTAGGATCCCGGATCCCCTGGTGTTGGCAGTGTTGCAAATGAGGAGGAATAGAGATGGTCCTGATCCCGGCACTGCCGTCTATATATTATGACTTACCCATCTGCAAGCCTTTTCATGGCGGTGCTCCCGCCATGAAAAAGCTGGCGGAAGGGCAAGGAGGGAGCCCCCAACAGGCCCCATGTGTGAATCTATCCATGGGGTGAGTGCATGGGGCACATTATGTGCCCCCCACAAGTGCATGGTCAGGCGCCCCAAAGTACATGGTTGTGCATGCACTATGTGGCATGCACAACACGGTGTATGCTACACCGTGGACAGATTAGCATTCGGCGCTTTCACAGTGGCGGTATGCTATATAGGCTCTCCTATGAGCCTAACATACCAACCACCGTGAGACCACCGCAGCACCGTCTGCCTGTCTAGGATTATACTCGTAATTCAGTGGGCGGGCTCACCACCGCCTAGGCGGTCTTCATGGGACCGCAACGGCCCCAGTTGAAGACCACCAAAGTCGCAATTAGGCCCCTAGTGACAGGATCAGCCACAAAAATTACACCAACACCGAATGCAATCATAAGCCCTGCTCAACCAACCGACAAGGACGTGGGACATGAAAACATAATACATCTAAATATGTAAATAAAGATGAGCAAAACTTCAAGGAATCTGGTGCAATTAATGATTGGAATGGAACTTAAATAAAAAACGATCATTGGGCATCCCTACTGAATAGGTTTAAAGCCTCAGAAGAATCTCTAAATTATCTTTCTCATTAAGTACATATTCAAGTTGACTGACTAAATATGTTGGCAGTTTTTGTCATTGGTATTGATGCTAAACTGGAAAATCTGAATGAACTTATTTTGAGAGGAAGAAATGAGGATGAAATAGAAATTCATGATATACATGTGTCCCTCTGCTTGATAAATTAGGTACCCTTTTAAGGAAGTGACCCACATAGGGCCACCGGGGTCACCTCGTACCACCTCTTTGCCTTCCATGCTAAATGAAGAGTCAGGGAAACAGTGGAGAATATACACCAATAATCACTTATTACATACGCTCAGAGTGGGGCTCCGTCTGCACAGTCGCAAGAGAGTACTACAGAGGGAACTGAGGAACAGCAAGCATAAGGGAATATTATATGCATTGCATGGTCAACTAATAACATGCCCACAGTGGAATTTTCCCAACAGATGTGGGTGAACAGCGTAAAGACAAAAAAAAGGTTCCTACCCTCGTATCTTGCACAGCTCAGAACACTTTCAAGGCTGTTCCACCCTGGGCTGCGATCAAACTGCCAGACAGGTGGGAGAGGTTCTTTACTGAGAGAAAGCTATGCACTGGCACGAACAGTTCCTCATTGCAGAAACGAAACTTAGCAAGGGGCAGTTCCTTTTTTTAATTGAGAGTTCAAGTCGTTATACATTGGGAGAAGAAAAAAAGAGGTAACAATACAAGATACAATATACAGCCGTACTCATTACCCTATTTTACAATTGTTCAAGAATACTTAAATGCAAATACATATATAAATATATTCTGCTACATACATTACACTTGATATAATTTTAAAATAATAATTTCTATATACAGATAATCATATATTGCACACTTCCCCTTCACATAATAAATAGATAAATATTATAAAGTGACTTGTGCATATATTTGGAAATAAAATAAATCGACGACAATACGGCCACACTTACATCAATTACAGAGCATTAATTTCCTATGGAACACCAGCATCTTTCAAACTTCCTAAGGGATCCCATTCTAAGTGCGTATCTCCTTTCCAATTCTTTGACTTTACTAAATTTTGCTCTCAATGCCTGAAATGAGAGTATATTTGACTGCGCCAATTTTGTAGGATCAGAGATCTTGCCACTAGGGCAGATATGAATAGACATTCTTCTAGCGCATTACTCAGCATTAGATTCGGAGAGCTACCCAAGACTGCAATATGCTTATCAATAACTATAGATTGGTCGAGGGTACTTATAAGATATTTTTCAATTTCTCCCCAGAGATTTTTTATTTTCGGGCAGTTCCCGACAGTGTGCAACCCTGTGCCTTTCCCTTCTTCTGCACATCGGAAGCATCTATCTTCTATCATGAGATAAATATTATGTAAGAATTACGGGGTCCTGTAAAGTAACCATTTTGTATAAAATTGCATTCTTTTACAATTAGCTCCTCGAATTAATGTGGCATTAAGCTTATTAATTCTTCTCCAAGGTTGTTCTTGGGATCTGCATTCCCTCTTTTTTACTCCATTTATCCTGCAATTTCCCATAGCTAGGAAACAGTTTGTTCTCATAATTTTTTTTATCCATGCACTTACTGACCTTTTTGCAGGATTTTTTAGAGCTTCAGTTATTCCAGAGCTTACTGTCGAGGCCACTATATCAATCTTTCCTAAGAAATGTTTTATTTTAATATAAGACCATTTAAGCACGTCCTTGGAATGGGATGGTCTTATTACTATCTCAGACCATTCTTTCCATAAATCTAAGTTAAGGAAGTCCTTTATTTGCCTATATCCATTTTCCTCCTACTTACTCACTTCAGCAGGCAGCAGTAATTCCGCCTCCCCCATATATAGATCTGACAGAGCCGTCATAACATGGATTCTAGGGATCTTGTAAAAGGCCAATATTTGGGCTCGCTGTTTAAGAATCCATTGGAGTACTTTGTACCGCATTATCTTTGGATCCTTCACAATTCTAGTGGGGTCTTTAATTTTCTACTCTATAAAGATTTTATTCTTAAAGAAATTATGTATTTCTGAATTGTCGAATTGGGGAAAGAATCTATATTTATTGTGTGCAAAATTTGCAAAATAATATTCTCTCATATTTGGGAGGGATAACCCTCCCTCTTCCTTTAAATAATATAAAGTGCTAAGTGCTAGTCTAGGTGCCTTATTAGCCCATCGAAAAGAACAAAATAGACTATCTATTTCCTTAAAAAAAGACATTTGCAAAACGCATGCTGCCGCTGCGAATAAGAAATTGAAAAATGGTAAACTAGACAATCGAATAAGTGCTGCTCGGCCGATAATCGATAAAGGTAATTGACTCCATCATGCTAAAAAATGTTAAATTTTCTGTTTCAAGGTAATATAATTTAACTGAAATGGCTCCTCTACTTTTTCTGTCACATATACCCCCAGGTATCTTTTCGGGCGAGTATTGTACGTTAATCTAAAATTGGGCAATAGAGTATCTACGGAACAATTACATAACATAATTTCGGTATTTGCCTTATTTATTTTATATCCTCCTATTTCTTGCAATTTAAAAAAAAAAAAACTCTTCCTGGGTGCTGTCTTTAGTATTTAAAAAAAGGACAATGTCATCTGCATATAATTTTATATGAGTCATATCATGTAAAAGCGTTGTTTGTACTCTCTTTTGTCTAATAGCTATTGGTAAAGGTTCAATAAAAAGGCAAACAAAATGGGAGAAAGGGGACAACCCTGTCTTGTGCCTTGATTTATAAAACATGAACCTGCGTTTATAGAATTAATCAATATTTGCGCCTGAGAGCCTTTATAAAGTTTTCTTATTATTTGTATAAAATCTTCTGGGAATCCGAGCTTTTCCAAAATAATAAAAAGACAGTCTCAGGAAACTAGATCAAAGGCTTTCTCAGCATCTAGAAGCCAAACCTGTGCTGTAATTTTGTTCTTATTAAAGTAGTCCAGCGCTTCTATTAAAAATTTAGTATTTGTTGAGAGCTGCCTCCCCGCCACGAATCCACATTGGTCTGTGTGGATAAGAGAACCTACAAACTTATTAAGCCCATTTGTTACAAGTTTTGTAAAAATCTTATAGTCAACGTTGAGAAGACTGATAGGTCTATAAGAGTTAAAATTTTCTCTGTCTTTATCCTTTTTTAAAACACTGACTACGGCTGCTGTATGAAAAGTGAAGCGACTGGGGAAGATGGGCTACCAGCAAAATTATATAAAAGATTAGCCCCTACCCTGAACGTATATTTTTTTTAATTAGCAAACCATATATTGAAAGGAGGAGAACTGCCAGCCACTTTTCATACAGCAGCTGTATGAAAAGTGGCTGGCAGTTCTCCTTTCAATATATGGTTTGCTAATTAAAAAAAATATACGTTCAGGGTAGGGGCTAATCTTTTATATAATTTTGCTGGTAGCCCATCTTCCCCCTGCGCTTCACAGTTAGCCAACTACTGTTTCAACTTTTTCAAGTGTGAATTCTGTTAATAGAAATTCTCTAGACTCATTATTGAGTAAAGGGATCAGTAACTTATCTAGGAAGTCTATAATGCGTTCTGGCAGTGGTTGTATATTGGACTGAAATATTCCCCTATAGTCTTCCAAAAAGGGAATTCCGATCTCTTTAATGTCTAGTATTTGTATTTTGGATACCTCATCTCTGATGCATTCGATTCTATTTTTTACCCACTTTTCCTTTGCCTGCCATGCCAGTAGCTTCCCAGTGTACTCGCTCTCCTCATATGTCTTTTGAAGGTATGCCCTATTTATTCGATCTCCCATTTGGTAATAGAACTCCTGCATCTATAATTTTGCCTCTAGTAGTTCTTGTTTAGTTTTATAATTCCTAAACTTCTTATATTCATTGATTGCCTGCACATAATGCTTGTCAATTTTGACCCTTTCTTCCTTTTTGTCTTTTTGCTTCGGGATTTCCTTAGATGTTATCAGGCCACGTAAAGTACCCTTAAAGGCATCCCAGACTATATTTATCCCAAACTATATTTATTGACGCTGAGTCTACATTGCTGTTCCCGGCGCAGCCTGTTTCTGACAAATAGCACGTTATGACGCGACCGCTCAGCGGACGTGATGCTGGAATACCAAAGGTACCCCTAAGGCAAGCCCTTCTGTGCCCGTCCGCGCCCGGCCGGGCCCAGGGGCCAGAACCCCTGCATCTTCTCCCCCAACTCAACACATTTACTCTAGTTCTCAGCTCATGAAATTAAACGGTGCTCCAGGGACTACATGTGGCTACTCATTTCCTCCGGATAATCTCCCCAAACATTGCCCATACTGTAAGTTTGACTTCCCTTTGAACAGGCCAGGGCACTCCCCACACAATGACCAATTTAGCATCTTATGACTCAACTGCAGGTCCCTGCCCAAACACACTGCAGAAGTTTGGAGGCTCCTTAGAGACTATAACCCGGATGTGCTGTTCCTCACAGAATCCTGGCTTAGCGCCAGCTCCGAGCCCGATATTGTGCAAGCACTTCCCCCTGGTTTTGTGATACAGCAAACAGACCAGCCAACAGGCAGAGGTGGCGGTATCGCCATTATCCATAAGGAACAGTTTATCTGTCGCTTGTTGGGGAACCCGCTTGAAGACTGTGAGAATGCCCATTTCACCATCAAATTCTCCCCACTCCTTTCATTCACTGGCATTCTCCTCTATCGGCCCCCTGGATTGAAAGGAGCCTTCAATAAATCTCTACTAGAGGCAACGGTCAATCTTGCCAGCACAGCTGCCAACTTTACTATTCTCTGAGACTTTAATCTCCACTTTGATGACCCGCAAACTGCAAATGCAGGCAAGTTGGCTAGAGACCTTACGTCTCGCCAATTGTCCCAAACAATCGGACAGGCCACCCATGTCAAAGGACACCTCCTTGACCCGGTGTTCTCCAGCTTAGACAACCTTAAAGGGATTGATCCCATTCCTCTCCCCTGGTCGGACCATTTTCTGGTGCCCCTTTCTTGGTCTCCACAGGTCTTTAGACCTGTTACGCAATCTACCTGGACCCTTAGTCGCTCCTGGAACAAGCTCCCTTTGGAGAAATGGTCCCAGGAGCAGGAAAGGACCAAACCAACCTTGAACCCGTGCCCAGTCAAAGCAAATGAGAATTTCCTGAGTTGGATGGAAGAGTCACTAGACTCCGTCCTTCCAAAAAACAGAATAAAAAAGAGCGCTGGACCTCGCAACTCCCCATGGTTCTCTCCTGCAGCAGCATTGCAAGGTCAAGGAAAGACAGTGGAGGAAAGGATTTCTACCCTCCAAAAAACTGGACAATAGGGTAGCTATCCATACCTATAAAGCAGAATTAAGAAAAGCCCAGGCCACCTATTTTGAAGGTAGGATCCTAGCAGCTGCCAACTCGCCAAAAGAAACTTTTACTATTATAAAAAAACTACTCAAAACCCTGGCCCCACGTATAGCTCCCGAAACCTCTGGCCAACGTTGCAATAAACTAGCCGAACATTTCACCACTAAGGTTCAGCATATCTTGGAATCCCTGCCATATAAGGATCATGATGGCAACCCCTATATATATAGAGTGATTTTTACTCCGGTCCCCCAGAACACATTCTAGAAGTCTTTCCCCCGCTGTCCCAGGAAACGCTTCTCACCTTGTTGTCCTCGGTAAAGAGTGGCTCCCTTAACGACCCTGCTCCACTTAATATTCTGTAACAGGTCACCTCAATTGTAGCCCCCAGCATGACGTACCTGATCAATGCCTCACTATCCACTGGGATAGTCCCCACCAAATGGAAAGGGGCTATGGTAAAAGCCCTACTTAAGAAACCTAATCTAGACCCAACAGATCTGGGCAACTACCTCCCCATATCCCTGCTCCCTGGAGTGGGCAAGGTAGCAGAGAAAAATGTCAATCAGACCCTTTCCAGATTCACTCCTCCCAAACTGGGTTTCGACCGCGCCAGAGTACTGATACGGCACTGCTGGCAGTAGTTGAGGAAAGCAGGAAGATCCTCGACTCCGGAGGTTCGGCAGCCATTCTACTCCTGGACCTGAGCGCCGCATTTGATACGGTGAACCATATGCTCCGGCGTCTCAGAAGCATAGGAGTGGATGGCATGGTGCTTCAATGGCTGTTGTCTTTCCTGGAGGGCAGAACCTTTCAGGTATTCGAGGAGAATATTGCATCTAAACCCTCCACCATGCTGAGTGGAGTGCCGCAGGGCTCGTCATTCAGTCTCACCCTTTTTAATGTTTATATGGCCCCCTTGGCAGCCGTTGTAGCCCCCTTTGCAATCCGGATGATTAGCTACTCCGATGACACGCAACTGGTGGTTGGATTAAATGAAACAGATCAAAATACCCACACCCTCTACTCCTGTTTAGAGGATATTTCAAACTGGATGGATGCGTCCCAGCTCAAGCTCAACGGTGCAAAAACCGAGCTTATGGTACTGGGCAATCGTCTTATTTTCAACCCCAGCTCCATGTGGCCTTCTAGCATGGGTCCAGTCCCGGTTCCCAAATCAGAAATTAAGAGCCTGGGTATGGATATGGTTATGGTTGGACCAGGACTTGAGCTTTAGGACACAGGCCAGGAAGACGGCAGCCCTCTGCAATGGCCTACTTAGAATGGCCCGTAAAGTTCTGCTCCTCCTTCCTTTCCATGCAAAAAAAAGCTATGGTCCAATCACTCATACACTCCAGATTGGACTATGCGAATGTGCTGTATCTGGGCGCCCCCTCTTCAGTAGTCACTAAACTCCAGTTGGTGCAAAACAGCGCAGCCAGAGTTCTCACTGGAATCGCCAACAGACAATCTGCTAAACCAGCTCTACGCTCCCTTCATTGGCTCCCAGTGCATGAACGTATCAAATTTAAGGCTTTATTCCTGGCACATAAATTAATGCAGGGGACCAGTCCACCCATTAATTCAGACATGATACGCCCTTATAAAGCAAATAGGAAACTCCGGTCAGATGACCTGCATCTAGCAGAGACCCCTAGGATCAAGAGGTCCAGAAGCGGCGGCCGGCTCTTTGCTTATAACACCTCTAAACTCTGGAACGCTCTGCCCTTACATCTTTGCAGAGTCCCCAATCATCTGGCTTTTCGAAAGCAACTAAAGACGGCTCTGTTTCCCTAGTCTTCTGTCCCCCCCCCCCCCCGTGTCAGTTCATAGTGCTGGGACGCTTCCGGGTAGCCATGCGCTCTGCAAATGTCCTTCTATTCTATTCTCTATTCTATTATGAGAGAAGAAAGCTTTGATCTCATTGGCTATTTCAGCACACCAGTCCTCATCTTCCAAGTTCAATTTATTAAAATACCATCTCATTGGTCTTTCAGTCTTGGCACCTATTCCCCCTGTTTCTATCTTAATTAGGGCATGGTCTGAAAATGCATTCGGGATATGATCATATTTATTAGCCTTAAGGCCAGAAGTTGTCAGAAAGAAATCTATCCTTGAGGATGTATTATATTTTGCCGAGAAGCATGAAAACTCCTGCTTTCCTGGATGTTGACAATGCCATTGATCTACCAAGTCAAGAGATTTTTTACAGCTAGCCAGGGCAATAGCTACCTGTGGTTTGTTTTACCTATGGTCTCTCCTCGAGGAGTCTACTGCTGGGTCTTGCAGGAAATTATAACCTCCCCCCCATATAGTAGGTCCCAGATAGCATGAGAGTACATGTTTTAACTGTAGGACGGGATGCGGATTATCTAAAACTGGGGCGTAGATTGTAACTAGCGTAGTACCTAACTGATTTAAAATTCCATGAACAAGAGCCCATCTGCCTCGCAGATCTGACTGGGTATTTTTTACATGAAAATGTATATGTTTCCCTATATAGATTCCTACACCCTTCTGCGCACACCCTGCATTTGCTGAACATTGGATGCGAGCCCATTTCTGAAATATTTTACTTGCATCAGATGCAGTCTGGAGATGTGTTTCTTGTAGGAAAATAACATCTGAATTATGATTTCTAAGCCAGCTTTCAATGGCCTGAGTCTTGCGTTGGTTATTCAGGCCATTAGTGTTAAGGGAGAGAACCGTAATATTATCCTTACTAATAATTTAAGAATGTTGAATGAACGCCCCTTTCTACTCTATGCAGCTCAAGGTCAAATATTTTTACACTTTGTTTTATAAACATATTTCAGAAAGATCAAGGTCTAAAAGCACAGCTACTAAAGGGTAACGCATACAATACATAATCTATTTAAAGTGACACGTGCTAATAAAGAACCACTAAAGAGTAACACGTACAGTACATAATATTTTTAAAGTGACACGTGCTGCTAAAGAACTATATAATCCATAGAGAGTCAAAAAGGCCCAACAAATAATAGATAATAGTCAATAACTATGATCATTGCTATATACCTATTTAAGATGACAAATAACAATGGTATTAAAAACTGAATGATATAAGCTTTTATGGTACCTGGACTATCTAAAGCAAATAGTGGTAATGATTATAAAGCTACTAACTATGTAATCTCTATGTAGTAGTCTCCTTAGCAATAGCCACCTAAACAGTTGAATGTCAAAAGTGCCTGTGAAATCAGTACCTATGAAATCTAATGTGACTTGTGCTTGTGAAAACAGTACCTATATAACATCAAAGTGACTTGTGACACAAAGTGACTTGTGCTGGCGCAAATTACATCTAGCTTATTACTGTATAAAGTGCCCTGTGCTATGGCAAAAGTTCTTTGGTTACCTTTTTTGAAGAATAAGGAACTGTAATCTTTTGACTCCCCTACAGACGATTTGAGCACATACATAAGAACTCTCTTTTTTCTGAATGCTCCCCCCCAGCCACCCCCACCCCTCCACCCTTGAAGGACAGAAATGCCCAATTTTCCCCCCTTCCTCCCTTCTTTGCTGGATGCCATCTTATTGCATCTGAAGGCGCCCTCAGGTTCACCCCGTGCCTGCCCCTAATCTAACAGATTCTGTATTGGTACGGGTTGTTTATCTATTTCCACCTCAGCCTACTTTATATCCCAGAAAGAACTTCTTCTCATGCAGCAGATAATTCTTTAAAAAAAGATTCAGCTTTGTGGGTGTCTGAGAAAATAAAAAAAAATCCTTTGACCAATACTTTTAACTTAGATAGTTGGACAATTGTTGCTTGGGCCCCATTCCTTTCGAAAGAATCAATCATCTTAATGAAGTCCTTTCGTCTACGTGCTGAAGCTGCAGATGTCTAAGAATATTTTAAAATGTTTGATCCCTATGGTGGAGAATGATCTTTTTGTAATTGCTTTGCTTAATATTTTCTCCTTAAATCTGTAGTCCGCAAAGGGCATTTCTTGGAATCAAACAGGATTAGTTTCAAACAGTACATAAAATGGCGCCTGAAGAAGAAAATGGCGTAGCGAATGCTAACTTATAAATGGCATTAAAGAGCATCAACAAGCATAATCTAACAAACCCTCCTTTTAGCATGAGCTAAAGACATTTTCTATTTGGAAAGTAGGTAAGGGTGGCATATATTCAGGGGCTACTGTGGCATCCTTATTATTTGATACAGCATCATAATTAGACATGTGATCAAGGTGGAGCTATGGGCACTGTTTATAATTGATGTCCGTTATTGGGACAGCATTGAATGATGTGTCTTCAAATATTCGCTCATCTATATTCATAAAGTCATCAATATCATTCTGTAACATCATAGCAGCATTTGTAACAGAGGCAGATATTTTCTGTCTGGGAGTTAAAGCAGTGGCACAATAGGAATAACAGAGCGGAAGACATTGAATGAGAATACTTACTCTGGAAAACACATGGGGCCCCTGAAAAAAGGATAAACCCTGACAGGGAAATCAACTGTTTGGAAAAAACTTAGCACCGGGTTCAGTGCTGATGTAATCTGGAAGGGCATATAAACACTAGAAACACAGAAATATAATACAAATCATGACAACTAACATGAAAAAATATATTATTCTTATTACTCTTCTTTTTGTTTATTTTAAAGATCGAAATCTTTTTTTTTATATATGTATAAATACAATTCATACAAAATTGACTTCACTACATGTAAAGTTACCGGATAGTGTGGGGGTACCTTTCCCAGGACTGTGCATCACATCACACAATTTTTCACTAAGTGTGCAGCTGTTTTAGAAATATTGTCATTACACCAAACTGGAGCCAACAATTTGCAAATACCCTTTGCACTGATATGAGCTGGGCCATGAGCCATAGTGACCACAGGGAGTACGTATGCATCAGGTAACATCCATTTCTGTTTTTGGGACAAATCAATCCAACATCCTTCTTCATCTAAACGTGCTGTACTCTCTTGCCACGCAGCTAATTCTTCTATTGTGGCCTCGCTTTGTATCTCTTTCACACTCTCAACTGTATTTTCAAACATACTGTTCTCAGGAACCCATCTAGCTGGGCCTGCAACAAACATTCTCCTCATCTTACTCTGAGCCGTCTCTTTGGCTGTCTGATCAACTAATGCATTCCCTCTACCTAAATCATCTATCACTTTCTTGTGGGCACTACACTTTACAATATCCATTGTCTTAGGCTGTGTTAGTGCAGATAGTAATCGTGATATCAAATGTCCATGTAGTATCTTAGTACCATGCGCGGTAAGAAACTCTCTCTATGCCCACAGGTGCACAAAGTTGTGCGCAACCCCAAGTGCATACTGACTGTCTGTGTAAATATGGACAACTAACCCTTCACTCAATTCACAAGCTTGTATTAGGCCAACAAGTTCTGCTGCCTTGGCAGAATGATAGGGGACCAGTGATGTTTCTACTGCTGTGCGTAATGTAGTGATAGTATAAGCTGCAGTGGTGGTGCCATCTGGTAATTTAAAACAAGAGCCATCGACATATAGTTCTCCTTGGGGAGAAGATAAGGGAACATCAGTCAGGTCTACCCATCCTTTCGTCTCTTCCTCTGTTCGGAAAATACAATCATGTTTGTCAACTGCATCATTCTTGGAAGGAAGGGATAGTAATGTGGCTGGATTCAGAGTGGCACATCTTTTAATTGTAATATGTTTGGCAAACAATGTCAATTCATAACAAGTAAGACATGCACTGGTGAGGTACTGTGTCCTTGTTTTATTCAAAATTGTGTCCACAGCATGGGGTACCATGACTGTGAGTCCAGCCGAATGTCTGATGGAAGTGGCCACGGCCGCAACCGTTCCCAGACAACTCAGGAGGGCCCTTGCAACAAGATCGAGCAAAGCAGAAAAATAAGTGCAAGGTCTCTTTCGACCGCCAAATGTTTGGGTCAAGACAGAGAGAGCACAACCAGCCATCTCATGGACGCACAACACAAAAGGATTGTTATAGTCAGGTGTTCCTAGTACTGGAGCAGAGCAAAGCACAGTTTTCAATTCTTCAAATGATTGCTGACAATCTGGCGTCCAAGGTAAAGGCTCATGGACTTCTTTTGCTGTTCATGCAAGCAGGAGTTTGATCAGTAAGGAATAGTTAGGGATCCACTGTCGACAGTAGCAAGTGATTCCTATAAAAGCACGCACATCCTTCTGAGTTTGGCAACAGGGCATTTTATTAATGGTACTGATGCATTCTGGCGTTAACCTTCGACCCTCCTTTGACAGAAGGTGAACTGAATAGGTGACCTACTGTCGATAATACTGAAACTTCGAAAGAGAAACATTGTGACCATGGTGTGTCAGGTGCAACAATTATTTCTCCATAGTATCTTTGCAACCTTGTTCAGTATCAGAAGCAATTAACAAGTTGTCAACATACTGTACCAATGCATTGCCTGGAGAAAGTGAGAGTGAATCTAACTGCACTTTCAATCCTTGACTATAAATGCTAGGACTTTCATTATAGCCTTGAGGAGCGCTACAGAATTGGAAACTTTTGCCAGCCAGCGAAAATCCAAACAAATACCTGCTGTCTGGGTGTATGGGAATGCTAAATAATGCATTTTTCAAATCAATGACAGAGAAAAACTTAGCAGTAGATGGAATCATTGTTAAAAGTGTGGTGGTATCAGGAGCCACTGGGAATTGCGGGACAGCTATTTTATTGACCATGCGCAAATTAATCACAAAACCATATATATCACCAGCACTTTTGGGAGAGTCTTGAGGCATCCTTTTTAGAACCGGAAGAATAGGACTATTGCATATGTTACTGGTGGTCTCTTCGACAACTCCCTTATGTATGAGGTCCTGAAGAATATTAAGGAGAGATTGTTCTCCTGCCTTTTGTATTTTATACTGGGGAATGCAAGGTAATATCACATTGTCCTTCACTTGTACAGAAACTGGGGGTATGTGGAATAAGCCTACATCAGTGTCACCAGTGGCCCATATTGTGGGTGGTACTGGATCAAATGCAGGTGGTTGGGGAACATCTTTAGATGGACATTGCTAGTACCCACTTCAGGACCCATTGTAATATAAACACCATCTGGCAAACAATATATGGAAGCATGCAACTTCTTTAGTAAGTCCAAGCCCATTACATTTTCACCACAATTAGATGTTAAAAGGAATGGGGAATCCACAGTAAAAGGACCAACAGTAAGAGCAAGAGGGCATGCGATGGGGCTTACAACCGGTACTCATGAAAAACCCACTGAGACATTATTATGGCCAGACAGGGCCGCCCCAGGGACCAGATGTCAGGAAATAGAGCTCTTTGTAGCACCTGTATCAACCAATAATTCCTTAGGAGATCATTGCAGATCTACAGGTATGTGAACTGGTCCCTTACCCTGTCCCTTGCTGACCTAGCTGAAAGACATCCCTGTCACATCATCACTGTCATAATCATCATTGTAGTACTGTCCTTCCCTGGTGCCGTCAAAATAATTGTCGGGATGGCCTACAGAGGCAGGAGTGTGTTGTTGTCTATTGTTTCCAGGACCCCTTCCCCTAGTGGATGAAACATTGTGCAAAAGTACAGGGCATCGGCTGCGCCAGTGACCTTCTTCCTTGCAGTAAGCACACTGGGGCAGATTTACAAGCCCCTTGCGCAACTTTTGCGTCACTTTTTCCATGTTAAAAGTGACGTAAAATTGGCGCAAGGGGCTTATAAATCTGTCCCACTGATTCTGTCCCAAAGTTGTCATGGGTGGCTGTCTAGTGCGCACAAGTTGTCATTGGGGTCCCCATCCTCTAGTGTTACCTCGATATGCCTGTTGCAGTAATACCTTTGTCTTCAGATCCTTGTTTCTTTGATCAGTTTTGTCTTTCTCTTCATTATCCCTTTGCTTGTAATATTGGGCCATATTTTGAATCACAGAAGGGGAAGATGTAGACCAGGTGCTTTCAGCTGCTTGAATTTTAGCCATTATTTCGAGAAGGAGAGTAGTGAATATTCACAGTGAGGGGTGAATATTCAGACGCTGTCCTGACATTGAAGGAATCACAAGCATTTTCTCCTACCTGATATCTTGCCCTCGGGTCCCTGACGCTGTGTGTCTCCCCTGCAGCCGCTACCTGCCATCGCGCGGCCATCGCAGGGGGAGACTACAGCTCCCAGAGGGCATAGCGCTCACCAGCTGAATTGAATCTTCGCGCACGGAGGCGCTTAAGAGAAGGAGGCTCCCTCGGTGGAGCGGGTGAATATTCAGACGCTGTCCTGACATTGAAGGAATCACAAGCATTTTCTCCTACCTGATATCTTGCCCTCGGGTCCCTGACGCTGTGTGTCTCCCCTGCAGCCGCTACCTGCCATCGCGCGGCCATCGCAGGGGGAGACTACAGCTCCCAGAGGGCATAGCGCTCACCAGCTGAATTGAATCTTCGCGCACGGAGGCGCTTAAGAGAAGGAGGCTCCCTCGGTGGAGCGGGTGAATATTCAGACGCTGTCCTGACATTGAAGGAATCACAAGCATTTTCTCCTACCTGATATCTTGCCCTCGGGTCCCTGACGCTGTGTGTCTCCCCTGCAGCCGCTACCTGCCATCGCGCGGCCATCGCAGGGGGAGACTACAGCTCCCAGAGGGCATAGCGCTCACCAGCTGAATTGAATCTTCGCGCACGGAGGCGCTTAAGAGAAGGAGGCTCCCTCGGTGGAGCGGGTGAATATTCAGACGCTGTCCTGACATTGAAGGAATCACAAGCATTTTCTCCTACCTGATATCTTGCCCTCGGGTCCCTGACGCTGTGTGTCTCCCCTGCAGCCGCTACCTGCCATCGCGCGGCCATCGCAGGGGGAGACTACAGCTCCCAGAGGGCATAGCGCTCACCAGCTGAATTGAATCTTCGCGCACGGAGGCGCTTAAGAGAAGGAGGCTCCCTCGGTGGAGCGGGTGAATATTCAGACGCTGTCCTGACATTGAAGGAATCACAAGCATTTTCTCCTACCTGATATCTTGCCCTCGGGTCCCTGACGCTGTGTGTCTCCCCTGCAGCCGCTACCTGCCATCGCGCGGCCATCGCAGGGGGAGACTACAGCTCCCAGAGGGCATAGCGCTCACCAGCTGAATTGAATCTTCGCGCACGGAGGCGCTTAAGAGAAGGAGGCTCCCTCCGCGTCGCGGGACGCGCGCGGGCGGCGCCGGGCTAAGCCCGGGCAAAGGGCGGGCCCTCTGTGGCCCTCAGTGACCGAGGTAGGCCGGGCTGGGCCCGGTCCCTTATTTCCCATATTTGTTTTTCTTTTGTTTTTTGTTTTACTTTAAACTGTAAGTATTTGTTTGCATTCGTGCCCATTAGAGTAGTTGGGTAATGTGATGCAAACACTGTGATAGCTATCCTGCACCCTTCCTGCTGTGCCAGTGACTGACTCAACTCCAGATTTTATTCATTTTATATTGTCACATTTCTTACCAATTACTGTGGAAAATGTCTAAAACTTTACGTTCAGGAAGGGTAGTGGGAGAAAATCCTGCCCAGACTTTAACTACCTTCTGTACAAGACACAAGGCTGTAACCATCCCACCTTTAAAAAGACAATGTTTGTTATCTGAACTCTGGGTCCCATCTGGTATAAAAGAGCCTAAATGTGCAACTCTACATAATCCTGACACTAAAGTCTTGGAAGCATATGTACCAACTACCTCTGTGCCTCGATCTCCCCAGGTCCAGCAGGGGGCCCCCCAAACTATGGCAGAAGGGTCTCCCTTGCGGGACTCTACAGTTGGGAAGTTGATGAATACAAGTGAGCCAGTGCACATACCATCGACCCCTCAGTTCTCAATGAATGACAGGCCGGGGGATGACCTGTCTGCACTATCCATTGATTTGGAACTTTGGGGACGCTACGTAAGCCCTGCTAAAGTGGAATCCCTGGAGCAATTTAAAGTTCAGGGGGGAGCCACCCCATCAGGGCTAATGCTGTATAGTAGCACTCCGTTGCTAAATAGTCATGAGATTTCTGACTTGTTAAACTCTTCCAAGAGCCCCGACCTCAATCTCCTGGATAATATCTGTTCTGCAGAAGCACGAGAAAAGCCGATCTCTGAGTCCATGATCGCGCTGGAACAACTCCTTGCTTCAATCTTGCTGCTTCTAGGGAAATTTGTAGGCAGCTCGGACTGTATCCTTGAATCAGTTACCCAGATCTTAAAGGTATTGCTGCAGAAAGTGCCGGATGCGAGTAAGGTCTCTCCCCCTAAGTCTGAACAAGATGCATCTGAGAGGAAATTTAAAGCCATTAGAAGCGAACTAACTAGGAAAAATGAAGAGTCTTCTACGGTCCCTCATAAGGAGTTGCCTTATACTGCAGCCTCTAACTGTATCAAGAATTTAGTCCTGGAGATAGAGGAGGAGGATGAAGTTTTGCTAGGACCCAAACCGGTTCAGGAACTATTTCCAATCTTTGTCTCGGATGGCGGAAAAGACCTCTTGGCCGATAAATCTGAGGTCAATAAAGAAAAGAGAACATATGGTAAACAAAAAAGCACCAAAGCTAGTAAGAGGAAACCCACTCGAAAGTATAGAAAGAAGAAGCAACGGAGGATCATTTTCCAAAAAAGCACAGAGACAAGGGAGAATGAAATAAGGAATGGGGAATCCTTTTCTACTGCTTTAAAAGTGGACATTGGTGTGAACTTATCCTCTTCAGCTTTGGTGGAGGAGGAAATTGAACAAGGCAGCCTGCCTCCCCCGGAGGATTTACCACTAATTGGGGGCTCTCTCCCAGGCTCTCCTTTTCGGAGTGCTTTTGGAGGTCCAACTTCTAATTCATCTGGGTTTTTAAACCCTTTGGCCCCCCCCTTTGTGGTAACAATTGACTCTGAAATTACTCGTCCTCCGGCTCGGCCTGTAAGTACGTTAAAGGCTCCTGTGGATGTGCGTGTATTAGATTTTGTTCCATTATTTGATACTGACCTCTTAGTAAATAGAGCCTGGCTTCTCAAGTGTTTTAGTGAGATTGAATGTCTCTATCACATTCAGTCTAGAGACATTGAACTGGTAACTTTGTTGGGTAGTAGTCGGGTTGTGAGTACTCGGGTGAAATTTTACTCCCCCATTATAACAAATCTGATACTAGAACAGGCTGAAAATTTTCATCGCTTAGGTATTGATATACTACCTATCTCTACCCCAGGCAAGCCAAATTTTTTCGATAAGCAGGGGTTGAGGGGTGGTGAACAAAACGGGGTAACCTCTCCTCTGAGAGACCTGAAAATTTGGGTGTCCAGGGGAAAACGCATAGTATCGCACGTGAAGCCTCTTCCACTAGTTGAGAATTCTATACTCAATGATGATAATAACCGGTGGAATTGGCTACATAGTGCACTTTCAACAAAAAATAAGGATAACCCCAAATTGTTCCACCATCTTTAACCCAGCCTTAAATATAATTTCTTGGAATGCGGCCGGTTTCCATAGCAGCCCGGAGAAAATGACTTTTTTATCCACTCTGGAGGCGGATATACTGTGCATCCAGGAAACATGGTGCATTGATAGGTTAACGCCTTTAAAAGATTTTTATGTTTTGGAAGTTCCGGCTGCGTCCTCTAAGAAAGGGCATGCTAGGGGGGGGCTCGCCTGTTTACTGTCAAATAAGTTCCAATGGAGATTTTCCCATTATATTGATTCCAGTAGACTCTTCCACACAATAACATTAGAAAATATGTTCTATGACAATGTAAAATATTCCATGGTAATTTTTAATGTGTATATTCCGCCTGAGGAATGTTTTAATGATAAATTGCAGCGGGTTCTCCAGTATATGGATAAGATAAAAAATTCGCCTCCTTTTCCTGTAATTTTGCTTATTGGTGATTTGAATTGTAAAGTTTCAAATGCTAGTCTAAAACTCTTCAGGGATAAAGCTAAGGAGGAAGCATATTGCATCCCCCAGACGCTCTTCCCTGAAAACTTAAAGACAAATAAAAGGGGGAAGATTTTGTTAAAAGAATTAGTGATCGGGGATGGCATTATCTTAAATGGTAGATTTCCATCCGACGCCCCTGCAAGTCATACCCATAAATCCCCCTTTGGGTCATCAATTTTGGACTATGCTATCGCCAGCTATAGTCTGTTTCCCCAGATTCTTGACTTAAAGATTATACCCACGACTCTGAGCGACCATAGTATATTGTCACTATTAATCTCATTAAATTCTATGAATATAGCATCTTGGTCGCTAACTGGCAGGGAGGCTACCTTCCACTCGACATCGGGAAGATGCTTCTGGAATAATGCTGCCATTAATGGGGTCCAGGAGTTACTGACCGATACCCTTAGGGAATTAGAAGAGTGGAACGGAAATGAAATAGTTTGTTTTGAGGAATTCATGGCAAAGATTTTATTGAATGCTAAAAAAACTGTGCCCCCTAGGAAAAAAGGAGAGGTAGTTTCTCTAACTCTCCGTAATTTGAATAGGGAATTAAACAAACTAATCCGTGCACAGTACGTCGAAAGGGTATTGGAACGTGGGAAAGATATCGCTAGGTTAAAAAGAAAGAGAAGCAGACTTAAGCTAAAAATTAAAAGGGATAGGGAGGATGAAGTATGGATTAAATTAAGGGAATCTGCTGCTTATGGCAACATTAAAGATTTTTGGGCAATAATTGGGAAAGGATGTGGTACTCGCCACTCCCCTACTCCCATAGCTATATCAGAAGATCTATGGTCCTCTCACATCCGAGAATTATATGCAGGGATTGGGACCATAGGTGTGGATAACTTCATGCATGTTGCCCCTGATGACTCGGTCTTCTCTCCCTCTGAGAAGGAAATCGAGTTGGCTATAAAAAATATGAGATCCTCTGGGGCTATGGGACCGGATGAGCTTCCGATGACGGTCCTAAAACAAGACCCTTTAACCTGGAGTAAAATCTTGTACCCCCTGTTTAGGGCATGCCATCTTTCTAAATGTGTCCCTGCATCGTGGAGGGGAAGCATTCTGGTCCCTATCTTCAAAAAGGGAGTAAGGGACAGTCCCAGTAACTATCGCATGATTGCGCTCCTCGACTCCATCGGAAAGGTCTTTGCGAAATGCCTCCTGAGATCTCTTTCTGATTGGGTCGAGGAGCGCAACATTTTGCCGTTGGAACAGACTGGCTTCCGAAGGGAACATGGCACTCTGGACAACCTGACTGCCCTTCAGGTTATTACGGATAAATATGTCCAGGTTAGAGGGGGTGTTGTATACGCCGCCTTCATTGACTTCTCCACAGCGTTCGATAAAGTGGATCGGGGTACGCTGTGGAGAAAATTGATGAGGATGGGTGTCCCTACTCCCCTACTGGAATTGGTACGGGCTCTGCACACTGAGACCTGGTGCAGGGTCTTAATGGGGGGTGAAAGGGGGCTGTCGGCTAAAATACCATCTCAGAATGGCCTTAAACAGGGCTGCTTATTGGCGCCCCTGTTGTTTTCCCTATACACAACTGACCTCCCTGCAGCTGTGTCCCGTAGTGAGGGGATTGCACCGTTGATAGGAGGAGTGCCAATAGCCTGTCTGATGTATGCCGATGATGTGTTATTGCTCGATTTAACTCCCGTGGGTCTGGCTAATAGGCTTCAGGCTCTTCAGGACTTTGCAGGGGAGCATCATATGAAGATCAATATTAATAAAAGTAAAGTGATGTGTATTGCTGGTAGGAAGAAATGTCGCTCCACAAATTTTGGTTGGGCCATCGGAGGGCTTAGATTGGAGGTCGTAACTTGTTATACGTTTTTAGGGAAAATATTCTCAGCCAATATGAGCGAGAATTCTCATATAGAGCATTGCTCCTGCAAAGCTCTTGCCCAAGGTAATGGGTTAAAGTCCCTATACCTGGCAACGGGGAAAAGACATTTTTCTAGTCTTCTAGAAGTATTTAGAGCTAAAATCCCCGCAACCATCTTGTACGGTATAGAAATAATTGAGATAAAATATTGGGACTTTTGCCATAAGACTGAGGGAAAACTCCTAAGATCCCTCTCGAACTTTAATAATGCCTGTTCACTGGCTGCTTGCAGGCTGGATTTCGGACTCAGGAGTGCCTGGGTTCAGGGGCTGTGCGCCTTAATAAGGTGGGTAGCCAACTTAGCCAGAGCGAGAGAAGGAACCCTGCGAGTTTTACTCAAAAATGAACTTTTGGGCAATTTTAAGGAGTTCTCTAAACTTGTTACCAATTTTAGAAGGGCTGTGAAAATCCTTAGACTGGATGAAAGCGCTCTTTTCTCCTATTCTCCCACGCAGTTAAAGCTGGTCCTCAGGGAGGCCTCGTGGGAGTATTGTTTTCAATCCGACAAAAAAACAGTTGGAGATAAAAGGAATGTGGAGCTGCTGGTCTCCTCCTATAGGTTGAAACAGCCCCAACCGTATGCCCAGTGGAACCTGCCACATGGGATTCGTAGGTTTTGGTTTTTATTACGTTATGACTTAATCCCTCTTAACGTGTTGTTGTCTAAATGGCATGGCACTTCACCGTTGTGCAATCTATGTAAATTAAAGAATCAGGACTGTATGCATGTACTTTTGATTTGTCCTATGTTACGAAGCTTGCGCAAGCGATGGCTTAAAGTAATTTGTCTTCGCCTTAGCATTGTCACTTTACAAGATTTTCTTCATGCACTTTATTGCCCACCAAATGAAATGTTTTGTGCCTATGTTTTTAACTTTTTTAAAGGATTTTTAGCTATTTATTAAATTCTCTGGAAGATTGTGCCGGCCCGGCCATGTGGGACTGTTGGTTTGCAGTGTACCTATTACGGTTTGAATACTATGTTTTTATAATTTTCGTATTTCTGATGACTGTGTCGTTTTGTTTGTACATGCTTATGTGGCCCTCTTCGAGAGCCAAAACATAATAAATAAAATTTGAAAAAATTTGAATTTGAGTAGTGACAAACCTATCAATGAATAGATGGACTCTTCCCTCTGTAGACATATCCTGAACACTATAATCCAAAAACGTCTCTTCAAACCTGGTGAAGAAATCAAAAACACCTTCAACTTTCTTCTGCCGGTAGGCAGTCAATCTGTCCCAAATAACTTTCTTGGGAGGAATGAGTGCTTGCATGTATGTTATTATGCTACCGGGTAAGGCACCTGGTTTGTCTCCTGGCTTTCTATCTCGTGTCCCACGTTCCACCCTACTCAGCAATATGATCTTGGGTATGGACCTTTCGCCAAATATCAACTCGGACTAGTAGGCCAAAAAACATAAATATCCGCAAGAGTCATCAGACTAGAAGAGGCAGCTTCTGTCAATTCTTTATTGTAAGCAGTAGGGTTTTTTCTAGGATCGGGCAATGTAGCCTTCGGGGCCAGAACTACACTTCTTTTCTATGGTGTAAAAACCCATTGTTCCTGAAAGCGGGCTGGTAATCACCCCATGTTGATCCACAACTGCAGGGATTGCCGGGTGGTAAATGGAGTGAACTTCTCGCATTGAAAACTGAGTTATTTGAGTGGGACTCTTATCATGTAGTCTGCCTCTATAAGTAATTAGAGTTGAAATGTTCCTGAACACTTGGGCCAACTCCAGGTTATTTACATAAGTGCCTTAACTACTATCAAATAGTATTTGGGGTGCTTCCGTTTTGGTGTGTGTGTGCCAGAGGTCAATTAGTGTGGCGGGCATATGTTTAAGGGCATGTTGCTGTATGAAAGGGTCAAAGTCTCGCGTTAATAACCATATGTCCTCAAGTCTGTAAATTGGGTTACGAGGCTACCGTATTGCCTGTCCGCTATTACTATTTTCTCTACTTCACCCAAACCAGATCGCATTAAAGGACCTAACCATTCCCTGAATCCCATCAAATCTCTATCGTCCGAAAGGCGTGCTGGTGTATCAGTAACTAGTGTTGATGAAGGATGAGTGACTGTAATGGGAGTAATGGGAGTTGTTGCAGTCATGTGTCGTGATGGAAGGGAAAGAGCAGGGGTACATTAATGGGGGCGGTAGGTGTAACAGCTTCAGAGACAGATGTACCTGGTGTGGGTTGTTGCTGCTGATGGGGAACAACGGGTATATCTGTTCTGGGGCACATGGTGGCGGGGGTCGGGTATCTAATAAGGTCTCCATAAAAGGATCACCGTCTTCCTGAGCCATATAGGACTTTTCAATTTGCAAACAAAATCTTCTGTCTTCGCATTCTATTCCTTTTTCCTGCTTGTCCTTATCATAAGCTACAGCCTTTTGTTTAAGGGTCTGTATATTTCTTTTTCTGGCATTTTTCTCCATTTTTAATTGCCTCTGTTTGGCCTCCTTCTGCCAAGTATGAAAGGAGTCAAACATAGACTGCCTACTGCGTCTTTTAAACAACTAGTCCTGAAGAAATCCTATCTTTTGTTCGTCAAAGGATCCTGTCAAAGGCTACTGTAACTCTGCATTGCCCCTTATATATTTGTGCCATAAAGTATTAAACATAATAGGGCCAAGGCCATGTTTTATATACATATCAAAATTGGGACTACCTTCAGGAGGTGCAGGCTGGGATTCTTCCAACCATGCATCTTTAGAACAACAACAGCACAAACTATGAATCTTACTGAAACCAGGCATTGCAAAGAAAGACAAAGTCCTTATTTTACCTGGCAAAGTATTTTCAAACACTTTTCACCAAAACAGTCCTCGGACTGAAACAAAACCTATTTACAGTGGCACCACATAAACTGAAACAGACTCACCTGGTGTCCGGCGCACAGATAGACCGATTCTCCACTGCTGACTCTTCGTACCAAACAGTAAGAGCACTGGCTCACCATTCAGGACTCCAGTTGGGATGACCACTAGGCAAGGCACCCTCCGTTGGGACAGAGGCAGCAGCTGCAAGAAACGTATCTCTTCATGTAGGGATCCCTGAGCCGTCAGTCCGACCTGATGATGTCCTCGTCCTCCCCTCCGTCTGTGGAAAATGGATGGGTCATGTCCCTATGGAGTCCCTGTGTGGGTGCCAGCTGAAGGAAGTGACCCACTTAGGGCCACCCGGGTCACCTCGGACCACCTCTCAGCCTTCCATGCTAAATGAAGAGTCAGGGAAACAGTGGAGAATATACACCAATAATCATTTATTATATACGCTCCGAGCGGGGCTCCGTCTTCACAGTCTCAGGAGAGTACTACAGAGGGAACTGAGGAACAGTAAGCATAAGGATATACTATATGCATTGCATTGTCAACTAATAACATGCCCACAGTGGAATTTTCCCAGCAGATATGGGTGAACAGCGTAAAGGCAAAAAAAAAGGTTTCTACCCTTGTATCTTGCACAGCTCAGAACACTTTAAAGGCTGTTCCACCCTGGGTTGCGATCAAACTGCCAGACAGGCGGGAGAGGCTCTTTATCGAGAGAAAGCTATGCACTGGCACAAACAGTTCCTCATTGCAGAAACGAAGCCGATTCTGGCGGCAAAAATGAGGAAATCCAGGCAAGAATACACCAAAATAGTCTGGTTTGCAAAAAAGAAGTTCAGTGATCTATTCTTGGCAAAGCTCTTGTATGCAAATAGGAATAGGAATTCGAAGTACTTCTGAAGAACCTTTAATATTTTAGTGAGAGGAACTCATATCGTTCACTAGACCAATATTACCGAGTCAGCCGGGTACATTATCTAACCTCACATTATAAGGTACTACAAGATCACAAAATCAGAGCGTGATAGACTTGTCAGCCTTAGGTTGTTTTTCCACCCAACTTTTTGCCTTCCTCCTCTATTTTTTCTGATCTCTTTTTTGCTGGCCTTAGGACTCTGTGCACTTTACCACTGCTAACCAGTGCTAAAGTGCATCTGTTCACTCCTTCAAACAAGGTAATATTGGTTTCTCCGCAATCGGTATATTTAATTAACTTGTGAGTCTCTAGTGAAGTAGCACTGCATGTGCCCAGTGCCTGTAAATTAAATGCTACTAGTAGGCCTGCAGTAGTGATTTTGCCACCCACTTAAGTAGCCCTTTAAAACATATCTCAGGCCTGCCATTGCAACTTGTGTGTGCAGTTTTCTAACTACCATGTCAACCAAGGCAAAATGAACCTTTTGCCAGAGCCAAACCTTTCCTATTGATACATATAAGTCAGGCCCTGGACAGCCCAGTGGGCAGTGGGCAGTGTTTTTAAAAGGTAGGACATGCACTTTTAACTCTTACATGTCCTGGTAGTGAAAAACTCTTACATTGGTTTTACACTACTATAAGGCCAACCTCTCCCATAGACTAACATTGTAGTTACCTTATCTTATTACATTTAATAAGTTGTAGTTTCCAAATGGCAGCAGGTACCCTATTCATGTTTGGTGTCTTTGGAATTTTAATGAAAATCCTGACTAATAGTGAAGTCGGATTTTTCATTTCAATTTTGAAAATGCCACTTTTAGAAAGTTGGGAATGTCCTGCCTTAGCCATTTAGTACCTATAGCTGGTACCTGGATCATATGACTGGGTATAGCTGACAGTTGAGCTTTGTGTATTCTTCCTAGACAGCCCCACACAATAGAGAGCTTAGGTGGGTGTGGATTGGCCATCACTGGCAGAATGGGAGGGAGGAGCTACGCAGAGCCCCACTTACACTCGTATAGGCTATGTCCTGACTCCACAAACAGGGCTGCATACCCCCTGTAGTTAGTCTGGAGCCAGGACCGGGAAGGCAGGGTGCCTGTGGACTTTAAAGGGAAACCTCTAAATGCTTCTCCCCCACTTCAAAGGGACAACTTGGTATAAATACTGGACCTCAAACCCGACTCTTCAGTACACTTCTTGATCTGTGGATACTTTTCCAGGAAGGAGGACTGCAGTGCTGCTGGAGAACTACCACTCAGCTGCATTACACCCTTCTAGACTGCGGCCTTGCTGTGCTGCTCCTTTGCTGTGCTGACCTGCTGCCCTCCTGCATGGGTGAGAAGAACTGGACCTGCATCTCTTGAACCAAGTCGCACTTAGTGACTGCAAGGGCTAGTTGGCTGTTCTTCTGCCTCAGAGAGAGAAGGTTCCAAAAGCATTGCACCTGCACCTGGATTCTGCCATCTGTGAGTCTACCATGCCAAATGGTGTCACCCTAGTTCTGGCCCCTTGGACATGAACCTAAGAGCTCTGCCAGTCTCTGTGGATCCAGCGGAATGGATGCATCTCCTGTGCAGCACGGCACAACCCCAAACAGAACTGACACACCTCCACTGCTGCGTGGATCAGAACCACAGCAAAGATTCGCATCACAGCCCATCACCGCATTGAAACCTCCACTGAGCGACACACCCTCGACACAGGTGTCTGTATCCCTTATCAACAGCAGCCTCGAGGCCAATTCTGGACTCTGTATCGCAGCCTCACAGCTCCTCAGAACAAATGCATTGCCTTGTCTATGGAATCTAGGACGACTGCACAAATTACTGTGCACTGCAGCCTCGCTGCAACTCGGACCCAATGCATCTCTTCAGCTGCACGACGCATTGTTGATGTGCATCCTCCCAATGCTCTGCAAAGAAGAATTGAAGGTAATTTGTTCTCCAGGCCTAACTGGATCCTTGTAGAAGGCCCGTGCTTCATCGTGGTCAACCTCACCACCAAAAAGAAATAGCTTATGAAAGTTTGGCACAAAAACAAGTGGACAAATTGATACTTAATCGTAGAACTGCGGGAGCGCCAGGGCCCAATGGTATGCCTCAAGCTGTATTTAAAACTACCCTGTCCTTTTGGACAGAAAATCTCAAGCCAATTTTCTATTTTATTCTGGAAAAGAATAGATGCTGGATTCATGTTGTGGAAACATGCTCCACCCAATTTTCAAAGACGGCAGTAAATCAAGCCCTGCTAAGTATTAGCTAACTATTGCCTTCTTGACAACAGGGTAAAATATTTTGCCCAGGCTCCTCTTACAGGATCTAAACTCATGGACAGAAGAACTAAAGCTAATCCCTTTTAACCAATCAGGCTTCCACACAGGGTTGGGTTCACTCACAAAGTTCACAGCACTAACTATGATGATGAACAGAGCCTTTGAAACAAATACGGCTCCACATATTTGCTTTGTGGATTTCAAGGCCATGTTTGACCTAGTAGTTAGAAACAACCGGGAGGAAAAACTTTTTGATTGGCAATACCAAAAAACCTCAACAGGGGAATCAAACTTCGGGACATGAACATGTGGATGACCATCAAAACTGGTGATAGCAAGAAGGTGTCTCACAAGGACTGTACAACCAACGACCTAAAACAGGGTTGTGTGTTGTCACCCACATTGTTTAATATTTGTTTTGTGGATTTACCAACCAAGCAGGATAAAATGAATCCACACCTGTCAAAACAGGGAGGAAGACTCCTGACAAGTATGTTGTATGCCAACAATGTTCTATTGGTGACTAGATCAAAAATAGGCCTTCAAGAGCTCTTGAATAAAATGGAAGAATACACATGAAATAAACATGAAATTAACAAAAATAAAAACCAATGTCCTGATAATCAGTAAAAGGCTGAAGAAAACGCGTCACTGGTATAAAATGAAATTTTCATCTCATGATTTCCTTTTTACCTCAGTATGTGATTAGAGGGATCGCCTGCCCCCACTGCCTTATGAAGCCTAATTAATATACACTATATGTAGGCCACTGGACATCCCTTTATGGGCCACTTGTGTGAGCATGTGAACACTGTCACATTGATTTGCCATATTGTGTGGGCTTTTTAAATGTTTTTAGATGTTGTCCAATGAACAGGGTGACGACCTGTAAGTGTGATATGGGGGTGACCTCACGTGCTTGCATGCCTTGATGCACATGCAAAGCATGTTTTGCCAAAGCATGAGATGATACTAGTAAAGGGGGCAAGAGAAGATCCCCATGAAGTTATATAACTTTATCTTAATTTCCCAATTTAGAGATTATACAGAGGAAAAGGTCCATTATGGGCTGTGTGTTGCGTTCATGCTTCATTTTGTATGACTTAAAAAACAGTTAAGGTGTTGGTAATTCCAACTATAATCTGTAGGGATTAAATATAGACTTTGGTCCTGAACAAAGCCTGCTGACCTTCAGTGGCACTCAGAAGGCTAAAACATGTCACCCACTGATCATTGCACCTAGGAACATCTTTCTGTTCTTAACCTTGCAAAAGGACCTCAAAGTAAAATGAGTTAGGATCTGGAAGGCTATTTTAATTTTCACAAAATATCCCTCATTCTTAGTTAAGAGCTCTGCTTACAAACCGCGTTCAGCCCACCAACTCACACTAGGTGTAGTGGATGAGGATCTGATGATGAATTATGCCACAGGTGTTACCCCTGAGTGAAGATCCTACTATAATAACTAAGGTATACTAGGATCCCACTAATTTACCTGGGTGCGGATCCTACAAATGTCTAAAGATATGGCAGGCCCTGCAACTGATCTTTCTGAATAGAGGGATCACGACTCAAAAGGTTAACCTTCCTATTTGTAGTTACTTGTCTGAATCTGGGAGCTTGAGGGTTCCCTTTCACAGCTTCTCACTCCCCTAATGTGTTTCGTATATAAATAAACATAATCTACACCAGGAGCCAGAATTCAAATATCTGATTTAATTATTGACTTAAGAGGTCCTTTAGTAGCACACAGAGATCAAATAAAACTTAAACGGCCACTCTGATTTCAGCCTTCCTCACGTTATATAAGGCTCTGTTGGAACAACGGCTGTTGAGTATGCTGAAGGTCATTAGCCATTTCCTATGCCTGTGAACCTCTGTGTGGTTGTGAATTAGAATTACTTGAACCAATATATGTAAATTTCTATAAGCAAATCTTTCAGCCTGCATGTGCAAGTTAAACCTACATTTGGAGTAATTAGCTACAGCAAGAAAAAGGGCTTTTTTGAAAATGTATTTTGAGTTAAGAACCAGAAGGGAGGGCACTCTTGTCTTGACTACCTGCTCTGGGCTGACCTCTCCAGTGCAACCATGAATTTGACACACACACATTACCTGCATAAATGTTTGAACCATTTACTTGCTGTCAGTGTCTGGAAATTGTCTGTGTCTTTAATGAAATTTGAAAAACTGCTAATTAAAAGCATGCTGTAGGAAAGTGGCGTATTATGTGGTGATGCTGGTTAGGCTTCATCATATAATACTAACAGGATACCACAAAGATGGTCCTTGGATTCACAATAATGAATCCTTCGTTCAGTGCTGGTAGTGTGGCCAAGAGCAGTCAGGCTGTAATAGAGGACCATGTGTTAAGCATTTCAGAGTACCAGCATGGACAATAAGTAATTTACCTGACTCAAAGGAAATCTGATACCAATAAAACAAATAAAGCAGATTTTTACAAATGGATGCATATAACTGGAGTTATAGTTTTAGAAGAAATCATAAATCAGTGCAAACCTTCGGTTTGTGCCACTTCTGTTGGTGTAGACTCCGGTGTCTTCTCTGTCCTCCATTGCTGTCTTCACTGATCAGAGGTCCTGGTGTCATTGCATGTCCCTTAAATTCTACATTTAGGGTTATTAAGGGGTGTGGGTGCAAGTGACCAATGGACTACTTGACTCAGCAGCTAATCCGCCACGGAGGCGTCCACATCTGGTTGTGTGTGTCACCTTTACTACCCAGATTCCTCTATTTGGCCACTTCTAAAAACGGTAAACAAAAATCTTTGGCTTACAGACCAGGCTGCCCACCTTAGGGGTGTGGCTAGGCTTCTGGGGGTGTGCACCCTCTAACCGACTAATTTTCCTGCCTGCCAGGGTCCAAATGTTCCTGGGGGCAGGAGGAGGGCAGCTTCCTCCTTTGGGAGTCAGCCTGCATGCATATCAGAGGTGGTGAACGCTTTGAAGCTCACCACCTTGATGTGCCAATTCACTAGCCATCCTGAGAGGGGCATGCCAACTTCTTCACTGTCAGTTCTTTGGAGGACTACCTCCGGAGTGACTGACATATATTAAAGATAGTGCTTTGACCTTGCCACTCATGGTGAGGGCAAAGTCGAGTTAGTCATCTGTTTACTTGGGTTTACCTGGTGATTCCTTTAACACCTACGCCCTGGGTACCCTTTACTAGGGACTTATAAGGGAGTTAAAGTCCTTGCCAATTGGGGGTACCAATATGCTGCATCATGCTAGGGCAACAGCACTGGCACTAGGGCCTAGGCAGCATGCTCCAGTGCACTTTCAGAGTCATAACCACCAGCACTGGGGCAAAACGTGTGAGGGTGAACATACAAAATGGTCAGTTCTGTACATGACCCTCCCCCCCAGAAGAAAGGTATGGACCTTTCGCCAAATATCAACTCGGACTAGTAGGCCAAAAAACATAAATATCCGCAAGAGTCATCAGACTAGAAGAGGCAGCTTCTGTCAATTCTTTATTGTAAGCAGTAGGGTTTTTTCTAGGATCGGGCAATGTAGCCTTCGGGGCCAGAACTACACTTCTTTTCTATGGTGTAAAAACCCATTGTTCCTGAAAGCGGGCTGGTAATCACCCCATGTTGATCCACAACTGCAGGGATTGCCGGGTGGTAAATGGAGTGAACTTCTCGCATTGAAAACTGAGTTATTTGAGTGGGACTCTTATCATGTAGTCTGCCTCTATAAGTAATTAGAGTTGAAATGTTCCTGAACACTTGGGCCAACTCCAGGTTATTTACATAAGTGCCTTAACTACTATCAAATAGTATTTGGGGTGCTTCCGTTTTGGTGTGTGTGTGCCAGAGGTCAATTAGTGTGGCGGGCATATGTTTAAGGGCATGTTGCTGTATGAAAGGGTCAAAGTCTCGCGTTAATAACCATATGTCCTCAAGTCTGTAAATTGGGTTACGAGGCTACCGTATTGCCTGTCCGCTATTACTATTTTCTCTACTTCACCCAAACCAGATCGCATTAAAGGACCTAACCATTCCCTGAATCCCATCAAATCTCTATCGTCCGAAAGGCGTGCTGGTGTATCAGTAACTAGTGTTGATGAAGGATGAGTGACTGTAATGGGAGTAATGGGAGTTGTTGCAGTCATGTGTCGTGATGGAAGGGAAAGAGCAGGGGTACATTAATGGGGGCGGTAGGTGTAACAGCTTCAGAGACAGATGTACCTGGTGTGGGTTGTTGCTGCTGATGGGGAACAACGGGTATATCTGTTCTGGGGCACATGGTGGCGGGGGTCGGGTATCTAATAAGGTCTCCATAAAAGGATCACCGTCTTCCTGAGCCATATAGGACTTTTCAATTTGCAAACAAAATCTTCTGTCTTCGCATTCTATTCCTTTTTCCTGCTTGTCCTTATCATAAGCTACAGCCTTTTGTTTAAGGGTCTGTATATTTCTTTTTCTGGCATTTTTCTCCATTTTTAATTGCCTCTGTTTGGCCTCCTTCTGCCAAGTATGAAAGGAGTCAAACATAGACTGCCTACTGCGTCTTTTAAACAACTAGTCCTGAAGAAATCCTATCTTTTGTTCGTCAAAGGATCCTGTCAAAGGCTACTGTAACTCTGCATTGCCCCTTATATATTTGTGCCATAAAGTATTAAACATAATAGGGCCAAGGCCATGTTTTATATACATATCAAAATTGGGACTACCTTCAGGAGGTGCAGGCTGGGATTCTTCCAACCATGCATCTTTAGAACAACAACAGCACAAACTATGAATCTTACTGAAACCAGGCATTGCAAAGAAAGACAAAGTCCTTATTTTACCTGGCAAAGTATTTTCAAACACTTTTCACCAAAACAGTCCTCGGACTGAAACAAAACCTATTTACAGTGGCACCACATAAACTGAAACAGACTCACCTGGTGTCCGGCGCACAGATAGACCGATTCTCCACTGCTGACTCTTCGTACCAAACAGTAAGAGCACTGGCTCACCATTCAGGACTCCAGTTGGGATGACCACTAGGCAAGGCACCCTCCGTTGGGACAGAGGCAGCAGCTGCAAGAAACGTATCTCTTCATGTAGGGATCCCTGAGCCGTCAGTCCGACCTGATGATGTCCTCGTCCTCCCCTCCGTCTGTGGAAAATGGATGGGTCATGTCCCTATGGAGTCCCTGTGTGGGTGCCAGCTGAAGGAAGTGACCCACTTAGGGCCACCCGGGTCACCTCGGACCACCTCTCAGCCTTCCATGCTAAATGAAGAGTCAGGGAATCAGTGGAGAATATACACCAATAATCATTTATTATATACGCTACGAGCGGGGCTCCGTCTTCACAGTCTCAGGAGAGTACTACAGAGGGAACTGAGGAACAGTAAGCATAAGGATATACTATATGCATTGCATTGTCAACTAATAACATGCCCACAGTGGAATTTTCCCAGCAGATATGGGTGAACAGCGTAAAGGCAAAAAAAAAGGTTTCTACCCTTGTATCTTGCACAGCTCAGAACACTTTAAAGGCTGTTCCACCCTGGGTTGCGATCAAACTGCCAGACAGGCGGGAGAGGCTCTTTATCGAGAGAAAGCTATGCACTGGCACAAACAGTTCCTCATTGCAGAAACGAAGCCGATTCTGGCGGCAAAAATGAGGAAATCCAGGCAAGAATACACCAAAATAGTCTGGTTTGCAAAAAAGAAGTTCAGTGATCTATTCTTGGCAAAGCTCTTGTATGCAAATAGGAATAGGAATTCGAAGTACTTCTGAAGAACCTTTAATATTTTAGTGAGAGGAACTCATATCGTTCACTAGACCAATATTACCGAGTCAGCCGGGTACATTATCTAACCTCACATTATAAGGTACTACAAGATCACAAAATCAGAGCGTGATAGACTTGTCAGCCTTAGGTTGTTTTTCCACCCAACTTTTTGCCTTCCTCCTCTATTTTTTCTGATCTCTTTTTTGCTGGCCTTAGGACTCTGTGCACTTTACCACTGCTAACCAGTGCTAAAGTGCATCTGTTCACTCCTTCAAACAAGGTAATATTGGTTTCTCCGCAATCGGTATATTTAATTAACTTGTGAGTCTCTAGTGAAGTAGCACTGCATGTGCCCAGTGCCTGTAAATTAAATGCTACTAGTAGGCCTGCAGTAGTGATTTTGCCACCCACTTAAGTAGCCCTTTAAAACATATCTCAGGCCTGCCATTGCAACTTGTGTGTGCAGTTTTCTAACTACCATGTCAACCAAGGCAAAATGAACCTTTTGCCAGAGCCAAACCTTTCCTATTGATACATATAAGTCAGGCCCTGGACAGCCCAGTGGGCAGTGGGCAGTGTTTTTAAAAGGTAGGACATGCACTTTTAACTCTTACATGTCCTGGTAGTGAAAAACTCTTACATTGGTTTTACACTACTATAAGGCCAACCTCTCCCATAGACTAACATTGTAGTTACCTTATCTTATTACATTTAATAAGTTGTAGTTTCCAAATGGCAGCAGGTACCCTATTCATGTTTGGTGTCTTTGGAATTTTAATGAAAATCCTAACTAATAGTGAAGTCGGATTTTTCATTTCAATTTTGAAAATGCCACTTTTAGAAAGTTGGGAATGTCCTGCCTTAGCCATTTAGTACCTATAGCTGGTACCTGGATCATATGACTGGGTGTAGCTGACAGTTGAGCTTTGTGTATTCTTCCTAGACAGCCCCACACAATAGAGAGCTTAGGTGGGTGTGGATTGGCCATCACTGGCAGAATGGGAGGGAGGAGCTACGCAGAGCCCCACTTACACTCGTATAGGCTATGTCCTGACTCCACAAACAGGGCTGCATACCCCCTGTAGTTAGTCTGGAGCCAGGACCGGGAAGGCAGGGTGCCTGTGGACTTTAAAGGGAAACCTCTAAATGCTTCTCCCCCACTTCAAAGGGACAACTTGGTATAAATACTGGACCTCAAACCCGACTCTTCAGTACACTTCTTGATCTGTGGATACTTTTCCAGGAAGGAGGACTGCAGTGCTGCTGGAGAACTACCACTCAGCTGCATTACACCCTTCTAGACTGCGGCCTTGCTGTGCTGCTCCTTTGCTGTGCTGACCTGCTGCCCTCCTGCATGGGTGAGAAGAACTGGACCTGCATCTCTTGAACCAAGTCGCACTTAGTGACTGCAAGGGCTAGTTGGCTGTTCTTCTGCCTCAGAGAGAGAAGGTTCCAAAAGCATTGCACCTGCACCTGGATTCTGCCATCTGTGAGTCTACCATGCCAAATGGTGTCACCCTAGTTCTGGCCCCTTGGACATGAACCTAAGAGCTCTGCCAGTCTCTGTGGATCCAGCGGAATGGATGCATCTCCTGTGCAGCACGGCACAACCCCAAACAGAACTGACACACCTCCACTGCTGCGTGGATCAGAACCACAGCAAAGATTCGCATCACAGCCCATCACCGCATTGAAACCTCCACTGAGCGACACACCCTCGACACAGGTGTCTGTATCCCTTATCAACAGCAGCCTCGAGGCCAATTCTGGACTCTGTATCGCAGCCTCACAGCTCCTCAGAACAAATGCATTGCCTTGTCTATGGAATCTAGGACGACTGCACAAATTACTGTGCACTGCAGCCTCGCTGCAACTCGGACCCAATGCATCTCTTCAGCTGCACGACGCATTGTTGATGTGCATCCTCCCAATGCTCTGCAAAGAAGAATTGAAGGTAATTTGTTCTCCAGGCCTAACTGGATCCTTGTAGAAGGCCCGTGCTTCATCGTGGTCAACCTCACCACCAAAAAGAAATAGCTTATGAAAGTTTGGCACAAAAACAAGTGGACAAATTGATACTTAATCGTAGAACTGCGGGAGCGCCAGGGCCTAATGGTATGCCTCAAGCTGTATTTAAAACTACCCTGTCCTTTTGGACAGAAAATCTCAAGCCAATTTTCTATTTTATTCTGGAAAAGAATAGATGCTGGATTCATGTTGTGGAAACATGCTCCACCCAATTTTCAAAGACGGCAGTAAATCAAGCCCTGCTAAGTATTAGCTAACTATTGCCTTCTTGACAACAGGGTAAAATATTTTGCCCAGGCTCCTCTTACAGGATCTAAACTCATGGACAGAAGAACTAAAGCTAATCCCTTTTAACCAATCAGGCTTCCACACAGGGTTGGGTTCACTCACAAAGTTCACAGCACTAACTATGATGATGAACAGAGCCTTTGAAACAAATACGGCTCCACATATTTGCTTTGTGGATTTCAAGGCCATGTTTGACCTAGTAGTTAGAAACAACCGGGAGGAAAAACTTTTTGATTGGCAATACCAAAAAACCTCAACAGGGGAATCAAACTTCGGGACATGAACATGTGGATGACCATCAAAACTGGTGATAGCAAGAAGGTGTCTCACAAGGACTGTACAACCAACGACCTAAAACAGGGTTGTGTGTTGTCACCCACATTGTTTAATATTTGTTTTGTGGATTTACCAACCAAGCAGGATAAAATGAATCCACACCTGTCAAAACAGGGAGGAAGACTCCTGACAAGTATGTTGTATGCCAACAATGTTCTATTGGTGACTAGATCAAAAATAGGCCTTCAAGAGCTCTTGAATAAAATGGAAGAATACACATGAAATAAACATGAAATTAACAAAAATAAAAACCAATGTCCTGATAATCAGTAAAAGGCTGAAGAAAACGCGTCACTGGTATAAAATGAAATTTTCATCTCATGATTTCCTTTTTACCTCAGTATGTGATTAGAGGGATCGCCTGCCCCCACTGCCTTATGAAGCCTAATTAATATACACTATATGTAGGCCACTGGACATCCCTTTATGGGCCACTTGTGTGAGCATGTGAACACTGTCACATTGATTTGCCATATTGTGTGGGCTTTTTAAATGTTTTTAGATGTTGTCCAATGAACAGGGTGACGACCTGTAAGTGTGATATGGGGGTGACCTCACGTGCTTGCATGCCTTGATGCACATGCAAAGCATGTTTTGCCAAAGCATGAGATGATACTAGTAAAGGGGGCAAGAGAAGATCCCCATGAAGTTATATAACTTTATCTTAATTTCCCAATTTAGAGATTATACAGAGGAAAAGGTCCATTATGGGCTGTGTGTTGCGTTCATGCTTCATTTTGTATGACTTAAAAAACAGTTAAGGTGTTGGTAATTCCAACTATAATCTGTAGGGATTAAATATAGACTTTGGTCCTGAACAAAGCCTGCTGACCTTCAGTGGCACTCAGAAGGCTAAAACATGTCACCCACTGATCATTGCACCTAGGAACATCTTTCTGTTCTTAACCTTGCAAAAGGACCTCAAAGTAAAATGAGTTAGGATCTGGAAGGCTATTTTAATTTTCACAAAATATCCCTCATTCTTAGTTAAGAGCTCTGCTTACAAACCGCGTTCAGCCCACCAACTCACACTAGGTGTAGTGGATGAGGATCTGATGATGAATTATGCCACAGGTGTTACCCCTGAGTGAAGATCCTACTATAATAACTAAGGTATACTAGGATCCCACTAATTTACCTGGGTGCGGATCCTACAAATGTCTAAAGATATGGCAGGCCCTGCAACTGATCTTTCTGAATAGAGGGATCACGACTCAAAAGGTTAACCTTCCTATTTGTAGTTACTTGTCTGAATCTGGGAGCTTGAGGGTTCCCTTTCACAGCTTCTCACTCCCCTAATGTGTTTCGTATATAAATAAACATAATCTACACCAGGAGCCAGAATTCAAATATCTGATTTAATTATTGACTTAAGAGGTCCTTTAGTAGCACACAGAGATCAAATAAAACTTAAACGGCCACTCTGATTTCAGCCTTCCTCACGTTATATAAGGCTCTGTTGGAACAACGGCTGTTGAGTATGCTGAAGGTCATTAGCCATTTCCTATGCCTGTGAACCTCTGTGTGGTTGTGAATTAGAATTACTTGAACCAATATATGTAAATTTCTATAAGCAAATCTTTCAGCCTGCATGTGCAAGTTAAACCTACATTTGGAGTAATTAGCTACAGCAAGAAAAAGGGCTTTTTTGAAAATGTGTTTTGAGTTAAGAACCAGAAGGGAGGGCACTCTTGTCTTGACTACCTGCTCTGGGCTGACCTCTCCAGTGCAACCATGAATTTGACACACACACATTACCTGCATAAATGTTTGAACCATTTACTTGCTGTCAGTGTCTGGAAATTGTCTGTGTCTTTAATGAAATTTGAAAAACTGCTAATTAAAAGCATGCTGTAGGAAAGTGGCGTATTATGTGGTGATGCTGGTTAGGCTTCATCATATAATACTAACAGGATACCACAAAGATGGTCCTTGGATTCACAATAATGAATCCTTCGTTCAGTGCTGGTAGTGTGGCCAAGAGCAGTCAGGCTGTAATAGAGGACCATGTGTTAAGCATTTCAGAGTACCAGCATGGACAATAAGTAATTTACCTGACTCAAAGGAAATCTGATACCAATAAAACAAATAAAGCAGATTTTTACAAATGGATGCATATAACTGGAGTTATAGTTTTAGAAGAAATCATAAATCAGTGCAAACCTTCGGTTTGTGCCACTTCTGTTGGTGTAGACTCCGGTGTCTTCTCTGTCCTCCATTGCTGTCTTCACTGATCAGAGGTCCTGGTGTCATTGCATGTCCCTTAAATTCTACATTTAGGGTTATTAAGGGGTGTGGGTGCAAGTGACCAATGGACTACTTGACTCAGCAGCTAATCCGCCACGGAGGCGTCCACATCTGGTTGTGTGTGTCACCTTTACTACCCAGATTCCTCTATTTGGCCACTTCTAAAAACGGTAAACAAAAATCTTTGGCTTACAGACCAGGCTGCCCACCTTAGGGGTGTGGCTAGGCTTCTGGGGGTGTGCACCCTCTAACCGACTAATTTTCCTGCCTGCCAGGGTCCAAATGTTCCTGGGGGCAGGAGGAGGGCAGCTTCCTCCTTTGGGAGTCAGCCTGCATGCATATCAGAGGCGGTGAACGCTTTGAAGCTCACCACCTTGATGTGCCAATTCACTAGCCATCCTGAGAGGGGCATGCCAACTTCTTCACTGTCAGTTCTTTGGAGGACTACCTCCGGAGTGACTGACATATATTAAAGATAGTGCTTTGACCTTGCCACTCATGGTGATGGCAAAGTCGAGTTAGTCATCTGTTTACTTGGGTTTACCTGGTGATTCCTTTAACACCTACGCCCTGGGTGCCCTTTACTAGGGACTTATAAGGGAGTTAAAGTCCTTGCCAATTGGGGGTACCAATATGCTGCATCATGCTAGGGCAACAGCACTGGCACTAGGGCCTAGGCAGCATGCTCCAGTGCACTTTCAGAGTCATAACCACCAGCACTGGGGCAAAACGTGTGAGGGTGAACATACAAAATGGTCAGTTTTGTACATGACCCTCCCCCCCAGAAGAAAGGTGATGACCCACTAACCTATTCTTTGGTAGTTCTCATCGTCTAGGTGGAAAAAACTGGAAAGGCCATCTGCATTGGCATGGTCAGCCCCTTCCCTGTGTCCCACTGTAAAGTCCATAACCTGTAGGGAAATGGATCACCTCAACAATTTAGGGTTCTCTCCTCTCATCTACATTAGCCATCTTAGAGGCCTGTGGTCGGTTTAAACTGTGAAGTGAGTCCCAATCAGGTAGGCTCTCAGCTTCTTCGGGACAAAACTGCAGCAAAGGCTTCCCTCTCAATGGCACTCCAACACTGCTCTCTAGGGAGGAGTCGCCTGGTCATATAGGCAACTGGTTGATCCTGGCCCTCATCATTTGTTTGTGACAACACTGCCCTAGTCCTGTGTTCAGAAGTAGCTGTTTGGACAATAAACTCCTTTCCATAGCCAGGTGCCTTCAGGACAGGTGCTGAGGACACAGCCTCTTTCAGGGTGTCAAAGGCCTTTTGCAATCCTGAGGTCCAGATGGCTGCTTTTTGGAGGTAAGTTTAGTGAGCGGTACTACAATGGTGCCATACTCCTTCACAAACCACCTGTAGCACCAAGACAAGCCAAGGAAAGTCCTGACTTGGTTCTGGGTCTTGGATGCCCCCCCCCACTCCAGAATGGTCAGGATCTTGGGTTGGAGAGGTTGTACTTGACCTCCACCTACAAGGTGGCCCAAATAGACAACATAACTCTGTCCTATCTAGCACTTAATGGCCTTGATAGTTAGGCCTGCCTATTGCAGGGCCTGTAAAACTTCCCAGGTGGACCTAAGTGCAACAATATAATTCAGATATGCTGCACTAAAGTTGTCCAGTCCGTAAATAACTTGATTCACCAGCCTTTGGAAAGTGACACATGCATTTCCAGACTAAAGGGCATCACTTTAAACTGAATGAAAGTAGCCCTCAGTGGTCGAAAATGTTGACCTCCCTTTTGCTCCTTGAGGGAGTCTAGTATGCCAGTACCCTGATGTTAATTCAGAAGTACTGGGGAAGCTGGCTCCACCCAGTCGATCAATGAGCTCATCAGCTCTTGGGATGGGGTGTGCATCATTTTTAATGACTGCATTCAAACCCTTGTAATCTACACATAACCTCATCTCTGGTTTGCCACTCTTTGAGTGATGTTTGGGGATCAGTACCACTAGGCTGGCCCAGGGACTGTCAGAAGATTCTATCACTCCTAACTAGCAATTTTCTTACTTCATCTTTGATGCAACTCTAGACTTGGTCAGCAGTCTGCATATCTTACTTTTGAGAGAGAGGCTGTCTCCAGTGTCCACATAATATACACACCATGTACTCTGCCCATGGGTAAAAAAAAGAGTTCAGCAAACTGATTTATGACTTGCATGCAGTGAGTCTGCTGTTGGTCAATAGGGAAGTCTGACAAGACAGCACCCTCCATTGAACCTTCTTGAGGGTTGTTTGACAGTAAATCAGGGAGGGGCTCACTTTCCTCCGCTTTACCACCCTCATTGACCACCCAGCATGGTCATGTCAGCCCTGTGTAGGTGTGGTTTTAGACGATTGACATGGAGTACCCTGTTAGGGCTCCTAGGCGTGCCTAAGTCTACCAAGTAGGTGACTTCCTCTTTCTTCTCGGAAATGGGGGAGGGCTCAGTCTACTTGCCCTGGAGGGCTTTGGGGGCTACAGGCTCCACCACACACACCAATAGACCTGGTTGGTACTCAACCAGTGCAGATCTTTGGTCATACCAGAGCTTGATAAGCTCTTGGCTGGCCTCCAGATTTTTGTTTCCCCTCTTCATATATTCAGCCATACGTGAACGCAGGCCAAGTACATAATCCACTATGTCGTGCTTGGGCTCTTTCAGAGGTTTATCCCTGCCTTCCCTCAATGGACTCAATGGACCCCTTTCAGAATGGCTGACCACAAGTTGAAAGGGGAAAAAGCCAACCCCCTTCTGTGGCACCTCTCTGTAGACAACTAAGAGGCAAGGAAACAGGACATCCCATCTCCTTCTGAGTTTTTCAGTGAGTCCCATTATAATGCCTTTCACGTTTTGTTGAACCACTCAACTAAACCATTTGTCTTGGGGTGATAGGCTGGGTGAAGATATAGCTCACACCACACTCATTCCACAGTGTTTTTAAGTATGGAGACAAGATGTTTGTCGGTCTATCAGAGACCACTTTTTTTAGGAGATCCCACTCTGGTACAAGTACCAAGTAAAGCCTTTGCTACTGCAGGAGCAGTGGCAGTCCTGAGAGGAATTGCCTCTGGGTATCTAGTGGCATAGTCCACTACCACTAGAATATTCTGTTCCCAGATGCAGTTAGAGGGTCAAGGGGACCAACAATGTCAATCCCTACCATCTCAAACGGAGTCCCAACCACTGGATGTAGAATTAAGGTAGTGTTTGGTTGCCCACTTGTCTTGCCAATGGCTTGATAACTGACACTGAAGCGACAAAACACCTTCACTGTTTCAGACATCTGGGGCCAATAATAATGGGCAACCAATCTACCCTAGCTTTTGGTTTGTCCCGGATAGTTAGCTAGGGGGATGTCATGTGCTACATTCAGAATGAACTCTCTGTACACATGGGGGACCACCATTCTCCTGGCTGCCCCTGGTTCGGGATCCTTGGCCTCAGTGTACAGGGTGTACAGAAACCCATCTTCCCAATAGACCGTGTGGGTACCACTGACATCTCCCCCTTCTTGTCTTGCTTGTCCCTGGAGGGTCCCCCTGCACTAGGGCGTTCTGTCAGGTCAGACCACGCTTCATCAGCTGCAGTTCCTCCCTCAGGCACCAGGGCATCTCCCTCAGGAGAACTCTCCCCCTGGTCCTGTGACGTCTTTGAAGCTGCCTTAGCATACCACTCCTATGCCAGCCAGCCCTTTGGATTGCCCACCACTGAGGGACTTTTGGAGCATGCTGAATATCCTTTCTAATACCCTGACTGATGACAGTCAAAGCATGTCCTAGATGCCTTTGTAGGATCCACATTTTTACCTTGGTAACCCCTACCCTTGGACTGGGAAGAGTCTTGGGGGCCCACCCTTCTAAATAGAAATTTGGGGCGTTTAGAGAACACCTTCTTTTACCTTTGTTGTTGCTCACCTCCTTCCCCTGCTAGGAAGTCTGAGCAATATTCTTGTGGTCATTCCCACCATGGCCTTCTTAGTCACCCTCATTCTGACACACTTGTCAGCTATCTTCCCCAGCTCTCTGGGAGAGGAACATTTCAAATCCATCAAGTGCTGATGCAATTTCTCTGTGGTACAAATAGACAAAATGTCCTCTTTCATAGTTAAATTATACAGCCCATCATAAGTATCCACCTCATTGCCTTTTATCCAGCCTTATACTGTTTTGACTGAGGAGTCTAGAAAATCCTCCCATGTCCAGTTTTGACCTTAATGGTTTTCCCTAAACTTCACTCTGTACTCTTTTGTAGTGAGTCCAAAGCCTTCTATAAGGACTTTCTTCATACGTTTTTAGGACTCAGCCACTTCCTCGATAAGGGTCAAAAGTCTAGCTCTGCACTTCACTGGGAATAGCTCTCACAATAGAGATCCCCAATGCTGGTGCACTATCCTCCTCATTTTGCAGGCCCTCTCAAAGACTGCAACCCATTTATCCATGTTATCACTTTCACAAAACTTGAGGACAATACCTTTGGGGATCATAGGGTCGGAGGTTTCCTCTTTTTCCCTATTAAAGTTGCTGCCACCATTATCTTTGGGTCTTAAGCCCATCTTGACCCTTTTTTCTTTGAAGGGTTATTGTCTCCTTTCCTCGAGCACAAGCTTTTTCTACTCCTGGGAGAGTAGGGCAAGATCTTCATCGAATGTTCCCACCACCTTTCAAGTAAGGGACCTGCTAGAGTGACTCCTGTCACTTCAGACTGGTGAAGGGGGTCTAGGGAAGAATGGAGATGTTTGGTTTTCACCTTCTTTCCCATCAGCTTCCATCGGGGCGTGGGGATCATCTTTACCCTTTTCAGGGTCTTTCTCTGAGGAGCGCCCTTCTCTCTCTAATGTCTCCTTTTCATGGGAACTGAGGGCTCTCTCGAGGTCATCCTTTTTGGCTGTTGCCCCACAGGCAATGCCCCTTGCTTTCCACTGAACAGTCAGATCACTGATTGTCAGAGCTGGGATGACTGACAAGTCAAGATTCTGTCCAGTCTCCATTGTGCCTAACCTATATCTGCAAGGTGGGATCTTTTTAAAACTTTAAAAAAACTTTTAAACCTTTATCCTAACTTTCTAAACTTTTGTTACTTTAACTTTGGAATGGGGGTCTACACAGGGCCCTGAAATTCCAATTAGAAATGTGATGAAAACATTAAAAAAAATAATGTTTGAGTCTAATGTTAATAGTGGATTCCTCATGAAAAAATCACTTATGACCAATTGCTACGGTGAAACACAAGTTCAGGATCCTACCGCTCTAACACCAATGTAGGAAAGTAGAGTAGTATGTAGTGATGCTGGTTAGGCCTCACCATGTAATACTAACACTATATCCCAAAGATGGTCTTTGGATTCACAATAATAAATGCTTAGCTCAGTCCTGGTAGTGTGGCATAGAGCAGTTAAGCTGTATTAGAGGAACATCTGTTAAGCATTTCAGAGTGCCAACATGGACGATAAATAATTGACACAAGTTGAAGAAAATCCAGCACCAATTTATAAAAATAAAGCTGACTTTTATAAGAATTTAGACACCAAAATAAACACAATTGGACACATGTAATAGGAGGTATGGATTTTAGAAGGAATGATAAATCAGTGCAATTCAGTTCTAGAAACTTTACTATTGTGGTCAATTGGAAAAAGGTACTAGTGACAATTGGTCACTTGCAGGTCGAGTTACGTGGAGTCCATGGAGGGGCAAGGTGATGCGGGTCCCAGGACCAATCCACAACAGTCAGTTCCATTTTACCTGCCCGGGAGGCCTGAGTGCAGAGTTGACCTGGCTGTCCTTGGTGCTGACGTGGGAGCCACAGGAGAGCTAGGTTTACTGCTTATTTTATTTATTTATTTGTTTTGTAGAGCACAGCAAATGCCTGAAGCTGTCTTAGTGCTATTGTCTGCAGAGAGGAGGGGAACCAAAGTTAAGCTAGCATACACTATATAGAAGGTTGGAAGAGCCAGGGTTTAGTTTGTTTACAAAAAATCTACAGATTTGTTTGATTTCTAAAACGCTCAGGAAGCATGTTTCAAAATGTGCAGGTTGCATGGACACAGCTTCTACCGCCCCATGAGGCAGTGTGTATTCTCTGAACAGTAACTATTCTAGAGGTAGCAGAGCATAGGCATCTTCCAGGGACATACCATGAGAATTTGATCTTAAAGTAATCTCGACCAAAGCAATGGAGAGCCTTGTGAGCAATACACAGCACTTTAGATACTTCTCTCTTCTTTGAACGGACCCAATGAAGCTCCTTCAAGGCCTTGGAAATTGAATCACATTTTTTGATATTTTTAATCAGCCTAACAGCTGCGTTCTGCACCCTCTGCAGTTTCATAATGGAGTTTTGGTGCATTCCCAAATACAGGGCATTGCAGGCGCCCGCAATATTGGGGTCGCCTTCCAACGATGGCTGAGATGCATGTAACGTCATAGCCAGTTCATCCATGTTTACTTTTGTTCCAGGCCCACTGGTCCGCAATAAATAGGTATCAAAAAACCCAACCATCAAGTGGTCGGACCAAGTAAAAGAAAAATATCACCCAGTAGGAGAATAGGGTGGGTGGTGAAAATGCCATCCAAGATATGACCGGCAGCATGGGTTGCAGTATTAAATATCTGGGAAAAATGTAACCAGTCAAATTGTTGACCAAAGTTCTAGTATCTTTGGGGCATATTATCAAGCACGGAGTTAAAATTATGGCCGCTTTAGCGGCAGAAAACTGCAGCTAAAGCGGCGATAATGGGCTTGATAATATGCCGCAGAGAATTCCAATAGAAGCCCATATTGACACCAGAGCATGGGCTTCTATGGGAATTCTCAAGGGCACATTATCATGCCCATTATCGCCGCTTTAGCAGCAGTTTTCTGCCGCTAAAGCGGCGATAATTTTAACGTCGTTTGTTGATAATATGCCCCATGGTTCTTTAAATCCTACAAGTGGAAGTTAAAATCTACTATGATTATGTAGTTTGCAAACTGAATACTAGATTCGAGAAACTCATTTAAAGCCTCCATGAATAGTGCTTTAGGGCCGGGGGGATCTGTAAATCAGTAATCCGTATTATCCACTTGACATTTAAAGGAGAGTGCTTTGCAGTCCTGTTTGAGAGTCTACTCTCCTGTGAATTTGAGATGTTCATGGTAAATAACCGCCAGGACCCCACCTAGCTTTCCCCCGTCCAATCTAACAATATCATAAACTGAGGTAAGTATAGTGGCTATGTCAGGGCACAAAATATATCAGCCCTGGTTTCTGTTATAAAAGCAATATCCACACCACACAAAATCAAGAAAATCAAACAATTCAAGTTTATGTTTAATACCCGATTAGCAATCTGCAATTAACTTTAGTAACATTATTAGCTCGAATGTTGAGGTATGATCTAGCAGAGCTCTCATTGGGCACAGCTCTTGGCGAAAATGGCTTCATGTCACAAGCACAGGGACAGTTACCACATACATAGTTATTATTTTCTAAACATTGATTGATTGCTGTATTCAGGATTCTCCTGCACAGATGCTCAGACGGTGCTGGGGAGAAATCGGATGCAAATGGTTAACAATAGGGCCACTGCCGTGGTCGGTTGAAGGTGTTGCGTGGTTCCCTCTTGTTGCAGCGTTGAGTAAAATCGTGTGTCAACCGGATAGGTGACCAATAAGCCTTGGTAGCCGTAAGGTCAGCAAGATGATACTTTGATTTTCGGAGGTCGGGGGGGAAACGGTAGCTGCCTGAAACTTGCTGAAGGTCAAGACTATGTTTCCCACAATGCACTGGACCATCTACTTCTGGGCGACAGGTGGTTGCAGGGGACTAGTGGCACTAGTCCAGGGAAGTCTGGAGTTGCCTTTGGCTGTCAAAGGGGTCCCTTTGTCTGGGGAAGCTGGTCTTTGGTCCAGGAAGGATCGCAGTCGTACAGTTCCAGGAGGTTTTCACTAGTGCAGAGTATCCTGCTTTTGGTTTGTGCATCTCCTGTTGTCGCAGTATTGGATCTCTTCTTTGTCCTTCATAGCAGTCCTAATAGATCTGAGGTTCTGGTGTCACGGGTGTCCCAAAAATCCTATATTTAGTGGCAATAGGGGAATGGGTATAAGTGGCCAATGGGCTACTTGCCCCAGAAGCTAATTCGCCTCATCCGGGGGGGGGGGGTCACCTTTACTACACAGAATCCTCAATTCTGCCACTTCTAAAAATGACAGAAACATTTCTTGGCAGTACAGATCAGGTAGCCCAACCTAGGGGTGTAGCTAGCCTTCTGGGGGTGTAGCCAGGGGGAGGCTGGCTTCCTCCTTTAGGAGTCAGCCTGTGTGCATATCAAAGGCGGTGCATGTTTCGAAGCTCACCTCCTTGATGTGCCACTTCAATAGCCATCCTGTCAGGGAGGGAGGGGGTCATCTCCTTCCCAGCCAGGCCTTTGTTTCTGACTCCTGTGAGTGTTCACACTGCCTGGCAGGAGGTCAGATTTCTGTCTAGGTGGTGGCAGCTGCATGCTGCCAGCCAGAGCACAGGAAAGGCTGGGGCAACCTCTATGGTAGAGACCTGGGTGCATGCCACATTAACTCCTATATTGGAATCATGTTAGGGGTGCGGCTGCATGTTTCTTGCAAACATGACCATATTCGGTGGTGCCATAATAAAGCTGGTGACCTGGAGTGTGCCAGGGTGCTAGCCCATGTTATCTTTGGACCGTAATCACTTATAGTAGTCCTTAATTGAAAGGGCTCCCATAGTGACACATTAACTTGCATTTATATGTCCACACCTTTAATATAATGCACCCTGTCTCCTGGGCTTAGGAGGCTTACCATGGGGTGACTGAGATATATTAAAGATAGTGCTTTGACCTTACCACTCATGGTGAGGGCAAAGTCAAGTTGAAGCAGTTTACACTCTTCCTGCAGTCTGCAGTGGCACGCCTGCTGTCATCTGTTTACTTAGGTCATTCAGGGTGACACAAATAGTGCTTCAGGCCCTCATGGCCCTTTAACACCCATGCCCTGGGTACCCTTGGTACCACTTTACTAGGGACTTATAAGGGGGTTAAAGGCCTTGCCAATTGTGAGTACCAATTTGCTACATTGTGTTTAGGGAGAGAGCACTGGCACTGGGGCCCGGGAAGCAGGCTCCAGTGCACTTTCAGAGTCATAACCATCAAAAAGTGTGTGGGTGACCATACAGAGCACTTTCCTTCACATGCGGAAGCTGTCACTTTTAAAAGATAAAAGCATTCCAGCAAAGTGGTCACATGCATTGATTTTCTTAAACCAGGCATCTCCAACAAGTAGCTAGTGAGCTACTGGTAAGTAGCTCCCTTGTGTGCAGCCCAGACTAATAAATAAGAAGTGTTTGCTTGGTGAATTATTGTTTTCAGAACTCATAGGCTGATAGAGGAAAATTGTCGAATTTCCAAAATATAAAGTTGATATTTGAGTGCTAAATGCTGCGGCCTTGAAGAGACATATTACTAATATTATTATCTTGGTGCCAGAGTCAGTGCAGCTATAATTGTTATGTTTTATCCACATAGAGGCATTCTACATTGAAAAGTTTTTCCTGGCAACCTTTCCTAATGCGCTGAGGTGGTCACTGCAGGTAACCTTGCATATTGTGAACACTGATGTAATCTTAAATGGCGTGGTGACTATTACATCACTAATAATATTAGTTTCTCTTGATTTAATTGAACATAGGTTGCTCTCATTATAGAAAAAGTTGGAGACCCCTGTCTTAAACTCTTATCACTCACTTTCCTGTCAGTCATACTTGGACTGATGTTATTCCACATTTATTGAAAAAAAGCTGATGGTTTATCGCTTTGGAGGTTTTCCAACTTTGGACTTTGCCCAAAAAATAGTCTGCAGATGGTCTAAACAGGTGCAAGAATCAGTTTTGCATGTGATTTGTACATGCCTGAACTTCTTCTCTCATGTTTTTTTAACCGAATGTGGGTGTGGTCCTGTAGACAAGCAGTAATTGAAGCGTTCAACTGTGTAAATACCAGCTTAGCTGAACAAATAGTTACATTTTTGAGACAGGCTCAGATTAAATAACTAAAACTTGATCATTGTTAAATTAATTCACTGTATATCTCCTTATAGTTTTTCTTTGCATCTTTGTAATGACTGAGTGTGTAGTTTTAATGTTGTTTTTACACATGCAGTAGTTTTAATTAATCATGTATAAATAACATATTTGAATCTTTGAATCTCAGTGCTGCTACTGAGTCTCTTTAGTAAATTTCCCTCCAAAACTTCTTGCAATCTTTTACCCCCATTGACAAAGTTACTGTATTCTTGATCCTAATCCATTCCTCTCACCACCTTACTCAACTCATCTTGTCCCTCAGTTTAGAAAAAGGCGAGATACATTCCCCTTGATCAATCTTTTAACCTCTTCTTTGCCCATGACGAGATAGTCTCGTCATGGAGCACGGTTGCGCTGTGCCCATGACGAGACTATCTCGTCATGAACCCCGCCCGCTAATGTAACGCCCGGCACAGGGCGGGGAAAGGGCGTGGCACTGAAGGGGTTAAAACTACCACCAATATTCCCTGCAACTTGGCCAAGAATTCCTTTGTTACTGATAAGAGTGTGAAGTGCCTGCATGTTACTCTTCGCCACATCTTCAACAGAGTCGGAACCTCCATCGCCCCCGAACACTGCCGCACCATCAACTCCGCCACCTTCCCGGAAGACTAGAAACACGGAGAGATCAACCCCTTGCAGAAGAAACCTTCTGCTGACCTGAGGACCTCAAGAACTTCAGACCCATCTCTCTGCTCCCCTTCCCAACCCAGGTCATTGAGAAGGCCATCAACACCCAACTTTCTGAGTTCATCGAAGCAAACCACATCCTGGACCTCTCCCGATCCGGGTTCTGAAGCAACCACAGCACCGAGACCACCCTCCTCGCCGCCACAAACGACGTCGGTACCCTCCTTGACCGGGGCAAAACTGCAGCCCTCATCCTCCTGGACCTCTCGGCTGACTTCGACACTGTCTCCCACCGCACCCAATGGACAAGACTCCACAATTCCGGCATCCGGGACAAAGCCCTGGAATGGACCCATTCCTTTCTTACCTGCCGAACACAGAAAGTCAGACTACCATCATTCCACTCAGAACTCACAGAGATCACCTGTGGAGTGCCTTAGGGCTTCTCCCTGAGCCTCACTCTCTTTAACATCTATATGGCCCCATTCGCAGGCATTATCAGGAACCACAGACTCAACATCGTCTGCTATGCCGACGACACCCAGCTGATCCTCTCCATCACCAATGAACTTACATTCACACAAAACAACTTCCAAGACGGGATGAAGGCTTTCACCACCTGGATGAAGGACAGCTGCCTCATGCTCAACTCAGAGAAGACTGAAGTCCTCATCCTGGTCTCCAACGCTCCACCTGAGACAACTACTGGTGGCCCACAGATCTTGGATCCCCACATCCACAAACCAGGCATGAATCCTTGGCATCATCCTGGACTCCTCGGTCACCATGAACAGCCAGGTCAATGCCGTCTCATGATCCTGCTTCCATGTGCTGCACCTACTCCGAAAGATCTTCAAGTGGATCACCACAGAGTCCAGAAAGACAGTCACCCACGCACTCATCAGCAGCAGACTCAACTACTGCAACGCACTCTGTGCCGGCATCACCCAGAAACTCCTCAAGAAATTGCAGAACATTCAGAATGCCTCCACCAGACTCATCCTCAATATACCCCACCGCAGCCCCATCACCAGCCACCTGAGAGAACTCTACTGGCTCCCAGTCAACAAAAGAATCACACATGCCTACACAGCCCTACACAATGCGGTACCTGCGTACCTCAACCACCGTCTCGCATTCCATGCACCCACCAGAGACATCCATTCCGCCCAACTGGTCCTGTCCAACGTCCCACATATCCGCAAGACCACAGCCAGAGGAAGATCCTTCTCCTACCTCGCAGCAAAGACCAGGAACACCCTGCCTCTCCACCTCAGGCAATCTCTGTCACTGGCTCAATTCAGGAAGGACCTCAAGACCTGGCTCTTCGACTGAATCACAGTGCCTTCGACTGATCAGCAGTCCCCCCCCTCCAGCGTCCTGAGACCCTCGTGGGTAAGTAGTAACACTTTACAAGTCACTTGATTGATTGATATTTAACATGCTTGAGTTGGTGGAAAGTAAAATCTGGCCATAGGACTTTTAGCCGTAAAATGTTCTGTCAGTTGACCTAGCACCTAATGCCTTACATCTGCTTCCCACAACACAGCAGACTTTTTTTCAAAACCAAAACCCGATGAAGTCAAATTAAGCGTACCTGAGTACATGCTTTCGATCAGCAAGTGTTTTACTGCACAGTATGATTTTCCTTGATTTTTGTCTAGTGACATCAGTATGTGTTGGAACATTGTGTATCTCCACTCTCCTATCAATAGGGTTATCCTCTGTGTCTTTATCAAATTGCCCATAAGTCCTTCTTCTGCTCTCATCCCTATGCAGCCCCCCAAAAATGCAGGTATTCCTCCAGTACCTATTTTACAGATGTTCAGCCTAATGTGTAAGCAGCTCCATCTGTATATCATTCATCCTAAAAATAAAGTCAGTCAGTCAGTCAAAATCCCTTTATTTGGTTATTTAAAACTATAAAAGCATATTAAAATATCCATCACATAAAAAACAGGTATTACACAATCGTAAAACAAAAATCAAGCATGATTAAAATACCATCCCAGTTAAAAATACGCATGCTAAAAAGAACTCTAAAAATTTCAAAAAATGTGATGTAAATTGCATATTGTAGGAGAAAAAAACCATATCACATTTAAGGATTTAAAGATTATACACATGATGAAGAGAACTCTCTAAACTGATCAAACAATGTAATATAAAGTGCATATTATAAGAGAGAAGGCCATTTCACATTGAAGAGAAAAGGGTATACATTTAATACGTCAGATCACAAGGGCCCTCTTTTTTTTTTTTCTCGCTCTTACTGCCGCCACTAAAAAGCTAGCAATGTTGAAGATTTCCCAGGGATTATTCAGCATCTGCAAGTATGTTAGGGCCGGCCTAGCCTGCAAAGAGCCCTTGTCCTTTAGAATTAGAAGAATAAAACGTTCGCGAATATGCAAATAATGATCACAAAACAGGACAAAGTGCAAAGTATCCTGCCTTGAAAAATTATCGCAGGAGCAGGGTCCCAGATCCTCTATCTTTCTCTAGCCCAGGGGTTCCGCTAAAAAAAAGTGGAGATAGCTAAACTTCAATCTCGTTAATAGGAAACAATGTTGGGGCTTAGTAACTATTTCTAAATAAGGCTCCATAAAATGAGTAGTTTTTATAATCTGGTGGGCCCGACCGGAGTCATTTTTTCTCTATCTGATTTTTTTGTTTTTTTATATGTTTGTTTGACACTCTGGATCTGAGACATAAACTCTTCCATCTTTGGCTCTAGGCTCAACAGTGTCTCCTGGACAACTTCTATGTTCTTTACCAGGCCCCATAAATCCTTATTTGTTCTTGATACACTTAGGATTGCAATTTCCCTTTTTAACTCAGAATGTAAACAAAGCAACAGACATGTCCCCTATGATCTCATTCAAATGAATCCTTTTCCCCCTATACTAAACTTTTCTGCAGTATCTTATGCCTATGTGCTTCCTCCAAGAATTGTGTGAGGAACTGTGACATCTTATTCAAGTTCATGATAGCACTAAAAGGGTTTTTACTGTCATCACCCAGAAGAGGGGTGAAACTAAGTATCACCTTTTCCTCCTTGTTTACTTCTGTCTTTACCCTATCTTTGGGTAATCGTTTGGGGGTTGGTAAAGTAAGCCGCTCATATTACTCTAGTGCCTCTCTAGACAAATGGAAGCTAGTTATCAGAGTATACTTCTCCTCTAATATCTATGTAGGATCTTGGGTTGTTTCTGATAGTTGGGGCTAAGGGGTTAGCTCTAATGCTATTGTTACTTAGGCTGCACACAAGGTAAGTGCTTCATTCTCCAGGAACTTATAGGGGTCAAAGGTGCAGGTCCCCATTTTCTGGACTTTCCAGGATTTTGTGTCCATGATTATGGGCCCATCTTCTCATCCATAGGAAGTCACTGCATCTCCCTGGCTCATTGCAGGACCCCAGTGGTGCAACACCTCTCTCATTCCTAAGCACATTAAACAGCATGTCAGTCTCCAAGTGAGCACTACAGAAAGGACAGAATACTTTTCAATCTTTACTGGAACAACCACTAAGGAGAAAATGAAGAAGCAGATTATCAGCATATGCACTAGCTTCCAGTTTGGAGGCCCCTACACATACAACAGCTTCCCATCTTCTTAAGGCTTCCTGAATCCCTGAAACAGTCACAAATACAACTACTGAGTGGGATAGCATGAGTTATTAAGGTAATGTCTAAGCAGAAGTATCCCTCAAATCAGGGTTACGTGGGCGAGACATGTACTGTAAAAAAGACAGTCTAATGGAGGAATTGGGGGTAGGAATGTATCTTTATTTTTGGAGTGAGTGAAGTAATGACTGATTGCACCACCTACCACCTAAGCATCTTAACTCCATCTTCTTATCCACTTTTGTTATAAATTGACCCTTACTTCCCTTTACACCAGTCTCATTGAGATAGGAAGAACCCATCTGTTTGGAGACACCTACAAACTGTGGCTGTCATCAGCTAGGTCTTCGGTGGCTACCTTAAAGTAAATCTTGGACTTCCCACTCCACAGTAACAGCTTGGCATCCAACTTTTCTCATACCCATAATCCTAGGGGCTGGTCCAAGGTTCACAACACTGCTATCCTCCCCACTGAGCCTGAAAAAAATGCTACACAACAACATGGCAGCCAGATCATTATCTATAGCATGTAATTCTCCAAAAGTCGTATCTCCAAAAAGTGAAGTAGAAGAGGAGTCAGAGGAGCCTGATAGAGGGATTTCATTACTACCAGCAAGAAGTCCAACCTCCCTCTCCTTGAGAAGGAGTACACCAACCTACATCCGGAATCACCTCTTTTTCCAGACCAAGACACTCAATGTTAAGAGCAAGCAGTCTGCTGTGACACCAACGAACTGCAGGGGAAGATACTGGTATTGCATCTCAACCCTCTCACAGAAACGTGCAGGAGGCATATTCTAACATATCAAGCCACCGTGCTTGAAATGTACCAGGTTTACCTGACTGGCAATGCTGTTGCGCTGTACTAGGTCTCCCTGACTGGCAATGCAGTGTGGCAAAACAACATAATACAGGGGATACTCTGCTGCTTCAGATGACCTCTTCCATGGAGACAGCCAGAAATATGGGCAAGGTGAGGGGAAAATCTATGGCTTCCTTCATTCCATTCTCATCACACCAGTGACTTTCATCAATTCACAGGAGGAACTGACTATTGGCCAAGCTCTTCTCATGTTACCGCTATCTTTCTCCTCATTTATTGTTGGAAGAAAAGGTATTCCTGAACCAAAGCTTTTATATTTGAGGGATTGTTATTTAAAAAAGAAAAATCATAATGAGAGTCAGTAGTCCATATGGGAACAGTTAGGGAATGTGTGCAATTCATCTGCTGGAATAAAAAGAACTGACATTTAACGTGCAGTCAGTTTATAGGCCAAATTTTGACATGTTGATGACAGGGTTATTTTCTCCTATCTGGACACTATATACTGACAGGGGGTTTTAATCTTTCTCTCGACTCAAGCTTGCCATGTCATTAGCTCATTTTCTCAGTAGGCTTCCTAAATTAAGAACCCCAGTTCAGAGCATAATGGAACATCTTTATCTGGGTGACATCTGGTGATCCCTACATAATGTGATGAGAGGTTATACATTTAACTTAACTTGCCACAGACATTTTCCTAGTCCTAATTACTTGTGAGTAAGCTGTAAACTGAATGGTAGGGTAAAGTCCTAGAAGATTTCACCCTGGGGTATGTCAGATAATTCACCAGTTGTTCTGATTGTGGGTGGGTGAAACTCTGTGGGCCTACCCAGGAGATTTACCATATACAGGAGTTTATAATCATAGCCTACCTGTAGAGTCAAAGTATATGAGAAGATATTATATGAGAAGATATAAGAAGCTTACTTTGTAAGTATCACTGTGTCCTCAGTGTCCTTGGATTGTCTCCCTGTGTGGCACACTTGGAAAGATAGTCTAAGATGTTTTTTTTCTTGCCAACAGTGCACATCAGATTGAGAACAACAATGGATGATGCAGTCTCCCTTCTACAAAAATATTGAGTCAAGAATATTGGGATTTCAAAAATATAATTGACAGGAATATCAAAGGTAAAAACATAATTTTAAGTTTTGTTTTTAATATTGTAAAAAATATTGATTTAGAAAATATTGCTCACTGCAATATCATTTGTAAGTGTTAATTAGTATGTAGTTTATTGTAGTGTGTTTGATTCTTTATGTTTACTTATTTTAAGGTTTCACCTGCTCTTCAATTTTCTCTATTTGCTTATCAATTTCGTTTTTCTTCGTTCCTATTGGATGTAAGTCTTTTTGGGGGTATGCTTCCGTTATCAGTATCTGGTGGCCCAATTACACATTCTTACACTTTTATCTACTTTTAAGTCTGGAACTACTTTTATCACGTTAAGGCTGGCATACTCCTTTTAACTTACATTTTTTAAGAAATCTTCTTGTGGCAGGATGCATGTCACATTTCGTTGTTGATGCAGTTCAACACTTTTTTGAGGCAACTTTGCCTGTCTGCATGTATTTGTTCATGTGTCACCAAATGACACGTCATCTACTGCGTGCTAGGCTTCCTTCGCAACGCCCTCGTGCAGTGATAAAAGTACACACTAAACAGTTGCCTGCATTCATTCATCATTGTTCGAGACTCAGCAATCACTTCAGATGCAGCAGGTTAGCTGCTTAAATACAATTACAATATAAGAAAAAATTCCATAGCAAATGAGCCGTGAAAAGGACTCCAATGATCACTTTGCCCTGCCCCCTCTCACTCTCCATCATAGTGCAGCCTTTCCCGGATCCCACCTCATTCCTTCCCCCCACCCACGCTGTTGGCCGCCCTCCCTCCCCGCGGTTCATTGATCCTGTGCTTGTTGATTTACCTACAAACCTATTCGAGTCTTCCCTTTCCCTATTTCGTCCATGGTCTTCTTGCCTCTTCCGATTGTTTCGCTGTAGCACTTTGTTGCTTGGGAGATTAAGGGGGGAGAGGGGGGCAAGCCGACACCAAAACACTTTATTGTGTGTGAAAAAGGCCGCTTTATTGAAACAGGTGCATATCACAATTTAACTCCTTGGCCACTGCCTTACAAAACTAACGCCTCGCTATACAATAACCTCCTGACCCCTTGTGTTTTCCCCCCACCCCTACGATCCCCACATCATTTCCCCCATCCCCCCAAAATACAACATAACATTCCATAACCAACATATAACCCAATCCTACACCATGTAGCCTTTCCCAACTCCCAAACTCCCCTGACCGTAACCCCTACCTGCCTTTAGTGCAACTGTAACTATCCAACCTCTAATCTAAACTTATCCAACCTGTCTACCCTTTACCTGTCCCTGGACCCACATTACCAAACCTCTAACAACAAACTCTAGCCAATCCCGGCCAACTGTCAACCACCCCGCTTGCACCTGCTCCAAGCGACAATACATCCAACCGCCCCTATGTACCTGTTCCAACAAATGCTGCCCCAAACCCGCAAAAATGCAACCCCCAAAGCCCCCTGTAACAGGCCCCCTAAACCCCTCTAACCATAGGGAGGGAGGGAGGGGAAAAACTTTAAACTAGCGCACCCAGCCACCAGGTCACCAAGCCTAAAATGGTGGCTGGGATATCGCGCATTTTACCTATATACCCCTTGGGCTACTATCCCTGGATTTGGGCTACATTTGGGCTATCCCTCAAATGTAGCCCAATTACTACAAAATGGCCGTTCGGCCACGCCCCCCTCTCCCCCCTCCCAACCTGCCCGGGCGGCAGACCTCGCGGTGCTCGGCTGCCCCCCAGGCTCCCATTGGGAGATTAAGGGGGGAGAGGGGGGCAAGCCGACACCAAAACACTTTATTGTGTGTGAAAAAGGCCGCTTTATTGAAACAGGTGCATATCACAATTTAACTCCTTGGCCACTGCCTTACAAAACTAACGCCTCGCTATACAATAACCTCCTGACCCCTTGTGTTTTCCCCCCACCCCTACGATCCCCACATCATTTCCCCCATCCCTCCAAAATACAACATAACATTCCATAACCAACATATAACCCAATCCTACACCATGTAGCCTTTCCCAACTCCCAAACTCCCCTGACCGTAACCCCTACCTGCCTTTAGTGCAACTGTAACTATCCAACCTCTAATCTAAACTTATCCAACCTGTCTACCCTTTACCTGTCCCTGGACCCACATTACCAAACCTCTAACAACAAACTCTAGCCAATCCCGGCCAACTGTCAACCACTCCGCCACCCAGGAAAAGGGGGGAAGTGTCGGCGACTGCGCCTCTTCCTCCCCTTTTTCTGCCCCCCCCCACGCGCCGCGACCCCGCATGACTTAACACCTGTAAACTCCCAGCAGACGCGCCAACACTTCCCTCAACTCCAAAAGGTACAGGTCCATTCCCATCCTGGACAGGTGCACCCCATCGTCCCTGAACATCTCCCGCGCATCGTAGCGAATGTCCCCATGTGCCACTCGGCCAAGCCCCAAATGCCGACAAAACCTCACCATCTCCGTATTAAGTTTACGCCGCGCCTTATCCACCGCACCCGGGTTCACCGCCCCCCTCCAACTCCTCTGGGGGACAAATTCCGTCCACACAATAGAACAACCCGCCCATCTCTCCTTAATCAACGCCAGGTCCTTCTTCATTGCCCGCATAAGTGCCAAACCTGTCTCCTTCACCATGTCGTTCTCCCCCAAATGGAGAACCAATACATCCGGGCACCGACCTGCCCGTAAGATCCCGTTCAACACCGGCACCAATTCCTTCCAACGCATCCCCCCCCTACCCCTCCACCCCACAGAGAACACATCTTTATTGAAACCCAACTGTTCCCCAAAATAGCTCTCCTGCGCCTGCAATTGGGCCCTCCTCACGAACGAGTGCCCCACAATCCATATAGCCATTTCTCGGGCCAGGGGTCCCATGACCGAACCTGAAAAGAAAAACAAGAATGAAAACCTAGCCACACCCCTTGAAAAGTTCCACTGCACTTTGCGAGGTCCCCCCTTGTGCTTTTTTTTTTTATTTTTTTTTTTTATAGTGTCACCCCACCCCCCGGCTCGCTGCGCACATACCGCCGGTAGCAATTCGAAGACCACCTTCCCAACCTCATGATTTCTTCCCTATCCCAACCCCTCGCATGCGCCTCTGACGCTGCCCCGATGCGAAAGGAGTGCGTGCCAAAACCCTTTTCCTCGACCCCCAGAGTCCTAAGTGCTTTCCTCAGTACTGCCAGCAATTGTGAAGCCTTAACGCCTCGCCCCTGCTGATGGGAGAAAACCAGTCCCCCCAGTCCCCCAGAGCACGCATTCCACCGCCGACCCCAGCGGAACGGACACACCCCCGGGGATCGCCCTTTCCTCAACGTAACCCACTTCCCCCGACTCTTCTGGTCTGTCTTCGCCTTCCGCAGCCAAATGCTCACTACCTGTTCCCCAAAGGATACCTCATCCCAGGTCAAACCCCGTTCCCCTTTCGACCCCAGCAGCTCCGATACCCGAAACGCCCCAAAAAACATCCAAGACATAAGCGTGGCGAACAGCAAGGCCTTCCCACTGTCCCAGCACACCACGGGCAGAACCCCCAGCACCCTACCTAACAGCTCCCAGGACAGGGGCCTCCGCACCCTGGCCACCTTTCCGCATTCCCGCGCCCAGCCCTCCAGAATCTGCGCCCCCAGCTCCCCTGTGGATGGCGCATAACCCCACAACAGTTTGCCGATGAACGCAACCCCCGCCAACTTCCCCACTATCGTCACCCTCGTCAAACCTCTCTCCACCAGATCCAGAATAAATTGCACTACATCCTCCCGTCTCTCCGCCTCGGAAGCCCGCCATCTCGCCCCTGAGCGGACAAACTCTTCCCACGCCGCCCTGTATGACCGTTTCGTCGACCGCGCTAATGAACCTAGAACCAATTGTAGCATCCGGTATTGCCTACTTCCCAGAGTTGGTTCGGCATCCTGGTTGGGTTCACGTCCGCGTCCTTGGCGAGCCCACGGAATCTCCCCCACTGTGAATGAGACAAGGCATCCGCAATGTCATTGTCCACTCCTGGCACATGCACCGCGCGAAACGCAATATCATGCCTCAAACACCCCAGCACAAAAACCCGCAGCAACTTAAGCACCTGCGCATCCCGCGCCGACTGTCTATTCACCACCTGGACCACTGCCATGTTATCGATCCTGAACGTGACCTTTTTGTGGGCCAACAGAACCCCCCACAGTGTAACTGCCACCACTAAGGGAAAGAATTCCAAAAACGCAATGCTCCTGCCTCCCTCCAACCATTCCTCGGGCCAGGGCTCCGCACACCATCTCCCCTGCCAATACAGACCAAATCCCTTGCTCCCCGCTGCGTCCGAGAAAATCTGTACGTCCCATACCATGTCCACTTCCCTCATCAAAGGCACCCCATTAAACTGGTGCAGGAAAAACTGCCACATGCGCAAGTCCTCTCTCACCCCTGCTGACAGCCGCACATGATGGTGTGGAGGCCTCTGCCCCTCCAATGCGCGCCCCAGTCGCCTACAGAAAGTCCGCCCTACTCTGACCACCCTACAAGCAAAATTGAGATGTCCCAGCAACACCTGTATGTCCCTGACCGTCACCTTCTGTCGTGCCAACACACTGGTCAGTAAGCTCAACATGTTTCGCTTCTTTTCCTCCGGGAGGCGCGCCTCCATTTGGACCGAATCCAACTCAATACCTAGGAAAGCCCGTGCCGTACTGGGGCCCTGCGTTTTCTCCGGGGCCAGTGGCACGCCCATGTCCCCCATGATCTCATGGAAGCTGTCCAGACCCTGCTGGCAGTCCGCGGAGTCTGAGGTGCCGACAAAAAAGAAGTCATCCAAGTAATGTGTCACGCCTTGGTGGCCCGTTCGTTCCGTAAACAACCATTGTAGGAACGTGCTGAAACATTCAAAAAGTGCGCAGGACATGGAGCAGCCCATCGGCAATGCCTTGTCCACATACCAGTGACCGCCGAATTGTATGCCCAACAGATCCCAGTCATCTGGATGAACTGGCAGTAACCGGAAAGCTGACTTGATGTCGCACTTTGCCATCTGTGCTGCTGCGCCCGCGGACACCACCAGTGCCATAGCCACGTCAACAGATGAGTAGGACACAGTGGCCGCGCTGTCCGCAATAAAGTCATTGACCGACTCCCCTTCTGGCCATGACAAATGCTGAATAAGGCGAAACTGGCCCATCTCCTTTTTGGGTACCACGCCCACGGGTGACACAATCAAATTGGGCAAAGGCCACTCACGAAAGGGTCCCGCCATGCGGCCCTCCTGTACCTCCTTGTCTAGTTTCGCCTGCACCACCTGTGGATGCTCCCTCGCTGAACGCAAATTGTCTGCCCATCTCCGGACCCTTGGCCCTTTGTACCCCAACCTGAAACCCTCTTGAAACCCCAATCTCAGCTTTTCCGCCGCCTGCCTATCCGGATAATCCCCCAGCGCCCCCACCAACTGTTTCAACCTAACCGGAGTACGAGCCTTTGGCCCCAGTCCCCCTCGCCCCCCTCCCTCCTCCTCCCTGCGGCGACTGCTGCTGGGCTCCGGCCTTAGGGGCTCCCGACTGCCATAGCTGACCGCTGTGCCCCGGACCTGTCGTCCCCCAACACTTAACCAGCGGATGTCGTTTACCGCAGCTCGAGCATTCGTGCCGAAACTTACAGTACTCTCTCGTGCATAGGCCCTTGTTAAAGTCCCAGCAAGCCCCCTTGTCTCCTGTCGTCCCTCTGCCGGCTCCCCCCACCCCCCCGCGGGTGGGACCCCCTCGAAAGGGCTGATACACAAGGGGCAGCCCGCTGGCCATAAATATAGTCTTCCCCGACCCAGCCAGGCCCATGGTATGCTGCCACAAATCCGTATCCAACTCTCCCCATTTTGCCTCCGCATCCCATGCCATGCGCGCCCGGAATTCCTCATCATACTGAGCCCAGGCATATCCACCCCCCGTAATCTGTGCCTTCCTAATGACGTCCATGTATTTAAACATGGCCACTGACCTCTCCGGAAACTTCTCGCAATACACGCTGGCATATATCAGAAAAGCCGCTGTCCAGTTTTCTATCGTCAGCGGCACCTTAGGCCTCTTTGCGAGCTCAAATTCCTCCTCCTTAGAACCCTCCTTTGCCCTGACCTCTCTGTGCAGGAGTTTGAGTATCTCCACATACTCCCCTTTCCAGATCCGTTCCTTCGTTGCCAGCATCAAATGCGCCCCCAAGGGCTTTGTCACTCCCATATATGGTAACCGCTTTATCTTCAATTCCTTACTTTCCAGTTTTGTCTCCTCTGCCTTTGCGTCCCCTGTCCCCTTCTCGCTTGTCCCCTCCTTCTTGGTCTGCCCGCTGTCTCCCTGCCCTACGCCGTCCGTGCCCACAGCCACATCCACCACATACGTACCTTTGCGCAATCTTTCCCCTACCCCCCTCCACCCCCGCCCCCCCACCCCTCTCGACACCATCCTTGGCCGCCCGAGCAAATGTGCATTACCTGGCGCCAGTGTCTCCGTCCGTCGCTCCTCCCGACGTCCTGTCCTGGGGGCCGAGCTGCTTTCCCACCTTGATGTCCGACCCGTGGGCTGCGCCTGGCGTCGTGACACCTGTAAGAAACTAGCCACAACATTACTCGGCCCCCCGTCCCTACCGTCCCCCACCTCACGCAACTCTCCTTCCTCCATACTCTCCTCCTCATAGTCCAATTCCTCCCGTCCTGCACCCCCAGCGCTCCCCGCTGGACATGCCACCTGCTGCTTAGGAAAACAAACAACATTCCTGTCGGTGTTCCTCCGTCGCTGCCCCCCGGGGCGCTGTAACCCCGTGGGTGTTGGGGCTGGCGAGCCCGTCTCGGGCCTACTTGTGCCAGCCGCGTCGGGATCCCTCGCAGGTACTGGGCACGCCACCCGAGGCTCCACCCTCCCTTCTCCTTGGCGTCGCCAGGCCGCTCCCAGCCCTGCCAAGTCCGGTACCCCGCGCTGTTCCCGCTGCCGCTCCGCTACCTGCAAGGGAAAGGAATGGTCTGGTGTGCTGGGCCTACCTACTTTCCTCCTGCCATCCCATCCCCGCTTGCCAGCCCCCGACGACTCCGCGACCCACGCCTTCCCCACCGCGCTCAAATCCGCCGCTTCGTCGTCCTCCCCATCGCCGTCGTCCCCGTCGCTCCACTCCCCCTGCCCGCTCCACCCTACCCCGTGCCCGCTCGACCCCACTCCGTCCGTGCCACCCCCCCCACACGTCTCCCCCCTCCCTTCCGTCTCCCCCGCTCTCAAGCCCCCGACCCCCGACGCCCCCCCAACCCCTCTGCCCAGGACTCAAAGATATCCAGGCCTCCCCAGTCCCTCTCACTGCCCTCTGACTCAAATAGCACTGGGGATTCTCCCCCTGCTGCTTCCCCCCCAGGGCCCCCCCTACCTGCCCCCACCCTCCGTCGTCGCGCCCAGCCAAACCCCTGTCCCCTACTCTCCTCTCCCATGCGCCCGCGTCACACCCCCCCCGCCCCTCCCCGGCTCCACCTCGGCGGCCTCGTGGCCCGACGCGATCGCCACCCCACTGAAGGCCGCGCTCCCCCCCCTCCCCTGACCCCCCACCTTCTGGCTAACCTGCCTATCCACGCCTCTCATACCCAGACCCGGGCCGCCCGCCCCCCCGCCCCCCCCACTCCCCAACTCCGTAGCCTCCAACCACGGGGCCGCGTGCCTCCGCGCTGTGCCGGCCCCAGATATCTCCCCTAACGTTGCACTCCCCCCGGGCCCTTCCCCAAGCCCCTCATCCTCCTCGTCTCGCTCCTCCCGCCCCCGCGCGCTCCTAGCGCACCCAGCCACCAGGTCACCAAGCCTAAAATGGTGGCTGGGATATCGCGCGTTTTACCTATATACCCCTTGGGCTACTATCCCTGGATTTGGGCTACATTTGGGCTATCCCTCAAATGTAGCCCAATTACTACAAAATGGCCGTTCGGCCACGCCCCCCTCTCCCCCCTCCCAACCTGCCCGGGCGGCAGACCTCGCGGTGCTCGGCTGCCCCCCAGGCTCCCATTGTCTTATTATTCAACTTTCCCTAACTAAGCGATACCGCTCAGCCATAGTCCGCCCTTTAACATACATGTTTATTATTTTTTGACAGAGGAGGAGCCTCACCCATCTCTTATCAGAACACGAGCTGCAGAACGGGATAGAGCGGTTCATCAACCTATCTCACCATTTGCCAATGGGACAGGGAGAGATCTCATGGGCCGGGAATGCATAGTCTGTGGCCCTAGTCTGAAATTTTGTGTTTTATTCACAAATTCTTTAAAACTGTATAAAGTATTAAACTGCATTTGGAAAACTGAAGTATGATCTTAGGAAACAGTTATACTGACTCAGGGACATCCTGAGGATTTTGGGGGCTGTGGCCGAACATATTTTGGGGGCCCCTGTTTGGAACAGCTTTGAATTTATGATCCACTTTCTGCTCTTTCATGTCCTCTTTGGTCAGGTCAGTGACAGTGTACAGGCACACTCCTCCAACTTCTAAATGTGTGTTTTCAATAATGTAACACAGCAGCAGCTCACTGATATTATTACAAATAATGGGGCATATTATCAAGAAAGGGCGTTAAAATTATCGCTGCTTTAGCGGCAGAAAACTGCTGCTAAAGCGGCGATAATGGGCTTGATAATATGCCGCAGAGAATTCCAATAGAAGCCCATGTTCTGTTGTCAACATGGGCTTCTATTGGAATTCTCTAGTGTATATTATCAAGCCCATTATCGCCGCTTTAGCTGCAGTTTTCTGACGCTAAAGTGGCGATAATGTTAATGCCGTGCTTGATAATATGCCCCAATCTCTGGGACACTCTCCCATCTCTCATATTTGAGTTCCTGTTTTGATCTAAAAGAAACTTTTTTATGGATGTTGCATGAAACATAAACACATTTCTCTGCAAAAAATCTGTATTAGACCTACATGGATGCCAATCACCCCACATTAGGTCATATGTGACAGAATGTCATATGTAATAGTTAAGAAATGTAACTCTCGCTCCCTCTCTCCTGTCTCCTCTTCCCCCCTTGTTTCTATCCCCTTTCTCACCCTGTCTCTTTCTCTTCTTCTCTAACTACCGTCAGGTGGGGTTAGCTAAACATATGGGACTTACACGTCTCTACATATCGAAGTATAAAATGTGCCTGCAACAACTCTGCTAACCCTGTAACAGAACTGCCAAGATGTTCATGTAAATAAAAATTCATAAAATATGTAAAATAAAAAATATAAAAAAAGACTCTCACACTTCACTCATATTAAAAATAAATTAAAGGGAAGCAATAAACGATCAGTTTAGGAATTACTGAAGGCCATCATGGTAGGCCTCTCTACAGAACAGAGCTGGCTCTATCATGGGCCCCCCTGAAAATCTGGGACCCCGGGCCATAGCCCACCTTGCCCATGCCTTAAAATGTCTTTGGGCCCTGTATGGTGTATTTTGGTAATCCCAGAGAGCATTAATGGCTGCAGAGTTAATGAGCTTTCCTGAAAATAACTACTAGGGTCAATTACGCGAACATTTGTGTCGCCACCAATCATCTTGTCATGTTACACCCTTAGTTTATCTTTTTGTAAAACTATTTAGCATAAATATGCCTTTATACAAGATTGGCATTGTTTTCGAAGGGTTCAGGAAGTAATAATACATCACGGGGCTGGGGGGAAGCAGGTTCTCGGTTCAGCTGTTTTTATATTTTAAAATGCATGCTAGTGATTGGAAGTCAGTCAGCTGATTCCCATTAGGCGTGTGTGGGCAAAGATGCAGCAAAAACAACATTAGATCGCATTCGTGCACAGACAGACGTGAGCTCTGAATCCCAAAGAGCATTCTTGGGAAAGCTTAGAGGTTTGCCACCATAACGGCCAGAGCTGGCGACTTTTGAGTTGGTGAACCAGGTTCGAGTCTCGCTTCGGCTCAACATCCTGTGATTCTGAGCAAATCTCTAAATCTCCCTATGCCTACCAAAAAATGAATTTGTCCTTTTTTAGGTCTCGCTGAGACAGCGAAAGCTGTCTCTTTGAGATATTTTGTATGTGGGTTTTTAAAGTGCTTCCCGTGGCATAGAGCTACAGTGCACGAGGCGTGCACGCGCGCAAAGCAGCCATATGGCTTTACGTCGCTCTCCCTCGTAGCCCCTCTCCGCCCCCTTCCCTGCTGCTATTTCACACTCCCGCTTCTCTCCCCCCACCCCCCCCCCACCATCGCGTCTCGCGCGTCCAATGCTTGTTAGTCCTGCCTCACGCCGAATCGCCGACAGCTGCTCTTGGTTCAGCTCCCTATGCCACCGGTCACGCCCTCCAAAGTTTCCCAGTCACTTCCTCGCAGTCTCCCTACTGAAGTTCCTCGGCCCCCAAGCCCTCTGTGAGCGCTTGTTTACCAAGCTCGGTTACCGTTTCTGAGCTTGGTTGCAGTTCTTGAGATGGCTGTGGCTCGTGTACTGCCGGCTTAGAATGCTTTGCTGCAGTTGATGTGCTCTTAAAACCCCCACTGCGTTTGTAAACTGCATGTTTTAAACCAGCCTTTGTGTGCTTTGTGTTACTGGTACTCGGTTACACAGAGTGTTGGCAGTAATCTTCCTGTAACCTGCGTAGAAGTGCAGATTTGTATGCATGCTTCCAAGGTCCCCCTTAGTTCTTGTGCTTCGCAGCTCGACTCCTACGCGCTTTAAAGCCCAGCGACTTCAGTTTGTGTGCTTAGAAACTGCTGCGGTGTATGTTTAGAAACCTGCTTACAGTCAAAATGTAGATCAGAGAAAATGTGTGCACATTATAGAAGAGCTCAATTCAAGCTGATTTGATGGTTCTGAACAGTTTAAAGCAGACAGCCACACGCAGCTGATGCCAGCCCTGCCATATTTTGTAGTTTCTTTCTTAACCTTTTTCAGCCCACAGTGGAAGGCTGGCTACAGACCCACCCAGAAAATCAAATACAGCAAAGCTGTTTCAAGAAGCACAAAATGAAAAATGCCGTTCCTCACTCACAAGTTGCAATTCCAGTACCAAGTAGAATTTACTTAAAAGTGCAAATGGTGCTTTTGGTTTTAAAAAAAAATGTACAAAGTCGGAGGAACAGTGCATGCATTGGTCACTAGTAGAAGGTGCGGTTAATGTACTTGCCAACTGTTTGATTAGCAACATGGGAAGTTTCTGCACGATTATTTCGGGCGTCAGGTACCAGTAAACTAGCCTCTTAAAAATAATACATTAGGTTGATTTTTTTTCAATTGCTTGCTTTTTTTTTTTTTGCATTACACGTTAATCTCAGAAGTGTAGTCTGTATGGCCAGGACTCAGAGTTGATATTTTTTTTTCATCTGTAGAAAATACGATATGACTCGTGTGTTTGCCACATTTGAATAATCCACCGCCTTCCCTACCAAGCATTATCTTTACGGGAGCAAATGGGCTGGGCAAATTAATAGATAGAGGACCTAGAAACCGGCAGGAGAGGGTGTAACTTGTCATCCCCTGCCGACCCCTTTTCCCACCGGCATTAGCTGGTAAAGTGTCTTTTCTGGCTCCACTCATTACTTTTAAATGCTGGGTTCACCATAGCCTTCCTGACAGATTACTTACTCATCGAGGTTCAATCTTCGGGCGTTTACCTCACCCTCACTGCTTTAAACTCGGCATTACAGCTAATTTTAGAGTAATTTATAATGTTGCAGCATGGGTAGTCCAGTGGGTAATATTATAGAGCGCCATTCGTTGTGGTGGTAAACAGCCAGGCGTGGTCCCCTGCCCGCTTCTTTCGAACTAGAGGTGTGCTGCCTTGTGCTGTCTTCCAGCCCGGTTGTTTATCTGTACACACATTTCAGCTGGCAGAGAGGCAGTCCTGATTTTGTGTCCGTAAACGTGTAGTTTGGGGCACTGTGGGCACGGCTTTAATTAAATTAAAAAAGTGTGTGGGTGGAGGGGGGTACCTAAAAAGATCGGGTTTTATGAAGCAAAACTCGGAATCCTTTCCTATAGGTCAGACCTAAGTAATTAAGAGCATGACTTTAAACGTGTACATTAAAAACCTGTGCTTCCCATTGCAGCCATCTGACGAGTATTTATTGTGTCTCTGTGAGCTTTCTGTTATTACCTCCGGACATATAATTTACAACAACTGACATAGGCTTAAAATACGCTGGATCTATTGGCTTTGTCAATGCTTATTAACTGTATAAGATAAATAAGTAACAATGATTTTATTGTGACTAATTAGAATTACACATTTTTGAATTTTGAAGTTTGAGTGTGTGAATTAAACATTACTGAGGTCTGTGTAAGGGGTAGAGGTCTTCGGAGTCTTAATCGTTCCCGGTCTTCACTTCACACCTCTTTCCTTTACGGTTTCTCTATTAAAACACTTTATGCCCCTTTTCTCTCCCCATCTTTCTAAAACCCTCCGCCTGCATATCTCACACAGCAGTTTCTTTCCACTGACTCTCTCCTGCACATACTTCCAGGCATCTCCTTCACTTCACCATTGCCCTGCACACACCCATCAACCTGTAAGCAATCCCTTTTCACCTTTTCTTTTACTTTCGCAAAATGCAGGACTCTAAAAGCAGTTCACACTGTACAACGGCATTTATTCATAGTGTCTACAGACAGCAACAAGCATTTACAATGCAATAGGTCTCGCATTTACGCGAGTTTGAGCTATTGGCATTGTAAATGACAATGCCTTTTCTTTATGTTTTTGTTTGTAAAACATAAATAAAAGGCATTGTCATTTACAATGCCAAATAGCTCAAACTCGCGTAAATGCGAGACCTATTGCATTGTAAATGCTTGTTTAAATTGTATTTTTGATTTTTTTTACCACCCCGAGATCTTCTGCTTCCTGTGTGGAAAAGTGTTAGATCAACACACATGTGTACAGCACATGTGTAGCCCTGGCAGTGTAAAGCAAAGAGGAAATATTAGCATAATCATGTTTTTAATGTCTCTAATTCCCGCGATGAGTCCTGTGACAGATTTAAAGTATGCGCAAAATGAGATGTCCACTCGATCATTCATAGAAAAACATGCTTTTACCGTGTCTGTATACCCGCATATTGTCGTTGGGACCTAAATCTATTCCGTTGTTGGAATTCGTAATGTAGACATTTGGATCCTGTGTTTTTTTCTTTTAGAGGAACTGCGGTTTTCAGTTGTGATTACGTTTTGTTTAACTTTGTGCGTACTACCCGGACCTAGCCCTGTTGAATGTGACACAGTGCCCAGCATTGAGTGTAGCTTTAAGTATGTAAATAACAGGCGCTTACTCCATTCACAAATATACCCGCAGGCGGGTTAGGTCAGTTTGTCTGCCAAACAAATGTAAAGCGCCTCCCTACATTCCGCAAACCAGTGTGTGGAGGTGGCCTGCGTTGCAGATAGTGCCGCTCGGATAGGACTTGAGACGAGAGAGAGCACAGCTCGGAAACACCGAGCTTTCGATGCCAGTCTGTATTGTGGGTTGTGCTGTCTGCGGGTCATATACGAGCTCACAGTGACATTACCCCCAGAGGCAGGCGCTGAGGTCCCTTCATTGCCCCTGATATATTCATTGATATGTATGATAAGCCATGAGCACCTGTTCAAAAACTGGGGGGCATATCTGCAACAAACGGCGATAGTTATTGCTAGGCGCACTTAGCGCTAGGATAATTATCACCGGCTATCGCCGAATTTTATCGCTGAGATAGCGTGCTATTAGCAACGCTTATCTCAAAAGCGATAAAATTCCAGGCGCAAGCTGCCAATTGTGTGATTATCGCTGGAAATATTGCGATAACTGCACAACGTTTGGCAATAGCTTGCTGATAGGGCAGACTCAGCCATGATATCCACCTTCCATTGGATATCATGGCTAAGTCAAACTAAAAGCAGGCGTAAGGAAAGTAGCGATAACCAAGGTTAGCGCTACTTTTCTTATCGCTATGCTTGTTAGCGTGCCCATTGATAATTGGAGAAATGTCCGTTAGCGACATTTCTCCAGTTATTTTGAGCTGGAACGCCCACTTTGCATCTCATTAGAGATGCAAAGGTGGGTGTTACGGGAAAGGGTGCTAAGGCAAGGATTCACGTGGTAGCGTGACCTGGCTGATATAGCGATAAAATTATCGCTGCTTTTCGGGCGAAAACGGGCGCAAAAGTGGCGATAATTTGCAGAATCAGCCCGTTTGCGACCTGTAAAATGCCTTTTCCGATGCATCAACGGCATTGCAATCAAAAAATAGGTCATCACAATTTTTGCGATTACCTAATTTGCAAATGCAATTGCGATTCCCTAAATGCTATGCATGTAGCATTCTCAAAATGCGACTTTGCATTTAGGATCCGCAAATCACCATCAAATTCAAGATGATGGTAATTTGAGAATCCTTTTGAAAAATGTACAAAAGTGAATTTGTCAAAGTGCCATGTGGTGCACACTTGTGTGTGCGCCACATGTGCACACTTGCCTTTTTTGGAGGTGCATCAGGGGGGCCTTAGGCCCCTGGGCACCCTTGCAATTGCATTCACAGTTTGCGATTACCAATTTCGGCCCATAGGAATGAATGGGAATGCATTCCCTAATAGCGTAATCGCACTTTGCGATTCACTATCAGGGAATGTTAAGGACTCGCAAAAATATTTGTAACTCCTCCATGCATAGGCGTTTGCGATTACCAAATTGCAAATCCTTAAAATTCGCTATTTGGTAATCACAAATGATTACCTTGATGCATGTGCCCCATAGTCACGTTTCTCTGATTCATACGCCTAATCGCAGATGCACATATTACATGTTTTGTCAGTGCATATACTTGAGTGGTGGGTCCTAACTAAGGGGCAGATTTACAAGCCCTTCGTGATACTTTTACGCCGCTGTTGCCTCATTTTTTGTGACGAAGCAGCGTCGTAATCAATGCACCATGTTGTGGCCCATTTACAAAGTGATGCATCTAGGGAGATGTGTCACCTTGTTAAGCCCTGCGACACATTATACCTGCATCAGGTATAATGTATGAAGGGTGGGCGTTCCCACATGGAAAAACCCCGTGGAAGTGACACAGTGAAATCTACACGATTTCACTGCGCCACTTCTAGGATGCCACTGCATCAAAACCCTACGCCTGCTTGGAGCAGGCATAAGGAGTGACGCAGTATATTAGGAATAGGCCTCCCCATGCATTGTTGGTGTTGCGTCGTGCTTACGACACGACTCCAGCAATGCAGGACTTTTGCACCGACAGATGTGTCAAAGTATCTGACGCATCTGTCGATCCTTGCGCCATGGTGGCGCAAGGGTTTCGCACGCAGTGACAGGGAAACTGACGCATCTACATATTCACTGAAAAAACCATAGGTTTCACACATGTTATAGTTAGCGGAAATTTTACTGATAAAAAACCAATGAAATTCCCCCGTTATAGTTAGTGCAGGCAACTATAACTTACGCGACCGCAATCTTCTGCTGATGACATATGTGTCTTTATGAAAAAAAAATATTTGTAATATATGTATAGCTAAAAATGTATGGAAGAAGACATGGGCAAATAAGTGTCTAAATACAGTATTAGCATCAGCAGAAGATTGCGGTCGCGTGAGTTATAGTTGCCTGCACTAACTATAACGGGGGAATTTCATTGGTTTTTTATCAGTAAAATTTCCGCTAACTATAACATGTGTGAAACCTATGGTTTTTTCAGTGAATTTGCAAGGTTTTTTAAATGCTAATTCCTAACTATAACGTGTGTGAAACCTATGGTTTTTTCAGTGAATTTGTACGGTTTTTTAAATGCTAAGTTACTTTACGCCATTCGTGGCGTGCGCGCCCACTTAACGCAGTTAGTGCCGTGCACGCACGGTGGGCACGCGGTGCGATGACAAAGCAAGAAAGCACGTCAACAAATCTGTTTCTGCTTTCCTCCGTGACTATGGTATGGGTGCCATTTACCACAACAACTTGCGTTATGACATGCAAGACATTTATAGAGGAGATGGTGTGCACTTCAATGATGAAGGGAACAGAGTCTTCCTCTTGAACCTTAGACTCTGCATCGGTACTTACTTGTAGGTACCACTAAAAAATCATTTCATAAACACAACGGCTCTTTTTAGAGCCCCCTAATATCTAAACACTTAAATCTGATTTTCATTTTTTTTTTTTTTTTTTTTCTACCGTACGCTTACCGTAAGCTTACCGTACGCGTACCCCGTGATTTTTTTTTAAATCAATAAATGTTTTCTTTGTACTTTACAGTCCTTCTTTGACCCCCTCACAAATGTAAGGGGGTCTGTAACTCTCCTCATTGCCCCCTTTTCTTGTTTTCACTCTTTTTTTTCTGAGTGAAATACACAAAATGGCGGCCGCCGCTTCCTGGTTTCGGCCGATTCGAATGTTTACTAAGATCTAAGAGCCAATCAGAATCGCGCTCGCGCACGCCACCGTACGCTTACGGTAAGCGTACGGTAAGCGTACCGTAAGCGGGCTCAGATATATATATTGATTTAAAGGCTATTTTCTCAGAATCTACTGAACAGATTTACACCAAACCTACAAAAGGCACTTCCTTGACCTAGGGACTACCTCTCTGCCAAATTTCGAGTAATTCTGTTCAGCCGTTCGGGCTGTAGCTCGTTCTAAAGGTCCTATGGAAAAATGCATGGGAAAAACGCGTTTTGGGAACCCCCTTTTATCTCAGCCCCCGCTTGACGGATCCCCCCGAGACTTTCAGGGTAGGAGCGGAGCGTAGCGCCCCACCTATTTTGAGAAATTCGCGAGGATTCATCGACCGGCGCCAAAGTTATTCAAAATAGAATGTTGAGGTTTTCCTATGGAAAAGGGGTCCTAACTATAACTACCTACTGGCGACCGCCAGTAGGTAATACGTCAGTTTCTTGTAAATAAGCCCCAGGGGCACTATATAAGAGTAGGCATGGGTACAGTGCTCCAGAACATTCTATAGTAAATACAATCTCAGATATGTGTGCTGTGTAGAAAATAATCCCCAATGATCATTCATAATTTTACCTGATTCAAATTAGTGCTAAGCATGTGTTTTCCATGTTCCTAGTTGGAAATGACATCATCAAATGTGCACTGATGGAAAATGTAATTTGCACTAATCACAAGAGAGGTTATGTGCAAGGTCTGATGTTTAGTTTATAAATCACAGAAGCGCACCAACACGCGTGGAAACAGGTGTGAACATGTGAGCATGCCAATTTTTACAGCATCGCACATTATTCCTCACACGTTGTCATCACTTCAGTGCGACGCGTTGTCCTTGTTCTCTGATTGTGCTTGTTTTACTCTGTTACCTTTCGCCCGTTCTATTCTTTCCTCCTCTGTAACACCTCTTCACATATGTTTACGTCAGCAAACACCATCTCTTTAAAACTTATATTTATATGATCAGAGAATGCAGCGGTGCGGTGTAAGTGTTTTTTCTAGGCTGCACTTTATTTCAATTGACCTTTCTCTGTATTGAACACATGGCTAATGATGGGAGAAGAGGAAACTGTTTGAAGGGCCTCTTTGTTTTCCATTTTCCAATTTACTGTAAGCAGTGCCTCCGGGTCTGTGGATGCTGCAGCACCTTAAGCGACCTTAGTCCCACCGACCCTGCATACAGTGGAAGAATGGAACACTGATTTTTACGGAAAATTATGTTCATATTTATATAAGAATGAGAGCTGCTTTTTTGGACAGCTTATCCTTCTGAGCCCAATTTATTTCTCTCTGACATCTCTTTCGTTTCTTTTTCTTTAATACCAACCTTTCTACAGACCTCATTTCCCCTAGTCCCTTATTCACTTTATTTTCTCAATTTTCCCTTCTCTCTATTCGCTCATACTTCCCATTTTGCTTGCTTGTCTGCTGTCTTCCTTTTCTTCCCTCTTTTCTTCATCTTCATCTTCATCTTCTGTTCTTTTCTTTTTTGTTCTATGCTTCTTTCTTTTGTTTCCTTGCCTTTCCCCTTCTCTTCTACCTTTTCTCTTTCTCATCTGCTCCCTATCCTATTCCTCTCCTCACTTCTGGACGTTCGAATAAATAGACCGGATTACATAGATTTTTTTTATTGACATCTGGACCAAATAATTGATATTAAATTGTGTTTTTGCACAGGCCCTTGCAGCACTTTCCCTTATTGCAATTGTTCAGAAGTGCCATTGCTGATGAAAAATTGTGTCAAGACTTGTGTAATCTATGTAAGTTGTAAAAGTGCACATTTACACGAGCACGGGTTTTCTGTTTAAGATATTTTCTATTTGTTTTCCACTTCATGAAGGGCCAGTTGAGCAAAATCAGTATGTACCAGATTTGTTTAAGTACTTGGCTTTTATTACTTTCTTAATTTTCTGTACAAATTCAACCTTCACGTCTGATTTTCACATTATTAGGTAAGTATTAAAACACATCTAAACATGTAAATAGCTAGAGTAATCTATTTAACACTACTTACATATTTTACATTTTTTATGACTTATTTCTCTTTCGATAAAAGTCGTAGATATTGCTCTCTAAAGGTTTTTCCTACGATGGCGCATGCGCTGTCGGCAAAATCTTTTGTTGATAGCAAAAAAGCTTAAAATGGAAAAGAAGGCATTCTTTAGATCGATAACAGAGAACCAAGTCGCTGTGGAAGGTATCATTGTCAACAAAGCAGTGATATCTGGAACAACAGGAAATTGTGGTACAACAATTTTATTTACCTCCCGCAGATCAATTACGAAACGATATACAGGAGGCAGAGAAGGATCAGTGCGTTTAAGAACAGGAAGAATAGGACTATTGCATGTGTTACCTCTTGTTTCTTCAACCACACCCTTCTGAATCAAGTCATGAATGATTTCCAAAAGCGCTTTTTCACCTTCAGTGGAAATTCTATACTGCGGGATGCGTGGTATTTCAACATTAGGCTTAAGAGTGACAACATAAGGTGGAATCTCAAGACAACCCACATCGTTTGGACCCATGGCCCAAAGCGTTGCTGGAAGAGAAAGCAATTCAGGTGTAAACTGATCTTTGGACAAATACATTAGAGAGATTAATTTCTGTCCTAAAGTAAGATGTACACCAGAAGGAGAACAATATATCGTAGAATGCATTCTTTTCAATAAGTCCAAACCCAGCAGATTCTCACCACAACCATTCGTCAAAAGAAGTGGAGCTTCAAATCATAAGGGCCAATTGAAATAGGCAAAGGGCAAGAAACTGGATTGCGAACAGGGGCGCCAGAAAATCCTACAGAAACATTCGTTAAGCCAGACAAAGGTGCCCCAGGGAGTTTAGAATGAATGATAGAACTTCTCATCGCCCCAGTATCTAGAAGAAACGGCTCTAAAACACCCATTGTAGTGACGTTAACTTAAGGACCACTCTGGTCTACTGGAACCGATACAACTCCCTTACTTTGTCCATGGCTGTCCTAGTTGGCATGAAGACTTTCATTTCCGTTTTCAATATAATGGTCTTCATTGTAGTACTGAGTAGACCTAACATTTTGCTGATCAAAGTAGTTCATGGAATTGGGAGAAGGAAGGGCACGCTGTTCTTGAGTCAACACACCTCGACCTCTACCTCTGTTTGCTGACTGGAGGCCAGCACGACCTCGTGGAGCAGATAATGCTCCATTACGCTGTAATAAAACCGGACAACTATTCTTGAAGTGACCTTCTTCTCTACAATAGGCACATTGATTAGGTCCTAACAAAGGTCGCGGAATGTATGGCTCAGGTTTTTGATACAACCTCTGAAAGTACGAAGGCTGTTGAAACTGAGGCTGAACATAGCGAGGAGGATAAGCTTGTTGCAAGAGAACCTTCGTTTTTAATTCTTTCGTCTTTTTCTCTTCCTTTTCTTTCTCTTCTTTATCTCTGTTTTCCTAATATTGTGCAGTAGCCAATATCTGGGCAGAAGAAGAAACAGCCCATGAACTTTCAGAATCTTTCAATTTGTGTGACAGCTCGGGAAGCAAATTAAATACGAATTTGTCCACAAATAATCGCTGTCCACCCTCTGTAGCCATATCTTGACCACTGTGATCGATAAATGTGTCCTCGAAACGAGTAAAGAAATCAGAGACACTTTCATCTTTCTCTTGTTTGCATGCTGCTAGTTTATCCCAATTAACTCTCAATGCAGGCATCATAGTTTTCATTAATGTAATAATCCTACCAGGGAGTTCTGAAATCAAAGCTTCAGGCTTTGCACCACCCACTTGGTCTCTATCTGTGGCAATTTTAACATCCCAAGTGGCACCTTATTCCTGCGCGTGATTCTCCTTACGAATCTTAGCCCATATTGTCTGTGGGACTACATTTTCCATTAACATATCGATATCTGCTAAATTCATGATGCAAGCGTCAACTGTCTGTGATAATTCTTTAGAATAACCTGCAGAGTTTTTACGAGGATCCGGTAGAGTCTGCTTGAGGGCCAAAACTTCAGATCGTTTCCATGGAACATGTACCCATATACGTTGAAAATGAGCAGGAATAGCTGGATTACCACCTGCTGCTGCAACCTCTTCTTTCCATACTGGAGGAACCTCTCTCATGGGATAATTTTTCAGTGTCAGTTTAACCGACGGATCAGAATCAACGAAAGCCTGAGAGAACAATAAGTTTCTAAAGGAAATAAGTATCCTTACAGCATTTTCAACTTTGGAACCTACAACAATTCCTTTATCAAAATCAGTCTGAACATCTAACAGATCTTATGGGAACGGACTCAAATTCATATCTTCCCATTCTTTAATGAGAGTATCGCACATTACATTAAAAACATATCTTTGCGTAGGCGCATTCCATTGTGAGAAAGTAGACATAATATCGGACACACTGTATTGAGGACCCATTTTGATCCATTTACGTGCAAGAGAGTCTAACCTTTCTCGTTCTTTAAAATCTGGGAACTGACTACGAGACTGTATTCGATCAAAAGCCGGAGACACATTTAAAGCTTCAAAGAAAGGAGATAGAATACCAGTGACAGTGTCTGTGAGACGCTTTCGCACAGACGGAGAATTAGACATAAGAATTGGAGACAAAGTATTAGGAGAACTGGCAGGAGGAGAACCGATAATTGCAGGAGGAGCAGAAGGCAAAGGAGATCTAAGATCAGGAGATGAGGGCAAAGAAGTTGAAGTTAATGGTAAAACTGGCAGAGGAGGTAATACTGGAGGAGGCAAATGTGGAAGAGCGGAACAGGCGGAGGTACTACTGGCAGTTTAACAGGCTGTAACAACTGGGGTGCATTAGTACCTTGTACATAGGGCGGAGGCAACCTCAATAAATGGGACATTAGGGGATCTTCTTCTAAATCTTTCTTGTTATCGGGAGGGGAAACAGGCAACACCGGATAGCATTTATCTATCGCCATACGATGCTGTCTCTCTGAAATTTCAGTCGCAATATCAATTTCATCGTCTTTAAACTGTTGGGCAGCCTGTATAATTGTCACACCCTGTGCTTTCCTATCTCGTTTTGCTTGCTTAATTTCTTTCTGTTTGGCTTCCTTACGCCAAAGGCGGAAAGAGTCAAACATTGCCGGCCGGGCTTTTCTTTTTAATAAAACTGCTTCTAAATTATCTAGCACATCGGGCTCAAAGCTACCATTTTCTGGCCATTTTAAAACACCATCTTTCTTCGTGTATCGGGTCCATGCCTTGTTAAAGGCGATGGGGCCAATACCATGTTTTGAATAGAGCTCATAGGTGGGAGTTCCAACCGAAGGAATCGGACAAGAGTCCTCAAGCCGGGAATCCCTATTACAACCAACGCAACAACATTTTCCAAACTTAGTCAGACCAGGCATCTTGTGATTTCACCGGACTGTTCACAAACTTCAAGGGGGTAAAACTCAGTTTACGCAGCACAAATGCACTTACCCTCGGCTTCGGCTATTGCAATAGTCGAATCTAAGGACCACAAAGCAACAAAGGACAAAAATTGTGGGCGCGACCCACGAAAATACTTAACTAAGGACGTCTTCTTACAACAACAGAGGCCCGTCTATCGTCTCGCCTTACCATACATCATCAAAGGAAGGGCCAAGGCAGGGTGGCAGTCAGGGCAGCAGTCGTTAGTAGCCGTCAGGAAGGAGTAACCACGCTGCAAAAGACCTTCAGACCACTTTCGACATACAGGGGTCGCTTGACGTGGCTCGCGAATCCTCCGGAATTTTCTTGCGGGGTTTCTCACGACCTTCAGGCAGAACCGGTACCACTGAAGCCGCCCGACATTGGGCGCCAGTTGAAGAACCAGAACCCTTTGGGCCTGGCGGCGCAGGGTACGCCTTAATCTCCTGGATTCTCCTGCTCAGCTACACAGAGACACGGGACACTCTGTTAGGCGTTAGAAGATCAGATTTATTAGCTGCAGCTAGTACAGTTGTCCCAGAAGTACACAAGGTAGGTTCTCAGGAGACTGCCACTTCACTCTGTGGTGCACAATCTTTTATACCATATAGGTAACATATACATTAACCAAATATACACCCAGAACATACAAGAAAGAGACAATAAGGAAAGTTGGAAAACAGGACAGAACCAATAGGAGAGATTTGAAAACAAAAGTGTCAGATGACTCGAAGAAACCTCTCCTCCAATTATGTTTGTCACCCCTCCCTCAAACTAATTCATTAACGGATTCGTAACTAACTTGCAGGTGACGAGATACGTTTGTGTGTGCTGGAGGACAGTTGTGAAACGAGAGAATGCTAGCAGAGGACAGTGAAGGCCAGACGATAAGATAAAGTCAGAAAAGAATAGTGTGAACCAACAGATAGTTGAGACGGGGATTAAGAAAACCAGACAGGGATTAGTGTACTCGGCCAGTCCTAACACCAGCTTTGCAAATAGAGGCAGAAGGGCTGTTTGAACACGAAGCTGCAGAAAAAGCAGAATAGACTTTGTTCGCCGTGCTGCCTGAGTGATGGCAACACAAAATGGCGGCAGAGCACAAAATGGCGGGTTGATTCGATCGCGATCGGAAATCGAAGTTCCTCAGATACTATAACATCATCTGCAGAAATGATTCAAAACAATGTAACAATGAATGCAGTGCATTTATTCAATAGGAACACGGATTTCATGTTCTCTGGTAATGCGACAAAAGTACATGTTCGACAGGTTAAAAAAAACAATTCAATTCAAAAAGGTGCCCCAATGGGAAAGGAAAGGTAAGTGCAGCGTAGTGTAAAAGTGAGGGTAAGTGGGAAAGGGAGGGCAGTGAGCAATATATACATCTGAATCATATGAAATACCAATCTGGCCTATATTGCATGGCCAATCTGTTCACAACACTATAGTATATGGACAGATAGAAGACCTAACGTTGTCCACAAAGGTAAATGCAATGTATAGCTGTCGACGTTTCGACCCTTGGGGATGAATGTAGATAGCTTGAATTCTTACATTAGGGTCTTCATCAGGACCAACTATGGGATACCTAGGAATAATTAAAGGTCCTTCATTAGGTACAGGTGATGACACATTGAATGAATTGTAATCATTGTTAATGGAATGGGCAAGGAAATATTTTTTACCCTAGAACCACCAGGAGCATCTGGTGGTGAGTGGAAAGTAGATGGGCCCTCAGGCTCCAAACTCAGGAAAGGACGTGCAGTATTTGTCTGGAAAAACATATAAGTAAAAGTCAGCATACATGAAAATCCAGAGCCTAATAATGATCAAAACGACTGAACTACAATTTTTCCCAGACACAGTGATAAATCACTTACTTGTGGGCAAAGGATAAGTACTTAGGCTTGAATTAATCAAAGTCCCAAGTGTCTAAAAAAGAAGAATAAAAGACAACGAGTGTGTTAGTCTCCACCACATAAAAATGAAATGTATGTGTTTTAAAATACAAAAACTCATCCTTTTGGACTGAGCCTTAGTAACATACCTGCAGAGCGCGAATTGCATCCGTCTCGATACACTGAAGACGGAGCACTGATCCAGCAGATGGTTAAATACCGGCTCACGCGGCTCTGCTCCTGCAAGCAGCAGCAGAATGCTGCATCTGATGATCGAATAAAGACACATACAAATGTAATTACATATGAGTCATTGTTCGCAGTGGTTGAGTACACAACATCTTTTATAGCAAAGGTGTCACTAGTCTTTGAATAATAAAAACATTTGTCAAGATTAGTTTCGAATGTTGAAGTGTCCTTCCACTGGCCGCGTGCTCCTGCAGGTATTTTATATTTAATGCTTTTTTTACTTAACTTTTTGCCATGCAATATATAAGAGTGCATGTGCCTGCAGTCCGTCTCTCATCCCCACCCCTTCTTTGTGTTAATTGTTCCTCCACCTCTGTCTGTTGTTGCTGCCCCTTTCCTCCTCCCTCATGTTGGTTTCCCCCTCTGTCTTTCCATTGTTGCTGATCTTCCACTTCTACTGTGTTCTTCCCTCATGCTACTTGTAATTTATTTGTGTTAACCAAACATATTCAATCTATGTTGGCCGTCAAACTCCTGGATGTCGGAAATTTTTATTTAAGGCTACATATGATTGTATTTTTGACTTACTCTGCTCATCTAATCTGCCCGTGGCGACACACATTTCCTGGATACTGGACATTTAACTCATGCAGAACGTTATTTCCCATTGCAAAAATATTGGACACATCCTCTCCACCCTCTAAATCGCAACCTCACAAAATATGCTTTACTTAAATGTATTAAAGAGTTAGGATATGGTTGGTGAACGTTATCGGCTACATTTGAGTTTTGCTCACCAAGCTAAAACATACCAAAAAAGTAACTTATTATTAATCACATATGCAGCATACTAACAGCTATCATTAAAATGTCACATACACATTAATGTTTTGCTATTTTTAATTCACCTCTTTAATTCTTCGGTCTCCCGTACAGCCAGCTCCCTTCCTTTTTTATACTTCCTCTACTTTTCTTTTCTTTCTCATTCTTTCTTTCTCTCTCACTTCTTTTCTTTCTTCTTCCCTGTCACTTTCTATAATGCCATGCCCATTTCCCTTTCTTTCTCTCCCGCCCATCTTTCTCTTCCTCCCTTTTCTCTCTATTTTCTTTCTTTCTTTCTCTCTTTCTTACTCCCTCCCTTCCAACTTTCTTTTTATATCTCCCCTGCTTCGCTTTTATTCTTTCTACTGCCCTGTCTCTTCTCTCCAACTCTCATCGTCCCTCACTTTCTCGATTCTTCCCAAACTCCTTCCCTTTCTCTCCTTCAACTCCTGTCCCTTTTCTTTTTCTTCCTTTCTTTGAGTGTTTAGTTTCTTAAAGCAACACTCTATGGCCCCAGAGGCATATTTCTTTTAGAAATGAATGGAGTCTTAGTTTTACTTGCCAAATATATATTGGTAATGATCCTACTTATGGGTGCAATTAATGCCTAGTTTTCATCCAGCTTTTACCTAGTCTCCCATAGCTGCACCAATTTCAAGCCTACATGTCAGGTACATGTGTTTTTATAATAGTACTCCTACATTTGCCTAATCTCACCATTTTATAATAAAACCAGTAACAACACAATATATTGCCTTTCTTAAACAACAAGTCATAACACTTCAACAGACTTTCAATAACTTGTCTTTCACAACTACTCACCAAACTACAACTTACAACAAAAAACAAATTATTATTACCCACATAGGTGAACACTTCTGCATTTACCAATTCTTGTTTTCTTTGCATTTTTAGTAAGATAAATTATGAGTTAAAAAATGTGTGTTTTTAGTTGTAATAATGTTTATGAATAATGGTTTTACATTTATTTTTACTAGCAGGATAATCGTTTTTCACAGGAAATGGTTGACAAGGTTTTTATAAGAGTTCATATTTTAAAGTAAATTTGGTGTTAATTATTATAATGATATTCATTTTTATTTTTTAATGTTCCAATTTATTTTGTAGAATTAACATTTTTGAAATAAATGTTGAGTTATAATTAATTAAAACATATGACATTTAAAAAAAATCTGACATATTTAAATAGTAAAGATATAAAAAATAAACATATATAAAAATCATTTTAATTAATACAAATAATTAGATTTTTTGTATCCAAAAGTTTTACATTTATAATTTTTCAAAAGAAATTTCTATAATACAAATAATTTAATATTTTTAATGATGATTTTATATTAAAAGAATATTGTTATTTTTAAATTTAAAAACAGGTTTTATATATTTTCTTATTTTATGATTGGTAATTTTGTATTATTATTTTATTTATTTTATGGTTTAAACTTTAGAAATGGCAGTTAATATGTAACAAATATATTAATTATTTATAGTAACATTTTTGTTATTATTTATTAAAGTTAAAAAATAATATATATGTTTTTAGTTTTGGTTAGTGTGTTTTTAGATTACATTTGAGTTTAATTTATAGTTAAACATTGTGTATGACCATGGATTATTGATTGTCTATATAAAATGTTTCATTTGTATTTCTTTGTACAACATTTTTTAGATTGCAGTGGAAAAAGTAAATTTCACCTCCTTAGTGGGAAACACCTTCCCTCAATATGGTTAGATTGGAGTGGGAATAGTACATGCCACCCTGCTAGTGTCCAGGAACGTCCCACAATATGGTTAGATTGAAGTGGAAATAGTAAATTTAACTTCTTTAGTGTCCAGCAACTTCTCCAAATTGGTATAGGTTGGAATGAGATTAGTAAATGTTATCCTTTTAGTGCCCAACACCATCCCCAAATTGGTATAGGTTGGAGTGAGAATAGCAAATGACACCCTTTTAGTGTCCAACACTTTCCCAAAATTGGTTTACATTGGAGTGGGAATAGTAAATGTTACCCCTTAAGTGTCTGACCCTGTCCCCAAATTGGTTAAGACTGGAGTGGGAATAGTAAATGTCACCCCTTAAAATGATTTATGTTGGAGTGTGATTATTTCATTTAATAATTTTAGTCTGAAATCCTTTGGTTTAATTTTGTTTGTATGCCTTATAAATTGTTTGTGTTATTTCATTTGTATTGTTGGTGTTTAGAAATATAATAAAAACTAGTTGTATATTTGTAAGCAATAATGTCATTATTTTCATTCTGTTATAAAGGCATGCAACACATTTTTCTCATTTTATTTATGTTTTCAAAGAATATTTAATGTAAATTTGAACATTGTTAATGCTTTTTTAAATTATTAAATAAAAAAATGTATACCTTAACCACGCCTCTCTTTCTACACTCCCAGGCAGCTCTGCTCCGCTCAAATAGCCCTGGCCACCATCCCATGGATCCGCAAGACCACAGCTGGAGGAAGATCCTTCTCCTACCTTGCTGCAAAGACCTGGAACCTGCCTCAGCACCTCATGCAATCACCATTGCTGCCACAATTCAGGAAAGACCTCAAGACCTGGCTCTTGAACTGAACTGCAGATCCACCTCCCCCACTCGGAGCCTTGAGACCCTTCACGGGTGACTAGTTGCTCTTTATAGGAACCCTGATTGATTGATTGATTAAATACTATTGTATGTTGTACATTTTCCACTATTTTCCATTGTTTAACACTTTTTAAACATTTTTTACATTATTTTATCTACATTTTTTTCATTTTGTAAATATATATTTTTTTTCATGTCAACAAATACAAGAAATGTTACATTCATGACAATGTCCCACCACCTGTTCTTTCCATGGTTAAATTTCATGTATACGCCAATACAGGAGCAACAACCATGTGTTCAGTACACTACATCATGGGTCCAATGGCCCGCGTTTGTGCTTAAAGTCTATGATGGATGTATTATTTACCCTCCCAGTCTGCCTAGAAGGGTGTCTGCCATGCTCCCTCTTGACACACGTTTGTGGCCCATCCCCCATATCTTATCACATTTTCTCATGCACCCTCTCACTTTGTAGGTTTCCCTTTCCATTATTCTACGAATATCCATTCCTAATTCGCAGTTTGGTTTGTAGGGAGAAGCCCAGATCCCCATCTCTGTGAAATGTCATGCGTAGCCCCCATACAGCTCAAGTTTACTAACAGTTTCTGGTATCAGGAATGGTCTGCTGGACCCCATACTCCCAGTAGCACCAAACTGAGCTGCAGTTCTAGAGGCAAACAGTTGCTGTCGCCAACGAGTTCCCAACTGTTTCCCAAAAGGTTTGAATATGGGATAGCTCCATATTGTGTGTAGAAAAGTACCCTCCATTCCACAGCCCCTCAAACAGTTTGCATCTCCAGTCCTACCCATCTTGTAGAGCAGGGTTTGCATGTAGTATGCCCTATGCAGGACCTTGAGCTGGATCAGTCTGAAACTCGCTTTTATTGCCAACATTGCAGGGAACTCCAATGCCTCTTGCCAATCATCCTCATCCAGCTCCCCACATCTATCCCATTTTCCTGGTTAGTTTCCTCCACATCCCCACCACAGTTTCCATCACCGGATATGTTGCAGGTGTCAGTTTGGCACCATGCAATGTGTGTAGGTAGCTCTTTGCTCCTATTCCTACTCTGTCTTGTCTAAATGACGGGTCCTCCCAGTCCGCGTATGCCTAGTAGTTCACAATACTCACTTGTGCCACCTCATAGTACTTCATCACATTTGGTAAGGCAATACCCCTTCATATTTTGACCTTTGAAGAACTCTACCGGCTATTCGGTGTTGTCTTCCTGCCCATAGCAGTGTTCATACCAGTGCCTCCACAATTACAAAAAAACATCTCTGTTATTTTATAGAGGCTATTCTGAAGTATGTAATGGAATCTTTGAAGTGCCACCATATTAAACATCGTTTCCTTCCCCAGTAGGAAGAGCAGCAGTGACTGCCAATGTTTCACATCTTGCTCCAGATGTTTAAGCAGGGTTTCCAGGTTTGTCCCACAGTACGAGTCTGTGTGCTTAGTTATGAAGATTCCTAGATACTTAAACTGTGACTGCTCTATCCACAGCGGCACGGTGAGTGTCCCTCACCATGTGCATCTACCCATCGGGAACAGTAACGATTTCTCCCAGTATATGGGGAAACCAGAGAGGTACCCAAATATGCGTAAGATAATTTGCAGGCTATCCAAATATTGGGCTACATTGGTAAAACACAACAAGATGTTGTAGGAATACAATGAGATGCATTCTTCAGCACCCCAACTTCCAGGCCAGCCCCACAGCTGTGCATCCACATGCACCCACGCTTCTAAGACTTCTATAGCTATGGCAAATAGCATCAGTGAGAGGGGACACCCTAGACACGTGCCCCTTCGCACACTAAGTTCCCGCGATGTGTGGCCATTAGCCTGCACTCTAACTTTAGGTCGGTCGTACAACTGTTTGACCTACCTCATGTATTTAGTACCAAACCCCATCTTGCCCCTTACCCTGAGGAGGTAGGCCCATTCCACCGAATCAAAAGATTTGTTTGCATCCAGAGATGCAATCGCCCTTCCAACCGGCGAGCCCCAAGCTGACGCCAAGGTATTATATAGCCATATGAGATTCAGCTTGGTTGAACGGCCCACCATAAATCCGTTCTGGTCCGGATGTACTAACTCCATCAAAACTGCCCTCAATCTGGCAGCCAACAGCTTGGCCAGGATCTTGATATCCACATTCATTAATGAGATAGGCCATTACAATTCACATCTATCTGGGGGTTTTCCTGCCTTTGGCATCAGAACCACTCTCACAGAGCGCATGTCATCTGGTAGCTCTCCCTCATGATATGCCTTCACATATGCCGTGTGCAAAGGGTCAGTTGTCCATCTCCGCAGCTTCCTAAACAGTTCAATCAGGAACCCGTTTGGCATCTGAACTTTCCCGGGTTGCATTTGAGGATACTTCCTCCACTGTAATATCTTCATCTAAATCTCTTGTGTGGGCTCCCTTAACCTTCTCATGGGGCAATCATTTATCAAGTCTAAAACTTCTTGTTCAGGGGCACACAAGTGGGAGTCATAGAAAAGTACCAAGTACTTGCAAATTCCTCTGCTATTTTGCTGCCCTCCCTCACCTTGTCGCCGGATTCTGTCTGTGATTCTCTAACTGTCATTCTATCTCTTTCTTTGCTACCAAGCCATAAAAGCAGTTTGCCAGTTTTGTTCCCTCCTTCATAAATTAGTTTTGGCTTCAGATTAGTTAATGGGCTTGATAATATGCCCTTGTGAATGCCCATAGAAGCCCAGGTTCACACCAGAACCTGGGCTTCTATGGGACTTTCAAATCGATGTACGGAGGCGCTGCCGGCTTCTTATGAACTCTGGACTGATGCTAAAGAAAACAACTGTGAAAACAATTTGTGACTCTTATGAGCCCTGAAGAAGTCTATTTTCGAGACGAAACGCATCAGCTATGGTCCTTCTGAGTTTGAATGAACATTGAATAAAGAATTAATTGGAATTAAAAGAAAACACTTGGAATTCCGGAATCTTCTTTATGTGCTTATCATTATGGACTTTTTTTGAATTACACTGTAATGAGTGCTGAACCAATTGTTGTGACAATCTTCCACCCGATTTAATACGATTGATGAACTTTAGAGATAGAGATGTCATTCTCCAGGCAGCAAGGAAAAATGGCCCCTGGCCCAGAGATGGGCATGAAGTTCATATGTACCTGGACTATACAAACCTAGTAGAACGGCAATGGGGGTCATTTATAGTCCTGAGACAACCGGAACTCAAGTACTCACTTACTTACCTGGCGAAGCTGAGAGTGGAACATGACGAAAGACTCAATTCCTCTTGACCACACAGGATGTGTGGTCATGGCTCAAACAGCGGGGCCTCTGGTCAGGCCCACCGCCTGGAGGAGGAAGTAACAGAGGACGGAAACCAGCGCTGTCAAGGAGAAGAAATAATAAGGGGAAAAACAGCACATCTTCCCCCACCATGGAATAGATAAAGGCAGCACAGGAAAAGAAAGTCAAGGAGATACAACAATGTTGTAATATTCTCAGCAACAACAGGTATAGCCCCTTTGCCTCCGAGGGGGAGGGCAGTGGATCGGACCGTACCAAAACAGAGCATGAAATGGAAGATGACCAGATGCCTTTGGTGACACCCATGACATCAGAACACTTAGGGTAATGTTTGTGTGGATCGCCGGCTAGGTCTGGTAAGAATGGGGACTGGCTTCGGGACACGGGCCCTGGGAGGTGTCAGACCTTTATTCTCTGAGTAGAGACTGCCTGAGGTGAGACATTGACACATGGACTGCCTCACAAGAGAGGGCGGGAGCTGCGCCCCAGCGATACCTGCATATGTTTGTTTGGTATTGTTTCCGTTAGGGATTTACATATGCCGTGATAAGGGGGGTGGTTAGTTCAACAATCACTACATGGTATGGTAGGGTGGGGAGTGAGTTTAGGGGATTTTCACAACACCACAACACACCTGAGGCAAGAGGGTACTTTAGACTTATTCCTCATTGGGAGTAAGTCCAAATTACGGAAGAAATTATTCTACCTGCCATGACATGCTTCCACTCACTATCATTATTAACATGGAATGTTAATGGCCTGGGAATTAAAGTGAAGATACGTTTGGTGCTAAGGGCCATTAATAGAACTAAACCCAAAGTCATATACTTGCAAGAGAAACATTTACTTGACATGCAACACTGCAGTATGGGGAGAGGGAGTTATAAACTGGCAGGATAGGCACAATACACCTCAGGTTAACAAGAGGTGATGATATTGGTTAGGAAGACGCTCTCATTTCACGTAAAGTGGTTTTGGATGGATACACATGGGTGCTACACTGCGATCCTTGGAGAACACGAGGGTAAGGAAATATTGCTGGTCAAAGCTTACCTCCCCCTTCGGGACTCCAAGCTGATACTCTGTGGAAAGTGGTAAACATTCTTTTGGAGGCCCCATCGGCATTGGTGATGCTGGGTGGAGATTTTAATCTGGTGCTCGATACGATTAAGGATAGGATGAGTTCCAAGGCGGAGGGTGAGGCCACTAGAGGGAAGTTGGAGACCTTTACCCAGGCACTGGGATTGTGCGACGTTGGAGGACTCTCTATACGGATGAGAGAGGGTACTCATTTTACTCTGAGGTACTTAACATGCACTCCTGTCCTGACTATCTTTTCACCGCAGGCAATTCACTCACTAGTAACCCTGGGCGTAGTTCGCGAAGTAGCACTTCGCGAAGCTACGCAAAGTGCACTACGCACTACGCAAACTGCGTAGAACCTTATTCGCACTGTGCCAGATGTCGTTTTCAATGATTGCACAGTGCAGACAAGCAACCGGCACTGTGCAATCAGTGAAAATGGCATCTTGCACAGTGCGAGCTGTAGTTTTCTGCTGCTCGAGTAGATTTTTACTCGAGCGGCAGCTTTCTCAACGCGAACTGGTAGTTTCTCATCGCGAGTGGTCGCGAGCATACACGACCACTCGCAATGAGAAACCTGACCTCCTCGCGTTGGGAATCTCGCCGGGAGGTTTATTTTCCATGCTCGCGAACGCCAACTTGATGTTACTTATCGCGAACAATGAAAAAGTCTCGCCGGGATGTCATTTTGCTTGCTCGCGGTCGCCAACTTGACTTTGAGGACCGCGAGCAAGCAAAAAATGACCGCAGCACTACGCAACACTACGCTACGTGTGTTCACACTGTGCTACGTGCAATTCGCGTAGTGCGAAGTAGCGCGAACTTCGCAAACTACGCGAGCGTAGCGTAGTGCTTTGCCCAGGCTTACTCACTAGATACCCAGTGACCACTCTCCTTTAGTGGTGACACTGACAATTGTGGCACCAAAACTGAAAGGGATGTGGAGAATAAAAGTGTGGTGCCTCACCAATAAGCAGGAAGTAAAACAATTGTGTAAAGATTCCAAACATTATTTTCAAGAAAAGAAGAATTCGATGGAGAGACCAATTACATTGTGGGAGGCATATAAAGCCACCATTAGGGGTGTCACTATCACTGGGGAGATAGGGGACAGATGGGAGAGATGTGCTGAATTGACTAACTTTGAGGGAAAACTGTCTCAGTTTGAAAGGGAATATACGGAGAACCCGATCCCCCATATCAAATGGCTATGGTATTAATGAGGGCTGAGTACTAGACAGTAGCCAAAAACGAGGTCAGAACATCCTATCCGAAACCAGTTTCCTGCCGCTAAAGCGGCGATAATGTTATCGCCATTCCTTGATAATATGGCCCTACATTTCAAGTTATCTCGAAGATATCTTGTAGTATTAGTCTGAAAGCAGCGGCACAGAGAACGTTCTTCAAAGTTTAGCTACAATGGGCACTTCACATACCATACATGATGTTAGCCTTGAGAACGCGCGTTTGTACGTGGAGGCAAGTCTGTTTTCTTAGATTGTGTGTTTTGGGGTTCATCCTGGCCACCCGAGGGCCTAGAACTCTGTAAAACACTACCAATGGTTGTAATAGAACACACACACATGGACACACAAAAAACACACCCAGGATTGCACTGGCTTATTGCTGAAGCACTGGCTTAGAGACATTCTCACACACAGTGACACACTGCACACTTTTCTAAGACTTACATTGGCTGCCAGAAGCTTCACACACTTCTACCGCGACACACTGAACCCCTCTCGAGCTCACACTGGTCACGATAACCACCGCACTGGCTAAAAGTCAGTCACACGAACATGCTGTCATTCACAACCTTACGCTTGCATCGGTGACCACAGAAGTGGGTAAGAGGCCCTTGCACATACACTCCGGCACATTTCAAGCACTCCCAAGCTGACACTGGCAGCAGCCCCTCTCACTTACATACAGCCCCACTATATGCCACTTCCTGTCATGAATACATGGCAGCCACCAACTGGCACACCGCAAGCCACCAGACACTGCATAAGCCAGTCAGTCATTCATATTAGCTTTATTTCGATAAAAACATATCTTAAAAGCTGCGGAACAGAGATTAAAAGAGTACATTGGTACGAAGTGCAAAACATTTTGTGATAAAATAATTGGCAATAGCATTAAAAAGTAACAGATACAAGATAAAAACATTTAGAAAATACAATTCAGAAAGTGCAAATGGCTCATAGCAGCAACACAATTTAAATACTAGCTTTCAGGGTTCTCAATCTAATATTCCATGCCCAGCTCAGGAATTTGGCTAGACCGCACGCATATAGGGTTCGCGCACCAGATCTTAAGATGCGCAATGCCACAAGGTAGCTACGGGTACCCAACTCTCTACAGAGCGGTTTAAGCCATCGTTCCCTTGGAACTTTATAGGCTGGGCAAACGAACATGACATGGGCTATTGACTCAAGGTTGGTTTTACAGTTCGGGCAGGAGGCTAATGTCTGGTAGGGAACCTTCCATCGGGCTGTCATTTCGCGAGTAAGGAGCGAACCAACCCTGAACTCTAAAAACAGAGCTCTGTCGTATGGTTTTTGGATAACATCTAAGTATGGTTCATAGTAGGTAGTATGTTTATGCCGCATAAACTCCTCAGATAGTCTGCCTACTTTAGAATAAAGGAAGCCCTTTTTACAGACCCAGGACCAGTAAACTTTCTTGAGTTCTACCTTTGGTGGGGCAGTTCTATTTATCCACGCCTCTTTAAGACCAAGATCATACAACAACATTTTTAGGTCCTTGAGCCATTTGATTTTATACCAGCCATTCATGTTCATTATTTCACCTAACCCTGCTGCATACTTTGATAATTCTGGGGTCCGCCATAGTCGGGCCCATAGTAAAAGGGGGCGAAGTCTAGCCAAGTCTCTAATTAAATGACACCCTCAATCTTGCAATAGGGGCCTGGTGGGGGTCCTCAGGGGCAGCATCATGAGATCTTTTAAAAATGTATTTTCTGACCTCACAATTTGGTCTAGATTGGAAAAAACGCAGAGTTCAGCACCATAAAGGGCTGAACTCACTCCTCTAACCTTATATATATCAATTACGGGAGCAATAGGTTTACTTGAGGAAGCGCGGTGCTCTTTGAGTATTGCTCCTGCTACCCTTTTGTGATTCAGGAGCATTTTTTGTAAATGGGTATTCCAGAGCATGGAGTCGGAAATACGAATGCCCAGGTAATCAAACGTGGTAACCTTCTCTAACGGGGCAGAGTTTAATGCAGGTGGAGTTTTAAGGTTCTTGGGAGGGTTCAGAACCAAATACTTAGTTTTCTCAGAGTTAATAATCAGTCCTCTATTATCACAGAATAGCTGGAAGCCGTCCAACAAGCCCTGCAAGCCCCTCGGGGTTTTGGAAATAAGGAGGGTATCTTCAGCGAACAGGAGAATAGGAATTTTTTCGCCCGCCAGGGCTGGTGCGTCAGATGGTATTTGTCGCAAATTCTCCACCACCCCATTCACATACAAAGAGAATAGGGTGGGAGCTAAAACACAGCCCTGGCGGACGCCCCTGTTCACTGGTATTCTGTCCATCTTCTGTCCTTGGGAGCCCCACCTAACCTGGGCGTAAATACCTTCATGAAGACGCATCAGGAGATTTAAAATATAGTTGGGGACCCCCAGGTCAGCTAAGACCTTCCACAGATGCCCTCCAGGGACTAGGTCAAAGGCATTCTTTAAATCTATAAAAGCGAGATAAAGACTGCCTTTGCCTATTTTGACAACCTTCCAGTAGAGGAGGATCAACCTAAACACCTGCTCAATTGTCCCTATACCTGCCCTGAAGCCCGCTTGGTAGTCGGAGAGGATCCTATTATCATCTGCCCATTCCAGGATTCTCTCCAACACCTCCCTTCCAACAACCTTTTGCACTGAATCGATTAGGCTTATTGGGCGGTAATTAGCAGGGTCTTCCCTAGCGCCCTTTTTGTAAATAGGGACCACCTCTGCTCCTTTCCAGGAGTCCGGTATCGATGAGCCGGTGTCGATGGCATTAATGAGAATGGTAATACATTTTGCCCATTTGACGGGATCTGCCCGAAGAAGATCTCCGGGAATGCCATCTGGGCCTGCTGCCTTGGCTGCAACTATACGCCGAATGGCGGCTTCCACTTCCGACTCGGAAAAAGGATAGATGTTTGAATCCCCCAGGCCTATTCTAGGGTCTAGCGAGGTATCTTTCGATGAGAGATCCTCTGGATTAGAATAGAGGTTCAAAAAATTATCATACCAAATGCAACTTGAAATGTTACAGGTAATTGATTCACTATCAGGCCGTGCCTTAATTCTGATAAGATTCCAGAACCTATTTGCATCCTTCTCCAGACTGGCTGATTTTAAATCTTGCCAGTACTGTTCTTCCCACTCTTTTTTGGCACTAGACATTACCTTCTTGTAGTCCCTCCTTGCTTGCTGGATTATAGGGAGTGATTTGCTTTTAACTGCCAAAACCAGGGCGGTTTTTTTTGTCTGCAAGTTTTGGTATACCATGTATTATTGCTATTAGGCTTCTCACACAATGGACGGGGGCCTGCTCTAGTAGTTAGGCAAAAGAAATTCCGAAGGGTACTAATTGTTTTTTCATAGATTTCAGGAATTGTCTCAATAGCACCGGGGTCCATAGAGGCCCCTCTTAATTCATCTAGAGCCTCTGCCACAGTTTCTCTAATGCCACATAATTTCCTTTCGTCCAGGAGAACTCTATGCCATTTCAAGTACCTATTACAATTAGAGGGAATTATTTCCCTTGTTGTCAGTAAATAGTCTAAATCAGAATTGTCAGAATTAGGTAACCATGTTGACTTTAAGATTAAAGATAATGGGTTATGATCACTATCAACTGTCGGTACGATCATCATGTCAGTTAAGTGCTGCCACAGTTTATAGTTCAATAAAATATAGTCAATTTGCGAGGAGCAACCTACCCTATTGTATGTATGTGCCCCATTTTGATCAGATAGTGATCTGCCGTTAGTTGCCCGTAGCCCATATTCAATGGCCGAGGAATTCAATTGGATGGCCAACTTGGTCCATCTTTTTATCGGGGGGATGTTCAGCGGAGGAACTCCCCACTTTGCATCGTCCTCCTCAATGTCTAGCACATCCTCGGCAGCGAGAGGCTCAAAAGTACAATCGAAGTCTCCCGCTATCAGGATGTGCGAGTCATAAGAACAATTCGAGAGCTCAGCTTCCAGGGATGTAATTATGGGAGATTCTGCCCCTCCCTTTGTTCCCCGGACATAGACATTGAAGATTTCCAGAGTTCTACCTCCCTGGTTTTCCCGAATGGTCAATCATAAAAGGTCAGGAGAGATACATTGGATTTGTTTGATGGACCAATCCAAGGATATACTTATCCATACCAATAGCCCACCCGACGGGCGCCCCCTCCCAGTTTGTGCCGGTATCGCTGGGACATGGTAAGACACGAAGCCTACTTTATAATACGCGATTATGCTCCACGTCTCCTGGAATATGCAGATGTTATAGCCTTCAACAAACCTATTCCAGTCTGGAAGAGAAAGTTTCCTTGAAAGGCCAGCTATATTCCAGGAGAGGATCTTCAAGCTTGCATTATCCACTCTTGAGGGCCCCTTCTCACCAGGCAATTGAATATGGGGAGGGTTAGATTCAAGAGAGGATTTTATGGTGATAGGGCTTATTACTGCCTGCCCAGGGTCAGGGTTTCTTTGGGGGTGTGAAATGAATCAGAATGAAATGATCTAACATGATTATATATACACTGCGGCACAGTAGTGGAAACAATATACATAGGCAATGGTACAGGGTCACATATACAGAAGATTAATGGTTGGGCAATTCCTGCTGGTCAATCATTATCAAGATGCGACCCACTAGAGAGCTCAGTGGCTTCATCCCTCAAAATTGGTTCGCCCGTCAGTGGAGAACATCTGAATTGAATGTCCGATGTGGCAGGAGGGCAGGTCCTATACTCTAATGCCAAAAGTCCCTCTACTAAGCGGGGGGACATCAGGGTAAGCTCGATGGTATCTAATCGTTGATCTGGATATGAATGTCTAATAGCCTTTACAATATCCTCTCTTATTAATGTATAGCAGCCCCTGACATGTCTGATCCAATGTGTAACCTTGCTAATTAATGAATCCTCGTATTCACGACCCACCACCTTAGGAACATTAACCATAAAAACTGTCCTCCTTGGTGTTATATGGCGGGGAAGGCAATTTACAGAGGGAACTCCTGGTGCTAATCTGTTATATGTATTTGCCTGAGATGTGGGAAGAACCAGAGCAGGTAAAGTACTAGTTGGATTCCTACACTGTGTTGTCATCGGAGACTCGCCAGACGGCCCCACCTTATGATTTAGAATGGTACACACTGGTTGATTAGACGCAGGACGTGCCCTGCCAGTCTGTTTGGGGTTTTTTATTAATGAATTTGTAGACTGGGGAGCGGGTAGATTTAATAACGTATGTTGCGATGCTAGTATTTCCAGAGAGGCTTTTAAATCTATAACTAGGGCTTTCAAGTCCCTCACCTCTACTGTTAGTAAGTTGATGGTTGATATCAAGGCCGATGTCCCGCTACTTGTATCCAATCCACCCCCTATTTGGACGTCATTAGAAGCTTCCAGTGGGCCATGAATGAACAGATTGTCTGGAGAAACTGGTTCATTGGCCAAGGCCGCAAACCTGTTGGAGCACACTAGTACAGTAGGCTCCAAGTGGCTCAGCCTATGCTGAGCCAAAGACTGAATTGGTGACTGGGGGGGGTGGAATAATTTCTGGAGGAAAATTAGTCTGTTTACTATTTAAGCTAGGGGGTTTACGGAACATCTCCAGAATATGTAAACAGGCTGACTTAGAAAATTTACATTGATCATCCTTCTGGGATACATTTATTTCTAGATCTACAACAGAATCTCCTTGCAGTATATTTTCACAGTCCTCAACAAGAGTTTCTATGCGGTCAATCACATTAGTTTTTAGCATCTTCTTACAACTTTTCTTTACTTTATTAGCTTTCCTGGGGCCCTGCATTGTATTCATTCCTGCCCCCCCCTGCCCCCTCCATGGATATCCTTTTGCCCATAGAAGTATTACCCAAGGGGCGACGTAGCAAATCCGTAGTCCCTCTGAATTTACCAAGAAAAAGAGTAGGGAAAGAAGAGTACCTTTAGGCACAGTCAAAGTTTCTGTGTTGCAGTCATCTTTCCAGTCTCCACGGTGGCTGATGGTAAACGCAAATGTAAAGGGGATGGCCCTGCCCTGGCTACTCCTGGCTTTGACGGGCAAGGACGAGCACGCCCTTGACCCGGGCTTCGCCCGGGCGTGTCCCGCACGCGTCCCGCGCTGCGGGGCACCAGCGGCGTTTTTATGCTCCCCCGGCGCTGCCTACTGACATCAAAGGCAGGCGCCTGGGGTGAGCGTAGGGTTGCTGGGAACTGTAGTTCTCGCTGGCCGTTCCCCTCACGGCAGACCCGCTAGTGGCGGGAAGAAGACTGCTGGACCCCTTGCTGGCCGTTCCCCTCACGGCAAATGAACAGGTAAGTTGGTTGGCAGGATTTTCGAACTTAAGCGCGTCCCGCGCTGTGGGGCACCAGCGGCGTTTTTATTCTCCCCCGGCGCTGCCTACTGACATCAAAGGCAGGCGCCTGGGGTGAGCGTAGGGCTGCTGGGAACTGTAGTTCTCGCTGGCCGTTCCCCTCACGGCGGACCCGCTAGTGGCGGGAAGAAGACTGCTGGACCCCTTGCTGGCCTTTCCCCTCACGGCAAATGAACAGGTAAGTTGGTTGGCAGGATTTTCGAACTTTAGCATCAGTCACTCACATATGCACACTGACAAGCTACAAATCTAGCTAGACGTTCACTCACTCACTACATGGCAAGAATGAGTCACACGCTGGCACGTCAAGACTACTGTTAGACTTTCCCTCATTGGGCACAGTATAAAATAAACATGACACTCACTGCTACACTGCAAATCACTAATATGCTTACAGTGGTCAAGGTTAACAGTGTACCACAGGGGTCACTCTGCCACACTATAAATCACTTCACAGTTTACAGACACCGCAACAACTGGTGAGTCACATGGTGACATACTTCAACCCACATTTAGGCAAACTCTGGCACATGGTAACATTGATAGTCATACACTAAAACATCCATTCAGAACTCCTAGGTGTTACTGGTCACCGCCACCTCGTCACAAAACTGCAGTCGCACAGTGCTGTGTTAGAAGGACCTCACGCACACAGTCACTAGAACCACGTCAAACCAGATCTAGTGTCCACGGTGTCCACAGTTCACAATGAGAGTCACACACACTGACAGACCACAAGCCTGTCCTAAGTAAACACTGTCCAAAGCAACCACAGGGTGGGGGGAGTAGCTTTCTGAAAGACCACATACCCATCCTTGGCTTCTCCCGTGGCACTTTCCACATCAGCGGGAGTCACACAGTGGCACACCGAAAGTGTGACATATCCTGATACTAGGTTTGACGACCACAGTTCATAATGCACTTGAAACATAAGCAAGCGCTCTTCAAGCACAATCAACAGCCTGCGGATAGGTTCAGTGACCAGATCACAGTGCACACATGATCCCAGCACAAACAAACAAAATTCTATTGGATCTCACTGTACCAAGGGGCCACATCACTTTATGCACACGAGAAAATCACTGGCACTTAGCAAACCTGCTCCGTTTTCTGTCACTGGGGTTAGTGATTGCAACCCTAAATTTGACACTCGCTAAACCCATTCAATGTTCAATCAGCATTTCTTAAGCATGGCTACTCACCCGCTAGGATCTCAAGGCGCTGTTGGGCGGGGGGATGGGGGTGCATGTCGTACTGTTTGCTGAGGTTCAGTCAAAGAGCCAGGTCTTGAGATGCTTGCTAAACTGGGTTAGCGATGGGGATAGCCTCAGGTGGAGAGGCAGGGCGTTCCAGGTTGTAGTGTTCACTCACTTGGCTCAGTGACCAAATCACAAAACACACTGAGGGCACACATTAGCATAGACCTCTCTCTACATCAGACCCTCAGTGTTCTATCACTACTCTCACTGACCACTTCAGACACTGGATCTTAAGGACAAGGCAGGACTAGCCATTCTGGGGCAAGCCTTCTCAACTCCTCTGATTCTGCAGTATTGGAGTGGGGGGGAGCTGAACATCAAAGCTGATAGCATCCCGAGTACCTCTGCTAGTAAGTTTTTGCTGGGCCTCTGGGCCTAGAATTTATCAGGTCTGGGATTAGGGACCCAATAACTCTAGATCGGACACAAAGAGGTAACTGGACAGGGATTATTTATGAGAGCCCTGCCTCACTTTTGCACCAGGTAAAGTGGTGCATGCGTGATGTAGGGCTCTATTAAAATTAAAGATTTATGAAGCCACGCAAAGCCTCCCTGCATGGCTTTGAGTGGCCTCACAAATCATGAGTAAAGCAACGCAGCACAAAATGTGAATGTACGACTGTCAAAGATTCTTAAGGGAACTTTACTTGTGTCCACTGCTCACATGTCAATATGTGGGTGTATATTTCTGCACGTGGAAAAGAAATACTAAAATGCATTAGCACTTTCAAAGCTTCTTTATTTTTATTTTCCCATGGGGACACATGGTGGAAATCCCTTCTGCTACCCTGCATCATTTTGGAGATATTCCCACCTAAAAAAATTAATTTACTCTTGCAGCTGGGGCTCAGGGTCACTCCCTGAAAATGGGCAAGTTTGCAGGTGAACCAACTGTGGAACGCGCACAAACACACCTCAGTACTCAAAAGTGCTAAAACAGAAAAGAAACAACGCTGGTGGAATAAACATATGAGATATTATGGCTTTGGGATGAAGAACTGATCTAAGTTCATAGGTCAAATGCCCTAATTGGTCACAATTTTCTGGGATGCCTTTCTACCCTCTAGGCATCACAAGGATCAGTTCCCATGTAATTAGACAGCATTTAGACAATCACCTAATGACATGTGCTGGCTCAAAATCAGTCCAGCTGGAAATGATGTCTTGGTTCTCACCACAGAAGCAGATATATAGTAACAGCCATGCATCATTCATATATATATTCACTGAAAAACCATAGATTTCAGGGCCGTTATAGTTAGAAATTTGCATTTAAAAAAACAATGAAATTCACTGAAAAAACCATTGGTTTCAGGCACGTTATAGTTAGAAATTAGCATTTAAAAAAAAAAAAAATCACTGAAAAAACCATAGGTTTCATTGACGTTATAGTTAGTTGGACATTTCACTCGCACAAAACCAGAGAAATTCCCCCGTTATAGTTAGTTCAGCTAACTATAACTCGCGCCCCCGCAATGCACTGCTGATGATGTCACATATTGCATCATTCATGACATGGTCAGTGACATCTCTGATAACATCACTGATGACATCTCAAATAACATCACTCATGACATCACTCATGACATCATCCATGTGATAATTTGATGCATCTTCCTACACCCTAATATAACCTTTGATACACCCACTCTAAATTACAGACTGCCATTCTCAAAACCATAGACACTCCAACACCAATAACTACATACCCACTCACTGATTCTTCGGTTTACACACACATCCACTCACTCACCCGTACAGTCACTCATACCTTTGGTCACTCAGTACAGGACTATCATATGCACTTATACACATATATAGACACACACACACCGCCACTCATCCATAGAGGTACTCACACACCTAGTCATTCATGCAAATAATTAATCACACTAGGCTCTTCTTGCTGCTAGAATCGCTAACGAAAACCCTAGGCTTGCTAGAACGCTATGTGACTGCTTGTTTTAAAAATATTGTCTTTTTAAAATTCTTAACTGAAATTGAAAATTGTACTTTGCACTTGCACTAGATACTCACGGTCTCTCGCTCTTCGCATTAGGCTACTGCTTCCGGCTTCCCTAGTGCTCCAAGCTACTCCCCGGGCAGCAGCCAATCACGCTGCTTGAGGGCGGAGCTGAGAGCCGGGAACGGAGGTGAAATGCAGCGCTCAGTGCGGGAGCGCAGAGGATGCGCGCAGCGGACGCGCCGGCGGCGTGCCGAAGGCGCGCCAAAGGCAAGCCCCTCTGCGCCCGTCCGCACCCATCCGGGCCCAGGTGACAGTTGTCATGCCCAATTAATTACGTACTCACCAGCTATATTGAAAACTATGTGCTCCTTGAATTGGTGCCTCGCACAAGAAACTCTGCCTCCTATAATTGCTCATAACCTTTACATCAAACAGAGCAGTTTCCCTGAATTACAGACTTAATTTGTCCCTAACCACAGCCCTCGGATTCAGGCCAAACCTAGGGATGCGCCTTTATCAATATACTATCTTAATACGCGCTCCCTGGTCAAACATCAGCTGGATATCTTTTTACTATTGCTTACCGACAAACCTAATATCCTGCTACTGACCGAAACCTGGCTCACCGACAACTCTGTCCCAGATATGTTGGCAGCACTTCCCCCTGACTACTATATCATCTATGCCAATCGGCGTTCTGGCAAATCAGGAGGGGGAGTTGCAGCCATCATCCATACTAATTTCAGGTTCTGCTCTCTAACATGTCTCTCTCTCATAGACACCGAGAACATAGTCATAAAATTGGAATCTGCTAACGACTCCTTTGTCTGTGTTCTACTATACAGGCCACCTAATCATATGCCTCACTTTCCGCTATCACTTAGAGAACAGATGGCTAAGCTTGTGATTGATCACGCCAAAGTCCTCATAGTGGGTGACTTCAATTATTGGTATAATGACCCCCAGGAAGGGCCACAATCAGTGGAGATGTCTGATTTATTAGAAACCTAAACATTATTCTTTCCCCTACCCACTTGAAGGGCCGGATCCTTGACCAGATTTGGACGAATGATCTGTCTATCTCCTCTCCTATAGTTATGCCCTGTATTTGATCAGACCACCATCTTCTTAAATTCACACTGGCACGACTATCTATTAGGAATATCAATGTGACCGAAGGAGGCCCTGCCAGGAGATGGAATTCCATCAATAAAGAGGACTTTCTTGACACACTATTAAATACAGTCCCACCCCCTGGTAATGATGTTAATACCATGGAAATGAATGTATCCAAATGGTTACTTGATGCTAGTAATATGCATGCACCATTAAAAAAGTTAAATTAGCAGGTCACGCGGATGCACAAAGATGGTTTACCAATGACCTCAAGGCCCAGAAATTGGCCTTACGCCAATTAGAAAGGCAGTGGCGTTTGAAGTATTCCCCTGAAAAAAAACTATTATATACTTCTGTTCGGAAAGACTACAAGAAAAGCATCCTTATCGCCAAAGCTGCCCATTTTTCCAATCGCATTCTCAATTCTAATAAAAATTCTAAAGAAATTTTTACCATAATTTTTTTTTTTTTTTTTTTTAGAAACCTTTATTTACACTTCAAATATTCACAGTCAACGTAGAGAAAAGGAAGGAAAACAATAATACAGCAGTCATAAGAGCCGGAGCGAGCCACACGCATAACGGCTGCAGCCGCCCACAACTGAACCCAGCACTACCGAAAGGTTTCTTATTAACTAGTTTATAAATAAAAACAACAAAAAGAAACTTGGACCAGGCAGAAGAGCTCCATTAACAGGGACTTGCAATTTTTACCATAATTGACGAACTATCTAATCCTGAGCGAATTCTTTTGAAGGCCATCCCCTCCCAAGCATTATGTAATTCGCTAAATGATTACTTAATTGATAAAATTATTACTATAAAGGCCAGCATCCCTAACCACCTCTCCTTACCTGACGCCTGTGTGGCACATCGAAACAATAGGACTCTTAGTTGCTTTCCCATCATTAGTAATGAGATTTTTCAAGATCTGCTAGTAAAAATTAAATCAGGCGCTCCTTCTGACTGCTGCCCCTCCCATATACTGAAAGACTGCCTTGCAACTCATTCCGGTCCTGCACTTGCATTACTGAATGAATCTATTTCATCTGGCATAGTCCCCCGAGCTTTTAAAAAAGCAGTAGTGGTACCTCTCTTGAAAAAATCTGGAGCTGACACCGCGCTCCTATCCAACTATCGCCCGATCTCTTTGCTACCTTTCTTGTCTAAGGTTATAGAGGGCCACGTAGCTAAATGCCTCTCCAATTTTCTAGAGGCATCGAAATACTTGGACCCTCATCAGGCTGGTTTTCGGCCAGCCCATTCTACCGAATCCGTGATCCTAGCGGTCATGGATACCCTCCGGGAAAACGCTGATAGAAGTTATCCCCAGGCCCTGGTCCTGTTAGATCTCTCCGCAGCCTTTGACACAGTCGACCATATCATTTTGGCCGACCGTGTCAGACAGGCTGGCGTTCAAGGGACAGCGGCTCAATGGCTCACCTCCTTCCTGAAGGATCGCTCTCAGGCTGTTCGTCAGGGACAGTTTCCAGCGCCTCCACGCAATACCACCTGTGGGGTCCCAGAGGGTTCGGCCCTCTCCCCTCATCTTTTCAATCTCTATATGGCACCCCTGATCCAGTCTCTTAAAGACAGGAATGTGCTGGTCTTCAACTATGCAGATGATTTACAGCTTATTCTCAAGGTTGACAGCTCACACAATTCTGTCATTGACTTCCAGGCCACCATGTTACACATCCAAAGTTGCATGGATCTTAACCATCTCAAATTAAACCCTGGTAAGACAGAGATAGTTCTTACCGGGGATAGCCACAAGCACTGGGGCCCCCACTATTGGCCTACTGAGCTTGGCTCTACACCCCTCCCTTCCACTTCAGCCAAAACCTTAGGAGTCTTTCTGGACAGCGATCTCTCCCTGAAAACTCAGGTTGGAGCGGTTGTGTCCAAGTGTTTTTTTCAAATGCGCAAAATCAGGAAAATACGTTGTTTCCTCACTCATGATGCCTTGACTCAGGTCATGATATCCACGGTTCTATCTCACCTGGACTATTCCAACTCTGTGTATTTAGGCATGCCACACTACCTGCTTAAACGTTTACAGATGGTCCAGAACCATGCAGCCCAAATGGTCTACCGACAACCTAAATGGCATTCAGCTTCCCCCTTGTTGAGGAAATTACATTGGCTCCCCATCACTCAGCGCTGTGCCTTTAAAACGGGGTGCATTATTTTTAAATCCTTGCATGGCATCAGTCCTGAGTTCGTTAATAGCTTGATACTCAGGCACACCCCCACACGTAACTTAAGGTCTGCCCATCTCTCACTCCTTTCTACACCGGGTTTCAAACGGGCACGTCAAGGAGGCCGCAGATTTGCTACCCTTGCTCGTAAATTGTGGAATTCCTTCCCACTAGAAATACGGTCTTGTACAGACCTTTTGCAATTCAGGAAATCCCTGAAAACGTGGCTATTTGCACAGGGTTAATCTTATGTCTTCTCTGACAGTTTTTCGAGCCTTAGCACCATGAAGCCACCCGGTGCACGTGCGCTCTATAAATTTTTATTAACATTGACATTAACACACTCCCATTTACTCACCTATACAGTTATACACACACCAGCTCAATTACTCATAAAAATACTATCACATTCTTATGCTCTTATACAATCACTGATACAAGCACGCACTCATCCATACAGTCACTCTCACAATCACACACTCTCACTTTTAGCCATTTATATACTTCAACACACATATATACTGCCTTTCACATATGTAGTTACTCACACATGTACCACTGAGATATACATTCACTCACTAACACACCCATACACACACTCACCCACCCATACAGTCCATCACAGATGCACTCTTGAAACCATGCACCCAGTCAATCACCCACTCACACATCTATGCACAGAGTCACACACACCCCACCCACACAAACACTCAGGCACCCATACAGATACTCAGACAAGTAATCAATAACTCATATAGACACTCATGTAGCTATTCGCAAACCCATGCAACCACTTACACACCAACAGACAGACGGATACAGACATTCACACAGTTTAGTCACTAACCCATGCATTCAGTAAGATACGTTTAATCACTCACTTATAGAGTCTGTCACACACCTACTAAATCATCTATTTTGACACTTATACACCCACTCATTCTTCAATACGCCTTTCCCTATATATATTAAACATATTTAAACTTTACAGAAACACACAGTCACTGGAAGATGTCATCAGTGATATCAACAGTGAAGTCATTTGAGATGTCATCAGTGATGTCATCAGTGATGACACTGACCATGTCATGAGTGATGTAATATGTGATGTCATCAGCAGTGCATTGCGGGGGAATTTCTCTGGTTTTGTACGAGTGAAATGTCCAACTAACTATAACCTAATTATAACCTATGAGTGATGTCACTGACCATGTCATAAGTGATGTAATATGTGACGTCATCAGCAGTGCAATGCAGGCGCGCGAGTTATAGTTAGCTGAACTAACTATAACGGGGGAATTTCAATGGTTTTGTACAAGTGAAAAGTCCAGCTAACTATAGCACCCCTGAAACCTATGGTTTTTTCAGTGAATTTCTGAGGTTTTTTAAATGCTAATTCCTAACTATAACGTGCCTGAAACCTATGGTTTTTTCTGTGAATTTCAAAGGTTTTTTAAATGCTAATTTCTAACTATGCCTACAGAGATAGGACATGTGAAGAAAGAAGAAAAAATGCATAGAAAGAAAAAAAAGAAGTGCAGAAAGAAGCAACAGAAGTCCTCAAAGACGAAGAAAAGTGCAGGAAGAAGGATAACATGCAGAAAGAACAAAAAGAAGAGCAGAAAGAAGCCTTGTTGCAAAATCATCCTGTACCCTCAACTTTTTCAGACGGATACTGGTGGTAACTGAGTCTGACTAACCAGTCCTAGAGCCAGTGCTATGTTAAAAGACACTTAGAATACAGTGAAAACACCTACATACAACATTATGCGTTGGGGTCGCCCTGTGATTAGCATGACCTCCTCTGTAAGCCCCTAGTATATAATAGGGCAGGGGGATTAAAACTACCTCTTAAAACAGGCCACAGGGCGTTTTTGCACACGTTAACTCAGGCCCCGTCCCCTCCCTTCACCACTGTGTAAACACGCCCTGTGGCCGTTTTTAGTTGGGAGATTAAGTTCATTTGAATCCTGAGGGTCCCTAGGGTCCAACTAGCCCACTAGGTACCTCCAGTAAGTGCCACAGAGCTGCGTTGCAGAGAGGTGTAAAAAGTGGCACGGCCTGGACCACCTCTCTTCAATGCAGCTCAGTGGCACTTACTGGAAGCACTGGGTGGGCTAGTTAGCCCCCAGGGGCCCTCAGTATTGAAGGGAAATTATATCCCTAATTTAAAACGTGCCATAGTGCGTGTTTGCACACGTCACCTCAGGCCCCGTCCCCTCCCTTCACCACTGTGTAAACGCGCCCTGTGGCTGTTCTAAGTTGAGAGATTAAATCCCCTTGAATCCTAAGGGTCCCTAGGGTCAAACTAGACCACTAGGTACCTCCAGTAAGTGCCACAGAGCTGCGTTGCAGAGAGGTGTAAAAAGGGGCTTGGCCTCAGAACACCTGTCTGCAGCGCACCTCCCTGGCGCATACTGGAGATGCCTGTTGGGCTAGTTGGCCCTCAGGGACCCTCAGTATTGAAGAGGAATTAATTCCCCAACTTACAACTCGCCAGGGGGCGCGTTTGCAGAGTGCTGCAAGGAGGGGGCGTGGCCTCCGGCACGATGCCAGTCTTTTATTTATTTTAATTTTTTAAGAAGGGGGCTGTGTGGTTCCCCTTCTTATTCTAATTTATTGGCCCTGATGACCCCATCCCCCAGGGCCTGTCTCCTAATTATATTTTTTTGACCCCAATCCCCAGGGCCGGCCACTGTTTTTTATTATTTTAAAAAAATATATATTTATAGACACACCTAGGACATGCTGGACAAACCGTACGTACCTATCACCATGACGATTTGCGTGATATTCATTAAAAGGCGACTATGCATACAATGAATCCACGTGGAATGTATTTACCCCACTAGTGAAGCTCTGACATGTCTGATGCCCTACCGTGCCTAATCCCGGTAGACACCCTTGTCATTTATTTATACAAACATGGGTAGCTATTGACGGGCACATTAATACACATGCACACCAAGCCATTCAAAGGGGATTCGACAAAAATTCGACCAAAACTATGCAAGAAACCCCCCTCACGGTTAATCAAACACACATCCACTGCCGGATGTGTAATACTTTTTATTTTACTCTCTGGAAAGGGGACGAACATCACTTGAGAGTCACAGCGCGCTCCTGGCAGAGCCCAATGCTGTGTTACACCCACCATTGCCTGCTGAGTGCCACACACCTCTGTGTTGTAGTCCACTAGCTAGAGCGTATGCTATGACACTCTCTAGCCCATGTGCACTGTAACACCACCCCGTGAATATGTCATGCCACACTTGTCTTCGCATGGGTTATATTTCCCCATCTAACGTGCCTTACTCGATGCCTATGTTATAACGCACAGTGCTATGCCATACATATTACAATCTGGGATCCATATCTTTGTCACAGTGCATATACAACGTTACACTCCCCAGCACATATTTTATATTTCAACTTTAGAGACTAGTTAGGTTACACAACACTGCCCTGTGCATATTATACTCCAAGGCGCATATCGCATAGCACGCGCTAGTGCCTGTGCTATCTCGCGCTCTCCAATGAATCTGTCATTGCGCACAATGTATTGCATATTATATTTCACGCCCGGTTCATCTTATATCACACTTTTTGGTACATAGTTTATACCATACACTATGTCTAGTTTTCATTTTCAATCGTGCTCTCAGGACTATGTTCTATATAACACTGTGTTCACCTACCCTTTTCACGGGCATTACATTTTGTGATAGGGGGTGGAGGGTCTTCGCATGGGTTATATTGCCCCATCTAACGTGCCTTCCTCGATGCCTATGTTATAACGCACAGTGCTATGCCATACATATTACAATCTGGGATCCATATCTTTGTCACAGTGCATATGCAACGTTACACTCCCCAGCACATATTTTATATTTCAACTTTAGAGACTAGTTAGGTTACACAGCACTGCCCTGTGCATATTACACTCCAAGGCGCATATCGCATAGCACGCGCTAGTGCCTGTGCTATCTCGCGCTCTCCAATGAATCTGTCATTGCGCACAATGTATTGCATATTATATTTCACGCCCGGTTCATCTTATATCACACTTTTTGGTACATAGTTTATACCATACACTATATCTAGTTTTCATTTTCAATCGTGCTCTCAGGACTATGTTCTATATAACACTGTGTTCACCTACCCTTTTCACGGGCATTACATTTTGTGATAGGGGGTGGAGGGTCAGGGGGTGTTTCTGCCAAGTGAGCCCGGAGTCACAGTCACAAACGTCCTCTTCTTCCTGAATAAAAGTGAGATTTTGCTGCATACTTGTTCATATTTTAAGTAGTTCGCACAGACACACATTTTAAAAACAATAAAGTTCCTAATACCCGCCTTCTCTGAACAGTTAGCTTGCTGCCCCATCCCCCTCCTCCCTATCCTCTGTTGTGTGAATCCATGGACTAGCCTCCTCCCTCCTGCCATGCATGGTCTGATGTGCTGCCACTGCCCTCAATTTACTTTTATGTACCAGTCCACTCCTCCTGCCCTCCATTGCCCAATTCTATGCCCCATCATTGACCTCCTGCTTAAACTCTGTGCTTAGCTTGCTGCCCCTATTCTCCTTCCCCCTGCCCTCCGATGTCTTTGTGCATGCCCCTGCTCCATCCTTTTTGCCCACCATGTTCCATGGACCTGCCACTCCTATCTACTCTGAGTGTTCTATTGAGCTGCCACTCCCCTCCCACCTGCCTAGCATTGTCAGATGACTATAACCTGTCCCTGCCACCTCCACCCTGCTTGTCCACATGCCATGCCCCTATCATCTTCCTCCTGTCCTACATGGTCCATTGTACTGCCACACCCTTCTGCCCTCCCTGGTCTGTTGTGCTGCAACTGCTCCTCCTGCCTGCCCCGTGCGGTCTGTTGTGAGGCCCCTTCCCCTGAACTTTCTTGTCTGTGCACAGGTCCTGACCCTCCCTTCTATCCTCCATCGTCCTTTGTGCATGCCCCTGCACCCTCCTTCTTGCCCATCATAGCCATTGTGCTGCCACTAACCCTCCCACTTGCCATGCATGGTCTTCTGTGCTGCATGGCCCCTCCCACCTTCCCTGTGTGGTCAGTTAGCTGCCCCTGACCCCCTCCCACCTTCCCTCCATGGTCTGCGTGTATGCCATCACAGTCTCACTGTTGCTCTTCATGGTGTGTCTTGCTTCTAGTGCCCATCCTGCCTGACCTCCATGGCTATCTTGCTGCTCCTGCCCTGCCCCCTTGCCCCCAGCCCTCTGTTTACATATGCAGACCCCTACTCCCTCCCTCCTAGCTTGTCTGTTCCATTGTAATGCCCCTGCTCCGTCCCTCCTGCCCTTTATGGTCTGTTATGCTGCAGCTTTCTCTCCTGTCTGTCCATTATGGTCAGATAGCTACCATTGCCTCTTGCCCCTCCGTTCTCTGTTGTCCATGTGCATGGTCCTGTCCCCTCCCTCTTGCTTTCTATGGATTGTTGTGCTGCACTTCCGTCCCGCATGCCCTGTGTGGTGTATTGTGCTGCTGCAAACCCTGATGCCTGCCCTGCAGGGTCAGTTTGGTGTACCTCTCCATGTCCCTCCTGTCCTCTGTTATCCAAGTCCATGTCCCTACCCCATTTCCTTCCATGATCCAATGTACCATACTTGCGAACATTTTGAACTTGGTAAGAGGGAGATTTTGAAAAAAAACTGGGTATTGATTTTCCCCTTTGAGTTACATTGAAAAAGAGGAGATTGTAGACAGGAGACAGATCAAATAAAGCCCATTTGAGCTTAAAAACATTGGACGTTTCCTGGCTGAATCGGGTCTGTTGGCATGTATGGTTGTACTACCATTGCCTCTTCCTTCTGCCCACAATGGTCTATTACATTGCCACAGCCTCTCTTGCAGGTCCTGTATTGTTGGTTTGTTGCCCCTGCCCCCCTTTCCACTGCCCTCCATAGTCTGTTGTGGTTCCACGGCCCTTCCTGCCTGCTCAGCGTGGTGAAATTGTTGCCTTTGCACCCTCCTACCTGCCTTCAATTTTCAGAATCCGTGCCCCTGGCCTCTGCCTCTCAACAGTATCCTAATGAACAACTAGATTGCTAACATTCTATATTTATTACAAAAGTGTAGAACGCCTGACGTCATCTTGATGTAATCAAAACTGTAATACCTAGAGCATTTCCTTTAGAAATTACATATATGAGAGGGTCTTATTGGCATCAAAATTATGGTTAGTGCTCTAAAAGACTAAAATAAGGACATATTTTCTGAGTTTTCAAATAGCGACAAAGCACTTTTAAATTATTTGTTATCTTTATGTTTTTTTATCCAGTTGACCACTTGATTAAATGTTGCACTTAGGGGAGAGGATGTGGTGTTACTTCCAGAACTGCAGACTTTGCAACTGGGGAACCAGGTTGGAGTTTCTGCTTCAGCTCGACATTCTGTGATTCTGGTCAAATCACTTAGTCTCCCCATGTCTACAACCAAAATGAATTTGTTCTTGTGTGATGTAACCAATGCTCATGTAAAGCACCCCAATACCTGACAAGTCTGCACTATACAACACTGTAAAAACACAAAATAATAAGTGTTTTGCACACTTCTGTCATTGGGCTATATTTGGGCTACATCTGGGTGATTTTGGGCTACATTTGGGCTCTTTTGTCTCCGGTGGCCATCTTGGGAGATTTATTTGTTATGAAGTTTCCTAATTTCCTCATGTACTGCAGTCTCCTCAGTAGGAAATGCTTTCAGTTTTTTACTTTGATTCCATCATGAAGGTATTCAGATATGTCACACATTTGCCATAAATTCTGAATGTTAGCACTCTAGTTGCTCATTAGATCACTGTAGTAAAACTACTGTTCACCATGGAAGTCTGCTCCTGGTGTTAAAAGTGCATGTTTCAGTCTGCATGTCAGAATTTTTTAATGAAATAGAAGAGGATTTGAGAAGTCACTCAAAATGTGCCCTCATTTTCTTTCTTCAGCATTAATCATAATTTCTATGGCAAAATGAACCCCCTCATTGTGTTCCTTTTTAAATTAAATGTTTTAAGTGTTACCAGTTTATTCCAATCAAGATGGCTTCAGGTGTGCCATACTTTTGTCATAATGAAGACAGTAAGTGCTCTGTTTTTAAGAACACTCTGGGACATTCTGTCATTGGGCTATACTTGGGCTACATCTGGGTGATATTTGGGAGACTTATTTGTTATGAAGTTTCCTAATTTCCTCATTTACTGCAGTCTCCTCAGTAGGAAATACTTTCAGTTTTTTACTTTGATTCCATCAAGAAGGCATTCAGATGTGTCACACATTTGCCATAAATTCAGAATGTTAACACTCATTTTGCTCATTAGATCACTGTAGTAAAGCTACTGCTCACCAGGGAAAACTGCTGCTGGTATTGAAAGTGCATGTTTCAGTCTGCATGTCAGAATTTTTTAATGAAATAGAAGAGGATTTGAGAAGTCACTCAAAATGTGCCCTAATTTTTCTTTCGCAGCACTAATCATACATTTTATGGAAAAATGAACCCCCTCATTTTGTTCCTTTTTAAATTAAATGTTTTAGGAGTTACCACTTTAATCCAAGCAAGATGGCTTCAGGTGTGCCATACGTTTATCATAAGTAGGACTGTTAGCGCTCTAGTTGTTCTTTGGAACACTCTGGGAAGCTGCAGTAGAACACAAAGGAATCAACTGACAGTCTCTGCCCTTGTTGGATGTACATGTTTTACTGAGAATGTCAGACTTCATTCTCACATGACTGAGAAAGATAATGTGAATTTACAGAAAATAAGCTCTCAGTTTAGCTTATAGATCACCTTCCAAACCTCTGTGGGAAAAGCATGAGAAAATATTTTTCTCTCAATCATGATATCCCAGCAGAAGGCTTTTTCACATGGTGAAATCACCTTAGAACATACCACAATTCCTAAAATGAGTATGGTACCATCAACAAATGATTTATAATGTAACTAAAGTCTTAAAACCTTCTATTAACTGCAATGCTTTTTAATGAGGTGCTATCATGTATATTGGTCCCAAGATGGCTGCCAACACTTCTTGGATGAAGTGCTGACAGCCAAACAGATCTCAGGATGAGATGTGTGGTTAGGCTCCGCCCACATATGTATATGATTTTACTTTTGATTTTCTCAGGAACTACTGAACAGATTGACATCAGGCACTTCCCTGACCTGAGGACTACCTCTCTGCCAAATTTCAAGTAATTCTGTTCAGCCGTTTGGGCTGTACCTTCGACTAAAGGTCCTATGGAAAAATGCATGGGGAAAACGCGTTTTGAGACCCCCCTTTTTTCTCGGCCCCCGCTTGACGAATCACCCTGAGACTTTCAGGGTAGGAGCGGAGCGCCCCACCTATTTTGAAAATTTTGCGAGGATTCGTGTGTGTGTGTATTAAAGTTTTTTCTTTTTAAGAGACATCTGGATTGCTGATATTAATCTTTTATAGGTTTAGATTGTAAGGTGGTGCGCTAAAATGCATTTAATGAAATGCATTCACCAGGGATTAGTGAGAATGAATCATATATGTGTTCAATGCATTTTAATTAGTGAACCCATCCTGGTTTTTGTCAGATTCTTTTTAGACTTGTAGAGGTACAGACCTCTCTTGTCATCACTGATTGTGTGGCTTCATGCTAGGCATGACTCATAATCTATGGAACATCTACAGGGGTTCTGATGCTGAAACCTTTCTTGCTTACTTGATTCAGTAGGGTTTCCCCGATCCTTAGTTTTGTGTGGGGTTTAGTAGATGTTGCGAATCATTCCCATGTATGGGGAGAAAGATCGAAACTATTAATCAAGTCATCAAATCCTTTTCCCTTATTTTTTGCATTGCTGCTATGTGCTCCTTGCGGTTCGGGACCAATATTGTAGGTCGCTTAGGTCTTCCTTTGATAATCCTGTACTTTTATAGTATTTTCTTGAGATTGATTTATATTATTCAGGCTTTGAGTTTGTAATTAACCTTTTAACTTCAAGTTATTGACTCAGTCTTTATTTGTGTGGTCCTAAGGATCACACTGTATCTTAAGATTCAAATTTGTTGTTGACCCCTTTCCCTCTCGGGCTACTATCAAGGTCTATTGACTAGCACTAAATTTGAAGAAATGGCCCAGAGCATTCTCACCACTTTGACAAATAAATGGGGAGATTAAGTGATTTGACCAGAATCACAGAATGTTGAGCTGAAGCAGAAACTCCAACCTGGTTCCCCAGTTGCAAAGTCTGTAGCTCTGGAAGTGACACCACATCCTCTCCCCTAGGTGCAACATTTAATCAAGTGGTCAACTGGATAAAAAAACATAAAGATTACAAATAATTTAAAAGTTCTTTTTCGCTATTTGAAAACTCAGAAAATATGTCCTCATTTTAATTTTTTAGAGCACTAACTATAATTTTGATGCAAATAAGACCTTCTCATATATGTAATTTCTAAAGGAAATGCTCTAAGTATTACAGTTTTGATTACATCAAGATGACGTCAGGCGTTCCACGCTTTTGTAATAAATATAGAATGTTAGCAATCTGGTTGTTCATTGGGATACTGTTGAGAGGCAGAGGTCAGGGGCACGGACTCTGAAAATTGAAGGCAGGTAGGAGAGTGCAGAGGCAACAATTTGACCACACTCACTGGGCAGGCAGGAAGGGCAGTGGCAGCACAACAGACTATGGAGGGCAGTGGAAAGGGGGGCAGGGGCAACAAAGCAACAATACAGACTGGCAAGAGAGGCTGTGGCAATATAATAGACCACTGTGGGCAGAAGGAAGAGGCAATGGTAGTACAACCATACATGCCAACAGACCCGTTTCAGCCAGGAAACGTCCAATGTTTTTAAGCTCAAATGGGCTTTATTTGATCTGTCTCCTGTCTACAATCTCCTATTTTTCAATGTAACTCAAAGGGGAAAATCAATACCCCTGTTTTTTTTCAAAATCTCGCTCTTACCAAGTTCAAAATGTTCGCAAGTATGGTACATTGGATCATGGTAGGCAGGAGGAATTGGGGTAGGGACATGGACTTGGATAACAGAGAACAGGAGGGACATGGAGAGGTGCACCAAACTGACCCTACAGGGCAGGCATCAGGTTTGCAGCAGCACCATACACCACACAGGGCATGCGGGACGGGAGTGCAGCACAACAATCCATAGAAAGCAATACGGAGGGGACAGGACCATGCACATGGACAACAGAGAACAGAGAGGAAAGAGGCAATGGTAGCTAGCTGACCATAATGGACAGACAGGAGAGAAAGCTGCAGCATAACAGACCATAAAGGGCAGGAGGGACGGATCAGGGGCATTAAAATGGAACAGACAAGCCAGGAGGGAGGGAATATGGGTCTGCACATGGAAACAGAGGGCTGCGGGCAAGGGGGCAGGGCAGGAGCAGCAAGATGACCATGGAGGTCAGGCAGGATGGGCACTAGAAACAAGACACACCATGGAGAGCAACAGTGAGACTATGATGGCATACACATAGACCATGGAGGGAAGGTGGGAGGGGGTCAGGGGCAGCTAGCTGCCCACACAGGGAAGGTGGGAGGGGCCATGGCAGCACAAAAGACCATGCATGGCAAGCAGGAGGGTTAGTAGCAGCACAATGGCTATGATGGGCAAGAAGGAGGGTGCAGGGGCATGCACAAAGGACCATGGAGGATAGAAGGGAGGGTCAGGACCTGGGCACAGACAAGAGAGTTCAGGGGAAGGGACCTCACAACAGACCCCGCGGGGCAAGCAGGCGGAGCAGTTGCAGCACAACAGACCAGGGAGGGCAGAAGGGTGTGGCAGTAAAATGGACCATGGAGGACAGGAGGGAGGGGATAGGGGCATGGCATGTGGACAGGCAGAGTGGAGGTGGCAGGGACAGGTTACAGTCATCTGACAATGCTAGGTAGGTGGGAGGGGAGTGGCAGCTCAACAGAACACTCAGAGTAAATAGGAGTGGCAGGTCCAAGGAATATGGTGGGCAAAAAGGATGCAGCAGGGGCAAGCACAAAGACATCGGAGAGCAGGGGGAAGGAGAATAGGGGCAGCAAGCTAAGCACAGAGGCTAAGCAGGAGGTCAATGATGGGCCATAGAATTGGGCAATGGAGGGCAGGAGGAGTGGACTGGTACATCATGCTAAATGGAGGGCAGTGGCATCACATCAGACCATGCATGGCAGGAGGGAGGAGGCTAGTCCATGGATTCAGACAACAGAGGATAGGGAGGAGGTGGATGGGGCAGCAAGCTAACTGTTCAGAGAAGGTGGGTATTAGGAACTTTATTGTTTTTAAAATGTGTATCTGTGCGAACTACTAAAAATATGAACAAGTATGCAGCATAATCTCACTTTTATACAGGAAGAAGAGGATGTTTGTGACTGTGACTCCGGGCTCACTTGGCAGAAACACACCCGACCCTCCACCCCCCATCGCAAAATGTAATGCCCGTGAAAAGGGTAGGTGGACGCAATGTTATATAGAACATAGTCCTGAGAGCACGATTGAAAATGAAAACTAGATATAGTATATGGTATAAACTATGCACCAAAAAGTGTGATATAAGATGAACCGGGGCGTGAAATATAATATGCAATAGATTGTGCGCAATGATAGATTCATTGGAGAGCGCGAGATAGCACAGGCACTAGTGCGTGCTATGCGATATGCGCCTTGGAGTGTAATATGCACAGGGCAGTGTTGTGTAACCGAACTAGTCTCTAAAGTTGTAATATAAAATATGTGCTGGGGAGTGTAATGTTGCATATGCACTGTGACAAAGATATGGATCCCAGATTGTAATATGTATGGCATAGCGCTGTGCGTTATAACATAGGCATCGAGGAAGGCACGTTATATGGGGCAATATAACCCGTGCGAAGGCAAGTGTGTCATGACATATTCAAGGGGTGGTGTTACAGTGCACATGGGCTAGAGAGTGTCATAGCATACGCACTAGCTGGTGGAATACAACACAGACGTGTGTGGCACTCGGCGGGCACTGGTGGGTGTAACACAGCATTGGGCTCAGCCAGGAGCACGCTGTGACTCTCAAGTGAGGTTCATCTCCTTTCCAGAGAGTAAAATAAAATGTATTACACATCCGGCGGTGGATGTGTGTTTTATTAACCATGAGGGGGGTTTCTTGCATAGTTTGGTCGAATTTTTGTCGAATCCCCTTTGAATGGCTTGGTGTGCGTGTGTATTAAATGTGCCCGTCAATAGCTACCCATGTTTGTATAAATAAACAACAAGGGTGTCTACTTGGAGAGTACCCACCTTCGGGGGCGCCGGGATTAGGCACGGTAGGGTGTCAGATACGTCAGAGCTTCACTAGCGGTGTAAATACATTCCACGTGGATTCATTGTATGCATAGTCGCCTTTTAATGAATATCACGTAAATCGTCATGGTGATAGGTACATACGGTTTGTCCAGCATGTCCTAGGTGTTTCTATAAATATATATTTTTTTAAAATAATAAAACACAAAGGCTGGCCCTGGAGGATGGGGTCCCTGGGGCCATAAGTGGCCTGAGGAGGGGGGCGACGCAGCCACCCTCCTAAAGAATTAAAAAAAAAAAAGGCCATGACCCGGGGTTGGGGTCCCCAGGGCAGATTAAGGCCTTGGGAGGGGGGCCACACGGCCCCCTTCCAAATTTATTTTTTTCAACAACAAAAAATTAGGGTGCAGGCCCTGGGGGATGGGATCCTCAGGGCCAATAAATTAGAAAAAGAATGGGGGCCACACAGCCCTCCTTCTTAAAAAAATTAAAATAAATAAAAGACCGGCATCGCGCCGGAGGCCACGCCCCCTCCTTGCAGCACTCTGCAAACATGCCCCCTGGCCAGTTGTAAGTTGGGGAATTAATTCCCCTTCAATACTGAGGGTCCCTGAGGGCCAACTAGCCCAACAGGTATCTCCAGTATGCGCCAGGAAGCTGCGTTGCAGACAGGTGTTCTGAGGCCACGTCCCTTTTTACACCTCTATGCAACGCAGCTCTGTGGCGCTTACTGGAGGTACCTAGTGGGCTAGTTTGACCCTAGGGACCCTTAGGATTCAAGGGGACTTAATCTCTCAACTTAGAACGGCCAAAGGGCGTATTTACACAGTGGTGAAGGGAGGGGATGGGGCCTGAGGTGACGTGTGCAAACACGCCCTGTGGCGCGTTTTAAGTTGGGGAAATAATTCCCTTTCAATCCTGAGGGACCCTGGGGGCCAACTAGCCCACCAGGTGCTTCCAGTAAGCGTCACTGCTCTGCGTTGCAGAGAGGTCTTGCAGGCCGTGCCCCTTTGTACACCTCTCTGTAATGGCGCTTACTGGACGTACCTAGTGGGCTATTTTGCCCCTAGGGACCCTCAGGATTCAAGGGGACTTAATCTCCCAACATAAAACGGCCACAGGGTGTGTTTACACAATGGGGAAGGGAGGGGACGGGGCCTGAGGTGACGTGTGCAAACACGTCCTATGGCGCATTTTAAGTTGGCGAAATAATTCCCCTTCAATCCTGAGGGCCCCTGGGGCTAACTAGCCCACCAGGTGCTTTCAGTAAGCGCCACTGAGCTGCGTTGCAGAGAGGTGGTCCAGGCCGTGCCACTTTTTACACCTCTCTGCAACGCAGCTCTGTGGCGCTTACTGGAGGTACCTAGTGGGCTAGTTGGACCCTAGGGACCCTCAGGATTCAAATGAACTTAATCTCCCAACTAAAAATGGCCACAGGGCGTGTTTACACAGTGGTGAAGGGAGGGGACGGGGCCTGAGTTAACGTGTGCAAACACGCCCTGTGGCGCGTTTTAAGTTGGGGAAATAATTCCCCTTCAATCCTGAGGGACCCTGGGGGCCAACTAGCCCACCAGGTGCTTCCAGTAAGCGCCACTGCGCTGCGTTGCAGAGAGGTGGTCTAGGCCGTGCCCCTTTTTACATCTCTCTGCAACACAGCTCTGTGGCGCTTACTGATGGTACCTAGTGGTCTAGTTGGACCCTAGGGACCCTCAGGATTCAAGGGGACTTAATCTCCCAACTTAAAACGGCCACTGGGCGTGTTTACCCAGTGGGGAAGGGAGGGGACGGGGCCTGAGGTGACGTGTGCAAACAAGCCCTGTGGCGCGTTTTAAGAGGTAGTTTTAATCGCCTGCCCTATTATATACTAGGGGCTTACAGAGGAGGTCATGCTAATCACAGGGGGACCCCAACGCATAGTGTTCCCTAGTGTATGTAGGTGTTTTCACTGTATTCTGAGTGTCTTTTAACATAGCACTGGCTCTAGGACTCGTTAGTCAGACTGAGTTACCACCAGTATCCGTCTGAAAAAGTTGAGGGTACAGGATGATTTTGCAACAAGGCTTCTTTCTGCTTTTCTGTTTGTTCTTTCTGCACGTTATCCTTCTTCCTGCACTTTTCTTCGTCTTTGAGGACTTCTGTTGCTTCTTTCTGCATTTCTTTTTTTTCTTTCGTGCGTTTTTTCTTTTTTCTTCACATGTCCTATCTCTGTAGGCATAGTTAGAAATTAGCATTTAAAAAACCTTTGGAATTCACTGAAAACACCATAGGTTTCAGGCACGTTATAGTTCGGAATTAGCATTTAAAAAACCTTAAAAATTCACTGAAAAAACCATAGGTTTCAGGGGCGTTATAGTTAGCTGGACTTTTCACTCGTACAAAACTATTGAAATTCCCCTGTTATAGTTAGTTCAGCTAACTATAACTCGCGCGCCAGCAATGCACTGCTGATGACGTCACATATTACATCACTCATGACATGGTCAGTGACATCACTCATGACATATATACATTAAAAGGTACATTATAGTTAGGAGTAGAAAAAAGGACCTTAAATTATGTTATAGTTAGGTGAAAATGTCAATCATAAATTGACATTTTAAACCCCAAATAACACTGAAATTCGCCAGTCATAATTTGCTGAGATAAGAATAACATGTGCCCCCACCATGCACTGCTTATGACCCTCAAATATTACATCACACATGACTGATGGCATTTTTGTAGCTATCCAGTTTTCTCTACAAACCGGTACACCCTTAGAAATGGACAAATAACTACTAAAAAACATACAATCATGTGAAGCATAAATTACATAAACATATATGATTATATAAAATAAATATACTATAGCCCATTCCCTCTAGACTCACAAGCCCCACTAAGCGACCAAGCTCCTAATATACACATCCTTCGCAAAAAACACACTTTTTCACAGTGAGTCTTCTTCTTTAAGACACCCAAGGCCCTTTAGTTGTCCAGACCCCTACTCCACACAGCGTTCACAGAGTAAACACATCATGGGCAGCTCTACCTCCAGACACCCAAGCTTCATCAAGTGGCCAAATTGCTACTATGTGCACAGTATACTATGTGCAGAGCTCTTCAATGAGAGTCCACTCCCTACACATCCAGAAGCCCTATTAGGTGGAAAGAGTTTATTATGAACAGCATTCACTTGGTGCACAACCGTTCACAGAGGTCATCTCACACCATGCAGACAACGCAGCATTATTAGGTGTGCAAACCCCTACTACCTACAAGCTCTACCATGTGCACAACACTTTACGGAGGGGTCACGTGAAAACAGTACCTGGTAGTATATTATTGCTCAATATGTAGAGTCTATGTTTCTAAAGTTTGTACAGGAAAAGCTCACCATTAATGGGGTACAATGATATCAGTGTGCATATTAAGTTTGTTTGTCTAATAAATCTATGGCCATGACATTTATGTGAGAAAAGCTGGTTCATAATGTAATACAGTCAAACTTAGAACTTGGGCCACTGGGAGCTTGCTTTTATTTAGATTAACTGATGTTATCTGTAGTAATTCCTAGGTCACTGTCTTGTAAAAAACATCAATATGTCTAACTATAGTATTGAGGCCATACAGGAACAAAGCATACAGAGTATATCACAGGTGCGTAGAATACATTTTTGAAGCACTCCATTTGCTCATGCACTAGACATCTTGACTTGTATGCAATAAGAGCAAATGAATCGACAACTCTGATTGTAAATCTTTACAAGGCATTGCACCATCTTGCGTTACTTTTCATCAGGTATGCGTTACTTTTCATCTGGTATGCATTACATATGTATTTATTACCAATCATTTTGCTGCCATATGACAAATAGGCACAACACATTTGATAAAAAGGTAATCAACCTCAGCTCCTTCTTGTAATGTTTTACACTGATCCATTGGGTGGAGTGCAAGAAAAAGTGGTACCGAAAACTTGATTTGCAAGTTAATCCTCATAGGCAACTCTAGTCTCTGATGCAGAAGGCCGGCTGAATGTAATAACACTATTTTTGGCAAAACCTTAGAACTTAATTCAGAAAGCATGTTTTGTGTGATATGGTGTAAATCCATTCAGCCATTAAACAAACAATTGCATCTAAAGGGGTCCTCAGATTGGGCTCAAAGGGGTTCCTAAAGAGGTCTTCAGATTAGGCTCAAAAGGGTTCAAAAGTTAGGTATATCTGGACGTTTGGTCCCATAGAACTCCCGCTGAAGATACTGAGAATTAAAAATAGTGCCCTAGTATGAATACGGTCAGAGAACTTAAGAAATCCACAGAAAAAAACAAAGGTTAAACTTATGTTAAATTTGCTCATGGCAAAGAGATCCTCCCTAATGTTAAAGAAACCTAGAAATCCACTGGAAAAACACAAAGGTTAACATAATGTTACAGTTAGGTGTTGAAATGGGTTAAAAGGTTCTTGCTGCTTTTTTCTATTACCCCTATCCACATTTTAATTAACTATGTTCGAAACAATACAGTAAAGGCATTTTAAACTACAAGGTAAGGTTCAACCCTCATCTTACTTTACCACTGCCAACAATCCAAACCATAATTCAAAGAAAATGCTCTGCGAAGCATGGCTGCTTAATGACATTGGCAATGCATGTTTTATCAGCTGCAATTATGAAATTACCTTCAATAATTCAACATAATGTCGCCACATTCTGAAACTTATTACAACATAATCCCTCCTTGCCACTTAAACGTGAAGGTCTAATTACAGGTCTTTCCTCGCATAATGATGAGTGCCTTCCAATATTTTGACAGCTTTACTCTCGCATTACACAGCTGTCATAGTACCTGCTCTTCCTGCGAACGGCCATTTAGCTTGTCTGTCAGTACAATTGTGCATCTAGATTTTATCTCGCTGCATTCATTTAACCCCTGCCTTTCCGACCATTCAGCTGGACTGGTGTGGAGTCAATATTTTCCTCAGAAATGTAACCCTGCCCTGTCAGCGCGAATTTAGCTTACATATTTCAAGACTCCACAAATCATCTTTCCTGTTCATCTTCCCTGGTATTGAGGAAGTAATATTTTAAGTTACATGATCAGATAAAAAATGAAATACTTTATCAAGAGGCATGCTGCTAGCTTTTGAAAAAAAATTACACATAGAATACAAATGTGCAACCTAGTCATTCAAACCAATAGACTATTAATGATAAGCATTATTATACAAATTTGGACCTCGTTAGATGTAGCCTGGAGCAGTTTCCTGGAGGTATATATATATTGTATGTCACAACAGTAAACATGTAATAAATGGCATATTATATTCTGCACATCTGCGTATATGGTCTATGTCATGACATTATTTCATGTTTGTTTTTACATCAGCAATGTATAATACATAATAAGATGACTGAATCACATAAAAGTACTGCAACAAGGAATGCAAGTGTACATGTCATAACAACGAAGTTGGAGACTGGAAGTGTTAAATATTCAAAGCCTTCATGGCAATATCTCTCGTGCATGCAGTGTTTCTAGAAGCCGGCATGCAGGGACACCTGCTCGTTAATTCCCTGTACAGTCTTGACACGTGCCGGAAGAAAAAAGATAGAACTGTCTGAGGATGTCGACACACGCCGGAAGAAACAAGATAGAACTGTCTGAGGATGTCGCCAGGTCCCCGGACTCAAACAGGTGCTCCTCAGCAACAGTGCTTAATTTGAGCTGGTAGTATCCGGTGCTCGCCACGGGCAATTGATTGTCGGTACCAGCATATAATTCTCAGCACCAGCACTTATGACAGCTGCCACATGGAGGTGCTGTTTGTATTATTTAGAGATGAGCAGAACAGCAATTGTTTATTAATTCAGTATGCATAAAAAACGGGGAACAACCTTTACATCGCGGTTAGTACACCGCGATGCAGTTACATCGCAATCGTTACAACGACTGCATGTTACCACGCCATGCCATTACAACGCAAGTCTTTACATCGACTTGCCCTAGATGGCGTGCTAACATTACAAATAGTGTAGTTTACTATCCCAACAACATCCCTACTGTTAAGTGGACTGGAATTGGAATAGTAAATTACGCTTTTCTAATGTTAGTGATAGAGATCAGGGTACCTAAAATAAACCCACTACCACAGATAGAGTAATCTCACAGTTACACGCACATACATTCATCATACGCTAGGGCCCATTTCACTAACATACGCTCGAATACTCTACCAGCATAAGACCTGTAGGAAGAAAACCCTGCATCTATATCTAGGACGATAGGACCTGATTATAGTGGTTGTCCTTAATCATACCCTATACAATCTATACAATAGTAATCAAAATGTACTCAATAATTGACAAGAAAGAATATTCAACACCATGTTTAAAAGTTATATTGCTTTATCTAAAATTAGTCAAAGTAAAATCAATCAGAATAAATCATTTCTCATAGTTACCTATTCTAACTAAGTGTCAGAACGGGTCAGGACCAGTCTCTCGGTAAAGTCTCTCAGGACAGAGTCCTCAGCATCGAACCTCAGCAACGCGTGAAGGTGGCCAAAAGAGTGGGGAGAGCCCTCCCTAAACTAACAGTTTTTATAGTGGAAAATACAATAGAAACACACATAAAGTTGGCTGAATAAACTGTATCACTGAGCAGAACGAGAAGGAAGAAATGTAACTTTGCTACATCTGGAAATCTCCGCTCAGGAAAAAGTCACAAGGCGTAAACTACGGAACAGGAACCAAGGAAATAAAACATCTAACACATTTAATCCGATTTCTCCTCGGCCATCGAGCCACAGTTCAGAGTTTCCCTCTAAGGCTCCTTTGTCCTTTGAGAAAGCCAAGGACACTTTCACTTTTCTTGGAGTACACCCAAAGCTGCTGCCGTCCTCATGGAAAATTTCATAAAAGGACCATGGTCAGTTGTCTTCGACCTTTTTCCAGCAGGGGTCTCTCTTGCCACATCACAGAAATATTCACTCGAGGCCAGGCTCTCAAATCAGCCATCATGGATTAGGCCTCCATAGGCCACAATAGACCATCTCAATTTAAAAGAAATAAAAACAACGTTACTACAACATAATGATTAAACAGTGTTAACCCCACTAATACCCTTATGTGTATGCATTTATCTAGCTTTGCGACATAAAAAGCATTAATTCTGACAGCGTTTTGTGCTCAAAATAAATAGCACACAGCAACATTTAAACATGAAAAATTGCACGTTATTGTAAATACATGAACAGCACAAATAAGCTAACCCTCATGTAACTTTCTCTTGTGTTAGGACAAACGGGTTGATTAGTAAATCACAATTGCACAAGACAAATAATTAATTGTTAATTATTAATAAATTAATAAAACGCATAGACATGCCAGAGCTTCAAAAGCCCAGAATTTTCTAAAAGAAAACTCTGCTCCAGCAATCCCCCCTTTGGTGATTTTATCACCAAATAAACCCCAAAAAAAAAATTAGTGAAAATTTAGTCCCATTTTAGGAAATCAGAAATGTCTCTTCCCTTTAGACAACATTAAACACCAGTCACTCTTTCATCATCTCTCTTTGTCTCTAAATAAACACTCTCCCTCAATTCTTCTAGTTCAATCTCTTCTGGTTCTCTTTTCGAAAGTTTCGAATTCTTGTTTTTCTTTTCATTTTTCAATTTCTCTTTCCCTCTCCTGTTTTTACAACACACACACACCAATCTTAGTATCAGTAAAGCAACAATTATACAAGACAAAGGAAACAATATTCTACCTATAATAGTACTACCTATTTTTGCAATAAAATCCTTAACAGCTATCATTTTATTAGCTAATTTAGTCCATAAACTCCCAGTTTCAAGTGGTACTAATTCTTCATGCAAATCAGTAATATTTTTAATATAGACCTTCAAGTCTTTACTTTCGTCAGGAATGTAAGTGCAACAATGTTGAACTTTCAAAATTCCACAAACTCCACCCTCCTTAGCCAAAAGAATATCAAGGGCAAGTCGATTTTGCATAGACATGGCACGTACGGCACTTAATTCCGTATTCACCAAAAGAAACCCTCCTGCGGTATTTGTCGATAAGCGATCAACCACTGTGGACAGTTTCCGAATTCCATAAGCATTTAAAGAAATTCCCACTGCTGGAATCAAAACCCCAAAAATATCACCCACAATTTCAGACCAAGTTTCTCTCTTAAAACGTGTTAATAGATTAATGTCTTCTACATCTTTTACTTTATCCGTATGAAAAATCTTAGGAAAAACCAGGCCCACATAACATGTGCCATACCAATGGTCAGGCAACTTGTAATAAGCCTTGTTCCCACACACATAGTACACTCCTGGAAAAATCGTATCTTCTCCACCTCTGAAACCCCAACCTGTCGCAATGAAGTATGTATCATGGCACTCACTAGTTCCCACAAAATATGTATCATATTGGGATTTCCTTCTGGTAATGCATAGTTTACCCTTCTGCGGTGCATCTAGAGCCAAAGTTGGACTAGCCCCATTCCTCAATTCTTTTCCCATCTCCATGTCCCAAATTGTCTCACTCACTTCATATTTTCCCCCTTTCTCATGCATGTTCACTCTCCTTTCCTCAACCATATCCAGGAAAGCTTTCTCCTCTCCTTTCAAATTGCAAGTTAAATTATTCTTAAAAATGTAATCTAATGTTAGTCCTTTTTCTTCAATAAAAATTTCACCAAAAGTGTTAGCTTCTTTAGCTGGATTCAGCTCTTTGTTCATTGGCAAGTGCCCAAAAATACTATCTCTGTTAGACATCTTATAATCTATTTTCCCTAACAAATAAAAAACACTACTTAAAATACTACAAGAAATACCATATGTAGCTGGCAAATGGTGATAAGTAACACCCTCTGAGACGGATGCAGGTAATTGCATGCAGACATAGCAATCCCTCACTTCCATTGTCTTCACATATTCATATAACAGTTTAGAAAAAACATTACTAGAAAAATTATTAATTGACCTATCTTTGTGTATGTAACTACTACTTCTAATTGGGACTACTTTTTGTGAATTCTTTTCTACATTAGTCACATTTTCTATATTCATTCCAAATTCTACTTTAAAAGTAACTAATAAAATTAAAACACCCCATAGAAGCATTAATAATCCAGTACAACAGCAGCACATTTTGCACCACCTCTTTAAAAAGGCACATCTATTTCTATTCTCCTCTATGTTAGCCATTTTAGTTTAGCTTCTACTACTCCACTACTGTTTGAACTTCTTAAATTCTTCAGCAACTCTTCAGCTTTCAGTTTATCCAAATGATCTCCTTGTTCACTTGATCCAAGTGAATCTTTTTTTCACTCAGTTTGGATACTTGTCATTCTTCACTTCAATTTCTTCAACATCAAACTGTATCAGATCTCCAACGTCGGAATCCTCAGTACTCGACTCTTCTCCAATGTCAGTCAAGAGTACTTTCAGAATTTCACCAGTATCTTCCTCAACCACTTTTCTCAAGACCACTTCCGGATTATCTTGAGTCACTGTTTCTTCTTTTCCTTCTTCAGACAGTGTCACATAAGACCATTCCGGTGATCTGTACTTTTGGTTGGGTCTTTTAATTCTTCTTATTTCTACTGGTTCTTTTGATTTCTTTGATTCTTTTTCTTCAGCTCTCGAAGTTTGGCTTGATACTTCATTCACTTGTTCAGCTTTTGATGAATTTGCTCTTATTACTCTGTATCTCACCCTTTTCACTCGGTTGTTAGGCCAACGATCTCCTTTCACAACCTTTTTCGGCCTCAATTCTTTAACACTCTTCTTTCCAATCGAAGTTCTCTTTCTCAGAACTCGACCTTCTGTTTGTTCATCTTCATCATCTGTTTCAAGTGCCTCTTGTTTCCGTTTCCCAGTAGCTTTTCTTTTCTCCACAGATTTTTTCACCACTGTTTGAGACTTCCCTACTTCTGTCCCTCCTCGGATCTCCGACACGCAATCTTCTTGCTGTCTACTTGTCCCTTCACCTAGCTCCTCATCAATGTTCTCTACACCTCCTCGGGGGTCTTCCGCAATCTGTCCCTCTCTATCTTCTTCTGACCCTGTTTTCTCAAGAATAATCTCAAGTGGTTCTTCAATCTCCTCCTCTTCTGATTCAGGAGTGGGTTCTGTGTGTTTTCTCTTTTCTTTTCTTTTACTCCCACTGCTACTTGAAACTTCAGGCTCTGTAACAGAATTCGATTTTCCCTCTGATACTCGCAGTGAATCTCTTGAAGCTCTCTCTGCTTCTTTTCTCACTGATTCCGTATCTTCAGGATCTTCACCATCACTGGAATCTGACTCTTCATAATACTCTTTACCAGTTCCCTCTCTCGGGCTTGGAACTCTCAGAGTATGACTTGCATGTACCCAGTGCTTCACTCCAGCACACTTTACTGCAGTCGTCGTAGTCAGAATAACTTGTCTCGGCCTTCCCCACCTTGGAATCAAGCAATTTCTTCTTCTGTGCACCTAATCCTTACCCAGTCACCTGGACTCAGATCATGGGCTTGCTTCTTCTCAAGTGTGGTAGCTTCTTCTCCAATCTGGTGAAACACAGAATGAACTGCGTCAGCCAGGCCTTTACAGTAATCCAAAATCATGTCATCAGTTATTGACACCAACTTATTCACAGGCACGAATGCATGGCGCATAGCACGTCCCATGATTATTTCATGCGGGCTCAAACCAGTAGTTCTATCTGGAGTAGATCTCATTGTCATCAGAACAAGAGGTAATACATCTGGCCATTTCATGCCAGTGGCTAAACACATCTTTCAAATTCTATTCTTGATTGTGCCATTGATCTGCTCAACCACACCAGAAGCCTCTGGTCGGTATGCACAATGTAACTTCTGCTGTATTTTCAATGCTTCACAAATCAAACCGATGAGTTCATTTTGAAAGTGTCCACCTCTGTCAGACTCAACTGTAACTGGAAACCCATACCTAGGAATCAACTCCCTTAACAGTAACTTTGCCACTGTTAATCCATCATTTCTTCTAGTCGGGTAAGCTTCCACCCACCTTGAAAACAAACAGACTACCACTAGAACATACCTCAGTCTGTTCACTTGGGGCATTTCAATGAAATCAATCTGCATTCTTGTAAAAGGACCTCCTTCTCTGCCAATTGTCCCTAGACTCACCACTGTCTTTTTCCCTGTGTTGAATTGCTGACAAATTAAACACCTTTGACAGATGCTCTCCGCAATTGTCCTAAACTTTGCATTGTACCAGGTTTGCTTAAAGGACCTTACCATCGCGTCCCTCCCCAGATGTCCCTGGCCATGATACATCCTTGCCATTGACGACAAAATTGAGTTAGGCATTACTGGTCTGCCATCTCTGTAGACCCAAACATGGTCTGTTTCTCTTGGAGCACATCCTGCTTTAACCCAATCTTGTTTCTCTTCCTCTCCTGCCTCATCTTGTAACTGCTTTACTTCATCCCACGTTTCTAGGACATTAGTAAACATCACAGAAAGAACAGACATTTCTTCCATCCTACCCCTGTTAATTGATTGGTTTGTTTTAGCGCAATACTGCGCCACATCGTTGGCATACCTGTTACCAACAGTGATAAAATCGTCCCCTGAACCATGTGCGGCACATTTTACAACCGCTAACTCCTTAGGCAGCTGTATCGCCTCAAGCAATTTTCCAATCAACTCAGCATTCTTTATCGGAGTTCCACCCGATGTCAAGAAACCTCTTTGTAGCCACAGTTGGCCAAAGTCATGCACCACTCCAAATCCATACTGACTATCAGTCAACACGGTTGTTCTCAAGTCTTTCCCAATCTCACAAGCTTTTGTCAATGCCACTAATTCAGCAACTTGCGCAGATTTCACTTCTTTCAATGGTGATGCTTCCATGACCTCTGAAACTTTGCACACTGCATATGCTGCACATAGCACACCATTATCATTTCTCAGGCACGATCCATACACAAACAACACATGGTCATTCTCAGGTAAGGGAAGATCCCTTATGTCTGGTCTCGGTTTTGTACAGTACTCAAGCACATCCAAACAATCATGATCATCTTCCATCTTTATACCCACATTTTCAATATCCGGCAAGAGTGTCGCTGGATTCACATTCACACATCTCTCAAGAGTCACATTTGATGCTCCCAGAATCACTTTTTCATACTTAGTCAACCGACTATGTGACATATGCTGAGTTCTGCTTCTTGTCAAAAGAATTGCCACATTGTGAGGTACGAATACCCTTACAGGATACCCCATTATGATCCCCTCACTCTGTTCTAGGCTTCTGCATGTCGCAGCTACAGCTTTCAGACAACCTGGTAACCCCACGGCTACAGTGTCAAGTGTCGATGAGAAGTATGCAATAGGCCTTCTCAATTGCCCATGTTTCTGGATTAACACTGAAAGTGCACATCCATTTCTTTCACTGCAGTACAGTTCAAATTCTTTTTCGTAGTCAGGCATACCCAAAGCTGGAGCCTCACACATTTTAGTTTTGAGCTCTTCAAATGCTGCCAATTGTTCTGCTTCCAGATTTAACGGATCTGTCATTTCACTTTTTGTCAATTTAATCAATGGCTTTGCTATCAGGGAAAAATTAATTATCCACTGACGACAATATCCCACCATACCCAGGAACATTCTCACTTCTCTCTGGGTTTTCGGAGCTTTCATTTCTCTGATTATTCTGATCCTGTCAGTAGTCACTTTTCTCAGACCTTTTTCAATATTGTGTCCAAGATAATGCACTTCTTTCTTGCAAAATTGCAATTTGGCTGGAGATACCTTTAACCCTCCATCTGCCAGATGATTCAGTAAAGCTATGGTATCCACTTCACAAGCTTCACGCGTCTTTGATGCCACAAGTAGGTCATCAATATATTGTACTAGCACTGAGCTCTCAGGCATGATCAGACTTTCTAACGATTTCTTCAATAACTGATTGAATATCGAAGGACTCTCCGTATACCCCTGTGGGATACGACACCATGCTAAAATACGCTGGCCAAACCTAAATGCAAAAATCGGCTGGCTGTCATGATGCACTGGAATTGAAAAGAACGCATGACACAAATCAATCACTGTATACCACTCAGCATCATGTGGAATTTGATACAGAATCACTGATGGATTTGGCACAATGGGACAACATGCCACCACAATTTGATTAACTTTTCTCAGATCTTGCACGATCCTGAACTTGCCATTGGGCTTTTTCAGTCCCATTATCGGTGAATTACACGGACTACTCAGTAGTTCTCTCAGAACTCCCTGCTGAATCATTTTCTCAATTATAGGAGTTATCCCTTCAATTATTTCTGGTGTCATTTTGTGCTGAGGAATGTTAGGATATGTAATTCCCTCTTTCACTGCAATTTTTACCGGATCTACATTATTCATCAATCCCACATCCTCTCCTGTAAAATCCCAAACTGCTCTTTTCACTGTGTCTCTCAGCACTTGAGGCAAATCCTCCGGATTGAACACTGGAAATGCACCAATTAACTCATTTTCTCTATTCTCTAGAGTCATTCGGTAGAAAACATCATCATCTGGTGTCTCAAAAGCTATTCCATCTGGAGTACAAAAAATTGTGCAATTCATTTTACACAATAAGTCCCTACCTAACAGGTTCACTGGACTCGTGTCACAGACAATAAATCTGTGCATGTCTGAAAATTTCCCTATCTGTACTCTTACTGGTTCAGTAAGACGTGTTCTGATCTGTGTATTGGCTACACCAACTACTTGGATTGCTTCATCCGAGAGAGGAAGATTTCTAACATCTGTTGACCTGACAGTTGATCTTGTTGCACCTGTGTCTACCAAAAAAGTAACACTCTCCTCATTTATTTTCCCATCCACAAATGGTCCTGCCTGGTCTATTTCTAGAGTTGCACCAAGTATGCACTCTTCTTCCTCTCCTCGGCACCGTCAATAATCACCCTCAGACTCACTCCCTTCACTCTTTAACAAGTACTGCTGTACTTTGTTAGTACGTCTTGGTTTGTTTACCTGCTCATCATTGAAGAATCCTGAGTCCTGATTGTACTTTTGTACCCCTCTATTCTGCGGTAAGGGCGGTTTTGGCTCTTGACTCTGCTGCTGTCTCACAACTTTCTGCTGTTGTTGCTGCTGGTTATTCCCATCATTCTGCACCTGTTGATTTAAGGATTTACCCTCATTATTCACTAATGGTGGATTAGGACATTCAGATCTCCAATGTCCCAGCTGGCCACAGTTGTGACAAGGGAACTTCTTTTTGGCTTCCTCAAGACTTCCTCTTCCTTTTCCTGTAAATCTCGGTCTATTCCCTCCATTATTTCCTGCATTATTTGCCTGTTCCACCAACTGTGCTTCCTGTCTTTCTGCAACTTTCACTTGTGCCCACATTGCTTTCTCTTTCAGCTTTCTTTGTTTTGCTTCAATTTCATCACTGAAATATTTTGCATGTCTCAGGATCTCATCTACTTTTTTACTCTGCCAATCCACTGTGTGTTCACGAATTCTCTCACCAATTTCAGGTCTCAAACCATATACAAATCTGTATACAAAATGACTCAAATCCTTGTCACCTAGGTGTTCATCTCCACTGAATTGTTTAAAAGCCAGTATCAGCCTTTCGTAAAAAGCATGAACTGATTCTTTTGCTTCCTGTTGTGTTCGATCTATCTTAACCCAGTCTGTCTCTTTTGGAGGAACTTTACTCTTCAGGTATACCATCACCTGATCATACTTCCTCATCACTTCTGGATCTGGTGCCCCTGTTCTTGAATCTCTTGGATATTCCTCAGTAGGCCAACTCACAACTATTTTACACTCAGTCCACAAGTCTGCTGGAACAATTATATCAAACAGACTATTCAGGTCAACCCACAGCACTTTTGACAATTTCACAAACCTATCTACCTGCCTATACCACTCGACGGGCTTTTCTCTCAATCGAGGGAAATCATTCGTAAATGATAAAATATCCTGTCTGGTCCATGGAACATGTACATATCCTCCTCCAGGTATTTCTCTCATAGGATAATTCTCCACTGGTTTCTCTTTTTCTCTCACTGGAAATGCTGAATAAGTTGTTCTATCCTCAGATTCCTCTCTTTTCTTATACCACCTATCCTTCCACTTTTCAACATCACCCCATCTTCGCAGTAATGCCACCATTTCTTTAATCTGTCCTGTTCTACCAGAAGTATTCAAATTCTCAATGTCTTTCTCAGTGAAATCCATCCTGTATGTTTTCTGTAAAGCCTTTACTCTATCAATGTCAACTCCTTGCTCATTTGCTATTGCTCTTAGTCTATCATGAGTATTTCTTGCTCTCCATGTTATGCTCTTGCACATAAACATTAATTCACCATCATGATGACTCTTCGGGATTTCTGTTGGAACTGTTCCTGTCACAAGCTCTTCTAATTCTATACGTAACTTAACCACATCAATAACTTGTGAATCCTTATCCTTTTTCTGAAGAACCTTCATCCAATCATTCAAATCATCAACTGTTATTTCAGCAGTTTTTCTCACTGGAACCACTTTTTTCTGCGGTTCTAAAATCGGCATCCCTGAACAACTAGGTTCACTAACATCCAATAGTTCACTACATGTGTCATGTCTGGTTTGTCTCAGGTCACTTCTCCCTGTTCTTTTTTCTGAATCTCCTGAAGGACCAACTGAATTTGTCGATTCATTTGCAATATATGGAATTACCAGTCCTTTTTCACCTGCTCTCTGTTTATCAAACACAGGCATAACTGGACCTATAGTTACAGGCACCGTAACAGCTTCCAGATTCTTCGTTAACTCCCTAATTTTATCAGCCAGTTCTGTTGTCGTCTTTGCTAATTTTCTAGCATTTTCCTCACTACCTCGATTCTCTCTCTCCCTGAAGGAACTACTACCTCTTGATTCAGGTGTCATTTTTTCTTTCTCAACTGTATCTCTTATCGGAGAAACAACTGGTGTACTCTCATCTGGTTCTGTTCTATATGGAGGTGGTCTCTTGTAAATCATGTCATTTAAGACCTCATCCTCATATTCTCCATATCTTCTCATATCTGACTCAGAAGCTCTTTCTATCGAAGGAGCAGAAGCTTCAACTGTTCTCATTGGATATAATCCCTCTGACATACTAGCATCTCGCCATCTTTTCATTCGATCATGATGTGTTTCACGATCATGTCTCCTCCCAAACATGTACCTATAATACCCTCCAGACCTTTGCTTTTCTCGGTCATGAACTTCCTCTTCCCATTCCACTAAAGCCTCGAACTGTGTAGGTCTCGGCTTCGGGTCTAAGCATAACATCTTTTCCCGTAAGTTTCTCAACACGGCCAAATTAAATGAACCATGTTCTGGAAATGCTAGAACACCATCTTCTTTAGTATACTTAACCCAATTCTGCAACCATATACAGGTATGCAATCCATATTTCACAGCCATGAAGGATGCAGGTGTTTTCGCTGGAGGTAACAACTCACCCTCTCTCGTTTTAACCTCTTTATCCTTACTAAACCACTTTTTAACTTTTCCAAAGAAGGTCTTTTTCTTTTTCTCTTCTTGGTAATACATTTTAGCAAGCGCTTATCAAACTCTCTACTCTTTCCGTATTATAAATATACAATACGAATTTCTCAACCAATAGCAGCGCGACTCACACTAACGCACCAATCCTGGAGCGTCTACGTCACTAAACAGCTCTTCCAATCCCTGCGCGACTCACACTAACGCACCAATCCTAGCGCGAACCCTATTCTGATTCACTATCCAATCCGTGCGCGGACTTTCTGACGTCAACAGTCGCTGCAGTCTCTGTCTCCTGTCTCTGTCATTCGTCTACCCCTCCCTTACAAAAACTCTCAGTAGACTTTGTGTGTCAAAACTTCTACAAAATCTATTAGTTACAACATAAAAACATCTCCATTGTCTGCTTCGCTAACCACAGAATAGTAAAAGAGAGTCTATTTCTCAAGAATCAACAACTTTCATACATCGCATAACTGTTTCCTCTAGGACTTATCCAAAGAGTCTTACAGTCAATAAATGTATATGCATTCACGCACATTCATACGAGAAAAATATAGTATATGCACACAGAATCCTGTTTCCCGAGAACAGACAATCTGCTCCACTACAGAATTATAACATACATTAACTAAGTAACTTCGCCCAGTTCCTCAAACAAGCTCAGAGAATACCTATTACTCCTCCCGCGATAAGCTTTAACGGAAATCCTTACGGATCCCTGGGACTTAAGACCAGAGTTTCACAGATAACCTTCACTACGATACACACTCCTTATATACCAGAAATATCTAATAGTAACATACGACGATGTCACTGATTCCGAACCCAGACAATGTGAACGCGCAACTTCAATTGTCACACGTAATTCCTTACAATTCCGTCTTTCCCGAGAGCAGCATATACACCTTCTCTGCCCTACTACGGAACTGCTTCCACAGCTTCCAAATTCCAGAAGCACTACATATAACTCAACATTACGACTCCAACATTTAATATTAGTACATATATCAACAACATCAAAATAAATCAATAATCAATAAGCCAATATACAAGCAATCTTATCTTATCAGATCAAGACAACCATCTACTACCATCCTCTGCTACCAGAGAAATTGATAGAGATCAGGGTACCTAAAATAAACCCACTACCACGGATAGAGTAATCTCACAGTTACACGCACATACATTCATCATACGCTAGGGCCCATTTCACTAACATACGCTCGAATACTCTACCAGCATAAGACCTGTAGGAAGAAAACCCTGCATCTATATCTAGGACGATAGGACCTGATTATAGTGGTTGTCCTTAATCATACCCTATACAATCTATACAATAGTAATCAAAATGTACTCAATAATTGACAAGAAAGAATATTCAACACCATGTTTAAAAGTTATATTGCTTTATCTAAAATTAGTCAAAGTAAAATCAATCAGAATAAATCATTTCTCATAGTTACCTATTCTAACTAAGTGTCAGAACGGGTCAGGACCAGTCTCTCGGTAAAGTCTCTCAGGACAGAGTCCTCAGCATCGAACCTCAGCAACGCGTGAAGGTGGCCAAAAGAGTGGGGAGAGCCCTCCCTAAACTAACAGTTTTTATAGTGGAAAATACAATAGAAACACACATAAAGTTGGCTGAATAAACTGTATCACTGAGCAGAACGAGAAGGAAGAAATGTAACTTTGCTACATCTGGAAATCTCCGCTCAGGAAAAAGTCACAAGGCGTAAACTACGGAACAGGAACCAAGGAAATAAAACATGTAACACATTTAATCCGATTTCTCCTCGGCCATCGAGCCACAGTTCAGAGTTTCCCTCTAAGGCTCCTTTGTCCTTTGAGAAAGCCAAGGACACTTTCACTTTTCTTGGAGTGCTGCCGTCCTCATGGAAAATTTCATAAAAGGACCATGGTCAGTTGTCTTCGACCTTTTTCCAGCAGGGGTCTCTCTTGCCACATCACAGAAATATTCACTCGAGGCCAGGCTCTCAAATCAGCCATCATGGATTAGGCCTCCATAGGCCACAATAGACCATCTCAATTTAAAAGAAATAAAAACAACGTTACTACAACATAATGATTAAACAGTGTTAACCCCACTAATACCCTTATGTGTATGCATTTATCTAGCTTTGCGACATAAAAAGCATTAATTCTGACAGCGTTTTGTGCTCAAAATAAATAGCACACAGCAACATTTAAACATGAAAACTTGCACGTTATTGTAAATACATGAACAGCACAAATAAGCTAACCCTCATGTAACTTTCTCTTGTGTTAGGACAAACGGGTTGATTAGTAAATCACAATTGCACAAGACAAATAATTAATTGTTAATTATTAATAAATTAATAAAACGCATAGACATGCCAGAGCTTCAAAAGCCCAGAATTTTCTAAAAGAAAACTCTGCTCCAGCATTAGCACGCCATCTAGTGCAAGTCGATGTAAAGACTTGCGTTGTAAAGGCATGGCGTGGTAACATCGCAGTCGTTGTAACGACCGCGATGTAACGGTACGCGTTGTAAAAACTCGCGTTGTAACATCGTACATCCATAAAAAACAATGAATACATGCCGCCCAAGGTATTTTTATAGCTTTGGGGGCCTGGAATAGTCTGCATTGTCGCACTTGTAGCAGTGTGCTGGTCAATAGTTGTGTAGGTACTGTCATTGGCAACGCTGGCAGTGTTAATGGGTGTTGCAAGCTGCAGAGACTTCCTGACTAGAGCCCTGGCACTTATTTTTTTACAAACTAAGCACTGCTCAGCACAAGAGAGCAGAAGGGAGCTGCTGTGGCACAGCCCGCATGCTACAAAAAGGTAAGGAATGAATCCTTACAGCCATGGTTATAAGATACTAGCTACATCAGAATCAGAAATATCACAGTAGAGAGATCAAGTCTGACTAGTTCAGGGAGATGGTTTATTGTGAAGGTGGAAAAAAAGGGGTGTTGATTTACAATATGCCTACTTTGTGCTCCGCACATAGGTGTTCTATCCTTATTTAACTTGCTTTCGGGTAAATGATATCAATGGAAGAATCCAATTCTGTTTTGTGAGGATTTTCATCTAGCATTGGAACCAGAACTGGATGCCTGAGGATCACAAGAGTCTGAAACTGCCCCTCAAGTACATATGTGGAAATCCAGAGAGGCTTAAAACAACTCCCAGCTTCATATGCATTGGCAGATTTTTGGTGATTCTGTCGCCCTGCAGAGCCTCGATAAACTTTTTTTCTTTTCCTCATTGCTCTTTCTTGTGAATGGATATGATGTTTTCAGAATTAGCTTTTTTACCACATGGTTCTTTAAAATTATATCCTAGAATTAAATCTGATCACAATACCCTTTCTATTTATATTATGGAATGCTATGTTAGAATAGAGGTGTTCCCATACCACTAAACAATTGATCGCAAACCATTACACGATTATTTATAAATATCAAGACGAAATAAGGTTTACTGAAATGAATGAGGGCTCTGGTTTAGTTACTATATAGCATGGGATACCTTGAAGGCTGTTGCTCGTGGGCTCACTTTGAATTATACTATCCAACAAGGTAAGGTCAAAGACTAACTAAAGAGCTAATGTGTCCACGCCTACTCCAACTAGAAATAACTCACTTTTAGTATTAAAGAAGGATGTTCAGTTAATAGAGAATAGCTTTATTTCTTCGAGCAGCTAACTTCCTTTCAGAAGCATTTGAAAAAACAAAGATTTGGGGTAAAATAAGTCAAAGGGTCCACTTCAGAGAGAGTCACTGCTCTGAAAACAGTCAAGAAATGGGGCTGCTCTTACGGGTACTACAAGTTACAGAAAAACAATAGCAGCAATTCAGTTATTTTTATTAAGAATTAGAAGGCCAGGTAGAGATTGGGCAGACAGGTATACAAAAAATCTTTCAAAGTTTAAATTGCTCATTATACAAGTTTTAAGAAGGCACTCAGGACAAAGTTAATGCGCACCTTAATAGGATAATTATGAAAAAATTGACAGACCAACAGAAGAGTGTTCTTGACCTTCCCACCAGGAGACTCAAAATAGAGATGGTAATCTCTCAACTTGCTTCCGGAAAAGCAGCAGTCCCAGATATCCGCCCCACGGAGTTTTACAAGATCTTTTCCAAGAATCTGGTTCCTTTTATGCATAAAATCTTAAATTCCAATTAATGTTCCAAAGTGTTGTTTCATTTATTGAAAGACACACATGTTTCTGTCTTTCCTAAAAAAATAAAAATCCATCAACTTATGGATCACATCTACCTAGCTCGTTAAACTCTATCAACTATAATAAACAATCTGGTCGATCATATGCAGAATGGTTTCATTCCAGAGAGAGATAACACTTCCCATTCTAACTTGGAAATATCTGCTCTCGAGAAAGCAGTGAATTTAGCCAATCTGTCGGGATGATCATATTTTATGCTGAAGGGACATTCAATAGGGTATCCTGGTGGATTTTGTAGGCTGTCATGACCTTAATAGGTACCACTACCCACACAAAAGTCCATCTGGCTATGCATCAACAAGAAAGAAGGTAAAGGAAAATAGAGTCTATGTGGTATTGAGGAATAGGGAGAAATTCCCTTAAGGACAAGAACTCTCACTCACCGTTAGGAGCTGTGGTGTTTTCTCAGAAGATGAGCATAATAAGGTACAGATGAATGAGGGGCAGAGTGCAAAGAAGAGAAAATAGGTGATTTAAAAATGTCTCTCTGGATTTTTAAATCACCTATTTTCTCTCCTTTGCACTCTGCCCTTCATTCATCTGTACTCGCTTATGCTCATCTTCTGAGAAAACACCTCAGCTCCTCCCCTCAGGGAGTCGTAGCCCACACCATGGTGTGAGGAGGGAACCCATATGATGAAGCATGTCACCATACGGTGAGTGAGGGTTTCTTGTCCTGAAGGGACTTTCTCCCTATTCCTCAGTACCACATAGACTCTATTTACCTTATTTTTTGTTGACGCATAACCAGACAGACTTTTGTGTGTGTAGTAATTCTCTCGTGGGATCAGTAGCCTCTGGCTTTTGCAGATCCCCCTTTGATCCCAAGTGTGTTTTTTCTTAATAGGCACCATCCATCAAGTAGGGCCTACCCATCTACTTCCGGTTCTGACCGCTATCAGAGCGGCACGAGAACACGCAGGGAACCAGACCCCAGAGTGAGGAGTTGAACTCAACTAACCAAGGACCCCAAATTAACCCACCAGAAGGCCGCCAAACAAGCCTGTAGCCACCATATAAGCTAGACACCAAGCTGTCCTTGGGATCCAGAACAGGACCCTCAAAAGAACCCAGAAGGTTTCCATCGATAAAAAAAAACAGAAGGGCCAAACGATGAAACGGAAGGTGTCCTCAAAGGAATTTGATATACCCTTGGAGAAAACTCACAGGAATCAGCTGTCTTAACGTATCCACAAAGTTCTCAGCCCTGAAGAAGACCTTCCTTGAAATACATCTTAGGCCCACCTTGAAGATCGAAACGCGTCGGTGCATACACAAATGTGCAACATCTACGCATAAAACTGTGCATTACGGATGATGAATCAAAAGATCACATCGGAAAATTTTTTTAGCCTCTAATCACCTTTGGAATAGGGCCAAGTAGTAATGCTGAAGACTACAACTATGATGGTTATAGTGATAAATGCCCCATAAATCTGACAGTGTAGGACACTAAATACGCAACTGTGTATCCCTTTTTTCCTGTATGTGTTTTGTTTAATTCCTTTTCAAATGTATAACAAATCATGTCTTTATGTTTTTTTGTCTTTACACGCTTTGCCCTAAATTAGTGTGTCCATGAATGTAATTTCCGTCAAATGAATGTACAACACCCCCTGTATAATGCTTGTATGTGTTTACAATTCTCCTTTCAAAAAAAGAATGAATAGAAAAGAGGACTACTTGTTCATTTTCCTAAAAGTATTTTTGATTAATCTATTGTGGCATGACACAGTTCAGTGTACAGTATCGAAAGACTTTACTCATTAAAACAGGCTAAATTATGGATGCTTGAAGAAACAAAAGTTTGTTTTTTTAAATATAGTAACGTTTTGATTGATGGTCTTGGTGGTACTTCTCTATGATAAAAAATTACCTTAATAGCTGCATTTTATTTGGCAGAACCAAAAATTGGGGTGCACCATTAATTTTCTTCAGATTCCTATTAATAAGGGGGATTGGCACTTCCATCACTTTGGCTGAACTATATTGCCACTTTTATATTCAGGCTACCTATAGTTACTGGTAATAATGAATAGTATCAGAGTTTCTTATATCCAGATTACTAGTTCTAGTGCATGAAAATGTACGGTATAATTGACCCAGCCTACTTTGAACATACACTATTTAAAATACTAGTAGTATACTATTAAATATGGTGGAAAATTAGATCTTTGTTTAACATTACACAGGCAAACTCACAAACAATGCTCTGGTTTAATACTAATCTGCCAACATTTAGACAAATGGGGATTCATGTAGCTGGCACGATCTATCCTTGAAGACAGCAGACCAACTATTCAAGGAAGGGGGTTTCCTAACCTTTGAAGACATACAGATGAAGTGTACAATACTAAATATGGGTTTTTTAGAATACTCCTGTTTAGGAATGTTTCACATGGTCTTCCAATTAATGATTTTAACTGTGCCCATGATGAATTTTGGGAGTTTTTAGGGAAGGGAGTTTGCAAAACTCTGACTGATGACTTATAACTAATTAGGAACATAACTTTGACAATTTAGCTAATATGTGGACTAGAAAAATGGACTAGAACATTTCAAAGAATGTCATTTATTTAAGTAATCAAATGGACTACATGTAAGAAAGTGGGTTTCTGTTGCAGTGACCCCCCCTTTTTTTTGCCTAATAGCTGATGCACTTTTCCTTGTTGTGCCCTGGGCTCCTGCCAATCAGGTGCCCAGGGCCTGTGTCCCTTCCCTAAAAACTGCCTAACAGCCAAAACCCAAATTGGCAAACCCTGGCCACATGTCAGCCCCTGGTAAATTGTACCTTAGGTACCCAGGGCCCTGTGACCAGGGAAGGCCTCTAAGGGCTGAAGCACTCATTGTGCCACCCTTAGAGGCCCTGTACCCTAACACACACACACTGCTCTTGCAGGCTGAGTGTCTGGGTACAAGACAAAACAAAGTCGACATGGCACACATCCATGTGTGCCATGCCCACCACCTACACTGCCCTGACATACATCAGCCACCCCTCTAGCTGGGAGCCCTATGCCAGTGGTGTGGGCACAGGAGCATGAGCCCTGTGCCCCTACAGTACCCAGGTCCATTCCTGGGCACTGTAAGTGCAGTGATGCCATTTAAGAGTACATGGTGCTGAGAGCTCGTCAAACACGAACTCCACAGCCTCATAATGGCAACACTAATGGCTGAGAAGTTTGGTATCAAACTTCTCAGCACATTAATCCCCCACTGATGCCAGTGTGGGATTTAATGTACCAAGCACCCCAGGGGGCATCTTAGAGATGCCCCCTGAAACCTAACCTACAATCCACGTCTGGTCTGGGAGGCTGCCTAGGCTGCCACACAGCAGACATGTTGCTGGACCCCTGGGTAGGGGAGCCTCTGCTCTCCTGGGCCTGCAACAATGCACATCCTGGGCGAGGTGCTAAATCTCCTCCCCCAGGATGGGCAGGGAAAAGCTTTAAAGGCATGCCGCCTCTGTGAACTTCCCCAGGCCACTGCAACCCCCCACTCTGGTGGGAAGCTAGGCCGGAAACCCAAAATAAGGACAGGGGATGTGCCAGCTTGCCAACCCCACCCCTAAGGTGGGGGAGGCGAGGTGAAGCACATCTCCGGGCTCTCGCCATCTTGAAGATGGGAAGCCCTGCCCAATCAGGACTAGGCTCCTGCCCCCTCCCACAGGAGAGAGGCAGGATAGGGGGTGTACCCTACCCAGGACAAGGACCCAATGGTCCCTGCCCTTCACCTACCTGTAACACCCCTAAATCTAGTATTTAGGGGCACCCTGAACCTTCCTTCCCCAGATTCCAGATTCTGAAATCCGAAGAAGAGCTAGAAGAAAGAAGACCTGCCCTGCAGCTGCTAAAAAGAAGAAAACACCAACTGCTTTGGCCCCAGCCCTACCGGCCTGTCGACCCTCGAACCTGCTCCTGCTCCAACCCGGCATCTCTTGTGGCCAGCAACCTCACAAACCCTGGAGGACCTGTCTACCTTTTGACTCTAGGCCCCTGGGACTCCCATGAGTAGAGGCTCTACTCAAAATCTACTTTTAATCCCTGGCAGGAGCCTGGAACCCTCTGCACCCGCCAAGCCTGGCCTGTGCCGGAGTGAACAAAGACTACGAGGACGACCCCACGGCGACTGGGACCCCGAGTCCGGCTCCCAAGGACCTCCCTCGACACTCCTGAAGAAGCCTGCAGCCTCAGAACCAGGTGCCCCCCCAACCGCGATCAACAGAGGGTAAGATTTCCCGACACCAAAAGGCACCACTGCACCCGGCGCCCCGCGGCCCCCTGTGCCCGATCCCGGGGTATCTACCTATCCTCCAACTACCCAACTTACCTCTCAAAGTGGTGGTGGCACCTGAAGAATCTTCGTCCCCGAGCTTGCAGTCTTTTTCTAAACCGGAGCTTTCCCATTGAAATCAATTGAGCGCCCGAAGGCTCAAAAGCACCCTGCACCCAGCCGCCCGAGTGGCCCTGGCAGTGCAACCTCTACACCTATCTACTTCCCCACTTGCCCTGAGTAAGTGACCAGGAGCCCAGCTCCCACAGCCGCGTGGCCTGCTAGTCAGCAGCCACCAACCAAGGCCCCCTACCTCTCTTAGGATAACATTGGGCCTAACTCTCTCTGCACCTGGCCGCCCCTGTGCCGCGGAGGGTGAACCAAATGTACCTACCTGACCCTGGGAGACCCCTGAGTCTATGCCCAGAACCTTAACTCTGCCAGTCGAGCACTTACCTTTAAACCGATAACTCAATTTTCTCCATAGGGTAACATTGACTGGTTTTTCCTGAAATTTCTTCTAAGTGTGGACTTTTCAAAACTTAAAATATTCACCAAATATCAGCCGAGTAATGAAAACAAAAATACTCACCTTCTATTAGGTGAGCTCCCAGTGCTGGATCTTGGTGCCCAGCACTGACTCTGAAAAATACCTACAACTGTACTTACCAGTAACCCAATTTTCTCCCATAGGAAATCATTGACTGTTTTTCTGTGAAATTTCTTCTGTGTCAATTTCTGCAAACTTTAAATATTCTTTAAAAATCGTATAATTTCTGAAAACGTAATTACTTACATGTGTTGGATAAAGGTCCGAGTACAGAGTCTAGGCACCCAGTACTGGATTACAAAAATAACGAGAACATGCTATACCTGCAACTTGAATTTTCTGCCATAGGGAATCATTGACTGTTTTCTATGAAATATTTTCTGTCAACTTTTAAAATAGCAAAATATTGCCTAAAAATCATCACAGTAATTGAGTCGACTTTTCTCACTTGATTCCAAGTACTGACCCAGGACTGAATCTAGGATCCAGTCCTGGAATCCTAAAAGTAATCCTAAAAGTAATCTGTGGCAAATAACTTGAAACTTCCATTGAACTCAATGCACTATTGTGTTTAAAAATGGTGGTGCTTATTGCAACCACTTGTACCTTTCTACAAAAGTCAATTGCATATCGCAAAAGTATCTATATAAAGCATCTAATTCTGAGAAAGTATATTTTAATACCTATTGTTGGTACTAAAATAAAACAGCATATATTTTTTATATATAAACCATTGGCCTAGAGTTCAGTTATTGAGTGTGTGAGACCATTTGCTGACTGAACAAATGCTTTACACTGTATTCTATTACTGCTTTACTGCTCGACCAAGCTACCACTTTAGAGAGTGAGGTTATATCTAACTTTAGCCTCTGTCAAACCTCTGGGGACTGTGGACTCTGTACACCCTGTACCTATTTGGGAACAGTATATACAGAGCCACTTTCTCACACTACATGATCCTGATAGTTTCTCACCTAAGACTTCGTCATTGTAAAGTATTTCTTTTTATTGCCTGCCTCAGCCCCTCGGTGCGCAGTGCACACCTCCAGCCCGCCCCCAGCCCCTCGGTGCGCAGTGCACTCCCTCCCCTGATCCCACACTGTGGCGTCCGCATTCCTCTAAGGCCCATTGGGGCCTTAGAGGAACATCAAAATGATTTACCTATGCAAGGCTGGATGTAGAGACGATTCATACATTTGTAACATGTAGTAATATAATTGAATACTGGAATCAAGTATTTATTGCATTAAATCTAGTAATGGACATTAATATTCAGTGGGCACCCAAGATGATCTGAGCCATTCCTCTTGTATTCCAGCTGGCAAGTAAAAGGTGATTTTGTGTGCAATAATAATGGCAAGACTGGCCATGACTTACCTATGGTTACAACAATAGATGCCAGTTGCCAGAGCTAAGTGGTGGGAATTTCTATTTTTGAGCGGCTTACAGTTCACAATTCTTACAACTAATCCAAAAAGGAGTAAAATAAAATAGAAATGGGGCCCGCTTCTAGATTTGTTTTGCACTTAATTGCTGATAGTAAGTCGAGATTTTATATGATTTTGGCTACTGATAAAGGGTTGTACTTGCTTTTATCGCATTCTTTCATGTTGCAATGTTGCTAAGTATGGTATTTTATGCACTTTAATCCTGGCAGTAAGGGCTGATTTGATTTAAACTTGTTTATATTTAACCCCTTCGCTGCTGCGGACATTCCGCTGCAGCGCTGGGGGGGGCAGGGGGGCAGCGCGGTGGGCCTGTGCTCATGACGGAGCCGCTCCGTCATGAGCCACGGTTGAGCTGTGCTCATGACGGAACGGTTCCGTCATGACTCCGCCCATTTGCGTTGTCCCCCCGCACAGGCGGGGAAACAGCGCCGCGTAGGCGGAGCGGCCGCCAACGGTCGTGTCATGACGGAACCGTTCCGTCATGAGCACACGGCAACTGTGGCTCATGACGGAACGGTTCCGTCATGAGCGGGGAAGGGGTTAAACATATGAACTTGTTTACACTGGGTTTTATTTAATAATGCGATGCTGACTCTGGCTGTTCCTTTCCTCCTTATGTTTGCTTAATAATCTGCTTGCGTTTAGCATAAATATTTCAAGGTATATATAATTGTTTTGAATATGTTTTCCAATTTAAAAAAAATTAAATATATCTTTAATGTGCCCCTGAAGAAGTGATGGATATTGCTAAATATATGTTAACCTAGTTTTATCCTTTTTGAATTTCGAATAAATGAATTCATTTGAATTTACACGTCTTATGTTCCTCACTGTTTCAGGTTGGATCAAATTGTCATTTACATACTTAGGTGGGCGACCTGGCATGGTTATAGGAGTGCATTGTTTAGAAAGTTGCATTTGCACAAGTGCAATAAGGTGGGAGTGAATTAAAGGAGAAGGGTAAAAAATTGACATTTCCTATTTTCACTCCAATAGGAATGTTTGCTCATAGCTACAGAAAATATGGCTGAACACAATTATACGGAACATTTCACGAGATTAGAACTTTTCTCAAGGAAATGCCTTTGTTTGATTTCTGGCAAACTTTTCAGTAGTGTTTGAGGAATTAACTTTACAAAAATGTCTGGAGCGTTAGATGGTGTCTTGATCCATGTTGTTAATGTTGGGTCTGCAAACCTAAAATTGTGTTTGTTGATCCGAAAGCGCTGATTGTCTTGCCGAAAGAGAAAACTTGTTCTTGTGGCCACCATTACAGGACAAAACACTTGTATCCTGAAAAATAAATTAAAGGCCAATTGAGGGTCAGGGTGTGCTCACACTGTTTCTGAATAATGAAAAAAGAACAGTTGATGGACAGAATGCAGAACAATGTCATACATTCACCCCAGTACAGAGATCTGGGTCTAAATCCATCGTTTTTTTGCTCACAATGACATTCCAGTTTGAACCCAGCCATATGCAAATCAGTCTTGACCCTGTGCCTCATGGGAACAGTCCAGCCCGAACCGCCAGGCCAGGTCCTCCCTGGACTGGTAACAAGCATCCTAAAACCGGTTACAGGCTTTGAGCCCTCATCAGCCAGGATAGCTTGACTCCAGTGGCATGGAGAGCACAGGACCCATGTCTGGGCATACCTGTCCTACTCGGGGTGACAAATGCAAAAAGAACAGTTGAAGGACAGTTTCTGAGGCATGGGGGAGGTGGAGGGGCAAAAGGGTTTTCTAAAGTTTAAGAATAAAAGAATGATTTTGGTGAGTGGGATCTACACTCTCGTCCAAACGGAGCACCTATCATGCAAACTATAAGTGTCACCCCAAATGCAATACTTAAGACTTCATAATATGTATACCAATAAATAACAGGACTTAACAACACATCATTAGATAACCACACATCCAAACAAAGAAAATATATTGTATCTGTCAGACCTGACAGCCTTAGGCTGGTCTTCCCCAAACTTTTTGCATACCTCCTACATTTTTTCTGACCTTGTTTTTGTTGGTTTTAGTCATCTCAGCACATTACTACTGCTGACCATTGCTAAAGTGCTTGTGCTATCTCTCCTAAACATGGTAACATTGGCTTAAACCCCAATTGGCATATTTAATTTACTTATAAGTCCCTAGTAAGGTGAACTACATGTGCTTAGGGCCTGTATATTCAATGCTACTAGTAGGTCTGCAGCCCTCATTGTTCCAACCACTTTAGTAGCCCTCTAACTATGGCTCAGGCCTGCCATTGCTGAGTCTGTATGAGCAGTTGTAAACTGCCATGTCGACCTGGCAAGTTAAACCTCTTGCCAGGCCTAAACCTTCCTTTTTTATACATATAAGTCACCCCTAAGGTAGCCCCTGTCTAACCCACAGGGCAGGGTATAAGGCAGGACATGTGCATTTAGGTTTTACATGTCTTGGTACTGAAAGACTCCCAATTTCCTTTCTCACTATTGCAAGGCCTATCTCTCTCATGGGATAACATTGGGATTACTTTATTACACCTCCTAAGTGTAATTCCCAATTGTGAAGAGATAGACTTTTGAAGTTTGCTGTTACTGGAATCACAATTTAAAATTACAAGGTATGATGAATTAGGATTTTAGATTCCAGCATAGAAAATGCCACAACTAGAAAGTTGGTATTTACTTACTTTAGCCAGTTGATGCCTTCTACCTGTCTCTGAATACATGTCTGGTTTGGTGGCAGCTGGGCTTTGTGCAGTACCGCTAGACAGCCACACACAAAGGGAGCTTAGGTGGGACTGATGTGCCATCCACATCCTGATGGGCTATCTTGGACAGGATGGGAGGAAGAGGCTGACACCTATACTTGAATGGCCAGTGTCCTGTTCCCACACAAAGGGCTGCATACCCCCCTGTAAGCTAGAGAAGGAAGGACAGGGACTCTGTGCACTTCAAAGCTTTCTTTGAAGTCTCCCCCACTTCAAAGGCACCACTGGATAGAAGTACTGGACCTCTGACACCATAAATCTGGACCAATGACTACTCTGCCAGGAAGAAGGGCTTATGTGCTTCTGAAAGGTCTGCCACTCTGCTGGAATGCTGCTTTTCTCTTGTCTTGCTGTGCTCTTGCCTTGCTGAGCTGCCCTGCTGCCTGCTGTTCTCCTGCCTGGGTGAGGACTGGACCTGAATCACTTGAACCCAGAATGATTCCAAGGGCTGGCTGGCTTGCCTCCTCTTCTAAGCCTCAGTGGTATTAAAGACTTCACCTACCTGCATGTGCACCCGGATGCTACAAACTGTGAATCTGCCCTGCCAAGTGCTGCCACTCCAGTCCTTGGCTCTTGAAAGTGACATCTAAGGTGCTTCTACATCCAGAACCCATGCATCCTCATAGGAATCGGCGCATCATTGCTTTTGCATGAGTCGGAACCATCGCATCCTCTTTATTGCATGGAGTGGACCAGGCACATCGCCTTCGGAACCAGTGCATTGCCTTGGGAATGGATGCCTCGCCTACTGCGGGAACAGCAGCCACTCATCACATTCAGAACCAGTGCCTCACACTCAGAACCGATGCATTGCCGCAGTTGAGTGGAGAAAATCGATGCATCTTGTACACTGCGTGTCTTGACACCAACACATCGCTTTGGCCGCACCTCGCATCCTTGTTGATGATGCATCGTGGATCAAGGTACTTTAGTTTGTGGGCCTAAGTGGATCCCTGTATCTGGGCTCTACTCCATTGTGGTCAGCCTGAATTATTGACTTGCACGACCAAATAACCAATTTAAGCGCTTATTGCTTCTAAGTGCTATTTTGACATTTATTCTTTGAAAATTCATATCGCGGCTTCTACTTGTTGGATGTTCCCTGTGTTACTGTTCGAAGTGTTGCGCAAACACTTCACACATTGTCCCTTAAGTTACTCCTGACTGCTCTGTGCCAAGCTACCAGAGGGAGACCACAGGGTAACCTAGGGTGTGTTCTGACTTACCCTGACTAGGATTGTGGTTCCTGCTTGGGCAGGGTGCATACCTCTGCCAACCAGAAACCCATTTTCTAACAGTATCCATAGTAATTGTAATTGATTATGTTAATGGGAAGGTGATATATAATATCACTAGTGATGTCCTCAGTCCCACTTGTGTTGTCATCTGTCTTATGATGGGTGAGGTCATGAGCATTGCATTAGAGGTAAGAGTTGTGGTTTATTATTTCTGTACGTTGTTAAGACAATAATCCCTCATCCAATCTGCAACCAATCATAAAAGACTCTGAAAAAATATTGCCATTGACACAAATCCTCCAAATGGATAGTAACAATGTTTCATTGAAATACATGTAGAAAAGATAGGTTTAGGAGTGGTTGAGTTTGGCAGAGACTTCAAATCAGCATTCAGAATTTGGGGAGGCAGAGCAAAACCATTGGGGGACAAGTCACCTAAGTGGGCAAGATGAAGAAGTAAAAGGGACTACAAAGACCAACTTTGATCGACTAATGATATCACCAATTATTACAAAAGGATGAATTCCCACATTCTAATCAAAAACACAGAAACACAACATATGACACCCAAGTTACAATCATTGAGTGAGGGCTATGTAATATTGTTGGATGATGTGACATTAATGTACCAACAAACCCAAAGTTCACATTATCAATGTCACAAGTTTATGCTGAATAACATGATGTACTGACCCAATAATCCCTTGCACAACTACAAATTGAATTTAGATCTCACTGTCTTGGTTGTAAACCTAGAGTGGATGTACCCAGGCCTTAATGACCCAGAAGGAATGAATTTGCACTCCTAGGTGCCAAAATATTTGCTTTGTGTGAAAATATTCACACGCCTAGTATACTGAATTGGAATTGGTTAAATATACTATCTACATAGTACATTTGGATAATTCTGTCTGTATAGTGAATATGTCCTATTCAATAATTTGGTTGTAAGGCCCGGCGTGTTGGTATTTCGGGGTGAGTTGGCCTTTTAAAATTTGATCAATGACCAAAGTTGTATACGTTTGTGGGATTTCACTAACAATTTGCAGGCAGTTACCCAACCTGGAGCACACACAAGTTTACTACTTTCAAGGGCGGAATGAGTGCTCTTCCATAGTGGATGAAGGGGGAATAACTCCATATTGAATGGATGTGTATGGAAAATGGATTCTGCACGAGGAAAAATAGTTTCAAGATGGAGTGAAAAATTCAACTGTCATGCTACATTTTCAGCATGTGTCTTGTTATGGACGTTAATACTACAGGCTAACCCAGTTCTTTAAATGGGCCGGTACTCATCGGTACTGAGTACTGGCACTTTTGAATTTTCTGACCCTCAGTACCGGCACTTCTCATTAGCCAGGGAGAGTACCGGTACCCTAATAGATGGCACTGCAGGCTCCGATTATTTATCTCCTCTAGTACAGGGTAGATGCCGCTCTGCTTCTCAGGAGCTTATAAGCACGCCAAGCCTCTTGCAGAGTCCCTGCTGGAGATTCCAGCAGCGCCCATGTGAATGACCTGAGACTGCAGGGGTCTAAGAGAGCTTGCCTTGCGTCACGCTGTGATTAACAGTGCAGGGTCTAGACAGACCCTTTACTGTCGATCAGGTGCCTGATGACTATTCGGCTGAAAGTGCTTTCGCCTCACCCCCATCCCACTCCATCAGGTGTGTAAATGGGTTGGGATGGGCAGTCAGTCAGTAATCCAGTGTTATTTAGGATATTAATTGCACTGGCAGTTCTAAAGTGAGTGACAGCCCAACAAAATCCTCTGCCTTCGCCAAAGCCATTTTTTTTTCTCATCGTTTTGTTCAGGACAGGAGCTGCTTCTCTTTGTGGAAGGAAGGAGTAGGGATGCATGTAAAGAAGTGAGGTGGCAGGTTAAGTTAGGATCGCCACTTATTTTCAGATAAAAATGCGAGATATTCGAGTTTTGAAATCATTAATCATCTTAGAAATGGTATTTTAACACACATTTCTATAAAGTCATAAAACTGGTGCATTTTTTAACTTTAATTTTCGAGACGGCAAATTTAGGGGATGAGTACAGCATGGAGGGGAGCATTTTGGGGTGGGAGTCTGTTGCTGCAGCTTTTCGATACTTGACCGCTGGTGCTGAGTCAACACATGAACGAAAGACTTAACCATCGCTCCTGGGACCCCTTCCAGGCAATGGTGAATGAGGGCCGTATGGGGGCATGCCCTCCTTTCCCTCAGCCGCACAGCGGCAAACATGTTACTTTACCAACTTGTCCAATAAGAATCAGGAAGTGCCAAACGCTTGAGTAATGTTGGCAATGAACGCTGTGGTTCAGCGGGAGCCAAGCCTACTATTTACCCCATTTCTCCGGCCATGGGTTTTTAACAGTGCCTCCCACATACTCCACCAAAGGTTGGGTGCAATCTTCCATCACATTTAATAGGCCTCAAATTTTGAAGGTAAACACCACATCACATGCTTGAACCTGCGATGAGACAGGACTACATCCACGCAGGTTACATTAATCGATTCTAGACAAAACCTGAAAATCTTAGGATCTCCTCCCAAGGCATATAATGCACAGTTTGATAGTCAAGGCTACACACAAGCAAGCTACAATTCATCATTTGTGGACAGAATCTGAGAATATTAGGCTTACCATCACATCACATAATATGATCAGAAGTGCAAACTGAGGATGTCTTGAGGAACAGCTAGCCAAAACTACTTACATGCAGGTTACACTAATAATTTCCAGTCAAATCCTGCAAATGTTAGATTCTCTCCTGGTGAAAGAGTACACAGTTGGCAAAGAAAACACGCACACAGGTTGTATTTATCTTTTTCTAGAAAAAAATCCTCCCTTTCATGCCCCTAGGTTCAAACTCAAGGAGTGAAGAAGAGCTATCCAAAACGACATACTTACAGTTACACTAATGTTTTCTAGTCTAATCATGACAATTTTGGAGTAAAATCCTATCCCTAGCCCAAGCTTCAATGATGCACACCTAACAAAAAGTTGAGGGTCGTATGCTGTGCGTGCAAAACATCTGTTCATGTAGCTTCAGTACATTGTTACTTAATAATAACTTGTGTGTGTGCCTGTTTTTCTGTGAGAGAAAAGGGAGAGAATCAGGACACTCAGTAGATTTTAGAGGGAATGTGTAGTGTGTGTGTGCGTGCGTGTGTGTGAGTGTGTGTGTATGTGTGTGTGTGTGTATGGAGTATATAGCATTGTGGCAAACAGATAACAGTATGGCATTAAGAAGCAGCAAATTGTACAAAGCGAGGAACTGTTCACATATCATCCTTTTTGGGTTTCATTTTGTGTAATGAGTTAACCTGTTTCGTTTACATTAACACATTTCTCATGTGTTTTTCATAGTTGCTGCAACTGATATAGAAGTCATTATGAATCATCATATGTTGTCCTAAGGCCCGCCCCCAGCCCCGCCCACTCGCCACGCCTCTAGCTCATATTAATGAGTACCTGCACTTATTTTTTTCCCATTTAAAGCACTGGGCTAACCTTGTTTCTCACAGTTTTCCAGAAGGGTATTCAGCAATTCTTTGAGAAGTCCAAACTTTTTCCCGAAATGTGCTCTTAATGTAGGAGTAAACTTCCAGGAGAATATTTATAATTTTTTCACCTTTTCTTTTGGGAATTGGGCACCTGAGTTTACTGACTGCTGAGCTGTTTTGAGTTGAGCACAGGGCTAACCTTTTTAACCCTGTAATGTGCAGAAAGCGAAACTTACAAAATTAGGTGGAGAACAAGGAGCATTAAAAGCAATATAACTACTCTTCACTGAAGGTCAGGTTAAGGTCAAAGTCAGTCATGACATCCAAATTTCACTCTGCAAGAACCCGACTTTAATAAGGAAGTTGAGTTCGGTGCTTTCGTGCCCTGATTTTAGTAATCTGTCTGGTTTCTCTTCTTTATAAAGGCAGAAAACGAGGAAGTGATTTCTCTCTAATAAAAAGAAATCTAAATTATTTCCACCACAAAAGGCATTTTCTCATACACCCCGTCATCAGATGTAGCAAGATGATCATAATGAAACCAAACCTGAGAGATACATTCAGCCTTCGGAATTCACCTTACCTATGGTTGCACTACCGAAGGAGGAGTATTTGTTCCCTTTTTGGAAAAGTGTGACGCGGAGGTCGTTAGATTAAATTCTTCAGTAGAAGAGTGCTGGAGGCCTTAAAGCAGACAAGGAAAAGAACCATATTAGCACCCCATTTGATAGTGAAAGACAGCCATATTTGGGATGCAGTCAATCACTTCCATACCTGGACCCTGGTGCTACTGCACCTGCTGCTTCTGAGTTCTTAAAGGACTGCTTTATCTATCAGCAATGTTTCTTGTTCTTTAGGTCTCAAAAGCTACTATGCAGCGCAGGTGGATTTCAGGGGACTGCCAGAGGAGTTGCTGAGGAAATCAAGAGAACATAAATTGACTATCCCCAATGACGTATTAGATATTGACAAACACCTGTAAATACGCTAATCTTTAGACCTTACTTTGCAGCTGACCAAGGAACTCATTACAAAAGGCACAAACATCCCTCATTACCCCATTATCTTTCTATTGTCGGGTCTCAGTGGTACCAGGCGACAAGAAATAATGGGGATTACAAGTTTTGAGGAATAACATGCGGGAATGTATTGGGCCGTTTTACACATGTTTCTCCCTAGTATTTCACACAGAGACTTCTGTTTACTGCAGGTGAAATCTCAGGGTGGACACAATGGAACTGCGGTGTTACTGCATAATGTATAATTGCGATGGGGACGGTACCTCCTATTACCGAACCTACGGTAATTATCGGGTCTAACTGGGCCCAAGTGTACATGTTGGGAAAAGGAGTGCCAAAGTGCACTGCTTTTATCTATTTTCAAAATGTGGGTTTAGGAAGCAAAGATGGAAAACTATATTCATAGAAAAGGAAAATGGAAAATCAAAAGGTATTTTTGAAATGTTATGATTTCTCTAGGCCTTCAAAAGGAACAGTCACACAATACGGAGACTGTACACATGTAGGTCAGAACAAACGTGCGTGGCAGGATTGTAAATTACATATGCATACATGTTTAATTGTATGTTTCAGTCATGTAGGTAGAGCAAAAATAAATAATAAGCGCCCAAGTGCACGTTTGAAAAAGAGTGGAAAAGTGCACAGATGTTCTTCATTACGACAGATTGGGTTTATGAAAAAAAAAAATTTCATGGAAAGGAAAAAAAAATAGTTTTTAATATTTGATAATTTGCTGAACCGTTTGCATGCACACTCACACAATGCAAAAACTGCGCACATTTAGGTCAGGGAAAGCAGGTGCATGCTAGGATTGTTCGTGAATAACATTCCCAAATATGTTTACATTTTTAAAAGTGTATGTTGCACTCCTATAGGGAGTGGACAAAGAAATAGCTGCGCATTTGCGGCGGTGATTTCCAGGCCGGTTTCACAGCTGGCAATATAAACATTGTTGTGTAAAATACATTGGAGTGCTTTTGTGTCTCAGTTGTTTAAGCTCTTACTGCTTACCTCTGTATGCAGCCTGCAAATACTGCAGGACAGAGAATATTCGCAGTGGTTAATTTGTAAAACAGGCAATGGCAAAGACAATATGTCTAGCCCATGCAAGAGCTATTGGCTGCGTCAATGTGTTTTAGCCATGATGCACACAAGCGTGGCTGCTGTTAAGCACGGCTAAAAAGTTAGTGCACAGAGTGTCATAGAGTGGAATGTTGAAGAGTGGAGTGGAGTGTCGTAGAGGGGACTGGCATAGAGTGTTGTGAACTGGAATGGAACTGAGTGGGGGTTGCCTAGAGTGGCATACAGTGGAGTGCTGTAGAGTGGACTGGTGTAGAGTGCATTGGCATAGAGTGTTGCTAAGCATAGTGGCATAGTGCAGTGGCGTGGAGTGCAGTGGCATAGAATTCAGTGGCGCACAGTGCAGTGTCGTAGAATGCAGTGGCATAGAGTAGAGAGTTGTATTGTAGAGTGCAGTGGCCCAGAGTGCAGTGGTGCAGAGTGGAATGGTGCAGAGTAGAGTGGTGCAGAGTAGAGAAGAGTGGCAGAGAGTAGAGTGGTGTAGAGTGAAGGAATCAGAGTAGAGTAGAGTAGAGTGCATTGCCAGAGTGTAATTGGTGTAGAGTGCAGTGGTGCAGTGTGCAGTGTTGCAAAGTGGCATAGAGTGGAGTTGTGCAGAGTAGAGTGGAGTAGCCTAGACTGGAGTGGTGTAGAGTAAAGTGGTGAAAAGTGCAGTGATATAGAATAGAGTAGCATAGAGGGGTGCAGATTAGAGTGGGGCAGAGTAGAGTGGTGCAGAGTAGAGTAACACAGAGTAGAGAGGTGTAGAGTTCAACGGTGTAGAGTGCAGTTTTGCAGAGTACAGTGTTGTAGAGTGCAGTAGTGCATAGTGTCATAGAGATCAGTGGGGTAGACCATCATAGAGTAGAATGTCATAGAGTGCAGTGGTGTAGAGTGGTTTAGTGTGCAGTGGCACAGAGTGGTGTAAAGTAGAGCCAAGTGGAGTGGCATAGAGTGCAGTGGCGTAGAGTGTAGAGCTGTAAGTGCAGGGGCATAGAGTGCAGTAGTGCAGAGTAGAGTAGTGTTGAGTTCAGTGGTGGAGAGTGCAGTGTAGAATGTGTAGAGTGCAGTGGTATAGAGTGTGCGCAAGCACACTGAAGTAGACGGTAGTGGCATACAGTAGAGTGGCTTTGAGTAGAGTAGACTACAGTTGTGTGGCCTAGAGTGCTGTGGCATAGAGTGCAGAGGCGCAGAGTGCAGTGGAGCAGAGTAGAGTGAAATGGCATAGAGTGGAGTGGTGCAGGGTAGAGCGAAGTAGCATAGAGTGGAGTGGTGCAGAGTAGAGTGCAGTGGCATGGAGTACAGTGCCATAGAGTAGAGTGGCATAGAGTGTAGGGGCGTTGAGTGGTACAGAGTAGAGTAGTGCGCATTGCCAGAGTGTGATTGGTGTAGAGTGCAGTGGAGCAGGGTGCAGTGTTGCAAAGTGGCATAGAGTGGAGTTGTGCAGAGTAGAGTGGAGTGGCCTAGACTGGAGTGGTGTGGAGGAAAATGGTAAAAAGTGCAGTGATATAGAGTAGAGTGGCATAGAGTGCATTGCCATAGAGTAGGGAGGCATAGAGTGATGTGACGTAGAATGATGGGGCATAGAGTAAAGTGCAGTGGTGTGGAGTGGTGCATAGTAGAGTAGAATGGTGTAGAGAGAGGTTGCATAAAGTAGAGTTTGCATGGTGTGGTAGTATACTGCCATGTCAGACAACACATTTTCAATTGAAATGACCATTACTTTTGTACAGACATACAGTTTTCCTAATAAAACTATACAGAGACCAAACGATAATGAGTGAAAATGGCATCCCCGGGTAAAGAAAGCGCGCCTCGGAGGCCGCTCGTTTGGACTGCTGGCTTCTCAGCTGTGGAACTCTTTACCACTGGCCCTGCGGGGAGCCAGCAGCCTATTAGCTTTTAGGAAAGGCCTTAAAACTTGGTTGTTTACTCAGTAGCTGGTTCTTCGTGAATCTCTGGCCCATTCTTCTGTTAGTTCTAGTCGGTGTTATGTTTTTTATGTTGCAGTATTATCTCTTTCTCCATTAAAGCGCCGGGACACTCTTTTTGAGTAGCCGTGCGCTATAGAAATGAATAAATAACATAACATAACATAACATAACATCATCTAGTATATTGTTTTGTTTTCCTCATATTAAACACATCAGAATTAACACAAATGTGCATCATTTGTGCTTTGCTAATTCTAATATATTCTGAAATACTTGCACAGTTCATTTAAATGTTGTTGCATGCTTGAAAAAACCCTTTCCTCTAACTCCAGTATCCAGCAATCTTGTCACATAAATCTTCTCACTTTGAAGTTTGAGAGAAAAAAAGTAAACACCAAGCTGCCTCCGAAGACAGATCCTGACATTTGAGCTTTGTCTTTGAATGTACAGCAAAGGAGACAAGATAAGAACAAGATTTACATGCCTGTTTACAGAAAGGAGCACTCATGGAAGGATTCAAGGAGAGGTAGTGTGAAAAAGCTTTGCTCATTGGAGGGACGAACTGAACCTGGACAGCCTAAAACAAATAAAGCCAGCAAATAGAAAACCAGAAAATGTGAGTTACAAACTACAAAAGCAATGGTAAGCACAGGGTAGAATGAATTTCAGGGAAGCTTTCTGAATGTCCCCAAGATGTCTTTAGCAAACCTTCGACCTAAAAGTGTTTAAGTGCTGGGCCCAGAAGTTTTGGAAACGCCCGCGACCAGCGCTATCGAAGGTCAGAATGCCAAATACCAAGACTATTAGTCTTCATTCCACCTCATGCATCTTTAATCCATCTCCAGACACTCCCTGCCTCTTTATCTCACTCTTTTAGGCTCCTTTTCACCCCTGATTTATCCTTTGTCACAGTTTTTCTGTCTTTATCGTCCTCCTTCTTTTCCCCTTTCGTAATTTTCTCTCTCTTGCACTGGGTCAAAATCTGATGAGGAAAAATAACTGCCGGCCCAAAAAATAACTAAATGCCCGTGGGTCAGGCCTGCATTCACCAGCACAAATTAAGCACTGCATATTTGGCTGTGCCTCTTCAGAATGAGATTGAGAATGAGATAGTAATGGATAACCAAACCTGTTAATTACAGAACTACAAACAATGATGAAAGCAAATTCTATTAACAAATAGGGGGCAGATTTACAAGAAAGGGATGCATCTGCAGAGAGGCGTCACTTTCCCTGTGCCACCCTGATAAACCCTTGCGCCACCGTGGATGCACTGTATTTACAATTCGGCTCACCATGGAGCAAGGATTGACAGATGCGACAGAAATTCTGACACACCTGTTAACCCAAAAGTCACGCATTGCTGAAGTCGTGTCGCAAGCACGACGCAACTCCAGTAATGAATGGGGAGGCCTATTCTCACTATACTGCGTCACTCCTTACGCCTGCTTCAAGCAGGCGTAAGGTTTTGACGCAGTGGCGTTCTAGAAGTGGCACAGTGAAATCTTGTACATTTCACTGCGTCACTTCTGCAAGGCTTTTTTAAGTGGGAACGCCCACCCTGCATACTGTATACCTGACGCAGGTATAATGTGACGCAGGGCTGTACAACGTGACACATCTCCCTAGATGCGTCACGTTGTAAATGGGCCACAATTTTACGCTGCAGCAGCATCACAAAAAGTGACACAACGGCAGTGCAAAAATGACGCAAGGGGCTTATAAATCTGCCCCTAGGTTTTTATTTTATTTTTTTGTTTTCTAGGTGATGCCTTTCCAAAGCGCAGGCAAGACCAGAAGAGGTGTCAGAGAGGTGTCAGAGTATGGTCCAAATAGGGTTGCAGAAAGAGGGCAAAATATACTTATTCAGGCAGAGCATAGTAACATATTTACAAATGCAATTTGAAGAAATATTCATAAAGAGCATTAGGGCGAGGTGAGGTAATTTGAGAAAGAGAACGGAGGCACCACTCCAAAGAATTATAGACAGTTTCAGTTCTGTATCTAAGAGAGCCAAGACAGTAAAGTGTAAATGGAAACTGAAGCTTACTCATGCGAGCAAGAAACTAGGAGGTCCATTACGATGGTGGTCGGACTTTGTCCGCCCACCACCGCAACGGCAAACGGAACTGCCCGCAAGAGGTGTGTCAGTCCCGCCATGGCGATCAGGATGCGACAGCCACCCTGGCAGCCGCATCCCGCATTATTAACATTGCGGCAGGCGGTGCTGTAAGCAGCACCAGCCGCAATTGTCAATAATGCATGTTGTGCATTGGCATGCACAACGTGATAGGCACAGCGCGGTGCCTGCCACCTTGTCCATGACAATGTTGGGGGGGTACCATAGGTACCCCCAAAGTGCAGCCCCCCACCCCTCCCACCCCCCTGGGGGCCTGCAATGGGCCCCCAAAGCGAAATCCGCATGCCTTTCCATGGCAGAGTCTCCGCCATGGAAAGGCATTGAAAATACCACATACTAATATGGATGGCGGTGCCTGTAAACCACCGCCACCATGTTAAGGTCCTTTATCACCTGGTCGAGAATCCCACCGGTGGAAAAGCGGCGGACAGTCTTTCCTTCCGCCACAGTGCCCTTCGCCATAAAAATATGGCGGGGGTAATACGTGGCCATCTGGCGGGTGGATCGCCACCGCCGGGCCAGCGGTGACCACCAACTGCCCGGCTGTGGCGATCCGCCCGTCATGCTAATGACCCCCTAGGTTTGAGAAAATGCCATGCATGTTAAGATAATTATTGATTAATGATATATTTATTTTACTGTTTTCTACGGTGCATCTGTGCCAATGTGGGCATAGTTTGCTCTCTATATTGAGCAGAATAAAATGACAATTGAAACAATAACAAAGTGACATTAGTAAGAATATTCTAAAGAGTATAAACAGATATCAGAGAGTCCTCGTTATTCTATATCAAGGTGGAAAACAATAGTTTTCTTAAAGAACATTTATATTGATATCTTAGGTAGTTAGTTAGGGCTTTATAGAGACTTAAAAGCTACAGGTTATACATAATGTATTGCACACAATAAAATCCAATTCCCCTGGATTCACAAGTTATCGGATGCAATAAATTTCACGTAGTTTTCACTGGGTAATGGGGTATTTCCAATTAGGCTTGACCTGGTGAAATGCATCTAGGATGTTGACCTTATCGTGCCTGATAATTATTGGACGCAATAAAGTACACAAAACTTGGAATTCCAACCACTGGGCAAATGGAGGTTTGCACAAGGGCAGAATTTAGCTGGCCCATTGTAGTCATGCCCAGGGACTCTGGGACCAGGATCATGTTATAGGGAATACTGATGTACATCTTCGCTCACATTATCAATGGTTGTGGAATTTCCTTGGACAAAAGTGGGTATTAGATTTTAAACATAATGTGTATTTGTAAAGCTCATGTTCAACCTTGGGTCTCTTTGTGCTGCAATAACAGATGTTTATTTTTACCCAACAGCGGTCATTTTGCTGACTTTGGAAGAATGAAAGACTCAGTGGACCTCCTGGAATTCAAACCTTTGGCCAGCACGCCAAATTCCGCCACTTAGAGTGGATCCATTAATCCACTGAGCCAACAGAGCCAGCTAGCACCTTTCTAATTTGCCTAGGTAATTACTCAGTGCATTAGCCACATTCCGGGGCTTATAATATTCTTACCTTTTTCTTATCTCAGCACTCTTTTAATATTTTTCTCTCATATTTTTAGCCTTACCTCATCCTTCAGATGTGGAAGCAACTACTTACTACAATAATTAAGCTAGGGTTATCTCTCTGCCATAAATGGATCCAAGAGTTCTTTTTCTTTAGTTAATACTATACATAGAATGTTTTGGGCAAATTAGGAGACACACCCTCACATATTATAACATCTGACTTATAGCTGCACAGACTCTGATACCAGTTAGATTTGTTCCTCCACAAGGCGGGCGGGGGGGGGGGGGGTGCTTCTTTACTGTGGCACATTACTTTCATGAGAGGCCTGAAATGGTCCTTCCTAGTCTTGGTAGAGGATTTGGGGGGCTCTTTTTTTAAAGATAAGTGGCCCCTCTCCCAACAGAAGAAATTACAAGGGTACTAACATGATAGGACTCGGACCGAAAACGTTCCCTCAAGCTCCCATTGAAGACCCTCACAACATCTTCCTGTGCCAAGATAGCTGATCATTTGCCACAACACACAGATGTATGCTTTAATAAACACATTGGGGCATATTTACAAGCCCCTATCGCCATAGGAACGTCACTTTTTTTGTTGTTCCTGTGGCGATACTGGCTCCGCCTTATTTACAAGGCAGTGTTAAGCTACTTAACGTGGCTTAACGCTGCCTTGTAAAGAAGACACCCTTTCACACTATACTTAACGTGAAAGGGGAGGCCAATAGGTGTTGAGGTGGGCGTTCCGTCGCAACACCCATTGATTTTGATGCTGCCCCATATTTACAAGGGTGGCATAAATATGGGGCAGCACCAACATTAAGACCAAAAAAACCTAGCCTCAAAATGGCGAAACGAGGAGAAATGCTTCATTTCTCCTCGTTTTTTCTGTTTCTATGTGTGCTGTATTGTGCAGCACACATAGAAACAGCAAAATACCATACATGATTGTTTATGTGCAGGAAGGTGTACCTTCCTGCACATAAACAATCATTTTAAAAATGCCAAGTTGCAACTTTTATGTGTGCTGCACAAAGCAGCACACATAGGACCAGACTTACAAACATTTTGCGATGTGTTTGCATCACAAAAGTGATGCCAACCAGCACAAAATGTTTTTTTTCTTATTTACTTTCCAGCACAAATCTAGTTATGAGCTGGAGAGTTGCCTAAAAGTAATGCAGAGCAGCTCAAAGCACTGCTTTGCGTAAGTTAGCATCATGGGGGCGTTACATGGGTGGTACATGGGCATTCCCATGCAACCACCCATGGTTTTTGATGCAAGACCCTATCTACTAACAATAGTAGACAGAGTTTTGCGTCAAAAATTAACTCCACTCGAAAGCAGGCAATAAAAGGAGATATGTTTTCGTTTCTCCTTTCTTTTCCTACTTTGCATGTGTGCTGCACTGTACAGCACACATACAAAGTAGGAAAAGTTTTGAAAGTTATCTAGACATAGCATTTTGGACTGGAAGGAAACCCTTTCAATTCAAAATCTATGCTACACTCACTCACATATCCTTGCAGTATGGTGCAAAGGTGTGTGAGTGGCGATCTTCATCAAAATTCTGCACCCGTGCTAGGGAGAAGGGAGGAGACTGACATATCTCTGTAGATACGGTGCTCTCCAGCTTGCGCCTGTCACCCAACACAGCGTTTTGGCTGCTGAGCTGCGTTGGGTGACATTTTTGTCAATTTGGCGCCAGGTCTCTGAGGCTTGTGCAGCTCATCTCAACCCTTGAACTTTTAGGAGCTACTTGCATGCCCATAAAGAAGCAATTCCTCTCAACTACAGATCGCATGCAGCCTCCAAAGTACACCTAATCACTCGTTGAGCTACTACCACCTAATTTACTATTGGGGCATTGACAGCTGCATGGTTACATTTTTTCCTTGTTCGGAATAAATATCAGCAAAATAGTGGGGTAAATTAAATGTAAACTATGTCTCGTTCACAGCACATGTCCATAATAGTTTTAGGTTGTGTGAATCAAAAATAAAAATGTTAGTCCTTCACATGCCTTTTCTCCCAAGGCACCCCACATTCTAAAGAAAGTATGCATACATTAATTCATGCAGGCTGTTGCCTCTGCTCCACAATATGAGTTTGGAGCACAGACTCTGAACTCTGGGGAGGCCCAACAAGACACCTTGCTGCACTTCATTGCATGACAGGGGGAGGGCAGAATGCACCATATTCAACATTATATGGTACATTCCTGTCCTTGCGCTGGCTCACTATGTGCGGCCTAGTGCCAATGGAGGCACCCTGGCACCATGGTTCAAGTGTGCCAGCATTGCAGACGGGATTGTTTTTGTGCAGGAACTGACACATTCCTGCACAAAAACAATCCTCTGAGGCTTTTTCTTCTTTCTATGTGTGCTGCAGATTACTCCACATTTACCAACCCATGCAGGGTCACGCAAGGTGGCCTTGCATGTCTTGGTAAATCTCATACTAGCTTAAGCGTTGCCTTGTGTCCCTTGCATGGCACAAGGGCGATGCAAAACCTTTGATAAATTTGCCCGTGCATTATCTACAGTGGTCATTTTCTAGCAAGCACACACAGAAGTCTCTGTGTTCAAGAGTCTAGACTTCTTTTCCAATGATCTCTGCTGGGTAGTCACTATGTCACAGGATGATAAACAGCACGGGATTGGATGTTATTCTTACAGCTTGCAGCAGGTCTTCCCAGTTCCCTTCACTTATGCAAAAGTCTCTAACAAAACATGCCATGTCCTTTGAGGGCCTATGCAATGATATTGTAAAATTATCAACAAAAAAGAAAAGGCCGTAGATATTTCCCTGCTGTCCACCTGTTACAATATAGCTGAGGATAATTTAACTTGCGAAGCCCAGCGGTCCTGGTCTCCTTTCACCCCAATTTCAGAAACAGAACTACTGGAGAATATAGCTAAGGTGAAACCGTTAAAGAGCCTTTGCAATATCTGGTTCTATCAGTAAAGATCTTACCTGTCTATCAGTAAAGATCTTTTGGTCCACACTGGTCATCTTGCATCGAACCAGCTACTTTCTCAGACTGAAGTATACAAAAAGTGATGGATGAAATGTTTTATTTAATCTCTGCTACTGGTAATTACTCAGGCTGCATCCCAGTTCCTTGTTATGCTTCACAGAATGCCACCACACCATGCACATCAAATCAGGCTTGAACCGGATCACAAGCAACACAAAATCAGTTTTGCATTTATTAGGACTCATCAGTTGGGTGTAGCTTGGTTCCAGTGGATCAGTGTGCATGGAACCCACATCTGGGAATACCCGTCCCACTTAGGGCATCACACTGAAGTATACAAAAAAGTGATGAATGAAATGCTTGAATTAATCTCAGCCACTGGTAATTACTTATGGCCAAGTCCATAGTTATTTTGCACACCATACCACCTCAGTTTGCACACAGCTATATGCAAATCAGTCTTGACTCTTTTCAAATAGGAACAATCCAGCCCGAACCACCAGGCCAGGTGACAGCTTTGAGACTGCAATTCTGCAGATCACTAATGACTCACTCTGCATTCTTGTCACTTAAAACTCATGTTTTTCTGTGCTCCTCAGTCTCTCGGCTACCTTTATAGAGACACCTACTATGCATCCTGAGGAATTATTTGAGCATCAAAGGGGTAGTTCCTGATTGGTTTACCTCCTATCTGACAAACCATTCACAATCTGTGAAAATTGGGAGCTCTGTCTTTAATCAAGTCAGCCTGAAACAAGGTGCTTCTCAGGGCGCGATCCTTTCACCTACCCATTTTAACCTCTATCTTGAGCCACTTTGTGAGACTCTTTAGAAACTCTGGGATCCTCTTACACCTGTATACTGATGATACCCAGATCCGCCTGAAGGTCTCACCCTGCATGACTTAACCCTTCTCCCTAACACTGTGACAAGAATTCATACATGGATGTCAACTCACCACTAACTTAACCCTGGGAAAACAGAATTCCTTCTCATATCTTTAAAGAAATCCAGCCTACCTGTACAAGAATGGATAAAATCCCTACCCGCCATGTAGCCCCAAGCCGCCCTTGTTTAGAATGCCAATTCACTTGGCTTCATCTTCAACAATCAGCTCAGCCTCAATAGTCAAATCGCGGCCATGTTCAAGAGCGCCTGGTTTCAACTAAGATTTCTCTGGGGATCAGGCCGCTCATTCCAGAACAGGACAGAAATCAGTTGTTTAGGCGTTGGTTCTTTTCAGAGTAGTGTACGAGAACTCACTCCTCTCAGGCATCCCAAAGGCACACTAAGCTCTGCTGAGAGCAGCTCTACATGCTTTGTCAATGTTTGTTACAGCACACTGGAAATTCGACCACATCACACTCATTCCACAATCCCTCTAGTGGCTCCCTATTGAGGAGGCAAGAGCTCAATTTACAATTGCTTGCACCATTCCAAAGGCCCTGTATTTCTCTTCATTCATCTACCTGACTGGAAATTTGTAAATCTCAGAAGCAAAACGGGGCCCAAGAAATGCACAATCCCTTCAACTCGACCGATCTTTAAATGAGAATGACACAAGAACCAATCATTCTCAGGAACCCCCACAACAATCTGGAACTCCCTCCCTCTGAACCTCCATATTGCCCCAGGCATTGTTATCTTTAAAAATAAACTCAATACTCTTCTTTTTGAAAGATAGTTGGGCAAAAACTTCGATCTCCCACACACTCTTCTGTCTTTTGTGTATCTTTTCCTGTGCTGTAGCTCAAATATATTCTGTCGATGATTAATGGTAACTGTACTCTCTCTTGTAAACTCTGGGCCATATTTGTGCTATAAAGAAATTACAAAAAAAGTAAAACATCCCAGTTGATGAGTCACTTGAGCTGACCTTGTGACTGAACTATTTTTTTACTCATGAATGGGAAATTTTCCACCAGCATTTGAAGTCACAGACAGATGTCACATTCACTGATCAGAGCATAAACGACATTGCACAGATTGGAAATGTAATTTTGCACTGTCCTCTCAATGCAAATATTGTTGCAATATTCCAAGGCCACTGGTGCAAAACTGCTCATTAAGTGGGGCAATGTCAGTAATTTGTCTTCATTTGTTTCAGTCCTGAAGAAATGAGCTACCTCTGCAGTGGCGACTCGCCGGGGTGTGCTGCGGGGCAGTGGGGCGGGGTGGGGCGGGGAGAGGCAGGGTAGGGGGTAGTAAACTCCGCCATACGGTGGTACGGAGTTAAGTAAATAAATAAAACAATTGACATTGCGCGCGCTGCAACGCCAAGTTGGCGATGCAGCGCGCACGATGTAAATTGTTTTATGACTATTTATTTATTTACTTAAATCTGTACCGCCGTATGACGGAGTTTACTACCCCCCACCCTGCCCCTCCCCCGCCCTTCCCCACCGCCCGCAGCACTCCCTTGGCGAGCCGCCACTGTACCTCTGTATAGGTCTGCATGCATGTCAGTATTGCTGTAGTACAGCATCATGTGACCAGAGCAGTTCATCCCAGGACATGAGTCTTCTAGGTTGGTACCATGCCAGTCACCTAAAGTCATCTCCTCCTTAATCTTTGGGAACATACGGGAGCTGTTCCAGACACCCTCATACTTGGCAGAGGATACTACACTGCAAACAATCTTTCCTCCTTTCTTTAGTCACAAACCACTTTAATGGGAGACAGATACTATTTACATTACCATAAACCTTATACATGCATTTGTCTGTTTATCTATGTGCAAATCGCTCTTAGCATGGATGAGTTCAAATTACCAACAGCACAGTATTTACTATTGTTGTCAGGTATTTGGAGTGATGTTCTGCAAGTTTGATTTATTTGCTGTCCTCTGATAACCCTTAGAGTTGCTTCAAGGTCTGGAGCCCAGCTGCAGTAAGCTACGAGTAGCAATAAAAAATAAGGCAAGAGTAAAGTGGTACCTTTTGGCAACAGGGAGTGTACAAAGTTGCAAATGTAGTAACCCTGCACATTTTTTGAGGATTTTTTTAAATAACTTTGCAATATTTGTCAGGAGAACGAAACTGGTAGAGAACGCTTTTATCTCAAAAATTTCTTGAAAGAAAATATTTCGAAAGAAAAATTTCTGCAATTTTTTGTTGTTGGTTTGGAAAACATATGGGCTCTTATTACGAGTAAAGGTGCTATTTATTGCACCTGATAAATAACGATACCATGGTGCACGTTACTTATTGATGCAATAAATAGCACCTATTAAAAGTTTGTGGGGAACAATATCTGGATTTTGGTGTTTAACGCATCAAAATCCTCATGATAGCGTAAAAACTGTGGGCCTCATTTATGAAAAGTGACGCATCACTGCATGAAAACAGTGATGCGTCACTTTTCACTGCGCCCTCCCTGCGACTCCAATGATGCGTCATATTTACAGTATGACGCATCATGTCGCAAGGAGTCACAGATACGTCAGTATTTCTGACGTATCTGTAGGCGCAAATGTGACGCATTGCTGGAGTGTGTCACAAAAGTGACGCAACTCCAGCAATGTGTCCTTTCACATGGGGCAAGCCCCATGTGAAAGGGCCTGCGTCAGTCTTACGCCTGCTGTGAGGCAGGCGCAAGATATTGACGCATTTGCACCCTAGAAGTGGCGCAGTGAAATCTCGTAGATTTCACTGCGTCACTTCTACGATGCTTACTTACGTGGGAACGCCCACCCTGCCTACATTATATCTGACGCAGGTATAATGTAACGCAGGGGTTTACAAAGTGACGCATCTAGGTAGATGCGTCACTTTGTAAATATGGCGCATCATGGCGCATGTTTTACGCCACTGGTGCGACACAAAAAGTGACGCACCGGTGGCGCAAAAGTGACGCAGGGGCTCATAAATGAGCCCCCATATGCTTTTCCTGAGTTAAACGTTGGCAGTTTTGACTTGCTGAAATATAAAAAAGGTTGAGTTATTTAAATAGAACCATTCTCGTAATTTCCACCCCTGCTCAAACAGGAGTTTACTCAGCGGTCAAAAAACAGCGGCCCATGCAATAAGGCCCCTAGAAGTTTATACACTTGGAAAACTATGCAAAGTGGGCGAAGTATGCTAGATTGTGGCAGTTTAAAGACGGCTAACGCGATAAAAGTCTGACTTCAATAGTTGTACATTCGGAATGAAAGCAGTCACTGCTTGTTAAAATACAAACTCATACAGTCACCCTAATATAGATTAGAAATAACACAGATTTCACAAGGGCATGCTAGTCACTCACTGCATTCTGATTCACATGTTTTTTGCATTGAAGCAAAGGGAGAACTCACTGGCAATCAATGTTAAATGTTTGTCTTTTTTTTTTAGAGGAGCACACATTTTATGCATGACATGAACCTTAATGTAATGAAGAAGAAATGTACAGGCAGCTCACACGTCGAAGAAAACGGGGTGCTCCGTAGGCTTCTGGGGGTCCCCCAAGCACTTGCAACTTTGTGGTGCCAGAAGAGCTTGGGCTGGATTATGTGGAGGGTCACATTACATTAGCTCCTCTTCTGCTGTGGTGCTGTATTTGGTGCAACGCCCAGGCCTGTCTTTGGAGAGATTTTATCGAAGGCTGCTTGGCAAGCGCTCTTTGCCCCTCAATACCATGGATAAAGTGCATACTGACCACTTTTCTTAGCCTCCGAAAATCTAGCATCTTTTTCGACCCAACCTCCAAGAAGGAGGGCAAGAGGTGGGTGAAGGGCAACATTTTGTTTTAGAGAGCAAGGGCAGGGAGCTGGCCCTGTCCAGTCTAGGTTGCGCCAGAGGCTACGTGTTGAGTCAAATGTGACCTGGGACCGAGCCATAGTTGGAATGAGTCAACCACCCTTGGGAGAGATCTCTTCTTACCGGATTTTGCCTGGGTTCCGTCAAATTGAAACTGTGTTTTTCTCACAGTTTCAATCTGACGGAACCCAGGCAAAATCCGGTAATATGTGATGCTACCACATTTCATTGCTGCCCTTGTGATGAAATATTTGACCAAACCCTGTTGCACGTCTTGTTCTTTTGCAGATATTATAGAGAAGTATCTAAGGGATTGCTCGTGCCAGTAGTAAGAACGACCAAGAAAAAAAGTTGTAGAGCCGCATGTGTTTATTTGCAGTCTTTATGAACACAGGAAATATACCTAAGGGTGGATTTATTTTTTTAAATTAGCTGTCATACTTGGTAATTCATTGCTCTTTTAAATGTATTTTATGTCTAATCTTAATTTATCAAAATCTCTTCCTTTTTATAATATGAATCATCTATATTACTCGTGAGTATTGGTTTTAACTGGTTTAACTGTGTTGGTTTTGTATGGTGATGTTGATTGCTTTTGTGTTGGTATGTGCTTTTATGGTCTTCTTGCCTCAAATAAAGATGACATGAAATGTACAGTATAAATAGTGAGGGCTCTCTGTCAGGCCCTTCCAGCCATTGCTTTGTTGGAAGTGTCATTCACATTTTGGATCAGCCCACAGGATAGCCATTTGCTGCTGACAATGTTATTCATCAAGACACGTGGCATGGGGGATGGGAGGGGCAAGCAATGGCAGGCAAAGTTTGCATGCAGCCATATCACTGGTGCAAAATTGATTGTTCACATTGAAGTGGTGTCCTATTGTGTGCCTCACCTTGTCGGGACCTTAAAATGGAGCATGGCACGCCCTTCTGCCCTCTACCACACGCGATTAGTGTGAGAGATGGAAACATGTAAAAACATGACCCAGAGAAGAGCAGCCGCTGGCAGGGTTCTTTAAGCTGCTGCTGAAGGACTTCAACATGGAAGCCATCTTGTAAAGTAGGCTTTCTCCTCTGAAAGCAAATATAAGGTTTACTTGAAGTGTTAACTAGACAGTACATACATTCACTGCTATAGTGAATCTTATTTTCAAGAAAATAATTTTTGGGAATCAAAAACAAATGATTTTTTTGTTAAACATGCCCTGCTAACTATAATAACGATCTAATGTTCTTATCTCGGTTACACTTTCAGTAAATGTCACATGGCTTATATTTAAAGCTCACGGTTTTCCATCTTTACTGATTTGTCCATATAAATATAGATACAATTCTGTATTTCCATCTGAATTTAAATATAAAGAAATGAAATTGTAAAATACAGAAATGTGACGGTATTTGGTGTACTTTCCCATTCCATCAGTCATGCCTGCCCTTCCAATAGCGGTGCATACTGAGAGCAAGGCGAGATAAGAATAACATTTCAAGATGAAGAAAAAATTGCTGCAGCTGGGCTTTTACTAAGTTGACATTTTCAAGTGATTATGTCGATTAATGTATACCTTTAATTAGCACACTAATACACAACAAATCATATTTACATAATCGAGGAACAATGCTAGTTGCAACTTTATTTTTTCTTTGACAAAAAGTAAATATGTATACATATCAATTCAATGAGAAAAGAGATATTGATAAATACAGAACTGTCAAACATTCCATAAAACTGGTAGTCTTGCTTATATAGTTTTAGTGCAGAAACCCTTATCTTGAAAATAGCTTTCCCATTGAAACACGCCATGCTTATCAACTGGAGTCATTTGATGGTACTAGTGAGCGCATGTGCACAGTGGAGTCATTTGATGGTACTAGTGAGCGCATGTGCACACACATTAGTGCAGGCGGAGGATAGTCACTTTTGCAATTTCTCAGAAGGTTCTGAAAAGAGCTCGGCTTAAAACTTAAACAGAAGAAACCCACTCCAAGAAGCTGTCCAAACTCTGCGGGACTCAAAGATGGCTGCTCTGTTCACGCGTGGAGGTGGATGCACCCTTTTAATTGGCATTGATTGCACCTGCATTAACAAGTCGGGCTGGTGTATGGAGGGATATCATGTAGGTATTTGGAGCAGCAATGGTGGACCTTGGGCCTCTAGCCTGGGCAAATGGTGAAAGTTGCTCAGCACTGCTCTTATTTCTAATTCCCGCTCCAGACCTAAGGGGCTGCAACGTATGCGGATAGCAACTCTAGATCACTCTTTGGTTGGCTGCTCATTGGGAAGGTGGTGCTTTGGGTCACATCACCCAGGGCAACCACAGAAAGTCCTGCCACACTCTCCCTGTCCAGGATTTGGCCTGTGCTTTGGCTTCTCAATGGCTCCAAGAGATGTGGTGTTTCTACAACGCACAGAACACAGCCAGCTTTTACCCCGCTATGGGACGAGCAAGCGGCGAGAGGTGGAGGTGCTTCTTGGCACTTCTCCAGTTCCCAATTCCACAACTTTAGAACTCTGCATTTCGGAAGGGTAATCGCAGAATTTGTCATTGCAGTTCTTACAACAAGGAACACACACCTAAAATAAGCCAGACGATTGACTTTGCCAATGCTTGCTAAAAATGAGTTTACCGTTGGCAGAGAAGGAACTTTTAAATAATGCATACATTATTCGTACGTGCCAAATATAATTGGAGCACGTTGTGTGGTGTGCGACCTGGAGAAAAAAGAAAAACCTATCCACAAGTGCTCCCACAAAGGCAAAAGAATGATGACCTATTGTTTGTACATTTCCTCTCGTATTTAATTATAGACATATGGGACAGTTTACATAAATAAGTGATCTGAATATATTTTGAGCAAGTCTTTTTTCACATATTTCCGTTAGAAGATAACATTTTGCACATTTCAACTCTATACCACGTTTGCTTTAGGAAATCGTGAGTAAATACGTTTTTTTGGCTTTTCTTACAGAATATACTACACAATTGTGATGGATGGAAATGCTTGAATTAATCTAAGCCACTGAAGATGCACAATGCCATCCTGATGCCATCCTGATGCACTGCATAGAACCGCTGACTCCCGCTGGTAGTTTCAATCATTGATTCATTCAGTGTGGAGTCATTGATGCGCCTTAATAGGCTCATTGTTGCATGCTTTGTGTGGGGCCACTGAACCTAATTACTAGTGGAGCAGCTTAATTTTGGTTCCACCCTTTCAGGTCACCTACTTGCGTTGATTTGTGCAGATTGGCACTTATTTTATTTTGTGTAGTCCAACATTCTAATAAACCAATGGGATTTCGAATGTATTTCTGAAATTATCCATGATAAAAACTTAATAGTATAATTGAATATGTGCATAATAATGTTGAAGATTTTAATAAATAACGTAGTTCTCATTCATAGCTATACTAATATTTTATTAATCTAATGGACAGTTAGATGTAGTCACGATTTTGCTCCACAAGATATTCTATATATGTACTAAGTGTAAACGTGCATGCTCCTATATTCAAATGTCAAGTGCACTTTTACTGCTGTGCTAAGTTAGCATAATTACAGGCCTTAGGTTTCTGAGGTTTGATGTTTAACTTTCAGGTGAGAATAGTTTTTCTTGCATTTTTTCTTCTTTGCAGTTGCAGATACAAGGCTGTGGGGCATATCAGCAACAACCGGCGATAATAATCGCTAAGCACACTTAGCGCTAGGATAATTATCGCCGGCTAGCGTGGATTTTTATCGCTGAGATAGTGTGCTATTAGCAACGCTTATCTCAAAAGCGATAAAAATCCTCACGCTAACTGCCTAACGTGAGATTATCGCTGGAAACCCAGCGATAATCTCACGCAATGTAGCGTTAGCTTGATGATAGGGACTCACAAACTTAGCCATGATATCCACCTTCCATAGGATATCATGGCTAAGTCAGTCCTGAAGCAGGCGTAAGGAAAGTAGCGATAACAGGGGTTATCGCTACTTTTCTTGCCGCTATGCTTCATAGTGTGAGGCTTGATGATAGGAGAAATGTCGCCTAGCGACATTTCTCCTGTCATGTCATGTCAGGAACGCCCACTTTGCATCTCATTAGATATGCAAAGCTGGGCGTGAGGAATTCCTATGCTAACGCAAGTTTTCAAGCGTTAGCGTGAGCTTGCTAATTAGGTGATAAAATTATTGCCGCTTTTCGGCCGAAAATGGCCGCAAAAGCAGCGATAATTTTGTATCGCCGGCTTGTTGATATGCCCCTTAGTTAGTGAAGGGCCTTGTTTATTTGTTGTGATAATAAGGTGATGGAGGAACTTTTGGCAAGAAGAAGATGTGTTAACAAGGTGGAAGAGGAATCCTAGTGGCGGAGAAGGGCTGTTCAAGATCACCTGACTGTACCCAACTGAAGGTCTGGGAGAAGAGCTGAGTGTTGCCAATACTCTACAAGAGGAAATGGAAATGTACTTGAGGAGATGACACTGGTTACCTTGAACACTTTGAATGTTAATAGGTGTTGCATTGCTAGCTAGAGGGCAGAGAGCTTTAGGATTTCACAAGGTGCAGACCTCATGTGCTACTCCGCTCGAGACACGCTGCTGAATAGCCGTGTGCTTTATAAATGCCCGTTCATTTATTCATCCATTCATTCTCATTGTGTAGCTTCATGCTATACTCTTTAGGCTTGGATTCCTTTCACGAAAGTCTCTATTATGCTGACACCTGTTCTTTGCTTCCCACAGCTTTATCAGGGTTTTTCCCGAAGTCAGTTTAGTGTAGGGTAAGTTAGTTTGTATCAAAGATATTAATGACTAGGCAGGAGGTTCGAGTTCTGCAATTACATTTTCAGAATCTCTTTCTCGTTTTCTGTATCATCGCCACAGAGGTTTTGGTGGGATTTTTATTGTTAAGACTGAAATTTATTAGGAGATTCAGATTTATTCTGGTCATTTTTTTTTTTTATAATATGCTTTTGGGAACATGTATATCAGTCTGTTTCTGAGTTTGTAATGAAATCCTTTCACTCCAATTAGTTGTCTTGGCTTTATTAAACGACTACCTTTATGCGTGTGTTATAGTAACTGAAAGTGATGTTAACTCCCTCTTACCTCTCAGGCAATTAATAAAAGGTCCACTGACTGGAAAGAAAAAACATCTCAGGATCAGGGCCTTCTCACAAGGCCCATTGTTTTCTGCACCAGATGTGACCATTAACACCCACAGGGACTCCATGCAGTGATTGATTTTCTATACTAAGCTTGCCAATGTTGTTAGTGTACATGGACATGAATACAGTACTTGTCCTGACACACACATTTCCCAATGTCCTAAGTAACCTGTGCAGAACCCGAAATCCCCTAATCAGCTAATCAGTGCTGGTACTGTCAGAAACTTCTGTTTAAGTCAGGCAGCTTTATTCACATTTTGATGAGCTACTGTTCCAATAATTGTCATGCCTGTCGTTAGTAGCATATACAGCATTTCCTCTTCACATGCATATATTGGTACGTTAGGTATAGGAGCATCTAGTTTCTGGAAGAATGATGATTGTTGCATTTTTTCTGTTGCTTTTCTGACCAAAGAGACCACAGAATGGTGGAGGATGGAGATGCATGAACTAAACCGAACCGCCAAATGAGCACATTGATCAATAGATGAATGCTAGACGTTTGGTTATTTCTCTAATCAAGACTTAGGGCCATATGTAGGTAGCTAAATACCGGTCGGTAACGGACGAAATTCGGTAAATATCCCGTTACCGACCGGTATTTAGGCAATTGAGATGTAGGTGGCTGGATTTCAGGATTCGGTAATTTACCGAATCGGAATTTTAAGAAATCGGTAAAATACCGATTCGGTAAATTACTGAATCCTGAAATCCTATGTAGGGGGCACTCAAGTGAGTGCATTTTTGGTTTCTGGATTCGTTATTTACCACCAACTACAAGTTGATGGTAAATAACAAATACCTTTTAAAAAGCAATTTTGTGCTTTTTGAAAAGTGCCATGTGGCAGACATACATGCCCTTAGGGCATGTATGTGCGCCACATGTGCACACATGCACGATTCAGGGGTGCAACAGGGTGTCAATGTGGCACCCTGCCACCCATGAATATGCTCACCCTATTACCGATTCGGTATTTACCGAATCGGTAATAGTGAATGGCTTCCCATTCATTCCTATGGGCCTCCAGGCCCATAGGAATGAATTGGAAGGGATGCATTATTACCGATTCGGTAAATACCGATCGGTAATAACGAATATTACCGAATCGGTAAAATTACCGAATGTTTACCTACATTCTATTTACCGATTTATAAATACCGAATCGGTAAAATTCGGTATTTATGAATCGGTATATAGAAATTATCTACATATGGCCCATAGGGTCCTATTTTGAGTTTTTCGGTCAGGGTACTCCATCATAAACATGGCGGAAATCCCATCCATTGTATTATAAGTGCATTATGTCTAGTGGCACTCAAAATATGGTACACAGTGCACCTGCCACCTTTTTGACTGAGTACCCTGTCCTCCAAGCATTATGTTGCCTATAGTTCAGACTAGTTAACGCCTACATGGGAATCATTTTCAATTGTCTAAATGCTCTTCACTTTGTATCTATAGTTCACAGTGTGTCCTGACCAAATGGTATTCAGGTACAGAATAAGAGTCGATGTGAAACATTGAGTTGCAAGCTAAAACAAAGCAGACATAGATTCTGAATTTATAAGTGAACTATGAAATACCTATATCAAATAAACTATATTGTCACCATTTCTACACCAGCACTGCACAGCTGATGAGCAGTCACTGGTTGTGTAATGAAGGGGAATAGCTTTCATGTTGGTTTGCTTGTCTGAGGGCAGGTGCCCCTTTCTTGCTCCGACCATCCAATAACACGCTCTCTACTTACTGACTACTCAACACGTTAGTTGGACTGCTAAATAAGGTGAGCCGAATATGTTTTTCTTTAGGACTTAGGTATATCTGGCTTCTGATTCTTTACTGAGCATCACAACAGAAAGAAGTTGTGATTTATGATAGCCAACAAACAATGACGTAGCCGTACTATGAATAGTATGCAAAACTCAGTATGAGTGTAAGCCCCTGCAACGTCTGACCTGACCAATGGGTAATTTAATGTGTGTACCACAAATAGGGAACTGCCCCAGGATCATATAGTGAAATACTCTGGGGCATATGTACAACCACAGACGTTGTGGTGGCGATAGGGGCTGCGCCTTATATAAAAGGCAGCGCTAAGCCACTTAACGTGGCTTAACATTGCCTTATACATAAGGTCCCCTTTCACGCTATGCTTATCGTGAAAGGGGCGTGCAGTGAGTGCTGTGGTGGGTGTTCCACTGCAACACCCATTGTATTTGTACAAGGGTGGCATACGTAGGAGGCAGGCACCAAAATTAAGACCAGGAAAATCCTGGTCTTAAGTTGGGGAAACGAGGAGAAATGCATTATTTCTCCTTGTTTTTGCTTTTTCCATGTGTGCTGCCTTGTGCAGCTCATATGGAAAAAGCAAAATGACATGGTTTGTTTATGTACAGGAAGGTGTCCCTTCCTGTACATAAACAAACCTTTTAAAAAAATTCAATTTTGTTACTTTCATGTGTGCTGCATGAAGCTACACACATGAAAGTGACAGAATTGCATTTCAGGATTGTTTATGTACAGGAAGGGACACCTTCCTACACATAAACACTCCTCCACTGCACCCAGACACCCTTGCACTCTGGTGCAAGGGTGCCTGCGTTGGCGCTAACTTGCTAAACTTAGTGCCATCACAGGGGGAAATGCAAGGCTGCACTACATTCTTGGAAATATGGTGCAGCCTTGCGTTTCAGAAGTGGCAGAGCGTGTCGTTAAGCTAAGGAGGCTAATGACACGCTCCACCACATCCTTGTACATATCCCCCCTGTCTTCTGCTGTCCTGCCTACACACAACGCATATACAGCCTGTTATTTACTATTTGGCTGTGGCCTGAAGACCTACAGCCCATCTTGGGATCAGCTCAGCTGGTTTCCTGCAACACTTCCCTTCAGTACATCAGCCTGACTCTTCGATTTCCCAACTTTGTGTCCTACACTAATGACCGGACGATGGATTTAGGCCCAGATATCTGTACTGGGGTGAATGTATGACATTGTTCTGCATTCTGTCCATCAATTGTGGTTTTTGCTACTCTAATGACCTACACAGAAGACCAATATTAAAGTTGCTAGTCTGTCTCCACTGCCATAGAAAGTGTTCTGTTTTGGAAATAGCATCTATTGGTTGTATAATTTACAGGTACTCTTCATTACTCCAGTTCTTCTTTCCTAGCCTCAGTTCTATGAGAAGATCAGGTCAGGCTGCCCATGTCATGCTCCCTAATCCTTTGAAAAATGAAGGTTTAGACTCATTCTCTACACGGGCCTCTGCCCCATACAGGGAGTGCTTGACCTGTTTAAGGACTGAGGCAAAATCTTCATTTTCAAAGGCTTGACACTGCTTCACAAGGGGGTTCCTGGCCTGAGGGAATGGAGTGTCCTCCTCAGTAAGGCACTGTCCAGGAAAGTGGATGAGAGGATAATGATAATCCTAGCTGAGAATTCAATTAACTTTTTTCCCTTCAGTTGCAGTCTCTGTGAGGTCAGTGCAGGTCACTGCCCCTGTAGATTGTGCTTGGAATCCATTTTCTGCACCCATTAATTGTTGTTTCATTGCTACACGCCTCAGCATGCAAAACCTATCTATTACAGTAGATGGTGTGATGCTGGGCCCATCAAAACAGCATTGTTAACATATCATAGTGGCAGAATATTGACTTATGAGCTCATGTGATTTAGGCAAGCAGTATCATGCTTCACCAAGACCTGCTTACCGCACATGGCTTTTTAATTCCATCCTCCTTTCTTATTCAAAGATTCTTTGGCCTAGATTTCTCATGTTGTCTAGGCGTGACTACTGTTTACCTCATCCATCTGCTTCACCAGTTGAACAGGCTGACAGATTAGCATCTTTCCCTGGCCTAGCTCAGGGCTATTAATTAACTGTTGATATTATAAGAGAAACTTGAAATGGTGTCACCCTTACTTACTAACAGCAGAACATCATAAAGAAGTAATGTAGCAGCTGTGACTTTTTTTCAATAAATAAGAATTTTGCAACAGCTGCATAATCCATCATCTGCTGCGTAATTTCCATAGTTTAACAAAATAATATTGCTTGCAGGTCAAATGAACCTGGAAATCAGTATGATGTGCACTATCTTACTCTGCAGGCCTTGTTTGAAATGGAAAAAATGCTTTCTGAGTCCCCAAAGTGAAACAAAACTGAATATAGGTTTTAGAATAGAGCTGAATTGCAATGACTGAATGAGGCACACTGTTTATTACAAGAAGTGTGTATTTATAGTCTAGTTTCCCTCACAGCTCAACATTAAGGCTCTGATTTACTAAGGACATGCATTGTTCTGGCATAACACGTAATCGCAAGGCCACGCAAGCCCTTAACGTGGATTTAAAAAGCTATGCAAAGGGCGATTTGCGCCACCTTATATGAATTTGTACACAAGTGTAATGCAATGCAACAGCTTGTTGTGCGTTACATTTTGTTGTATTAGGCTTTCAACGGGTGCAGCATGGGTGTTCCTGTGCATCCACCCATGGGAATTGACGCTATCCTATATTTACAGACATTGGTAAGCTTGGGATTGCGCCAAAAAGGTGTGCCTACTACAGAGAGCAGGAACGAGAAGAAATATCATCATTTCATCTTTCCACGTGTGCACACAAAGAAGAAGGAATTTGCCTCTAAGGATTGTTTTTGTGCAGGAAGGTATTCCTTCGTGGAAAATCACAATCCTGTCTATAAAGGAGGCACCCTTGCACTATGGCAGCACACAGTGAACCAGCGAAATGCACCATATTGAAATGCTCCCTTTCACGTAACGCAGTGCAGTGCAACAAGTTTCATTTGCTGTGCTGCACTGCATGAAATAATAGTAACTATGCCCCCACAATCTATTTTACTCTGAAAGATAGAAAGTACACTTAATAAACTCAACCCAGTGGCATAAATTCGCTCTACACAGCTGCATAATTCCAGGGGCCATCTCTTTAGGTAAGAGCGTGGGTCAGCCCCAACCTGATAAGTCTTAATGTAGAGGATAACTATCAGATCTCTCACACCTATGTTAGTTAGTACTTGTATGCACACACAGTGAATGGTGAGGCTGACTAGAGTGGGCGGGATTTGGTTTTCACCTTTTTTGGCTTTCTTCCATTTCGGCATTCAGTTCTGCCATGTAAGAGCCATCATTTGTTTTGTAGCAGAATGTTTTTCCCTTTAAAAGGTTAACAATTAACATGCAACAGCGTCTTTGCTGAGTAATACATCAAGTATTGAGATTAGCCATGCACCAGTGTATTTTATTGCTGGCTCAGGTGTGCTCAAAGTCACTTTGAAGCTGTAATGCGGGGATGGACAACAGTTTGGCAGTTTTTTCAAAACTGTCAAAACGTGTTGTAACCTGTTTTGCTGGCTGGGTCCAACTATGCACCTTTCACAAGGGTTTACACATGAGGGTTCAAAGGAAAACAGTTCCATTGCAGTTTGAATCTGGGCGTGCTTGACAGGTATAACATTGGGAACTCCTTTGGGTGGAGGAGACTTTGAAATGTTCCGTACTGAAATATTTTAGCTGCCAACATGTTATTCCTGACAGTGTTTTTGTTCTTGGCTGCTCTCACTTGCACTCCTCAAAGTACTGCACCCAGTTTGCTCTGCTTCTGTGGGTACTGCAAAACCCACCCAACAAGGGCTAGCTGTACTCTGAATCTTTTTTGCAAAGAGCAGTTGCAAATTGCACACTGAATTTTTGCGAATCAGTTCTGATCTTTCATACTGACCTATGAACTATTACATCATTTCGCAAAATTCCCAATCTCCCAATTGGAATAGGAATCAATTCGACCTATCTCATGAATATTAACGAGGCAGGGTCAGCGGATCACCATGTCTGTGATTGCCAATAGTTAAAGCAAACTTTTTTCACACTGCATCCATTTTCCTTAAAGGAAACAGGGCTGCGTTTAAAAAGAAGAGTTAGCTTTTTTTCAAATTTCATTTGAGAGTGTGCAGTGGTCTTGTGGACCATTAACTACTCCCCCAAAAACCTTTTTAACATTCACAAAGTGGAAAGAGGCCAATGAGTTACTATCCTTAGTTGAAGTATTAATTATATTTCAATGCAATTGCAGAATTGTAGTTGTAAACCATTGATACATCTGGTACCAAATAACAATTTGGAAGGGACACCTTAAATATACCTCTTCCAAATTAAAATGCAGTTACCATTTCTAAAACCATTTTGTTATTTGTTAAACCTTTATCAAATCTCCTAATGGGTTTAGTGAATTGAAAAAAGCCTTTTGTGGTTGTAAACATTCAACTTTTTCGAAATACAAGGCTTGAAAAGGCAAACTTGCTTAGTACTTCTGACCACCTGTCCTTTATTCTCTTTCACTCATTCACTTATGCTCTTACACTCACCAACTCAGTTACTTTGTCACTCATTCACCTCTTCTTTAGAAAGGCACATCCTACTGTCACCAATCTAGCCTTCAGGCTCAGATAGCTTTGTTCATTTAAATCCATATCCACCTGTGCCAGACTTCTGTAATATGAGGTTTCTCTCCAGGCTAAGGTTGAAAAAGTTGTTTTTCCCAAAGGAATGTGACTTACCTCTTAATCAAATGGCCATTTAACAGAAACATTACAATCGTGCATAAATGGGATATATCAATTTGCTGCTTCTGTAGTGTGTAACAATTGGTTTGTGCTCCAATAAATCTAAAAAATAAGATGTGTGCATCTGTGGCAAAAGATAAAAGGTGATTAAGAGAGATTTAAACAAAACAAGAAAAGAAAAAGACGTATTGCGTGATTAGTTAAAACCTTTGCAACATGAGAAAATGACATCAAATCTCAGTTTACATATTCCATAGAGTTACCTCTGTTTTCTTTTAAAAATACATATTTAAAACGGTAAAAGTAAAGAAACATTAAAACATGTAAGGTGGCCTGATTTACATGTTACTAACACCGAGGTGCTAAAATGTAACATGCATACATATGTGAGTTAAAAGCTGGGGAGTTTGCATTGTTACTCTAATGGGAGAATGGAATAGAAATTATATGGGAAACTTATGGGAATAAATGGACACCTACTATGCATAACCCTATAGTGTGAGATGGGACGTGTCAGTTAGTCATAAGGCAGAAGAAGGCGGCTGTCAGTGGGGAGATGAAGTCGGAGGGGTGGGCCCAGTAGTGGTCAGTTTTTTATCAGCCCATCACATGCATGATCCTGAGACTCTATCTTCCTAGAGAAGCCGTCGATGAATTTAACCAAAGAGCAATTTAGCATGGTATTTGATGGATCGAAGCAGGCCAAGACTGCTGCTCTGCAAGATTTTATGTCTTTAGCAATCCAACCCCTTCGAAGCAGGTCCCTCCTATCCTCTAGTAGGGTAGGACACAGGTACAATACATGTATTATGTTCTCTTTTTGTTGATTGCAGAGCCGACACATTGCCTGAAACTTACTTCTTTTGCAGGCTGGGAGATGACTGGCAATGGGGATTACCCCCATCCAAAGCTTCATGAACTGTAACTTTGTCCTTTCATTATACAGGTTGTTTAGGTAGCTCTGAGGTATCAGTTGATTATAGGTGCATAGCATCATCCAGGCATGTTTCCGTGCAGAAAGGCTGGACGTGTCTTCTATTGAGGAGAGTAGTTTGGTGCTGATTTTTGCCAATCTTTTAAATTCCTGATGACTGATGTGTATGTCCCAGGTGGGTTCCAAGCCGAGTGTGCTGAGGACTTGGGTCAGATAGTGATTTTCCACCGACCTATGATTTGTGGCCAGTTGGATCCATAAGTGGTGAGCCAGGGTACCTTCCTTTGAGGCCCCACACTTGTGGCAGCTTACAACAAGGGCCACCTTGTGAACAAGCGCTTGTCTACAAATTCCGAATGTCAGTCTTATCTGTGCTGGTGATGTGTAGGAGGGAAGCTGGAAAACTGTTATGTAGATTTTTGTGAGCGTGTTGTCAAGTGTCACACTCTCCCCCCCTTTCAGAGCCTCATACCCATATGTTAGGGTTGGGAGAACCTTCTCCTGAGCTACCTGGAGAATCCGCGGCAATGTGGGGCCATTTAGGTTTATGTGTGTAGATCTGATAGCAAATGAAATTGCGGTGTCTTTCTTCTTTATTTCAATCAACTGGCTCGGGTATCTGCCATAATCATTAAAAAGGACATCTAGATACTTATGTCAAATGGTTGCTTCTAATTTCTCCTGGTCGAGAGACCATATTGGCTTTTGTGTTCTGGCAACTCTAAACTCAAATATTTGAGATTTCTTTTTGTTTATCAGCAGACCATTCCTATTGGAGAATGTGGCGGTTACGTCTAGAACAAGCTGCAAAACCAATCTTTGTTTTGCTGAGGAGAACCAGGTCGTCTGCATAGAGTAAATTTGAAAGGCAGTGGCCACCCAGTTTGGGCATGTGAGAATTGACTGAGTTAAGGACCCGGGACAAATCGGATAAAAATAAGTTGAAGAGAGTGGGCGCAAGAACGCAGCCTTGCTTGAGTCCTTGCATGGTGGTCATGGGTTGTGGCACGCCCCATCCCCAATTTTGATTCTGACCCATGTGTCATGATGCAGTAGCTGTAGAGCCCTGAACAAAGTGTCCAGCATCTTTAGAAGGGCGGGTGACTGCCAAAGCTTCCCCCTATCGACCCTGTTGAATGCAGACTTATAATCTATAAAACCCATGTATGCGGGACAGGTGTTGGATTCAGCCTGGTCGATCAGAAAGAAGAGTGTAATAAGTGTACCAATGTGCCTTATGAATCTAGTTTGATATGGTGGTCTGATTTTATTTGACTCAGCCCATGATTGTGTAGAGTCCAACAGCACACCTGCGAGGTACTTCACTTCATTGTCAATCATACGATAGTTCCGGGGAGGAGTTTTTTTTGTCACTCCCTTTAAAGATTTGAGTGAGTATCGAGCCACACCATGAAGGGGAGATGCAGTTCTTTTCCAATTTGGATGAGTAAAGCGGGGCTAGTTGGATCGCCCAGAAAGCTAAGTCTTCCTTATATGGAGCCGGTGGATTTCCGCCTTGGCCTGGAGCCCCATTCCTGCCGCCCTTCGAGATTTGTTTTCGGACCGGGGCCTCTGAGATGAGGCACCTGGAAGTTGCCTGGTTGTGGCTCTCTGTTGAAGATTCCCGGACACTACTGGCCACAGAGCCTTCATCCTGGGAGTCTAATTGATATGGTAATGATTGAGTATTAAATTGTTCATGCAACAAGTGGTACCAGACTGGCTCCGGGATGTTGGAAGAAGCCACCTTAGGGAGAGAGCCCTATAGTCCGTTTATGGTTTGGCAGAAGTTATTTGTCCTGATATCGTACATTAGTTTAGCACAGAAGGAGATGCAGATTTTCCTTTGGTGGTCACGTTTTACCACCTCCAGATGTCTTCACACCTCCCTGAGGTTGCTTTTTATTTTTGGGTCCATTGGTGACCTTTTGGGATTTCTCCACAGCTGATTGATCCTTTATTTGACAGTCCTTATTGGATGGCTGGAACCTTCCCCTTGTGAGACGTGCAGCTTTGCTTTACCCGGTACCGGTTTTGCAAGCCGGTCTGCCAGTTTATCAGCAAACATTGTCCAGCTCAGAAGTGGATCTCCCTCTAGTTTGTAGATTCTGGCTAGTAGCAGTTTGGCTTCTGCAACCAGGGTTGGGAGGCAATTTATGGAACACTTGATTTGTTTGAGATTAATAGTGTGGCTTTTGAACCCTTGGTCAGCTTCAGCATTATGTTTGTTCAGCCTGATGAAAAGGGTGAACTCTTAAGGGCTATGGTCACTGTCCATTTTTTTGCCACAGCCAAATGAGGTGATTAGATTTAGCAAGGGAAAGCTGACAAATGTGTAGTCGATCAAGGAGGCCCCAGTGTTGGTCAGGTATGAAAGGCCAAGTGGCTTATCAGGATGAAATCAGCCATTAAGGGCTCTTAATCCACGGTGTTCCAGGTTTCCTAGGAGGACCCATCCTCTTGGGTCGCCTTTACCCCACCCGGGATGATCCTGAGGTGGAATAGCCCGATCGCCTTCTTGGAACTGCATTATCATGTTTACGGGAAGGTTGGTCATTAGCCACATATTAAAGTCTCCTGAGATTATAATATCTGTGCTGGGGTTTTCTGATCTGAGATTTAGAACCATGGTAGTCAGTTTCTTGGTAATAGCTGTTCTTGTGCCTGAATTAGGGCGGCAGTGCGTACTACTTGCAGCCCTGGGGTGTCACTCGCTTGTTTCCTAGATTGAATTACGCTATTGGCCGATACGTAGATTGCAAGGCCTCCACTGCTGCGGCCAAAATTACGTTGCATGAGTGCAGGTATGTGATGGTTTATGTATTCTTCTAGTTGGTAGGCCGCCTGTAACCAAGTAGTAGGATGATTTTGAACGAGGGTAAGTAAGATGTGGATGCCTGATCGTCCAGTTTGCTAGCCAGACCATTGATGTTCCAGGAGCATATCTTGAGTGGGTTTTCGGAAGGTACATTGTGGACGCTGCTTTGTCACCTCAGCAGTCAGGTGATGGAGATTCCCCACTGCTTAAAGATGCCCGCGTGCTTCAGAATTTTATAGGCTAGCTCTGTGGATCGCCAGGTGACCATGGTTGTTTCATTATTCTGGCCGTACCCAGGCATTATTAACTCATTAGATGCTATCTTGTTCGATGTGACTTCTTCCAGCAAGCCCGCGGCTTGAATTAGCTTGAGGATGTTTCTACAGTTTAGAATGTTAAATGTGCCTTGGGACTTGCATTCTGGGTAGAATAATGTATAGGCAGTTTGAGCTTGTGAACGCCTTATGTCTATGTGACCATCTTGGACTCTTTCAGGCACTTTGTTGGCCTGAGTTGGCAGGGCCTGGAGGGCTAGATTGAATTCACTCGGAGAGAGACGACCAGGCCGGTCAGAGCCTGCACCTACTAGCCCTGGGGAAGAGCCTGACATTCTCAGGGTTAAGATGGTTTGATTCCTGAGATCTGGGAAGGGGATGCCTACGTGCATGTTAGGGTCCAGACCAGAATTTACAGGTTTGAAGGGTAAGCTGATTGCAATTTCAGGCTCCTTTTGTCTCGTTAGGACTATATCTCTAGTAGTTTGCATGGCGCTTTCTTGTTCAGGTTCCTCAGTTTGAACTGTTGAATGCCTCGTGGCTCTGTTCTTGCTGGCTGGCGGGGCGGTCAGCCAGGTGTTACAGCACCCCGCCACTTGACTCTATGCTTGGGTAGCTATATCTTGCCTTGGAATTTTTGTGTCGTTAGCGGAGGGCCATATTTGCTGTTGTAGCCGAGTCTGCTACAGCTGCTGTGCTCCTCACTTCGATAAATGAAGGTGTGTTGATCTTTTGTTTTGCCGCTTTGATTTGGGTCATCCATCGCCCCTTCTGGGCTGTTGAACTGGGTGGCCTTTGTGTCCTTGTTCCCAGTGGTGTCTTCATGGTTCCAAGTTTTGAACAAGGGATAGGGCGCCATGTTATGGTTTGTAAATCGGGTTTTGTTTGTACCCCTTCTTCTTTTTGCTTGTTTTCCTTTATGTTCTGCTTCTTCAGTGTGAGGTGCCCTGTTTTGAGCGGGTGGGTATGTAGGGTTGGCCCCAAGGCTTTTGGCCATGCTGGTCACACACGAGCAACTGCTATCCGCATTGCAGTCTGTTGTAGCTGGTAACTGCAATTAATCAGCTTCACCTGCCCCTTTCATCCTGTCTATTGGCCCAACCTGGGGAATTTTTATTAAATTATCTCCTCCATCCAAAGACATACCTCTAGGGCTTAGAGGCTTTGTGTTAGTTATTTCTTTCAGCTCTCCCACTAGCTGTGCCATCACCTCTTGGAGCGCACTTAGTTTGCCAAGAACTGGCGAGCAGTTGTAAGCTAGGCGAGGATGGTCAGCATCCGCCTGGGCCCGTTTTATCAGGCTGTTCAGGTTTGTGATCTTTTCGTCGATGCTGGTGACATACAATGCCAGAGTGTTTAGAAGGCTAATTTGTATGTCCATTTTATTGGCTTGGAAGGCCATTGCATCCACCAACCTCTGTAGGATGCCTAGGGCTGTGGACCAGGCCGACTCTTGTTGGGCCTCGCCTTGCTCGTTTGGGGTGGCTGAGGGGCTTATGTTGTTTGAGGATTCTTTTCCATATGATAACAGCATGATTTCTCATTCCTTTGATCGAAGGGTTCTTTTGTAAAAAAAATAATATTTTATGCGTTTTTTTATAGCGTGGACTTTACCCGAAGGTGTCCGAGCGCTTCACAATAGGAAGGTAGGATAAGCCCTTTGCGAGGCGATAAGAATCTTCCTCGAGGGGAGACAAGTGAGTTCGTCCCGTTTCCTGTGATTTTCTGCTTTCTAGCTTTTTCGGGGTGTCCCTAAGCAGCGAGATTTTAACAATAGATTTGCTAGTTATCTAAAAAACCCCATAACAAATCACTTTTATTTTTTGAAACACAGACTGATGTGTCACATTTGAAAAGTCAAGCACTTGGATTTTATTCACTTCTTATGATATAACGTGCAAAAATGTCATCAGATACATTTCCACTTTTGTCCTGTAAATTTCATTGGTTCAATTCAAACTTCAATAGCAGCAAAACAATATTCAGTCAACTTGTGCTGTTTATATATTTCTATCTTTGTAGGTTTGGACATTGCGGTAGCTTTAGGTGACTCACCAGACTTCTGTTTCTTTTTTTAATTTTTATTCCCACATAATATACTTACATAGATAATATACTTACATAGAGGGGCTTTTGGTTAGCAGGACTCATCCACTTACCTATTATATTGTCATTCACATTTTGCTTCACGCTCCACAGCATGCAGGGTGGGGCAGTGGGTCGACCCGCTTTACCCATTGTATCCCTTGACCATTAGTGCGCGAAGTTTGTGCACATTCCTCACATCCACCTCAAAATAGTTCCTTCCTCTTCAGTGATAAAAGTGTGCTTTTTAAATTTAGTTACCTTTTATAATTACTTTAAATAGTGTCTTTTTATTTTCCCTACCCTTCAGGTGCCCAGTTAAATGGTGTTTTATTTCCATCTCTTTTTTTTAAGTTTAAAGGTTTTAAATGTCATTACACTTGTAAATAAAGGGACTCCTTCTAAAAGGCGCGTTAGGTCTGGGAGCAAGGGGGGAAAACTGAACATCTAAATAAAGAAACAACTCCCCTTAGACCTATATTTCTTTACCTTGGATTGAATCTAGGCATGGGTTAACAACTACATGTAGTCATTACATAATTTGAACATACAAATGCACAAATACATGATCTTTTTCCTTTTTTATAAAATATTTTTTTATTTCTGATTAATATTATTTTATAACTGTTGTAAATCAGTCTCGTTTTTTTTATAAAACAGTACAAATCATTTTATATTATAGAAATGACATTCATTAGTAAAACACAATTTTTTATACCAATTTGTTTTAGTAATATAAACAAATATATCTAATATATACAAGCAGCAACACCCTACTCATGAAAACAATCAATTCTTAAACACATTCATGACTCTGACTCACTCTCAGTCACACAACACACATATACTTAATGAGTACAAGGAGCATATAGATGTAAAGACATTTCCAATGTTCGATTTAGATGACAGCAACCTAAATAGGTCTGGGCGCACGTGATCTACGCACGTTTCGGTGGAATAACACAACCGTGAACCACCTTCATCAGGACCTCGCCCAACTAGGGTATAGTGTCACTAAAGCAATTCAAGGTAGGGGTACCTAGGGAACAATGGTAAGAAATGTATTCACAAGAAAACCCACGCTAAAGGCAGCAATTATTTAAACCATAACTACAAGTGGTGTATCAGACCATTTCATAATAAGTGAATTAAGAAGAAAAAAACACCTAAGAATAGACTGTGTGCAACATGAAAGTTTCTGGTGTTTGAAGATCTGCCCGACCAATAGTCCCAGGACAGAGGATGGTGTTTGTAGAAAAGACTATACAAAGGGAGAATATCCCAAGAAATACCCTTTTGTGCCAGACAACAATGTATCCATAAGATGTGATATAAACAAGTGATTAGCATTCAGATTTACAAGTCTAGCAGTCGAGCACAAATATTAGATGACTAACTGATGTATACCTTACTATTTGAAGTTGGGTAGAATACCCGTAATCCAAGGTTGTCAAACTTTGGAGAATTGAAACAGCTAGTTCTTTTTCATCTAGAGCAAATCGAGTTCTGCAAAAAGTACTTCAAAAAATGAGTGCTATGTCTGTCTCAGACCATTTCTTTAAATTATAAAGTGCTGATGGTTATGGTAATGGTAAATTTAGTTACCTTTTATAAAAACTTTAAATAGTGTCTTTTTATTTTCCCTACCCTTCAGGTGCCCAGTTAAACGGTGTTTTATTTCCATCTCTTTTTTTTAAGTTTAAAGGTTTTAAATGTCATTATAAACATTGAAGCTGTCTGTGATTTAAGTATTTGGGTAGGTAGAGATTTATTGTTTTCTACCTCACAAATAATAATCATAAAAAGTGGGAGACAGCTGAGGGGGCTTATATAAAATAACACTCAAAATTGCATTTAAAATGTTACATCTAAAACAAAATCACTGATTTTGCCATTTTAACACTGTTTTTTTTATATATATAAATAAGCCCCCTTCATTTGTGCCAGACTTTGTATAATTATTATTTGTGAGGTAGACAATGCTTTTCCGTTTCAGCTGTTGGCTGCTTTGAAGTGTGAGCAATGACACTTGGCATGTTTACATGGGGAAGGATTGAGATGCAAATGAGTTCCATCCTGGCTGCCTTACTGCCTCTCCTCCAAATAGAAAATCTGATGGAGAGATCTAACAAATAACAGAAGTGTTAAGTGTACAAGAAAAGGAATCCCAAAAGGTTCCTGATACATTGATTTCTGTGGCTATTTTGCACACATTATCACAAGTGACCGAGGTTCTCATCTCAGCGTTTCTATCTAGGCTAAATATTGGAGGCATTAAAATGACATGCAGTAGGAGGAAAAATCCTGAGTATTGAACATGGTTAAGAAACACAGATGAAAAGCTTTGGCACTTGGCATTTTATTACTAAATGCACTTGCTCGGTGCTCCCAAGTACATTCAAACATATTTGTTTACATTAACTATTTCAAGCTGCCTTAGTAATATTTAGCAACTCCATCATCCCATGTTATAAGTGGATTTATGCTTGTTTAGGAGGGCACACCTTGTTTTAAATAAAGGCAAAGTCAGTTTGAAGATATCAAGTTATAACATACTGTGGATTCAATCAATGCTCATAAAAGGACAGCACGTTAAAAAAGTACACTAAAAGAGCCAGTACTTAATTTGTTACAAAAAATATATGAGGGCTAGGGCCCTCGTCAGGAGACCACTCCAGCTTACGCCTCCCGTTGCCAGCGCTGCCAACACACGCCTACAAGTGTGAAAATGCAGACTATTCCAGGCCCCCAAAGCTTTAAGAATGGCTTGGACAGCATGTATCAGTCATTTTTAATGCATAGTGATTAAATAAACAACTGCTGTTGTGCTAATCTCTAAATCAGACAAACTGCGCCGCCATGTGTCAGACTGTCTTAAGTGCTGGTGTTAACAATTAAGTGCTGGTACCGAGCACCGGAAACCACTGGCACAAATAAGGCACTGAAAAGATCGTACAACAATTAATGCTCACAACAGCGAATCCCTTAAGTCTCCCGTCACTGATGCTTGGTTAGAAGGGTTCGCGTCCCATCACTTGTTCATCTACTATTTCTACTTTTTTGCATTCTTTCAGATTTATCTGTTTTTTCAATGCATTAATTGAATACAACAACTCCCTGCAGCTGCATTTATAGTATACACACACACACACTTTTACGGCTTAGAGTTTTTTTCTGATGTTTACGCAATGCACCCACACAAAGTAAATAGAGGTGTTGTCTCCCCTTCCATGTGGCCATTACATTAGGAGAGTAATGCAGAAATCTGTTTGTGGTCAGGAAATGAGTTAACAAGCATTGTCAATGCCTATAGGTCGGGCTTATGAATGCACTGTCAAGCCAGACCTAAAAATCCATGTAGGTTAACTGCCCTCCTTCCATCTGTGCTGATGCCTGAGAGAAACGCCATAAATTATCTAGTTATCTAATGCACTTTTATAGCATTGCACTGACACGTGTGTGCTCCTAAAAGTTCAAGGTCAGTCAGCTGGATAAATAAACAACATAATCACAGCTGTGTGGAGGACAAGCACATTTTTCTGGAAGCACTCAACTTCTGCCCAATCAAAACCTGCACTCCTGGCTCCTGGCTAGTAGGCAGAGCCAAAGCCCCTCTCCTGATGATATTCACATAATTTTCTGGGCACAACTTTACTGTCAAGCCGGATCATAAAAAGGATCTGTTGCACTATACATCCATTAATACTCAATTTGTGAAACATATTCTACTGAAAAAGACTATCTTTTCTTTCCAGGGGTTGCTTTGGAGAAAACAAATAGTTCCTGTATCTCCAGGTTTCTCCTTCTCTCCTCTTCTCTTCACAGGCCTCTTCATCCCATCCTCGTCGCCATTTTTAACTAGGGAGACACAAAGGATTAAGTAGTAACAAAATGTATTGAGTATAGGAGAGCAACCCCTGAAGACTCCTCTTCAGGCAAGAGCAGTTCCAGATATGCTCACCTTCCAATGCAATTGGAAGGTTCAGCATCACTGGGATACCGATGCACATTCTTCTAGGATACAACATTTTCGTATTAGGATTTAAAATCTTCAACAGATTTGTTTTTTGCCACAATAATTTATGCACTTTTTCTGTAACATTCTACCAGAGTGTCTCGCAGAACAAGCATCACAGAGCATCCATGCAACTGATACTTGAGAACAGAAGGTAATAGCATTGAAGCCTTTGATGATTGTGGGAAAAAAGCAAAATAACAATGAGTGTAAGAAAGAAAGTCCCCACATAGTTCCAGTAGTGTACCTGTGTGCCCCTGTGCCATTTTATGTATTCCTACATCCCCCTGTGTCATTTTCTCTAGTTGCCAGAACCTCTCTAAAACAGCTGGTTATTCACTGATGTGTGTCTATTACTTCTCTTATAGAGTACTAGACTTTCATCTCCCTGCTTTCATCTATCCTTCACCTTCACCCACACATCTTCCCAACCTACTCATTCACCTCCAACCCAGTCATCCTTAATCTCCAACAGCTTAACTGTACTACCAAGGTCAAATTCTTCCATTTATCTTAAGGGTTTCCACTCACATTTACCCCAGTCTCCCACATCCACCCATCCACTCACTCGCCCATTAACTTTTTCTCACACATTCACAAACTCATGCATCTATCGGTAAGTGTTTTCACTAATATAATGCCAGACCAACTGGCTTTTCCAATGCTTGCTTAGCTTTAAGAACCTAATGGGATGCTAACATGTTACCCCAAAACCATTATTCAACTGTGAAAATTTGATAGAGTGATGTCAGCCTCAGTAGGGCTGGTCCCTTACTCAAACCCAGACATTACAGGCTGATCTAGTACACTGGGGAGTATTACATTTTATGACCATGACCAACAGGAAAGGGATTCTTGTATTTTGATCTCACTGGTGGTTGCATTTTTAGGTCTGGCCTCTTGACAGCTTTAGCTTTGCCAGCTTCATGCCTTAAAAAAATAGTAATATGTAAAAAAGACATATATACATACCAAGAAGTGCTTTGGAGTAACTCTCTTCATCCATTGGTCTGTCTAACTGTCATTTACATTTTGCTTCCACCCACCACAGAATAGAGCATAGGGCAATGGGTCAGCTCTCTTCAGACATTGGCTCTGTTTCAATGTGAGCGAGGGTATTTCTTCCTGGTCGTGTGCGCACCTACCTAAAAAGAAGAGCACTGCCAGGGCTGATGAAAAAATACTTAATTTTACCAACGTGATTTTTCACTTTTATGATCATTTTTTTAATCGCCCTCATGTATTTAAACTATTTCTCTACACCACAGTAATTCAAAACCAACAACACCTTTTCTTTGAACCAATAAGAATCTTTCCTGTGATGTGCATTAAAACTAAGATGTGCTTGTGGGCCTGACTATATGCAACTGTTATATTAAAATTATATGCAGTGGGTATTTTTTTTATATTATATTTTATGGCAAGCATGTGGCACCATGTTTAGGCGACACCATATTTTCTTTTCACCTACTTCTTTGTGGCACATAATTGCAAAAAAAATAATCACTGCACCAGCTTGTCCGACCTATTGGCTCTGTAAATGTTTTTTTTCTTTTCATGTCAACTTCTTATAATAAAAACTTTCAGAGACGTGGCCTATTGGTTTAACCACTGCTTGTTTTTGTATCAGTGCAGAGTCTCTGTGAAATGACAACTGCTTTGATGCAGGTGTATTAATGTCGGTTAGAGGATAGGGAGTTTAGTTAGTAAATAATAATAGAAGAACATAGATGAAAAAAGCATTGTATTATAAATTAACATTGAAATAGTGATTTAGTTATGAATTGCTAAACCATGCTGTTCTTTTCGTTTTTAGGTCTCATGTGACGTAAGCAGCGCATGCGCTGCTCTCGTCTTACGAGGCTTCTTGGAATCGATACGATTCCAAGAAGCCTCGTACAAGCTCCACCTTCACTGTTGATTTGTGCGTGTCTTATGGGGTCACGAATCATGCTGAAGGCAGTGCAATGATTGCATGCAAGGCATGTCAATCACTGCTTGTTATGTTATGTTATGTTAAATTTATTTGTAGAGCGCAACGGTTACCCTGGGGTGTCCTGGCGCTAGTTACCTATCTTTTCAGCCATCACCAATAAATGAGTTCTAGTTATTAAACAGCCAAGTTTTCAGAGTCCTTCTAAAAGACAACAGATCAGGTGAATTTCTGAGCTGGGCCGGAAGATCATTCCACGCCTTGGCGGCTCTGAAGACAAATCTTCGTCCTCCCCAAGAAACCTTTTTAATGGTCGCAGCGGTTACCATTGTGGCTCCTGATGAGCGTAAATTTCTTGTGGGTATGTACCAGTTAAATTGTTTCTGCAGATATTCTGGTCCAGTACCTTGGAGTGCTTTAAAAACAGTGCTCAGGGATTTGAAAAGCACATGCTTTTTAACCGGGAGCCAATGTAATTTTTTAATTTCATTGGAAATGGCCGCAAATTTAGGCACCCCAGTGAGTAATCTAGCGGCTGCATTTTGTAGCCTTTGCAATTTATTTAAGTACCGTTCCTGTATGTTTAAATAGAGGCCATTACAATAGTCAAGCCTTGACAGGACAAGGGCAGTGACCACTGTTTTCTGACTCCCTGCTGGCAAGAAAGGCAGGATCTTATTCACTGTCTTTAAAACAAAGGCAGTTGATGATGAAACCGAGTTGATTTGATCGCACAGATTCAGTTTGTCATCGACAATTATTCCCAAGTTTTTTACTTTCTTTACCGGGGCAGGAAGTGCTCCCATTGTCGAGGACCGCCAGTTTGGATTCCAGAAATTAGGAGAATTTCCAAATATAATCACCTCTGTTTTATTAGAGTTGAGCTTCAGGCAATTGTTCGCCATCCAGCCACTCACTGCAACCATGCAGTTATGAAAACGATTATCCATGCCCCCCTCCTGTCCTGGCAGAAGAGACACCACAATTTGGGTGTCGTCAGCATAGGATGTGAAATCAAAACCCAAGGTCTTAATAATGGGGGCCAGTGACGAGACATAAACATTGAACAACGTCGGGCTCAATGACGACCCCTGTGGAACCCCGCAGGGTAACACAAAAGGCCTTGAATGGTATTCACCCATGGATACCACTTGTGATCTATCTATGAGGAAGGATTTTATGAGATTCAGGGCCTTGCCCCGAAGTCCGCATGTCCTCAATCGGTCCATCAAAAGATCATGATGGACCGTATCAAAGGCTGCGGACAAGTCTAGTAGGATCAGGGCGGCCTTCCCTCCTAGATCAACAATTTTCCTGATCTCATCTGTTGTTTTTATGAGGGCTGACTCCGTACTGTGGCCACTTCTGAAGCCATATTGGGTTGGGTCCAGGGCCTGGGTTCGATGGAGAAAAGCACCCAACTTTGTATTTAGTGCCTTTTCTAGCATTTTTGCTGGTAGAGGGAGCCTAGATATTGGGCAAAATTTAGTGGGATCGGCCGGGTCTAAGTTAGGCTTTTTCAGAAGGGGTAAAATCGATGTCACCTTCCAGAGCTTAGGAAAGAGCCCGGTATCAATCATGGCATTAAAAACAGGTGTCAGTGCCAGGGTGATGGGTTCTACTGCTAATTTGGTAACGGCCACTGGACAGGGGTCATATGGTGACCCTGATCTAGCAGTTTCAAGAAGGCAACGTGTTTGGTCTATGGACAGGTTCTCGGATCCCTCAAGGGCTGCGAAAGGAGCATTAATGCGCTCAGGATCCTCCTTCTCCCAGTTGCTTCCTACTGCGGTCGACCCGTTGAGTGCCGAAAAGATCCCTTCTACTTTATCCAGGAAGAATTTGGCAAACTGTTCGCAGAGTTCCTGACTAGGCTGTAGTGGAACCCGGTGTGGGGAGGAGAGATCTAGGACAGTTTTAAATAATTCTTTGGCTGAGTCTTTTGCCAGCTCAATTCTGCTGACAAAGAATTTTTGCTTAGTGGCAAACAAAAGTTGCTTGTAGTTCGCTAGGCCCTTTCTGTAGGCTAACTTTTCTACTTCCTTGTATTCTTTCCTCCAGGAACGCTCCAGGCGTTTACACTTGAGTTTTTCTTTTTTCAATTCATCTGAGAACCAGGGGGCGGAGGGAGTCGATCTCTTGGGCACAATACTAATAACTGGGGCTAGTTTGCTACAAGCATTCTCTACCCATTTAGTATAAGCGATCGTCCCTTCCTCCACTCGTAAGTTAGAATGTATAGATGTCGAGATAAGGAGTTCCTGGAAAGCTTCTCTATTCTCTATTGTTGCAACCCTGTCTCCTTTTAGCCACGCCCGCCGGACATAGATCTTTTACCGGCGGAGTGACATTCTCCCCTTTATTGCTCCTGACGCACTTTTTTGTTGGCATTGGGGCACTGGCATTGGAGCGCGAGGGAGCGCGCGGTGCTTCAAGCGCCCCTCATGCACGAGACATTAGGTCAAGCGTAAGTACTTCCCTCGCTTTGCAAACGCGGTGCTGCAAGCGCCCCTCATGCAGGAGACATTGGGTCAGGCGTAAGTACTTCCCTCGCTTTGCAAACGTGCGTGCACGAGAAACATTGCAATGGGAACAGTAATTAAAGCTTCAGTCACACGGCGATGTGAACAACACAGTAAATTAAAGGAAGTGCTTATGTCACACGCATTGTTCTTCATCAGTACACTCAGTTGCAGAATTGGAGCGGCAGCCTTTGCAATATAGAATTTAAACTTGCGATTCACCTATGTTGAGCCTTCGATGAAATATTCTGAAAATTCCATCTTCATGTTCAGTGTTTTTCATGTCATTTCTGCTGAACAGTGGGGTCTTCTTTCCTTCGTTCTGCAGGCCAATCTCCTTCCTCATCTGCTGTAAGATTTGTTCTTCATATCTCTGTGTATACTGCCTACCATTAACGTAGCCCCTCATCTAGTGTATCTCCCACAAGCAGTTGCCTTTGACTTCATTCTATATCATACAGTCACACTGCAGGGTACCGGTGGGAGGCAGGAGCACACAAATGGAGCATAGCATGTCAGCACCAATGAGGCCTTTTGGCACAGTGTTGAGGGAAGCTGCACCTTTTATCTTTTACAAAAACGTTTTGCTAAAGACATTGCTGGGGCAGTGTTTTCATTCAAATTTATACTTTGCCATGACAGATTTGGCTTTGTATTATGTGATAAAACAAAAGAGTAAAGGTCGTCTACTAGTGACATTGTCCTTTTTGTTATTTTCAATGTGGAAACACATTCTGGGGCATATCAACAACAACCGGCGATAATTATCTGTAAGCGCACTTAGCGCTAGGATAATTATCGCCGGCTAGCGTGAATTTTTATCGCTGAGATAACGTGCTATTAGCAACGCTTATCTCAATAGCGATAAAAATCCTCATGCTAACAGGCTAACGTGAGATTAACGCTGGAAACCCAGCGATAATCTCACGTTACCTTGTTGATAGGGACAGGCAAACTTAGCCATGATGTCCTCCTTCCAGAGGATATCATGGCTAAGTCGGAAAAATACCAGATGTAAAAAAGCAGCGTTAACCGCGGTTAGCGCTGCTTTTTTTGTCTCTAACAGGGTTAGCGACATTCTTGCTAGGAGAAATGTCACTTAGCGACATTTCTCCTATTATTTTACTCTGGAACGCCCCCTTTGCATCTCATTAGAGATGCAAGGGGAAGCGTAGAGTAATAGGGTGCTAACATGCAAATTTGCATGTTAGCACCCTGTTGTTGATAGGGAGCTAGTTTTATCTCTCCTTTTTTGGCTTTTAAAGCCAAAAAAGCAGAGATAAAGCCCTTGTTGATATGCCCCTCTGTTTTTTTAAAAGATGTTCATATGCCATAAATGTTCAGATATTAAGTCATGTATCATTTTTACAGGCAGTAAAGCCCCGCAATGAAGTAGGATTCCTGAAAGTGAAAACACTGGTAACCCCCAGGTTTAGAATGATACCCCGTTTCTTTGGTGAATTAGATGCCTCGGATCGTGTGCCCAAGCTCATGTGTGTCTCCTTGCACAGTTTCTGCTGTCACTGTCCAACATGTAACGGTACTCAGCCAAATTTAATTCGTTTTTAAAAATTACAATAGTCCAATAACAGGTGCTGCCAAGAGACAACTTGTGTTTCCTCGATTGAGAATGAGAAAAGATTGGACTGGAAGTAGAGTCAGATATTTTTCCCAGGATATCTTTGCCTGATGGGGTTTTGTGACTGTTGAACTTGGGCGCTGTTAGCGGGAGGTAGAGATGTCTACAGCTAATTATGCAGGATGTAACATAGGCCTCCCCCTCCTTCACAATTAAGGATTGAGTTAAAAATAGACCCTCTAGCTAGATTTTCTCATTTGTCAAATGTGTTTTCTGTTTCACACAAAGAGCTGACTTCCATCATTGCGTTTTTGCACTTATTTTAGGAAATTAAGCCACAGAGGTCTGATATAGAAGTTAAGTACTAACATTCTGACTGCATAGCAAAATCAATGTGGCAGGCCTGGAAACAATGTTGGTGAAATAGAAGGTGTTCAATTCACAGCAGGATGCAGGGAATGCACAACATGTGGCTTTTTGTACTGGTGTGTTATTTGTTTTTTTAATCTGGGCTGGTTAAGATCTGTGTGTGATTTGTGTGGGATTTAATTTTGAAAAAAGATTAAAACATCGAGATTACTGCCATGTGTGCCCAGCACTTCTTTCTAGAGCAATAAGGATAGTTCTTTTTCTTAACACCAAAGATACAGATCTGGAGCTTAGCTCCTATCTGGGTTTTTTCATCACCAAAAAGGCAAAGATGTCCACACATTTCCACACCTCACAATTTAACTCCACACATTTCAAAACCACTCCGCATAATTCAACATCAGACCACATAATTAAACTCAACAACACAATTACACAACACCACATACATCCTATCCACACCACAGAATTCAACAGCACACCACATAATTAAACTCCACTACATACCACTCCACAAAATACTATTCAAGATATTTACACTCCATAACACACAATCCCATTCCACGTAATTCCAGTACACTTAATAACAAATAATTACTACCCACATGATTCCAACGCACACCATGCCACATAATTCCACTAGACAAATCCACTCCGCACCACACAATTCCACGCCATTCAATACCACTGCTAAAAAGTCCAATCCAACCAACACATTTCCACTACAAACCACATACATACACTCCATACCACATAGGTAAAAGACATTGTCGTTTACAATGCCAATTGCTCTAACTCAAGCAAATGCGAGACCTATTGCATTTCCAATGCTTGTTTCTGTAGTCACTCAAGGAAAAAAACAGCATTCACTGTAAGCATAAGTGCACTTCTTGTAGCCTACCACTACTGTGCCACTCTGTGATATCTTGGGTTAATGATTTATGTAATGAGACATTCAAGTGTCCATGGGGGAGCTTGGAAACGCAAACTACTACAGAATGAGGGGCCAAAAGGACAGTTTTGTGCAGTCTGGAAAACATGTAAAACTTACCATCTTGAAAATTTTGAAGAAACTTTACAAAATGCATTAACAATAACCATTAGGTCTCACTTATGCCGAGCTTTAGCATTTATAGGCCCAGGTCCTCTCTATTCTGGCTGGAAATAGCAGTTTATAGCAGACATAGACTTGTTTGACATAATTTTGGATATTGCTATCTAATAACAGGTGCGGTGTTGTGTGTCCAGCTACAACTTTCATATGAGCTGGTACTTCCTCATATCCCCAGGTGCAGCGCCCCATGCCCAGAAACCGCTTCTCGTACCCAGCTACAGTGTCATATGGTAACGCAAAGGGAAGTCCAACCTCACACAGCCAGGTGTAGCATCATATGAGAAGGCATACCATATACTTTCACATATAACATCATATAACACTGCAGCCATCTTCTATTCCCATGCACAGATGCACTTATCATAAGGCAGGCAAAGACTAAAATGCCCTGGAACTGCCATCTCAAACAAGTGCAATCTTAAATGTTAAAGTATTTGCATTTATATATAGCCTTTAGAAAACAAGCAGTGTGCACACGTCACACACCAGCGCATAAAGACATGTAGAGACTGGGAGATTACACATGAAATAGTATTTGATGCCTCATTTAGAATGGGAGCATGAAAACATAACATCACTTGAAAGATGAGATTAAACATAAGATAGAAGTTGTTTGCAAAGATTAAAGTTTTACATTTCTACATTATATGGTGGTATGTACTACATGATGGGAAGGGTCAAGCGGCAGAACTTTTGAGCTTGATGTTGTGATCTTTAAAGCCTCTTTGATGTCAGTAAGCAAGTTGACAGCTCAACCTCAGATATCTGAAATGTGATTGAGCAAAGGGGGTGGGGGGTTTGGCGGTAGCTGGCAGATGGCAGATGGAGATATCCTTGTCATAATGACCCGGCAGATTCCCAGAGCCATGAATGCTCCTAAACATCAAGGTAATTCCTTTGTAGTGAGACCAAGGATTTTTGAAGAGCCATCGTAGTTAATATTGGTAGGCTGAGGTAGGTGAATGGTGAGCAAGCATATTAATCTTTTGTCAGATTTATTGATTTTGTCTGGGGGAGAATCCATTATGGGAGAGACTTGTTAGTAATCTATTAAAGTAAAGAATCTTACTGATCCACATTTAGTGTAGAGGAACCGCCTAGCAGCAGTTGTGATGGAATAGATATATGATTCCAGGTTGTTTAGGAAGAAAACCTTTGTATGACTTAGAAAAGCTGTACTGTCCTGTCTGGTCTAGTTACCCCACCTACCTTTCAACAAGAGACATTGAACAACAGAGTAGCCAAGCTCTTTTGAAAGGGGATGCACTCAAAGTGCACCTAAAATCATAGTCACATTGGCTACTGCCCCATCTCCCATACTATGAGGTAGTTGCTGCTGGTGGCTGCAATTTCTACTTTAAGGTTACCATTTTTTATCACAGTACACCAAAGGTGCTTGAGCAGGGGTACAAAACTACACTTCTACTTTTGTGTCTTGTTTACCTACTTAAAATGTCACTTGAAAGGATCCAGAAAGATTTTAAAGATGTTGCCTCACCCTTAACTTAACGAGGCATGCTTCATCATCGGCAAATCTGCTAAACTGGAGTATGTAAATACCACACCAGTGGACTCAACTTTTGCGGGAGTTCGTCAATGTTGTTGATCTAGATTAAAGCAGGAATCCAGGTTATAAGTAAAAATATCTGATGGTATACCAAGTGTTTTACCTTTATTTGTGGCTACCCTCAATATGATTAAAAAGGGATTATAAGGGATATAGGATGAAAAAAACGGTTCATCTGTCCAATCATTAATGTTGATGAGTCTTTATGTGCCGCCTCCTGCACCCCTTTCCCACTCTCTCTGCACCCTGTCCCTCCTCCATCACACCTTACCTGATCCTTGCATCTCTTGCTCCTTCCCACTGGCCTACTCTCCTGCTGACTGCGCTCCCTGTCAGCCCCACCTACCACCATTCCCCCCTTTCCAGGACCTACTTAATGGTGACGGCAGCATGACGCATACAGCGGTCAGGCCGCTGGCTTGCTGAAGGTACATCAAAGCAAGCCTGAAGGTGCCTGTCCATTCCGGGATCTAGAACAGCTCCACAAACCCTTGTCTGACTAATCTGCAGCAAAACTCAACAGCCCTCCTCCTGACTCTCAACCTGGGATGCCAGTCTACATTACAAAAGGACCCTTATCATGCACCAATTGCCACTTTATATGCAGCAAGCTTCCTGCCATGCAAGCACCGCCTACACCAACACCAGCAACACCCAGCACAAGGCCCACTTCATTTAGCAAACTCGCACCCCTAGACACACTGATATGCATGCTCTTTAACAACCGCTCGCTCAGCAAGCACACCATGAAAATCTGGGACCTACTGGACAATGACACCTCAGGCCCCCTCTTACTTACAGAGACATGGCTGACCTCATCACCATAGCCATCCTGGCTGGATACAAGTTTGCAAGATAATACTGCTACCACGAGCAAGGAAGAGGAATTGCCATAATCTTCAAGGAAGCCATACACTGCACCACCTTCACAGAGAACGAGACTACCTACATGGAGCACCTGTATTTTAAACTATGAATCTCAGCCAACTAAACCCTGAACAGAAACCTAGTCTACTGTCCACCTGGACCACAAGCAAACCTCACCAGCAACATTGAAGAGTTTGTCAACCCCTCACCATCAATGTCACAGCCTACATCTTTCTAGTAGACCTCAACTACAACACAAGTCCCACCCCTCGAATGCCAAGGGAACCTGGGACTGACACACACTGCTGGACACACCTTGACCCCAATTTCACCTCATTTAACTGCATCAACATTGATGCAGCCACACCACCTACCTGGACCAACCACGCTATTGTCCACTTTCAGATCAGCACCCCATACAACAAAAGAACTGCCACCACAGGTCAGACCTGCTGAAGATAGAACAACATCACAGAAAATAACGGGTCACACACCCAGTGGCGGCTCCTCGAGGGAGTGCTGCGGGGCGCTTTGGTGGGGCAGGGGAGGGGCAAGGTGGGGGTAGTAAACTCCGGAATATGGCCGAATGGAGTTGAGTAAATAAATAAAATGAATTAAATTGCACGCAAATCGGCGATGCAGCGCGCACTGTAATTTGTTTTCTTAATTTATTTATTTACTCAACTCCGTTCAGCCATATTCCGGAGTTTACTACCCCCCCATCCTGCCCCTCCACTCCGCCCCGCAGCACTCCATTGAGGAGCCGCCATTTTACACACCTTACACAAGAACCAGCCCAAACACACCAGCGATGTAGCCAGAGACATCAACAACTTCGACAAATGGATCTCAGACTGACATGCCCCATGAATCTCTGACGGGAAGGGCCTTTTCTGCATAACGCCTCTTTTGCCCTCATTGGTAGGAGGGATGCGAGCATCAGTGGCCAAACTTCAAGTCTGTGACCTACTGAGGATATATGACCAGGGACTTTAGTGCTCTATATTCTAACAACCCACACATATTTTTATGAGGAAAAGGACACTAAATGAGAGGTCCTGAAGAAAGTGGTTATGAGTCATCTATGTCAACAAAATGTGCATTGATCATCATTAGAGTTCCTTGGCTAAGACACAGCAATAGAAGACTAAAGAAGGGCTTCCGTTTTGTGTTGTTAAGAAGATATCTGGGGAAGGAGTTTGTTGAGAGTGTGTGATTGTGTGTTCCCCGTATGGATGTGAGAACTGATTGGGGGTTTGTGCTATCTTCAGTGAGATTAGAACTTAGGACTTTGGAATATGGTTGTCAGTGTGTTTAGACCACCCTGGGTTCCACAGTGTGTCAGTTGAAACTCAGACCTGGAGCTGGTGGATGGATAAAGCGTAGCTGCTCATATTACTTCAATAGACCTATCAAATTTCAGTTGGAGTCTGCATGCTTTCTACATTAGCAATGACCTGGACATTGAAGCTCAGCACTCATTGCCTCAACACCCAGATCGGGCACCAGCGACTGCAGAAGCAGTCAGAATATGCAAAGAAACACAACTGTGAACAGACTGTGAGTGTCAGTGGTTTGAGTATCACTGGGGCAGCCTGACAAGGAGGACTTGTATGTGAAGATAAACAGGGCACAACATAAGTTTGTTAGCGCTTTGAGCTCTGTTCCAAGACACTTCATCTTCAGTTGTCTGGCAGTCTGGAACGAGGCACACGAGCGGCACTCAAACAGGTCCGGAATGCACTGATCGCCACATGAGCAACTTTGTGCACATCACAGTGCTAGTGCATGCTACTGCTGTTGAGCAAGTGGGTGGCAGGCCCAAGGCTCACTACATCATTCCACAGCTGGAATTTCAGGCTGGAGAAACTTTTCTGCTGCCACTCGGCATTAAAATACAGGCGGGGATATTGGCCGGAGGTGGGCCGTTCTCTCTCGCTCTGCCACTGACATAGTTTATGCCTCTGCTGTTCAGGACGCTGATGGACACCATTTTTGAGGTCACTATTCAAGTGAGACAACTTTTCCGGGTCCGGAAACAAAGTGGGCTCTACTGATGTCATTGGCCACAACGCTTTAGAGGAAAGACCTCGGGTCACCAGACTGGCCAACTGTAACACTCATGAGGTGCAATAGACTAAAGTTCACAGCCTCATGTTATTGGATTGGGCTTATTAAAGGAAAGACCCTGTTCTGTGTGAAGTGGGTATAACTCAGAATCAAACTCTGTTGAAGTGAAACAACAATTGACATGCAGAATTTCAAGATGTATTCAACCATAAATTAGGGGGTTTGACAGAATATACCCATGAGATTATTACAAAAGAGAATGCTTCGCCGGTGGCTTGTAAAGTACGAAGGGTTTCTTTTTCCATGAGGCAAGTTATGAAGGACGAATTAGAGAGATTAAAAAGTGAAGGCGTAATCGAGGATGTGGAAGCCTCAGAATGGGTATCACCAGTAGTTTTGGCCTGCAAGCCATCAGGGAATAGAAGATTCTGTGCAGAGTTGAGAGGTTTGAATAAGGTGGTGGTTGTGGACAGGTATCCACTGCCAAACATTACGGAATTGTTGACACAGTTGGATGGTGCCAGGGTGTTCTAAATATTAAATCCGGAGAATGGCATATCACTAGATTGTGTTAGAGAAGTATTCTAGATAGCTAATCACATTCATCACACCTTTTGGGGTGTATACATTTACCAGTATGACCTTTGGCCTGATCTCGGCAGCCTCAGCGTTTCAGAGGGCCATGGAAAAAGCGTTAGGTGTCCTGGTGGGAGTCAAGATCTGTCAGGATGAAGTGTTGGGTAGCACACAGTAAGAACATGACATTCATTTGAGGTTGGTGCTGGAAAGATTTAGAATGAGAGGTCTCACTTTAAAGGAGAGCATATGTAGATTCAATTGCAAGGAGATAGTGCACTTGGGACATAAGCTGTTGGAGGGAGGTGTGAAACCTAATGAGGAATTGGTGGGTACTATAGCTAAGTTGGCTGTCCCAGAAAACAAGGAGGATTTAGTCCAATTTTTAGGGATGGCTGAATATTATAATAAGTTAATTCCTCACTTTGCTAGTTGCATCCAAAATATGAGGAATCTACTGAATAAAGGTAAAAAGTTTATTTGATCGACACACTGTGAAAAGGAATTTAAAGATCTAAAACAGGTGCTGCCAAATGCACCCTAAATAAAAAGCTTTAGGATGCAGGATAGATTCATTTTGATCAAGAAAGCCACTGGGAGCAGTTCTGAAGCAAGGGAAAGAAAGTGATGAAAAAAACAATTATTTTCATTTCGAGGAGTTTAAAGGGACCGAAACACAGATATTCAGCAATAGAGAGGGAAGCCCTCTGCATGTATTGGGCCATCAGAAAATAAAAACGACTTTGTGCGGCAACAACAGTAGATTGGATCCCAAACCCCTTAGGGAAATATTTGAGGAAAAATGATTGGATGTTCTGTCAAGCACAATCTGTAAGTGGGTAACTTCACTACAAGATCTTGACTTTAGTGTGGAGTGCATTCCTGGGGTAGGAAACAGGGTGGCAAACTGTCTTTCAAGGGTTGGTGGATCTGGAGGTGAAGGAAAATGAATGGTTGGATGAGGATCGCTGGGAATTGGACAAATGTTGTGTTTATGAAGTCACGGAAGCATAATAACTGAGAGGGAATGGAAGGATCAGGTGCTTAAGAATTGAAGTGGAGGTGTCTGGAAGGTTGGTGGAAGTGAATGCGGCTGTTTAAGTAGGCAGGGCCAGCATTGTGGAGAGCTGTGTATATATGGGTGAGGAGTTTAACGTCAGTGTGCTTGTGTATCAGGAACAAGTGGAGTTCCCAAAGGTGTGGGGTGATGTGGGCTTGGAGTGGGAGGTTGAGGACTAGTATGTCTGCTGTGTTTCAGACAGTCTGCAGTCTTCTTGCGAAGTCTAGTCTGCTGGTGATGAGGGCTCGATGATCATTTTCCTGCTGTTGTCAGGCAGCCAAATGAAGATTTACTTCAGCATTCTTACTGTGTTGAAGCAGACCGAGACCACTGAGATGACTAGGATGGCCATGCCCAGTTTGTAGTCTATGGTGATTCCAAGGTTCTCACTTGCAAGCAGACTATGAGGTTGGTCCATGGTCTGTGGGTCACCAGGTGGCATCCCATGGAGAGGCATTCCTCCAAAAGACTACCACCTTGGTCTTGTCCAAGTTCATTTGAGGCAACTGGATTTCATCATGGTGACTACTTCAGTCATGCAAGTGGTTAGCTTGTTCCTGGTGTTGGGTGTTATGTCCAAAAGGGGCAGTTTCAGTTTGTGTCATAGGCGTAAGAGAGAATGTTCAAGCTGGGGTCATGTACATGTTAAATAGCGTTGGGCTCAGTGAGAAACAATGCAAAAAAGATTGCGTGCTTCAGAGACATAGGGGAAATGTTGATGTGTGGGGTCTTCCGGTGAGGAAGAAGCAGATCCATTTGAGGGCAAGTCCCTGGATGCCCACCTAATTAATTGTGGACTAAGGATGGGGTGGGGGATGGTGCAAGTGGCTACTGATAGATCTAAAAAGATGAGGCCTGCACTTTCCCCCCTGTTGCAATCATCCGGATCTCATCCATTGCTGCAATAACAGTGGCTTCCATGCTGTAGTTGGGCTGGATCTTGATTGTGTAGCGTTGTGAAACTGGATTTTGGTGTGTTGGTCGGCGAGGCATTTGTTCATGGCTTTTTCCAGGACTTTGGCTGGAGAGCGAAGGAGGGATCTCAGTTGGTAATTGGCGAGTTTGGTCGTGACAGCAGATGGTTTCTTTAGGACGGCATTGAAAGCTGCCTGTTTCCTTGGTTCTGGGAAGGTGGCTGTACTGACGAGGTGTTAAGGATAGGGCAAGGACTTTGCTAATAGGAATTGCTCCTTTGTCAAAGGGGCCCCATACGGAACGGTCTTCATGATTGTTGGATTTCCTCTGTGTTCATGGTATCGCATGTGGTGATTAGATTGACTTCCTTTGGCACTAGGAGACTTATAGAGGGGGTCATGGGGTCCGGTTGGTGGGGGGACGTTTTTGTCTATGTTATGGTTGCGATTTTTGCTGCAGAAGAAGTTCGAGAGGCTGTTGCACAGATGTTTTGATGAGTTGATGTTTCCAGTGAAAGCTGGGGGTGTGGTTAAGTCTTTGACGATTGCGAAGATTGCTTGGCTGCTGTTGGCGCTAGTGTTCATTCATTCAGCTAGGGATCTTCCTCTTGGTTTCTCATATGAACTGGTAGTACTTCTTCTGGGCTGCTTTGAAGGTGTCTTTTTACAGCCCACCTTTGCTGGTTCTTCATTTCTGTTTCGGTTGTTTGCAGTGTCGCTTGGGCTTTTGAGGTCTTCTGTGTACCAGCTGGCTTGTGTTCTGGTTTTTGCTGTGTTGCTTTGTTTCATGGGGGGCCAGAGCATCAGCACAGTTGGTGACCCCCTTGAAGTTCTCAATGTTGCCAGGTAGGATGTCTTTAGGTTCCAGTTTGTTTTTGTGATGGGTAGTTGCCTAGTTGGCCTCTGTTAGGTTGTTCAGTGTTGGTGTGCTGGTTCCTCTCCTGAGGGCTCTTCTGCATTCACTGATGTCAATTGTAGAACTGACTGTGGTGTGGCCTGTGATGGGTCTTGGGGTGTTGATCGTAAGACCAAGACCAATAAATTGGGCTTGTAATAAAAACATTTTTTAAAGTTCAACAATATAGCTGCTTCCTAGATGCAGATAACAATCTTACATTTAATACCGTATCCTAATGCTTTCCTATGGATCAGCCAACCTTGCTACAGTGAAAATAGAATGTATGGCCTTTTCACCTGTAAGGACATGTTCAATATTAAACTGTTATATGGTTCCCACTAGAAAATGTAGGACTATGTATTAGGACAACAGGACTTCAGAATGCAGGGACTGACCCCATCTACGGATGTATGACGTTACAACGCATGCTATTACAACGCATACCATTACAACGCATTTTTTACAACGCAAATACTACTACAACGCATTACTTTACAACGAATACTTTTACAACGCAAAACCTATTAAAATACTTAAAAGTGCAGTTACAACGAAATCTATTACAACGCATACCATTACAACGCGAAATTTTTTTTTTTTAAAAAAAAAGGACAATAAAATCTGGCACGGGATGCAGGGAAATTAGGGGTTTTAGGGTGGGAAAGTGTATTAAAATGTGGAGAAAAACTGTACGTAAATCTACTGAAATGCATTACCAAATTAATACTCGAGTATTAAAATTAATACTCAAAATCCCCCTTAAAAATCCGTATTCACACATTTCAAAGTTTTAAACAAACAACGAAAGATTTAACAACAATACATACACATTTTTATCATGATTACATCGGAAAGAAAGTAAACAGAGAAAAACAGAAGACACATACACATAGGCGCCATTTTAACCATCTCACTTGTAAAACTTGTCCTACAACACTTTCTATGAAAACAATAGCAAAAGACATGTTCCAAAATGGATGCCAAAACGGAGCAAATGAATGTAAACAATACATTTTTAAATGCTTTTTTAAATTATCATTTTCCACAGTAAAATAAAGTATAAAAAAAAACACAACGAACGCACTTTTTAAAAAAATTAATAGTGACACTGAGTAAAACTTATAAATACCAGGAAGACACCATTTTGCAATCAGTTGATTATCAACTACCAGAGAGACCAGACGTCAAAACCTGACCCTCTGTCACCTCCACTGCGACCTCCTCAGAGAGAGCACTGAATTCGTTTGGAAAAGCATTATTAGTTTGCAACTACTAGTAAGTCAGTAAAATATTTTAACACCTTGCTTTAGCATAAAATATGTTTGCTTCCCATACTAAATATGTTTTAAAAATTTTTATATGAACTTTTAAAATGTGCTATTTCTAATTTGTTATCACTAAAAATATATACCAAATTAAAACAACTACTTTCTTTTCCAAAAACAGAAACTTGTTATTTTTCCAAAAACAAGAATTCGTGTACCTAATTTTGCATCACCTCAACGTAATCGACTCACCTTTACTATTGTGAAGGTAAATGTTATTTAATTGTAATTATTTTACTTTAAAAATATATTTTTTGCATTAGCAAAAGTGGTGTATGGTAAAGGGGATAATATTAATTTTTTACACATTCACACTGCATCGTAAACGAAATAATACCATGGTGCAGGGGTAACAATTACTAATATGACTTCAGTTAGGTACTGCATTTGAAAAAGCGTTTCATGTTACTGGGGTAACTATTACTATTGTAAGTCCCAGAATGTTCAGCAGTAGAGTAATTGAGTGATGGTGTAGGTGTATCCATTATTACTCTTATTTAATAATGCATTCAAAGTGTATTATGTTTTGCTTTACCAATTGTTACTCATACTCATTTGTCAAATATCATATTTACAAAAAATTGTTTTTTTTGCTGTAACCAACGTTGACTAAGTAACATTAATTTATGAAATTTTTTTTTCATTTCCACAGTAAATCGGTTACAAGTTTGTGGATTAAATAAATTTAAAAAATAACTTAATCCTGCAGCCAGCATTACCAAAAAGCCACGAAAACAAACAACAACAGAAAAAGGTATTTTATATTTTCAGAGTTATAATTTCCACAATGTAATAGTCATTCCTTTTGCTATTGTTACTCCAGTAAAGTGCAGAAGTAAGGTAAGAGATGGATAGTGTAGGGGTACAATTAACTATTCCAACTCCAGGAAGGTGCAACAGTAAGGAAAGTGTTGGATGGTGTAGGGGTACATTTTTCTATTCTAACTCCAGGAAGGTGCAGCAGTTAGGAAAGTGTTATGTACTATTAGTTATATTCTATGTCATAATTTTAAAAAGTTATTCAGAATTTGCATTTGTCAACAACGTTAAGTTATTTTATTTTCTCTTTTTTTTTTCCAAGACAATTGTTTGTTTCTTTGCTGAAAGATTCAGTCCATCACATAAGTGACAACTCCAGCCAACAGGCCAATTCCACTTCAGAAGCCTCACCAAGGAAAGCAATTCCAAAAAAACAAGGTATTGTTATACAGCATTGTATTTAAACCATCAATATGTTAGACTAACCATTTTATTTTTAATGTTAATATAATCCCAAAATAATAAAAATAAGAGTTGCAGTTTGAAGATTTTTTTTTCCAAACTCCAGGTTGGTGCAGCGGTAGGGAAAGTGTTGGATGGTGTAGGGGTATAATTTACTATTCCAACTCCAGGAAGGTACAGCTGTAGGGAAAGTGTTGGATGGTGTAGGGGTGCAATTTACTATTCCAACTCCAGGAAGGTGCAGCAGTAGGGAAAGTGTTGGATGGTGTTGGGGTGCAATTTACTATTCTTACTCCTGGAAGATGCAGCAGTAGGGAAAGTGTTGGATGGTGTAGGGGTACATTTTTCTATTCTAACTCCAGGAAGGTGCAGTAGTTAGGAAACTGTTGGATGGTGTAGGGGTGCAATTTACTATTCTTACTCCAGGAAGGTGCAACAGTAGGGAAAGTGTTGGATGGTGTAGGGGTCAAATTGACTATTCTTACTCCAGGAAGGTGCAACAGTAGGGAAATTGTTGGATGGTGTAGGGGTCCAATTTTCTATTCTAACTCCAGGAAGGTGCAGCAGTAGGGAAAGTGTTATGTACTATTAGTTATATTGAATATCATTTTTGCAAAAAGTTATTTTAAATTTGCATTTCTCAACAACGTTCAGTTTTCTCATTTTATCCTTTTATCACTTTTCCAGACAATTGTTTGTGTTGTACAATTCAATCCAACACATAAGTGTCAACTCCAGCCAGCAGGCCAATTCCACTTCAAAAGCCTCACCAAGGAAACCAATTCCAAAAAAACTAGGTATTTTTATACAACATTGTATTTAAACCATCAATTAGTTTAACAAACAATTTACTTTTTATTTTTAAAATATTCCCAAAATGTAGAACATAAAGTTTTCAGATTGAAGAATTTTTTTTTCTTACTCCTGGAAGGTGCAGCAGTAGGAAAAGTGTTGGATGGTGTAGGGGTGCAATTTACTATTCCAACTCCAGGAAGGTGCAGCAGTAGGGAAAGTGTTGGATGGTGTAGGGGTGCAATTTACTATTCCAACTCCTTAAAGGTGCAGCAGTAGGGAAAGTGTTGGATGGTGTAGGGTTAATATTTACTATTCTAACTCCAGGAAGGTGCAACAGTAGGGAAAAGTGTGGGATGGTGTAGGGGTGCAATTTACTATTCCAACTCCAGGAAGGTGCAGCAGTAGGGAAAGTGTTGGATGGTGTAGGGGTAATATTTACTATTCTAACTCCAGGAAGGTGCAGCAGTAGGGAAAGTGTTGGATGGTGTAGGGGTGCAATTTACTATTCCAACTCCAGGAAGGTGCAACAGTAGGGAAAGTGTTGGATGGTGTAGGGGTGCCATTTACTATTCCAACTCCAGGAAGGTGCAGCAGTAGGGAAAGTGTTGGATGGTGTAGGGGTGCAATTTACTATTCCAACTCCAGGAAGGTGCAGCAGTAGGGAAAGTGTTGGATGGTGTAGGGTTAATATTTACTATTCTAACTCCAGGAAGGTGCAACAGTAGGGAAAAGTGTGGGATGGTGTAGGGGTGCAATTTACTATTCCAACTCCAGGAAGGTGCAGCAGTAGGGAAAGTGTTGGATGGTGTAGGGGTAATATTTACTATTCTAACTCCAGGAAGGTGCAGCAGTAGGGAAAGTGTTGGATGGTGTAGGGGTGCAATTTACTATTCCAACTCCAGGAAGGTGCAGCAGTAGGGAAAGTGTTGGATGGTGTAGGGGTAATATTTACTATTCCAACTCCAGGAAGGTGCAGCAGTAGGGAAAGTGTTGGATGGTGTAGGGGTGCAATTTACTATTCCAACTCCAGGAAGGTGCAGCAGTAGGGAAAGTGTTGGATGGTGTAGGGGTAATATTTACTATTCCAACTCCAGGAAGGTGCAACAGTAGGGAAAAGTGTTGGATGGTGTAGGGGTGCAATTTACTATTCCAACTCCAGGAAGGTGCAGCAGTAGGGAAAGTGTTGGATGGTGTAGGGGTAATATTTACTATTCCAACTCCAGGAAGGTGCAGCAGTTGGGAAAGTGTTGGATGGTGTAGGGGTGCAATTTACTATTCCAAGTCCAGGAAGGTGCAGCAGTAGGGAAAGTGTTGGATGGTGTAGGGGTAATATTTACTATTCTAACTCCAGGAAGGTGCAACAGTAGGGAAAAGTGTGGGATGGTGTAGGGGTGCAATTTACTATTCCAACTCCAGGAAGGTGCAGCAGTAGGGAAAGTGTTGGATGGTGTAGGGGTAATATTTACTATTCTAACTCCAGGAAGGTGCAGCAGTAGGGAAAGTGTTGGATGGTGTAGGGGTGCAATTTACTATTCCAAGTCCAGGAAGGTGCAGAAGTAGGGAAAGTGTTGGATGGTGTAGGGGTAATATTTACTATTCTAACTCCAGGAAGGTGCAACAGTAGGGAAAGTGTTGGATGGTGTAAGTGTTACTTTTTAGGTATAGCATTTACTTTTTCAGCCTAATTTGTTTTTCTTCTCTTCTCCTTTCAGATAATGTCTAGTCTTGAAGCTGCGAAGTACATTAAATCCAGGAAGGGAAAAAATTTATTAAACCATGGAGGATACATATATAGTAAGGAAAGAATAAGTTTAACTAGAAATCATTGGAGGTGTGTGCAATACTACACTACCCATTGCAGTGGCAGAGCGGTTACTCTTGATAATTTAGTTGTGAAAACCACAGAACATAACCACTCTGCCTCTGCAATGGAGGTAGAAATTAGAGAAACAGTTAACGAAATGAAAGCTATTGCAAGCACCTCCAATGATTCTACAGGATCAATTTTAAGAGAGGTTGCACAGCATGTCCCCAGTCATGTTGCTAGTAACATGCCTATAATTCCTAATTTGAGAAGAATTATTCAAAGACAAAAGCAGGCAAGTAACATTCAATTATCTACACCACATTCTTTCTCTGACATTAGAATTCCACATGATCTTTCTATTTCTTTTTCTGATGAACCTTTCCTTCTGCATGACAACGAAAACCCTCAGAAACGAATTCTAATTTTTAGTACCCCACGTAACCTTGCAAAGTTAGAAAGTAGTGAAATTTGGATGATGGATGGGACGTTTAAAAGTACACCCCATCCTTTCACTCAAATTTACACTATACATGCCAAAATTAACAATAGTGTAATCCCCTTAGTATATAGTTTGCTACCTGATAAGACTTCTGCAACATACACTGAACTTTTATCAGTGATTAAAAGTAAAACATCTCAAAGTCCTAGGAAAATAATTATAGATTTTGAATTGAGCATGATCAATGTGATCAATAAAACGTACACGGATACCCAAATTCAGGGATGTTTTTTTCATTTTTCCCAGGCATTTTGGCGTAAATTACAAAAAACATCCCTAGTTGCAGAATATTCTCGTGATAGCAAACTTCAATTTGAACTAAAAAAATTAACAGCACTTTGTTTTGCTGCTCCCGATAGTGTGGACGAGTACTACACTGCAATTATAGAATCTGTTTATTATACAAGTAACGAAGAAAAATTGGCACCCATTCTAAATTATTTCGAGGACACATGGGTTGGACACCTAAGCAGATCGGGTCGCAGGAGGAAGCCACGATTCCATGTGGAATGGTGGAACTGCTACACGAGTTGTTTAGAGGGAGAAGCAAAAACAAACAATGCCATTGAGGGATGGCATAACTCCTTCAACCACACAATTGGCAAACCTCATCCAAACTTCTACTCTTTTTTGGAAACTTTGAAGAAGGAGCAAAGTTTTCAAGAAATGAGAATAGCCCAAACACTTACAGGTAGTCTAAACCCACGAGTAACTGTCAAAACAAGGGAAATGTCTGAGAGACTATTGGCTATTGTACAACAATTTTCGTTGTGTGTGGCTATAGACTACCTGGAAAATCTTTCTAACATTCTTTCTTTCTAAAATTATTTTTTTACTTACTTTCTTGCTTTGCTTCAAATTTAAATATTTTTTAATTACAATTGGCATACAATGTTTTTCCTAAAAATTTTTTCAAACTAACAAGTCGGGTCCTTTTTTTTTTTCAATTCTTCATTTCTAGCAAAACTACCAATGTCATCAAATCTGCTGTTCCATAGTATTGGACCAATTTTTCAACAACCGAACGCCATTAGTTTAATTACAGAAAACTTCTTTTGTAATTACCGACCTAAAAATTCACCCAAAAACAAACCAATCTAAATTGTACATGTCAAGCCATTATCCAAAATGCACATTGTTGCATAAACACCAATTTATATTCAATCATTATTTCCCAAAATTTACGAATACGCTATTATTTTTCTCTTAGAAATGAAGATCAAAATCACTATTTTTAGTTCCGAAGTTAAGAAATAAACTTTGTGAACAGTAACTTTAAATATTTTTACAGTTACATACATTTTTGAAATGAACCAATACCTTTGGTCGACCCGACATAGGCATACATTAACGACATAAATGTGGACATGTTTAAAAACATTTAAAACATCAATTAGTTTTTCCGCAACCTCTCCTTATTCTTTCCTTACTATATATGTATCACTATTAAAGGTTTAATCTATAATTAAAAGTGAAAATGTTTCCTACCTGGACGCAGATCAGCTTCCTGCTGCTTCCTCCTCCGATGCTCTTCAAAATGGCGCATTACGTCGACGCTCACGTCATTACGTCATCGCGCGCTTCAATATTGATAACGGACTACTTTATTTAACTAATCTGTAAATAAATGTTTAAAAATGTAATTAAAAAAATGTATATGTTTTCTAAAAAATTTACCTTATTTTGCAAAAATCATTAAAAATATTGTTTATTTTTTAAGTTTGTTTGAATAAAGAAATATTTTATAAACATTATTTGTTTACTGTTATTTAAAAAAAAAATGTAATTTAATCATGTAAAATGTTACTTTTTAAATGTAAATTTACTAATTCTTTACCTTACCTCGACTCTATATTCTTTTTCCTTCTAAACTTGCGCATTCTTCTCTTTCTGATCCTTCTTTTCTTGTTCCGCTGGTTGTATATTCTGAAGCTGCCAAAATAAATGAAGGACAAATAAGCTCATAGACTTCAATGCAAATGCAAAAGTAAGTTCTATTTTCTTTGCTCTTTTTTCTTTAGGTATTATTATTTCTGAAATGCATTTCTAATTACTCTTTTAATATTAAAAATAATTTTAGTTTTGTATCTTTTTTTTTTAACATTTCTCTAATTTTATATTATAATACTCCAAAAGTACTCTTACTTTTTTTGTATTTTTTTTTACAAACATTAAACTTTATATAAGAAGATTAAAAATACTCAAGTATTAATCTTTCATAATACTAATATTAATTTTTTTATTAATTGATATTAATTTTAAATAATTGCTCTAGTATTAATATTTTATAATAATCCTAATTTTTCTTTTAATTACATTTTTAAGTAAAATTAAAATTACTCAATTATTAATTTCTCATAATACAATTCTTTTATTATTAATATAAATTCTCTTTAATTTTTTAAAAATACTCAAGTATGATTATTTCATAAGACTAATTTTCAAATAAATTATTTTATATATTTTTTAAGAAAGCTGTAGTATAAATAATTAATAATAAATCTATTTTTAAATTATTTACCTATTATAATAAAATTAAAAATTCTCAATTATTAATTTTTCAAAAGACAAATCATTTAATATTAAAATTATATTCATTTAATTAAACTAAAAAAATACTCTTTGATATTAGAAAAATACTCTTTTATTATTATTTTATTTTTTTAATTTTACTTAAAATATAATCTTTGAAATTATAAAAATACTCAAGTATTAATCATATATTTTTTTAATTTAACTTAAAAAATACTCTTTTATATTAGAAAAATACTCAAGTATTAATCTTTTGTTAAACTACTCACATATTTAATTTTTTCAAAAAAAAAAAAAGAATTTAATCAATAATTACACTATCATATTTTACAAATATAGTAATGATTTTAAATTATACAATATATATTTATTTTTTTAAAAATCTCAATACTAAAAAAATGCGTTGTAATAGTATATGCGTTGTAAAAGTACTTACCATATAACATCATGCGTTGTAAATGCATGCGTTGTAAATGCATGCGTTGTAAAGGCTTTTGCAAAGAATGCGTTGTAATGGTATATGCGTTGTAAAAGTACTTACCATATAATAGCATGCGTTGTAAATGCATGCGTTGTAAAAGCTTTTGCGTTGTAAAAAATGCGTTGTAATAGCATAGCGTTGTAAAAGTTGCGTTGTAAAGGTTGTTTCCCCCATCTACATCATCAGAAACTGTTGGTCCAGTTCCTAGCTAGCTCACAGTGCCTCACCCAAGCCCTTAAACTTTCTAGGGTAACAGGTGATTTTGGTAAACTTGACCACGACACTCTGATCCCCAAGATAATTGTGAAAACTGATCTTACCTCTTTCGTTGCTTACTCATGCATGCTCTTGGTAAAACACAGGACGAATGTGAATAGAGTTGTCAGTGCATTTATTGAAACAATTGTAGTCTTGCACGGAAAGACTGTGCTGAAAGTATTAGGCAGATAAAACAAAGCACAGTAACCATCATTGTGAACATGGTGAACAGAATGAACAGTCCAACCATGGCAGTCTGATTCTATATATCTATATTCCTTCCTAATGCTACCTCTATTTTGAGAGCACAGTAGCTGTAACCTCTGCCAGATCTCTTAGGATAGCTTGAGACCCCATACCTGAGTGACTTGGTCTGGATTTGGATTGGCAATCCCTCGCTGCAGGATCAGCATGGAAGATTAGCATCGGCAGAGCTGCATGTCGAACACCACATTCGTCCCAGGACCGTTGTTGCTGGAGTGCCCTTTCAGACCCACTAAGGGACAGTGCACTTTTTTGGATATAAAACCATTCTATGTTCTTAGCCTTAAATAAAGAGTACAAGAGAGGCTTTCTAAAAACAAGCAGAGTGTACAGCATTTCTTTGAATCTTATTGTGAAAATTAATATGTTAAAAGGTAACAGGGCTAAAACAAAGTCTGTTAAAATGAGTAAAATGTAAAACTAAAAGAAGAACCAAATTGGGCCCAAGAAGGCTTCACCTCAAAATGTTTACATGTCCTTCTTCCACATCATATCATGCTCCCTGCCTTATGGGAAGGAAGTCCTAATTAGTGCTGACTTAGTAATATTAAAAGGGAAGGTTTAGGCATCTCAAAAGGTGTTATTGGGACAGATCAAATTTAAAGTTTAAAACTTCACAATCAGGCTCCTGCTGACTTATCTGAAGTCATGTTCACACTGCTACAATAGAGGAGGTCACAATGGGTGCTAAAGTCCACTTGCAACATTTAACTTGCAGGCCCTGGGTACAGTTTGGTACCGTAAACTAGCGGCTTATAGTTAAGTGGAATATGCCAGTCAGGGATATGCCAACTTTATCAGGTTGAAAGGGGAAGCACATTCTCGCTTTTAAATCATTAATATCCAAGTGAATAGCCAAGCATATTAACTTTATATTAACAGGTACCATCTGGTTCTATTTGTCACTTTCCTGACAAAGGTGCATGGGTTGTCAAAACACATGTAAAGTCGGTCCTACGAAGAATCAGCAATGATCTAAGCCACTAACGTTTCAAGATGAAAAAAATATATGACATTTTTGTAAATAAGTAGACATTATTTACATATTTATAGGAAAATTAATCGATGGACGGACCTAATGTTCTAGATCACACATATGATAGTAGATTGCTAATAGATGTGTTATATTTGTAATTGTTTTTAAATTCTAAATTTGATAATACATTGTAAAATCTCCTTTTATATCTTTCTGTTGCTCGACCTTTATATTTACAGACACACATCATGAACTTTGAAGTGAAATATTGGCAGCCTAGGGTGTTTACTTGCAGCACATTCACATTACCACTGGTTAGCAGGAGTAAAGTACACAGAGTTCTACAGCCAACAAAAGCAGCCAAAGGCAAAAATCTGGGGGTGCACCACAGGAAAGATGGTCATTTGCAACCGCTAGGAAACATCATATCTACACTTCAGAGACATTTTTTTATTATCCTTTCAAAAACAGTACGAGCCTTTCATTTGAATCCTGATACAGAAAACTCAAATCCAATGACTAGATTGCCGAATCTCAAGAAGATGGGAAAAAAACTAATACAGGCCTTATGTTTTTTAGGGCTCGCCCCTCGCAATGCAGTGCGCTGTACTGCTCGCGCAGGAAAGCCCTTTTATAGGGGGTTTAGTAACAGACCCTGGAACCGCACACGCTTGTGCGTGTGCTTTTCCTTTTGGGTTCCGCAATTGGGCTTTGCATGCGTGTTTTTTTTAACAGAGCACGCAATAGGCCAAAGGCGGGCGCATTGCTCCACCCATGGCCTATTGGTGTCTGTTACGTGCACCAAAGCCCATATGTTTTCAATTATCGTGCCCAGACACGGGCGCGATAATTGAAAACATATGGCTTGCAGTGGCGCGAGCACGCGCGCAACACTCGCAGGCGTGATTCGCTAATGAGGGACACTTTTAACTTCTTTCATCATTCTTTCTTCTCTGTAGCGAGCTGGAGGGCAGGTTTCTTTCCCCTTCTTGAATGGGCATCTTCCTGCTAACTTTAATGTTTTTTTGTAAAGCGGTGCAATAATAATCTGGAATTAATGCCCGTGCATGGAAATCTGCGACGTTCTGCTGATTTTTAAAAGCACGAGCTGCTTCTCATAAATGATGGCCCGCATGCCCCTTCTTGAGAAAATGAAGACAGAAGGTCTCTGGCCTATGAAGGAGGAGACTTCAGAGTCTGAGATCATTAATGAGGAATGAGGTAATAATACCCGCACTGCCCATAAAGATAAGTGCTGCGGACCTAATTGCTTAGTTGGACACTGGAGCAGCCGTATCACTCACTCCTGAGAGGTTGTCAAAGACATTCAGAGGGTATAATGTATGACCTTTTAGAGGAATTGCTTCAACAATAGGTCTGGTTGTGCGGCTGCAGGTGTGTCAGTAATGAGGAAAGTCTGGATGTGGAGGCCGTCATGCGCAGCTCTCAAGTTCACTGCAGTGCCCAACGGGATTCCTGCGCTTTTCAGTCAGTGTGTAGTAAGGGTGGCATGGGCCCTATGGAAGTAAGGAAAATGCCGCCACCTTTACGCAGTTTAGGTGGTAAAATACTGCCATAATTCAGACTGAGTGGCCCCACCCCTCTGACTCCTGGGCCCCGGGGCCATTATACCTTCTGCACTATTTATAGCTAGCCCTCTTTTTACCACTCCTTTTCTCCTTAGCTACGTAAGCGCCTACACATTCTTGCAGGTACCTATACTTACAATGCTGTCCAGCAAAGCTGGCTCCTGGTTATTTTTGGCATGCAGTGTCAGTTACCCGCAATCATGCTGGTTTTTATATATAGGAAATATGTGCCCTAAAGCTACTCCCTGGTTATTTTAGAACGTTTAGGCACTTTTTCATTAGAGTAAAGTCCGGAGTTTATACATGGGCTGTTGATGTTATAGTTGAAGGATCTCTTCTATTTTAGACCTATCTTTTTATACTGGAGACAACTCTAGATGAAAGCGACACAAGACTCTGTGGGGTTTTAAAAGGTGCCCTGAGAGCCATATTGGATTGTACAGTGGTTCTGTACATGCCTGCGCCCCCCTCCCTCCCCCCGAAAGAAATACAGCACCGCGATGGTTTACTGCCACGACTAAATTTCACGCGTATTCTCAAAGCTTCACTTTTTACTAAGCGCCTTTGAACAATTTGCAATCAATATAATGTTGTGAAAGTGTAGACTGAAGGGATAAATATGTATTAAACGATTACAATACTTTGCGACTTGCCCACTTTTTTAACATGCGTTTAAACCACTCCTTCATGCTCCAGTCACAGCAGATGTCTCCGGTCGCTCACTCCTAAATTCTTTCCTGCTTAATATGGCCATCCCATAATACACCGTGTGGACGGTGTGGTATGTGCCCGGCCGTCTAGTATTTCAATGAACGACAGCCTTGTTTCTATAGTCATGTTCCTAAGGTCGTCAAGTCTCCTTGTATACTGACTAAGAAGAAGAGCACGCTATTGCTAGGTTGTGCTTCAGTGTTCTAATTCATTTAACAGTTACTACCACTGACGTGCCTGGTTGAGGTTTTGAACTTCTAAGCCAACTTTTTTTGGACATTGCGTATTTCCTCACTTGTCTGGCATATTAGCTTGCTAGTGGGGTTGTAATGGCTCCGGGTACAGTGAGCACGAGTGGCGGTGTCGTGAAGAAGACCGTGGGGTTACAGCACTGGCTCAAGACAGCTTATGGCTTTTCAACGGACAGGAACAACTTCCTCAGGTACTAGGGGAGGGGCAGCAGGGTCGGAGATCCGAAAGGACCAGCACAGCAGTATTTTTTTATTTTTATTTAATACATTTTTATATTTTTAAATAGTCTGCAGCAAGGAACTTGGCAGCAAGGCCAAATGTGTTAGTTAGTCATATTTACCTACTTAAGTGGACCCGAACAGGCTGCATTTTACACATAAGACACCTGCTCTTTTTTTAAGTTTAAAGTTTATTGAAAAGAAAAATTGTAGCATACAAAACAAGAGTGACAATATATAAGAAAATCACCAAAAAATTAAGTCTCAACATCAAACCTATTAATTAATAACCAGGGAAGGGCAAGAGAGGGAAAGGGGGGATAAAGGAGAAAAAAGGTCCAATATAAAGACAGGTATTATCAGAATCTGAAACTCTATGGCATAAGCATGAACTGTAATAAGTATACTGTAATCCTAAAGTCATAAGAGATAATACTGAAAAGAAAAAAGAGAAAAGCAAAAGGAATCATTCAAGGTATACACTTAAAACTAAACTTAAAAAGACAACAGAGGACTTAAGGAGGTTTTCTGACTTCGTCTGGAGTATTCACTGTAATGGCGGGTTTAGAAGCTACATTAGTCAGATAAGTGGATACAGGGAGCCATAGAAGATCTCTTTTGATAGATAAGGATGGAGGAGAGACATTGCTTGTATCCAATCTACGATGAAAACAAACAGCGTTCCACCAGGCTCTGAAGGTAACTTTTTCAACTTGTTTCCAGTTGGAAGTGATTAAATGAAAGGCTATAGCTAGTAATAAGTCAATTAAGGAGGTATTAGGAGATGGGTGAGGCCAAGAAGGTGCTAAGGAGCCTAAAAAGTTATTAGATATAGAAAAAGGGATTTGGGTATTGAAAATTTTATTGATTTGAGACAAAACTGAGAGCCAAAAACGGGAGAGAGAGGGACAGTCAAAGAGCATATGTTTTAAATTAGCAGAAGTCATTTCACATGACCAACAGGACGAGGAATAGTCTGTAAAGAAAGAAGCTAACTTTGACGGAGTTAGAAGAAGGCGTTTGTAAACAAAATAAAGAGTCTGAGAAGTATTCGCTGCCCTAGATGTTCTGTGGATTTTCGACCATAATTTATCCCAAAATGGGATAGACCAACAATCTGCAAGATCTCGTTCCCAAGCCAATTCAGCTTTCCCCTTGGTTCTATCAGAAGAGAAAAACAAGGCTTTATATAAAGAGGAAGCTGATGTATTCATAGATAACAAAGGAAAAAGAGTGGAGCATTTAGAAGGAATATTTGAATTAAGCTGTAGGGAAAGAAGATAGTGTAGAAGAGGAGGAAGGAGAGAATCATATTGAGATTTACATGAGGAGGGAAAAGAAAATTGTACCGGAAGCTCTGAAAAGGATAGCGGAGTATGATTAGATATTAATTGCGAAATCCGAAGTAAACCCTTGAGCCTCCAAGTCTTCCAGTATATAGTACGACCCTTAATACGGAGCAGATGATTATGCCAGATTTGTTGCAGGTCTAACGAAGAAGATGAGGGATATGAGGATGGAAGAAGTGGTTTTAATATTTTACGCGTGTGGGAAATAACTTGGGAGCGAAAAGAGGAAATAGTGTTAGTAAAGTTAAGGGATTCATTAAAATGGAACGGAGCTACAAATGTTTTTTCTATAGTTAACCAAATAGGAGGATGCACACCTTGATCCGGATAAAGCCAACGGGAGGATTGCCTAAGAGAAAAAGCATAATGATAGGATTTAAAATCAGGAAATTTGAGACCACCAGAAGTATTATCAGCATTAAGAGCATTAAGAGCAATTCGAGGAGTCTTGTTTTTCCAAAGGAATTTGTTTAGTAGAGAATCAATTTTTTAAAAGTAAAAAGTAGGAATATGAACCGGGATCATAGATAAAAGATAGAGAACTAGCGGCGTAAGCATCATTTTAATAGAATCCAAACGCCCCCACCAAGAAAGAAAAAGTGGATGCCATTGGTCGATAGAGGTAGATACATTTTTATTGAGACTGTCAAAGTTTTCTTTTAAAGTTTCTGGAATAGTGGGAGAGAACCATAAACCTAAGTATTTTATTTTAGCGGATTTCCAGGAGAAACCAGTGGAGACGAAATCCTGTTTCAGACAGAGAACATTTAATGGAAGGATTTCACATTTATCTGAGTTAAGACGGTACCCGGAAAGTTGGGAAAAATTATCAACTTGAGAAAAAAAGCCCGGAAGCGAAGAAGACGGCTTTGAGCAATACATAAGTATATCGTCAGCATAAACAGACATTTCAACCTGAGTATTGGCAAGATTAAAACCGGCAATTCTATCGTCTAACCTAATTTTTGTTAAGAAGGGTTCTAATGCAATGATAAATAAAAGAGGTGATAAAGTGCAGCCTTGGCAAACTCCTCTGAAAAGAGGAAAAAAATCAGAGGTAATCCCATTAACAAAAATAGAAGCTTTAGGACCAGAATATAGTAAACAAATAAGGGAAATCAATTTAGTAGGGAATCCGATCCACTGAAGAGCGTGAAACATAAAATCCCAGCCAATCCTGTCAAATGCTTTTTCAGCATCCAGTGCTATCGCAGCAATGGGATAGTCAAGCGAAGAGGCTTTACTTAAAATATTAAAGAAGACACTGGAATTATCTGAAGATAAACAACCTTTAATAAAACCTGATTGTTCGGGACCAATAAGGTTCGGCAGAATGGGATCAATACAAAGCGCAAGAATCTTAGCAAAAATCTTATAGTCTAAATTAACTAGGGAAATTGGGCGGTAATTTTTACAAAGTGTGGGGTCCTTGTTATCTTTGGGAATTAAGCAGATTACGGCTTCTTGAAAGGATCCTGAAGAGGAACCATCTTTGTTAAAAGATTTATAAAGTGATAAGAGGTGGGGAAGTAATAGAACTGCGAAGTGAGCGAAAAATTCAATAGTAAACCCATCAGGACCGGGAGCTTTACCTCTTTTCAATACAGATACAGCATGTTTAATCTCGGCTAAAGTGATGTCCGCTTCCAACAAAGAAAAATCAGTATCATAAGGGGGAGGGGAATTTATTGCTTGAAATAAGGAGGAAAGTGCGTCTGAAGTTGGTTGGTGTTCAGGAGTATTTACATTTTTGTAAAATGAAACAAATTCACTCAAAATATCGTTGTCTTTATAAAGCAATTCGCCTACATTATTACGTATGGATTCAATTTTAGTCCGTTCACAACGTATTTTTAAGTAATTTGCAAGAAGTTTACCCATCTTATTCTGACCACCATAGTAGCGGGCACTACTTTTTAAGAGATAAGAGGAAGCAGCCTCTGTAGTAGATTTGTTAAAAGAAATTTTTGCTGCAATAAGATTCTTTAACGATGATTCGGAATTAGAGTGGTAGTAACAATATTCAAGTTGCTTGATCTTGGCTAATAACTGAGAGTTTTTAGCCTCCAAAAACTTTTATTTTCATGAAACAAAATTTATAATGAATCCTCTGGCTGTAGCTTTAAAAGAATCCCAAATCATTACCGGAGAGGTGTATGGAACAGAATTAATAGAAAAGAATTCAGAAGCAAAAGAGCTAAATTGGCTTGTGAAATTAGGATCCGATAATAATGCGTTGTTAAAACGCCATCTACCGGCCTTAAGAGAAAAGGGCAACAGGTCAAAATCCACAAAAACTGAAGCATGGTCCGAGATGAGGATAGATCCAATTTCAGCATGAGTGACAAGTTGAGATAAAGGTTTGCTGAAAAAGAGGTAATCAATTCTAGATTGTGAGTTGTGGGGAGGGGAATAAAAGGTGTATTCTTGTAAATCTGGGTTACAAAGTCTCCAAACATCAATTAAAGCATTACGACGTATGGCAGAAGTAAATTGTGAGTGCATCTTAGAAGTGGAGAATTTTACAGAAGAATGCCTGTCTAATATAGGATCCAAAACCTGGTTACAGTCACCTCCAAAAATAACATAATCGTCATCTAACAGAAGAAGTTTGTCAGATACCTGAGTCCAAAATATATTATCAATAGTAACAGGTGCATAAACATTAAATAAAACTAAGGGTATTAAATCAATAAGTAATTTACAATTACCCAATGACCATCAGAATCAATTTCCAGATGTACAATTGAAAATTGGTGCTTTTTATGACATAAAATCAAAGTCCCATTCTTCTTTCCTAAAGCTGGGGAAGAAAAAACATGACCCACACAACTCCTTTTCAACTTAACTGCTTCAACATCCGATAGGTGCGTTTCTTGGATTAAAGCAATATCCGTATTTAATCTAGATAAATGGGTTAATACGCATTGCCTTTTAATAGGGTTATTGACTCCTTTAACATTCCATGTTACAACTCTAAAGGTAAACTATTTAAGAAAATCTGTGCAAAGATAATAAACACAGTTAGGTGATACCACTTGAACATAATAAAGGCAATCAATATGCAACCAATAGAAGAAAATAGAACCTTATTACCTAGGAGTAAGAAAACATAGAAGAAAAGATTGTAAAATAGTCTCAGGATGAAGGAAAAGAAAAAGATATGAATAAAAGCAGGGTTAACAAAACAAGTATTATGAAATGTAGAGAAGAAGATACTATATGAGAGAGGGGAGAAATAATTAAGACCTAAAAAGTAATTAGATGCCATCAAAAAGCGAACAAAAGGGAAAAGAAAAGGAAAGAAAGAGAAAAGATTTGGAGGAAGAAGAACAGAAATAACAAAAGACATAGAACAGAAAAACAAAACAAATCCAGCAACCAATGGTACAAAATAATGTCAAAAAGACATACCATAAAAAGACAAAGGAAACGGGGATGGAAGAGCCACATAGGGAAGAATAGCACGACGAAACGGAGGACTCCAAGAGGATGCAGCAAAGGGGAAATGCCTCCATGCGAGAACATCATACACAACAACAAGGGAGCACAGAACCGCACCTAAGAAAGGAAAAGAGAGAAGACATTAAAAATTATAATGCACAACTCATTAAAAACAAAACAATAAGAGAAGAAAAACCAACGCCACATAACGAACAACCCTTTATAGAACTTAGTCAATAATTATAAACCAGGAGTGTCCATGGAATGCTGTCTGTGTGAGTTCAGAAATTGTTGAAGAAGAGCTGGATCTTCATAATTTGTCGTTCGGTTGTTGTGCGTAACCTTGAAAAGGCAGGGGTGAAACAATCCATATCGGGCATTCAGAGCACGCAGGGCCGGTCTCATATCCAGAAATTGTTTGCGTCGATCAGCAGTAGCTTTAGCGTAATCTTGAGCAAAAAAGAGATTCGAGCCATTACAAGTAATTTTCCCTTTTTGTTTAGCCACCTGAATCACTTTTATGAGGTCAGTATATTCTAGAAAGTATAGGATGACACCTCTAGGTTTCGAGGAGGAGGCAGATGAATTAGATAGGCGGGAAACTGGACCCAAATGATGAGCTCGCTGGATATTTAATGAAGGAGAGGTAGGAAGACCCAGAAGTGTTGGCAAGAAAGATTGAAAGAAGAATGAGGGGTTTGACCCTTCAAGACCTTCCGCCAAACCATAAATGCGTAGGTTATTGCGTCTATTACGATTTTCCAAATTCTCAACCTGCTGCTTAAGAAAATGAATCTCTTTGTGAATGCTAGGAACTTGGTCTGAGACAACCTGCACCGAAGTCACTCTTCTTTCAAGGTCCGCAACTCGAAGCTCGGTATGTGACCACTTGTCCTCAAGACTTTGAAGTCGAGCGTTTGTTTCAGCCATCTATGGTTTGAGAGAGCGTATTTCCTCAAGCAAAAAGTCCAAAGACACAGAAGAGACAGAATTGGTAGGGGAAGGCGGATTTGCCTTTATTCGTTTTCCTGAAGTTGAAGGGATTTTGGAATTCGGTTTACTGCTCGAGCGAGACATAGTAGTAGATGTGCCTTTTAATCCAACAGAGTCATTAAGATTTTCCTCCATATTCTCCTGTAGAACACTAAAAGGATTAATATCTTCTAATGACGAAGAAGACGCAATCAGTTGTTGTGTAGAAGAGCGGTTAGAACGAGCCATTTTAAAAAGAAGAACTGAAGAGTAAACACCAAAGGACCAAAAATGGCGCCAAGCAAATCGTTAATTATTTCTGAGAGGAAAAGAAATCAAAAATCTGACTAGAAATGCAGTTCTATCAGGGAACAGCAAAATTCTGCCCAGCGGCAAGGGAAAAGTGAAAACTGAGTAAGTATTTATGCTCAGATATGGCTGTTGGAACAAGGCAGATAGAAAACAAAAATCTAAGATGGCGCCCTGTGATGATGGAGGAAAACTGAGGAGAAACACTTGCCAAAACGTGACCAAACTGCACATAAAGTTCAATAATATTGAAGAGAAATCGTTTCCATTGTTGTCTATCTCTAAACAGGGAGAAGGATTAATGAATGCAGGCAGTGAAGAAACATGAAGAAGGAATGTCAAATAACCCAAGATGGCGGCCGCGTCTTACCGAAGCTCCGTGTTTTGAGAGAAACGTTGAAATACATCGTCGCGTGGCCGCCCGGTGCCGCTCCAAAAGCCTCAAAGCGTTGCCGCAGTGTTCCACCGCATAATGGAGTGTCTCGGTGGATTCTGTATGCGCATTGAGCGCCTGGAGGTGATCCGTCCCCCTACTCCCTCACGGAGCTCTCACCAACGGCGGCCATTCCTCTCGGCTCCGAAGCCACGCCCCTCAAGACACCTGCTCTAGAAATTTTTATGTGCCCAGCACTTTCCAGGATATAGTAACGTAGCATGACGGCCAGAGCAGCCGACTTTGGAACTGAGGAACCATGTTAGAGTCTAGTTGTCGGTTCAACATCACGTGATTCTGGACAAATCACGTAGTCTCCCCGTGCCTAACAAAAAAAAATGCTGCATGCAATCTAGTTTCTTTATTCTGTAACACAGTTTATCATACATTTCGTTCCTTTCCACCATAATACACCCTGTTTATCTTATCTCAGCCGCCTGCAATTCTGTTGTCACATCAGGCTTTCTGCATATGTTTGTTTTCAATGGCATGCTTCTTTATTTACTTATATTTATTGCTTTATATTTGTCTCATTACCGGTGCCAGCCCAGCCCTCGTCCTCTGTCCAGACCAGCAAACGAAATACACCCGTTCCCGCTGCAACAGCATAAATGCAGCATGCCCCCCTTTCATACAGCCACCCCCACAATAAGGCGCAAATATGACCCTTGCACAGTCCAAAAATACCACCAATTTAAACAACAAATTAAATTCCTAATCTTAGCCGCAGTTTTTATATAATGTGTATTTAAAAAACGTATATTCACCAGTGGGCATATTAGCCTAAATAAAACAGATTTCATATTACCCAACAGTGGTTATTGTATAGACGTCGGGAGGATAAAAGGCTCAGTCAACACGTTGGGATTTGAACCTGTGACCTTAAGGTCAAACACAGGCCCCTACACTGGACGCATTACTCCCCTAAACCACCAATCCCTGCTATTACTTGTGTCAAAAGGAGTACATTACGCTGTATTTGTTACAACAGTTCCGCATTTGCTAATATTTGCAACTCTTAAAACAAAGGTATTTAGGCATAGGTTTGTTGTAAAAGTATCTAAACGGAGTTATGACTAATTGTCCCTGTGGAGTTATGAAAGGACCTCTATTTGCCACATGAGGTATTGCAGCCTTAATGCAATCTTTCTCTTTATAATTGCATTAAGGGTGCAGTATCTTATAAAGCTAATAAAGGTGCCTTTACAACTCCACAAGAATACCTAGCAACAGCTTATTGCATTGCACCCTTTCATTGCTTGATCCCTTTTCATGTATTACTGGTACTGGTAGTATATTTTTTTAACAAAAATTAAAAACAAAATACATTACCATTTGCAACACCAATTGCTCAAACATTCACTAATGCGAGACCTATTGCATTGAAAATGCTTGTCTGTGTTTGCACCAGGTGAGGTCAGGCACTTATGGAGCCTGTGCGTGTAATCCCGTTTTGAAAGGACCAGTTCATCTGGTGAATAAACATCAATGTATGCCTTCACGAGACCAAAAGGCATGTGGGCCGGGTCAGGTTACTTTCGAGCGCTCTCGAAGACGCACAGCTGGAATTTTACTCGTCGCCCGCTCATCAGAGTGGGAATAAAAATAACATTTACAGCGAAAGCCAGCCACATGTGATTTCTTGGAAAAGGCCTCTAGGCTTTCCTGAAACTGCTGCAAAACTTCTTCTCAGAAAGTCAGTAGTTCACATGGAATCTTCCAGTGTTAGATTTCTTGATATGCTGTTATTGGTAGTTATTCCGGTGGAAAACCTAAACCTGTCACTTTTAGGGGAAGCAGAAAGCTGCCAAGCACCACTAATGAGCCAAATGTCTGCATTTTTTTCGGAAAAACTGGAAAAACAAACCACTAGGGCTAAAGCAGGGAACACTTCAGGCCGTTTACAACCACGAAGAGGGCTTGTGCGCAGAGTATAACGCACACACATTAAATGAAAGGCAAATTCAAGTTAAACTAAAATGTACAATGCAGAAGGCCCCCCCGTATTTCCTTTCAACTTGAAGCATGTCAAGGGCGTCATTAACCATGCGGAATGGTTATTGTGTAACCAAAAGTATGGGAACTGTTCTGATAAAATCACAATTAAAAACATTTTAGGAACGTCGCTCCCAGTAGATTAGGGTGACCAGAAACCAGACGAGCCATCGACATAGAAATGAAATAGGACTATGTTTTGGCCGGGGAGCCGGAGCATTAGTCACAGAAGGATTACTATATATAGCGTCCAGTTTCAGTTTATTTCGGAATAAAATTCCTTAAAAACACAACACAGAACAACTAATACAAAATACGTAAGGAATCTTTCGACTTATACGAATGTATAATTTCAAATCATATTTGTAATTTAAAAAAATAAGTAATTTAATTAAAAACAATCATGCATCATAAAAAGGTTTTGCACAGATCATTCACTTTAGGTAATTGTGCAAGCTCATGTTGTAAACGTTTTTGAAGCAGCTCATGGTACTTAGGAACAAGATCATTAAACATTGTAATTTTCAAGAAATAAAAGCATGCATCCTAGGTTTGCCTAGATATTTGCTAAAACCATACTTAAAATAAGCAAAATATTGATTAAACAGAGTGCTTGAATGTCAACTTCTTTCCAGTGCCCTTCTGGATATTATATTTATTCAATACCATACCCTCTGTCAAAACTTGGCTAAAACAGGGTTAACCACCCGGGCCCTTATTTATGAAGGGCTTACGTTGCCGCTGCATCACTTTTTTGTGCGTAATCAATGAGCCACACTGCACCCTATTTACAAAGTAACGCATCTAGGCAGATGCATCACCCTATAAAGCCCTGCGCTACATTATAACTGCGTCGGGTATAATGTATGCAGGGTGGACGTTCCCCAGTGAAAAAGGCTCGTAGAAGAGGCGCAGTGAAATCTATGCCATTGCTGGCCCAGAGAGCAGGCTAAGCAGTAAAAAAGAGCCATCTGCATAGCAGTCACAGTACACAGCACTGTCTGGCTTGAGTCAATCAATGGGATGTCCCACAATGTGTCCTCTTTCTCTGCAACCGAATCAAGTACAAATATGGGCTCATATGTGATCTTGAAATCCCCCCTATATCTAGCATACCCTTACTCTTGTGGAATTCAAAAAATTCTCCAGAATGGCAAGGATAGATGATTCCACATCTTTTTGTCTTGGTCTAATATAAATATTAACACTGTACAATATGAGACCTTTTAATGTATGTACTCTTAGCCCTAGAATGTTAGGGGAATCAATGTTCAAGGCTACCTGATGACCTACTACCCAAGGAAGGCAATGCATCTACATGAAAGGTCTTAAAACCTATTTTTTGGGGAAGGACCTAATGTCAAGATTTCCTGAAGTAGATAAAATTGAAAGGGATCAATGTAATCCTGCCATTCCGGATCTATACATTTTTGCCTTAAGCCAATCACATTCCAGGGGACTAATGGCGAAGTTCTGCTGTACTGATTTATAGTGCCGGGTATTGGCCAGCGATGTTAAATCAGCACGAACAGCACCACACACAGCACAAGAGGGTGTTGCTTCTTTCAGCCACTCGAGTAGATGTTCTACTTGAGCAACAGCTTCCTCAACGCGAGCAGCAGATTTCTCAACATGAGTGGTAGCGACCTGCCACACCTACCAACATCAAAAAATCTCGCCGGTAGGTGGTCTAGCATAAGATTTTCCTCGCTTGCACTTACCAATTTAACTTTGGCGAGGCACACGAGAAGAAAAACTGCGCTGATTCACTGACATTTTCTGAACTTCACGCTCTATGCGGAGTGGGCAAAACCCTGGTGGGTGGAGCAGAGTTCACCACCTAACCCTACTTAAGACCTCACTGGATTGATTGTCATCTAAGGAAAAGGGGATAGCACCAATAGCAACGTCATTACAGTGTTCAAACAGGATATTGTTACACAAATATATTGCCCTTCTGGTTCCCTTAGCGGTGTTCAGATGAGGGGCTGGCACCAATGAACAAGGGAAGTTCATGGCAAGTGGGACTGTGTGCGGAGCATGCATCACTGGTGAGAGGATTCAATCGATAGACCCAATTTTGATACTGCCTCGCCTTAATTTAGTAATTGGTCTGTGCCCCTAACAGGTCAAGGGTTGGTCTGTGGAGAGTCCAATGGTGCTAAAGTAGATTCATGCACAAGAATCTATTCTCGTATTGAGCTTGAAATGCAGGGGTTTCATTTGAATTGTATAAGTGAATGTTTCAGCGGTGCAGACCTTAGCTGGAAATAAGGCCATTCACCATTTCCTGGGCTTTCAAAAATAATTTTAAAATGTCCTTCTCTCCAATGCTCAGCTCTTAATATGTTGGCCCTTACTAACAACAGACGCTGGCGCTTATGCCTCATCCAATGTATAATTTTATTTATTGGCCATTATTGCCATTTTTCCTTATAGGCTGATGTAATTTTGGGTCGTTTGTTAGTCTGTTGATGGAATGGGTCTGTATAGTAGCTAATTCTGCTAATGTAAGGTTGAGAGCAGGGCTTTAAGTGTGATGAAAAAACTGGGGGGGTCTCTCAAAAGGGCGTGGCCAATGTAATTAAGGGCGTGGCTTAATAATACGTAAACTAAATATCTGTGCTCAGTATAATGTGCCGCCCGACATGTATTTTGCTGTTTTCTGTCATTGCATCCAGATATATGATACAATTAACATCATACCTACAACAAGTCAGGGCTATTTGCTTTGTCAATGGTTGTTAGTTGCACAAGATAAATAAGCAGCAACTATGGCGTGCATATAATATTGAAAAAGTACCAACTTAAAGCCCTGGTGACACCACAACAATGTTGCTGCTCCTGAGTTTCAAAAAGAGAAGGGAAATCCAGAGAGAAAATGAATCTCTTTAAACGATTTCTCTTCCCCTACAACGCTCCCCTGGCATGACGTCATGCCGTGATTTCTCCACAAGTGAGAAGTGAGAAGTGAGCAGTGTGAGCACGTGCACATCGATGTGCCTGCTGTCACTGCAGTCTGTAAAAAAACGGACCGCCTGTGCCACGGCACAATACAGAGCCCGATAGAGACCATTTTCAAGACCCCCTTTAAAAAATTGCTGGTGAGACCCGGCCCACTTAAAGCCCTGGTTGAGAGTATGTTTCTTTAGATGATTGCTTTGGAAACAAGCATTTGCAATGCAATAGGTCTCGCATTAGGAAAGTTTGAGCTTTTTGTATTGTAAATTGACTAATTTTTTATTTATGTGTTGGTATTGAAAATATTGAAATCACTAGCTTTCTCATGTACAATGGCAATAATTTTAACTGTTGCAAATGTGACACCTATAGCATTTGTAATGCAATATGTGTTGTATTTACGTGACTTAGATGTATTGATATTACAAATAACAATGGCTTTTAATTTTTGCAAATAATTAATACTTAAATAAAAGTTAATGTAAATTATAATGGCAATTGTTTAAACTTTTGTTAATAACTCTTGTGAAGATTATGTTTAGTGTATTTAATTGCGCCTAAAATCCAAGAACAGAAGTTAAATATTATCATTTTTTTGTGCCATTTGTAATAAAGCCTAAATATTGAGAGAACATATTAGAGCCAGTTGTTGTTGAATGGTTGTACAGATTGATACTGTGGTGGCGGTGAGTGATGTTGTGGTGTCAAGTGATGCTGTGGCGTTAATTGATGCTGTGGTAGCGCATAGGGATGTAGTGGTGCCCTTGAGTGATGCTGTGGTAGTGCTAAGTGATGCCGTGGTGATGCGATAGATAGATAGATAGAGTGCAATAGTCCTATAGATAGATAGATAGATAGATAGATAGATAGATAGATAGATAGATAGATAGATAGATAGATAGATAGATAGATAGATAGATAGATAGATAGATAGATAGATAGATAGATAGATAGATAGATAGATAGAGAGGGCGATAGATAGATAGAGTGTAATTATGTAGAATATAATTATATGGCACTGAGTGATTTTGTGTGGAGTGTATGTTGATTTTAGTGGCGTGTAATTATGTGGCATTGAGTGTTATTTTGAGTGTATCTTGCATTGTTTGTATTGTAATTAATTGGCACTGAGTGTTATTTGGACTGCATGTGGCATTGAGCGCTGTGTAATTATGTGGTGTGTAACTATGTGGCGCTGAGTGGTATTTGAAGTGTATGTGGCATTGAGTGCTGTGTAATTAGGTGGTGTGTAACTATGTGGCACTGATTGGTTTTTGGAGTGTCTGTTGTATTGAGTGCATTCTAGTTATGTGGCATGTAATTATGTGGCTCTGAGTGGCATTCGGAGTGTATGTTGCATCGAGTGCAATGCAATTATGTGTTGTGTAATTATGTGGCCCTGAGTGGTATTTGGGGTGTATGTCGAATTCAGTGGAGTGTAAATATGTGGCGTGTAATTATGTGGCAGTAAGTGGCATTTGCAGTGTATGTTGCATTGAGTGCAGTGTAATTATTTGGCATGTAATTATGTGGCACTGAGTTGCATTTGGAGTGTATGTTGCCTCTAGTGAAGTGTAACAATGTGGTGTGTAATTATGTGGCACTGAGTGTTTTTTGGAGTGTATGTTACATTGAGTGCAGTGTAATTACGTTGTGTCTAATTATGTGGCTCTGAGTGGTATTTGGAGTGTATGTTGCATTGAGCGCAGTGTTATTATGTTGCATGTAATTATGTGGCATTGAGTTGTTTTTGGAGTGTATGTTGCATTGAGCGCAGTGTAATTATGTGAAACTGAGTGCTATTTGGATTGTATGTTGCATTGAGTGTAGGGTAATTATGTCACATGTAAGTAGGTGGCATTTACTGGTATTAAGAGTGTATCTTGCAATTAGTGCAGTGTAATTTTGTGATGTGTAATTATATGGCATTGAGTGTTATTGTTTTGTGGGTTTTTCGTATTGTGTGCGTTGTAATTATGTAGCATATAAATATGTGGTGCTGAGTGGTATTTGTGTGGAGTGTGTGTTGCATTTAGTGCAGTGTAAATCTGTGGCGTGCAATTGTTTTGCATTTTGTGGTATATGTAGTGTATGTTTTATATAGTGCAGTGTACGGGAGCAGAGAGTAGAGAGGAGTGGATGTAGTGGCAGGTAAGAGTATTTGGTGTGTTTCTAGTGATGTAATATGTATCCTTTTGAAAAATAAAACTAACATTTTATTTTCCTTTAAGGTGTTGTTCCGAATATGTAAAAAATATAAATGAATCTTAAATTCAATATTTCCTGTTTTTTTGTTTTCTTTAATGTAGTGGCTGTTTTTTATGCTGTGTAATAAAAAGTGTGCCGGTGTCTTTCAAAAGTGCTGTTGTTAAGAATGCGCTTGTTTGTTACGTGTGCAGGGTAAACTATTTTTTTGGGTTGTTTGAGACGCAGGGGTGCGTGTGATCAGTGCCTGTGTGTGTGAGCAGTGGGGCTGTGTGTGTGAAGTGCATAAAGGTGCAAGAAAACATATGGTTATTTAAATCCTTAGACGCAGAATTAATGTAGCTAATGTTATCGACCTTAGAAGGATGAAAAGGGAATGAGCGCGGCATATGTTAACTTTGTAAGCGCAGAAAGCGTGGAGGGCAAACTTATTATTTTGGTTGTTTGAGACTCAGATCTGGGCAAAGCTGTAAGAAAACACGGAGGGGGGAGGGCGGGGGAGAGATAGGCGAGAGGCATGTGTGTGTGGCAAACACTGGTGGGGCTCAGAGCGTTGTGTTGTTGCCTTGTCTTGTATTTCTAAGGTTCCTTAAACCCTTAGAGGCAATTCTTTTATTTTAACTAAAAGGATGGTAGTTAAATGGTGTTTACGGCAGGATGGTCGTTAAACGGTGGCTACGGAGAAGCTGTGTGCGGAAAGGCAAAGAGAACACGGGCATGAAAGTGAAAGCGAGGATGAAAATGGAATGAGTGTGGCAGGATGGTCATTAAATGGTGGCTACGGAGAAGCTGTGTGCTGAAAGGCAAAGAGAACACGGGCATGAAAGTGAAAGCGAGGATGAAAATGGAATGAGTGTGGCAGGATGTTAGTTAAATGGTGGTTACGGGGAAGCTGAGTGCTGAAAGGCAAAGAGAACACGGGCCAAAGCTGGAAGAAAACACGAGATGCAAGAGGCATGTGTGTGTGGCAAACACTGGTGGGGCTCAGAGCATTCTGTTGCTGTCTTGATGCTTGTGTGTGTGAGCAGTGGGGCTGTGTGTGTGAAGTGCCTAAAGTTGCAAGAAAACATATGGTAATTTAAATCATTAAACGCAGAATTAATGGAGCTAATGTTATCGACGTTAGAAGGATGAAAAGGGAATGAGCGCGACATATGTTAACTTTGTAAGCGCAGAAAGCGTGCAGGACAAACTTATTATTTTGGTTGTTTGAGACTCAGATCTGGGCAAAGCTGCAAGAAAACACGGAGGGGGAGGGCGGACTGTGTGCTGAAAGGCAAAGAGAACACGGGCATGAAGGTGAAATCGATGGATGGCAATACGTCCGTGAGACTAGCCCTGTGGTGGGGGAGGGACAGTTGTGAGAAGCGCCATGAGGAAACAATCTCTCGGCATGCGGGGGCGGGGAAGCGCATTCCAGGCAGGGGAACGGACCCTTTGAAGTATGATGCCGAGGCTGTGGCTACACGTGCACACGCCAGTGGGCTGAAGCGCTTCCCCAAACGGATTGCATGGCGGCACGATGCACGTGATTGTGCGCGTGCTCGCCATGCAATCGACTTTTGGCAGCACTTTGAAATGCCCCTCTTACTAGAGTCTTGCATAGCGATTGCGTAAACGCAATAGCTAGGCGAGACCTAAAAAGGTGGAATAGGATTGTTGGGTGCCAAGAGTAAAGGGTTGGTGAGGGGCATTATACAGTCTTGGTCCTACTGTAGCAATGTCCTCTGTCCCACTACTAGACCCAGTCACTCCTGGGCCCACCCACCATTCTCTGCTATAGTGATTTCGCACTAGTCTGTAGGTGCACACCTTGCCATATAAATCAGGTCTGTATTTGATTATCTCTGAGGTATGGCTGTAGAAGAATGTGTCTTTTGTAAATCAGCAGTCAATATGTGACGAGACAAAGGATTGTCACTAGATCCTACCCTTTGCACTTGAATACTTGACATCAGGAGGCTCAGCACCCTTGTTAATTCTATAATCTCATCTGGCAATAGGTCAATTCTAGTAGTAATCCCTCCCACAGATTGATCGTTCTGGATGTTGTTAGCTAAATTGCCTACCAGACACTCAGAGAGCCTATGTTCCAGGGAGGCCAGGAGAGAAAACCAGTTAGTACAAGAGATATAAGGATTTATTTCAACTACTTCAGTTGGGGTTTGGTTATAAAATTTCAATTTCTCAGTTGAAGGGACAGCAGTTGTTTGACACTGTCACAAATTTAATACAACATATTCTATACCGGAAGTCAAGGTGAAAATTACAACAGTCGAAGAAGAAAACTACAGGGGGTGGCCTTGCCTCTTCCGGGCTATGACGGGCAAGGACAGACCCACCCTTGGCCCGGGTTTAGCCCTCGCACATTCCACGCAGTGGGAATGCCAAAAGCGCTTTATAGCATAGTGGGGGATCTCAATCCTCCTTCTCTTTGCCACTGGCCAGCTGACGCCTTTCCTCGTGTGAGGTGTGCTGGGATTTGGAGTCGGCCCCTCTGGTAACAGTCTCCCATGCAGCAAGAATGCTAAAAGTGCTTTACAGCACTACAAGGGCTCTCTCTCCTCCTTCACTCTGCCGCTGTGCTGCTGACGCTTTTCCAGGTGTGAGGTGTGCTGGGATTTGGAGTCCCCCAGTGGTAACAGTCTCCTGTGCAGGGGAAATGCTGAAAGCGCTTTATAGCACAGATGGGCTCTCACTCCTCCTATTCCCTGCCACCGGGCTGCTGACACCTTTCCTCGTGAGATGTGTACTGAGATTTGGAATGGTAAAAGTCTCCTGTGCAGCGGGAATGCTAAAAGTGCTTTATAGAGCTGTAGAGCTTCTCGCTCCTCCTTCTCTCTTCTGCTGGGCTGCTTGCGCTTTACCTAACATGAGGCGTGCTGGAATTTCGAGTCCCTCCAGTGGTAAGTCTCCCATGGTCGCCGCTGGGTATAGTCAGGATCATGTGTCAATAGGAAATGCCTTTTTTGTGTTGCTAATAACTTTAACACCGTTTGACTAATCTCCACAAAACTTTCCAGTACAGTGCTAATTTTTGACTATTTTGCGCATGGAAAGTGTACGGGTGATCAATCAAGCAGGAGCTGAGGAAAGGGGGTGTCCTAAAACAAAAAATCCCCATTCATATTCCATAGTCTTTTCCAAGAAGTGTTTTAGCAAAAACAGCTGAAGGGAATAACACCAAATTTGGTAACAAGCTAGTTCTTGGTCCAGAAAGTGTGTTTTGCGATTTGGTGTAAATGCGTTCAGCAGTTTTTGAGTAATTAAGCTACAAAAGTATTTGTATATCTGGATGGTTAAGTTTGAGGGAGTCTTGCAAAAGTCACTCAAACCCAATTTTTAAAAATAGAGCCCTCTCATTGGCTCAGGGGACATTGTTGCACTTGGGCAAGCTTACTCCTGCAGGAGCAAGGCTTTGATTAACTGCCAGCAACATAATGAAAAATGTTGCTGGTTGGCATTATAGGTCTCCAGGATTTGGTCCCGTGTCCAGCCCCAATGAATCTTTTGGGGGGACCCACAAGGATCCCCCGGGACTCAAAAAGTAAAGAAATCATGCATTGTTTTGCCATCCTGCAGGACTGCCACGAGTTCATAAAAAAAAGAGAAAAATGACGGCCCCCCATTTTTGGGATTGGGGACGTGAGTGGAGTTCCACTCCCAGAGCCCATTTTGGGCCCTGGTGACCCCATCCTCTGGGGCCCCCTACATCAATTAAGGGGAGAGAGTGCATCGGCCCTGTCCCCAAGCCGTTTGTGCTCCCAAGGAGCTCATTTCCTGGGGCCCACAGAAAAAATGGAGGGAATGAGGTGCACAGCACCCACTACCTGAGCCTTTAAAGGTCCCGGGGACCCCATCCTTGGGGCCCGCTATAAACATTAAGGGGAGTGTGTGCACGCCACCCTCACCAGACAATTGGTGGTCCTGGGGGGGCCATCTCCAGGGGCCCACTGCAACATTTAAAGGGATGGGTGCCAGCCTCCTAACTGAGCCTTAAAAGACTACAAGGACCCATACCTCTGAGTCAAACTTATGTTTAAAGGCCTTCTTAAGGTCCCAGTAACCCCATTCCCCTGGTCCGGCTCACAGACTGTATCTCGCAGAGCTCAACCCAGGGACACATTGTAATGTATGCTTGCTCCCACGTTGAAATATACTGCCAGATGGGAGCAAATATTACTTTCCTTGACTGTAGGAGCATGGACAGGGAAGGCATGTCTGATCCCACTCGGTGGGAGCTTTAAAATGCTTCCACTGGTTGGAAATAGTCTTTTGTTTGCCTGCCACATTCCTGTGGACAGGTAAACACATACTGCTACCGCACAGCTGGAGCTGTGAAAAATACCTGCTCCCGCCGGCTATGTCTACAGCAATGTCTGCCCCTGCAGCAGGCAGGGAGCTGGCTGGGGATGAAGGGGCCCTGCGGACCCCGAGTGGACCGCTCATGGCGCCAAACATATTGCTTGTCAGGAGCCCCAGTTGGGTACCAGGGCACCAACTCAAAATGTAAGGAGGCCCTGGGAAATTGAGGTCCCTGGGGCCTATTAAGGCTTGAGGAGGGGGCTATGTGGCCCCCTCCCCTTTAACATGGTGTTTGGCCCTCGTGGATGGAGTGGGGCCTATTAAAGTTCAGGTAGGAGGGCCATGTACGAACCTCTCCTTATAAATTAGTTTCTGTCCTGGGTGATGGGGTCTCCAGGGCCTAGTAAGGCTCGGGGGTTGAGGCCACACAATCCCCTTCCCCTTTAATTTAGCGTTCGGTCCCAGAGGATGGGGAAACCTGGCCTATTAAGGCACAGGGAGAAGGGCAGTGCACCCCCTCCTCTCATAGATTTGATTTGGCCCAAACGGATGGGTTCCCTCTGAAAAATAGTAAGGCTTGTGAAGGGGTCCGTGGGCCCCATCACTTTTGTTTGGCATTTGGCTCAGCGGATATGGTCCCTTGGTCTTTTAACGGCTGAGGAAGTGTGGTCACACACTCCCATCCCCTTTTAGGAAAGTACGGCCCTGGGGATGGGGTACCTGGGGCTTATTTGGGCTCACGGAGGGGTATGCATGCTCCCCTCCCGTAATAATATAGTTTTTGGCCCCAGCGGATGGGTCCCTGGGGTCAATAGTGGCTTGGGGGGGGTGGGGGCCATTCACCACTTCTCCCCTGTTTAAAGACAAAAGGCTCTGGGGAATGGTGACTCCAACATATTGCTTAGTGAGTGCCCCGGATGGACACCCACCCAGAATGTAAAGAGGCCCTGGTTATAGGGTCCTCTGGTTCTTTGAAGGTTCACCGGGGGTACGTGCCTCCCCTGCCCCTTTAATATGGCATTAGGCCCTCCAGGAGGGGGTTTTAAAAGCCTATTAAGGCTATGAGAGGGGAGCCATGCACCTCCTCCCCTTATACATTGGATTCAGCCCTGGGATATTGGTCCCCTTGGGCTTATTAAGGCTGGGGGAGATTCATGCCACATTCATTTGTTTAGTATTTAGCCCTGGGGGGTCCAAGGCCCTATTAAGGCTTGAGGGGGGGGCATGCACTCACTCCCCTATTATTAAAGTATAGCCCCAGGGGATGGGGTACCCCGGGCCCATTTGATCTCAGGGAGGGGGCTAAGTGCCCTTTTCCTAAAGTGTATGTATTTGACCACAGGGAAGGTGGTTCCTAGGGCCTCTTAATGCTCAGGGAAGTGGCCATGTGCCCACACCCCTATAATTAAACTGTGACCCTTGGGGTCAGGTACCTGGCACCCATGAGAGCTCAGGGAGGGAGAACCATGTTCTCCCTCCCTGATTATATATTTTTGGGACTCGGAGATGGGGTCCTTAGGGATAATAGTGGCTGGATAGAAGGGGGTCATGCCCCTAAATTAAAATATTTCTGTGCCAATGTCACATTTTGAACAAAAACAAAACAGAAATTCCCCAGTAGCAGTTAGCACAGCTATCATGATTTGCACCCTGATCAATGATGTCATCAGTGATGTCATAAATGATGTCATAGAACCTGAGTGATCTAATATGTGAAGTCACAAGCAGTGCATGGTGGGGGAGGAAGTTATAGGTAGCACTGCTAACTATAACTGGTGAATTTCAGTGTTTTTTTAGATCAAAATGTGACATTGGTACTGAAATTTATATATATATATATATATATATATATATATATATATATATATATATATATATATATATATATATATATATTCACTGAAGAAACCATAGGTTTCAGGGGCGTTATAGTTAGCTGGACTTTTCACTCGTACAAAACCATTGAAATTCCCCCGTTATAGTTAGTTTAGCTAACTATAACTCGCGCGCCCGCAATCCACTGCTGATGACGTCACATATTACATCACTCATGACATGGTCAGTGACATCACTCATGACATCACTGATGACATCTCAAATGACATCACTGATGACATCATCCAGTGAATGTGTGTTTTTCTGAAAATTACATATGTTTTATATATGTATATCTCAAGGTCGATGGAAGAATAAATGGGTATATAAGTTTCTAAATGGATGATTTGTTTTTGAAAAATTGATTGTATAACTGACTGATTAAGTGTATCTTAGTGAATACATGGCTTAGTGAGTAATGTTTAAATGTGTAAATATCTGTATCAGTCTCTCACTTTGTGTATAAGTGGCTGCATGGGTTGGTGAGTAGCTACATGAGTGTCTTATTAGTTGTTTTTTTGAGTATCAGTATGAGTGTCTGAGTGTCTGTATGGTTCGGTGGGGGGTATTACGTAGTGCATAGGTGCATGAATGAGTGACTCACTGTTTGTATGTGTTGAAGACAGCATGTGTGCAGGACTGTATGGGTGGATGAGTGTGTGCATGGGTGTGTTAGTGAGTGATAGACTGTCTCAATAGTGTCTTTATGAGTAACTACATATGTTTTAAACTAGTATATGTGACTATTTGTGTATATAAGTGAGTATATGTGAGAGTGAGAGATTGAAAGAGTTGCTGTATGAATAAGTATGTGTTTCTATAAGTGATTGTTTAAAAGACTAAGTATGTGTAAGTTGCTGTAGAAGTAAGTGTGGTGGTGTGTGTATAACTGTATATGCAAGTAAATGGATGTTTGATTCTTTATTAGCATGAGAGAGTATGTGTGTGAGTAACTCTATGGATGAGTGGCGTTGTGTAACAGGATGTATAGGTGTGTGAGTACATATGATGAGTGAGTAAATGTATTAGTGACTGTATAGGACTGTTGGTGAATGAGTGGATGTGTATGTGGATCTTAGAATTACTGAATAGGTTGTTGTAACTGGTATTGGTATGTCCATTGTTTTGAACATTGTAGTTTCTATTTTTGAATGTGTGTATCAAAGGTTATATTAGGGGAAGAGGAGGTCTGCCACTCTATCACAAGGATGACGTCATCAGTGATGTCATTAGTGATGTCATTTGAGATGTCATCAGTGATGTCATGAGTGATGTCACTGACCATGTCACGAGTGATGTAATATGTGACGTCATCAGCAGTGCATTGCGGGGGCGCGCGTTATAGTTAGCTGAACTAACTATAACAGGGGAATTTCAATGGTTTTGTACGAGTGAAAAGTCCAGCTAACTATAACGCCCCTGAAACCTATGGTTTTTGCAGTGAATTTCTAAGGTTTTTTAAATGCTAATTTCTAACTATAACGTGCCTGAAACCTATGGTTTTTCAGTGAATTTCAAAGGTTTTTTAAATGCTAATTTCTAACTATGCCTACAGAGATAGGACATGTGAAGAAAGAAGAAAAAACGCACAGAAAGAAAAAAAAGAAATGCAGAAAGAAGCAACAGAAGTCCTCAAAAACGAAGAAAAGTGCAGGAAGAAGGATAACGTCCAGAAAGAACAAACAGAAGAGCAGGAGGAAGCCTTGTTGCAAAATCATCCTGTACCATCAACTTTTTCAGACGGATACTGGTGGTAACTGAGTCTGACTAACCAGTCCTAGAGCCAGTGCTATGTTAAAAGACACTCAGAATACAGTGAAAACACCTACATACACAAGGAACACTATGTGTTGGGGTCCCCCTGTGATCAGCATGACCTCCTCTTTAAGCCCCTAGTATATAATAGGGCAGGGGATTAAAACTACCTTTTAAAACGCGCCACAGGCCCTTTTAAGTTGGGAGATTAAGTCCCCTTGAATCCTGAGGGTCCCTAGGGTCCAACTAGACCACTAGGTACCTCCAGTAAGCGCCACAGAGCTGTGTTGCAGAGAGATGTAAAAAGGGGCACGGCCTAGACCACCTCTCTGCAACGTAGCAGAGTAGTGCTTACTGGAAGCACCTCGTGGGCTAGTTGGCCCCCAGGGTCCCTTAGGATTGAAGGGGAATTATTTCCCCAACTTAAAACGCGCCACAGGGTTTGTTTGCACACGTTAACTCAGGCCCCGTCCCCTCCCTTCACCACTGTGTAAACACGCCCTGTGGCCGTTTTTAGTTGGGAGATTAAGTTCATTTGAATCCTGAGGGTCCCTAGGGTCCAACTAGCCCACTAGGTACCTGCAGTATGCGCCACAGAGCTGCGTTGCAGAGAGGTGTAAAAAGTGGCACGGCCTGGACCACCTCTCTGCAACGCAGCTCAGTGGCGCTTACTGGAAGCACCTGGTGGGCTAGTTAGCCCCCAGGGGCCCTCAGGATTGAAGGAGAATTATTTCCCCAACTTAAAACGCGCCACATGGCTTGTTTGCACACGTTAACTCAGGCCCCGTCCCCTCCCTTCACCACTGTGTAAACAAGCCCTGTGGCCGTTTTTAGTTGGGAGATTAAGTTAATTTGAATCCTGAGGGTCCCAGGGTCCAACTAACCCACTAGGTACCTCCAGTAAGCGCCACAGAGCTGCGTTGCAGAGAGGTGTAAAAAGTGGCACGGCCTGGACCACCTCTCTGCAACGCAGCTCAGTGGCGCTTACTGGAAGCACCTGGTGGGCAAGATAGCCCCCAGGGGCCCTCAGGATTGAAGGGGAATTATTTCCCCAACTTAAAACGCGCCATAGGGCGTGTTTGCACACGTCACCTCAGGCCCCGTCCCCTTCCTTCACCACTGTGTAAACGCGCCCTGTGGCCGTTCTAAGTTGAGAGATTAAGTCCCCTTGAATCCTAAGGGTCCCTAGGGTCAAACTAGCCCACTAGGTACCTCCATTAAGCGCCACAGAGCTGTAAAAAGGGGCGTGGCCTCAGAACACCTGTCTGCAACGCAGCTCCCTGGCGCACACTGGAGATACCTGTTGGGCTAGTTGGCCCTCATGGACCCTCAGTATTGAAGGGGATTTAATTCCCCAACTTACAACTGGCCAGGGGGCGCGTTTGTAGAGTGCTGCAAGGAGGGGGCGTGGCCTCCAGCGCGATGCCGGTCTTTTATTTATTTTATTTTTTTAAGAAGGAGGGCTGTGTGGCCCCCCTTCTTTTTCTAATTTACTGGCCCTGGGGACCCCATCCCCCAGGGCCTGCACCCTAAGTTTTTTTTGTTGAAAAAAATAAATTTGGCCCTCCCAAGGCCTTAATCGGCCCCGGGGACCCCAACCCCCGGGTCATGACATTTTTTTAATTTAAATTCTTTAGGAGGGGGCTGCATTGCCCCCCTCCTCAGGCCACTTATGGCTCCGGGGACCCCATCCCCCGGGGCCGGCCTTTGTATTTTAATTTTTTTAAAATATGTATATTTATAGAAATACCTAGGACATGCTGGACAAACCGTATGTACCTATCACCATGACGATTTGCGTGATATTCATTAAAAGGCGACTATGCATAGAATGAATCCACATGGAATGTATTTACACCGCTAGTGAAGCTCTGACGTGTCTGACGCCCTACCGTGCCTAATCCCGGCACCCCCGCCGGTGGGTACTATCCAAGTAGACACCCTTGTCGTTTATTTATACAAACATGGGTAGCTATTGACGGGCACATTTAATATACACGCCCACCAAGCCATTCAAAGGGGATTCGACAAAAATTCGACCAAACTATGCAAGAAACCCCCCTCACGGTTAATAAAAAACACATCCACCGCCGGATGTGTAATACTTTTTATTTTACTCTCTGGAAAGGAGACAAACCTCACTTGAGAGTCACAGCATGCTCCTGGCTGAGCCCAATGCTGTTACACCCACCAGTGCCCGCCGATTGCCTCACACCTCTGTGTTGTATTCCACCAGCTAGTGCGTATGCTATGACACTCTCTAGCCCATGTTCACTGTAACACCACCCCGTGAATATGTCATGCCGCACTTGCCTTCGCACCGGTAATATTGCCCCATCTAACGTGCCTTCCTCGATGTGTATGTTATAACGCACAGCGCTATGCCATACATATTACAATCTGGGATCCATATCTTTGTCACAGTGCATATGCAACGTTACACTCCCCAGCACATATTTTATATTACAACTTTAGAGACTAGTTATGTTACACAACACTGCCCTGTGCATATTACACTCCAAGGCGCATATCGCATGGCACGCGCTAGTGCCTGTGCTATCTCGCGCTCTCCAATGAATCTGCCATTGCGCACAATGTATTGCATATTATATTTCACGCCCCGGTTCATCTTATATCACACTTTTTGGTGCATAGTTTATACCATATACTACATCTAGTTTTCATTTTCAATCGTGCTCTCAGGACTATGTTCTATATAACACTGCGTCCACCTACCCTTTTCACTGGCATTACATTTTGCGATGGGGGTGGAGGGTCAGGGGGTGTTTCTGCCAAGTGAGCCCGGAGTCACAGTCACAAACGTCCTCTTCTTCCTGAATAAAAGTGAGATTATGCTGCATACTTGTTCATATTTTAAGTAGTTCGCACAGACACACATTTTAAAAACAATAAAGTTCCTAATACCCACCTTCTCTGAACAGTTAGCTTACTGCCCCATCCACCTCCTCCCTATCCTCTGTTGTCTGAATCCATGGACTAGCCTCCTCCCTCCTGCCATGCATGGTCTGATGTGCTGCCACTGCCCTCCATTTAGCATGATGTACCAGTCCACTCCTCCTGCCCTCCATTGCCCAATTCTATGGCCCATCATTGACCTCCTGCTTAGCCTCTGTGCTTAGCTTGTTGCCCCTATTCTCCTTCCCCCTGCCCTCCAATGTCTTTGTGCATGCCCCTGCTCCATCCTTTTTGCCCACTATGTTCCATGGACCTGCCACTCCTATCTACTCTGAGTGTTCTGTTGAGCTGCCACTCCCCTCCCACCTGCCTAGCATTGTCAGATGACTGTAACCTGTCCCTGCCACCTCCACCCTGCCTGTTCACATGCCATGCCCCTATCCCCTTCCTCCTATCCTCCAAGGTCCATTTTACTGCCACACCCTTCTGCCCTCCCTGATTTGTTGTGCTGCAACTGCTCCTCCTGCCTGCCCCGCGCGGTCTGTTGTGAGGCCCCTTCCCCTGAACTCTCTTGTCTGTGCCCAGGTCCTGACCCTCCCTTCGATCCTCCATGGTCCTTTGTGCATGCCCCTGCACCCTCCTTCTTGCCCATCATAGCCATTGTGCTGCCGCTAACCCTCCCGCTTGCCATGCATGGTCTTCTGTTCTGCCATTGCCCCTCCCACCTTCCCTCCATGGTCTGTGTGTATGCCCCCATAGTCTCATTGTTGCTCCTCATGGTGTGTCTTGTTTCTAGTGCCCATCCTGCCTGACCTCCATGGTCATCTTGCTGCTCCTGCCCTGCCACCTTGCCTTCCATGTGCAGACCCCCTATTCCCTCCCTCCTGGCTTGTCTGTTCCATTGTAATGCCCCTGACCCGTCCCTCTTGCCCTTTATGGTCTGTTATGCTGCAGCTTTCTCTCCTGTCTGTCCATTATGGTCAGCTAGCTACCATTGCCTCTTTCCCATCTGTTCTCTGTTGTCCATGTGCATGGTCCTGTCCCCTCCCTATTGCTTTCTATGGATTGTTGTGCTGCACTCCCGTCCCGCATGCGCTGTGTGGTCTATTGTGCTGCTGCAAACCCTGATGCCTGCCCTGTAGGGTCAGTTTGGTGCACCTCTCCATGTCCCTGCTGTCCTCTGTTATCCGAGTCCATGTCCCTACCCCAATTCCTCCTGCCTACCATGATTCAATGTACCATACTTGCGAACATTTTGAACTTGGTAAGAGGGAGATTTTGAAAAAAAACTGGGGTATTGATTTTCCCCTTTGAGTTACATTGAAAAAGAGGAGATTGCAGACAGGAGACAGATCAAATAAAGCCCATTTGAGCTTAAAAACATTGGACGTTTCCTGGCTGAAACGAGTCTGTTGGCATGTATGGTTGTACTACCATTGCCTCTTCCTTCTGCCCACAATGGTCTATTATATTGCCACAGCCTCTCTTGCCAGTCCTGTATTGTTGGTTTGTTGCCCCTGCCCCCCTTTCCACTGCCCTCCATAGTCTGTTGTGCTGCCACTGCCCTTCCTGCCTGCCCAGTGTGGTCAAATTGTTGCCTCTGCACTCTCCTACCTGCCTTCAATTTTCAGAGTCCGTGCCCCTGGCCTCTGCCTCTCAACAGTATCCCAGTATCCCAATGAACAACTATTCTATATTTATTACAAAAGTGTGGAACGCCTGACGTCATCTTGATGTAATCAAAACTGTAATACCTAGAGTATTTCCTTTAGAAATTACATATATGAGAGGGTCTTATTTGCATCAAAATTATGGTTAGTGCTCTAAAAAACTAAAATGAGGACATATTTTCTGAGTTTTCCAATAGCGACAAAGAACTTTTAAATTATTTGTAATCTTTATGTTTTTTATCCAGTTGACCACTTGATTAAATGTTGCACCTTGGCGAGAGGATGTGGTGTTACTTCCAGAGCTGCAGACTTTGCAACTGGGGAACCAGGTTGGAGTTTCTGCTTCAGCTCAACATTCTGTGATTGTGGTCAAATCACTTAAGGAAGATCAATGGGGTAGATGGGTTATTTTGGAAGTATGCTTTAGGGGGCAGAAAATAACTCTCGTTACAATTTATGGTTCTACGGAGGATGACCCAGATGTATTTCAGTTCTTAGACATGGAGTTAGCCCAGTGGCCTGAACCCATAGTATGCTGTGGTGATTTTAACATTCATGATTTAGATAGCTCATTTACACGCCAAGATGCGATATACCGGGGCAGAAAGAGGAAAGTATTTAGGGCACTAGCTGATATGGTTATACATAATGCTTTGGTGGACCCATGGGTAAAGCTACACCCCTATGTAGATGGAAGTACCTTCTTTTCCGCCCCGCATAAATTAATGGTTAGGCTTGATTACTTTTTGATTTCTAACTGTTTACTCTCGGGGGCACAAGTGGAGAAGCTGCCTAGGGTGATATCAGACCACAGCCCGGTGATTCTTACTCTTAAGATTGGACAAACACCAAGGACACTGTGGAAATATGGATTTTTATGATCGGTTATGTCCCCTATCTTGGACCCCAACGGTTTCATGTATAAATCACAAGTACATGTATGTTCCCTCCAGTTCCAGTTATAAGGACGCAAACACATGTGCGTCCACCGCCAACATGTCCTCTTTCAGATCCGCCATGAATGGGCCGGATATTCCATTCCTAAGTACGAAAGGCCACCGGCTTCATATGGTTCACTTATGCCATTTTACAGTCCAGGCAAGTAGGCCCTGATTCTGCCATCAAGCTTTTCCTGCCTTCTGTCTCTGAAAGCTCCAGTCTGAGCTCGCATCTGTATCCATGAACTTTGTCCTACTCCCTGCGCAGCTAACGGTGCCTGACATCAGCCTGTTGCCTGCCAAAAACTGTATTTCACCTTCGAAATTATCTGCTCCGCTCCCTACCCAATGCATTCCTGTCTAGTAGTTTAAGTAAACATTCTTCCAGCTACCGAGCAAAAGGCCCGGCTTCTCTGTCTTTATGCAAGTAATTCATAGCCCTGTTAATATGAAAGATTTCTGCCCCCGCATCTAGTGTAGACACTTAGACGCTTGTACACGCACTCACAGTCAGTATAGTCAGTATAGAATAAGATTCTACTCTAAGAAGGCCTCTCTTTTGGATAACATAGTTCTTTAAACATAGGATGTTAGATATGATTTGGGATTAGGTTGACTTGACCCTCCAGACTTCTGTCGCCACATGTAGAGCTAAATGTCAAGTCCCCTTCACCCCCTAGTTGCACGTCAATCACACGTCATGCTGCTGCGCGCGCATTTCTGCCAAGTATTTCTGCTGACATTGCGAAATTCTTTCATGGAACCACCCTATTATGACATCATACCTGATGACGTTCCTTAGTTACACCCAGTTACACCCACTTTTGCTACGCATGTATGTTTTATCTTTACTATCAATTGTTACGCCTCCTGCATTTGCTTCACTGTAATGCCTATTGTATAAAAATGATTACTTATCAATAAAGTACGGTCTTCACTTCCTGAACCTTCGTGGTGATGGAATATGGAGCTCATCGATTTAAATTGATTATGGAATAAAGCCCGTTCCGAACCTCTAATACCACGGATTCTGCCTCTTATTTTACTGAGCTATTGTTATAGATTTTCCGCATCAAATTAAGTTCCGGTAATTAAATTATTTACCACATAAATGGCGCCCGAACAGGGACACTTTCTCATCTCACGCGCCGGTGGTGCGTTGCAGGCCCGGTCTCCTGTCACAGCTGGACGGACAACAACGCGTACCCACAGGATTTCCTGTATCTCCCTCCTGCCGAGCGGGGGTAACTGAGGCTGCGATCAACACCCAGACGAGGCGGTGAGAAGTGCGAAGTATCCCGACCAGAGCCTAGCTGAGAGAGCAAGATCCGAGGTATACAGAGGCCCACCAGTTTCCGAAGTTTCCGAAGTTCCGAGTCGAGTCCAGTCCGGTTCAAGTTCAGTTCAGTTCCGAGGCCTTCCGTTCCGAGCTACCCGGTGAGTACCATTATCGGGGAGGCGTTCTGACGTGCACATAGGTTGTGCCGGTCAAGACGGGTTTGGGTACACAAATCCGGTCTGCACTGTTTCAGCAGTGTATCTGTACTGTTTAGCAGTATATCAAGTATGTCTAGTATATAATTCAGATTTACCTAGTTAGTATCGAGTATTATGCCTAGTGACTAGTTCTCTAATTGGCCATCATTGTCTATTTCATTTAAATGTTAAATGTTAAAATGTTTTAAATATGTTCTGTATATTGTGGTGTGAATGACTGTTCATTATTGTGTTTTATGGTATTAAACGTGTTCAAAATTAGGTATCAGATCAGTTCTCAATATGCCGCTCTTTTCGAAATTAAGACAGATCACAACTAGAAAAGGGGTACTCGAAGAAGGTGTTCCCATCCCTCCTAGGGACACTCCAGGGTACTTCATGTATCATAAACATGGCCTAGACGCCATATTATTTCTTGATCTATGGGTAGACTACACCAAGGAATTACCAGAAAGTCAGAGGTGGCCCGCAGCTGGGACCTGGGATGCAGATTGCATTATGAAAGTAGAAGAAGAGTTGTGGAAAAAGAAAGCTAGACAGTCACAGAAAGATGCCATTGAATTATGGCGTAAAGAATCATATAGACGCACAGAAAAAGCGCTCAGACAGGAAGAGAAAAGTAAGGAGAATTCAAATAAAGTTCGAGAAAGTTTATTAAGTGAAGAAGGTAATAGAGTAAAGTCAGAACAAACAAACAGACAAAGAAATGCCCTTGTGAATGGTATGTATCCTCTCCTGGCCGAAGGATTACCTAAGGCTACTCCGGAAATACCAAAAGACTTGCCACCCCCATTGTTTCCGATAAAAGTACATCCCAAAGGGCATCCCAGATCCGCAGAAGATGTTTTTCTTTCCTCTTATTTAGACGACGCAGCTCCCGAGTATGCTAATGCTGCGCCACATAGACCGTCTGCCGAGGGGGTTCAACGCCAAGACCCTCCTTCGTCTGTACCTCTGCAACAGCAAACCCCGACACAAGTTCCGAAAAGCACATCTGTTTCTACATCTGCATCCACACCTATGGTTGCTATATCACGTTCAACGAATCCTTTCACATCCAGCACCCCAGGTGGTGCTACCGGAGGTACATCAAGCATTTTTTCTACGCCACCCAGAACAAGTAAACTTTCCTTTCAAGAATTAGCCCACCAACGTACACCCAAACTAGTAACTCCCAACACGCTCAAGGAACTTCTAATAGATTGTAGATATGACCCTGTGCCCGGAAAAGGGGACAAAATGATGCTGGCATCATTACGTATCCGACGAGCTGCAATATACTTAGGGAAGCTACCAGGAATGACTGCACATTTAGAAAATATATATCATTTTGTCCAGTCAGGGCGAGACCCTGAGAGTATTACCAGAGCCATGGAGTACCAAAAAGTGGAAATACAGGGGGAACTGTTACGTTTCCTCATAAACTGTGTGATCAGAAATCAAGATCAACCAGGGGTAAGTCCGGAAGAAATGCAAATTCTTACCACATGGGGTAAGAATATATCAGAGGGGAGACACGATAAACGATCATGTATAGTAGCTATGAGCCGAAAGATCCGCAAAGAAATAGAACGAATCCACGAGGAAAGATTAGCAGTAGACGAACCTGAACAAACCGAGGACGAGGAAGAATTAGAACTGCCCACAGGACAGTTAGAAACTATGGCCTATGTAGGTAGAGGAAGATCTTGCAATGATACTAGATGCTTTACTGATCCGATATGTCCGATACGTTCAGATAATAACAGAAAATTCCAAACTCCTATAATAAATATAAGGTCCCCCGAACATTCATTCCAAGCCGCTGACAAATTACTCCGAGAACGAAGGGGTTATCATATACTCGATTCCATGGACGAACAAGAATTAGCCAGGTCAGCCGTACACTGGGTTGATAGTCCTGGAAAATATGGTGATGATACACTAGCACATACGTTTTTGAACCTCGCCCCAGATGAACAGCGTTTAGCTGGTATCTACATGATTCAACAACTCCTTATATTATATAAACGCCAACACTCCGATCCTGGCCCCTTACCTGATATATTGACTGAATTACTCACGAATAAATGGAGAGGTTCCGGTACTAAGTTAATTAGAGAAATACTAGAATCCAGAAAGCAGTACATTCTTTTTGTATGTCCTGAACATGTCTCACTGCCCATCAAGGAAAGAACGACGTATTACATGGATAGACAGAATCCCTTACGCGAAGTGCACCCGATAAAAGGTGATGACAATGAGTTTAAACGTGTGTTTGTATACACACCCATATCCAAAATAGAACTATTAGAAATGAAGAAAGTGGTCCCCAGTCATGACAAAGACCCAGCGGGTTTCCACCGTGAAATTAAAGATATGTTACTCATGGGAGAATATACCTACCCCGACATTATGACAATATTGAAGGTATTAATGCCTGCGGGCATTTACGAAAAACTCAAGGAAAAGGATTGGGAGGTGGGAGACCAGAAGATAGATTGGACAGCATTAGAAAACGAAGAAAAAGCTCGAGGTCCAGGTTCAGGGCTCGGGGACAAGACCAAAGCACTACCAGGTTTACTAGTACAGGTACTGCCACGTTTATTAACTACGAAAAAGGAAGACTGGGGTGCAATCTCAGCCTGTAAACAAAAATCAGATGAAGACACTAGTGATTTCTATTCCCGATTTGAGAAATGTTTTGGTATAAATAGTGGAATAAAAGCAAGTAGCGAGTCGTATCCACACCTGTTTGTGACAAAACTGGTTGAAAATGCCTTGCCCCAAGTTAAGAATAGAATATTGAAGTTCGAGAGTACCTGGCAAGGTAACACTCCGTCACAAATGTTACAAATGCTACAGTACCATCACAATAGGATTAGAGAAGAACAAGAACATGAACATAGACGCATGAACGACACGAAAATGAAAATGCTAGTTTCCCAGACAGTGCCAGCTGACGGTCATAAGAAGGGTATAACACAGTCCAGTGGTTCAACAGGCCCTGTAAAAGGGACATGTAACTATTGTAAACAGCCAGGTCATTATGTACACGATTGTCCAGTTTTAAAACATAATATTGCCATAGGTAACGCAAAAGAAAGACCACGACCAATTAGACAGGATCAGAACCAACAAGGAGCCCCGCAGCATGCCCAGTCCATGCCAGCTCCGCAACAGTCTATGCCAGCTCCGCCACCGCAGCCTATTGCTGCCACACAAACAACGACCCGACAGATGTATCAGACCGCACAGTATGACTATCCTGATTATCAACGATACTCATGAAACAGCCTAGAGAGGGAAGTTGGCTTACCCCTTATTGAGGTCCCTGTAGATCAAGAAGGACCTTATGTACACAGTGAACTGTTAGGTCAAGATAGAAAATTCTTACTTGATACAGGGGCAAGCCGAACAACAATAAAACGTAGTGAAGTACCAGGGGCACCCCTCTCAGGCACACAGAATATTTCCCTTGGCTTTTCAGGAAAACCTATCATTAACGAAGTAACACGGCCTCTTCCACTTACGATCGGTCCCTTGACACGAACTACAGATTTATTACTTACTAAATCATGTCCAGAAAACTTGTTAGGCATAAAAACTTTGAAAGCTCTAGGAGCTATTATATGTTGTTCTCCGGAAGGAGTAAGATTGTTTTTACGTGATTATAAAGGGCACTACGTGTCCCGAGACATGGATCACCGACTACAGACTTTACCGACACATTTATGGGCACAAGGCCCTACAGATGTTGGTTGCATGAACATTACACCATATCGAGTCACACTAAAGGCAGGAGTGGTACTTCCACGAATGCGACAATACAAGTTACCCCCAGATGCTGTAGTGGCTTTACTACAAATCATTGACGAGCTTATTACCCAAGGAGTGGTTGTGGAAACTGACTCCAATGTATGTAATTCACCGATAATTCCGATTCTTAAACGAACCGATCCAACAGCCCCGCCAGTATATCGATTGGTTATTGATCTGCGCGAATTAAATAAATGCATAGTACCACAATACCCCGTAGTCCCAGACATTTCTTCATTACTGACAGCCATTGATTCCGAAGCAACGTTCTTTACTGTAATTGATCTCAAAAATGCCTTTTTCAGCGTCCCAATAGATCCGGAAAGCCAATACTTGTTCGGATTTAGTTTAAATGGACGTAGCTTTAAATTCACACGCGCACCCCAGGGATTTACCGAAAGCCCCAGCATCTATAGCCAAGCACTGAAACGAGAACTCGACAGTATCCACATGCCAGTCAACACTGCCCTGCTTCAATATGTCGATGATCTGCTGATCACCGCTAGAAGCGAACCTGAATGTGAAAAAGCCTCACTGACGGTATTACAATTTTTGGCCGAAAAGGGGCACAAGGTGTCCCCTTCTAAGCTGCAATTCTGTGTCCAGCGAGTTGTTTACCTTGGTCACTCGCTGTCCAAGGAGGGAAGGCAGCTTACACCAGATCGCATCCAGTTAATTGCTAATATGCCAATACCCAAGACACAAAAGGAGGTGCGGGCTTTCATAGGCCTCACTTCATATTGTAGGCAGTGGATCCCTCAGTATGCATTTCTAGCAAAACCACTCATTCAATTGACAACACAGGAGGCAGCCACATCGACTGTTCTCCCTTGGACTCAGGAACATACACAAGCTTTTGAAAGCCTAAAGAAAGCCTTATGCCAAGCACCTGTTTTAGCAACACCATGTTACAATAAACAGTTTACACTCTTCGTTACAGAACGCGAAGGTACTGCCTTGTCAGTACTCACACAGGAACAAGCAGGATCACACAAACCATGTGCTTATTTTTCTAGTACATTAGATCCCGTAGCTCAGGCTTTGCCTGCGTGCCTGAAATCAGTGGCAGCAACAGCTTTAGCAATCAGACAAAGCGATGCCATAGTATTAGGACATCCATTGACAGTACAAGTACCACATGCAGTAGAGGTTCTCTTGAACCGCACACAAACGCAACACTTGACTATAGCACGACTCACTGGTTACGAATTAACATTGTTTCAGCCACATATAGAAATCAGACGTTGTAGTACATTGAATCCTGCCACACTGTTACCTATAAATGGAACAGACCCACTAGCACATGATTGTATTGAAGTTATCACTATCACGACGAAACCCAGACAAGATTTGACAGACGTCCCATTGTCAGACCCAGACCTGACGTTGTATGTAGATGGTTCATGTATGAGAACAGGTACAGGAGAGCTAGTGGCCGCTTACGCAGTCACAACAGACACTGAAATCGTTGAAACTAATTGCATAAATACCTTGTCCGCTCAAGCCGCAGAGCTCATCGCTCTGACACAAGCCTGTATTCAAGCCACAAATAAAAGAGTCAACATATACACTGATTCACGTTATGCATTCGGAGTTGTACATGACTTCGGCGTGCTGTGGCGAGAGAGAGGTTATTTAACTTCTCACGGTGCCCACATTCAGCACGGACCCCTCATTCATGCCTTATTAGATGCAATACATTTACCCACTGCAATATCAATTATGAAATGTAAAGCTCATACGAAAGTTACTGATATCATTTCTCAAGGCAATGATCTAGCTGACAGAACAGCTAAACAGACCGCTCAAACTCAAACATCCGACATGACAAAGACAATAGTCCCGACACCAACACATTGCATGATTTATTCATTTACACGCCAAGATGCGATATACCGGGGCAGAAAGAGGAAAGTATTTAGGGCACTAGCTGATATGGTTATACATAATGCTTTGGTGGACCCATGGGTAAAGCTACACCCCTATGTAGATGGAAGTACCTTCTTTTCCGCCCCGCATAAATTAATGGTTAGGCTTGATTACTTTTTGATTTCTAACTGTTTACTCTCGGGGGCACAAGTGGAGAAGCTGCCTAGGGTGATATCAGACCACAGCCCGGTGATTCTTACTCTTAAGATTGGACAAACACCAAGGACACTGTGGAAATATGGATTTTTATGATCGGTTATGTCCCCTATCTTGGACCCCAACGGTTTCATGTATAAATCACAAGTACATGTATGTTCCCTCCAGTTCCAGTTATAAGGACGCAAACACATGTGCGTCCACCGCCAACATGTCCTCTTTCAGATCCGCCATGAATGGGCCGGATATTCCATTCCTAAGTACGAAAGGCCACCGGCTTCATATGGTTCACTTATGCCATTTTACAGTCCAGGCAAGTAGGCCCTGATTCTGCCATCAAGCTTTTCCTGCCTTCTGTCTCTGAAAGCTCCAGTCTGAGCTCGCATCTGTATCCATGAACTTTGTCCTACTCCCTGCGCAGCTAACGGTGCCTGACATCAGCCTGTTGCCTGCCAAAAACTGTATTTCACCTTCGAAATTATCTGCTCCGCTCCCTACCCAATGCATTCCTGTCTAGTAGTTTAAGTAAACATTCTTCCAGCTACCGAGCAAAAGGCCCGGCTTCTCTGTCTTTATGCAAGTAATTCATAGCCCTGTTAATATGAAAGATTTCTGCCCCCGCATCTAGTGTAGACACTTAGACGCTTGTACACGCACTCACAGTCAGTATAGTCAGTATAGAATAAGATTCTACTCTAAGAAGGCCTCTCTTTTGGATAACATAGTTCTTTAAACATAGGATGTTAGATATGATTTGGGATTAGGTTGACTTGACCCTCCAGACTTCTGTCGCCACATGTAGAGCTAAATGTCAAGTCCCCTTCACCCCCTAGTTGCACGTCAATCACACGTCATGCTGCTGCGCGCGCATTTCTGCCAAGTATTTCTGCTGACATTGCGAAATTCTTTCATGGAACCACCCTATTATGACATCATACCTGATGACGTTCCTTAGTTACACCCAGTTACACCCACTTTTGCTACTCATGTATGTTTTATCTTTACTATCAATTGTTACGCCTCCTGCATTTGCTTCACTGTAATGCCTATTGTATAAAAATGATTACTTATCAATAAAGTACGGTCTTCACTTCCTGAACCTTCGTGGTGATGGAATATGGAGCTCATCGATTTAAATTGATTATGGAATAAAGCCCGTTCCGAACCTCTAATACCACGGATTCTGCCTCTTATTTTACTGAGCTATTGTTATAGATTTTCCGCATCAAATTAAGTTCCGGTAATTAAATTATTTACCACATAAATGGCGCCCGAACAGGGACACTTTCTCATCTCACGCGCCGGTGGTGCGTTGCAGGCCCGGTCTCCTGTCACAGCTGGACGGACAACAACGCGTACCCACAGGATTTCCTGTATCTCCCTCCTGCCGAGCGGGGGTAACTGAGGCTGCGATCAACACCCAGACGAGGCGGTGAGAAGTGCGAAGTATCCCGACCAGAGCCTAGCTGAGAGAGCAAGATCCGAGGTATACAGAGGCCCACCAGTTTCCGAAGTTTCCGAAGTTCCGAGTCGAGTCCAGTCCGGTTCAAGTTCAGTTCAGTTCCGAGGCCTTCCGTTCCGAGCTACCCGGTGAGTACCATTATCGGGGAGGCGTTCTGACGTGCACATAGGTTGTGCCGGTCAAGACGGGTTTGGGTACACAAATCCGGTCTGCACTGTTTCAGCAGTGTATCTGTACTGTTTAGCAGTATATCAAGTATGTCTAGTATATAATTCAGATTTACCTAGTTAGTATCGAGTATTATGCCTAGTGACTAGTTCTCTAATTGGCCATCATTGTCTATTTCATTTAAATGTTAAATGTTAAAATGTTTTAAATATGTTCTGTATATTGTGGTGTGAATGACTGTTCATTATTGTGTTTTATGGTATTAAACGTGTTCAAAATTAGGTATCAGATCAGTTCTCAATATGCCGCTCTTTTCGAAATTAAGACAGATCACAACTAGAAAAGGGGTACTCGAAGAAGCTGTTCCCATCCCTCCTAGGGACACTCCAGGGTACTTCATGTATCATAAACATGGCCTAGACGCCATATTATTTCTTGATCTATGGGTAGACTACACCAAGGAATTACCAGAAAGTCAGAGGTGGCCCGCAGCTGGGACCTGGGATGCAGATTGCATTATGAAAGTAGAAGAAGAGTTGTGGAAAAAGAAAGGTAGACAGTCACAGAAAGATGCCATTGAATTATGGCGTAAAGAATCATATAGACGCACAGAAAAAGCGCTCAGACAGGAAGAGAAAAGTAAGGAGAATTCAAATAAAGTTCGAGAAAGTTTATTAAGTGAAGAAGGTATTAGAGTAAAGTCAGAACAAACAAACAGACAAAGAAATGCCCTTGTGAATGGTATGTATCCTCTCCTGGCCGAAGGATTACCTAAGGCTACTCCGGAAATACCAAAAGACTTGCCACCCCCATTGTTTCCGATAAAAGTACATCCCAAAGGGCATCCCAGATCCGCAGAAGATGTTTTTCTTTCCTCTTATTTAGACGACGCAGCTCCCGAGTATGCTAATGCTGCGCCACATAGACCGTCTGCCGAGGGGGTTCAACGCCAAGACCCTCCTTCGTCTGTACCTCTGCAACAGCAAACCCCGACACAAGTTCCGAAAAGCACATCTGTTTCTACATCTGCATCCACACCTATGGTTGCTATATCACGTTCAACGAATCCTTTCACATCCAGCACCCCAGGTGGTGCTACCGGAGGTACATCAAGCATTTTTTCTACGCCACCCAGAACAAGTAAACTTTCCTTTCAAGAATTAGCCCACCAACGTACACCCAAACTAGTAACTCCCAACACGCTCAAGGAACTTCTAATAGATTGTAGATATGACCCTGTGCCCGGAAAAGGGGACAAAATGATGCTGGCATCATTACGTATCCGACGAGCTGCAATATACTTAGGGAAGCTACCAGGAATGACTGCACATTTAGAAAATATATATCATTTTGTCCAGTCAGGGCGAGACCCTGAGAGTATTACCAGAGCCATGGAGTACCAAAAAGTGGAAATACAGGGGGAACTGTTACGTTTCCTCATAAACTGTGTGATCAGAAATCAAGATCAACCAGGGGTAAGTCCGGAAGAAATGCAAATTCTTACCACATGGGGTAAGAATATATCAGAGGGGAGACACGATAAACGATCATGTATAGTAGCTATGAGCCGAAAGATCCGCAAAGAAATAGAACGAATCCACGAGGAAAGATTAGCAGTAGACGAACCTGAACAAACCGAGGACGAGGAAGAATTAGAACTGCCCACAGGACAGTTAGAAACTATGGCCTATGTAGGTAGAGGAAGATCTTGCAATGATACTAGATGCTTTACTGATCCGATATGTCCGATACGTTCAGATAATAACAAAAAATTCCAAACTCCTATAATAAATATAAGGTCCCCCGAACATTCATTCCAAGCCGCTGACAAATTACTCCGAGAACGAAGGGGTTATCATATACTCGATTCCATGGACGAACAAGAATTAGCCAGGTCAGCCGTACACTGGGTTGATAGTCCTGGAAAATATGGTGATGATACACTAGCACATACGTTTTTGAACCTCGCCCCAGATGAACAGCGTTTAGCTGGTATCTACATGATTCAACAACTCCTTATATTATATAAACGCCAACACTCCGATCCTGGCCCCTTACCTGATATATTGACTGAATTACTCACGAATAAATGGAGAGGTTCCGGTACTAAGTTAATTAGAGAAATACTAGAATCCAGAAAGCAGTACATTCTTTTTGTATGTCCTGAACATGTCTCACTGCCCATCAAGGAAAGAACGACGTATTACATGGATAGACAGAATCCCTTACGCGAAGTGCACCCGATAAAAGGTGATGACAATGAGTTTAAACGTGTGTTTGTATACACACCCATATCCAAAATAGAACTATTAGAAATGAAGAAAGTGGTCCCCAGTCATGACAAAGACCCAGCGGGTTTCCACCGTGAAATTAAAGATATGTTACTCATGGGAGAATATACCTACCCCGACATTATGACAATATTGAAGGTATTAATGCCTGCGGGCATTTACGAAAAACTCAAGGAAAAGGATTGGGAGGTGGGAGACCAGAAGATAGATTGGACAGCATTAGAAAACGAAGAAAAAGCTCGAGGTCCAGGTTCAGGGCTCGGGGACAAGACCAAAGCACTACCAGGTTTACTAGTACAGGTACTGCCACGTTTATTAACTACGAAAAAGGAAGACTGGGGTGCAATCTCAGCCTGTAAACAAAAATCAGATGAAGACACTAGTGATTTCTATTCCCGATTTGAGAAATGTTTTGGTATAAATAGTGGAATAAAAGCAAGTAGCGAGTCGTATCCACACCTGTTTGTGACAAAACTGGTTGAAAATGCCTTGCCCCAAGTTAAGAATAGAATATTGAAGTTCGAGAGTACCTGGCAAGGTAACACTCCGTCACAAATGTTACAAATGCTACAGTACCATCACAATAGGATTAGAGAAGAACAAGAACATGAACATAGACGCATGAAAGACACGAAAATGAAAATGCTAGTTTCCCAGACAGTGCCAGCTGACGGTCATAAGAAGGGTATAACACAGTCCAGTGGTTCAACAGGCCCTGTAAAAGGGACATGTAACTATTGTAAACAGCCAGGTCATTATGTACACGATTGTCCAGTTTTAAAACATAATATTGCCATAGGTAACGCAAAAGAAAGACCACGACCAATTAGACAGGATCAGAACCAACAAGGAGCCCCGCAGCATGCCCAGTCCATGCCAGCTCCGCAACAGTCTATGCCAGCTCCGCCACCGCAGCCTATTGCTGCCACACAAACAACGACCCGACAGATGTATCAGACCGCACAGTATGACTATCCTGATTATCAACGATACTCATGAAACAGCCTAGAGAGGGAAGTTGGCTTACCCCTTATTGAGGTCCCTGTAGATCAAGAAGGACCTTATGTACACAGTGAACTGTTAGGTCAAGATAGAAAATTCTTACTTGATACAGGGGCAAGCCGAACAACAATAAAACGTAGTGAAGTACCAGGGGCACCCCTCTCAGGCACACAGAATATTTCCCTTGGCTTTTCAGGAAAACCTATCATTAACGAAGTAACACGGCCTCTTCCACTTACGATCGGTCCCTTGACACGAACTACAGATTTATTACTTACTAAATCATGTCCAGAAAACTTGTTAGGCATAAAAACTTTGAAAGCTCTAGGAGCTATTATATGTTGTTCTCCGGAAGGAGTAAGATTGTTTTTACGTGATTATAAAGGGCACTACGTGTCCCGAGACATGGATCACCGACTACAGACTTTACCGACACATTTATGGGCACAAGGCCCTACAGATGTTGGTTGCATGAACATTACACCATATCGAGTCACACTAAAGGCAGGAGTGGTACTTCCACGAATGCGACAATACAAGTTACCCCCAGATGCTGTAGTGGCTTTACTACAAATCATTGACGAGCTTATTACCCAAGGAGTGGTTGTGGAAACTGACTCCAATGTATGTAATTCACCGATAATTCCGATTCTTAAACGAACCGATCCAACAGCCCCGCCAGTATATCGATTGGTTATTGATCTGCGCGAATTAAATAAATGCATAGTACCACAATACCCCGTAGTCCCAGACATTTCTTCATTACTGACAGCCATTGATTCCGAAGCAACGTTCTTTACTGTAATTGATCTCAAAAATGCCTTTTTCAGCGTCCCAATAGATCCGGAAAGCCAATACTTGTTCGGATTTAGTTTAAATGGACGTAGCTTTAAATTCACACGCGCACCCCAGGGATTTACCGAAAGCCCCAGCATCTATAGCCAAGCACTGAAACGAGAACTCGACAGTATCCACATGCCAGTCAACACTGCCCTGCTTCAATATGTCGATGATCTGCTGATCACCGCTAGAAGCGAACCTGAATGTGAAAAAGCCTCACTGACGGTATTACAATTTTTGGCCGAAAAGGGGCACAAGGTGTCCCCTTCTAAGCTGCAATTCTGTGTCCAGCGAGTTGTTTACCTTGGTCACTCGCTGTCCAAGGAGGGAAGGCAGCTTACACCAGATCGCATCCAGTTAATTGCTAATATGCCAATACCCAAGACACAAAAGGAGGTGCGGGCTTTCATAGGCCTCACTTCATATTGTAGGCAGTGGATCCCTCAGTATGCATTTCTAGCAAAACCACTCATTCAATTGACAACACAGGAGGCAGCCACATCGACTGTTCTCCCTTGGACTCAGGAACATACACAAGCTTTTGAAAGCCTAAAGAAAGCCTTATGCCAAGCACCTGTTTTAGCAACACCATGTTACAATAAACAGTTTACACTCTTCGTTACAGAACGCGAAGGTACTGCCTTGTCAGTACTCACACAGGAACAAGCAGGATCACACAAACCATGTGCTTATTTTTCTAGTACATTAGATCCCGTAGCTCAGGCTTTGCCTGCGTGCCTGAAATCAGTGGCAGCAACAGCTTTAGCAATCAGACAAAGCGATGCCATAGTATTAGGACATCCATTGACAGTACAAGTACCACATGCAGTAGAGGTTCTCTTGAACCGCACACAAACGCAACACTTGACTATAGCACGACTCACTGGTTACGAATTAACATTGTTTCAGCCACATATAGAAATCAGACGTTGTAGTACATTGAATCCTGCCACACTGTTACCTATAAATGGAACAGACCCACTAGCACATGATTGTATTGAAGTTATCACTATCACGACGAAACCCAGACAAGATTTGACAGACGTCCCATTGTCAGACCCAGACCTGACGTTGTATGTAGATGGTTCATGTATGAGAACAGGTACAGGAGAGCTAGTGGCCGCTTACGCAGTCACAACAGACACTGAAATCGTTGAAACTAATTGCATAAATACCTTGTCCGCTCAAGCCGCAGAGCTCATCGCTCTGACACAAGCCTGTATTCAAGCCACAAATAAAAGAGTCAACATATACACTGATTCACGTTATGCATTCGGAGTTGTACATGACTTCGGCGTGCTGTGGCGAGAGAGAGGTTATTTAACTTCTCACGGTGCCCACATTCAGCACGGACCCCTCATTCATGCCTTATTAGATGCAATACATTTACCCACTGCAATATCAATTATGAAATGTAAAGCTCATACGAAAGTTACTGATATCATTTCTCAAGGCAATGATCTAGCTGACAGAACAGCTAAACAGACCGCTCAAACTCAAACATCCGACATGACAAAGACAATAGTCCCGACACCAACACATTGCATGATGGTTAAGGATCCCGCTCTTGACGTAATTGACATACAGACACATGCTACACCAGACGAAATAAAGAAATGGACTGAATTAGGAGGGATCCAAACGGACCAAGGATGGATGACGAAGGAAAAATCTGTGTGGTTCCTTCCTGATTCAATGGTCCAAGTCGTTATCAACACTGTACATAGTCCAGCGCATCTAGGAGAAAAAGCTATGCTAGACAACATTCAACACATTTGGTTCAACAAACATTTACGAGCAGCAGCTAAACAAAAAGTTCGTACCTGTATGATCTGTTGTCAGTTTAACCCAGGAAAAAGCATTCCCGTAGAGCAGGGTGGATTTCAGCCTCCTGATCACCCTTTTGAAGTCCTCCAGATGGATTATATCCAGATGGAACGATGTCGAGGATTCAAATATGTTCTCGTAGTTGTCTGTGCTCTTTCCCGTTGGACAGAGGCATACCCGGTTTCAGATTACACTGCCCCGACTACTGCCAAACAGTTAGTTCGAGAATTCTTCCCACTGTACGGTTTACCACGTGTTGTCTACTCAGATAACGGCCAGCCGTTCTCATCCGAATTAATGAAACACGTTTCACTTTTGTTAGGCTATCAGTGGAAATTCCACTGTGTCCGACACCCCGAGGCAGCAGGTCTCGTGGAACGACATAACCAGACCCTGAAAATTAGATTGTCCAAAATTTGTAGAGAGAAAGGTGTCGACTGGGTAGTAGCCTTACCCGTTGCACTCTTTTACATGAGAATGGTAGCACACTCTCGAACAGGGCTATCCCCTTATGAGGTGATCTTCGGTAGACCACCAAATATGTGGGGGACGCCTATACCACGCAAAATAACTGATATTGACTGTAAATATGCTGACAGATTACTTGGCTTCCTTGATGTCTGCACTACAATCTTGTCGTTCACAGGTAGCTGCAGCTTTTCCCGACAACACCGAGGTGAAACCCCATGACGTAATTCCAGGGGATTTGGTTTTAGTGAGGAACTTTGATCGGAAGTCTCAGCTGGATCCTAGGTGGAAGTCACCTCAGCTCGTACTGCTAACGACGAGGACAGCCGTAAAGATCGAAGGACGAAAAGGCTGGATACATTCAAGTCATATCAAGAAATTTCATGGACTACCGTCAGACGTAAACGACACACCTTGCGTGTCTTCCCCGATTGACTCAAAACTTCCTTTGGTTGAACTGAACAACCACGAACTATATAAACTAAAACTTAGGTCTAACAAGTCAGGCAATTTGATTGTTTAAGTCCTCTCCAAGGTGAATCGGTCGAATTTGTCTCTGACATGTATCCCTTGGACCTGTATAGAGAAAGAAACAGAAGGATAAAGTTGAAACGACATGCGTACTATAAATCACTGCGTAGTCATTGCACAGTGACGTTATTAATTTTGTTTTTCTTAAGTCTTCTAATAATTACTGCAAGTATATTGTTGCACACATATTATCCTATTTCTAGACATGTTTATAATGTTACTGCTGAACATTCTTTTAGTGAATTACCTCCGCATGAATTGTCTTATAGATTTGCGCTGCGCAATAACACGTTTATTAGTATGTTACATCATTCCCATCAGGTTAGCAATGCTACAAATTGTTGGATATGTGGTCGACTCCCTCCCTATCAGAACTATAAAGGAATTCTACCTCTCTTTCCATACCCGCTCACACACAACGGCTCCTGTGGAGCATGGTTTAGTTTAATTAATTCCCTAGATTCGAATTCTGCAGTTTACCAGAATAACTGGGTATGGGGAAATCTGAACTTAGTTTTACTCAAAGTCTGCTACCCTAACAAGGAGGGACTTCCCAAAAGAACAGGAACTGATCTAGAAAATGAAGTATATGGATTAGGTAATTTTACGCTTAATCTCATGATCCTGAATGTCGAATCCGAAGCTACACCAATTTTGCCCGCCATGTCAGTATTTCCAGTTAAAGGTGAATTATGTGTAAGAAAGAATGGTTCCATACATATGGGCCATAGTAGATGCACCACTGTGATAGAATTTAGTGACCAAGGCAAGTCTACATTTAGAGCTTCCCGCCATTCCTACTTCATATGTGGTCAGACGGCATACATACGTTTACCTCTAGATTGGGATGGTACCTGCTACATCGGATTCCTTTTACCACCTGTTTTCCTAGCTCCTCCTGATTATTACAGAAATACTCATTTAGTACACAATAGAGAAAGGAGAGATCTCCCAATAGTCGATTACACTGAGACCGCATGGGAAAAATACACAGATTTCAATAAAGGTCTCTTTCCCTATATAGGTACAGTTACCAATAGTAAGCTGATACGTAGATTAACAAGAACCCTTGAAGCAGTAGTGAACGAAACTATTTCCGCCTTAGGCAATTTAACAGAAGAGCAGTCTGCTATGCGGATTGTTGTGCTTCAAAATCGTCTTGTCCTTGACGTCATCCTGGCCGATAGGGGCGGAGCTTGTAGGGTCATCGGATCAAGTTGTTGCATTTTCATACCAGAAAATTCGCCATCTGTATATAAAGCCATAACTCGCCTTCATAAGATTGTAAGCCAGATACACCAGAATCCAGGCACCTGGACTTGGTCCGGTTGGTTTTGGAGTGTATTATCTACCTTTGGATGGAGGGTCCTATCCTTCCTAGGTATTGGCTTCCTCATATTATTCAGTTGCTGTCTATGCCTACAATGTGGACCAGCGATCTGTGGTCTGTGTGCCACATCGTGTATTCCACCACCAAGATTTCATTCATCCCAGAAGAAAAAAGAAGAACAAATGATGCTATATGAACAGATCAACGGATTGATGAAGATTGATATCTCTTGACGGGCAAGTAGGGGACAAGGAGGGAATGTGGAAATATGGATTTTTATGATCGGTTATGTCCCCTATCTTGGACCCCAACGGTTTCATGTATAAATCACAAGTACATGTATGTTCCCTCCAGTTCCAGTTATAAGGACGCAAACACATGTGCGTCCACCGCCAACATGTCCTCTTTCAGATCCGCCATGAATGGGCCGGATATTCCATTCCTAAGTACGAAAGGCCACCGGCTTCATATGGTTCACTTATGCCATTTTACAGTCCAGGCAAGTAGGCCCTGATTCTGCCATCAAGCTTTTCCTGCCTTCTGTCTCTGAAAGCTCCAGTCTGAGCTCGCATCTGTATCCATGAACTTTGTCCTACTCCCTGCGCAGCTAACGGTGCCTGACATCAGCCTGTTGCCTGCCAAAAACTGTATTTCACCTTCGAAATTATCTGCTCCGCTCCCTACCCAATGCATTCCTGTCTAGTAGTTTAAGTAAACATTCTTCCAGCTACCGAGCAAAAGGCCCGGCTTCTCTGTCTTTATGCAAGTAATTCATAGCCCTGTTAATATGAAAGATTTCTGCCCCCGCATCTAGTGTAGACACTTAGACGCTTGTACACGCACTCACAGTCAGTATAGTCAGTATAGAATAAGATTCTACTCTAAGAAGGCCTCTCTTTTGGATAACATAGTTCTTTAAACATAGGATGTTAGATATGATTTGGGATTAGGTTGACTTGACCCTCCAGACTTCTGTCGCCACATGTAGAGCTAAATGTCAAGTCCCCTTCACCCCCTAGTTGCACGTCAATCACACGTCATGCTGCTGCGCGCGCATTTCTGCCAAGTATTTCTGCTGACATTGCGAAATTCTTTCATGGAACCACCCTATTATGACATCATACCTGATGACGTTCCTTAGTTACACCCAGTTACACCCACTTTTGCTACGCATGTATGTTTTATCTTTACTATCAATTGTTACGCCTCCTGCATTTGCTTCACTGTAATGCCTATTGTATAAAAATGATTACTTATCAATAAAGTACGGTCTTCACTTCCTGAACCTTCGTGGTGATGGAATATGGAGCTCATCGATTTAAATTGATTATGGAATAAAGCCCGTTCCGAACCTCTAATACCACGGATTCTGCCTCTTATTTTACTGAGCTATTGTTATAGATTTTCCGCATCAAATTAAGTTCCGGTAATTAAATTATTTACCACAACACCTTCAGTGTGGACCTTTGAGAGGGCTTTATTAAAGGATCCTGCATATAGGGAGCACATGAATGCCTGGATTAAATGTTTTTGGGATGTTAATAGGGGGACAGCGGCCTCGGGAGTGGTCTGGGACACCTTTAAGGCAGGAATACGGGGAGAAACAATTAGTTTTGTTGGGGGGAGACAAAAGAGAGAGAGAGTTAAGAGAGAGCAGGTTGGGCAGAGATTATCGAGAAAGGAAGAAAACCTCAGCAGGGCCATAGCACAGAATTTACCCTTAGAAGTACACTTGTTGGAAATTATAGCCCTAAAAGCTGAAGTGGTGGAAGGGTTCGCTAGGCAAGCTGCAGATAACTTTCTAACAAAGAAGGAAGAAACGTATGAACTAAGCGAGAAGGTGGGGCGTGTGTTGGCAATTAGAACTAGGCAGAAAACGGCTGCAGCTGCAATAAAGGAAATTAGGGATGTATGCGGGAATATGGTTACGGATACTAATTTAATTAGGGAAGAATTCAGAAAGTTTTATACAGATTTGTATACCCCAGAGGAGTCAGCGTGTTTGGTGGAGGTCGGTAATTATTTGCGTAACATTCCCCCTCCGATAATGTCCGAAGAAGATAAAGAGGTATTAGATAGACCGTTACAGATGGAAGAACTCATTGAGGCCCTCGGTAACCTACCAGGAGGCAAAGCAGCAGGGCCAGATCAAATTCCGGTTGAATTTTATCAAATATTCAAAAATGTACTCCTGTCAGATATGCTCTTAATAATGCAACAAGCGCAGTTAGGGGTATCTAGCCCGGAATCATGGGGAGGGGCTCACATAATCGTAATTTTGAAAAAGGGTAAGCCGCCAGAAATGCCAGGGTCATATAGACCAATTACATTAATGAATTCTGATGTTAAAGTATACTCTAAAATTTTAGCAAAGAGGCTCGCGGGGATCATTGAGCAGTTGGTAACACCCATACAGCACGGGTTCATCCCTGGTAAGGGAACAACACAGCACGTTAGGACTGTTATTACTATGTTTGACGCTGTAGGTGTCCTAGGGGGTCCTGTCGCAGCACTTTTTTTAGACGCCGAGAAGGCTTTCGACAGGGTCTCCTGGGATTACCTTTGGCAGGTTCTGAGGTGGTGTGGGATGGGGGAGCCGTTTATCAAAGCTATGTGTGTACTCTATAACACCCCAACAGCAAGAATTAGAGTGAACGGTGGGTTGTCGGATATAGTTAAAATTGCTAGGGGGACTAGGCAGGGATGCCCCTCTTCCCCCCTCCTTTTTGCATTGTATCTTGAACCGTTACTACGACGACTCGAAGCTAATCAAGAGATTCCACCAATGAGGGTGAACGGTTGCAGCATCAAGACCTTGGCTTACGCAGACGATATAGCTATTATGACCCCGAACCCCACCCAAGCTATAACGGAGGTTGAGATTGAGGCCCAGGCATTCGGACAGATTTCGGGCTATAGTTTAAATAGATCAAAGACGCAGATTATTAAAAATAGCAATACAGTATGTAATGATGATAGGGTGGCTTCCTCAGCAGTATACCTAGGGGTGTTATTAACGACGGATCTAGATAAGATTGTAGAACTGAACCTGACCCCTCTGATTGATAAGGTAAAGAGGGAATTGGAGAGGATGAACAACCTACATCTCTCACTTATGGGGTGTACCAACTTGATTAAAATGCTGATCCTGCCCAAATTTTTATATTTTTTTCGGGCTATCCCTTTGGTCTTTGAAGGTAAATGGTTTAATCTGTTAGAGAGAGTTTTGAATAGGTTTATCTGGGCGCATGGGAAAACCAGGCGGGCTTATAGATATATGACCCTCCCAAGAGAAAGAGGGGGATGGGGGACCCCTGATTTTAGGTTATACCAAATCGCGGCAGCACTACAATACATGCAGGGTTTGATAGGTGGATGGGGACTCGATACAGGAAATATGACCCTCCCCATAGAGGTGTATTCTATAGTATTGGGGGCAGAGACGGAAAATAATTTTCTAAATAGAATTGTGTTTGGATATCATAAAAGGACTAGATTTAAGACCGTAGGGGCAGCAACCAGGATTTGGAATACTTTCCTTAAAAAAATGGGACTGGGAAGATATAATAGGTATGTCAGGCTTTATAAGAATAAGTCCTTCCCTCCAGAAGTTTTTGCTGATTCGACAATGGCGAGGTGGACTCAAAAAGGGATAGTACAGGTTGGGGATTTAATGGATAAGGAGGGATTAGTTCAGTTTGCAGACCTTACCCTTAAGTATGGTATTGAGAGTAAGGACTTTTTTAAATACCTACAGGTAAGGAGCTTTTTTTGTCGAAAGCAAGGTGGGAGTATGGGATTTAATACTAACGAAATATTGGAGAAAATAAAAATTGCGGAAGATTGCACAATTAGATCCTTCTACGCATGTCTTGTTAAAGGAAAGCTAGATGATATCGAAAAAGTTAGTAATAAGTGGGTGGGAAAATTGGGGGTGGAGTCCGGAAGTTTTCAAGAATCTTTGGACTTGGGTTGTAGTATTTTGTGTTCGGGCCCCCTGCAATCACAACACTATAAGACTTTGTTCTCACTCTATCACACTCCCGCGAGAATATTTAAATGGGGAGGCTCCACTGGCACTACTTGCCCTCGTTGCAATGCAGGTGACGCAGATTTAATCCATATGTTTGCTACTTGCCCTCAGTTGTATACCTTGATTAAAAATGTTGAGGATTTTCTAGGTAATACATTGGGTATACGAAGAAAAGTGTCACCTATGATGATCTTGTTGGGGATAGACAATCAAGTTGGATCTGAATATAAGGAATTTGTGTTCGTGGCTGCTGCAGTTTTGAGGTTGTCAATAGCAAGAGCATGGTTAGACAAGGTACCCCCGGGAATGCAAGTATGGCTGGCAAATTTATTATTCTGTTACAACCTTGAGAAAACAATATATGCACGCAAGGGGAAAAGGGGAAGAAGGCTTGGTTTAAAAATTTGGGAACCGATAGCGAAGTGGAAAGCGAGTATGGTATTATAGGTAAATCCGACATAATTTGAAACATAGTTGTACCAAAGTAGGTACATGCTGTCTAAAATGTGTGTTTTGTTACTTTGTATTGTTTAAACTTCAAACCAGTTATGGTAGAGTATTCGAAGACTGAAATACTGATTGGAAAATGTACTAATGTCTAATGTATAACAATGTGTTTTTTGTGAGGAAAAACGGGATAAAATTAATAAAAATATTAAAAAAAAAAAAAATAATCTCCCCATGTCTACAACCAAAATGAATTTGATCTTGTGTGATGCAACCAATGCTCATGTAAAGCATTCCAATACCTGACAAGTCTGCACTATATAAACCTGCAAATACACAAAAAATAAGTGTTTTGCACACTTCTGTCATTAGGCTACATGTAGGCTACATCTGGGTGATATTTGTGCTGCATTTAGGCTCTTTTGTGTCTGGTGGGCATCTTGGGAGATTTATTTGTTATGAAGTTTCCTAATTTCCTCATTTACTGCAGTCTCCTCAGTAGGAAATGCTTTCAGTTTTTTACTTTGATTCCATCAAGAAGGTATTCAGATATGTCACACATTTGCCATAAATTCTGAATGTTAGCACTCTAGTTGCTCATTAGATCACTGTAGTAAAGCTACTGCTCACCACGGAAGTCTGCTGCTGGTATTAAAAGTGCATGTTTCAGTCTGCATATCAGAATTTTTTAATGAAATAGAAGAGGATTTGAGAAGTCACTCAAAATGTGCCCTAATTTTTCTTACTTCAGCACTAATCATAATTTCTATGGCAAAATGAACCCTCTCATTGTGTTCCTTTTTAAATTAAATGTTTTAAGTGTTACCACTTTATTCCAATCAAGAAGGCTTCAGGTGTGCCATACTTTTGTCATAAGTAAGACAGTAAGCGCTCTAGTTGTTCCTAAGAACACTCTGGGACATTCTGTCATTAGGCTATACTTGGGCTACATCTGGGTGATATTTGGGCTACATTTGGGCTCTTTTGTCTCTGTTGGCCATCTTGGGAGATTTATTTGTTATGAAGTTTCCTAATTTCCTCAGTTACTGCAGTCTCCTCAGTAGGAAATGCTTTCAGTTTTCTACTTTGATTCCATCAAGAAGGCATTCAGATGTGTCACACATTTGCCATAAATTCCGAATCTCTAGTTGCTCATTAGATCACTGTAGTAAAACTACTGCTCACCAGGGAACTCTGCTGCTGGTATTCAAAGTGCATGTTTCAGTCTGCATGTCAGAATTTGTTTATGAAATAGAAGAGGATTTGAGAAGTCAAAATATGCCCTAATTTTTCTTTCTGCAGAAGTAATCATAATTTCTATGGCAAAATGAACCCTCTCATTGTGTTCCTTTTTAAATTAAATGTTTTAAGTGTTACCACTTTATTCCAATCAAGATGGCGTCAGGTGTGCCATACGTTTGTCATAAGTAAGACTGTTAGCGCTCTAGTTGTTCGTTAGAACACTCTGGGACATTCTGTCATTGGGCTATACTTGGCCTACATCTGGGTGATATTTGGGCTACATTTGGGTTCTTTTGTCTCTGGTGGCCATTTTGGGAGATTTATTTGTTATGATGTTTCCTACTTTCCTCATTTACTACAGTCTCCTCAGTAGGAAATACTTTCAGTTTTTTACTTTGATTCCATCAAGAAGGCATTCAGATGTGTCACAAATTTGCCATAAATTCAGAATGTTAGCACTCTAGTTGCTTATTAGATCACTGTAGTAAAGCTACTGCTCACCAGGGAAGTCTGCTGCTGGTATTGAAAGTGCATGTTTCAGTCTGCATGTCAGAATTTTTTAATGAAATAGAAGAGGATTTGAGAAGTCACTCAAAATGTGCCCTAATTTTTCTTTCTGCAGCACTAATCATACTTTCTATGGCAAAATGAACCCCCTCATTTTGTTCCTTTTTAAATTAAATGTTTTAAGAATTACCACTTTATTCCAACCAAGATGGCTTCAGGTGTGCCATACGTTTGTCATAAGTAGGACTGTTAGCGCTCTTGTTGTTCTTTAGAACACTCTGGGAAGCTGCAGTAGAACACAAAGGAATCAACTGACAGTCTCTGTCCTTGTTGGATGTACATGTTTTACTGATAATGTCAGACTTCATTCTCACATGACTGGAAAGATAATGTGAATTTACAGAAAATATGCTCTCAGTTAGCTTATAGATCACCTTTCAATCCTCTGTGGGAAAAGCATGAGAAAATAGTTTTCTCTCAAACATGATTCATGATATCACAGCAGAAGGCTTTTTCACATGGTAAAATCACCTTAAAACACACCACAATTCCTAAAATGAGTATGGTACCATCAACAAATGATTTATAATGTAACTAATGTCTTAAAACCTTCTATTAACTGCAATGCTTTTTAATGAGGTGATATCATGTATATTGGTCCCAAGATGGCTGCCAACACTTCTTGGATGAACTGCTGACAGCCAATCAGATCTCACGATGAGATGTGTGGTTAGGCTCTGCCCAGATATATATGTGATTTTACTTTTGATTTTCTCAGGAACTACTGAACGGATTTACACCATTTAAGCAAAAGGCACATGCCTGACCTGAGGACTACCTCTTTGCCAAATTTCAAGTAATTCTGTTCAGCCGTTCCGGCTGTACCTTCGACTAACGGTCCTATGGGAAAATGCATGGGAAAAACGTGTTTTGGGACCCCCCTTTTTTCTCAGCCCCCGCTTGACGAATCACCCCAAGACTTTCAGGGTAGGAGCTGAGCAGAGCGCCCCATTAGTTTTGAAAATTTCACGAAGATAAGTCAACCGGCGCCAAAGTTATTCAAAATAGAATTTTCAGATTTCCTATGGGAACTTGGTCCTAACTATAACTATCTACTGGCGACCGCCAGTAGATGATATATATATATATATATATATCCTCATTACCGTGTTGTGATTTTCGGCAATCCTCCGGACATCAACAAAACTAGGTACACGGACCTCGGTAACATGGCAATTATACTTTATTGCCAAAAGCAACAGCCATAACGTTTTGGCTCCTCCGATATATATATATTACCTACTGGCCAGTAGGTAGTTATAGTTAGGACCTATTTTCCATAGGAAATCCGCAACATTCTATTCCCAATAAGTCTGACACCAGTTGATGAATCTTCGCAAAATTTTCCAAACTTTTGTCCAGCTCCGGTCCGCTCCTATCCTGAAAGTTTCGGGGTGATTCGTCAAGCGGGGGCTGAGAAAAAAGGTGGGTCCCAAAACATGTTTTCCCCATGCATTTTCCCATAGGACCTTTAGCCGCAGCTACAGCCCGAACTGCTGAACGGAATTACACCAAATTTGGCAAAAAAGGTAGTCCTCACTACAGACTCGTGCCTTTTGCTTAAATGGTGTTAATCTGTTGAGTAGTTTCTGAGAAAATTACAGTTAAAAGTACATATATATCTATGGCCTCGGAGGATCTGTGCACCGTGCGCACACCCTCCCAATCATGCGCTGAATGCTAATTGGCTGTCAAGTGGCTGTCAACATTCGAAACCAGGAACTGTTGGCAGCCACTTTGTGCCTCGGTAGAAGCAAGGCTGAAGAAGTAAGGGAAATAAGTGTGTAAAAGATATAAAGGGGGCAGTGTAGAAATACTCTGACCCTCTAGACTTGCTTAGGGGGTCCCAGAAGGACTCCCAGGACCCCTTTTTTTTAAAATTTTAACGGCAAAATGCGCGCAGGGTGCGCGGATCCGGCAGTAAAGAAAAAAAAAACAAGCGCGGGCTTTCGCGCTTCCTTAATATTTAGTCCCCGGGGCCAAATCCCAGGGGCAAAATCCGTAAAAATTAATGGGCCCCCCCAAGCCCCGGGGACCGCTACCCCCGGGGCTAGAAAATAAATAGGGTGGGGGGTTGAACGGCCCCCCAAGCCCCAGGGACCACCACACTCGGGGCTTTATTTATTGAGGGAGGGGGGCTGCGTGGCCCCCCTCCTGGAGCCCTTGAGGGCCCTGGGGACCGCCACCCCCCAGGGCCGGCTCCAGCAGTGTCCTGGGGTGCCCACCCCCAGGACACTGTTGTTTGCTATGGGAGGGCGGGAGTCTCCCGCCCTCCCATAGCAAACATTGTTTGGATTTTGAAAGAGAGAGCAGGGAAACCTGCTCTCTCTTTCAAAATCCAAACCATATTGCTTTTACACACGGGGAGCTGCATGTCAGCAGCTCCCCATGTGGAAAAGCAATGCCGGCTCCCGAAGGACGCGGGGAGCCGGCTGGGACCGTGGGGGCGTTGGGGCTCCCTCCACGGTCCCCAATGTTTTTTATAAGCCCTGGGGGATGGGGTCCCCAGGGATAATAAAAATTAGTGATAGGAGCTATTTTTTTACGGTAAATTTAGGAGTTGCGCATCCTATCGCGTTGGGTGCACGATTTCTCTCGCCTAGGGTGCGCGGTTCCTAACGTGTTGGGTGCGCGACTCCAAGCAAAAAAACTGCCATTTTTTGGAGATAAACATCAAGCTTATGCGTTTCGTTCTTGAGTGGCTCTAAAAAGAGCCGTTGTGTTTATTGAGAGTTTTTGGTACTTATAAGTAAGTACCTATACGGAGTCTAAAGTTGTTGAGGAAGACTCTGTTTCCTTCATCAGTAAAGTGTACTCCATCTCTCCTATACATCTCTTGCATATGAAAACACAGATTGTTATTGTAAATGGACCCCATTCTATAGTCTCGGAGAAAAGCAGAAACAGATTTATTCACATGTTTCCTAGCTTTCTCAATCTGTGGACAAAAATGATTGGACCAGTTCCATTTCTTCCTTTGGCATATGTTAGAATCCACAAAGGCAGTTTTGGGAAAAAGTGAAATCAATTCTGCAAAGGTGTCCTTGATAAGCATTTCCAGACCTATCCCAGTCAAAGTGCCTAGGTCATTGCCACCACAGTGCACTATTATGAGGTCAGGGAGTGGGAGATGCATAAATGATTTTACCAATGGCATCAATTGGTGCCACTTGAACCCTCTCTGCCCAATCAATTTAATGTCTACATTTGGCAAACCTAGGTCTTTGTGAATGCCTTTGTTTTCTGCATACCTTTGGCTCCAGAAAATATACCTGTGTCCCACAATCCACACTCTATGCATCTTGAAGGGAGGTCTGGATGCTCTCAAATGGTCTCTGTAAATGAAATGGCAGTTTGAAAAGTAAGATTTTTCTAAAATGGTGGATAAGATGCAGTTTTGAAAAAAGAAAAGAAATGATTGGTTGTTTGACAACCTTTTACACTGAAAACTAGGGTGCATGTTTCTGTTTTTTAAACGCATGATTCTTATTGGTTAATGAAAAATTATTGAAAGGAACATTATATATGATAAGTTGATATGTTGAAAAGTCAAGCACACTTGCTGTTTTGATGGTAACAGGCAGAAGGCAGATTGGGGGTAGGGTTCAAATTTATGTCATTTGGAAAGAGATGAAATGTTTAACCAATAGAAATGTGTGTTAGCTTTTGAATTAATGTGGGAAGGAATGTGATTTGATGTTTACATGTATATGTGTGCAAAATGAGAGGGAAACTTTGCCATTCTTTGGATTTGCTGACAGGTGCACAGTGCAGAGATTCTGTATAAGAAAATCTGGTGTGTGAGTGACATACTTCCTAATCTACAAAACAACTTGAAAGGTGAGTTATTTAATTGTGAGGGGATGTATGTGGTCTATTTTGATTTTATTCAGACTAATGTATTTCTCCTGCTAAAGTGCAGGGAGTACTTTATTTTGTCTACAATCTTATTGACAGTGTGTGTGCATGCAGAAACCATTCTGTGATAAGCATTTGTGTTTTTCATGTGTTTGCAGACAGATAACTGTGCTGTTTTTATGTTTTGGCAGAATTAGAAACCAGTCATTGTTTATGTATTTGCAAAATGAGTCATGTTTCTACACTAACATGTAGTACTCCTTCTAGATTAAAAAATGTGTTTTGGTACAGTGCAAGGGATAATGTTGTTTGTCTAGAATCACACAGTGAGTCTGTGTGTATTTAGGAATCATTTTGAGAGAAACATTTTGGTACTAATGTGTAGTAGAACATTTTCTGCAATGTGTGCAGTCACCTTACTTCTTGTAGACTAGTAAATGTATTTTTTACAAGGGATAGTTGGTTGTCTACAATTACACTGTGAGTCTATGTGCATTTGGGCAATTATTGTGAGAAAAGCATATGGTAACATCATGTATTTGCTGGCAGATAACTGGTTTAAAACCTGTTTTGTTGTCAAGTTTTAGTAGCATTAGAGGCCAGTCGTTGCTTATGCAATTGCAAAATGAGTCAGGCTTTCCCTGTAGTGTGCAGTATTGAAATATGTAGAATGTGTGCAGTCACCTTACCCCTTCTAGACTAGTGATTGTGTCTTGGTAAAGTACAAGGAAGAGTGTTACTTGTCTAGAATCACACTGTGAGTCTGTGTGCATTTGGGAACCACTGTGAGAGAAGCATTTGGGAACTTTATATGTTTCCATACACGTAACTGCTTAAAAACGTTTCCTGTTCTCAAGTTTCGGTAGAATTAGAAGCCAGTCATTGCTTATGTATTCGGTAAATGAGTTAAGCTTTGGCACTAAAGTGCAGTACTAAAATATGTAGAATGTGTGCAGCTACTTTACTTCTTCCTGAGTAGTGAATGTGTTTTGGTAAAGTACAGGGGATAGTGTTGTTTGTCTAGAATCACACTGTGAGTCTGTCTGCATTTGGGTAACCATTGTGAGAGAAGCATTTGGTAACATCGTGTATTTGCTGACAGATAACTGTTTTAACCTGTCATGTTGTCAAGTTTTAGTAGCATTAGAAGCCAGTCATTGCTTATGCTTTCATAAAATGAGTCAGGATTTGGCACTAAAGTGCAGTACTGAAATATGTAGATTGAGTGTAGTCCCCTTACTCCTTCCAGAGTAGTGAATGTGTTTTGGTAAAGTCCAAGGGATAGTGTTGCTTGTCTAGAATCACACTGTGAGTCTGTGTGCATTTGGGAAATTGGTAAACAGAGTACACACTATCCACATATTGTACTACTGCACATAATTGTAGAACCCTGACTCTTTTACAAATACCTAACCAATGACTGGTTTCTTATTCTACCAAAGTATGAGAATAGGATAGGTTTTTAACCAGTTATATATCTGCAAACACATAAAATACCCAAATCCTTCTCTTACTACAGTTTCTAAATGCACACAGACTCACAGTGTGATTCTAGAAAACAAACAAAATCTCTTGTATTTTACAAAAACACATTTACCATGCTTGCAAAGGTAATTTGAGTGCACACATTCCACATATTTTACTACTGATCATTAGTGTATAAACCTGACTCATTTTACAAACATATAAACAATAAATGGATTCTATTTCTACAAAAATATACCAACAGGAGAGGTTTTTAAGCAATTATGTGTCTGCAAAAATATGAAACCTCCAAAGGCTTCTCACACATTAGTTCCCAAATGCACACAGACTCACAGTGTGATTCTAGACAAACAACACTATTCCTTCTATTTTACCAAAACACATTCAGTAGTGTGGAAGGGCTGATTCTACATATTTTCATACTCCACACTACTATGAAAGCCTGACTCATTTTGTGAATGCATAACCAATGACTGGTTTCTAATACTACTAAAATTTGAGATCATGACAGGTTTTTAAGCTGTTATCAATCAGCAAATACATGATGTACCCAAATGATTGTGTGTACTCTGTTTACCAATTTCGGAAAAGAAAATGTGATTTGGTAATATGTATGGGATAGTGTTTGTTGTGTACAATCACACTGAGAGTCTGTATGCATTTATGAACCATTTAGAGAGAAGGTTTTGGGTACTTTCTGTCATTGCATACATATAAGTACTTAAAAAACTCTAATCATTTTGTCAGTACCAAAGTACTCCTGCACTGAGTCAGGCCTTAGCTCTTGGACTGTTTCAAACGCCTATCCACTATGCATACAGGCCTTTAACCACCTACAAACATGTCTTTCACTTCTTCAATTAACTATTCAGTATCTATATACTTCAATAAACACCCTGTCACTCATCTTGCACACCTCCAGTGACTGATCCAGTACCATGTACTAATCTATTCACCGCGCCAAAACCGAACAACTTAAAAGTTTCACCCAGGCACTCTCCTAGCAGTAGTCTAATGATACAGGGGCCTACAGAGTTGTGCATTCCAGTCGCGGCGTGAGGGCAACGCCTAATCTTCCATAGCGCCGTGAGGGAAACGGCTTGCATATCTTTTTCGGACACGGACAGCAGCACCTGGGGACTACATTACCCAGCATCCACAGGGGCCGGTGCACCACTGACATCAGCGTCGCGCCCAGAGGCACCTTAAGAGAAGGGAGCGCCGAACGCTCCTGGGGGGCCTACAGAGTTGTGTTTTCCAGCCGCGGCGTGAGGGCAACGCCTAATCTTCCATAGCACCGTGAGGGAAACGGCTTGCATATCTTTTTTGGACACGGACAGCAGCACCTGGAGACTACATTACCCAGCATCCACAGGGGCCGGCGCACCACTGACATCAGCGTCGCGCCCAGAGGCGCCTTAAGAGAAGGGAACGCCTCGCGGGTCACGCGCGGCCGGCGCCGGGCTATGCCCGGGCAAAGGGCGGGCTGTCTGAGGCCGTCCGAGGACGGAGGAGGCCGGGCTGTGCCACCGCTCTAACGTGGACGTACTGACGCTAGCCATTCAATCAATAGTCAAGGTACTGTGCTCCGGCAAATTGACTCTTATGTAGTGTGTGAGGGACCTGGATTATTGTGGTGTAACTACGAGCTTGTTTCTCGTAATTTGTTCGTTTGTTGCTATTTAGCTTGTGCTACCCCTAACGCCGTTGGGTTACAATCATGGGCAAAAGGAAAGCCGTAGAGGGAGGCCAGTTGAGTACTAGCAAAAAGGGCAAAAAGTCTAAGAAAAGTATCCACGCCACCATGAATTGTGTTTTGACCAGAATAGTGGAGATTGTTAACGATTGTGAGGACACGCTGGTTGACGAGCAGGCGGGGAGTCAGATAGTTAACACCGCCACAAAGCCCAATAGCACAATTCCATCTATGTTTCATACCCAGCGTTTGACCAAACAACAAAGGTCTAATTCCGTCCCCACTATTACTATTCCTGATTTGCAACCCACTCCTCTACAGCCCATGGTCACCATGAACGCCTCTGAAATGGTCTCAGTTACTCCGGACCCTGCCCTTCAACCCTTATTATGTTCTAATAGGTTTGCCTCCCTCGATCCTGACTTATTCCATCTCACCAGCCCGGCAGTCGAGCCTATAGCGGACCCTGTGACTTCTACCAAGTCTGATGTTGACAACTTGGCAGCGCTCTATGGTAGAATTGAGAGATTAGAGGAGCTGGTGGATGATCTTAGCAAGAGGGTGGAGAGTCTCATTATGAGCAGGGCTCCTCCCTTGACCTCCCCTGTCCTTCCACCACCCTCTGGGGCAGCTCTCCCTATGAAGAAGTCTGATTTACCCAAGTCAATTCCCCCGAAAACTAATGTTGACCTGCAAATGTGGGAGTTTACAATAAGGATAACAACACTAGAGTAAATGGCCATACCAAGCCACATCGAGATACGATGAGACGCTTTGAGCCACCATGCGTAACTATTGTAAATCCTTCTCCTAGACGCACCTCTAGTTCTGTTCTGCTTCGTAATAACAACTTAACACTCTACACTTCAGTTCACCCGGATACCTCCCATCCTGCGTACATCAACCTTCCTGTTTTCATGACTCACGCTCCAAAATTGACATCACGATGCGTCGTTGAAAACAGTGAATCTTTACATAATAAAGTTATACACTGGTTGAGACATGTAAGAGGATGTAGATCAATCATTAGAGAGGACATCACAAGGGTAAGGAGGCTTTCACGGGTGGATGCTAGCACTGATTGTGTAGAGATTGTCTTTGGGGAGCCTGACTTAGCAGAAAATCTACTCTTGCTCGAGTATAGGACTTCACCACCTGCTCACTCTTCAATCCAGATCTGTAGGTTTCCTGTTTGGACTCATCAGAGGGAGGGAGAGGACTCTGACCTAAGACAAGTAGACTGACTACCCAATACATATATAAGATCTTACTCACATTCTCTTACACCTCATTCTGATGTGGGCTTGGCTTAAAATACCACCTCAGTTCCCAATCCGCTCTTAAATTACTTGGGTGAAACTGCTGATGGTCTGGTAGCAGACAAGAGCTGTCAAGCTGGTAAGTCGGTGGACATGGGGACCTCCTTATTGCCCATCCCCTCGGGTGTCATTAAGTTTTTATCATGGAACATCGCGGGGTTAAGGAGGAACCTCATAGATCCTGTTTGGAGTGATTTTATTGACAAGTTCGATGTCATCCTCTTTCAGGAAACCTGGAGTTTGGCCCCCTTGCATAGATCAGGGTTTACTACCTTCTTTGTTCCAGCAATTAGGTCCATACGAGGACGACCCTCTGGGGGTCTCTTAATTTGGGTTAATATCAGCTTGAACTGGGTAGTTAAGAGGCATGTAACCACATCTTATGACCTCTTGCATATTTCTATCAAAGGGGTAGACCACCAATTTCCCCTTGAAATATTTAACATCTATGCTAGAGGCACCCCTGGAGGACAAGCAAGCGCCACTGTTTCAGCTCTTGAGTCTGAACTTTCAGCAATTTCCTCTAAGGCGGATGGGATAGTTGCTGGGGACCTAAATTGTACTTTCGAGCCCCTGAGCAGCGATGACATCCTGGGTATCGGCGATGCAGATTCCAAGCAGGGTATACCCCAACTTACTCTTCCGCCATTGAAGAAATGGTCTAAGAGAGCTGTACAAATTAATGCTCTTACTTTGGAGTTTAACTTGAGGGCCACAAATGGACGAACCCAATCAGACGGCTCGGGTGCCCCTACATTCACGAGAACTGGTGCCCCCTCACGCATTGATTATATCCTGTTGGGCACAGAGCTCTGGCAGGATCTCATTGATATGGAAGTGGTTTTCAGGCCCGAGAGCGATTATAGTCCTCTGTTCATGCAACTTAGGCGAGGGCTGGTTACTACTTCGATTGAGCCCACAATTGAACTTAGGCCTGGGGCTAGAGAGGTCGCCCGTACTAATTGTAACAGACGCCTCAGGTGGCCAAGGGTGGCAAAGCGAGAGATGGACCTGTGCAAAATTAGAAGCTTAGTTGAAGAAGGCATTGCAGCTTTGGACATGCCCATGGCCTGTCTTTCGCAGGCTCTCCCCCCTAATGACTTCTTAGAAGCCTACCACCGGACGGTAGCAAGGGTTGGGAACTTCTTTGTGATGCAGGAAAAGGGGGATCAAAAGCAACCCCCCCCAAAAACAGAAACCCCTTGGTTTTCACAGGATTGTAGGCAAATGAGACAGACACTTTCTCGAGCCATTAAATCCAAGGAACAGTTAGCCATTACCAATGCCCGGAAAATGTATTATAATACCATAAGGAAGGCAAAGCGTCTGTGGGACGAAACTCACTGGGCGGACTTAAAGGCCGCAGCCCTACTGAAAGACTCATCCCCTTTCTGGAACCTTATAAACATCAGTACTAGGGGCGGGACCGATCCAATCCCGAACCATATAACGGGGACCCAATGGTATTCACACTTTTCAAATCTTTACTCATTCAGGGAAAGAGTGGGCCCCGAGGAGCAGATTCCGGAATTGGAGCACCCGGCATCTTTGGAGTTGGAGACCGACTTTGGTCTAGCTGAGGTCCTCTATGCAATCAATATGATTGCTCCGGGAAAGGCAGCTGGACCCGATGGTCTCCCAGGTGACCTATTGCTCCATGAAAAAGACCTCTGGGGAGAATTTATTTTTCGGATTTTAAAAAATCTTGCTCTAGGATGCCCAATCCCGGACTCCTGGAAGGGGGCGGAGGTGGTGGCTATCTACAAGAAAGGGGATAGGGGGGACCCTGCCAACTACAGACCGATTAGTTTAATCGATGTAATCCAAAAAGTGGTTGGCAGAGTCCTCTTGACTAGGATTAAGGCCTGGATAGATGAGGAGGGCATCTTAAGACATCTCCAAGCAGGTTTTAGGGAAGGAGTAGGCACTATCGACCAGGTCTTCAGATTCTGTACCATATATTGGAAATCTGTGGTCATTGAAAAAGGCAGCCTTTATTTGGCATTCATTGATTTAAAAACAGCCTTTGACCTGGTCCCACGATTACAGCTGTGGCAGGTACTGCACGATCTGGGCATTCCTCCCCTAATCCTGGACCTTCTCAAACGCCTCCACGTAGGCAACTTTGCCAAAGTTAGGTGGGGACACCAGGGACAGCTTACAGAGAGGATTTCTGTCGAGAAAGGGGTGCGTCAGGGTTGTGTTTTGGCCCCGACCCTGTTTTCTCTCTATATAAATGGTGTGGCAGACTATTTGAGAGGCGACATAGTCGACGCCCCAACCCTGTAAGGGAAAAAATATCCACCCTGCTTTTTGCTGACGACACTCTGTTGATCTCAAAAAGCCCTATGGGTTTGCAAAGATTGTTGTCCCGTTTTTCCCAGTTTTGTGACATCAGGGGTTTGAAAATAAATACATCAAAAACCAAGCTGATGGCGCTATCTCCCTCAAAAAACTTTAGGAATAACATTAAGCTTAATGGTACCACACTTGAGCTAGTGGAGGCGTTTGATTACCTTGGAGTGAGGGTAAATAACAACCTTAAATGGGCCCCTCATCTCTCGAAAATGCTCCTTGCCCATAAAAGAGCCTCAGGGGCAATATCAAAACATCAGAGGCTCTCATACAGCAGGCCAATAGCGGCGGCTGTTAAGGTTTATGAGGGGAAGGCATTGTCAGCAGCCCTCTACGGGGCGGAACTGTGGGGATTCGAAAACCTAACAGAGTTACTTAGATCTGAGAACAAGTTCTTTAGAGACTTAGTCTCGCTCCCCCTGTCCACCCCGCTAGTTCCACTCCGTAGTGACCTTGGCAGACAAAACATCAGTAACGTGGCTAGGTTGCGCCCTATATTATACTGGTTAAGGATTAGAAGGTCCCCTGAACTCCACCATTATGCTTCCGCCCTGGATGAGTTATTAAATCTGGGGGCAGAACACAAGATCCCTTGGGTATCGAATCTGAAAAAACAACTGCAGAAGATAGGTTTGGAAGAGGTTTGGGCGAGCCAGGCCCCTCCACCCAAACTAACGATAAAAAAGATCTATTGGGATTGGGTCACAGCCGACACCTTAAGAAATCAGGAGGGTGCGCTTACTGTGAATTTTCTGGATTCGAAACCTGCCCCTAGTTTGGAGTCCTTTTTGGACCTCATTGAATCTCCTGAAGATAGATCACTATATCTCAAATTGAGATATGGCACACTTCCACTTAATGAGTTTCAATCTAGCTGGAGCAAGGCAATCGCGAACTCAAAAGGTTGCCCAGGCTGTGCCTCGCCCATAGAGTCCATTGGCCATTTTATGTTTGCCTGCCAGGCGTATAGGCAACCAAGACTAAGGTGGCTCAAAACGGTTTGTAAAAATCTAGGCATAAGGTCTGCCAGGGTGGCACTGCGCATTCTGACCTACGAAACATCTGTCCCTAGTGTAATCTGTGGGACCGCCAAATATTTGGGTTGGGCTTGGAGGATAAGACGCAGGCTACTCAAGGCGCACCAATAATAAGCAAACCGCCCACCTCTTTGACCCTGTAGGACTAATATTGTTTATAATAATACCCAATGGGGGTATGTGAAAATGTCATGTGTTTGTATATGCTGTTTTTTTTATCTCCTTTTAATTACATAAGGAATGAAGCCATTTGTTGCAGTAGGTTTTAAACTGCTTTTATATCTACTGCGCTACACTTTTATGATATTTTTTTATATGTCGAATAAAGTACTACAACAACAACTAATGATTCAGTCAGTACCCAGGTACTCATGCAGTGAACCATGCATTACCACATGGACTGCTTCAAATGTCTATCCAGTATGCATGCAGGCTTCTAACCTACTATACACTTTTCTTTAACAGCTTGAATTCCCCAGTCAGTATCCATGTACTTCCAGCAAACACCCTGTCACTCCCCTTGCACTCCTCCAGTGACTCATTCAGCACCATGTAGTAATCCATTCACTGCCCCAAAATCCAAACACTTATAAATTCACCCAGGCACCCTCCTTGCAATACTGTAAACATTTAGTTAATATCCAATTAGTAATGGAGTGAGGCAGGCCTTAGCACATGGATTGATTCAAACGCTTATCCACTATGCATGCAGGCCTCTAACCATCTACACACTTGTTTTTCACACCTTCAATACCTCAGTTAGTACTCATACAGTTCCCGCAAACACCTTGTCACTGCCCTTACACTTCTCCAGTGACCCATTCAGCAGTATGTACTAATGCATTCACTGCGCCAAAACCCAACCAGTAATACATTTACCCAGGCACTCTCTTTGAAGTACTCTAATGATTGAGTCAGTATTGAGGTACTTATGTAGTGAACCCAGGTTTAGTACATGCACTGCATCAAACGTCTACGCACTATGTATGCAGACCTCTAATCATCTACACACTTGTCTTTCACACCTTCAATACCCCAGACAGTATTCATAGAGTTCCTGCAAACACCCTGTCACTCCCCATACACTCTTTCATTGAGTCATTCAGCACCATGTAGTAATCCATTTACTGCGCCAAAACCCAAACACTTATAAATTCACCCAGGCACTCTTCTTGCAATACTGTAAACATTCAGTTAGTATCCAAGTACTAATGGAGTGAGGCAGGCCTTAGCACATGGATTGAGTCAAACTCGTATCCACTATGCATGGAGGCCTCTAACCACCTACACAATTGTCTTTCAGGCCTTCAATTTCCCAGTCAGTATCTATAAACTCCAATAAACACCCTGTCACTCCACTTGCACACCTCCACTGACTCATTCGGCACTATGTACTAATCTATTCACTGCGCCAAAACCCAAAAACTTAAAAAGATTCACCCAGGCACTCTCCTTGCAGTACTTTAATGATTCAGTCAGTACCCAGGTAGTTATGCAGTGACCCAGGCCTTAGCCCATGGACTGTTTCAAACGTCTATCCACTATGCATGCAGGCCTCTAGCCACCTACACACTTGTCTTTCACACCATGAATATCCCAGTCAGTATCCATACAGTTCTTGCAAACACCCTGTCACTGCCTTTGCACTTCTCCAGTGATTTATTCAGTACCATGAAGTAATCCATTAACTGTGCCAAAAAACAAACACTTATAAATTTGTGCAGGCACTCTCCTTGCAATACTCTAAACATTCAGTCAGTACCCAAGTACTAATGGAGTGAGGCAGGCCTTAGCACATGGGTTGATTCAAACGCCTATCCACTATGCACGTAGGCCTCTAACCACCTACACACTTGTCTTTCACACCTTCAATTTGCCAGTCAGTATCCATACACTTCCAGCAAACACCCTGTCAATCCCCTTGCTCTCCTCTAGTGACTCATCCGGCCCCATGTACTAATCTTCACTGCACAAACACCCAAACCCTTGAAAGATTCATTCAGGTACTCTCCTTGCATTACTCTAATGTTTCAGTCAGTATCCAGGTACTCATGCAGTGAAGCATGCCTTTTCACAAGGACTGTTTGAAATAACTATCCACTATGTATGTAGTGGTCTAACCAGTTTTACACTTGTGCATCAGGCCTACATTTCCACAGTTACTATGCATACACTCCAGCAAACACACTGTGACTGTTGTTGCAAACCCATAGTGAGTCTTTCAGTAGCATGTAGTGATCTATTCAATAAAGTAAAATTCAAACAACTGTAAATTCACTCCTTATAGTACTGTAATCATTGAGTCAGTAAGCATGTAGTCTTTCAGTGAGGCAGGCTTTAGGGCATAAAATGCTTCAAAGTAGTATGCACTATGCATGTAGTGGTTTAACCACCGTCACACTTGTGCTTCAGGGCTATAATGTCTTAGTCAGTATTTATATAAAATGTGTTTGTATAGTAATAGAAAAGTATAATTTATAAAGATATTAATATACATTTATTTGTGATTAATTTTTACAGTTACTGTTTATCACCATTAAAATAGAGAAATCATGCCGGGAAAAATAAGAAAAACAAAAGAACAGAAAAAGGACAGTTACTTGAAGAAAAATCAACCACAACTATTGAATGAACAACATAATGTGGCTAAAAAGAAAAAATCTTCTGGTAAGATCACAAATCAATTTATTAAAAATGTTTGTAGGACCAGCCAGAATGTACAAAATGCTGAAACCTCTGAGAATGCTTCAACTTAAAAAAAACCCATAACAATAGGAAAAGCAAATGGACAGTCAAAGGAGACGAAGTATGGTAAAAGAAGGCAAAATCAGTATAAAGAAATACGCAAAAAAATATTTTACAAGAGAGTAGTCCATAATTTGCTGTAAGATTTGAAGAAATATAAAAAGAGAGCTCTATTTTATAAAAAGAAGAAGCATATTGAAGCCATTGTTGACAAGGCTTTTGAAGTAAAAAGGAAACTATTCATAGTAGTATTAAACAGAATTCGATCACTAGATAAACCAATCCATTTAATGAAGGCCAAAAGTAGGAGGAAAAGAGTAATTAACAGAACAAATGTTTGTGATTTTTTGGGGAGAATGGAAACACAGTTCAAGTTCAGAGACTTTCTTTAATAAAGAGAGTTATTTAGATGAATTGGTAGTCTATGAGTACACAACCTGCTCTCTATCTGTTTGCTGTTTGCTGAGCCAATCTGGTGTGAGGAGGAGGAGCAGTGTAAGCCGCGAAGCAGCTGTCGCTGGTGGAGTTGCTGCCAGAATCAAACCCGCTGGATCAAGATCAAGGGGCGCCGGAAAAGATCGCTAGACTGCTGCCTGCCTGACTGTTCCCTGTGCTCCCGCGGGGGGCTGCTGAGCTAAGCCGATTCAGGGGAACAGCGGAGTCGTGGTGCAGTGAGCGGTGGTGCGTGGGAGTGAGCTGGGGAGAGACATACGCAGTTGTTCTCTGTGCCGGTGGTGTGGACCGGGGACCCCGCCCTGTGTGTTCTGTGTGTTCTGTGGGGGAACGGACCGCAACGGATATATTGGGGCCAGCGACTGTGGGGCAGTGAGTGTGAGCAGGTCTGGGAGTGGATGGAACCCCTCCCTCACCCTCCACTATGACCCTTTTGTCTGTTCCCCGCACCCTGCACCCTGCATCCTGCACTTGGATTGGTTTGCTTCCGGCTTGCCCCCCCCCCCACAAACTTTCTGTTTGTAGCCCTCTTTTGCTTTGCGTACCTGATCCAGGCCACAGTTTGTGAGAGCCCATCTGGTGTTGAGCTCCCCGGTCTGGTCAGGAGCAGAGCCGGGAGCGGAGCCTGGAGTGCGGGAGGTTGCTGTTGCGACGTTGTGTTGCGTTTACGGTCTTCACAGCCACCAAGGAGGGGGTGCTAGGGGACAGGGCAGGCAGCTCAGCAGCTCTATAACCGGCCTGTAACTGCTCGCAATCTGCAGCACCCACCCGCCAGCCTTTCATCTCGAGTTTGGGGGCCACTGACCAGCGGCTAGCGTTCAGAGAAGTAGAGCTGCTGGCGGACCTGCCATTTGCTATTGCCATTCGCCTAGCGCCAACTGCCGAAGTGGCCGCACGGGTAATGTCCCCTTAGGGCTGAAGGAAAATCGTAATTCCCCCGCAAATTAAAAAAAAAATAAGGCAGGGTTGCCCAAATGAGATCTGGGACAGTCCGACAAGCGGTGATTGGCAAGACACAAGGCAAAAAAAGAAAACAAAAAAGTAAAAATTTAAAACCAAATTCAGTAATAGAGGAGGATCTTCTACACAATAAATCAGTAAACGGAGCAGGACAAAGGGAGAGGCTGATCTCAGTGTCCACACCAACAATAGCACAATTGTCAAACTCGAACAACCAAACAGGGATTCGAAAATTATTTTTCTTAAAAGATCCAATGGCGGCAATATACGCCCTCTCAAAAGAATCGTCTCAGTTACCAAGCCCAATTCAGCCTGATAAACCAAAAACTTTTGCTCTGTGGACTCCTGCAAACTCCACCAACGCATTACTAAAGGAACCTCTTGTGGGAACAAATACAGACTACCTAGGTTCTAGGAAACCTGCGACAATAATAGCTCAGGTTCACCAGGCAGTCTCTTTATTTCCTGTCACAGCTTTTACAACAAAATCTGAAGCACCTGCTAACATCCTTACCGAGAGCGGTACAAAGATAAACACAAATGCAGACTCCGTGGAATCGCCTGAGACCCATGTTGGGGGAAACAGTGAGCGTGAAAATCCTAATTCTAGTCACACTCTTCGCAAAACAGCACCAAACGGAACAAACGGAGTTTCCACCGCAACGGCCCTAAAGGTCGGTAAACAACTACCTAGTCCGAAGGAAGTAAGCCAACCTGATATCAAATGGTCCAAACATGAAAAAATAAATCTAATCAAACCCGCAGCAAATGTAGTGCCCAAGGATTCAGCGAGCAGTAAATCTCTTTCTGACATAAATGATTCAAAATTGTCTGAAATCTTGGAATTACTAAAATCTAACCGCCAGGTCAATGTCTGTTTTAGCCCAGGCTCAAGTAAAAAAAAAACACAAAGGAGATCTAAGCTTGTTTCATCCACACCATTAAGCCCACCAGGCACAAAAAATCCCCAGGTCCAAGAACAAGTGGAAATCAGGCACTGCTCCTCAACGACCAAACAACAATCAAAAGGTCCAAACTTCTCATCACCAATAACAATTTCATCTGAAAGTGGATCAGATCTCGGGCTAGAGGCCCCGGTGCAGCATTTTGAAGATCACCCCCATATGCAATGGGCGCAAACTCTGATTCAGACCCTTGAACAAGCCATAAGGGTTTTAAACTATCAGTCAGACAAAATGGACGTCCAAATTGATCTCGTAAATCTTATTGCCAGTCACATTTCAGGCGTAAACAGCAAAATAGATTTAATAACTACCCTCCTTTCAGGAAGGGAAAATCCGGAGCAACAAAGACTCATAAATAAATAAAAACAAGTCAACTTGCTGCTGCAGCCCAATAATTGAGAAACTGGCAAGCCTTCCCGAAATTTTGAAAGACGTCCTAGGGGTAGTAAAATTATCATGCACCAGTAAGCACTTTACAAATTCCCCCCAAAAAACGCGTCGTTCAAGAAAAATGTGCAAATCAAACCAAAAAAATAATACAAGAATTAAGCAATATCAACGAAGAATTAGTAAAAACAGAGCTCGAGACCCAATCCAACCTATCAGATGCCCCAGAGAGCCCTGTCAATCAAATACTTGAGGTTGCTAAACCAACTAAAAGGGAAAGAAAACGTGCAAGAAAGGCCCGGCTTAAACATAACAAACAATCTAGCCTTGCAACGGAAAATCTTTTCCCGCTATTTACAGCAAAATCATCTAGGGAAAAGAAAAAGAAAAAGAATACTTTCTCCCCGCACCGGGTGGTTTGCCCTGCAAGTGACCAACCTCAAGACTACCAGCTGCTCAATCAAAAGCAACTGGGCTCTAGTCAATCTTTTTCACCTCAAACTTCTCCTCAAATTTCACAAGGGGCCGGAAACTCCCACCCTAAGGACAAAAGAGCCCAAAAAGACGCCTTGATAGCGCAAGACCAAGGAGCAAAAACGGGAGGTAATAAAGGAGCAGGTCAAGAAAAGTTCTCGTATACCTCGGGAAGTAATATCCCGGGGAGAGGCAAAGGTTGGAGCACTCAACAAAGCGATTTACAACAAGACGAAAGAAACAAAGAGTTAGTACTGGAATATCATAACCCCCTCCCAGCGAAGATGTTGGATCAGCTAACACCGCATAAGCCTGAAAATGAGCCAAAATTAATTGCAGTGACGATAAGGGGAAAGTCTCGCCTACGCAAACTTCTCAACCAGGACCAACGAGAGTCGCAAAAAAGGAAAACATCTCAAAAAAGCCCTGGAACATCGAAACTGAGTACAAAGGCAACATCTTCGGATACCTTAACAACAGAAGGCGTTGCACATTCAATCGGACGAGTCTGAACTGAAACTATTGTTCATGCCAGAATATTCATCAAAGGGAACAGAAGACACGCTAAACAGAGGAAATCTTCTGAGGCTGTTTAACGAAATCCCAGAATTAAAAGGTACCCGTTCCAGTGACCTAACCACGGTCGAATTCATAAAAACAACTGGGTCGGGAATAAAAGAGACTCTGACAACATGGTCCTCAAAGGACCTGGTGAAAAAAATTGTATCAACGAGCGGAAGGTTTGGAGCATGGGGAATTACGTTAAAGGCTTACGAACGCCCAAGGTATCCGCACCCTCTTCTTAAAAATCCTAATGAAGTAAAAAGATCAGGGAAAAGTCACCCAACATGTGTACGTGGAGCACGTGCCAACTCCCCAACAGCGTCCCCCAGTAACAACAGAAATGATACAAGAGAAAGTCCCGACATTACCGAGGACAGCTCACAGGAATCTAAGGACTGGTCTTGGGTGCCTAGAACATTAAACAATAAGCATTCCTAATCAAGCAAAGTTAAGCAACAAATCAGAGAGTAGGATGGCCTACAAAGCGGAAGTCGCGTGTACAGTCAACATTTCGCTTTGTTCGTGGAATATCCACAGATTTAACGATACGGGGCAAGACCAAGAAACTAAATCATTTTTGAGTCAGCATGATATCATCCTGCTCCAGGAAACCTGGAACCTGGTTGCAAGTCCAATCCCAGGATTCACAGATCATCACTGTATGGCAGAAAGATACTCACGCTTTGGACACCGAGAGGGGGCCTATCAACATTCATTTCACACAAACTGAACTGGGTAATGGAAGAATTAGATACTGGGGTCAACTGGATCCAAATGACCAAAGTAAATAGTAACCAGATGCCCAACGAAATAAACTGGCCACTTCTATTAATCAATGTTTACATTCACCCAGAAAGAAAAAAGCAGAAGGGAAAATACATAACTCTAACCAAATTAATAATATCAATGCAGAGAAACCACGAGAACTGTCAATTATTGATCTCAGGAGACTTTAACAGCAACCTTTTAGCCAATCAGTGGGGACGTAAAAGAAAAGCCACCCAAGGAACAAGAGTTTTTGTGAACAACCTAGATAATTCTAAACGGAAAAGTTATGGGGGATATTCCAGCAGCCGCAACACATTTAAGTGGAAAAACCTCCTCAATGATAGACTTTATAATCATCAGTAATGACCTGTTCCCACAAATCAATAAACTCAGTATTACCCCAAGAGCCGAAAGCGACCATTTGCCTCTCTTTTTAAACATGATTAAAAAAGTCAATTATGCACCAAAAATTAAATCCATCGTGCAACTGCCCGAAAAATTTAATCTCCGAAAGCTAAAATGGCGGGGAGTGGTACCCCAAACCATTCTAGAGACAGTTAAGGTTTTCGTGGCTAAACAGGGCTGCAAAGCAGAGAAGGATCGTGTCAAATCCTGGGAGCATTTGGCTCATCTTCTAGTTCATAAATTCAGGGCCTCCTTAGGATGTACCCCAAGCACGGTGGCCAGAAAAGATCCCTGGTTCAATCAAGATCTCAGAAATCAAAAAAGAGCAATTGCAAGAGAAGTGCAATTGTTATTACAAGCAGAAAAAATGGGATTTAAAACAGAAAAAAAGAAGCTGCGTGCACTGAAGCGCATCTACAGGAGGAACCTGTGGAAGGCAAAAACAGCGTATAGAGGATCCATCTGGCTGAAATTACTATCCGCCAGCAAAAAGCCTAACAGCAGTGAGTTTTGAGGCATAATTAACAAGCTGTCAACTGGCCCAAAACTGCTGCAAGAAGCAGGAATCGGAGCAGACATCTGGACCGAACATGTACAATCATTGTATAATATGGCAGGGACGGGACCTGCTGGAAGGTCCCCTGGGGAAGATCATGATCAAAAAGTAACACAAGACTCTATCATCCCAGCATATGTGGAAGATAGCTCATTACAACCAGCATCAACCATCTGCGGGATAAACACCTTGACAAACGGGAATGAGCTAAGAGGGCTTATACGGAAACTCAAACCCGATGGAGCGGCTGGCCCCAACAGTATCCCTAACGCCTTTTTTAAGAACGACCCAGAGTTTTGGTCCTCCTACCTCACTCCACTTTTTAACGGGATCTATAACCAGTCATATATCCCGGCTTCTTGGAGGGGGAACATCATTCACCCCATATTCAAAAAGGGAGACCACTGTAAGCCTGGAAATTATAGACTAATTTCACTGATAGACGTGGAAGCAAAATTGTGTGCCTCGTGCCCCAAATTTAGGACAGGATTCAGGCAAGGCATGGGTAGCATAACTAATCTTGTAACCCTTGCTCTTTTAACGGAAAAAGCCCAAAAACTGGATCTTCGGCTGTTTGCTTGCTTTGTCGACATCAAATCTGCTTTCGACAGAGTGAGCAGGAGCCTATTATGGAAGAAACTCAAAGAATGGGGCCTTGCAACCACAACGCTCAACGCCATAATTGCCTTGCACACGGATACCTGGGCAAGAGTTAAGTTGGGCAACGGGTTGAGTACAACTGCAAATATTCAGACGCAAAGCGGTTTAAAACAAGGCTGTGTTTTAGCCCCCAGTCTATTCAATCTGTTTTTATCCGATATTGCACCTTACATTGAAAAACCAGAGTCACACCCCCCGAAAATGGTCAACGAGCCAATTGCCATATTACAATATGCGGATGATATAGTTCTGTTGAGCCAAACCCCTATTGGCCTACAGAGATCAATAAGCAACCTAGTAGCCTACGTGGACAAGGAACAACTGGAGCGAAATAAAGAGAAAACAAAAATAGTGCGCCTAGTGGATCGCAAGAAACTCAAGTTCAAATGGACGGCTAAGGGGGCAACTGTTGAAGAAGTTAGTTCGTATAAATATCTGGGCATAACAATTGGGCAGGGTGCAACCCATAAAGAGCATAAACTGACACTAAAAGCAAAGGCTCATTCATTAATTTATGCATATAAATTACTACGCAAAAAGATGGACTGCCCAAACTTCTCTCACTTGCTTAAAGTAATGGCCGCCCAAATACAACCCAGCTTGTCCTACGGCCTGGGCCCTTGGTGTTATGTTAAGTTATGTTAAATAATTTATAAAGCGCAACGGTTACCCTAGGGTGTCCTGGCGCTGTTACCAACATCTTAAGTAGCCACGTTTACCAGCGAGCGGAGTGAAGCGCGAGCATTTAGAGGGTAAATAACCATGTTTTCAATGCCCTTCTAAAGGACAGCAGATCTGACAGGTTTCTGAGTTGTGCCGGAAGGGCATTCCAGGCTTTTGCTGCCCCTACTACAAATCTTCTGCCTCCCCAAGACTGTTTTTTTACCTTGGGGATAGAGGCAAGTTTCGCTCCCCGAGACCGGAGGTCTCTAGATGGTATATACCATTTTAGGTGTTCTTGCAAATAGACCGGTCCGGTCGCATGGAGAGCCTTAAAAGCAGTGCATAATGTTTTAAAGAGAATCCTTTTCCTGACTGGAAGCCAGTGCAGTTTCTGAATTTCCTTCGATATGGGTACAAATTTAGGGATCCCGGACAATAATCTGGCTGCTGCATTCTGCAGCCTCTGCAATTTCTTCAGAAAACGCTCCTGGATGTTAAAATAGAGACCATTACAATAGTCTAATTTAGACATCACCAAGGCAGAGACCACTGTTTTCTGGCTATCTGTAGGCAAGAAGGCAAGATTTTTCTCACGGTCCGCAGAACGAAGGATGTCGATGAAGAGACTGAATTGATTTGGGCCCCCAAGTTCAGCTTGTCATCCATTATTACTCCCAGGTTTTTTTACTTTTGGAGCTGGGGCTGGGAAATTTCCCATACTGACCGGCCACCATTTAGGATTCCAAAAGGTTGGAGAATTTCCAAACACCATGACCTCAGTTTTGTCAGAATTCAGCTTCAGGCAGTTTTCCGCCATCCAGAGACTCACTGCCATCATGCAGTCATGGAATCTGATTGCCAAGCTGTCCTCCTGGCCTTGCTGCACGGATACCACAATTTGCGTATCATCAGCATAGGATGTTAAGTGAAAACCCAGGGTCTTAATAATGGGGGCCAATGATGACACATAGATATTAAACAGGGTCGGGCTCAAGGATGAGCCCTGTGGAACTCCGCAGGGTAGGACAAATGGATTAGAGCAAAACTCACCCATGGAAACTACCTGAGATCTGTCAGTGAGAAAAGATTTAATGAGGCTCCAGGCCTTGCCCTGAATCCCGCATGCCCAGAGCCGGTCCAACAAACGCTGATGGTGGACCGTGTCGAAGGCCGCGGTGAGATCTAATAAGATCAGGGCTGCCCTTCCTCCCGAATCTACCGCTCTTCTAATCTCATCCGTGGTTTTCAGAAGTGCCGATTCTGTGCTGTGGTCGCTTCTGAAACCATATTGTGTGTCATCTAGTGTCAGAGATTTAAGAAGAAAGGCGGCAAGTTGAGTGTTTAGGGCTTTTTCCACCATTTTGGCTGGTAGTGGGAGCCTAGATATGGGGCGAAAATTAGCGGGTTCCAGGGCATCTAAGTTAGGTTTTTTGAGCAGGGGTAGAATATAGGCCTTTTTCCAGGGCCTGGGAAAACATCCGGTCTCGATCATTGTGTTAAAAACTAGAGTCAGGGCTTTACTTAGAGGTTCAGCAATTGCCTTTGCAATGGACACCGGACAAGGGTCGTAGGGTGATCCGTATCTTGCTGTGTCGAGTAAAGTGCGAACTAGTTCCAGAGGAAGAGGCTCAAATTTCTCAAGGACTACATTGGGGCCAAGATAAACTTTCTGCCCCCCCCTCATCACTTCCCTCAAATGGGGAACCATTCAAGGCCGAAAAAATCACATCCACTTTATTCAAAAAGAAAGATGCGATCCCTTCACAGAGTTCAAAGCTCGGTTGCAGTTGGACCGGACGAGGGTGTGACAGGTCTAAAACTGTTTTAAAAAGAGTTTTCGCTGAGTCTTTCGCCAGCTCAATTTTATTAATAAAAAACTTTTGTTTAGTCGCAAATAGCAAGTGTTTGTAGTTTGCTAACCCTTTCCTATATGCCCCTCTGTCAGCTTCCTTGTATTCTTTCCTCCAGACTCGCTCTAATCGTTTACAAGTAAGTTTACATTGTTTCAGTTCTTCTGAGAACCATGGAGCTGATGGGGTAAGTCTCTTAGGTCTAATGATCCTAGATGGAGCCAGTTTGTTACAGGCAGCATTAACCTAACTTGTATAGGCTATTGCCCCTTCCTCTGCTTCTAGATTTGCAGGAGTCAGGGTAGCCGAGAGGAGATCTTGAAGCTCCCCTGTATTCAATCTGTTCCAGGGACGGACCTCAATCTGCTTCTTTCCCTTAGACACACCTAAAGTGTGTCCCTGACTGGTCAGGTCAAACAGGATGGCCGAATGATCTGTCCAGATCAAAGGCCTGACTTCTGAGACCTGCAGACCCGGGTGGTTAGAAAAAACACCGTCCAGCGTGTGGCCAGCCAAATGAGTGGGAGCCATAACTCGTTGTGTGAGTTCCACGCTATTCATAATATCTAAAAGAATGGCAGTCTCAGGGTTTGCGGGCATTTCCAGATAATAGTTAAAGTCTCCCAAGATTGTATAGGAACTCTGACCGATACAATCCTCCAGTAGGTGACCAATAGCTGCCTCAAAAATCTGCTTATTCCTCGGGGGTCTATAAAGTAAGATGCCTTTAAAAGTATGGTGGCTTGACAAGTAAAACTTAAAGGCCAGTGCTTCACACCCTTCATTGGCTATAGGGTGAAAGCTTGCCTTAAAAGAGCTGGGGTAAATTATAGCCAGACCTCCCCCTTTTTTGCCTCCGCCCCTGTTTAGTACGTAGCACACATAACCTGGCGGTGTTGCTTTCAACAGATCAGGGCCTGAAGCCTCATCAGACCAGGACTCTGTAATGAATGTTACTTGGATGTTATCGTCCTCAATAAACTGAGCGCATTCCGTGCTATGTTTAATCAGGGACCAAGCATTTAACAGTGCTCCCTTGCATGCCGGGGCTTGTGCCTTTAAGTGACAATGTTCCAAGACTTTATCCTTGTAGGGTGCTAAACAAAGCAGTGTAGGTAATCGAGATTTGCACATGATACAAGTTCCTGATTGTGGAGGCAACTCTGCATTAAAAGCCCACTCCCTGCACTTAGGATTTCTCCCTCTACCTCTTATACTCAATAGTTCTCTCTGTGAGTAGACAATCCGGACCCGTTTGCAAGCAACAGAAGATACAGGGGATGTGGCACTGGGCACGGGCCAGGCGCGGACGGGCGCAGACGGGCTTGCCTTTGGCGCGCCTTCGGCGCGCCCGCTGCGTGCGTCCGCTGCGTGTTCGCGCCATCGCTCTAAATATAGCGTGTGGGAGCCAGACGCTAGACTGCTCCCCACGCTACACCCAAGATGGCAGCCACGCCGAAACTGGCTGTTTGCAGGTAACCCTTGTGTTCATAAAATGCTGGTTTAGGCTAAAAAACGATTAAAAACGATAATTCAGCCCACAAGCAGCCTGATAACCCCGTTTTCTAAAGGCCCCAGAATAAAATGATTAAAATGTTTCAAAATGCACAAGTATTAGTTCAGTTGTAAAATCACTAAAATTGGCAATAAAAATAGCAGTAAATCTCACTGGCAATGTAGCGCTCTCTCTTCGCCTCCCACTCCCGGCTCAAGCCTCAGGAGTTGGAGGCGTGGTGTGGCAAAGAAGCGCACTTACTGAATATACTGCAGACAAAGATCTATAAAGCAGTCTTCGACTTGCCTAAATCTGATTCGCCCTCCCAGGTCAGACTGGAATTCGGCCTCAAGCATCAGAAATTCAGAGGAATGAGCTGTTTTATTAAACTTTGCCACACGCTCCGCTCTTCTGACCCGGATACTTTAAATAGCTTATGCTAGGAAGAAATTAAGCTCCAGGGGGATCTAGTAACACCTAACTCCTGGGGAAGTTTTCTGAGAGAGTCCTTGGCCGAGATGAACTTACAAGCAGCATGGGCCAACAGGTTGGACAGAGGAAGCTTTGGGAAAATAGTAAATAGCGCAGCTAAAAAGAAATCCTTGTGGGCTGACAAACAAGCGCTCTCCAAGCGGCGGCACGGGTGGACAGTTATAAATTCTTATAGATTTTTGAGGCCACAACCATATTTATCCCCCCATTTTAGCTCACAGTTAAAAATGACCTTTTTAAAGTATCGAATGGGTGTGCATGAGGCAAAGGACTTATACCCCCAGTGGAAAACGCCATTTGAAACAGAGTCCTGCAGACTATGTGGCTCTAAAAACGAAACTTTAATCCACCTAATATGTGCCTGTACAGCCGTTTTAGACCAAAGGAGACAGTATTTGAAATCTATCTTCAATGAGCTGAACATTTGCTCCAGCAGACAAGCGGTGATTTGCTGGCTGGAGGGTACATCGATTATACTGGCATGCCGTGGAATTAAATACATGTACTTTCAGTTTGTAGCCCTCTTTTGCTTTGCGTACCTGATCCAGGCCACAGTTTGTGAGCGCCCATCTGGTGTTGAGCTCCCCGGTCTGGTCAGGAGCAGAGCCGAGAGCGGAGCCTGGAGTGCGGGAGATTGCTGTTGCGGCGTTGTGTTGCGTTTACGGTCTTCACAGCCACCAAGGTGGGGGTGCTTGGGGACAGGGCAGGCAGCTCAACAGCTCTATAACCGGCCTGTAACTGCTCGCAATCTGCAGCACCCACCCGCCAGCCTTCCATCTCGAGTTTGGGGGCCAGTGACCAGCGGCGAGCGTTCAGAGAATGTGCCTGTACAGCCGTTTTAGACCAAAGGAGACAGTATTTGAAATCTATCTTCAATGAGCTGAACATTCGCTCCAGCAGGCAAGCGGTGATTTGCTGGCTGGAGGGTACATCGATTATACTGGCATGCCGTGGAATTAAATACATGAAGTTAGTCAGCAGATTTTTACGGCGTTGCTAATGTAAGCGTTTTTAAACTAAAATCTTACTGATTGTGATGTGGATTTTACTCAGAACAACAAGGTTTTAGTTTCTTGTAATATTTTATTTGCTCTAAGGGGGGGGTTGTAATGATTTTAAGAAATCAAACAATAAAAACGAACTTGAACTTGAACTTGAAGAGAGTTATTTACAGAGCAATAATGTATTGCATGCAGTTGACACCAGTGGTGGAGGTTATGAGGTTAGAAATGGTTGTCCAATTGACAAAGAGAAAATGGTTGAACGAAATGCAGAAGAAGTGATAGCTGATGAAGTTCTAGGGAGACGTCCTAAACACCCTGTGTACACTTGGGATTACAGTAGTATTTGTAGTGTACGACAATAATGTATTGATAAATTATGTAGTTTCTTACGAGCATATAATAAAAAAAGTATTAAACAAAAGATTAAGGTGTTGCAAGGACTAGACCCTGGCAGAGTGAGAAAAAATACTGGTTTGCAAGGTCATACTCTGACTTGTCTTTCGAGCAAAGTTTGTCAAAGTGTTTTTCACCATTTCAGGATGTTGGCAGTACATCATACTCAAATGCGGAAGTTAGTGAGAAGATTGTATTATGCAAAAAGTCCAGCACTAAAGTTAAATGAGTTGAACAGTGCTCTTTTGCGTGGGTCAGTATCAGATGTGAAGAAGGTTTGTGATGATATTGAGTTTTGTTACTTTGGTCCTCAGCAAGAGAGTGTAGAAACTCACACATTAGTAGAACAAAATGTTGAAGACAATGTAGAACCCATGATTACAAAAAATGTTGAAGATCAAATCATAAAGTTTAAGGTAATTTCAGGTGAAAGACCAAATGTTTCTTGTATTTGTTGTCAGCGAGCTCACTATAAAAATCGGACTAGGAGTGTCAATCTGTATTTAAAAAGTGAAACAGAAAATAATAGAAAAGTATAATTTATAAAGATATTAATATACATTTATTTGTGATTAATTTTTACAGTTACTGTTTATAACCATTAAAATAGAGAAATCATGCCGGGAAAAGTAAGAAAAAGAAAAGAACAGAAAAAGGACAGTTACTTGAAGAAAAATCAACCACAACTATTGAATGAACAACATAATGTGGCTAAAAAGAAAAAATCTTCTGGTAAGATCACAAAGCAATTTATTAAAAATGTTTGTAGGACCAGCCAGAATGTACAGAATGCTGAAACCTCTGAGAATGCTTCAACTTAAAAAAAAACCATAACAATAGGAAAAGCAAATGGACAGTCAAAGGAGACGAAGTATGGTAAAAGAAGGCAAAATCAGTATAAAGAAATACGCAACAGAATATTTTACAAGAGAGTAGTACATAATTTGCTGAAAGATTTGAAGAAATATAAAAAGAGAGCTCTATTTTATAAAAAGAAGAAGCATATTGAAGCCATTGTTGAAAAGGCTTTTGAAGTAAAAAGAAAACTATTCATTGTAGTATTAAACAGAATTCGATCACTAGATAAACCAATCCATTTAATGAAGGCCAAAAGTAGGAGGAAAAGAGTAATTAACAGAACAAATGTTTGTGATTTTTTTTGGAGAATGGAAACACAGTTCAAGTTCAGAGACTTTCTTTAATAAAGAGAGTTATTTAGATGAATTGGTAGTCTATGAGAACACAACCTGCTCTCTATCTGTTTGCTGTTTGCTGAGTCAATCTGGTGTGAGGAGGAGGAGCAGTGTAAGCCGCGAAGCCCGCGAAGCAGCTGTCCCTGGAGGAGTTGCTGCCAGAATCAAGCCCGCCGTATCATGATCAAGGGGCACCGGAAAAGATCGCCAGACTGCTGCCTGCCTGACTGTTCCCTGTGCTCCCGCGGGGGGCTGCTGAGCTAAGTCGATTCAGGGGAACAGCGGAGTCGTGGTGCGGTGAGCGGTGGTGCGCGGGAGTGAGCAGGGGAGAGACATACGCAGTTGTTCTCTGTGCCGGCGGTGTGGACCGGAGACCCCGCCCTGTGTGTTCTGTGTGTTCTGTGGGGAAAAGGACCGCGACCACAACGGATATATTGGGGCCAGCGACTGTGGGGCAGTGAGTGTGAGCAGGTCTGGGAGTGGGTGGAACCCCTCCCTCACCCTCCACTGTGGCCCTTTTGTCTGTTCCCCGCACCCCACACCCTGCATCCTGCACCCGGATTAGTTTGCTTCCGGCTTGCCCCCCCACAAACTTTCAGTTTGTAGCCCTCTTTTGCTTTGCGTACCTGATCCAGGCCACAGTTTGTGAGAGCCCATCTGGTGTTGAGCTCCCCGGTCTGGTCAGGAGCAGAGCCGAGAGCGGAGCCTGGAGTGCGGGAGATTGCTGTTGCGGCGTTGTGTTGCGTTTACGGTCTTCACAGCCACCAAGGTGGGGGTGCTTGGGGACAGGGCAGGCAGCTCAACAGCTCTATAACCGGCCTGTAACTGCTCGCAATCTGCAGCACCCACCCGCCAGCCTTCCATCTCGAGTTTGGGGGCCAGTGACCAGCGGCGAGCGTTCAGAGAATGTGCCTGTACAGCCGTTTTAGACCAAAGGAGACAGTATTTGAAATCTATCTTCAATGAGCTGAACATTCGCTCCAGCAGGCAAGCGGTGATTTGCTGGCTGGAGGGTACATCGATTATACTGGCATGCCGTGGAATTAAATACATGTACTTAGTCAGCAGGCTTTTACGGCGTTGCTAATGTAAGCGTTTTTAAACTTAAATCTTACTGATTGTGATGTGGATTTTACTCAGAACAACAAGGTTTTCGTTTATTGTAATATTTTATTTGCTCTAGGGGGGGTTTTTGTAATGATTTTAAGTAATCAAACAATAAAAACGAACTTGAACTTGAAGAGAGTTATTTACGGAGCAATAATTTATTGCATGCAGTTGAAACCAGTGGTCGAGGTTATGAGGGTAGAAATGGTTGTCCAATTGACAAAGAGAAAATGGTTGAAAGAAATGCAGAAGAAGTGATAGCTGATGAAGTTCTAGGGAGAAGTTCTAAACACTCCGTGTACACTTGGGATTACAGTAGTATATGTAGTGTACGACAATAATGTATTGATAAATTATGTAGTTTCTTACGAGCATATAATAAAAAAAGTATTAAACAAAAGATTAAGGTGTTGCAAGGACTAGACCCTTGCAGAGTGAGAAAAAATACTGGTTTGCAAGGTCATTCTCTGGCTTGTCTTTCGAGCAAAGTTTGTCAAAGTGTTTTTCACCATTTCAGGATGTTGGCAGTACATCATACTCAAATGCAGAAGTTAGTGAGAAGATTGTATTATGCAAAAAGTCCAGCACTAAAGTTAAATGAGTTGAACAGTGCTCTTTTGCGTGGGTCAGTATCAGATGTGAAGAAGGTTTGTGATGATATTGAGTTTTGTTACTTTGGTCCTCAGCAAGAGAGTGTAGAAACTGACACATTAGTAGAACAAAATGTTGAAGACAATGTAGAACCCATGATTACAAAAAATTTTGAAGATCAAATCACAAAGTTTAAGGTAATTTCAGGTGAAAGACCAAATGTTTCTTGTATTTGTTGTCAGCGAACTCACTATAAAAATTGGACTAAGAGTGTCAATCTGTATTTAAAATGTGAAACAGAAAATAATAGAAAAGTATTATTGATAAAGATATTAATATACATTTATTTGTGATTAATTTTTACAGTTAATGTTTATCACCATTAAAATAGAGAAATCATGCCGGGAAAAGTAAGAAAAAGAAAAGAACAGAAAAAGGACAGTTACTTGAAGAAAAATCATCCACAACTATTGAATGAACAAGATAATGTGGCTAAAAAGTAAAAAATCTTCTGGTAAGATCACAAAGCAATTTATTAAAAATGTTTGTAGGACCAGCCAGAATGTACAGAATGCTGAAACCTCTGAGAATGCTTCAACTTAAAAAAAAACCAAAACAATAGGAAAAGCAAATGGACAGTCAAAGGAGACGAAGTATGATAAAAGAAGGCAAAATTAGTATAAAGAAATACGCAAAAAAATATTTTAAAAGAGAGTAGTACATAATTTGCTGAAAGATTTGAAGAAATATAAAAAGAGAGCTCTATTTTATAGAAAAGAAGAAGCATATTGAAGCCATTGTTGAAAAGGCTTTTGAAGTAAAAAGGAAACTATTCATTGTAGTATTAAACAGAATTCGATCACTAGATAAACCAATCCATTTAATGAAGGCCAAAAGTAGGAGGAAAAGAGTAATTAACAGAACAAATGTTTGTGATTTTTTTTGGAGAATGGAAACACAGTTCAAGTTCAGAGACTTTCTTTAATGAAGAGAGTTATTTAGATGAATTGGTAGTCTATGAGAACACAACCTGCTCTCTATCTGTTTGCTGTTTGCTGAGTCAATCTGGTGTGAGGAGGAGGAGCAGTGTAAGCCGCGAAGCCCGCGAAGCAGCTGTCGCTGGTGGAGTTGCTGCCAGAATCAAGCCCGCCGGATCATGATCAAGGGGCACCGGAAAAGATCGCCAGACTGCTGCCTGCCTGACTGTTCCCTGTGCTCCCGCGGGGGGCTGCTGAGCTAAGTCGATTCAGGGGAACAGCGGAGTCGTGGTGCGGTGAGCGGTGGTGTGCGGGAGTGTGCAGGGGAGAGACATATGCAGTTGTTCTCTGTGCCGGCGGTGTGGACCTGGGTCCCTGCCCTGTGTGTTGTGTGTGTTCTGTGGGGGAACGGACCGCGACCGCAACGGATATATTGGGGCCAGCGACTGTGGGGCAGTGAGTGTGAGCAGGTCTGGGAGTGGGTGGAACCCCTCCCTCACCCACCACTGTGGCCCTTTTGTCTGTTCCCCGCACCATGCACCCTGCATCCTGCACCCGGATTGGTTTGCTTCCAGCTTGCCCCCCCACAAACTTTCTGATTGTAGCCCTCTTTTGCTTTGCGTACCTGATCCAGGCCACAGTTTGTGAGAGCCCATCTGGTGTTGAGCTCCCCGGTCTGGTCAGGAGCAGAGCCGGGAGCGGAGCCTGGAGTGCGGGAGATTGCTGTTGCGACGTTGTGTTGCGTTTACGGTCTTCACACCCACCAAGGTGGGGGTGCTTGGGGACAGGGCAGGCAGCTCAACAGCTCTATAACCGGCCTGTAACTGCTCGCAATCTGCAGCACCCACCCGCCAGCCTTCCATCTCGGGTTTGGGGGCCAGTGACCAGCGGCGAGCGTTCAGAGAATGTGCCTGTACAGCCATTTTAGACCAAAGGAGAAAGTATTTGAAATCTATCTTCAATGAGCTGAACATTCGCTCCAGCAGGCAAGCGGTGATTTGCTGGCTGGAGGGTACATCGATTATACTGGCATGCCGTGGAATTAAATACATGAACTTAGTCAGCAGGCTTTTACGGCGTTGCTAATGTAAGCGTTTTTAAACTTAAATCTTACTGATTGTGATGTGGATTTTACTCAGAACAACAAGGTTTTAGTTTATTGTAATATTTTATTTGCTCTAGGGGGGTTTTTTGTAATGATTTTAAGTAATCAAACAATAAAAACTAACTTGACCTTGAAGAGAGTTATTTACAGAGCAATAATTTATTGCATGCAGTTGACACCAGTGGTGGAGGTTATGAGGTTAGAAATGGTTGTCCAATTGACAAAGAGAAAATGGTTGAAAGAAATGCAGAAGAAGTGATAGCTGATGAAGTTCTAGGGAGACTTCCTAAACACCCTGTGTACACTTGGGATTACAGTAGTATTTGTAGTGTACGACAATAATGTATTGATAAATTATGTAGTTTCTTACGAGCATATAATAAAAAAAGTATTAAACAAAAGATTAAGGTGTTGCAAGGACTAGACCCTTGCAGAGTGAGAAAAAATACTGGTTTGCAAGGTCATTCTTGGCTTGTTTTTCGAGCAAAGTTTGTCAAAGTGTTTTTCACCATTTCAGGATGTTGGCAGTACATCATACTCAAATGCGGAAGTTAGTGAGAAGATTGTATTATGCAAAAAGTCCAGCACTAAAGTTAAATGAGTTGAACAGTGCTCTTTTGCGTGGGTCAGTATCAGATGTGAAGAAGGTTTGTGATGATATTGAGTTTTGTTACTTTGGTCCTCAGCAAGAGAGTGTAGAAACTGACACATTAGTAGAACAAAATGTTGAAGACAATGTAGAACCCATGATTACAAAAATTTTTGAAGATCACGTCACAAAGTTTAAGGTAATTTCAGGTGAAAGACCAAATGTTTCTTGTATTTGTTGTCAGCGAACTCACAATAAAAATCGGACTAAGAGTGTCAATCTGTATTTAAAAAGTGAAACAGAAAATAATAGAAAAGTATAATTTATAAAGATATTAATATACATTTATTTGTGATTAATTTTTACAGTTAATGTTTATCACCATTAAAATAGAGAAATCATGCCGGGAAAAGTAAGAAAAAGAAAAGAACAGAAAAAGGACAGTTACTTGAAGAAAAATCAACCACAACTATTGAATGAACAACATAATGTGGCTAAAAAGAAAAAATCTTCTGGTAAGATCACAAAGCAATTTATTCAAAATGTTTGTAGGACCAGCCAGAATGTACAGAATGCTGAAACCTCTGAGAATGCTTCAACTTAAAAAAAACCCATAACAATAGGAAAAGCAAATGGACAGTCAAAGGAGACGAAGTATGGTAAAAGAAGGCAAAATCAGTATAAAGAAATACGCAACAGAATATTTTACAAGAGAGTAGTACATAATTTGCTGAAAGATTTGAAGAAATATAAAAAGAGAGCTCTATTTTATAAAAAGAAGAAGCATATTGAAGCCATTGTTGAAAAGGCTTTTGAAGTAAAAAGAAAACTATTCATTGTAGTATTAAACAGAATTCGATCACTAGATAAACCAATCCATTTAATGAAGGCCAAAAGTAGGAGGAAAAGAGTAATTAACAGAACAAATGTTTGTGATTTTTTTTGGAGAATGGAAACACAGTTCAAGTTCAGAGACTTTCTTTAATAAAGAGAGTTATTTAGATGAATTGGTAGTCTATGAGAACACAACCTGCTCTCTATCTGTTTGCTGTTTGCTGAGTCAATCTGGTGTGAGGAGGAGGAGCAGTGTAAGCCGCGAAGCCCGCGAAGACCGCGAAGCAGCTGTCCCTGGAGGAGTTGCTGCCAGAATCAAGCCCGCCGTATCATGATCAAGGGGCACCGGAAAAGATCGCCAGACTGCTGCCTGCCTGACTGTTCCCTGTGCTCCCGCGGGGGGCTGCTGAGCTAAGTTGATTCAGGGGAACAGCGGAGTCGTGGTGCGGTGAGCGGTGGTGCGCGGGAGTGAGCAGGGGAGAGACATACGCAGTTGTTCTCTGTGCCGGCGGTGTGGACCGGAGACCCCGCCCTGTGTGTTCTGTGTGTTCTGTGGGGAAAAGGACCGCGACCACAACGGATATATTGGGGCCAGCGACTGTGGGGCAGTGAGTGTGAGCAGGTCTGGGAGTGGGTGGAACCCCTCCCTCACCCTCCACTGTGGCCCTTTTGTCTGTTCCCCGCACCCCACACCCTGCATCCTGCACCCGGATTAGTTTGCTTCCGGCTTGCCCCCCCCACAAACTTTCAGTTTGTAGCCCTCTTTTGCTTTGCGTACCTGATCCAGGCCACAGTTTGTGAGAGCCCATCTGGTGTTGAGCTCCCCGGTCTGGTCAGGAGCAGAGCCGAGAGCGGAGCCTGGAGTGCGGGAGATTGCTGTTGCGGCGTTGTGTTGCGTTTACGGTCTTCACAGCCACCAAGGTGGGGGTGCTTGGGGACAGGGCAGGCAGCTCAACAGCTCTATAACCGGCCTGTAACTGCTCGCAATCTGCAGCACCCACCCGCCAGCCTTCCATCTCGAGTTTGGGGGCCAGTGACCAGCGGCGAGCGTTCAGAGAATGTGCCTGTACAGCCGTTTTAGACCAAAGGAGACAGTATTTGAAATCTATCTTCAATGAGCTGAACATTCGCTCCAGCAGGCAAGCGGTGATTTGCTGGCTGGAGGGTACATCGATTATACTGGCATGCCGTGGAATTAAATACATATACTTAGTCAGCAGGCTTTTACGGCGTTGCTAATGTAAGCGTTTTTAAACTTAAATCTTACTGATTGTGATGTGGATTTTACTCAGAACAACAAGGTTTTCGTTTATTGTAATATTTTATTTGCTCTAGGGGGGGGTTTTGTAATGATTTTAAGTAATCAAACAATAAAAACGAACTTGAACTTGAAGAGAGTTATTTACGGAGCAATAATTTATTGCATGCAGTTGAAACCAGTGGTCGAGGTTATGAGGGTAGAAATGGTTGTCCAATTGACAAAGAGAAAATGGTTGAAAGAAATGCAGAAGAAGTGATAGCTGATGAAGTTCTAGGGAGAAGTTCTAAACACTCCGTGTACACTTGGGATTACAGTAGTATATGTAGTGTACGACAATAATGTATTGATAAATTATGTAGTTTCTTACGAGCATATAATAAAAAAAGTATTAAACAAAAGATTAAGGTGTTGCAAGGACTAGACCCTTGCAGAGTGAGAAAAAATACTGGTTTGCAAGGTCATTCTCTGGCTTGTCTTTCGAGCAAAGTTTGTCAAAGTGTTTTTCACCATTTCAGGATGTTGGCAGTACATCATACTCAAATGCAGAAGTTAGTGAGAAGATTGTATTATGCAAAAAGTCCAGCACTAAAGTTAAATGAGTTGAACAGTGCTCTTTTGCGTGGGTCAGTATCAGATGTGAAGAAGGTTTGTGATGATATTGAGTTTTGTTACTTTGGTCCTCAGCAAGAGAGTGTAGAAACTGACACATTAGTAGAACAAAATGTTGAAGACAATGTAGAACCCATGATTACAAAAAATTTTGAAGATCAAATCACAAAGTTTAAGGTAATTTCAGGTGAAAGACCAAATGTTTCTTGTATTTGTTGTCAGCGAACTCACTATAAAAATTGGACTAAGAGTGTCAATCTGTATTTAATATGTGAAACAGAAAATAATAGAAAAGTATAATTGATAAAGATATTAATATACATTTATTTGTGATTAATTTTTACAGTTAATGTTTATCACCATTAAAATAGAGAAATCATGCCGGGAAAAGTAAGAAAAAGAAAAGAACAGAAAAAGGACAGTTACTTGAAGAAAAATCATCCACAACTATTGAATGAACAAGATAATGTGGCTAAAAAGTAAAAAATCTTCTGGTAAGATCACAAAGCAATTTATTAAAAATGTTTGTAGGACCAGCCAGAATGTACAGAATGCTGAAACCTCTGAGAATGCTTCAACTTAAAAAAAAACCCAAAACAATAGGAAAAGCAAATGGACAGTCAAAGGAGACGAAGTATGATAAAAGAAGGCAAAATTAGTATAAAGAAATACGCAAAAAAATATTTTAAAAGAGAGTAGTACATAATTTGCTGAAAGATTTGAAGAAATATAAAAAGAGAGCTCTATTTTATAGAAAAGCAGAAGCATATTGAAGCCATTGTTGAAAAGGCTTTTGAAGTAAAAAGGAAACTATTCATTGTAGTATTAAACAGAATTCGATCACTAGATAAACCAATCCATTTAATGAAGGCCAAAAGTAGGAGGAAAAGAGTAATTAACAGAACAAATGTTTGTGATTTTTTTTGGAGAATGGAAACACAGTTCAAGTTCAGAGACTTTCTTTAATGAAGAGAGTTATTTAGATGAATTGGTAGTCTATAAGAACACAACCTGCTCTCTATCTGTTTGCTGTTTGCTGAGTCAATCTGGTGTGAGGAGGAGGAGCAGTGTAAGCCGCGAAGCCCGCGAAGCAGCTGTCGCTGGTGGAGTTGCTGCCAGAATCAAGCCCGCCGGATCATGATCAAGGGGCACCGGAAAAGATCGCCAGACTGCTGCCTGCCTGACTGTTCCCTGTGCTCCCGCGGGGGGCTGCTGAGCTAAGTCGATTCAGGGGAACAGCGGAGTCGTGGTGCGGTGAGCGGTGGTGTGCGGGAGTGTGCAGGGGAGAGACATATGCAGTTGTTCTCTGTGCCGGCGGTGTGGACCGGGGTCCCTGCCCTGTGTGTTGTGTGTGTTCTGTGGGGGAACGGACCGCAACGGATATATTGGGGCCAGCGACTGTGGGGCAGTGAGTGTGAGCAGGTCTGGGAGTGGGTGGAACCCCTCCCTCACCCACCACTGTGGCCCTTTTGTCTGTTCCCCGCACCATGCACCCTGCATCCTGCACCCAGATTGGTTTGCTTCCAGCTTGCCCCCCCACAAACTTTCTGATTGTAGCCCTCTTTTGCTTTGCGTACCTGATCCAGGCCACAGTTTGTGAGAGCCCATCTAGTGTTGAGCTCCCCGGTCTGGTCAGGAGCAGAGCCGGGAGCGGAGCCTGGAGTGCGGGAGATTGCTGTTGCGACGTTGTGTTGCGTTTACGGTCTTCACACCCACCAAGGTGGGGGTGCTTGGGGACAGGGCAGGCAGCTCAACAGCTCTATAACCGGCCTGTAACTGCTCGCAATCTGCAGCACCCACCCGCCAGCCTTCCATCTCGGGTTTGGGGGCCAGTGACCAGCGGCGAGCGTTCAGAGAATGTGCCTGTACAGCCATTTTAGACCAAAGGAGAAAGTTTTTGAAATCTATCTTCAATGAGCTGAACATTCGCTCCAGCAGGCAAGCGGTGATTTGCTGGCTGGAGGGTACATCGATTATACTGGCATGCCGTGGAATTAAATACATGAACTTAGTCAGCAGGCTTTTACGGCGTTGCTAATGTAAGCGTTTTTAAACTTAAATCTTACTGATTGTGATGTGGATTTTACTCAGAACAACAAGGTTTTAGTTTATTGTAATATTTTATTTGCTCTAGGGGGGTTTTTTGTAATGATTTTAAGTAATCAAACAATAAAAACTAACTTGACCTTGAAGAGAGTTATTTACAGAGCAATAATTTATTGCATGCAGTTGACACCAGTGGTGGAGGTTATGGGGTTAGAAATGGTTGTCCAATTGACAAAGAGAAAATGGTTGAAAGAAATGCAGAAGAAGTGATAGCTGATGAAGTTCTAGGGAGACTTCCTAAACACCCTGTGTACACTTGGGATTACAGTAGTATTTGTAGTGTACGACAATAATGTATTGATAAATTATGTAGTTTCTTACGAGCATATAATAAAAAAAGTATTAAACAAAAGATTAAGGTGTTGCAAGGACTAGACCCTTGCAGAGTGAGAAAAAATACTGGTTTGCAAGGTCATTCTTGGCTTGTTTTTCGAGCAAAGTTTGTCAAAGTGTTTTTCACCATTTCAGGATGTTGGCAGTACATCATACTCAAATGCGGAAGTTAGTGAGAAGATTGTATTATGCAAAAAGTCCAGCACTAAAGTTAAATGAGTTGAACAGTGCTCTTTTGCGTGGGTCAGTATCAGATGTGAAGAAGGTTTGTGATGATATTGAGTTTTGTTACTTTGGTCCTCAGCAAGAGAGTGTAGAAACTGACACATTAGTAGAACAAAATGTTGAAGACAATGTAGAACCCATGATTACAAAAATTTTTGAAGATCACGTCACAAAGTTTAAGGTAATTTCAGGTGAAAGACCAAATGTTTCTTGTATTTGTTGTCAGCGAACTCACAATAAAAATCGGACTAAGAGTGTCAATCTGTATTTAAAAAGTGAAACAGAAAATAATAGAAAAGTATAATTTATAAAGATATTAATATACATTTATTTGTGATTAATTTTTACAGTTAATATTTATCACCATTAAAATAGAGAAATCATGCCGGGAAAAGTAAGAAAAAGAAAAGAACAGAAAAAGGACAGTTACTTGAAGAAAAATCAACCACAACTATTGAATGAACAACATAATGTGGCTAAAAAGAAAAAATCTTCTGGTAAGATCACAAAGCAATTTATTCAAAATGTTTGTAGGACCAGCCAGAATGTACAGAATGCTGAAACCTCTGAGAATGCTTCAACTTAAAAAAAACCCATAACAATAGGAAAAGCAAATGGACAGTCAAAGGAGACGAAGTATGGTAAAAGAAGGCAAAATCAGTATAAAGAAATACGCAACAGAATATTTTACAAGAGAGTAGTACATAATTTGCTGAAAGATTTGAAGAAATATAAAAAGAGAGCTCTATTTTATAAAAAGAAGAAGCATATTGAAGCCATTGTTGAAAAGGCTTTTGAAGTAAAAAGAAAACTATTCATTGTAGTATTAAACAGAATTCGATCACTAGATAAACCAATCCATTTAATGAAGGCCAAAAGTAGGAGGAAAAGAGTAATTAACAGAACAAATGTTTGTGATTTTTTTTGGAGAATGGAAACACAGTTCAAGTTCAGAGACTTTCTTTAATAAAGAGAGTTATTTAGATGAATTGGTAGTCTATGAGAACACAACCTGCTCTCTATCTGTTTGCTGTTTGCTGAGTCAATCTGGTGTGAGGAGGAGGAGCAGTGTAAGCCGCGAAGCCCGCGAAGACCGCGAAGCAGCTGTTCCTGGAGGAGTTGCTGCCAGAATCAAGCCCGCCGTATCATGATCAAGGGGCACCGGAAAAGATCGCCAGACTGCTGCCTGCCTGACTGTTCCCTGTGCTCCCGCGGGGGGCTGCTGAGCTAAGTCGATTCAGGGGAACAGCGGAGTCGTGGTGCGGTGAGCGGTGGTGCGCGGGAGTGAGCAGGTGAGAGACATACGCAGTTGTTCTCTGTGCCGGCGGTGTGGACCGGAGACCCCGCCCTGTGTGTTCTGTGTGTTCTGTGGGGAAAAGGACCGCGACCACAACGGATATATTGGGGCCAGCGACTGTGGGGCAGTGAGTGTGAGCAGGTCTGGGAGTGGGTGGAACCCCTCCCTCACCCTCCACTGTGGCCCTTTTGTCTGTTCCCCGCACCCCACACCCTGCATCCTGCACCCGGATTAGTTTGCTTCCGGCTTGCCCCCCCACAAACTTTCAGTTTGTAGCCCTCTTTTGCTTTGCGTACCTGATCCAGGCCACAGTTTGTGAGAGCCCATCTGGTGTTGAGCTCCCCGGTCTGGTCAGGAGCAGAGCCGAGAGCGGAGCCTGGAGTGCGGGAGATTGCTGTTGCGGCGTTGTGTTGCGTTTACGGTCTTCACAGCCACCAAGGTGGGGGTGCTTGGGGACAGGGCAGGCAGCTCAACAGCTCTATAACCGGCCTGTAACTGCTCGCAATCTGCAGCACCCACCCGCCAGCCTTCCATCTCGAGTTTGGGGGCCAGTGACCAGCGGCGAGCGTTCAGAGAATGTGCCTGTACAGCCGTTTTAGACCAAAGGAGACAGTATTTGAAATCTATCTTCAATGAGCTGAACATTCGCTCCAGCAGGCAAGCGGTGATTTGCTGGCTGGAGGGTACATCGATTATACTGGCATGCCGTGGAATTAAATACATGTACTTAGTCAGCAGGCTTTTACGGCGTTGCTAATGTAAGCGTTTTTAAACTTAAATCTTACTGATTGTGATGTGGATTTTACTCAGAACAACAAGGTTTTCGTTTATTGTAATATTTTATTTGCTCTAGGGGGGGTTTTTGTAATGATTTTAAGTAATCAAACAATAAAAACGAACTTGAACTTGAAGAGAGTTATTTACGGAGCAATAATTTATTGCATGCAGTTGAAACCAGTGGTCGAGGTTATGAGGGTAGAAATGGTTGTCCAATTGACAAAGAGAAAATGGTTGAAAGAAATGCAGAAGAAGTGATAGCTGATGAAGTTCTAGGGAGAAGTTCTAAACACTCCGTGTACACTTGGGATTACAGTAGTATATGTAGTGTACGACAATAATGTATTGATAAATTATGTAGTTTCTTACGAGCATATAATAAAAAAAGTATTAAACAAAAGATTAAGGTGTTGCAAGGACTAGACCCTTGCAGAGTGAGAAAAAATACTGGTTTGCAAGGTCATTCTCTGGCTTGTCTTTCGAGCAAAGTTTGTCAAAGTGTTTTTCACCATTTCAGGATGTTGGCAGTACATCATACTCAAATGCGGAAGTTAGTGAGAAGATTGTATTATGCAAAAAGTCCAGCACTAAAGTTAAATGAGTTGAACAGTGCTCTTTTGCGTGGGTCAGTATCAGATGTGAAGAAGGTTTGTGATGATATTGAGTTTTGTTACTTTGGTCCTCAGCAAGAGAGTGTAGAAACTGACACATTAGTAGAACAAAATGTTGAAGACAATGTAGAACCCATGATTACAAAAAATTTTGAAGATCACGTCACAAAGTTTAAGGTAATTTCAGGTGAAAGACCAAATGTTTCTTGTATTTGTTGTCAGCGAACTCACAATAAAAATCGGACTAAGAGTGTCAATCTGTATTTAAAAAGTGAAACAGAAAATAATAGAAAAGTATAATTTATAAAGATATTAATATACATTTATTTGTGATTAATTTTTACAGTTAATATTTATCACCATTAAAATAGAGAAATCATGCCGGGAAAAGTAAGAAAAAGAAAAGAACAGAAAAAGGACAGTTACTTGAAGAAAAATCAACCACAACTATTGAATGAACAACATAATGTGGCTAAAAAGAAAAAATCTTCTGGTAAGATCACAAAGCAATTTATTCAAAATGTTTGTAGGACCAGCCAGAATGTACAGAATGCTGAAACCTCTGAGAATGCTTCAACTTAAAAAAAACCCATAACAATAGGAAAAGCAAATGGACAGTCAAAGGAGACGAAGTATGGTAAAAGAAGGCAAAATCAGTATAAAGAAATACGCAACAGAATATTTTACAAGAGAGTAGTACATAATTTGCTGAAAGATTTGAAGAAATATAAAAAGAGAGCTCTATTTTATAAAAAGAAGAAGCATATTGAAGCCATTGTTGAAAAGGCTTTTGAAGTAAAAAGAAAACTATTCATTGTAGTATTAAACAGAATTCGATCACTAGATAAACCAATCCATTTAATGAAGGCCAAAAGTAGGAGGAAAAGAGTAATTAACAGAACAAATGTTTGTGATTTTTTTTGGAGAATGGAAACACAGTTCAAGTTCAGAGACTTTCTTTAATAAAGAGAGTTATTTAGATGAATTGGTAGTCTATGAGAACACAACCTGCTCTCTATCTGTTTGCTGTTTGCTGAGTCAATCTGGTGTGAGGAGGAGGAGCAGTGTAAGCCGCGAAGCCCGCGAAGACCGCGAAGCAGCTGTTCCTGGAGGAGTTGCTGCCAGAATCAAGCCCGCCGTATCATGATCAAGGGGCACCGGAAAAGATCGCCAGACTGCTGCCTGCCTGACTGTTCCCTGTGCTCCCGCGGGGGGCTGCTGAGCTAAGTCGATTCAGGGGAACAGCGGAGTCGTGGTGCGGTGAGCGGTGGTGTGCGGGAGTGTGCAGGGGAGAGACATATGCAGTTGTTCTCTGTGCCGGCGGTGTGGACCGGGGTCCCTGCCCTGTGTGTTGTGTGTGTTCTGTGGGGGAACGGACCGCAACGGATATATTGGGGCCAGCGACTGTGGGGCAGTGAGTGTGAGCAGGTCTGGGAGTGGGTGGAACCCCTCCCTCACCCACCACTGTGGCCCTTTTGTCTGTTCCCCGCACCATGCACCCTGCATCCTGCACCCAGATTGGTTTGCTTCCAGCTTGCCCCCCCACAAACTTTCTGATTGTAGCCCTCTTTTGCTTTGCGTACCTGATCCAGGCCACAGTTTGTGAGAGCCCATCTAGTGTTGAGCTCCCCGGTCTGGTCAGGAGCAGAGCCGGGAGCGGAGCCTGGAGTGCGGGAGATTGCTGTTGCGACGTTGTGTTGCGTTTACGGTCTTCACACCCACCAAGGTGGGGGTGCTTGGGGACAGGGCAGGCAGCTCAACAGCTCTATAACCGGCCTGTAACTGCTCGCAATCTGCAGCACCCACCCGCCAGCCTTCCATCTCGGGTTTGGGGGCCAGTGACCAGCGGCGAGCGTTCAGAGAATGTGCCTGTACAGCCATTTTAGACCAAAGGAGAAAGTATTTGAAATCTATCTTCAATGAGCTGAACATTCGCTCCAGCAGGCAAGCGGTGATTTGCTGGCTGGAGGGTACATCGATTATACTGGCATGCCGTGGAATTAAATACATGAACTTAGTCAGCAGGCTTTTACGGCGTTGCTAATGTAAGCGTTTTTAAACTTAAATCTTACTGATTGTGATGTGGATTTTACTCAGAACAACAAGGTTTTAGTTTATTGTAATATTTTATTTGCTCTAGGGGGGTTTTTTGTAATGATTTTAAGTAATCAAACAAGAAAAACTAACTTGACCTTGAAGAGAGTTATTTACAGAGCAATAATTTATTGCATGCAGTTGAAACCAGTGGTGGAGGTTATGAGGGTAGAAATGGTTGTCCAATTGACAAAGAGAAAATGGTTGAAAGAAATGCAGAAGAAGTGATAGCTGATGAAGTTCTAGGGAGAAGTTCTAAACACTCCGTGTACACTTGGGATTACAGTAGTATATGTAGTGTACGACAATAATGTATTGATAAATTATGTAGTTTCTTACGAGCATATAATAAAAAAAGTATTAAACAAAAGATTAAGGTGTTGCAAGGACTAGACCCTTGCAGAGTGAGAAAAAATACTGGTTTGCAAGGTCATTCTCTGGCTTGTCTTTCGAGCAAAGTTTGTCAAAGTGTTTTTCACCATTTCAGGATGTTGGCAGTACATCATACTCAAATGCAGAAGTTAGTGAGAAGATTGTATTATGCAAAAAGTCCAGCACTAAAGTTAAATGAGTTGAACAGTGCTCTTTTGCGTGGGTCAGTATCAGATGTGAAGAAGGTTTGTGATGATATTGAGTTTTGTTACTTTGGTCCTCAGCAAGAGAGTGTAGAAACTGACACATTAGTAGAACAAAATGTTGAAGACAATGTAGAACCCATGATTACAAAAAATTTTGAAGATCAAATCACAAAGTTTAAGGTAATTTCAGGTGAAAGACCAAATGTTTCTTGTATTTGTTGTCAGCGAACTCACTATAAAAATTGGACTAAGAGTGTCAATCTGTATTTAAAATGTGAAACAGAAAATAATAGAAAAGTATAATTGATAAAGATATTAATATACATTTATTTGTGATTAATTTTTACAGTTAATGTTTATCACCATTAAAATAGAGAAATCATGCCGGGAAAAGTAAGAAAAAGAAAAGAACAGAAAAAGGACAGTTACTTGAAGAAAAATCATCCACAACTATTGAATGAACAAGATAATGTGGCTAAAAAGTAAAAAATCTTCTGGTAAGATCACAAAGCAATTTATTAAAAATGTTTGTAGGACCAGCCAGAATGTACAGAATGCTGAAACCTCTGAGAATGCTTCAACTTAAAAAAAAACCAAAACAATAGGAAAAGCAAATGGACAGTCAAAGGAGACGAAGTATGATAAAAGAAGGCAAAATCAGTATAAAGAAATACGCAAAAAAATATTTTAAAAGAGAGTAGTACATAATTTGCTGAAAGATTTGAAGAAATATAAAAAGAGAGCTCTATTTTATAAAAAGAAGAAGCATATTGAAGCCATTGTTGAAAAGGCTTTTGAAGTAAAAAGGAAACTATTCATTGTAGTATTAAACAGAATTCGATCATTAGATAAACCAATCCATTTAATGAAGGCCAAAAGTAGGAGGAAAAGAGTAATTAACAGAACAAATGTTTGTGATTTTTTTTGGAGAATGGAAACACAGTTCAAGTTCAGAGACTTTCTTTAATGAAGAGAGTTATTTAGATGAATTGGTAGTCTATCAGAACACAACCTGCTCTCTATCTGTTTGCTGAGCCAATCTGGTGTGAGGAGGAGGAGCAGTGTAAGCCGCGAAGCCCGCGAAGCCCGCGAAGCCGGCGAAGCCCGCGAAGCAGCTGCCGCTGAAGGAGTTGCTGCCAGAATCAAGCCCGCCGTATCATGATCAAGGGGCACCGGAAAAGATCACCAGACTGCTGCCTGCCTGAGTGTTCCCTGTGCACCCGCGGGGGGCTGCTGAGCTAAGTTGATTCAGGGGAACAGCGGAGTCGTGGTGCGGTGAGCGGTGGTGCACGGGAGTGTGCAGGGGAGAGACATATGCAGTTGTTCTCTGTGCCGGTGGTGTGGACCGGGGACCCTGCCCTGTGTGTTGTGTGTGTTCTGTGGGGGAACAGACCGCGACCGCAACGGATATATTGGGGCCAGCGACTGTGGGGCAGTGAGTGTGAGCAGGTCTGGGAGTGGGTGGAACCCCTCCCTCACCCACCTCTGTGGCCCTTTTGTCTGTTCCCCGCACCCTGCACCCTGCATCCTGCACCCGGATTGGTTTGCTTCCGGCTTGCCCCCCCACGAACTTTCTGATTGTAGCCCTCTTTTCCTTTGCATACCTGATCCAGGCCACAGTTTGTGAGAGCCCATCTGGTGTTGAGCTCCCCGGTCTGGTCAGGAGCAGAGCCGGGAGCGGAGCCTGGAGTGCGGGAGATTGCTGTTGCGACGTTGTGTTGCGTTTACGGTCTTCACAGCCACCAAGGTGGGGGTGCTTGGGGACAGGGCAGGCAGCTCAACAGCTCTATAACCGGCCTGTAACTGTTTGCAATCTGCAGCACCCACCCGCCAGCCTTCCATCTCGAGTTTGGGGGCCAGTGACCAGCGGCGAGCGTTCAGAGAATGTGCCTGTACAGCCATTTTAGACCAAAGGAGAAAGTATTTGAAATCTATCTTCAATGAGCTGAACATTCGCTCCAGCAGGCAAGCGGTGATTTGCTGGCTGGAGGGTACATCGATTATACTGGCATGCCGTGGAATTAAATACATGAACTTAGTCAGCAGGCTTTTACGGCTTTGCTAATGTAAGCGTTTTTAAACTTAAATCTTACTGATTGTGATGTGGATTTTACTCAGAACAACAAGGTTTTAGTTTATTGTAATATTTTATTTGCTCTAGGGGGGGTTTTTGTAATGATTTTAAGTAATCAAACAATAAAAACGAACTTGAACTTGAAGAGAGTTATTTACAGAGCAATAATTTATTGCATGCAGCTGACACCAGTGGTCGAGGTTATGAGGTTAGAAATGGTTGTCCAATTGACAAAGAGAAAATGGTTGAAAGAAATGCAGAAGAAGTGATAGCTGATGAAGTTCTAGGGAGACGTCCTAAACACCCTGTGTACACTTGGGATTACAGTAGTATTTGTAGTGTACAACAATAATGTATTGATAAATTATGTAGTTTCTTACGAGCATATAATAAAAAAAGTATTAAACAAAAGATTAAAGTGTTGCAAGGACTAGACCCTTGCAGAGTGAGAAAAAATACTGGTTTGCAAGGTCATTCTCTGGCTCGTCTTTCGAGCAAAGTTTGTCAAAGTGTTTTTCACCATTTCAGGATGTTGGCAGTACATCATACTCAAATGCGGAAGTTAGTGAGAAGATTGTATTATGCAAAAAGTCCAGCACTAAAGTTAAATGAGTTGAACAGTGCTCTTTTGCGTGGGTCAGTATCAGATGTGAAGAAGGTTTGTGATGATATTGAGTTTTGTTACTTTGGTCTTCAGCAAGAGAAGGTAGAAACTGACACATTAGTAGAACAAAATGTTGAAGACAATGTAGAACCCATGATTACAAAAAAGTTTGAAGATCAAATCACCAAGTTTAAGGTAATTTCAGTTGAAAGACCAAATGTTTCTTGTATTTGTTGTCAGCGAACTCACTATAAAAATCGGACTAGGAGTGTCAATCTGTATTGAAAAAGTGAAACAGAAAATAATGATAAGTGGAAGGAATTTGCAACTTATTTGTTGGTAGAGGATTGTTTTGATTTGGGATCTGAGCAGCGTATTTGCAAATATTGTTATAACAAATTAGATGAGAATAAAATGCCTGCTAGAGCTGTTCATGATAATCTAGAGTTAGTTGCTATTCCTCCAGAGCTGATAGATTTAAATACCTATGAGTCTATTCTCATTCAATGTGTGCACCCGTTTCATACTATTGTTCGTATGGAGCCTAAAACAGGTAAATTGCCTCCATCAGACTTACAAAGAGGATTGAAAGGAAGAGTTGTGTATTTACCATTAGATTTAAAGAAACACATTGAAACTATTGGTGTAGACCATGGAGAAAATGAACCACTAGTCATTCTAGTTAATGGTGTTTCTACTAAGAATAAGAAAATCTGGCAAGAGTTAGTGGATGTTAGAAAAGTGCAAAAGGCATCATTGTATCTGATAAAAAATAATGAGTACTATAGAAATGTGTTTGTAGGAGAAGAAGAAATAGATTTAGCAGAAGATACTGAAACATTAAGTGGACAAATTGAAAAAGTGGACATGTCCAGATGTGAAGAAATCTATGAACATTACAGTGTACATCCACTTCATTCCAAAGAAGTGATGGGAATACGATTGAGTTGTTCCAAATGAAAAAGCAAGAGGAAGTCCATTGAGTGTATGGGAAGAGAGCTTGGAAGCTCGTTGTTTCCCGCAGTTGTTTCCAACAGTAAAAGGTGGACGATATGATGAACGTCCTGTGCAGATTCCTGCATCTCAATATCGGACAACAAAATTATATGCAGAAGATCCAAGATTTCGACAATGTATCCCTTTTTGTTTCATCTTCTGTTTGAAAGTGACTTGTCTGGACTTTCATATGCAGTAAATCACATTTTAAAAACTGGAATGCATCTGGAAAATGTAACTGCAAAGGAATTTATGGATAAAGTGCATCAGAGAGATGATCATTTAGAATCTCAGTTGAATAATCTGATGGCATGTCAGCGTGGGACTAATGAATATTGGTACAGTCGTCATGGAGAACTGAAATGTATGCTACGGAACTTAGGAACTCACACATGGTTTGTTACACTAAGCTGTGCTGAGTATGCTTGGGATGATTTACTTGAATTTCTTCGAGAGGCAAATTCCAATATAAAAAATATTGAATACACGACACCTGGAGAATTGTGCTCTTTGGATTCAGTTAATGTATGCAGATATTTCAATCATAGATTTGAAGCTATGATGTCTTTCATCTGCAATAAAAAGAATCCTCCTCTTGGAGAAGTTGTGGATTTCTTTTGGAGAAAGGAGTATCAAGCAAGAGGTGTTACTCATATACATATGTTGTTATGGATCAAGGACCCCCCCAAATTTGGAACAGATTCAGATGATTCTGTTTTGTCTTTCATTGAAGATTATGCCACATGTGCTGTACCCAATAGCAGAGAAGATAAAAACTTAAAACAACAAGTCTTACGATTCCAAAGCCATAGATGTGGAAAATACTGTCGACGGAAGTACAAGTCTAAGGATAAGTTCTATACCAAATGTCGTTTTGGATTTCCACGTCCTGTATTATCCAAAGGAAGATGTTAGGATTGCTGAGCTCCTCAGGGTCCGAGCGACGTAATAGGGGTCCACCTCCCGATATCCCCGGGCTCCAACCAAAAGGTTACAGAGCCCAAAGGCGATCAGGCGAGGGAAAACAGGAAGGGGGGAAGGGACAGCGGGGAATAGAACCTGAAAGACAAATGGCACAAAAGTTATATCGTAGTTACAACGTCTAGCTACTCTCATATAATTCTCACTAGAAAGGTAGTTACCATGTGTAGTGGGAATCCTTCCCCGCGATCACTGAGATACCTCTCTCAGGACCGCAAAAATCTCACTCCAATACCCAGGCGTATTCAATGTCTGACAGCCACCACACTCAGCTTCAGTCACACCCGCAAAGTCATGAGCCTCAGTCTTTCTTCAGACCCGAGGTGAAGTCATCCACTCCCTAAGCGCTCATTCTGCTCCGATGTACTGACTGTTGGCTTCCACGGTTACTATACCGCCGCCTGAGTATACCAAATAGATAGCGCTCCTTCACACCCGTGAGGATCAACACGCTACTAGTCTTGCTTCCCCAAAAGTACCACTGCTGCTCGATGGTTAATCCTCACCACCCATACAGCAGGTGGGTTGCAAGGCTTCCCCTACTCCTTAGTCCCCCTGCTCAGCCGAGCAAGGCATGGTCGGGATACTCCTCCTCCGAACCCGGAGGGGGTCTGTGTGGGGTGAGTAGCACCCTCGAAAATAGTACAAGTCTGGGGCACCTCCTATGGTGCCCCCCCAAGTGATATCCGCTCCTCGCGGACCTACGGTTCTGCACTCTCGCTTCCCCTCTGGGTTACGAGCGCGTGAGTACGGGGAAAGGAGCCAGGGACTCGCTTCCTACCTGCTCCTGAACGAATCACGGCAGACGCTGGATGTTGTCCTTCCGCCGTGCGCGGCTTCCGTCTGCTCGGTGCCTTAAACTCCAGGTGCTCTCTGAGGACAATGCGCAGCTCCGCTCGTCTACGGCGAACACGGAAGTTTCCTCTGGAAAGTAGAATAACGCACACCTTCGGCTGCGGGGGACGTCGTTATATGGGCGTCCACTTCCGGGTCCTCGAGGCTGCTGGGAAATGTAGTCTAAACGCTAGGTAGGCGCGTCGGCCTACGAATCCTGACAGAAGGCCCTCCTCCCAAGCGCCTCCTAGCACCCGGCTTCCCCGGATACCGGTTATAGAATCTCCGCACCGCGAGCGGCGCATGCACCGCCTCCGCGGGTTCCCAGGAGTCGTCCTCCGCCGTGTACCCCTTCCACGCGATCAAGAACCATAACTTGCCCCTGCGATACTTCGCGTCAAGGATGCTCCTGACTTCGTACTCCAAACCCTGCTCACTCCAAACAGGCGGCGGGGCTCTCCTCCTGGCCGACACCGCCGGTTTCAGCAGGCTACAATGAAAAACGGGGTGGATCCTGAGAGATCCTGGAAGCCGGAGTCGATAAGCCACCGGATTGACTTGCCTGACCACCGCATAAGGCCCGATGTATCGTGGGTGGAAAACGCTGCGCAGCTTGAACCTGATGTTCCTGGTGGACAGCCATACCCTGTCGCCCACCGCATACTGGGGACCATCAATCCTGTTCTTATCAGCCCACCTCTTGTAGGACCGCTTGGCTGCCTGTAAAGCGCGTTGCACCTTCCGATGCAGCCGTCTGAGGGCGCGGACATGCTCTTTCACCGAAGGATGATCGGACACTTCTGTTGGTATGGCAACCGGGAGCGTCTTGGCGTGGAACCCGAAATTTGCCATAAACGGGGACATCCCCGTCGAACTGTGTAAGGCGTTGTTATATGACAGCTCCGCCAACCAAAGCCAGGATACCCAAGAGCCCTGTGCTTCCGACACATAGCACCTCAGGAACTGTTTCAGAGTTTGATTCAAGCGCTCTGTCTGCCCGTCGGTCTGTGGGTGAAAGCTGGTTGATGTGGCCGACTCCACTTGCAGCGCCTTACACCAAGTCTTCCAGAAACTGGCTATAAACTGAGGGCCTCGGTCCGACACGATCACCGATGGTAGTCCGTGGAATCGCACCACATGATTCAACAACAGTTGTGCGGTCTGACCCGCCGTGGGGAGGTTTTTGCATGGGACGAAATGGCCCATTTTGGTCAAACTGTCCACCACCACTAGGATAGCCGCACACCCCTGATCCAGGGGGAGACCGGTGACAAAATCCAAACTGATATTCCTCCAGGGCTGTTTGGGGGTGGGCAGTGGGAGCAATTTCCCTTTCTTTCGGCCTCTCTCTCCTTTGACGCGGGCGCATGTTTCGCATTGCCTGACCCACTTGTGTATGTATTGGGTCATGTCGTCCCACCAAAAATGCCGCCTCATGGCCTCCACAGTTTTCCTGACTCCAGGATGACCTGCCACGGGCGACACGTGACACCATTGGAACGCCTGGTATTGCAGTTTGGGCTTGGGCAGGAACAGCCTGTTTCTATGAAAGGGGAGCCCCTTCGTCAGGGTTCGCTCTGTGTCTCTCTGAGCCCACTTCTTCCAGTCGCCCACAGAACGGCTGATGCGTACCTCCTCCACAAATTGATCTGCCCTCAACACACAGATGACCTTGGATGGGTTAATGATAGCCACCGGCGCTGGAGTGAGATGGTCCTCATTCATGGCCTGTCGGGACAGTGCGTCTGCCTTCTTGTTCTCTGAGCCTGGCCTAAAAGTGATGAGGAAGTCATATTCCTCAAAAAAGAGAGTCCACCGCATTTGTCTGGGTGTCAAATGCCTGGCCGTCTTCATGAACTGAAGATTTCTGTGGTCGGAATACACCGTCACTGTATGTTGGGCTCCCCACAAGTAGTGTCGCCACTCCTGGAAGGCCTTTTTTATTGACAGCAGCTCCTTCTCTGCAATGGTATAGTTTACTTCTGCCTTGTCTAGCTTCTTTGAAAGAAAGGCTACCGGGTGCAACCTCCCTGTGACCTTATCACGTTGCGACAATATGGCCCCGATGGCCTCATCCGACGCATCCGCTTCCACTATGAATGGAAGGTCCATCTGCGGGTGTCGGAGGATGGGAGCCGAGGTGAATGCTTTCTTGAGGCGTTCGAAAGCCTGGGTGGCTTCAGAGGTCCACACAAACGGCACTCCCTTGCGAAGCAGGCGAGTAATGGGCACGGCGATCTGGGAGAATTCATGTATGAATCTGCGATAATAGTTCGCGAACCCCAGAAAACTCTGAACATCCCGAACTGTCCCGGGAATGGGCCATTCGCGTATCGCCTTCACCTTTCTCTCCGACATATTCAACCCATTCGGACTTAGAATCACTCCTAGGAACTCCACCGTGTCCACCCCAAACTCGCACTTACTGAGCTTACAGTACAGCTTATTCTCTCTTAGTTTCTCCAATATCAACCCTACGTGTCTGGTGTGTTCTTCGATCGTGGAGGAATAGATCAAAATGTCATCTATGTAGACGACTACAAAGATGTCCATGTACTCTCGCATGACTTCGTTCAAGAAGAACTGGAATGCCGCCGGGGCATTACAGAGCCCGAACGGCATCACCAGATATTCATAGAGCCCAAAACGGGTCTTGAACGCTGTCTTCCACTCATCCCCTTGTCTGACCCTCACCAAGTGATAGGCCCCTCGTAGGTCTAGTCGAGTGTAGATGACTGCCTTACGCACTTGGTCCAACAGAACGCTGATGAGTGGCAACGGGTACCTATTCCTGATGGTGTTCTTGTTCAGACTCCTGTAATCGCAACATGCTCTCAGCTCGCCATTGGCTTTAGCTATAAAAAACAAGGGAGAGGCTGCAGGGGAGCGGGATGGCCGGATAAATCCCAGTGCCAGGTAGTGGTCTAAGTACTCCCTCAGATGTCGTGTTTCAGGCTCGGACAATGCATATACCCTACACGTGGGGATGACGGCTCCCTCCACCAGGTCAATCCGACAATCGTATGTCCTATGTGGAGGAAGACGTTCCGCCTGTCTCTTATTGAACACGTCTTCGTATCCTGCATACACCACCGGCAACTCCACCTCTTTTTCTGCCGCCGTAGCGACACAAAAGGGGTATGTCAAGGCCAGGGCCAGCGCTTGATGTTTCTGTAGACATCTGTCCACACAACCTGGTGAGAGAAACCGGACCGTCCGGGCTTTCCAATCCACCGTCGGGTTGTGGCAACAGAACCACGGCATTCCTAGAATAACCTCATATTGAGGGGCCTCGATGATATTTAATTCTATGGCCTCTATATGCTGATCGGGCCCATCTCTTAGGGACATCTTCAGGCTTTCGGTATGTAGTGTAATGCGACCAGATTTCAACGGCTCTCCATCTACGGCCAGTACTTCCTCCGGGGAGTCCCTGCGGACTACCCCTATCGATAAAGACCATACCAGCCCCTGATCTATGAAGTTGCCAGTGGCCCCCGAGTCCAACATTACCAGTACCTGATGCACCTGCTGCCCTACTTCTAGCCCGGCCTGTAACACTATGTGGGCTTCAGTGCGGGTGGACCGAGTCGTGGTCAACGACGGTATTCTCCACTCCGTATCCCCCGAGGATCCCCCCAGGCTCTTCTCCAAACCGCTGCTTTCGTTACTTAAGGTAGACGCCGCTGCCCTCTTTCCTCTGTACAACGGATGGGTGGTTTTGGGTTTCGCCGGACATTCGCGCACGAAATGCCCGCGTTTCCCGCAATACATACAAAGGCCTAGGGTGCGGCGGCTTTCCCTTTCGGTTTTGGACAAAGGGGCTCTCACTGCCCCTACCTCCATCGGTTCGCTGTCAGAGGCCACCGGAGCCGTGTCTCTCCGTGCGGATCTGTAAGTGGACCCTATCCCTCTGTGTCTATCTCCCATCCTTTCCGCCATGCGCCCATCCAGTCGCAATACCAGATTCATCATGGCGGTGCACGTGGTAGGCTGGGGGTCAATCTGGGCCACTAGGTCCTTGAGATCCTCGCTCAATCCCTGGTAGAACAAGGACATCCGCTTGTCTTCGGGCCAGGACGTCTCTGCCACCAACCGGTTAAAGGAGGTGAGGTAGGTAACCAGGTCGCTCTTCCCTTGCCTCAAGGAGAGCAATTCTCTGTCGGTACTGAATGTGGTGGTTCGTCTGTTGAACACCGCTTCAAAAGCCGCTCTGAACGCGTCCCAGTCGGACAGAACCATATCATTGTTTCTGACCAACGGGAGCGCCCAAGAGGCCGCGTCTCCTACTAGATAGGATATCGCAAACGCTACCCGTGAGTGATTGGTGGGAAAAGAGGAGGGCTTGCACGAGAAATATAGCATAATCTGAGTCAAGAAGATTTGTATCTTTTGGGGATCTCCGGAGTACCGTTCCGGACTGGCTAAAGGAATGGGCGGTGGCACCGTCACCTGAATCTGCGGGCTGCCCCCTAGGGAGGCATCGAAGGGGTTACGCGTCGATCTATCTATCCTGTCCCTCAGGGCTGCCGTCTCGGCTCGCGATGCCACTAGTTCCTGCTGGACCAAGGCTAGTGCTTGTACTACTTCATCTAAGGTGGCCATGTCGTACACCTCGGACCAGGAGGAGCACGATTCGTGGGTGCGTTATTCTGTTAGGATTGCTGAGCTCCTCAGGGTCCGAGCGACGTAATAGGGGTCCACCTCCCGATATCCCCGGGCTCCAACCAAAAGGTTACAGAGCCCAAAGGCGATCAGGCGAGGGAAAACAGGAAGGGGGGAAGGGACAGCGGGGAATAGAACCTGAAAGACAAATGGCACAAAAGTTATATCGTAGTTACAACGTCTAGCTACTCTCATATAATTCTCACTAGAAAGGTAGTTACCATGTGTAGTGGGAATCCTTCCCCGCGATCACTGAGATACCTCTCTCAGGACCGCAAAAATCTCACTCCAATACCCAGGCGTATTCAATGTCTGACAGCCACCACACTCAGCTTCAGTCACACCCGCAAAGTCATGAGCCTCAGTCTTTCTTCAGACCCGAGGTGAAGTCATCCACTCCCTAAGCGCTCATTCTGCTCCGATGTACTGACTGTTGGCTTCCACGGTTACTATACCGCCGCCTGAGTATACCAAATAGATAGCGCTCCTTCACACCCGTGAGGATCAACACGCTACTAGTCTTGCTTCCCCAAAAGTACCACTGCTGCTCGATGGTTAATCCTCACCACCCATACAGCAGGTGGGTTGCAAGGCTTCCCCTACTCCTTAGTCCCCCTGCTCAGCCGAGCAAGGCATGGTCGGGATACTCCTCCTCCGAACCCGGAGGGGGTCTGTGTGGGGTGAGTAGCACCCTCGAAAATAGTACAAGTCTGGTGCACCTCCTATGGTGCCCCCCCAAGTGATATCCGCTCCTCGCGGACCTACGGTTCTGCACTCTCGCTTCCCCTCTGGGTTACGAGCGCGTGAGTACGGGGAAAGGAGCCAGGGACTCGCTTCCTACCTGCTCCTGAACGAATCACGGCAGACGCTGGATGTTGTCCTTCCGCCGTGCGCGGCTTCCGTCTGCTCGGTGCCTTAAACTCCAGGTGCTCTCTGAGGACAATGCGCAGCTCCGCTCGTCTACGGCGAACACGGAAGTTTCCTCTGGAAAGTAGAATAACGCACACCTTCGGCTGCGGGGGACGTCGTTATATGGGCGTCCACTTCCGGGTCCTCGAGGCTGCTGGGAAATGTAGTCTAAACGCTAGGTAGGCGCGTCGGCCTACGAATCCTGACAGAAGAGTGAACAGTTTTATGTCAGCTATGCGACATACCATCACAAGAAAGTCTCGGAAAAATACCTACAACTTAAGAAGAATCGAAGAGTCAAAATACATAAATGACTGTAATCCAGTTATTTATCCATGTGGAACGCTAACATGGATATTGAGTATATTGCGGACAATTCCATTGCTGTTGCTCGATATGTAACATCCTACATTACTAAATCAGAAAAGACTGAATTGAAAGTAATGTGGGAAGAGATTTCTCACGAGAAGACTCTAAGTAAGAAATTATACAGTTTCAGTTTGAAGATGTTATCGCATCATGAAATTGGAGCATATGAAGGCTCAGATCGGTTATCATCTGCAAATCTATACTCCAAAAGTAGAAGAAACATTTGGGTGAGTCTAGGTCTTGCAGCAATGCGAAATCGGGTACTGAAATCTGTTCAAGAAATTGAATATTTAGCAGAATAAGAAGCAGAAAGTACAGATATTTTGAAAACGAATATGTTGGACACATATTACCCAAACAGAAGTCATCATCTTGAGAACATGTGTCTCTATGAAGTGCTGCAAAACTACACTTTTAAACGGAATACTACAGAGAACATCAATGATGGAAAATATGCAGTGAGTGGTTCCGAAGGATGTTTGGTGCAACAAAGGAAAGGAAATTTTATTAATCACAGGAAACTGAGTTTCGACACTGCTGATAAAAAGGAATTTTACTATTTAGCCCTTTTGCAAATGTTCAAACCATGGTGTTCAGAACTGGAATTACTTGGAGATTTTCAGAGCTATGAAGATTCATTTAATGCTTGTAAAGATATCACAAATGATGAAATTGATCAAGAAGCTACAATTGCAGCTGAGATTGCTAGAGAGAGTTCTCAAGACAGTCAAAGTTCTGCTGCACTGAGTCAAGATCCACTAGGACAACTAATTGTTGAAAATGAAGCAGCAATTGCCATGAATGAGGTGGAAACAGCAATGCATCAAGCTCAAGAAGATGTAATGCAGTTAGGAAACTTGGAAGAACAACTAAATGTTGAACAGAAACAAATATATCAGCAAGTGAAAGAACAGATTGACCATGGATTACTTCATGAAAAGAAAGAGTGCTCATGTACATCATTTCAACCTAACCGAATGTATGTGAGTGGTCAAGCTGGAACAGGAAAAAGTTTCTTAATTAAAGTAATTACAAGTTATCTGCAGAAAACAACTGAGTCACATTTGTCTTGTGTTGTCACTGCTCCAACTGGGTTGGCAGCACATAACATTAAAGGAATTACTTTACATCGTTTACTAATGCTACCAGTAGAGCAGGAGAACAAATTGGAATACCACAAGCTATCTGGAGAAGCTTCAAGTGTCCTAAAGAAAATGAAACTTCTCATTATTGATGAGGTAAGCATGGTCTCAAACTTGATGCTTGTCTTTGTGCATTTAAGAATGCAGCAAATTCTTAAAACAGAATATGACGTGTTATTTGGGGGAAAACACGTCATAGTTTTTGGAGATCTAGTGCAACTGACTCCGGTAAAAGGACAACAAGTATTTAAAACACTTGCGCATGAAGATACCAGAAAGTCTCTGGGTAGTGTTGGGAACTTGAACATTTGGACATATTTTGAATAAAAAGAACTGACGCAAAATATGCGACAGGCAAATGATGCTGAATATGGAAGTATTCTTCAAGATATAAGAATTGGACTTCTGACAGAACATGGCAAACAAGCTTTGCAGAGTCGATTACTTTCCAATTTGTTTCCAAATGAAAATGTAGTTCCTGAGAAAGTATACATGAAAATTGCAGAAAATAAATCAGTGATCTGCTTAATGCCAAAACTGCGCGAGTGTTCTATATCCAATGAAGAACTATTGAAACTGGAAAATCAAGAAATTATAAAAATGGAAGCCATCGATAAAATAGAGCATGAAGGAATCACTATTATTTTGACGGGAAAACTGAAAACAAAACTGGATTCTTTAGGAAAAAAGATATATAAAACGGCTGGTTTAGAAAAGACTCTATATGCATGTATAAACTGTCGGGTAATTTTAAGGCGTAATTTGGATGTAGAAAAAGGTTTAGTTTATGGAGCAATGGGTAAAGTGGTGGATTTTGGTAATTATCAGAAAAAAGGAGGAATTTAATTTTTAAAAATTAAATTTGATCAGATTGAAGAAGTTAAAGAAATTGGTCGTTGTTCAGTTATTTTTTTGCTTGTTAAAGATTTATATGTCCGTAGGAAACAATTTCCATTTTCTCTGGCATACGCAGTGACTATTCATAAATCTCAAGGATTAAGTGTAGACAGTGCATTGGTGAACATTGGATCTACCGTGTTTAAAGAGGGTATGGCATATGTTGCTTTGTCGTGAGTCAGAACATTATCTGGTTTGTTTTTGATTGATTTTGATGACAGAAAGGTTACTGCAGATGCAAACTGTGTAAAAGAGCATAATAGGTTAAGAAGGGCATATGCTCCCAATTTAGGTCAATATCCTGTATTTGAAAAGCGTGTGGTTGGTCGAAAAAGAAAGTTTGAGAATATCTGTACTGAAGGTGTAGAGAAGGGAAAAGAACAAGATAATGTTGTGATTGCAAGTAAAAAGAAAAAGGACACTATTGAAGAGATTGTTGTTTATCAGTTTGAAAATAGTTCAGGTGTCAACTGCTATGCTAATGTAGTGGTCAATGTTGTTTTTTATCTTGAAGGTTTGCAAGAACAATTTATGCAGAATCGGGAAAAAATATTTTGTTCCTTGTTGCATTCTGTTTATGAAAAATTTAGAACAGATACAAGTAAAATACAAACTGTTTCAGATGTTCGTAATCTTTTGGATGTGTGTTCTGGTTCCACACAATTTACGCAAAATATCCAACAAGATGCTCAGGAATTTTTAATGTATATGCTTACCATTTTTGAAAATGAAGGTGTAGAAATAGAAAATATTTTTGGCCTTTGTTACAAATGGGAACATCATTGTGAAAATTGCATGTATACATCTAGCACTAATGTAGACACTGAAAGATTTCTATATTTAACATTATCGGACTGTAAATCAGTGTCTTTCAATAAATTAGTTAAAGGTGCAAATCAAAACATGGATTGTAGCCAATGTAAATCAGAAATGTTATCCACATTATTTAAAAAAAAAATATGGACTATATATAATTTTAATGATGCAACGTTGTACAGCTGATGGAAGAAAATTGGATACTTTAATAAAGCAAATTTGTAGCAACACAACTATCAATATCAGGAAGGACTTTTGTAGCAATTGCAATAATTTTCCATGATGGTCCTTCCACAACATCTGGACATTACACTGCCTATATAAAATGTGACAAAGGCTGGACACTTTGTAAAGATGCCCAGTTGGTTTTCAAACAACGTTTGCCTAGTGAATTACCAAATTCCTACCTAATATTTTTAAAGCCAAAATTTTTAGGAAGATAATTCACTCTCTGAGGAATTTATTATTATAATTTATAAAGATTACCATTGGAAAATTTACATAAAAAACAGTGCAAAAATACAATTTGGCCTCAAGGAAAGGTATATGTTTGAATTATGGACTTTTTCTTACTCATTGACTCGGTGAATATTTTAAAGCGACAACATTTACAGTTTTTATAAATTGAAGTTATAACATTTTGTTAGCAAAGAGCATTTTATATATGTGTGATTTGTATTTTCTGGTATTTTACTGAGAATAGCATGTTGGGTTTTTTTAAACAATCTTTTTGATTGTTTTTTTTTGCCCGCTGTTATGTGATGAGTACGATTGAAATCGTATTGCTAGTGAAATTCAATATATTCTGAGAACAGCAAAAGAGGCAAACAAATTATTTTGTTTAAATTATGCTGTGTTGTTAAAAATTTATTATTACATGTTATATCTATTTTTTCTTTTATTTCACAGATCCTAATTCTAAAATAAGCAATTTACCAAAATTTACATTATAAAAAACAACTGGAAAAAATGTGCACCATTTTCTAATACTGTGAAGGTAAGTTTAACTAAGTATTAATATGGACAATGGGCACATCTGCAAGAAGGTACAAAGTTTTAATACGTTTTTCAAAGCACCCTGTTTATACCTATGTAGTTTTGGAATCTCTGTGTCATAGGATACCATATGACCTCCAAAAAAACAGATTTGAGTGGTTCATAATATTTCCCATTCTACGTATTGAAGGACTGCAATCATTTCAATCATTCTTCTTTGAGCATCTTTGCAGACAAACATCGGTTCTTACCTCCTATCATTCACAAGCAATTTTCAAAACAGAAATATGTTACTTTTTGTACCATAATTATAGCGCAAGACGCTCTTTTATATTTACAAATAGAGGAAAAGGCACTCTGTGTACCTTTTTTTCTCAATGTAAATGCGACCTCATCATACACACCACTTTGCGTTGAAACGGTGTTCTATAAGTGTTGTTGTGTGTGATTGCACAGAATACTCATAGAACAAGACACATCTCCAGATTTATCAAAAATAATAAATCTGGACATGTGTGTGAATACTGTACCATTCTCCAATTGGTGTAGCAAAGCACAACAAGGAGAATTGTTTTCATTTCTCCTCATTTTTTAACCTTCAATACATGCTAAAATGCTCAGCATACATTGAAGGAGAAAAATGCCTTTACTGACTGTTTTTGTGCAGGAAGGTGTGTCTTCCTGCACAAAAACAAACACCACATGACACAGATATCCTTGCACCATGGTGCAAGGGTGCCTGTGTCACCATATGGCTGCAGTTTTAACAGCCGTGCAGAGAGAAGCATAGATTTGCAACATATTTATGGACATATGCTGCATCCCTGTGCTTCGGAAGTACTACAGCACACTGCAGTTAAAGAGGTTACTGTGTGATGCTGCAGCACTTCCTCATAGTTCTGCACTTATACATTCACCATACACTACTAATGCATTAGTTCAGTCAATTACGCACTACACATACATTCATCTAAACTTTCACACACTAACAAACAAATATATCTCTTTTTTTAAACCAGGAAAGTTAGTTCTTAGAAGAACTTTTTTGTTCTTCTTTTTCCTTTTATATTTTTTTTCTTGGTTTTCTGAACAATTTGTAATTTTTTTTGGTTTTTCTGGAAAAAACAGGAACAAACAGAACTGGAGGAACAAAACAATGAACTTCAGGGAAAAAATAAAACAATTTGAAAACTAGCAATGATGGTTTTCTTGCTTTCTACAAATGAGGTCAATGGACTGCTCTCCATAGCAAAGGACAGCGTTGCATTTTATGCAGAGCACTTTCAATGTGGCAAACTGTGGACGGATGCCCAAGTTTTGGACAGATGGATCCACCCTCGAAATACTCGGCTGTGATGCCTCTGAAGGACCAGGAAGAACTCGCATTCTTCGGCACTCTTCATGTGCCAGGTTGACCACATGCATGGTCTTTCAGGTGCTTCTTCATGCTGGCTTTACCACATGAATACTTTTTGATTGGATCGCCACGGGAGAGCACTCGCTGACAGATCTTGCATGTCACTAAGGTGGCATTAGTTTTGGTTTGCCCCTCAGGAAAAGTAACACATTTCCATACCACAGATGAGTACCTTTCTGGGCATGGTGGTTCTTCCAGAAATTCATCTTCAGATGAATGAGCAGATGCTGGAGATACCTGCTGCCCTGAAGTCATTGTTTGGAAAAAAAAGTTTGATCTAAGTGTAAACTTAGTCAAAAAAAGTTCTTCTCAGCAGAGAGATGCTCCTCCAAAGAAGGTCTAAGAAGAATGATTGAAATGGGTGGGGTCTTTCAATAGTTTGAATAGGAAGTCAAATGAACCAATCAAATCTCTTTTTTTCAGGTCACATGGGATCCGCGCACCGTGCGCATAGGCAGCACGAACCGAGCGTGAGTCCGCAAACTTGCATTTAAAAGCAATATAGGATTAGAAGTAAAAATATATTAATTTTATGAGTAGCTCAGATTATGTCTTCCCTTAATATTTACATGAAATACATATATATATATGTTTTTTAACATTCAAAATATTTCACGGGATTCGCGCACCCACCGCGTCAACCACGCACATGATGTTTTGCGGAAGCACGCGTACGTCGCGTAACGTACTTAATACGTGTCGCGTACGGGCTTGGAGTCGCATACCAGTCACATAGCAATCACGCACGGAAATACGTACCCAACGCACACCGTACGCGGATCCTACACTACAATCGTAAAATGGCGACTATGTTCCACGCAGGGATCGAGAAAGGTGCGCATAGGGTGCGCAAATCCAAAAAAGTTGGAAAAAAAAATAATAACAAAGTATTACAAATATAGTTTACAAAATATATTTTTTTAAATAAAAAATAGTTTAAAAAATTTTCCAAATATTTTTTTTTAAATTCATTAAAAACAAATATTATTTTTTAATTTTTAAAAGAAATGAGTAAAAAAAAACTTTACAAAATTGTGAAAAACAATATAAAAAACATAATTAAAGGAATTGATACACTGAAAAATAAAGATCTAGAAATCCTATGAAAATCATAAAAAATCATAGGTTTAGAGATAGGAATTAGAATTTAAAAAACCTTTGAAATTCACTGAAAAAACCATAGGTTTCAGGGGCGTTATAGTTAGCTGGACATTTCCCTCGTACAAAACCAATTCAATTCCCCCGTTATAGTTAGTTCAGCTAACTATAACTCGCGCCCCCGCAATGCACTGCTGATGATGTCACATATTACATCATTCATGACATGGTCAGTGACATCACTGATGACATCTCAAATGACATCACTGATGATGTCATTCATGTGATCATTTGATGCATCTTCTCACAATCTAATATAACCTTTGATACACCCACTCTAAATTACATACTGCCACTTTCAAAACCATAGACACTCCAACACCAATAAGTACATACCCCATCACAGAGTCTTAGGTCTAAACACCCATCCACTCACTCACCCGTACAGTCACTCATACTTATGGTCACTCAGTACAGGACTATCATATGCACTCATACACCTATAGAGACACTCACACACCGCTACTCATCCATAGAGGTACTCACACACGTACTCAGTCATGCAAATAATTAATCTCACTGCCATTTTTAATAGTTTGCGAAAGCGCAGAGTACTGATCTCTGCCCGCAACACGAGTGGAAGCGAGTTCCAAGCGGAGGCCGTATTCACTGAAAACCTTCTCCCTCCAGTACGGGCTCGCCTTACTCTAGGAGACTGGAGGAGGAATTTATGATCCGAATGGAGAGCCCTTACTGCTTTATAGGGTTGGATCATATTCCTTAGGATCGCTGGACCCTTCCCCTGCAGACTCTTCTGTGCCATGCAGAGTGCTTTAAAGGTTACTCTTTCCCGCACCGGAAGTCAGTGAAGCACCTTCAGTGCCGGTTTGGCGGACTGCCTTCTGGGGACATTGGTCAGCAGTCTAGCCGCTGCGTTTTGCACCTGCTGCAGCTTCTTGAATGTAGATTCCGGCACGCCCAAAAAGAGTGCATTGCTGTAATCCAGCCTCGAAATAATGAGCCCTTGAATAAGCAGCTTACGGGAGGTTTCAGGGAGGAGTGACAGAATCCTGCGGGCTGACCGGAGCATACCAAAACATACACCTGCGATCTTTTTGGCGTGTGTTCTAAACGTCAAGTCCTGCTCCAGCCACACCCCTAGGCTCTTAATCTCCTTCTTCGGGCTGGGAGGAGCTCCCATGCAGTCAGGCCAGCTACTGGGGGACAGGGAGAAGGAGGATTGACCTAAGATCATAAGCTCGGTCTTTGAGCCATTCAGTTTAAGGGATGAATTAGACATCCACCTAAACACTTCCTCCAGACAGGAATGAAGCACCCCTGGTTGCTTCTCTAACTGAGAGAGCCCCACTACCATCTGCGTATCATCCGCGTAGCTAATGATGTTAAAGCCGAACGGAGACACCACATCCTCCAGGGGGGCCATATATACATTAAATAAGGTCGGGCTCAACGACGAGCCCTGAGGGACCCCACACTGGAGGGCAAAGGGGGGGGACTTCTCGTTTCCTTCCCACACTTCAAATGACCGTGCTCCTAGGAAGGAGGCAAGCCATCTCAAAGCCATCCCGGTGACGCCCAGCCCTTCCAGCCGCTGGAGTAGTACCTGGTGATTTACGGTGTCAAAAGCCGCACTCAGGTCCAGGAGGATCACTGCCACTGACCCTCCTGAATCCAAAATGCACCTGGCTTCCTCCACCACGGCCAGGAGGGCGGTGTCTGTGCCCTGTCCAGGACGGAATCCCGTCTGGGAATCCCGTAACCGGCCATTGGCCTCCAAGAAATTTGATAATCGATAGTTGACCAGTCTTTCAGCTATCTTGCTCACGCCCGGGAGCAGCGAAATCGGCCTAAAATTCGCCAGGTCAGAGGGGTCAAGGCTCGGCTTCTTCAGGAGGGCCTTAACGACCGCTCCTTTCCATCCAGGTGGCACCACTCCCTGCGATAAAGACAGGTTGATCAGCTCGGTTACTGGGGCCACAATGGTCGGCGCTACCTGTTTTAAATATCGCATCGGGACAGGGTCCTTGGGGGAGCCACTCTTCAATTTCCCAAGCACACTCAATACTTCTTCCGCAGACACAGGGCCAAAAAGGTCCAACTCCACTGCTCCTACCCTATGCTGAGCCGTTGGCTCTGCCACTGCGGTTGGATGGGGGAGTGAGCGTAGGATGGTCTCAATTTTGGAATTGAAGTAAGTACCCAACTCCAGACATTTCCATTGGGCATTGTCGTGAATAACCGGTGGGTCGGGGTTTTTTAGCAACTCTTTCATCACTTTGAAACTCTCTCGAGGAACAAGTGGCTTTACAGATTCTTTCAATAAAATATTTGATCTTAGCCTCCCTTATCGCGTTCTTGTACAATCTCATGGCTAAGCGATACTTGTTCCTATTTGTTATCCCCCAATCCTTCCTCCACCCCCGTTCTAGCTTTTTGCAGCTCTTTCTCAGTGCCCTTAGCTCAGGAGAGTACCATGGGGCCGAGCCCGCTATCTTATCCCTGATGGGCATCTTTTTCTTTGGAAGAATGACGTCTAAGGAGCTACTCAACCAGCTCTCCAAGCTAGCGTCCGAATCCACCGGGTCAGAACCCCCTTGGGGGCATGTTGACTCCAAATGGGCCGCCCATTTATCCATAGGGAGCCTCGACCAAGCTCTGTCCGTCCTGAATGTCCTGGGTGTGGGAAGATCCCAACCCGCAGGAGCCCAGCTGACTAAAACCAAAAAGTGGTCTGTCCACGGTAGGGCAAGGGGAGGTAGGGCGGTTAGCTGCTCCATATTAGAAAAAATTGGATCAAGCAGGTGACCCTTTTCATGGGTCGCGCCTGAGTTAATTTGTCTCATCTGCATAGCGCCCAGGTCAGACTGCAGGTCAGTAGCAGGCAAGTCCAAAGAGTCCTCAAAATGTGGGTTCAGGTCTCCTAACACGACAAAATTCGTAGTAGAGGAGGCTAGACAGATAACAGATTCCATTAGTGAATCAATGAAACCGGCCACTGCCCCAGGGGGGCGATATACAAGGAGACCTGAGATAGCGACCGTGGGGGACAGCCGGATGCAGAATTGACAGCTTTCGCAGTCCTTAACCCCGGCCTCCTGTGCTTTACAACTAAGCGTATCCCTGTACAGAATAGCCATACCCCCTCCCCGCCCTATGGGTCTGTCAAGATGGAAAATCACAAATCCCGGCGGGAGGGCTCGGACCATATCTGGGCCGGAAGTGGGCGTGGTCCATGTCTCTGTTAAAAATAGGATATCAAGATCATAGTCCAAAATTAGTGAGTTAATTTCCGTGGAGTGACAGGGAAGTGACCTACAGTTCAACAGACCAAATTCTAACTTTTTTCTGGCCTTATGGGCCCCAAGACCTGAGCTACACACCTTACAACTTACAAAAGGTTGCCCATCCTTCACAAAGAACCCACATGCATCCGATTTCGATGGTCGCAATGACAAAAGATCAGTCGTGGCATACCTGATGAGACTACCCTGCAAAGATGGAACAACGGGCATGATGGCCGGCCCTAGGCTTTCCTCTGGCGCTCCTTCGGCTCGATGCTGCGCGCGTGCGCTGCGCGCTTGCATACTGTTCACCTATATAGGGTGTGGCAGATAACCCGTGTAGCCACTAGAACGCTAACCCCAGAGGCGTCCTTGAAGCGTCACCAACACACACACAAGATGGCGGTCGGGAGCAGAAACCGCATGTAAAACACCCAAATGGTGAGTCTTGTGGGTTTTAGTTTTAAAGTGCGAGCAGTGCGAACATGAGGGGGGTCACTAACACAACCATTCACATATTCACCCACCCATACAGTCCATCACAGACCTCTTGTTGAAACCATGCAGCCACTGAATCACCCACTGACACATCTATGCACAGAGTCACACACATCCCACCCACACAAACACTCAGGCACCCATACAGATACTCAGACAACCAATCAATAACTTATATAGACACTCATGTACCTAGTCACAAAACCATGCATCCGCTTTCACACCAACAGACAGATGCATACAGACATTCACACAGTTTAGTCACTAACCCATGCATTCAGTAAGATACGTTTAATCACTCACTTATACAGTTAGTCACACACCCACTAAATCCTCCATACAGACACTTATACACCCACTCATTCCCCAATACAACTTGGCATATATATAAAACAAAATTAAACTTTACAGAAACACACAGACACTGAATGATGTCATCAGTGATGTCATCAGTGATGTCATCAGTGATGTCATTTGAGATGTCATCAGTGATGTCATCAGTGATGTCACTGACCATGTCATGAGTGATGTAATATGTGACGTCATCAGCAGTAGATTGCGGGGGCAGTTATAGTTAGCTGAACTAACTATAACGGGGGAATTTCAATGGTTTTGTACAAGGAAAATGTCCAGATAACTATAACGCCCCTGAAACCTATGGTTTTTCAGTGAATTTCAAAGGTTTTTTAAATAAATGCTAATTCCTAACTATAACGTGCCTGAAACCTATGGTTTTTTTCAGTGAATATATATATATATATATTCACTGAAAAAACCATGGGTTTCACACACGTTATAGTTAGGAATTAGCATTTAAACAACCTTGCAAATTCAGTGAAAAAACCATAGGTTTCACACACGTTATAGTTAGCTGGACATTGAAATTCCCCCGTTATAGTTAGTTCAGCTAACTTTAACTCGCGCACCCGCAATCCACTGCTGATGACGTCACATATTACATCACTCATGACATGGTCAGTGACATCACTCATGACATCACTGATGACATCTCAAATTACACCACTGATGACATCATCCTTGTGATAGAGTGGCAGACCTCCTCTCACCCTAATATAACAATTGATACACACATTCAAAAATAGAGACTAAAATTTACAAAATATTGGACATACCAATACCAGTTACAACAATCTCTTCAGTAATTCTAAGATCCATATACACATCCACTCATTCACCAACAGTCCTATACAGTCACTCATACATGTACTCACTCATATGTACTCATACACCTATACATCCTGTTACACAATGCCACTCATCCATATAGTTACTCACACACATAGTCACTCATGCTAATAAAGAATCAAACATACATTTACTTGCATATACACTTATACACACACCACCACACTTACTTCTATGGAAACTTACACATACTTAGTCTTTTAAACAATCACTTATAGAAACTCATACTTATTCATACAGGAACTCTTTCAATCTCTCACTCTCACATATACTCACTTATATACACCAATAGTCACATATACTAGTTTAAAACATAAGTAGTTACTCATAAAGACACTATTGAGAAAGTCATTCACTCACTAACACACCCTTACACATACTCATCCACCCATAAAGTCCTGCACACATGCTGTCTTCAACACATACAGTGAGTCACTCATTCATGCACCTATGCACTACGTAATACCCCCACCGAACCATGCAGACACTCAGACTGATACTCAAAAAACCAACTAATAACCTATATAGACACCCATGTACCTACTCACCAACCCATGCAGCCACTTATACACAAAGTGAGAGACTGATACAGATATTTACATATTTAAACATTACTCACTAAGCCATGTATTCACTATGATACACTTAATCAGTCAGTTACACAATAATTTTTTTTTTTTTAAATCATCCATTTAGACACTTATATACCCATTTATTCTTCCATCGACCTTGAGATATACATATATAAAACATATTTAATTTTCAGAAAAACACACATTCACTGGATGATGTCATCAGTGATGTCATCAGTGATGTCATTTGAGATGTCATCAGTGATGTCATGAGTGATGTCACTGACCATGTCATGAGTGATGTAATATGTGACGTCATCAGCAGTGGATTGCGGGTGCGCGAGTTATAGTTAGCTGAACTAACTATAACGGGGGAATTTCAAATGGTTTTTTACGAGTGAAATGTCCAGCTAACTATAACGTGTGTGAAACCTATGGTTTTTACACTGAATTTGCAAGGTTTTTTAAATGCTAATTCCTAACTATAACGTGTGTGAAACCCATGGTTTTTTCAGTGAATTTGTATGGTTTTTAAAATGCTAATTCTTAAATTTAACGTGTGTGAAACATTTCTTTTTTTTTTTAACTTTGCAAGATTTTTTACATCTTTTTTTTTTACTTTTTTTTCCCTTTAAACACTATGGTAAAATTTAATGCATTCTGCAATATATAAAGTTTCACCTTTTTTTAAAAAAAGGTAAGATATAGTTGTATAACATAGTGAATCTTTTTACCAAATTAAAAAAAAAAAATAATAATTTTTTACCGTGCGCGTACGGTAAGCTTACCGTAAGCGCACGTTTCGCTTTATGTACGTAATATTTCTACTCTGTTTGCGTATGGTTACGCAATTTGCGTAGGCGTCCGTACTTCCTATGCGACGCGTAAGCGCATGCTTTACATGCGTACGAGCGCGCGCACGTTACGCGGAAGTGTTCGAGCGTGCCTGTTATGCGCATGCGCGCGTGCGCATGTCTTTCGTACACGCATGCGTACTTTTACCGTAAGCGCTCCGTAAGCGCTCCGTAAGAGTAACGTACGCGTACGGTTGGTCATGTGATCAAGAAACAACACTTTTGATTGGTTTAAACTACTTTCAGTTCTAGAACCTTCCTACACCACACCTATTTCCCTCATTACTGCTTGTGACCCCTTAGGAGAAGGAGCTGAGTTGTCTTTGAGATACGATGGCAGAACAGCAGTCCTCTTCTGAGAGTGAGCCTGGTAGCAGCATCATCAGAGAGAGAAGGAGGAAACAAAAGACTTATTTTGAATGGGAATATTTTACCTATCCAGAGGGGCAGAAAAAGGTAAATGCTCCTTTAGTCACCTGCTCACTTTGTGAGCGTGTCTTATCTAGAGGGAATCCAAGGAAGAAGTATTCCTTTGGCAATCACTCTATGGTTAGATACATTAAGGATAAACATCCCAGGACTTATGCTCGACATACTGGAGAAACATCTCCAGTAAGTCACCCGAGCACACCTGCAGAAGCTCAGCCGAGTACATCTTCGGCAGCTCAGCTGAGCCCTTCCTCTGCGGTGGGAGCATCACCCTTTTCTGCTCCTCTGGATATAAACCCTCGTTTTGGGAGGGTTGCAATGAGGTGCACAAGATGTCATGGCCTTATTGTTCATGCGGAGACCAGTGTTTCCCTAATAAACAATAAGATAGACCAGCACATCTGTGTTTCTGATTAGAATTCCCATTCTTTCTTTCCTCTTTCCCTTTATGAACACAACGGTTCTTTTAAGAGCCAACCTTACCTCTTAACTTTTTTAAAATTTTATTATCACTTTTTTTTATTTTTTATTTTTACCGTACGCGTGCGGTACGCGCATTTTTTTTTTTTTTTTAAAACAAAAAAATTTTAATCACCCTACAAGGTCCTTGAGGGACTACTACATAAATGAGAAAAGCATAGAGAAGAGTAGTGAAAAAAAGTGAGCATTAAAGTAAATGTGTGATAATTCCAGAAATTTCACACTTACCTGCCAATCAAAATAACTTAATTAAAAATAAGTGATTTATTTAACTTTCTATAAAGAAGTTTATTTTTCATATTTTTCCTTTCTCCATCTGTAAAAAAAGAAAAAGGTATTAATATTTAACAATACATTTTAGAATACAGTGCACATATTTTCATATTTCAACAAACATTTTTTTGCCCTTTTTTTGCTGTTTTCAGAATATATTGCATTTCACTGTAAATCGTAAAAGCAATTGCATTCATCACTAAACAGCGGGCAAAAAAAAAACCAATCTGAAAGATTGTTTAAAAAAAGCCCAGAATCTCTTCTCACTAAAACATACCGTAATAGAAATGTAACATTTGCAATAAAAATCTCACCTAAGAACAATAACTAATTCCAATAAATATCGTCTGAAAATTCTGTTGCATAAGCATAATCACCAAAATAATTTGTGTCAAAGAAGTCCACAATGCAAATTATTACCTTTCCTTTAGGCCAAATGGTAATTTTTAAGATATTTTTTGATGACATTTCCAATGGTAATCCAATTAAATTGCAATAATGTTTTGTACAGTTGTTGCAATTTCTGTCTAAAATTTTGGTTTCAGAAAAATTAAATAGGAATTTGCTAAATCAAAAGGCAAACGTTGCTTGAAAACCAATTGAGAATCATTACACAGTGTCCAGCCTTTTTCACATTTAAGAAAAACTGTGTAATGACCAGAAGTTACAATAGGCCCATCATGGAAAATTATTGCAACTGTGACAAAAGTTTTTCCAGAAATTGATAATTGCTGTCCTGTAAATTTCTTTATTAAAGTGTCCAATTTTGTTCCATCAGCTCTACAACGTTGCATCATTAAAATTACATACTGTCCATATTTCTTTAAAAATAACGGTGATAACATTTCTGATTTACATTGAGAACATTCCATGTTGTGATTAGCATCTTTAACTAATTTACTAAAAGTCACTGATTTACTTTCTGGTAATGGCTTCTCTGGCAACAAATACAAGTAATATTTGGTCTTTCATTAGAGATGATAGCAAATGTTGTCATTTGATCTTCAAATTTTTTACTTACGGAGGGTTCTACATTCTCTTCCACATTTTCCTCAATAACTGTGTCAGTACTTGCACTTTCTTGTTCCGGACCAAAGTAACTAAACTGAATTTACTCAGTAACCTTCTCAACATCTGATACAGTTCCACGGAACAGAGCCCTATTCAACTCATTTAATTTTAGTGCTGGACTTTTAGCAGAATACAATCTTCTCACAAATTTTCTTATTTCAGTATGATGTACTGCCAGCATCCTAAAATGGTGAAAAACACTTTGACAAACTTTCCTAGATAGACAAGCCAGAGAGTGTCCTTGCAAACCAGTATTCTCTCTCACTCTGCATGGATCTAGTCCTTGAAGCACCTTAATCTTCTGTTTAACACTCTTTTTACTATATTCTCTTAAAAACTCACGTAATTTATCAATAGATTCCTGTCGCAAAGTACAAATACTACTACAATTCCAAGTATACACTGGGGCTTTAGGACGTCTCCCCATAACCTCATCCGCAATCACTTCTTCCTCATTTCTTGGAACCATTTTCTCCTTTTCCATTATTCAACCATCTTTTACTTCATATGCTCGTCCACTGGTGTCAACTGCATGCAGCAAACTATTACTTTGAAGATAACTCTCTTCATTAAAAAATGGTTCAGTACTTGAACTATGCATCCATTCTCCTAAAAACACTTTACAAAAGTTATTTCTTTTCACTACTCTTTTCGTTTTGCTTTGTGACTTCATTACATTGGGACGCGCTCTCTGAAGACCCTACCTGTGACCTGGCCAACTTGCTGTCGCTATCGCCGTGAGGGGAACGGCCCTGCTGCTGGGGAAATCTGTGCTTGTTACTTCCCAAGGACACGCCGTGAGGGAGGCCAAGCGAACTACATTACCCAGAGGCCCTGCTGCTGGGCGCCCGGCTGTGAGGAGATCAGCCTGCGCCCAGCCTGTTTAAAACCCACACAGGCTCAACGCGGCGCGGGACGCGCTCTCTGAAGACCCTACCTGTGACCTGGCCAACTTGCTGTCGCTATCGCCGTGAGGGGAACGGCCCTGCTGCTGGGGAAATCTGTGCTTGTTACTTCCCGAGGACACGCCGTGAGGGAGGCCAAGCGAACTACATTACCCAGAGGCCCTGCTGCTGGGCGCCCGGCTGTGAGGAGATCAGCCTGCGCCCAGCCTGTTTAAAACCCACATAGGCTCAACGCGGCGCGGGACGCGCTCTCTGAAGACCCTATCTGTGACCTGGCCAACTTGCTGTCGCTATCGCCGTGAGGGGAACGGCCCTGCTGCTGGGGAAATCTGTGCTTATTACTTCCCGAGGACACGCCGTGAGGGAGGCCAAGCGAACTACATTACCCAGAGGCCCTGCTGCTGGGCGCCTGGCTGTGAGGAGATCAGCCTGCGCCCAGCCTGTTTAAAACCCACACAGGCTCAACGCGGCGCGGGACGCGCGCGGGCGATGCCCGGGCGAAGCCCAGGCCAAGGGTGGGCCCTTCCTTGCCCGTCAGAGCCCGGAGGAGTCTGGTCTGGGCCACACCTCTGACAATAGAAAGCAGCGATCGATCGCTGCGCAGATGAGCGCCACCCACCCCCATTGTTATTCTATTCTATTTTGACATTGTTACTCCCCTGTAATACTGTTGTACAGCCACTTTGAAAACTATGGGGAAGCGCACTAACGCTACGGTTACGAAATCAACTACTACTTGTATTGAAAATATGTTGGAAAGGGCAGTTAGCATCGTAAGTAATGGAATTGAACTTACGGAGAGGCGGCTATCTCTCGGTCTGGGACAATCTGCTCCACTTATTGCACCACTTACCGGATTCACTGACGAGACTTGTGACCTATCCGCTAATAATTCCATAGCCCCTGCATCAGTTTCTGAAGCGGCATGTGACACGATAACATCTGATTCACCTGTACCAAACCCAGATGCAAGAAATGTACCGACATCTACTACGGGGGCCAAACGCAAAAGGAAAGTCGGAAAGATTGCAAGCGTGAAGAGAAAACAACCTAGCCAACCCTGCTCTACACGCTCGACCCTAACCTCATGGTTTCACCCATCCACTAATCAAATACCTGAGGAAATTTCTCTGGTTGATATGATCTCCCGTACGGTTGGAACACAAACAGACAATAATTGCCCTTTTTCCACTATTGACAATGATTTTGAAAACAGAGTAATTGACACTAGTTATCTAGTAACTGTTATTACAGATCATATTAAGCCAGTTCTCGATAATTTCCTCTCCTCTTTACAAGACCGTATTAACGGCCTGCTGCTCGTTCAATTTCCTAACCCGGCACCACAGCCTCCGAACGTGGTACCTCAAGTAGTTGCCTATACATGTGACCGTGCCGATATTGGCGGGCGAAATGCTAATATTCTCTTAAATAGTAAATGTATTCCCCAGCCAAATACTGAAGCGACACCCAATCCAATTCCGGGACCTAGTAATTGCGTGACTTGTAATAAGATTCGCACCTGTCTTGATGTGAGAAATATTAGGGATGCCAATAGCCCTTTGGACCATGTTATTGAAATTTCAGATGGTAATGTATCAAATAACAAGTCACACACCATAAATGTACCCATAAACCAAATAAATAAAACCATACAAGAGGCCGATATTAACCCAAAGCCAACAACTAATCTTGTGGGCAATAAGGAGGTGTTAAATCTGCCCCCTGAGGCATGCCCATACGTTGTAATTTTAGCAGGTGTTCCCCCCTTAAGAGAAGATCAGTTTGAGTCCTGGGAGCAACTACGCTGTAAGTGCGTGGATTGGCTTACCAAACATAAGAGATTCAGGCCCTCATTGATCGGGAACATAATTATGGTACGACGAGTAGGCTGGTTGGGGACTTCACCCAAAGATATCGGTGGTGACTGCATTATCATCAATTTTCGACGACAATCAGTGGCTAAAACTATTTTGACACCCCAGATGGAACAGATGGGACAAGATACTAATATCTGGGCCCTACCTCTAGGTTATTTCTATAAACCTGTATCTGAAGTGCCACCCCGTAATATACATGATTACACTTCAACTTATAACAGATTTACCCCGTTGTCGGGCTTGGACTGTCAAGACTGACTGCGTACTCAGTCAGTGAATGCTCCAAGAACTGACGCTACAATCCTAGTACCAACCCAAGATAGTCCCCATGTTCCCATATTGGATATATTAGACACCAGGGAAAATAATTAGACACTTAAAATATTAAGTTGGAATATAGCTGGTTTGTCATCCAAGCTAAATTTAGTGGATTGGCAAGCATTAATTAATCAGCAGGATGTTGTTATGTTCCAGGAGACTTGGGCAACCCAGGATTTGTATATGGAGGGGTTTGAATGTTTTAATATCCTGTCCCCCACCCCCACATCAGGCAGACCTGCTGGAGGTCTGTCAATTTGGGTTAATATTAAGGCAGGTGGTCGTTTCAGAATTATACCTCCGAATAGTGACAAATTTCATGCAGTTCTTTATACTAGGGGAGTTTCAATTTATTTGATTAATTTTTACAATGATGATTTTAAAACTGTGCCCAATATGAACTTTTCATCTCTGTTTAATTTTGTTTTAAAATTACAATCTAGTACGTGCGATGACCAAATTATGGGTATATGTTTGGGCGGTGATTTTAATGTTAAGATTCACAAAGACATTTTTTCTGCTATTCGACTTGATACACAAGTTCCTCTGAGCCAATGTGGGGAACAACTAGTGAATCTTTTAAGTTCCCACAATTTCCGGAATGTTATGCAGATTGCCGATCCCTCCCCCCCTGACAGTAACGCAATTCCTACCTATAGAAGCAGAGGCTCCACTTCTATCATTGACTATATATTTGTAACCGCCTCTTTAGAAAGTTATGTGTTAAAGGCAGAGGTGATTCAAACTATGCAAAGCGACCATAATCCGATTAGTACTACTCTAAGCTTTTCACGTCGCCCTGCGCATGATTTTGCGCTCGGTGCACGTGATCTGGTGGCATCAAATGACAAACTCAGAGTAGTTTGGCGCAACATTGATAACAACACTTTATTTGAAAAAATGATTAAACACCACTCTAATCTGCTGGACATTTGTTTAACGCCCTGCCTTTATAATATAAAGGTAGTTAACGCCTTTTCAGGGCTATGCTCTGGCATTAAAAATATACTGTCTAAACCAATAAGGGAGCCGAATTATGAGCTTGGTTGGTTTAATGCTGAATGCTCTGCGGCTAATAGAGCATTAAGAAAGGCCCTTGCAAGCAAACCCAGAGTGGCGTCCGTTATATCATCACTCAGGGCAAACTATAAAAAAGTTATAAAACGCAGAAAGGAAGAGCTCACCAATAACAACTGGGCAAATCTTGTGCAGGCTAATGTGTTAAAAAACAGCAAGAATTTTTGGAAGGCAGTTAAGGATATGAAATCTATGGGTAATATCCCCACACCAATTGCATGTAACATTATGAGTGAATCTTGGGAAGATCATTTTAGTAAGATTTATGCTGCCCCAATTTCCAATAATCCCAAAAAAGAATACATATACACTGGTGGGATATTGATTGAACTGCATGAGGTCGAAGAAGCAATAACTCAAAGCCTGGGGGGCAAAGCCCCCGGACCAGACGGTCTCCCTATCGACCTTATTAAAAGTAAACCTGATTTTTGGGCGCCACTTCTTACGAATGTTTTTAACAATCTCACCAACTCATCTATCCCAGACACTTGGTTACTTAGCACCATTGTTCCAATTTTTAAGAAAGGAGACCGATCCAACCCGAGCTGTTATAGGCCAATCTCATTGATTGATAACACCCTAAAAATTCTGGGACGGGTGTTATTTAACAGAATTAACTCATGGGCTGAGGATAACAAGGTCCTGCATCGGTCTCAATTGGGTTTTAGGAGTAGGGTCGGCACTGTTGAACAATGCCTGAATCTTCACCTGATTGTCAGTAAATACACCGTAGCTAAGAAAACACCAATGTATCTGGCATTCATGGACCTTACCTCAGCCTTTGATTTTGTAAACAGATCCCAGCTGTGGCAAACCCTTTTAATTCTCGGCCTTGACGACTCATTAGTCTCCTTTTTAGCATATATACACAGAGACCTGAAAGCCAGGGTTCGCATTGGAAGGAACGGTGAGGTCTCTAAGCCAATTGAAATTGGTAGGGGGGTCAGACAGGGTTGTGTCTTGGCCCCCCTCCTATTCATTTTATACATCAATGACCTATCTAAATCTCTACTGCCCCTAACTGAGGACGTCCCTAGCATCGACGGGAATAAAATCCCCGTGCTTCTTTATGCAGATGATGCTGTGCTAATGGGGCGTACCCCTAATGCCCTGAGAGCTTTGGTCAACGGTTTTGTGGAATTTATGGCAACATTAGATCTGTGTACTAATTTTAAGAAATCATTTTTAATGTCATGTGGGACTAAGAAGTATTTTAACCTTTCCATTGTATCTAACTCTACCAGATTGTCTAGCACCAGCACTTTTCAGTATCTGGGCCAGGTTTTTGCATCTAACGGTTTATGGAATGATCACATTGCCCATTGCAATAGGAAATTTATTAATTCCATTAATACAATTCTCAGGCTACCCAAACCCAAAAACATAGAGGTAGTGCCTGCTATTGTCAAAATTTACAGACAACAATGCATTCCAACCGTTACGTACGGCGCAGAGGTATGGGGGAACACTGCCAGCTCACCTATCCAACGAGAAGAGAACAGGTTTTGTCGCAAAATATTGGGTGCCCCATTTTCCTCATCTACATATGCTTGCCACGGCGAGCTTCATTTATCTTATATAGAGGACTTTATTAAGGCACGCCCGACATTATTCTGGCTTAGGATTTGGAAAAACCCGGCTGCACAACTGACTAGGGAAATTATCCTGGATTGTTTAAAATGTGACAGAGGGCTGGTCATATCATGGTTGGCCGGAGTCCACAAAAGCTTAATTAGCCTGAATTTGGAACACCTTTTTATAAACCCTTTAGCCCACAACCCTCCAAGCATTAAAACTGTGGAAAAACTACTCTATGCATCGTATAAAGAAACTAGGCTAGCAGCTGAACGCAATAAAACCTCCGTTGCTAGATATATGCGAATAGAGCATGTATCCACAGTAATGCCTACATATCTCTTAAAACCTGTTGGCTGTTGGGAACGGGGTTTATTCTTCAGGCTAAGGACCGACACCATGAAATACTTATTGTCTTTTCCAACTGGCTATTCTCTGAACCTTGATCATACCCCCTGTCCATGTACCCACAATCTGAAACAATCAATGCTACATTTCTCATTCTTTTGTTCCTTTTATTTACCGCTCACGAAAAAATTTCTGATTCCGTATTTTAAATCCCGATGCGTAACTGATTATAAAATAGCCTATGAGTTGATGCTTGCAATTGATAATGATGAATTATGTTTCCTAGTTGGATCCTTTTTAAAAATGGCTGTACGTTTTCGTAATTCTATGATTTCGGACTAATTTCTTCTATGTCTAATTGTAAATAATGTTTTTTAACTGCACTTTTATGGATATGTTGTTTTTATCCGAATAAAGTTCATATTGATTGATTGATTGATTGATTACATTGACTATTTTTTCTAATGTACGCATCCTGTTCAAAATTAAAATGAATAGTTTTCTTTTTAATTCTAAAGCCTTAGCTACAATGGTTTCAATATCTTTTTTTCTCTTGTAAAATGTAGCTCTTTTCTTATATTTTTTCACATCCTTTAGCAAATTGGACATCACTCTTCTCTGAAACATTTTCCTACGGATCTCTTTAAATGCTGATTTTCTTTTCAAGTCAATTTTTATAGCTTCTGCTTGTACATTAGCATTTAGTAAATTCTCACTTTTGTCCTTTTGTTTTCTACTTGAAACAGTTTTTCCAATGGGGACATTTTTTAAATTTTTCCTTTTTTTGAATATATTTTTAAAGAATTCCTTTGTCTGCTTACCAGAAGACTTTTTCTTTTTCCCAACATGAGCATCTTCAACTAACTTGGGTCCTCCAGTTGTCTTCAAATATACATGTTTTTTCTGTTGTTTTCGCTGTCTTGATTTTATAGGCATCTTATATTTCCTTCACTGCTCTGCAGCAATACCTGAAAGAAACTAAAAAAAATACCTTTTTGTAATTTTAATATATTACTATATTTGTTATGATCTTTTCTTTTCTTATAACACTATCTACCCCTTTCCTACAAGTGAAAAACACAACAAAACCAACACGAATTTAATCTCTAAGAACAATTCCTGTGTGCACACAGACTCTTGGTGTGATTCTAGGCAGAACATGATATTTCATTTGCAAATCAAAAGCACACTTACTTTTTTTTTTGCAACTGTTAATTACTCTAACAGTCTGACACATTTTCTTTATAGTTTAGAGAGGCATAAAAGAGCACATGTCCAATCAGCTTTTTTAGAGCATGTACATGTGTAACCTGGCTGACTGACTACACTCCAGCAAAGATAATGATCCTTGGTGATGTTCAATGCATTAGCGTTCCTCACTCCTACCTAAAACACCACACAGTGCTGATTAGTAAGCATGAGTGTACAGGAAAAACAGCTAGCTCTCTGCTAAGAGTGTGGTTCTGGAGACTGTCTACTGTCAGGTGCAAGAGAGACTTGAATGGACCCTTACATAACTGCATAAACACTGTAAACATGTATGTAAGACTACATGTGTGGTAAGGGTTAATATGAGTTTTTAGCATGTAGCAACTACATGACCCATTGCAAGAGTGGAAGAAAAATCTACCATGTTGATTTCAAATATGTTAGCATTTGCCTATTATTCGAGAAACTGTTTTGGGCTGAATGCTAACCACCACATTTCCAGAAAACAAGCTTCCCCTTTCATACGAATGCAATTCTAAATGAAGCAGAGTATCACGAAATAGATCTCTGACAACAATTCCTCTGTGCTCACAGACTCATGCTGTGATTTTATGCAGAAAATGAAATTTGCTTGCCAATTTCAAAGCAAACTTACTACTGTTTTTTCTGCAAGTGTTAAGTACTCTAACAGTCGCATACATTTTCATTACAGTTTTCAGATACAGAAAACAGCACATGTGCAAACAGCTTTTTGAGACCATGAACATGTGTGACCTTGGTGACTGACTACACTCCAGCAAAAGAAATCAGCCTTAGTGATGTTGAATGTATTAGCATTACTCACTGCTACCTGAAACACCACTCACTTGTGAATACTAAGCATGATTCTACAGGATAAACTGCTGGGTGTGTGCTAAGAGTCTGCTTATTCAGACTGTGTATTTTCAGTTACAAGAGTCATATGCATGGATACATCCAAAAAGACCCAGAGTGACACAAAATACATCTCTGACAACAATTCCTGTGTGCTCACAGACTCATGCTGTGATTCTAGGCAGAAAATGAAATTTGCTTGCCAATTTCAAAGCACACTTACTACTGTTTTTTTCTGCAAGTGTTAAGTACTCTAACAGTCTGATACATTTTCATTACAGTTTTCAGAAACAGAAAAGAGCACATGTGCAAACAGCTTTTTGAGACCATGAACATGTGTGACCTTGGTGACTGACTACACTCCAGCAAAAGAAATCAGCCTTAGTGATGTTGAATGTATTAGTGTTACCCACTGCTACCTGAAACACCACTCACTTGTGAATACTCAGCATGATTCTACAGGATAAACTGCTGGGTGTGTGCTAAGAGTCTGCTTATGCAGACTGTGTATTTTCAGTTACAAGAGACATATGCATGGATACATCCAAAAAGAGCCAGAGTGACACGAAATACATCTCTGACAACAATTCCTGTGTGCTCACAGACTCATGCTGTGATTCTAGGCAGAAAATGAAATTTGCTTGCCAATTTCAAAGCACACTCACTACTGTTTTCTGTGATTTTAGGCAGAAAATGAAATTTGCTTGCCAATTTCAAAGCACACTTACTACTGTTTTTTTCTGCAAGTGTTAAGTACTCTAACAGTCGCATACATTTTCATTACAGTTTTCAGATACAGAAAACAGCACATGTGCAAACAGCTTTTTGAGACCATGAACATGTGTGACCTTGGTGACTGACTACACTCCAGCAAAAGAAATCAGCCTTAGTGATGTTGAATGTATTAGCATTACTCACTGCTACCTGAAACACCACTCACTTGTGAATACTAAGCATGATTCTACAGGATAAACTGCTGGGTGTGTGCTAAGAGTCTGCTTATGCAGACTGTGTATATTCAGTTACAAGAGTCATATGCATGGATACATCCAAAAAGACCCAGAGTGACACGAAATACATCTCTGACAACAATTCCTGTGTGCTCACAGACTCATGCTGTGATTCTAGGCAGAAAATGAAATTTGCTTGCCAATTTCAAAGCACACTTACTACTGTTTTTTTCTGCAAGTGTTAAGTACTCTAACAGTCTGATACATTTTCATTACAGTTTTCAGAAACAGAAAAGAGCACATGTGCAAACAGCTTTTTGAGACCATGAACATGTGTGACCTTGGTGACTAACTACACTCCAGCAAAAGAAATCAGCCTTAGTGATATTGAATGTATTAGCGTTACTCAGTGCTACCTGAAACACCACTCACTTGTGAATACTCAGCATGATTCTACAGGATAAACTGCTGGGTGTGTGCTAACAGTCTGCTTATGCAGACTGGGTATTTTCAGTTGCAAGAGACATATTCATGCATGCATCCATAACAGCTTAAACATTGTAGTAATCTATGTAACAGTACATGTGTGGCAAGGTTTAATTGCAGTTTTGTATATGTATGACCAAGCTCAGCAATTGCATGATTATAAGCAAAATCTGCGATATCAATTTCAAATGTGTTAGCATTTGCCTCCCATTTGTGTCTTACTGACTTATGCTGAATGGAAACCATCATATTTACAAAAAGAAAGCTGCCCCTTTCCTACAAATGCCATTCTTACTGTGCCGGACCATCACTATTAAAATCTCTAACAACAATTCCTGTGTGCACACAGACTCATGGGTTGATTCTAGGCACAAAACAGTATTCCTCAGTGATACCAGTACACCTTAACTTATGGTAAAAACACACTCCATAATATTTAACTAGTTAAAGACAGTTAAATATCTCCCAAACCACAAAATGTAAAACATAACTTTTAAAGAAGAATCACAATTCTAATATTTATATCAAAATGCACCACATACATCCCCTCTCAAACTCATAACTCACCTTTAAAATTAGTTAGTTGAGAAAGAAATGTGGCACTCAAACAGCAGACTATCAGAGTCAGAATATCAGAGCTCTACACCTCTCTCCTCTCTCCACAACCAGTAAATGGCAATGTTTCCCTCTCTTTTTTCGCACATATACATATTAATTACAAATCTCAGTGCTTCCCACTTTTTTTCAAATGAAATCACACATTTCTATTGGTTGAAAACTTCAACCCTTTTCCAAATGTACCCTTCCCCCAACTTGACTTCTGCCTGCTACCATAGCAACAGCTCATGGAACACTGCTGTGAGGAGAGAGGTCAGAAGTTCACCACACAATGTTTCAAATCCAAAGAGCAAGAGTGCTTCACCTGTCCAACCTAACAGCAAATCCAAACTAATCTTCTGTGGGAACACAATTTTCTGAACCAATACAAAACATGCTTCTAAAAATGTACACATACAGCCTACTTTTTACTGTAAAAAGATTTAAATCAGCCAATGAGTTCTTTTTATTTAAAAAAAATATGTATGCCTCCATTTTCCAACTGTCTTTCATTTCATATTGCCATTCTACTGAAAGACACCTTCTGAGGGCATCCAGATCTCCTTGAAAGATGTTCACAGTGTGGATTGTAGGTCACAGCTATGTCTTCTGGAGTGAAAAGTATGCAGAAAACAGAGGTATGGTGAGAGACCTTGCTTTGCCAAATGTAGACATTAAATGTATTGGTCAGAGAGGGTTAAAGTGGCACCAATTATTGCCTTTGGTGAAAACCTTTCAACATCTCCCACAGCCTAACCTTATTATTGTGCACTGTGGTGGAAATGACCTAGGCACTTTAACTGGTGTAGGTCTGGAAATGCTTATTAAGGACACCTTTGTGCAATTGATGTCGCTTTTTCCTCAATCTGCCTTTGTATATTCTAACATATGCCAAAGGCAAAAGTGGAACTGGTCCAACCAATTTTGTCCGCAGATTGACAAAGCAAGAAAGCACGTCAACAAATCTATTTCTGCTTTCCTCAGAGACTATGGTATGGGTTCTATATACCACAACAACTTGCGTTACAACATGCAAGGCATTTATAGAAGAGACGGTGTACATTTCACTGATGAAGGCAACAGAGTCTTCCTCTTGAACTTTAGACTCTGCATCGGTACTTACTTATAGGTACCAAAAAACACTTCATAAACACAACGGCTCTTTTTAGAGCCCCCTAATATCTTAACACTTAAATTTGTTTTTTTCTTCTATTTTTTTTATTGTTTTTTTTTCTACCGTACGCGGACGGTAAGCTTACCGTACGTGCACCCCGCGATTTAAAAAATAAATAAAAATTAAATGTATTTTTCATACTTTTATGACCTTCTTGGACCCCCTGACAAACGCTAGGGGGTCTGCAACTCTCTTCGTTGCCCCCTTTCCACGTTCTCCTCCTTTGTTTATCAGTATGAGACACACAAAATGGAGGCCGACACTTCCTGATTTCGACCGATTCGAATGTTTACAGTCATGTAACCACCAATCAGAATTGCGCTCGCGCACGGCAGCGTACGCGTACGGTAAACTTACCGTACGCGCTCGGAGCGCGCCTATAGATATATATATTGATTTAAATGCTATTTTCTCAGCAAATACTGAACACATTTACACCAGACCTACATAAGGCACATCCCTGAACTGAGGACTACCTCTCTGCCAAATTTCAAGTAATTCTGTTCAGCCGTTCGGGCTGTAGCTTGGACTAAAGGTCCTATGGAAAAATGCATGGGGAAAACACGTTTTGGGACCCCCCTTTTTCTCAGCCCCCGCTTGACGAATCCCCCCGAGACTTTCAGGGTAGGAGCGGAGTGGAGCGCCCCACCTATTTTGAAAATTTCGGCAGGATTCGTCAATCGGCGCCAAAGTTATTCAAAATAGAATGTTGCGGATTTCCTATGGAAACACGGTCCTAACTATAACTACCTACTGGCGACCGCCAGTAGGTAATATATTACCTACTGGCGGTCGCCAGTAGGTAGTTATAGTTAGGACCTATTTTCCATAGGAAATCCGCAACATTCTATGCCCAATAAGTCTGACGCCGGTTCATGAATCTTTGCGAAATTTTCCAAACTTTTGGCCAGCTCCGGTCCGCTCCTATCCTGAAAGTTTCTTGGTGATTTGTCAAGTGGGGGCCGAGAGAAAAGGGGGTTCCAAATCACGTTTTCCCCATGCATTTTCCCATAGGACCTTTAGCCGCAGCTACAGCCCGAACTGCTGAACAGAATTACACCACATTTGGCAAAAAGGTAGTCCTCAGTTCAGACTCGTGACTTTTGCTTAAATGGTGTTAATCTGTTGAGTAGTTTGTGAGAAAATTACAGTTAAAAGTACATATATATCTATGGCCTCGGAGGATCCGCGCATCCTATGCACACCCTGAGCGCACCCTCTGTGCACCGTGCACGCACCCTCCTGATCACGCGCTGATTGCTAAATGGCTGTCAAGTGGCTGTCAACAATCGAAACCAGGAACTGTTGGCAGCCATTTTGTGCCTCGGTAGAAGCGAGGCTGAAGAAGTGAGGGAAATAAGTGTGTAGAAGATATAAAGGGGGAAAGGTAGAAATACTCTGACCCTCTAGACTTGCTTAGGGGGTCCCAGAAGGACTCCCAGGTCCCCTTTTATTTTATTTTTTTTAAACGGCAAAATGCACACAGGGTGTGCGGATCCGGTCATAAAAAAAAAACGAAGAGCGGGCCAAATCCCGGGGGCAAAATCCGTAAGCCCCAGGGGCTAGAAAATAAATAGGGTGGGGGGCTGAACGGCCCCCCCAATCCCCGGGAACCTCCATCACCCGGGGCTTTATTTATTGAGGGAGGGGGGCTGCGTGGCCCCCCTCCTGGAGCCCTCAAGGGCCCTGGAGGGGCCGGCTCCTGCAGTGTCCTGGGGTGCCCACCCCTGGACACTGTTGTTTGCTATGATAGGGCGGGAGTCTCCCGCCCTCCCATAGCAAGCTTCGTTTGGATTTTGAAAGAGAGAGCAGGGAAACCTGCTCTCCCTTTCAAAATCCAAACCATATTGCTTTTCCACACGGGGAGCTGCATGTCAGCAGCTCCCCATGTGGAAAAGCAATGCCAGCTCCCAAAGGGCGCGTGGAGCCGACTGGGACCGTGGGGGCATTGGGGCTCCCCCCACGGTCCCCAACATTTTTTATTATCCCCGGGGATAATAAAAATTTGTGCTAGGGGCTATTTTTTTCTTACGGTAAAATTAGGAGTCGCGCATCCGATCGCGTTGGGTGCACGATTTCTCTTGCGTAGGGTGCGCAGTTCCTAACGCGTTGGGTGCGCAACTCCAAGCAAAAAAAACGTACATTTTTTGGAAATAAACATCAAGCTTATGTGTTTCGTTCTTGATTTGCTCTAAAAAGAGCCATTGTGTTCATTGAGAATTTTTGGTACTTATAAGTAAGTACCTATACAGAGTCTAAAGTTGTTGAGGAAGACTCTGTTTCCTTCATCAGTAAAGTGTACTCCATCTCTCCTATACATCTCTTGCATATGAAAACGCAGATTGTTATTGTAAATGGACCCCATTCTATAGTTTCGGAGAAAAGCAGAAACAGATTAAATCACATGTTTCCTAGCTTTCTCAATCAGTGGACAAAAATGATTGGACCAGTTCCATTTCTGCCTTTGGCATATGTTAGAATACACAAAGGCAGTTTTGGGAAAAAGTTAAATCAATTCTGCAAAGGTGTCCTTGATAAGCATTTCCAGACCTACCCCAGTCAAAGTGCCTAGGTCATTGCCATCACAGTACACTATTATGAGGTCAGGGTGTTGGAGATGCATAATTGATTTTACCAATGACATCAATTGGTGCTAACCCTCTCTGTCCAATCCATTTAATGTCTACATTTGGCAAACCTAGGTCTTTGTGAATGCCTTTGTTTTCTGCATACCTTTGGCTCCAGAAAATATAGCTGTGTCCCACAATCCACACTCTAAGCATCTTGAAGGGAGGTCTGGATGCACTCAGATGGTCTCTGTAAAAGAAATGGCAGTTTGAAAAGTAAGATTTTTCTAAAATGTGGATAAGATGTAGTTTTGAAAAAAGAAAAGAAATGATTGGTTGTCTGACAAGCTTCTACACTGAAAACTAGGGTGCATGTTTCTGTTTTTTAAACGCATGATTCTTTTTGGTTAACGAAAAATGATTGAAAGGAACATTATATATGATAAGCTGATATGTTGAAAAGTCAAGCACACTTGCTGTTTTGATTAGCAACATTGTGTGCTGAACTTGTGACCTGTGTGCTCAGTTAAGTGTTCCATGACCTGTTTCTATGGTAACAGGCAGAAGGCAGATTGGGGGTAGGGTTCAAATTTATGTCATTTGGAAAGCGTTGAAATGTTTAACCAATAGAAATGTGTGTTAGCTTTTGAATTAATGTGGGAAGGAATGTGATTTGATATTTACATGTATATGTGTGCAAAATGAGAGGGAAACTTTGCCATTCTTTGGTTTTGCTGACAGGTGCACAATGCAGAGATTCTGTATAAGAAAATCTGGTGTGTGAGTGACATACTTCTTAATCTACAAAACAACTTGAAAGGTGAGTTATTTAATTGTGAGGGGATGTATGTGGTCTATTTTGATTTTATTCAGACTAATGTATTTCTCCTGCTAAAGTGCAGGGAGTACTTTTTTTTGCCTACAATCCTATTGACAGTGTGTGTGCATATAGAAACCATTCTGTGATAAAGCATTTGTGTTTTTCATGTGTTTGCAGACAGATAATTGTGCTGTTTTTATGTTTTGGTAGAATTAGAAACCAGTCATTGTTTATGTATTTGCAAAATGAGTCATGTTTCTACACTAAAATGTAGTACTCCTTCTAGATTAAGAAATGTGTTTTGGTGCAGTGCAAGGGATAGTGTTGTTTGTCTAGAATCACACAGTGAGTCTGTTTGCATTTAGGAATCATTTTGAGAGAAACATTTTGGTACTAATGTGTAGTAGAAAATGTTCTGCAATGTGTGCAGTCACCTAACATCTTGTAGACTAGTAAATGTATTTTTTACAAGGGATAGTTGGTTGTCTACAATTACACTGTGAGTCTATGTGCATTTGGGCAACTATTGTGAGAAAAGCATTTGGTAACATCATGTATTTGCTGGAAGATAACTGCTTTAAAACCTGTTTTGTTGTCAAGTTTTAGTAGCATTAGAGGCCAGTCGTTGCTTATGCAATTGCAAAATGAGTCAGGCTTTCCCTGTAGTGTGCAGTATTGAAATATGTAGAATGTGTGCAGTCACCTTACCCCTTCTAGACTAGTGATTGTGTATTGGTAAAGTACAAGGAAGAGTGTTGCTTGTATAGAATCACACTGTGAGTCTGTGTACATTTGGGTACCACTGTGAGAGAAGCATTTGGGTACTTTATATGTTTGCATATACGTAACTGCTTAAAAACCTTTCCTGTTCTCAAGTTTTGGTAGAATTAGAAGCCAGTCATTGTTTATGTATTCAGAAAATGAGTCAAGCTTTGACAATAAAGTGCAGTACTAAAATATGTAGAATGTGTGCAGTTACTTTACTTCTTCCTGAGTAGTGAATGTGTTTTGGTAAAGTACAGGGGATAGTGCTGCTTGTCTAGAATCACACTGTGAGTCTGTCTGCATTTGGGTAACCATTGTGAGAGAAGCATTTGGTAACATTGTGTATTTGCTGACAGATAACTGTTTTAAAACCTGTCATGTTGTTAAGCATTAGAAGCCAGTCATTGCTTATACTTTCATAACATGAGTCAGGCTTTGGCACTAAGGTGCAGTACTGAACTGGGTACCACTGTGAGAGAAGCATTTGGGTACGTTATATGTTTGCATATACGTAACTGCTTAAAAACCTTTCCTGTTCTCAAGTTTTGGTAGAATTAGAAGCCAGTCATTGTTTATGTATTCAGAAAATGAGTCAAGCTTTGACAATAAAGTGCAGTACTAAAATATGTAGATTGAGTGTAGTCCCCTTACTCCTTCCAGAGTAGTGAATGTGTTTTAGTAAAGTAAAGTCCAAGGGATAGTGTTCATTGTCTAGAATCACACTGTGAGTCTGTGTGCATTTGGGCAGCCATTGTGAGAGAAGCATTTGGTTACATCATGTATTTGCTGATAGATAACAGCTTTAAACCCTGTCATGTTGTCTAGTTTTAGTAGTATTAGAAGCTAATCATTGCTTATGCATTCTCAAAATGAGTCAGGCTTTCATAGTAGTGTGCAGTATAGAAATATGTAGAATCTCTGCAGTCACTTCAGCCCTTCCACACTAGTGAATGTGTTTTGGTATAATAGAAGGAATAGTGTTGTTTGTCTAGAATCACACTGTGAGTCCTTGTGCATCTGGGAACTAATGTGAGAGAAGCATTTGGTTACATCATGTATTTGCTGATAGATAACAGTTTAAAAACCTGTTGTGATGTCAAGTTTTAGTAGTATTCGAAACCAGTCGTTGCTTATGCATTCACAAAATGAGTCAGGCTTTCATAGTAGTGTGGAGTATGGAAATATGTAGAATCTCTGCAGTCACTTCAGACCTTCCACACTACTGAATGTGTTTTGGTAAAATAGAAGGAATAGTGTTGTTTGTCTAGAATCACACTGTGAGTCTGTGTGCATTTGGGGGTTTCATGTTTTTGCAGACACATAATTGCTTAAAAACCTATCCTGTTGTTATATTTTTGCAGAAATTGAATCCATTTATTGTTTATGTGTATATAAAATGAGTCAGGTTTATACACTAACGAGCAGTAGTAAAATATGTGGAATGTGTGCACTCAAATTACCTTTTCAAGAATGGTAAATGTGTTTTTGTAAAATTCAAGGGATTTTGTTTGTTTTCTAGAATCACACCGTGAGTCTGTGTGCATTTAGAAACTGTAGTAAGAGAAGGATTTGGGTATTTTATATGTTTGCAGATATATAACTGGTTAAAAACCTATCCTATTCGAATACTTTGGTAGAATAAGAAACCAGTCATTGGTTAGGTATTTGTAAAAGAGTCAGGGTTCTACAATTATGTGCAGTAGTACAATATGTGGATTGTGTGTGCTCTGTTTACCAATTTCGGAAAAGAAAATGTGATTTGGTAATATGTATGGGATAGTGTTTGTTGTGTAGAATCACACTGAGAGTCTGTATGCATTTAGGAACCATTTAGAGAGAAGATTTTGGGTACTTTATGTCTTTGCATACATATAAGTACTTAAAAACTCAAATCATTTAGTCAGTACCAAAGTACCCCTACACTGAGCCAGGCCTTGGGTCATGGTCTGTTTCAAACGCCTATCCACAATGAATGCAGGCCTCTAACCACCTACACACTTGTCTTTCACTTCTTCAATTAACTAGTCAATATCTATATACTTCAATAAACACCCTGTCACTCATCTTGCACACCTCCAGTGACTGATCCAGTACCATGTACTAATCTATTCACTGCGCCAAAACCGAAAAACTTAAAAGTTTCACCAAGGCAGTCTCCTAGCAGTAGTCTAATGATTCAGTCAGTACCCAGGTACTCATGCAGTGAACCATGCATTACCACATGGACTGCTTCAAATGTCTATCCAGTATGCATGCAGGCTTCTAACCTACTATACACTTGTCTTTAACAGCTTGAATTCCCCAGTCAGTATCCATATACTTCTAGCAAACACCCTGTCACTCCCCTTGCACTCATCCAGTAACTCATTCAGCACCATGTAGTAATCCATTCACTGCGCCAAAACCCAAACACTTATAAATTCACCCTTGCACTCTCTTTGCAATACTGTAAACATTCAGTTAATATCCAAGTAGTAAAGGAGTGAGGCAGGCCTTAGCACATGGATTGATTCAAACGCCTATCCACTATGCATGGAGGCCTCTAACCACCTACACAATTGTCTTTCAGACCTTCAATTTCCCAGTCAGTATCTATAAACTCCAATCAACACTCTTTCAGTCGACTTGCACACCTCTAGTGACTCATCTGGCACTATGTACTAATCTATTCACTGCGTCAAAACTTAAAAACTTTAAACGATTCATCCATGAACTTTCTTTGCAGTACTCTAATGATTCAGTCAGTACCCAAGTACTAATGGAATGAGACAGGCCTCAGCACATAGACTGCTACAAACCCCTATCCACTATGCATGCAGTCCTCTAACCACCTACACATTTGTCTTTCACACCTTCAATACCCCAGTCGGTATTCATACAGTTCCTTCAAACACACTGTCACTCCTCTTACACTCCTTCAGTGACTCATTCAGCACCATGTAGTAATCCATTTACTGCGCCAAAACCCAAACACTTATAAATTCACCCAGGCACACTCCTTGCAATACTGTAAACATTCAGTTAATATCCAAGTAGTAATGGATTGAGGCAGGCCTTACCACATGGATTGATTCAAACGCCTATCCACTATGCATGAAGGCCTCTAACCACCTACATAATTGTCTTTCAGACCAATTTCCCACTCATTATCTATAAACTCCAATAAACACTCTTTCAGTCCACTTGCACACATCTAGTGACTCATCCGAAACTATGTACTAATCTCTTCACTGCGCCAAAACCCAAAAACTTAAAAAGATTAACCCAGGCACTCTCCTTGCAGTACTCTAATGATTCAGTCAGTACCCAGGTAATCATGCAGTGACCGAGCCCTTAGCTCATAGACTGGTTCAAATGCCTATCCAGTATGCATGCAGGCCTCTTACCACCTACACACTTGTCTTTCACACCTTCAATACCCCAGACATTATTCATAAAGTTCTTGCAAACACCCTGTCACTCCCCTTACACTCCTTCAGGGACTCATTCAGCACCATGTAGTAATCCATTTACTGTGCTAAAACCCAAAAACTTATAAATTCACCTTTGCACTCTCCTTGCAATACTCTAAACATTCAGTTACTATCCAAGTACTAATGAAGTGAGGCAGGCCTTAGCACATGGATCGATTCAAACACCTATCCACTATGCATACAGGCCTCTAACCATCTACACACTTGTCTTTCACACCTTCAATACCTCAGTTAGTATTCATACAGTTCCCGCAAACACCTTGTCACTCTCCTTACACTTCTCCAGTGACCCATTCAGCACTATGTACTAATGCATTCACTGCGCCAAAACCCAACCAGTAATAAATTTACCCAGGCATTCTCTTTGAAGTACTCTAATGATTGAGTCAGTATTGAGCTACTTATGTAGTGAACCCAGGTTTAGTACATGCACTGCATCAAACGTCTACGCACTATGTATGCAGGCCTCTAATCACCTACACACTTGTCTTTCACACCTTCAGTACCTCAGACAGTATTCATAGAGTTCCTGCAAACACCCTGTGACTCCCCATATACTCTTCCAGTGACTCATTCAGCACCATGTAGTAATCCATTTACTGCGCCAAAACCCAAACACTTATAAATTCACCCAGGCACTCTTCTTGCAATACTGTAAACATTCAGTTAGTATCCAAGTACTAATGGAGTGAGGCAGGCCTTAGCACATGGATTGATTCAAACGCCTATCCACTATGCATGTAGGCCTCTAACCACCTACACAATTGTCTTTCAGACCTTCAATTTCCCAGTCAGTATCTATAAACTCCAATAAACACTCTTTCTGTCGACTTGCACACCTCTAGTGACTCGTCTGGCACCATGTACTAATCTATTCACTGCGTCAAAACTTAAAAACTTTAAAAGATTCATCCAGGCACTCTCCTTGCAGTACTCTAATGATTCAACAACATGAAACCTCCAAATGCTTCTCTCACATTAGTTCCCAAATGCACACAGACTCATAGTGTGATTCTAGACAAACAACACTATTCCTTCTATTTTACCAAAAGACATTCAGTAGTGTGGAAGGGCTGATGTGACTGCAGAGATTCTACATATTTTCACACTCCACACTACTATGAAAGCCTGACTCATTTTGTAAATGCATAAGCAATGACTGGTTTCTAATACTACTAGAACTTGAGATCATGACAGGTTTTTAAGCTGTTATCTATCAGCAAATACATGATGTAACCAAATGATTGTGTGTACTCTGTTTACCATTTTCGGAAAAGAAATGTGATTTGGTAATATGTATGGGATAGTGTCTGTTGTGTACAATCACACTGATAGTCTGTATGCATTTAGGAACCATTTAGAGAGAAGGTTTTGGGTACTTTATGTCTTTGCATACATATAAGTACTTAAAAAAACTCTAATCATTTAGTCAGTACCAAAGTACTCCTACACTGAGCCAGGCCTTAGCTCATGGACTGTTTCAAAGGCCTATCCACTATGCATATAGGCCTCTAACCACCTACACACTTGTCTTTCACTTCTTAAATTAACTAGTCAGTATCTATATACTTCAATAAACACCCTGTCACTCATCTTCCACACCTCCAGTGACTGATCCAGTACCATGTACTAATCTATTCACTGCGCCAAAACCGAAAAAACTTAAACGTTTCACCCAGGCACTCTCCTAGTAGTAGTCTAATGATGCAGTCAGTACCCAGGTACTCATGCAGTGAACCATGCATTACCACATGGACTGCTTCAAATGTCTATCCAGTATGCTTGCAGGCTTCTAACCTACTATACACTTGTCTTTAACAGCTTGAATTCCCCAGTCAGTATCCATGTACTTCCAGCAAACACCCTGTCATTCCCCTTGCACTCCTCCAGTGACTCATTCAGCACCATGTAGTAATCCATTCACTGCGCCAAAACCCAAACACTTATAAATTCACCCAGGCACTCTCCTTGCAATACTGTAAACATTCAGTTAATATCCAAGTAGTAATGGAGTGAGGCAGGCCTTAGCACATGGATTGATTCAAACGCCTATCCACTATGCATGCAGGCCTCTAACCATCTACACACTTGTCTTTCACACCTTGAATACCTCAGTTAGTATTCATACTGTTCCCGCAAACACCTTGTCACTGCCCTTACACTTCTCCAGTGACCCATTCAGCAGTATGTACTATTGCATTCACTGCGCCAAAACCCAACCAGTAATACATTTACACAGGCACTCTCTTTGAAGTACTCTAATGATTGAGTCAGTATTGAGGTACTTATGTAGTGAACCCAGGTTTAGTACATGCACTGCATCAAACGTCTACGCACTATATATGCAGGCCTCTAATCACCTACACACTTGTCTTTCACACATTCAATACCCCAGACAGTATTCATAGAGTTCCTGCAAACTCCCCATACACTCTTTCAGTAACTCATTCAGCACCATGTAGTAATCCATTTGCTGCGCCAAAACCCAAACACTTATAAATTCACCCAGGCACTCTTCTTGCAATACTGTAAACATTCAGTTAGTATCCAAGTACGAACGTGGTGAGGCAGGCCTTAGCACATGGATTGATTCAAACGCGTATCCACTATGCATGGTGGCCTCTAACCACCTACACAATTGTCTTTCAGACCTTTAATTTCCCAGTCAGTATCTATAAACTCTAATAAACACCCTGTCACCCCACTTGCACACCTCCACTGACTCATTCGGCACTATGTACTAATCTATTCACTGTGCCAAAACCCAAAAACTTAAAAAAGATTCACCTAGGCACTCTCCTTGCAGTACTTTAATGATTCAGTCAGTACCCAGGTAGTTATGCAGTGACCCAGGCCTTAGCCCATGGACTGTTTCAAACGTCTATCCACTATGCATGCAGGCCTCTAGCCACCTACACACTTGTCTTTCACACCATCAATATCCCAGTCAGTATCCATACAGTTCTTGCAAACACCCTGTCACTCTCTTTGCACTTCTCCAGTGATTTATTCAGTACCATGAAGTAATCCATTAACTGTGCCAAAAAACAAACACTTATAAACTCATGCAGGCACTCTCCTAGCAATACTCTAAACATTCAGTCAGTACCCAAGTACTAATGGAGTGAGGCAGGCCTTAGCACATGGATTGATTCAAACGCCTATCCACTATGCATGTAGGCCTCTAACCACCTACACACTTGTCTTTTACACCTTCAATTCGCCAGTCAGTATCCATACACTTCCAGCAAACACCCTGTCAATCCCCTTGCTCTCCTCTAGTGACTCATACGGCACCATGTACTAATTTTGACTGCACAAAAACCCAAACCCTTAAAAGATTCATTCAGGTACTCGCCTTGCATTACTCTAATGTTTCATTCAGTATCCAGGTACTCATGCAGTGAAGCATGCCTTTTCACAAGGACTGTTTGAAATAACTATCCACTATGTATGTAGTGGTTTAACCAGTTTTACACTTGTGCATCAGGCCTACATTTCCACAGTCACTATCCATACACTCCAGCAAACTCACTGTGACTACTGTTGCAAACCCATAGTGAGTCTTTCAGTAGCATGTAGTGATCTATTCAATAAAGTAAAATTCAAACAACTGTGAATTCACCCAGTGTCTCTCCTTATAGTACTGTAATCATTCAGTCAGCAAGCATGTAGTCTTTCAGTGAGACAGGCTTTAGGGCATGAACTGCTTCAAATTAGTATGCACTATGCATGTAGTGGTTTAACCACCGTCACACTTGTGCTTCAGGGTTATAATTTCTTAGTCAGTATTTATATAAAATGTGTTTGTATATTAATAGAAAAGTATAATTTATGAAGATATTAATATACATTTATTTGTGATTATTTTTTACAGATACTGTTTATCACCATTAAAATAGAGAATTCATGCCGGAAAAAGGAAGAAAAAGAAAAGACCAGAAAAAGGACAGTCACTTGAAGAAAAATCAACAACAAGTATTGAATGAACAACATAATGTAGCTAAAAAGAAAACATCTTCTGGTAAGATCACAAAGCAATGTATTAAAAATGTTTGTAGGACCAGCCAGAATGTACAGAATGCTGAAACCTCTGAGAATGCTTCAACTAGAAAAAAAAACAAAATAATAGGAAAAGCAAAAAAGGAAATGGACAGGCAAAGGAGATGAAGTATGGTAAAAGAAGGCAAAATCAGTATAAAGAAATACGCAATTTTTTTTTTACAATAGAGTAGTACATAATTTCCTGAAAGATGCGAAGAAATATAAAAAGAGAGCTCTATTTTATAAAAAGAAGAAGCATATTGAAACCATTGTTGAAAAGGCTTTTGAAGTAAAAAGGAAACTATTCATTTTAGTATTAAACAGAATTTGATCACTAGATAAACCAATCCATTTAATGAAGGCCAAAAGTAGGAGGAAAAGAGTAATTAACATAACAAATTTTTGTGATGTTTTTTTGGGAGAATGGAAACACAGTTCAAGTTCAGAGCCTTTCTTTAATGAAGAGAGTTATTTACAGAGCAATAATTTATTGCATGCAGTTGACACCTGTGGTCGAGGTTATGAGGTTAGAAATGGTTGTCCAATTGACAAAGGGAAAATGGTTGAAAGAAATGCAGAAAAAGTGATAGCTGATGAAGTTCTAGGGAGACGTCTTAAACACCCTGTGTACACTTGGGATTGCAGTAGTATTTGTAGTGTACGACAAGAATCTATTGATAAATTATGTAGTTTCTTATGCGCATATAGTAAAAAAAGTATTAAACAAAAGATTAAGGTGTTGCAAGGACTAGACTCTTGCAGAGTGAGAAAAAATACTGGTTTGCAAGGTCATTCTCTGACTTGTCTCTCTAGGAAAGTTTGTCAAAGTGTTTTTCACCATTTCAGGATGTTGGCAGTACATCATACTCAAATGTGGAAGTTAGTGAGAAGATTGTATTATGCATAAAGTCCAGCACTAAAGTTAAATGAGTTGAACAGTGCTCTTTTGCGTGGGTCAATATCAGATGTGAAGAAGGTTTGTGGTGATATTGAGTTTTGTTACTTTGGTCCTCAGCAAGAGAGTGCAGAATCTTACACATTAGTAGAACAAAATGTTGAAGACAATGTAGAACCCATGATTACAAAAAATTTTGAAGATCAAATCACAAAGTTTAAGTTAATTTCAGGTGAAAGACCAAATGTTTCTTGTATTTGTTGTCAGTGAACTCACTATAAAAATCAGACTAGGAGTGTCAATCTGTATTTAAAAAGTGAAACAGAAAATAATGATAAGTGGAAGGAATTTGCAACTTATTTGTTGGTAGAGGATTGTTTTGATTTGGGATCTGAGCAGCGTATTTGCAAATATTGTTATAACAAATTAGATGAGAATAAAATGCCTGCTAGAGCTGTTCATAATAATCTAGAGTTAGTTGCTATTCATCCAGAGCTGATAGATTTAAATACCTATGAGTCTATTCTCATTCAATGTGTGCACCCGTTTCAGGCTATTGATCGTATGGAGCCTAAATCAGGTAAATTGCCTCCATCAGACTTATAAAGAGGATTGAAAGGAAGAGTTGTGTATTTACCGTTAGATTAAAAGAAAAACATTGAAACTATTGGTGTAGACCATGGAGAAATGAACCACTAGTTATTCTAGTTAATGGTATTCCTCCTAAGAATAAGAAAATATGGCAAGAGTTAGTGGATGTTAGAAAAGTGCAAAAGGCATCATTGGATGCGATAAAAAATAATGAGTACTATAGAAACGTGTTTGTAGGAGCAGAAGAAATAGATTTAGCAGAATATACTGAAACATTAAGTGGACAAATTGAAAAAGTGGACATGTCCAGATGTGAAGAAATCTATGAACATTACAGTGTACATCCACTTCATTCCAAAGAAGTGATGGGGAATACGATTGAGTTGTTCCAAATGAAAAAAGCAAGAGGAAGTCCCATGAGTGTATGGGAAGAGAGCTTGGAAGCTCGTTGTTTCCCGCAGTTGTTTCCAACAGGAAAAGGTGGACGACATGATGAACGTCCTGTGCACATTCCTGCATCTGAATATCGGACAACAAGATTATATGCAGAAGATCCAAGATTTCAACAATGTATCCCTTATATGTTTCATCTTCTGTTTGAAAGTGACTTGTCTGGACTTTCATATGCAGTAAATCACATTTTAAAAACTGGAATGCATCTGCAAAATGTAACTGCAAAGGATTTTATGGATAAATTGCATCAGAGAGATGATCATTTAGAACCTCAGTTGATTAATCTGATGGCATGTAAGCGTGGGACTAATGAAATATATGCTACGGAACTTAGGAACTCCTACATGGTTCGTTACACTAAGCTGTGCTGAGTATGCTTGGGATGATTTACTTGAATTTCTTCGATCGGACAATTCCAATATACAAAACATTGAATACAAGACACCTGGATAATTGTGCTCTTTGGATCCAGTTAATGTATGCAGATATTTCAATCATAGATTTGAAGCTATGATGTCTTTCATCTGCAATAAAAAGTATCCTCCTCTTGGAGAAGTTGTGGATTTCTTTTGGAGAAAGGTGTATCAAGTAAGAGGTGCTCCTCATATACATATGTTGTTATGGATCAAGGACGTCCCCAAATTTGGGAGAAGATAAAAACTTAAAACAACAAATCTTACGATTCCAAAGCCATAGATGTGGAAAATACAGTCAACGAAAGTACAAGTCTAAGGATAAGTTCTACACCAAATGTTGTTTTGGGTTTCCACGTCCTGTATTATCCACAGGAAGAGTGAACAGTTTAATGTCAGCTATGCGACACACCATCACAAGAAAGTCTCCGAAAAATACCTACAACTTGAGAAGAAGCGAAGAGTCAAAATACATAAATGACTACAATCCAGTTATTTTATCCATGTGGAACGCTAACATGGATATTCAGTATGTTGCGGACAATTCCATTGCTGTTGCTCGATATGTAACGTCCTACATTACTAAATCAGAAAAGACGGAATTGAAAGAAATGTGGGAAGAGATTTCTCACGATAAGATTCTAAGTCAGAAATTATACAGTTTCAGTTTGAAGATGTTATTGCATCGTGAAATTGGAGCATATGAATGCTCAGATCGGTTATCATCTGCATGTCTATACTCCAAAATTAGAAGAATCATTTGGTTGAGTCTAGGTCTTGCAGCAATGCGAAATTGGGTACTGAAATCTGTTCAAGAAATTGAATATTTATCAGAAAAAGAACCAGAAAGTACAGATATTTTGAAAACGAATATGTTGGACACATATTACCCAAACAGAAGTCATCGTCTTGAGAACATGTGTCTCTATGAAGTGCTGCAAAACTACACTTTTAAATGGAATACTACAGAGAACATCAATGATGGAAAATATGCAGTGATTGATTCCGAAGGATGTTTGGTGAAACAAAGGAAAGGAAATGTAATTAATCACAGGAAACTGAGTTGCGACACTGCTGATAAAAGGGAATTTTACTATTCAGACCGTTTGCAAATGTTCAAACCATGGCGTTGAGAACTGGAATTACTTGGAAATTTTCAGGGCTATGAAGATTCATTTAATGCTTGTAAAGATAGCATACAATGCAGTGTTTTTGCAAATTATGTGAAAATGTTGAATGATGAAATTGATCAAAAAGCTACAATTGCAGCTGAGATTGCTAGAGACAGTTCTGAAGACAGTCAAAGTTCTGATGCACTGAGTCAAGATCCACTAGGACAACCAATTGTTGAACATTAAGCAGCAATTGCCATGAATGAGGTGGAAAAGCAATGCATCAAGCTCAAGAAGATGTAATGCAGTTAGGAAACTTGGAAGAACAACTAAATGTTGAACAGAAACAAATATATCAGCAAGTGAAAGAACAGATTCACCATGGATTACTTCATGAAAAGAAAGAGTGCTCATGTACATCATTTCAACCTATCAGAATGTATGTGAGTGGTCAAGCTGGAACAGGAAAAAGTTTCTTAATTAAAGTAATTACAAGTTATCTGCAGAAAACAACTGAGTCGCATTTGTCTTGTGTTGTCACTGCTCCAACTGGGTTGGCAGCACATAACATTAAAGGAATTACTTTACATCCTTTACTAATGCTACCAGTAGAGCATGAGAACAAATTGGAATACCACAAGCTATCTGGAGAAGCTTGTTGTGAAGTTTCAAGAGTCTTGAAGAAAATGAAACTTCTCATTATTGATGAGGTGAGCATGGTCTCAAACTTGATGCTTGCCTTTGTGCATTTAAGAATGCAGCAAATTCTTAAAACAGAGTATGACGTGTTATTTGGAGGAAAACACGTCATAGTTTTTGGAGATCTACTGCAACTGACTCCAGTAAAAGAACAACAAGTATTTAAAACACTTGCGCATGAAGATACCAGAAAGTCTCTGGGTAGTGTTGGAAACGTGAACATTTGGACATATTTTGAATACAAAGAGCTGCCGCAAAATATGCGACAAGCAAATGATGCTGAATATGGAAGTATTCTTCAAGTTATGAGAATTGGACTTCTGACAGAACATGGCAAACACGCTTTGCAGATTCGATTACTTTCCAATTTGTTTCTAAATGAAAATGTAGTTCCTGAGAAAGTAGACATGAAAATTGCAGAAAATAAATCAGTGATCTGCTTAATGCCAACACTGCGCAAGTGTTCTATATTCAATGAAGAACTATTGAAACTGGAAGATGAAGAAATTATAAAAATGGAAGCCATCGATAAAATAGAGCATGAAGGAATCACTATTATTTTGACAGGAAATTTGAAAACAAAACAGTCGGGTAATTTTAAGGCGTAATTTGGATGTAGAAAAAGGTTTAGTTAATGGAGCAATGGGTAACGTGGTGGATTTTGTTAATTATCATAAAAAAGAAGGAATTGAATTTAAAAAAACTTAAATTTGATCAGATTGAAGAAGTTAAAGAAATTGGTCGTTGTTCAGTTCGTTTTTAGCTTGTTAAAGATTTATATGTCCGTAGGAAACAATTTCCATTTTCTCTGGCATACGTAGTGACTATTCATAAATCTCAAGGATTAAGTGTAGACAGTGCATTGGTGAACATTGGACCCCGTATTTAAAGAGGGTATGGCATATGTTGCTTTGTCGCGAGTCAGAACATTATCTGGTTTCTTTTTGATTGATTTTGATGACACAAAGGTTACTGCAGATGCAAACTGTGTAAAAGAGTATAATAGGTTAAGAAGGGCATATGCTCCCAATTTAGGTCAATATCCTGTATTTGAAAAGCGTGTGGTTGGTCAAAACAGAAGGTTTAAGAATATCTGTACTGAAGGTGTAGAGAAGGGAAAAGAACAAGATAATGTTGTGATTGCAAGTAAAAAGAAAAAGGACATTATTGAAGAGATTGTTGGTTATCAGTTTGAAAATAGTTCAGGTGTCAACTGCTAAGCTAATGTATTGGTCAATGTTGTTTTTTATCTTGAAGGTGTGCAAGAACAAATTATGCAGAATCGGCAAAAAATATTTTGTTCCTTGTTGCATTCTGTTTATGAAAAATTTAGAACAGATACAAGTAAAATACAAACAGTTTCAGATGTTCGTAATCTTTTGGATGTGTGTTCTGGTTCTACACAATTTACGCAAAATATCCAACAAGATGCTCAGGAATTTTTAATGTATATGCTTACCATTTTTGAAAATGAAGGTGTAGAAAGAGCCTTTTTTATAAATGGGAACATCATTGTGAAAATTGCATGTATACATCTAGCACTAATGTAGACACTGAAAGATTTCTATATGTAACATTACCGGACTGTAAATCAGTGTCTTTCAATAAATTAGTTAAAGGTGCAAATCAAAACATGGAGTGTAGCCAATGTAAATCAGAAATGTTATCCACATTATTTAAAAAAAAATATGGACAATATATAATTTTAATGATGCAACGTTGTACAGCTGATGGAAGAAAATTGGATACTTTAATAAAGCAAATTTGTAGCAACACAACTATCAATATCAGAAAGGACTTTTGTAGCAATTGCAATAATTTTCCATGATGGTCCTTCCACAACATCTGGACATTACACTGCCTATATAAAATGTGACAAAGGCTGGACACTTTGTAATGATGCCCAGTTGGTTTTCAAACAACGTTTGCCTAGTGAATTACCAAATTCCTACCTAATATTTTTAAAGCCAAAGTTTTAGGAAGATAATTCACTCTCTGAGGAATTTATTATTATAATTTATAAAGATTACCATTGGACAATTTACATAAAAAACAGTGCAAAAATACAATTTGGCCTCACGGAAAGGTATATGTTTGAATTATGGACTTTTTCTTACTCATTGACTCGGTGAATATTTTAAAGCGACAACATTTACAGTTTTTATAAATTGAAGTTATAACATTTTGTTAGCAAAGAGCATTTTATATATGTGTGATTTGTATTTTCTGGTATTTTACTGAGAATAGCATGTTGGGTTTTTTTAAACAATCTTTTTGATTGTTTTTTTTTGCCCGCTGTTATGTGATGAGTACGATTGAAATCGTATTGCTAGTGAAATTCAATATATTCTGAGAACAGCAAAAAAGGCAAACAAAATATTTTGTTTAAATTATGCTGTGTTGTTAAAAATGTATTATTACATGTTATTACTATTTTTTCTTTTATTTCACAGATCCTAATTATAAAATAAGCAATTTAATAATAAGCAATTGAAATGATTGCAGTCCTTCAATATGTAGAATGGGAAATATTATGAACCACTCAAATCTGTTTTTTTGGAGGAGATATGATTTCTTATGACAGAGAGATTCCAAAACTACATAGGTATAAACAGGGTGTTTTGAAAAACGTATTAAAGCTTTGTACCTTCTTGCAGATGTGCCCATTGTCCATGTTAATACTTAGTTAAACTTACCTTCACAGTATTAGAAATAAAAAATGGTACACATTTTTTTCAGTTGTTTTTTGTAATGTAAATCATTACAAAAAACAACTGAAAAAAATGTGTACCATTTTTTATTTCTAATACTGTGAAGGTAAGTTTAACTAAGTATTAACATGGACAATGGGCACATCTGCAAGAAGGTACAAAGCTTTAATACGTTTTTCAAAACACCCTGTTTATACCTATGTAGTTTTGGAATCTCTCTGTCATAAGAAATCATATCTCCTCCAAAAAAACAGATTTGAGTGGTTCATAATATTTCCCATTCTACATATTGAAGGACTGCAATCATTTCAATCATTCTTCTTTGAGCATCTTTGCAGACAAACATCGGTTCTTACCTCCTATCATTCACAAGCAATTTTCCAAACAGAAATATGTTACTTTTTGTAACATAGTTATAGCTCAAGACACTCTTTTATATGTACAAATAGAGGAAAAGGCACTCTGTGGACCTTTTTTTCTCAATGTAAATACGACCTCATCGTACACACCACTTTGCGTTGAAAGGGTGTTCTATAAGTGTTGTTGTGCATGATTGCACAGAATACTCATAGAACAAGACACATCTCCAGATTTATCAAAAATAATAAATCTGGACATGTGTGTGAATACTGCACCATTCTCCAATTGGTGTAGCAAAGCACAACAAGGAGAACTGTTTTCATTTCTCCTCATTTTTTAACCTTCAATACATGCTAAAATGCTCAGCATACATTGAAGGAGAAAAATGCCTTTACTGATTGTTTTTGTGCAGGAAGTTTTGTCTTCCTGCACAAAAACAAACACCACATGACACAGATATCCTTGCACCATGGTGCAAGGGTGCCTGTGTCACCATATGGCTGCAGTTTAAGCAGCTGTGCAGAGAGAAGCATAGATTTGCAACATATTTATGTACATATGTTGCATCCCTGTTCTTCGGAAGTACTACAGCACAATGCAGTTAAAGAGGTTACTGTGTGATGCTGCAGCACTTCCTCATAGTTCTGCACTTATACATTCACCATATGCTACTAATGCATTCGTTCAGTAAATTACGCACTACACATACATTCATCTAAACTTTTACACACCAACAAACAAATATAGCTCTTTTTTTAAACCAGGAAAGTTAGTTCTTAGAAGATTTTTTTTTCTTCTTTTTTCTGTTATATTTTTTTTCTTGGTTTTCTGAACAATTTTTAATTTCCTTTGGTTTTTCCCAAAAAAAAGGAAAAAACAGAACTGGAGGAACAAAACAATGAACTTCAGGGAAAAAATAAAAAAAACTAGCAATGATGGTTTTCTTGCTTTCTACAAATGAGGTCAATGGACTGCTCTCCATAGCAAAGGACGGCGTTGCATTTTATGCAGAGCACTTTCAATGTGGCAAACTGTGGACGGATGCCCAAGTTTTGGACAGATGGATCCACCCTCGAAATACTCGGCTGTGATGCCTCTGAAGGACCAGGAAGAAATCGCATTCTTCGGCACTCTTCACGTGCCAGGTTGACCACATGCATCGTCTTCCAGGTGCTTCTTCATGCTGGCTGTACCACATGAATACTTTTTGGTTGGATCGCCACGGGAGAGCACTCGCTGACAGATCTTGCATGTCACTAAGGTGGCATTAGTTTTGGTTTGCCCCTCAGGAAAAGTAACAAATTTCCATACCACAGATGAGTACCTTTCTGGGCATGGTGGTTCTTCCAGAAATTCATCTTCAGATGAATGAGCAGATGCTGGAGATGCCTGCTGCCCTGAAGCCATTGTTTGGAAAAAAGTTTGATCTAAGTGTAAACTTAGTCAAAAAAAGTTCTTCTCAGCAGAGAGATGCTCCTCCAAGGAAGGTCTAAGAAGAATGATTGAAATGGGTGGGGCTTTTCAATAGTTTGAATAGGAAGTCTAATAAACCAATCAAATCTCTTTTTTTCAGGTCACATGGGACCCGCGCACTGTGCGCATAGGCAGCACGCACCGAGCGCGAATCCGTGAACTTGCATCTAAAAGCAATATAGGATTAGAAGTAAAAATATATTCATTTTATGAGTAGCTTAGATTATGTCTTCCCTTAATATTTACATGAAATACATATATATATATGTTTTTTGACATTTAAAATATTTTGTGGGATTCGCGCACTCACCGCGTCAACCATGCACATGACGTTTTGCGGATGCGCGCGAGCATCGCGTAACGTACTTCGTACGTGTCGCGTATGGGCTTGGAGTCGCGTACCAGTCGCATAGCAATCGCGCACGGAAATATGTACCCAACACACACCATACGCGGATCCTACACTACAATCGTAAAATGGCGACTATGTTCCATGCAGGGATCGAGAAAGGTGCGCAGCAGCAGACTTCCGTGGTGAGCAGTAGCTTTACTACAGTGATCTAATGAGCAACTAGAGTGCTAATATTCAGAATTTATGGCAAATGTGTGACATATCTGAATACCTTCTTGATGGAATCAAAGTAAAAAACTGAAAGCATTTCCTACTGAGGAGACTGCAGTAAATGAGGAAATTAGGAAACTTCATAACAAATAAATCTCCCAAGATGGCCACCAGAGACAAAAGAGCCCAAATGCAGCAGAAATATCACCCAGATGTAGCCCTAATGTAGCCCAATGACACAGGTGTGCAAAACACTTATTTTTTGTGTATTTGCAGTTTTATATAGTGCAGACTTGTAAGGTATTGGAGTGCTTTACATGAGCATTGGTTACATCACACAAGATCAAATTCATTTTGGTTGTAGACATGGGGAGATTAAGTGATTCAACCAGAATCACAGAATGTTGAGCCGAAGCAGAAACTCCAACCTGGTTCCCCAATTGCAAAGTCTGCAGCTCTGGAAGTAACACCACATCCTTTCCCCTAGGTGCAACATTTAATCTACTGGTCAACTGGATAAAAAAACATAAAGATTACAAATAATTTTAAAGTTCTTTGTCGCTTTTTGAAAACTCAGAAAATATGTCCTCATTTTAGTTTTTTAGAGCACTAACCATAATTTTGATGCAGATAAGACCCTCTCATATATGTAATTCCTTAAGGAAATACTCTAGGTATTACAGTTTTGATTACATCAAGATGACGTCAGGCGTTCCACACTTTTGTAATAAATATAGAATGTTAGCAATCTAGTTGTTCATTGGGATACTGTTGAGAGGCAGAGGCCAGGGACACGGACTCTGAAAATTGAAGGCAGGTAGGAGAGTGTAGAGGCAACAATTTGACCACACTGGGCAGGCAGGAAGGGCAGTGGCAGCACAACAGACTATGGAGGGCAGTGGAAAGGGGGGCAGGGGCAACAAACCAACAATACAGGACTGGCAAGAGAGGCTGTGGCAATATAATAGACCATTGTGGGCAGAAGGAAGAGGCAGTGGTAGTACAACCATACATGCCAACAGACCCGTTTCAGCAAGGAAACGTCCAATGATTTTAAGTTCAAATGGGCTTTATTTGATCTGTCTCCTGCCAACAATCTCCTCTTTTTCAATGCAACTCAAGGGGGAAAATCAATACCCTAGTTTTTTTCCCAAATCTCTCTCTTACCAAGTTCAAAATGTTCGGAAGTATGGTACATTGGATCATGGTAGGCAGGAGGAATTGGGGTAGGGACATGGACTCGGATAACAGAGGACAGGAGGTACATGGAGAGGTGCACCAAACTGATCCTACAGGGCAGGCATCAGGGTTTGCAGCAGCACAGTACACCACACAGCGCATGCGGGACGGGAGTGCAGCACAACAATCCATAGAAAGCAATAGGGAGGGGACAGGACCATGCACATGGACAACAGAGAACAGAGGGGAAAGAGGCAATGGTAGCTACCTGACCATAATGGACAGACAGGAGAGAAAGCTGCAGCATAGCAGACCATAAAGGGCAGGAGGGACGGATCAGGGGCATTACAATGGAACAGACAAGCCAGGAGGTAGGGAATAGGGGTCTGCACATGGAAACAGAGGGCTGGGGGCAAGAGGGCAGGGCAGGAGCAGCAAGATGACCATGAGACTATGATGGCATACACACAGACCATGGAGGGAAGGTGGGAGGGGGTCAGGGGCAGCTAGCTGACCACACAGGGAAGGTGGGAGGGGCCATGGCAGCACAGAAGACCATGCATGGCAAGCGGGAGGGTTAGTGGCAGCACAATGGCTATGATGGGCAAGAAGGAGGGTGCAGGGACATGCACAAAGGACCATGGAGGATAGAAGGGAGGGTCAGGACCTGGGCACAGACAAGAGAGTTCAGGGGAAGGGGCCTCACAACAGACCGCGTGGGGCAGGCAGGAGGAGCAGTTGCAGCACAACAGACCAGGGAGGGCAGAAGGGTGTGGCAGTAAAATGGACCATGGTGGACAGGAGGAAGGGGATAGGGGCATGGCATGTGGACAGGCACAGGTTACAGTCGTCTGACAATGCTAGGCAGGTGGGAGGGGAGTGGCAGCTCAACAGAACACTTAGAGTAGAAAGGAGTGGCAGGTCCATGGAACATGGTGGGCAAAAAGGATGGAGCAGGGGCATGCACAAAGACATCGGAGGGCAGGGGGAAGGAGAATAGGGGCAGCAAGCTAAGCACAAAGGCTAAGCAGGAGGTCAATGATGGGCCATAGAATTGTGCAATGGAGGGCAGGAGGAGTGAACAGGTACATCATGCTAAATGAAGGGCAGTGGCAGCACATCAGACCATGCATGGCAGGAGGGAGGAGGCTAGTCCATGGATTCAGACAACAGAGGATAGGGAGGAGGTGGATGGGGCAGCAAGCTAACTGTTCAGAGAAGGTGGGTGTTAGGAACTTTATTGTTTTTAAAATGTGTGTCTGTGCGAACTACTTAAAATATGAACAAGTATGCAGCATAATCTCACTTTTATTCAGGAAAAAGAGGACGTTTGTGGCTGTGACTCCGGGCTCACTTGACAGAAACACCCCCTGACCCTCCACCCCCCATCGCAAAATGTAATGCCCGTGAAAAGGGTAGGTGGACGCAGTGTTATATAGAACATAGTCCTGAGAGCACGATTGAAAATGAAAACTAGATATAGTATATGGTATAAACTATGCACCAAAAAGTGTGATATAAGATGAACCGGGGCGTGAAATATAATATGCAATACATTGTGCGCAATGACAGATTCATTGGAGAGCGCAAGATAGCATAGGCACTAGCGCGTGCTATGCGATATGCGCCTTGGAGTGTAATATGCACAGGGCAGTGTTGTGTGACCTAACTTGTCTCTAAAGTTGTAATATAAAATATGTGCTGGGGAGTGCAACGTTGCATATGCACTGTGACAAAGATATGGATCCCAGATTGTAATATGTATGGCATAGCGCTGTGCGTTATAACATAGGCATCGAGGAAGGCACGTTAGATGGGGCAATATAACCTGTGCGAAGGCAAGTGTGGCATGACATATTCACGGTGTGGTGTTACAGTGCACATGGGCTAGAGAGTGTCATAGCATACCCACTAGCTGGTGGAATACAACACAGAGGTGTGAGGCACTCGGGGGGCACTGGTGGGTGTAACACAGCATTGGGCTCAGCCAGGAGCACGTCGTGACTCTCAAGTGAGGTTCGTCTCCTTTCCAGAGAGTAAAATAAAAAGTATTACACATCCGGCGGTGGATGTGTACTTTATTAACCGTGAGGGGGGTTTCTTGCATAGTTTGGTCGAATTTTTGTTGAATCCCCTTTGAATGGCTTGGTGTGCATGTATATTAAATGTGCCCGTCAATAACTACCCATGTTTGTATAAATAAACGACAAGGGTGTCTACTTGGAGAGTACCCACCGGCGGGGGCGCCGGGATTAGGCACGGTAGGGCGTCAGACACGTCAGAGCTTCACTAGCGGTGTAAATACATTCCATGTGAATTCATTCTATGCATAGTCACCTTTTAATGAATATCACGCAAATCGTCATGGTGATAGGTACGTACGGTTTGTCCAGCATGTCCTATGTGTTTCTATAAATATATATTTTTTTTAAATAATAAAAAACAAAGGCCGGCCCTGGGGGATGGGGTCCCCGGGGCCATAAGTGGCCTGAGGAGGGGGGCAACGCAGCCCCCTCCTAAAGAATAAAAAAAAAGAAAAAGGCCATGACCCGGGGGTTGGGGTCCCCGGGGCCGATTAGGGCCTTGGGAGGGCCAAATTTATTTTTTTGCCACAAAAAAAATTAGGGTGTAGGCCCTGGGGGATGGGGTCCCCAGGGCCAGTAAATTAGAAAAATTAGAAAAAAAATAAAATAAAGAAAAGACCGGCATCGCGCCGGAGGCCATGCCCCCTCCTTGCAGCACTCTGCAAACGCGCCCCCTGGCCAGTTGTAAGTTGGGGAATTAATTCCCCTTCAATACTGAGGGTCCCTGAGGGCAAACTAGCCCAACAGGTATCTCCAGTATGCGCCAGGGAGCTGCGTTGCAGACAGGTGTTCTGAGGCCACGCCCCTTTTTACACCTCTATGCATCACAGCTCTGTGGCGCTTACTGGAGGTACCTAGTGGGCTAGTTTGACCCTAGGGACCCTTAGAATTCAAGGGGACTTAATCTCTCAACTTAGAACGGCCACAGGGTGCGTTTACACAGTGGTGAAGGGAGGGGACGGGGCCTGAGGTGACGTGTGCAAACACGCCCTTTGGCGCTTTTTAAGTTGGGGAAATAATTCCCTTTCAATCCTGAAGGACCATGGGGGCCAACTAGCCCACCAGGTGCTTCCAGTAAGTGCCACTGCTCTGCGTTGCAGAGAGGTGGTGCAGGCCGTGCCCCTTTTTACACCTCTCTGCAATGGCGCTTACTAGACGTACCTAGTGGGCTATTTTGCCCCTAGGGAGCCTCAGGATTCAAGGGGACTTAATCTCCCAACTTAAAAAACGGCCACAGGGCGTGTTTAAACAGTGGTGAAGGGAGGGGACGGGGCCTGAGTTAACGTGTGCAAACAAGCCCTGTGGCGTGTTTTAAGTTGGGGAAATAATTCCCCTTCAATCCTGAGGGACCCAGGTGCTTCCAGTAAGCGCTACGGCGCTGCGTTGCAGAGAGGTGGTCTAGGCCGTGCCCCTTTTTACATCTCTCTGCAACGCAGCTCTGTGGCGCTTACTGGAGGTACCTAGTGGTCTAGTTGGACCCTAGGGACCCTCAGGATTCAAGGAGACTTAATCTCCCAACTTAAAACGGCCACAAGGCGTGTTTACACAGTGGGGAAGTGAGGGGACGGGGCCTAAGGTGATATGTGCAAACACGCCCTGTGGCGCGTTTTAAGAGGTAGTTTTAATCCCCTGCCCTATTTCATACTAGGGGCTTACAGAGGAGGTCATGCTGATCACAGGGGGACACCAACGCATAGTGTTCCCTAGTGTATGTAGGTGTTTTCACTGTATTCTGAGTGTCTTTTAACATTGCACTGGCTCTAGGACTGGTTAGTCAGACTCAGTTACCACCAGTATCCGTCTGAAAAAGTTGAGGGTACAGCATGATTTTGCAACAAGGCTTCTTTCTGCTCTTCTGTTTGTTCTTTCTGCACGTTATCCTTCTTCCTGCACTTTTCTTCGTCTTTGAGGACTTCTGTTGCTTCTTTCTGCATTTCTTTTTTTTCTTTCTGTGCGTTTTTTCTTCTTTCTTCACATGTCCCATCTCTGTAGGCATAGTTAGAAATTAGCATTTAAAAAACCTTTGAAATTCACTGAAAAAACCATAGGTTTCAGGCACGTTATAGTTAGGAATTAGCATTTTATAAACCTTAGAAATTCACTGAAAAAACCATAGGTTTCAGGGGCATTATAGTTAGCTGGACTTTTCACTCATACAAAACCATTGAAATTCCCCCGTTATAGTTAGTTCAGCTAACTATAACTCGCGCGCCCGCAATGCACTGCTGATGACGTCACATATTACATCACTCATGACATGGTCAGTGACATCACTCATGACATCACTGATGACATCTCAAATGACATCACTGATGACATCATCCTTGTGATAGAGTGGCAGACCTCCTCTCCCCCTAATATAACCTTTGATACACACATTCAAAAATAGAAACTAAAATTTTCAAAACAATGGACATACCAATATTAGTTACAACAACCTATTCAGTAATTCTAAGATCCACATACACATACACTCATTCACCAACAGTCCTATACAGTCACTCATACATGTACTCACTCATCATATGTACTCACACACCTATACATCCTGTTACACAACGCCACTCATCCATAGAGTTACTCACACACATAGTCACTCATGCTAATAAAGAATCAAACATCCATTTACTTGCATATACAGTTATACACACACCACCACACTTACTTCTACAGAAACTTACACATACTTAGTCTTTTAAACAATCACTTATAGAAACACATACTTATTCATACAGGAACACTTTCAATCTCTCACTCTCACATATACTCACTTATATACACCAATAGTCACATATACTAGTTTAAAACATATGTAGTTACACATAAAGACACTATTGAGACAGTCATTCACTCACTAACACACCCATGCACACACTCATCCACCCATACAGTCCTGCACACATGCTGTCTTCAACACATACAAACAGTGAGTCACTCATTCATGCACCTATGCACTACGTAATACCCCCCACCGAACCATACAGACACTCAGACACTCATACTGATACTCAAAAAAACCAACTAATAACCTATATAGACACTCATGTAGCTACTCACCAACCCATGCAGTCACTTATACACAAAGTGAGAGACTGATACAGATATTTACATATTTAAACATTACTCACTAAGCCATGTATTCACTAAGATACACTTAAACAGTCAGTTATACAATTCATTTTTCAAAAACAAATCATCCATTTAGACACTTATATACCCATTTATTCTTCCATCGACCTTGAGATATACATATATAGAACATATGTAATTTTCAGAAAAACACACATTCACTGGATGATGTCATCAGTGATGGTATTTGAGATATCATCAGTGATGTCATGAGTGATGTCACTGACCATGTCCTTAGTGATGTAATATGTGACGTCATCAGCAGTACATTGCGGGCGCGCAAGTTATAGTTAGCTGAACTAACTATAACGGGGGAATTTCGATGGTTTCGTATGAGTGAAAAGTCCAGCCAACTATCATGCCCCTGAAACTTATGGTTTTTTCAGTGAATTTCTAAGGTTTTTAAAATGCTAATTCCTAACTATAACGTGCCTGAAACCTATGGTTTTTTCAGTGAATATATATATATATATATATATATATATATATATATATATATATATATATATATATATATATATATATATATATATATATATATATATATATATATATTCACTGAAGAAAACAAGGGTTACAGAGACATTATAGTTAGGCTCAAGTTTCACAAAACCAGTGAAGTCAGCAGTTATAGTTAGCTGACCTAACTATAACTCGTGCCCCCACAATGTACTGCTTATGACCTCACATATTTCATCACTCATGACATGGTCATTGACATCACTGATGACTTCACTGAAAAGACATACCTTATGGCATCATCCAGTGACTGTGAGTGTTTTTAAAATGTTTATGAGTATTAAATATATATATTTACCAAGGTGTATTGATGAATCAGTGGGTGTATGAGTGACTGTATTGATGATTCAGTGGATGCATGACTGACTTTATAAGTGAGTGATTAGGAGTCTCAGTGACTGTATGGGTGAGTGACTAGGTTTTAAGAATGTCTTTTTGAGTCTGTCAGATGGTGTCTAAGTGGTTGTATGGGTTGTTGAGTGGGTACGTGAGTGGCTGTATGGTTGATTGGGTGTCTAAGTATCTGTATGTATGCATGAGTGACTGTCTGTGTGAGTGAGGGATTGGGATAGTGGATGTGTTGGTTAGTGAGTACATGTGTGAGAGGCTGTATGGGTTAGTGAGTACATGTGTGAGAGGCTCTATGGGTGAGTGAGTATGTGTTAGTATCTATATGAATAAGTGACTGAGTGTGTGTATATAACTGTATAGGTGAGTAAATGACTGTCTGATTGACTCTATAGGTGAGTGAGTAGGTGTGAGTGTAGCTCTCTGAGTGACTGACTGGGTGTCAGTGGCTGAAAGGCTGTATGAGTGGATATATCAGTGGCTGTATTAGTGAGTGAGTTGGTGTATGAGTAGCTGTATTGGTAACTGAGTGGATGTGTGTATATAGACCTATGAATCAGTGATGGGTGTGTAAGTATTGGTATGAGTTTGTCAACAGTTTTGAGAATGTTAGGGGGGGCGTTGGAGTGGGTGTATGAAAAGTTATATTGGGGTGTGACTGGGTATGTTAGAGATTCTGTGGATGATGTCATCAGTGATGTCCTCAATGATGTCACTGACCATGTCATGAGTGATGTCATATATGAGGTCATAAGCAGTGCATTGCGAGGGCATGAGTTATAGTTAGTTCAGCTAACTATAACTGCTGAATTTCACTGGTTTTGTCGGAATGAAACTTGAGCTTAACTATAATGTCTCTGTAACCTTTGTTTTTTCAGTGAATTTCTGAGGTTTTTTAAATGCTAATTCCTATCTATAATGTCGTTGTAACCTTTCTTTTGTTCCAAGAATTTCAAAGGTATTTTGAAATTGTATTTCCTAACTGTAACCTGAAAACTTTGAGAGTCGAAGTGTTAGTCACTTTATAGGTTGCTGACTGGGTGTGTGAGTGGCTTTATAGGTCTGTGAGTGAGTATGTAATGTCTGGGTAATTACGTAAGTGCATGAGTAGTGCGTGGGTGATTGTATAATTCCATAGGTGGTGCTTGTGTGATTCTATGAGTTCAAATGACAAAGACACACTGCAATTACCGGGTTTTTTGACAAAGTGTAAAACACACATATAGACATATTTTACCTAAAGTTTCGGGGTAGCTATTTAGTAAGATACCAATTTAACTTTTCCCTTTGTATTTATTTATCAAAATAAAAACATCAAATATGCATTTTCCTTCTTCACAGCAACAGTAGGAGCGCAATGACATTAGTAGTCATGAATATAAATGACAACGCGTAAAACAGATATATAGACATATTTTCATAACGTTTGAGTCTGGCTGTTTAGTACCATATTGGTTTAACTTTATTTTAACAACATATTTCTAAAGAATAACAGTTTCAAAAAATAACTTTCAACATCTGAACTCACGAATACAACATAAATACCAAACAAACATCAAACTATCCATTGTTACCCAAACTCATGAAGAATCAAAAACTGCTGCAAAACTAGTGTAATACACAATCTGTGACAAGACCCTCTCCAGAGGGAAAACAAATATTCATGTGGGACAACGTCCATCTTATATTATCCTAAAACCTATTACAGAAACCTTCTCCAACTGTTGATCTACCAGAGAGAAGCTGGAGGACCATCTACATCAGTGACAGCAGCATGTAGCCTTACGGCTAGAGTGGTCAACCTCAAAGCTGGGGAACCGGGTTTGAGTCTTGACAACGACGCTCAACATTATGTGATTCTGGGCAAATCACTTAATCTCCCAGTGCCTAAAAAAATGAATGTGGCCATCTGTAACGAAACTGGTGCTCTTGTAAAGCGCCCTGATACCCGATGTCTCGGGTCTAGTTCGCGCTATAAAAAGTTCTATAAAGAAATAAATAATAAAACAATACCTGGTCAGAAAATCTCTTCAGAGGTACACACTACTATAACATATATGGCTCCAGAGATTCCAAGAATGGCCATGTATTGCATTCACAGTAGTATTGGTATAATTGCTGGTGCGCAGTGTGTTACAGCTTTTTGCAATGCTGCAAAAAAATCATACATGCAATTTGTTTCTCCCTTTTATATTTTTTGCACATTTCTCAGTGTACATTTTTCAAATTCCTACTGTCCCAGTTGCCATTTATGTTACCATACAAAAGAACAAATATTATTTTTAACTTTACAAAAGCACAAAAAAGTTATTAAAAAACAAAACAGAAAATCATGCCACTGAGAAATAAAGGAATATCATTGGATAACACACTTTTCAACTAAAACATAAAAAGAACACGCCCATTTATCTATTTTGAACATTCTTTAAGAGGAGTTCATAGTGAACAAATTTGCGCAATATGTCACAACAAATTATCAAGGGATACAAATAAATAATACTCTTGGGGACTATGTCTATGCTTTACCATCTGAAAACAAACCATACCAATAGTCTAAAAGCAGCAAGAAGGCAACACCAGGCTGAAGGACCCTCAACTTCAATAGCAGCTGCAATAACATCAGGGCAGAGAGTCCCTTCAGAGGTCCAATCTCAACTTCAAGATTTCGCTCCACAGTTTTCCAGGATAGCATCATACTAAATGTATTGTGGAGTTGTAGTGACTGATGGAGTACAGTCCAGAACAGCCCCTTGCAATGCTGCAAAGAACCATAAATGTTGATTTTTTTTTTTAAATGTTGGCCTCTCATAGTTTTTTTACATTAACAGGCATTTTATTATCTTACGAAATGGGTATCTCATATCTATGGGGTCTTCGTTTTTTTATCTTCTAATTTATTGTAACACTACTTGCATATAACTTGCTGTATGGACAAGTCAGAGCCTTTAACTACAAATAAATACACAGCTAACTTTTGCCAGGTATACAAGTCAATAGTCTATGTTTGAATCTTCTAGTGAGTGCGTCGATAACATATACAAGCTTACTTGTGTTAATTATTATAATCTTTTTTTCAAAACTATCAACTGTAATATATGTGTCCTGGTCTGCCACCCCTCCTCTTAACAGCTTATCATTTTCTCTAGAATCCTGCACAGGACCAAAGAAATGAAACCGCACATCATCACAAACCTTTTCTACGTCTGCCACAGTACCATGCAAAAGGGTTCTGTTCATTTCTCCTAAACATAAAGCAGGAGTTTTTACATAGTACAGCTTCCTCACTAAAGTTCGCATTGTTGAGTGATGTACAGCTAACATCCTGAAATGATGAAAGGTGCTTGGGCACACTTTCTCTGATAAGCAAGCTAGTGAGTGTCCCTGCAAATTTGTATGCTTTCTCATCTTGGAAGGATCCGATCTTTGTAAAGTACTAATTTTGTGTATTAAACTTCGCCTTGGAAAGATACTTAGGAATTTCCTTAATATATCAGTGGAATGCTGCCAAATACTACCATCACTAATACACTTCCATTTGTATACAGGTGCCTGACTGCACCTTCTGAGGAACTTCGATTTCTGATCGCGATCGAATCGACCTGCCATTTTATGTTCCGCCGCCATTTTATGTTGCCCTCACTCAGGTAGCGCGGCGAACAAAGTCTATTCTGCTTTTTCTGCAGCTTCGTGTCAAAAATTGTCCTTTTTCCTCTATTTGCAAAGCTGTGTTAGGTTTGGCCAAGTACACTAATCCCTGTCTGGTTTTCCTAATCCCCGTCTCAACTATCTGTAATATGTATTGTTTAATTGGTATTTATGATTAATTAATTGTTAATTAATTACTAATTGTAAATTAAATATATTAATTGATTAATTAATTGTTAATTAATTATTAATTGTAAATTAATTTTATTAATTGGTTAATTATATAAGTTATAATTAGTTTAATATTAATATTTATTTATTGGTATTGTTAATTAATTAATTGTTAATTAGTAATTAATTGGTGATTTAATTTTATTAAGTGATTAATTGATGATTAAATTAATTATGTGAATTCTTATGTGCAGTGGGTTGTGGGTTTATAGGGGAATAGGGTGGGATGTAATTAAATTCAAATATTATTATTATTATTATTATAGCGATTTATAAAGTGCCTGGTGACCCAAGGGCATCCCCGCGCTATAAAAGTTATAATCCAGTTGAGGGGGAGGAAGGAGGAGGGAGGATTAATTAGGGAATAGGTGTGTTTTCAATTTTTTACGAAATGCCAAATAGTGGGGTTCGAGTCTGAGGGAGCGTGGTAGGGCGTTCCATCCAATGGCTGCTTGGACAGAGAAGCGTCGTCCTCCTGTACGTGCCTTTTTGAATCTGGGAACGCTGGCCAAGTGCTCATTCTCAGATCGTAAGGATCTGGGTGCTTTGTAGGGCGTGATCATGCTGCTGAGGATCGCGGGACCAGATCCGTTGATCAGCTTATGTGACATGCACATGGCTTTGAACTGCACCCTTTGGCGCACAGGGAGCTAGTGCAGGGCCTTGAGTGCAGGTCTGGCAGACGCTCTAGAGGGAAGGTTGGTTATCAGACGTGCTGCAGCGTTCTGTGTCCGCTGCAGTTTCGTCAGGGTGGCTTCAGGGGCTCCCAGGTAGACTATATTGCTATAGTCCAAGTGGGACAATACTAGTCCCTGGATGAGTAGTTTCCTGGAAGCAGAAGGCAGTAGGGGGAGAATCTTGCGGGTCGTGCGCATGAGCCCGAAACAGGTACCTGAGGTTTTGGTTGCTTGCGTCTTCAAGGTGAGTTCTGGTTCGAGCCATACGCCGAGGGTCTTGACTTCACGATTCGGGAGGGGGGTTTCTCCAAACACGTCGGGCCAGATTGCTGGGGGGATGGTCGTCCATTGTTTCCCCAGGAGCATCACTTCCGTCTTTGACCCATTTAATTTTAATGATGAGTCACTCATCCAGCTGTAGATTTCTGTAAGACAGTTGGTCAGATTCTCTGGGTGGTCGATAAGTTGTGATAAGGAGACGACCAGTTGAGTGTCATCAGCGTAATTTATTATTTTGATGTTAAATGGTGTTACCACGTCCTCAAGGGGGGCCATATATGCATTAAAAAGCGTCGGGCTCAGGGAGGAGCCCTGAGGGACCCCGCTTGTGAGGGGGAGGGTGGACGAGTGGTGATTGTCGTCCCAAACCTGGAACGTGCGTCCAGTGAGGAAGGATTCAATCCAGCCAAGGGCCGTCCAGGAGAGCCCTGCTGTCGCGAGTCGATGAAGAAGGACACGGTGGTTAACCGTGTCGAAGGCTGCGCTGAGATCCAGGAGGATCACTGCCACTGACCCTCCTGAATCCAGGATGCGCCTTGCTTCCTCGATAACGGCAAGAAGGGCGGTGTCTGTGCCATGGCCCGGGCGGAATCCAGTCTGGGATTGTCGTAATGCGTTATTGGTCTCAAGGAACTGAGATAATTGTTCGTTGACCAATTTCTCGGCTACCTTACTGATTCCGGGAAGTAGTGATATTGGCCGATAGTTTGACATATCCGCTGGGTCGAGCTGGTACTGATATTTTTTATTTATTTGTAATTAATAATACTTAATTGTTAATTAATTATTAATTGGTAATTAATTGGTGTTAGTATGTTAAATATAGTAAATATAAATAATTTATTATTTCATGTTATTTGTTGTTATTGCTAATTAATGTATTGTTAATTAATAATTGATTTGTGAATAATTGTAATTTGGTAGTTAATATGTATAAATTAGTAAATAATAAGTATATTAATTATAAAGAATGTATTATTAATTGTAAATAATAGATAAACTGATATTTAAATGTATTGTGTATTTTGTATGTGTAGTGTGTTGTGTGTTAAAGGGGGAATAGTGTGGGATGTAATTTAAAGTTAGTTATATAAATATTTATTTTAAATAATTGGTATTTAAGAATAAATATTTTGTAAATTAATTATTAATATGCTATTTTTTTTATAACTACTTATTTAATTGGTTATTATGTTTATAGAATCCCTATGCTATCCAGTGCTTTCCCAACTGTTTTACTATCTGGAGTAGGAATAGTAATTTTTACCCCTACGCTATCCAGCGCTTTTCCTACTGTTGCACTCTCTGGAGTTGGAATAGTAATTTGTACCCCTACGCTATCCAGCGTTTTCACTACTGCTGCACTCTCTGGAGTGGGAATAGTAATTATTACCCCTACGCTATCCAACGCTTTCCCTACTGTTGGACTCACTGAAGTGGGAATAGTAATTTTTACTCCTACGCTATCTAACGTTTTCCCTACTATTGCACTCTCTGGAGTTGGAATAGTAATTTTTTTCCCTACGCTATCCAACACTTTCCCTACTGTTGCACTCTCTGGAGTGGGAATAGTAATTTTTACCCTTACGCTATCCAACGCTTTCCCTACTATTGCACTCTCGGGAGTTGGAATAGTAATTTTTACCCCTACGCTATCCAACGCTTTCCCTACTGTTGCACTCTTTGGAGTTGGAATAGTAATTTTTACCCCTACGCTATCCAGCGCTTTCCCTACTGTTTCACTTACTGGAGTGGGAATAGTAATTTGTACCCCTACACTATCCAACGCTTTCCCTACTGTTGCACTCTCTGGAGTTGGAATAGTAATTTTTACCCCTACGCTATCCAGCGCTTTTCCTACTGTTGCACTCTCTGGAGTTGGAATAGTAATTTTTACCCCTACGCTATCCAGCGCTTTCCCTACTGTTTCACTTACTGGAGTGGGAATAGTAATTTTTACCCCTACGCTATCCAGCGCTTTCCCTACTGTTTCACTTACTGGAGTGGGAATAGTAATTTGTACCCCTACGCTATCCAGCGTTTTCACTACTGTTGCACTCTCTGGAGTGGGAATAGTAATTTTTACCCCTACGCTATCCAACGCTTTCCCTACTGTTGGACTCACTGGAGTGAGAATAGTAATTTTTACTCCTACGCTATCCAACGTTTTCCCTACTATTGCACTCTCTGGAGTTGGAATAGTAATTTTTTTCCCTACGCTAGCCAACACTTTCCCTACTGTTGCACTCTCTGGAGTGGGAATAGTAATTTTTACCCTTACGCTATCCAACGCTTTCCCTACTATTGCACTCTCTGGAGTTGGAATAGTAATTTTTACCCCTACGCTATCCAACGCTTTCCCTACTGTTGCACTCTTTGGAGTTGGAATAGTAATTTTTACCCCTACGCTATCCAGCGCTTTCCCTACTGTTTCACTTACTGGAGTGGGAATAGTAATTTTTACCCCTACGCTATCCAGCGCTTTCCCTACTGTTTCACTTACTGGAGTGGGAATAGTAATTTGTACCCCTACGCTATCCAGCGTTTTCACTGCTGTTGCACTCTCTGGTGTGGGAACAGTAATTTTTACCCCTATGCTATGCAATGTTTTCCCTACTGTTGCACTCATTGGAGTGGGAATAGTAATTTTTACTCCTAAGCTATCCAGCGTTTTCACTACTGTTGCACTCTCTGGAGTGGGAATAGTAATTTTTACCCCTACGCTATCCAACGCTTTCCCTACTGTTGCACTCACTGGAGTGGGAATAGTAATTTTTACCCCTATGCTATGCAATGTTTTCCCTACTGTTGCACTCATTGGAGTGGGAATAGTAATTTTTACTCCTAAGCTATCCAGCGTTTTCACTACTGTTGCACTCTCTGGAGTGGGAATAGTAATTTTTACCCCTACGCTATCCAACGCTTTCCCTACTGTTGGACTCACTGGAGTGGGAATAGTAATTTTTACCACTATGCTATCCAGTGGTTTCCCTACTGTTGCATTCTCTGTAGTTGGAATAGTAATTTTTTTCCCTACGCTATCCAACACTTTCCCTACTGTTGCACTCTCTGGAATGGGAATAGTAATTTTTACCCTTACGCTATCCAACGCTTTCCCTACTATTGCACTCTCTGGAGTTGGAATAGTAATTTTTACCCCTACGCTATCCAACGCTTTCCCTACTGTTGAACTCTTTGGAGTTGGAATAGTAATTTTTACCCTCACGCTATCCAACGCTTTCCCTACTATTGCACTCTCGGGAGTTGGAATAGTAATTTTTACCCCTACGCTATACAACGCTTTCCCTACTGTTGCACTCTTTGGAGTTGGAATAGTAATTTTTACCCCTACGCTATCCAGCGCTTTCCCTACTGTTTCACTTACTGGAGTGGGAATAGTAATTTGTACCCCTACACTATCCAACGCTTTCCTTACTGTTGCACTCTCTGGAGTTGGAATAGTAATTTTTACCCCTACGCTATCCAGCGCTTTTCCTACTGTTGCACTCTCTGGAGTTGGAATAGTAATTTTTACCCCTACGCTATCCAGCGCTTTCCCTACTGTTTCACTTACTGGAGTAGGAATAGTAATTTTTACCCCTACGCTATCCAGCGCTTTCCCTACTGTTTCACTTACTGGAGTGGGAATAGTAATTTGTACCCCTACGCTATCCAGCGTTTTCACTACTGTTGCACTCTCTGGAGTGGGAATAGTAATTTTTACCCCTACGCTATCCAACGCTTTCCCTACTGTTGGACTCACTGGAGTGGGAATAGTAATTTTTACTCCTATGCTATCCAACGTTTTCCCTACTATTGCACTCTCTGGAGTTGGAATAGTAATTTTTTTCCCTACGCTATCCAACACTTTCCCTACTGTTGCACTCTCTGGAGTGGGAATAGTAATTTTTACCCTTACGCTATCCAACGCTTTCCCTACTATTGCACTCTCTGGAGTTGGAATAGTAATTTTTACCCCTACGCTATCCAACGCTTTCCCTACTGTTGCACTCTTTGGAGTTGGAATAGTAATTTTTACCCCTACGCTATCCAGCGCTTTCCCTACTGTTTCACTTACTGGAGTGGGAATAGTAATTTTTACCCCTACGCTATCCAGCGCTTTCCCTACTGTTTCACTTACTGGAGTGGGAATAGTAATTTGTACCCCTACGTTATCCAGCGTTTTCACTGCTGTTGCACTCTCTGGGGTGGGAATAGTAATTTTTACCCCTATGCTATGCAATGTTTTCCCTACTGTTGCACTCATTGGAGTGGGAATAGTAATTTTTACTCCTAAGCTATCCAGCGTTTTCACTACTGTTGCACTCTCTGGAGTGGGAATAGTAATTTTTACCCCTACGCTATCCAACGCTTTCCCTACTGTTGGACTCACTGGAGTGGGAATAGTAATTTTTACCCCTATGCTATGCAATGTTTTCCCTACTGTTGCACTCATTGGAGTGGGAATAGTAATTTTTACTCCTAAGCTATCCAGCTTTTTCACTACTGTTGCACTCTCTGGAGTGGGAATAGTAATTTTTACCCCTACGCTATCCAACGCTTTCCCTACTGTTGGACTCACTGGAGTGGGAATAGTAATTTTTACCACTATGCTATCCAGTGGTTTCCCTACTGTTGCATTCTCTGTAGTTGGAATAGTAATTTTTTCCCTACGCTATCCAACACTTTCCCTACTGTTGCACTCTCTGGAATGGGAATAGTAATTTTTACCCTTACGCTATCCAACGCTTTCCCTACTATTGCACTCTCTGGAGTTGGAATAGTAATTTTTACCCCTACGCTATCCAACGCTTTCCCTACTGTTGCACTCTTTGGAGTTGGAATAGTAATTTTTACCCCTACGCTATCCAACGTTTTCCCTACTGTTGCACTCTCTGGAGTGGGAATAGTAATTTTTACCTTTACGCTAGCCAACGCTTTCCCTACTATTGCACTCTCTGTAGTTGGAATAGTAATTTTAACCCTATGCTATCCAATGCTTTCCCTACTGTTGCACTCTTTGGAGTTGGAATAGTAATTTTTACCCCTACGGTATCCAACATTTTCCTTACTGTTGTTTTTGTTGGAGTTGGACTAGTAGTTTTATTGTGTCTGATATTTAATATGTTTTGTATTATTTTTGCTATTGTAATATATCATTAATAATAAAAATTATTCATATTAAAAATATTGATTATTATTTGCTATATGTAATTATTAAATATTTATTAATGTTATTGTTTTATGTGTATAGATGTATTGGTAATTTTTAAAAACATTTAATAATTTATACGTTACAGAAATTATTATTAAAATTAATGATTAAGTAAGTATATATATTATATATTATATGTATATGTTTAATTAACGTTTTATTAAATTATATATATTAATTATACATTTTAAATATTATACAATATATTTAATTATGTTTATTTAATTTCTAAGTATAATTTGGTTTATTTTACATATATTTTTAAAGTAAAAGAAAAACGATATTTTTAATAACGATATTTTTGACATCGATATTTAATTTTCGATATTTTTGTACTTACCATGTTGTAGATAGGATGTCGATATTCTTGACATCGATATTTTTGTTGCGATATATGTGTAGGTCGATTTTCTGTCTGTCGAAATTATGTCATACAACCATGAGCTCTATTCGAAACATGGTATTGGCCCCATTTCCTTTAACGAGGCATGGACCCGATACACGAAGAAAGATGGTGTTCTAAAATGGCCAGAAAATGGTAGCTTTGATCCCGATGTGCTAGATAATTTGGAAGCAGTCCTATTCAAAAGAAAAGCCCGGCCGGCAATGTTTGACTCTCTTCGCCTTTGGCGTAAGGAAGCCAAACAGAAAGAAATTAAGCAAGCAAAACGAGATAGGAAAGCACAGGGTATGACGATTATATAGGCTGCTCAACAGTTCAAAGATGATGAAATTGATAAAGTAACTGAAATTTCAGAGAGACAGCATCGCATGGCGATAGATAAATGCTATCCGGTGTTGCCTGTTTCCCCCTCTGAAAATAAGAAAGATATAGAAGAAGATCCCCTAATGTCCCATTTATTGAGGTTGCCTCCGCCCTATGCACATAGTGCCAATCCACCCCAATTATTACAGCCTGTCCAGCCGCCAGCGGTACCTCCGCCTGTTCCGGCTCTTCCGCATTTGCCTCCTCCAGTATTACCGCCTCCGCCAGTGTTACCATTAACTTCAACTTCTTTGCCCTCATCTCCTGATCTTAGACCTCCTTTGCCTTCTGCTCCTCCTGTAATTATCGATTCTCCTCCTGTCAGTTCTCCTAATACTTTGTCTCCAATTCTTATGTCTAATTCTCCGTCTGTGCGTAAGCGTCTCACAGACACTGTCACTGGTATTCTATCTCCTTTCTTTGGAGCTTTAAATGTGTCTCCGGCTTTTGTTCGCAGACAGTCTCGTAGTCAGTTCCCAGATTTTGAAGAACGAGAAAGGTTAGACTCTCTCGCACGTAAATGGATCAAGAAGGGTCCTCAATATAGTGTGCCCGATATTATGCCTACTTTCTCACAATGAAATGCGCCTACGCAACGATATGTTTTTAATGCAATGTGCGATACTCTCATTAAGGAATGGGAAGATGTAAATTCGAGTCCGATCCCACAAGATCTGTTAGATGTTCAGGCTGATTTCAATAAAGGTCTTATTGTGGGTTCCAAGGTTGAGAAAGCTATAAGGACACTTATTTCTTATAGATCCTTGTTGTTCTCTCAGGCTCTCCTTGATTCTGATCCGTCGGTGAGACTGACATTGAAAAACTATCCCATGAGAGAGGTTCCTCCAGTATGGAAGGAAGAGGTTCCAGCAGCAGGCAACGTACCACTTATTCCTGCTCATTTTCAGCGTATATGGGTACATGTTCCATGGAAACGATCTGAAGTCTTGGCCCTTAAGCAGACTCTACCAGATCCTCGTAAGAACCCTGCAGGTTATTACAAAGAATTATCACAGACAGTTGATGCTTGCATCATGAATTTAGCTGATATCGACATGTTAATGGGAAATGTAGTCCCACAGACAATATGGGCTAAGATTCGTAAATAGAATCACGTACAGGAATTAGGTGCCACTTGGGATGTTATAACTACCACAGATAGAGACCAAGTGGGTGGTGCAAAGCCTGAAGCTTTGATTTCGGAACTCCCTGGTAGAATTATTACATTAATGAAAACTATGATGTCTGCCTTGAGAGTTAACTGGGATAAATTAGCAGCATGCAAGCAAAAGAAAGATGAAAGTGTCTCTGACTTCTTCACTCGTTTCGAGGAGACATTTATTGATCACAGTGGTCAAGATATGGCTACAGAAGGTGGACAGCGATTATTTGTGGACAAATTTGTATTTAATTTGCTTCCCGAGCTGTCACACAAATTGAAAGACTCTGAAAGTTCATGGGCTGTTTCTTCTTCTGCCCAGATATTGGCTACTGCACAATATTACGAAAACAGAGATAAAGAAGAGAAGGAAAAGCAAGAGAAAAAGACGAAATAATTAAAACCGAAGGTTCTCTTGCAACAAGCTTATCCTCCTCGCTGTTCAGCCTCAGTTTCAACAGCCTCAGCAGTTTCAAAGGTTGTATCAAAAACCTGAGTCGTACATTCCGCGACCTTTGTTGGGACCTAATCAATGTGCTTATTGTAGAGAAGAAGGTCATTTTAAGAATAGTTGTCCGGTTTTATTGCAACGCAATGGAGTATTATCTGCTCCACGAGGTCGTGCTGGCCTCCAGTCAGCAGACAGGGGTAGAGGTCGAGGTGTGTTGACTCAAGAACAGCGTACCCTTCCTTCTCCCAATTCTGTGAACTGTTTTGATTAGCAAAATGTTAGGTCCACGCAATATTATAATGAAGATTGTTATGTTGAAAACGGAAATGAGAGTCTTCATGCTAACTAGGACAGCCATGGACAAAGTAAGGGAGTTGTGTCCATTCCAGTAGATCAGAATGGACCTTATGTTAACGTCACTATGATGGGTGTTTCAGAGCCATTTCTTCTGGATACTGGGGCAATGAGAAGTTCTATCATTCATTCTAAACTCCCTGGGGCACCTTTGTCTGGCTTAACGAATGTTTCTGTAGGTTTCTCTGGCGCCCCTGTTCGTAACCCAGTTTCTTGCCCTCTGCCTATTACAATTGGCCCCTATGATTTGGAAGCTCCACTTCTCTTGACGAATGGTTGCGGTGAGAATCTGTTGGGTCTAGATCTACTGAAAAGAATGCATGCTACGATATATTGTTCTCCTTCTGGTATACATCTTACTTTAGGACAGAAACTGACTTTTCCAATGTATTTGTCCGAGGATCAATTTCCACCCGAATTGCTTTCTCTTCCAGCAACGCTTTGGGCCACGGGTCCAAACGATGTGGGTTGTCTTGAGATTCCACCTTATGTTATCACTCTTAAGCCTAATGTTGAATTACCACGCATTCCGCAGTACAGGATTTCTACTGAAGGTGAAAAAGCGCTTTTGGAGGTAACACATGCAATAGTCCTATTCTGCCTGTTCTTAAACGCACTGATCCTTCTCAGCCACCTGTATATCGTTTTGTGATTGATCTCCGGGAGGTAAACAGAATTGTTGTGCCACAGTTTCCCGTAGTATCAGATATCACTGCTCTGTTGACAATGATACCTTCTACAGCGACCTGGTTTTCTGTTATCGATCTAAAGAATGCCTTCTTTAGTATTTCCATTACAGAAGAGAGTAGGGATATTTTTGGCTTCTCTCTTGGAGGCCGAAGCTTCCGGTTTAAGCGCGCACCTGAAGGCTATTGTGAAAGTCCCTCTATTTACAGTCAAGCTTTAAAAAGTCATCTTGATACTTTTCATTTGCCGTCTGGTGCTGCTCTTATCCAATATATGGATGACTTATTAATAGCTGCTGATTCAGAAGAGATTTGCAAAAATGTCACTGTTGCATTGTTACGCCATTTGTTTGATCTGAATCATAAGGTTTCACCCTCTAAACTACAATATGCTTGTAGAGAGGTTACCTACTTGGGTCATCTCCTATCAAAGGAGGGACGACGATTAACACCAGAACGAATTCAGATAATTACGCAAATGTCTGTGCCATCCACACAAAGGGAGGTACGTGCCTTTCTGGGTATCACCTCTTATTGTAGGCAATGGATCCCTAACTTCTCTCTGATAGCCAAACCTCTGTTGGCCCTCACTTTAAAAGATACGCCTCACCCCCTTCCATGGACTGATGAGTGCCAAAAGAGTTTTGCCGATTTATGTACTGCTCTATGTTCCGCTCCTGTATTGGGTACTCCTGATTACAATAAGCCTTTTACGCTCTATGTTCACGAGAGAGAAGGTTGTGCGTTGTCAGTTCTAACGCAACGATTTGGAGACAAGCAGCGGCCATGTGCCTATTTTTCGGCTACGTTAGACCCAGTAGCTAAAGCATTGCCCAGTTGCCTCAAAGCGACAGCAGCAGCAGCAATTTCTATCCGACAGTCTGCTGGAATAGTGTTGGATAACACTCTCATTGTCATGGTACCACATGCAGTGGATACCTTACTAAATAGAACGAAAACACAGCATCTTACGAGCGCTCGTCTAACTGGATATGAGCTGACGCTGTTGGCTAGTCACGTACACATCAAACGATGAAATACCCTAAATCCAGCCACTTTGATGCCCCTTCCAGATGAGAAAAGTGTTGAGGAGCAACATGATTGTTTCTTTCGTACTGAAGAAGAGACGAAAGGAAGAATTGACCTGAAAGACACACCGTTAGAGAATCCGGATGGAACTCCATGGGTAGATGGTTCTTGTTTAAAAATGCCTAATGGAGATACAGTTTTAGCCTATGCTGTGACTACTTTGCATACAGTTGTGGAAACAGCACGTATTAGGCATAATTCAGCTCAAGCAGCAGAATTGATAGCTTTAACAAGAGCATGTGTCTTGTCAAAAGGGAAGAGAGTGAACGTGTACACCGACAGCCAATATGCCTTTGGTGTAGCGTTCAACTTTGGGCGTCTTTGGAAGGAAAGGGGATTCCTCACTTCACATGGCACAAAAATACAACATGGTCAGTTTGTGACTGAACTCCTTGAATCGCTTGCCTTACCCACCCAAATAGCGATTGTGAAGTGTAGTGCACACAAAAAGATTACAGACGACATTGGTCGAGGAAATGCATTTGCAGACGAAGTAGAGAAAGAGACAGCGAGAGATGCAACAAGTCGAATGTATGTGGCGGGTCCTGCGAATTGGGTTAGAGAAAGAGGAATGTATGAGGATACAGTGGAAAATGTACGAGCGATTTAGAAAGAGGCTTCAGAGAAAGAATTGAGCACGTGGAGAGAAAGTACAGGAATGTTAGATGAGATGGGTTTTTGGGTAGAATTATCTGAACACCAACGTTGGCTGTTACCGGATGCCTATGTGCTTCCAGTGGTTACTATGGCGCATGGTCCAGCCCACTTAAGTGCGAAGGGTATATGCAAACTTCTGGCTCCAGTGTGGCAAAATGACAAAATCCCAAAATGTGCAGACAATGTAGTGAAACATTGTATTGTTTGTCCGATGTACAACCCAGGAAAGGGAACCTCAACTCCAGCAGGTCACTTTGCTCCTCCAACATATCCATTTGAGGTGTTGCAGATCGATTATATTCATATGGAACGATGCAACAACCTCAAATATGTTCTGGTGGTAGTATGTGCCTTTTCAAGATGGATTGAAGCATACCCTGTAAAAGAAAACACAGCTTTATCCACAGCTAAAATTCTATTGAAAGAACTTTTCCCTAGGTTTGGTTTGTGGCGCATTGTCTGGAGTGACAATGGGAGCGAATTTGTTGGCCAAGTCATGCAGAAAGTTTGTGCGGGTCTTGGTATCAAGCAAAAGTTCCATGCGGCAAATAATCCACAATCAACGGGTCTAGTAGAATGTTACAACGGCACATTGAAGTTGAAATTAGCAAAGATTCAGGCTAGTACAGGACTTAATTGGCCAGATGCTTTGCCATTAGCTCTACTGTCCACCAGAACTGCAGTACACTCTTGTTTGGGACTTAGCCCTTACGAAGTAGTTTTTGGACGCCCGGCTAATGTATGGGGAGTCCCTCGCCCTAAGAAATACTCAGACTTGCCATATCCAATGTTGATTGACTATCTGCATGATCTCACGACTAAATTGCGTGTTCTCCATCAACAGGTTCAAAGTGCTTTACCAGAGGCTTCCACAGACCCAGGTCATTCCATCTGACCAGGTGACTGGGTTTGCACCAAAAACTTTCAGAAAACGAGAAATTTGGAGCCCAGATGGAGGGAGCCCCGAATGGTCTTGCTCACCACGAGAACAGCAGTTAAAGTCGAGGGAAAGAAAAATTGGATTCACGTTGTGCATTGCAAGAAAGTACCTTTGCCTCTACCATTTGATCAGTGGGTTCGTAGGGGTGTTGGCGACGCAGAAAGTAAAAAAGTTCCATGATTCATACCTTTCAGTGATGCACACTTAAATGGGACCTTGTCTGAGAAAGAGGACGACGACATTTTACAGGAAGCAATACCATCGCATCGTCGATTAGATACAACCAATCCACAAACATTGTTTCAAAATCAGAACATTCCTGGAAGAGAACATTATGATCTGAGACCTAGACAAAAGAACTCTTAAGATTTTTCTCACTTGTGTAGTATTCTGTCCCGGTTGCAGGGTCACGGTAGGAGTCTTAATTGTGACCTGAGTGGTGGCAATAGGCCTGCAGGACTTGCAGTGTCATAGGACGGCAGACAATCATAATTGAGTGATCGGGGAAGATTTCCGTGAGCATCCATTAGAAAGATGGAAACTACACAAGACAAAAGAGAGAGACAGAATGAAATGAAGAAAGAATCCTGTAAATTAATGTACAGTCGTTTTAATATAACCTTATGTGTTATTATATTATTGTGTATTGTTTTGGCGTTTATCGGTTGGATTGTTTATGCACTGCAGCAAAAAGTTGTCTCTCCTCCTTCCTCTTCGTCTTCTTCTACTGTTTCTCCACATCTTTTTCATACCCTTCCTCAACATGAACTCATTAGAAGAACTGAATATTACAACAATTCCTTTGTCCAGTTGTTGCATCAACACCAGTTAGTGGTCAATACGACTGACTGTTGGGTGTGTGGACTTATGCCACATACCACAGAGAAAGGAATGCCATATTTGGTTCTCCCGTTCTCTTATGAGGGTTCTGCTTGGGCTAATTTTGTCATTTTCTCTAATGCCTACCAAAGTAAGTTCAAACGCTCTATTAGTTCACATATTGGTGGTCCAGACTTTAGTTATAGCTCATTAATTAAGGGACTGGTAGCTATGGCTAAAATCATGGAAAATAGTAAGATTTCCATTGATGAAAGAAAAGAGTATACAAACTGGAACGTCACCCATTATGTCTCTAGTCTTAGTGATAAAATCAAACAAAGAAAATCTCCGCCAATCTGGACGATTCCTCATCAGGGAAATTTCTGTCTGCAAATTAATGAACGCTCCTCTGACACCATACAAAGAAATAACTGTTCTCACACGTACGTTTATTCCTCTCAGAACTCGCCTCCTCTAGTGCCATCTCAGGGCACGTATTTTATCTGCCACAATAGAGCTTACACATGGTTACCCACGGATTTTTCTGGTAACTGCTATATAGCTTTCCTTCTTCCCCCTACATACACCGCTTCTGAAAACTATCATCGAAACAGATATGGCAGAGGGATTATTGATTCGAAAGACACAGCAGGACAAGAGGAGGAGATTTCCTCAAAGGATTTCTTCCTTTTTGGGGTCCAATGGCCAACAGCAGAAATATAAGGCAACTAGTCCGTGTTGTGGAGACCACAATAGACATCACTGTAGGAGCCTTAAGTAATATCACGGCAGAACTACAGGCGGACCGTCTTATGACTTTACAAAATCGGGTTGCCTTAGACTTTGTTCTTGCAGATCGTGGTGGAGTGTGCAAATTGATCGGGTCAAGTTGCTGTATTTTCATACCTAATGACGCTCCGACAGTATACCAAGCTATCTCCAAGTTGCATATAATCTCTGAGTCGATTCACCAGGACGAAGGAGATTGGTCCTTTTCGGAGTGGTTTTGGGGACTACTGTCCAAATGGGGTTGGAAAGCATTGACATTTCTTGGAATAATTTTGACCATTATTTTCTCCTGCTGCCTTTGTATGCACTGTGGTCCCGCCATCTGTGACCTATGTGCTACTATGTGCATCCCTAAGCCCAAATCGCCAAGAACAGAAAACATAAGAATGATGTTACAGCAACAGCTCGATGAACTCATGGCTATCGACGTTGTCATGAGTCTATCTTGCCTGAGTTCTGGCAAAAGGAGGGTCTGAGGAACTTCGATTTCTGATCGCGATCGAATCGACCTGCCATTTTATGCTCCGCCGCCATTTTATGTTGCCCTCACTCAGGTAGCACGGCGAACAAAGTCTATTCTGCTTTTTCTGCAGCTTCGTGTCAAAAATTGTCCTTTTGCCTCTATTTGCAAAGCTGTGTTAGGTTTGGCCAAGTACACTAATCTGTGTCTGGTTTTGTAACGCCCTGAACGTCTCAGGATCGTTTAACAGACACGACAATGAGGACGCAACCACTTGTGAAGGGTTAGTTCTTTTAATGAAGGCAAATAAAATACAAAGAACAAACAAAAGTTATAGTCACTGGAATCCTCCAGGCTAAGTACGTTACCAGCCCACAGCACGGATGGTCCTAACCGTCCTCTGCATATACGCCGATCCCGGCGTATGCCAACAGAGGGCAGAAATGAAATGGCCGACAATGCCAATCGGTAGGCTGTGAGGGGCACGAAGAGTGTTGGGGAGAATCGAGGAGTCAGGGAAACACCCAGCCGGGGTCTCTACCTGAAGGGAGCAGCCGCTCAACCTCTTCCTCAGACTGCACCGGGACGCGGAGTCACCTCCTGGTGATGCGTCACCGATACCCCAATCACAAGCAAGAAGACTGAACCGAGAGCAGCCGCTCGATCGATCCTGTGGACTTCCGAGTCTGTAACGCGGCAAACACCTCCTGGTGTGCGTTACAGCTGGCAGTCCCTGTGTCTCTGGTCGGGCTGGGAGTTACGACTCCAACCAGCAAAAGCGCCACTGCGCTTGGACTCAGCCGAGTCAAAAAGCGAAGCTCAATGGTTGACCGGTAGAGCTTCCGGGTCCTTCACAGGTGACGATGGGGCAAGACACGGCCCAGGGAGTAACGACTCGACCTACCTCCGTTCTTGCCTTACTGGAGCACCACTCCGGAACACTGCTCTTCACGAAGCAGGTACGTCGGTGTAAACACAATATCCGACAGCCTTGTACCTCCCGGTTCCTCCCTTTATAGGGCGTGTTTTCCTTGAGTTATGTAACAGCTCTCCTGTTTACATAAGGGCGTGTTTCCCTTGAGTTATGTAACAGCTCTCCTGTTTACATAAGGGCGTGTTTCCCTTGAGTTATGTAACAGCTCTCCTGTTTACATAAGGGCGTGTTTCCCTTGAGTTATGTAACAGCTCTCCTGTTTACATAAGGGCGTGTTTCCCTTGTATGACAGGAATTCTTGACAGTACATCCTCCCTCTCAGCGGCTCCCCACGGGTCCAGCGCTGGCAGGAAAACGCCGATGGAACAAGGAGACCAAGCGCGGAGCATGAACCCCTTCAGCCGGTTCCCATGAATGCTCCTCCGGGCCATAGCCTTTCCACGCAACCAGGTACCACAGCTTCCCCCTGCGCCATTTGGACGCCCGTATGCCCGACACTTCATACTCCACCTCCGACTCCACGCATACCGGCCTAGGTGTCCCAGACGGCTTGGAGGGTGCTGGTTTGAGCAATGATACATGAAAGACAGGGTGTATCCGCAATGACTGGGGCAAGCACACCTTCACGTTCACGGGACCCATACACTTGGTAATTCGATAGGGGCCCATGTACTTGGGATGGAACACACTGTTCTTTCGAAACCTCATGTTTCTTGTGGATATCCAGACGTAGTCTCCAGTGCGGTACAGTGGCCCGGGCCTTCTCTTCCTATCTGCCGCAGCCTTGTATCTTCTCTTGGCCTCTATTAGGACAGCCCTTGAGCGCATCAACGTGTCTTTTATGTGTGCCACCCTGTCCGCTGTGGCGGGAATCCTGTCCTCTCTGAACGGATGTAGAAATGGCAAGAACCTGGGATGTTGGCCATAGTTGCTATAGAACGGAGATGACTGTGTGGAGCTGTGAGTGGCGTTGTTATAGGCTATCTCTGCAACCCATAGCAAGTCGACCCATTCTTCCCTGCCCTGGTCCACAAAACATCGCAGATACTGTTTGAGCGTTTGGTTCAGGCGCTCGGTTTGGCCGTCCGTTTGAGGGTGGTAGCTGGTGGACAGGGCGGTCTTAACATGCAGCGCAGTGCACCAAGTTTTCCAGAATTGCGCAGTAAACTGCGACCCCCGGTCCGACACGATCACCCCAGGTAATCCATGCAGTCGTACCACATTCTTTAGGAGTAGTGACGCCAATTCCCCGGCCGTAGGGACTCTCTTGCAGGGGATGAAGTGCCCCATTTTCGTCAAGTAATCCACCACCACCAGTATTGCCGTCATCCCCTGGTCTACCGGTAGGCCCACCACGAAGTCCAGTGATATGCTATCCCATGGTCTATCCGGGGTCGGAAGTGGATGTAAGAGCCCTTGGGTTCGGCCATGGTCGGCCTTCATGGTAGCACACGTAGGACACTCCTGTCCCCACCTCCTGACATCCACTCTCATGGTTGGCCACCAGAAATGCCGTCCCATGCTAGCCACCGTTTTTTCAAAGCCCAAATGACCTGCGCATGGAGAGTCATGGCACCAGATGAATGCTTGTTTCCTTAGCCTAGGCGTGGGTATCAATAGGCACCTGCCCTTCAGGGGTATCCCGTCCTTCAGCTGCCATTCTCTGTGACTGAGGAGCCACCTCCGCCATGCGAATGACCTGATCCCTCTCTTTATTCCCCTCAGGAAAGTATCCGGTTGGATAACCCCCAATACCATCCTCGGGGAAATGATGGAACGCTCGGTTGCAGGCAATGGTTCCTTAACTGCAGATTGACGGGACAGGGCGTCCGCCTTCCGGTTTTCCGTCCCCGGCCGATATGTGATGCGGAAGTTGAACCCCGCAAAGAAGATCATCCACCGCAGCTGCCTGGGAGAAAGGTGTCTAGTGGCCGTCATGAACTGTAGGTTCCGATGGTCCGTGTACACCGATACCACATGTCTTGCCCCCATCAACCAATGCCTCCATTCGGTGAAGGCGTCCTTGATTGCGAGAAGCTCCTTCTCCGCAATATGGTAGTTGCGTTCGGCGTCGTTGAGTTTGCGGGACATGTACGCAACGGGATGAAGCACCCCTGTGTCGTGGTTGCGTTGGGACAAGATAGCCCCCAGCGCCACATCCGACGCGTCCGCTTCCACCACGTAGGGGAGATCCGGATCGGGGTGAGCCAACACCGGCGCCTTACCAAAGGCGCTTTTCAGGGCCTCAAAGGCTTTGTTCGCTTCAGGGGACCAGACAAACTCCTTGGACTTCCTCAGTAGCTGTGTGATTGGGGCCACCACTCCTGAAAATCCATCTATAAACCGCCTGTAAAAGTTGGCGAAGCCAATGAAACTTTGGACGTCCTTCACGCTTTGGGGCACCGGCCATTCTTTCACCGCCTTGATCTTTCGTTCTGCCATCTCCTGTCCCTCTGGACTCAGCATCACTCCGAGGAATTCCACGGATGTGACGTGGAAGTCACACTTGCTGAGTTTACAAAACAGCATGTTTTCCCTCAGCTTTTGGAGCACAGCTTTGACGTGGTGTACGTGCTCCTCCATACTGGACGAATAGATGAGGATGTCGTCGATATATACGACCACGTAGATATCCAACTCCTCTCTGAATACCTCATTCAAAAAGTACTGAAAGGCTGCCGGGGCGTTGCACAGACCGAACGGCATGACGAGGTACTCAAAAAGGCCGAACCTGGTCTTAAAGGCGGTCTTCCACTCGTCTCCGTCCCTCATGCGCACCAGATGGTATGCCCCTTTCAAATCCAACTTGGTGTAGATACGAGCTTTCTTGACCTGTTCCAGAAGTACACTGATGAGAGGCAAGGGGTACCGATTTTTTATGGTTATCGCATTCAATGCCCTAAAGTCCACACAGGCTCTCAGCTCCCCATTAGCCTTCGGGATGAAGAAGAGTGGCGAGGCGGCCGGAGACTTGGACGGGCGGATGAATCCTAGCTTGAGGAGTTTATCCAGGTACCCCCGGAGATGCACGTTTTCAGGCTCCGTCAGGGCATACAGCCTGCCGCTGGGAACGCTGGCCCCTGGCACCAGGTCGATCTGGCAGTCAAACTGTCTATGTGGTGGTAGCACTTCCGCCTTCACCTCATCAAATACATCCTCAAAACTGTGATAAGCCTGGGGGAGAGCCACATCTTTTTCTGCCGCTGTAGCCACCGTCTGACTCCCGCTCTCATCTGCGTCAAGGGATTCCGTTCTTATTCCACAATGCAGGATGCAATACGGTGACGTCATTTCGATGCGATGTGTTGGCCAATCCACAAAGGGGTTGTGTTTCTGTAGCCACGGCAATCCCAATATGACGCCATATTGGGGCGCTCGGATGATGTTAAAATCGATTTGTTCCAAATGGTTCCTCCCATATCTCATCGGAAGGACCCCCGTGTGCTGTCCGATGGGCCCCGTCACCAATCGCCTTCCGTCTACCGCATAGACGTCTTCGGGTACTGCTTTGGGAAGAAGCACTAGCCCTAGCCTGCATGCCTCGTTGTGGTCCATAAACATGCCAGTGGCCCCTGAATCCACCATGGCCACAACGGGTATCCACTGGTCATGCACTCCCACGTGCACCGTGATAAACAGGTGTCGTTGTCCCTTAGTGACCGAGTTGGAAAGTGAAGGGATGGATGAGTGACTCCGAGATGCCCCTTCTCTGGTCTTGGAGTCCTCTAGTTTTCCGCCGGTATGTCCACCACGGCTGTTACCGACCGGTTGGCCCGATAACGTGACGTCTTCGGTTTGGCAGGGCATTCACGTACGTAGTGGCCTTTTTTGCCACAATATAGGCACAATCCTTGTTTACGGCGTGACTCTTTCTCCGTGGCTGTGAGGCTCGCTCGTATTGCGCTGATGTCCATGGGTTCTCCCTTGGATGCGGTGGACGTTTCAGGACTTCCCACCGTCACATAGGATGGAAGGGATTTTCCTTTTCTCCCATGATCCCCCTTTCTTTCACTTAGCCTATGTTCCAGCCGTAATACCAGGTTGATAAGGCCCTCACATGTCTTGGGTTGAGGGTCAATATGAGCCACGGCGTCCTTGAGCTCATCGCACAGCCCTTGATGGAAGAGCGCCGTCTGTTTAGCAACAGGCCACTTGGTTTCCGCAACCAGCCTTCGGAACGCGTTGAGATACTGCACCAGGTCGTTGGATCCCTGTCTCAACTCAAGCATTTCACGGTCCGCCGTGTACGAGTCAGCCCTTCTGTCGAATACCTTCAGGAATTCCTCGCGAAAAGCACCCCAATCACATAAGAGGGGGTCGTCCCTGCTCACCAGAGGTACGGCCCATTGTGCCGCGTTTCCAGCCAAATAGGATATAAGGAAAGCCGCACGAGCCTGACTCGTGGGGAACGCCTTTGGTTTGCACGATAAATGTAGCGCCACTTGTGTGAGGAATACCTGCACTGTGTTAGGATCCCCACTGTACCTCTCTGGTGTTGCCAAGGGGATGGCTACCGGCATTTCCACTACTACCGCAGGGGTCTGGTTCGTGAGGGAGGTGCTGGGCGTGAGCGGGTCCAATTGGATAGCATCCAGTCTGGCTTTTACATCGGCTGTTTCTTGCCTAGAGGCAGCCACTTCAACTTGCATGGCCGCTAAAGCAGCCAGCACATCATCAAGTGTTGCCATGTCTGTTATCGACCGGGAGACAGTTAGTGTTATTAAGGTCGGATATTTTGTAACGCCCTGAACGTCTCAGGATCGTTTAACAGACACGACAATGAGGACGCAACCACTTGTGAAGGGTTAGTTCTTTTAATGAAGGCAAATAAAATACAAAGAACAAACAAAAGTTATAGTCACTGGAATCCTCCAGGCTAAGTACGTTACCAGCCCACAGCACGGATGGTCCTAACCGTCCTCTGCATATACGCCGATCCCGGCGTATGCCAACAGAGGGCAGAAATGAAATGGCCGACAATGCCAATCGGTAGGCTGTGAGGGGCACGAAGAGTGTTGGGGAGAATCGAGGAGTCAGGGAAACACCCAGCCGGGGTCTCTACCTGAAGGGAGCAGCCGCTCAACCTCTTCCTCAGACTGCACCGGGACGCGGAGTCACCTCCTGGTGATGCGTCACCGATACCCCAATCACAAGCAAGAAGACTGAACCGAGAGCAGCCGCTCGATCGATCCTGTGGACTTCCGAGTCTGTAACGCGGCAAACACCTCCTGGTGTGCGTTACAGCTGGCAGTCCCTGTGTCTCTGGTCGGGCTGGGAGTTACGACTCCAACCAGCAAAAGCGCCACTGCGCTTGGACTCAGCCGAGTCAAAAAGCGAAGCTCAATGGTTGACCGGTAGAGCTTCCGGGTCCTTCACAGGTGACGATGGGGCAAGACACGGCCCAGGGAGTAACGACTCGACCTACCTCCGTTCTTGCCTTACTGGAGCACCACTCCGGAACACTGCTCTTCACGAAGCAGGTACGTCGGTGTAAACACAATATCCGACAGCCTTGTACCTCCCGGTTCCTCCCTTTATAGGGCGTGTTTTCCTTGAGTTATGTAACAGCTCTCCTGTTTACATAAGGGCGTGTTTCCCTTGAGTTATGTAACAGCTCTCCTGTTTACATAAGGGCGTGTTTCCCTTGAGTTATGTAACAGCTCTCCTGTTTACATAAGGGCGTGTTTCCCTTGAGTTATGTAACAGCTCTCCTGTTTACATAAGGGCGTGTTTCCCTTGTATGACAGGAATTCTTGACAGGTTTTCCTAATCCCTGTCTCAACTATCTGTTGGTTCACACTATTCTTTTCTGACTTTATCTTATCGTCTGGCCTTCACTGTCCTCTGCTAGCATTCTTTCGTTTCACAACTGTCCTCCAACACACACAAACGTATCTCGCCACCTGCAAGTTAGTTACAAATCCGTTAATGAATTAGTTTGAGGGAGGGGTGACAAACACAGTTGGAGGAGAGGTTTCTTCGAGTCATCTGATACTTTGTTTTCAAACCTTTCCTATTGGTGCTGTCTTGTTTTCCAACTTTTCTTATTGGCTCTTTTCTTTATGTTCTGGGTGTGTATTTAGTTAATGTATATTTTACATATGTGGTATATAAGTCTGTGCGCCACAGAGTGAAGTGGCAGTCTCCTGAGAACCTACCTTGTGTACTTCTGGGACAACTGTACTAGCTGCAGCTAATAAATCTGATCTTCTAACGCCTAATAGAGTGTCCCGTGTCTCTGTGTAGCTGAGCAGGAGAAACCCAGGAGATTAAGGCATACCCTGCGCCACCAGGCCCAAAAGGTTCTGGTTCTTCACTTCCTTGTACCTGTTATTCAATAACTTGTTCTACATTTGTAGGTACCATCACCTCTTTTGCTATAGAAGTGCCATTCTTCATTTCATAACATTGTCCTCGGTAATCAATAGCATGAACTAATTTATTATCCTGGAGATAGCTTTCTTAATAAAAAAAAAGACTCAGTACCAGAAGTATGTAAGAATTCTCCACTAAAAACTGTACAAAAGTTACTTCTATTCACTAATCTTTTGGTTTTTTCTTCTCATGCACAACACCATTTTGTCAAGAGTCTTCATTCTATTTATATTCAAAATGAAAAGCTTCCTCTTCAAAGCAAAGGCCTTATCAACTAGTCTCTCAACTTGTTCTTTCTGTTTCAGTGCCTCTGTCCTTTTTTAGGTCTCGCCTTGCTATCGCGTAAGCGATGGCAAAGCGAGACTATTGTAAGCAGGTTTTAAAAGTGCTCCCAAAAAGCGGATTGCATGGCTAGCACGCGCACAATCACGCGCATCGTGCCGCCATGCAATCCGCTTTTTGGGAGCACTTCAAAGGGTCCGCTCCCCCGCCCCCGCCAAGCGCGCGCGCACGCCACGCTCCGCCGGGCTTGTTAATCCCAGCAACCAAATGTGAGCGCCACACTTTCAACCATCCAGCCCCCACTAACAACAACAAGGTCCGCTCCCCCGCCCCCGCCAAGCATCCTGCAAAACTGTCCCAGCCCTCGAGCTGTTGCTGCCTTCTGTCTGCCTCATTCATTGCTTCCTACACATCAGCTTTACTTGCTTTTTCCCTGTCCCCACAACCCCCCACCTCAAGCTCCCTGTCGCCCACTACCCCCCGTCCGCTTCCAGTTGCTGTACTCTATAAAATAATTATATATTTATTTTTGCCTGTGGAAGCTGCAATTTAATTTTGGAAACATGTATTTTTGCGTGCATTTATTTACCGCTCCGAAGGACGTAACCCATCTTGAAATGGCGAAAAGAAATTTGCAGATTCGTGATAACACATTTGTACACAATTGCGCTTTTATTTGTAATTTTATCGATGCTGCAGAGCATTGACAATGCCTATGGGCCCAAAAAAAATTATCTCTTATAGATATCTAGCTACGTCAATTCAGTAACTTAATCAAACACCATCTCAAATATTTTGTATCGATTGATGAAATAACATTCATGCTTGTAATAAAGCAACACCTGACTACGGTTTTGCTCTTACTGCATCGTCTGAAAGGAGTGTTGATTTGCATACACTGGGTAGTCGCACAGAACAGGTACATCAAATAAATTTTACAAAAGATGGGCCCGGTGAAATAGCAAATCGAGACGAATAGCATTCAGTTAAACTCGACAGTAATATGCCAGCAGTATTAAACTGAATAAGAGGAGTCAGCTTTCTGTTTCAGGCAGGCAGCTTAGTAAAATTTTAGCTTTTTCCAGAGTGCACCATTTACTTCAGTTTATTCCTCTCTGAAGTATTTTTGATGCCTTTATCGAAGGCACGTTGAAGCTGAATTCAGCCTTTCCATCTACATGAAAGGTTCGTAGACTATTTAAAACGTATTGTGAGAATCCAGCTTCAGAGGCTTTAGTCATAATCATTGTGGTTTTTCTCTATGAAAAGATAAACGGGCCCTCGAAATTAAAAATGAATACGGGTGTACAGAAAACGGGCAACATTATTGGAAGAAGAGACTGGTCTATGTACATGCATTAGTTGTTCCTCTGTTAAGTGGTACACCATGGTCCGAAGACGTTTTTCGTGATTATTGAATACCTCTTCGGTTTTTAGTTGTGAAGTCGAGGAATGACTGCTCTGGGATGAAGAAAGGGGAAAACTTCGTAATTTAATAAAGTATTTATTTTGACATAAAGGACTGCTTACAGCAAAATAGCTTTTGTCTGAATAAATATTGTACTGTCTGCGTTTGTAGGTGTGTTTTATTCCTGGAGGTAATGCATATTGTCTTTTCCGTAGAATGCGTTACGTTGCTGCCTACCTTTTGGCTGCCCTTGGGGGCAATGAAAATCCCAACTCAAAAGACCTCTCAAAAATCCTTGAAAGCATTGGAATCGAAGTAGACAAGAAACGCGCCAACAAGGTATATCTTGGTGCAGTCTGAGTTGACATTGTGCGGTTCTGCCACGCTTCTCTTTTGCTCTTTGTACTGTGTTCAGTCTTTCACTTTCTCCAAATGCAGCGAAAATTGTTTTTGTTTATTAAAATAACTAATGTTGCTTTTATTCTAGGTGATCACAGAACTGAACGGCAAAAATCTTGAGGAAGTCATTGCTCAGGGTAAGTACATCTTTCGGGTGGGTACCTGAGCAAATCATATCTCCACATTTTCCTTGGTGCGCTAAACTGCAAAAAAAAAGATAAGAAGATTCCCATATGGTTTCACTATTGATTACTAACTTTTTTTGGCAGCAATAGTATGGCTCAGTGATTTATTTTTTCTTTTCTCTATTTGCTCAACAAAAATCCTACATTTCATGATTAAGTGCTGATGCTTGTTTCTCTACTTGTCTGAAGATTGCCCCCATCAATTTCCTCCCATCTAACTCTGCGGGTAAACTGCCTTTAGTTCGCCCCTTCAGGTAGGTGTAGATTAAAGCAGTAGCTTCCGACTGATGCATTCATTAAACTTGTCATACATAGCTAGCATTTACGGATTCCTGGTTATGACTATGGCTATTGTAATTATGTGGCACAGATATTGTATCCAGGTTAAGTTATGGAGCAAACGAAAGCCAAATTGTGCACTGTCTGTAGATTAATTTTTATAGCAGTCTTGGAGTTAAGACGCATTTTAAAGAATCTGGAGGCTTTTGTAACTACACAGTTCCTCTAAAACTATGCACATTTGCCCTCAATAGTAGTGCTTTTTTAAACCAGATTCTGCTCAATAGAAAGCAGTCCTGCATGTACACAATTCTAGTACTATAAGCTGTTTCCTTTTCTCGCTGCATCCAGTTTTAAACTTTCTTTCCTAGCTGCATTATCTTGCTTTTACACTATCGGGCCATTTGAATAAACCATCAATGGTTCGTTTCTATAAATGTATGTCTAACTAAATGCAACATTTTTAGGATTCTTAAAGTCCTATTCAAATTATTGATGGTTTGAGCGCAATCAACGTCTCATGTCAACAGAAATGAAAGGATTCATTCTTTACACCCTGTCTGTAGTATTTACGGTTTGTGTTGGCTCCTGAAAGTGGGGACATCATTAACCCGAGCATGTGCCTTTAGGATGAACACAATTGTTTTAAAAATCAAATTACAATGCAATAGGTCTCGCATTTACGCGAGTTTGAGCTATTCACATTGCAAATAACAATGCCTTTTATTTGCGTTTTCGTTTTTCAAACATAAATAAAAGGCATCGTCATTTACAATGCCAATAGCTTAAACTCGCGTAAATGCGAGACCTATTGCATTGTAAATGCTTGTCTATACTTTTTCATAGTTCTCAGTAGATTTATAACTACTCTACTACAAAAGATCCTGGCTCTGATTTCCTTAAACTGTTTCTGTTTTCTAGTTAAGGTGTGTCCATCTTTGTTATATTCTTTCCTGTTCTTGTTATATACATGTTGTCCATTGTTAATCTTTCTCATAGTTTGAATTGTATTTTCATTATTCAATAATCTTTGGAAATATCCACATATCTTTTGAAGAAATGACTTAGTACTCTTACCAATAGCTTTTTTTTGTTCACCACTTTTTCTTAATTTTGCCCCCTTTTGAGTCTCAGTCCTTCATAGATACTATGGTTGTTTATGTTCCTTTTTCGTCATGGGTTTAGTAGGCATTCTGTCTGTAACTATGCAAATAATGTTCTGTAAAAAAAGAGCTATATTTCATGTTTTTGCTAGCCAATGTACCAACTACTTTACTATTGGCCTACACATTATACAAATACAGATTTTATGTTATGTTGCAGTTTTAAATCTACAAATGAACCTACCAGCATTTCACTGGTAGAATTCTCCTTTAGTGCTGGGAAGTCTTCGGGCAACTATGCGCTCTACAAATCCCTTAAATAAATAAATAAATACCTACATAACTACAAGTACTTACTTAAATTGACCAAACCCAAACTAAAACACAAAACCTAATTTATTAATTGCCTTTTAAGATCATAGCACCCTCTCCTACAACACACCTGCACCATATCTCAGTTCTCACTTATACACACTAAAAGACCACTTTACCCCTTATGTATTCAATTTGAAAATAAACATCAACCAAAGTAAAAACTTACATACAGTGTCTCAATACTGTAAATCCAAAAATACAACTTAAGAGCAATCTCTGTGCCTCTCTGCCACTGTGTCACAGGTACATTTAGTGTTTCAATACTTTTCGACTTAGATGTGTCAGATGTAAATGTTGAGAAACACTGCATATAAAAATATGCACATTAATCTGTATCACAGCATAGCTCACAAATTCTTCTGATTACATGCAAACAGTGTATGACAGGTTACATATATAATTCACCAGATGGTTCTAAAAGAGTACATATTCCCCACTAAAACTTGCAAATGCATGTGTTTCTGGTTGAGTACAACAATACTCCCTGGCTGATTGGATGAGTGCATAGATAGTGTCTCTCAGAATATAGGTAGTGCCAACATGATTCCCTGAGTATGTAGGAACTACATCAGTGATTCTACGTCTGCATAATGAGTGCCTGTGTATTCACTTGACTATATTGCTATTATCTGGCTGATTGTATGAACACATTGGTGTTGTCTGCATAGTTCAATGAGTACATATTTAGTGCCTGCATGATTGGAAGAGTGCATATGTAGTGCCTGGTTAATTGAATAAGTCTAGATATCACACTTGATATATAATTGCATACATGGCTCTCTAGGGGCATACATTGCTCTGTTACTCAGTGTGCACATGCATCAGGAAGTTTCTAAAACTGAAAACAACAATTCTTACTTTTTCAAAGCACAAAACCTTTTCTTAATGGCATACCTACATCATTTCGCAAATATTTATTGTGTCTTTAAAACATATATTCAGCATTTCTCAAAGAAAAGTGAAGCTAGCACAAGAACTCTCAAGATACATTCTACACTATTAACCCACCTCAATTTTAAACATAGCATGTTTAAAGAAATACAACACCCTCATCATATACATGAAATTTCCAACAGCCTTAAAGAACAAAGATCACCAGTTAAACATTTATGTGATTTCATAATAGATATACACCTTCAGGCCATCTTTCCAACAATATATAGTTCTCTGCATCTTCAAATAACCTCAAGAGTCTCATAGTACATATAACAATCTACAACTACAAAAACCACATCTCACCATCTATGTATATGCAAACTAGTCATATAAGGTAAAAACCACATTCACAAACACTTCATAATATATACCTCAATCAATCAATCAGGGGTTTATATAGTGCGCTACTCACCCGTGAGGGTCTCAAGGTGCTGGGGGGGGTAGCGGCTCTGGATTAGTCAAAAAGCCAGGTCTTGAGGTCCTTCCTGAACGAGTGCAGGGTCTGGGAGCGTCTGATGTTCACAGGGAGCTCGTTCCAGGTCTTGGCTGCAATGTAGGAAAAGGCTCTCCCACCAGTTCTGTTTCTGCGGATGCGGGGTACCTCTGACAAGGCGAGGTCAGCTGAGCGGAGGTTCCTCTTGGGTACGTGGAAGGATAATCTCTCATTGAGGTATTTGGGTCCGATGTTGTGGAGGGATTTGTAGGCGTGGGTGAGGAGTTTGAAGGTGGACCTCTTCTTGATGGGTGCCAGTGGAGGGCTTGTAGGTGTTGGGTCATGTGCTTGTGACATGGTGTCCCGAGGACAAGTCTGGCTGCGGCGGTCTGGATGGTTTGGAGTCTGTGTAGAAGAGTTCTGTTGATTCCAGCATAGAGGGCGTTGCCGTAGTCCAGTCTGCTGGTTATGAGTGCGTGGGTGACGATCCTTCTGTAGTCGGGGGAATCCATTTGAAGGTCTTACGGAGGATCCAAAGGCAGTTGAAACTAGTGGAAGCGACAGCATTGATCTGGTGGTTCTTGGAGAGGGAGGAGTCAAGGACGATGCTGAGGTTCCGAGCATGGTCTGTCGGGTGGGGGTTTCCCGAGGGTGGAGGGCCACCATGTGTTGTCCCAGGTAGAGGTGCAGGGTCTGAGGATGAGGACCTCAGTCTTCTCTGTGTTGAGCTTCAGACAGCTGTATTTCATCCAAGCTGCCACGTTCTTCATTCCTACCTGGAAGCAGAGTCTGGTGTCTTCGGGACTCTTCGTGAGTGAGAGGATGAGCTGTGTGTCATCGGAGTAGGATACGATGCTGAGTCCATGTTGTCTGACGATGGCGGCGAGGGGGGCCATGTAGATGTTGAAGACCGTGGGGCTGAATGATGATCCCTGGGGCACTCCGCAGTTGATTTCTGTGGGTTCAGAAAGGAAGGGAGGGAGTCGGATCCTCTGGGTTCTGCCAAAGAGGAAGGATTGGATCCAGTCGTGGGCGGCTCCTTGTATCCCTGCGTCGTGAAGTCTGGCTGTGAGCGTGGGATGTGAGACGGTGTCGAAGGTTGCGGAGAGGTCTAGAAGGATGAGGGCTGCAGTGTGTCCCTGGTCGAGTAGCATGCGGATGTCATCAGTGGCAGCGAGGAGGGCGGTCTCGGTGCTGTGGTTGTTGTGGAATCCAGACTGGGAGGCGTCAAGGATGGTGTTCTCTTCAATGAAGGCGGTCAGCTGGGCGTTTATGAGTCTCTCGGTGACCTTGGCTGCAAATGAGAGGAGGGAGATGGGCCGGTAGTTTTGCGATGGTGTTAGTGGGCTGGGTGCAAGATCCTGGTGGTCTTTAGATGAGGGTGCCGCGTAGCGTCGTCCTGGGGCAGGTCTGGATCTGGAAGTGGAGGTGTTCTGTGTTGGAGTGGGGGTCAGTTATGCTGGATGTGGCGATTCGGAGGGGGGCCTTGTGTGCAATGGGGAGACCTCCTCCCGGTCGGTGCGGGCGGTCCTTTCTCTGGATCTTGTATCCGTCAGGGATGGCAGTGGCGATGTCGGGGCCGGAGGCGGCATTGGTCCAGGTTTCCGTGAAGAAAGTGACATTGGGCGAGAGGATGTCAATCAGGTCCCAGATCTCTACGGCGTGTCGTTGCAGGGAGGTATGTTGAGGAGGATGCATGTCAGGGTTTCAGAGGTGCGTGCATCGGGGGGGGGTCGTTGGCGGCCGTGGGAGCTTTGTCGATGGAGAAGGATCTGTGGCAGTGTCTGCACGAGGACTGTCCTTGAGTGGTGTTCGGCGAGGATCTTGCATAGTCGGCATGTCTTCTGGGATTGAGTGCGTGGAGAGTGGTGTTGTAGCGGTGGAGACTTGGGGAGCCAGGGTTCCTGGCGCTGGTCGTGGTCGGGTCGTGGACGGGCGCAGACTGGTGCAGACGGGCCTGCCTTAGGCACGCCTTCGGCGTGCCAGCAGTGCAACCACGCAGTGGTCGGCATTAAGTAGGGGAGGGGGCGGGGTCAGATGTAGGGTGGTGGGAGTGGGGCTGTGTCCGGGGACAGGGCCGCAGGGGCAACAGCGGCGAGAAGAGTGAACAGTCCAAAATTAAAAGTTGAAAGCAAACACAGTAAACAAAACAAAGGCAATAAAAGAAAATTAGTAAAGGGGGTTTAACAAAGCAAAACGGACACGGCAGGCAGAGAGGAGAAAACCACCTGAGGCGCACTGCCGGCGCGAACCCTGCTTGAGGCGGGGCTCTGAAACCGGAGCGGAGCGACTAAAAGCCGAAGCTGCTGGGGAGTGCTGGCCTGGACCAGAGGTCAAGGCTTCACCTAACAAGTATTACTACTGTATAATTCATATACAGAACGCAGCATATTTTTTTATCTTTTATTTCTGACTACACTACTCCTGTTTAATAATGTGACTAAAATTACGCACAACTCCCAAAATGCAAATAATATAGATGTATCTATCCTGCACATAATGCTTAGACATTTAAAACATTGTCCTTTTTAAAAGTGTGCTCAACAGTACTAACATCTTAAACACATACCCACTGCAAGATACAGCTCATCTGAAATTTTTTTCTTCACATCACTGTGATACTCTTTTTAATCAAAATCCTATACACATTTTCATTTCTAATCTAAATTTCTTAAATATCTCAAAAGTTATATACATACCAGTAAATTGAGTTTTTTTTAATTAATTTGTTGTTTTAGCTCTTTCTGGATAGTTTTGACATTGTTAAGATTTGTGAAAACTAAGCACAAGAATGGTACACTACTCTCATTGACAGCAACGATAAAATGTCAACCTCTTCAACTTTCCACTCTATGATCATGAGAAAGGCAGAAAATGAAATAATTTCTTTAATGTTAAGCTATTGCATCTCCCCTTGTGAACGGTTAGCATCTGATAACCCTTCCAATCAGTTTCAAAACGAGGTTCCTGTCTCCGTGTGTTTGTGTTGTTTTCACGATCATCGAGGAGTCATTGCAAAAAAAGACGGGAGTCCAAACCAATATCTAGCTTCAGTTTTCTTAAAATTTAAATACTGAACATCAGTTTATAACATAGTCTTGACTTGGAAATTAAAGTTTGACATTACTTAAATTATGTCATAACTCCTCGACGTTTTAAAAAGCTTTCTGTGTCTTTAACACCCTTCCCCTCCAATTCACTCTTAGCTCAGTGTACCTAGCAACCCAGAGGCACCAGTAGGTCACAAGTTCACAGCACATTCTAGAAGGAGCATGAAACTTCCAAATAATACAGAGCAGATGTGGTTTACTCCACAGATTCAAAAGCATATCCATGTATGTATCACATTTCTTTTTTTAAACAACTGCCAATAGTAGGACTTGTTGCGAAGGCATCCAACATACCACCTAATTGTATTCACGTTCATGCTGACAGCATCCAATGAAATATATATATTTTTTTTAAACTTCCATTTTAACTGTTTTTCATTTGGAAAACTACCTCATTCAGCTCCAGGCTTCTCCTGACTGCTATTGCTCCTTCTCTTCAAAAGGTTTAATCAGTTGCTGGCTTTGGTTAAATCCATTGTGGATTCCCGAGCTCCTCCCCTCATGATTGTGCACTGTGGTGGCAATGACCTAGGCACATTGACTGGGGTAGGGCTGGAAATCCTAATGAAAGAAAACTTTGCAGAACTGATGTCCTTTTTCCCTCACACTGTCTTGGTGTACTCTAATACATTCAACATACAAAAACGAACTGGGGGTCAATAAAGAAGCACAATGGGAAATATACACACTAATTGAAGGATATCAATTCTATCACCCTAGGCATTCAGAGCAGAGCAAGGATTACCATCAAAACGCTTTAGGTGGTAGAGCTAAAGTGTCAAGCTCAGATGATCAATGTTATCATTTGGTCATCCGCCAAACCCAGAAGAACAATCCTTTGATCATAAGGAATTGCTTCTATGGCAAGCTCTTGTGCTCTCAAAAAATGCCTTACCAACCCGAGGCAGACAATAGATACAGAAAAGTGTATTTAGTGATGAAAAAATCTAATGTGATGCAGTGCAAAGAAAAACAAAGTTAAAAAGGTTATGTGGAAAGACTAGAAACTCTAGGCAGTATATCTCTCCTCACACCTAGTAAAAATGAAAAACAAAAAATGCAGTAATCCTTAGTAGCTGCTATTAAATCATAGCAGTAAACACAGTGACTGCTAACAAAGGGTCGACATGTTTCAGCCTAACTGGTAATTGCCCACGGCTTTCTTCAGGACCTATACTCTTGTAGCTACTGCATATCCATAAAACTCTTATTATATAAGAGCAAAAAGTGAATTAAAACCATACTGTGTTTACTGCTATGATTTAATAGCAGCTACTAAGGATAACTGCATTTTTTGTTTTTCTTTGCACTGCATCACATTAGATTTTTTCATCACTAAATACACTTTTCTGTATCTATTGTCTGCCTCGGGTTGGTAAGGCATTTTTTGAGAGCACAAGAGCTTGCCATAGAAGCAATTCCTTATGATCAAAGGATTGTTCTTCTGGGTTTGGCGGATGACCAAATGATAACATTGATCATCTGAGCTTGACACTTTAGCTCTACCACCTAAAGCGTTTTGATGGTAATCCTTGCTCTGCTCTGAATGCCTAGGGTGATAGAATTGATATCCTTCAATTAGTGTGTGTATTTCCCATTGTGCTTCTTTATTGACACCCAGTTTGTTTTTATATGTTGAATGAGTTTGCAGTAGGGGATTAGGACTCGGGCTGGTCATTAAATATAGCTTCCCTTAGACACTGTTTGTTCACCAGTTTATTGATGTACTCTAATACATGCCAATGACAGAAATGGAAGTGATAAAATCAATTCTGTACACATATTGACGAAGCCAGGAAACATGTTACTAACACTATATCTGCTTTCATTGGAGACCATAACATGGGCTGTATCTATAACAACAATCTAAATTTTCACATGGATGGAATTTATAGAAATGATGTAGTGCACTTCACAGATGAAGGCAACAGGGTGTTTCTAAGTAATCTGAAACTCTGCATCTTGTCTTATGTGTAGCTCATATACACACAATCAACACAAAGGTTCTTGTCAGAGACTCCCTAGTACCCGAAATATTGTTAATTTTCTTTACAAGGATCCTTTTTTTTGCATTTTTTGGCAATCTGCGACAACATTGTGATGGTAATGGATACGTCACAAGAAGGGAAAACCAAAGCAGACATTCAACGGACACCAGCACATCCAACAATAATAATTTTAAAAATCCATTCTGAACAATGAGCTACACATATTACTATATACATGCTTATTTAAAAACATGTTTATACTCAAGTTTTGGTACTAGGTTTCTTAAAAATCCATCTTTAAGAACTATTTTCCATTTTCATGGTTATTCGTGGAATCGCGACGATGCAGTTAACCGTGACTATAGCGCCTTATCCATAATGTGAAAAACACATATATGCACACAGGGGTTTATTACTGTACACTTCAAACTCATATTTTTCTCAACCATCTCTAACACCTATTTTCCGTTTTTGCGGTGAGGCCGGAGTTCGCGATGACGTAGGTAATGGTGATGCCCATGGGTATGATGCGAAAGTAAAAGCAGGAATTCAGTAGCCACCACCACAGTAAAAAATTATAACATTACAAAAAATTATAACCATCACACTAGATAACTCGCTATCTAAATAACTCTGCAAAAACATTTATCGGAATCTCAATATCTCTATTACAATGTATTAATGATTCACTGATAATTTTTTTTTATATTACTACCAATATTTGCGATGATATCGGTAGTCGCGACGTCCTCGCGATGGTACACGGGGGCCTGCGCTGGTGGTTGCTGGGTCACTGCGAATATCATGTGTGATTAAATAAATCACCTTTGGACACATAACTTGTGTCACTAACACACCCATTTCTCAAACATGGGGTCAAAGTGTCTCCACCCTGACCCCTTATGTTAGCTTTCACACACATTTTCAACCCCAGGAACCATTCCTGGATGATAAAATGGTGGCCACAACTTTCTGTTTGGGTTGCATCCAGCCAATCAGAGCATTCCTGTTGGCGCACGCATCCATGATTAATTGCAAAACCACCCAAAAATATCAGCGGCCAGAGATATATCTATACATTTTGGCTATAATTTCTCAAAAACTACTGGATGGATTTGCACCAAATAACAAAAAGCACAATCTGTGTAACAACATCTACCTTTCTGCCACATTTGGTGCAATTCTGTCCAGCGGTTCGAGCTGTAGGTTTGTTAACGCGTCCCTATGGGAGTTAACATTACAAATGCAGCCTTCTTTCGTGCCCCTATTTCTCAGTCCCCACTGCACGGATCACCCCCAAACTGTCTATGGCACACAGAACCAAATTTGACACTTTATTGGGAGAATTTCATTAAGATTGGTCAAATTACGTTATAGGCATGTCAAGAAATGCTTTTCCTATGGAAACTAGGTCCTAACAATAACTACCTACTGGTGACAGCCAGTAGGTAATATAATAATATATATAGTTGCCAGTAGGTAGTTATAGTTAGGACCTAGTTTCCATAGGAAAAGAGTATTTGGACTTGCCTATAACTTTGGCACCGGTTGTCGAAAGTTCCTGAAATTTGCCCCAAAAATGTCATAGTAAGTCTTGTTGTGCATGGAAAGTTTCCAAGGGATCCGTTAAGCGGGAACTGAGAAAATGGGGGCTCAAACAAAGTGTGTTTTCCCAATTTGATTCCCACTGGGCACATAGTCGAACCTACGGCATGAACCGCTGAACATAATTACACCAAATTAAGCAGACAGGTCAATGTTGTTCCACAGGGTGTGTTTTTTGTTATTTGGTGCAAATCCCTTCTGTAATTTTGGAGAAATTTAAGAAGAAAAAGTTAGTGATAGCTCTTGTGTCGAAGCCTTCGTGAAAAAAGACGAGCTTGTACAGGGGAATGCACAGCTCTGAATGGCTGCCAACACTTCAATCAGGAAGTGCTGGCAGCCATCTTGGAACTCAACTTCACCGAGTCCCCAAAAATAAGTGAAAATAAAGAAAGTGGGCAGGGTAGCAATACCCTCACCACATGCCATGGTCTTGGCATCCCTCGGGGACCCCACTACGTAAAAAAGTATTTTTTTGTTGTACTTTTACCTTGAGGTTGCGACAAATTTGTAAAAATGGAAGTCCAGCACCTCTCCAGCCAGCCCGTAGCAAACTCTGCTCTTGCTTGCATGAAGCAAAAAAAGATTGCTTTTGGACAAAGGGAGCTGCATGTTTAGCTGCTCCCTCTATGCAAAAGCAATGCCGGCTTCCACAGGATGCGTGGAGCCAGCAGGGACTGCAGGGGCCTTCACCCTTCTCCTGCTGTCCCAAAATATTTGAAACTAGGTGCCCTGGTTGGAACCAAATTTGGCAGAAAGCTAGATCTTGGTCTAGAAATATCTCTTTTGTAATTTGGTGTAAAGACATTCAGTAGTTTTTAGGTAGTCAAAAAAAAATCTATGCATATCTAGGGATGCCAAGGGTTCATGGATAGGATGAATCTCATGATGAGATCTGATTGGCTACCACCACTTTAACCAGGAAGCCATTTGGGACTTGGGACTCGGCCATGTGGCTGCCTTCCCGGAGCCATTAACAGTTCTGCGGACCCCATCAGCCAGGGCCGGCTCCTACTATGTCCCAGGGTTCCCATCCTGGGAAACAGTGGTTTCCGTGCCCGCACCGGCGTGGGCAGGGAGATCTGTGTTTGCAACTGTTTAACGGGAGCAATTTCAAAGCTCCTACTAGCTTACTAGCTGGGAGCGTACTTCAGATCGGTCTGTTTCCCAGCATGCACTGATGCGGGCAGGAAGACAGATCTAAATATTGCTCCAATCACAGCAAACAACATTTTCAGCTGCTCCCCGCCAGCGGGAACAATGCCGGCTCCTGTTCGATGTGGGGAGCCGGCTTAGGCTGTAGAGTCCTTTAGGCTCCCATGACGACCCACAACCAGGATATGGTTGGTGTCCCAGGAGGCACCCACCACCCTCTGTTGCCTTGGCCCCGGGCAATGGGGTCCCCAAGCTGAAATTGGCCCAGGGAGCGGTGCACGTGCCCCACTCCTTATTTTAAAATGTGCTGGGCACCAGGGGATTGGGTCCCCTGCACCAAAAGCAGCCAGTGGAGGGGGACTGTACACCCCCACACCATTTGAAAATGTGCTTAGCCCTGGGGTATGGGGTCCCTGGAGCGGAAATTGGCCTGGGGTAGGGTTTTATGTGCCCCCTCCCACATTATGATTTAGCTCGGCCCAGGCCTTGAGTGCCAAAATTATCCCAGGGAGGGGGCATGCAGGGTCCCTCTCCCATGCATATAGTGGTGGTACCTGGAGCCGAAATCGGCCCAGGGTGGGGGGCTGTGTGTCCCTGCCGATCAAATATAGTGACGGGTCCCAGAAATTGGGTTTCTGGGGCCAATTTTGGCCTGGGAAATATGTTCCCGGGGCGAGGAATGGCACGGGAGGAGGGCCTTGTGCCCCCACCCTAAAAAAAGGGGCCAGGCCCCAGAGGATTGGGTCCCCAGGGCCAAAGGTGGTCAGGTGAGGGGCCCATGGGTTAGCTGCCTTTCGGGAGGTTGGCCATAGGGCCTGGCCGCTAGCCAGGAACTGTACCTAACCCCCTGCCTCTCATGGCCGAAGGGCGGGGAGGTTGGTCACATAGCCTGTCTCATACAGTGTAGTGTTGTATAGTGGATTATCATTATTTGTGAGAACAGAATGCATGGTAGAGTGGCGAGTTATAGTTAATGTTGTCTGGTTAGCAAGCTGAAAAAAGTGTGTAACAAGGTCTGCTACTTATCATAATTTTAAAGTGTTGGATACATTGTAAACTGAAATTATCACTATAACTTTAGAATTTTTAAAGTTTGTGTAGTTTACACTAAGTTTGTATAGGGCAAATATTTTTTCCTAACAACAACTAAGCTTTAACCTTTGATTTTTCATTTGATTGTTTTTTTTGTAAAAATATGTTTCAAATAGTAGAGTGAGGTGTCCCAAGGGGAGAGTTGTTATGTAGAGTGTCGTACAGTACAGTTGAGGATATTGTTGTAAAGTTTACTGACATAGACTGGAATATCATAGACTGGAATCGAGTGGAGTAGAGTAGAGTGTAGTAGTATCTTGTTCAGTGTAGTAAAGTTTTACATAGTGTAGTGGCATGATGTCTCATATAGTGGAGTCAAGTCTCGTTGACTTGAGTAGCGAGTTGTATATTGGAATGGCATGTTGAACAGTAGAGTAGGGTGTCGTAGACTGTCATAGAGCGGAGTAGAGTGTTTTAGAGTGGAGTAGTGTGAAGAAGAGTGTCATAGAGTGGAGTATCATCAAGTGGATTATCATAGAGTACAATGGAGGAGAGTATCTGAGTGGAGTACTGTGTCATATAGTGGTGTTGCATATCATAAAGAGAAGTTGAGTGGCATGTCGTTGGGTGACATTGAGTGTAGTACAGTGGTGCAGAGTGGCTGGGCAAAGCTGCTAGCCAGGAACTGTGGCTAACACCCTTCCTCTCATGGCCGACGGGTGGGGAGGTTGGCAACATAGCCTGTCTCATACAGTGTCGTGTTGCACAGCAGAGTATCATTATTATTTGTGAGAACAGAATGCATGGTAGAGTGGTGAATTATAGTTAATGTTGTCTGGTTAGCAAGCTGTTGTAGAGTGTCATAGAGCGTAGTACAATGTTGAGGGTGGAATTGCATAGAGTAAAGTAGAAGGTTGGACAGTGGAGCAGCGTAGAGTGGAGTATAGTACAGTGCGTAGAGTGCGATAAAGTGTTGTAGAGTGTTGTAGAGTGGAGTATGGTGGAGCACTCTGGATCGGGATACTGTAGAGAGAAGTAGAGTGTCATAGAGTGGAGTGGAGTGGCTTGTCATAGACTATGGTGGCGTGGAGTGCAGTAGAGTAGAGTGGTGTAGCATACAGTTGAGGAAAGTGTCGTAAATTGGAGTGCTGTGTTGTACGTTAGAGTGTAGTGAAGTGTCATATAGCATTGGAAAGCGATGTAGACTACAGTCGAATAGAGCAGCATACATTCTTGTTCACTTTTTTAGGGTGCAGGGGTGTACAATACAATACAGTGTTGTAGAGTCTGGTAGAGTGAATTGGCATACATTGTTATAGAGTATATTGGCATTGAGGGACGTAGAGTGGAGTGCCGTACAGTGGAGTACTGGAGTAGAGTGGAGTACTGTGTCAGAGAGGAGTGGAGTAAAGTGGCGTCTTGTGGCATTCAAAGAATTGTGTACAGTGTTGTATAATGGACTAGAGCATTGTACAGTAGAGTGAAGTAGAGTGCTTTATAGTGGTATACAGTACTGTACAGTAGCGTGAAGGGATATAGACAGAAAAAAAGTGTTGGAGGGTGGCATACAGTGTAGTAGAGTGTTGTAGAGTGGTGTTGCATAGAGTACGGTAGTGTGTGCAACAGTGGACCTGCATAGATTGTACAATTGTATAGTACTGTACAGTGATGTAAAGTCTCATACAGTGGAGTAGAGTCAAGTGGAGTGGTGTAACGTAGTGTGAAGTAAAGTACAATAGAGTGTATTGGTATGTCATAGAGTAGAGTGGCAAGGAGTGGAGTGTACTGGCGTAGCGTAGGTAGTAATATGTTATAAATTGAAGTGGGGTCTCGTACAGTAGAGTGGAGTGCTGTGTCATATACAACAGTGCTATATAGTGGAATAGAGTGTTGTACATTGGAGTGTACAGGTATAGTGTGGAGTATAGAAAGTGAAGTGTATGGGTATAGAGTGGAGAAGAAAGTCATAAAGTGCCATGAAATGTGGTAGACATTTATAGATGCATCACGCCGTATGAGATGAAAGAATCATCGTAAACCATTTTAATCAATGTTCCATGATTTTTATTGTTTGTAAGTTGAGGTTGCAGAACGAAGTGATTCCAATTTTCAAATGCGTGCATTATGCTCAATCGCCTTTAATACAGCATGTCGAAATTCCCAGTTCCTTTAACAATTGTGAAAAAGCTTGACCCAATGCATTTCGGGCCTTACCGGCCCTTCGTCAGGGTTTCTTTTCTACGTGTAGAATGTTGTACACTAGAGTATATGGGCATAGAATTGAGTGCAAATTTGGACAGCGCAATTTACTGGGATAGAGTGGAGTATAGTCTAGTAAGGTGGAATTGAGTAGAGCGGAGGAAAGTGGAGGAGAGTACACTAGCATGCAGTGGAGTGCATAAAATGGAATAGAGTTGAGTGAGTAGTGAAAACTGAAGAGGTGTACAGTGGAGCGGCATAGAGTGTAATCGTGTATAGTGTAGTAGAGTACAGTGGAGTTCCGTAAAGTGCAATAGCATATAGTTTAGGAGCGTACAGTGTAGTGGCATACAATGAAGTGGTTTAGACTAGAGTGGTGTATTGTGGGTTGGAGTAGAGTTTAGTATCATACAATTGAGTGGCATACAGTGTAGTGGGCTAGATTGGAATACTATACAGTAGAGGGGGAAACCTGCTCCCTCTTCCATGAAGCTGAGCAGATTGCTTTTGGGCAAAGGGAGCTGCATGCCAGCAGCTTTCTTTGTCCAAAAGCAATGCCGGCTCCCGCAGGAGGCGGAGTGCCGGCAGGGACCACGGTGGCATTGGGGCTCCTCCACGGTCCCCAACAGTGAGGCCATACCCTGGGGTATGGGGTCCCCAGGGCCGAAAATGATGTGGGAGGGGGGCCACTGGGGTCCCCTCCCTTTCCAATATATTAAAAAAAAAGAAATAAGGCTGGGCCCTGGGGGATGGGCTCCCCGGGGCCAAAATTGGCCTGAGGAGGGGCACCCCACGGCCCCACTCCATTAAAAGAATTGCTTTTTTAAAATATGTGGCCATGCCCCGGGGGATGGAGTCCCTGGGGTCGAAATCGGCCTTGGGATGGGGGCCTTGCAGCCCTCTTCCAGTTTTTCTTTTTTTTTAAAATTTATTTTTAAGGCCCTGTGGGATGGGGTCCCAGGGCCCACAAAATATTAAGAGAAGGGGTGCTACACAGCCACCCCTTCTAACAATAATTTTAAAAAACAGAAGCCGGCATCTCGCCGGAGGCCCCACCCCCTCCCTGCACCACTCTGCAAATTAGCCTCCTGCCACATTCTGGGTCGGGGGATGAAGTCCCCTAGAATCTTAGGGGCCAACTAGCCCACCAGGTACCTCCAGTAAGCCCCACACAGTGGGATTGCTGAGAGGTGGCCCGAGGCCATGGCCCTATTTACACCACTCTGCAAACATGCCCCTTGGTGCAATCCGGGGGGTGCAATGAGGTCCTCTTGTGTCATAAGGACCTCAGGACTAAAGTGGACTTCATCCCCTGAGCAGCAGTGTGCCAGGCAGCGCGTTTGCAGTGTTGTGTAAAAGAGGGGGCATGGCCTCGGACCATTCTCAGCAATCCAGCTGTGTGGGGCTTACTAGAGATACCAGGAGGGCTAGTTGGCCCCCAGGGAACCAAGAGTGCGCCAGGAGGGTCGTTTGCAGAGTGGTGGAGAAAGGGTGTGTGGCCTGTGTCCATGTCTCCGCAATCCCACTACCTGGGGCTTACTGGAGGTGTCAGGTAGGGTGGTCGGCCCCTAACGGCCCCCAGCAGCAAACGGGACTTTAATCCCCATCCAAGAGCGTGCCAGGGAGTGCATTTGCAGACTGGTGAACAAAGGGGGCATGGCCTACTTTAAGAACTTACCAATGCTGCTGTGTGGGACTTACTAGAGGTAATAGGAGGGGTAATTAGCCCCCAAGGTTGTCCTTGGGGGCCAGCAACCCCTCCTGTTACCTCCAATAAGTGCCACACAGTGGTATTGCAAAGAGGTCTTTGGAGCCACGCCCCCTTTCTCCACCACTCTACAAATGCGCCTCCTGGCACACAACGGTCTGGGGGATGAAGTCTAGTTTACTCCTGAGGGAGTTTGGGGGCCAAGAAACCCTCCTGGTACCTCCTGTAAGTTCTACGCAGCGGAATTCCTGAGCGCTGGTTGGATGCCCAGCCCCCTTTCTGCACCATTCTACAAACACAACTACTAGGTTATAGTTATAAATTAGCATTTTAAAAAACTTAGAAATTCCTTGAAAAAACCATAGGTTTCAGGGACATTATAGTTAGTAATTACCATTTAAAAAACCTTTGAAAGTCATTGAAAAAACCATAGGTTTCAGGGACGTTATAGTTAGTAATTAGCATTTAAAAAACCTTTGAAATTCACTGAAGAAAACCATAGGTGTCAGGGACGTTGTCATTTGAGATGTCATCAGTGATGTAATCAGTGATATCATTGACCAAGTAATAAGTGATGTAATATGTGAGGTCATCATAAGCGGTGCACTGCGGGGGTTTAAGTTATAGTTAGCTCAGTTAACTATAACTGCTGAATTTACTGGTTTTGTACGAGTGAAATGTGAGCCTAAATATAACGTCCCTGTAACCTTTGGTTTTTCAAGTGAATTTCTAAGGTTTTTTAAATTCTGTTTCCAACAATAATGTCCCTGTAACATTTGCCTTTTTTTCAGTGCATTTTCTTTAGTTTTTAATGTTATTTCCTAACTACAACATCCATGTAACCTTTGGCTTTTTAGTGAATTTCGAAGGTTATTTAAATTTAATTTCCTAACTATAACCTGTAACCTTTGAGAGTGGGTGTGAATGGCTGCATAGGTCTGTGAGTGGGTGTGTGAGTGGTTTTATAGGTGGGTGGGTGAGAGGCTGCATTGGTCAGTGAGTGCGTGTGTGAGTGGCTGTATGGGTCTGTGAGTGGGTGTGTGAGTAACTGTATGGGTTGTTGACTGGTTGTGTGAGTGGCTATATCGGGCTGTTAATGGGTGCATAAGTAACTGTTTGAGTGTGTGACCAGTTTTGTCAGTGGCTGTATGGGTTTCTGAGTGGAAGTGTGATCTGCAGTATGGGTCTTTGAATGGGTGTGTGAGTAGCTGTATAGATCTGTAAGTGGGAGTGTGAGTGGCTGTATGGATCTGTAAGAGGGTGTGAGTGGGGCTGTATGGGTGTGTGAGTAGTTTTCTGGATGCATGAGTGGGTGTGTGAGTGGTTATGTGGGTATGTGAGTGGGTGTGTGAGTAGCTATATGGGTGTGCGAGTGGGTGTGTCAGTGGTTTTATGACCTGTGAGTATATTTGGGAGTGCATGAATGGCTGTGTGACTGGGTGCCTGAGTGTCTGTGTGGGCGTGTCAGTAGCTATATGAATGACTGGGCCACAACGGAGCTTCACCTGCCCCCCTTTTTTGGCAGTAAAATTGCAAATCAGTTGCGATTTCATTGCAAACTTTTTTAATACTTTTTTAGCACTGGTGGCAGGCACGGTGCGTCCATTGAGGCGTAGACCCCCCGCCCGCAGCTCCCTCGGTGTCTCTGAACTTAAGTAAACTGAATCAGTTTACTTAAGTTCAAAGACGCCGAGGGAGAACTGACAATCATGTCAGTCAGCATACCGTCGGACCACCCACTCCCTTCAGAGTCTGAAGGGGTGGGTGGTCCGGCGTCATGTTGACTGACATGATTGTCAGACCAGGGGTAGCAGGCAGCAGCACAAGTGCGCAAGAGTGGGGAAGGTCGGCGAATTTTTCAGCCGTGCCCAGTCATGCGCACTAGTGTCTGCTCTGGCTGGCGAATGCCCATTAGGAGAGCGATGGTTGAACAAAGGCTCAAACCTCGGTCTCCTAATGGGCAGGCGGGCGAGTAGTATCCGTGCCCTAAGCCAATCCTGGCGCTGCTGGCAGCACCAGGATTGGCTAAGAGGGGTTGCCAGTCCACTCCAGTGCCGTTTGTGAAGGGGCCAAGGGGAGCAGAGGTGGCACAGACCGGCTGTGAGGTAAGTTTTCTGTTTTATATTTAATTCCCCACCCCCCGCGAGCCGTGACTGAATGTGTGCTGTATAAGTACCACCTACAATCTACATAATTAGAACTGCATCAAATAAACTGCCTAAACCACATTCTCAATATTGGAAGTGGTTTATTATGGGACCGTGTTGTTGGACAGTTAATGCTCTGCTATTGTTAGAGGCTCTCACCTGTCTGTCCTCTCCCTCTCCTGTGAGTTAAAAAATGGCTCTATACCTTGGCGCTAATCCTCCTTGGTGCATTAATGGCATTGGGTGACGTGGTCATTATCTGCACGGATCGATGGCCTAAACTTGAAGTGCGTGTGGGTGGGGGTGTCTGTAGCAGAGAGTGTGATCTCTAGTGTATCTCGGTGTCTCGCGAGAGTGTTGGTGAAGGGGTGCAGGTCGATGGCAGGGTCAGGGCCCTGCGGGAGGGGCTCGTGTCCTGGTTTTCGCTGCTCGGTGCAGGAGAGCGGGCTGTGTTTTTATTTAATCTTTGAAGTGCAGTGCGTGTGAACTCGGCGTTCATTAAGCCCGGGCCCCCCTATGAATTCTGGGGTGGCTGACCTGGTGTGGAATGCAGTGGACAGGAAGTCGCGGGACGGGCAGGGTGGTATTCGTGCAATACACATATCATGCTTTCTAGTAACCCCTTAAAACAAACAATAAAGGACTCTTCCGTGACACTGTACAATGAGGCTGACGTCGGGGTAAATTAACAATGTGGTCAGTAGAAGGCGGCGTGCACTGTTTCCCTGGAGTGTCTTCTAATTTTTCTACATTTGTAGTGGTGCTTATATAAGGCTTTCCGAAAACAACTTGCAAAGACAAACGCACTTGGATAGAGTACATTTCCTGGCATGGAAAAATCATGCGCTGCCCGTGAATTTTGTAGGATGTGAGCCCAGTTTTTCAGCTGCATGCGCGCTCGAAGGGCCCCTCAAGATTTATGAATCTCTCTGCATTTCCTATAGATTTCTTGATTGCATTGTGCGCGCAGTCGATAGTCTGGAAAATGGGATGGCTCGGAAGCTCAGCTTTGCAGCGCTCCTGTTTCAGCCAGGCAATGGAGGTTGTACCAAAATCACCCCAAGCCCCAGCTATCGGGGCGAGAGACCCAGCGATATCCTTGCTTCTTCACAGGGTCACGGGTATGAAGGCGCAGGGAACGGTTTCGTTTGGTTTCAGATCCCATTCCACGGCTGGTGCTGTTCCTGCCTTTATTTACGACATGGAGTCGTCTTACTTGCCCTGGAGTGAACGGCACCACTGCAAGGAAGGGTGCGGGTTTCCTACACGGTGCTCTCTACAGATTGCATTTGCTGTAGGTACTAGGGACAATGCAGTGAGTGAATTTTGGTTTGCATGCAAAGTGCTGAATCGAGAGCTGAGGGCGCTGACGTCCTGCACTCTTAAGTATCTCTGACATTCTTGCAGAGTGTAACTAACTGGCCGTAATGGTGAGATTAGAGGTCTAAATTCATACCCATTCAATGTTTGGCCTCTCTGCTAAGTTTCAAAAGAAAAGCCTATGTTGTGGCCAGTGTGACTTTTTTTGGAGAAAGTTGTGTATGAAAGCATGTGTTTGACACTCAAAAGAATCATTGTGCTCCGTCGAAGGTTTGCTGTTTCTGCGCAAAATTTCTAAAAGATTTCAGATTTATTTTCAGGGTATAGCTCAGAAAACTCATTGAACTGCGTTGTACAGAGTTCAACAAAATATTTTTTTTGGGGGGAGAGGCTGGGGGATTTTGGAGAAACACAACATGGTACATGTCAAGTATTTCAGAAGGAAATATGCGTAATTGCTAAACATTTTGAAACATCGTGACTGTGCAAAGCATAGAACCCCTTGGTTGTGATTTACAGGCTGCGCTGCTGCTTTAAGAGTTGGCCGGCTCCATCTCTTCCAGTGTGTACATCAGATGAATATTCAACATGTTTCTGCTCTGACGCAGCGAGTGGCTTCCTTGGAAAACTGGCGCGCCATGCCTGAGCAGTGTCCTACAGACCTGCACACCGGTCTATCCCTGGACCCCCAGACCCCATTCGACCCTCGGGCTACCTTCGCACCTGCAGCTCTTCGGCCTCTCCACCTTCTGGACCCTGGGCTCAATGTCCCCTCTGGCCAAGTCCCTGGCTCGAAGTGCTCATGGTGAGTGGGTTCCCCATTTTGTTTTGCTGGATTGCGAGCACCCCAGCTGGTCTCCAAGGGGCTGGTGGGTCGCGGGGCAAAACAGCATCTCACTAGTGCTTTGTATTTGTTTCAGGAAGATGTTATCACTTTCAATTGCAAGATTTTCTCAAAACTATTCTGAATCATTACTATTGATGTTTTATCTCCTAGATACACTGCATACAGATTGTTTTGTTTGATTTTACACTGCAGCAGGGTTTTATGTTTTATTTGAGGCTCAAAATGCATGGCAGGCCTATTGGCTTTGCCAGACGCCAGTGCTTGTTTTGCTTCTGCGTGTGCTTGATGCACATGTGTTTTGAAGGGGCTCTGCAGGTCAAACATGCAGTTGTCGCTAGGATATCCCTGTGGTGTAATGTCCACTGTGCAAAAAGAAGGGTGATTTCTGCCAGCTTCAGGTTCAAATCCCGACATGGCCGTCTTATCCTTTCACCATTATGATGACGTTGTACTTCTTGTACCACGTATGTTTGCAAGACTGTAATTCCTTCAGGTCGGTGTTTCTTATTTTTTATTACCCTCTTCTGTACTTGCACAATTTTTCTGTATCTTCTGAACCTGTGTGTCTGAATGTTGATTTGTGTAATCCTCCTTACACAAGCCTGCGTGTGTCAGTGGTCTGACAGTGGTGTGTGTCAGTGCGTCTGTCTCAACGCCTCTGCGAGTTAACAAATGTGCGGGGCCTGTCGGTGTGTGTGACTTGGCAACCCAGAAATTCTCTGAAATAATGTATGAGTTTTCATTTATGAATGCCTAGAACTGAATTTTTAGTCCATTTATCACAGAAATAGTGCTGAAAAGCGCACCAAAAAGATGCCAATTCTTTTACAATTTATTCATGGGGGAGAACCCCACCCCAAACCCATTTATTGCCGTCGGGCTCGCTCGCTCGCATACGTTCATTCGTTCTGCATACGCCGCCACTGACTGGTGGGATCCCTGGGGGACCGCAGCACTAGGCATAGGAGGGGGCAGGGTATTCCTACTCTGCCCCTTTCTAGTTTTTTCTGTTTTTGTTTGGGACTTGGCTGAGTCCGAGTCCTAAGATGGCTTCCAATACTTCCTGGTTAAAGTGTTGACAGCCAATCAGATCTCTGCATGAAATCGGCAAGATTCATGCAGATTCTGCTCCTGTAGATATAGAAATGTGATTTTCCTTTATCATCTCCAAAACTACTTAATGGGTTTACACTAACTAAGAAAAAGTACTCTTTCTAGACCAAGAGCTACCTTTCTGCCAAATTTGGTATAATTCCATCCGGTGGTTCAGGCTGTAGTTGTGTCTAAAATCTCTAAGGGAATTAACATGGGGAAAAAGCGCTTTGGGGTCGCCCTTTTTCTCGCCCCCCCAAACGTTCAACATATATCCTTCCCTCATGTGTGTTGTGACTCACCAGGAGTAAACTGCTAATGATCCTGGCTTGGGGCCATGGGGCACTGATTCACCCCTCATTAAGTTCTGCTGTGTTGCATGAGTGAGGTGAAGCAGCACAGCAGGAGGCTCAATAAAAAACTCAACTTCTTTCAGTGTGTGATGAGAGAGCTCTTTAAGCAGATCAACAGCTCTTTAAGCAGACACCAAAATGAGGGATCAAGGCATCAAAAACCTGCACCCGTCAGCACAATGTGGAAGCTGTAGATTATGATCACAATGATGCTCGGAACCCTAAGTGTGACCCTTCTACACTTCTGAGAGGAAATACATTTCCAAAATGAACATACATGATAGTGGTTCAGCACTCAATTTCAAAATAAGTTAAATGTACTTAGTGAATCTTAAATCTATTGTACACAATTTGTATTTTCAGGCAATGTCATCATTTAGTCTCAATAAACAGATGTCAGGATAATTTCTTCTTTCAGTAAATCTTTATTTATCTCTTTTTTTCTTAAAATCAAATTGGTTGAATAGTAGCCAACACGTTTCGTCCGCCAAGGGCTACAAAATGTATACAAAAACAAACACTTAAAATGCAGCACAAAGAAAAAGAGGAAGTAACGAGGAGAAATATCTTTATTTCTCCTCATTATGCCTATCCTGGGAAGGCCTAGCATTTTGGCGCATTCCCAGGTTTACCAGTTCTGATAAATCTGAGAATGCACCTAAATCCATGGGAGTAGTGAAAGGAACACCCCTGCTATGCCCATGGAACGCCTTCCCAGGGCAGAGGAACGTAACGCAGCAATTTATGCTTTGTTGCGTTCCTCCAGATCTATGAAGCCACTCAGGGCCAGGCAAAGTGGCCTTGCGTGGCTTCATTACTCTAATTTTTGAGTTGTGTTGCATAAGCACCACGTTGCGTGGTGCAAGTGCGATGCAACTGGCCTCAAAAATATGTCCCTTAGTATTTAGTGGATGTGAAATTTACATCTGAGATCATGCACATAGTGGGCCTCCTTTACGAGGTTTTGGCGCAGGGCAGTGCTGCAAGGAATCTTGCTGCGTTGCCCTGCATCAAAAGAAAAGGACAAGAAGGCTTCATATCTATGAGATACGGCACATTCCTGTCATTTTTCCCCTGCGTTGGTGCACAATGGGGTGCCATGCGCCAACACAGGCACCCTTGCACCATGGTGCAAGGGTGCCTGCGTTGTAGGGGGGATTGTTTTTGTGCAGGAAGGTACACCTTCCCGCACAAAAACAATCACAAGAGGTGGTTTCCTCTTTCTGTGCATGCTGTGTGTACTGCTGCGGAATGCTATTTCTCCTTGTTGCGCCTCTCTAACGCCACCCCTGGGGTAGCATTAGATTCTGATGCATTCCCAGGCTTACGTTCCCTTGTAAATCTAGGAATGCTTCAGATTCCATGGGTGTTGCATGGAACTCACAGCAACACCCATGGAACGCCCCTTTCATGCACCGTACTGCATAAAAGGGGCACATATTTACATGGCCATGTAAATATGCTGCGGCACTCTGTTCCACTCCGGCGGCGCAAAAGTGCCTCTACAGACCGCGTAAATGAGGCCCTTTGTGGGCCACTCAAAATCAAGGCTTAACTGTTCCATCACAAACCTGAAGCTTCAGAGAGCTGAGGCTTAAGATATCTCAGTCATTCCTAATGCCTTACTCAGGAGTAGTGTGTATTTCAGTCACTTGTACACTCCATCTTCCGGTGTCCAGTTACAGTCCTGAAATTCGAGAACCTTGGTTTTTATATTGATTTTGTATTTAGTCTGACTGTGTGTACTCACCTGGAAGCAAAATATTGGCCAGTGTGTACATCCGGCATTAGCCTAGACCATTTGATTTTATTAAAATGATAAATCCTTGCTTTCAAGCAGCCCTCTATCTCTATTGGTCTGTTATTGTGGCCAGCTCATTTATCTTCCACCCTCTACAGAATGCAGCCTATTTTTATGTCTGTGGCGCTGTGCCTGTTTTTGATTCTGAAAACCTGTTCACCCTGGTACTTTCTGTTCACACTCCTCCCTAAGCAGTTCTACAAGCATGATATTTAGCAGCTTTGTTCTCTGAAGCAGTTGTTCTCCGTGGCTTCCCGGTCCTCGCAAGGCAAGCGCAGACTCGGGGGACCAGATAACAACACTATTGTTTGCTGCAGCTCCCCGGGGCCTCTGCCTGTAGCCACGGAGCCAAATTCTCATGTCAGTTCCTTCTGAACCTGCGCCCTAGAACTTCGCGGTAATAAAACGTGCCTGCTGGAACAGACGCTTACGTAACGCGCGTCCTCGGTTAACCCCTGCGTCGGTTGAATAATACCACTTCAAGAAGGCAGATTTTTTTCCTCAACTGTGAATTGGCGCGATAAGAAGGGAACTGGACTCTGAGGTGAAATTGATGTAATGATAAAAATGTAGTGCCGCGGGGCAAAACGGCTTCAGGTATCACTTTAAAAGAATTGGTTAATTTCACCTGACTGCTGTAAACATCGCTCAGCGTGACACTAGGGACCTACGCAGGAACTGGAAGCTTTCAGTGGCAGGTTGGGTAAAAAGTGTTTGTGTTCTGAAATCACCATTTATAAGTGTACAGGTAAATAGTGCCAATATCGGCAACAGTTATCACAACACACATAAGTACATAAATAAAACACACGACACTGAATGTAAGTGGAGAAATATTGCTGCAGGTTTATTAGCATAAGCAATATGCAAACATGGTGGGTTATCTTACGGGCGATTCCAGGGCAGGCCAGCCCCTATGCCGCCTGCCCGTCTGATAAGCCTAGAGTCACCATGGCAACGCCAATTGGTGTATACCTAATGTTGGGAGGGTCCCCCCCTCCCACCTGTGGACCACCAGTCCACTTGCTACACACGCCCCCCCGTGATGGGTGGGCGGAGCATACATGGCAGCCCCCGGTTGCTCAGACCCACAACCGCCTGTCGGTTAGCGGGGCGCCGTCGTTCTTCCAGGGGACCCGCTAAACATCCCTGGGTATCCTGGCTTAGCACCCCATGGTGCTGCTGCATGCTGTACCCCTTGGTAAGTGCAGACCCTGGATCGCCCTGTAACTCCTCCTGCAACACAAAGCGAGAATTGTTAGAAAACCTGGCCCCCCCATTGTCCCTCCGGACGCCGGGTAAGCGGATGGGCGGGCAAGGCGAACGAACGGACAAGAGGGCGAGGAGGGGGCGGAGACAGAATATGTACCCCCCTGGCTCCTCCCCGCCGGAAGCAGCTCTCTGCTGGGGTCTCCCTAGGTCCATCCCAGGGACACGACCTCCCACCCCTGTGCCTTCCTGTGGCACTAAGGCGGCCGCCCTCAAAGGGGCGGGCCGCTGCGCAACCCCCCCCCGGGCAGCCTTACATAGTGCCAATATCGGCAACAGTTATCACAACACACATAAGTACATAAATAAAACACACGACACTGAATGTAAGTGGAGAAATATTGCTGCAGGTTTATTAGCATAAGCAATATGCAAACATGGTGGGTTATCTTACGGGCGATCCCAGGGCAGGCCAGCCCCTATGCCGCCTGCCCGTCTGATAAGCCTAGAGTCACCATGGCAACGCCAATTGGTGTATACCTAATGTTGGGAGGGTCCCCTCCTCCCACCTGTGGACCACCAGTCCACTTGCTACACACGCCCCCCCGTGATGGGTGGGCGGAGCATACATGGCAGCCCCCGGTTGCTCAGACCCACAACCGCCTGTCGGTTAGCGGGGCGCCGTCGTTCTTCCAGGGGACCCGCTAAACATCCCTGGGTATCCTGGCTTAGCACCCCATGGTGCTGCTGCATGCTGTACCCCTTGGTAAGTGCAGACCCTGGATCGCCCTGTAACTCCTCCACAGCCTTGGGAGTGGCCACCGTCACTACCAGGGCCCCCCACCAAAGTCCCCTATTATTTGCAACCCGCAGCTGCCAGTGCTTCCCCTAGATCCAGTAAAAACAACTCCATGCCTAGATCCGAGAGGTGAACCCCATCTCCTGACAGACATCCAGTTGATTTGGCGTGCAGCAGGCCATGCCTGATGAAGCCAAAGCCTCTTTGCTCAGTGAACTTGCGCATGGCGCTGTTAACTTTTCTTCTAGACACTTCGATGGCGTCCCCTGAGCGAGCACCATGCCAAATCGCGCGTGGTGTCATCTCCGACCACCACAATTCACACGGCCCCAACAACACGCTTAACTTGCAGAAAGTATCCCTCATGTCCTGGAGCAAAGCTCTCCTTCCTAGTGATGTGAGGTCATTCCCCCCCAGGTGAACCACCAAGAGGTTGGGCGGGAGCCCTCCCCCCTGGAGTCTCTGCTTCACTTTTCGTAACAGCTCGCACCAGCGCAAGCCTGGGAAACCCAACCACGTGATGTCTGTGTTGGCAAAGCCATTCTGCCACTCTCTTGCCTCCGCCCAATGTGCCAGTCTTGCAATGATTGAGTGACCAATTACCCACACCTTCATACCTAATAAAGAGAAAATTGGTTTTGAGTATCTGTTTATTGAACGGAAAATCAGCAAAACAAAAGCACATCTACAGTCAAGGTATACGTCAATCAGGAGCCAGAGAAAGGGGGGGGGGAGGCCTGACAAGATAGTAGGTCTCGAATTAGACAGTCCAACCAACGTGTCCCACTGCCCGCCCGGCCACTCCTAGGGCCGAATGTATCGCTTGAAGCAAAGCGATTGCCAGCGCCCCACATTCATGATACCTTCTGCGGGCAGTCCTGCCAGGAACGCTGTGGTGGCCGCACCTATGCGGAAAGAATGGCTGCTGAATTTTTTGTCCCTAACCTCATGGCCGGACAGCCTTAGGCAGGCCCTGAGGATGTGGTCCACTTGGAATCTAGTGACCGGGAGGCCATCCTGATGCACCAGCAGGTAACCCGCCCCCCGCGGGCGAAGCGGCAGGTAGGTTCTGACACAAGCTACCGGGCAATACCTCTCATCCCCCAGGCTGTGTCGCACAAATGACCTCCCCCGCCCTAGCTGGTCAGTCTTGGACTGTCTCATGACTATTTTCAGGCACCCCGGCTCCAGCTCTACGTCTTTTACGTTCAAAGCCACCCCCGAGGAATCAGATTTTGAGCGAGCCACCAGTTCCCCGATCCTGAAGGCCCCAAAGAAGGCTAGGGAAAAACAGGCCGAGAACAGTGTGGCTTCGTACCCCGAGTGGGTGGCCCTACCCATACAATCTAACATCCCTTGCAGCAGTGAGAAACTAATGGGGGACCTGGGATCAGGGGATCGTGGAACCAGTTTGGCCCACCCTCGCAAGGCTGCCTTGATCACAAAAGCCTTGGTGGGATCAGACTGTCCCCTCAGTTTGGCGTGGTGGCTGATGGCAGCGAGGTGACCAGCTATCCAGGAATGTGTTTTGCCCTCCCCTCTGGCCCACAGCAAGAATTTTTGGACTCTCAGCTCCAGGGCCACCTGATCCTCCTCCCATCCTCCTGTAACTGCACTGAAAAGAGTGACACAGCTCCCATATCGCTTTGCAGTTCTGGGGGCTAGGGACCGTTCTCCCAGCTCCCTCATCCGTGGTCCCACTTCAGCAGCCGCCACAAGTGCGGCGGGAAAGGAATCCCCTCTTGACGTGCGCTCGGCCAGGCCTCCCGGAAACGGTGCCACTGGAATCGAGACAAAGAGTCAGCGGCAACATTAGAAATCCCCTGAATGTGCCTAGCCCTGCACTCTACGTTGTTAAATAAGCAGGCCCTGACAAGCTCTCGCAGTAGACACAGGACCAGGGGGCAGCTGGCAGACTGGGAGTTGATGGCCTGCACCACCGCCAGGTTGTCTGACCAGAAAAGCACACGTTTGGCGGACAGGGCCCTGGGCCAGAGATGAAAAGCTACCACAATTGGGAAGAGTTCCAGGACGGTGATCTTGGACGTGACCTTTTTCTTGTGCCAGGCGTTAGGCCACCTCTCTGCACACCACTCCCTGTCCAAAATCACTCCGAACCCTTCCCGGCCAGACGCATCAGAAAAGAGGGCCAGCTCCCGACTGTTGGCCCAGGGGTCGCGCCAGATGACTGCCCCATTGAAGTTGCATAGGAAGTCTGCCCACATGATCAGGTCTTCACGCATCCCCTTGCTCAATTTAACCATGTGGTGCTTCCTACTCACAGAGGCCGTAGCTCTAGCTAACCTCCTCGCAAATGCCCTGCCCGCAGGGATGACTCTGGCAGCAAAGTTTAGCTTCCCCAAGAGGCTCTGAATGTCTGCCAAGGAAACCTTCTCCTTCCCTACCACTTGACTAATCTGATCTCTCAGGTCCCGCACCTTGTCGGCTGGCAGCCTGGCCTCCCCCGCCACCGTGTCCAACTCAATACCCAAGAAAGAGAGAACCTGGGCCGGACCCTCCGTTTTCTTAGGGGCTAAGGGAACGCCAAGGTGATGCATCAGGGCCTGAAAATCATCGAGGGCTGCCCTGCATTCCTGAGTGCCATCCCTCCCGATGAATAAGAAGTCATCTAAGTAATGGGAAACCCCGGAAACGCTGTAGGTGTGCTGAAAGGCCCATTGAAGGAAAGAGCTGAAGGCCTCGAAGAAGGCACAGGAAACCGCGCACCCCATGGGCATGCACTTGTCAAAGTAGTACATGCCGTCCACCTTGAAACCCAGCAAGTGTTGGCTGCTGGGGTGCACTGGTAGTAACCGAAAGGCCGACTCAATGTCGGCCTTTGCCAACCATGCTCCTTTGCCAGCCCTCCTTACCAGGTCAAGTGCAACATCCAATGTACAATACGACACCGAGCAAGACCCCTCCTGGAGGCCGTGGTTTACTGAGCTCCCTTCTGGGTAAGACAAGTGATGTATCAGTCTGAAAGACCCTGGTTCTTTTTTAGGGACCAAGCCAAGGGGTGAGACTACAAAGTTATCTAACGGGGGCTCCCTGAAAGGACCCGCCACCCGTCCCAGCCTCAGTTCCTTCTGAACTTTTTCCTTTAAAACCTGTGGGAGAACCCTGGCAGATCTGAGGTTCTCCGCATCGCGACTGGACGGGGGACCTACATAAGGGATGGTGAAGCCCAGCGAGAAGCCTTCTAGCAGGAGAGCGCTGTCAGAGGAGAGGGGGTACAGTCTGAGTAATTCGAGCAAGCGGTCAAGAATGACAGGGGAAGGACCCTTGATGGCCAGGGGCGCCGGAGCGCTGGCTGCTTGAGCGGTGGGAGTGAGGGGGAGGGAAGAGGCCGCAGCTGAGGGAGGGTGCGAGGGTGGCTCACGAGGATGGTTTGAAGGAGTCAGCAGGCTTCTTGTTCTGTTTGGCTTGGCACGAGGAGGCGGGGTGGCGCCCCCCGCACTTGCTGCATGAGTGCTGGAAACGGCACCTGACCCCCCAAGAGCAAGCGCCAGCATTGAACAGGTTGCAAGTCCCGGGCGGGACCCGCTTGCCCCCCCTCCCCTGCCACCTCCTCTGCGGCCCCCCCGAAAGGACTGCCTCGCGTGCTTAACATTGAGCTGTGCGCTCCCTGGCTGGCCGCCCCCCCCTCCTGACCCTTTGGGAAGCGGGGCAGAGCTCAGGGATCCCCGAGACCCCATGTGGTCCATCCACAGCTGTACCTCTTTCTGGTCCCATTCCATCTCTGGGCAAATGGCCATCTTCTTTCTGAACTCCATGTCATAATTGAGCCACCCTTCCCCGCCCCACTTCTGCGCTTCTGTGTGAATTAACCGCTGGTACAGGACTAATGCCTGCCCCTGTTCAGGAAATTTTTCAAGTATAACCGATTGAAGAATGGAGAAGGCGGATAGCCAGTTATCTATGGTTTTATCTGGCCACTGCTGGAACCTGACCTTCTTATCGTCTTCCTTCCCCCCAAGCCTACGCGCGTCTTGCCCACGCTGGCCCAGCAGCAGCAGAGAAAAGATGTCTAAAAACTCGCGCCTCCAGATGAATTCCTTTACTGCTAGAGGGACCTCCCAGATCAGTGAGCTATGGCCAGACAGGAGCGGGGCATGGGTAACCTCCTTCTTTGCTGCGACCTGCATAGCTGGCCCTGGTACTGCTGCGCTAGCTATCTGTGTGGACGCGCTGCCCCCTACTGTGGTGGCGGGGGCGATGGACACGTGGACGGCCGCAGGCTGCCCAGTAAGCGGCTCACCTCCTGCTGGTTGACGCTGCTCACCCCCTGCCGGGAGGGGGCCTGGTGTGGGGGTGCCGGCGGGTGCCGCCATCTCCTGCCTGATGGAGAGTTCAGACCCTGCCACCGCCGCCGGTTCTGCACTCCTGGGCAAGGAAATAGGTGGTGTGCACGGCACCGTGGGCAGCTCGGGGGCCGGACGACATGTCCCTTGTGGTGCCCACACCGTGGCTGCAGCGGAAGGGTTCCCTCCCGCACAGTCCGCAGTCGGCCGTCCCCCGGCTGAGGCTGCACGCGAAAAACCAGCCCTGACCTCTTCCATGAAATTCTTAAGGGTGTCAGTAAGATTGGCCAGGTCCTCCTTGGATGCAAAGTTAGCAGAGGGGGGGCTTAAACTTGAGGGGGGTGCCGGGCCGGCCGGGGGCGGATGCCCGGAAGGGGCCTTGGCGGCGGGCACCGAGCGGATCCTGTGTGCAGTTCCTTCAGCCGGGAAGTCTCTAACCGTGGCCCTGCGAATTCGTTTGGGGCGGGGAGGTCCTGCCTCCTCATTCGACTCTTGTCCCATCGTGGGACCCCCTGAAATGACCCCAGAATCATCTGGGCAGCTGGCCTTGAGAAGGTCTGCGGCCCAGGCCAGTCCTTTGGATTTGGCAAGCTCAATAATAGCTGCAATCTGTGCTTCTTGCGAATTGCCCTGCTGGGTTTCATCGACTTGGGACGGCGTCGAGAAGAGCGCTGGGGTACCCTCACTGTCCATCTTGGACTGGGTCCTAACCTGAAAGAGAAATGAACGTAAGCTGCGGCCAATACCACTTGAGACCGGCCCCTGCCCGCCCTGAAACCAATCCTCGCCGTCACACCCGCTACTACTTACTCTCACGGAAGTGAACGCACCTCCTTCGGCCCCGAACCTATGCTGTCGAGATATCCTGCATACAAAGAACAACAACTGTTAAAGAAAACGCGCAACAGGGCGACCTTGTTCTTGTCCGTGCAAACCTAGAGCCTCCTCTCCCCTTCCCTCCCCACCCTTAGACACACTTACACCCTTTTCCGGCAGCAAGCGTGTTCGTCTGATACACCTACCCCTTGGCACGATCTAGGAGGGAGAGAGGAGAGGGATTAAATTTTTTTTTTTTTTTTTTTTTCTTTCTTGCGCACATGGAGATAAAGTAATCGCGCAGAATCATGAATGTTCGGCATTATTCAAAAGCCCGAGTTAGTCTCCCCGTTCCCCCGGTCACCTCCGCTCCCTCGCTGATGTTGGGCCACCGTACACGGCAGCCACTCTGCCAGATGATGGTGTGACGGGGGGGTGGGAACCCACACGGCGCAAAGGGACGAAGCAACAAGCGCCTGCCAATTCGCGACCGAGGGCGCTGCGGGGGGGGGCACATTGCGGAGCGTAATCATTACCCACGGCGCGCGCCAGACTCGAAGGGCCGCGGTGAGCCAGCCCCGAAAGAGACTACCCAGGCAGGTAAGTGACTGTGAGGGGGGGGGGGGGTGGGGGGGGGAGCGAGAAAACCATAGAGGTGCCAAATGCATCCAGGCAACCGGCACTTATTAACCATCTGAATTTTTAACTGGAACGTGTAAACATGCTACTTCACGTACAGGCTGCTATTGGCAACGCACCTGAAACACAGTGACTCTAACCGCAAACCAGTGCATTGTGCTTGCTGTAACTCACTGACTATTGCTAGATGAGCTGTCCTACACGAGCGCCCCAAGACGGCGCTCTTGGCGCCCCGAGCAATGCCCACTGTGGCCTGATCGAGTCCGCCCGCGACGCACCTTCCCCCCCCCCCCCCGCGGGCCCCCAAACATGGCGGCCAGGGGGGGCAAAACGCGATTCGAGCGCATGGCGGGATCACCTGCTTGCCGACTCGCACATTCAGTAAGCGTGCAGGCCTCCCCAAGCCCGCTAAATCCACGCACGAGGCCCCCAACGGACCCAGGGCAGTGCACGCCACCCGGGGGGGTGGGGGGGGGGGCTGAAAGAGGAAATTCGCACCGCAGACGCTTGCCGAAGCACGCCCGGTGGGGGGGGGCAGTTTCTGCCCCGGAAATCAGGGCCAGGACACGTTGCCCCGAGTGAAACTGTGACCCACCCGGAGGCAAATGAGATGCTCCCCCCCAGCCCCGCGATCCTTAGCATTTGTCGGAGCAGGGGAGGGAGTGAGACGGAGAGAGTGGGCCGCCGACCGAGGTCTGAATCCAGCCAGCGACAACCTCCCATTACCTAGTCTGTAGACCAGCTCTTGTCCAGAACTCATAATAGAGGGGCACTAGGCGCGGGGCACAGAACTCGCTGCGCCTGCACATATCAGCCTCTACACTTCACGTGGACTGGCGCGAACACCTAAGCCCTGAGACCCGCATTGTGCATGCGGCCATTACAGCCCGCGCTGTCAAATCAGATGCGCCGTACAGGAGAGGCTGCCTGCGACGTACCGACTGCGATAAAAGGAGCCTGGCCCCACGGTAACTTTCGATAGAGCACAGGCGCTTTCCCCTCAGCGTGCACAAGATCCCGTCCCCCGCCACAGACTCTCTAAAGTACGGCGACTGTCTCCCCTCTCACCACGCAGCTCAGCCAATGTACCTCAGCCCTGACGGCAGCATTTCACCGATTGCCTTACTGGGGATCCACACACACGGATCTACCAATGCAACTCAATCTGGAACCTCGATCCCCGTCCCGACCTTCGGATTGTTTCCGACTCTTTTTGGCACCTCGATGCCCATGGGGCCTGTCTATTCCGCAAATAACTTATTCCTCACCAGGCAACTCCTTCCCTGCTCAAGCCGACCGCACCGCCCTCTCGTTCCAGTGAATAATTCATCCCCTACTGACTAACAGCTCAGGTATTTCACAACCCGCTCCAAACCAATTTAATAAGTAAACGTGAGTTGTTACGAGCGCGCTCGAAGACTCCCGCAGGAGCACTCGATATTTACATGGCGATGTGGACATAAGGGGGCACGGGGCGCAGGGCCGGGGCACTAGCCCCCTCGCACGCTACTCGACCTCGCGACACGCGCCCCACAGCATTCTGCCCTCAACGTACACATGATCCGCCCCCTCACAAACTCTTTCCCCGAGCACGGCCCCCCCCCCGCCCGTGGCACGCCGACCACAGGGCCCTGTCTCCTGGTACTGCCCAGGGACAAGGCCGGGGCGAGAGGGAAGTAACCGGCCGACTCACCGAAGCAAAGACGGGCGACACGACGGAGCACGACGGACTGCAGGCAAGGCGAACGAGCGGACAAGAGGGCGAGGAGGGGGCGGAGACAGAATATGTACCCCCCTGGCTCCTCCCCGCCGGAAGCAGCTCTCTGCTGGGGTCTCCCTAGGTCCATCCCAGGGACACGACCTCCCACCCCTGTGCCTTCCTGTGGCACTAAGGCGGCCGCCCTCAAAGGGGCGGGCCGCTGCGCAACCCCCCCCCGGGCAGCCTTACATTAGGCAGGCCGCTTAAATTAAAATTAAAGCCACCGACAGAGAATACAAAGAGCCAGTTCTGGTGGCTAAGTGGACTAAAGTGTCCTCTTCAGTGGCCTGTGTTCGACCTCATGGTCACAGATTCAAATCCCAGGGGTCCTCTCAGCCTTTCATCCATCTGAGGTCAATAAAATGAGTAGCTGTTGGGTAACAATAAACAGTTATTCCGCGACAAAATGCTCTTCTGGATGAATGTGTGCTTTACAAATACACATGGTATGTTATGAGTCTCAGACAACATTCTCAGATTCAGCAAGTTCATTTTATGTTCACCCCTTCGCGTGCTGGTCAGGGAGAAATGTTATGTCTTATGAATCTGGCCCTTCTCAAACAGTATAATAATGGGGGTACAGTTGTATAGACAAACATTGCCATCTCTTTGGGTTCAATCATTATCTTATGGATTGTTTTCAACAGGTACCTCCAGCAGCGGGGCAATCGGGTGGCAGGTCGAGACGTCTCCATCCAACAGCAAGCCCATGGCCATCATTTATATCCCTAGTTACCATCAAATACAGATTTCTGTTACCTGAGGAGCTGCCTCTCAGAGACTGAGAGGCGGATAAAGGATGAGTGCCTGAACTATATCCAGTGTACAACTGAGAGTCCACCCAAGTACCCTCAGAAACCCAGGCCAATTTCTGATGCCTGTCTGTCCATGCTTGCTAAGGATGGCATTACTCTCACTGTGGTTCAGTCAGCCAGCTATAGGTTTTCTCTTCAACTCTGAACTTTCTGTGGCAAAATGTACCTTCTGAAGCAGATGCTTCACTGACGCGCACCGTTGGTTTACCCATGTGCCCGTTCCATCAAAATACCACATGAAATACCAAAGTCCTAAGATGCAGAAAGAATAACCATGTGGAACAAAGGCAAAGTGTAGAGTCTCACTCTAAATGCAAAGCAACACATGTTGACTACCACCATGTAACTAGAAGCATTCCACTAAACTCGAGGCTCACTAACTGCTTACCACCTCCACAAACATTGTCCAAAAGACAGCTTATCCACTTTTTGGCCAGATGAAATGTAACATGGTCCTAGGCAATATGAATTGTCCACCTCGGCACACTCCTTGGAGATGGAGAGCAACCACTCAATTAGCCTGTTAAAAGGCCTCAAAATAATTCTGGTCAACCGCAGCCAGTGGGCAGCAGGTGACTCAAGCTTGTGGTCCCAGTCAGCAAGCATGTTCAGAATCAGGTGAGAAGCAGCGTCTCGCAATGACAGCGCCCTTGGTCATCCCAAAGATACGTTTCCTTCACCTGCAACCCCTCTCTTTGCTCTTCCTCTAATAATAATTTCTCAAAATGAGGGGCAAATCTACAAAGGTATTCATCAACATAGTGAATGTAGCAAACTGTGTTTGACACGTGAGTTAATTTCTTATGTGGTCTGCCTGGCTATGATTGGTTGTTGTAGAAATGTGTTTCAGCTGGAGATGGTGGTAGCGTTGAGAATATCACTACTTTCTTTATGAGGTGTTTTGCAGAGGAAATTTCTAACATTTGTTTCTAAAGGAAAGGTAAACACATTCAAAACTCATTTATTTACCATGCTTCAAACATTAAAAAGCCTTTTATATAAGAACAGTTTAAAAAAAACAATCAATATTAATTTAGTTTGGGATTTTGCAATAGCAATTACCAATGTAGAAGATGTGAAACAATAAGTTGTTTTAGTCTGGATTTAAAAGAAATTACTATTTTTAATATTTATCGAAGAAATAAACGTGGCTTTATTTGCCAATATATTTATATTTCATAACTGCATTTATTTGTATGGGAGGGCGCTTCAGTACCAGGGTTTGACCATGTGTGGTGCTGGATACTGAGCTAGCTGGAGTACATTTATTACTGTTTTAGGTCCTTTTTGGCTGTAGAAACTTTAGAAGTGCATTTTGTGAATAGTAATGGGCTTACTCTTTTTGGGTGTATTGCTTATTTCTCTCTTAGCTCCTTTCTGCTCCCTCAACCCCCTCATCTTCAGTAGTATGAATTCCCAGTTTTTTGTCCCCCTTACATTTACTTCTAAAATGTATACCTATATGTGTGGACACTCTGCAGTTGGGGCGGAGTACTCAGCCAAGAAAAAGATAACAGAGGCTGAGAGGGAACCTCATACATAGATTTTATTAATAGCATGTTGTACGTGAGTTGTACTATTACAGTACTGCTAAATATACTGTAATGCAGTTTGCGAATCTTCCCCTCATTGTCTTTCCATCTAATCTTGCTACTGGAAGAGGTACTCAAGAATTCCATCTTCTCACACCAATCTGTTACTTGGTAAACTCTCCCTTTGAGAAGACCGCACAAGTTATGGTGCCAATTAGCTAGTTCCCTCTCTACAAAGCAAATGGAGGCAACAAAATGTAGCATGCAGCACTTTATACACTTGATGAATGAAATAGAAAAATAGAAAAAAATGAGTTAGTATCTCCAGGATTTTAAACTTCGAGTTAAAGTGAAGTGAAAATAATGAAATAAAATTGCAGCCACCCTGAATGTGTGTCCATTTTCGGTTATCTGCTCAAACCATAACTAATTATTACATTGAAAAAATAGATCTGCTATTAGGCAGCTCATGACCTCACAATAATTATACCTATACCTATAAAAACCAGGATGTAACAACACAACATTAATAAATAATAACAATTATCCCAAAAAAATGAATGATATTGTATGCATAGTGATCTTATCAATAATGTCAATGATAAGGTGATAAACAGTGTCAGCTACAGTAATCTCTTCAACTGAGTCAATAGTATGGTCATACAGAATGTCACTAGTTTGTATGTATGTATGTATATAGTATTTGTAAAGCGCGACAAACACCCAACGGGTACCTCGGTGCTATAGATACGTGAGCACAGACCAGCACAACGGGAGAGAGAAGAATATAGTAAGACCTAAAAAAAAGAAAGAAGAACAGACAATCTCAGTAGTGGTAGAGTCAATCTCTAGGAAATAGCCAAATTTTGACCCTTTTCCTAAACTGCAACAAAGTACTACATTGTCTGATTGCGAGTGGGAGTTTATTCCAGAGTTTTGTGGCCGCATAGTTAAAAGATCGGCCTCCTATTCTGGCCTTGTTAAATCTAGGTACTGTTGCCAGACATGCACAAGAAGAGCGGAGACTACGGGCTGGGGCATACCAGACCAATTTCTTCTGCAGTGGCTTGGGGCCCAGTCCATGTAGCGCTCTAAACCCAATGCAGAGGGATTTAAAAAAAAATCCTCTGCTGCACCGGGAGCCAGTGTAGCTCGGTCAGGCACAGCGAAGCAGAAGAGCTACGTAGTCTTGACAAAACTAATTTTGCTGCAGTATTCTGAACACGTTGTAATCTCTGGATTAGATATTTGGGAGATTCCAACAATAGGGCGTTGCAGTTGTCAAGTCTACTTAGGATGGTGCCTTGAACGATCAATGCTCTGGCCGAGACTGGGAGCAAAGGAAGAATCTTCCTTAAGGCTCTCATCAGGCCAAAGCAGCAGCCTACCGTCTTGTTCACTTGCGTCTCCAGTGACAAATTGGCATTGAACATAACTCCCGAATTTCGTACTGTCATGGATGGTGCCAGGGGAGCGGAAGTGCCAAGAGGCCAAGAAATTGTCAGGAAGGGGCAAGGGAACCTTCCCAACTGTGCAGTGCAGAATTTCGGTCTTCTCCGAATTAAATTGTAGGAAATTATTTCGTAGCCACTGCGCAGTATCATGCATACATGCATGAAACTCCTCCAGGGCATTAGATTGAATTCCATCAAGAGACAGAATGATCTGAGTATCATCCGCGTAGTTTATCAGTTTAACCTTATGAGCTCGAAAGATATCAATCAGAGGGCTCAAATAAATGTTGAATAAGATCGGGCTGATAGCAGATCCTTGTGGAACCCCATGACAGATGTTGGTGAAAGCTGACTGGAACGGTGGGAGAGCCACTGCTTGGCATCTGTCCGAAAGATAGGATCGAAACCAATCTAAGGCAGTGCCCACTACTCCCACCTTCTCTAGACGGGTAAGCAAAATATTATGGTTGACCGTGTCGAAAGCGGCAGACAGGTCAAGCAAAATAAGGATTGCTGATTGTCCCCTGTCTGCCAGCTGACGAAGATCATCCATCACGGTCACCAGAGCGGACTCGGTACCGTGTTCTGGACGGAAGCCAAATTGTACATCTGCCAGGCAGTTGGTCTGTTCCACAAAAACTGACAGGGATTTGCTAACCCAACGTTCAAGAATTTTCACTGGGTAGGGGAAGAGGGAAATAGGCCGATAGTTGCCCGGGCAGGTTGGATCTAGGGTGGCCTTTTTCAGAAGTGGCGTAACTACGGCCTGTTTCCAGTCAGCAGGTACCACTCCACTAGAAAGTGACTGGTTACAAATCTGTCGAAGCCTAGGAAACAATTCTGAGGCAAGTTCCTTCCAGATTTTATGAGGAAGGGGGTCCAGAGGAGAACCTGAGGAGATGCCCATAGCAAGCCTACTGAAATCCTCTTCCGAGAGAATCTCAAAGTGGTCCAGGAGACTTGGTTTACCGGACACTTCCCCAGACTGTGAGTCAACATAGGGCGCTCTGCTCTTGCTATCAGCTAGAGTAGCTACTTTGGGAATCACACTTCCTATCGCCCTGGAGGTGTCATTTTTTAGCCCCATGATAATATTGTTAATTTTTTCATGGAAAAAACTAGCCAAGCTGTCACAGAGATCCTGAGTGGGCTGGATCTGGTTTTGGGAGCATTGAGGGTTAATCAGATCCTCAACTAGTTTAAAAATACATTTAGATTTATTTGATGAGTTTAGAATGACCTCAGTGAAGTATTCCTGTTTGGCTACACAGATTTCTTTTTTATACAAGGATATGGCCACTTTCCAAGCGGCTCTATCCTCATCTGTATAGTTCTTCCTCCATTTACGTTCTGCCTGTTTGCATTTAGATTTAAGGTTTTTGAGTTTCTCATTAAACCACCTGGCAGAGGGCCTACCTCTATTTTTACAGCGTTTCACCAGAGCAAAATGATTAATAGTGTCAGTGATGTGGCTACAGAAGGCCATATAATTCTCTTCTGCTGAATTGAGTGCACAGAGATCCACATTAAAAGGGAATAGTGGTGCCTGTGACGCTTTTTCCAGCAGCCTCTTCCAGTCCCTACCCAGGAAGTTCTTCACATCCTTCAAGTCAGTAGCTCCACGGCTTGGGATGGCCATCAAAAAGTTAATCAGATGGTGATCGGTCCAAGCAACCGGCAGAATTTCCATGAGATCAATAGCCCTCTCTTCCGTGAAAATTAGATTAAGCATATGTCCCTTAATGTGTGTAGGTCCGGTTACTCCCTGGAATGAATCCAGGCTTTCGCAGGATTGAAAGAGGGTGTGGCAACCAGTGTCTAGGGTCCCATTATGCCAAAGATTGAAGTCCCCTGCAATAAGCAGTCTCGAATGGCTAACAGCCATATTATTAAAAATATCTATCAGCGCCTGCAGCTGAGATGGACTGATAGCACCCGGAGGTCTGTAACATACTATGCCATCCAGAAGATGCCCCCTGGGGTCTTTTAAGGAGAACCCCAGGAGCTCAAAACCCTCTGCAGCGTCAATATGCCATTGATGTAATTTGTGATGGCATATGCCTCGTTATGCGTGAGGAGATGAGCAATACATTTGGGGGTTAGGTGTGGTTTTCATGAGAGATGTGTGAGCAATGGTGTGTTTAGCTAACCATAACTCTCCAATTTCAAGTAGTTTCCAGTTTTATTTTGTTAACCATAAATTTACTGTAAATGTGTTCTAAGGGAATTTCTGATTTAGAAAACAAAAAAAACAACGTTGATGTGTTATGGGCAAAAGGAACCAACAATTACACTTATCAATTTTTTTCCAGTTAATTTTTGTTATATTTTATTATATCCTTCAAAGTAATGGGGTTATTAGTTGCAAAGAGCATAAGTCCTTCATAAGTAATGTCTGCAACTTTCTCTTTACCGTGAATCAAGTACCTCATTGTAGCACTTGACGCTCTCAGTGTAGTGAAGCAGTGCATTACAAGGCCTACTCAGGGAGGTGATGTGGATAGTACCCCCAGCTCTTTGGTACCCTACAACAACGCTCAATAGATAATGGTCCAGTCAGTGTTCTTTCCTATAAAAAAGAAAAACACTTTACTAAGCATACATTACTAAATACTATGCCTTGATAACACATATTTAGACTCAGGAAGATGGAAATACATTTGGTGACACCAGCAGAACAGCTGGCACCACAGAAAGCCAACACCATAAGACACAGTACTACTATATGTAAGTATAGAAACAAAATCATAGGGCACAGTCATAAAATGTAGGCCTACTGGTTTTGTCAGGCTGTCACCACAATTGTAAACATAGAAAGATGACATATACAGTTATTGCTAACTACATTAATAACATACACTAATAATACCATCTCTCAATAACATTCATTAATATGTAGTGTTACTCACTGTTCATGTAAACTTGTTGAATAAAGCATTTTAGAACATTTCAATTTGTGTTAGTTGGACCAGACCAACACCCCAAAGCCCATGTGCAAAGGTACAGGCTCTGGGAGTACTTAAAACAAGGAGCATCCTCTGCCGGGGTCATGAATATAATACCCTGGGAGACTTACGGTGACATAAGACAAAATGTGTGGGTGGGCTAAGGTGGGGGCACATTTGGTGTCCCTGTGCATAGTCCAGTTCAAACCGGTTCAGGGGCTTCCAGCCCCTTCTCTGGCACGAATATGGGCAAAGGAAATGGGTGTAGCCACCCCTCTTTCCAAACCCTCCCATAGGTGGGTCCCTAGAGCTAGTCCAACCCCTTCCTTAGGTATAAGTAAGGAACCTCTGTAACCAGAACTTTAGATATCCCTGGACGAAACTCTGAAGCTGAATCCTGGAAATTCAACGCTCTACTAAAGACTAGAGGACTGAAGAAATCTCTCTTGGGGTCAAGTAGTGAGTAGTGACTCCCCTGCTTGGTAGGCACCAACGAAGCTTTTTGCCGGTCTGCATCTCCGAAGCTCCTGCCGGACTCTGAAGTAATTGCAGCCCAGGAAGACAATTTCCAGATATCTCAGAGGCCGACCCGAGTCCCCAGCAAAGCTGAGACCCGCAGCCCTTGTGAGTAGCGTAGAACCAGAACTCCTGGTCACCGTGCACATTTGCAAGTGCATTGACTTCTCGACGTCTCTTGAAGTCTTGCTTGAGGTTACTTGTAGCCCCTATCTCGAGCAGAGAATCCACCAAAGACTGTCGACCTAGTCACTCCGAGTGACCTGTGGGCTGCCATTTTGTGTTTCCTCTTGAGGTCCCTTTGCGATCCCTGGTCCGTCGACTGGTGGGTCCCTGAGGGAATAACTTTGATTTTCCTTGGAATTCCCTGGTTGCTCCAGATGTGCCCTGACTCCCAACCAAGTGGTGAGTCTCCCAGACCTTGCTGGTCTGCACCGAAGCATCTTTTTCCTTTCTGCGTGGGATGCTGTTACCAAGGCTTGTTGTGTCCAACCTGGGCACCGACACTGCAGCACTTGACATCCTTTGTGGGGCAGCTCGAATCCAGCTCCTGGTCATCCTCAACGCCTCCTGGTCCTCGTGGCTGAAGAGTCAAGCTTCACCTTCTTCACCTGAAATCACCCGACATCGGTGGGCATCCGCCTATCGTCCTACTGGGCACTGGCAAGTGACCCAGACTCTGTCCCCTCTGCTTTCAGGTTCTTCTCGACTTTAATCCAGGCTTGGATCTCTTCAGACACTTCGCATCTTCCTGGCAGCAGCATTTCTTTGCCAGCTCCCATTGAAATCAACCACACGACGCGACACCATTTGACACCTATGCACCCGGCTTCGCTGGATGAGGTAACACCAGTACTCCATGCTCCCGTAGGTGTTGACCCTAGAACTTCCTAAGTCCCAAAGGGTTTGGTCCTGACTCATTTCTAAGTGTCCCTAATCTTTAAAAATCTCACTGCGACTTTCCCCATAGAAGCTAACAGGAGCTTGCGGCTGTGTTCTCACACTGCACATGGCACCGTGGGTCTCCTGTGTCACTACCTTGGGCGGTTCCTTGGGGTCACAGTGATTCTACAGGCTCAAAGCCTTGTGTCTAGTTAAGTCGTGGTTCTCATACCACTATTTTAGTGTATGGTTTGGCTCGCCCCTAGGGCCTGACGTGTATTTGTGCTATTTTACTGTCACATTTGAAGTGTAACTTATGTGTTTTGACCTCTAGCCTCATAAAGAGACTAGGAGGGTGTGTTTAGAAATAAATACATATATTTTATATATATACCTGGTGTGGTTGTCTTTCATTTAGCCACTCAAGAGATTATAAACTGGTAAAACAAGCTGCTTTACATTCCTTCAAGACTTAGCCTGAAGGCTGCTCTCCATAGCTACCACTAGGATAGCTTTCAATAAAGGTTGTCTTTAACCTATCATCCATAAGGGGTTGTTTGGACTGGTACTGGGTGCCCACTATAATTAGTGGACAGCATATACCAGGCGAACTTCTCACAAACCATCCCACGCATGCCGACCATCATTGCCTAACAGGCCTACGGTACCAACACAGCGGACAACCAACATCCCACTCCACACCAAGCTGCTGGCTTGGCTGCACCTGTTGGCCCCTGGCACCCCCAACCAACACCCGCCAGAGTCGGAGGAGTCTCACAGCCAGACACATCCAAGTCCCCCACACCTGTCCTGGACAGCATCATTACCCTGGTACCCCAGTCCCCACACGTCCAACACAATGCGCAGGTCACGCTGGAGACCAAGCAAGGACCATACGCCATAGCAGGATGCACGCACATGTTGGGTACAACCCACAGCACACATGTCCTACCTGTGCCCCCTGGTGACCCAGCACACAATCACCGCAACAGAAAGCACACGTCCCACCCCAATGTGCAGGCAACAACATAACACCGTGGAACCTCCAACAATGTCGCCTTCAAATACACAGCCAGTGTGCATGAACCCTTTATCCTCCGATCGTCCATCATCAACCAGAGTACCCAGGATGGCAACAAGGGAAATGGACAGCCCTTGGCAAGTTCCAAATGAACACCCCACTCACTTCAACTCCACAACCATGCAAATCACAACTCTGGCAATGCACACGTCACAAAATCACAACCAACATGCACAACAACATGCCCACCCACCAGACATGACAGAACAACTCACAATGGTTACCTGGCCAAGCCGTGAACATGAGCTATCAGTGGCATGTCACCTCAGCCACACGACAGCCGCATGTGAGGAGAGGTGGCAAACAGGCATGTGTGAAGGATGCAGTAGTACCTTGATTGGGAAAGTACACAATGCCAAGAGTGGCAGAAATGTGCTGGACAGACCGCAGTATGCAGCACACACCCATATCCATGGCGACATACACCTCTGGTGTATGGAGTGTAGTGGACAGTGGACGCAACCATGTCACCACAGCCACTGGGGGACCTTGCAGAAATCTTGCCTGTTACGTCCCCCCTAAGTGTGACCGGAGTGGGATGGCCCGGCGTGCGCCACGCCAGCATAGGGGTGTGAATAAGAAGCACGTAGCCCTGGGCGTGGTCCTCCTCTGGAAAGCCCAACGTCTCTGCCAGGGCGGCGCCTCTCACCCCGCATGAGGCCGACGCCGTCCTCTTAAGCGGAGTTGCCTGCGATGCTGTGCGCCTGCCGGACCCCGGCACGCTGGACCACAAACCTGTCAGGCCCGCCCCTGCACAGCCAGGCCTCACTGATCACCTGCCGACACCTGCGTGTGTCAAGGAGGGCCCACCACGTTCTGGCGCAAGCTCCAGGCCCGAGTCCCGTGACCTTGGCAGCCTCCTCAAGCCATCACGGCCTCCACAACACAGGCCCGCTTTACTCCTTTTTCGTTGACGTACTCCACTGCTGCCTCAGGCCTACTCTTCAGCCCAGTAGGTCCCATATATGAAACTGTGCCCTGAGTCATGGATGGCAGTGACCCCAAATCCAGGCCAGCTGCAACAGCACCAGGCCCCACCCGATCAGTGAGGCATAGTTCCACATGGGTTTTTGGCCACACGTGGTGCTACTAACCCTGTTCAACACCAGCCGGCGACACGTAGTGCCACTAACGCTGTTCAATGCCAGCCGGCGACACGTGGTGCCACTAACCCTGTTCAACATCAGCTGGTGACACGTGGTGCCACTAACCCTGTTCAACGCCAGCCGGCGATACGTGGATGAGGGACCAGGACTACCCTGTGGACCAGTAGGTCCCACATCCAGCACCTGGGCGCAAATCACGAATGGCAGAATCCACACCAGTGGTCGCACGGAGAGGTGGAAGAGGAAGATGCGGCTCATTCCGGACGAAACCCGAGTCACATACACTGAGGTGTCCGAACACGTGGTGCCACTGAACCTGAACTACGCAGGCCGGTGGGGCCATCCAACCTATGCCAGCGACACTTGGGGAATGGGTCGTGCTGACCACTGCCTCAGGCCTACACCACAGTCAGGTAGGTCACACATTTGGAACTGAGTCCTAATTACACCATGGCAGTGAACACCATTTACGGCATAGGACAAGTCACTATACACCCTTCGATGTGGTGCCAACAAGTCTGTGCATGGCATCACAACCACACGTGTCTGTGGGCCTACGCGGACTACTGCCCTCGGCCTACGCTGCGCATGAGTGGGTCACAGATTTGGAACTGAACATCAGTTATTCAAAAGGCAGAATACATGTCAACGCATGCACAGAGAGGCATAAGAGGATGACAGGTTGCAGTCTGGAGGGAACAGGATCATCGTTACGGAGGTGATCGAACACTACCGACAACAGCCCTTGTGTCACTAACTCTGTGCTTCTCCAGGCAACGACACATGGCTGTGGGCCACTGCTGACCACTGCCTCCAGCCTACACTGTGGTCCAGTAGATCACAGTCTTGATTTGGCAATGATGGAGTTCATGTCAGTGTACCGGCATCATCGCAGACTGCATCCCCACTCAGCACCTGTGCCACTAAGTCTGCTCCCCGACATTCATGGACACTCCCTGGTCGTACATAGGTGGCATTTGAGTCTATGGACTAGGGGCTAGTGTTCATCCTCATGGAGCTGATACTGAATTGGTGGTGAAAACGAGGCTGGCTCTTTCCACTCCTCCATTTGCTGCTGCTTGATAACATCAGGCCTTCCGCATCATGCCCTGGAGGACACCTTCCGCTGTCCCCCGCAACCCTCCGCAACACACACCTCGGACATTGATGGGCTCCTGCCCTGGTCGCATGGCCCATTTGACTGCACCGCAAGTCACCGTCCCCTGGCTGAGTGCCTGTGCTGACCACAGTGCATCAGGGGCCACTAACTCTGTGCTGCTGAGGTCTGGGACCCCTGCTTCTGATATATTGGAAGACCTCTGTGACGGTGGTCTTGGGGTCATCAACGCCATGTGTCTGTGGCCCTGCGCTGTCCGCAGCCTCCGGCCTCAACTGCGGGCCACCAGGGCCCACACATTGATTCGGATCCTGACCGGCCCGGATGTCGCATCATCGCAGGAGGCACACGTCACCACCGCAAGGACCACCTCCAATCGCCATCTGCCAGAGTTGATAAGGTGGTCCTGACAGACCTACGGACTTGCTCAGACCTGCATCAGGACTAACCCAAAGGGACACAGTCCTAGCAATTCCTTCACATGAGCGCACTCATCTCTAGTGCCCGTACCTCAGTGCACTGCAACTCACGGAACCTCCTGACTGAATATCGGGTGACCTCTGTCCTTGCTCCAGCTCTATCCATGTTGCTGTGCAGTTGGCTCTGTTATGCATGTGTTTTCTGTTTCTGTTGCACTGGTGTCCAATGTTCAAGTTGTATCCAGCACCAAGCATTCCGTGCGGACTGGCTTACACTCACCCCACACACATCCAGGACAGCCGTCACTGTACATGTGGCACTGCCAATAAAGGGGCCGGGCGTGGGTGCCTGTAGCCAGTTCGACATGATATCTACGGGTGTCCCTGTGGTGTTGTTTTATGCATGTGGGCCCTAGGACATTACAGTGTGCTGTGTACATCGGATGCAGACATGTCACCGCAGGCATCGGGATGGAGCTTGCAAGTGAGGAGAACCATTTAGGAAATGCAAAATAACAAAAAGTGGACCTCTACATATACAAAACAAATATGCAATCAACCAAGCAAGTATCGAAAATATATATATTTTATTTGTATCACAAAGTTTTTTGGGGAGTATAGAAATATATTTTTTTCAATAGATTAAATACCGAGAGTATTTTAAAAGTACATAATGTGTATGCTAGTCACATCCTTGTGTGCCATGCCCACAACACACACTGCCCTGGCATACATCAGCCACCCCTCTAGCTGGGTGCCCTATGCCAGTCGTGTGGGTACAGGTGCCTGAGGCCTGTGCCCCTACAGTACCCAGGTCCATTCCTGGGCACTGTAAGTGCAGTGCTGCCATTTAAGAGTATATGGTGCTGGGAGATCGTCAACACGAACTCCACAGCACCATGATGGCTCCATTGAAAACTGGGAAGTTTGGTATCAAACTTCTCAGCACATTAAACCCGCACTGATGCTAGTGTAGGATTTAATGCACAATGCACAACAGAGGGCATCTTAGAGATGCCCCCTGAACCTAACCTACAATCCACGTCTTGTCTGAGGGGCTGCCTAGGCTGCCACACAGCAGACATGGTGCTGGACCCCTGGGTAGAGAGCCATCCGCTCTCCTGGGCCTGCAACAATGCACATCCTGGGCGAGGTGCTATGTCTCCTCCCCAGGATGGGCAGGGGAAGCTTCAAAGGCATGCCGCCTTTGTGAGCTTCTCCAGGCCACTTGCTGTACTCAGCAACTGGCCCCTACCGGTTCTAACCCCCACTCTGGCGGGAAGACTGGCCGGAAACCCCAAGGAAGGACAGGGGGTGTGCCAGCCTCTGCCAACCCCACCCCTCAGGTGGGGGAGACGAGGTGAAGCACATCTCCGGGCTCTCACCATCTTGAAGATGGGAAGCCCTGCCCAATCAGGACTAGGCTACTGCCCCCCTCCCACAGGAGAGTGGCAGGATAGGGGGTGTACCCACCCCAGGGCAGGGACCCAGTGGTCCCTGCCCTTTACCTACCTGCAACGCCCCTAAATTTAGTATTTAGGGGCACCCTGAACCTTCCTTCCTTAGATCCAAATTCCAAAACAGCAAAGAAGATCAAGAAACAAGAAGACCTGCCGTGCAGCTGCTAGCAAGAGGAAGACACCAACTGCTTTGGCCCCAGCCCTACCGGCCTGTCGACCTCGATCCTGCTCCTGCTAAACCCCGGCATCTCCCATGGCCAGCAACCTCACAAACCCCGGAGGACCTGGCTACCTTGTGACTCTAAGCAACTGGGACTCCCACGAGCAGTGGTACTGCTCAAAGCAAGTAACTGACCCCTGGCATCAGCCAGGAACCGCGAACCCTGCACACTCTGCACCCGGCCAAGCCTGGCCTGTACAGGAGTGGACAAAGACCCCGAGGATGTCCCCCCGGTGACTCTGACCCCGAATCCAGCACCCAAGGACCCACCTCGACGCTCCTGACGACGCCTGCAGCCTCAGAACCAGGGACCCCTCCAACCACGACCAGCAGAGGGTAAGATTTCCCGACACCAAAAGGCACCGCTGCACCCGGCGCCCCACGGCCCCCTGTGCCCAACTCCTGGGTGCCTACCTATCCTCCAACTACCCAACTTACCTCTCGAAGTGGTGGTCCCACCTGAAGAATCTTCGTCCCCGAGCTTGCAGCCTTTGTTCGTTTTTGAGCTTCTCCATTGCAATCCATTGAGCGCCCGACAGCTCAAAAGCACCCTGCACCCAGCCGCCCAAGTGCCCCTGGCAGTGCAATCTATACTCTACTCTACTTCCCTATTTGCCCTGAGCAAGTGACCAGGAGCCCAGCTCCAACAGCCGCGTGGCCTGCTAGCCAGCAGCCACCAACCAAGGGCCCCCTGCCTCCCATAGGATAACATTGGGCCTAACTCACTCTGCACCCGGCTGCCCCTGTGCCGCTGAGGGTGTAACAACTGTGCTTACTTGGCCCCGGGAGACCCCTGAGTCTATGCCTAGAACCTTAACTCTGCCAGTCGAGTACTTACCCAAAAGCCGATAACTCTCTTTTCTTCCATAGGGTAACATTGACTGGTTTAACTTGGAAATTCTTCTGTGTGGAGTTTCTAAACTTTAAAATATTCACCTAAAATCAACCGAGTGACGAAAGCGAAAATACTCACCTGCTATTAGGAGAGATCCCAGTGCTGGATCTTGGTGCCCCACACTGACCCTGAAAAGTAAATACAACCATACTTACCGCTAACCCAATTTTCTCCCATAGGAAAACATTGACTGTTTTTCTGTGAAATTTCTTCTAAGTGTCGATTTTTGCAAACTACAAATATTCTTTAAAAATCGCACCAACTGTGAAAACGTAATTACTTAATGTTTTAGAAAGATGTCCCAGTGCTGAACCTAGGAGCCCAGCACTGGATTACAAAAGTAATGAGAACATACTTTACCTATAATTTGAATTTCATTCCATAGGATAACATTGCCTGTTTTTTGCAGAAAAAGTTTCTGTCGATTTTGCAAACTTTCAAATATTCGTTAAAAATCGCCTGTATAACCAAAACACATTCTTTCAACTGTTTACAGGTGAGGCCCCAGTGCTGGATTCAGGATCCAACTCTGAGTTAGAAGAAGTAACAATAACCCCACTTACCTGCTAAGTGAAATTCCTCCCTTAGGATAACATTGGTGATTCTAGGAGAAAATGTTTCTAAGTGTCAACTTTTAAAATACCAAAATATTGCTTAAAAATCACTACTGTAACCAAAACGCTTTTACTCGACTGTTTACAGGAAATGTCCCAGGACTGAATCCAGGATCCAGTCCCGTGGTTAGAAAAGTAATCCTCAAAGTAACTAATTGCATTTAACTAGAAATTCCCATTGAGCTCAATGTATTATTGTGTTTGAAATTGTGTTTCCTATTGCAACAACTGTGTCTATTACATTCAAAAGCCTATTCCATATTGAAAGTATTTACCTAAAGCCTCTCATTCAGAGAAAGTATAGTTTTAAATCTATTGTTGGTTCTAAAAAAAAAACAACCATATATTTTTATACAAAACCACTGGCTTAGAGGTCAGTGCTTGAGTGTGTGAGGCCATTTGCTGACTGAGTGTGTGCAACAAATGCTTTACACTGTCCTCTGATACTGCCTTACTGCTCGACCAAGCTACCACTTTAGAGAGTAAGGTTATATCTAACTTTAGCCTCTGCCAAACCTCTGGGGACTGTGGACTCTGTGCACACTGTACCTATTTAGGAACAGTATATGCAGAGCCACTTTCCTACACCGAACCAGCTATGCATGTCTTTGGCAGTGTGCCTTGGGTTTGGTCTTCAGCCAACTCTGTCCTTGCCCCATGCAACTTAACCAGTAGCATACAGTCTTTGTACATACACACCAGCCTCTTAGGCACAATTTGCCAGGATGTGCACAGTCTGTGCCATGTACATTTGCATTGAGAACAGTTGTTGTTTTCTTTCTTTATTCAGGATTCGCAAAAAAATCAATGTTTTAAAATAGTTGAGGATCTAACTGCAAAAAGGTAGAACCCAATTTACATCCCTCAAATCCATGAGAAAAATGGGTATGTTTTTAATTTTGTAGAGAGCAGCTACCCCTCTGTGGCACTCCCCATCATCACCCTTATTGCCAAGGAATGCTACATCAGCCATCCTATACTTGCTCTGAAAACTTTTTTGAAGCTGCAGCATTGAGGGCTTTGCATTCGGTAATGGCTACAGCAGCAAAATGTTTCAGTTGCTGCGATCCAATCAGATTGCCGATCCTTGAAATCCTCTGAATGATCTACAAATCCTGCATATATACAATTATCAGTCGTTTTCAGTCTGATTTCAATTCATTCGGCAGTACCTATGGGGGTAAAAGTTTGATATTGCTATTTTTCACCCCACATTTCTTTTTCCCTACGTTTGATGTGCGTGAAACTTGACATACAGAAGCCGAGCCACTTACCCCGTTTCTTTGGAAAGTGTAGCATAGATTGATGATGTTTCTCCAAAGTTATTAGCAAAAAAAAAAAATCTTTTCACTGGAAAGTGAGACTTAACAAAAACTACAAAGCCACTATCGCACACTGTGTGATATACCTTTATACATTATTTCTGCTTAGTGAATGACATTTTACCGACATTCAGTAGTCAGATTTTCAACTCAAGCTACATATAGGTTGATGGCAATGGTAGCCCATAAGCAATTCTCCTAAGTTTAGCTGATCACATATGAGCGCGTGTGGGAACCCATTAAATCTCCATCAATATTTCCGTGCCCCTTTAAAATTCCATAACTGTACTGAACGAAACGTCATCCTGTAGGCACCCTGCTCTCTGTGTTTACTTTACATTTGTGATTCATCGTTTCATGGTTTCATCTGCCGGCATCATCAAAAAATATTTTATTCATAAACCGGGTTTGTTTATCCATTACTAGAAGTCCGTGTACATTCACCTTTGAGCGTCATTTCAACTGAGCATTACCAGCATAACACACAAGATGATGGACGGAATGTTGCACATTGGCAAAACACTCAAGACTGATTTGCATATGGCTGGGTTCAAACTGGAACGGCATGGTGAGCAAAAAAACGATGGATTTAGGCCCAGATCTCTGTACTGGGATGAATGTATGACATTGTTCTTCATTCTATTCCTCAATTGTTGCTTTTGCATTACCAGCATCCCAGATGCCACAGCACTCAGGTCATGCCATTGAGCAAGGTCATATAATTACTCCCGAGCGAAGCATCGGGCATGATTTATAATAACCTAGGGGCATATCAACAAGTAGGCGATAAAAAATTATCGCCGCTTTTGCGGCCGTTTTCGGCCCAAAACCGGCGATAATTTTATCGCCTAATCAGCAAGGTCACGCTAACGCGTGAAACCTTGCTTTAGTGTCAGGATTCCTAACGCCCAGCTTTGCATCTCTAATGAGATGCAAAGTGGGCGTTCCTGACAAGACTCCCTTGGGAAAATATCGCGAAGGCAGCTTCGCGATATTAACAAGGGAGGGTAGCGATTTTTAAAATCACGTTAAGTATGCCTTAACGCAGGAATTTAACGTCTGTTAAATTCCTAAGGCATACTTAACATGGGGGGTGGATTTTGTGGCTAAGACCACAGGCCCTATCATCTAGGATATCGCCGTTTTCCACCATGGAAAACGGCGATATGCCAACTATCTCTGGAATTTTTATTGCCTCGGCGATGCGCGTTGTTAATAACGCGCAAACCGGGCGATAAATTCCAGAGATAGCCAGCGATAAATATGCAAGCGCTAAGCGCGCTTTGCGATATTTATCGCCGGCCCTTGTTAATATGCCCCGAAGTAATTTCTTGTACTCCAAAAAATATCGTCATTTCGAGTGCTCAAACAAATATAAATTCCATCCACCTTTAAAAGAATGAATGGCGTTGTGTGCAATGTCACAGTGACATCTCCAGAGGCCATTCCAAATCCAAGAAAGACTCCTCGGTCAGCTGGAACAGCTCCCAGAGGCCTTAAAAAAGCTTTTCCAGGCATTGTCACTCTATGTAGGACGAGAGGATCTTTGAAAATTACGGTGAGTCATAATTCCTTGAAACGCAAAGAATGAATTGCGTTGTGTGGTAATACTACAGTGACATCCCCAGAGACCATTGCAGATCCAGAAAATACTCGGTCAGCTGACGCAGCTCCCAGAGGCCCCAAAAAGCCTTTCCAGGCAGTGTCACTCTCTGTATGATGAGAGGACGTTTGAAAATGATGAGGAGTCATAAATCCTTGAAACGCAAAGAATTTCATTCGCAGAAAAGGAATACTTATATAATGGCTAATAATTAGGTTTGAAGACAAAAGCCCACATTACAACTAGCGTGGAGTGGTATTAGCACGGTCTTCAGGGGTGATGTCACTGTGCATGATTACCAGTGTTACTAGGTGCGGTCTTAGTGGGCGGTATTACCGCACGCTGCATTACCTCATGCTTTTCCAGTCACCAATTCCATCTGCCTGGAGCAGGGAGGGATTTGTCAGCAGGAAAGGGCATAGAATTCAAGGAAAACATGCAGTAAACTGATCTGTAATCACTAACAGCATGCCACATACTCCCATTGGCTGGGAATTGAAGCAATGATATCGCCAGTAACAGTAATAATTCCAACTGAATTATCACCACAATTTACTGGCCAGCCCGTAGTGAGACCCAAAGTCAATGTCACGTAGCAGTGTCTAAATTGGATTTTTTATTTATAAAAAAAAAAAAATTTAAGATAAGAGGTCTAAAGAAAACTTTGTAACTTTGCATTGTTTGCAAGGACATATGTACTAAACTAAAGAATTTTTACAAAAATATTGCATATGTTCTTGTTCAGTGCTGAAAAAGTTTTCAAGAAGATTATAATTCTACTTCACAACGTCACCATGAATAAAAAAGCCCACCATAATAAACTTGACAAGAAATTATAGATCCATCTTCCACCATGGAATTATAACACAAAAACACAAGCAGCATGAATCTTACACTACACTACAGGTCATGTTTGGCTTGGCACAGTCATGTTAGTTTGAAACCGATATTAGTGTAGGGCAGCCGCAGTCGGTAGTAGGAGTAACTGCAGGGCGGTGACAACATGGGGAGGGGGAGGGTCAGGGTGGGGGGTAGTAAACTACAGATTACGGAGGTTTACAGGTAAGTTAACATATAAATTAATAAAATGAATTTCGTTGCGTGCACTGCATCCCCAAATGCGATGCAGTGCATGCAACAAAATTCGTTTTATTAATTTATATGTTAACTTACCTGTAAACCTCCGTAATCCATAGTTTACTACCCGCCCACCCTGCCCCTCCCCCTCCCCACATCACCGCCCTGCAGTTACTTCCACTACCGGCCGCGGCTGGTGTAGGGAGAGACAACTTTGCACGGGTAAGGTTAAACCAGGTACCTCTGTGGTTGAAAAACAAACTTTCACGTCTTGTGGCTGTCTCCAGGAACCCACCAGTGGTGGCTGGCATTTACTGAGGGGTAGGGGGCGGGCAAACAAAAGAAAAAGAAATGAAAAACACTTAACGGATGCTGACGACGATGTCCTTTTCACTCCGCCCTCGTCTCCTCCGACTGCAGTGCAGGCCTCAGCAAACTCCCTCAACCAATCCTGGCCTGCTCACGCGCTGTTAACCAGCATGTGAGCAGTGCCCTGATTGGTGGGAGCGGCCTCTCTCGGCGTTCCCGAGGGTACTGGATGCCTGCACTTGCTCTCAACTTAGCTTCCTTAAGACAGCTGAGTTGAGAGGTTTAAAGTGTGCATGTGTGACTGGCTGTCTCAAGAGGGTCGGCCAAAGACACATGCACACTTTAAACAAGTGCAAAGGCAGCCCTCTGCCCACCACTCCTCCCTGCTCAACCAGCAGGCCAGCCCCTTCCTAGCGATCAGGATGATAAAAATAAAATGAAAATCAATTACTGCTAGAAATGGGCGTCTCTAGTTGGCAATGTTTTGCACCTATTCATGTAGGGATCCTTCTTCCTAGTCAGGGTAAGGCGGATACACTTCTAAAATAACCCCTGCTCACCCCCTTGCTGGCTTGGCATGAGCAGATAGGCTTATCACAGAGGCAATGTGTAAATCATTTGTGCACAAATTTAGGAATACAGTGAAAACACTACAAATGGACACCACGTCAGTTCTGAAAATTAAGTAATCTTTATCTAAACCAAACAATACCAAAATGACAAAAAATCCAAAATACAATAAAAAATATGACTTTTAGAAGGTAAAACAGTTCTGTCCATAGCAAAACTATAGACGCGACACTTTCAACACAAAGTACCTTGGATGCATCAAAATCATAAACAAAAACAGCCGCAGGGAAGGTGATGCATCAGTTCCTTACGCCCAGGGAAGGTGATGCGTCGGTTCCTTACTCCAGGGAGGTGGTTGATGCGTCGGTTCCTTACTGAAGCGGAGGTAAATCGTTGGTTTCTTACTGCAGCCCTGGCATTGATATAGACATGGCGCTCCGGTGCGATGCGTGGGGATTCGGGGATGCGTAGGCTCTCGATGTGGCATCAGCAGCAACCGCGCTGCGTTGATCTCTGCAGCCATAATCCCATGATGCTTTGGTTCTTGCAGTCGCACAGCAGGGCCTGTGTCAGAGTTGGTGAGGTGATCTCGGACTTCAGAGCTCGGTGCATGAGACTCGTCGTGCCGCGATTTGACCAGCCGCTGGCAGGCGCTGCCTCGGTTTCTTCAGCAGCACAGCAGCGATGCGTCGGAAACGAGTGCGGATGCATCACGCTTCTTTAGTGGCATCTCTTTTCCCAGCTCCCAGCAGCAGCAACACCCTCCAGAGGCCAAACACAGGAACAGGCACCTATTGACAGGTCAGAGCTCCCAGCAAGGAAGTTCAGGGGAGCTAGTGGTGAAGTCTTTGTGTCCCTGAGACTTCAGAACAGGAGGCAAGCTCTACTTCAAGCCCTTGGAGATCTTCTTCAAGCAGGATACACAGCACACAGCAAAGTCTTTGTCTTCTCCTTGGCAGAAACAGCCACTGCAGGCAAACCCCACACAGCAAAGGGGCAGTACTTCTCCTTCAGCTCTCCCTGCTCTTCTCCTCGGGGGAGGTTCCTCTTGAGTCTAGAAGTATTCTAAAGTTCTGGGCCCAACAATTTATGTTCAATTTCTCTTTGTTCTCTTGTAGCAGTGAGGCTCTGTGCTCAGTCAAAACCAGTTGTGTCCTCTCTGGTCCAGCTTCCCGGCAGGCGGTGGAGACAGCATTGTGTAAGGCAGACCAGGCCCAATCAGGTGCAAGGAAATCTCCTCCCCCTACTTTAAATGCAGGCCAGGTCTATTCAGCCGAGCCCTGGCTCATCCAGGAAAGGCAGGGCAGACCTCAATCCCCCCAGTGGCTGTCTACAGTGAATGCACATCCCCAGCCCTGTCACTCCACAAGTCAGCAGAGCCCCATAGGACAGCTAAGCAAGAAAATACATTCTTTCTAAAGGTGGTATTTTCAAACACAATATGAAAATCATCTTTACTAAAAGATGCATTTTTATATTCTGAGTTCAGACATACTACATTCAATTTTTCTACTTTGTCCCAATGGGAAGTTATATTTATAAGACGTCATAAATAAACTCTCATTCTATACTATGGGACAGATAGCCTTTCAATAGTGAAAAACAAACTATACTGTATTTCACTATCAGGACATGTCACACACATCAGTACATGTCCTAACTCTCACATACACTGCATTCTGCCCACAGGGTTACTTTGGGCTTACCTTAGGGGTGACTCACATGTAATAAAAGGGAAGGTAGGGCCTGGCAAGTGAGTGCACTTGTCAGGTCAACATAGTAGTAGACACTGCGCGCAGACACTGCAGTGGTAGGTCTGAGACACCTTTTGAAAGGCTGCTTGTGTGGGTGGCACAATCAGTGCTGCAGGCCCACTAGCAGCATTTGACTTACAGGCCCTGGGCACACACAATGCATTGTGCTAGGGACTTAGAAGTAAGTCAAACAAGCCAATCATGGGAGCACCAAACCATATTCACAATTTACAGAGGGAGCACTTGAACTCTGGCACTGATAAGCAGTGGCAAAGGGCCTAAAGCATCTAGACCAGCAAAAACGAAATGCAGCACACAGCAAAAATACAGGAGGCAGAGGCAAAAAGACAGGGGAAAACCACGCCATGGATGCCAGGCTAACAATTACCATTTTACTTTTTATCTCTGGGGCTTCAGGGGGCAAGTAAATGGGGCAACACTCTTTTGCTCCAATGGAGGAGCCACCCCTGGAACCCACAATTGAGAGCACAGATGTCGGCCACCGAAATAACGAGCTGTTCGGACACAACAAATAACTACTTTTCTTCTCCCCTAACTCCAGTCTTTGGGAATCCCAACTTCGAGCTGGGAATTTCAGACGAAGGTTAGCTGAGATAGAAGGGAGAGAAATGCAGCCAGGGTTCTTGTTTGAGGGAGGGAATCTCAAGAATAGTGAACAGTGTGCCAACAGTGTGTACTGGTTAATGCAAAGGTTGCCCTGGGTTCAGTAGACATAAGTGAGCCATTGAGGGATTGCAGAAACTACTGGCAAAGGGGATATACACAAAAAGTGAGAGACAAATGGAGTAGCATCCCATTTGTGTAAAGCCTTAGCCAAAAGCCTCTCACTGCAGGATATAAAATACTCAAGACCCTTAGAGAACTACCACCACTGAAAAGAGACCCACAAATGCTCACAAGTCCTTGTAAGGAAATGCCTCTTTTTGTATGATCACCCACAAGGTTTTGGACTGATCCTGCAGTTTTTTTCAACTCTGAAGGTGCAATTAATCCTGACAAACAGATCTCAGTGCCAATGCTTTGACCCTTAAAAAGTTATACGCCTGATTGGTTCACCACAATTGACATAAATTAACTTATTTATAAGCCCCTAGTATATGGTATCAGGGGTACCCAGGGCCTCTAAGTTAAAATATTTCTTGTAGACTGCAGCACTTATTGCACCACCACGAGTGAGACAAATCAAATAATGAGACCCAGTCCACCATTGCTGGTTGGCAAAGCAGTTTTCGACTGCTAGCTCGACTTTGCCAATTAAAGCAATGTCAAAGTGCACATTTTCCATTTTAATATTCATACGTCACCCCTGAGGCAGCCTTTACTGAACACTAAAGGAAGGGTGCATTATATTAAAAAGTTGGACACATGTTTCTTAACTTGACATGTCCTGTCCCCCATTGCCGTTTTTACTGTGAAAAGGTTAGTAGTCCCATTGACAACTACAGAGTTACACTCCGAAAACTCAGCAGTGCTACCTTCTGAATGGAACTACTAACTTTGATAGTTCAAGGTATCAGAATATTTGTTGCATTAAAGTGGACTTGATGGTCAAGTCGGATTGCATGTAACTTTAGCAAAAGAGGCAACTTTAGTAAGTAGCCACTTTGATGTCCAAACTTTTTCAGAAACCCTTAATGGCTGCTGGCCACAAGAAAGCCTTCTGCCCTCCTGGAAAAAGGTGCGAACCACTCTCAGGTGTGACAGATAGGACCTGCCTTTGAAAGAAGTGTGACCTCTCCCTGGAAGGAAGGCCAAACAGTGCTCAAACCGAGTTTCAAAGGGGAAATCCCCTTTGAAGGGCAAATGGTGGACACACAGGAGAGAGGCTGCTCTGTTGTTCTTGCAGGGTCATTTCTGCTTACCTGATTTGCTCTGAGATTCACCTCTCCCCACAGTTAAACTGCTGTTAGAAATGATAGTAGACATTCAGCCCATCTGAATATCTTTGAGGCCCTAGAGATAGTACTGGGAACCAACCCTATCCTTGAAGATTTATTTATGTACTGGACTCAGTGTTATCAGTTCTTATAAAACAACCCAGGCTATGGAGATGGTGAGGGAAATCTTGGAGACCTCTCCTGATGACTCCAGTTCTCTCTAATTCAATGACATTTTTTTTCTTCATTTTAGAATATTATCTATCAGATTCCAGTGAACCAAAGGTGGCTCCCCACCTCTTGGTGCTGGCTTTAGTAAGGATAAATGGGGAAGAAGGATTCAGGAAAACTCTATGATTTAGATTCAATTTGTGAAGACACCACGTCATGGTTAACTCCTTTAGTGGGCAGGAAGTTTTAGACAAACTTAATATCTACTCGAAAGGGATTCTGTGGACTTCTGAAGAGGAGATGAACAATATCTCAGGAGAAATCTAACCGACTTGACTAGAAGCACCAAAGATGCCATATGACCGAGAACTTCATGCCCTTTCAAGAGCAGAATTGATTTGAAAAAGCAGGGTCAATGAGTTGTAAAGTTCTTCTGCACTCTGATCCGGAAAGACTGACCTTGTACCATGATGTCTGGAAGAAGACCTGCATGAACTCCACCTCTTGCATTAGAATGAGACCTGCTTTTCAGATTGTGATGACATATTGTAAGTTCTCATTATGAACATGTGAGCATCATTCCCTGAACCGACTCTGGCCAACCAGTTGTCTAGGTATGGGGAAAGGGATAGACTCTCTAAATGTAGAGAACCCACTAAAAGTGCCAAAACCTTTGGGAATACCATGGGAGTTGTCTCCAGTCCAAAGTGCAGTACGATTAACTGTTAATGCTGTTTGTACACAGTGAACCAGAGATTCTTTTGATAAGTCTAATTTAAGGGGAGGTGGAGATACACATCCGGAAGATCCAGGGAGGATAGAGAAACTCCTGCATGCACCATGGGAATCACCTATTGCAGAGTTACCATTTTAAAAGTTAGACTTGGTATTCAGGGATTTAAGTACTCTAGGTCGATCATCAATTTGAATTTGCCTAATTCTTTTTAAATCATGAATATCCAAGAGTAGAATCTGCGGCAAGGCCACTCCAAAACCTGGATGAATTTAATTCTCCATCTTTAGGTGGATGTGTCTGACCAGTAAATTTGTGATTTCTCTACATTTGAGTTTTTGAGTACCTAAACAGATTGATTTCCAATAATCTAAGGCTCTATTGCTTGTCCTTGAGCTCCCTCAATTTTTTGCCTCTCTATTCTTAGGTCTCTGATAGACAGCGCATGCGCTGTCTCGAAGAGATGGTTGTATTCAGTATATGTGAGTCTGCCCACCCATAGGCTTCCCATTTGCTGGCTCATTGTTGCTCTCATATTCTTTCTCCCCATGTGTCCATGGCATGCATGCCTCATGCCTCTTCCTGTGTTTAGCCCTCCCTGAGAACATGGACCAATTACTACTATCCATCCACTGCTCCCAGTTTAGGAACTGTCCCAGGAACTACTTTTTCCTCTATTGAAGAGCAGTTCACATGAGTGCATGATTTTTCAATCACTCCCAGCTGCATTTCTGTAAACAGGCCTGTAAATCTTGTTCTTATCTCGTCACATCTGATGTGCATTAAAAGTCTGAGGTCAAATGTCAGATGCTGTTTTCTAAGGGCTTGTCTTCAATTTTCTTTCTCTGACTTCAAAGTGAGAGGATCCCTCAGCCAAGAGTTTTCTGTGTTCACGCCCCACCTGAGACTGCTTTTGCCTTGTACAGTCCTGTCCCATTTTCTTCCCTTATAGTTAGCATTTTATCATTTGATATACACATGTGACTGCATTTTCCCAATTTGCTTTGTCCAAAATGCCATTGTTTATGATTTTGTTTTCTTTGTGCCGTTCCCAGCCATCCTGTGCTTCCTGTAATTTTTGTTAATCCCTTGGATTTTTTCATAATTATACGTCTCTTTTTGCTTTTATGGTAACTATTAATTAACACATTTGACTCTTTTTTCCATTGCTGCATATGACCTCACTGAACATGGAAATGTCCGTGTATTTGTCCTAAGTCATATTTAGTAACACCTTGGTTTACCAAAATGACAACCGTGATAAAAAGATTGGTGGATCCTAACTTGTTTGTTTGTGTTTTAATTTAAATAAAGACAGTAAATAAGCCACTTGGAAGGGTCTGAGGGATAATTGGAGCCTGATATTTCATTGTACAACCAAATTTTTGGCAGTCATGTACTGGAAAAAGAAATGCCATTAACATGAAATTTTATGACAAGCTAATATTTATATTTTCTGTTTATTAAATAACTACATGTTGCCCGCTACTGGACACAATTATACGTTTTCAATATGCTGATGCTAATCGTAATTACATTATAACATTTCAGAAAATGTAACAATATCAGCTGTTTCAAACTGGATATTTCCTACGTAGTCAACATTTGTCCTTATTTTTAGGAGGTTCCTAACAAGCTTAGTTACTGTAATACGTGGTTCATTTTTTTTTTTTGTTAACATTTGGTTGCTGACTGTGTGAAATAATGTTGCAGTTTGGGGTTGCACGTATTGCTCGCTTGTTAAACATAACACATATAGGCATTTTCAGTGAAATTGTAGGTGCATGGTCATAACCTATTCTCAATATGTACAGATTAACATCAACAAAGCCAATAGTTCCCACATCGGCTGGACCTATTGGCTTTGCCAGAGCTTGTTCTACTTTGTTATTACGTCCTTACACCAACATCACATCCCCTACTCTTCGTAAGCAAGTTGAACACTTTCCTGTGCCATCCCAGTTAGACCCGAACACTTGTCACCTAGGCTTTCACATTCACCTACATTTCTCCTTGGCAGTTTGCACCCTCCTCTGGGTTTGTGAAGACCCCATTGACCCGCACTCCATGAACTAAAATGGATCTCTTTTCACTTGTAGTTTTAGATTGTACACTGACAACACTGCTATGACCTTGTGGTGATCTGTAACATTCTTTGTGATTTTAAAGTAATTAAGTAATTTTAGGTTTGGTTATCCAAAATATAAAGAGTCAGGAAATTGAAGTTATGCATCACACAGTAAGAAATGAGCATTTCTGAAACTACTTCTTCACAAAACTATTGTATTTCTTCAGCAGCAAGCATGTCTGTGGTTTGGAGTAGTGTGCAATGGATATTACGCCTCTATAGCAAGTATTCCCACCCTGAACCTAGAAATAATTCTCTTGGCGTATCTGTCTTCTGCTTTGGGATGTACAAGCTGAAGTTCCTTTGATTGATTATTAAGTGAACACTGTTCATGTTCAAATAATGTTGTAATTTTTTTCTTCAGGAGTGAGATATGGTCTTCTTTGTAGCACCACCCTGACCACCATATGAAAAAAGTGCCTGGGATCTAGTGAACACTCATTTGTAGTCTCTGGAGTAAGAATCATATTAATGGGTCATATGCAAGTCAGAGGTCTTTGGTATCTAAAGGGAAGTCAACCCAGCAGCTTTCAAAACCTAACCCTCAGTTGCATTTGTTTCTATGTCTGTACTCACATAATAGAGGGGCTGCGGCTTCAACCTAGACATTTGCATACACACTGTAGCCACTCTAACAATTTGTATACATTTTTTAGGATAAATAAATATTCTAAAGCTGTTTTATAGGGAGGAGTCAACACTGCAACTTCAATAATGTCTTCGGTGCAATGGAAACGGTGAGGACAACTTACTAAACATAGGGATCAGCAGTTACTAGAATGAACAAATGTCTAAAAAGTTCTGTTTTGGGAAAAGTTTTTTAAATATATGCATACATGTGCAAGGGAAAAACTAGTGATTCAAAATGAAAGCATACTCATAGTTGCTGGGTCTATACTTTGTGCTTTGGTGAGAGGGAGCTTAATTTGGGTGACATTTGTACAGACCAATGCTTAAAGATTGTTGATGGGGAGCCAGTACATATGTATGTATTTTTGTATTATATTTTTTGGAAAACATGAGACAGGCAAAACAGATAAAGCTGTCTTTAGGCCAGAACTAAAAAGGGGCACACAATAGTCCATCACTAGGTATTCACTAAAGACGGGTGTGGGGAAAAAAGACATTTAGGGTGAGAGGTTAATGCAGCATGTCTGGATTGTGAAGCCAATCTTAAACATCCATCATTTGCAATGTGGAAATAAGAAGTAATTACAAAAGTCCTGAATTTAAATCAGGCAGATGTTGAATGCAACCATCTGCAGAACCCTAAGGAAGGGAATCAGAATGATATAGTGAAATATTTAAGGAAATAATGGAAACTCAGGGGAGAGTCTCGCAAACTATAAAAAGAGTAATGTGATCCCTCCGGTAAGACAGTATGCTGATGTAGGCACTTTTGAGAGCACTGTTCATATATGAATACTGTCTTAAGGCAAGAACAAGCTAAATTTTGCATTTGAACAGATGAAATCCTTTGAAACCTTTAAAAGAATTGGGTCTTTTTTAGCCTGAAGGATATATGATTTAAGCAGGTCATATCCTGTGATTTGAAGGGCAGGTGAATCATGAGAACAGAATTGTATCCAAGTCATACCTCAAATGCAATTTCAGAGGCCAAAGATAAACTTAATCAATGTGGTTTGGAACTGATTCCTCCCAAAATTATTGAATGAGACTCAGGAAAGTTAAGACTACTCGTAACGCACCACTCCGCAGTAATGCCACATAATAGGCTTTGGGTGATGGAAATGATTACAGGCCTCTTATGATAGGAGACATGAAAAAGAAAAAAATATTTAAGACTGGAAGAGTCATTGATTGTAAACTCTATATGTGTCAGTGGTTCTTCATGATAATTTGATTTTGACTGTGGATTTTGAGGTTGAGGAGATGATTTTAATGATCGTAGGGCATTGAAAACACTGCTTCAAATCTTATTTCCTATGCAGATCAGTAACTCTGGTCTCCTAGGTGCTAATTATACCCAAAGATTACAAACTAATTTGAATAAGAAAGGTATGAGTAGACTCTAAAGGATACACTTGAAAGAGGTGCAATCCTGTAGACCCACATAAAGTATGGTGGAATGGTCTAATGATATAAGAAATATGGTAATAAATTGCGTCATCGAAGGCTCATCACAACCTGATAACACAAATGGCAAAGAGCTTAATACAAATGCTAACCAACTGTATGCCTATGAATCCCTAATCAAGGAAAAAATATTGACAGGGTCCACATGCACTATAAGCAACATCATATGGAAGCAAAACTAAAAGTACTGAAAAAGAAAAGAAGCATGGATAATAACATCATAATTGAATGTAAAATAAATGTAATTTTTAGAATTGACAGAAAATGAAGATAGCAATTAAAAAGGCCAATACTACAGAGTTTTGGTTATCAGTTAATGAGAACTCGAGAGGTATACTAAAAAAACTTATTATATGTTGTATTGGAAGTGTCTTTGACTAATTTTAGTTCCACTCTATACAATATGAGTGATGCTAATAATGTTGAAGAGGGATTGGTTTCTAGGACATACTATAGGGGGGGCTCAGTTCGGAACAAATTGTTATTTTACTACCCCATTTCTGCTAATTCAAGGGACATGCTGTCTGACTATACTGAATAATACATTAAATGTAAAGATGGAGAAATAGATAAATGTGAGTTAGGGAGAAAGCTTACTTTTTAGTGGCCCCTTGGAAGGTGGGAGGCATGGACAATTGCTCACTTTGTCCATGCCTTAAACCGTCTCTGAGTCCTGTACCCCTGTTTGTATCTCCCAGAGGAGGACCTGAGATGGGAAATTCTGCATCTCAGAAATAGAGGTAAATCAAGCATGAACGATTCAAGTCTAATCCCTATGAAACTAACTAGAAGCGGAGGATGTGTTTCAAGAAATATAATTGCAAAGGAAATATGGCAATTTGTTCGCTAAGCCAAATCCCCTATGGGGATATTGCTGTTGCATGTTACATTGTTACAAGGTATTTTTACCAGTTTTGTATGGTTGACTTTTTGGGGCAGGAATTTTATATTATAGATGATATCATGAAAGAAGTGCTGTATGTATGTATAATGCTTTCAAAGACAATTTCTTCATAAGCCAATTAAAAGTAATAATCGCATTTCTAGGGGTTTGATAACTGCATTCACCTAGTATGTACCCATTCTGGGTTAGGCACAAGGGTTTAGCTGCAGGGCCTGGCCTTTGTGTCTCCCAAAGCATACAGTACTACAGGAGCAAGAGGAAGCACATGCTACAGAAGAGCACATAAGGCTGATAGTGGAAATTGATTTCACAACAAGTTTTACAAAGTAGCCAATGAGACAGCTAAAGACCCCAGCCATGCAGAACATGATAAGCATTGCAGAGAATGGATAGAAGATGCTTCTAGAGAGATCACAGCATTACACCACCAAAGCCCGGCAAGAACACCAGGGCATCTAAAACATAACACAGGAAGTATTGTTATCCCAGAAGCAGAACTACTGAGAGGACAACTAATATAGTGCCCCTTGGACACTAAACAGTTCAGCTGTCTCACAGCATTCATTAGGGAATGATGAAAACTGGAGCCTGACTCTGAAGAAAACATGTGGTTCTCAGGAATCAACACAATGGTGGAAGAGGAAATACGGAAAGTCTGCAGTGCCACTTCACCAGACGTCAGATAAGGCAGATCATATTAGTGGAACCAATGTGCAAATGTCTCTGTGAAATAACCAATGTGGATTTTGGCTCAATGCCGTTGAGAAACTCCTGTTGCTGGTTATTAAACAAAACTCAAAGTACCCATAGGTGCTATTATTGTAGACTGCCAATGCAGTGATGTCCAAACTGCAGATTATTCTTGCCACTAATTGTAGAAAGCTGGGCTGTTGAACCTAGGAGAGAGTCAAAAAGGTCTCATTCTTGATATGAGCTGTTGTCCAGTACCAATATACTCAAACAAACTGATATGTGAATGTGAAAGCAGGTTTCCATGAAGAACGCCAAACGTACCACCCTTGGTAGCTGGGCACAAGTAGCAAGCCTTTCCTCAGACAAATGTGGGTATAACACAGGAACAATACGACCAAAACTATCTATGAGTTAAGAAATAAACACAAGAAATTCCCAAACAAATTTAGTTAAAACGAGATAGCTCACTGATAATGTAATACAAAATTGAATCAAATCAGATGTAGGTTGTAGGCATCATGGGAGATTATAAATCAAGAGAATAAACACACAATACATCTGGTCTCTACATAAAAAAAGGGGGAATAAGGACGTAAGGTGTCTGTGGGAGAACGCTTCTTTAAGGAAACGAACCCTCACTCACCCAAGGGTGACATGCTTCATCATGGAGTTCCCTCCTCACACCAGGACCGCCATTATAAAGGGCCGTGAGTCAAAAGATCTAAAAGAAAAGGGGGGGCTGATGGCCAGGGAACATGCGATACATAGTCCAGACTCCAACTCTTCTACGTTTCATATTGTTTGAGCGCTTTTAATGAATCTCTTGTTCTTATTTCCTAGTATGACAGTGGACGCTGGTGGGCCACCTCTGAGACCACATGGCTTACAGATGTGAGGCTGGTACTTTTTTATTCTATTTGCAGAGTGGCACTATCACCTTAGCCCCGATGAATGACTTTGACCCTTCATTGGGTCAGTTATATGCAGAAACATGTTGACCATGTAGAGCGGGGAATTTTCCAAACCCCATGTCCTCTCTTACGTTTTAACCCTATCTATTTGGGGAGCCAGAATAAAGTATAGATTCAGCCCACCAGGAGATAGTTTTATTGACCACACTTTTTTCTTGTACTCTGCCCCTCACTTAGAACAATTATTCAGCTCCTTTGATTGCAAACACCTCTGCTCCTCTCCATTGGAGAGTTGTTTCCCACACCAGGTACCTTGCGGTCCTGTTGTGCGGTGGGAACCCCATGATGAAGCATGTCACCCTCGGGTAAGTGAGGATTCTTGTCCTTAAAGAAGTGTTCTCCCAATAGACACCCCTTTTTAGGTCTCGCCGATGCAGCGCGCATGCGCTGCATAGGAAAAATACCTTCAGCAATTGAGTCGGTTTTGAGGCCAAAAATGTGCACGCATTGCATTGCTTTCAATGGCAATGCATGCCCGTTTGGCTATTCCCTTGCGGGAGCGAGCAGCAGCGCCATATGTTAGCAATTGTCTCGCCTTGCTGCTCGCTCCCGCAAGGGAATCCGGCGCAGGCCCCCTCCTCTCTCCCCTTCCCCTGCTGCTGCGCGAGGCGCGCGCACTTGTTTAATAGAGTTTCGAATGGGAACCTTACAATCAGCTGTAAGGTTATAGCACTATTTAACCACCTTGCACTACCACACATCCTGTTAATCTAAGTATTATTAATAAAAGTGCACTTGTTTTCAATAGGGCCAGAATAAAAGTTCGGGGAAAACATCAAAAGCTTACTAGTGTGTTCCGTTTACCAGATTAATACTGCACTTTAAACAATAGTTGCTATATTCCCCTCCTACCTGTCTTACGGCTGGCCACAGAAAAATAGTTGTGACAGAAAATCGCCACTATAACTGCAGCTCCTGTGGGACACGGCGAAACAGAATTGTGAGCTGCGTCGTGGGTGGGGGGCAATTTGCAGCCTTTCCGCTTTCATTGCCTGCGAGTGATTAGCAAAATGACCCCCATTTAAGGTGCGCAGCAAAGCAGAAAACTCACTTCCACAGTCCGTGAGCCGTGACGGAATATAAATGCTTATTGAAAGCTGCCAATCCTGCGTCAAATCAAGGGCAAAATGGATGTACACTGGCGTGGACGCTGGTCGAGTCCCTGACTTGTGGGGAAGTCGCTGAGGACCCGTGACATGCATCAGAACAAGAAAGGAGATTTCTCCTTTATTAAACCCTGCCATTCGACACTCAGGAGGGTAAACGCGCACCATCGATCCTCGAGCTCGACATGAAACCACAACGAGAGAGAAATGCAATGAAAGAAAAGGACAGAATCATGGCAGACAGTAAACTTCATCATATTGTAATGTTGTGGTTGCTTTTGCAGGTATACAGCTCTGTTATACTGCAAATGGCGAACGTTACGGGCGCCCAGTTAATTAATACTCATTTTAATTACCTGGAAAGGTTGAAAATCTGCTTCAGCCCACGGTTATGCAAACTCGTCAGTCTCTTGCATTGCCTCTGCCGTTGTTCTCATGTTTAGAACTGGCTTTGACACAATTTTATTTGTCTTAATTGACAAATGTAATAATAAATGTAATCCTAAATAAAGAAATGAATGGATATATACATTTAACGTTAGCCCTCTTCCTCCATTGATCTGTTCGACTGTCATTCGCGTTTTGTTTCCACCCCCCACAGCATACAGTGTACGCAGCCCACTTCGAACACTAGTCCTTTTGTCTTGGATTGTGAATTATGTATTTTTACTGATCAGATGTACGCTTCAACCAGAAAAGGCTTGCACTTAATTGTCAGAGTTGGCAGCCAGTTCTTTGCTAATGATTTCTCCCCATTCTTTATTTTTTCATTTCGTTTTGTTGTCATTTTGTGTTTAAAGAATGCCTTCGGGTTGTAGAAAATCAAAGACAAAAACATATTTTCTTTATGCCAATAAGCATCACATTTCCCTGCTTCCAATACAAATATTGCAATAAAAATTTCAGAAGCTTGCATAGGCTGCCGGTGATTGTTTCTTCTCAGTACATCTATTGTGACTCAGGGATAATGAGGAAATTAAACTGATCTTTAATTAAATATATAAGTGCAATAAGTGCACATATATACGTTTTGCTCGATTTAGAGGTAATTGCAAACTTTCCAAATCTTTAAAATGGCATTAATTAACCAGAACCATTCAAATTGTTAAATCCTCCTAATGCATTTAAAAATATATATAAATTATAAAGACGCAGTCTTACGTAACTGTTTGTCAAGAGTATGGTTTGCCACTCCGCTCTGGACTAGTATCTCAGTGGCATGCATGCTTATCTCTGATAGACCGCGTAGCTGGGACAGAGCCATTCTCACTCTGGGCTCAATCTCCGAGAGGCTGGTATGATGGGAGAAAACACAAAGAGAGGAGTGTTCATCTCTGAATGTGGCGTCACATCTGAAACTGATGTCTTGAAGACAAGTAGCGTGAATTACGCTGTCACAGATACATTTTATTTATTTATTTCAGAGTCATTGGCATTTTAGAGGTCTTCATCAATGGGGTGGGGGTTTAAAAGTCACTCATAGACTACCGAGAATGTTGCAATGCTCTGCCAATGGCAGATTGTGTGCTTTATACAAAAGGAAGAAGAAATCGCATGATTTAAGAAAGGATCCAATCATCGCAGAAACTCTGGAGCTGTGCCTTCCCCAGTAAGCGATTCTGGCCCACATCTGTTTTTTTTTAATAACTATTTATTGGTTCTTTTCCTTTGTAAAACATTACAAATATTAGGAAAGAAAACAAGCATTGGCATAGCCAATAGGTCTCACCTTTGGAACCTTATAAGTGCTTAGCCATGCAACAGTTGATGTTGTTGCACCAAGGATATTGTGCTGCATAACTAAACACTTATAAGGTCCCAAAGGCGAGACCTATTGGCTATGCCAATGCTTGTTTTTAGATAGTGACCAGACGTATTTTGTGTGTATTCTCATTGGCCAGGGAGCAGTACGTCATTGGTTGGCTTTCTTTGTCCCTCTTGTAATGATGGGCCCTAGGCCCACATGCTAGGTGAAGGAGGACACAGGACACATAGTTGGGGATAGTGGGAATGGCCTCGAGCACGTGCGCTCGGCCCCTTTTATTGACAGCGTCACCTGACACAGTGACGTCTGTGGTGGGTGGGTGTACAGTGTAATACAGCAGGTCGGAGCACTAGAACGTGTCCATGCTTGGACACTACATCCCTCCCAATTTTTTTAATAACAAAACCCAACGTCAAAGTTCAACCTGGGGGAGAAAGAAAGATATACACAGTTGTAATACAGTGACCAAACTTCTGCAGAATCGCTCACGCTTCAGCTGCTTGGAGTCGCAGAAGATGTTCTTCCTGTCGCGGACGATGCTCTTCCTGTCGCAGACGATCACCAGTTCACTGTGGCACCAGTCATGGGTGCTCGATGGATCTAGTCTGTTTGACGGCTCTGCCTTGAAGTTGTTCTCACAGTCTTTCCTTCGCTTTTACTTTCTTGGCGACAAACGCAGTTGAGTTCTTGTGGTTTTTACCGCTAGATGTTGCCGTTCGTCTTTTCGTCCAGTCCTTTTCTTTATCTGTGGCGTGTGTTCTGTTTTGCAAAACGGATTGGTTGCAAGACACCCCTCTCACCAGGATGCCTCTCTCGCAGGTGTTCCCCTGCCACGGGATATCCCTGAGGCCCTCCGACTCGTCCTGAGCTGGGTGTCCTGTGTCGTGTTACTCGCACGCCGATCCGTGTGGGTGCAGAGGAGACGACAAGTCTCACCTCGGGTTCTGCAGTCGTGCCTGGAGGGTAGCTGTTGGCTCCTGTCTTCGCACACAATGTCTTCATCCTCCTGGGACCTTTGCTGGAGGGCGGCTGATGACCATCTCTCGTCGCGGGGACGCTCTCTCACTGGCATCCCTGAGGCCTCTGCCCCTGGGTCACCACGGCTGGCGTTGTCCAGTGTCCGTGTGACCCCAAAGGTGGGTGTTTCGAATGGTCCGGCCTGCTCACCTCTGCAGATCCCAGGTGCGCTGAAAGCATCATCAAACAGATGGTCTTTCTCCGTGCCACGGGTGTTCTTCAGGACTTGCGCACCGTGTTCTGACGCTTGTCACCTTCCTTGTCTTTGAGGTGCGAGTAGACTTGCCACACTCTTCTCTCTTTCCTCTATTTCTTTCTCCGTGCGGATGTCATGTCACTCTGACTTCTTCTTTTGTTGCAGTGGCAACCGTGCCACTCAGATCTCTTCCTTTCCCCTTTCTTTTGGTGGCAAACGTGCCACTCCGATATCTACCTTCTTCTTTTCTTGTCGTGGCAAACGTGCCACTGCGATTTCTTCTTTCTTCGTAGTGGCGGACGTGCCACTCTGGTCTCTTCATCTCTTCGCTTCACGACCTACTCTGGACCGTTCCTGTTCTCTTATCTGGCCAGGCTTCTCCATGCAGCGCGCGCACTCTGCACGTGTTCCCCCTGGTCTTGTCCTCGTCCGAGAACACTCTCTTCATCTTCCTCAGCATTCCGAGTTAGGGTCGTGACCTTCTCTTCATCTTCACCTTGTCACCAGTTACGTCGGTTGAAGTTCGTGGGGCCATGCTCATGGTCCGCTTCGGTCTTCTCCTCTTCACCAGTTGCTTTGGTTCTTCTTGAGCTTCTTTGGACCACTTGACGGTCCGCGCTGCCGATCACTGGCAGGATATCTTCGGTCTTGCGTCAGACCTCTTTGTGCGACTCCTGGCGAGTCGGCTTCTTTGGTGCGACCATGTGGCAGGTCGGCTGGGCCTTTGTGGTGCGACCGTTCGGCTGGTCGGCTTGACCTTTGTGGGGCGACCGTTTGGCAGGTCGGCTTGGCCTTTGTGGTGCGACCATTTGGCTGGTCGGCTTGACCTTTGTGGGGCGACCGTTTGGCAGGTCGGCTTGGCCTTTGTGGTGCGACCATTTGGCTGGTCGGCTTGACCTTTGCGTTGCGACCGTTTGGCAGGTCGGCTTGGCCTTTGTGGTGCGACCATTTGGCTGGTCGGCTTGACCTTTGTGGTGCGACCATTTGGCAGGTCGGCTGGGCCTTTGTGGTGCGACCATTTTTGGCTGGTCGGCTTCACGAGGTGTGTCACGTCGTGTGACTACCTGTGTCCGCTGCCTTGTCAGGCGCTGGTGCGTGCTACTCTTCGTACCGTCGTGGTACCTCTTCAGTGTAGCGTTGCTCCTAGTATCAGGATCACTTGATGTGGTGGCTTCTTGGCGCCACTGGGTGTTGCTCTGCATCCATGGCCGCCAGTGCCGGATACTTGCTGCGCCCATCCTCTTCAGTGGGTTCCTCTCCTGTGTAGGCGCTGCAGTGTACTGTCCGCGTCCGGGGTACAACTGCGCTGAGTCCGTTTGTTCTCTTGAGGGTTCGCTCCACTTGATGCGGCGACAGCGCAGTCCTCGCTGGGGTGGATGTGGCTCGACACCGTTCTTCTTTCTTCCTCCTTGTTGCTGCGGGATGACGCTGCATCCCTGTGGCACACCGTCTCTTCACCCTTGCAGTTCTGTGCTTCCGTCGCGTTCCTGCGCTTCTGGCACATTCCTGTGCGCCTCCGTCGCGTTCCCGTGCGCTCACCTTCGCGCCTCCGTCAGACCTTGCGGTACTTGCCTTGCTGCCTCTTCTCCCTTGCGCTGCGAGCCGTCGGTCTCCTGTGGCTGCTGGACTTCTTTGGATTGCTGTAGGCTTGTTGGTTTCTTAGTGCTGCAGTACCACCAGTGGCCACTGGGTGGCAGTGTTGCTTTTCCTTGGCTTCAGCAGCAACCTTCTGTACTGCCAGAACTCTATCCCTTGTTTTCCTTTCCACAATTTCCCCAGGCTCCGGTAGAGTGCAGAGGGCTGGAGTGGGGCTGGAGCCAGGCAGACCAGTGAAAGGCAGGACCGGAGCTGGGCAGCAGGTAAGTCTCTTCTCCTACTTTTACTTATTTATTTACTTTAGAGGCAGGGGGCACCGGCACTGACATTGCTAACAAGGGAACGATGAGGCATCCCTGGCAGGCTGGCTGAGAAATGCTCTGTCCTCACTGCGGGTAGGCTCCGCTTCATGTCTGCAGCTGCATGGAGGGCACAGGCATGTGGGCTGCATAAAGGGCGAGGCAATACTCCCTGGGGGCGTGGTGCCTCCGCGCACCCAGTACAAGTTAATTTTCGGCGGCGCTGGCCGCTTGCTCTGTTGTAGGCGCCGACTGGGGGTCCCGCGAGGTGGGGCATACTCCGATGGCCATCGGCGGCCACTACATAACTTCTTAATTGCCCTCCCTGCCCGCGGCAGCTTCTTTCAGTCCTTGCGCGGCAGGGAGGGGGGCGGGGGTGCATTTGCGGAGCACGCTCCTCACCGCTGCAGCGTTGATTTAGGGTGTACTGTGAGCGGCGCTCCAGTGCGCCAGTCTTCACTCACTTCCCGCCCCCTGCGGCAGCCTGCACTCTACACGGGCCGCGGGGGGGGGAAAGTACTAGTGCTGCACTCCTCCGGCCACGGGCCGGGTGCTTCCTTTTCGCCCACGATCCTCACGCGGGGTAGGCTCCCGCTGCGGATGGGGTCACTCAGTGTCTGCCGTTGCGGTCTGAGGCGTATGAAAGCACGGGGTGAGCTCCCGCTGGCTTCCTCGCGCGGCTCCTCACCTTCGGCCGGCGGGCCTCAGCTTTTCCTCGCGGGTGGGCTCCGCGTGACACAGGCTCCTGTGAGGGGTCGTGGCCGACGCGGGTGGGCTCCGCTCGGTGCACTCTTCGATCCGGGCACGGCGGCAGGCTAGACAGGTTCGGGGTGGGCACCCGATTTCTCCGGCTCACTCTCGGCGTCGCGGCCGGTGCGGGTGGGCTCCGCACGGTCGGCACTTCCTTCTGGGCGCTTCTAGGCACAGCGGCAGGTCGGGGTGGGCACCCGACTGCCACGCTTCCTCCCTGGGGCACAGCGTCGCCTACCAGTCTTCGTGGCGGTGCGGGGTGGGCACCCGGTCACCGCAGGGCCTGCTGCGGGCTCCGCTCGCCTGGCTGGCTTCACGGCGCGTGGCGCCGTCACCCGGGGGTGTGCTCACCGGGCAGTCCTCCTTCCCCCTCAACCATCAAAGGTGCGCCGATCGGGGGCTGCACACGCGGGGTAACGTACCCGCCTCGTCGCCAATGTAATGATGGGCCCTAGGCCCACATGCTAGGTGAAGGAGGACACAGGACACATAGTTGGGGATAGTGGGAATGGCCTCGAGCACGTGCGCTCGGCCCCTTTTATTGACAGCGTCACCTGACACAGTGACGTCTGTGGTGGGTGGGTGTACAGTGTAATACAGCAGGTCGGAGCACTAGAACGTGTCCATGCTTGGACACTACACCTCTGGACCTCTCTTGTGTATTCAGATTGCAAATCAAACCAGGATGCTTTTTTGTCATCGAAGTAGGCTATGGGAATGAAAATGTAACACACCAATGCTCGGTGTCTGTTTGTAAATGATGGCCACTCGGGGTAGCAGAGCATTTATTTTGGCACTGAAACAAAGCAATGTCATCCATTTTAAGAGTAGAAAGATTCTTAGAAAAGAGTTGTCCAGTAAAATACAGTTTCTCTCACGAGCAGCAAATGTCTATGATTTGAAGGTACCGATCAAAAAAAATGTTGAAACGTTCGAAAATTGTAGCAAGAGTTCTGTATATTCTATTCTGGTACGCCATATATCCACCTCGTCAAGGGCTGCTCAATGGACATGATGCCACAGGTTCATCAGATGGAAGAAGCTCCCTCTTCTTTTGGTCCTCTCCAGCTTGAGGCAAAAGAACTTCACTGTAGTAAGTGTACTTCTGGATAGCATTGGATACTTGTGGAGAGTTTTTCTGACACCAAGAGTAGTCTTGAGAGTCAGAGATTCCCGATGGAGCACAAACACCACTCCTCAGTCCATTCCCAGACAAAGAGTAACTGGATAACATCAGTCTTCTTGATATTTCCATTTTTCCACCAGCAGCACTCCGACAATGTGAAATGCCGTCCAATTTAAAACACCCAGCTGGTATCAAGCAAATAAAGAGGACAAATGTTTCTTAACAACCCTCAAGAAAGTGCTGCCCATAGCTAATGAGCAACACCAAAACTTGATGTATTATGCTGATTTTAAATGAACAGGGGAGCGCCCCTCAATTGACAACTTGATCAATCCCAGTTGCTCTTCTCCTTGTCTGCACAATACAAGGGTCCATACCCAGGATCCTCACCTGAACCATCACAAGCCTGGACTTTCAATACATAAAAACCTGCAGGCAAAGAGCAGTGATCAGATGAGTCACAAGCAAAGGATCAAGAAAGTGAATATCAATGTAGGTGGTCAAGTACTCATCAAAGGCGGACATCCAAGAGGAGAGTTGCACATCCATTTTGAAATCCAACTATTGAAGAAGTCCACAGTATAAGGAATAATCATTACAGCCTTCTGAGGAAACAGGGCCATCACACAAGACGTGTACTGAGTCAAAAAAAAGAATGAGCCCCACACTCGAAAAAGGCAACACTGGAACCTTAACAGGAGCTTGATAAAGTTGAAACTTGTCCATCTTCCCTTGCTACTCCCTCAGCAGATGGGGATACCAGAGCATCAACAAGACCAGAAAACTGGGAGTCAGTCGCATGTGGACACCCCTCGTCTAGTGTGGCGGTGAGGACGGTGACACCTCAGACATCACCCAAGCCAGAGGAGGCCTCAACAGAAATGGTAAATACCTGTTGAGGGGTAAATCAGACCTGTCAACCAGGCTCTAAGACTTTGCCACCTAACAATAGTAACACACTACAACCTCTGGATCCCATTGGCCCACTGGTCCCCTACTGGACTGTTCTGAGCAGGAGGGCTGAAAATATGTCATAGGTGAGCTGTTATGTAGTAACAACCTTTGTGCTATCCTGTCCACACACATCTCCTCGCTCACTCTCTCACCTCCCTCTTGTGCTGGATGCTAGGGATGAAGAGCTCGGCCAATTAATGGTCCGAGTCACAGCCAGTGTGCAGGAGATTCAAACAGCAGGATGTCAACACTCTGTGTTTGCCCTGCATTCTGAATCTAAGCTCCAGGACTGATACCCACCAGGGTTGCTGGACTATGACGTTGCAGAGAAAGAAAAACATATGGGTGTGAGAGATGGAGGGGTTTGGATATAGGCTGCCCCTCTTTTTGGCATTTCCTTGTGAACGGGTGGATTCTGTCCCTGGCTGGATTCAGTATTTCTCAATAGTAGAGCAAGATTATTTAGCATTACATTATAATCGTTAGCCAAGTCATATATATGTTTTATTGTAATCACAGACCCATTACCGTAGTCTATCAACGACCACATCATCAAAAGAGTATGCTTCATGCAGACCCTGGTACCATGATATTTCAGTGGTCCGTAGCAGGGCTATTTTAAAAGGCCAACCAAGGGTTTATAGAGCTATTATTTAATTTCATGAACCCTTCACTGGATAATTACCTTTTGAATAAACTGTATTCCCGTGTCCGTTTCAGCGATGAGCTGCTCGCGGACTCGGACCTCATGCTCTTTGACAGGCCCCGAATTTCAGGTCAGTCAGTAGTCGACCAGCCCAGGGCATTCAAAATGGAGGACAACGCGCGCGAGGGTTCCATATCCATTTGTTTGCAGTCCAGCCCACTGTTTTCACTCGCGCACACGCGGCTTGCTTCTTCAATGCAATTCATTTTTTAATGACACAAAATAACCTTTCCCTGCCTTTAGGATGCGAAAAAACTCATCGCTGCGAGATTCACGTTTCCAAAGGATATACGGTAAGGCCTTTGTCCTGTCAAGCATTTCTCGGATTTCAAGCTCACGATCTCGCAGACCGAAAATCATTTTTGAACGCGGCCCATTGTGCTCTTAGTCCGAGGACTAAGGGTGAAGTCACAGAAGGTTAAAGGCTTGCAAATGAGTATTCTTGGAAGTAATTAGATGAATAATGTGAAGGAAACATATTTTAAAGCAACCTTCCATCCTCAGGAGTGCTTAAGTCATTGTAAAAGCAATTTTATAATTACCATAACACCTCCAACATGAACAGGCAAATCTGCAAAAGAAAGCCTGAAACATTTTAATCATTTAATGTATCATATTGAATAATAGGGGATGGTAAATAGGCCAATTTGTAATTTTTGAACGCACACTCCCCAGGGACAGCCGGACTGAATAATAAGAAAAGGAAAATAGAAAACGGGGGAGGAGGGGGCAGTGGTTGAGGGAAGAGAAAAAAAGTCAGAGAGCGATTGGTTTGTTCCCAGATGTATCAGTAAATTCATCTATTAAATTAAAAGCGAAATAATCCCACTCTGGGCTTGGGGTGGCTCGTTACTGAAAATGTGTCCCCTACATAAACGTCACACCCTATGTTTATCCTGTAGGGGAAGCCGGAACATTCAAGATATGGTGACCCCTAATATTACATGGGGGTTGTACGTTTTGTTGTACGATGCATTACATTTACATTTTTGTGTGTATTCCACAATTACAGAAACATGCGGGCATGCATGAGTTGTAGGGTGATCAGATTTTGAGAGATAAAAACAGGGACAGGCCAGACATAGAAGTAGGACTAAAGGCTGGCAATGATCAAGGTGTATATATCGGGCATGGCTCATATTTATATATCATGTGATCAAGGCCGAGTAAGGCCGAAACGCGTCATGGCGGTTGTGGTGATGGACGAATAAACTAAAATACCTGCACAAAGACTGGGTTTGTCTCTGTTTGATCCTGATGAAAAGGAAGTATTGGTGAACGGTGTAACAGGAAGTCCGAAACGCGTCAGGTTCGAGGTTGAGAAAGGAATAAACGTCATTTAACCTCATTCGTTTGGGTTTGCGTCTCTGTTCGCCATTGCTGTGGGGGTGCAGGGAAATCTTCATTGTTTATATATATATATATATATATATATATATATATATATATATATATATATATATATATATATATATATATATATATATATATATATATATATATATATATATATAGCCCACTGGCGGTCGCCAGTAGGTAGTTATAGTTAGGACCTATTATCCATAGGAAATTCGTAACATTCTATTTCCAATAACTTTGGCGCCGGATGACGAATCTTCGCGAAATTTTCAAAACTGGTGGGATGCTCCAGTCAGCTCCTATCCAGACAGTTTGGGGGTGATTCGTCAAGCAGGGGTACGAGAAAAAAGGGGGGTCCCAAAACGCGTTTTCCCCATGTTATTTCCCATAGGAAATTTTAGACACTGCTACAGCCCGAACTGCTGAACGGAATTACACCAAATTTTGCAAAAAGGTAGCCCTTGGATCAGAAAGCGCCCTTTTTTTAAAATGGTGTAAATCCGTTCAGTAGTTCCTGAGAAATTAAAAAAATAGAGGTAAAAAAATCAATTTCCCATAGGAAATTTTAGACACAGTTATAGCAAAAACTGCTGAACAGAATTACACCAAATTTGGCACAAAGGTACTACTAGGCTCAGAAAGCAACCTTGTTTAAAATGGTGTAATTCCGTTTAGTAGTTTTTGAGAAATTATGAAATAAAGATAGTGATATCTAGAGGCACGGAGGATCCGCGCACTCTCCCGATCACAAGCTTCATGTTAATTGGGTGTCAACACTCCAAACTAGGAAGTGTTGGCAGCCATTTTGTGCCTCGGAAGAACAGAGGCAGAAGAAAACCAAAAAACAAATGTGGAAAACAGGAAAAGGGGGCAGGGTAGAAACACCCTGACTCCTAAGGCCTGCTCAGGGGGTCCCACAAGGACCTGCGGGCCAACTAGCCCACCAGGTACCTCCAGTAAGCGGCACGGAGCTGCGTTGCAGAGTGTTATAAAAAGGGGCATGGCCTCAGAACACCTCTCTGCAACGCAGCTCCCTGGCACATACTGGAGGTACCTGGTGGGCTAGTTGGCCCCCAGGGACCCTCAGGATTGAAGAGGAATTAATTCCCCAACTTAAAACGCGCCACAGGGCGTATTTGCACACATGTCACCTCAGGCCCCTTCACCATTGTGCAAACACGCCCCTTGGCGAGTTGTGAGCTGGGGAATTAATTCCCCTTCAATACTGAGGGTCCCAGAGGGCCAACTAGTCCACCAGGTACCTCCAGTATGCGCCAGGGAGCTGCGTTGCACAGAGGTGTTCAGAGGTCATGCCCGTTTTAACACCTCTCTGCAACGCAGCTCTGTGGCACTTACTGGAGGTACCTAGTGGGATAGTTGGACCCTAGGGACTTTCAGGATTCAAGGGGAGTTAATCTCCCAACTTAAAACGGCCACAGGGCGTGTTTACACCGTGGTGAAGGGAGGGGACGGGGCCTGAGGTGATGTGTGCAAACACGCCCAATGGGCGGGTTTTAAGTTGGGGAAATAATTGCCCTTCAGTCCTGAGGGCTCCTGGGGGACAACTAGACCACCAGGTGCTTCCAGTAAGCGTGACTGTGATGCGTTGCAGAGAGGTGGTCCAGGCCGTGCCCCTTTTTACACCTCTTTGCGAGGCAGCTCTGTGGCGCTTATTGGAGATACCTGGTGGGCTAGTTGGACCCAAGGGACACTCAGGATTCCAGGGCACTTTATCACCCAAATTAAAACGGCCACAGGGCGTGTTTGCACACATGTCACCTCAGGCACCCCCTCCCTTCACCAGTGTCAAAAGCGCCCCATGGCACGTTTTAAGAGGTAGTTTTAATCCCTCTGCCCTATTATGTACTAGGGTCTTACAGAGGAGGTCATGCTAATCACAGGGGTACCCCAACGCATAGTGTTCCCTAGTGTATGTAGGTGTTTTCACTGTATTCTAAGTGTCTTTTAGCATAGCACTGGCTATCGGCCTGGTTAGTCAGAGTCAGTTACCACCAGTACCCATCTGAAAAAGTTGTGGGCACAGGATGATTTTGCAACAAGGCCTCCTTCTGCTCCTCTGATGGTTCTTTCTGCACATGTCTTGCTTCTTCCTGCAATTTTCTTCATCTTTGTGGACTTCTGCTGCTTCTTTCTGCATTTCTTTTGCTTCTTTCTGTGCGTTTTTTCATCTTTCTTCACATGTCCTACCTCTGTAGGCATAGTTAGAAATTACCATTTAAAAAACCTTTGAAATTCACTGAAAAAACAAAGGTTTCAGGCACGTTATAGCTAGAAATTAGCATTTGAAAAACCTTAGAAATTCACTGAAAAAACCATAGGTTTTAGTGGCGTTATAGTTCGTTGGACATTTCACACGTACAAAACCATTGAAAATTCCCCCGTTATAGTTAGTTCAGCTAACTATATCTCGTGCCCCCGCAATGCACTGCTGATGACATCACATATTACATCCCTTATGACATGGTCAGTGACATCACTGATGACATCACTGATGACATCTCAAATAACATCACTAATGACATCATCCATGTGATAATTTAATGCATCTTCTCACACCGTAATATAACTTATGATACATCAAATCCAATTGGCCGCACTCTGCTCGTCTTACCAGCAAGTTGCCCCAAGGAACTATGGTCCATGTAGTGGCGGCGGCGAGTACGCCTGTGCCACAATGTTAGAAGAAAGTAAGTGTCGCATTCGCCATCCCTGGACACGTGTTTCGAGGTAGTTGCCTCTCGTCAGCAGGGAGTAGGTGAGTGTAAGGGGGTGCCGCGTAGACTGCCAAAAACGTATTAACAGGTAATGTACCACTCATGGCGCGCAGGTGCTGGTCCAGGGCTCGTCAGCCCAATGGCTCAAGGGAGCCTTAATACAACAAATCTAATTGGCCGCACTCTGCTCGTCTTACCAGCAAGTTGCCCCACGGAACTATGGTCCATGTAGTGGCGGCGGCGAGTACGCCTGTGCCACAGTGTTAGAAGAAAGTAAGTGTCGCATTCGCCATCCCTGGACACATGTTTCGAGGTAGTTGCCTCTCGTCAGCAGGGAGTAGGTGAGTGTAAGGGGGTGCCGCGTAGACTGCCAAAAACGTATTAACAGGTAACGTACCACTCATGGCGCGCAGGTGCTGGTCCAGGGCTCGTCAGCCCAATGGCTCAAGGGAGCCTTAATACAACAAATCCAATTGGCCGCACTCTGCTCGTCTTACCAGCAAGTTGCCCCAAGGAACTATGGTCCATGTAGTGGCGGCGGCGAGTACGCCTGTGCCACAGTGTTAGAAGAAAGTAAGTGTCGCATTCGCCATCCCTGGACACGTGTTTCGAGGTAGTTGCCTCTCGTCAGCAGGGAGTAGGGGAGTGTAAGGGGGTGCCGCGTAGACTGCCAAAAACGTATTAACAGGTAAGGTACCACTCATGGCGCGCAGGTGCTGGTCCAGGGCTCGTCAGCCCAATGGCTCAAGGGAGCCTTAATACAACAAATCCAATTGGCCGCACTCTGCTCGTCTTACCAGCAAGTTGCCCCAAGGAACTATGGTCCATGTAGTGGCGGCGGCGAGTACGCCTGTGCCACAGTGTTAGAAGAAAGTAAGTGTTGCATTCGCCATCCCTGGACATGTGTTTCGAGGTAGTTGCCTCTCGTCAGCAGGGAGTAGGTGAGTGTAAGGGGGTGCCGCGTAGACTGCCAAAAACGTATTAACAGGTAACGTACCACTCATGGCGCGCAGGTGCTGGTCCAGGGCTCGTCAGCCCAATGGCTCAAGGGAGCCTTAATACAACAAATCCAATTGACCTGCTCCCTGCTGACGAGAGGCAACTACCTCGAAACACGTGTCCAGGGATGGCTAACGCAACACATACTGTTCTTTATACATCGTGGCATAGGCGTACCCGCCGTCGCCACTACATCTACCACAGTCCCTTGGGGCAACTTGCTGGTGTGACGAGCAGTGTGCGACCAACCTTTGCATAATTTATTACGGCTCCCTTGAGCCAACGGGCTGACGAGCCTTGGATCTGCACCTGCGCGCCATGAGAGGTACTTGACCTGTTTTAATTACATTTTGGCAGTCCACGCGGCACCCCTTTACACTGACCTGCTCCCTGCTGACGAGAGGCAACTACCTCGAAACACGTGTCCAGGGATGGCTAACGCAACACATACTGTTCTTTATACATCGTGGCATAGGCGTACCCGCCGTCGCCACTACATCTACCACAGTCCCTTGGGGCAACTTGCTGGTGTGACAAGCAGTGTGCGACCAACCTTTGCATAATTTATTACGGCTCCCTTGAGCCAACGGGCTGAGAGCCTTGGATCTGCACCTGCGCGCCATGAGAGGTACTTGACCTGTTTTAATTACATTTTGGCAGTCCACGCGGCACCCCTTTACACTGACCTGCTCCCTGCTGACGAGAGGCAACTACCTCGAAACACGTGTCCAGGGATGGCTAACGCAACACATACTGTTCTTTATACATCGTGGCATAGGCGTACCCACCGTCGCCACTACATCTACCACAGTCCCTTGGGGCAACTTGCTGGTGTGACGAGCAGTGTGCGACCAACCTTTGCATAATTTATTACGGCTCCCTTGAGCCAACGGGCTGACGAGCCTTGGATCTGCAGCTGCGCGCCATGAGAGGTACTTGACCTGTTTTAATTACATTTTGGCAGGCCACGCGGCACCCCTTTACACTGACCTGCTCCCTGCTGACGAGAGGCAACTACCTCGAAACACGTGTCCAGGGATGGCTAACGCAACACATACTGTTCTTTATACATCGTGGCATAGGCGTACCCGCCGTCGCCACTACATCTACCACAGTCCCTTGGGGCAACTTGCCTGTGTGACAAGCAGTGTGCGACCAACCTTTGCATAATTTATTACGGCTCCCTTGAGCCAACGGGCTGACGAGCCTTGGATCTGCACCTGCGCGCCATGAGAGGTACTTGACCTGTTTTAATTACATTTTGGCAGTCCACGCGGCACCCCTTTACACTGACCTGCTCCCTGCTGACGAGAGGCAACTACCTCGAAACACGTGTCCAGGGATGGCTAACGCAACACATACTGTTCTTTATACATCGTGGCATAGGCGTACCCGCCGTCGCCACTACATCTACCACAGTCCCTTGGGGCAACTTGCTGGTGTGACGAGCAGTGTGCGACCAACCTTTGCATAATTTATTACGGCTCCCTTGAGCCAACGGGCTGACGAGCCTTGGATCTGCACCTGCGCGCCATGAGAGGTACTTGACCTGTTTTAATTACATTTTGGCAGTCCACGCGGCACCCCTTTACACTGACCTGCTCCCTGCTGACGAGAGGCAACTACCTCGAAACACGTGTCCAGGGATGGCTAACGCAACACATACTGTTCTTTATACATCGTGGCATAGGCGTACCCGCCGTCGCCACTACATCTACCACAGTCCCTTGGGGCAACTTGCTGGTGTGACGAGCAGTGTGCGACCAACCTTTGCATAATTTATTACGGCTCCCTTGAGCCAACGGGCTGACGAGCCTTGGATCTGCACCTGCGCGCCATGAGAGGTACTTGACCTGTTTTAATTACATTTTGGCAGTCCACGCGGCACCCCTTTACACTGACCTGCTCCCTGCTGACGAGAGGCAACTACCTCGAAACACGTGTCCAGGGATGGCTAACACAACACATACTGTTCTTTATACATCGTGGCATAGGCGTACCCGCCGTCGCCACTACATCTACCACAGTCCCTTGGGGCAACTTGCTGGTGTGACGAGCAGTGTGCGACCAACCTTTGCATAACTTTTGATACACCCATTCTAAATTACTGACTGCCATTCTCAAAACCATAGACACTCCAAGACCAAAAACTACATACCCGCTCACTGATTCTTAAGTCTACACACACATCCACTCACTCACCCATGCAGTCACTCATACTTACGGTCACTCTGTACAGGACTATCATATGCACTCATACACCTATATAGACACTCACACACCCCCACTCATCCATAGACATACTCACACACCTAGTCAGTCATGCAAATATTTAATTACACTCCCATTTACTCACCTATACAGTTATACACACACCAGCTCACTTACTGATAAAAATACTAGCACATTCTTACGCTCTTATACAATCACTGATACAAGCACACACTCATCCATACAGCTACTCTTGTAATCACACACTCTCACTTATAGCCATTTATATACTCTAACACACATATCTACTAACTTTCACATATGTAGTTACTCACACATGTACCACTGAGATATACATTCACTCACTAACACACCCATACACACACTCACCCACCCATACAGTTCATCACAGATGCAGTCTTGAAACCTTGCACCCAGTGAACCACCCACTCACACATCTATGCACAGAGTCACACACACCCCACCCACACAAACACTTAGGCACCCATACAGATACTCAGACAACTAATGAATAACTCATATAGACACTCATGTAGTTATTCACAAACCCATGGAGCTGCTTACACACCAACAGACAGATGGATGCAGAGATTCACACAGTTTAGTCACTAACCCATGCATTCAGTAAGATATGTTTAATCACTCACTTATAGAGTCAGTCACTCACCTAGTAAATCATTCATTCAGACACTTATACGCCCACTCATCTTCAATACGCCTTTCCCTATATATATTAAACATATTTAAACTTTACAGAAACACACAGTCACAGGATGATGTCATCAGTGATGTCACTGATCATGTCATGAGTGATGTAATATGTGACATCATCAGCAGTGCATTGTGGGGTCGCTAATTATAGTTAGCTGAACTAACTATAACGGGGGAATTTCAATGGTTTTGTACGAGTGAAATGTCCAACTAACTATAACGCCCCTGAAACCTATGGTTTTTTAGTGAATTTCTAAGGTTTTTTAAATGCTAATTTCTAACTATAACGTGCCTGAAACCTTTGTTTTTTCAGTGAATATATATATATATATAAAATTAAACAGTCCCAGATGCACTGATTCCATCGAAAAGGGCCGGACTCCAGAATTATGTGCTGATTTCAAAAGTTATTTACACAGACATGCTGATATGATGCGTTTTGGCCACCACATTTGGCCTTGATCTCATATAGTACCATATATATATATATATATATATATATATATATATATATAGATATATATATATATTTTCAACAATGCGGCTTAAGTTCGGATCGCTCCACAGCGGGTGCGAGTGTTGGGCCAAGCCAGCGGCCAGGAATCAATTTTCAAACAAATGACACTCGCACTCAGGAACCTTGACAGGATTTATTGTTTTAACAGAGTCCCCGTCTGTTACACCAACGCGTTTCAGCCATGTCGGCCTTGTTCACGGTAGGTGATTCTACTTCCTGTAGCATTTATAAAGCATTTCCTATACAATATTTGGAGCCCCATGGAATTCTGAGATTTGTAGTTTTTTCGATTTTTTAACAAAATAGAATTAATTGATCACCTAGTAACAGTGAAAAAAGACTCGTCTGTTTCTAATTACAAAGGCATTTGAACAGTTGTCAATGGCAATTGGAATGAGTTAACTGGTATTAGTGACCAACCTCATAATTGAAAAAATATGTTTCACAAGTTAATGATTAATAACAAAATGTACAGCAGGTATCAGTAACCAATTGCTGGATTTCAAGAAAAAAGAGAGGGGGGGGAGAGCTGCATTTATAAAATGGGTACGTATGCCAGGATGTCCTTAAGTAGGCTGAGTTCTATTAGAGATGTACATAAAGTTCCTCATCCGAGTTCATCCCTCTCGGGTACTTGGTTCGTAATCGTATAATGTATTTGGATTCAAGTTGTCGTAATTTCCTTTGTCGGTCACCCATCCTTTCATTGGTTTCAATAGAGTCAATGGCAAAAAATGACATATTCATCCAATTACCTTTCTGGCATGCAAGCATGTGTTTGGTGGTGGCGTATGATAAATCTCTGTTTTTGACCGCTCTAATGTGTTCCAAAATGCGCTTTTTCAGCATACAGATGGTGCTGCCTATGTAGAGCATGTCACAATCATATTGAATCACATATATTACAAATTTCGTTGTACATGTTATTTTGTGTTGAATGTGAATGGTTTTGCCTTCTGGGTCTTTGAGCGTTCTCATGTTTTTCCCAATTTTGCATGCTTTGCAATTGTTGCATTTCCTGAAGCCAATTTGTTGTATTGTGAGCCAGTTTGGTTCTACAGTTTGGATGGTTTGGAAGTGACTCTTGGTAGTAAGGTCTCTGATGGATTGTACCTTCTTGTATGAAATCGATGGTTGTGTTCCAATGATGTTCACTAGATCTTGATCCTGTTGTAATATTGGCCAGTATTTTTGGATGATTTGTCGGATTTTATACGATTCTTTGCTGTATGTAAGTACTAGTCGTGGTGCTGCCTGATGGATGGTGGTATGTTGGTTGTTCAGTTGTGGGTGTTTCTTGACAAGGATATTGGTTCTACTCCTAGTTTTTACTCTGTCTATGCTTTTCTTGAGATCTCTCATTTTATAACCTCGTTTTTGTAATCTTTTGGTACACTCAAGGATTTCTTTATTGGCATCTTCATCTTTTGAACAATTTCTTTTCATGCGAATAAATTCACCGTAAGGGATGCTTCTGAGTAGGGCCTTTGGGTGGAAACTGTCTGCATGCAGGATGCTATTGGTGGCTGTTTTTTTCCTGAATAAAGTAGTTTCAATTTGATCATTTTCAATGTACACTGATAAATCCAGGAAATCAATTTTGTGACGGCTAGTATTGCATGTGAATGAGAGTCCAATGTTGTTATTATTGAGTGTATTGAAGTATGACATGAAATCATCTTTATCTCCATTCCAGATCAAGAACAGATCGTCAATGTATCGCGACCACAAAAGAATTTTGTCTAGTGCTGCGTTGTTCTGTGGACCCCATGCTATTTCCTTCTCCCACCATCCCATTGTGAGGTTAGCGTAATTGGGCGAAAAGGAAATTCCCATGGCACAGCCACATAATTGATGGTAAAGTTGGTGATTGAAAAAAAATATATTGTTGTTTAAACATGTTTCAATCATAGTAAGCAACATGGCTGAGTGTTCCAATTCATGTATACTTTTTTGTCGCAGAAAATACGCACAGGCATTTAAGCCAATGGTATGTTCTATGGATGTGTACAATGACACTACAGCTATGGTTGCCATAAGACAATTGGGGTTCCATGATGTATTAGCAAGGATCCGTAAGAAGTCACTTGTGTCTTGAATGTACGAAGAAAGATATTTTACCAATGGTGCAAGGTACCGGTCAATGTATGAAGAGATGTTTTCATATATTGAATCACAGGATGATACAATTGGTCTCCCTGGTGGTTTGATAAGTGTTTTGTGAATTTTTGGCAGAAAATATATCGTGGGAATTGTTGGATTTTCTTTCAGTAGAAATTTTTTCTCCTCAATGTTGAGTAAATTATGTTCATGCCATTCATTAAGATGTTTCTTTATCTCCTGAAGCATTTTATGCATAGGATTGTTTGTAAGTTTGGCGTATTTCTGAGTATCACTTAATTGGCGGTATGCTTCTTCTACATAATCCCTGGTGTTGAGAATCACGATATTGTCGCCCTTGTCTGCGGGCTTTATGATGATATTGGGATTGTTTGCCAAATTGCGAATTGCTTGACTTTCTTTTTTGGAGATATTTTCCCTGGTTTTGATGTTCCTTGTTTTGTCTATTTTGTCGATTTCATTCATAATTATTTCCGAAAAGGAATCAATTTTATTGCCTGGTGACAGCTGAGGACAGTATTTGGATTTTGGTTTTAGGCCACTGGGTTCGTGTTGTTTAGTGTCAATTTCAAGATGTTTGAGAATTTCCAGATCAGTGGTTTGATCACTATCCGAATCATTGGCCAAATCATACAGATTTTTTAGGTGTGGAATTTCCTCTATTGTAAGTGAGTCTTTCTCAGTTTGCTTGGTACCTTCATGTTCTTCTGTGTACTGGGTATTTAGTTTCTTTGATGCATGTATTTTAGTGAGTTTCAATTTCCGCACATATTTATATATGTCAATTTTGGTAGTAGTATAGTCGAGATGTTTTTGTGGGCAGAAAGATAGGCCTTTGTTGAGGATCCTGTGTTCAGTGTCCGTCAGCACGTAGTCCGATAAATTAGTTATTAAGTTCTCCATGCCTAATTCTTCTTCGTGCGGTTCCTGAGTCCATATGTTCTTTTTTCGCTTGGATCTCCGGGTTTTCCTGAGGCTTCTGAAAACTTTGTATTGCCTCTTCCATACCCTCTGCCTCGTCCTCTGCCTCTGCCTCGTCCCCGGGTCCGGGATAGGTTCTGGTCCAGGTTGACGAGGCGCATTTCCTCTAAAAAAGTAGTGTTGGTGGGTTTGTTGGTGCTGGAGATTGTTTCATTCTCACTGCCACTGACATCTGATTCTGTTTCAACATCACTTAAGGGTTTTGCAGGTTGTGTGGCTTGGTTCATTTTCAATACATCAAACCTTTTAGCAAATGTGAGTATTCTGCCGTGTTTGTAGTCAGCTTCATCGCGAGCAAACTTTCTCTTTTTTCGTTGTTCAATTTCATCCTCATACTTCTCTAAGCGGTCTTCCATTTCTTTCCTTAATTTATCAGTGTCTTCTTTATTATTTGCAGAAATTTTAGCTTCCAATTCTTGGATTTGGTTATGTATCTCCTCAAGATCCTTTTCAGCGTATTTTATAAGGATGCGCATCATATTCTGACTACATGCTGTATTATTTGCTCCCCATTCCTCAAGCATGTCAGTTCTCGTTTCTGGGTGGGTGGGCATTGTAAAGATTCTCAGCCCGCGTGGGATTCGATTTATTTCAAGGTACTTTTGAAGTGCAAGTGCTTCCCAACTTTTGCTTATTTCCCGCTTATATTGTTTTTCAATTGAGAAAAAGAGTTGTTGTAACGTCGGATTGGTATCTTTACGTGTTGCTGTATTGACATTGGTTGAAACGTCATCGTTTCCCTCAGGCTGGAGAAAGGTTGCTACTTTAAGTGCGCGTTTCGCTTTACGTTCTTCCATTTTCATGCAGTTCTTACGTTTGTAATTAACTGGTATTTTACCGAGATGACACAAGTTCAGCTGCCAATTCTGTCATATAGTATGTTTGTATTTCTCACGGGCTGTCTCGAGACAGTATTTTCAAAATTGCAAAGTTCCTACTTAGTGTAATTCAGTGCCGACTATGCGCTTAGATTCCATGCGCAAATGTCGGATTGATACAATGTTACACCTTCAAGTCGCTTCGGCGGAATTTGTACACACAAGGATTTCAAAGCACAGTGCTTGGACACTTACCCGGTATGGAAACTCCCGTGAAGGCGGCGCTCTCTGCCCCGTCTTTCTGCGTTCCTGCGGGTTTAGCAGTGTTGTTTCCAGCGTTCTCGTTTCCGTCGGGCGCCTCCGATTTCACTTAGATTTTCAACAATGCGGCTTAAGTTCGGATCGCTCCACAGCGGGTGCGAGTGTTGGGCCAAGCCAGCGGCCAGGAATCAATTTTCAAACAAATGACACTCGCACTCAGGAACCTTGACAGGATTTATTGTTTTAACAGAGTCCCCGTCTGTTACACCAACGCGTTTCAGCCATGTCGGCCTTGTTCACGGTAGGTGATTCTACTTCCTGTAGCATTTATAAAGCATTTCCTATACAATATTTGGAGCCCCATGGAATTCTGGGATTTGTAGTTTTTTAGATTTTTAACAAAATAGAATTAATTGATCACCTAGTAACAGTGAAAAAAGACTTATTCGTCTGTTTCTAATTACAAAGGCATTTGAACAGTTGTCAATGGCAATTGGAATGAGTTAACTGGTATTAGTGACCAACCTCATAATTGAAAAAATATGTTTCACAAGTTAATGATTAATAACAAAATGTACAGCAGGTATCAGTAACCAATTGCTGGATTTCAAGAAAAAAGAGAGGGGGGAGAGCTGCATTTATAAAATGGATACGTATGCCAGGATGTCCTTATGTAGGCTGAGTTCTATTAGAGATGTACATAAAGTTCCTCATCCGAGTTCATCCCTCTCGGGTACTTGGTTCGTAATCGTATAATGTATTTGGATTCAAGTTGTCGTAACTTCCTTTGTCGGTCACCCATCCTTTCATTGGTTTCAATAGAGTCAATGGCAAAAAATGACATATTCATCCAATTACCTTTCTGGCATGCAAGCATGTGTTTGGCGGTGGCGTATGATAAATCTCTGTTTTTGACCGCTCTAATGTGTTCCAAAATGCGCTTTTTCAGCATACAGATGGTGCTGCCTATGTAGAGCATGCCACAATCACATTGAATCACATATATTACAAATTTCGTTGTACATGTTATTTTGTGTTGAATGTGAATGGTTTTGCCTTCTGGGTCTTTGAGCGTTCTCATGTTTTTCCCAATTTTGCATGCTTTGCAATTGTTGCATTTCCTGAAGCCAATTTGTTGTATTGTGAGCCAGTTTGGTTCTACAGTTTGGATGGTTTAAAAGTGACTCTTGGTAGTAAGGTCTCTGATGGATTGTACCTTCTTGTATGAAATCGATGGTTGTGTTCCAATGATGTTCACTAGATCTTGATCCTGTTGTAATATTGGCCAGTATTTTTGGATGATTTGTCGGATTTTATACGATTCTTTGCTGTATGTAAGTACTAGTCGTGGTGCTGCCTGATGGATGGTGGTATGTTGGTTGTTCAGTTGTGGGTGTTTCTTGACAAGGATATCGGTTCTACTCCTAGTTTTTACTCTGTCTATGCTTTTCTTGAGATCTCTCGTTTTATAACCTCGTTTTTGTAATCTTTTGGTACAATCAAGGATTTCTTTAATGGCATCTTCATCTTTTGAACAATTTCTTTTCATGCGAATAAATTCACCGTAAGGGATGCTTCTGAGTAGGGCCTTTGGGTGGAAACTGTCTGCATGCAGGATGCTATTGGTGGCTGTTTTTTTCCTGAATAAAGTAGTTTCAATTTGATCATTTTCAATGTACACTGATATATCCAGGAAATCAATTTTGTGACGGCTAGTATTGCACGTGAATGAGAGTCCAATGTTGTTATTATTGAGTGTATTGAAGTATGACATGAAATCATCTTTATCTCCATTCCAGATCAAGAACAGATCGTCAATGTATCGCGACCACAAAAGAATTTTGTCTAGTGCTGCGTTGTTCTGTGGACCCCATGCTATTTCCTTCTCCCACCATCCCATTGTGAGGTTAGCGTAATTGGGCGAAAAGGAAATTCCCATGGCACAGCCACATAATTGATGGTAAAGTTGGTGATTGAAAAAAAATATATTGTTGTTTAAACATGTTTCAATCATAGTAAGCAACATGGCTGAGTGTTCCAATTCATGTATACTTTTTTGTCGCAGAAAATACGCACAGGCATTTAAGCCAATGGTATGTTCTATGGATGTGTACAATGACACTACAGCTATGGTTGCCATAAGACAATTGGGGTTCCATGATGTATTAGCAAGGATCCGTAAGAAGTCACTTGTGTCTTGAATGTACGAAGAAAGATATTTTACCAATGGTGCAAGGTACCGGTCAATGTATGAAGAGATGTTTTCATATATTGAATCACAGGATGATACAATTGGTCTCCCTGGTGGTTTGATAAGTGTTTTGTGAATTTTTGGCAGAAAATATATCGTGGGAATTGTTGGATTTTCTTTCAGTAGAAATTTTTTCTCCTCAATGTTGAGTAAATTATGTTCATGCCATTCATTAAGATGTTTCTTTATCTCCTGAAGCATTTTATGCATAGGATTGTTTGTAAGTTTGGCGTATTTCTGAGTATCACTTAATTGGCGGTATGCTTCTTCTACATAATCCCTGGTGTTGAGAATCACGATATTGTCGCCCTTGTCTGCGGGCTTTATGATGATATTGGGATTGTTTGCCAAATTGCGAATTGCTTGACTTTCTTTTTTGGAGATATTTTCCCTGGTTTTGATGTTCCTTGTTTTGTCTATTTTGTCGATTTCATTCATAATTATTTCCGAAAAGGAATCAATTTTATTGCCTGGTGACAGCTGAGGACAGTATTTGGATTTTGGTTTTAGGCCACTGGGTTCGTGTTGTTTAGTGTCAATTTCAAGATGTTTGAGAATTTCCAGATCAGTGGTTTGATCACTATCCGAATCATTGGCCAAATCATACAGATTTTTTAGGTGTGGAATTTCCTCTATTGTAAGTGAGTCTTTCTCAGTTTGCTTGGTACCTTCATGTTCTTCTGTGTACTGGGTATTTAGTTTCTTTGATGCATGTATTTTAGTGAGTTTCAATTTCCGCACATATTTATATATGTCAATTTTGGTAGTAGTATAGTCGAGATGTTTTTGTGGGCAGAAAGATAGGCCTTTGTTGAGGATCCTGTGTTCAGTGTCCGTCAGCACGTAGTCCGATAAATTAGTTATTAAGTTCTCCATGCCTAATTCTTCTTCGTGCGGTTCCTGAGTCCATATGTTCTTTTTTCGCTTGGATCTCCGGGTTTTCCTGAGGCTTCTGAAAACTTTGTATTGCCTCTTCCATACCCTCTGCCTCGTCCTCTGCCTCTGCCTCGTCCCCGGGTCCGGGATAGGTTCTGGTCCAGGTTGACGAGGCGCATTTCCTCTAAAAAAGTAGTGTTGGTGGGTTTGTTGGTGCTGGAGATTGTTTCATTCTCACTGCCACTGACATCTGATTCTGTTTCAACATCACTTAAGGGTTTTGCAGGTTGTGTGGCTTGGTTCATTTTCAATACATCAAACCTTTTAGCAAATGTGAGTATTCTGCCGTGTTTGTAGTCAGCTTCATCGCGAGCAAACTTTCTCTTTTTTCGTTGTTCAATTTCATCCTCATACTTCTCTAAGCGGTCTTCCATTTCTTTCCTTAATTTATCAGTGTCTTCTTTATTATTTGCAGAAATTTTAGCTTCCAATTCTTGGATTTGGTTATGTATCTCCTCAAGATCCTTTTCAGCGTATTTTATAAGGATGCGCATCATATTCTGACTACATGCTGTATTATTTGCTCCCCATTCCTCAAGCATGTCAGTTCTCGTTTCTGGGTGGGTGGGCATTGTAAAGATTCTCAGCCCGCGTGGGATTCGATTTATTTCAAGGTACTTTTGAAGTGCAAGTGCTTCCCAACTTTTGCTTATTTCCCGCTTATATTGTTTTTCAATTGAGAAAAAGAGTTGTTGTAACGTCGGATTGGTATCTTTACGTGTTGCTGTATTGACATTGGTTGAAACGTCATCGTTTCCCTCAGGCTGGAGAAAGGTTGCTACTTTAAGTGCGCGTTTCGCTTTACGTTCTTCCATTTTCATGCAGTTCTTACGTTTGTAATTAACTGGTATTTTACCGAGATGACACAAGTTCAGCTGCCAATTCTGTCATATAGTATGTTTGTATTTCTCACGGGCTGTCTCGAGACAGTATTTTCAAAATTGCAAAGTTCCTACTTAGTGTAATTCAGTGCCGACTATGCGCTTAGATTCCATGCGCAAATGTCGGATTGATACAATGTTACACCTTCAAGTCGCTTCGGCGGAATTTGTACACACAAGGATTTCAAAGCACAGTGCTTGGACACTTACCCGGTATGGAAACTCCCGTGAAGGCGGCGCTCTCTGCCCCGTCTTTCTGCGTTCCTGCGGGTTTAGCAGTGTTGTTTCCAGCGTTCTCGTTTCCGTCGGGCGCCTCCGATTTCACTTAGATTTTCAACAATGCGGCTTAAGTTCGGATCGCTCCACAGCGGGTGCGAGTGTTGGGCCAAGCCAGCGGCCAGGAATCAATTTTCAAACAAATGACACTCGCACTCAGGAACCTTGACAGGATTTATTGTTTTAACAGAGTCCCCGTCTGTTACACCAACGCGTTTCAGCCATGTCGGCCTTGTTCACGGTAGGTGATTCTACTTCCTGTAGCATTTATAAAGCATTTCCTATACAATATTTGGAGCCCCATGGAATTCTGGGATTTGTAGTTTTTTAGATTTTTAACAAAATAGAATTAATTGATCACCTAGTAACAGTGAAAAAAGACTTATTCGTCTGTTTCTAATTACAAAGGCATTTGAACAGTTGTCAATGGCAATTGGAATGAGTTAACTGGTATTAGTGACCAACCTCATAATTGAAAAAATATGTTTCACAAGTTAATGATTAATAACAAAATGTACAGCAGGTATCAGTAACCAATTGCTGGATTTCAAGAAAAAAGAGAGGGGGGAGAGCTGCATTTATAAAATGGATACGTATGCCAGGATGTCCTTATGTAGGCTGAGTTCTATTAGAGATGTACATAAAGTTCCTCATCCGAGTTCATCCCTCTCGGGTACTTGGTTCGTAATCGTATAATGTATTTGGATTCAAGTTGTCGTAACTTCCTTTGTCGGTCACCCATCCTTTCATTGGTTTCAATAGAGTCAATGGCAAAAAATGACATATTCATCCAATTACCTTTCTGGCATGCAAGCATGTGTTTGGCGGTGGCGTATGATAAATCTCTGTTTTTGACCGCTCTAATGTGTTCCAAAATGCGCTTTTTCAGCATACAGATGGTGCTGCCTATGTAGAGCATGCCACAATCACATTGAATCACATATATTACAAATTTCGTTGTACATGTTATTTTGTGTTGAATGTGAATGGTTTTGCCTTCTGGGTCTTTGAGCGTTCTCATGTTTTTCCCAATTTTGCATGCTTTGCAATTGTTGCATTTCCTGAAGCCAATTTGTTGTATTGTGAGCCAGTTTGGTTCTACAGTTTGGATGGTTTGGAAGTGACTCTTGGTAGTAAGGTCTCTGATGGATTGTACCTTCTTGTATGAAATCGATGGTTGTGTTCCAATGATGTTCACTAGATCTTGATCCTGTTGTAATATTGGCCAGTATTTTTGGATGATTTGTCGGATTTTATACGATTCTTTGCTGTATGTAAGTACTAGTCGTGGTGCTGCCTGATGGATGGTGGTATGTTGGTTGTTCAGTTGTGGGTGTTTCTTGACAAGGATATCGGTTCTACTCCTAGTTTTTACTCTGTCTATGCTTTTCTTGAGATCTCTCGTTTTATAACCTCGTTTTTGTAATCTTTTGGTACAATCAAGGATTTCTTTAATGGCATCTTCATCTTTTGAACAATTTCTTTTCATGCGAATAAATTCACCGTAAGGGATGCTTCTGAGTAGGGCCTTTGGGTGGAAACTGTCTGCATGCAGGATGCTATTGGTGGCTGTTTTTTTCCTGAATAAAGTAGTTTCAATTTGATCATTTTCAATGTACACTGATATATCCAGGAAATCAATTTTGTGACGGCTAGTATTGCACGTGAATGAGAGTCCAATGTTGTTATTATTGAGTGTATTGAAGTATGACATGAAATCATCTTTATCTCCATTCCAGATCAAGAACAGATCGTCAATGTATCGCGACCACAAAACAATTTTGTCTAGTGCTGCGTTGTTCTGTGGACCCCATGCTATTTCCTTCTCCCACCATCCCATTGTGAGGTTAGCATAATTCCATGGGGCTCCAAATATTGTATAGGAAATGCTTTATAAATGCTACAGGAAGTAGAATCACCTACCGTGAACAAGGCCGACATGGCTGAAACGCGTTGGTGTAACAGATGGGGACTCTGTTTAATCACTCACTTATAGAGTCAGTCACTCACCTAGTAAATCATTCATTCAGACACTTATACACCCACTCATTCTTCAATACGCCTTTCCCTATATATATTAAACATATTTAAACTTTACAGAAACACACAGTCACTGGATGATGTCATCAGTGATGTCATTTAAGATGTCATCAGTGATGTCACTGACCATGTCATGAGTGATGTAATATGTGTCGTCAGCAGCAGAGCATTGCGGGGGCGCGAGTTATAGTTAGCTGAACTATCTATAACGAGGGAATTTCTCTGGTTTTGTATGAGTGAAATGTCCAACTAACTATAACTTTCCCTAAAACCGATGTTTTTTTCAGTGAATTTCGAAGGTTTTTCAAATGCTAATTTCTAACTATAACGTGCCTAAAACCTATGGAAACAACGTACAGAAACAAAAAAAAAAGAAATGCAGAAAGAAGCAACAGAAGTCCAAAAAGACGAATAAAAGTGCAGGAAGAAGAAGAGATGTGCAGAAAGAACCAACAGAGGAGCATAAAGTCCTCCTGTGCCCACAACTTTTTCAGACAGTTACTGGTGGTAACTGACTCTGACTAACCAGGCCTAGAGCCAGTGCTATGCTAAAAGACACTTAGAATACAGTGAAAACACCTACATACACTAGGGAACACTATGCGTTGGGGTACCCTGTGATTAGCATGACCTCCTCTGTAAGTCCCTCATACATAATAGGGCAGGGGAATTAAAACCACCTCTTAAAACGTGCCACGGGACGCGTTTGCACACTAGTGAAGGAGGGGGGCTGAGGTTACATGTGTGCAAACACGCACTGTGGCCATTTTAAGTTGGGGTATAAAGTCCCCTTGAATCCTGAGGGTCCCTGGGGTCCAACTAGCCCACCAGGTACCTCCAGTAAGTGCCATAGAGCTGCGTTGCAGAGAGGTGTAAAAAGGGGCATGGCCTGGACCACCTCTCAGTAACGCAGCGCAGTGGCGCTTACTGGAAGCACCTGGTAGGCTAGTTGGCCCCCAGGGGCCCTCAGGATTGAAGGGGAATTAGTTCCCCAACACGTCCCGGGAGCTGCGTTGCAGAGAGGTGTTCAGAGGCCACGCCCATTTTTATACCACTCTTCAACGCAGCTCTGTGAGTTTGCAATGACAGGGCGGGAGCTGCGAGGCTCCCGCCCTGTCATTTCAAACAGCAGTGTCCCAGGGGTGGTCACCCCGGGACACTGCAGGAGCCGGCCCTGGGGGGTGGTGGTCCCGAGGGCCATCACTGGCTCCAGGAGGGGGGCCAGAGCGGCCCCCCTCCCAATGTTAGCAAAGCCCCAGGGAGGTGGTGGTCCCCGGGCTCGGGGGTCCGTAACGGACCCCCACATTTGCATACTTAGTGCCCCGGGGAGGTGGCGGTCCCCGGGGCGTGTGGGGGGCTCGAGCCCCCATATAAAGGTAGTTTTATTTTACTAAAAACAAGCCCCGGGGGTGACGGTCCCCGGGGCTGCAGGGGGGCTATGTGCCCCCTGCAAATATTTTTAGAAAGCCCCAGGGGGTGGCGGTCGCCGGGGCTTCAGGGGTCCCCTGGGCCCCCGCCACTATATGTTTGAGATGTCCCCGGGACTTGGCCCACCCGGGGGCTAATTAATAACGAAGCGCGGGAGACCGCGCTTTGTTTTTTTAATTTTCGCGGTCGTATCTGCGGATGCTCCGCGCATCCCGCGATTTAAAAAAAAAATCTTTTTTTGGCCTTGGGGGTCCTTGTGGGACCCCCTAAGCAGGCCTAGGGGGACAGGGTGTTTCTACCCTGCCCCCTTTTCTTATTTTGCGCCTTTGTTTTTCTCTTTTCTTGTGCCTTGGTTCTACCGAGGCACAAGATGGCTGCCAACACTTCCTGGTTTGAAGTGTTGACAGCCAATTAGAATGCAGCTCGTGATCGCGAAGGTGCGCGGATCCTCCATGCCTCTAAATATCGAATTTGTTTTTGATTTTCTCAGCAACTACTCAATGGATTTACACTATTTTTAAAAAGGTCGCTTTCTGAGCCAAGCAGTACCTTTTTGCCAAATGTGGGGTAAATACGTTCAGTAGTTTCGGCTTCTTGCATAAGGTTTCCTATGGGAAATGGATTTTCTGACTCGTATTTTTTAAATTTCTCAGCAACTATTGAACGGATTCAAACCATTTAAAAAAATGTCTCTTTCTGAACCAAGGGCTACGTTATTGCAAAATTTGGTGTAATTCCGTTCAGCAGTTCGGGCTGTAGTCGTGTCTAAAGTTTCCTATAGGAAATAACATTGAGAAAACGCGTTTTGGGACCCCCCTTTTTTCTCGGCCCCCACTTGGCGAATCACCCTGAAACTTCCAGGATAAGAGCTGACCGGAGGAAGACCAACGTTTTGAAAATTTCACGAAGATTCGTCAACCGGTGCCAAAGTTATTGGGAAAAGTAAAAATGATTTTTGAATAGAAGCAAGGTCCTAACTATAACTACCTACTGGCGACCATATATATATATATAGAGAGAGAGAGATACGTTGAAAGATAGGTTAATATATCGTCTGTGAGTTGTGTCCCTCTAGGACTAGATTTGCAAAAGAACATGGAGGGTCCTTCGTATTGAACCTGTCCCATCATTCGACGGGTCCTTAGTACCCTGTTACCACTGGCCAAGGGCGCACATTAACTCAGCTTAAATTAAGCTATTGCAACACCAATAGAATCTGTGCAAGTGAGCATGGCACTGCAAGCTATGTAAATGGTTCTCCATTTTCCTTATCTGCAGAACCCAACAAGATAAACTTGATGCCTTCCTCTCTCAGTACAGAGAAGCCATTCATGGTGTTCCACCAGACTCCACCTTTCTGCTCAACTTTATTTAGTATTTACTTATACCCCTAGTCAAGCTCAGTGCTCATTAAAAACACCATACACACTCTTGTCCACCTGACATCAAACTTTATATTAAACACTCACAACACATGAAACATTCAACAGATCTAACTTTGCTGTTACTTGAAGTTCAAAACTACTGCACATAATCTGTTCGTAATTAAACTAGACTAAAACCTCACACAAGACTTCCTCATCGGCTCTTGAGTCACCTGGCATCTTTAACCTCAATGACATGCCCTTAGAGAGTGTTTAAAACTAGCGTTTCATCTGTGACTCACAGGCCACGCACAACCTCAGGGACACTTAGGGACTTAGGGCCTGATTACGATAGCAGACGGACTTCAGTCTGTTCGCCATAGTCTCCTATTTGGGACCGCCCGCCAACAAGGAGGCAGTCTCACAATAGGAATTAGGATGCGAAGGCCACCGTGGGGGTCGCATCACCCACCTTTAACATTGTGGTGGGTGCTGCTGGCTGCAACACCTGCTGCAATGTTAAAAAGGGGTGTTTTACATATCCCTGTCCTACGTGACAGGCACCATGTGGTGCCTGTCACTTGGTGGAGGGATATGTAGGAGGCACCATAGATGCCCCCAACACCCAAACAATGGGCCAGGGTGGAAGGTGGGCCCGCTACAGGCCCCCAATGTCCATCCCTGCCAGCTTTTTCATGGCGGTTTAACCGGCATGGAAAGGCTGGCAGGGATGGATATCATTATCTGACCAGCGGTGCCTGACAGGCACCGCCACCATTCTGACTAATGCGGGCGGTCCGTTTGGCAGTCGGATTCTATCCAACTGTCGAGACTGTGGCGGTCGGATTTTGTGACCGCCAACAATCAGACCGCCAACGTAATATGGCAGTCTGATCGGCCCTCAGAATTGGCGGCAGACCACCACCGACAGGCGAACGGTGGCAGTCCTTCCACCATCATAATGAGCCCCTTATTTATGAGTGCCCTGCGTCACTTTTGCACCACGTAAGGTGGTGCATGCATGACGCAGTGCTCTCATAAAGATTTATGAAGCCACGCAAAGCCACCATGCGGCGATTTTTTTGTTCCTATTTCCATGTGTTCTGTAATCTGCAGCACACATAGAAAGAAGAAAACACCTCTTAAGAATGTTTTTTGTGCTGGAAGGTGCCCCTTTCTGCACAAAAAACAATCCTGCCTTCAATGGAGGCACCCTTGCACAATGGTGCAAGGGTGTCTACGTTGGCGCTATGCTACCGAAACGGCGCAGGCAAAAAAGACAGGAATGCACCGTATTGGTACATTCCTGCACTTTCAGTTTGGCGTAGGGCAGCACCGCAAGCTTCCTGGCTGCGCTGCCCTGAGCCAAAATGCCATAAATTAGGCCCTTAGTTGTTAGAACTACATGGCTTATTTGTGAGATTTTATAAAGATTTATGAAGGTACGCAAATCCACCCTGCGTGGCTTTGAGTGGCCTCATAAATCATGAGTAAGGCGATGCAGTTCAAATAGCTGAGTAACCTCACTCTGCATCTGGAAGATATTCCATGGGCATTGCAGTGGATTCTCCCATACAACACCCATGGAATTTGATGCTGCCCCAGGCTTACAAAGTGATGTAAACCTAGGGAAGTGCTATTCCGTACGCCTCTAGAGGTGAGGCGTAACGAGGAGCAAGGGTGCCTACGTTGGCACTAAGCCGCCAAAACTGCACCAGTGCAGGCAGAAAGGACAGGAATGCACTGTATTGCTTAAATACAGTGCATTTCTGCCCTTTCACTTTGGCATAGGGTGCCTTGCTGCGCTGCTCTACACCAAAATACCATAAATTAAACCCTACTTTTTCAACATCACTCGACTTGACTTTTACTGTCCTTTTTTCTTTAAAGACCCATGATGTGGTGGTAAGCATCACAGTAACTTCTAGACACAACTACTACAGCAGAAAGTCCAAAGGTACTCTAGAAAGGGCAAAATCACTTCAGTTAAAGCAATTTTTGGATTGGGCAGATCACTTCACTGGACCCTGTACTGGTTCCCAGTGAAATATCTGATATTTTATATCCTAGGTACTGGATATCATGCATCGGTGTCTTCATCAGGAGGTATATAGCTAAAATTCATCATCGAATGTCTGGTCGTGAACTCTACAGCACATCTTAATTAAAGGTACATGCCCCTAAATACAGTCTTGAACTTTGGGAAAAAAGAAGAACACTCACCAGTTTGTGTAATTGAAATTGTATTTATATAGCCTATACTACCAATGACGAGTACTCTGGAACCCAGGTTAATAGTTAATCAAGTGGGTGTTGCTGTAATTACGTTTAGTCATGTGCTCTCCTGAAAAAATGCCTGCATCTATACTTGTTACTTTATGATAGATTATATTAATACCAGTTACATGTAATCAGTAGTGGGTGATATGTGGTTTCAGGTGAATGGTTGGTGAGGTAGGTGGTGTGGTAGGTCGATACTTCGCAAACTAAAACAACGCATACTTTTACAATGTTGTTTTTAGTTTGCAAGTACCATTACAATGCATTTTTATATAACGCATACCATTACTTCACAAGGGCTTGGAAATGCATATAAAATGTCTTTTCAATGGATCCCAATTCCTGCATACTTGTACAGCGCATTTTTATTTAAATAACCCCCAACACTACGTTCATTTCTACATCCAGATACACTACCCTACATAACACCTACTTCACAACACTACCCTAACCCCTCAAACACCACCCCCAGCACGACCCTCCCCCTTCCCCCAATTTGGTCCCTACATTCAAACACTACACTGCATGACCCCCAACACTACTCTAAACCCTAAAACACTACCCTACACTAAACAAACAACACAACACTACCCTAAACCCTAAAACACTATCCCCTGCATGACCCTCCCCAACCCCCACTCCTGTCCCTACACCCAAACACTACCCTGCATGACACCCCAGACACAACCCTAAACCCTAAAACACTACCCTGCACTACACAAACACCAAAACACTACCCTAAACCCTAAAACACTATCCCCTGCATGACCGTCCCCGACCCCCACTCCTGTCCCTACACCCAAACACTACACTGCATGACACCCCAGACACTACCCTTAACCCTAAAACACTACCCTACACAGACTCCAAAACACTACCCTAAACCCTAAAACACTACCCCCTGCACGACCCTCCCCCGACCACCAGTCCTGTCCCTACACCCAAACACTACCCTGCACGACCTCCGACACTACCCTTAACCCAAAAACACTACTCCTTAAACGCTACAACACTACCCTTAATCCTAAAAGACTACCCCCTGCACGACCCACCCCTACCCTAAACCAATAAAAACGACACAGCCCCTCTTACCTCTCTCTCCTCGTGGTTCCTCTCTTCTCCATCCAGCGTCGTCAGAGGGGCGGTGCTCATTGCACTGAGGCTCTGCCGTTTCCTCACAACGACGTGGATCGCATTACAACGCTTGCATTGTAACAGCGCATGCGATGTAATAACATGCGTAGTAAAGGCTATGCGTTGTTACAGTGCATGCGTTGTTACGCTTGCGTTGTAATGGTATGTGGTGTAATAGCCAGGTACTAATGGCTGTTCACCCTTTAAACATGTCTCAGGACGGCACTGCAGAGCCTGTGTGTGCAGTTTTAAACTGCCATGTCGACCTGGCAAGTTCACCTACTTGCCAGGCCCAAACCTTTCCTACATGTAATGCACCTCTTATGTAAGCCCTAGGCAGACCCATGGGCAAGGTGCAATGTATTTAAAAGATGGGACATGTTTTTTTAAGCTTTACGTGTCCTGGAAGTGAAAAACGGCTAAATTAGTTTTTCACTACAACAAGGCCACACATTAGCATTGGAGCTGCCTTGTAACACTGTACAAGTGTATCTTTCAACTGGGAGCAGATAGAAAATTGGAATTTGGTGTCTCTGGACTCACAATTTAAAAACACATCTTTTAGTGAAGTTGGTTTTTAAATTGCAGGCCTGAAAATGCCACTTTTAGAAAGTTGCTCTAAGATAAACCAACAACTGGGGTTAGGCCCGAAAGACCAGGGTCAGGTAGGGCCATATAATTTATTACAAAAAAGGGGGGAACCTGACACCTTCACAGTTTTTGTGCTGTCTCCTTATAGCAATGGTCAAACAACAATTACTTTAGTTTGATCTGGTTATTTATTTAACCTTGAAATTCATTAATATTCATACTTTGTGTTTGCGTTAGAAAAGAATAACGCTAATTCCTTCCAAAGACATACATATTAACAAATGACAGATTCAATGAATATCAATATTCATACACAACAAACATTATACGTGTGACATTACTAGACCAAACAAATGGCTAACATATCCCTGCACCATTTCCTATTTGTCAACAACAAACAAAGAGGCTCCCAATTATTCTGCCTCTCCTGAACAAGAACACTGGAAACAAATGATACAAGCAGAGGGTGATAGTTTTCATTTCATTTCCCTCAAAATAGAATTAGTTATAATTCACAGTTCCTCAGTGTCTCTATATGCCAACGCGTTTTGATTCCTAGGCAAGAAGTACTGGGGCTCTCATCAGGGCTTCATATTTGTTACAAACTGGTATGATCTGACAGGCGATGGTCGCGCTAATGGTGGAGCTCACAGGGGATCTGAGGGTGGATTTTTCAACCTGCACAAGTGCAGCATTGCTCCCACGTGTCTTAGCCACAGGAAGCTATTACCGGGTCACCGGGGGCTTCGTATTTTCTCTGATCGGGTGCTTGACTCGCGAAACACTTTCTTTTTGATCACGTAGATCGGCTCTATTCCTCCTCGCGGTCTTCCATTCAGTTAATGAGCTTGGTCCTTCATCCGATCATGGCCGACACAAAGGACTGTAGGGAGAAAATACGAAGACCCCGGTGAAAAATCCACCCTAAGAGATGCAAACCTAGTGCAAAGTGTTGCTTTCTCCAACTCATTCCAAAATTGCTTGTTTGCTGCACCATACAGCACACATACAAAGTGGTATAGTTTTAAACGTTGTCAAAACCTATAATTTTGTGCTGGAAGGGTAGGTTTCCAGTATTAAGCTTAATCTTGACATCACACAAACACCCTTGCAAGGGTGTGTGCATTGGCACTAGGCAGCCTAAGGAGAGAGCAACAGCACCATTTCTTTGTAGATATAATGCTGTTGTGCTCTCTCTGTTTCACAAAACACAGTTTAGCAGCTTTGGCTTCTGCGTATTATAAAAACATGATTAATTTGTCCCTCCGCTTCTTCTGACCAACCACTCTTAACCTATATTGACTATCAGTATGGAAGACATATGACTTCTGCACCTTGTAGTCCTCATTGTCTTAAGTAACATTTCCCATATATTAATTTACACATTTGCATGACTCATTGTCTCTGTATGATATGTTTGTTATCTAAAGCACTCTGACAGTATACATTTGGATGAGTAGTGCTATAAAAAAAATGGATGTGAGAGAGGGACTAAGGAGAGACTAGGGTCACCATTGGAGAGTGATCCTGAGGAAATCTGTGAAGAAGGAGGTCATTGGGGTGCACCAACAAGACTGTTGCACCAGGTGCCACCACCACTAAAGCCGGCCCTGGTGCCCAATGTGAGACAAATGAACATAATGGAACATGGTTGTCAAGCAAACACAGGGCAGAGTAAGACTTCTGGATTTTGAAGAGGACAAAGGCAAGGTAGAAAGGGATATGTAAAATCACCTTGGGTTCCAATGAGACCCACTTAGCAAGCACTTATTGGTGTTCCATCTATGGGTGGCAACAAATGGAGAATTATATTAGCCAAAACTGAAGTAGAAATACAGTCCGTAAAGCATGCATACTAATTGTGGTAGACAAGACAGAGTAGCAGCCACTTGCATAACAAACATTATCAAAGCCAGTATATCTTGGTTCGTCCAGGGTGTCAACATTTCCAATGCTTATTGCCCATTGTGCACAGCTGTCTGGCAATCTTGAAATGGTTTTTGTATTACCCCAATAACCCATTCCAGTATGGCTGCTGATGCTCATACATGTGTTATGATGCAGGCGGACATTTTAAACTCAACGTTCCAACATGGCAGATGGCCATGTTAGAATGGCAATCCGAAATGGAAAGACAAAGAAGAAAAATAAGTGTGCAAAGTGCAAACATGGATGTGAGGGACCAGGCAGTACTTTGCAACTGCTGGACCCTTGTAAAAATATATATGTTTAACACAGAGAGCAGGGTAGGAAGTGGGATAGTAGTGGGTAGGGAGCGAAGGGAATTGAGAGAGCGTAGAGTGTAAATTTGCAGCAAAATCTGAGAAGAGAGCCAGTTAACACTTGTACTTATATGACATGTTAAAGTAGCATGAAACAAACATTGGCAAAACCATGGGATATGACCTTTCGCAAAGCTGCAGCACTGCAAGGTTCTACTAGATGACCCTCTTGAGTTAGAATACTGCTTGAAAAGTCTTTAACAAAGCTGAAGTACAGTAAATTGTTACTAGATGTCCCTCTCGAATCAGAAGCATCTGCATCAAAAGTGTTTCACAGACCTGCAGAATGGTAAGGCATTACTTAATATCCCTCCTGAGTCAGATGCAATTGTCTGAACTGTACTTCTTATATGTGCAGTACCTCATACTGTTACTGGATGTCCCTCATGAGTCAGATGCAATTTCTTGAAAGGTCTTTCACAACTAAGCTACAACTCCTTGAAAAATGTTTTACAAAGCTGCAGTACAGAAAGGCATTTCTATTTGTAAACAGGGGTTTAAGCACGGGTCGGAATTTTCCAGCCCACATATAATCATTGCCTAAGTGTTGACCTGTAGTGCTTACTGAAATATCTGTGGTGTTTGCACTGTAATATACATTCAGGCAAAATCTGCCTTCAAGTGTAGTTTTGTCATACTTAGGCCTCCAAAGTCCAGCAAGGTACCAACACGGGTTAAAAGATACGTGTGAAGTTTGAACTTGCAGTTCCAAACCCACTACATCCACATCTTATGAGACTTATGGACTTGCATATTTCTCTGGCTCAGTTCCTAATCAGGTTCCAGTCCTTTCCGCCCTTTACTGGGGCAAGTTAATTACCCTGCTTCCTAGTAGCAGCATCAAAGGCCACCCAACACAAAAAGACAATCAACAGTGATTGGCTCAGTTTCTGGGAAAGGAAGAGGAGTGGGGAATACAGCATCTGATAATTAGGCTCTTACACTGCACCTGGGCTGGGACAGCCCAGGGCTACTAGAACAAAGGAGGGAGCCCAGACATCTTGAACCAACACAGGAGGGCCTTGCCTTTATAGTTTTGGTGGAAATGGATCAGGCAGTAATAGCAGTTGAGGGAAGATATAAGGCCCTCAGATGAGCTGTTTCCAGCTATGATGTGCCATCATAGGGTTGACCATCAGAACCTATCCCCTATAACTTTCAAACCTCTGTACAAGGAGAGAGAGAGAGAGATGAGAAGTACCTGGACCTGGGGGCAACAGCGGTTGAAAGAATGCTCAGCTGGACAGAGAAGCCACATTATGCCCTGCATAGATGGACTAAGGACTTTGACTACAGGTGACCCCCCATCCCCCATGACAAGCACAGATCTCTCCAGGACCTTTGGTGCTGTCCCCCTTATGATCCCTGAGGACCGGTTGGCGGAAAAGTCTTGGACTCCACTGCCCCCTCACAGGTGCCCTTCAAGACGGCATGAGGCTCTGGGGTCTGGGGAGTTTGGACTAGAGGGTCCCCACTAGCAGGAGAGGGACACTAGGAGTCACACATAGAAAAAACTGACACAGAGAACACGAAAATCCATCTCCCCAATAGGAGAAATCCCCCAGAGGCAAGGAGAGCTGATGAAAATACTCTTGCTGACTAGGCCATCCGCCAAGAACAAAACGAGCCCAAGATACGGAAATTGGCCCAATGGGGCCTGACATAGGCATTTTTCAAGATTTTCTTTTGAAAGGCAAGAAACAAGAAAAATGAGCATGTAGTGCTCAACCATATTGTAATGCTTACCCTTGGAACGGACAAGGGCCTGGGATTTGGCGCATTTTCTTTAATTTTCTTGATGGAGCATGCATGCTTGAGCCCCCTCCCTAAGTCAGCATTGCCCCTGGAGACTCCAGTCTCTCTGGAAACCGGTGCAAAAAAGCTCAGCTAAGGCACCTTAGTTCAAAATCCTCATTGGGTCCCGAAGCATCCCAGTTCCAGTTCCCCAGGAACCACAGACCTACCTTGCCAGGCACAATGCCCCCCCTTCATGTCAATATTTTGGCGGGATGAGTTGCTCTGGCCTCTGCAAATCATGCCCATCCTCATGGCAGGCAAGGGGCATGGTGTAGCTACTGCCCACTGGGTGACAGCAGAAAGATAGATGCCAGTTCCTTCACCTGTGGGGTCGCATTGGCCTCGGAGCACACCCACACTCATGAATAGAGGATCCTGTGGTTGTCCTGGGTGGGATTGGTGCACACACTAACCAAAATAAAAGCAAAAGACATACATGGTGAGCAGGGCCACATGAACGAGGAAGGGCGGGCAGGAGCTCCCATAATGGGGGCTGAGGATTACCTTATTTTCTCCTTTGTGCCCCGAGGAGGGACAGAGGTACTACTCATGATTTTGAAATAAGTTTTGGGGGTTGCAAGGATTGCAGCACCCTCTGAGATGTTTTTATAATCAAATAAAATGTGTTAAAGAATTCATAACTAATTATTGCCTAATTCATTTCCCACCTTATCTCCCTACAAACCCTACAACCTGATACAAAACTATAAATTACTATTAAAAACTAAATAAAATATTCTAAATCACCTACAATTAAATGCTATATTAAAAAAAATAACATTTATATAAACAATAAAACAATATTTAAATTAATATATTTCAACTAAAGACATTAAAATAATTAAAAAACGTTATTGTTAACCACCATGTTACTAAAAACTACATTAAAAAGCAAGATTATTCAGCACTATATTTACTTACCTCAAAAATCAATATTCTTGTCAACGATATTCTTCAATCACAATATTTATGTATCACAGTATTTTATTTCTGATATTTCTGTCTCCTGATATTTATAACTCAATATTTTGTCCAAACATCGCCCTTTTATGTCTTAAATCATTATAGAAATTGTTTTCTTTAAGATATAAACCATACATTTGCTAATTCTCATCCTAATAAAGTCATCCTTCGCTTGTTATTTAAATAGCACACTTGAATCACAGACTTATTGATCTGTGGGCCAGTTAAGTTATAAAAAATACAATGAAAGGGACAAGTTTTTTCATTCTAACACAGGTTTATGCAAAATCTGATTAATTAAAAATCCCATCGACTCTTGTTTATAAGAGCCACTGGCAAATTGATAGTTTTCTTGTTGCCTAAGTGTAAATGATTAGGATTCATGATGCAGGCATTAGCAACAATGTGACATTTAATCACTCACCATCATCTATTTACCTAGCTTTTCATCTATGAACCTGTCCTCTACTTAGGGCCAAATTACAAGAATTTGGCGGAGCGGTGGTGAGCGCTGCTCGCCACCAGATTATGACTTATTCGTAGTCTGGCAGGCGGACAGTGTGGTGGTTCCCATTGCGGTGGCCTTTAAGCAGTGTCTCTTAAAAAGGCACCACAATGGGAACGCCTCACAAGGTCCCTGCACGGCATTGGCTCGTAAGTTCATGCCGTGCAGGAACCTATGTGCATGCACACAGGGTGCACATATTATGGCCCCCGTGTGCATCCACATATGTCTGAGGCACAGGGGGGCCCTGTAGGTGTTGGAACCGCCATGAAAAGCCTAGCAGAGAGGAAGCTCGTAATATTCTTGGCGGGACAGTGGCGGTCCTGCCAGCCACGGTCCGCGGAGGGAGTTCCGTGGGGCGAAAGGTTGGCGCGGGGGAGGGGCAGGGTGGGGGGAACTAAACACAACACCGGAATATGGATAATTGGAGGTAAGTAAACAATTAAATAAATAAAACAAATTTCGTAGTGCGTGCTGCATCACAAAATGCGATGCAGCGCGCGCTACGAAATTAATTTTATTTATTTAATTGTTTACTTACCTCCAATTATCCATATTCGGTGTTTAGTACCCCCCACCCTGCCCCTCCCCCACCCCGCCTTTCCGCCCCACGGAACTCCCTCCACGGACCGCGGCTGGATCCTGCCAAGCATATTGCGGCTTCTGACCACCGCTCCTAAGCCAGGGATATGCGGTTCCCTATCTGAGCTGGCGGTCCTAATGCGGTCCAACTACCCTAGTCAAAATTGGGCAGTTGTACCGCGGGTGCAGCGGTGGCTGGGTCCTCCACAGCTGCGCCACCACAAATATGGCGGTCCGTTGTTTCTTTATTAGATGATGAAAAGCCTATAAAACTCTACTGCTAGAGAGATTGTACAATTTTGAGTTGATCATGTTATTAGAAAACTAATTAGTTATTAAACAGTTTAGTAGTAGAGAAAGGTTTAGAATCAGTGCTTTTTCAAATGCCAGTTACAATTTGTTCAGAAATAATATTCTAATACTTATTGTGAGAGAGACCTAGGATAGGTTACTAATGTGAGATATGAGCCTAGCAAAATTGTAAATTTAAGGTCTGAATTTACTGCCCTTCACACTAAATAATATTCTTTTGAATAGTGCATCATGGTAAGTATGCCTCTAATGTATATGGTCCAGTAATTGACTTCCTCCCACTTAAGAAAAATACACTTGAATGTAATGGAGAATAAAAGAATAATGTAGGTGCTTAGTAATTAATTTGAGATGCTGTGTACACAGGAGACTGTCCATCTGCAACAGAAGTTAATATTTTATAGGAGGCAAACTATCCATTGATGAGCAACACTGATAACAATGTTTGCACCATCTGTATCATCTGAAAGACATAGCAACTGCAATCGGAGTTCTCATCATTGGCTTAATATCATATTTTATCCATTACATTGTAATGTAATGTTAATATTATTCACTTTCATTGATATTGCTGTGGAAGGTATGTACAAGTTATCAGAAGATTGCCTTTACCAAACAGAAGTGTGAGGACGTAGGTTAGGTGTCTTTATGAAATGTTGAAGAAACTTGCAATATTCCCGTTACTTACATTTGGAGACACTTTGGGGCTAATACTAGCACCCTATCAACAACAGGGTGCTAACATGCAAATTTGCATGTTAGCACCCTTTTACTCTACGCTTCCCCTTGCATCTCTAATGAGATGCAAAGGGGGCGTTCCAGAGTAAAATAATAGGAGAAATGTTGTTAAGCGACATTTCTCCTATTATCAAGAATATCGCTAACCCTGTTAGAGACAAAAAAAGCAGCGCTAACCGCGGTTAACGCTGCTTTTTTACGTCTGGTATTTTTCTGACTTAGCCATGATATCCTATGGAAGGAGGATATCATGGCTAAGTTTGTCTGTCCCTATCAACAAGCTAACGTGAGATTATCGCTGGGTTTCCAGCGATAATCTCACGTTAGCCACTTAGCGTGAGGATTTTTATCGCTATTGAGATAAGCGTTGCTAACAGCACGCTATCTCAGCGATAAAAATCAACGCTAGCCGGCGATAATTATCCTAGCGCTAAGTGCGCTTAGCGATTATTATCGCCGGTTGTTGTTGATATGCCCCATCATTCCTTAAAGTCCATGGTCCCTCAAAAATCATATTCAGACAAAAACAGATGTAGTAAAGATGAAGGGGTTTATTTAGAAACCCCCTGCGCCCCCGGTGCATCACTTTTAATATGGGAAAAAGTGACGCACAGGTAGAGCAAGGGACTGGTAAATAAGCCCAGAATTATGCAAACTCCATATGCGTCCATTTAGTAGATGCACAAGGAACTGAAGTATGAGTTGTGTGATAACTATCTCACCCACACAGTTTTTCACTGATAGATTCCAGCGCATCAAACATGCCAAGCTTTATCATTGGAAAAGACCCAGAAAAAAAGCCAAAACATGTAGTTTCCGGCTTTTTAAAAATTGACTCTGTGTGTTTTGTCTCATTCTCATGTTGAAAACTCAAAATAGGAGGTATATACCATACCTGGAACCAGATGTACTAACATTTTGCATTGTGTGAGCGCCAGATTTGAGGTGCAGCCATAATGCAAAATCTATTTCAGTATTTACAAAGCAATGCAAAGCCTGATTTGAATGGTTTTGCATGGCTTTGTAAAAACAAAAAGTCATGTTACTTTGCATTGAGGAGACGTTATATGAGGTGAGCACGGGCTTTCCCATGCATCAACCATTGTATTTTGAAGCAGACCCAGATTTACTAATGTCTGTAAACCTGTGTTTTGGCCAAAGTGGTGCGCCTACCCGAGGCTGGCATAATGAGGAGAAATATCTTTATTTTTCCTTGTTACTTTCTCTTTGCATAAAAGGACGAATACGCCTCTAAGCAACAGATTTTGTGCAGGAAGGTACTCCTTTCTGTACAAAAACGAACATGCCCACAACGCAGGCACCATTGCACCTTGGCTCAAGGGTGAATGCATTGGCTGCCTTACAAATAACTTGCATACACTGATAACGTACTTCTGATTGCATCAAACTCAATGGCATTAAAGGAGCTAGCTTTTTCTAGCCTATCTTCATGTAGTAGCATTTTGTTATGTAGATCTAATTCACCAAAGATACCTGCCAATACCCATGTCTAGGTTATTTAAAAAATTACAATTTTGAAAAATGGAAACAGTAATATTAATTTTCACCAGTTAAAGACAGAGTAGTGTGGTACTGCAAGAGTCAAATTTAAAAAATGATTGAAGTGGAAAGTGATAGATGGTCCTCGGTATACCTTACTTTGCAAGGTAAAGACCCGGCTAGAATAACAGTTGCTCAGCTGAGATTATTATATTGTTTTAAAGTATGCCATATACATTACTGCTGAAGATCTTGATCATGTTGATATGTTTTGGCGATTATAGGATATTTTGATAAGGCCTTTGTAAGGTGCCCAAATTCTTTGTGACTTCAAACAAGATAAACTTCATAGACGTCTGGGTTATTGGATCCCAGACTACACGTTACCAGTTACTTGGATAGATTAATAATTTATTACACCACACCCTGTAATTATTAGAGAAATACCTCATTTGATCATAGAAATAGGTGAGTAAATGAATCATAAGTTGACCATGGAACCTGGTATTGTTTGGTATATGGCATACGTGAGCTGTTAGATTGGGGGGTCTCTAGTTGGCAGAGGTAGGTACCTTTGACCAAATAGGGACCTTTGCGTCTAGTCAGGGTAAGGGGCTACACTCCTAAAATAACCCCTTCTCACCCTCTTGGTAGCTTGGCACGAGCAGGCAGGCTTAGATGCGGTGTGTAAAGCATTTGTGAACACATATAGTAATACAGTGACAACACTATAAATGGACACCACACAGGTAGTATTATAAAAATAAGTACTTTTATATAGACTTATCACAAGACCAAATGACAAAAATCCACAATACTGTACTCAATAATAGACTTTAAAATGGTAGGAAATAGCTCAGTTCTCTTAAGATTGTAAATGCAACACTTTACTCTCAAAGTACCTTGGATGCGTAATGCAAAGCAAACAAAATGGGTCGCAGGGAAGGTGATGCGTCGGTTCCTTACACTCAGGGGAGTGGACGCGTCGGTTCCTTACTGCTGCACAGGGGAGTTGATGCTCGCTTCCTTACTGTGTGGGGAGGTGATGCGTCGGTTTTTTACTGCTCTCCGGTACGATGCGACAGGATGGCACCTCGATGCGATTCTCTTCTCTGGTACGATGCAACAAAATGGCGACTTGGTTACGATGCAACAACGTTGATGCATGCACGCCCAACGGCCTTGCGGCGACTCGATGACCTTCTGAGCCGTGACAGGCCCTGCGACATGCTTCTCGGTGATGCGACCTCTGCGGCGGCAGCACGCTTCTCCGGTGATGCGACGCGCTTCGGTGATGCGATGGCGGCAGTGGCGACAGCCTTCCTTGGCAATGCTACGGAAACTGCTGTGGCGCAACACGCTTCTTGTCGTTAAGTCGTGCTTACAGCTCCCAGTGACACACAGTCTCTCAGAAGGCCCAACACAACAGCATGCACTTCAGTTCCCAGCAAGGAAATTCAGGGGGGAGCTGGTTGGTGAAGTCTTGTGTCCCTTAGACTTAAGCCACGAGGCAAGCTCAAGTTCAAGCCCTTGGAGATTCTTCTTCAAGTTGATGACAAGCACACTCAGTCCTTTCTTTGGCAATGAAGCAACCACTGCAGGCCAACCCACAAACACACAGCACAGGGGTAGTCTCCTCCTTCAGCTTCCTGGTTCTTCTCCTCAGCAAAGGGTTGTCTTGATTCCCAGAAGTGATCTAAAGTTCTGTGGTCTGGGTCCCCCTTTTTATATACCAAAATCCTTTGTCTCTGAAGGAAGGCATAGAGTGTCTGTACCTAGTCCAAACCAGTTCTGTGCAGTCCTGGAGCACTTTGTTTACAGGACTCCTTCTATCCTTTGACAGTGTGGGCCAGGGTCATCAGACGCACCACAGGAGTTGGAGCCGGCATTGTTGAAGGCAGGCACAGCCCAATTCAGGTCCAGGTGCCACTCCTCCACCACTCCTCATGCAGATAGGTCTATTCAGCCTTGTGCTGACTTACCCTGTCTCCTGGAGCCCCCCAGCCCCTGTTGCTCACAAACCAGACAAGGAATACACAACCTAGCAAAGTCAGGCTTGGATAGTTAGGCAAGAAAATACCTTCTTTCTAAAAGTGGAATTTTCAAACACAGAATGTTAAAACCAACTTCACTAAAATATGTATTTTAGCATTCTGAGTTCAGGCATACGAAACTCGAATTTCTACCTGGTTCCCTGAGTCAGTTAGGATTATAAGGTGTTATAATCAAACTGTCCATTCTGGCCTACGGGAACAGGTAGCCTTGCAATAGTGAAAAACGAAAATGGCTCTAATTCACCATCAGGACATGCCACACACATCAGGGCATGTCCTACCTTTTACATACAATGCACCTTGCCTTTGGGCCTACCTTAGGGGTGGCTAACATGTAGAAAAGGGAAGCTTTAGGGACTGGCAAGTGCACTTGCCAAGTCAACATATAGCAGTACCAGACTGCGCACAGGCTCTGCAATGGCAGGCCTGAGACACAGTTTACAAGCTGCTCCGGTGGGTGGCACAATCAGTGCTGCAAGCCCACCATTTGATTTACTCTCCCTGGCCACACGCAGTGCACTGTACTAGGGTCTGACAGGTAAACCAAATAAGTCAATCACGGAGTCACTAATCCATACATCAATTTAACATAGGGAGCACTTGCACTGTGGCACTGAATAGTAGTGGCACAGTGCCCAAAGCATCTTAAACCAGCAAAAACATCAGAGACAACAGCAAAAAATGGAAGGGAGACCCACGCCAATGGTGCCAGATCTAGCATGAGCTTTTTGGTAAAACTTATCACGTTTGTCTGAGAGGCAATGCTATGAAGCACACCTCTTAAAATACAAAAACCTCACATTTCATGGAAGTCATGGACTTAAGAGACACTAATTTCTTTTTGTTCCGTACAGAAAAATATATTTGCTGGAATTCACATTTTGAAAGCTGAGCACAAAATTGGGTAAGACTTCTGAAGTGTCCTTTACTGTTGCACCATTGGTATTGCTGTTATTGGAAAAAATTGTGTTGTATAATCTTTAAGATCCCAAGAACAAAATCTAGTACTTGTAAAGGCCAAAATTGGAGAACAAGTAGTTAGATGAGTATACGGAGTATATGTTTAGATGATAAATGGTATCCTTAAACTTTAAGGGGCTTATTTAGAGTTTGGCAGACAGGGTACACCACCACAAAAGTGGCGGAGTAAATAAATAAATAAATGTAAATGTTGTAGACTTGTAAAGCGCACAGCTGCCCCAGCAACGGGGCGTCCTGGCGCTGTAGACTGCTGGGGAACCTGTCCTGGCTATCCCTGTGAGATGGTCCCTTTCTGGGTATCTTGAAGGGGAAACCAGGCATCCCCAGCATCTGTGGGGGGCTGTTGTAGAGATGAGGCAAGCTTAATGCCCAGAGTTGCCGAGTGTGTTCCTGGTTAGAGTAGGTAACGAGGCAAGAATTATCGAGTCCATTTTGACCCTGGTCCACGACCCTGCCGCGTCGGGAATTGAACCCTGGTCCCTGGCCGATTCTCTGCTTACGGGTCTGCCGCCTCTAACCAGTGAGCCACACCTCTCCACACCTCTGCACTGTCAGCCAAACTAACAAGCTACCAGCTGTATTTAGAGACAGATCTTCATGTTTCCAACTGTTATTCCGCTGATTCTACAGGCGGAAATCCTACACCGATGGCCTGATGGAGTTTTGGTTGTTGGTGGAGGTGCATCAGACCATCTGCCCTATTTTGAGCAGACAGCCTAATGTATTTTTTTCAGTTCAGGACTGCCAGCGATAAAAAGAAATTAAAAATGACCCCACACCCTCAGAAAAAAGCTAACTCTGGCTTTGACAGATTGTTTTTGAAAAGAATTAGTTTGTTGAGCGGTTGTCTGGAACATGGCAAGTGGTCAGCAAACTTTCAGAGCTTTCAGAGGAGCCAATGTGGCTCGTCGGAGACCTCTAAATATGTTGAGCAGTAGCCAAGTCAGGGGGGTGGAGGTAATTTAAACATTGATTAGTACTCCCATGTAGGGCCATGATGCACTATTCCACCGGCAAATTTAGATGATCTAGGGTCTTTCATTAGCTTCAACAACTCACTCTTTGTCTTTCAATTGTCCCCATTATACCAACCTCTATTTTTTAATCATCCTCTCACTGGTACTTGCCACAAATTGAGATTTAACTGTGTCAGTGAATTTAGAAACTTTGTATGTTGCTTATGCCTCTCACTGGTCATCATACAGCCATAATAATTTGCAGGTTGGCCGCCATCACAATAGAACCATATTTTTCATCTCAGTTAGTCATTAGTCAACTAAGCGTTCATTGCTTTTTGGACAAACACTCAACTATTTGTGTCCCTTAATAAAACAAAAACAAAATGACAAAAATCCAATCAGTTGAATGGGAGATATGCAATTGAAAGATTTCAGTAAAAATAGTGCCAAAAACCACAAAGTGTCAACTGTGAATATCTGGTCATGCTTAACAAGGACAAAGTCGCAAGGTCAGGCCAACCACTATTGAGCGTGGGCTAGCTACAGGGATGCAGCTAGGCCTGCTGAACGAGAGTACCTTAAATCCTGGTTGTGGAGCACTGCGACGTCGTGCGCCGAGGATACATCATGCAGCCAAGGTGATACGTCAATTGGAGGTGCTGCAAAGCTCGATGTGAGAACCTGAATTGTCGTTGAGGCTACTATCGATGAGAGATTATGGTGCAAGTGCCCGTGTGGCGAAAGCTTCGCCCAGGCAGAAGTTCCAATGCAGGCTGCTACGTCAATGAAGAGTCCTTTTACTAAGGGAACCCCTGAAGCGGAGGCGATGCATTAGCCCTGTTTGGGATTGCGTAGCAGAGATATGACGGTTCTGCTGGGTCCACAGATGAGCTAGCAGGGCACCTTTAGGCCCCCTTTCAAGAGTCCAGGCCAGGGGTGACACCACTTGGCAGGTTTGGACCCCAGATGATGAAGTCCAGGTGCTGCGTTTAAGGTTGTTGGAGCCTTCTGTCCCTGAGGCCCCAGTCAGAAGGTCAGCCCACTAGCCCTTGGAGTCTCTCTGGGGTCCTGGATTCAACATATGGAGGTCCAGTCCTTGTCACCCAAGCAAGGGGGCAGCAGCTAGCAGGTCAACACAGCAGGGCAGTCCTTCAGTGCAGCAGTCCAGCAGAGTGGCAGTCCTTTCAGGCAGTACAGCAGTCCTTCCTGGCAGAGTATCCACTGGTCCAGAAGTGTACTGGAGAGTTGTGTCTGAGGTAAAATATTTGTACCTGGGCCTTCCTTTGAGGTGGGAGAAGTTCCTAGAGGTTTCCCCTTTAAGTGCACAGGCTTCCTGCCTCCCCTGTCCGAGCTCCAGACTAACTACTGGGAGTATGCAGCCCTTTGGGTGGAGGCAGAATACAGCCTATTCAAGTGTAAATAGGGCTGTGCCCAGCTCCCCGCTCTCCCATCCTGCCAGTAATGGGCCATCCAGGCACACATAAACTCTATAGTGTGTGTGGTTGTCCAGGAGGAATGCACAAAACCCAACTGTCAGCTACACCTATTCATGTGACCCAGGGGCAGGCTACAGGCACTAAATGGCTAAAGCAGAAAAATGCATATTTTCTAAAACTGCAATATTCAAAATAGTAATTTAAAATCTGACTTTACCATAAGGGAGGATGTTTAATTAAAATTCCAAAGACACTAACCATTAACTGGTTATCTGTTTCCATTTGGACATTACGGTTTATTAATTGCAATAAGGTAACTCCAATGGGAGAGGTCGGTTTTTTTGCAGTAGAGAAAAGCGAATGTAAGAGGTTTTCACTATCAGGACATGCAAAACTTTAAATTCCATGTCCTAATTTTTAAATACACTGCACTCTGCCCTCTGGGCTGTCAAGGGCCTATCCTAGGGTTAGCTAACAAGTAGGTTGGAATGTCTGGTGAATCAATGCTTTAGTGCTATTATTCTTCACAGGGAAATTATTGGCATTCCCTATAATATCCATATCAAGAGCCAAGAGTTGCTACAGTTGAGGGCACTGAAACTTTTCGGAGTGCACAAAATAGCCTTTGCCATCATGATAGATGCTTTATAGACACAATTAAGATTAGCCCATCGAACCTTCAAAGCAGGGTTATAGTCATGATATATAGAATGTTTAAGAGTAACCAGTTTATCTGTAAACTACAAACAAGAAGGGTGAGAATGTTTGCGTTGCTCCCTACTTTTCAGTTCTCAGAGGTGCAGCAGGGAGGTTATGTGGCCATAATAATGTTCCCCCAGTATCTCAGGGTCAGCCAGAGCGGGGACCTCAGATAGATGCTGACTGACACCTTCTTTCAGTTGCTACATTCAGTAAGAGGCTGAGAGTGGGGAGTATTTCTATGCATGTACCAAAAACAAGACAGGGGGACTAGGAGCTCGTTGTGGTCCAGTACCTGTGATCCCTATGCTAATCACGAACCAAACAGGGGGTAACTGTTCCAGGTGTGGGCTCAAATAGTCACCTGCAAACAAGAGAAAGAAGAGAAAAAGGGAAAAGAGTAAGATTCTAGGTCTAAATCTCACATATTAGAGGCAAGCTCAAGTCTTGTCTCTTGATGCCCTCCACACCCCGATGATGTCATGTTTCATAGTCGGGCATTTGCTCCTCATCAGACCGGCGTTGCAATGCCCTACGGGTCCCCTGAAGGGTAACTTTAGCAGAGATCTTTTGTTTGTACTGCCGTATGAGGAGTGTGGGTGTGAGAAAGAGGGTTCTAAGAGAACAGTGGTTGGGTGATGATTGATAAAACTGGCTAAGGGATACCAGAGTGATTAAAATTTAATGTACAGGCCCCCTTGTCATATTAAAAAAACCGTAGGTTGTGAGTTACTGATAGGGCGTAATGTGCCTTAGTAACTAGAGGTCGGTCGACATGTTTTGCGCCGTCTAGGTGGTCAGAACGATCCCTGGCGCTTCTTCAGGACGAAATAGTGTGTGGGAGTGGTTGGGTCTAGAACCCTATTCGATCGGAGCAGTCCAACCTTGTATGCAACTACAAGGTGGCAATAACTCAATTGTATGGCCGCTCCTGTCGCAACCTAATCTATGATTGTAGGTTGCTCCATAGGATAGCGCTTGTAGAAGCCCGCACCGTAACAGGAGTTTGCCGCCGGGTGCCTGTCTGTCAGCACCTACCCCTTACACGCTTGCCTGCATGTTGCAACAGGAGCGGCCATACAATTAAGTTATTGCCACCTTGTACCTACATGTTTGATATGTCTCGGTTAGCAGTGTGCCAATGGGTGAAGTTGTGCTTGCTTAATGAATGACACTTTAAGTGACACTGTTTCACAAGCAGAAATGTATTTCAGAGCTAAAATCACCAGCTCCGCTACTTATTTGCATTAAGTAACCTGCAAGCTTGTGTGTTTAATGAAAAGATCAACTCTCCAAGTACCAAAATATATATGAACCTATTCAACCAGGCAAGGTAAGTTTAGATCATCCAAGAAGTCCATGGTCAAGTCCCAGCCTTTTTCTGTTTTTGCATGTTAGACACCTATTTCCTCAGAACAGTGAAATAATATTTGACAAACAATTCACTTATTAGTGTTTTCACACCATACGTAATATAAAGACATCAACTTATTCAATGTCAGGTATGAAAGCTGTTTCAGGCTAAAGGATTGCACTTCAGAATAGTATTTCATAATTATATTTAACGCTGACAATTGAATGAATAATCGAGGGAGTGTTCAGGAGGCTTATTGTTGACTGTGATTGGTATCTCCTATTGCAAGATTTGTGTGAAGCCGGCCCATCATCTGTACTAGAAATCCTTTCTACCATATCATTACTGCAGTCTGGTGCTGGATTAGTATGACCAGGCTGCTCTCTGAGCATGTATGACTGGGGTAACGTGCCTTTTCTCTGGTCCTGTGAGGTCTCTGTAATTGCAATAAGAGTAGGTAGGATCTAACCAAGGCACATGTTCATAAGATTTGATTTTCCCCCATCCCTCCAATGCAACTGTGGTCCGAGCATTGACTATATCTCACCAAGACTATGAAAATTCACCCTGTCTCATCATATTTGCCTATCTCGCACATCGTCTACAGGTTGTTCAAAACTCTGCTGCCCATTTCATTGGTTGGCTCTCTCCTTGTACCATTGTAGCTGTGCATCTGAAGATTCTTCATTGTCCTCCATCAGCAAACCTTCTATTTTCAATGCTCTTTGCTGGGTCCTCATAATAATGCTTGGCCAATCATTGTGAGATGGAGGTTACATCAATATCACCTCTCACATAATTTATGATCCACCACTGCTAACTTCCTCACGCTTCAACGTTTTGTGGAAACTGACCAAGGTGGACATTCCTTTAAAACATACCCTATGTGCCCTATTTGGAACATTTCCATCTGCAAAATATTGAAAATCTGGCTGTTTGAGCTGGCTTCACCTTTTCGCAGTGATACTCTTTAAGTGGCATGATACACTTTTAGGTCAAACTATCAGCCATGTTAAATAAATCGATTTACCATCTTGTAATGTATAACATAAAATAGAGATTCTCATCCTCTAATTGGAAGGAGCACAATCAAAAAATGAAGCAAAAAGGATGCTATATTTATTTAGACAAATGGTAGGCTAGTGAAAGTCAACAATCATGTTCTAGCTCCTTGTAATATGTGTAGCTCTTAATGTAATCTACTACATATTGAAAGATTTCTTGGCTACGGTAAGCCTCAGTAACCAATAGAGAGGGTATTACTTGTATGGTACACCACAAACTTATTGATACATATTTTGAGTACATTATGAGTGTTCCTTCAGAACTTCTGTGGATTTTTAGTTGATCGAAGTGAAAAATGTAATGTTAAATTCACCATCTGGCACTATTTCATTTATAAAATTACATCAACGAATCAATTAAAAAAGTTGGGTCTTAGTGCTTTGCATAATTGCAAGATCCTACATCAGGCAGATGTTTATACCTCTCTACTTTGAAGGTTCACCAATTGCCAATGCCTGTACGCAGGAATGGTACTCATGCAGAAGACACTGGGTGTTGCCCACAGTAGTTGACCTAGCAGCACCAGCAGTGGAACTTGGCAATCCCAGCAGTGGTGGTGAGCTGCACCCACCTAAGAAAACATTTGGTGCCACTTTTTTTTCTCCACAATTAAGCACTTATACTGGGTAAAGGAGAAGTGTACCGGACAATATGAATTCACATTCAGGGTAACATGGATACTAACATAAGAAGTGTGCTTTAAATGTAGAGTAATATTTGAAACCAAAATCAAGATGTTCTTTACATCCATAAGGGAAATTATCATGGGAAGGTGCACATTGCTTACAGCAACATTGCGGACACTGTCACTGTTACAAACAAGGATTACTCACAGAATAACCCCGATAACCATAAAGCAATCCTAGTTTTTTCATATACTCATATTTACTCTAGGTATATGCATCTAATTACTGACAATAACTTCCAAATGCCTTTACACCCCATCCTACTCATTGAGGGTTTCTGTTCTCTGCTATGAGTGCTCAATGAAAAATGAGGAATCATTTATAGTGCAAGATTGTCTGTTATTCTAATATTTTGAAAATGACATATGATATAGACGAACCGCAAAAACCTTTTCCTCAAACAATACAACATATTTTAATCATAAGAAAATTAAAATTACCATTACAATATCACAAATACATTTACTACATTCAAAAGTGTCCATTATGAGCTACATAAGATTAATAATTGGAAAAAACATTAACAAGTGTCCAAATGACAAGAGTCCTATATATCAATTTATCAAATCTCCTATAACATTAGTTTAAAGAACTGCAGTGGCCCAAGGGGGCAGGGGTGCCTAATTTGTAGCCCTGTCTTGTGTTTAGACCTGTTTCGACCTTTTTAGCGGTGGTATTCCTACAAAGGTCTTCCACATGGCTGTGAAATTTGATATGGGACACTGTTTTGGAAACAGGAAAAAAGTAATTACTTCTTGGTTTATGTAGCAGGGCTTTGGGGAACACCTCACAGCATACCCCCTTTCCTTCCTCATAAGGGACTATCAGTGGCTGCATGGTTGGCGTCTCAGGACTCTATTCAAGGCCTTGCACCTATCAAATCAAATGACAGACTAGTATAAAGTTCTTGAAGAAGCTATACATCGCAAGACTTCAAACCATTTTACCATCAGCCTCGGTGCAGTGAGCATCATAATTATTTGCTCCTGAGGTCTCTTTAATCAAAAGACTTGAGGCCTGTGTGGTGAATACATTTCCAGGTAAGTTATGTTGCTGGCATGGAGGCATTATGCAAAGCGTTTGTGTCTGAGTGGGACTTAGCGACTAAGGGGCAGATTTACAAGCCCCTTGCGAGAAGTTTACGCTGCCGTTGCGTCACTTCTGTGACGCAGCGGCGGCGAAAACCATGCGTCATGTTGCGCCTTATTTACAAAGTGACGCATCTAGGGAGATGCGTCACGTTGTAAAGCCCTGCGCTACATTAAACCTGCGTCAGGTTTAATGTATGCAGGGTGGGCGTTCCGTCGGAAAAAGTCTCGGAAAAGTGACGCAGTGAAATCTACAAGATTTCACTAAGTCACTTTTCCGACGCTGCTGCATCAAACCCCTGTGCCTGCTTGAAGCAGGCGTAAGGCATGACGCAGCATGTTAGGTATGGGCAGCCCCTGAGCATTGCTGGAGTTGCGTTGTGCTTGCGACACGACTCCAGCAATGCGCCGCCCTTACTCCATCAGATGCGTCATGCATCTGTTTATCCTTGCGCCACGATGCGCTGCATTGTAAATGCGGCGCATCTGTGGTGGCGCAAGGGTAAACTTGCGTGACGCATCTTTCCTGGCGCATTCCTGCTGATTTGCAGTGATGCGCCAGGAAACATAAATCTGCCCCTAAGTGGGGCCTCTTGTGTTCCTCCTTCGCGTCTCCTTTTTCATCCTTCCTCAAGCGGGGAGAGTTAGTTCATCATGCTCACTGCTCAGGAAAGCTCAGTCTTCCTGTAGCGTTCTGCTGAACACCGCCCAGTCCTTGTTTCAAACTGCTGTGTGTTACTTTTTTGCTACAGCCAGCCTCATCACCGCAATGTGTCATGTGACCTGGAGGGTCATGGGAATTGTAGCTCAGCTCAATATTCCTGCTATGTACTGATGAATGCCGCCTGGTTCTTACTTCATAGCCCCATTTGAACATTTCTTCTGTATACTTCCTACTTCATCGTTGACAGATGTCACGTGACTATAGAGGTCATAGCGGATGTAGTTCAGCCAACCTCCGTGTGAATGCTCAGGACTGACTATTTATAGTAACGTAAATTGCGATAAAGTATGTGATAAGTGTGAAGCAATTACTGACTCATGACCTCCTGTTTATAGTGATATATAGTTCCACACAATATCTTATCATTTGCTGTGTACGATGTACTATGCTTCACTTTCACTAGCTCATTAATTTGGAACCAAGTGCAGCCTTGGTTACAAAAAGTCCTTATTTGCTCTGACTGGAGACAAGTGTGTTAAGGAAACTTTCGCAAAAATTAATGCTTTACATCCTGTATCGTTACAACAAACGTATCAACATACCAAAAGGTGTGCTCTCCTAAGTGACCTGGTAATATTTCTAAGACCAATGTACATCACACAATCTCTTATGAATCACACATAATCCAAATTCAATTTCTTAGTTATATAAAGGTGAAAGTCGTGTACTTGGTTGTTTTAAAGAGTCTTGTTCATCATAGAAAATTATAGCATTATTATTTCATTGCAATAAAAAAACATAGACATACATGCTAATACTTTTTCTCAAACCTTACATTAGGCTGCTTTTAAAGCTGTTCAAACAAAATCTAAACAGTCAGTTGTGAGTTGTGACAGGGACCTGCTGAATACATGAATTTGGTTATATTAGTCAATGTTGTATCAATAGTTAAAAAGTAAGAACAATGAATCTTTTAGAGCAGGGTCTCCAACAGGTAGCTCAGTAGCTCACCAGTACCCTGGAAGTAGCTCTCTGAGGTGCAGCCCAGCACAGTATGTAATTCAAGGGTCTAGCCACATTGAAGAAGGCAGCAGTATACATCTCCAGACTGCACACTGTGACAACCTGCAGGGCTTGAAATATAATCACCTGTCTCCTCTATTTACAAAGCCACATGGAGATTTGTCATTTTGCAAGTCCCACTCTATCAGGCATATAGTGTGTGAAAAACACAAGCCATTCTTGGAGTGTTTGTACTTATAATGAAAAGGGCACATGTGTGTAATTTGAAAGAGTGGTATGCTGATGTTTTGATAAAAATCCAAAACATATTTAAATTTAAAGCTACTCTTTGAATGATAATTCATGTGCGTTTGGGAGATTTAAAGTTGTTAGTATTTCTTTTGTGTCAGTGGCCACGTGTTGCTGTGGCTATTATTTCATTAGTCATGTGGAGGCTTTTTATATTGCTAACATTTTTCCCAACATAGCTGTTGGTAATTCTGTCTTATGTTTTGGGTTGGTTGATGTTTTATCATAATATGTCCAGGTATTCAGAATATTGACAACCACAACGTCGTCGTGAAAGAAAGTATATATAGGTAAGTATAGTTTAATTTGTGATATGTACCTGGGTGGTAGCTACTATGATCCTGCAAGGTTTGGTCACTGTTGTGGTCATATTTGATGTGGTCACTACTCTATCAATGATCAAAGTCAATAGTATCTCAGGACTATTTTAATTGATCAGAAGTAGCTCTCACTATAGAAAAGGTTGGAGAGCTGTGGTTTTCTTGAACATTCCTCTTTATTGCTTGCCTTCTTCATGACAATGTATTCTCACATTTCAGTAGCTCATTAAAACAACAATAAGTTGCTAGCATGGGAAAATCTCACAGTTTTCTAAACCTCGAAGCCAGATATGTTAATACGGAGTTTAAAGACAACACTGCCAATGTTTCATCACTAACCCAAATTCTTCCTGGAACACAATCCATCATGTATTCATCAGAGCTTCATTTCCTGGCTCACATTTCATCATGTATTCATCACAGGTTCACAACCTCTTCTGGTATATATCATACAAAAACTTGTCCCATCAGGCTTCATGCTTGGCAGATACACCAGCAAATATTGAGGTCAGTTTAACACCTGTCAATCCTCTTCCAGATGTTCGTGCTGTGTGATGCTGCTGCTCACAGGATGTTTGTAAGGCTATGATTACTCCCTCCCCACCTTGGAGGTTCAGCTGGCCTGGAGTAAAGTCTCATTCCTCCAAAACCTACCCAAATAATTATGCATACCCATGGCTCCATAGGCCTATGTTTGCTCTCTCACTGCAACATGAGAAAGACATGATATGTGTCTGTCAGGGTTATTTTCAGTTTGTTCTCTGTCCCTACCCTTTATTATTAGCCAAATGTGGATCTGATGAAACTAATTTCCCTTTTTGCCCCCCACTCCTCGAATCTTCTGTCCTCAACAGGAGGGAGGAGTTTTGTGCATGCTAGGATACCAAATACCATTGTGTCTCCCTGTTAGGATCTCAAGAAATGATAATAACATTTGAAATATCTTAAACATTTTAAATATTGCACAGATTGTGGAAAACACTATGTAAAATGGGGTGGGCGAATTAGGATATTCATTTATAGTTTACAAAGTGCAAATAGATTGTGCAGACAATGCATGTGTCGTGGTGTTGACTCTCAAAATCATCAGTCTTGCTATGACATTGTGCAGTTAATGTTGCTTTTCAAGTTCTAACCAGTGTGTTGCTTCAGTAAAAGAGCTTTTCATGCTCCTCAATGCCCTCATATCCCCAATGTATGTAAAATGTATGTGGGGATTTCTCCAATGTCTCCATTCACCGATGCATTCAGGAAAAGGTTGGTTGCTTTAGTTCTTTACCAATACTCTCAAATGATTGTCATGTTTTACTTACTGCTTTCCTTAAGCTTCCTCGGATCAATAGCTTTTTGACACGTTTTGTTTACTTATTATGTATGTATGCATTTATTTTTTAATTATAGATTTGATTATTTAGTTTTCTATTTTTTTTAGTTGGAGGTTTTGAAATACAAAAGATTTTTCCTTTCGGTTACTTCATGCATTTTGTATTGTTGAAATGCTGATCTGCCAAGTGGAGGTTCTTTTCAATTTAAATATGACTTTGTTTATTACAGTTTTGCCTCTTATTCCCTATTCCAGGCGTCTCTTGCACGAGCTAGTGCCTCCTTGACTGTTTATTTTGGAACCGATGGCCCACGTCAACACACATTTACCGCTCTACACGTGACTGACAGACAATAAGCTGTATAGCCATAATGATAGCTGTGTAATAACTTTTTGGGGGTGAATCACAAACCTCTTTCCTACAATAAGTGTGGCTTCCACTCATCGTAGGTTGCAATGAACACATACAATTATAACAGCATGTGTGCAGTGTTTAATTTCTAAAAAAATAAATAATCATAAATCCAGGAATCCAAAGTTTTTCCTAGGAGCCTGTGGTTGGTAGTTCTAAATGCTGGGTTTGACAAATACCAAGAATGCCTACTCTTGGTTCTATCTCATGCCTCTTTTCTTCCACTACCCTACACTCCATATCCCTTCATCTCACTATTTCAGGTTCTTTTTCGGTCTTGCTTTCCCATATTTTCCTATCTTTTGCTACCTCCTTCTTCCTACCCCCTTTTCTGCTTTTCTTTCTCTAAGTTAAAGTCTGATAATGAAAAATAAGTCCCATGCCCGAAAAATAAGGGATGCTACAGTGTCTACAAATTGATGCACACTGATCTGCCCATATTTTCACTCTCCCTAAGTACTGGGACTCTGCACCTACTTCAATTAGAAGGCAGGAGTTAAGATGGTCAATGACCAGGCCCTCAAATATTTAGTGCTATTTCTATGCCTCCCCTGTGATTTTCCAGAGATGCACAGAGAGACGGAAGAGCTTCAGAGGCTACAAAAACGGGTATTTTGCTTTATCTGCTTTTCACTACTAATCAATTGATGAGACGGTCCAGTCCTGTTTTCCCACATATTTTTCCCCACTCAGTCCCGATGGTTCTGCTAAAAGTTAACTAGATGTTTCCATGTCACCCGTACTTACATTTCTGGACTTTCCTTTTACCTACCAGTGCATTCTGGGAGTTGTGGTCTTGGTTCATTTTAATTGAGCCAATTGGACTAACACGTTGATGACAATGATATGTAAAAGCAAAGCCCAGGAATGGAATAGTGGTGCCCAGGTGTCTCTGTGCAGCTATCATTAGTGCAGCATGCTATAACTTTGCATTTGTAAAGCACTCATTCACCAGACCATTTCTTGACACTGAATAACAGATGGTTATTGTTATCTAACTCTATGGTACTCATTTTATTGATCTCAGGATAAAAGGCTGAGGGGACCTTCTGGGATGCAAAAATATAACTACGTGGTCAACCACAGATCCCTGCAGTAGTGATATTAGTCCAATGAGCCATCTGACCAAGGAGTGTCACCGAGGCCCGGGGACATAAGGAGGCCATGAAACCCCGAATTATTGCTGTCTTTCACTGCAGAACCGGGCGCAAGGGCCAATTTTCCTTGGTCAAATTAGGGCTCTTAGCACCCTCATTATGTCACTGTAAGTATGACACTTTCTGTCAAATGCCATGCTGCCTCTTTTCAGTTTTTCAGTCTTTATTGAGGAACCTAAGATCCTTGCTAGAGATAAGCAATAGTCATGCTGGGTGATCTCAAGTTATTTATCAACACTGCAGATTCTTCGTTATCCCACTGAATTTTACTGTTCTCAACTAGTGATGATAGAATAAAACAAAACCAATACATCAACAGTGACATAAGGCAACACACTCCCATCAACGCTACAACTTGGTCCAGTGCTTAATTTGAGCAGGTAGTTTCCGGTGCTTGGCACCAGCACTTAACTGTGGACACCAGGTCTTATGCCAGTCTGCCACATGGTGGCGCTGTATATGTCATTTAATGATGAACCCAACAGCAGTTGTTTATTCAATCTATATACAGTAAAAATAACTAATACCTGCCACCTAAGCCATTCTTATAGTATTGGGAGGATGGAATAGTCCGAATTGTCACACTTGTAGGAGTGTGGTGGTTAGTAGTTGTGTTGGTACTGTCATTAGCAGTACCAACTGCAGTTGGCTCATGACAGGGCCCTGTCACTTTTTTTTTACACAAATAAAGCACAGATTTTTTTACCGGAGTTTTATGTATGAACTGACCAGAAGGTATCGGAGCGCTTTCGATGAGAACAAGTTGCATTACCAAATGATATATTCATTTTTTTATGAGCCACAGGGAGATTAAGTGATTTACTCAGAATGACAGGATAGTGAGCGTCGTTACGGAGACTCGAATCCTGTTGCCCCATTCGAGGTTGACGGCTCTAGCCGTTAGGCCACATCCCTGGTCACTTGTAAATATAACTAAATTAATTAGTGCAACTAGTCAATTAGAAGGCTACTGAAATGTGGGGCTGGGAGGAGTAATGCAGCCCCATCAAGCACCCATGGAAGGTCACTACCATCTGTATAAGGACTGGTGCTGCCTCTAAGAATGCTCTGTGGGAGGTGCTTGGCAGTTTGCTGAAAGGAAGAAAGTTGCAACATTTATTGAATCTTTGTTGCAATAAAGAGCATGTCAATGGGAAGGCCCCGTGTGACTCTGTCAGTGGAAGAGAAGAGGGAATGAACCACAAGGGAAAGTAAAACGAAGAGGAGAGAGGACACTATGAGGAGTCCAGAGACAGAAAGAGCAGGGCTTTAAGTGGGATGAAAAAAATGTGGGGTCTCTCACAGGGGCGTGGCCAATGTAATTAAGGGCGTGGCTTAAAACACATAAGCTAAAAATCTGTGCTTAGCATAGTGTGCCGCCCGACTTGTATTTTGCTGTTTCTGTCATTGCATCCAGCAGGGCTATTGGCTTTGTCAATGGTTTTAGTTGCATAAGATAAATAAGCAGCAACTATGGCTTGTATATAATATTGAAAAAGCTTCCACTTAAAGCCCTGGTGACACCACGACAATGTTGCTGCTCCTGAGTTTCAAACAGAGAAGGGAAATCCAGAGAGAAAATGACTAAAGGATTTCCCTTCCCCTACAACGCTCACCTGTCACCTCGCACTAGTGACAACGCTCACCTGTCACTAGTGCGAAGTGAGCAGTGTGAGCACGCGCACATCGATGTGCCTGCTGTCAATGCAGTCAGGAAACAAACGGCCCGCCTGTGCCAGGGCACAAAACAGAGCCCGATAGAGACCCGTTTCGAGCCCCCCTTTAAAAAACTGCCGGTGCTCAGCACCGGTGAGACCGCCCCCACTTAAAGCCCTGAGTAAGAGAGTGGAATGTAAGATACAGAGCCAAGTGAGCGCAAGATGGCTGCGCGCGAGAGAGAGAGACAAGAGGCTAAAAAGTATGTGAATGTGAGAACAGGAGAGATAAAAGAAAGAGACTTCCGAGAGACTAGAATAAAGAGGGAGAGGGCGAGGCACAGAGGCTAAAACAAACACAGGTGCATAATAGATGCCGAACGGTCAGTGACAGCAGAAAGTGAAAGAGACAGAGAAAACGAGAGACCGGGTGTAAAGTGACAGGTGGGAAAAAAGCGCAGAAAGAGCAAGTGAAAGAAAGCGAGAGGGAACTAGATCACCTGAGCCTTGATAGCGAGTGGCCCCGAGGCGCGTTTAGTATTTATCACTCCCGCTAAAGCCCGCAGCACACCGCTTTGAATTAATAAGGGGCAATAAATCACAGCTGAATTGAACCCATTCTGAGTTTTTTCCCCAGTGATGGAGAATAACACACACCAACATCCCATTACCTCCTCGTCCAGTCTTCCTCGCCACAGTATTCACAAATGAGCCTCAGGCTCCACACAGAACTCCAAGTAAAATTAAAAGAGCAGCGCTCTAGTCTCCCCTCCCTCCTCCAATATGGCCCCCAGTGTCTTCAGCCAATCCCATAAAGGGATACATATCAAACAACACTGTTCTTTTTTTCTGCACTTCTCCGAGTGCTGTGTCGCCTGTGTTGGTCAGGTGAGTGGGGCTAGGTTCCTGCTTCAGCGGTACCGTTATGCCCTTGGGTATCTAGTTTGGGGGTAGTAGTAAGGTGTTTTTACACGTTAGTTTGTTGTCTTTTAACTGTATTGTATTTTACCTCCTGCTTCTGCCTTTGCGCCTCTGGTCCTGCTTTAGCGGACTTTCAGTGGCGTTCGTTTTGTTTATAGGCATGTGTCGTACTGTGACACTGACACTCCCTCGTGGTTTGTTTCATTTCCCGGCCGCGCGTCCTGCTAAGCGGACATAGCACGGCCGGATGCGTTTGATCTAGGGGCCCGAGGCTCCCGGTGTCATTCTTACCTCCTGTTGATGCCGCGTGTGCGGGCTGTGGGGGCGGGTGTATCCCGTCCGCGTTTCTTTTTGATTATGGTTCGTTGCGCGTTCTTTGATGTTCCACTCTGTCTCGGACCTCGCTTGCACTGTCTATGGGCATGCGCGCAGCTGTTTTTCATCCGGCATTTATGTTGGATTGTCTGATTACAGGTGCTGGCTTGTTTGGTTGCCTAGCAACCCCGGGGCCTTTAATGCCAGGCGTGTTGTCTTCTTACCTGCCTGTGTTTCACTTCATGCGTTCACTGGTGTGTTGCTATAATGGAGAGTGGTTCTGTACCTGAGTCTGCTCCTGGGGCTTCTGGTTCTGGTATCCAGATCCCCTCTATGGAAGTGTTGCAGCAGATGATCAATTCTGCTGTGGCTGCTGCTATGCAAGGTCAGACGCCTGTTCCTCCTGCGAAGCGGGCTAAGGTGGATGACGCTGCGGCTGCTGATTCTGACATTGAGGAGGAGGTTTTTTTTTTTTTTTTTTTTTTGGTTTTAAACAATCTTTATTCAACATTTAGTCACAGTACACAGCTTATGCCTACAACCTCGGGGGCCGGCAGCGTGGCAGGAGAATGAAATGTAATGGTGTACACAGCGGTTCATCCACAACCCGCAAGGGGCCGGCCGCGTCAATGTGTTTAACAAAACGTAGAGTGATTAATCGAATGAAGGCTGTCCGGCTTCTTAATCTCTGTCTTGGTCAGACCATACCGGGCAACAAATATTGGTGGCAACCCACCCCGTCACATGTCCCAGTATCGTATTATCTCCCCTTTCGGTGCGTATTCCCCAGTGGCCAATGGATTCAATGAGGAAACCCCTCCCATCTCCTCCTTCTGGCATTCCCCCTGCCCGAGTCCCCGAAGTGCGGAAGTTGTATCTCTCAGCCGTCACAGCTGGAGGCTTCCTTAAATGTAAGTATTGGTGCAGCTGTATCTGCCCGATCCCGTCTTCTAAGGCTATCGTTTATACAGGGTGGACCCATTGGGTTCGGTGTCTCATGATCTGTTCAGTAGAACCTTGAATGGTGTGTTATGTTATGGGGTGTGATAGCAGGTATGTCGTGAGAGGGCTCCATATGTCCAACGGGCGAGAGGCCTCGGGCAGCAGTTCCGCGTATAGGAGCAACGTCTCCTGACATTTCACCATGTTACTGATCCAGTCTTTGAATTTCGGGGCTCTTCCCCTGCCCCATCTGCAAGCTATCAGTCTCTTCACCATAAGAAATGCGATTGTGGCGAAGCTGCGCTCAGACTTTCTAATAGTTTTTGTGTAGCCCAGTAACGCCTGCACCGGAGATGGTGACAATGGTGTATTTATCATCTCCGAGATGCCCGAATATACCAGGCCCCAGTATTCGGCCACCTCCCGGCACCCCCACGCCACATGTAAGAAATCTGCTGCGGGTGCATGACAGCGCCAGCAATGGTCATCCTCCCGAAGGCCGAACCTATGCATGCGGGCTGGAGTCTGATATAGTCTATGCAGAAACTTGTAGTGAATGACCCTGAACCTGCAGCTGGAAGATATTTGTTCGGTTTGTGTGCAGCAGAACTCCCAGATGTCGTCTGCAATGGGGTCTCCCAGTTCTCCCTCCCAGCCACTGCGCGCCCTGCAATGTTCCGGCTCCGGCCTAGTGTGTGTTAAATGATAGAGGTGCGAAACCGCATGTGCAGGGGTAGTAGCTTTGAGCAGCTGATGTAGAGGGGCCAGTGTGGGCGGCTCAGCCGGATACTCCTCTGTTAGCGCTCTAATCCCGCTCCGAAGTCGTATATATATAAATGTATCCATAGGTGTGGGTGTAAGGTCAGCGAACATGTGTGCCTGCGATCTAAACCGACCATCATGGTATAGGTCTCCCCACGTTTTGATGTTGAGTTTGTTCAGGAAGATTTTGAATATTCGTTCCTGCAGAAGAGGTATATCGGGATGGTACGTCAATGGAAGTAGCGGAGAGTATGGTAAGGCTGTATTAGTTTTTTCCCCGATGCGACGCCACGCCATGACTGTGCTAGAGACCGTTGTAGCGTCCGCAATCTGGGTCACGGGTGCACTAAATAAGGCACCTTCCAGCGGAATCGGGTCTGCCAACCAATGCTCCACTGCTACCTGAGGCAGAAAGGGCGTGGGGCGGATCCAATAATGTATATAGTGTGCTTGGGCACTGTAGTAGTACAGTTCGAACTCCGGTAGGTCAAAGCCGCCTTGCGCGAATGGGCGAGTCAAGACCTCCCAGCGCAATCTTGGTTGTTTTCCCCCCCAGACCAATCGGATTAGTTCAGAACGCAGCATTTTGAAAAAGGGCCTACCTGGGTAGTATGGAATGTTGAGAAAGAGATATAGGAGTTTAGGCAGGATCACCATCTTGATGAGGGACGCGCGTCCGGCGAACGAGAGTGGCAATGTGATCCATCTGGTCACACAGCTTTGGATATGGTCAAGTGCACGGCCATAGTTCATCCGCATTAGTTCGTCCCGTTCTCTAGTGAGATCTATGCCCAAATATCGGACCTCTTCTGCGCACCATTTCAGAGGATAATCGAGGGTGAATGGCTGGGCCGCTGTCGTAAGCGGGAAGATAGTAGATTTTCCCCAATTGATATGAATACCCGACATTCCGGCGAACCGGATGAACTCTCGCAGCAGGGGGTTTAGGTTAGCGCTGGGATCACGTACATATAGCGTGATGTCGTCTGCGTATAGGGAAACGAGAACCTCTCGCTGTAGGCAGCGTAGGGCCTTCTCCCTGTGGTGCTGTCGGAGTCTGGCCGCCAGCGGTTCTATCGCTAAGGCGAACAGTAATGGAGATAAGGGGCACCCCTGACGTGTGCCCCTGGATATTGCAAATGCGTCCGATATCCGACCATTTACTCCAACCCGGGCAACTGGTTGACGGTAAAGTGTGCTTATCCACTGTGTGAAGCCTATCGGCATTCCCATGTTCCGTAGTATGCATAGGAGGTAGTCCCATTCTAATGAATCGAAGGCTTTAGTGGCGTCTAAAAACACCGCCACCATTGGCAAACCGGGGTCTACATTTTGTAATATGGAGAAGAGCGTGCGCAGATTGTATGAGGTGGCTCTGCCCGGGATGAAACCAGCCTGGTCCGACAGCACCAACCCCCCCATCAGCAGCTGCAGGCGATTGGCCAGGACCTTGGATTGGATTTTAGCATCACAGTTGATTTGGGACAGAGGCCGGTATGAGTCACAACTCCCGGGCGGTTTACCGGGCTTCAGCAGGGAAATGATTAGGGCTTCCTGCATGGATGGGGGAAGGATTCCCGACTCGTGGGCCTCCAGGTACACCTCACGGAGCACCGGTATAAGGATATCTGCGTAAGCCTTATAGAAGTCCATAGGCAGCCCGTCTAGTCCAGGGGCCTTCCCAGGTGCCATCTGGTTAATAGCATCCCTTATTTCGTCTTGACTTATGGGTTCTGCCAGGAATTCTCTATGCCTGTCCGGAAGCCACCCTAGAGTGAGCTCCCTCAGATAGTCATCCATTTCTAGGATTCCCGTTCTGGTAGTAGCATATAGTGCGGAGTAGTGGTTGACAAAGGCGCCTAAAATTGAGTGTGTATCTCTTAATGGCTGCTGTCCGTCTCCCTCCAACTCCAGAACGAAATTGGAGCCACGTCGGGGACGAATGACTCCCGCCAGGAAACTCCAGGGGCGTTCCCCTTCTCCATAAGCTCTAGCCCTGGAATGTTTTCCCCGAAAATTTACCTCCCTGTCTGCGGTGGTAGTATATTCTGACAACGCTTCACGATAGCGCGCCTGAGCAACGGAGTCCGTGGGAAAGTCCGGCTGGGTTTCTAGTGTGCGGAGTGTGTTTTCCAATGTGTGTAACGTGTTGCGTAAAACCCGCAAGACGCTCGAGCCCTTGGATATGCAACTGCCGCGGATCGTAACTTTCAACGCCTCCCACAGTGTGGCTACTCGCTCTACAGATCCCTTGTTATGGGATATAAACTCTTCGATATCTTGACGTATTTCAAGGCGGAATAGGTCATCCAGCAGCACGTTGGGGGGAAGACGCCAGGAAGGGGGCCCTCCCAGTATGTCCGGCAGTCGGAATCTAGTCAGCACCGGTGAGTGGTCGGAAAACGTGCGGCTTACATGTTGTGCGGCAGCCATGGAAGGGGCCAGCCCCCGAGACACCAATATGTAGTCCAGGCGGGCCCAGGTGGCATGCGCCATGTTCCAATGTGTACCTTCCCTATCGATCGGGTGTAAGTGTCGCCATGTATCTACCATCTCCTGATTATCACAGATGTCACGTAAGGTATCTATGTGTGTTGGTGTAGTGGTGCGTGGAAGGGTTAGACCTGTCAAGAGTGGGATCAAGGACCGCATTGAAGTCTCCTCCCCATATGAGATGTGTCAAGCCTACCTCCCTGATCTTGTTCCAGAGGGCAATGAAACTACTCGGGTCATCGCAGTTCGGGCCATAGGAGCATGCAATGGTGATGGTATCTGCACCCATCCTTCCCCAGGTGACGCAGTAACGTCCCTCTTTGTCCGATGCATCCCCCAGTGGAGCATAGGGGACACTCCTTTTTATCAGTATTGCGGTACCTCGAGCATAAGATGAGTATGCTGCGAAGACCGAGTGTGCCGCCCAACGGGCAGCAAAGCCGCCTCTACGGAGTGGGTCCATATGGGTTTCCTGCAGGAGTGCTACGTTAACGTTGAGTCTGTCTATCGCACCTAATATCTGACGCCTCTTTCTCGGGTCGCCTAGGCCTCTAACATTCCAGGAGATGACTGACAGCAGTCCCCCCTCCCTGCTATCCATCTGCGCCCCCCGGCTCATATCTACGTCTAGGTAATCGGGAGTAACCGGTGTGGACGAGCTCCCACTTACTTCTGGGCCCTGTCCCCACGGATGATTCAGAAGGTGAGTATGACATGTGCAATGTGACGGTATACATGCTGTGTTCAAACAAAATAACAACTACCCCATAAACATCCCCTCCCCCACCCACAGCGACATCCCAATCATGCCGAGCATCTGCCCCCACCCACAACAATGCAACAACCCAAACCATAGTCTGTTGGGGAATACCCAAGTGGGAAACGCCAGGGCTCCAGACCCGCCACCCCAACTCCCCCGATATTGCACCCGCCGTCCGCTGGGGTTAGCAGCGGCAAGCTATGCGGGAGGGGGAAGGGTGTGCCAGGGCAAGATCAAGTTATATAGCTACAGTCGTACCCTGGAAGCAATCGGGGCATCATTATACTTATCATCAATCCGAGCCCATAGTGTCCAGCAAGGGAAACAACAAGTAGCGAGGTTACCTGGGCGGTATAGGCTAAATAGTTCTATACAGTGTCAGTGTAATGGGGAGTAAGCATATCAAACATACCCTTCTAGTCAGTCCAGCGCTGATGTGGGAGAGCGAGAACCTTCTCTCCCAGGAGATGTTCGGGCAGGTTCGTGAGCACGCTTATGATCTTTTAGGAACAGTTCCACCTGGGACGGGTTCTGAAGTATGTGCGTCTTACCATGGATGACCACTCGCAGGCGCGCCGGGTAGAGCATGGAGTATCGAATATCACCTTGAAGTAGACGCTTCTTGACTGCTCCAAATTTCCGGCGTGCCTCCTGTACAGCCTGCGTGAAGTCAGGGAAAAATGAGAGCGTAGTGTTTTCATACTGAACCGGCTGTTTCTCTCGTGCCAGGCGTAGTAGCGTATCGCGGTCTCTGTAATTTAGGAATCGGATAAGGATTGGTCTCGGGGGCGCTCCGGGAATGGGACGAGGACCCAGGGAGCGATGGGCTCGCTCCACCACCAAACATGGGGAAAAGGCCTCCGTGCCAAATAGTTCGGATAGTAACTTCTCTATGAATATTTCCATTTTCCCCACTGCTGTTGATTCTGCCAGTCCCACAAGGCGCACGTTGTTTCGTCGCGAGCGCGCCTCCAAGTCCTCATTCTTATCGGCTATCACTTTCAGTAACCGTTCCATCTGCGAGACTGTGTTGGCATTCGCTACAGCGCCATCCTCAAGCCCCGAGATGCGCTGCTCCGTCTCCTTGACCCGTTCCTCCTGTTGGTCCAGTCGGTGCACCACAGAGTCCAATCTTCTGGACATGTTATCGATCTTTGAGTCAATGGAAGAGAGACTAATCTGCATGTTGAGAAGGAGCGCCTTCCAGTCCACTTCCTCCGCCTCTGTCCCCTCCGAGTCCCCGTCTCCCGCCAGTGGGGTGCGGGTTTTCTTCTTTTGGGTCTCGAAGGGGAGCTTAGATTGTTTATGATATGTCTTCCCCATGACGCTGGCGGGACGGGCAGCGTCTTCCCCCACTCCAAAGCACCAGAGCGGGGCCCTCCGAACAGCGCAGTCCTAGGCAGGTATAGGATATGTTGTGCCGCAATACCGCCGGTCCGTTTTCCGCTTCAGTCTCTCTATCTCCCTCGCGGTGTAACACTCTGGCGTTAGAGACGGTCCCCAAGGTCAGGAGCAGAGTCGCGGCATCATGTCAATCCGTGCATATGCCGCCCGGTCAGTGGTTGGGTAACGATGGGCACCCCTCACCGCCTTGCGTGTAAGTCTCTTCCCGCTAGGTTGGCGGATTCATGGACTTCCAGTGCGATGTGCGTGAGGCGAAATGTCAATGGGGAGCCCTCCACCACCTCCCGATGCACCCTCTCCAGCCAAGCAGCAGCGTTCCTCACCTCGAGCTTGTGGCGGGGTTCGGCAGGGCGGTATAAGCATGCGAGGCGCTCCTACAGTAGGCGCCCCTCTTCTGGGCGGACTCCCTGGCGTCTGAGTGCGCCTCGTTCGTTCCGCAGATAGGGCGCATGGGATGCCGGCCCCTAGATGTGCGGGCCTCGCCGGGGTTGCGCACTGTGGCAAAGTGCCCCTCCGGTGCTCCCGGGCGGCAGGATCGTCAGGCGGCTGTCAACCGCAACTCACTTCGCCTTCGTGCCCCTCTATCTCCTTTGCCTCTTCGCGGCTTCAGGCTCCCCAGCTCTATCTCCGGCAGTCCGGCGATGTTTGGTTCCCCCGGCAGGTCCGGGCCTAGGGACCACGTGTGAGCACCGGAGTCGCGTTACGTGCTCGCCGTCTCTCCTGCGCCGGCGGACAGCAGTGCCTCCTGCGGGACCTGTTAGGGCGGATTGGGTCGCCGTCACCGCACCGAATTTCGCCAGACTCGCCTCAGATGTGCATCTGCCTCTTAGGAGTCCTCGAGCGTTGTTTCTTCCAGTGTCCAGGGTACAGGATGGGTATGGCGGATGTTTGAATTGCCTGGCTGGCGAGAGCCTCACATGAGTGCGGCCATATCGGTCTGGCGCCCTCTAGCACCCCCCCATTGAGGAGGAGGTTGATGTCAGAGGTCGTTTTGTGCAGGGTGCCGACCTGAAGGAGGTGCTTGGTCACATTAGAGAGAACTTGGTGTTTCCTGCTTCTGTTGTTCCTCTGGAAGACGATCTCTTTGCGCAATACCAGCGCCCTGAGCCTGATTCTTTGCCTCTACACTCTTCAGTCTTGAAGGTCCTGGAGAATGAATGGAAAGATGTGGACAAGGGTTCCTTTCCACGCTTTTTGAATAAAAGGTACCCGCTACTGGACTTTGATGTGAAATTCCCTTCCTCGGTGAAGGTTAATTCCTTGTTGGCCAGCATGGCGTCTCATGGATGCTTCTGCCAGACGTATGGGTGAGTTGGGTGCCTTCCTTCGTTCTGCTCCTTTTTTGTTGGTTTTGGCGGACAGGGTGGTGTTGCGCCCTCATCCTACGTTCATTCCGAAAGTGGATTCTTATTTTCACAGGTCTTCTGAGGTGGTGCTTCCATGTCTTTGTCCTGATCCTTCCTCGGATGAGGAATCCCAGTTGCACCTCTTAGATGTTCGTCGTGCTTTGTTGATATATTTGTCACGCATGTCTTCCTTTTGCAAGGTGGACAACTTGTTTGTCAATTATGGTTTGTCGCGTCAGGGACTGAAACCCTCCCTCTCAACGATCAGTCGCTGGATTAAGGAGGCCATTTTGTTGGCGTATGCTTCGATTTCTGACGTTCCCTCCCTTCCTGTTCAGGGGCGTTCCACCCGCTCTGTTGCTGTATCTTGGGCCTCCTTCAAAGGGGTGTCCATGGAGGATGTTTGCCGGGCTGCTACTTGGTCTTCGCCTCATACTTTCATGTCCCATTACCGCCTCCAGGTTGGGGGTGGGGGTTCTGTTTCATTTGCATCTTCTGTTCTGACTGCGGGGATGCCTTGAGAGGTTGTATTTGATTGCTGTACCTCTGTACCTTTTTCGGTACTTTTTCGTCTTCTAGGCCTCCTCGCCATTCTCGAGGCCTTCCCGCCGTTGCTTTTCCCGCTTTTTCACCTACTCGCCCACCTCCCGCCTCCCAGCTACCCCCCCTCCCCGGCTACCCCTTAAATGGCGGCCGCTGCGAGGCAAGCCCGTCTGCGCCCGTCCGCGCCTGGACCGCGCCCAGCGCCCGACCGCCTGGTCCCCACGCCCCCCGCCTGACTTACGCCTCTGCCACGCTCACCAACCTCAACCCCGGCCGCACGCCGGGCTGCTACCACGCCACCCCGAAATGGACCCACGGATCCTTCACCTGCAACAACTGCCGCTTCACCTGCCTTCGGGCCCACGCCGCTCCCGCCGAGAACAACTCCCCCGGAAGCAATCTCCACTGCATCCTGGTCAACACCCGATCCGTCCACAGGCACGCCATCGAACTGTGGAACCTCATCAACTCAACAAACCCGGACATCGCCTTCCTCACCGAGACCTGGATGAACCCCTCCTCGGCACCCGACATCGCCATAGCCATCCCCGACGGCTTCAAAATCATCCAGAAAGACCGCACCACCGCATCGGAGGAGGCATCGCCATCGCACACAAAAGCTCCATCCGCATCTCGACCCACACCGACGACTCATTCCCCGACGCCGAACATCTCCACTTCACGATCCACAGCGACCCCAAGACCACCCTCAGAGGCACCCTCATGTGCAGACCTCCAGGACCTCGCACCAAGTTCAGCGAAGACATCGCAGACTTCGTCAACCCTCATGCACTCTCGTCCACCGACTACATCCTCCTAGGAGACCTCAACTTTCACCTGGAGAACCACACCGACAAAAACACCACCGCCTTACTGGACAACCTCGCCAACCTGGGACTGAAACAGCTAGTCAACACACCCACCCACCACGCCGGACACACGCTCGACCCCATCTTCTCCTCCAGCAAACACATCACCGTCAGCCACGCCACCGAACTCACCTGGTCGGACCACAGCTGTGTCCACTTCAGCTTCAAGAAGACCACCGTGCTTCACCACACCCAGCAACCACCAAGAAGACACTGGAATCGTATCACCACTGAACAGCTCGCATCAACCCTCTCCCAGAACCAACCCACCAGCACCACCGACCCAAACAAAGCCGCCAACAACCTCACAAGCTGGATCTCCGACTGCGCCAACCTCCTGCCCCCCCTGAAGACTCAAGCTAACACCAACAACCACAAGAAAAACTCCTGGTTCACCCCCGACCTCAAGGACTCCAAGAAAGAATGCCGCGCCCGCGAGAAGACGTGGCGCCTCAACCAGTCCGAAGAGAACATGTCAGCTCTCAAGGACGCCACCCGCCAATACCACCAACACCTCCGCGCCGCACGAAAAACAGCCTACCGGAACAGACTTGACAACAACGCCCACAACAGCAAGGAACTATTTGGCATCGTCAAAGAGCTCTCCAACCCGGACGCAGAAAACAACCCCATCCCTCCCTCAGAGGACCTCTGCAACTACCTCGCAACCTTCTTCCAACACAAGATCATCGACATATAGAACAGCTTCCCGACCGCCAACGCGAACCCCCACCCGGAACCCGCCACCGACATCACCACCATCCTCACCTGGAGCCCTACCACCACCAAGGAGACCACCCGCGTCATGAACTCGATCCACTCCGGATCCCCATCAGACCCCTGCCCGCACCACATCTACAACAAGGCCGACAGCATCATCGCACCGCACCTCCGAGACGTCATCAACGCCTCCCTCACTGCCGCCACCTTCCCGGGGAGCTGGAAACACGCAGAGCTCAACGCCCTCCTAAAGAAACCTACAGCAGACCCCACCAAACTCAAAAACTTCCGGCCCATCTCTCTCCTACCGTTCCCCACCAAAGTGATTGAGAAAATCGTCAACGCTCAACTCACCACTGCCCTGGAAACCAACGACTCCCTCGACCCCACACAGTTCGGGTTCAGGGCCAACCACAGCACCGAAACCGCCCTCATCGCAGCCACGGACGACATCCGAGCCCTGACCGACAAGGGAGAAACCGTGGCCCTCATACTCCTGGACCTCTCTGCAGCCTTTGACACGGTCTGCCACCGCATCCTGATACGCCGCCTCAGCAACGCCGGCATCAGAGGCAAGGCCCTGGAATGGATCGTCTCCTTCCTCTCCGGAAGGACTCAGAGAGTCCGCCTGCCCCCCTTCAGATCCACAGCCACGGAGATCATCTGCGGCGTACCCCAAGGATCCTCCCTCAGCCCCACCCTCTTCAACGTCTACATGACCCCCCTGGTGAACATCGCACGCAAACACGGACTCGACCTCATATCCTACGCCGACGACACCCAGCTCATCCTATCCCTCACAAACAACCCCACCTCAGCTAGGACCAGACTACATGACGGAATGAAGGAAGTAGTGAACTGGATGACAGCTAGCCGGCTGAAACTGAACACAGATAAGACGGAGGTCCTCATCCTCGGCCCTACTCCCACCGCATGGGACGACTCCTGGTGGCCCCCCGCCCTAGGCAGCACTCCCCAACCCACCGACCACGCACGCAACCTCGGATTCATCCTGGACTCATCCCTCTCCATGACCAGACAGGTCAACTCGGTGACCTCGGCATGCTTCAACACCCTCCGCATCCTCCGCAAGATCTTCCGCTGGATCCCCACCGACACCAGGAAGACCGTCACCCACACCCTCGTCACCAGCCGCCTGGACTACGGGAACACTCTGTACGCCAGCATCACCACCAAGCTGCAGTGGAAACTACAACGGATCCAGAACGCTGCCGCACGACTCATCCTGGACATACCCCGCCACCACCACATTTCCGGACACCTGAAGAGACTTCATTGGCTCCCAGTCAACAAGAGGATCACCTTCCGACTCCTCACCCACGCACACAAAGCCCTTCACAACCTCGGACCCAAACTCATCAACAACCGCGTCTCCTTCTACACTCCTCCGCGCACTCTACGCTCTACCGGACAGGCCCTGGCAGCCGTACCCCGCATCCGCAAAGCCACCGCCGGAGGAAGATCCTTCTCCTTCCTAGCAGCGAAAACCTGGAACTCTCTGCCCAGCCACCTTCGCGCCACACCTGACCACCTCTCCTTCAGAAGGCAGCTCAAGACCTGGCTCTTCGAGCACTGACCCCCCCCCCCTCCTCCAGCGCCTTGAGACCCTTTATGGGTGAGTAGCGCGCTTTATAAATGCGATTGATTGATTGATTGATTGTATATTAAATTTTGTTTTTCACTGCACTTTGATGTGGTCTTTTCCTTACATGAAGCTGATTGCTTTGGTATCGGCTCATTTGTGAATACTGTGGCGAGGAAGACTGGACGAGGAGGTAATGCCCCGATTACTTACCGGTAATCTTCATTACTCCGAGTCCTAGTCTTCCTCGCCACAGTATAGTTTCCCTTCCCTCCCGGCCCTGGTGGTGGCTTCATGTCTGCGGCTTTGTGTATCAGGTCGTGTTGTTTGATATGTATCCCTTTATGGGATTGGCTGAAGACACTGGGGGCCATATTGGAGGAGGGAGGGGAGACTAGAGCGCTGCTCTTTTAATTTTACTTGGAGTTCTGTGTGGAGCCTGAGGCTCATTTGTGAATACTGTGGCGAGGAAGACTAGGACTCGGAGTAATGAAGATTACCGGTAAGTAATCGGGGCATTGCCTACCTAAGTTCCAGGCATTGTGCTCTATGAGGCTTTGTGGATGGAGGGTATTGGGGACAAGAGTAGTTTGGGTACGAAGGGGGCCCTCAAGATACTGTGCATGGGGGACCAAAGGTTTCATTACACCACTGGCATGTCTCAAACATAGCCATTTCCCCAAAAGACCGAAACACATCAGAGCTTGCTTTTGACCCTTGGACAGCTGGCTAACACAGCAGTGTGGGCTGTCTCTTTTGGGGGCGGAGCCAAGGCTGCTTTGCATATGGTTGGTGTTCCTCAAACTGGTATGTGGCCTGGGGTAATTTCTAGTAGCTGAGATTAAATCAAGCATTCCAGCCATCACTCTTCATTTTCTCAGACAGTTTTTTGGAGGAAAAGCTGACGGTGAAGCAGTCAGAACACCTCCACTTCAGGGCACCATGTCTTTAACTTAGAATTTTCTGTCTAATGTAGTAGCTTCACAGTACTTTGGGAGTCCGGTGAATTAAGTCCCCTGATGTGGGCATCTGAAAGAATTCAAATTTTAGGTGCAAGCAAATGCAGGCGCGAGACTGGCTTGAGTCAATCCAGTGACTGGTTCAGCTTTGTCTGTCTGGTCGACAGGATATATCTACCAATGGTTTCGGTTCATTTTTTGTCTCTCTGGGCCAAGCCATGGCAGTGGCTCAACTATTTCTCGGCTTCCCTTTGAATTTGTTGGTTGCCCACCTTTAATTGTGAGTGGTCATAATCGAACTGTTTATGTCTTTTGCACTGTTTTATCAAAACTGTGGCTGGATAAAGCCACGTTCCAATGAGTCTTTTGCTAGTTTCCCATTTCTTCAGTACATGCTTGAATCATACCTTTATTCTACAACGCATACATTCAAGTTACTACTAACTCTTAATTCCTTTGGGGCGGGATCAACGTTAGATGCATTACAAACCTGCAGAGTGACTGGAGGTCCCTGGACAGCCCAACAGCAATGATTTGCATGAACGCTGACTGTAAATTTGTGACTCGTTAGCTGTTGGTGGACAAGAAAAACCAGGGGTAGCCTTCCCAGCAACAGCAAAAATGTGCTTCCTGGTCTCTGCTGTCACACACTTTACTCACCTGCAGGCTGCCATAGGTCACAGAGCAGAGGAATTCAGCACCACAGTCAATGATCCAAATAATGTGATACATCAACATTGCTGTGAGTGTGTAGCTGCAGATGTAAAGTTCTGAAGTAGGCTTCCAGCATCAGAAACAATTCACCTGATATTTCCCACTGTCAGCATGCTCACCCCTCAGGGCACAGAGCAGAGGAATCCTGGAGTACCTTGAACAAGCCACATCAATCTTTAATATGCAAACTACCAGAACTGTTGCATAAGGAGACTAACTTTAAGTCCACTTTCAGATGTGCTCACAATATAGCATGGTGTTTATGTTCAGGCCAAACTACAAAACATTGTAAAGTCAGGCATTATATTCTGAAGAAATCTACACATGGAAATGTTTTTATTGTAGAACTAAATCCTTTTTAGATAAACAATGTGTAACAGAAAGTGTTGCAAATACAGTTTAAGTTGTAAAAATTATGATATAGAGTTTTGTGTTGTGTCATGTCACGTTAGATGCATGACTGGGAGCTCCAAATATGTCCCATTGTTTTTAGCTCATTAAGGGCTGGAGATGTTGTCCCACATTACCTCCTCGGTAGTCTTCCTCGCCACATGACTAACAAAGTGAACTCATGTGGCGAGGAAGACTATACTCGGGGTAATGAAGATTACCGGTAAGTAATCGAGTCATTACCTCCTCGTTAGTCTTCCTCGCCACATGAGTTCACTTTGTTAGTCATGTGGCGAGGAAGACTATACTCAGAGTAATGAAGATTACCGGTAAGTAATCGGGGCATTACCTCCTCGTTAGTCTTCCTCGCCACATGAGTTCACTTTGTTAGTCATGTGGCGAGGAAGACTATACTCGGAGTAATGAAGATTACCGGTAAGTAATCGGGGCATTACCTCCTCGTTAGTCTTCCTCGCCACATGAGTTTACTTTGTTAGTCATGTGGCGAGGAAAACTATACTCGGAGTAATGAAGATTACCGGTAAGTAATTGGGGCATTTACCTGTACTGGGTATGCGTCACAAAAGTGATATAAATCAGCACAAAGGGTCGATTTACATAACAACATGCAGAAAGTAGCACTCAAGTAATGGGAAGTAGCGCACTCAGCTACTTTGCTCTACTTTGCATGAAGGGGGCATACCATGGATGGGACGTGGGCGTTGACATGGAACCACTCATATTTTTTGCCTCAAAGACCTATTGAAAACGCCAGACGTAGCTTTGCACCAAAAGTCTTCACCACTTCAAGGCAGGCATTGTGTCGGAGAAAAGTTTCTTTTATCCAAGCCTTTACAACTTTGCATGAGTGCGGTCCTTTATAGTACACAGAAAAACCTGGAAAAGTTTAAACAATGTCTATGCATAGTATTTTGTACTGCAAGTGTACCATTCCAGTTCAAAAACATGCTATACAGCACATACACCCTTCCACTATACTGCCAGGGTGAGTGCCTGGTGAAGTCAGCCTAAAGTGCACCAGAACAGGGGAAGAGAGATACAGCCTCATGCCTGGTTTAATATGGTGTTGTTTTGCTCTCTCCCTTTTACACATTGCAGAACAGCAACTTTTGTTGTTGCACACGTAAAAAATGAGTACATGTGGTCCCCAGTCAGGATGAAGAAAACCCCTAGGTTTCACTCCATCAATTCCATGTCAACAGCTAGAAGACCCCTTGGGCCTCGTCACTTGTGGGCTGCTGCAGCAGTAGTGGAAATGCCTAACATTGCACTGCAGCACATTACAGAATTCTTATTTTGCCAAAATTCACAGGGTGTCCAAAATGGACAAATGAATGATGCTTGCCAGGCTGTTTCCTCTCTCATTGTGCATTTTCAGTGTCATAGCTCTTCTATTGACATGTAGAAACATAGAATAATAGTCTCCCATAACAGATGCATGTCATCTACACTCAGCATAAACCTCCTTCACTGCAAAACAAACACGCACATCCAAAGACGCACACCAACCCAAGTATGGGGTTACAACTCAAAACAAGCCTTCACTTTCACATGGTCAAGACTGATTTGCATATGGCTGGGTCCAAACTGGAATGGCATGGTGAGCAAAAAAACAATGGATTTAGGCCCAGATGTCTGTACTGGGGTGAATGTATGACATTGTTCTGCATTCTGTCCATCAACTGTTGTTTTTGCATTTGTCACCCCGAGTGGGACGGGTATGCTCAGGCGTGAGTCCCGTGCTCACCATGCCACTGGAATCAAGCTATCCTGGCTGAAGAGGGGTGAAACCCCAAAACCGGTCCTAAGATGCTTGTTTGCAGCCCAGGGAGGACCTGGCCTGGAAGTTCGGGCTGGACTGTTCCCATGGAGCACAGGGTCAAGACTGATTTGCATATGGCTGGGTCCAAACTGGAATGGCATGGTGAGCAAAAAAACGATGGATTTAGGCCCAGATCTCTGTACTGGGGTGAATGTATGACATTGTTCTGCATTCTGTCCATCAATAGTTCTTTTTCCAATGACATGTGTCCTGTGCTATAGCCTAGTGGAAGAATAGGAGCACCAACAAGCAGTGATACAAAATAGCAAACAGCCAAGGAGGAGGCGGGCTGGTGGTGAATGATGTTGAAAACCACCCACTGCTGGAAATTACCTCACCAGTGGGACATAGTCTGCTCCTCCCCGACCACTGCACTCCCCGCAGCACTGCTGACTGTGGCCACCACACAGGGCAGTGGGGGGTGTTTGGGTAGCGGAATGCAGTGCTAAGTTCTGCCTACATAGGGTCCCACTGTGTGTGACCCGGACAGCCACATTTATTTATGGGCTGATAAAGGAACAAACGCATATATGGCCGGTGACACAAGACAGTGACAAAGAGGGGTCGCACCATGATTTTCTATGGACGTTGGACGGGATGTTGGTCGGCACTGGTTATTGCGCTAGACTGGGAATTGATTTTCACTTCAAAGCTGAATCTTTTGTCGTGGTGACTGGCTCTTGCATTGAATGATGTGAGGGGAGGGCTTTGCTTGGGTCAGAGGAGGTGTCACAGGAAGCTGAAGATTACAGGTACGAGGGAGTGGAGTGCAGCTTATACCACCCTCAACTGGCCACACAAAGGGTGAGTGAAAGGGGCACAACTACGAATACCACATGACCAAAACCTGGCTTACGCACCCAAACTCCAAAGAGTCTCCTTAGTGAAAAGATCCAGTTCCTTTTATGTGGGATTATAATTGGGAGATTTCTGGCCATGATTGGACTTCTTGAAGGCTGGCAAGGCTCGGGCAGTGGTAGACACAGATAGATTAATAGGGAAATAGCAGAACAACAAGGAGTTTCTAAAAGGCAAGTTTTTAAAGGTTTTATAAACTTCACATATGTCTTCTTTGGAATGTCTATCAGAAGACAATTCTATAGGTGTACTACGTTTACAGAGAACCCCCTATTCTCACTCTCCTGGTAGGAGAATCAAGATTCAAGCTGAGCACAGCTTGGCTGCTCTACTCTGAGTCTGGCTCTTAGCAACAATGTGCACCACTGTCATGGAGTTTAGATATCATGCACAACCTTCCCTGTTCACTGAAAGTCAGATCAGTACCAGCACATTGTCAACACTCTTTTTTAGCTTACAATCAATCAGGTGACTTGGTTTTAGAACAGTTGATTTCAGGTATTGCTTTTTGGCAACCCTAACTGACTGGCATTGCATTGCAGTAATGTAAACAAGCAGACACAAACACATAACATGTGCTGTATTTCTTAGAAAACTGAAAACCTTTCCTTGGAATCCGTAAATGAAAAACAGCATAGAAACTGTCTTGATGGGATTGATGTTTCAAGGTCAGTTTGTGACCTAGAAGTTACTATTTTGTTATAGCTAACAAACTCGTGTAATGGAAGCATCTTCTGTCGGACAATTTTACAGCTGTAGTACCTTGTAGGCCAGTACTGCATTGCCACCAGTGTAAATTTACACATGTTTAAATGGTTTAAAACTGCCATGATCCAAATTTTGCTTTTGAAACACAATTGGAGAAGCTTGTCACCACTACAGATGGTACAGAAAGATTATGAACAGATCTGGTGGCACTCAAAAGCTGGGCATAGCAAAATATAGGAGATTTCACCCAGATAACTGCAAAGACATCCACATGAGCCATAGGAATCAGAAGCAAAAGTACCAAATGGGAAAGTAAAATGTAGTTACTCTGAAGAGTATTCAAGTGAAATCATGGACACGGGTGTAGAAATGGACATCATTTAGGGGGTCACAGCTGTGAGCCCCGGTTTGCTCCTTGTGACCCCTGGAACTGCCTTTGCCACCCCTGGTCTCAGAGGTGGTAACATCAGTGCCTGGAACACAGGGGCAGCTTGTCCTAATGGATGACAGCTGGACTCAGCTTTCCCAGGTTCCCTAGATAATATTATTCACTATTAGTGTAATACAAATTGGAGTACAATTAGCTGGAATATGACACTATCTGGCAGCTAAGGTAAGTTAAAATGTTTTTAAATGTATGAAATGTATTTTGTATGCGTGGTTACAGGCGAGAGTATGTTCATGTGAGAGACAGTGTGTGAATGTGTTTGTATGTGTATGTATGTGCGTGTGTGAGTCAAAGTACAGGTCAAATGGCATGTGATGTCACTTCTGCTACCCCAGGCATTTTGGTGAATTGGTGCCCATGCGTGTATACATATACGTTGCCCATATAATTTAATAGCAAAGAAAGCAAATGCAACACTAGTTAGATTAAAAGAAACGTATTGTATGTTGTTGTGTAAGCAACAGCAAAACACAATCAAGATTGGTTACAACAAATTAAAAGAGGCGCTGGTCATTTTGAGTAATTAAGGAAGGTGCTGCACCAAATAAAAGGACTGAAGGGTGTAACATATAAATTAGACTAAAAGATGTGAAAGTGTTTATCCTTTTGAAAATAAACCAAACCAGGCCACATATTTGAGTACATTTCCAGGGTCAGAAACTTTCTGCAGTTTGTTAATTTTTACCCACAAACTCCCTTGTGTGTGGGTGTTCATCTGCTTAAACTGATGCACCCACACAGGAATGGAGACAATCTAAATGTGTGTCAGACTGGCCAAATTCCAAGAACCACAAATGTATGTTGAAAGTACACAATTCCAGCATTTATGCTTTTGTGATCTGGAATTTGGAATTTCCATGACCAAAGTGAAAAGTGTGAGCATCTAAGTAGTTGAACGCTTTGTGAATGGGGCCACTGGCACTTACCACCCACTAATCAGGGAGCATAAAGCCAAAAATTGTGCAAGACTAGTAAAGTGCAATAGTGCATAAATATCTTACAACATCTGAACCTGATTATGTTCCCAGCTCTCTTCTTCATAAGCACATCTAGTTTCACTGCATTGTTGAGTAAGAGTTTCCCTATGATTTCTGGGGAGATAAGGAGTTCCAGGAAATACCTATTTCTCACTAGTTGCACCAGTTACATGGAAAGTGTCTCACTCTTCCCAGCAAGTCTTGCAGTTTAAACCCCATCTTATCGAATCATTTTCTGAGAACACCGTGGTTGCCTCATCAGTGTGTGCTTGTTCTTTAAAAGATATCAGATGATGCTTCCAGGAGAATTAAACTACATAGATAACCCTAAGTTTCGTACTAATTGACTCAAACGTGAATTTGCTTATCGTAAATGTGTCAGCTAAGCATCCAGTGGTGACATTCTGAGTATTTCTAGGGCAAAAAAAACTCTAACCTCATCTTGCAACATTAAAGAAAAATTAGAAAATCTTGGCCATGCCCTCGTTGTTGATGACCATTACATTATGCTGTGCTAGGGAACATTGATGGTGGCACCATAGTCAGTAGCGTAACGAAACTTGCGTAGGTCCCCCTGCAGAGTTAATGTAGGGGGCCACCTTGCTATTGACCCAGTCAGGAGCTCTCAGGCCAGCCCACTCAGAGTGCAGGAGGGGGGCCCCTGGTGCTCGGGCCCCCACGCACTGCGGGGCTATTGTTATGCCACTCACCACAGTTAGAGTGACCTACCTAAGCATTGAACAGGTGATTGACAGATGGTGTTTATATGCTGTCTATCAGCTGTCTGCATGAAGGGTGTTGTATATTCTGGGCCCCATGATCCAGAATGCTCATAGACTCGAATAGCACAGCTCAATGAAATCAGAAGGACATAGTGAGTTTTTGCATGAGGCTACCAGCGGTTAAATAGGCAAAAAGGTTAAGGGTGTTTCAATTGGTTTGGGATGGGCACAGATTGGACTGAGAATCGGCCTCCCGCCCTTTCCCTGTATCTATAGGTGGGATTGTATCTTGAAATATCAAGCTACAAAATACTGCATCCACCACATCGACTTCCAATTTATGGTAAGGTAAGTATGGAGAGAGAACTATAGATTTCCCTTTCTTAAATCTCCGTCTGCTTACATTGATGAGAAAGAGATGGGCAGACATGCTCTTATGTGAAATATTCAGGGTCCACACATTAGGCAAACATAAGTATGCATGTGTGTATGTTTGTACGCGTACGTGTGTGTATGTGTGTTTTTGCGTGGGTGTGTCTGTGTGTGTGTAACATGTAAAAATAACTAGAAATGCAGTTAAACTTATGAGACCTTTCAGAAATTATATTATGGCCTTTAGTTTTAAACACAGAGTTTTGCCACAAAGCGGACCCCTTAAATGTTGACAATGGCACGTGATGTGTTTCCAAACTCACATGGATTTTACAGCATTCTACGGCATCTCTTAACAAACATTTTTTATATTCAGGGGTTGAAACTATCTTTAAAATACCATCCTCCATCATATCACATGATATCACATTCCAGTACACTGATGTTGATTATATGTACCTAACACTATATTGCATCCAGTACACCTCCTATGACTACAACTTCATGGTGAATATATTGCCACAATTTGTACCTTTACATCCTCTACCTAACTCTATTAACTATTGTATTTATTTATTATACGTACCAATATTTACCATACAGTGTAGTGGTGCCACAATGTAGTAATGCTATATAATTGCCATGCAATAAAAAGGATGCAATATTGTAGGGTGCAATATTAATCTTTGTATTTTGTATATCATATGCGTTACACGTACCCTCACTAGTTGATTATGCAGTCTGCAGTCGTACATTTGAGTCATGAACATTTATATCCTCCACTAAGGAAAAACAATCCTAATATCATAACACTGAAAGGACCAAGGAGATTCTTTAATTCTGGTCGATCTCTCACTCCAAATTCTAACCCACAATCTTCTCTCATTTTTGCACCATAATTCTCAGTTCATGTCTTCACTCAGCTTCATGTAGAGCCTTCTCAAGTGATGCTTGGATACACATGTGGATAATAAATTCATCATCGTTAAGGAGTTTGGTTCTCTTCAGTATTCTCAAAATGATAATCTTTGCAAGCATTTATACTTTCCATAGTATTTGTGTCCAAACATTCTTGAGTAAACGGATTTATTTATTAATTACATTTTTATTTTTTTAAAGAGTTTTAAATAGCGTTGTCAAGACCCATGGGTATCTGAGCACTTTACATCAGTGCATGAACATTACAAATAACAAGTATAATCACACATTTGGGATAAGAGAGAAACACAACAGAGGTTTAGTAGGAAGGTTAAGTTCATGTTTTGTTTGTTGCTTGGCATCCTGCCAGTTGAGATATTGGTTGAGAAGTAGATCCTGTAGCTATCTCTTTAAGCTCGAGAAGGAGGGGTTTGTCCTTAGATGTACTGGAATAGAGTTCCAGATTTTGGGGGCATTGCCCGAGGAGCAGCAAGCCATAGTTTTTTGTTTGTGGACTTTAGGTGGAATAAGGAATAGGTTATTTTCGAGCTTCTTAGGTTTCTTGACTTTCAAGTCTTTTAAAGTTTTGAGGCAAGGTAAGCTGGTTTGGTGAGTGAGACAGGCAGTTCTGAAGTTGCAGCGAGCTTCAATTGGGAGCAATTTAAGTTTTTTTAGGGCAGGGGAGATGTGGTCATATTTTTTTATTCCTGTGACCAATCTAGCTGCTGTGTTGAGAGAGTGATTCTAAGGGGTGTGAGGTGGGATTTTGTAGTGCATGTGAGGGTGGTGTTCCTATAGTCTAATCTTGACAGCACCATTGCTTGTGTGGCAGATTTGAAGTCATTCGGTGGTAGGTATGGTTTGACATTGTTCAGACATTTCAGGCTGTAGAAGGCCCTCTTATATGATCTTTCATGGTTAGTTTAGGGTGTAATGTTATTCCTAACGATTTGGCAGAATCAGTTAGGGTAAAATTGCAGTTGAGATCATCAATGGAGTTTATCTATTCTTGCATTTGAGAGAATTGCTTTGAGTTTAATATGAGCAGAATTTCTGTCTTATCTTGGTTGAGTTTTAGGTGGTTGTGAGATAGCCAGTGTTGTACTTCTTTGAGGGTAGCATTTAGTCAGTGTACGTCATCTAGTGAGGAGATTTCCAAGCAAAGCTGAATGTCATCTGCATATAGATGGAAGGGGATGTTTGCTTGGTTGAGAATGATGGTGAGGGGCTCCATGTAGATATTGAACAGTGTGGGTGAGAGGACAGAGCCTTGTGATTGTCATTGTGTCAGAAGTCAGATTGCTTATTTTTATTTGTTGAGAGTGGTTTTGTAGAAAGGATATAAACCAGCTTAGTACCACCTCTTCTGTGCTGATCCTCTTTTGGAGGGAGTCCAAGAGAAGCTTGTGGTCGACCGTGACAAATGCCGCTGATAGATCTACGAGGATGAGCAGGCAGCATTAGTCAGTGTCCAGGGATTTGTGGAGGGCATCCACTATGTTCAGAATAACTGTTTCCGTGCTGCAGCCCTTTCTGAAGCCCCATTGACGAGGGTCTAGGAGATTGTAGTTTTCGATGTGTTGGTTCAGTTGAGAGAGAACACATCTTTCTAGGGTTTTGGCTAGAAAGGGAAGTTGTTGAGGTCTTTTGATTCAGTTGTGTGACTTCACCAAGTTTCAGACAGTCTGGCATCACTCCAGTCATCAGGGAGCTGCTTATGGTTTTAGTCCAAAGGGGTGTTAGACCATGGTTGAGTTTTTTTGCCAGGGATGTTGGGAGGGGTTCTGCAATCTGGGAGGAGGATTCGAACTTAGGCATCAGAGTAGAAATGTCCTCCTCCGAGATTGGGTTGAATACCTTCAGTTTTTAGTAGTTATATGGGGCTCTTGGTTATGAGTACATCTTTTGAATTCCTGTGGGGTGCATGTTGACAGGGTAGACGTTGAGTGAGAAGGGGGGTTCTTATCTGAGCTCTATTTTTATGATTTTAAAACTGAAAAAAACTGCTGAAGGCGTCACACTGTTCTTTGGCGATCTGAGTTTTTTTTAGGGGTGACTTGAATGATTGTTGTTTAATGATATTGAAAAGCTCTTTAAGGCAGTTTTGGCCTTATCTAGAGCATTGTGGAAGAAGGTATTTTTTTTCTTTTGTGATGTGTTTTTTTGTATTTTCTGCGTTACATCCTGTGCTGAACTAGGTTGGCTGTGGATGGGTTAGTTTGCCAGAGTCTTTCTGTCGCTCTAAGCTGTCTTCTTTCAATGTTGAGGTCTTTATTAAACCAGAATCTTGAGGGTGAGTGTCTCATCCTTTTCAGTTTTAGAGGGGCTACTTGTTCCGGTATGGAGGACATTGTTGAGTTATAATGGGTGATGAGTTCAGTTGTTAAGAGGCTGTCTGATGGGGGGAGTTGTGATCCCATTCTTTCTTTGAGGTCAGCTATGGAAATTGTTTTACGTTTCACATCCATTGAAGGGTTTTCTTCGAGTGCAATTGGTGGTGAGGGGCTACGTTGTTGTGGAACAGAATGATGTGGTGGTCCTACCAGTCGACAGGAAGGATGCTGTTGATAGTGTTTCTTCCTGGGCTATGATAGCATCCAGGGTTGAGCCTTTGATGTGGGTTTGATCTTTGCAATGCTGGGAAAGTTTCTTCTTGAGTAGGAGGATGTAGGTTGTTTAATGATTGGATTAAAACATTGGTTTCATCATTACAGTGAATGTTGAGGTCCCCTAGGATGATATTTTTGACATCCGAGAGTGAGCAGTGTGTTATCAAATCTGTCATGTGTTCACCGAAAGAGAGTAGGTTGCCTGGTGGGTGGTGGAGTAGGTGACAGTTCAGAGTTGTGTTGTTTGTCATCCTTATGGTGGTGTTAAAAATTTCAATTGTGCTGTAGTGAGTGAATCATATAATGGGAGTGAGGTGTAGTGGTGTGGCCTTGTGGAGTGTCAAGTATATCATGTTCATTATCGGTTGGAGTGAGGGCAGGGTGATTTGTTAGGGAGGGAGGGGAGCATGTGGTGTAACTCTTGCGTGTTTCATTATGTGTAGATTCCTGTGGGGAGACTGGCTGGGGGAAGGTATATGTGACAGTGATATGGCTTTTTTCAGTGTAGGGAATATGGATTTGAAAGTGTGTAGGTTGTCACCATTTGCTTGTATTATTATAGTTCCGTTTCTGAAGACGGTTCTGGTAACGTTGCCTTTGAACATGGGTGAATTGGAGATTGTTAGTTTGAGTCCATATGGGGTGTTGGGGGTTTTGGTAATGTGAGGGAGTTTTGTTATGATTGTTTTCCATTTTGCTGGACGTGTAGTGTAAAATATGACATACGTTTTCGTTAGGCCTTTAGATGTGTTGAATTAGATATCGGCAATGAGTAGATCCGGGTGTTGTTTAATCAATTTGTCTTGGAAGTTCTTCACTGCTGTTATGGAGAGGTGTGGCTGAAGCTGATGTAAAAGGAGTATGGACCATGGGGTTTAGGATGGAGGGAGTGCAGGGGTGGAGGGTGCTGTGGAACCCTGCATCTTGAGACCTTTAAGGGGAGTTCGGAGTCCCTATAGGAGTGGTGGATGACCACTTAGAATTGCAATGGTAGATTTTCCATTACAATTCTTAGTATATGCATGATGTATATGATGTAACAATGTTGGTGTTGTCTAATGCAGTATTCTGTTTGGGTTATAATAGGGGTTTCCAATCCTTTCTTTTCACAAGGGCTGCTTATGCTCAATTGATGTTTTTTTTAATTGTTTTTTTTATTAAAAACAAATTAACACATAAAATAGCACTTACAGACAATATCGTGTACCATGCTGCAACGGGCAACCCTCCACATAAATGGCCTATCCCCCTCTCGGGTAGAAGATATCATAAGACATCAGACAGGTAAGCATTACTCAGTGTCCAAAATTGGAAGGTCTCTCGGTGGCTCACAGATATCCCCCCTGTAAGTGTTCCATTTCTGCCATACTCGCGACCATTTGTTAGGGCAGCCTCGTAAAGTATATGCAGTTTTCTCTGTGAACATACAGTGGTCCATATCATTTTCCCAAAGCCTCAGGGATGGTTTTTCTCTCACTCCCCACAGCTTTGCAATATTGCGTTTGGCGACCATCATTCCCAATGACACCCAGATCTTATCCTTGACGTTTAGGTCTGAAGGGCCCGGTTGTTTAAAAGACATAACTTAATATTGCAATCAGTGGTTACCCCCATGATTTCTGTCATACAGTTCGTGACCCTTTCCCAGTATCTCTGAATTAATGGACACTCCCAGAGTGTATGTATGAATGTACCATCCAGCCCACAGCCCCTGATACAAACTGCGTCTTCCCTAAAGCCCATCTTCATCAATGTTTATCCTGAATAATATATCCTATGTAATATTTTAAGTTGAACAAGCCTCAGTTTGGATGAGACTACAGTTTCTTTGGGGGATGCTAGGACTTCTAGCCATTCCTCATGATCCAACCCCGCTACATCGTGGTCCCAGTGAGCACGGAGTCGGAGAAGGGTATCGGGGGAATTGTTTATTAGTTTTTTATATATCATGGAGATTGCTTTCTCCGGAAGATGGCCATCTAGTATTCTGTCCTCTAGCGGTAAGGACTCTGGCGGATTATCACCGCTGGGTATCACTGCTTGCAGCGCAAGTTTGACCTGAAGGTATCTGTAGTGTTCTGAGGCAGCTAGGTCACATTCGTCTCTCAACTGGTCAAAGGATAGTATTCCTCCATCCCTCCACTGGTCCCCCACTGAAGATAAACCAATTAGGTCCCATCTGTCAAACCCTTTAGTGATCCTCAAGTTCCCTAACTGGGCTGAGTACCAGAGTGGGGTAGCCAGTGTGATTGTGTCCTTCCACCCCAAACTCAGTGTGGTGTCCCTCCATACCTTGACTTGGTGGGCCCTGTTTGTTTTACTCTAGAAAGATAGGTATATCGTGCTCCCCTGTAATTTCCTCCGGGTAATAGCCATCTATCCATGTTGAAGCCGGGGTCATTCTGCGGTCCGTACATACAATGATTAATAGCAGTGAGATGAGCTGCCCAGTAGTATCGTCTGATATCGGGGGCGTGATGCCTCCATCGTACCACCCCTTCGTAAGCTTAGAAAGAGATATTCGTGGAGGTTTCCCCTCCCAGAGGAGCTCCCTCAATACTGAATCAATTGATTTAAAATATGCTTGCGTTACCGGGAGTGGTGCATTCTGGAGCGCATAAAGAAAACGAGGAAGTGACATATTTTTAAACAAAGTGGCCCTCCCTCGTTGGGATAGAGGGAACGATTTCCAGTGTGTGACATCACTTTTTAGGCGCTGTAACGGGGAAAGGAGATTCTGATCATATGAGAGTGTCAAATCTTTGGAGACATGGATCCCCAGGTATGTAAAACTGGTGGGGGCAAGTGTTATGGTAAAGCCTCTAGGCAGAGTCGGGATTTTCCCGCTCAAGACATAGAGGACTGATTTAGACCAGTTGATGGTGTAGCCTGAAAATTCCCCAAAGACCAGGAAGATGTGGAGCACTCGATTTAAAGAGGCTGCCGGTGTAGCTAGATAAAGTGAGATGTTGTCAGCATAGAGTGATATACGGTCCTCCCAGTCTGGTGCCCATCTCAACCCTCTAATTATCGGGTCCCTCCTTATCCACATAGCCAATGGTTCCATATTGAGGGCAAAAATTTATGATGAGGGGGGCAACCCTGACGAATGCCCCTACCCAGCTTAAATAGGGAGGACCCCCGGTCGTTGAACACTATCCGAGCCATGGGGGCAGCATATAGGAGGCATACCCAACTCAGGAAGCCAGGGCAGAATCCTAGTTTTGCAATACCGCCAACATATACGACCATTTGATCGTATCAAAGGCCATGGCTGCATCCAGTGACACCACCACAGCATCTTCCAGAATAGTGTCGGGCCTTGCCAGGACTCCATGAAGTCTCCGCAAATTGAGAGAAGTATTTCTGGCTAGCATAAAGCCAGATTGGTGAGGATGAACAAAGTAATCACAGTCAAAAGACGGGTTACAAGTACCTTAGCCAGGATCGTGGCCTCTGTGTTTGGAAGCGATTACGGCCAGTAGAACGAACACAAGTGGTTGTGTTTACCTTGTTTGTGAATTACCACAATATTGGCCAGTCTCTGATCCAATGGGAGCAGTCCAGCGTCCCGACTGCCTTGGAAAATTCTGACTAGAAATGGCGTGATTTTACTTGCGGTCAACTTATATAGTTTGACCGGCAAGCCGTTTGGACCAGAGGCTTTCCCCCATGCAGGTCGTGGATAGCTCTTTCCACTTCTCCGGCCTCCAGTTCCCTATCCAGGTCAGATCGCTCCTCGTCGGAAAGCCTAGGGAGGCGAATATCGTGGAGCATAGAGAGTGCATTGGTTTCAGAGTACTTCGTTCGGTAGGTGTATACTTCTTTGTAGTAATCGGCGAACTCATTAGCAATGGCCTGTGGGTCAGAGGTCAGTTCCACCATTATGCGACTCACCTGGTCTCTACAGATGAGCCACGCAAGTAGCTTTCCTGCTTTGTCACCCAACTCATAGATTCTACACTGTGTGGCTCTGTGCTGTGTCTTGGCCGCGTTCCTTGACACGGCCCAAAACTCGTTCTGCTTGAGTAGCCATTCATGTCTTTTCTCCTCTGAGTCAGTCTCTTGAAGACTATTGTCTACCGTTAATATATCCATTTCCAACCGGTCTAGATCCTCACACTTCTCTCTCTTGGAGGTGGCAATTTGGGAGACGGCAGTCCCTCGTATAACCGTTTTATAGGCCTCCCATAGCACCACTGCTGAATCTACTGAGTTTTCGTTTTCCTGAAAGTAGTGCTCCATGTCGCTGATAATACTCTTCCGTATCTTGGGGAGCTTAAAATACCAGGGGTTGATTGGGGCTGTCCTTCCTACCAACGGTTCCCCAACTTCAACCCGAGCCCACACGGATGCATGGTCCGAGATGCCTCGGGCTAAGTGAGTAATTTCTCTAATATGACCCAGCTGATCCGCATGTAGTCTATGCAGGACTGCATTTTATGGGCCTCCGAGTAAAATGTATATTGTCTCTCTGTGGGATAAAATGCACGCCAGGCATCTGTAAGGCCCAGCGCAGTCAGGATATTGTTAACCCGTGTACGTGTTACTGGTATTGTCTTGGGCGGCCGTCTATCCAAGCTATCTGACACTATGGAATTGAAGTCCCCTCCAATGAAAGTCTCCCTTCAGGTAGTGAGGGCAAGAAATCGCCCAGAACTTTGAAGGCCAAACCCTGTAGTCCCGGAGGGATATACGCCGACTCAAGGTTAAGTGTGCTCCCTTCCCAGCACCCGGTAACAGCCACAAATCTTCCCTGGATGTCTAACTTTATGGAGTTAATTTTCATCTGAAAATGTTTACGGAGCAATATCCCCACACCACCAGAACTAGAACCAAAGGCTGAGTGTGCCACCATTTTGAAACCCCATCGAGTCAGTGCCTGGCATGCATTACTCAAAAGGTGTGTCTGCTGGAGCAGAACTACATCCAGCAGGTGTCTTTTAATATAGTGCAATCCAATGCCTCATTTAATCTTGTCCCCGAGACCGTTGACGTTCCAGGACAGCAACCTAAATCCTGCTATTTGTGGCATACCCATGGCTTAATGTTATACAACTAAGGCCATCCGCCTGACGCATCATAGGAGGATACCGCCCAAGCCACCCGCCACCCCAGTCAGTCTGGGTGATCAGCAAAGATCCAACATATTCACACAGGAACTTTGGTTTGTTGAGACTCCCCAGGATGACCCCTCCCCAGACCTCTTCATTAGATTGGAGCAAGACCCGATAGCAGACCTCATACATTTGCTCCAATGGAGGCGCAGCACTCTGAGGGGCGATCCCTTCAGACCTTCATAGAGAATAACGCGCTTGTGAATGTGGGCCCATTCAGTACATTGAGGCCCAGCATGAAATTTCACAGTCACCAGCATGCAGTGGAAATCAATCGTCCCTTGTCTGTAAAGCAACAAAACGAAACAACATATAACGTAACCCCCTCCCCACCTTTCACTTGTGAACGCCCAACAGGGGCATAATGAATACGGTTATGACCTAAGATGCATCGTGCACAGGTATCCCGCCCTCCCACCATATCAAACTCGACTCCCCTCCCTGCATGGCGGAAATAAAACCTCCTGCCTCCCCAAACATGCAGAGTGCCTTTCACGCACCCCTTAAACTAGTAGGTGCGTGCAACCAACCGGGCACCCGCTTCAATTCCAAAAGTCATTCTGTAGACGTTTATCTTAAAGCACTGTGGTCCCATCAAAATGGTATCTTACCTAAACCAAATAACCTACCAACTCGAATGCCACCCCCCCACTTAATACTTAAGCATTTGTTACCGCTGTTAGGTGGCCCTAGTCTCTGCCCAGTTCAAGAATTCCATGTGGCTGCATTACCCCACCTAAAGAGATTCAAGATACAGACCAGTCTATTCGGTGCCCCTGTGTGGCACTCCGTCGTCTGTCGGGGCATCTTCCTGAGCGCCGCCACGAGCGCCATCCTCTCCAGGCTTATGATTTTGGTTGTTTCTCCCCTTGCCTGCCATACGCCAGCCATCCAGCCATTCCCAGGCATCCTCCGGGGTGGTGAAGAACCAAGCTCTCCCCACCGATTCCACTCGCAGCTTGGTTGGGAATAACATGGCATACTTAACATTTTTATCTCTGAGTGTGCGTTTAACTTCCAAGAAGCTATGCCGTTGCCGCTGCACTTTGAGAGTGAAATCCGGAAAAAAGGTTATCTTGCAGTTTTGGAACTCCAGTGGGGGTGAAACCCGGAACACCTGAAGAATGGCATCTCTGTCTCTATAGTTGAAGATTCTGGTGACTATCGGGCGAGGTGGGGCTCCCGGCTTTGGTCTGCCTCCTGGCACACAATGCGCTCTCTCAACGGAGAAAAAGCTTGAGAGTCTTATTGGTTTTAGATGATTTGTAACCGGCTCCTCGATAAATAACTCAGCTGCAAGTTCCTCGGTTCTCTCCGGGACCCCCAGTATGCGAACGTTGTTGCGCCGGGAGCGTCCTTCGTAGTCGTGTCGCATTCTTGGGAGCCCTCTAACTGACTGCGAGACCCTCCACTTTTCTATAAGATTCTCCCCCTTTCTCTCCTTCTCGGATATTTTAATTTACCGACCGCGTGGACCTATAGGTCAGTTTCTTAATTCCTTATCCGAAACTGTCACCAAGCTGGCCAGTTCTGCTTCAAATTTTACTATCCTAGGCGATTTAAATATTCACATTGACGACCAAGCGTCAATAATCGCGTCAGAACTCTCTTCTGACCTTGCTGCCCTCCAACTCTTTCAGAAGGTGCCACATGCTACTCAAACTAAAGGCCACCTTCTTGACCAAGTTGTCTCCAATTTACAAGAGCTATTCTGCTCGGACCCTATTCCCATTCCCTGGTCAGACCATCACTTGATCCCCTTACACTGGTCCCCTAAGTTGGCTACCCCAACCGTTCAACCAATAGGGAAAACAGTCTGTGGTTGGCCTAAACTTAGCCTTGAAAGATGGACCTCTGTTTTGGATCGTTCCAAACCCTCTACTAACACTGACCAGGTATCAGCTAATGACCAGTTCAATAACTGGATCGAAGGGACTTTAGACCAAGTTCTCCCTAAGAAGAACATCCAGATAAACATAGGGCCCAACAAAGCAGCCTGGTACACGCCTGATCTTCGCAAGTTAAAGCAATTGTGCAAGAGAGTTGAGAGAATCTGGAGGAAAGATTTTTCCCTCCTTAAGAAAAAGCAATATAGGGACACCATTAGAACCTATAAAAGTGAAATCAAAAAGGCGCAAGCTCATTACTTTAGCGAAAAAATCACTGCCGCCGTCAACTCCCCTCGGGAGACTTTTCACATTGTAAAAAACACATCTGAATGCATCCACCCCCTTGGACTCCAATGAAGCTACAGACTACTGATATAATGAACTTGAGGATTATTTTCAAAATAAAATTGTAACTATTTGCTGCCTGTTCTCCAATCCCCGTCCATCCATCCCTCCCTCTGAGGAAATAAAGATATGGCGCAGAGAGCATTCCCTTGAAGTGTTCCCGCCATTGGACATAGAAACTTTCCAAACCATTTTTGCACTGGTTAAGAGTGGATCACCTCGGGATCCGGCCCCCCTTAATATCCTAAAATCTGTAGTTGCTTCAGTAGGCCCCGTTATTATGGAAATGATCAATGCTTTGCTTTCCTCTGGGGTGGTCCCTCCCCTATGGAAAAAAGCTTTGGTAAAAGCCCTGCTGAAAAAACCCAACTTAGACACCGACTGCCTCGGCAACTATCACCCTATCTCGCTCCTCCCAGGGGTGAGTAAAATCGCAGAAAAGCATGTCAATCTGGTGCTCTCCAGATACCTTGAAAAGGAGAACCTTCTCCACGCGTCCCAAACCGGGTTCCGTCCGGGACATGGTACGGAAACTGCCTCACTAGCAGTTGTCGAGGATTCCAGAAGGATCCTTGATGCAGGAGGTTCCCTGGCCGTGCTACTCTTAGACCTTAGCGTGGCCTTTGACACGGGTAATCACCGTATCCTAGTACTACGACTTCAGGACTTGGGTATTACTGGAGTTGCCCTTGATTGGCTGCGATCCTTCCTGGAGGACAGATTTTACCAAGTAGCCGAGGGTGAGGCCATCTCAACTTCACAGACCTCTCCATTGTGGGGCTCCTCAGGGATCGTCCTTGAGCCCCACTCTTTTTATTGTTTACATGGCCCCTCTTGCTGACATTGTTTTCCATTTTGGGGTGCAAATTGTCACCTATGCCGACGACACCCAACTGGTCGTCACACTGAACCAACACCAACAAAGCATCTACCTGCCTTGGCCCATGCCTCGAAGAAGTGATGAGATGGATGAAACAATCCCACCTCAAATTAAATGGAGACAAGAGAGAGCATATGTTCCTGGGTAATCCCTCTCTCTCTGAAATAGCCTCCACCTGGCCTACATGTATGGGCTCCATGCCCGCCCCTAAATCAGCTATAAAGAGCCTCGGTGTCTGGCTTGACTCCGAGCTCGGTTTTAACATTCAAGCCAGAAAGGTTGTTGCCTCCTGCTTTGGGATGCTAAGAATGCTGCGCAAAGTGCTTCCTCTGCTACCTCAGGTCAGAAAGCTTGTAGTCCAAGCGCTTATTTTATCTCGCTTGGACTACGGAAATGCCTTGTACCTTAGTGCCCCCAGCTCGGTGCTGGCCAAACTTCAAACCGTGCAGAACTGTGCTGCTAGGATTCTTATGGGAACTCACAGCCACCAAACAGCTAGGCCAGCCTTAAAGGCTCTCCACTGGCTCCCAGTTCTGGAAAGAGTCCAATTTAAAGCCCTGTGTATTACTCACGGGCTTATAGGAGGTAAAGGACCCGCTATAATTTCATCTTTTGTCCAGCCCTAACTAACTAATAGGGCCCTTCGCTCAAATGATCTTCTTCTGGCTTATGTCCCCAGAATCAAGAGGGCTCGAAGCGGCGGCCGTCTTTTTTCCTACAACACCGCTAAACTGTGGAATTTACTCCCTCTGCAGCTACGAAAGGAACCCAACCATATGACCTTCCGCAAGATGCTTAAAACTTGGCTTTTTCCCAAATTATCTTGCCTCAGCCTTATTCGACTATGCCCACAGCGCTGGGATACCATCAGGTAACCATGCGCTTTATAAATATTGTTTTCATTTAATTCATTTCATTTCATTTTATTCATTTAATTTCGTCCAGCTGTGTTTCCAGTCTCACAGTAAGGGACTGTAGATTTTCCACCTTGCGTTGTAGGTCAGACATGTCGACGACCAACGAGCTAGCTTTCACTTCCATCCCCTGTAGTCTGGTGTTCATGGAGCGCATGTCCGCTCTGATGAAGGACACTTCCTATGAAATGGAGTCCAACGATGTGTGTACTGTCGTAATGGCCGTGAGGATGTCCTGCAGCGTTGGCTCTTTAGGTTCTGCGTCCGATTTTCGCATCGCCAAGGGGGCTTCACCCACTTTCTGCAATGCCCCGGGGCCTTTGTCCCAAGCATATTTTTCCAACTTGGCCTGCGCGGCCTTGGTATGACAACCTGTCATGGCTTGGGCTACCCCGATGCAGTACGTAGAAGACGGATGAGAATACACTGGGTGGCTCCTGCTGTTCCACAGACTCCACTCTGCCCTGCGGGGGTCGTCTTCTCTGGGCAGACCAGTGCCCAGTAAGCCCTGTTCAGCCAGTCCCAAAGGTTGGGGAGGCGCAATAGTGGGTCAAGCAGGCCACGGGGCCTTGTAGTGTGGTCGGGTACTTCAGATGGAGCCCTCAGGGCAAAGTCTATAGTGGCCACCTCCAGACCCACAAAGGCAGGCACACTCGATCCCCCCGGTTGGACAGCCTCGGAATACTCCCCCAGATCAATAGTAACAGCTCTGTAGGGTGGGCCGCAAACCAGCTGACAGGGAGCCGAAGCACCTGAAGAGCAGCCAAAGGGAGGGGGGCACCCTCCCTCCAGTGGTTGAGAGAAACCCCCAGGGGCCCTCCACACAGAGGATTGGGTCGGAGCCAAGCAGGTCTCTAAATGGGTTTCACACAAGTCTTATGCCCCTGATGTTCTGGCAGGGTCCCGCAACCGCCGGGGGTGAGACTCCAGCTCTCATAACCCAGGCGGCATGATTAGACCCAGAGTGGCCGATTTCCGCCAGGCTCCACGTGAGGTTCAGTACCGGCACAAACTCACCGGTTTCGGAGATGTTACTGCAGTCGCTCCCACAGCCACTCTGGAGGTGCCAGGATGCGAGGCTTGCCTCCTGCTGGCCACCGAGTCTCTCCTCCAGTCTTCGGCGGGTCACAAGTGGCAGGCCTCCTCAGGGTAATCACCTGGCTGCGGGGCTCCACCCAGACTCAATACGGTCAGTCGACGTTGTAGGGCCCCAGGGAGGTCCTCCGGTGTTTACCCCTGACCTCGGCTCACACCAGGCTTCCGCAGTCACTGATGAATCCTTCAAGGCCGGCACTTGAGAGATGCCACGGCCTTCGCGTGTCGGGGTTGCTCACCCCTCCCCCACCCCAGTCACCACTCGGAGGTGCGCCAGGCTCACCGACAGCTAACTTCAGCTCTGCCAGCTGTATCCAGGCACTCAAGGGGTCATTCAAGTCAGAAGATCATTCAGGACTCAGCGCAGGTGGTTTTTGACGAATTTCGTCCGGATAAATGAGCAGATTTACTTAAGGGCGGATGCGCTCAGCCAGAGCCGCCTTAGGAAGGGGCCACGCCCCCCTCAATTAATCTTTTTGATCATCACAACTTAGGGCAGCGGTCTTCAAACCTGGGGGCGGGCCCCCCTAGGAGGGCCTCAAGTGATCTCAGGGGGCGGGGGGTGGGCACCAGGCTCTGGCCAAAAGAAGCATTATGCTGATAGAAGTGGTTTATTTTAAGTGGAAAAAAGAGTGGCAGTAGGCCTCTCTGTAATGGGTCTTCACTTACATCTTTTGTCATGTATATACTAGCTAAGAGTGTGTGACAAAGGGAAGGGACTCCAAATATTTTCAAAACCCCCTCCCCAATTTCTAACAATCACACTGTGGATACTTTTACATGTTAGTAAGGCCTGCCTGAACAGTATAGTATGTTTAGCAATCATGTATTTGATTGCGTTTTTGAAAGGTGTTAACAGAACTCAACTGCCATGTGTAAAGAAGTTTAGACACATTTAATCGAAATAATTGTGAAAAATTATGTGAGCGACCCTGATTATGTTTATTTTTTCACTGTGGGTGGCGCAGCAATTTTTATTTTTTCACTGAGAGTGGCACGGCAATAAAAGGTTAAAGACTACTGACTTAGGGTAATAAATATTTTAGAGATTGTTAGTTGGCCTCCCCAAACTAATGCAATCGTCTTTAAGATCACTCTACAAAATGTCTTTAGTCAAGTGCCTGCATAGATGAGAAGTATTACACCACCAATACATCTGCAAAACCTGTCATTGTTTGACAGTCCAATCTGAACAGCTAATTATCATCTAGTATCTTCTGCTAAGGCTGTGTTGCTGTATAAAGGTTATCTCTAGTTAAAAGTAGAATTTCACATCTCAACTTCATTGCTGGAACTTTTTTTAAATTAAATTTTGGTTAAACACAAGTACCTCTTTAGTCTTTTTCTGTACTCATACAAACTATATTTTTCAGTATCTCATTGGAGCCTGGAGACATATTAAATGTGGAGATATTTTGATTTACTAACAATTTCGTTCAATGGTTTGTTGCATTTCTCAAATGGACACATATAAATCTCAAAATGCAAACCAAGGAGATGTTGCACTGTGTGGTTTGAGTCCAGCAATGATAGATATGTGTGGGATTTTCAAAGGAATATAGTCTGCGCAATCGATTATGTAATATTAGCATGGATCACACAATCACTGTATATTGTGTACGGTTTATTCGATGATAGACAGTATAGAAAATATCACGAAATGTATATGTTCTAAATGTACATGATATAAAGAATCTATTGGTGCAAGCCACACCTGGCTTGCCCTAAGTAGCAGGCTTGTACAACATGTTGAACATGATATATGTCTGATTTTCCTCAAGCAGGAACACATCCATGCCAAGGCTTGACCCCGATCTGTGTTCTTCTGATTCCCTTGAGTGTGAGGGTACCAATCATATATGGGCTTTCTGGGGGTTGAAACTTCCAATGTGCTTTAAACTTAGTCAAGTGCTTTTGGGAAATGAGGAAAACAACCGAAAGTGAAAAGCCGGTTTAGGATAAGGGTATTTCTGGCCACTGTATCACATATAGGTTATATGTAAACATGTCACACCTGTATTTACACATCCTAAAGTTTCTATCACTGGGTGCCAGGCCTCCCTTGCTCCTACTGGCTGAGGCCAGTTGAATGCTTTGAACATGATGCTATTCAGAGTTTTAGTATTTCTTTTCCAAGATATCATCATCCATTCTTCCTACACAGGAACATATCTCTTTAAAGGTTTGGCCCAAAACTGTGTCTCCTGTGCATGAGGGTACCTAGCATGTATGGGTTATTTCTGTGTTTAGGGTGCCAAAAGGCAATAAATTGGGCAGCGTGTCTGAGAAAATTGAAAAGCAACCGGATTGAAAATGCTAATTTAGGGTACCTGTCTACAATGTCATATATGTGCTTCACAGGGTTAAGCCATTTTCTGCAATTTTTTTTATGAATACCCACCAACTCACTTGTTTGAAACTTTTTATCTATTTTCACTTATGCACACACTCAAGAATGTGAAAAGCTGAATGTGCAAAAAGGGAATTCGATCAGACTGGCTGAATTCCAGCAATCTCTAATGCACGTTGAATCTACAATGTTTGTTCATATAAGTTGCACTTCGTTATTCAACATGCACTGTGTATGGGGCAGCCTAGTGCAAAAGCAGGCACCCTTGCACAAGGTTGCCTACATTACAGGCAGGATTGTTTTTGTACGGTAGACAGCACATTACAACGTGGCTGTTTTCCCGTATGCCATTACATTGCAAGCGTTACAACGCATGCAATTTAACAAAGCGTAGCCATTACTATGTATTTTTTTTATATCGAATGCAATGTAAAAAAAAAATGGCGATCCACCTCGTTATGAGGAAAGAGAGGCTCCTCTGTTTCCTCACAACAACGTGCAACGCCCCTCAGACCCAACGTGCAGCAGGAACCTGGAGGCGAGAGGAACCACAAGGAAAGAGAGGTAAGGGGGATTGGTCCTGGGGTTATTTTTTCAGGGTAAAGGGGGTTAAGGTGAGGTGTGTGTGTGTAGTGCAGGGTAGTGTTTTAGGGTTTTGGGTAGTGTCGGGGGGTCTTGCAGGGTAATGTTTAAGTGTGGGGAGAGGACTGGGGGTCGGGGGAGGGTCGTGCAGGGGGTATTATTTTAGGGTTTAGGGCAGTGTTTGGGGCCGTGTCGGGTAGTGTTTTAGTGTAGGGAGAGGCTGGGGGTCGAAGGAGGGTCGTGCAGGGTTTAGGGTAGTGCGGGGGTCGAGCAGGGTAGTGTTCGAGTGTAAGGAAGTTGTGCAGGGGTAGTGTTGTAGTGCTTAGGGTATGGTTGGGGGTCGTGCAGGGTAGTACTTTAGGATAGGGAGAGGAATGGGGTTTGGGGGTAGGGTCATGCAGGGGTACTACATTAGGGTTTAGGGTAGGGTACTGCAACCTACCTTAGATACTTTTACCAAGAGTATGCCTTTACCACGGATGCCTTTCCATTGTAACTGCATGCGTGGTAAAGGCATATTTGTGGTAAAAGTATGCAATGTAATGGTAGGTTGTTGTAATTGACAATGCGTAGTAATACCTGTGTTGTAATGGCATGCCTGGTATTAGTACGCGCATTTTGCTCTTTCTTTGTGTGCGGCAGAATGCAGCACACGTAAAAAAAGGAAATAACAAGGAGAAATAAAATATTTCTCCTTGTTACCCCTCTGATGGGAACGCATAGCATTTTGAAGCATTTCCAGGTTTACTAGTCTTAGTAAATCTGGGAATGTGCCCAAATCCTTGGGTAGATGCATGGGAACACCCTCACTCCACCCATGGAACGCCTAACCAATGCAGAACAATACAAGGCAGCTACTTGCGCTACCTTGGTTTACTCTGGACAAGTCATGCAGAGCCATGCAAGGTGGATTTGAGTGGTTTAGTAAATCTCACTGAATCCCTTCCGGTGCCTTGCAACACAATGGCAATGCAAAGACTTCATAAATCTGGGCCATAGTTGAAGGATAAAAACCATTTGTTCTGTTTATTCACACCATGTAAAGTTAGCCCAATGTATGTATGACAGTATTCTAATCGCATAAACACCTATTGATAGGTTCTAGAAGAAGCATATTTCTTTCGTTTCTCACTGCACGACAAAAGGGCCGAAAACCATACCGTAGCCATCTTGGTCTGTGATAGACCACGTTTCAGATCACGTAGTTTCCTTTGCCTACCATCTTCATGATTTAGTTCGTACCAGCCCGAGACAGGTTAGTTGTATTTGCGGCCGAGGCCCAAGGTCACATCTGCTGTAGGGAGTATCAAGCAAATTCCTTCAGGCCCTGGGTCGAAAAGGGAGTCACCCTGCCGACCTCCTCTGTATAGATAGCAACCCTTTGTGCAAGGCTGAAACTTAACACTGTATGAGCTCATCCGGGAGCCCATGGACTAACTGGTATTTTTCCACTTGTATGACTTTGTATGCTGAATCTGTTATGTATATAAGTGTGGTTTTGTCAAGGAGCCAGCAGTCTTCCTCGGCGCACCTGATGGGTGAGGATCGACGAGGCTCCTCTATGTAGAGTTTTGCTTTGGCCAATAAAACGTTTGAACCTTCTCCGTTGCCAACTGACTGTTATTTGGAAAGGCTATTGCGGACCATCGGTAAGTGTGGCCCTTGGGATTTTTGTTAAGTACATCAGTTGGCGACTCTGGTGGGACCCCGTGAAAGGGTCTTTCCTCCCCCGTATTCGGGTGGTCGGATTGAGGGCGCCCTGGTCTGGCGGGTGGAAAGGAGGGCACTTCCGCCCCGCACTCCTGATCAGTGTGTCCTCTGCTGCTAGTAGCCCTTCACCGGGGTCCTACGGGCTTAACCCAGGAGCTGACCGTGCTGGTCCCAAGAAGTTGGTAGCGGAGAACGAACGTCCGTACCTGGGTGCACCCGGTGAGTACTTTGTTTGTTTGACGCACGCTTTGAGCGGTGCATTTGGAAACAGTTAACTGTATTTTGATTTGGGGGTCATGAGTACCCTAGGAGAATTATGGAGGTCTTGCAGGGTGGTCGGTAGGGACAGACTGTAGAGACTCCACGGATCTTTTGTGATTTAGAGACACCGATCAGATGCCTAGTTATTACCTGCGTGTAACACACGGCCGGATTGTATTCAGAAAAGCCTGTGGCTGTAATTGGGTAGCCATGAGACATACCTGAGGTGAGGCTCGCACCACATCAGAACGGTCTCAGTGGTGAACCAAGGAGGTCATGGGATGGTCTGTAGTCCAGTCCGTGGTCGCACCTGTCTGACTGCCTCTTGCCAGTCTTTTGGAAGACTGCTCGTTGTGATTCTGTCGGTCTGGTATTTTGAATAATTCTCCACGAACGGGAGTCGACGGGCTCGGTTCGTTTGTTTGGATGCATCAAGTTTGAATAAGTAGGTTGAGGTTGAACTGCAGAAAACGTTACATAGGAACAATCAGTATGTGTTATATGTGATACAAGAATTTGTTTGTATGTTGTTGGTGTTTGTCTGCTAACTAACATGCCGTGCTTCAGTAAATTGAATTGTTTTGGTTACTGTTGTCGGACTAGTGGCTCTCGTCTGGCCGAAAGCCAGCCTGCCCCACCGTAAGGCAGTCCTAGTCATTATATGTACATAAAACACGGAATAGCTCCTCTATTGTTCAATACTTTGTGGCATAAGTATACCAGAGGTAATGAAGAATTGCAGTGGCCTAAAACGGGTTCTTTTGATGAAAAGAAAATTGCCTTCTTACAGGATCAGTTATTTTCTAGACGCATTAGGCAGTCTATGTTTGAAGCGATAAACACCTGGCAGAAGGAATCGAAACAAAGGCGAATGAGGGAAGAGAAAATGGATGTTGGGTTGACCTGTCAGACAAATGCAGGTGGTTACTGCCAAATGCATTTGTGAATGTAATAGTATCCATGGCACATGGCCCTGCGCATATAGGTGTTAAAGGTATTTGTGCAGTACTAGATCCTGTGTGGTATAACACCAATATCAGTAAGACTGCAACACATTTGGTCCAGAACTGTATGATTTGTTTACAGCATAATCCAGGAGGTAGTGTCCCTGTTCTGAAAGGTAATTTTGCGCCTCCTACCTTACCTTTTGAGGTGTTACAAATGGATTTCATTCAATTAGAGCGGGTAAATAATCTCAAGTATGTTCTAGTAGTGGTTTGTGCGTTCAGTAAATGGGTGGAAGCATACCCCACCAAGGAGAATTCCGCTCTAGCCACAGCCAAAGCTTTAGTAAAAGAATTTTTTCCTCGGTATGGTTTACCACGTGTGATCTGGAGTGACAACGGAAAGCATTTTAATGCCGACCTTATCAAACATATTTGTAAAGGCTTATCCGTTAATCAGAAATTTCACGCTGCTCGCCACCCCCAATCAGCGGGGTTGGTAGAAAAGTATAATGGGATTATCAAACTGAAATTGGCAAAATTGCAAGAGACCACCGGGTTGAAATGGCCTGATCTCTTACCGTTAGCTTTGTTGTCTGTAGGAACAACTCCTCATTCCCGTTCTAGAATATCACCGTATGAGGTGATATTCGGTAGGCCCGCTAATGTTTGGGGTGTACCGAGACCGAAATCCTTTAGAGATATTGAGTACCCCATGTTCACAGATTATCTTTACGCATTAACTAAAGATCTTCGTTCCATTCACCAACAGATATCGGCGGTATTGCAGTCTCTGCCAGAGGGTCCTGGACATCTTCTTGAACCTGGACAGTGGGTCCTGATCCGGAACTATCAGCGAAAATCGAGCCTGGATCCTCGATGGACCAAACCCCATCAGATACTCCTTTCCACAAGAACGGCTGTTAAGGTTGAAGGGAAGCGGCATTGGATTCACGTGTCACACCTAAAAAGAGTTCCTCTCCCATTGCCGGATGACCAGCGGGATCAGAGTGAAGGGTTAGTGCATGAAGGTGAACAGCCCACTGAGGATTTGCCTTCCTCTGAAGCCCGAGGAGAAGTGAACGGGCGAGAGGAGGGTGCTGTGAGTTCCGAAATGCCTGCAGCAGCTGGCTCAACCACCAGTTCTGCTCCCGGAAATGCTGCATCTGATCAGAAAGAGCACACATCCAGTATATTGTCTGATCCTACTGTGCCTACTCTTTTCCCTGATCCCAGAACCCCTGGTCATATTCGTTATAACCTGCGGCCCTGACAAAAGAACACTGGACTGAACTAGCTGAGAGCTCGGAACTTTCAGTAAAGCTCTGGTCAGAAAGAAAATAGAGACATTGATCGGTTAGTGGGGCCCAGGTGGAGTCCTTCAGTAAGAGTTGTGTCAAGTACAACTCCAGCGCGAGAAGTTTTTGTATTTTTTTCTTTTTATGAACAATAGGAGTCTGCCTGTGAGGCTCTGAAACGGCCACAGGAAATAAGCACCCTCTGGCAGGTTGGACTGCAAGTAGACTTATTCCCCTTAGATTATATTTGAACTTTTAGCAAGAATGTATCCTTTTGCTCGCTTTGTTCCCGAAGAGGAGCGACCTATAGCACCATGTCCTTTGCACCCATATATGCCTATGTTTTCTACTTGGAGTTTGCGTATCAAGATAGTGTTCATAACTATAATAGCTATATCACTAGTGACATGTTTAGGTGTGTTCATTTATTTAGAATGTCGTCACCCTGTGCACACCCTTATAACCTCTACTCCTGTTCCTGAAGAGTATAATTTCCATACTTACGCCCACATAAGGAAAGACATCGTCAGACATATGTGAAGAATGCTTTTATTGAAATGTTGCACCAGACCCATAGCTCGACTAATGCTACAAATTGCTGGGTCCGTGGCCTCCTCCCCTCGGTTATGCACAAGCATGACCTTTTTATTTCGATGCCCTTGTCATATCTAGGCAGTTGCGAAGCCTGGTTTAAGTTACTGTCAATGATATATACGCACTATACTGTTGATGAGCACAGATTTTCAGAAAAGGATTATGAAATGATTTTAGCATATATAGAAGTACACCAGGGATTCACTCCGAATGAAGATGGTACAGATGGTACTCTAGACCCAACTGCTTGTATGAATGAGTATACTGAATATGCAAATGACACTTGGTTAAGGGATGAAGTGTTGGATTTTATGTCTTTCAATTTCACTGAGTATTTTAAATATTTTCAGGAACGAAATGTGTCAGATGATAAGGTCATTCCGGTCCCTGTATTGAATGCGTCATCTTCCTTCTGTATACATGGCACTGGTCACCTATCAGTTGGGTTTAGTAAATGCAATTATACGTACAGATTACGAACATTCAGCAGCCCACCAATGCTTACTCCTCCGAATGTGTATTTTGTATGCGGGGAAAATGCATACACATGGCTCCCCAGAGGATGGTCAGGTAGATGCTATTTGTCTTTCCTATACCCACCAGTCTATATAGCCCCTTCTGACTATCATAAAACCCATTCACTGAACCGGCGGAGTTTAGGAAAGAGAGCTACTACGGGGGATGCTACTGATCAGACCGATACTCCTGTACAACACTTTGTGGACATAATGAAAGGAGTCCTGCCCATATGGGGACCCATTTTGACTCGTAAAGAAATCAGAAGATTATCTAGAGTAGTAGAGGGAGTAGTGAATATCACTGCAGGAATACTAACTAACATAACTGTGGAGCTTCAAGCGACCAGGCTCGTAACTCTTCAAAACCGTATGGTTTTAGACGTTATCTTAGCTGATCGTGGAGGAGCATGCAGAGTGATTGGCAGTTATTGCTGTGTGTATATACCTGACTCCGCCCCCTCTGTGCATTTAGCCATTCAAAAACTGCACCGCTTAGCATCTGAAATTCATACAGATACCGGTACCTGGTCCATTTCTAGCTGGTTCTGGGGCCTCTTTGCCACTTGGGGATGGAAATTATTCATGATCCTTTTGGGTATAGCAGGTTTCCTTTTCACCTGTTGTATCTGCATACAATGTGGACCTGCCTGCTGTTCTTATTGCACTAATCAACTTCTTCTTGCCCTTCCCGAATTCAAACCAAACCCAGCAAAGAAAGGCACTCAGTTAGTACAGAAGGAAATACACGACATGATGCAGATAGATGAAGGCATCTTTGAAGATTAAGTTGGTATGTTAGCTACATTATGCTAAAAGGGCCGATCTAAAGGATAAAAATCATTTGTTCTGTTTATTCCCACCATGTAAAGTTAGCACAATGTATCTATGACAGTATTCTAATCGCATAAACACCTATTGATAGGTTCTAGAAGAAGCATATTTCTTTCGTTTCTCACTGCACGACAAAAGGGACGAAAACCATACCGTAGCCATCTTGGTCTGTGATAGACCACGTTTCAGATCACGTGGTTTCCTTTGCCTACCATCTTCATGATTTAGTTCGTACCAGCCCCGAGACAGGTTAGTTGTATTTACGGCCAAGGCCCAAGGTCACATCTGCTGTAGGGAGTATCAAGCAAATTCCTTCAGGCCCTGGGGCGAAAAGGGAGTCACCCTGCCGACCTCCTCTGTATAGATAGCAACCCTTTGTGCAAGGCTGAAACTTAACACTGTATGAGGTCATCCAGGAGCCCATGGACTAACTGGTATTTTTCCACTTGTATGGCTTTGTATGCTGAATCTGTTATGTATATAAGTGTGGTTTTGTCAAGGAGCCAGCAGTCTTCCTCGGCGCACCTGATGGGTGAGGATCGACGAGGCTCCTCTATGTAGAGTTTTGCTTTGGCCAATAAAACGTTTGAACCTTTTCCGTTGCCAACTGACTGTTATTTGGAAAGGCTATTGCGGACCATCGGTAAGTGTGGCCCTTGGGATTTTTGTTAAGTACATCATAGTTTTTAGCATCCATATGAAAACAATAAACCAGAAATATAGGAAATGCTTCATTTTTGGATGCTCTCTTGTTGCGGAGGACCTCTTCAATTCTTTCACTTATAGATGATATTGTAGAATTATTTCAAAGCAACACTCTCATTGGTTAGTCCTAAACAACATAACACTTTTCATACACAGAGACAAGAACAAATTCTAAAATGTAAAGTTTTATATATTCAGTTGACATATGGTTTTGGACATTCAGAACAGGGCCGGCTTTAGGGCGGTGCAACTGGTGCGGCCACACTGACAACTGACCTGGGCGGGGGCACTGACCTCACAGGGTGCTGTGTTTAGAAATAACTTACAATTTAAAAGCACTCCCTGCAGAGTACCTTATGCGTACAAGTTTCAGGCAGCAATAAACATGTCTAGAAAACTCTTGTGATTAATGTTCCTGCTAGATAGAGAGATCAGAGGTTTGTGTAGAGGCAGTTTTGACTCACCATTAAAGTAGCGCAGAGGGTTAATATGCCTGCTGCAAAGAACAGAGTTGTATTTTATGCGGAGAGCTGAGTCGATTAGTAAAGCCAGCCTTTACCAGTGCTTTAAAACAAATGAAATGTATGGGAGACAGGGGTTATGGAGAGATGAGGAGCACTTTTGCCATGTGGTACTGAGGGAATACGAGGAGGAGGTGATGGGGGTGCCAAAAAAGATTGTTGCACTAGGCTTCAACAGAGCTAAAACGGGCCCTGATTGGATATACGCCAATTTTACCATGTTTAAAGGAGAGAGCACAAGCACTTAAGAACTGAGTAGTCCTAAAAGCCAACACAAATGGGTTCAGAAATAGGAGGGATAAAGGCATAACATTTGGGGGGTGGGTCACCCTGCAGAGAGGGCCAAGTCCAACAAAGCAATATTAAAATACTACAATATTTTGGATTTGTATGCAAGTTGTTTGACATGTTACTCCCTCAAAACGTAACACATATCTTATACACCTTATTAGAGCACTGGACTGTCGAGTGCTCCGGCAAGACAATGGAGCAGCAACAACCTATAAACAATTGTATTGGACAGCTGCTTTCAACATTACAATGTCCTAATCCACAACCTCTTCATCTCTCTTTCTGCTGCCTCTCTGGGATATGTGAATTAGGGTGAGGAAGAGAGAGACCGAGGCTGTGGGCCAGAGTACAGAGCGAGCCATCCACCTTCCCTCCTCCTGTAGCTCATAGCGTCACTATAACCTTGAATAAAAGGAGGGGGTGTTGTGCTAAGATCACATCTCCCTGGCTCTGCTAAATAATGACAAACAGTTTGGCAGCTCTCAAGGAGAAAGGAGCTGACTGTTGCCCATTTCCACAAGTCTTGCTGTGTGTGTGAATATTAGTAACTGTCAAGGACACACAGCAAAATATGTGAAAGGCCTTGGAAGCCGGAGGAGTTGTAAACTCCTTGCGTCTCCCAGGAGGCTGTCTTTTTCAGTTAGAAAATTCTGCCCTCATGGTGTAACATTTTTCAACCACCCTCTGTAGTGGGCTATACTGGTTATTGAAGACCCAATCCCTTGTTAAAGGCCTCGCCTTTAGTTCTGTCCTTTGACGCTGAAGTGGGCCATTAATGCCCAGTATATGGCTATGTTACAAGTTACATAGTATACCATACACTTGTAATAAGGTTGAAGGTATATCTGTCACATTTATGACACAGTAACATGAATCATAAATGCCACACTCAGACCCACTATATGTTAAAGAAAAATCTCAATATATATATATATGTATAGAAGTCTGTATGAAAAATTGTGATGTTTAATAAAACATACTCATTAATAAATATTTTGTTGATTTCTTATCTCCCTCTGTATAGGTCAACTACCATAAAAAGAAGAAGATCTGTCAGATAATTGACACACAAGTTCCCTAAATGGGGTTTGCAAGTGCAGTGCCATAAAACACTGGGAGGACCTTCAGTGGTGGACCCACCTTATTGCTTTATCCAAACTTGGAAGGTCCTCCCAGCACAAAAGGCGAGTGCATCGGTCGCTGACCCACACGATGTGGCGCATCCTAGCAGTGGCCGAATGCGACTTGGATGGGGAAGTGAAGGCCATGGAGCATTGACAAGGGGGTTAGTTGATTTATATGAAAAATGTCTATGTTGTTTTTAATCTTTCTTTAAAGTTTTCAAGTTATAATATAATGTCAAAAGATTTGAAAATATAATTAAGTTCATATTACAAGTGCCATAGAATACAATAGACTTTGGGCCTTATTTAGAATTTGGCAGACAGCTACTTCATCATAAATGTGACAGATGCCCTGTCCACTTTTTCACAAGTGCTATTGGTTATAATGCATTGTAATGAGGCAGAAGGAATATCCACCATATTTGTGATGCAGTAACACAACTGTCGAACATTCGGGCCCATTGTCGATAATGTAGTTGCAACTTTGCAGATAGGATATGTGTGACATTACTGATGGTTATGCTCTCAATCTGCCCTTTCTTCAAGTAGTTAATGAGACTCACACTTCTGGAGTGCATATAGCAAGCTTTGGATCTGCTCATATTTATATTAAACTTGATGTGTTCCCACTGCTGTACTCAAATTCTGTGACATGGATAGTACTCCTTGGACATGAACTCAGGCTGTATTTTGTACTGAACATCAAAGTCCTGGCCAAGTATATGAACACATAGTTGTTCAAAAGGTGGCCTAAGCATTCACATACCCACAGATTTAGTTAGAGCTTAGGTTGAAATAGTTATACAAGTGTGATAGCAATAGATATAAATGTAAATGCTGGGCTAAGGCTACAAGTATATAACATGCACAGAACAACGCAGTCAACAATCATTTAAAGTGAAAAGATACCATTATGTGGCTAATTTTGATTTTGGCAGATGTGATAGTCCTTCAAAACATGGCATAACACACATATACCATTTTCCTACTGCATTAAAGCATTTCAAAATTCTAATGTATTGGCCAACACGTGTTCCATACATCAAGCTGTTTAGATGTGACACACTGTTTAAACCTGGAAGACAATTGCACACACTTCGGGAATTTTAGCTTCACTTAAAATTAGTTAATGAACAGATATTTGAAATGATTTTAAGATTTGCAGAAGCATAGTCTATCACAAAAGTGATAGAGATATAATCCACCTTATTACCAGACCTCGACACAGGGGTGCACCTATATCGGGAGGGGCTAGTAATTCAAGCCGCAGCAGTGGGGCTACCACTTCACGCAATGCTGTCAGAAACATCCTCAGAGCCAGTGTGAGAGCACACATTGCCAATAATTCTGGCTTTAATCTGCTAACACATGCAAACAATATTCATACGTGTCTATTATTCATGCTTTAGCACATTAATGCCAGATCTGTTGGCTTTGCCAATAATTTCCACTCAGACACTAAGCGATGCTGAAGCTTCGAGAGTTCCACCAGACCTGCGAGCATTGGATGGCAGCAAGATGCTCCGTACCTAGTGCCATATTATCAAGAATTGCGATAACATTATCACCATTTTAGCGGCATGAAACTGCCGCTAAAGCGGTGATAATGGGCTTGATAATATGCCCTTGAGAATTCCAATAGACACCCATGTTCACACCAGAACATGGGCTTCTATTGGAATTCTCAAGGGCATATTATCAAGCCCATTATCGCCATTTAAGCGGCAGTTTCCTGTCGCTAAAACGGCAATAATTTTAACGCCGTTCTTGATAATATGCCCCATAGAGTCTTGTACCAAAGTGCATATCTTACACATAGAAAAGAAAGCACTGAAGCCTTATTGGAAGGTGTCTTTTCATACTAAAAGACACATAACAAACATAACAAACAAAACTTGACATGGAACAAGAATATGTGTATAGCGGATCTCCTAATAAACGCAAGAACGTGCACCCACAGACATTGAGAAATAGACATTTAGAAACTGTGTTAAAGGATTGGAATGTGTACTGAGATAAGGAAAATTATATGGGGCTTCAATCAAAACGCCATAAAATGAGCGGGTTCACAAAGAGCTCAAAAGGAAGGGGCATTTACAGAGTGGAATAAGTGGTATAATTAAACAATGTTAAACATGTATGTTTTTATATTTATTTATCACAGACTTAGCAAGGGAGTACCGGAGCATTGTACATTTTGGGGAGTGAGACTGCATACATCAAGTGAGGGTTTAAATCTTTGAATTATCCTGTTACACACAATCACACCATTATAACAGATTAAGTGATTTTCCCTGAACTGCACAATTTCCAGTGGAGTTCCACAATGGATTCAATACTTGGTCCCCAGGCAGACTTAGGGCCTGATTACCAGCTTGGCAGATGGGATCCAAACATGATGGATATCCCATCCACCGTATAACAAGTTCCATAGAATACAATGAATTGTAATTTGGCTGACGGGATAGCCGTCACATTTGTGATGGAGTAACCCTGTTCACCAAGCTTGTAATCAGGCCCTTAGTCACTACACCACTCCTTCTTCCTTAGTTGAAAAAACACACTCAAAAAAGGTTAGGAGTTGAAAATGCTCAATCCTCGTGAACGCTTCTATTATTCACTGTTATTTTCCTGTACGCACTATGTTGTGTTCCCTATGCTGCCTAGTAAGTAGACCAAATGCAAATTATTATGGTATCTAGTTATTATACAGGGGTTGTACCTTATTTACATTATCTCTCGTTAAGGTTTGTCTATGTCTTTGTGCACTGTAACTCGCACTCTGTGGCGCGGTCATGTCCAATCAAGGGGCGGGGCACTGAACACAGAGGCTCCATTTTGCATGGCAGCACTCTAGTTTTCAGGTGCCCGAGTAACCTTTGGCATAAAAGGATGGCTGCAACCTGTCTGTGCCCGCCCGCTCTCCAACCGAGGTCAGGGCCTGACTCTATGCTGGCAGCAGTATAAAGGTAAGATTCACAGCCACCTACACCTCAGCAGAGATACTCAATTTGAAACCCTGCAGTAAGCGGTAACCCTGGGCTCGTAGACTGTAACGGTCCAGTCTGCTGTCGCTCTTATAAGAAACCGCTCCACCCTCTAAACTAAGGAGTCAGTAATAAGAGGGAGCACTTGGAAACCCATATGAAGCTAAAATCAGCACTAATAAATGCTCGCTCTCTATCAAAACATGCCAGAGACATTTACAATTTGATTGAAGAAGAACCATTTGAAGTTCTACTCATGACTGAAACATGGCTAAATGAGGATTCTTGCCATGAACTTCAACTGGCTCTTTCCCCACCTTATGCCTACATACACCTAGATCAAGAAGACAGGAGAGGTGGATGAGTTGCAATAGCCTTTAGGAAGTCATTAAAATACACTACATTCCAGGGTGAGGACTGGTCAGTGCGGAGGTCTTAGGACTGGTCGTCTCACTCTCCGCTCGTTGTCCCTTTGAGGGAGTCCGGCAATACTGCCCCCATGGTTATGTGGAAATCTTCATTAACTCCATTTGCCAAGCACTGGGTCACAAAAACATTAGCTATGCAAGTTTCACGATCTTGAGAGATCTCAACATTCAATTGGATAACCAATTGAACAGCCTAGTTTCAAAATTGACCAACTCGCTTGCGGACGTTGATCTTTCCACAACGCTAAAGGGGCCTACACATAACGCAAACCACACCATAGATGCCATATTCTCTAACACCTCACTAGACCTCGGCAGGCCAAAAGAAGTTCCTTGGTCAGATCATTTTATACTATACTTCTCCTATCCTTGGTTCCTTCCATAGTGTTTAGGAAGAATGGGGCCTTTTTTTAAGAATCGTGCTTGGAATAAGGTAGTTGTATCCCACTGCAGGATACTCTACCGACCACCAAGCCTGCACTAACAGATGACATAGTGTTAGACAAGGTCAGTGTGAACAACTGGCTTGCGGAAGCCCCTTCTATAGCTGACCCTGAAGTAAGTGACAAGACCCTTAGACACAAACTGTCCACCCCTTGGTTTACCAGTGAACTAGCGGAAGAAAGAAAGCATTGTAAAAAGCTAGAACGCACATGGATAAAACAATATAATTAAACCAACAAAAGCCAGTACAAAGTGTCTTTTAGCACTTATAACATAAACCTGAAACTGGCATGTCACAATATTTACTCTAATATAATTGGAAAAGCAAACAATAATGCACAATACATTTTTTAAATTGTATCTGATTTTACAGACCCTAAAGGCTCTGTACCCCCTCCTCCCTGAAACAAGCACCTCCCCGCACTCAACTGAGCACATGTTTTGAAGATAATTTAAAACAATTCAGGACAACCTCGCAAAAATGCAAGACTATGAGCCCTTGAGCAATACATGTAATTTAGTGCCCCTGGCTCAGGATAAATCGATGCAGTTTACCCCTTTAATGGTCGAAGAGCCGGAAAGTTTCTTAGCCCAAGGTAAATCTGGCTCCCCCCTTCAATCCACCCCCCCCAGGTTGTGAGGCTTGTGGGGGATAGCCTACGCCCTATTTACGTGATCTTTTTACTACTTCTCTTTGGTCTGGAATAGTACCCTCCTCTTGGAAAAGGCAAACGTTATTCCCTTTTAAAAAACAAAGGCAAATACTAAAATATTTTCGCATTTTAGACCCATTTTACTGATTAACCGGTTCTCCAAATTTGTTGAAACAGTTGTTAATACCCAGATAACGTTGCTTTTGAAACAAAATTGGAGAAGCTTGTCGCCACTACAGATGGTACAGAAAGATTATGAACAGATCTGGTGGCACTCAAAAGCTGGGCATAGCAAAATGGAGGAGACTTCCCCCAGATAACTGCAAAGACATCCACATGAGCCATAGGAGTCAGAAGCAAAAGTACCAAATGGGTAAGTAAAATGTAGTACTCTGAAGAGTATTCAAGTGAAATCATGGACACAGGTGTAGAAATGGACATCATTCAGGGGGTCACAGCTGTGAGCCCCGGTTTGCTCCTTGTGACCCCTGGAACTGCCTTTGCCACCCCTGGTCTCAGAGGTGGTAACATCAGTGCCTGGAACACAGGGGCAGCTTGTCCTAATGGATGACAGCTGGACTCAGTTTTCCCAGGATCCCTGGATAATATTATTCACTATTAGTGTAGTACAAATTGGAGTACAATTAGCTGGAATATGACACTATCTGGCAGCTAAGGTAAGTTAAAATGTTTTTAAATGTATGAAATGTATGTTGTATGCGTGGTTACAGGCGAGAGTATGTTCATGTGAGAGACAGTGTGTGAATGTGTTTGTATGTGTATGTATGTGTGTGTGTGAGTCAAAGTACAGGTCAAATGGCATGTGATGTCACTTCTGCTACCCCAGGCATTTTGGTGAATTGGTGCCCATGCGTGTATACATATACGTTGCCCATATAATTTAATAACAAAGAAAGCAAATGCAATACTAGTTAGATTAAAAGAAACGTATTGTATGTTGTTGTGTAAGCAACAGCAAAACACAATCAGGATTGGTTACAACAAATTAAAAGAGGCACTGGTCTTTTTTAGTAATTAAGGAAGGTGCTGCACCAAATAAAAGGACTGAAGGGTGTAACATATAAATTAGACTAAAAGATGTGAAAGTGTTTAGCCTTTTGAAAGTAAAAAAAAACAGGCCTCATATTTGAGTACATTTCCAGGGTCAGAAACTTTCTGCAATTTGATAATTTTTACCCACAAACTCACTTGTGTGTGGGTGTTCATCTGCTTAAACGGATGCACCCACACAGGAATGGAGACAATTTAAATGTGTGTCAGACTGGCCAAATTCCAAGAACCACAAATGTATGTTGAAAGTACACAATTCCAGCATTTATGCTTTTGTGAGCTGGAATTTGGAATTTCCGTGACCAAAGTGAAAAGTGTGAGCATCTAAGTAGTTGAACGCTTTGTGAATGGGGCCACTGGCGCTTACCCCCCACTAATCAGGGAGCATAAAGCCAAAAATTATGCAAGACTAGTAAAGTGCAATAGTGCATACATATCTTACAACATCTCAACCTGATTATGTTCCCAGCTCTCTTCTTCAAAAGCACATCTAGATTCACTGCATTGTTGAGAAAGAGTTCCCCAATGATTTATGGGGAGATAAGGAGTTCGAGGAAATACCTATTTCTCACTAGTTGCACCAGTTACATGGAAAGTGTCTCACTCTTCCCAGCAAGTCTTGCAGTTTAAACCCCATCTGATCGAATCATTTCCTGAGAACACCATGGTTGCCTCATCAGTGTGTGCTTGTTCTTTAAAAGATATCAGATGATGCTTCCAGGAGAATTAAACTACATAGATAACCCTAAGTTTCGTACTAATTGACTCAAACGTGAATTTGCTTATCGTAAATGTGTCAGCAAAGCATCCAGTGGTGACATTCTGAGTATTTCTAGGGCAAAAAAACCTCTAACCTCATCTTGCAACATTAAAGAAAATTAGAAAATCTTGGGCATGCCCTCGTTGCAGATGACCATTACATAATGCTGTGATAGGGAACATTGATGGTGGCACCATAGTCAGTAGCGTAACGAAACTTGCGTAGGCCCCCCTGCAGAGTTAATGTAGGGGTCCCCCCTTGCTCTTGACCCAGTCAGGAGCTCTCAGGCCAGCCCACTCACAGTGCAGGAGGGGGGCCCCTGGTGCTCGGAACCCCACGCACTGCGGGGCTATTGTTACGCCACTCACCAGAGTTAGAGTGACCTATCTAAGCATTGAACAGGTGATTGACAGATGGTGTTTCTATGCTGCCTATCAGCTGTCTGCATGAAGGGTGTTGTATATTCTTGGCCCCATGATCCAGAATGCTCATATACTCGAATAGCACAGCTCAATGAAATCAGAATGAAATAGTGAGTTTTTGCATGAGGCTACCAGCGGTTAAATAGGCAAAAAGGTTAAGGGTGTTTCAATTGGTTTGGGATGGGCACAGATTGGACTGAGAATCGGCCTCCCGCCCTTTCCCTGTATCTATAGGTGGGATTCTATCTTGAAATATCAAAATACAAAAAACTGCATCCACCACATCGACTTCCAATATATGGTAAGGTAAGTATGGAGAGAGAACTATAGATTTCCCTTTCTTAAATCTCCGTCTGCTTACATTGATGAGAAAGAGATGGGCAGACATGCTCTTACGTGAAATATTCAGGGTTCACACATTAGGCAAACATAAGTATGCATGTGTGTATGTTTGTACGCGTATGTGTGTGTATGTGTGTTTTTGCGTGGGTGTGTGTGTGTGTGTAACATGTAAAAATAACTAGAAATGCAGTTAAACTTATGAGACCTTTCAGAAATTATATTATGGCCTTTAGTTTTAAACACAGAGTTTTGCCACAAAGCGGACCCCTTCAATGTTGACAATGGCATGTGATGTGTTTCCAAACTCACATGGATTTTACAGCATTCTACGGCATCTCTTAACAACAATTTTTTATGTTCAGGGGTTGAAACTATCTTTAAAATACCATCCTCCATCATATCACATGATATCACATTCCAGTAAACTGATGTTGATTATATGTACCTAACACTATATTGCATCCAGTACATCTCCTATGACTACAACTCCATGGTGAATATATTGCCACAATTTGTACCTTTACATCCTCTACCTAACTCTATTAACTATTGTATTTATTTATTATACGTACCAATATTTACCATATAGTGTAGTGGTACCACAATGTAGTAATGCTAAATAATTGCCATGCAATAAAAAGGATGCAATATTGTAGGGTGCAATATTAACCTTTGTATTTTGTAAATCATATGCGTTACACGTACCCTCACTAGTTGATTATGCAGTCTGCAGTCGTACTTTTGAGTCATGAACATCTATATCCTCCACTAAGGAAACACAATCCTAATATCATAACACTGAAAGGACCAAGGAGATTCTTTAATTCTGGTCGATCTCTCACTCCAAATTCTAACCCACAATCTTCTCTCATTTTTGCACCATAATTCTCAGTTCATGTCTTCACTCAGCTTCATGTAGAGCCTTCTCAAGTGATGCTTGGATACACATGTGGATAATAAATTCATCATCGTTAAGGAGTTTGGTTCTCTTCAGTATTCTCAAAATGATAATCTTTGCAAGCATTTATACTTTCCATAGTATTTGTGTCCAAACATTCTTGAGTAAACGGATTTATTTATTAATTACATTTTTATTTTTTTAAAGAGTTTTAAATAGCGTTGTCAAGACCCATGGGTATCTGAGCACTTTACATCAGTGCATGAACATTACAAATAACAAGTATAATCACACATTTGGGATAAGAGAGAAACACAACAGAGGTTTAGTAGGAAGGTTAAGTTCATGTTTTGTTTGTTGCTTGGCATCCTGCCAGTTGAGATATTGGTTGAGAAGTAGATCCTGTAGCTATCTCTTTAAGCTCGAGAAGGAGGGGTTTGTCCTTAGATGTACTGGAATAGAGTTCCAGATTTTGGGGGCATTGCCCGAGGAGCAGCAAGCCATAGTTTTTTGTTTGTGGACTTTAGGTGGAATAAGGAATAGGTTATTTTCGAGCTTCTTAGGTTTCTTGACTTTCAAGTCTTTTAAAGTTTTGAGGCAAGGTAAGCTGGTTTGGTGAGTGAGACAGGCAGTTCTGAAGTTGCAGCGAGCTTCAATTGGGAGCAATTTAAGTTTTTTTAGGGCAGGGGAGATGTGGTCATATTTTTTTATTCCTGTGACCAATCTAGCTGCTGTGTTGAGAGAGTGATTCTAAGGGGTGTGAGGTGGGATTTTGTAGTGCATGTGAGGGTGGTGTTCCTATAGTCTAATCTTGACAGCACCATTGCTTGTGTGGCAGATTTGAAGTCATTCGGTGGTAGGTATGGTTTGACATTGTTCAGACATTTCAGGCTGTAGAAGGCCCTCTTATATGATCTTTCATGGTTAGTTTAGGGTGTAATGTTATTCCTAACGATTTGGCAGAATCAGTTAGGGTAAAATTGCAGTTGAGATCATCAATGGAGTTTATCTATTCTTGCATTTGAGAGAATTGCTTTGAGTTTAATATGAGCAGAATTTCTGTCTTATCTTGGTTGAGTTTTAGGTGGTTGTGAGATAGCCAGTGTTGTACTTCTTTGAGGGTAGCATTTAGTCAGTGTACGTCATCTAGTGAGGAGATTTCCAAGCAAAGCTGAATGTCATCTGCATATAGATGGAAGGGGATGTTTGCTTGGTTGAGAATGATGGTGAGGGGCTCCATGTAGATATTGAACAGTGTGGGTGAGAGGACAGAGCCTTGTGATTGTCATTGTGTCAGAAGTCAGATTGCTTATTTTTATTTGTTGAGAGTGGTTTTGTAGAAAGGATATAAACCAGCTTAGTACCACCTCTTCTGTGCTGATCCTCTTTTGGAGGGAGTCCAAGAGAAGCTTGTGGTCGACCGTGACAAATGCCGCTGATAGATCTACGAGGATGAGCAGGCAGCATTAGTCAGTGTCCAGGGATTTGTGGAGGGCATCCACTATGTTCAGAATAACTGTTTCCGTGCTGCAGCCCTTTCTGAAGCCCCATTGACGAGGGTCTAGGAGATTGTAGTTTTCGATGTGTTGGTTCAGTTGAGAGAGAACACATCTTTCTAGGGTTTTGGCTAGAAAGGGAAGTTGTTGAGGTCTTTTGATTCAGTTGTGTGACTTCACCAAGTTTCAGACAGTCTGGCATCACTCCAGTCATCAGGGAGCTGCTTATGGTTTTAGTCCAAAGGGGTGTTAGACCATGGTTGAGTTTTTTTGCCAGGGATGCTGGGAGGGGTTCTGCAATCTGGGAGGAGGATTCGAACTTAGGCATCAGAGTAGAAATGTCCTCCTCCGAGATTGGGTTGAATACCTTCAGTTTTTAGTAGTTATATGGGGCTCTTGGTTATGAGTACATCTTTTGAATTCCTGTGGGGTGCATGTTGACAGGGTAGACGTTGAGTGAGAAGGGGGGTTCTTATCTGAGCTCTATTTTTATGATTTTAAAACTGAAAAAAACTGCTGAAGGCGTCACACTGTTCTTTGGCGATCTGAGTTTTTTTTAGGGGTGACTTGAATGATTGTTGTTTAATGATATTGAAAAGCTCTTTAAGGCAGTTTTGGCCTTATCTAGAGCATTGTGGAAGAAGGTATTTTTTTTCTTTTGTGATGTGTTTTTTTGTATTTTCTGCGTTACATCCTGTGCTGAACTAGGTTGGCTGTGGATGGGTTAGTTTGCCAGAGTCTTTCTGTCGCTCTAAGCTGTCTTCTTTCAATGTTGAGGTCTTTATTAAACCAGAATCTTGAGGGTGAGTGTCTCATCCTTTTCAGTTTTAGAGGGGCTACTTGTTCCGGTATGGAGGACATTGTTGAGTTATAATGGGTGATGAGTTCAGTTGTTAAGAGGCTGTCTGATGGGGGGAGTTGTGATCCCATTCTTTCTTTGAGGTCAGCTATGGAAATTGTTTTACGTTTCACATCCATTGAAGGGTTTTCTTCGAGTGCAATTGGTGGTGAGGGGCTACGTTGTTGTGGAACAGAATGATGTGGTGGTCCTACCAGTCGACAGGAAGGATGCTGTTGATAGTGTTTCTTCCTGGGCTATGATAGCATCCAGGGTTGAGCCTTTGATGTGGGTTTGATCTTTGCAATGCTGGGAAAGTTTCTTCTTGAGTAGGAGGATGTAGGTTGTTTAATGATTGGATTAAAACATTGGTTTCATCATTACAGTGAATGTTGAGGTCCCCTAGGATGATATTTTTGGCATCCGAGAGTGAGCAGTGTGTTATCAAATCTGTCATGTGTTCACCGAAAGAGAGTAGGTTGCCTGGTGGGTGGTGGAGTAGGTGACAGTTCAGAGTTGTGTTGTTTGTCATCCTTATGGTGGTGTTAAAAATTTCAATTGTGCTGTAGTGAGTGAATCATATAATGGGAGTGAGGTGTAGTGGTGTGGCCTTGTGGAGTGTCAAGTATATCATGTTCATTATCGGTTGGAGTGAGGGCAGGGTGATTTGTTAGGGAGGGAGGGGAGCATGTGGTGTAACTCTTGCGTGTTTCATTATGTGTAGATTCCTGTGGGGAGACTGGCTGGGGGAAGGTATATGTGACAGTGATATGGCTTTTTTCAGTGTAGGGAATATGGATTTGAAAGTGTGTAGGTTGTCACCATTTGCTTGTATTATTATAGTTCCGTTTCTGAAGACGGTTCTGGTAACGTTGCCTTTGAACATGGGTGAATTGGAGATTGTTAGTTTGAGTCCATATGGGGTGTTGGGGGTTTTGGTAATGTGAGGGAGTTTTGTTATGATTGTTTTCCATTTTGCTGGACGTGTAGTGTAAAATATGACATACGTTTTCGTTAGGCCTTTAGATGTGTTGAATTAGATATCGGCAATGAGTAGATCCGGGTGTTGTTTAATCAATTTGTCTTGGAAGTTCTTCACTGCTGTTATGGAGAGGTGTGGCTGAAGCTGATGTAAAAGGAGTATGGACCATGGGGTTTAGGATGGAGGGAGTGCAGGGGTGGAGGGTGCTGTGGAACCCTGCATCTTGAGACCTTTAAGGGGAGTTCGGAGTCCCTATAGGAGTGGTGGATGACCACTTAGAATTGCAATGGTAGATTTTCCATTACAATTCTTAGTATATGCATGATGTATATGATGTAACAATGTTGGTGTTGTCTAATGCAGTATTCTGTTTGGGTTATAATAGGGGTTTCCAATCCTTTCTTTTCACAAGGGCTGCTTATGCTCAATTGATGTTTTTTTTAATTGTTTTTTTATTAAAAACAAATTAACACATAAAATAGCACTTACAGACAATATCGTGTACCATGCTGCAACGGGCAACCCTCCACATAAATGGCCTATCCCCCTCTCGGGTAGAAGATATCATAAGACATCAGACAGGTAAGCATTACTCAGTGTCCAAAATTGGAAGGTCTCTCGGTGGCTCACAGATATCCCCCCTGTAAGTGTTCCATTTCTGCCATACTCGCGACCATTTGTTAGGGCAGCCTCGTAAAGTATATGCAGTTTTCTCTGTGAACATACAGTGGTCCATATCATTTTCCCAAAGCCTCAGGGATGGTTTTTCTCTCACTCCCCACAGCTTTGCAATATTGCGTTTGGCGACCATCATTCCCAATGACACCCAGATCTTATCCTTGACGTTTAGGTCTGAAGGGCCCCGGTTGTTTAAAAGACATAACTTAATATTGCAATCAGTGGTTACCCCCATGATTTCTGTCATACAGTTCGTGACCCTTTCCCAGTATCTCTGAATTAATGGACACTCCCAGAGTGTATGTATGAATGTACCATCCAGCCCACAGCCCCTGATACAAACTGCGTCTTCCCTAAAGCCCATCTTCATCAATGTTTATCCTGAATAATATATCCTATGTAATATTTTAAGTTGAACAAGCCTCAGTTTGGATGAGACTACAGTTTCTTTGGGGGATGCTAGGACTTCTAGCCATTCCTCATGATCCAACCCCGCTACATCGTGGTCCCAGTGAGCACGGAGTCGGAGAAGGGTATCGGGGGAATTGTTTATTAGTTTTTTATATATCATGGAGATTGCTTTCTCCGGAAGATGGCCATCTAGTATTCTGTCCTCTAGCGGTAAGGACTCTGGCGGATTATCACCGCTGGGTATCACTGCTTGCAGCGCAAGTTTGACCTGAAGGTATCTGTAGTGTTCTGAGGCAGCTAGGTCACATTCGTCTCTCAACTGGTCAAAGGATAGTATTCCTCCATCCCTCCACTGGTCCCCCACTGAAGATAAACCAATTAGGTCCCATCTGTCAAACCCTTTAGTGATCCTCAAGTTCCCTAACTGGGCTGAGTACCAGAGTGGGGTAGCCAGTGTGATTGTGTCCTTCCACCCCAAACTCAGTGTGGTGTCCCTCCATACCTTGACTTGGTGGGCCCTGTTTGTTTTACTCTAGAAAGATAGGTATATCGTGCTCCCCTGTAATTTCCTCCGGGTAATAGCCATCTATCCATGTTGAAGCCGGGGTCATTCTGCGGTCCGTACGTACAATGATTAATAGCAGTGAGATGAGCTGCCCAGTAGTATCGTCTGATATCGGGGGCGTGATGCCTCCATCGTACCACCCCTTCGTAAGCTTAGAAAGAGATATTCGTGGAGGTTTCCCCTCCCAGAGGAGCTCCCTCAATACTGAATCAATTGATTTAAAATATGCTTGCGTTACCGGGAGTGGTGCCTTCTGGAGCGCATAAAGAAAACGAGGAAGTGACATATTTTTAAACAAAGTGGCCCTCCCTCGTTGGGATAGAGGGAACGATTTCCAGTGTGTGACATCACTTTTTAGGCGCTGTAACGGGGAAAGGAGATTCTGATCATATGAGAGTGTCAAATCTTTGGAGACATGGATCCCCAGGTATGTAAAACTGGTGGGGGCAAGTGTTATGGTAAAGCCTCTAGGCAGAGTCGGGATTTTCCCGCTCAAGACATAGAGGACTGATTTAGACCAGTTGATGGTGTAGCCTGAAAATTCCCCAAAGACCAGGAAGATGTGGAGCACTCGATTTAAAGAGGCTGCCGGTGTAGCTAGATAAAGTGAGATGTTGTCAGCATAGAGTGATATACGGTCCTCCCAGTCTGGTGCCCATCTCAACCCTCTAATTATCGGGTCCCTCCTTATCCACATAGCCAATGGTTCCATATTGAGGGCAAAAATTTATGATGAGGGGGGCAACCCTGACGAATGCCCCTACCCAGCTTAAATAGGGAGGACCCCCGGTCGTTGAACACTATCCGAGCCATGGGGGCAGCATATAGGAGGCATACCCAACTCAGGAAGCCAGGGCAGAATCCTAGTTTTGCAATACCGCCAACATATACGACCATTTGATCGTATCAAAGGCCATGGCTGCATCCAGTGACACCACCACAGCATCTTCCAGAATAGTGTCGGGCCTTGCCAGGACTCCATGAAGTCTCCGCAAATTGAGAGAAGTATTTCTGGCTAGCATAAAGCCAGATTGGTGAGGATGAACAAAGTAATCACAGTCAAAAGACGGGTTACAAGTACCTTAGCCAGGATCGTGGCCTCTGTGTTTGGAAGCGATTACGGCCAGTAGAACGAACACAAGTGGTTGTGTTTACCTTGTTTGTGAATTACCACAATATTGGCCAGTCTCTGATCCAATGGGAGCAGTCCAGCGTCCCGACTGCCTTGGAAAATTCTGACTAGAAATGGCGTGATTTTACTTGCGGTCAACTTATATAGTTTGACCGGCAAGCCGTTTGGACCAGAGGCTTTCCCCCATGCAGGTCGTGGATAGCTCTTTCCACTTCTCCGGCCTCCAGTTCCCTATCCAGGTCAGATCGCTCCTCGTCGGAAAGCCTAGGGAGGCGAATATCGTGGAGCATAGAGAGTGCATTGGTTTCAGAGTACTTCGTTCGGTAGGTGTATACTTCTTTGTAGTAATCGGCGAACTCATTAGCAATGGCCTGTGGGTCAGAGGTCAGTTCCACCATTATGCGACTCACCTGGTCTCTACAGATGAGCCACGCAAGTAGCTTTCCTACTTTGTCACCCAACTCATAGATTCTACACTGTGTGGCTCTGTGCTGTGTCTTGGCCGCGTTCCTTGACACGGCCCAAAACTCGTTCTGCTTGAGTAGCCATTCATGTCTTTTCTCCTCTGAGTCAGTCTCTTGAAGACTATTGTCTACCGTTAATATATCCATTTCCAACCGGTCTAGATCCTCACACTTCTCTCTCTTGGAGGTGGCAATTTGGGAGACGGCAGTCCCTCGTATAACCGTTTTATAGGCCTCCCATAGCACCACTGCTGAATCTACTGAGTTTTCGTTTTCCTGAAAGTAGTGCTCCATGTCGCTGATAATACTCTTCCGTATCTTGGGGAGCTTAAAATACCAGGGGTTGATTGGGGCTGTCCTTCCTACCAACGGTTCCCCAACTTCAACCCGAGCCCACACGGATGCATGGTCCGAGATGCCTCGGGCTAAGTGAGTAATTTCTCTAATATGACCCAGCTGATCCGCATGTAGTCTATGCAGGACTGCATTTTATGGGCCTCCGAGTAAAATGTATATTGTCTCTCTGTGGGATAAAATGCACGCCAGGCATCTGTAAGGCCCAGCGCAGTCAGGATATTGTTAACCCGTGTACGTGTTACTGGTATTGTCTTGGGCGGCCGTCTATCCAAGCTATCTGACACTATGGAATTGAAGTCCCCTCCAATGAAAGTCTCCCTTCAGGTAGTGAGGGCAAGAAATCGCCCAGAACTTTGAAGGCCAAACCCTGTAGTCCCGGAGGGATATACGCCGACTCAAGGTTAAGTGTGCTCCCTTCCCAGCACCCGGTAACAGCCACAAATCTTCCCTGGATGTCTAACTTTATGGAGTTAATTTTCATCTGAAAATGTTTACGGAGCAATATCCCCACACCACCAGAACTAGAACCAAAGGCTGAGTGTGCCACCATTTTGAAACCCCATCGAGTCAGTGCCTGGCATGCATTACTCAAAAGGTGTGTCTGCTGGAGCAGAACTACATCCAGCAGGTGTCTTTTAATATAGTGCAATCCAATGCCTCATTTAATCTTGTCCCCGAGACCGTTGACGTTCCAGGACAGCAACCTAAATCCTGCTATTTGTGGCATACCCATGGCTTAATGTTATACAACTAAGGCCATCCGCCTGACGCATCATAGGAGGATACCGCCCAAGCCACCCGCCACCCCAGTCAGTCTGGGTGATCAGCAAAGATCCAACATATTCACACAGGAACTTTGGTTTGTTGAGACTCCCCAGGATGACCCCTCCCCAGACCTCTTCATTAGATTGGAGCAAGACCCGATAGCAGACCTCATACATTTGCTCCAATGGAGGCGCAGCACTCTGAGGGGCGATCCCTTCAGACCTTCATAGAGAATAACGCGCTTGTGAATGTGGGCCCATTCAGTACATTGAGGCCCAGCATGAAATTTCACAGTCACCAGCATGCAGTGGAAATCAATCGTCCCTTGTCTGTAAAGCAACAAAACGAAACAACATATAACGTAACCCCCTCCCCACCTTTCACTTGTGAACGCCCAACAGGGGCATAATGAATACGGTTATGACCTAAGATGCATCGTGCACAGGTATCCCGCCCTCCCACCATATCAAACTCGACTCCCCTCCCTGCATGGCGGAAATAAAACCTCCTGCCTCCCCAAACATGCAGAGTGCCTTTCACGCACCCCTTAAACTAGTAGGTGCGTGCAACCAACCGGGCACCCGCTTCAATTCCAAAAGTCATTCTGTAGACGTTTATCTTAAAGCACTGTGGTCCCATCAAAATGGTATCTTACCTAAACCAAATAACCTACCAACTCGAATGCCACCCCCCCACTTAATACTTAAGCATTTGTTACCGCTGTTAGGTGGCCCTAGTCTCTGCCCAGTTCAAGAATTCCATGTGGCTGCATTACCCCACCTAAAGAGATTCAAGATACAGACCAGTCTATTCGGTGCCCCTGTGTGGCACTCCGTCGTCTGTCGGGGCATCTTCCTGAGCGCCGCCACGAGCGCCATCCTCTCCAGGCTTATGATTTTGGTTGTTTCTCCCCTTGCCTGCCATACGCCAGCCATCCAGCCATTCCCAGGCATCCTCCGGGGTGGTGAAGAACCAAGCTCTCCCCACCGATTCCACTCGCAGCTTGGTTGGGAATAACATGGCATACTTAACATTTTTATCTCTGAGTGTGCGTTTAACTTCCAAGAAGCTATGCCGTTGCCGCTGCACTTTGAGAGTGAAATCCGGAAAAAAGGTTATCTTGCAGTTTTGGAACTCCAGTGGGGGTGAAACCCGGAACACCTGAAGAATGGCATCTCTGTCTCTATAGTTGAAGATTCTGGTGACTATCGGGCGAGGTGGGGCTCCCGGCTTTGGTCTGCCTCCTGGCACACAATGCGCTCTCTCAACGGAGAAAAAGCTTGAGAGTCTTATTGGTTTTAGATGATTTGTAACCGGCTCCTCGATAAATAACTCAGCTGCAAGTTCCTCGGTTCTCTCCGGGACCCCCAGTATGCGAACGTTGTTGCGCCGGGAGCGTCCTTCGTAGTCGTGTCGCATTCTTGGGAGCCCTCTAACTGACTGCGAGACCCTCCACTTTTCTATAAGATTCTCCCCCTTTCTCTCCTTCTCGGATATTTTAATTTACCGACCGCGTGGACCTATAGGTCAGTTTCTTAATTCCTTATCCGAAACTGTCACCAAGCTGGCCAGTTCTGCTTCAAATTTTACTATCCTAGGCGATTTAAATATTCACATTGACGACCAAGCGTCAATAATCGCGTCAGAACTCTCTTCTGACCTTGCTGCCCTCCAACTCTTTCAGAAGGTGCCACATGCTACTCAAACTAAAGGCCACCTTCTTGACCAAGTTGTCTCCAATTTACAAGAGCTATTCTGCTCGGACCCTATTCCCATTCCCTGGTCAGACCATCACTTGATCCCCTTACACTGGTCCCCTAAGTTGGCTACCCCAACCGTTCAACCAATAGGGAAAACAGTCTGTGGTTGGCCTAAACTTAGCCTTGAAAGATGGACCTCTGTTTTGGATCGTTCCAAACCCTCTACTAACACTGACCAGGTATCAGCTAATGACCAGTTCAATAACTGGATCGAAGGGACTTTAGACCAAGTTCTCCCTAAGAAGAACATCCAGATAAACATAGGGCCCAACAAAGCAGCCTGGTACACGCCTGATCTTCGCAAGTTAAAGCAATTGTGCAAGAGAGTTGAGAGAATCTGGAGGAAAGATTTTTCCCTCCTTAAGAAAAAGCAATATAGGGACACCATTAGAACCTATAAAAGTGAAATCAAAAAGGCGCAAGCTCATTACTTTAGCGAAAAAATCACTGCCGCCGTCAACTCCCCTCGGGAGACTTTTCACATTGTAAAAAACACATCTGAATGCATCCACCCCCTTGGACTCCAATGAAGCTACAGACTACTGATATAATGAACTTGAGGATTATTTTCAAAATAAAATTGTAACTATTTGCTGCCTGTTCTCCAATCCCCGTCCATCCATCCCTCCCTCTGAGGAAATAAAGATATGGCGCAGAGAGCATTCCCTTGAAGTGTTCCCGCCATTGGACAAAGAAACTTTCCAAACCATTTTTGCACTGGTTAAGAGTGGATCACCTCGGGATCCGGCCCCCCTTAATAAATCTGTAGTTGCTTCAGTAGGCCCCGTTATTATGGAAATGATCAATGCTTTGCTTTCCTCTGGGGTGGTCCCTCCCCTATGGAAAAAAGCTTTGGTAAAAGCCCTGCTGAAAAAACCCAACTTAGACACCGACTGCCTCGGCAACTATCACCCTATCTCGCTCCTCCCAGGGGTGAGTAAAATCGCAGAAAAGCATGTCAATCTGGTGCTCTCCAGATACCTTGAAAAGGAGAACCTTCTCCACGCGTCCCAAACCGGGTTCCGTCCGGGACATGGTACGGAAACTGCCTCACTAGCAGTTGTCGAGGATTCCAGAAGGATCCTTGATGCAGGAGGTTCCCTGGCCGTGCTACTCTTAGACCTTAGCGTGGCCTTTGACACGGGTAATCACCGTATCCTAGTACTACGACTTCAGGACTTGGGTATTACTGGAGTTGCCCTTGATTGGCTGCGATCCTTCCTGGAGGACAGATTTTACCAAGTAGCCGAGGGTGAGGCCATCTCAACTTCACAGACCTCTCCATTGTGGGGCTCCTCAGGGATCGTCCTTGAGCCCCACTCTTTTTATTGTTTACATGGCCCCTCTTGCTGACATTGTTTTCCATTTTGGGGTGCAAATTGTCACCTATGCCGACGACACCCAACTGGTCGTCACACTGAACCAACACCAACAAAGCATCTACCTGCCTTGGCCCATGCCTCGAAGAAGTGATGAGATGGATGAAACAATCCCACCTCAAATTAAATGGAGACAAGAGAGAGCATATGTTCCTGGGTAATCCCTCTCTCTCTGAAATAGCCTCCACCTGGCCTACATGTATGGGCTCCATGCCCGCCCCTAAATCAGCTATAAAGAGCCTCGGTGTCTGGCTTGAGCTCGGTTTTAACATTCAAGCCAGAAAGGTTGTTGCCTCCTGCTTTGGGATGCTAAGAATGCTGCGCAAAGTGCTTCCTCTGCTACCTCAGGTCAGAAAGCTTGTAGTCCAAGCGCTTATTTTATCTCGCTTGGACTACGGAAATGCCTTGTACCTTAGTGCCCCCAGCTCGGTGCTGGCCAAACTTCAAACCGTGCAGAACTGTGCTGCTAGGATTCTTATGGGAACTCACAGCCACCAAACAGCTAGGCCAGCCTTAAAGGCTCTCCACTGGCTCCCAGTTCTGGAAAGAGTCCAATTTAAAGCCCTGTGTATTACTCACGGGCTTATAGGAGGTAAAGGACCCGCTATAATTTCATCCTTTGTCCAGCCCTACCTAACTAATAGGGCCCTTCGCTCAAATGATCTTCTTCTGGCTTATGTCCCCAGAATCAAGAGGGCTCGAAGCGGCGGCCGTCTTTTTTCCTACAACACCGCTAAACTGTGGAATTTACTCCCTCTGCAGCTACGAAAGGAACCCAACCATATGACCTTCCGCAAGATGCTTAAAACTTGGCTTTTTCCCAAATTATCTTGCCTCAGCCTTATTCGACTATGCCCACAGCGCTGGGATACCATCAGGTAACCATGCGCTTTATAAATATTGTTTTCATTTAATTCATTTCATTTCATTTTATTCATTTAATTTCGTCCAGCTGTGTTTCCAGTCTCACAGTAAGGGACTGTAGATCTTCCACCTTGCGTTGTAGGTCAGACATGTCGACGACCAACGAGCTAGCTTTCACTTCCATCCCCTGTAGTCTGGTGTTCATGGAGCGCATGTCCGCTCTGATGAAGGACACTTCCTATGAAATGGAGTCCAACGATGTGTGTACTGTCGTAATGGCCGTGAGGATGTCCTGCAGCGTTGGCTCTTTAGGTTCTGCGTCCGATTTTCGCATCGCCAAGGGGGCTTCACCCACTTTCTGCAATGCCCCGGGGCCTTTGTCCCAAGCATATTTTTCCAACTTGGCCTGCGCGGCCTTGGTATGACAACCTGTCATGGCTTGGGCTACCCCGATGCAGTACGTAGAAGACGGATGAGAATACACTGGGTGGCTCCTGCTGTTCCACAGACTCCACTCTGCCCTGCGGGGGTCGTCTTCTCTGGGCAGACCAGTGCCCAGTAAGCCCTGTTCAGCCAGTCCCAAAGGTTGGGGAGGCGCAATAGTGGGTCAAGCAGGCCACGGGGCCTTGTAGTGTGGTCGGGTACTTCAGATGGAGCCCTCAGGGCAAAGTCTATAGTGGCCACCTCCAGACCCACAAAGGCAGGCACACTCGATCCCCCCGGTTGGACAGCCTCGGAATACTCCCCCAGATCAATAGTAACAGCTCTGTAGGGTGGGCCGCAAACCAGCTGACAGGGAGCCGAAGCACCTGAAGAGCAGCCAAAGGGAGGGGGGCACCCTCCCTCCAGTGGTTGAGAGAAACCCCCAGGGGCCCTCCACACAGAGGATTGGGTCGGAGCCAAGCAGGTCTCTAAATGGGTTTCACACAAGTCTTATGCCCCTGATGTTCTGGCAGGGTCCCGCAACCGCCGGGGGTGAGACTCCAGCTCTCATAACCCAGGCGGCATGATTAGACCCAGAGTGGCCGATTTCCGCCAGGCTCCACGTGAGGTTCAGTACCGGCACAAACTCACCGGTTTCGGAGATGTTACTGCAGTCGCTCCCACAGCCACTCTGGAGGTGCCAGGATGCGAGGCTTGCCTCCTGCTGGCCACCGAGTCTCTCCTCCAGTCTTCGGCGGGTCACAAGTGGCAGGCCTCCTCAGGGTAATCACCTGGCTGCGGGGCTCCACCCAGACTCAATACGGTCAGTCGACGTTGTAGGGCCCCAGGGAGGTCCTCCGGTGTTTACCCCTGACCTCGGCTCACACCAGGCTTCCGCAGTCACTGATGAATCCTTCAAGGCCGGCACTTGAGAGATGCCACGGCCTTCGCGTGTCGGGGTTGCTCACCCCTCCCCCACCCCAGTCACCACTCGGAGGTGCGCCAGGCTCACCGACAGCTAACTTCAGCTCTGCCAGCTGTATCCAGGCACTCAAGGGGTCATTCAAGTCAGAAGATCATTCAGGACTCAGCGCAGGTGGTTTTTGACGAATTTCGTCCGGATAAATGAGCAGATTTACTTAAGGGCGGATGCGCTCAGCCAGAGCCGCCTTAGGAAGGGGCCACGCCCCCCTCAATTAATCTTTTTGATCATCACAACTTAGGGCAGCGGTCTTCAAACCTGGGGGCGGGCCCCCCTAGGAGGGCCTCAAGTGATCTCAGGGGGCGGGGGGTGGGCACCAGGCTCTGGCCAAAAGAAGCATTATGCTGATAGAAGTGGTTTATTTTAAGTGGAAAAAAGAGTGGCAGTAGGCCTCTCTGTAATGGGTCTTCACTTACATCTTTTGTCATGTATATACTAGCTAAGAGTGTGTGACAAAGGGAAGGGACTCCAAATATTTTCAAAACCCCCTCCCCAATTTCTAACAATCACACTGTGGATACTTTTATATGTTAGTAAGGCCTGCCTGAACAGTATAGTATGTTTAGCAATCATGTATTTGATTGCGTTTTTGAAAGGTGTTAACAGAACTCAACTGCCATGTGTAAAGAAGTTTAGACACATTTAATCGAAATAATTGTGAAAAATTATGTGAGCGACCCTGATTATGTTTTTTTTTTCACTGTGGGTGGCGCAGCAATTTTTATTTTTTCACTGAGAGTGGCACGGCAATAAAAGGTTAAAGACTACTGACTTAGGGTAATAAATATTTTAGAGATTGTTAGTTGGCCTCCCCAAACTAATGCAATCGTCTTTAAGATCACTCTACAAAATTTCTTTAGTCAAGTGCCTGCATAGATGAGAAGTATTACACCACCACTACATCTGCAAAACCTGTCATTGTTTGACAGTCCAATCTGAACAGCTAATTATCATCTAGTATCTTCTGCTAAGGCTGTGTTGCTGTATAAAGGTTATCTCTGGTTAAAAGTAGAATTTCACATCTCAACTTCATTGCTGGAACTATTTTTTAATTAAATTTTGGTTAAACACAAGTACCTCTTTAGTCTTTTTCTGTACTCATACAAACTATATTTTTCAGTATCTCATTGGAGCCTGGAGACATATTAAATGTGGAGATATTTTGATTTACTAACAATTTCGTTCAATGGTTTGTTGCATTTCTCAAATGGACACATACATCGCAAAATGCAAACCAAGGAAATGTTGCACTGTGTGGTTTGAGTCCAGCAATAATAGATATGTGTGGGATTTTCGAAGGAATATAGTCTGCACAATCAATTATGTAATATTAGCATAGATCACACAATCACTGTACATTGTGTACGGTTTATTCGATGATAGATATCAAACTCTGGACAGTATAGAAAATATCACAAAATGTATATGTTCTAAATGTACATGATATAAAAAATCTATTGGTGCAAGCCACACCTGGCTTGCCCTAGGTAGCAGGCTTGTACAACATGTTGAACATGATATATGTCTGATTTTCCAGAAATATGCAATTTCGTTCATTTTCCCTCAAGCAGGAACATATCCATGCCAAGGCTTGACCCCGATCTGTGTTCTTCTGATTCCCTTGAGTGTGAGGGTACCAATCATATATGGGTTTTCTGGGTGTTGAAACTCCCAATGTGCTATAAACTTAGTCAAGTGCTTTTGGGAAATGTGGAAAACAACCGAAAGTGAAAAGCCGGTTTAGGATAAGGGTATTTCTGGCCACTGTATCACATATAGGTTATATGTAAACATGTCACACCTGTATTTACACATCCTAAAGTTTCTATCACTGGGTGCCAGGCCTCCCTTGCTCCTACTGGCTGCGGCCAGTTGAAGGCTTTGAACATGATGCTATTCAGAGTTTTAGTATTTCTTTTCCAACAAATCATCATCCATTCTTCCTACACAGGAACATATCTCTTTAAAGGCTTGGCCCAAAACTGTGTCTCCTGTGCATGAGGGTACCCTGCATGTATGGGTTATTTCTGTGTTTAGGGTGCCAAAAGGCAATAAATTGGGCAGCGTGTCTGAGAAAATTGAAAAGCAACCGGATTGAAAATGCTAATTTAGGGTACCTGTCTACAATGTCATATATGTGCTTCACAGGGTTAAGCCATTTTCTGCAATTTTTTTTTTCTTTTTTTTTTTTCTTTTTTCTTTTTCTTTTGAAACCGTTTATTACAGGACTCAAAAAAATTGTACAAGTATGGGCCTACAACCTTCCGGCCGGCCGCTAGCAATATAAAGAGCATACGGTATACATTTGTAAAACACATGGTGCCGCTGCCGAGCTTTTACAGGAGATAACATCGTTGCGTGTCACATTATGCAGACCCCATCATACGGTTCCATTTTAAATTTAAAGCACAGCAAACACAAACAAACCCACAAGGCAATCCTCAATCGAAATAGCAACACGTGCTCCCCTAGAGGGGGAATCTAGCCATCTATAGGAGTCTCAAGAGGGGGGGGAGAGATCAGAACTAGGATTGGGGACACCCGATGCCCAGGTACCGGGGGGATGAGTTGGCTAAGGGGACGGGGCCTTCTGCAATTTTTTTGATGAATACCCACCAACTCACTTGTTTGAAACTTTTTATCTATTTTTACTTATGCACACACTCATGAATGTGAAAAGCTGAATGTGCAAAAAGGGAATTCGATCAGACTGGCTGAATTCCAGCAATCTCTAATGCACGTTGAATCTACAATGTATGTTCATATAAGTTGAAATTAGTTGTTCAACATGCACTGTGTATGGGGCAGCCTAGTGCAAAAGCAGGCACCCTTGCACAAGGTTGCCTACATTACAGGCAGGATTGTTTTTGTACGGTAGACAGCACATTACAACGTGGCTGTTTTCCCGTATGCCATTACATCGCAAGCGTTACAACGCATGCCATTTAACAAAGCGTAGCCATTACTATGTATTTTTTTTATATCGCATGCAATGTAAAAAAAAAAATGGCGATCCACCTCGTTATGAGGAAAGAGAGGCTCCTCTGTTTCCTCACAACAACGTGCAACGCCCCTCAGACCCAACGTGCAGCAGGAACCTGGAGGCGAGAGGAACCACAAGGAAGGAGAGGTAAGGGGGATTGGTCCTGGGGTTATTTTTTCAGGGTAAAGGGGGTTAAGGTGGGGTGTGCGTGTGTAGTGCAGGGTAGTGTTTTAGGGTTTTGGGTAGTGTCGGGGGGTCGTGCAGGGTAATGTTTAAGTGTGGGGAGAGGACTGGGGTCGGGGGAGGGTCGTGCAGGGGGTACTATTTTAGGGTTTAGGGCAGTGTTTGGGGCCGTGCCAGGTAGTGTTTTAGTGTAGGGAGAGGCTGGGGGTCGAAGGAGGGTCGTGCAGGGTTTAGGGTAGTGGGGGGGTCGAGCAGGGTAGTGATCTAGTGTAAGGAAGTTGTGCAGGGGTAGTGTTGTAGTGCTTAGGGTAGGGTTGGGGGTCGTGCAGGGTAGTACTTTAGGATAGGGAGAGGAATGGGGTTTGGGGGTAGGGTCATGCAGGGGTACTACATTTGGGTTTAGGGTAGGGTAGTGCAGCCTACCGTAGACACTTTTACCAAGAGTATGCCTTTACCACGGATGCCTTTCCATTGTAATGGCATGCGTGGTAAAGGCATATTTGTGGTAAAAGTATGCAATGTAATGGTAGGTTGTTGTAATTGACAATGCGTAGTAATACCTGTGTTGTAATGGCACGCCTGATATTAGTACGCGCATTTTGCTCTTTCTTTGTGTGCGGCAGAATGCAGCACACGTAAAAAAAGGAAATAACAAGGAGAAATAAAATATTTCTCCTTGTTACCCCTCTGATGGGAACGCATAGCATTTTGAAGCATTTCCAGGTTTACTAGTCTTAGTAAATCTGGGAATGTGCCCAAATCCTTGGGTAGATGCATGGGAACACCCTCACTCCACCCATGGAATGCCTAACCAATGCAGAACAATACAAGGCAGCTACTTGCGCTACCTTGGTTTACTCTGGATAAGTCATGCAGAGCCATGCAAGGTGGATTTGAGTGGCTTAGTAAATCTCACTGAATCCCTTCCGGTGCCTTGCAACACAATGGCAATGCAAAGACTTCATAAATCTGGGCCATAGTTGAAAGATAAAAATCATTTGTTCTGTTTATTCACACCATGTAAAGTTAGCACAATGTATCTATGACAGTATTCTAATCGCATAAACACCTATTGATAGGTTCTAGAAGAAGCATATTTCTTTTGTTTCTCACTGCACGACAAAAGGGTCGAAAACCATACCGTAGCCATCTTGGTCTGTGATAGACCACGTTTCAGATCACGTGGTTTCCTTTGCCTACCATCTTCATGATTTAGTTCGTACCAGCCCCGAGACAGGTTAGTTGTATTTACAGCTAAGGCCCAAGGTCACATCTGCTGTAGGGAGTATCAAGCAAATTCCTTCAGGCCCTGGGACGAAAAGGGAGTCACCCTGCCGACCTCCTCTGTATAGATAGCAACCCTTTGTGCAAGGCTGAAACTTAACACTGTATAAGCTCATCCAGGAGCCCATGGACTAACTGGTATTTTTCCACTTGTATGGCTTTGTATGCTGAATCTGTTATGTATATAAGTGTGGTTTTGTCAAGGAGCCAGCAGTCTTCCTCGGCGCACCTGATGGGTGAGGATCGACGAGGCTCCTCTATGTAGAGTTTTGCTTTGGCCAATAAAATGTTTGATCCTTCTCCGTTGCCAACTGACTGTTATTTGGAAAGGCTATTGCGGACCATCGGTAAGTGTGGCCCTTGGGATTTTTGTTAAGTACATCATAGTTTTTAGCATCCATATGAAAACAATAAACCAGAAATATAGGAAATGCTTTATTTTTGGATGCTCTCTTGTTGCAGAGGACCTCTTCAATTCTTTCACTTATAGATGATATTGTAGAATTATTTCAAAGCAACACTCTCATTGGTTAGTCCTAAACAACATAACACTTTTCATACACAGAGACAAGAACAAATTCTAAAATGCAAAGTTTTATATATTCAGTTGACATATGGTTGTGGACATTCAGAACAGGGCCGGCTTTAGGGCGGTGCAACTGGTGCGGCCACACTGACAACTGACCTGGGCGGGGGCACTGACCTCACAGGGTGCTGTGTTTAGAAATAACTTACAATTTAAAAGCACTCCCTGCAGAGTACCTTATGTGTACAACTTTCAGGCAGCAATAAACATGTCTAGAACACTCTTGTGATTAATGTTCCTGCTAGATAGAGAGATCAGAGGTTTGTCTAGAGGCAGTTTTGACTCACCATTAAAGTAGCGCAGAGGGTAAATATGCCTGCTGCAAAGAACAGAGTTGTATTTTATGTGGAGAGCTGAGTGTATTAGTAAAGCCAGCCTTTCCAGTGCTTTAAAACAAATGAAATGTATGGGAGACAGGGGTTATGGAGAGATGATGAGCACTTTTGCCATGTGGTACTGAGGGAATACGAGGAGGAGGTGATGGGGGTGCCAAAAAAGATTGTTGCACTAGGCTTCAACAGAGCTAAAACGGGCCCTGATTGGATATACGCCAATTTTACCATGTTTAAAGGAGAGAGCACAAGCACTTAAGAACTGAGTAGTCCTAAAAGCCAACACAAATGGGTTCAGAAATAGGAGGGATAAAGGCATAACATTTGGGGGGTGGGTCACCCTGCAGAGAGGGCAAAGTCCAACAAAGCAATATTAAAATACTACAATATTTTGGATTTGTATGCAAGTTGTTTGACATGTTACTCCCTAAAACCTAACACGTATATTATACACCTTATTAGAGCACTGGACTGTCGAGTGCTCCGGCAAGACAATGGAGCAGCAACAACCTATAAACAATTGTATTGGACAGCTGCTTTCAACATTACAATGTCCTAATCCACAACCTCTTCATCTCTCTTTCTGCTGCCTCTCTGGGATATGTGAATTAGGGTGAGGAAGAGAGAGACCGAGGCTGTGGGCCAGAGTACAGAGCGAGCCATCCACCTTCCCTCCTCCTGTAGCTCATAGCGTCACTATAACCTTGAATAAAAGGAGGGGGTGTTGTGCTAAGATCACATCTCCCTGGCTCTGCTAAATAATGACAAACAGTTTGGCAGCTCTCAAGGAGAAAGGAGCTGACTGTTACCCATTTCCACAAGTCTTGCTGTGTGTGTGAATATTAGTAACTGTCAAGGACACACAGCAAAATATGTGAAAGGCCTTGGAAGCCGGAGGAGTTGTAAACTCCTTGCGTCTCCCAGGAGGCTGTCTTTTTCAGTTAGAAAATTCTGCCCTCAAGGGGTAACATTTTTCAACCGCCCTCTGTAGTGGGCTATACTGGTTATTGAAGACCCAATCCCTTGTTAAAGGCCTCGCCTTTAGTTTTGTCCTTTGACGCTGGAGTGGGCCTTTAATGCCCAGTATATGGCTATATTACAAGTTACATAGTATACCATGCACTTGTAATAAGGTTGAAGGTATATCTGTCACATTTATGACACAGTAACATGTGTCATAAATGCCACACTCAGACCCTCTATATGTTAAAGCAAAATATCAATATATATATATATATATGTATAGAAGTCTGTATGAAAAATTGTGATGTTTAACAAAACACACTCATTAATAAATATTTTGTTGATTTCTTATCTCCCTTTGTATAGGTCAACTACCATAAAAAGAAGAAGATCTGTCAGATAATTGACACACAAGTTCCCTAAATGGGGTTTGCAAGTGCAGTGCCATAAAACACTGGGAGGACCTTCAGTGGTGGACCCACCTTATTGCTTTATCCAAACTTGGAAGGTCCTCCCAGCACAAAAGGCGAGTGCATCGGTCGCTGACCCACACGATGTGGCGCATTCTAGCAGTGGCCGAATCCGACTTGGATGGGGAAGTGAAGGCCATGGAGCATTGACAAGGGGGTTAGTTTATTTACATGAAAAATGTCTATGTTGTTTTTAACCTTTCTTTAAAGTTTTCAAGTTATAATATAATGTCAAAAGATTTTAAAATATAATTAAGTTCATATTACAAGTGCCATAGAATACAATAGACTTTGGGCCTTATTTAGAATTTGGCAGACAGCTGCTTCATCATAAATGAGACAGATGCCCTGTCCACTTTTTCACAAGTGCTATTGGTTATAAAGCATTGTAATGAGGCAGAAGGAATATCCACCATATTTGTGATGCAGTAACACAACTGTCGAACATTCGGGCCCATTGTCGATAATGTAGTTGCAACTTTGCAGATAGGATATGTGTGACATTACTGAGGGTTATGCTAAGTGACAAGACCCTTAGACACAAACTGTCCTCCCCTTGGTTTACCAGTGAACTAGCGGAAGAAAGAAAGCATTGTAAAAAGCTAGAACGCACATGGATAAAACAATATAATTAAACCAACAAAAGCCAGTACAAAGTGTCTTTTAGCACTTATAACATAAACCTGAAACTGGCATGTCACAATATTTACTCTAATATAATCGGGAAAGCAAACAATAATGCAAAATACATTTTTTAAATTGTATCTGATTTTACAGACCCTAAAGACTCTGTACCCCCTCCTCCCTGAAACAAGCGCCTCTCTGCACTCAACTAAGCACATGTTTTGAAGATAAATTAAAGAAATTCAGGACAACCTCGCAAAAATGCAAGACAATGAGCCCTTGAGCAATGCATGTAATTTAGTGCCCCTGGCTCAGGATAAATCGATGCAGTTTACCCCTTTAATGGTCGAAGAGCTGGAAAGTTTCTTTCCCCAAAGTAAATCTAGCTCCCTCCTTCAATCCTTCCCCCACAGGTTGTGAGGCTTGTCGGGGATAGCCTACGCCCTATTTACCGTGATCTTTTTACTACTTCTCTTTGGTCTGGAATAGTACCCTCCTCTTGGAAAAAGGCAAACGTTATTCCCCTTTTAAAAAAACAAAACCAAATACTAAAATATTTTCGCATTTTAGACCCATTTCACTGTTTACCGGGTTCTCCGAATTTATTGAAACAGTTGTTAATACCCAGCTAACGCTATTCCTGGAAACCTGCAAACTCCTAAACCCATCACAATCAGGCTTCAGGGCACTTCACAACACAGAGACAAAACTCATGGAAATTACAGACTCCATCAAATACACGCTGGACGCTGGCCACAATGCTGCACTAATTTTGATAGACCTCTCAATGGCATTTGACATGCATGAGATCTTGTTACATCAGCTCACCCACATTGGGATGGAGGGGAAGGCCTTTACCTAGCTGGGTTCCTTTCTAGAGGACAGGGAACAGGCATTATGGCTCAAACCTTTTTTTCGGGAGCTAAAAAAACTCAGGTACGGAGTGCCTCAGGGCTCAGCCCTGAGTCCCACAATTTTTTTTATATATATATATATATATATATATATATATATATATATATATATATATATATATATATTCAGTGAAAAAACTATGGGTTTCACACACGTTATAGTTAGGAATTAGCATTTAAAAAGCCTTGCAAATTCAGTGAAAAAACCATAGGTTTCACACACGTTATAGTTAGCTGGACATTTCACTCGTAAAAAACCAATGAAATTCCCCCGTTATAGTTAGTTAAGCTAACTATAACTCGCGCACCCGCAATCCACTGCTGATGACGTGACATATTACATCACTCATGACATGGTCAGTGACATCACTCATGACATCACTGATGACATCTCAAATGACATCACTGATGACATCATCCAGTGAATGTGTATTTTTCTGAAAATTAAATATGTTTTATATATGTATATCTCACGGACGATGGAAGAATAAATGGGTATATAAGTGTCTAAATGGATGATTTGTTTTTGAAAAATTGATTGTATAACTGACTGATTAAGTGTATCTTAGTGAATATATGGCTTACTGAGTAATGTTTAAATATGTAATTATCTGTATCAGTAGTCTCTCACTTTGTGTATAAGTGGCTGCATGGGTTGGTGAGTAGCTACATGGGTGTTTATATAGGATATTAGGTGGTTTTTTGAGTATCAGTCTGAGTGTCTGCATGGTTCGGTGGGGGGTATTACGTAGTGCATAGGTGCATGAATGAGTGACTCACTGGTTGTATGTGTTGAAGACAGCATGTGTGCAGGACTGTATGGGTGGATGAGTGTGTGTATGGGTGTGTTAGTGAGTGAATGACTGTCTCAATAGTGTCTTTATGAGTAACTACATATGTTTTAAACTAGTATATGTGACTATTGGTGTATATAAGTGAGTATATGTGAGAGTGAGAGATTGAAAGAGTTCCTGTATGAATAAGTATGTGTTTCTATAAGTGATTGTTTAAAAGACTAAGTATGTGTAAGTTTCCATAGAAGTAAGTGTGGTGGTGTGTGTATAACTGTATATGCAAATAAATCTATGTTTGATTCTTTATTTTCATGAGTGAGTATGTGTGTCAGTAACTCTGTGGATGAGTGGCATTGTGTAGCAGGATGTATAGGTGTATGAGTACATATGATGAGTGAGTACATGTATGAGTGACTGTACAGGACTGTTCGTGAATGAGTGGATGTGTATGTGGATCTTAGAATTACTCAAGAGGTTGTTGTAACTGGTATTGCTATGTCCATTTTTTTGAAAATTTTAGTCTCTATTTTTGAATGTGTGTTTCAAAGGTTATATTAGGGTGAGAGGAGGTCTGCCACTCTGTCACAAGGATGATGTCATCAGTGATGTCATTTGATATCTCATCAGTGATGTCATGAGTGATGTCACTGACCATGTCATGAGTGATGTAATATGTGATGTCATCAGCAGTGGATTGCGGGTGCGCGAGTTATAGTTAGCTTAACTAACTATAACGGGGGAATTTCATTGGTTTTTTACGAGTGAAATGTCCAGCTAACTATAACGTGTGTGAAACCTATGGTTTTTTCACTGAATTTGCAAGGTTTTTTAAATGCTAATTCCTAACTATAACGTGTGTGAAACCCATAGTTTTTTCACTGAATTTGCAAGGTTTTTTAAATGCTAATTCCTAACTATAACGTGTGTGAAACCCATGGTTTTTTCACTGAATTTGCAAGGTTTTTTAAATGCTAATTCCTAACTATAACGTGTGTGAAACCCATGGTTTTTTCAGTGAATTTGTATGGTTTTTTAAATGCTAATTCTTACCTATAACGTGTGTGAAACCCATGGTTTTTTCAGTGATTTTGTATGGTTTTTTAAATACAAATTCTTATATTAAACGTGTGATTTTTTTTTTTTTTGCAAGGTTTTTTACATCTTTTTATTTTTACTTTATATTCTCTTTAAACACTATGGTTACATTTTAAAAATTCTGCAATATATAATATTTTCTCAATTTTTTTTTACCAAACAGGTAAGATATATTAGTATAACATAGTGATTCTTTTTTTCCAATGGTTTTTTTTTTTTTTTTTTTACGTGCGCGTACGGTAAGCTTACGGTAAGCGTACGTTTTGCGTAATGTACGTAATATTTCTACTCTTTTTGCGTATGGTTACGCAATTTACGTAGACGTGCGTACTGTGTACGCGGCGCGTAAGCGCATACGTTACACGCGTACGTTACGCGGAAGTGTTGGGGCGTGCCTGTTATGCGCATGCGCGCGTGCACGTGTCTTTTATACGCGCATGCGTACTTTTACCGTAAGCGCTCCGTAAGCGCTCCGTAAGCGTAACGTACGCGCACGGTGAGTCATGTGATCAAGAAACACAACTTTTGATTGGTTTAAAGTACTTTCAGTTCTAGAACTCTCCTACACCACACCCATTCCCCTCATTTCTGCTTGTGATCCCTTAGGAGAAGGAGCTGAGTTGTCTTTGGGATACGATGGCAGACCAGCACTCCTCTTCTGAGAGTGAGGCTAGCAGCACTACCATCAGGCAGAGAAGGAGGAAACAGAAGAGCTCTTTTATATGGGAGTATTTTACGTTTCCTGAGGGCCAGAAAAAAGTAAATGCTGCTTTAGTGACTTGCAAGCTTTGCCAGCGTGTACTTTCTAGAGGTAATCCTAACAAGAAGTATTCCTTCGGGAATCACACTATGTTAAGACACCTTGAGGATGTACACCCTAGGACACATGCTCGACATACTGGAGGAAACCCTTCAGTAAGTCGACCAAGCACATCCACAGCAGCTCAGCCGAGTCCATCTTCGGCAGCTCAGCTGAGCCCTTCATCTGTGGGGGGAGATTCACCTTTTTCTGGTCCTCTGGAAACTAACCATCGATTTGCGAGGGTTACAATGCGGTGCTCAAATTGCCATGGTCTAATTGTTCGTGGGGAGACCAGTGTTCCCCTAATTAACAACAGAATAGACCAGCACATTTGTCCTACCAGCTAATATTCCCATTCTTCCTTTCCTCTGTCCCTGCATGAACACAACAGCTCTTTTAAGAGCCAACCTTACCTCTCAACTTTTTTAAATTTTTTCTTAAAAACTTTTTTTTTTTTTTTTATACACTAAAAAACAATTACCACATTACAAGGTCCTTGAGGGATTAATAACGAAATACGGAAAATCAGTTTGAGGAGAAGTGGAAAAAAGGGACCATCAAATTTCTGACTTACCTGACCCACCCAAAAATTTAATTATCAATTTAAATTTTATTGAAATTGCTTGAAAAAATGGTTTTATTTTTCGAAAATTTTCTTTCTCAATCTGAAAAAAAAGAAAAAAGTATTAATATTTAATAAAACATTTTATAATACAGTACACGTATTTACATATTTTCCAAAAACAATTTTTTGCCATTTTTTTGCTGTTTTCAGAATATATTGCATTTCACTATAAATCGTGAAAGCAATTGCATTCATCACTTAACAGCGGGCAAAAAAAAAATAACAATCTCAAAGATTGTTTTAAAAAAGCCCACAATCTCTTCTCACTTAAACATAACATTATAGAAATGCAAAATATTCAAAAAAAATATCATCTAATAACAATAACTATTTCTAAAAAATACCGTCTGACAATTTTGTTACAGAAGCATAATCACAAAAATAATATATCTCAAATAACTCCACAATACATCTGGTTACCTTTCCTTTAGGCCAAATGGTAATTTTAAAATTCTTTTTTGATTAAATTTCCAATGGTAATCCAATAAAATTCCAAAATTTAAATTGTACAGATGTTACCGATTCTCTCTAAAATTTTGGTTTCCGAAAGATTAATTAGGAATTAAATAAGTCCACAATACAATTGGTTACCTTTCCTTTTGGCCAAATGGTAATTTTAAAAATCTTTTTTGATTAAATTTCCAATGGTAATCCAATAAAATTCCAAAATTTAAATTGTACAGATGTTACCGATTCTCTCTAAAATTTTGGTTTCCGACAGATTAATTAGGAATTAAATAAGTCCACAATACAATTGGTTACCTTTCCTTTAGGCCAAATGGTAATTTTAAAAATCTTTTTATTTGAAAATTCCAATGGTAATCCAATAAAATGGTAAAATTGTTTTGTACAGATGTTGCCAATTCTCTCTAAAATTTAGGTTTCAGGAAGATTAGATAGGAATTTGCTAAATCAAAAGGCAAACGTTGCTTAAAAACCAATTGACAATCATTACACATTGTCCAGCCTTTTTTACATTTTAGATAAACTGTGTAATGACCAGAAGTTACAGTAGGTCCATCATGGAAAATTATTGCAACTGTTACAAAAGTTTTTCCTGAAATTGATAATTGCTGTCCTGTAAACTTCTTTATTAAAGTATCCAATTTTGAACCATCAGCTCTACATCGTTGCATCATTAAAATTACATACTGTCCGTATTCCTTTAAAATTAACGTTGAAAACATGTCAGATTTACACTCACCGCATTCCATGCTATGATTAGCATCTTTAACTAATTTAGCAAAAGTGACTGTTTTACTCTCTGGCAATGTTAAATAAATAAACCTTTCAGAATCAACATTAGAGCCACATGTATTGAAACAGTTTTCACAACTATGTTCCCATTTTTAAGAGAGACCAAACATATTTTCAATTTGTACCCCTTCTTCTTCCAGTACCTGAAGAAAATACATCAAGAATTCCTGTGTGTCTTGCTGTACATTTTGAGAAAACTGTGTACATCCTGAACATACATCTAAAAGTTTTCTAATTTCAGTAGCACTTTCTATTTTAGTTTTATCATTACTCAGCTTTTCAAAAAGGAGACTCAACTCAGAACAGAATCTTTTTCTCTGATTTACTATTATCTGCTCTTGCAAACTTTCAAGATAAAATACAACATTCAGCACTACATTAGCGTAGCAGTTGACACCAGAGCTATTTTCAAAATGACAACCAACAACCTCTTCAACATTTTCCTTTTTCTTTTTGCTTGCAATTACATCACTCTTCTTTTTTTTCTCCTCTCTACATCCTCATTACAGATATTCTCAATTCTCCTTTTTCGAGAAACAACACGTTTTTCCAACACAGGATACTGACCTAAATGAGGAGTATAGGTTCTTCTTAATCTATTATACTCCTTTACACAATTTGCATCAGCACTAACTTTTGAGTCATCAAAGTCTATCATAAATAAACCAGATAATTTTTTCACTCGTGACAAAGCAACATAAGCCATACCTTCTTTGAACACAGTTGAACCAATGTTCACAAAAGCACAATCTACAGTCAATCCTTGAGACTTGTGAATAGTTACAGCATATGCTAGAGAAAACGGAAACTGCTTCCTACGTACATATAAGTCTTTCACAAGCATGAAACGAACTGTACAACGACAAATGTCTATAACTTCTTCTATCTGATCAAATTTTATTTTTAAACATTCAATTCCATCTTTTTTCTGGTAATTAATAAAACCCACAACTCTTCCCATAGCTCCATTCACTAAACCTTTTTCAACATCCAAATTTCTCCTTAAAAATACTCTACAGTTCATTCAAACATATAGATTTTTTTCTAATCCAGCAGTTTTGGAAATGTTCTTCTCTAGTGAATCCAATTTATTTTTCAGTTTGCCTGTTAATGTAATAGTAATTCTTTCATGCTGAATTTTGTCTTCTGCTTCCAATTTCCTAATCTCTTCCTTTTCCAATTTCAAAAGTTCCTCATTGAATATTGAGCATTCACGTAGAGTTGGCATTAAGCAGATTACACTTTTCTTTTCTGCAATGTTCTTGTATATTTTCTCTGCAACTATTTCTTCCTTTGGGAATAAATTATGTAGTAACCGACTCTGTAATGCTTTCGTGCCAGCTTCAGTGAGTAGTCCAATTCTGATATCTTTCAGAATACTTCCATATTCTTCATCGTTTGCTTGCCTCATATTAGTAGTAAGTTCCTTGTACTCAAAGAAGGACCAAATATTTGCATTACCAATGCTTCCCAATGACTTCTTTGTGTCTTCATGTGTCACAGTATTAAACACTGGTTGTCCTTTAACTGGAGTAAGCTGTAGAAGATCCCCAAAAACTATGACATGTTTTCCACCAAATAATACGTCATAGTCTCTCCTTAGAATTTGCTGCATTCTTAAATGCACAAAGGCAAGCATTAAGTTTGATACCATGCTCACCTCATCAATAATGAGAACTTGCATCTTCTTCAATACTCTTGAAACTTCCAAGCATGCTTCTCCAGTTAGCTTGTGGTATTGTATTTTGTTCTCATGCTCCACTGGTAACATTAGCAAACGATGTACGGTGATTCCTTTTATGTTATATGCTGCTAACCCAGTTGGAGCAGTAACCACACAAGACAAAGTTGAATCCGTTTTTTGCTGTAGGTAGCTTCTGATGACTTTTATTAAGAAACTTTTTCCAGTTCCAGCTTGTCCGCTTACATACATCCTGATTGGTTGAAATGATGTGCATGAGCACTCTTTTTTTTCATGTAGTAATCCGTGATCAATTTTGTTTCTGATCTCTTCATAAATTTGTTGCTGCTCTTCATTCAGTTGTCTTTCCAAATTTGGTAAGTCTATTAATTCTTCTTGAGCTTGATTCATAGCCGTTTCCACTTCAGTCATAGCTATTGCAGCTTCATTTTCTACGATTGGTTGTCCTAGGGGATCTTGACTGAGTGTTCCAGAACTTTGGCTGTCTTGAGAACTGTCTCTAGCTACTTCAGCTGCAATTGTAGTTTCCTGTTCAATTTCTTCATTTAACATTTGGACATAAGTTATGAAAGTACTGCATTCTATGCTGTCTTTGCAAGCATTAAAGGAATCTTCATAGCTTTGAAATTCTCCCAGTAGTTCGTCCTCTGAACGCCATGGTTTAAACAGCTGTAAAAGAGCCAAGTAGTAAAATTCCTTTTTGTCAGTAGTTTCGCAACTGAGCTTCCTGTGATTTATCAAACTTCCTTTTGTTTGCTTCACCAAACATCCTTCCTCACCAATGACTTTATATTTTCCATTGTTGATGTCTTCTGTGGCTTTCCGTGAATAAATGTAGTTCTGCAGCACTTCATAGAGACACATGTTCTCAAGATGATGACTTCTCTTTGGGTAATATGTGTCCAACATGTTTGATTTCAAAATATCTGTACTTTCTGGGTCATTCTCGGCCAAATATTCAGTTTCTCCAACAGATTTCAGTACCCGATTTCTCATTGCTGCAAGGCCTAAACTTGCCCAAATTATTCTTCTTGATTTCGAGTAGAGACTTGCAGAAGATAACCTGAACATTCGTAGGATCCAATTTCTCGATGCGATAACATCTTTAAACTGAAACTGTATAGCTTCTTACTGACAGTCTTCTCGTGAGAAATCTCTTCCCACATTTCTTTCAATTCAGTTTTTTCTGATTTAGTAATGTAAGACGTTACATATCGAGCAACAGCAATGGAATTGTCTGCTACATACTGTATATCCATGTTAGCATTCCACATGGATAAAATGACTGGGTTGTAGTCATTTATATTTTTTGATTCTTCTTTTCTTTTTAGGTTGTAGGTATTCTTAGGTGATTTTCTTGTAATAGTATGTCTCACAGCTGACATAAAACTGTTTACTCTTCCTTTTGAAAGAACAGGTCTAGGAAATCCAAATCGACATTTAGTGTAAAATTTATCTTTGCTCTTGTATTTCCGTCAACAGTATTTTCCACACCGATGACTTTGGAAACGTAAAACTTGCTCCTTTAACTTTTTCTCTTCTGTGCTTTTTGGTATAGCACATGTTGCATATTCTTCAATGAAAGATAACACTGCTTCATCAGTATCTGTTCCAAACTTTGGGGCATCCTTGATCCACAACAGCATATGAATATGAGGAGCACCTCTTGCTTGGTACTCTTTTCTCCAAAAGAAATCCACAACTTCTCCAAGAGGTGGATTTTTTTTATTGCAGATGAAGCACATCATGGCCTCAAATCTATGATTGAAATATCTGCAAACATTAACCGGATCCAATGAGCACAGTTCTCCTGCTGTCTTGTATTCGATGTTTTTAATGTTTGAATTTGCCTCTCGTAGAAAATCCAGTAAATCATCCCAAGCGTACTCGGCACAGCTTAGGGTAAGGAACCATGTTGGAGTTCCTAAATTCCGTAACATGCATTTTAATTCACCATGGCGTCGGTACCAATATTCATTTGTCCCACGCTGACAAGCCATCAGATTGATCAGTTGTGTTTCCAAATGATCATCTCGGTGCTGCACTTTCTCCATAAAATCCTTAGCAGACACATTTTGTAGATGTACTCCACTTTTTAAAATGTGATTTACTGCATAAGATAATGCAGACAAGTCGCTTTCAAATAAAAGATGGAACAAATAAGGAATACTTTGTCGAAATCTTGGATCTTCTGCATATAGTCTTGTAGTCCGATACTCAGAAGCTGGAATCTGTTCTGGACGTTCATCGTATCGTCCTCCTTTTCCTGTAGGAAACAGCTGGGGAAAACATCGAGCTTCCAAGCTCTCCTCCCATACACTCACGAGAGTTCCTTTTGCTTTCTTCATCTGAAACAGATCAATAGTGTCTCCCATAACTTCTTTTGAATGAAGAGGATGTATGCTAAAATGTTCATAAATTTCTACTTCCTTTGACTTGTCCACTTTTTCAATTTGTCCAGTTGGTGTTTCTGTGTCTTCTTGTAAATCTTCTTCTTCTTCTTCTATATAAATTGATTCATACCATTTGTTATTCCTTTTCAAATACAAATTTGCTCTTTGTACTTTCCGTACATCTACCAGCTCCTGCCAAATCTTCTTATTCTTTGTAGGTACACCATTAACCAGAATAACTAATGGTTCAGTTTCCAAAGTATCTGCATCAATAGTTTCCATATTTTTTTTCAAATCCAAGGGCAAATACACCACTCTACCTTTTAAACCTCTCAGTAAATCTGAAGGAGGTAATTTACCAGTTTTGGGCTCCATACGTACTATGGTCTGGAACGGATGAACACATTGAATGAGTATAGACTCATATGTATTTAATTCAGAAAGTTCGGCAGGAATAGCATCCAATTCTAAATTATTATGTACAGCTCTGTTCGGCATTCTATTTTCTTCTAACTTATTATAACAGTATTTACAAATACGCTGATCTTCACCCAATTCAAAACAATTTTCAAGAAATAAATATGTTGCAAAATCCTTCCACTTATAATTATCTTCATTTTCACTTTTTCTGTAGAGATCAACATTCCTGGTTTGATTTCTATAATGAGTTCTGCAGCAACAAATACAAGTAATATTTGGTCTTTCATTAGAGATTATTGCAAATTTTGTCATTTGATCATCAAATTTCTTACTTACAGAGGGTTCTACATTCTCTTCCACATCTTCCTCAATAACTGTGTCATTACCTGCACTGTCTTGTTCTGGACCAAAGTAACTAAACTGAATTTCATCAGTAACCTTCTCTACATCTGATACCGATCCACGGAACAGAGCCCTATTCAATTCATCTAACTTTATTGCTGGACTTTTAGCAAAATACAATCGTCTCACAAACTTTCTCATTTCAGTATGATGAACAGCCAGCATCCTAAAATGATGAAAAACACTTTGACACACTTTTCTAGATAGACAAGCCAGAGAATGTCCCTGCAAACCAGTATTCTCTCTCACTCTGCATGGATCTAGACTTTGAAGCACCTTAATCTTCTGTTTAACACTTTTTTTACTATATTCTCTTAGAAAATCACGAAATTTATCAATAGATTCCTGACGCACAGTGCAAATACTACTACAATTCCAAGTATACACTGGGGCTTTAGGACGTCTCCCCATAACCTCATCCGCCATCACTTGTTCCTCATCTCTTGGAACCATTTTCTCCTTCTCCATTATACAACCATTTTTCACTTCATAAGCACGACCTCTGGTGTCAACTGCATGCAGCAAACTATTGCTTTGAAGATAACTCTCTTCATTAAAAAAAGGTTCACTACTTGAGCTATGCATCCATTCTCCTAAAAACACTTTACAAAAGTTTGTTCTTTTCACTAGTCTTTTCCTTTTGCTTTGTGATTTCAGTACATTGACCATTTTATCTAATGTACGCATCCTGTTCAAAATTAAAATGAATAGTTTCCTTTTTAATTCTAAAGCCTTTGCTACAATGGCTTCAATTTCTTTTTTTCTCTTATAAAATTTAGCTTTTTTCTTATATTTCTTCACATCCTTTATCAAATTGGACATAACTCTTCTCTGAAACATTTTTCTACGAATCTCTTTAAACGCTGTTTTTCTTTTTAAATTAATCTTTATTGTTTCTGAAGGTATATTTCCATTAACTAAATGCTCAATTTTTTCCTGTTGTTTTCTATTTAAAACATTATTTCCAGTACAGACATTTTGTACATTTTTCCTTTTTTTGAAGATATTTTTTAAAAAATCTTTTGTCTGCTTACCAGAAGACTTTCTCTTTTTCCCAACATGAGCATCTCCAACTAACTTAGGTCCTCCAGTTGTCTTCAAATATAGATTTTTTTTGTGGTTTTTCCTTAGTCTGGATTTTGTAGGCATCTTAAATTTTGTTCACTGCTCTTCAGCAATACCTGAAAAAAACTAAAAAAAAATTCCTTTATTTTATTTAAATATATTACTATATTTTTTATGATCTTTTCAAATCTTAAAATACTATGTACCCCTTTCCTACAAGTGAAAATCACAATAAAACCATCACAAATTAAATATCTAAAAACAATTCCTGTGTGCACACAGAGTCATGGTTTGATATTAAGCAGAAAACAAAATTTCTTTGCCAATTTGAAAGCACACTTACTACTCTTTTTTTGGCAAGTGATAAGTACTTTTACAGTCTGACACATTTTCAATCCACTTTTCAGATTCTGAAAACAGCACATGTCCAAACAGCTTTTTGAGACCAGGAACATGTGTAACATGGGTGAATGACTACACTCCAGCAAGGGCAACCAGCCTTAGTGATGTTGAATGTATTTGCATTACTCACTGCAACCTCAAACCCCACTCGGTTGTGAATACTATGCATGATTCTACAGGATAAGCAGCTGGGTGTGTGCAAAGAGTCTGCTTCTGCAGAAAAATAGCTGTCCCTTTCCTACTAATGCAAATCTAAAATTACCAGAGTAATACGCAATAAATCTCTGTCAACAATTCCTCTTTGCACACAGAGTCATGGTTTGATATTAGGCAGAAAACGAAATTTCTTTGCCAATTTGAAAGCACACTTACTACTCTTTTTTTGGCAAGTGATAAGTACTTTTACAGTCTGACACATTTTCAATCCACTTTTCAGATTCTGAAAACAGCACATGTCCAAAAAGCTTTTTGAGACCAGGAACATGTGTAACCTGGGTGAATGACTACACTCCAGCAAGGGCAACCAGCCTTAGTGATGTTGAATGTATTTGCATTACTCACTGCAACCTCAAACCCCACTCGGTTGTGAATACTATGCATGATTCTACAGGATAAGCAGCTGGGTGTGTGCAAAGAGTCTGCTTCTGCAGAAAAATAGCTGCCCCTTTCCTACTAATGCAAATCTAAAATTACCAGAGTAATACGCAATAAATCTCTGTCAACAATTCCTCTTTGCACACAGAGTCATGGTTTGATATTAGGCAGAAAACGAAATTTCTTTGCCAATTTGAAAGCACACTTACTACTCTTTTTTTGGCAAGTGATAAGTACTTTTACAGTCTGACACATTTTCAATCCACTTTTCAGATTCTGAAAACAGCACATGTCCAAACAGCTTTTTGAGACCAGGAACATGTGTAACCTGGGTGAATGACTACACTCCAGCAAGGGCAACCAGCCTTAGTGATGTTGAATGTATTTGCATTACTCACTGCAACCTCAAACCCCACTCGGTTGTGAATACTATGCATGATTCTACAGGATAAGCAGCTGGGTGTGTGCAAAGAGTCTGCTTCTGCAGAAAATAGCTGCCCCTTTCCTACTAATGCAAATCTAAAATTACCAGAGTAATACGCAATAAATCTCTGTCAACAATTCCTCTTTGCACACAGAGTCATGGTTTGATATTAGGCAGAAAACGAAATTTCTTTGCCAATTTGAAAGCACACTTACTACTCTTTTTTTGGCAAGTGATAAGTACTTTTACAGTCTGACACATTTTCAATCCACTTTTCAGATTCTGAAAACAGCACATGTCCAAACAGGTTTTTGAGACCAGGAACATGTGTAACCTGGGTGAATGACTACACTCCAGCAAGGGCAACCAGCCTTAGTGATGCTGAATGTATTTGCATTACTCACTGCAACCTCAAACCCCACTCGGTTGTGAATACTATGCATGATTCTACAGGGTAAGCAGCTGGGTGTGTGCTAAGAGTCTGCTTCTGCAGAAAAATAGCTGCCCCTTTCCTACTAATGCAAATCTAAAATTACCTGAGTAATACGCAATAAATCTCTGTCAACAATTCCTCTTTGCACACAGAGTCATGGTTAGAAATTAGGCAGAAAACGAAATTTCTTTGCCAATTTGAAAGCACACTTACTACTAATTTTTTGGCAAGTGATAAGTACTTTTACTGTCTGACACATTTTCAATCCACTTTTCAGAATCTGAAAACAGCACATGTCCAAACAGCTTTTTGAGACCAGGAACATGTGTAACCTGGGTGAATGACTACACTCCAGCAAGGGCAACCAGCCTTAGTGATGTTGAATGTATTTGCATTACTCACTGCAACCTCAAACCCCACTCGGTTGTGAATACTATGCATGATTCTACAGGATAAGCAGCTGGGTGTGTGCTAAGAGTCTGCTTCTGCAGAAAAATAGCTGCCCCTTTCCTACTAATGCAAATCTAAAATTACCAGAGTAATACGCAATAAATCTCTGTCAACAATTCCTCTTTGCACACAGAGTCATGGTTTGATATTAGGCAGAAAACAAAATTTCTTTGCCAATTTGAAAGCACACTTACTACTCTTTTTTTGGCAAGTGATAAGTACTTTTACAGTCTGACACATTTTCAATCCACTTTTCAGATTCTGAAAACAGCACATGTCCAAACAGGTTTTTGAGACCAGGAACATGTGTAACCTGGGTGAATGACTACACTCCAGCAAGGGCAACCAGCCTTAGTGATGCTGAATGTATTTGCATTACTCACTGCGACCTCAAACCCCACTCGGTTGTGAATACTATGCATGATTCTACAGGGTAAGCAGCTTGGTGTGTGCTAAGAGTCTGCTTCTGCAGAAAAATAGCTGCCCCTTTCCTACTAATGCAAATGTAAAATTACCAGAGTAATACGCAATAAATCTCTGTCAACAATTCCTCTTTGCACACAGAGTCATGGTTTGATATTAGGCAGAAAACAAAATTTCTTTGCCAATTTGAAAGCACACTTACTACTCTTTTTTTGGCAAGTGATAAGTACTTTTACAGTCTGACACATTTTCAATCCACTTTTCAGATTCTGAAAACAGCACATGTCCAAACAGCTTTTTGAGTCCAGGAACATGTGTAACCTGGGTGAATGACTACACTCCAGCAAGGGCAACCAGCCTTAGTGATGCTGAATGTATTTGCATTACTCACTGCAACCTCAAACCCCACTCGGTTGTGAATACTATGCATGATTCTACAGGATAAGCAGCTGGGTGTGTGCAAAGAGTCTGCTTCTGCAGAAAAATAGCTGCCCCTTTCCGACTAATGCAAATCTAAAATTACCAGAGTAATACGCAATAAATCTCTGACAACAATTCCTCTTTGCACACAGAGTCATCTTCTGATTCTATGCAGAAAACAGTATTCCTCATTTATACCAGTACACCTTAATTTATGGTGAAAACATAGTCCATAATATTTTACATGTTCCTTACATTTAAATTTCTCCCAAAACACAAAATGATAAACACAACTTCAACAAAAGGAATTCCAATTCTATTATTCATTTCTTAACTTACCACATACATCCCCTCTCAAACTCATAACTCACCTTTTAAATTAGTTAGTTGTGAAAGAAATGTGGCACTCAAACAGCAGATTATCAGAGCCAGGATCTCTGTTCTGTACACCTCTCTCCTCTCAGCAGAACCAGATAATGGCAATGTTTCCCTCTCTTTTTCCACACATATACATGTTAATTTCAAATCTCAGTGCTTCCCCCTTTTTTCAAATGTAATCACACATTTCTATTGGTTGAAAACCAACCCTTTTCCAAAAGTACCCTTCCCCCAACTTGACTTCTGCCTAGTACCCTTCCCCCAACTTGACTTCTGCCTGCTACCATAGCAACAGCTCATGGAACACTGCTGTGTGGAGTCAGGTCAGAAGTTCACCACACAATGTTTCATTTCCAAAGAGCAAGAGTGCTTGACTTTTCTAACCTAACAGCAAATCCATAGTAATGTTCTTTGGTAACACATTTTTCTGTACCAATACAAAACATGCTTCTATAAATTGACACATACAGTCTAGTTTTTAGTGTAGAATGGTATGAAACAGCCAATGAGTTCTTTTTATTTTAAAAAAATATGTATGCCTCCATTTCCAAACTGTCTTTCATTTCTTTTTCCCATTCTACTGAAATACACCTCCTGAGTGCATCCAGATCTCCTTTGAAGATGTTCACAGTGTGGATTGTAGGGCACAGCTATGTCTTCTGGAGTGAAAAGTATGCAGAGAAAACAGGTATGGTGAGAGACCTTGCTTTGCCAAATGTAGACATTAAATGGATTGGTCAGAGAGGGTTAAAGTGGCACCAATTGATGCCATTGGTGAAATCCTTCATGCAAATCCAACACCCTGACCTCATAATAGTGCACTGTGGTGGCAATGACCTAGGCACTTTGACTGGGGTAGGTCTGGAAATGCTTATGAAGGAGACCTTTGCACAACTGTTTTCACTTTTCCCTAAAACTGCCTTTGCGTATTCTAACATATGCCAAAGGCAAAAATGGAACTGGTCCAATCATTTTTGTCCACAGATTGACAAAGCAAGAAAGCACGTCAACAAATCTGTTTCTGCTTTCCTCCGAGACTATGGTATGGGTTCCATTTACCACAACAACTTGCGTTACAACATGCAAGACATTTATAGAGGAGATGGTGTACACTTCACTGATGAAGGGAACAGAGTCTTCCTCTTGAACCTTAGACTCTGCATCGGTACTTACTTGTGGGTACCACTAAAAAATCACTTCATAAACACAACGGCTCTTTTTAGAGCCCCCTAATATCTAAACACTTAAATCTGAATTTTATTTCTTTTTTTATTTTTTTTTTCTACCGTACGCGTACGGTAAGCTTACCGTACGCGTACTCCGCGATTTTTTTTTAAAATTAATAAATGTTTTTTTCGTACTTTTGTGTCCTTTTTGACCCCCTTTCAAATGTTAGGGGGTCTGTAACTCTCTTCCTTGCCCCCTTTTCACGTTATCTCCCTTTTTTTTTCTGTGTGAAACACACGAAATGGCGGCCGACACTTCCTGATTTCGTCCGATTCGAATGTTTACAGTCATGTGACAACCAATCAGATTTGAGCTCGCGCACGGCACCGTACGCGTACGGTAAGCTTACCGTAAGCGCACGGAGCGCGCTTACAGATATATATATTGATTTAAATGCTATTTTCTCAGGAACTACTGAACAGATTTACACCAGACCTACAAAAGGCACATCCTTGACCTGCGGACTACCTCTCTGCCAAATTACAAGTAATTCTGTTCAGCCGTTCGGGCTGTTGCTGTGTCTAAAGGTCCTATGGAAAAATGCATGGGGAAAATGCGTTTTGGGACCCCCCTTTTTTCTCAGCCCCCGCTTGACGAATCACCCCGAGACTTTCAGGGTAGGAGCGGAGCGTAGCGCCCCATTAGTTTTGAAAATTTCGCGAGGATTCGTCAACCGGTGCCAAAGTTATTCAAAATAGAATTTTGAGATTTCCTATGGAAACACGGTCCTAACTATAACTACCTACTGGCGACCGCCAGTAGGTAATATATATATATTACCTACTCGCGGTCGCCAGTAGGTAGTTATAGTTAGGACCACGTTTCCATAGGAAATCCGCAACATTCTATTTTGAATAACTTTGGCGCCGGTCGACGAATCCTCGCGAATTTTTCAAAATAGGTGGGGCGCTACGCTCCGCTCCTACCCTGAAAGTCTCGGGGGGATTCGTCAAGCGGGGGCTGAGATAAAAGGGGGGTCCCAAAACGCGTTTTTCCCATGCATTTTTCCATAGGACCTTTAGACAGGGCTACAGCCCGAACGGCTGAACAGAATTACTAGAAATTTGGCAGAGAGGTAGTCCTCAGGTCAAGGAAGTGCCTTTTGTAGGTTTGGTGTAAATCTGTTCAGTAGATTCTGAGAAAATAGCCTTTAAATCAATATATATATCTGAGCCAGCTTACGGTGCGCTTACGGTACGCTTACCGTACGCGTACGGTGGCGTGCGCGAGTGCGATTCTGATTGGCTCTTAGATCTTAGTAAACATTCGAATCGGCCGAAACCAGGAAGCGGCGGCCGCCATTTTCTCTCTCGCACTGAGAGTGATGTTTAAAATATAAAGCACAAAAACATGTAAAGGGGCTGTTTAGACAGCTCCCACACACATAGCCATGTTGAGGGAGTCCCCAAGGATCCCCAAAGGCCAAAATCGGAATATTTATTTTTTCGCTAATTTCGCCGATTACGCTTACCGTACGCGTACGGTAAAAAATTATAAAAAAAAAAAAACTATCCACACTCTCCCCACCCCGTGTGCAATTGGTGCCCGAAGGGCACCAATTGTTCATGGCTTATTACTGATAGAGATAAACTAAAATATTTAAAAAAAAAATAATAAAAAAAAAAATTATCCACACTCTCTCCACCCCGTGTGCAAATGGTGCCCGAATGGCACAATTTTTGCATGGCTTATAACATATACGAAAAATTAAAATATTACCTTTCAAAACGAAGTGCACCATATGTCCTCCATGTGCGCACGGTGCGCGAAGCGCATCGTGCGTACATGGCCCATCTAGCGTAACGTGGGCACGCGGTGCGCGTAGCGCACCGCGTGCCCACCGTGCGTGCACGGCACTAACTGCGTAAAGTGGGCGCGCGGTGCGCGAAGCGCACCACGTGCTCACTGTGCGCGCACGGTGCGCAAAGCGCACCGTGCGCGCACGGAACGAACTGCGTTAAGTGGGCGCGCACACCACGAATGGCGTAAAGTAACTTAGCATTTAAAAAACCGTACAAATTCACTGAAAAAACCATAGGTTTCACACACGTTATAGTTAGGAATTAGCATTTAAAAAACCTTGCAAATTCACTGAAAAAACCATAGGTTTCACACATGTTATAGTTAGCGGAAATTTTACTGATAAAAAACCAATGAAATTCCCCCGTTATAGTTAGTGCAGGCAACTATAACTCACGCGACCGCAATCTTCTGCTGATGACATATGTGTCTTTATGAAAAAAAAATATTTGTAATATATGTATAGCTAAAAATGTATGGAAGAAGACATGGGCAAATAAGTGTCTAAATACAGTATTAGCATCAGCAGAGGATTGCGGTCGCGTGAGTTATAGTTGCCTGCACTAACTATAACGGGGGAATTTCATTGGTTTTTTATCAGTAAAATTTCCGCTAACTATAACATGTGTGAAACCTATGGTTTTTTCAGTGAATATATATATATATATATATATATATATATATATATATATATATTCACAGAAAAAACCATAGGTTTCAGGCACGTTATAGTTAGGAATTAGCATTTAAAAAACCTCAGAAATTCACTGAAAAAAACATAGGTTTCAGGGGTGTTATAGTTAGCTGGACTTTTCACTTGTACAAAACCATTGAAATTCCCCCGTTATAGTTAGTTCAGCTAACTATCACTCGCGCGCCCGCAATGCACTGCTGATGACGTCACATATTACATCACTCATGACATGGTCAGTGACATCACTCATGACATCACTGATGACATCTCAAATGACATCACTGATGACATCATCCAGTGAATGTGTGTTTTTCTGAAAATTAAATATGTTTTATATATGTATATCTCAAGGTCGGTGGAAGAATAAATGGGTATATAAGTGTCTAAATGGATGATTTGTTTTTGAAAAAGTGATTGTGTAACTGACTGATTAAGTGTATCAAAGTGAATACATGGCTTAGTGAGTAATGTTTAAATATGTAAATATCTGTATCAGTCTCTCACTTTGTGTATAAGTGGCTGCATGGGTTGGTGAGTAGCAACATGGGTGTCTATATAGGTTATTAGTTGGTTTTTTGAGTATCAGTCTGAGTGTCTGCATGGTTCGGTGGGGGGTATTACGTAGTGCATAGGTGCATGAATGAGTGACTCACTGTTTGTATGTGTTGAAGACAGCATGTGTGCAGGACTGTATGGGTGGATGAGTGTGTGTATGGGTGTGTTAGTGAGTGAATGACTGTCTCGATAGTGTCTTTATGAATAACTACATATGTTTTAAACTAGTATATGTGACTATTGGTGTATATAAGTGAGTATATGTGAGAGTGAGAGATTGAAAGAGTTCCTGTATGAATAAGTATGTGTTTCTATAAGTGATTGTTTAATAGACTAAGTATGTGTAAGTTTCCATAGAAGTAATTGTGGTGGTGTGTGTATAACTGTATATGCAAGTAAATGTATGTTTGATTCTTTATTAGCATGAGTGACTATGTGTGTGAGTAACTCTATGGATGAGTGGCATTGTGTAACAGGATGTATAGGTGTATGAGTACATATGATGAGTGAGTACATGTATGAGTGACTGTATAGGACTGTTGGTGAATGAGTGGATGTGTATGTGGATCTTAGAATTACTGAAGAGGTTGTTGTAACTGGTATTGGTATGTCCATTGTTTTGAAAATGTTAGTCTCTATTTTTGAATGTGTGTATCAAAGGTTATATTAGGGTGAGAGGAGGTCTGCCACTCTATCACAAGGATGATGATGTCATCAGTGATGTCATTTAAGAAGTCATCAGTGATGTCATGTGTGATGTCACTGACCATGTCATGAGTGATGTAATATGTGACGTCATCAGCAGTGCATTGCGGGCGCGCGAGCTATAGTTAGCTGAACTAACTATAACAGGGGAATTTCAATGGTTTTGTACAAGTGAAAAGTCCAGCTAACTATAACACCCCTGAAACCTATGGTTTTTTCAGTGAATTTCTGAGGTTTTTTAAATGCTAATTCCTAACTATAACGTGCCTGAAACCTATGGTTTTTCTGTGAATATATATATATATAGGACACAGCTGGCATACCTTATTGAATCTTTTGGTATCCAGGTGGTTTCCAATGCAGATGATATACAAATGCTGTTGACCTATAACAGCAATATGTTGGAGGCCATAGTTACATTTGCAGCCCTTATGACAGTTGTGATGGCTTGCTTAAGACCAACTCCCTATAATGCAACCCTGAAACAACTGAGATCACGCTGTTTGGTATCGACCCCCTGCCCGGCTGGTCAGGGGCCTGGCCAACCAGCTGCACTGCCCACCCCCTGCTGAGGAGGTGGGAAGCTTAGGGGTTCTTGTCAACACACATTTATGCCGTAAACCCCAGATTTCAGCTGTGGTTAAAACCACATGCTGGTTACTAAGGATGCTAAGGAAATTCCTTACATTCCTGCACTGGGGATTCCAGAAAACAGTGGTACAGTCACTGATCCTATCTAGGCTGTACTATGTCAACATCTTGTACCTTGAATCCCAGAATACCTTATTCAGAAACTGCAAAAGGTACAAAACTTGGCAGTCCGCCTGTTTAATCTTCCTAAAGGCTCCTTGATCTCCCAGTACCGTAACCAATTGCACTGGCTCCCAGTGAAGAAAAGGGTCATTTTTAAATCGTTGACTGTGGCACATTCAGCTTACTACAAGACAGGTCCGAAATACCTACATGACAGGATGACTTTATACTGCCCCGAAAGATCCCTGGCCTGAAGTCGGCCTGTCTTTTGACCATCCCCTTCACCAAATAAAAGAAGTGGGGCAGCTCTGCCTGCTTGGTCTGGCAGCAAAACATTAGAATGAGTTCCCCTTTTACCTCAGATGCATTCCAGATAAAAAGCTGTTCCTCCAGCAACTGAAAACTCACTTGTTCAAGGGGATAGGGTGGTCTCGATCTTCCCAATGCCTAAATACCTCAGCGCTGGGGCACTCTCGCAGTTTTCGAGAGTTCTACAAATCCATTCATTCATTCATTCATTCACAATGGGTTAAAGTGTAACATGATATAGAACAATAATATTTACGTATTTTATTGGTTCATTAATAGTGATGCATTTCCATTGTACCACTCAAGGTGGAACAGAGTTCATAGCCAAGATTATGAATACCTTTTTTGCCATCGTATTTTCTCTAATTTAAAATAATATACAAAGGATTGACAAATACTTTTTCAGTTTTTGTCTTTGCAAACCTTTCTTGAAATGGGTATGCAGTGCTGTAACACAAAAGCCATGAGAGTGCAAATACCAACTATAAAAAGACAGTTACAATTTTGAGCTGCAGGTTAAATACCTTTCAAAAATGCAAATACATGCCTAGGCCAAACTTGTACTCAGTCACAATTTCTTTTTCTATAAACAAAAGGGGGTTAGCTAAAGATGTCAAGATGTTAATGTGTTAATTAAAAACGGAGGGCCTGGGGACTAAAAGAGATCCAGCATACGTACACCTGCAGCTAACTTGTCAAAAAGAGGTATTCAGTTCCTGTCATGGAGTTAAGATCTCCCAGGAAGCAGGGAGGGGAAATGCTCCCTTAGGAGCAAGGGCCTTCACACACCCCAAGGAATGTCATGCTTCATCATCGGGCAGCTGCTCGTTGGGAGATGCAATGCCCAACGGGTCCAGTGTGGGGGCTCTTTGCCAGAGTTCTTTTTATTTTGCCGATGTGAGTGAGTGAGGTGTGGTGGTGAAATGTGTGAATGAGTCTGAGTAGATTGGAAAGAATGTGCAATAAAAATAACTAAAGGAGCCCAAAAAGCTATTTAATCACTGGGTTCCTTTATTATGGTTAAAAAGTGGGTTCAGACGAGAGATAGATGTAGGATGTAAACCTCAAAATTTAAAACCACAGAATAAGCCAAGAATACAAGCGTGCAAGTCATTATAACCACACCATTAGGGCCCCTCATCTCTACTAATTTGATAAGTCCCTTTCATGGGACCATCAGGTATTTGCCTCAATCTACTTTGCACACTATCATTGGGCATACGCCACATGTGATATGTGTGACTGGCTGACGTGTTTTTAATTTCCGGGTCAGACTTTTTCATACCCATAATGCATCAATGGTGATAATGACTTGCACACTTGTATTCTTGGCTTATTCTGTTGTTTCAATTATTGAAGTTTAAATCCCACACCTGTATTGATGGGGATTGCGACCTGCATCTCTCTGCTTATAAATGGCACAGCATGATGATATTGCATTTTAACGTTCTATTCTCCCATTACCTCCTCCCCTCTCCTGGTCTCCCCCCAGAAGGTATATTATATGTCAGTTTAATTTACTTATGGTACTATCTACATGCACTGGTTCACCATCCCTTCATGAATAGATAAGGATTATTGGTCCTGATGAAATGTCATGATCTTTTAGACAATTATAGGCATGAAACATGTTGACTCTTTATTACCTAAACAGTATTTCCACGTATGTTTATAACATAGTTGATTGTGTACTTTTTGAAAATCTTGTTTTATTGTGAAACTATTATGGCCTATGGCCGAAATAAAGTATTTAAAATGAAATGACACTTTATTTCCTTATAAACACTGATGCTGGAGTGGACCATTACACCCATCTCCTGCCCAGACTATAATCCTGCTCTACAATAATCGGTGCCACGTGCAAGGTTTACATGAACTTTTAGTAAGTACTTCTAGTGCAGTGCCATACCGTGCCGTATTAATGTCTAAACTACCAAATGTTAAAGAAATACACTTTTGAAAATTGTATATATAGTTTAATAAATCAAACACATTAGGCTTTTGTACAACTGGTAATTTGAAGTTGCATATTTGAAAGGGCTTTCATACTCATTAATAAGGAAAAATGAGTTTTTGTGAAATAAAAAAATTGCTTAATATCACACAATTTAAGAGGGGAAGCCACGATTTTTCATAGTTTTCTGTTTTTACTTTGTACAATTCAGCCAGCAGATTCGGTATATATTTGTTTTTCTTTATGTTCACGCTTTGTTTTTATCTCTGAGCATTTTCCTGTAGTTTGTTTATTGCATGAACTTGACCCTGCAGTTTGGAGGCACTTTATTTGAGGACCAATTCAATTACTTTACACAAGGTCCTATTCTTTATTTATAGACATGGGGACATTACGTGATTTGCCTAGACTCACAGGATGTAGAGCGATACTGAGCCTGGAACCTGGCTTCTCAGCTCTAAAATCGGTGACTCTTGCCGCAATGCAATATCCTGGGTGAAGTGATGGAGTGATGGTGGCAAGCAGAAGCCACATGGAAGTTAGGCTTGTTATGGACTCGAGATTTCAACGGGACTTTGAGCTGAGCCAGAGCCAAGCTTCAGGCTCGAGCCTGGCTCGAGCTTTCAGTGGCTCGCCCACCTCTAACAAAAAAGATCTCTGCAGCAGGTGCCTTAACCACATAGGATATTTTAAAATGCAGACTTTGCAACCATTTAAGATGAATAGATTTACTGCCACATGTCTCTTTGTTGCCAATTTCATTGTGGCAGAGTTTTAAATAAATGCATAGGTTGAGGTCCAGATTTTGTGTTGGGATTGCAACACCTTTTTTGGCACTACTCAGATGCAAAATCTCATGTCTTGAATTTCATAATGCACTCAAATGTACTCATCATAGACTTGCTAAAAATATGTGTGAGGTGTTAAAATCTGATGTTACTTCTTGTGATGTCACTTCCTGTGGGTCATGGGTTGTGATGCCACTTCCTATGATGTCACCTCGTATGATGTTGCACATCATGATGTCACATGCCGTGATGTTATGCGCATGTTGTCACTTGCACGTTGCGTAACTTGGTCAGTCCCCCCCCCCACTTTGGTTTTAAGGACTTATGCCCTGATGGAGGGGTAGTGAAGCAGTGGTCTGTAGGAGGCTGGAGTTGGAGTGCCACAGCAACTATATTTTGGCTGTCCATGAGTGCTTCTTCAACAGGAGCTGGGGGTGATTTGGGACATGCTACTAGTGCTAGGGGATCAGGATATGGCTGACTACCCAGGTCGATCTTCCACAGGGTACAGTAGGCTGAAACTTTGGGTTTCCTGGTATTGTTTAGGGTGTGACCTACTGGTTGGAGAAGGAGGCTCCCCCTGGTATGAGGGAGTAGGTGAGTTCCCCTTGCCAAGTACTAAGTAGGGGCCCTAGTGGAAATCTTGTGAGACCAAATCACAACTTCAATGTAGATGGTGCTTGATGGGCCAGCCTGGTGAGCAACTATGATTTTGAGACATTTCAGACAGAAAATGTTATTTCCAGCATTGTGTTGATATGGATGTTCAATGCACATGATATGAATATTTTGACGGGTGTCAGTATCAAGAAATTATACTTCTATGTCTTCTGGAAAATAAATAAAGCCTCAGAATCTTTAATTGTCAAAACCAAGTTTCTTACTATCAGGCTACTTCATTGCTTTGATGCTGATGTTGGGAATGGGGCGGGTTTACTGTATTTACACAGATGTCATCACCATTCAACCTCTGTGGGTCCCTCGCCTGTGTAAAACGTGAACTCTTGTCTCCGGCATCAAAATTGAGCTCTAAAAATCCCCTCTTCATGATATCATTCAAAAGAGGCAAGTCATCTGGACTGTGTCTCTGAAGAAGTTCCATCACTGCTCAGGACTGGAGTTGCCAGTTGAAAGTTGGCATGTGGTAGTAGGAAACAGGGTGAGCACCAGCTGATTGCAACAGTCGATCAGTTTGAGGGACAGTAGAGTCCAGGGGTTGTGCAGCCAAGATGCATTTCAAATTAGCCTTTGAATTGTGTCTATGTCCTTAAGTTTGAACTGGGTACCCTTTTTTCCATGTTTTCCAACCACCAACTGCCACTCGTAGAGATGGTAAGAAGGCCCAAAACGTAAACCACACAAGGGCAGCGCAGTCTGGTGTACACCGTGATGTTGTGGCAGAAAACTTTGGTGGGCACACTACCAAGTGCTGTTCATGCATAGTTCCATACTGTTCCATTCTGCCAAGCTACTAAACATTCACCCAGGGTCACAGGCACACACAGTGTTCTGTGAGGTGGACTGTGAGAGGTCAGCACCCAGCAGCCCTCGACAAGGCGCAGTGAAATATTGCACCCCACGCACGTTCCTACTGTGGTGTACACGCCACGACTTACCCAAACTGAGCTACATTGCAATCAAGAGATAGAGGAGCACAGTGATGGGCTGCCCTCCTCTGCTGCCTGTTTACAGACTGTTAGAATAACTGTGTGGCATGACAGGAAGCGAGGAACATTTTACTCAGAGGCTGCCGGTGGGGCCTTCTTTTAAAAATCCCTGCCCAAACTATTAAGTGCTGGTTCCTCCCACCATCAACCACCAAAACAAACTAAGTGCCCAGACTACTTATTAGCCAATATCACTATGCACATTCTGAGATTTCAGCCAGTATTTGGAATTTTTAGAAGCAAAACTATAAGTGCTTCCCTAGAGAATGCAAGATGCTTTTGGTAAAATATTCTGGACTGCATAATGGACACTGTATCATTACAACACCATTTAACAAAATAGAGGAAAACAAATGTTCCCCTTTTTTGAATTTATATAGCGCTTCCTACCGCTTGTTATGGGTAATAAGTGCTATATAAATGCAATTACATATTATATAATCAGAGCCATTGGAATTATGCAAATTTCTTTTCATAATTATGGATCTCCAGCATTTGCCATATAAATCATCATCTGCTGCATAATCTGCAGATGTTACCCCCCAAAATTTGGTCTCTAGCTCTAACGGTTATAAAGTTACTAAAAGCACAGCAAGACGTGTTGTCGTGCAGTGGAAGGCCCTTTGTTGACTGGTCACCTTTCTGTTGCTTATGTCATTGTTTGAGTGTTAAACCGGTACTAATGAGGTGCAACCTATACCCTGACAGTGTTTACAAGTGTAAAAGTGACAACATTGTGAAGTAATACTTTCAAAAAATGTGCTGCATTACTCTGCATAGTTTGCATTTTCTTGCCACATAATCTGGTCACCCCTGCTGCATAATTTGTCTCTCTCCTGCTGCATAATTCCAATAGCCCAGAATACAATGTGTCATTTGTGCCTTCTTTACTTGGAAGGTCAGAGGTTAACAGCCAGGTTGGGAACAGGGCAGAGATCCTTTCAAGTGCAGATGATGCCTGGTCATTACAATGTTAATGAGCAATCATTTCTCTTTCAAAAGAATGAGGAATGTTAAAGTACAAGGCCCTGTACAGCCAGAACCACCACCACGGAGTCAGTGAACTAGCATATATAAATTACTGGTGACCTTGACTACTCCCTGGAAGACACTTTCTAGCAGCATGATAAGCTGAAGTGTCTCTTAAGAAAAAAATAAAATTCTCCATCGCCCTGTTTTCTAAGCAGTGCTCAGTCCAGGCTTTCCTCAAGACAAGCACCCATGAAGCTTCAGCTTGGGCTGCAGCACACATTGGGTGGGGGGCTTGGGGGTGGGGAGCTAAAGCCTTTTTAGCCCAGTCGGCATTGCACCCCTGGCTCAACAAGACATTCATCTTTTAATAAGGCAGAGAGAATATTCATGACATTTGTGATGGCGCAACTGGTCTGTGAAAATCAAGATCAGTCTCTTTATGATGTCCTAGTGTGTGCCCTTTATACACATTAGTATGCTAAATGTTACACTTTTGGACCTCTTTTGATGTGTATAACTCTTACTATTGACCTTTTGATCTGAAACTGATGTGTACATGCATCTGATTCAGTCTCATCTGGAGCAAGTGAGGGAGATGTTGACTAGACTGTGGGGTACCAGTAGGAGTTGTAAGGTGGAGCCACCTACAATAAGGAACCCAGTGGCGATGGGGGTAAAGCACCTAGCCAGGAGGCCACTAGTACACCTGATTCTGGAGCTTCCACCTCTAGCATGCCCCTTGTGATGAAGATCTAAAGAACACAGGCCACAACATCAGTTCCTGTGTCTGTCAACACCCCTATCAGCAGCTCCACCCTCACTCCTGTCCCTTCCGCTACAAAGGAAATACCCAGTCTGTAAATGGATCACAGTCTCCTTGGTCCCGGGCACCTCTTCCCTTACCCTCATTCCACTGCCACCGGTGTCAGAGGAGGCATTGGAAGTTCTAAAGATCCTCTCTGTTGGGCAAATGACATTGTTTGCATGTGATCCAGGGTGCCAGTCAGCAACTCTCATAGGTTATTTACACCCTGAACGGCATGTATTCTTCCATGTCTGCTTCACAGAGGGGCCCTGTCTCTGGTAGTGCCTCCTCTGATACCAGTGCTTACAGCACACCTTTTCATCCAGTGGCCCCATTCAACCACCTGCCCCTACTCAAATCCATGACCCCATTCCATCATTGCCCCATTCAAAGCCCTGATGCTGTTATAAAGCCCACCCCCATCACAACTCCAAAACCAATCCCTACACCTCCCTCCACCTTTACACATCTTATGAAAACCCCACATACCAATAAACATTCTTATACTCCTTAACACTCATATAACCCAACACCTTGATATTCCCATTGTCATTCCTCCCCAGAACCCACAGCTCTGTCCCTCTAAATAAATCCGAAACATTGCACCCCATCCCAAAACGTAAGTGCCCATACATCTATCTGCTCCAGGTAGATGAAGAGTCCCATGAGGAGTACACTAGTAAGAGGTGAAGACAAGATGAAGGCCTGAAGCATAAACCAGATGGTGATAGAGCACCATGTTATATTGCCAAAGCCTGCACTTTCATTTTAACCTGCTCAGAGGAAGAAGGTTTTTGTTATCTCTTTTTATTTTTAATTTATAAAAAGTTATAAATTAACCATTTGTTTGATGTTTACTTGTAGCTATTCAGTTTTTAAAATGTTATAATATTTACCATATCTTATTTCAATATGTTGCTTATTGTAACAATTAACATTTCCTATGTGTTTCATTGTAGAAGATGTGGTCCATTCACATCCCGATGTGTGCTAAAGGGTGAAAGAAGTGTACATTTTGATGTGACGGCCTAATGTGTGTGGCATTCAGATTGGGAGTGTATGCAACTACATTTAACTCTACTACTTTTGTGACTAAATGTCAGAATACCTTCAGATATTGAGGTTCACATATAGTCAATACCATACATTATATGCTTATGCCTAGCTTAGGTACATTGCTGCAATATCTGGCATGTGAATGTGCATCCTACCCTTGAGATTATGTGCAGTTTTATGTGCAGTTTTATAGACGTAACATATCAGTGATTGGGTAGTGGAAATATGGTCTTAGGGAACACTTTTGAATCATGATTGTGGTGTGTCTGGTAAGAGGGTTGCTATGGCTGTGACTACTCAGTCACCGCCATAGCCAAACCTCTCCGATGGCCCAAAGGAATAAGGGTTGTCTGCGAAATGGCTACATGTCCTCCCACTCAATCAGAGTTGGTGGACATATAGCCATTCTTTTACTGTTCATCACCGTTAGGTAAAACTCTGGCAGTGAGAGGCAGTAAAATGGAAATAATGTTGCTCCAGCCATGGGAGATGACTTCCATGGTGAAGGAAGCATTACTTATTTATTTTCAAAGTTTCTGGATTTTCTGTTTGAAAATAAAAAAAGAAGATGTTTCAGTGCAGGGCTGAGTCATGCTGACAAAGCCCTGTAATAAACAGCCAAATGCATTTGCAGTAACCGCTATGGTGGGGGGAAATGTCAATGCATTATAAATGTCTGCCTGCTTGGCGGTCATTTATAAATTTAGTGCGTGGTCCCTCTGCCATGGAGTCATTTACTCCGCCCCCGGGCGGAATGACAGGCCATCAAATTAATAAATGAGGCCCTAACTCACTAGATTGTGGGTTTTCACTTACTGTTACTGATGCACCCACATAGGACTCGAAGCAATCTAAATTGCACTCAGGTGCACAACATGCGTTGTGAAGCAGGCCAGGGGCACTTATCCAGGGGCGGCTCTTCCGCAATGGCGGAGGAGCCTCGCCACACCGGCTCAGAGCCAACAGCTAAAAACTCAAATGACATTTTGTTATCGTTTTATTTTTAAGCAGCTGGCTCAGCCAGCGTGTGCAGGGATGGGCAGGGCCGGGCCATGGGTGGGGGTGAGGAGTGGTATGTGACCTAAGTGCCCATGTGTCTTTGGCTGGCCGTTTCAGGCCAGCTTAACACATATGTGCATTTAGGTTTCTCTAACCCAGCTGTTGCACCTGAGCAAGCGTCTTTTCAGCCCGCTCAGGCCAATCCCTGTACTGCTTTCATAGCATGAGAGCAGCGCAGGGTTTGGACAGGGAGTCTGATGCAGCCCCAGTGCCTGCTGGGACAAGGAAGAGGCAAGACCAGATGCGACACGGGGACATGGTCGGCAACTTAAGGTAAGTTTTCCTTTTTTTTATTTTTTATTACTAAACTGCCTCCCCTTGCTCCCCCTCCCACGCCCACCACCTTTCTATGTGGCGGCCACAACCACACTTATCTTCCATTAATATAATGGAAACATACATTCCTAAGTTGTGCTAGAGGGATACAGTTTACAGTTGTGCATCAAGATCCTAGGACATCTGATTGTATTTCATACACTAGCCCTAAAAAGCGCATCTAGTTTAAGGGCATTGTTGAGAAAGTGTTACCCTTTTATTTCTGATCAGATAAGGAGTTCCTGTTAAAAGCCTATTTCTCACTTGTTACATCAGTTAAAAGGAAAGTGGCTCACTCTTCTCAGTAATTCTCCTCGTTTAAAGTACACATGTTACATTATCAAAGCATTTCCTGACACCATGACTGCATCATCAGTGTATTCTAGTAATGCCAAACAGAACAGGTTGTACTAAGCTAACCAAATGATCTTAATGTACTGACCATCTGACTCTACTGTGAATTCGGTTATCGTGAATGTGTCAGGAAAGCATCCAATTGTAAAATTCCGAGTATTTCCAGGAAACACAATATCTTGCATCATTTTGAAAACATTAAACAGAAATATGTGTTTTAGTATGTCAGGCTGTTTTCCCTTTAGTGAAAAAAACTTGGCCTTGTTACTAATGGCCACTCCCTGGCACTGCTTTTGAGAAGAATGTTATTTGCACCAGAGTGGGAGTGAGAGACATGACCTTTGAACCAGTGATTGACAGCTGGCACTAACAGGAAGTGCATCAGCTGTCTGCAAAAAGGGAGGTTGTATGTTCTTGGCCCAATGGTCCAGATGCATTTATCCTCTAAAGGCAGGGGCCAATGACATCTGAAGGCTATATTGAGGCTTTAGGATGAGGCTATCAAGCCTATTTGGCGATTGGCAGAGGTTAAATGAACAAAGAAAGGTTAGGGGTACAGGAACTGGTGTGTGATGAGCAAAGACTTCACTGTGGATGGGCATCCTAATCTTTCCTCGTGTTTAAAGGTTGATCTGTATGTTCAAATATCAAGCCACAAAAATACAACACCCTCTATACTGACTGCCTCTACTGTAAGGTAAATATAGAAAGGGATAGAGAGGGAAGTAGAGATTTACTTTCTGAATTCCACATCTATTTACCTTGATGAGAAAGTGGGGTACATAGAGCTGTTCTTCACATTCAGGGACCAAAACACAGCAGCCAAATAAAGGTGTATGTGGGGGGCTCTACTGATGAATGCACAGACCCTTTGAATATTGACAATGATACTTAATACATGTCACAAAGTTTCAAACACATATGAATTTACAGCATTCTATGGTATCTTATAACAATAATTGCCTAAATTCAGATATTACAATTTTTTTTTAAATATCACTCTTTATCATATCTCAAAGTATCCAATAATTCACCATTCACATTTCAAGATAACCAAGGATCCTCCTTGGTTGTTCGACACTGGATTGGCGTTGATTATATTTGCCAACCACTCTTTTGGATCCAGTACATCATTTACAACTACATCATCATGGTACTATTTTTAGCTTTGCTTTTTCTACTTAACTCAATCAACTATTTATTCATTTATTATCTGTATCAATATTTACCTTGTGATATAGTGGTACAGCGATGTAGTGGATATCATAAAACTGTCATGCAATAAAATGCGGGCAAACTATTGGTGGTATAATATTTTTCGTATACAACATTGTCTATCAAAGTTCACTTCTTCATAGTGTAGAATAGCTAACCTTTGCTAATTTTCTATCGCTAAGTCATATGAGTTACACATAACATCACTAATTGATCAGTACAACATTGCAGCCCTGGACATTTGTATCCCTCCGCTGATGGAAAACAATCCTACTATCATACTACTTTGATTGTCCCAAGAAGACTCTTTAATTCCTGTTCATCTCTCACTCTCACCCTAACCCATAATTATGTCACTTTCATTTACCATCATTATCAGTTTCTCTCTTCCCTCTGCTTATTTATCTGTACTATAAGCCGGTAGGTTGACTAATGCATCTCTTGTAGACAAGTTTTGTAATCCTGAAGATCACTGGTTCAAATCCATTGGGTCCACTCAGGCTTTTATCTGTCTATGTTTTTTATTTTTTATTTATTTATTTTAGAGTTTTATATAGTGCGAACTAGACCCGAGATATCGGGTATCAGAGTGCTTTACATGAGCACCAGTTTCGTTACAAAAGGACACATTCATTTTTGTTAGGCACAGGGAGATTAAGTGATTTGCCCAGAATCACAGGATGTTGAGCGTCGTTGCCGAGACTCGAACCCGGTTCCCCAGCTCCGAGGCCGGCAGCTCTAGCCATAAGGCTACATCCCCTACATCCCTACATCATGGTTGATAACATGAGAATCAGTGAGTATCAATACATTGATTAACATAGTAACAGAACATTTGATGAGATCAATATTAAAGTGCATAATGTAAAAATACTAAATATTGCTTCCATGCTGCATCTATAGAAAGGAAAATACCACTTCTATAGGTCTGCCTTAATTTTGCTCCTACCCGCTATGGAACCTTAGACAACTTATTTTATAAAGAAATATACCATATCCATGATCCCTTTGTGAAATTCTTGAGGCGCTTTATAGATATTTTCCTAAAAATGAAACACAAGCTTCACATAGCCATATAGACAATACATGTCAAGCTTATACAAAAATTACAAAAAAATTGGATACAAGATTATTGAAGGTGAGCACACAAGGATAATGGTAAGAAATAAGAAAGTCAATAAATAAATATCCAAAAATGAAAAGGGTCAAGTGCAAACCGCATTGAGCATTGTATAATGTGCAATTCACTACATATATTGTTTGGAAATTGTTTCCATGTGTTTTCAAACACACAACCTGTTCCCCTTTTTATGCAGAAGCTTCTCAAGTGATGCTTGGATATGCATGTCAATAATCCATTCATTCTTGTTAAGGAGCTTGGTTTTCCTCCATATTCCACAAAAGATCCTCTTTATTATTCAATATATAATGCTTTCTATAGTAATTGTCTCTAAGGGTTCTTGAGTAAATCCATTTGATCATCATAACCCAGAGTAATCAGTATTTTAGAGATTGTTAGTTGGACTCGCAAAACTAATGAGATCTGCATGAATCACTTTACAAAACTGCTGCACTTTTTTCATGCAAAAGATCATGGGTATTAGACCATCAAGGAGGCCATTACATTCCCTGAATTTGTCACATTCTGACACATTCTGAAAAATGTATTGGGATCCACTATTTTCTCAGAAGGAATTTATTTGCTTTATAAAGCTTATCCTTAGAACAATTGAGAGGTTAAAATTGGTATTTACCATGTTAACAATTTCCCTGCCTGATCCTTTTTAAGAAAATCATTGTTAAATTGTTTAAACACATGTACCTTGTGAGGAATTGGGTTGTTGGTTAACTGGGGTGTGCATTGGGCATCATACTAATATTGTAGAAACATTATTGTTTATGTTGAATGCTCAATATGAAATTTTGAATATTTTGAACGTTAAAATGGAAATTGTGATTTGATCAGAAAAATGTTTTGGAACATGTTGAGAATGTAGTACATGATGTGATGATATTATGCAACAGCATTTGCTATAGTGCACAGGAATCAGGTCTCTTTGACTTGAGATAAGGTGTATAACTGGGGTGTGAACCACAAAAACTCACTAAACTTAACCTGTGCTTAACCTTGGGAAGCTTGGCGCAAAAAGCAGTCAGGCTTAATGTATAGGCAATGTGTAAAGCATTTATGTAGCACACAAACAGTAATAACTTAACACAGCAAAAATCCCAATCCAATTTTGAGAAATAATGTAACATTGAATTAATTATTTGACACCAAAATGACAAAATTCCAATAAGTAGAACTGGCGATATAACTTTTGAAAGTTTTTGGTAAAAACTGGCACCTAAAAGATCAATGCACCAACCGTGGACATCTAGTCATGCAAGACCAGGTCAAAGTCATAAAATATGGCTGACCGCGATGGAACATTGTTCAGATACAAGAAGTGGATTAGGCCTGGTCAGCGGCTACCTTCAGACTTAGAAGAATTTATTTTCTGAGAAAAATGTTCAGAGAAGGTAACATTCAGTAGGGCAATGCAGCAGGAGGTGTCTGAGGTGGAAGTGTCATAGCCTGGGGTCAAAACCACAGTGAAAATGTCTACATTCGGACTTAGTCTATGAAACAGAAATTGAAAATCTCTAGCGGGATGAGGCAGAGGGTGGCAGCCAAAGACAATTCCACAAGGCTGGGTACCCTTTGGCGAAGGACTGCTGTAAAGAATTTGCTGCTGCAGAGAAGAACGTAGCGGGAGAAGCAGCAAAGTGAATCAAACTGGTGATGCACATCGGGTGAATATTCAAGCTGGTTGGTCCCGGTCTCCTCCTGGTTCTCAGAGCAGTTTTTGTTCAAAAATGTTCTAAGTCCTCAGTTTTGGGATTTTGCCATCTTGGAACCCTTATCACCACAAACAAATGACCAGGACTGGCGGGGCACCACTTGCGGGTTGAGGACTGGGTATAGGTGTGGGATCAAGATTATGGTGGCCTTTTGTGCCTCTGAGGCTCAGATCAGGAGGCCACAAATTCGCCCTTCGGAGTCACTCTGGTGTTCCTGGATTTAAATTGCAAGTCCAGTCCTTCTTCCTCAGGCAGGAGGGCAGCAGGGCAGAAAGGCAGCAAGGCAACAGAAGGTCAACAGTCTTGCAGAGTGACTGTCCTTTCAGCAGCTCAGCAGTCCTTCCTGGAAGAGTGTCCTCAGGTCAAGAAGAGTACTGAAGAGTTGGTGTCTGAGGTCTTACTTTTAACCTTGTGCCCTGGCTCTGAAAGGTGGGAGAAGTTTCTAAGCGATAGCTTTGAAGGGCATGGAATTTCCTAAATCCCCTGGACTGGCTCCAAGCTGTCTGCAGGGGCAATGCGGAGGTGTTAAATCAGTGGCGTAAAGAAACTTGAGTGGACCTGCAAAGTACATGGAGGAGATCCACTCTGGACTAACTCAGGAGCTCTCAGATCAGGGTACTGTGCTCAGGGGACACCCTGGATCTTGGGGCCCCCGCAATGCAGGGGCTGCGGGGGTCTTTGTTATGCCACTGTGTTAAGTTCTTTAGGTTAGGGCAGATCACTCCTTATTCAGTTGCAAATAGGGCTGTGCTCAGCTCTGCCCCCTCATTCTGCCAGCAGATGGCCCATTCAGGAACATCATGAATGATTGTCTTGTAGGAAATGACAACGTCTAACTGTCAGTTACACCCAGTCATGTGACACAAGGCGGACTTACAGGCACAAAAGTGCTAATTGCTGGAAAAAGCCAACTTTCTAAAAGTGGCATTTTCAAAATTGTAACAAAAAAAAACAGCATTACCATTAAATAGGGTTTTTCATTACAATTCCAAAGACACCAAACATGAAATAGCTACCAGCTCCCAATTGGAAATTACAGCTTATTAAATGTAATAATGAATCCCCAATGCTATCCTAGGGAGAGGTAGGCCTCACAGTAGTGAAAGATGAATTTAATTACACAGCAACCTGCCCTATGGCCTATCTAAGGCCTACCTTGGGGTGACAGGTAATAAAGGGAGAGTTTCAGGCTTGGCAATGGGGGTTAAATGCCAAGTCAATAAGGCAGTTTAAAATTGTATTCTGCCTGCAATGGCAGGCCTGGGACCTGTTTTGAAGTGCTACTTAAGTGTGTGGCACAATACATACTGCAGGCCCACTAGTAGCATTCATTTACAGGTCCTGGGTATATGGTATGCCACTCCACAAGGTATTTACAAGTAAATTAAATATGCCAATCAGGTATAAGCCAATTTAACCATGTTTTAAGGAAGTGAGCACAAGCACTTTAACACTGGTTAGCAGTGGTAAAGTACAGAGTCCTCAGCCCAGGAAACATAAGTGCAGCAAAATGGAGGAGGAGAAGCAAAAATGTGTGGAGAAGACCACCCTAAGGCTGACAGGTCTTTAGTATTTTTGTGTACCCATAGAAACTGTACACTTTCTTTACATTCAGGCTGTGTATTAGTTCAAACACTAGATCAATATCTCATTGGACCCTAAAGATATATTAAGAAATGTGGAGATATTTTAAATTTTCGAACAATTTTCTTCAACATTTGGTTGCATTACTCGAATGGACAAAAACTAATCCCAAAACAATAACCAAGAAAATGATTCCCTGCAAATCTCAAGTTCTGCAAAACCAAATATTTTTGGGTTTGAATCAATTGTGTAATGTTAGCACAGATCAGTAAAATGTGGCAGAATCACTGTTCTTGTTCATTGGTTCATATGATGGCAGGTATCAAAATCAAGACTGTGTGGAGATTATACAAAAATACATTTCTAAATCTGTATGACCAAAAACAAATTAGTGGTGCAAGGCAGACCTCTCTTGCCCTGAGTGGCTTGCTTATACATTATGATGAACATGATGTGTGCCAGATTTTTTGTAATTTTGTTTCCAAAAATGACAATTCCCTTCTGTTTCCCCCATGCTGGAACATATCCACGTCAAGTCTTGACCCATCTATGTTCTTCTAGTTCTCTTGAGTGTGGGGTGCAAGACATATATGGGTTTACTAAGTGTTAGAGGTGTCCACAGGTGATAAACATGGTGTGGTGCATTTGGAAAATTTGAAAAACAACCTAAACTGAAAAGCTGGCTTAGGGTACCTGTTTTCGTAGCCACAAGTATCCCCTGTGGGCTGTAGGGAAACATCGCACATGCAGATCTTCACATCCTAAAGTTTCTACCATGGTGTGCCTATTTTCTCTCACTTTGTTTGGCTGGTCCGTTAAACGCTGCAAACAGGACATTATTTACATTTTTAGCATTTTATTTTCCCAATTATTGAAGTTCTGTCAACTTCCCCTTTGCAAGAACATACATTTACCAACGTCTAACTCCAAACTCCGTTCCCAGAAGTCTTCTGAATGTCCAGTACCAGAATTGTTTATAGTTTCTATGGGGCAGGAGAGCCCTCAGGCAATAAATTGGATGAAGTTCATCTGGGAGAGTTAGAATGCAATGGAAAGCAAAATGCCAGTTAGGGTACCTGTTGTTTGATCCCAGGTTTCACCCCTAAATATAAGGACACATGATATAAGCATATAATTTTCACACCTATACATCCAAAGACTTCTATCGCTGGATCCAGGACCTCTTCAGTCCTGATTGGATAGCCAGTAGAAGCCACAATATCTATTCCTCTGAGTCTTGTAAGCATGGGGTTCCAAACATGCATTGGTTTTTATAGATTTGTGATGCTCATAGGTCATAAACTAGCGACTGGGAAAACAAAAGCCGCAGAAAGTGAAATGCTTGTTTAATGCACGTGTCTACTCTGAAATTGCAGGGCCTTATTCACAAAGGCCTCCCCACTCATGGCAGAGCCCCACATTCCTGGGGGAGTCTATGCCCTCGGGGCAGAATCTACACAATGAGAGTTCACGTCGCAGAGATTCCACCCCGAGCGCGGGGACTCCCCCATGACTGCGGGGACTCCTCCACGAGTTCGGAGGCCATTTGTGAATCAGGTCCTAAGTATTTATCCTGTGTCAGGAACTAACTATAATTTGTTGATCAATACTCTCTATCTCAATAGTTTGAGGGTGTTCACCTACTTTTACTGATCATCCACCCAGGAAAGTGGCATTCTAAATGTGTAAAAGCAAGAAATCGACCAGACTGGCCAAGTTGAGCCTATAAAATTCCATGAACCAGGATTTGTAAATTGCATGACAAAGTGAAATATTTGTGAATCTATGTTGCACTTGGGTGCAAAATGTGTATTTTGAATGGACCATTGACATTATCTCAAACATATGAAGTACGTAAATCCCTAGATTGTACCAGAGTGATAAAGTCAGTGCTTAATTTGAGCTCGTGTTTTCCAGTGCTCAGCACCACCACTTAATTTTCAACACCGGGGATTGTGACAGTCTGCCACAAGGTGGTGCTGTCTGGATAATTTAGAGATAACAACAACAACAGTTAATTATTGATTCAATATACATTAAAATGACTACTACCTGCCGCCCAAGCCATTCTTATAGCTTTGGGGGCCCGAAATAGTCCGAATTGTCACACTTGTAGGAGTGTGATGGTTAGTAGTTGTGTTTCTACTATTATTGGCAGCGTTGGTAGGGGCAATGTGTGGTGCTAGCTGAAGAGAACTCCTGAAGAGAGCCCTGGCACATTTGTTTTTAACAAATTAAGCACTGGGTAAAGTACAGTGTTGTGTAAACATATTAGGACATCCGCACCTGAATGTATTGCATGCAGTATTCTTAAAAAGGAAATGTAGTTTCCCTGCACTGATGAGTAAATGTTCCCCCTTGACTTCTGATCAAATAGAGAGTTCCAGTAAAAACATATTTCACTCTTGTTATGTCACTTAAATTGAAAGTGGCTCACTTTTCTCTCTCAGCCCCGCCATTTAAGGCAAATATGTTACATTCTCAAACCATTTCCTGACAAGACTGTGATTACATCCTCGGTGTATTCCGGCTCTGTAAAATAGATCAGGTTGTAGTTCCAGGAGTATTAAGCCACATAAATCATCTTAAATTACTGACTATTTGACTGCAAAGTAAATGTAGCTAATTTAGCCATCATGACTGGGAAAGTGAAGCATTCAGTGGTGACTGACATTTTGACTATTTCCAGAGCACATGGTTTTTGGCATCAGAATCAAAACAAAAAAAACTGAAATATGGCAATAGCTTCTGTGTTTTCGACGTGCTCTCCTTGCTGGTGATATTTCCAAACTCAAAAGACAACGGTTCAGTGTGTTTTACTTATCGATAATGTTTTAGAATGTTTTAAAGGTCTGCCCCTCCCCCAAATTGGCGATCCCAAACAATGTATGGTTACATTTTCATACACAGAGACACAAATGAATTATAAATCACAAAATTCATCTTTTTAGAATATTTATTTGACACATACTTTTGGACTTCCAGAAGATGGTGAAGATAGCGTATTGCACAGTGACAAGGTGATAAAGCAATAACAGCGCCTTTAACACAAACAACAATTCAAAGTCATAATACATTTTCAATCACATATGATGTATTCACCATTCCATGAAACCCTATAAAACAATAGGCACACATTTTATGCGTACAGTGGTTGTAAAAAAAAAAAAAAATACCAACCCCCCTTTAATACAAACAACAATTCAAAGTCATAATACATTTTCAATCGCATATGATGTATTCACCATTCTATGAAACCCTATAAAACAATAGACAGACATGTTATGCGTACAGTGGTTGTAAAAAGAAATCAAATACCAACCTGCAACAAATCTCAAAATAACCAATAATTCCTCATCTATATTTAAAAATAAACAAAAATCCTCTGTGATTGTGTGACACATTTGACACCAATTATAGTAACCTGCAATTCTATTGCATTTAGTTTATCAGCTACCAAACCATTTTTGTGCCTGTGTTGATCTACTACACTTACCTATGTTTACCTTGTAATGTATTGGTAGGATGATGTTAGACGCAAAATACCTATCATGCAATAAAATGCGCACAATACAGTGGGGTATAATGCAAACATCTATATGCCACGTACACTATTGTTTTATTGTGGTCCATGCCCTAATATCCTATTGAAGCTAGGTTTGTCCTAATATTGTATTGCTAACTCACATAATTTACACATACCACTAGTTGCTACATTGGAACCCTGAACATTTGTTTGCTCAACTTAGAGATAGGGATTCTATTATCATATGGCTTGGAAAGGCCCACGGACACTCCCTGATTCTGGCCTATCTTTCATTTTAGAGCTAACCCACATCTTCTCCCACTACTATACCTTCTTTCTCATCTGCTATTTACCCACTGCTTATTTACCTGGACTGATGCTTCCATTGTAGAGATATGTGTGTGCCCCGCAGGTCCCAGGCTCAAAACCAGTGGGTCCACTCAGTCTTTCATCTACCCGTGATCGATAAAATGAGTACCAATATCTTGGTTTAAAATGAACACTAAAGTGAACTATAAAGTTCGACATAAATGTATGGATAACAAACGTCAAGCAGAGTACAAAATCACAAAAGGTCTGTGCATTGTATTATTACACCACATAGCTGGACTACAGAATGTAACAAGGTTAAGGAAGATTTTGGGTTGTAGCACAGGCTATACCATATATGTTCTTAGATGTAAAACTCTATCATGAATTGACACCAAAAGGTACACAGGAGAAGGTCAGCATGCAGATAATTGAGACTTGTTGAACAGTGTACATGGGGATCATGGGACAGTGGTACATGTCTTGACACTCTGGATCTCAATGGGAAGGAATACGAATATTAGCAATACAACTGCATCCAATGTTGGCTAAGAATGGATCTCCCTGTGTCTCTTTCAGTGTAGTATAGCCAGTGTGTGTGGGTGCTGTGTAGACACAGAGGATGTCACATGGCCCTCAATGGGGAGCGCCATATCTTCTCTAACACACCACGATGCTGCCTGTAGCAGCTACAAGGTTACTTCAGAGTGCATATGGAGAAATGTTCTTCCTCAATAGGGTATCCTTTGGAAAGGGAAGAATTATTACAACTGGAAATGCAAAAATATTCATGAGAGCAGAGTAACACCTCCAAATCTCCACCTCCAATATGTTTATGAGGCTTATCAGAGATGGATTGGTGACTTAACCATTCCCATTAGTATTTGACCTTTGGGTCACACATTTGAATTCTGGCATGTCCAACACAACCTTTCGTCTTGCTAAGTGCAAAAAATTGATTGTCATTATATTGGGAAATATTACCAGTTTTAACTTCCAGGTCTTAGAAAAGGCCCCATGGCGGTATTAGGATCTGTATTAAAATATATTAGCAATGCTGCTGGCAGATAGATTAATTGGTGTGCTGCTACTGGCACATCACCATCCACCATGGCCAAGCATGTTTAAAAGGGATAATCTGACTAAATTGTGTTGAACTGTATAGACACCAACATTTCGTGAACTACATACAGCGCTTTGAAACAGGAAATGACGTGAGTAGTAGAGGTGGAGTCATCGTGTGCTTTACTGCAGCAAGGTCAAAAGCCAAATGTTGCTTTCACTTTTGCCTTGCTCCTAGATGTCACTTTTTTTCAAAGGGTTTAAATGTGACATTCTTACAAAAACGATAGATGAAAATAAATGTGGACTGATAAAAGGACATCATGTAAAACATTATGGAGCAATCTATTCTCATTTGTATTTATAACTTCAAGCTTGTTCTTCTGGTGCAAAGCAGCCCATAGGTTGGTGGTCTTCTTTTTCAGCATAAGTGGTTCAGCAGTGAAATCAGACTTCCTCTCTGAATCTGTATTTCTTGTTTTTATCACATGCCCCATTTTGCCTTTAAATCATGGATAAAACAACAATTAGTACAGCAGCTTCAATTTGAGAGGCTCGATGCATCCCAATTAAGACCCTCTTTTACCACCCAATCTTGGGCCAAGGTGGCCACGAGATTACTTTCTTTGGGTACCACTTACACCCTTCTAAGCCCGTTTTCATAGCATCTATGCAGCGATCACCCCGTTCAAAGGGTAAACAACCTTTACAACGCAACTTTTACAACGCACTACCATTACAACAAAACTTTTACAACGCAAGTGAATTTACAACGCATGCCATTACAACGCAAGTCTTTACATCGACTTGCGCTAGATGGCGTGCTAACATTACAAATAGTGTAGTTTACTATCCCAACACCTTCCCTACTGTTAAGTGGACTGGAGTTGGAATAGTAAATTACACTTTTCTAATGTTAGCACACCATCTAGCGCAAGTCGGTGTAAAGACTTGCGTTGTAATGGCATAGCGTTGTAAGTCCACTTGCGTTGTAAAAGTTTTGTTGTAACAGCACGCGTTGTAACAGCACGCGTTGTAACGTCATACATCCGTTCAAAGGGTTCATAAACAGTGCCTCCTACAGGAGGCGCCATAGGTGAGTGCCCATGTACCTCTTATATGGGCCCAATTTCATGACTTTGTTTACCCACAGCCACAGGAGCACTGGTCCACTTCTTGATTTTGCAAAACATACATTTGGACGGTAAATATTAGCGCACTTCAGTGAATCTACCCGTTGCCCTGAATGAAGCTATATGCCAGAATTCTTAATGCATATTATAATCGTGGCTTGCAAAGATATTGATCGGAATTCTCGGAAAACCGTTCTTGACCACTGCACGTAACGTGCCCTGCTGGAACAATAGAACCAAGGCGAATTTGGGCACTTATCTCCGTCGTCTCAAAAGAACATTTTCTCTCTGCCTGAGACATTCCCAGAAGTCGGAGCTAGCCACATTAATGCTGAATGGAAACAATGATGGTTTTTAGAAGAAAAAGTTCTTTAAACCATACATTTCTCCTTGAGGCTACATAAGCCTACCCGAGGGCGAGCACATATGATTCTTGAAGGAACTGTTCGAGCACTGTCTGAACCACTTTGTTTTTTGGGACTCATTTTACTGGTAGTTCTCGAAACCGCTTCATGAACAATACCCACATGTGCCTTCTTGGAATCCAACAATGTTTTGTCTCAAGTACTTTGTGTGCTGTTTATATGACTGTGCGGCGAGAGGGTTTCCTTTCTTACAGTTCCGCTTCCGTTTCCTGTAGGCACGCGCCTGTACTCTCTGACTCACTGAAAATGAAAGCACCTGCTGTCCCTTCAAACAGATGGTGAGATAGTTTGGGTTTATGGCAGTCTAATCCTTTCCCAGGTGTCTGAGTTCCTGGTAACTCCAGGTTTGTAATTATTTGTTGTAGCAACTGCCTCGCGTGTTGTGCCAGATGTACTGTTGAGAGGTTGGAAACGTAGCTTTCTTTGTTTAACACTTGCTCAGTATGTCAAAATGCTCAATATATTGATTTGCGAATTGCAAAAACCAATGGCTTGATTCAGAGGCGCAACTAGAGGCAAGTTTCGAGGGGGCTACTAAAAATTTCGGGGGAGCTGATTCTTCCAGCAACATGCGGAGTGGAGATGCAGGGGCTCTAAGACGGGTGGAAAACACAGCAAAGCCTCGTTAGCAAGTAAATGGTCTTTTTAAAGACCTGTGAAGTACTCGGGTGTGGCTGTGTGTGTGCCCGGAAAGCTGTCTCAGCCGGGCTGACATACACGACGGGGCGGGGGGGGGGGGGGGCTTCAGCCCTTTGAGCCCGATGGGTGTTGCACGCCTGGCCTGTCCACCATATTACAAGTGCAATTACAGGGCCACTGGAATTATGCGACAACGAAGGACCAAGTTATGACACAAGGTTGAGTAATTTATGCATCAAGAAAATGCAAATTATGCAGCACATTTTTTTATTGGTTTAACTCATTAGTTTGTCAATTTTGAACTTGTTTGGACATTAGTTGCACCTCTTTAGTACCAGTTTAACACGTCAAAAATAGCAAAAAGCTACAGAAAGTTGACTAGTCAACCTTTGCAAAGGGCCTTCCACTGCGTGGCAACACGTGTTGTTGCGTTTTTAGTCACTTTTGAACCGTTTGAGCTAGAAGTACATTTATTTTGTTAAATCTGCAGATTATACAGAGGATGATGGTTTATGTGGCAAATGCAGCAAATTTGTAATTATGCAAAAATCGCTGCGGCCGCACAGTTTCATAATTCCAGTGGCCCTGATTCTGTCCAAAGGCACATGTAAAACAGCAGATGGGATATTCGTCACATTTGTGATAGAGTAACCCGTCCACCGACTGTATTTGTAACAGTAGCGCAGCCATGTCATGGGCCTTAGTGCAAGAAAGATAATGGCCCCTTGGCTGGTCTTCGAATGATAAAATCCAGCAATAATCAGAGTTCTGTGGAACCTCCAGGCCCATGGGCCCTGGTATACCTGAACTTGCTGAACCAAAGGGAGCAATGCCCCTCATTTTAATCACAGCCGGACTAGGAACCGAAAACAGCCCTGGCAAACGGCTCGGGGGTGCTAGTGGAAAGCACCACTCCCGTCTCACCACTGCCAGTATTGTTACAGGGGGGTGATATTGCAGCTATGCTGTAAAACCGGCCCCCGGTAACAAAAACGGCCTCGGGGTCCAAATCCTGCCCCCACCCTAGCGGCCCACCGGAGAAACGCCCGGTGCCCGCTACTGCCAGTCCAGCCCTGATTCTAATCAACTGACTATTAGACGAAGTACATTCCCTGCACCTTTATACTTTTGGGTTGAACGTTATCCACAACATAGTTCACCCTGCAGTCCTGGAGGCAGTGACAGCCTCAGAATGTTTTGGTGCCCTGGGCCAGACAGATTTTGGTGTCTCCTTGTTCGGAAAAACTTTGAAATTGATTGCCTATTTTCTGCTAATTCAAGCCTGCATCAATTTCAAATTATCCTCCCATAGGCACTGGCCACAGAGCCTGACCTGCAAGCAGGCACGGCATTAACGTCCTGTACATCCCACTCACTGCTTTCAGCCATGTGTAGCGGCCTCTGGTTGCAGGCCCTGTGCCAGCCCCAATGCCCCTACGCCATTTGTGCATAGTCTTCGGCAGTGCACAGCGTATCCTGTTTGAAGTGCCTGTGGCATGGCCCAGCACCAGCTTCAGTACCACAGAACGAGCTGCTCATGCAGGCTTAGACGCTTTGAATCCTTTTAATGGCAACTAACATTTTCAGTCGCTGCAGGCATTTCAAATTTCTTGGATCCTTGAATCGTTTGAGGATCCACAGACCCTCTGCCAATCAGATTTGTTTATTTTTCAAATGTAAAATCATTTGCAAATTCAACAAACCATGAATTAATGGTCCAGGTAGCACTGATTTTAACCCTTCCGAGCTCACCTGCCATTTGTTTGTAAAGTACATTTATCAAAAAATGCTGAACAGATTTAGACAAACTCAAACAAAGGCAGTCCACTGTGTAAAGTTATAGGATGACCTCAAGTTTGGGGTAATTCTGTTCACTGGGCCTTGCTGTAGCTGAAAGCAATTTTTCATTAAAGAGTGTAAAGGGAAAGCATACAGTTTTACCTCCATTTTTAACACCTGCGAATGGATGAGCAGGAAACTTTAATTTGCAACACTTACCCACTTACACTGTGTGATTGGATAGTTTCATGCAGTCTGTCAAATTCTGTAAGCAGAAAAGTGCCTTTTCAATGAAAATTGAGACTTAGGGGCCCATTAGGATGTAGGGTGGATCGCCACCGCCCGCATGGCGGTGGTGATCCACCCTACATCCTTCCTCACCCGCCACCCATTTCCCCTCCACCATATTAATATGGCGGGGGCACCACGGCGGTCGGGAAGACTGTCCGCCGCTTTTCCGCCCAGTCCACGAGTCGACCGGGCGGAAAAGGGTTTAATATGGTGGCGGTGTCTACTAGACACCGCCATCCATATCAGGATGCAGGCGGTAATGGCATGCGGACTTTGAAGTTGGGGGCCCGTTGTGGGGCCCCAGGATGTTGGGGTGGTGGGAGGGCACATGGGGGGTACCTATGGTACCCCCCTGCATGTGCATGCACAACATGGCAAGCACTGCGCGGAGCCTGCCACGTTGTGCATGCACATGCCAACATGCATTTCTGACATTGAGGAGGGTGCTGCTGAAAGCACCGCCCGCCGCAATGTCAGGAATGCGGGATACGCCCGCCAGTATGGCGGGGGCATCCTAATGCCCAATGCGGGACCGCTGCATGCATAGCAGGCGGTCCCATTTTCCTGGCCTATGGCGGGCGGACAAAGTCCGCCCACCATACTAATGAGCCCCTAGGTCATAACTACACAATTAAGGAAAAAAACACAGTTGAAGTGCAGTTATGATTACAAATTAAAACCAGAAAACCCCTGAAATTCATTAGTTATAGTAAGGCCCACAAACACAACATCCACGAAAACCATATGTCATACACTAAATTCAGTACTCATGCCGGCAACATTGATGTGACAGGTGCAAAAGCAGATGTCATGAATGGTCTTAAAGGTCAGATTGCATGTCACATTACCATTAAAAATTATCAATAAGACAACTATAAATATTACATGACTTATTTGTTTAAAGTATTTCATGTTATTTAATGGCAGTGAGATCATAAAGCACTGCATTTGGTGTGCGAGTTATGGTTTGCAAGGCTGTTGTGAGAGTTATGGTTTGTATAGCTAAATGTAATTGGTAAATTGAAATATTTTTTCAACCCATGAGAGTTTAAAAAATAAAAAATAAATATTTGATGTGCTGGGTTCACAAACTCAACTCAGAGCTCACAAACTCACAGCAGGGGAAGGAGCTCAACACTTGCTGACTTGGATTCAAGTTCAGGAACTCTGCAACAGGTTTGTGAACTAAAAAACAAATGGACCAATGCTGGACATCCGTAAAAGGCAGCAAACTTTGAATTGAGTACGTGTACTGAGAAACTCGTGAACCTAGATTGGGTCTGCTATAGCCTATTTCGAGGACTGCACTCAACATTTGGGTGGGCTCTGAGTCTGGGGACTCAGAAGTCTGTGAATGGCAGTCACAGTTGAGCATCATTACAAAAAATGATACATGCATTATTCCTCATTCCATTTTTTGTTTCTGGGTTTACATTGTCTTTTAGAAAATGTGCTTATTGTGAACTCAAACTTTTTTTAAATGCATCACTTCTACGGATTTGAAACTGAGTCCACAGACTAAACCCACCTGGTGATACAATGAAGACTTTCCCTACTGTCTGCAGACTTGAGTCTGCAGAATTTCTGGAAAGGTTAAAATCATTTTGATGTTTTCGTTGGTTGAAACTTTATGTCATCTTTGCCACATCAAAAAGTACCTGTTTCTTAGCAACAGGAGCATATTTATTATTTCAAGAGAGCAAAGCAGTTGCTACTGGAAGTCATTCGTCTTTTCCACTTCAGATTCATGCCTGACTCAGCTGAGAGGGAGCTTCCAGGACCACCGTCTGCTCTTGAACCTCACTAAAAGGAAGAAAAAGTCTCCTGCATGTGGAGAATGTAGACTCAGAAAAGCACACCAAAGAATCCATGGGGCATATTATCAAGAACGGCGTTAAAATTATTGCCGCTTTAGCGGCAGGAAACTGCCGTTAAAGCGGCGATAATGGGCTTGATAATATGCCGCAGAGAATTCCAATAGAAGCCCAGGTTCTGGTGTCAACATGGGCTTCTATGGGAATTCTCAAGGGCATATTATCAAGCCCATTATCGCCGATTTAGCGGCAGTTTCCTCCGCTAAAGCGTCGATAATTTTAACGCCGTTCTTGATAAAATGCCCCCATAGTTTCTTAGATTTTTACACATGCCCCTGGAGAGAAGAAACTGAATGGCAGAAGGGTTGAGGGCAAATTGTGCAATATAAAAGCTGAGCAGAGGACAAGGAAGGTCTTATATTTTTTGGGATGTAGATGAAGTGAAATGACTTCAAGAATAACCGCAAGCAGGAATTTGCAAATGTTCTACTTGATCTGTGGCTAAAGAAGACACAGGAACACCAGAACATTGTCCAGCAGAGGTACTGCAGAAAACTGAAAAGCATGACAAACCTTATTTACCTCACCACATTTAAATTGTACTGCATGCAATTCAAACCTAATGTACAGTGTGGTGAGCAGAATCCCAGTATTAGGAATGAGAAGATCAAAAAGCACAACAAAAATTATCACAAATAAATAAAAACTTTGGGCCAGATGTATCAAAAGACTGGTCACATCAACTGGTTAAAAATTGCGCACTGACCTTTTCTTTAATTTTGTATGTTGCATCGCAAAATGTCCATTTGCCTGGGGGCTGCATAATGACCTGCCTAATTAATATTAGATAGTCGCTTTTCGCTACCCCTTATAGTTGATTACAAACACAGGGATGGTCACCTGCAAGTAACAGAAGATCACAAATCCTGCATTTGAATTCTTAAACAGTAAACATTTTTTGTTAAAGCAGCTGGTTTCCCTTAAAGGAACTAGTGCTGTTTCCTGTTTGGGAAAACATCATGTTGCATGGGCTGTGGACCAGTGTCTACCCCCCCCCCCCCCTCCCCCCCCCCTCCAAGATTTTGGATACCATTCACAATCGGGAAAGTGTTACATGATAGCATGATAGGGTCGTGGACCAGGGCCAGCGGACTCGATAATTCTCGCCTCGGTGCCTACTCTAACCAGGGATCACACTTGGCAACTCTGGGCATTAGCTTGCCTCATCTCCACAATGGCCCCCCACATTCGCCGGGGATGCCTGGTTTCACCTTGGAGATACCCAGGAGGGACCATCTCACAGGGATAGCCAGGTCGGGTTCCCCAGCGGTCTACAGCGCCACGACGCCTCAGGGCAGCAGTGCGCTTTACAAGACACATACATTTACATTTACATTTACTTTTCCCAGTGTGAATATTATCACCTCCTTTGATGTGTTGATAACTGAGAAATGGTTTGTGACTGCAATTTTAGTCACAAGCCGCTGCTACATACCATAATGCATTGTAAATAGGAGGAGACGTCCATCTCATCCCCCCTCCTAATTGTGAATTGGTATAGGTGAATAACGCCCATTTTGTGATTTGGACATGTTTTCCAACAAACAAAATGGATTTAATAGTTTCCTAATGCCATTGGCAGGTCGCAAGCTCTGTGTTTTTGCAAATTCGCTATGTTTGCGATCACAAAATGGCTTTGTATATCTGGCCCTTTGTTTCAATTTCTTATTATTTGTTTCCATTTCTTATTCCTCTTATTTGTATTTTTTAGCCAATCTGAAATGATAGGAGTTAGCTGCAATTTGCCATTAATGATCGTTAATGGGCATACAACCAAACTACCAAGAAAAAATACACTCAGTCCCAAAGGGAGCGCAGCATGGGCATTATGAAAGATAAAAATATTCTATAAAACATAAGTCTCTATTCAGATTTTATTGTGTAAAGAAAATAAAAGATGACTTGGAAGGGTCGGAAATTATAATAAAAGCTGATTGCTGATTCAATTTTAATAGATTATACTATTTTGGGATCTCACCCACAGACAGTTTGTAACTGCCTGTTGTCGAAGACCTATTGTGGAAAATACCAATACTTACAGTGGGCTTTGAAAGAGCCACTGCTTATTAGTGGCTGGCGTTTTTTTCTATCTTGCTTCCCTCTTACTCAATGGCTTTCTTTCCTCTTCTTGTATTTGTCCCTCCCCTGAAGCATAGATTCTTTACCATCCTTTTTGACTGGATGACTTGTATCCTTCCATTGCTCATATTCAGGGTACTATTTTTTCATTTTCATGTGTTTTCTTGCTTTCCTTGTGTGCGGCTTCCCAATGGAATTCCCTTTCTGTCCTTTCTCTGAATCCCAGTTCAGCCATTGCTTCTCCTGGCCCTCCCCAGCCTGCACTCCCTGCTCACATTGTTTGCCTACATTCTTTCCAAAATTCACATCTAGTATGTTTGACAATGTTTTGCAATATTTTTGGCTTTTGTTTCAACAAGAATAAAGCAAGGAATGGCAACAACTGCATTCCAGTAAAAAATGCCTTTCGGTAAATGGATGGAATAGGAGAACAAAATCGCAAAATCTACACAAAAATCCAAACAAATCACTTGCACTTTTCATTGTTCCTCACTTTGCTTTGGTGATAGATGCAGAATAAAAAGAATGTGAGGAGGTCAATACCAACTTGAACTGGAAGGCAATAACTCAGATTACTATTCTCCTCTCCTAGTAATTTTGCTGACTGAATGTAACAACAATTTCAGGGATTGTATTATTATCAACCTGTGTTTCCACTGAATCTCCAAAATTATCACCTGTCCTTCATTTGGGGCTAACTCAATTCTGCCATATTGCCCTCCTTAATCTTTAGTAAAAGTGGGTGATATATTCCGCTCCGCCAGAGGAATTGGCGGAATTTTGGCCTTGCCGTGTTATGCTTGTAATATGGAGTTCCAGCCAAATCCCGCTAACCACTGCGTGGAACAGTTTTTTCTCGCACATGACTTGCTAGTGGTATGTTGACACGGGCAAGTTAGATTTGGCATTTTCTAGTATGATTTTCGGCCGGTAAGAGGTCACCCAGTGAGTTTCTCCAACACGGGTGGTTGCGGCCATTTGCGGGTAGAAAGCTGCCCCTCAAGAAGGAATCTACTCGAGCGGCAGCACAATCAACTCACGAAGCTGCACCCTATGGCATTCCGCATGGTGCCCTTCTCATTGATTTTCAGCGCGGAACGAGCCCCCGATGCTAAATCACAGCAAAAGTGCCCATTCGCAAATGTCCATGGAGTCTCACTGAGTTTTTTGTAACTCAGCAGAATTACCAGGCTTAATTTCTAGCCGTATAAAGAAATAGGCTCTTGCAGGATTTTCAAGCATGTGAACGCACCGGCAGTGCATAAGGCAATCCTCGGTATTACTGCTCGGCAATAGCCTGTCAAGATATGCATCTCTTTTTTTTGTAGTAAGGCAGAAATATGAAAATTTTTTAGGTTCCTATAGACTTTTAGTTGGAGGCCAGTCCTTTGATTTCCATAAATGCCGCAAAATGTATTGAGAAAATAAAATCACTTCACGTCTAAAACATTATTTTATCAAAGCTATATGATATGGTAACATTGCATTTGATTGATTATATTATAGATAACAATAACAATAATTTAGAAAGAAAATCCCCTAATGAAGAAACATACTTAGCTACAAAATTGTGGATATGGTTGCAGGACCCTTTTGCTGAACAAACTGCATGAGCAGAGTTAAGTTCTGTCCTCAAATGATATGTTTCAAATGGAGTCAGAAGATAATGTTTGTATTAGAAGTGGTGAATTTATAAGTCATACTCAGCAAATTGTTGCGTAGTAGATGCTTTGTTTTCACTAAGGGCCAGTAATTTTCCTGCATCTTCAAGGAAGGTAATATGCGTGGAGGGTTTTCCTTTGTGAACCAAAAGCTGGCCAGCCAATAAGATGTTATCACAAAAGCAAAGTAAAACAAATGATGATGCAAAGGTTATTAGGAAATATCACTATCTTTGTGGAAGACTGAGACAACAAAAGAGCAAGCACTGCCTAAATCTAGAAATCATAAACCAGTGTTTACAATGTTGTCATGTCAACACAGTAGTCAACAGGCCGGTTATAGCCTAACAAAAGGACTTCTTGCCAGAACCCACTGAGAACAAAATGTGATCATGTAACCAGCCACAGGCCAGTACAGGCCACCCAAGCAATGGCAAACCATGAAGAACACATGAAAGTAAATGGCTAAAGGGGCTGCCCTAAGCCCCCGCTCTCTGGCTGACTATCTCAATCTGTAGTTAGACCACCAAATAATTAATAAACAAGGACCACTGCAATTAAGAACATGGCGAGATTAGATGCAAATGTATGTGTGTGACACTATAGTTTCCCCTCATTTGTGCATTTCTAACTTCCTTCTGTCTGTTTTGCATGAATTCCTATTCCATTGTTATGTGTCCCTCAGATCATTATCTACCGAACGTTTTTCTGTAACTCCCTTTTCTTCTTCCCTATGAGATCCGCATACCTCTTCTGTATGCACATTTTTGCCAAAGGGCACACACATCTCTGAGCCAGGCCAAAAATCATTTATCCCCTAATGACGAGTTAGTCAAGAATTACCGATATATGTAGTGTTACCTACTGCATTTATCAGAATTAAGAAAAACTTCATCACATATCCCTTTAGATTTTGTCAGGTTAACCTGCCAAAAGTTAAAGAATGAACAATGCCTGCTAATTATTGGAACATGCTTTTTTTTGTGCAATAGGTACCAAAAGCATCAAAATCCGTATGTTAGGCTCCATTTTAAGAGGAAAAAGCTCAGAATAAGTTTTATTTATTGTGGGCAATAAATAATATTTCCCATGGTATCGTCTTTTATCAGGAGCAATAAATATCGCACCTAACACTAAGCCACTCTTAGGGGCTCATTATGATGGCGGAAGGACCGCCACCGCCGGGCCAGCATTGGCGGTCCTTCTGCCATCATACAGAAAATTACACCACCACCAAATTAGGATGGCGGTGGGAATCACAATGGTTCCGCGGCAGACAGAAAGTCGGTCTGCCATGGTTCTGCAAGGCGGTCCTTTTCTGCCCGCCTTGCGGAACTCAGAACAAGGGCAACATTGCGGCGGTGCCGTGCAGGCACCGCCGTAGGGATTACGATATCCCTTTCTGCCTGTCTTTTAGGTGCGAGTATCCCGCTGCAAAAAGACAGGGGGACACTGGCTTTGGGGGCCCATTGCAGGCCCCCTCTGTGTGTGGGGGGTGCACTGGGGGGACCTATGGTACCCCCCCTGCAGTTCTATGCACCAAGTGGCAGGCACCGCGTGGTGCCTGCCACATTGTGCAGGGAAATACGGTGCAAGCACCTTTAACATTGCGGACGGTGCTGCAGCCAGCAGTACCGCCCGCAATCTTAAAGGCCCAGGATGCGTCTGCCAGTATGGCAGGCGCATCCTAATAGCAGTGGTGGGACCGCCGCATTTCTGGCAGGGGGTCCCAAACACCGCTATGGTGGCGGGTAGACCAAGTCCGCCCGCCATCATAATGAGCCCCTTAGTGAGACCCTAAAGCTATACATTTGCATGCAAATATCCAGTGCAGGCGTGGAAAGTACTATCTCTGTTTTTGGCAATTTCTGGTGCACTAGCTTGATATTTTTGTAGACTAAAATGTGGTTGCTGTCATTATGTCAAATATTCTCTTCCTGAAAATCATGTTTTTAATTGTGATATATGAAAGTGAGAGAGACACAAATTGTAAAATAGATTGCATGAATTTCCATAAGTTAAATCAGTCAATATACAACATTTACCCACATATTGTAAAATGTGCTAATTCAATCATTTCATTGGTTACAAAACTTTTTGAAAAGCAGAATGTGAGCTTGTTCTATGAAATTAAGCAAGTAAGAGACAATCTTCTTATGAATTCTAAAATGAAACAATACATTTTGATCTGTCAGGGACCTATATTATATTTTGTTGTGTTTTTGACTTTTGTATAGTGAAGATTTTGGCACATGTATGATCTCCTAGTGCTGTGATGATGTATCACAGGTGTTGTGGTCTGGTTATATATTCTGGCTAATTCAGCTGTAGATTTATGGTTTTGTTTTTTAAATGCTGAGGCTGGCGGGCCTTGTCCAACGCATGGAAGTCTTCTAGATTCATAGGCTAACTGATGGCCTGGTAGATGGAGTGTGATTGTGATAGCTGACTGCATGTTGTATATGTGCCTTATAGGATGCATGCAAAGTGTTCTGTCTAGTGAGTTCTGGTGATGGTTTCCTTGTGTTACTGGCTAGTGCTGTTGAGAAATGTGGCAGCTAACCATAAAGCATACTTCTAACCAGGTTAGCACTAAACACTGAAAAGGCTGGTCCAGTTGCCTGGCCCGCGGGATCTCTGACCACTCACCTGTCCTGGCGACCCTGGGATTCTGTCGTGGGGGATGCCCTTGTTCTATTTCCAAACAGCCGTGGGCTCTAAAGATCCCGCATATCAGAGAGGCTCTTCGCAAGGACACCGAATATTATTTTGCTGGGAATACAGGCTCTGTTGGCTCTGCAGTGACATTATGGGGGGCCTTCGGGGCAGTCATAAAGGTCAGGGTACTGTCACTAATGGTGGGACACAGGGTGGAACGTTCCAGAAGGGTACGGGAACTGGAAGCGGATATATTGGATCTGGAGGAGTCGCTCGCTCGCAATCCAGACCAAACCACCTGCCACAGCCTCGCGATCAAAAGACAAGATTAGAGACAACTTCTTTTCGAGGATGTCGCGGTGTGCTCTCTGGCTACCCGACACAGGATTTATGAACAGGGTGAACGCACAGGCAAACTTTTGGTGTGGCTTGAACGCAGGGAACAGGCTGCTAGGTGGGTACACGCGATAACTAATTCTGAGGGCGCACTCCTCACTGACCCTCAGCAAATAGCTGACACTTTTGCGATTTATTATGAGGAGGTCTATACTAGTTCGCCCACATCTCAGGCCTCACTATCGGCTGACCTCCTGGTTACTATTGATGTTCCTACTATTTCCCCACAAGACAGAGAGACCTTGGAGGCAGACATTACGGTGACAGAGGTTCAAAAGGCTATTCAAGATGTCCAGTACGGTAAGGCTATGGGTCCTAACGGGCTTCCCATCGAGCTTTTTAAACCCTAGTCAACTTTGCTGGCTCCTCACTTGTTGAATCTATACATTGAATGTTTCGAGTCGGGTATTCTCCCCGCTGAGATCCGAACTGCAGCTATTGTGGTTATTCATAAACCGAATAAACCTGTTGAAGATTGTAAATCTTATCGCCCTATATCCCTCTTGACGGTCGAGGCCAAGATCCTGGCCAAACTTTTGACGAATAGACTCCTTCATCATATTACTGATCTGGTCCACCCGAATCAATCAGGGTTTATGCCGGGGAGAAATACGGCCCGGAATTTGCGACGGGTGAATGGAGTTCTTGGTAGGATCCATACCATTGAGGAAGACGCAATCCTGTTATCATTGGATGCCTCTATGGCATTTGATACAATAGAGTGGGATTTTCTTTTTGCCGTTTTGACTCGCTTGGGGTTCATACCCAAACTGATGGACTGGATCCGACTGTTATATACTCAACCTACTGCACATGTGGTTGATAATAACCATCGCTCTGCCACTTTTACACTTCATCAGGGCACGAGGCAGGGTTGTCTCCTGTCTCCGTTGCTCTTTGCCCTTGTTTTGGAGCCGCTTGCGGTGTGGGTCCGTGATGATCCTGAGATACGGGGGGTTTATATGGACGGCGTACCACGAGGACCGCATCTCGCTCTATGCTGATGATATCCTCTTGTACTTGGCCTCCCCCGCGCGGCGCTGCGATGGGTGCTCCATATTTTTCACATCTTTGGTGCCCATTCTGGATATCGGATAAACTGGTCCAAGTCCCAGATGTACGCGTTGTGGGGCTGTCCCCCAGCGAGTCCTCGGGGCTATGAGATTCCGGTGGCTCCCCGGGGTGTTCGATATTTGGGCATTTTTGTCACTCCAGACGCTGATCTCTTCTTTGAACACAACCTACTTGGGCCTCTTCAATGCTTCAAATCTGATGCCCTATATTGGCACTCTCTCCCTCTAACCCTCCTGGGGCACACGTCCCTGTTTAAAATGCTCACACTACCGCGTTTTCTTTATGTCTTGCAGAATACCCCCAACCCGATCCCCGATTCTTATTTTTCCCAAATTGACAGTGTACTAAGGGGCTTTCTGTGGGAGAACCATACGCTGCGCATAGCAATGACCAAACTCACTATGGGTTGGTACGGCGGGGGCATCGGTTTACCGGACCTTCGACTTTACTATCAAGAGTCCCAACTGATCGCAATCAATAGGTGGGTGTTCGAACCCCATGATGAGCCCAACTTTCGCATGGACCATTGGCTCCTGGGATGGGGCGGATATAACAGGGCACTTTACACCAATCCCACAAACTTAACTTAACCGGTCGCACAGCCCGTGCGGTCGAGATTTGGCACGGAGTCACCAAAAAGTTAGGATGGCACAAGCGTTTGACGAAAGCGACTCCTTTATGGGAACCTGATGTTCTGGGTCACCTTAGTGACTGTCCAGGGTTTGACAAATGGGATCTAATTGGGATATCCATGGTTAGAGATATGTGGGTCAGGGGAGGTTGGCCTCATTTGCAGAGCTTCAGGCAAAATACCAATTGGCTCAATCCGAGACATTTAAATACCTGCAGATCAGTCACGCTGTATCCTCCGCCCTGCCGAAGGACGGCCCCCTCCCTGACCTTCCCCTCTAGGGGACCGGTTGTTGCTGGATCCCATGGACCGCAAGGCCATCTCACTCACCTACAAGAAGCTGGTCAACAATCGTGCAGACCCGATACAAAAATTAAGGGTGGGTTGGGTGAGGGACCTAGGAGAGATGGAAGACGACATGTGGCGGGACGCACTGGCCTGACCCCGAGAAGTTGCTATTCCCATGCGCATGCGACTTCTCCAATTCAAAATCCTCCACAGGGTCTACTTTGATGCCAAACTACTGTTCAAACTAGGTAGATGCCCTCCCTTTATCTTCTTTACATTCCCATCCGTCTGCTTCATCCTTTCTCTCTTCCTTTCTCCAGCTATTATCTGTTTCACTAGTATAATCCTTATGTATATATATATTTCAAATTTGCTTTATCACTTGTCATTGTGGGTATACATATTGCCCATACTTTCTTTTTGATTTTCGATTCTGAGTTATTTAAAGGAATTTTAAGAGTTTGGGTAGCCCTTTTAAATGATAGAGAGTCCTATCCCATTTAGCCAAGCTTAAAACTGATTTCACACTACTCCAGGAGTCGCATTTCTCTGAACTAGAAGCTAATAAGTTGAAAGAATTTGGGGTTAGTAATGCATTTGTCTCTCCTGATTTGGGTAAAATGAATGGTGTATTAATCCTCTGTCATAAAAAATACAAATATTGGTCGTAAGTCAAGAACACGAGCCAGAATCAGATGTATTATAGTTAAGCTGCTTATTAATGCCATTCCACTTACTATCTGCAATGTTTAAGGACCAGATTCTGTTGATAATGTTTTTGGGGCAACTATTTCTAACGAATTACATTAAATAAAAACGATTACATTATTTTTGGGGTGACTATAATCAGGTTATGGATCCCATATTAGATAGAAGTTCTAAAGTCAAATTTGTTAATATCAAGATGCATACACTGTTCAAATCTGCAATTCATAGTAAATCTCTAGTTGACATTTGGAGACTATGTCACCCAGATCTTTGTAAGTTTACCTGTTATTCATAACCACATCACTCACAATATCCCATTGATGAAATACTTTTTAGCAAACATTTCACTCAATGCACCTCTCTCTCTGACACAGGCTCTATTTTAATCTCTGATCATGCACCAGTACATACAGATCTGGCTCTTATACCTTTTTCACCACATGCAGGAAGATGGCGTTTCAACAATTCACTGCTATTAGATAAAAAACTTTAACTCTCAATTCAAAGAGCTTGCTCTAGAATTCTTTGTTATTAGTAACATAAGCAACTCCTCTTTTCCAACCAGATGGAAGTCAGTAGCTCAGGGTTTTATCAATAATTATGTCTCATATAAAAATAAACTTATGGAAGCCCATACAAAACGCCTTCTTGATAAACTTAAAAAACTTGAATATGCATTGTGCAATCAATCAGGTCCAGCACTTATGCTCCCATTCTTGAATTATATACACAAGCTGGGGTAGCTGTTCCTATAAAGAAAAGGGTGAGGCGCGGTTGGACGGTATAGTGATTATGGAAATCTTCACTATTGCAAGATAGAACCCTCATACTCGCAAGTGGGTGTCATTCTTCATCGGACTGTGCGCCTCATGGGGCCAGCACTGCAATGGCCTATGGGCCCAGCAAGAGGGCTCTTTGGCAGAGATCTTCTCTTTGCGCCTTAATGATGAATGATGAGTGAGAGTATGTGGGGGTAGGGTAGTGTGTCTCATAGAATGTGTCTTAAAACTACCTAAGAGGTACCGTTAAGTTTTTATCAGTGATCCACTTGGCAAGGTTAAAAATAAGTGTGTGTAGATTGTCAATGTGGTGTTACGAACAGTGACAATCTCACAGTGTGTGATCAAAAGGTTGACATGTTTCATGCCTGCGTGGTCCAGGAGGGATCTGTGGCATTTCTTCAGGATCGACTGAGTAAGATATCCCTACCCTACACCAGAGTGGGCTATGTGACTAGATTTTTAAAAATGTGATCATCCCTAGGGATACCAAAAGTCCTTTGGACCTACATATAAAAGTCCTAGTTAGATCTCGATTTGCAACCTAATAAGAGGGAGAAAAAATATATGGACAAAAGACTTCACATGTATGCGATATACATGGAAAGTCACCTCCTTGAGACATATAGGCAGATACTCATAATCATGTGTCTTATGCTTTAAATTGTGTCAAAAATGTGCTGGGAGTGCATTCATAGCTCCTTTGTGACTGGTGAAACACACATCACATCAGGCAACTGATATCATAGTGGGTGTATAGACAGAATATCATGTTTTGATTATCAACATACACAAATATCGAGTTGGAAATATCGTGATACAGAAATATTAACAGCAAGAATATCATGATCAAGAATATCGACTTTAAGGTAAGAAATATCGTGTTTGAAAATATCGAAGTTAGTAATATCATTTGCAAAAATATAGTTGTTTAAAATATGTATTTTTAGGTTAGTGTTATGTATTTTAGTATGCATTTTAAAAGTTTGTGATGTATTTGTTTCTATAAGCATTGCTTTTTTTTAAAATATATGTGTTACATTTTTAGTAGTTATTAATTTTATGTTAATTACATTTTGAGTTTTTTAGGGGCCGATTCTGCTGTCGGGCAGATCGCCACCGCCCGCATGGCGGTGGCAATCCGCCCGCCAACATTCACCGCCTGCCTACCTTTTCCCCCTGCCACATTACGATGGCGGGGGGACCCCGGCGGACGGGAAGACCGTCCGCCGGTTTTCCGCTGGTTGACTAGTCAACCGGGCGGAAAAGGGGCTTAACATGGTGGCGGCGTCTGCAAGACACCGCCATCCATATTAAGATGCAGGCGGGCACAAGCCTTTCCATGACGGCATTGCCGCCATGGAAAGACTCGCAGACTCTGCTGTTGGGGGCCCGTAGCAGACCCCCAGGGTGTTGGGGGGTGGGGGGTGCACATGGGGGTACATATGGTCCCCCCAGAATTTGCATGCACAAGGTGACATGCACCACACGGTGCCTGTCACGTTGTGCATTCAAATGCACAACATGCATTTTTTACCTTGCAGTGGTTTTATCGGGGAATAGGGTGGGAAGTAATTTAATTATAATAATTTAATTAATATTTTTTATTTATTAGTATTTATTTAATTTAGATTTGATAGTGTTAATTGTGGGAATAAATGTATTATTAGTTAACTATTAATTGGTTGTTAATTGTTATTAATTAATTAATTGGTAATTATGTTAATTGTTTTATTTTATTAGGAGCGGGTTGTGGGTTTATAGGGGAATAGGGTGGGAAGTAAATTAATTCAAATAAATTAAATAATATTTTTTATTTATTAGTATTTATTTAATCTAGATTTTATAGTGCTAAGTGTGGAAATACATTTATTATTAGTTAATTATTTATTGGTTGTTAATTTAATTAATTAATTAATTGGTAATTATGTTAATTGTGGGTTTTTTTAGGAGCGGGTTGTAGGTTTATAGGGGAATAACGTGGGAAGTAATTTAATTATAATCAAATTAGTAATATTTTTAATATATTAAAATGTATTCAATTTATAATTTATAATGTCAATTGTGGGAATTAATTTATTATTAAATATTTATTAATTGGTTGTTAATTATTATCAATTAACTGGTAATTATGTTCATTGTTGCGGGTTGTGGGTTTATAGGGGAATAGGGTGGGAAGAAATGTATTTATAATTAATTGTTAATTAATGGTAATTAATTAATTAAAAAATAAATATGGCAATTGTGTAATTAATTTGAGATGTGAGTTGTGGGGTTTATAGTGGTTAAGGTTGGGAAGTAAATCCTTTAAAAATAATTAATACGTTGTTATTAATTGATATTAATTTAATATTGTAAAATTAGTTATGGAAATTATGTAATGATTTTTAGGCATGTGTTGTGGTGTAGAGGGTGGAAAGTATTTTATGTTTCATTAATTATTAATTAGTTGCTCATTAATATTCATTCATTAATTGATAAATATTTATGGTAATTGTTTATTTTTATTTTTATTTATTCTGTTTTAATTTGTTTTTTAATTAATAATTTTTTTTTGTTGCATAATTAATTATAGAGGTACAATTTTTTCAAAATTTAGAAGTGTGTTGTGAATTGTGTGGTGTTATAGGGTAGGAAATAAAAAATATAAAATGTATGTAACAATTAATGTTTTTGGTTATAATTAATTTCTATTAAATATAGTTATTTGGTTCTAAAACTTTTTTAACATTGTTATAAAGTAATCTTTGTAGGTCTTTTTTTTTCAACATTACAATATGTTTCTATCTTTTGTAGTTTTAAATATTTTTAAATATGTTTTCTTTTTTTCTTTTTTAACACATTGGGGCTGATTCTGATGCTGTTAGGAAATCTTCCCGATTTAATCGATTGGAAATGGTTCCCGACTGACTCGGATCAGGAGAGTCCGACCGACCGAGTATGATGCACCCGGATGCTTCCAGATACGATTTGGTTGGACTCCCATTTACTTCTATGGAAGCCTATGTTCCTAACCGCATCGTAATCTGGCCCTCGGTCGGGAAGACACATTCCTGATCCGATTTGGAAGGAGCAAATGCCATTATGAGGCCTTCCTAACCGCATTGTAATCGGGCCCTAGGTGGGAATGCTTTCCTAACCGGATCGGAATCAGGCCCATTGTATTGAAGTTGATATTTTATTTGTTTTTAATTTTGAATTGACTTAAGTGGGAATATACATTTTTACTCCTCCGCTATCAAACACTTTCCCTACTGTTGCACTCACTGGAGTGGAAATAGTAATTTGTACCCCTCCGCTATCCAACACTTTCCCTACTGTTGCACTCACTGGGGTTAGAATAGTAATTTTTACGCCTCCGCTGTCCAAAACTTTCCCTACTGTTGCACTCACTGGAGTGGGAATACTAATGTTTACCCCTCGGCTATCCAACACTTTCCCTTCTGTTGCAGTAATTGGAGTGGGAATAGTAATTTTTACCCCTCCGCTATCCAACACTTTCCCTACTGTTGTACTCACTGGAGTGGGAATAGTAATTTTTAACCCCTCCGCTATCCAACAGTTTCCCTGCTGTTGCACTCAATGGAGTGTAAAATGTAAGTTTTAAAATTATTAAATATTGTAATGTTTTAATTTATAATATGTTTTTTAATTAGATTTTATGTTATAGGTGTGTATATATATATATATATATATATATATATATATATATATATATATATATATATATATCAACTCCAAAAGCGCTCCAGTCGAGACTACGGACCTGTGGAGGGTGGTGTATGCACCGGGAGAGCACCCGGTAAACCAATCCAAAATCCGTATGTACTACGTGATAATAATACACTCTCAGGCTCCAATGAAGTGAATAAATCAAGAAGTTTATTTCCACGCTACGCGTTTCGGCGATGAAGCCTTGTTCACAGGATGGAAAGAACAGATCATGTCACCATTATGTACACAACTTCCTTCGCGTAAAACATTTGACATAGACAGAGGACTGTGCCCTACACTGTCCCACCCGAACTCGGGAAACTGTGGCAGCCATTTTGGAACTGGTTTCCAAATAATCATGACCTGCGACATTCATTCGTGTTCGCTATACAATATTAATGCCATGCTATTCATAAAAGCATAAGTGCCTTTCTGTAACCTGTACGGGTATCGGTATACAATGCAGGTCATGTTGTCCTAAACATACATGCAAAAATGCCATGGTGTTGCAAGTGAGGACAAGTTAAAACCATTTGGAACCCTTTTGGTGTGCGTTTATTTATTTATTTGTAGAGCGCGACATTCATCCCAAGGGACATCACGGCGCTAACAGCATGAACTAGAGTATTAGGCTACTGGAGCAAGCAGGAGGATGTTAGTTTATTGGAAACAAATGAGTTTTCAGTTTTTTCCGGAACTCCGGATAGTTGGGTGTAAGTCAGAGGTCTATGGGAAGATCGTTCCATTTTCTAGCTGCCAGATACGAGAAGGAGCGCCCTCCGGATCTTATTTCTTTATACGTTTAGTTCTGGCCAGTGCCAGGTATGAGGACCGCAGGTGTCTAGTCGGGGTGTAGAACTCGAGTCTGTCCTGTAGTATTTTGGGGCCATTTTTAAATAGTGCTTTATGGGCATGGCTGAGTAGCTTAAAAACCGCTCTTTGGCGCATGGGAAGCCAGTGCAGGTCTTTCATGCACTTTGATGCTGAACCTAATCTGTTTTTGTTGCATACCAGCTTGGCAGCGGCATTTTGGAGCACCTGTAGCCGAGTGAAGAGTGCCCACAAATAGAGCATTGCCGTAGTCCAGCTGACTCATAAGCAAGCCCTGCGTGACTGTTCTTCTGCAGTCTAGTGGGATCCAGGGAAAAAGCCTGTGTAGCAGTTTCAAAGTGGCAAAACCCTTGCCACAAAGGGCCCGTACATGGTCCTTCATGGATAGAGTATCATCGATGAAGATACCTAGGTTTTTTGCGCAGTGCTTAGGGGTTGGGGCAGTCCCGAGTGTTTGTGGCCACCATGTGGCGTCCCAGATCCCCTTGGCCCCTCCAAAAAGCAGGATTTCAGTTTTCCCTGCATTTAATTTAAGGCAATGCTTCTGCATCCACTGTGCCATTTCTGAGAGACAGTTATGTAGTTTTATTTTGATGGCTTCAGGCCTTTCTTCGAGGGCTACCATTAGCTGTGTATCATCAGCATAGGAGCAGATGCCAATACCCCATTTTCTGCTAATTTCTGCCAGGGATGAGACGTAGGTGTTAAATAACGTGGGGCTTAGCGATGCTCCCTGGGGAACACCACAGCCGATGATCTTAGGTTCAGATTGGAGCTGACCTAGTCGAACTGTTTGTGTTCGGTTTTTGAGAAATGAGCCAAACCATTTTAACGCTGTGGAGTGGATTCCTTTTTTGTAGAGGGTTTCCAGCAGTCTGTTGTGGGAGACCGTGTCGAATGCCGCCGACAGGTCCAGAAGTATCAGAGCGATGGCTCCTCCTTGGTCGGTACAGGACCTAATGTTGTCTGATACTGCTAGTAGTGTGGCCTCAGTGCTGTTGGTAGCCCTGAAACCCGTCTGCGAGGGGTCCAGTAGGTCATTAGATTCAAGGAAGTTTGTTAATTGCTTGTTTACTAGTTTCTCCAGCACTTTGGATAGGTATGGAAGTTGGGAGATGGGACGGTAGTTTTCTGGATTGAGAACATCCATTCCTGCCTTTTTTAACAGGGGAGTAATTACTGCCTGTTTCCAAATGTCAGGAAAGGTGGCAGTGTTGAGAGATTTATTGAGAAGCTGCGTAACATATGGGCAAAGGATAGAGGCTGTCCGAGCTAAAATAAAGTGTGGGCAGGGATCCAGAGGGGACCCTGACTTAACTTCACCCATTGCATTCTGCACCTCAGTTTCTGTGAGGGGAGCAAATGTACTCATTTTAGACATTGCTTCTGGATGTGGGGTCTGAACATTCTGATTCTTGATGTCAAATTCTGTAGTGGGGTTGAAAGTGGAATATATATAACTAATTTTGTACGAAAAGAAATTGCTGATTTTTTCGCAGGATTCTGCAGAAGGGGGAATGGTTTGGGACATGCTGGTTGGTTTGCAGAGTTCTTTCACTATTTTATAAAGCTCTTTGGTTGAGTTACAATTTTCATTTATTCGTTGCACAAAGTAGCTTTTTTTAGCATTTTTTATAGCGTGATTGTACGTTTTAAGCTCAGATTTGTACCGAGATCTATCTGATTCAAGTTTGGATAGTCGCCATTGATGTTCAATGTGTTGGCACTTTCTTTTAAGTCTTTTGAGTTGGGGTGTATACCCTTTCTCAGTGAGAGGTCTTTTTGATCGACTGGACATAAGTAAGGGGGCAATTTGGTTCAGAGTAGTTGTGATTTCGGACTCCAGATGTGCTGCGGCTAGGTTTGTTGAGAGCACATTCAGGGGCAGAGTATTGGAGGGGGGAAAGTGTTGTAGGAATGTTGTTTCACTGACTAGCCTCCATGCTCTGTTATTTGTCCTTTCGGGCTTGCTTGGATGCTCGAGTTTAGTTGGCAGTTCCAATGAAAATGATATTAGTGAGTGATCTGTCCATACTAGTGGTTTGATTTCCTGGATGACAGTCGAGTTGATGTTGGAGAAAAGCAGGTCAAGGGTATGCCCTGCAATATGAGTGGGCTCCTTGATCCATTGCTTTAGTTGGAGGATCTGCAGGGCGCTCTCCAATTGTGAGACCACCGGCTGATCGAGTTTTTCATAATGGACATTGAAGTCACCTATTACTAGATAGTTCTTATGTCTCATGCAGACAGGTAAGAGTTGAGTAAGTAGCTTGGTGCTTAGATTGACTTGGCAACCAGGAGGGTTGTATATCACTGCACCAGCGAACATGGCGAACCTCTTGTGGAGTATATGGAAGGATAGTGTTTCGATCTCATCTTGAGGGGTTACTTGTATGGGCAGGCAGGTCAGATGGTTTTTAAACAGTATCGCTACCCCACCCCCTTTCCGGTCTTTCCTGTCTTGGCTAACAATTTTGTAATTGGCTGGCAAAGCATTGGCAATGTCCGGGGTGTTGTTTTTGTCCAACCATGTTTCCGTAATAAATACGAGATCAGGATTCTTTTCATTAAGAGTGTCCCAGATATTGATGGAATGCTTTGGGACTGACCTTGCATTAAAGTAAATGCATGATAGTTTAAGAGTGTTGGGTTCTGACTGCTGTCTTATCTGGCTTTGTCCCAGACTACACCATTTACATAATTTACAAGAGAATGGGCCATGTGTTTCTCCCGGACAGGTTTTAGGACAGTGAGTGCGGTCAAGGACAGGGTGGAGCGAGAGAGCTTGTAGTGCATCTCTTGTATATCTCTGGGTGCCCCGGTCCGGTGTGTCCCCGGCAGGGTTTCTAGCCCCTAGCCCCGTCCGGTCGCGGACGGGCGCAGACGGGCTTGCCTTGGGCGTGCCAGTGGCGCGCCCGCTGCGCGTCCACTGGCACATCGGTCTGTTGTAGCGGAGAGCGCGGGAGCAAATGCTGCGCGATTGGACCCGCTGTTCCCAGGTACGCCCTCCACTCAATCGGCACACAGCCGTGGTGGACCGGGGCAGGGGAGCTTCCGAGGACCAAGAAGTAAGTTTTCTACCGATGACAATAATAAAGTATCGCATGTGCACTTGGACAGATAATTGACCTCTGTGTCTGATCTCACGCAATGTATACCAATGCTCTACGTAAAGAGTGATGTGATCTAAATACAGTGAAAAGTGCATGTAATACCTTTATGTCCGCCTCTACATGGAATTCCAGAATGGAATATTCTATGTGTAGCTATGGTGCTAATTGTACGTATAGTACGTGATGTAGTGACTGCTGCAGCCATTTGTTCCGGTGTGGAGAGAACCTAGATGACCAATGTCATGTACCTCCTGTGGCGGTAAATTCATAACACGCTATGTATGCTCATCAGAAGTGACTATGAGTAAGTAGATGCTGAGCACGTGTCTATGTCAATAGGCTGTCAATCCGTGCTTGTGGTCAACCACCCTTTTATATGTACCTAACAGTGGTTTGTATGATACTGGGCCAGTGCCCATAAACAAACGGATGGAACCGAATCTAAAAGATATATACATATATACCATATATTGTACCGGGCATGTGCCCCTGATCTTCCTGACTGTAAGCAGTTCATATTGAGGCAAATAAAATTTAGCAGACCGACAAACCCTGGGTGATCCTTCTTTGTCTGACGTGATACCAGCTCATGAAGTGCCTCCGGAAAAAAGGGTAGGGAACCCGTGAACGTGGCACTACACAAGTAATGTGGGTCCCTGCCTTTCCTCCTGTAGTGAAAGAGAAGAGAAAAGAAAGAAAGAAAGTGCAATCAGTGAGATTAGAATCAACATCCGTTGAACAATTATGTTATACAAAATATACACATTCTCTATAACTGCTATGAAGGACAAATAAAGCCAAGAGCTTCTATTACATTTCATACAAATATATTCTTAACTCCTCGTCGAGATTGAGCCCCCTCGGGGATTTGGTCTGGAGGTCAATGATGTACCTAGATTCTCACTTTCTGAGTTTCAATACCCTATTGCCTCCCCTCGGCGATCTCGGGATATGCTCCATGGCAAAGTAGCTAAGACCTGCGTTGTTGGAGAAATGGTGTTCCTGAAAATGGCGTGCCACTGGGTACTGTGTGTCACAGTTAGTGATGGCCCGCATATGTTCTAACACGCGTTTCCTGGCTGGATGTACTGTGCTCCCTATGTATCTCAACCCACAGGGGCACACTAGACAATAGACCACAAACGGAGTACCACATGTAAGAAACTGTGTAATGGTTTTCGTTCTGCCTCCACCATCGCAATACTCTTTTTTCATCGTACTGTTCTTGCACACCCTACAATGTCCACAGGGGAAGAAACCTTTGAGTCCTTGGTTTTTCATGGTATTGTAGACTGTTATATCATTGTGTACTAGCCTATCTCTAAAGCTGTATCCCTTTCTATAGGTGATGCAAGGTCTCTCACTTATAATGGGATCTATATTGGGATCGCTTTTAAGAATGTCGCAGTGTTTGGTCAGTATGTTTCTAATGTCCCTGGCATTTCTGTTGTATGTTAATATGATTCTGGTGGTATCCTCCTGTGTTGTTGTGTCAGGATCTATGTCTGTCTTAGGTTTTAAGATTTCTGTTCTTTGTATTAGTTCCACCTTATTAAGGGCTTTTGTTAGGACCCACATATGATAACCTCTGGTTTTAAACCTTTCAATCATAATGGCAGATTCTTCCTTGTACCCTATTGTGGTGCTGCAGTTGCATTTAGCCCTCAGTAGTTCCCCAAATGGTATACTCCATTTTAAGGGATCAGGGTGACTACTGAGGGCATGTAAAAGGGTGTTGCCTGCTGTGTCCTTGCGAAAGAGTTTGGTTTGGACAGTGTTGCCCATTATCTCCACCTTGGTGTCTAGGAATTCTACTGAGGATCCGCTTATGGTACTGGTGAGAGTGATGTTGTATTTGTTGTTATTCAGTTTCTCAATTAATTCAATGCGCTCAAGTTCACTGCCCCGCCACACCATGAAAATATAATCGATGTAGCGGAGCCAAAGTTTTATCTTTTGTCTCTCCAGGAAGATGGAACTGTCCCCTAGGATCTCTTCCTCCCATTTGCCTAGGAAAAGGTTTGCAAACGATGAGGCAACACATGTCCCCATCGCAGTATCAGTCATCTGTTTGTACAGTGTGCCATCAAACATGAAGATGTTGTTGGTGAGGCAGAACTCAGTCATCTCAAGGACCATGGTGGTGTGGTCTTTAAATCAAATGTTTCTGGTCTGTAAGTAACGCTTGCACGCCTCTACACCATGCTCATGCTTGATTATGGTGTAGAGTGAGCCGACATCTAGTGTCACCAGTAAGAAGTCTCCCTCCCACTCGATGCCGTCCACTTCCTTTTAATTTTGCAGAAACACACATTGACTTGTTTAAATTTATTCTGAAACTTAAGTTAAAAAGTGGCATTTATTTAAACCTTAATAGCACAGAGCACTTTCACTGATGGGCAAGAAGGGCAAGGACTATGAAACTTTGCAAGTATGATGTTTTTATGGTAATCATTATTCTCACCCAGTTATGTTTGATTAGAGCACTTTGGGGCTAAAACGAGCATTTGCCACAAATAGAGAAATCAGGCTTTAATCCCGACAGCCTCGATCCCACTCACATTACCTGACCCATCATGTAGGGTACAGGTAATCCTGCAAGGGACATTTGATTTCGTTATTTGCGACTATCACGTGATTTTCACGCGTAATTGTCACTGTGCCACATACAGAGTACGCATACACCAGATGAATTTGATAACTGTGGTAAATATGTTTTCTATAATTGGGTGATGTGATAACACAATTTGGTATTTTACATATGAACTTTCTGTTATGATTGTATATTCATGCAATATCTTAACAAGCATCATAGACATTACAAGATGTCCGCTATTTGTCTGGACCATATTCAACCTTAGTTAGTCCTATGTTGATATCTACGTCCTTGCTCGTAGCTTTATTTGCCCTGATTTGTGCGCACATATTCACGTGATCAAGGCTTCTTTGTAGCTGAAACATGTTGTAAATGAACACCCTTGGAATACCAACATATCTGGGGGATGCTGTTGTCACTGAGAGCGCACTTTATTTGGAATCTTTTTTGGTGTATATATATATATATTTATAGATATAGATATAGATTAGATATAGATATATTTATAACATTTTAAAATAAATTGAAATTATAAGTTTATTAATTTTCTCAAAGTAAATATAAATATATATATTACATTCTGTATATGTATGTTTGCATTTTTTAAATTGTATTTATTTATTATATTTGTTAAAATGTACATTACATCTAAATAATTTTTTTAAAGTTAATTTTATTCATTAATTTATTCAACACTATTTTTTATATATAAAAAAACAATATTTTGTACATCGATATTTTTAACAACGATATAATGTTTTCGATATTTTTTTACTTTACATTATAAAGATAGGATGTCGATATTTTTGACATCGATATTTATGTGTCGATATTCGTGTATGGGGATATTTTTGTAATCGATATTATGTCAGTGATCCATCATAGTGTTAGCAGACATTGTTATTTCAAGACAGACAAACAAATCAAGTCTGTCAACCATACACCCACATAATATTGTTTCTCAGCTCAGGGTAGGGATTTCTCTTACCCTGCTGGTGTACTGGCCAATGCACCTTAGATCAAGGCAATGAACCGAGTGTTAACTGCGGCTCAAACTGCAAATAGAAATGGATTCAAATTGGTTAAAGCAGGGCGCTCGCTCACACCAGGGGAGCCTGGGACGTTCCGTCATGGTTGTGGTACTCACATAGTCCGACACGGAGAATCCCTCGCAACCTACACCTCTCTGCCTATCTGGAGGTAGTATGTTTGACGAGGAAAACCTCTTTTCATATGTTGGGTCTTTACCAGGTGTGCAATTTTCACCTGATTGTTTCCAGGGTTGTGGGTCACAGGGTTGGAGCCGAATTTGGGAGGCCACATTGGCCTGATCAAAATTATTGAGAGGTGAATGCCATTGAAGGTTGCTGTTGTGTTGAGAGAATTGCCTGGCAATTTGAGTAACGGGCGGCCTGGTTTTTGATATATTACTGAGAATCTTGTGTTTCAGCTGTGCAGGTTGTTTTCCTGTCTTCCCCCACTGGGCTGTACAGGGTGGTGTCACAAACAGGCACCCGGAATGATAGATTACGAGGATGAGGGACAAAACTGGGCTGCCATCTTTGCTTAGTCAAAGATACTATGAGGCATATGTCAAAGTTAGAGAAAAGAGTTATCGCAATGTCAAGAGATAAGCCTGACCCAGTCATGCAAGTCATGGGTGAGTCGGTCTTGGATGTATTCGGAAGCAGACTGATTTCTGATAATGCTCATATTTTCTCCTATGTCTGCAGCATTGTCTCCATGCCAGACTACCCTTTACCTGCTATTGCTTTGGATGCTGAGAAAGCTTTCGATAAGATTGGATGGGAATTCATGTTTACGGCATTGGAGTGGATTGATATTCCCCCCAAAGTATGTAGTTTAATCTCTTTACTAAATACTGATCGTAAAGCTGCCATTTATGTTAATGGCATAATATCAGATTTATTCCCTTTGTTTCAAGGAGTGTGTCAGGTTATGTTATGTTATGTTAAATATTGCTTATAAAGTGCACATACACTGAATTGGTTTCATGGCGCTGCTCTAAGGGGTGCCGAGCCCTGGGACTTTTCTCATATGCCTGTCTAAACAACGATGTCTTGGGGAGCCTCCTAAAGCTTATAAGATCTGTACAGGATCGAATTTCGAGAGGCAGGGAGTTCCAGTATCTGGGGCCTAGTACAGCGAACCTAGTTCCAATGAAGCGCTTCAGTTTAAAGGAGGGTGTAGAGAAAAGATGCATGTGAGCATATCGCAGGTTGCGTCTAGGATTGTACCTTTGAATTAGACTGTCAACAAATTTAGGGCTTCTGCCATTCAGGGAGTTAAAGATGAGACATCCCACCTTGAAGGCGCATCTCTGAGTTATAGGGAGCCAGTGCAGCTTCCTCATAAGGGGCATGACATGTTGACGCCTGTTTTGCTGAAAAATCAGTCTTGCTGCCTGGTTCTGTACCAATTGTAGTTGATAGATTAGGTAGGCTGGGATGCGAAAGTATAGAGAATTGGCATAGTGTATGTGGGGTACTACCATAGCTAGGACTACCTGTATTTTAGCTTCCTATGTGAGGAATCTACTGATTTTTCTTTTTGTTTCTCAACTGAAAGAAGCACGTTGAGATCACAGAGCCAATTTGGGTCTTTATTGTAAGATCGCTGTTAGTTGTTACCCGCAGACTTTTAGCAGAGAAGAAAGGGGTGGGAGGCAGTCCTAATTCCTTTGGCCAAAAGAGAGGACTCCAAGGGTTCAAGGATCCCCCCGTTAGGATCACTTCTGTCTTGTCTGGGTTAAGTTTCAAGTGATTGGTATTCATTCAGTCGCGGGTGAGTAGTATAGTAGTCTGAAATTCGTGAATGGATTCAGGAGAGTTACTGATGGAAAACATGAGTTGAAAGTTGTCCACATAGTTGAAGGTGCACACTTTCCTTTCTTTCAGGACACGGATCAGAGGGAGGAGGTATAGGTTAATCAGATGAGGGGAAAATGAGGAACCCTGTGGGACACCGCAAGTGGTCCTCATCTTGGGAGCTGTGAACTGGCCTATGCAGACCGCTTGAGATCGGTTTCAAGAGCTGAACCCTGGATTCCTGCACTTCTGACATGGTCGACTAGTATGTCGTGGTTGACTGTGTCGAACGCTGCGGAGAGATCCAGCAGCACCAGAGCCTGTGGAGAGCCCCTATCAGCCTCCTTCCAAAGAGTGTCCAGTACTGTCAGTATGACCGACTCATGGGCTTCAAGTACCTTGGCCAGGTAAGGCAACAAGTAGATAGGGCGGTAATTTGTCAGAATTTTAGGGTCAGCCCCTGGCTTCTTCAGGAGGGGAATGACAATGGCCTCCTTGAAGGTATCGGGAACATAGCCTTGGGGCAATGACTTGTTCAGGAGGGACAGGGCTCGGCCAGAGAGAGCAGAGAAGCCTTCCCTTAAGATCCAGGGGGGCAGCAGTCCCTGGGTGAGCCCGATTTTACTTTGGTCAACAGGTCTAGAAATACTTTGTGACTTATTATTGGTATCTGTTCAATAGTGCAAGAGTTCATTAACGCGATTGGGGATAAATCATGGGTGGAACGTATGAGGATGCTAGCCTTAATAGCCTTCATTTTGTCAATGGAGAAGTTGTTCAGAGAGTCGCATAAGGTTTGAGGAGGCGTGGGTTTTAGTGTCACTCTGTTAAGGTTGGACAGTTCATTAACTATTGAAAAAAATTCTTTGGACCGATTTGTGGAGGTGACAATTTTGGAAGAGAAATATGCGGCTTTTATGGTTAGAATAGCTTTTTTGAAGTCTTTTAATGGAGCTAAGTAGATGCATTTTTCCTCAGGTAGGTATTTACTTCTCCACCTCCTTTCAGATTGCCGAAAGCCTAGTTTTAAGGTTTTTAAGTCGAAGGAGAACCATCTCTGTGCCTTGTGGCGTACGGTTCGATGTATTTTCCTAAGGGGTGCATGTTTGTTACTGGCTGCTAGTAGCCAAGCTGTTAAGTTTATTCACTGCTATTAATAGATGATTGGGCAGGCGGGACTGTGTTGGTCAATGTCTTGAGGAATTGACTTTTGTTGGTGTTGTTCCAGCTCCTCGCTGCCCCACCATCAGAAGTGGGGTTTTTGGCCCTAGTGAGACTTTTGATGATAAATTTGATCAGATGATGGTCAGACCATGGGCAAGGAACAACCACTGGGTTAGATATATCAAGGTAGGCTGTCCATACCTGGTCGAGTGTGTACCCTTTAATATGTGTAGCAACAGTCATCTGTTGATTGAGATTTAGCCCTGTGAGTAGGTCAGTAAATTCGGCCGAATGAGAACCACCTGATGTGTCGCTGGCCCAATATTTAAAATCACCGATCCGTAAATTGTGTGCGTGATTGTTATTAGGTGGGCTACCTGTTTACCCAGAGACTGTGGGAACAGTGGCATGTTCTGGGGGGGGGGGGGCCTGCAGAGTAATACACAAAACATGGGGGCAGAGTCAGATTCTAGTTTGATCACAAGATTGTCTACTGATGGTAGATCAAGAGGAGTTAGTTCTGTGAATTTTCAGTTATGGCGTATTATGGCTGCTACTCTTCCCCCCACTTTCACCGAGGGCGGTTGGCTTGAAGGATATAGAAGTCACTAGGTAGTGCAGGTAGGATGTAAAGGGAGGAATCCTGTGATTGCCAGGTCTCTGTTAACAAATGGATGTCTGGTTGTTCAGACACCAATAATAGGTATATGTCCATTTTGTGTTTTACCATGGAGCGGGTATTAAGGTATATGACAGATAACGCCTGACAGCTGTTTCTGTCCTGAGTCTCGGTGTGTCCTGCAAGGTGGCCAGTGTGTGAGAGTTCAGGGAAAGAGGTTCTGATTTCCATGATCCCATTCTTGACCAAGACAGTACCCGTTTGAGGATTGAGTCGAATTTTCTCCAAGTGGAGCAGTTTCAGTTCAGCTGGTGAATAGGTTGTGAATTGGGCATAGTGACTGGCCCATGGCCCTGTATAGCCGCAGACGGGCCTTCAGCGTGCCGCCGGCGCGTCCGCTGCGCTCCTGCGCTGCTACCAGCATTTAATGGCCGTAGTCAGCCTTAGGTCCTCCCCCTCCTCAGTGCTTGGCACCCCGAGTGGGCGTAGCAGGAAGTGTGCAGGGCCGATTCAAGGACAATTATGCAGTAGCGCGGTGAGTTCCCTAATCACACCAAATTCAATACAGTACAATTTTAAAATGCTAAAACATCTAAAACATATTTTAAAAGTTAGGTTGCAGGTGCGATCCGCCGGGCAGCGGCACTTATCTTAGAGGGTCAGGGTCGTCCATTATCCCCTCTCCTATTTATTATTGCACTGGAGCCCTTTTGACCACATTCCGACAAAACCCCAACATTTCAGGACGTAAAACTGGAGAGAATCACATTAAAATGTCTGTTTACCCAGATGATATCCTTTAGTACTGTTCCCACTCTTCTAAATCTCTTCCATCCTTCATAGAGCATGTTTCAGTTTTTTCTCATTTGTCGGGTTATCGGTTAAACACTGATAAATCCAAAATACTACCTTTAAATATCTACTGTACCAAACAAGCTCTTTGACTCTGTCAATTTCAAGTGGCAACCTATTAAACTAAAGTATTTAAGACTATGGTTTGCAAAGACTATTATAGATGCAATTAAATTAATCTTTGGCCATATTGCTAAATCCTTAAATTATGTAATTATAAGATGGAATCCACTATTTCTTTCCTGGTGGGGTAAATTGCATTCTGTTAAGCTTATGTTGACATCTATTACATCATACACCATTTCAATGATCCAAATTCATATCCCAGATTCATATTTTAAAATAATAGATTCCCCACTCTCCAAATTCCTATGAAAGGGTCAATTATCCTGAATAGCTTTGTCAGCCCTAAAGAAGAATAAGTCTGAAGGTGGACTTGACTTCCCAGATTTTAAACAGTATCATCATACTTTCTTATTAAAGCAATCAACCTTGATTCCAACCCCTCTTCTAATGTTCCTTTATGGCGTTCTGTAGAAAAATCTCTAATGGCACCTCTTGAATTCCTAGAAGTGTTGTCATTCGCAACTCGCATTTCCCAATCGCATACTCCTGTTATTGCATACTCACATTTCATTTTATCATCTCTTCTTCCCTTCACTCATATATCTGTCCCTAACTGTCGACAAAAATCAATTTGGCATAATCGCACCATCCAAATTAACAATCATTCCATATATTGAAATACCTGGAGAGACAAAAAGTTCTTTTGGATATCTCAACTCCTTAATAATGGTCAGAATTGATCCTTTTCGGACCTTCAGAATTCATTTTTCCTACCCTCCTCATCTCTGAAGCAATACAAACTCTTCCATATATCTCTAACTGCTTTAATGTTAAATATACCCCTAAATACTACTCCCTCCCCTGGCTCTACTAAGCTACTTCCACTATTATCCACAAAGCCTCTACTATATACAAAACGTTAAACTCTTCTAATGATAGATCTATATCTAAAATTTAATTGGTATGGGAAGCAGATTTATTGCAATATTAACGCATCAGTTTGTGGAAGAAAATTTGAATTGGGATGCACAAATCCACCAAAGCTGCCAATACTTTACATTTCCTTTTTTTCATTTATCACCGATTACTATTTACTCCAATCAGTGTGAACAATTTTTCTACTGACTCAAATCCATCTTGTTGGTCCTTTAATTCTTCACAAGGTAATTTAAACCATATGCTTTTTGAATGTCTGCCTATTTATAGGTTCTGGACAAGTCAACATTCCTTTTTCATTTGCAAATATTTTCCTAGGCAGTATTGCCCCGGAATGGTCTGAGCTTGTCCAAGGCCATAGATTGGTAGATTTGCTATTAGCTGTCGCATTTCATCTAATAACATGCACAAGATGTCCCTTTTCAATCCTGGTGGTACACTACATGCTTTAATCATAGGCTCAACACTAATTATGTTTCTCCCATTTCCTTGGCTATAAAAAGAGACTTACTATGGTTTCCAATTACCACATTTCTATCCAGTTCTAGTTTATCTGCCAGTAAGAATATCTTGACTCCAGATGATGCCCAGAAGCCTACTTAAATTGGCATACACAATACCTTTCTGTCTTTATTTATATATTTTGTTCTTTAAATATATATTTATGAAATGTCTACGGTTCTTATTATTCTTTGTACAAGTTTACCAGACAACATGTTTCACACTGACTTCCCTCTCTCTTCCTTCCCCCATATCACCCTTTACTGTTATATTTCATTCATAACTCGTACAGCTGACTTAAATCTCTCATTATATTCTCATATTCTCATATTTTAAACTGTTGTTTCTACTGCATGGTTTCCTTTGCCTTTTTGCATTCTGCTGTTATGGGGCCGATTCCGATCCTGGAAAAATGTTCCCCGTACGAATCGTATCCGGATTTTTTACCGTACGAATCGTACAAGTAGCGTACAAACTGCCAAGTACGATTCGCATGGGAAAAAGTCCATACGAATCGCATTGGGAAAATTTCCCCACAGGTCCTCGGGTCGGAAAATGTGTCCGACACATCCCCGGATGATTTACCGTACGAATCGGAAAAATGAAGTCCGACCGCGCAAGTACGATCAGTCCCGTCCTTTCGATTTTACAACGTATGGAAAAAACACTGTATAGCAACCATGGAGACATGTGCCCGCATACGCGCCGAACACCCCTCCCCAGACCCCGTATGTACACGCAGAACACCCCCACAGCCCTCATATGTACGTGCCGAACACCCCCCCCAACCCCCGCATGTACGCGCCAAACGCCCCCCGGCCGCGGATGTACGCGCCGAAACCCCACCAGTGTATGTACGGAGCGTACCCCCACCCGTGTATGTACGGAGCGTACCAACACCCCACCAGTGTATGTACAGAGTGTACCCCCACCCGTGTATGTACGGAGCGTACCAACACCCCACCAGTGTATGTACGGAGCGTACCCCCACCCGTGTATGTATGGAGCGTACCCACACCCCACCAGTGTATGTACGGAGCGTACCCCCACCCGTGTATGTACGGAGCATACCCCCACCCGTGTATTTACGGAGCGTACCCCCACCCATGTATGAATGGAGCGTACCCACACCCCACCAGTGTATGTACAGAGCGTACCCCCACCCGTGTATGTACGGAGCGTACCAACACCCCACCAGTGTATGTACGGAGCGTACCCCCACCCGTGTATGTACGGAGCGTACCAACACCCCACCAGTGTATGTACGGAGCGTACCCCCACCCGTGTATGTATGGAGCATACCAACACCCCACCAGTGTATGTATGGAGCGTACCCCCACCCGTGTATGAATGGAGCATACCAACACCCCACCAGTGTATGTACGGAGTGTACCCACACCCGTGTATGATTGGAGCGTACCCACACCCCACCAGTGTATGTACGGAGCGTACCCCCACCCGTGTATGTACGGAGTGTACCCCCACCTGTGTATGCATGGAGCGTACCAACTCCCCACCCGTGTATGTATGGAGCGTACCCCCACCCGTGTATGTACGGAGCGTACACCCGGCCCCCCCTGTATGTACGGTGCGAAACACCACCACCGATGGACGGTGCGGACCAACACCCTGCCTGTGTCTGTACGCACCCTACCCCAGGCCCCTACACCAGCACCCTCACCCAACATCGCGCATGTACGAGTCGTACTAAGCCATTGCAAAGGACAGCACTGTACAACAACATGGCCCATGTACGCACCGTACAGACGCCAAAAACACTCGTACTGAACCAGGACAAACCAAAACAACACAAGGAGAGTCAATTCGATGCACACAACACCACAAAACATGTCCAACAAGCCCAAATACATCCTATACACTGACCTGCAACTGCCAAACAGCTAAACAGCTAAACAGAGGCCCAAAACACAACCACTCCTTATAACACACCCACCCAAAGTTCAAACACAGCCACACCCACAAATGGACCAATAAAAAGGCCCAACACACACAAACCATGATCCTTTGCAACAGATCCACTACTGCCAGACCACAGAGACAACGCACTGCACCATACTACATCCATCAGTACACCTTACACTTGCATTCCTTCACACAACCACCATCACAAACACCCCCTCATCACATTCACACACACACACCTTCACAACCACACACACACCCACAACCATCCACACCAACACCCCCACAACCATCCACACCCACACCCCACACCATGCCCACTAACAAGAATCCAAAGTTCACAAAGGAGGAGCTGGAGGTCCTTGTCGACGAAATCATCAGAGTCGAGCCACAGCTCTTTGGAACATTGGTCAGACGGACCAGCATATCCGAAAAATCAGCCATGTGGATTCTCAAATAGCATGGAAAAAACACCATTTGGCCACGTACAGTGCAACACGTAAGGCGGCTCTGCATGGCTTGCTACGCCCGCTCACTACACTGCTGACTGCGTTCAAAAAAGATGCATCAACTAAGATTGTGTCACACATAGGTAAAGTGTCGAAATCTGTGGCCAAGGGACATACCCATGCACAAGTGCACTGTGAGAGGAATGCAAGCCAAATCCAACCACCCAGAGGAACTGTGCCAACTCAAAAATGAATGAAACATGGATGTCACATGTAACACAATTAACATTGTCTCTCTCACACACAGGTCAACGTCGTCGATCTCCCCCCAACACTTGGGGGGGAAGACTCACAGGACCAGGCTCTGCATGAAGAGGACCCCACCGGCAGCGAAGACTCTCACCACTCCGTGGATGACCCAGACCAACCTGGCCCCTCTGGTGTCCAACCACCTGCAGCACCTGCGTCAGGTACAACTGTGCCAACCACCACCCCCATTCCTGCCACATCCCAGGAGACACCCAGGAGCCCTGCCCGCACACAACAACGCAGCCAGTCTGTCCAGGAGGGACAAGGTTCTCCGGGCACCCAGGAGGAGGCAGGCGACACCGCCAATGCCATCCCTCAGGGGTCCCGGAGACCCGATGTGCCCACAACGGCAGGCCAGGCGCAAGTGGGCAGGGGTGGTGGGAGTGGAGGACGGCGGATGCGCGAACCTGACCAGTTGGCTCAGGAACCAGTAATGTCACACGTCAGCAACATCCTGGACACATACCGGCGTGACACCAGGGGCATGGTCCAGATTGCGTCCACCCTCACAGACATCAAGGGGACCCTCGAGGAGATGAAGACCCTGCAGGCCGAGCAACATGCCTGTCAACAGCGACACCAAGGACGGATGGAGGCAAGACAGGCTGAGCTCGTGGCGGTGCAAACGGACATGACCCGTGTACTCCGTCGGATTGCCCTCCCTGTGCCACCAGGCGAAGAACATCACCACCCACAGGGAGGGATCAGGAGGAGGAGGATTCATCCGACGGAGCATCACAAGCATCGCCACGGCCTGCTTCTGAGGGTCCCCGCAGGAAGGTGGGTCGTCCACGCAAAAGACCGTGAGAGTCAGCGGAACATCACCATCTCCCAGGTCACCTGGCCTGGCACCTGGCCCTCTGGCCCAACAGCAGCACATCATCACATGACATTCTCTGGCACATGGACTTGCTGGTCACTGTCTGACCAATGTTGACAAAGACTGTGGCATAGACTCTGATGACTTCCAATGGCAAGGATACCAACTCCCCCTGTGAACTTTGGATTCTACACTCCCGCCAAGCACCTCTTGTCATCCCCCCAAACATGTACCCCACCACAAATAAAAATCATCACAATCACGAGATGATGCCGTCATTTTGCATTATTCCACTACATGTGTGTGTTGTAAAGTCAAACCATGCCTGATTTCAGAAGTAACTCCAACCATCCATACCCTGGGGTCTGAGTCTGGCACAGGACACGCATGGGTCACAATGTTTCATCCAATACAGACATGGAGCACCATACTCACCCGTGATGGGCCCAACCAGCTGAGGGGGTGCCCGCACAACTGTGCCTACAGACCTATTTAGAAGAGCAACAGTCATGCGCAGAGGTCAGGGATCATGTGAAGTGTCCTGTGGTGCTACTCCCAGGTATGTGTAGACACGTGGCAGAACCATGTCCTGCATGCTTGAGTCAGGTGGATGTGGAGAATGGTGGGCCGGCCAAGGTTGGATGCATGGAGATGGCACAATGGGGTGTTGGATCACAGTGCCACAAGGTTGTGTTGTGGTTGTGGGCTGCATGCTGAGTGTGTGCGTGGATTGAGAAGGTCATCCTGCAGCTGGCAGTGATCCATTCCCCCATCTCTGTTGGACATTGATGTGGCTTGGTTGCCGGATGTAGATGCACCCTGGATGTGGACAAGTATCATGGGAGTTGTAACGCACATGTCCGTAGAGTGCATGGTAGGATTAGACACGGATGTTGTAGTTGACCTGGGGGATGGTCTCTCTTGCCTTGAGGTGGATGGAACTGGGGATCTTGTGCATAATGCAGAGTGTGCTGCAGCATGAGGCACAGATGCTGCTGATCAGCATAGCACATGTCAGCAAGCAATCCATGATGAACACCAGCTTGTTTGCGTGGACACTGGGTGCCCTTGCTGCAGGGCCTGCAGCAGCATGTGCCATGTCAAGAAAACAATGCCACAAGTTGCACACAAAGACAAGGATCTCAGGAAGGAACTATGCAAAAGGTGTATGTCAAGGAAGGAATGTCTGGTTCAACATGGCACACACACACACAATAGATGCACATGCAGCACAGTTGCCGTCGTGGAGACTGACATGCCACAATACCTACACAGCCATGGACATCATGCACAATACATATTCTAATCCCTGACAAACATCTTGCATCATGCCACTCTACACATAGACTCATATGCACTATCTCTGATGACTATGCCAGACATGCCGCATGCACAGTGGCAACAGACCACCATTGACAGAGATGAGGCACCTTGAAGGCAGAGGGACACCTTTATTAGTCATGTGTGTCGGAATGCTAATGCAACTCTGTCAACACATACACAGGTCATGTGGATGAACATGTGGGACCGACACAGGCACCCCCCTTTGCACCACAGGTGCTGGAAATCCATAGAACTGGCACACAAGTGACGGGTTACAGCTAAACACCCCCTGCTGCTCACGGAGAGGCTGCTATACACCATTGAGCCTCTAATGGGGAATTCACACACCATGTCAACCCGGTGCAACCCGTATGTTTCCGAGGGCAGTGTTACACACATTGATGGCGTCATCCAGTATCCCATTACAGATGACTGTCACCAAGTCTGACCATCAATTCAGGTGAATTCAGCTCCAGGTCATGTGCCCCATGGTGATTCTACATGTATGCAAAGTAACCAAACATTAACAGGAGCAGTGCACACACATTCCAAACAAATACCACACCCAAAAAGCCGTGCTGCATCCCTTACCCTAAGGAGATTTTCAAACTTGTCCGTGCATGTAACGCTGATTCAGCACATGTTGCTGTGTTCATGAGGAATAGCAGGAGCACAACAATGCCACCAGCAGACAGCATGCGCAAGTACCTGTGGATGAGAGACACACAAGGAGTCAGCCAAAAGAAGCACATCCGCATGCATGTGCATGTACTCGACACGTATAAGGTTGTCAACATGCTAGGTGACAATTATGACTCTGGAAAAACATTCTTCTATTGCACCATCACTCGAGTGACACATCCAAACACACCTCTGACTCACTTTGCAGACATGCAGATGGACACACACATTGCAACACATGCCACACACGGCCCAATGCGTGCACACTCAGACACTGGAACTCACCACTAAGCAAAGAAGTCGCGTATGAGCCGACTACGGATGTCCTCCACAGCCTCCTCCTCCTCCACATCACTTGCCTCGTCACCAAGCCCTTCATCCTCCACGGGTGGATGGTCCTGCTCATCCGGATCCAGGATGAGTGGCACACCTTTCTCCACTGCCATGTAGTGCAGCATGCAGCACACGAGGAAGATCTTGCAGACCTTCACCGGTGCATATGGGAGTGCGCCGCCGGTTTTGTGGAGGCAACGGAATCGGCTCTTCAGGAGGCCAAACGTCCTCTCTATCACTCGCCTGGTCCGCCCATGGGCGTTGTTGTAGCGGTGCTCGGCAGCCGTGCTGGGGTTGCGGAGAGGCATGATCAGCCATGGCATGTTGGGATAGCCAGCGTCCCCTACATGGAAACATCATGGACAAAAGTGGGTCAGGAGAAGCAGTAAGACAGGAAGATGACGCTAAATACAGGACTGCCAGAGTATTCCCACCAACAATACATGCTCGTTCGTTGCGCAGCTGCAGCATCATTTCAGGCACCCTACTCCGCCTCATGATGTAGGCATCGTGTGCTGATCCTGGAAAACGAGCACAGAAATGTGATATCACCATGTTGGCAAGGCACACCACAAGGGCATTAATGGAGTGGTAATGCTTGCGGTTCCTATACGCTACGTCCTGTGCCTGTGGTGGTACCAAAGCCACATGTGTTCCATCTATAGACCCAATGACATGGGGCATCCCTCCCAGGGCATAGAACTCACGCTTGACACCTGTCAACTGCTCAGGATTTGGGAATTTAATGAACTCATCCAGGTGATCCAACATGGCCTCTAAAAAATCATGCAGAACACGGCTGAACATGGTTTGGGACATGCCACCAACATGAGCAATGGTATATTGAAAGGTACCCGTGGCAAAGAAATGTAGGGCTGCCATCACCTTCATCTTGGGTGTCAGTGCAGTAGGATACCTGTGTAGCGGTTGGAGGTGTGCTTCCAGCCGGGCGGTCAAGTCCTCAATCAACGGTTGGCTGAAGCGGTAGCGGCGCATACAGTCACGTTCCCTCAGGGCAGCCAAGTCTGGCATTGGTCGGGGGAGAGGCGGAGCCCTGCAGTAAATTTGAAGGGACAACGAAGAGTGAGTACAGTACACCACCAATGTCAATGTACTGAGCACATGTTCAACAGGCAATACACATATGCTACATACAGAGTCTGGTCTGTGCAACATATCCTGGACACGTATGCCAGGCAGGTGACACTCCTACCAAGAGCCAGCCACAAACGTGGATTCTCAAGTTCAACATGACATGGCATGAAACTAGCTGTGGGCCAGTGTGAGTGAACAGGCAGACGCATCACAGGAGTGACAGACATCCGCATATGTGCAGAATTAGTATGTTAATCATACAGACAGGTTGCGGAACACTACGGCACCCCATTGGGGGTCCGCACCGTACCCAGGCCTGAAGAGCGTGGGTACGGGCCGTACCGCCATTGTTGGAGTGACGTAGGGGTGGGCGTGGTACGACCCGTACCCACGCTCTTAAGGCGTGTGTACGGTATGTACCGGAATTGTTTTGTTGCCGTTTCGCGTCAACATCCACTTCCGTTGTGGCAGACGCTTGCGTTGCTGGACACGCCCCCACCCCCTCGAGGTGACCAGGTCCTGCAGGTCAGGTATGTCCAGGGCATGTCTGATTTGGGACTTGGGTGGGGGTTATGTGTCCTGCCCCTGCCCCCCCTTTGCCCCGGGGTGTTGTTCTGACCTTCTGCGGTGTCTGTGTCGGTTCCTGTAGAGCAGGTGGACTGCTATGAGGGCTGGGATGACACGTAGGTTCGGGTCCATGGCTGTCCGTCGCGTACAGGTGCTCCTTGTGCGCGTTGTCCTGATTTCCCGGCAGTTTTTGGCAGCCGGAGAATATAATCCGTGCGGGGTGACGTCGGTGCGGATCGTACTTCCTGGTTCGTGAAACGAAGCCTGAATGCGTCCCGACGTCACGTCGGCGCTTTCCCGGATCACATTTGTATGTATATTTTCGTCGGTCGGTGTTTTGTACGATTCGTACGGAAATAGTGTTTCCATGCGAATCGTACTTGCATTTTTGTTATGTTTTTTGGCCGGGTACGAGTCGGACGGAGAAAATGCTCCGTCCGACGGTTCGTACCCGGTTTCTCCAGGATCGGAATCGGCCCCTATGTGTTTTAAATAAACTTAAACTTTTTTTTAAAAAGCAGTGGAAGATGGAATACTTTTTCAGTGCTCCTCAGGCAATTACTGTTTATTTCTGTGTCTGTTATGGCTATGTGATTGAAGGGCTGTAGAGAACACTCACTTAAGTTGAAATTGCTATCCCTAATAATGGGAAGTGAACATCTACATGTCAAAGCCACAATCTCAAGACCCTGCAGTTGGCTGGTCACCCAGTGACTGCCATCAGACAAATAAAAACTAAACCACTAATTGATAATCCATTTTTTTTTAAACATTACCAAGCTGACAACTCAAATATGGACCAAAAATACTGTACACAGCCCATTCTTTGTAATGAGTATGTGTTTAGTCAGTCAAAAATAACCATATTCTATAGGCTATACCCCCAGTTTAGAGTGAATTGTGCATTAATTATGTAAAAGCAGAAAACTTGGATGAAATGTTGTTAATATGGAAATCAATGCATTTTTCGATGAAAATGAAATGTCATCCTTATTAACAGAATTACCTGTTATGAACTCCACCTCGACTCTTAACCAAGTAGTCAAGTAGTTCCTGACCCCTAAGCCCGGGATTGCTGATTGATTGGTCACAGGTGGGAGTATGCTTAGCTAACAGGCAAACCCTTGGGCAGGAAAGTCTTGATTAATCCCACAGATAGGTGCAGCGACAGTACAATGGTTAAGGGAGATTGCCCCAATAAAGCACACATGGCTAGAGGAGGTACTCACGCTCCCAAAAACATCATAAAAAGTCATGTTCCACATGAGTTAGCAACACTTAGCCAATCAGGACCAAACACACCCAGTGATCATGTGCTCCCGAGGCCGTACATCTGGACACGTTAACCCCTGGTGAAATTGTGTTGATGCGAGGTCAAGACCCACCTGTGGCACCATTTGGACAATTCATTTATGACTCTAAAGGCAGCAACCAAAATTGCTCACCACATATCGCACGCTGGAAACTTTTATAACCCACCATGTTTTGTATAAAAGAAAGGCACATGATGATTGTAAATAGAGACAGTCTTTAGACCTCGTTCCTGTAACAGTCCTCCCGGCCATAATGTTTAATTAAAAAACTGTTCCTGTCTTGCCAAAGACCTCTTGTCTTCTGTTTTTTAACGGATTTTGAACTCAAGCAACATTTATTTTGCAAACAAATTGTAATTTTCAGCACTATCGTCACAGGTCGTAAGCACCATCATCTGCCCTATTTGAAAAAGGCCCGTGAAATGTGTTTTTCATTCATAACTCTCTAAAATTCATTTTGTTTAAATTGTTTAGAAGTGAATTCTCTACAAATATGGCAAGAATACTATTACTGTGAAATCAATATTTATTTATAAGATTCCTCAGACAATGAAAAACATGGACATTTTACACAATAAGACCACTGTCTTACTATGTTATAAAGTGAAATGTAAGAAAAAAGGTTCTAATTAAAACGTAAGTTCAAATATGAAAGGCATTTCTTAGAAACACATCAAAATAAATTACAAATTGTAGTAACTTCTCAAAATGAAAACTAAGGAAAATGTGGGTTTTTTTATGTCCCTTCTTTTACTTCCTCTATCTGGTTTATATTTCCGTACAAAGTACTGAAATGGGTTAGGTTTAAAAACTTTGTACTAATTCAAAAGTTTTTTTCAATACAAATTAACAAAAAGTATATTCATGAAATCAAAAATCATCATGCCCACAATCAGCACATAAACAAAGAATACTTATGGGTAAATTAATCTTCGTACATTTGCGCAGCGAAGCACATTTTCTTTACCCTTGCACCTGATCAAGTCTCATAACTTGGCACCTGCAAGTATTTGAATGATCCATTGTGATTGCCAGGGCAAAGAGTGTCTATCTCACATCCAACTATAGATATTAACATCCAGGAGCTGAGGTGATTTCTGAAGAGCCTGGTCCCAAATATGTCCTACAATTGTAAGCTACTTGACTACATTCTGTTAAACACCATTGAGAGTTGAAGCGATAATATTTAAATGGCTGTTTTTCTGTGTAAACAATAAAAGTGTATTGTTATTCACACTTGATTTTGGGCTCCAGCAGTCATACTGAAAACTAAACCATTTAATTGAAGACATACCTACTACAATCTTTTTTAATGCAGGTGAGCTTGGAAGGGCACAAAGGGCTAATCTCACTTCTGGGTAATTTTTCCAAGTTATTCAATAAGTTATTTTGCCTCTTCCTCATAACGTCAGAGATGGCCTATCCTGTCAACACAAACGCTCATTTGTCTCACAGTCTGAGAGCTATATTCAAAGACCTGCTACACCTTGTCATGTGAATCGAGAAACAGGCTGTAGACACCAAATGGTTAGGACAAGAAAATGCCAACTTTGTAAAAGTCTATAACCACAGTAGGGCAACCCACTATTCGTCCAGGGAACTGGGTAATCAGTATACAGAGACAATGTTCCTGGAGGAATTATTTCAAAAATACTTTGATGTGGTGACACTCCCCAGCAGTGTTTGAAACAATGGTAGGCCTATGCATCAATCAATTTCCGTGGCCTCAACCATACCACTAGTACCAAGAATATTAAAAGGTTTGCCTGCACTGAACACAACACAAAGTTGCTCTCAGCAAAAGTTCTTTGTAGATTGTAAAACCAACACAACAACATCAGTGTCTATAGTAGACTATGTTAAATTATGTGTATTATTGTTTGAGCTGGGCTACTGCTAATCTCAAGGAATAATACCATTGCTTGCTAGGGTAAACCCTCAAAGTCACTAAATAACCTGAAATCAATCCCCTGGTAGCTATGGGACAAAGCAGACGGGCTTAAGTTAGGGCAATCTCAAAAGTATTGATGGAGAACCAAACCAGTTAGAAAGTCAAAACACCAGAACAACAAGAATATAACAAGGGGAAGCAGAGTTATAAATATTTAAAGTTTTAAGTGGAAGTAGCACCGAAAATCACTGAGCGCCAATGATAGTTGTTGGAAGTGGTCGACATGGACCTAGGTATGATTTGACCAGCGAAGGACAGTGGTTGGATACATCAAGTGGACTGATCTCAGTGAAGGTCTGGAAGACAAAAAGGTTTAAAAGGTTTCTAGGTCTCACTTCGAAAACAGACTTTGTCACTTTTTAATACAATTATTGAAATGTATTCAAAGTCCCAAAGTAGAATGGAACTTTGTCACTTCCAACCATCCTCCCCGTGCAGGCTGCCACTGACATTTTTTCAGCTGTCATTGGACCATAGGACTGATATCTGAGCAGGTTGGTCCTGCTGGAGCTCTAGAGATTCAGAGATTTCTAGCTGAAAGTTTTCTAAGTCCCAACACAGAATGGGACTTAATCATTTTTTCTGAGGTACAGAGATCTTTAAGAGGGACAAAGCTGAAATCTAATCAGATGCTGTGTCCATTGTTTAGATACTTTTTCAGTCTGACCTGCTAAAGCTCCCGCTTTCTTGAGGAACAGTTCTCAAATATTTACAAACTTTGTTCTGGTGCCGAAGTAATCACAGGAGCACACTTCATAGGGTCCCAGGATGACACTTAGAGAGTCTCAGGGAGTCAGGTTTAGGTCTACAACAATTTTTCAGCTGCCACTGATCAACTGGGCACTTCAGGGAAAAGGGTTATAACAGACGTTTGTGTCCCTATTGCCACATCTGAGTTCAGCCAACTGACCCTTAAAGTCCACTTCTTTGTCCTGGGCACAAGAGGGTGCTGGTCCAGCAGTTTGAGTTCCTGCGCTCTGGGATGGACATGGGAAGAAAACGAGCCCTAGCAAATTGCTCACAGTGCCTTTCTCCCTTTCTCTCCACCCTCTGTCTCTCTATTACCATCCATTCATTTGATTTCTCACCTTCTTTCCTCTCTCTCTCTTATTGCCCACCCTGATCTCTTTCTCTCTCAGCATACAGCTCACCCTCTCTTTTTTTTCTCTCTCCCTCTCCCTCTCTTTCTTTAATCGCCGATGCCTGCTGCAGTTTAGCTCCAGAAGCTGGTAAAAGTGACAATGGCAGCAGTAGCAGTGGCACTGGACTTTGAAAACCTGCCTCCAATTCCTCCGGCCCAAGATGGAAATGGCTGATGGAATAAAAAGTCATTCCAGCCCTGCCTGTATTACTGCTTTCTAATAACTCTAAAGAAAACTGCTATTGGAAATTGGGTTACTGGTTGAGGGGGCGAAACCCCACTCAAACAGCAACCAGAATTCCTGTTAGGGTGAAGTTACAAGCTACCCCAAATTATTCTGTGCTTAACCATTCAGTAGCTTGGCACAAAAGCAGTGAAAGTCAACCTTAGACTCAATGGGTAAAATATCTATGCAACAGTAGTAAGGTGAGAACACAACACAAGAGAAAACCCATATCAAAATGTAACACATTATTTGAGCCCAAAATGACAAAAATCCAATCAGTAGAACCGGAGATTTCTATTTTAAAGTTTTATGTACAAACAGTGCCTAGCGTCACAAAGCTCCAACTGTAGTTAACTGGTCCCGCCAGAACGGGACATAGCCACAAGTTCAGACTGACCGTGATTGAGCGTGGGCCCGATACAAGGACCAAATTAGATTCGATGAACAGAAGTACCTAAAATCCTGGTTGTAAAGCAATGCAAAGTCCCATGTCAAGGATGCTCCACATAGCAGAGGCGATGTAGGGTCCTAGTGTGGAGATGTGTTGCACAGTGGTGATTCTGAGTAGCTGAAATGGCAATGTGAGTTCCATGCGGGGAGATGCATCATGCAGCGGTAGTTCTGAGGTGCTGAAGGCTGCAATGCAAAGTCCTGTTTGGGGATGGTTTGTGCATCGGTTTCGATGTGAAGTATTGCGCGTCCATGCATTGCGCTGTGTCGGTTCTGATTGGACCATTGATGGGCTGACAGAGCACTTCAGGCCCCACATCAATTACCCAGAACTCTCTCTTGTGCACATTTGGCATGGCCCACACTTGTGCCTGAGCCAAGTAGTGAGAACACCTGAAATGCTTTTAAATGTTTTGTGTGCCAACACCCACATCAGACGGGAGAGCCCTCATACGTTTCATGATATACGTTTTTTGCAGAAATGTATTGATATTTTAGTAGAGCAAAGAATATGGTTGATGTCATTTTTAGGTATAGCATTAGCCAAGATCATTTGATTTTACCCACATTATATGTCTAATACACTTACATATAGGGGCATTCAGGGTGCTCTCATCATCCATTGGGCTGTTGTTGTGGCATTCACATGTTTCATCTGCCCACTGCAGCATTGAGATTATGGCAATTGGCCAGCCCACTTCAGCCATCCTCCAACTTCAGTGAGAGTGGCTGCTTTCTGCTCTTTCACAAGGAGCACATCCACACATAAAATGGTTGTACTCCTATCGTAAGAAATCGAGTTATTAGTTTAAAGGAGTAAGAGCACCACTCAAGAAATAATCACAGTCCTTGTCAGGGTGATCTATAAAAGTCACTAAATAAACCTGTGCTTAACCCTCTGGTCGGTTGGCACAAAAAGAGTCAGGGTTAACTTAGAGGCAATATGTAAACTATTTATGCAGCACTCAAACAGTAATAAAGTGAAAACAAAACACATGAGAAATTCCAAAACAACTTAGAAAAATAGAGTAAATGGTAATAAATAAAATGATACCAAAAATGACAAGCATCCAATAAGTAGAGCTGGAGATATGAATTTTAAAATTGTTCAGTAGAAAGACAGCCAAAAAGCAAAATGCCCCAATCTTAGTTATATGGTCATACTAGACTGGGTCAAAGTCAAAAAAGATCAACCACGATGGTTCGTGGATTGGATACGGGGACCAGGTTCATCCGTTGGAAACTTTTCCCTCCTAACTTAGTAGGCAGACGGGATGTAGGTTAGATCCAGAGAGTGGCTCGTCGACTGCAGATTGCTGAAGGTCCAGGCCTTGGGCTGAGCTTTGCATCAGCAGTTTAGTAATTGTTGGGGCAAAGAGCTGGCTAATGAGTGGAACTTTGTGCTGGCTAGAAACGCGGGATGGTTGTTATAAATGCAAAGAGCTCCAAGCACTGAGGTCTGCATCTGGTAAGATCTCATCAGTAGTCAGATGAAACTCTTGCATTGGCCCCGGTAAAGTTCACTCTCGTTTGCAAAGAGACTGGGATCAGTTCTTTTCGACATAAAAAGCCCCGAGCCTCAGTATTTTTTACCTGGAATACAGTGCTTGCAGTTTTAAGGTTTGAGGGGTACACACTGACAACAGTCAAGGATCCAGGACCTGGAGAAGGCATCTCTTGGGGGGCTAGTACTCTCACCAGAAGATGCCAGCAGCAGTGTTAAAGCAGGTCTAGTTGGTGCTGGTCAGCTGGACAGTCGGAGGGAAAAACATCTGGAAGCATGTTGTGTCCCATTAGCTCAAACAGAAGGTCAGCCAACTCACTCTTGGAGTCACATTTGGGGTCCTGGCTTCAAGGCAAGCAGGTAAAGTCTTCCTTCCGGCTTCAGGCAGCAGGGCAGTGCTTATTCTGAGTCCCCACAGGTTCAGGAGTGTTCTGACGAGAGGCTCAGAGTGTGACACTTTAAAATAAATTGCCAGCCTGTGTGGGGTTGTGGGGCACCCCCCTTTGTCTACTCTATTCCTAAACTGGTTTTGGTCAGTTCTTGACTTTTCCCTGGGTTCGACTTCAATCTGTCTAGGAAAACAAGGGGAAGGCAGGCCCAGGAGTGGGCTGCATTTGCCAGTGCTAAGGCAGTCATCTTCTGAAGTCAGGAAGGAGCTAGGTACAGCCCTCAGACTACCATTTAAAGCTCAGAAAAGACCACCCTCCCCACACCCAAGGTCCTTTTGTCCCCTGCCCGAACAAAATGCACATCACACACCAAGAGAGCCATTAACAGTCATGTGATCCTGGACACTGGCAGAAAGGTACTTTTAGTTTAGGCAAAATACCAACTTTCTAAAAGTGGTGTTTTCAGAATAGTAACTTAAAATCTGACTTTACCATTAAAGAAAAGTTTAAATTGCAGATCAAATGAATGGAAGAAATGTTTCTCTAGCTGTTGGCAAACTAAAGTTATCACCTATTAAAAGTAATAAGGTACCCTCATGTTAGTCTAAGGAAGAGCTCGCCTTGCTGCAATGAAGAGTCTACTTTGGGGGTTTTCACTGCCAGGACACGTAAAACTTTAAATATTAAATGCCTCACTTTTTAAATGACATGCATCTTGTTTCATGAGCAGTTAGGGCCGACCATATTGGTGGCTTATAATTATTAAAAAAAGAAGTCTTAGGCCTGACAAGCGTGAGACATGTTTTACAGTTCTACTTAGCTGGGCACAGGGCCGGACTGGCCGTAGCGGGCACCGGGCAATACCCCGGTGCGCTGCACGGGTGGAGCCGGTTTTGGGCCCCTGGGGCCGTTTTTGTAACGGCCGTTTTTGCAGCATAATCGGCCCTGTAACAAAATCGGCCAAAAACCGGCCCTCGCAAAGAGCTCGGCGGCACCCCCAAGGGGGGGGGGGCAGCCGAGCACTTTGCCAGGGCCGGTTTTGGTTCCCAGTCCGGCCCTGGCTGGGTGGCACATTCAGTGGTGCATCCCACATGTAGTACTTCATTAAAGGCCCTGGATACAGGTAGTGTCAATTAGTAAAGACTTATAAGTAAATGAAATGCGCCAATCAGGTATATACCAATTTTATCATGTTTGGAAGGAAAAGCACAATCACTTTGCCACTGGATATGTGTAAAGTGTGCAGAGTCCTAATGGTAGCCTAAATTGGTTCAGCAAAAATAGGGTAGTGAAAGAAAATGTCTGAGGGAAAACCACACGAAAGATGGTCATTTGCCACAACTACCGTAACAATGTGTGCTTACTCAGGCAAAGAAATTATTTTGGCTTTTATTCAATGCTTGTTTTATATTGGTGAGATACCACCAAAAGATCTATGTAGGAAAGTAGGATCTGCTTCAAATGGTTATCCCGATCTTTTGCTTAATGTGATACTGTTTTTGACTAGTCTGACTCGGATCCTGCTAATCAGGACCCCAGTCTATCTGCTTTCTCCCTAAACTGTTATGTTATGTACTTAGGTACACTCCAGATTGGATACTGGGGTACCCTTGTCAGTCCCTAGTATATGGTATCCATGTACCCAGGGCATAGGTACCCCAGAGGACTCCCAAGAGCTGAAGTATGTATTATGCCTCCCATGATAGGCCATGCAAAATGGAACTACAGGCCTGCCATTGCAGCCTGTGTAAGCTGGTGCATGCACCACTTACTTAAGATATAGGTTTACTATATTTAAGCGTCACTACACTTAAAACCTATAAGTCACCCCTATAGCAGGCCTTAACAATCTTGAAGGCAGGGTGCTCGGTTCTAAGAGAGAGGTTGCCACTGCGTGAGCAGGACACCCCTGCAGCCTATGGAGTCCATTCTTCCGGGTTGTTAGTGAAGCAGCCATTTATGACATATAGAGTGGCATTATTCGACCGTGTGATGACCAACTCTAAAAGGCCTGAAACAATCCCTATCTTGTTTGGTGTCAAACATGCTCCTCAGAAGCGAGCTTCATTGGGTCCCTGGTGTTCCCGGTACCAGCCTTCTAGTCCCGGGCAGCACAAAATAGTTGCTGCCAACCAGAGACACATTTCTGCCCTCATGCTGCTGAGCCAAGCTCGAGCAGGGGAAGGCAGAATAATGGGAATCCTGTCATAGGGAGGTGTGACCACCTACGAGACTGGATTTAGTGTATTAGGGCTGTATGGGTGCGCTTGCCAGCAATCGAAAGTCTGCACGAGGAGCATATTTGGTGTCCCTTTGCATAGTCCAGTTCAAAGCAAACACAAGGAGAGGATGGACAGAGCATTGAAACTTTTCAGACCCTCACCCCCAGTCACAGATCTGGGTTGAATCCATCATCCTTCGTTAGCTCACTTCACCACCCCAGTTCAGACACAGCTATATGCAAATCAGTCTTGATCCTGTGCCTCATGGGAACAGTCTAGCCCGAACTGCCAAGCCATGTCTTCCCTGGACAGGAAACAAGCATCCTGGGAATGGTTTTGGGCTAACAGCCCTCATCAGCCAGGCTAGCTTGAATCCAGTGAAAAAGTGAGCAAGGGACCCACGTCTGGGCATACCCTGCCAACTTAGGGCAAACAAAGCAAACACAAGAAGATGATGGACGGAGCGCTGAAACTTTTCAGACACTCACCCCAGTCACAGATCTGGGTTGAATCCATCATTGTTCTTTAGCTCACTTTGCCACCCCAGTTCAGACACAGCTATATGCAAATCAGTCTTGACCCTGTGCCTCATGGGAACAGTCCAGACCAAACTGACAAGCCATGTCTTCCCTGAACCGTAAACAAGTATCCTTGGACCAGTTTCGGGCAACCAGCCCTCATGATCTTACTCTTATGCGAGCACATCGGGTGCCAGCCCATCTTCCTCCGCATGCTAAGTTCCCACGGACTATGCTGGTCAATTTTGGGGATTACAGGGTTAACTAACAAATCTTAACTAAGGCCATTAAACAGTAACAGTTCCCCTTGACAGAGGTTCCACTTTGCCGCATCTTCCCGGACATGTCGGCTTCCGCAGCCAAAAGGTGGAAAGAGTTTGTAAAAATGTTACATTTGTTCAAGGAACAGGGGGCGCAGGCAATGATTGCCCAACAGAGCAAATTAAAAGTACTAGTTAAAGGCAGATTTCACGTATTTTGTAATGTCCCGGAAGCACAGGAATTATGGCAAATAAATTTCGATGGGGAAATCTTAAGGGCTTTTAGTAACCCTGGGCGTAGTTCGCAAAGTATCACTACGCGAAGCTACGCAAAGTGCACTTCGCACTACGCGAGCTACGCGTAGCACTTCGCGAACTGCGTAGTACCCTGTCCGCACTGTGCAAGATGCTGTTTTCAATGATTGCACAGTGCGGACAAGCATCCGGCACTGTGCAATCATTGAAAACGGCATCTTGCACAGTGCGAGCTGTAGTTTTCTGCCGCTCGAGTAGATTTTTACTCGAGCGGCAGCTTTCTCAACGCGGACTGGTAGTTTCTCCAACGCGACCATTCGCAATGAGAAACCTGACTTCCCCGCGTTGAGAATCTCGCCTGGATGTTTATTTTCCACGCTCGCGATCGGCAACTTGATGTTGCTGATCACGAACAAGGAAAAAGTCTCGCCGGGATGTCATTTTGCTTGCTCGCGGTCGCCAACTTGATGTTGAGGACCGCGAGCAAGCAAAAAATGACCGCTGCACTACGCAACGCTACGCTACGCATGTTTGCACTTTGCTACGTGCAATTCGCGTAGTGCGAAGTAGCACAAACTTCGCAAACTACGCGAGCGTAGCGTAGTGCTTTGCCCAGGCTTAGCTTTTAGACTTCATAGTGTCAAGATAATGACGTAGTGTTAATGTTACGAGATTACAAATGTTTTCAAAATGTTTCTAAAATGTTCTCAATCACTTGTTTTGATCTCTTATCCTGGTGCTCGTCCTTCTTCTAGTATATTCTCTCAGGCAGTTTGTCATCCACTGCCTACTAGTTCTCCATTTTTTTTTCTCTTCTTTCTTTTCCTTTGTGTTTTCTCGGCTCTTGCTGGTTTTTTAATGGCCTGCAGACTCTAACATGTTAATATAATATCAAAGTGTCAATGTTATGAGTGTACAAATGTTATTAATTATGTATTATTGGCCTTTTCTCATGCTGCTCTTTCCTATTGCTAGTACATATTTGTAGATATTTGTAGATAGCTTATCATCTATTCCCTTTTGGGGCCTTTCCTTGTCTCTTCCGCTTTTCTATGATTTTTTTCTATGTTTTTATTTTCATTTCTTTTTTCTTTTGAAGGAAGGGGGTAGGGAGACCGGTTGCACTAGGCACCAAGTCATAGTAACAGTCAAGGGGGGAAAGCTTGTTAGAGGTGAACAGGGGCGGCGGTCTGCTCACGGTTGCTTCAGGAGCTGGGTGGGGTCACAGGGGTGGAAAAGGGAGCATGGGGAAAAACGAAATCCATTTTTTAAATCCATACACATACACATACATTCATTATTTATAGACTCATATCTGGCTAGACCACAGATGGGGCTATCGACCATTGTTGCAGTTTCTCAGCACATTTCTATCTATGTTGTTAGGTTGTACAAATGTTACCTTGTCTACTGCTAATGGTCAAAAAGTACATTTTGAAAGTATTTTCTTTTAATGTTATCGGCCTCTACAATAAAAAGAAAATGCGGGCCATCAAGGTATGGATTAAGACAGAAAATCCTGCAGCCATTTTAATACAAGAGACCCATATACCAGCAGGGAAACTAGCCGATTTCCCAATGTTTAGGCCCTGGGCAGCTTACAGGGGCCTTTCCTCATCTTCGGCATCCCATCGGGGCACGGCGATTTTCCGTAGTAAAAAGCTTAAGGCTGAAGTTGTTAATTTTGTAAATGATCAGGAAGGTGGTGCTGTGCCACCTGTAACCTAGGGGGCAGACTTATAACTGTTGCCAGTATATATGCCCCAGTGGAGGATAATCCTATTCTGTATGAGGAATTTTTTCAATCTTTAATTCAAGTACCCGGTGAATTGATCTTAGGGGGGATTTTAATTTTCTAATGAACCCTAAAATCGACTTATCTGCTTTGTCCAAAAAACTGTTAAAACCTAAAACTTTAAGAGTTTTACACAACTATGGTTTGACTCAGGACATATTGGATCCCTGGAGGGCAGTATTCCCAACTACGATCGCCAATACTTGTTTTTCAGGCAGATTTCGTACTTCGTCACGCATCCATTTTTTACTAATTTCTAGGAGACTGACTTTTAGCCAGCAGAGAATCCTTCAGAATGGATTCTGAGATCATGCGATGGTGATTCTTGAGTTAGAGCTGGGTAAATACACTATGACTCCTAAAAGGCGGATTCTAAATAGGCAATAGTTATCAGAGGAGAACTGGGTGCTCTTTATTAAAACTGAGATCAAAGAATTTTTGGAATGAAATCATGGTTCTGCACCTCCACACTTGGTCTGGGATTCGCTGAAGGCTTTCATAAGGGCACTAGCCATCGGAAAGGATGCCGATAATCCTAGGAAAGCTAAGGAAGCAAAGCGATTCTTAGAGCAGAAAGTGCAAAGGTCTATTGACATATTTCTCAGCAGTCCCTGAGTTTTCAACCAACAGCAGTTTGATCAGGCTAAATGGGATCTCAGTGAAAAATATTATCTCAAAAGTGAATCCTTTTATCAGCAGCACAGGCAAAAAATCTATGAAGAGAGTAATTATAACGAGAGGTTCCTCGCATGGCAGGCAAGGGAGCAGGCTGTAACTAATCAGATAACTGCATTGAAATGCCCCATAACTGCTTCCCGTACTGACGACCTGGTAGTAATAGGGGATATAATGTTACAACATTATAGGAACATACGGCCAACAACAGACCATTGATATGACATCCTTGAGAGACTTTCTCCAGAGACATGTATTGGCTGTACTATCAGATGTGGAGAAAATAAGCATGGTGAATCCTTTCACAAAAGATGAACTGGAGGATGTCATTAAAAATCTCCCGAATTGGAAAGCTTGTGGCCCATACGGCCTCCCGGCAGAATTTAAAAAAATCTTTTCTAGCACCATTTCGGATTATCTTTTATTCTTTCCCAACTCAATTTTAGAGGGTGGGGTTATACCATTGTCATTTATAAATGGGAATATAGTCAGTTTTTAAAAAAAGGTAAGGATAGTGAAGACCTTAATTCTTACCGTCCCATTACGCTTTTAAATTCTGACTATAAAATAATTACTAAACTTTTAGCCAATCGCTTTAATCAAATTGCTTCGCTTTTGATTCACCCTGACCAAAATGGTTTTATTGCTGGAAGGCAGCTCGGGACCAATACGCACTATTTAGCGGAAGCACTTGACTATTTTGAGACTCAGAAGATACCAGTGCTAGTCCTCCTTTTAGATGCCGAAAAGGCATTTGACCTAGTTGTCTGGGAGACCTTACTTGTTATTCTGACAAATTTTGGCACACCTCTTAAAATTACGGGGTTGATTCAGAAACTATACATGAATGCAGAACCCAACATAATCATTAACACCATGGGGGTCGGCCAAGTCAAGGTTAAACAGGGGACTAGACAAGGATGTCCATTGTCCCGATACTATTTTCTTTTTTTATCGAGCCATTGGCGATTGCCATTAGGAATAGTACGGATATCTGCCCTCCACTACCAACCATGGCAAAATTGAAATTATACGCTAACGATATTATCCTCATTATAAAGCCTGAGAAGGAGGCCCAAGCAAAAACTTTTGAGATCTTTGAGCAATTTGAGTCTCTTGAGGGATATAAAATAAATTAAAAAATTGTAGAAATTATGCAGTGTGGCGGAGCACCCATGGATTTACATCTCAATATCCTTTCTTGTATAAATACAAACCTGAAAAGATACCTCGGTGTTTACTTTTCAGCGCAAATTACTGATTTATATGATTTGAATTTCGCCCCACTTTTACGAAAGGTCCAGGATTTATTCCTTCGATGGAATTCTCTTCCATTAACCATATTGGGTAGGGCCGCATTGATTAAAATGTCTGTTCTTCCGCTATTTAATTTTCTTTTTTCGGCGATTCACTGCTTCTTAATGACCTCTTTTTTTTTACCAAAATAGAGTCTATGTTTACATCTTTTCTGTGGGGAAAGAAGGTCCCCCGAATTGCACTTAGCTCTTTATATGAGGACCTGGAAAATGGGGGATTAGCTCTCCCAAATTTGAGGGATTACTATTTTGCATATTTTACACAGTATATGTATAGATTCAAGCCGAAATTTCAATCGGGTCTTTCTATTAATTATTTTATTAACTCAGGTCTTTCTATTAATTATTTTATTAACTCAATTTGTAAAGAAAAACAGATCCACTGCCCATTAACAATTGTTTAATTTCCTAAATGAGTACGGTATAAGTGCATATAGTGTTTTTTCCATAAACGCCAGGCTTTTTATAGAAGATATTTTATCCCTGCAAGTAACTCCTCAACTCCGTTATCTGGCCCTATCTTACTATCTGGGATTAGAGAATCATCAGTAGTTACACAAAAATGGGCCAAGGCTGGATTTGGGAAAATTTCAGATTTTTTAAGGAATTATAAATGGCTGAACATAGTTGAAATGTCTTATTTAATTCCAAATGACTTCCTTCTCCTTGGGTCATATAATATTTTTAGTAAGTTCTTGAGTAAACTTGATTTGGTCCAGATCATCGAACGGAAAAGTTTAGTGTATGATCTATTAGAAGATATGGCATTCAAGAAACCTGGGGAATGGAAAAAGTGTTTAGCCTCAATTAAGGGTATCGATCTGGAGGGGAAGGTCATAACAAAATAGGCTAAATATGAGGAGATGGAAATTACAGTGAGTATGTGGTCGGCAGTTAATAATCCCAATTTTAGCATGTTAAGGGGAGCTAATTGGTGAAGGATGTTGTTTTTTAGTAAATGGCTACTTTATAGAACTCCACTTTTTCAATCTAAGATTTATTCTAACCAATCAGCGCAGTGCTTTTGTTACCCTTCGATTCAGTGGTTCTGGAATGATATTTTTCACTATCTGGAACACGAATGTGGTATTTCAATAGGTTTGAATACTTGGCTAATAGTACTTGGCTATGACCCAGACCTTCTTCTTTCAGACAAACTGATCAAATTATTATATATTGCAATGGCTATCACCAGATCACTTCTGCTTCAGAGATGGCGATCAGATCTTATACCATCTATGTATGAATGGGTCCGAAAGATGAAGCCAGTTAAAAAAAGTGAACGAGCCTATGCATTGCGAATTGGTGGACTTAAGAAGTTTGAGAGGGTTTGGGCAGACTATTTTGATTAAGATCTCAAGATTCAGCTTATCTTTTAAGAGGTATTCCCAGTATGTTTGATTTCTATGTATTGTAATATCAGTATTTTAATCTATTATATGACATTCAATATTTTCGTGTAACCTAGCTATATCACTGAATATAGGATGAATTAGTATTTTGTACATACTCACTGTTTTTTATGTATATGCTTAAAGTATCTAAGGTTTAATCAATTGTTTAGCTTGTATCAATGATAGGCAGGGGATGCTGTTTTAAGATATTACGTGTCTTATTTTTCTTTTTAATACTGGCTTAAATGTGTATATTGTCTATCTTTATTGATTTTAGATTTATTCCCTTCTGGCAAATCGGTGCTTTTCTACAATTCTGTATCATTTTTGACATATTTAATGAATTTTATGGATGTATTTATGGATAAACAACTTTTTGTTATATGGATTTCAATAAAAAAAAAAGACTGATTTGCAGATAGCTGTGTCTGAACTGGGGTGACAAAGTGAGCTGAAGAACGATGATGGATTCAACCCAGGTCTGTGACGGGGGTGAGTGTCTGAAAAGTTTCAGCGCACCGTCCATCATCTCCTTGTGTTTGCATAGTTCAGTTCAAGCCAGTCATGGGAGCCGTTGGCTCCTGCTCTGGCGCGAAACTGGACATAGGACATGGGAGTAACCTCCCCACGGTCCAGACCCTCTCCTGTTCGGGCCCCTTGAAAATGTCCAACCCTCTCCTGTGGGTACAAAAGGGCTTACCTAGCTATAGGACCTTAGATTAGATGTGGACAAGATTCTGAACCAGAACCCACTGAACGTTGACCGTCTGGACACTCTGGACTTCGCTGGACTTCGTTTGGGCCCAACTTCGTCTCCCTCTCAGTCTAAAGCCTTGTCTGTGCCCGTGCACCATGCAGGATCTGTGCAGGACCTGTGGAGCATCAAGGACAACTAAAGATATCTCCTCTGGAGTAAAGGAGTCACTCCCTTGCATTCGCAGGCACCACAACACTACTGTTTGGTCTGCTGACCCTGAGCTCCTACGGACTCCAAAGGCTTCAACAACACAGGAGGTAGGTTGCTATGTCCTTTGAGGTCTGAGCTGCCCTCTCACCAAGTTTGAGGTCAGAATCCCTCGTGGGTGCTGCAATACCCGAACCCCTGTGCACCGCGTGCATTTGCAAGTGCATATGCTTGTTGGTGTTTCCCGAACAAGTGCATTGTGCTCTGAGTAGCCCGAACCTCTGTCACCATATCCTACCAAGAACTCTGGCCTTCTCACGCCGAGTGCTCCGTGGGTTGCTGTTTGGTGAAATCGCTCGAGGTCCTCTAGCGAGTCCTGTGCCTCCGGGCCTGCGGGTCCACTTGAGGGTCAACTTTGCTTTTCTTGAGCTCCCCTGGTTTCTGCAGGCCTGCCCTGTCTCCACTTGCTTTGGTGAGTCTCCTGAATCTTGCTGGTCCGAACCATATCCTTCCTTGACCTTCTGCGTGGGTTGGCATTGCCAAGGCTTGTTGTTGCTCCTGCCGGACACCGGCCCCTCAGTGCTCGACATCATTTGTGGGACAGCTCGTATCCGGCTCCTGGTTGTTCTTACATCTCCTGTCCCATATCTGCAGAGTCAAGAAAACCCTCAACGCACCTGAAGCACCCTACATCGGTGGGCATTCATCTACCAAGCCACTGGTCACTCCTGATTGACCCGGACTCTGTTCCCGCTGCTTTCAGGTACTCTTTGCCAAGAATCCCCCTTTGGATTCCAATGGACTCTTTTCTTCCTTCCAGCGGTGGTTCTTCTTCGAAGTCCTCCATTGGGTTCGACGGCGGTTTCCGACGACACTTCAGACCTATGCACCCGGCTCCTAAGCACCCGGATCCCCTATGATAGATAACTCAGGTACTTCGGTATCCACGGGTGGAGTGGCTCTCCAGCTTCCTAACTTCTACAGGGTTTCTTCCAAGTCCACTGGGAAGGGTCCTTAAACTCTAAAACTTCAACCGCGACTTTCCCATAGAATTGCACAGAGCACGCGGTCGTGTTCCCACACTGCACCTGTCCCGAAGGAATCCCTACTCACTCACCTAGGGTGGTTCCTGGGGGTGCCAGCGATTCTCCAACCTCTTGACAGTGTCTTGGCTCGACTCATGGTTATTATACCACGATTTTAGTATATGGTTTGGTCCCCCCCACCCCCGGGCCCTCTTTGTATTAGTGCAGTTTACTATCATTTTGGTGCTTAAGTATTGTGTGCTTTCTGATTATCTCAGTGAAGGAGGTATTGTGTCATACTAGATAGTGTTATTTTAATAAATACATATTTTTATAACTACTGTGTGGTTCTCATTTCACTTAACCAATACTATAAGGTTGCATTCTGGTCAAACAAGCTGCTTAACATTCCTTCAAGACTAAGCCCGAAGGCTCCTCTCCACAGCTACCACTTGGATAGCTTTCTAAGGTTATCTTTGACCTCTTAAATCATCATAAGGGTTGTTTGGACTGGTGCAAGGTGCCCACTTCAAGTAGTGGACAACATATACCAGGCCAACTTCTCACATTGGTGTGCAGCGGTTGGGATTCAAGCCTGCATTGTTTTACCAGATACATCTTTGTATTGATTAACTGAAAAGCCACTAGTACTATGTACATATAATGCTAGCTTAGAATAAGTAAGTTCTACTGAACATAGGGTTGGGTAAGTCAACCTCCAACCTCAGAGAGTTTTAGTTCCCACTCGATTAGGTAGGTGCAACACCTCACCACCCTTAGTATGTCTGCTAAAGGAGATGCCAGTGGCTCTCTGCCTTCTAGATACAGTGAGCTTTCATTCTATGAATTAAAAGCCCTGTGTGCCTCTAGAAAGTTGAAGGACAGGAAGAAGGTCCAACACTCAATCCCTGGTAGAGGTGTTACTTCTAGATGACCTTAGGAAGACCCCTAGGTCAGATGAACAGGAGAGAATGGGTGGGGCAGGGAATGAGGATAGGTCAGGAGGTGACACCTTTCATGACCTAGAATCTAACCCTGACCAGGGAGAACCTGATGGTTCCCACCTGGATAACTCAGATCTTCAAGAGGAGAATGGAGGAGGCCATGGGGCCATCTTTACTCCTCCTGGAAGAGTGCAGAGTTTACCAAGGAGATCTAGATCTCCCTCTGCAGAGTCTAATCACTCAGGGCAGTCTGTAGGGACCTCTGTGTATAGCAAGAGGGACCACTCTTTTGATAGGGAGTACCAACTTCTTGATCTTGAGAAAGCTAGACTTAGGCTCAGGCAAGAGCAGTTGTCCCTTGATGAGGAGTCTCTAGAAGTCCAGAGAGCTAGGAAAACGTTGGATCATGGTGGCAGCAACAGTGTCCCTAGAGTTAAGGAACATTCCTTTGATAATAGGAAGTTGAGCAAGATTGTCCCTCCCTACCATGTTGGGGATGACATCCATAAATGGATAACTGCTTTCGAGAGGGCCTGTAAAGTACAGAGGGTCCCTCAAGAGCAGTGGGCAGCTATCTTGTGGCTCTCCTTTGCTGACAAAGGTAGAGATACACTCCTCACTGTTAGAGAAAAGGATGCTGACAATTACCCAGTTTTGAAGAGTGCTCTCATTGATGGGTTTGGTTGAACCATTGAACAGTACAGGATTAAGTTCAAAGACACCCAGGAGACACAAAATCAGGACTGGGTAGACTTTGTGGATAGTACTATGAAGGCTCTGGGAGGCTGGTTGCTGGGCAGCAAGGTACATGATTTTAATGGATTGTATAATTTGATTATGAGGGAGCAGATCCCCTATAATTGCCAACATCAGTTATTGCATCAGTACCTGGTGGACTCTGACTTCTCCCCAAGAATTGGGAAAGAAGGCAGATCAGTGGGTCAGAACAAGGGTGAAGCAGAAAACCCAGAACTCTGGTGGTAACTAGAAGAAGCAATATTCTAAAACTCCAGATAAGGGGGGACAAGGGTAAAGATCAAAAGCAGTCTTCACCAGGGCCCTAAAAACCTGCATCTGGGGAGGAGTCACAATCCAACAAAGGTAAAGGCAAAAATAAACCTTGGTGTTGCACTCGAACAGAGAAAACTCATTTGATAAAAGATGCTGATTGTCCAAAAGCCAAGGAAAATCCTCCTACCACCACTGCCCCTAAGGCAACTGAGCCCCCTAGCACAAGTACAAGTGGCGGTACAGGGAACAAGGGATTAGCAGGGTTAACCTTGGGCTCTGAGATGGGTTCTGGCTTAGTCAGAACTCCAGCTCAGGCTGTACTGGTCTGTGATGGTGGCATGGTTATTGCCACCCTATTTGTCAGTTCCAGAAATCTGGGCAAATACAGACAGCAGCATTTGATAAATGGTAAGGGGGCCATGGCATACAGGGACACAGGTGCAAATGTCACTAGGATCTTGTGGCCCCTGACCAAATCATACATAGAGAAATGTACCAAGTGACCAATGCTGACAATGTGAAGGCTGACCATTCCTTGGCAGTTGTTCATTTCAGCTGGGGAGGGGTAACTGATCCTAGGAAAGTTATGGTTCGCTCAGATCTACCAGTAGAATGTTTATTGTGCAATGTTTTGGAAACTTCAGCCTGGGCTGAAGTGGAACTTAGGACTCATGCAGCAATGCTGGGCATTTCTGCAGATGTGTTTGCTGTGACCAGCTCACAGGCCAAACTGACAAACACTGAACAAGCCCTGGATCCTGGAACAATGGACCAAGGGCCTTCGAAGAGAAGGAGCAGAAGGGGTAAGGCAGTGTCTTCCCCCCAGAGTGAGGATCAGTCTCTTTAGGGTGAGGATCTTAGTCTTTGTGAAGGAACTGTCTCAGATGAACTTGAACCTGATCAGGCTCAGTTGTTGAGGACAGGGGGGCCTTCTAGGGCAGAACTGAGTTTGGAGCAGCAAACCTGCCCCTCTCTTGAACCACTCAGACAGCAGGCTGCTGCTGAGGTTGCTGGGAGTGTCAGTGGATCCCACAGCATCTATTGGGATGAGGGACTCCTTTACTCAGAGGGTAGAGACCTCAAGCCTGGTGCCACCAGGAGTTTGGTCATACCTCTGAAGTTTAGGGGCTTCCTACTTACCTAGGCAAAAGCAAAACTTGGGACAGGCTTGTCCTTCACTTTCACTGGCCTCACATGTCTGAGGACACCAAGGAGTTGTGTAGCTCCTGTACCACCTGTCCAGCCAGTGGTAAGTCAGGTGTACCACAACGGCCCCCTCATATCACTACCTGTGGTGGGGGTTCCCTTTGAAAGGGTTGGGATTGATACCATTGTTCTCATGAACCCTCCAACAGCCTCTGGACACAGTTACATACTAGTGGTGGTGGACCATGCCTCTAGGTATACAGAAGCAATATCCCTTAGGACCACCACAGCCCCTTTGGTGGCCAGGGCCCTCCTGGGAATCTTCTCCAGAGTGGGTTTCCTCAAGCAGGTCTTAATTGACAGAGGTACCAACTTTATGTCAAGTTATATCACTGCAACGTGGAAGGAGTGTGGAGTGAACTATAGGTTCACCACAACCTATCACCCACAATGCAGTGGGTTAGTTGGAAGGTTCAACAAAACCCTCAAGGGCATGATCATGGGCCTGCCAGAAAAGCTTAGGCAAAAATGGGATGTCCTATTGCCCTGCTTTCTCTTTGCCTACAGAGAGGTCCCACAGAAGGGGGTTGACTACAGCCTGATTGAGCTTCTGTTTGGGCATCCAGTTAGGGGTCCCCTGTGTTTGGTGATGGAGGGGTGGGAGTTACCCCTCAAAATTCCTAAACAAGACATTGTGGACTATGTACTTGGTCTCTGCTCCAAGGTGTCTGAGTACATAAAGAAGGCCAGCAAAAACCTAGAGGCAAGTGAAGAATTATAGAAAGCTTGGCATGATCAAAAGGCTGTTCTGACTGTTTATCAGCCAGGGCAGAATGTATGGGTGTGGGGGCCCAGGTAGCTCTCCAAGACAAGTGGAGTGGACCCCATACTATAAATGAGCAGAAAGGTGATGTCACCTTCCTGGTGGAACTTGGCACTCCTAGGAGCCCCACAGGGTGCTCCATGTGAACAGGCTCAAACCTTTTGTGGACACGGCTGACATGGACTTGCTCATGGCAACTGATGAGGGACAGGCGGAAGAGAGTGACCCTCTCCCTGATCTGTTCTCTCAGAACCCTGATGATGGGTCAGTTGATAGTGTAGATTTGGCAGGCAGACTCCCTGAACAGCAGCAGACTGGTTCAACCATTACAGAGCAAAATCCAAACCTTAATGGGCTGGGTTGCTCCAACTACCCAGACTCAGGTCAGAGCTTTCTTGGGCCTGACTGGGTACTACAGAAGATTTGTAAAAGTGTATGGGTCCATAGTGACTCCCTTGAATGATCTTACATCAAAAAGAATGCCCAAGAAGGTTCAGTAGACAGTTAGTTGTCAGAAGGCATTTGATTATCTCAAGCAGGCAATGTACACTGCTTCCATTCTGCAGAGTCCTGACTACTCCAAGCTATTTATTGTCCAAACAGAAGCATCTGAGTTGGGGTAGGGGCTGTGTTGTCACAACTTAATGCAGAGGATCAGGATCAACCAGTAGCTTTTATTAGCAGAAGGTCGACCCCTAGAGAGAAACGTTGGTCAGCTATAGAGAGGGAAGCCTTTGCTGTGGTCTGGGCCCGGAAGAAGTTGAGTCTATACCTGTTTGGCACTCACTTCATTGTTCAGACATACCATAAGCCCTCATATGGCTAAAACAGATGAAGGGTGAAAACCCCAAACTTTTTAGGTGGTCCATTTCCTTACAGGGATGGACTATACAGTGGAACACAGACTTGCGAGTAGCCATGCCAATGCAGATGGACTATCCAGATATTTCCACTTAGAAAATGAAGACTCAACTGGGCAAGGTTAGTCTCATCTCCTTACGTTCGGGGAGTTGTGTAGAAAAGTAAGATCTGCTTCTTTTGGCTACCCCCACTTTTTGCTAAATGTGATACTGTTTTCGACTAGTCTGACTGGGATCCTGCTATTCAGGACCCCAGTATATCTGCTTTTGCCCTAAACTGTTATGTTATGTACTTAGGTACACTCCAGATTGGATACTGTGGTACCCTTGTCAGTCCCTAATATATGGTACCCTTGTACCCAGGGCATGGGTACCCCAGAGGCCTCCTATGGGCTGAAGCATGTATCATGCCACCCATGAGAGGCCATGCAAAATGTAACTAAAGGCCTGCCATTGCAGCCTGTGTACGTTGGTGCATGCACCACTTACTTAAGATATAGGTTTACTATAACTAAGGGTCACTACACTTAAAACCTAAATGTTACCCCTATAGCAGGCCGTAACAATCCTGAAGGCAGGGTGCTTGGTTCTAAGTGAGAGGGTGCCACTGCATGAGCAGGACACCCCTGTAGCCTATGGAGTCCATTCTCCCGGGTTGTTAGTGAAGCAGCAATTTATGACATATTGAGTGGCATTATGCGACCACGCGATGACCAACTCTAAAACGGCTGAAACAAACCCTATTGTGTTTGGTGTCAAACATGTTGGAATCATACCTCTACACTGGTAACTGGTGTGGGAGGTATGATTCCACCCCTCAGAAGTGAGCTTCGTTGGGTCCCTGGTGTTCCCAGTACCAGCCTTCTAGTCCCGGGCAGCACAAAATGGTTGCTGCCGACCAGAGACACATTTCTGCCCTCCTGCTGCTGAACCAAGCTCGTGTAGGGGAAGGCAGAACAATGGGCATCCTGTCACAGAGAGGTGTGACCATCTCCCAGACAGGATTTAGTGTATTAGGGCTGGATGGGTGCACTTGTCAGCGATGGAAAGTCTGCATGAGGGGCTCATTTGGTGTCCCAGTACATAGTCCAGCTCAAACCAATCCTGGGAGCCGTTGGCTCCTGCTCTGGCGTGAAACTGGACAAATGACATGGGAGAAACCTCCCCACTGTCCAGACTATCCCCTGGGAGGGTCCCCTGAATCTATCTAACCCTCTACTGTGGGTACAAAAGTACTTACCTGGCTGTAGGACCGTAGAGTCAATCTGGACAACATTCTGAACCAGAAACCACTGAACTTCGATCATCTGGACACTCTGGACTTCGCTGGACTTCATTTGGGCCCAAGTTCGTTTCCCTCTCAGTCTGAAGCCTCGTCTATGCCTGTGCACCATACAGGATCCATGCAGGACCTGTGGAGCATCAAGGGCAACTGAAGATATCTCCCTTGGAGTGAAGGAGGCACTCTCCTGCATACGCAGGCACCGCAACACTGCTGTCCAGTCTGCTCACCCTGAGCTTCTACAGATTCTGAAGGCTTCAGCAACACGGGAGGGGGATTTTTACATTTCTCGAGGTCTGAGCTGCTCTCTCACCACGTTTGAGGTCAGAATCCCTCGTGGGGGCTGCAATACCCGAACCCCTGTGCACCGAGCACATTTGCAAATGCATATGCTTGTTGGCATTTCCCGAACAAGTGCATTGTGCTCCAAATAGCCCTAACCTCTGGCACCATTTCCTACCAAGAACTCCGGCCTCCTCACACCGAGTGCTCCGTGGGTTGCTGTTTGGTGAAATCGCTCAAGGTCCTCTTGCGACTCCTGTGCCTTCAGCCTGTGGGCCCACTTGAGGGTCAACTTTGCTTTACTTGGGCTCCTCTGGTTGCTCCAGGCCTCCCCTGATTTCCCTTTCTTTGGTGTGTCTCCTTGATCTTGCTGGTCTGAACTGTAACCTTCCTTGACCTTCTGCGTGGGTTGTCGTTGGCAATGCTTGTTGGTGCTCCTGCCGGACACCCACCCCTCAGTACTCAACATTCTTCATGGGACAGCTCATATCTAGCTCCTGGTCATTCTCGACGTCTCCTGGTCCCCGTAGCTGCAGAGTCAAGAACTCCTCCAACGCACCTGAAGCACCCGACATCGGTGGGCATTCATCTACCGAGCCCCTGGTCACTCCTGAGAGATCCCGACTCTGTCTCCTCTGCTTTCAGGTACTCTTTGACAAGAATCCACCTTTGGATTTCAACTGACACTTTTCTTCCTTCCAGCAGCGGCTCTTTTCCGAAGTCCTTCATTGGGTTCAACAGCAGTTTCCGATGCAACTTCAGACCGATGCGCCTGGCTCCCCAGAGATAGGTAACTCGGGTACTTTGATATCTACGGGTGGGGTGGCTCTCCAACCTCCTAACTTCCACTGGGTTTCTTCGACGTCCACTGGGAAGGATCCCTAAACTCTAAAATTTCAACCGCGACTTTCCCATAGAATTGTACGCAGCACACGGTCGTGTTCCCACACTGCACTCACTTTGTAGGGGCCCTACTTGCTCACCTTGGGTGGTTCCTTGGGGTCACAGTGATTCTACAACCTCTCAAATCTTGACTCAAGTCTTGACTCAAATCGTGGTTCTTATACCACTATTTTAGTATATGGTTTGGGCCTACTGTGTATTAGTGCTGTTTACTATCATTTCTGTGATTAAGTATTGTGTGCTTTGTGATTATCTCCGTGCAGTAAAGTATTGTGTCATACTAGATAGTATTATAGTAATAAATACATATTTTCATAACTACTGTGTGGTGCTCCTTCCATTTAACCAATACTATAAGGTTGCATTCTGGTAAAACAAGCTGCTTAACATTCCTTCAAGACTAAGCCTGAAGGCTGCTCTCCACAGCTACCACTTGGATAGCTTTCTAAGGTTATCTTTGACCTCTTAAAACACCATGAGGGTTGTTTGGACTGGTGCAAGGTGCCCACTTTAAGTAGTGGACAGCATATACTAGGCCAACTTCTCACAATCCACAACAATAAAGCTTTACAAAACCATGACAAAACAAAACAACCTTTTCAACTCCTGACACCAGACCTATTGTTTTTGCCAATGCATGTTTGAAATATGGTGTTCCTGATACTCACTTTCTTATATTTTGAGATTAATACTACAAATTCCACCAAAGTACTGCCATTCACTATAAGAATATAAAACGATTAAATAAACGCTTCATTGGATATCTATTCACTAATTTGCAAACAAATAAATTCTATTAGTCCTATATTCACAAATGGACGATAGTTAAAGCAAATAAATGCATTAACAGAATAAAATTGGCATTTGTGTGTTCAAAAAATGCTTTGCCACATTGGCTCAATTTTGGATCCTTCATAATACAGATGACATGATGTTTGTTTGTCCTAGAAAGAGAAGGGGGCATATGTATGAAAGAATGCATTTGGGATTTTCAAATAAGGAATTTTCGAGAATCGCTATTTGAGAATCGCAAAACGATATGTAAATAAAAATTCGCTATTTTTTTGCGATTCCCTCACATTCCTTAATTGCTACTTGCATATTGTGAGTCGCTAATAAGGAATCCCTTCCCATTAATTCCTATGGGCCAAGAGGCCCATAGGAATGAATGGAAATTGCGTGCGCAAATTGCGAGAACCCAATAGGTACTCGCAAATTGTGCACGCAATTTCAAGGGTGCAGGGGTTCCAAAAGGACACCCTATTGCACCCCTGAAATGTGCATGTGTGCACATGTGGCGCACATACATGCCAAAAGGCATGTATGTGTGCCACATGGCACTTTGAAAAAAAGCAAAAAAGTGCTTTTTTCAAAGAATTCGCCAATTAGCACCAACTGTAAATTGGTGGTAATTTGCGATTTCTTATGCTGCATTCGCACAACTTAGGTGCTTTCTATATCGAATTCAAGGAATCGCAATTTGCGATTCCTTAAATGCAATTGCAAAATAGGGAATCGCAAATTTTGCGATAATCTCATTTGCGATGCCCTTTTGGGATGATACGGCCATCGAGAAATATGCGGAGTGCGGCCTTCATGGAAGGTGCATGGTGCAGTGAGAGCGGTGGCCGGGTCTGCCCGGGAAAAGAGAGGTAGGGTAAAAGTGTGAGTGCCTAGTGGAAGGAAAAGCCGCCTAATGTTCCAGACCCGGGCTATGCTCAAGAAACTGGATTTGTATAGGAACCCACAAAAAATAAAAAAAACCGCCGTTGAAGCCACAGATGGCCTAGTAAGTCAGGAGGCACTGATCAGAAATACATGCGCCAAGTGGCGGATACTGTGCTGGTTCAGTCTCCAATGCAATGACAAAAAGTACATGAAAAGTGAAAAAAAGTGAAAATTCTTATCTATGCAGGTCGTGCACTCCCGAAGCCGGGGAAGAAAAGGGTAGGGAACCCGTGAAGTGTCCGTCGGTGTATGGTGGGTCTTTTCCTTTCCTCCTGTGAAAAAGAGAAAAAAAAGAGAGAGAACATGTTAGTTTAAAATGCAAAATGTGAACACAAAAGTGCACAATAAAACCAAAAGTGCACAATAAAACCAAATCACGGTACATAATGAAGGAGGAACTGCATGTAGAAGAAAAACAACACAAAAATTGTATCAGCTGTAGGTACAGTTAGTCATCATGTAAGTGTGGAATCAAAAGTAGGTATCCTTGGTGTTTACAATTTATTTATTTATTTATTTTTGGGAATTCGTAATGCACACAGCTACCCCGAGGGGTTTCCCGGCGCAGGAGAGACCCACATAGGGTGTTCCAGGATACAGATCTAAAATAGTCAACTCTGACATTCAGCAGCAGCAGGCTTCCAAGAAAAAAGTTTACAAATCAGGCACTGGCCAAGAAACACATTGAGTGTGTGTGGCAGCCCCTTAGATAGATAGATAGATAGATAGATAGATAGATAGATAGATAGATAGATAGATAGATAGATAGATAGATAGATAGATAGATAGATAGATAGATAGATAGATAGATAGATAGATAGATAGATAGATAGATAGATAGATAGATAGATAGATAGATAGATAGATAGATAGATAGATAGATAGATAGATAGATAGATAGATAGATAGATAGATAGACGGACGGACGGACAGACAGACAGATTCTGTCCATGTGGGTACTGCAAGGTGTGCCGCACCAGCCACATGGTGAAAGAGTTTAGCACACCAGACTCCAATAAAACCCGAGCTATCACACAATTCTTAACAATTAGCTCCACCTTCGTGATATACATCCTGGAATGTCCGTGTAAGAAGAGGTATGTAGGGAGCACAACCTTGATGGCCAAGAAAAGAATATTAGAACATCTTCAAGCCATCACCTATAAAAGATCCACACTATCCCATAGCCAGGCATTTCCAGGACTAACATTTGTCTAACGATTCCCACCTTCTGTATTTCGCCATTGAACACATACAAATGGGTCCCAGAGGGGGTAACAGAGAATTGAAACTTCGAAAAAAGGAATCCAAGTGGATCCTTGATCTCGAGACCAGGTACCCAATGGGACACATCCTTGATGAGGAATTAGCAACACACTCACATGATGACTAACTGAACCTATAGCTGATACAATTTTTGTGTTGTTTTTCTTCTACATGCAGTTCCTCCTTCATTATGTACAGTGATTTGGTTTTATTGTGCACTTTTGGTTTTATTGTGCACTTTTGTGTTCACATTTTGCATTTTAAACTAACATGTTCTCTCTCTTTTTTTCTCTTTTCCGCAGGAGGAAAGGAAGGGACCCACCGTACACCGACGGACACTTCACGGGTTCCCTACCCTTTTCTTCCCCGGCTTCAGGAGTGTACGACCTGCATTGATAAGAATTTTCATTTTTTTTCACTTTTGATGTACTTTTTGTCATTGCATTGGAGATTGAACCAGCACAGTATCTTCCACTTGGCGCATGTATTTCTGATCAGTGCCTCCTGGCTTACTAGGCCATCTGTGGCTTCAATCGTGGGATTTTTTTGAGGGTTCCTCCACCACACCTGTTTCTTGAGCATATCCCGGGTCTGTGCCATTAAGCGGCTAGTCCTGCCATTAGGCACTCACACTTTTACCCTACCTCTCTTTTCCCGGGGGGACCCGGCAACCGCTCTCACTGTACTATGCACCTTCCGCACTCCGCATATTTCATAATGGCCGCGTTCGGGCCATTGATTACCCATTGGCCCTTCCCCGGTTCACTCACCATGAGTTCACGACCATGCCAACATCGCCCGGGGATTGTGCATCAGCGCCATGAGCTTGCCTGGGGTGGGACACTGCCAATTACCATTGCCGGTGATCTTTGGAGGATGATCCTTCTTTCTTTTGTACAATGTTTCTTTGAGGTGCACCATGCTGCATTACATTTTGATTAAATATGTTTCATTCATGCTGTGTAGTAACAACATGCATTTGCACACCCATACGAGCGATTTATAACGTTTACTTGTGCCATTTACTTTGCATTCACGCTTCAAAAACCAGCTCTAAGATGGCTGCCAGGTATTCCCCTTGGTGCCCTGGTCTTCGCTGTGAGTCCCATCTTCATGTCTCCGCATTTGACTGTCTAATGCTTTTTTCACAACACTCAGTGTGTGATCAAGACAGTCCATCTGTCGAAACGCATAGCAAACTGAGGAATAAACTCTTGCACTTAGTCAACAACTTCTGAGTGTGCATATTCATTGGACTCTCGAGTGGGGATATTTTTATACATATATTCACTGAAAAAACCATAGGTTTCAGAGACGTTATACTTAGACATTAGCATTTAAAAAACCTTAGAAATTCACAGAAAAAAACATAGGTTTCAGGGGTGTTATAGTTAGCTGGACATTTCACTCGTACAAAACCATAGAAATTCCTCCGTTGTAGTTAGTTCTGCTAACTATAACTTGCGCACCCACAATGCACTGCTGCTGATGTCACATATTACATTATTCATGACATGGTCAGTGACATCACTGATGACATCTCAAATGACATCACTGATGACATCACTGATGACATCATGCAGTGAATGTGGTTTAGTTTGAAATTTAAATATGTATTATATATATACCAATCTGTATTGAAGATTGAGTGGATATATAACTGTCTGGATGGAGGATTTAGTAGCTGTCTGACTGTCTGTTTCAGTGAGTAATTAAAAGTGTCTCACTTAATACATGGATTAGTAACTAAACTATGTGAATGTGTGCATCACTGTCTCTGTTGTTGTATGACATGCGGCATCAGTTGGTAACTAACTACATGAGTGTGTATATTAGTTATTGATTAGTTGGGTGAGTATTTGTATGGGACACTGAGTTTGTGTGTGGTTGGAAGGGGTGTGTGTAACTCTATGCATAGATGTGTGAATGGTTGATTGACTAGGTGTTTAGGTTTAAGAGTGAATGTGGAAACAGTTGTTTGGGTGACTGAGTGTATTTATTTGTGTGTTGGTGAGCGAGTATATGTTTTAGTTGTACATCTTCAACAAAGTAAAAAAATAAAAGGCATTGTATGTGAGAGTTTGTGTACATAAAAAAGTATATATAAGAGTCAGTGATTGTGAGAGTAACTATATGAATGAGTGTATAATTGTAATGGTGATTTTTTAACATATTAACTATGAGTTACTATGTATTTGAATAAATGAGGTGTTGTGTGTATAATTGTGTAAGTGAGTAAATGTAAGTGTGATTATTTTTTTTTCATGAGTGAGTCGGATTACTGCATAATCGACTAAGATGACTGCTGATGTGTCAATGTCTATATATATGTGTATAAGTGCATTTGATAGTGTTCTATTAATTAGTGACTGCATGTATAAGTGATTCTGTTGTTGAATGGGTAGTTGTGTGTGTAGACTTAGGTATCAGTGAGTTGTTATGTAGTAACTGGTATTGGTGTGTCAATGGTTTCAAATATGGTACTCTGTATTTTACAGTGAGTGATGAAAGGTTATACTAGTGTATGATGAGGTGTATCAGATTGTCACGAGGATGATGTTATCAGTGATGTCATTTGAGATGTCATCAGTGATGTCATCAGTGATGTCACTGACCATGTCATCAATGATGTAATATGTGACATCATCAGCAGTGCATTGCGGGCGCGCGAGTTATAGTTAGCAGAACTAACTATAACGGAGGAATTTCTATGGTTTTGTACGAGTGAAATGTCCAGCTAACTATAACACCCCTGAAACCTATGGTTTTTTCTGTGAATTTCTAAAGTTTTTTAAATGCTAATTTCTAACTATAACGTCTCTGAAACCTATGGTTTTTTCAGTGAATTTCAAAGCTTTTTTAAATGCTAATTTCTAACTATAATGTCTCTGAAACCTATGGCTTTTTCAGTGAATTTCTAAGGTTTTTTAAATGCTAATTTCTAACTATAATGTCTCTGAAACCTATGGCTTTTTCAGTGAATTTCTAAGGTTTTTTAAATGCTAATTTCTAACTATAATGTCTCTGAAACCGATGGTTTTTTCAGTGAATTTCAAAGGTTTTTTAAATGCTAATTTAATTTTTAAGTGTAATAGTGGACATACCTATTTTTTGTACTGATTTTCTACAGTTTTTAACTGTTTATTTATAAATATTTTATTAATTAAATAACATTATATATTTTTCTGAAAATTGCAAAAAAAATGTAAAACTGAAATATTGTTTAATTTTTAATTTTTAATTTTAATATATTTATATTATTTACTCTAAAAAAAAATCCAATTTTTTTCCGAAGTCGCGCACCCAAAGCGTACACATCACGGTGGGTGCGCGGATTCTAGCCGCCATTTAAGAAACGTCTTGAATGATCCATGTACGGTGTGTGCGACGGCTGTGTGTTTTTCAGTTACATCATATACATTTAATATTACGTGATATGCGCGATTGGTATGCGACCAGTCCGCGACTCCTGCTCCCGCGCATTCACGACACATGCGCATTACGGTACGCGACGCTTGCGCGGTGGCGGGTCCCGCGTGACGTCATATACGTGCTGGGGCGCGCTGGGTGCGTGACTCCCGCGAAATTCTTTTATGTTATAAAATGATATGTATGTGTGTTTAATATACATATTAGGGCAAGAGACTATCTAAGATATTCATAAAAATAATATATTTGTACTTATAATAAACTTATATTATTTTTAAATATATTTCCGCGAAGTCGCGTCGGGTGCGTGCTTCGTGAGCGCAGAGTGCGCGGATCCCATGTGACCTAAAAAAAAAAGATTTAATTGGTTCATAACATTTCCCACTGTAACTATTGAAGGACCCCACCCATTTTAATCATTCTTGTTGGAGCATCTTTAGAGAGACATCTCTTTTCCTACAAGAACCCTTTTTGCTTGTTTTTTTTAGTGTCTTTTAAAAAAATATCAAACAAAATGGCATCTGGCCAGCAGCAGGAGGAAGTATCTTCTGAAGAAGAATTCTTGCAGGAGGCACCACGTCCATAGAGGCCAGAATCTGTTGTGTGGAAATTCTTCACTTTTCCACCTGGAGAGAAGAAAGTGAATGCGAGAAAGGTGACGTGCAAAATTTGTGACCGAGTCCTGTCAAGAGGCAGTGAAAAAAAATACTTTTGTGGCACTGCTTCTATGTACAAGCATCTCCGGACACACATCCTCTCAATCTTGCTCGGGAGGAAATGAGGCGAGCTGCTTTGAACCCCTCACCTGCTGTGGCAAGTACATCTGGAGCGCCCTCAGGAACTCCTGCAATGGACATTAGGCCAGAATTCGCCTTTCTCTAGCAACACTGCGTGAAGTGTAAGAAACGTATATACTTCGGTGAGCAGTCGGTGGATGCAGTTTGTGCTGCGCAACGCAACCATCGTTGTTAATTTTTTTTGTTTTTTTGTTTTTGGAATGATAAGTAATTCCAAATGTTTCCTGTTTTATTCGTTCTTTTTTTTGTTCATTTTTTGAAAAAACCAAAAAAAATACAAAATTGTTCAAAAAAAATACAAAAGAAAAAAGAAGAAGAAAAAAAAGTTCTTATCAGAACTACCTTATCTGCTTAAAGAAAGAACTATAATTGCAAGGTAATGTGTGAAAGTTTGGTTGAATATATGTATACAGCATGATTGACTGAAAGAATGCATTAGTAGTGTATGGTGAATTTATAGGTAAAGATTTATGAGGAAGTACTGCAGCGTGACACTACAAGCTCTTTAGCTGCACTGCGGCACTTCCGAAGGACAGGGATGTGACATATGTACATGAATATGTTGCAACTCTGTGCTTCCCTCTGCACTGCTGCACAAACTGCAGGCATGCGGTGACACAGGCACCCTTGCACCATGGTGCAAGGATGTCTGTGTCGTGTGGAGATTGTTTTTGTGCAGGAAGGGACACCTTCCTGCACAAAAACAATCAGTAAAGGCATTTTCCACTTTCAATGTATGCTGTGGAATGCAGCATGTATTGAACGAGGAAGCAATGAGGAGAAATGAAAACAATTATCCTTGTTGCGCCTTGCTACACCAACTCTAGGATGGCGCAGCATTCACACACATCTCCAGATTTAAGATTTCTCATAAATCTGGAGATGTGTCTTGTTCTATGGGTGTTGCGTGGGAACACCCACAGCAACACCTATGGGACGTCCCTTCAACGCAAAGTTCTGTGTATGAAGGGGTCGTATTTACAAGGAGAGGAAAAACCATGCAGAGTGGCTTTTCCTCTCCTTGTAAATATGAAGGAGTGCCTGGTGCCATCACTACGTTACAAAAAGTGACGTACTGGTGGCGCAGGGTGCTTGTAAATCTGCCCCATAAGTGCTTAGGTATTGGCAGACTGATACAATAAGAACATAGTGCTGGATGGGTGATTGAAGAATTGCATGAGACTGACAGGAGGTATCCTACGCTGCATGGGTACTACTTCAGTATTTATTGGAGTGGACGAATAGTATGTATTTGCTTAGAGATTTGTAGGGATTATGCACACAATATTGTATGTGTACTTGTGTTGGTCCCTAGGTCATTTTATAAGAATACCACTAGTAACTGGAATGATGACAGTGCTGCAAACAGAGTGAACACTTAATTTATAAGGGCTTACGTATTGGTGGAGTGATAGGATAAGTAGATAGTGGTAGATAAGTGATTAAAGAAGTGCATGGGGCAGACTGTACGATTCCTACACTGCATGAGTACTAACTGGGTATTTAGAAGAATGTATCAATAGTATGTTGCTAGTTAGAGGTCTGCTTGGATAGTGCACAAAATATTATAGATGTACTTGTGTTAGTAGCTAGGCCATTCCATAAGTTCATGACTAGTAACTAGAATAATTACAGTATTACAAACAGAGTGTATAGTGAATTTATAAGTGCTTAGATATTGGTGGAGTAATAGGATAAGTAGATAGTGCTGGATGGGTGATTGGAGAAATGCATGGGACAGACAGGAGGATTCCTACACTGCATAAGTACTAAGTGGGTATTTAGAAGAGCATACCAATAGTTTGTAGCTGGTTAGAGGTGTGCATGCATAGTGTACAAAATATTGTACCTGCACTTGTGTTTCTGATTATGCCATTCCTTAAGTATACGACTAATAACTGGAGTAATTTCAGTGCTGCAAAGAAAGTGCGTGCTGAATTTATAAGTGCTTAGTTATTGGTGGAGTGATAGGATACGTAGATAGTGCTGGATGGGTGAATGGAGAAGTGCATGGGACAGACAGATGGATTACTAGACTGTATAGGTACTAACTGGGTATTTAGAAGAGCGTATCAATAGTATGTAGCTGGTTAGAGGTCTGCATGCATAGCGTACAAAATATTGTACCTGCACTTGTGTTAGTGGCTAGGCCATTCCTTAAGTTTATGACTAATAACTGGAGTAATTTCAATGCTGCAAAGAGAGTGCATGCTAATTTTATTAGTGCTTAGGTATTGGCAGAGTGATAGGATACGTAGCTAGTGCTGGATGGTTGAATGGAGAAGTGAATGGGACAGACAGAAGGATTCCTAGATTGCATAGGTACTAACTGAGTATTTAAAAGACTGTATCAAAGCTATGTAGCTGATAAGAGGTCTGCATGCATAGTGCACAGAATATTGTAGCTGTACTAGTATTGGTGTGTCTATGGTTTCGAGAATGGTAGTCGGTATTTTAGGGTGTGAGGAGGTGCATCAGATGATCACGTATATGATGTCATCAGTGATGTCATCAGTGATGTCACTGACCATGTCATGAGTGATGTAATATGTGACGTCATCAGCAGTGCATTACTTTAATCCAAAAAGCTGGCGGCCATATTGGCCTGGTCACGACGTGAAAATTCAGAAACTGATACAATAAAGATAAGAAAACAAGTGTTAATATGCACACAATGTCATTTCAGCATATATTGCCCCGTAACCGCCATACCTGTATGTTCGTCAACGTGACTTATTCATAATAAACATACTTAGAATTGCAAACATCAACATAAACAATGGACTACACATTACTTTAAAGTGAAAGGCTATCGGCCATATTAATCTGGGCAGGTTGCGTATTATAATGGTTCTTACACGAAAGAAAAGGAAAAAAAGGGGTGTTAAAATACATACAATATCCCTAAATAAAGTTATAGCGATTATAGTTCCATTCCATTCACAGCTCATTAGAGATGTCATGAGTGATGTCATGAGTGATGTAACTGACCATGTCATGAATGATGTAATGTCTGAGGTCATTAGCAGTACATTGCGGGGGCGTACGTTATAGTTAGCTCAGGTAACTATAACTGCTGAATTTCACTGATTGTGTGTGAGTGAAATCTGAGTCTAACTTTACCGTCCCTGTAATATTTCTTTTTTCGGCAAATTTCTAGGTTTTTTTTAACGTTAAGTAAGATGCATATCAAAATGGATAGTGGGGGGTTGGAAGCAGGGCCTGGCATTGTGCTGTCCCCACCCAAGTTTGCTGCTCCTGCCTTCCCTCCTCCTAGACATCCATTGTTGAAGTCCATGTCCCTGCTCCCTTATTACAGCCCTGTGTGGCCGTTTTTCTTCCACTGGCTTTCCCGCCTTCTCTGAACAGTTAGCTTGCTGCCCCATCCACCTCCTCCCTATCCTCTGTTGTCTGAATCCATTGACTAGCCTCCTCCCTCCTGCCATGCATGGTCTGATGTGCTGCCACTGCCCTCCATTTAGCATGATGTACCAGTCCACTCCTCCTGCCCTCCATTGCCCAATTCGATGCCCCATCATTGACCTCCTGCTTAGCCTCTGTGCTTAGCTTGCTGCCCCTAATCTCCTTCCCCCTGCCCTCCGATGTCTTTGTGCATGCCCCTGCTCCATCCTTTTTGCCCACCATGTTCCATGGACCTGCCACTCCTATCTACTCTGAGTGTTCTGTTGAGCTGCCACTCTCCTCCCACCTGCCTAGCATTGTCAGATGACTGTAACCTGTCCCTGCCACCTCCACCCTGCCTGTCCACATTCTATGCCCCTATCCCATTCCTCCTGTCCTCCATGGTCCATTTTACTGCCACACCCTTCTGCCCTCTCTGGTCTGTTGTGCTGCAACTGCTCCTTCTGCCTGTCTCGTGTGGTCTGTTGTGAGGCCCCTTCCCCTGAACTCTCTTGTTTGTGCCCAGGTCCTGACCCTCCCTTCTATCCTCCATGGTCCTTTGTGCATGCCCCTGCACCCTCCTTCTTGCCCATCATAGCCATTGTGCTGCCACTAACCCTCCCGCTTGCCATGCATGGTCTTCTGTGCTGCCACGGCCCCTCCCACCTTCCCTGTGTGGTCAGCTAGCTGCCCCTGACCCCCTCCCACCTTCCCTCCATGGTCTGTGTGTATGCCATCATAGTCTAACTGTTGCTCTCCATGGTGTGTCTTGCTTCTAGTGCCCATCCTGCCTGACCTCCATGGTCATCTTGCTGCTCCTGCCCTGCCCCCTTGCCCCCAGCCCTCTGTTTCCATGTGCAGACCCCTAGTCCCTCCCTCCTGGCTTGTCTGTTCCATTGTAATGCCCCTTGATCCGTCCCTCCTGCCCTTTATGGTCTGTTATGCTGCAGCTTTCTCTCCTATCTGTCCATTATGGTCAGCTAGCTACCATTGCATCTTTGCGCTCTGTTCTCTGTTGTCCATGTGCATGGTTCTGTCCCCTCCCTATTGCTTTCTATGGATTGTTGTGCTGCACGCCCGTCCCGCATGCCCTGGTGTATTGTGCTGCTGCAAACCCTGATGCCTGCCCTGTTGGGTCAGTTTGGTGCACCTCTCCATGTCCCTCCTGTCCTCTGGTATCCGAGTCCATGTCCCTACCCCAATTCCTCCTGCCTTCCATGATCCAATGTACCATACTTGCAAACATTTTGAACTTGGTAAGAGGGAGATTTTGAAAAAAAACTGGGGTATTGATTTTCCCCTTTGAGTTACATTGAAAAAGAGGAGATTGTAGACAGGGGACAGATCAAATAAAGCCCATTTGAGCTTAAAAACATTGGACGTTTCCTGGCTGAATCGGGTCTGTTGGCATGTATGGTTGTACTACCACTGCCTCTTCCTTCTGCCCACAATGGTCTATTATATCGCCACAGCCTCTCTTGCCAGTCCTGTATTGTTGGTTTGCTGCCCCTGCCCCCCTTTCCACTGCCCTCCATAGTCTGTTGTGCTGCCACTGCCCTTCCTGCCTGCCCAGTGTGGTTAAATTGTTGCCTCTGCACCCTCTTACCTGCCTTAAATGTTCAGAGTCCGTGCCCCTGGCCTCTGCCTCTCATCAGTAACCTAATGAACAACTAGATTGCTAACATTCTATATTTATTACAAAAGAGTGGAACGCCTGAGGTCATCTTGATGTAATCAAAACTGTAATACCTAGAGCATTTCCTTTAGAAATTACATATATGAGAGGGTCTTATTTGCATCAAAATTATGGTTAGTGCTCTAAAAAACTAAAATGAGGACATATTTTCTGAGTTTTCAAATAGCGACAAAGCACTTTTAAATGATTTGTTATCTTTATGTTTTTTTATCCAGTTGACCACTTGATTACATGTTGCACTTAGGGGAAAGGATGTGGTGTTACTTCCAGACCTGCAGACTTTGCAACTGGGAAACCAGGTTGGAGTTTCTGCTTCAGCTCGACATTCTGTGATTCTGGTCAAATCACTTAATCTCCCCATGTCTACAACCAAAATGAATTTGTTCTTGTGTGATGTAACCAATGCTCATGTAAAGCACTCCAATACCTGAAAAGTCTGCACTATATAAAACTGCAAAAACACAAAAAATAAAAAGTGTTTTGCACACTTCTGTCATTGGGCTACATGTGGGCTACACGTGGGTGATATTTGGGCTGCATTTGGGCTCTTTTGTCTCTGGTGGCCATCTTGGGAGATTTATTTGTTATGAAGTTTCCTAATTTCCTCATTTACTGCAGTCTCCTCAGTAGGAAATGCTTTCAGTTTTTTACTTTGGTTCCATCAAGAAGGTATTCAGATATGTCACACATTTGCCATAAATTCTGAATGTTAGCACTCTAGTTGCTCATTAGATCACTGTAGTAAAGCTACTGCTCACCACGGAAGTCTGCTGCTGGTATTAAAAGTGCATGTTTCAGTCTGCATGTCAGAATTTTTTTATGAAATAGAAGAGGATTTGAGAAGTCACTCAAAATGTGCCCTAATTTTTCTTTCTTCAGCACTAATCATAATTTCTATGGCAAAATGAACCCCCTCATTGTGTTCCTTTTTAAATTAAATGTTTTAAGTGTTACCAGTTTATTCCAATCAAGATGGCTTCAGGTGTGCCATACTTTTGTCATAAGTAATACAGTAAGCGCTCTAGTTGCTCTTAAGAACACTCTGGGACATTCTGTCATTGGGCTATACTTGGGCTACATCTGGGTGATATTTGTGCTACCTTTGGGCTCTTTTGTCTCTGGTGGCCATCTTGGGAGACTTATTTGTTATGACGTTTCCTAATTTCCTCATTTACTGCAGTTTCCTCAGTAGGAAATACTTTCAGTTTTTTACTTTGGTTCCATCAAGAAGGCATTCAAATGTGTCACACATTTGCAATAAATTCAGAATGTTATCACTTTAGTTGCTCATTAGATCACTGTAGTAAAGCTACTGCTCACCAGGGAAGTCTGCTACTGGTATTCAAAGTGCATGTTTCAGTCTGCATGTCAGAATTTTTTAATGAAATAGAAGAGGATTTGAGAAGTCAAATTGTGCCCTAATTTTAATTTCTACAGCACTAATCATAATTTCTATGGCAAAATGAACCCCCTCATTTTGTTCCTTTGCAAATTAAATGTTTTAAGTGTTACCAGTTTATTCCAATCAAGATGGCTTCAGGTGTGCCATACTTTTGTCATAAGTAAGACAGTAAGCGCTCTAGTTGCTCTTAAGAACACTCTGGGACATTCTGTCATTGGGCTATACTTGGGCTACATCTGGGTGATATTTGTGCTACCTTTGGGCTCTTTTGTCTCTGGTGGCCATCTTGGGAGACTTATTTGTTATGACGTTTCCTAATTTCCTCATTTACTGCAGTTTCCTCAGTAGGAAATACTTTCAGTTTTTTACTTTGGTTCCATCAAGAAGGCATTCAAATGTGTCACACATTTGCCATAAATTCTGAATGTTATCACTTTAGTTGCTCATTAGATCACTGTAGTAAAGCTACTGCTCACCAGGGAAGTCTGCTACTGGTATTCAAAGTGCATGTTTCAGTCTGCATGTCAGAATTTTTTAATGAAATAGAAGAGGATTTGAGAAGTCAAATTGTGCCCTAATTTTAATTTCTACAGCACTAATCATAATTTCTATGGCAAAATGAACCCCCTCATTTTGTTCCTTTGCAAATTAAATGTTTTAAGTGTTACCACTTTATTCCAATCAAGATGGCTTCAGGTGTGCCATACTTTTGTCATAAGTAAGACTGTTAGCGCTCTAGTTGTTCTTTAGAACACTCTGGGACATTCTGTCATTGTGCTATACTTGGGCAGCTGCAGTAGAACACAAAGGAATCAACTGACAGTCTCTGCCCTTGTTGGATGTACATGTTTTACTGAGAATGTCAGACTTCATTCTTACATGACTGAGAAAGATAATGCGAATTTACAGAAAATATGCTCTCAGTTTAGCTTATAGATCACCTTCCAAACCTCTGTGGGAAAAGCATGAGAAAATAGTTTTCTCTCAAACATGATACATGATATCCCAGCAGAAGGCATTTTCACATGGTAAAATCACCTTAGAACACACTACAATTCCTAAAATGAGTATGGTACCATCAACAAATGATTTATAATATAACTAAAGTCTTAAAACCTTCTATTAACTGCAATGCTTTTTAATGAGGTGCTATCATGTATATTGGTCCCAAGATGGCTGCCAACACTTCTTGGATGAAGTGCTGACAGCCAATCAGATCTCACGATGAGATGTGTGGTTAGGCTCCGCCCAGATATATATGTGATTTTACTTTTGATTTTCTCATGAACTACTCAACGGATTTACACCATTTAATCAAAAGGCAAGACTCTGAACCAAGGGCTACCTTTTTGCCAAATTTGATGTAATTCTGTTCAGCAGTTCGGGCTGTAGCTGCGACTAAAGGTTCCTATGGAAAATTGCATGGGGAAAACACGTTTTGGGACCCCCCTTTTTTCTCGGCCCCCACTTGATGAATCACCCCGAGACTTTCAGGATAGGAGTGGACTGGAGCTGGCCAAATGTTTTGAAAATTTTGTGAAGATTCGGCAACCGGCGCCAAAGTTATTGGGAATAGAATGTTGCGGATTTCCTATGGAAAATAGGTCCTAACTATAACTACATACTGGTGACTGCCAGTAGCTAATATACATATATACATATATATATATATGTGTTTCTCAGATGCTGGGACAATTTTGTCCTCTTGTTGCAAAATCATACTGTGCCCACAACTTTTTCAGATGGGTACTGGTGGTAACTGACTGACTTACCAGGCCTAGAGCCAGTGCTATGCTAAAAGACACTTAGAATACAGTGAAAACTCCTACATACACTGGGGAACAATATGCGTTGGGGTACCCCTGTGATAAGCATGACCTCTTCTGTAAGGTCCTAGTACATAATAGGGCAGGGGGATTAAAACGACCTCTTAAAACACGCTACAGGGCGCGTTTGCACAGTGTGGAAGGGAGGGGGTGGGGCCTGAGATGACATGTGTGCAAACACACCCTGTGGCCGTTTTAAGTTGGGAGATTAAGTCCCCTTGAATCCTGATGGTCCCTGGGGTCGTACACTATACTTGCTTTGGCTTTATTTTCGATAATGATTGCCCGGCACGCTCCGCCGGGATGTACGCCAACCTTCATGGGTCCCTCGTAATCCGGAAGGAGCATCCTTGAGGATTTATATATATATATATATATATATATATATATATATATATTACCTACTGGCGGTCGCCAGTAGGTAGTTATAGTTAGGACCCTGTTTCCATAGGAAATCCGCAACATTCTATTTGGAATAACTTTGGCGCCGGTCGACGAATCCTCGCGAAATTTTCAAAATAGGTGGGGCGCTACGCTCCGCTCCTACCCTGAAAGTCTCGGGGGGATTCGTCAAGCAGGGGCCGAGAAAAAAGGGGGGTCCCAAAACGCGTTTTCCCCATGCATTTTTCCATAGGACCTTTAGACACAGCTACAGCCCAAACGGCTGAACAGAATTACTTGAAATTTGGCATAGAGGTAGCCATAAGGTCAAGGAAGTGCCTTTTGCAGGTCTGGTGTAAATCTGTTCAGTATTTCCTGAGAAAATAGCATTTAAAAGCATATATATATGTGGGCGGAGCCTAACCACACATCTCATCCTGAGATCTGATTGGCTGTCAGCACTTCATCCAAGAAGTGTTGGCAGCCATCTTGGGACCAATATACATGATAGCACCTCATTAAAAAGCATTGCAGTTAATAGAAGGTTTTAAGACTTTAGTTACATTATAAATCATTTGTTGATGGTACCATACTCATTTTAGGAATTGTGGTATGTTCTAAGGTGATTTCACCATGTGAAAAAGCCTTCTGCTGGGATATCATGATTGAGAGAAAAATATTTTCTCATGCTTTTACCACAGAGGTTTGGAAGGTGATCTATAGGCTAAACTGAGAGCTTATTTTCTGTAAATTCACATTATCTTTCTCAGTCATGTGAGAATGAAGTCTGACATTCTCAGTAAAACATGTACATCCAACAAGGGCAGAGACTGTCAGTTGATTCCTTTGTGTTCTACTGCAGCTTCCCAGAGTGTTCCAAAGAACTACTAGAGCGCTAACAGTCCTACTTATGATAAACGTATGGCACACCTGAAGCCATCTTGCTTGGATTAAAGTGGTAACTCTTAAAACATTTAATTTAAAAAGGAACAAAATGAGGGGGTTCATTTTTCCATAAAAAGTATGATTAGTGCTGCAGAAAGAAAAATTAGGGCACATTTTGAGTGACTTCTCAAATCCTCTTCTATTTCATTAAAAAATTCTGACATGCAGACTGAAACATGCACTTTCAATACCAGCAGCAGTTTTCCCTGGTGAGCAGTAGCTTTACTACAGTGATCTAATGAGCAAAAAGAGTGCTAACATTCTGAATTTATGGCAAATGTGTGACACATCTGAATGCCTTCTTGATGGAATCAAAGTAAAAAACTGAAAGTATTTCCTACTGAGGAGACTGCAGTAAATGAGGAAATTAGGAAACTTCATAACAAATAAGTCTCCCAAGATGGCCACCAGAGACAAAAGAGCCCAAATGTAGCCCAAATATCACCCAGATGTAGCCCAAGTATAGCCCAATGACAGAATGTCCCAGAATGTTCTTAAAAACAACTAGAGCGCTTACTGTCTTCATTATGACAAAAGTATGGCACACCTGAAGCCATCTTGATTGGAATAAACTGGTAACACTTAAAACATTTAATTTAAAAAGGAACACAATGAGGAGGTTCATTTTGCCATAGAAATTATGATTAATGCTGAAGAAAGAAAATGAGGGCACATTTTGAGTGACTTCTCAAATCCTCTTCTATTTCATTAAAAAATTCTGACATGCAGACTGAAACATGCACTTTTAATACCAGGAGCAGACTTCCATGGTGCAGTAGTTTTACTACAGTGATCTAATGAGCAACTAGAGTGCTAACATTCAGAATTTATGGCAAATGTGTGACATATCTGAATACCTTCATGATGGAATCAAAGTAAAAAACTGAAAGCATTTCCTACTGAGGAGACTGCAGTATATGAGGAAATTAGGAAACTTCATAACAAATAAATCTCCCAAGATGGCCACCGGAGACAAAAGAGCCCAAATGTAGCCCAAAATCACCCAGATGTAGCCCAAATATAGCCCAATGACAGAAGTGTGCAAAACACTTATTATTTTGTGTTTTTGCAGTGTTATATAGTGCAGACTTGTCAGGTATTGGAGTGCTTTACATGAGCATTGGTTACATCACACAAGAACAAATTCATTTTGGTTGTAGACATGGGGAGACTAAGTGATTTGACCAGAATCACAGAATGTCGAGCTGAAGCAGAAACTGCAACCTGGTTCCCCAGTTGCAAAGTCTGCAGTTCTGGAAGTAACACCACATCCTCTCCCCTAAGTGCAACATTTAATCAAGTGGTCAACTGGATAAAAAAACATAAAGATAACAAATAATTTAAAAGTGCTTTGTCGCTATTTGAAAACTCAGAAAATATGTCCTTATTTTAGTCTTTTAGAGCACTAACCATAATTTTGATGCCAATAAGACCCTCTCATATATGTAATTTCTAAAGGAAATGCTCTAGGTATTACAGTTTTGATTACATCAAGATGATGTCAGGCGTTCCACACTTTTGTAATAAATATAGAATGTTAGCAATCTAGTTGTTCATTAGGATACTGTTGAGAGGCAGAGGCCAGGGGCACGGACTCTGAAAATTGAAGGCAGGTAGGAGGGTGCAAAGTCAACAATTTAACCACACTGAGCAGGCAGGAAGGGCCGTGGAAGCACAACAGACTATGGAGGGCAGTGGAAAGGGGGGCAGGGGCAACAAACCAACAATACAGGACTTGCAAGAGAGGCTGTTGGAGGGAAGATCTATTACGGGTCAAGGAAGCTAGGGGCGGTCCCCAGATCCCCGGGAGCCACCACAGAACTGAGCAGGAGTGTGAGTCAGGGACAAAAGGGGCACCTTAATTTGAGCCGGGGTGCCTAGGAACGCTTGCTCCAAAAATGAAGAAAACAGACATATGAGACATGGAATTGGAGGCAGAATACAATGGCAGTTTAATGAGAAGATGCAACTTCAAAGAAACCGCAGAATAGAGACATAAAGTACAAAATACAGAATCCAGATAATCATACAGCTGTCATAATATTCTCTGTATCTCAATTAATGTACTGACAGAGAGAGAGAGAAAACACATCTATAAATGCATCATGAGAAACAAGTTACACCAAGGAAAATGTTACCTAGGAACACTCACGTTTACTCTTAGAGCAAGCATTCCTGCAATTAAAATACAAAATCTTTTAAATGCAAAAGTAAAGAGAACAATGGTTAAACATAACATGACATTTCATATAGGTAAAATAGAATAAGATACTTCAAGCAAAGCAGAGCAAGACATTTTAAGCAAAGGAAGACAAGAGCTCCCAGCTCTTGGGGAAAACCTGCACTGCCTGTTAACCTACATACAGACGGCGAGGTAGTCCGTCGATATCTGTGGGTGCTCCCTTTTTATATCATTTTGTGGGCTCCTTTGCACGCTACATCTACCTACGTATGCTACCCAAAAGCTTCGTCTGCAGATTTTACCAGACATTTCGTCATTTACCCACTTAATGCTGACAATGGACTAGGTGAAAAGGTCAGTCTCTCAGGCCAATCGCTTATCGTAAGTTCCATAGAGCAAGCAGAAAATAATGGGTATTGTACGGGAATTCAATATATTCATGTATAAAATCTCCTCAGTTCTCCTAACTTGACGCTCTGCGGTTGCCACTTCCTTAAAAGCGGGAAACCTGCCCAGGAAGCAAGTACCAGTCCAGGATGCAGCCTACTGTATGTCGACAGCTTCAGGGGGATGTTGAACTTTGATACCGAGCACGGAGCACTCGGGTAGGGTGGGGGCTACTAGTTTGGATCAGAAGGCCTCGCAGACCTGCCTTCAGACTGCTATACACTAAAATTGCAGAGCTATGGTCAATTTAACAAAGAGGCCTACATATTGAACAGAAGGGCCTACACAGGGGTTTTATGCTGGCTGAGTGGTAAGGATGTCTCAGGATAATTATATAGCAACACAGGACCCGCTGGTCAATTTAATACGGCCTACAAATGCAGCTGGCAGGGCAAGGACAAGGGTCTCATACTTCAGGTGTGGACAGAACGGGCCAGGGGCCCCCTGTGATACAAAATCTACCCTCCTTCAAGGCTGTGGCAATGTAATAGACCATTGTGGGCAGAAGGAAGAGGCAATGGTAGTACAACCATACATGCCAACAGACCCGATTCAGCCAGGAAACGTCCAATGTTTTTAAGCTCAAATGGGCTTTATTTGATCTGTCTCCTGTCTACAATATCCTCTTTTTCAATGTAACTCAAAGGGGAAAATCAATACCCCAGTTTTTTTTCAAAATCTCCCTCTTACCAAGTTCAAAATGTTCGCAAGTATGGTACATTGGATCATGGAAGGAAATGGGATAGGGACATGGACTTGGATAACAGAGGACAGGAGGGACATGGAGAGGTGCACCAAACTGACCCTGCAGGGCAGGCATCAGGGTTTGCAGCAGCACAATACACCACACAGGGCATGCAGGACGGGAGTGCAGCACAACAATCCATAGAAAGCAAGAGGGAGGGGACAGGACCATGCACATGGACAACAGAGAACAGAGGGGCAAGAGGCAATGGTAGCTAGCTGACCATAATGGACAGACAGGAGAGAAAGCTGCAGCATAACAGACCATAAAGGGCAGGAGGGACGGATCAGGGGCATTACAATGGAACAGACAAGCCAGGAGGGAGGGAGTAGGGCTGGGGGCAAGGGGGCAGGGCAGGAGCAGCAAGATAGCCATGGAGGTCAGGCAGGATGGGCACTAGAAGCAAGACACACCATGAAGAGCAACAGTGAGACTGTGATGGCATACACACAGACCATGGAGGGAAGGTGGGAGGGGGTCAGGGGCAGCTAACTGACCAGACAGGGAAGGTGGGAGGGGCCATGGCAGCACAGAAGACCATGCATGGCAAGAAGGAGGGTGGAGGGGCATGCACAAAGGACGATGGAGGATAGAAGGGAGGGTCAGGACCTGTGCACAGACAAGAAAGTTCAGGGGAAGGGGCCTCACAACAGACCACACGGGGCAGGCAGGAGGAGCAGTTGCAGCACAACAGACCAGGGAGGGCAGAAGGGTGTGGCAGTACAATGGACCATGTAGGACAGGAGGAAGAGGATAGGGGCATGGCATGTGGACAGGCAGGGTGGTGGTGGCAGGGACAGGTTACAGTCATCTGACAATGCTAGGCAGGTGGGAGGGGAGTGGCAGCTCAACAGAACACTCAGAGTAGATAGGAGTGGCAGGTCCATGGGACATGGTGGGCAAAAAGGATGGAGCAGAGGCATGCACAAAGACATCGGAGGGCAGGGGGAAGGAGAATAGGGGCAGCAAGCTAAGCACAGAGTTTAAGCAGGAGGTCAATGATGGGGCATAGAATTGGGCAATGGAGGGCAGGAGGAGTGGACTGGTACATCATACTAAATTGAGGGCAGTGGCAGCACATCAGACCATGCATGGCAGGAGGGAGGAGGCTAGTCCATGGATTCACACAACAGAGGATAGGGAGGAAGGGGATGGGGCAGCAAGCTAACTGTTCAGAGAAGGCGGGTATTAGGAACTTTATTGTTTTTAAAACATTGTGTCTGTGCGAACTACTTAAAATATGAACAAGTATGCAGCATAATCTCACTTTTATTCAGGAAGAAGAGGATGTTTGTGACTGTGACTCCGGGCTCACTTGGCAGAAACACCCCCTGACCCTCCACCCCCTATCGCAAAATGTAATGCCCGTGAAAAGGGTAGGTGAACACAGTGTTATATAGAACATAGTCCTGAGAGCACGATTGAAAATGAAAACTAGATATAGTGTATGGTATAAACTATGCACCAAAAAGTGTGATATAAGATGAACCGGGCGTGAAATATAATATGCAATACATTGTGCGCAATGACAGATTCATTGGAGAGCGCGAGATAGCACAGGCACTCGCGAGTGCTATGCGATATGCGCCTTGGAGTGTAATATGCACAGGGCAGTGTTGTGTAACCTAACTAGTCTCTAAAGTTGTAATATAAAATATGTGCTGGGGAGTGTAACGTTGCATATGCACTGTGACAAAGATATGGATCCCAGATTGTAATATGTATGGCATAGCACTGTGCGTTATAACATAGGCATCGAGAAAGGCACGTTAGATGGGGCAATATAACCCGTACGAAGACAAGTGTGGCATGACATATTCACGGGGTGGTGTTACAGTGCACATGGGCTAGAGAGTGTCATAGCATATGCACTAGCTAGTGGAATACAACACAGAGGTGTGTGGCACTCGGCAGGCAATGGTGGGTGTAACACAGCATTGGGCTCTGTCAGGAGCACGCTGTGACTCTCAAGTGATGTTCGTCCCCTTTCCAGAGAGTTAAATAAAAAGTATTACACATCCGGCAGTGGATGTGTGTTTTATTAACCGTGAGGGGGGTTTCTTGCATAGTTTTGGTCGAATTTTTGTCGAATCCCCTTTGAATGGCTTGGTGTGCATGTGTATTAAATGTGCCCGTCAATAGCTACCCATGTTTGTATAAATAAACGACAAGGGTGTCTACCAGGATTAGGCACGGTAGGGCATCAGACATGTCAGAGCTTCACTAGTGGTGTAAATACATTCCACGTGGATTCATTGCATGCATAGTCGCCTTTTAATGAATATCACGCAAATCGTCATGGTGATAGGTACGTACGGTTTGTCCAGCATGTCCTAGGTGTGTCTATGAATATACATTTTTTAAAAATAATAAAAAACAGTGGCCGGCCCTGGGGATTGGGGTCAAAAAAATATAATTAGGAGACTGGCCCTGGGGGATGGGGTCATCAGGGCCAATAAATTAGAATAAGAAGGGGAACCAAACAGCCCCCCTTCTTAAAAAACTAAAATAAATAAAAGACTGGCATCGTGCCGGAGGCCATGCCCCCTCCGTGCAGCACTCTGCAAACGCGCCCCCAACAGGCATCTCCAGTATGCGCCAGGGAGCTGCGCTGCAGCCAGGTGTTCTGAGGCCAAGCCCCTTTTTACACCTCTCTGCAACGCAGCTCTGTGGCGCTTACTGGAGGTACCTAGTGGTCTAGTTTGACCCTAGGGACCCTTAGGATTCAAGGGGACTTAATCTCTCAACTTAGAACAGCCACAGGGCGCGTTTACACAGTGGTGAAGGGAGGGGACGGGGCCTGAGGTGACGTGTGCAAACACGCACTATGGCACGTTTTAAATTGGGGATATAATTTCCCTTCAATACTGAGGGCCCCTGGGGGCTAACTAGCCCACCAAGTGCTTCCAGTAAGCGCCACTGAGCTGCATTGCAGAGAGGTGGTCCAGGCCGTGCCACTTTTTACACCTCTCTGCAACGCAGCTCTGTGGCACTTACTGGAGGTACCTAGTGGGCTAGTTGGACCCTAGGGACCCTCAGGATTCAAATGAACTTAATCTCCCAACTAAAAATGGACACAGGGCGTGTTTACACAGTGGTGAATGGAGGGGACGGGGCCTGAGTTAACGTGTGCAAAAACGCCCTGTGGCCTGTTTTAAGAGGTAGTTTTAATCTCCATGCCCTATTATATACTAGGGGCTTACAGAGGAGGTCATGCTAATCACAGGGGGACCCCAACGCATAATGTCCCCTAGTGTATGTAGGTGTTTTCACTGTATTCTAAGTGTCTTTTAACATAGCACTGGCTCTAGGACTGGTTAGTCAGACTCAGTTACCACCAGTATCCGTCTGAAAAAGTTGAGGGTACAGGATGATTTTGCAACAAGGCTTCTTTCTGCTCTTCTTTTTGTTCTTTCTGCACGTTATCCTTCTTCCTGCACTTATCTTCGTATTTGAGGACTTCTGTTGCTTCTTTCTGCACTTCTTTTGTTTCTTTCTTCTTTCTTCACATGTCCTATCTCTGTAGGCATAGTTAGAAATTAGCATTTAAAAAACCTTTGAAATTCACAGAAAAAACCATAGGTTTCAGGCACGTTATAGTTAGGAATTAGCATTTAAAAAACCTCAGAAATTCACTGAAAAAACCATAGGTTTCAGGGGTGTTATAGTTAGCTGGACTTTTCACTTGTACAAAACCATTGAAATTCCCCCGTTATAGTTAGTTCAGCTAACTATAACTCGCGCGCCCGCAATGCACTGCTGATGACGTCACATATTACATCACTCATGACATGGTCAGTGACATCACTCATGACATCACTCATGACATCTCAAATGACATCACTGATGACATCACTGATGACATCATCCTTGTGATAGAGTGGCAGACCTCCTCTCACCCTAATATAACCTTTGATACACACATTCAAAAATAGAGACAAAAATTTTCAAAACAATGGACATACCAATACCAGTTACAACAACCTCTTCAGTAATTCTAAGATCCACATACACATCCACTCATTCAACAACAGTCCTATAAAGTCACTCATACATGTACTCACTCATCATATGTACTCATACACCTATACATCCTGTTACACAATGCCACTCATCCATAGAGTTACTCACACACATAGTCACTCATGCTAATAAAGAATCAAACATACATTTACTTGCATATACAGTTATACACACACCACCATACTTACTTCTACGGAAACTTACACATACTTAGTCTTTTAAACAATCACTTATAGAAACACATACTTATTCATACAGGAACTCTTTCAATCTCTCACTCTCACATATACTCACATATATACACCAATAGTCACATATACTAGTTTAAAACATATGTAGTTACTCATAAAGACACTATTGAGACAGTCATTCACTCACTAACACACCCATACACACACTCATCCACCCATACAGTCCTGCACACATGCTGTGTTCAACCCATACAAACAGTGAGTCACTCATTCATGCACCTATGCACTACGTAATACCCCCCACCGAACCATGCAGACACTCAGACTGATACTCAAAAAACCAACTAATAACCTATATAGACACCCATGTAGCTACTCACCAACCCATGCAGCCACTTATACACAAAGTGAGAGACTGATACAGATATTTACATATTTAAACATTACTCACTAAGCCATGTATTCACTATGATACACTTAATCAGTGAGTTACACAATCAATTTTTCAAAAACAAATCATCCATTTAGACACTTATATACCCATTTATTCTTCCATCGACCTTGAGATATACATATATAAAACATATTTAATTTTCAGAAAAACACACATTCACTGGATGATGTCATCAGTGATGTCATCAGTGATGTCATTTGAGATGTCATCAGTGATGTCATGAGTGATGTCACTGACCATGTCATGAGTGATGTAATATGTGACGTCATCAGCAGTGCATTGCGGGCGCGCGAGTTATAGTTAGCTGAACTAACTATAACGGGGGAATTTCAATGGTTTTGTACAAGTGAAAAGTCCAGCTAACTATAACACCCCTGAAACCTATGGTTTTTTCAGTGAATATATATATATATATCACCGTAAACTCCTCCAAGGAAAGAGAAGAGGCCACAGTAGGGGAGACCACGGGGGCATCTTTATTCACATGTACAGCAACGGCGAATGCATTTCGGCTGGAATAGCCTTCTTCAGCGCCAACAGTGTTCAGGAGGTGTATTTGACTTCGTGCATTTGTATGTCCTGCCACAAAGTGATTGGTTTGTGATCCGCTCCGCCCCCAAAGCAAGTGCCTTTCGCTCACCTGCTGCAGCTCACATGATGCCTGTAAACCACAGTTCCCAGAATGCTGTTTGTCCAGGTAGGTAAAGGGTGGAAATCCAGTGATTGTGCGGGATGCAGGGCACCACGATGTCAATAAAACCAATTTCCTGCTTTCAGAGTACTTTAAATGAGGCGCCCCCCTGGGTCCCCAACCTCATCAACCCCCAAGAGTTCAGGAATCCATCCGGCGGGGGTAGGTATGGCGGTCCATGCCACCCAAAGTGGAGTAAATGACTCCAACACCGCCTTCTCTTCTCCCGGACCTGGAGGTGGGTACTGGTTCATCCAATCACTTGGAAACGAGAGAAATCCGCCGCAGCAGAAACCAGCGAAAACCAGGCCAACTTAGCGATGCAGGGACCCCAGAAGCGCGTTGCTGGAAAACGCGCTGAAATATCACCGTAAACTCCTCCAAGGAAAGAGAAGAGGCCACAGTAGGGGAGACCACGGGGGCATCTTTATTCACATGTACAGCAACGGCGAATGCATTTTGGCTGGAATAGCCTTCTTCAGCGCCAACAGTGTTCAGGAGGTGTATTTGACTTCGTGCATTTGTATGTCCTGCCACAAAGTGATTGGTTTGTGATCCGCTCCGCCCCCAAAGCAAGTGCCTTTCGCTCACCTGCTGCAGCTCACATGATGCCTGTAAACCACAGTTCCCAGAATGCTGTTTGTCCAGGTAGGTAAAGGGTGGAAATCCAGTGATTGTGCGGGATGCAGGGCACCACGATGTCAATAAAACCAATGTCCTGCTTTCAGAGTACTTGAAATGAGGCGCCCCCCTGGGTCCCCAACCGCATCAACCCCCAAGAGTTCAGGAATCCATCCGGCGGGGGTAGGTATGGCGGTCCATGCCACCCAAAGTGGAGTAAATGACTCCAACACCGCCTTCTCTTCTCCCGGACCTGGAGGTGGGTACTGGTTCATCCAATCACTTGGAAACGAGAGAAATCCGCCGCAGCAGAAACCAGCGAAAACCAGGCCAACTTAGCGATGCGGGGACCCCAGAAGCGCGTTGCTGGAAAACGCGCCGAAATATCACCGTAAACTCCTCCAAGGAAAGAGAAGAGGCCACAGTAGGGGAGACCACGGGGGCATCTTTATTCACATGTACAGCAACGGCGAATGCATTTCGGCTGGAATAGCCTTCTTCAGCGCCAACAGTGTTCAGGAGGTGTATTTGACTTCGTGCATTTGTATGTCCTGCCACAAAGTGATTGGTTTGTGATCCGCTCCGCCCCCAAAGCAAGTGCCTTTCGCTCACCTGCTGCAGCTCACATGATGCCTGTAAACCACAGTTCCCAGAATGCTGTTTGTCCAGGTAGGTAAAGGGTGGAAATCCAGTGATTGTGCGGGATGCAGGGCACCACGATGTCAATAAAACCAATTTCCTGCTTTCAGAGTACTTGAAATGAGGCGCCCCCCTGGGTCCCCAACCGCATCAACCCCCAAGAGTTCAGGAATCCATCCGGCGGGGGTAGGTATGGCGGTCCATGCCACCCAAAGTGGAGTAAATGACTCCAACACCGCCTTCTCTTCTCCCGGACCTGGAGGTGGGTACTGGTTCATCCAATCACTTGGAAACGAAAGAAATCCGCCGCAGCAGAAACCAGCGAAAACCAGGCCAACTTAGCGATGCGGGGACCCCAGAAGCGCGTTGCTGGAAAACGCGCTGAAATATCACCGTAAACTTCTCCAAGGAAAGAGAAGAGGCCACAGTAGGGGAGACCACGGGGGCATCTTTATTCACATGTACAGCAACGGCGAATGCATGTTGGCTGGAATAGCCTTCTTCAGCGCCAACAGTGTTCAGGAGGTGTATTTGACTTCGTGCATTTGTATGTCCTGCCACAAAGTGATTGGTTTGTGATCTGCTCCGCCCCCAAAGCAAGTGCCTTTCGCTCACCTGCTGCAGCTCACATGATGCCTGTAAACCACAGTTCCCAGAATGCTGTTTGTCCAGGTAGGTAAAGGGTGGAAATCCAGTGATTGTGCGGGATGCAGGGCACCACGATGTCAATAAAACCAATTTCCTGCTTTCAGAGTACTTGAAATGAGGCGCCCCCCTGGGTACCCAACCGCATCAACCCCCAAGAGTTCAGGAATCCATCCGGCGGGGGTAGGTATGGCGGTCCATGCCACCCAAAGTGGAGTAAATGACTCCAACACCGCCTTCTCTTCTCCCGGACCTGGAGGTGGGTACTGGTTCATCCAATCACTTGGAAACGAGAGAAATCCGCCGCAGCAGAAACCAGCGAAAACCAGGCCAACTTAGCGATGCGGGGACCCCAGAAGCGCGTTGCTGGAAAACGCGCTGAAATATCACCGTAAACTCCTCCAAGGAAAGAGAAGAGGCCACAGTAGGGGAGACCACGGGGGCATCTTTATTCACATGTACAGCAACGGCGAATGCATTTCGGCTGGAATAGCCTTCTTCAGCGCCAACAGTGTTCAGGAGGTGTATTTGACTTCGTGCATTTGTATGTCCTGCCACAAAGTGATTGGTTTGTGATCTGCTCCGCCCCCAAAGCAAGTGCCTTTCGCTCACCTGCTGCAGCTCACATGATGCCTGTAAACCACAGTTCCCAGAATGCTGTTTGTCCAGGTAGGTAAAGGGTGGAAATCCAGTGATTGTGCGGGATGCAGGGCACCACGATGTCAATAAAACCAATGTCCTGCTTTCAGAGTACTTGAAATGAGGCGCCCCCCTGGGTCCCCAACCGCATCAACCCCCAAGAGTTCAGGAATCCATCCGGCGGGGGTAGGTATGGCGGTCCATGCCACCCAAAGTGGAGTAAATGACTCCAACACCGCCTTCTCTTCTCCCGGACCTGGAGGTGGGTACTGGTTCATCCAATCACTTGGAAACGAGAGAAATCCGCCGCAGCAGAAACCAGCGAAAACCAGGCCAACTTAGCGATGCGGGGACCCCAGAAGCGCGTTGCTGGAAAACGCGCTGAAATATCACCGTAAACTCCTCCAAGGAAAGAGAAGAGGCCACAGTAGGGGAGACCACGGGGGCATCTTTATTCACATGTACAGCAACGGCGAATGCATTTCGGCTGGAATAGCCTTCTTCAGCGCCAACAGTGTTCAGGAGGTGTATTTGACTTTGTGCATTTGTATGTCCTGCCACAAAGTGATTGGTTTGTGATCCGCTCCGCCCCCAAAGCAAGTGCCTTTCGCTCACCTGCTGCAGCTCACATGATGCCTGTAAACCACAGTTCCCAGAATGCTGTTTGTCCAGGTAGGTAAAGGGTGGAAATCCAGTGATTGTGCGGGATGCAGGGCACCACGATGTCAATAAAACCAATGTCCTGCTTTCAGAGTACTTGAAATGAGGCGCCCCCCTGGGTCCCCAACCGCATCAACCCCCAAGAGTTCAGGAATCCATCCGGCGGGGGTAGGTATGGCGGTCCATGCCACCCAAAGTGGAGTAAATGACTCCAACACCGCCTTCTCTTCTCCCGGACCTGGAGGTGGGTACTGGTTCATCCAATCACTTGGAAACGAGAGAAATCCGCCGCAGCAGAAACCAGCGAAAACCAGGCCAACTTAGCGATGCGGGGACCCCAGAAGCGCGTTGCTGGAAAACGCGCTGAAATATCACCGTAAACTCCTCCAAGGAAAGAGAAGAGGCCACAGTAGGGGAGACCACGGGGGCATCTTTATTCACATGTACAGCAACGGCGAATGCATTTCGGCTGGAATAGCCTTCTTCAGCGCCAACAGTGTTCAGGAGGTGTATTTGACTTCGTGCATTTGTATGTCCTGCCACAAAGTGATTGGTTTGTGATCCGCTCCGCCCCCAAAGCAAGTGCCTTTCGCTCACCTGCTGCAGCTCACATGATGCCTGTAAACCACAGTTCCCAGAATGCTGTTTGTCCAGGTAGGTAAAGGGTGGAAATCCAGTGATTGTGCGGGATGCAGGGCACCACGATGTCAATAAAACCAATTTCCTGCTTTCAGAGTACGTGAAATGAGGCGCCCCCCTGGGTCCCCAACCGCATCAACCCCCAAGAGTTCAGGAATCCATCCGGCGGGGGTAGGTATGGCGGTCCATGCCACCCAAAGTGGAGTAAATGACTCCAACACCGCCTTCTCTTCTCCCGGACTTGGAGGTGGGTACTGGTTCATCCAATCACTTGGAAACGAGAGAAATCCGCCGCAGCAGAAACCAGCGAAAACCAGGCCAACTTAGCGATGCGGGGACCCCAGAAGCGCGTTGCTGGAAAACGCGCTGAAATATCACCGTAAACTCCTCCAAGGAAAGAGAAGAGGCCACAGTAGGGGAGACCACGGGGTCATCTTTATTCACATGTACAGCAACGGCGAATGCATTTTGGCTGGAATAGCCTACTTCAGCGCCAACAGTGTTCAGGAGGTGTATTTGACTTCGTGCATTTGTATGTCCTGCCACAAAGTGATTGGTTTGTGATCCGCTCCGCCCCCAAAGCAAGTGCCTTTCGCTCACCTGCTGCAGCTCACATGATGCCTGTAAACCACAGTTCCCAGAATGCTGTTTGTCCAGGTAGGTAAAGGGTGGAAATCCAGCGATTGTGCAGGATGCAGGGCACCACGATGTCAATAAAACCAATTTCCTGCTTTCAGAGTACTTGAAATGAGGCGCCCCCCTGGGTCCCCAACCGCATCAACCCCCAAGAGTTCAGGAATCCATCCGGCGGGGGTAGGTATGGCGGTCCATGCCACCCAAAGTGGAGTAAATGACTCCAACACCGCCTTCTCTTCTCCCGGACCTGGAGGTGGGTACTGGTTCATCCAATCACTTGGAAACGAGAGAAATCCGCCGCAGCAGAAACCAGCGAAAACCAGGCCAACTTAGCGATGCGGGGACCCCAGAAGCGCGTTGCTGGAAAACGCGCTGAAATATCACGGTAAACTCCTCCAAGGAAAGAGAAGAGGCCACAGTAGGGGAGACCACGGGGGCATCTTTATTCACATGTACAGCAACGGCGAATGCATTTCGGCTGGAATAGCCTTCTTCAGCGCCAACAGTGTTCAGGAGGTGTATTTGACTTTGTGCATTTGTATGTCCTGCCACAAAGTGATTGGTTTGTGATCCGCTCCGCCCCCAAAGCAAGTGCCTTTCGCTCACCTGCTGCAGCTCACATGATGCCTGTAAACCACAGTTCCCAGAATGCTGTTTGTCCAGGTAGGTAAAGGGTGGAAATCCAGTGATTGTGCGGGATGCAGGGCACCACGATGTCAATAAAACCAATTTCCTGCTTTCAGAGTACTTGAAATGAGGCGCCCCCCTGGGTCCCCAACCGCATCAACCCCCAAGAGTTCAGGAATCCATCCGGCGGGTGTAGGTATGGCGGTCCATGCCACCCAAAGTGGAGTAAATGACTCCAACACCGCCTTCTCTTCTCCCGGACCTGGAGGTGGGTACTGGTTCATCCAATCACTTGGAAACGAGAGAAATCCGCCGCAGCAGAAACCAGCGAAAACCAGGCCAACTTAGCGATGCGGGGACCCCAGAAGCGCGTTGCTGGAAAACGCGCTGAAATATCACCGTAAACTCCTCCAAGGAAAGAGAAGAGGCCACAGTAGGGGAGACCACGGGGTCATCTTTATTCACATGTACAGCAACGGCGAATGCATTTCGGCTGGAATAGCCTTCTTCAGCGCCAACAGTGTTCAGGAGGTGTATTTGACTTCGTGCATTTGTATGTCCTGCCACAAAGTGATTGGTTTGTGATCCGCTCCGCCCCCAAAGCAAGTGCCTTTCGCTCACCTGCTGCAGCTCACATGATGCCTGTAAACCACAGTTCCCAGAATGCTGTTTGTCCAGGTAGGTAAAGGGTGGAAATCCAGCGATTGTGCGGGATGCAGGGCACCACGATGTCAATAAAACCAATTCCCTGCTTTCAGAGTACTTGAAATGAGGCGCCCCCCTGGGTCCCCAACCGCATCAACCCCCAAGAGTTCAGGAATCCATCCGGCGGGGGTAGGTATGGCGGTCCATGCCACCCAAAGTGGAGTAAATGACTCCAACACCGCCTTCTCTTCTCCCGGACCTGGAGGTGGGTACTGGTTCATCCAATCACTTGGAAACGAGAGAAATCCGCCGCAGCAGAAACCAGCGAAAACCAGGCCAACTTAGCGATGCGGGGACCCCAGAAGCGCGTTGCTGGAAAACGCGCTGAAATATCACCGTAAACTCCTCCAAGGAAAGAGAAGAGGCCACAGTAGGGGAGACCACGGGGGCATCTTTATTCACATGTACAGCAACGGCGAATGCATTTCGGCTGGAATAGCCTTCTTCAGCGCCAACAGTGTTCAGGAGGTGTATTTGACTTCGTGCATTTGTATGTCCTGCCACAAAGTGATTGGTTTGTGATCCACTCCGCCCCCAAAGCAAGTGCCTTTCGCTCACCTGCTGCAGCTCACATGATGCCTGTAAACCACAGTTCCCAGAATGCTGTTTGTCCAGGTAGGTAAAGGGTGGAAATCCAGTGATTGTGCGGGATGCAGGGCACCACGATGTCAATAAAACCAATTTCCTGCTTTCAGAGTACTTGAAATGAGGCGCCCCCCTGGGTCCCCAACCGCATCAACCCCCAAGAGTTCAGGAATCCATCCGGCGGGGGTAGGTATGGCGGTCCATGCCACCCAAAGTGGAGTAAATGACTCCAACACCGCCTTCTCTTCTCCCGGACCTGGAGGTGGGTACTGGTTCATCCAATCACTTGGAAACGAGAGAAATCCGCCGCAGCAGAAACCAGCGAAAACCAGGCCAACTTAGCGATGCGGGGACCCCAGAAGCGCGTTGCTGGAAAACGCGCTGAAATATAGCTGTAAACTCCTCCAAGGAAAGAGAAGAGGCCACAGTAGGGGAGACCACGGGGGCATCTTTATTCACATGTACAGCAACGGCGAATGCATTTTGGCTGGAATAGCCTTCTTCAGCGCCAACAGTGTTCAGGAGGTGTATTTGACTTCGTGCATTTGTATGTCCTGCCACAAAGTGATTGGTTTGTGATCCGCTCCGCCCCCAAAGCAAGTGCCTTTCGCTCACCTGCTGCAGCTCACATGATGCCTGTAAACCACAGTTCCCAGAATGCTGTTTGTCCAGGTAGGTAAAGGGTGGAAATCCAGCGATTGTGCGGGATGCAGGGCACCACGATGTCAATAAAACCAATTTCCTGCTTTCAGAGTACTTGAAATGAGGCGCCCCCCTGGGTCCCCAACCGCATCAACCCCCAAGAGTTCAGGAATCCATCCGGCGGGGGTAGGTATGGCGGTCCATGCCACCCAAAGTGGAGTAAATGACTCCAACACCGCCTTCTCTTCTCCCGGACCTGGAGGTGGGTACTGGTTCATCCAATCACTTGGAAACGAGAGAAATCCGCCGCAGCAGAAACCAGCGAAAACCAGGCCAACTTAGCGATGCGGGGACCCCAGAAGCGCGTTACTGGAAAACACGCTGAAATATCACCGTAAACTCCTCCAAGGAAAGAGAAGAGGCCACAGTAGGGGAGACCACGGGGTCATCTTTATTCACATGTACAGCAACGGCGAATGCATTTCGGCTGGAATAGCCTTCTTCAGCGCCAACAGTGTTCAGGAGGTGTATTTGACTTTGTGCATTTGTATGTCCTGCCACAAAGTGATTGGTTTGTGATCCGCTCCGCCCCCAAAGCAAGTGCCTTTCGCTCACCTGCTGCAGCTCACATGATGCCTGTAAACCACAGTTCCCAGAATGCTGTTTGTCCAGGTAGGTAAAGGGTGGAAATCCAGTGATTGTGCGGGATGCAGGGAACCACGATGTCAATAAAACCAATTTCCTGCTTTCAGAGTACTTGAAATGAGGCGCCCCCCTGGGTCCCCAACCGCATCAACCCCCAAGAGTTCAGGAATCCATCCGGCGGGGGTAGGTATGGCGGTCCATGCCACCCAAAGTGGAGTAAATGACTCCAACACCGCCTTCTCTTCTCCCGGACCTGGAGGTGGGTACTGGTTCATCCAATCACTTGGAAACGAGAGAAATCCGCCGCAGCAGAAACCAGCGAAAACCAGGCCAACTTAGCGATGCGGGGACCCCAGAAGCGCGTTGCTGGACAACGCGCTGAAATATCACCGTAAACTCCTCCAAGGAAAGAGAAGAGGCCACAGTAGGGGAGACCACGGGGGCATCTTTATTCACATGTACAGCAACGGCGAATGCATTTCGGCTGGAATAGCCTTCTTCAGCGCCAACAGTGTTCAGGAGGTGTATTTGACTTCGTGCATTTGTATGTCCTGCCACAAAGTGATTGGTTTGTGATCCGCTCCGCCCCCAAAGCAAGTGCCTTTCGCTCACCTGCTGCAGCTCACATGATGCCTGTAAACCACAGTTCCCAGAATGCTGTTTGTCCAGGTAGGTAAAGGGTGGAAATCCAGTGATTGTGCGGGATGCAGGGCACCACGATGTCAATAAAACCAATTTCCTGCTTTCAGAGTACTTGAAATGAGGCGCCCCCCTGGGTCCCCAACCGCATCAACCCCCAAGAGTTCAGGAATCCATCCGGCGGGGGTAGGTATGGCGGTCCATGCCACCCAAAGTGGAGTAAATGACTCCAACACCGCCTTCTCTTCTCCCGGACCTGGAGGTGGGTACTGGTTCATCCAATCACTTGGAAACGAGAGAAATCCGCCGCAGCAGAAACCAGCGAAAACCAGGCCAACTAAGCGATGCGGGGACCCCAGAAGCGCGTTGCTGGAAAACGCGCTGAAATATCACCGTAAACTCCTCCAAGGAAAGAGAAGAGGCCACAGTAGGGGAGACCACGGGGTCATCTTTATTCACATGTACAGCAACGGCGAATGCATTTCGGCTGGAATAGCCTTCTTCAGCGCCAACAGTGTTCAGGAGGTGTATTTGACTTTGTGCATTTGTATGTCCTGCCACAAAGTGATTGGTTTGTGATCCGCTCCGCCCCCAAAGCAAGTGCCTTTCGCTCACCTGCTGCAGCTCACATGATGCCTGTAAACCACAGTTCCCAGAATGCTGTTTGTCCAGGTAGGTAAAGGGTGGAAATCCAGCGATTGTGCGGGATGCAGGGCACCACGATGTCAATAAAACCAATTTCCTGCTTTCAGAGTACTTGAAATGAGGCGCCCCCCTGGGTCCCCAACCGCATCAACCCCCAAGAGTTCAGGAATCCATCCGGCGGGGGTAGGTATGGCGGTCCATGCCACCCAAAGTGGAGTAAATGACTCCAACACCGCCTTCTCTTCTCCCGGACCTGGAGGTGGGTACTGGTTCATCCAATCACTTGGAAACGAGAGAAATCCGCCGCAGCAGAAACCAGCGAAAACCAGGCCAACTTAGCGATGCGGGGACCCCAGAAGCGCGTTGCTGGAAAACGCGCTGAAATATCACCGTAAACTCCTCCAAGGAAAGAGAAGAGGCCACAGTAGGGGAGACCACGGGGGCATCTTTATTCACATGTACAGCAACGGCGAATGCATTTCGGCTGGAATAGCCTTCTTCAGCGCCAACAGTGTTCAGGAGGTGTATTTGACTTCGTGCATTTGTATGTCCTGCCACAAAGTGATTGGTTTGTGATCCGCTCCGCCCCCAAAGCAAGTGCCTTTCGCTCACCTGCTGCAGCTCACATGATGCCTGTAAACCACAGTTCCCAGAATGCTGTTTGTCCAGGTAGGTAAAGGGTGGAAATCCAGTGATTGTGCGGGATGCAGGGCACCACGATGTCAATAAAACCAATTTCCTGCTTTCAGAGTACTTGAAATGAGGCGCCCCCCTGGGTCCCCAACCGCATCAACCCCCAAGAGTTCAGGAATCCATCCGGCGGGGGTAGGTATGGTGGTCCATGCCACCCAAAGTGGAGTAAATGACTCCAACACCGCCTTCTCTTCTCCCGGACCTGGAGGTGGGTACTGGTTCATCCAATCACTTGGAAACGAGAGAAATCCGCCGCAGCAGAAACCAGCGAAAACCAGGCCAACTTAGCGATACGGGGACCCCAGAAGCGCGTTGCTGGAAAACGCGCTGAAATATCACCGTAAACTCCTCCAAGGAAAGAGAAGAGGCCACAGTAGGGGAGACCACGGGGGCATCTTTATTCACATGTACAGCAACGGCGAATGCATTTCGGCTGGAATAGCCTTCTTCAGCGCCAACAGTGTTCAGGAGGTGTATTTGACTTCGTGCATTTGTATGTCCTGCCACAAAGTGATTGGTTTGTGATCCGCTCCACCCCCAAAGCAAGTGCCTTTCGCTCACCTGCTGCAGCTCACATGATGCCTGTAAACCACAGTTCCCAGAATGCTGTTTGTCCAGGTAGGTAAAGGGTGGAAATCCAGTGATTGTGCGGGATGCAGGGCACCACGATGTCAATAAAACCAATTTCCTGCTTTCAGAGTACTTGAAATGAGGCGCCCCCCTGGGTCCCCAACCGCATCAACCCCCAAGAGTTCAGGAATCCATCCGGCGGGGGTAGGTATGGCGGTCCATGCCACCCAAAGTGGAGTAAATGACTCCAACACCGCCTTCTCTTCTCCCGGACCTGGAGGTGGGTACTGGTTCATCCAATCACTTGGAAACGAGAGAAATCCGCCGCAGCAGAAACCAGCGAAAACCAGGCCAACTTAGCGATGCGGGGACCCCAGAAGCGCGTTGCTGGAAAACGCGCTGAAATATCACCGTAAACTCCTCCAAGGAAAGAGAAGAGGCCACAGTAGGGGAGACCACGGGGGCATCTTTATTCACATGTACAGCAACGGAGAATGCATTTCGGCTGGAATAGCCTTCTTCAGCGCCAACAGTGTTCAGGAGGTGTATTTGACTTCGTGCATTTGTATGTCCTGCCACAAAGTGATTGGTTTGTGATCCGCTCCGCCCCCAAAGCAAGTGCCTTTCGCTCACCTGCTGCAGCTCACATGATGCCTGTAAACCACAGTTCCCAGAATGCTGTTTGTCCAGGTAGGTAAAGGGTGGAAATCCAGTGATTGTGCGGGATGCAGGGCACCACGATGTCAATAAAACCAATTTCCTGCTTTCAGAGTACTTGAAATGAGGCGCCCCCCTGGGTCCCCAACCGCATCAACCCCCAAGAGTTCAGGAATCCATCCAGCGGGGGTAGGTATGGCGGTCCATGCCACCCAAAGTGGAGTAAATGACTCCAACACCGCCTTCTCTTCTCCCGGACCTGGAGGTGGGTACTGGTTCATCCAATCACTTGGAAACGAGAGAAATCCGCCGCAGCAGAAACCAGCGAAAACCAGGCCAACTTAGCGATGCGGGGACCCCAGAAGCGCGTTGCTGGAAAACGCGCTGAAATATCACCGTAAACTCCTCCAAGGAAAGAGAAGAGGCCACAGTAGGGGAGACCACGGGGGCATCTTTATTCACATGTACAGCAACGGCGAATGCATTTCGGCTGGAATAGCCTTCTTCAGCGCCAACAGTGTTCAGGAGGTGTATTTGACTTCGTGCATTTGTATGTCCTGCCACAAAGTGATTGGTTTGTGATCCGCTCCGCCCCCAAAGCAAGTGCCTTTCGCTCACCTGCTGCAGCTCACATGATGCCTGTAAACCACAGTTCCCAGAATGCTGTTTGTCCAGGTAGGTAAAGGGTGGAAATCCAGTGATTGTGCGGGATGCAGGGCACCACGATGTCAATAAAACCAATATCCTGCTTTCAGAGTACTTGAAATGAGGCGCCCCCCTGGGTCCCCAACCGCATCAACCCCCAAGAGTTCAGGAATCCATCCGGCGGGGGTAGGTATGGCGGTCCATGCCACCCAAAGTGGAGTAAATGACTCCAACACCGCCTTCTCTTCTCCCGGACCTGGAGGTGGGTACTGGTTCATCCAATCACTTGGAAACGAGAGAAATCCGCCGCAGCAGAAACCAGCGAAAACCAGGCCAACTTAGCGATGCGGGGACCCCAGAAGCGCGTTGCTGGAAAACGCGCTGAAATATCACCGTAAACTCCTCCAAGGAAAGAGAAGAGGCCACAGTAGGGGAGACCACGGGGTCATCTTTATTCACATGTACAGCAACGGCGAATGCATTTCGGCTGGAATAGCCTTCTTCAGCGCCAACAGTGTTCAGGAGGTGTATTTGACTTCGTGCATTTGTATGTCCTGCCACAAAGTGATTGGTTTGTGATCCGCTCCGCCCCCAAAGCAAGTGCCTTTCGCTCACCTGCTGCAGCTCACATGATGCCTGTAAACCACAGTTCCCAGAATGCTGTTTGTCCAGGTAGGTAAAGGGTGGAAATCCAGCGATTGTGCGGGATGCAGGGCACCACGATGTCAATAAAACCAATTTCCTGCTTTCAGAGTACTTGAAATGAGGCGCCCCCCTGGGTCCCCAACCGCATCAACCCCCAAGAGTTCAGGAATCCATCTGGCGGGGGTAGGTATGGCGGTCCATGCCACCCAAAGTGGAGTAAATGACTCCAACACCGCCTTCTCTTCTCCCGGACCTGGAGGTGGGTACTGGTTCATCCAATCACTTGGAAACGAGAGAAATCCGCCGCAGCAGAAACCAGCGAAAACCAGGCCAACTTAGCGATGCGGGGACCCCAGAAGCGCGTTGCTGGAAAACGCGCTGAAATATCACCGTAAACTCCTCCAAGGAAAGAGAAGAGGCCACAGTAGGGGAGACCACGGGGGCATCTTTATTCACATGTACAGCAACGGCGAATGCATTTCGGCTGGAATAGCCTTCTTCAGCGCCAACAGTGTTCAGGAGGTGTATTTGACTTCGTGCATTTGTATTTCCTGCCACAAAGTGATTGGTTTGTGATCCGCTCCGCCCCCAAAGCAAGTGCCTTTCGCTCACCTGCTGCAGCTCACATGATGCCTGTAAACCACAGTTCCCAGAATGCTGTTTGTCCAGGTAGGTAAAGGGTGGAAATCCAGTGATTGTGCGGGATGCAGGGCACCACGATGTCAATAAAACCAATTTCCTGCTTTCAGAGTACTTGAAATGAGGCGCCCCCCTGGGTCCCCAACCGCATCAACCCCCAAGAGTTCAGGAATCCATCCGGCGGGGGTAGGTATGGCGGTCCATGCCACCCAAAGTGGAGTAAATGACTCCAACACCGCCTTCTCTTCTCCCGGACCTGGAGGTGGGTACTGGTTCATCCAATCACTTGGAAACGAGAGAAATCCGCCGCAGCAGAAACCAGCGAAAACCAGGCCAACTTAGCGATGCGGGGACCCCAGAAGCGCGTTGCTGGAAAACGCGCTGAAATATCACCGTAAACTCCTCCAAGGAAAGAGAAGAGGCCACAGTAGGGGAGACCACGGGGGCATTTTTATTCACATGTACAGCAACTGCGAATGTATTTCGGCTGGAATAGCCTTCTTCAGCGCCAACAGTGTTCAGGAGGTGTATTTGACTTCGTGCATTTGTATGTCCTGCCACAAAGTGATTGGTTTGTGATCCGCTCCGCCCCCAAAGCAAGTGCCTTTCGCTTACCTGCTGCAGCTCACCTGATGCCTGTAAACCACAGTTCCCAGAATGCTGTTTGTCCAGGTAGGTATGTATATATGTACACTCATTTGCCATGTCCCAACTTTGAGCTGCACTCGAACAACGACCAGGGTGGCAAGTCCTTAAATCACGGGTATAAGCAGGCTGAGGTTGACAGTTAGTGATTCAACAGCTACAAACGCGGTAAGCCTGACGCGTTTCAAAGGTGAGTCCTTCTTCTTTAGAGGCGGTTGCATTTGTAGATACGTGCTCAGTTCTCCATGCTGAACGCCATTTATACGCCCCCAAATGGGCCGGTTCAATACCCGATGCATTCTGGTTGTAGGAGTCAGAAATTAGTGCACCATCAGTGGAAGCAATATCGGGACTCCTACAACCAGAATGCATCGGGCATTGAACCGGCCCATTTGGGGGCGTATAAATGGCGTTCAGCATGGAGAACCGAACACGTATCTACAAATGCAACCGCCTCTGAAGAAGAAGGACTCACCTTTGAAACGCGTCAGGCTTACCGCGTTTGTAGCTGTTGAATCACTAACTGTCAACCTCAGCCTGCTTATACCCGTGATTTAAGGACTTGCCACCCTGGTCGTTGTTCGAGTGCAGCTCAAAGTTGGGACATGGCAAATGAGCGTACATATATATATATATATATATATATATATATATATATATATTCACTGAAAAAACCATAGGTTTCAGGGGTGTTATAGTTAGCTGGACTTTTCACTTGTACAAAACCATTGAAATTCCCCCGTTATAGTTAGTTCAGCTAACTATAACTCGCGCGCCCGCAATGCACTGCTGATGACGTCACATATTACATCACTCATGACATGGTCAGTGACATCACTCATGACATCACTGATGACATCTCAAATGACATCACTGATGACATCACTGATGACATCATCCAGTGAATGTGTGTTTTTCTGAAAATTAAATATGTTTTATATATGTATATCTCAAGGTCGATGGAAGAATAAATGGGTATATAAGTGTCTAAATGGATGATTTGTTTTTGAAAAATTGATTGTGTAACTGATTGATTAGGTGTATCATAGTGAATACATGGCTTAGTGAGTAATGTTTAAATATGTAAATATCTGTATCAGTCTCTCACTTTGTGTATAAGTGGCTGCATGGGTTGGTGAGTAGCTACATGGGTGTCTATATAGGTTATTAGTTGGTTTTTTGAGTATCAGTCTGAGTGTCTGCATGGTTCGGTGGGGGGTATTACGTAGTGCATAGGTGCATGAATGAGTGACTCACTGTTTGTATGTGTTGAAGACAGCATGTGTGCAGGACTGTATGGGTGGATGAGTGTGTGTATGGGTGTGTTAGTGAGTGAATGACTGTCTCAATAGTGTCTTTATGAGTAACTACATATGTTTTAAACTAGTATATGTGACTATTGGTGTATATAAGTAAGTATATGTGAGAGTGAGAGATTGAAAGAGTTCCTGTATGAATAAGTATGTGTTTCTATAAGTGATTGTTTAAAAGACTAAGTATGTGTAAGTTTCCGTAGAAGTAAGTGTGGTGGTGTGTGTATAACTGTATATGCAAGTAAATGTATGTTTGATTCTTTATTAGCATGAGTGACTATGTGTGTGAGTAACTCTATGGATGAGTGGCATTGTGTAACAGGATGTATAGGTGTATGAGGACATATGATGAGTGAGTACATGTATGAGTGACTGTATAGGACTGTTGGTGAATGAGTGGATGAGTATGTGGATCTTAGAATTACTGAAGAGGTTGTTGTAACTGGTATTGGTATGTCCATTGTTTTGAAAAATTTAGTCTCTATTTTTGAATGTGTGTATCAAAGGTTATATTAGGGTGAGAGGAGGTCTGCCACTCTATCACAAGGATGATGTCATCAGTGATGTCATCAGTGATGTCATTTGAGATGTCATCAGTGATGTCATGAGTGATGTCACCGACCATGTCATGAGTGATGTAATATGTGACGTCATCAGCAGTGCATTGCGGGCGCGCGAGTTATAGTTAGCTGAACTAACTATAACGGGGGAATTTCAATGGTTTTGTACAAGTGAAAAGTCCAGCTAACTATAACACCCCTGAAACCTATGGTTTTTTCAGTGAATTTCTGAGGTTTTTTAAATGCTAATTCCTAACCATAACGTGCCTGCAACCTATGGTTTTTTCTGTGAATTTCAAAGGTTTTTTAAATGCTAATTTCTAACTATGCCTACAGAGATAGGACATGTGAAGAAAGAAGAAAAAATGCACAGAAAGAAAAAAAAGAAGTGCAGAAAGAAGCAACAGAAGTCCTCAAAGACGAAGAAAAGTGCAGGAAGAAGGATAACGTGCAGAAAGAACAAAAAGAAGAGCAGAAAGAAGCCTTGTTGCAAAATCATCCTGTACCCTCAACTTTTTCAGATGGATACTGGTGGTAACTGAGTCTGACTAACCAGTCCTAGAGCCAGTGCTGTGTTAAAAGACACTTAGAATACAGTGAAAACACCTACATACACTAGGGAACATTATGCGTTGGGGTCCCCCTGTGATTAGCATGACCTCCTCTGTAAGCCCCTAGTATATAATAGGGCCGGGGGATTAAAACTACCTCTTAAAACAGGCCACAGGGCGTTTTTGCACACGTTAACTCAGGCCCCGTCCCCTCCCTTCACCACTGTGTAAACACGCCCTGTGTCCATTTTTAGTTGGGAGATTAAGTTCATTTGAATCCTGAGGGTCCCTAGGGTCCAACTAGCCCACTAGGTACCTCCAGTAAGTGCCACAGAGCTGCGTTGCAGAGAGGTGTAAAAAGTGGCACGGCCTGGACCACCTCTCTGCAATGCAGCTCAGTGGCGCTTACTGGAAGCACTTGGTGGGCTAGTTAGCCCCCAGGGGCCCTCAGAATTGAAGGGAAATTATATCCCCAATTTAAAACGTGCCATAGTGCGTGTTTGCACACGTCACCTTAGGACCCGTCCCCTCCCTTCACCACTGTGTAAACGCACCCTGTGGCTGTTCTAAGTTGAGAGATTAAGTCCCCTTGAATCCTAAGGGTCCCTAGGGTCAAACTAGACCACTAGGTACCTCCAGTAAGCGCCACAGAGCTGCGTTGCAGAGAGGTGTAAAAAGGGGCTTGGCCTCAGAACACCTGTCTGCAGCGCAGCTCCCTGGCGCATACTGGAGATGCCTGTTGGGCTAGTTGGCCCTCAGGGACCCTCAGTATTGAAGAGGAATTAATTCCCCAACTTACAACTCGCCAGGGGGCGCGTTTGCAGAGTGCTGCAAGGAGGGGGCGTGGCCTCCGGCACGATGCCAGTCTTTTATTTATTGTAATTTTTTAAGAAGGGGGGCTGTGTGGTTCCCCTTCTTATTCTAATTTATTGGCCCTGATGACCCCATCCCCCAGGGCCTGTCTCCTTATTATATTTTTTTGACCCCAATCCCCAGGGCCGGCCACTGTTTTTTATTATTTTTAAATAATATATATTTATAGACACACCTAGGACATGCTGGACAAACCGTACGTACCTATCACCATGACGATTTGCGTGATATTCATTAAAAGGCGACTATGCATACAATGAATCCACGTGGAATGTATTTACACCACTAGTGAAGCTCTGACATGTCTGATGCCCTACCGTGCCTAATCCCGGTAGACACCCTTGTCGTTTATTTATACAAACATGGGTAGCTATTGACGGGCACATTTAATACACATGCACACCAAGCCATTCAAAGGGGATTCGACAAAAATTCGACCAAAACTATGCAAGAAACCCCCTCACGGTTAATAAAACACACATCCACTGCCGGATGTGTAATACTTTTTATTTTACTCTCTGGAAAGGGGACGAACATCACTTGAGAGTCACAGCGCGCTCCTGGCAGAGCCCAATGCTGTGTTACACCCACCATTGCCTGCTGAGGGCCACACACCTCTGTGTTGTATTCCACTAGCTAGTGCATATGCTATGACACTCTCTAGCCCATGTGCACTGTAACACCACCCCGTGAATATGTCATGCCACACTTGTCTTCGCACGGGTTATATTGCCCCATCTAACGTGCCTTCCTCGATGCCTATGTTATAACGCACAGTGCTATGCCATACATATTACAATCTGGGATCCATATCTTTGTCACAGTGCATATGCAACGTTACACTCCCCAGCACATATTTTATATTACAACTTTAGAGACTAGTTAGGTTACACAACACTGCCCTGTGCATATTACACTCCAAGGCGCATATCGCATAGCACGCGCTAGTGCCTGTGCTATCTCGCGCTCTCCAATGAATCTGTCATTGCGCACAATGTATTGCATATTATATTTCACGCCCGGTTCATCTTATATCATACTTTTTGGTGCATAGTTTATACCATACACTATATGTAGTTTTCATTTTCAATCGTGCTCTCAGGACTATGTTCTATATAACACTGTGTACACCTACCCTTTTCACAGGCATTACATTTTGCGATTGGGGGTGGAGGGTCAGGGGGTGTTTCTGCCAAGTGAGCCCGGAGTCACAGTCACAAACGTCCTCTTCTTCCTGAATAAAAGTGAGATTATGCTGCATACTTGTTCATATTTTAAGTAGTTCGCACAGACACACGTTTTAAAAACAATAAAGTTCCTAATACCCGCCTTCTCTGAACAGTTAGCTTGCTGCCCCATCCCCCTCCTCCCTATCCTCTGTTGTGTGAATCCGTGGACTAGCCTCCTCCCTCCTGCCATGCATGGTCTGATGTGCTGCCACTGCCCTCAATTTAGTATGATGTACCAGTCCACTCCTCCTGCCCTCCATTGCCCAATTCTATGCCCCATCATTGACCTCCTGCTTAAACTCTGTGCTTAGCTTGCTGCCCCTATTCTCCTTCCCCCTGCCCTCCGATGTCTTTGTGCATGCCCCTGCTCCATCCTTTTTGCCCACCATGTTCCATGGACCTGCAACTCCTATCTACTCTGAGTGTTCTGTTGAGCTGCCACTCCCCTCCCCTCCCACCTGCCTAGCATTGTCAGATGACTGTAACCTGTCCCTGCCACCTCCACCCTGCCTGTCCAGATGCCATGCCCCTATCCTCTTCCTCCTGTCCTACATGGTCCATTGTACTGCCACACCCTTCTGCCCTCCCTGGTCTGTTGTGCTGCAACTGCTCCTCCTGCCTGCCCGTGCGGTCTGTTGTGAGGCCCCTTCCCCTGAACTTTCTTGTCTGTGCACAGGTCCTGACCCTCCCTTCTATCCTCCATCGTCCTTTGTGCATGCCCCTGCACCCTCCTTCTTGCCCATCATAGCCATTGTGCTGCCACTAACCCTCCCACTTGCCATGCATGGTCTTCTGTGCTGCCATGGCCCCTCCCACCTTCCCTGTGTGGTCAGTTAGCTGCCCCTGACCCCCTCCCACCTTCCCTCCATGGTCTGTGTGTATGCCATCACAGTCTCACTGTTGCTCTTCCTGGTGTGTCTTGCTTCTAGTGCCCATCCTGCCTGACCTCCATGGCTATCTTGCTGCTCCTGCCCTGCCCCCTTGCCCCCAGCCCTCTGTTTACATGTGCAGACCCCTACTCCCTCCCTCCTGGCTTGTCTGTTCCATTGTAATGCCCCTGATCCGTCCCTCCTGCCCTTTATGGTCTGTTATGCTGCAGCTTTCTCTCCTGTCTGTCAATTATGGGCAGCTAGCTACCATTGCCTCTTGCCCCTCTGTTCTCTGTTGTCCATGTGCATGGTCCTGTCCCCTCCCTCTTGCTTTCTATGGATTGTTGTGCTGCACTCTCGTCCCGCATGCCCTGTGTGGTGTATTGTGCTGCTGCAAACCCTGATGCCTGCCCTGCAGGGTCAGTTTGGTGCACCTCTCCATGTCCCTCCTGTCCTCTGTTATCCAAGTCCATGTCCCTACCCCATTTCCTTTCATGATCCAATGTACCATACTTGTGAACATTTTGAACTTGGTAAGAGGGAGATTTTGAGAAATAACTGGGGTATTGATTTTCCTCTTTGAGTTACATTACAAAAGAGGAGATTGTAGACAGGAGACAGATCAAATAAAGCCCATTTGAGCTTAAAAACATTGGACGTTTCCTGGCTGAATCGGGTCTGTTGGCATGTATGGTTGTACTACCATTGCCTCTTCCTTCTGCCCACAATGGTCTATTACATTGCCACAGCCTCTCTTGCAAGTCCTGTATTGTTGGTTTGTTGCCCCTGCCCCCCTTTCCACTGCCCTCCATAGTCTGTTGTGCTGCCACGGCCCTTCCTGCCTGCTCAGTGTGGTTAAATTGTTGCCTTTGCACCCTCCTACCTGCCTTCAATTTTCAGAGTCAGTGCCCCTGGCCTCTGCCTCTCAACAGTATCCTAATGAACAACTAGATTGCTAACATTCTATATTTATTACAAAAGTGTGGAACGCCTGACGTCATCTTGATGTGATCAAAACTGTAATACCTAGAGCATTTCCTTTAGAAATTACATATATGAGAGGGTCTTATTGGCATCAAAATTATGGTTAGTGCTCTAAAAGACTAAAATAAGGACATATTTTCTGAGTTTTCAAATAGCGACAAAGCACTTTTAAATTATTTGTTATCTTTATGTTTTTTATCCAGTTGACCACTTGATTAAATTTTGCACTTAGGGGAGAGGATGTGGTGTTACTTCCAGAACTGCAGACTTTGCAACTGGGGAACCAGGTTGGAGTTTCTGCTTCAGCTCGACATTCTGTGATTCTGGTCAAATCACTTAGTCTCCCCATGTCTACACCCAAAATGAATTTGTTCTTGTGTGATGTAACCAATGCTCATGTAAAGCACTCCAATACATGACAAGTCTGCACTATATAACACTGCAAAAACACAAAATAATAAGTGTTTTGCACACTTCTGTCATTGGGCTATATTTGGGCTACATCTGGGTGATTTTGGGCTACATTTGGGCTCTTTTGTCTCCGGTGGCCATCTTGGGAGATTTATTTGTTATGAAGTTTCCTAAGTTCCTCATGTACTGCAGTCTCCTCAGTAGGAAATGCTTTCAGTTTTTTACTTTGATTCCATCATGAAGGTATTCAGATATGTCACACATTTGCCATAAATTCTGAATGTTAGCACTCTAGTTACTCATTAGATCACTGTAGTAAAACTACTGTTCACCATGGAAGTCTGCTCCTGGTATTAAAAGTGCATGTTCAGTCTGCATGTCAGAATTTTTTAATGAAATAGAAGAGGATTTGAGAAGTCACTCAAAATGTACCCTCATTTTCTTTCTTCAGCATTAATCATAATTTCTATGGCAAAATGAACCCCCTCATTGTGTTCCTTTTTAAATTAAATTTTTTAAGTGTTACCAGTTTATTCCAATCAAGATGGCTTCAGGTGTGCCATACTTTTGTCATAATGAAGACAGTAAGCGCTCTAGTTGTTTTTAAGAACACTCTGGGACATTCTGTCATTGGGCTATACTTGGGCTACATCTGGGTGATATTTGGGCTACATTTGGGCTCTTTTGTCTCTGGTGGCCATCTTGGGAGACTTATTTGTTATGAAGTTTCCTAATTTCCTCATTTACTGCAGTCTCCTCAGTAGGAAATACTTTCAGTTTTTTACTTTGATTCCATCAAGAAGGCATTCAGATGTGTCACACATTTGCCATAAATTCAGAATGTTAGCACTCTTTTTGCTCATTAGATCACTGTAGTAAAGCTACTGCTCACCAGGGAAAACTGCTGGTGGTATTGAAAGTGCATGTTTCAGTCTGCATGTCAGACTTTTTTAATGAAATAGAAGAGGATTTGAGAAGTCACTCAAAAGGGGCCCTAATTTTTCTTTCTGGAGCACTAATCATACTTTTTAGGGAAAAATGAACCCCCTCATTTTGTTCCTTTTTAAATTAAATGTTTTAAGAGTTACCACTTTATTTCAAGCAAGATGGCTTCAGGTGTGCCATATGTTTATCATAAGTAGGACTGTTAGCGCTCTAGTTGTTCTTTGGAACACTCTGGGAAGCTGCAGTAGAACACAAAGGAATCAACTGACAGTCTCTGCCCTTGTTGGATGTACATGTTTTACTGAGAATGTCAGACTTCATTCTCACATGACTGAGAAAGATAATGTGAATTTACAGAAAATAAGCTCTCAGTTTAGCTTATAGATCACCTTCCAAACCTCTGTGGGAAAAGCATGAGAAAATATTTTTCTCTCAATCATGATATCCCAGCAGAAGGCTTTTTTACATGGTGAAATCACCTTAGAACATACCACAATTCCTAAAATGAGTATGGTACCATCAACAAATGATTCATAATGTAACTAAAGTCTTAAAACCTTCTATTAACTGCAATGCTTTTTAATGAGGTGCTATCATGTATATTGGTCCCAAGATGGCTGCCAACACTTCTTGGATGAAGTGCTGACAGCCAATCAGATCTCAGGATGAGATGTGTGGTTAGGCTCCGCCCACATATATATATGATTTTACTTTTGATTTTCTCAGGAACTACTGAACAGATTGACACCAGACCTGCAAAAGGCACTTCCCTGACCTGAGGACTACCTCTCTGCCAAATTTCAAGTAATTCTGTTCAGCCGTTCGGGCTGTACCTTCGACTAAAGGTCCTATGGAAAAATGCATGGGGAAAACGCGTTTTGGGACCCCCCTTTTTTCTCGGCCCACACTTGATGAATCACCCCGAGACTTTTAGGGTAGGAGCTGAACGGAGCGCCCCATTTGTTTTGAAAATTCGCGAGGATTCGTCAACCGGCGCCAAAGTTATTCAAAATAGAATTTTGATATTTCCTATGGAAACTAGGTTGTAACTATAACTATCTACGGGCGACCGCCAGTAGATAATATATATATATATATATATATATATATATATATATATATATATATATATATATATATATATATAATATATATATATATATATATATATATATATATATATTACCTACTGGCTGTCGCCAGTAGGTAGTTATAGTTAGGACCACGTTTCCATAGGAAATCCGCAACATTCTATTTTGAATAACTTTGGCGCCGGTCGACGAATCCTCGCGAATTTTTCAAAATAGGTGGGGCGCTATGCTCCGCTCCTTCCCTGAAAGTCTCGGGGGGATTCGTCAAGCGGGGGCTGAGATAAAAGGGGGGTCCCAAAACGCGTTTTTCCCATGCATTTTTCCATAGGACCTTTAGACAGGGCTACAGCCCGAACGGCTGAACAGAATTACTAGAAATTTGGCAGAGAGGTAGTCCTCAGGTCAAGGAAGTGCCTTTTGTAGGTTTGGTGTAAATCTGTTCAGTAGATTCTGAGAAAATAGCCTTTAAATCAATATATATATCTGAGCCAGCTTACGGTGCGCTTACGGTACGCTTACCGTACGCGAACGGTGGCGTGCGCGAGCACGATTCTGATTGGCTCTTAGATCTTAGTAAACATTCGAATCGGCCGAAACCAGGAAGCGGCGGCCGCCATTTCGTGTGTTTCACTCAGAAAAAAAAGAGTGATAACAAGAAAAGGGGGCAAGGAGGAGAGTTACAGACCCCCTAACATTTGTAAGGGGGTCAAAGAAGGACAGAAAAGTACAAAGAAAACATTTATTGATTTTAAAAAAAATCGCGGGGTACGCGTACGGTAAGCTTACGGTAAAAAAATAAATAAAAAAAGAAATGAAATGCAGATTTAAGTGTTTAGATATTAGGGGGCTCTAAAAAGAGCCGTTGTGTTTATGAAGTGATTTTTAAGTGGTACCTACAAGTAAGTACCGATGCAGAGTCTAAGGTTCAAGAGGAAGACTCTGTTCCCTTCATCATTTAAGTGCACACCATCTCCTCTATAAATGTCTTGCATGTCGTAACGCAAGTTGTTGTGGTAAATGGAACCCATACCATAGTCACGGAGGAAAGCAGAAACAGATTTGTTGACGTGCTTTCTTGCTTTGTCAATCTGCGGACAAAAATGATTGGGCCAGTTCCATTTTTGCCTTTGGCATATGTTAGAAAACACAAAGGCAGTTTTAGGGAAAAGTGAAAACAGTTGTGCAAAGGTGTCCTTCATAAGCATTTCCAGACCTACCCCAGTCAAAGTGCCTAGGTCATTGCCACCACAGTGCACTATTATGAGGTCAGGGTGTTGGTTTTGCATGAAGGATTTCACCAATGGCATCAATTGGTGCCACTTTAACCCTCTCTGACCAATCCATTTAATGTCTACATTTGGCAAAGCAAGGTCTCTCACCATACCTGTTTTCTCTGCAAACTTTTCACTCCAGAAGACATAGCTGTGTCCTACAGTCCACACTGTGAACATCTTCAAAGGAGATCTGGATGCACTCAGGAGGTGTATTTCAGTAGAATGGTAAAAAGAAATGAAAGACAGTTTGGAAATGGAGGCATACATATTTTTTTTTTTTTAAAAGAACTGATTGGCTGTTTCATACCATTCTACACTAAAAACTAGGCTGTATGTGTAAATTTATAGAAGCATGTTTTGTATTGGTACAGAAAAATGTGTTACCAAAGAACAGTACTATGGATTTGCTGTTAGGTTAGAAAAGTCAAGCACTCTTGCTCTGTGGAATTGAAACATTGTTTGGCGAACTTCTGACCTAACTCCACACAGCAGTGTTCCATGAGCTGTTGCTATGGTAGCAGGCAGAAGTCAAGTTGGGGGAAGGGTACTAGGCAGAAGTCAAGTTGGGGGAAGGGTACTTTTGGAAAAGGGTTGGTTTTCAACCAATAGAAATGTGTGATTACATTTGAAAAAAAGGGGGAAGCACTGAGATTTGAAATTAACATGTATATATGTGGAAAAAGAGAGGGAAAGTTTGCCATTATCTGGTTCTGCTGAGAGGAGAGAGGTGTAAAGAACAGAGATCCTGGCTCTGATAATCTGCTGTTTGAGTGCCACATTTCTTTCACAACTAACTAATTTTAAAGGTGAGTTTAGAGTTTGAGAGGGGATGTATATGGTAAATTAAGAAATGAATAATAGAAATGCAATTCTTTTTGTTGAAGTTGTGTTTATTATTTTCTGTTTTGGGAGAAATTTAAATGTGAGGAACATGTAAAATAATATGGACTATGTTTTCACGATAAATTAAGGTGTACTGGTATAAAAAAAGAATAGTTTAAGGGTTTGAGGTTGGACTCAGTAATGCAAATACATTCAGCATCACTAAGGCTGGTTGCCCTTGCTGGAGTGTAGGCAGTCACCCAGGTTACAAATGGTGCTGGTCTGAAAAAGCAGTTTGGACATGTGCTTTTTAAAAAATCTGAAAAGTGGATTCATAATGTGTCAGTCTGTAAAAGTGATTATCACTTGCCAAAAAAAAGAGCAGTAAGTGTGCTTTCAAATTGGCAAAGAAATTTCGTTTTGTGACTAATGTGAAAACATGACTCTGTGTGCAAATAGGAATTACAGGCAGAGATTTATTGCGTATTGCTCTGGTGATTTCACAATTGCATTAGATGGAAAGGGGGAGCCATTTTTGGTGCAGAAGCAGACTCTTAGTACACACCCAGCTGCTTACCATGTGGAATCATGCACAGTATTCACAAGCGAGTGGGGTTTGAGGTTTCAGTCAGTAATGCAAATACATTCAGCATCACTAAGGCTGGTTGCCCTTGCTGGAGTGTAGGCAGTCACCCAGGTTACAAATGGTGCTGGTCTGAAAAAGCAGTTTGGACATGTGCTTTTTTATGAATCTGAAAAGTGGATTCATAATGTGTCAGTCTGTAAAAGTGTTTATCACTTGCCAAAAAAAAGAGTAGTATGTGTGCTTTCAAATTGGCAAAGAAATTTCGTTTTGTGACTAATGTGAAAACATGACTCTGTGTGCAAAGAGGAATTATAGACAGAGATTTATTGCGTATTACTCTGGTGATTTCACAGTTGCATTAGATGGAAAGGGGGAGCCATTTTTTGGTGCAGAAGCAGACTCTTAGCACATACCCAGCTGCTTACCATGTGGAATCATGCATAGTATTCACAACCGAGTGGGGTTTGAGGTTGCAGTCAGTAATGCAAATACATTGAGCATCAGTAAGGCTGGTTGCCCTTGCTGGAGTGTACTCAGTCACCCAGGTTACACATGTTGCTGGTCTGAAAATGCTGTTTGGACATGTGCTTTTTTAAGAATCTGAAAAGTAGATTCATAATGTGTCAGACTGTAAAAGTACTTATCACTTGCCAAAAAAAAGAGTAGTAAGTGTGCTTTGAAATTGGCAAAGAAATTTTGTTTTTTGACTAATATGAAAACATGACTCTGTGTGCAAAGAGGAATTACAGGCAGAGATTTATTGCGTATTGCTCTGGTGATTTCACAGTTGCATTAGATGGAAAGGGGGAGCCATTTTATGGTGCAGAAGCAGACTCTTAGCACACACCCAGCTGCTTACCATGTGGAATCATGCACAGTATTCACAAGCGAGTGGGGTTTGAGGTTTCAGTCAGTAATGCAAATACATTCAGCATCACTAAGGCTGGTTGCCCTTGCTGGAGTGTAGGCAGTCACCCAGGTTACAAATGGTGCTGGTCTGAAAAAGCAGTTTGGACATGTGCTTTTTAAAAAATCTGAAAAGTGGATTCATAATGTGTCAGTCTGTAAAAGTGATTATCACTTGCCAAAAAAAAGAGTAGTAAGTGTGCTTTCAAATTGGCAAAGAAATTTCGTTTAAGGGCCTAATGTGAAAACATGACTCTGTGTGCAAATAGGAATTACAGGCAGAGATTTATTGCGTATTGCTCTGGTGATTTCACAGTTGCATTAGAAGGAAAGGGGGAGCCATTTTTTGGTGCAGAAGCAGACTCCTAGCACACACCCAGCTGCTTACCATGTGGAATCATGCACAGTATTCACAAGCGAGTGGCGTTTGAGGTTTCAGTCAGTAATGCAAATACATTCAGCATCACTAAGGCTGGTTGCCCTTGCTGGAGTGTAGGCAGTCACCCAGGTTACAAATGGTGCTGGTCTGAAAAAGCAGTTTGGACATGTGCTTTTTAAAAAATCTGAAAAGTGGATTCATAATGTGTCAGTCTGTAAAAGTGATTATCACTTGCCAAAAAAAAGAGTAGTAAGTGTGCTTTCAAATTGGCAAAGAAATTTCGTTTAAGGGCCTAATGTGAAAACATGACTCTGTGTGCAAATAGGAATTACAGGCAGAGATTTATTGTGTATTGCTCTGGTGATTTCACAGTTGCATTAGATGGAAAGGGGGAGCCATTTTTTGGTGCAGAAGCAGACTCTTAGCACACACCCAGCTGCTTACCATGTGGAATCATGCACAGTATTTACAAGCGAGTGGGGTTTGAGGTTTCAGTCAGTAATGCAAATACATTCAGCATCACTAAGGCTGGTTGCCCTTGCTGGAGTGTAGGCAGTCACCCAGGTTACAAATGGTGCTGGTCTGAAAAAGCAGTTTGGACATGTGCTTTTTTAAGAATCTGAAAAGTGGATTCATAATGTGTCAGTCTGTAAAAGTGATTATCACTTGCCAAAAAAAAGAGTAGTAAGTGTGCTTTCAAATTGGCAAAGAAATTTCGTTTTGTGACTAATGTGAAAACATGACTCTGTGTGCAAAAAGGAATTACAGGCAGAGATTTATTGCGTATTGCTCTGGTGATTTCACAGTTGCATTAGATGGAAAGGGGGAGCCATTTTTTGGTGCAGAAGCAGACTCTTAGTACACACCCAGCTGCTTATCATGTGGAATCATGCACAGTATTCACAAGCGAGTGGGGTTTGAGGTTTCAGTCAGTAATGCAAATACATTCAGCATCACTAAGGCTGGTTGCCCTTGCTGGAGTGTAGGCAGTCACCCAGGTTACAAATGGTGCTGGTCTGAAAAAGCAGTTTGGACATGTGCTTTTTAAAAAATCTGAAAAGTGGATTCATAATGTGTCAGTCTGTAAAAGTGATTATCACTTGCCAAAAAAAAGAGTAGTAAGTGTGCTTTCAAATTGGCAAAGAAATTTCGTTTTGTGACTAATGTGAAAACATGACTCTGTGTGCAAATAGGAATTACAGGCAGAGATTTATTGCGTATTGCTCTGTTGATTTCACAGTTGCATTAGATGGAAAGGGGGAGCCATTTTTTGGTGCAGAAGCAGACTCTTAGCACACACCCAGCTGCTTACCATGTGGAATCATGCACAGTATTCACAAGCGAGTGGGGTTTGAGGTTTCAGTCAGTAATGCAAATACATTCAGCATCACTAAGGCTGGTTGCCCTTGCTGGAGTGTAGGCAGTCACCCAGGTTACAAATGGTGCTGGTCTGAAAAAGCAGTTTGGACATGTGCTTTTTAAAAAATCTGAAAAGTGGATTCATAATGTGTCAGACTGTAAAAGTGTTTATCACTTGCCAAAAAAAAGAGTAGTAAGTGTGCTTTCAAATTGGTAAAGAAATTTCGTTTTGTGACTAATGTGAAAACATGACTCTGTGTGCAAAGAGGAATTATAGACAGAGATTTATTGCGTATTGCTCTGGTGATTTCACAGTTGCATTAGAAGGAAAGGGGGAGCCATTTTTTGGTGCAGAAGCAGACTCTTAGCACACACCCAGCTGCTTACCATGTGGAATCATGCACAGTATTCACAAGCGAGTGGGGTTTGAGGTTTCAGTCAGTAATGCAAATACATTCAGCATCACTAAGGCTGGTTGCCCTTGCTGGAGTGTAGGCAGTCACCCAGGTTACAAATGGTGCTGGTCTGAAAAAGCAGTTTGGACATGTGCTTTTTAAAAAATCTGAAAAGTGGCTTACCATTGGAAATTTAACCAAAAAAGAATTTTAAAATTACTATTTGGCCTAAAGGAAATGGAACCAGATGTATTGTGGAGTTATTTGAGATATATTATTGTGATTATACTTATGAAACAAAAATATCAGACGGTATTTTAAAGAAATAAGTATTGATATTAGATGATATTTTTTAAGAATAATATGCATTTCTATAAAGTTATGTTTATGCAAAACGAGATTGTGGGCTTTTTTAAAACAATCTTTGAAATTGTTAATTTTTTTTTTGCCCGCTGTTAAATGATGAATGCAATTGCTTTCACAATTTATAGTGAAATGCAATATATTCTGAAAACAGCAAAAAAAAGGCAAAAATCTTTTTTGAAAAATATGTAAATATGTGTACTGTATTATAAAATGTTTTATTAAATATTAATACTTTTTTCTTTTTTTTCAGATTGAGATAGAAAATTTTCGAAAACTAGAACCATTTTTAAAGCAATTAAAAAAAAATTTAAATGAATAAATATTTTTTTGAGTGGGTATGGTAAGTCAATAATATCATGGTCCCTTTTTTCCACTTCTCTACAATCACATTTTCAGTTTTTAATTGTAGTCTCTCAAGGACCTTGTAATGTGATAATTGATTTTTTGTGTTTTTAAAAAAAAAAAAAAAATTACGCGTACCGTACGCGTACGGTAAAAAAGAAAATAAAAAAAGTTTTTAAAAACATATATAAAAAAAAGATGAAAGGTAAGGTTGGCTCTTAAAAGAGCCGTTGTGTTCATGCAGGGACAGAGGAAAGAAAGATTGGGAATATTAGATGGTACGACAAGTGTGCTGATCTATTTTATTGTTCACTAGGGAAATACTGGTCTCCCTATAACTAATTAGATCATGACAAGTGGCGCACCGTACTTCAACCCTCGCAAACCGAGGGTTAATTTCCAGAGGACCAGAAAAAGGAGATGCTCCCACCACAGATGAAGGGCTCACCTGACCTGCAGAAGAAGGACTCAGCACTGCAGATGATGGTCCAGGCTGAGCTGCTGTGGATGTGCTTGGTTGATTTACTGAAGGGTTACCTTCAGTAAGTCGAGCATGTGTCCTTCTGTGTACATCCTTAAGGTGTCTCATCATGGTGTGATTCCCAAAGGAATACTTCCTGTCGGGATTCCCTCTTGAAAGTACACGCTTACACAGCTTACAAGTCACTAAGGGTGCATTTACCTTTTGCTGGCCTTCTGGAAAAGTAAAATACTCCCATATGTAAGAGGTCTTTTGTTTCCTCGCTCTCTGCCTCAAGGTAGTGCTGCTAGCCTCACTCTCAGAAGAGCTCTGCTGTTCTGCCATCGTATCACAAAGACAACCCAGCTCCTTCTCCTAAGGGATCACAAGCAGAAATGAGGGGAATGGGTGTGGTGTAGGAGAGTTCTAGAACTGAAAGTAGTTTCAACCAATCAAAAGTTGTGTTTCATGATCACATGACCTACCGTACGCTTACGGTACGCTTACGGTGCGCTTACGGCAAAAGTACGCATGCGCGTAAAAAAGACACGCGCCTGCGCGCATGCGCAAAACAGGCACGCCCCTTCACTTCCGCGTAACGTGGGCGTGCAGCGTACGCGTTACGCGCTATGCGCGCATGACGTGCATCTACGCAAATTGCGTAAATGAACGCAAACAGCGTAGAAATCTAACGTAATTACAGCAAGACGTGCGCTTACCGTACGCGCACGGTAAAAAAAAAAAAAAAAAAAAAAAAAATGTATTGCTAATAAATTTTACCTGTTTATTTTAAAAAAATTGTAAAATAAAAACATATTGTAGAATTTTTAAAATTTAACCATAGTCTTTAAAAAAGGATAGACAAATAAAATAAAAATATGTAAAAAAAAAATAAGAAAAAAAAAAAAATTAGCATTTAAAAAACCTTGCAAATTCACTGAAAAAACCATGGGTTTCACTCACGTTATAGTTAGGAATTAGCATTTAAAAAACCTTGCAAATTCACTGAAAAAACCATGGGTTTCACACGCGTTATAGTTAGGAATTAGCATTTAAAAAACCTTAGAAATTCAATGAAAAAACCAAAGGTTTCACACATGTTATAGTTAGCTGGACATTTCACTCGTAAAAAACCATTGAAATTCCCCCGTTATAGTTAGTTCAGCTAACTATAACTCGCGCGCCCGCAATGCACTACTGATGACGTCACATATTACATCACTCATGACATGGTCAGTGACAACTCATGACATCACTGATGACATCTCAAATGACATCACTGATGACATTATCCTTGTGACAGAGTGGTAGACCTCCTCTCACCCTAATATAACCTTTGATACACACATTTAAAAATAGAGACTGAAATTTTCAAAAAAATGGACATACCAATAACAGTTACAACAACCTATTCAGTAATTCTAAGATCCACATACACATCCACTCATCCACCAACAATCCTATACAGTCACTCATACATGTACTCACACATCATATGTACTCATACACCTAAACATCCTGTAACACAATGCCACTCATTCATAGAGTTATTCACACATAGTCACTCATGCTAATAAAGAATCAAACATCCATTTACTTGCATATACAGTTATACACACACCACCACACTTACTTTTACAGAAACTTACACATACTTAGTCTTTTAAACAATCACTTATAGAAACACATACTTATTCATACAGGAAGTCTACCAATCTCTCACTCTCACATATACTCACTTATAAACACCAATACTCACATATACTAGTTTAAAACATATGTAGTTACTCATAAAGACACTATTGAGACAGTCATTCACTCACTAACACACCCATACACACACTCATCCACCCATACGGTCCTGCACACATGCTGTCTTCAACACATACAAACAGTGAGTCACTCATTCATGCACCTATGCACTACGTAATAACCCCCACCGAACCATGAAGACACTCAGACACTCATACTGATACTCAAAAAACCAACTAATAACCTATATAGACACTCATGTAGCTACTCACCAACCCATGCAGCCACTTATATACAAAGTGAGAGACTGATACAGGTATTTACACATTTAAACATTACTCACTTAGCCATGTATTCATAAAGATACACTTAATCAGTCAGTAATACAATCAATTTTTCAAAAACAAATCATCCATTTAGACACTTATATACTCATTTATTCTTCCATCGACCTTGAGATATACATATATTAAACATATTTAATTTTCAGAAAAACACACATTCACTGGATGATGTCATCAGTGATGTCATTTGAGATGTCATCAGTGATGTCATGAGTGATGTCACTGACCATGTCATGAGTGATGTAATATGTGACGTCATCAGTAGTGCATTGCGGGCGCGCGAGTTATAGTTAGCTGAACTAACTACAACGGGGGAATTTCAATGGTTTTTTACGAGTGAAATGTCCAGCTAACTATAACATGTGTGAAACCTTTGGTTTTTTCATTGAATATATATATATATATATCCAAACAGAGAAGATTCCCATTTAGGAGAGCCCACGCAGTTAGCATTAAAATTTCGTTTTTAATCAGGAAGCTGCAGCATGCAGGGTGGAAGTCAGTTCCAAAATCACACAGCCTGACGCGTTTCATGCTTCACACAGCATTTCTTCAGAGGCATAAGTCCTTGACACTTGAAGCACATCGGCATTACTGATATACTCACACCATATATATATTATTTTTTTTTTTATCCTCCTGTGCTTGAGTAGCAGCCACCGCACACCAAACCAGAGGGCGCGTCGTCGTCACCGGTTACTCAAGTTCAATCCGGTCTATTATCACGCATCAGCCTCGAAACTTTCCAGGAAGGACGACGCCATGTGGTGATTAAATCTGCTTTATTCGTTGTTTACTCAACGCGTTTCGCCTGTACCAGCAGGCTTGTTCACGAATAAAGTTTTCAACACAAACCACCATTTTAAATCTTGTGCATGTGACGCAAATCACGTGAAAACTACAAATACATGAAAATAGGAGACAGACTCGTAGTTTTTAAGTCTGTCTATAGTTAAACAGTGACTTTGAACATCGTTTTTGCTTCTCAAGTGCTGTATTGATAATTTATACAACGATTAGCATAACAAAGGAATAAATAATTTCATTCTAAAATGTATTCCTATTATAATTTTAAATCATGCAACAAATTGTAAATCAATGCCATTTTCTTGACTAATTCATTTCAGAAAATCATGCCCAAAGTGGGCTAAAGTGTCGCAGTTCATATTATATGTCACCTAGGTTATCAATAGCCCAAGTGGGCAATAAGGAAAACCCTCATATAGTCTGTAGTATATAAACAAAGTGCTTTTGTGCAGTGTTTCAAAACTTAGAAATTAGGAGTAAGGGAACATCCTAAACTAATCCAATATATAATACTAGAAAAATATATATTATTTACACTTTTGTTCATGACACTATTTATGTGGCACCAGAAACACCTTATAGATGAGTATACAAATCCTCTTCTATATTCAGGCCAGCAGGGCTTCTTGTGTTCAATTCTACTATATAGCAAGATTCCAATTTCCGCAAGCTTTTTTGTCTGTCACCTCCTCTTTTATTTGGAGGAATTGCATCGATGACAAAATAAACTAAACTTTGTACGTCCTTGTTTTGGAATCGTTCAAAGTGGCGTGCCACTGGGTAAGATCTATCTAAATTTTTAATTGCTCTTAAGTGTTGCAAAATGCGCTTATGTACCGGTAAAATTGTACTTCCAACATATTGAAGATTGCATGCACATCTTAAAACATATACAGCATACTCAGTTTTACAGTTATAATGTCCTTTGATCTTTTTCACTCTTTTTGATAAACCAAGTTTATACAACACCGTATTTAACCCATGTGTGCAAGCTTTACATTTCATGCATTTCACAAAACCATCTTTACGTTTTAACCAAGATCCACTCGCGGAACTGTTTTTACTTGAAATCATATTGCTCACTAACATTTGTTTAAAAGATCTAGCTCTGCAAAAAGTCATCAAAGGTCTTTTAGGAACTAATGGCCCAAGTACTGAATCATTTTTAATCACATGCCAATGTTTTGATACAATATTTCTAATGGGGCCATGTAGTTTATTGTAGTTCGTAATCAATCTACACTCATTGGTGTTTTTCTCTGTATCTCTCACTTTAAAAAGTACATCCTAGCTTGTTTTTTTCTGTACCTTCTCCATTGAAGTTCGAAGACAGTGCTCGGTATACCCCCTCTCTCTGAATCGATTTTTTAGTTTCCTCAACTCTTTCTCTTTTACTTTTGGTTCACTGCAATTTCGTACTACTCTCAGACATTCCCCATACGGGATACTGTTCACTAGATTCGTCGGGTGGAAACTCGCTGCATGAAGCAGTGTATTTCCTGCTGTATCTTTCCTGTAAAGTTTCGTCTGGAGTTTAAAATCCTTAATGTAGATTGTTAAATCTAAAAAATTGTTGGAATTATCACTGATCGTGCTAGTGAACTGCAAGTTTAAACTATTCTTCTGAAGTTTATTGATAAAGTCTTTCACAGATGATACTGTGCCCTTCCATACAATGAATAAATCGTCAATATAACGACTCCAGTGTGTGATATTGTTCTCCCACTCAATATGGTACTGCTTCTGGACCACCTGCTCCTCCCACCAGCCCATATGCAAATTCGCATAGCTGGGGGCGAAGCAGGTGCCCATCGCAGTACCACAAGTCTGATGGAACAGTTCATCATTAAAGAAGAAATAGTTGTTTTTTAAACAGGTTGACACCATAGCTAATAACATCTGGGTATGAGACCATAATTTGATTGGTCTATTGCTCAGGAAATATCTAACCGCATTCAACCCGTCTTCGTGTTTTATGCTTGTGTACAATGGTTGTCACGTCAATGGTTATGGTAACCAATAGAAGATCTTCTTCCCACGGTAGGCCATACACTGTTTTGAGAAAAGCCCCTGTATCCTGTATATATGAGGGAAGTTGTTTAACTAGTGGATTTAAAAATGAATCAACAAATTTTGAAGTGTTTCCAACCCACTACCTATCGCTGATATAATCGGTCGACCTGGGGGGTTTTCAATGTCTTTATGCACTTTTGGCAAAAGATAGAATACTGGTGTCACTCATGGCGGCATCCAAGAAATAAAGATGAGATAATTGGCACCAAGTTTGTGGTCCGTGTCCGTGTGTAGCTGACAAAGGCGAGTAAGCTGCGGATTTGTTTATATATATATATATATATATATATATATATATATATATATATATATATATATATATATTATCTACTGGCTGTCGCCAGTAGATAGTTATAGTTAGGACCGTGTTTCCATAGGAAATCTCAAAATTCTATTTTGAATAACTTTGGCGCCGGTTGACGAATCGTCGCGAAATTTTCAAAACTAATGGGGCACTCCGCTCAGCTCCTACCCTGAAAGTCTCGGGGGGATTCGTCAAGCGGGGGCTGAGAAAAAAGGGGGGTCCCAAAACGCGTTTTCCCCATGCATTTTCCCATAGGACCTTTAGTCGGAGGTACAGCCCGAACGGCTGAACAGAATTACTTGAAATTTGGCAGGGAGGTAGTCCTCAGGTCAGGGATGTGCCTTTTGCATATATGGAGTCAATCTGTTCAGTAGTTCCTGAGAAAATTGCAATTAAAAGCACATACATATCTATAGCCGCGCACCGTGCGCACACCGTGCGCGCACCCTAACATGCACAAGCGTAATTCTGATTGGTTGTTACATGTCAGTCAACGTTCGAATCGGTCGAAATCAGGAAGTGTCGGCCACCATTTTGTTTGTTTTCAGTGCGAGAGTGGAAAAGGAAGGTGGCGAACGTGAAAAGGGGGCAGGGTAGAGAGTTCCTTACCCCCTAGCCTTTGGCAGGGGGTCCCTGAAGGACCCCGAAGGCAGAAAAAAACATTTACATTTTTTTTTTTTTAAATCGCGCGGGTGCGCGTACCGTGCGCGCACGGTGAAAAACCATTAAAAAATGTTTTAAAATAATTTAATACGTAGTTTATTGAAAAATAAATATATAAAAAAAATAATAATACATACATAACTTAGCATTTAAAAAAACGTACAAATTCACTGAAAAAACCATAGGTTTCACACACGTTATAGTTAGGAATTAGCATTTAAAAAACCTTGCAAATTCACTGAAAAAACCATAGGTTTCACACATGTTATAGTTAGGTGGATATTTCACTCGTAAAAAACCAATGAAATTCCACCATTATAGTTAGTTCAGATAACTATAACTCGCGCGACCGCCACTCTATCACAAGGATGATGTCATGAGTGATGTCAAGAGTGATGCCACTGACCATGTCATGAGTGATGTAATATGTGACGTCATGAGCAGAGGATTGCGGTCGCGCGAGTTATAGTTATCTGAACTAACTATAACAGTGGAATTTTAATGGTTTTTTACGAGTGAAATATCCACCTAACTATAAAATGTGTGAAACCTATGGATTTTTAAGTGAATATATATATATATATATATATTCACTGAAAAAACCATAGGTTTCACACACGTTATAGTTAGGAATTAGCATTTAAAAAACCTTGCAAATTCACTGAAAAAACCATAGGTTTCACACATGTTATAGTTAGCGGAAATTTTACTGATAAAAAACCAGTGAAATTGCCCCGTTATAGTTAGTGCTGGCAACTATAACTCACGCGACCGCAATCCTCTGCTGATGCTAATACTGTATTTAGACACTTATTTGCCCATGTCTTCTTCCATACATTTTTAGCTATACATATATTACAAATATTTTTTTTTCATAAAGACACATATGTCATCAGCAGAAGATTGCGGTCGCGTGAGTTATAGTTGCCAGCACTAACTATAACGGGGCAATTTCACTGGTTTTTTATCAGTAAAATTTCCGCTAACTATAACATGTGTGAAACCTATGGTTTTTTCAGTGAATTTGCAAGGTTTTTTAAATGCTAATTCCTAACTATAACGTGTGTGAAACCTATGGTTTTTTCAGTGAATTTGTACGGTTTTTTAAATGCTAAGTTACTTTACGCCATTTGAGGCGTGCGCGCCCACTTAACGCAGTTCGTTCCGTGCACGGTTTTTATCAACTTTAATAAGCCCTGTACATTTGGTGGCCTTCGGCCACCAAAAGCACAGGGGGTGGGGTCAATGTGGATAGTGTTTTTTTTATTTCGATTTTATAATTTCATGTTGCCAAAATTTAGTTTTTTTTACCTATTAATAAGCACTGTACATTTGGTGGCCTACGGCCACCAAAAGCACAGGGGGTGGGGTAAGTGTGGATAGTGTTTTTTTTATTTTATTTTTTTTACCGTACGCTTACGGTAAGCGTACGGTAAGCGTACTCGGCGAAATTGCCGAAAAAAAAATAAAACCGTTTTTGCTCTTGGGGGATGTTTGGGGACTCCCTCAACATGTCTATGTGGGAGGGAGTTGTCAAAACAGCCCCGTAACATGTTTTTGGCCATCTTGTTTGATAAACAACACTCAGTGCGAGAGACAAAATGGCGGCCGCCGCTTCCTGGTTTCGGCCGATTCGAATGTTTACTAAGATCTAAGAGCCAATCAGAATCGCGCTCGCGCACGCCACCGTACGCTTACGGTAAGCGTACGGTAAGCGTACCGTAAGCGGGCTCAGATATATATATTGATTTAAAGGCTATTTTCTCAGAATCTACTGAACAGATTTACACCAAACCTACAAAAGGTACTTCCTTGACCTAGGGACTACCTCTCTGCCAAATTTCTAGTAATTCTGTTCAGCCGTTCGGGCTGTAGCTCGTTCTAAAGGTCCTATGGAAAAATGCATGAGAAAAACGCGTTTTGGGACCCCCCTTTTAGCCCCCGCTTTACGAATCCCCCCGAGACTTTCAGGGTAGGAGCGGAGCGTAGCGCCCCACCTATTTTGAGAAATTCGCGAGGATTCATCGACCGGCGCCAAAGTTATTCAAAATAGAATGTTGAGGTTTTCCTCAATATATATATATGTATAATTTCAAGGTACGCAGATGTGGAATAAAGAACAGTACATTTATACTCACCCCGTAAAATGTTTTTGGGAGCCTGCTAGTTTTGTACACGATATTCTAACAAACACTGATCAGACAAGCCAAAAATACTTCTTACATTAGCTCCATATATTACACATCAGTATGAGAGTGAGATACTATGGTATCACAGTGTTGAACAAAACACCTAAACATAATATGTAATTGAAAATATTTTTACCCTTTTCAAAGGTGTAACGATAATTTATTTAAAATACATGTAAAATGAGCACAGTGTGCTCTTGGAAGGTTCTCCAGCCTCTGTGAGTCAGTAATGGAGGATTGCCATCAAAAGTATGTCCCTGTTCTTTCTCCATGTGGTCAGGTAAAGGATTAATGAATACATTTTTGCACATTCATAGGACAGTTGGGTTCTTAGCTGGTAGACGGGCACCAGCACTTCCAATTTAGTCATGTCACCCTCATGACATGGCTATATTAAAATTGTGTGGGTATTCAGAATAAGCACAAGCAATAGATTTCCTTATACATTGCCACAACTTCCTCAGTTTCTCACTGACTTCCTCTTAGAACTGATCATTACCACATTGGCTCTAGAATTGGAATTCTGTAGTCAAGTTCTCAATATTTGATATTATCTAATGCAGACTAGGTGCCTCATTTAGGATTTGACGGCATGCATTCTGTCCGTCAGGTTGGCATACATCAATCACAATGGTTTCTCTTAAGGTACCAAAGGTTTGGTGTATGGCTCCCATTGGTTTTGGCGGACATCCGCAAAACGTTTTGTTCTCAAAGATGACCTCCCAAGATTGTTTTTGACAAACAAATAACTAATAAACCCTGCAGCCAAGAACCTTTTTTCGCTTGGTGTAGGGATAATTATTTTTATAGTTTTGTTCATCACCACCAATTTTCCCTGGCAGTGATGGACAGGAAAAAATGATATCAGCCATTCATCAGGCCGTCAGACTTAGGGGCCAATTTATTCTTTGGCAGATGTAGTTTACTCAGAGGGCGATGGAGAAAGTTACTCCATTGTCCCAATGGAGTAAACACCTGCCAAATTTAGAATTGACTGCCAAACAGTTTGTCATTTCTAAAGCATTGTCAGGCAACTACCGACAACACCGGTCGCTGTCAATGCTTTTTAAAGTTTAACTCACGGCTCTGTCAACATGGTAGAGATGTGCATCAAACTTTTTATTTTGTTTTTAAAAAAAACCTCATAAGCTGGAAGTCATCTCCAATGACGAGGGGGGGGGCATTTTTTTTTAATGGCCCATACCCACCATGGTTTGCTGACAGTGATGGGCAATAAAACCAGCTATATATTTCCCCATCTAAGTTAGGTGAGCAGGCATTTAACCAATACTCTGACGTCCCTTACTGCATTGGGCTGTCGGAGACGTTTGGCTATGGCGGAGAGAGAGTTGTATCTGCCGTTGCCAAAATATGATCCGCACACATAGATTTCGGCAGGCAGGCCATTATATGAGCAGTAGGCATACTCCATCTCCATTGCTTACCGATAATATATAAAACAGGCCTTAGATTATCTGTGTATAGAGCCAATAGGGACACCACTGATGGAAATTTGAAGGTCCACAAAATTCTAATAAAAGGCAGGCGGACCTAGTGAAGGAGAGAGGACTGCTTTGTGTTTGTGAGGGAGTACTCTGTCCACATAAATCTAAATAAAGCTCTTCATGTGAATATCATTTTTAAAATTCTTCCAGCCTAGAATCCAGCATACTTTTTTGTGCTTGGCTGAATATAAATGCTTCCAGACCTCCCACGTCGCGTGGCTTTCAAAGTGTGTTTGAAATAATTCGAGTTTTTGGTTTAATCTGCAAGCAGGAATCAAGTTATTTCAAGAATTCTTTGACTGCATCCCCTGTCAACAAGGGTAAGACAATGCTTACTTTGTCAAGTTCCTATTCACCTCGAGTCTCTATCCTCATCCATCAATGTGTCTGGTTGTGAGTTCACACCTTAGTTCGTCATGGTCTCTGGTTTGGAGTCTCTCTTTGTCCACAGTAATGCACATCTTCTGAGTTGTGAGTCAGGTTTTAGGGAATTAAAAAAAAAATCTGCTTCATGTGACTTTTCCCGTTAAAATGACTAGGAAATGTCCCAACACACAACAAGCATTGGTAAAGGCAATATGTCTGGTGTTGTACGCCAGCCTTTTTGTAAAGAAGGAAAGAGAGAAAGAAGGAAAGAGAGAAAGAAAGAAAGAAAGAAAGAAAGAAAGAAAGAAAGAAAGAAAGAAAAGAAAGAAAGAAAGAAAGAAAGAAAGAAGGGTAGAGGGAAGGCAAGAAAGAAAGAAGGAACGAAGAAAGAAAGAATGAAAAGGGAAAGAAAGAAGCATAGACGATGGAAAGAAAGAAGGAAGGAAAGAAAGAATGGAAAAAGGCAAGAAAGAAAGTAATTTAGAAGGGAAGAAGACGAGAGAACAAAGGAGAAAAGAAGGAAAGATAGAAAGATGGATAGAAGGAAGAAAGGACAGAAAGAAAGGAAAGAGAAGAAAAGGAAATACAGAAGGAAAGATGAAAAGAAGAAAGAAAGGAAAACAAATGGAAAAAAGAAGGAAAAAGGAAAGAAAGAAAGAAAGAAAGAAAGAAAGAAAGAAAGAAAGAAAGAAAGAAAGACAGAAAATAACTATTTGGTGCTAGTCACTCTAAGAACATGTTAACTTTTTACATGTCCTACTTTTAAATAGCATGCACCCAGCCTTGCGATCTACAAAGCCTACAGTGGGTGATTCATTAGCATATAAAAGGGAGGCTTTTCCTGTCATAAATTATCATGTTGACAGGTCTTGCTGCAGTTTTGTAACTACGTCAGCCAGGCTACCGTAGCAGGGCTGGAGTCAAGTTTGTTTTGTCACAATAGTGGGTGGCACTGTAGTGCTGTAGACCTAAGAGATATTTAACTTTCTGTGCCATTGGTGTAGTTTTGGGACACCATATTGTGGTATCTTCGAATGTTGTGAGCCAAGGAATAAGCATCCAACTTGATTTGGTTATACGTAGACCTAAGATCTAAAGTGGAGAACACTCTACAGCACAGTGAAGCTGTGACAACATATCCCTTATGTAAGGAAGGGGATATTTATCCACAACCACTGCTTTATTCAACCCTCTCAAGTCAATACAATATCTTAGCTCGCCAGAAGCATTGCGAGCCAAAACAACTAGGGACACCCATACTGTAGCTTCCACTTCCTCAACTGTCACGGCACCCTTTGCCCTCCCATGGGTATGGAGCTCTCAGACTCTATTATGGGTCACCCAGACTCATTACAGACACACTGAATATCTCAGAGACTGCTGCATCAAAGACTCACCATGTGCCATTTACACTGTACATAACCAATGAGTCCCTGCTGGGTATACTGTGATGCATTGAATATATATATGTCAAACAGTTATGTCCCCAATGCCGCAGAAGTCCACTAATGATGGGCTTGACTGTATTCAATCCCTCCAATATGGCGCCCTATTTTTGTCCTGTTTCCTCTGCCAGATGTATGGTAGTCTCATGCTGTCCTTTTTTAGTTTTATTGACCCCCGCGGCTGCCATCTTGGTTAAGGCTTGCGCTATAAAAGGGACCACGTCAGGCCACTGAGTGTGTATTTTTCAGCATTAGAGTTGGACCCGCATCTGTGAAGCTGAGGAGCTGCGATCCTCATGCTCCTTCTAAGTCGGCCTCCACGGAAGGGTAGACATCCTGAGCGGTGGACTCCTGAGTAAGGTAACGAAGGAGATGCCAATTTTTGGGAACAGTATTGCTGCAGGTCCGAGTGCAGAAACTCGGTTGGAATTCTCCGCCTAGTGGGCGCGGTCCTTAGAACTCTGCGAGAGCATACGCAGAGACGAAAAGACATAGAACAAGACAGTAAGGAGGGCTTATTGTGTACTTTATGCATCTGCTTTTCCAGAATCGGCCACAACCAACTAGGTCTAATGATACAGACTCTTGTAATGTGAACAGGTGACGATCATTCATCCTGAAAAGACACTGGGACTAGTTTTGACCTAAAGTCTAAGTTTAGACCTGAAGTCTAAGGGCCCAATTTACAAAGGTAACCTTAGGACCTGATTCACAAAGGTAAACTTACACTTTCATGTACGTTTATGATTATTTGCTATTTACAAAGAGATTTACGAGTAGTATTTTTACAAGTGCAGAGTCTCCACACATAAAAAGAGAGGTCTTTTTATGTGCGGAGCCTCCGCACTTGTATAGACAGTAATCGTAAAGCTCTTTACGACTAGCAAATAATTGTACATTTACACCAAAGTGCAAGTTTACTTTGGTCAATCAGGCCCTTAGCCTTCAGGTCTAGGTCTACCATTGAGAATTGGGCCCACTATGTGGTTGTGCGCAGGTATACCGATAGCTTACCACAGATCTCAGTAACACTGCAGTCTTCTGGTACAAACCATGATATGATGCAAAAGGAAGGCTCAAGACAGTCAAGACATTGTGCCTCATAGTAAAGTATGTGATGCCCATATATTATTATTTACAAAATAATCCACATTATAAAGAGAGTGGGGCAAAACCTGATGTGGTAAAACCTTCCAGGCATAAAGCAGAACCAGCCATTAAAGTGGTGCTTCCAGAGACACTCAAGGCATCAAGCTAAAGCATTTCTAGAGATTCCTAAGCTGTTTGAATAACCATAGCTGTGCCTTCATTTTTCCCTTCACAGGTAAGGGTTATGTTCAAATACCATGAAATGTATCACAAACGTCATGACATTAGCCAAACTTCTTGAGAAATGAGTCCACAAGCAGCTCAGCAACCATATAGAGAAATTTCAATTACTGGACCTCTACCAATCCGGTTTCAGAGCAGGGCATAGTACTGAAACTGCACTTACACACATTGTGGATGACGCTCTAAAATCCCTTGATCATAATGTCCCTTGCCTTCTAATCCTTCTGGACCTGTCTTCTGCTTTCGACACCATCAGACATGACACCTTGACTAATCTTCTACAACGGAGGATGGGTTTAACGGGCCCGGTCCTAAAGTGGTTTACCTCTTTCTTACACAACCACACTCAAAGGGTTAAACTCAACCAGTCCCTTGCTCCCAGTACCCAAGTCAGGATTGGAGTTCCACAAGGATCAGCACTCTCGCCCACGCTCTTCAACCTTTTTATGGAGCCACTCACTGTTATTCTAAACCAGTCTAACATTCATTACCACGTGTATGCAGATGACATGCAACTTTACTTGAAGATCTCCTCTCTAGATGACATTAAAACTTTAAATGAGGCTCTTTCGCAAACTCAACAATGGTTAGCCCAGAACCATCTTTTATTGAATACTCTCAAAACTGAATTCCTGCTGATTGCCCCCCACAATCACTCTGCACCTACTCTGGACTGGCTAAAGCAACTCACAGCCCTTAACTGCACTCCACACGTGGTTGACTCTGCTAAATCGCTAAGCATTACCTTGGACAAACTACTTAATATGCAAGCTCACATCAGTGCCACTATAAGGGGTGCCAACTTTCATCTTAACACCCTCAAGAAAATCAAACCTTTCCTTCCAACCGAAGACGTACAACCGGCAATACAATCCCTGGTGATCTCATGTCTTGAATATGGGCAGGTAACCCTTGCGGGGCTGCCAAAAGCTAATTGTTATTTTACCCGAGGGTCCTCACCCTACAGTGTTGTCAATTATTGAACTATGTTGTGTCAAGGGCACTCTTGCTTGTTTTGCTGAATGTTACAGGAAATGTTTTACACCCGAAGTAAAATGGATCGAGGGTGGCCCACTACCTGGTCCCTGAGCTTGATTGTATACTCCTTGTGGTGTCACTATGCTGATCTCTATTGTACGGAGTTTATTCACACTTGTGCCCTGTGTACAGCGCTCTGAAACCCGCAAGGGTCATGTTCGCGCTTTATAAAACTTTCTAATAAATAAATAAATGAATAAACAACACCGCATCTGTATTAACGTATTACACCATTCAGTTCCAGATCTCCCTACCCGCAGTACCCTCCCTAATCCCTTTCCCTCGTCTGGACACTCTGATCCTCTGTGTAATTAAACCAGAGTCGGAGCTGCTGGAAGGTGGTCCTCTTGAAGGTACTGCTCCAGAGGAACTGGAAACTCTGACATCAACAAAACCTTCATTCTTTAATCTATCCAATGCATCTGTCATTGCCTGTCTCATAGAAAAAGGAAATCCCTGAACCTTGCAAGGCACTAGAAATGCATTACCTTTCAACACTATCTTGTGCGCATAGTCAATCAAGCACCCCAACTTGTCACAAAAAATATCTTAAAATTCGCAATACCAAATATCCACCTCCTCAGTCAGTACCATATTCCTAGACTACACCAACATCATTAGACTTCTCGTCTGTAAAAATTGGGTTATTGGTTGACTAGAGTGAGAGCCCTGGTCAAGCAGCAACCACAATCCTTGTCAGGGTAAGGCACAAGCAATCCCAAATTAACCTGGATAAACCCCCTGGCAGCTTGGCGCAGAGCAGTCAGGATTAATTTAGAGGCAATCTGTAAAGTATTTATGCAACACTTCAAACAGTAAAACAGTGCAAACACCATACAAAAAAATCCCACACCAGGCTAGATAAATAGAGAAAACTTTAATAAATAAAACAAGAGCAAAACAATAATAATCCGATCAGTAGAACCTGAATAATGAATGTTTAAAGAATTAAGCGTAAAATAGTGCATAAAAGAACTGAAGCTATCTGGTCGAGCTGGACCAGATCAAATTCAAAGGTCCAGGCTGACCTCAATGGAGTGCAGGTCACATACTGTCCCAGGTTAGTCTTGCTAAAGGTTTACCTTCTCAAGTTTTACGCCAATAGTTCTGTTTGCGTTGAAGAGGGCTACAAGGAGCAAGGAGAGTGTTGCAGGGGGCTGTCGGTGCGGCCCGAAGAGCAGTTCGGGTGTCACGGATGGGCAGACTGGAGCTTTGCGCTGACAGTCCCCCACAAGCGACCAATGCTGCAGTGCCAAGAGATGGGCTGGCAGTGGCTCGCGCTGGATTCTGGTGCAAGCGGTGCAGTCTTGGTGCGAACAGGCCCGTTCACAGTCACAAAGAGTGTAAAAACTTGATTGAAGCTCGCTGAACTTCACCAAGGGTTCAGAACCTGAGGGGCACCATTTTGGGGTCAGAAAATCACGGCAACTAGGTCCAGGAGCTTTTTGGGGAGCCTTTTATGTCCCTGAGTCTCGGATTAGGAGGCCAGCGGACTAGCCCATAGCGTCACTCTCGGGTCCTGGGTTCAAGGTGAAGTTGCAGGTCCAGTTCTTCTTCCCCAGGCAAAAGGGCAGAAGGTCAGTACAGCAGGGAAGCAGTTCCTTTAGAGCAGCAGTCCAGCAGAGTGGTAGTCCTTGTAGCAGCACAGCAGTCTTTTATCCTGGCAGAGCATTCACAAGTCCAGATGTGTTCTGAAGGGTTGATGTCTGAGGAGCAGTAATAATACCCAGTTGTGCCTTTGAAGTGAGGGAGAAGCTTCTAGAGGTTTCCCTTTGAAGTCCCCAGGCAATCTGCCTTCCCTGTTCTCGCTTCAGACTAACTACAGGGGTTATGCAGCAGTTTGTGTGGAGGCAGAACACAGCCTATTCAAATGTAAGTCGGGCTGTGCCCAGTTCCTCCCTCCCATCCTGCCAGTGATGCTCATCCAGGCACACCTAAGCTCTCTATTGTGTGTGGCTGTTTAGGAGGAATACACAAAGCTCAACTGTCAGCTACACCCAGTCATGAGACAAGAGACAGGCTACAGGCACTAAATGGCTAAGGCAAGAAAATGCTAACTTTCTAAAAGTGGCATTTTCAGAATTGCAATTTAAATCTGACTTCACCATAAGTCATGATTTGAAATTGTGATTCCAGAGACACCAAACATGAATTGGTTACCTATACCAATTTGGAAATTACACTTATGGAATGTAATAACACAACTCCAATGTTATCCTATGGGGGAGATAGCCTTTGCAGTAATGAAAAACGAATGTAAGAGTTTTTCCCTAACATGACATGTACAACTTAATAGTACCTGTCCAACATTTTAAATACATTGCACCCTGCCAAGGGCTGTCTAGGGCCTACCTTAGGGGTGACATATACGTATTGAAAAGGAAGGTTTGGTCCTGGTAAAAGGTTTATTTTGCCAAGTCAAAAGGCAGTTTAAAACTGCACACACAGGCTCTGCAATGGCAGGCCTGAGACATGTTCACTGGGCTACTTAATTGGGTGGCACAATCAGTGCTTTATATCCACTAATAGCATTTATTTAACAGGCTCCGGACACGTGTAATGCCAATTTACTGGGGACTTACAAATAAGTTAAATATGCCACTTGGGTATAAGCCACTCTAACAGGTTTAGAGGAGAGAGCACAAGCACTTTAGCACTGGTTAGCAGTGGTAAAGTGCACTGAGTCCCAAGGCCATCAAACCCAAATTCAGAGAAAAAAGGATGATGGTGGCAACATTTGTAGGGGTGACCCTGCAGAGAGGGCCACGTCCAACAGTGTCCTTTCCAGCAACCGGAGGAGAACTATTAAGATCACTAGCCAAGGGTGGTGAACTACTGGGATCCCTAGCCACCTTCCTCTTCAAAACAATTTGGGGAGAGTTATTAGGATCCAAAATCAATTCCAAATCTCCCTCGTGAAACCAGCTGGTTATACTATCGCCTCATACAAGAGACATAAATCTTGCCTGCAATGATGCGTCCTTTGTACTTTAATTTACCAACAAAGTGGCCTACTAATTTGATTGGTTGACCACCATCTGCTAGAAGTTTGATATCTAGCTTATTCATCTTCATCTTGTTAACAAAATGTTGTTCATAAAACACTCTCCTTACAAGTGAGATTTTCGCACCTAAATCAAACAGCATCCTTACTTTAAACCCATTGACATTTGCATAATTTACAGGCACATGCTTACCTGGATCATTTGCTTGTAAAACTATTTCACCACACTGCATACCATCATATTCACATTCACCACCATCATCATTCACCACAAACACCTTAACCATGTTGTTTTTAGACTGAGATCTACAGTTTTTAGTACAGTGACATATACCACATGCCTTGCACACAGCCCCCCATGCTGGACAATTCTTATCATTTGCCATGTAACCAACCAAACCACATCTAAAACATTTTCCTGTAAACATTTTCTTCTGTAGATCATTGCCCTTCATTTTGACCACACTATTGGCATATTCCTTCAATATGTTCTCATTCTCTCTTTTTATCACATCAACACACGTAAGATAACGCTCAATTTTCTTGGCTATAAGCAACACCTCATCCAATTTTGGACCATCTCTGCCAGAGTTCCTCCCTTCCCTTCTCTGTGTTCCACCCCAACATAAATTGGTCTCTAATACGTTCTTCTAATGCACCATCAAGCCCACATGAAGATGTCACCTTACATAAACCCTACAGTTTCCTGAAGTCTCAGAATTCTCTTCCCAAAATGATACAGTTCTAGAATTGTGCTAACATTTGGCAAATAATGTTTGTCCAACTTTTTAATACAGAATTCATACTCATTCACTCCATCAGCTTCTTTATCCTCTACATCAAAAGCTGGCAGAGGAAACACTAAATTGTAGCATCAGTTCTGAAGCGCCTTTCTCTACGAGATTGGTAGAGCAAGGGTAGGTTGCCCGGCGAGTGAGCCGCTTCAGAACCGAGGCTACAATTTAGCGTTCCCTCTGCCAGCTTTTTATGTAGTTGGTTACCTACCCCATCTGGGTCGGTATTACCACAAGGTACTTCACATTTAGATTGTTTGAGTGCTTGGTTTACCCTTCATACTAACCAGGACACCAACTACTGTGTTGATAGAAATTTTACATCCGGTCCTGATGAATTGCTAATTGATTACTTTGCTGACAAACACAGCAAGAAACATGTTGACCGCTAAACATTATGGGGCATATTCTCACTGAGTTATCGCCGAGTTATCAGCACTTTATCCCAGCCAAAGTTGTGATAAATTTATCTCCCCATTCACAAGCTGGTGCAAACAGCCGATATCACCAGTTTACCTGCGATAGCAGCCGCAAAAAACATCGCCACAGATGAGCCCCGCAACTATCGCTAATGAGATGCAGAGTAGGCGTTCCCGAGCAAAAAGCCGCGACAACACCACACCGCAACATTCTCAATGACCAGCCAGTTTCTGCGATAAGACCACAAAACAGGCGATAAGGCGTGTTAGCAGCAGGAAATTAACACCTGCTCTGACCTGGTGTAACGTCCGACGACAACCTGCACCAGAAAATGGAGCCCAGCCCACAGCCACACCTGAAGAACAACAAATGCCATGAAGCTACTGATCATGCAGCTCAGAGCCCCAACAGGGCCACAACACCCACAGCCACCCACCCGGCCCGCCACCCCCCTGGACTCCCCCCGCACCCTCCCCTGGACCACCACAGAGGCAGCACAGACAAAGACAGTGGACCTTGAGGAAAAGCACCAGCCTCACAGACTTAACACCAGAGAATGTCATTGCCCACTACAGACTCAAAAGGACAACCATCCTCCACATCCTAAACATCATTGCTCACAGGCTGACGGTACCAACACAGCAGAAAACCAACATCCCACCTCAGACAAAGCTGCTGGCTGTGCTGCACCTGTTGGCCTCTGGTACCTTCCAACCAACAACCGTCAGAGTCGGAGGAGTCTCACAGCCAGCCCTATCCAAGTTCCTCACACCAGTCCTGGATGCCATAATCAGCTTGGTACCCCAGTACCTATACTTCCCCCACACTGCGCAGGAACAGCTGGAGACTAAGCAAGGCTTCTCCGCCATATCTGGATTACCGCACGTGTTGGGGGCAATTGACTGCACACATGTCCTACTTGTGACCCTGCCGACACTGCACACAGTTACCGCAACAGAAAGCACACGCATTCCATCAATGTGCAGGCAATAGTGGACCACCGGGGACTGTTCACCAATGTCGTCGCTAACTACCCAGGCAGTGTGCATGATTCATACAGCTTCAGACAGTCCATCATCAACCAGCGCTTCCAGGATGGCACCTACGGAACTGCACTGCTTGATTGTAAGTACCAAATGAACACACCACACACCTCAACTCCACAATTATGCAACTCACAACTCTGGGAATGCACACGTTACAAACTCACATACAACATGCCCACCCACCATACACGACAGCACCATGTACTGTGGTAACCTGGGCTAGCCATGTACATGAGCCATCAAGGGCATGGCACCTCAGCCACACAATAGCAGAATGTGGGGAGAGGTGGGAACCAGGCATGTGCGAAGGAGGCAAGTGACCCATGAATGAGATGTACACAATGCCAAGTGTGGCGTGGATGTGCTGGACAGACTGCAGTATGCAGACCACAGACATATCCATGTCGACATATACTGGTGGTGGTGGTAGTGTTGTGGACAGTGGACACAACCATGTCACACCAGCCAGTGGGAAAGATCTTGGAAATGTAGCTAGCTACGTCCCCCCTGTAAGCATGTGCTGGGGGGGGCTGGCCCGGCGTACGCCAGACTAGAATATGGGTGTGAATAAAAAGCATGTATCCCTGGGCATGGTTCTCTTCTGAATGGCCAACGTGTCTGCCAGGGCTACGCCTCTCACCCGGCCATGAGGCCGACGCCGTGAGCGGCTGTGCCTGCGATCCTGTGCGCCTGCCGCAGCCCAGGCCGCTGGTCCCCGAACCAGTCTTGTCTGCCGATGCGCATCCAGGCCTCACTGCTCACCTGCCGACACCGGGCTGTCTCCAAGGGGGCCCACCACATGCCGGTGCAAGCTCCAAGTCCGAGGCCCGTGACCTTGGCAGCCTCCTCAGACCATCACAACCTCCGCGAGCAAGGCCGGCAGTACTCCTTTCTCATTGATGTACTCCACGGGCATACACAGCTGACAAGTAGGTCACACATTTGGAACTGAGTCTTGATTACACAATGGCAGAGTACATATTTTATGGCTGAGTTTATATCTCTATACTCCCTTTGATGTGGTGCCACCAACTCTGTGCATAGCATTCCGACCACGTGTCTGTGGGCCCTTGCTGACTTCTACCTTCGGCCTACACTGCGGTCCAGCAGGCCTCACACCATTCCAATCCAGTCCGTACCAGGCAGGACACGGCATTGTTGCAGGCTGCACACCCGCACAGCTCTGGTGCCTCCACCTCCATCAACCAGAAATCTTCTCCACATGCCATTTCAACGCCGATTACATTTTCCACCCAGGGGAAATGATTTTTGAATTGTCTCACTAATGGGTTTGATTGTTTTGTTCCCCGTGATAGCAGCTAGTTAACTCACTTGTACAATGTGGATGTTAAAGGATATACAAGTAGCTGCTTTGTTTGTGAATTAAGACAGGCGACATAATGTTTGTGTAATTTGTTGTTTTGTATCACTTGTTCGTGTATTGTTTCTTACATCACACTACTTCACCCCGAAGTTTGTATGTTTTTGTTTGATCTGTGGCATTAATAAGTGTAATTTGTTCTGGATTGAACTGTATCTAACTTCTCTGACTCATGATTCAAATGTGGAGTAAAGTACATAGAAATGAGCAGCAAATAAATGCCTCAAGCCAATATCAACTGAATTGTTGGTTCATAGTCTGTTAAATTAATTTAGCAGCATTTGAAAGGTGATGGCTAGGACACTACTTACACTTACAGTAAAGCAAAGCAGCGCTCCTTTGCATTACTTTCACATTATTTCCAGCACTAAACAAGTTTAGCGTTGGAAAATAAATCGTGAAAAAAAGATTTTGCATCGATTTGCATCACTTGTCTGATGCAAACATGGCATGAAATCTGTGCACTAGCCACGTTGTAAAGTCAGTTTGTTAAGAAAGCTGCTCCCTCAAGCACTTGTCCTCAGGGCTTCCCATTATGCCCCAGTTATTCCTACCATTTTGGGCAAAACAGTGCTGGTCTTCTAGTACTGTTGGACCAGCTGCTCTTTTATGCGCCTGTGCTGCAAATTGCCTTAGAGACAGTCATAGCAAGCATTTTCAGTTTTATTTTCATCCCCATAGGTGCCAACATTCTGCAAACAAAAAGCATCAGGACTGTTTGGTGTTTTGCACTGGAAAGTAAATACCATATCGAGACTTATCACCGCTTCACGCCACTTTGCACGACTTTGCTGTTATGCAAAGTCTTGATAAATCTGCCTCTGAATGTTGGGTCTCTGACTGGTAAGTGCTGTATGGTGTGCGCTGCAGAGAATGGGCACCATGACCTGTGTGTGATATTCAAACCTACTAGCTATTGGGTGTTATTCATGTTAGGTAAAATTCATAAAAAGTGCAGCAAAGCATTGCAAAGTCTTGAAATGGTAAGTCTGTTCCAGTGCAAAACGTTTTCACTCTAGAAATGTGCCCATTTTATTTCTTTCTTTCAGCAGAAAAATATCTTTGCTTTGTAGGGGTGTTCTAAGGTTGGTACTTAGGCATTCTAGTGCAACCACCCATAATTTTTGTTGAAAAGCCACATATACTAAACTTGCTAGACCTTGCTTTGCATCATAAAATGATGCCTCTGTGAGGCAGGTGCAAAGTTGGGTAAATCTTTTTATTTCTCCTAACATTGCATGCATTCTGCACTTTACAGCACGCATCTATTGTGTGAAATATGTTAAAGGTTGTCTACACATAGGATTTTCCTACTGGAAAGCTACCCTTCCAGTACATAGCCTATGCTACACATCAAACACACACTATTGTGCAAAGGTGTGTGTGTGGCCTTAGGCAGCCTATTTGTGCACCAGCGCAGAGGAAGAGAGCAGTACCAAGCCATATTTAGTTGTTCTATCCCCCTGTGCACCACTGTGCAGCAACTTTGCTTACCCTGTTGCACTATTATTTAGTAAATCTGCCCATGAGTGTTCTCAATCCGATAGCACAAGGAACAAGATTATGTGTTTCGGCTTTGTATGATGTAATCACAGGTCACAGGGCATGTGATGTAATTCCAGATAACCCTTGCATTTTGGTGAATCAACATCCATGCTGATCCATAATGTTGAATCGCTTCTCTGGCCTTTCCTGTATTTTTTCTATCGTTGACAATCGGGGGGAATCACGAATTTGGTGTTTTGAGCTTGAGGTAAATGCAGTGGCGGCGACTCCGCTATGGTGGAACATGGCCCCCCCAAAAATGGCAGGAAAGGAAAAATAAAACTATATTAGACACTCGTTTATTTGTCCTTTTTCCTGCAGAGTCTTGGGGGCGGGGCCTGGGAGTGACAGGCACTGAAGGGAGTGGTATGGGCACTCCCTTCACTGTGCATGATGGTTTGGCCGGCCATCTCAGGCTGGCCAAATCCTCATGCACAGTGAAAACTCTCTCCAACCCAGCAATGCAGCTGGGTTGGAGAGAGCAGGCACAGACTCACAGTCTGTCCTGGAGCACATATCGAGGGTACTCAGACCAATCCTGATGCTGCTCTCATGTGTGAGAGCAGCTTCAGTATTGGCCGCAGGGCATTCTGGGAGCCTCTGCCATCTGGAGAAGAGGAACAAACGAGCGCGACACGGCCTGCTGCAGGTAAGTTTTTAAAATGTTTTTTATTTTTTTTATTTTGCCCCTCTCCCCAGCGAACCCTATGCCCCCCTCCCCGCCCACCGTGCCACTCGTCCCCAACACCGGCTGCTACTGGGTAAACGCTCAATTTCTAGCCTTTGATGAGGTTGAGACTTTCTCTAAGTTAGCATAAGTCATTCATAATGGAGATCTTCAGGTACAGCAGTGTATCATCGGCATATCAGTGGATTTTGTAAGCAAGTCTCCAAAAGGGCTCCATGTAGAGTTTGGAGTTGAGGATAAATGCTAAAAGAGCTCCGGTCATAAACGAGAGTGTCTGGGGTTTAGAGGGGCTTTCTGGAATTATGTGATGACATAAATTGTTGTAGGAGAAACACCAACAATGAACAGTGTCTGAAAAGTCCATGTATGCAGCTAGGATGTTAAGCTGAGTGTGATGACTGACAATGACCAAGACAGCAAAGATGTCTAGCGCAATGAGGTAGCCTAGATAATTGTTGTCAGTGATGAGAACAGATCACAAATTGGGTAAGTATGGTTTAGCGACCACACATCCTAGAACATATAGTTGCTGGGTCTAGTGCCAAAGATAACCGAAAGTAACTAACAGTGCTTACATGGTGTTTACTTCCTGCTACCATAGGGTGTTCATGGATCACAAACCAAAATGTTTATGATTTCCAAATTGTAAAAAATTGATACTGAAGCACTCTTAACTGAGTCCAATAAACAAAAGTCCAACAGCTGGAAAGTGCTGAAAGATTCAGTAGGGTTTATTGCACATATGATCCACAATTCATTCAAAAGATTAACCAAGTACCTTGATTGTGAACTTTGTATACATCAAAAGGTGTGTTTCGTCAAAACAGTGACTTTTTCAAGGCTGCAATAGTATAAAAAATGTGACAATAAATGTATGGACTCATCTTAACTAAAAACATTTTTATGCCTAAAAGTTACCAGATAGAAAAAGAGAGACATGAAAATCCTAACACCATGTATATGTGCTCAAGATTGTTAGTGAAAGTCATGTCAAAGCAGCAGTAAGAAAGTATTATCACCCCATGACTCTTGTGTGGTATAAAAGTATAAAGCTAAGTGTGTTCATCAATATCCCTCCAAATAGCAACAGCATACAGGACTATATTTTTCCATTATCCTGGGAAGATTGTGTCCAAAACCAGATAGTATCTAAGTCCTAAAAAGAGAAGAGGAGACCCAATGTATCGAGTGTCAATTGATTCCAAAAATGTATTATGTAAGATATAGTATAAAAGAAAATAAAAATAAATAAAAAATAAAAAATAAAAAATAAACCTCCTGGTTCAAGGACTTCACACCAATCATCGGATATGTCAAAATCCAGTTCTGAGATACAAGTTCTGACCAAAGTATAGCGGGGTCCGTATCGCTCAGAAAAAAACACTCTTGAAAAAGCATATCAATTGCTGTGGTGTTATCATATGTAAACAAAAAGCCACCAGAATATAACACCAGAAAGTTAGCCAGAATTTTAAGACGTACCTATAGTCAATTTGCGGTAAATTACCACACCGTGTATTGGCGGGGACATCAAAGTACTGCACCCTTGTTTAATAAAGTTGTGTTGCAAACGTTATAGTTTGGTTTTTGGTGCCACCCAACCTCTGCCACTCTGATCGGACCACTGAGGGGGTGCAAGCACAAGCTGACAGGCTGTTTGGTTTTCACTCTGCTAAGCAGGGGCTCTGCAAAAAGGCAAGCCCACGAGTCAGACATTCCCTGGAAGAGTAAAAGCTCTTTTCACCTGAAACAACAGGCCAAGCAGTCCATCTCTAAATGGTCGAAGCGTACCCAATCAATCGGAGTACGGTGCTGGCCGGACCCTCCCCGGGCATGCTGTCCTGTGCAGTGATGTCGGCTTCTCATCCCTAAACAAACAATAGAAGGAGTACATCCAGGAGACAGGTCAATGTCTCCAGAATACTGGGAAAGGTGCACAAGAAAATACATTTTTCTTTTCTTAAGAAGACCCCTCACTCACCAACCTGGTTGGTGACATGCTTCATCATCGGGGTCCCACCCGGATAGCCGAATGCCATCCGGGTGTGCTTCGACACCTGATTACAGTGGAGCTGGTATGTTTTTTTTTGTGTGAAGTGAGTGAACAGTGAATTAAAAATTGGCCAGATATAACTCACTTAGAAATTTTATTCTGGAGCAACTGGACAATACTAAAATTGTTGGTTAGATACCTTGCTTGGTTAAATTGACCTGTGGTATCTAGAGGTGAAGATTTGTGCTGATAAGTGCATAAAAACGGTCTACATGTTTCAACCTGTGGATTGGTATTACTAGGCTTCTCATCCCTGCCTGCTCACAGGGAAGGCAGGCTAGGAGGTAAGGCCCGTCGGACAAGCTGGAGGCAGCCATGGAACCAGGCCCCTGGGGGCCCAGGTGGGCCAGCTTGGGCTGAGGCGCCACTTGGCGACAAGGGGGTCCGTAGTACTCTGTCCTTAGTAATCTGAAAGAGGGCTACCCTTTTTTCTAGTAATACACATATACAAAGTGACAGAGGGGCCCATCTGCGCAAATGCGTCCAGCCTCCTGGAACCCTGGCTGGCCTCGAAGAAGCAAATGAGCCCTAATATGGACTTGCAGGACAGTGACCATCTTCATTGTCTGAACGTGTTACATATTTAAAGGTGCAATTACACAGCTGAAAGTTACTGCATATTTTAGCACATTTGTGTAGGAAAGTGCCCCTTTTTGCATATTTGCCCCCCACTTTTTGCCTGATGTTGATGCTCTTTTGACTAAGTGTGCCTTGGGTTCCTGCCAACCAGGTACCTAGGGCCTATGTTCTTACCCCAAAACTGTACTTTTGCACACCCAATTGCAACTCTCTGACCACATGTAAGTCCCTTGCAAAAGGTACCCTGGGTACCAAAGGCCCTGTGACCAGGGAAGGGTGCTAAGGGCTGCAGCACATATTGTGTACCCTTAGGGGCCCTGTACCCTAACAAGCACCCATTGCCATTGCAGGCTGCAGGTTGTGGGGCAGAACAAAGTGAAGAGTCGACATGGCACACATCCCTGCATGCCATGCCTACAACCCAATGCCTATGGCATAGGTCGGCCACCCTTCTAGCTGGTTGCACTAAGCCACTAGTGAGGGTACAGGTGCATGAGCCCTGTACCCCTGCAGTGTCTAAGTCCATTCTTAGACATTGTAAGTGCAGTAAAGACATAAAGAGTATATGGTCTGGAAGTTTGTCATTACGAACTCCACCACACCATAATGACTTTATTGAAAACTGGGAAGTTTGATATCAAACTTCTCAGCACATTAAACCTCCACTGATGCCAGTGTGGGATTTAATACAAAATTCACTCAGAGGGTATCTTAGAGATGGCCCCTGAAAAACTATCTGACCCTAGTGTCCTGTCTGACTGGCTGCTCACCAGCTGCCACCACCAGACATGTTTCTGTACCCCTCCCGCTCTTGGAGTCCTGAAACAAAGCACATCATGGGCAGAGGTGCCAAGCCTCCTCCCCCAGGATGGGCAGGGTCCACAAAGAGGTTGTTTCATAAGCTTGACGCCTTTTTGAGCTGACCCAGCCATTTGCTGCTCCCAGCAACTTTCCCCCACCGGTTCTGACCCCCACTTTGGGCTGGAGAATCAGCTGGAAATCTAAGATAGGAGGAGAGGTGTGCCCACCTTTGCTAACCCCACTCCTCAGGTAGGGGAGGCGAGGCGGAGCACAACACTCAGTCACTACTATCTTGAAGATGGGGGACCCAGCCAACCAGAGTGAGGATTATGCCCCCTCCCACTGGAGGGTGGTATAATAGGGGGTGTACCCACCCCAAGGAAGGGACCCATTGGTCCCAACCTGTACCTACCTGAAACACTCCTAAATTTAGTATTTAGGGGCAACCCCGAACCTTGCCTCCGCAGACAAGAAGAAAAGGACCGAAAAGTCGAGCTGAAGGAGGAAGAGGAGGACACCAACTGACTTGGCCCCAGCCCTACCGGCCTGTCAAGACCTCGGCCTGCTCCAGTTGAAACCCGGTGTGTCCTGCAGCCAGCAGCCCCCCAGAACCCAGAGGACTTGCCCTGCCTTCCCTAACAAGACTTTGTCTCCAGTGAGCACCGGATTTGCTCAACAACAGACTCTGGCTCCGTCCAACTCCACGAGTCTGCATCACTCTGCACCCGATGCCCATGGCCTGAGTTCGAGCGCCCCACCACAAGGAGGTCTCTCTGGCAATCCTGACCTGGGATATGGTGATCCCTGACTTACCTCAAGTCTCCCGACGACGCATGCAGCCCCTATGTGAAGGATCCTGTGTGACCGGAGCCAGTAAGGAAAACCCAATGCCAAAGACACCCTTGCACCCGACACCCCACGGCCTTGGGTTGCCCAACTGACGGAGTCCCGGAATCCCACGATATCCCAACTTACCTCTTCAACTGCTGGTCACCTTCAGAAGATCTTTGCACCCGAGTCTGCAGTCTTTGTTCTAACCGGACCTTCCCCATTGAAACCAATAGGGCTCCTGACGTTGATCCAGTACCCTGCACCCAGCTGCCCCTGTGCCACTGTGGGTGCATCTTGTGTGCTAACATGGTTCCCCCGTTGCCCTGAGCAAAACCCTAGGACCTTTGCTCCCATATCCAAGTGACGTGTCCGTGAACAGCCACCAACCGGAGGCCCCCTATCCCCTATTGGACATCATTGGGCCTCAGCACTCTGCACCCGGACACCCTAGTGCTGCTGAGGGTGCTCTTTGAGTGCATTCTTGATCCTGAGGGAACCCTGGTTGTAACCTCAGAAACCCAACTCCCACAACTAAGTACTTACCTTTAAATCGATAACCTAATTTCCTCCCATAGAATTGCATTGACTGTTTTTCTGGGGGGAAAAGTGTGGAATTGGAAATCTTATGAGAACCTAAGAAACTGCGTGTTTACAAAAACTGACTTACTTACCTTTTATCTAGGAAATGTCCCAGTGTGATATCTAGGCATATCAAACTGAGTATAAAAAATAATCTGAAAAGTAATCTAAAAAGTAATAATGAAGTAATTGCATAGTACCTGAAAAGTAATTTCAACTGTTTCTGAACATTTGACCTACCTGTAACAAAGCCAACTGCATTCAACTGTTTTATACCAGAAAATGTACTATCTTACTTGCCTGCACCAAGTCTGGCTTGGTTCTAAAAAATAAAATACAACAAAGAAATATTTTTATACAAATCAATTGGCCTGAGTTCAGTCTTTGAGTGTGTGACATCATTTCTTGCCTGAGTGTGTACAATATATGCTTAACACTACCCTCTGAAAAAGCCTTACTGCTCACCCACACCACCACAAATAGAGAGTAAGGTATTATCTACTTTTACCTCTGTAAGTCTTTGGGGATCCACTGGACTCTGTGCACACTATACCTTACGTTGGTATAGCATATACATAGCCAGCTTTTGCAATTTGTCATCAAGAACGAAACAGAACATATGCGCCACAATCCACAGAAAGCGCAGGAACTCTGTCTGTGGCTCATGCTACCAGTGCGGATCTTCCTGCCATGTCCTCTGCTTCTTGGCAAAAATAGCCTTGCAGGATCCAACGTTATGAATTTTGCTTAAGGAAAAATTACTTTAAATGCTGAAGGTTTCTGCATTCCAACGCTTGTCTGTGCTTTAGGAAAGTACATTATAAGCCTTTGGGCAGAGTACTGTTAAAAATAGCATTCCCCTTCTGTGCTAGCTAAAATTTATTTGCTACAGTAACTGTATCTAAGAATAGAGCCATTCACACAATGACTCCCTATGCGAAGCTGGCACTGGTTATAAGATGTTAGTTTCTCGCTAATACTCAACAGATGCTTTTTCTATTACATACAGCAAGTCCTGGCATCAATATATTACAGCTATTAAGGCTGAATGTCCTAAGTGAATCTGTCAATGACTCATGTTTCTGTGTTTAAACTGAAAGCGTATTGTACTTTTCATAATGTAGCTCTAAAAACAATTCCAGAAGAGAAAAGAAAATGGACTATGTTGATAAAGGGAAATGTCACTTTCCTAAGCCTATGTGTAATGGCTCCCTTTACGGTGCTCATGAGGAGTCGGGTGTTCTTTCGGCGAAGGGTTACTACACCTGGTAAAAACCGATACTAAAGTGTGTGGTGTTATTGTATTAGTCTGAGTGATGCACCTCGGAATGCAGGCTAACATGGTGATACCATGCGTATACCAGTTCTGTGGAGAAGATAACGTAGGGCCTTATTTATGAGGAAATCACGCAGTGCAATGCAGCAAGGCACCTTGCTGCGCTGCACTGCGTGACAGGGAAAAGGCGCGAATGCGCTGTATTTAAACCAATACAGCGCATTCCTGGCCTTTCCCTTGTGCTGGTGCCAGTAGCGGTCCGTGCAGCACGCACAACAAAATTTGTTTTATTTATTTAAATGTATACTTACCTCCGTTCATCCATTTTCCGGTGTTTACATTTCCCCACCCTGCCCCTCCCCCGCCCCGCCTCACCGCCCCACGGAACTCCGTCCACGGACCGCTACTGGCTGGTGCCCTTTTGGCAGCCTACCGCCAACTCAAGCACCCTTGCACCATGGTGCAAGGGTGCCAGTGTTGCATACAGGATTGTTTTTGTGCAGGAAGGCTCACTTTCCTGCACAAAAACAATCCTGAGAGGCATATTTCTCTTTAATATGCAGCACACATAGAAAGAGGAAGAAATGAGGAGAAATAGAGATATTTTTCCTTGTTACTTCTGCCCTAAGAAAGTACGTTTTTGGTGCATCCCCAAGTTTACAAGTTCTGGAACACCAACGCAACACCTATGGAATGCCTACCCATTGCAGAGTAATGCAACGCAGAGATTTGTGCTGCGTTGCGTTACTCCAGATTTTTTAATCCATGTGCTTTTCGTGGCTTCAAAAATCTGACTTTGAGGTTTGCGTCACGCGTGTACGACATTGCGTGGTGCAAACATAACGCAAGCTTCTTATAAGACCCTTAGAATGTACCATTTTCGCCGGAAAGTTTTGCAAAGTATTAGCTGGTCAAAATCGTATGGGGTAAAATCCATGGGTGCAGCAATGTTCCCACAAATTGGAAACCCAATTTGCAGACAAACTCCTGTTTCTGTCAGAATGTGGTTTAATGCCTGACTAGAACGTGGGCCTAGATCTTTTGCCAGGTGTTTAATACACTGTTTCCTGTTAAAGGAGCAATTACAGTTGCTTCATTCCAAAAGTATCTTTCTTGGCACACAACAACCTTATTGCAGCCACCATTTACCACCTGCTGTGGAGTGTTTGGGCAAAACAGATCCTTTACATTTTTGATATTTTCTCATAGTCTAATGCTGATGTCTATGAATTTCAATGTATGCATGTATCAATGTACAGCACTTTATGAATGTACTAAGTGGAATATACACAAATATAATTGCAATTTTACTACGCTGTGGTAAACAGTGTGATATCAATTTATAGACTAAACAGATATTGATTGATTTGAAAAAATACATGACATTCTATTGAGACTGTCTTTTTACTATGTCTATCAGTCCATACTATTTTAGAGCAGACAATGGCTGTAAAATGTATGATTTTTTTAAACATATAATTAATATGATATGCTATGCATTTAGAATGTTTTACTCAATGCTGGTGACCAAACCTTTTTTAATAGATTACATTTTAATATCTGTGGCATTGTGATGCTATATGAATTCAGTCACAAAGTCTTTTCACCAAGTCTATAAACATCAAGAGTATTTTATCGAGGGATGGAGCACTAAATTTGCTATGAAGAAAGATGCTCTTTCTGTCATAGAGTAACTGGTTTGATGATCGAAGAGAGAGAGAGAGAGAGAGAGAGAGAGAGAGAGAGAGAGAGAGAAAATCAAAAAAGTGTCCGGTAAAACTAAAAGCATTGTAATTATCTCAAGGAACAGGGTATATCTAAGAATTATGTTCATGTGAACGATGCTAGAAAGACACATTTTCTTTTTTGTGGATATTCATGAACTTCTGATGTGGGCTGGAGATTGGATTTAAATAAGGAAGAACTTTTTTATATTTAATGGCTAGTTAATACAAGGCTACTTGTGCCTGCTTGGAGAGATGAGTGTTAATATAGAAGATAAGGAATTAGATGTTGGGTGTAGGGTAGGATAAAACGTATTCCATGGACATGGCTGTTATACAAATTTGTTTCTGGGGTTTGGAGCTTCTATTGCAGAGGAATACAATACATTATTCTCTAGCCTTTAATTTGAGATAGAATGGCCAACATCTAAATATGGACAATGAAATGCAGCCTTGAGGGACACAAAAGCCATTGGCTGATGGCAATGTAGGGACCCATAGCAGAGCCATACAGGATCAAAGAGTCAGGATAAAGCCATGAGTGGCTCCTCAGGTCAAATGCAGCCTTGAGGGACACTAAACCCATTGGCTGATGGCAATGTAGGGACCCATAGCAGAGCCATACAGGATCAAAGAGTCAGGATAAAGCCATGAGTGGCTACTCAGGTCAAATGCAGGTCCTGGAGGACCCCATAATATTAGCTGGTGATGGTCAGCTATAGCCATTTATCTTATATAAAGACCTTCTAAACTGAACCTGGACTGAAAACTGAATCTAGAGATAAATGCCTCAAGCTCAGCAGGATTACATTTATAACCATGCGATATATACCAGGACGCAAAGCGAGGTTGCAGACTGAGAAAGAGGACGGACAGGAAACTAAAACTAGGCATGTAGCAACAATGAGGAACCTTAGAAATTGGGAACATGGGCACAGAGGAGGAAATGAAGGCTACGGAGTCTACTGAAAACATGTTTTGCTAGATCAGTCATTTCTGTTTACTGTGGTATCTGCCATGTTAACGTGCATTCTGTGTCCCCAATGATGCTAGAAGTGGGGGTTACGTTGTTTTGCTCCTATTAACTCGTTTGCTCAGCCAACAATGTGAGAGAGCAGAAATTCTATTCTGCTTGGGATGCGTGTTACGAGTGCAACATAACCACTTGTAGTATGCACTCTCATATTATTTGGTGCTATTAATGAAATTAGATGGTTGAAGGAATGTGAACTAATTAACATATCTTTGTGATATTAACATGATTCCATGTGAGCTTAGCAAATGATTTATAAAATTGTAGTAATTATGTATAAATGGCGTTAGATTTTGACAAAGGGCTTATTAGTGATGTGGCAAAACTGACATATTAAATGCATTTTGAATGTTTATTTTGCTAATGATGTAGTTGGACTTATCTAACTAATGTAGTTTAGGAAAAGTGGCTATTGAAAATGCTAATGAATTTATGAAAATGTTAATTATGACTCATAACTAAACATGATGCATTTATTATTTTAGCCTAAGTCATAGGCCTAACTTCAGAACACATTTATTGGATGTTCAAGTTTCTGAATTAATGCTTAGATTCCCATGGGAGTTTAGTAGAAATGTTACATGTTTCTGCAGATGGACAACGTTTGGTTAGTAAAGAGTAAGGTCATTGTTTCATTAGATAGTTGAGGCATGAAGAAGCTACAGCTGGGGACGATAAGGTGGAAGGAAGTGCGTTCACATGGGAGAGGTCGAGGAGACCATGGACGAATTGTTGCAGAGGAGTGTACATGGAAAACGCAGTGGAAGGAATCGACATCATGGAAAGAAACCGCGGTTGAGCCTATTGTGGAAAAGATTTGAAAAAAGCATTATGGGACATCTGTTAAATGGAATTTGGTATATGATGCATTATAATGAAGGATAAGCAGCCCATTCCATTATTCCTTCCAGGTAGAAAGCACCTGAGTGCTAAATTGCTTTTTCTCTGTTAGTGGCTTTAGGCTGCTTGACCTAGCTGATGGTGCAGTGACTTCTTAGGAAGGCTCTAGCTACTGACACCTTTTCTTAACCTTGTGATATAAATTCTAAAATTGGTATGCAACGTTAGAGTAAGGGTAGGGTTAGATAGGACTAAATGCTTCTCTAATGAACTAATAATGCAGGGAAATCTAAATTTTTGCTTTCTGATTACCTTTGTAGTAATTATAGAACTTGTTGTGCTTTTCTTGCTCTACAGGGTGATTTTATTCTGAAGATTGGGATTCCATCTGTTTCCTCTGTATTTTTATAACCTTATGCTGAGATTCATTTTTGAATTTGTAATACATTTTGACTAAAGCAAAAACCAAAGGAAATGATGGATGGAGTGTTGAACATTGCAAGCACTCACCCCCAGTCAACTGATCTGGGTTTAATCCATCACCGTTCTTTAGCCCACTCTGCCACCCCAGTTCAGACATGGCCATATGCAAATCAGTCTGACCCTGTGCCTCATGGGAACAGTCCAGCCCGAACTGCCAAGCCATGTCTTCCCTGGACCGGAAACAAGCTTCCTAGGACCGGTTTCTGGCATTTCAGCCGTCTTCAGCCAGGCTTGCTTGAATCCAGTGGCAAAGTGAGCAAGGGACTCACGTCTGAGCATACCAATTTGCATTTGTCACCCCAAGTGGGAAGGGTATGCCCAGACGTGGGTCCCTTGCTCTCCATGCTACTGGAATCAAGCTATCCTGGCTGAAGAGGGGTGAAACTCCGAAACCGGTCCTAGGATGCTTGTTTCCAGTCCAGGGAGGACCTGGCTTGGCAGTTCGGGCTGGACTGTTCCCATGAGGTACAGGGTCAAGACTGATTTGCATATGGCTTGGTTCAAACTGGAACAGCATGGTGAGCAAATAAACGATGGATTTAGGCCAAGATCTCTGTACTGGGGTGAATGTATGACATTGTTCTGCACTCTGTCCATCAAGTGTTTTTTTGCTTTTATACATTTTGACTAACCTTCATTTGGTTGTTGACCTGGGTTATTGTGTAGCCACACTGGTTACACCGTACACTAAATTTGATTTGTGGAATTTTCTTGTTCCACTTTACACTTTCATGCTGCAAAAAAGGACCATCGAGTATTCGTCATCAGAGAGTTCCTAAGTAAATAGGTCCAGGATCTTTCAACATGAATAATTAAAACTTTACCAGTTCAAAGCCCATCTAATATTGAATCAGTGAATCACTGAAGCAGTTTTCTTTATCACACATGATTAGTACTGAACAGAAAGATTTATATTTTTGGCAAATTAAGATACGCTGGCTTTTATGAAACGTAAAGGAATGCATAATAAGAAACAATCTCCTAGAAGAAATGTATATAGTCATTCAAAACTTGCATGAATTCAAAGTAAATATTCAACATTCCATTCCACAAGTTATTTGCTCTGTTTCTGTTCTGTACTTTTTTTAACACATTTAGCAATCGGGCAAAACTTATAAACCATACTCAGACATAATTAGCTATTCCAATGTTATTCTACAGTTGTTACTATTGTAAACACCACTCTATCCAGCCATTTTTATTTCTCGGTTACAGACAGCTTTTGCTGTCTCCTGGTAAGACCTATTAATACCAATATATTACTTATACAAAGAGTGAGCTTTGGGTCAGCCCTTGGTCAGCATTGGATGGAATTATTGTCTGTCTAGCTTCCCTTCTCTAGGCTAAAACCTTTCCTCCTTTTTCTTCCTTTTAGTTTGGTCCACCCAGGGCCATTTCAGTCTCACAGTCTTCCCATTGGATATGGATACTTCCACTGCTGACATCAGCCCTTGGTTTGCAGTGCATAGGGGGCTATTTTCTTCTCTCTTTCCTCCTTTCCCATGCCCCGGTCTTCCACTCTTCTTATAACAACTGAAGGTTCTCTCGTTCTCTTAGTAGTTCAACTCCCCTTTTTTAGGTCGAGCCTGGGCAGCGCATGCATTGCTCTGCAGCATGCTGTATTGGAGTATGGTATAGAAACCCTGTCTACTCTCCACCCATATTTGTCATTGGCTTGTGTCATTGTCCTTCATAAATGTTGGCTTCTGATTTGTTAATAGGCTTGTTAGTCCCTCCTTAGTAGTGCCTTGTCTTCATTTGTAACCTCCCATGAGGACTGGCCCTTTTACTTCAGTTGTTACACGGTATGTCTTTTTTAATCTGTAAGCACTATTTTCTTTAATGAGTTTCTCCTACTGCAGGCACAAAATGCTTTTCTGCAAAATTCAGCGCGCCATGCGTGCTTTCACTTTCCGAGCAACCGGGACAATAGCAGACGCTTCTTTGAAAAGGTCTTGCATTTACAAGAGTTTGAGCTAAAGGCAATATAAATGACAATACCTTTGATGTATGTGTTAAATAGAAAAACAGACACATAAAAGGCATTGCCATTTACAATGCCAATAGCTTAAACTCTCGCAAATGCGAGAACTATTGCATTGCAAATGCTTGTTTACTTTTACTCAGGGCTCGAGTCGGGGTACCACGCGGGTGGACGGTGTCCACCCACTTATTTTACCGGGTGGACGCCATCCCCCCACTTATTTTACCGGGTCGACGCCGTCCCCCCGGCCCAAAAGCTGAACTTTCAATGATGGCGTGCCTTGCCCGCACGGCTGCCCCGTCGATCTCCCAAGTACAAGGCTGGCTGTCAATCTTGTGCGCTGTGGAGGTAGTGCCTGGCGGTTGGAGAACGGCTCTGTTTATATTGGAGCTCGCTGGCGCGTGATTCCGTGGAACTGTTTACCAGCGCTTCCGTGTACTAGGATGCGTGGTGCGTAAGAAGCGAATTGGCAACGCGCATTTAGTAAGTGATGTCAGGCCCCTGGTAGCCTGTGAGAAATCCGACCTGGATGGCATTGTATCAAAGAAAGGGATGTTCTGTAAACTGCTGATCTGTGCACCAAGACTGTCAGAGAATGACACTACATTCCACAGTGGGTTAACGTGACCCCCCAAGTGAAGCGAGTCTCCCTGTAATAAGAGGGGACTACCTTTTGTGACGTCACTTCCTGTGACACCACCTGACTTGGAGCGTCCCCCCACTTCTTTTCTTAGGACTTGTGCCCTGCTTTTACTGCCCACCACACTATCCGTGGACTGGCTACTCCAAATTGTCTTTGTTTTAGCTACAGAGAGGGCGTTAATTGTTAGAGGTGCACATTGCACCCCAGAGAGACTGGGGGAGGAGTACGCTCTCTTCGTCCTTGGTCAGATGCATGATTTGCCTTAGACATGACGTCAGTGGCCATTCCTGCATACTCTTTAAACTCAAGTAGGTTCAATGGCGCTCCTGTGCTGGCATCAGCTGCCTCTCAACCGGTATCTGCTCCCACGGCACACCCCCTCCCCTCCAAGGCGCCCCAGTGCTGATCTCAGCAAAAGGCTGCGGTCTCCCCAGCTTCTCGTCAGATGGACACAAAGGGCGTTCTGTCTGGATGCAAGCCTGCACAGACAGCCTGCAACGCAGATCCCTCGAGCAGCATTAAACCAATTAAGATGAAAAGAGAGCCCTTTATTCCCGAATGTGAAGCTGTCCTGGGTTACGTCACGGCAGGTGTAGCGTCATAGACTGTATCGTAAATGTGCATATCAGAGTTGTTCTAACCTGCCGCTTGTGTTGAGGGTGCGCATCCGTTATGCCATTGGTTGTATTTTACGAGTGTTGTCCCATTTTTAGGTTTCACAGCTGTAGCGCTTCCTGCCCGGGCGGGGCTTTCCTGGCACTGTAAATCCGCATTAACGGGAAGCCTGGCTGTGGTGTACTGGCTGTTAATAACACCATGCCAACTCTTTCTATCAGGGCGCGCGATCACGTTGGTATTTGACAGGAAGGGCAGCATTTCAAGAACGTCAAGACAGCTTCAAAGTAAATTATGGGAGGCACCAAGCGCCAGGGGCCTCTGCACCGGTCCTCTAGGGGCTGAATCCAGTGTCAGGGGTGATTATGCTCACCACCGCGTGAGAAACATTGGGCACTGCTTGCACGACAGCCTGCGCTTTTCAGGCACATGAATGTGTTTCGTTTTATGGCCACTGCTCTTCCTTTAAGATGTCTGAAAAGGCACTCATTTTACATCCACGCATTGTTCTAAAACCTGAGGGGCAGATTTACAAGCCCCTTGCGCCACTTTTGCGTCACTTTTCCCATGTTAAAAATGACGCAAAAGTGGCGCAAGGGCCTTGTAATATGAATGTTTGATTTCAACGTAACAAAACTACACAAACCTATAGTGCTTCTTTGTGTTGCGGTGCACATTTTTGTGACACTTTAGGTGTTGCACTAAAAGTCAGGGATTTAAATTCTGCAACACAGAAATATTATTTCATACACATGCAATATCATAATGCATGCATGTAGAATGTGCATTTCTTTTCCACGGTATGTTTTTTTATGTCTTGGCTGATGTCAAGACCTATTTTTTCCAATATGGACTTTGTTAGTTAGAAGAGCTGGCTATTTTTCTAATAAGCCTTGCTAAATTGGTGTTGCTCGACTACACATTGAAGGTTAGAACTTAATCTGGGATTCTTTCATTCACTCTTCGCAAGGTAAACTTACACATGAGTAAATCTGCATTACACTTTGTAGTAAATGTACTACTTTTGGTATTCACCATTTGCCAAGTGTAAATCTGCTACAAAGTGTAGACTAGAAAAACAATGGGAGAGAAAGGGATTCTGTGTTTGGGGTACTCCTAGTCCCCTGGAACAAATTTAACAAACAATGGAAGGAGTACACCCTCAAAGGCAATTCAATAACTCAAAGATAAAGAGAGGTGCACTGTAAGGAAAGATTTATCCTTAAGAAGGGCCTTGTAATATGAATGAAAGATTTATCCTTAAGAAAGGATAAATCTTTCCTTTCAGTGCACCTCTCTTTATCTTTGAGGTATTGAATTACCTTTGAGGGTGTACTCCTTCCATTGTTTGTTAAACAAAGTGTAGACTTGCATGTCTCCAACCCCTGAATTTAGAGGATGGGGCTAAATCTGTGTTATAAAGTTACTACTAATACCTTTTCACGCAGATACAGCTCAATTGTATAGTATAGTGAAAAATGTGGAAGTTTATTAAACATTTAAATAAAACAAATGTTAAATATTAATGGTGTTGGAAAGGACCCTCTCTGCAGGGTCACCCTCATACTTTTTGCCTTCCTCATCCCCTTTTTGCTGAATTCGTTTTTGTTGGCTTTAGGACTGTGCATTTTACCACTGCTAACCAGCGCTGAAGTGCTTGTGCCTTAAAACATGGTAGAATTGGCTAATACCCAATTGGCATATTTAATTTACTTATAAGTCCCTAGATAAGTGCAGCACATGTGCCCTAGGCCTATATATTAAATGCTACTAATGGGTCTGCTTCACTGATTGTGCCACCCACTTAAGTAGCCCCTTTAAACATGCCTCAGGCCTGCCATTGCAGAGCCTGCGTGTGCAGTTTTAAATTGCCATGTTGACCTGGCAAGTTAAACCTTTTGCCAGGCCCAAACCATCCTTCTTAATACATATTAGTCACCTCTAGGGTAGGCCCTGGACAGCCTAGTTGGCAGGATGCAATGTATTAAGGAGGAAGGACATGTATTTGTAAGCTTTACATGTCTTGGAAGGGAAAAACGCCCAAATACTACAGCAAAACCTATGTCTCCCATATGATAATATTGGGATTACTTTATTACATTTTATAAGAGTAATTTCCAAATGGGAAACTATTGCTGGTTTAAGTTTGGTGTCTCTGAAATCAATGTAAAATCCAAGCTTATGGCGAATTCAGATTTGTTATTGCAATTCAGAAAATGCCACTTTTAAAAAGTTGCCATTTTCTTACTTTAGCCTTTTGGTGTCTGCTGCCTGTCTCTGATCACATGTCTGAGGTGGGTGACAGCTGTGCTTTGTATATTCCCCCTAGACAGCCATACACATTGGGATCTTAGGTGTGAATTGATGGGCCATCCTGGCAGGATGAATAAGCTGTGTTCTGTCCCCACACAAAGGGCTGCATACCTCCCTTTAGTAACTCTGAAGCCAGGGCAGGAAGGGGAACATATGTGCACTTCAAAGGCCTCTCACTGAAGTCTCCCTCTCTTCAAAGGCACCACTGGGCATAGGTACCGGACCTCATACACCATCATTTCAGTACACTTCTGGACCTGTGGATAATCTGCCAGAAAGAAGGACTGCTGTGCTGCTGAAGGGTCTGCCACTCTGCTGGGCAGCTGCTCTGGAAGAATTGCTGGCCTGCTGTGCTGGCTGACTGACCTCTGCTCTCCGTGCCTGGGTGAGAAGGACTGGACCTACATCTCTTGTACTCGTAGTTACTCCAAGAGCTACTTAGCTTGCCTCCTGATCTGAAGCCTCAGGGACATAACAGGCTTACAACAACCTTGCATCTGCACCTGGACTCTGCCATCTGTGAGTCTACCCTGCCAAATGGTGCCACCCCAGTCCTGAACCCTTGGAAGTGGGCCTAAGGTTCTTACCAGTGGTGCATACTCGAGCCGAATTGATGTATCTCCTTGGCTTGGCGGCGCACCCTTGAGCAGAACTTACACAATGCCGCTGCTGCATTGATTGAGCCTGGCAGAGAAGGTTTGTATCGCCCTCGCAGTCCTCAGAACTGACGCATCGTCGAAGGCGCAGCGCATCTCTGACCCCGGTCCTCACATCTCTTGTCAACAGCAGCTCGACGCATGCCTGCGTACCCCATTCTCGACACCCAGACTTTGCATCACAAGCCACCGTCGATGGGATCTTCTACAATGACATTACAGGACCTTGCTCTATGCATCACTTTGATGCATCACTTTGACTGTCCAACACTACTTTGCCTCGGATCCACACAACGCTCTACAACCAGAATTTTAGGTACTTTATTCAGCAGGCCCGTAGCCTGCTTGCAGTCGGCCTGAACTTGTCCTTTGTCCCAGTCCAGTAGGATCAGATATCCCTTGTTGGCACTTTGTGCTTTTCAGCGCTATTTTACCCTAAAACTTTGAAATTCGATCTCTGATTTCCCTGACTGTAATTTTGTCTTTTTGGTCTTGTTTTATTTATTAAAATCTACTTTATGTTTTTAAACTGGTGTGAGATCTTTTTGTGAGGTGTTTTCATTGATTTTACTTTTTGAAGTGCTGCACAAATGGAGAAGTGTGGCTCAATGATTAGAGTGGCAGACCCTGATGCAGAGGTCTGGCCTGGGACCAGGGTTCAATTCCCCGCCTCGGCGGGTCTTGGGCTAAAAAATTCCACGGACCTGACAAATGTCACCTTGGTACCTATTCCAATCATGGAGTCCCACTCTGCAACTCTGGGCAATAGCTTGCTTAATCTCCACAACGGCCCCCAGAATGCTAAGGATGCCTGGCCTCCACCTTGGGGGTGCCCAGGAGTGGACACCTCACAGGGAAAGCCAGGATGGGTTCCACAGCGGTATTCGTACAAGCGCCTTGAGACCCTTGCGGGTGAGTAGTGTGCTATACAAGTATCAATTTTACATTTACACAAATACTTTACACATGGCCTTCAAGTTAATCCTGACTGCTCTGTGCCAAGCTAGCAGAGGGTGAGCACAGGTTCATTTAGGGTTTGCTGGTGCCTTACTCTGACTACTTTTGTAGTTACTGCTTGACCAGAGCTCACGCCCAGTCAACCAGGAACCCAATGTCAAACAAATGGTCATTCATATTTTAGATATTATTTTAAAATGTAGGATAATGTAAAACATGTTACAGCATTAAATACCTTAATTTTAAACTGATAAATAAATTTAGTATTTTGAAGTATAAATTCAAAGTGATCCCAACTAATCGAAAATAAGTGTATGTTTTATTATGTATAAAAAAATATTAAAATTGATGTAGAGTTAATTAAAAATAATGTAATTATTTTTAACACATATTGATGTTACATTATTTTTCCAATTTAAAAAGAGTAATAAACTATGTTCAAATTAAATATTTATGTTTTTAAAGACTTTTTAAACATTAAATAAAATGTATGTGTATTTTTAAACATTGTAATCAATGTATTATATTTTAACATTTTTCCTATGGGGTTTTATTTGAAGCCCCTACTGCCATTTTTTTAATGCTAGAGTGTTGCAGTACTAGTGGTTGGCAATGTGTGGTGCTGGAGCACCAGCTCTGAGCTGCAGTACATTTGCGACTGTTTTGGGACCTTTTTGGTTGTGGTAACTATAGAAGGGATGTTTGTGAATAGCAATGGGCTTACTCTTTGGTGGTTGGGCGCATATCCCTCCCTAAACAATTACTGATTCAAGTTTGGTGTCTCTGGAATCACAATTTAAATTCCAAGCTTATGGTGAAGTCAGATTATATATTGCAAATCAGAATATGCCACTTTTAAAATGTTGTTTAAAAGAACCCTCACACACCAACATAGTTGGTGTCATGCTTCATCATTGGGTTTCCAGTTGGGTAGCCGAGTGCTACCCAACTGTGCTCTGACACCTGATTACAGTGGAGCTGGTTTTTGGTTTTTGTGTGATGATGTTGTGAGCGTGGTGACGTTAAAAATACCTCTGGGAAACTCACTATACAATACTTTATTCCCAGTGGCCCAGGGTATGATTAAAATAAGGTAAGATGGATAATATGTCAGAACTGCAAATAAGTGTCTGGATTATCTTTAGGTCAGGTCGACATGTTTCAGCTCATCAAAAAAATTGTTGAAGCTTTCTTCAGGACCCTTCAATATAGTGATTAATGTGCAAAAGTGAAATAGTGGGTGGTAAAAATTAAACCACGTGTGTAACGCATTTTTACACACTCGCTAAGGCGTGTTTATCATGCGGGATGGACTAACCATGAGTACTGGTCCATCGATAGTAAAATTCCTGTGGAGAGAGAAATGACAAGACAGAACGACATGTAACATATAGAAAAACACTTGTTTGTAGATTGTAGTCACATCCATAATAAACTTCCCCAAGTGGTGAAATACACATTCAGTGTCACTCATACGTGTGAGATCATTCGTACGAGCAATGTTACAGCTAATACAATTAAAAACAGTGTTTGCTTGCGATGTTTGTGAGCATGCTTGCGGTGTTGGCAGGTCATGGGTTCATGCTGCATCGATAGTCAATTGCCGCAATTGCCGCAGTGGAAGAGCGATGTGTCTTCGCTTAAGTAAATTTGCATGCTTGTGGCCCTAATCGGTGAGCATGCCAAAGTGAGGGGCTCAAAATGAGCGTCAGGCTAAACTAGTAGTGTGCTGTAAATTGTTCCTTAATGTATGTGAGACTAAAGGGGGCCGTGATGCTCGCACGGTTAAGGTTCGAAGGTTAAGCAAATGGCCAGCACATTATGTGTAAACAAAGACTGCTTAGTATTTACGTAAATCATGGTATTTCCATGGCCATACGATTCCGCGGCGGGAAGAGCTCCCTAATAGGTACTCTAAAGAAAGAGGTTTATAAATGAAGCATAAGTGAAAAGGATGTCAGGGCGCTGGGGTAAAGTGGAGGCTAAATAGGACACTTTTACGTTCTTAAAGGAAAGTTCTTACTTGATCTCAGTGCGTGAGTCACTGTTTTTAAGACTAGAAAGCTGACCAGTGCCGCGTGATGAGCGGCTTTACACTTAAGGCGCCTGTTGCTTATAAATACAAATACAAATATTAATATTAAGGCCCATGGCGCAAGAGGACAGGGTGCGTTTAAAATAAGAATAGGAAATTTAGACAAAATAAACGCAATTTTAAGCTGCTTTTGATGAGCGATAATACTATCGAGGGCACCTGTCCAGTGCTACCCAATGTACTGACGAGCTGGAGTGCCCATAATCTCGCTGTCAGATAACGAAACCATTGTGTGGTCTTAAGGTGTCCGTTATCTATTAGTACATACACAACTGCAAATAATATGGCCAGTGGTGCAAGAAGATACGGTGCGTTTAAAATAAGAATAAGTAATTAAACGCAATTTAAGCTGCTTGTGCAACGTAATGTACTGGTAAGCTGGAGTACCTAAAATCTCGCTAGCAGAAAGAGACCCCCGTGTGGTCTTGAGGTGCTATGAATATCCTCATGAATGTCCCTTTCTTATATCAGGGGTTAAAGATCAGTGAGTTTGAGAGTAGCTGCACAAATGGTTGAAAGTCTTTGGTGAGCCCAAGATATTCATGAGTTTAATATCTACGGTGTCTATCTACTCAGGCTGTTCCAAGGGATATTATCATTCAAACCACTGCTGTGGGTAGATAACCGGTAGATCCAACGTTGTTCTTTTTCTAACAATTGTTGCTGGATATTCCCGCTTTTTATTTCCAGGTGTTCGATTATTACCCATTCCATTTCATTTGTGGTATGACCTTGTTCCAGAAAGTGGTTCATCATCCGCATTGTGTTTCTCTTGCAACAAATCGTACTCCTATGCTCACATATTCTGGTCTTCACTTTTCGACTCGTCATGCCCACATACCTAAGACCACATGGACATGTGATGAGGTAGATTGCGTTGTCTGTGATACAATTGGTATGTGTGCGAATTTCCAAAACTTTCCCTGGTACCAGGTTGAGGGTTTTGGCTGGTTTTGTCAAATGGAAGTTTCTGCAGTCACCGCAGGGGTTGTGTCCAGTGACCCTAGGGAGGCCCCATGCATTGTGTATGGTGTTTGTTGATACCCCCACTTGTTGCGGTCTTGTGTGAATTAAACTGTCTTTTAGACTAATGCCTGTTTTGTAGGAAAACAAGGGTTTTTCCCATTGGTGGTTGCCAGTGTTAAGTATTTGCCAGTGTTTCTGGACAATTTTGGCCATTTGGCATGAAAATGGGTTGTATGTGGTCACACAAGTTAGTGGTATTGTGGTTTCCTCCTTGGGAGTACTTTCCAGTAGGCTCTTTCTGTTTTGGTTACGGGCTCTCTTCCTTGCTTTGTTCGTAATCCTGTCAGGGTACCCGCGTTGTTGGTGTTTTTTGGTTAGGCCTTGAGCTTGTTGTTTAAACTCCGCTACATTACTGCAGTTTCTGCGTAGTCTCAAGTATTACCCGCAGGGTATGTTCTCCCACAGTGTTCGGGGTGGAAGCTAGTGAAGTGGAGCAGCGAGTTTTTTGCCGTCTTCTTGAAATGAGTTCTTGTCTCGAGTTTCCATTGACATGGGTGATGTCCAAGTCCGAGAATGTGATGCTCTTCCTGCTGATGGTGCTGGCACATTTTAGATTGGAGTCACATCCGTTTATCCAGGTGAGGAAATCATTGAGGGATCCTTCTGACCCTTCTCAAATTAAGAATACATCATCGATGTATCTTTTGTAAAAGCGGATGTGTTGTGACAGTGGAGATCCAGGATGAAACAAATGAGTTTTTACAAAGTTAAAGACGTACAGCCCCGCCACACAAAAGTTCTGCCCATCGAAGTTCCGTACGTTTGTAGGTACAGTTGGCCTTCATATTCAAAACAGTTTTCTTTTAGTGCAAGTTTTGCACAATCCAGGATGAATGATTTGGGAGTCACATACTCCCAGATGCCTTCGTTCAAGGTCGATTCCAGTACTCTCAGCGTGTCATCCTGAGGCAAACTAGTGTAGAGGCTTTCCACATCAAGGTTTACCAAAAAGGACGTGTTGGAATTAAAACGTAGATCCTTTATTTTGCCCAGTAGGTCTTTAGTATCTTGTAAGTAGATTGAAGTAGCTTTGACTTATGGTTGTAGATAAAAGTCACAGAATTTCGAGAGAGGTTCTAGCACTGACCCTATTCCTGACACTATAGGTCGACCGGGTGGCGGCACTTTGTTTTTATGCACTTTAGGGATGGTGTAGAAGTATGGTATTTTTCTATTGGTGGTAATGAGGAATTGGGCCTCCTGTTTGCTGATATTTCCAAGGTTTTCTGCATCGCTCACTAACTCATGGATGGTGGATATTAGTCTTTCCGTGGGGTCCTCTTGCAAGTGAAGGTAATTGCGTCTGTCGCTTAGTAGACGTAAGCATTCCTTTTGATAATCAGTTTTCTCCTGAAGAACTATCCCACCCCCCTTGTCTGCAGGCTTGATGACAATGTGATTATTGTTCCTTAGGGAAGACAACGCTTCGAAATCTCCTTTGCTCACATTTTTTAAGACCTTTTTTTCGTGGAGGTCTTCAATATCTTTGAACACTGCTTGTTCAAAAGTGACCAGTTCACAGGGAGTTGAGCTCGGAGGAGGTATGAACTTTGATTTCATTTTGAAATGGGTGTCTCCATATTGTGTCTTGGTTTTGTCACTGTCTCTGATTGGTTTTCAAAAAAGGCTTTTAGTTTCAGCTTTCTGAAAAATTCCGCCATTTTACAGTGTAGGCGGAATTTGTCTAGGTTGGCCATTGGTACAAATCCTAGACCTTTATTTAAAAGGTCTCTTTCGCTTTCAGTTAGAATATGTGTGGAAAAGTTTGTCACTAGATCCTGCTTGTGCTCGGACCTGTCTGTTGATTCAAAGATTTGCTCCTGGTGTGAGCCCCTTGGTTTCGATTGTCTTCCCAATGTACTTGTTGTTGTCTTCTGCGTCTTCCCCGACCTCTGCGTCATTCTCTAAAAAAGGAAAACGAGGGGACTGATTCATATATGGGTTGTGCATTGGGCCAAACTGGGGATTCCAATTGAACATCATTTGTGGTGGCATTTGAGGAAAACCTTGTTGGAACTGGATTTGGTTCCCTGGTGGTCCTTGTATGGTCAGTGCTAGAACCTCTCTCGAAATTCTGTGACTTTTATCTACAACCATTAGTCAAAGCTACTTCAACCTACTTACAAGATACTAATGACCTACTGGGCAAAATAAAGGATCTACGTTTTAATTCCAACACGTCCTTTTTGGTAAGCCTTGATGTGGAAAGCCTCTACAATAGTTTGCCTCAGGATGACACGCTGAGAGTACCGGAGTCGACCTTGAACGAAGGCATCTGGGAGTATGTGACTCCCAAATCATTCATCCTGGATTGTGCAAAACTTGCACTAAAAGAAAACTGTTTTGAATATGAAGGCCAACTGTACCTACAAACGTACGCAAATTCGATGGGCAGCACTTTCGCCCCAAGTGAGGCAGGGCTGTACGTCTTTAACTTTGAAAAAACTCATTTGTTTCATCCTGGATCTCTACTGTCACAACACATCCGTTTTTACAAAAGATACATCGATGATGTATTCTTAATTTGGGAAGGGTCAGAAGGATCCCTCAATGATTTTCTCACCTGGATAAACGGATGTGACTCCAATCTAAAATTTACCAGCACCATCAGCAGGAAGAGCATCACATTCTTGGACTTGGACATCACCCATGTCAATGGAAGACTAGAGACAAGAACTCATTTCAAGAAGACGGCAAAAAACTCGCTGCTCCACTTCACTAGCTTCCACCCCTGAACACTGAGGGAGAACTTACCCTACGGGCAATACTTGAGACTATGCAGAAACTGCAGTAATGTAGCAAAGTTTAAACAACAAGCTCAAGGCCTAACCAAAAAACAGCCAAAACCCTCAACCTGGAACCAGGGAAAGTTTTGGAAATTCTCACACATACCAATTGTATCACAGACAACGCAATCTACCTCATCACATGTCCATGTGGTCTTAGGTATGTGGGCATGACGAGTCGAAAAGTAAAGACCAGAATATGTGAGCATAGGATTCGTTGCAAGCGAAACACAATGCGGATGACGAACCACTTTCTGGAACAAGGTCACACCACAAATGAAATGGAATGGTTAATAATCGAACACCTGGAAATAAAAAGCGGGAATATCCTGCAACAATTGTTAGAAAAAGAACAACGTTGGATCTACCGGTTATCTACCCACCTCAGTGGTTTGAATGATAATATTCCTTGGAACAGCCTGAGTAGATAGACACCGTAGATATTAAACTCATGAATATCTTGGGCTCACCAAAGACTTTCAACCATTTGTGCAGCTACTCTCAAACTCACCGATCTTTAATCCCTGATATAAGAAAGGGACATTCATGAGAATATTCATGGCACCTCAAGACCACATGGGGGGTCTTTTTCTGCTAGCGAGATTTTAGGCACTCCAGCTCGCCGGTACATTACGTTGCACAAGCAGCTTAAATTGCGTTTAATTGCTTATTCTTATTTTAAACGCACCGTATCTTCTTGCGCCACTGGCCATAATATTTGTAGTTGTATATGTACTAATAGATAACGGACACCATGGACAGGTGTCCTCGATAGTATTATCGCTCATCAAAAGCAGCATAAAATTGCGTTTATTTTCTAAATTTCCCATTCTTATTTTAAACGCACCCTGTCCTCTTGCGCCACGGGCCTTAATATTAATATTTGTATTTGTATTTATAAGCAACAGGCGCCTTAAGTGTTAAGCAGCGCATCACGCGGCACTGGTCAGCTTTCTAGTCTTAAAACAGAGACTCATGCATTGACGCCGTGCATGTCATCACGGGGTGTGTTTTTCCCGGCGGCTCCTGCTCGCAACGTGTGACGTACTAAGCACAGGTTAGCGTTTCAGCTTACTACACACAGGTGCCACCAATTTACCTTCAACGCTCCCGCCCAGACGACGCTCTTATACCGGCGGTTTCTAGTCCCTTGAGACCATCTTGTTGCAGTGGACGCCGCAACAGGTTTAGACGCGGAAGAGCACCGAGGTCAAGTAAGAACTTTCCTTTAAGAACGTAAAAGTGGCCTATTTAGCCTCCACTTTAACCCAGCGCCCTGACATCTTTTTCATTTATACTTCATTTTTAAACTCCTTTCTTTAGAGTACATATTAGGAGCGCTTCCCGCCCTGGAATTGTATGGCCATCGAAATACCATGATTTACGAAAATACTAAGTAGTCTTTGTTTTACGCATAATGTGCAGGCCGTTTGCTTAACCTTCATCACGGCCCCTTTAGACTCACATACATTAAGGGACAATTTACAGCACGCTACCAGTTTAGCGCGACGGTCATTTTGAGCCCCTCACTTTGGCATGCTCACTGATTAGGGCCACAAGCATGCAAATTTACTTAAGCAAAGACACATCTCTCTTCCACTGCGGCAATTGACTATCGATGCAGCATGATCCCATGACCTGCCCACACTGTAAGCATGCTCACAAACATAGCGAGAATGCACTGTTTTTAATTGTATTAGCTGTGCCATTGCTCGTACGAATGATCTCACATGTATGAGTGACACAATGTGTATTTCACCACTTGGGGAAGTTTATTTTGAATGTGACAACAATCTACAAACGAGTATTTTTGTATATGTTACATGTCGTTCTGTCTTGTCATTTCTCTCTCCACAGGAATTTTACTATCGATGGACCAGTACTCATGGTTAGTCCATCGCCGTATGATAAAGACGCCTTAGCGAGTGTGTAAAAATGCGTTACACATGTGGTTTAATTTTTACCACCCACTATTTCACTTTTGCACATTAATCACTGTATTGAAAGGTCCTGGAGAAAGCTCCAACAATTTCTTTGATGAGCTGAAACATGTCGACCTGACCTAAGGATAAACCAGACACTTATTTGCAGTTCTGACATATTATCCATCTTACCTTATTTTAATCATACCCTGGGCCACTGGGAATTAAGTATTGTATAGTGAGTTTCCCAGAGGTATTTTTAACGTCACCACACTCACAACATCATCGCACAAAAACCAAAAACCAGCTCCACTGTAATCAGATGTCGTAGAACAGTTGGGTAGCACTCGGCTACCCAACTGGGAACCCAATGATGAAGCATGACACCAACTAGGTTGGTGTGTGAGGGTTCTTTTAAACAATTCCTGTTGTGTTAGATACTACTCAGGTTAACTAGTCACTCTCTAGTGGCCCGTCTCTGTTGGTTATTTGAGTACTACATTGGGACAAGGACGGCCCCCATACTGTCCTGACTCTCTCTTTTGTTTTTTGGACCTTTTAAAATGTTGGCATTTTCTTTCTTTAGCCATTTGGTGCCTGTTGCCTGTCTCTCCCTAAAACCCTCCTTACTCCTCCTTAATCCATCCCCTTTAATCGTACATATTTCCCATTTCCCATCCACTCCTCTCTGTCACTTCCACATTTACTGCCTAAGCATGTGCAAATGGGACTGATATTTCCATACATAAAATATACTAGAACTGGAGGCAGAGATCTCTGCACATGGGTATATGAATATAATTGTATAATACTTTAGTTGTACTATTGTAGTACTGCTAAACATACTACCAAATGCAGTTTGTGAAGACAGCCTCAAACTGCAGATGTAGGCATATATGTTTTCAAAATACTGGTCACAAATTGCGACCAGTATTTTTGCAATAAGTAAAGTTTTTTTTAAAACTGACCTATGTATTAATATTAATCAATATTGATGAGGTAGGTTGCAATTTGCAGCTCACTATAAATGGAGGCCTGCAAAGGATGCAAATCACAATGCCTGTCATTGACTTTCAATAAATTAGCTTTGTTTTTAATGGAGCCTTACCCTTAAGGGAAAACTGCCTGTGTTTAAAAAGAAAAAATTACTCTTTTTGTTTGTTTAGGAGTTGGCTGTGGTACTGTGGACTATTCCACACTTTTCAACAACTTTTTGCATTCACAATGGGACAGGTTAGCAAGTGGTCTCTTTCCCTTTTATGAATGCATTACCACTTATTTTGTGGTCTCTGTAAAATATCAATGTTTTTCAGTCACATAATATTGATACAATAGATGCCATTTCGGTATTTTGAAGGGACGCATGCTACATTTAGTATCGATTTGCCATCCCATTTTAGAAGTTGGAATACATTTGAAACACATAAAAGAATTAGGGGCTTATTTATGAGAGCTCTGCGTCTAAAAGAATTATGAAGCCAGGCAAAGCCACCCTGGTGGCTTTGGGTGGCCTCATAAATCACGAGTATGGCGGAGCAGCGCAAATCATTGTGCGTTCCAGGCGCATTATGGTGGGTTTTCCCACCCAACACCCATGGAATTTGAAGATGACCCAGATTTACTTAACCACTTAAACCTGGGGCAGCGCAAAAAACGTATGCCTCCCCAGAGCAGGTTGTAACGGGGAGAAATATTTTCATTTCTTCTCTTTCCATGTGTGCTGCATTCTGTAGCACACATTGAAAGAGGAAAACCAGTCGCGGCCGGCATGACTCGTGGGTGGGGAAGAGCGGGAGGGTCGCACTGGGGGTCACGACCGTTCGCGGGGTCGGGACAGGTTTAATTAAAAAAAATTAAAATGTACCTTCCCGGTCCCGCACCGCCTCAGCTCCTGGCCAGGTCCTGCGTTTTCCTGCTGCTCTCCTGAACAGGAAGTAGCCACAGGCAGCCTCCCTGCCCTCTAATCACAATGGTGCAATGGAAGCGTTGTGATTGGTGGGGACGGCGCCCAGCCGGGTGCCTATGGGGCGGCCATTTTCTCCATGTAGGCTGCATGCAGCCTACGTAGAGAACAGCCAGAGTGGCATGACTGGTTTGGTCGGCCCCAGAGGGCTGACCAAACAGTCAGGGCCCACAGCATTGGGAAAGCCACTCCTCCCTGGCCCGCCCGCCTGCCCCCAACCAGGTATACCCTTGTGCTTTCTCGCAGCGCGAGAAGCAGAAACATAAAATTTTATGTTTCTGCTTCTCGTACTGCTAGAAAGCAGTGGGGCGACGCTCCTCTGCCCTACTGGAGGAGCTGCCCCTGAGGAAAACACCTCTCTGGATTGCTTTTGTGCAAGAAGGTGATCCTTGTTGCACAAAAACAATCCTGCATGCAACACAGACACCCTTGCACCATGGTGAAAGGGTGCCTGCATTGGCGCTAGGCAGCAAATTGTGTGCCAGTGCAGGGGAAAGGACAGAAATGCACTGTATTTCACAAATACTGTGTATTCCTGCCCTTTCACATTGGCATAGGGCAAAGCAGCAAGAAGACTTGCGGCGCTGCCCTACGTCAATTCGGCATAAATGAGGCCCTAAGAACATAAGAAAAAATATTTTAACATTTACAAACACTAAATTGGAGTGTTTGTGATTGTTAAAATGCTTATTCCATCTGGACCAAGTAAGCCACCACTAAAGATACAATATTCAGTCTATCCTCCACAATTATTGGGGGGGCTCTTAATCTGCTATGGATCGAACAAATGGCCTGAATCCAGACAGCCAGACAGCACCTCCCTTAAAGCTAACAGAACACCACAATGATTGTGGCGGACAGAATAAATATGATGTCTTACTTAATGAGAAAAGGGCAAATTAAGTAAAAAATGCATCTGCAGGCATGTTATTCTTTTTTTTCATGTCTCGAGAGGGGAAATGTTTTCTCAGGGGAGAGAATACTTTCCCTAGACCCCATTGGAGGAAGGATTGTTTTCTCCCCTTTACACTTTGAAAATATACTTACTCTTACATTTAATAGGAGTAAATCTGCATGCAGGTCAAAGGTGAGAAATTAGTCTCAAACCATGTGCGAATACCATTAAATATATGAGGTTGTACTCTACAGATTGCAGGGACACTTAACATGGAACGTCTACATTCCTTCGCCTGCAATCAATCATATCATTTGTAAAGTGCACTACGTACCTGTGAAGGTCTCAAGGCGCTGGGGGGTGGGGAATGCTGCTACTGCTCGAAAAGCCAGGTCTTGAGGAGTCTTATGAAGGTCAGCAGGTCTTGGGTCTGCCGTAGGTGGATGGGGAGGGTGTTCCAGGTCTTGGCGGTGAGGTGGGAGAACTATCTGCCACCAGATGTCACTCTTTGGAAGCGGGGGACTGTGGTGAGGGCGAGGTCGGCGAAGCGGAGCTGGCGGGTGGGGTGTAGAAGCTGAGTCGTCTGTTGAGGTATGTTGGTCCGGTGTTGTGGAGTGCCTTGTGTGCGTGGGTAAAGAGCTTGAAGGTTATCCTCTTGTTGACAGGAAGCCAGTGCAGGTCTCTCAGGTGAGGTGTGATGTGGCTGCGGTGAGGGATGTCGAGGATCAGGCGTGCAGAGGCGTTCTGGATGCGTTGGAGCCGTCTCAGGAGTTTGGCCGAGGCTCCTGCGTAGAGTGTTTCCTTAGTCCAACCTGCTGCTGACGAGGGCCTGGGTGACCGTTCTTCTCGTTTCAGTGGGGATTCACTTGTAGATCCTGCGGAGCATGCGGAGGGTGTTGAAGCAGGAGGAGTAGACGGCGTTGACCTGTTTAGTCATGGAGAGGGTGGAGTTGAGGATGACCCCTAGATTGCGTGCGTGGTTGGTGGGTGTTGGAGCTGTTCCCAGTGCAGTCGGCCGCCAGGAGTCGTCCCAGGCCGAAGGGGTGGATCCGAGGATGAGGACCTCCGTCTTGTCCGAGTTCAGCTTCAGTTGGCTGTTCCTCATCCATTCAGCGACGGCCTTCATTCCTTCGTGAAGGTTGGTTTTGGCGGTGTGGGGGTCCTTGGTGAGGGAGAGGATCAGCTGGGTGTCATCGGCATAGGAGATGATGTTGAGGTCGTGCCGACGGGCGACGTGGGCGAGCGGTGCCATGTAGATGTTAAACAGCATTGGGCTGAGGGATGAGCCCTGGGGTACGCCGCAGATGATCTCGGTGGCTTCGGAGCGGAAGGGGGGAAGGCGGACGCTCTGTGTTCTGCCGGAGAGGAAGGAGGTGGTCCAGTCCATGGCCATCTCTTGGATCCCGGCGTCGTGGAGGCATGTTCGTAGTATTTGGTGGCAAACCGTGTCGAAGGCAGCTGACAGGTCCAGGAGGATGAGGGCCGCTGATTCTCTGTTGTCCAGCAGGGCCTTGATGTCATCGGTGGCGGCGATGAGGGCAGTCTCGGTGCTGTGGTTGCTGCGGAACCTGGACTGGGAAGGGTCCAGGATTTTGTTCTCCTCGAGGTAGCGGGTCAGTTGTTTGTTGACGGTCTTCTCGATGACCTTCACCAGGAACGGGAGCAGGGAGATTGGCCTGAAGTTCTTGAGGTTCTTGGGGTCCGCCTTGGGTTTCTTGAGTAAGGCGTTGATCTCGACGTGCTTCCAGCTCTCCGGGAAGATTGCTGTGTCGAAGGAGATGTTGATGACTTTCCAGAGATGGGGTGCGATGGCTGTGCTGGCTTTGTTGGAGTTGTGGTGTGTGCATGGGTTTGACGGAGATCCGGAGTGGATGGTGTTCATGATCTTGATGGTGTCGTCATCGTTGATGTTGTTCCAGGAGAGCAGGCGGTTGGTGTGGAGGGTGGTCGTGGGGGCAGAGGTCTCAGTGGATGTCGGGGCGGTCGTGGCGTTGAAGCTGTCGTGGATGTCTGCGATCTTGCGGTGGAAGAAAGTGGCCAGCGAGTCGCACATGTCTTGCGAAAGTGGGATGTCGTTGGTGTTGGAGCTGGGGTTGGAGAGTTCCGTCACGATGTTGAAAAGCTCTTTGCTGTTGTGCGTGTTATTGTCTAGGCGGTCTTTGAAGGAGGCCCTTTTGGCGGATCTGATGAGGTGATGGTGTCTGCGGGTGGCATTCTTGTGGGCTGTGTGGCTGTCCGGTGTTCATTCACGGAGCCAGATCTTCTCCAGCTTTCGCAGGTTTGCTTGGAGGACCGGAGGTCTTCAGTGAACCAGCTGGCTTTCTTGCTGGTGTGACTGTTGGAGGGTTTCTTGATCGGGGCAAGGGTGTTGGCGCAGTCGTCGATCCACTGTCTGAGGTGGCGGGCGGCGGTGTTGGGGTCGGTGGGGTCGGCGGGTGGGCACTGGGCGAGGTCGGTGGTTAGCTGGTCTTTGGTGATTTTGCTCCAGCAGCAGCGAGGCATCTGTTGGGTGCGGTGGCGCGTGGTGGGTTTCTTGAAGGTGAAGTGGATGCAGCGATGGTCGGTCCGGTGGAGTTCGGTGGTGTGGTTGAAGGAGACGTGGGGGCTTGCGGAGAAGATGGGGTCAAGCGTGTGACCGGCGGAGTGGGTGGGTGTTGTGACGAGTTGTCTGAGTCCGAGGTTGGCTAGGTTGTCGATCAGGGTGGTGGAGTTGGTGTCGTTGTTGTTCTCGAGGTGGAAGTTCAGGTCCCCGAGGAGGATGTGGTCCGTGGAGGCAAGGGTGTGTGTGCTGACGAAGTCGGCGATGGAGTCGCTGAACTGTGGTTGGGGTCCGGGGGATCTGTAGATGAGGGTTCCTCTGAGGGTGGTGTTGGGGTCGGTGTGGATCTGGAAGTGCAGGTGTTTGGCGGTGCTGAGGGTGTTGTTGGTGTTGGTCGAGACTCTGAGAGTGTTCCTGTGGATGATGGTGATTCCTCCTCCTGCAGATACAAACACTGAAATTCACCATATTAGCATATTTTCCATACTTCAAAACGCAGTCTCAAGAAGGTAAAGTTGAAATACTGAATCTGTGAATAAGGGTGGGGAATTTACTCCTGCTGGTTCTGTTTCCTTATCAGAGTGACACAAAGAAAAATCTGAATTAGTGTCTAGAAGTGATGTTGCGTTTGTTTAGAAAATAAGGCATTTCCTTTTCACTAGATAAAGACTCCCACGAATCAACTGTTTGGGATTATTTTGACACTCTACTGGTACACACTGAATCTTGAAAATGAGAAATTATGTTGATGAGATTTAGCTGTGGTACATCCCCCACCACTCCAACACTCATATTCCCAAATTTCCTTCTGTTTCCTCTTTTGACCCCCAAGTTCCCTTCCGTCACCTCACCATTTGGAGTGTTACCAGTGCTTATATTTGTAGGAAAAAATATAAATGCAAATGCATGAAGGTTTTCTTTGGAGTCTTCCACTGGTTGCTGAAAGTTGAGATTGCAGAATATTAAGGCTGCCTGGACTTCATTGCATTTCATGCATCTTTCTTCCTCCAACCTGCATTTCAATCTTCGTGTGAGCTCTTTTTAATCCCTGCTTTCTCTCTTGACACAGTTTTCCTATCTTTCTCTTCATCTTTCTTTCTCTTGTTCTTCACTCTCTTACCTGGGTGAAATGCTGCCACAAATTTACCATCTTGAGGCAGATTTATCAACATGAGGTACGCGTGCAAAATCACACAAAGAGAAGCAAACAGGTGCATCATCTTGATAGAAAGTATTTACTTTCCTGCATAACACTTTTGTTTGCACTGGAGAGTTGACCTAAATGCAACATAATTACTGCTTTGCTCAGTCTTGTGTTACTTTGTGTCAAGGAGCAGTCCAGCGGATGATACATGGCAATTCCTATACTACCACCCATGGATTCTGACACAAAGCCCTAGCAACTAAATTTGGTAGATAGGGCTTTGCACCAAAATGCCAGCTCCTTGAGGCAGACGTTAACATACAGAAAAAATTCATTTCTTCTTTTTACAAATTATATGTGTTCTGCACTGTGTAGCACACATTCAATATGTGACACGTTTTAAAGATGATGTAAGCATGCTTAGAAACGTTGAAGCATCTGAACAGCTTTAAATGCAGTATAAGGATTCTCCTCCAGTTCAAAACAGTGGAAGATCATTCTTTCAGTACATAATCTCTGCAAGACATTGCACACAACCTTTTGCACTAAGGTGCAAAGGTGAGTGAGTGGTGAGCGGCAGTCTGTTTGTGCATCTGCACAAGGGAGCAGTAGAGCCCTCTCTTAGTAAGTCTCTGCGATGTTCTCTCCCCCTAGAGCAACGCAGAGCACAACTTTTTAAGAAATCTGCCCCCTCTGTGCTCCACCAGTGTATGACCTTCAGAATAATAGCCGTGTCCTTCAATGCTGAATTGTCACCAGGGCTGGACTGGCCGTAGCGGGCACCAGGTGTTTTCCTGGTAGGCCGGAAGGGTGGGGGCTAGTTTTGTTACTGGTGGGCAATATTGCAGCACTGCTGTAACAAAAGCACAGCAGCAGTGTTTCCCAACAGCAACCCCCTCCCCCCCCCTACCCCCAGTTTCCAGTTCGGCCCTGGCTGTCACTGAACTGAACTGACATTATCTGAATTCATGGATGGGGTTTGCATTATTGCTATTTGTGACCCTTAAGTAGAGATACATCTTGACCACAGAGTTAAATCGTCCTGACTTCCGCAGAAAACAGTACATTGATTTTAAATAATGTAGTTTCTCAGCTTGCATTTGCAATTAATCTGTGATGCCTGGGAAGGAATACAGTGAATAACCTTTATGAGAAATATGACAGCAGTTCACGGATAGAGTGGATGACATCATGCGCTGGCACAGTGGCTCAACAGTTCAGGAGTCTGAGAGTCTCCTCTCAAGCAGGAGAGCTCGATTCACAAAGTTGCTGTGGTTGACCTATAGGTTTCCTGGTTTTGATGTGTAAACAAAGGGGAATGCTGGGAAATGTGAGGAGAGAGTATACTCGAAAGCTATTGATAAGAACCCTACAGGTTCCGGTGCCCTCCATTTTTAGAGAATGTTAAAAGTAATGTAGATAAAGATGCATGACTCACGATTCACAGAAGTGAAGTCGTGTGTAATGTATATTGTGTAGGTGCTGTAAACACACAAGGCAAATAAAAGGGTTAAATCGTGGAATATGTCCTTTTCTCATTTACACAAATCTAGGCTTTAGTGTATAGAGAAAGCAAAAGACACACAATTGATGGGCGGAATGCAGAACAAATCAAAACATTCACCCCCAGTCAAGAGATCTAGGTTAAATCCATCATTCTTTTGCTCACCATGCCACCCCAGTTTAGACCTGGCCATATGCAAATCAGTCTTGACCATGTGCCTCATGGGAAGAGTCCAGCCCGTACTGCCAAGCCAGGTCCTCCCTGGACTGGAAACAAGCATCCTAGGACCGGCACAGGGTCAAGACTGATTTGCATATGGCCAGGTCTAAACTGGGGTGGCATGGTGAGCGAAAGAATGATGGATTTAACCCAGGTCCTAGGAAGGATGCTTGTTTCCAGTCCAGGGAGGACCTGGCTTGGCAGTTCGGTCTGGAATGTTCCCATGAGGCACAGGGCAAGACTGATTTGCATATGGCTGGGTTCAAACTGTAACGGCATGATGAGCAAAAAAACTATGGATTTAGGCCCAGATCTCTGTACTGGGGTGAATGTATGACATTGTTCTGCATTCTGTCCATCAACTGTTGTTTTTGCATTTGTCACCCAGAGTGGGAAGGGTATGCCCAGACGTGGGTCCTGTGCTCTCCATGCCACTGGAATCAAGCTATCCTGGCTGAAGAGGGGTGAAACCCCGAAACCGGTCCTAGGATGCTTGTTTCCAGTCCAGGGAGGACCTGGCTTGGCAGTTCGGGCTGCACTGTTCCCATGAGGCACAGGGTCAAGACTGATTTGCATATGGCTGGGTTCAAACTGGAATGGCATGGTGAGCAAAAATACGATGGATTTAGGCCCAGATCTTTGTACTGGGGTGAATGTATGACATTGTTTGGCATTCTGTCCATCAACTGTTGTTTTTGCATTAGTGTATAGAGAGTCTGTATGACCTACAACTGTGAAAGACATCCTTCTTTAAGGACCAAAGCCCTCACCCACCCAGGGGTGATCTACTTCGACATAGGATCCTCTTCATGCCGGCACACAGCAGGATGCCACTGTGGGCTACAACCCTGCTTAGAGGGGATAACTAAAGGAGATATGATTAGGAGGTATATTCCTATAGACAATTGATGTGGGTGAAGTATGAAAGTTTGTGCAGGTTGGAGGTAATCAGTGGAGTGAGTAGATAGACAATGCCTCCTGATAGACTCAAACTTTTTGCCCTCAGTGGGTAGCATCAAAAGGAAACAGGTTTAGATTTCACTCAGAGAGAGTGGTCTACATGTTTCTGCCTTCATATAAATTCCCTCATCAAAAATGGTACAGTGACATTTTGTTAGGACCTTTCCCTCTCTGCTTATCTCCGGGTAATAAATGAGTGAATGCAAAATAATTGTTAACATACAACACCAATGGCCTTTCATTGTTGTTGAGTTCCACAGATGTGCATCTGTATAGGAGAGGTACATAAAACATATGTAAAACGCAAAGGAATTAAACAGAGTGTAAATATTGAGTGAGCACTGCACACCATAGATCCCTACATCTCATGGAGTTATAGGATTTGCTTACCTTTCAGGGGTCTTAACTCACCTTACAAACTTGCAATGGGGTGCTTAATATCTAGATATTAAATGACAAAGTATTAAGAACAAATAAATCAAGTAAGATAGGAGGTGAAGATAAAAAGTGGCACTACACTGTCTCAATCTGTATTTAACTTCATAGTGCATGAGCTGTAATGCAAAAAGCAATAATGTTGTATAAAGAGAATGGGAACAGTCTCAAGGAATGGAGCTCCTGGCTCTAGTATCTGCCTAGGTTGTAGAAAGCCCATCAAGAACTTCAAAGCAATCCTTCTTACCTGGTCCTTTCAGCAAGCATGTCCATAGTGCTGTCCGTGAGGAGTGAAGGAACAGGGTGCAGCAGGCGGGGCACTTTATTTAGCACTCAAGATGTGTAGACTGGGTCATTGTCTTAGCATACACAGTATGAGTGTTGTGTTCAATGTTGGAGGTTGAGAAATATAGTTTTTCCCCAGTGACTGGGACACACAGAGGTAGAGTATAATGCTGCCGGCTATGCTAACACTGGTAGGGAGAGAAGTGCACCGGATTACATGCAGACTCTCGAAAATGGCCTTTTTGTTCTCAGTGCTTGGCGAGCATAGCAAGACAGAGAGTACCGGCTTCAGCTCTGCTGGCATTAGTGGGTGACGAAGGGAGGCGCTGCTTGTTTTTTCACAGAAGTGATGGACTTTGGAGACTGTAGTAGTCTCTCGTCCTATGAATGTCACATCTTGTAGTATATGGCTATATCACATAATTAAACAATTGTGGTGTAAAAACAAATCCAGTATTACATAAAAAAGTGTACGGTATTGAATCGTTTTCATCAAATGAATGTTTCACAGTCGTATGTTTTCGATGTGAGCAATATTACCAGATAACAGGTGAATGAGCTTCATATTTGGGAAAAGGATTAATGGAAAATCGTAGAGCACTGTCCAGTCACAGAGAATCTCATAGTTCTACGGGTACAGTGTCACCAGAGTTAGTAGTCATAATTTGGTGTGGTAAGATCACGATTAGGATCGTCTCATTTTATTGTCTATGTAGAACTAGACCAAATTGCCAAGAAAAGAGACACAAATCAGACTCTGGGAAGGAAGGAACCCTTATTAAGAGGTGAAAAGCATGGGTCATAGAGTTCAGTCCATGGTATATCATCATTAAGTCCTGATACATATGTCCTCAACCCGAAGACCCAGAACTTTTCTTTCTTCAGGACACCTATTCAGTGGGAAAGTAAGATTATTGAGGTTTATCAATTATTCTTTAATTTATGCCATCTTCATGATGTGACATTTCCAGAAAATGATTTGTCAGTTTTGTAATGGAATGTCAGCACCTTATGCTACTCTGGTGTTTGAGTATCTGAGTCCTAACCATCCTAGTGGTCATTCTTATATAATGAAGCCCAGAAGGAGACATGATCATGTATAATTACTCCTTCACTGTTGCAGTTAGTGAAACCTTTTTAACTCTTGTGGGGCTGTGACTCTCAAATCTAGTTGTTTAGAAGGGATGGTAAATTTACACATATCATAAGTACACCCAAAAAAGTGACCCATTACCCTTGGAAGATGTAGGAGTGGAGTATGCACTTCTCTATGGGTACTCCTCCTTCATCTAGAATGTATTGATAGAGCCTTGAGAATCCTGCTCTGTCAAAAGCACACAGAGATGTGTCAAGTGATTATTCAAATTATGCCAGTTTCTCCCTATATATATTTGGCAAACCCCTAATGTGTGTTGACATAGACTAGATTGTCTGACTGTGTTTTTATTTGTGTGCCCAGTAGTGTCATTCTGTTGCTGTTCTGGACCCGCTTTTTTGCCTCATTGTTAGACCTGGCTTTTACAGCGGGTTTACCCCCAGACTTTTTGCTTTTTGGCCTCCTGGTTTGGACCCTGATTTTGTTGGTTTTATGACTCTGGGCACTTTGCCACTGCTGATCAGTGCTAAAGTACATATGCTCTCCATGTAAATTATGATGGATTGGAGATTCCAGAGTGGCATATTTGATTTTCTGGTAAGTTCATAGTACTGCACTGTGTGTGCCCAGGGCCTGTAAATCAAATGCTGCTGGTAGGCGTGCAGCACTGATTGTGCCACCCACATGAGCAGCCTGTAAATGTAACTCAGACCTGCCACCGCACCAAACTGTGTGCAGTTTGGTGCTGCTATAACGACCTGGCAAGTGCACCCACTTGCCAGGCCCTAACCTTCCCTTTTCTCACATGTGAGTCACCCCATAGGTAGGCCTAAGGTACTCATGTGGACAGGGTGCAGTATGTGAAAAGTAGGACATGCCCTGATGTGTGTGGCATGTCCTGATAGTGAAATACTGCCAATTTTGTTTTTCACTTTTGAAAGGCTATCTGTCCCATAGGATAGAAAGGGGGTTTATTTATAAGATCTTATGAATAAAACTTCCCTTTGGGACAAAATAGAAAGATGGAGCTTACTATGCCTGAACTCAGAATATAAAAATGCTTCTTTTAGTAAAGATGATTTTTATATTGTATGTTTGAAAATACCTCTTTTAGAAATTGGATATTTTCTTGCTTAGCCATTCTGTGTACCTCTGCTGGTTTGTGGATTGACTGTCTGGCTTTTAAATGACAGGGCCTGGGGAGGTGCTTTCTCTCAGACAGCCACCGGGGGAGGGTGGGTTGATGTGTGTCCTGCCTTTCCTGAATGAGTCAGGGGTGGGCTGAATAGGCCCAGTCTGCATTTAAAGTGGTGGGAGAGATTTCCCTTGCACCTGAATAGGCCCTGTTTGCCTTACACAATGCTGTCCCCACCTCCTGCCGGGCAGCTGCACCAGAGAGGATATAACTGGTTTTGACTGGGCAACAAGCTTCTCTGCCACCAGAGAGCAAAGGAATTTATGCTATGAAAAGAGGGGCCTAGACCCCTGAACTTTAGATTACTGCTGAACTAAGGAACCTGCCAGGAAGAAGAACTGGGAAAGCTGGAGAAGGAGTACTGCCCCTGTGATGCGTGCTGTTGGGGTTGGCCTGCAGTGGTTGCTTCTGTCTTGGGCAGGGAAAGGACTGGACTGTGCTTTCATCATCCTGCTGTTAGAGTTTTCTCCAAGGACTTGAAGTAGAGCTTGCCTACTGTTGGAAGCTCAGGGATATAAAATACTTCAAAGATCACTTCTGTGAATCAAGAGGGACCTTTGCCAAGGAAAAGAGCTGGGGAAACTGAGTAGGAATACTGCCCCTGTGCTGTTTGCTGTCTGGGGTTGGCCTGCAGTGGCTACTTTCTGCCAAGGAAAGGAGAAGGACTTTGCTGTGTGCTGTGTTCCCTGCTTGAGGAAGATCTCCAAGGGCTTGAAATAGAGCTTGCCTGAAGTCTCAGGGAAACTAAGACTTCACCCCCAGTCTACCCTGAACTCCTTTGATGGGAGTTCTGACATGCTGAGAAGTGCCTGCCGGTGTTCTGGACCTCTGGAGGTTGTTTTGGGACTGGAAACTGCAAGAACTGTGAAAATCGACGCATCGCCTGTTTCCGACTCATCGCAGTGGTGCGAGAAGAATTTTCTGATGCATCGCCACCACCATAGAACTGACGCAGCATCTGCTCACAGCTGAAGTGTCTGCCATGTGACAAATCCTGTGTACCGATCTCCGACATCCAAGATCACTACACCGATTCTGACGCAAGGCGTGTTGGAGAAGAACTAGCACATTGAGGGGGCGTGACTGAACTCATCGCAGCGCATCCTGGGTCTTCATGTATCGCATTGTACCGGATCGTCTCGCATTGCTTCGAAGCATCAAGTCTGTCGCATCATTGGGGGATGCAGTAAGAAACTGACGCATCACCTCCCCACGCAGTAAGAACCCAATGCATCACCTCCTCTCAGGAAAGAAACCAACGCATCACCTTCCCTGAGTGTAAGGAACCAATGCATCACTTTCCCTGCAACCCTTTCTGCTTGCATTTTTCAATGCATCCAATGTACTTTGTGTAAAAGTGTGGCATCCAACATTTTCTTGGAACAGAACTGTTTCTACCTTTTAAGAATCATATTTTTAGTAGTCAAATTGTGGATGTTTGTCGTTTTGGTCTTGTTTTGGTTTAGATAAAGATTACTTATTTTCCTAAACTGGTGTGGTGTCCATTTGTAGTGTTTTCACTGTATTACTGTATGTGTTCACAAATGCTTTACACACTGCCTCTGAGATAAGCCTGTCTGCTCATACCAAGCTACCAAGGTGCTGAGCAGGGGTTATTTTAGAAGTGTATCCTGTAGTGTTCTTACATGATATTTCATTCCCTATGTTTCTCTGCTCTAGCTGCTCAGCCTGTGTGTGTGTCTTCTGTATGAAATGTTGGTAAGTGGACCTTCAGTAGAATGCCTGGGTGACTGGATGAGGCGTGACAGTTGGTGAGATGGGCTGAGCAGCTAGTAGACTGCTCCTGGTGGGGTTGTTGATAATCACCTACAGACTTCTTACAGGACCTATACTGCTGTTTATGGTGATCTACATGTTACCTGTCAACCTGTGAATAAACCTACTTGGTTTACATCATACCAGCGTGGCGTGATTACTACATATCCCCCTTTCCCTGACTAGGAAGAAGGGCCCCTACTCGGACAAAGGTGCAAACCATTGCCAACTAGAGAACCCCATTTCTAACACTCATCCATCAATCTTAGGGTGTACACTCTTTTTATATGTGGGTCACTCTGTTGTTACGCTTGGGCACTAAATTGTTAATTTAGGTGCAATTCCTCCTTAATTGTAGGAGGTGACCTACTGGGAGGTTGCCCTCAGATGGAAACTGTTGTATAGGATGAGAGAGTCCCTATTGATGGGTTTTCAGTACACTTGTGTCGCAAGTTTGCTAAGTTTTGGATATAAAAGTAGGTTTAGAAAAGGGAGTTTGGTCTTACTCTTGCGGCAAGTAAACGTCAAGTGAGCTTTAAAGGAATTGATCCACTGTATGTATTCAGGAATGGACTCTTCTTCCCCTTCCCAGATAATTAGGATGTCGTCTATATGATGTTTCCAAAGGACAATCTGTTGTTGGTAAAATTGATTAATTTTCGGATATATGTTATCAGTCTCTTACTGGTGGATGTTAGCATTGCTGGGGGTAAAGGTACTTCCCATTGAAGTTCCCATGATTTGTAAGTAAAGCTTATCTTCAAACTGGAAGAAATTTTCGTTCATGGCCAGGGATGCACAATTGATTATGAAGTTAGTAGGAGCTATTGCTGTGGAAGGCAGTTTTAATCTCTTCTCTTCACTGATTATCTCCCATCGGAGCAACTTTTCATACTTCACCCACATCAATTTTCCAGTGGACTATACGTCCCAATCACATCTCATGAAGCTCTCCCCTCCAAGAAGGGTTGTAGCTCAAGCCAGAATCCAGCTGTTTGCCAATGTGAAGAGGAGCCCAGTGATGAAGCAGAGCACCCTTGGGGGGAAGAGGACTTTCGTAATTAAAGAATGATTTAATTCACAGTTGTTGGTCACGTATCTTCTATGTACTCTACAGCCTGGAGTATTCAGGTTTATGTGTAGTGCGTAAGTGCAACAAAACCTACGTAACCCCTGCATGTGCAAAGTGCATATTTTATACATTAACCACACTTAGGATTAAGAAAGTGGACCTATGTGACCAGTGAACTTAAATACCAAGCATATGCTGGTGTCTACCAAATGAAACTCCAGTCTGTGATGTAAATCGCATAACATTGTGGAATTTAATCTCTGGTCTAGCAAAAGAGTTACTGTTGAACCTTAATGATTGATTGTGCGCTAATGAAATGCTGAATAAAAATAAAGTATAAATACATGTGATAGTGTCCTGATTACAAGTGTATTCTGGGTGAAATGTGTGTTAACGCCTAGTATTTCCACACATAGTTCCTCCTATTACAAGTTAAACTCCAAGGAATGGGGAATAACTGTGGGCACGAGGAATAATAGGGTAGAATTCTGCATGGACTTTCCAACAGGATGGGTTTTGAGACACACATTTACCACCTGATCTGCACATGAGGTACATGTGTACTAGGAGAACTGTGCGTGGGGTGTGGTAAAGGAAAAAAGGTGGGAAGAGTGAGAGAGGAAAGAGAAGGACGTTGTCTGACAGGTGGGAGCATGCTATGTCATGCATTGGCAAAGGGTCGGGCGGTGGTTGGTGACAGGAACAGATGTAATTTTACCATCTGGATAGTCCTGTCTGTAAAACTGGTTCTGGTGTTCCCACGCATGGGAAGTTTGCATGAGGAAACATCAGGCCACTTATAATTGTACAAAGTGGATTTCAACCAGGGAATTCTGCTCTGCACAACTCATAATCAGAGCCTAAGCCTGAATAATAAAGCAATGTATATGAATAACCAAAACAATTGTAAATGATGCACATGTATAAGCGAATCTCATTCATTTTGAGCATAACTTTGTGAATTGGATCTTTAAACTCTTTTCCCTGTAGAAAAGTGATGCTATGTTTAAAGTGGAACAGGAGAACTTTTGAGATCTTAAATCAAATGTCTAGAAATACTATTCACAAACAAAGAAAATTGAGGTAATGGAAACGTATGGCCTAATTTGAAGTTTGGCGGACAGATGCTCTCTCACAAACGGATATCCAAACTGAAATAGGGCAGATGGGATATTCATCACATTCTCCAAACTTTAGGTCAGGCGCCGAATGAAAAAAATGACTAGACATGCAGAAGCTACATAGTACCTTTAGAAAGAAATTAAGGCATTTAATGCACTTACCAGCGAACAGATGCTGTAAAAAGGAAAAATCATACCTTTTCTAGACTTCAACAGCCCAGTTCATAAAAATTATGCTTTTACTTACTCTTGCTGTACCCCAGGCTTACTGGAATTACAAAAGTAAGCTAGGAGTACTCCTGTCTTGCTCATAAAATTGAAGAAGAAGCTAGGAGTACAACAAGAGTAAGACACACCTACTCATAGCAAATGTTTTGTGAATAGGACTTAAAATACAGTGGCCACTTATAACTTTATTGGCACACAAAACATAATATCAGTTAATTTAAGATATATTCTGAAAAATACACAATTAAAAGTGGGTTATGTTCAGGCTCAAACACTCTAGAACACTGAAATTCACCAGTTATGCTTAGCAACACACACAACACATACAATAACTCATGTCAGTCATCAAGTTGTAGCCTTGGTAGCTCTTTTTTAGTTTCTGCACGGTTAGCTTTTTTAACATGGCTGAGAGCATGATTGCTGGTGTGTGTTGTGTTTATTGCGAACCATAATTGTCGAATTGCAGTGTTTTTGGGTGTTTGAGCCAGAACCATAACTCACTTTGTAGCTGTGATTATTTTTTCAGTGAAATTCAATAACAAATGTTATCAAGTACTTAATCACCAATCCCCACTGAGCACTGCAGCAAGGATTGCTGCAGTCCTGGCTTATGGCCAGACAATGCATCCCATGCACAGCAGGTGGTGATCACTAGCCTTGTGTCTAATTGTGGACGGCCATCCTGCAGTGCAAAGTACAGTGGGCGTTGGTCACATACCCTGCACCCAACCCACTGTGAATGACCATCAGCTGCTGCTACACATGGTTTTCTGTGGGTTTTTTTGTTTTATTTTTCACATTTGTTTTTGGGGTAAAAACCTGCAATGCACTAAACTTGCAATTTTAATGAAAATCACACGTTCCAGACAAAATGGTGCCTTTTTCATTCACAAAATGCTGGTCACTAACTTCATTTTTTTCCCTCTGCACTGATCTTCACCACAATTGGCTTGCAATACCTTAGCTGACTATGCTGAGGGATCCGTGCAACTGGTCAAAAGTAACCCCCAAATTAAAAAAATGCCTTTTTAATAGAAAGTGAGTCAAAACCATAACTAAAGAGTGGCAACCGCCTTCGTGTTATAAGAATTAACAAAAATAAAATTGTTGCATCACTCTGTTTTTTTTTATATACACAAAATGAAAACACTCAGAAGTGAAGTGAGTAATCATACCACAAGCTGGAAGAGAAATGTCAAACGGATGTACAGTCACTGCACGCATCTGTATGTGCTTTAGCCTTCTTAAACAATGGAGCAATGGTAAGGGGGATACGTTTATAATTTGTTTTAATCATTATGCCTTCATGATTTAATCAACAATTAGCTTACTAAATAGTAAATAATTGTTAGACCTAGCATCTTTTGGCATGTTTCCCCAGTCTTTTTGCCCTCTGACCTCCTGTTTTTGATGTTGTGTTGGACTTCATGTTTGCTTGTTTTGTGTCTTTGCGACTGTGACCTTTTCACTGCTATTGAGTGCTAAAGTGCAAGTACTCCTACTGTAAATTGTGTTATGATTGGTTTTTTATGATTAGAATTTTTGATTTACTAGTAAGTCCCCAGTACAGTGCACTGTGTGTGCCCAGGGCCAGTAAATCGAATACCTCTAGTGGGTCTGCAGTACTGGTTGTGCCACCCACACAAGTAGCTTTTCAAAGGTGTCTCAGACATGCGACTGCAGTGTCTGCACTCAGTTTTTACTGCCATTTTGACCTGGCGAGTGCACCCACTTGGCAGGCCCTAACCTTCCCTCTTACTTCATTTAAGGCACCCCTCAGGTAGGCCCAAGGTAGCCACACAGGCAGGGTTCAGTGTATGTGAAAGGTATGACATGTAGTATTGTCTTTTACATGTCCTGATAGTGAAATACTGTGCATTTAATTTTTCACTATTGGAAGGCTGTCTGTCCCATAGGTTAACATAGGAGCTACCTTGTAACATCTTACAAGTGCAACTTTCCATTGGGACAAGATAGTGAAATGGAGTTTAGGCTCTCAGAACCCAGAATTGTATAACACATTTTTTAGAAAAGGTAGTTTTTAAATTGTGGGTTTGAAAATGCCACTTTTATAAGGTGCAATGAAAAAAGGTGCCACTTTTAGCGGCCCCATATGCTGCACAGCTTTAAAGAGAAAATGTTCCATGTACACCAAGTCTTCACTGTAAACCAAGTAATCCATATTAAACCATTCAACTTGTCATGTTAGTTATCGTAGTCTCTGTGTTTATGTAGAATCAATCCGGAGACAGATAGATAACACTGGATACTTTATTCATGCATTTTCAAAACGCTTTCTGTTGCCAATCCAAGCTTTAACATGAGCGTGTGCAATCAATCATATTTCACTATAGGACTTTGAATATCACCCAATGCATTTCGAACCTATCTGGTTCTTCATCAGGGGTCGCTGTAAAAAATTAGAAAGATGCGCTTAGCCAACCACTCTGAAACATAACCTACCCAGTACCTGAAAAAAACGAGAAAATAATAATAAGCCATGACCCAACAAAAAATCACCTCCCTTAACCACCCTCACTGTCACCCCACCAACTAAACAGTGTGAAGCCCATCTAAAAACGAAATTTAGAAACAAAACTTACTCTTGTATCCTACATCTAATTCGTGCCTAAACCCCTGTGCTACCCCTTAAACTACCCCTTATCCATTCACAACTGAAATTAGAACCCTAATCCATCACAAGAACCAACTTATCCCCTATTTAGCTTGTGAAAGCCAAAACCGGCATTACGATATTTTCATGCCTCCACTCGTGCTCCAAAAAATCAATCTCAAAACTCACTCCCTCCCAGCTCTTAAACCGCTCACACAGGTGTGCTGAATAAAACCATGTGACTACCTTGATTAAAGGAGCACAAACTCTTTGCTAAAACAAACGTTACTACAAAACCCATAATACATTGCCCCTGCTATACATAAACCGAACCTAGTTCACCCACAATAGTGAAAAAGCAAAATGAGTGACTCTATGTGCTTTAAAAAGTAATAAGCCTAAATATTCAACAGTGCATAAAAAGCGTGCTTGTGAAACATGACATTGCCTAAAAATTTATAAAAAACAATGTGATCGTCTGTAATAGTCCAAGAAATTATGACGTCCGTTGAGTGATTGAATCCACCATCCTTCCTAATCAAAGAAATGTCCTGTTCGTTCATCCAGTCCGTGTAAGATCTTATGAATGTTCCGCTATCTCCAGAATGATGCTCATTTTCATACATGAACTTTTACCTTCTTCCGTGAAACCAATGGGGTGCAGACACAAGTTGGACGATAATTGCTAAGCAAATAAGACTAGAGTAGCGAATGCACTCCTTCCCTTGTCTTAAGACAAGGGAAGGAGTGCATTCGCTACTCTAGTCTTATTTACTTTTATAAAGTGGACATTTTCTTACTTAACCATCCTTTGTGCCTCTGCCTGTTTGTGTATTCACTGTCTGGTTTTGGAGTGACAGGAGCTGGGGATCTGTATTCACACTAGACAGTCACAAGGGGGGCTGGGCTGTGTCCTTCCTTTCCTGGGTTACTCATAGGAGACATTTTCTGCATTTAGAGTGGTGGGAGGAGTTTTCACTAGCACCTGAATAGGCTGTGTCTGCTCTACACAATGCTGTCTCCACCTCCTGTAGTGTAGCTGGACCATGGAAGACAGAACTGGTTTTCACTGAACTCAGAGACTTTCTTCCTAAAGCTAAAGTAGTATAACTATTGGGGCCCTGACCCCAGAATTTTGGAACTCTTTTGGGCTAAGGAACCTGCCAAGAAGAAGAGCTGGAGAAGCTGTGAGGAGGAACTACCACTTTGCTGTGTGCTGTGCTGTGCTGGCCTGCAGTGGCTGTTTCTGTCTTGGGCAGTGAAAGGGCTGGACTGAACTTTCTGCAACTTATTTTCCAAAGTTTCTCCAAGGGCTTAACATAGAGTTTGTCTCCTGTTAGAAGTCTCAGACACACTAAAGACATCACCATCCTCTGGGTACCCACTTCTGGAACTGTGTGTTTCAGCTGCCACAGAGGGAAAGCAACCAAAACCATCAATCACACCGTTGCCGGCTCCTTGACCTTTTGCCACCACAGAGAGCATCACCCCGCTTCACATCACAACCCTGGTCTCACGACGATGCCGACCAAGCCACCACCGGGCCGCTGCTTGCACCGTGAGCTGAGAGCACCGTACTTCGCACCTCCTCGCTTCACATCGCCACCCTTGTATCCCCGATGCCACCCCTTATGCGCTGATATCAACACCGCTGCCTGCACCGTGGCCTGAGGGCACTGCTTGTAAGTTACTTGACGTACCGCCCCATCCCACTCCGCAGCCTTGGCCTACCGATGCCGGCACCATTGACTCCAGATCGTATACCGATGATAGCACTTCAGCATCAACTATGCCGCTGCTTGCACCATGACCTGCCAGCACCGCGATGAGCACCGCCCCACTTCACACCACAGCCCTAGTCTCACCAATGCCGTCTGCACCGCCTGAGGGCACCGCACGCCGCACCGCAGCTCCGATGCCTCCCAATGCCGGGGCTCCTGACTTCAACAGGTCAAAGTTCAATCAGCAACGCGTGTGACTTTAAGGGCCCGACGACTCCTGCATCGACCTACGGGACCGACGCTGCCTCTTTAGAGCTCATTGCAGAGTCTACAACACCTTGCATTTCCAAGGTACTGTTTGCAGGTCTTCCAGACACCATAGTTGGCCTGTGACGCCGTGGTCAGCCTGAACTGTTGGATTTCTTTGTTCACGATGCTGTGAAAGCCCTGGACTGAGCTTTCAACCGCAAGGAACTGTATTTTAAGTCTATTCTTGCAACACTCATATTTTGATTACTGTATAGTAGATTTTTATTGTTTTGGTCTTTTTTTAACACAGATAAATACTGGCTATTTTTCTAAAACCTGGTGTGGTGCCCTTTTGCCGTGTTTTCACTGTATTACTATGTGTTATGTGCAAATGCTTTACACATTGCCTCTGGGATAAGCCTGACTGCTTGTTCCAAGCTACCAAGGGGTGGAGCAGGGGTTATTTTACAAGTGTAATCCACCTTATCCTGACTCGAAAGAAGGATCCCTATCTGGTCATGGTGCATACCTCTGCCAACTAGAGACCCCTATTTATAACAAGAATGTATAAACTTGTCAACAGGTAGTGTTATGCTAGATCTGTTGGCAGTACCTCTCATCAACATTAGGACACATTGCAATTATTTTGTGCTAAAAATCTCCTATCGCAGATACATTTCAATGTCAATTTCAGCTCAGATTATCAGCATTGGGGACCCTCAGCCAAGATGCTCTATTTCATTTGGATAGCAAATTTCTCCTTGAAAACAGCTGATCAGCTGATGCTGCACCATTTTTAGATCATTAAACAGCCAACTTTTGCTGTCTTTTGGCCTGACCTAATGTTTCCAATATACATAGAGTCGGCTTTGGATCAGCCCCTTTGCTCATGATTTGATCGTTTTGTTGCCTGTAGCATTTGTCTCCTCTTGATTCGACTACTTTCCGCTCTATTCCTCTCTAATCTACTCCTCCATTGCTCTCTAACCTCTTCACGCTCCGTCTATCGCCCCTCTCCCACTTAATTAAAAATATGGTTTTTTGCTCTCGCAGTGCTATCGGTGGACATCTATCTTAAAATATTTTTTTACCCATTATTTGAACAAACAAATTAAAATAAGGCCACCACATATGCAGGCACATCCATCATTGAAAGGATTTGTTCAAATATTTATCTTGGTCGCACTTTGATCCATGGAGGAATCTTTGAATTCATTAGTAATATTTGAACAAGTTTATTTTACGGTGGCCGCAATGGAAGCACGTCTTAGGTGGCTATCTTGCAAATTAAGCATTTACTTCACTTCAAAACCCAATCTGCTTTATCAGTGCTTGTTCTTTCTAGTTCTGGTTGGCAGGCTGCAGGTCCCCAGCAACCAAGTGCTTCAAGAGCCACAGCACATTTGTGCCTCTGAGATTTGTCATGCTCAATTTTGATTTCTATCTAACGCACCTTGTCTAGATTTACTCATGTTTGTCAACATGCTACCTATTCTCACAAAACCTCACGGGTGTTCAAAGACATTCTTGATAAGTAGTGTAGCAAACCAGTTTCCAGGCCTTGCCAGACATCTGTTGAAGGCAGAAGGCTTCATCAATGCGAAGATGTATCAAGAGACTGTTTTAACGACAGAGTGAAAAATTGAGTGGAGAATTGTATTTCCTTCCAGCACCTTTAAATTCCTGGAATGCAGCCTCTTCCCTTTCATATGCCTCAAACCCTTTACAGAACTCTGATCCTGGCTGGCAGCACCATAACACTCTGCTTGTACGCCTACTCTATTACTACGTGTGTGGCTGCTATCGATCTTGTCTCCTGATGGCATTACCCCAGCTCTTCCCACCCAATCAGTTTCCAGCTTCTTGGAAATGTCCACATTCACTCCTGCCCTGCTTACCTCGGGGAGTCACAAGAGCTGGAAAATCCCAGCCAGTTCCACAGCTGTCTCTGAGCATATGTGTGTTTAGCTAGTTAGTACAGACCCTCTCCCTCATTCCTTGTAAAACACTAGCGTGCTGCAGTGGGACATGTTCCTAGTCCATATAGCAAATTAACAAATATTGCTATATCCTGAGGAACCGCATTTTCCATTGTTCATATTAGTAACCCCAGTAACTATTTTAGAATGATAGCTTCAGCCACCTAAACATTAAAAAACATATACAGCCTTAATTCTGCGATCATTTCTCTAGTATTATAGATTCCTGATACAGAATGGAACCTAGGGAAAGTGGATTAAACATTTAGGCCTCATTAGGAGTGGCCTCATAATTCCAGTGAGGATGATACCTGATGTTACTGGCCCCATGGGAATTATAAGATCTGCAGGAATACTGTGAACCTCTGTTGTGACCAAGAGAGTTTGACTGCTGAAAGCAGCCAGAATCTTTGTATGGAATGGCGGGAAAAAGGAGCTAGCTGAAAATTACATATTTAGGGAATTAGTCTAATAAATTAGGGATGTGTGATGAATATGAACAATGTTTAGGGTGTGTTTAGCCTTCACCCTTATTGCTTTTGTAGTTGCTGAAATGCTTATTATAATGGTTATAATTCTTGTTCACATGATTTATGCAATACCATATACAGAATTCCAATAATTAGAACATACCCTTATTTGTAAGTGCAATTGGTCTTGTTTTTCTGATGCAGCTCTTTAGTGTCTCCTGCAGATGTAAGGGTGTCTCTGACAGTTTTGTCAAGCTCCTACCACCGCTATTTCCTGTGTGCAGAATACAGGTGGAAGTCTGAAAAGGTTATGATTTCATTTTGGGCTTCAGGAAAGCTGTTGGCTGTGGCGCCTACAATGATGGGGTAGACCACCCCCAAAACCCCCACTCCGTCCACCTGGAGCAGATTTACTAGGAGGCCCACGACAAACAAAAAAAGCTAACTAGAAGTACTGCACCAAAGAAGCCACATGGGGTAGCAAATTGCATGTCTCATTAATATTAATGAGGAAGGCGCAATTTGCAACCCCAACTGCTGGGGTCAGCAGACCACCATGTCTGTGACTGCTTTTTAGATAAAGCAGTTTTTTTTTTATGTTTTCCTTAAAGGAAAACGGGATGCATTTCAAAAATTAAAATGAAACTTTTCAGTTTAATTTTTTTACTCTTAAAAAATATTTTCTCACATACTCACAAAGGGGAAGAGGTCCCCTGGGGAACCCTTCCCGTTTGCGAGTGGCTTACCACCTACGTGAAGTAGGTGGTAAACTGCATGTGTTTTGCAACCGCAAATGCGGTTGCAAAACAATAGTACATGGCATGGGGACTTGCTTTTAGAAAGGCACGTCCCTTCCTAATAGCGAGAGTCGCAAATGCTATTTTGCGAGTCAGTGACTCGTAAAACAGCATTTGTACATGCCATTACCCTTTTTTGCGGTTGCAAACGGGAGAATATCCCATTTGCGGCCGCAAAAAAAGGGTCGTTCATCTGGCCCCAAAGGTTCAGACTTTAGAAAAGAATGAGTAGCTACATCTTTACTTACAAAAATAACAAACCGGAAGATTCGCGAGGGCATACACAGGCAGCACCTCAAACTCTTTCATGCAACATGGAATAAATCTGAAGCATGCACTGACGAATGGTAAATGTCATGTGCTGTGAATGTGTTGCAATCATGCGGTGTATTTCTCCTGGGTATGTGGGTATTGTATGCAAGTATTATGTTTTTTTTAGAATGGTTAGAGTATAAGATCAAAAGGGGGGTACCATCATAAATGATTTCAGGTATAAGCATTGCTACATTGCCTTCAGCAAAACATTATTTTAACAGGGTGATGTCAGTTTGTTTGTAGAAGAACATGAAGGCTATTGTGTTGTAACCACCTGCTTACAAACACCTTCTAATACTCCGAACAGTCCAGGAATAGTCGAGTCTGATCATAATACACAGGGCCGGCTTTAGTGCTGGTGGCGCCCTGTGCGACAATGTTTGTTGGCGCCCCCCAATGACCACCTCCACCACGGATTCTCTCACTAGCACCCTTTAACAGTGACCAAGTCTCCATAACCACACCCTCTCAGATGCATTGAATAGTTATACAGCACCATTCATACCAGTGTAGGGTGTCCGAGCACTTTGCATCACACACACATTACACAGAGACAATCAATCAGACGTGTGTAAATCAGTGTATAGGAAATGTTACATAAGCCAAAGGACTAAAAGTGTAGGAGTAACATGTCATCCATACTAGTAGGCAGTGTAGTTTAAGAGTGCTTGGTGTGGAGAAGCACAAACTCAGAGTCGAAAAAGAAACAGCATAGTTGGGAGTTTTCTTTAAAAATAAGAATCGATTTCTAGCCAAATTAACCCTTTTTGCAACATTAATCAATGCTCTAATAAAGTATACTTTGCCGTGTGTATGCAGTTCTAGGATGAAAGTTAATAGCTCACTATCCTATATTAGGACTTTAAGTTATAAATTGCAAGTAACAAAAGGATGTCTCTTTTGAAAGCAGTAACCTGCTGATCTGTTTACATCCTGCGCACTCTGTAATCTACTTGGTACACGTTCTTTGCAGCAGGCATATTAACCCTCTGCACTAACTTCACCTAAAAGTCAAAACCTCAACTATACAAAATGCTGATCTCTCTCCAGGAAGATAATTAATCACACAAGTTATCTTGACATTTATGTGAGGCCTGGTAATTGCCGGGGGAAAGAAACGCTGCAGCCGCTGCTTCAAAAGCATAATGAACTTTCAAACACGGCGCCCACAGGAAGCCAGCACCCGGTGCGGTGGCACCGGTCGCACCGCCCTAAAGCCGGCCCTGATAATACACCTGCATGCTATTCTCAAACCGCATCAACCTGTTATCACTTTTCATGGAATGCTGACAGTCAGAGCAGGTATGACATCATGAAGTACAAAGCATTGTGTGAACTTGCACCAAGACACATAGTGCAGAGCTAACTACAACCATCGACATCTTTATAGTTTTTCCATCTTGTAAATGCATTGCATTTCTCTTTGCACATCTTTGTAAAATCTTTATTAATTATTCCTAAATCCAAAACTTAAATCACTCTTCAATTGACTCCTACATTTATTAAAATTCGTTTCATTAAGATTGATATAACCATAACATGTTAAAGGAAGCAACAACAATCTTTTGTTTCTTCATAAAAAACCCAGCAGATATACATGCAACTGAGTGAAGGCATCAATCTGTGTTGTTTTGATTTTCAGTTCCTCTTACTTCTTCTGTTTATTTCTAAAAACATATGACTTTGCTTTGGACTTATAAATGTCTCTTCTCCTATTTCTAGTTGCAATCTAGGTTTCACAATGATCTTTGAAGACTCTGAGGTCAGTGGGCTCCCACAGGGATCAGCCCTCTTAATGTTCCTTTTCATTATTTGCATGTTTTCACTAATCTGCATCTTGGAAGCCCATCATATTGCCCACAATGATTTGTAGGTGATAATCAGGTCAATGACAAATGAGAGGAAGGGTCTGTGAACCATCACGGAGTGGTAAAGCACCGGAAATTGGTTCAACACTAGAGGAAGGTAGATTGTCTCTCATTTAATGGTAATAAAATTCGGATCCAGAGCCTGAGGCCAGTGGATTCTTCTGCTTTAAGTTTTACATGGTGGGCACTATGCCCACAAAGGACACCACCCAAAAAAGAGCAGATCCTGGAAGTTTTGTTTGACTGTAACATCATCTTTACACCTCAAGTTTTTTTGCAGATTTATATGGTGTGAACTGGATCCGAAGGTACTGAAGCACTTTACATGTGCACCAGTTTTTTTTTTGGCAGAATTTTTTATATAGCGCGAAATCGACCTGAAGGGATTGAAGCACTTTACATGTGCGCCAGTTTTTATTTTTTTATATAGCGCGAACTCGACCTGAAGGTATTGGAGTGCTTTACATGAGCACCGGTTACGTTACACACTAAGGCACGGGGAGATTAAGTGATTTGCCCAGAATCACAGGATGTGGACGTGACCCCAGGGCTCGAACACTGGTTTCCAGCACCAAAGTCGGCAGTCTAACCAGCGGATCACATTCTCTCCCAGTTACGTTACACAAGGACACATTCATTTTTAGGCACGGGGAGATTAAGTGATTTCCCCAGATTCACAGGATGATGAGTTGACCCCAGGGCCCGAACCTGGTTCCCCAGCTCCAAAGTCGACCGCTCTGGCCGTAAGGCCACATCCTCTCTCCTAAGTTAACAGCTTCACCAAATTGTGGCTACCACCTATGACAACCAACATTTTTTAAACTTACTTGCTTGCCCCTGCAACTCTTGCTCATCCCAGAAAACTCTGCATTTTATGTTCCTCTGTGAATATTGTATCTCTCCTAGGAAACAACATCTAATACCTCTTTTTAAGCAAGCTAGTTTTAAACAGTGTAGGCCTGTTCTGCTATTCAATCTTTAAACACAATTCCCTTATTTTTGATGGTGACATATTTCATACAGTGTGCGATAAAATGATGAAAACACTTCGCTGTTGAGGTTGATGCAGCGCGAAAACCTAGGTAACGGAGATCAGGATAAAACCCTGTACCAAATATCCTCCCTTCCTCACAGACCAAATATCACATTAACACATTCACTCCTACAATCATTGGTGGAGCCCATAACACCAACATTCACACTTCACTTCTCACTGGCCTGCACTTACAGGAGAGATGAATGTTTCAAGCGCTGACATGAAAGGAATACCTTATAACCTATAGAGAGAAATGTATTTACACTTTTATACACTAATATCCTTACCACTACAGATCTCAATCCTAAGCATTAAGATACTCCTCCCACGTGATCAATGGATCATTTAGTTGGATTAGTATGGTGATTTAGACCAGCTAAAACCACATTTAGGATTTAATCTATCCTCCCTTAATAAATGACAAAACACATTTTCTCGTTAATCAATAGTTGTTTATCTAATTATAGCAAGAATTTTAGTTCCATCTATTAAATTTTATTAGATCGCAGAACATCATAATTACCTAATCTGGCTATTAGTCGTCCTCTAAGTCCTCAAATTTAGTCGTCAATCAGTCGGAATTCGAAAGTTCTTCATGCAGCACGCTACAGTCCCAATAATGGACAAGGACCAGAGACGTGCAAGCATCTATCAGTGCCCATAAATTTTATAAAGTTCGAAGTTCATCAAGGAAAAGGGCAGCATTCAGTCTGACAAAGATTCAGGAATGTAGCAGTCACATAGCGTCACAGTCGTCTCCGTCAGCAAAAGGAAAGCACGCTCGAACATAACATAAGATAACATTTTCTCTCTATTCTAGCGTCATTTTTATAATAAAAGTGAAGTCAAGATGTTACAATTTTCAGAATTTGTGCTTCTCCCATCGGTCGATTGGGATCATCCGGTGAGGTTTCTCACAGTTCAGGAGGTTATGTCACTGTACATGATCTTTCCGGTTCCTTGTATCTGACCATAGTTAGTGTACTTGGCGGTCTTCCCACCGTGGTCTTGCTTGGGCACAGTGAGACTAGGGTCATGTCGAGGCCATAGGAACATGTTGTAGCGTAGGAGCACTTCGCCCAAAACCTCGTGGAATGGTGGCCATCGCGTCGTGTTACGTCGGCGGCCATCTTTGCTTTAGGCCCAACGGACAACTTAAGCGAAACAAACACAAAAGAGTAATTAATACATAGAAATAATTAATAAAATATTAAACCCTCACTAATTCCCCTATGTGCTTGTAATAATCTAGCGTATAGCGACATTTAAAGTGTTCATATTCACCCATTGATGTCATCTGGTGCGACATTACGAAAACGTCACAGAAGCAACATATATCGTGCGTACATATGTTAATTACAAATTATTTAGCCATGCAAATTGCAAATCCCACGTGTATTTCGTACATTAGTAATGTTGATTAAACTTCATGCAAACACATTAATAGTATTATAATTAATAGATTATTCTAATTAGTATAGGCATGCAGAATAGGGGGGTATACAAAATGTTGTACTATCCATTCCATCAATCCCCCCGTTGGTGATTTTATCACCACACCATTAACATTTTGTATTACTTTTCATGGAGTTGAAATGAGTTCTTGCTTTCGTTTTTACATCTCAGTCTCCCCAATTTCTTCTCTTCTGGCTGTCTTATACATGTTTTCTTTTACTTCTTCTAATTCTCTTTTGTTCAAATTCCCTCTCTTGTCTCTTATCCTGTCTCTTTAAATTTTCTCTTTTTAACTTTTTCAGAATTTTCTTCTTTTTATGACAGAGGCATCCTAATCTTAATATTAATACTAAGAAAATCACACATGTTAAGGGAAATAAGATTTCACCTAAGAAGGTACTACCTAGATTTACTAAGAAATTTTTAATAGAAGATATTTTCTTTCCAATCTTTTCCCAAACACCTTCAACCTCCAGTGGTGCAATTTCATCATGCAGATCAGTTATATTTTTAATATAAATTTTCAAATCTTTACTTTCGTCTGGAATGTAAGTACAACAGTGTTGAACTTTCAGCATTCCACAGACTCCAGCCTCTTTTGCCAATAATATATCAAGGGCAAGTCGATTTTGCATTACCATGGCACACATGGCAACCATTTCGGTATTAACCAATAAAATTCCTCCAGCGGTGCTTGTTGACAAGCGATCCACTACTGTTGATAGTCTTCTAATTTTGTTTGCATTCAGAGATATTCCCACTGCTGGTATCAATGCTCCAAAGATGTCACCTACTATTTCTGACCAAGATTCTCTCTTTCTACGTGCTAAATAACTACCTAACTTATGTACACCATCTTCTCCTCTTCCCATATGAAAAATCTTTGGGAAAACCAGGCCTACATAACATGTGCCATACTAATGGTCTGGCAAACGATAATATGCTTTGCTCCCACAGATAAAATATAACCCAGGAAAAACTGGATCATTTCCTCCTTTAAATCCCCATCCACCCATGATTCGGTATGTATCATGGCACTCACTGTTACCTACAAAGTAATTATCATATGCAGTCTGATTCCTTCTAATACACAATTTCCCTTTCTGAGGCCAATCTAAAGCCATAGTTGGACTAGCTTCTCCCTTCAAGTGTTTTTCCATTTCTACATCCCAAACTGACTTTTCCACTTTTCCCTCAGATGCCTTCCTTTGCATTTTCAATCTCCTTTCTTCAACCATATCTTTTCTTCTTTCTTTAAACTGCAAGTCAAATTATTTCTAAATATATATTCTAATGTTAGTTCTTTAGTCTCTAAGAAAAATTCACCTAATACCTTTGCAGGTTTTACCTTGTTTAGCTTATTAATTGATGGTACTTGTGAAAATATGTTATCTACATCTGAGAAATAATATTCTAACTTCCCTGTTTGACAAAATAAACTAGCTATTACACTACATGTTATTCCATAAGTTACTGGAAGGTGGTGATAAGTCACTTCCTCCGATACAGATGCAGGTAACTGCATACAAACATAGCAGTCCCTTACGTCCATTGTCTTTACATATTCATACAGTAATTTCGAAAATACATTGTTAGAAAAATCAGTTATAGACCTGTCTTTATGCAAATAATTTCTATCTATTGTAGTCGGTACTACCTTATGAATCATTTCTATATTAGTTTTGTTTTCACTATGTCCTTCTATTGTGTCAATGGTAACTCTAAATGAGATCATCAGAGCTAATATACTCCACAGAAGCATTAGTAATCCAGTACAACAACAACACATTTTACACCATCGCTTCAAAAATATACATCTACTTTTTCTACTGTCTGTGTTTGCCATTTCTGTAAAAATGAGCAGTGTCTTTTGACTTAGCCTCTTCTACTTCACAACTTGTTTGTCTAACCCAAGGCTCTAAGCACCTACTTGGTTCTGTTCTACCAGTTTTTGTCTTTTTCCCATATTTTATTTTCTTTCCATTCGCAGTTTTCTTGTCTCATTCAGTTTGGCATCTCATCGTCCTTCACCTTTCCTTCGTGATCTGAATACAGAATTTCCTGAACATCCGCTTCTTCTCCAATATCGGACAAGATAACTCTCAGGATTTCTGATTCCTCGTCTTCCTCAACCACTTCCGGTACAGTCACCTCTGGGTTTCCTTGGCTATCTGCCTCTTCTTTTATTTCAGGCAGGGCCACATACATCCATTCCGGCGACTTATACTTCTGGTTAGGTCTACTCGTTCTTTTGCTTTCTCCAATTACAACTATTTCTTCGTCTTTTGATTTCTCCTGACTTGTTACTTCATTCACTTGTTCAGCTCTTGGTGAATTTACTCGTGTCAGTCGATATCTCAGCCTTTTTATTTTGTTTGGCCAAACTTCATCTTTTGCTGATCTTTTCAGTTTACTTCCTTTATCATTCTTTTCAGTTCTCCAAGCTCTCTTTCTTAAGACTCTACCTTCTGGCACTCCGACTCTGATTCAACTTGCTTTTTACTTTCAACAGCTTTTCTTTCCACCACTTCGTTCGTTTCCCCTACTTCTGTCCCTCCTCGAGTCTCCTGCACGCAATCTTCCTGCTGACTACTTGTCCTTTCCTCTAACTGGATGTTGGAGTTCCCTACACCTCCTCGGGGGTCTTCCGCAAGAATCTTTCCCTCTCTCTCTGTATCTGGCACCTGTCCATCTAAATTTGTTATCTCAGGTGGAATTTCTCGCAGTTTTTCATCTGGAACTTCTTTATCAATAATTGCTTTAGTTGTCTTTTCGCTGTCTTTAATTGTCTTTTTGCTGTCTTTTTCTTTTCTCGAACGTAGAGTTCCTTGTTCAGTCTCTGAGTCTGAGCTGGTATCAGAAATCTGTAACCTTCTCCTCAGGGAAATACTTCTTGGGACAAAAGTTAGATCTGACTGATTCCCTCCTTTCAGGGTTTTCTTTTATTCTTGTCTCTTCATCATCTGATTCAGTACTAGATTCTGTTTCATCAAAATATTCTTTTTCTGTGCTATCCACTGGATTTGGGATTCTCAATGTGTGACTTGCATGAATCCAGTTCTTGATTCCAGCACACTTCACAGCTGTTGTTGTAGTCAAAATCACTTGTCGTGGTTTACCCCACCTTGGAACCAAACAGTTTCTTCTTCTGTGTACTTTGATTCTTACCCAGTCCCCTGGGCTCAGATCATGAGCTTCTTTTCAAGGGTGGTGGCATCCGCTCCAACCTGATGAAACACAGAATGAACTGCGTCAGCCAAGCTTTTACAGTAATCCAACACCATGTCATCAGTTATAAGCAACAGCTTGTTGACTGGTATGAACACTTGACGCATTGCTCTACCCATGATAATTTCATGGGGGCTCAACCCTGTAGTTCTGTCTGGAATTGATCTAATAGTCATGAGTACTAGAGGCAAGACATCAGGCCATTTCATGCCCGTGGCTAAATACATTTTCCCTATCCTGTTTTTGATAGTACCATTCACTTGCTCCACCACACCAGAATCCTCTGGGCGATAGGCACAATGTAGTTTTTGTCGTACATTCAATGCTTCACAAATCAATTTTATGATCTCATTATGGAAATGTCTTCCTCGGTCTGATTCAATTGTTACTGGGAACCCGAATCTGGGAATAAGTTCCCTCAAAAGCAATTTTGCCACTGTGATTCCATCATTTCTTCTCGCTGGGTATGCTTCTACCCATCTAGAAAACAAACAGACCATAACTAGAACATACCTCAACCTGTTACAAGGAGGCATTTCAATGAAATCTACTTGCATTCTGGCAAAGGGCCCTCCTTCTCGACCTATTGTTCTTAGACCTCACCACTGTCTATCTTCCAGGGTTGTATTGCTGACATATAAGGCATCTCTGGCAAAGACTTTCTGCTACAAGTCTAAATTTTGCATTGTACCAGGTCTGCTTAAATGACCTGATCATAGCATCTCTCCCTATGTGTCCCTGACCATGATACATCCGTGCCATGGCAGACATCATGCTATCAGGCATAACCAGTCTTCCATCCCGATAGACCCACACATGGTCCTTCTCCCTTGGTGTACATCCTGCTTTTACCCACTGCTTCATTTCCTCATCTCCTGCTTCTTCCTCAATTGCCTCACTTCCTCCCAGGTACCCACAATGTTAGTAAACATTAAGGTGCGAGAAGTCACTTCCTTCTCCTTTCCCCGATTAATAGAATACTGATTTCGTGCACAGTATTGGGCCATATCATTGGCGTATTTGTTGCCGATGGCAATGTAATCGCCAGACTGACTATGTGCAGCACACTTCACAACAGCCAATTGCTTAGACAGCTGTATCGCCTCGAGCAATATTCCAACCACTTCAGCATTCTTAATGGGAGTTCCACTTGATGTCAAAAATCCTCTCTGTCGCCATATTTGGCCAAAGTCATGCACCACACCAAAACCATACTGACTATCAGTTATCACAGTCACTCTCACACTCTTGCCAATTTTGCATGCTCTAGTCAAAGCAACAAGTTCAGCTACTTGGGCTGATCTTTCTCCTTTCAGGTAGGATGCTTCATTACTGCTGCAACTGTGCATACTGCATATACTGCACTCAACATTCCATCATCTGTTCTCAGGCAAGAACCATCTACAAACATCACAAAATCACTTTCCGGCAATGGTACATCTTTTATGTCCAGGCGTGGTTTGGTACAGAAGTCGAGTACATACTGACAATCATGATCTAGTTCATCTCTGACTTCCACATTCTCAGCATCAGGAAGCAACGTTGAAGGATTCACATTCAAGCATCTCACAAGACTCACATTTGTGTCACCTAATATGACTTTCTCATACTTAGTCAGCTGACTATGTGTCATGTACTGAGTGTGACTCCTTGTTAAAAGTATTGCCACATCATGAGGAACACTTTCACAGGATATCTCATCACAATTCCTTCACTCTGTTCAAACTCCGACAGGTAGCAGCCTCTGCTTTTAAGCACCCAGGTAAGGCTACATCTACTGCGTCTAGCATTGATGAAAAGTATGCAATTGGTCTCCTCAGTTTTCCATGCTTCTGTAATAATACAGAAAGTGCACATCCATTCCTCTCACTGCAATACAACTCAAACTCCTTCTCGTAATCGGGTATTCCCAATGCTGGCGCTTCACACAAACCATCTTTCAATCGTTTAAAAGCTGCCAATTCCTCTTTGTTCAAATCAATGGGATCTCTCACATCACTTCTTGTCAAACGTATCAAAGGCTTTGCAATCAGGGAGAAATTGCTTATCCACTGGCGACAATATCCAACCATTTCAAGAAACATTCTCACCTCTCTTTGTGTCATAGGGGCTCTCATTCCTTTTATGATCCTGATTCTGTCAATTGTTATTTTCCTCAGTCCCTTTTCAATATTATGGCCTAAATAATGTACTTCTTTTTTGCAAAATTGTAACTTTGATGGTGACACTTTAAGTCCTCAATCGGCCAGATGATTCAGCAAGGCTACAGTGTCCATTACACAAGCTTCACGAGTCTTCGACGCCACAAGAAGGTCATCGATATATTGTACTAACATTGAATTCTCGGGCATCTCTAAACTTTCTAAGGATTTCTTCAATATCTTATTAAAGATTGAGGGGCTTTCTGTATACCCTTGTCGAATTCGGCACCAAGCCAAAATACGCTCGCCAAAACGAAACGCAAACATTTGCTGGCTGTCATGGTGCAATGGAATGGAAAAGAAAGCATGGCATACGTCAATCACAGTGTACCATTCTGCATCATGGGGAATCTGATACAAAATCACAGATGGATTTGGTACAATAGGACAATACGACACAACAATTTTGTTTATCTTTCTCAAATTTTGCACTATCCTGAACTTTCCATTAGGCTTTTTTAGTCCCATAATCGGGGAATTACATGGACTACTCATTATTTCTCTCAAAATGCCTTGTTTTATCATCTTCTCAATCACAGGAGTAACTCCTTCAATTATCTCAGGTGTCAATTTATATTGAGGGACATTTGGATAGCTTATTCCTTCCTTTACTGTTATTTTTACTGGGTCTACATTTTTCATTAGTCCCACATCTTCTCCCGTGAAATCCCAGACTTCTACCTTTACAATCTGTTTCAATTCTTTGGGTAATTCATCAGGGTTAAATACAGCATAGGCTTCAGTAACCTCAGTTTCCCTGTTTGCCATAGTCATTTTATACAGTACATCTTCATCAGGGGTCTCAAATGCTATACCATCAGGGGTACAGAAAATAGTGCTATTCATTAAGCACAGCAGATCCCTACCTAACAAATTTACCGGACTTGTATCGCACACAACAAAGCGGTGCATTTCAGAGAATTTCCCTATGCTAACTTTCACTGGTTCTGTAAGATATGTTTTAATCTGTCTGTTGGATACACCAACTACTTGGATTGTTTCATCAGAGCGAGGAAGATTCTTAACATCAGCTGACCTAACAGTTAATCGAGTAGCACCAGTATCTACTAGGAAAGTAACAATTTCATTCTTTATCTTCCCATCCACAAATGGGCCTGTCTGGTCTGCTTCTAGAGTTGCGCCAAGTACGCACTCTTCTTCCTCCCTTTGGCACCGTCAATAACCATCTTCTGAATCGCTCTCATCGCGTTGTAGCCAATACTGCGAAACAGCGCTAGTGCGCAGCAGCTTAGTTACCTGTTCTTCGTTGTAGAATCCAGTCTCATTATTGTATTTCTGTGAATTTTTGCTTTGTGGAAAAGGCGGTTTTGGCACCTGATTCTGTTGGGTAACAACCTGCTGCTGTCGCTGCGGTTGACCACTCACCTCATTCTGCACCTGTGGATTCAATGATGCATTTTCATTATTAGTACTTGGGGAAATTTACACTCAGATTTCCAATGCCCTACTCTACCGCAATTATGACATGGGTATTTCTTTTTGGCTTCTTCTATATTAAAATTTCCCTTACCTTTCCCAGGAGTGAATTTTCTGGGGCCTGTATTATTCGATTGTTCCGCTAACTGAGCTTCCTGTCTTTCTGCCACTTTAACTTGTGCCCACATAGCTTTCTCTTTTAATTTACGCTATTTGGCTTCAATCTCATCACTGAAATATTTTGCATGTCTCAATACTTCATCTATTTTCTTGTTTTGCCAATCTACAGTATGTTGCATAATAATTTCACTAATTTCTGGACGTAAATCATATACAAATCTGTATACAAAATGACTCAAATCCTTTTCACTCAAATTTTTATCACCACTGAACTGTTTAAAGGCCAGGATTAACCTCTCGTAATATGCGTGTACTGACTCCTTACTTTCCTGATGAGTTCGGTCAATTTTTACCCAATCAGTTTCTTTGGGGGGTACTTTATTTTTCAGAAAAGCAATAACCTGTTCGTATTTCTTCATTACCTCGGGGTCAGGGGCTCCTGTCTTTGGATCCCTAGGGTATTCCTGTGTAGGCCAATTTATCATCAACTTACACTCTGTCCATAAATCTGCTGGTACTATTATGTCAAATAAACTATTCAGATCAATCCATAATACTTTAGATAATTTCACAAATCTGTCCACTTGCCTATACCACTCGGCGGGCTTTTCGCGTAGTCGAGGGAAATCATTTGTAAATGATAAAAATTTCTTGTCTAGTCCATGGAACATGTACATATCCTCCTCCTGGAATTCTCTCATGGGGCATTCTGTTACTACCTTTTCTTTTTCTCTAACAGGGAACGCTGCAAATGTTTTATCTGAGGCATCATCTCGTTTTCGGTACCACCTGCTTCTCCATTTAGCCACATCTCCCCATTTTCTCAGTAAGATAATTATTTCCTTAATCTGACTTATTCGTCCTGTGGTATTCAAATTTTCAATATATTTTTCATTAAAATCTATTCGATATGGTTTTTGTAAAGCCTTCACCTTCTCAATATCTATACCCATTTAATTTGCTACTTTTTCTAATCTTTCATTCAGATTTTTTGCTCTCCATGTTACGCTTTTGCACAGAAACAGTAATTCCTCATCCTGATACGTTTTTAACTTCTCTGTGGGGATAATTCCTACTATTAACTCTTCCAGTACCATTCGTAGTTTGGCCACATCTATTGATTGGGATTCTTTGTCTTTTCTCTGCAAACTTCTCAACCACTCGCTCAATTCCTCTGAAGTTGGGCCTACTGGTTTCTCTACATTACTTCGTTCTAAGTCCCTTTGAGTCTCTAATACTGATTCCATTGTCATTGTAGGTCTTTCTGCTATATTTGAACCTAAAAATGGGTTATTCAAAACATTTGGCTCGATCGTACTCATTGTCTGTCTCCATGGATTTTCATTTAGGCTCTGCTTTGGGTTATCAGTCTGTTTATTAATGTTATAAGGAACTGTTAAACAATGTTCACTATCTTTCTGTTTATCAAAAATAGGCATCACAGGGCCTATAGTCACTGGAACAGTTACAGCTTCAAAATTTTTGGTCAATTCTCTTAACTTTTCAGTTAATTCTAAAGTTGTTTTTACTAATTCTGCCGAATTCTCACCACTCATTTTATCATCTGATTTTCTCTATATCTCTCTTATGGAATTATTTTTCCCTAATTCTTGGGGTACTGGTTCAGTCTTAATGATTCGCAAAGTTTCTCTCATTGGGGCACTTGGTGTCAACATTTCAGATTCTGGTTGATACGGAGGTGGATTTTCATAAAACATGTCATCGAGAACATCATCCTCCGATTCATTCACTTCATACCCTCTTAATTCTATATTATGTATCTTTTCCGTACATTTTTTACCTCCAATTTTTTCAACGTTTCTTACAGGAAACAACCCATCAGTCATACTTGCATTCCGCCACCTTCTCATTCTTTCATCATGAGTGTCATGCCCATATCTACCAAACATGTACTTATACCTTCCGCCACTCCTCTGTCTCTCTCTGTCATGCATGGCATCTTCCCATTCTGTCAGTGCTTCAAACTGTGTTGGCCTAGGTCTTGGTTCTAGATTCATCATTTTCTCTCTCAACTTTCTCAAAACCGGTAAATTAAACGAACCATGCTCTGGAAATGCTAGGACTCCGTCATTCTTTGTATATTTCACCCAATTATCTAACCAAATACAAGTATGATATCCGTATTTTGCAACCATAAAGGATGCAGGGGGTTTTTGGTGGTGGAAGCAACTGTCCTTCCCTAGTCACAATCGGTTTGTCTTTTTAAAAAATGTCTTGATTTTCCCAAACCAGGACTTTTTCTCCTTTTCAGGTGGATCGCAATACATCATTTTGTCTTTTGTGTATCGCTAGTCTTTTCCTTACGACTGTTCTGTTATTTTAACCAATCGTAGCGCGACTCACACCAACGCACCAATCCGGAGCGTCGACGTCACCTCTTCAATTCTCCAATCCCAGCGCGCCTCACACTTACACACCAATCAGCAGCGTCTACGTCACCCTGTAATTCTCCACTCCTAGCGCGGCATGCACTAATACATCAATCAGTGGCGTCTACGCTTCTTACTGACTAGCCAATCCCAGTGCGGCTTTTCTGACATCAGCTCTTCTCACTGTCGCAGCTCCTGCTCCTGCTGACCCCTCCTTTACAAAACTTTATCGGTAACTTTTCTTACGTTCTTTTTATTTACAAATCTGTTAGTAACGACATAAAAACGCCACCATTGTCCGCTTCGCTAACCAAAGAATAGTTAATGACCTTTCTCACAAGAATTCCGTCTTTCCCGAGAGCAGCGTTTACCTCTGCCCTACTAAGGAATCGTTACTTCCGTTGATAAAGTAGCACATCCCTCTACCTTACCCTTCTAGCAAGCATTAGCTAACTGTTTCTCCAGAATTAAGACACCTAGTTGGAGACCCAATGCTCCTGAGAAATACAACCAGAGTTTCGCAATTAACCCGAATGCTTTTTCATTCACGCACTTTCACACGGAAAAATGTAGTTCATTCACACAGAATTCTGTCTTTCCCCAGAACAGCGAACAGTCTGTCCTACTACAGAATTATGACATTCGCTAACAAAGTAGCACTACCCTCTACTTTATACTTCTAACAAGCTTAGGGAACACCTATTACCTTTCCAGTGATAAGCGTTATCAAAGCTCCTTCTGGACTCCTGGTACCTAAGACCAAAATTTCACAGGTGACCTTCGCTACCATACACGTCTTTCATACAGGAGATATTTCTAATGGCAACACACGACGATGTCACCAAACCGAACCCAGACAATGCGTTGTGCAACTTCACTCGTTACACGTTTCCCCTGTGTACCTAAAGGGCAACAACAATTCCGTCTTTCCCGAGAGCAGCGCTTACCTCTGCTCTACTACGGAACCGTTACAAACATTCGACTTCCTACATCCCAGAAGCCGTGCAAACAACATAGAACTCAACGCGACTCGACATAGAGTGTTAATACATAAACCAATACTTTCCAATAATCAATAAGCTATTTACAGACAATATTCACCAAACCAAAACAATAAAAACCCAAACTCTGCTACCAGAAAAACTGATGCAGCGCGGAAACCTAGGTAACGGAGATCAGGCCAAAACTCCGTACCAAATATCCTCCCTTCGTCACAGACCAAATATCACATTAACCCATTCACTCCTACAATCATTGGTGGGGCCCATAACACCAACATTCACACTTCACTTCTCACTGGCCTGCACTTACAGGAGAGATGAATGTTCCAAGCGCTGACATGAAAGGAATACCTTATAACCTATAGAGAGAAATTTATTTACACATTTATACACTAATATCCTTACCCCTACAGATCTCAATCCTAACCATTAAGATACTCCTCCCACGTGATCAATGGATCATTTAGTTGGATTAGTATGGTGATTTAGACCAGCTAAAAACCACATTTAGGATTTAATCTATCGTCCATTAATAAATGACAAAACACATTTGCTCGTTAATCAATAGTTGTTTATCTAATTATAGTAAGAATTTTAGCTCCATCTATAAAATTTTATTAGATTGCAGAACATCATATTTACCTAATCTGGCTATTAGTCGTCCTCTAAGTCATCAAATTTAGTCGTCAATCAGTCGGAATTCGAAAGTTCTTCATGCAGCACGCTACAGTCCCAATAATGGACAAGGACCAGAGACGTGCAAGCATCTATCAGTGCCCATAAATTTTATAAAGTTCGAAGTTCATCAAGGAAATGGGCAGCATTCAGTCTGTCAAAGATTCAGGAACGCAGCAGTCACGTGGCGTCACAGTCGTCTCCGTCAGCAAAAGGAAAGCACGCACGAACATAACATAACATAACATTTCCTCTCTATTCTATCGTAATTTTTATAATAAAAGTGAAGTCAAGATGTTACAATTTTCAGAATTTGGGCTTCTCCCGTTGGTCAGTTGGGATCGTCCAGTGAGGTTTCTAGCGTATAGCGACATTTAAAGCGTTCATATTCACCCATTGATGTCATCTGGTGAGATATTACGAAAATGTCACAGAAGCAACATATATCATGCGATATTCTATTTTCTACTGTTAGTATGGGCAATTCTGAAGGTTGTAAACACTTCTAGTTTCAAACCCATCAGCCCGGCAGTAGAAGTTTATAAAACCCAAGCTAAAGCGGCCGCATCTTACGGTGGAGAGCTATGGGGGCATAAAGCAGGAGCAGACCTGGTCACTATAGAAAATAGTTTCCTTAGACTTCTCTTGGCCCTTCCCCGTGGTACACCCCTGTTCCCCCTAAGATTAGATTTGGGCCTTCCCTCTATAGGAGAGGATTTGGAATTAATGCCATTAAGATTCTGGCACAGGCTCTGGTCCACTGGCGAGCTCGCGCATTACAGGCAAGAGCTCATTCACATAATGAATCTGAACCAGTGTGATAGAATCCCGTGGCTGGCTTTTATAAAGAAAGAACTTTATCGGTTGAGACTCCCTGAGTTATGGGAGCTTCCCGAACAAGGCTGCCAAAGGGTTTCACGAAAAAGACTGGTGAAGATATACAAGGAGAAAAGTCTAGCCTCTCTGGTCTCTGCATCTAAAAATGGCACTTTAACCGATCGATTTCTGTATTTTAAAAATTCTTATCACTTTGAAGGTTTTCTGGATACTATTTTTCCCATCTTAACTAGCAAACTGTTTATTCAATGGAGGTTAGGCACTTTGCCCATTAAAACTTTCACCTGCAAATGGACAAAGAGGGACGATAAAATCTGTCCAGGGTGCAGCAACCACGAGGAGGACGAGGTCCACGTACTATTCTTCTGCCCAGCCTACAATAGACCCAGGAAATATTGGCTAGTGCCATTATGTAGAAACCTGGGTATAAGGAGCCATCTGCATTCGTACAGAATACTGGAAACAAGTACTCTCCCCCATATAGTTTTTGCAGTTGCTAAATTTATAATGGCCATGTGGCAGATAAGGAGAAAATTACTAAACAACTAAACATTAATGATATGAACTGTAATCCTTCCCCGTGATTAGAATTTTTATATAAATGTATTTTTACGATTTAATGTTTTTATTCAAGAGTCTGTTTATGTGATATTATATTGTTGTATCTTTTATGGCCTAACCGGCCGAAATAAAGAAATATTGAGTATGCGTACATATGTTAATTAGAAATTATTTAGCCATGCACATTGCAAATCCCACGTGTATTTCGTACATTAGTAATGTTGATTAAACTTCATGCAAACACATTAATAGTATTATAATTAATAGATTATTCTAATTAGTATAGGCATGCAGAATAGGGGGGTATACAAAATTTTGTACTACCCGCTCCATCAAGGTCATAGAATTTGTCTGTATTTTTATGAACTATGCCACTTGAACTAAACTGTCTCATTGCATTTGTTTATCACTGGAGGCACATTTAAAATTTGTTTTATCTAAGTTCCTTTTGATGCCTTACTGATTGCCTTCCTTATGAATTTTACATGAATTATGGAACTTGTACTGAAGCGCATAATTGCACCTCTGCACCATTGGAAGTTATTCTTAGGAAGTTCTTATAAGAGGTTTTATGGATGATTTATAGACCAGAAAGTTATATGATACATGTTTGTACTGTATTGTGTTCTTTTATTTGAATTTGAAACTTTTATGATTAATCTTAACGATATAAAGATAATTTGAGTGACTAACTGGCAACCCACAATAAACAATATACAATAAACGTGTTATCTGAAGGGATAGATTCAATACAATATGTAATATATCCGTGAAGAACCCCAGTTTATGTTGTTACTTATCTCCTGCGTTATTTTATAAATCATTTAAATACGTTCATTTATCTGACCTAATCCTTGTAAGTAAAGCAATTGATCTCACCACTGCCATTTAAATTTGTTACAGTGTTATTTATGTTTCGTTTAGTAACAATACGAAATACATTTAAAACAATATTTCTGGTATATTACAAAAGTGCTTCCTTACCGTCTTAAAGAGGAACATCTTTAGTTTGTATTTGAAGTTTGAGGCAATTTTCATGACGATCATTATTATTTATGTATTTATTACTACTCTCTCATGTCAAAAGCTTCTTGTGTAGCTGTGGACAAATTTCTGACTCCTCAAGACAGATTGAAATAACTTCTATATTTAAAAAGAACATGAAAACAATTGGATACTTTGAAAACAAAACCAAAAACTTTAGAAGCTATTATATATTATTTCAAACTGTATTTGCAATTAGGTACTTATGAGACAGGATCATGTAATTTCAATCCTGTTAATAAGGGGCATCGATATGTAACCAAGTTTGTCTATATTAAGTGGATTTTCAAATCAATTTTGCATAAGCACACCAAATGAAGGTTATATCCTCAACTCTGCGAGAAACCACTGATATTTTGGTCGAATGAGGAAGAAGTTGCTTATGTAGGGTTTGGCAGATCAGGATAAATGTAGTAACACAGCATTATTCCTGCCCCCCAAATCCACAGATTCCATGCTTAATTTAGAGTCAGCGAAACCACTGGGTTACCACCGGCAGAGTCTCCGCTGGCTCCATCTGCATTACCACTTGACCAGCGGGTCACAGTGACGATCATCACGCCCTATTTAGAGTGGGCGTTTTACATGCCCATTTTCCGCTATGTAATATATGGCAGACATGGGCAGAAAAAATAATAAGTGGACCACTCACTCAAGGTAAAGCTCCCTGGTTGTCAGGACCATTAGGTTTTTGTTTTTTCAGGAAACAAAGTCCCGTATTAGGATTTTGTTTGGAAAAAAAAAGTTTTGAGAGAAGACACTTTAACATGATGCTTGATTGACAAACTTCACTGCAGTGAAATGAGCTACTGTGGCAGCAGCTCCTTTCACAGCAGTGAGATGCAAGACAGGCAGGTTGAGTCTCCAAATATGATGGGTAGCCCTTCTCCAGCGTGGTGGTGATCATGATCTCTGTTGGTTTGGTGGGATTGCATGACTCCCGCCAAGGGTTCAATAACGCACTTAGCGTGAATGAAACAAGGTGCTCATTGCCTCATTTGATTAATCCTTTACTTGGCCAGCTATATAAACCGACTTATTGGGGTTCCTATACAATGGCTTGGAATAGCCTTTCTCTTGCAGTCCATAAAATTATTATATTACAAAACTTGATTTCAAAACATTAGCATTTGTAGTTCTTGGCACAATTTACTGAGTAATGATTTTAGGAAAGTTCAGTTCTTTCCTGCTTGATATTGTGACATTATCCGAAATCTGTTGGAGTCCATTGAGTTATGCAATCTAGGACATCAATGACAGCTTCATGGAATTCTTCCACTGCAGATTCTCTTTTGTAAAATTGTTTTATTTCATGTCATGGTCACTTCCTGGCTGAACTAGTGCAATGCCATCTACACAAAGCTACACAATGATGATCTTGCAATCCTGCAAATGGTACAACTGAACTAACAGTACACTTTTGCTCCTTGATCCGTGCTACAACTACTATCACACGTTGACTGTATGCTGCCTTTGACCCTGTATAGCTCTCTGCTGCCTTTTGGCTAGGTTTGTGCTATGCAAATACCACATACACACATACGTACATAGATAGATACATATACATGCATGCATCCAGAAAGCTCAGCTCAAACTCAGCTTCACATAGTGTGATAATTTTATGCTGCTCTGTAATCATTACACTGCCTGCCTCTGATAGAACTATCATGAGTAAAGCAATATACCAGGCCAGAGGGTCATTATATCACTGCTCATCAGAAAACTTCTGTAGAAACTTCCAGCTGCACCATTCTTCTAGATGGAGGAGTTTAGCCAACCATAATGTTCTAACCACAAGCCCATATTAGTACAATTAATGGGGTGGCCGATCTCTCAGAGCACAGGGATCTCTGCTAAGGAACAATCTGCTTTCATGGGTTTGACTTGAGGACAATGGTCTGAAAAGCTAGATCTTATCATTGGCCGGGGAAACACCACCCAATAAGATGTCTATGACAAAGTCACCAGTCAGCCAATTCACAGTTGGTGCAAGAACTGCTAGTCCTATCCAAGGCTTTTTCATCTCATTGACGGTGGCCACTTTGGACATCACAGTCCACAACACCTACACAATCTATCCTCTGTAACTACCCTGCCAACCAAAATCACCCCTTTACTCCACATACTGTACTTTGAGGAAAGCCCCAGCATGACACATTTCACAAGTAAAATAAAAGATCTAATAAACTCAGGGCAAGGTTAGTATTGGCTCTTCAGGAGGACAAATAGGCAGTAGGAAGTGCTGCATTCCAACAGCCACCAATCAGTGCCTCAACTGTGAGACACATAGTGATGTGAGTGTTGGTTCGGCAAACATCTTTAAAGGTGATCACTATTTATGAATGTTAGAGCGAAAACTGAGGTGACTTGAGATCATTCATTAGAAATAAGAGTTCAATCATCCAGCAACAAACTTGTGAAGCAGATTACAATTCTTGCCTTAATTTGAGATTTTGTAACCCTGCTCGGGAATTATTTCCAAAATGTCCACTCTTTTCTTGGCACACTAACACTCCTAGAAGAAAGCAGTCTGTTGGGACATGATCCACTGGTTGGACTGGTACTGAATTGAAGTTCACACTACCACATTAGACTCTGCCCTTCTGCTCATTTTAATTCTTCTCCTCCTCTGGAACTTCAAATCTGAACTTTGGAAAAGTTTAGCAAAAGGGAAAACGACCAACATTTTTGTGACTTGGATTTGAGCCAAACATGTTCACCTGGAGCAAGCAACAAGACTTTCATCATTCCCATCGTGAATTCCATTCTGGTACACTGTTGTTAAGGGAAACATCATGAGGCTGTTGTCTTGTCAAATTTACTGCCATCGCTCATGAAAATGTTTTATTAGAAGATCAAGTATATAGTCAAAAGGTCCAACGCAATGCAACTGACCGGGTTGGACTCTTCATCAAGGAGTTTCTCTTTGAATTCTAACCACGTCATAAAATGTTCACTCTTCAGATACAAAATGTTACACAACTCTTTTTCATAAACACAAAAATGTACTTAATAAATTACTCAATATCAACGAGTTATACAATATCTCCAACCAGGCCTACAGCACATATCTGTGTACAAAATATAATAGACAAAAATAGAAAGATATGGCCTTTTCAGAATTTTCCTTATAAACTATGCAACATAATATTGAATTGAACACTCAGATTTAAGAGAAATGAGTGCACTAGGCTTATTATGGAATGCCCTTGTGTCCACATGAGACATAATCCTCTGATCTTTTAGGCTAAAATTTTTTCCTTGACCCTTTTTCCTTTCTGCATAGATGGCACTAATGCCACCTTCATTATCCATTTCTCTGTAGTAACAATGCACAATTCTCCTAGCATTGCATTTCTTCACCCTTGTCTAACACACACCCAATCGTCAGTATTGAAATTCCACCTTTTTTCTAGTAACTTGTATACTTCTTACTTTGCATTAAATCTCCTTGTTATTGTAACTCTTTTGCAATATTTTGTTTCACATATATCAATCAATCAATCAGGGTTTTGTAAAGCGTGCTACTCACCCGTGAAGGTCTCAAGGTGCTGAGGGGGGGGGGGAGGGGGAGTGGGGTGCAGCTCAAATGCAGTGGAAAAAACAGGTCTTGAGGCTCTTCCTGAAAGTGTGCAGAGTAGGGGAGTGTCTGATGTTGACTGGGAGCTCATTTCAGGCCTTTGCTGCGAAGTAGGAGAAGGTTTTTCCACCTGCTCTGGTTCTGCGGATGCGTGGGGTCTCTGCCAGGGTGAGGTTGGCGAAGCAGAGGTTCCTTGTGGGTACGTGGAAGGACACTCTCTCGTTGAGGGATTTGGGTCCAATGTTGTGGAGGGATTTGTAGGCATGGGTGAGTAGCTTGAATGTTACTCTCTTCTCGACGGGGAGCCTGTGGAGGTCTCGTAGGTACTGGGTCATGTGCTCATGTCGCGGGGTTCCGAGGACGAGTCTGGCTGCGGTGTTCTGGATGGTTTGGAGCTTGTATAGCAGGGCTCTGTTTATTCCAACGTAGAGGGCGTTGACATAGTCCAGTCTGCTGGTTATGAGTGCATGGGTGACGGTCTTTCTGGATTTGGGGGGATCCACTTGAAGGTCTTGCGGAGGATGCAGAGGGAGTTGAAGCAGGTGGAGGCGACAGAGTTGATCTGGTGGGTCATGGTGAGGAAGGAGTCTAGGATGATGTTGAGGTTTTGGGCGTGGTCTGATGGAGTGGGAGGGTTTCCGAGGGTGGAAGGCCACCAGGTGTTGTCCCAGGTGGTGGAGGATGGTCCAAGGATGAGGACCTCAGTCTTTTCTGAGTTGAGTTTCAGGCAGCTGTTGTTCATCCAGGCTGCGACGTCCTTCATTCCTTCCTGGAAGCAGAGTCTGGTGACTTCGGGGTTTTTCGTGAGTGATAGGATGAGCTGGGTATTGTCGGTGTAGGATACTATGCTGAGCCCATGCTGTCTTATGATGGCTGTGAGGGGGACCATGTAGATGTTGAAGAGCGTGGGGCTGAGTGAGGATCCTTGTGGGACTCGGCACTTGATCTCTGTGGGCTCAGAGAGGAAGGGAGGGCGTCTGATCCTTTGGGTTCTACTGGAGAGAAAGGAGCGGATCCAGTCGAGGGTGGTTTCTCTTATCCCGGTGTCATGGCGTCTAGCTGCGAGAGTGCAGTGTGAGACGGTGTCGAAAGCTGCGGAGAGGTCTAGCAGGATGAGGGCCGCAGTGTGGCCCTGATCGAGTAGTATGCAGATGTCGCCGGTGGCGGCGAGGAGGGCGGTTTCGGTACTGTGGTTGCTGTGAAATTCAGATTGGGAGGAGTCGAGGATGTTCTTCTCTCCGATGGAGGTGGTCAGCTGGGCATTTACGAATCTCTCAGTAACTTTGGCTGCGAAGGGAAGGAGAGAGATGGGCAGGTAGTTTTTAAGGTCTGTCGGGTCGACGGAGAGCTTCTTGAGGAGGGGTTTGACCTCTGCCCACTTCCAGTCATCGGGGAAGATGCCAGATTTGAAGGAGGCGTTAATGGTCCAGCCTAGTTTGGGTGCTATGGTGGCGGCGGCTCTGTGGTAGATATGTGGCGTGCAGGGGTCTGTGGGGGTTCCTGAGTGGGTGTTCTTCATGGTCGTGGCGGTGTCTTCGGTGGTAGCAGGTTTCGATGTGGTGATGGTGGGCTGGTTGTTGGTGGTGGAGAGGGGGGTGGTTCCAGGTGTCCTTTCGCTGAAGTTCTCGTAGAGGGCCTTGATTTCCAGGTGGAAGTAGGAGCTGAGCTTCTCTCAAAGGGCCTGGGATGGTGTGACGTCCATGGCTTCTCTAGGGGGTTTGGTGAACTGCTGTATGACGTTGAAGAGTTCTTTTATGTCACTGGTGTAGGTCCGCTTGGTGGTTCTTATGCGCTGGTGGTAATCAGTCATGGCGTTTCTGTAGGCGTTCTGGTCTTCTGTGGTTTTCCTATTCCTCCAGAGTTTCTCGAGGCATCTGCAGGAGCTCCTGGCTTCTTGAAGGTCGGAGGTGACCAAGCGGCCTTCAGGGGGCGTTGTTGGACGGGGTGACAGAGGGGTGTGAGCTTGTCTGTGCAGCTGGAGATCCATCAGTGTAGTTCTTTGGCTGCAGAGTCAGTGTCGTCGTGGCGGAGGGGGGGGTCATGGAGGAGGGTAGTGTTGAGGTGTTCCTACGTGATCTTACTCCAGTTCCTTCGTGGTGGGAGCGGGCGGGTTTGGGTGCGGGGATGGTGTTGAATGCGAAGTGTACACAGTGGTGGTCTGTCCAGAGGAACTGTGTGGTGTGGCTGAATCTGATGTTTGTCCCTCCTGCAAAGATGGGGTCGAGGGTGTGTCCGGCTCTGTGGATGAGGGTGGTGACAAGCTGCTTCAGTCCGAGGTTGGCGAGGTTGTCAAGGAGGGTGGTGGAGTCGAGGTCGCTGCGGTTGTCGAGGTGGAAGTTCAGGTCTCTGATGAGGATGTAATCCATGGAGGCGATGGCCTGGGGTGCGGCGAGGTCGGCAATGGTAGTGGCGGAAGAGGCACAGGCCCGGGGGGGTCTGTAGACGAGGGTCCCATGCAGCGTGATTCTGGGGCTGGTCTGGTTCAGGAAGTGGAGGTGCTCTGTGTTGGAGAGGGGGTCGCTTGTGCTGGAGGTGGAGAGTCGGAGGAAGCTCTTGTGTGCAATGACGAGTCCTCCTCATGGGCGGTGGGGGCCGTCCTTTCTTTGGATCTTGTATCCATCGGGGATGGCAGTGGCAATGTCAGGGGCGGAGGTGGCGTTGGTCCATATTTCTGTGAAGAAGGCGACAGACTGGCAAGCGTGTGTCGAGCAGATCCCAGATCTCTACGGCGTGTCTGTGTAAAGAGCGCACATTGAGGAGGATGCACGTCAGGGAGTTGGTGGCATGGGCGTCCGGCATGGCTTCAGCAGTCATGTGGGCGCTGTCGATGGTGAAGGATCGTCGGCAGTGTAGGCAGGAGAACTGGCGGTGGGTGGTGTTCGGCATTGATCTCTGGAAGTTGTTGTTCCTTCCGGGGTTGAGTGCGAGGAGAGTGGTGGAGTTATAGCGGTGGGGGGTTGTAGATCCAGGGTTCCAGGTGCTGGCTGCGGTCAGGTCACGGACAGGTGCAGACGGGCTTGCCTTTGGCGTGCCGCGCCACGCCCACGGCACGGCCGCCATTAAATAGGGGAGGTGGGTGGGAAAGCGCAGCTGGGAGGTGGGAACGGGGAGTGTCTGGGGAAGGGGCCGTGTGGGCAGCAGCGGAAGGGAAAAAGGGCAGCAAAAAACAGAGCGCAACAGATAGTAAGGCACAACGCAGGGGCACAAGGAAAAGCACAGAAAAAAGGGCACAATTAAGCAGCAGCAACAGTAATACCAATTATGTCACAATTAAGCAGCAACAACAATAATACCTAAACCAGCTGACAGAGGACTCAAACTTGTTAGATACTGGAACAGCTAAAAAAGAGTGTGATTTTTCTGTTCTTGAGGGGTACTTGTTTCTCCAAACATAAAAACATCCACTCAATCTGTGTTTAGACAACTGGGCTGAATGTAAAAGGGAAAATAATTAATATGCTCTGTGATTGCCTTCCTTGTTCCACCGCAGACACTTAAATTGTCTGATGAATTGTTACTGCCACGGTGCTTTTTTGCATTGCACTAGTAGTAAATGATGTCTGTATTGGTATTGTGAAGTAAGATTCCAGTTGACTCCTTTATCCTGGAGGTGTGCAAGCCTCCTGCTTAAAGCAGATTTTTTTCTTCAATGTTTAAAACATCCGAAGGTTAATATGTACAATTGTGTACATAAAGTCATTTAATAAAAGACTGGTTAATATTCTGCTGTCATCTGCCACAACCAACTTGGAACCATGTAGCCATCTTCCTCACTATACTCGTTTTGTCAACATCCATAAAGTACATAGTAGAAAAAACTGGACACTCGCTTCTCTTGACGGACATCCTTTCAGTGTGTTTGGTTCCAGTGGTAGTTGCCGTTGATCGCTTTTTGTACATTTGAAACAAACGTTTTGCTTTGCACATGAAACTTTTACAGCGTATGAGTCAGCTTTGACTACCCTTCCATCTGTCACTATACAGTGCACTTTCAGAATGGTTTACATCTTTATGAGATTGCTGTGTGTTTATCTGGCATTTGCGAGTGTTTATGGAAGTTGTGAAAAGTGCAAAGTACCTGGTGTGGTTCATTTAACAGATGCATATATTGACTAAATAATCTAAGGGAAACTGGATTGTGAGCTTTCTTAGATTACAAAATGCTTGAAATGTTTGCTAACGTTACAACTTGTGATTAAGCCTGGATCTTCGACTGATCTGTTCTTCAACCAACAAATAAAGATAATGGAAAAGAGACCAACTTGCAACTGTCCTTGTCCTACAATATCCTACCACTTATCCAAAAGCCCCACCTACTGAAGCTGACCAGGCTCTTGGCTGTTCAAATGAGGTAATTGCACTATGTTCTGCACTACTACAGCAAGTAGAAACCAGACATGCATTGCTTGGCGCTATTGGGAAGCTCCAATGGGATGACCAGCATAACTTAGAAGCATGCAGTTATGGACACAGTCTGTGGTTGTGTGGCAAGAGGGACTCCATGGATTGTCTAATTTCACTATTTTACAAACACGCACCACATTTATGCCAGAATAGACTGTCTTCTGCATGATACAGAATGAAGCGAAAATGACAACCATTGGTCATATCACTCATTTAGACCAATCCACAGTGGAATCTACATTAACATTATGCCGACTCCCTGCAATTATTACAAACGGTTCCTCAGTGGTAAATTATTAAAGGGCTCAGTTCATCCTGAGCAAATCTGAAACCAGGTAGGAGGATTTAAGTTGGTGCATCTGGGTAAGCACTGCCTTGGGCACTAAAGACGGTGCTCGAAGCGAAATACATAGTTATTGTGCAACTGGCTAAAACAATTTTGCCTTAGGAAGAAAAAAATTCTTATTAGGTCATCCCTATGTAGTAGAAACACAATGAAGCTTAATCACTCAAACTATTGTGTACAATACACAACTGATTGAGGAATAAGTTGTAAACTATCTGGGTGGAATCTGAATTAATTTGGATACAAGATGAGCACTAAAACAGACCATATTCTGGCATGCTGCTTAAAATTAAACAGCAACAGGCTCCATTTGATCAGCTGATGAGGGATCACGATAAATATGGTAAGTAAAGCACGGTGCCGCGATTGCTGTAAAAGTAAAGCAATAGATGTTTTTTTCTATTAGAAAAAAACATCTATTTCTTTACTTTTGTAGCAATCGCGCACCCGCGAAACCTAACAACTCGGGGAGCGTTAAAATTATCGCCGCTTTAGCGGCAGAGAACTACCGCTAAAGCGGCGATAATGGGCTTGATAATATGCCCTGGAGAATTCCCATAGATGCCAGTTTCTGGTGTGAACATGGGCTTCTATTGGAATTCTCTGCGGCATATCTTCAAGCCCATTATCGCCGCTTTAGCGGCAGTTTTCTGCCGCTAAAGCGGCGATAATTTTAACGTGGTGCTTGGTAATATGTCCCTAAGTGATTTACCCAGAATCACAGGATGTGGACGCGACCCTGAGGCTCGATCCCTGGTTTCCAGCACGTTGGGGCATATTATCAAGAAACGGCGTTAAAATTATCGCCGCTTTAGCGGCAGAAAACTGCCGCTAAAGCGGAGATAATGGGCTTGATAATATGCCCTCGAGAATTCCCATAGAAGCCCATGTTCTGGCGTCAACATGGGCTTCTATTGGAATTCTCTGCGGCATATTATCAAGCCCATTATCGCCGCTTTAGCGGCAGTTTTCTGCCGCTAAAGCGGCGATAATGTTAACGCCGTGCTTGATAATATGCCCCCAAAGTCGGCAGTCTAGTCGACGGACCACATCCTCTCCCCCAATTTTCATTTGTAACCGGTAATCAGGTTTGTGACCAGGTGTCAGTTCAACAGGCTGTTAATATAGGCAAGCCACTTAATCTACCTGCGCCTAAAAACAGAAGAAAAAAAAAGTGACTTCAAGTAATGCAACTGGTGCTCATGTAACGTGTTCTAGTGCCTTTGGGCTGTGTGTGCTGTGTAAAACTGCAACAACAACAAAAAACCTGCCATTAAGCAGTTATTTTATATTATTTTGGTTGGGAAGCAGTTTCTTTCTGAAGACTTTATGCTCCATGCAAGCTGCAAGGCTTGCAGCTTTCAAAGTCGGCCATTATACATACCAGCGCTGGACTTCCCAACAGAAGCTCCATGAAAAGGTGAGTGAGGAGAGGAGAGGAGCCTATCGTCTAGAGCTGCAGGGAACATACAGATCGTAGAACTGAGGAGCCAGGTTTGAATCCTGGCCTCCGCCCACTCGCCTTTGCTTCTCGGCAAATCGCGTAATCGCCTTGTGCGTGGGAGAAAACAAGCATTGGCAAAGCCAACAGGGTTAGCTAATGTGAGATCTGTTGGCTTTGACAATATTATTCTTCTGTTGTGCAACATGGTTTAAAATAAAATATAGCAAGCATTGGCATAGCCAATAGGTCTCGCCTTTGGGACCTTATAAGTGTTTAGCCATGCAACAGTTGATGTTGTTGCACAAAGGATATTGTGCTGCATACCTAAATACTTATAAGGTCCCAAAAGCGAGCCCTATTGGCTATGCCAATGCTTGTTTATTATGATGCTGAAACTTGATCTAACTATTTCTCCAAGTTGATGTTTTGCAATGAAATTTATCAAGGAACAATATACTGCTTTAAAAATAATGGAAGTGAGTATATTTGTATTTAATGTTGTTAGTTTTCCACTGAGTCGCTGCAATTAGATCTACGCACTTATAACCCTTCCAACTGGATGCTTTTTAATTAATCTTATTGTGGATATTTTCATGTTTTTAGTAAACTGCCTGTTTTTATCTGTTTGTCTTTTATGATCTGATTTAGGAAGATTGAATATTGATTATTAATTGATACTGATTGTTTGACAAACGTTTATTAATGTAAAAAGCACGCTCACTCTCCTCAACGGTATACCAAGAACTTCAAACTCTTTAAAAAATTGTTTTGCTTCTTCTTTTCTTTCCCTTGATGATGTGAAACAAACTTAAATAAGAGTCTTACGAGACTTTCATTTAAGCTAGAACGTCTTAAAGGACAGAATATGCAGAGCAGATTTTCAACACAAACATTGCGCTTTTTGGTTCATATGGAAGATTTGTTGTAGGTCATTTGAGAATGGAAGACTCAACGAAGATCCACATGAAAATTCTCCATCAAGGTAACAATGTCTTGAAATACATTTTCAAAACTGTAGTCCTGAAAATGAGGAGCAGTTCTGTGAAGTCCACTTGGATAAAAGTGCATATACTGCACACTCTCCTGTAACCAAAAATTAAACCATTCTAGTTGCTGCAAAAAGGCTCTACTGCTTTTGGGCATTAAATCATCTGTCTCTGAATTATAGGACCGAGAAGCAGGCATGCTCTCAAATGGGAGAGAGGCCATTTAGTATCTAAAAGCGTGCATCCATTGAGTGTAGCATGCTAAAAATTAAATAGAGAGCAACTGTAACATTCGAAAGCAGGAGCGAAAGCCTTATAGGAGTCATTAGCCACCCTGTGAAACACGATCGTTTTCAGTGTAGCGTTCAGCCTTCCAATGTCCAAAATCCCCTTACAAATTGCATCTACTTCTCAAATTCAAATTTCTGACAATAACTCAAGCATTATATATTACCTCATCCACATAGAGACATTTTGAGAGACAGACATAGCGAGACACACAAAGAGGGGAAAATAAAGAGAACGGCGCAGAGTTAGACAAGCAGATGGAAGCAAAAGGAATGGCACCATGAAGTGAACAACGATATACTGAAACAGTGAAAGAGGGAACGAAAGAGACCAGGCTTGCCAAAGTTAGACAGAGACAAAAGTCAGTAAATGTCCAGACACACAACAGACCGAGAAAGACATTCTGTGATAGATACGGACATCAAACACGGACAGGAGGAATCATCCCACCCCATTTCATAGGTCCCATTGAACTTGGGCTGGCGGCCTGAAGACGAGACAAACTTGTGTGTGTTGACAGGTAAAATGCAACCAATTTGTTTGCAAAAGCAGATGGTGTGAGTCTCGAAATTAATGCTTTAACAGGAATTGCATATGTTTCAAATGTAAAGGCATCTCAATTTATTTTGCCCGTGTTTTGCTGTTTTCAGCCTTCCCCGCAGGCGAGGTATTTTTCCAGTGTTAGAGTATCAATGCATGCGGAGCATAGGCAGCATAACGGTCTGAAAGTTAAAGCCATCACAACCTAAAACAGACACAAAGTCTAGCAGTCTAGCAGTGAAGCATCAGGCGTGTGGGGCTGGTTTAAAAAAAAAGCACTTTGCTGAAGAGCGTGTCAGGCAGGACAAAAGCAATTATCGAAAAAACAGCAAAACAGATAGTCCCTGTGTGCGCCGCTGTATGTAAATAGGCGCGCGCGGGAAAGCTAATTAGAAAGGGGAAAAAAAAGCATTGGCTCACGGAGAACAAAAGTGAAAGTGATCGCGATCAAACATCAAAGCGGCCGTGAAAGTGATCGCGATCAAGCGCGGCGCGCGCCCACGCACATGCGCTGTAGCTCTACGCCGGCCATGGTAGCATTTTTTTAAGCCCTCACAAAAAGTCTCACCAGACCAGCACATGGGCAGGGTCAGGCGAGACCTAAAAAGCACTATGATTCAGCCTTGCAACATGTGGAAAAATAACACTGACAAAGTCAATAAATCTCGCATAGGCAAAACCTATTGTCTTTGCCAATGCTCGTTTCGTAATACACCTGTGGAACTTCATCTTCCTAGAGATCAGAACCATAACATCCACAGAGTTATTTAAAATGAACCTGAAATACCTACTTTACGGCCACTTCCCCTAGCAATAATCACAAGTCTCCCAGCTTCAAAACGAAGGATTGCTTAGATCCAAATTCATTTGTTCAACAGTTGACCATCTCCACTTCATTTCATTGTTCTGCTGATGGATATTCTCTAGCTCATCTCTGGTTCCCTGAATCTACTGGGTCACGTGGCAAGACTTACTGTTTTGTTTATTTGCTCTGAGACCTGCGTTAAAATGCCTCAATTTACAACTGTATTTACCCTGGTGATGTACTATGTTTATCTAAGAATTTGAAAAGTTCACTAAAACCATTGGGCTTCTATGTGCTATAGATAACCGAAAACAATTTAATTTGCAACTTAGGCACCTGTAGGTCTGCTTTAAGATACGTGCTCTTCAGTCTGTATGTGTGTGCTTATGTGGTATTTGAGTGGAACAAAAAAAACAAAAGGCAGTGGCTCACTGTACATTGATCAAAGTGTCAGAATGATGCAGCAATTCCAAGACAGTCTGCTCTCTTGAATTCTCCGCTGGTCACTGTTGCCCTAGTTCGAAATCTCATATGCCCATCAACATTAAGGGTGCATGCTATCTTGAGCTAATCGTGACGGCTGCATAAAATACAGCAAAAGGTTTTCTGTCATTAACCTAGTACTAGGGGAGCTGGATTCTTTTTAAGTGATTTCATTTTTACAACACAAGGTAACACAAGTTCACAGTCATGTTTATTAGGACTAACATTTTACATATTTTTTTTTTTTTTAGATGTTTAAGAGGGCTGGGGTTTGAAAAGTAGTGAAGTCAATGTTTCGGTACATGTTTAGAGGGCATCTAAATTGAACAGCAACAGGCTCCATTTGATCAGCTGATGAGGGATCACGATAAATATGGTAAGTGAAGCGCGGGTGCCGCGATTCAACTGCGATTGCTACAAAAGTAAAGAAATTGTGGGTTTTTTCTATTTCTTTACTTTTGTAGCAATCGCGGCACTCGCGCTTCACTTTAACCATGTTAAAGGTAAAGCGCGGGTGCCGCGATTGCTACAAAAGTAAAGAAATAGGAAAAAACATCTATTTCTTCACTTTTGCAGCAATCGCGCACCCACTAGACCTAACAAGCCCAGGAGTGGTGCGTGCGTGCGCGCGCAGTCTGCTTTCTTTGGAAGCACTGTACTCGTGCTTGTGGCGCGCCCCTGTGCACGCCCACAAGGTGGATGCCGCACAAACACGAGTGTGTGCCTCGAAAAAGAGAAGAACGACAGCTAAAGGTCCTCCTACACAGCGCATGCACGCTGCGTTGGCGAGACATAAAAAAGGAAAAAGAGAAAGACGCAAAAACCGTCACCAAGGGGAGAAAGTAGGCACCAACAAGAGTGATGTCAACGGGCAGGGGGAGTCTGGAAGTGAATTAAAGAGGCATTATGAGGTAGATTTAAGACTATACAGCCTTGGTATGCGGTGTGCTAACATTTAATTGCTTCTGAGCAAAGCTCTGGGCATTGGCTCTCATTCTTTTTCACATCAATCACTGGTCTTTCCTCAGACCTCGGCACAATACCTCAGTTGAGAAGACACTGCCATGCCTCCGTCTCACGCTGTCCAGTTCGCTGTATTTGTGCCATTCTGTATCAATTGTTTCAAATACTTTTGAACCGCACTAAACATTTTCGGATGGACCTGGAATAGTTAATATTCTTGCAAAAATCCGCACAGTAGATTGCCAGAGCCTCACAAGATTCAATACCACACTGCATGTTGCACGTGCAAGTTCAGAAAAATTGCTTATTTCATGAAGATGGCCAGAACAGATCTCCCCTGAAGTCCTACACAGGAACATTCACTCCTCGTCACTGAAATGAACTGCAGATGGCGATTAATCGTGCATCCAATGGCTCCCTGACAGCACAACTGGCCTGGGTCATCCAATGGCTCCCTGACAGCACAACTGGCCTGGGTTGTAATCCTGACCAAGTAGTTTATCATTGCATTCTAACCTATGATGTCACATTCTCAAGCTTCAAATATGAAATGTAACACATTTTCATTTCTATTTATGCATGATTGCATGGTTCTGTATTCTCTGCGACGATCCTACAGCAGACAGACATATATATATATATTTTTTAATTTTCACATACTTTTGAAGCAAACACTAAGCAGTCACACAAAAACACACAATTTTCCCTGTAGCCAGTTTCAAGTGTCTCCACCTAATAACATACTTTGTCAAGAATGTGCAATCGATATTGTTCCATAACATCAGAATGACACCTGTCAAAAATTCACTGGCACTTCCCAAGTACACATTAAAATGCCCCACTGCCCTGGTTTCTTATCAATTACAGTGTGCATGCGCCGTTGACTTGCCCAGCATTCTCACATACTTACAGGTGCTGCAAACATGGTCCTGATGCTAAGATCTGGTTTAATGATCCCAGGTAATCCAACATTAAAGAACATTTTACAACAATATACCACATACACAACCAGTCAGATTATAACACTGTCCATTGCACTTGCATTCAGTTATACGGGACATAAGCACCTGTAAATCACACTTGCAAATAGTTACTTAGGGCCTAATCCGACCGCCATCACAGTGGGTTGGAGACCAACCAAAATGTAGTCAGTGGCTTCACCCGCCAAATTAAGATGCGATCGCCATGTAGGCAGTCGGAAACTTCGGCTTTTCCATTGCGGCTTGTGCTGCGGCCCCGAAAAGGAGTGCAGCACAAGCTGAAGTGGAAAAGGGGATGTTTTGAAACACACAGGAGCCCCCCAGGCTACATAGCGGAGGCCCACAGGGGCCCTGCCAGGGGCCCCTAAAGTCCCTTTCCATGCCTCTCCATGGCGGTCAGACCACCATGGAAAGGTTATAGGAAAGGGACATCGTCATAGCTAAGGTGATGCCTGCATCAAATACTGCATTTAAGGTTCCAACTGTCAAGACTAAGCATAAAAGAACTTGGAGACCAATGTAGAACACAGGAAACCCTTGGGCATAGTACCACCTATGCTTATTGTAATGGAGAGTGGCGGTATAATTCAGGGTTTGCCTGCACGATGCTGGGCAGACTGCAGTAGAGTTAGAGGTCAATGTGAGCAACAAAAATTAGCAGGAATGAAGACGTTAAGCTTAGTATTGGTGTGTTGAGGTGACTCGAAAGCTCTTCCAAAGATTCTCAAATGCCTGTACTACATAGCACTCAGCTCTTCCGAAGATTCTCAAATGCCTGTACTACATAGCAATAGCACTCAGCTCTTCCAAAGATTCTCAAATGCCCTTTCTTTTGTATACAGCACTCGGCTAAGAGCCTTTTTCTGTACTCAAAAGACTCTTTAGCCAAGGGTGTAGTTGTTAGAAGGTGAGAGTTGACACTGAGATCTGATTGTTTCAGTTCATTTTTGAAGCATTGGTCTGGTCTAGAAGATTCCTCTATATCTCCCACCCATCGGCAGGTCCATGTTGGTCCTGGGAGTCATTGTGGATTGTGATGTTATCACTGCTAGAACAAGTTGCACAGGACTCAAGATCAGGGTATCCATTTAACATCAGGAGGAGCTGGGCCTAGGTGAAGTCACCGTGGTAGGGATCATGTGGGGTTGCAGCACTAGGAACAGAAGAGAGAGACCCAAAGGAGTGCAGCTCAGGACTCACAGTGAGTGCACCACCTGGGCCAAAGTGCACACCTTGTAGGCTTGGGTGTATCATCAGAGTCCCTGGGTGAACTGTGGAAAAACATGTAAGAGCATGTGCCATTGGTGGAAGGCTTGGGGAAATTGGAACTACCGGGGTAGGCCATGTTGAAGATGCAGTACAAAACCTGAATTGTTAGATTACTAGACTAGCTTTCATAATACAAGCGTATAGGCTCTCCCACCATCATAATTGCAGGAAATGTCCCCGTTGGCATAGGCATAAGTCCCAATTAACTAGTCAAGGACTTGCCATCCATTTATGACCCATTACTGCTAAGCAATATCGCCTTTCTATTGCTCACAATATAAGTGAAATAGTCGACATTATTCTCTCTTGCAAAATGTATTTTCTCGTTTATGGGCATTCTTTTCAAATCTTAGGACCCAACTTCTGAAAAGCATTCACTATTGCATCCTTAAACTAAGCGTTTCTCTTTTTCCCCTGAAAATGATTCATATCCTGTTTCAGCAGACATTCTTGTTGAATTAACCACAACCAATGAAGCATTTGTATCCAAAAACCTAAAAACAATTTGCTCTGCACAGAGAAAACCACAATTCAGACTAACCGAAGTACAGTTTTCTGACTCTTTAAATACACAGAAAGATAGCTTTCCAGAGAAAAACTCTGTCATATCCAGGACAGCTGAAGACAAACAATGTTAGAGCACAAAAGAAGCAAAACACAAATCTAAATTCTGAATATATTGACAGTGCACAGTCACATCAACTCGCCACCTCCAACAATCACACAAATACTCAATTTGACTAATTGGGAGTGCCATTAAAGTAAAGGTTTATGATAGCACTTCCTAGCCAAAATTACAGGTTGTGAATCCAAGATCTTTAAAATATTGACATAAACATCTCCAGGTCAATGGCCTACACCATTGATAAACCCCATTGACTAATCAGGACCGACATCCACAGTACATAGCATTTTATCACCCATCAGCACAGGAAGCTACATCACAGGCTCTCCCATCATCCACCTACACAGGAAGTGACATTTCTCATCATACATCAGGACAGGAAGTGACATTACTGGTTTTCCCAACAAAACCATCTTTCAAAGAAGAAGCCAAGCAAGAGGACTTAATTTCCCATCACACCATCAGCACAGGAAATTACATCACAGCACCCTGCAATCACCCTACCCTCTCAGGACCTAATTAATGGCAGCTGAAACACGGACACACAATGGATACACACAGTGGGTATGCCCCCGGTGTGCCAAAGTCAAGTCTGTCTACGCCTGTCCATGCCTGGACCTCAACAGTGCCAGCAACCCTAGTCCGATCCCCACCCAGTGACACTCCTTAGCACTCCTTAGGTCACTAGACCTCAGCGGTTCCTGATATCGCCACGGCAATCCCAACGGGCTACAACATCATTCGACAGGACCACCTTCACAAGCCAGGAGGGGGACTTGCTGTCAGCGACAAGCAATCCATCAAATGCATAACATCTACAAAGAACGCAACCCCATTCTTGGAACAACTGCGCTTCAAGCTGCCAATCTCAGAAAATTTCACTTTGAATGGCACCCTTGCCTACCAACCACCCGGACCACAAGCCACTTTTACAAAGCTCTTCACCAACTTTGTCACTCCGCTCACCATTGACTCCAGAGCCTACATACTCCTAAGTGACATCAGCTTTTACCTGAAAAACTGAAATGACTCCTGCTCCACAGCACTCCTCGGACTCATCTAGCTCTTCCCAGAATCAACACACACTGCAGGACACACACTGGAGCCTATCTTCACCACAAGTGACAGCATCAAATACAACTCCACCATACCGCTCATATGGACCGACCACTCCATCATCAACTTTGAAATCAACACACCTCAAGTCAACACTCCTACCAGATTCAGTTTTCAAAGCCACAGCTGGGGCAAAATCACAGAAGCAGACTGACTCAGCACCCTCAGCATGGATCAAACTAGCCCCACAGACAACCTCAACAAGGACATCACCAACCTCAACAACCAGGTCAAGTACTGCCTGAACTTGCTCGCACCCAACAAGCATACCAGATCATACAAGCAGGCCAGCTGGTACTCAAAAGACCTCCGAAACTCCAAATGACACTATAACCAGCTACAAAGGATATGGAGAGCCAGCCACGACACCACTGACAGAAGTACCTATAAGGCTGCCCCCAGACGCTATCACCAGCAAATAAGGGACACCAAGAAAAAAGCACTAGTGGAACACATCTACGAAAGATTAAGTAACTGCACGGAGATCTTCTCGATCATTAAGAATTTCAACTCGCCCTCAGCCACGGTGACAAATATCGCTGCCTCCCAGCAACTCTATGACAATCTATCAAACTAAATCCACAGCAAAATCCCAACTATCTACAGCCACTATGCACACCAACACAACCCAAGAGAAGTTGTTTCTAACCTAACCACGTCCAACCATGCTCCCACCACATCTACAACCTGGGAACTTCCACAATCAGCACCGCCCTAACCCACATCATCAACACCTCCATCACACCCGCAACTTTCCTGGATAAATGGAAACTTGTAGAAATCAACGCCCTTCTCAAGAAGCTCACAGCCATACCGAATCAAGCTTCCCTTTCCAGCCAAAGTGATTGAGAAGGCCACTAACTAGCAAATCACAACTCACCTCAAACTTCACCATTTTCTAGACAACACTCAATCAGGATTCAGAAAGAACCACAGCACCAAAACAGCACTCATAGTGGCCACCAATGACATTTGAATGATCCTGGACTGAGGAGAAACAGCAACACGCATCCTGCTCGGCCTCTCTGCAACCCTCAACACTGTCTCCCATAATACCCTCATCACAAGACTCCACAAGATTGGCATACAAGTATACGTTCTCAACTGGATCTGTTCCTTCCTCACTGGAAAAACCCAAATGGTCAGGCTGCCACCCTTCACTTCAGAGACCAAGAAATTGATATGCGGAGCCCCACAGGAATCTTCCCTCAGCCCATCCTTTTCAACGTATACATGACGCAGCTCGCCAACATCATCTTATCACAAGACATCACTGTCATCTTATATGCCTATGACACTCAACTCATCCTCTCCCTGACGGACAAAACAACCACCGCCAAAACGAACTTCACCAACTGCATGACCATGATAGCAGACTGGATGCAAACCAACTGCCTACAGCTCAACTCCGATAAGACGGCAGCACTGGTCTTCAGCAATAAGAGCTCCCCATGGAAATCCACCTGATGGCTGTCGGAGCTATGACCAACAACCACAGACCACGGAAGAAATCTAGGGATCATCCTAGACAACAAGCTCAACAACCAATGCAGAGTTCACCTCCTGCTTCCACATCTTATGTATGCTGTGGAAAATCTTCAAATGGTTGCATCAGAACACCAGATGGACTGTCACACAAGCACTCATCACCAGTACCCTGGACCAAAGCAACACTCTTTACGCCGGAATCTCTAAACAACTCCTACTCAGACTCCAGACCATCCAGAACATGACAGCCAGGCTCATACTCAATCTCCCATGCCGCATCCACATCACACCACACCTCAGGAAGCTTTACTGGCTCCACATTCACAAGTGCAGCCAATTCAAACTTCTTATGCACACATGTAAAGCCCCCGAGAACACAGGCCCAGAATACCTGAACAGCAGTTGTATGACAGAGGCACGCATGGCTAAACCACGCTTGCCTCTACAACGCTGTCCGACCAACGAATGTGTCTGAACAATGCATGCCTTTACCACGCATACCTTTACCACGCATGCCTTTACCAGACAATTTTGTGGTAAAGATTACACCCCAGCCCCCCCGCTTTGAGCCCTAAAAAGTACCCCAACCCCCCAAGTTTTAAAAACAACCCCCCAAGCCTAAACACTACCCCAACCCCCCGAGCCATAAAAAACAACCCCACTTGAGCCCTAAAAACAACCCTGTCCCCCTGAAAACAACACCGACCCCTACAAACTACCCACCAACCCTTAAATCTACCCCCAAAACCCAGCTACAGCCTCCCTTACCAGACCGCGTCCTCTCCCGATCCTTCCGCTTCATGTGTCCGCCCATCCCAGCATCTAGACCACACACTGCCTTAACCACACCAATGCGTGGTTAAGGCAAGCGTAGTTCCACTTGCGGGGCAATGGAATGCGTGGCTCAGACTGCGTTGTAAAGGCTGTTTCCCCTGAAAGCTACGTACAATTTCACCAACCCACCAGACACCTATGCTATGCCTCACACTGGCATAACGAAACTTGAGGGGGCCTCCCTGCAAGGTACGTGGAGGGGCCCCCTCCGGGCTCATTTAGGAGCTCTCCGGCCAGAGTGCTGTGCTGGGGACCTCCTGGAGCTTGGGGCCCCCTCAAGTTTCGTTATGCCAGTGTGAGGCATAGCATAGGTGTGTTATGCCCCTGATGCCTCACTCTCGCTCACACGCATTCCTCGCATCTGCAAAAGCAAACTTGGAGGACGCTCCTTCTACATCGCACCAAAAACATGGAACCTCCCGCAATACTTTAGAGCCTCCTCCTCATTTCTTGAGTTCCGCAAGAAGCCGAAGTCCTGGCTCTTTGTACAAGCACCTAGGGGACCACAAGTCTACACACCTACCCACTCTCTCAGGTAACTGGGGCACTATACAAATCAATATAACATAACATAACAAAATGTACAACTCTATCAGGACAGACTTGCCTCCTTTCAGGAGAAAATATGAAATGGTAAACCAGATAGGCCCACCTTTTGGATTTGCCAATGTTAATTTTGCCAATGGTGGTGAGAATCAGCAAAAAGGAGAAAAAAAGCGTTTATTGCAGATGCTGAACAGAATAGGAAAAAATAGTGAGATGATGTCACCTTTAATGCATACCCTGCACCGTGGTGCTGCAGTAGCCCTGGCATTACAATTCATAGGATGTAGACTTTATCATGCAGGCATTTGCATTTGTCACCATGGATGCACATACATGTGTCATATTATAGCAGTAATTTTTTTCGTTTTAACTTATCATTCCAAGATGGCAGTCTGATATCTTGGAGTGGTGAATTAAAAAAATATAAAACGTGCATCAACCTCCGAACAAAATTAAATAAAATAAGAGTGAGAAGTGAGGCGGGGAGGACGGATTGTCAGAAACACTGTTGGGGCTAAGGCCTCGAGGATTCCTCTTAGCTCACACTCGAGGGATTGTGGAAGCAGTTATCCTAAGCTCATCTCTCAACTACAGCATAGTAGCGTACCAGTAGCTTGGCAGCTGGCTCAAAAGCATTAGTGCTGCATTCTGGAGCACACATACATAGAGGAAATAGCCTTAAAACATAGTTTTATGCAGGTTGGGACCACTTCCTGCACAAAATCTATGCAGACCACAACGCAGACACATTTGCGCTTTGGCACAAGGGTGCATGTGTTGGCTCATGACTGCACAAAGTGCGCCAGCACATGGAGAAACTAGAACTGCACCATTTCTTTGTAGATATGGAACAGTTCTGCTCTCTGCAGTTGAACACAGCGCAGCGACTTTATGTGCTTGGGGCAAAATCTGGTCCTACATGTTTTACTATCATTGTAATATATTGGGGTCCATTAGTATGTCAGGCGGATCGCCACCGCCCGCATGGCAGTGGTGATTCCCGCCCGCCTCCCATTTCCCCCCGCCATATCAGTATGGCGGGGTGTACCGCGGCGAATGGGAAGACCGTCCGCCGCTTTTCCGCCCCGTCGAGTCGACCGGGCGGAAAAGGGTTTAAAATGGTGGCGGTGTCTGCTAGACACCGCCATCCATATTTGTATGCAGTCGGGGAGCAGCCTTTTCGTGGCGGCAACGAGGCCTGCGGGAATCATATTTGGGGGCCCGTTGTGGCCCTCATGAAGTTGGGGGATGTGGGGTGCACATGGGGGTACCTATGGTACCCCTCTGCATTTGCATGCACAATGCGGCAGGCATCGTGCGATGCCTGCCACGTTGTGCATGCAAATGCACAACATGCATTTTTGGCATTGCGGCGGCTGATGTTGAAAGCACCGCCCGCCGCAATGTTAAAAATGTAGGATGCGCCCACCAGTGTGACGCCGCACTTATGGCAGGCAGTCCCTTTTACGTCAGGGTGGCGGGCGGACAAAGTCCGCCTGCCATCCTAATGATGCCCATTGTGTTTAGGCTAGCTGATGTCTTTCCTTCACTTGTAGGTCTCTGCTTTGTTAAGCGAATGCCAGTATTCTAGTTAGCATATCATTCCCGTGTTTTGCTCCTGTGTTTTCCTGGGGTTTTTGTCACTGGGCAATGTTTGAGCCCAGTGCCAAATGCAAGAATAACTGGTAGGATGCGGGTTAAAGCGGAGTCCATCGCCTTTCTTCCTCTCCTTGAAACCAGACAGGGAATAATGGTAGAGTGGGTGAGAGTGGGGGGATTAAATAAGCTCTGGCTGGCAGTGGGATCAGTAGGGGGAACAACAGAGAAACTTGTTGCAGGCGGTGTAAAAATAAAAAAAGAGAAAAAACAAACAGGGAGAGGCAGGGGCATGAGAAGCATCGGACACGCTGGTGGAGGTGGGAGCAGCACGGAGTCGGGCAGAGGGATTTGAGTGAGTAAGCAACACATGTTGGCAAGGAAACACATGCCCTCACAAGGAGTGCTGAAAGAAGACAAAAACATGCCCTGAATGCAATGTGTGCAAGGATACTTGTCACCCAATCAGAAGGATGGTAAAGAACGTATGCACTAGGGGAAGGGAAACAAAAGAAGAGGAATTAATGCCTTTGAATATGAAGCAAGAATATGAGATTGGCAAGACAGGAGTAGGCTGTTCACAACATATCTACCACAACTAAAAGCTGAAAGCTGTCTGCCTGTGAGACTGGATTCTGGTTCAGCAACTCCGAAGTCAGCAGCTCTGGCCATTATGCCCCCTCCTCTCCACGCTGTCATGGTCAATAGTATGTTCTGTTTTAAGCAGCTTTAACAGAAGAAATGGGCTGGTGCAAGCTACCTCCTGACGAGAGACCTTGCACTTCTTTTGTTTTTACAAACTAACAACTGAAACAAGCTACATACAAAATACTTCTTACCTGGAAAATAAAAACTGCAAGGGTCTGCGGCCAGTGGGTAGTTTGTAAAAAAAAGATAAGTGGCAGGGCTCTCGTCTGTAGGCAGTTTGCATGAGCCCATTTCTCCTGTTAGTGCACCTTAAAACTGAACCAATTCCTAAAGATGAAAGTGCAGAGAAGATATGGCGTAAGGGCCAGAGCTGCCGACTTTGGAGCTGGGGAACCAGGTTCGAGTTTTGGTGCTCGCTCAACATCCTGTGATTCTGGGCAAATCACTGAATCGCCTGTAAATGAATGTGTCCTTAACTGGTGCTCATGAAAATTGCTGGTGTTGATGATTAAGTGCTGGTGCTGAGCGCCAGAAACCACCAGCTCAAATTAAGCAGTGTCTGTGGCCATCCAACTTCAACAACGTTTTTCCTGAAACAGTCCTAGGAGCAGACGTCGCTCTTAGGTCCAGCCGTCAGCTCTGAACTTGGAACACTTTTCATCTGTGACAATCCGCTCAGTAACTAGAGAGGGGTGAGGAGATGTGGAATATTGCTCTCTTTCTTTATTTGGCGCAATACGCAGAACCCTGACAAAAGGAGATTTTCTGGCACCATAGCTCAAGGAGTGGCTCTTTGGAGCAGTGAGTACCAACGAGTTATACTGGAACTTTAAGCAGTCTCGGCTCATTTCAGCATCACTACCGTGGCACTTTTAACAGCGCTGCAGCATCTTTTAACAGCACTTCTGTAGGTTTGTACAGCACATGTGGCATATTTAAGCACCAGTATTCCACTTGTTTGGGCAATGTCCTGACATATTTCAGCAGCACCCTTGCCTATTTGAACAATGCCACTGAGTTAGATACTGTTATTATTGGCAGCACTCTGGGATATTTTATCAGCACTTAGAATTGAAATATGGGAGCAAGGGCTATTATCTTCATGAAGAGCATGATATTTTCCGGCACAGCACAATTTTTAAAACTATTGTTATGTTGTCTTACATCATTTTTTAACCCCTTCCATGCGGGGCGGATTCCCCCGCTGTGCTGAGCGCTGCTTGCGCGGGCGTGGTCATGACGGAACGGTTCCGTCATGAGCACAGCTCAACCGACGCTCATGACGGAACCGTTCCGTCATGAGCGTCGAAGGGGTTAATGACATGTAGTTCTTCAACTTAATATAACAAAGAGAGAGGGACCCCTAGACCATAGGAGAGGGGTACCAAAAAAGACCTTAGTCGAAAAACAGACCTCCCTTGGATCTATATATTTCACCAGCCAATCAACCACACAGACCTCACATTAACCGGATGAGAATGGACATCAAAAATGCAATCAAAAAGATAATGTAAAATACTTTTTCACAAATTTATTCAGAATAGTCACATATATCACAAAATATATAAAATATTACAGAGATATTTAACCTCTTCTGTGCCCATGACGAGATAGTCTCGTCATGGAGCACGGTTGCGCTGACGAGACGAGACTATCTCGTCATGAACCCCTCCCACTAATACAACGCCCGGCACAGGAGGGGGAAAGGGCGTGGCACTGAAGGGGTTAATAAAAAACTGACAGTCTCCAGATTTTATACACATGGAAATAAAAAATAAATTAAACATTTTTTTTTCATGATTCAAAAACAGGTAAAATCAAAAAGTACACCAATATTCATACAAAACAGTGCATTTACAAATTGGGAAAGAAAGAAAGGACAAATTGATCCTATTAAAGCAAGGAAATCGCCAAATCAAGGATTCATCGGTTGTGACCACAGTAAAACATATGATGCTTGAATGAGAGGAAATCATACAAAATCTGTGATGACAATGGTTTTGTGACATGTATATTAGGATTATGTTTTACTGTGGTCACAGCCGATGAATCCTTGATTTGGCGATTTCCTTGCTTTAATAGGATCAATTTGTCCTTTCTTTCTTTCCCAATTTGTAAATGCACTGTTTTGTATGAATATTGGTGTACTTTTTGATTTTACCTGTTTTTGAATCATGAAAAAAAAATGTTTAATTTATTTTTTATTTCCATGTGTATAAAATCTGGAGACTGTCAGTTTTTTATTAAATATCTCTGTAATATTTGATATATTTTGTGATATATGTGACTATTCTGAATAAATTTGTGAAAAAGTATTTTACATTATCTTTTTGATTGCATTTTTGATGTCCATTCTCATCCGGTTAATGTGAGGTCTGTGTGGCTGATTGGCTGGTGAAATATATAGATCCAAGGGAGGTCTGTTTTTCGACTAAGTTCTTCAACTGAATACAGCATATCAGGCAGGCAGTACGGCCCACAATATCTAACACTTAGAGCATGATTTACGAGTGGGTTGTTGTTTTCAACCCCTGCGTAAACCCCTGTTTGTGCACCGGTTGGAGAACGATTTTGGTTGTATTTAATGCGTCCAATAATCATCAATGTGTTAAATAATTCAACCTTCATTAAATTTCGTCAGGTTTAGGAGGGGAAAGATGTTGGTATTTACTTATCAAGTGTATTTTGCTGCGATAAACACCAAAATCCGCATTTTATTTCCCAGAAACTCGCGATAGGTCGTATTTGTCGCACCCGATAAATAACATGCCCCATAGTATCATTATTTATGAAGTTCAAAAAATTTATCACCAATACTCGTAATCACGCCCACAGTGCTTTTGTAACATAAATCTAGCGCAAAGAGTTGTGCTGGTGTTTACTTTAAAAAAACAAATCAATATTTGCCAAAGAAATACAATCAACCAACAGCCCTTCCCATGCAAGCACCAATGGATTTTGAAGCAAATCCCTATCTACTAACATCGATAGCATTAGTTTTTGACAAAAGCATACCCCTCCTCAAAGCAGGTGTAACTGTGGAGCAAGTTTTAAAACTCTCCACATTTTTCAAACTTTTCATGTGTGCCCCACTGTACAGCACAAATACCAAGTGAGAATAAAGGCTCGTTTTTGTGCTCGAAGGGTCCCCTTCATGGACAAAACCTATGCTTGATAGAGTGTAGTAGGGAGGAAAGTGGTCCCAGTAAAAATTACATCAATCAAAGCACTATAATTAGAGAATAACAAAGGAATCAAAAAAGAATTTGAAAAATGTTCAAGTGTTGTTTAATCGCACTGAACATCTGTTGCATAGGTTTGAAAACACAAATGTACAAAGGACATTAAAAGCAATCATTGGTGTGCCCAATTCGGTGACGAAGGGGAGGAGCAGTGAATTGAGTGAGGCTGTGAGGTAAGTGAAAGATATTACTAACAATTATCACAATCAAATTGTTGGGCATATTTCTCCATGCCACACATTTTAAACATAGTCCATATCACAATGTATTACAATGAAACAAGTAGTAGCCATATAAAACAGAAGTCACCGTGCAGTCTGCGCTGTTGGCGTTACTGGCATTGGGTGGTATGTTGACGTTTCAACACCTGGAATAGCGTAGGTGTTTGTCAGAACCTTACTGGCGGGGTCTTCCTCAGGACAAAAGTGTGAGTGGGAAGGACGGGCAACGTGTCTGAATTTGTATGGAAAGTGTTCAAATGCGCAAAATGTCGTCTATGACGGTGGGGCGGGAGGCCTCCAGGAAGTAGGAAGGAGAGAGTGAAAATACACTTAGCCAGAGGGATGAAATTCCCATTACTTGTATTGGTCAGCAGTCCAAATCCTGCTGGAAGAACTGTGGTCTGAAAACCGTGGGTCAAAGCATGATTGCTAAGCCAAAATGAATTCAGCCAGTAGAATGAATCCTGATCTCTCAGTCTCCTGTCACAATGTTGATAGAGTGTAAACCTCATTGCACTATGGTGCAAGGGTGTGTGTACTGGTGCATGGAAGCCTAAAGTGCTCAAATTCAGGGAGAGAAGAAAACAGTGCCATATGTACGTAGATATGGTTGTGTTCTGCTCTCTCCCTCTCATGCAGTGCAGCGCAGCAACTTTCTGAGCTGCCCTACCTGAAAAGTTAGTAAATCTGCTCCTATATTTCCTATGACACCATCATGGTTTATCTAGCATTTGTACAGGCACACACTTTTGTGATGCACACATATGTATTTGCTGCAATTTTAGTGCATCTGGAGAATAGGCAATCTGGACATTGACAGTTGAAGGCATTTAAATATTGGATGGCATTGAGTTTCCTTTCAGAGTCATGTCTTAAACCTTTAAATTTCCAGCCAAAATATATAGTAGAATGTGGTGTAAAATACTCTATCTAGCCCTGATTTTTCAAAACATTTTAGAAACATTACTGGGGTATAGTTGCGTAACATAAAATTATGGGTTCTCATAAGAATATGGCGAGGGGCCCTGAAACTTCTACAACTCATATATAAGCAAAGGTCTTTGGCTGAATTGGGAATCCCTGAAGTGGGGGGGGGGGGCTCCTGCACCGCAAGGGCTGTAGAGGGTTGTGTTATGCCGCTGCTGGATAATAACCTGGTCAAACCACCTTGGTGATAGTTGATTTTGCTGATGGCACTCGATTGTGATGTTTACTCGCTCAATTGTATGTGGGGTTTTTTATACAAATTTCTGAAAAGTTGTTCATGTTGAGTGAAAGGAAAATTTATTGGGATTTAGATTGCCCCAGGGGATTTGGCAAGTTTGAAAAAGGAACTACTTTAACTTGGAGCTGTAGTGCGATACGGCAACAGAAATCCCATGCCACCCATAGGTGTATGGTTGGTGAATTTTACCACTATGTAAACTATGTTTTGAGGCAGACTTTTAGGATTGCTCAGATTTGTTCATCGTCTTCCACCACAATCCCAACCACATTCAACTACTCATATCAGACTGAGGGTAGAGGCATTTTTTTTGTCCTGTCTGTTTTTGGTGGCATTCATGCTTACTAGCTCATATGTGGTGTATTTTTGGCTTTTCTGTAATGTACAAATTATTTATAAAGCTCAAACTAAGGCTCAAAAATGTGCCTCTAGGCACTAAAGACTCCAGAAAATAAGACTAGGCGTGACAAATCCTACCCGAGAAATGATAAGATTTGAGAAAAACCATGTCTTAAGACATTTTAGGAAAGTTATGTGACTGGACATAGCTCTGAGTGCCCCCTTTTTTGTGTCAGATGAAACCTGGGAGGGAGCAGAAGATGGGCATTAGCCTCTCTCAATACCCTGAAAGGCGAATACGTCCTAAACAGTTCTGCAATGTGGTGGACTCTGAATTGGCTAATGCTTTGTGCACAAATGATAGAACCATAAATTGAATTCAGATAGCAATGGGCAGCTAATGAAGCCCTTTCAGCTTTGCAGAGATTGATTCCTGTCTGGAACAATTAAGCAGGAGCCTTGCTGCTGAATTTTGTTCAACGTGAAGACTGTTTATCTGGTAAGCGGAAAGGACCAGATGCAAATAATTAGAATACTCGAATCTCAAGGCAATCAAGGCATGTACTACAGTTTTCTTAGCAGCCAATGAAAGGATCCCAAGGACCTTTCACAACCACCTCATTGATTTGCTACTTAAATGATTATATAATTTTCCGCCAAGAGTTCTCACTACATCAGTTGGTACAGATAGGATTCCCAACTCACTGAGCCAACATTGGTTGTTCCACACTTGCTGCTCTTTGAGAGCAATCCGGATTTCCATTTTATTTGCTTTATGTTTTAAATAGTTTCCAGTCATCCAACAGAAAACCTTCATTAGGCAGTATTTGAATTTGTCCTTGGAAGCGCCAAACTCATTGGATAATTGTTGGAAATTGTGTTTCTGGTTGGTAGAGGTATGCACCCTATCCAAGAAGGAACCACATTGCTAGTCAGGGCAAGTTACAAACATATCCTAAAGTAACCTGTGCTCACCCTCTGGTAGCCTGGCACAGAGCAGTCAGGTTTAACTTAAAAGGCAATGTGTAAAGTATTTGTGCAACACTTCAAACATTAAAACAGTGAAAACACCACAAAAGACGTGAAACAGCTTTTACATAGCATGCTTTACATCGCATGCCATTACAATGCAGTCGTTACAACCACCGCGTTGTTACATCGTGAACCATTACATCGCAAGTCATTACAACGACTTGCTGTAGGGGGCAGTAGGTGTTGAATTTACAATCCAACACCTTCCATGCTGTTGCACAAACTGGAGTAGGCATAGTAAATTATACTATTTCTAAGTCCAGCGCGCCCCCTACAGCAAGTCGTTGTAACCACTTGCGATGTAATGGTTCGCGATGTAACAACACGGTCATTGTAACGACCGCGTTGTAATGGCATGCGATATAAAGCCTGCGTAGTAAAGACATATATTCCAAAAAGACTCCACACCAGGCTAGAAAAATAGAACTGAATTTTATAAATAAACCAAGGCCAAAACATTAAAAATCCAATAAGTAGAGTATGAGATATGAATTTCTGAAGAATAAACAGTGAAATAGCGCTAAGAAGCAATCAGCGCTATTTGGGATATCTGGCCGTGATCAACCAGAACAAAGTCAAAAGTTCAGGCCGACTGCGATGGAGCCATCTACGCTGAGAAAGTTCCTTGTTGCGTGTCGGAGGGATGTGCAGAAATAGAATCTAGGAGGTCTGATTGGTGGTTGAATTTTTAGATGTTTATTGAATTAGCCAAGGAGTAATGGTGGTCATTAAGTTTGAGATGGTGGGGATGTTCCTGTTGATGAGTTCTTGCAGATTCCTCTGGTTTTTCTTCTTCTCCTGGTGATCATCGTATGCTAGGCTCAGATAATGTCTCACCGGATTCTCTCCAAAAGAAGAAAAGAGCGGTAAGTAGACTGGCCTATATCTCATATGTTTTAATGTCACCACACAAAGTGGAGGTTTTTAAAAGAAAAATGAAAGGAAAATATTATATACCCTGATACTAGACCACTACTGTGAGTCTATGACAGGATACCAAGGGCTATCTTTTCATAGCCTAGAATCGGTCTAGGTTAGGGGATATCTTCTCCCCTTTTCAACCCAGTTGTCGGAACGTAAGGCTAAGGGCAAGACAAAAAGAAACAATCATTCAAAAGGTGTGGGGGGGAGAAGGGACTTTACCCCAAGAGACGTGACTTCAGCTCCACCAGCATTACGGGAGCAGCAACGCATGGTTAGCACCTCTTGACTACCAGGACGTGAACCCTAGCTGGATTAGAAAAAAACGAAAATAACCGTACACGTTCCCGAATATGCACATTACTGGTGCCAAGGGGTTTTGACCCCGGGCTTAGGTTAGGTGCGCTGTCCACTTTGAACAACCCCGCCACCCCTACCCTTCTTTGTCACTCACCACGTCTGCCGCAACTCTCCTGAGTTGTGGCGGCTTCTCAGCGTCCTCCGGGGGGCATCCACCAATCTTCGGACCAGCTCTCCAAGTTCTCCCCGTGGTCTTCCGCTCCCGTTGCTGATTCCTCAATTTCCAGGTCCTCCGGAGGTTCCTCCTTCACACTGGGATCCTTCGCTTCCCCGCTTGGCTCGGCGTCTTCCGGGTTCGCCTCCACGACCCTTCTTCCTCCCACGTCGTCCTCCTTAAGGCTGGTTGCCCCACCTCTTCCGGTCCGTCACTCGCTGCCCATTCGTTGGCCTTTTCCCCAGCCAGCTCCTTCTTCCTGTAGGGATGAGGGAGGAACTTTGATTAACCTCTCCCGTCCCACGACCGTACCCGGACCGGCCAAAGTAGAATAGGGTGAGTCTCTATCCTTGTTCCAGATCACCCTCTAACATTGCGTCAACAATGACAAGATGGGGGGCACAGACGAGGCAATGTGTCAGCGATGGCCCACTCACCGAAAGTGCTGCACTGATTTTCTCCATGCAACAGCGGAGATATGTCAGTTCTGAGGGAGATGCACGTGTTCCGAAGGGAATGTGTTGACTCTGCTTCGGCAGTAGAAGATGCGCTGGTTCCAAGGGCAATGCGCTGGATTCAAAAGGCGATGTGTCGGTTTTCTCCATGCAACAGCGGCGATGCGTCAGTTTCAAGGGCAATGCACTGGTTCCGGAGGGGCAATGGCGGCAATGCATCCATTCTGCTCTTGCAGCAGAGGATGCATCGATGCTGAAGCAAACACCTTAGGCTCACTTTCAATGGCCCAGGTGTAAGAGCATGGTTGTTGGGAATCTTTTATGTCCCTGAGACTTCAGATTAGGAGGCAAGACAGCAAGCCCTTGGAGTCACTTTGGCTTCTGGGGACAAGAGAGGCAGGTCCAGTCCTTCTCACCTAGGCAGAGAGGGCAGCAGGCATCAGTCAGACAGTAAGAAAGCAGTCCTTCAGCAGCAGCAGTCCAGCAGAGTGTCAGTCCTTCTGCAACACAGCAGTCCATCTTCTTGGCATGGTATCCTCAGGTCCAGAAGTGCACTGATGGGGTTCTTATACCCAGTGGTGCCTTTTAAGTGAGGTAGACTTCAAAGAAAGACTTTGAAGTTCACAGAGGTCCACCCTTCCTGCCCTAGCTCCAGACTCAATACAGGTGGGGTATGCAGCCCTTTGTGTGTGGACAGGACACAGCCTATTCAGGTGTAAGTGTGAGGCTGTGCCCAGCTCCTCCCTCCAATTCTCCCAAGAAGACCCATCAAGTCACACCAAAGTTCCCTTTGTGTGTGACTCTCTAGAGGGAATACACAAAGTTCAGCTGCCACCCACCCCAGGCTGATTAGAGACAGGCTGCAGGCACAGGCACACAGGGTTAAGAGCAGGAAAATGGCAACTTTCTAAGAGTTACACTTTCAAAGTTGCAATGATAAATTTAACTTTACCTTTAAAGTGGATTTATCATTACAATTCCATAGGTATTAAGCATGACCGATCTACTTCCTCTCAATTAGGAATTACAGCTTATTAAATGCAATAAGTAATCACCTGTGTTATTCAATAAGAGGAAGGGGGGCTCACAGTAGTGAAAAATGAATTTGGGGTGTTTTCACTACCAGGACATGTAAAACGTAAAAATACATGCCCTACCTTTTAAGTAAATGGTAGCCTGGCCTATGGGCTACCTAGGGCCTACCTTAGGGGTAATGTATATGTAGTAAAAGGGGTGTTTAAGGCCAGACAAGGGGTTTCAAATGCCAAGTCAACACAGCAGTGTAAACTGCACATACAGGCTCTGCAGTGCCAGGCCTGAGACCTGTTTAAAGTGCTACTTGAGTGGGTGGGACAATAAGCGCTCCAGGCTTACTTGTAGCATTTAATGTACAGGCACTGGGCATATTTAGTGCACTTTTACGATGGACTTATAGGTAAATCAAATATGTCAGTTGTTGATAAAATCATGTTTAGGAGAGAGCACAAGCACTTTTCCACTGGTTAGCAGCGGTAAAGTGCCAAGTCCTAAAACCAACAAAACAAACTCAGCAAAAAGGGGAGGCGGAAGGCTTAAGGTTTGGGGTGACCCTGCAGAATGGGCCATTTACAACATAAATTAAACTATTACATGGGTGTCATCCTCATAAGAGATTATCTTGGAACCAAAGCTGCAATTATGATTATATGGAGTGACTTATTCCCAATATTCATTATTAATAAATTCCTGTTTGATTCGGACTAAGGTAATCCAAATAAATTATGCAAAAAGTTAGGGGGAAAAACAAGATTTTTATTCCTTTTTTGCTCTTTCACTTTTCTAACAATAGCCACTCTTATATTAATGGTCCATATATAAATTCTTTTCTTATCCCAATATGTGTCAAAAGGTCTAAATACAACATTTGATGTAGATACATTTTCCAATTTATAGTCACTACAACTAGATTACTTTTGACTCAACGAGTCTTATCGAAGAGAGAACAATATTCATCAAACAAATTAGGTCACACACATTTATTAGTAACTACTTCTTGACTGCCTCATAGTTTATCGACAAAAGAGCCTTCCAGAACGCTTTTGGCATAGTCTTGCGTCGCTGCTCATATAACCATGATGATTCATGGTTAGGACGTTGTACGACTTTCAGAAACTATGTATGGTGGACAGCACATCAATCTGAGCTGCCAGCGCATTGAAGCAGGTGTATTTGCACGAAAAGAATAATAAATAAATAAAACACATAAACCAGCCTGCGACACAGTTGTAGGAGTGTGATAGTTAGTAGTTGTGTTTTTACTATCATTAGTAGCATGTGTGGTGCAAGCTGCAGTGGCTTTATTGCGCGAGCCCCGGCATTTATTATTTTAAAAATTAAGCACTGAGTAACTCTGTTACCTTTTGAGTCCATACAGAGTTAACAAACTACAGAAAACGTGAGATTTCAATACAAATGTGAATAGCAAATACAAATATAGGTAACATGTGATATTAGTATCAATATTGATACTTTTCCAGAGCTACAAATACTAATGAACTAACCTTAATGTCTAAGGATTTTTGGAATTCATCGTTATTAGGAGAGCGTGCCAGTGAATGCTGCAATAATTACTGGCAATTGCTGGTGGGGCGACAAGATCCTCTTGTGTCCTGAGGACCTCAGTACTAAAGTAGACTTCATCCCCCGAGCACCAGTGCACCAGGAGGTGCGTTTGCAGAGTGGTGTAAAAAGGGGGTTTGGCCTATTTTCTGTTTATTGCTTTGAAAATAGTATCGCCATGACGCGTTTCGTATATATATATATATTTATCTAGAGATAGTTAGATAGATAGATAGATAGATAGATAGATAGATAGATAGATAGATAGATAGATAGATAGATAGATAGATAGATAGATAGATAGATAGATAGATAGATAGATAGATAGATAGATAGATAGATAGATAGATAGATAGATAGATAGATAGATAGATAGATAGATAGATAGATAGATAGATAGATAGATAGATAGATAGATTTTCTGGGACTCAAAAAGCAACATTGCCATAGTACTCTCTTACTCTGAAAGGAATTACACCGGTTGCTGATATGCTTAAAAGGGCAGAATGCCATCACTCACAGTGACGTTAGCCAGTGGCTGAAGTGGACTGGTCCTGTGCGACTGATGAAGTTGATTTTGATTTAATAAAACACGTGCTTAACATTATCAGTATGTCTGCACTAAAACTAAAACACTGCGCTTAAAAGAACTGCATTTTTCATGCTTTGAGTAAACCAGGCCCGAACTAGGCCTAACTTTCATCCTGTATTTTTGAACGCAGCCATGATATATATTTTCATCTTACTCTGACACCGTACGTAACCAAAATGTGCATTGATGATCTGTCCTGATATGCTGTTCTTGAAGAACCATGCAGGAAGCATTGCGCAACATTCAAGGCTTTTCCTCACAATGAGACTGTGAATCCATCATTTAATGAGACTTCCATTGTTTTTATCACTAGATTTGGGCTGCCATATCTGGTAACATTAGGTCTGATGATTGCATATTACTATTCATTTAGGGGATAGTGCTAGGATGGTGGAAATAGGTGACGTTTGATAATTCTGTATTATAGTTGTGTATTGCGAACTTTGCTCACCATCTGTTGTGCATTTTCCTCTAATAGCTGGTTCAATTTGGAGGTGAACTAGTCTGATTTTCCCTGACCCTAGAGACTCAACCCTTGTTGGTCTGTCTCATGCTTTACCTTGACCACGTGTCATTCTCTTGCTGCATTTGATTGAGACTTATTCTAATTTCCTATATTGATTTATTATGCATTGTCTCTAACAATATTTTTGCCTTCTGTAATGCACCTTGAACTATTTAATAAACCTTTAAGATTTATAATTTAGGAGAGACTCCAGAGGATTTATTTACTTGAAATGCAACACTTTTATTTTGTGTTTGGATGCCACTTAGGTACACATTCACTCATACATGCTTGAGGTTTAACACCATCCTGGTCCTGCATAGGCGCTTTGTCCTGATTATCTGATAAGACAGTCAACACCTAGGTTGTTGTATGCTGCACTGGCTGGTTGAAAAATATGATTGACACAATAAATCAAAGGTTGAAAGTGCTGACTTAAAGCCACGTAAGTAAGAATATTATACACACTAATCATACATATAACGCCACACCTAAAAAGGGAACTTTATCCACCAGGTCGCAGGTAGCTACAACCTAGCAGCAGCTTTGATTTTGCCACTTATCAGTTGACCTGGTGTCGCAGTTGGGCTGCCAGCCAACATCTAAGCAACCCTGTATGATTTTATAGGAAGCGTTCTCCCTCAACAGGTGATCTTTTATAGAAATTAAATTCTTCTAGAGAAAACAGCTGCTTTTACGAGTTATTCTGTTTATATGCCACAGCATATCAAAGAGGAAGTGCTCTGGTGAAAGTGCTTATCATTAGGTGTTAGTCACTATCAGTTTTGCATAAATCAGATTGTACGGCTTCTTTATAATTCCTCAGAAGCGGCTGTCCTTCCAAGGAAGAGAACTGCTTCTGTATCCGAAGAGTGTGGTACGCTTGTGTGGGAGGGTAGGCGGAAAATCTTTGGGGCATATTTACAAGGAAGTGGCGGAGCACGATGTTAGCCTCCTTGGCGCTCTCTGCCACCGCTGAAATGCAGGGCTGGCCCGTATTAAGAAAATGGTGCAGACTTGCGTTTCCCCTGCGCTGGCGCTGATTAAGCTTCATAGCTCCAATGCAGACACCCTTGCGCCATAGTGCAAGGGTGCCTGTGTTGAGGGGAATGATTGTTTATGTGCAGGGAGGTGTCCCTTCCTGCACATAAACAATCTGAGATGGCGTTTTGAAACTTCTATGTGTGCTGCTTAATGCAAGCGTGTCTGTGTTGCAGGGAATGATTGTTTATGTGCAGGAAGTTGTCCCTTCCTGCACATAAACAATCACTAATAGCAATATGTTACTTCTATGTGTGCTGCAGAATGCAATACATATAGAAGTAGCAAATTGTCATTATTTAATGACTGTTTATGAGCAGGCACCTTCCTGCACATAAACAATCATTAATTGCATCTTGTTTTTTCTATGTGTGCTGCAGAATGCAGCACGCATAGAAAAAGCAAAAACAATGAGAAATAAAAGTATTTCTTCTCGTTTCGCCATTCTAATGCCTGCTCTTTCATGGAGTTAGTTTTTGGCGCTGCCTCAGATTTACACCTCCTTGTAAATCTGGGGCAGCATCAAAAGCAATAAGTGTTGTGGTGGAACACACACAACACCCACTGCATGCTCTAGTGATGCACGTAAAGGGGCATTATTTATAAGGCTGCGTTGAGCCACAAATAGTGGCTTAACATCACTTTGTAAATATGCAGAAGGGCATATCACCACCAGAACGTCGCTAAAAGTGACGTTCCGGTGGCAATATCCCCTTGTAAATATGCCCCTTAGTGTGATGCCCTATAATTGAGGGTTACGCCCAGATGGGGGTTTTGTCGTTCACTGTGCCACAAGAATTGAAGAAACACCTTGAAGGCGAAACCCAAAATAGCTGAAATTGGTCTTGGGTTACGTGTGTTTAGAAGGTACCAGGCCAGGTAGTCCCGACTGGACTGTTCCTATGGGAGCAGGACCAAGGGTGAATACGTTACTCTTTGACTGGAGTGGTACAGTAAGCAACAGACTGATCGCCTAGAATATGGACAAGAGTAATGACTAATGGCTGTAAATAAATTCCAGCATTCCACACATCACTTCTTTGTTTCTCTCAGTGCGAATCCCTAAGTGTGACTGCTATGTCCAGACGTGGGTCCCATAACTCACCATGCCTGAGGACTCAAGCTACACCTCACTGTTGAATCACAACAAAGCGAAACCAGGTTTGCTTGTGTTTCCTTTAATAAGGAACCTGACCTGGCAGGTCAGGCTGGGGTGTTGCAATCCGAACATGTCCCTGCCTGGAATGACACTTTAAACAAAAATAATGGAGTGGAAAGAAGCCCAAAGCAATCACCAGTGACTGGAATTAGTTTAAGGATTCCACCCACCCACTTTTTGTTTCATCCAGTGGACAGGCAGCACACCAGTAACTTTGTAAATATCCATTATATAATAATGTGTATGAGCAGATAATGAGAACAATGTCCTAATGTGAACCAGAGGAGCCATTGATAATTTGAGTGCTTGTTAAAACTTTCTTTCCAAAGAATTGGCAAAGCTTTTCTCGAGTGTCCTCAGTGAATCTAAGCTGTGAAGGTATTACTTCACATTCTAACAATAGGGTAAAGGTCGGTGCATTTTGGACTAGACCTTAGACTGCCCTGTGAAATTATAAAGCCTCATGAACTTGGGTTCTTCTTTACAAGTGCTATTCATTACTGGCATGATTCATTTCTCTTCATCCTCTAATGGCCTTGTGTGTTTATGTTAATCATTAATGCCACAATCAAGTTTGTTGACGAGTTTTATTTTTTTTACCCATGCTCTTGTGGACATATATTCCGAATGAAAAACATAATGTTGTGAGTGTATGCATAGAAGGCTAATTGTGTGAAATTAGTGCTGGCTTTTGAGATTAATAGCTAATCCAAGCTGCCAGATTTTGTAAATGCTGTTGTTTTTGTACATCTATGTGACAAGCTCAGATCGAGGCTATTACAATAGTCCAGTAAGGACCGGGGGATGGAGAAGGTCCCATCAGCTTTGCCTTCTAAGGAAGAAAGGGTATTACCCAGCCAGGTACATGATCCTAATTGCAGCAGGGTCTCTACTACTGCATTAATCTGAGGTTGAGGCTAGGCTGGTCATACATATAGACCTCTGAGTTAGGAGGTGAGGCTTGTTCGATCCCGAATGTAGTAGGCAAGCAGCCAGTGGTTGACAAATAGAGGAAGTTCACTTCGGTGACATTTTAGTCCGGAAGATGCTTCTAATCCATACATGAACAGTATAAAGGTACAATTTGACATAGATGGAGCCTGATTGATTCGATGCAATCATACATAAAAAAAACTCCTATCATTTGTGCATGAGAGTTACAGTCCAAACATCCTCCTGATCAATATTTTTAGAGTAGTACCGTACATATTAAAGAGGACAAGTCATGGATGCTCCCCAAGAAAGATTTATATGGCATCAGCTAAGAGGTTTGCTCTTTCCTAATGTGAAATAATGATTTATCATTCTACTGTAACTTGCTTTAGCCATGCTTTCCTGCTCATGCTCAAAAATCAAACGCTTAAAGAAAGTGCCTGTCTTTTAAAGTTTGAGCCTGTCTTTCTCATATTATCTCCAGAGACGAAATAGTGTTGATTAGTTTGCTCAGCCAAAAATGTTCTCATTGTTGTTACAATGGATAGTCGTCTTCTTCCTTTTTCTCTCTCTTCAGGCACCTGAATGCTTCCTTAACTGTACCATGTGCCACATTGCAGAACTGTTCATGAAACATATGTTTCTTGTCTTTTTAAAGTGAGCTTGCTCCAATTCCAACTTCCTAGGAGAACGCCTGGCAACCTGGACCTGTGTAAATCCAAAGGTGGAAGGTGCACTCATTGAAATTAAACACGAGATCAAGTAGTCCAGAAAACGTAATGTTTTTCTCTTTATTTCGACGGTTTAAACACGAACAGCACACAGCCAACGCGTTTCGTTCCAAGCAGGAACTTCGTCAGGGCTAATTAGAAGGCAAGCAAATTATCCAAAAAAGGTTTATATAATCCTTTAGGACACGTTTCGTCTCGGGAAAGGAAGGGCAATAGGAAGAAAATTGTATTCCTATACCTTACGTATTGTTGTATTTATATAAATATATATGTGTGGTGTTCGTGTTAAAACCATCGAAATAAAGAGAAAAACATTACGTTTTCTGGACTACTTGATCTTGTGTTTAATTTCAATGAGTGCACCTTCCACCTTTGGATTTACGTTTTGATTTGCTTTGCACCTTTGGACGACGGATGCAGGAAGTGTTTTTGCACCAATTTGTTGACTGTTAATAATACATGTGTTTTGGTTGAGCTGGACCTTGGTCGGTCGTTCTGTTTTTCTGTTTCTCAACCTGGACCTGTGGTACACAGGCTATTATTTTCAATTTTATTACTAAACCCTTTCAGACGTGTTTGGGGTGTGAGATTGTTTTCTTAGACACTAATGATCCTTGACACTTTTTGAGTGAGCCAGGTTATTGGGGTGATTGATTTTAGGATGCCTCCGCAGGTGAATTCTCTCTTTGAAGTTTATTCAGGGTCGATATTGTGCAGGCTGGCTCTTGTAAGTAACTATGTATTCTGAAATGTTAGGCTAGTAAACTGGTAAAGGAGAGTAGCATTAAGTTGCCCCCCCACACATGAGATCACCCTCAGTAGAAGATCAGCCACCATTAAACAAGCGGCAACCTGCAGAGTGTGAGGGGGACTTCTTATTTTCCCTTCCAGCTGAGCCCAACACAAAGGTCTCTCTTAAAGGCCCCCATCCTTCCCTTTGTAAGAGTCCCATCCTGGCTGGGAGCTATCTGGAGCCTAACACCTAGATGCTAATAACATGGAGGGAAAAAAGACAGTTTATTTCAACTTCACAAGTGCATAATGAAAACCACGATTTGGAGGCAAGTATTTGATTTTTGTTAACCCTCTATGGATGTGCTGTAAGAATGTCAGATCAGTATCTGTCTCTGTGAGTAATTACAATAATAACCATTTATATATCACCAAGCAATTGCTATCTTTTTGTACTCAATTTCTTTCATAGCAGTACTCATCTTGATGCATGGTGGTGTCATATGTCTGTACACCACACACATATTGTACAGAGACAATGAATCATATAAGTGTGTATATCAATGTATAGGATATGTTACATAAGACAATGAGGGTTACAAGGTGTAGGAGTCGCATATCATCCATAGGCATTGTGTGTTAGGTTTCCTTTATCTAGAGAAACACAAAGTCGGAACTTAGAAACTGCACAGTCGCTCGGGTTGTTTATACTAATAAGACTTTACTATCAAATGGAGCCCATTTGTGCAACCTCGGATTAAAGAAAGAGGAAGAAAAACAATTAAGGTGCTAAATATACACCTAGTAGTTTACATGTAATTCTTTCATGAAGGTTCATATCTCACTGTGCTATATTTGGAGGATTGTAACTAATAAACTACAATTAACAAAGCACCTCTGCCACAAAACAGTAACAAACTGAGATAGCTGAAAAATGGCAACTTCATGATCCGCATGCTGCATTTTGTGTCTTCCAACATGCACAGTACCCCTCTGTGTAACTTTATAATGAGTTGAAAGTGTGACTAGACAAAACACAGATTTCCAGAACGGGCGTGTGCATTAAAACCACCACAGTTACATTGCTGGGCACACAAAGATCTTTGCGACAGGTGCCTTAATCCCATAAGATATTTTAAAATGCAGTCCCTGTGGTACCAATTAAGAAAGCATGAATAGATTTACTGTCACATTTGTCCTTGTTGAGAATTTCTTTGTGGCTGACTTTTTAAAATTAAATGTATAAATTCACTGCCAGATGTCGCTTCTCATGACTCCTCCCGTCATGACTCCACACCTTTTCGACAGCCACACTTTGACCTCCAAATTATGGGATCCTGGCACCTAACACTGCGTTTCTGTTTCAGTGTCCCACGTGGGTCGGAGTAGATTAAATAAAGGGCAGCGACTAGAGCACTAAGTGTGAGTACATATATATATCTATATATACTACCTTCTGGCAGTCGGCACTAGGTAGTATTAGTTAGGATGTAGTTTCCATAGAAAGAGCGTTTTCTCATTTGCCAATAACTTTGGTTTGAGAAGTTGGCCTGGCATATGCTGTATATATACTAGTATATTCGACTCTTAAGGTGATAGGTTAAAAGACAACCTTTAAAGAAAGCTATCCTAGTGGTAGCTGTGGAGAGCAGCCTTCAGGCTAAGTCTTGAAGGAGTGTTAAGCTTATTGTTTTACAATGGATAACCTCTTGAATGACCAAATGAAAGAGTAGTCCACACAGGTATATATTCAAAATATATGTATTTATTCTAAGAACAAATCCCACTAGTCTCTCGTGAGGCTGGAGGTAAAGATACAATTCAATAAAGCATTTATAATAACAATAAATAGCACTGGAATCACAGGGCCCCAGGGGGGGACCAAACCATATATTAAAAAAGTGGTATAAGAACCACGACAGTTCTGCAGACAGTGCCTAGGGCACTTAGGATCGCTGGCCCCTTACGAAACCACCCAAGGTAGTGAGGAAGGGGACCCACAGGAAGCGTGTGCAGTGTTTAAACTACAGTCGGGATCCCTGTTAAACCCTATGGGAAATGTCACGGTTGGAAAATGAAAGAATGGTTCATGTTCAGGAGTTTAAAGTTAAGCTCTTGGAGGGCCCACACCCACGATAGTACCGAGGTACCACTGTTACCTGCCCCAGAGAAGCCGGGTGCATAGATCGTTTTCAGTGTCGGGTCGGTGTCTCGTTTTCACTGGAAAAACGTGAAGAACTGCTGCTGGCGTGAAGCATCGTCGATGTCGTGCAGATTGAAGATGTCGATCTTGAAGGAAAGGACCTGAAAGCAGAGGGGATAGAGTCTGGGTCACTAGCCAGTGACCAGGGGCCTTAGGAGAAAGAGCCCTTCAATGCCGGGTGTTTCCAGGTTGTAGATGGGTAGATTGGATAAGCAGCCAGGGAGTCCAGGAGGCTTCAAGGAAGGCAAGCTGCTGGAAAACGACTGCCCCACAAAGGATGAAGGCCGCTGCGGTATTAGTGTCCGGATTGGAACCACTAAGCCTTGTCAACTGCAACCCACGCAAGGATCAAGAAACAGCTACGATGCAGACCCACGAGGTCTGAGCGAGGTCTCCAGCAAGGAGACTGTAGAGCAGGCCAGGAGCAACCAGGGGAGCCCTTGAAAGTAAAGTTTGACCTCCGCTAGGGCCCACCATTCGAGAGACAAGGGACCGCGGGAGGCAGTAATTTGGAGTGCGTAAAGATGTGCCCACGGGTCGCCGGAGCGGGCTGGGGCATCGTCCTTTGGCACAGGTAATGCTGCGAGGTTGGCTCAATTATGGGCCAAAGCACAACTTTCCCACTGGTCGGGTTCATGTGCTGTGCAAGAGGTAGCCGGTGTCCTGGGGTATTGGGTATCTCGGCACCCACGGGGTCCACGGTGCTAAGCTTTGCTGTGCTCACTCACTGGCCTCTGGGATGCTTGGGAACCCCCATCAGGGTAGGCAAGAGTCTTTGATGTCCGTAGGAGCAGTGGAGTTCCAACTGGGTCACTTGCAGTGTTTCGGGTGCCTGCCAAGCAGGGGGGTAACTCCTTTACCCCAAGGGAGATTTCTTCTGTCAGCTGAGCGGCAGCTCATCGAAGGTTCAAGTCTTTGAAGCAGAGTTCTCTTTCATGATAATCTGGGGCTCTGGGGACCCTGCATCCACCTTTATCCAGGGATTAGGGGAGTGTCTGAATCAGAACCCACCAATGGGAGTTCAGGCGGGAAAGGGTAGCTACACCCTCTCCCCTTTGTGTGTTTCCCACCGGGGCAGGGGACAGGATGCCCCTGAACCGGTCTGAGCCGGTGTATGCAGAAGTAGGCACTGGAGAAGCCTACGTGCAAGTTTGAAAGACATCCTAAGGTGCACCCACCCAGTTCCAATCCACATAGTCTGTCTGGGGAGGTGCTTCTTTCTGCACTTCTCTTGCCTTTTTCTGTTCCCTCCTTCCCTCTTTCTGCACCTCTCTTGCCTCTTTCTGCACACACAGGGCTACATTTAAACTGACCTCAGACTCAGCAGTGCACACATGCAAGTGCAGATAAGGGTTGCTGGCCTCTAAACTGCCATGCCCTATTATATGCTAGGGACTTAGAGGTAGTTTTAATTAGGCCGGGCGGTAAATTCCACTCCGCTCGTGGAATTTGCGGAATTTTGGGAGTTCCGCGAATAACACGGAATTGCTGAAAATTATGCGATCCGCGGCGTAGCGGAATTTTTTCCATGTTCGCGCTTTCAAAACGTATGCTCGCGCATGCAGTAGCGACTTACCGGGATCCCTGTATTCGCCGATGAGTTTTCCAAGCCGGACGCGTGATCCCGCAAGAGTGTGCGATCATTCGGACATGCCATCGGACATCCGCGGTCGCGAACAGGAAACACGCATCGCGAGCGGGCGGGATTAGTAAAACAAGATGGCCGCGCCAATAGGCGACCGCATGGGCAAGTTTGCGAGATATTTCCCCCAAGCACAGAAACAGGGTCCCCGAACAGGAAAAACGCAACACGAACGGGCAGAACAAGCAATTCTGCGTGCTCGCGGAATTCTGCATAGCTCAAGGAGATTTTTTACTGTTTCACTGAACCTTACGTAACGCGACTATGCAAATTCCGCCCACCACTAGTTTTAATCCTCCTGCCCTATTATGTACTAGGGCCTTACAGGGGAGGTCATGCCAATCACTGGGGTACCCCAACCCATAGTGTATTCTTGTGTACGTAGGTGTTTTAATTGTATTCTAAGTGTCTTTCAGCATTGCATTGGCTCCGGGCCTGGTTAGGCAGAGTCCAGGGTCAGTCAGAGTCAGGTACCACTAGTACCAGTCAGCAAAAGTTGGGGGGTGCCCAGGGCACAGGATTACTTTGCAACAAGGCCTCTTTCTGCACCTCTGTTGGTTCTTTCTGTATATCTCTTGCTTCTTTATGCACCTTTCTTCCTCCTTCTGGACTTCTGTGGCCTCTTGCTTTGAGATTCGCTGAAAATGCATAGGTTTCAGGGATGTTATTGTTAGAAATTAGAATTTGAAAAACCTTAGAGATTCACTTGAAAAAACCCACAGGTTTCTGGGACATTATAGTTAGTTGGACATTTCACTTGTACAAAATCAGAGAAATTTGGCCATTATACTTAGTTGAGCTAACTATAACTCGCGCCCCCCCCCAATGCACTGCTGATGACATCACATATTACATCATTCATGACATGGTCAGTGACATCACTGATGACATCTCAAATGATATCACTGATGACAACATCCATGTTGTAATCTGATGCACCTCCTCACACCCTAATATAGCATTTGATACACGCTCTCCAAAATACAGACTACCATTTTCGAAACCATAGACACACCAATATCAGTTACTACATACCCACTCGCTGATTCCTAGGTCTACACACACACATCCACTCATTCACCCATACAGTCACTCATCAATACAGCACTATCATATGCACTCATACACCTATACAGACACTCACCCACCGCCACTCATCCATAGAGATACTCACACAGCCAGTCAGTCATGCAAAGGATCAATCACACACCCATTTACTCACCTGCACAGTTATACACACACCACCTCACCTATTCATACAGATACTAACACATACTTACTCTCTTATACAATCACTGATACAAGCACGTACTTATCCATACAGCCACTCTCACAATCACTCACCCTCACATATAGTCATTTATATAATCCAACACTCACATATACTGCCTCTCTCATATGTAGTTACTCACACATGTACCACTGAGACATCTATTCACTCACCAACACACCCATACACACACTCACCTACCCATACAGCCCTTCACAGATGCACTCTTAAACCCATACACCCAGTGAATCACCTACTCGCATATCTATGCACAGTCACACACCCCCCACCCAGCCAGACAGACACTCAGGCACCCAAACAGATACTCAGACAACCAATCAATAACCCATGTAGACACTCATGTAGTTACTCACCAACCCATGCAGCCGCTTACACACCAACTGACAGACTGATAGAGACATTCACACGGTTTAGTCACTAACCCATGCATTCAGTAAGACACGTTTAATCACTCACTTATACAGTCAGCCACGCATCTACTAAATCATCCATTTAGACACTTATACACCAACTCATTCTACCATACACTTTGGCATATATATTTAAAACATATTTAAACTTTACAGAAACACACAGTCACTGGATGATGTCATCAGTGATGTCATTTGAGATGTCATCAGTGATGTCACTGACCATGTCATGAATGATGTAATATGTGATGTCATCAGCAGTGCATTGCGGCCAAATTTCTCTGGTTTTATACGAGTGAAATGCCCAACTAACTATTACGTCTCTGAAACCTGTGTTTTTTTCAGTGAACATATATATATATATATTTATATTTATATATATATATATATATTTTCTCCTCCGCGCTTGGGAAACTGCCGCCGCTTCACCAAATCAAAGGGTGCGTCGTCGAACGCGGGCTACCCTAGCAAAGTCCGCATAACATTGCAATTGCCTCGAAAAACCAAGGATGACGACGCCGTGTACTGGCTCAATTTCATTTATTGTCCGTCAGCCGTTTGAACGCGTTTCGCCTGACCTGCAGTCTTGATCACGCCTGTTGGTGATCAAGTCTGCAGATCAGGCGAAACGCATTCAACCGGCTGACGGACAATAAATTAAATTGAGCCAGTACACGGCGTCGTCATCCTTGGTTTTTCGAGGCAATTGCAATATATATATATACATATGGACCGTGTTTCCATAGGAAATCTCAAAATTCTATTTTGAATAACTTTGGCGCCGGTTGACGAATCCTCGTGAAATTTTCAAATCTAATGGGGCGCTCCGCTCAGCTCCTACCCTGAAAGTCTCGGGGGATTCGTCAAGCAGGGGCCGAGAAAAAAGGGGGGTCCCAAAACGCATTTCCCCATGCATTCCCATAGGACCTTTAGTCGAAGGTACAGCCCGAACGGCTGAACAGAATTACTTGAAATTTGGCAGAGGTAGTCCTCAGGTCAGGGAAGTGCCTTTTGCATATATGGAGTCAATCTGTTCAGTAGTTCCTGAGAAAATTGCAGTTAAAGTACATAAATATCTATAGCCACGCACGGTGCGCGCACGGTGCGCGCACCCTCACATGCGTGAGCGTAATTCTGATTGGTGGTTACATGTCAGTCAACGTTCGAATCGGTCGAAATCAGGAAGTGTCGGCCGCCATTTTGTTTGTTATGAGTGCGAGAGTGAAAAAGGAAGGTGGCGAACGTGAAAAGGGGGCAGGGTAGAGAGTTCCTGACCCCCTAGCCGTTGTCAGGGGGTCCCTGAAGGACCACGAAGGCAGAAAAAAACATTTAAATTTTTTTTTTTTTTAAATCGCGGGTTGAGCGCACCGTGCGTGCACCCTGCGCGCACGGTGAAAAAAAAAATAATAATAATTTCAATACGTAGTTTATTGTAAAATAAATATATAAAAAATATAATAATAAATACATAACTTAGCATTTAAAAAACCGTACAAATTCACTGAAAAAACCATAGGTTTCACACACGTTACAGTTAGGAATTAGCATTAAAAAACCTTGCAAATTCACTTAAAAAACCATAGGTTTCACACATGGTATAGTTAGGTGGACATTTCACTCGTAAAAAACCAATGAAATTCCCCCGTTATAGTTAGTTCAGATAACTATAACTCGCGCGACCGCCACTCTATCAAAAGGATGATGTCATCAGTGATGTCATGAGTAATGCCACTGACCATGTCATGAGTGATGTAATATGTGACGTCATGAGCAGTGGATTGCGGGTGCGCGAGTTATAGTTATCTGAACTAACTATAACGGGGGAGTTTCATTGGTTTTTTACGAGTGAAATGTCCACCTAACTATAACATGTGTGAAACCTATGGTTTTTTAAGTGAATTTGCAAGGTTTTTTAAATGCTAATTCCTAACTATAACGTGTGTGAAACCTATGGTTTTTTCAGTGAATATATATATATATATATTCACTGAAAAACCCATAGGTTTCAGGGGCGTTATAGTTAGCTGGACTTTTCACTTGTACAAAACCATTGAAATTCTCCCGTTATAGTTAGTTCAGCTAACTATAACTCGCGCGCCCGCAATGCACTGCTGATGATGTCACATATTACATCACTCATGACATGGTCAGTGACATCACTCATGACATCACTGATGACATCTCAAATGACATCACTGATGACATCATCCAGTGAATGTGTGTTTTTCTGAAAATTAAATATGTTTTATATATGTATATCTCAAGGTCAATGGAAGAATAAATGGGTATATAAGTGTCTAAATGGATGATTTGTTTTTGAAAAATTGATTGTGTAACTGACTGATTAAGTGTATCATAGTGAATACATGGCTTAGTGAGTAATGTTTAAATATGTAAATATCTGTATCAGTCTCTCACTTTGTGTATAAGTGGCTGCATGGGTTGGTGAGTAGCTACATGGGTGTCTATATAGGTTGTTAGTTGTTTTTTTGACTATCAGTCTGAGTGTCTGCATGGTTCGGTGGGGGGTATTACGTAGTGCATAGGTGCATGAATGAGTGACTCACTGTTTGTATGTGTTGAAGACAGCATGTGTGCAGGACTGTATGGGTGGATGAGTGTGTGTATGGGTGTGTTAGTGAGTGAATGACTGTCTCAATAGTGTCTTTATGAGTAACTACATATGTTTTAAACTAGTATATGTGACTATTGGTGTATATAAGTGATTATATGTGAGAGTGAGAGATTGAAAGAGTTCCTGTATGAATAAGTATGTGTTTCTATAAGTGATTGTTTAAAAGACTAAGTATGTGTAAGTTTCCATAGAAGTAAGTGTGGTGGTGTGTGTATAACTGTATATGCAAGTAAATGTATGTTTGATTCTTTATTAGCATGAGTGACTATGTGTGTGAGTAACTCTATGGATGAGTGGCATTGTGTAACAGGATGTATAGGTGTATGAGTACATATGATGAGTGAGTACATGTATGAGTGACTGTATAGGACTGTTGGTGAATGAGTGGATGTGTATGTGGATCTTAGAATTACTGAAGAGGTTGTTGTAACTGGTATTGGTATGTCCATTGTTTTGAAAATGTTAGTCTCTATTTTTGAATGTGTGTCTCAAAGGTTATCTTAGGGTGAGAGGAGGTCTGCCACTCTATCACAAGGATGATGTCATCAGTGATGTCATCAGTGATGTCATTTGAGATGTCATCAGTGATGTCATGAGTGATGTCACTGACCATGTCATGAGTGATGTAATATGTGACGTCATCAGCAGTGCATTATGGGCGCGCGAGTTATAGTTAGCTGAACTAACTATAACGGGGGAATTTCAATGGTTTTGTACAAGTGAAAAGTCCAGCTAACTATAACACCCCTGAAACCTATGGTTTTTTCAGTGAATTTCTGAGGTTTTTTAAATGCTAATTCCTAACTATAACGTGCCTGAAACCTATGTTTTTTTCTGTGAATTTCAAAGGTTTTTTAAATGCTAATTTCTAACTATGCCTACAGAGATAGGACATGTGAAGAAAGAAGAAAAAATGCACAGAAAGAAAAAAAAGAAGTGCAGAAAGAAGCAACAGAAGTCCTCAAAGACGAAGAAAAGTGCAGGAAGAAGGATAACGTGCAGAAAGAACAAAAAAAAGAGCAGAAAGAAGCCTTGTTGCAAAATCATCCTGTACCCTCAACTTTTTCAGACGGATACTGGTGGTAACTGAGTCTGACTAACCAGTCCTAGAGCCAGTGCTATGTTAACCCCTTCAGCGCGGCGCGGATTTCCGCGCCGCGCTGAAGATTGCGTGCGCGGGCGGGGCCATGACGGAGCGGTTCCGTCATGCGCACAGCGCAACCGACGCACGTGACGGAACCGCTCCGTCACAAGCGGCGAACGGGTTAAAAGACACTTTGAATACAGTGAAAACACCTACATACACTAGGGAACATTATGCGTTGGGGTCCCCCTGTGATTAGCATCACCTCCTCTGTAAGCCCCTAGTATATAATAGGGCAGGGAGATTAAAACTACCTCTTAAAACGGGCCACAGGGCGTTTTTGCACACGTTAACTCAGGCCCCGTCCCCTCCCTTCACCACTGTGTAAACACGCCCTGTGTCCGTTTTTAGTTGGGAGATTAAGTTCATTTGAATCCTGAGGGTCCCTAGGGTCCAACTAGCCCACTAGGTACCTCCAGTAAGTGCCACAGAGCTGCGTTGCAGAGAGGTGTAAAAAGTGGCACGGCCTGGACCACCTCTCTGCAATGCAGCTCAGTGGCGCTTAATGGAAGCACTTGGTGGGCTAGTTAGCCCCCAGGGGCCCTCAGGATTGAAGGGAAATTATATCCCCAATTTAAAACGTGCCATAGTGCGTGTTTGCACACGTCACCTCAGGCCCTGTCCCCTCCCTTCACCACTGTGTAAACGCACCCTGTGGCTGTTCTAAGTTGAGAGGATAAGTCCCCTTGAATCCTAAGGGTCCATAGGGTCAAACTAGACCACTAGGTACCTCCAGTAAGCGCCACAGAGCTGTGTTGCAGAGAGTTGTAAAAAGGGGCTTGGCCTCAGAACACCTGTCTGCAGCACAGCTCCCCGGCGCATACTGGAGATGCCTGTTGGGCTAGTTGGCCCTCAGGGACCCTCAGTATTGAAGAGGAATGAATTCTCCAACTTACAACTCGCCAGGGAGCGCGTTTGCAGAGTGCTGCAAGGAGGGGGCGTGGCCTCTGGCACGATGCCAGTCTTTTATTTATTTTATTTTTTTAAGAAAGGGGGCTGTGTGGTTCCCCTTCTTATTCTAATTTATTGGCCCTGATGACCCCATCCCCCAGGGCCTGTCTCCTAATTATATTTTTTTGAGAAAAAAAATTTGGAAGGGCGCCGCGTGGCCCCCCTCCCAAGGCCTTAATCGGCCCCAGGGACCCCAATCACCAGGGCCGGCCACTGTTTTTTATTATTTTAAAAAAATATATATTTATAGACACACCTAGGACATGCTGGACAAACCGTACGTACCTATCACCATGACGATTTGCGTGATATTCATTAAAAGGCAACTATGCATACAATGAATCCACGTGGAATGTATTTACACCACTAGTGAAGCTCTGACATGTCTGATGCCCTACCGTGCCTAATCCCGGTAGACACCCTTGTCGTTTTTTTATACAAACATGGGTAGCTATTGACGGGCACATTTAATACACACGCACACCAAGCCATTCAAAGGGGATTCGACAAAAATTCGACCAAAACTATGCAAGAAACCCCCCTCACGGTTAATAAAACACACATCCACTGCCGGATGTGTAATACTTTTTATTTTACTCTCTGGAAAGGGGACGAACATCACTTGAGAGTCACAGCGCGCTCCTGGCAGAGCCCAATGCTGTGTTACACCCACCATTGCCTGCCGAGTGCCACACACCTCTGTGTTGTATTCCACTAGCTAGTGCATATGCTATGACTCTCTCTAGCCCTTGTGCACTGTAACACCACCCCGTGAATATGTCATGCCACACTTGTCTTCGCACGGGTTATATTGCCCCATCTAACGTGCCTTCCTCGATGCCTCGATGCCTATGCCATACATATTACAATCTGGGATCCATATCTTTGTCACAGTGCATATGCAACGTTACACTCCCCAGCACATATTTTATATTACAACTTTAGAGACTAGTTAGGTTACACAACACTGCCCTGTGCATATTACACTCCAAGGCGCATATCGCATAGCACGCGCTAGTGCCTGTGCTATCTCGTGCTCTCCAATGAATCTGTCACTGCGCACAATGTATTGCATATTATATCACACCCGGTTCATCTGATATCACACTTTTTGGTGCATAGTTTATACCATACACTATATCTAGTTTTCATTTTCAATTGTGCTCTCAGGACTATGTTCTATATAACACTGTGTGCACCTACCCTTTTCACGGGCATTACATTTTGCGATAGGGGGTGGAGGGTCAGGGGGTGTTTCTGCCAAGTGAGCCCGGAGTCACAGTCACAAACGTCCTCTTCTTTCTGATTAAAAGTGAGATTATGCTGCATACTTGTTCATATTTTAAGTAGTTCGCACAGACACGCGTTTTAAAAACAATAAAGTTCCTAATACCCGCCTTCTCTGAACAGTTAGCTTAGTGCCCCATCCCCCTCCTCCCTATCCTCTGTTGTGTTAATCCATGGACTAGCCTCCTCCCTCCTGCCATGCATGGTCTGATGTGCTGCCACTGCCCTCAATTTAGTATGATGTACCAGTCCACTCCTCCTGCCCTCCATTGCCCAATTCTATGCCCCATCATTGACCTCCTGCTTAAACTCTGTGCTTAGCTTGCTGCCCCTATTCTCCTTCCCCCTGCCCTCCGATGTCTTTGTGCATGCCCCTGCTCCATCCTTTTTGCCCACCATGTTCCATGGACCTGCCACTCCTATCTACTCTGAGTGTTCTGTTGAGCTGCCACTCCCCTCCCACCTGCCTAGCATTGTCAGATGACTGTAACCTGTCCCTGCTACCTCTACCCTGCCTGTCCACATGCCATGCCCCTATCCTTTTCCTCCTGTCCTACATGGTCCATTTTACTGCCACACCCTTCTGCCCTCCCTCGTCTGTTGTGCTGCAACTGCTCCTCCTGCCTGCCCCGTGTGGTCTGTTGTGAGGTCCCTTCCGCTGAACTTTCTTCTCTTTGCACAGGTCCTGACCCTCCCTTCTATCCTGCATCGTCCTTTGTGCATGCCCCTGCACCCTCCTTCTTGCCCATCATAGCCATTGTGCTGCCACTAACCCTCCCACTTGCTCTTCAAGGTGTGTCTTGCTTCTAGTGCCCATCCTGCCTGACCTCCATGGTTATCTTGCTGCTCCTGCCCTGCCCCCTTACCCCCAGCCCTCTGTTTACATGTGCAGACCCCTACTCCCTCCCTCCTGGCTTGTCTGTTCCATTGTAATGCCCCTGATCCGTCCCTCCTGCCCTTTATGGTCTGTTATGCTGCAGATTTCTCTCCTGTCTGTCCATTATGGTCAGCTAGCTACCATTGCCTCTTGCCCCTCTGTTCTCTGTTGTCCATGTGCATGGTCCTGTCCCCTCCCTCTTGCTTTCTATGGATTGTTGTGCTGCACTCCCGTCCTGCATGCCCTGTGTTGTGTATTGTGCTGCTGCAAACCCTGATGCCTGCCCTGCAGGGTCAGTTTGGTGCACCTCTCCATGTCCCTCCTGTCCTCTGTTATCCAAGTCCATGTCACTACCCCATTTCCTTCCATGATCCAATGTACCATACTTGCGAACATTTTGAACTTGGTAAGAGGGAGATTTTGAAAAAAAACTGGGGTATTGATTTTCCCCTTTGAGTTACATTGAAAAAGAGGAGATTGTAGACAGAAGACAGATCAAATAAAGCCCATTTGAGCTTAAAAACATTGGACGTTTCCTGGCTGAATCGGGTCTGTTGGCATGTATGGTTGTACTACCATTGCCTCTTCCTTCTGCCCACAATGGTCTATTACATTGCCACAGCCTCTCTTGCAAGTCCTGTATTGTTGGTTTGTTGCCCCTGCCCCCCTTTCCACTGCCCTCCATAGTCTGTTGTGCTGCCACGGCCCTTCCTGCCTGCCTGCTGAGTGTGGTTAAATTGTTGCCTTTGCACCCTCCTACCTGCCTTCAATTTTCAGAGTCCGTACCCCTGGCCCCTGGCCTCTGCCTCTCAACCATATCCTAATGAACAACTAGATTGCTAACATTCTATATTTATTACAAAAGTGTGGAACGCCTGACGTCATCTTGATGTAGTCAAAACTGTAATACCTAGAGCATTTACTTTAGAAATTACATATATGAGAGGGTCTTATTTGCATCAAAATAAGGACATATTTTCTGAGTTTTCAAATAGCGACAAAGCACTTTTAAATTATTTGTTACCTTATGTTTTTTTATCCAGTTGACCACTTGATTAAATGTTGCACTTAGGGGAGAGGATGTGGTGTTACTTCCAGAACTGCAGACTTTGCAACTGGGGAACCAGGTTGGAGTTTCTGCTTCAGCTCGACATTCTGTTTTTCTGTTCAAATCCCTTAATCTCCCCATGTCTACAACCAAAATGAATTTTTTCTTGTGTGATGTAAACAATGCTCATGTAAAGCACTCCAATATCTGACAAGTCTGCACTATATAAAACTGCAAAAACACAAAATAATAAGTGTTTTGCACACCTCTGTCATTGGGCTTTATTTGAGCTACATCTGGGTGATTTTGGGCTACATTTGGGCTCTTTTGTCTCCGGTGGCCATCTTGGGAGATTTATCTGTTATGAAGTTTCCTAATTTCCTCATGTACTGCAGTCTCCTCAGTAGGAAATGCTTTCAGTTTTTTACTTTGATTCCATCATGAAGGTATTCAGATATGTTACACATTTGCCATGAATTCTGAATGTTAGCACTCTAGTTGCTCATTAGATCACTGTAGTAAAACTACTGTTCACCATGGAAGTATGCTCCTGGTATTAAAAGTGCATGTTTCAGTCTGCATGTCAGAATTTTTTAATGAAATAGAAGAGGATTTGAGAAGTCACTCAAAATGTGCCCTCATTTTTCTTTCTTCAGCATTAATCATAATTTCTATGGAAAAATGAACCCCCTCATTGTGTTCCTTTTTAAATTAAATGTTTTGTGTTACCAGTTTATTCCAATCAAGATGGCTTCAGGTGTGCCATACTTTTGTCATAATGAAGACAGTAAGCGCTCTAGTTGTTTTTAAGAACACTCTGGGACATTCTGTCATTGGGCTATACTTGGGCTACATCTGGGTGATATTTGGGCTACATTTGGGCTCTTTTGTCTCTGGTGGCCGTCTTGGGAGACTTATTTGTTATGAAGTTTCCTAATTTCCTCATTTACTGCAGTCTCCTCAGTAGGAAATACTTTCAGTTTTTTACTTTGATTCCATCAAGATGGCATTCAGATGTGTCACACATTTGCCATAAATTCAGAATGTTAGCACTCTTTTTGCTCATTAGATCACTGTAGTAAAGCTACTGCTCACCAGGGAAGTCTGCTGCTGGTATTGAAAGTGCATGTTTCAGTCTGCATGTCAGAATTTTTTAATGAAATAGAAGAGGATTTGAGAAGTCACTCAAAATGTGCCCTCATTTTTCTTTCTTCAGCATTAATCATAATTTCTATGGAAAAATGAACCCCCTCATTGTGTTCCTTTTTAAATTAAATGTTTTGTGTTACCAGTTTATTCCAATCAAGATGGCTTCAGGTGTGCCATACTTTTGTCATAATGAAGACAGTAAGCGCTCTAGTTGTTTTTAAGAACACTCTGGGACATTCTGTCATTGGGCTATACTTGGGCTACATCTGGGTGATATTTGGGCTACATTTGGGCTCTTTTGTCTCTGGTGGCCGTCTTGGGAGACTTATTTGTTATGAAGTTTCCTAATTTCCTCATTTACTGCAGTCTCCTCAGTAGGAAATACTTTCAGTTTTTTACTTTGATTCCATCAAGATGGCATTCAGATGTGTCACACATTTGCCATAAATTCAGAATGTTAGCACTCTTTTTGCTCATTAGATCACTGTAGTAAAGCTACTGCTCACCAGGGAAGTCTGCTGCTGGTATTGAAAGTGCATGTTTCAGTCTGCATGTCAGAATTTTTTAATGAAATAGAAGAGGATTTGAGAGGTCACTCAAAATGTGCCCTAATTTTTCTTTCTGCAGCACTAATCATACTTTCTATGGAAAAATGAACCCCCTCATTTTGTTCCTTTTTAAATTAAATGTTTTAAGAGTTACCACTTTAATCCAATCAAGATGGCTTCATGTGTGCCATACGTTTATCATAAGTAGGACTGTTAGCGCTCTAGTTGTTCTTTGGAACACTCTGGGAAGCTGCAGTAGAACACAAAGGAATCAACTGACAGTCTCTGCCCTTGTTGGATGTACATGTTTTACTGAGAATGTCAGACTTCATTCTCACATGACTGAGAAAGATAATGTGAATTTACAGAAAATAAGCTCTCAGTTTAGCTTATAGATCACCTTCCAAACCTCTGTGGGAAAAGCAATAGCAAATATTTTTCTCTCAATCATGATATCCCAGCAGAAGGCTTTTTCACATGGTGAAATCACCTTAGAACATACCACAATTCCTAAAATGAGTATGGTACCATCAACAAATGATTTATAATGTAACTAAAGTCTTAAAACCTTCTATTAACTGCAATGCTTTTTAATGAGGTGCTATCATGTATATTGGTCCCAAGATGGCTGCCAACACTTCTTGGATGAAGTGCTGACAGCCAATCAGATCTCAGGATGAGATGTGTGGTTAGGCTCCGCCCAGATATGTATGTGATTTTACTTTTGATTTTCTCAGGAACTACTGAACAGATTGACACCATATATGCAAAAGGCACATCCCTGAGCTGAGGACTACCTCTTTGCCAAATTTCAAGTATTTCTGTTCAGCCGTTCCGGCTGTACCTTGGACTAAAGGTCCCTATGGAAAATTGCATGGGGAAAACGCGTTTTGGGACCCTCCTTTTTTCTCAGCCCCCGCTTGACGAATCCCCCTGAGACTTTCAGGGTAGGAGCGGAGCGGAGCGCCCCACCTATTTTGAAAATTTTGCGAGGATTCGTCAACCGGCGCCAACGTTATTCCAAATAGAATGTTGCGGATTTCCTATGGAAACACGGTCCTAACTATAACTATCTACTGGCGACCGCCAGTAGATAATATATATATATGTATATATATATATATATATTTATCTAGTGATAGATAGATAGATAGATAGATAGATAGATAGATAGATAGATAGATAGATAGATAGATAGATAGATAGATAGATAGATAGATAGATAGATAGATAGATAGATAGATAGATAGATAGATAGATAGATAGATAGATAGATAGATAGATAGATAGATAGATAGATAGATAGATAGATAGATAGATAGATAGATAAAGTTTCTGGGACCCAAAAAGCAACATTGCCATAGTACTCTCTTACTTTGAAAGGAATTACACCGGTTGCTGATATGCTTAAAAGGGCAGAATGCCATCACTCACAGTGACGTTAGCCAGTGGCTGAAGTGGACTGGTCCTGTGCGACTGATGAAGTTGATTTTGATTTAATAAAACACGTGCTTAACATTATCAGTATGTCTGCACTAAAACTAAAACACTGCGCTTAAAAGAACTGCATTTTTCATGCGTTGAGTAAACCAGGCCCGAACTAGGCCTAACTTTCATCCTGTATTTTTCAACGCAGCCATGATATATATTTTCATCTTACTCTGACACCGTACGTAACCAAAATGTGCATTGATGATCTGTCCTGATATGCTGTTCTTGAAGAACCATGCAGGAAGCATTGTGCAACATTCAAGGCTTTTCCTCACAATGAGACTGTGAATCCATCATTTAATGAGACTTCCATTGTTTTTATCACTAGATTTGGGCTGCCATATCTGGTAACATTAGGTCTGATGATTGCATATTACTATTCATTTAGGGGATAGTGCTAGGATGGTGGAAATAGGTGACGTTTGATAATTCTGTATTATAGTTGTGTATTGCGAACTTTGCTCACCATCTGTTGTGCATTTTCCTCTAATAGCTGGTTCAATTTGAAGGTGAACTAGTCTGATTTTCCCTGACCCTAGAGACTCAACCCTTGTTGGTCTGTCTCATGCTTTACCTTGACCATGTGTCATTCTCTTGCTGCATTTGATTGAGACTTATTCTAATTTCCTATATTGATTTATTATGCATTGTCTCTAACAATATTTTTGCCTTCTGTAATGCACCTTGAACTATTTAATAAACCTTTAAGATTGATATTTTAGGAGAGACTCCAGAGGATTTATTTACTTGAAATGCAACGCTTTTATTTTGTGTTTGGATGCCACTTAGGGACACATTCACTCATACATGCTTGAGGTTTAACACCATCCTGGTCCTGCATAGGCGCTTTGTCCTGATTATCTGATAAGACAGTCAACACCTAGGTTGTATGCTGCACTGGCTGGATGAAAAATATGATTGACACAATAAATCAAAGGTTGAAAGTGCTGACTTAAAGCCCCGTAAGTAAGAATATTATACACACTAATCATACATATAACGCCACACCTAAAAAGGGAACTTTATCCACCAGGTCGCAGGTAGCTACATCCTAGCAGCAGCTTTGATTTTGCCACTTATCAGTTGACCTGGTGTCGCAGTTGGGCTGCCAGGCAACATCTAAGCAACCCTGTATGATTTTATAGGAAGCGTTCTCCCTCAACAGGTGATCTTTTATAGAAATTAAATTCTTCTAGAGAAAACAGCTGCTTTTACGAGTTATTCTGTTTATGTGCCACAGCATATCAAAGAGGAAGTGCTCTGGTGAAAGTGCTTATCATTAGGTGTTAGTCACTATCAGTTTTGCATAAATCAGATTGTACGGCTTCTTTATAATTCCTCAGAAGCGGCTGTCCTTCCAAGGAAGAGAACTGCTTCTGTATCCGAAGAGTGTGGTACGCTTGTGTGGGAGGGTAGGCGGAAAATCTTTGGGGCATATTTACAAGGAAGTGGCGGAGCACGATGTTAGCCTCCTTGGCGCTCTCTGCCACCGCTGAAATGCAGGGCTGGCCCGTATTAAGAAAATGGTGCAGACTTGCGTTTCCCCTGCGCTGGCGCTGATTAAGCTTCATAGCTCCAATGCAGACACCCTTGCGCCATAGTGCAAGGGTGCCTGTGTTGAGGGGAATGATTGTTTATGTGCAGGGAGGTGTCCCTTCCTGCACATAAACAATCTGAGATGGCGTTTTGAAACTTCTATGTGTGCTGCTTAATGCAAGCGTGTCTGTGTTGCAGGGAATGATTGTTTATGTGCAGGAAGTTGTCCCTTCCTGCACATAAACAATCACTAATAGCAATATGTTACTTCTATGTGTGCTGCAGAATGCAATACATATAGAAGTAGCAAATTGTCATTATTTAATGACTGTTTATGAGCAGGCACCTTCCTGCACATAAACAATCATTAATTGCATCTTGTTTTTTCTATGTGTGCTGCAGAATGCAGCACGCATAGAAAAAGCAAAAACAATGAGAAATAAAAGTATTTCTTCTCGTTTCGCCATTCTAATGCCTGCTCTTTCATGGAGTTAGTTTTTGGCGCTGCCTCAGATTTACACCTCCTTGTAAATCTGGGGCAGCATCAAAAGCAATAAGTGTTGTGGTGGAACACACACAACAACACCCACTGCACGCCCCTTTCGCACTAAGTGATGCACGTAAAGGGGCATTATTTATAAGGCTGCGTTGAGCTACAAAAAGTGGCTTAACGCCACTTTGTAAATATGCAGAAGGGCATATCACCACCAGAACGTCGCTAAAAGTGACGTTCCGGTGGCAATATCCCCTTGTAAATATGCCCCTTAGTGTGATGCCCTATAATTGAGGGTTACGCCCAGATGGGGGTTTTGTCGTTCACTGTGCCACAAGAATTGAAGAAACACCTTGAAGGCGAAACCCAAAATAGCTGAAATTGGTCTTGGGTTACGTGTGTTTAGAAGGTACCAGGCCAGGTAGTCCCGACTGGACTGTTCCTATGGGAGCAGGACCAAGGGTGAATACGTTACTCTTTGACTGGAGTGGTACAGTAAGCAACAGACTGATCGCCTAGAATATGGACAAGAGTAATAAGGAACCTGACCTGGCAGGTCAGGCTGGGGTGTTGCAATCCGAACATGTCCCTGCCTGGAATGACACTTTAAACAAAAATAATGGAGTGGAAAGAAGCCCAAAGCAATCACCAGTGACTGGAATTAGTTTAAGGATTCCACCCACCCACTTTTTGTTTCATCCAGTGGACAGGCAGCACACCAGTAACTTTGTAAATATCCATTATATAATAATGTGTATGAGCAGATAATGAGAACAATGTCCTAATGTGAACCAGAGGAGCCATTGATAATTTGAGTGCTTGTTAAAACTTTCTTTCCAAAGAATTGGCAAAGCTTTTCTCGAGTGTCCTCAGTGAATCTAAGCTGTGAAGGTATTACTTCACATTCTAACAATAGGGTAAAGGTCGGTGCATTTTGGACTAGACCTTAGACTGCCCTGTAAAATTATAAAGCCTCATGAACTTGGGTTCTTCTTTACAAGTGCTATTCATTACTGGCATGATTCATTTCTCTTCATCCTCTAATGGCCTTGTGTGTTTATGTTAATCATTAATGCCACAATCAAGTTTGTTGACGAGTTTTATTTTTTTTACCCATGCTCTTGTGGACATATATTCCGAATGAAAAACATAATGTTGTGAGTGTATGCATAGAAGGCTAATTGTGTGAAATTAGTGCTGGCTTTTGAGATTAATAGCTAATCCAAGCTGCCAGATTGTGTAAATGCTGTTGTTTTTGTACATCTATGTGACAAGCTCAGATCGAGGCTATTACAATAGTCCAGTATGGACCGGGGGATGGAGAAGGTCCCATCAGCTTTGCCTTCTAAGGAAGAAAGGGTATTACCCAGCCAGGTACATGATCCTAATTGCAGCAGGGTCTCTACTACTGCATTAATCTGAGGTTGAGGCTACGCTGGTCATACATATAGACCTCTGAGTTAGGAGGTGAGGCTTGTTCGATCCCAAATGTAGTAGGCAAGCAGACAGGAGTTGACAAATAGAGGAAGTTCACTTCGGTGCCATTTTAGTCCGGAAGTTGCTTCTAATCCATACATGAACAGTATAAAGCTACAATTTGACATAGATGGAGCCTGATTGATTCGATGCAATCATACATAAAAAAAGACTCCTATCATTTGTGCATGAGAGTTACAGTCCAAACATCCTCCTGATCAATATTGTTAGAGTAGTACCGTACATATTAAAGAGGACAAGTCATGGATGCTCCCCAAGAAAGATTTATATGGCATCAGCTAAGAGGTTTGCTCTTTCCTAATGTGAAATAATGATTTATCATTCTACTGTAACTTGCTTTAGCCATGCTTTCCTGCTCATGCTCAAAAATCAAACGCTTAAAGAAAGTGCCTGTCTTTTAAAGTTTGAGCCTGTCTTTCTCATATTATCTCCCGAGACGAAATAGTGTTGATTAGTTTGCTCAGCCAAAAATGTTCTCATTGTTGTTACAATGGATAGTCGTCTTCTTCCTTTTTCTCTCTCTTCAGGCACCTGAATGCTTCCTTAACTGTACCATGTGCCACATTGCAGAACTGTTCATGAAACATATGTTTCTTGTCTTTTTAAAGTGAGCTTGCTCCAATTCCAACTTCCTAGGAGAACGCCTGGCAACCTGGACCTGTGTAAATCCAAAGGTGGAAGGTGCACTCATTGAAATTAAACACGAGATCAAGTAGTCCAGAAAACGTAATGTTTTTCTCTTTATTTCGACGGTTTAAACACGAACAGCACACAGCCAACGCGTTTCGTTCCAAGCAGGAACTTCGTCAGGGCTAATTAGAAGGCAAGCAAATTATCCAAAAAAGGTTTATATAATCCTTTAGGACACGTTTCGTCTCGGGAAAGGAAGGGCAATAGGAAGAAAATTGTATTCCTATACCTTACGTATTGTTGTATTTATATAAATATATATGTGTGGTGTTCGTGTTAAAACCATCGAAATAAAGAGAAAAACATTACGTTTTCTGGACTACTTGATCTTGTGTTTAATTTCAATGAGTGCACCTTCCACCTTTGGATTTACGTTTTGATTTGCTTTGCACCTTTGGACGACGGATGCAGGAAGTGTTTTTGCACCAATTTGTTGACTGTTAATAATACATGTGTTTTGGTTGAGCTGGACCTTGGTCGGTCGTTCTGTTTTTCTGTTTCTCAACCTGGACCTGTGGTACACAGGCTATTATTTTCAATTTTATTACTAAACCCTTTCAGACGTGTTTGGGGTGTACGATTGTTTTCTTAGACACTAATGATCCTTGACACTTTTTGAGTGAGCCAGGTTATTGGGGTGATTGATTTTAGGATGCCTCCGCAGGTGAATTCTCTCTTTGAAGTTTATTCAGGGTCGATATTGTGCAGGCTGGCTCTTGTAAGTAACTATGTATTCTGAAATGTTAGGCTAGTAAACTGGTAAAGGAGAGTAGCATTAAGTTGCCCCCCCCACACATGAGATCACCCTCAGTAGAAGATCAGCCACCATTAAACAAGCGGCAACCTGCAGAGTGTGAGGGGGACTTCTTATTTTCCCTTCCAGCTGAGCCCAACACAAAGGTCTCTCTTAAAGGCCCCCATCCTTCCCTTTGTAAGAGTCTCATCCTGGCTGGGAGCTATCTGGAGCCTAACACCTAGATGCTAATAACATGGAGGGAAAAAAGACAGTTTATTTCAACTTCACAAGTGCATAATGAAAACCACGATTTGGAGGCAAGTATTTGATTTTTGTTAACCCTCTATGGATGTGCTGTAAGAATGTCAGATCAGTATCTGTCTCTGTGAGTAATTACAATAATAACCATTTATATATCACCAAGCAATTGCTATCTTTTTCTACTCAATTTCTTTCATAGCAGTACTCATCTCAATGCATGGTGGTGTCATATGTCTGTACACCACACACATATTGTACAGAGACAATGAATCATATAAGTGTGTATATCAATGTATAGGATATGTTACATAAGACAATGAGGGTTACAAGGTGTAGGAGTCGCATATCATCCATAGGCATTGTGTGTTAGGTTTCCTTTATCTAGAGAAACACAAAGTCGGAACTTAGAAACTGCACAGTCGCTCGGGTTGTTTATACTAATAAGACTTTACTATCAAATGGAGCCCATTTGTGCAACCTCGGATTAAAGAAAGAGGAAGAAAAACAATTAAGGTGCTAAATATACACCTAGTAGTTTACATGTAATTCTTTCATGAAGGTTCATATCTCACTGTGCTATATTTGGAGGATTGTAACTAATAAACTACAATTAACAAAGCACCTCTGCCACAAAAACAGTAACAAACTGAGATAGCTGAAAAATGGCAAATTCATGATCCGCATGCTGCATTTTGTGTCTTCCAACATGCACAGTACCCCTCTGTGTAACTTTATAATGAGTTGAAAGTGTGACTAGACAAAACACAGATTTCCAGAACGTGCGTGTGCATTAAAACCACCACAGTTACATTGCTGGGCACACAAAGATCTTTGCGACAGGTGCCTTAATCCCATAAGATATTTTAAAATGCAGTCCCTGTGGGACCAGTTAAGAAAGCATGAATAGATTTACTGTCACATTTGTCCTTGTTGAGAATTTCTTTGTGGCTGACTTTTTAAAATTAAATGTATAAATTCACTGCCAGATGTGGCTTCTCATGACTCCTCCCGTCATGACTCCACACCTTTTCGACAGCCACACTTTGACCTCCAAATTATGGGATCCTGGCACCTAACACTGCGTTTCTGTTTCAGTGTCCCACGTGGGTCGGAGCAGATTAAATAAAGGGCAGCGACTAGAGCACTAAGTGTGAGTACATATATATATCTATATATACTACCTTCTGGCAGTCGGCACTAGGTAGTATTAGTTAGGATGTAGTTTCCATAGAAAGAGCGTTTTCTCATTTGCCAATAACTTTGGTTTGAGAAGTTGGCCTGGCATATGCTGTATATATACTAGTATATTCGACTCTTGAGGTGATAGGTTAAAAGACAACCTTTAAAGAAAGCTATCCTAGTGGTAGCTGTGGAGAGCAGCCTTCAGGCTAAGTCTTGAAGGAGTGTTAAGCTTATTGTTTTACAATGGATAACCTCTTGAATGACCAAATGAAAGAGTAGTCCACACAGGTATATATTCAAAATATATGTATTTATTCTAAGAACAAATCCCACTAGTCTCTCGTGAGGCTGGAGGTAAAGATACAATTCAATAAAGCATTTATAATAACAATAAATAGCACTGGAATCACAGGGCCCCAGGGGGGGACCAAACCATATATTAAAAAAGTGGTATAAGAACCACGACAGTTCTGCGGACAGTGCCTAGGGCACTTAGGATCGCTGGCCCCTTACGAAACCACCCAAGGTAGTGAGGAAGGGGACCCACAGGAAGCGTGTGCAGTGTTTAAACTACAGTCGGGATCCCAGTTAAACCCTATGGGAAATGTCACGGTTGGAAAATGAAAGAATCTGGACACTTCTAGCAGAAGTTCATGTTCAGGAGTTTAAAGTTAAGCTCTTGGAGGGCCCACACCCACGATAGTACCGAGGTACCACTGTTACCTGCCCCAGAGAAGCCGGGTGCATAGATCGTTTTCAGTGTCGGGTCGGTGTCTCGTTTTCACTGGAAAAACGTGAAGAACTGCTGCTGGCGTGAAGCATCGTCGATGTCGTGCAGATTGAAGATGTCGATCTTGAAGGAAAGGACCTGAAAGCAGAGGGGATAGAGTCTGGGTCACTAGCCAGTGACCAGGGGCCTTAGGAGAAAGAGCCCTTCAATGCCGAGTGTTTCCAGGTTGTAGATGGGTAGATTGGATAAGCAGCCACGGAGGCCAGGAGGCTTCAAGGAAGGCAAGCTGCTGGAAAACAACTGCCCCACAAAGGATGAAGGCCGCTGCGGTATTAGTGTCCGGATTGGAACCACTAAGCCTTGTCAACTGCAACCCACGCAAGGATCAAGAAACAGCTACGATGCAGACCCACGAGGTCTGAGCGAGGTCTCCAGCAAGGAGACTGTAGAGCAGGCCAGGAGCAACCAGGGGAGCCCTTGAAAGTAAAGTTTGACCTCCGCTAGGGCCCACCATTCGAGAGACAAGGGACCGCGGGAGGCAGTAATTTGGAGTGCGTAAAGATGTGCCCACGGGTCGCCGGAGCGGGCTGGGGCATCGTCCTTTGGCACAGGTAATGCTGCGAGGTTGGCTCAATGATGGGCCAAAGCACAACTTTCCCACTGGTCGGGTTCATGTGCTGTGCAAGAGGTAGCCGGTGTCCTGGGGTATTGGGTATCTCGGCACCCACGGGGTCCACGGTGCTAAGCTTTGCTGTGCTCACTCACTGGCCTCTGGGATGCTTGGGAACCCCCATCAGGGTAGGCAAGAGTCTTTGATGTCCGTAGGAGCAGTGGAGTTCCAACTGGGTCACTTGCAGTGTTTCGGGTGCCTGCCAAGCAGGGGGGTAACTCCTTTACCCCAAGGGAGATTTCTTCTGTCAGCTGAGCGGCAGCTCATCGAAGGTTCAAGTCTTTGAAGCAGAGTTCTCTTTCATGATAATCTGGGGCTCTGGGGACCCTGCATCCACCTTTATCCAGGGATTAGGGGAGTGTCTGAATCAGAACCCACCAATGGGAGTTCAGGCGGGAAAGGGTAGCTACACCCTCTCGCCTTTGTGTGTTTCCCACCGGGGCAGGGGACAGGATGCCCCTGAACCGGTCTGAGCCGGTGTATGCAGAAGTAGGCACTGGAGAAGCCTACGTGCAAGTTTGAAAGACATCCTAAGGTGCACCCACCCAGTTCCAATCCACATAGTCTGTCTGGGGAGGTGCTTCTTTCTGCACTTCTCTTGCCTTTTTCTGTTCCCTCCTTCCCTCTTTCTGCACCTCTCTTGCCTCTTTCTGCACACACAGGGCTACATTTAAACTGACCTCAGACTCAGCAGTGCACACATGCAAGTGCAGATAAGGGTTGCTGGCCTCTAAACTGCCATGCCCTATTATATGCTAGGGACTTAGAGGTAGTTTTAATTAGGCCGGGCGGTAAATTCCACTCCGCTCGTGGAATTTGCGGAATTTTGGGAGTTCCGCGAATAACACGGAATTGCTGAAAATTATGCGATCCGCGGCGTAGCGGAATTTTTTCCATGTTCGCGCTTTCAAAACGTGTGCTCGCGCATGCAGTAGCGACTTACCGGGATCCCTGTATTCGCCGATGAGTTTTCCAAGCCGGACGCGTGATCCCGCAAGAGTGTGCGATCATTCGGACATGCCATCGGACATCCGCGGTCGCGAACAGGAAACACGCATCGCGAGCGGGCGGGATTAGTAAAACAAGATGGCCGCGCCAATAGGCGACCGCATGGGCAAGTTTGCGAGATACTTCCCCCAAGCACAGAAACAGCGTCCCCGAACAGGAAAAACGCACCACGAACGGGCAGAACAAGCAATTCTGCGTGCTCGCGGAATTCTGCATAGCTCAAGGAGATTTTTTACTGTTTCACTGAACCTTACGTAACGCGACTATGCAAATTCCGCCCACCAGTAGTTTTAATCCTCCTGCCCTATTATGTACTAGGGCCTTACAGGGGAGGTCATGCCAATCACTGGGGTACCCCAACCCATAGTGTATTCTTGTGTACGTAGGTGTTTTAATTGTATTCTAAGTGTCTTTCAGCATTGCATTGGCTCCGGGCCTGGTTAGGCAGAGTCCAGGGTCAGTCAGAGTCAGGTACCACTAGTACCAGTCAGCAAAAGTTGGGGGGTGCCCAGGGCACAGGATTACTTTGCAACAAGGCCTCTTTCTGCACCTCTGTTGGTTCTTTCTGTATATCTCTTGCTTCTTTATGCACCTTTCTTCCTCCTTCTGGACTTCTGTGGCCTCTTGCTTTGAGATTCGCTGAAAATGCATAGGTTTCAGGGATGTTATTGTTAGAAATTAGAATTTGAAAAACCTTAGAGATTCACTTGAAAAAACCCACAGGTTTCTGGGACATTATAGTTAGTTGGACATTTCACTTGTACAAAATCAGAGAAATTTGGCCATTATACTTAGTTGAGCTAACTATAACTCGCGCCCCCCCCCCCCAATGCACTGCTGATGACATCACATATTACATCATTCATGACATGGTCAGTGACATCACTGATGACATCTCAAATGATATCACTGATGACAACATCCATGTTGTAATCTGATGCACCTCCTCACACCCTAATATAGCATTTGATACACGCTCTCCAAAATACAGACTACCATTTTCGAAACCATAGACACACCAATATCAGTTACTACATACCCACTCGCTGATTCCTAGGTCTACACACACACATCCACTCATTCACCCATACAGTCACTCATCAATACAGCACTATCATATGCACTCATACACCTATACAGACACTCACCCACCGCAACTCATCCATAGAGATACTCACACAGCCAGTCAGTCATGCAAAGGATCAATCACACACCCATTTACTCACCTGCACAGTTATACACACACCACCTCACCTATTCATACAGATACTAACACATACTTACTCTCTTATACAATCACTGATACAAGCACGTACTTATCCATACAGCCACTCTCACAATCACTCACCCTCACATATAGTCATTTATATAATCCAACACTCACATATACTGCCTCTCTCATATGTAGTTACTCACACATGTACCACTGAGACATCTATTCACTCACCAACACACCCATACACACACTCACCTACCCATACAGCCCTTCACAGATGCACTCTTAAACCCATACACCCAGTGAATCACCTACTCGCATATCTATGCACAGTCACACACCCCCCACCCAGCCAGACAGACACTCAGGCACCCAAACAGATACTCAGACAACCAATCAATAACCCATGTAGACACTCATGTAGTTACTCACCAACCCATGCAGCCGCTTACACACCAACTGACAGACTGATAGAGACATTCACACGGTTTAGTCACTAACCCATGCATTCAGTAAGACACGTTTAATCACTCACTTATACAGTCAGTCACGCATCTACTAAATCATCCATTTAGACACTTATACACCAACTCATTCTACAATACACTTTGGCATATATATTTAAAACATATTTAAACTTTACAGAAACACACAGTCACTGGATGATGTCATCAGTGATGTCATTTGAGATGTCATCAGTGATGTCACTGACCATGTCATGAATGATGTAATATGTGATGTCATCAGCAGTGCATTGCGGCCAAATTTCTCTGGTTTTATACGAGTGAAATGCCCAACTAACTATTACGTCTCTGAAACCTGTGTTTTTTTCAGTGAACATATATATATATATATTTATATTTATATATATATATATTTTCTCCTCCGCGCTTGGGAAACTGCCGCCGCTTCACCAAATCAAAGGGTGCGTCGTCGAACACGGGCTACCCTAGCAAAGTCCGCATAACATTGCAATTGCCTCGAAAAACCAAGGATGACGACGCCGTGTACTGGCTCAATTTCATTTATTGTCCGTCAGCCGTTTGAACGCGTTTCGCCTGACCTGCAGTCTTGATCACGCCTGTTGGTGATCAAGTCTGCAGATCAGGCGAAACGCATTCAACCGGCTGACGGACAATAAATTAAATTGAGCCAGTACACGGCGTCGTCATCCTTGGTTTTTCGAGGCAATTGCAATATATATATATACATATGGACCGTGTTTCCATAGGAAATCTCAAAATTCTATTTTGAATAACTTTGGCGCCGGTTGACGAATCCTCGTGAAATTTTCAAAACTAATGGGGCGCTCTGCTCAGCTCCTACCCTGAAAGTCTCGGGGGGATTCGTCAAGCAGGGGCGAGAAAAAAGGGGGGTCCCAAAACGCATTTCCCCATGCATTCCCATAGGACCTTTAGTCGAAGGTACAGCCCGAACGGCTGAACAGAATTACTTGAAATTTGGCAGAGGTAGTCCTCAGGTCAGGGAAGTGCCTTTTGCATATATGGAGTCAATCTGTTCAGTAGTTCCTGAGAAAATTGCAGTTAAAGTACATAAACATCTATAGCCACGCACGGTGCGCGCACGGTGCGCGCACCCTCACATGCGTGAGCGTAATTCTGATTGGTGGTTACATGTCAGTCAACGTTCGAATCGGTCGAAATCAGGAAGTGTCGGCCGCCATTTTGTTTGTTATGAGTGCGAGAGTGAAAAAGGAAGGTGGCGAACGTGAAAAGGGGGCAGGGTAGAGAGTTCCTGACCCCCTAGCCGTTGTCAGGGGGTCCCTGAAGGACCACAAAGGCAGAAAAAAACATTTTAATTTTTTTTTTTAAATCGCGGGTTGAGCGCACCGTGCGCGCACCCTGCGCGCACGGTGAAAAAAATAATAATAATAATTTCAATACGTAGTTTATTGTAAAATAAATATATAAAAAATATAATATTAAATACATAACTTAGCATTTAAAAAACCGTACAAATTCACTGAAAAAACCATAGGTTTCACACACGTTACAGTTAGGAATTAGCATTAAAAAACCTTGCAAATTCACTTAAAAAACCATAGGTTTCACACATGTTATAGTTAGGTGGACATTTCACTCGTAAAAAACCAATGAAATTCCCCCGTTATAGTTAGTTCAGATAACTATAACTCGCGCGACCGCCACTCTATCAAAAGGATGATGTCATCAGTGATGTCATGAGTGATGCCACTGACCATGTCATGAGTGATGTAATATGTGACGTCATGAGCAGTGGATTGCGGGTGCGCGAGTTATAGTTATCTGAACTAACTATAACGGGGGAGTTTCATTGGTTTTTACGAGTGAAATGTCCACCTAACTATAACATGTGTGAAACCTATGGTTTTTTAAGTGAATTTGCAAGGTTTTTTAAATGCTAATTCCTAACTATAACGTGTGTGAAACCTATGGTTTTTTCAGTGAATATATATATATATATATATTCACTGAAAAAAGCATAGGTTTCAGGGGCGTTATAGTTAGCTGGACTTTTCACTTGTACAAAACCATTGAAATTCCCCCGTTATAGTTAGTTCAGCTAACTATAACTCGCGCGCCCGCAATGCACTGCTGATGATGTCACATATTACATCACTCATGACATGGTCAGTGACATCACTCATGACATCACTGATGACATCTCAAATGACATCACTGATGACATCATCCAGTGAATGTGTGTTTTTCTGAAAATTAAATATGTTTTATATATGTATATCTCAAGGTCAATGGAAGAATAAATGGGTATATAAGTGTCTAAATGGATGATTTGTTTTTGAAAAATTGATTGTGTAACTGACTGATTAAGTGTATCATAGTGAATACATGGCTTAGTGAGTAATGTTTAAATATGTAAATATCTGTATCAGTCTCTCACTTTGTGTATAAGTGGCTGCATGGGTTGGTGAGTAGCTACATGGGTGTCTATATAGGTTATTAGTTGTTTTTTTGACTATCAGTCTGAGTGTCTGCATGGTTCGGTGGGGGGTATTACGTAGTGCATAGGTGCATGAATGAGTGACTCACTGTTTGTATGTGTTGAAGACAGCATGTGTGCAGGACTGTATGGGTGGATGAGTGTGTGTATGGGTGTGTTAGTGAGTGAATGACTGTCTCAATAGTGTCTTTATGAGTAACTACATATGTTTTAAACTAGTATATGTGACTATTGGTGTATATAAGTGATTATATGTGAGAGTGAGAGATTGAAAGAGTTCCTGTATGAATAAGTATGTGTTTCTATAAGTGATTGTTTAAAAGACTAAGTATGTGTAAGTTTCCGTAGAAGTAAGTGTGGTGGTGTGTGTATAACTGTATATGCAAGTAAATGTATGTTTGATTCTTTATTAGCATGAGTGACTATGTGTGTGAGTAACTCTATGGATGAGTGGCATTGTGTAACAGGATGTATAGGTGTATGAGTACATATGATGAGTGAGTACATGTATGAGTGACTGTATAGGACTGTTGGTGAATGAGTGGATGTGTATGTGGATCTTAGAATTACTGAAGAGGTTGTTGTAACTGGTATTGGTATGTCCATTGTTTTGAAAATGTTAGTCTCTATTTTTGAATGTGTGTCTCAAAGGTTATATTAGGGTGAGAGGAGGTCTGCCACTCTATCACAAGGATGATGTCATCAGTGATGTCATCAGTGATGTCATTTGAGATGTCATCAGTGATGTCATGAGTGATGTCACTGACCATGTCATGAGTGATGTAATATGTGACATCATCAGCAGTGCATTGTGGGCGCGCGAGTTATAGTTAGCTGAACTAACTATAACGGGGGAATTTCAATGGTTTTGTACAAGTGAAAAGTCCAGCTAACTATAACACCCCTGAAACCTATGGTTTTTTCAGTGAATTTCTGAGGTTTTTTAAATGCTAATTCCTAACTATAACGTGCCTGAAACCTATGTTTTTTTCTGTGAATTTCAAAGGTTTTTTAAATGCTAATTTCTAACTATGCCTACAGAGATAGGACATGTGAAGAAAGAAGAAAAAATGCACAGAAAGAAAAAAAAGAAGTGCAGAAAGAAGCAACAGAAGTCCTCAAAGACGAAGAAAAGTGCAGGAAGAAGGATAACGTGCAGAAAGAACAAAAAGAAGAGCAGAAAGAAGCCTTGTTGCAAAATCATCCTGTACCCTCAACTTTTTCAGACGGATACTGGTGGTAACTGAGTCTGACTAACCAGTCCTAGAGCCAGTGCTATGTTAAAAGACACTTTGAATACAGTGAAAACACCTACATTCACTAGGGAACATTATGCGTTGGGGTCCCCCTGTGATTAGCATGACCTCCTCTGTAAGCCCCTAGTATATAATAGGGCAGGGGGATTAAAACTACCTCTTAAAACGGGCCACAGGGCGTTTTTGCACACGTTAACTCAGGCCCCGTCCCCTCCCTTCACCACTGTGTAAACACGCCCTGTGTCCGTTTTTAGTTGGGAGATTAAGTTCATTTGAATCCTGAGGGTCCCTAGGGTCCAACTAGCCCACTAGGTACCTCCAGTACGTGCCACAGAGCTGCGTTGCAGAGAGGTGTAAAAAGTGGCACGGCCTGGACCACCTCTCTGCAATGCAGCTCAGTGGCGCTTAATGGAAGCACTTGGTGGGCTAGTTAGCCCCCAGGGGCCCTCAGGATTGAAGGGAAATTATATCCCCAATTTAAAACGTGCCATAGTGCGTGTTTGCACACGTCACCTCAGGCCCTGTCCCCTCCCTTCACCACTGTGTAAACGCGCCCTGTGGCTGTTCTAAGTTGAGAGGATAAGTCCCCTTGAATCCTAAGGGTCCATAGGGTCAAACTAGACCACTAGGTACCTCCAGTAAGCGCCACAGAGCTGTGTTGCAGAGAGTTGTAAAAAGGGGCTTGGCCTCAGAACACCTGTCTGCAGCACAGCTCCCTGGCGCATACTGGAGATGCCTGTTGGGCTAGTTGGCCCTCAGGGACCCTCAGTATTGAAGAGGAATGAATTCTCCAACTTACAACTCGCCAGGGAGCGCGTTTGCAGAGTGCTGCAAGGAGGGGGCGTGGCCTCTGGCACGATGCCAGTCTTTTATTTATTTTATTTTTTTAAGAAGGGGGGCTGTGTGGTTCCCCTTCTTATTCTAATTTATTGGCCCTGATAACCCCATCCCCCAGGGCCTGTCTCCTAATTATATTTTTTTGAAAAAAAAAATTTGGAAGGGCGCCGCGTGGCCCCCCTCCCAAGGCCTTAATCGGCCCCAGGGACCCCAATCACCAGGGCCGGCCACTGTTTTTTATTATTTTTAAAAAATATATATTTATAGACACACCTAGGACATGCTGGACAAACCGTACGTACCTATCACCATGACGATTTGCGTGATATTCATTAAAAGGCAACTATGCATACAATGAATCCACGTGGAATGTATTTACACCACTAGTGAAGCTCTGACATGTCTGATGCCCTACCGTGCCTAATCCCGGTAGACACCCTTGTCGTTTTTTTATACAAACATGGGTAGCTATTGACGGGCACATTTAATACACATGCACACCAAGCCATTCAAAGGGGATTCGACAAAAATTCGACCAAAACTATGCAAGAAACCCCCCTCACGGTTAATAAAACACACATCCACTGCCGGATGTGTAATACTTTTTATTTTACTCTCTGGAAAGGGGACGAACATCACTTGAGAGTCACAGCGCGCTCCTGGCAGAGCCCAATGCTGTGTTACACCCACCATTGCCTGCCGAGTGCCACACACCTCTGTGTTGTATTCCACTAGCTAGTGCATATGCTATGACTCTCTCTAGCCCATGTGCACTGTAACACCACCCCGTGAATATGTCATGCCACGCTTGTCTTCGCACGGGTTATATTGCCCCATCTAACGTGCCTTCCTCGATGCCTCGATGCCTATGCCATACATATTACAATCTGGGATCCATATCTTTGTCACAGCGCATATGCAACGTTACACTCCCCAGCACATATTTTATATTACAACTTTAGAGACTAGTTAGGTTACACAACACTGCCCTGTGCATATTACACTCCAAGGCGCATATCGCATAGCACGCGCTAGTGCCTGTGCTATCTCGTGCTCTCCAATGAATCTGTCACTGCGCACAATGTATTGCATATTATATCACACCCGGTTCATCTGATATCACACTTTTTGGTGCATAGTTTATACCATACACTATATCTAGTTTTCATTTTCAATTGTGCTCTCAGGACTATGTTCTATATAACACTGTGTGCACCTACCCTTTTCACGGGCATTACATTTTGCGACAGGGGGTGGAGGGTCAGGGGGTGTTTCTGCCAAGTGAGCCCGGAGTCACAGTCACAAACGTCCTCTTCTTTCTGATTAAAAGTGAGATTATGCTGCATACTTGTTCATATTTTAAGTAGTTCGCACAGACACGCGTTTTAAAAACAATAAAGTTCCTAATACCCTCCTTCTCTGAACAGTTAGCTTAGTGCCCCATCCCCCTCCTCCCTATCCTCTGTTGTGTGAATCCATGGACTAGCCTCCTCCCTCCTGCCATGCATGGTCTGATGTGCTGCCACTGCCCTCAATTTAGTATGATGTACCAGTCCACTCCTCCTGCCCTCCATTGCCCAATTCGATGCCCCATCATTGACCTCCTGCTTAAACTCTGTGCTTAGCTTGCTGCCCCTATTCTCCTTCCCCCTGCCCTCCGATGTCTTTGTGCATGCCCCTGCTCCATCCTTTTTGCCCACCATGTTCCATGGACCTGCCACTCCTATCTACTCTGAGTGTTCTGTTGAGCTGCCACTCCCCTCCCACCTGCCTAGCATTGTCAGATGACTGTAACCTGTCCCTGCTACCTCTACCCTGCCTGTCCACATGCCATGCCCCTATCCTCTTCCTCCTGTCCTACATGGTCCATTTTACTGCCACACCCTTCTGCCCTCCCTGGTCTGTTGTGCTGCAACTGCTCCTCCTGCCTGCCCCGTGTGATCTGTTGTGAGGTCCCTTCCCCTGAACTTTCTTCTCTTTGCACAGGTCCTGACCCTCCCTTCTATCCTGCATCGTCCTTTGTGCATGCCCCTGCACCCTCCTTCTTGCCCATCATAGCCATTGTGCTGCCACTAACCCTCCCACTTGCTCTTCATGGTGTGTCTTGCTTCTAGTGCCCATCCTGCCTGACCTCCATGGTTATCTTGCTGCTCCTGCCCTGCCCCCTTACCCCCAGCCCTCTGTTTACATGTGCAGACCCCTACTCCCTCCCTCCTGGCTTGTCTGTTCCATTGTAATGCCCCTGATCCGTCCCTCCTGCCCTTTATGGTCTGTTATGCTGCAGATTTCTCTCCTGTCTGTCCATTATGGTCAGCTAGCTACCATTGCCTCTTGCCCCTCTGTTCTCTGTTGTCCATGTGCATGGTCCTGTCCCCTCCCTCTTGCTTTCTATGGATTGTTGTGCTGCACTCCCGTCCCGCATGCCCTGTGTGGTGTATTGTGCTGCTGCAAACCCTGATGCCTGCCCTGCAGGGTCAGTTTGGTGCACCTCTCCATGTCCCTCCTGTCCTCTGTTATCCGAGTCCATGTCCCTACCCCATTTCCTTCCATGATCCAATGTACCATACTTGCGAACATTTTGAACTTGGTAAGAGGGAGATTTTGAAAAAAAACTGGGGTATTGATTTTCCCCTTTGAGTTACATTGAAAAAGAGGAGATTGTAGACAGAAGACAGATCAAATAAAGCCCATTTGAGCTTAAAAACATTGGACGTTTCCTGGCTGAATCGGGTCTGTTGGCATGTATGGTTGTACTACCATTGCCTCTTCCTTCTGCCCACAATGGTCTATTACATTGCCACAGCCTCTCTTGCAAGTCCTGTATTGTTGGTTTGTTGCCCCTGCCCCCCTTTCCACTGCCCTCCATAGTCTGTTGTGCTGCCACGGCCCTTCCTGCCTGCCTGCTGAGTGTGGTTAAATTGTTGCCTTTGCACCCTCCTACCTGCCTTCAATTTTCAGAGTCCGTACCCCTGGCCCCTGGCCTCTGCCTCTCAACCATATCCTAATGAACAACTAGATTGCTAACATTCTATATTTATTACAAAAGTGTGGAACGCCTGACGTCATCTTGATGTAGTCAAAACTGTAATACCTAGAGCATTTACTTTAGAAATTACATATATGAGAGGGTCTTATTTGCATCAAAATAAGGACATATTTTCTGAGTTTTCAAATAGCGACACAGCACTTTTAAATTATTTGTTATCTTTATGTTTTTTTATCCAGTTGACCACTTGATTAAATGTTGCACTTAGGGGAGAGGATGTGGTGTTACTTCCAGAACTGCAGACTTTGCAACTGGGGAACCAGGTTGGAGTTTCTGCTTCAGCTCGACATTCTGTTTTTCTGGTCAAATCACTTAATCTCCCCATGTCTACAACCAAAATGAATTTGTTCTTGTGTGATGTAAACAATGCTCATGTAAAGCACTCCAATATCTGACAAGTCTGCACTATATAAAACTGCAAAAACACAAAATAATAAGTGTTTTGCACACCTCTGTCATTGGGCTATATTTGGACTACATCTGGGTGATTTTGGGCTACATTTGGGCTCTTTTGTCTCCGGTGGCCATCTTGGGAGATTTATTTGTTATGAAGTTTCCTAATTTCCTCATGTACTGCAGTCTCCTCTGTAGGAAATGCTTTCAGTTTTTTACTTTGATTCCATCATGAAGGTATTCAGATATGTCACACATTTGCCATGAATTCTGAATGTTAGCACTCTAGTTACTCATTAGATCACTGTAGTAAAACTACTGTTCACCATGGAAGTCTGCTCCTGGTATTAAAAGTGCATGTTTCAGTCTGCATGTCAGAATTTTTTAATGAAATAGAAGAGGATTTGAGAAGTCACTCAAAATGTGCCCTCATTTTCTTTCTTCAGCATTAATCATAATTTCTATGGAAAAATGAACCCCCTCATTGTGTTCCTTTTTAAATTAAATGTTTTGGGTTACCAGTTTATTCCAATCAAGATGGCTTCAGGTGTGCCATACTTTTGTCATAATGAAGACAGTAAGCGCTCTAGTTGTTTTTAAGAACACTCTGGGACATTCTGTCATTGGGCTATACTTGGGCTACATCTGGGTGATATTTGGGCTACATTTGGGCTCTTTTGTCTGTGGTGGCCATCTTGGGAGACTTATTTGTTATGAAGTTTCCTAATTTCCTCATTTACTGCAGTCTCCTCAGTAGGAAATACTTTCAGTTTTTTACTTTGATTCCATCAAGAAGGCATTCAGATGTGTCACACATTTGCCATAAATTCAGAATGTTAGCACTCTTTTTGCTCATTAGATCACTGTAGTAAAGCTACTGCTCACCAGGGAAGTCTGCTGCTGGTATTGAAAGTGCATGTTTCAGTCTGCATGTCAGAATTTTTTAATGAAATAGAAGAGGATTTGAGAGGTCACTCAAAATGTGCCCTAATTTTTCTTTCTGCAGCACTAATCATACTTTCTATGGAAAAATGAACCCCCTCATTTTGTTCCTTTTTAAATTAAATGTTTTAAGAGTTACCACTTTAATCCAATCAAGATGGCTTCATGTGTGCCATACGTTTATCATAAGTAGGACTGTTAGCGCTCTAGTTGTTCTTTGGAACACTCTGGGAAGCTGCAGTAGAACACAAAGGAATCAACTGACAGTCTCTGCCCTTGTTGGATGTACATGTTTTACTGAGAATGTCAGACTTCATTCTCACATGACTGAGAAAGATAATGTGAATTTACAGAAAATAAGCTCTCAGTTTAGCTTATAGATCACCTTCCAAACCTCTGTGGGAAAAGCATGAGAAAATATTTTTCTCTCAATCATGATATCCCAGCAGAAGGCTTTTTCACATGGTGAAATCACCTTAGAACATACCACAATTCCTAAAATGAGTATTGTACCATCAACAAATGATTTATAATGTAACTAAAGTCTTAAAACCTTCTATTAACTGCAATGCTTTTTAATGAGGTGCTATCATGTATATTGGTCCCAAGATGGCTGCCAACACTTCTTGGATGAAGTGCTGACAGCCAATCAGATCTCAGGATGAGATGTGTGGTTAGGCTCCGCCCAGATATGTATGTGATTTTACTTTTGATTTTCTCAGGAACTACTGAACAGATTGACACCATATATGCAAAAGGCACATCCCTGAGCTGAGGAATACCTCTTTGCCAAATTTCAAGTAATTCTGTTCAGACGTTCGGGCTGTACCTTGGACTAAAGGTCCCTATGGAAAATTGCATGGGGAAAACGTGTTTTGGGACCCCCCTTTTTTCTCAGTCCCCGCTTGACGAATCCCCCCGAGACTTTCAGGGTAGGAGCGGAGCGGAGCGCCCCACCTATTTTGAAAATTTTGCGAGGATTCGTCAACCGGCGCCAAAGTTATTCCAAATAGAATGTTGCGGATTTCCTATGGAAACACGGTCCTAACTATAACTATCTACTGGCAACCGCCAGTAGATAATATATATATATGTATATATATATATATATTTATCTAGAGATAGATAGATAGATAGATAGATAGATAGATAGATAGATAGATAGATAGATAGATAGATAGATAGATAGATAGATAGATAGATAGATAGATAGATAGATAGATAGATAGATAAAGTTTCTGGGACCCAAAAAGCAACATTGCCATAGTACTCTCTTACTCTGAAAGGAATTACACCGGTTGCTGAGATGCTTAAAAGGGCAGAACGCTATCACTCACAGTGACGTTAGCCAGTGGCTGAAGTGGACTGGTCCTGTGTGACTGATGAAGTTGATTTTGATTTAATAAAACACGTGCTTAACATTATCAGTATGTCTGCACTAAAACTAAAACACTGCGCTTAAAAGAACTGCATTTTTCATGCGTTGAGTAAACCAGGCCCGAACTAGGCCTAACTTTCATCCTGTAGTTTTTCAACGCAGCCATGATATATATTTTCATCTTACTCTGACACCGTACGTAACCAAAATGTGCATTGATGATCTGTCCTGATATGCTGTTCTTGAAGAACCATGCAGGAAGCATTGTGCAACATTCAAGGCTTTTCCTCACAATGAGACTGTGAATCCATCATTTAATGAGACTTCCATTGTTTTTATCACTAGATTTGGGCTGCCATATCTGGTAACATTAGGTCTGATGATTGCATATTACTATTCAGGGGATAGTGCTAGGATGGTGGAAATAGGTGACGTTTGATAATTCTGTATTATAGTTGTGTATTGCGAACTTTGCTCACCATCTGTTGTGCATTTTCCTCTAATAGCTGGTTCAATTTGGAGGTGAACTAGTCTGATTTTCCCTGACCCTAGAGACTCAACCCTTGTTGGTCTGTCTCATGCTTTACCTTGACCACGTGTCATTCTCTTGCTGCATTTGATTGAGACTTATTCTAATTTCCTATATTGATTTATTATGCATTGTCTCTAACAATATTTTTTCCTTCTGTAATGCACCTTGAACTATTTAATAAACCTTTAAGATTTATATTTTAGGAGAGACTCCAGAGGATATATTTATTTTGTGTTTGGATGCCACTTAGGTACACATTCACTCATACATGCTTGAGGTTTAACACCATCCTGGTCCTGCATAGGCGCTTTGTCCTGATTATCTGATAAGACAGTCAACACCTAGGTTGTATGCTGCACTGGCTGGATGAAAAATATGATTGACACAATAAATCAAAGGTTGAAAGTGCTGACTTAAAGCCCCGTAAGTAAGAATATTATACACACTAATCATACATATAACGCCACACCTAAAAAGGGAACTTTATCCACTAGGTCGCAGGTAGCTACAACCTAGCAGCAGCTTTGATTTTGCCACTTATCAGTTGACCTGGTGTCGCAGTTGGGCTGCCAGCCAACATCTAAGCAACCCTGTATGATTTTATAGGAAGCGTTCTCCCTCAACAGGTGATCTTTTATAGAAATTAAATTCTTCTAGAGAAAACAGCTGCTTTTACGAGTTATTATGTTTATATGCCACAGCATATCAAAGAGGAAGTGCTCTGGTGAAAGTGCTTATCATTAGGTGTTAGTCACTATCAGTTTTGCATAAATCAGATTGTACGGCTTCTTTATAATTCCTCAGAAGCGGCTGTCCTTCCAAGGAAGAGAACTGCTTCTGTATCCGAAGAGTGTGGTACGCTTGTGTGGGAGGGTAGGCGGAAAATCTTTGGGGCATATTTACAAGGAAGTGGCGGAGCACGATGTTAGCCTCCTTGGCGCTCTCTGCCACCGCTGAAATGCAGGGCTGGCCCGTATTAAGAAAATGGTGCAGACTTGTGTTTCCCCTGCGCTGGCGCTAATTAAGCTTCATAGCTCCAATGCAGACACCCTTGCGCCATAGTGCAAGGGTGCCTGTGTTGAGGGGAATGATTGTTTATGTGCAGGGAGGTGTCCCTTCCTGCACATAAACAATCTGAGATGGCGTTTTGAAACTTCAATGTGTGCTGCTTAATGCAAGCGTGCCTGTGTTGCTGGGCATGATTGTTTATGTGCAGGAAGTTGTCCCTTCCTGCACATAAACAATCACTAATAGCAATATGTTACTTCTATGTGTGCTGCAGAATGCAATACACATAGAAGTAGCAAATTGTCATTATTTAATGATTGTTTATGAGCAGGCACCTTCCTGCACATAAACAATCATTAATTGCATCTTGTTCTTTCTATGTGTGCTGCAGAATGCAGCACGCATAGAAAAAGCAAAAACAAGGAGAAATAAAAGTATTTCTTCTCGTTTCGCCATTCTAATGCCTGCTCTCTCATGGCGTTAGTTTTTTGCGCTGCCTCAGATTTACACCTCCTTGTAAATCTGGGGCAGCATCAAAAGCAATAAGTGTTGCGGTGGAACACACACAACACCCACTGCATGCCCCTTTCGCTCTAAGTGATGCACGTAAAGGGGCATTATTTATAAGGCTGTGTTACGCCACAAATAGTGACTTAACATCACTTTGTAAATTTGGAGAAGGGCATATCACCACCAGAACGTTGGCTTAACGCCACTTTGTAAATATGGAGAAGGGCATTTCACCACCAGAACGTCGCTAAAAAGGATGTTCTGGTGGCGATATGCCCTTGTAAATATGCCCCTTAGTGTGATGCCCTATAATTGAGGGTCATGCCCAGATGGGGGTTTTGTCGTTCACTGTGCCACAAGAATTGAAGAAACGCCTTGAAGGCGAAATCCAAAATAGCTGAAATTGGTCTTGGGTTACGTGTGTTTAGAAGGTACCAGGCCAGGTAGTCCCGACTGGACTGTTCCTATGGGAGCAGGACCAAGGGAGACTTGAATACGTTACTCTTTGACTGGAGTGGTACAGTAAGCAACAAACTGATCGCCTGGAATATGGACAAGAGTAATGACTAATGGCTGTAAATAAAATCCAGCATTCCACCCATCATTTCTTTGTTTCTCTAAGTGTGAATCCCTAAGTGTGACTGCTATGTCCAGACGTGGGTCCCATAACTCACCATGCCTGAGGACTCAAGCTACACCTCACTGTTGAATCACAACAAAGCGAAACCTGGTTTGCTTGTGTTTCCTTTAATAAGGAACCTGACCTGGCAGGTCAGGCTGGGGTGTTGCAATCCGAACGTGTCCCTGCCTGGAATGACACTTTGAGCAAAAATAAGAAAGTGGAAAGAAGCCCAAAGCAATTGCCAGTGACTGGAATTAGTTCAAGGATTCCACCCACCCACTTTTTGTTTCATCCAGTGGACAGGCAGCACACCAGTAACTTTGTAAATATCCATTATATAATAATGTGTATGAGCAGATAATGAGAACAATGTCCTAATGTGAACCAGAGGAGCCATTGATAATTTGAGTGCTTGTTAAAACTTTCTTTCCAAAGAATTGGCAAAGCCTTTCTCGAGTGTCCTCAGTGAATCTAAGCTGTGAAGGTATTACTTCACATTCTAACAATAGGGTAAAGGTCGGTGCATTTTGGACTAGACCTTAGACTGCCCTGTGAAATTATAAAGCCTCATGAACTTGGGTTCTTCTTTACAAGTGCTATTCATTACTGGCATGATTCATTTCTCTTCATCCTCTAATGGACTTGTGTGTTTATGTTAATCATTAATGCCACAATCAAGTTTGTTGACGAGTTTTAGTTTTTTTTACCCATGCTCTTGTGGACATATATTCCGAATGAAAAACATAATGTTGTGAGTGTATGCATAAAAGGCTAATTGTGTGAAATTAGTGCTGGCTTTTGAGATTAATAGCTAATCCAAGCTGCCAGATTGTGTAAATGCTGTTGTTTTTGTACATCTATGTGACAAGCTCAGATCGAGGCTATTACAATAGTCCAGTATGGACCGGCGGATGGAGAAGGTCCCATCAGCTTTGCCTTCTAAGGAGGAAAGGGAATTACCCAGCCAGGTACATGATCCTAATTGCAGCAGGGTCTCTACTACTGCATTAATCTGGTCATACATATAGACCTCTGAGTTAGGAGGTGAGGCTTGTTCGATCCCGAATGTAGTAGGCAAGCAGACAGGAGTTGACAAATAGAGGAAGTTCACTTCGGTGCCATTTTAGTCCGGAAGTTGCTTCTAATCCATACATGAACAGTATAAAGGTACAATTTGACATAGATGGAGCCTGATTGATTCGATGCAATCATACATAAAAAAAGACTCCTATCATTTGTGCATGAGAGTTACAGTCCAAACATCCTCCTGATCAATATTGTTAGAGTAGTACCGTACATATTAAAGAGGACAAGTCATGGATGCTCCCCAAGAAAGATTTATATGGCATCAGCTAAGAGGTTTGCTCTTTCCTAATGTGAAATAATGATTTATCATTCTACTGTAACTTGCTTTAGCCATGCTTTCCTGCTCATGCTCAAAAATCAAACGCTTAAAGAAAGTGCCTGTCTTTTTAAAGTTTGAGCCTGTCTTTCTCATATTATCTCCCGAGACGAAATAGTGTTGATTAGTTTGCTCAGCCAAAAATGTTCTCATTGTTGTTACAATGGATAGTAGTCTTCTTGCTTTTTCTCTCTCTTCAGGCACCTGAATGCTTCCTTAACTGTACCATGTGCCACATTGCAGAACTGTTCATGAAACATATGTTTCTTGTCTTTTTAAAGTGAGCTTGCTCCAATTCCAACTTCCTAGGAGAACGCCTGGCAACCTGGACCTGTGTAAATCCAAAGGTGGAAGGTGCACTCATTGAAATTAAACACGAGATCAAGTAGTCCAGAAAACGTAATGTTTTTCTCTTTACTTCGACGGTTTAAACACGAACAGCACACAGCCAACGCGTTTCGTTCCAAGCAGGAACTTCGTCAGGGCTAATTAGAAGGCAAGCAAATTATCCAAAAAAGGTTTATATAATCCTTTAGGACACGTTTCGTCTCGGGAAAGGAAGGGCAATAGGAAGAAAATTGTATTCCTATACCTTACGTATTGTTGTATTTATATAAATATATATGTGTGGTGTTCGTGTTAAAACCATCGAAATAAAGAGAAAAACATTACGTTTTCTGGACTACTTGATCTTGTGTTTAATTTCAATGAGTGCACCTTCCACCTTTGGATTTACGTTTTGATTTGCTTTGCACCTTTGGACGACGGATGCAGGAAGTGTTTTTGCACCAATTTGTTGACTGTTAATAATACATGTGTTTTGGTTGAGCTGGACTTTGGTCGGTCGTTCTGTTTTTCTGTTTCTCAACCTGGACCTGTGGTACACAGGCTATTATTTTCAATTTTATTACTAAACCCTTTCAGACGTGTTTGGGGTGTGAGATTGTTTTCTTAGACACTAATGATCCTTGACACTTTTTGAGTGAGCCAGGTTATTGGGGTGATTGATTTTAGGATGCCTCCGCAGGTGAATTCTCTCTTTGAAGTTTATTCAGGGTCGATATTGTGCAGGCTGGCTTTTGTAAGTAACTATGTATTCTGAAATGTTAGGCTAGTAAACTGGTAAAGGAGAGTAGCATTAAGTTGCCCCCCCCACACATGAGATCACCCTCAGTAGAAGATCAGCCACCATTAAACAAGCGGCAACCTGCAGAGTGTGAGGGGGACTTCTTATTTTCCCTTCCAGCTGAGCCCAACACAAAGGTCTCTCTTAAAGGCCCCCATCCTTCCCTTTGTAAGAGTCCCATCCTGGCTGGGAGCTATCTGGAGCCTAACACCTAGATGCTAATAACATGGAGGGAAAAAAGACAGTTTATTTCAACTTCACAAGTGCATAATGAAAACCACGATTTGGAGGCAAGTATTTGATTTTTGTTAACCCTCTATGGATGTGCTGTAAGAATGTCAGATCAGTATCTGTCTCTGTGAGTAATTACAATAATAACCATTTATATATCACCAAGCAATTGCTATCTTTTTCTACTCAATTTCTTTCATAGCAGTACTCATCTTAATGCATGGTGGTGTCATATGTCTGTACACCACACACATATTGTACAGAGACAATGAATCATATAAGTGTGTATATCAATGTATAGGATATGTTACATAAGACAATGAGGGTTACAAGGTGTAGGAGTCGCATATCATCCATAGGCATTGTGTGTTAGGTTTCCTTTATCTAGAGAAACACAAAGTCGGAACTTAGAAACTGCACAGTCGCTCGGGTTGTTTATACTAATAAGACTTTACTATCAAATGGAGCCCATTTGTGCAACCTCGGATTAAAGAAAGAGGAAGAAAAACAATTAAGGTGCTAAATATACACCTAGTAGTTTACATGTAATTCTTTCATGAAGGTTCATATCTCACTGTGCTATATTTGGAGGATTGTAACTAATAAACTACAATTAACAAAGCACCTCTGCCACAAAAACAGTAACAAACTGAGATAGCTGAAAAATGGCAACTTCATGATCCGCATGCTGCATTTTGTGTCTTCCAACATGCACAGTACCCCTCTGTGTAACTTTATAATGAGTTGAAAGTGTGACTAGACAAAACACAGATTTCCAGAACGTGCGTGTGCATTAAAACCACCACAGTTACATTGCTGGGCACACAAAGATCTTTGCGACAGGTGCCTTAATCCCATAAGATATTTTAAAATGCAGTCCCTGAGGGACCAATTAAGAAAGCATGAATAGATTTACTGTCACATTTGTCCTTGTTGAGAATTTCTTTGTGGCTGACTTTTTATAATTAAATGTATAAATTCACTGCCAGATGTCGCTTCTCATGACTCCTCCCGTCATGACTCCACACCTTTTCGACAGCCACACTTTGACCTCCAAATTATGGGATCCTGGCACCTAACACTGCGTTTCTGTTTCAGTGTCCCACGTGGGTCGGAGCAGATTAAATAAAGGGCAGCGACTAGAGCACTAAGTGTGAGTACATATATATATCTATATATACTACCTTCTGGCAGTCGGCACTAGGTAGTATTAGTTAGGATGTAGTTTCCATAGAAAGAGCGTTTTCTCATTTGCCAATAACTTTGGTTTGAGAAGTTGGCCTGGCATATGCTGTCCACAAGTTATAGGGGACACCTTGCACCAGTCCAATTCGACTCTTAAGGTGATAGGTTAAAAGACAACCTTTAAAGAAAGCTATCCTAGTGGTAGCTGTGGAGAGCAGCCTTCAAGTGTTAAGCTTATTGTTTTACAATGGATAACCTCTTGAATGACCAAATGAAAGAGTAGTCCACACAGGTATATATTCAAAATATATGTATTTATTCTAAGAACAAATCCCACTAGTCTCTCGTGAGGCTGGAGGTAAAGATACAATTCAATAAAGCATTTATAATAACAATAAATAGCACTGAAATCACAGCGCCCAAGGGGAGGACCAAACCATATATTAAAAAAGTGGTATAAGAACCACGACAGTTCTGCAGACAGTGCCTAGGGCACTTAGGATCGCTGGCCCCTTACGAAACCACCCAAGGTAGTGAGGAAGGGGACCCACAGGAAGCGTGTGCAGTGTTTAAACTACAGTCGGGATCCCTGTTAAACCCTATGGGAAATGTCGCGGTTGGAAAATGAAAGAATCTGGACACTTCTAGCAGAAGTTCATGTTCAGGAGTTTAAAGTTAAGCTCTTGGAGGGCCCACACCCACGATAGTACCGAGGTACCACTGTTACCTGCCCCAGGGAAGCCGGGTGCATAGATCGTTTTCAGTGTCGGGTCGGTGTCTCGTTTTCACTGGAAAAACGTGAAGAACTGCTGCTGGCTTGAAGCATCTTCGATGTCGTGCAGATTGAAGATGTCGATCTTGAAGGAAAGGACCTGAAAGCAGAGGGGATAGAGTCTGGGTCACTAGCCAGTGACCAGGGGGCCTTAGGAGAAAGAGCCCTTCAATGCCGGGTGTTTCCAGGTTGTAGATGGGTAGATTGGATAAGCAGCCACGGAGTCCAGGAGGCTTCAAGGAAGGCAAGCTGCTGGAAAACGACTGCCCCACAAAGGATGAAGGCCGCTGCGGTATTAGTGTCCGGATTGGAACCACTAAGCCTTGGCAACTGCAACCCACGCAAGGATCAAGAAACAGCTACGATGCAGACCCACGAGGTCTGAGCGAGGTCTCCAGCAAGGAGACTGTAGAGCAGGCCAGGAGCAACCAGGGGAGCCCTTGAAAGTAAAGTTTGACCTACGCTAGGGCCCACCATTTGAGAGACAAGGGACCACGGGAGGCAGTAATTTGGAGTGCGTAAAGATGTGCCCACGGGTCGCCGGAGTGGGCTGGGGCATTGTCCTTTGGCACAGGTAATGCTGCGAGGTTGGCTCAAAGATGGGCCAAAGCACAACTTTCCCACTGGTCGGGTTCGTGTGCTGTGCAAGAGGTAGCCCGTGTCCTGGGGTATTGGGTATCTCGGCACCCACGGGGTCCATGGTGCTAAGCTTTGCTGTGCTCACTCACTGGCCTCTGGGATGCTTGGGAACCCCCATCAGGGTAGGCAAGAGTTTTTGATGTCCGTAGGAGCAGTGGAGTTCCAACCGGGTCACTTGCAGTGTTTCGGGTGCCTGCCAAGCAGGGGGGTAACTCCTTTACCCCAAGGGAGATTTCTTCTGTCAGCTGAGCGGCAGCTCATCGAAGGTTCAAGTCTTTGAAGCAGAGTTCTCTTTCAAGATAATCTGGGGCTCTGGGGACCCTGCATCCACCTTTATCCAGGGATTAGGGGAGTGTCTGAATCAGAACCCACCAATGGGAGTTCAGGCGGGAAAGGGTAGCTACACCCTCTCCCCTTTGTGTGTTTCCCACCGGGGCAGGGGACAGGATGCCCCTGAACCGGTCTGAGCCGGTGTATGCAGAAGTAGGCACTGGAGAAGCCTACGTGCAAGTTTGAAAGACATGCTAAGGTGCACCCACCCAGTTCCAATCCACATAGTCTGTCTGGGGAGGTGCTTCTTTCTGCACTTCTCTTGCCTTTTTCTGTTCCCTCCTTCCCTCTTTCTGCACCTCTCTTGCCTCTTTCTGCACACACAGGGCTACATTTAAAATGACCTCAGACTCAGCAGTGCACACATGCAAGTGCAGATAAGGGTTGCTGGCCTCTAAACTGCCATGCCCTATTATATGCTAGGGACTTAGAGGTAGTTTTAATTAGGCCGGGCGGTAAATTCCACTCCGCTCGTGGAATTTGCGGAATTTTGAGAGTTCCGCGAATAACACGAAATTGCTGAAAATTATGCGATCCGCGGCGTAGCGGAATTTTTTCCATGTTCGCGCTTTCAAAACGTGTGCTCGCGCATGCAGTAGCGACTTACCGGGATCCCTGTATTCGCCGATGAGTTTTCCAAGCCGGACGCGTGATCCCGCAAGAGTGTGCGATCATTCGGACATGCCATCGGACATCCGCGGTCGCGAACAGGAAACACGCATCGCGAGCGGGCGGGATTAGTAAAACAAGATGGCCGCGCCAATAGGCTCACCGCATGGGCATCTTTGCGAGATATTTCCCCCAAGCACAGAAACAGCGTCCCCGAACAGGAAAAACGCACCACGAACGGGCAGAACAAGCAATTCTGCGTGCTCGCGGAATTCTGCATAGCTCAAGGAGATTTTTTACTGTTTCACTGAACTTTACGTAACGCGACTATGCAAATTCCGCCCACCACTAGTTTTAATCCTCCTGCCCTATTATGTACTAGGGCCTTGCAGGGGAGGTCATGCCATTCACTGGGGTACCCCAATATGTGACGTCATCAGCAGTGCATTGCGGGCGCGCGAGTTATAGTTAGCTGAACTAACTATAACGGGGGAATTTCAATGGTTTTGTACAAGTGAAAAGTCCAGCTAACTATAACACCCCTGAAACCTATGGTTTTTTCAGTGAATTTCTGAGGTTTTTTTAAATGCTAATTCCTAACTATAACGTGCCTGAAACCTATGTTTTTTTCCGTGAATTTCAAAGGTTTTTTAAATGCTAATTTCTAACTATGCCTACAGAGATAGGACATGTGAAGAAAGAAGAAAAAATGCACAGAAAGAAAAAAAAGAAGTGCAGAAAGAAGCAACAGAAGTCCTCAAAGACGAAGAAAAGTGCAGGAAGAAGGATAACGTGCAGAAAGAACAAAAAGAAGAGCAGAAAGAAGCCTTGTTGCAAAATCATCCTGTACCCTCAACTTTTTCAGACGGATACTGGTGGTAACTGAGTCTGACTAACCAGTCCTAGAGCCAGTGCTATGTTAAAAGACACTTTGAATACAGTGAAAACACCTACATACACTAGGGAACATTATGCGTTGGGGTCCCCCTGTGATTAGCATGACCTCCTCTGTAAGCCCCTAGTATATAATAGGGCAGGGGGATTAAAACTACCTCTTAAAACGGGCCACAGGGCGTTTTTGCACACGTTAACTCAGGCCCCGTCCCCTCCCTTCACCACTGTGTAAACACGCCCTGTGTCCGTTTTTAGTTGGGAGATTAAGTTCATTTGAATCCTGAGGGTCCCTAGGGTCCAACTAGCCCACTAGGTACCTCCAGTAAGTGCCACAGAGCTGCGTTGCAGAGAGGTGTAAAAAGTGGCACGGCCTGGACCACCTCTCTGCAATGCAGCTCAGTGGCGCTTAATGGAAGCACTTGGTGGGCTAGTTAGCCCCCACGGGCCCTCAGGATTGAAGGGAAATTATATCCCCAATTTAAAACGTGCCATAGTGCGTGTTTGCACACGTCACCTCAGGCCCTGTCCCCTCCCTTCACCACTGTGTAAACGCGCCCTGTGGCTGTTCTAAGTTGAGAGATTAATTCCCCTTGAATCCTAAGGGTCCATAGGGTCAAACTAGACCACTAGGTACCTCCAGTAAGCGCCACAGAGCTGCGTTGCAGAGAGTTGTAAAAAGGGGCTTGGCCTCAGAACACCTGTCTGCAGCACAGCTCCCCGGCGCATACTGGAGATGCCTGTTGGGCTAGTTGGCCCTCAGGGACCCTCAGTATTGAAGAGGAATGAATTCTCCAACTTACAACTCGCCAGGGAGCGCGTTTGCAGAGTGCTGCAAGGAGGGGGCGTGGCCTCTGGCACAATGCCAGTCTTTTATTTATTTAATTTTTTTAAGAAGGGGGGCTGTGCGGTTCCCCTTCTTATTCTAATTTATTGGCCCTGATGAGCCCATCCCCCAGGGCCTGTCTCCTAATTATATTTTTTGGAGAAAAAAAAATTTGGAAGGGTGCCGCGTGGCCCCCCTCCCAAGGCCTTAATCGGCCCCAGGGACCCCAATCCCCAGGGCCGGCCACTGTTTTTTATTATTTTTAAAAAATATATATTTATAGACACACCTAGGACATGCTGGACAAACCGTACGTACCTATCACCATGACGATTTGCGTGATATTCATTAAAAGGCAACTCTGCATACAATGAATCCACGTGGAATGTATTTACACCACTAGTGAAGCTCTGACATGTCTGATGCCCTTTTTCTAATCCCGGTAGACACCCTTGTCGTTTTTTTATACAAACATGGGTAGCTATTGACGGGCACATTTAATACACACGCACACCAAGCCATTCAAAGGGGATTCGACAAAAATTCGACCAAAACTATGCAAGAAACCCCCCTCACGGTTAATAAAACACACATCCACTGCCGGATGTGTAATAGTTTTTATTTTACTCTCTGGAAAGAGGACGAACATCACTTGAGAGTCACAGTGCGCTCCTGGCAGAGCCCAATGCTGTGTTACACCCACCATTGCCTGGCGAGTGCCACACACCTCTGTGTTGTATTCCACTAGCTAGTGCATATGCTATGACTCTCTCTAGCCCATGTGCACTGTAACACCACCCCGTGAATATGTCATGCCACACTTGTCTTCGCACGGGTTATATTGCCCCATCTAACGTGCCTTCCTCGATGCCTCGATGCCTATGCCATACATATTACAATCTGGGATCCATATCTTTGTCACAGTGCATATGCAACGTTACACTCCCCAGCACATATTTTATATTACAACTTTAGAGACTAGTTAGGTTACACAACACTGCCCTGTGCATATTACACTCCAAGGCGCATATCGCATAGCACGCGCTAGTGCCTGTGCTATCTCGTGCTCTCCAATGAATCTGTCACTGCGCACAATGTATTGCATATTATATCACACCCGGTTCATCTGATATCACACTTTTTGGTGCATAGTTTATACCATACACTATATCTAGTTTTCATTTTCAATTGTGCTCTCAGGACTATGTTCTATATAACACTGTGTGCACCTACCCTTTTCACGGGCATTACATTTTGCGATAGGGGGTGGAGGGTCAGGGGGTGTTTCTGCCAAGTGAGCCCGGAGTCACAGTCACAAACGTCCTCTTCTTTCTGAATAAAAGTGAGATTATGCTGCATACTTGTTCATATTTTAAGTAGTTCGCACAGACACGCGTTTTAAAAACAATAAAGTTCCTAATAACCGCCTTCTCTGAACAGTTAGCTTAGTGCCTCATCCCCCTCCTCCCTATCCTCTGTTGTGTGAATCCATGGACTAGCCTCCTCCCTCCTGCCATGCATGGTCTGATGTGCTGCCACTGCCCTCAATTTAGTATGATGTACCAGTCCACTCCTCCTGCCCTCCATTGCCCAATTCTATGCCCCATCATTGACCTCCTGCTTAAACTCTGTGCTTAGCTTGCTGCCCCTATTCTCCTCCCCCCTGCCCTCCGATGTCTTTGTGCATGCCCCTGCTCCATCCTTTTTGCCCACCATGTTCCATGGACCTGCCACTCCTGTCTACTCTGAGTGTTCTGTTGAGCTGCAACTCCCCTCCCACCTGCCTAGCATTGTCAGATGACTGTAACCTGTCCCTGCTATCTCTACCCTGCCTGTCCACATGCCATGCCCCTATCCTCTTCCTCCTGTCCTACATGGTCCATTGTACTGCCACACCCTTCTGCCCTCCCTGGTCTGTTGTGCTGCAACTGCTCCTCCTGCCTGCCCCGTGTGGTCTGTTGTGAGGTCCCTTCCCCTGAACTTTCTTCTCTTTGCACAGGTCCTGACCCTCCCTTCTATCCTGCATCGTCCTTTGTGCATGCCCCTGCACACTCCTTCTTGCCCATCATAGCCATTGTGCTGCCACTAACCCTCCCACTTGCTCTTCATGGTGTGTCTTGCTTCTAGTGCCCATCCTGCCTGACCTCTATGGTTATCTTGCTGCTCCTGCCCTGCCCCCTTACCCCCAGCCCTCTGTTTACATGTGCAGACCCTACTCCCTCCCTCCTGGCTTGTCTGTTCCATTGTAATGCCCCTGATCCGTCCCTCCTGCCCTTTATGGTCTGTTATGCTGCAGATTTCTCTCCTGTCTGTCCATTATGGTCAGCTAGCTACCATTGCCTCTTGCCCCTCTGTTCTCTGTTGTCCATGTGCATGGTCCTGTCCCCTCCCTCTTGCTTTCTATGGATTGTTGTGCTGCACTCCCATCCCGCATGCCCTGTGTGGTGTATTGTGCTGCTGCAAACCCTGATGCCTGCCCTGCAGGGTCAGTTTGGTGCACCTCTCCATGTCCCTCCTGTCCTCTGTTATCCAAGTCCATGTCCCTACCCCATTTCCTTCCATGATCCAATGTACCATACTTGCGAACATTTTGAACTTGGTAAGAGGGAGATTTTGAAAAAAAACTGGGGTATTGATTTTCCCCTTTGAGTTACATTGAAAAAGAGGAGATTGTAGACAGAAGACAGATCAAATAAAGCCCATTTGAGCTTAAAAACATTGGACGTTTCCTAGCTGAATCGGGTCCGTTGGCATGTATGGTTGTACTACCATTGCCTCTTCCTTCTGCCCACAATGGTCTATTACATTGCCACAGCCTCTCTTGCAAGTCCTGTATTGTTGGTTTGTTGCCCCTGCCCCCCTTTCCACTGCCCTCCATAGTCTGTTGCGTTGCCACGGCCCTTCCTGCCTGCCTGCTGAGTGTGGTTAAATTGTTGCCTTTGCACCCTCCTACCTGCCTTCAATTTTCAGAGTCCGTGCCCCTGGCCCCTGGCCTCTGCCTCTCAACCATATCCTAATGAACAACTAGATTGCTAACATTCTATATTTATTACAAAAGTGTGGAACGCCTGACGTCATCTTGATGTAGTCAAAACTGTAATACCTAGAGCATTTACTTTAGAAATTACATATATGAGAGGGTCTTATTTGCATCAAAATAAGGACATATTTTCTGAGTTTTCAAATAGCGACAAAGCACTTTTAAATTATTTGTTATCTTTATGTTTTTTTTATCCAGTTGACCACTTGATTAAATGTTGCACTTAGGGGAGAGGATGTGGTGTTACTTCCAGAACTGCAGACTTTGCAACTGGGGAACCAGGTTGGAGTTTCTGCTTCAGCTCGACATTCTGTTTTTCTGGTCAAATCACTTAATCTCCCCATGTCTACAACCAAAATGAATTTGTTCTTGTGTGATGTAAACAATGCTCATGTAAAGCACTCCAATATCTGACAAGTCTGCACTATATAAAACTGCAAAAACACAAAATAATAAGTGTTTTGCACACTTCTGTCATTGGGCTATATTTGGGCTACATCTGGGTGATTTTGGGCTACATTTGGGCTCTTTTGTCTCCGGTGGCCATCTTGGGAGATTTATTTGTTATGAAGTTTCCTAATTTCCTCATGTACTGCAGTCTCCTCAGTAGGAAATGCTTTCAGTTTTTTACTTTGATTCCATCATGAAGGTATTCAGATATGTCACACATATGCCATGAATTCTGAATGTTAGCACTCTAGTTGCTCATTAGATCACTGTAGTAAAACTACTGTTCACCATGGAAGTCTGCTCCTGGTATTAAAAGTGCATGTTTCCGTCTGCATGTCAGAATTTTTTAATGAAATAGAAGAGGATTTGAGAAGTCACTCAAAATGTGCCCTCATTTTTCTTTCTTCAGCATTAATCATAATTTCTATGGAAAAATGAACCCCCTCATTGTGTTCCTTTTTAAATTAAATGTTTTGTGTTACCAGTTTATTCCAATCAAGATGGCTTCAGGTGTGCCATACTTTTGTCATAATGAAGACAGTAAGCGCTCTAGTTGTTTTTAAGAACACTCTGGGACATTCTGTCATTGGGCTATACTTGGGCTACATCTGGGTGATATTTGGGCTACATTTGGGCTCTTTTGTCTCTGGTGGCCATCTTGGGAGACTTATTTGTTATGAAGTTTCCTAATTTCCTCATTTACTGCAGTCTCCTCAGTAGGAAATACTTTCAGTTTTTTACTTTGATTCCATCAAGAAGGCATTCAGATGTGTCACACATTTGCCATAAATTCAGAATGTTAGCACTCTTTTTGCTCATTAGATCACTGTAGTAAAGCTACTGCTCACCAGGGAAGTCTGCTGCTGGTATTGAAAGTGCATGTTTCAGTCTGCATGTCAGAATTTTTTAATGAAATAGAAGAGGATTTGAGAGGTCACTCAAAATGTGCCCTAATTTTTCTTTCTGCAGCACTAATCATACTTTCTATGGAAAAATGAACCCCCTCATTTTGTTCCTTTTTAAATTAAATGTTTTAAGAGTTACCACTTTAATCCAATCAAGATGGCTTCATGTGTGCCATACGTTTATCATAAGTAGGACTGTTAGCGCTCTAGTTGTTCTTTGGAACACTCTGGGAAGCTGCAGTAGAACACAAAGGAATCAACTGACAGTCTCTGCCCTTGTTGGATGTACATGTTTTACTGAGAATGTCAGACTTCATTCTCACATGACTGAGAAAGATAATGTGAATTTACAGAAAATAAGCTCTCAGTTTAGCTTATAGATCACCTTCCAAACCTCTGTGGGAAAAGCATGAGAAAATATTTTTCTCTCAATCATGATATCCCAGCAGAAGGCTTTTTCACATGGTGAAATCACCTTAGAACATACCACAATTCCTAAAATGAGTATTGTACCATCAACAAATGATTTATAATGTAACTAAAGTCTTAAAACCTTCTATTAACTGCAATGCTTTTTAATGAGGTGCTATCATGTATATTGGTCCCAAGATGGCTGCCAACACTTCTTGGATGAAGTGCTGACAGCCAATCAGATCTCAGGATGAGATGTGTGGTTAGGCTCCGCCCAGATATGTATGTGATTTTACTTTTGATTTTCTCAGGAACTACTGAACAGATTGACACCATATATGCAAAAGGCACATCCCTGAGCTGAGGACTACCTCTTTGCCAAATTTCAAGTAATTCTGTTCAGCCGTTCGGGCTGTACCTTGGACTAAAGGTCCCTATGGAAAATTGCATGGGGAAAACGGGTTTTGGGACCCCCCTTTTTTCTCAGCCCCCGCTTGACGAATCCCCCCGAGACTTTCAGGGTAGGAGCGGAGCGGAGCGCCCCACCTATTTTGAAAATTTTGCGAGGATTCGTCAACCGGCGCCAAAGTTATTCCAAATAGAATGTTGCGGATTTCCTATGGAAACACAGTCCTAACTATAACTATCTACTGGCGACCGCCAGTAGATAATATATATCTATGTATATATATATATATATATATTTATCTAGAGATAGATAGATAGATAGATAGATAGATAGATAGATAGATAGATAGATAGATAGATAGATAGATAGATAGATAGATAGATAGATAGATAGATAGATAGATAGATAGATAGATAGATAGATAGATAGATAGATAAAGTTTCTGGGACCCAAAAAGCAACATTGCCATAGTACTCTCTTACTCTGAAAGGAATTAAACCGGTTGCTGAGATGCTTAAAAGGGCAGAATGCCATCACTCACAGTGACGTTAGCCAGTGGCTGAAGTGGACTGGTCCTGTGCGACTGATGAAGTTGATTTTGATTTAATAAAACACGTGCTTAACATTATCAGTATGTCTGCACTAAAACTAAAACACTGCGCTTAAAAGAACTGCATTTTTCATGCGTTGAGTAAACCAGGCCCGAACTAGGCCTAACTTTCATCCTGTATTTTTCAACGCAGCCATGATATATATTTTCATCTTACTCTGACACCGTACGTAACCAAAATGTGCATTGATGATCTGTCCTGATATGCTGTTCTTGAAGAACCATGCAGGAAGCATTGTGCAACATTCAAGGCTTTTCCTCACAATGAGACTGTGAATCCATCATTTAATGAGACTTCCATTGTTTTTATCACTAGATTTGGGCTGCCATATCTGGTAACATTAGGTCTGATGATTGTATATTACTATTCATTTAGGGGATAGTGCTAGGATGGTGGAAATAGGTGACGTTTGATAATTCTGTATTATAGTTGTGTATTGCGAACTTTGCTCACCATCTGTTGTGCATTTTCCTCTAATAGCTGGTTCAATTTGGAGGTGAACTAGTCTGATTTTCCCTGACCCTAGAGACTCAACCCTTGTTGGTCTGTCTCATGCTTTACCTTGACCACGTGTCATTCTCTTGCTGCATTTGATTGAGACTTATTCTAATTTCCTATATTGATTTATTATGCATTGTCTCTAACAATATTTTTGCCTTCTGTAATGCACCTTGAACTATTTATTAAACCTTTAAGATTTATAATTTAGGAGAGACTCCAGAGGATTTATTTACTTGAAATGCAACACTTTTATTTTGTGTTTGGATGCCACTTAGGTACACATTCACTCATACATGCTTGAGGTTTAACACCATCCTGGTCCTGTATAGGCGCTTTGTCCTGATTATCTGATAAGACAGTCAACACCTAGGTTGTATGCTGCACTGGCTGGATGAAAAATATGATTGACACAATAAATCAAAGGTTGAAAGTGCTGACTTAAAGCCCCGTAAGTAAGAATATTATACACACTAATCATACATATAACGCCACACCTAAAAAGGGAACTTTATCCACTAGGTCGCAGGTAGCTACAACCTAGCAGCAGCTTTGATTTTGCCACTTATCAGTTGACCTGGTGTCGCAGTTGGGCTGCCAGCCAACATCTAAGCAACCCTGTATGATTTTATAGGAAGCGTTCTCCCTCAACAGGTGATCTTTTATAGAAATTAAATTCTTCTAGAGAAAACAGCTGCTTTTACGAGTTATTATGTTTATATGCCACAGCATATCAAAGAGGAAGTGCTCTGGTGAAAGTGCTTATCATTAGGTGTTAGTCACTATCAGTTTTGCATAAATCAGATTGTACGGCTTCTTTATAATTCCTCAGAAGCGGCTGTCCTTCCAAGGAAGAGAACTGCTTCTGTATCCGAAGAGTGTGGTACGCTTGTGTGGGAGGGTAGGCGGAAAATCTTTGGGGCATATTTACAAGGAAGTGGCGGAGCACGATATTAGCCTCCTTGGCGCTCTCTGCCACCGCTGAAATGCAGGGCTGGCCCGTATAAAGAAAATGGTGCAGACTTGTGTTTCCCCTGCGCTGGCGCTAATTAAGCTTCATAGCTCCAATGCAGACACCCTTGCGCCATAGTGCAAGGGTGCCTGTGTTGAGGGGAATGATTGTTTATGTGCAGGGAGGTGTCCCTTCCTGCACATAAACAATCTGAGATGGCGTTTTGAAACTTCAATGTGTGCTGCTTAATGCAAGCGTGCCTGTGTTGCTGGGCATGATTGTTTATGTGCAGGAAGTTGTCCCTTCCTGCACATAAACAATCACTAATAGCAATATGTTACTTCTATGTGTGCTGCAGAATGCAATACACATAGAAGTAGCAAATTGTCATTATTTAATGATTGTTTATGAGCAGGCACCTTCCTGCACATAAACAATCATTAATTGCATCTTGTTCTTTCTATGTGTGCTGCAGAATGCAGCACGCATAGAAAAAGCAAAAACAAGGAGAAATAAAAGTATTTCTTCTCGTTTCGCCATTCTAATGCCTGCTCTCTCATGGCGTTAGTTTTTTGCGCTGCCTCAGATTTACACCTCCTTGTAAATCTGGGGCAGCATCAAAAGCAATAAGTGTTGCGGTGGAACACACACAACACCCACTGCATGCTCTAGTGATGCACGTAAAGGGGCATTATTTATAAGGCTGTGTTACGCCACAAAAAGTGGCTTAACATCACTTTGTAAATTTGGAGAAGGGCATATCACCACCAGAACGTTGGCTTAACGCCACTTTGTAAATATGGAGAAGGGCATTTCACCACCAGAACGTCGCTAAAAAGGATGTTCTGGTGGCGATATGCCCTTGTAAATATGCCCCTTAGTGTGATGCCCTATAATTGAGGGTCATGCCCAGATGGGGGTTTTGTCGTTCACTGTGCCACAAGAATTGAAGAAACGCCTTGAAGGCGAAATCCAAAATAGCTGAAATTGGTCTTGGGTTACGTGTGTTTAGAAGGTACCAGGCCAGGTAGTCCCGACTGGACTGTTCCTATGAGAGCAGGACCAAGGGAGACTTGAATACGTTACTCTTTGACTGGAGTGGTACAGTAAGCAACAAACTGATCGCCTAGAATATGGACAAGAGTAATGACTAATGGCTGTAAATAAAATCCAGCATTCCACCCATCATTTCTTTGTTTCTCTAAGTGTGAATCCCTAAGTGTGACTGCTATGTCCAGACGTGGGTCCCATAACTCACCATGCCTGAGGACTCAAGCTACACCTCACTGTTGAATCACAACAAAGCGAAACCTGGTTTGCTTGTGTTTCCTTTAATAAGGAACCTGACCTGGCAGGTCAGGCTGGGGTGTTGCAATCCGAACGTGTCCCTGCCTGGAATGACACTTTGAGCAAAAATAAGAAAGTGGAAAGAAGCCCAAAGCAATCACCAGTGACTGGAATTAGTTCAAGGATTCCACCCACCCACTTTTTGTTTCATCCAGTGGACAGGCAACACACCAGTAACTTTGTAAATATCCATTATATAATAATGTGTATGAGCAGATAATGAGAACAATGTCCTAATGTGAACCAGAGGAGCCATTGATAATTTGAGTGCTTGTTAAAACTTTCTTTCCAAAGAATTGGCAAAGCCTTTCTCGAGTGTCCTCGGTGAATCTAAGCTGTGAAGGTATTACTTCACATTCTAACAATAGGGTAAAGGTCGGTGCATTTTGGACTAGACCTTAGACTGCCCTGTGAAATTATAAAGCCTCATGAACTTGGGTTCTTCTTTACAAGTGCTATTCATTACTGGCATGATTCATTTCTCTTCATCCTCTAATGGACTTGTGTGTTTATGTTAATCATTAATGCCACAATCAAGTTTGTTGACGAGTTTTAGTTTTTTTTACCCATGCTCTTGTGGACATATATTCCGAATGAAAAACATAATGTTGTGAGTGTATGCATAAAAGGCTAATTGTGTGAAATTAGTGCTGGCTTTTGAGATTAATAGCTAATCCAAGCTGCCAGATTGTGTAAATGCTGTTGTTTTTGTACATCTATGTGACAAGCTCAGATCGAGGCTATTACAATAGTCCAGTATGGACCGGGGGATGGAGAAGGTCCCATCAGCTTTGCCTTCTAAGGAAGAAAGGGTATTACCCAGCCAGGTACATGATCCTAATTGCAGCAGGGTCTCTACTACTGCATTAATCTGAGGTTGAGGCTACGCTGGTCATACATATAGACGTCTGAGTTAGGAGGTGAGGCTTGTTCGATCCCGAATGTAGTAGGCAAGCAGACAGGAGTTGACAAATAGAGGAAGTTCACTTCGGTGCCATTTTAGCCCGGAAGTTGCTTCTAATCCATACATGAACAGTATAAAGGTACAATTTGACATAGATGGAGCCTGATTGATTCGATGCAACCATACATAAAAAAAGACTCCTATCATTTGTGCATGAGAGTTACAGTCCAAACATCCTCCTGATCAATATTGTTAGAGTAGTACCGTACATATTAAAGAGGACAAGTCATGGATGCTCCCCCAGAAAGATTTATATGGCATCAGCGAAGAGGTTTGCTCTTTCCTAATGTGAAATAATGATTTATCATTCTATTGTAACTTGCTTTAGCCATGCTTTCCTGCTCATGCTCAAAAATCAAACGCTTAAAGAAAGTGCCTGTCTTTTAAAGTTTGAGCCTGTCTTTCTCATATTATCTCCCGAGACGAAATAGTGTTGATTAATTTGCTCAGCCAAAAATGTTCTCATTGTTGTGACAATGGATAGTAGTCTTCTTGCTTTTTCATGGTCTCTCTCTTCAGGCACCGGAATGACCCTTGACACTTTTTGAGTGAGCCAGGTTATTGGGGTGATTGATTTTAGGATGCCTCTGCAGGTGAATTCTCTCTTTGAAGTTTATTCAGGGTCGATATTGTGTGGGCTGGCTCTTGTAAGTAACTATGGGGCATATCAACAACAACCGGCGATAATTATCGCTAAGCGCACTTAGCGCTAGGATAGTTATCGCCGGCTAGCGTTGATTTTTATCGCTGAGATAGCGTGCTATTAGCAACGCTTATCTCAATAGCGATAAAAATCCTCACGCTAAGTGGCTAATGTGAGATTATCGCTGGAAACCCAGCGATAATCTCAGGTTAGCTTGTTGATAGGGACAGACAAACTTAGTCATGATATCCTCATGCCATAGGATATCATGGCTAAGTCAGAAAAATACCAGACGTAAAAAAGCAGCGTTAACCGCGGTTAGCGCTGCTTTTTTTGTCTCTAACAGGGTTAGCGATATTCTTGATAATAGGAGAAATGTCGCTTAGCGACATTTCTCCTATTATTTTACTCTGGAACGCCCTCTTTGCATCTCATTAGAGATGCAAGGGGAAGCGTAGAGTAAAAGGGAGCTAACATGCAAATTTGCATGTTAGCACCCTGTTGTTGATAGGGTGCTAGTTTTATCTCTGCTTTTTTGGCTTTTAAAGCCAAAAAAGCAGAGATAAAGCCCTTGTTGATATGCCCCTATGTATTCTGATATGTTAGGCTAGTAAACTGGAAAAGGAGAGTGGCATTAAGTTGCCCCCCCCACACACATGAGATCACCCTCAGTAGAAGATCAGCCACCATTAACCAAGCGGCAACCTGCAGGGTGTGAGGGGGACTTCTTATTTTCCCTTCCAGCTGAGCCCAACACAAAGGTCTCTCTTACTGGCCCCCATCCTTCCCATCCTGGCTGGGAGCTATCTGGAGCTTAACACCTAGACGCTAATAACATGGAGGAAAAAAAGACAGTGTATTTCAACTTCACAAGTGCATAATGAAAACCACGATTTGGAGGCAAGTATTTGATTTTTGTTAACCCTCTATGGATGTGCTGTAAGAATGTCAGATCAGTATCTGTCTCTGTGAGTAATTACAATAATAACCATTTATATATCACCAAGCAATTGCTATCTTTTTCTACTCAATTTCTTTCATAGCAGTACTCATCTTAATGCATGGTGGTGTCATATGTCTGTACACCACACACATATTATACAGAGACAATGAATCATATAGTACATTGCTGGGCACACAAAGATCTTTGCAACAGGTGCCTTAATCCCATAAGATATTTTAAAATGCAGTCCCTGTGGGACCAATTAAGAAAGCATGAATAGATTTACTGTCACATTTGTCCTTGTTGAAAATTTCTTTGTGGCTGACTTTTTAAAATTAAATGTATAAATTCACTGCCAGATGTCGCTTCTCATGACTCCACCCGTTATGACTCCACACCTTTTCGACAGCCACACTTTGACCTCCAATTTATGGGATCCTGGCACCTAACACTGTGTTTCTGTTCCAGTGTTCCACGTGGGTTGGAGCAGATTAAATAAAGGGCAGCGACTAGAGCACTAAGTGTGAGTACATATATATATCTATATATACTACCTTCTGGCAGTCGACACTAGGTAGTATTAGTTAGGATGTAGTTTCCATAGAAAGAGCGTTTTCCCATAGAAAGAGCGTTTTCTCATTTGCCAATAACTTTGGCATCACTTGAATCTCCTATACTGTGTCGGAGCCCTTCTGACCGACTCGGTCAGTTTACAATCTGAATGACCGATTACAATGTTCGAAGTTTGTAAGTCGCACGGTCTTTCTGAATTGGTCCCGACCAGGTCTCGGAGAATTCATGTCGGTTAGAACCGCATTGTACAGCTCTACGAACTGCGTTTCCGACCGAGCAATTGAGATGTCGGTTTCCAACAGCCTTTCAGAGTCGATTTGTCCAACACACAAAAAGGCTGTCAGAAACTGACTTTTGGGGCCCCTAGCAGGGCTCCCTTCATCCTGAGGCCTATGGTTGGGGACAGATGGGGTACCTAAGGGACCCCCTGTAAAACCTTGCACTGTCAGGCAGGCACCATGGGGTGCCTGCAACAGGGTTCAGAGAGTTTTCGGCTCACGCTCCATTTGCACATAGGAGCCTGTGTTGTCAGGTGCAACATGGGCTCCCATAGGAGTCAATGGGAGTCTGACCAAACAGTGTCTGGTCGCATCGTAATCAGTTGGGAGGAACTGTCGACCGCGAGTCGGTTGGTCCCGATTCGGAGTCAAGACGAGGAAACTCCAACCAACATTGTAATGAGGCCCCTAGTATGATGCTCACTCCAGCTGCTGTCTTAAAAGTTTCATGGTGATCCGTCAAGCAGAGGCCATAAAAAAGGAGGGGTCCTAAAACACGCTTTCCCCATGTTAATTCCCATAGGAATTTTAGACACAGCTACAGCCCAAACTGCTGAACTGACTTACACTAAATTTGGCAGGAAGGTAGATGTTGGTCCAGGGAAGTGCCTTTTTGTAATTTGGTGTAAATCCATTCAGTAGTTGCGGCGTTATTAACCAAAATCCAAATGTGTATATATAGGGATGCAGATCCTCTGAGGATCTGACAGTCCCCATGCTCAAGTGTGATTGGCTGCCAACACTTCACACTAGGAAATGTTGGCAGCCATCTTCGGACCTGGCTTGAGCCGAGTAGCAGAAACGAGCATTAAAAATAAGAAAAGGGCACAGGATATAAATACCCCTATTAAAAGAAAGATTTCAGCTGAAGTTGAGCTAGAGCCGCAGCTCTCGGCGAAGTTTTAAAAAAACAGGGAAGCACGGACTCCTGCGCTTGTCATTTGTTTAGCCCCCCCAGGTGGACCTGGTCCCAGGGGTGTGCGCCATTGATGTATAATATATACGTAAGAAATGGTGGGTATCACGGACCCCTGTGTCCTGGGGACTGCCATCTCTCTGGGCTGTTCCTTAATATTAGGGGGGAGGTCTCGCGGATCCCCTGTCCTCTGTGGACTGCCACCTAACCGGGGCTCTGAAATTAGTGCAGGGGAGGCCTGTATGGCCTACCCAGCTACCCTGGGGACCGCCACCTCCCTGGGGCTAATGAAAAGGCCAATCGGGGGGCCTTGAGGACCCCCCATGCTCTGGGGACCACCACCTCACCGTAATATTTTTTTAAATGGGAGGGGTGCCACATGGTCCCGGCAAGGGACTTTCTTGAGCCCGGGGACCACAACCTCCATGAGGCAGGCACTACAAATAAGAAAGGAGGGTGGCCTAGCAGCCACCTCCATTACCCATAGATGGCCCCAGGGCCGGCTCCTGCTCTGTCCCGGGGTGCCCACCCTGGGGCATAGTTATTTGCTGTGGCTTGGCGGAAGTTTTACTGCTCCCGTCAAGCCACAGTAAATGCTCTGCTTTGGGCAAGTGAGAACATTAAAAATGTGCTTGCTTACTGGAAGCGGGCTAGAATTGCTTTCACACACAGGGAACTGCCTTTCTAATGCACTGATTATGACTTCACATAACAATCACTCATGACATTGTCAGTGATATCACTGATGACATCATCCACAAAACCACTCACAAATCCAGTCACACCCTGTTAGAAATGGGGTTTCTTGTTGGCTGGGGTATGCACCTAAGCCAGGCAGAACCCAGTACTCTAGTCAGGGCAAGGGAGTTACATGCTAAAGATAACCACTGCTCACCCCATTGGTAGCTTGGCAAAGCAGTCAGGCTTATCCCAGAGGCAATGTGTAAAGCGTTTGAGCAAAACACTCGCACAACAGCGACACACTAGGCACAACACAAAAGAAAATCCACACAAGGTTATATAAAAATAGCCTTTGTATTATGCATAAAAAAACATTAGAACACCATCACATATATACACCGTGCCACCAGGCACTTGCCATAACTTTACAGGGATTACATAAATCATTGGGCCATTTGGGCCACTGTCATAAACATTTAGCGTCACCAGTAAATACTTGCAGGATTGCACTTAGCACAAAGCATGAGGTATGAACGTCATAATCGCACTCAGCATAGCACATTATGCATATACATCATCAGCAGTGCACCAAAGTGAATACTCATCAGAGTGCACATTCCATAAACACCTCCTGGCCCTCTTAGGCATATGCAAGTAATCTTTGCAATGCGCAGGGTGCCAACCTTGGCAACCAGCCCAACCTATAGGCAAACATCAGGCATTGGGCAGAACCCTTATCACTGAGCCTGATCCGTGATGTGCAAGGGAAAGTCGGTGACTCAGTCTGGTAGTCCCCCAAAGTACCAGGTGCTGGTATTTCCCCCTAGGGATGGCAGTGATCCCTTTGACCCCCCCCCCCCCCAGCAACACAAGGCTTCAAATTAGCCCCTAACATCCGGTAAGAGAGCAGCTATCCGTGGCCATGCGGTGCAGCTGCAACAAGGTCAAAAAGAAAATACAGAGCCTGTCACCACTGCAAGCAGGGGGGTGGGGAGTGCAACTCACCCCGTCTCCTTCAATGGAGAATGCCCCCGGTGCGGTAGAACAGAATGCAGTTGCCCGCAACCAAGCGGAGCAGCTGCGACAATGTGGAAAATGCAAACAGGGCTCCTCGGTCCCTTCCTGGTTGGAAGACACTCCCTTGACTGCACAAGAAGCCCGCGAGGCTCCGACGGGATCTCCTTGTCGGTCCCCGCCCACAACCAGGCTTCCTTTTCATGCATGACTTCCACTCTCTGGCGAGAGCTAGGCCCCACCCCCCTAGTGACGTCGGCGTTGCGAAGCAACGCGGGGACCCCGGCCTGGTGTTTCCTCCTCAACTGAGGCTGTTGCTCCCCAGCTAGAGTATGCGAGGCTCTGGCCTCGTTGTCGTCACGGTGCTGGAGACACAGGTGAGGGCCCAGCCCGAGGCGGCCGCTCCTAAGATAGGGTCATCAGCACTTCCTTCTTCAGTGCAGTCCTGACACCAGGCTGCTGCTCCTCCCGCCGAAATGGGAAAGAGAAAACACAGCACCAGGACCGGTAACTAGCGCTCAACACACACTTCACCAGGGCAATAATAGAAACATAAAGCGCTCAGCCTGTCTCCCCCTGGAAGACACAAACAGGGAACAGGCAACGCTTTTCTTCCAGGAATCCACAAGGGCAGAGCTGGGCACAGGCAGGCCAGCACGCAGGGCGTCCCAGCACAGGGCAGCCGCTCCAACCACCTGGCAGGAGGCAGCTGGGTCCCACGGTGGTTCCTCCTGGCAGTGTGCGCTTCAGATTCAGTTCCTAGTAAGCTCAACTTTTCATGGGGTCACAATACAACCATTCACACGCCAAATCACTGAAACAGCCACTCATTCACCCATACAGCCACTTATACACCAAGTCACTCACTCATGCAGTCATTCAGACACCCATTCACTCACCTATACAGGCACTCTCACAGCCACTCACTCACCCATACAGACACTGACACACCCACTCACTCAGCAACATAGTCACTCACATACCCACTCACTCACCCACACAGCTACTCACATGCCTACTTTTACACCCATACTGCCAATCACACACACAAAACCACTCACACACCCATGCAACCACTCATAAACCCACATACATACCTATACAACCACTGACACTCACTCACTCACTTACAGACCTAGTCAGAAATCCATTTACTCACCCATATAGTCACTCATGCATGCACTCACACACCTATACAGTCACACACACCCACTCACACACAGATACAGACAGTCACACTCCCACTCAGATCACACATGCTAGATTTAGTATCACTCATTAGTAGTACAACTAGTATACTAATTTAACTTTTGTAGTAGGTTAGTATATATGCTTAAGACCCATAAACTCTTAAATACACTTACACTCACTGGATGATGTCATCAGTGATGTCATTTGAGACATCATCAGTAAAGTCATTAGTGATGTCACTGACCCTGTCATGGGTGATGTAATATGTGATGTCATAAGCAGTGAATTGTGGGGGCGTAAGTTAAAGTTAGATCAGGTAACTATAACTGGTGAATTTCTATGGTTTTGTACGAGTAAAATCTGAGCCTAACTATAACGTCTCTGTGACCTTTAGTTTTTTCAGTGACTATAAATATATATATATTCAGTGAAAAAACCATAGGTTTCACACACGTTATAGTTAGGAATTAGCATTTAAAAAACCTTGCAAATTCAGTGAAAAAACCATAGGTTTCACACACGTTATAGTTAGCTGGACATTTCACTCGTAAAAAACCAATGAAATTTCCCCGTTGTAGTTAGTTAAGCTAACTATAACTCGCGCGCCCGCAATGCACTGCTGATGACGTCACATATTACATCACTCATGACATGGTCAGTGACATCACTCATGACATCACTGATGACATCTCAAATGACATCACTGATGACATCACTGATGACATCATCCAGTGAATGTGTGTTTTTCTGAAAATTAAATATGTTTTATATATCTCAAGGTCGATGGAAGAATAAATGAGTATATAAGTGTCTAAATGGATGATTTGTTTTTGAAAAATTGATTGTATTACTGACTGATTAAGTGTATCTTATTGAATACATGGCTAAGTGAGTAATGTTTAAATGTGTAAATACCTGTATCAGTCTCTCACTTTGTGTATAAGTGGCTGCATGGGTTGGTGAGCAGCAACATGAGTGTCTATATAGGTTATTAGTTGGTTTTTTGAGTATCAGTATGAGTGTCTGAGTGTCTGTATGGTTCAGTGGGGGGTATTACGTAGTGCATAAGTGCATGAATGAGTGACTCACTGTTTGTATGTGTTGAAGACAGCATATGTGCAGGACTGTATGGGTGGAAGAGTGTGTGTATGGGTGTGTTAGTGAGTGAATGGCTGTCTCAATAGTGTCTCTATGAGTAACTACATATGTTTTAAACTAGTATATGTGACTATTGGTGTATATAAGTGAGTGTATGTGAGAGTGAGAGATTGAAAGAGTTCCAGAATGAATAAGTATGTGTTTCAATAAGTGATTGTTTAAAAGACTAAGTATGTGTAAGTTTCCGTAGAAGTAAGTGTGGTGGTGTGTGTATAAATGTATATGCAAGTAAATGGATGTTTGATTCTTTATTAGCATGAGTAACTATGTGTGTGAGTAACTCTATGGATGAGTGGCATTGTGTTACAGGATGTTTAGGTGTATGAGTACATATGATGTGTGAGTACACGAATGAGTGACTGTACAGGACTGTTGGTGAATAAGTGGATGTTTATGTGGATCTTAGAATTATTGAAGAGGTTGTTGTAATTGGTATTGGTATGTCCATTTTTTTGAAAATTTCAGTCTCTATTTTTGAATGTGTGTATCAAAGGTTATATTAGGGTGAGAGGAGGTCTGCCACTCTATCACATGGATGATGTCATCAGTGATGTCATCAGTGATGTCATTTGAGATGTCATCAGTGATGTCATGAGTGATGTCACTGACCATGTCATGAGTGATGTAATATGTGACGTCATCAGCAGTGCATTGCGGGCGCGCGAGTTATAGTTAGCTTAACTAACTATAACGGGGAAATTTCAATGGTTTTGTACAAGTGAAAAGTCCAGCTAACTATAACGTGTGTGAAACCTATGGTTTTTTCACTGAATTTGCAAGGTTTTTTAAATGCTAATTCCTAACTATAACGTGTGTGAAACCTATGGTTTTTTCACTGAATTTGCAAGGTTTTTTAAATGCTAATTCCTAACTATAACATGTGTGAAACCTATGGTTTTTTCAGTGAATTTGCAAGGTTTTTTAAATGCTAATTTCTAACTATAACGTGTGTGAAACCCATGGTTTTTTCAGTGAATTTGTATGGTTTTTTAAATGCTAATTCTTAGCTATAACATATGTGATTCCCATATTTTTTTTTATTGATTTTTTATGATTTTTTTTTTATAAATTCTTATATTAAATGTGTTTTTTTTTAAAAAAAACCCAAGTTTTTTTGTAACTTTTTATTCTCTTAAAACACTATGTTTTTTTTCTAAAAAATCTGCAATATTTCAAGTTTTCTCTTTTTTTTTTTTTTTTACCAAACAGGTAAGATATATTAGTATACCTTTGAAAATATTATTTTTTTTTTTTTTTTTTTTAGTAAGCGTACGGTTTACGCAATGTCCATAATTTATCTACGCTGTTTGCGTATAGTTACGCAATTTGCGTAGCCGCGCGTACTGCACGTGGGGCGCGTACGCGTGTACGCTACACGCGCACGTTACGCGGAAGTGTTGGGGAGTGACTGTTATGCGCATGCGCGCGAGCGTGTGTCTTTTTTACACGCATGCGTACTTTTGCTGTAAGCGCACCGTAAGCGCACCGTAAGCGTAACGTACGCGCACGGTGGGTCATGTGATCATGAAACACAACTTTTGATTGGTTGAAACTACTTTCAGTTCTAGAACTCTCCTACACCACACCCATTCCCCTCATTTCTGCTTGTGATCCCTTAGGAGAAGGAGCTGGGTTGTCTTTGTGATACGATGGCAGAACAGCAGAGCTCTTCTGAGAGTGAGGCTAGCAGCACTACCTTGAGGCAGAGAAGGAGGAAAGAAAAGACCTCTTTCATATGGGAGTATTTTACTTTTCCAGAGGGCAAGAAAAAGGTAAATGCACCCTTAGTGACTTGTAAGCTGTGTGGCCGTGTACTTTCAAGAGGGAATCCCAACAAGAAGTATTCCTTCGGGAATCACACCATGTTGAGACACCTTAAAGATGTACACAGAAGGACACATGCTCGACATACTGAAGGTAACCCTTCAGTAAGTCAACCAAGCACATCCACAGCAGCTCAGCCTGGTCCATCATCTGCAGGGCCGAGTCCTTCTTCTGCAGGTCAGGTGAGCCCTTCATCTGTGGTGGGAGCATCTCCTTTTTCTTCTCCTCTGGAAACAAACCATCGTTTTTTGAGGGTTGAAATACGGTGCGCCACTTGTCATGATCTAATTTGTCATAGGGAGACCAGTGTTTCCCTAGTGAACAATAAAATAGATCAGCACATTTGTCGTACCGACTAATATTCCCATTCTTTCTTTCCTCTGTCCCTGCATGAACACAACGGCTCTTGTAAGAGCCAACCTTACCTTTCATCTATTTTTTATATATGTTTTTAAAACTTTTTTTTGATTTTTTTTTTACCGTACGCGTACGGTACGCGTAAATATTATTTTTTTTTTTTTAAAAACACTAAAAATCAATTATCACATTACAAGGTCCTTGAGAGACTACAATGAAAAACTGAAAATGTGATTGTGGAGAAGTGGAAAAAAGGGACCATGAAATTTTTGACTTACCATACCCACTCAAAAAAATATTTATTAATTTAAATTTAATTTTAATTGCTTTAAAAATGGTTCTAGTTTTCGAAAATGTTCTATCTCAATCTGAAAAAAAAGAAAAAAGTATTAATATTTAATAAAACATTTTATAATACAGTACACATATTTACATATTTTTCAAAAAAATTTTTTGCCTTTTTGTTTTGCTGTTTTCAGAATATATTGCATTTCACTATAAATTGTGAAAGCAATTGCATTCATCATTTAACAGCGGGCAAAAAAAAAATTAACAATCTCAAAGATTGTTTTAAAAAAGCCCACAATCTCTTTTTGCATAAACATAACTTTATAGAAATGCATAATATTCTTAAAAAATATCATCTAATATCAATACTTATTTCTTTAAAATACCGTCTGACATTTTTGTTTCAGAAGTATAATCACAAAAATATATCTCAAATAACTCCACAATACATCTGATTCCATTTCCTTTAGGCCAAATAGTAATTTTAAAATTCTTTTTTGATTAAATTTCCAATGGTAATCCAATAAAAATCTAAAGTTTAAATTGTACAGGTCTCACCGATTGTCTGTAACATTTTGGTTTCCGAAAGATTAATTAATAATTAAATAAGTCCACAATAGAATTGTTTACCTTTCCGCATGGCCAAATAGTAATTTTAAAAATCTTTTTGGAATAAATTTCCAATGGCAATCCAATAACATTCCAAAATTTAAATTGTGCAGATGTTACCGATTTTTTCTAAATTTTTGGTTTTCCAAAGTTTCATTAAAAATTGAAAAAGTCCACATTACAATTGGTTACCTTTCCATTAGGCCAAATGATAATTTGTAAAATCTTTTTTTTTTTAAATTCCAATGGTAATCCAATAAAATGGTAAAATTGTTTTGTACAGATCTTGCCAAGTCTCTCTAAAATTTTGGTTTCAGGAAGATTAGATAGGAATTTGCTAAATCAAAAGGCAAACGTTGCTTAAAAATCAATTGGGAATCATTACACAGTGTCCAGCCTTTTTCACATTTAAGATAAACTGTGTAATGACCAGAAGTTACAGTAGGTCCATCATGGAAAATTATTGCAACTGTTACAAAAGTTTTTCCTGAAATTGATAATTGCTGTCCTGTAAACTTCTTTATTAAAGTATCTAATTTTGAACCATCAGCTTTACAGCGTTGCATCATTAAAATTACATACTGTCCGTATTCTTTTAAAATTAACGTTGAAAACATTTCAGATTGACACTCACTGCATTCCATGCTATGATTAGCATCTTTAACTAATTTAGCAAAAGTTACTGTTTTACTTTCTGGCAATGTTAAATAAATAAACCTTTCAGAATCAACATTAGAGCCACATATATTATAACAGTTTTCACAACTATGTTCCCATTTATAAGAGAGACCAAATACATTTTCAATGGGAACCCCTTCTTCTTCCAGTACCTGAAGAAAAAACATCAAGAATTCCTGTGCGTCTTGCTGTACATTTTGAGAAAACTGTGTTCGTTCTGAACATACATCTAAAAGTTTTCTAATTTCAGTAGCACTTTCTATTTGAGTTTTATCATTACTCAGCTTTCGAAAAAGGAGACTCAACTCAGAACAGAATCTTTTTCCCTGATTTACTATTATCGGCTCTTGCACACTTTCCAGATAAAATGCAACATTCAGCACTACATTAGCGTAGCAGTTGACACCAGAGCTCTTTTCAAAATGACATCCTACAACCTGTTCTTCATTTTCCTTTTTCTTTTTGCTTGCAATTACATCACTCCTCTTTTTTTTCCTCCTCTCTACATCTTCATTACAGATATTCTCATTTCTCCTTTTACGAGAAACTACACGTTTCTCCAACACAGGATACTGACCTAAATGAGGAGCATAGGTTCTTCTTAATCTATTATACTCCTTTACACAATTTGTATCAGCACTAACTTTTGAGTCATCAAAGTCTATCATGAATAAACCAGATAATGTTTTCACTCGTGACAAAGCTACATAAGCCATACCTTCTTTGAACACAGTTGAACCAATGTTCACAAATGCACAATCTACAGTCAATCCTTGAGACTTGTGAATAGTTACAGCATATGCTAGAGAAAACGGAAACTGCTTCCTACGTACATATAAGTCTTTCACAAGCATGAAACGAACTGAACAACGACAAATATCTTTAACTTCTTCTATCTGATCAAATTTTATTTTTAAACATTCAATTCCATCTTTTTTCTGATAATTAATAAAACCCACAACTCTTCCCATAGCTCCATTAACTAAACCTTTTTCAACATCCAAATTTCTCCTTAAAAATACTCTACAGTTCATGCAAACATATAGATTTTTTTCTAATCCAGCTGTTTTGGAAATGTTCTTCTCTAGTGAATCCAATTTATTTTTCAGTGTGCTTGTTAATGTGATAGTAATTCTTCCATCCTCAATTTTGTCCACTGCTTCCAATTTCCTGATATCTTCCTTTTCCAATTTCAAAAGCTCCTCATTGAATATTGAGCATTCACGTAGAGTTGGCATTAAGCAGATGACACTTTTCTTTTCTGCAATGTTCTTGTATATCTTCTCTGCAACTATTTCTTCCTTTGGAAATAAATTATGTAGCAACCGACTCTGTAATGCTTTTGTGCCAGCTTCAGTGAGTAGTCCAATTCTGATATCTTTCAGAATACTTCCATATTCTTCATCGTTTGCTTGTCTCATATTGGTAGTGAGTTCCTTGTACTCAAAGAAGGACCAAATATTTGCATTACCGATGCTTCCCAATGACTTCTTTGTGTCTTCATGTGTCACAGTATTAAACACTGGTTGTCCTTTAACTGGAGTAAGCTGTAGAAGATCCCTAAAAACTATGACATGTTTTCCACCAAATAACACGTCATAGTCTGTCCTTACAATTTGCTGCATTCTTAAATGCACAAAGGCAAGCATTAAGTTTGATACCATGCTCACCTCATCAATAATGAGAACTTGCATCTTCTGCAATACTCTTGAAACTTCCAAGCATGCTTCTCCAGTTAGCTTGTTGTATTGTATTTTGTTCTCATGCTCCACTGGTAACATTAGCAAACGATGTAAGGTGATTCCTTTCATGTTATATGCTGCTAACCCAGTTGGAGCAGTAACCACACAAGACAAAGTAGAATCCGTTTTTTGCTGTAGGTAGCTTCTGATGACTTTTATTAAGAAACTTTTTCCAGTTCCAGCTTGTCCACTTACATACATCCTGATTGGATGAAATGATGTGCATGAGCACTCTTTTTTTTCATGTAGAAATCCGTGATCAATTTTGTTTCTGATCTCTTCATAAATTTGTTGCTGCTCTTCGTTCAGTTGTCTTTCCAAATTTTGTAAGTCTATAAATTCTTCTTGAGCTTGATTCATAGCCGTTTCCACTTCATTCATGGCTATTGATGCTTCATTTTCAACGATTGGTTGTCCTAGGGGATCTTGACTGAGTGTTCCTGAACTTTGGCTTTCCTGAGAACTGTATCTAGCTACTTCTGCTGCAATTGTAGTTTCCTGTTCAATTTCTTCATTTAACATTTGCAGATAAGTTGAGAATGTACTGCATTGTATGCTGTCTTTGCAAGCATTAAAAGAATCTTCATAGCTTTGAAATTCTCCCAGTAGTTCATCCTCTGTACGCCATGGTTTAAACAGCTGTAAAAGAGCCAAGTAGTAAAATTCCTTTTTGTCAGTACTGTCACAACTCAGCTTCCTGTGATTTATCAAACTTCCTTTTGTTTGCTTCACCAAACATCCTTCCTCACCAATGACTTTATATTTTCCATTGTTGATGTCTTCTGCGGCTTTCCGTGAATAAATGTAGTTCTGCAGCACTTCATAAAGACACATGTTCTCCAGATGATGACTTCTCTTTGGGTAATATGTGTCCAACATGTTTGATTTCAAAATATCTGTACTTTCTGGGTCATTCTCGGCCAAATATTCAATTTCTCCAACAGATTTCAGTACCCGATTTCTCATTGCTGCAAGGCCTAAACTTGCCCAAATTATTCTTCTTTATTTCGAGTAGAGACTTGCAGAAGATAACCTATCTGAACATTCGTAGGATCCAATTTCTCGATGCGATAACATCTTTAAACTGAAACTGTACAGCTTCTTACTGACAGTCTTCTCGTGAGATATCTCTTCCCACATTTCTTTCAATTCAGTTTTTTCAGATTTCGTAATGTAAGACGTTACATATCGAGCAACAGCAATGGAATTGTCAGCTACATACTGTATATCCATGTTAGCATTCCACATGGATAAAATGACTGAGTTGTAGTCATTTATATTTTTTGATTCTTCTTTTCTTTTAAGGTTGTAGGTATTCTTAGGTGATTTTCTTGTGATAGTATGTCTCACAGATGACATAAAACTGTTTACTCTTCCATTTGAAAGAACAGGTCTAGGAAATCCAAATCGACATTTAGTGTAGTATTTATCTTTGCTCTTGTATTTCCGTCGACAGTATTTTCCACACCGATGACTTTGGAAACGTAAAACTTGCTCCTTTAACTTTTTCTCTTCTGTGCTTGTTGGTATAGCACATGTTGCATATTCTTCAATGTAAGATAACACTGCTTCATCAGCATCTGTTCCAAACTTTGGGGCATCCTTGATCCACAACAGCATATGAATATGAGGAGCACCTCTTGCCTGGTACTCTTTTCTCCAAAAGAAATCCACTACTTCTCCTAGAGGTGGATTTTTTTTATTGCAGATGAAGGACATCATAGCCTCAAATCTATGATTGAAATATCTGCAAACATTAACCGGATCCAATGAGCACAGTTCTCCTGCTGTCTTGTATTCGATGTTTTTAATGTTTGAATTTGCCTCTCGTAGAAAATCCAGTAAATCATCCCAAGCGTACTCAGCACAGCTTAGGGTAACGAACCATGTTGGTGTTCCTAAATTCCGTAACATGCATTTTAATTCACCATGGCGTCGGTACCAATATTCATTTGTCCCACGCTGACAAGCCATCAGATTGATCAGTTGTGTTTCCAAATGATCATCTCGGTGCTGCACTTTCTCCATAAAATCCTTAGCAGACACATTTTGTAAATGTATTCCACTTTTTAAAATGTGATTTACTGCATATGATAATGCAGACAAGTCGCTTTCAAATAAAAGATGGAACAAATAAGGAATACTATGTCGAAATCTTGGATCTTCTGCATATAGTCTTGTAGTCCGATACTCAGAAGCTGGAATCTGTTCTGGACGTTCATCGTATCGTCCTCCTTTTCCTTTAGAAAACAGCTGGGGAAAACATCGAGCTTCCAAGCTCTCCTCCCATACACTCACGGGAGTTCCTTTTGCTTTCTTCATCTGAAACAGATCAATATTGTCTCCCATAACTTCTTTTGAATGAAGAGGATGTATGCTAAAATGTTCATAAATTTCTTCTTCCTTTGACTTGTCCACTTTTTCAATTTGTCCAGTTGGTGTTTCTGTGTCTTCTTGTAAATCTTCTTCTTCTTCTTCTATACCATTTGTTATTCCTTTTCAAATACAAATTTGCTCTTTGTACTTTCCGTACATCTACCAGCTCCTGCCAAATCTTCTTATTCTTTGTAGGTACACCATTAACCAGAATAACTAATGGTTCAGTTTCCAAAGTATCTGCATCAATAGTTTCCATATTGTTTTTCAAATCCAAGGGCAAATACACCACTCTACCTTTTAAACCTCTCAGTAAATCTGAAGGAGGTAATTTACCAGTTTTGGGCTCCATACGTACTATGGTCTGGAACGGATGAACACATTGAATAAGTATAGACTCATAAGTATTTAATTCAGAAAGTTCGGCAGGAATAACATCCAATTCTAAATTATTATGTACAGCTCTGGTCGGCATTCTATTTTCTTCTAATTTGTTGTAACAGTATTTACAAATACGCTGAACTTCACCCAATTCAAAACAATTTTCAAGAAATATATATGTGGCAAAATCCTTCCACTTATAATTATCTTCATTTTCACTTTTTCTATAGAGATCAACATACCTGGTTTGTTTTCTATAATGAGTTCTGCGGCAACAAATACAAGTAATATTTGGTCTTTCATTAGAGATTTTTTCAAATTTTGTTATGTGATCATTAAATGTCTTACTTACAAATGGTTTTACATTCTCTTCCACTTCTTCCTCATTTACTGTGTCCTTTTCTGCACTGTTTTGTTCAGGACCAAAGTAACAAAACTGAATTTCATCAACAACCTTCTCTACATCTGATACTGACCAACGGAACAGAGCCCTATTCAATTCATCTAACTTTATTGCTGGACTTTTAGCAAAATACAACCGTCTCACAAACTTTCTCATTTCAGTATGATGAACAGCCAGCATTCTAAAATGATGGAAAACACTATTACACACTTTTCTAGATAGACAAGCCAGAGAATGACTCTGCAAACCAGTATTCTCTCTCACTCTGCATGGATCTAGACTTTGAAGCACCTTAATCTTCTGTTTTACACTTTTTTTTACTATATTCTCTTAGAAACTCACGAAATTTATCATTAGATTCCTGACGCACAGTGCAAATACTACTACAATTCCAAGTGTACACTGGGGCTTTAGGACGTCTCCCCATAGCCTCATCCGCCATCACTTGTACCTCATCTCTTGGAACCATTATCTCCTTCTCCATTATGCAACCATTTTTCACTTCGTAAGCACGACCTCTGGTGTCAACTGCATGCAGCAAACTATTACTTTGAAAATAGCTCTCTTCATTAAAAAAAGGTTCACTACTTGAACTATGCATCCATTTTCCTAAAAACACTTTACAAAAGTTTGTTCTGTTCACTACTCTTTTCCTTTTGCTTTGTGATTTCAGTACATTAACCATTTTATCTAATTTACGCATCCTATTCAAAATTAAAATGAATAGTTTCCTTTTTAATTCTAATGCCTTTGCTGCAATGGCTTCAATTTCTTTTTTTCTCTTGTAAAATTTAGCCTTTTGCTTATATTTCTTCACATCCTTTATTAAATTGGACATAACTCTTCTCTGAAACATTTTTCTACGTATCTCTTTAAACGCTGTTTTTCTGTTTAAGTTAATCTTTTTAGTTGCAGAAGGTATATTTGCATTAACTAAATTCTCAATTTTTTCCTGTCCTTTTCTATTGAAAACATTCTTTCCAGTACAGACATTTTGTACATTTTTCCTTTTTTTGAATATGTTCTTTAAAAAATCTTTTGTCTGCTTCCCAGAAGATTTTTTCTTTTTCCCAACATGAGCATCTCCAACTAACTTAGGTCCTCCAGTTGTCTTCAAATATAGGTTTTTTTTGTGGTCTTTCTTTACTCTGGATTTTGTAGGCATCTTAAATTTTGTTCACTGCTCTTCAGCAATACCTGAAACAAACTAAAAAAAATTCCTTTATTTTATTTAAATATATTACTACATTTTTTATGTTCTTTAGAAATCTTAAAATACTATAAACCCCTTTCCTATAAATGAAAATCACAATAACACCTTCACAAATTAAATATATAAAAATAATTCCTGTGTGCACACAAAGTCATGCTTTGAAATTAGACAGAAAACGAAATTTCTTTGCCAATTGCAAAGCATACTTTCTACTACTTTTTAGGCAAGTGAAAAGTACTTTTACAGACTGACACATTATGAATCCACTTTTCAGATTCTTAAAAAAGCACATGTCCAAACTGCTTTTTCAGACCAGCACCATGTGTAACCTGGGTGACTGACTACACTCCAGCAAGGGCAACCAGCCTTAGTGATGCTGAATGTTTTTGCATTACTGACTGAAACCTCAAACCCCACTCGCTTGTGAATACTGTGCATGATTCCACAGGGTAAGCAGCTGGGTGTGTGCTAAGAGTGTGCTTCTGCACAAAAAAATGGCTCCCCCTTTCCATCTAATGCAACTGTGAAATCACCAGAGCAATACGCAATAAATCTCTGCCTGTAATTCCTCTTTGCACACAGAGTCATGTTTTCATATTAGTCACAAAACGAAATTTCTTTGCCAATTTGAAAGCACACTTACTACTCTTTTTTTCGCAAGTGATAAACACTTTTACAGACTGACACATTTTAAACCAACTTTTCAGATTCTTAAAAAAGCACATGTCCAAACTGCTTTTTCAGACCAGCACCATGTGTAACCTGGGTGACTGACTACACTCCAGCAAGGGCAACCAGCCTTAGTGATGCTGAATGTATTTGCATTACTGACTGAAACCTCAAACCCCACTCGCTTGTGAATACTGTGCATGATTCCACAGGGTAAGCAGCTGGGTGTGTGCTAAGAGTCTGCTTCTGCACCAAAAAATGGCTCCCCCTTTCCATCTAATGCAACTGTGAAATCACCAGAGCAATACGCAATAAATCTTTGCCTGTAATTCCTTTTTGCACACAGAGTCATGTTTTCATATTAGTCACAAAACGAAATTTCTTTGCCAATTTGAAAGCACACTTACTACTCTTTTTTTTGGCAAGTGATAAACACTTTTACAGACTGACACATTATGAATCCACTTTTCAGATTCTTAAAAAAGCACATGTCCAAACTGCTTTTTCAGACCAGCACCATGTGTAACCTGGGTGACTGACTACACTCCAGCAAGGGCAACCAGCCTTAGTAATGCTGAATGTATTTGCATTACTGACTGAAACCTCAAACCCCACTCGCTTGTGAATACTGTGCATGATTCCACAGGGTAAGCAGCTGGGTGTGTGCTAAGAGTCTGCTTCTGCACCAAAAAATGGCTCCCCCTTTCCATCTAATGCAACTGTGAAATCACCAGAGCAATACGCAATAAATCTCTGCCTGTAATTCCTTTTTGCACACAGAGTCATGTTTTCATATTAGTCACAAAACGAAATTTCTTTGCCAATTTGAAAGCACACTTACTACTCTTTTTTTTGGCAAGTGATAAACACTTTTACAGACTGACACATTATGAATCCACTTTTCAGATTCTTAAAAAAGCACATGTCCAAACTGCTTTTTCAGACCAGCACCATGTGTAACCTGGGTGAATGACTACACTCCAGCAAGGGCAACCAGCCTTAGTGATGCTGAATGTATTTGCATTACTGACTGAAACCTCAAACCCCACTCGCTTGTGAATACTGTGCATGATTCCACAGGGTAAGCAGCTGGGTGTGTGCTAAGAGTCTGCTTCTGCACCAAAAAATGGCTCCCCCTTTCCATCTAATGCAACTGTGAAATCACCAGAGCAATATGCAATACATCTCTGCCTGTAATTCCTTTTTGCACACAGAGTCATGTTTTCATATTAGTCACAAAACGAAATTTCTTTGCCAATTTGAAAGCACACTTACTACTCTTTTTTTTGGCAAGTGATAAACACTTTTACAGACTGACACATTTTGAATCCACTTTTCAGATTCTTAAAAAAGCACATGTCCAAACTGCTTTTTCAGACCAGCACCATGTGTAACCTGGGTGACTGACTACACTCCAGCAAGGGCAACCAGCCTTAGTGTTGCTGAATGTTTTTGCATTACTGACTGAAACCTCAAACCCCACTCGCTTGTGAATACTGTGCATGATTCCACAGGGTAAGCAGCTGGGTGTGTGCTAAGAGTCTGCTTCTGCACCAAAAAATGGCTCCCCCTTTCCATCTATTGCAACTGTGAAATCACCAGAGCAATACGCAATAAATCTCTGCCTGTAATTCCTTTTTGCACACAGAGTCATGTTTTCATATTAGTCACAAAACGAAATTTCTTTGCCAATTTGAAAGCACACTTACTACTCTTTTTTTTGGCAAGTGATAAACACTTTTACAGACTGACACATTTTGAATCCACCTTTTAGATTCTTAAAAAAGCACATGTCCAAACTGCTTTTTCAGACCAGCACCATGTGTAACCTGGGTGACTGACTACACTCCAGCAAGGGCAACCAGCCTTAGTGATGCTAAATGTATTTGCATTACTGACTGAAACCTCAAACCCCACTCGCTTGTGAATACTGTGCATGATTCCACAGGGTAAGCAGCTGGGTGTGTGCTAAGAGTCTGCTTCTGCACCAAAAAATGACTCCCCCTTTCCATCTAATGCAACTGTGAAATCACCAGAGCAATACGCAATAAATCTCTGCCTGTAATTCCTTTTTGCACACAGAGTCATGTTTTCATATTAGTCACAAAACGAAATTTCTTTGCCAATTTGAAAGCACACTTACTACTCTTTTTTTTGGCAAGTGATAAACACTTTTACAGACTGACACATTATGAATCCACTTTTCAGATTCTTAAAAAAGCACATGTCCAAACTGCTTTTTCAGACCAGCACCATGTGTAACCTGGGTGACTGACTACACTCCAGCAAGGGCAACCAGCCTTAGTGATGCTGAATGTATTTGCATTACTGACTGAAACCTCAAACCCCACTCGCTTGTGAATACTGTGCATGATTCCACAGGGTAAGCAGCTGGGTGTGTGCTAAGAGTCTGCTTCTGCACCAAAAAATGGCTCCCCCTTTCCATCTAATGCAACTGTGAAATCACCAGAGCAATACGCAATAAATCTCTGCCTGTAATTCCTTTTTGCACACAGAGTCATGTTTTCATATTAGTCACAAAACGAAATTTCTTTGCCAATTTGAAAGCACACTTACTACTCTTTTTTTTTGGCAAGTGATAAACACTTTTACAGACTGACACATTTTGAATCCACTTTTCAGATTCTTAAAAAAGCACATGTCCAAACTGCTTTTTCAGACCAGCACCATGTGTAACCTGGGTGACTGACTACACTCCAGCAAGGGCAACCAGCCTTAGTGATGCCGAATGTATTTGCATTACTGACTGAAACCTCAAACCCCACTCGCTTGTGATTACTGTGCATGATTCCACAGGGTAAGCAGCTGGGTGTGTGCTAAGAGTCTGCTTCTGCACCAAAAAATGGCTCCCCCTTTCCATCTAATGCAACTGTGAAATCACCAGAGCAATACGCAATAAATCTCTGCCTGTAATTCCTTTTTGCACACAGAGTCATGTTTTCATATTAGTCACAAAACGAAATTTCTTTGCCAATTTGAAAGCACACTTACTACTCTTTTTTTTGGCAAGTGATAAACACTTTTACAGACTGACACATTTTGAATCCACTTTTTAGATTCTTAAAAAAGCACATGTCCAAACTGCTTTTTCAGACCAGCACCATGTGTAACCTGGGTGACTGACTACACTCCAGCAAGGGCAACCAGCCTTAGTGATGCTGAATGTTTTTGCATTACTGACTGAAACCTCAAACCCCACTCGCTTGTGAATACTGTGCATGATTCCACAGGGTAAGCAGCTGGGTGTGTGCTAAGAGTCTGCTTCTGCACCAAAAAATGGCTCCCCCTTTCCATCTAATGCAACTGTGAAATCACCAGAGCAATACGCAATAAATCTCTGCCTGTAATTCCTTTTTGCACACAGAGTCATGTTTTCATATTAGTCACAAAACGAAATTTCTTTGCCAATTTGAAAGCACACTTACTACTCTTTTTTTTGGCAAGTGATAAACACTTTTACAGACTGACACATTTTAAACCAACTTTTTAGATTCTTAAAAAAGCACATGTCCAAACTGCTTTTTCAGACCAGCACCATGTGTAACCTGGGTGACTGACTACACTCCAGCAAGGGCAACCAGCCTTAGTGATGCTGAATGTATTTGCATTACTGACTGAAACCTCAAACCCCACTCGGTTGTGAATACTGTGCATGATTCCACAGGGTAAGCAGCTGGCTGTGTGCTAAGAGTCTGCTTCTGCATAAAAAAATACCTCCCCCTTTCCATCTAATGCATATGTAAAATCACCAGAGCAATACCAAACAGCTTTCTGAGACCAGCAACATGTGTAACCTGGGTGACTGACTACACTCCAGCAAGGGCAACCAGCCTTAGTGATGCTGAATGTATTTGCATTACTGACTGAAACCTCAAACCCCACTCGCTTGTGAATACTGTGCATGATTCCACAGGGTAAGCAGCTGGGTGTGTGCTAAGAGTCTGCTTCTGCACCAAAAAATGGCTCCCCCTTTCCATCTAATGCAACTGTGAAATCACCAGAGCAATACGCAATAAATCTCTGCCTGTAATTCCTCTTTGCACACAGAGTCATGTTTTCATATTAGTCACAAAGCGAAATTTCTTTGCCAATTTGAAAGCACACTTACTACTCTTTTTTTTGGCAAGTGATAAACACTTTTACAGACTGACACATTTTGAATCCACTTTTTAGATTCTTAAAAAAGCACATGTCCAAACTGCTTTTTCAGACCAGCACCATGTGTAACCTGGGTGACTGACTACACTCCAGCAAGGGCAACCAGCCTTAGTGATGCTGAATGTTTTTGCATTACTGACTGAAACCTCAAACCCCACTCGCTTGTGAATACTGTGCATGATTCCACAGGGTAAGCAGCTGGGTGTGTGCTAAGAGTCTGCTTCTGCACCAAAAAATGGCTCCCCCTTTCCATCTAATGCAACTGTGAAATCACCAGAGCAATACGCAATAAATCTCTGCCTGTAATTCCTTTTGGCACACAGAGTCATGTTTTCATATTAGTCACAAAACGAAATTTCTTTGCCAATTTGAAAGCACACTTACTACTCTTTTTTTTGGCAAGTGATAAACACTTTTACAGACTGACACATTTTGAATCCACTTTTTAGATTCTTAAAAAAGCACATGTCCAAACTGCTTTTTCAGACCAGCACCATGTGTAACCTGGGTGACTGACTACACTCCAGCAAGGGCAACCAGCCTTAGTGATGCTGAATGTATTTGCATTACTGACTGAAACCTCAAACCCCACTCGGTTGTGAATACTGTGCATGATTCCACAGGGTAAGCAGCTGGCTGTGTGCTAAGAGTCTGCTTCTGCATAAAAAAATACCTCCCCCTTTCCATCTAATGCAAATGTAAAATCACCAGAGCAATACCAAACAGCTTTCTGAGACCAGCAACATGTGTAACCTGGGTGACTGACTACACTCCAGCAAGGGCAACCAGCCTTAGTAATGCTGAATGTATTTGCATTACTGAGTGCAACCTCAAACCCTAAAAGTATTCCTTATTTATACCAGTACACCTTAATTTATCGTGAAAACATAGTCCATATTATTTTACATGTTCCTCACATTTAAATTTCTCCCAAAACAGAAAATGATAAACACAACTTCAACAAAAGGAATTCCATTTCTATTATTCATTTCTTAATTTACCATATACATCCCCTCTCAAACTCTAAACTCACCTTTAAAATTAGTTAGTTGTGAAAGAAATGTGGCACTCAAACAGCAGATTATCAGAGCCAGGATCTCTGTTCTTTACACCTCTCTCCTCTCAGCAGAACCAGATAATGGCAAACTTTCCCTCTCTTTTTCCACACATATACATGTTAATTTCAAATCTCAGTGCTTCCCCCTTTTTTTCAAATGTAATCACACATTTCTATTAGTTGAAAACCAACCCTTTTCCAAAAGTACCCTTCCCCCAACTTGACTTCTGCCTAGTACCCTTCCCCCAACTTGACTTCTGCCTGCTACCATGGCAACAGCTCATGGAACACTGCTGTGTGGAGCTAGGTCAGAAGTTCACCAAACAATGTTTCATTTCCAAAGAGCAAGAGTGCTTGACTTTTCAAACCTAACAACAAATCCATAGTACTGTTCTTTGGTAACACATTTTTCTGTACCAATACAAAACATGCTTCTATTAATTTACACATACAGCCTAGTTTTTATTGTAGAATGGTATGAAACAGCCAATCAGTTCTTTTTTTTATAAAAAAAATATGTATGCCCCCATTTCCAAACTGTCTTTCATTTCTTTTTACCATTCTACTGAATTACACCTCCTGAGTGCATCCAGTTCTCCTTTGAAGATGTTCACAGTGTGGATTGTAGGGCACAGCTATGTCTTCTGGAGTGAAAAGTATGCAGAGAAAACAGATATGGTGAGAGACCTTGCTTTGCCAAATGTAGACATTAAATGGATTGGTCAGAGAGGGTTAAAGTGGCACCAATTGATGCCATTGATGAAATCCTTCATGCAAATCCAACACCCTGACCTCATAATAGTGCACTGTGGTGGCAATGACCTAGGCACTTTGACTGGGGTAGGTCTGGAAATGCTTATGAAGGACACCTTTGCACAACTGTTTTCACTTTTCCCTAAAACTGCCTTTGTGTTTTCTAACATATGCCAAAGGCAAAAATGGAACTGGTCCAATCATTTCTGTCCGCAGATTGACAAAGCAAGAAAGCAGGTCAACAAATCTGTTTCTGCTTTCCTCCGTGACTATGGTATGGGTTCCATTTACCACAACAACTTGCGTTACGACATGCAAGACATTTATAGAGGAGATGGTGTGCACTTCACTGATGAAGGGAACAGAGTCTTCCTCTTGAACCTTAGACTCTGCATCGGTACTTACTTGTAGGTACCACTAAAAAATCACTTCATAAACACAACCAACGGCTCTTTTTAGAGCCCCCTAATATCTAAACTCTTAAATCTGCATTTCATTTCTTTTCTTTTATTTTTTTTCTACCGTACGCGTACGTTGAGCTTACCGTACGCGTACCCCGCGATTTTTTTTAAAATCAATAAATGTTTTCTTTGTACTTTTCTGTCCTTCTTTGACCCCCTTACAAATGTTAGGGGGTCTGTAACTCTCTCCCTTGCCCCCTTTTCAAGATATCACTCTTTTTTTTCTGAGTGAAACACACGAAATGGCGGCCGCCGCTTCCTGGTTTCGACCGATTCGAATGTTTACTAAGATCTAACAACCAATCAGAATCGCGCTCGCGCACGCCACCGTACGCGTACGGTAAGCGCACCGTAAGCGCACCGTACGCTGGCTCAGATATATATATTGATTTAAAGGCTATTTTCTCAGAATCTACTGAACAGATTTACACCAAACCTACAAAAGGCACTTCCTTGACCTGAGGACTACCTCTCTGCCAAATTTCAAGTAATTCTGTTCAGCCGTTCGGGCTGTAGCTGTGTCTAAAGGTCCTATGGAAAAATGCATGGGAAAAATGCGTTTTGGGACCCCCTTTTATCTCAGCCCCCGCTTGACGAATCCCCCCGAGACTTTCAGGGTAGGAGCGGAGCGTAGCGCCCCACCTATTTTGAAAAATTCGCGTGGATTCGTCAACCGGCGCTAAAGTTATTCAAAATAGAATGTTGCGGATTTCCTATGGAAACGTGGTCCTAACTATAACTACCTACTGGCGACCGCCAGTAGGTAATATACATGTGACCAAGGCTGTGGACGCAGTCGAAACGCGTAGTGTAATAAACGTTTTGCACCTTCCATCTGGTCTGTATTTTCCCGTATCCTGAGAGCGCACGTATTGGGACTTTAAGTGTGATTTCATTTGCCGGTACACTCTGCTGGTGTGTGGGCCACCTTCCACGGGGCCCAGCGATCTGGAATGAGCAGTATTCTTGGATATATATATATCTAACAAGTAATGTGTATACTCGTAGGGATTTATTTTTTCACTAGCACTTTATACTTGTGTACACTCCAATGATGTTTACATATTTTGCACTTGCACTTTATACATTTTAAACAATAACCATCTACATTATGTACAAAATATTTTGACATGAGAGACAATAATAATCTTGCACTCGCACTTTATTAACTAATAAGTAATATGTATAGACTCTTAAGGAGTTTGCACTAGCACTTTATACTTGTGTACATCTCAATGATATTTATATATCTTGCACTTGCATGTCTAAACAATGATCAGGTTGTTTTGTACAAAAACATTTTGATAAGGGATATCCAAACTACTGTAATTAAGATATGTTTACAATTTTGCATATTTGCACATGGCAATAGTCTGTCTATATTGCAAAACCCAACAAAAGTCGAATTGCTACAGTTGTAATGGAAGTCTGTTGAAGATTAAGACGCCTTGAAAAGTCTGTTTATTTTCACGGGTCTGATGTTGTTTTGAAATGTGGTTGTGCACTTTTTGGTAATTTTTGTTATTTATTTAGCTTTCCGATTACAAGACGCGTCATGTGATCAAGCTCGCACGATGCAAGCGAAACACGTCATGGCAGGCACTATGCCTGGTTATTTGGTGGTGATTATTCATTAATAAAACTTCACTGCTTCTCAGCATCTAACAACGCTGTTGTAATTGTTTCCTGAGCGCAACGAGGTCCATGCCTGGTTTTCCTGGGAGTGATTCGATAAATGCTAACAAGATCAACCTGCCTATATATAGCACATAATATGCCCTAGAAGGGTCACTACATAGTAAACAAAGCTGAGCTAGCATAAGAACATTAGTCACAATAAATCCAAAGGAACAATTTTTACAAAATTTCTATATATTTATTTTACAAATTGTCATTCATTTGGTTTATCAAGTTAGCAAAGGACAAAGATGAGAACAAATGTGTAATACATACCAAACATATAAATATAATTATAAAACAGGACCCACTCATAACCAACACTCATTCAGGATAGCAGAGAGCCAAACACAATCAAACATCACTCACAATCAGGCATTATAACAATCTTATCCATAAGGTTACAAAAACAATCAGGGTTCTTATACAGCCAAAAGATGTAGGTATAGAGGGTTCTCGTGTATTCTTCCAATTGGAGATAGTAGTAGGATCCAGACACACGAGATATTCAGCGCCAACGCGCGTTTCGGTGTCTTGCCCACTAAGGGCTACACCTGCATCAGGGCGGTATAGAATTATATTGTGGGACACAAAAGAGGCGACCTTAGTGTAATTATTCTATAAGAATTGAAACACAAGATGTTGAGTCCAGCTCAACACAAAGTATCTAGAAAGTAATACAGACAAACGGACTCCTGAAAGTTCACTGAATGTCGAAATTTAGAGGGGATAGGCAAGTACTGTGGTCCAGAGTCCATAGGCTAGTGTGCTCATCAACGTTTACTGGGAGCCCTTTGCCCCGCACTTTGCCAGAGGAACTCTTGCCACGGCGTCTCTTGAGTTCTTTATTGATTTAAATGGATCTGTCCCAGTAAACACCGATTTGTTCTCATCTTTGTCCTTCGCTAACTTGATAAACCAAATGAATGACAACAATTAAAATAAATATATAGAAATTTAGTAAAAATTGCTCCTTTGGATTTATTGTGACTAATGTTCTTATGCTAGCCCAGCTTTGTTAACTATGTATTGACCCTTCTAGGGCATATTATATGCTATATATAGGCAGGTTGAACTTGTTAGTATTTATCTGGTCTTTCTCTCCTGCCCTACCTGCCTATTATCCGTTGGCAGGGGCCCCCTTCTTAGGGGTTTCCTGGGAGTGATTGTCAGGCCAGGGCTTGGAGTCTTGTTATTACCTGTTCCGGAGCAGGCTGACTCCGGATTCACGGACCCTCCCCTTCTTCGAGGCACAGCCGTGAGTCAGCCATCTGTTTTTTTGGCGCATTGGACTTTACTCTGGAGGAGTTTGCAGTTGCTGTGCCCCCCGTACCTACAAGTGATGCTAATTTTGGTGTTTCCGGCCACCGGCGTGGAGCTGTGGATTCTGCATGGTCGAAGGATCTGTCGAGCTGCGTGCGAACCGCTGATAAGGGAAACCTTGATTTACAGCGTCGATATTTTGGATTGACGGGTTGGGGATTTGGCTCATTTCATACTGAAAGTAATCGATTGCAATGATGTGATTAGACCACTTCATTATGTCATCCAGCGACGCACTTCGTGAAAGGGAAGCAGCAGCGGATGCCCTATTTCAGAACTTACCAAGTATCAATAATGATCAGAGAACTCCGGCAAGTAGCACGAATAATCCTGATGTAAGGTCCTTGCTTAGGACGCTTGAAAAACTTTAAAAAAATGAACTCACAAAATGGTGGGAGTAGAAATCCCTAGAGAAGTACCGGAACGCTAACCGTGTACCTAGGGGTTTGTGTGTTCTTATAGCTCCAACGTTCTAGAACCCTACTCCGGCTATGTTACAAGAATGGGCCGAGAGCAACCTACAGGCCTCTATGAACATGATTTCTATATTAACAAAATACGCAGTCATTGACCGGAATACCATTTTGAAAGAAATTGATCGAATAAACGGATTATTAGATGCTACAGGTCAAACTGATTTAATAACAAAAGGACGAGCAGATATTGATGTATATATTAAAAAGCATGAAGAAACCACTAAATCACGCAAAGTGTTTACATTTACAAGAGATCAACAAGATTATGCAACGGGCTGAATTTTCACCCTTTCAAAGAAATTTGATAATTATAAACGACAAGCCATGACCAACAAAGTACCAAATCATGTACAAAATATGGTGCCAAGCGGCAATGTAGATGGTGACGGCGAATCGGACAATGCCTCACTTACATCAAATAGTGATTCTGAAGATGGACACCCTGGTACTTCGGGTGCTCTACCACTAATGCAAAGTAACTTTACCCCTGGAGAAGAATTTAATTTTCTGAGGGAGGACCGGAGGTACACTTTGCGACACCGCAAATCTCAACCGCAGCAAGGGGACCAATCAACCAGCGTAGGAGGGAAAGGCGGATCAGACACCGAAAACACTACCAGGCGAGGAAATGCAAGAAGGAATTGGAGATAAAAGGGCAAGATCACTCCAATACAGTCATTAACCTTACGGAAACTGTGTTACACTTAGCTGAGATCCAGTTACTATCTCTTGGACTCACGTACTGTCCAGCCAACCAATTCTCATACAACCAAACGAGAATTGACGTTTTTAAATGTATCAGTAAGGTAACATTGATCAAGTACTTTTGTCTCAATAAACCAATGGGGACTTTGCCATATCTACCGATCACTACACCAAGAAGACGCCCTTCAAGTTAGGGATATGCAGAGTTTACGGACACTACATTCCCTATCTACAGATACTGCTGACTCATCAACACAGGAGGCTATGTCAGCAATAGAGATTGTAACCAACAGAGCAGCAAAACGTCCTTTTAAACCGACATCTACATTTCTACCCCTCATGCCTAAGGATGCTGTGGGCATTTTTAGTGATAGGTTAGTTGAAGAGCTTAAGTGTCTCAATAGGTCTGTGATGTCAAGTCAGCATGCCAGGACATATAGAAATGCCCAATATCAGTCCCTCATCACAAAACTGAAAAAACAATCATGACATCATAATCAATAAATCGGATAAGGGGGGCAACGTAGTCCTTTGGCCTCGTAATCAATATATGACTGAAGCTGATCGTCACCTTTCTGATGTTTGCTGCTACAGGAAATCTTCTAAACAGGATATGCAACAGGTACAAGTTAAAGTGTATAAAAGTTTGTCGAAGTGGAAAAGCATGGGGCTCCTCACAAAAGATGAATTTCAATTCCTTAAAGTTGAGCATCCAGTTACCCGTGTTATATTTTTTGCCTAAGGTGCATAAAAAGACTGTTCCCATCCCCATACGCCCTACTATTTCGGCAAAGAAAAGTTTACTTGAAAATGTGTCGAAATACGTGGATTACTTTATTTAACCTCATGTAACAGTTTTGCCATCCTACGTTAAAGACACCACTGATTTTTTTAGCAAGATTAATGAAGTGATTTGGCATCCTGGATATCTACTTGTTGTTATGGATATTGAATCCTTATATGCAAGTATTAGTCATCTGGATGGTATATCGGCAGCCAAGTACTTTTTGGGCAGTAGGGACATTGGTATGAAGGAACATAACAATATGCTGATTGAGATGACGGAAATGTGTCTTAATAATAACTATTTTTCTTTTGATCGGATTATATATCAGCAACTCAGAGGGGTGGACATGGGGGCATGTTTCTCCCCCGGCTACTCATGTCTCCATGTAGGCTGGTGGGAAGAATGTGTCCTCATGGCCAAACGTAAGGATATGTATAATCATGTTTTGCATTACTGCCGTTATATAGATGACATCTGTTTGATTTGGGATGGAACAAAAGAAACTGCTCTTAAATTTGTCAATATTATCAATGAGAATGGTTTGAATTTAAAATTTACTGCAACAATCAATGACAAGAGTGTGGAATTTCTGGACACTTTGGTATATATTAGTGACAACAAAATACATACTAAATTACATCGCAAACAAACTGCCGGTAATTCGATTTTACATGCGGCCAGTTCCCACCCCCGCCATCTGATCAAGAGTATTCCCTACGGCGAAGTTTTGCGTATTCGCCGTATTTGCAGTTCAGTCACAGATACACACATATGTCAGCAGGAGGCTCTCTCTAGATGTTTGAATAGAGGCTACAAAATGTCATAATTAACTCTAGCCTTGGAAAAAGCCAATAATCATTCTAGAGAGAATTTATTAAAACCCAAAGAATACCTGTGTGGAGGGAGCCTCTGATGCATTCAAGATTGAAGAAAAACGGCAAGTGATATTGATAACCACTTTTAGTGTACAGGAACAGAAGATCCGTAAAATCATTTACTCTCAATGGCCAATAGTGCTTACCGACATGACTTTAGGATCAATTTTACCAATATTACCGGACATTACTTTCAGGCGGGCGCCCTCTTTGACGAATGCCTTGGTTAAATCTAGTCCTGGAACTCTTTCCAAAAGTTCATGGTTGGTCAGCAGGGGTTTCAAAACTGTACTTCATGCTGTGCGTGCACCTTTGCATGTAACCTGACACATTATGTGACAGCATTCAGTAATAGAAGAATTGAGATTATGGAATACCTGACGTGCCGTACTGAATTTGCCATTTATATTTTAAAATGTACTTGCGGTCTTGCTTACATAGGTAGTACCAAGCTTCCAGTGCACAAGCCTATTCTTCAACATGTCAAGGCAATTGTGAATTCAGATTCTAGCTATCCAGTTGCCCGGCACTTTAGGTTAGTTCATCAGAACACGTTGAAGGATTTGACATATTCTGTGCTAGGTGCCGTTCCAATGCCAGAATGGGGAGGGAACCGAGAAAAAAGACTTAGGCAACTGGAATCACATTTTATTCTAGCCCTAGACACTAGAATGCCTAAGGGCATGAACACCAGTGAAGATATCCACAATTTCCTGTAACCTAAACTGTATGCCTTTATGTGTATCTCATCGGTATATCCTGCATCTTTTGTGATAGATGATTTATAGAAATTTCACTTTTGTATCTGCTCGTCTGTTAGTTCAGTCTGATTTTAACCTCAACTTCAACTTTATCTTTAGGAGTTCTCTACCATTAGTACTACATTATGTTGATTATTTAGGCCTAAGGGCAACATATGCTGCTATCAAAACTAATTTTTTGCACAGTGTATATTTTGCACTATTTTGTAGGTTTTGCACATTTTCTTGCACTTTATGTCATATAGGACGTTTTTTCTTAGACATGTAGCTTTGTATTTTGACATGGCGCGCTATAAGATTGGATTACTCTACATTTGTTTTGGTTGTTATCATCAGTAATCGCCTTAATTGTGAGTGTTTTTTTTTTTAATTTACATGCATCTAGTTGCTAACTGTCTTAAGTCCCTTCTTTTAATAGCGATATATATATTACTGGGTGGTCAAATGATATATCTCATTTGGGATATTTTAATAATCTTGCACTTGCATTTTGTTAACTAACAAGTAATGTATATACTCTTAGGGATTTTTTCACTAGCCCTTTATACTTGTGTACACTCCAATGATGTTTACATATTTTGCACTTGCACTTTATACCTTTTAAACAATGACCATCTACATTATGTACAAAATATTTTGACAAGAGAGACAATAATAATCTTGCACTCGCAGTTTATTAACTAATAAGTAATATGTATAGACTCTTAAGGTGTTTGCACTAGCACTTTATACTTGTGTATATCTCAATGATATTTATATATTTTTCACTTGCATTTCATATGTCTAAACAATGATCAGTTTATGTTTTTTACAAAAAATATTTGATAAGGGATATCCAAAGTACTGTAATTGAGATATGTTTACAATTTTGCATATTTGCACATGCCAATAGTCTGTCTATATTGCAAAAGCCAACAAAAGTCGAATTGCTACAGTTGTAATGGAAGTCTGTCGAAGATTAAGACGCCTTGAAAAGTCTGTTGTTTATTTTCACGGGTCTGATGTTGTTTTGAAAGGTGGTTGTGCACTTTTTGTTATTTTTTGTTATTTATTTGGCTTTCCGAACACGAGACGCGACATGTGATCAAGCTCGCACGATGCGAGCGAAACGCATCATGGCAGGCACTATGCCTGGTTATTTGGTGGTGATTATTCATTAATAAAACTTCACTGCTTCTCAGCATCTAACAACGCTGTTGTAATTGTTTCCTGAGCGCAACAAGGTCCGTGCCTGGTTTTCCTGGGAGTGATTGTCAGGCCAGGGCTTGGAGTCTTGATATATATATATATATATATATATATATAAGAAGTGTACTTGATCTCCCAAAGCTTGCACTTCCTTTGCAGCGGTAAGAGAGACCCGGACTCCAAAATACGTGGCAAAATAGGTTGTTTTTATTCTTTCAAGCCGTTATATATATATATATATATATATATATATATATATATATATATATATGAAGCATCGTAAATAAAAAAGAGATTTCAGACACAAGCACTGACAAAGTCTCACGGTCTGACTTTTTAAAATGGAACATCCCATATTTATTGTCAGATTTGTATGTGTGATTGTGTATATTTGTACGTGGCTGAATGTGAGAATAGAGAATATATAATTTGTCGGTGCACCAAAAGAGAATTGAGAGGTTAAATGAAATGGTGGGTGAAATCATTGCAATATCTATAGTTGGAGGAACGTATGAGTCTGTACATCAATAAGTGAATGCACAGCAGTGGTGGAAGGGCAGTGCTGATTCCTGCCACCAGTGGGACTGTACCCATCACCAGGATCATGTACCGAGTCAGCCATAGATGGACTCACTCATCCATCATTTTGATCACTTACTCCATGCATTCACTTTCCTCGTTTTAGCATTTGTTCATTCATTCGCTCAATCATAGATAAATGAATTTTTTCGTCCATGCACCCAGTCACTTATTCATACATTAGCCTGTGCATTTCTTCATCCATCCCATGCACACATTCACCCGCACACTGATCCGCAGAATTCCATACACACAATTGCCTATCAATGATGAAGCACTTTCATTAGAAAAATAAGGTCTATTGGCTTTGTCAATGATTGTCATCATGAACGTTACTCTTTCTTTAACTTCACAAATAAACAAAACAATCCATACTTGCTCGCATCCACTGAGAATTAGCATGAGAACCTCCCCATTCCTAACATTCCCCCAAAGAACCACAGCAATTCTACCCATAATAATTCCTGCCCTAACTGTAACCTTCTTAAAGAGGTGCACACCACCTTCGACATAGACTGCTCTTTCCTCAGGCAAACAAGAAGGTTGCTTTCAGTGTCCAGGCCTTGAAATATTGTTCGGGAAATTTGCAGTACTACCCAAATAACCAGCAGTGTTACTGCATGCAATAATCTTGCCATTACTGCAATTACACCTTTGAATTGGCAAGCACGCTTCTGGGAGCTGTTACAGATTTAATGGTGCAAACCTACCAACAACCTACCTTTCCCATGCTGTAATGTGGTCATACGGTATTATACATTTTCTGTTACAGCATTTTAAAGCAGTAATATTACATCAGTTTCGACAGAAAAAACATGTTAAATGTTTGGTTCCATTTATGCAATTCTACTATTCCATACATCCAACCTATGAAAGCCTATGTGTTCAACTCAGCAGTCAGCACACCTTTTCATCATGACATGATATGATATTCGATATGATTTGATACGATTTGATATTGTGAGGAAAGCGGTTGTGGTCTGGTTGTGCTACCTCACTGTATAATAAACTCTCTTCCTGTACTAGGTCCAGTCAGATTCGTTTGAAAAACCTTAGCTCAACCCTGGGTAGCTGTGGCTCTGAGCAGTCAGGCTTTATCAAAGAAACACATTTAAAGCATAAAGAAGTACCAAAACTGTTGAATAAGAAAGAAACAAGACTGCAGTAAAAATCTGACCCCAGTTTACAGAACAGGTTGATTTCTTATCTTTAAATGGACATCACAACAACAAAATTCCACAAGAGCATTCTCAAGATGTGATTTTTCAAAGGAACACTAAAACACTGCTTTTTCAGTCAGTGCAATAAATCATTATAATGGACTGCGCTAGCAGTAACACTGTAAAAGTTTTCTAAAGTTGTAAAATACTACTCCAGCCCTATTTGGGAGACTTCCTCTGGCAGGTAGCAAGTCACAGGGAGCAAAGAGATCCAGTTGGATATTTACGGCGCAGTCAAAGCCGTCTTCAGTCAAGTTCCAGGCTCTATGAGTGAACCACAGTAGACTTTAATGGAGTGGTCCTGACGCAAGTGGGACACGATGCTGAAGATGCACAAGAATTCTGAGGATGAATCCTGGGTCATATCGTCCAAATATTTTTTTAAATAAGGACTACAAAATATTTACCAAGATAATGGCGGCCAGAATAACTTCATCAATGCAAAAATTGGTCCATAAAGATCAATGTGTTTTTTTTGCCAGCGAGGATCCTTGCAAATAATACAATTTTTTTACTTCAAGCAATTGATTATTTTGAAATCAAAGCAGCAATTATAATGCTTGATGCGGAAAAAGAGGATGCTGATCCAATGATGGGGTCATCCTTGGTCCGCAAACACGTTGGGGTGACTTTGGCCACAGGGTTTGATCCCTTCGAAGCCCAGGTGTAATCTAGCCAAAAAACTGTTGTCACTGGTCTACTGTTCTCCGGTTACAGCGAAACCAGTGATTATCTTTAACTGGCAATACCTTCCTTCCTTGGTGACCAAACTGGATTCTGACAACTCTCCCATATCCAGTAGACTTGGGTGCAACTTTTGAAGGTCAGGACTCGGTCTCCCAGGCTGTACTTTGACAGTCAGCGGTGGTTAGCAGCAGTTAGGTGTTTTTGGCTACCAACTCCCCAAGGCAGGCTGTTAGAGCTTTTGTGGTCCTGTAGCTGTAACAGGAAGTCAGCCAAATGACTCTTGGAGTCACTTCTCCTGTCTGAGGCTTGGGGATGACTAATCTCCGAGCAGGGCACCACAGGCACAGCCGTCGCTTTGCTAGCACACAGAGCAGCAGGTGCACTCCAGTCTTTGGTGCAGCCTCTCTTTGCTTGGTCCAGGGAACAGAAGGGCAATCCTTCTTATGTCCCCTTTTCAGTACAGCCAAGTTCAGTGGTCTGGGTGCCCTGGGTGCCACCTCTATGCAGAGCTTGTGCCTTCAGGGGATGTGGCAACTACCAGCTAATGGGCTACTATGTTCCCTTCTTCCTAGCGATGACTTTCTGTAAAGTGTGACATCTGGCTAGTGCAGAATGCACTATTCTGCCCACTACCAACATGGTAGAAGCCTTTTCTTGTTGTGTGGAACTCCCTAGCCCAACCCCCCGGTGTGGCTACTGGCATATGGACAAATCAGTTTTGCAACTGCTTCCCCCACTCTGTCCCAACACAAACCTATCTGCCACCACAAAAGAGTAGCCCCTCTTGTGTTTGTCCACCATTCCCTCTTCAAAGGCTGCTTCCCCTTTGAAGCTCGCATTTTTGGGCTCACTCCCTGTGTGGCCTTCCTTCCAGGGTGAGGTCACATCTCTTTTAATGACGGCCCTTTGTGTTCCTTCCTGAGAGTCATTCTCCCCTCTCCCCCGGGGGAGCAGAAGGGCTTCTCGTAGCCAGAAACAGTAGGCTGTCCCTGGAAAACTTTGGGCAACAGTTACATTAAATTTGACTTGGGCATGAAGATAGGTTAAGAATCTTTTGACAACTTGAAGTATCATATTTAGTAGTCCCATTTACAAGTAAGCACTGCTGAGTTGTTAGCGAGTTATCCATACTCGTCAACTGTGCTACTAGTCTTTCCAAAGCAAAAATGACAAGGAGGGGTTTTCACTGTCAGGACCTGTAAAGTCAAAAATCCCATGTCCAATATTTAGATATAAAGAACCCTGCCTTTAGGGCTCAGTAGGCCTGTTTTAAGAGTGACTTTGCCACTACTTTAAATGGTAAAGTCAAGTTAGTAGTTGAAAACTGCTGTGCCAGCCAGCAATGGTAGACTGAGCGTCACACAGTAGTCCTGCAGTCCACGACAGACACTTTCACTTACAGGTCGTGAGTACCCCTGGTACCACATACTACAGACTTATAGCTAATTACCGTATGCCAATTGTGGATGAACCCTTCAGACATATACCTTTTAAGGGACATATACATTTTAAGATACGAAAATGAGGGTCCATCGATCTGAAAGGGTTTAACATGTGCGATGATTGCCAGGTTGGTGAAGGAAAATCATAAAGATCGAGTTGGATGATAAGTAGGATTTATATTGTGGATGCAAGGAGAATATTGGTGGAATATGGACCATGGACCAAGCAGAGTGGTTGAAGATTGGACATTTGCCTAGAGAAAGCAAATCTCAAATCATAAACTAAATAAAACATCTTAAAATGCCCAAAGTTTGTCACAACACGCGTGTCTATGTGCTAAGATGAAGCAAAGAGCCAGCCAAGAGGAGGGAACTGTAGCTGATCTCAAGGTATAATACATCAATTATAGAGAGTGGGCCGTTGATTTTGTTACCAGGTAAAAAAAAGGTAAGAGGGCAAGGATCTAACAGAGAACAGGTTTTAGTAGAAGCGAAAACTAGTTGAATCTCTTCTAAGGACATTGCTAAAAATGAAGCGAGGGATGAACCAGTTGTCGAGACCTTTGGCAGGATATAAAGTCCATAGGTGGGGTTGATGTAACATAAATATTAGTAATTTTGTCATGAAAAAGTAGAGAGCTTGGTACACAGTTCTTGCAAAGGAGCGACAGCATGTCTGTCAGCTGTGGGGCGCAATAACTTCTAATTTAGTGGGGTGGGCTGCACACCTGGGAGCTTGCAAGTAGCTGTAGAGCTACCAGTAGCCAGAGTTGGAAAGGGACAGAAATTAGACTAGGGTGCCAAACAAAAGTGGCAACCATAAGTGAATCAGAGACCTAACTAAACATGTGGCCAACATTTGCAAGTCAAGGCAGTTTTTAACTTATAAAAACCTGCTGTGCAAGTGCTTTGAAAGGAATGGGAAACTGCATTAATTTGTGCTTGCTACAGGCAGGCAGTGCTTGTGAGAATATTAGGAATACCTACGATAAATAAAACGACCCCAGACGATAAAACTAGGCCTCAAACAGCCAGAATACTGACCCACACACCGAGCTGGCACACCAGCCTTTCGGGCACTGCCTGATTGCCCAACAAGCCAGTCCGACCTTGGCAGCAGCTCACGAACTTCTTGTTGGGGGAGCATGCACCACTCAGACAAATGTAACAAAATGTTCTGTTTTTTATCTCTACTCTGCTTCTGCCCGGGTTCCCAAAGACCTTGCTCAGAAGCTGAAAATGTTGTGCTTTGCGTTTCAGACCTTGGCAAGCCCAGCCGGAGGCATAAGCCCGCCCACCGTAGTACTGTACTTCACCCACGTGGAGCCTCGAATAACGAAATTATGAGCCTTGCTTAAAAAATATATTGCTTCATGGCCAGCGTGACATCCAAGATTCAGGTGGGGGCTCGCACATTAACCAGAATTCGGCTCGTGACTGCGAAAAAATGTAGCACAGCGTGGCACCCTCTTTCCATTGTGGTTACTGTAGCAACACCGCACAGAAATACAATGTATGGTTGTAAAAGCCACCTATTTTAAAAGCTACGTTGGTGGCTAAGAATAGGTCTTGCTTTTCGCCCCCCACGCGTTGTCTTTTACCAATTCCTAAAACTGGAGACTTGACACTTAGATCATCCTCTTCTCGGTATTCACAGGGCAAAGTGGGCGTGGGGTCATTTCTGCACGCGCATCATTCCGATTCTGAGAACCGTCAGCTGAGCTCGTTATCTCTTTCAGCTCCGAGTACTCAACATTACTGGAGGCATTTTGCCACCAGAAGAAGTCATCTTCCCACTTATTAAGAAAATAAAGGGCACATCTTTAATGATAATGTGTCAGAAAATATTCTTCTTATCAATGGAAAGGAAAAGTGATCAATTGTGGAGCTGACTTCGGGCTTTAAATATATAATGAATTTCTTTGCGTGCAAATTCACTTTAGTCAGACTGTCTCTTCTATAAATTGGATGAACCAACAATGATAGCCTCGCTACTAATATGATTTATATTTTAGCTGTGAGAACTGTCTTTTTTTAAAGTAGTTGAATATGTGAACGTTAGGACGCTGGGGCCCTTATTTACTAAAGTTTGCGCAAACGATCGCTCAACGCAATGTAATTTAGCGCCGCACATGCAGACGTTTTAAAAGGTATATAAATTGATGATGGCTTTTGCGCTGTGTTCCGTTGGGTGAGTTCCCACGTAAATGTTCAGGAAATTAGGGCCAAATTTATGAAATGTTCACGCAGCACAACGCAGCAAGCCACCTTGCTGCGCTGCGTGAAAAGGAAGGGACAGGAATGCACCGTATTTAGCATTATACAGTGCATTCCGGTCCTTTCGCCAATGCAGGCAGTCTTGCCTCATGGTTCAAGGGTGCCTGTTTTGCAAGCAGAATTGTTTTTGAGCGGGAGGGGACACCTTCTTGCACAAAAGCAATCCTCAGAGGCATTTTACTCTTTCTATGTGGGCTGCACAATGCAGCACACATGTAAAGAGGAAAAACAAGGAGAAATAAATATATTTCTCCTCGTTACGCCTCGGAGACGTAGCATTCTGGTGCATTCCCAGGTCTACCCACGCTCCACCCATGGAACGCCTCCTTGGGGCAGAGTAACACAAGGAACTGACTTGCACTGCCTTGTGTTGCTCCTTATTTATCAAGCCATGAAGGGCCACACAAGGTGGGCTTGTGTGGCTTGATAAATTTCACTTTAGTGTTGCATCGCCTGTGCTGCCCCATGCGTGGCTCAGGGGCGACACAACACTATAATAAATCTGGCCCTAGGGTCTTAGGGGTGGCCAAAATGGTGGGAGGAAATTTGACAAAGCCAGGCTTTGCTACAAACAACTCCATAAAAACACACTTTTAGAGGAGGAATTTTCTCCAGGATGTTTTGGGCTGTGGGGTTGGTTGTCTCTCCCTCCTGTAAATTAGCTGGAGTGGTAAAAAGAGACAGTTGTAGGCCTAAAAACTGGAAACCCATGGCAGAGGCACATTTATTTAGCCTCCTGTGCTCCTGTAGAAGTGGCCAAAGAGATCCCAGCAGGTCCCTGACCCTACTCTCCCTTGCTGCCTCCGAGCAGCAGATCTTCCCCTTGTGCCGCTGCCAACCCCTGCCTGAGTCCCTTCCACTTTGTCTCTCTTTTGTTTGCCCATTTCTGCTCTCCTTTGCCATTTTCGCTCCCTTCTACCTGTTCCGCTCCCATTTGCTTCTTTCTGATCCCCTCTGCCTGTTGCTGCTTGTCTTTATCTGCCTTTCTTGTATGGTGCTGTTTCTTGTATTGTGCCTGCTTTTCTTGTATTTTGCCTGTTTTTTGTATTGTGCCTGCTTTTCTTGTATTGTGACAGTTTCTAGGCTATTATGCCGGTCTGCCTCGTTTTTTCTTAGGCTTCTCTTTTCACACCCATTTCTGCCGCCTCTATGCTTCCATTTCCCGCCTCCGGCCAACTCCTCCCACTGCCACCCAGTGACCTTCCTTCCTCCCAGGAACTACTTATTGGAGTCCGCATAGTGACCCCTATTGAGCAGATCCCTGAACCAGCTCCCAATGGCTCCCTCCGAGAGGTAGTTTCTTCCGCTTGTGCCACCCGCTCACCCCTGGCTAAGGGCCTTCTGCCTTGTCTCTCTTTCATTTGCCCGTTTCTGCCTGTTTGGCTCCCGTTTGCATTTTTCTGATCGTCTCTGCCTATTTCTGCTCGTCTTTGCCGGCTTTTCTTGTATTGTGCCTGTTTCTTATACGTTGCCTGCTTTTCTTGTATTGTGCCAGTTTCAACGCTATTGTACTATTCTGCCTCGTTTTTTCATCCCCTTCTCTTTTACCACCTGTTTCTGCCACCTCTCTGCTCCCGCTTCCCGCCTCCAGCCAGCCTGCTCCACCACCACCCAGTGCCCCTCCCTTCACCCAGGACCAACTTAATGGAGGCCGCAGTGTGGCCACGCGGCGGGTGTGCCCAGCGGGTGTGTCACTGGTGACCTGAAGGCGCTCCAAATGCAAGCCCATCTGTGCCTGGACTGCGTCGAATGCTAGAAACCTTGGCTCTCCCACCTCCCACAGATACACAGCTGCCAAACTCCTAACCCTGAACCACATACACCATCACACCAACTTCTGTCACACCTCTTCCCGCTCCACAATAGTACCTTTCTCATGCCAACCATTCCACTTCTCCTGCGACATCAGTGCTCCCACCCCAGCGACAATCTCCACCACGCAACACAGCACACCGGAGCAACTCGACTGCCTCCTCCTTACCACATGCCCACTTGGCAAGCCTGTCACGGAAATTGGAGACATCATCACCTCCCTTGCCCCAACGTCATCTTCTCCACTGAGACCTGCCTCACCCCTGGATCCACACTGAACATTGCTTCAGCTCCGCCCAACGACTACAAGATAGCACACAAGGACCGCACCAACAGACCTGGAGGCGGGATTGCCATCATCCACAAGGAAATACCCAATGCACCACCACTACAGTTGAAGCTACCCCAATCATGGAGCACCTCAACTTCAAACTCCAAACAGACAACAAATCCACAATCAGGGGCACCCTCACTTACAGACCACCGGGATTGCACCCCAGCATCTGCAGCGCCATCTCCAACTTCGATCTCGCCTTAGTCCAATTCATCATCACAAGACCGCCCACCCGCCCGCATCGACCCTCGAGCCACCAAGTGTCCCCTGTTGTGGCTGGAGCAAAGAGTCAGAGAGCGAGTGGGCCAACGCCCTCAACAACGCCCACACTGACACTGCACCAAACCTGGACCAGGCGGCCAAAAATTTAACCATATGGATCTCCGAATGTCCGGACATGGTCTTCCCCATCAAGACCAGCAGACAAGAGAGATCCACCAAACAGATTAGACGGTACACCAAGGAACTAAAAACCGGCAAACGCAACTGCAAGCCACTAGAAAGGAAGTGGCACACCTGCAAGGAAACCGCAGACAGAACCTCTTTCAAGACAGCCCTAAACCACTACCACTGGTTACTGAAGGAAACAAAAAAGAATGCCTTAAGCAGACCACATTGAAGCTAGCTCTAACAACAGACAAGAACTCTTCAACACTGGGAGAGAGATGTTCAACATCTACATGCGCCCCTGGCCAACATCGTCAGACCCCACAAAACATAACATCATATCCTATGCAGGTGACACCAAGTTCATCCTCTCGCTCTCAGAAGACTCTCTTACCATGGGAGCCAACTTTCACACATGTATGACGAGCGTCGCCGACTGGATGAAGAACAATTGCCTCAAACTCAACATAGAGGAAATGGAAGTGCTGATCTTCGGAAACAACACCTCCCTGTGGAATGACTCTTGGTGGTCCTCAGAACTAGGACCCTCACCCACACCGACTGACCATGCCGGAAACCTCAGTGTTATCCTCGTCAACAAACTCACCATGAAAGCCCAGATCAATACAGTCTCATCTGCCTGCTTTACGACACTTGGCATGCTTCTGAAAATATTCCAATGGCTTCCCATCAACACCAGTCGCACTATCACTCAGGCCTTATTCATCAGTCATTTGGACTACGGCAATGCACCTTATGCAAGAATCAACTCTCACCTCCAGAAGAGACTTCAAACCATACAGAACTCTGCAGCTAGACTCTTCCTTGACGTCCCCAAACGGACACATATCTCCAGTCACCTCAGGAATCTCCATTGGCTCCCTATACAGAAGAGATGCCAATTCAAACTGCTGACCCATGCCTACAAGGCCCTGCACAGACAAGGATCAGCCTACATCAACCACATCCTCGTCTTCCACCAGCCCTCCAGACACCTGAGCTCTGCTTCCCTCTCCCTCGCCCACATCCCCCACTTCCGCCGAAGCAACAGTGGAGGTCATGCCTTTTCCTATCTCATGGCAAAATCCTGGAACAACCTCCCCTTTCACCTACGGACCTCCAGCTCTCTTCTACAATTCAGGAAGGCAGTCAAGTCCTGGCTATTCAACTGAACACTCCTGAAGCAGGATTAGATGAATGACATTTCTGAGGGGCATAATGAAGATGAATGAAAGTAGTATGGCAATCAGCTGAGCAAGATAAGCAATTTTTTATATAGGATACCCATGAATGAAACTAGTTTAGCAAATTCTTTTATTTTTGGTCTACACATTTTGCCAATGTGTGAGGGCAGCACTTTTATCATAATTTAATTGAGTGTAACTGGAAGACTACCTCTGTGTCAGTGGTCAACGTGCATTAAAAAAGAGTATAGTAACTGTGATACTGCATGCAAATAAGGACTGTGAGTGAGGGTGGGGGCGGGGTCAAAGGGGTGGCTGAAAAAAAAATTCTGTAACTTTTTCAGTCTTTCACCTTCAGGTAACTAGATATAACATAACGCACATCTTAAATGAAAAATAAATGAAGGTAAGTTAATCAACAGGAAATGCACTATCGTATATTATGAAACCTCTATCAGTTGATTCATTGCAGAGGTCTGTGTATGGCATCAGAGAGTTACAGAATTGAACCCTGGTTGTTGCAGTGAAGAATAGTGACTTGTAGTAGTATGTAGGGTCCTGTCGATTAGAGACTTATGTATGTTTAGAGCTCCGAGTACCAAGTCCCAGTCTGTGACATAAAGCACTGGGAATATGAAGTCATTATTTAAACCTTGCATTACGCACAGTAGTAGATAGAGTGCTATAAAATGAGCAATACAGTTTACGGTTATAATGGGTTCCAAAATATAGATTTTAGTAATACCCAGACTGTACTTAGTGCATTTTATTTATAACTGTGCTTTAAAAGCACACAGTTCACAGCTCAGCTGGTAGCTCCCTTGCAATACCAGTCAAAAATAATAAATCTCTGTTATTTGGAAGCTTCAAATGATTCCATCAATTAAAGACCATTCAGCTTCCAATCACCCATTACATTTACAGATTAACCATGTATGCACATTTACATTTCTTTCAGGCAAGCAGGCACCCTAGCAAGAAGGCTTGTTTAGCTGTCTGCCGGCCTTCAGTTTCACAGCACAGGAGACTCTCTGCTTTACACTTCAGCTGAAGCATTTCAACTCTCGGAATTAACCGTCCCGGGACGGTTGTCTTTTCATAAAGAGTAGGGGTACTGACTTTCTCAAATAAAAAAAAAGTATGGGCACATCGTGCCCCTCAGATCCCGCCCACTTCGACCACTGCTCTGTGTCTGAAATCGTACTCTCACTATATCAGAACAGACAGAGAGACCATCTTTGATTTAGGCTCCTGGAGATAGTAAAGTCCCAAATCACACCCAGCACTTTCTGATCTGTGGCACAAGCTTGGATACTGCGGGTAGAGGTTGGAGAGTTTCCAATGGGCACTGCTGTCTATTGTGAGGGGCCGGCTTAGAATGGGCTGTCGACCACAGTGCAGTCAGAAAGGGGAACCTTGGTGCTAGATATAGCGGTTCAGAAGAGAAATTATCCCAGCATGTAGATATGGAACCAAGGTTACTCCTACATGTGTAAAGGTTGCTGGAGATGCAGCAAGCCTTCTTTGGAGGCTGCCTGATCAGTAGCTCAACAGCAGCTCAACAGCATGAGCAGGTAAAGATGCTTCCTGAAAACAAAATGGCCACAAAAGGAGACATTTATTCCACTTTGCGATTTTTTCCACTGCAAATTGAGAGGTTTAAGTGCACTACTTTCAAGGGGCCACCTTACAGAGGCATCTGAGTGTAGAATTTTTCATAGATTTAAAGAAATGCAAAAATAGGAAAATATTTGAGGAAAAGTGGTACAGCAGATATAGTGGCCCACTGATCTCAGGAGGGGGCGGCTACTAAACCTTGATTACTGCTGTATTTTACAAACCAGTCAGCAGCCAGGGCACTGAACCTAGATTATTGCAACAATTTACCACCCAACAAGCAGTCAGGGGGTCTATTTTTCTTGTTTGCACCAAGGCCCATGACAGCCTTGCTTCGCCACCTGGAAAAACTAATAGAGCTGAAACCCCAGGCTTTTGCTCCCCTCACACTTGCCTTCCTCCAAATTTCCTCATCCTGGAGATGAAATGCAAAATAGAAAGACTATGCTAAAAACCTGATGCTGCACCCAAAGCATTGAATGAAGTAGTCCTGAATCTTGAAATGTGAAAGGGTATATCAAGCATGAAGTAACTGCGTGGAAAGCTGAATGCCTAGAACAAGATGTGGAGTGAAGGTTAGGGGGAGCTTTAAGGCTCAGCAGAAAAGGAAACCAGAACCTGGCTTCCAGATTACAGTTCCTGGAAAATTGTCAAAAGGCTCCTCATTTACAGATCATTGGGTTTCCTAGTAGTGATGACTGCTCTCAGTGGAAGGAATTCCTGGTAGGATAGCTGAAAAATCAAATAAACTTGACTCAAGAGGAGTCATCACTTATGCCCAGAAGATACTTGTCATTCGGGGAGATGGGTGGTTTGAAACATCTCACGCCAGTGGTGGAGAATGTGACAGTGAAATGGAAAGAGTTCTAAAAAGAAAGAGAAAACTATTTTTCACAGGCAGCAGTTTCTTATCATTCTGGATGTAAACTAAACACTGACTCCAGGAGAAGTATGCAAGAAATTGTGAGAAGGGTATTCTGCAGTGGTGGCTATGTCCAATAAAAAAATGGTGAGCACGAAAGCACTACTCACTATAAACGTGGAGTAGCACAACCACTGTGGCACTTCTCCTTTCCACAAGTAGGACCAGGAAGAACTTCCTTGCTGCTTGTGCTACTGCTGGAGTTGCTTTCATGCTGGGAAAGCAGCTCCAGGATTGATGAGAGCAGGCTCACCCAGCGCTCATTATGAGGATGGGGGACTGTGCCAGCAATCCCCAGGCTGTTTCACAGTCTGTGGATTGCTGGGTCTACAGCGCGCATGTCGGACTGGCCGTCACAATACAGCCGACCAATCCGACATTCACACTGTAGACCAGTGCCGACATCGGGCATTTACAGGATTCAGCCCTGCCCCACCCTCACAGTGAAAGCTGGTGCAGGGGCAAATAAATAAAATGGCGTGGAAATGCCATTTTATTTATTTGTGTTTGCCTGCTGCGCTCACAGCAGGCAGGGCGCTGCTCCTCAGCTCCTGAGGAGGAGTCGCCCCTGGTATTCTGGGTGTAAGGTGAAAAAGTTTTCATGCAAAATTAGATTGAGTTTTGTAAACAATGGTATATTGATTTTTTGGGGAGATCAATTGGTTCCATGACTCCTGCTGTATGTGCGGTAGAGTGGGGAACAGGATTCGCAGGAGAAGGATGGCTCAGGGAGGAATCGTGAGCGAGGAAATCACCAAATGTGTGATTGTGTGAAAAGAAGAACACCTCTACTTCACCTGATGCAGAAATAGAAGGCGATGGGGTAATTGTCAGTAATGCCTCTGGGAGTAAGTTGGTCAGTATAATCACCAAGCATCCATCAGCTTGATGGATGGGCTTGGCTTGAGCAGACAATCGATTTGATAGCTTGCATAACTTGCATAACACATTTGAACAATAAAACTACTAAGATACCATTCTGCTGCTCTCTCCCCTAGCACCAGTGCACTTTAGGATGCATGCTCTAACACACACACACACACACCCTTGCACCATAGTTCAGGGTTGTGTGTGTGAGATGTCAACCATAAGTTTTGCACTTAAAGAGTTCCCTTCTAGCACCCATATATATTTTGACAAAGTTTAACATTTTTCCCCAATTTGTATGTGTGAGGTACAGTACAGCACGCAGGTGTAACTTTGGAGAAAATAACACTTTGTCCAACGTTACACCTGCCTTATGGAGGCATCATTTTTTTATGCAAATCTCTCTCTGCCAATTCATGGGTGGTTTTGTGAGACCACCCATGTACTGACCCAGGGACGTTCCCTTGATGGAAAATAGTGCACATTAGCACACAGCAATACTTTGTGTTACTTCAGGGATACTTTCCAGAAAGTAAATAGCAATCCGGACTTTGCACTGTGTTGTGTCACTTTTGTGATGAGCAACAGAGGCAGAGTGTTATTAAATTTGCCTCACGAGTGTGAGAGAATCAGAGCAGCCCCATAACCGGAGGATGAGATGGATGGAAAATTAGTATATATTTAGTTAATGCATTAGTCATAGTATAGCTGAATTTATGATTAGCCTTTCACTGCGTAATCCAGGGAATAAAATGAATAAACATATATTTAAAAGAATTAAATGAAACATGAAGAAATGGAGCAGAACAGGCCAATAGCAGAGACCATGGGGGATCTCTAGGAAGTCTAGGAGCATGGACATCTTAGCGCCCATTGCTCAGCCACCTCTTAGCAAGTTGTCGGAAAGCAGGAAGCAGCCAATTCACCTGGTGACATCTGATGATTTAGCATTGGAAGTAGTAGCTTGCAGGCCTCCATTTTAGAAAAAGAGGAAAGCGCATTACTAAATGGAGGCACCATCACTGGCCGTGAAAGACGCATCATGGCGGCCAAGGTGATACGCACTCCACAAAGTAACAGTCAGGATGTCTTCAGATCAGCCCATCAATGGGTTCCAAAGCAAAGGATCAGGTTTAATAGATTCCAAGAAGAAATATCCCACAGTGAAAAGAAATGTCCAGACATCTATTTAGTTTGAGGTTTATATAGCGCTGGCTAGACCCAAAGGTATCAGAGTGCTTTACATGTTTAGAGGATACGTTTTCGCAAGTAAATGACGAGGGTCAGGTGGGAATCACAGTCAGTCATACATATATGACAACAATGCATTAAAGGAGACCCAGTGAGACTACAGTAAAAATATAGCAATCAAGTAATAGAGTAATGAGAAAAGGGATATACTTTGCATCAGTGGAGTCAAATTGTCAGGAGGACTTCCCCGACAGGAATAGTTCGAGAGGGTTGTGTCTTGGGAGGCGTATGTCTTAACGTGTTCTAGTTGAAGTAGTCTTGAGTAATAGAGATTTGAGGTCATGCTTGAAGCAAGAAAAGGAAGGGTTGCAGCGCAAGTCCTTAGGGAGTGACATCGGAGCATAAAGGAGCTAGAAGGAACAGGAATGATTTCAGAGGGAACAAAATGAGGGGTAAGATGAGGAATTGTTCAAGACTATACAGGAATATAAGCAGCCTTCACAGGAAATGGGGATGAGGCAAAGGATGCCCATGTCCATTGAGAAACGTATATTTACGTTTCTGATCTAATCGAATAAATAGATATTTAGGTACATCAACGTCGTTAGAAAGGCCCTCGGGAACACTGGAGGATGTAACATGATTAGATGTTCAGGGCCAGGATGAGGGATGATGGACTGGTTACACTTGAGGGTCTCTCCTATGACACCAGGGCATGCCTCTCCATCAGGCCAGCAGTGATGCTGCCCATCCCAAGCAGACTGTCCTACCCTCATCACCCTTTCAGTGTCAGCCCTCCCAGACTAGAGATGGACCAAGAATACTGGGCAATTAATAAAGAAGAGAATGCTTTGTAGCTCTCACTTACATAAATGCTATGAAAATACCAATAAAAATAAATATCTAAAATTATTGGGTTAAAGTACAAAATGTGAAGGAGTGCATCTGGCCGCTTCAGCCTAGTTGATAAGGTTGGAATAGACATGGGGATTGTGTATTCAAAGGAGGTAATGGGAAAAGGTTTCTACACCTATTAAACTGAACAAATTGCAGGATCACAAAAACCACTACCCAGACACTGAGCTGGTTGGGCAACGTGGAATGACTTTATGAAATTATTTCCTAAGGTTTGCAAAGGATCTAAAGGGTTATCATGAGCTGACTTGTTACACAATTCAAAAAAAATAATTACATCGACAGTCACAACAAAACTAGCTAAGTATCTGAAGAAAGGTAGGCTGAGGGCACCATTTGAGTATGGCTTATGGGTGACCTCAGAACGTCCCAATAAGAAGTAATATTCAAAACAGGACAAGGGAAATTTCGATTCATGGAAAATGTGTCTTGTCTTAGAAGGAGGATCAGTAAATTACATATTTGATGAAATGTAAGGTACTTCTTATTATGAAGGTCAATGCAGTAACCTGAATTGAACTATATGTGTGAGGGCATAACCAAACATAGACAGTGGCAATAAAAAGTCAAACAGTGCTACTGCATGCTGTAGATTTTTTTTTAAATGGAGCCTATAAGATCAGGACTCACGTTGGTGTCTTTGCACCCTGAAAAATGTACTCGGAATGCTATCTGAAGGTCGAGATGTGCGTGAACAAGACAGTAGGTATGGATTTCTGCAGTGAATTTTTACTGTGGTGATTCAGTAACAAGACTGAATTGAGTACTGTATTAACTTTGTGATTTTGCAAGTAGGTAGGTAGTGGTTTGAAACTGTCAGATGCTGTTGAGATGTGCTGAGAAAATAATTGATGATATTGGTCTGAAATTTGCACCAGATAAAACGAAAAGCAATATGACAAAAACTACCATTAAGGTAATATAACTGATCTCAGAGAAGATGCATCCTTGACTGCCAATTAAAAAGCTGGAGGTCCTAAATGGAAGAGGAAGAGCGATATCAAAGAAAAATACGATACACAAAGTACAATTTGGACACCTCAACTTTATGCAAGATGATCAAATCAGGTCTCAAGCACAAAGCTCAGTCAACGGAAGGAGCTTCGAGATCTCAAAACATTGTCATGGTGCCAGGATGTTACTGTGGACCCCAGCATATGGCAAGATTCCTTCAAGACCTCTGATACTATCTCAATGAGACAGTTCATAGATTCAGTAGAATAGCTACTACAAATTTTTCTGATGCTGCTGGTCTGGTAGAGTTGTACTGGAATGCCGCCGTTGTACTATGTAATGGCAGCGTAAATGGAGGACAAGAGCATTCTGGAATTATTTCTGTGCGTGACAGTAGTAACACTGTGGCCTCACTTCAACCAAACCAAAAGGCTGGCTTTTGTGAATACAAAATAGTGGTTATAGTATTATACATGCCGCCGAAGGATAAAAGGAGTAGCTCCTTCTGTTTCCTGACCTAAATTAAAAACATATATGGTTGTATAATAAAAGCACAAACGTTTTTACCACGCGCTCCTCTACTACGCAGCCCAACCACGAATACGTCTTAACCATGCATTCCTTTACCACACATGCCTTTACCACGAATTTGTGGCTAAGGTCGCCACTATCCCCGCCTACCCCCAACCGCCCCCACCCCTGCCCCAGCACTGTTCCTTAAACTACCCAAACCCCTTCCACTGCCCTAAAACCTACCCCGACCCCCAACACTAAAAACTATGTCAACTATCTATCCCCCTCCCACTGCCCTAAGGCCTAAAACCCTGTACACTACCTGCCCCTGCCCCCCCTGCCCTGCCCCTTAAACTACCCTAACCCCTTCCACTGCCCTAAAACCTACCCGACCCCCTCCCAGCCCTAAAAATAAAATATCCCCACTTACCTAACCGCAACATCTTCTGGCTTCCATTTTCCAGCAGCTAGACTGCGCACTGCCTTAACCACACAAATGCATGGTCATGGCCTATGCGTGGTTAAGACAAGCATGGTAGAGCTTGCGTAGTCGGAACACATGTGGTTCAGACCTTGGTGTTCCGGCTGTTTCCTACATATATAGGATATATCAGATGCGGATTACTAACATTGCTGATGATCTGTAATAATTGCAGTGAAGAGGTTCTTTGTAGTGGCACCAGGAAAGAATTTGCATCTGTCTCTGATGCCCCAGGACCACCGGCGACTAAGGGAGTGATGTCCCTAGACCTAGCAGAAGGATTATAGACAATGCAATGAGGCAAGAATATAGGTGTGCATGTTCAGATTTTTTAAATAGGGCTGTTATGAAGAGGTTGCCCGGGCACAATTATCTGGATAGAGTAATTAGAGACAATAAAGGATTTTTTTGATGTATTTGATGGTAAGTGGGTTGAGACCCATTGCAGGAACAGAAATGTTAACGGCTTTTGACGAAAAGAACATTGTCAAAAAAGAAAAGGATAAAAAAATGGGGAAGCGCGGGACAGACAGCATGGGGAATGAAAAGCAAAGTATGTCTAGTTCATGCTTTCCCACAAAGGGAAACCAGGAGAAGGGAACCTTTGGACATTTTTCCCATGCTTTTTTGGAGGTGGAGCAGCCCAGTGAAGGTGCTAATGAAAGTACTTACTCCTAAAGCACATAAGACAAGGTTTCTTGTAGTACTTTCACTTTGCTTCCACATATTCCAAGAAGTTTGAGGAAGGTATCATTGCAAAATGAAGAGAATCAGTAAGAGGTGTTTTGTTATGTTAGTTTGAGAGGAGTAAAAGAAGCCTATATTTTTTAAAAAATATTTGTGATTTATGACTGTGAGATAGGTCGGAAAGAAATGTTAGCAAGAAGAATACAATTGTTTGTGTTGATTGATAAAGAAATGTAAAAAAGCAAAAAAGGGAAGGTATTGTTCATCTGTGTTAAAAATGGGATCTCTGGTTGGCTAAGGCTTGCGCCAAAGCCAGGCAGAGACCACCACTCTAGTCAGGGCAAGGGAGTTACACGCCAAAGATAACCCCTGCTCACCCCCTTGGTAGCTTGGCACGAGCAGTCAGGCTTATCCCGGAGGCAATGTGTAAAGCGTTTGCGCAACACACACACACAGCAGCAACATACTAGGTACACCACAAAAGTAACTCCACACAAGGGTATATATAAAAATAGCCTTTTTATTGTCATGAATACATTAGAAACATAATCACATTGTTAGAGTCGGGGATCTCTGGTTGGCGCAAGGTTGCCCTTGTGTCAAGCAGGAACCCTCTCCTCCACGTCAGGGCGCAGGATAACCCCTCGCGAATGACCCTTGCTCACCCTCTAGGTGCGTGGCGTGAGCAGCCAAGGCGATTCCTCAGGCGTTGTTGGTTAAGCACTTACAATCGTACACACAGTAAATACATCAATCCCCCCAGAAACGGACACCAGACTTGGATATATAAAAATACGATTCTTTATGTAAAAATAAGGTATATATATCTCAACAGACTTATCACAAGACCAATAACGTTTTCGCTAGGCCACCAGGTTATACTGCAGGCAAATGTTCTGGGTTCGTAGTTTCAAATGGATACTTTGTAGTCTCTTTACTTGTAGTTCCAGTACTCACAGAGATCGGTTCCTGCGAACGGGGAAATAAGGCGTTGCGGGCCCCGAGCCCGATACTGGAACTTCTTTCGTGATGTGGAGAGTCGGCACAGGTCGGTGCGACTCTCAGCTTGGAAGTGTTCTTGGGTCCTCAATCAGCAGGTGTGGGCACGTAGGCAGGCGCGGCCAGCGACCCTTTAGCACGGCGGTGCAGGAGGGTCTCCACAGCGGGGGCGGCGCGGCCTGAGATGTCCGAGGATAGCGAAGCGGGGTCACAGGGCACCGTCAGTGCAGCTGGACGACCCGGCGTAGATCACAGTCGTCGGACGGCTTCCGGCAGGAGGGGTGATAGCGCGTTCAGCGCGCTCCAGTAGCAGGCGGTGACAGGGATGCAGGCGGCCTGGCCCGGGGACAGAGAGCGGCTCGGGACGGAGCGGGGCTCTCACGGGACTGAGGCAGGCGAGCTTCTGAGTGTCACGGCCCTAGGAGGGGCGATGAGGGGCGCAGTCTCTTTTCCAGCGGGATGCACACACGGCTCGAATTGGAGGACGAGCAAGAAGCACAGAGAACCCACTGTTCCTGGGGTTCAGTTCAGGGGGCAAGCTCAGATCAAGCCCTTGGAGAATGTTCAAGCACAAAGTAGCAAAGTCTTTTCAGTAAGTCTCTTCCTCTCCTCTCTCAGCAAGGCAAGCAGCAGGCCAGCTCCTCCGGCGTCTTCTTCTCCTTCTAGTCGGGCAGAGGTTCTTTGTGGTAAACAGGATTCTGATTTCTTAGGAGCCAGGCTCCTACTTTTATACCATGATTCTTTTGTTCTTTAGCGCCAGGGGGCCTAGGCCTGGCTCAGTCCAGTTCTGGAGCACTTTGTTATGGTGACTCTGCTCTTTCCTTTCAGCAGCAAGGCAGAGACATCAGCCGCCCCACAGGGGGTGGCGCCGGCTTTGTGGTGGCAGAGCACAGGTCTATTCAAGAGTCAAGGTGTACTCCTCCCACCCATCCAGGTGTAATCTCTCTACCCACCACCTGGCAGCCAACCTGTCTCTGGGGATTCCCCAACCCTGCTCCTTACTGTTGCCAGGCAGAACACATACACACAGCAGAGGCGGACTGAGATGGTCAGGTCAGTAAATACTAGCTTTCTAAAAGTAGTATTTACAAACCCAGGATATTAAAATAAACTTGACACTCTACCATGCTCTCTGAGTCCACTGGGGTCACAGCGTTGGCGGGATCCCAGCAGCCCATTCTGGCCTATGGAGAGCAGGTAGCCTTCAATAGTGAAGAACGGAAAGGGCTGTAATTCACTACTAAGACATGCCACACACATCAGGGCATGTCCTACCTTATGCCTACAATGCACCCTGCCCTTGGGCCTACCAGAGGGGTGGCTAATATGTAGGTAAGGGAAGGTTTAGGGACTGGCAAGTGGGGGCACTTGCGCAGTCAGCGCGACGGTCCCGGACCGCGCACAGGGTCTGCGGTGGCAGACCCTAGACACACTTTACAAGGCCGCTTCCGTGGGTGGCGCAACCAGCGCTGCAAGCCCACCAGCAGCATTGGCATTCACAAGCCCTGGCACCCCTGGTGCACTTTACTGGGGACTGACAGTGAATCCAATAACCCAATCAGGAACATCAATTACAGGTACACTCTACTTAGGGAGCACTTGCACTGCGGCACGGATTAGCCGTGGCGCAGTGCCCTGAGCGGACAACACCAGCAAAACAGTCGAGGCACACCATCAAAAAAGTGGAAGGGAAACTCACGCCAAGGTGCCAGGTCTAACACGTGTCCCCTCCAGCTGAAATGTGGGGAGAACTACCCTTGCCCAGGGGGTTCCTCGTCACTAAGGCGGAAATACCTGGACAGACCGTCAGCGTTGGCGTGATCTGTACCAGGACGGTGTTCCACCGTAAAGTCCATACCCTGTAGGGAGATGGACCACCTCAACAGCTTCGGGTTTTCACCCCTCATTTGCATCAACCATCTGAGGGGCCTGTGGTCCGTCTGAACCCGGAAGTGAGACCCAAACAAGTAGGGTCTTAGCTTCTTCAGCGCCCAGACCACAGCAAACGCTTCTCGCTCAATTGCACTCCACCTACTTTCCCGTGGAAGTAACCTCCTACTGATGAAGGCTACGGGTTGGTCCCAGCCCTCCTCAGTCATCTGTGAGAGAACAGCCCCTACACCATGCTCTGAAGCGTCTGTCTGGACTAGGAATTCCTTGGAGAAGTCAGGGGCCAAGAGCACGGGCGCCGTGCACATGGCAGTCTTCAGGGTGTCGAAAGCTTTCTGACAGGTGTCAGTCCAAATCACGTTCCTGGGCTGCTTCTTCGAAGTCAGCTCTGTCAAGGGGGCAACGATCGTTCCATAGCCCTTGACAAACCTCCTGTAGTACCCAGTGAGCCCCAGGAAGGCCCTCACTGCGGTCTGCGTCTTGGGGGGTTCCCAAGCCAGGATGGTCTCAATTTTGGGTTGCAAGGGTGCCACCTTGCCACTCCCCACTTGGTGTCCCAAGTACACCACGGAACCCTGCCCGATCTGGCACTTGCTTGCCTTGATCGTGAGGCCTGCTCGGCGCAGCGCCATCAACACTTCCCAGAGGTGGCGCAGGTGTTCAGGCCAGGTGGCACTGAACACTGCGATGTCATCCAGGTAGGCGGCACTGAACGCATCCAGCCCAACCAGTACCTGGTTGACCAACCTCTGAAAGGTGGCAGGGGCATTCTTCATCCCAAATGGCATGACTCGGAACTGGAAGTGCCCATCTGGTGTAGAGAATGCTGACCTCTCTTTGGCCCCATCGGTCAAGGCGATCTGCCAGTACCCAGACGTTAAATCAAACGTGCTGAGGAACCGGGCAGCCCCCAGCCGATCAATGAGCTCATCAGCTCTGGGGATGGGGTGCGCGTCAGTCTTCGTGACTGAATTGAGTCCTCTGTAGTCCACACAGAACCGGAGTTCAGGTGTGGCTCCCGGCGCAGCAGCTTTGGGGACCAAGACCACGGGGCTGGACCAAGGACTGCTGGAGGACTCAACCACCCCTAGCGCAAGCATTTTGGAGACCTCCTCCTTAATGCAAGCTCTGACCCTGTCAGTTACCCTGTAAGCCTTGTGCTTCACAGGTAAGCTGTCTCCTGTGTCAACATCATGGACGCACCAATCTGTGACACCAGGAACCAGGGAGAATCGGTCGGAAAATTGTCCCAGCAAGTGGCGGCAGTCTTCCTGTTGTTCGGGCGTCAGGGTGGGTGAGAGGTTAACTCCATCCACTGACCCATCTTTCTCAGAGGCCACTAAGAGGTCAGGAAGAGGCTCGGTCTCCTCTTCCATTCCATCATCAGTGGCCAGCAGCATGCCCACTTCGGTCCTCTCTAAGTGGGGCTTAAGGCGGTTAACATGTAGGACCCTTAAAGGGTTCCTGGGAGTCTGCATGTCCACCAAGTAGGTGATAGGACTTTTGCGCTCCACAACCTCAAATGGACCTGTCCACTTATCCTGAAGTGCACACGGCTCCACTGGGGCCAAGACCCACACCTTTTGTCCAGGTTGAAGCTCTACCAGAGTGGCATTCCGGTCGTACCACCGCTTCATCTCCTCCTGGCTGGCTTCCAGATTTGCCTCAGCAAGTTGCCTGAAACGCCGAGTCTGGTTTCGGAAGGCCAGCATGTAACTATATACATTCTGGGGAGGTTTCCTGGGAGATTGCTCCCAGCCTTCCTTTACCAAACTCAGAGGTCCTCTTACCGGGTGACCATACAGAAGCTCAAAGGGGCTGAATCCTAGAGACTTCTGTGGCACCTCTCGGTAAGCGAAGAGCAGGCATGGCAAGAGGACGTCCCACTTACGCCTCATCGGACCGTCCAGGCCCATGATCATGCCTTTGAGGGTTCGGTTGAATCTCTCAACCAACCCATTTCCTTGGGGATGGTAAGGAGTGGTGAACTTGTACGTTACCCCACACTCCTTCCACAGGGATTTCATATATGTGGATATGAAATTGGTCCCCCTGTCGCTCACCACCTCTAGAGGGAATCCCACTCGGGAGAAAATTCCCATCAGTGCCCGTCCCACCACGGGGGCCGTCACTGTCCTCAGAGGGATGGCTTCAGGGTACCGGGTGGCATGGTCCACCAAGACCAGGATGAACCTGTTGCCCAGGGCTGTCTTGGGGTCCAGAGGCCCCACAATATCAATACCCACTCGTTGGAATGGCGTACCGACCACAGGGAAAGGTTGCAGAGGAGCCTTGTGCTTCCCTCCGCTCTTACCACTTGCCTGGCAAGTCTGACAGGTTCTGCAGTAGGAATCGGAATTCTTATGCATTTGGGGCCAGTAGAAGTGGGTGACAAGCCTGTCATAGGTCTTGTCCATCCCCAAATGTCCTGCTAACGGCACATCATGAGCCAGCCCCAGTAGGAAGGTTCTGAACTTCTGGGGTACCACCAGCACACGGGCTGACCCAGGTTCAGCAGCCTTAGGCTCGGAATACAGGAGGTCACTCTCCCAGTACACGTAGTGTGTTTTGGCCTGAACACCATTGGCCTGGTCTGCAGCCTGTTGCCGCATACCCACGAGAGAAGGGCATTCTTTCTGCTCCCTGCAGAATTCCTCCCTGGAGGGACCTCCTTCTTGCTGCCAATGGGTCAGCTCAGGCAGATCTCCCAGTTCGGCAATCTGTTCCCCGGTAGGCTCCAGAGCATCCCCCTCAGGGTCTACTTCCTCCTGGGCCGTGGGAACTTCGGGGGCCGGTTTCCCGCGCCTCCTGCGCCTTCTCCCTAAGGCCGGTTCCTGGACCTCTCCCTCAGGCTCCAGGACCCTCTCAACACCCCTACTGGCTGCCATGGACCGGGTGGTCACGCACGCCCAGTCGGGTAGACCCACCATCCTCAGATGCGTGGTCTTCTCCACCTTTTCCCAAGGGGAACTCTCCAGGTCGTTCCCTAGCAGACAATCTACAGGCATGTCAGTTCTCACAGCGACTTGTAGAGTACCAGAGACCTCCCCCCACTCAAAGGGAACTTGAGCCATTGGACAACGACTCTCTACGTTGTCAGCATTGACAACCCTACAGTAGGCATTGGGTACAATCTGCTCTTGAGACACCAGGTGTTGCCTCACCGAGGTCACGCTGGCTCCTGTATCTCTAAGAGCCTCAACCTTCTTTCCATTGATGGTCACCACCTGCCCATATTTCTTAGTGTTAGAGGGCAGGTAGGTTACAGGGACCATCTCACTGTCTCCTAGCGAGACTAGGGTCATCTGCCCGGGACCCCCACCCTCCTGGACTGCTACTTCCTCCCCAAAGTTAACACTAGCTACTTGCCGGGGTGGAGCACCAGTGGGTGCGGTCTTACCAAACAGGCGACACTTAGGATCAGAGGCAATGTGACCCGGATCACCACACTTATAACAATTGAAGGGCCCCTTTGGAACAGGTCTACCTGTCGGGGCCCCGTTCTGCTGCGGGGTTGGGGGAGGCTGAGAACCCTTCTGCTGGTTCCCTTGGGAATTACTTTGGGGGCCTTTTTGGAACCCCTTCTGTTTACCCTTGTCCCCCCCACTCTTCTGCTGGGGACCCTGCCCACCTTTGGCGGAGTCTCCCACTTGACCCTTGTGGACCCTGGTGCTGAGCCAGCGGTCCGCCTCCTCAGCAAGCTTCCTCGGGTTGGACAGCTTGCTATCAATCAGGTGCTGGCGTAGCTCAGGAAAACATTGACTGGACAAGTGCTCCCATGCAATTAAATCAAGCAGCCCTTGATAATCATTCACTTTGCTACCCTTCACCCAACCATCCAGCGCTCTGCAGCAAAAGGTCACATATTCCACATACGTACTCTCAGGGATCTTCTTGGTCTCCCTGAACCTCTGTCGATATAGCTCCGGAGTTAACCCATACCTGGTCATTAAAGCTTCCTTCATATGGGGGTATGAGGTCTGGACTTCTAAGGGCAAATCTAACAGTGTGTCCCGCCCTTCCGCAAGGAACCTTCCCCACAACCCCGCTCCCCAGTCTTTCTCAGGGACCCGGTGTGAGGACATGGCCACCTCGTAGGCTCTAAACCACTGCCCTATGTCATCCTTTCTAAAATACTCCTTTACTACATCTTTGGGGATGTACACCTTGGACTCTACCTGCGCTGGTGGAGTGCTGCCACCAGAAGGAGCGGTGTCCAAACTTTTCGCCTTCAGCTCCAACTCCTTCAATCTGATATCGTGATCCATTTGGCGTTGTTGTGCCTCCAGGGCCAACTTCTGCTTTTCCATTTCCATTTGTCCTGCCAACTTTGCCATCTCCATTGCATGCGCCCTGTCTGCTGCCCTGTCTGCCAGCTCCTCTGGCGACCGGACTCTGCTGGGCTCCTCAAGGTTGTCGGGTGGAACGATGTCCCCCGCATTCCGTAGGTCTCGTGACTCCTTCCAGGCTCTCAACGCCTTGGTGTACTGGGTCTTCCTCTTGCATCCAGCATGGGGGACTCTGAATTGTACACTGTAGCCTTTCAATTGCTCCATCGTGTAGCCTTCCAGTCTCTCCCAATCCACCTCATCGATTCCAGAAATCACAGAGAGTGCTCTCCCAGCGGAGTGTGAGCCAGGCATGGTTGCAGTAATGGTAGATGTCTCAACAAAGTTCAAAAAATGAAAACCTGTGGCTGCGTTATTTGGTCTGCTCTCACTATCTGGTGATTAATAATTCACTGTATGCAAATTACAAGTGCAAATCCGAAATCCCAACCGCTGCCACCAATGTTAGAGTCGGGGATCTCTGGTTGGCGCAAGGTTGCCCTTGTGTCAAGCAGGAACCCTCTCCTCCACGTCAGGGCGCAGGATAACCCCTCGCGAATGACCCTTGCTCACCCTCTAGGTGCGTGGCGTGAGCAGCCAAGGCGATTCCTCAGGCGTTGTTGGTTAAGCACTTACAATCGTACACACAGTAAATACATCAATCCCCCCAGAAACGGACACCAGACTTGGATATATAAAAATACGATTCTTTATGTAAAAATAAGGTATATATATCTCAACAGACTTATCACAAGACCAATAACGTTTTCGCTAGGCCACCAGGTTATACTGCAGGCAAATGTTCTGGGTTCGTAGTTTCAAATGGATACTTTGTAGTCTCTTTACTTGTAGTTCCAGTACTCACAGAGATCGGTTCCTGCGAACGGGGAAATAAGGCGTTGCGGGCCCCGAGCCCGATACTGGAACTTCTTTCGTGATGTGGAGAGTCGGCACAGGTCGGTGCGACTCTCAGCTTGGAAGTGTTCTTGGGTCCTCAATCAGCAGGTGTGGGCACGTAGGCAGGCGCGGCCAGCGACCCTTTAGCACGGCGGTGCAGGAGGGTCTCCACAGCGGGGGCGGCGCGGCCTGAGATGTCCGAGGATAGCGAAGCGGGGTCACAGGGCACCGTCAGTGCAGCTGGACGACCCGGCGTAGATCACAGTCGTCGGACGGCTTCCGGCAGGAGGGGTGATAGCGCGTTCAGCGTGCTCCAGTAGCAGGCGGTGACAGGGATGCAGGCGGCCTGGCCCGGGGACAGAGAGCGGCTCGGGACGGAGCGGGGCTCTCACGGGACTGAGGCAGGCGAGCTTCTGAGTGTCACGGCCCTAGGAGGGGCGATGAGGGGCGCAGTCTCTTTTCCAGCGGGATGCACACACGGCTCGAATTGGAGGACGAGCAAGAAGCACAGAGAACCCACTGTTCCTGGGGTTCAGTTCAGGGGGCAAGCTCAGATCAAGCCCTTGGAGAATGTTCAAGCACAAAGTAGCAAAGTCTTTTCAGTAAGTCTCTTCCTCTCCTCTCTCAGCAAGGCAAGCAGCAGGCCAGCTCCTCCGGCGTCTTCTTCTCCTTCTAGTCGGGCAGAGGTTCTTTGTGGTAAACAGGATTCTGATTTCTTAGGAGCCAGGCTCCTACTTTTATACCATGATTCTTTTGTTCTTTAGCGCCAGGGGGCCTAGGCCTGGCTCAGTCCAGTTCTGGAGCACTTTGTTATGGTGACTCTGCTCTTTCCTTTCAGCAGCAAGGCAGAGACATCAGCCGCCCCACAGGGGGTGGCGCCGGCTTTGTGGTGGCAGAGCACAGGTCTATTCAAGAGTCAAGGTGTACTCCTCCCACCCATCCAGGTGTAATCTCTCTACCCACCACCTGGCAGCCAACCTGTCTCTGGGGATTCCCCAACCCTGCTCCTTACTGTTGCCAGGCAGAACACATACACACAGCAGAGGCGGACTGAGATGGTCAGGTCAGTAAATACTAGCTTTCTAAAAGTAGTATTTACAAACCCAGGATATTAAAATAAACTTGACACTCTACCATGCTCTCTGAGTCCACTGGGGTCACAGCGTTGGCGGGATCCCAGCAGCCCATTCTGGCCTATGGAGAGCAGGTAGCCTTCAATAGTGAAGAACGGAAAGGGCTGTAATTCACTACTAAGACATGCCACACACATCAGGGCATGTCCTACCTTATGCCTACAATGCACCCTGCCCTTGGGCCTACCAGAGGGGTGGCTAATATGTAGGTAAGGGAAGGTTTAGGGACTGGCAAGTGGGGGCACTTGCGCAGTCAGCGCGACGGTCCCGGACCGCGCACAGGGTCTGCGGTGGCAGACCCTAGACACACTTTACAAGGCCGCTTCCGTGGGTGGCGCAACCAGCGCTGCAAGCCCACCAGCAGCATTGGCATTCACAAGCCCTGGCACCCCTGGTGCACTTTACTGGGGACTGACAGTGAATCCAATAACCCAATCAGGAACATCAATTACAGGTACACTCTACTTAGGGAGCACTTGCACTGCGGCACGGATTAGCCGTGGCGCAGTGCCCTGAGCGGACAACACCAGCAAAACAGTCGAGGCACACCATCAAAAAAGTGGAAGGGAAACTCACGCCAAGGTGCCAGGTCTAACACACATAATATACACTGTGCCAACTGGCACTAGGCAATAGTCACAGGGGACTATTTACACACGACAGGGCCAATGGGGCCACTGTCAAAGCCATCACAAATCACCAATTGTAAATGTACCACAAATAGTAAATGTAGCACACAACCAGTAACTACTGGTTAAGTTAGGAACTTAGCATGAGATCCTGCAATGTAAAACAGAGGAGGCATAAATCACCTTGCGCATGAAACTACACTAACATCACACACTATGCCATAATCATATGAGGCATTAGGCCTCGCAAGCATCAACACTTTAGGAAACAATGGGCATCAAGCCATGGTGCCCCAATAGGGGGCGCAACACACTGACACTGGCACCAGGCCAACTAGCCTCTCTCAGGGGCTCAAATGCCCTATGTCCACAACAGTCAGGGCGTAAGCTGCCAATGAAGCAAAAGCAAAGTGCGCAATTGTTCAAGCCTAAACGTGGCAGCTTCCCACTAACTGCTTGGCAGCTGTGAAAATTGGTATGGGCACTGTGCGCATGGGAGTCCCGCTCTGGGACTCTGAAGATCAACTACGCCCCAAACGTTGCAGCTGCCCACTTTCCAGTGGGGCAGCTGTGGAATATTGCGCTGGCTCCAACGTGTCCGGGGGACTCCTAGAAACAAATGCCCCCAACATTGGAGCCCCATGGGCTCTAAAAACAAATATGCCACCGTTGGAGCAGCCCGCTGTCAGGTGCGGGACCACTCAGACAGCAAGAAGAGAAGCCCCTACTCACCGGGCTCGTTCGGCGCTGACTACTCTGGCAGGCTTGCTCCTCCGGCCGATTTGGCACATCCCAGGGCTCTCCTCACCATACGGGAGCCCCGCTGTGCCTCTGGGTCTGCCTTGCTTCACCCGGGCCCCCTCCTGGGAGCCGGGACTTCGATACCGAGCCGGCAAGGCTCCGAGCTCCCCACAGCTTTCCCTTCCTGGCCGCGCCTACTCTCAGGCTTCCGCTGCCTGGGTTCCGGTGGAGCAGGCCAGGGATTGGCTCTGCTGACGGTCCTGCCCGGGTTCAGGCAATGGACGCCTGACTTCCGGTGCCGCACTCCACGGCACCCGGGTCGCGGCGGTGATTTTCCTTTGGCGGCTCCTCAGTGTGGGGGGGGGCTCCCACCAAAGAAAGTAATGATCAGCGCGATGGGCACCCGCTCTTTCAGCATGCAGGCAACGCGGGGTGGGCGGGCACCCGCTCAAAACCGGCAGAAACACGGGGTGGGCACCCACCATTTAAATATGCGAAGAAGCGGCAAAGATGCGGGGTGGGCTCACGCTAAGGAATTAAAGAATCAGCACAAGCAGGGAAATCCCTACGTTGGGATTCCCTCCACAATGATCAATGTTCCACGCTGCCAGCTGGAAATAACAGCGCTTGGGGAAATCAGGGAAGCGCTCTAGTCCAAGTCCAGGGTAAAATGGAGCGCTCTTCCCAGTAATAAAGAGCAAAGTGCTCTTCAAAATAAAGGCAACGTTCAGGGTCACAAGGCTGGGCTCAGGCAGGCCAGCACACAGGGCCCTCAAGCAGGGAGGCAGTCCCATGTGGCGGTTCCTCCTGGAGCCCAGCAGTAGCAGCCCCCAGCGTCAGGACCAGCACAGCAGAGAACATTTTCATGGGGTCACAGTCCCTGCATTTATACTTCATTTCCCCTTTGTGTCACAGCACAGGGTTTAGGGATAACAGTTAGAACAGGTATAGGGGAGCTTTGGAGCACTTTGTTGTGCTCAGCTCCTCTCTCCTTTGTTAGGTGGGGGCTCAGGGATCAGACGCACCACAGGGGGCGGATCCGGCACTGTGGAGGGAAGGCACAGCCCTATTCAGGTCCCAGGTGCAACTCCTCCCTCCCAGCTAGATGCAGATCTCTCTATTCGCCACTGGGCTGACTCACCTTGGCTCCTGGAATTCCCCACACCATCCAGCACCTGTCAATCACAAGCCAGACATGCACTCCACATCAGGCAGGCAGACAAACAGCACACAGAAATGCCAACTTCTAAAAGTGGCACTTCTCCACCAGTCACAATAAATCTGCGCATACCATTGCGCGGTATTTATTCTCACGAGTTCGCACATACTAAACTCGACCCTGTACTCCTCTCACACCAGGAATTACCATGGACACACATATCCCACATGCATTCCTATGGGAGGGCAGGCCAATCTCACCACATGCACCCAGAGAGCTCACGTACTTTACACTGGACCACCAATACCAGGTCACAGGAAAGGCAAAAAGTTTAGGGGTGAACCTGCCAAAAGGGCAAAGTCCAACACAACCCCGTTCCAGCCAAAACGCAGGGTAGACCAATAACCACCGGGCCCACAACGGCAGGGACACCCTCCGGTTCTACGCCACTCTGAACCCACGCGGTTCCCTTTGTAGAAACTCTCTGGATCAACTGGGCTACCCCACTGGTACTCCCTAGCTGTCCGCAGCCAGGACCTGGCCCTAAGCCAACCAGATGCCACTGGTCCTTGCCCATCCACAGAGTGGGGGTAGTAACCCCTGTCACATAGTAACCATTCTCCACTCTACCCCTCATCAGGGCAGTTCTAAACTGCCACTGATCCTCTAGCCTAGGGTACACACCCTCAGGCTGACCAGAAGTCACGGGCGAGGCTCTCCTCCCCCTGCCTCTCCTTCTAGGGTTCCACACCTTCCTCCTTTGAAAGGCACCCTCAGACCACAACTCTCCCACCAGTTTAGGACCTCTCTCCAAGAACTGCTCTCCTAACCTAGGATTTAACTCCTCAGGTTGCACCGGGGTCAGAGGCGAGGACTCACTCCCTCTGCACCCCCTTCCAGAGTTCTGCACCCTCTCAACTGGAGCGATACCCCTGGAAGATGAACCGGTCAGGACACTGGTTACAGACGTCCTTCCCTCCAGGTCAGGTAGATCCTGAACCTGGCCTCCCAACCTTCGGTCTAAACCCTCTGGCTGAGTACTTGCCTGGCACGCCAGGACTTCTGGGGACTCACAAATTATCCCGCCGAGAGTAACACATGACTCATGTGTCGTGTGACAGTCTGCCTGGCACAGATCTCCCGTCCCCTGTCCACCTGACAGTGGACGAAGATCCCCCAGAACAGAAGCGGTGTCACCATGGTCACTCCAAGGGAACTCAGCCCTACTGGCCAGTCCCTGACCCACTGGTTCTTCCACTGGGGAACACATCCCCCTCTCACCCCTCAATCCGGACTTCTGTACCCTCCCAACTGGAGCGGCACCGCCAGGCACCAGGACCACGGGAGCTCTATTTACAGATGCTCCAGGCTCTCCAGACACTAGAAGATCCTCCTCAAATGGACTAACAGGACAGCCTAGGCCCCCAACCTGGTGTTCCCTGCAGAAACCATCCAGGTTCTGAGACTGGGTTTTGAGCACCTGGGGACACTCAGTTCCACACTCACTCCTACTCCACTGAGACAGGACGTGAGCCCCTACACCCCTCTCACTACTCTGGGACCTAGCTGGGCTACTCTGAACCTCTTCCCCAATACAGGACGGGACGATACCTGAGCCACTACTTTTGGGATCACTCCGCAATGCCTCTTCAGAACCTCGGGCACTTTCCTAGCGGTCTGCTTCTAGTATAAATGGCCATAGATCAGAAATCCCACCCTTCAACATGTGTTGGTGCAACCCTGGCACACAACAACTGAGCAGGTGCTCTCTGATAATCAGATCAAACAGTTCGTGATATTCACGTTCCGTGTTAACCGTCAGCCAATCAGCCAGTGCATCATGACATACCTCCGAAAAATCCGCCCAAGACTGGTGAGACAGTTTCTTACTGTCCCTGACCTTCAACCTATACTCTTCTTCTTGGGAAACAGGTACCATACTCTGGGAACTGGGAATGGGACTTCCTGCACTGGACTCTATATTGCTGCCACTACTGGACCCCACCCTCACTGGTGAATCCAGAAAACCACAACTGCGCTCAGGGGATAATCTACCCTCCAGAGCGAATTTTTCCCTGGCGAAGGCCCTCTCAGCCTCCGCCATCCTCTCCTGCGCTAGGACCCTCTCATTCTCTAGCTTTTGCTCTTCAAGGCCCAAATTGTTGAGACTCAACTCCTGAGCCAATACTGTCTTTTTCTCCTCTAAGGCTAACTTCCTATGCTCCAACTCCAATTTCTGAGATTCCATATGCTCATAGCTCTCCTTCTGGAGTTTCTCTAAAGCCAGCTCATGCTCCCTTTCTTCCCTCCTATCTACCCACTCCTCTGGGGACAGGGAAAGGGATGGGGCGCTGCCCCCGACACTGGACCCAGCAAGGGACTCCCTATCTTTGGGGTCCTCACTATCTACTGGCGTCCCTGTCCTGTCACTTCCTTCTTCCTCTTCAGACTCCTCAGGACTCCCCTCAGACCCACCACCCTCCTGGCATGCGGCCAGGGCCCTCTTCTCCTCATTGCGCTACGGTCCCATTCATACTTTTGCCATTGGATCAGGTTCTCCCTAAGTTTTGACTGGGAGTCTGACCCACTCACTGCTATCTCTCTCTTCACAGAACTCCACCAACTCCCACACACTGTATCTAAACAGACCACAAAAATTAAAAGCAGACTCCATTTTGGCAGGACGCTCAGGGACACGTGCAACACATGAGACCTAGGTGTCTGAGCTGAAGCAAGAGTACACAATTCAAAAATGACACTTTAAGGAGAAAGAAAAAAATAAAACTCAGAAACAATAATCCCCAACACGTGATTATCTAAATGCAGAGCTTGTAGTGCAACCAATTGTCGCTGTGGTACTGCGCAAACGCAAGTCCTATCCTCACCACTGACAACCAATGTTAGAAATGGGATCTCTGAATGGCTAAGGCTTGCGCCAAAGCCAGGCAGAGACCACCACTCTAGTCAGGGCAAGGGAGTTACACGTCAAAGATAACCCCTGCTCACCCCCTTGGTAGCTTGGCAGGAGCAGTCAGGCTTATCCCGGAGGCAATGTGTAAAGCGTTTGCGCAACACACACACAGCAGCAACACGCTAGGTACACCACAAAAGTAACTCCACACAGGGGTATATATAAAAATAGCCTTTGTATTGTCAGAAATACATTAGAAACATAATCACATAATATACACTGTGCCAACTGGCACTAGGCAACATTCACAGGGGATTATTTACACACGACAGGGCCAATGAAGCCACTGTCAAAGCCATCACAAATCACCAATTGTAAAAGTAGCGCAAATAGTAAATGTAGCACACAACCAGTAACTACTAGTTAAGTTAGAAACTTAGCATGAGATCCTGCAATGTAAAACAGAGGAGGCATAAATCACCTTGCACCTGAAACTACATTAACATCAAACATTATGCCATAATCATATGAGGCATTAGGCCTCGCAAGCATCAACACTTTAGGAAACAATGGGCATCAAGCCAGGTTGCCCCAATCAGGGGCACAAAGCACTGACACTGGCATCAGGCCAACTAGCCTCTCTCAGGGGCTCAAATGCCCTATGTCCACAACAGTCAGGGCGTAAGCTGCCAATGCAGCAAAAGCAAAGTGCGCAATTGTTCAAGCCTAAACGTGGCAGCTGCCCACTAATTGCTGGGCAGCTGTGAAAATGAGCATGGGCACTGTGCGCATGGGAGTCCTGCTATGGGACTCTGAAGATCAACTATGCCCCAAATGTTGCAGCTGCCCACTGTCCAGCGGGGCAGCTATGGAAAATTGCGCTGGCACCAACGTGCCTGGGGGAGCCCCACTCGGGAGACTCCTAGAAACAAATGCCCCCAACGTTGGAGCCGGCAAGGCTCTGAGCTCCCCACGGCTTTCTCTTCCTGGCTGCGCCTACTCTCAGGCTTCCGCTGCCTGGGTTCTGGTGGCGCCGGCCAGGGATTGGCTCTGCTGACGGTCCTGCCTCGGTTCAGACAACAGACGCCTGACTTCCGGTGCCGCGCTCCAAGGCACCCGGGTCGCGGCGGTGATTTTCCTTTGGTGGCTCCTCAGTGCGGGGTGGGCTCCCGCCAAAGAAAGTAATGATCAGCGGGGTGGGCACCCGCTGTTTCAGCATGCAGGCAACACGGGGTGGGCACCTGCTCAAAACCGGCAGAAACACGGGGTGGGCACCCGCCATTTAAATATGCCAAGAAGCAGCAAAGATGCGGGTGGGCTCCCGCTAAGGAATTAAAGAATCAGCACAAGCAGGGGAATCCCTACGTTGGGATTCCCTCCACAATAATCAAAGTTCCACGCTGTCAGCTGGAAATAACAGCGCTTGGGGAAATCAGGGAAGCGCTCTAGTCCAAGTCCAGGGTAAAATGGAGCGCTCTTCCCAGTAATAAAGAGCAAAGTGCTCTTCCAAATAAAGGCAAAGTTCAAGGGGCACAAGGCTGGGCTCAGGCAGGCCAGCACACAGGGCCCTCAAGCAGGGAGGCAGTCCCATGTGGCGGTTCCTCCTGGAGCCCAGCAGTAGCAGCCCCCAGCGTCAGGACCAGCACAGCAGAGAATATTTTCATGGGGTCACAGCCCCTGCATTTATACTTCATTTCCCCTTTGTGTCACAGCACAGGGTTTAAGGATACCAGTTAGAACTGGTATAGGGGAACTTTGGAGCACTTTGTTTTGCTCAGCTCCTCTCTCCTTTGTTAGGTGGGGGCTCAGGGATCAGACACACCACAGGGGGCGGATCCAGCACTGTGGAGGGAAGGCACAGCCCTATTCAGGTCCCAGGTGCAACTCCTCCCTCCCAGCTAGATGCAGATCTCTCTATTCCCCACTGGGCTGACTCACCTTGGCTCCTGGAATTCCCCACACCATCCAGCACCTGTCAATCACAAGCCAGACATGCACTCCACATCAGGCAGGCAGACAAACAGCACACAGAAATGCCAACTTCTAAAAGTGGCACTTCTCCACCAGTCACAATAAATCTGCGCACACCATTGCGCGGTATTTATTCTCACGAGTTCGCACATACTAAACTCGACCCTGCCCTCCTCTCATACCAGGAATTAACATGGACACACATATCCCCCATGCATTCCTATGGGAGGGCAGGCCAATCTCACCACACGCACTCAGAGAGCGCTTGCACTTTACACTGGACCACCAATACCAGGTCACAGGAAAGGCAAAAAGCTTAGGGGTGAACCTGCCAAAAGGGCCAAGTCCAACAATCTGAAAATAGGCAATTCATGGATTATAGGGCTAATGTAATGCATCTTGTAACTGGGCTAAGAAGCAGGAGCCAGCAAGCTAAGGTTGCACTTATGGTATGGTATGAAAATGTTGTGTGGTAGGACAGTGGGATGACCAGCAGTACAACAAGATAGGAGATGAAACCCTAGGATAGTGAATTTGTTTCTGGAACAAGAGAGAGAAATAAAATATGTATCTGTTGACTTTTAGGTCAGGTTTGATTAGGCTGTAGAGCTGGGTTATGGTGATTTTTGCTCACCACTTCCTACATTTAGGCCCCTCAGCTTGCTTAACTTTGTGTGACCTTTAATCAGGATCACTCGGAGTTGTCTCCCTCTGACCTGACCTCTTCCAGTTAGGAGACAGCCATGCCCACTACCTATCATGCCACTTCCCTCTCTGGGCCAGACTCCTGCTGTCCATCTGTCTCCCTCTACTTCCCCGAAACCAGCAGTGCCCCTTCGTCTTTGTGCTCTGGGTCCTCACTTGGTTGGTGAAGGCTGAGACATGGAGGAGGTTGTAGTACAACAGATCCAGGGCCACCACTCCCCATAGGAACTAACTCGGTGAGAGTCAGGTTGGTGTGCAGTCCTAGCAGCCCATGCAACAGCAGCTGCGTCTCCTGCACAAGCAGCTAGCTCCCAAGGTGAGCTCCAGCACTGTGCCAACCCTGGGTCCAGTATGTGTTCTGAGCTCTGCCGAGCAGTACTCATGCGAATGATAAGGGGCAAGGCACCGGATGGCCTGCACGGAGTAGCGGGAGGACGGTGAACACCAAGTGAGTCACAAGGAACCTGCTTTCCCCAGAAAGGGCCCTGGATACTCAGGACAGAAACATTTTACTGGTAAACATGAGCTGTGTAAAATTGTATTTTTTATTTGCCATTTGTTCCCAGAGTGTGTTTGCCTGCTTCCATAACTGCAAGCTTATCCATACATGGTTACCATCAATTTGAAGCTGATGGTAATAGCGTTTCCTAAATGCAAAGTTTGCATTTAAGAAAGGCTTCTTACATGTGCATTATGGATTTGCAAATTGGTATTCCCTATTTGCATTCGCAATTTAGGTAATCGCTAAAAATTGCGATTAATGAAATAGCGAATACAAAGCTTTTTATACATAATTAAAGGCCATTTTGCATTCGAAGCGGCGGAATTTTGCGATTCCTACCGTTTGCAAGCGCAAATCAGTTTCATACATTTGGCCCGTAGACCCAAAGAACGAACCCCACCCTTGGACTCTTTCCCTTCAGCACATCCTCTTGGTTTGATCTACCTCCCTCTTGACCACCTGACTCCTCTTAACCTCTCCCCACCTGCCTGCATTCAACTCGCGCTTATCTTTGTATGCACTGTTCCATTTATCCAGCGATCTAATCGTACACTCACTCATTCAAACATTTATCCATGAACTCACCATTCCATCCATGAACTCACTCACATATTCATTAACTATATACTTAGTCACTCGTTCATTAATTTGTCAGTGCATGCACCCATCCAACCCATGACACATCCTGACGCTCACCTATCAACACTCCTCATACCCAAACCAACGAAGAAACGCTCTACTTATAAAAAAAAAACACCTATTGATTTAGCCAATGCTTTTTTTTTTTTTTGCAAGTATGCGCCATGAAATAAAGGTACCGAGGTTGCTAGCTGTAAATTGTTGACATCATGTTTATTCGGACAGAAGAACGTCACACCTCACTCCCCTCCATAAGGGATTACAACATAGCTTCTTCAAAACAGACAATTCTCCTTCTCTTAGTTCGTGTGAAGCGTGTCATTTCTTAAGAAAGTCCATTAATCTTTTGTCGAGAAATTCAGAATATCTTCAATCGTAATGCAGTCTCCGGTGATAAATATATTTGACTGTCGGTGACCACTTTCCAAAAAAAGAGCACTAACCAGGCGGTTTATGGCTGGGAATTTGTCGCATCCAAGCACGTTCAACACCCAGTGGCGTAACAAAGGCCCCCGTAGCCCACGTGGTGGGGGGGTGGGGGGGGGGGGGGTATTCTCAGCATAGAACCTTGGCCTGAGAGCTCCTATCTGACTCTGACGTGTTTTGCACAGGAGCCCCCTGAACTTCCGTCACGCCCTAATGCGGATTGACGACAGCTTCCCGTTACTTCTACGGCCCCAGGATTTGCCTTCCTACCAATCAGAAAATCTTCTTCTAACCACTTTAATGAAGATGGCTGGGAAGGCCGCATCTGCAGATCACTGAGAGATAAAAAGCTGCCGAGAGTCATCTTGACGCGTTACTGAAAGTCAGGCCGGAGGCGGCCGACTTCCAGGTAGAATAAAACTGAGGGCTGTGTGTGTGGCAGTGGTGTAGGGCGGGGGGCCCGCTTGTCTGAATTTAAACTGTGTTCAGCAGCAGTCAAACTTCGGGGAAGCTGCCCAGCCCCTATTCCAGGAAACGATAATAAAGTCGAAACTCTTTCTTGTGGCTTTTTAGTCAGTCACATGTAGCAGCTAAGACGTCACCGTCGTTTCTAGAGCTCGACAGTTAAGGACAGTGCATACTTTATGCCAGCGTCGGAACGCCTAATTCTTTCTGCCCGAAATTCGAGCCGCGACACTCACTTGTTGTCAGCTGAGCTGACAGCCTAGCGTTAGTATCCCCACCGGGTCACCCACCATAGTACCCCCAGGGGCACCCCGCTTTCCCCCCTCCCCCAAATTAGGTTACCCAAAGAAGACACAAGAAACAGTTGTAACTGGGTAACAAATGCTGCAGGATTTATTACATAATTCCAGGATATGTAATAGGTGGGTTATCTTACGGGCGATCAAAGGGCAGGCGGCCATCTACTTCACCTGCCCCGCCTGATGAGCCGGGCAGCACGGGAACGACCCGCAAGTGCTGCCCCCCAAGTGATTCTTTCTCGATCACGTGCCGTTGAGATTCTACTCACACCCCCCCTCTCGGGGCGGAGCGTCGCATAGCAAGCCCCCGGTTGTTCAGGCCCACAACCGCCCACAGGCCTAGCGGGGCGCCGACCGGCTTCCGGGACCTCTCTGGAGGCTCCTCGTTTTGGCTCAGGCACCACGTGGTGCCGCGCAGAGGTACCCTTTGTACCGGCCTGCTTCCAGATCGCCCTGTAACTCCGCCTGCAACGAAAAGAAAACATTAAAACGTTCAAACCAAAAACCCCACCCCACCACACCACGCCGGGTAAGCGGCAGGGAGGGTAAAAAGGCGAGGTGGGCGACAAAGAGGTCGCCAGTGAGGGTGGGGAAAGGCTAAATAGCCTTCCCCTCACACCTGGGCCCAGAAGTGACGCGCCTTTCGCGTCACTTCCGGCCCTCGACACGGAGGGGGGCAACAATCGGGATCCCCGCCCCCGCCCCCCACCGAAGGAGGGAGTGGGGGAGGGGTGACCGGGGCCCCGGGGCCACTAAGGCGCCGACCGCCGAGTGGCCCCCTGCGGGGGCCGCGGTCAGCGGCACACATTCCAGTCAGGGCGACCACACTTATTAGTTTGGAAGAGGCACGGCTGCAGTTTATCGACTGCTTTCATTCACAAGTGATAAATCACGTGTTTACTTTGCGCGCTACATTGAAGTGCCAGTTTTTGGGACATATTATCAAGCCAGGCGATAAAATTATCGCCGCTTTAGCGGCTGAAAACTGCCGCTAAAACGGCGATAATGGGCTTGATAATATGCCCTTGAGAATTCCAATTGAAGCCCATGTTAGATGTGAAGGACATCTAACATGGGCTTCAATTGGAATTCCATAGAGCATATTATCAAGCCCATTATCGCCGTTTTAGCGGCAGTTTTCAGCCGCTAAAGCGGCGATAATTTTATTGCCTGGCTTGATAATATGCCCCTTATTTTTTTATCTTTTCCTCGCCTGGAATGCATTCACCACTACCACCTTCAGTTAATCAGAAACACTAGGTGGCAGTCCACTTCCGGTATCCTTGCCTCAGTTAGTCAGGCACACCAGATGACCCGTCATTTCCCATGGCCGTGCTTCTATGACTACAACTTTACATACGCCATATTTTCTTTCCTCCAGTCTATCAGGCGTGGTGGGTAGCGGTCAACTTCTGTTGGCAGGCACGCCAGGTGAACCTTTTTCTTCTGGTGGTCATGCTTTTTCGGTCACCCCCTTATAGAAGCTGTGTTTAATTTCCAGTAGGCTTGCCTCAGTCAATCAGTTGTTCTGGGTGGACCTCCAAATTCCAGTGGTCGTGCTTCACACACCTTCACTTCAACTAGGCCTACCATATGCCCATACTACTCCCTATCAATGCACCGACCGCCTTCCAGCTAAACATATAAGTGATTGCTTTCACCATCATTTCTGGGTTCTCCCAGTGACCACATCATTGTGACCTATTGCACTGTCATGTTTTCTTGGGTGCAACCGCTTCCATCTGGACTGGTGGCTGACTTTGTACATTAGTCTGGCTTGAAAATTGCACGTAGCAGCTGCTGTGACAAAAACAAACCGGTTAATTCATGCTGTATATTACTTAAGTACTCTTCTCAATTAACCTTTCAGTCACTACCGTTGGGGCAGCAGGGTGGCTTTCGCACCGACTTTCTGGAATAAAAGAGAAGATCCTGATCTTCGGAAATAATAACTCCTCCTGGGACTCCTCCTCGTGGCGACCCGACTTGGGTCCACCCCCACCGATGCCAGAAACCTCAGCATCATCCTTGACGACAAGCTCTGAATGAACAATAAAGTCAATACCCTGATCTCATCCTGCTGCCACATCCTCAGAATACTTCGCAAAATCTTCAAATGGCTCCCCATGCACACTAGACAAACAGTCACTCAGACCCTCATCACCAGCAGGCTCGACTAGGTCAAATCTCTATACGTCGGCATTTCCCACCAACTCACTCAAAGACTTCAAACCATCCAGACCTCTGCTGCCAGTTCCCATTCCCTGCCTCGCAGAACTGCACTGGCTGCTCATCCAGAAACGCTGTAAAATCAAACTCCTCATCCACACCTACAAAGCCGTCCTCAACGAAGGACCAGTCTACCTCAATAACAGACTCCAACTCTACCAAACCCCCAGACATCTCCGCTCCACTGTTATCTGCCTCACACAAGTCCCCTACATCCACAGAAGCAAGACAGGAAGTCGCTCTTTCTCTTTCATCACAGCCAAAAACTGGAACAAACTTCTTTTACACATCAGAACAACCACCCCACTCCTTGACTTCTACAAGAAGCTGAAGACCTCGATGTTAAACTAGAGGCATCTCCAGACCTACGTCCCTGCTCTGGCGCCTGGATACCCTCACAAGTGATAAGCTGCCCCATTAAAATCAACATAACATAACATATCAAGGTTCCAGAGGACAGCAGGGGTTTACATATCATAACCTCCCCATGTAATTGCCTGCAAACTGTGGATGGAGTCCCTGAACCAACCTGGGATTGGAAGATGGGGGCTGCTCTTCGAAATGCCTGGTACAGAACCTGTGTACCCTGCTGGAGATCAGATTGAGGTGGCCTCGTTCCAGGGACACACTGCTAATATCCTGTCCCTTTGATGTCCTCTGTGTGAACAGGTCAGGAGCAAAATGGTTTCTTTGACCAAAAGTTCAAGGGCTGCAATGAAATCAAATTGCCAAGATGTATTTCTGCCTTGAAACAAATATAAACGGATGTGGAAGAAGTATTACACTGGCCGTTTTTTCCTTCTTTTTCAAAACACATTTTATTGATTTTGAAATACGAACACGACCCTGAGGCCCAACATATAAAAGAAACGAAACGTGAACAAAATAAGCATAAACAGATTCAAATACCTGACAACTTAGCTCCATCCTATCCCCCACCCACAACATGACAACGAAATTCATTGTAGACACATCAGTCTGAGCACTTGTTTCAAACCCCCCGTCCCACTCTCACCCCATGAACAGTTGAATTTCATCAGTCACCAGTTGGTCCAGAGATCGGGCCGGTTCCAGCACAATGTCTTTATAGTCTGTCCACACCTAGCAAATCTTGGGGTGCGTTTGCGGACAACCCCATGCCTTATATACTGCCACCTCCAGGTCTATAGAGTGATCCATCCTCTTCTTCCAAATCTCAAGGGATAGGGCAGCCTCAGCCTTACATGCTCTTGCTATAACCCGCTTCACCACTGTCAGCCCTAAAAACAGCAGAGACAGCTTGTGTCTATTGCCACCCAAAGTGTCAGTGACATGGAGGAGAATAAGTTTCTGGCCCATTGGAATTGACCAGGACAGGACCCCACCCAGACAAGATGTCACCCCATGCGAGAGCCGGTCCAGTACTGGACAACTCCATACTGTATGAAGAAACGCGTCATCCGCTGTGTTACACGAAGACAGGTTGGGGAGGCAGTCACCCCAATTCACCCCAAAGTGAGGGGGAGGAAGGTACTATTGATTTTACCCCGTGGCAATCCACTTACTCATCACATCCAGTCTTGTTACTCTCAATACAGATGCCCTGGACTGCCTGCCCCTTTAAGGCTTGGCCGTAACATCGCGACGAGGAGGAGAACAACCAAGGTTCTTCCAGCCAATCCCCGCTGTTCCCAGCCGTGAAGACCCCGGAAGAGATCATGGAAGGTAGGATCTTTGGAGAGGAAGCACCGAAGCTTGAGAGAACGTTGCGGGATCAAAGACTGGAGTCGGAACTGAGCAGAGTTGGGAGCAGGGAGGAAGACTGCCATCCTGCTCCCGATGTTGGAGAAACGCCAGGAGGCCAACGTCCCCACGAACCTCCCTGCCACGCTACCAAGGTATGTGCACGGGTCCATGACCTGAGATTGAGGTGGGGAGAGAGGTGCAAGGAGGACGGGAAGAGTAACTTGTCGGTCAGAGAGAGACGAGCTAAGGGACGCTCTCGCTCCTAATTACTTTCCGTTTTGTGTGTGAGTTGTTGTACGTTCCATAATCTCTTGAGCCTATCGGCATATAAGAACTCGGTGATGTAACCGGCCAAAGAGGCTGCTAGAGGCTGTTTTTTGGATATTCTTGTGCACATTTAGTGATGGGTCAAAGAGATACTTTACTTTTTGTTTTTGTGAAATTCCCTCCTCATTTGTCCACTTCCCTAAAAGCCCTGTGTAACATTATTGGGCACTTACTATGGGTTTTCTCTTTTCTCTTCCCTGAGGGGCACTGGCACTTGGCTCTCCTGGTGTGGCTGACCAAGGAAGACTCCAGAAGAAGAGGATTGACTGTGCATTCACTTTGTTATTTGGGATAATAAAAGGATTACTGTTATAATCAGAACAAGAGTACTACGTGACTCATTAATGTGTGTCCCCGCTAAAGCTGACAGACGTGTATAATACACCCTATGTAGGTATTTAAGCTGGATAAGCCTAAGTCTGGCTGCAGTAGCGTCCTCGTGAGACACCCCCAGAGCCTCAGTCTAATTCTCATTCTCCAATACCCCATCATCAGCTTCCCACGTCCCTCTGAGAGCAAGCAAAGGATCTGGGCAGTTGGAAATAAGGGTTTGATATATCCTTAGCAATCTTGTGGTCTCCAAGGTGTCCCTTAATGAGCTTACCTTCCAATGGATTGAATTCAGGGAGATCAGGTAAGGCCACAATGTACGGGGTCAGTGCATGGCGTTGCTGAAGATAGCGATGAAATTGACTACAATGGAGCTGGTATTCTACCTACAGGTTCTGAAAGTACTTAAGAACCATTCCACCCATGACATTGATCCAGTGCGAAACCAAGGGGGGTGAAATTTACAAAATCCTCCCTGCGTAACAGACCCATTATCACACCAACTCATTCACACATGGTGGGGCCCATAACACCAACACTCACACGTCTCTTTCACAGGTCTGTACTCAGGAGGAAGGATGCGCTGGACATGTGGGGGAGCACCTTATTACCTATAGGAAAGAAAAGTTATTTTACAGAATTTACATTAGCATCACCCCCTATAGGATCATAACCTTAAACATCAAGACACTCCACCACTTGGTCGATGGACCAATTAGTTGGACTGGTTGATGGTGATTTAGAACCAGCTAAAACACATTTAAGACTCAGAATCCTCTACTCTCTTCATTAAAAACCACAAACTCGTAATTTCTGTTAATCAAATATTGGTTTATCTAAATATTGTTTGCAATTAATATAAGTATTTTGGTCAATCAAAGTTTAGAATTTTGTTCAATCAGCATAAATCGCATGACATTTATATTTACCTATTCTTGCTACCTGGATTTTTTCTAATTCATTTGGCTCTGCATAACCAAATTTATCATGGATTTTGCTGGTTCACTTCCTCTCTCCATGTTGCCCTTATGCAACATTGTAAAAGTTTTGCTTGTATGTCCCAATTGTTCATTTAGACCAGATTTTACTGACTGAAGTTTGGCAGTCCTCCATGTTCCTATCCTTGACCAGGAACACTGTGCCTTGAGGTCGCCTGGAGGTCCACGGAGCCATCCGAGTCTCCGCAGTGGGCATCGCGCTCATGAGACGGTGGCCACTTCTGAACTACATTTCGGACGCCATATTTTGGTAGGCCCAAATGCCAACTTAAGCGAAACAAACACAAAAGAGTAATTAATCCAAATAAATTAATATTCTAATGTTAAACCCTCACTAATTCCTTTATGTATTAGTATTTTCCTAGCTTTTAGCGACATTTAAAGCAATAAAACTCACCCTTACAATCCAAAACGGGAAAGCAAACATCACAAAAGCAACATAAATCATGCGATATCCTATTACCACACGTACTACTATTAATATGCGTACATAATTTAGTTATTAGAGTTATTCTGCCATGCAAATAGCAATAAGCCCCACGTGTAATTGATGTTTAATAAAGGTGCAAATAGTTGATTAATATAACAGAACAAACTGTTAGTCAAATTATAATATAAGTAGGTTATATAATTAGTATTTTCATGCAAAATAGAGGAGGTATACAAAATGTTGCTTTACCTGTCCATCAATCCCCCCTTTGGTGATTTTTAATATCACCACAAATCCCTAAAATTTTGATAACATTTGTAAATAGACATGAATTCAGCTCTCTTAAAAATTTTGTTAGATCACGTGATTGTTTCCCCTGTTTCTTCTTCTCTTGTCTTTTTATACATATTCTCTTTCCATTCTTCTAATTCTACCCCTTCAAATTCTTTCTTTTCTTTCTTTCTCTCTTTTCTTTACAGTTTCTCTTTTTATGTTATTTCGTATTTTTCTTCTTTTGCTACATAAACATCCTAATTTCAGAATTAATACTAGAATAATCACACATGTTACTGGAAATAAAATCTTACCAATAATGGTACTACCTAATTTTAATAAAAAGTCTTTAATAGTAGAAAACATTTTTCCAATCTTTTCCCAAATTCCTTCAACCTCCAGTGGAACAATCTCCTCTTGCAAATCAGTTATATTCTTTATGTACGTCTTTAAATCTTGACTTTCGTCAGGAATATAATTACAACAATGTTGAACCTTCAGCATTCCACAGACTCCACCCTCTTTTGCCAAAATTATATCAAGGGCAAGTCGATTTTGCATCACCATGGCTCGCATGGCAACCATTTCGGTATTTACCAATAAAAATCCTCCAGCAGTGCTTGTTGACAAGCGATCCACTACTGTTGATAATTTTCTAATTTTATGTGCATTCCGAGATATTCCAACTGCTGGTATCAACGCTCCAAAAATGTCTCCTACAATTTCTGACCAAGATTCTCTTATTCTACGTGTTAGTTGTCTACCTATCTCATGTGCACCATCTTTTCCTCTTCCCACATGAAATATCTTTGGGAAAATCAGGCCTAGATAACATGTGCCATACCAATGGTCAGGTAATCGATAATAAGCTTTGTTCCCGCAGATAAAATATAATCCAGGAAATACCGGATCATTTCCTCCTTTAAATCCCCATCCACCCATTATTCTATAAGTATCATGGCAATCACTTGCACCTATGAAATAGTTATCATATGCAGTTTAATTTCTTCTAATACACAATTTCCCTTTCTGAGGCCAATCTAGAGCCATTGCTGGACTAGCTTCTCCTTTCAAATGTTTTTCTCTTTCAACATCCTAAACTGTCTTTTCTTCTTTTCCCTCAGGTACCTTCTTTTGCATTTTTATTCTCCTTTCTTCTACCATATCTAAGAAAATCTTCTCTTCTCTTATCAGACTACAAGTTAGATTATTTTTTTAATACTGAGTCTAATGTTAATTCTCTAGTTTGTAAGAAAAATTCACCTAACACTTTACCAGGTTTTACTTTATTCAGTTTATGGACTACGGGTACTTGTGAAAATATGTTATCTACATCTGAAAAATAATATTCTAGTTTCCCTATTTTGTAAAACAAATTTGCTAATACACTACATGTTATTCCATATGCCACTGGAAGGTGATGGTACGTCACTCCCTCAGACACTGATGCAGGCAACTGCATACATACATAGCAATCCCTCACGTACATTGTTTTTACATATTCATATAATAATTTTGAGAAAACATTGTTAGAAAAATCAGTTATGGACCTATCTTTATGTAAATAATTTCTATCTATTTTAGTCGGATAAATCTTTTGAATCTTTACTACATCAGTCTTATTCTCACTATGACCTTCTATTGTTTCTAATGCAACTTAATGAGACCATTAAAGCCAACACTCTCCACAAAAGCGTTAGTAATCCTGTACAACAACCACATATTTTGCACCATCTTCGAAGGAACACACATGTAGATTTTCTGCTTTCTGTGTTTGCCATTTTGGAAAATGATCTGTATCTTTTGACTTAGCCTTGTCTACTTCACAACTAGTTTTGTCTAAACCCAAGGCTCTAAGCGCCTACTTGGTTCTTTTCTGTTATGTCTTTTATTTTGTAATTTTCAAGATTCACCTTTGAAAGCACTTTTGTCTCTTCAGTTTGCCATTTGATCGTCATTCACTTTTCTTTCACAATCTTGATTCAGAATTTCCTGAACATCCGTCTCTTCCCCGATGTCGGGCAAGATAACTCTCAGGATTTCCGATTCTTCGTCGTCCTCAACCACTTCTGGTATAGTCACCTCTAGATCTCCTTGGCTGTCTGCCTCTTCTTGTACTTCAGGAAGTGCCACATATGACCATTCTGGTGACTTATACTTCTGGTTAGGTTTTCTAGTCCTTTTGCTTTCCTCTGATGGTGTCTGTTCAACGTCTTTTGATTTCTCTTGGCTAGACACCTCATTCACTTGTTGAGCTCTGGATGATATTACTCGTGTCAATCTGCATCTCAATCGCTTTATCTTGTTTGGCCAAATTTCATCCTTTGCTGGCCTTTTTAACTTATTTTCCTTTCATTTCTCTCAGTTCTCCATGCTCTTTTCCTCAGGACTCGACCTTCTGGTACTTCTTCGTCACTGTCCTCAGATTCAGTTCCAACTTGACTCTTACTTTCAGTAGTCCTTCTTTCCACCACTTTCTTTTTCTTATCTACTTTTGTCCCTCCTCGTGATTAATTGTCCCTTCTTCTACCTGGATGTATGGTTTCCTTACATCTCCTCGGGGGTCTTCCGCAACAATCTTTCCCTCTCTCTCTGTATCTGGTACCTTACCATCTACTTCTGTTATTTCAGGTGGAATGTCTCTTGCCTTTCATGCGGAACTTCTTTATCAAGAATTTCTTTGACAGTCTCTTCACTGTTTTTGTTTACTCTCTTGTGTGCTTGTTCTGGTTCAGTGTCTGATTCTGAGCTGATGTCAGAAATTTACAATTTTCTTCTTAATGGTAGATCCTCTGGTGCTATAGCTGAACTTGGTTCTGACTCCCCCCTTTCAGGAGTTGGTCTTGCTCTTATTTCTTCTGTATCTGATTCGGAACTTGTATCAGATTCTTCAAATTCTTCTTCTTCTCTGTTATCCACTGGATTTGGAATTCGCAAGGTATGACTAGCATGAATCCAGTTCTTCACTCCTGCACATTTTACAGCTGTCGTCGTGGTCAGGATCACCTGACGTGGTTTACCCCACCTTGGGACCAAACAATTTCTTCTTCTATGCACTTTTATTCTCACCCAGTCACCTGGGATCAGATCATGAGGTGGCTTCTTTTCAAGAGTGGTTGCATCTGATCCAAACTGATGAAACACAGAATGAACGGAATCAGCCAACCCCTTGCAATAATCCAATACCAAGTCATCAGATATAGGTAATAGCTTGTTGACAGGTATGAAAACATGTCTCATTGCTCTCCCCATCACAATCTCATGAGGACTCAAGCCAGTATTCCTATCCGGAATAGATCTAATAGTCACGAGTACCAGAGGCAAGACATCAGGCCATTTGAAACCTGTGGCTACACACATTTTTCCCAATCTATTTTTAATGGTGTCATTTATTTGTTCGACCACGCCAGAAGCCTCTGGGCGATAGGCACAATGTAGTTTCTGTTGTACATTCAATGCTTCACAAATTAATTTCATGATTTCATTATGGAAATGTTTTCCTCTATCTGACTCGATCGTGACTGGAAAACCAAATCTGGGAATGAACTCTCTCAATAGTAGCTTTGCTACTGTAATTCTATCACTCCTTTTAGGTGGGTGTGCTTCCACCCATCGAGAGAACAGATAAACTGTCACTAGAACATACCTCAACCTATTGCAGGGGGGCATTTCAATGAAGTCAATCTGCATTCTTGTGAAATGCCCTCCTTCTTGTCCTATCGTTCCCAGACTTACCACTGTCTTTCTTCCAGGATTGTATTGCTGACATATAAGGCATCATTGACAAAGGCTTTCAGCTACAAGTCTGAATTTTGCATTTTACCATGTCTGTTTGAAAAGTCTGATCATAGCATCTCTTCCTACATGTGCTTGTCCATGATACATCCGTGCCATGGTAGAAACCATGCTATCAGGCATGACTGGTCTTCCATCCCGATAATCCCACGCATGATCTGTCTCCCGTGGTGCACATCCTGCTTTTACCCACTGTCTCCTTTCCTCATCTCCTGCTTCTTCCTGTAACTGCCTCACTTCTTCCCATGTATTCACAGTGTTAGTAAACAGCAAGGGACATGAATTCATTTCTTTTTCTCTACCCCGATTTACAGAGTTCTGATTTCGTGCACAATACTGAGCCATGTCGTTGGCAAACTGATTTCCAGCTTAAATGTAATCAGCAGACTTCGAATGTGCAGCACATTTCACCACTGCTAACTGCTTAGGCAGCTGTATCGCCTCAAGCAATTTTCCAACCACTTCAGCATTCTTATAGGATTTCCACTCGATGCCAAAAACCCTCTTTGGGACCAAATCTGCCCAAAGTCATGCACCACACCAAAGCCGTACTGACTATCAGTTATCACAGTCACTCTCACATTCTTTCCCAACTTGCATGCTCTTGTTAATGCAAAAAGTTCAGCAACCTGGGCTGATTTTACTCCTTTCAGACAAGATGTTTCCAGTACAGCTGCTACCGTACATACTGCATACGCTGCACTCAAAATTCCCTCATCCGTTCTCAGGCAAGATCCATCCACGAACATCACGTAGTCACTTTCTGTCAAAGGTACATCTTTTATATCAGGATGTGGTTTGGTACAAAAATCAAGCACTTCCAAACAGTCATGATCCACATCATCTCTGACTTCCACATTCTCAGCATCAGGTAACAGTGTTAAAGGGTTCACATTCAGACATCTCACAAGGCTCACATTCGTTGCACCTAAGATGACTTTCTCATATTTAGTCAAGACGACTATGTGTCATGAACTGAGTGCGGCTTCTTGTTAACAGGATTGCCACATCATGAGGTACAAACACTCTCACAGGATATCCCATCACAATTCCTTCACTCTGTTCCAGACTCTTACAAGTAGCTGCTACAGCTTTCAGACAGCCAGGCAATTCTACAACTACAGGGTCTGACATAGCTGAAAAATATGCAATTGGTCTCCTCAACTTTCCGTGTTTCTGTATTAACACAGAAAGTGCACATCCATTTCTTTCGCTGCAATAGAGTTCACATTTTTTCTCATAGTCAGGCATGCCAAGCGCTGGGGCTTCACACAAACCATCTCTCAATTGTTTAAAAGCCTTCAACTCTTCTTTATTGAATTAAATGGGATCTTTTACATCACTCCTTGTCAAGCGTACCAGAGGTTTTGCAATCAATGAAAAATTACTAATCCACTGACGGCAATATCCAACCATTCCAAGAAACATTCTCACTTCTCTCTGAGTCATTGGGGCTCTCATTCCTTTTATTATCCTGATTCTGTCTGCCGTTACTTTCCTTAGTTCTTTTTCAATTTTATAGCCAAATATTGTACTTCTTTCTGACAGAATTGCAATTTCGATGGGGATACTTTAAGTCCTCCATCTGCCAAATGATTCAACAATGCAACGGTATCCACTACACAGGCTTCTCGAGTTCTCGATGCCACAAGTAGGTCATCGATATATTGGACCAATACCGAACTTTCTGGCATTTTTAAATCTTCTAGGGACTTTTTCAGAATCTGATTGAATATCAAGGGACTCTCTGTATACCCCTGTGGGATTCGGCACCATGCCAAAGTACATTCGCCAAACCGGAACGCAAATATCTGGGCTGTCAGGGTTCAACGGAATGGAAAAGAAAGCATGACACAAATCAATCACTGTATACCATTCTGCATCATGAGGAATTTGATATAAAATCACAGATGGATTTGGTACAATGGGACATCATGATACAACGATTTTATTTATTTTTCTCAGGTCTTGCACTATTCTGAAAGTTCTGTTAGGCTTTTTCAGACCCATAATTGGTGAATTACATGGACTGTTAATTATTTCCCTTAAAATACCTTGTTCAATCATTCTGTGTATTATAAGAGTAACTCCTGCAATTATCTCGGGTGTCAATTTGTACTGTGGAATATTTGGGTAACTTACTCCTTCCTTTACAGAAATTTTTACGGGATCTACATTTTTCATTAATCCCACATCTTCTCCTGTGAAATCCCATACCTCAGTTTTTACTGTTTTCTTCAATTCTTGAGGCAATTCCTCGGGGTCAAATACAGCAAATGTCTCAGTGATTTCAGGTTCCATGTTACCTATAGTCATTTTGTACAGTATATCCTCATCAGGAGTTTCAAAAGCTATTCCATCAGGAGTACAGAATATTGTGCAGTTCATTTTGCACAGCAAGTCTCTCCCTAACAAATTTACAGGGCTTGAATCGCACACGACAAAACAGTGCATTTCAGAAAAATTCCCTATTTTAACTTTAACTGGTTCAGTGAGATACGTTTTTATCTGTCTGTTGGATACTCCAACTACTTGGATTGTTTCATCCGAGAGAGGAAGATTTTTGACATCAGCTGACCTGACAGTTGAACGAGTAGCACCAGTATCTACTAGGAAAGTAATGTTTTCGTCATTTACCTTTCCATCCACAAAAGGGCCTGTCTGGTCTACTTCTAGCGTTGCGCCAAGTACGCACTCTTCTTCCTCCCCTCGGCACCGTCAATAACTTTCTTCTGACTCACTCTCATCGCGTTGTAGCCAATACTGCGAAACAGCACTAGCGCATGGCAGCTTAGTTACCTGTTCTTCGTTGTAGAATCCGGTCTCATTACTGTATTTCTGAGGATTTACGCTCTGTGGAAAAGGCGGTTTTGGCACCTGACACTGTTGGGCAACAACCTGCTGCTGTCGCTGCGGTTGACAACTCACCTCATTCTGCACCTGTGGATTCAATGATGCATTATCGCCATTAGCACTTGGGGGAAATTTACACTTGGTTCTCCAATGCCCTATTCTTCCGCAACTATGACATGGCCACTTCTTTTTGGCTTCTTCTATACTAATCTGTCCTTTCCCTTTCCCAATGTTGGGTTTTTGTTTCATGCTCGTACCATTTGCTTGTTCAATCAGTTGGGCTTCCTGTCTCTCTGCCACTTTTACTTGAGCCCACATGGCCTTTTCTTTTAATTTACGCTACTTTGCTTCATCACTGAAATATTTTGCATGTCTCAGTACTTCATCTATCTTTTTATTTTGCCAATCCACTGTATGCTGTTTAATCATTTCGCTTACTTCAGGACGCAACCCATACACAAATCAATATACAAAATGACTCAAATCCTTCTCACTCAAATTTTCATCACCACTGTATTGTTAAAAAGCTAACAACAATCTCTCATAGTAGGCATGTACAGATTATTTTACTTCTTGATGAGTTCAATACATTTTTGCCCAATCAATTTCTTTAGGAGGCACTTTATTTTTCAGGAAGGTAACTACCTGTTCATATTTTCTCATTACTTCTGGATCAGGAGCACCTGTTTTTGGATCTCTAGGGTATTCTTGAGTAGGCCAACCTATTGCAATTTTACATTCTGCCCATAGGTCTGCTGGCACAATTATGTCAAATAAACTATTCAAATCAATCCATAGTACTTTTGATAATTTTACAAACCTGTCTACCTGCCTGTACCATTCAACCGGCTTCTCGCGCAAACGAGGAAAGCCATTGGTGAATGATAAAATGTCTTGTCTAGTCCAGGGGACATGCACATAGCCTCCGCCTGGAATCTCCCTCATGGGACATTCAGTTACCACTTTTTCTTTTTCTCTTACTGGGAAAGCTGCAAACGTTTTGTCTGTTGCATTGTCTCGTTTTCGAAACCACCAACTTTTCCATTTGTCTACATCGCCCCATTTCCTCAGTAAAACAATTAGGTCTTTAATCTGAGTTATTCTTCCTGCTGTATTCAAATTTTCAATGTCTTTTTCAGCAAAGTCTACTCTGTATGGTTTCTGTAATGATTTTATTTTTTCAAAGTCGATACCCATTTCACTTGCTACTTCTTCCAATCTTTCATGTAAATTTCTTGCTCTCCATGTTATACTTTTGCATAGAAACATTAGTTCTTCATCCTGATAGGCCTTTAACTTTTCTGTGGGAATCGTTCCTACTATTAATTCTTCTAAAACAAATTTTAATTTAGACACATCTAAAGGTCGAGGTTCAGCATCTTTTTGCTGTAAACTCCTTAACCATTCACTTAATTCATCAGAAGTAGGACCTACAGGAATTGCTTCATTTCATGTTTGTTCTAAACTTTTTGGTGACCCTGGTACTGATTCTGTCGTCATTCTTGGTCTATTTGCTAGACTCTGATTTACAGTCAAATTTTTAGGAGTACTTAGTCCAGAAGTTTCTACCACCTATCCCCATGGGTTCTTTCCATTTTGGTTTGTTTATTACTGTTATAAGGAATCGTCAGACAATCCTCACTATCCTTTTGCTTATCAAAAATAGGCATTATGGGTCCTATTGTTACAGGAACAGTTACAGCTTCCATGTTTTTAGTCAATTCCCTAATCTTTTCAGTTAACTCTAAAGTAGTTCTGGCTAATTCAGTTGAATTTTCATTTGTCATTCTACCAGGTTGTGTATTTTCTAGGCCTGGGCGGTAAATTCCGTTCCGTTCGCGGAATTTGCGGAATTTGGGTAATTTCGCGTTCCGCGGAGAACGCGAAATTGCCCAAAATCCCGCTTTCCGCGACTTGGCGAAATTTTTGCTTGTTCGCGTTCTCAAAATGCGTGTTCGCGAGATATTTCTCCCCGAGCACGCAAACAGCGATTGCGAACAGGAAAAAAGCATTGCGAACAAGCAATTCCGCGTGTTCGCGGAATTTCTGCGTGTTCGCGGAGATTTTTTACCGTTTCGCGGAGATTTGCGTAACGCGGTTACGCAAATTCCGCCCACCCCTAGTATTTTCTGTTTCTCTAAAGGGTTTATTTCTTCCTGCCTCAGGTGGTATTGATTCAAACTTCATATTTTGTGGTGATTCTTTTACTGGGGCACTTGGTGTCAACAATGTGGAATTTGGTTGGTACGGGGGTGGATTTTTATAAAACATGTCCTCAAGAACATCATCCTCCGACTCATGCACACCATACTTATAACCTTCTGATCCTGTATTATTTCCCTTCTCTGTACATTTTCTACTACTAGTCTCTTCAGCACTTCTCATAGGGAACATACCATCAGCCATATTTGCACTTCACCATCTCCTCATTCTATCATCATGATTCTCCTGTCCACACGGTCTACCAAACATGTATTTGTACCTTCCGCCACTCAGCTGTCGTTCTCTGTCATACATCTCATCTTCCCATTCTGTCAATGCTTCAAACTGAGTAGGTCTAGGTCTCGGTTCTAATCTCAACATTCTTTCTCTTAAATTTCTCAATACCGCTAAATTGAATGAACCATGTTCCGGAAATGCTAAAACTCCATCATCTTTTGTATACTTTGGCCAATTGCCTAGCCAAATACATGTATGATATCCATATTTCGCAACCATAAGGGATGCGGGTGATTTCGGTGGAGGAAGCAACTTGTCTTCTCTAGTCACAATCGGTTTGTCCTTTTTAAATAAACTCTTGATCTTTCCGAACCAGGACTTTTTTCTCCTTTTGCGGTGGATCGTAATGCATCATTTTCTTTTCCCAGTATCGCTAGATTTCTCCTACGACTATTCTGTTGCCTTATTCAATCGTAGCGCGACTCACACTAACGCACCAATCCGGAGCGTCTATGTCACTTTTGTAAATTTCCAATCGCAGCTCTACTCACACTAATGCACCAATCCGGAACATCTACGTCACCCTGTAATTCTCCAATCCTAGCGCGGCATACACCAACGCACCAATCAGGAGCGTCTTCGTCTCTTACAGACTGGCCAATTCCAGCGCGGTCTTTTCTGACGTCAGCTTTTCTCACTACTCCTGCTTCTGCTGACCCCTCCTTTACAAAATTTATCGGCAAACTTTTCTTACGTTCTCTTTTACTCAAATTCTGTTAGCAACGATATAAAAACGCCACCATTATCTGTTTTGCTAACAAAAGAGATAGTCTTGACCTTTTTCACAAGAATTCGGTCTTTCCCGAGAGCAGCGCTTACCTCTGCTATACTACGGAATTATTACATTCGCCGATAAAGTAGCACTTCCCTCTACCTTACCCTTCTAGCAAGCATTAACTAACTGTTTCTCTGGAAATAAGACACCTGTTGGAGACGCACTGCTCCTGAGAAATAAGACCAGAGTTTCACAATTAAGTTGAATGCTATTTTATTTGCACACATTCATACGGAAAATGTAGTTCATTCACACAGAATTCTGTCTTTCCCGAGAGCAGCGCTTACCTCTGCCCTACTACAGGATTATTACATTTGTTAATAAAGTAGCATCTACTTTACCCTTCTATCAAGCTTAGGGAACACCTATTACCTTTCCAGTGATAAGCGTAATCAGAGTTCACGTGGACTCCTGTTACTTAAGACCAAAATTTCACAGGTGGCCTTCGCTACCCATACACCACTTTCACACAGAAATATCCCTAACGATAACACACGGCGATGTTACCAAATCGAACCCAAACAATGCTTCGTGCAACTTCAATCGTCACACGTTTTCCCAGTGTACCTACAGGGCAACAAACAATTCACCATGTGACTTCAGTTGCCACAGGCCATCCGACTTCCTACATCCCAGAAGTCTTCAAAAACAACATAGAACGCGACGCGACTCAACATAGAATGTTAGTACATAAAGCAACTTTTAAATCATGGACTTTTAATATGACTTGTTTTAAAAAAAGTTTTGCAACTTTTTGTCTTTTATGATTGATACAATCAAAATAAAGACTTATGACTGACTGACTGACATAAAGCAATACTCATCCAAACATCCTCAATCAATAATCAATAATCAAAAAATCGGAAGTAATCAATAATCACCAAACCAATGCAATAAAACCATTAATCTGCTACCAGAAAAACTGATCCAGCGCGAAAACAAGGGGGGCGAAATTTACAAAATCCTCCCTGCGTCACAGACCCGTTATCACACTAACTCATTCACACACGCATTCATTGGAGGGGCCCATAACACCAACACTCACACGTCTCTTTCACAGGTCTGTACTCAGGAAGAAGGATGCGCTGGACATGTGGGAGAGCACCTTATTACCTATAGGAAAGAAAAGTTGTTTTACAAAATTTACATTAGCATCACCCCTATAGGTTCCTAACCTTAAACATCACGACACTCCACCACTTGGTCGATGGACCAATTACTTGGACTGGTTGATTGTGATTTAGAACCAGCTAAAACACATTTAAGACTTAGAATCCATAAACTCGTAATTTCTGTTAATCAAATATTGGTTTATCTAAATATTGTTTGCAATTAATATTAGCATTTTGGTCAATCAAAGTTTAGAATTTTGTTCAATCAGCATAAAACGCATGACATTTATATTTACCTATTCTTGCTATCTGGATTTTTTCTAATTCATTTGGCTCTGCATAACCAAATTTAGCAGTTAATTGTCCCAATAAAGCAGGCCAAAGCTCAAAGTCCGAAAGTTCTTTGCTCAGCACGTTAAGGTCCCAAAGATCTTCAAAGGCCCAGAAATCGTGCAAGCATCTGTCATCGCCTGTGGGGTCGATAGTGGTGTGCAGTCATCGAAGAATGCCAGCAACAATAATAATACCCCTACCTATTCTACTACCCTTTTTATAATGAAATTCGAGATAACATGAAACATTCTTAGAGTAAGAAAGCAGATGATTGGTTAATTTGGAACGTCTGATTTTCACATTACTTGAGGTTCTCATGGATTTTGCTGGTTCACTTCCTCTGTCCATGTTGCCCTTATGCAACATTGTAAAAGTTTTGCTTATATGTCCCAATTGTTCATTTAGACCAGATTTTACTGACTGAAGTTTGGCAGTCCTCCATGTTCCTATCCTTGACCAGGAACACTGTGCCTTGAGGTCGCCTGGAGGTCCACGGAGCCATCCGAGTCTCCGCAGTGGGCATCGCGCTCATGAGACGGTGGCCACTTCTGAACTACATTTCGGACGCCATATTTTGGTAGGCCCAAATGCCAACTTAAGCGAAACAAACACAAAAGAGTACTTAATACAAAGAAATGAAGATTCTAATGTTAAACCCTCACTAATCCCTTTATGTATTAGTAGTTTCCTAGCTTTTAGCGACAACGCAAACATCACAAAAGCAACTTAAATCATGCGATATCCTATTACCACACGTACTACTATTAATATGCGTACATAATTTAGTTTTTAGAGTAATTCTGCCATGCAAATAGCAATAAGTCCCATGTGTAATTGATGTTTAATAAAGGTGCAAATAGTTGATTAAAATAACACAGGAAACCGTTAGTCAAATTATAATATAAGTAGGTTATATAATTAGAGGTTAGTATTTTCATGCAAAATAGAGGGGGTATACAAAATTTTGCTTTACCTGCTCCAGCAACATCACCGAGGGTAAAGATCCCAGGGCTGGCCTTAGCGCTGGTGGCACCTGGTGCGACAATGTTTTTTGGCACCCTGCATCCATGGTGGAGGTGGTCACTCACCACCACCTTTTAACAGTGCCCACAAGTCTCCATAACCACTCTCTTTCAAATGTAATTAACTAGTTATATAGTGCCACTCATGCCAGTGTAGGGTGTCAGAACCCTTTGCATCACACACATTGCACAGAGACAATCAATCATACATGTGTAAATCAGCTTATAGGACATTTTACATAAGCCAGAGGACTACACGGTGTAGGAGTGACATGTCATCCATACTGGCAGGCAGTATATTTAAGAGTGCTTGATCTGGAAAAGCACAAACCCAGAATTGAAAACGGAACACCCTAGTTGGGGGTTCTCTTTAATAATAAGAATCAATTTTCACCCAAATGAACCCTTTTTGCAAAATTAATCTATGCTTCAATCTATACTTTGCAGTGTGCATGCAGTACTTTGATGACAGTTAATAATTCACAGTTCTATATTAGGCTTTTTAACTTCTAAACTGAAAGTAACAAACAATTGTCTCTTAAGAAAGTAGCAACCCACTCACCTATTTACATTATATGCACTTTGTGATCTGCATGGTACACGTTCTTTGCAGCAGGCATATTAATCCTCGTGCTATATTATGATCAGTCAGCGCCTCAACTAAACAAAACTTCATCTCTCTCCAGGAAGAACATTAATCACCGGAGTTATCTTGACATTTTTCTTGTTGCTTGGAAATTGCTGTTGGCAAGGAATGCGGCAGCAGGTGCTTTTAAATCCAAAATAAACTTGCAAATACGGCACCCCTGAAGTCAGCACCCGGTGTGGTGGCATCGGTTGCACCGCCCTAGAGCCGGCCCTGAAGATCCATATGAAGTTCTTCTTCCGAAGGCCCTCCATCTCAGCCACCTGCGGCAGCAGGTGGCCTTGCCAGAGCAACGTCCACTCCCTCAGCCTCCCCACCATCCCATCTGATGAAGAGATTGTTTCCACTGGGTCAAAACTACACTAGTCGCAGGAGGGAGACCATCGACATGGCCCCTGCCATATAAATATGAAACAAGAGAGGCATATCCCAGCGCCCACTTCTGAGATGGAAAGGCAGGGACACCCCAGAGGTCATCCCACCAGTCTTTAATGACCAGCACATTTCATGAACGATAATATGACTTAATATCTGCTGCGGCAATACCCCCACAAATGGTTGATTGAAAGCATTAACAGATGGTGATACAGGGGGTCCCACTCTCCCAGAGGAAACCGTTGAGAATGGAATTCAGGCTCCTGAACTATTGTCGCGGAATATCATACGGAAAATTCTGGAGCTGGTACAGAAACCGTGACAATGATAACATTTTAAAATTGTAGACCTACCAGTAAGAGACAAAGGTAAAACCAACCAGACCCAGACATCCTGCCTCATGAGAGAACAGTTTCAACATTGAGTGACCATGCCAGCGCCACATCCGGGGACACAAAGACACCTAGATATGTGAATCCACCCGAGGCAATCCACAACCCTGCTGCTCAACTGAGATCCTATACCATAGATTTAAATTTGTTAATGTAGAGGCACGAGCTTTCACGAAAATATGCATGATTTGCAGGGTGCTGGCCCTGGGGTCCCACCGGAGAGTCAGGAAGAAGAGAACGTCATCAGCATATAATGCAATTCAGTCAGAGAATTCCTCCCTCCATTCAAAGCCATGTACTTGATTGTTCATCCTCTCCCATACCACCTGGGGTTCCATAGCAAGAACAAGCAGCAAGGGGGATGGGGGCAACCGTGCCTCGTCCCACACTGTATCCGAAAAGAATCAGATCTGGCATCGGCCACCCGCACCATCGCCGTTAGGTTGGTGTAGAGTAGCATGACGTAGGAGAAAAAATGAAGGGACGAAATTTAAACATCAGAGAAGCACAAACAAATATTCCCAACTCACGACTCATATGCCTTGCCGATATCCACAAGGAGAACTGCCACATTTCTCTCCTGTCTAGCTACTAGAGACAAGGCGTTATTTAAATGCCGTATGTTGTAGTGTGTGTCACGACTCAGCATAAAACCAGACTGATCCGCAGGCACTTCTGTGGAGCAGAATTACACAGTTGTGAAAAAAATATATTAAATTTGGGAAGCTTTTAGGGAGTACCAGCATTATTTAAAGACCATCAGAGCTTTGAGGTACTGCATTCTAACTGGAAATGTGTGTGTCAACTATACAATCAAACTATGGCACTAACTAGAAATATAAAATACTCCCCACTTTGAGTCATATGAAACTGAGTAAGCACACAAATTGAGCAATCCTTACTTCTTCAAGGAATGTTCAATGGAATTTATTATGAGAGGAAAGTTTGAAACAAAAAGGTGGAAAATAGTGCATTTTACATCACAGTTTAAACTAATTTAAACTATCTATATGTTTACCAGGCAGTTCGTAAATGGCAAACATAAAATAATCCCCAAATCCCAAACTACTCACCCTTCATGATGAGTATTTATAGGTCATGCCCTCATACCATGAACAATGAGACCCCATTCTGGAGTTTACAGCATCATTTTCAAATATATTAACCACAAAAGCCATTGGCTATTCACCAGCTCTGAATGACCAATCAAGAAATATTCTAATAATTTATGGTGTGTGAAACAGGTCTCATACTAGTTGGGGGAATAGAACGCTGATCCCCCACCCTAGAAAAAACTTGTAAAAATAGTATTGTTATTCACATTCCATCACCTCCCACTTATTTTTGAGTTCCCATCCAGGGCCGGACTGGCCGTAGTGGGCACCGCACGTTTCCCCGCTGGGCCGCCAGGGTTCGGGACGGTTTTAGACCCCTTAGGGGCCGTTTTTGTTACCTGGGCCAGTTTTGCAGCTTAGCTGCAATATCGGTCCCCGGCAACAAAAGCGGAACAAAGCTTTCCGTTAGCACACCCCGCCCCCAGCCGGTGGCTGGCCAAGCTCCTTTCCAGGGCCGGTTTCGGTTCCCAGACCGGCCCAGTTCCCAAACTGTCCCTTCAGTTAAATTAACAGTCATGTAATATCAGGAAAAATGTATTTGGAGAGAGCTGGTAGGGAAATTAAAACTTAAAGAGATCTCACACTTTTAGTTAGTAGACAGCCCCAGGGCTGTCTCTCAGGTTAGAAAGATCTCAGAGACTCGGACACCATAGCTACCATTCAGGTTCAGAAGGCACACATTATCTATTAGATTAAACAAACATTACACAATTTGGTATCAGACAGCAGTTCTGATGATAATTTCATTAAAAAGATTTTTATATTTAGGAAATCCACTACATTTGTCACCACTTTAGCATTTTTATTAGGTACTCACATATACTAATGTCCCACATGAACAGAATCTGAAGAACATGCCTTTATAGTACAATCATGTGAGGATCACACGCTAGTCATAGCTACTAAATGTTAAGTATGGCCAATCAAGAGCAGGAGTCACCACAGATGCGATGGAAGGCCACCATATGCCTGGGGTAGCTACAATAATGACAAATACAATAACATAATGCATAACATAACCACCTGATCCAATGGCCACCATAATGTCAGAGATGGCCAATAAGAAGCCTAGAATTGCTCTAAGCCTCATTCTTCTTCTGCAGTAAATAACACCAATAATATGCCAAGAATATTCACTGTATGTCAGACCTCCACCATGCCTTTCAAAGCTCTTATTTTACCAAGAATGCCCACTTAATGCCCTTGCCACCATTGTTTCTAGAAGGCACAGGATGTGCCAGCGAGGACAACCGTAGTGCTATGATCCCCCATTATGTGAAGCAGAGCCATCCTAATGCATAGACTAGACACAAAAATGCCAAGGGAATCAATTTGAGCTAGAGCTAACATAATGACCAGCATGGCGACCCCAATATCTCCCAGTGTCACTATCAGCCAGTTTCAGAATGTTACCTTCATCTCGTTCCCTGCAACATAAACAGAATGGTTCATTCCGAATAACACTGCTCCCAGTCTCTTACGTTATCCCCACGGTTCTATTGTGATCCTGATATGGTATAGTCTATACATGGCACATGTCTGTACACTCCTAGCACTCAGCCAACATGTTCCCAGGGCCGGCTTTAGGGCAGTGCGACTGGTGCGGCCGCACTAGGCGCTGACCTGTGGAGGGGGCACTGTTACCTCTTGGGGCCCTGTGTTTAGCAATATCTTATGACAGGAGAGATGAAGGGCACTTTTGCAGGTGGTAGGGAGAGAATCCGAGGAGGCAGTAATGAGACGTGGGGGCGCCAAAAGTGATTGTTGCACCGGGCGCCACCAGCCCTAAAGCCGGCCCTGCATGTTCCTCCATCAAAACATTTATGGCACTCAACTTTACCTCGAATTCCCTCAAACAGCTTGACTGTATTTAGAAGTGAGGATACTTGGGGCCCAAGGTCTCTAATCTGTGCACCTAAATCTGGCCATTAGGTGATTTTGTGCCGGGAGTAGGGCCCAGAATACCTGGGTTCTTTTTCGTACGTATTTCGGGAACAAATCCTCTGATATTTATCACTTGCTCTGAGAAACATGAAGTAACTTAAAAAACAAGTTGCCTTTCATAATATTGTTTGTAAAATTATTTTCAGGCAGAAATATAATTTCCTAAAATTTGTTTTGAAGAAATATCATCCAATTGGATGTTTCTATTATTAGCTCCAACAGAGCTATAGTTTTTATGCATGATATTTCGGATGTGGTATATCTATCAGATGACATTTTGGTCACAATCATAAGTACCAAACCTGCAAAAAAGATGACAAGAACTTTTTTTTATTGGCTGAACTAACAATTATCCATTTTATTTAGCAGCAATAATTTATTTCACAGGTCAGGGCAGATTTACAAGAAAGTGACTCTGTGTGTGCTGCAAGCCATTTGGCTGCGCTGCACTGAGTCACTTTCAAAGCACAGGGATGCGACATATTTACAACAATATGTCGCATCTCTGTGCTTCTCCCTGCGCTGGCGCACAAACTGCTGCCATGCACCGGCACAGGCACTCTTGCCCCAATTGTGCAAAGATGCCTGCGTGGTGGGGAGAATGTTTTTATTCAGGAAGGGTTCCCTTCCTGCACAAAAGCAATCTGAAATGCTGTTTTTCAACTTCTGTGTGCTGCAGTAGCACCAGCCGCGGTCGGTAGTGGGAGTAGCTTCTGGGCGGTGATGTGGTGAGGGGGAGGGGCAGGGTGGGGGGGGTAGTAAACTATGGATTACGGAGGTTTACAGGTAAGTAAACATATAAATTAAAAAAACAAATTTTGTTGCGTGCACTGCATTGCATTTGGGGATGCAGTACACGCAACGAAATTCATTTTATTAATTTATATGTTTACTTACCTGTAAACCTCCGTAATCTATAGTTTACTATCCCCACCCTGCCCCTCCCCCTCACCACGTCACCGCCCAGCAGCTACTCCCACTACCGACCGCCGCTGAGTAGCACACATAGAAGTTGAAAAACGTCATTGTGTAAATGATTGTTTATGTGCAGGAAGGGAACTCTTCCTGTACTTAAACAATTATTAGAGATGATTTTCTCATTCTATGTGTGCTGCAGAATGCAGCACGCATAAAAAGAGGAAAAGAACCGAGGAGAAATGAATACATTTCTCCTCTTTGCCCCTCCCTACGCCTCCACACGCATTTCCAGATTTACGATTCCTCGTGAATCTGGAAATGTGTTTGGGTACGTGGGTGTTGCGTGGGAACACCCACAGCAACACCAATGGAAAGCCCCTTTCATGCAAAGTGCTGCATACAAACAGGGCCGGACTGGGAACCAAAACCAGTCCTGGCAAAGATCTCGGCTGCCGCTCCCCCCTCCCCGGGGGGTTGGGGATGCGGCCGAGCTCTTTGCCAGGGCCAGTTTTCAGCCGATTTTGTTACAGGGCCGATTTTGCAGCTATGCTGCAAAAATAACCCTGTAACAAAAACGGACCCCAGGGGCCTAAAACTGGCCCCCAACCTTGCGGCCCACCGGGGGATTGCCCAGTGCCCGCTACGGCCAGTCCGGCTCTGCATACAGAGGGGCCATATTTACAAGGACAGCAAAAGTCACGCAGGGTGGCTTTTCCCGTCCTTCTAAATATGGAGCAGTAAAATGCGCCACTGGTACATCACAAAAAGTGACGCAAGGGGCTTGTAAATCTTCCCCGTCAAGTCTATCTTCTTTAAGTTATTTTGCTAACAATTTCTGACCTTTTTTTAGTTTCGATTGCTGTACAGATGGCTTCAATTTCAAATACGTCACAACATTTTTCATACGCATGTTCTGGGTGTACCTTGCTGTCATTTGCCGTGAACGTTTTTGGCAGGATTAATCAGATATTCCTGGGATAGCGATTAATTATTTCTCTCACAGTATGTACTTTTCATTTTTCTTCCTATTTCGATTAACAGGAAATAATTTTGGCACTCACCATCAAACTTGGTTGAATCATACAGATCATTGGTAGGCCTGTAAGTAATCCTTCATCATGGATTTTTTTCTGCAAGATCATCAGCATAAGGCATATTTATTTTCAATAATTTTTTGGGGTTGTCTCTTTCTAGGTCCACTGACAATCACGGTAAGAAACAGTCTCTGATAGCATCTTCCAAAATATTTCAGGTGGTATTTTATTAAATAACTGATTTGATATCATAATAAACTGTGTATCCTTGGTGTACAGGAGACAAGTGTGTGCTTTCTGTTCCAAGAGTTCATTTTCTCTCTTAGTTTTAAAAGGGATATGTTAACAGTTCTCGGTGTGCCTCAATCAATTTTTCTTCCTCCCGACCTGTCTGGTATTGAATCATTCCGCTTGCTTCATTTTCTGGAGTCATGTCCTGTGCACCCCAAACTTTAGTCAGTATTCTGAATACTTTATCTTTTTTTCTGTTCTCTAGCCACGAGTATAATTTTTTTTCCACACGGTATTGGTCTCTGATGTCAAATGCGACAAATGTCAATCATGATTTATTTTCAGGCCGGATATTAATCATTTCAACATCCACATTGTCATTTGGCGGACGCAGGACATCTGCAGCAAATGGTCAGAGGTCCACTTGCCAAAAAAGGTCAGATGTCCATTTGCTCTATTTGGAGTGCATTCATAGATATACATTCTAAGAAGCTTGTACTGAACATCCAACCATTTTTAGGGAATGTCTTATATCCACCAACCTCTAAACAACCTTCAGATTATTACAGATAAGCATCAGCGTTCTGCATTCCTTCTCCCTGTCCCTTTTTTTTCTTGTGTGGTTGTTGATGTCATTATTAAAGCAGCTGCTCACCACTTTCACTTCTCATTCCCTTTTACGCTTCTCCACTTTTGCTTTGTTCTGTGAGCATATAATAGTTTAGGTCATCAATGATTAGTGATACTATTTTAAGTCAGCCATTTTACGGACCATCTCACTAAGCCCCTACTCACCGCATTCCATTCAGTGGTCAATAGTGCAGAGTCAGTATGGATGTATTGGTGCATCAGTAACAGCTGGTCTTCCGTCAGTACCTGGAAAACGCTCATACAACACACTCTTTTCTACATCCTTCCAGTTTTTTAAATCCCTGAAATTAAATTTCCTGTGAATTGTTCTCTCTCCACTCCCCGCTCTAAGCTCCTCAGTTTATCTGTATTACCTACGTGCAGCCTGTGAAACAAAGAAACACACTCCATCACCACATAACGTGGTGTCTGGTATTCCCATTCAGCAGCGAACAGAACCTCCTCAATTATAGTTAATGTTTCATCGTGAGTGAGGCTCGTATATAGGCTCTCTACATCGAGTCCTATTAGGATGTGTTTATCAGGGTCAAACTCTATGTTTTGGAGTAATTGGGGCACTGCCTTGGTGTCCTTTAGATATGTATCTGTCAGTTGGACCATTGGGCGGAGGAATGCATCCGCGAATTTGGACAGGGGTTCTAAAGTGGAATCGATCCCTGAGACAATAGGGCGTCCTGGTGGTTGTTCTAGATTTTTATGAATCTTGGGTATCGTGTAGAAATATGGGACTCTTGGAGATTTTTTTGTAAGGAATTCCGCCTCCTTCTTTGATATCCAGTTGTTGGCCGAAGCCTCTTCAACCATGGTAGCTATAATGACCCTGATGGATTCAGTGGGTCATTGTGGATAATCTCATAGTTCCTAGTATCATTACAAAAGTTTCCTGCATTCGTAGTCATAGGCGGCGTTCGTCTGAATCACGATAGCTCCGCCTTTGTCAGCCGGTTTGATGATAATGTCTCTATTAAGGGATAGTTGGCATATCGCTTCCCTCTCTTCGTTAGAGGTGTTCTGGAAGGTAGTGTTTGCTGACACAGATAGATCTTGCATTTCCCTCATTACAGCCTTTTCAAAGGCTAGTAATTCCACAGGTAGAGCGGAATCTGGGGGGACAAAGATGGATTTTAACCGGAGACCAGTGTCCTGGAATCTATCAATCCGATTCGTGGGTACAAATCCTAACCCTCTTTCTAGGACTCGTTCCTGTGTCGGTGTCAGTTGGTGATCAGTTGTCTATCCAGGAGGGATGGTGCAGTGGGGGCTCCCTGCAGGGGACAAGTCACCAGGTAGTTTAGCCGCTGCATTGGCACAGTAACCTATGCAGATGGTGACCTGCACAGCCGTGACTGGCTCGGTTGGGGTCAGTTGGGTGGCTGGCCCGGTGATGCGGGTCATGGGGGGGGTGGTGGGATCCTTTTAATCTTTCCTGTTTCAGGCGATGCCAGTGCTTGAGGAAGGTGATGGGGGAAATCCACAGGCCGAGAGACATCGGGTGCAGCGCCCCTCAGACCCGCAACACTCGGGTGGCGCTGGAGATCGGTCACGCCATCCGGACCTGGCACACAGGCAGTACCTGGAAAACGCTCATACAACACACTCTTTTCTACATCCTTCCAGTTTTTTAAATCCCTGAAATTAAATTTCCTGTGAATTGTTCTCTCTCCACTCCCCGCTCTAAGCTCCTCAGTTTATCTGTATTACCTACGTGCAGCCTGTGGGTGTACCTTTGTGCTTTCTTCCTACTCTCATAGATCTAGCATGTGTACCCCTGTTATCTAAGCTTTTTAATGATCCACATATGAGCATACAATTGTCATCATGCGGCATATAATGCAGAGTGAAAGTTAAACATCTTTATATTCCTTCTACTAGTCATCTCCAAACATTAGTTTGTGGTGGTGATTGTGGCTATGGATGTGGATCCCACAGCCGAGTACACTTTTGTCCCTTCAACTCAGTCACTGCTTTATTTCTGCTGCTCATTCAAAGAGCATCTCCGTTATCCTGTCTTCCTAGCATAATCTTTATTTTGTCGTGGACTTCTCTTGTGTGCTGCCGATTGCATGGCTATTTCAATAGTTTCATTAATGGGGTTTGCTCATCTACTGTGCCTTAATCCAGTTTTTTGCATTAGGGCCATATCATCATCTTCTACCTATTCAATGAATCTACTTAGATTATAGGAATAATGAAGATTTAGAAACTAATTGATAACTGATACTCAAAAGGTAAATCCCATTCACATTATAGAGGTGTCAATTATAGAAACTTCCATCTTTCCAAATGCATCTCTGGTGAGTCATCTGCAGAGATAAATATCTTACGTCCTTTGTAGTGAAATGGATCCTGACTCCTGGTCACTAATATTTGGAGGGGACCTAGTGGTGATGGAAGAATCAGGTGATGAATGCCTACACAGGTCCTTCTTGGTCAATCTTCAGATTCTTTCATGTACAACCACTGGAATGACTAAAGACTTTCAACACTGGGTATTTTCTTGTGTAGTTTGCACATTGCTTGTCCCCAATATAGTGTATAGTGCAGCTATTGCTTCATGCTGCAAGCCTCTCTTCTATGTTGCCCTTTCTATTGTGATATACTGAAGTGAAAAAAACAAGGGGGGAGTAGAGAGGTACTACTTAACAACAGTAGTAGAGGTGGATACGTCCTCCTTCAGTAATTTACAAACCATAGAGATCCACCCTCAGAACAGGTTTAAGAAAGAATATCTTAATGTCCTCCCAGGTAATGTGTGTTTCCTACAATGGTGGGAAAAGAACACACAGTGCTGTTAAAATACCCCTCAGACACCAAAAGGGCCCTTGGTGTCATGCTTTATCATAGGGGTCTTTCTGCTCCTCTACGGGACGGGGCGTGCTACAACCTACGATTACGTGGGAGCACCTTTTGGTTGTGAAAACGACTATGTGTTTCGTAGGGGAGTTAGTGCAAGGGTCAGGAGTGGATGGGTGGGTGAGGTTAAAAAATACCTGGCTCTTCGGTTTAGAAAAATCTTTAATATACCTGTGAGTTGGTATTGGTCAAAATAAGGGGGCAGAGGTAGATATGCCTCAATGAGCTGTGCCTCTTAGGTGTGTCAACATGTTTCGAAGCTCCCCAAGCTTGTTCGTCAGGACTAGAATGATCCCTGTCTACACTCACGAATATGTGTGGACTGCAGAATTATGCTAATAGTCACAAGGATATACGTGCATGTCGATTCCCAATGCACTTGCTGGATACCTGATTAAGTATCATTAATCAGTTCATCTGGAATCAGAAAAGTAGGTACATATGTCTTAATGCGCGATAAACAGTATAACTAGCCATGGTGAATGTATAATATACCTGCAACAAAGAAGTGAGATGAGTGACCATATATATCTTTATCATTAATCTCAGTGCAGTTCGATGGTGGCGTGTCCCGCTAAAATAGTAGGAGGAAAAAGAGACAGACAGGGACACACATACATTAAACATAAAGCACACACACTATGTCAAAGAATCAGGTCTAGCGCTCCCAAAAGGTTGGGTTGTATGATGCATTAAAAAAAGGGGGGATGGTTCCTAAATGAAAGAAGCATAGTGCTGGAGAAAGACGACCTACTCAAATTGAGAGGTAAAAATGCCCCATGAGCCTGTAATGGGTGCCTGTCTTCGCAACCTAGAGAGAAAAAATGGTAATATACAAAGGTATCAGTACCGTAGAGGGACACTTCGGCGAACTACCATACTGACTGAGCGCCAAAGAGGGTCCCCGGCTATGCCGTACTCACTGTTACTGGGTCACTGCCCTGCTGTGTCTGGCCTCCCCGCGGCTCCGCTGGACAATGGAGCTCGGTAGGCGGGGGTTTAAATAGGATCGTTAATTGAAGTTCCCGCTATGGCGGGAGGCGTGGATTGAAAAACACCTGTGAAAGTCACCGGGTTTTAGAAGCTGAAGTGCCAACCTGTAGTGTAACCCAATGCGGTTCCGGTTGTTCAATCCTCCGGAAGTGAAGCACACATCTATACGCGTGAGAGGTGAAGGGCGGCGCATGGAGCGCTGTGTGTCCGGAGCGGGTGCACGCGTAATGACGTGTGCACCAGATAAAGAGGCTGGGGCGCCGGACTAGATCCACTATGAAAGTTAAATAAATGGAAAACGAGGCAAGAAAAATGGGAGGTTATCCATCAGTATCAGGCTGGGGCGCCGGACTTAATCCACCATGAAGGTTAAATAAATGGAAAAAGAGGCATTAAAAATGGGAAGTTGCCCATCAGTATTATGGTAGAAAAAAAGGGGAAATAAAAGGAAAAAAGACAAGATAACGAGGGTGATACTAAACCACTCGGGATGATTGAGTAGGAGGGAGGTTTATTACGTTGGGAGTCACATCATGATGAAGGACTTTACAGGGAGATAGCGAACAGTAATGGTATTTATCTGCGTACTCTTGCTAGTACCAAGGTTGTAGGTTCAAGAGGGTAGTTTTGCTGGGTAGTTTAGCCTGGTGGGAAAAGCCATATGGAAGTAGTTTTCATCACAATGCGGGTAGTTTAGGAAATCTAATACGAGCGGTTCATGAGAATTGATTCCAAGGTATTTCATCGTTGAGCCCTTCGACGTGTGTACCCAAACGGAATACCCATCTTTGTTCTTTCTCAAAGAGGCCAGCTTCACTATTCAATTGCTCGATGACAGTCCACTTCAAGTCATTAGTTCCATGATTGTTGGTTAGGTAGTGGGCGGCCATCTTTGTTGTACTTCTCTTGCAATGGATGTTGCTCTTATGCTCCCCGATGCGGATCTTGACAGGTCTTGAAGTCATTCCAATGTATTCAAGGTTGCACGGGTAAGTGATCATGTAAATGGTGTTCTTGCTGTTGCAATTAGTGAAACACCTTTGTTCTCATTTACTGCCATTTCTGAATTGCAAAAACCTGCTTTTACAGGTTAAGTGGTATGTGCTACAGCTGGCACAAGGATGGTGGCCCTGGACCGGGGGTAGAAGTTGGTCCACAGGCCTTGTAGGTGGCATTTTCTTAGGTCTAGTGTTAACCAGCATGTCTTTTAAATGTCTCCCTCTCTTATGAGCGAACATAGGTTTGGGAAAATTTAATTGGCAACTGTTCAGGAGTCTCCAGTGTTTATTCACCACCTTGGTGATCTGGTTTGAGTGTGTATTAAAGGTGGTTACACAGATGGGTCGCTCATGTTGTTCACTAGTCATTTTATCCTCCAACAAAGAGTCTCGATTGTTATTCCTTGCTCTTTTCATGGCCTTGTCAATGACGCCTTTGGGATAGTTCCGTTGCAGGAGTTTGGTTTTTAGATCTGCTGCTTGACTTTTGTAGTGGTGTAGCTCAGTACAGTTCCTCCGAAGGCGGAGGAATTGTCCGTAAGGGGGGTTCTCCCTCAGATGGCATGGATGAAAGCTGTTGTACATGAGCAAACAGTTTTTAGCTGTCGGTTTGAAGTGTGTCGTAGTTTTAAGTGTACCTTCATCAGGGTGAATGTTTAGATCTAAAAAGACCAGATTGGTGCTGGAGGTGGTACTCGTGAATTTCAGGAAGTTGTTCTGATCATTCAGCCATGTCATGAAGGCTTCGGTTGAGGGGGTGTCCCCTTCCCAAATCACTAGTATGTCATCTATATACCGTTTCCATGTTTTTATATTGTCATAGAAAGGGTTTGTGGGACTTAGGATTATTTTGGACTCCAGATGGTGCACGTAGAGACCTGCTAGACTGGGAGCAAAGGTGCTCCCCATGCTGGTACCGTGTTTCTGTAGGTAGTATGTGTCTTCATACATGAAGTAATTCTTTGTGAGTGCCAAAGAAACACACTCCATCACCACATAACGTGGTGTCTGGTATTCCCATTCAGCAGCGAACAGAACCTCCTCAATTATAGTTAATGTTTCATCGTGAGGGAGGCTCGTATATAGGCTCTCTACATCGAGTCCTATTAGGATGTGTTTATCAGGGTCAAACTCTATGTTTTGGAGTAATTGGGGCACTGCCTTGGTGTCCTTTAGATAGGTATCTGTCAGTTGGACCATTGGGCGGAGGAATGCATCCGCGAATTTGGACAGGGGTTCTAAAGTGGAATCGATCCCTGAGACAATAGGGCGTCCTGGTGGTTGTTCTAGATTTTTATGAATCTTGGGTATCGTGTAGAAATATGGGACTCTTGGAGATTTTTTTGTAAGGAATTCCGCCTCCTTCTTTGATATCCAGTTGTTGGCCGAAGCCTCTTCAACCATGGTAGCTATAATGACCCTGATGGATTCAGTGGGTCATTGTGGATAATCTCATAGTTCCTAGTATCATTACAAAAGTTTCCTGCATTCGTAGTCATAGGCGGCGTTCGTCTGAATCACGATAGCTCTGCCTTTGTCAGCCGGTTTGATGATAATGTCTCTATTAAGGGATAGTTGGCATATCGCTTCCCTCTCTTCGTTAGAGGTGTTCTGGAAGGTAGTGTTTGCTGACACAGACAGATCTTGCATTTCCCTCATTACAGCCTTTTCAAAGGCTAGTAATTACACAGGTAGAGCGGAATCTGGGGGGACAAAGATGGATTTTAACCGGAGACCAGTGTCCTGGAATCTATCAATCCGATTCGTGGGTACAAATCCTAACCCTCTTTCTAGGACTCGTTCCTGTGTCGGTGTCAGTTGGTGATCAGTTGTCTATCCAGGAGGGATGGTGCAGTGGGGGCTCCCTGCAGGGGACAAGTCACCAGGTAGTTTAGCCGCTGCATTGGCACAGTAACCTATGCAGATGGTGACCTGCACAGCCGTGACTGGCTCGTTTGGGGTCAGTTGGGTGGCTGGCCCGGTGATGCGGGTCATGAGGGGTGGTGGGATCCTTTTTATCTTTCCTGTTTCAGGCGATGCCAGTGCTTGAGGAAGGTGATGGGGGAAATCCACAGGCCGAGAGACATCGGGTGCAGCGCCCCTCAGACCCGCAACACTCGGGTGGCGCTGGAGATCGGTCACGCCATCCGGACCTGGCACACAGGCAGTACCTGGAAAACGCTCATACAACACACTCTTTTCTACATCCTTCCAGTTTTTTAAATCCCTGAAATTAAATTTCCTGTGAATTGTTCTCTCTCCACTCCCCGCTCTAAGCTCCTCAGTTTATCTGTATTACCTACGTGCAGCCTGTGGGTGTACCTTTGTGCTTTCTTCCTACTCTCATAGATCTAGCATGTGTACCCCTGTTATCTAAGCTTTTTAGTGATCCACATATGAGCATACAATTGTCATCATGCGGCATATAATGCAGAGTGAAAGTTAAACATCTTTATATTCTTTCTACTAGTCATCTCCAAACATTAGTTTGTGGTGGTGATTGTGGCTATGGATGTGGATCCCACAGCCGAGTACACTTTTGTCCCTTCAACTCAGTCACTGCTTTATTTCTGCTGCTCATTCAAAGAGCATCTCCGTTATCCTGTCTTCCTAGCATAATCTTTATTTTGTCGTGGACTTCTCTTGTGTGCTGCCGATTGCATGGCTATTTCAATAGTTTCATTAATCGGGTTTGCTCATCTACTGTGCCTTAATCCAGTTTATTGCATTAGGCCCATATCATCATCTTCTACCTATTCAATGAATCTACTTAGATTATAGGAATAATGAAGATTTAGAAACTAATTGATAACTGATAACCAAAAGGTAAATCCCATTCACATTATTGAGGTGTCAATTACAGAAACTTCCATCTTTCCAAATGCATCTCTGGTGAGTCATCTGCAGAGATAAATATCTTATGTCCTTTGTAGTGAAATGGATCCTGACTCCTGGTCACTAATATTTGGAGGGGACCTAATGGTGATGGAAGAATCAGGTGATGAATGCCTACACAGGTCCTTCTTGGTCAATCTTCAGATTCTTTCATGTACAACCACTGGAATGACTAAAGACTTTCAACACTGGGTATTTTATTGTGTAGTTTGCACATTGCTTGTCCCCAATATAGTGTATAGTGCAGCTATTGCTTCATGCTGCAAGCCTCTCTTCTATGTTGCCCTTTCTATTGTGATATACTGAAGTGAAAAAAACAAGGGGGGAGTAGAGAGGTACTACTTAACAACAGTAGTAGAGGTGGATACGTCCTCCTTCAGTAATTTACAAACCATAGAGATCCACCCTCAGAACAGGTTTAAGAAAGAATATCTTAATGTCCTCCCAGGTAATGTGTGTTTCCTACAATGGTGGGAAAGGAACACACAGTGCTGTTAAAATACCCCTCAGACACCAAAAGGGCCCTTGGTGTCATGCTTTATCATAGGGGTCTTCCCGCCCCTCTACGGGACGGGGCGTGCTACAACCTACGATTACGTGGGAGCACCTTTTGGTTGTGAAAACGACTATGTGTTTCGTAGGGGAGTTAGTGCAAGGGTCAGGAGTGGATGGGTGGGTGAGGTTAAAAAATACCTGGCTCCTCGGTTTAGCAAAATCTTTAATATACCTGTGAGTTGGTATTGGTCAAAATAAGGGGGCAGAGGTAGATATGCCTCAATGAGCTGTGCCTCTTAGGTGTGTCAACATGTTTCGAAGCTCCCCAAGCTTGTTCGTCAGGACTAGAATGATCCCTGTCTACACTCACGAATATGTGTGGACTGCAGAATTATGCTAATAGTCACAAGGATATACGTGCATGTCGATTCCCAATGCACTTGCTGGATACCTGATTAAGTATCATGAATCAGTTTATCTGGAATCAGAAAAGTAGGTACATATGTCTTAATGCGCGATAAACAGTATAACTAGCCATGGTGAATGTATAATATACCTGCAACAAAGAAGTGAGATGAGTGACCATATATATCTTTATCATTAATCTCAGTGCAGTTCGATGGTGGCGTGTCCCGCTAAAATAGTAGGAGGAAAAAGAGACAGACAGGGACACACATACATTAAACATAAAGCACACACACTATGTCAAAGAATCAGGTCTTGCGCTCCCAAAAGGTTGGGTTGTATGATGCATTAAAAAAAGGGGGGATGGTTCCTAAATGAAAGAAGCATAGTGCTGGAGAAAGACGACCTACTCAAATTGAGAGGTAAAAATGCCCCATGAGCCTGTAATGGGTGCCTGTCTTCGCAACCTAGAGAGAAAAAATGGTAATATACAAAGGTATCAGTACCGTAGAGGGACACTTCGGCGAACTACCATACTGACTGAGCGCCAAAGAGGGTCCCCGGCTATGCCGTACTCACTGTTACTGGGTCACTGCCCTGCTGTGTCTGGCCTCCCCGCGGCTCCGCTGGACAATGGAGCTCGGTAGGCGGGGGTTTAAATAGGATCGTTAATTGAAGTTCCCGCTATGGCGGGAGGCGTGGATTGAAAAACACCTGTGAAAGTCACCGGGTTTTAGAAGCTGAAGTGCCAACCTGTAGTGTAACCCAATGCGGTTCCGGTTGTTCAATCCTCCGGAAGTGAAGCACACATCTATACGCGTGAGAGGTGAAGGGCGGCGCATGGAGCGCTGTGTGTCCGGAGCGGGTGCACGCGTAATGACGTGTGCACCAGATAAAGAGGCTGGGGCGCCGGACTAGATCCACTATGAAAGTTAAATAAATGGAAAACGAGGCAAGAAAAATGGGAGGTTATCCATCAGTATCAGGCTGGGGCGCCGGACTTAATCCACCATGAAGGTTAAATAAATGGAAAAAGAGGCATTAAAAATGGGAAGTTGCCCATCAGTATTATGGTAGAAAAAAAGGGGAAATAAAAGGAAAAAAGACAAGATAACGAGGGTGATACTAAACCACTCGGGATGATTGAGTAGGAGGGAGGTTTATTACGTTGGGAGTCACATCATGATGAAGGACTTTACAGGGAGATAGCGAACAGTAATGGTATTTATCTGCGTACTCTTGCTAGTACCAAGGTTGTAGGTTCAAGAGGGTAGTTTTGCTGGGTAGTTTAGCCTGGTGGGAAAAGCCATATGGAAGTAGTTTTCATCACAATGCGGGTAGTTTAGGAAATCTAATACGAGCGGTTCATGAGAATTGATTCCAAGGTATTTCATCGTTGAGCCCTTCGACGTGTGTACCCAAACGGAATACCCATCTTTGTTCTTTCTCAAAGAGGCCAGCTTCACTATTCAATTGCTCGATGACAGTCCACTTCAAGTCATTAGTTCCATGATTGTTGGTTAGGTAGTGGGCGGCCATCTTTGTTGTACTTCTCTTGCAATGGATGTTGCTCTTATGCTCCCCGATGCGGATCTTGACAGGTCTTGAAGTCATTCCAATGTATTCAAGGTTGCACGGGTAAGTGATCATGTAAATGGTGTTCTTGCTGTTGCAATTAGTGAAACACCTTTGTTCTCATTTACTGCCATTTCTGAATTGCAAAAACCTGCTTTTACAGGTTAAGTGGTATGTGCTACAGCTGCCACAAGGATGGTGGCCCTGGACCGGGGGTAGAAGTTGGTCCACAGGCCTTGTAGGTGGCATTTTCTTAGGTCTGGTGTTAACCAGCATGTCTTTTAAATGTCTCCCTCTCTTATGAGCGAACAAAGGTTTGGGAAAATTTAATTGGCAACTGTTCAGGAGTCTCCAGTGTTTATTCACCACCTTGGTGATCTGGTTTGAGTGTGTATTAAAGGTGGTTACACAGATGGGTCGCTCATGTTGTTCACTAGTCATTTTATCCTCCAACAAAGAGTCTCGATTGTTATTCCTTGCTCTTTTCATGGCCTTGTCAATGACGCCTTTGGGATAGTTCCATTGCAGGAGTTTGGTTTTTAGATCTGCTGCTTGACTTTTGTAGTGGTGTAGCTCAGTACAGTTCCTCCGAAGGCGGAGGAATTGTCCGTAAGGGGGGTTCTCCCTCAGATGGCATGGATGAAAGCTGTTGTACATGAGCAAACAGTTTTTAGCTGTCGGTTTGAAGTGTGTCGTAGTTTTAAGTGTACCTTCATCAGGGTGAATGTTTGGATCTAAAAAGACCAGATTGGTGCTGGAGGTGGTACTCGTGAATTTCAGGAAGTTGTTCTGATCATTCAGCCATGTCATGAAGGCTTCGGTTGAGGGGGTGTCCCCTTCCCAAATCACTAGTATGTCATCTATATACCATTTCCATGTTTTTATATTGTTGTAGAAAGGGTTTGTGGGACTTAGGATTATTTTGGACTCCAGATGGTGCACGTAGAGACCTGCTAGACTGGGAGCAAAGGTGCTCCCCATGCTGGTACCGTGTTTCTGTAGGTAGTATGTGTCTTCATACATGAAGTAATTCTTGGTGAGTGCCAAAGAAACACACTCCATCACCATATAACGTGGTGTCTGGTATTCCCATTCAGCAGCGAACAGAACCTCCTCAATTATAGTTAATGTTTCATCGTGAGGGAGGCTCGTATATAGGCTCTCTACATCGAGTCCTATTAGGATGTGTTTATCAGGGTCAAACTCTATGTTTTGGAGTAATTGGGGCACTGCCTTGGTGTCCTTTAGATAGGTATCTGTCAGTTGGACCATTGGGCGGAGGAATGCATCCGCGAATTTGGACAGGGGTTCTAAAGTGGAATCGATCCCTGAGACAATAGGGCGTCCTGGTGGTTGTTCTAGATTTTTATGAATCTTGGGTATCGTGTAGAAATATGGGACTCTTGGAGATTTCTTTGTAAGGAATTCCGCCTCCTTCTTTGATATCCAGTTGTTGGCCGAAGCCTCTTCAACCATGGTAGCTATAATGACCCTGATGGATTCAGTGGGTCATTGTGGATAATCTCATAGTTCCTAGTATCATTACAAAAGTTTCCTGCATTCGTAGTCATAGGCGGCGTTCGTCTGAATCACGATAGCTCCGCCTTTGTCAGCCGGTTTGATGATAATGTCTCTATTAAGGGATAGTTGGCATATCGCTTCCCTCTCTTCGTTAGAGGTGTTCTGGAAGGTAGTGTTTGCTGACACAGATAGATCTTGCATTTCCCTCATTACAGCCTTTTCAAAGGCTAGTAATTCCACAGGTAGAGCGGAATTTGGGGGGACAAAGATGGATTTTAACCGGAGACCAGTGTCCTGGAATCTATCAATCCGATTCGTGGGTACAAATCCTAACCCTCTTTCTAGGACTCGTTCCTGTGTCGGTGTCAGTTGGTGATCAGTTGTCTATCCAGGAGGGATGGTGCAGTGGGGGCTCCCTGCAGGGGACAAGTCACCAGGTAGTTTAGCCGCTGCATTGGCACAGTAACCTATGCAGATGGTGACCTGCACAGCCGTGACTGGCTCGGTTGGGGTCAGTTGGGTGGCTGGCCCGGTGATGCGGGTCATGGGGGGGGTGGTGGGATCCTTTTTATCTTTCCTGTTTCAGGCGATGCCAGTGCTTGAGGAAGGTGATGGGGGAAATCCACAGGCCGAGAGACATCGGGTGCAGCGCCCCTCAGACCCGCAACACTCGGGTGGCGCTGGAGATCGGTCACGCCATCCGGACCTGGCACACAGGCAGTCCCAATAAGAATACATTGGGTGGACTGGGATAGGTCGAGCATGCCGGGGGCAGTGTCAGGCAAACCTCTTGATCTTCCGCTATTTTCGCTTTCCCTTTTGTCCTTTATTCTCTATTCTGTTTCATTGTTTTGCTGATATGGGCATTTTAAGGGACTAGAGAGATTCCCCTTGTGCTTTCTCACTGCTCCATCGCCACTGGGTCTTTGTGGCGGTTTACAGCACCAGGGACCAGTCTAGCACCACTGGCGGAGGGATGCGGGTGGTAGAGAGGGACGGCGGCGGAACCAACATGGCCGCTGCGCTCTCTCCATCCCCTCCAGCAAACTGCAGGCGCACAGAGGAGTAGGTGAAGGAGCATCAATGAGCCCCTGCAGCCAGTTGATGATCGTGGCTCAGGCTGCTGTTCCTCTGATTGCGAACGGGCTGTGCCGGGATTGCAGGGTGGCTGCCACAGGCTTCTCCATCACTTTCTTTGCTGTGCTGTGCTCTTTCCCTTGTCCTGTCTTCCATTCAGATCTTTGCATTGCCGCTGCATCACCCTGGACATTGCTCTAGACTCTGTTTGCAGCAGTTGTCTGCTATACAGGATCACAGGATCGTTGCCTTTTGGTTTGAGGGGCGGTGTCTCGATGCGGGGGCTTGTCAGGTGATTTAGGCTGAACGGCGATCCCTTGCCCAGAGATTTCCCGGCGGGATCTCCTTAACAGACAGTCATCTTAGTCTCAACTCCATCTTAACAGGTGGCCATCCTAGTGGCAACAAAAGATTTGGATTTATTCTTGTGAAGCTATATTTCTACAATATACGTCTGAGAAACATCTTTATTTCTGAGTTTGTAATAAAACTCTTTAACTTTCTACAGAAATCCTAAGTTATTGTGATATGCAATGTATGTTTAGTCCCTCTTAACTTTCAGCTAACTAATAAAAGGTCCAACAACCAAGGAGGGAAAATATCAACTGGTTTAGAGCGTTCTCAGATGGTAGCATAGCAAGGATGATTAGTTCTTGAAGCAGAGGGAGGTAGAAAAGTTTCCTTAGACTAGTTTAAACTCAAACCCCAGCCCCTAACGTCTATGTTTTGGATTGGAGGATCAGAGGAGTTCCAGCAGTTCGGAAGAGAGTGGTGGTAGCAGCGGGGGAGTGAGTATTAATAGGGATGTGTGTTGCAGTGGCTTATACGTAGCTTGCGGGTTGTGTGAGAATGGTGTGAGGTCTAGCGGAGTTGTTGAGGGTTATGTGAGTGTGGTGTTAAGTTTAAGTTGTTATCAGGTCTGCCATGACCTTTGATACCAGGATGATATTAAAAGTGTAGAAAACACTGTATTGTAATTTATCTGCTAAGGTTTTGTGGAGTTTTTATGTGTGAAAGTGAGAGATGATCAGTGCTGTGAACCTTTTGCGCAGAGGGAAATTGTGATGATCAGGGTGATTCCCCGCAGGTTGAGGTTTCATTATGAAAATGTGCTAGATGGTAATATTTATGGGGTGATTGCATTCTGTTGATTTCTTTAGTAAAGCAGGCAATTGTTGTTGATCATTGTTTGTATTACAGGTGTCTTGTTTGTGTTGGTGAAGGGACAGTGTTTGTGGAAATTGTAAAGGAGGGGGTGCCGCTGCAAGGAGCAAGATTGGCATCATAGTGTGCCTCTCTGAGATTGGTGGGTTGGTGTAAAACTGCACTGTTATTGGTTGTGGTTTGGTATGAAAATTGTGGAGAAAAATATTGTTTTGGTTTGGAACATATTCTGATTTCTATTGCTAACAAAGTTACTGGGAAAATGAAATGTTTTAAAATATTGCACAATTTGGTGAGGGGAGATGTGACAATAACCATCAGAGAGGGAGAGGAGGTACCACATGAGGATATGGCAGGTAATTATATGGCAATAAACGTAGGGCTTCACACATATATTTGGCTTAGTCAAAGACACAAATTACAGAGAAAGAAAGTGCACTGGCATTGCCACACCATTTCCACACTATGGCAGGTTTAATGTAAGATTCATTGAAAACTTGAGATGATTTTTTAATGAAATGAGACCATGAACCAGGCCTGCACAGTTTGAAGCGCTCAGCGTTTGGGAGGGAGCGTCACATGCCAGAGAACGGGAGAAATATCAGGGCAGAGTAAGAAAGGCAGAGCGGACATACGTAGATGCTAGATGGGATGCAGAACAGAAAATGTGGAGAATGGACATGACAGAGGGAGCAGAGTTGTACCCTGTATTGGCCTGTGAAGAAAGTGGGACAGGGAGAAAGAAGGACAAGAAAGACAAGTCATAAGGATCAGGAGAGAGGAGGGAGGATAGTGATAGTGACACGAGTGATAGTCTTTTGGATGTGTGCGTACAATGAGCCTCACATAACGAAGTGGCTACCGCCCTAGTAAATGGGAATTCCAACACAATGGAGGCTACTTCTGTGAATATTAATCAAAATATGATAGGAGGAGGCTCAGGGACATGTGCGTCTAGCTCCCCCACAGCTCTTAATGTGCCAGATGCTCTTATTGTTTCGGTTACTATCAGCCCTCTGGTTCCTATATTCATTCCTAATTCAGCAGGGAGTGTGAGACATAATTTGGCACTTCCACCTAAACCACAATGTGGCATCTTAGATGATTGTGTATGTTTTAACCAGCTGTGTGAGGCAACCATGGTTATGGAGTGGGGCTGTGTCATTGAGAATGTTGGTTTTCTAGGCTTCTATCATATCTGGACGGCAGCTTATGGGCACAGATGGATGGGATCATCACTAGAGAATAAACTGGCTTTCTCAACTATCTCCTGACTCCTGTTTTACATGATTGAAGGACCACCTTGTTACACTATCGACGAGGATGAGATGGTGTTCTCCCTAAAGAAGAATATGAATGAAGAAAAGGATCCCAACATCGTTTGTGGTAAAATTCAACTGTTAAGAACAGTTGTGATCGGTGCTGCTGATGTAGCTCAGATTTCATCTGGATTCAGGCATTGCTTTGTTTTTGTGTTTCAGACAGACTGCATTTAAAATGGCATGCAGATTTTGCTGCAAGTGAAAACACATGGCACATGAAACATGAAATGAGGCCTAGTCAAATGCTTTTTTAAAGTGGCACTTTTGGTGCATGCAAAGTGAAAGACATGAAATGAGGCCTGGTCAAAATGCTTTCAGTCTGAAATTGTTTCATTTAAAACCATGCTTAATTAATTAATCATGGATGTTAATGTGTTGAGTTTAGATTTAACTCATTATCGAATGTACATTTCATTTAGAGAATTTTTTTGGGAACTTTTAACTTTTAAAGTAGCACTTAATTGTGCTGAATTAACATGTGTTTTTGCAGTGTAGAAAAACTTGTGATTTCAATTTCTTCTTTAGCTTTGAAGATAAGATCTACACTCCCAGTTCCCGTCATAAGAGACTTTGGGTTTGTTGCATATTTAGACAACGCATATTCAGTTCATAACACATCTTTTTATAATGTGCATTAATTAATCAACCATGTACCAACACTACACGTGGGGCAAACACATTTTTCATGAAAAGCTATCTAAAACATTAGAGCATGTTGCTATGAGTATGTCTTAATTGTTTGCGCTTTGAAAATTTGCACTAGAGCATGTTTATGCTATGTTGTACATTGCACATTTTTGAATGATGTGCACAAATAATAGAAAAGCTGCTTTAAACTAATAGCTTTTGCTAGGTAATAACTAATACAGGGTACTAGTATGGGGGAGGTAAACATAATGGGTTTTATTTCATAAATTAATACTCTTTTGTTTGTTTTGTTTTTGGGCCCACCATATAATGACTGCCTGGGAATCCAGCATGGCAGAGAATTGTTAGCAGTGTGCTGAATGAGAGACGCATGTGCAGAAGGTTGTGCCAGCTGCATGAACTGCCAAGTGCCTCAAGTGAAGACACATGGGTCAAGGCCACAGTGAACTGTACACTCCTGTCATCGTGCCGATGTACCAGTGTTTGTGGGAGACTGTCATCCCTGCGTGCGATGTGAAAGCGAGAAGGAACTAGACTGATACATTTTTTCTATTAAATGTTGCAATATTTGTATAATTATTGATGGTGAAACATATGACTGTATTAAGCCTTAACGCCTCCTTTGTTAAAACCGGTACGAGTTTGATTTGCAATGAGAACAGGATGGTGAGACCCTCATGTCACTTATGCTAACCAATCACAGTGCGAGTTTCTACTTAAACTGCAACATTATTAGTGTAGTCAGCCAAGAATTAGAGTATAAATAATGACCCCTTAGAGGGCGTGTCGGACTAGAAGAGATAGGAGGAGAGGGAGCAGATGAGACCAGACATCATATGGGTTAGGTACGGGAATGTCGCGGGTGCAGCCTGGGAGGAGATTGCGTCCGAGGACAGATAGAGGGAGGAGGGGGCAGAGAGGCATAGGCTAACCTTGCACATCATATTTTTGGCAAGGCAGATCACATTCCTCTGTGGTCTTGTAAAGGGAGGGCAGCCTCTCTGTGTGAGAGACAGATGAAAATACCAGGGCACAGAGAACAGCTGATGGAACAGGTTTAGATTTAGATGCTAAAACTCTAAGTTTATGCTTTGACTAACTAACTAGTTTTGAAAAGATTTATTTGTCTTATGCATTTATTTCTCTTTATGGGAGATTTTTGCCAACTATTAATTATTGATTAGCCTTGCAAAAATCACTCTTAAATTATATTTTCATTAATTCTTTACAGAATTCTGACTGACATTTGATGCCTCATTCCCTTCCTTTATGGAATGCCTTGTATTCAGTCTGTAATATGTTCTGTTTTAATTCTATTTTTCCTATTTTCAATTCTGAAACCTGATTGATATTTGACTAATGAATAAAGGGTCAGAGAACCTTAACTTTTAACTAGAAAATCAAACCCTTTAAAAATATTCACAACTCTCTTTATTGGCTAAAATATTAATTGCATTTTGACTTTTCATGTTTAAGTAAAGTCTCCTGAAGGTGATACAAGGTGGCAAAGTTCAATCTCCTTTAAAGCGGTAAACTAGAGGTAAATGAGGTTTTGCATTGAGAAATTACAGTGACATTAACGCTGGATCACTGCGCTTATCATCTTGTTTAATCCTCTTCTATATGCTGCCTAATAGCAATGGAGTCCACCTTATTCTTCCTACAAGTGGGACGTAAAGAATTGTGCTGATGGATTTGGCTGGAAGTTTGCTGCAGATGGCGTTGGTGAAATTAGATTTTTGGCGCTTAATTTTTGTGAGCGTTTGACTTTGTGCTCACTGTTGGAGTACCATGGAAGTGCTTTCCCCAAGGTTGAGGAGTGTGCCGTACTTTGGAAACGTTTTCAGCGCATGGAGGGTCTTGCGGCATGGCGCTGCGTATCTAAGCTGGCAGGATCCCTTTTTTGAAGAATAACTTGCCGCATGGAGGCTGAAGCTTGTGGCGTGCAGGATTTTTAAAATCAACTTACTGTGTGGTGGTTTCTGCCACACACACTACAGGTTATATTTCACTGGCTGAAGGTTTACACTGCACCGTCATTGACTTCCACTTCTTGGTACAGGAAGTGTTGAGCGGCTTTGCATCATGACTTTACATGGCTGCCATCTTGGTGGTCTGTGGACGTCCATTGCCAGCGAATTCGCAGCAGTCCAGTGTCCAATGCCTTACCGCTGGGTTCAGGAGGGAATCTTGTTGCTGTTTTTTTTCTTGGGTGATATGCCCACCTGGGATCATGCCTCACCGCTGCTTCAGTGATACCCTCACTTGTGGTCACACTTGGGTTAGCAGCTTATCAAGCCCTCTGTATTTTTCTCTTCTTTTCTGCTACTTATTCCTGCTTCAGTGATATGCACACTTACGTGTCACGCTCAGGTTCAGCTGGACTGTTGAACGTTGTACTTAATCTGTAATTCACTATGTGGTGTTAACGGAATTGTTTGCTGAAATCTCCTGACAGGATTTTTGTTTTTTGATTTGGTATTCACTCTTCCTCACAATTTGAACTGCTTGGGATTTCATTACATGCTATAGATTGTTATTATGTTTGTTTCCAGGGTCTGACACTAGATTAAGTTGATTGTGCTTGTCTGTATTTATACACTTGAAGTTTAAACTTGCAGAATGTCACTGCGCCACCATTTATTTTTGAAATCACCTGGGGATCCCTCTGTTAAATGGCAGATATGGTGCAAGGTCTTTGAAAGATATGCTAGGGTGTGTGGCTCATCACTAAGTTCCGAGAGGAAAACAGTGCTGCTTTTTCACTACTTAGGCTCAGAAGGGCACGACGTATTTGATCACTTGCCGAATATTCAAGGTGAATATCTAAATGATTATGAAATATGTATTGCTAAGTTGGATAGGCACTATTTACCAAAAGTCAGTACCATCCTTGAATGTTATCCTTTTGGAATCAATTGGAGGGCGAAACAGTTGAGAACTACACAACAAGATTGAGGAAATTAGCCTCAACCATCAAGTTTGGTTCCTTGGGTGATGAAAGAATTAGAGATCAATATATGTTAGGGTACAGTATTGAACGTGTGAGAAAGGAACTTTGGAAGAAAGATGAACCCTCTTTGGAGGGCGTTCTTCTCAATTCTAAAAGTATAGAACACTCTATTTTTACAGAAAGTCATTATGGGTTTGGTCTGGTGCACAACTTTAGGCAGTTATGGTCTCAGAGGGGGTTCATGACCTCGTCAGGTTCCCCCATTCTCAATGGAGAACAAGTACATAAGCTGTTGGAGGCTTTGCAGTTGACTGCACAAGTTGCGGTCGTGAAATGCTCTGCACATTGCAAAGGAGATGATTATGTGACTGTTGGCAACAGATATGCCGATAAAGCCGCAAATTACTGTGCCCATAATATATATACTTTTAATGGAGAGAATACCATTGAGGGAGCAGACAAAACCAATTACAACCTTTTGCTAACAGCTGGCGATACTTGGGAGGAAGTTAAAAGGTAGCAAGAAGAAGTGACAGAGACTGAACAGCAGAGCTGGTTAAAGGCAGGTTGTGTGAAGAGATATGATGACACATTGGTTTCATAAGATGGAAGACTGTGTTGCCTAACAGTTTGTTGCCACCTATGGCTACGCATTATCATAGACCGATGCATGTAGGAAGAGATGCCATGGTTAGGTTGTTTCGGCTGATGCGGTTCAAACCCAAGCTCAGATTGATGCCAGAAACATTGTGTCATAGGTGCGCTGTTTGCCAACAAAAGTATGTGGATAAATGGAGTGCAGTTACACTGAGTCATTTAGGGAGGTCAAGAGGTCCCTTCAACAGGATGCAGCTAGACATTATTGAGATGCCTGCGTACAATGGGTTGAGATATGTTTTGGTGGTGGTGTGCATTTTGTAATGTTGGTTTGAAGCCTATACAACTAGAAGATGTGGTAGACTCACTGTAGCTAAGCTGCTGTTGTTTGGGGAACTCAACCCCAGGTTTGGATTTCTGACTTCTCTGGAGTCAGACCTAGGAACTTGTTTTAATAATGAGGTCCTGAGAATGTTGTGTGCAGCATTGCAAGTGGAGCAGAGACTACATTTCAGTTATCGGCCTGAGGCTTTTGGCATTGTGGAGCAGGATAATGGAACACTGAAATCCAGATTGGCCAAAGTGTGTGCTTCAATATCTCTGAAATGGCCTTATGCTTTGCCTCTTGTGTTGATGAGTCTTCGCAGTATTCCTGATCGGAGGACAGGACTGTTGCCCCATGAAATTATCATTGGAAGGGCTATGCGATTGCCAGCTGTGCCTGCAAATGCTCTTGTGAATATCTCCAAAGACATGATCCTATACTATTGCTAGAGGTTGGCTGACGTGGTGTGTTCTGTGTCTCATCAGGTTGAAACAGCCATAGCCCCTCCACATCAGGGGCAGTGCCATGATCTCTGTCTGGGTGAGTGGAACGTGGTGGAAAAACATGACCGGAGAGTTGCCTGGAATGTCTTTGGAGTGATCATTACCAAGTGATCCTTGTCACCAGAACTGCTGTGAAGTGCGGAGGTCTCCCCAACTGGGTGCAAGCTGCCCATACTCGCAGGGTTCAGTATCCCCTTGATGATATTACAGCACCTCTCCCAGAAGCGTCAGTTGTGTTCGGGAGGCCATGGGAGCAGGTTTGTCAGGCTGTCAGGGACCAGCCAGAGCCTGAAACAGCATTTGATCAGTCTGAGGAAGGTCTTGATGAGTCGACAGGTGGTGTTGGGGATGGAGAAGCCTGTACATGGCGGTAAATGAGGCAGAGTTAGACCCTAGCGAAGGACCTAGTGTTGTAGAACTGCACGTAGCAGCAAGGGAACGTTGGCCCAGAAAGCAAGAAAGCGAGAGGCTGAGGTTGTGAACTGAACTTGAACTCCCAGCTATTCCTGAAACATCTGAGGAATCCAATCCGAGTAGTGACGAGGGCAGAGGACTTGCTTTGAGGATAACGAAGAGATCGAGAGTGCCTTGTCGGAGATATTCTTCTATTGAGTGGACATACCTTGCTGCAAATGACCAAGAGAGAGAATTTGGAGAAATCTGGGACAATATTGGTGATTCATTTGCTGTTACCTGACTTCCAGTATCAACTATATCTACTATTAGAACTTCCTATACCGACAAGAGTTGGCCATGTGAAACATGTTGTCCTGGATATGATCCATTTCCCCATGTTGGATCCAAGCTAATTTCCTGTGGAATTGAATGGACTGTGTTGTTCCCTTTTGGAAATAATTGTCAACAGACTGTTTGTCTCCGGAACAATTTGGGACTAACCGTTAATGATAAGAGACTTTTACAGATTACTCGAAAGAGGTAAGAAGATTACCTAGGCCTGAGTGGGAGAAGAATAAATTCAGAGTTGCTTTGAGAAGAACATATAGTAGGGCTAGGGAAGTCTCATGAAGATTTGTATATAATGCTGTTGCATATTACGAACTTCGTTTTTGCTTTTGCACAGGTGTAGACCGACAGAGAAGGCTCTCCTGCTGCTATCCGGCACCCACCGGTCTGACTTTAGTGAAGTTATGGAAAATAACCCATATTATCATAGGCGTAGGTACATAATAGGGTCTAATTTGTTCATTCTAGTTGTACGAATTTTGTTGTTTGTAGGGTTTTATTCCCTAACCTCTATGATCATAGAGGAGAAAAAAGGCTGAACCGAAATTATCACATGAAGCTGATAGACACCTTTATTCATTAGATGATTCAGCCTTGCATATAGACTTATCTAGAGGTGGTTACAGGTTAAACGCATACACTAGATTACTTTACAAATATGTCGACACCATGGATGCAAGGGATTGCTACTTTTGTATGTAATTACCTGCGTCGGTGGCTGAAGGCATATCTTACCACCGAATACCTTTAGCGTATGGTGTTTCTTGTAGTCTGATACTGAGTATTTTCTATAGGTAGAACCATTTTCAATATTATTATTTGAATTATGATTTAGTTCTTTAAGGAGTCCCTATGTTTAAACATTTGAATCAACATGCTCGTTCCTAAATAAGTGACACTGTTTGAACATACTTTGTCCCTGTTTAGACACAGTTTATGCTCATCGCCATAATTTTACTTGTTTGTTGACAGATTTTGAAAATAAATGTATAGATTTAGTAGAGGATAGGCTCTGAGCTGTATCAGCTAATATCACTGGATTAACGAGGATACCCAATTGGCCACAAGAGGAGGTGTATCATCAAATGCCAGGGAATACCGGCGCATTATCTCTAGATTGGCATCATACAGGGAAATGATGCATACAGAATGAGTTAGACACTTTGTAGGGAAGAGTGAATGTGATCATACCTTTAAAGCTAGAGCATGATAGGAAATATACCTAGATGGAAATGATCCTGTGATCCCTGGAGTTTACCTTATTTGAGGGGAAAATGCATATTTCAAATTACAGAGGAAATGGTATGTCACGTGTTACTTAGGTGTAGTTTTCCCCAATATCTATAATGTAGAGAATTTTGATCATCCTATAGGGGAACAAAAAATAGACCCAAAAGAGGAGCTAGTTGGAGATATATTTGGTGCAATTATTCCAAATGTAGGGGTGATATTGAATGATATTAAGATTAGAAAGTTATCTACTGTAGTTGATAAGCTGTCTACTAGTATGGCAGGAGCTTTGGGGTTTGTAGATACTGAAATGGTTGCTATTAGGTCCATGGGTTTGCGTTATACAACTTGCTTGCAAAGGAAGGCTGAATGTTGAAAGTTCAGCAGTGTTGTACTAATATTCCAGATAACAGCAAGGATTTACAGAAGTATATCAAGAATATTACTCATTTGCAGAGAGATTTGAGTGGGTTGACAGTGACAGGTGCATGGGAGGCAAATGTAGATTGAATGAGTGGTTTCTATCTTGAAATCTCTTGTGATTATTGTACTTTGTGCAATAGTTGTAATGGTGTCCTTTAAGGTGTACCAAAGGGTAAAGGCAAAGAAGAGAGTGAAGAGAAAGAGATCTGATGTGGAACTACAAGAGAAGCAGAGAAATGATTATGATGATATGAAATGTCTGGAAAAACTAAGACAAAAGGCAATTAAGACCACAAGGTTTTATTCGGCTATCTGATAAGAGCCAGAGATTTTTGCGATTTCTTGATTCAGCATCAGAGGGGGGATTTCAGAAGCTTAACATGGCTCCGCCCTTACACGCCGCTTATTTACGTTGATTTATGTAGATTAAAATTTCTTTAGCTCTCGTGCTCTAATTTTCTAATAAACCAGAAGGATTTCAAATGTACTATTGAAATGCTCCATGATAAAACTTGGTAGGAGCCTTCAACATGTGCACACTAATGTTGACTAGAAATGTAGTTCTTGTTCATAATTATATGAATGTTTAATAGTGGAACTCACAATTATATGTAGTCATGATTTATTCTATGTGATGTTTCATATTTGTATTAATTGTGAAATGTGGGTGCACATCTATTCAGAAGTCAAGTGCACTCTTACTGACTCTATGACCACGGAATTTGAGACTTCTGAGACTACGTAGTTTCAGGAAGAAACTTAAAACCTGGCTCTTTCTATGTTTGTCCCTTCACACTGATCCGCCACCCTCTCTGCAGCACTGGGAAGCCCTTGGGCAGCTATACGCTATACAAATCACATAAATATAAACTGATGTGCTAAATTAGAGTAACCAAGGGCCTGAAGCTTCTGAATTTAAATGTTTAATCTTCACGTGAGAATTGTTTTGCTTGAATTTTCTCTCCTCTGTAGGTGCAGATAGAATGCTTTAATAGTTAGAGTAAGGCATTGTTTGTTTGTAGTGATAGTAAGGTATGGAAGGAATTTCTTGGCAAGATGACGTGTTAACGGGTTATGAGACAAGTTCTCATGGTGGAGAAGGGATGCTCAAGGATAATCAACTGTGCTCATTTATAGTGTGGGAGAAGAGCTGGTTGTTGCTAAATTTTACATAGGATTATGAAAATGTACTGGAAAGTGATGACGCTGGTTACCTTGAATATTTTGTGTGCTGGTAGATGTTGTATTGTTAGTTAGAAAGCAGAGACCTTTAGGACTTCATGAGGTACAGTCCCCTTATGTAATTCTACTCACTGTGAAGCTTCACTCTATAATCTCTAGACTTGGAGTACTTTTATGAAAGACTCTGTCATGCTGACACCTATTCCTTGCTTCCTATTGTTTACTAGGGTTTCCCTGAAGTTAGTGTAGAGTAGGATAAGTTAGACTTCATTAGAGATACTAATGACTAGGCCGGAGGATAGAATTTTGCAAATAAACAATCTGATTCTCTCATTTTTTGTATTGCAGCCACCAATTTTTTGCTGTGCTTACTATTGTTTAGACTGAATTTCATCAGAAGATTTAGATTCATTTTTGTGATACTATATTCTACAATATGCTTCTGAGATTCATCTACCTCAGTTTGTTTCTTAGTCTGTGATACAAACCGTTAACTTTCTTCAGTAGTCCTAACCTTTTTGTGTGACTAGTTGGTTACACTTTTATTGTAATATGCAATGTATGATTACTCCCTCTTACCCATCAGGCAACTAATAAAGGGTCCACCGACCAAGGAGAGAAAATATCGACATGTTTTGAGCGTTCTCGCTAGTCAAGCAGCAATACCTCCTAGGATGCATTGGTGTTTTGAATATGTTTATTCATAGGATATACTACTCCATTTCTCAGCACAGGGAAGGCCCTCTGACATGTGCAATGCATTGTTGTTCATTATGAACCCTTTACTATCTTTCACCCTGTGGTGGCATTTTTGGTTCTTTCAGAGGAAGGATACTTGCTGCTTCCTGCATCCCATTCCTCCATTACAGTTATCACTGAACCGAAGCAGTGCAATGAAAGTGGTAAATTCACTATTTACCTTTGTGGAGAACTTTGAGTTCTGATTGTGATTTTCTGAGAAACTGGTGTGTGTTAACAGTGGTCTGATTATTTGTTTTCTGGCTAATTGTAGCAAGTGTCAAACTGCTGCTCTTCCTTAATACACAGAAGGCAAATATTCTTTCAAAGAGTGGTGGTACAGAATATCAAGTAGGGAATATTGAGAAATCAGAATAGCATAGACAAACTATCAAGGGTTAAGTACATATAGGTAAGTATAGATTTACTATTCTTAATTTCGTATCTATGTACCCAAAAGGCATCGTACTTACCCATATATACTTATCTCCTCAGAATTTTGTCTACTATATTCTGGTTTGTGGTTATTCCCTACTCAATACATCAGACTACAACCTGCAATCTTTTAAAAGGACTTCAGTGCCTAGTCCTAGAAAACTGCCATATTAGAAGTTCCAATAATGCACTCACTCTAGTACCACCACCCCCCCCCCCCCACCCCCTCCAGTTTCAGGTATAAGTACAAAGAAAATAGGAAAATAGTTAAAAATATTTCATGATAAAAAGCAAGATGCAGTGACTTTTCTCAACATGTTCATGATGTTGTGTTTACAGATGCCTTCCAATATGGCTGGACTAGTCAATATGGGATACACAGAGAAAACCTTGAGTCCACAGTGGGAAGATTTTATAACAGGATGGGCTAAAGGACTAAAAGATGATCCAACAATCAAGCCCAGAAAGTATTCCTGAGAAAGTGACACAATATTTCAATACCGAATATCTGACATAGAAACATTGTCACAGAAGAATATTATGCATAACATTTTGAAGACGAAAAATACCAAAAGGTATACATTTACTATGCCTATCTCCACATCTGTGTACCTTGATGATATATGTATATCAGAAAGGTACATAGATGTGGAGTTAGATATATAAAATCTATACTTACCTTTCCAAATTTCAGTTTTACTATTTTGTCCTTGAAATTTCCATACCACGGTATCCTGTCTTCGATGTTAGGGAGCATACCATTCTCAAACTACTGACATACACAGCAGCACCTGGATACTGTGCTTCCCTGAAGTCTATGGATATTTTGTTGTTTTCTCCTCAGAATTGTGTATAAACAATGAAGCATTCTAGTAGGTCAGGGTAAAAGTTTTAAGCAGGCTAAATCGTGGGAAATTTTTGAAATCTATTCAATGCAGATTATGCAACATTTGTTGCCATTTCACAGTAGCTAAGTTTCACATACTTTTTGCCCATGGATGACTTTTTCGTACAGCAAATGTTTCACAGTAAACATTTTCTCCTCGAGCCAGTCTTCTGCCAGTGTTCCCCCTGATTTTTTTTACACGTGGTATGCCCTTGCGTGAATTTTTCATTCAAGCCGCCGCCAAGTCCATTTTATGCAATGCATGGAACTTTACATAATTTTCATGAAAATGTTCCAAATTTCACAAAAATGACTGTTATGGCCCCCTTCCCCCACACACATTTTCAGCTGAATCATTTGGCCTTTTTGTTAAAAAAGTAAAATAAAAAAAGTAATTTAGTGCTAAACAACTTGCAGAGTTTGTCAGTCTCGTCTATGCATAGTAAGGCTGATATTAAATCATTGTGCAAGGCTGTAGCTCCCAGTCCAGTTTAACTTCTGCCCAAGTAACAATCAGTAGAAGGCTTTTAATAAAAACTGAAATGGTACTTTAATGGTTTTTTCGAATTCTGACGATCTGTCAGCAATGTGTGAGGGTGACCGTATTATATAGTATCTAAGGTTCAATAAAGAATGGCTCACTTCTGTGGAATAAAACAGACGGTTCTTCTTCTCTGCCAGAGGCCCCTACAGCTTGAGCTCCATGTGAATTAGTCATCCCCTGGCTTTGGTTTTATTTGGAGTGGCTGCCAGGGCATGATGTCATCTCGATAAACAGCTCGCTCATAAAGTGACCCCTGCGCACATAGTTTAGGCCGCTCTCCATGTTGGGACTTCAAACCTCTAGAGCTGGTCTGGGCTGGCGTTTGATTAGTCTGGCGGTGGTGGTCATGACCCCCATCCTTGGGCTTGCTGGAGGCGAGTCACTGTGCAATGCCTCAGCATTTCTTGTAAAACGTCTGTGTTGTGCTTGCTGATGTTTCTAGAGGAGGAGTTTTGGTGTTAGGTTTGCGGTTTTCTTTTCTCTGCAGTTCCTGAGGTGTTTTTCCTTTCTCAGTATAACCTTTGTAAGAGGTCTGGGACTCGCTTAACTTTATTCACTTCTCTAACACAGCATGGGAATGCTCCATTTTATATAGTATATGTGTGTTTTGGATACTTATGCTTTCACCAGCAAAGTGAAGTTACTTCAAAAAGTGTTGTCTCACGTCATAAGGCGCCAAAGGAGTTCTGTCTGTGATTATTGGACAGTTCTACCACCTGTGATGTGGATTAAAACAGTAGTAAATACACGGAGAAGGATCACTTTTATCAATGTTTTATATTCTCCTGAAAATTGTACTTTTAATGACCACTATATTAAAAAGGAATGAAAATCGAATTCGTTTTTGTGTATAATTACATTTTGTGCATTTTCCGCTTGTAGTAAGTTTCAATTGAGACACATATTAGCATGCATGCTTTACTCAAAGGGTGTAGTGTTAATATTAATGCAGGACCTGATTCTCAAACTGCACTCTGTAGTAAGTTTTGGAGTACTACAGTAGCACTACTACAAACATACTACAAAATGCTACGCACAAACTGCACATTTGTTGTGACTTCCACCTTTGTAGTAAGTCCCTACCTACATTATGTTCTATGGGAGGATGTTGTAGGACCAGTGTTTAACCATGTGTAGTGCTGGACTTATTGCAAAAGTGTAAGTTACTACAAAAGTGTACGTTACTACAGAGTGTAAGTTACTACAAAAGTGTACGTTACTACAAAGTGTAAATTACTACAAAAGTGTACGTTACTACACAAGTGCAGTTTGTGAATAGCACTTTGTGGTAAGTTTGTAGTACTGCTTTGTAGTAAGTTTGTAGTAGTGCTACTGAATATATTGACGTTTGTGCAGAATTGCTTTTGGCACTTCGGGACTAAGGTTGTTGGGAAAAGCACGAATAATTAAGCGTGCTGAAGGTAACCATCTAACAGCTAACATTCAGGAATAACTTTTTTTATCATTTTCAACTGGAAAAAGAGAGAAGACAAGTGAATAATCCAAGATTTCAAAGCCCGAGACCTTAATAAAGATATTTATATAGCATGACCCTAACCAAAAAGGCAATGAAGTGATGGCAATTTGCATCCAAAGCAGAATAACAATTGATTTTTGCTGAGGTCGTGAACAGTAACACAGGACTAATTGGAAACCCTTTCTATCATAAATGAATTTCACGTTTCTATACAGTTTATTAATACAGAAAGGGCTTTAATGGATTTTCTGCCCTATCTCCAATATTCAATGCCCAGGTGGAATTGTTCGTATTTGCATTGCTTCAATTATGTGGACTTAGGTGGTCTCCATGGAGATGACGGAATCAGGTTACCTTGCTTCCCTTGCCCTAAAAAACACATACGGTGGAGCAACACACCTCCATGGCGACACATGGAGTGTAGATCACAATGCTTGGCCATGCACGATGCACCCTGCTCCCGGCCTTCGACTGGATGAACTAAGACTACTCCGTAGGGTACCCTGGTAGAGCCCTCAAGCACCTCTCAAATCCTTGGCTGAGCTTGGGTACACACTCATAATGCTTTAGAAAGACTACCACTATCTGAGTGTCTATCTGAGCTCAGGTGCACAGCAACTCAGCCCGTTATGCAAACGAGAGGACACAGCCCTAACTTTAAGACCTATGTAAATCCTGCATCAAATGCAAAACGGAGTTTGCCTGAATCAAGATTTTGCATTGCCTGAAAATTAGGATACCTGTGGCTATTTTCCTACACAATTTGCACTAGCTAACACCTGGCACAAATCTTGGAGGCCAACTGCGCACATTCCAAATGTGTGATCCTGGAGACAGGGCAAAATATGCCCTATCAGCTGGCTACCCTCCATTTTCAAATCTGAAGCTCAGAGACGTGCATTATCCTACATTTTCTGGTGTGAAACTCAGAGTTGTGTAGTAATAGCACCTCTGCCTGTGCTTAATTTGAGCCGGTGGTTTCCGGTGCTCGGCACCGCCACTTAATTGTCAACACCGTCACCTATGATAGTCTGGCAAATGGTTGCGAGGTTTGTATAATTTAGAGATGAGCACAACAACAGTTGCTTATTTATTCAATATGTATTAAAAATGAATAATGCCTGCAGCCCAAGCCATAATTATGGATTTGGGGACCTTGAATTGTCTGATTTGTCACAATTGTAGGACTGTGATGGTAGGTAGTTATATTGGTGTTGTCTTTGGCAGTGCTGGTAGGGGTAATGGGTGGTGCAAGCTCCAATGGACTCCTGACGAGGGCCCCGGCACTTATATTTTTGCAAATTAAGCACTATTCCCTGCTATATATCGTACCCATTTTATCGATATTTAATGGGTATGAATTATCTTTGGGGCTTTCAGGGGCCTTGGATGTAGGCCTCGGTCTCTTATGAAATTCCACTATTTGTGAGACGCGTTATTTACACTGCAATCTCGAAGGTGATTTTACAGATTTCCACCAGGGCCGGCCTTTAGCATGGGCTAGCTGGGCCCAGGTCCAGGATGCCAATATTCTGAGGGGTGCACAGAACTGTATGCCATCTTGTGATGCAACTGCAGCACCCCTGTTGTGTTGCTCTAGCCCTGCCTGTGTCCTTGCGTGCTCGTTTCTGTCTGATTTGCCAGTTTAAAGTGTTTTAGTCCTTCATTATCATATGGCGGGCCATATTTTTAACACCCCATTGCCCCCTTCCTTGCCCTCCCTTCACCGTCTCATCCCTGCCGACACACACCAACAAAACCATCATCAGCGTGACGCATTAGGCTATCATTCATTTAGGTGAGCTGGGGGAGGTTCGGGGATGTTTGTGTTCAGGGGCCAATCCCTGCTCAGCCAGGTACTGACCAGTGAAATCAAAAGGCCCCCTCTCTGCCGACTCATTTCATTCACTAGCATCAGCAAGGGCACCAAATTTCTCTCGCCTAGGGCGCTATATCAACAAAGGCCGGGGCGTATTATCAAGAAACGGCGTTAAAATTATCGCCGCTTTAGCGGCAGAAAACTGCAGCTAAAGCGGCAATAATGGGCTTGATGATATGCCCTTGAGAATTCCCATAGAAGCCCATGTTGTGGAGTCAACATGGGCTTCTATTGGAATTCTCTGCAGCATATTATCAAGCCCATTATCGCCGCTTTAGCTAAAGCGCGATAATTTTAACGCTGTGCTTGATAATATGCCCCGCCGTCTCTGAGTACCGCCAAGTTAATCTACGCAAGAATATATACAGATATCAAAGATAATATGTGTCCATTTGAAGTTGCTCTGTGGTTATATAAAGGTGTTCCCTGTTCAGTTGCTGACGACATCCATCTAAAAACCATGATGGCTGACGCTTCCAAAACACGGAGGAATTTTCAGGCTACACAATAAACCTGTGTGGATGTACACCATGATTGCTCACGAGCCTGTCTGCCTGTGATAGTCGTCGCATTCCACCTCTCGTGATTCACGGTGGTTAGCCAAAATATCGAGTTTTAAATTTCGACCTACAATAATATCGTGTTTTTAATATCGTAGGTACAGAATATCGAAGTCAAGAATATCGATGGACAGAATATCGATCTCAAGGTAAGTAATATCGAAGTAAATAATATCGAAGTAATTAATATCGATGTAAGTAATATCGTAAGTAAAAATTTCGATGTCAATAATATCGATATTTATTTAGTGTAATGTCATTTAATATGTATTTTATTTGTATGTGAAAGATTATTGTAATGTATTTTAATACATTTAAAAATAAATGTTTAGAGATTTATAATTATTTTACATTTAATTTAGCGTTTTAGTATCAGAGCGGGTTGTGGGTTTATAGGGGAATAGGGTGGGAAGTAATTTAATTATAATTAATGAATTAATATGTATTGTTTAATTGGTATTTATGATTAATTAATTGGTAATTAATTAATAATTGGTAATTAATTGATTAATTAATTGTTAATTAATTATTAATTGTACAATTATTTTATTAATTGGTTAATTATATACATTATAATTAGTTTATTATTAATATTTATTTATTGTTAATTAATTAATTGTTAATTAGTAATTAATTGGTGATTTAATTTTATTAAGTGATTAATTGATAATTAAATTAATTATGTGAATTTTAATGTGTAGTGGGTTGTGGGTTTATAGGGGAATAGGGTGGGAAGTAATGTAATTATAATTAATGAATTAATATGTATTGTTTCATTGGTATTTATGATTAATTAATTTGTAATCAATTAATAATTGGTAATTAATGTGATTAATAGATTAATTAATTTTTAATTAATTATTAATTGTAAAATTACTTTATTATTTTGTTAATTATATAAATTATAATTAGTTTATTAATAATATTTCTTTATTGTTATAGTTAATTATTAATTGTTAATTAGTAATTAATTGGTGATTTAATTTTATTAAGTGATTAATTCATAATTAAATTAATTATGTGAATTTTTATGTGTAGTGTGTTGTGTGTTAAAGGGGGAATAGTGTGGGATGTAATTAAAATTTATTTATTTAAATATTTATTTTACATAATTGGTATTTAATAATATTTTTTTTTTTTAAACATTGTTAACATGCAATTTTTTTATAAGAAATTATTAAATTGGTTATAATGTTAATAGAATCACTATGCTATCTAGTGCTTTCCCAACTGTTTTACTATCTGGAGTGGGAATAGTAATTTTTACCCCTACGCTATCCAGCGCTTTCCCTACTGTTGCACTCTCTGGAGTTGGAATAGTAATTTTTACCCCTACGCTATCCAGCGCTTTCCCTACTGTTGCACTCTTTGGAGTTGGAATAGTAATTTTTACCCCTACGCTATCCAACCTTTTCTCTACTGTTGCACTGTCTGGAGTGGGAATAGTAATTTTTACCCTTACGCTATCCAACACTTTCCCTACTATTGCACTCTCTGGAGTGGGAATAGTAATTTTTACCCCTACGCTATCCAACGTTTTCCCTACTGTTGCACTCTCTGGAGTTGGAATAGTAATTTTTACCCTTACGCTATCCAACACTTTCCCTACTATTGCATTCTCTGGAGTGGGAATAGTAAATTTGACCCTTACGCTATCCAACACTTTCCCTACTATTGCACTCTCTGGAGTTGGAATAGTAATTTTTACCCCTACGCTATCCAATGTTTTCCCTACTGTTGCACTCTTTGGAGTTGGAATAGTTATTTTTACCCCTACGCTATCCAACGTTTTCTATACTGTTGCACTCTCTGGAGTGGGAATAGTAAATGTTACCCTTACGCTATCCAACACTTTCCCTACTATTGCACTCTCTGGAGTGGGAATAGTAAATTTTACGCTTACGCTATCCAACACTTTCCCTACTATTGCACTCTCTGGAGTTGGAATAGTAATTTTTACCCCTATGCTATCCAACGTTTTCCCTACTGTTGCACTCTTTGGAGTTGGAATAGTTATTTGTACCCCTACGCTATCCAACGTTTTCCCTACTGTTGCACTGTCTGGAGTGGGAATAGTAATTTTTACCCTTACGCTATCCAACACTTTCCCTACTATTGCACTCTCTGGAGTGGGAATAGTAATTTTTACCATTACGCTATCCAACATTTTCCCTACTATTGCACTCTCTGGAGTTGGAATAGTAATTTTTACCCCTACGCTATCCAACACTTTCCCTACTGTTGCACTCTTTGGAGTTGGAATAGTAATTTTTACTCCTACGCTATCCAATGTTTTCCCTACTGTTGCACTCTCGGGAGTTGGAATAGATATTTTTACCCCTACGCTATCCAACATTTTCCTTACTGTTGTTTTTGTTGAAGTTGGACTAGTAGTTTTATTGTGTCTGATATTAAATATGTTTTGTAATATTTTAGCTATTGTAATATATAATTAATAATAAAAATTATTCAAATTAAAATTATTGATTATTATTTGCTATATGTAATTATTTAATATTTATTAATGTTATTGTTTTATGTGTATAGATGTATTGGTAATTTAAATAAATATTTAATAATTTATATGTTATAGAAATTATTATTAAAAGTAATTATTAAGTAAGTGTATATATTATATATTATATATATGTTTAATTAAAGTTTCATTTAATTATATATATTTATTATAAATTTTACATATTATACAATATATTTAATTATGTTTCTTTGATTTATAAGTATTATTTGGTTTATTTTACATATATTTTTAAACTAAAAAAAAACCGATATTTTTGAATTACGATATTTTTGACATCGATATTAAATTATCGATATTTTTGTACTTACCATGTTGTAGATAGGATGTCGATATTCTTGACCACGATATTTTTGTTGCGATATTTTTGTAGGTCGAATTTTTGTCTTTCGAAATTATGTCATACAACCGTGATTCACACCTTCTAGGCTACAGTTAAAACGTGACTCAGGCCTTTCCCTTTGCCGAGGGCCTGCCTGTTTCCTGCTTTAGGTTCCAGCCTGCTCCAGATTAATTTGCCACAAAGCTCAAACTGTTTACAGAGCAGCAGCGAGATTCGTTTCATGTGGCCTGTGTTCGGCTGACTCTCTTTATGACTTCTTTGACCCTCTACCTGTCCCTTAGCAACCCTAATCCTCGCAACTCCTGCAGGCACCTCAGCCCCAGCGGAAACTGCGTCATCTCTCCCGACGCTGCCGGCCACCCTGCCAGGGACCGAGGTGCTGGGTATTTTATTAAGTGATACTGTTAGTCAGAAAAACCTCACCGCCTCGGAGCGTTTTTAAGGCCGGCAAAGGATGCGTTGGTCAGAATGAGTTACAAAGAATGGGCCAACCTGGTGGAGGTGTTTTCCAGTTCAGCTTTATCAGTGCTCTTCAGAAAATGGATTGAGGACAACATGAGCCGATTTAACTCTTAGCATGTAGAACAAGCATACAAGACTTTTTAACCCTGAATACCACAGCGCTTCCCAGCCTTCTCGTGGATATGAAGCGCTAGACAAATGCTGCCATGCAATACAATGCAACCTTACTCCGTGGGGCAGATCACACGGAGCAGATCCATTTTGTAAGAAATTGATTTTACAATCCTATCATCGCTCCTGAATTTCACCCAGATGATCAAAACTATTATGTGTTCCCTCAAATGATAGGTCGCGTACACCTGGCACGGCTATGAAAAATCTGTGGTGGTGGCCTGATTATTTCCAGTCATAACTGAGGGTTTTAGGCTCGAAAATAGGAGGCCATTGAAAACTTATTAAAGAACCACAAAGTTGCAACCTGATGGGAATTCGAAAGAATTCACAATCTTCTTACCACTCAAGGTGGACTGGTGCACATGTATTTTTTAAAGGGAGATATAACCGTTATATTTAGGACGGGTAAAGGGCGTGGTCTGCCTGTCCTTTGTTGAGTGTAATGGAAGAGATTGGGTGCCTGGCTATTTCTGGAAAAGCAAGCCTGATGAAACATATTCAGACAATCCTTCATCATCGACCTCTTTTGATACATTATTCACCTACAATAGCGTTCACCATGCTGCCAAAGCTAAACTAGAGAATGCCTTTCTAGTTGAAAAATCATTTCTTCTAGGCTGGATTTTCACCTTACAACTCCTCCATCCTAAGCGGACATCCTCCTTTTTTCCCTCTCTGCTTCCCTCTTTCAACCCTCCTCCTAGATTTCTTGTGGAAGGACCACCCCATCTCTCTCAACGCCAGTGGAGGTGGATCTGAGGATACCATCTTCTGGTTGTAATTGGTGGCTGGAGGTTGGACTGAACTACCTTGGCAGGGGGAGCCAGTCACTTCCAAGGATGTCTTAGCCTCATAAAATGCTCTAGTGTAGTGAATTTCCACCATAACTTACTGTGGCGTTTACATTTGACCTTCTTTTATGTAAATGCCTGTTTAAAATTGATGAATTTATGTATTTGATTTGTAATGGTTTTTTAGCCCCAGCCATGTTCAGCAAGATTAATGCAACGTTCAAATGATTTGACAAGGCTCAGCAAAGTATAGCATAAGGAGGATAATCAGATGACAAACTCCATCCAAAATAGGGTATCATTAGTCATGCCATCAGGGTTACCAACAGTATCACTATGTGGAATAAACAAGGATTGTGAATACAAAACGACTTTTTAAAAAGTATCAAAGCCCTTTTATGGGTTATAAAGGCCTTTCCAGGTTGTAAGAGGGCTTTTTCAAACCATTACTAGGAGGGGGCGTGAAAGAGGCATCTGCGTCTATTTGTGATTCGTTGTGGAATGTATTCATGTTTTTTTACTATAATTGTGGTTACAAGCTATTCATCAGTATCACCTTCAGAGAAAGGGGTTGTTCCTGATTCCTAAAGGGGAAAATCTCCCCATTGGGGATTGGTTTTGTACCCTTAAAGGAGAAGGTAGTGGTCCGGGATATCTGCCTGCTTCCTCAATATGTTCTCAAATGGGAAATATATATATTTTTTATTAGCAGTTCCACAACGGTCCCTTTTGACTTGCTACGTGGGACATTGCCAAGATTTATCGCAGCTTTGTGGTACTGAGTGGTAGCTGGACATGCTATAATGATATTTAACTGCCTAAGTGTGCCAAACTGATTGAGTTGCGTTGTTGAGCGAATCACTGAGGGCTTTTTACAGGAACCATTATACAAACAAGCATTGGTAAATACATTAGGTTTCACCTATGTTATTAATATGTAACTTCTAAGTTTTAGCTTGGTGAGCAGTTGTACAATATAAGTTAAAGAAACTCCTTAAAAGTGTTATGATTTGTTTACTGAGAAAGGTAATATATTGTGCAGTAACTAGTCATAATATAAAGGAGGTGGGTAAAACAAAGAGCAGAAAAGAGGACGTGGTGGTTTAAAAGCTCAGCGGGGTGGTGTGTTAACATGCCGTGAAGGTAATGTGGACAATCACCTGTTTGTTCTGTCACCAAAGTGTGGAAACATTTCAAACATTAAAATGGGAGCACCTAAAAGCAGGTTGGAATGGTGGAATTACCTGCTATATGTAAGTAAGACGACATTTGTACAGCACCCCGTCCATTCTCAGCCTGTGTAACCGTAACCTGGGAAGGCGAAACTTAAAAAGAACTACGCCACTGAGACTTTAAATGACATAATGACAGGGCATCGAGAAGGTACTGTTTCCAACTGTAAAGCAGCTGCAGTTTGTTGTTTGCAGTGATCACTGACCAGCTGTAGCATGCTACTACAAAACCACTACTCCACAATGTTGCTTCCAGGAACACAACATTTATTTTCTAGAAATAATGATCACGTGACTAGTTGGGAGGCTAAAGCAAAACACAGAGGAATCGAGAAATGTTCCTCTTCTGATGTTTCTGCGAGTTAGATATTCTTGATAATGTTGCAGCTTTTCTCGGTACACAGTGTTCACAGTAAGCAATTGTTTCAATACTGATAATTTGCTTTTTTGTTCCTAGAAAGTGCTTGTCTGTTTTGGAAGCAGAGGACGTGTTCTACCTCTAGTCATTCTCACAGTGTTGGATCCATGGCAAATCACCATGTGTCATTGTACCTAATGTGCTCCCTATCTTCTACAATGTGGGAGGACATGGAAAAGAACTAGCTGTATTAAGAACTGTATGGAAACTGGACTTTTACATTTAAAAGTACTACCTTGTACACACTGGTACTCATTTTCAAATCCTAGAAAGCTGAGCCTCAGGATACATGCAGAAATCTGCAAAAGTTGCATTAAAAAAAAAACCTCACTCACTGTAAAGAGACTTCTTTTAATGACTTCAACAGGTAGTGTGGGAAGGTCACTTACTCGACAAGAGTACGTGCATGTTGCAATAGATGAGGGAAAGCAACATTATATTCCAACCTGTCTTTATGGCGTGGTTTGTGAGCAGCGAAGGCGGACGAGTTCCTGAGGTAGGTACATGCACTTGGTGCCGGTCAGCAAAGATGCTCACACGTGTTTGAGACTATAACCGGGCCGCAAGTGTGCACGAGAAAAGGTGCAAACATTCATCCCTGAAGCTGCTGTGTACACATGCAGAACTCACAAGCAACGTTGTTTAGATTGAGAGGGCAAGAGCAGAGAGAAAGAGATAAGAATAAGGTGATAATGAATTAGAAAATGAAGTGATAATAACCAGTCCTTTTTAAGAGTGAGGAAAATATCAGGAATGTAAGGTGAGGCACTTTCCCTCATTAAACAATAATCCCTGGTTACAGTGTGCCAGGCTTGGGATGCTTAGGCATGCCTAGTGAACAAAATGAGACCACAAATTTTAACAACCCATAATTTTCCCATTCATAATGAATGAACAAAAAATAGATAAGCATAAGAATAAAAGCCAGACACGTGGAAACAACCAAAGGATGATGAAATACGTACCTACCTGCAACCATAGAAGAGCACCCCTGAAATAAGAAGAGGAGACCCCCAGTTCTTCATGACAGCTCTTCTTGCAGAGGGGCAAGAATCATAGTAGCGGGCCAGGAGGTTACATCTGTACATCTAGCGACAGGTAGACAAACAAGGCAACATTCTGAGAGGTGGCCATATTAAAGTCAGGCTGTGTGGGTGTGACAAAGACCAGGAGGTTACAGCTGCACATCCAGGGCAAGAAGTCAAACAAGGAAATGTCCTGAGAAGCCGACATATTAAAGTCAGGCAGTGTGAGTACGGCAAAGCTAATAATAATAATAATAATTGAAGAGCCAGCATGAAACTGATGAGGCACATGCAGTTCCATATTAGAGGAGGGTCGCGTTGAGAGTGGTCTTCTATGCACGCAAGCGCTGTGCAGGCAAAAGATTAAAATAAAAATTTCTACTTCAAAAGCGAATGAAAACAGTACTTGGACCTCAGGAGCCTGATAAGAAAAGCACACGAGGAAAACAACAGGAAATAGTATGCTACAACCAATAGAAACCGAAGAAAAGTAAGTGGCAAGCAGGGGAACCAATGAAAAGCAAGAAAAGCGAGAGGGCGGGATGTAAGCCTATTTTAAAATGTATATTTACTACAATAGAGTTCACAAGCACAGTGCAAGTGCTGTGCAGGCAAAACCTAAAAAACATAAACCTAGTGGCTCTGTTTGTTCTGCAGGGCACACCATAACAGTAAATTTGCAATCATAACAGCCTGTTATATGCTAACTGATACTTGTAATGTTTCTCTGTTACTCCTCTCTCTCTCTCTCTCTCTGTTTCTCTTTCTCTTTGTCTCTCTCTCTCCCTCTTTGTTTCACCTGACATATTCTTTCTTTTTTTATATATCCATCATGCTCACTCTCTCTCTTTCTGTGAGGCGACAGACAAGTATCCCCCGTACATGGTGCTCTTTCAGGATGTATTGAAAATCTAAGGGATTCTCTAAGGAACCTATCAAAGACATTAACATCATATATTGCAGTATCTGTGGTTGGCCATTGATGGTGGGGCTGAGGTCAACATATAAATCAAAAATATTAAACACAAAACAAGTAAAACCATAAAACAAAGAGTGATCTGAATTATTTGTATTAGGGATCAATAATAAGAATCTGATTTCCCAGACAATTGTGTACTGAGACTGAAAACATCAGTCCAGAGCATTCAGATATTCAGATATTGGTTGTTGATATTTTTTTCAGTGCTGTGGCCACTCCCCCTTTTGTAATATTTCTGATGCCATCATTTTCTGTTACCTTGTCCTCTCACCTTTGATCTCCGAGCTGAAGATGACTTACATTTGTGTCCTTTATCTTTTTAGATTTACCACTACAAGAATTACTAGAAGCAGCCTGGAATGTAAACCCAATAAGCCATGGCACAGGTGTTCAAGCCAGCCCCATAGTGCAGGGGGCTGCAACAAGAATGGGGGTCTGGGGCCATATTTGAGTCATGGCAGCCCTTCTACCTGTAAAAGCAGCCCCCTAGTCTGCAGCCTACTTGGAAAATATCAGAGGGACAGACTAGCCTGTCTTGCATTGCATTAAAGGAATCATAGTTAACTTTATTTGTGAAAGTACAGCCTATTGTGATTATTTTCTTTTCAAGCTTAATTTATTAGCCTATTGCAGGTGCCATCCAACTGAAGTTGTCCTTTGCAATCGTGATGAAGACACACTTATTTATTATGTCGGGTCGAAATGTCGACTACTCAGTTTTGGAATTACTTTTTTGGTATCATCCTTATGCCATTTGTAAACCCATTCATTAATCTGAAAAAGGTTGTGATTTACGACTTGATATTTAAGCCAAACAATGGATTTTAAGTTTTTTTCCATATACATTCACATGAACATTTTGTGTGAATTATCAATGAGCACAGGTCACTGTGATCCCACCAAAATGTGTTGTATCAGATCTTCCACTACAACAATTCTAAATAGAATATACAAGCAATCTACAACAATTGCGCTAAGACCCCTCGTTATATAAAATCCAATACCACTAATGCAATATTAATAATTGTTTTCAAATGAACACTTGATTCAAAACCTTTGTGTTAGGCTATCTTCCTTTACTTAGCATTCATTTATGACTAACTCCTGAAAAAAGCACTCTTTTCTTTCTATTGTATTTATCTAGGTTCTTTTTGGGGATATAGGGTAGTGCTTGTTTAGTTCATATCTACTGACACAGCCACGCTACACCACATTTTTAGTGTCATTTAATAGACATCTATGTTGTCTTTGGGAATGAAGATGCGGTGTCTGTGCTTCATACTTTTTACATATTTTTTACTGCTGATTGCCATTTCTTCCAATCTGATTGCCATTTTTTCTAATCCGATTTTTTCCAAATTTTGCTTCCTAGAGCCTATGTCTAGTTGGTCCTTTCGTTCAAAACTGATAATTACACTAATCAACGGTCTCATGTCCGGTGTTGGAAATGTCCTGCAACGGCTATTTCACTGAAATACGCCATGGTATTTTTACAAACTTATACTTTATATTTTATATTGTTATAAACATGCTGTGTTGGACTTGAACAACCATATCTTGTTTATTAAGTAAGAAGTTTAAAGATGCGGGCTAAGAATAGCAACTACAAATTAAGTCCGAGGCATACAGGTTGTAATAATGCCTCTTTTGATATTTTACTGTACATAAATATATAATCTAAACAACTCCAGAAACATGGCATATCCAGGAATACATTTTCATAGAGCAAAGGTCATTGCCTATGAAATCTACAAAACTTGGATAAAAGTGTTAGGATCAGGAAGGCTCAGTTACCTTGAGTCTCCTGCAAGACCGGAAAAGGGTGGAAACTTTGGAAAACTGGGAGCCAGATTTATCGTAGAGATGTGTTGTCCTTGCATCACAAAAGGTAACGGAAGGGCAACGCAACACTTAAGTCAGATTTAGCAAGCAACGTCAGGCCATGTTGCGTGGCCCTGAGGTGCTTCATAAACCTGAGTAACACAGAGCTGCAGCTCAAGCCGCTGCCGGGCTTTACTCTGCGCATGGGAGTTGTACCATGGGTGGAGCGTGAGTGATTCCATGCATCCACCAATGGATTTTTGCACTTTCCCAGATTTACCATGAGTGGTAGACCTGGAAATGTGTTGAAATGCTATGCCTTCTCAGGGAAGGCGTAAGGAGAAGAAATATATTTATTTCTCATCGGCTTTCCCTCTTTATGTGATGCATAGAAAGAGAAACAGCCTCTGAGGATTGTTTTTGTGCAGCAAGGGACACTTTTCTGCACGAAAACAATCATGCTCACAATGCATGCACCTTTGCACCACGGTGCAAGGGTATCTGCATTGATGCAAGGCAGCACATTGTACGTCAGCATAAGGAGAGGACAGGAATGCACCATATAATGTTAAATTGGCACCTTCCTGACCAATCCCATTCACACAGCCCAGCACAGCACAGCAAGGTGTCTTGCTGCATTGCGTTTCATGAATGTTTGAAAAATATGGACCTGTATTTTCACAACAATGACAATGCATAACCCAGTTTCCCTATAGCACAGGCCATTTCAGTTTACCAATGGAGGGATGGAGGGTGCTTCATGCTGTCGTATCTTAATCCGGCGGGCCGCATTGTCACCACGCAGAATGCAATCAAGTCGTTTGGCTTGGGCCCAGGGAAATTCTTCCAGTATGCAAAAATTGCGGCCACGGCTCAACAGGTGTGGTCGCTGTTCCCTGAGGACCCTGAACCCACATAGATTTTAGTTACCATGCTCTAACTGGCAGGAGGCTGTAAACTGAGTATACATTTATATTGAGCTTCACGTGCAGAAAGAAGACTGAGCCCACTCCAAGTGGAGGAGACCTGACAGAAAGTTAGCGACGATCCCTTTAGCTCCAATGACTGGCTCAAAATCATGAAGATGTTCACAGAGTATGGATCGATGTCAGATTTGAACTGGTGGAATACAATTTTGTGTGCATTGCCTACCTCTCCCCTAGGAGACTGCATGCTAACTACCCAACCAGGGACCAGAGCTACACTAGATGTGGTATTGCTGTGGATGATTTCTTTAATGTAGTATGGCACTGTCCAGTTATTAGGACCTACTGGGTAGAGATACTGACCCAAATTAAGAGAATAACAGGATGGGATGTCCCTTGCACAATTAAGCAATGCCTGCTGGGCCTGCTCTCTGATAGTGCTAAGAAGAAATGTGGCTAAGTGCTTAGCTCCCCACATCAGGACTGGAGGAGATGCACAGGGCAGAAGAAGCACACATGCAACAGGCACATTCAACAAAGGAACCTCCGCTCTAGAGTGGCACCTCGCTGCAAAATCCCAAGATACATGAAAAAACACAATGGGTGGCACATCATTTTCTGTTCAAGCAGCCAAACTATGGAACTCTTTACCCCCCCCCCCCAACATAAGATCCACAGATTACCACCTTATCTTCAGAAAACTACTCAAGAATTGGCTATTCTCTATATACTCGCCATACGCAAACAGATAGAAATATACAGCATATCTCTCTCTGTATGTAAGCATTTATTTGTACTATAGATATGTACTTATTTATGTGTATTGCTTTGTATAAACAGGTAGAATAGTTATATATAAAAAATGTATTATATATAGATAGATATTCATTAGTTCTGCTTAAAAATGTACATAATCCTGATAGTTACATTAGTCTATGTTTTTAACATGTATATAGGTGACTGCATAAATAAGTAAATATTGTTATCAAAACTATATATCTACAATTGCTTCACTATTGAGCTATAAAAATATAGATATATATATATATATAAATAAATAAAACTAATTTAAAGTACAACACTTGAAAGCCAGAGTTTATTTAATGCATCTTCAAACATCTATATACCTTCCATGTATTTATGGATCTCTATCTTTATTACTTTTGCATCTATATATTTATCACTTTTACTTATTTATTACTTTTCTTCAGCATATCCAATGCACTACCGTATTTTTCACCCTATACCGCTCTCAATATATTCTCTAGCTCAACTCTCTGACTCATCTCAAACCTCTTTCTACTACTCTTTCCAATGAACTAGCCTATTTCTCACCCTATACCTCTATCAATATATTCATTACCTACACTCTCTCATTCATCCCAAACCCCATACCACTACTATGATCCCCAAAATAACACTTTCGAGACTCTTCCCTACTCCACCCCTCCTTGCATCAGCTCATACCTCTTTTTACTATTCCTACCCCCCAAAACAAGCCTTTCTAAACCCTCCCTCTGACTCTTCCTCCTGCACCTCCCTTTTATCACCCCCTTCGCTTCCATGTTAATCATCTCAAGCCTCCTCCTACTGCTATGAGCCCCAAAACAAACAAAAAACAAGAGAAATTATAAATCCTTCCCTTCTATGCCCCCAGTATCCTTTTCAATCCAAATAACAGACTAACATCTCCACCACTCAAAATAATTTTTTATTTCACTATACTAATTTACCACTAATCCTTTATGGGTTCCGGAGTAGCGTGCTACTTGCCGAAAAAGCACTGCAACACCGTATCAGAGGTAACAAGCGCTATACAAATGCAAACCTTTTTACCTCTTCTACCCTCTCGTTATCCTTCTCAATCTAAATAACTGACTAACATATCCACAACTCAAATTACTTTAATATTTCACTATATTAATTCACCATTAACACTATATGGGTTCCAGAGTAGCGTGCTACTCGACGAAAAAAGCACTTCAACCCCTCCATCATGGGTAGCAAGCGCTATATAAATACAAACCTTTTCCCCTTCTCTATCCCACCACTACCCTTCTCAATCCAAATAACTGACTAACATATCCACCACTCAAATTACTTTAATATTTTCACTATACTAATTCACCACTAATTCTTTATGAGTTCCAAAGTAGCGCGCTACTCACCAAAAAATATTTCAACACCTCGTCATGGGTAGCAATTGCAATATAAATGCAAACCTTTTTCCCTCTTCTATCCCTCCACTATCCTTCTCAATCCAAATAACTGACTAACATATCCACCAATCAAATTACTTTCAGATTTTCACTATACTAATTCACCACTGATCCTTTATGGGTTCTGGAGTAGCATGCTACTCGCCGAAAAAGCACTTTGACGCCTCATCAGTGGTAGTAACCACTATATAAATACAATTACAATACAATACAGTACATAGGGATAAGAGGGTGGCCGATGATCTGCTTTACTGAAGAGCAATGATGCAAGCACTATCAGTACACCTGGAGGATGATGTGCCATGACGGATAATCCAAATCCTGCACTGAGCAGGTCTGTGAGTGGGGTGTTGTAGGGTCACAAGATTGGAGGGGTATGTTGGCACGAGTGGGATAGTGGACACCCAAGTTATGGAAGGCATGTGGGTGCACTTGGAAGTTCTCCTCAATGTATTGACCGGTGGATGATTGGATGCTTGGGGGAGGGAATGGGGGCGGGAGAGTTTTGTTACTCATATAAAATGGCAGATTGTCCTGTTTGTTATTACTGCAGGATGTTTGCTATTACATCAAGCTATTTAGTGTGTTATAATGTATTGCTACTGCTATGGTTGGGATGGGAGACCGACGTGCTGCAACAGTGATACATTCTGGTATACTGTACGTACTATCGTGCCTGTTGAAATTCCAATACAAATATTTAAAACACAAAAAATAGCACAGTTTTCCTGCAGACACTCACTTCCTGGATCATGTGAGCACTTCTGGGTTATTAGTGGTAGCTCTAGTAATTAGATCCCTCACATTATGAATAAGACACCTGGTAATGTGTTGGTTGTTGAATGGTTTCTTTCTTATTTGTAACAGTTTGGACCCATTTACTATTTCTGCACCTTTGTTTTTACTCTTTCTGGTTTCATTGTGGCTAGGGCATACAGTTTCTACCTTTCCTTGGCCTCCTTGTTCCACTTCTGAGTTTCTTGTGTGTTTCCTGCTCATGTTTTCTTCTTAGCCTATGATCTGCCCTCCCTCTGGTGCCCAGGGCTTTCTGTCAATTATCATGGTCTGCCAGCAGTTTTTTAATGCACAATACACTACTACGATGGGTACGCTCTTAAACTCTACCTTGCAGTTATATTTGGCATATGTGATTTTGTCTTTATCTCACATCTAATTGCTGTATCTTTCTTATACTCTCAATCAATCAATCGGGATTTGTAGAGCACAGCTTATCACATGGGAGGGCATCCAGGCACTAGGAGACACTATAACTGGTTCCTCCATTCCTAAGACTTACAAGCTACTGGAAATAAGGTTTAGCCCACAATACCATAGCAAGCCTACTCAGGGAGCATTCTGGTCCTGTTTTTCTCCCTATCTTCTCCCTGCTTTCTTTTCCCTGTTGTCCCCGGGTTTCATAGCTGGGTATATCTGTCATCCTCAATAATATACAAGAGGATTAGGGAACATCAGGGGCCATATTCCATAAAGTGCCCCATGGGTGCAACAAGCATTTGCGCCCACTTTGTGCGCCCCGGGGCACTTTGGTACTCCAGAAGGGGCTGCAGATGCTTGTGTGGCCCCTTATGTAATATCGATAGCATTGGTGTACATAAAGCGCCATCATTATCTGCAGGGGACGTTCCCTCATTTGCATGAGGGCGTGCCCCATGCAAATGACAGGATCCCTTTGCATCTGCACCCGCGACGTTTTACAGATGTGGGCACAGAGATACAGAAGCTGTCAGGGGGATACACTGTTAGGGCGCCCCCTGAGAGTAGCCCTCTGTAGAGGGTAGAGGGGGTCATGTGGACTCCCCAGACATCCCCTTGCAGGCAGGTGCAGTCAGTGACTGCACCCGCCTGCAAAGGGATCTCTCTCCCCTGTTAGAAGTGCAGGCGGGTGCTGTCTGTACAGTGAAAACACGGAGTGGCTTCAAAGCAGCTGCTCTGCATTTCACTTGAATGCGCTGTCCCCAGGGCAGCACGAGTTTGTGGCTGCCCTGAGGGCAGTACATTAATGGTAATAGAGCGCATATTCACTGATTGTGCCCGCTGCACCTTTTTAAAGGTGCGCACGGTGCAAACAATGAAAATGCGTATTTACCATAATACGGCCCCAGGAGTTTTTCAGGGGGCCCACATCTTCCTAACCTGCTGCAATTTACAAGGAGAACTGTAGAGATAAAAACAAATGCAGTAGAATGTGGACATTAAAAATCTTTTATCCATTTTTAGCCCTGGTTTAAGTATGATATTAGCTATCTGTCATAGTTTATGATAATCAGAACACATAAAAAGACCTTTTAGCCAGCACCTTTAGCCTTTAGTTGTTTTGACTCAACCTCTGTCAGCAATTTCGTGATGAAAGTGTTATTCCCGTTTCGGGTCAGCCCAAAGTAGTATTATCTTTTCACTTTTATTCTATTGGCTATTAACTGTATTAGTTTCATTAAAGAGTCCTTCCGTTGTATTGCATGGCTGATAAAGAAACCCAGCACTGCAAAGGAGGTGCGCCTGTTTGCCTACACCCATTCTTTGTGTTCCGTAGTTCTTGCTACTTCTCCTTTTATTCCTACTCTCACTCCTACTTATGCCTACTCTTAGTCTTACTCCTGCTCCTAATTCTGTTTACTGCTACTGTTGCTCCTATGCTTACCCCCTACTCTTACAACTATTTCTATTCAGACTAACTCTTGCTCTAGGTTCTACCTGTTCCTTGATTTGGCCGAGAGGCAGCTCAAACTATCAGAGTCCATGCAATACACTAAAATACAGAGAGAGACTTTGGGTCACCCAACTTCAGCCAGTGGCTGCTTTGGTTCAGCCAATGCTTGAAAGTATCATTCACATTTTGCACCAGCAATTTGAATATTTTCTCTTTACCTTGAAGTTATTGGTCATTAGGTGTAATAGTCTACTTGAAGAGTACCTCCTTTGCAATGCAGGAACTCTGAAGCATTCATTCACGGCCATTGAGGCATACTCTTTCACCTACAACCAATATACACTTACCACTCCACTTAACCTTTCTCCCATGCCGCCACCCACTCATATCACTAACCCTACTTCTACCTTGAATTCAACCTCTCACCAGTCCCTACTTTTACTCTTACCTACTCCCACCACATACTCTCATTCCTACCATACTCCTCCTCATACTCTTATGACTATTATTTTTTTTCCAAATTCATGCCCTTTCTCTTTTACTCATACCTCTAGTCCTACTGTATCTATGTGATTCTGCTACCCTTCTTACTTACTTCAGCTCTTGTTATTATCACTCCTACACTCACATCTAAATTCTCGTACATGTACTGTAATTTTTATTTTTGTTCAAACTCTTACACCTTCTCTTGCTCTCGCTTCTTCTCCTTCTTTCTCCTACTTCTTCCATTTATGCTACTTATATTATTACTGTAATACTCCTACTCTTTATCTCTTACCTTCTGTCAATCTCATCTTCCATTCCACATCCTTTTGTCATTTCTGAAATTTCTTTCTGGTGTTTTGGCTCATCTTCTCTGCTACTGCATCTACTCCTATGTCTTCTATGAGTACTATCCTACCACAAACGATACTGTTTCCACCTATACCTATTTCTCCTGTACTTCTCAGCTCAAAACAGTTGATCAACTGAACCACCTGTTACTCACCACAGCTGATGGACTTTTCATCATTCTGCAATTAACCTACAAAACCAAAAGCAAAATTATCTGTGTTGACTTGATTCAGCAATTTGTCATCACCTTATTTGCAGGGCCAGAACTTTTTCCTCCTGGTCATGTTCCTCAAGCAAATCTCTAAAACTGCCCTTCAAACCCACAAAATACATGTGACACTCTCAAAATGTGTCCCGATTGGCCAACTCACTTAAATATCTAAACAGTGTGCCTGCCTCCAGCCATCCTGCCTATTCCTACCATCTGGCCTTCCACCTTCACCCCAAAGCTGCAGCTCCATATGTACCAATGCAAATAACCTCATCAGTATCACACATACTCACATTTACATGCTTTCTTGTCTAAGCACCAACTCTTATCTAATGTAAATTCAATGCCCAGTTAGTCAAAGGTCATCATCTTGAAATGTCCAATCTTACTCCTTGCTTTGGACATTCTATGCACCACTGAATTATGGCTTAATGTGTATTCCCAATCCTTCATTGATTTGATTGTTCCTCTAGGACACACAAGTATCTCTTATGACAGTCAACATAAATGAAGGGATGGCACAGAGTAATTCACAAGAACATCCTCAAATTCAGATCTATACCCACCACACGGCATAACACGTTTTTAATGCCTCAAAAGTATACTTAATCTTTAATAAAAGAAAGACAAGGTATTTGGTACAGCTTGACTTCATAGAATTTGCAGCAGTAAAAATGCCGAACATGAGTCATAACTTCAGCATCAGTGGTAGGAAACAACTGCAGTATTGGTTAAAAAACATACACAAAATTTTGTGGTGAATCGCTATGTTTTTTACCACTGTGTGGATGAATTTGCAGCAGGCACACTGACATACCTTTTACAGCTAATTCATTGAGACAGGGAAGGAGTAGGTAATAAACACCTTCATACAGAAAGAAAAAAGTACATCATATGGTGGGGAAAATATGTTATTGAAACTAAGGGCCAGATTTTTTTAAAAGGCACACAATGCAGCACACCGCTTAAAGAGAATGTGCAGCGTTGAGTGACTGGGATGGAGAAGGAGAGCACCATATCTACAGAGATATGGCTCTCTCCCCCTCTTTCCCTACTGCCAATGCTCATTTCAGCTGCTGTGCGCCACACACCTAACGCCATAGTACTAAGGTACCTGCCTGAGTCTAGCATAGGTTTTGTACAGGATGGGTACCCTTCCTGTACACAATACTATGCCTAGGCAACTTCAAACATTTTTCCCACTTTGTATGTGTGCTGCACAGTGCAGCAAGTGTGCAAAGTAGGAAAAGAAAGGAGAAATTAAAACATTCCTCCTCTTAAAGCCTCCTTTCAGATGGCATTAACTTTTGGTGCCAAACCCTGTCTACAATTGTTTGTAAATAGGGTTTTGTGTCATCAGGCATGGGTGGTTGCATGGGAACGCCCTTGTACCACCCATGCAATGCCCTCTTGGCACTAACTAACTCAAAGCAATGCTTTGCACTGCCTTGTGTTACTTGTAGGGTACTTTTCAAAGCAAAACAATTTTGAGCTGGAAAGTAAATTGGTAAAAATCATTTTGTGCTAGTTAGCGTCACTCTTATGATGCTAAACCAGCGCAAAATGTTTTTAAAAATCCACCCCTAAATCTCTCATGAATGTGTGCCTCATCTGCTACTTAATGTCCCTGCCACAGAGACAACTGAACATAGTGGCTAAAACCAGTTTTGTTATTATAGGCATAAGGATATTCAGGTATGAGTTTCCTAAATATTATTAGATGAATCTCCACCTATATATTACAGTTTCCTATGTTTATCAGAAAAGAGAACTGGATCCTTTAGGTCCCATAATGTTCCATAATGTTCCAGACCTTGCTCTAATTAGCACTGTGGGATGAAGTGTATTAATTTTATGAACAAGGAGGAAGCCCTTGATTGTTAGGTTTGTGAAATGTTTTGGTGGGGATGATATGTTATATGTTAAATGATATGCCTTTATGTAGATTATGTCAGATTCAGGGCATACACAAGCAGCGTAGCATGCTTCAGGGCTGGAAATGGCAGGAGACAGGGCAGTGGAAGCTCATGACATTAGGCACACTAGGCACACTAGGCCGTTAACTGCATGAATCCGTATACTCAATTCCTGGTGGTCGGGTCACATCGGGTTAACACTGGCACACCCCTACTTAAGATCAATCCGTGCTCAGAGTCTTTGACTGGCAGTATGTTGTAATTTTTGTTGGCTCTCTCTGTTTATCTACCAGTTGCCACTCATGTTTTCTGGTTATGTACCAGTTCGTACTTGTATCTGTTTCTCAAGTTTTTTGTGTTTTCCCTTTTCAGTTTCCTTGGTCCTTTACCTACTTGATTTCCTAGTTCCTTTGGTCTTGCTATATTTTATTGGTGTCTTTGCCACTTGTGGTTTTATGATATTGGTATGTGTTCAGCAGCATCCTGGGGCCTAGGCGGAATTCCTGGTTCGCCGAAGGCTCAACATGGCAACCTGACCTGCCAAAATTGGTTAGCTGGTACCTTTATATCTGTTCACATTTTCTTTCTGGCTAGCTCGTCATATTCACCTGTCCTTCTGCGTCAAAGCGTGATGCGTCGGTTTAGCAGAAAACAGCTACAGAACCCACTTCTGAGGCGCAGGACTGAAAGGGACACCTCAGGCAAGGGCAGGTCTCACAGATGGACACAAGGAGAGTTGCAAGAAGTATTTTGTGGCCTTGAGACTTCAGAAAACAGGAGGCAAGCCAGCAAGCCCTTGCACTATGAATTTAAGTGAGATGGGTCCAGTCCTTGTCCTCAGCAGGGGAGAGATCAGCAGGGCAGCTCAGCAAAGCAGAGAAGCAGTTCCTCAAAACGGCCAGTCAAGACAAAATGGCAGTCCTTACAGCACAGCAGTCTTTACTCCAGCAGAGTTCTTCCCAGGCCCAGTAGTGTACTGATTTGGTAGGGTCAGAGACTCAGTACTTATACCCAACAGTACCTTTGATGTTGAGGGTGACTTCAAACGAACTCTCTGAAGTGCACAAAGATCACTTTCAACCCAGTCCTGTCTGCCAGGCTATCTGTGGGAGGTAAATCAGTGCCATGTGTATGGACAGAACACTATACATATTGAAGTGTAAGTGCAAGCCCCTTCCATTCCTCCCTGCCCAGGAAGACCCGTCAGAATGTAAATGAATGCAGATAAGTGCTCAGAATGCAGATGAGCTTTGCCTTCCTGTATTTGTGGCTGTCTAGAGGGAAAAGTGTAGCTGTCATGCAGCCTAGATGTGCATTGGAGACAGGATGAAGGGACATAGAGAAAACTTAAGAGCAGAGAAAGGTCCACTTTCTAAAAGTGACATTTCTAAGATAGTAATGTCAAATCCAACTTTACCACTAAAGAGGATTTATCATTATCATTCCAAAGATATGAAACATGATTTAGCTACTCCTTTCCAATCAAGACCTACAGCGTAAAAGTATTTTAAGGAATTCCCACTGCTAGCCTATGAAAGGAGTAGGCCTTACAGAAGTGAAAAACTAATTTAGCTGTTTACCTCTAACAGGAGATGTAAAACGTACATGTCCTACCTTTTAGGTATACAGCACCCTGCCCATAGGGCTATCTAGTGCCTACCTTAGCGGTGACCTAGGTGTAATAATAGGGAAGTTTAAGGCTAGGCATGTGTTTTTAAATGCCAAGTTGAAGTGGCAGTAAAGTGCACTGGCAGGCCTGAGACAGGTTTGAAAGGCTACTTATGTGGGTGGCACAATCAGGGCTGCAGGCCCACTAGTAGCATTTAGATTACAGGCCTGGATATATGGTATCCCACTTTACAAGGGACTTATAAGTAAGCTAAATATGGTGATCAGCTCTTCAGCAATATCAACATGTTCAGGGGAGAAGCACATGCACATTAGCCTTTGTTAGCAGTGGTAAAGTGCTCAGATCCTTAGGCCAATGAAAAGATGCAGCAAAAAGTGGCAGTAAGCAGGCAAAAGGTTGGGGGAGGCCACCCTAAGGATGACAGATCTAACTATATATATATATATATATATATATATATATATATTACCTACTGGCGGTTGCCAGTAGGTAGTTATAGTTAGGACCACGTTTCCATAGGAAATCCGCAACATTCTATTTTGAATAACTTTGGCGCCGGTTTACGAATCCTTGCGAATTTTTCAAAATAGGTGGGGCGCTGCGCTCCGCTCCTACCCTGAAAGTCTCGGGGGGATTCGTCAAGCGGGGGCTGAGATAAAAGGGGGGTCCCAAAACGCGTTTTTCCCATGCATTTTTCCATAGGACCTTTAGACACAGCTACAGCCCGAACGGCTGAACAGAATTACTTGAAATTTGGCAGAGAGGTAGTCCTCAGGTCAAGGAAGTGCCTTTTGTAGGTTTGGTGTAAATCTGTTCAGTAGATTCTGAGAAAATAGCCTTTAAATCAATATATATATCTGAGCCAGCTTACGGTGCGCTTACGGTGCGCTTACCGTACGCGTACGGTGGCGTGCGCGAGCGCGATTCTGATTGGCTGTTAGATCTTAGTAAACATTCGAATCTGTCGAAACCAGGAAGCGGCGGCAGCCATTTCGTGTGTTTCACTCAGAAAAAAAAGGGTGATATCTTGAAAAGGGGGCAAGGGAGAGAGTTACAGACCCCCTAACATTTGTAAGGGGGTCAAAGAAGGACAGAAACGTACAAAGAAAACATTTATTGATTTAAAAAAAAATCGCGGGGTACGCGTACGGTAAGCTCAACGTACGCGTACGGTAGAAAAAAAATAAAAAAAAATAAATGAAATGCAGATTTAAGAGTTTAGATATTAGGGGGCTCTAAAAAGAGCCGTTGTGTTTATGAAGTGATTTGATTTTTTAGTGGTACCTACAAGTAAGTACCGATGCAGAGTCTAAGGTTCAAGAGGAAGACTCTGTTCCCTTCATCATTGAAGTGCACACCATCTCCTCTATAAATGTCTTGCATGTCGTAATGCAAGTTGTTGTGGTAAATGGAACCCATACCATAGTCACGGAGGAGAGCAGAAACAGATTTGTTGACGTGCTTTCTTGCTTTGTCAATCTGCGGACAGAAATGATTGGACCAGTTCCATTTTTGCCTTTGGCATATGTTAGAAAACACAAAGGCAGTTTTAGGGAAAAGTGAAAACAGTTGTGCAAAGGTGTCCTTCATAAGCATTTCCAGACCTACCCCAGTCAAAGTGCCAAGGTCATTGCCACCACAGTGCACTATTATGAGGTCAGGGTGTTGGATTTGCATGAAGGATTTCACCAATGGCATCAATTGGTGCCACTTTAACCCTCTCTGACCAATCCATTTAATGTCTACATTTGGCAAACCAAGGTCTCTCACCATATCTGTTTTCTCTGCATACTTTTCACTCCAGAAGACATAGCTGTGCCCTACAACCCACACTGTGAACATCTTCAAAGGAGAACTGGATGCACTCAGGAGGTGTAATTAAGTAGAATGGTAAAAAGAAATGAAAGACAGTTTGGAAATGGAGGCATACATATTTTTTTTATAAAAAAAGAAATGATTGGCTGTTTCATACCATTCTAGAATAAAAACTAGGCTGTATGTGTAAATTAATAGAAGCATGTTTTGTATTGGTACAGAAAAATGTGTTACCAAAGAACAGTACTATGGATTTGCTGTTAGGTTTGAAAAGTCAAGCACTCTTGCTCTGTGGAATTGAAACATTGTTTGGTGAACTTCTGACCTAACTCCACACAGCAGTGTTCCATGAGCTGTTGCTATGGTAGCAGGCAGAAGTCAAGTTGGGGGAAGGGTACTAGGCAGAAGTCAAGTTGGGGGAAGGGTACTTTTGGAAAAGGGTTGGTTTTCAACCAATAGAAATGTGTGATTACATTTGAAAAAAAGGGGGAAGCACTGAGATTTGAAATTAACATGTATATGTGTGGAAAAAGAGAGGGAAAGTTTGCCATTATCTGGTTCTGCTGAGAGGAGAGAGGTGTAAAGAACAGAGATCCTGGCTCTGATAATCTGCTGTTTGAGTGCCACATTTCTTTCACAGCTAACTAATTTTAAAGGTGAGTTTAGAGTTTGAGAGGGGATGTATATGGTAAATTAAGAAATGAATAATAGAAATGCAATTCTTTTTGTTGAAGTTGTGTTTATTATTTTCTGTTTTGGGAGAAATTTAAATGTGAGGAACATGTAAAATAATATGGACTATGTTTTCACGATAAATTAAGGTGTACTGGTAAAAATAAGGAATACTTTAAGGGTTTGAGGTTGCACTCAGTAATGCAAATACATACAGCATCAGTAAGGCTGGTTGCCCTTGCTGGAGTGTAGGCAGTCACCCAGGTTACAAATGGTGCTGGTTTGAAAAAGCAGTTTGGACATGTGCTGTTTTCCGAATCTGAAAAGTGGATTCAAGATGTGTCAGTCTGTAAAAGTGTTTATCACTTGCCAAAAAAAAGAAAAGTAAGTGTGCTTTTAAATTGGCAAAGAAATTTCGTTTTGTGACTAATATGAAAACATGACTCTGTGTGCAAAGAGGAATTACAGGCAGAGATTTATTGCGTATTGCTCTGGTGATTTCACAGTTGCATTAGATGGAAAGGGTGAGCCATTTTTTTTGTGTAGAAGCAGACTCTTAGCACACACCCAGCTGCTTATTCTCTGGAATCATGCACAGTATTCACAACCGAGTGGGGTTTGAGGTTTCAGTCAGTAGTGCAAATACATTCAGCATCAGTAAGGCTGGTTGCCCTTGCTGGAGTGTAGTCAGTCACCCAGGTTACACATGGTGCTGGTCTGAAAAAGCAGTTTGGACATGTGCTTTTTTAAGAATCTAAAAAGTGGATTCAAAATGTGTCAGTCTGTAAAAGTGTTTATCACTTGCCAAAAAAAAGAGTAGTAAGTGTGCTTTCAAATTGGCAAAGAAATTTCGTTTTGTGACTAATGTGAAAACATGACTCTGTGTGCAAAGAGGAATTACAGGCAGAGATTTATTGCGTATTGCTCTGGTGATTTCACAGTTGCATTAGATGGAAAGGGTGAGCCATTTTTTTTGTGTAGAAGCAGACTCTTAGCACACACCCAGCTGCTTATTCTCTGGAATCATGCACAGTATTTACAACCGAGTGGGGTTTGAGGTTTCAGTCAGTAATGCAAATACATACAGCATCAGTAAGGCTGGTTGCCCTTGCTGGAGTGTAGGCAGTCACCCAGGTTACAAATGGTGCTGGTTTGAAAAAGCAGTTTGGACATGTGCTGTTTTCCGAATCTGAAAAGTGGATTCAAGATGTGTCAGTCTGTAAAAGTGTTTATCACTTGCCAAAAAAAAGAAAAGTAAGTGTGCTTTTAAATTGGCAAAGAAATTTCGTTTTGTGACTAATATGAAAACATGACTCTGTGTGCAAAGAGGAATTACAGGCAGAGATTTATTGCGTATTGCTCTGGTGATTTCACAGTTGCATTAGATGGAAAGGGTGAGCCATTTTTTTGTGTAGAAGCAGACTCTTAGCACACACCCAGCTGCTTATTCTCTGGAATCATGCACAGTATTCACAACCGAGTGGGGTTTGAGGTTTCAGTCAGTAATGCAAATACATTCAGCATCACTAAGGCTGGTTGCCCTTGCTGGAGTGTAGTCAGTCACCCAGGTTACACATGGTGCTGGTCTGAAAAAGCAGTTTGGACATGTGCTTTTTTAAGAATCTGAAAAGTGGATTCAAAATGTGTCAGTCTGTAAAAGTGTTTATCACTTGCCAAAAAAAAGAGTAGTAAGTGTGCTTTCAAATTGGCAAAGAAATTTCGTTTTGTGACTAATGTGAAAACATGACTCTGTGTGCAAAGCGGAATTACAGGCAGAGATTTATTGCGTATTGCTCTGGTGATTTCACAGTTGCATTAGATGGAAAGGGTGAGCCATTTTTTGTGTGTAGAAGCAGACTCTTAGCACACACCCAGCTGCTTATCCTCTGGAATCATGCACAGTATTCACAACCGAGTGGGGTTTGAGGTTTCAGTCAGTAATGCAAATGCATTCAGCATCAGTAGGCTGGTTGCCCTTGCTGGAGTGTAGTCAGTCACCCAGGTTACACATGGTGCTGGTCTGAAAAAGCAGTTTGGACATGTGCTTTTTTAAGAATCTAAAAAGTGGATTCAAAATGTGTCAGTCTGTAAAAGTGTTTATCACTTGCCAAAAAAAAGAGTAGTAAGTGTGTTTTCAAATTGGCAAAGAAATTTCGTTTTGTGACTAATATGAAAACATGACTCTGTGTGCAAAGAGGAATTACAGGCAGAGATTTATTGCGTATTGCTATGGTGATTTCACAGTTGCATTAGATGGAAAGGGGGAGCCATTTTTTTTGTGTAGAAGCAGACTCTTAGCACACACCCAGCTGCTTATCCTCTGGAATCATGCACAGTATTCACAACCGAGTGGGGTTTGAGGGTTCAGTCAGTAATGCAAATACATTCAGCATCACTAAGGCTGGTTGCCCTTGTTGGAGTGTAGTCAGTCACCCAGGTTACACATGGTGCTGGTGTGAAAAAGCAGTTTGGACATGTGCTTTTTTAAGAATCTGAAAAGTGGATTCAAGATGTGTCAGTCTGTAAAAGTGTTTATCACTTGCCAAAAAAAGAAAAGTAAGTGTGCTTTCAAATTGGCAAAGAAATTTCGTTTTGTGACTAATGTGAAAACATGACTGTGTGTGCAAATAGGAATTACAGGCAGAGATTTATTGCGTATTGCTCTGGAGATTTCACATTTGCATTAGAAGAAAAGGGTGAGCCATTTTTTTTTGTGTAGAAGCAGACTCTTAGCACACACCCAGCTGCTTATCCTCTGGAATCATGCACAGTATTCACAACCGAGTGGGGTTTGAGGTTTCAGTCAGTAATGCAAATACATTCAGCATCACTAAGGCTGGTTGCCCTTGCTGGAGTGTAGTCAGTCACCCAGGTTACACATGGTGCTGGTCTGAAAAAGCAGTTTGGACATCTGCTTTTTTAAGAATCTAAAAAGTGGATTCAAAATGTGTCAGTCTGTAAAAGTGTTTATCACTTGCCAAAAAAAAGAGTAGTAAGTGTGCTTTCAAATTGGCAAAGAAATGTTGTTTTGTGAATAATATGAAAACATGACTCTGTTTGCAAAGAGGAATTACAGGCAGAGATTTATTGCGTATTGCTCTGGTGATTTCACAGTTGCATTAGATGGAAAGGGGGAGCCATTTTTTTTGTGTAGAAGCAGACTCTTAGCACACACCCAGCTGCTTATCCTCTGGAATCATGCACAGTATTCACAACCGAGTGGGGTTTGAGGTTTCAGTCAGTAATGCAAATACATTCAGCATCACTAAGGCTGGTTGCCCTTGCTGGAGTGTAGTCAGTCACCCAGGTTACACATGTTGCTTGTCTGAAAAAGCAGTTTGGACATGTGCTTTTTTAAGAATCTAAAAAGTGGATTCAAAATGTGTCAGTCTGTAAAAGTGTTTATCACTTGCCAAAAAAAAAGAGTAGTAAGTGTGCTTTCAAATTGGCAAAGAAATTTCGTTTTGTGACTAATATGAAAACATGACTCTGTGTGCAAAGAGGAATTACAGGCAGAGATTTATTGCGTATTGCTCTGGTGATTTTACAGTTGCACTAGTAGGAAAGGGGGAACTATTTTTTTTATGCAGAAGCAGACTCTTAGCACACAGCCAGCTGCTTATCCTGTGGAATCATGCACAGTATTCATAACTGAGTGGGGTTTGAGGTTGCACTAAATAATGCAAATAAAAACATGTAAAATAATATGGACTATGTTTTCACCATAAATTAAAATGTAGTAATATATTTAAATATAAAAAAGGATTTTTTTTTAGTTTTTTTCAGGTATTGCTGAAGAGCAGTGAACAAAATTTAAGATGCCTACAAAATCCAGAGTAACAAAAGACCACAAAAAAAAACTATATTTGAAGACAACTGGAGGACCTAAGTGTGAGAAGTTGGCCTGATATGTAGTGCTCACTATTCTAGTGATCACTGTGTATCATTCCAAATGACCCTTATTGATGATTGGTTGTAAGTCAACCTTATAGACCAGCTATCCTAGTAGCGTGGATACGAGCAGTCTTAGGCTAAACTCTAGAGGGCGTGTTAAGCCAGCTGTTTACCATCACATATACCCCTTGAACACCAAGTGAAAGGACACCACACAAGTTGTTATGAAAATAAAGGATATTTATTTATAACAAGACTACCCTGGCTCTTTATGAGTCAGGGAGCTAAGCACAATACAAAACTCTTAGGAGAATACCTCTGGTTGCACAATTTACACAAATGCCCGAGGGCACGAAACCATTACACTGCAAGTGGAAGGGGAGGAGTGTAGAAAGTCTAAAGTGACTGATTCCGGAGTGATCCGATCAGTGGGACTAAACGTAAAAGGAACTGGACACTTGTAAAGCGAACCTGCGATGGAGCACCGAAATGCTCGAGTTACCTAGCCTAGAGGCTGCGGCTGTGGAAGGTTCGGCAAGATGTCGGACGTCCTCGTTGTAGTCTCAGGAGCCTGAAAGAAGAGTTGCTGGCAGGCGACCAGTGTCGATGTTCAGCGAGATCCAAACCTGGATCGGTGATGAAGGAAACCTGAAAGCAGAGGGGACTCAGTTCTCAACCGCTAGCCAGCGATCGTGGGGCACCAGGAGGGTACCGGCGGAAGTCTCCTCGACCAGGTGAGTGGATGACGTCGGACTCGGCTGTTCCTCGGACCAGGAGGCGCGGCGGCGACCAGGATGGAGGGCGAGCTGTCCCACGCAGGTGTCTGCTGTCGATGATGCTGGGCCCAGGAATGGGGCAGCGGATCTTGGCAGTGGCAAGCCCACGCGGTGGAGTCAAGATGGCGTCGGGAGTGGACCAGGAGGGTCCGTGGTACTCCTCTGTTGAAGGGGAGCAAGAGCCAGTCTGGAGCAACCAGACTAGTGATGAAACAAACGTGGTGCGTCGTGAAGAGGGCCACAAGCCGGTCGGCAAGTGGTCGAACAACGCGGTGAACAGCAAGGAGCGGAAGGGCCCCCACGCAGATCTCGGGGATGCTGGGGAGGCAGACTTCGGTGCTGGAGCTGCTCAGGGTTAGGGCTTCTCAAACCCTAGGTGCACTCACTCGAGGGTCCCTCGGTGGGCGTGCTTAGATAAGCGTCGTGCAGGTTCTGAGGATAGCCGGTCCCGCAGGTCTCGTCACACCTACGACTCTCAGCTGAGCTGATGAGGGAGGTAAAAGGTCGGAGATGGCAGGGAACTCGGGTTTCGTCGAGCTGGGCAGTCTTGATCCGTAGGAGAGACTTACAGCAAACCGCAAGCGCTTAGGTGGTGCCTGCAGGTGCAGGGTGGCTACTCCTTAGCCACAAGGGAGAGTCTTCAGAAATAGTCAAGAGTTCCTTTCGTGGAAAGTAGTTCAAGATTCAAAATTATCCAATTTGGGAAGGGGACTCGCTCCTACCTTTATTCTAAGAAAAGGGGCTGGCCCGTGACTAGGTTCTACCTATGGGTGGAGCCAGGAGGGGGGTGGTTACACCCCTATCCTTTGTCCGGCTTCGCCCCAGCTCAGGGGCTGGTGTGCCCCCGAAACTGGTTTGAGCCGGGCTATGCACAGTGAGCACCGGGGTGCCACTGGCAATCACCTTCCTTTCAGCCCTGCCTACCTGGGAAACCAGGCTAGCGGTCATGACTCCTTTTTGTTATTTCTGTTGTCGTTCCTCAGTCTAAGCGCCAGGATGCCCGTAGGGCGATAGTTGCGCTATATAAGTTCCCCATCAATCAATCAATCAATACACAAACCCTGTCTGGGATGGTGCTAACACCGCCCTCGACAGGAAACCCTTTGTCCAAGCTCCCCTCGCTGGAAGGTCTCCCAGCAGCAGGAGGTCAGACTTGTGTCTGGTGGCAGCATCCATTTTGTGATGCTGAGGCTTGAGTCAACTTTAACCGGGGTTCAAGGTTACTTCCATGTCGTGCCCCTCTAAAAGGGGGGAATGCTAACCCTGTCGCCAGAACTGGCGAGGGGTTCGTATTCCAATTCGTATGACACCTTACTCGACATGTGTAGGTGATGCGATGCCAGAGTTAGCAAATAACCGCGAGGATTATAATGCATTTAAAAGTAGTTGGCCCGCGTCACCATGGAACGGCTATTAGGACTTGGTTCCGCAAGCCGTCGACGGGCTCAGCTCGCGCCAGAGCACCGTCCCACATGATTCCCTGCACTCTGCCTTCAGGATTGATAAGGCCTGCCATAGGAGTGACTGATAGGAATCCATGTGTCCATTTTAGGGTTAGGTGTAGGAATACTACACCTACAGCAACGGGTGATGACACCACGTTGCCCCAGCTGTCGTGCAGCCAGTTGTGTCAGATTTGGGCGGCCATTCCAGGGGTGGCATAATGCCCTGAAGAAGTCCTGCAATAGGACGAAACGCGTCGGCTGTGATGTGCTTTTTAGCATGAAAATTGAATAAAAAGATGTGTCAATGAAACTTTTGGCTTACTCACTGATTGGATCTGAACTATACTAATGTTCTAAATTGATCTGTTTGATATGAAGTGGTGCACCATTGCTTTGGGTTTATTTGTCATGGTTCCGTTGGAATTAGTACTGTAACAGTGGGTACTGTTTCTGTGTGCACACGCACCCTTGATCAAATTTATAAGGGTTAAAGATTTAGTAGTCAATCAATGGTTAGGTGCTGAAATTGTGAGGGTTCCACTGTTTTTCTTCTGGTTCATGCTTTTGTATCATTATTTATATATTCAGAAATCAAACCTTTAGATTCATGCTCCACATACACCCTACAGTAGCAGGGAGTAGATACCAAGTGAGCCCCGTTATAGGTTAATTCCAGTACCGGACCTCATAACTATATGGTTCAGGATGGCCGGTTACTAAACTAGACCTACACAATTGTTTTTTATTTTAAATCACTCATGTTAAACTGTTTAAAGTCTTACTCCAGCCTTTGTAATAATTAACAATCTTGGAGGGACAAGACCAGGTAAAAAACCTCCTGTGACCCACTGCAGAGCTAGGATATTCCACACTGACCATGCAGAGGTCTGTAAAGGCTTATTTTGTACGCAGTGCTAAACTAGTGGTCAGTAGAGCATTTCAGGCCAACTGGAGACATTCCTTTAGAGGCAAACTAGTACAGTAACAGCAAGCTTTTGGAGTCTGGGGAGGGAGCACATTTCAGGAGATGCGCCCTATAGAAAGGCGAGACAGGCTGGATTTCATCTTTTCAGTGGTTCTCCTAGCTGTGAACAAGAGATTGGTATAGCACAAGACAGGGCAAAGCAGGACAAGGTCTCCACATATGCACAAAACAAGCTGCGAGTCCGCTTCACTCACACTGAGTAGGCAGTAAGTTGTAGGGTAGGCTTTAGCATAGCCTTCTTTCTTACACCGGACGTAAAACATAAAAAGTTGCAGAGCAAGCTTCCCTAGTGCACAGAACGTGCACGGTACTGGCAGTTGGGACATCTTTAATGAAAAGTGGGCAAGGTCATTACAGTTCGTATCAGTGAAAATTGTCTCAACTAAGTGAAAACTCAAAGAGCAGAAATGTAGCATAAACAGAAGCAAAACAAACGCCTCAAACAGAAACAAGCAACATCACAGGACAAATCAGTGCAAGCTCCATTCGCAGAACCGGTGACAACACAGTGCAAGTGTCCTCTGGAGTTTAGTACGATCACACTAACCCTACCACATTTAAGAGCTAAGTACCATCCAACCCAAAGCGGCACAGATGTACAAAAACGTGCTGTGTCTTGCATGTCACTAAGGACCTGCAGATTCCGAATGTTACCCTCGTCCCTCGTGCTCTATGCAGTTCAAAAGTTACATTGGATCCGCAGAGTGCAATTACACCCGCATTACAAAATGCAGTCGCACTGAAAAGGGGTGATACTAGCCATCTCAAAGTATTACTGGCCTTAATGCACTGGAGCATCACACGCCATGCGCTTCAGTGCTGAAAAGAAATAAGACTGTCCCATCTAAGGGGCTACAGTTCGGAAGATAAATACTGTCTCTACCCCAATGCGTTACTACATAAAATAATGATGGTGCCCATCAATGCCTGGCACTGCAACGGAGAAAGTCACTTGGGGTCCATGCAACCATCCTTTGAATTTTAGCGTGAGTACGCACAGCGACCACGTAAAAGATTTCCACGCCACAGCGCTGAGTACCTGCATGTGGCCGTGCTGCTCTGGCTAAGATTTGAGAGAAAACAACAAAGGGGCTAGGTCAATCAAAACAAGAGGTCTGTCAAGTGGAGGCATTTCTCTCAGTCAACCGGCCCCCCACTCCAAGGCTCTCCTCCATTGCAATCCCAAGAAAAATACTAATAAATGGTCTGCATCTTCTCTGCACAATTGCCAGGAGGAAAAACAACGATGCTTTTTCTGCTGCCCCTCAAAAGCAAACATACCCCACACAGACACATTGCCACTCAAAGACGTCGTATTTTATGTTTGTCGTCAAAACGTGTATCTGTAGGGCTTCAATACTGAATAAATCATGGAGAAAAAAATTACGTATTTTTGCAGGGCACTGTCATACTCTCGTTTTTCACTGGGTTGGCAAAGAGCAGGAGACTAGGTGGAGCCGACTCGTATCATTTCAGAAGTGCCACAACATTTAATTCAGGTGACATTAAGACCGAAGTTTAGTCTCCCTCGCGTGAATGGACAGCTCACTGACAAAGCATTACAAAAGGGGGTGGTGATGGACGGAGCATCAGAACCAATCAAACACTCACACCCAGTCAACAGATCTGGGTTTGATCTATCACCGTTCTTTAGCCCACTCTGCCACCCCAGTTCAGACATGGCCATATGCAAATCAGTCTGACCCTGTGCCTCATGGGAACAGTCCAGCCCGAACTGCCAAGCCATGCCTTCCCTGGACCGGAAACAAGCTTCCTAGGACCGGTTTCTGGCATTTCAGCCGTCTTCAGCCAGGCTTGCTTGAATCCAGTGGCAAAGTGAGCAAGGGACTCACGTCTGAGCATACCCTGCCAACTTATGGCGAACAAAGCGGTACAAAAGGGGGTGGTGATGGACGGAGCATCAGAACCAATCAAACACTCACACCCAGTCAACAGATCTAGGTTTGATCTATCACCGTTCTTTAGCCCACTCTGCCACCCCAGTTCAGACATGGCCATATGCAAATCAGTCTGACCCTGTGCCTCATGGGAACAGTCCAGCCCGAACTGCCAAGCCATGCCTTCCCTGGACCGGAAACAAGCTTCCTAGGACCAGTTTCTGGCATTTCAGCCGTCTTCAGCCACGCTTGCTTGAATCCAGTGGCAAAGTGAGCAAGGGACTCACGTCTGAGCATACCCTGCCAACTTATGGCGAACAAAGCGGTACAAAAGGGGGTGGTGATGGACGGAGCATCAGAACCAATCAAACACTCACACCCAGTCAACAGATCTGGGTTTGATCTATCACCGTTCTTTAGCCCACTCTGCCACCCCAGTTCAGACATGGCCATATGCAAATCAGTCTGACCCTGTGCCTCATGGGAACAGTCCAGCCCGAACTGCCAAGCCATGCCTTCCCTGGACCGGAAACAAGCTTCCTAGGACCGGTTTCTGGCATTTCAGCCGTCTTCAGCCAGGCTTGCTTGAATCCAGTGGCAAAGTGAGCAAGGGACTCACGTCTGAGCATACCCTGCCAACTTATGGCGAACAAAGCGGTACAAAAGGGGGTGGTGATGGACGGAGCATCAGAACCAATCAAACACTCACACCCAGTCAACAGATCTGGGTTTGATCTATCACCGTTCTTTAGCCCACTCTGCCACCCCAGTTCAGACATGGCCATATGCAAATCAGTCTGACCCTGTGCCTCATGGGAACAGTCCAGCCCGAACTGCCAAGCCATGCCTTCCCTGGACCGTAAACAAGCTTCCTAGGACCGGTTTCTGGCATTTCAGCCGTCTTCAGCCAGGCTTGCTTGAATCCAGTGGCAAAGTGAGCAAGGGACTCACGTCTGAGCATACCCTGCCAACTTATGGCGAACAAAGCAAAAACCAAAGGAAATGATGGACGGAGTGTTGAACATTGCAAGCACTCACCCCCAGTCAACTGATCTGGGTTTAATCCATCACCGTTCTTTAGCCCACTCTGCCACCCCAGTTCAGACATGGCCATATGCAAATCAGTCTGACCCTGTGCCTCATGGGAACAGTCCAGCCCGAACTGCCAAGCCATGTCTTCCCTGGACCGGAAACAAGCTTCCTAGGACCGGTTTCTGGCATTTCAGCCGTCTTCAGCCAGGCTTGCTTGAATCCAGTGGCAAAGTGAGCAAGGGACTCACGTCTGAGCATACCCTGCCAACTTATGGCGAACAAAGCGGTACAAAAGGGGGTGGTGATGGACGGAGCATCAGAACCAATCAAACACTCACACCCAGTCAACAGATCTGGGTTTGATCTATCACCGTTCTTTAGCCCACTCTGCCACCCCTGACAAAGCATGTGCCAGTACTCACGCAGTTAAAGACAGGCAGACACACACGTTTCCGACAATGGTCATTTACCTCTGCCTTGCAATTTAAATCAAAGAATGTCCATTTCTAATATGGAATTACTAGATTTTATCTCTAACACCCTAGACAACCACTTGAGCCAGGACAATGAGGTGAAAACGTAGGATTAGGCCAATGTTTTAATATAAGAGGACACCGCATCTCTTCTGTAAGCTGGCACCTAAGGCTTCTATTTTTTGACCTAGTGCAGCATGCTGACAAGTATCTGCTTCTGCTTTATAAAGAGAGAACACATTTTATGTATGCTGTTTTAGGTCTTGCTCCCTTAAGGTCACACAGAACTGCCTCGTCTGAGCTCTGGCCTGGAGTGCCAGAGGGCTCTAGAACTAAGACGAATAAAGAGCCGCAGCTGCACACCTTCAGCCCCTGGAGCTACCAGGGCGACCCTCTGGCTCCCCACACTCTTTTTTTGCCGACCATAGTCAGACTCCAGGCCTCAGGGGAGCCCATAAGATAACTACCTTGCTCTTCCTCTTCCCCTGCATGGCGCCTTTGCTGCTTGCGTTGGTCAAATCCCTCGTTGGAGCCATCCACAGCCCAGCCCACTACTTCCGGGATGTCCCCCAACGATGACGTTAGTATTGACATAGAGAACCGAAACGAGACGCAGAAGAAGGACGAGGAGGCATGCCTTCCGCTGAATGTCAGCACCAATGGATCGTAAAATGGAAAAGTAATCTAAACTGGGTGCTTGTCTAAGTGATTAGGCAATGGCTTATACTTGTATTACATAATTTTTTCTATACCACACAGTAAAATAAACCCGTAGGATTGCATATTTTTAAAGAAACGGAACTTTGAAATATGAAATACGCTGTGCTCACAAAGAACACTAATATTAATTGAAAAATTGTGTTGATGAGTTAATTTGGAATGGCAGTTTCTTTTTAAGTCCTGGCTGATAAGCGACCCTTCCCCAACCCCCGTCCGCACCAAACAAGCACGGTCCGCTTTCACCTTCATCCGTCGTGAAAGCTTTCTTGTCTTTATGGGGCCATGTGTTTTGAAACACATGGCCCCATAAAGATAAGAAAGCTTTCACGGCAGAAGGAAGGCAGACGAGCCCGTCCAAATGGGACGGCTCAGAAAGCCGAACTAAAACGTCACCAACACCTCTTTTCCAATGCCTGGCCACCGTTTAGCATAAACGGTAACGCCTGCCAATGGAAAAGAGGGGCGGGGCTTAATGCCCGTTACAGAAAATACCCCAAATCTTTAAATCTCGCCAGCGAGACTGCGCATGTGCGCAGTCCACGCCAGGCGAGACCTAAAAAGTAGTAGCAAATGGTGAATTTTAGAGGAAATTTGAGAAAGCAACAGGCACTCATTATTACACATTACTTTGCTATGAATTGCCCAGGCAGTGATGCATCTGTCATAAATAGCCCCTAACCCCAGAGAGGAGCACGGCCCATCAGCCAGAGCAAAACGTCTGACTCAAGGCAGATTACAAGACATTACCGTCAATAAAGCTATCGCGTAGCACTGCACAAATTCTGACAAGGGTAATTTTTCAATAAAGCTAGAACCTGGAAGCATTAAATAAATTTGGCAACAATACATAAAAGAAAATGTACATTTTTTACGGAACAACAAAAATAACACGTCTCAATTGTGGTTCCGTTGACTTCCACTGAACTGTTGTGGAATATCTTTAACATTATTAGCTTGGATCAACATTTTGAACCTCACAGCCGTAGATGCCTTTTGTTTATTTATTTATTTATTTTGAATACAAATGGCAATAGAGGGCCAGTCCCTACCATTGATGTAATTCTTTTCGATTTTTAGAAAGATCCTGTCACAGCTAACACCTCAAAAGAGTTAAGCGTGTGTGACATTGGCATTCCTTTTTATTCGTTATCAGCTAAAATAATGCACATCTTGGGTGCTGAGGAGGGGGCATAATGGAATAAAAAGAAAACACATAATGCAGTGTTAAACTCTGTGAACGGCTTGTCAACAAGGAAGCAATCTTAAAATAAAAGTGCAGTGGTGGCTTCTTCGCTATGGCGGAAGAGCGTCGCCCTCCCTGCCAGTGCCCTCAAAATTTGAAAGTTAAAGCGATAATAAAACGTGTTTATTATCGTTTCATTTTTACTTTCCTGCCGCGTCTTGTAGGCGGTGCGATTGCGGGGGGGGCAGTCACAGGAGTCGTGATGGCACTGCAATCAGTGCAGTTGACGGTTTGGCCAGCTGTTTCAGGACGTCAAAACCATCATGCGCACTGACATCTCCCCATCCCGAACTGCATTGCCGGATGGCGAGAATAGCAGGCATAGGCTCCCAGTTCCCTGTGGAGCGGAAAACAAGCCAGCTCAGGCCAATACCAGTACTTCTCTCATGCATTAGAGAAGTTCTGGGATTGGCCTCAGGGGAGTCTGGGAGTCTCAGCAGAAAGGAGAAGAACAGCGATCGGCAGGGAGAAGGTAAGTTATTTATTTTTCTTTATTTTTGTCGTCCGTCCGCCCCCCCCCCCACCCGCCACTCAGCCGTGAGAGCCGCTACTATAAAAGTGTCACATTTGTTTCGCAAAGACACAGGATAGTCTGAAGAAACACTCCTCCCAGACATTAATCCAATCGTTTTTTTTACATTATTTGAAGTGTTGCTCTGCGCCAGGATTTTACAAATTACTTGGGAATGTTAAATCAGTTATTGTAAATGTATGTTTAGCGTGCTCTACTGTAGTGTCTACATCTTTTATTTTACAGTTTTATTATAGCGCAAACCCATTGCCCAAGGGAAGCTAAATAGCCTGGAGAGGAAGTAGAGAGTGAATAATGTCTCACAAATATTCCATTCGTCCAGCTAAAAAGAAAGTCTACCTAAAGCATCAATGAAGGAATGACAACACTCACACACTTTATAACGCTGCGTCTTTTGCAGAAAAAGAGCTTACACCTCACGAGAGAGATGAGACACATAGGAGCAGATTTATGTTAGACTTGCGCCACTTTTACACCGCCGTTGCGTCACTTTTGTGACGCAGCGGCGGCGTAAACCATGCGCCATGTTGCGCCTTATTTACAGCGTGACGCATCTAGGGAGATGCGTCACGTTGTAAAGCCCTGCGCTACATTAAACCTGCGTCAGGTTTAATGTATGCAGGGTGGGCGTTCCATCGGAAAAAGCCTCGGAAAAGTGACACAGTGAAATCTACAAGATTTCACTCAGTCACTTTTCTGACGCTGTTGCGTCAAAACCTTGCGCCTGCTTGAAGCAGGCGTAAGGCATGACGCAGCATGTTAGGTATGGGCAGCCCCTAAACATTGCTGGAGTTGCGTCGTGCTTGCGACGCGACTCCAGCAATGCGCCGCCCTTACGCCATCAGATGCGTCACGCATCTGTTTATCCTTGCGCCACGATGCGCTGCATTGTAAATGCGGCGCATCTGTGGTGGCGCAAGGGTAAACTTGCATGACGCATCTTTCCTGGCGCATCCCTGCTGATTTGCAGGGATGCGCCAGGAAACATAAATCTGCCCCATAATGTTGAAGTCACCAGTTGCATATTTTTGGTAAAACGAGGAGATATTATTACAAAACAGAGGTCTCCGTGTTTTTACCCTGCTGAAAGCTAACCGCATCGTGATTATGAAGGTAAGATCATAGCTGCACCACCCACGTCAAATACATATGTAACTAGTAAACAACCGTAAACTTCCTCCATCTACAACTTGCCCCGTTAAGTGTTCCCTCGTCTAAAGTGAGTGACCTCACGTCATTAAGCATCCTTCCGTCTCAGGTCACACGTTAAGTCACATCAAACGAGCACTCCTTGCGTGGCTACCCCCCCTGAGCAGTGTTAGTGTGTGACGTTGTATCTGCCCCTATGAGCAGCGAGGCATTTCAAGGCTGATGGAGGTGAAGTGAGCTTTAGGAAAGGGAGATCGTTTCCCGGAGGACTGTGGTTTTTTTCTCTGCTTTCTATCCATTACGCATGAAGTACACATAAGGGCAATTTAGCTACGAGCACACTGAAGCACTTAACTTTGTCAAGAGGCACTTCAGTGTAAAGCCCCACCTGGCTAATGTAGTTGTGAGCAGGGCTTTAAGTTAGGGTGGCCAGGCGTCCCGGATTTGCCCGGACAATCCCTGTTTTTCACCAGCTGTCCCGGCAGATTTCAGGAAATTTAGCTCCTGTCCCGGTTTTTAGACAGGGTCGACAGAAAACGGCAGGAGGTGCTTTTTTGTGTTTTACAAAGCAGTGATTGTTAGCAGTTGCTTAAAGAAAGCAATTTAATTAACAGGCAAGGTTTTAAAAAATGCATTTTATGTATGTTCTAACTGAGTGTTCTGTAATTCAATGCTGCAGTGTGCTGTCATTCTGGGCGCTCGCTTGAAGTAAAACTATAGTCCGTCTTCTATTTTCGTGAAATGTCCCGTTTTTTTTGTCTTTACAATTCTGGTCACCCTACTTTAAGAGGTATGAAAAAACTGGGGGGGGGGTTCTCAAAGGGATGTTGCAGATGTAATTTAGGGCGTGGCTTAAAAACACCCTTAAACTATAAATCTGTGCTTAGCATAGCGTGCTGCCTCACAGGTATTTTTCTGCTTCTGTCATTGCATCCAGATATATAATACAAAAAGTAACATTATACCTACAACAAGCCAGGGCTATTGGCTTTGTCAACGGTTGTTGGTTGCATATAATAAATAAGAACTAAAACGAGTCTCTTTGAAGTTACATCAAAGCCTTTGAGCAGTGATACTGCTGAAGAGTTAAGATTTTCTTTTCCAACCTGAGAGTGAGGGCAGAAATGGAGTGCACAATAGGGACCCCTCTCTGCACCTGCTTTTAAGAACTGCCAGTGCTCAACACCAGCAGGACCCGGCCCACTTAAAGCCCTGGTTGTGAGGAAATGGACAGGACATCTGCCTCACGTTTGCCTTGTTTCATTTTGTTTATGTACTAGAAAGGGCATCTAACAAAGCACAGCGCTTTATATGAGCAACAGTTACAATTATACAAGATCAGGTTAATTTAGGCATGGTGTTATGGGACCAGAAATACAAGTTGAAAGATAACAATCTAAATAAGAATAATGTGCTCTCTCTAACGTGAGCGCTGTAACAATATACATGTTTAATAATTACGCAGGCACAACACGGGCAGATTGAGTGATTGGCCCAGAATAGCAGCATGTTGAGTGGACGCCAGGTCTCAGTGTTCTAATTAATTGCTAACTGGATTCGTAACTCCAGCACAAAGAATCCCCGAAAAGAGGTAATAGGCAGCACTTAAGTTACCTCGTGGGTCACTTGGGACCAGACGACGTGGAGTCGAGAGCTCCAAAATTATATGTTACTTACTCTCACGTGCGGCGCTCCTCACCCTCGTCTTTGCTACTCCCTGGGCTGGGCATGATGAGGCGGGAACAGTAGAGTGACAGAAGGAAAGGCAACAAGGATAGTAAGTGACCAATCATTGCATGGCTTCATAATAAAGCCATACTGTGATTGGCCATGTTCTTCCCTGAAGCCAAATCTCCCACCCCAATGATGCCTCCAAGACTAGGCCTATTCCTCACCTCTTGAGCCAATCCTGATGCTTCTCCCTTGCTGAGCACCGTCAGGATTGGCTGGAGTAGGCAAAGTCAGCACTCCTCAGGAGACCGGGGAGGCTGGGGCTGTGATCCCAGGCTGACTAACATTGTGCTGGTAGGAGAGGCCTTATGTGCCCATGTCAGGATGGTCGAAGGACGAGACCAGTCCAACCTGACATGCGCACGTACACATCTTCAGACCTAGACCGTCTTGCTGTGATGTCTATAATGACCCCTCACCCACTCATGAATTAAAGGTCTGCTGCCTGCAATGTGCACTCAGGGCCGGCTTTAGGGCGTTGCGCCGGTGCCACTACACCGGGCGTCAAGCTCGAGGAGGCGCCATTTGTGCTCATAAAACGGCACCATTCGCATCGCCCAACGGCTTGCAGTGCGCACCGTTAACACGCTTTCATTTCCACAACGTCGGTCCTCGTGGAAAAAAAAGTAAGACACCTGTGTTCATGACATTGCAGATTACGTAGATTTACTGCCAGCCCCACCCTTACTGCTTTCTAGTCTCAGAACAACTGTCTGGAGCACTCCGGGAGACAAACAAATGTGTGTTCCTTTTCGGGTATTTGAAGTGGCACACAAAGTAAGCTATGTTCTTGGCAGTGCATTAAAGGTCAATTTGGTCACATTAATTGTTCCATCAAAGTGTTTTACATGACGTCTACCTGTTTCATTTTTAAAATTCCACATAGTAAGAAACATTTTACTTGGTACAGTGTTTAAAATGTATACGGAAAGCAGCAACGTTCAACTTGGTGTAGTGTTTCAGATTTGCTGCATGCTGTTAAAGGTTAGACCTGTGAATTAAAGTCACACAGAACAGGAAGATTGCAATTGCATAATTGAACAAAAAAGTTTTACATTTCTGATCTGATGAATGTTATGGCGCCAAAAAAGACAGCGGCACAGGGCGCCACTAGCGCTAAAGCCGGCCCTGTGTGCACTCGGCCTTAAGCTGAAATAAAAGCACCGGGGCCAGGAATCTAAACCTTTTACATGTATTTTTAGGGGCCAGGGGGCAACAAATACAGGGGGGCGATGCCCCGGAGCCCCCTTGCAGAAACGGACACTGCATTGTAATATACTTTTGTCTTTTTGGCTCTGGTGAAGTGGCAAGTAATCCAGAGGGAAGCAATACTCAGTCAGCAAGTTACTGCTCCTCAGAGACAACTGTGCCTTGTCCTAAGAAAGGGAGATCCTACACCGCACCACCCATCCCACCGCATCAAGTGAATGCTACCATGACCTTTATGGCCTTGGCGGGACAAAGAGGTCGCCAGGAGGGTGGGGGAAGGCTAAATAGCCTCCCCCTCACACCAGGGCCAGGAAGTGACACGCCTTGCGCGTCACTTCCGGCCAGCCCGAGGAGGGGGGCTCCGGTCGTTGTCCCCGCCACCTCCCTGTGGGAGGGGGTGGGGAGGGGTGACCGGTGCCCCGGGGGCACTAAGGCGCCGACCGCCGATTGGCCCCCTGCGGGTGCCGCGGTCAGCGGCAGATATTTTGGAGTTTTGTGGCTGCACCTGGTGTGTAACGCCTATTGGTCTTGTTTAAATTAAGTCCAGTCACCACTGGTAATAGCGACTCTTTTGTGTGTATGTTTTAATGAAAGGAAATGTATGCAAGTGCAAATGCACAAATGATAGTGCACATCAGAACCTGTAAGGGCGGACAGGTGATTGTGATCATATCATGTACACGTCACTAGGGGGTCATCCGTTGTTGTTCGTGTCCCACGCTTTGTGCAAATGGTATGAGGAAGATGCAGGATGGAAGCGGCCTACAGAAACAACGACAGACCATCCACCTCTTCTTCTTGAGGGTATGCGTGGCTGCCGTACGCAAGTTTTACCACTCCACAGTCCTAATGCTCTTCCTTTGCGTGAAGTCACATAGGAACCAACCTGTGCAATGCATCCTGTGAGCCTGGCAAGACTACTCTTCCCAGCATCCATATTGGGACGGGAGAAGTTGGACTTTTAGACTGTAAAATTCACTTGATCCGAGTTGCTTCTGCTTAACTGGCAAGGATAGCCCACATGGAACCCCACTCCTGGAGTTAAAAGGGCTATACCAGCTTGGACCCGGCTGTTGTGCTTTTTGTTGTGGAGCAGAGTGCTGCCTGTTTTCAGGTTGCTAGGACAATGTCTAATGCCCTGATGAAGCTCTGACTACCTGCACTATCAATGATGCTGCCTTTTAATGAAGTACAGGAAAAACATGTTATCACGTGCTGCCCTCTACCCCTCACCAGAGAGGCTATACTGAAGGCCTTTCTCTCTGAAAAGGCATGTTTGGACTGTAGCTAGGCTATGGACCTGCACCGTCTTAGTTGTACAGTTGTATAAGGCTGTAGAATGCCTTGCCAATTATAAAAGATTGGAAGCAAATTATTCGGCTGCACTGGAAGGGCATACGTGCAGAAAGTTGGTTACAGATGTGCTTTACATTTTCACATTTAGGTGATAAGAATACCAGTTCTTGAAATCGTTCTAGGTGTATTTTTTAATATCTGCAAAGAATATAGGTAACATGTTTGGATTTTATGTGCCTAACAAATTGAATGGTTCTTAATAAAGCTGTGCTACATGATTGAGTTCTCTTTTATTAATTTTATATGTTTGTATTGATATTTGGTATCCCAAATCCGCTAGAAAGAAGATAAAGAAATAACAATTTGTTTCTGTATGAAGGGTGAATATTTCTATTTGCAGCATTTTAACAGGAGCTTTTGTTCCACCCTGCTTTTTGGTCACTTTGCAATTTAATTTGTATTTCATATCATATAAAAATGATGAAGATGGTGAATAATATCCTAGGATCCTTAGTTAAATACTGAAATTAGTTTTCCCAGGTAAATTAATCCAGATTCGAGGGGGCATACAAAATTGTCCCACAACTCAGAATCGAAACTCAGGCACAAACATCTTTGCGTAGGCGTAGAATTATGGAAAGAGCTTGCAGAAAGTTATTTGTAACTAGTACTCATTTATTAAAGATGAGAGTTAATTCTGCATATTACTAAAAAATAACACAAAATCGGTTTGCGAAATAGGACCTTGACCACTTATTCATGTTGACACAGGAGCTCTGCTTCCCCTTGGTATTGACCGTTACCTAATCCACTGAAATCGTTGGATCTTTCCAATTCAACTTAAGACCACCACACCACTACCAAGACTGCTTTAGTTGCAAAGTCCCTTTGTAACAGTTTACAATAAAGCAGTAACCTTTCTATCTGCAAGTATCCTTTGGTACTGTTTACAGTAAACTAGTCAATTGATATAATTCAGTCATATCAACAGATTCAAACTTTAAAGAGTGAAATATGATTCTTTCATAAAATATGTTTGTAGACAATAGAAGGATTAGACTGAAAGTTCTCTGTCTAAATGTAAATCCTCTATGAGTCCTTCCACCTCTCCTTAACCACTGATGTAGGTGGCTCTTTGAAGTACAGTCACTATGCTACAGTAGGAAGCGCTCAAGGTTTGCAATGACTGTGTTTTAGCCACACTTACTGTAGATGAACAGCCTTGCTGCAATCGACAGCCCCCGCCGCTCCTTTCCACAGATATATGTATCTTCTAATGACACCACAGTTTCCTAATGACAGAAACCAGCATGACTACCTTTCCACACTCAGCCTTGAAGCATCACTATAAATCGCAGAGGCGTAACCAGTGGCGCTGGAAACATTTTCACAGCGGGAGTGCTGTCACGCACTAAAGTTAGACGGGTTGAGAAAAACCTAACTGTGACTTAAAGAGCACATTGGGGATACAGTGGTGGATTTATGACTACATATGGGGTGGTAGATAATTTTATGGATGGGACATGCTTTATCAAATTGGTTTCAGTGTGCAAATAAATCACAAAAACAAATACATTCATGAGCAACGAGGCTTTGACTGAAGGAGAGCGGACCCTTAATAACTTCCATAACATAGAATGTTCTATTGGAAGCGTGGTGTCTCAACATGAATGCCCACGTCCACTTGGCAATCAACTTCCCAATGTACAGGTTCGATCTCAGACTTCACTGCCAACTGGGCCAAAATATATGTGAAATGAGTCAGGTGGTGTCAACCAGAATTCCATAATGGAATACTAGAACGGGGCACTAGTTTGTTTAAGTATTGTTGCACCAAAGAGTGTGTAGAGTTGAGAAGGGCTAGCCCTCTTACACCCAACCACCATTGGCTCCGTTGCTTTTTATTTGGGTATTGCAGATCTAGCAGAGGCCATGGCAGTGGAGGAAAGTCAACTGCCCTGGTAAGACAGGTTCTGTTTTCAGTCAATGTGCGGACAATTCCATGATTCTGAACCATACAGTAATAGGCTGTCAGAACCTCTTTCGAGGGCCACGGGGCAAAAACTGGTTACTTGGCTCAACAGTGGTGGTTGAGTCCTTTTACTCCTGATGTCCCGGGCTCGATCTGCTATGGCTCCTGTTCAATTGGGCCAAGTACCCCTTCTACACTTGACTCTCAGATGTAGATGTGGTTGAGCAGTCAAGGCTCCGTGGGGAGGGGGGGTGGAGGATGTAGATGCAGGTCAGTGAAGACAACTCACAACTTAGAGTGCTAACAGTATGAACAATAAATCAATGTCCTGCCAAATACTTGCTTTTAAAAGTAGCATTTTATTTCTGACTCTATACATGCAAAGAAGTACGACATTCAGAATCAACACCACAATACCCCTTGAGGTAGGGCTCTTGTAGTTGTCAGGCAAATCCGTGTCCTGCCCTCCTTTGTGTAGCGTGGTCAGGGTTATTCCCCATTTACTGGTGGCCCCATCGAGGGAATGGAAACTATAAGGCCGTACTCAAGAGTGCACCCTTTGACTCTTTAGGAATTTAGTGAAAAGTGTCTATGGTGCTACAGCCCCATTAGCAACTCTCCCAGAGTGCAACTGACCTAGTTCATGTCTTACCTGTGCTTGCAGCACAGAAGAGTTCAGTGACGCAGCAGGTGCCCTCAATGCGCACCCATGAGCCTTGCCCAGTTCAGAGAAGTCAGGCTGCTAGCGGCCCACACAGCAGCACCCAGTGGGGCAGGCTCTCACTCTTGTCGAAACAGCTCCCTGCTTGCAGACACGCTGTAAATTGACTTTGCACAATGGTGGTCCTTCCTTCAGCTCCTGAATGCAGCCAGCGAAGGTGCGTTGTCATTTGCACTGTCTCCAGTAGTCCTCGATGGTGATTTGGGGGCCGTTCCCTTCAAGTGAGGTCTCACATGCTGAACGTAGCCTGAGTCTATCCTTCAGGAGGGGGGGCCGAATATTTTGGCGGCATTGGTAGCAGCAGCCCCTCCTGGCATATGGGGTTGCCACTGTATGTGGTTTTACAGGTGCAGGCACTACCAGCACAAGCGCCCCAGCCCAGTCACAAGTCTTGGCACTCCTCAAAGAGGTAACTTTACTGGTGGCTCCCTCTAGCATCCAGGGTCACTGTAGTGTGGTGGTACAGGCATAGCAAGACCCGCATGGCGTTCAACACACGGCTCAATCTATTGCTGCCCTCTCCTAGCATACAGGGTAACCGAAAACAATCCTGAACACGGGCTAGTGTCCGATCGGTGCATAAATGAATCCTCACACCTTGCGCAGGGAGTTCTCACAGCAGGGCTCCAAGTGATTAATTTGTAAAAAAATAAGTGGCAGGGCTCTCATCAGGAGGCAGCTTGCACCAGCTTATTTCTTCTGTAATGCCGCCTAAAGCAGAGCCAACAACTGACCATGAAGAGGATGTGGTGTAATGGCCTGAGCTGCCGACTTCTGAGCTCGGGGCTTGGGAACCAGGTTTGAGACTCTGCATCAGCTCAACATCCTGTGTGATTTAGGGCTAATCACTGTGCCTACCAAAAATGAGTGAGTCTTATGTGGTGCTCATGAAACTATAGTGCCAGTTTTGATAATTAAGTGCCAGTGCTGAGCACCAGAAACTACAAGCTCAAATTAAGCACTGAGGGCTTCCTATTGGACCTTGCTCCATCCAACTCTCTCCACTTCCTTACAAGGCACACTGGTCTTGGCAAGCAGGAAGGCGCTGGTGCTCCAGGCTCCAGTGCAGGTGATCTTAGTTTCCCTGGGTGATGTCCACTCACCCAGCAGAGATACTAGAAGGCCTTGGCCACCAACCCTGGCCACAAGCAGAAGTCTTGCAGAGCTTCCACTTTTCACACAGCCCGTCTGGCTGCTTGGCAGATGAAGAATTTTGAGGAGCTCGACCTCTCCTTCTTACAGTCCTGTTCCAGATACCAAATATGATTTAGGGTCTCAGTCTTTGAAGTTTTACGTCGGGGTTCTACTTCTTTTGAGATGGGCACTTCTCCTTTTTTTCTTTCTTCATTTTATTCATGAAAGACGTCTGCCCCAGCAGGCACGACTCTGAAGCTGACTATCCACAACATAATTCATGGGAGTGACCAGAGTTCACACCTGGATGTCAGCCACAGTGATATGTGCTTCAAAATGCTAATCCCAGACCAACAGCCCTTATCTTTATAATTTCCCTTATCACCCAATCTCCTGTCCTGAGATGTGTCGACATACAAAGAGGAATAAGCGTACATGGATAGTGCTTTTGCAGGACGGTATCCCATCCTGCACAAAAATAGCCCTGTCCAAAAGCAGATTCCCTTGCACCATGGCGCAAGGGTGCATGTGTTGGCACTAGGCTCCCACAAGTGTGCTAGAACAGGGAGAGTACAGTAAACAGTAGGTCCCTATAGACAAAATTATTTAAGAACACACAAAGTTAAATGTCATCAGGCATTAATACAATCATACTCAATGTATTTGAGATCAATAATATTTAATCTTATCGATCAGCATGAAATAATCATGATCTAGTAATTAATCCAGGAAACAGTGTATCACCGATGTGCCCCACTCAGAGGGGGAGGGGAAGAAGTTGTGTGCACTTAGTGAGGGTTGAGAAAGTGATAGGAAAGGTAGTGACAATATATCCATCACAACATGGTTTGGAAAATGAAAATGGCTTCATTCAGCATTTTAGTTAAATAATAACACAATACATGGCCATCGTTTGAAACAATTCCACAGTGAAAAAGCACTGTTGGCCAAAATGGCACAGGACAGTAACACAGTCGACGTTTCGACCCCAATTAATAGTAGGTTGCGTATGTCCTTACAGCGGGGTCTTCCTCAGGACTGGGTGTGGGCCACCATCAGCCATCCTGATCTGGATGGTGAAGATGTATTATATGGGCCTGTAGGCTCCAAACGCAGAGAGCGGGTTATAGGCACTTTAATAAATGAAATAGGGATGTTTCCCTTTTAATGCCACCTCGCCGTGAAGGGTTCACTTAATAGGCGGACAAGCGGGCGGCATGGTTTGACGGAAAGTGTGACTAGAGCCAGGGCCATTACCCCGGCTTCCATGAGATACGACCGAATCGAGTCTCCAATTTACCTTTCAGTAATTGATGAGAGGTCGCCATACTGTGAGTACACGGTGTGGTATCAGAGTGACCAAGGGTTGGGTACACCTTAGAGCTTGTATACCACTCAGGTCACATAGCTAGGTCCTGAAGAAAACCTGGTAATATCGTCAAAAGGTTGAAACATGTAGACCACTTTCACTTTTTATCACCACAGAGATACCAGAGGTCAATTTAACCGAGCACGGATACTTGCACTGCTTTTAATATTGTCCAGTTGCTCCATATTAAAGTATTTTAGGGAGTTAAATATGGTCAATTTTTATTTCACTTGTTTTCACTCACCTGCACCACTGTTGCGATCAAAACCTGCTCCACTGTAATCGGGTGTTGAAGCACACCCGGATAGCATTCGGCTATTCGGGTGGGACCCCAATGATGAAGCATGTCACCAACTAGATTGGCGAGTGAGGGGTCTTTTAAAAAGGGAGAACTTCTCTTATACCACGTGGACATCTTTTGTCTTCAGGGTATACTCCTTCAATTGTTTGATGTGTATACTATAGGGGGACCAGTAGTATTCCCTTCAATACCCTTACTCTCTTCTTTGTTGAGTTATTACATGCCACAGAAATACCATACATATATATACATATATGTGTGTATATCTATCTATCTATCTATCTATCTATCTATCTATCTATCTATCTATCTATCTATCTATCTATCTATCTATCTATCTATCTATCTATCTATCTATCTATCTATCTATCTATCTATCTATCTATCTATCTATCTATCTATCTATCTATATGTATATATATGTGTGTGTGTATATATTATCTACTGGCGGTCGCCAGTAGATAGTTATAGTTAGGACCGTGTTTCCATAGGAAATCCGCAACATTCTATTTGGAATAACTTTGGCGCCGGTTGACGAATCCTCGCAAACTTTTCAAAATAGGTGGGGCGCTCCGCTCCGCTCCTACCCTGAAAGTCTCGGGGTGATTCGTCTAGCGGGGGCCGAGAAAAAAGGGGGTCCCAAAACACGTTTTTCCCATGCATTTTTCCATAGGACCTTTAGTCGAAGGTACAGCCCGAACGGCTGAACAGAATAACTTGAAATTTGGCAGAGAGGTAGTCCTCAGGTCAGGGAAGTGCCTTTTGCAGGTCTGGTGTCAATCTGTTCAGTATTTCCTGAGAAAATCAAAAGTAAAATCATATACATATGTGGGCGGAGCCTAACCACACATCTCATCCTGAGATCTGATTGGCTGTCAGCACTTCATCCAAGAAGTGTTGGCAGCCATCTTGGGACCAATATACATGATAGCACCTCATTAAAAAGCATTGCAGTTAATAGAAGGTTTTAAGACTTTAGTTACATTATAAATCATTTGTTGATGGTACCATACTCATTTTAGGAATTGGTGGTATGTTCTAAGGTGATTTCACCATGTGAAAAAGCCTTCTGCTGGGATATCATGATTGAGAGAAAAATATGTTCTCATGCTTTTCCCACAGAGGTTTGGAAGGTGATCTATAAGCTAAACTGAGAGCTTATTTTCTGTAAATTCACAATATCTTTCTCAGTCATGTGAGAATGAAGTCTGACATTCTCAGTAAAACATGTACATCCAACAAGGGCAGAGACTGTCAGTTGATTCCTTTGTGTTCTACTGCAGCTTCCCAGAGTGTTCCAAAGAACAACTAGAGCGCTAACAGTCCTACTTATGATAAACGTATGGCACACCTGAAGCCATCTTGCTTGGATTAAAGTGGTAACTCTTAAAACATTAAATTTAAAAAGGAACAAAATGAGGGGGTTCATTTTTCCATAAAAAGTATGATTAGTGCTGCAGAAAGAAAAATTAGGGCACATTTTGAGTGACTTCTCAAATCCTCTTCTATTTCATTAAAAAATTCTGACATGCAGACTGAAACATGCACTTTCAATACCAACAGCAGTTTTCCCTGGTGAGCAGTAGCTTTACTACGGTGATCTAATGAGCAAAAAGAGTGCTAACATTCTGAATTTATGGCAAATGTGTGACACATCTGAATGCCTTCTTGATGGAATCAAAGTAAAAAACTGAAAGTATTTCCAACTGAGGAGACTGCAGTAAATGAGGAAATTAGGAAACTTCATAACAAATAAGTCTCCCAAGATGGCCACCAGAGACAAAAGAGCCCAAATGTAGCCCAAATATCACCCAGATGTAGCCCAAGTATAGCCCAATGACAGAATGTCCCAGAGTGTTCTTAAAAACAACTAGAGCGCTTACTGTCTTCATTATGACAAAAGTATGGCACACCTGAAGCCATCTTGATTGGAATAAACTGGTAACACTTAAAACATTTAATTTTAAAAGGAACACAATGAGGGGGTTCATTTTGCCATAGAAATTATGATTAATGCTGAAGAAAGAAAATGAGGGCACATTTTGAGTGACTTCTCAAATCCTCTTCTATTTCATTAAAAAATTCTGACATGCAGACTGAAACATGCACTTTTAATACCAGGAGCAGACTTCCATGGTGAACAGTAGTTTTACTACAGTGATCTAATGAGCAACTAGAGTGCTAACATTCGGAATTTATGGCGAATGTGTGACATATCTGAATACATTCATGATGGAATCAAAGTAAAAAACTGAAAGCATTTCCTACTGAGGAGACTGCAGTACATGAGGAAATTAGGAAACTTCATAACAAATAAATCTCCCAAGATGGCCACCGGAGACAAAAGAGCCCAAATGTAGCCCAAAATCACGCAGATGTAGCCCAAATATAGCCCAATGACAGAAGTGTGCAAAACACTTATTATTTTGTGTTTTTGCAGTGTTATATAGTGCAGACTTGTCAGGTATTGGAGTGTGAAATAACTACTAAAGTGCCAGGTAAATAGATTTATTCCATACAGTCAGTTTCCATCGCCCAGAATGACAGTTTGCCAGGCGCTCGCAATGGAATGTTCACAACATTCTATGGGCAGTGGGAAGGAGGAGGAAAGAACAGGGGAGGTGGAATATACCATTAAGAAAGGAATAATTACAACACATCTCCCTTCTATACAAATGGAAACAGTTATCTATACAATTATATCATACAATAGTCTTTGTGCCAACTCGGTCTTTTACATTGGTCTCTTAAGAATCTTCCCTCAGGTTTCGATGGTCCATTTACCTTAGGTACTTGTTCCGTAGCCGGGTTACCAGCATTGATACTGTTGTCTTTAACTATTCTGTCCTGACTCCACACTTGTCCATCATCAAGACATACTACATTTTTGAAAACTTTACACATTTTCCTCCTCTCAGAAAACTTAGAACAACTTGAATGAATGTATCTAGGTAATTTCACTCTTACCCAATCACCTTCTTTCCAAATGATTTTACCTCCAGATAATTTGGAATTGTACTTATGAACATATTTTCCTTGATGACATTTTATTCTTTCCATCATCTCCCTTCTATTGACTACTTCCACATCATTACCAACCAACCACAGGGGGCTTAACTTGGTGCCCGGTTCTCTTCCTTTAAGGGCCTTGAAAGGTGACACTTTCGTAATAGAATGGGGTGTTATCAGATAAGACCAGATCATATTCTCTAATTCAAGTTTTATATCAGTACCTTTACTGGTGTTCAACTGTATACAGTCTTTTATCATTCTATTCACCCGTTCTACAAGTCCATTTGCCCTTGGGCAATATAGTGCAGAATATTGGTGCTTCACTGAAAAGGTATGTAAGAAATCTTTCATCAAGGAAGATGTAAATTGGACACCATTATCTGTTATCAATGTTTCAGGTACTCCCTCCCTTCTGAAAACTTCTTGAAGAAACATTATGACTGTGCTAGTGACTACACTGTCTACAATTTTGATTACAACCCATTTAGAGTGGTAGTCTACTAATGTAAGAATATATTTTCCATTGAGACCTTTTACATCAATAGGTCCAATGATATCCAATGCCAATTTATTCCAAGGGGCTTCAGGAACCTCCACCGCTGAAATCTTCCCCTTCCTCAAGTGTTTACTTTTGTCACTATATGCACAACTTGTGCACTGTCTTACATTGCATTCCACCATGGCATCCATGCCTGGCCACCAATAATGTAACCTGATCTTGTTTTTTGTTAAGCTGCAACCTAAATGACCTTCATGTGCTAGCTTCACTATTTTCTCTCTTAAATTTTCCGGTGGCACAAGTTTCCTCCCCCTATACACATTTTCATCTTGTATGGAAAGTTCATTTCTCACTTCCCAAAATCCTCGTATCTTGCTGTCTAGTTCAGAACATCCAATGGGCCACCCCTTTGTTATTAATTCTTTTACATTCTTCAGAACAGCATCTCTACCTACACTCACACTCCACTCTTCTTCTTGAATGCCTTCCATTATAGTAGCCACTACGTACTCATCAGTCCCACTTATGTCTTCCTCGTTAGCTGGTAAGGGTAATCTTGATAAAAAATCCGCTGCGTGATTGCTTGATCCTGGAATGTATACAATTCTAAAATTATACCCTTCTAATCCAAGGAACCATTTAGAAATTCTAGGCGTAGTTCTTTCTATATTCTTTACTGAGAAAACATTCATGAGTGGTTTATGGTCTGTTCTTATAACAAAAGGAATTCCCCATAAGAACACCCTAAAATGTTTTACTGCCCAAAAGCACGCCAAAGCTTCCCTTTCCACTACAGAGTATCGTGCTTCTGCATCTGATAATGACCGGGATGCAAATGCCACAATTCTCTCTACACCATCTACTACTTGGCTTAAGGTGGCTCCCGGTCCCTTTGTGCTGGCATCTGTTGTGAGTATAGTGGATCTACATGTGTCAAAATGCCCTAAAAAAGGTGCATGAATAATACTCTCTTTCAACTCTTTAAAAGCTTTGTTGCAGTTCTCATTCCATGCAAATCTCACGTTTTTCTTTAACAACGCCCGTAAAGGGTGTGTGATGTCTGCAAAATCTTTCACAAATTTAGAGTAATATTCCAACAACCCCAAGGATGATTTTACTTCTTCTTTGGTTGTGGGTACAGGTGCTGACTTGATCGCATTGATCAAATTGATTTTAGGCTTGATTCCTTCTTTTGAAATTACGTGTCCTAAATAAGTCACTGATTTCACTCCAATCTGGCATTTTTCTTTTTTTAACGTCAGCCCTGCACCTTTTAAACTATTCAATACTTTCTTGAAATTTTCGATATGTTCCCTCTCATCCTTCCCAAAGATCAGTAGGTCATCTTGGAAACACAATACACAGTCTAGTCCTTTGAGTATTTTTTGCATCGCCCTTTGGAATACTGCAGCCGCCGAGGCCAACCCGAAAGGCATCCTACAGAATCTGTACGCCCCAAACGGTGTGATAAAGGATGTTAACGGTTTACTGGTGGGGTGCAATTCTATCTGATGGTATGCAGATGACAAATCAATAACCGAAAAAAACTCTGCATCTCCTATTTGACATAGCATTTCATTGATATTAGGTAAGGGATGTCTGTCAATCCATATATTTTTGTTCAATTCCCTCAAATCAATACATAATCTGATCGCTTTATTATCAGGTTTAGAGGTAATAACAATGGGGGCCACCCACTCAGCACTCTCAATTGGTTCAATGACATTTTGGCTAATAAGTGTCTCTATTTCCTGTTTGAGGGGTTCCTTCAATAATATGGGAACATTTCTACATTTATGCGCTACAGGTTTAGCATTCTCCTTTAGAATTATCTTATGTTGGAATTCTTTTAAACATCCCAATTTTTCGGTGAATACTTCTGGGAATTCCTTAATCAACTCAGTACCACAAACCGACCTGTCTACCAATAGAACTGGGCATTCTGCACTAGGATCAAGCTTTATTCCCAAATCTTTTTGATGGGCCCAACCCAACAGGTTTGACCCACATTTTGCCACATGAGCATTGGTTACATCACACAAGAACAAATTCATTTTGGTTGCAGACATGGGGAGACTAAGTGATTTGACCAGAATCACAGAATGTCGAGCTGAAGCAGAAACTCCAACCTGGTTCCCCAGTTGCAAAGTCTGTAGTTCTGGAAGTAACACCACATCCTCTCCCCTAAGTGCAACATTTAATCAAGTGGTCAACTGGATAAAAAAACATAAAGGTAACAAATAATTTAAAAGTGCTTTGTCGCTATCTGAAAACTCAGAAAATATGTCCTTATTTTAGTCTTTTAGAGCACTAACCATCATTTTGATGCCAATAAGACCCTCTCATATATGTAATTTCTAAAGGAAATGCTCTAGGTATTACAGTTTTGATTACATCAAGATGACGTCAGGCGTTCCACACTTTTGTAATAAATATAGAATGTTAGCAATCTAGTTGTTCATTAGGATACTGTTGAGAGGCAGAGGCCAGGGGCACGGACTCTGAAAATTGAAGGCAGGTACAAGGGTGCAAAGGCAACAATTTAACCACACTGATCAGGCAGGAAGGGCCGTGGCAGCACAACAGACTATGGAGGGCAGTGGAAAGGGGGGCAGGGGCAACAAACCAACAATACAGGACTTTCAAGAGAGGCTGTGGCAATGTAATAGACCATTGTGGGCAGAAGGAAGAGGCAATGGTAGTACAACCATACATGCCAACAGACCCGATTCAGCCAGGAAACGTCCAATGTTTTTAAGCTCAAATGGGCTTTATTTGATCTGTCTCCTGTCTACAATCTCCTCTTTTTCAATGTAACTCAAAGGGGAAAATCAATACCCCAGTTTTTTTTCAAAATCTCCCTCTTACCAAGTTCAAAATGTTCGCAAGTATGGTACATTGGATCATGGAAGGAAATGGGGTAGGGACATGGACTTGGATAACAGAGGCCAGGATCGACATGGAGAGGTGCACCAAACTGACCCTGCAGGGCAGGCATCAGGGTTTGCAGCAGCACAATACACCACACAGGGCATGCGGGACGGGAGTGCAGCACAACAATCCATAGAAAGCAAGAGTGAGAGGATAGGACCATGCACATGGACAACAGAGAACAGAGGGGCAAGAGGCAATGGTAGCTAGCTGACCATAATGGACAGACAGGAGAGAAAGCTGCAGCATAACAGACCATAAAGGGCAGGAGGGACGGATCAGGGGCATTACAATGGAACAGACAAGCCAGGAGGGAGGGAGTAGGGGTCTGCACATGTAAACAGAGGGCTGGGGGCAAGGGGGCAGGGCAGGAGCAGCAAGATAGCCATGGAGGTCAGGCAGGATGGCCACTAGAAGCAAGATACACCATGAAGAGCAACAGTGAGACTGGGATGGCATACACACAGACCATGGAGGGAAGGTGGGAGGGGTTCAGGGGCAGCTAACTGACCACACAGGGAAGGTGGGAGGGGCCATGGCAGCACAGAAGACCATGCATGGCAAGTGGGAGGGTTAGTGGCAGCACAATGGCTATGATGGGCAAGAAGGAGGGTGCAGGGGCATGCACAAAGGACGATGGAGGAAAGAAGGGAGGGTCAGGACCTGTGCACAGACAAGAAAGTTCAGGGGAAGGGGCCTCACAACAGACCGCACGGGGCAGGCAGGAGGAGCAGTTGCAGCACAACAGACCAGGGAGGGCAGAAGGGTGCGGCAGTACAATGGACCATGTAGGACAGGAGGAAGAGGATAGGGGCATGGCATGTGGACAGGCAGGGTGGAGGTGGCAGGGACAGGTTACAGTCATCTGACAATGCTAGGCAGGTGGGAGGGGAGTGGCAGCTCAACAGAACACTCAGAGTAGATAGGAGTGGCAGATCCATGGAACATGGTGGGCAAAAAGGATGGAGCAGGGGCATGCACAAAGACATCGGAGGGCGGGGGGAAGGAGAATAGGGGCAGCAAGCTAAGCGCAGAGTTTAAGCAGGAGGTCAATGATGGGGCATAGAATTGGGCAATGGAGGGCAGGAGGAGTGGACTGGTACATCATACTAAATTGAGGGCAGTGGCAGCACATCAGACCATGCATGGCAGGAGGGAGGAGGCTAGTCCATGGATTCACACAACAGAGGATAGGGAGGAGGGGGATGGGGCAGCAAGCTAACTGTTCAGAGAAGGCGGGTATTAGGAACTTTATTGTTTTTAAAACGTGTGTCTGTGCGAACTACTTAAAATATGAACAAGTATGCAGCATAATCTCACTTTTATTCAGGAAGAAGAGGACGTTTGTGACTGTGACTCCGGGCTCACTTGGCAGAAACACCCCCTGACCCTCCACCCCCTATCGCAAAATGTAATGCCCGTGAAAAGGGTAGGTGAACACAGTGTTATATAGAACATAGTCCTGAGAGCACGATTGAAAATGAAAACTAGATATAGTGTATGGTATAAACTATGCACCAAAAAGTGTGATATAAGATGAACCGGGCGTGAAATATAATATGCAATACATTGTGCGCAATGACAGATTCATTGGAGAGCGCGAGATAGCACAGGCACTAGCGCGTGCTATGCGATATGCGCCTTGGAGTGTAATATGCACAGGGCAGTGTTGTGTAACCTAACTAGTCTCTAAAGTTGTAATATAAAATATGTGCTGGGGAGTGTAACGTTGCATATGCACTGTGACAAAGATATGGATCCCAGATTGTAATATGTATGGCATAGCACTGTGCGTTATAACATAGGCATCAAGGAAGGCACGTTAGATGGGGCAATATAACCCGTGCGAAGACAAGTGTGGCATGACATATTCACGGGGTGGTGTTACAGTGCACATGGGCTAGAGAGTGTCATAGCATATGCACTAGCTAGTGGAATACAACACAGAGGTGTGTGGCACTCAGCTGGCAATGGTGGGTGTAACACAGCATTGGGCTCTGCCAGGAGCGCGCTGTGACTCTCAAGTGATGTTCGTCCCCTTTCCAGAGAGTAAAATAAAAAGTATTACACATCCGGCAGTGGATATGTGTTTTATTAACCGTGAGGGGGGTTTCTTGCATAGTTTTGGTCGAATTTTTGTTGAATCCCCTTTGAATGGCTTGGTGTGCATGTGTATTAAATGTGCCCGTCAATAGCTACCCATGTTTGTATAAATAAACGACAAGGGTGTCTACCGGGATTAGGCACGGTAGGGCATCAGACATGTCAGAGCTTCACTAGTGGTGTAAATACATTCCACGTGGATTCATTGTATGCATAGTCGCCTTTTAATGAATATCACGCAAATCGTCATGGTGATAGGTACGTACGGTTTGTCCAGCATGTCCTAGGTGTGTCTATAAATATATATTTTTTAAAAATAATAAAAAACAGTGGCCGGCCCTGGGGATTGGGGTCAAAAAAATATAATTAGGAGACAGGCCCTGGGGGATGGGGTCATCAGGGCCAATAAATTAGAATAAGAAGGGGAACCACACAGCCCCCCTTCTTAAAAAATTAAAATAAATAAAAGACTGGCATCGTGCCGGAGGCCACGCCCCCTCCTTGCAGCACTCTGCAAACGCGCCCCCTGGCAAGTTGTAAGTTGGGGAATTAATTCCTCTTCAATACTGAGGGTCCCTGAGGGCCAACTAGCCCAACAGGCATCTCCAGTATGCGCCAGGGAGCTGCGCTGCAGACAGGTGTTCTGAGGCCAAGCCCCTTTTTACACCTCTCTGCAACGCAGCTCTGTGGCGCTTACTGGAGGTACCTAGTGATCTAGTTTGACCCTAGGGACCCTTAGGATTCAAGGGGACTTAATCTCTCAACTTAGAACAGCCACAGGGCGCGTTTACACAGTGGTGAAGGGAGGGGACGGGGCCTGAGGTGACGTGTGCAAACACGCACTATGGCACGTTTTAAATTGGGGATATAATTTTCCTTCAATACTGAGGGCCCCTGGGGGCTAACTAGCCCACCAAGTGCTTCCAGTAAGCGCCACTGAGCTGCATTGCAGAGAGGTGGTCCAGGCTGTGCCACTTTTTACACCTCTCTGCAACGCAGCTCTGTGGCACTTACTGGAGGTACCTAGTGAGCTAGTTGGATCCTAGGGACCCTCAGGATTCAAATGAACTTAATCTCCCAACTAAAAACGGACACAAGGCGTGTTTACACAGTGGTGAAGGGAGGGGACAGGGCCTGAGTTAACGTGTGCAAAAATGCCCTGTGGCCTGTTTTAAGAGGTAGTTTTAATCCCCCTGCCCTACTATATACTAGGGGCTTACAGAGGAGGTCATGCTAATCACAGGGGGACCCCAACGCATAATGTTCCCTAGTGTGTGTAGGTGTTTTCACTGTATTCTAAGTGTCTTTTAACATAGCACTGGCTCTAGGACTGGTTAATCAGTCTCAGTTACCACCAGTATCCGTCTGAAAAAGCTGATGGTAGAGGATGGTTTTGCAACAAGGCTTCTTTCTGCTCTTCTTTTTGTTCTTTCTGCACGTTATCCTTCTTCCTGCACTTTTCTTCGTCTTTGAGGACTTCTGTTGCTTCTTTCTGCACATCTTTTTTTTCTTTCTGTGCATTTTGTCTTCTTTCTTCACATGTCCTATCTCTGTAGGCATAGTTAGAAATTAGCATTTAAAAAACCTTTGAAATTCACAGAAAAAAAACATAGGTTTCAGGCACGTTATAGTTAGGAATTAGCATTTAAAAAACCTCAGAAATTCATTGAAAAAACCATAGGTTTCAGGGGTGTTATAGTTAGCTGGACTTTTCACTTGAACAAAACCATTGAAATTCCCCTGTTATAGTTAGTTCAGCTAACTATAACTCGCGCGCCCGCAATGCACTGCTGATGACTTCACATATTACATCACTCATGACATGGTCAGTTACATCACTCATGACATCACTGATGACATCTCAAATGACATCACTGATGACATCACTGATGACATCATCCTTGTGATAGAGTGGCAGACCTCCTCTCACCCTAATATAACCTTTGATACACACATTCAAAAATAGAGACTACACTTTTCAAAACAATGGACATACCAATACCAGTTACAACAACCTCTTCAGTAATTCTAAGATCCACATACACATCCACTCATTCACCAACAGTCCTATATAGTCACTCATACATGTACTCACTCATCATATGTACTCATACACCTATACATCCTGTTACACAATGCCACTCATCCATAGAGTTACTCACACATAGTCACTCATGCTAATAAAGAATCAAACATACATTTACTTGCATATACAGTTATACACACACCACCACACTTACTTCTACGGAAACTTACACATACTTAGTATTTTAAACAATCACTTATAGAAACACATACTTATTCATACAGGAACTCTTTCAATCTCTCACTCTCACATATACTCACTTATATACACCAATAGTCACATATACTAGTTTAAAACATATGTAGTTACTCATAAAGACACTATTGAGACAGTCATTCACTCACTAACACACCAATACATACACTCATCCACCCATACAGTCCTGCACACATGCTGTCTTCAACACATACAAACAGTGAGTCACTCATTCATGCACCTATGCACTACGTAATACCCCCCACCGAACTATGCAGACACTCAGACTGATACTCAAAAAACCAACTAATAACCTATATAGACACCCATGTAGCTACTCACCAACCCATGCAGCCACTTATACAAAAAGTGAGAGACTGATACAGATATTTACACATTTAAACATTACTCACTAAGCCATGTATTCACTATGATACACTTATTCAGTCAGTTACACAATCAATTTTTCAAAAACAAATCATCCATTTAGACACTTATATACCCATTTATTCTTCCATCGACCTTGAGATATACATATATAAAACATTTAAATTTTCAGAAAAACACACATTCACTGGATGATGTCATCAGTGATGTCATTTGAGATGTCATCAGTGATGTCATGAGTGATGTCACTGACCATGTCATGAGTGATGTAATATGTGACGTCATCAGCAGTGCATTGCGGGCGCGCGAGTTATAGTTAGCTGAACTAACTATAACGGGGAATTTCAATGGTTTTGTACAAGTGAAAAGTCCAGCTAACTATAACACCCCTGAAACCTATGGTTTATTCAGTGAATTTCTGAGGTTTTTTAAATGCTAATTCCTAACTATAACGTGCCTGAAACCTATGGTTTTTTCTGTGAATATATATATATATATATCCTCAGCATATGAAAAGAGACGACATTTGAAGAGGTTCATGATTCTAAAATAAAAACATCTTCTCAGTTTTAAGAGCAGAGGACAATCTGGAATTAAAACCGAGTACGGGCAAAATGATCAGGAAGCATTTATGCCCTTTCGAGCTTTACCAATTACTACACCTGTTTCTTGGAAGACATTATAGGCCCCACTTTAACCTCATTCTCCATTTATCTGCCTACACTTGATGGCCCCTTTAAATATATATGTGAAGTGCATATGTTCGTAAGGGCGGTGCATGAGTACTACGCATGAATGATGTATGCAATAAGCGTGAGTGCATGCTAATGTGTGAGTGGAGCGTGTGGGTAAATACGGTGTGAGTGTGCATACACTGTGTGCATGTCTGTGCACTGGTAGGGGCATAATGTTCAGATGTGGCTGTTCCCCATGCTTGAGTTTAATTTTAGTGTGTGGTTGCATGGGAGGGTTAAATAGGTGTAGCGTGAAGTGACTGTGTGAGGGAGGGCCTGTGAGCCATTAGGTGGGCTCGATGAATGTGTGTATTGTGAGAATAGGATGTAAATGGGCGGCATGTGCAGGCATGAGCAACATTTATGAGGAGGGACTGTGTGCATGCAAATTGTGGCTTTGCGGTGGTGTTGATGAGTGAAGCATGAGTAGGTGAGTAGAGTACATAATCATGTGACGTGTGTTTTTTGTGTGTGTGTGCGTGAGTGAGAGAGAGAGAGAGAGAAAGAAAGCAAGATGTGTTTTGGCAAGCCAAGTGTGCATGTATTTTAACTAAGAGTATATAAACTGATAGATTTATTATTAGTCTTATTATTAATAATATTAGCAGTAGTGGTAATGGTGGTAGAAGTGGTGGTAGTAGTAGCAGCAATATTGATTAGTTTTGAAGGTTGGTAAATGAGGCTAAATGGAACACAAGCTACTTGTGGTCTAAGCAAGGATGGAAAAGCAACGCATGACTCACCTCAGTGAAGGTGTGGAGCCTGAACTATGTGATGACGCAGATAATCTCGCATTAAACTTTATCCCATGATTATAGAGCGGTCTTCTCAAAGGAAAGTAGTTATTGCAAGTTTCCAAGAATCGTTTTGCTCTTTAAACAGTTGACCAATAAACTATATACACGTTAATTCATATGGGGTGGGGTCTATGGAAGTTATTCTTCGCGGGAAGAAGTATGGTTTATCTATACGCAAATTGTTATTTCATTCTAAGTATGTCCATGTTTTAAAGCAATTTAATTGCACATAAGTTGTTTTTCATTTTTTAATTGACATCGGAGGACATTTTCGTCAATTTTATATCCAATAGGTTCTAATTGTCACTGTTATAGAAAATGCTGTGAACATTTTAAAAGAGAGGATTTTTTTTTTAAACGGACATCAACTTTATGTAACATCAATCTATTTACCCGATTCCACTTTCTTGGTGAACTTAAGGTAATAGTATTCTGCCAGAACACCTGACTTCTGCTATCTGCTATGGCCTCGGTGACACGTCGTACTGTACAGAGCAACTGAAACACCACACCTGACCCGCGAAACATAATGAAACCAAACAATACATAATTGCATGTGATGCTGTCCGCCTGAAATGGAAAAATCCTAACTAACAAAGCGATAAACGGTGCAGTGGAAAAACGTGCAATTTGCGAATGACGAGTGGAAACAACACTCTGCATTGTGCCTAAGGCCTCGGAAACAAGGCGTGCATTAATAGGTGAGAGTTACCGGCCTTGAGGCGGTCAGTCATGGACAACTCGTCTAACCAATGTGGGTGATCAGGCGCGAGAGGGTCTGCAGGGAAGCGTCACGATTGTCTGTGCAACGCCCCCACCCCCCAATCGACAGAGTGAGCAGGATTGATTTGAGAATGACACTAAGAGCTTCAACGTTTGGTAAGGATTTAAAAAAATTCACAAAGTAGACAGAGTAGCACACTATTGGGCATTTCCCTCACCCAGGAGAATGTGTGTTCGAGGTTTGTGCCAACAGCCAGGGAAGAGGTAGGTCGCCCTTAGGCACCATTGAAATGAAGCTCCTTGGATGGCAGGTGCCCAGGTAATCTATCCAGATCTGTGGGGCAATATTAGCAAGACAGGCGATAAAAATATCGCCGTTTTAGCCTCAGGAAACTGCCGCTAAAGCGGCGATAATGAGCTTGCTAATATGCGTCATAGAATTCCAATAGAAGCCCAGGTTAGATGTGCAGGACATCTAACCTGGGCTTCTATTGGAATTCTATAATGCATATTAGCAAGCCCATTATCGCTGCTGTAGCGGCAGTTTCCTGGCGATCATTTTATCGCCGGTCTTGCTAATATGCCCCTGTGTTTTTTGTAATGATCAGGACTTGGTCACATTCCCTCTAAATTGCAAGTTGAGTTATGGGGTAGTTTGCACACTGCTGATAAAGGCCAACCTAGACCTTGATTACATCCATAGCCACCCCCTTCTCACCTTTGAAAAATCTTTTGGAAAGAGTGATTGTGGAACAGCTTTCTTAATTTTTAGATGGTTCTAATTTCTTAGACTCTTGGCAATCTGCTGTTACCCCCAAAACTGGTCCCAGGATGCTTGTTTCGGGTTCAGGGAAGACCTGGCTTGGCAGTTCGGGCTGGACTGTTCCCATGCGGCCAGGGCCAAGGCTGATTTGCAAATGGCTGGGTCTGAACTAAGGTGGCAAAGTGAACTAAAGAAAGATGTTGGATTCAACCCAGATCTGTGACTGGGGGTGAGTGTCTGAAAAGTTTCAGTGCTCCGTCCATCATCTCCTTGTGTTTCCAAGCAGCCCGTCATAATTGAGAACAAAACAGGAGCCACTTTGGATGAGGGAGATGCTTCTCGGGTTATCCTCTCAGACCTCTCAACAGCTTTTGACATCCCGGACCATACAATCTTGATCCAGAAATTGGAGGAAGTTCGGACCATGGGCATCCTATCAAACTGGTCCACCTCGTTCTTTAAAAATCATTTACATTTGCTTTCTCCGCCCTGATACCATTCCACTGACAGAACATCAAACCCAAGAGTAGGCTTCCACAGGGTTCATCTCCGTCCCCCATGCTTTTCAAAGTCTGTGCAAGACTTCTGACTAAACTCATGGGGCATTTCAGATATTTTGTTCTGCTTTATGCTGATGACACACAGTCTCTCATTTGTCTAGACAATCAAGGCCTAGCCATGACTCGCAAATGAGGGATTGTTTACCCACCATGCAACATTGACTAAACCATATCTTCAAATGAATGCCAGCGAGGAAGAGCTAATGGTTGTGGGTAGCACAGCACAATATGGGACAATATTGGTTTAGCAAAGACAACCTGTGGAATCCAGTGAAAAAAATAAACTCCGTTAAGGTCCTTTTGGACCAGGACCTCTCCCTGGAGGTGCAGGCAGTTACAGCAGGCCAAGTTCTGTTTTCACATGCTACAACGCTTGAAAGATCATATCCTTTTTCCAGGGCCGGTTCTAGGATTTTTGAGGCCCCGGGCGAAGGGGAATGTGAGAGACCCATCTAATCTACATAAATGACAACTTCAGGACTCCGTAAGCTGCTTTGTGCAGACTCCTCCAGGGCCTCAGCTCCCCTCTCTGACACCTACAAGCACCTCTTTCACAGCTCATATCGGGCTGAAGGTGTGAGAATAGCTTAGGGCCTGAGAGTTAAAACAGTGCAGACTGTAAAGCGTGGACAATAGGTGTCCCGCAGTGTTCTTCAATGGGCATCCAGGCAGGAGGCCTAAGTGCAGGACACACCTGCAAAATGTGTCTCCTTGCAACTGGCATAAGATGAAGTTTTCCCCTCCCCTAGGCCTCCCCACACCATCCTGATGAAATGAATATGTGTTTGCTATTTCGTTTGTGCATTGTTCTTATGTTCAGTTAGCATTTGCTGCACCATTTTATGTTTAGACGCCATTTTGAATCATGTCGCCAATTGCGTATTCCCTCCTCAAGAAGCAGGCAGTGGAAAGTTCCATTTCTCCAAGGTTAGGCCTTGCTCTGCTAATGAATACACTGTTTTTATTAACGCACACCTTTCTCACACTGACAGAACAACCTTGGCATATAGATTATGTGTGTCCGGCCTAAGAGTCGAAACTCATCGGACTGTACTTCTTTGTTTTAGCTTGCACCTGCTAGTAAAATTCCATCATGGAAGGGACTTCCTTGGTTCAGAAATGTACAAACGTATTTCCATGTTTGCTGAAGCCACTCCCTCTGCAGCAATCTCAGAAGGCTGGTCAGACTGGGATCCGCTCGAGTGTACCTGAATAAATATACTTGGTCTGTATTCTCTACTGTCTGACCAACTCTTCATTTGTATGGAAGGCTGAGAGGTGGTCGCGAGTGACCCGGGTGGTCTTAATCGGGTCACTTCCTTCAATCCCTGGGAGGCCCAGGAAGGGAGCTCCCCTCTGTAAGTCCAATTGCAAACAGACACCTTTCTTCAATGGGACCGGCAGGGGCACAATAGGTTTGGTGGTGTGTTACACTGGTGCGGGGCTCCATGCTGGTGGTTTGAGAGCGAAGCCCTGGGCAGCTGCCCATACTGCCCATGCCTAGAGCCGGCCCTGCCTTTTTCCAATGAGGAAAGAGCATACTAACATTAGTTCTTCTAGTGTGTTCTGCAGTGTGCATTATTCTGGCGTAATTTCGCATTACGATTATTGCAAGAAAATTCCCCTAATTACGGCATTGGGCCATGTTGTATAATTACATGCCACTTGCACCAAACATTTAGCACAAGGGCACGGGACCAAGGCAATCGACCAGAATGCAACAGGTGCTATTTGCGGCCCTAGTGTTTTTTGCTCCATTTTTTTTAGCACAAAATTCAAATAAAATTGAATGCAACCATGTATTTTGCTCTAAAATATAGAGCCAAATGCTAGTTTTGCATTTCATGTAAATACTCGTAATATCACATAATTTTTCCAAAATTTTGCACAATTACACAAATGCAGATTAGGCAAATGTCGTACACCTCTAATTGTAACAGTCTTTCCTCGGTCTGCTTGGCTAATCCCCGCACAAATGTAGAGTCCAAAACTTCTAAGTCAAAATGGCCACCAGTGGTGTAACTAGGCCTTTCGTCGCTTGCGCGGTCTCAGCTTTTGTCGCCCTGCGGCGGCCATAACAGCAGGGGGTGGGAAGGGGGATAAGCGACAATCAATTCCTGAGTTAGCCGCCCCTCGTGGCCGCAGGTAAAAGGGGGAAGGCCGCCACCCCCAAGACTTGTGCCTCCCGGGGCGGAGAACCCCCTTCCCCTTGCTACCCCACTGATCGCCAAACATTTCCATTGGTTTGCCCATGTATCTAATGCATTAAAGGAGCAGAGAGTCCTATTAGTAAGCCTCTGCCTGGCGCACAGATCCTTCTATCGCTAGGAGCCCTGTCTATCTGATTGCCTCATTGAGTATGCAAATTTAATTGGCGGAGGTAAAAAGCTTGCTTGATCAGTCTTAGGCAGGTTTCCTGTTGGGGCACAATACTGAGCTGGTGGAGATACCTGCACGTGATGACTTGAGAAAACTTATCTATGAAGGCGTTGTCCAATGCAAATATTATTAGCTCAGATTGCCGCTTTTGATACCATTAACCAAGGCATTAGTTTTAACACCCAAAAAGTGCTGGTATGGTCCTTGGCTGATCTAACTACTTCCCTTGAGTCAGGCAGATGCCAGATGATCATGCTCTAAGCTTTAGTGTCCTGAAAGGGGCCACCATCTCTCCTTTTATTATATCTTTATCTGACGTCACTTCTCCATTAAGAAAGGCCCACTTCCATGTTGCTATGTACAACAACAAGTTTATGATCAGTTTCAGCCTGACTCAAAACCCACCAAACCTAGCTGGTTTCCTAGCTGAAATCTGATTGATCATTCGGTGGGGGATGGTCAATAACTACCTGAGGCTAAATCTCCCACACTAATCCTGCGATTTTGCTCACATTCTCAGGAAAGTCGCAGTGAGAGACACCCTTGTTGCTGGATATTATTAGATCCCTCTCACGCGAATGTATGGCATTACAAAGCATACATTTACAACGCATGCCTTTACAACACAGTTTTTACATCGCAACATCCTTTACAATGCATACATTTACATCGCATGCCACTACAACAAATTTTTTTAAACTACATTTACAACGCATTCCATTACATCGCATTATACATTTACAACGCATACCATTACAACACATAGCATTACATTGCATTTAAGGTAAGTGTTGGATAGTGTAGGGGTAAAAATTACTATTCTAACTCCAGGGGGTGCAACAGTAGGGTAAGTGTTGGATAGTGTAGGGGTAAAAATTACTATTCTAACTCCAGGGGGTGCAACAGTAGGGTAAGTGTTGGATAGTGTAGGGGTAAAAATTACTATTCTAACTCCAGGGGGTGCAACAGTAGAGTAAGTGTTGGATAGTGTAGGGGTACTATGCGTTGTAATGGTATACGTTGTAATGACATGCGATGTAATGCCTGCGTTGTAGTGACATGCATTGTAGTGACATGCGTTGTAGTGACATGCAATGTAATGGCTGCATCGTAGTGACATGCGTTGTAAAGGATGTTGCGATGTAATGACTGCATTGTAAATGTAGTGCGATGTAATGACTGCATTGTAAAGGTTGTTTCCCCTCTCACACATCCTCCTGGGTCATATGCACTCTAGGGTTGCTAATGAATCACATTTGTCAATGGAAGCACAAGCCACAATTGTGTCACTTAACACAGTAAAAGTGCTCTTACCTTATCAAGATCTGATTGTGCAAACTTCATATACCTGCATCACCAGAAAAACAATTGCATCGCTTGCAGCAAGTTCAAAACAAAGCTGTATGAGGTGTATCAGGGACAGCAAGAGCACATGTTACAGCTGTGCTTAGGTCTCTTCACTGACTGCCCTTCCAAGCCCTAATGAAGCATTGAGCATTGCGCATAAAGAATTGTGCATGAGAAATGCCCCACATTTGTGGCCAGCAGCTTCTTCCCATATTGACCGAAATATTCTTTAAAGTCTGCCAACCTCCTCTTGCTCTCATTTCCCAGCACCAGAACAGCCACCTTTGAGGACCGCTGATGTCATACCCTATCACCGTCCGACCCTTTCAGGGGTTATAGGGAAGCCAGGGGCTACTGGGCAACAGCTGGTAGTTGGAGTTGATATTATATCCTGGGGTCTATCCGACTATGGCTCAGTAAACTGAGCCAAGTACACACATTTCTCACTTGACTCTCAGGGTAGTGAGGGGAAGCAGTCAAAGGCTTCCCAAAGAGGTAGTGTTGAGGGGCCAAGACTCAGGGCCCATTTCACAAACTGCCTTTTGTAGTACGTAAAGTAGCACTACATTAGCACTATTGCTGTACTACAAAATGCAATTCACAAACCTAAGGCTGAAGACCTCCACCTCCGCCTCTCCTATCCTTCCTGTTCAGAAGTCAACACAACACTAAATAGGAACTAATGTTAAATGAATTAAATTACTTCAAAAACTCAAATTATATATGTGTACACATTTATATACACATATATATGTTTGAGGGACTACTAAATTATATATAATCATATATTTTTTTAAAGAATACAATAACATTTTTAAAAGTTTTAGAATGAATTAAACATATAACTTTTAACCAGGTTTAAAAAATATAAAACTAAAATGCAGGGGAATTTGAGTATTTTTTAAAATTATTGTTCGAAAATTAATATTTATGAAATTGAGTTCATATATTTGATATATTTTATTAGGTAATACAATTTACTGTAGGGGTTAAAATGATGCATAATCGTATTTTATTATTTACAGGTTATTAATAAATATTTCAAATTAATTTACATTTATATGACACATTAAAATATTTTTCAATAATAAACTTTACTAAATGTTCCTATACTTCCCCACGGAGAGGGCTCCATCAGGTAGAACATAAAATAAGGTTGTAATGTTACTTGAAGCAACTTTTCGGTCGTAGGAGGGGATGGAGACATGCAAATCTACAACTAGGCTTAAATATCCTTTCAGAAATAGTGAATAGCAAACTAAAGTAGAACGTTACACCCACATTCAGTACTAAATATATATTTATTTCTGAGAATCAGTTCTAGAGAACTCAAACAATCAAACAGCAGAAACAACAACTTGCTGCCCAACCCAGTACTTCTAGTGAATTGATATCACAGCAAAACAAAATACTGCACACATTAATAGAGGTTCAGCGAACAGGTTCTACAATCACATCAAGAGGGCGGTGGCTAAGTATGATATTCCTCACAACATCAAAACTGGCTTAACACAGGTCATATTGTCAGTCGCAACTGGCATCTATGGGGAGTGGTAGTGCGGGCAAATGGGTGATGGGTAAAAATAACAAGCATTGGCATATCCAATAGGTCTCGCCTTTGGGACCTTATAAGAGTGTGCTGGGGGCCACAGTCCGTATGGATTGACTGCAGAGTGTGCTGGGGGGCCGCAGTCCGTGTGGATGGACTGCAGAGTGTGATGGGGGCACCAGTCCGTATGGATGGAGTGTAGAGTGTGCTGGGGGCTGCAAAGTGTGCTGGGGCCTTAGTCCGTATGGATGTAGTGTAGAGTGTGCTGGGGGCCGCAGTACATATGGATGGACTGTAGAGTGTGCTGGGGCTGCTGTCCATATGGATGGGCTTGCAAAAAAGTAAGAGGAATGCCTTAACGCCAAAGGAATAGGGTACTATACAATTGTATCAATGAAAGGGTTTCCTTTGAACAGTTTTATAAAAAGTAAGTAATATAGGGCCATATGTATGAAGGCAATTTTGCGATCGCAAACGCCGACATTTTGCGATCGCAAATCAGCAGTGTCCAATGTATGACACAAAACACCCCTCGCAAAATAAGGAATTGCAAATTTTGCGATTCCCTATTTTGAGATTGCATTTAAGGAATTGCACATTGAGATTCCTTAAATGCAATGTAGGAAGCACAATTAAAGTTCAATTTGGCTGTAAGGAATCGCAATTTACCACCAACTTCAAGTTGGTGGTAATTTGCGATTCCTTTGAAAAATTTACGTTTTAGCATTTATCAAAGTGCCATGTGACCCACATACATACTCAGGGCATGTATGTGTGCCACATGTGCACACATGCACATTTCAGGGGTGCAACAGGGTGTCCTTTTGACACCCTGGCACCCTCTCAATTTGCGATTCTCAAATTGCGAATCGCAAATTGAGAATGTCTTCCTATAGGCCTCTAGGCCCATAGGAATGAATGGGGAGGTATTCCTTAATTTTTGCAAATCCTACATACATAGCCTTTTGCGATTCTCAAATAGCGATTCGCAAAAAATCGCTATTTGAAAATCGCAAATGGACATTTTCACACATATGGCCCATAGACTCTATGTGCTAAATTCAATCAAGATCTCACTCATTCAACTTAATTCCATGAATACACGAAGTATAGCCGTATATCCCCGATAGACAATCTAGACAACGTTATTTGTAAAAAGGTTTAAATCTATTCATTGATTAAAAAAGTTCATAAGGTACACAATCTTAAAAGTAATCCATAGCACTGTGGTTCACCTAACATCTATAGTAAATTCGGATATCACAGATACTTTCTAAACATACATATAAAAACACCAAACAAGTTAAAAAGAGAGTACATATAGTAGACAAAACAATATGTCATTTAAGTAGCACACACCCGTGGTTGCAAAATTTCTCTGGCTGAAACCCGGTACTTTACTATTTATTAGGAACTCAATAGCCCCAGTCTCTTCACGGATTATGTTTTTCTCAAAAAGGGCGCCCTTTTGAAAAAAACACAATTTGTCTACTATACATGCATACACTTCCCGTGTATGCATGGAATTAAGTTGAATGAGTGAGATTTTGATTGAGATCTTGATTGAATTTAGCACATAGAGCCTATAACTGTCCAAAGGAAACCCTTTTAGTGAAACAATCGTACCAGGTATTATCACAGCGTGTTTTGCTGTGCTTCTGTTCTGGTTTATAAATGTATTATTGGACACCGTGTTTAACGACAGGTCACTGCATACGGCTGTATTTTACTGCTCTGTATTTCATTTACTTACCGTATCTAGAGATCTGCAGCAGTTCTTTCTTCGGTACCTTTGATGTATCGTTTTGTTCTCTGTGTGTTCTGTTGTATCTTCCGTGTGGCTTCAGTTGTGCATGTTCAGTTTTCCTTTGTGTTTTGGTATGACAATGAGTCCCACTTTGCGCTGTTGTGTTGGTTTTAAATGAGTCCGTTGAACTCTGCGAGTTGTTGCGTCTTCGGATGTTTGTCCGGCATCGAATTGGGGCCGCCTGTTCCCAGACACTGCTTTTTGGGGGGACTGTTGTGTGTGATGAGGATGCAACGAAACGTCTGGGCATAATGCAGACTTGTGCCCATTCGCGCAATGTCTTCTGTACAAATCTTTGAATCCAAAACATGACACGGGCATCTCGCGAAGCACTCGGAAGCCCTGCCTATCTCAAAGGTACCCATATGACGTCATGTTGGTGTAAAGCGTCTAGGGCCTGTTTCAAGCAGATCACAAGACCCTTTAAAAAGGTCTGTAGGGGCGGAGCCAAGATGGCGGAGTGAGCAGACGTCCTGCTCGAGAGCTCCCACTACGGATCTCTAAAGCACCGGCCTGCGGGTCGTCAAATGCACAGACGGCGACCTGGGGTGGCAGCTGGTTGAGCCGCGGAGCCGGGAGGGGTCAGAGCGGCGGCCGAGGCCTGGTGTCGGCGAGGAGTGAGACGGACGGCGAAGCGCGGCGGCCGGACCTCACGGGAGTGATCGGAGGCCGGGGCCGTGACGATCCCACAGGGGCGGCGGAGACGGCAGAGCCTGCGAAGTGTGGAGATGGAGCTCTGAGTGGTGTCGCAGTTGAGCCTGGACTGCCGCATTGTGGGGTGGTCTGCGCTGCAGCCGGCCCGGCGGGGCCTAGAGACCAACGGAGTAGCGGAGGATCTGCCCAGAGCCTGGAGGGACGGTGAGAGCGGGCCGAGCTGGGAGCCTGGTAATGCAACTGCGGCGTGGGACAAAGAGGGAAGCAGGGGCAGCGCCCGGCATAGAGCCGTGACTGGAGACGACCTGGCTCACATGAGGAGCTGCGCGGGGGTCTGGCCGTGCATCTTCGTCCCCCCCCGCCGGTGCTTGGGCTACAGATTGCGGATCAAATGCGGGTGTGAGTGGCACAGTGGCTGCGGGGCCGGCGGGTGCCGCGTGACGGGGCCCGGGGCCGAATGGACTGGTAAGAGCGTGCGGAGCCCGGGGGCTGGGGATCCCCCTGCGCAGAGGTGGCGAGGGAGCAACGATGACAGGAGTTGGAGAGGCCTGCTGTCCCTGCGTCCGGGGCGGCGGCGGCGAGGGCCTGCGAAGCACGTTCCCCTCCCCGCCCACCATCTTGGGACAGATTGCTGCCAGCAGAGGGCCTTTGCGACTTGGGGCCCAGGACCCGATAAGGAGGTCGAGCGGCGGGTGGCATACCGGGAACAGTACACTGAGGCTACACCTTGACCCTACGGCAGTGGGGGTGGAGTGGATTGGTGTGGCCTGCGAGCAATAGCGGTGACACCGGCCGGTGGGCTCCCCGCCAGTACGGGTTGGACGCTGGCTCACCGGGACTGATGGGAGGACGTTCTTCCTGAGTTGCCGCGCTGCCGCTGAGAGGGACGGCGGTTCTGCCACAGACGAGGCGGGCGGTCGACCCGAGCTGAGGGGCCTAGGGGCACAATCTAGGGGGCACTGGCTTCCGGGTGAGGGCAGCCGCCGGAGGGGCCTGCTGGGCCGCTGGAGATTTGGAACTCACCGCCCTTTATTGGAGGATCCCCTCGAGTCTTGTCCCTTGGCTGGGAGTTGGTGGAAGGGGGATAGGGATCTCGCACAGGGCTCTCCAGGCCCGGGGAGCGGAGTCATGACCCACCCCAGGAAGCGGCAGGATAAGACCCTCAAGGACTTGTTCTCTAAGGCGTCAACTGGAGCCGGGGGCGCGGAACCTATCACCAAGGCTTTCTTGGAGTCGATGTTTTCCGCGCTGCGGGATGACATGCACACGCTTAAGCACGAGTTCACGTCCGAGCTTGAAGAGGTCCGTCGCGACGTGGATGGCATTGGCGAGCGGGTGGCGGACCTGGAGGGTAGGAGTGATGAGAGGGACGTAGAGGTAGCGGCCCTCCAGCAGGAGATCATTCGACTTCATGACCAACAGGTGGATCTTCGGACACACCTTGAGGACCTGGAAAACCGCTCCCGCCGCCACAACGTCCGGGTCAGGGGGGTTCCATTGGATGACACCTCGAGAGATCTTTTCACTTATACGAGAGAACTTTTTAACCACATTTTAGGGCGCCCTTTGGACACGGCCTTGTGTATAGACCGGGCGCACAGGATGGGGCCTCCTAGGGTGGCGGCGGCCCCCCCATCGGACATTTTGGTCTGCGTGCAGGACTATCGCACTAAGGAACTGATCTTGCAAAATCCCCGTCGGGCGCACCCTCTTCAATTCCGGGACCACAAACCGGTGTTGTACCAAGATTTGTCTGCTCTCATGCTGCAAAAACGGCGCCTCTTTAAACCCATTAACTCGCATCCGCAACAACTCAACATTTCTTATAGTTGGGGTCACCCCTTTCGCTTGATATTCCGTAAATTACTAGGGGTGGAACTCCCGGAGGACGAGGGGGAATCCAAGACAGGACCTGATGAAACCGGGCCACGTTGGCGGCAGCAAGGTTGTAAACGCCGTCTCAAGAAACCGCTGACTGCGGAGATCGTGAGGGGCCGACAGTCGGCGCTGGAGGCGGTGTCCGCGGACCTCTCTGGCCCGGTTCTTGGCTAACTCTGAACGCTATGCTGTGCAGTTTGTTTCCGTCTTCAATGTCCAGATCCTTGGCGGGAGGAGGGCTTCCTTTCACCGTTGGTGGATTACCCGATGACTTTTCACCGATCACTGACGAGTGATGGACTACATGTTTTCTACTATTATGGTCGATTGTTCCTTTTTTGGGGGTTTGTTGGGGAAGGTTGGGGAGGGTTTTTAGTGCTTCACGTCCGCTCCTTCTTTGAGACTGCTATGACCCGCTGTGCCCGCGCCTTCAGGGTTCACCTGCGCACTGCCCGACCCGGGACTCCACCAATTGATTTCCCTCTATTGCAGGTCTTCCCACCTACCACGTGTCATGCCCCCCACCACACTTAAGATCTTGACCCTCAACGTGCGGGGTCTCAACAACCCAGTAAAGCGCAGGGCAGTTTTATCGTGCCTAGAGAACTCGCAAGCTGATATCTGCCTTCTGCAGGAAACACATCTTTTGCCACGTGATTGTTACCGGATGAGGTCCCGGAAGTTCCCCACTCAATTCTTCTCTTCAGGGCCTGCAAAGACAGCGGGGGTGGCGATCCTGGTGGCTCAGAGGTTTCGGGGGGAGGTCTTGCACAGGGTGGCCGAGATCAAGGGGCGGCTATTGACGTATCGCTTTGCACTGGGGGGACTGACATTCACTATTAGCTCCCTCTACGCCCCAAATGAGGGACCGGAGAGATTCCTGCATTCCGCTATCACTGAGGCCACATCTACACATGATCGCAATATTGTCATAGGGGGCGACCTCAACCTGGTCTTTGATAACGCTCAGGACAGATCTGCTCAGCGCACGCACCAGGTGGGGGCACTTTCTGCGGAGGGGCGGGCGCGACTACAGGATCTGGGACTGTGCGATCTCTGGCGCAGCCTTCACCCTAGGGATAGGGAGAATTCCTTTTATTCCAACGCACACAAGACCTATGCTAGACTGGATCACTTCTTAGTGACGGGCCCGATACGAACGCTCGCGACCGGGGTCGACATTGGGGTAGCCTCTCTGTCAGATCATGCTCCGGTGCTGACGACCCTCACCCTTCCGCCCATGTCGCGACCGGTAAGAGTGTGGCGCCTTAGGGATACCCTTTTGCACCGGGGGGATGTGGTTAAGCGCATTCAACACTCCATTCACGACTTTCTTGCCCACAACGCCAACTCGGACACCACGCTCGCTACACAGTGGGCCGCTATGAAGGCGGTTGTCAGGGGGGAGTTCATCTCGATTGCAGCGGCAGACAACAGGGAACGAGGGGGCAAAAGGGAGGAACTCACGCAGCAGGTCCGCAAGTTAGAACGAGTGCACCAGCGGACAGGAGCCCCAAGAGTGTGGCGGCGGCTTATAGCTGCTCGCCAACAGATGGCTGCACTTGACCAGGATCGGTCAGAATATGCAGCACTGAGGCTACGTCATGCCTATTATGCGGGGGGGATAGAGGGGGACGACTCCTAGCACATAAGCTGAGAGAGGTCCGCCAGCGTCAGGGAGTCAAGACGATCAGGCGTGAGGATGGCACGTCTGCTACGGAAGATGGGGCCATATCGGAGACGTTCTGGGATTTTTACGCCAAGCTTTATGAGGGGGCACCCCTGGAGGGCTCGGACGGGACGGCGTTTTTAGATTCGGTCCCTTTGCCTGCTTTGACAGCGGCACAGGCTGAATACCTCGATAGGGCCATTCATGTGGAGGAAGTCGTTACTGCCATATCTCATCTCAAACTGGGGAAAGCCCCCGGTCCTGATGGTTTTTCCGCGGTGTTCTACAAGACGTTTTGTTCCTTGATTGCTCCGATTCTCGCCCGGTTGTTTAACTCCTTTGCTGTCCTGGGAGCGATCCCGAGTGACCTATTGGAAGCCTCTATAGCGGTCATTCCCAAACCTGGGAAAGACAACACACGCTGCGGGGCCTACCGCCCAATATCCCTCCTCAACATAGATTTTAAACTGTACACGGGAATATTGGCTGCTCGTCTCGGCCCCCATATGCCTGATCTCATTGACCCAGACCAGGCGGGTTTTATCCCGGGGCGCCAAACGTCGGATAACACGAAGCGGATATTACATCTTCTTGAGAAGGCCACACGGGTTCCGGGGGAGTTTATGATGCTGGCCATTGACGCCGAGAAGGCGTTCGATCGGGTGCAATGGCCCTTCCTCGAACAGGTGTTGGAGAGGGCTGGGTTGGGCGACCGATTCCTTGCGTTTATCCTCAACTGTTATCAGTTCCCTACAGCTACGGTCCGGGTAAATGGACATACATCCTCTCGCTTTCATATTGAGCGCGGCACAAGACAGGGGTGTCCATTGTCCCCCCTCCTCTTTGCCCTGTATATGGAGCCATTAGCTCAGAAGATGCAGCAGAACCCGGGGATTACGGGAATAAAGTTTGGGGGCTTTGTCCACACGATTAGCTTATACGCAGATGATGTGCTAATCTCGCTGGCGGAACCGGCGTCTGCACTTCCGGCCTGTTGGGCATATTTGAAGGATTTCGCGCGAGCGGCCGGGTTCAAGGTGAATGCTGAGAAATCCCTGGCCCTGGACCTCTCGTTGTCGCGTCCCACCCGGGAGTCTTTGCAGACCCTGCTCCCCATCCGTTGGGCGTCAGATACCATACCGTATCTGGGGATTCAGCTGGCCCCCTCACTTCCTCAGGTGGTTCACACTAATTATTCATCGCTCCGCGACAAAGTCCGGCGAGAGCTCGATCGGTGGCAGCACTATCCCCTCTCCTGGTTGGGCAGGGTTGCGGTGGTCAAGATGACCATTCTCCCGCAAATCCTCTACCTTTTCCGCACTCTGCCCCTCCGACCACCTGTCGGGTGGATTCCGAAAATGCAAGCCGACCTGGCCCGGTTTGTCTGGAATGGTTGGAAGCCACGAATGCGCCGTGCATTGGTTTCATTGGCGCCGGAGTCTGGGGGCCTCAGGGTTCCCGATCTTGGACTTTAGTTTCAGGATGCTCAGTTGAGATACCTGGTGGAATGGAGCAAATGGGAATCCGAGAAACACTGGCTGTTTCAGGACCAGGCGGTGGTGGTGAGGCCCCTGCAAGAGATCCCCTTCCTGCGTAAGGCCCACAGGCCCCCGAATCTGTACGCCTCCTATATCACACGTGTCCCCCTGGAAGTGTGGGATGCTACTAATCTTACCCATGAGCTCACGACTTTCCCGTCACCTCTCACGCCGCTGATTGGAAACCCTGATTTTACTCCGGGGATGGATGACACTGCCTTCACGAGCTGGAGGGCGGCAGGCTGTCGATTTTGGTATCATATCTATGGGGCAGAAGGGGTACACTCGTTCCCCCAGATGCGGAGCGAATTTGGGCTGGCGGAGGCGGAGAGGCTACGATATCTGCAGGTAAGGCACTGGGCGCTCCAACCGCAGGTTCACTCTGGGGCCAATAGACGCTTCTCCGCGTATGAACGGTGGCTCATTACACGCACCTCGGACAAGAATCTCATCTCTGATCTCTATAAGCTACTGCAGCTCAAACATAAGCACTCACACAATCCTGGCAGAGAACGGTGGGAGAGGGAATTGGGCAGAACCCTGAGTCATGAGGAATGGGAGGGCATTTACTATAGGGCCAGACACTCTGCATATCATATGGGGTTAACGGAGACACTTACAAAGATTGTAACATACTGGTACTATACCCCGGAGCGCCTGCACGCGATGGACCACTCTTGTGAGGTGACTTGTTGGAGGGGCCGGGCCAAGTGGGAAACTTGGTCCATTTACTCTGGGACTGTACACATATCCAAGCCTACTGGACCCAGGTGCTGGACGAAGTGGATAAACACTTCGAGACCGAGATTCCGTGTTTTCCAGCCTATGTACTGCTGGGTCTCCCGAACCCTCTGACCTACCCACTACGTTCTCGCAGGGGCAGATTGATGCCCATTGCCCTAGGGTCGGCGATACAAAACATTCTCATACATTGGCGCACCACCCAGATCCCCGACTTCACCGGCTGGCTACATCGGTTGTGGTATGTGTTGGGTATGGAGAAATTGGCACTGACACTAGCTGGGGAAGGGGACCGATATGGAGAACTGTGGCAGCCCTTTTAATCACTTTTGGCTACTGATTTTATAGAGGTCACGTGTCCCCGATATCTCCGGCTGCTACGCATCACAAAGGTCCCGGGGGAGGGCGGCTGATGGGAGCGGTAGGGGCTTGGGATGGCGGAGGGAAGGATGTGGAGCACGGGGAGGGGAGGGGAGGAGGTAGGGGAGGGGTTCCCTTTTGGTTTTATGGTTTGGGGTTTTCAGTGGGGTGGAAGTTTCTAATCACCTTGCACCTGTGGTTCGGACGACACCGTTACTGGACTTT